>NC_046221.1:37697339-42697339 GCF_009819885.2 Catharus ustulatus | reverse complement strand
GGCCGATACCCTCAGTTTCATGGAGTTGTTTCAGACTCCACCAATTGTTTTCTTTGTTGCAGTTTCTGCTCCTAATATCCCCAACAGATGGATCTGGAGGGTCTGTGAGCCTTAGGTGAAGGCAAGCAAAGATGGATGGCTGTCAGTGGCTGGCTGATTCCACAACCCAACAAAAGTTGTCCTTATCCCACCTGCCTGACCTTAACACCATCTGAGATTTCCAGCAGTCTCTCTCCCAACATTCAGTCACTGTCTACAGCCCTTCTTCTTTCCTAGGCAGAGGAGTGGGACCAGGGAATAGCACTAAGCTGTAGGTCAGGGGTGGGATCTGACAGTGACTGTCCCTGTCACAGCACACACCAGTGTGGCTGCAGGCATATCACGTTCCCTTGCTGAAGTTCCCTCTACACCAGGCAGAGAGCAGGGGTGTTGTAGAGACACTGCAGGTGGAAATCCTAAAGGGATGAGCCCTTTCCTTGCATGGGTAGTCTGCTGGCTGAGCTAATAGCTTTGTTTTATCAGTCAGAATGACAGCATATATGGTAGGGAAATGTGAATGACTGAGAATTGAAAATCAGTGTATAAAGAGAGATGTCATAGATCGGTATGTTTTGATTTTGACAAAACTAGCATCTGTCAAAACAGTCTGAAGCTGCAGAAGTCTGCCTTGGGATGGTGTTAACTAGAAATGGAAAATGCCTTTTTTTTTTTTTGAATGAAAAAAAAGAAAAGATGAGCGATTCAGCGCTATTAAATGCAGTAACTTCTGCTGGGAAAAGAAAATGTAGATTGTCACATCTTTATCCTACATTCCTACATCTTTTTGTACTTTAGCTCTGCACGTATACAAGGAAGAGATGAGCAGTGCAAATTATGATTTTTTTTGTTTTGGATCCTATTGCAGGGGTCAGCACCATTTCTTGTCTGTGCTACAGCAGGCACAACTGTGCTGGGAGCATTTGATCCTCTGGATAAAATTGCTGATATCTGTGAAAAGCATGGCCTCTGGCTTCATGTTGATGTGAGTTTGTATACTGCATGGTTTTGTTTAGCACTGCTTTTTTATAATTGCTATTTTACTTTGACTGTTGATATTTCTTTTTAGAAGTTGGGCTCTAATAACATTTCTTTCTCCTTGCATAGGGGCCAGACATATGTTCTGATTTGACTGTGATACATATACTGAAAAACAGCAAATAACTTGGTTCTGACAAGAAGCCAAAGATGTTTTGTTATGGTCGGGTTATATTTCAAAATTATTTTATAATTTTCTTGCTACCTCCTAAAAATGCTTTAAGAGTGATTATATACAAACATAAGTTTTGATTCTCCCCATATTCTGTTGTGGTATAGACACATTAGAACTGTGGCGTGAAGTTTGTACACGTTAAAATAAAGATATGCTTCTGGCTCAACCAGTCATAAATTATTCTGTTTCATATTCACAGTTTTGAATTTCCTGTATATGTTCTTACATTTTCCTAAACTGTTTTTTTATTTAAAAAAAAAATTCTTTGTAACTTTGGGTTTAGGTATTAAAATCCATTCATTAATATTTTTGGAATAATCACTGTGCCTATTTATGACTTGAAAGAGTTAGCTGTAAATGTATTTTTCTAAAGATAGGCCACTTCATATTTTCTAAAATTGCATGCTCTTTATAGTTGCAATGCCACAAATCCAGAATGGCTACATTAAAAGTCATGGAGCAATAAGAGAATCTGGAGCAATATTTGTGGAGGTTTCCAGACCTACTCCAGATTTCTGAGATGTTTGTATAATGTTGAATATCTAAAGAAAGATCACATAGGCAGTGATGCACGTTTCAAATAAGTGTCTCACAGACGTTAATAAATAAAGTCACTATATCTGTGAGTCGAAAGAGTTTTCTTATATTCTTGAAGACAAAAATGCAGAATTTAGGCTGAATATTTAAAATGTCTGTCAAGCCTCCTCACAGCTGTGTGCTGCTGAGGACTCCTTAGATTTTTCCACAGAAGTTCAGCATTCTTGTTAGACAACTCTCTTGTGTGTCTGTGTATAGCTGGTGGAAAGAGGGATGTAGTTGGAATCTTTGTTGGACCTTAGGTGAGTCAAATAGATGTGGCTGGAGCCATCTCCAGTGGCTGTAGGAGAACAGTGAGTAGTCTCCCTGTAGCTGAACTAAAATATCATGGGATAAGCCTGGGTCCTGTTCTGGACTTTAGCAAATTCTTAATGTTTTGAAAAGAACCAACTTTATTCTTCCAATTTATGTTGAACTAAGGTGAAATGTCCAGGAATATTTTAAGTTATTTTCTGTTTTGAAATTACTGTAGTTGTCAGATGTTAATTGTTTCCCAGTAGATGGACAAATGTCCAGTAATAAACTGAGTTTGTAGTCTGGAAGATGAATTGTTCTCTTAAGATGTGATTCACATTATGGGCCTCTCAGTGGTTCTCAGAAGTTCTATCAGTATTTTTTCTATCTTTCACACTATATGCAGGGTTGGGTGGATGGCTGTTTCTCTATTTTTTCATTAAAAGTTTTTAGATGTATTTGTAAGAGAACAGGATATGAGAAAAGACAGAAAACCTTCCACAGAAGTGACATCAGGCACACATGTATATACAAGTGTGCTATGGTAAAATGAGCAAACTGTGACTCTTAGTGTGGCACTTCTCTCACAGCACCACTAGAAATAGATTTGATGAAATTGTATGTGAGCAGATACAGTGAGACTGGGTCTCTGCCATTCAGAAAGACCATAAGAAACAGAGAAAAGTTGGATTTTTAAATTTTTTTTAAGCAAGCATATCTCCTATCACTATAGGATAGAATGTAATATTTTTGAAATCTTTGAGAATCTACAGTCTGCTGAAAGGCCTGGCTTCTTGTTGAATGATTTACATGTTATTATGCAGCCCAACAAGTGTGTACTGCTGTTTAGGCCTGCTGTAACATTGAAGGAAAAAAGGTACAGTACAATCAAAATAAAGAGTAAAACCCAGGTAAGCTTGTCTAATTTAGGACTTTTCATGTATCATTGATAGGCATCAGGATTATCTACTGTAAGTGTGCTCCCAAGCTGTTACTAAGAATATCTTATATGAATGTCAGTGGTGTTGTTTCCAGATTTACACTGATTTATCTCATTTCAGAATATTTTCTGATCCCAAAAATTGATGTGTTTGCCTTAGGGAGACTCTTTTCATTAAATATTAAATGATAAAGCTTGTGATTCTTAGAAAGGGCAAAAGGGAGAATGTCAACAGAAATTCGGTAAGCTTCAGGAAGATAAATATCAATAAAGTCAGAAATAGTAGATAAGCTCTGATATTAAGACAAATCAGAGAGGAAGAGGTGAGTTAAGGAAAACATTTTAAGAAGATTATACCAGTAGGTCCAAACTGCCCTAGCAGTCAAGCTGCTCAGACAAGCTCTAAGAGCAGAGGCTATATCAAGATTATTTTCTTCACATTGCAACATTCCAGTTGCTTACTGTATTTTAACCTCCATCTCTGCTGCCTTTCTTAATAACTTGTTTTGTATCCTCAATATGCCCTCCAGCATCTGTGAATGTCATGTATTGTCTTCATGTAACTTCAAATGCTATGTATTTCTTTCCTGATGGTCCTGGCTTTGACTATTTTTTTTTCTCCTATTATTAGGCCAGTAGAGAAAATCATGCTTGACCTATTAGCCCGTGCTTAGGTAATTAGCTTAATCAGGCAGTGCACACTGTGATTCCCATCATTCAGCTGTAAGTGATTTGTTGCCTATGAAACACTAATTTTCTCATACCTATTTACCAATTACATTGTGTTGGACAGTCGTGTTTTGAGTTACCCTGTATTGCTCTCAGCTGGATTTGTCTTAAACAAAATGTGTTATTGTAGTCTGACCAATCTGCCCTCCTTCTGTAGACTCGGGGATGGAGGAGAAGCAGTCAACTTTACTGTGTCTTTGCAATATCTCATCAAAATGCCAGAGAAATGGGCCAAGTTGTTGCTCTGGTAGTGAGTGAAAACCTGGCTGGAAAATCATTCCCACAAAGCAGTTAGTGGCGGTTCACTGAAAGGGGGAAAAAATTTTGAGCAGGATTCCTCAAAGGTCTATCTTAGGGTAGAAATTATCTAGTCTTTTCATTAAATAACTTGGATGAAAAAGAATGCTGACAAATTTGAAAACGACAAGACTTCTAAAAAAGGCAGTGGGAGGACAGGATTAGAAATCAAAGGGATTTTGACAATTTGGAGAAAAAGGTGGAAAAACTAGGCGACAGTTCAATAAAGATAGAATTCTAAGCTGCAGTACTCAAATACACAAACACAGGCTGGGGACTGATGGCTAGATAGGAGATCTTCACTGTGTAAAGCCCAGATCTTTTAATGGTTCACAAAGCAGTGATATTTTCAAATAGAGTTAAATACCTATCAGATTTGAATAAAGGAGGTACATAAAATTATTATTTTTTTCTTCTTCACATGCCATCTGCTTTATCTAAATTTTGTCCAAATAAAAAGATGCAGTTCAAGAAGGCCCTATAGGCGAAAGAAGAGAAAATGGGAAAGCAGTGTAGATAAACAGAATCATATCTAGAAATTATGACCAATGAGGAAACATGGAAAGCACTGATGTTATTTAAACTAGAAAAGACAAATAAGCAGAACGCAATAGTCTGCAGAATCTTTAAAAGGGGCTGCTAAAAGAAAAGGAATAATCTGATCCCCTGGTGGTGGAGGTGTGACAAATGGTAACATTGTTTAGAACTGACACTTTAAATTAAAATGGTGTTATTCTTGTTACCACAAATTATGTGATTTAATTGTCAGGCTCCGTCGTTAGAGAGGCCTTTAAAACCAGACAAAGCCAGTGATTCTCAGCCTTCTTAAAAGCCTTCTTATTAATTTGGTTTTTGTTTTGATTGCTTTTGCTTTTTTTTTTTGGTTTTTTTTTTTGGTTGTCATTTTGTTGCGGGTTTTTTTTTGGGTTTGGGTGTTTTGTTGCTGTTTTGGTTTTTTTTGAGCCTTGAATCCTTAAGCACTTGCTCTTTGAAATGGGTAAAGAAACACGGGTCACAAATTCATCTTGTTTTACTGTGGCTCAAGGACAGTAATATAATTTCTCTCATCTAGATCTCCAGTGGTAGTTTTTTTAAAAAAGGCAGAAAATCAGGCCAATAATGCTGTGGAGGCAGCAATTGCTGGTCTATCACTGCATTTTCTTTTCCTTTCAATGCTGATTACAGGTGTAATTTATTCATTGATTAATAATCTCTAGAAAAGATGTAGTTGAGAGAAATGAGAGGAGTATGGCTAATCTTGCCCTTGGGGGTGACACACGCTTGAGATGACCTCTCAAATGCCTCTCTAGTCCTGTTTTTCACAAACAGTGTGAGAATGTCAACTTTTTCAAACACAGAAACCTTGGATACAAATTTTGTAAAAAATTATTGTATTTTAATGGATTGTTAATAAATTCTGAAAATCAGAGAATAACTGAGTTACTGTTTTCACTTTACTGAATCATAGAATGAGAGGAGTAAAATTTATCTCTGAATAGGAATTTCAGTTTTACTGTCATCCTATAGCATGGCAAATTTGAACTAGCTGGAGAAAAAAAGTTACAAGTCATGGTTCTGCAGGATTACCATGAAGTTTGAGGCATAAAATTTCCTACCTTAGGTCCCACCTGTAGTTTGTGCAGCAGACCTTGTCTCAGCAAGGTAGTTGTGAGCATGGCAATGTAAAAGATGATGCGATCTATTAATTTGTGGCATTAATGAGAATGACTTTTTAAGACAAGTTAATAACTTTCATCTCTCTTGTGAGCCTTTGCCATCCTGTCTCCCAGAGATAGCAGATCTGTGTATGGCCTGTGAAGCAAATACTGATGATAATTTAGTATATCAGCTATCACTTATTTTTATTTCAAGGAAAGCAAAAAAAGAACAAAAATCAAACAAGCATATATTTACTATGCTTAGGTAGTTTGCTTAGAGTGAATTCTGACTGCATGAACATTAAAAATAGTTTTATATATTTATTTATTTAGCAGTAACTTCTCAAATGCACTGTGTTACATGTCTAGTGTTTTTATGATCTCACCTTTGCACTGTGGAGGAATGTTGTTATTTGGGAGCTGAAGGTTCACAGCACCTGATGATCCTTGCAGAATTCATGAAAAATAATCACATTCCCTGGTTCAGGTTTTCCAGAAATCAAACTTATCTGGGTTACTCCTCTAGTCCCTGGAGAGACACATCTGCCAAAGGTGTCACCCAAAAATGGGTGTCTAGAGTAGGTGGAAGTAAATATGGAGTTTAGTGGAGAGCTTGTCCCTACAGAGAAGGTCTAAGTGACTCTTAGAGCACACACTTAGTTTTTAGATGAGCTGAGGGAGTCTTAAGTCATTTTAAGGTCAGTTGGGTTGCTGGTGAAAGAAATGCTGCTATTGCCCACTGACAGACTTTGCTTTTCATATCTGCAAAATCTGAGCCTGGCCTTTGTAATTGCTGGAGATTATCACTGTCCACTGTTTCTCCTGTGAAATTCTCAAAAAGGAATTGGCTGGCAGGAATAAGATGTGCAAATTGGGGCTTTCTGCTGTCACTGGCAGTTTAAGGCTGGGGGAAAGGAAACAACTCTATTTGGAATCAGGAATGAGTCTGGTAATGCAAGGATATTTCAGTTCATTGCCCTTGCTTACATAGAAGGGCCACTCTGGCTTGTGGCACAGACCACAACCTCCTCTATTTCAGGTATAGCCCTAGGCTGCCATCTTTATTTCAGGAGATGAAACTAAAAGCAAAATTTAGCCTTTTAGCCTTGACCATTTAAAACAAAGTTTTAAATGAGATAAGACATCTTTAGAAATTATTACTTGAAGTATTATCAAAAAGACTGTATGCAAATAATATTTTCTTACTCTGTAAATGTTCCAACAGGCTTCTTGGGGTGGCTCAGCTTTGATATCAAGGAAGCATCGCAGACTTCTTCATGGTATCCACAGGTAAGTCATTTTAGTGCATGCACTCACTTATTAGGGATTTAAGTGAAATTTATGTGGCCTGTTGGCTTCCATAATTGCTGCTGTTTTAAAAATAGTTGGAGAGATTTCTGAACCTGTGATGGGGGTGGGGGTGTGGGAAATCTGATTTGTTTGCTTGGATTGTGTTTGGACTTTTTTGATTCTTAAGTACCCATGATTATAGATGCAATTTTCATCTCCCTTTCTCCATTTATGATTTTTGCAGGGCTGATTCTGTTGCCTGGAATCCCCACAAAATGCTGTTGGCAGGAATCCAGTGCTGTGCTCTTCTGGTGAAAGACAACTCTGTAAGCCCTCCTAACCTCTTTTTTTTTTTACTTTAATTTTCTTTTTTTCCTTTTTTTAAAAATTATAATAGGCTGTCACTGCTGTAATATGAAAGTGGAAATAATTAGAAAACAGCTGAAAGTCAGTTTTACTATGCTGCAGTATAAAGGCTGAATTATATTATTTTGAATTTCACCACTCAATTAATAAAGAGTGAATAAAAGAGCAGGATGAAAACGATCCAAGTCACTGTACTCACATGTGGTCAGATTTTGTGGCTGGTGCCCTTGCTAGTTAACTTCTGCACATGATTTGCATTCAGAATGGAGTATTTTGTCACCTGGGCCTGGCACACTTGAACACAGAGCTCATCAAAGCCCTCAGAATAGCTGTCATCCATCGGGACTGCAGCCGTGCTGCGTCTGCTCTGAGCAGGCAGAGCTCATCTTCACGTCCCCTTGTATGGGAGGGAGCACCAGAGCAGGGGAAGGATGGAAGTCTGAGCACGTGCAGGTAAAGGTGCTGAGCCTTTTCTCCACACTCTACCAGTTCTTCCTCATCAGCAGGGTGATTTGGACTTCCCAAAGGCCGTGACAAATTTAAAGGCGTAGCAAGAAAACAACAGAGCTCTGATCTTGAGATCTCTGATCTTGTGTCTTTGTGGCATTCTTTTATCTTAAAAAAAAACCACCAAAAAAACAGTAAGAGGTTTATTATTTTAAGCTTAATTTAAAAATCAGACCTGCTAAAACCTGTGCCTTCTGCCCACCATTATGAGTGAGTTTTACCTTATACTCCATAGGTTATAAATGACTGAATATCACAAAGATATCAAGCCCCTAAGGTTTGCATCACTATTTTGTGGTCATGATTTTTAAATTGCTTTTATAAATTTCTGTCAAAAAACCCTGATATTTTCTAATCAGCTGCTGGGGTTACCTATCCATGTAATTTGTTACTAACTTCTGCTAGTAAGAACTGATGAGGACCAAAGGGTATAGTTGCCAATCAGCAATCTCTCAGAGGTGATTGCTCTAGGTCAGGGGTGAGACATGGCAGGACAGCAAGGAGAAGTGTGCCACCTCATTTCCTTAGATTAGAGCCTGTGGGATTGAAGAGGATAAGATTTCAGGGTTACCATCCATCACTTTATCTTTATTCCGAGCTGAAAACCAAACAGAATAAAGCTATTGACTAAGATTAATATGGTGTCTTAATTGCAGGCTTGGCATGATTTCAGTGTTGTATTTTTAACTAATTAGGCCCAGTACATAGATATCGCCCCAGGTGATGATAAGGCTACTTGGACTGAATAATGGACATTTATCAGGAAGAAAAAGGAAAGAAATATAGGGGATTGAAATGTTCTAGCTACTCTAGCCTTTTGAGTCACTTTATGAACTCAGGGCTCTGGCAGCCTTTTTGTGGTTCCTTTCTGTGCAGTGTAAAGTCTGGTAGAGCAATCCTATTCCACTTTTAAACCACAGCAAGGCAATATTGTATTAGAAATACTTGTAAAGCTGAATCTTAAGTCTTTGAGGGTGAAAACAAGTATTATGGATCACAACATCAGATCCCATTGTACAGCGAGACAGTGTTCTGGAACGCAGATTTGTCTGCACTGGGAAGAGAGGTTGTTCTACTCTGTGTCTAATTCCTGAAATATGGGCTCTTACTCATTCTGTGTATGTGCCAGTGAAGTCTTTATATGCAAACAGACACAGATACAGATTTGAGTACTTTCTTATTAACTAGCTGGAATATAAATCCTTAAGAAAAAAAGATCAAATGCATATTTAAGACACTTTGACAGAAAAGTGTTGCTTCACTTTGATCCTCTCCATACCAGAACAGGCTGAATCCAGTTTCTCATTTAAAATGCTATTTTTGCACCAGTAAGAGAAGGAAAAAGTACATGTATCAGTGTCTCACTTGGAAACTTGTTCCACTTCTCCTAAAGCACGTAAATACCTATGGCTAAGATGTATATTCACACATCTATATGTGAATATAAGTCCTTCACACTGTGTTTAGGATGTATCAGTGGGAACTGGATGCTGAGATGTGAGCTGGAAGAGTCTGGCACACGTTGCTCTGCTAGTGAATGTTCAAAGAACCTCAGGTAGATTCTGAAGTTCTGAATTCTGTAAGAAATCAAAGCAGCAAAATGTTAATCATGAATGTTAAGTCACATTTATGAATTACCCTATCTCTCTTTGAAAGACTGATTGAGGAAGTTTTGTTATCCCATCTTCCCGTTTGCTTTGGGGTCCATTTGGAAATTGTGGAATGCTTCAGAAATAAGCTTAGTTGCTTATAAGTGAGCAAATTAACCCCCTTCAGTTTTTCTCTTTCATATTTTCTGTATGAAAGATAATCCTTAGAAGGCATAATCACATTTCAGTTGTACTGGCAACACTGTAATTTCCCATTAACAAAAGTAAAAGTGGTTTTTTTTATTTTGTTTGGCTTTTTCTTTTGCCATATTGCTTCAATGGGGTTTAACAGTGTTAATATATTAAAGCACTGCAACTGGCTTGTTAGAGTGAAGCATTGTAATTAAATATTTTCCTGTACAATTTTAAAAAAACTAAAAAAAAAAGAGATTAACTGCAGTGAGATGTTGATAAAAGAGTATCTTCCAGCCTTAGTGAAACAAAATTGGAATATTTCCAAGGAAGGTAGATACAGAAAAGAGACATATGTGTTTGGCTTGATTAGAAGAGAGAAGCAATTTCACCAAAGGGAAAGAAAGATTGGTTAATCCTTTGTAAAAGCTCAGATCAATGCTTAAAGCACTCAAGAAGTGCTCGGCTATTCCTTTTTCACTGCCATGCCCTGAGTAACTTCCATCACTTCTCCAAGAAGTCTTACTCAGAAAACACTGGTATTGCTAAGTCATGACTTACAGTGACTGTTCAAACACAAAGCTAGACAGACCAAAAATCGCAAAACATTGATGAAGTCAGTTTGGTTCTTATATGTTCGGTTGTGCATACTCCCTTAAAACCACAGAGCTACTCCAATTTGTCCTTTCTGCCATCCATGTCTGTGTGGATATTATCTACATATAAACAGAGAACTACTGTTTATCACCAGTGCCAAAGTTCTGTGATTCATGAGAGTGAAGCACTAGTTAAGGTAATTAAGAATCAGTTCTAGGTAATAAGCAGAATTTTTACTTTTTAGTTAAGAATAAAGTCTCAATGTAGCTAATTTTCATTATTTTCATAATCTCATTTTAATGCAGAATGTAATTGATTAAGGTGATGATGATAGCCATCCACATGTTCTTCCTCATAATTAGCAATATCATAGAGATATCTACCTCCCAGATTCCTCTCCAGGACAGCTGCAGGAAATTCTCTATTCTCATTGCTTTTGCTTGGGTTTAACACAACTGAGAGCACCTTCTCACCTCTTGAAAAGAATTGCTGTAGTATCTTTTTACACTGTACTGCTTTTGGCAGTTTTCAAGTATGCTATTCAAAAGATTGTGCTTATTGCCTCAGAAAAGACAAATCAGGGCTTGTCTTGGGGAAAAAGATATTTTATTAATTAAATTGAAATTCACTTTTAACTAGCAATGGAAAAGGAAAGAGACCAGAAGACTTGCTATAGGTAAGTCTGTTCAATAAGAAAAATATGTTGAATTATGAAACTGGAGCTCTTGCTTTCAGTATCAATATTTTTTCATCAATTTGCCAATAATTAGAACACACAAAGACTATACACAGACTTCATCAAAATCAAATGCTCTTTGAAACTTCGTAGTGGACTGGGGCTTCTATGAAAATAGTATTTCCATTTCCTAAACTTAAACGGACTGACTATAAAGCTGAGAATGGGCATTAAAAAGGTAGAAAGATAAAAGTTGCTGAAGAAAGAAACTCAAAGTTGTCCAATGGGGCAGTTCTAATGAAACTTTTGCAATTCTTCTGAGCAGATGTAGCAGCTCAGTTACTGTGTGGAAAACTGTTGAGATCTTCTTGGAACTGAGAATGCTGAGTTAGAAAGCATATTTAAAGTACATTTCTTTTTTTTTTTTTTTTTGTTTTTCTTCTACTTTTTAGTTGTTAAACTAAGGAGAATTGAGATTTACCTTTTTCGTCTTCCATTCCCTTTCCCTTCTTTTTCTCCTCCACCTCTCTTCTGGAACATTTCTTTCTTTGTCACAAAGGATGATTTTTGTTTCTTTTCCTCTCTGCTCTAGTGACATGCAGGAGGATGCCACTGTACTTGCCTCTGGAGACTGTTAGTATCGGTATCTTTAGCAGTTCTTAGTAAGATAAGCAGGTGGAAAAGGATCATCAAGCCAACATGTATTGTCAGCCTCAGATGCACCAGGAGACCAAGACAGTACCTGCTTTTTTTTTTTTTAATGAACTAAATTACCAACAATACAACCTGACTCGGGGCCATCAAAATATTTGTTGTATTTTCACTCTAGAGCATCTTTTTAAGAACTATGTTACTCTGCAACTGTCCTGTGATCTTAAGAGAACTTCTCAGTGTTTTGTAATATTGCCGAGTTCTGCATTTAGGTTTCTTGTGACAAACAATGGTTACTATTTATCGGACGGCAGGCATGAGGGGAGCTACTGTTCTGTGACATCCTCCATTGTGCAGCTGCATTGCATTCTGATAAGGCGGAAGATAGTTCCACATTGATCAACCCGCCCGCAGATACATCATTCAACATTTTCAGTCAGTAAGAGACAAAGCAATTAGCTTAAATTTGTGGATGTTACTGCCTTTTCACTTGTTTTTCTTTTTCTTTTTTTAAACACCATGTCTAGTGAACTTGTTATTCTCCTGAAAGTAAATGTATGAAGGTCTAAATGAATGGAGCACAATGTCTTGACAGAATGACTCCTGTTCCTGTTGTGCAGCTGCTAGCCAGAGAAAAAAAAGCTGTGAAAAACCTCAAAAGTATGGATGACTCAGTGCTTGACTATTCTGTCGTTTCTAATGTCATCTGCTTGCCTTTCTTTATTTGAGAAAATTGGAAAGTAGGTGTTAGAATCTTATATGCTGCAAAACACTGCATCCATCATTGGCTTTCCAGCTGTGGCTACCCTGTGCTGCAGCTGCACATTATCACTATGCAAAGGGAGAGCAGATACCAGCTCTTTTCCTCCCCAAGCTGTCATATAAACTGTCTTTTCACAAGGCTGAACGTGCTGTTCCTGTGACTAAACAATTCAGACCAAATTTGCTGTATTTTTTTCAAACAAATATTACAATGGGATTGTCAAACCCTTACAGAAATTGTGGAGAAATCTTGGTGGTGTTTTCCTTTTGTGTTCTATAAATAGGTGTATAGGTGGGGTTTTTTATTTGCTTTGCTTTATTGGAGGGAATTGAAAAGACTAGGAGAGAGAGAGAGTTACTCTATGCCAGTTTATTTTGTGACAATTCTTTATTTTTGTTCTGTTTTTTTTGTCTTGACCTTTTTACTCCATTTTATTGCCAGTCCCAGAGTCATAACTAGGCAATTGGAATGTAGATCAAGAATTGTACCTCTGTTGTGGGAGTATGACACTTTGATTAAGAGTGATATCAGACACTGTGCCATTTCAAAATCAGACTTGCACCAGATGCAGAGAAAAGGGCAAAATGAGAAATGCTTTTTTTCTTGGTTCAGATTGAAGAGTGATATTGAATTGGAAAATGAGTTGTGCTCTTAGCACTGACAGATGTGTGTTTTCTGTCTCCTGGGCCCCTCGTATGGCCACTCTCATCTCTGCTCTTGTAATCTGCTTTCTACCAGCCCTTCTCTCTACTAAATGGTTTTACAGAGTATATTTTGATATTTCATTCCTCAGCCAATGATCAGTCCTATGTCTCTTCTCTTCCTCTGCATCTTTAAACCTGTAACAGCCTCTGTGCTTTCTGTTTCCCAGCCTTGTTCTCTGCTGGAACTTGCCACATCACTCATTAATCTTTGTCTGTTTTGTGCTGCTCATCTCTGCCCAGGTTGCCCTTCAGAAAATGTAGGCTAGAGATTGCTGAATAAAAATAATTTTGTTAAGAAATAATGATTAGCACATGTGGAAGTATTTTTTCTTAAGTTTGTTTTCAAATGTTACATTTTTCTGAAATGTGAAAGAGAAAAAATTGGATTGTACTAATCTCCTTGTGGTTTTTGTGCTCAAAAAGTCAGCCTATGCTAAATGCACAGTGACTATTTGATGGTAAGAGCTAAAGATTTATTTCTTTGGGCTAAAATCTTCTCTACTTGGAACTAACCAAAGCAGGAACAGATTGAACCGTTTGTGAACAGTAGGAAGTTTCTCAGGGGTTGCTCTTGGTCGTGGTGCTTACAATGCCAAGACTCTGGTTTCAGTCCCTGTATGGGTCATTCACTTGGATTGGACTCAGTGATCCTTGTGAGTCCCTTCCAACTTAAAATATTCTGTGATTCTGTGATCTAAGGACTGAAGCAGTGGACAAAAGTGTCTCCTTCTTCACTCTCTTTCACATCCATATATGTTTTAGGACGGCTGTTTCTGTAGTACCAACTTCCATGATTTCTTGAGATCTGAGTGAAAATTTCTCTTCAGCCTGCTGCTCTTCCATGACGTTGTGAAGAAAATGATAATAAAAAAATTTTTGTAGGTTGTCAGTGTGAATTCACTCACTTTAGGCTCATTCACAGTTCTTAAATCCTACCATAGGCTTTGGATGGTATCCTGCATATCCAGATCTCTTTTAATAAGCATTTAGTACAGACAGGAAAATAAAGGCTTTGGCTTATGAGGAGGCTTGGAAATGCTTATCACCAATTGAAGTCTCTGCCGTGTTTCCTCTCAGGGCCTCCTGAAGAAGTGTTACTCTGCGGAGGCCGCGTACCTGTTCCAGCAGGACAAGTTCTATGATGTCAGCTATGACACTGGGGACAAGTCCATCCAGTGCAGCAGGCGTCCGGATGCTTTCAAGTTCTGGCTGATGTGGAAAGCATTGGGAACTACAGGCCTTGAGGAGAGAGTAAACAGGGCACTGGCTTTGGCAAGGTACTGCCTCACGTTTTTGAGAATGTCTAGTCTGTTTTCTTGGCTGAAATGTTGACACTGCTGGTACTCCGTATCCTGGAACTGACCCCATTGTTACATGTTGCCTCTATCCTTTTGTTTGTGTATAATAAGTGGAACTAATAATGATAATAATTAATGTTATTACATTTGCTACAATATTTAATAGTACAGTAATTTCACAATTACCAACCACACCGTTTTGATTAAAATTTTGGTCCGAACCCGAAGAACGGCTTATAATCAGGTGTGGCTAATATGTTGATGAGGTTCAGAAATTTACTAACCCTGAAGTACGAGCTCGCATGGCCCTGAGCCAATCCGAGCCCTCATGGCCCTGGCAGGGGAAAAGCGGGACCCATCTGAACCTGCACAGCCCCGATCTGAGCCAGTAAACCCCGCGATCCCGCGATTCTGTTACTAAATGGCAACTTTGTGAAAGTCGCACACGGATCCTTGCTGCGAATGAAAGTGCGGCTTACAATCCAGTGCGGCTTATTTATGGAGGAAAAAAGAAACATTGCCACCACCCCGGAAGTACAGCTTATAATCGGTGTGGCTTGTAATCATGAAATTACTGTAATTATTGCTTTTAGCAATAAACGTAGGTGTTGGTAAACATGGAAGTCAAAATTAGGCTATCAGTCTATACTGTGGAACATTTATATTAACTGAACTAGGCATAGGACAGAGATACTGAAACACTTTCTTTTAGCTCAACTGTGTATGTGGTGTTGGTGTAAAAGAAGTTCTACGTGCCAGAATCCAAGCTGTGTCTGGAAAGAACCAAATTTTCACCTGTTCACGTCATTCCTTGTGAGAGAGGAAATGCAAAAAAAACTGATCATGGAAAACTCGTATGAGGACATTGTGATAGTATTAGGATCTAGTAGAGGTGTATGAAAGCAATATTGTTCTGACATACTGAGTGGTTTTTCTTAAGTTTGCTGAAGTTCTTAATGCTTACAGTACGTTCTGTTAGGGAGTGAAACACCTTTTTCTTGTGGTCTTCCCCACACCAGTCCTCTTCAATTTAATTTAGTTTTTGGTCTTGCAGAACTGAGTTTCACAAATGAATTCAGCAAAATTTTTGGTAGAGGGTATCTAGAAAGTTATGGTGATGTCTTGGTTTCTGGGAAGAAACTTCTATATGCAGGGGGCTTTCTCTTCTCTTAGAAAAAAATTATTTTGAAATAAGATAATGGCCCATTAAAAACAGTTCACTTTAAGTAAAATGTTTGTTCAGAATTTATATAAGACAAAGCACAATGAAAACTACACCAAACTAGCTACATACTGCCTTAAGTCAAATAATTGGTATTGACATTTTACTTTATATAAGAAATGACAAGTAGAATATAATTGAATGTTTACTTCAGTCAAAATTAAAGGAATGGTCTGACTCTAATGAAGTTACTTGAAAAGAAAATAAAAATGCCACTGACCTAAACCCAGAGTGGATTTGAAAGGAATAAAAAGAAAGAACCAAAACCAGAAAAGCTCAAAAAAACTGTGACTTTTCCTCTATTTTATTTCTTTAAAGCCTCTCAGGTTTTTTGCTGGTTTTGGTTTTTTTTAATATGTTCTGGTTAAATTGCACCTTGTTTTTCTTGCAAACATTGTACTGCTCTTTGTCTGTTCAGAATAAGTAATTCTTTCCACTATCAGTAGGAGAATTCAGCCTTATCAAGGTCACTGGCCAAGGTCATTTGACTGACTATGTAGTGATTAATGACCTTTCTGGGATCGATATTTCTGTTTAACATTAGGATTCAGATGGTAACTCTTCTAAGGAGTGACTGACTTGTCTCTTCTGGTTTTTGATTTGTTTTTCCATTAGGAAGTAATTTTATTTTTAGACATTATCTGATGAAATACGTTCTTCACAGGATTGTCATCTTGAGTTTGCATGGACATGGGCACTGTACCTGGTTTACCAAGTACTCAGATGTGCAGCCTTTCTCCTCATTTGTTACATTAGATGTTACTTTGATTGCAAGGGTAGTATTTCAGTGTTCCTGAACACAGACCTGGATTAACTCCAGAATTAGTCCACTGACTATAGGATTTAAGAGCAAGATTGCTTTTTTTTTTTTTTTTTTTTTAATTGTAGAGAAGCAGCACTGCAAGGTTTTAGGGTAACTGCAGGCATGAATTTCTGATGCAGCAAACTTTGCCTATTGGCTATTCCAGTAATATCTTCTTGTTCTGGAGATGAATTGTGCTTT
This sequence comes from Catharus ustulatus, assembly GCF_009819885.2. Classification (NCBI taxonomy): domain Eukaryota; kingdom Metazoa; phylum Chordata; class Aves; order Passeriformes; family Turdidae; genus Catharus; species Catharus ustulatus. The sequence continues at coordinate 42,680,777 of NC_046221.1, read as the reverse complement.
CAGGGTATTAAATATCCCAGGAACATTGTGATGCTATCTATTTGGAAAGGCTTGTTTTTTAAATACATAGAGTAGAGCATCCAGCTGATCACTTCAGATTTTTTTTGTGCATTTTCTTCACCACAATTATTTTTGATGTAGGAATGTTTGGAATTTTTCTGGCTGTTTCTTCTTCTGACACCCACTGTTAGCAGACATATGTCTACTTTCACAGCAGATCTCCACCCCTCATTTTCTGCAAGGCTTAATCATAGCAAATGATATTTCTCTGTGTACTTTGGTCTTCACTAAGACTCAAGCTCTTCTAACATACTACAACTGTGACATGATAATAAAACTTCACTGTCAACTGTGGAAAGATGCACAAAGTAAATTGCTCCACTGCCAGCAAATGATCCTGGCAAGACAAATCATGGACAATGGATTTTCTAATGGCTGCCTCCTTAGGATATTGGCAGTGTAGTTAAGAACATGATTAACAATGTTGTGAACCTGACCTGATCATCAGGTAGCCTATGTCAGATTTTTCACCAAGGTGATATAAAATAAAGGCACTTGAGGTAAGAGGGAAAGGTGTTAAGCATTGCAAAACTGCTCTAACAATTCAAGACCTTAAAAGAAAAAGTAAAGTGGTTATGCATAGGTTTCACTTTCATAATTTATTAAAAGACAAAAATTAATTGAAGGCCACTGTCATATGAACAGCTTGTTGATGTTGCTGAAGATTGGTTTTATGGCACAGACAAGTATCTTTTAATAAACAGGACAGAAGCAGCAAGGTTTTTGGACATAAGGTAATCATGTCTCTCAACCTAAGCAGTAGTGTGGACATCAACAGCCAGGTAACAAACAAATGCACACAGGAGGATCTGAATGGCCATGGCAGAAACAAGCAGAGCTGTGGCTTGTTCCAGTGAGAGGAAATACCAGTGCCCAGCACAGCTCCTGAGCTGCTGTGACTTGTTCCAGGAGTAGAAACACCTCACCAGTGCCCAGCACAGCTCCTGAGCTGTGTGTTGTGGGTCCTGGCCCTCCACCACAGCAATGGCTTTGCTGGGATGTGTGCTGGGAGATGATGAGTCAAAGGCACAGCGTTTGCTAATGATAAACAGCATGACAGCTCCCCAGGCGCTGTTTGGAAAAATGTGTGCCATCTAGGGTATTGTTTATTGCTTCCCCAGCCAGCCTGTTTCTGTAGCACCTCTGTTGAGAAGGCATTCCAGAGACAACTGGGCTAGAGGTGTCCCTGCCACGAGCAAGTTTCAGGCGTGTTGGCAGGACAAAGGGAGGTTATTCTCACAATACTTCTCTTTCTCACCGAAAAGAATTACTAGTGTGATGACTGTAATGCAGCTTCTGACAGGAAAATGGCAAATAGTGAATGCAAGAGAAGAGCAGATTTGTTCACAATCAGTAGTTTAACTGTGTGAAGTTTATTAATGTTAGATAGCCATATCTTCATGGGGAAGAATAAAATTCTGTTGGAATGGAAAAGCAGTATGAACTTGCAGTGAATTTGTTGAAATTTTTCTTTGTAAGGCTTTGAGGAGGGGAGAAGAAAGAGAATTCCTATCCATGTTCTCTTTGCTTCAGAGTTCCTTTGTGATATTTTGCCATGGCAAAGTTATGGTCATGCTTTTTAAAAAAATCTGTAAATTGAAGCTGTTTGTACTCAAAATTTTGATTCAAATCTATCTTTCCATTGAAGGCTTCTGTTTTTCACATGTGGCAGGTGAGAAAGAAAATAAATACCTGTTTAAATACAGTGTTAGCATAGGAGGTCCAGGGATTGTTGTACATAAGCAGTGGCCCACTGAATGGAAAGTTGCACTGTTGTACTGTGTGGAATGTGTACAGTACTGGGAAAATTGCTGAGCTTGAAGTATGTTCAAATTTTTAAATTCTGGGCTAAGCTAAGAGATTTTGATGGTAGTAGAATGCAAGAGGTGTCAGAGTGACCATGAAATAACATGGCAGCCCAGCACTGGCACTTGAGAACAAGGAATGGGGGTATTAATTTGCATTGTGAAAGTTCACAACCTGATGAAAATAGTATCAGTTTGTGCCATGTGACTCTGCTGAAAATCTGTGCCTGAGAACAGACGTTGGCTTCTCCTCAATGCTCCTTGACTGGCTGTAGACTTCTTTTGTTTGCAGGAACTGATAGCTATTGCATTTTCACAGCAGGTAGAAACGAGGTTTAACTGCTGTTTTCTAAGTGTGGAAAAAACAAAAAAAGAAGAACAAATACATGTTTAAGACTCTGTTTTTTGTTGTTGTCTGTGTTTATTGTTTTGTTCTATGCTTTAAACCCCTGATTTTTTAATTACAGGTATCTAGTGGAGGAAATTAAAAAAAGAGAGGGATTCCAGCTTCTTTTGGAGGTAAGTGAAAACAGAGCTGAACTGTTATTATTGTTTGGAAGTGTCCATTGTTTTATTTTGTTCTTTTTAGTCAATTACCAATTTGTGTTTAAAGTATCTAATCTAGTAAGTTTATGTATTGGAGATCAACAGGTATGACTGAACACACATAATACATGCTGTGCTCCTTACCATCATTATACCTAATTTCCTCACTTCTCATCCTGTATTGCCTCAGGGGGTGTAGATGGAGCACTTCTCTGTGAGTCCAAAGAGGCTGGCTGTAAAAAAAGCAATGCTTGCCAGACCTACAGATAAGACTGTGTGCTGGATGTAAAAACAGTTTGATCCTAAAAATGGACTTTTCATTGTTGAAGTACATGGTTTTTTCCCTAGTTCTATTTTGACTCCCATTTTTCTAAAAACTACCCAAAAGTTGTGTGTTTAACTTGTTTTATTAAACCTGTCAGCTTATTTCCTGTTTGGTGATCTTGCTTGGGGGGAGAGTGAGTGAAGAGAATAGAGCTTATGTACAGTAATTTTACGACTGTAAGGTGCACCCTTTGGAATAAAATTTTGATCAAAACCCGGAAGTGCGCCTTATATATGGACAAAGTTGGGAAATTTGCCAACCCCGAAGTGGGAGCTGTGAGCCGAGCCGTGAGGGTGGGCGGCTCCATGGCAGTGCCGAGCCATGAGGGGGAATGGCCCCATGTCAGTGCCGAACTGCGAGGGGCAGCAGCCCCACAGGAGCCCCGAGCCGCAAGCCGCGGCCGTGCCACGGGAGCCGAGCCATGCCAGCCAGTGCCGGGGTGGGTGGCAGTGCCAGGGCCCACGGCAGAGGGAGGGTGTCTGGGGCTGCGTTTAAAGGCTACACCAATCTGTGAAAAATGTTTGCAAATTGAGGACCTGCCAATAAACCCCGCAACCGCGTGATTCCCTTACTAATTCGTTGCTTTGTTGTGCGTGGCACAGCTCCTCGCTGCAAAAAAATGGTTCGCCTTATACTCTGGTGTGCCTTATAGTCATGAAATTACTGTAGTGTTTTTCCAGCTGTCCTCAGCTCTTCGGTTAATAAGGCTGTTACCTGGGGATGTTGCAAAGACCTGTCATTTTTATTAAAAACTTTTTGAATTGTTGGAAATATGCTTGTGTGAAAGACAGGCTGGTATGTGAGATCAAGAGGAAGAGAGTACATGGAGGAGGATGGGAAATGGAGTAAGTGCCACCATGAGCATTCCAGGTTAGGCTAGACAAAATACAAAATGTGAAAAATATTTTATACTGTTCATACAATGCAAACTTTTCTCTTGAACTTTGAAAACTGCTGGTCAGTCGAAGAGTTTTTGGCCAGCAGCACAGGATGGGGTTAGAAAAGTGGCAAGTCTGTCAAAAGCTGTCCATTTCTTATTATTGTAGACCTTAGCAAAAAGGTCAGATCTGCTGTAGATGTGAAAAACTCTTGGTAAGACAGAGGCTGCTCTGTAGTTCCTGAAGGAATGGGACAGCTGGATTAAAAGTGGGTTTGAAGGGAGTGCTGTAGTATGGAATATGAGAAAGAAGTTGAGCTACTTGAGTTCTATGAGTTCTGTGAGTTGAGAAGTTGAAAGGGTTAAGAAAGTTTTCAGGAGTGCAAGGGGATAGGCAAGGAGAATTCAAAGAAAAGATGCTATGAGTCAGCGAGATCCAGCTGTGCAAGGCCTCTCTGAAGGGAAGATGGGCTTCAGACAAGAATCTTAGGAAGATGATCCTCTGATACATGCAGTGAGGAAAAAAGATGTAATGAGAATTGCTCTCTGGAAATGCCACTTGAGCTTGAGTCATCTTGAACTCTTCTGTGGTATAATTGCTTACCTGCTTGGATAAGACCTGTGACAAGATAACCAGAAATAGAGTGTGAAGCATGGCTGGGGGTAGTTTTCTAAGATGAATGGTATTTTCAGAGGGCAATGATGTATTTGATGTGTGAAAGAAAACAGATAATCAAGAAGGCAGTATAGGCAATGGCAATATGGTGATGTATGCCATCTGTCTGCTCCTGCCATCTGATTTTAAAAAGTTTTGCAGTTAACCCTGTAACACTGAGCTACTGCTTGCTCTTACGGGGAAGGCGCTGCCTTTTCAGGGTCTGTGTTTACATGTGTACTCAAAGCAAGCTCTTTGGGGGAAGAAATGGAACTTTAAGAGCCAATCTTTATTCCATTCAGCAGAAGCACGACAGGTTTGCAGCTCAGTTCCTGCTGACAATGATATTGTTCTTGATGATTAAATTGTATTTAATGCATTCTTTGAAGTTAAGCGGAAAATGATATGAGCAGCTCTCAGTGGCCTTTCACGGAAGAACATGTCTCAGCCGGTGGGCTCTCCTTGTTCCGGAGACTGCCTGGGATTATAACAGCAGCCACATCCACAGTGGGGCAAAGAGGTGGTGTGACTCAGCTACCAAGCTCCCTTTTAACAGTGCTTTTTTACATTCCACTAGTACTGATGAGGATGGCATGTGGGATAGGAGTGGGGTGTGTGAGTTCACAATCCAAGTTAGCATAATCCATAATATAATCTAGATGGCACCTGCATGCTGTGCTGCAGATAGTGGAGGTCAAGATTTGCTTTGATTTATGGGTTGTGTGGGATGGGATCAGAAGGTATATGTATTCCTCATATTACTGTTCTCTATGCAGGTAAACAAAAAAAGTTCCAAATTAACAGGAAATGATAGAGACCCTGGACTGGCCTGCTGGGAATATTTTCTCAATCATATATGATACAGAAACCTCATAAGCACGAAATGCCTTATTTTATAAGGCGTAATTAACAGCCACTTCTGCTAGGAGCCTTGCAGCTCTGCTGAGTTTAAAGGCAAAATTTCCCTGGAGAGAAGCAGAGTGGAGTTTCAGACTTCACTCAAAAGGCCTGCTTAGATGTTAGACAAGACACATTCAGGATATGGTGCACACCCTGCAAGGCGTCTTGAGATTTTTATAAAATGTGGAAAGTGAGAAATTCATCATTAACTCCAGCACTGTATAGAGTGCTCTATGACATGAGAGGAGATTGGCATTGTTCAGTAGAAAAATGACGAGGTGTGAAAGTGTTAAATGGTCACAAAAATTGAGTTTTGGTGTTTTGTATAAAAGGCATCATTGCAAATTTCTATTTAAAAACCCCAAAACACTAAAAAGAAAATGTATTCTTTAAAGTTGCCTCAAATACGAATTCTGTAAGTTACTTTTCTCTGCCTTTCCTATACTTTTTCTAGCCAAAGTCTTTTACTGAGTAAAACAGACTTACAGATGGATATAAGAAGAAGAAATTTAAAAGGAGCCCCTGGCAGCAGGAAGAGGAATGGATGGTAATGGATGAAAAATTATTTCTAGTTTCAAAAAGGGAAACGAAAGATGACTTGGAGAAGGAAGCTTTAAATGAAAGGATGTAAACTCAAAGGTTTCACCCTCACAAAAAATAAAGCAGAACTCTTTCAAAAGCTGCAATATGTTATCCCTATTGAATCTAATAAACAATCACTTGTTCTCTTGTTTAGCCGGAGTATGCAAACGTCTGCTTTTGGTACATTCCACCGAGCTTAAGAAAAATGGAGGATGGACCTGAATTTTGGCAAAAGCTGCACCAGGTAAGTGTCATGTGTTACCCGAGGCTTACTAATTTATCTGTGTGCCACACAAGAATGTGAAATAGCCCTTGGCTCTGCCTCACCATTATAACTGATCAGTAGACTAAAGGATTTAATCCTTTAATAGATATTGGTAAATATTGGTAAAATTTAAGTTTTTTCTTGGTTTAGACAAATCAAATTAATTTTTTCCTTACTATAAGTGATGTAAGCATTAACAAGTACTCAGCTTGTTATACAAACTGTTAGCAGCTGGCAAACTGAGAGAAGAGGAACATAGTTGGCGCATCTCTTGTCTAGACAGATTATTCATTACCTGTTTAATATACTTAGTGCTGTCCTTGGAACTTGGCTTGCATTATCTGTAATAATCCATGATCAGGCAAGAATATATTTCTGATGTTGAACATAAATGACAACATGAATACAATGGGAAAAGACTGTGGGAAAAACTTCACAGGTACTCATCAGATACTCAGTTTTGGTAACACTCTGTCATCCAGATAGAAAATCATGAACATTTTGGAAAAAAAGCAGCAGCAAAATTTTGCATTTACTAGTGGAGAATCATTAATTAAGACTTAATTAAGAACCCACTAGACATGGTGGTATTATGCTTTACTGAATAAGTTATTCTGTGAGGAATTGAATTTAATTCATTGTTTGTTCATCTCTGGAAGAGCTTTGGTGTTCTGTACTTATTTTTTTCATAGAATTTGCTGCTAGAAATTTAAACTGGAACAAAGATGTGTATATCATCTGCATACTATGTAAACAAGCTTGCATACATTATATACATACTTCCTGTAACATCTGCTCTCATTTCAGCATCTTTCACAGGAATTGCTTTCAATTTTTGCTGGAGGCTGGTGTCTTTAGGAAGAAGATCTTCCTTAATAGCATCTGTATTGTTTTGGAAAGTAATACATTTATAGATTTTGTAATACAGATGCATAGCCACAGTATGGATGCAATGGCATGGAATTTACCATGCTTTCACAAAGTTGTGTTCCTTTTGTTTGGGGCTTCCTGTCCTCTCCTTAGAGTGGAAGGCTTATATATGAATATGTGTTCATATATATATACACATATATATGTGTGTATGTGTGTGTGTATGTATGCATACAGAGCTGTGTAACATCTCATCTATTCATGGAGGAGTGAGAATTTGGGAAGGAGCAACCAGAAGGCATAGAAAAAACAATGCTACAACTGTCTCTGATTTATGTGGCTGCAGATGGGACCAAGGAGGGAAGGGATGAAGCACAACAAATGGCCTTGAGCACATATATTTGACTGGCTTATGGAGTGTAACTTACTGGTTCTTTGCTCAGTTATTCTATGGTGCTTCTAGTCAGGGTAGGGAATAGATACCTGCCTTTATTTTATGTACCAATACAGATAGATTGATTCTGGAAATACAGATTTCCTAGCCAGTGTTTTTGGAAAAGAACTTGAGGGAAAGAAGCTTGCGTGCAATTTCTTCCAAAAACTGACCTCTCCTTCAGATCTCAACGACTCTTTTAATGGGCAAGGTGACATTTTCTTGATTCTTTATCTCCTCTGATGAAAACATAAGAAATCCCAAATCCTAAGACATAAACTATTTCACTCTTCCCCACAAAAGCCTGAAAAACTAAGAAATCCCAAATCCTAAGACATAAACTATTTCATTCCTCCCCACAAAAGCCTGAAAAAAAAATCTAGCACAAAACAGACCAAAGCTCCGTAGGAAATGGCACAAATTTCTCTCCTGGAGGAAACAAAAAATTATGATTGTTAGTTGTGTTATTTTAGATACTGCTGGGAAGTAGTTTGACACTACTGAAGTGAGCCTATTTCACAGTGAAAACATGTTATTTCACCTCTCTGATTCTCTGCAGGGATAGGCCTGGGGTTACTCTGCTTTTTGGATGCTGAGGGCCAGTTTGGGGCACAACATGTATCAGTGAGCAGATGAGATGACAGCACTGGGTCAGAAAAAATAAGATTGACTTGACTTTTTCAGCTAAAATCAATTTGTTTTAACATTGCTGATGCAACCAGCATGGTCATTATATTACATTAATCGATACAAATATATTGCTGGACAAGAAGGAATGCATCCTGATCAGCAAGGTGTAAATGATAACGGCATTAAGGCTGGAGAGGTTGTTACATGGTGCTGTTGATGGACAGATGGAGCTGTGATGGTTTCTTGATTGCAAGCAGTTCCTGAGTATTCCCATAATATCACTGAGTATTAAAATGCTTTCATTCACAATTTCTCTTTTCACACTACATTTTAACATCACAGCTACTCTGTTGATCCAGAAATCAATCTTCCTTTTTGTTGACCTGCATAACTGATGATAATTAGGGAAACATATGTCTTAAAAATCCCTAGGGCAAGTAATTGATTTTATTCAACTACTCATTCAGCAATATTGTTCAGAATAACATGCTGTCTTCTAAAGCTAGTTATATGAGTTTTAGTGCTGGTGAAAGTTAATAAGCAAATTGTTCAGATCTAAAGTCCTCAGTTTTATGAAGCATTTGCATAGTCCTATGCAAAACAACCCTGGAGGTTTTCTGCTGAACTGGCCCTTCTCCAGTTTCCATGACCCACTTTAGATGGAAATGTGTCAGGTCTGACTGGATGGTATTATGATACCTGATTCTGTCAGCCTTCCTGTTGTCCTACATAGAATGTGTCTCTCAGAAGCTTACTTTGGTTTTTTTTTGGGGGGGTAGGCTGTTTTTTTTTAAATTCTGGAGCCTTCAACTTCAGGTGAAATTTGGGGTCTTCAGAGTCTCCTACATTCAAAACAGGTGATAGAAGCCTAAAGGATTTGGAACAGCCAGTAATTGGTAATTTGATTCATCACCTGAACAATTTAGGGAGTGAGAAAACACAATGATGGGGGAAGTAAAGAACAGCATGAATGGTGCATTCCTCTGTTCTGTGTGAAATTGGGAATTCTGTGCACATCCACAGTCTGACAACACTTTGATGTTTTGGGATTGCAGCAGGAGTTGGCTGTGCGGTGAAACTAGCCCTATAAACAGTGCAGCAAGGCTTTGGAAGCAGTTAGATGTCCATGGGACAGTCCATGTCCCGAATACTGAGGCAATAGCACACAGTACAGCCCCTAAATGATCCAGCTGTGTAAGGTTTGTTCCAGTGCCATCCTTCACAAGTGGGGAGAGATTTCTTCTTGTAGAAACCATGCAAACGGGCTCTGTGGTGCTGGGGAGTTGCTGGTAGGTCCGACTAGAAGTGTCTGTAAGTGGAGTTATTTTGTCATTGCAGACTGGGGGCTGCTGTCTCAGACCTGGAACTGACATAATGGTCGGGATGAAGGAGCAATGGCTTTGCTAGTGCTGGATGCGCCCCCCTGTGGGAATTTCGCTCCTTTTCCTTCGGTGACACACCGTAGGATTTATTTTGTTTACTGCTGAGAATGGTCGGTGTGTCACAGGGTCACGGCGAGAAAAGCTGAACTGGAAATTGCAAACCAGAAATGGGAGCGAGAGAAGAAGTAAAAACACACAAGCAGATATCATTTCAATTTTCATATTTTCTCCATACCTACAGATATCTATTCATATTCTTTCTCATAACAATCTTATCTATAGAAAAGCCAGCTTTCTCAACTTATACTGAAAGGCCTGCAAATGATGTAGAATTAGCTGATTGTTAGTGGTAGCATCTCTGGAAAGCCTCCTGGCAACACAGAGGATGCTAGGGCACAAGGAAGAGTTTGAGGGGATACATTTGGAACTATCTTATTGCCAGCCAACCATGTCTTACTCATTCTGGATCGGTTTGAAGTCTGCTGAAACTCAGATTTCAGTCTTGTAGACTAAAAGACAGCATAGAGCTGCCTTTAACAGATCCCTTCTCCTGCAGGATCCTGGCCTTGCCAAAGGATCCTGGAGCATAACTGTAGGTAGAGTACTATGTAATGAATGCTGCTAAGTAAAGAGGGCTAGTGGTTTATTGCTAAGTACCACTTTAGAGCTCAAAATCTAGGTTCAAAAAGTGGCAGTAGGCTCCTAGTAAGTCTTTTGTTTAAACGGCCCAAACTTTGCCTGCTTTGTGGTTCTAAAGAACATAGGCTGGAATATTAGATTTCCAATGGTTCAGTAAAGCTTTTATACACAGTTCCTAGTTTCAGTAATTCAGAATTCTAGCATCTCAGTCTCAGACTTTACTTGTGAGGTGCAGTTGATGTGTTCTAGTTTTCTTTTGTTTCCTTCCTTTCTTTCTGAGGATTTGTGACCAAGAAATAAAAAAATTATTTGCTCTAATAGAGGGCTCAGGATGTAAAGTCATAGTAAGGTAGTAATGTCCTGCTAAAGCCTTTATAGTTTGGAATGCCATTTTGCCCCTCCATGCTTCACCTTAGTAAAAGGTAACCTTGTTCCAGCCTTTCTCTCCTATTTAGGAGAAGAATATATCTGTTATCTGAAGGCATATTCATAAAATAGACTGTCATGCTGAATGGTGTTGTGATACATTTGTGTAATGAGAGATTTCATACCAAAGCATAAATGTAAGGAGGGTGAAGAGGTGTTGCCTTGGCAACCCCTGAATCTTGTCTTAATCAAGGACGAGATTCAGCAGTATTTATGTATTCAAAATAACTATTGATTATGGTACAAGATTTGAATGGGAAAGGAAAACAAGCCCTCCAGTTGGTTATATTAAAAAAGTTTGTCCTCTGCATTTTGGAAGAACAAGATAAAAACTAAGTTATAACCACAGTATTAAATGCAGTGAAACCGGGTTTATGCATAAGATCCCAAATATGTCCCTGCAAATGTATTTCTACTTGGGATTTCTGGGCAAAATGTGATTTGATTTGCTGCATCCCTGTGTACTACTTTGTGTGTGGTACATGGAAAGAAAAACGTCGAGTTTTCCTTGAACAAGAAAACAATTAAACAATACTTGCATGTGTCTGTTTGAAGAATAACGACAGAGACAGGTTTCTGTGAACTTTCCTCACATAAGTAACTTTTATGGTAGCAAGTAGCCTACTGCCTCTAGCATCTAGTTTGACACGAGTCTCAGTGAAGGGCCACAACAAATGGCAGGAAAACAAATGGTAAGATTTGCACAGAAATATTCAGGAGTTAGATTGACCAAATCATTGGCTTCCATGACAAGGTGACCAACTTAGTGATGAAGGAAAGGCTGTGGATGTCGTCAAGCTAGACTTCAGTAGTGTCATCCCTCAATGTCCGTGCTTTCTCTTAAAGCACCCTTCAAATCTATCGTGGACTTCAAGAAACAAAAATCTACAGATGGAAGAGATTGCTTTGGCAATCTTTCTTCTAGACCTTCCAGGGACAGGTGGGCTGTAATTTCAGCATATCACATAGGACCTCAGAATGGTCTGTTTGAAGAAATTTGATTTTCAGAGAAATCAAGGTAACAAAAACTTCAGATTCACCCTATAAAGTTTAAGGCAGTTACCCAAGGAAACTACTTGAGGAATTGGCTGGTTTTCTACCATCTTTAACAAGGAGAACAAGAAAGGGAGGTCCCAGATCATGACTTAGGCAACCTGCAGCCAAAAACACCTTGGGAAAGACTTCATTATTCAGAAGGGGAACCTAAGAGATCCTTGATTGGCTGCATTATTCATAAATACAGGTAAAAAGAACCTAACACTAAATCTTTAGCATATGCTGTGTGCTGTTTTTAGATTTTTATTTCACAGGTCTCTGGGGAGAAGGGCTGCAAAATCTCCTCCTGATTGAGTGAACCTAGCTGCATTCTCAGTATTGTGTTCAAGAAGGGCAGAAATGCAGCATTCCAGGAGAGGTGAGATCAGGAGACCACGTGGAGGCAGGGCTGCAGGCAAGGACCCTCGGGGAGACAGGCACAGTAAGCACTGGAGCCACAAAATGAGTAACATGGTAATAATCAGGACTTATGATGTAGTGAAACCATTCCTCAGCAGAAGGTGATGCTCAGAAGTTTAATAATAAAATAAGCATTAGTTTTTTTAAGTAACAACATCTCTTTGCAACTAATGCTGCATAATATACAGCAGCAGATGAATAAAATTTTTGTAGTTTGGGTGCATATAAATGACTGTTGTTGTTCAGAAGAAAGGTGTAAGCTTTGATAAATGAGAAGAAACAGTACAACATAATATAATAGCTGAGAAAAATTATAGCAGTGTTTCAGTACCTCATTAATGAGGGATTTGCACACTTTGCCTTTTTATATGTGTCTTTTTCTGCAGTTTTATGTAACTCATCAGTACAAAAGTGACTGTAGCTGTTAATTAATCAAGGTAGTTAACATTACTTTGTTTTAAATGTATCCTCCATAGAATTGGGTTATAAGAATAAAAAAAAATAGCATGCTTTTTAGAAAAAAATGTTAATTCAGAGTAGAATATTTTGGTTTCTGACTGTGTATTTGCTTAAAACTGGAATTTATGTTTTTGTTCTCTTTTATATTTATTCTCACATGATTACTGAAGTAGTAGTGTTAGTCTAGGGGCCTGAACTGGATGATGAAGTCTTCATCAGGAGAAGCAGGAATCAATGCATGAATCAATGCACTTGACAGTGTCTATTTTACCTCAGCACTTGAACCAGGTGTTAGGGGCATTTCAGTGTATATTTTACATTGGTGAGGTTGTACACCTGCCTAACTTTCACCCACATATAATGGTGTGTGAGAGTGACCCGATCTCACACTTGCTCTTTTGTGGGATGTCTGGCATATCAGGTGTGTGTATGGGGCTAGAACAAAGGTATATTTGTATGACTGTATTGTAACTACAGTAGATGCAATAAGGCAAGGCAAGGGTATGAACTGCTGCTTTCAACCTGTGCTTTCTGCAACAATTCGTAAGTGATACTGTAGTGATTCATGACATGACAGTCATAGATATTTCTGTTCTAGCTTTCTACTCTGCCCCTTATTCCACACTGACTTTTCAGGGGTGTGTAGTATCAGTTGGGCTTCAGTTAAAGGCAGTCCTATCAATGCAGAAATCTTTACATTTGTTAGGTCAGTGGTACCTGTCTCAATTGATGCAAATAGGCTACAATCAACATCACTAAATAATACATCTGGCAGCAAAACAACTCTATTTTAAAAGCACTGCTGCACAGCTGCTAAAACTACACCTCAATTATTGGGAGAAAAAAGAAAAGAGAAGAAACCCCAATGATTTTGAGGCAGAATGGTTTACTAGATGAGAATACAGGGCAACTTTAGTCAGAGACTTAACATTGAGCTGTGCGTGTCAAGGCACACTGGGGACTGAGGTCTATTGATCCCTGGTGCTCAGCCTACTAAAACAATCAAAGCTGGAGGGAGGGAGTCTGCTGCAGCTCCATATGTTGCATTCAAGTTGAACAAGGATTTCATCTTCCCTAAGCCACCTGCAGAGCAAGATTGCTCAGATCTCCAGAGATGAAGTAGGTTTCACACTAGTCGTTTCTTGCTTGAAATCCTTTTAAGGATAATGGAGGCTCCGATAATTTCTCCACGTGGTAATACACATAATGGCATGAAATGAAGCTGGGGGTGATAGACAAAGTGGAGAGAAATATTCTTAGGAAATGCAATCACTAGAGCCCCACAGATTCAAATTCAAAGTAAATGACCAAACCTTCCAGGGAGATGACTGCAAGGTGTGTTTCCATCATGGTTTGCAACGCTCTGTGACAATGCCTTAGCTGGCTCAGGTATTAGGAGCACTATGGCCACTGGCTAAATATCGTACTTAATTCAGGTTAAAAAGGAGCAGTTGACATGAGTGCTCTTTCAGGACCAAAGCAAATTACCTATGGTGGTGGTATATATTTTGTGTAGGTGTACTCCTTTCTTAGAGGGAAAGCATGGGTTCCACTTGTCCAATATCTTAAAATTTTTGCATGCTACCTCCTTAGACCTGAGGGTCATTTTAGCTTTCAGTTCAGATACAGAATATAACTTGTTTTCAAATCTTTGCATTGTTAAAAGCTTCACATATAATGAATCTATCTGTTTATAGACAGGAAGCTTCTAAGAAGTCTTATTTTGTAACTGATAGGTCAACAGAAGTGGTGGGGATTCAGTAGAAATGCACCCTCTGCTTTATTGCACAGACTCAGTCGACTAAAGGGCATTTCAGCACTGCATAAGAGCTCCTTGCTATTTCATTGTGAACAAAGACGGTACTTTTAAATTTGTATGGCTTTCAGATAGACACAACCTGTTACCCAGAGCAGCAGATGCTTTCTACCCATTGTTAAGCATCCCTTAAACTGTGGAAAGACCAAGAGGGTTAAACAACCCCACTTCTTTTCCAGGAAGTTGAATGTTTGGGGAGACTGCATGAAAGTGGTGCAGTTCATAAAAATTAAGAAGGCAGTTGGCAGCATGCCTCAGAAAATTGTTTTCTTTGTGTTTGGGCAGAACTGAAAAAGCTAATCTGAAAATTATGTCAACTATGACACTTTTAAAAGGCAAATATTAAACTATTTTCTGAGTATAGAAAAAAAAGGGAATTTGTAATGACTGTAAGAGCTTATCCTCTCTCTTTGTTTACATTAAGAGCACTTCAATGTCATCTTTGTTTGTACCTTTCACCATTTTCCCAATAGCATAACAAAAATAAGTACAGTAATTTCACGATTATAAGCCACATTGAGTATAAGCCACACTCCCGGGTGCCAGCAACTTTTCGTTCTTTGTGCATACATAAGCCGCACCTGATTATAAGCTGCACGTTATAATACAGAGTGTGATAAAAGGTATCTATTCCATCACCATCTGTTGAGGGTGGGAGCAATGATCCTTATCTCAACGGCAGATATTCTGCTAATGGGCCATCCATTGAAACCAGGCAGGGCATTGTTCTTTATCTTTTCACAACCCATCCTTCCTCCAGGGAGTCATTTTCTGCTAATGGCCCATTGAGTCCCACTGTGTGACTGATAAAATTACTGCATCCCGTTGGAAGTTGCTCCAGCCAGGGGGAAGAGCCCAACATTTCTTACCAAGATAAAAACAGAGGTTTTGGGACACTAAGGCAGCCCCTTTCTCCACTGGACTCCAGAGGAAAACCGGATTTCTCCATATCACCACTGGACCTTTAGAAGGAAACTGCACCTTCTACAGAACCACTGCTTCAACTGAATCACATCTGTCACTGCAGGAGGATGCAGCCACCATTTAATGGGACTGCTACCAACACCCTGCCTGACAGGGTGTCAGGTTGTACTCTGACTTTGTCAGGGTTTGGAGTTTGTTTCTTTGTAGTACTGTATTTCTATTTTAATTTCCCTAGAAAAGAACTGTTATTCCTAATTCCCATATTTTTGCCTGAAAGCCCCTTGATTTCAAAATTAGAATAATTTGGAGGGAGGGAGTTTACATTCTCCATTTCAAAGAGAAGCTCCTGCCTTTCTCAGCAGACACCTGTCCTCCAAACTAAAACAGCAACTTTTTGTTCTTTGTCCATATATAAGCCGCACCTGATCATAAGCCGCACTGCGGGTTTGGTCCAAAATTTTAGTCAAAATGGTGCGGCTTATAATCGTGAAATTACTGTACTTCTTACTTGAAGCTGTGTTGCCCCACAAAACAGACAATGTCCAGGTGACTTCAGAATATCTCCAAGGATGAGACACTCCATAACCTCCTTGGGCAGGTGTTTGGTCACTCCGACAATGAAAAAGTGCATTCAGATTCCTGACTACATAGCACTTGTTTGCCCAATCAGTATGTATTTTCCTTGCTTAAATGGGACTAATTACACTTCCTTTGCTTCATTTTGGAGTTAGAACATACTGGCTAATATTTTAAATGACCTTTTGTGCCTCTCTGTGAAGAGAACTGCTTTTAGTAAGAAAGCAGAGTTTGAAGGTACTCAACACAGTTTGTTCTGTCTGACCTTATGGACTTTGTTCTCCTAAAGCAGCACTGTGCTCCTGAATATCTGTGCACCCCTTAGTTCTGCTCTCTTGGTACTGTATGCACATTAATAACCAATGATAAAAGAAAAGAAGTTCGAGTTACAGGTTGAACTCCAAACTACTACTTTTCTGAAAGTATCATAGATCATGTTTAATAGCCTGTGGATCAAAATGAAACCCAGTATGTATCACAGGGGAACTCAATAATTGAAGCATTCTGGGAATGTCTAAGTACTGGAGTGCTGAGGTGCCTAGCAGCTTCATTCTGTGCTACGTTTTTACCTGAATAAAAGCCCTATCATCTATTTTTTTAATAACAAATTTTAATCATATTTTAATGCACTGACTTAAATTATTTTGTCTCACATTCAGGGGAACAATAAACTACCTTTTCTGCCCCTTTCACCTCCTAATTTTCTGCAAATGAGAAAAGCAGTCCTTGAGAGACATTAGCCTTTCAGAGTATCTCCGGTACACCTGACTCATGGCTATCTCATCTCTGTCCTGGGTGTCTGCAGGATGGTCCCTCAGGAGCACTGAACCAGTTCTCTGGGTCTGTGAAGCTGATCTATCTTGTCTGCCAGCTCTGAATTTACTCCTTTCATATGAGAAGCCTCAGGGGCTCTCTGAAGGATCCTAACTGGTCTCCTGGTGATGGGGAAGCAATAATTTGCAAGCCTGAAGCTGCCCAGGTGGTACTGTGTGGGTATGGAGGGGGAGGATGTATAGTTTTGTCTCAGAAAAACAGCAACAGAAGGGTTTTGTGGACTTGCTGCTCTGTGGTTTGCTCAAGGGATAAATTATTGTCCTATTTAAATGTGATAGAAGGAAGGTTGACTTTTGCAGCACCCTGACAGAGAAAAAAACTTGGAATAAAACTGTAGGAGTACTGGCAAGATTGAGACCCTTGAACCTTTCTTGACTGAGTATTAGAGGGCTGGTGTGGCAGGGCTGCATTGTGTGACTGTGCCAAACCTGGGCTGGTGCAGGCAGGGCTGGCTGGGCTGGAGCCCTCGGGTTGGGGCAGTAAGGCCAGGTCAGTTCCCTCCAACAGTTTCGATGGTGCTCCTCGAGGACCATCATCTTTTCACTGCATTGTTTCACCTTGTGGCTGTAAGCTGCTCCTAGAACTGCCTTCCTGCAGCTGCCCAGGCTGTGGCTCCCCGGGCCTGGGAGGATTTTGGTATGCAATTCAGAGGATCTGTTTTATAGTGGGAGTTTGAACCCCACAGGGTTGATGACTGAGGTGATTTTTAGGTGAGCATGTGCAGTGAACATTTTAGGGGGCACTAGGGACTGATAAGGGAGCTGCTCACCAGAGCCACTGGCTGGATACATGATGGCTATATATATTCCTTTATGATGGTTATATATAGTCATTAATTGGTATTTCAATGCTGAAGGGTACGTGTAGGATAACAGTAATATCTACCCCTCTCCTTGCTCCTGTGCATAGGATGGATCTCACTGAGAGTGAAAGTAAAAAGAGCATGACCAGGCAAAAATCATTCTTAGCAGTTGTTAAATTGTTGATGCATGGTTTGTCTTGCTTTTGCACTAGTTAAACTGCAATGTGGAACGAAAGGCACCATTTCTTGGCACCTTCTTAAGAGTGCTGCCTCTCCTTCTGCAAGGGTGTGGTAACAGGACCTTCTCTGAGTGCTTTAGATATAAAGGTACTTGAATATCAGAAGTTGTGGATGAATGAACAGTGAGTAGTAGTGTGGTCTGTTGGTGGTGGTTTTTTTTTAAATGAACCATTTCTACACTACTCAGTAAAGTTCCTTCTGGTTACAAACCTCTCTGGTGGTATTGGTGGGGGTACCAGCCCTGCCGGC
Organism: Catharus ustulatus; assembly: GCF_009819885.2. Lineage (NCBI taxonomy): Eukaryota > Metazoa > Chordata > Aves > Passeriformes > Turdidae > Catharus > Catharus ustulatus. Next base: position 42,663,027 of record NC_046221.1, on the reverse strand, counting down.
TCATACCTGCTGTGGTTTCTGAGTGAAACAAGTATCTTCTAACATTCTGTTGGGTATGACATGTTTAATAAATAACAGCAATGAGTTGACCATTGTGCAATAATAGTGATCATGAGATAAAATAGCATAGTGATATTTTTTTGGTCATTTTGTAGTGAGTTGGACAGAAGGAAAACAAAATCTTTGAGTTTCACCCTTAATTAATGGACTGCCACAACATGAGTTAGTATGTGTTTGATGGAAAATAAGATACTTTTCCTGCTTTACCAGCCAGAAAAAAAGCAGCTGCTGAATAATAAGTCTTTATTTTACCTCACAAGAAAGGTAAACTTCCACTGTATTCTGAAACATGGGTGACAATTTCAACACTGGCTTAGCCTATCTGGGGAAATGTTTCACTCTGTTTGTTATATTAGGGCTAAGTGGGAAACTGCCATGTCAGTGAATTTTCACAGGATGTGGGCAATTGGGCAAATGCAGCATCTCTAAAAAGTAATTACAATAATAATTCAAACTCAGTTCACAATTATTTGATCAAGGAACTGTTTAGAGGTTGTTTTAGGGTACAGTCATTGTCTACTTGGCCAGCTCTGTATTTTGGGGACTCTTCTCTTGGTAGATCAGTGACTTTCATACAAACACATCTTCTAGGAAGGCATCTATTCTTGACTGGAAAACATCAAGGAATGGTAAAACTGACACTTACTTTGGCACCTTCTTTAAATAGCAAATTAGCCTTCCTGTACAAAATGTGGTGAAAAAATGCTTATCCACACTAAAATAGCCTTTTCTAATGTGTTTTTCCCTTTTGCTCATAAGTCATCATAAGTCACCTCTCATCCTTCTATTTATAAATGAAATAGATTTATATCTTTAGGTCTTCATTAGACATTGAGTTATTTCTGTGGCTGTCGTCACCATCCTTCCCATTTTTCATTTTCGGAAAAATCCCAACAAACATCTGAACTATGTATTGCTTGCCAGCACCTGTGTTTTCGAGCACCTGTGTTTCCACTACTGTATGTGGAGAAAAAAATTGTCTCCCTAATACCTATGCACATGTTTATAAAATTGTGGATCATATATATATGTATATATATGTATATATATATGTATATATATATGGGATGAATGCTGAAATTTAAAGTTTTCTTGTGTATATAAATTACTAATTTGAGAACAAAATAGGACATCTTGGGTGGTTTGGGTTATTTTTCCCACTGGCCTATGGAAAACAAACAGACATTCTAGATAAACCAGCAGCCTTATGATCTGGGAATCTTTGTTTAAGAGCAGTCCTGACTGTTTTAAAGCATTCACATAAATGACCTAATTACAAAACTTTGTAGTCTGCCTCTTGACAGAACTTTTAAAAGCTGATTTTGGCTTGGGTGTAGATTGAAAACAATTGCAGAGAAGTCAGTGGCTTGCCAGGAAGGATTCTTGGCTTCTGATGTGTGACCTGGAAGCTCATATGAATTTTGTTTTATTGTTGACTGCTACAGTCTTTTCAGAGTCACTGCTTTTAGGGTAGTCATCCCTTTTGAGCTGTCTCTGTTTTTTCTCTGCATAACTTACCTTTCAAGTGAGTTTGAGCAGTTCAGGTCTGTGCAATGGCTTGTCTTCCTCATTTTTCTCCCTTTGTGAGTCCCTCACTTGCAAATGGTATCAGCTGTCATTTATTGACTTTAAGAAAACCAACAGTGAGGATCAGCATCAAGGTTAATCCTGGTCTCTGTGGAGTCTCTCTAGCAGCAATATTTGATTGGTGTTCTGTTTTCCCGGCATGGGGAGATATGCTAGTATTCAAATCTTATTTAGTTCTACTTCATTCCTATTGTGTGGTCCTAATTTTTTTGTGCTGTTCCTGTGTGAATTGTTCCTGCTATTTTTCATTTAAATGGCTTGTGTAAGGCTTTCCTATTAATGCCCTAAGTACAAATAAATCATCAGGAAAACTTGGAATATCAGCAAAATAATGAAGGTGGACTGACTCAAAAAAATGGTGCTTGGCAAAGATATAAATATAACTGAACACAAAAGACTGCATTTTGAATCTATTTCTATACATTTTAGAATTTCTATGTATTCTTACCTTTTAACTCATTGTAATTTAAATCCAACATGAGTTTTTCTTTTTTTGACTTTAGGTTTACATTGACTTAAGCAACCTTATTTCACTAGGTCTATCTCCTTACCACTTTTAATACTAATGCTTGTTTTCTGAAATTTCCACTGTATCCTCAAAAATTATCTACAGCTTCATTGAGCTGTTTTTAATTTTAGCCATCCAGGCCTATATACCTAAAAATTTATTTTCTGTAGATCTTTAATTCCAATGGCTGCTGATGTCTTGGAAAGCTCATCAGATTTGTGGTGGGAATCTCTCCTAGCAGAAAAAGAAAGCTTATTGAACATTTCTGCCTTGCCTGAATTTTTAATGATCTAACCATGGATAGGGCTTCAGTCATCCCTAAGGTACGTAATAAACTGCTTCTTCTTTCCTTAGTCCTGTCAATCAAAGTTTTCTTTTCCCTCTGATAAATTTTCTTCCTGTCACATTTGTATTGATTGCTATCTGATCTGCTTCCCTCTTTCAACTTGTTAAATATTGCTTTGCTATCTTCCCTTTGCCAATAAATCGGGATGGGCTTTTAGATAAAGCTGTCTTCTTTCTTGATTGAAGTATTGCAGCTTTTGGCCATCTAATCTCTTCTTAAAGAGCTTTAAGCCTTCATCTATCTTTTTCACATGAAGTTTTTTGGAAATTAAGTCTTTTAAAACAGTCTTTGTGATTGTGACCATCCTTTTCCTTAGGCTTCTCTGACTATAGTCAGGTTGTGATGAGTTCACAGGGGGAAGTGCTTATTTATAGACCACTGTGTAATTTCTTTGGGCCACAATATGGCTGGGAATGAAGATATATCTGTATAGATGTATACTGGGTCTGCATCAGCATGCTGGTGAGTTGGGACAGGATGTGCAAAACTGATTGTTGTGTGAATTAGAGTCTGTGGATGTTATGGGTCAATGTGTGGTAACGGGATGTGGTGGCTGCTGGGGAAGGAAGGTAAGACAAGGCTAGGGCTGGGTATCCATGAATCTTGGCTGCTTGAATGATGCCTCAGCTTGATTTATATAATGTAGATTTCTACAGCTATCCCATCCCTGGAAAGATTCAGGGCCAGGCTGGACGAGGCTTTGAACAACCTTGATGTAGCTGAAGGTTTCCCTGCTCATTGCAGGGCTGTTGGGCCAGATGACCTTGAAAGGTCAGCACAGAAGGTTCTGTCTGGCGCTTGTGCTTGTGAATCGGGCTGCTTTTCACAATCACCAACAGCTGGGAGGCAGCTGTGGTGGCTGGAGCACTCGCTGCCACGGCCGCCAAAGTGCTCCGCTGGAAGTGGTTGGGGATGGTGGTTAGGACCCGCAAGGAGGAGCTGCCCTGGAAGCCCCGCTCTGGATCCCAAGGATGGGAATTCTGCTGTGTCCGTGGCTGTGTCAGGGCTCAGGGCTCGGCCCAGCCGGCCGAACACGTGTAGCTGGGAGTCAGCCCTGGAGCACGGCTTTTCCAGGAGGATTTGCAGCCGCAGCAGTGGAGCCAGGCGTCCATCGGGGGGCACCCGCACGACAGCAATGTGCTGGAGCTGCTAATTAGCGCCAGGCTGCTAATGTCCCTGCTGCAGTCACGGAAAAACACTCTGTCCTCGGGGGGGAAAGACATCTCTTCCACTTCTCAAATCAACATAATTTCCTCACTAATACCGCAAGCTCTATTTTGAAGGTATGAGCTGATAAAGAATAAACTAGCAAGCATGAATGGTCTCCTACTTTGCTGGCAGCTCTCACTTTTTCTCCTTTCCCTTTTCCCTTTTCCCTTTTCCCTTTTCCCTTTTCCCTTTTCCCTTTCCCTTTCCCTTTCCCTTCCATTTTTATTTGCAAGGTTTAGACTTAAAAGTTACCTTGAATAAGATGTATTGAATAATCATCATTGAGATATCAGATCAGTGTCTAATAAAATGAGAAACTTGTAAGGATTTTACAGTTCTTCCCAGGCATTTGTGGGTTCTATATGGAGTCAGTAATATTTGAGGAGTTAGTATACTTTTTTAACGGTAGTTGAGTGCTGTCTTTGGGTTGTATTTTTGGTTTTTGTTTGTGGTTTTTTTTCCCCTGAGAGTTCAGCTGATGGTCTGAATTTCAGATGTGAAGGGATACCTATAGACACTATTTTTGGCTTGTTGCTGTGTGAGGTTATTATATGGGTAGATATTGTATAACAGTGACTACAGGTAAGTCATAGTGTTGAAGCATCTTTGACTGCTCCTTCAGCTGGCCTCATAAGAAAATGGGGGGAAGGAAGCATTGTTTCCCTCAAAAAGAAGGCTGTTCTGCTGCCTACAGGCAAAGTCTTCTTCCCACTGTCTCCCAAAACTCTTGCTAATCTTGGATGGAAATTCACAGTATTAGTATTTAATACTGAAGGTGTAAACCTGTTGTAGTAATGACATATTTTCTGTTTTGTTTTGGTCTTTTAAAGTAAGTTCCTGAGGTAGGTTCTGTGGGTGGAGCCACAGTGTGATTTCTGAAAAGTGAGTCTGTTATCCAAGAATTGGCCTTGGTTGGCCAGTACTGTTGAAAAGCATAGTCCATGTTGTCCTGAGTCATCTGCAATGGTCAACACCCGGACCTGCCAGGGTCTTTTATCCCCAGTGGTACTGATAGTCTTCCTCTGTCCAGTTATCCTACTGATTTATCCATTTCATAGATAAATGTTGAAGAGCAATCAGAATGTGGGCTTGAGTTATAACAGTGCACACAATTAATTTTTGTAAGTGAAGAATTTTGCAAATAGTGTTTCTGACTTGACAAAAAATCAGAAAACAATGAAATGAATGTAGCTTTTAAACACATGGTAGAGGCTTGGTGAAAGGACTCCTTGCTTGAAACCATGTTGTTCCTTCTCACTAAGTAAATTGGACCTAAAAATACAGAATTTCACTATGCAGGTCTTGCTTTCTTTGTATCCCTAGACCATCATAGTCAAGACTACTAGAAAACAATATTTTCATGAAACATCTGACTTTTATCAGGCAGCTCGGACCATCTATAAATTTCTGCTTTTTCAAATTCACTAAGTCTATTTGAGGTCTTCTAGAAATAATGAAAAGAATTGTTAACCCTCCTGCTGCTTAGCTTTAAATCTGTAAGTCAGTCCTTAAACCTGTGCAGTTCTTTAATTCATGCACTAGATGGTGATCAAAAGCAGCCCAAATTGTGTTCTTTCTTCTTCCCAAAATCACAGCTGACACTGGAAAATAAAAGCACAAGATTGACAGTTTTTCCTGCCAAGCTTTTAAACTTTTCTTGCTATCCATTAATGATTAATCCTTTTAGTAGAATTATCTTAGAGATTAAGGTAGAGGTGCTGCTAAATTCATATATACTGTTCTAACTGATTTTTTTAAATCAGTTGTTGGATAAAAGTACTTCTCTCTGTCTGATTGTGAACATTCATCAAATATTCCATAACTTCAAGCTGGGGTTAGTGTTGTTTCCAAAATGCAGGAATTCAAATATAATTCAAATAATTGCTATGGACTGAAACTTAAGTCTTTGAATGTACAGATTGATTACCATTGACTAATACAAGGTAGTAATTAAAAAGCAGGGGGCATTACTCTGAAAATATGATTAAAGTTTTTTATAATATTAAAAACAAAGGAAAAACGCATTTCTTTACTGCCCACCTGAAATTATAAAACCTACTCTAGTCCCATACTTTCACATTACTACTGGCTTCAAGGGGAAAGATTGCAAGATGTGTTTTGGATCCTGTAACTGGAAAAAATACATTCCACTGAAGAGAATCAGTCAAAAATATTCTTTTACTGAAAAAGGCAAGGTATAATATTCAGAAATGGAGGCTGATAGGTGGACCTAGGCACATCTGGACAAGGGGAAATCTAGTACAGTACTGTGCAGAGTGACTGTAGGTAGAAAATATCAATGGTGCAGTGTTCAGATAGCAAGAGGGAAATGTACAAAACACAGGACTGTAAGATGATGATGTACAACACACCAGACTGTACTATAACTGTTATAGGCCAAATAAATATAGTTCAAATAAACAGCTAAAAGAAGGAGCATGTCACATGAACAGTAAATGTTAATAGCAGGAAAAGTTCTTTTTTGTTCTCTTTTTAAATCTGTAAGGAAGCAGAAGCCTGTCTTGTGACTAGTGCTCAGAGCCACTCAGATGCATACATCCTTCCTCTAGCAAGGTTAAAAGCTGGTGGAAATAACCCTCATTCTGCTCCAGTGTGGGAGGAGGTGCCATGGGTGGTGGCTATGCCAAAAGATGCAGTACTCTGGAGTCACCTCCGTGTATGGAAAGATAGATGAGATCTGATGGAGCATGGAGCAATGGCATGGCTTAAATTAGGCTTAAATTGAACATCTGGGCTGTCCTTTCCTTCTTTTCCATTTTTTTTTTCTCCCTGAGCAGAGCACAGGCCCTTAGGGCAGAGGCTTTATCCCAGAAGCTGGATAAAGAGATCCCCCTTGGATTTAACCTCACTGTAAATATTTGTAGCTCCTTGTGACTTCTGTGAGGCAGGCAGTGAAGGCACAGATCATCAGTGGTTAGGAAGCTGGATAACAGCAAATATGTATCTGCTCACAGGCAATTGCAGAGTTAAAAGAGCAAAAGGAAATTTGATGCAGCTACAACGTGTTTTACACTAGTGATCCGTGTAGCAACGAGGAAATGCACGGAAAAGCAAAATTCCAGACAACTGAGTTGATGATATGATTCATACACTGACTTTTAAACTCAGCACTCTTCGCAGTTATAATGAGAATCATCTGAGTGAAGTAAAATAACCACAGTTTGAAACTTGTAGGAGGGCAGTAGCCTATAGCCATGCTAGATGTGACAGTCATTTGCTTTTTAGCCTGTTGGAGAGCTGTGCCAGGCATAAGATGGAGTTTTTCCTTTGTTTTTGTGTTTGTGTTTTTTGGAGGTGTCAGCTGCAGCCCTGACTTTCATTCTAAATTGGTCCTACACAGCTGCATGTATACATTTATACATATATGTAACTTGTGCATACAAATAATCTGTGCTTACAGCAAAAATTGGTTTCTGCATGTACACATGGCCAGCTTGGCAGCAGTGCACCAAAGGAATTTGTATGTGCTAAATTTATAAAAACTGGCTCCAAACATAGAAGGGAAATAGCGTCAAGAGAGTTGAGGCACACCCTTAGGATGGTGTTAGCACGTATTCTCACAACTGTTCTTGCTTAAAGATGGCTCTTGCTCAAACAGCATCAGAAATGCAAACCTCACATTGCCTCATTCTATGCAGTTTAAGTTTTAGATCTTAGAGAACTTAACATATGATAAAATGAGGTAAAAACATATGTGGATTTAATCCTAGTCTGAAGTTCCATTTCAAATTCATGCCAGATGAAGTTCCACCCAATGGGATGCTCCTGGGATACAATGCAAATGATTTCTTACACATAGAAAATTATTCAAAGCACATTTCAGTGAAAACCACAGAATCATAGAATGGCTTGGGTTATCAATCACAGAAAAGACTTCAGAGCAGTGGAAATTCAGTACAGTGTCAGAAGGTGTTTGGCCTTGGGACCCATCAACATTCCTCCCTTTCCAGCCCAATAGGTGTGAGACCATTGTGGTTCCCTGTCCTCAAGTCCAGTGAGTACACAAATTCCAAGAGGTGCACATGTGCACACGTGTGTGCATGCACACACACAAAATACATGATATACACACAGCTGGCTGCAAAGATCAGCACAGAAAGCAGTGTCTTTACTGGCATCCCCATGAATGCATTTAAAATCATGTCATACAGGAATGGACACTACAAACAATCATATTTTCTTCAGCTGGTAATGACTGAAGTCTTGAAATACACTCACATTCCCATCTCTCTGGTAGCTGGTTTTGGAAATTGAGTCTATCCTGTTGCTGACACCTTGGTTGCAGATATTCAGGCCTCCTGTCCTGCTATCTGGCTTGTCCATCCTGGAGTTTATTAATGCTCACACACCCACTCAGAAGAAAGAAATTTGATTTAACAAGAATAAAGGATGGTCCGTAGTGATTAAGTGCAGGATTGAGACAGGTAGAGGTGCTGACCATCTGTCTGTTTGTATCTGCCCTGTTTTCCATGTATTTTAATGCACAAAATCACTTAGGTTGGAAAAGACCTCTAAGATCTAGTCCAATCTTGCACTGACCACCACCTTGTCAACTAAACTATGGAACTAGGTGTCACATCCATTTGTTCCTTGAGCACCTCCAGGGATGGTGACCCCACCACCTCCCTGGCCAATCCATTCCAATGGTTAATAACCCTTTCTATGAAGTAATTCCCCCTGAAGTCCAACCTCCCCCTGTGCAGCTTGAGGCCATTTCCTCTTGTGTTGTCAGTGGCTGCCTGGGAGAAGAGGCTGCCCCTCATCTGGCATCTCCTTTCAGGTACTTATGGAAGGTGAGAAGGTGCTGTCTGAGCCTCCTTTTCTCCACACTAAACCACCCCAGCTACCTAGCAGCTCCTCATAGCACTTACTTTCCAGACCTTTCCTTAGCTCTGTTGCCCTTCTCTGGACTTTCTTCAGTACCTCAATGTCTTTCTTGTAGTGAGTGGCCCAAAACTGAACACAGAGCTTGACATGAGCCTTCACCACTGCTGAGCATAGGGGGACAATCACTGCTCTGGTCCAGCTGGCCACATTATTTTTGATACAGGCCAGGATGCCATGGGTCTTCTTAGCCACCTGGGCACACACTGGCTTATGTTCAGGTGGCTGTCAGTCAGCACCCCCAGGTCCTTTCCCACTGACCCATGTTCCAGCCACTCTGCACCAAGCCTGTAATGCTGCATGGGGTTTTCCTCATTTCCTCCCATCTTCCTGACCTCTGTCTGTCCACACCTTTGGTTCTGCACCTAAGCATTGCATAATGCAGTTTCCATACTTGATTCCCCTTGAATCTTCTTGTACTCTGGATATCCTCCCTCTGTATTTCACCCAGTTCAGCTTTTGGGCAATCATCCAGTTAAAACAGCAGAGGAACATGGGTTTTAAACAGCTTTGATTCAAGACAAACTGTCTATATGGACTTCATCCTTACCTTGCTTTAGCCAACTAAAACTTAGGCATCTTTCTTAAGTCCTGTCTTATTCTAGGATGAGATAAATCACTCTCTAGCAGTGCTTCTTTTTCTCCCTTAACTAGAGGCAAAGCCTAGATGGCTAGCATAGGTTGGATGTCTAACCTTTAAACTGCCAAAATGACGGCAATAGAATCCTACTTCCATGTTTTCTTGTCAGTGCTGAAGGCTGTGTCTCTGGGTAACATGTTGTACAGTTCAATGTACCTAACACTTCCTGTCAAGGAAGCTGCTGCTCCATTTATGTGCAAGGCTCTTACAAAAATAACCAACTGCAGCCTGTAAACAGTGTGGGTCCTGAAGGAAAAACACTGTCAAAGATCAATCTAAGTCAATATACAGAGCTGGAACTTGGGAAATGGTAGTCTGTGTTAGTGATGTATGTGGTATAAAGAAGATGGAGTGACCAGGATTTGATTTTCTGTGATCCCTCACAAAGCCTTCACCATGAGTGCAGCTCACAATAGCCCTGGGTGTGCACTGTGAAGTGCTACCCACTGGAGGAGCTGGCATCTGCACTGTAAGGGGGCCACTCTGCATTGCATCCTGCTGCTGCTGTTCAGCTGAGGCTCCCCCAGGAAGGAAACCTCTGTGACCCAAATGGGATGAGTTTGTGTGTATTCTGCAAGAGTATTTGCAAGGCCAATTTACACTAAAAATACCCTCCTCACTAATGTACCTGAGGGATGTCTAGCTTTGGCATAGATTGTGATTAAGATCTCAGTCACTACTTCCTTTCTATGTGACTCAGTTCCTTTCAGATATTAAGGTGGAGATAACAGTATTTCTTCTTCTCTAAGAAGTACATTGAAATGTGAGGGTGGACAGCACTGTAAAACTCCAAAATAGAAGGAATTTTTCACTTAAGAATGTGGCTCCTTTTTCTTTTCCCTAACAGTAGCTACTTACTGATTTGTGTCTCTCCTTCTTACCTACCTAGAGCATGACAAGTAGATGGATGTGCCTTTAAGAGCATGAGGTTTTTAAAACAAATGAAAAAAATTTTAAAATGGTGTAGTTCAAACATAGCTTTTGATTCCCTAGCTGTGCTGGTCCTGGCAGAAGAATGTAAGAAAGGTCTATAGCAGCATGAAGGAGAACCTCATGAAATGCACAACAATATAGTTATGATGGAGAAAAATAAATATTTATATCCTCATATATTTAATTTTATTGAATACTATATGATTTAATTATCAAAGCACAGTAATAACGACCCATGCAATGCTAATGACTATTGGCAACAAGGCTCATGAGGACACACAGTCTAATTGGTTTTAATGGGATGGATTTAATAATACATTGGATTAACATCTGTTAGAACGAAGGATAAAGATTTATTGTTCTCTGAATAAATATTGACCTCTTGCTCTCAAGTCAATAAATCTTAAGCTTGTGTCCACTTAAATTAGTATCTACTTACTATGTTAGCACTCTTCTGTTTCCTGTCACCAACTTTACTAGGAGGAGAGAAGAGCTTCACTTCTCTCCTGCTGCATCAAACACTTCTTTCAGGAATTCAAGGTAAACACTGTATTTGCAGATAGAAGAAAAAAGGTCTATCTTTTCTTCACGTAAAACTGCCCTTCCTTGCTGTTGCTTGATAAGAAATTTCATAAATGTTCAGAAAAAATCAATTATTATTAATGCCACAGAAAGGGTTGCATCATCTGCACAATTAAGCACCCTTGTGTGATGTTGTGAGTGGTGTCAAAAATATTTTTGGGGATAAATGGGAGGAAATCTTGCTCCTTCATGTGTTGTGAGATACAAAGTTCTTTCTAGGACTTCAGATTTCATTTTGTGCTTCAGATATTTAAGCAGATTCCTTTCTAGCTGTGAGAGTTTCAAGAGGAATGAGATGGAATATGGTTTTTTTCATGCCTGCAAGGGAGGGATTTCTTGTGACTCTCCAAAGGGGTCAGTGTGGTTAGAAATAGCTACAAGTCTAAAAAACTGTAACTGAGAAGCATTCCTCTAAAAGCAGTAGAAAATCCTTGAGACTAATATCCAATTAGCAGGTATTTAGACCTTCCTTTCATATTTAAAAGATAATTTAATAGGTGATATTTATAAGGAAATGTGGGTTAATCTAACTCTATCACAGGTGAATATAGCTATAAAACTCCCTGTGACTTCATTGGCAGAGTTCTGTTGGTGAATGTTGATTAATGTAGAGAATCTTTTCCAGACATACTGAACAATCAGAAAATGTATACACTTTTGTAGGAAAATTATTTTTATTTATTGAGAACTGCAGAACTGTTTCAATAAAGGAAAGTGAAATCTATCAGACTTTAATGGATGAGTTATGTATAGCAGATCATAATTGCTTTCAAAGCTCAAAACATTGTTCTTGCTCTCTCTCCTTCTAAGAATGTCTGTGTTGGTGCAGAACCCTGACAAAAATGTGCAAGTACTTTGCCCTGCTTTTATTTTCTTTCTGATTGTGTGTGATTTATAGGTAGATGTAGCACTAAGGGAAATTGTGGCATTTACCATGGTATGTAGGGAATACCTGGTCAGACTGGTGAAAGAATAAGGTCTTCAGAGCAATGTGGTGTACAGGATTAGAAAATTTCATCTGTGCTTCTGAATACTGAACTATATCTATGTCTCTAAGGGTTTAGGCCCAAGGTTAGCAGATTTTTTATTTCATGTATTCCTTTGAGGTTACAAATCCTTGGAAAAAGGATTCTAAATTTTGTGCCCAGTCTGCTGTTCCCCCTTTAACTGACCTTAAATTATCTAGGGATTGACTGCAGTCTAGTTCTACTTACCTAAGACTGCTATTAATCATCATTACCTGTACTTTGACTCTCTAGTTTGCAAATACTCATAGGTGCAAATCATTATTTTCCTTTCATTTTTCACCCTTTCAGACTGCAATAGAATTGCACATTTTGACACCCTAGAGATCCTGCTTTGTTCTTTCAGTCTCCTGGTTGTCCATGCATTAATCACAGGGGTTTGTAACATATATTTGGTTTCAGTTGGAATAAAAAAAAAAGATAAAACAGCTCACTGGGAATGAGGAGAGGAGCAAGGCTGAGCTGGAGTGAACATTGTCTGGGGAAAGATGTACATGGGAAAAATGTGTTGACTTTCATAGGACTCAGTGGCTTTTATTTCATAGACATATAAGGCTTTACAAAAAGGAGTCTCAGGTAGAAAAACCAATTTTGATAACTAACAATAATTGATCTTGTATTTCACTCTGTGGAGGGGCAAATGTGATCATTTACTTTGTTGAAAGTTACCTAGTTTTGTTGAAATACACATTTTTCCTTAGTTCTGGTTAAAGAATATGCATTGCTGCTCTGTAGTTCTTACAGAACTGCAAATAGAGGAGGTGCTGATACCTTATACCAGAAGCTGAGTTGTGTAAATAGTAAATAAGATCTTAACAGTGGGGAGTAATTCCGAGTTTCTGAAGTGACATTCCTTTTTCGACACTAGGAGCATGTTGAGTTTTTGAACATGTGTCACTACATAATACAACCATCTTCTGTTGTAAAGTGTTTCTCCCAGCCCCAGCCATTCACATTGCACTGTGATTTCTTTGTTCCCTCAATGGAGTAGACTAGAATCTCAGCCCTGTGCATGCAAACCAAAAAGGATAGGTTTTTTTGTTACTCTTGCTTTCAAGATGACATACTACCCTTTCATCCTGGATGGAGAATGGGAGCTTTGGCAGCCTTGAAAGACTGGAAATCCTAGTCACTGAAATGGGAACTTAATAAAATGGTGCACGGAAGAGCCTTGTGTATGGTGTGAAAGTTTTTAAAATGATTACTTTTATAAAGCCAGTAGTGCTCAACTCTTTTGAACAGATCAGAATACTGGAATCATGGTGTTGTGTACTAGCCTCTGGAGTTCTCTCAATGCCTGCACTTTCTACATGGTTTGTTAATAAGATCTTGGTAAAGTAACAGAGAAATGACAGAAAAATTATAAGAATTTCGTGTGAATTGTTTTGAAAAACCACATGTGCTCAAACAGCAGCAGACATGTGACTGTGCACCTGGAAAACCATGATATTCACCAATGTACTTTTTAGCTGTAAGTAAAAACACACACAAACTTGTTCAAGTGCTGATTCTGTTCTGAGAGCTGTTTGTCCTGACTCCTCCTTCGCAGAGGCCAATACCATTATTGTGAAAGCCTTTGTCTGAAGGTTATTTTCTCTTGCATAAATGACTAGCCTAAAGAAGCCATTGAAGACAATCAAAACCTGAAGCCAACCCCCTATCTCCTATTATTCAGGTAACTTTCAGGGATTTGTGGGATTCATAACATGTTCTCTGGCAAAAAGCAGTGGATGGGAAGATGATGTGCAATATATGGTAGTGTGGACGTATTGTGCAGCCCTGAGCATGAGTGCACAGAGAATGTTGGTACTGGAACAAAAATACAGCAGCATCTGTTCTTCTTTGATATGTTAGTTGCCCAAAGAACGTGGAAGTGGTTACTGCTATTTTGACAAATGCACTTATTTCTGCTTTTGTTGCGTGGTATGGCACAAGGGGAGCACTGGCGCAATAGTGCAAGGCAATAATTTATTAGTGGTTTAGGGATGTGGGCCCAGAACAAATTCTAGACAAAAGAAAAACATGTTTGGGTTTTACAGAGAGCCTTGGCTACAGGAACAAAGCTGTGATTGGGTGTGCAAATATTTGGTATTTTGATTGTCCTGGTTGCTGTGACAGCTGACGAATGGTCTGAGTTTGTTTTTAATTATCACCAAGAGGGGAAAGGCTTGTTTTAAAGCCAGCAAGTGATGTTGCAGCAAAAGGCAAGAAAAGATATTTAACAGTGGGGAATATACTTTCTCAGTGTTAAAATATGATGAAAGCACTATTACTTAATATTCGTAATATTTAGCTAGTTTTGTGATTACAGCCAACCAAGGAAAGTGTTTTGTTCATTTGTATTGCATCCAGTGATGGATATTAAAATGTCAGGCTACTGTTCTTACTTGATACTGACTGGTATAATTGGTATCAAGCTTATCTTCTGCAACCACACTGGGAAATGCAGCAGGCGTGTTGTAGGAGGTGTTTGTGAGACCTGCTTAACACAGAAATTAAAAAATACATATATCATGCCTTGTGGATACTCAGCCCACTTGTATCAGGGTGTAGTGGGTTGGCCAACTGCTATAGACAGAATCACAGAATCGTAGAATCATGGAATAATTTCGGTTGGAAAAGACCTTTTAGGTCATTTAGTCCAACCATTAACCCAGCACTGCCAAGTCCATCACTAAACCATCTACATGGCTTTTACATATATTCAGGGACAATGTTTTAACCACTTCCCTGAGCAGACTCCTCCAGTGCCTGACAACCCTTTCAGTGAAGAAATTTTCCAGTATATCCCATCTAAGCCTCCTCTGGTAAAACTTGAGCCCATTTCCTCTTGTCCTATTGCTTGTTACTTGAAATAAGAGACCGATCCTCACCAATGTATGAACACATAAAGACTTCACTATTCTGAAGAGTTATATAGGAAAAAAGAAGCATGTTACCCAAAAGAGATGTAGTAATGGGTCCAAACAGCCTCTGGCAGGGTTTGGGTCCAGTCCTATTTGTGGAGTCTGTACTCAGTACTTCAAACCACTGTTCTATCATTTAAGCAAGATAAGAAAATGTATTGTGGAAAAACCCTGGAATTAATAGATTATTATGTAAAAATTTAAGATTGTGTCCAAATACTTAGAAATTGGGGTTTTATTGACTTTTTTTTGGTGGCAATTGCTGTACAATAGTTGTTTTGTCATTAATATGCATGAATTCAAACTGGTAATTTCTAGAAGGAAGAATAACTTGTCAGACTTTGAACAACCAATAGTTGCCTTCTAAGTAAAAATCATGAACTTCCAAATGAAAATTTGCCCCTTCTGAGGGAGGAAAAATAGATTTTTGTGGTCAGATGAGAGGGACTGTTCTGTATAAACTTGTCTTTCATTGCAAGGAACAATTTAGACAAGGACACAAAATGTGTTTCCCATATCTGTGAAATCGTGAGAATGTGATCTTTCCATTTTGTCAGAAGGATAGCTCTTTTGTCTTTTAGCTACGAATCTTCAGCCAGTTTCTCATGTGGTATTTTGTACCTTGGAAAATTTAATCAAGGCTGTATTTGAGGAAGAGAAATAGTTTGAGCTGCTAATATGCTCCTGTTCTTCCAATGCTGTCTAGCCTGCTTTTATGGATCCCTAGAAAGGTTATTGATTTACTGCAAATATGGCGTTCTGTAGTAAAAGCTGAAGGCTGTTTGCAAACTGCCACCTGAAGCAGAGGCTTAAGCAGGAAATTTAGATAATTGCATTCTGCTTCCATTGAAGTCCATGGCAGTTTGAAAATTAATATCAGGAGAAGCAGAATGGGATCCCATGACTGGGAGTTACTGCTGCCAGCAACTGGAAATACTCTTCAACTTTATGTTGCAGAGATGCTCAACCACGTGGGAACTGTTTAAAAGATTTGAAAAAATGTTTCTGATAACAGTTGCCAATATTAGCACTAGTTTTAGTAGGCGTTCTGTCTTTGCAGTACTTGCTGGGTTAGCACATTTGGACTCAACCACACTACTCAAAGCTGTTCACATGGGATGTCCAGACAGGTTTTGCCAACAGAATGGGCAATCCCATGAGTTTTCTCATACTTTCTGTCTTTTCTGAGGGACCCAAATTCTACAGATGTTTTATTGAAGCAGTGTCAGCACTTTTGGTCCCACATACTTATGCCTGTACTTTTTTTGTTTTTTTTTTTTGCTTGACCATTGAATTGAGAAGCTGGAAGAAATTCTTGGTTTTAGTTGACCAGAAAGTTGTTTTCAGGCAATCTAAAATGAAGCAATTTGCATAGTTTCAATTTTCTCTGTCCTTTTCTACGGGCTTTAATAAAAATGGGTCGATTTCCAATTAAATTTAAGTTTTAATTGAAAACAGTATTTTGAAACAAATACTCAAAATATGTTTGTTTCCAAAGTTTGGAAAAAGTTTATTTTTTTCTGGTTTCTTTATTTTTCTGGCTGATGATATCTCAGGCTATTTTTCAAATTAACTTTTTTTTTCCCCTGAAGCAATAAATTTTCATAAACTCATTGCTTTGCAGAATATTTTAACCCAGCATTGTTAGCAATTTTGCAACTCATTTCTTTTGCCTTAGTGTTTAAACAGAAAAAACCAACATAATGTTGCTTTTAAAACTTATAGCCTCTAGCCTACAGTCTGGAAAAACTGTTGTGATATGTAACATCAGGCATGACTAGAGAAATCCAGCTGGAGTCTGTGAGAATGAGGGCAGTACAGCTGGCATCCAGGTAACAGAGGTAGTGCCAGAGCTGGGGAATATCATTTGTGATGGCACAGTTTGAAAATACTCAATTAGGTCTAAAATGAGATCACTTACAGATTAAAGGAGGGTACTAGAGAAAGAAATTTATAATCAAAGTTGACAAGGTCTTCCACTATCAGCAAGCCAGGCTGCAGTTGTCCAACCTGAGCTTTCTTGCTCTTTCAACATATCTGTTAATTGCAATTGTCAGGTACAACATTAGCACAGAAAAGCAAGGGGTTAATTAAGATGAGTAGTTGCCGATTTCTTTGTTTTATCAAAAAAGAACAAGATAGCATATTTTTGGGGAAATTCTGCTTTTATTTAGCACAACTTATTTGGCTATCCATGCCCAGTAGCACCAGTGCAGTTGGGGCTGGGGGCTCAGTGCATTTACCTTGTGTGGACAAAGGAGCCAGATTACTCTGTTCTGACCTTTTGCATCAGAACCAAAAATATCTGCTTCTTTAGACTAAGTGTACAAATTGAACTACAATCTGGTGATAGTGGGTTATGTATTTTAGAGGTCAATGAGATTATGTGCTTTGGACAAATCGAGTACTTCGTTATCTCACTGTAATTTTTCTTTCTTGTTTTTTTATTAGAATAAAATTTGCAAACCAGTTCTTCTCACAAATGTCCATAATGTTCACCAAAAGGCAGCTAACAGTGAATGCATTCCAAAGTATAATACTGTGCCATGACTAATGGAGTGAGAACATTACCTATTTAACAGAGCTGCTCTGAAGGTTTCCCGTTGCACAACAAACCCGTGTGCTAGAAGGCTGTTCTTGGCCTAAGAACAAGGTTTGCATAGCTTTACCAAGGTGACAATGGTTTTGGAGGCCTTGCTATTTGGAAGAAGAAATTTTCTCAAAAAGGAGTTTCATCAAGTCCTCTGAATATATTTTTATTGTCCAAATTTGGGAACTAACTATTGGAGACACTGGGTATGGGATTCTTCTGCTGAGAATGTGCTCAGTCTTTTTGTTGAGTCAGCCTATAATGGTGGCTGCTGAAGTGTGTTATGCTGTTATAGCCTGAGCCTGATGGAGATTCTCAAAGTGCTGAAGAAATTTGGATTAAATGTCGTTGATGAGTCAATAAGTAGGACACAGTGGTTTAAAGGTAAATGTTGCCCTGTGGTGTGACTGTGCAGAATCACTTTTCTCAAGGATACTCGAGATACGGAGAAGGAGATACGTTGCTCTTCTGATCTCCCTGGTGCACTAAATACTTCAGCTGTAGTGTCTAAGCTGATCCCAGCTACTTATCATACTTTTCTCTATGTATATGTGCTGGGAAGAAGCATTGGCATATTCCACATAAATATGTATGAGGGTCAGCTGTGCTCTGGACTCTTGATAGAAACAGCTTGAAGTTTAGGGCTAAAACTTTTTATTGTTGGTAGTGGGGCTGAGTGTTGGCTGAGAGTAGGAAAAGAGATTACCCTGTTACTCAAGTAGGTAGAGAAGGAGCTAAACTACTCTACAATCTTTGGTCTATTTTAAAAAGCTCTGCTATCAGTAGTAAGGGGATGTATGAGCTGTTACAACTGCTGTGTAGCTCTGCACAGGCAGACTGTGATGCACCCATCAATCCTCAGGAAAAACTCCCTGGGCTCTGGATGCTCAGTGTAATGTGGGAAATCCTGGTGGAGAATGGCCTTGCACAAATGGCATCTTCTCCCCACATTCCTAGGTGGAAGAAGAATCTGTCTGATAGATTTTATGCTGCTGTAGTGTTTGAATAGTCTCCAGGGTGGATTGTCAGGGGAGGCAGGGAAGGAAGAGGTAGGGAGCAAAGGAGAGAAGAGATCTTAGAGTTTAGGATATATTACACTTAAAATTATGAGACTACTCCACGGATGGGCCACATAAAGAACTAGATTTACAATTTGAACTAAGTTCCGTAGGAAAATAATTGGACTGGTGAAGCAATCTCACTCTCACTAAATTGCTTTCCAAGGACTCTATCCTGAATGGGGCTGTGCAGCTCTTTCTGATATTTGAGCATCCTTATTTCTCATTGACTTCAGTGAGAATTAAACTCATTGAACTCCTCACTAGGCAATTAGTTTCCTCTAGGTCTAATTTTTCTGCTGCAGAGTGGTAGCTGCCTTTCCCTTCTATTAGCAGTCATACCCTGTACCACTCAAGTCCAAACTTCATCATGCAGGTATGACTTAATGGTTCTTTTGTGAGACATGTGCTTAAGCATTTGAACATAGATTTTGTTCCTTACTGTTTTCTGTGTTACACTGACTGCACCACTTTAGCAAAAAGAATACACAAAATATGTGATGGAAAATCTTTCCGAAACTAATCCTATCAAAAGCTTATAAATCAGTTTTTTGTTTTGTTTTATTTATGTAGGAAGAGTTTGTTTTGCCTTCAAAAAGGGATGAACACACTTCAAATTAAAAGGACAGCTTCATTAGCATGGAGGATGAATGAGATAATAATTGAGATAATGAAAGTGAGATTTTTCTACCTTTCCTTTCCTTTCCACGAGAGAAAACCTACTGAAATACAGTATGTTTACAGTCCTCAAATTACTGAAGTTGTAAATGTTTTTGCTTTCATGGCCTCTGTTTGTGCTACTTCACATTTTGGGATGATGGATTATGGAGCGCCAGGTGTTGGGATGAAGAGAATCAATAGTGTGATACAAAAGATGAAATAACTGTGATGGAACATCAATAAAGGCTAAAAGCTGCCATAGGGATTTGAATCTTAAAGAAGAGCCTGAGAAAGTGTATTAAGAAGAATTTGCTGCTCCCCTTGCACTTGTAATGTCTTTATTCCAGAACAGAAGTCACCTGGGGGCCCTGTCAAGGACAGAGGTGGAGGAATTTTTTCTTTTCTGTATGAACATGGTGCCCAGCACGACACCTCTGGGGCACAATGTTGTAGTGTCAAGGTAATGTCAGGACACAGCTGGTGTGTCCTGACTGTGGGTGCAGTTTGGAATGTTTGGCCTGAAGTGGAGAGGATTTTATTTTATTTTTTTAAGAAATAAATTCAATTAAATTTGTCATTAATTTGTACTCTACTCCCACAAGCAAACTAGATGAATATATTTAGAAGTAACTAGTTGTAGTTCACGTCTGTGCTGTTGGGACATTGTTCTGAGGAAATGGTAGCTGCTGCTCTTCTGCTGTGACCCATTCTCAGGGGACCTGGCCACTAAAGAAGCACAGTAAAGCTAGGCTGTTAGTGCTGAGAACCTCATCTGTTTCTTTCTAAGATAAAAAGACTACTGAAATATGTAATGTAAAACTATTAGGTAAGTTTGGCATCTTTGTTTTTCTTTTGCAAATCAGGCATGAAGTTTTTAGAGCGGAAATAAATTAATGCAGAAACCAAGGTTAGGTGACACACCTATTTTCTTAGTTCAAAGTCAACCATCACAAAAGAAGGAGAGGAACACAGTCTTCTGAAATACCTTGGTGTTATTACAAATGTATTAAAAGGCAAGACCTTTTAAAAAATACTCCTCTCAAAATATTTAGTTCTGTCTTCCAAGGAATAGTCCAGCAATGCCTTTAAGCTTATGACCTATTTCAAGCCTGACAATGCAGAACTACTCACATGCTTTAAGCTATGCACAAGATTAATTGGCCAAAGTTAACAGCCCTGCTGGGATGAGATCAAATGCTTTGCTATAAGGACCTGACTCCGCCAATCTCACTTACGGGTTTTTTCTGAAGTCAGCCAGCTATGGGATTTCATCCCATGCAGCACAAGACTGGTGTAGCCAAAAGCTACTCATGTCTTAAATCTATGAGATGAAATCTTAAGCGCAAGGATCCAGCCTTGTCCTTTAATATTGCATCACACTGACTTTTTTGGCAACTTGAGTTTCACAGGGTTTCAGTGCAGAATGTCCTCTAGAGACAGCTGCTTTGCAGATGTGGTGGAGAAGGGTCATCCAGGACAAGAAGTTGTGCTTAGCCTAGTTAGCTGTCTGTGGCTGATGTTCTTCCTGAGTTCAAACCTTTGATCTAAAGCTGGAAGCTAGGGACCTTAACCCAGCCTTTTCCATGCCACTGATGAATGCCTCAAGCACCAGGGTTTAGATCTTGCTCCAATTCTTTCAGGAACTACAGAACACAAGGATCTCAGTATTTTAAACCTGCAGGTCTGAGCTTGGCTTTCCTTGGGGCACGCAGTGGGGAAGACAGGCAATGAGTGCAAACCTCAGACAGTTCAGAAAAACTTTTTAAGTCACAAAATACACTTCCTGCCCAAACATGCTGTATTTCTGAGTGTGACACCAAGCCTTTTAATTTTGTCTCTACTTTCAGGTTGCTCCTGTAATTAAAGAGAGGATGATGAAGAAGGGCAGCATGATGCTTGGGTACCAGCCTCACCGGGGCAAAGTCAACTTCTTCCGCCAGGTGGTCATCAGCCCCCAAGTTAGCCGGGAGGACATGGACTTCCTGCTGGATGAAATCGAGCTGCTTGCTGAGGACTTGTAGCTGTAGATCCACAGCATCAGGTGCTGCTCATGTGTGATACTCATGGAGAGAGAGTGGCAGCAGCATTCTGGTGCTGTTTTGTGAAAGATAGTAAAAAGCTTGGCATGTAGTTTGTCATTTTACAGATTGGTGTTGAGAACTTTGCAGGTAGAACATCCCTTCACAGGAAAGTATTTGCTGATGGGGGCTGGAGGCAGGCTGGTGCTTCCAGCACCATTGCTGCCATTCTGGGAAGTGTTTCCTCAAGAAGGGAGCACTTCTGAAAATGGTGTCTATGTCCCAGGAAAGGCAGCTATTTACTGGGTGCCTGTGCACAGTGTAGCTCTAGCTGGTCACTTATGCATGCAGGCAAAATTCCTCTGAAGCTGCTATTACAAGTGGATTTGTCAGTGAGCCTTAAGATGCTAGTTAATTCTCTTCTCTACTCTGTCAATATTTTAGTTTGGTAATTAACATGATAAAACTGGAAATTTTGAACTTACGTGGAAAGAGTTCCTCAAGGCCACCTAACTGGGTGGATTGCTCAGGTTTTCTGCTGTGAGCACAGGCAGACAGTACAATGAGGCTCAGTGCAGTCATCACACCTGGAGGTTTGCAGGAACCTCCTGCACAAAGCTCTGAGTAACCAATATTGACCCTGCTGAGCAAGTTTAACCAGATGACCTTCCAAACCACAGGATTTTGTGAAAACACAAAATCCTATGAAACACAGTCATTTGGTCCAGTCGGTGTTTGCCAGTGTTGCTCACCCAAAATATCACCACTTTAGGAGAGCTGAAAATATTGGAATAACATTTAGAACTTCTTACTTTGTTAACAAGAGTTACCTATGGTTTCTGAGCTGCTGTTCACCTTCATCTATTTTTAAAGTGTAAAGATTTGTTTAGAAGCTTTTAGATGCACTTTAAAATTTTAACAGAGAAAAAATATATATTTACCCAGAAGATACATATTTTTTATGCATGGTGACTTTATATTAATAATATAGCAAAATTTCTTAGTTGTTCTTGTTTGTTTATATTTTCCTACAGATTTGAGGTACTCTATCTTATGCTGTCAGTGTATAATTTGTAATTTTGCTCTGAAATTACAGTAGTGGTGATCAGAGAAGAACTTCCTGTGATTTTAGGATGTGAACAGTTTGAACATTTTTGGTCAATCTGAAGTTACAAAATTAAGTTCTGCACTTTGTCTTTGTGGTAAGAATTAGACTTTACTTTGCATCTGTTTTTTATTCCATAAAGATCATCCATTTTATAGAGATAGAAATGTATTTCTTGTGATGAAGTTGTTGCAGCAAACCAATGGAAACAGCCATGTGTTTCACCTTGTAATCAACATCTACTCAACGTTAATGTTTTGCTGATTGTTCCTTGTTCTGTATTTGAGCTGGCACTGACCAGTATGAACCTTTCTGCTATAATGTTTTCTGTCCTCCTGAAAGCTGTTTTTAAACACAATACTTCCTTGTTTTCATTTCCTACATTGTACTAGGATCCAATATTGCATGAAATTCCTACTTCCAGTTTCCAGGATGATGAACTGCAAAGCTTAGCAAGGTCATGATAACCACGGAGGTCACACTGTCAGAGCAGTAATTAAGAGCAAGGGTCACCTGCAGCCCTTGACAGATGCCTTAACAGTGTCCTGGAAGTGGATATACTTGTGCTATCATAATGGTCCACCAGGCTCTAAGCAAAACCCATGCTGATAATAAAATAAATATCACAAATGGCCCCTGGATTTTGCTCTTTAATACCCACAAATCACTCCATCATTTATTGATGGAGAGTGCTTCTGGCTCTACCAGTTATCCCGATCTTGGAAAACCTAAATTCAGGGCTCATAAGGCTTTTTTTGACTCCCAGTCACTCAGGGTGGAGTGCAGAGTGCACAAGGAATGCTGCAGGAAGGAGATGACTTTGCTCTTTCATCTTGAGTTAGACAGGACCACTACCCCTTCTCCTTCTCTTTTTTTTTGACCTTGAAGAAAAATACAGAATACAGTGTCAGGATGTTTTGTTTATGGTCCAGATTCTTGGTGAGTACTTGATTTTTTGATTAATGGAGAAATTATGACACCTTTCAACAGCTAAGGATTTGGTCCATGGTGTTTTGTGACACCACCACTATAAAAAAACCTGTTACTGTCTTGTTTCTCTTCATGTTCTTAGTGCTTTCTCTGTTTCCAGACACTGTGACACTTATGGCACATGTCAGGTGGAAGTAACACAGTTCCTTTCTCTAGCAGTAGTGGCTATAGTGTTTTTAAATGAGACTAAACTGGAATCTTTTTCATAGTTGCAGAAAATCAGTCTCTGATCAACATGTGCACTGATTTCTTTGAAGCTATAGGTTAACCTTCCAGAGTGATGTGAGTACTTTATCCAATTTCCATATATTTTCCATTGTTTCTGACCCCTTACCATGTCCCAGGTGCTCAATACAATAATTTCATTTCAAGACTAATGTAATTTTCTCATAGTTGCTTATGTAGGAGTAGTCTGTACAAAATGTCTATTTTGTAGCTGGTGATTTTAATAAAAAGTGAAGTAAATGATACCCTTATAAATACAGGCTGTGCTTGTCATTTGTCAATCTAAAAATGCATATACAAATATAGAAGGTACCTCTAAGCACTCCAGATAAGCACTTCTGCTTTAAAATGTGAAACAATTTAACCCTGCTTCAGGATGTGGTTTATCTGTGTGCTGTGCCCACATCATCTTTAATAAACATTCTGGGTGAAAACATGTCATGATTTATCTTACTTCTGCTTTGAAATGCAGAAGCTTAATTGTGTAGAAAGATATTTAATTTTTGTTATGTTTTGCTATTCTAACTAGTTGGGATTGGACCATGAACTCCCCCTCTTAGTTACTGACAAGCTCCATCTCTCAGGATGCTAAACAAAGTTCTGGAAGTAGTGAGGTGCATGCCTAAATCAGTGTTGAAGATGATCCATTTCTTACCTTTAATTTCTTGTGTCTACCTCTAATAATTTTTTCAACAGAAAAGTAAAGAAATATTTAGACAGAAGGGCTACAGAGGCAGATTTTGCTCTTAGTTTTGTGGTTCTGTCTTGTGAGAGATTTGGTCATTTTGTGGTGGGTCCATGTGCAAAATCACACACATAAATCATTGTGCCTAGAGCCAGCAGTCCCTGTCTCAGGACTTCTCTTATGATTTTCTGTGATAAATGGACGCTAATCATCAGAGTCTGGTTACATATGCTTTTAGTGCTTCTAACTCTCACTGATTTAACTGGAAACTCTTTCTGGATTGGACCCTGAGTCTCATCACTGGGATCTCTCGTTTTAACACCAGCTGGCACTCTGAACATCTCAGTTTACCTGTTTGACGTTTGTGCCTAGAGATTCAGATTTATCTTTATTTTTGTGAGATTGAATTGAAATGTATTTCCATTTGCACCCTTCAACGATGCATTAAGATACTTTTCAAATATCATTTGACCTGTCCTTAAAGGACAAGCAATGTCCTTTAAGAAAAGCCTAGTAGAACTGGTAGAGTTGCATTCCCAGAATGCCAAGTTAGAGTATGGAAAAACCTGTTATGTGCCTGAAGCTTTCTCATACACACAGCCCACAGTACTGATTCATGCTCAAATAATTCTTATTTTTAAATCTCCAGGTATCATGACGCAGCTTACAAAACCAATATGAAATAGTGAAGGCAGAGCATAATAATTCAGAATTACTAAATGTTGAGTTTGCTGTCTTCTGTTACGTCACATATCAGCTCTGTGACAAGCCAGAAGTGAGCTAAAAGTGAGCTAAATTTGAGTCCCATATTTTCAACAGTGCCAAATCTGCCCAACCTCTCTTCCCCATTGGCTACTTCCACAGTTTTTCAGTGGCTGAGTGATGTGTGGCAAATCAATAGCTGGAAATCAGATGTTGCAGCTATGGCCCACTCATTCCTGTCCTCCCTTCAGTAGTGTAACTGGTAAATGCTGGTAATTATTTGAGCTTATGAGCACTGTATCTAGTGCAGTAACTGCTAAATATTGCTACTGTTAAATCCTGAAATAATGCAATTGCACACGTTAATTTTGTCTTAATTGCTCACACTAATTGCAGGTTAGATGCAATCAAAGCCACACTCCCTGGCAAATGCACAGTGTACACCACAAGAAACCCTGGTGGAGGGTTTTTTTTTCTTTAAATTGAATCTAGTCTCCCACAATTACATGTTTTTTCTTCAGATGTACAATTAGATGTTATTACTCTAATTTTGTAACTGCACAATAATCAGGCAAAAAATTACTTTGAGATATAAAATAAAACAAGGAAATTTGCTCTGTAAGAGGAACAGAACAGAGAATGCCAAAGGTTTCAAGGCAAGCCCACAGAAGGAAAAAGTGGCTGTGTGAATGATTAACCCCTGCTAAGTGAATTGGTGTGTGCCTGTGCTGCAGGAGTGGAGAAGGGAAGTTGTTCCAGTCATGGGGTCGTCAAAGAACTTGTACTTGCTGCCCTGGCACTGCAGCAATCTGCCCCAGCATGCCATGGCCCATCCACTGTCCTAGAGAAGCCCATCCACAAGTCTGGACACTTTGTAGTGCATTGATGATTTTTGTACGTATCAAGGTAAAGTTTGTTTTAAAGCAGTCTTAGTAAGAAAAAGGGGCACTGAAGGGGAAATCTTTACAAAGCCCAAGAGAGAGGACCACTTTCAGTCTCGGTAGCTCATGTACAACTAAAGAACAATAGATCACATTTCTAAAATTCATTAAAGAAAACTTGTAAAATCTTTATTTTATCAAGGATGAAGGTAAATAACAGAAAGATACAGACTCTTGATCTGTCAAACAGATGTTTTGTTTTGATGAAATAATTTCTTTCTTGTAATTTGCACAAAGCTATTTAAAAATGGAAAGTATGATGAGAAAACTTGCCATGAAATAGCACAGACCTATTGAAAGTAACATTTTTCTTTAGGACTGAGCACAACTCCATTCTTCCAAGAAACTCTCACCCAGCTCATTGTTCTGGGAAGTGACTCCTTAAATCTGTCAGGCACTGACACTGGCATATTTATCCATCCCTTCTTTTTGTGCCAGTTGATATGAATTTTTATTCTTTCTCTGTTTCTGTACCCTCTCTCATACTTGCAAAACTTTTTTTTTTAGAGGGATTTTTTCAGTGTTTGGAGCTATAAGGTGAAATGTCAGAGTAGCGTAAGAGCTAAGATTGAAAGTTGAAGCAAGCATAGTGCTCAGGTTATCCTGGTGGGATGTTTTGCCTTCCTTTTTCCATTCATGGATTAGTCCAGATGCTCAGATGATGAGCAGCCACTACTTCTGCCGGAACTATGGTAACACCAAAATCAAGACTTCACATGGGAGACCAATTTGGCCCTGAGAAACTGAATAAGACAAAGAGTGGCAGAGAGAAATGTTACTTGTCCTCTTTTACCAATGAATCATACACAAGGAATGTGAAACTTCTATTTTTGTGAAAATTTGTACCACAGCTTTAGAAAAAATGTGGAAGAAGTCCCTAACAGGAGACAGCAGGGAGTGAAAAATGGGACATACTCTGATACTGCCTTGGCAGAGCGAGATGCTACTAGACTAGCCAGAGAACTTTATGGGAATAAAAACTTGATTTTCTAGACTGGACTCTTCAAGTACTTGCTGTTTTATCATTTGGGACAATCTACATAGTAGGACTGAAAATGTAAAGAGATTAGGACTATTAGTGAAAGATGAAAATGAGTAATGGGGACAGGATGGTACTTTGGTGTGGATTTTGATCTACTCTAACGTCATACTGTCATCACTAACATTTCCAGAAAGATCAAACATATGTTCATGAAATTTGCTGATGGAGTTTTCTTGGAAATTTTAAATTTTGACATGAATGGAGAGCTCGATGATTTCTAAATATGTGTGACAGAGGAGACAGTAAAAAACGTGCAAAATCTATGCGGACTTGCAAAAGAGAGGAAGCATTTTTTTGTTAAAAGTAGGAAAAAATAAACACTTGCAAAACAGAAAATTATGAAGAGAAGTATAATCAACGCATAAAAAGCAGTGTATGAATTAAACCTAAATGACATGTAAATAAAGCCACCCAGCCAAGAAATTCAGTGGCCATCAAAGCAGACCTAATGTCTCATCTGGAGCACAGAGCAAAGAAACTCTAGCTGGGCAGCAGGCTCAGTGGCTGGTCCTGCCCTGTTGTACCTCAGGCTGTGAGCAGTGAACAGTGAAAATATTAATTGGTGCTATGGAGCCAAAGCACAGCACTGCAGAGTCGTGTGCTCCATCTACTGGTGTATCATCTGGTAACCCACTTGTACCAGACTCAGAAGTCTCTTCCAAAGAGCACTCCTGGATCTCTCACATGTAGCAGAGTAGGGAATCCAAAGTGAAAGATCTTGGGACTTTTCTGGCAAAAATTATTTGTCAGAAAATGTGCTTTGCTTTTGACAGTCTCCTTTGAAAACATTGGATTTCGATGATTGCAGGGAAAAATATGCAAACCTGTGATTATTTGTTTTTAGCCTGCCTAAATAGTGACCAGAATGTGTTTCCATGCCGTGTAACCCATTATGACATTGGTGTATTTGAGGCATGCAAGATGAGCAATGGAGAACTCATGGCAACATGAAAAATTGACTTCCCTGATTCTGAGCCACTCAGCCAAGCAGTAATTCCCTATCCTTACTTTTTACCAGGATAAAAAATAGAGCTGTACAAACCTCTTTTAAGTTGTATGGCTTCAGACTGCTCACTTTCCAGGCTTGATTTTATCGTAGTATCACAGAATGAGCTGAGTTGGAAGGGACTCATTGTGATTATGAAGTCCAGCTGCTGGACCTTCACAGGACACCCCAAGTGTCACACCATGTGCCTGAAAGCACTGTCCAAACACTTCTTGAACTCTGTTGGGTTTGTGCTGTGACCACTTCCCTGGGGAGCCTGAACCAGTGCGCAAACACCCTGTGGGTGAAGAACCTTTTCCTGATATCTGACCTAAACCTCTCCTGATCCAGCTTCTCAGACAGGCTTCCCCTCCAGACCCCTCACTATCCTTGTAGCCCTCCTTTGGACACTCTCTAAAAGCTTTTAATGTGTTCTTTAAACTGCATCCACAATTCCAGATGAGTCTGCACTGGTGCACAGTAGAGCACGACATTTATTCTGAAGCAATCCAAATGTGAGGGGGATTTTTTTAATATTTTCTTTTCTGTGAGAAATCAATGTTCTATAGGGAGTTGCAAAAGAGGATTTCCTGCCCCCAAGCTCTAGTACATTTTGCAATTTCCCACAAAACAAAATTTCTAGCCTTTTGGCTGCTCTGAACTCAGACATTTGGAGGAATTGATTGAACGCAGCCCTGTAACTTCTGCAGCAGGAAAAGATCTCAAGATCTCATTGAGAAAATATGACCTCCATCCTGAAACAGGATCAGTGATATCAGAGAACTAGTGTCCAACATTTTCCTAGTCTATAATTCATGACCAAAAATTCTGGAAAATCCGCAGCTTTCCCATGAGGTTTTTGTAATGGATGTTTCAGATTTTCTCTTATGTCCTTGATCACCACCATGATTAGGGTCTGCATGTATTTCCCCCTTTGTGTTTTCTACATTTTTAAAGATTATAATCTTATTCCCCCTTAACTGTCTCCTTGTCTAGTCTTGCACTGCAGTCATTCATCCAGTATTTCCTCAGAGGCCATGTTTTAGAATCTTCTGATTATTTTGTCCAAAACAAGACAGAACCTTACCAGGTTTTAAAAGAGTGACAGGATCACTCTGCACATCTCTGAGCTACCACTGCTGCTTATCCATCACAGTGTGATGTTCACCTTCTTTTGTAACAACAAGCCATGATTGATTCTTGCCAGCCTTGTGATCCCCCCTGGGCATTAGAGCTTCTTTGGCCAACTGCTCTAAGTGGCTTTTCCCCATTAGATATCTGCACATTTAATTAGCCCTTAGTAAGTGCTTCCACTAAAGAGAATAATGTTTTTTCAAAATATTTATTTAATCTGCCAAGAACAATTTGAATTGTCAGTCTGTCTGTCCTGCAGCACACTTACAGCCTCTCAGAACATGATGCAGTTTGCAGACTTAATTAGCAGATATTTTTGTCCATTACCTAGGCTATTACTTAAAACACTGGGTAGGAACTAGGGTTGCTGTGGCACCATATTCAAATGCTTCCTAAATTAATGTTGAGTCCTATTCTTCTCTCATTAATTTCCAATTGTCTTCAAATAGTTTGATTCTTCCCCCCGCCTTGTAATTATCTGAGATACAAGAGACTGAATGGTTTCCCCAGCTCCTCTTGCACCCTTCCAAATGACAGCTGCCAGCTCTGCCCCTCGGAGCAAGCTGAGCAGCTGCAGAAATTATCTCGGGGGCATATTGCAGCTTGGAGAATTTGGTCCTGAAGTAGTTGAAGCTCAGCTTGGATGTGGATGGAGCTGAAGCTGGCAGGTGCAGGAAAGCCCATCAAGGCCATGTGCCTGGCTGCTGATTCCATGGGAAAACAAGGACATAGGAAGATGAGGGAGAACTGGAGTCTTGCCTTGGGACAGAGCCACGATGTGGCTGGGATGTGCGTCAGGATTTGGAGCCAGACGTGTACTCTCATTTTATGCAGGAAAGTCAGAGTAGTCAAAGGCAAGCATGGCTAGGTATGAGATTGTGAGGACGAATTTCACCCAGATCAGTCAGGCTGAAGCAATGCAATGCACTAAGCATTCTTCATCTTCTTCTTATCCTGAACTATTTTGAAAATTAATCTGTTGCTGTCTGATTGTAGCTAGAGTGAAGACTAATATAGCCGAACAAATACAAAACAGTTTGACCTTTCAAGATACTTTTTTTTCAGTTCTTCCTGGTGGGTTTTATTTTCTGTATTTCTGTGTGTTTTTAGACTTTTTTAAAAAAATGTTTTTCTTCATAAAGCATACCCTCAGCATTTAGTTTGCTAGGTTTCTTGAGAGATGGAGGACAAAGATGTTTCTCTGGACCCAGATTGTTCAACCTGATGAGACAACCATGCAGGAGATACAGCATTCAAAAAAAGCTACTTCCCCTTCCCAATTAAGAGCTCTTCCCCCAGAATTACAGTCTTAATGAAAGCACAACATGCAGCTCACAATACCTATGCTTTCATTTTAATTACTACTGGAAGACAATTAAAGCAGTCATTTAAAAATGCATTTCTGCCTGCCATGGATAGGACCCATGCTGGAGCAGTTTGTGAAGAACTGCAGCCCTTGGGAAGGACTCGGGCTGGAGAAGTTCATGCTGGAGCAGGGGAAGGACTCCTCTCCCTGAGCAGTGGCAGGAACAACCTGTGCTGAACTGACCGTAACCCCCACTCCCTGTCTCCCTGTGCCACTGCAGGAGACGAGATAAAGCCTGTGAAGGAGGAGGAGTAGGCAGAAGATGTCTTAAGATTTAGTTTACTGCTCATTATGCTGCTCTGATTTTTATTAGTAATAAATTAAGTTAATTCCCCAAACTCAAGTCTCCTTTGCCTGTGATGAAAATTGATGAATGGTCTCTCCTGGTCCTTATCTCAACTCATGAACCTTCACTTTATTTTCTCTCCCTGTCCAGCTGACAAGGGGAGTGATAGAGCAGCTCTGGTGGGTGCCTGGCATCCAGCCAGCATCAACCCACCACAGGACAGTTTAATAGGCAAAGCAAAAGCCACGCACACAAGCAAAGCAAAACAAGGAATTAATTCACTGCTTCCCATGGGCAGGCAGCTGTTCAGCCATACCCAGGACAGGAGAGCCCCATCACATGTAATAGTGACTTAAAAAGATTAATACCATCACTCCAAATGCCCTCCCCTTCCTCCTTCTTCCCCCACTTTATAAACTATGCCATGGTCTGGAATGTCCCTTAGGTCAATTTGGGTCACCTGTCCCAGCTGTGTCCCCTCCCAGCCTCCCATGCACTCCCAAATTCCTCGCCAGTGTGGCAGTATGGAGAGCAGGAAAGGCCTTGGCTCTGTGCAAGCCCTGCTCAGCAATAACGAACACATCTCCATATAATAACCCCATGTTCAGCACAAATCCAAAACACAGCCCCATACCAGCCAGCAGAAAGTTACCTCAGCCAAACCCAGCACATATCCCCAAGTTAATAATTTTATGATTGACAAGATATGTGGCTCAAGCAAGAAGTGTGTTGCTATGATGGTAAAGAGAAAGCATTCATTCCACAGCACTCATACATTCCTATTGCTAATATGTTGGTCCTGCATACAGAAAAGGAGATGAAAAAGATGAACATCAGCATTTGACCTTTCTGACCCAGTTTCCAAAGCTTATTTCATGCATTAGTTAATGAAAAAAATTTCCATCTCTTCTAGAAGCTAATAAGATGGATCTTACACATCAGGACAGGTAATGCAAAAATAGAGAGCTCCAGCCCATCCCACATGGCAGTCAGGCCTCAGCAAGCATTGTCAAAATGCACTTTTGAAAATTGAAAGGGAAAAAATTTTTGTAAAAATCCATTGTATTTTTTGTTTGTGTATTTGAACTAAATACTTTGTATTATTAGCACTAATGTCACGGCTATTCTGTGAGCACTCTCCATGTGCTGTGGGGCAAAGCACTGTGTCAATGCTGAAAACCTGCCTGCAATCTGTAGACATGAGAAGTCAAATTGCTGAAGTCTAATCTATTAACCTGAGCAGTGTTGGTAAAGCAAAGGGATGGTCCCAAAGCTGGCCCATGAAAGCACATGGAGCAGGCTTCTCTCCAGGCTACAGCTGTGGGACCATTTGCTGCCCATGCTCAGGCTGCCCTGGCTCCTTGGACAGCCCTGCTCCAACCTGGCCACAGGAGCCACATTTGGGCCAAGCTGTTGATGTGGTGGGATGCTGAGGCTGCTGTACCGCCTACTTGCTCTCAGGACATTTTTAGACTGTTTCACGTTTAAAAGCAAACCTTATTCTGCCAAAATGTTTTCATCTAGACCTAATGAAAGCAAATTAGACTATTCCCCAGATCAGGAATTAATTTTGTCTGGTTGTGTGTCATGGCTAGAGTAAACAGTTTATACTTTGGCAAAGGCTGTGTTTAAGTATGGCTGGATCCTGTTTGGTTTACTGTGATTAACCTAAACAATTGAGAAATGTTGAAACAAGTTAATTTAAATTCTTTCTGCCATTTCCTACAGCTTTCCTGAGGTTAGGTTCTTAAAGCAACTATTCCAGAAATTATTTCAAGGCAAGAAAATTAATATTAACATTCTTACATTAAAATGAAATTATGGGGTTCTCCTCTCCCTTATTTAAGAAGGCTTACATACCACTATGTCATTCAAAGCATTACAAGAAATACTTAGAATCATAGAATCATAGAATAAGCTGAGTTGGAAGGGACCCATCAAGGTCATCAAGTCCAACTCCTGGCCCTGCACAGAACATCTCCAAGAGTCTCACCATGAGCCTGAGAGAACTGTCCAAACACTTCTTGAACTCTGTCAGGCTTGGTGCTGTGACCACTTCCCTGGGGAGCCTGATACAGTGCCCAACCAACCCCTGGTGTTTCTCCTGATATCCAATCCCCTGCAAGTTACTTCTGCAGACTCTTCCTCAGTGTTGGGGCTGAAATGTCAGTGATGTCATGTCACAGAAACATTGCTCCTGCTGCTCACATGGGGATTAGATGAGCAAAAGGGGTGATAGCCAAAGTACGTGAGTGAGTCTGCATAGAACTGAACAGGACTTACCAACTGGAAAATTATAAGTATTGGTATGAGATTTATGACCTGTCTAAACTTTTTAGCTAATTAAAGGTATGGCCTATTTTCTTTTGCCTCCAGAAGCACCAGATGGCTTATGGAAAGCAAGTATTTCTGGTGAAGAGAATCAGTAGCTTGACTTTAATTTGATGAAAGGAGGAAACCTCATCTTTCCAGAAATGTCTGGATTCAAGTATCAGCAGTTATTATTTTTAACTTGCTTAGTGCCTGTCTTATTGATAGGCTGCTCCTGAATATGCTGTCTGCTAACTCATGTGCTGCAAATTGTAATTCTCCTTGGTGGCAGCATCACATAGCTGTTTTGAGCAGATGGGCTTTGTGTTTTCTTTCACTGGATCCTTTCCCTGACAACCTTTATTTCAGTTTTGTTGGATCAAAGATGAAACACTGTTTTTGTCATTCTAGGCATATAAAAAACTTTTCTCTTTCAAAAAACAGTATTTTGTTTTAAATGATTCTCAAAAAGTCACTGTGAGAATGCACTGAAAGACCCTAGAGTAGGCCTTGTATTTCCACATCAATCTCTGGAGCTGGGGAAGCATTTCTTGTATGTTGCCAAAGAACGTATTCCCAATTTAATATGGATATCTTTAAAATCCTTTTCTACTGAGTAGTCATAGCATAGACAGCTTGATCAGTGAGTGCAGAGATCCTCTCAGCACTCACATACATATATAAGGAAGTCAGATAAAGCCCAGCCTTAAGAGGTGAACATTTGCAGGCACAGACAGACAGATGTTTATCTGAGGAGAAGTTTATACTGGCTTCTGCTGGAGAACTCGGAAGACAGTTTTCACCTTCAAGCAAAATCAGGAATTAGATGCAACCAATAGCTTCTGTAAAAATTTTTCTAACCTTAAATGGTCTCCTGAAAGATTGAATCATGAAGACCCTGGCATATTTTTAACAGAAGGGAATCTATTTCTGGAGTTCTTTGTGCGGCACAGGCTTTATTGAGGTGGGGGTGGGGAGGGGGGAAGCTCCATTTTTGTAGTTTAGCATACAGCTCTTAAAACAGGTCCTGCATCTCAATCTGGTTTAGTTTATCCAAAACAAAGCACCTGCCTATGCCCCACACACCACCAGCTGGTGGCTGAAGCACTCTGTAAAAAGTAGGACATTTCAGGGAACCTTATGTTACACTGGCAGGATTCTGTACAATACAGAAACCCCTGCTCCAGCAGGGCTGGAAATGCTGTTTTCATTCCTGGCTTAGCACCTGGGATTCATGGGGAGGGGGAGTGAGAGTTGAGGGTGAGGCTGGGGGATTAATGCAACTTGCTCATGTCTATTTCAAACTGATGGAAGCTTCGCCCCAGGGACACCAGGAGCAGATTATGTGGTTGTCCTCTCCTTCAGAAAGAGAAAAAACAACTGTGGTCCAGGGAGCCTCATGTAAACCACTCATGGGAGCAGAAAGACAGCAAACCTGGCTAGAAACCTGATCACCATGTCAATGCAAGCCCGTTAGAAACACATCTGATGTGTGGTTCTCTTGGGCTTTGCTTCCTCTGCATGACTTCTGCCCCACATGAGCCAAGGGGCAGTGTGTTAAACAGCTGTGTGCAATGGGTTTGCTTGCTCAGCTGCTGTTTCTGGTGGTCAGGGCAGTCCCTGTCGGGGTAAAGATGAGGCTGGGGGATAGAGCAGTGCAGGAGGAAGGGCACAGCTCCAGACTGATCAGAAACAATGGCGAGGTGCCCTCTGGGGGTGGGTCGTGCAAAATCTGGTGCAGGTCTTGTTCTGAGACACAAACACAGAGAGAGTTTTTGTGAGAGAAAGACCAGCATCCTGATCAAAAACCGGAGGCAGAGGGAGGTCACCGTGCAGCCCCTGTTGGGTATCTGAATGTGCTGAAGAGGAGGAGTGGTTGGGAGGGGCTGCCTGCAGCCTGGGCTTAAAGCCATGGATGAGTGAACAAAGAGCAAGGTGAATTGCTTTTTGTTTCTTCCCCCACAGAAAACCCTTGCTGCAGCAAGGGAGAAAGAGAAGTGTTTTCAGCTGTGAGTGCTCCCTCCTGTAAAACAGGAGAGGGCCAGCCTGGGAAGAAATGCCAGGGATCTTTGCCCTCCCTGGTTTCACATGGCAACGTCTTTGCGAGAGACATTTCAGCAGTGAGGGTTTAATCATGCCGAACTTGATCAGGTGACTGTCTAATCTTTTTAAGAGTTTAGCTACCTAAATGAAACTGTCTGAAGAGATTGTTTTATCACCATTATAGTTGAAAAAATAATTCACAACAGATAATTTATGAGCTGCCTTTTGCCTTTGCCTCTTCATGAAGTGATTAGATGGTGCTCAAAGCATTCATTAGTCAAGAATTTTAAATCTATTTCCTGGGCTTGGTCCTCTCAGGAGCCTCACAATTTGGCTGCATTCCAACAAACCACTGACTGTCTCCAGATTTCTGCCCATGAGCCATTCTACATCCAGAGGTCAAAAACGGGTGAGAGCGGCCAGTAGGTCAAGGCATGGAGAGGAAATGGAAATGGGAAATGGGGTCCAGACAACCAGGCTGGGGCACCATGGGCTCAGGCCAACTGAGTCTTGTGGGTTGTGCTGGGAAACGCAACCCAGCAGGACACAAGTGCCTGAGAGGAAAAAAAAAAAAACAAGCACCAAAATCCTCCAATGAACAGGACAGCAAAATCCTGCATCACTTATATTGACCCAGGCTGAGACTCAAATTTTTGCCATCCCTCCCAGCAAGAGTCTTCTCAACACGCACATGGTGTGCAGCGACTTGCAGGACTGTTTGCCAAGTAATAAGAAGCATGAAGGCAGCCAAACTGCATTCAGGAACAGGCAGACAGTCTGGAACAGAATTCACTCCATCTTCTTTGTGGCCAGAGGGAAAAATTGCCACAGGCAGCATTTTATTAAAAACATAATGCCAAAAAAAAAAAAAAAAAAAAAAAGGAAAGAAAAGAAAAACCAAACAAAGACAAAGAACCAAGCAGAAGAAAGAATTAAGGATTGAGAAAGAAATTAATCAATGCTCCTCTGGAAGCAAAGGAAGCCCTTGGGCCCCAGTACAGCTGGCTTGACAAGAGGACAATATTGCAGGTGCTCTACATGTGGCCCAGTTTGTTTCCAGGTGCATTTGGAGTAATGAAGTCTTAGTGATTTTCTATTATTTTTTTTTTTCTCCTCAGGAGCTGGGTCATGATTTTTCCTTCTTTTATCATTCATGTCTATTCCAGTAGCAATTTCGAATATCCTAGAAGGGGGTGGAATCCCCACTGTGCTGGAAATTATGTGAACTGGTGACACAGAGGCAGGCTGCACTGGGAAACTTCCTTATCCGCTACAGACCTCTGCAAGGTTCAGCAGTAAACCCAAGGACTGCTTTCTGCACTGCACAGCTGGAGTCTCCTTGCTGTGCACCCTGGTGATAAAATGCTGACCGACACGCTAATTAAGAGTTGCTCACAGTAGGATGCAGAATACAATATTTAGGATAAGAAAGGTGGGCAAAAGCCTTAACTGGAAAAAAAAAGAGAAATATATAGGGTACTTTACTTCAAGGATATTGTGTACTTCAAGACTAAAAGATCTTTGGAATTTGCCTGCTAGGTTTTTAAAAGGCATTTGCAACACTTACTTGCTGTGTTATGCCAAAAAGACTCAGACTTTGAGCCAGCATAAACAGGATGTCCGGGCCTGAAGATCTTTGCCAATACGTGGCCAGTGGTGGGGACTGCTGAGAGGTGGCCACTGCCACCAGTGCACTGGCACGCACTAGGGCCAGCCACAGGGATGCTTGGCTTGCCAAGGCTCAGCAGGGCACTGCTGGAAACCACAGAGGTGTGGGCAGTGAGCCTTTGTCTGCCTGCCGGGAAGCTGAGGGCTGTTCTCCTACCTGGCAGAGAAGAGCTGGCTTGAAGGAAGAGCTGGTCACCTGTGGCTGTCTGCTTGAGGGCACCTAGGCAAGGCCTCCTTCACAAAGCCCTCATTCTGCCAGTTTTAGACTAGATGTGGCCACTGTCCTTTGCACACCTGACACTGCCTGTGTGTGTGTTTGTTCTGTTCAGAGCACTGGGTGCCCAGGGAGATTGTGAAATTACTGACATGCTGTGAAATCACTAACATGCTCAAAATTCCATGCAAAATACCATGCTCAAAAGGCCTTGAATAACCTGATTTAAGGTGCCTGTTTTGAACATGATCCTGGACCAGATGTAAGAAACAGCCCCTGCCAGTCTCAGTTATTCTGTGATTTTCCTTGACTCATGAACAAAGACATGTGGGTGCCTCTCTGAGTTATCCACACTTGAAGGTTCAAAAGGAGATACTCAGTGCAGCCAAGTATGAGGGCCAGTGGAGGTTTTGGCATGAAAATAGAATCCCTGAAAAAAAATGGTGATGTCTGGATCATCTCAGCTGCCAGTATCAGGCAGTGGTGGACTGCACCCTTAGAAGGCTTAGATTCAAGCCAAGTAACATTCAAGGCAATTTGAAGAGGGCAGAGGGAGGTATCTTGCTCATTGTTTATTTGGTGCCTGTTTTCCACATATCTTCCACAGGAGAGGTATCAGCTTAAAAAGGTGAAAGCTGTTTGTGGAGAGCAGCAGCTGTAGGACACAAGCACATTCATCATGCACTGCTCAGTGACACAGATTTAGTGGGCTGTCTTCTGGCTCACATAAATGCCAAAATGACTGAGGTCTAACTATGGCCTTATCATAGAACCATAGAATGCATTAGGTTGGAAAGACCTTAAAGTCCACGGAGTCCAACCACTAACCCAAAACTGCCAAGTTCATGACTAAACCATGTAACAGTCACACCCACACTGAGACCTGAGCAAGGAAAGCATCAAATGCAAGCCCATTCTCCCTCTCTTCCTTTGAGACTAGTAAAGGTACAACAGTGCAGGGGCTAAGGGGCCAGTAAGTTTGGCCGTGCTGCTCTGCTGAAGGGCAAGGTGGAGACTAGGGGAAGGAGTCATTAGCAGAGCAGGACACATGCACACTGGGCACACTGAGAATGACATTCAGGCCCCTGGTGGGAAGAAATGGACTCGAGTCATTTTAGGATAGGGTTCATTTTAGGGAGAGTCCTCTCACTATCCTGGATGCTCCAGAGACGAACTTGAGTTGGTGTTATTTTATTTGCTCCAATAAACATTTGATTTATACAAAACAAGACAAAAACCCCCTCAAAACAGTTTACAAAGCAAAGTAAGTATTTGAGACTTTTGATATACAAGAGTATATACTCACATTCCTATTTCATACATGATGTACAGGTGAAATATTCCTTAAAAGAATAAAAATTTTCCTTTACATGTAGTGTTAAAAACCCCCATAAAAATGTCAGTACTGTAAGGAACTACTGGTTGCCATTGCTCGACCTTCTGTGTGGATGGAGGAAGAGAAATGGGCCAAGAGTTTCTACCTGCCTGGATGCACTCCCCACCCACATCTCCTACCTGTGCCTATGGCCCTGTGAATTTACAACATTCCATCCCTTCAAAAATGCCATAGCAAGCTCTAAGTTCCACTGTAGGCGTGGAGGTTTTGCCCTGTTTTGCCCCTGTTGCTGTGTTTTAACATTTCTGAGAGATTGGTTACAATTAAAAAAAAAAACCAACCAACAAACAAACAAACAAACAAACCCCCAACAAAAACAAAAACCAAAAAACCCAAAACCAAAAAAAAAAGAGTTAAAAAATCATTTCAAATAAAGTATTTGTCATCATAAATCTTAACTCCTATTTGAATAAACATGATTCCTATTGACTTGTATGGCAACATTTTTGAGAGAAGTATCAATGTTTATCTGTCAAAGGTGTTTAATAAATCACACCAGATACATCTGTCCAGGATTGGTTTGTGCTGTTGAATTTCGAACTTGCAAGGCCTGCTGACATGCCATGAGGAAGAGAAAAGTAGGTAAATCACTGTAAAACACCCAAAGACAAAATTTTTGGCACTTCTTAAACACACATTGCTGTCATGTATATAGGCCCAATGTGATGTCAACTGTCTCAGGCATTTTGGGGACCTGAAAGAATGTGAGCAAAGTCTGAAGGATCCTGTTGAAAAAGTCTTCATTTTTGTTTTTGTTTTTTTTTTAATTCTGTGAATTGCTGACTTGCTGAGGCTATGGAACTTTCCTTCACCTCCAAGGCCTTTTTGCAAAAGTAAAGGCACCAGTTGTTGCCTTTTACTTTAGAAACCATGGAAAAGAGTCAGGCTGTGGTTTGTCTAGAAATTAGACACACTGTAGAGGGAAAAAAATTGTTTGTTTTTACAGCAACAAAATCAAGGTAAAAGGGAAAAAAATAGGATTTCCCACATTCAGAATGCACAGCAAATACAAAACATCTGCTTGGATTGCTGCTGGCCCTGTCCTGTTCTGTATGGTTTGGGAGTGGGGATGGGAGGAGGGGAAAACTCATCCTGCTGATATTTTGCAACCTGTTTGCAAGCAGCATGAATTCAAAGCAATAAACATACAATATTGATGAACTCAATAACAAAACACACATGTGGGAAGGACCAAACCTGCTCACATGCCTGTTCTGGAACACTTTGAGGACTCTGGAGTTCTGATGAGAGGGAAAAGACATTCCTGAATCTTCCACAATGTGCTGCAGACAGGACCATGCAACTTGGCCTGTCTGCTGTAAGACTGCTCCTGCAACTGTGAAAAGCAGGACCACAGGCAGGTGGTCACAACACACGCTTTGAAAGTCCTCTTATTGCATATTATTCCTATTTTTTGGCAGAACGCTTAGTGCACAATTGCTGGTGTGGTGCTATACCAGTCTCCCCAGGCTCCTTCCCTAAGGAGTGGGATTTCTAATGCACTGGTAATTTCCTGGAAGCACTTTTTTTTAATAACTTTTTTTTTCCCAGGACATGGTTGTTTATAGATACATATATATATATATATATATATATATATATATACACATACACACACATTTTATAGATATATATGTATATATATATATAAAAATAGCAATTTCATAGTTATATACAGGCATTAATAAAGTGCATAATGTTATTGGCTATTTTCAAATCCTTTTCCTGAGGAAGTGCTACCATATATAGCTCCTCCTACGACATGGTGCTGGCCGCCAGTGCTAGGGTATTACTGCTACTTCCCCAGCTTTTAATTCCCAGAATACATCTCCCTGTCCAGAGCTGGAGTGTAAAGGGAGTAGCGACAGCCTCAGTCCTCCAGGAAGCAAGTCAAGGCACAGATCACGACTTCTTCCTTCGCCAAGGTGAGCACGTCTAGGAGCGACTTCCCTCCGTTCCGGAGCTCTGGGCACGCGCTACTTGGCGGTGGTGACAGAGCCGTCTTCGGGAATCTTTTCCTCGGAGCAGCTCCTTCCCGAGAGCCTGTCGTGGTGCTTGAGCTCGCTGAAGCGCTCGGCCACGCACTGTGCCGTCAGCCGGGCCTCGGGGTCGTGGTCCCAGCACTCGATGAGGGTCTCACACACCATCTGGATGCCCTGCAGGGAGCACAGAGGGAGCAGCTGTGAGGGGCCCTGCCACCAACAAAGCCTCTCTCAGAGAGCTGCTTCAGTACCCTCAGAAGTTTGGGGATTATTTTATTACAGATCCCTTTATGGGACCTGCTGCTTCTATCATGGGGGCAATTTTTTCTTTTTGTTTTTTTAAAGAAACCCTACTGCACTCTTTTCAGCACTTTAGTCGGTACTGTCATTTTTGGGTGTGCGGTCTGATATGTTCTAACAAGAACAATGCTTCAGACAAGGGCTATAGAATCAAGCAGGGTTTTTTTTTAATAAATATGACCAAAATTCTTGGATAACATGACCTCCTGTTTAACCCATGCCTTTGCATGCCTGAATTCTGCTTGGGTTTTTCAAACAAAATTCTGATTGCCAGCAATATTGGGCTGTACATCAGCTCTTTATAAATTCCTTGTAGACTACTTAAATCTATGTGCAAATATGGGCCACAGTCCCACAAACACTTAAACACATCACTCACAGTTGTAACTGTTTAACCTTCATTTCAATTCTGATGCAAATGTTTACAGGAGCAAAAAGCCAGTTAGATCTCCGTAATGAATTTTATAAACATGAGGTATTTGCCAGGAAACCGTGTTTTGCTTTATGAAACTAAAAGCCCATTAAGCAGGATTTATCTTAAACTTATTTAAAAAAATAACATTTCACAACACTGCATTAATTGTAT
Organism: Catharus ustulatus; assembly: GCF_009819885.2. NCBI lineage: Eukaryota > Metazoa > Chordata > Aves > Passeriformes > Turdidae > Catharus > Catharus ustulatus. The sequence goes on along the minus strand of NC_046221.1, from coordinate 42,622,040 downwards.
AATTTACCTAATTGGTGATGTTGACTGATGTCAATGCTAATAGCAGAATGTTACTGTCTGTATACAAATAACATTAGTTTTCTGCTGGCATTGAAATTACAAGCAGTAAATTAAATTAAATATTAAACATTAACTTGAAATCAATAGTGCAACAAATCTCATTAAGGGGGGTGTGGGGCTAATTTTAATATGTAAATCCATTCCAGAATTTTATCATGATGAATAATGAGTTCATTACAAAAACACGACTGCAGAGGAAGGAAATGAATATGGAAGAGCCATTACAGTAAGAACAACTTCTATGGAGTTCAAAGCAGATTCTCAGCTGCTGCAAACTCTCACACCCCTGCAGAAACTGCATCTTAGATAGCAATGTGAAACACTGAAGGGATTCAGGCGAAGGGAATTAAATACACCTTCATTAAATGTCCTCTGAGTGTGTTATCAGGCATCCATTTCCTTCCTTAGACTCTTAGCTGAACCCTACTGGAGCCAGCTGTGCCCATTCTAGTGACACACAAGCACAAGTGCATGGCCCTCCCAGTTTGTGGGGTGCTCTGTGCTGGGGCAGATTGAGGTGTGGGTTTTATATAGGAAAGAAATCTCTGAAGTCAAATGCAGGACACCTAGGTGTAAATCCATGATCATTTTACTTGTTTTATAAACCCAGAGGTGATGAAATCCACAGTGTATCCTACAGTTCTACCCCAGTACCTCAAGCTGCAACTCTCCACACACTCAGCTTTGATGTCAGGGGCTTTTAGTGCTGGTAGTATCAGAAATCCAGGTGTCCCTCAAAATTCAACTTTCCTCCCTTGAAAAAAGCCCCTCTTCAATAACCCTACTCTTCACGGCTAAGTACATAAGGAGCAAGTCGCTGCAGTCCAGGAAGGGGCTGCACTCTTCCACAGTCATCAGGCAGCAGATGTTCTTGGTTGGGAAGATGATTGATTTTAGCTATTCACTTGGTCTTTTTTAAGTAGCTGTCAGACTGATTTTAACTTCCCAGATGGAATTAAAAAGAGCGTGTTACATTGCTCCTGATGGACATAGGAGATGATATTCGTGGTTGCCTGGCTTTTATAAACATTTGTGATACTTTCCTTTTGTCACTAAAGACCACTCAGCATATTTCACTGAGAAGTGGAATGACCAAGTCTCACTTCTCTGATATGATTCACATTTTATCTCTACTGATAAAACTACTGAGAGCAAAGCTGAAGAAATGCATGTGTTTGGCTTGTTTCCATACAGTTTCATCTACTGAAAAATCTACTATTGCCTAGGAAGTGCAACCATGGTTCTTGTGAATGGAAGAAGCTGACAAAGTGCTTTGTGATATGCAAGGAAAAGAGACTGCTAATGCACAACCTGAATAAGACCAGACTGGCTTGTTGAACACTAATTTCATATTTCCTTAAACCTGTCAACAGATAGGATACAACTATGATTGGTTTCCATGGTCAAGTACTGAGATTTGCTTTCTCTACTGAAGATCCTTTGTAGTAGGATGGTTTCCCTGGAAATGGGGTAAAACAAATTGAAAAGTGCCTGGTTTGCAAAGCTACCATGGTGAATGGAGAAGGGGGTCATGCTGCTTTTGGTGCTGAATAATGCTGAAACCAGTATGACTCAAACATCTTGACAGTGAGGTGAAGATGTGGTAGACCTGGTAAACTGCCCAACAAAGGAACAAACAAATATAAAGCTGCTGAGTTGACCGAGCTGGCAGACAAGCACTTCATACTATGAAAGTCCAGCCCCACTTTTTAACAACAGTCTTCTAACAAAACCCTTCTTGGAATAAGTGCAGAGACTCCTCCCCTTGAGGAGGCCAATGCCTCAAAGGTTACTCCCATGCCCTCAAGGTTACTCCTCGAGGCTGAGCAGAAAAGATTTGTCTAGGGTTGTTGGCATAGGTGGCTGACGTCAATCTTAGTTAATAATTGTTTTTGCTACATTTAGTACAGTTGCTTTAATATGACTGCTTCAATATTGCTTCATAGTGCACAGTATACAAGTGTTTATAGCTCCTATACTGTGTAGTACATAACTCTGATTCAGATCTTTTTGTCTAGTCATTATCATAATAAATACTTTATATTCTTATATCTGGTTTGCCATCCTTAATCATGTGGGATTTTTCCCTAAAGTTGTATAATGGTTCAATTGCACCTATATAATCCTTAAAATGCAAACTGTTGACAAAATCTGGGGCTAAGACTGGATCCAGCCATACCTAGATGCCTCTCTGAAAAGGAGTTTAGAAAGTAAGGGGATCCTTTCTGTACTTCATGACTCACAAGAGGGCTTCTCTAATAAATTTTGTCTGAAGCTCCCATTCTGCCTGCAACAGAGGCCTATGCATGAATTTGTTCTCTTTGCCCTTTCAGAGCCTTCACAAAAGGGCCTAATTATTCTGTGGGTCTCTGGATGATTGTTGGATCTCAGGCTTTTAATGTTTCTGTTTTGATTGCTTTTAGATTACTGGTGTGCAGCAGGAATACCAGGGCATTGGGGCAGGCATGGCACAGAGAACTGTGGTGTCTGAACCACGTCAGCACCAGTGCCACTCTGTGACAGAGTTTCTCCATGCGTGACAGACCTCTCCATGCAAAGAGAGGTCCAGCCTATTGGGCAGGGCACTGAGGTGAGACTCAGGCTTCAGGCAGCAGCCAAATGAACAGTGCAGCTCCCATCGCTCACCTGTGGTGCTCTTACCTGATGGTTAAGCCAGGAGCTGGGGATCTCAGGTCGCCCTCTGTCTCTCAGGACATTGTCCTTCATGCTTTCTACACAAGGGTGTTCTCGCACTTTGGAGCCGAAGGGGGGCTCGTACTCTTTCACTTCTGACAAGAGAAGAAGCAAACACAGGGTATTTAGCTGGGCTGTGCTGGTGCCCAGAGTGAAGGGAGCTGGCTGTCCTCTGAGGAGCAGGAGCTACTGATTAGCTGCTCACTGCCACTTGTCTGCTTGACCAGCTCCAAACAAAGCAAAGCCAGTTGGCATTTTCAAAAATGTTTCAAATGTGCTTCTCCCACACACTCCCTCCCTCCCGTTTTGTTTCCTAGCCAACAAAACAATTCTCATTTAAACCCTTTAGTATATAATAATATTAGTAACAGTCTAATAAGCAGAGTAATCTATAATGGTTTCAATCTCTCCTGAGCTAAAATGCACAGGACCTTTAAAGTGAGTTTTGCATGAGCCAAGCCTTTGAAGAGTTGGTCACCCTTAGCTCTCCTGGAGTCAACACACACTTACCAGGTGAAATACAAACTGAAATCTATCTAGGTCGTGGTAGATGTGAATATGCAGATTGCTAGGATGAAACAGTTGCTTGGGAAGGACAAAGATATAGTTAAGGAGCCATGCTGGAAGCTGCTATACTGCCCTTGTTTACTCCTAAGCTACATTCTTTTAGAGAAAGTAGTAGTCTGCTTCTATTTTAGATTTCCTTCCCAAAATGGATCAGTTTTGGCCTGTGATACAGGGGCACAGTTTTCTGAAGGGGCTGCTGCCACTCTAGTTTTTGTTTGCACGTTGCATATTTTCTTTGCTTTTCTTTGGAGAGAGAAAGGAGGAGGCAGACATATGGGACCTTTGGAGAAAACTCAAGAAATCTCTGAGAGCGGAAATATTATAGTAAATGCTGACACAGTGTAGAAAATGCTGTGGTTTCTTTGGGAACAGATGGAGACTTTACTCACAGGCCTAATGACTTGCTGCTATCAGACAAAGATTTATGAAGTTGGCCTGTTCTGCTGCCTCTTACTTCTTTCTAGGAATTAATTGAGGGCAAAAAAAACTGAAGTGTAATCCACAAAGCAGTCTGGAGAATGCATGTGAATGCCCAGATCATGTGTGAACAGAGATGAATGAGCACTGCTGCATGATGCTACAACCAAGTTCAACTGCAGTGCCCAGTGTTGCTCACTCCTCTAAAGGGGTAAAAAGTGCCAAGAAATGTGAACAAGGATTAAAGGCCCAGAAGAAATGGGAAGAACCTTTAACACTTGGGTTGTTTACTTTGGGGGAGAAAGGTAAGGATGATATGCTACCAAAAATAACTAATGACCAAGGTAACACAGGTCAGATCCTTCTGCCATGTCTCATGATAAAAATAAGGCAGTATAGAAGACAACTAACTTTGGACTTTTCTCCAGAGCCTTGAAGTCAGGCTGTAGATCTCACTTGTATGTGATAGCCATGAGATGAAGACTTCCTCAGGCTAATGCATAAAAAGAATAGCCAAGTTACAATAACAAACGTTTTGGAAGGGATATTAAAACCTCATGCTTCAAATGCTCTGCATTTAGAGATTCAGCTGCAAACAACTGTGTGCAGTGCAGCAGATCACCCCATAGATGCCTCCTACAGAGCTCTTCTTCCTTCTCTCTAGCCATCTGCTGCTGGCCACTTTCTACAAAATGCTCTGGAGAATGGCTACAGTTGAGAAACAAAAACTCCCATCTTCTAAGACCCAAGTACCAAAGCCTGCTTCGCTTTCTTTCCTGTACAAGAAGGCAAAGCAGTTTCACCCACATTAATCTGAGTCTGAGATTACTCAGCCAAAGCAAATTTACAAGACTTTAGCCCTAGAAATGAATTGGGAAGTTGCCATTTTACCAGTCAGACCTGGGTTAGCTTGCAGCGGATGCACAATGATTATACTACACATACCTATACGTTCAAAGCTAACAAAAATATTAGAGTTCACCAGGAGAATTCAAATTGCATGACCTAGATGGCCATTTCCTGCACCATCTCCATCAGTCATGGTTCAATTGTGGTAGTGGTCATGGACACTAACCAAGGTTCTGAGATCTTGCAGGGTGAGGAGTCAGAGGAGTCTCAATGTCCAACAGAGGGAAGCTGGTGATGTGGTGCTGACTTGTTCCCTCCCACTGATTTAATCTCAAGGTTGGTCAAGGTTAATGAGATGGTTCAAGCAGGAGAAGGGAAAGTCTTTGCTGGTAATTAATAGGTTCATAATACATTTTTTCAGTTTGAGAAATTGTTTCAAGTTATGAGCATTCCTCTTCCAAATATAAAGATTGAATAGGTTTTTCAGGTTTGGATTTTTTGTTGTTGCTTTGTTTTTGTTTATGCTAAAGAAAGAGAAATTGAGGTCAGATGCCAGTTCACAGTAACGACTTTCTACCAATACAGTCCTGCTTCCCTCAGGTTGAAAAGCATGTGCTATTTTCTTGCTATTTATTATCATGTTTCCCTTTCCCTTGGAAAGTAAAAAAAAAAGCCCACTAAATCCTCATGCAGCAAGTCATCCTAATGCTGTGGAATGTCATGTGTCAGACACATTTTACAGCAATAGCTGGTGTTATTCATGGATCATGTTTACGTGCTACAGTAGATGTAACAGATGCCAATTTAGGGTAGGTTAAGATGTTTGTGCCTAGATGCCTCTGTGTGTGGCTGTATACAGATGCTGACTCAATTTCTCATGCCTTCTATGTTTCTTTTCATTGGTTTTTAGACTGGTTGGGCACTAAAAATGACAACCGATGCAGTACCATAAGTATGTCAGCAACCATGAACTACAGAACCTTTAGCATTCAAAAATGGCAGACTTCCTTTAGCTTTAACCTTCAGCATTTAATCTTTATGGTTGAGACCTGGCTTGCACTACCAACTGCTGTACCTCTAGTTTCTTTTGACATTGGCCTAGCTATAATTTTCAGACAGGTTAGGATTAGATTTTTAGCCCCAAACAGAGACATTACTGAATAATCATTGTGTGATGAAAGCTTGGAAAGTTTGGCTCACCTGTGGTCGTTTTCTACTCTAAGTTTCTTGCACTGAACATTTCTTTGGGTCAGAAAAGCATACCCACAAACCCTGTTGATACTCCCTTATATGATCTGTCGTATTGACTTCTATGGGACAGCTTCTCATGCTGGATGATGAAGTTTTGTGTGCAGAATTGAAGCAGGAGTGAGGTGAAAGGCCAGCAGAAGTCAACTGTGAGGCAACAGTCCACAGCAGTGATTTTGTGTTTGGGAACTTGTAGGTCCCTTTGAAACACTCCTTTATTTAGAGTTTATGAGGGAGAAGGGATAAATCAGTTGATGGTGGAGCTACTGTGACAGCTCATGCACACACAGGTAGAGTCCTTCAGATAGTGTCTTCCTTCATGCTAGAGGAATTTGGGTAGTGAATCTGCTAACCTGAGTAGATTCTAGCTAGAGGTGCTAGCAGAGACCCCAAAGCTGTTTCATGGCCAAGTTTAAGATGCCATCAAATGCTTATGTCATAAATTTCCCTAGGTCTCCCTGTTGAGGGAAGCATGCATTGGGATGGGTGAACTCACTGTGCACACATGTCTCTTAAATCACTTCACATCTGATGATCAAAGACACAGACAACCTTCTAAAGGTTTGGGAGTGCACAAGCCCTGCCACCAGTGTAGGCTTAGGGGCTGCTCAGTCAACGCACAGTGAATCCTGAAGTGGGAGAGCAGCAAACACAGAACACGTCACTGCTCAACACGGGCTGTGTTGCAGTGACTTTATCCACTGCCACATGGGTTTGCTGAAGGGCAGCACTTGCTACCTTACATGTAGCACTGTGGTGACACTTGGAGAATTTTCAGGACATGGGTGCCTATTACAGGGTGATGCTGCACTGTGTGGATCTACCAGCCAGGGCTGCATGCCACAACAAGCCAGCACAGTGCAGACATGCCCTAAGTGGGCTCTGCTTCACAGGAGAAATTTAGATCAGCCCCCAGCTGCAGCCACCTCAGGGCCCACTGCACAGGCACAGCCGTGCTGTACAGGACATCTGGCTCCCTGCTGCCAGAAACGTCACTGCTCCACATCAGCGTGGTGAAAGCTGAGCAGTTCTTGAGGTACAGGATGCACAAATGTTTAGCTGCCAAACTGTGGCTCTTGGCTGACTCTTTCCAAGTAAGCTTAAGATTAATCCTGATTTTATTCTCATGAAACACAGCTCTGGTAAAGCAAGACTGCCATATAAACAAAGCCCCACTACCACTCCAGGCAGTGCAATACTGCTCGAGCAACATGGACATTTTCTGAGGGGTTTTTCTTTTCCCTCTTCCCCACATCCATGTATCCAGAAGTCCCTTTCCTCTCCTTCTTCCCTGCCACCCCCAACAGTCCCTCACCCTTAGCAGTCGCGATTCAAACCAGATGGTTTTCTTTTCTTTCTAGGAGGCTGTCAGAGAAATTACACTTGTCTCAGTCACCAAAGCTGTGTCACTCTGAAAGCAAGTGGTTGAGATGAAAATTATATTTCTTGCAATGTGCAGCATCTGGTGCACAGCTGTTGTGCTGAATGAAATACCAAGTTAACAGCAGTGTGGAACAGTCGAAGTTCTCCCCAAAGTAGTATTGCTGAGTTTCTAAATATGCCTCTTAAATTATACTCTGGTGAAAAATCAGTCAACCTCGATCTTTGCCTCTGTCTCCCTTTCCCTTGTGCCCCATTTCTGCTTCTCCATATTTAGCACAACAAAGTAACAATGAACAGCGTGGCCTTTCTCAAAAGCCGATCCCCACCTGCTTATTTACTACAGCAGCTTCACAGTATGGGTTGTGCTGCTGGGTATTTTTGTTTAAATGTCTGCTGAGGCCTGAAGAGGCCTGGCATAGTGTGGAGGCTGTATTTGACAAAGCGTCTGTAGTGAAAGGACCCGCCTGCATCACCTCCCACACTCACCCAACACCTGCATGCTGACAAATGAATCCCGAGAGCTCTCTTTGAAAAAGAAAGAAGTCCCTGTACCTCTACACAGCTGAATGGCAATTAGCCCCCTTTCCTTGCATGCTTCCCTCCCTAAATAAAGTTGTTAATGCTGTTGCCTCAGCTAAGACTCCCACTCTTGTCCTCAAAACTGCCCTGAGCTGACACCACAGCCAAGCCTGCCCTGCAAAGACAGAGCCTAGATCTTTTAGGCTCATTTGAAAAGGCTGTCTACAATCAGGTCAGCCTACTTTGCCTTACAGGCAAAAACCATTTTTCTCATTGCCAAACAGTCTAGGAGTAAAAGAGGGGTTGGCATGAGCAGAGGCAGCTCCTCAGGAAGGCTGTGAGGAGAGGAGGGAGTCTCACAAGTGACAGATGGAGAAAGAAAGCAGAGGGGGAGCTGCAGTCATGAATCACTGTAAGGGTATTTCACCAGCTGGCTGCAAAGATAACCAGACTGCACGAACCAGGGGAAAATCTGAGAAGGAAATGAGAGTAATGGTGCAATGCTGTTGCAGCAGAGTACAATTACAAGTTAAGGGATCTGCATCCTGAGAGTTGTGTTTAACTGCTTAAGCCAGTGATGCTAAGCACAAGTACCAACCCCTACAGATCTGCCCTAGTGCTCTTGGGGTTTTGCTGGGGACCTCACATCAAGAAAGGTGACTGAAATAGGGAAATAAAATTCAAGAAATGTGTTTCTGGAGATGAGAATGACTGAGGAATGAAATGAATAGGGAAAATCAGGATGTGGGTGAGGGGTTAAGCATCGCTTGAAAGGGGATGCTAGGCCAGAGAAATATTTCCCTTCACTGAAACGACTTCAGCTCTTCTCAAGGTAATGATGGGTCAATCTTTTATAGCTGAACATGCTGGTGATTTTCCTTCCTTATGAAACTCCCTTTATATCCTCTTTTAGTAGTTGCCTTCTGAGAACAGCAGCAATAAGATTTGCTTTTGCTACAATCTTCATTTTGCCCTACTCAGCAAATCTGAACAAGGAGGGACTCAGGCATCATCAAAAATAAAAGACTCCACAGTGAACAACTCATATTTATACTAATCAGGTGAGTTCCTAAATGCAAGAAACAGAGACAGATCATGAGACAGGGTGCAGTTCCTTTTTTTTCCAGGTTTTAAATCTTCTCTGCCACATTTACAAAAGTGCTCATGAAAGGCTGAGGTTGTGCCAATGCACTTAGAAACAGGCATGACCATGATCCATTAAGTATGGATAGGTTTGCCTTGGAATATGACAGGCTGAGGTTCAGTTCCTGAAGCACCAAATGTTTTACCCTTAAATGTTTGACTAGAAAAGAATTTGTGTTCCTTTCATGCTTTTATGCTAGCAGGTTCGGCACACATACTCACTTTGTAGCTTTCCTGGCAGGGTGCAAACAGGGGCAGATCTGTTGCCCACAATACAGCCCACCCAGCAAGACCAAATGCTGGTCAGACAGAGCAGGAGACTGAGATGGAGGCAGTTCCTCCCTCCTGCACATGGACATCGTGGTGCAGCCACACAGTCACTGTGCATATTGGCTTCAGAGACCTCCCCTGTGGTATCCCACAGATGCTGGTAGAGAAACAAGGAGCAGCTATGCATATCTTCCCCTGGGACAATGGTTTCCCTCCTGTACACTATGTTCCCCATAGCACAGTGCTCTAGCCAGCAAGACAGTCCTGTCTCTGCCTCTATGGTAGCCCTTCAAGGTGGAACCATGCCAAGTTCCATGAAAAGGGAGCCTCTGTGGTTTTGGAAGAAGGATAACAAATCAAATCACAGTTGCATATCTACTGTAATATCCACATCAGTGTTACCTTTTACAGCTCCACTCCTTAGACTGCCTGTGTGAGCCTTGAACTGTGCAGCAATATGTTTTAGAATGACTCTTAGACGATTCCAGCAGGCTGAACAATTTTACATTCAACTTGGTCTTATTTTAGTTCCTTAAGTAAGGTGAAAAACTTCAAACATGGCAGTATGTATCCCAACAGCAACGTTTCTGATTTCTAGCACACAGCAGTGTTGCACACTGGGAATTCCAGGTCAACTTTAGGCAAAGCAGAAATGGAGACTTTTTGTTTCAGAAGAAACTCTGAATATGAACAAGCACAGCAGCTTTTCCTGGAGATATTCTGATAGTCAGTTCCAGTCATTTCTGTTTTGTTACTACACTTTATACAGCAAACATCCCTTGATTTCTCATATGGATGGTCTCTTGCAAAATCACAAAGCATAATGTGCAGCAGCTGGTGATTTTGGGAAAATAGGAAACTTTCCATACCATTATGATGCCTCTTACTGAAATTATCAGTTAGTAAATGTGACACTTAACTGGCCCTTATTAGGTTTGAGAATTAATATTCCGTGAAGGTAAATGGGAAGCAGTTGTAACTTCTTCGGTTTAATATTTCAAATTGACTTATATTTCCAATTATTTTGAGTGAGATCAACCAGACTGAGTCAATCCATGGCTACCCAAGATGTCACAGAAAAAACAGACTTTAATAATCTTTAGAAGTGACTTACCTAACAGCAAATTTATCCTTACACCAACTGAGGATCAATTTACTTGTGCACTCAGTTGTTGGTGTTCAAGCCTGCTTATGCACATATGCATCTCACACTACTGAAGGACTGTTAATTTACAGCATCCAGATACACTAGAAAACCTGGTGATAGTCAAAAAGAATCACTCTCTCCCCAGACAACCATGAGAGCATGTCTATCTCAACATCCTTTTAGAGAGAAGAACACAGATGGCACTTACCTCCGACAGCGTTACAGCGAGATGTCATTTCCCAGAGGACCAAAGCCATGGAGTACACATCTGTTTGTTTGAAGGACTCCATGTTCTCCAGGTTCATCCTGGACTCTAAAACCTCAGGAGCCATATATCTTGCTGTGCCAACCTACAGGAGAAGAGATTGGGGAGAGCTCACAAGCTGAAATTGCAATTCATGTTTTGGATTCCACTGTGATTTAACTTCAGTTTTCACAGAAAGAGTGCCATTTGACATGTATCCAAAAATTCAGGCTATACTTGGCACAGGCTGTATTTCCTGCTGCCAGGAGAATCTGGCATTGTCCTGACTACCAACTTACTTGCACCTCTCTTGGTGAGGAAAAGAAATAGTCCTTTTTAGATCCTTAAGCAAATAATTTTGACACTGACAAATTTTCCTACTCTTTGGCTATTCACAGATAAACTCTGACCTTTGGGCCTGAAGCAATTGCTGCTGACCAAGTGTCTTTCAGATGAGCAAGAAACACATTGTATGATATTGCACAGAATATTAAAGTGTTAGCTGTTTCTTTCCATGGTAGGCTTTAAAGGAGAGTAAATGCAGGCTTGGGAGAAGAAAGCCAACACAAAAATACTGAATGCAGAACCACACATTTGAATTGAAACCAAAAATCTGCCCCTTTGAAAAAATATCCTCATAAACTTTATTCATACTGAGCAATTTTCAGCAATGACTTTAGCAGCTTTGCTGAGATCTAGATATGATTTTGCATTACACAAGGTGAAGTTTAAAAGTCTGTTTTTATCACAAGAAAGGATTTAAGGAAGAATTCTTGGATCACTCAACAGTTGCTCTCAAATGACAAACTATTCACAGAGTATAAATAACGTACCCCCCTTGAAAAACTGCAAACAGAAGTCTTTCATCAGGCAAAGACAGCTTCAAGTTGGAGACTGGTTAATGGCAGAGAAGAACAAACACACGTGGCTGATGCAGTAGGACATATGACTTAAACGAGCTGTTTACACTACAGCAATCACTCCAGAGCCCAGAGGCAAGCATGGCTGTGAAAAATCATTTCAGTTACTAGGTCTGCAACTGCAGACAGCCACATAGTAAATGTACAGTCTTGAGAGAGCCCTATGACACCCATTTTATAAGCTTCTGTAAACATGTCTTATGACCTGAGGCTCAGGGCAAATGGGAAGATGTTCCACAAAAAGTGGGAAGTATCATAAGAAGAAAGAAAGATCAAGAATGTAGCTTTGTCACAGAACCTTGCAACAGCAGAAAATCACTGTGTCAAAAATATCAGAATGGTTGTAGGATCAAAACCTTTATAAACAGAGGACAGGAAAAAAATTCAGTGTGAGCAATCTCAAAGCAAAGTTTCCTGCTACATTGACACTGATGAATTGAAGGCCAAGCATATGAGTAGCAGCTATACACTGAAGAGGTACTTGGGACAGTCACATCCCAGCAACACCGCGGTGAGCACCAACTCCCTTCCCTACATAAAATGTAGATATGGAAACACTGAAGGAGAGGTTGTTGCTACCCACCATTAACTCTCTAGCATGTTTTCTTCCCCAGGCAGATCCCCATCCAAAGCTTAAGAAGGTTACTTGTGCATATGGCTCACCTGCAAACCTTGCTGATTTTAACAAGAGTTAATGATTGCCACAAAGTTCTTTTCTGGTCTGGCATTTCACATGCCCTTCACAGCAATGAAAATTATTATGCACCTTTGCAGGACAATGGAGGGTGAAGCCCTATAACTAAAATGCACAGAAGAAAGCGCAGAGAAAAATTGACTTGAAGAATGCTATCAAGCCAATCTTATATCCATCCTGTTAGAATTTCTCATGCATTCCATTTCGCTTATGTTCTTTTATCTGCATTTAGATTATTAGTCAGTCAAAGACACTTTTCTGTATTTAGAAAACAAGTGACTGCTGAGTCTCAAAGGCATTTTTAGGTACCTAAACTCTAGCAATTCCAAGCTGGTTGCCCCGCTAGGGTCTGGATATGCTTCTTCTTTGCAAATACAAGTCAGCTTTCAGGTCTTGATTTTCCAAAACTTCTAGTGAGGGACCATCTCTCTTCCTGCACTGCATTATCATTTCTTGTGACATTTGAATATTTTTTTACTGGAGATCTTACAATTCTTTCAAGCTGTTGAGAGATGTTTCATGCCCAGAGGTGTATCAGTCAGAGAGGCAGTAGATATTTCTCTTTATCTGATATGGTAAACTCTCTATTATGAGGGTGCTGTTGCTGCTGAGGTACAGAACTGCTGGCCTTGCAAGCACCTACCAGTCCTCTGAACACAATGGGAAAAATGTCCAGATTTATATACTCACATTGAGTAATGTCTGCAAGTATTAACCATCATGGATGACCAAACTCAAAAGACTGCAAAGGTTTCTAATGGGGAAAAAGGTGGTTTCCAGCCTGGTGCTGTACTCAATAATGGCTATAGCTGCATGATATGGAAGGTTCTTGGGGAGATTGGAAAGAAGATGGCTTTGTAATCCCAACAACTTGCCTCAATATTAGTGTCTAAGGATGACCAGAAAAACAGTTAAATGCTTACACTCTTATTTATATGTCATCAAAAGCTCAAGGTTTTCTTGAATTAAAAATTGGGACAGTTCCATTATACATGTTATAAAGTTGAATCTCCTGGTGACAAGGATTTGAGTCAAAAGGTAAATTTAAGAAATTATGCATAAGGCAAATCTTGGTGCAAGACTTCTTTAATAAAATCTACAGCATTGAAGCTGGCATATTGAGGAATTGAAGTGGGTTGCTCTTGTGAGCCCAAAAAGAACAAGGCAGAGGTTGAAATGGAGTCAAGTCAATTGACTCATACTCCTTGTCACAGAGAAGAATGACACCATCTGGGTCACCCCCAAACAGATTCACTGAAGCTAACCAAAATAAAACAGTCAGCCTCAAAACAAATGCCCAAGGACACCAACTCCAAAGCCATAACCTGATCTGGGCAGCCCTGTACTTTGTCATCAGTGTTGGTGTGGACTGTGGAAGTCGCAGTATCAACACAATCCTCCTACTTCCAAGTGACTCTGAGGAGTGCCAGAGAAATCAGCTTGCAACAGCAGTCCACCTTAAGCAAAGTGTCTGTGGAGGATGAATTTCAGAGTCCTTGTCTTGCTTCAAATGGGACCTATCTTCTGACTGACAATTGGTATGACTTCATTGAACTCTAAAAAGACCTGACATTCTGGAGAGAAGTCATATGTAATAGATTGGTGCTTGTAGTATTTTAAAAATGGTTCCACTGATCAGCATTCACTCCTGGCTCTGGTTAATAGATCTTCTAAAAATGAGATCAGGACAGTTGTTTTTCAATAAGGAGGCTTTCAAAGGCATATCTTCATCTGATAAACAACAGTAAAGCTCCTGTGGACTCAGCACAGCACTACAGACCGAAGATCTGTCCCTCAGAAGATGTTCTAAGCTAAAATATTAGTTCTGTGTGAGGTAAAATCAGTTTAAATGGACAGGCTTTGAGTGAATTTATACTATGTGAATTTTTATCAAAAGTGACAATATTTAGAGATGTATGTTGTCTTCAACACATTCATAAACATCCCCCTAGCATCCCTGTCAAGTAGATGAGTATTATCCACACTCCTTAATTGAAAAAACACAACAGGACAATTATTTTTACTTGACATCCTTGTATTTGCTTGCATGTAGAGAAGGTACCATTCATTAAAGAGGTGTCTTTTTCTGTATTTTAAAATTATTATCTATCAGTAGTTATGTCCTTACAGCTTTTGAGGACACAAGACTGACTTCACATACGCTGGTATACTAGGGTTGGGTTGAGTCATGCAGAAGTGTAATGCCATCAGTCATGAAAACTGTGTCAAAACCTCCCAACATGAAGCAGATCCTTACTGTATTTGTGTGTATGTGTGTGTGTGCATTGCAGCAGCACCACAAACAGTTGCTAACAAGCTCAAACATGCTTAATATAAATGAGACGGTGGTCGCATAACACACACACGTAGGTCTCCAATCATAACAAAACTTACATTGCACTTCTGTCATTGTTGCTTTAACGTTTAGAGCCTCTTTCTTTATAAACACATTCACATTAATTTTAAATTATTTTAAGTCAAAGCTGCCATTGGAGTTTGAGGTTTTTTCATCTTTTCAGTCCAGGGAATGGACAGATCAATCAGTACATTACCTGCCTCCCCCTTCAACCTTCTAACTTACCTGCCCACTGTTAGCCAAGTCATCCACAGACAGGGAAGGGTCCAGCCTCAGGGATAACCCAAAGTCACAGAGACAGCAGGTTAAATCGTTTTTCACCAGGATGTTGGAACTCTTTAGGTCTCTGTGTACAATAGGTGTTTTGGGACGACCACAGGGTGTGTGATCACTGTGTAGATGGGCAATCCCTCGGGCCAAGGACCCACCAAGTTTCCAGAGGTCCTCCCAGCTGATAATGTGCCGTGTGAGATATTCCTGCAAGTTTCCTTTGGCATGGAAGGCAGTGATCAACCAATACTGTTTGCCAAGATCTGTCTTACGCTCCTCTGCTGTCAAGAACTGGAGGATGTTTTCGTGCTTGAGATTTACATCTGAAAAAATGTCTTTCTCAGTTTTCCAGGAAGCATATTCTTCATAGGAGAAAATCTTGACTGCCACAGTTTCATACTGTTCTGATGTGTTTTGCTTCAATTTGGCTTTGTACACTTCAGCAAACCTTCCTTTGCCAACAACAACGTCCAACTCAATGGGCAGCAGCTCTGTGTTGTGGTTGATGTTGTTGGCACACGTGGAGCTGATATCTGAGCGGTCATCATCTAACATAATGGCACAGACATCACTGCAGTCCTTATGCTTTTTGGGCTTAACATTCTTCTCCCATGCCTTGTTGAGTTTCCTCTTCTTATGAGTGCGGTAGGCATAAAAGATAACAATCACAGCAACAGAAATCACCAGTAATGGGACAAGGCTTATGATTGTGACTTTGGAAATTTCATCTTTCTCCTCTGGCTTATGAGGGTCATCTGTAAAGAACAGAAGGAAAGCATGCATGAAGTTATATCATTGTTTTATATGTACAGAAGGCTGTCAATAATTTTTATCCAGAATGCAATACATTATCTTCTGTACTAACAGCAAATAATAAAAACTGTCACTGCTTTCTTGCTTCAAAATGTTGTTTTGTATATAGGCTTCTGCTTACCAAGACCTCCCTGTCTACTTACTTTATAAAAAGCCAGAACTGAACAAGTAAGAACCTAATGTAATTTAGTAGCTTTGTTCTTCTCTCAGGCTTTTAATACATAATGGATGAAACCTTCACTTTCCTGAACACAATAGTCAAAGTGTCCTGTATTTACTCTGTCAATGCATTCTTGACAGAACTGCTCCTTTAACCACGAATTACTAGAACGCATTATTTTTTCTATAAATAGACAATGAAGCCTGTGAACTCCCACTTGCCCAGTTTTACTCCAGTTCCAGTATATTTTAGTAGGATCCCTGCAAAGCCATCTTCAGGAAGTTTGTTCACACACTGTAGGAAAATATTTAAGCACAAATATATATGCTTGCATACAGACCCCAAAAAGAGAACTCATTCTCATGCTTTTTTGTATGTGAGTGCTGCTAGAACAAATTCAAACATCTGCATGTAAACAGGCCCAGAGTGGTCACCACCACCCTCCAGGTACTTCTGCATGAATTTATGTATCCGAAAACTTCCTCTGTGAGTTCCTTGCTGGCTGTACACTGTTTTTCTGCTGTAAAGATGTTCACTTCTAAAAACTACCTTCTAGTCCAGTATTTCTTAGGGAAGATAACCAATTTAAAAGGGAAAGTTTTGCTCCAAGAAGAGATTAAAGGAGGGCCAGAGTTTATATCTGAACCTGATTTGATTGAACACATGGAAATTTACTCTCTCAGTCTCCTTCTTCCTTCAAGTCAGATAAAAGGTATTGTACAATCTTTACATGAGGGAGGGGATTGCGTGGTAGGAGTCCTGGGAGCCTAACCTGAATGGACTAAAACAAATGAAGCTAAAACTACAGTTAAGTAAGTGGCTTGTGGTGGCAGCATGATGCTCTGGCAGATACTTACAGCCATGTCATTGACTCAGGCTCTGTGCATCAGGCCAAATAAGTCAATATGATAATAAGCTCTGAAGGGAAGCTGACATTAACTACATTAGCCACAAGTCTCTATTTCCCCTACTCTGTGCCTTTCAAAACAAAGGTGAGCAGTGCTAAAACAGATGAGAGTAAAAAGTTTACAATTAGAACACAAGCAGTATCTCTAACCCTCCAATTTCACTTTTCCACTGTAAGCTCAGTTGGCAATTAGCAGGAGTCATCACTATTCAAAGGCAGCTCATAGGACATCTGAAAAGTATATTCTTTTTATTTGGAAAAAGGCTTGAATCCTGCACCAGAATGTGATTCCTCTGTTTGAAAGGTTCATCAACCAGATGCAAGTGAGTAATTAAATCCTAGCCTCTCTCGTAGGGTTTCAAGGAAGAAGAAGAAGTGCCTTTCTAGCACTGTCATTCCCAGCCTAGCACAGGTCAATGACATGCACTAGAAAGACCTACAAAGAATGTATTCCCTTTCATTATGCAAAAGAACTTAAGGCAATCCATCCTTCCAGACCTATGCAAACCACAAATCCTTATTCTCCAGTAGTTTCTCTCAACAACAAAATGTTAGTAAATTTCAAAATTATTAACTTTTTAATGAAAACAATACCTAAAAGTACATCACAGATTAAAGGCAACTCTTCTGCTTTTAAATGTATCGAAGAGGGGGAAAAAACTGCTGTGTTTGCATGGCTCTTACGGGAGGAATATATTTAGAAAGTCAAATGTCACTGTCAGTAAATAGATTTGCATTGCTTATTCCCTTGTGCATTCTTTGTTTCTAGAAAATCTGCTTTATTAAGAACTCAGGAAACACTCTGGTGGAGGAAAACTGTTTGCATTGTGGGATGGCTGTTTTGGAGCTTTGGCTGCAACTAGGTGACTTGTGTCACAGTTATGTGACACAACTATGACCTGTAACAATCAGAGAAAGTAATTCTACTGAACATTTGGGGTTCTATTTTGCTGGTTTGGTCTGTTTTTGGTTTTTTCTTGACCACAGAAAATGCATGCTTAAGTCTGGACTCTGCTCTTAGAAATGAATATGTTATCTATATCATAGGGGAACCTCTTTCACAAAGATGAAAATGTTTCTTTAGGGCCTTTTAAGTCCTTTTTCTTTGCCAAAGGGCTGCAGTATGTAGACCAGATATTTGAAATATAAATATCTTTCAAAATTAGTGACAAAAGTCTAAGATATACTAGTTGTCTTTCAAATTGCTCCCCATCACTCCAAGCAGCTGGAGGTAGCTGGGTGCATGTTCGGCTCTAATTGAGGAGAAAGTCATCCAAATTCCCTGGTCCTTTACTGTTATGGCTGCCTGTGTGAGGATCTCCAATCACTCCTACAATGTCCTAGAGCAGGCTATATTATTTTGCTTTACAGCTGAGAATTCTCCAGCAGAGTTCACAGCTCCTTCAGCTCTTCCTCTTTTTGCACAAGAGAAAGCTCTGCTTGTGGTGCAGGGGAATTTCTGGGTAAGAAGGGAAAAACTGCCGATATTGCAAATGTTACTTGAAAAAGAATGTAAAAAAAATTTAATCAAAGCAGAAGCTGAGTGGTTTGGCCACTTCCCCCTGAGCACTGTATCATCCTGCAGCCCTGCTGCAAAGTGACACATCCGCTTTGGCACGGTTGCTTGGAGGAAGCAGAGAAGCAGGGGGTGAAAAGCACACAGCTGCACAACCCCACCTAAAACAGCAGGGACAAAGGCTGTGCTAATTTTCAGTATTTAAGACACTAGGCAAATCCCACTCAACGTTTGGAAAGTGCAAGAATGAGCACACATCAGGGGAAGCTGAGTGTCAGGACTGACAAGGCTGAACTCCAAGCTTAGGAGGGGACCAAGCTGCCTGACAGGAGAATTAAAGGGGATAGCAAGAGCAAAGAGCTGGTGGCACTGAGGTGTGTCCTGAGCAAGACACTTCTGGAACTGCCTTTGATTTTGCCTGAGATGTGCAGAATCAGATCAGCCAAACTAAGGATGGGGTATTTCTCTGCAAAAACTGTGTACAAAATCAGGACAAGACCAAAATTCAGAGCATAGCTGTATGTTTGCATAGTGGCTAGCCAACATTTCATGGCTTAACTACAGGAATCTAAGAATAAATATGTACACTTATAAATAAATACCTATAACTGAAACCTTATAATTTAAAAAAAGGGAGTGCAGCTTCCTCTTTCTCAGCACTGGAATGAGCAAAACCTGGCTGCACGGCAGACAAGGAAATAGTTAAATGAAACAGTCTTTCATGTTTTGCAAACGTGCTCCTAAATAACTTTCCCCACCCAGAACTATTATTTGGGTGGATCAGTCCTTTCTTAAGCTTCAAAAGAGCCTATTAATATAGCATAACAATAGAGAAGTTGAGCTAAAATAAAGCTTCCTGTATGCGGTTTAAATTAAGCACAAACCATCTGCATAACCCTTAACACCACCTAAGCCTTGAGGGAATAGGGCTCAGGTGCCAAGGAAAATGGAAACACTGCGCATACTCTGTTCAGTCAGGGAGCTTCAAAGCACAAGAGCTTGCAAATTCTTTAGGTTGGTTTTCATGCCTTTGATACAACTTCAATGTCACTGAACTTTGGAAGGAACAAGTGAAACAATGGCAATGAAAATGAGGACACACACTTGAATGGCAGGGCAGCAGAATGCCCAGCCAGTACAGAATTACTTCCTCGCTGTCTGCTGCTCCTGTGAGCTGTAAAGCTGCTGCCTATTCACTGCTAGTCAAAGCCACACAGCAGAGAAAGAATATATTTGATATTAGCAGAACTCAAGTTAAATACATCGACACTAATGTATTGCAAGCTTATGCAGTGTCTTAGAAATTTCCAGAAACACAAAGTCATAGAACATGGCCCCAGACACAGATCTATGATCCAGTTATTTTGCAAGATCCCAGGACACAAAGCAGCCCTTTCACCTGACTGGAGGAAAACTCCATTTTGTAGAAATTTTGAGGTTTCAAAGTTTGATTTTAATTCCACACTGGAATGAAAATGAACACTTTTTGCATGCTTTTGCTTGAACAGATTTTCTGTTCAAATGTTGCAGTTTGGCAAGAGACGTATGTGTGCTGAATCCCCAGCAGTGAGTAGACTGCTATGGGTGGGGTACAGGAGCTTCAAGTTCAAGACCTGCGCTGTTTGAATCAAGAGAGAGCTTTTCACAAAATGGGAGTTTGAACCTTGCATGTGTAGAGATTTCTGAGCAAGGCACTAGGCAACAAAATATGGAAAAGCCTGCCCATCTCTTTAGTACTTTCTGGTTGAAAACTAGCTCCATAAAATGCTTCACTTTCAGTGAAATGAAATTTACTATGAACAGCTGTTTGAACTAATTTCGTTTATCTCTATTGAAGAATCCTAAAGTGGAAATGAAATTCTGTAGCTCAGTGTCTCAGGTACCTTCCTGATTTTGGCCTTTTTAGAATTAAAATGGCTTGGAAATCTTCAGCATAACATTTTTTGGTGGGAAATATTTATTTTCAAAACAGAAACTCTGCTTCTCACTCTGCTATACTTTTCTCTGAAACCCTTATCTTGCAGACAAAAGTGGTCTGAAAGTTGATCCAACTTTTAAAAACTTCTGTTAGTTTTATAGGCATTGTTTTGGGGGATTTGCAGATGGGGGTGGGGAGCTTTTTTTATTCAGGGTGGAAGGTGTTTCCTTAGGAAAATGGTTGATCTTGACACAAAATACTTGGTAATAATCTAATTCAAATGCTGAACCTCAAACTAACCTGCACTTTTTATCATGACAGCTTCTTGGAAACATTTTAATTTTTTCATACTTGTGGGAGATGATTTTTTTCCAATTTATAGTTTTCTTGTGCAGGAAATCAGTTCCACCCCTCCCTCAGCTCTATGCTGAACTAGCTCATGGCAGAAGAAAGAGATCACTAGATTTTAAAAACCACTGTGGGCTCTATCTTACTATCCAGTGGAAAATAAACCCTGGCATTTCTTGCAGACTTTCCTGAAGGTTGAATTCCTTCAACAAGTTCCTGTATTTGACAGGAGCTTTGTTTTGGACAAGGTAAAACAAGTCTGTCAAGGCCAGTAAGTAGTGCTTGAGCTGTATGTCTTCATCTTTTAGCCTGAAAAGGATATTACCATGGTATCCAAAAGATATCTCTCTCCTGGAGAGGCACTACCTCCAGTAGTTGGCAGGTCATCTTGGCCTGCTATAGAACCAGGGAATTGTTTAGGTTGGAAAAGATCTCTAAGATCATCAAGTCCAACTGTAAACCCAGCACTGTCAAGTCCACCACGAAACCATTTCTCTTAAGTATCACATCTACAGTCTTTTAAATACCTCCAGGGATGGTCATTCAACAACTTCCTTGGGGAATCTGTTGCAGTGCTTAACAATCCTTTTGGTAAAGAAATTTTCCCAGCTATCCAATCGAAACCTCCCTTGTACAACTTGAGGTAATTTCCTTTTGTTCCATCACTTCTTACTTGGGGGAAGAGGTTGACTCCCACCTTGCTACAACCTCCTTTCAGATAGTAATAGAAAGCAAAAAAAGGTTCCCCCTTAACCTCATTTTCTCTTGGCTAGACAACCTCAACTCCCTCAGACACTCTTCCCAGGACTTGTGCTCCAGATCCTTCCCCAGCTTTGCTACCCTTCTCTGGACACATTCCAGCACCTCAATGTCCTTCTTGTAGTGAGGGAACCACAGGATTTGATGTGCCCTCACCAGTGCTGAGTTCAGGGGGATAATAACTGCACTGGTTGTGCTGGCTCCATTCTTTCTGAAACAGGCCAGGACTCCATGGGCTCTCTTGGCTACATGCTCTCACGGCTGGCTTGTGTTCAGCCACTGTTGACCAGTGCCTCCAGGTCCTTTTCCTCCAGGCAGCTTTCCTGCCACTCTTCCTTCAGCCTGCAGCATTGCATGGGGTTGCTGTGACCCAAGTGCAGCACTTTGTGCCCTAAGGGTCTACTTAAATGTATGGGAACTCATTCACCTGTTTTTTTGGGTATTTGGCTGCCTAAATCTTGCTTTGCAGTCAACAAATGGCTGGCAAACCAGACCCAGCTCTCAGAGCACTTAAAGCATGTCACTGCCCAGTGCCACCACTTATCTCTTCCTGAAAGGTAGCAAGTATGAGCTATTTTAAAGACCAAGGGCACACCCATTGCAGCTCTCCCCTCTGGACCTGCAGCTTTGGCCTTGGAACACAACTACCTAAGGGATCAAGAGTCAAGAATTCTGTGTAATGCTCAGGGAAAATCCCCAGTTACTTGTGTTACATGTTGGAAGAGTCATGCATATGCATCTGTCACCTGATGGGAATGACTGCATCTTAGTCACAGGGGTGGGAGGCAGGCAAATTGATTGCCGCTGGGTGGCTTACTTAAGCAAAAAAGCTGGGCAACAATGACCTAATGGATATTTTATCTATTGTAAGCAGAATTTCATTTTTCAACTGATTGCTAAATATGCTATTCAGCACCCAGGAGGTCTAAGAAACTCTTAAGCTCTAAGACAGAACAAATAATTTGTTGCTGCTCTTATTCCCTCGCTACTGGCTAGAAGGTGTAATTCCTTGGTTTGCTGGCACAGCACCCATTTGCTTAAAATCTTCCACTCCCCTAATGCATTCCTTTCTTATCTCTCCCATTCTAATAGGTCTCTTCACTGTGTGTACATGACATCTCTCACACACTTGGACTTTTGTAGCTGAGCTTTCCTACTTAGCAATATGAAAGCCAACATATTTTAACTTTACATGATGTGCCTGAATTTCTGTGATACATGGCTCAGTTATAGAGCTTGGGTGTCTGCTGCTGTTTGCTGGTAGATTTCTGGAACAAATCAATCTCTCCAGTTCCAATATGTTTCAACAGATGCCACACATTAACCACTATTTTTATTCTCAGCCTGAGTTTCACCCCTCCAACCTTTCCCAAAATATTATGTTGCCAGTGTTAGTTACAGTTTGTTTCTGTCTGTAATTATTAAAGTCTCTTCTATGACAACCTGATAAAAGGTTGGCCACATTCCCACACTTATTAAGCTCTCAAGTGATGCAAATTGTAACAAATATGCCAACCAGACTGGAAGAGCACTGCCTAGTTTGTTTTTACACAAATCTGTAACTGAGCATGGTTATTTTGCTAAGAAGCAAACAATATAAATAATACAGAGCAAAACAAAAATTTGGCTTCTTTAGCCTCTTTTCATTCTATTTCCTTTCTGTGCCATTAAGTGAATCAGATGTTCAGCATTAGGCAGCCTCTCCTTTGGTTACACACAGCTGCAGGCACTGGGTGGGACTCCAGTGCCTGCAAATACCTAAGAGGAAACATAGAGAACAAAGCCAACATACAAGCAGTGAGAGGCTCTGTGGAATGTTATGTAACGTTACTGACCTCTTTTATGGGGCAGCTGGAAGACAGTTACCTTCTGAACATGTTAGTTGGATAACAGAAAAAGAGATTAATGAAAGCCTTTGTTAAAATTCACTTGGAAGCAGTCCAGCTGTAATCATCTCCCTTCTGATGTTCCTTGAGCACCGGACAACTCATCACATAAGTATTTATGGACTGGTGACTGTTTGTGCACAGATCTTAAGTCTGTGATCCTCCTATGCAGTCAAGTAAAATCACTAAAACTTTGACTCTAGTAAGGAGAGGAAGAGAAGAGAAAAAAAGGAAAAGACAGGGACAACATGTTAGAGACAAATGAGAGATAGGAAGTTAAGAACTCTTTGAAACATTATCCATATCTCCTGCAGTCTGGGCACAGGACAAGGCCTCACACATGCATACATGTGGTGGTTTGGGCAGCAGAGCAACATCAGCTCTCCCAGGTAACAACTGTACATAGTGAGCAATCACAGCACTTGAAGCATTGAAAATCCACAGGCTGCAATTTGTTCAGGCAAATTACTCAGCCACAATTGATTAATCAAATAGGCATGTCTCCTATACTCTCAATTAGCCAACTCTGTAAAACCATAATCAATGTTAAGATTTTTAGCAGCACAACACCCTCCCTCCCTTGACACGCTTCTCCAATTAGCTTCATTATTCTCATAAACTCTTGTTGACCCATCAGCCATCTCTATCACTGAGGTTTTGGTATTTCAAGGCAACTGTCCGGATAGTTGAGAGTTGCTGCTAAAGGTTTCTCTCATATTTGGGTGTGGTGGGAATGCCCAAAATAATGACTTCATCTTGCAGCAGGGGAGCACTAAAAACAGTCTACCTGAACAATCCCACAGACACCTCAGCTGCAAGCTGCATGGAGATCTGCATAGCATGGCAAGAGAACAGGTGAAGATAAAAAATTATCACCATGTAAGTTATTAGAATGAAACATCTATAAACCAAACAGAGCTGCGTTGAAATCCTGGTTCCAACTTTTGAGTTCTCTGCACTGTTGCTTGGATTTAAATTTCATGCCCAGGATAACAACTGCATATATATTGACAACAGTATTTAAAGGATTTGTTTTCTTGTTTGCAGTCTCCACTGCTGGTTTTCATGTTGCTGAATGACTGTGAATGTCTAAATGAGCTGCACAAGAGGAAGGAGTTGCATGGCACAGCAGGCAGGCAGGTCATGCACTAAGTAATATGTAGGAATCCCATTTATTTGTCTACAATGAGTACCTGGTCATCTCTATCCATAGAGAACAGGTCAGATGTGAGGCTGGAAAGGGCACAGTCCTGCTTGGTCCCTTAGCATAAAAAAAGTTCGACTTCAGTCAAAGAACTTGGGATTGTTAATAAAACCCAGCTTTGTTAGGCAGTTGTCATGCTCTGGCTAACGGCTAGGAGATGTGGCGAAGGGAAAGCTGAGGAACAAAGCTGCCCAAACATCAGGGCAGTACTGGGACTGTGCAAACAGACACACCTGATTCATCACAGCAGATCGAAGTAGAAGAAGGTACAGCAAGATACAGAAGATCCACCAGACATAACCAGACATCAGGGAGCAAAAAGCGCTCATAGTCTAGTCCTGCTCTCATTTTTTCCACTACAGAAGGACCAGGCTTCTGTCTGCCACTAGTCAACTTCTAGCCACCCAAGGCCTTGTACCCCTGATTCTAGCTAATCTTTTCCAGTGGTTTTGCTCCCTGGCTTTGCCTTCTGGTAACACTAACATTAGACTTTTGAATAAATAATAATTGCAACACACTGGCATTGAGATTTGCTGTGAGAAGCATTTTTCCACCACAGGGGTGTAAGCTGCTTGCCAGTCACCCACAACTTTGTTTGGCAAAAAAGAGAGGGAAAAAAAAAATAAACAGAGTAGTCAGATTTACAATTGTTACCTGTCTCCTGCACGTTATTTCTCCAAGAACTACAGAACATTATTTGGAGTGATTCTCCACTCAGTATTTTCCACCAGCTGCCTGTCGCCTGGAATACCAGGGATTTGAATCAGGGTCAGCCCCTGACACAGCAGAACTACAGGCATGTTTAGGCACATGTTTGACTGTGTCTTGCTTATCTTGCAGATTGGCAACTTCAATAAAGAGGCATTTGATTTTCATGTTACTACTTCAAACATTTCTAAAGTCACTCTTGAGTAAGTCACAACACCTCCAGTACCCAAAACCTTTAGATGCTTATGTCTAAAAATGGAGTCAGGAGCTTTGTTTGGCCTTCACAGTCAAGACTCATGCAAGCCAATAGTGCTATAAACCAATTCTTCCATAAGCAATAACAGCTCAGCTGTGAATCACTGGAATTCAGTGACTAACCTTTGGTGGAAATTAGAACTTGTTGCCTTATCCAGGGTTTTCTTCTTACCTCAGAAATACCAGAAACAAATTAAATATGATTTGCCCTAAGTGTGCATACAGGAAGAAGAGGTAAAACACTAGTCATTTAAAGCAATAGTTTAAAAGGAAATGCTGTGATTAACAGGTGAAAAATTGCAATCTTCTTTATCTCAGTTTCTGGGAATAAATTATTAAAATCACTGTTTGATCAGGGTTTTTTTAGAGTAGCTCATCTTGCTCTCTAAAACTATAGAATGTGCAAAACTAATACAAAAAAATTCTTATTGTGGTCTACAAGAAATGTAGAGAAAAAAATCCTGCAAGAACAATGTACAGAATAGATCTGGATGACAGTCATTCCAAAGGCAAAATTATTACAGGCTATTATCTAGTTGTCTGGAGGAGCCATGGACCAGCTGGCTGTGATGTTCTGCTCAAAGTTAAACACAGACAGGAAACCGCATGTCTGATACTGTAAAAATCGTTTGTCTTCCTGCCATGGCTAACCAGGCAAGCAACCCAAAGGGGCTGTTTTCATTTAAGAGAAACACTAATCCACAACAATAAAAAATGGAATGAAAAAGCCTCAATTCTCCCCCCTCCTGACTGGAGCTAATGCCTGTGTTTGTGAATGAACTGGAAATGTTACAAAGTGCAGTTTTACATTAATTTTTATCTGTATTCACTTAATACATATAAATACATGGTTTTCATGAGTCACCTGAAGTGCTTACAGCACGTGACTTAGAAGGAAAGGCTCTACCTGGAAGACTGAAAGGAATTTGGCTAAAAAGACTGAGTTTAAATTTCTACTACTCCTTTTAGGTTGATCTGGAAGTGTGAGTGAGCTGCAGAGTTGAGAGGAATGAAGGCACTTGGTGCTGAATTCCTAGAACACTTTTCATAACCATACACACAAAAGACACACATTTATCAGTGATTGCATTCAGCTACATAGCTCCAGGAAAAACAGCTATAATGTGGCTAAGTCATAACAATTTAGCCAAAATCCACAAGGGTGTGGCTCATGTTGTACAGAAACACTAGACAGCTGACACAGAGTAAGATCTCTTCTTTGGGAACACTTTCTCTTCAATAAAACCAAGGCAATCTGTTAGAATTAGGTCCTGGGTGTACCACTTGTGCTCATATCAATACCAGTATATAGTCCAAATGCTTTAAAGATCACCCAAGTAAGGGTTGGTCATACAACCATGAATGAGCAGTCAGGTTGTCTGCTTTCAAATCAAGGGATGAGGAAGATGGGGATGAGGGGTGGCACCAGATATGGACACCCTGGGCCAACGGGAGCAAAGACTTGCTAGCTTGCTCTTGGGTGATTTGGTGTGGTTTTGTGACCCAAACCAGTTGGCCTTCTTGGAGGCTGGGAAGTGAGAGCTAAAATAGCTCACATAGTCTTTCACCTCAGTGCTGCCACACACCATGTTTCCCAGGAGTGGAAACAGCATCCCAACCCTTCGTTATCTCAGGTAACAAGGACCTAATTATACCCTTCTCTGAGGAACTTATAGGTGATGAGGATGTGTGCAGAAGTGTGCGTACACAAGTTTCTCCACAGGAGACCTCACTCTCGCCTGTGAGAAACCTGGCTTTTTCTCAGCAAAACAATCACAGCAGGTAGGGCAAAATGAAGCACAAGGGGTGTGTGCACCCATGCACATCTGTGTGTGCAGCATGAGGTCCAGCAGCACTGCACACACATGCACTGCCTTCACTGCAGTGGCCTCTATCAGAGGTCATGAAATAGTATGGGATGGGTTGTGCACCTGTAGCTTGGTCTGTACTCACATTTCCCTGCTTTAACTGAACTCACATACACTTCCTTGTGTGAGGGAACATATTCCCCAGAGAAGAAACCTAGCTTCTTCACACCCACCACAGGAGAGATGCAGATGGTCAAGTTACCAGAGAAACTGACTTAAAATTCACAGCCTATCAGGTTACCAATAACATCTTCCTATGCAGACAACACACTATGGCAATACAGCCTTTTAGAAGAGGTAGGACCTTAAAAAGAGCATTTGCCTTTAGTTTAGATTTTATAATGTAATTAGCATGTATTGAATTTTGGTCTGACAGCAGAACAACATCTTGCTTTCATCTTCTATTAGCCTTTAAGTGCAATATTTTGAGTTGAATACAGACTTCAAAATGAGGACAGCATGGCAGGAAGAAGTACCCTCAGAACACAGAAAAGAAACCTTGTGATTTTGCAAGATTCAAAAAAGACCAAAATAGCACCTTCCATTAGAAGTTCTTCCCCACAAAATGTAATTCCAAAGGACATCAGTATAACACAGTCAATATTAGCACAGTTAATATTACTTGAAAGGCATGTAGGAATGCAAGGCAAATGATAAAACCTACCTGGTGTAAAAATGAGCATATCATTGCATTCTTCACCTGTGCAGGAACACATGAACATCAATCCCCCATCGTCCTTCTTTTCCCTCATCAAACACTGCTCGGAATGATAGTCATCCAAAAAGTGACCATACAGTGTTTCCTGGGGATCGTGGCATATTGTTTCTAATGTCACATTTTCATCATTCTGTCTCCTAAAAATGAAAAGGAGAAAATTGAAATAAAAAAGGAATATTTTATAAAGGGAGCAGACTGGACTGCGCCTGTCCAAAATTTACCTATTTTGAGAATATAAATGGCATTTAAAGAGCATTGAATGCTCTTCTGTGTCTTTCCTGAATGGGGTAAATTTGGCACTGTCTGGGCTCCTCACATTTGTAGAATGGCACAGCTATTCCTGTATCATATTACTGCTAAGCTCACAAGAGTCCCTCCGAAAATCTCACTTAGAACTATTCAAGCTAATGTTCAATGAACTGCTGTGAACTTCGGAACATACTTTTGGTTTTTGTGGTCATTGAGCAGACAGTAAAAATCTGTGGGAAATTACGATAAAAACCGAATTATTTCCTCAAAATCTGAGGAATTTCTAGTAAATTGGTCTTTTCATTTTTCCTTTTGAAGCTTATAATCAGCATAGTTTGTGCACTGAAGGAGTTATACACAAAAAAACCCTCAACCAACTAAAAAACATCCCGGCAAAATACCAATCATGAAAACTGATGCAACTTAGGATTGCCTCACAGTCAGGGAAATATTTACAGTTCATAATCTGGACCATATTTCTGTGTTTTGTCCTGGTCCACAGATTTAATTTCATTGACAAAAGACTTGAAAGTGCAAAAAGCACTTTATAGTTCTCAACATACTTGCCTTTTAGATAAATAGTCATGAAAAATCCAAAATGTATCTTAAATTGCACAGCAGCTCCTTTTTATGGCAATAATAGACACCAATGACTTAGTAAAGAAGCACAGGACAGAAGTGGAAAAGCACACTTACCTGGACTGATCCTGAACTGAAATGCCTACTCCCAATTATGCTGAACATTTCAAGTCAAAGGACACAACTAATCCCTCAGCATGTAAATTAGTTCTGTCCCTCTGTAAGGGTGGGTTCTATTTATTTTACTAATTCAATGCTGCAAATATTCAGTGTGTTCCTTCAGTCCAGTTATTAACTTATTAAGAGCTCTTCTGGCTTTCTTTGGTAGGACTGAATTTCTACTCATGGAACACCAAGTGAAGCCTCAGTTTTTAGACTAGAACACAAGCTTAAAGCAAATAAAACCTTAAAAAAGTATTACAACTCATTTTCATAAACTCTTGATTTTTTTGAACATAGACATATATAAAAAGCACCATGCCTTCATTGAAGTCTCTATCTACACAGAAGTTTATTCCCATTAAGAGGAAGTATTTCTACCTATACATGGCAATAAGCTTCTTGTGATAAATCTACATAATCTAGTTCCCTTGAAACCTGAGAGAGAATTGTCTTTGTTCAGCAACTGTCACTACAATCCTCTCTTGAGCCTCAAATCTGTTTCTACTCTTTAGTGCTGTGAGTGGATACAGCTTAATGGCTTGCACAAAACCATGCCTTTTTTCCAATAACAGCTTAAGCTGAAACAGAACTGTTTTAGAAGAAAAAAAAGTGCCCAGAACATTTCATATCAGAATTGTTAACCTCAAGCAACTCTCGGTATGCTGTGCAGAGATATGAGTTGGGAGCAGGAGAGCAAAGCCTGGTGAGGTGGCAGGGACATTCTGAATATCAGAGCAAGGAAAGCAATAAGCAATGATGGATGAGGGTGTGCTCCTCTCCCACCTGTATGAAGAAATAACTTACCATATAGCAACACAAACTTCACTACTCTTCTCACAGATAGAGGTGATGTTGCAGTTGCTCCTGCATTGATGTTGGTTTGTGCAGGTTGTTACTTTAATATCACAAAATTTGCATAGGTTTGGCATTTTCAGTCCACTTTCCTTATTTCTGTCTACAGGTGATGTAAATTCAGCTTAAAGAAAAAAAAAAAAAGGAAACTCAATAATGGTAGATGATCAGATTGCATTATTGCTTATTATGAAGATAAGGTTTTCATCAGCAGAAAACATTTCCTTCTACCTTAAATTAGAAAAATCTTTGATCTTTCACAGCTACCAATTTTCTTTACAACAAGGTAAGTGCCAGGATGTCAAGACCAGATTAATCAAAGTGAATTTGAAAGGCAAAATGAACTTCTACGGACTTCAGAGGGAGCAAAAGTTGCTTTGTAATTTGCAGAATCATGCATTTTCCAAGACCAGTTTGCACTGAAATAGCTCCTCTGCACTCATCCATTTGCATTGCTCACAGGCAGCATATCTGTCCCTCATGCATAACACTGCATCATGGTCTGTGTACCACAGCAACTGTGGGTTCCATGGTGAGAATGCACATGAGCTGTGTGACATCATTATAATGTGGACCAAGATGGGTTTTGCAGTTTTGCCTTTACTAACCTAAGGCACAACCTAGGTGTCATCCCTCATCTGATTACTGCTCACACATAAAAACCACAGAGCTGGAACAGACTTTGAGCTTAAGGTAGATGGTCTGCCAGAGGTTGTGGGTGAAATTCATGGTAGGAATGCAACAGGGTATCTGTGCAGCTCATGTGATCTACTGCAGGAGTCTAACTGGGTAACTGCAGGGCATTTGAACTCAAACTAACTTGGAATGATAGCTTGTCTTGTAGATGCCTGCTTTGACCCAACAGCTACTTTTCTGCACCCAGAAATTGAATAATTACATGCTTACTGGTTCCGAGTCTTAGTACTCGCCACTTGCTTCAGTGTCACAGCAGGAAGGAAAGAGACATTTTTTGTGCCAGTGTTTGAACTTCGGGAAACACACTTTCAGTTCAAAAACTATTTTGAAAAGACAATGTAACTACAAGGAACAGAAAATGCTGACACAAACTTCTTTCTAAAGCTAAAATGAACATGCAAGTATCTGAAACGGAGCAGACAATCAACAACGGTTTCAGTCTGACTCACTTTGTAATGTAATTGGAAAAGTAGGGTGAACCACTCTGAGGAGATACTGGGCTTACATGCAGCACAGCCCTTCTCTTGTAGCCACCTGCGTGTTAAAACTGTGTTCATATTGCTTTCTGTGGCCAAATGTTGCTAGTCAACCTGTAATAGGTAACCAGGGATTTATAATTTCCCCCTCTCTACTCAATTAGCTGAGAAATCAATTTTTTCCTTCTAGAACTTCACTCTTTACTACCATTAGACTATTTTATTACAGGAAATAAATATACATGATTTTTCCAGGAGGAAATAAAAGAGCCTCTTGCTAACACTTCCAATAGATTTCTGAACCATTGTGAAGGACTTTGAAAAGAGTCTTCTCTCTTCAACTAAATCATAGATCTTTCTCATCACTAGCATGCTCTGGTACTGACCTAAAGTTTCTGATCTAAAGCCGCTATAATCAGTAGGAAAACTTCCAATTGTTTTATGGTATAGAAGATGATGCTGCAAAGAGGGAATGGTTAGGATGAGCTCACTGGGTGGGGCAGTGTGCTCCCCCCTGCTTTTGGCTTAAACTAGAGCTAACAGTGGTGTGGGCTGCACCTGGCTTAAAGCTGGACACCGGGAAGAGAGATAACAACACAATAGCTGAGGGTCATAAAACTTACTCAACAGCTGAGGGCTAGTTGAGCAAGCGCCAAACAAAATACAGCTGGCATGCAAATACTACTATAAGTCAATCATCTTACTCCATAAATAGGGAACAGCCCAGGGTCTGCTGAGCTCTCCTGCACAGCAGTGGGCTGCATGCCAGGATATCCCCTTGAACAGGGATGCCTCTTGAGGTTGCTGCTTGAGGTTGCGAGAATCCTTATTGCATCAAATAGTAAGTGAAAGGGAAATAAGCATGCTGAAACTTTGAAATCTTACCTAAGTGAAATAAAGGACTGCTTGTACACATATAATCCTTTAGAGTTAAGTTCCTAGCCTGGAACTAGGTCTGGATCCAGCCACACCTGGAAATCCCCTGAGAGAGAGGTTTAGAATGTGAGGGGGTCCTTTCTGAACCTCATAACTCAGCATGAGGGTGTCTCTGACAGTTTTGTCCCACCTTGTCCTCTGTGCAGTAAATAACCAAATAACCAAGTGTACATTGTCATCAAAGCTTGTTCTAGCACTGTCATGTGTACTATCAAACTTTGTTACAATAAACATTACTACTTTTCGCTTCCAAGGGAAATGTGTCACCCCATTTGCAACACTGGGAGCACTTACATGGGTGGAGAATGCTAGCACTATATTATGGGCTGGCAGAATTTTAAGCCGCAGGTAAACATTTCTTGATCTTAACTATATGTGTTGCAACAACTCCTGGTAGCCATGTAGAGGAACAAAGCCTCATTGAAGTAGGTGTGGTAGGAACTCAGAAGGTCTTGCATGTAGTGTCCTATGAAATATATGGTAACATAATCCTCACTATAGCAAACTGTACATCTCTTCTGGATGGTACCTTGTACCACAGGCTGAAGAGAAACTAGTAGCTGTCACAACTTAACTAGGTTGCAGTAACGACCAAAACAACCTGATAGTGAGGGACTGTCCCTTTACCCAGAAAAGAAACCCCAATCCATGATCCTAAAAGCTTGGAATGCAGACAAATACTGATGGAGAGGTGAAGTGACTCACCCAAATGTACACAGGAAACCTGTGGCAAGGTGCCAAGCATCTTAAAACTGAGCAGAGGGAAAAGGCATCTGCTGCTCAAACTGCAGAGACTTCAGCTGCATCTGTGCTCTTTCAGCTCTGAGCTCACATGGGGCTGTGGCACGATGGATGCCCCTGCCATAAATATGACTCAGTTTCCTCCAGTGCCCACAGCACTGGAACCAAGAGCCAAATGAAGGTGGGTCCTTAGGTAAACTGTTTCAAACACTATATTTGTTGAGAGAAAGGGTTTGGTTGCTATGCCGTTCCTGGCTATGCCAGGTTACTGCCAAGGCTCACCCACTGGAACAAATGGATGAAAACAAATATGTTTGGATCTCTTCCAAGGAGGGATATCCAAACCAAACTGCTTCATTAAAAAGAAAGAAAAAAAAAAAAAGAAAAAAAGAGAAAGGAAAAAAAATTAAAAAGTCATCTGGAAAGCAGAAATCCCCTGTAAGGTCACAAACCTTAAATTTCTAGGGTAGGCATTAGTTTAATCACTAGCAACAGTAGCAAAAGGTTGGGCAGTTAGGACCAGGTAATATCAGATTTAATTACAGTAATTTCACGATTATAAGCTGCACCATTTTGACTAAAATTTTGCTCCCACCCTGGAAATGCGGCTTACACTCAGGAGCGGCTAATATGTGAATAATTTTCTGAAATTTCCAACCCCGGAAGTGCAGCCGAGGTGCCGAGCCGAGCACCTGCCAGTAAAACATGGGATTGCGCGATTGTTATAAATTGGTTACTCTGTTGCATGGTGGGTGGACGTAGCAGGGGGGCAGGGGGAGACAGGGGGCTCTGTGCTGCCATCCCTGCGGCCCAGGGGGGAAGCAGGGGGCTCCCGCCCCCGCCTGCCACCGCTGTTGCAGGAGCAGGCAGGCTCCACCCCCACCTGCTGCCGCGGGAGCGGGGGGGCTCCTTCCCCTCCTGCCACCGCCACCGTGGATGCCGGCGGGCTCTGTCCCCGCCTGCCACCATGGGGCAGCTCCGGGCCAGGGCTAGGGAGCCCGGCGGCAGTGGTGGCCAGAGCCAAGCGGCCCCGCTGAGCTGGGCCACCTGGCCCCATCAGCACCCCGAGCCCACATGGCCTGAGCTGAGCCAGTAAACCCCGCCATCCTGCGATTCTGTTACTACTTGCCAACTTTGTTGCACACGGGTCCTCGCTGCGAACAACAGAGCGGCTTATAATCAGGTGCGGCTAATGTATGGACAAAGAACGAAATGCGGCTTATAGTCAGTGCGGCTTGTAATCGTGAAATTACTGTACTGTCAAAAGCTAATGGGATTTTGGGACTTCCAGAACTGACTACACTTGTATTTTTTCCCTGAAATTCTTCCAACAGAGGCTGACAGATCAGTGACTCCTTATTCATGCCTCTGGCAGTTCAAAGGACTGTCTAAACTGCCCAGGTGGACAAATTTTATTCCAAGCTTCAACATTTGGTTAAAAGTGAGACTGCAGTTTACTTTCCCTAAAACTGCCCTCATGCTCTAGCAGGTGTTGGTGTGTTGTTTGTTATTACTCCTTGGCCTTGTCCACTGTGATAACCTATCTAGTTCCGAACTAAAGCCAATTTTGACTTTTTCTATCTGATGCTGAAACCACACCCTGCAGATGGCCTGAGAGGAAAACTGAAGTTAGATAAGAACTTTGACATCACTCTTTGATCACAGCCTGCTACTAGACTCTGAGGACTTAGAAATCCTGAAAAGATGGGTCCTTTTCCAAGTCCTGTAAACTCATACCTATCTTTAATCAACAAAGTCCTGCCTGAAGAATGGCAAATTGGTAGGATTCTTTCCTAGGAAAGTGTATTCACTCATTCCCTGAGGGACTCATAAGTAAGGATTGGTTCAGGACCAGCACACTGTTCCTCTTCTTGTAGTCACTTAAATGTTCATCTCTAAAAATATTTGACTATCCTGTTGCACACTTCATGCCACATGAGCCAACTCCTCAATATTTTCTCCTGTTAAGAAAATCAAAGTCACTTGAACACTGCAGACAAAAGCAACCTTTGATTTTGCATGACAAAAAAAAAGGTGGATATAATGAAAAAGACAACAGAAAAATCACAGATTTGTACAGGTGAATGAAGCATCCTAAAATGTGTGCTTGTGTCCTAAAATTTGAATTTGCCATCCACTGTCTAATGTTAATTTTCTTATTTTGACTTCTACAGGAAGCCTAATTCTAGCTTTCCTTGCTTCTTTGTCCAGGAGAGGACTCCAAACAAAAGACTGTGGTTTCTTTGCTATGAAACTTTCAGCCAACCAGTTCAGCAGAGATCAGCGACTGTGGTTAAAAAGCATGGAACATGCAAGCCAACCCGTGGGCTGGACATTATGGAAGAGACACTAGAGCAGTCACATTAGAAATGTCCACTCCATGGATTCTGGTGGAGCCAGGCTTGCAGAACATGACTTCTCTTCTATGGTTCACATCTTTATTTATGATTTCTTGGGACATCACGAACAGGACACCTTACCCAAAGTCTACTTACTTGGCTTGAAGTGATTTGTTTTACATATGTTGTCTGTAGGCATGTAACTTCTATTGAGGCCTAATGTTGTAGTTTACTTTTCTCTTATTTTTAATATCTTTACAGAATTCTCACAAGATAACAACATTAAATAAAGACCAAAAGAACATGCTGTCTTTTTGGAAATATCTACACTGGAAAACCTTTTATGTCTTAGGATACATTTCAGAAACAGCAGCCAATTTCTCTTACTCCTATCTTGTAAAATCCTGTCCAGCACTTCTATTCTCTCCAGTGTCTTTGGCACATGTATACTTATAAAACAGCAGGCAGATCCCATTCCCTCCCTCCCACCTCCCCCACCCCCCAAAAAAAAATGCTGAGAGAGATGTTGGGATGGGAACTCAACTACTCAGCTGCTGTGTGATAATTCCACCTGACGGGAGAGATTTTAAGATTTCACTCCACTACATCATGGAAATCTGCCAGGAGGACAACGCCTTTATCAGAGAGCCTTGAAGCTGATTTCCTTGTTCTCCCAAAGAGCACAGCTCCATGACATCATATATCCATGTTTGGAAAGCACAGTAGCAGCTATGAGGAGCATCCAAACTGTATTACCTTCTCATCCAACAGAAAGACATCAAGGACATAAAGTTTCACCAGGAACTGTACTCAACACAGCATGTCTTCTGCTTTGACTACTATCGCCAGTACATGATTTACAGTTATGGAGACACTGCCACCTTCATTAAATTTGCCTTACACATATTGATGAATTAATTGCAGGAGTGAGAAAGTCAAGGAAAATGTATGATCTGAGCTTTGCTTTCAAGACCTGGATGTATATCCTGATGGTTTTTCTTAATTATACTGATTATGCCCAGTGTGGTAATATAAGGAAGTGAAGATTAATCAATCCTAAAGATAAAAAAATCATGAGTTACAAAAATCACAAGACTAGCCAGACAGATCATGGAAATAAAGGAAGGGGAAAAGCACAAAACCCAAAAAAACACCAAAAACAAAAACAAAAACAAAAAACCCCAGAAAAACCAACTGCTGGATTCTCCCTTGCCATTGCTGGCTGTACTCTTAAGAGTGATTTTTGAGACTTTTTTTGAAACTTTGGCCATGAACAGGATGGTTGGAATTCCCATCTAACTAAAACAAAAAGAGAAGATAGAACAAAAAAAAAAATCATTGGGATCCAGGACGTGGATCTTCAAAAAACATAGCTGTATTGTATTACTCATCATAAAACCACAGGAGCTGGCAACAGTGCAGATCACCTGGGTAATTCCCATCATAACACCTTTGGGGTAACCCTATGAAATATGTATTTTCAGTTTTTCAGTTGCAGCTGCCATTTCTAAGCTGAATGTCATCTGAGCTGAAATAGAGTGCCACTCTGGTACATACTCCTATTTTCACTATATGAGTAAGAGCTCACAATGTTCACACTATCTTGGACACTGCTTTTGGTACAGTCTTTCATCTCAATTATGAGTTATCCCAGCAGGATTGCCATGGGTACAGGGCTTTTATGATTTTGTGCCTGTTTCTATTAAGATTAACAACAATGATTATCAAGAGTGCTGGGACAGCCTCTGTAAAGCCAAACATGCGCTATCTTTTACATATTACTAAAATATGTCAGAGGAAAGCAGGTTCCATGAATGTTTAACTATCCCTGTGACAGGACTCCAGGAAACCATATTCCTCTGGACTGCTTTGCAGAATCTCTCAGCCTCGATCTTTATCATACATAGTCACAGATCACTGACTACCACAGAGAACAACAGCTGCCTTAGTCAGTACTTAAAGTTGTGCCTTCAAGTGTACTGATTGCACTTTTGCAAATTTCAGGGGCTCAGCAATGGACAAAAGCCAAAATAACTTCCTGTTTGAACACGGTACTTTGTGAACTACTTGGAGGAGGTGCATACCACGGCTTCCCCCTGTCATGTAAAGGTCCATCATATGAAAAAAAAAATGCAAGTCACACCTATCACACCAAAGAATGACTTGGTGGGGCCCACAGGCTTTTCTGAGGTTGTGTGACCTGCTCTTCAGCCACGACTGAGAAGTGTGTTAGCAAAGAAGAGTGTAGACTCTAAGTAAGCCATGTTGACCAGCTAGACCTAGCCAGGAATAGTTTGGCCACCCCCAGCTGAAGGAAGGCCAAAGCAGAAGAAAGGGAAGCCAGAAGGCCACCAATGAACTGCGAACTGCACTGAATTTGGGAAACCACCATTTCTCACCTACCAGCAGGCAAGGTATAGGGTAAGGTACATGCAGAAGGAGAAGACAAAAGGAGCAGGAGTTGGAAAACTTCATTTAACTCGCCTCTGCAGTAGAAGTGCCTGGCTTTTAACAGCAAGTGGAACTGGCAAAACTTTGCTTTAGGGATTGCTGCAGGCATTGACACAGACACAGAATCAAATCTGGCAGGAGCTGGGGGAAGGGACACAACCAGAGAAAATATAAGAGGGAACAGCACACTAAGCTGGAGATCCTGAAGACGAAAATAATTTTTGCATTTAAAGCATTAAAATACCACTATTTTTATCCACTATTTCCAAAATGAGTGCTCATTAGCAGTTTTAATCGTGGGCTAGGCTCTTAAACATGCCTAAGAACAGAGCTCACTGTTGTGTCTCCTGACTGACAGCAGTGCAAGTGAGAGGAGACTCCAGCTCAGCACTTACAATAGAAGAGTGAAAGCACTCTAAAAACATTATTGTGATGCCTCAAATAATGAGATGGATTTTCACCTGTGGATTGTTAACTTGCAGCACATTTTCTGGCCACTATTAAGCACTCCATGGTTGGCAGAAGAAAAGAATACTGTCTCCAAGCAAAGAGGGTAAAAAAAAATAATCTATATTATGTCTTCCCATAGGCTTAAACGGACATTTCATCTTCTCCTGACTTTAACCCACAGCCTCCCTAACAAAGTTAGTAAACAGCACACAGCTCTGGAGAACCATATGTGATATAACACCAAGTTCAATTTATTCAATTATGACTATAGGGTCTAGGGTTTTTTCTGCATAATGCATTGGGTTTGGAATTTACTGGAAGTTGTCTTTGGTGGTTAACCCCTCCTGGGACTTCAGATATACAATGGACACTGAACATAGTAATGTTCATCTGGTTCTCAAGATCAGCGAAAACAGCTTTCTTGCTTTGTTGGAATAAGCATGATTCACAGTTCACAACTGACATTTGCATAGCTAACTCTGACCTGTGCACTAAGAAGCATATCCTGCATCTAAATCTCCTTTTTTATTCTCCTTTGCTCAGTGAAAGCTGCCATTACTTCCCTTGAAACAGAGCTGAAAGAGTATAAACACTTCAGCTTTGTACAAATATTATTTTTCCAACTTATATGGTCTGAAAATAGACAGCAGCCATTCAAGCATAATGCAGTTATTTCTGTGATATTTTTTCATGACAGATGAGTCTCTGTGGAAGACCCCCTAATCATTAGGAACAATTCTTACTCAGAAAAACACAAATATGCCTCTACTCTCTGCTACAGAATCTCGCCAGTACAAACTCATTCAATTGTACCTTCTACGTAGCTTGAATGGAGTTTCTGCATCTCTTCCTTCAGACAATTAAGAAACTGTTTCTAGTAACCTGCTTCTCTCCACTCCTGTTCCCTCAGTAGTCACACCACCAGCTGCCTGCTTCAAAATATGATAGAGCTCCTAATTCCTCATAATGAAAATGGGAAAGGTGAATCGTTTGCCCTGATGGAGGCACATATTCCCTCCAAAAGCTGAATTTATATTTCTTCCCTTTATGTCTCTTATGACAAAAGTAATGAGGAACATCCATCTTAAAGAGCCATTTACCCTGTTTTCAAGGGTCTATTAATTAAACTCCCAGTTGCCAATAGGGAAATTCAAAAGCCCACCCAGTACAGGTGGAACAAAACTTATTTTCTAAAAATGTTATGACTAAGCTATTCCTATTAGCCATGAAGTATTCCACAGAGATACACCCTGGCACTTCAGCTTATCTGCAAGGCTACTGAATGTGCTCAGTGCCACGTGCAAACCTAAAAGCCCATGAGATCATAAAAGAAAGTGATGATATTCTTAAGGTAACAGTGATGTTTATTGGGAAGCATCACTTTCTTACTTACAAGCAGTCCTAAATGCCTGTGTTGGGATAACTGCTTAATGCAAAGCCAATCTTGTCTACCTTTTTAGGTGCATCCTCACTGGACAGGTTACAGATGAGAGAAAAGCAGAGAATTTTTGAAATCTATGTCTCAGGTCAAGGGACTGCATCTTGTGCTCAACTTCTGGGCAACAGAACACATTAGGATCCATGGTACAGGCAAAGAGGCAACTTTCAAAAGTGTTAGGAGTTTCCTGCTGTACTGTATTGCCAATCCCTGCCATCCTTTCTATGGGGAATTGCAATTGCAGTACTTTTGATGTACAGAGCTGGTGGGCACATGGGTACAGTTTCTGTTTTTCCCTGACAATGACAACTGTAGTGCTGTCTCTTCACTGTGACAGCAGAGCAGGCAGTGCAGGGGGAGCCCTGCCCTCAACTCCCACAGACCACTGCACCACCAAAGACACAGAGAAATCTAAAATAGACAAAATAGTAACATACTTGCTCAGCCAAACACTCACAAATGACACTCCTGCAGGACTTTACTCTTATTTAGCAT
Organism: Catharus ustulatus; assembly: GCF_009819885.2. Classification (NCBI taxonomy): domain Eukaryota; kingdom Metazoa; phylum Chordata; class Aves; order Passeriformes; family Turdidae; genus Catharus; species Catharus ustulatus. The sequence continues at coordinate 42,582,335 of NC_046221.1, read as the reverse complement.
AAGGCCTCATCCTGCCTAACTTTCTGAATGGCTACAAGTAACTAAGCACTGCCCTGGCACACACACACCATCGGATGAGTTTATTGCATTTAATTAAAGGGGGGAGGTTTTAAAGTTTTCATGTGGATCATCAAATCCTGTTTAAGCTGGATCCTTTTAAGTTACGTCAATACAGGTTATACTAGGAACAAGTCTAGTCAGACTCAAAATTGAGACTTACCACACATAAAGTTGTTGTGGTTTATTCAATTACTTTAAAATCAGCTATAAGCTCAAGAGGTCTGAATTCTGTATGTGAAAAAAAGCTTTTGTTTGTTACTTGATTGTCTACCTGCAGCATTTTCAGCAGTAATAAGAAAGGCTGGATAGACAGCAGAAAATAATCTCTTCCAAATACAAAATGGAAATTATTTAAAGATTGTTCTCTACACTGGCAGCATGCTCAGAAACTCAAGTGGCAAAAAGCCAAATCTTTTTGCTGAAACTACAGTTAACTCTCACTAGTTAACCCTTGGTACAGCTAAACTCTTGCCAAATGTATATCCTTCAAAAAAGCACACTAAGATAACTAAAACATAGAGGAAACTAAATAATAACTAGAAGTTGCCATGGCTTGCCAGGAGTTAATACAGGTGGGCAGATGTTTATTAATATTCTTTATTCACTTAGGAGACTGGCAGGCACTTCCAAACCCTCTCTGGTCTCAGAGACCTACTTCCAGAAAAGGTTATGAGAGTATGTTACTTTGGGGGAAGACTTTTGCTTGCTTTTTAGAGTAGTGGAAATGAAGCACAGACAAAGACTGACAAATCACACAAAACAGGAAATTCAAAGTTACGTCTGACTCCCACAGGTTCCCTTTGACACAGCCAGGTTGCCTGGTGAATCAGAAACAGTATCACTCCTGCATTTACCATTTTACGCTTTTAATTCTCATTTATTTGCTTTACTAGTACGCCCTAAAAACTACTGACACACACTTTCCTGACAGGTTTGCAAGTCAGAAAGCAATACCCATCTTCCCTTTTGAAAGGCTACAGCCACATACAGCTTTACAGAGCTCTCATTAGATCCCTCCTTTGGGGATGCCACTGCATAGGCCTCCTCAAACACAGACACACACACACACACACACACCCTCTTCAGACATCTTATTTTAATGTTCCTTTCTGATGGAAAGAAACAACATATTTGAGAACAACAATTGTCTGCCTCATGGAGAAATCCTCAGACCATTTACAGAAAAATGACAAATTTGTTTCTAAAGCACTGTAAACACAACAGATCCTCCCTTTTTCCCTCTTTTCCCCTTCTCTCTAGTGAGGTGATAGACGAATATCTGCAGACAGATTTTTGCCAAAAACATCACTCATGCTCCCCTGCTCGTTATTAGTTCACATCCCTGAATGCACTTTCTCCTCCCTCCCAGACAAATAAGACCACACCTTACCACACCTCCCTCCCCCTCCAAAGGCCAGCCTGACCCAGAAGAGCTCTCCAGTCTAGACATCTATCTGACAACACAAACACAATGAAGAATGTGGTACGAGGAGCGGCAACCCACAGCTGGGGTAAGGCAAAACTGCATATTTCAGCAGAGGGCAGAGAAAAGTCTCTGTGGGTCTGTGGCTGCAACTACTTCTGGGGAAAGTCCAGGCTGCCCAACATGCCAGGGACATAGGGGACCTGCTGTCTGCTGCTGTCTCCAGCCCACAGTCTGCTTTCAAATGTTACTTGCCCTGAGACAGGAGGTGTCACAGTCCTTCCAGGAGAGGAAACAGGGGCTCTGTAGTTAGTCTTTTCTGCCAGGCATCATCACTGCAAAGGCAGATGGGATTTGCTTAGGACTCATCAGCATGGGTTATGATGCTTCGGGGAGCACTCCAAGGATTGGTGTTTCTTTCCAGACATATCTGCAAAAACACCTCAGGCCTCATACTTGTTTAAATCCATTGTAAAAGTAGATTGGAGGTTAGTTTGATTTTGAAGTATAGAAAAAGGACTTTTGGTGTATCAAGATAACATTCATGGGAGACATCTGAGAAGACAGGTACTACTCTCTGTGACTGTTTCTTCAGCACTACAGAGACCTATCAGATGTCTCCTCTTCACAGGATGCTCGTAGTCTTTTTTTAGAATACATTTTTTTTCAAGAGGAAGAATATGAAAGGTACAGAGAGTATGTGAAGCACATATATCCTCTGTCTGACATTAAACATTTGATTTTGCTGCAGTTCTGTAATGTGAACACACAAAAAAATAAAAATAAAATTCAACCAGTCCCCCAATTCTGTTTTGTTTCAGGGGAAAAGTATGAAGAATATTTACCTGAAACTGCCAATAGTCTGAGAAAACCCTCTGTAAAACCAGACAAAAGTTTTACCTTTTGTTCTGAAACTTCTGCTCAACTGCAACTTGTATCTGTGATTTCAAAGATCATGATTCTGACTACAATTCCTTTCTCTGAACTGGAATTAAGATCCTATGGACTAATGAACAAAAGTTTACTCAAACACAGGCAAACTCTAATGGATTTTGGATTAAAAAAAAAAAAAACTAAAAAAAAAGTAACTCAAAAGCAATCTTAAAATATAATACGGTAATTGGAATAGGCTGCATCTGTTCAAATATCAGTTTAAGCATCACATTTACAAGTAGAAATACTTCAGAATTATGAAGCACAAGGGGCAGAAATAGCATAAGACATAAAAAGATTATATGCCCAATGGCATGGTTTGGAGCACATAAATTGCAGGCAGTGTTTTAATTTCACCTAGGCAGAGATATTTGAATAGAAGTTTCTCGCTCTTTTTCCATGCTCAGCTCTGTAGTGAGCCTCTGCACTGGCCCTTCACAAGTGCACCTCTTGTGTCAGCTGCTGGAGCGTGCTCCAGCCCTGAGTTAGGGGGTGCTTTGTGCCTCCAGCCAGAACCCACATTCCTTAGGCATGATCTCAGCAACATATACAGCCAGGATTGGAGCTGACAGAACAAACTGGCTTTGGCCGCAGCTCCTGAGGCCATCTTAATCAAAAATGAGGTCTGCATGGCAAGAGTCTCTATCTATACAAAGAAAACTGCATGTGTGTACACTGGTTGCTGTTGAACCAAACCAGAATTTCCATGGTATTTTTTAACACTCCAATAAGTGTGGGGAGAAGCTGTGTGCACATAAAGGCTCACAGCTGCCCAATCAAAATAAGTATTTAAATGGATTAACCAGACAACTGTTCTTTCCAACTCGCAATTGTTACACAGCTACATTAATTAGAGGGATTTATAAATATTTTTTTTTCCAGATAAAAAGAGGATATTAGTGGGGTTTTTAAAAGTGCATTCACTGCCACTATCTGTCCCTCCCAGCCATTAACAAACAAACAAGGAAACAAAAACAAAAACAAGGATGTTACGCATGCAAAAACTGTAGTAAAAATTTTAGATTTGAGGATTTTGGTTTAAGCTTAACATAAAAAGACAATTTACTACTGTAAGCAGCATGAAAGACCTGATTTTATTTAGGTTTTTGAAGACATCTGAACTCAAGGAATATTTGAGTGATCTGGAATTTAAGTTAAGGCACATTCCATGACTAGAGGATGCTATGATAAGACAGAATCCTTTGCATTTCTCTAGACCTGAATATAATTTATCCTTCCTAGTCTATTTGAAAACTGTTTCCAAATAAGAAGACTCATTTAACAAGTCCACATCCTTAACACACACACAGAGGCTCCTCTGTCAGCTACTGATGGGCAAACATGTTTATGCGGAAGCTCTGTTCAGAGCTCCTTTTTACTGTGAGAAGCCATTTTCCTCCAGGAAAATGGTGTTTATGAGCCATTCTGTCCCCACACAGCAAGTTTTGAATGACAGATTCAGGAAAACAGTTTTAAAAAGAAATTACTCTCTTTCATAATCCATCAGCTCAGCTAAAATAGTAAATCAGAGGAAAGTTAGACACAAATGTAATCCCCTAGGAGTAGAATCACTTTGAATAGATTTGAAGAAAATACACATCCTTCTCAAATTCAGTAGCTTGGATGGTTATATTTGTCTCTGTCAAGTTACATGCAAAGAAGCAGAATAACAGAATTCAATACCCCGGGGTATGCTATCTTGATAGATGCATCTAACTGCCACAACTATTAATGGGAATTATATACTGAGCATTGAGAAAAGGGCATATGTATAAAACTACACACTTCTAATGATATTCAACCTTAGGAAAACTTTCTTTTTCAGATTTCTGTGGCAAAGATCCTACTGCTGTGGCATACTGTTAGTGAGTTATCAGATTTCTGGGTAAAGAAGTCTCTCTCAACAAAGCAGCATCGCCTTTGTCTGCCAGAGGTAAATTTGTTAACATATTCCCCGGGTATTAGCTGTTCCTTTTCGTGCATTTACAAATTACTCCCTCCAGTTACCTTTCAGATTGTGAATCCCAAGCTGGCAATAACACCCTGCTGAAATAAGGGCACAAATGATCAGCTCCTTCTTTTCTATTTGAGGTTGAAATTTTACTGGGCTTAAAAGAAAATAAAAGCCATGAGTGAAACCTGCCCGTTCTGAAAAAAATAGGTGTTTCACCCTTAAATACCTTTCTCGAAACTTCACTCAATTGCCATTATTTCTAAATCCCATGCAAAGAGAATTCATTCACTATATCATAAAACTGAGTATTTTAAGGATACCTGCATCTATATGAGTGCATGATCCACTCACATTAAAAAAAAAACCACACTGTGGACACTTAAAGACCTGCATGTAGAAATACAACATGTCTCGTATACAACAAACACATTACTCCCTGCTTGCAGCACCCAGCTCCCAGCACAGCTTGCATTATAATGTAAAGGGGAAGACATTCCCTCAGCAGTAAGGGACTTGCCAACCTAAAATGTTTAGTCAACCTGCCTGAAGATGTGTGAGGGATTGCAGGCTCTTACACAAAATTTATGATGAGGCAGAAAATAATTGAAATTTTGAAATATACACATCAAGTTGGATTTCCAGGGTTTTCCCCTTTCAGTTGCTTTACATAATAGTTGTTACTCAAAATTCACTATTTCAGTCCTTTAGCTATCTCTTCAGTCATTCTTAAGACCATAATCTTTCACCAGGACTCCAAGAAAACATATACACTTGCAAGCTTGTTTAATAGAAACATTGCAAAGAAAAGACTAATTTAAATATTGACAAAACAATTCATTCTATTGAAGAGAAAGCTGGGAAGAGATAAGACAGAATCACAAGAGCAAGTGTACCAAGCAGCAGCTCAGAACCTACTGCTGCCTCTCAATTTTCATCTGAATACCTCAAACTTCATCCAATTACTTCAACCATTTTTCTCCTAACAACTGAGAACTGTGAAAAGCAAAATATGATGACACTTGATAATTTTTTAAATGGTGCAGTTCATTTCTGGCATAGCATTATGTTCTTGTACTATAATGCTCCTGCTATTGCAGGACAGAAGATGTTTATTGTCACATATATGAGTTAAATTTAATAGGGTAAGATCTTCAGCAGATGCTGTGATTTCTGAGTATTGCTATGTCAAATTATTATCATTGATGTTTAATATTTTAGAGTTGTCAAATGTTTCTGGATATTGGTCATCATCATCCTTCATCTGGAGAGCACTTATTCAACTATAGAAATAGTAAGAGTCTGCAGGATGTCTAAGGGCTTCTATGAAATGCCTTGATCTTTTTAATCAAATGCCAAGTGGATTAATAATTACATAATAAAAATACTATTTCAACAACTGTCATTGAGGAGGCTGTGCATAACATGGTCATAGCAGCTGAACCACTCAGCATCCCTTTAAACACCACGAGCCAGTTACATGCTTTGTTATGGTTTCTGGTGAAACTGTTCAGTGACATGGGCAGTTCATTCTCTAAAGCTGTCACTTTGGCATTTCTCACAAATACTGCACTCATGTAGAACAGAGTTTGTTTTTAAAAGTGTTCTCATAAGGCAAAACAATTCCAAGCTTTCCCAACACAGTAATAGCTTAGACTATGCCAGAGGAAAGTGTTTCATAGCAATAGAGACATTTTTAAAATTCCTTAGATGTAAAATTTTATAACTCATGCATATTTGAATTATTCCCGTACAGCATTAGTTAGCAGAGCAGTTTAACTGTTTTGTTACTTCTGGAGATGCTGGTCTTAGTTCTGAGAGGGATGTGAGTGATACCAGCCTGGTGGTGGAAACTTGCTGCATCACAGATTAAAAGGTTGCAAGAGCTCTATGACTCTATGGATGGTATTTCCAGTCTGGCCTTCTGAAAGTGAAGTCATTCCACTTAGCTAGTTTTGCAAAGCCCTAACTTACCTGGGTATATTTTTAACAAGCCAAAACTCTGTTTTAATTTAGAGATTCACATTGAAAAGTCCATCACGTGCCCTGGCTGTACTATAATAATGAAAATATCCTGTTTGCTAAAAATGCACTCCTTGTCGGGGGTGGTTCCATTCACCTACAGCTTCCATTTGTCAGAACGGATGCTTTTTCACCTTTCATACTATCCTCCCCCAGAGAGTCTAAAATACCAAGTTAGCACAGCTTAAAACCTTATTTTCTACCAATTAACTGTGGCAAACTTCCACGTGAGCTCTGCTACCTATAGCTAAGCATTCTGGCAGAGCAGATTTAGCTAGGCTGCACTACCTTAACTGTGCCTTAAAGCAAATTATCCCACTTAGTGGTGTTTATGTTATGTGTGGTATCTTAACAAGGCATGGCAAAGTGCCTGCATATCTGACCAATCTGACCAACAGTATCTCACATCCAGCCAGAGAACAGCAGCTGTAGGTACTATTCTTAATTCTTTAGCTCTTCCTATGCCCAAAAGCACAACAGTCCATCATGTTGAAAGAGCAGGAAATTATTAACATTAAACTCTCACCTGAAAATGAAAAAAAAAAAAAGACAGCATGGTTCCCTAAAAAAACAGTACCTCCTCCTTCCTTACCCACTGCAGGCTAAGAACAATGGAGTAGAAATTGATGGCCTGGTAAAAGAAAACTATGTCTCATTTTCAAAAGCACAATGGAAACTTAAATCAAAACCCACCTTTTAAAGGGAAAAGTGATGATTGTATGGGTAGTCTAAGTACTCATGCTAAGCAACAGCTTGGAAAAGCAGGTGTCAGTGCTTTCTATTTCTAGGTATGTGGTTATGATAGTGGTAAATGTGCCTTGTCATTAGCTTTCAAGGGTAAGATACTTCAAATAATTAGTGGTTTGCTTCTAGCATTTGCTACCCACCTTCACCCATGAGAAGGCCAGTAAGCTTCTGCCTTCAAATCACCAGTAGGTACATGCCTGATAATCACACTATAAGCCACCAGAAATAAAAAGCCTAGTTTGGGAATGTGCAGATTGGCTGAAACATTAATAATATATATGTGGACAACTGAGGGAAAAGTTAGGCCCTCAGCTGTCAAACAGAAGCAAGTTACCAATGCTTCCATGTACCTCACCAAGCTCCTAGCACACAGCCTCTCAAACTGAGAAAAAAAGGGGAGGAAAAAAAGTGCTAATATATTATTGAATTTGACAGGGTATTTGAGATTGTTGAGAATTTCTGGATGCTCTAATGGCTTTAATCCAGAATTTCTCTAGAAAAAGAATAGGGGTTATGACTCCCTTTGAACCTCAGTTTCCCAATCATAATAGACAAGTGTTAAAACAATCTCTGTTCATTTCCCACAAGTTCTGGAATTGTCTACAGAAACTGTAATTAACATGATTGCATTATTTTTTTGCTACATGTTAAGCAACACAAGTTGAAACTGTGGAAATGCTATTATAAATGATTGTACTGAAGTTTAATGGTGACATCAAAAATACAATGGATGAAATCATGGGAAGCTGGAAATCTGTGTTTGAATCTCCAGAGACTAACAGGCTTCTCATTTCCTAGTTCACTGCTTTAATCATAGGCCAAGATGTAAAAGTTTTTCTTAGTTGTAAGTCACCAACAAATCTTGTCTCCTTCTCTCATGTAAAATAAGAAGCCTCTAATCCCTTCCAATCTGTACATGAGGAACTTTCATATCTAATACAGATACTCTGAAATCTTTTTAGGGTCAAGTGCATATTTTTTAAAATAACTGAACAGGATATACCTGGTTCTTAATTCTGAACCCCAATTCCTGAATATTGGCAATTTAACTGGAATCACATTTTTATTTTCCCTCATAAACATTAAAATCAGGGGACATATATGTATAAGAATCCCTAGGCTGCTCCTGCCGTAACAAATATTCATCCTACCAGTGTGGCCTCAGGGAAAAGTGAAAACAGCAAAGCCCCCAGCCAGCCAGAAACCTTAAGGCAAAAGTATAAAATGTGAGAAGTAAGGAGTGTGTGAGCAAGAAGATGATGGAGAAAGAAAAAAAAACAACAAAAACCAAAAAACCCCCCAAAAAACAAAAACCAACCAAGCAAATAAACAAGCAAAAAAACCCCAAACCAAACCAAACAAACAAAAAAACGCAAAACCGAGGAAACACGCTTTGGTTGTATTTTATTTTCCAGAATAGCTTACCAATCCCTTCCTGCTAAATATCTTCCTATATCTATTATCCAGAGCAAAGAGAGAACAGATATGGCTTTTGTTACAACCAGAAGTGTGGTATTCCTGTTTACATGCAAACTTGGGTTATGGCTTTCAGCTCTGAAAGCCTCATGGCCTGGCACTGTACTTACCAGATGAGAATACTACAAATGCAATAAAAGGATCAGCTTCCCAGATTTTTGACTTAAGGCATTCCCTTGTGGTAAAGTTGGGTGAGGAAATGGAAGAATAGACTGAAGGGAAGAAGGGAAATTCAATAGCCCAGAAGCATGTATTGCTGACCTAGTTACTTTGTGAAGGCTTAAATAAAGAAGCTTACGAAGTCATGACTATTACATGGTCCCCTCTGATCTTTTCATGAGGATGAGAAACGGTTGTTTTCAGTTTAGAAAGGAAAAAAGATTCTGTATGTAAAGCGTCTCTTTGTTGTGCTGTGAACTCCCTGGAGAGAATATCAGTCACTCTGCAGGGGCTGGAATAATGAATGAATCCATCAGGGAACAGGCTTTCTGCTCCTGTGACATGCTTTGGGGGACCACCCACACACATGTCAACCCTTTTTTCTGCGAAGTGCTGCCTCTAAAGCCTTCTCCTGTCTCAGCCAGCAAGGATCCTTCATCCTAGAGCCCTTCATTGATGGAGTTTAGGTACTGTCATGCTGAGGAGTGACATGACCATAGGTCTCCCACTTTCAGGGCAAAAGCTCTAACCACTGTAGGAAAAGGAGGCAAGGCAACCGTGAAAATTGGTAATAGGAGCTGTGGCGAGGTAGAAGGTACACTGCAGGGCAGCTGGCCTACTGCCACAGCACAGTCACTGCAGAATCACAGATCTTGTATGCCAGAGACAAATGAGAAGGGTAATTGCTGCATGCTGGTGGGCAGAACCAGTCAAATGGAACAAAAGATCAACCACCACCTGCAAATGACAGCTCTTCTCCATTGGTTCTTGACTACAGATTGACAAATTTGTTCAAAATTTTTCAAAATCTCATGAAAGGCTTCCCATTAGTGAAGCACACAAAGGTTTACTCTTTACTTCCTGCACCCTTTCTGTAACTTTCTCAATAAGAATGGACCACTCTGAAATCACTACCCAGTCACGTTAAAGGAAAGTTTAAGATCACTACAGAGCTGAGAACGGAGCATCCCAAGTGGAGCATCCCAAGTGGAGCTTGAATTTGCACAGTGGATGCTAACTGCATAAAGAAGGAATATTTTAAGAGACTAGACAGGTGGAGTAAAAAAGCTGGGAAAGGAAAAAGACATAGTTACATCTACCCTATTTCCCCAAGCACACACTTCATGGCCAGAAGTTATTCATGTACACTGCTGGTTGCAGTACTTGAAGGTGTGCTAACTTCTGATGTAACTGTGACTTCACATTTGCTCCAGCCACAGAGCTCCCAAAGCATATGGAAGTTGGTCAGGACAGCCTTGTAATGCTAAAATCAGGAGAGCAGCCAAAATGGTAAGAATTTTAATCTTCCTTTAAATACTGAGACCTTTCTTAAATTGTTGCTGAAGCTGGGCTATCCAAACCACTGATGTACTGCAACTTTATATAACAAGTTTTCAGCAGTATCTAAGCTCCTAATTAGGCTCAGGGATCAGACCAGATCAGTATCTCAAGATACACAAGAATCCTGGATAGCTGCTTCTGCTTTCTTCCCTGAAAATAACCAAAAGAGATAACCCATTACTAATCATCTGTGGTTTGCTTCAAAGTTCAGCCCCTTGTACAGCAACATTAAAGACAGGCTCATTATATTACTTAGTGAGATGAAATCTACAAAATTGGCACATTATCATCCGAAAGCCCCAGGCACCATCAGACCATGCCAACAGGTGATGTATAGGCGTGATGAACTTAACTACATTCTGGGCTGCAGAATCCACAGCAGGATTAAAAACTGGAGGGAGATGGCTCACCTGCATTTCACATCTAAAATATTTAGATCCAGGTGAATTACAGGTCAACACTAGATAAATCTAGTTGAACGCCCTTTTCTTTCTAAGTCAATGAATTGAGTACCAGCTCACTTATGATCCTTCTGGGTAAAATGCTAAACAAAATTTAGAACCACATCTACATTCTGAGGAGGCATTTGTCCTTTAGTCCTCATTGCCCATTCTCCACTTTTCTTCCTTATTAACTACACCAGCACTAGAAGCTTATCAGTGATGAGGGAGCTTCAGTATTCATACATCTTAGGAAATGCACACAAGTGTTTTCAAAGGAAAGGCCTGGTCTTGATGAGAAATCATCCTTCTTGGATATCTATCTTTTTTTGGGACTACCTATCCCACATCAATTCATCTGCATCCTCCCGAATTCCCCTACCACGACTCTTCCTGGGCAAAAAATCCTTAAAGATACCTTACAAGAAGTTTGCAAGTATTCTCTTTCTTTGACTGCCTGAAATCTCCCATTCTTAATGTTCTGAGGACTTCAAAAAAACTGCAGTGAAATTACTCTTTAGCTCCAAGAAAAAGAACCAGATCGCTCTGGCTCCTGTAAGACTGATACCACAAAAGCCCCCTCGAGGGAATTACAGCCTCATAACATACAGTTGCCTATTATTTATTCTGTGGCCAGATTCTGCCAGCTGGTATAAATCAGGGCAGGTTCCTCGCCTTCAACAGAGGAAGCTGATTTATGCCAGCTGACAGTCTGGCTGCACGCGCTCCACTTGCACAATGCTAGTTTTCAAAGAGACCTGTTAAAGTGCCCCAGGCACGTAAGAACCACGCTTGGGTCTTTACTTGGAAAACGTTGCTCTGAGGAATAGAACTGTGAGACCTTCCTGCTGCTCTCTGGGTGTACTGTTCAAATTCACTTGCTTTTCTAACAGAAGAAAGTCTCTAAGCCCTGACAGAGCCACTACAACCTTGGGAACAAATATGCATTTTCTTATGTCCCCTGCACAGGCCAGTTTTTTAAACTGAGCTTTAATGCTGCATTAAATGAAGCCCACAGAAATACCAATGCAATGTTTTGGAGGAACTTATCAGCTGCACAGAGTGCGGAACTGATCTTTCAAAATTTGTGTTACTGGTAACTATGAACAAACTATAAAGAATGCAGTGTGACTTGCAAATCACTGGCTGAGCATGCAGCTTTGGCTGCTTGATAAATCTTTCTTCTTTACCTTAAAACCTCAGATATCTACTTACAGAACAGGGAAACAGCTCATTTGAGGGTGTGGGCTGAAGTGCTTGGGTACAAACAGGAGATAGTAGGAGAGAGAAGACAGCTTTCTAATACCTCTGGTTTCAGATTGCCATTGGAAAGGCACAGTGTTAATCCCAGGTGTCACTGTAGGGATGTAACTGTTGGGCTGTCAACTGAAGGATGCTTTAAGTGTGAGGAAGCAGACTCCTCTATCTGTTCCTGAAATCTATTAATTTCAGTCAAATTTTTGCCAAAATACTATTCTGGGTGAGCAGAGAACTGGAATCTTGGAATCAGACTAACAGGACTGTTATTAATCAAAACTGTGGTTCCTTTGCATGACAGTAATTTCTGAATGCAGCTTGTCATTATGATGTGAAACAAAGACTAAAAGACACCAGTCATTCAGAGCACTGCCATCCCCACCCAACAAGGAGCCAATGAACACATGGCTACAAGTCAACCTTAAAAACACTGTCAGGAAAATGTTTTTCCAGCCCCACAAAGTGCTTCAACATTTCATACATTTTCATATCCACAACAGAGTGAAACCAAAATCATTTGAGACGGGAGATATGGGGATGTTTGCACATGCATGCCCAGTGGGAGAGAGACAGCCCTCCAATATCCTGGGGAGAATGGATAGGGGGAGCTCCAGTTTCAAATGTGCATTCTGTGAATCAAGCCATGCACTTAATCCCATCTTTCTTCCATTGGCCAGTGTTTGTTCTAATTATTAATTAATGATTATTTCTCTATCTTTCTATATCAGAAATTCCACTGTGGACTATGGAAGTGTAAAAAAAATAAAAAAAGGAAACGTTTCCTGATGAAAGTTTAATGGAAACTGGTACATTTCCACAAATTGTTTCAGTTTTGACAAATCAGCATTTTCCCATGAAAAACAGTGTCAAAAAACTCTCAACCAGCTCTAATTCTAACCAGATTAACTCAGGGATGAATGCCAGCAGGAAGTTCTTGCTCAATACCAGTTGTTTGAGCAAAGGAAAACTACTTCTTCCTGAGATGATCTTCCCAGAGGTGAAAAGGCTTTAAAACCCATATGAAAAAAAGGACAGGTAGTTCCAGCTGTAACAACTACAATGGCATTCACAGCAAGAGAAAGAGCAAGGAAATGGCATATTCAAAAAAATATGCACAAACATGGACAAACCAGCAACTAGTATTTCCCCTGACACTGCTAATGCTATTGTTTCTTAAAATCTAGAACAATTTCTAGAGTTTTGCAGCAATGCTAACAAGCTGAACAAGTTCACATTTGTCCATGTGAACTTCTAGGCAGAGTTCTTAACACTTCAATTTAAATACTGCTTAAATCCCTGGAAGCTAATGGACATACAAATGGACCATGCTGTCTACCAGTAAAAACAGAATCAGGTGAGATCTGTCAGTTCTATCTACTCCACTGGATAAGATTCCATCAGGGGATGGCATTTGAAGCAATTTGCTGTCTTTACATATCTTACCCTAAACTGTAAAACTGTACAAAACTAAAACTGTATTCTTTCAGGCAGTAGGATATAAAATATTGTACTCAACAAATGCCAGTGCTGCTGCTCTGTTGCTATGCCAGAGAGCAGACATAATACGAAAAACAACTATTGAAGACATAGCTGGGGCACTGAGAACCCAATTCTACAAATGTTTAGTGTCAACCCATTGCTTGCAGTGGCATTTGCCCTGTCCCAATGTGTGTGTTTACTCCTTGCTGTAAAAGCAATCTACCCCCTGTAGTAAGAAACTTCTCCTCTGTTTCTTAATACAACACCTGTGAGTTTAAACTTCAAAAGGACTTTGGCTATCATGATTTATTTTAGTCTATTTTAACCTTCCAGAATAAGAGTTCATAGAAAAGCACAAGTACTTTTGCATTGTCTTTTCTTTTATTCTTGAAACCATTTTATAAGGGTTTAAAGAACACTTCCCATTATACTGTAGGTGAAAAAAAAAAAAAGAAACAAAAACCCCTCTAACACCAACAAAATTTAAGGCTGAAGACCTATTAAGCAACCCAAATCTCGGCACTAACTCTCTCAGACTAGGATTCCCCAACTTTCTTTTTTGTATCAGGATTGGCTACTTCACGATGGGAACTCCTTGTACTCTCCAATATCTTCAGAGACTGGTTGATAACTCAGTCAATTTTACTGAGTTTGTAATGCTCTGGCAATACAAACTATCTTGCCTACCTGGGTATTTCCCCTGACTCAAAGACTCCTCTGTGGCAAAGGAAATGATGCTGCTGTCTCTCACCTTCCTCAGGGCACCCTTTCATTCCTCCACTTGTCAGGTGCCAGAAGGGCTGTGGGAACCACAGGCAAATCAAGACTTTAGCAGCCCACACCCCTCCTGCTGATCCCAGGACCACAGAGGTGGCTGGAAGCCCTGCCTTTCACTGTGCCACCAATGCTGGTCTGTAGCCATGCCAGCCAGTGTGGAGATTGCACGGACCACTTTTCATCAGAATCTGTCACTGCACTAGTGAGCATGTTTCACACCTAGCTGATACAAATGCACCCTGTGATGCAAGATCCAAGAGTAACACGTTGGGCACAACCACTTGGTTTTGCTCATTTTGGGAGCACTGAAAGTAAGTCACAACTCCTCTGAGGTTGGAGAAGTGGCAGTGAATGCTAGCAAAGTGCATATAGCACATACGTACATTGAGAAAAGAGTTCCTACATCACAAATGCAAAAAATAACAAAATATCACTTTCAAAATATCTTGCAGAGGAAATATAAGCATCGGAAACTCCAACAACTGGTGCTACAGTGATACTATGCGCTTTTTTTTTTTTTCTCCCCTCAAAAGAGCAAATGCTTTCTAAAAGCCTTTGAAAAAAACAAACTTGCAAAAACCCCCGCAAACCAAACCAAACCACGAGGAATTTTCCTTCTGGTATGAGCCTGACACCATATTTCCTCCTATGTTCAGAGTTAACCTTGTCACAATGACAACTTTTATCAGGCAACATTATAGGATGTTGCATCTTTGAAACTGTATCAATTCATCCCAGAAAGGAGAATTTAATTTTGAAGCAATGTTGTTTGACTAAATATAGGTCATATAATAGTAAGTGTTTTAAAATATGAGTGAAAAAATACTGAAAAACTCTGAATTACTCCATTGGTCTTGTTTTTGAAATTACTTTTGAAACTGTTTCAGGAAACCTGCTATAACTCTGTGTAACTCTACTAATGCTGATGGAATTATATTCATTTGCAGCAGTTTAATCTGGCTCATAATTTTTCAATAGAAACCATTCCGATATGGGATTCACCACCTGAGTATTAGAGAAGCATGTTAATGCCAAGGAACTAAAAATAGGAAGTAAACAAAAGTGTTTTTCAACGTCCTAGGTATAAAAGCCTCACAATTCAAGGATACCCCATAAATAGAAGAAATGCAATATCATCTCTGATGTATCCCTACTTCCCTCCTGAAATACCTGGAAGAATGCCAGTTTTAATGGGGGGCAGGAACGCATTTTAGACTTAATCCTGTTACAAACAAGTTCCATCCCGTTACAAGATGTTTGCTTTCCCTCTTCCCTTTTGCAAATATCTGAAGCTCTAAAGTTGATTTTCATACTATAAAATCAACAATTCTGATATGGCTTCCAAAGAAACAGATAATGATGCAAATAGAGTTTGGTTGAATGGAGAAATTAAGTTCCTGATGTTCAGATGAACAATTACTCCATGGATGATTCCAAGGAACAAATATCTGGTTATGATATCCCAAAGATAAACTACAAATTCATATCCATTTGGACACTAACACCAATTTCTTATGTGGGCAACTGTTGGTTTGCACTGGCCTTAATTGATTAAATACTCAATAAATCATTCAAAATCATTCAAAAAAAATCACACCTTGCCCTTTTACTCTATGCAAAAAAAAGGTCAATTACTTGTGTATAGTACAGGACATGATGATATATTTTTCAAAAGAGATAATTCTGTTAATGAATGTGTGGGTTTCACCAAAATCTTTATGGGAATATGTCTTTCTTGTTTAATATTTTGCTGTGAAGAATGTTAAAATGAAATAAATGAAATTTTAGCTGGTGCTTTGTTAACCAGCCATCTAGTTAGTTGGCATACCTGGGAACAGAGCTCTTCTGACACTGATACATCTTCTTATTTTAGCCTCACTATACTGCTGAGTTATTACAAAATGAGTAGCTCTTTTCCTATTTTTTTTTATTCTGTTTTGTTTCCCCCAAGCATTTGGCAGCTCTAGTTTTCATTCTGGTGCCAAATAACTACCAACATCCAAACCTCACACTTTCTGCTCCACAGAACTGTTGCTTTTTGATCAAATCTTCTTGTCATAATAGAGTTCTATGGCACAATGGAATCCTATGGTGATTATCAAAACAGCTTTTGGAGTTACGGGATAGATTATCTGACAACAGGTCTACTCAGTTTTGGTTATTGTAGGGTGTAGATGAAGATGAGATGAAAAATGCTGGAATTGTAACCAGTTTATGTTGTTTTTCCTCACTGGACCTGTGACAAGAAAGAACAAACTCTTGAGCCATGCCCACTTTTAAAAATCTACCCATAGGTTGTCTGTAACTGACGGAATAAGAAAAAATAAGTCTAATTATAAATAATATGAGATTAACAAAAGCTGAGCTTCTTAATTTAAAGCTTTTTTTGCAATGGGAATCTGCAAAAGTTTGGGGCTGGGGTCAAAATGAAAGCCATCATTAGTTGAATATGATTTATATCAACGAAAAATTATACAAAAATATAAAAAATTAACAAGAAGATGCACACCGCAAATTTAATGTAATTTTGAGTTGTAGGACACCTTAATGTCTTATTCTTACACTGTTCTTTTCTTTTGCACTAAGCTTTCATGAGTAACTTTGCAGGTATGCAAGACCTGTTGACTTTGACAGGGCTGTTAATGAGGCATGAAGTTATTCAAAACTGCACATAGCTAAAGGCAGTAGCTATTCAAGAGTTATCTTCTTTATGTTATTATGTTTCAGCCAAAATTTGGGATCATTACTGACCATGAATGGACCAGACAGGAGAATCAGAGAGCCCAGACCAAAGTTTGTGGAAGTCCAGGTGTCTGCACACCTTACCTGAACACTAAAACTAGATGTGCAATCACAAGACATCTTAGAAATCTACTTAATTCTTCACAAATGTTTCAGATGCAGTTTGCTGCAATCTGTTCTCTTTTTAGGTTCACCACTTGTGCTGCAACATGATTTAGGGCCTCACCTTGATATTACAGATGTTAATTCACAGATGTGGGTAACTAGTGGTAGGACAGAGACAGAAAGCTCCTCAGGGCAGGAGTCTTGTTTTTGCAGCGGAACTTTAAACTCATAATATATTATAAATTATGGTATGAAGAATACTGCAAAGCACAGACCCCAACAACCTATCTAAGGATGTCTTGGCAGAAGCAGGGGAAGGATTACAAAGCGTCACTTTTAAAGTGAGTCAAACAACATGCTCAGTGAATGCTAGAGGAATGAGTGCTTTTCAGTGCAACTGCTCGCAGTCACGGCTGAACTCCACTCCTAGCAGAAACTCAGACTCCGCTCTTAGCAGAAACTCACACGAGCCCCAAATCGTGGTAACCAAGTGCAGACCCACGCAGCAGCGGGCTCTGTGGCCACGCACAGGCCCTGGCTCTGGGAGCCACCCGGGCACCTTCCAGCGCTGTGGCCGGGGCCGTGCAGGCGCAGCCGGTGCCCGAGCTGCTGCCGAGGGGCCGCGGCTCCGGCCCGGCCCGGCCCGTGCCCTGCGCACCGGGCCGGCACCAGGTGCGGCAGGGGCCTGCAGCCCTTCCCCCGGCCGCAGGCAGCCCCCCGCATGCCCTCTCCGGGCTCCTCCGGCCCGAGCACACCCTGCTGATTTCCTGCCAAATCCGCTCCTTTCTCCCCGCTATTCCCTCAGATTTGGCTACGAACCCCGAGATTCCCCAGTCCTTTTTTCCCCGCTTACTCTCCCGCAGGGCCATCAACAAACACGCTCGCCCCCTCCCGAAATGTTTCCAGCCTCCAAACTTTCTTAGCAACCGTGTCCCCCGCCTCCCGCGGCGGACGCCTGTCCCTCGCCGCCTGTCCCTCGCAGCTGCCCCCTCACTGCCCTCCCGCCCCGCTCCGCCGCTGCCTCCGGCCCCAGCAGCTGTCAAGAGGCAGCGCGCACTTACCGCGGAGCAGAGCGGGCACCGAGCTGCCCATGAGCACCCAGAGGGAGAGGCGCAGCAGCAGCCGGGGAGTCATCGCGGAGCCGGATCGGCGCGGCCGGCGAGGCGCGGGCGGGGCGCGGGGGCGGCGGGGAGGCCGCGGCGGCGGTGGCGGGGCTGGCGGGGAGCGGGGCTGCGCCGCTCCGCTGCTCGGGACCGCGGGTGACTCACTGAAACTTCACTTCGGCGCTGCAGGGGAAACAGGAAATCTTAAACTTCGCAAACAGCTGGGCAGGACTTTCTTACTCTTACAGTAGTTCCTTCTCCCCCTTCCCACACTCACCCCCTCCCCTGCTCTCGCCCTTTTTCTTTCCTTTTTTCCTTCTTTTTCCCTTTTAACATGAAACCTCACCCAGTTTGGTGTCAATCATCTGCCAGAGGCCAGCCCCTCTCAGGTCTGGCTCTCCCCCCACGAGCGCGCCGGGGCCAGCCCCGACGTGCAGCCCGGATCGCTGCGCCTGCCTCCCGCCGAGGCGGGGACCGGGCACCGCCACCCGCCCGGAGCTGCGCCGTGCCCTGCGAGGGGGGAGGCTCAAGGTCGACAGGAAACTGCCAGCTCGGAGGGCTCCTTCTCCCTGCGAGTTGAAAAGGACCCAGTCATGTCATCTGGGACGTGGGGACTTTGCAAAGCTCGTCCTCGCATCCGTATCCCTGACCTTAACGATGCTGCTGCAGCAGCCTGTTTCCTGTTCTGCAGAACCGGTATCGGAAAGAAGGACGTAACCCCCAGATGAACTAAAGCAGGGAGCAGGGGAGGTTTAAGTCAGGGTAAAAGCAGGAAATGTTCACACAGACTAGCTGGGCACTCAGCTTGCAGATGTTGAAGCTGAACAACTGGAACAATTTGTCACCTGCTGCTTATTTTGCTCCCAAATTGTTGTGCTGTACTTTATCTCAAATGCTGCGTACGTGACATAATTGAAGTTCGTATCTATCCCTTTCCAAAGGAACTTCCACCAGAGATTTTCCCTTCTCTGCAAGGGGGAAGTTTCACCTACGATTCTGAGTACCACACCACACCGGTGATGCCTAGCTTTTCATGGCCCAATCAGAGACTGTAAGAACTACTCTCTTTAGAACCTGAATAAGGCTTGAGCTCTCTGCCGGTATAAATCCAGCCATTGCATAGCCACAAGTTGTATTGAGACCCATTTTCAGCTCACAGTCTTCCTTCCCCTCTGAGTTAAAAGGCTGGGCATTGATTGAAGGGTAAACTGATGAACATAGGGATAATTTGAGGGCAATTGTTCAAACATTGTTGATTTGCTTTTGTCTTGGTTACAGCACTAGTCAGAGATACAGATCTGGGTATCTCAGAAAAAGGGCTAAGCCCTCAGGGGGAATAAATGTAATCGTGCTCTGAATGTCCCAGATCACCTCTGCTTGAATTTGGAAATGTTTGCATAAAAAATTTAATTGGCCTATAACAGATAATTTAAAAACTAATCATTGTGATTTTATGTAAATTTAGTTTTAAACAGTCCCTAAATGCCTATTTTCGTCACAAAGTCTCAGTTTATGGTACAAAGTCTCATAAATCACTCCAAGAGCATTTTCCTCTCTCTCATCCCCTTTTAATATCGTCAAGATTCACTCAAACAGGTAGCAATCACCACCCTCCAGAGGTAAGAAAAGTTGCAGACTGCCCTTTGAGCACAGACTGGAGTGTTCTTATCAGTTCCTGTGCACCAGCTCTGTGCTAGAAGGTGACTGTGTTTTCAGTATCCACTTAAACAAAAGCATTTCTCAACCCCTACAAGTATATATTGTGTGCTGAACACTGCTCTCTCCTTGGAGCTGTCAAGTTGCAGGTGCCAAAGAGCGGCTGTTTGCTTAAAAAGTTGGCTGTGTGTTGAACTCTCCTGTTAGTTTTTGGTGACTACCTTCCAACATGAAAAAGAAGTTTAAAAGCAAATAATTCCAGATTTAATATTACTATTCAAACCTGTCATGATCCAGGTGTGACAAAATATGTGAAACAAGACTAAGCTGGTAATTTCTTTGTTCATAGCTCCCAGTTCCCTGTTTTCAGATAGCAGTTTCTTCTAGATTTCAACTGTGAGTATTCAACCTCATCCTGAGGTTAGTGTTTAACCAGGACTGAGGTGGAGAAAGAGTCCTCTTCAAAGGTGTAAATAATAATCTCCAGCCTGACAGAGTAAGGGAAGACAGCTACTTTCAGTTACTCACTTAGAACGACAAAATATAAAAGCCTTGAATATTGTGTTTTCTTTCTGAGCCTTTGGCATATATATCCACAACACAAGCAATTTAGTACCTCTTGTATCTCAGGGCCTCCTAGTGAAAACATCTAACTGCCCCTTGCTGCAGATTTTAAGTACAGCTTTTAAAACAGTCCATAAAACTATGGAGTATAAATGATCTCTCTTTGTTATTCTAACTATTTTCTAGCTTTCAGTATCATATTTCTGTTAAAATCCCATGTGAACTGCAGCATTATTCTCATAGAAAAGCACTTTCAAGCTTCTACAAAACATGCATTGTTACTAAAAACCTGTTGTTTCACTGTACTTAACATATACTCACAGCCACAAACTGCTGATGTGCACAATAAAGCAATTATTTTGATTAGTTTATTACCACCAGCGTTGCTTTATTTAAGAATTCCAGAACAAGATAGTTCCCAGATGCAGAATTAAGTAAGGCCTATACAGTTGCACTAACACAACATAATATTCATGCCTGTGTAGAGCTGGTATATGTGGTGTAAGGTGAGACATCTCAACTTTAGCTGCCTAAAAGTTATCCTTGGACTGAAGTTCCAGGAGTTGGCTGAGAAAACCTGTCACCTTCCTCACAATCTAATGCAGCAGTGCTGTTTGTTTGACTGTGATGGGATAATCCCAGATAGGGTTCAAGAACCAAAGGACAGAGGACAAATGCTGGATGAACAGAACTGCCTTTATGGTGGCAGCAGGCTATTAGGTCACCCACATTCCCTTGGTCACCCAAGGAGGGAAAGGAGGCTAGATAATTTAAAAACTTTCTAAGCACAATGAACTGATGATAGGGAGCATAATTAACCCAGACAGCTACTTGTTAGGTATCTGATGTTAGATGACATGAATCCCAAAGGAGATGCTCTTTGAATTGCATGCATCACATAAAGTAAACTACAAGATGCTTTACCCACTGGCAGTCATTGGAGTCAATTCCTGTGATTTTTGTTTGGAATGACACAAGGCAACCAGGTACATAGTATGCTGATATTGCCTTAGTGAATCTATTAATGAAGTGACTGGAATAAGTGGCTTGACCTAAATAAAATAATACAATTATTTAATAAAACACTGACAATAGGAAATCTGTCTGAAAAGCTGACATGTCCCATTTTGATGTTTTGTTGTGATACAGATTGGCTTTTTTTTGAAGTAGACTATGATTTTTGATTTTTTTTTGTTCTCACCATGTTACATATTAAAAAAAAAGACATGGGAACAACATATGACGCTTTGATTTCACTACAGTTAGGCAAGAGGTTTATTTTTCATAGAAATTATGGCATTTCAGTTCAAATAAAATCAAATTTTGTAAGCCTGTATTACTTGAAACTCAAAATCTCTGTTCCCTGCAGTGCTCTGCTCACAAAATTGACATTTGCCTGCTAAATTGAGGGTGCTTGGCATGGAATATTAGCCTTTCAGCATCCTTGATAAAAGCTCTGCCTGTTTTGTGTATCATTGGCTGAAGAACACATTGTCCTCTTTGGAGCAGTGTGAAACTGTTTTGCCCTGTATCACCATTTGAATCATATTTCTCTTTTAATTTAGGTTATCATGAAGCACAGAATTACAGCTACTGTCAAATGCAGTTTTCCTCCTTTTATAATCACTGGTTCCAGCTTGTTATTGATAATTTGCACCATTTTATGAGAACACACACAGCCTCAAGCAAGGACATTTACAAAAGGTTACATCCATTGTAAAATGTTTTGAAAAACTTATAAAATGTGTTTGGACTTAACACAGCATTATGCTTATCTCATAGATATAATCAAATTAAAACATCTGTTGTAGGTAATCATCCATCAGAAAAAGGAAATCAGCTTGTTATCAACTCCTGCATACATCAGAGGCAACAAGAATAATGTTATCTTCAAGATTTATCTTAGTAAAGCTTTCTGCACAAACCTCCTGAATGACACTTAGCAAAATAAGGTTTTGAAATATTATTTGAATTAGCACTAGATTCTCAGGGCACTGCTGTTCACATGATGTCTGACTTTTAGCTATAATGCAAATCAACCATTTCTAAGCTTCACTGAATTGGCTTGCTCTGTGTTTACTGTGAATGTGTAAATACCCTGCATCAGTGAAAGCAGAACTACGTTAATGTCAGAAGAGGTATCTTCCTGCAGTACTTCTGGCAGGAAACATCATTTAATCTCACCACACAACCTTTAAAATGAAAACTTCCATCCTATTTTTCCAAAAGCGAAGGACATTTAGAGACTTTATACTGTTTTCTTTTGTTTGTACAATGAGTATCTGAGCTGAAGGGAAACTTGCACACTTCCATAAGGGTGTTGTATTTTTGTGTGGAATCTTTTACATGTATAAAGAACCTGTAAAATTAAGTATAGATAATGTGGCATTCTTAAAAGACATGGAAACAAATTATTACAGATAAACTCTGCATATAATTTAAGTTGCTCAAAATATGGTTACTCATGGAACCTGTCTTCATTACCACATAATTTGTAATATTTGCTATCTTCAAAGCTTGTTTTTATAGGGTCTTCATTAGAAAGAATTTGAACATTGGATGCCAAGCCTCAGAAAATATCTAAGGCTATCAAAGAACCTCAGTAGTATAACACAGAGGCCCTTCTGTTTCATTTTTCCCACAGGAACAAAAGGGAGTTGTGAATCTATCATAAAATATATCCCTAAATCTAATCTGAAAGAATCTCAATACTTAAACCACAAAGCCCCAGAACTGAGGAAAGCATCCTCCCACCCCACCAAGCAGAAGATCATGTCTGTGTTGTTCAGGAATGAAGCACACTGACGATGTTAAACTGGCTCATTTGACCGCGATCTTTAAACAAATTTATTTGCGATAGCGCAGCTGTTCCTCTCAGGAAGGAAATGCACGGTTCCATAATTTTTATCTGCAAGGCAACTTTATGATCTGCGGTCACAGGAGGTGGCTACTGTGCTTTAGAGGTCAAAAGCAAGCAGTTCAAGAGGATCCAGAATGCCTTGGAAGTTGGATGTATTTCCAACAGAGCTGACCCCATAACAAATGAGCTAACTGTGGCTTGCAAATAACTTAGCTAATAAAATTCACTTTTTGATATTTTCCTCTTCTGTGACTAAGATCTTCATCAAACTAGCCTGCAAGCCCCATTTTCAGTCCCCCCACATATTCCAGCTGGTGTGCTATCTCCTGATTTGGTAGATGCTCTCCACGCAATCCTACCAGCCTTGAATGTTGGGCAAGCATTTCCAGTCACGTCTCAGACCAGAGTGGCTACCATCAGTGGTTTCAACTCCTGGCTGCAGCAGTCTAATTCTCTAGTTAAAATTACATTGTACTCACCTCAAACTCTCAGATGTGAAGGATACCGACTCTGCCTGGTAAGTTGGGACAAACATCGGGGCATTAAAGACCTCTGCAAGGGTGAGGCAAAGATTGTTAAACACAACTTCAGTGATACTCAACATTCCCTACATCACAAGAACAACATAGGGGCTATGAGAGAAAGCTGTAATGCAATTTGCACCCATTTTGTTACCCTTTTCAATATAAAACTGTCATAGATAGTCCTTAACTGAGAATTAAATGCTTTGAAGTGCCTTTTTTTTTTTTTTTTTTGCTAATAAAAGATTCATTATTGACTCCTCTATGGAGAAATAACACTGTATTTTCTGTCAATCTGGCAATTCTGGAGTTTCAATTTCCCAAGTTCTATGCCCAGATATGGCATTCAGTGAGGGAACAAATGCACATTGCTGGTTCAAAGTCAGTTTTCGCTTCCATAAAAATGTGTACATTCCTTGCTCAATTTTGCCCTGTCTGTAAGAATATTTCTGTCTTTGGGGAAAGCAGTTTGGTAATTTTTCTACCTACTACAAATGGAGGTGCAATTGACAACGATGAAGGACGAGACTGTGAATGAATATTTGATGTCTCTTCACATGTTTTGAAGTATAGATAAGGAGACATCTTGTCCAATGCTACCATAGTTTGATCTCTGAATCATGCAGCAGTTGGAGCCTTCCTGTCCTGAGGGACCTCTGCCAATATTATATTTAAAAAATGCTCAGAAATCGAGGAATTTGTAGGCTTTATGATGAGTAAAACAAGACAGCTAGACAGCAGAGTGGGATGTTGCACAGAGAAGTGAAGTGATGCTCCTTAGGGAGTGAGAATATCCTGTTGAAGTCCAATTGAATTTTCTGAAGAGCTTTTATAGTCCTTGCTATTTGATAAATGCATTTGCTTGCCATAAATACTAGCCTTTGATCAGCTTTGATGATTTTTTTTAGTGTGAGTCAGAAATAAGAAAAGATTGAAAAATCAACTTCAATAATCTCCATCATAAATGAAAAATAATTTACAGCTGTCTGCATGACATTACTCTTGTATGATTTCAGTGTTTTTCCTTTAAAGGACATGCTGTTCTGAATTGGCATATCTTTCTTTTCTTCATTTTGTTGCCTTTTTTTTCCTCCATTCTTTGGGTTCCTTTCTCCCATTTCTCCTATACTCTGTTAAATCTTTCCTTTGTTTCTTTCAGTTAATTTGTTCTGAGTGTTATAATCCATCCCTGTTGATGTCTCCCTTGGGTGTCAAGTACAGACTACCGTTTTAAAATTAATTTTTTTAACATATTTACTATTACTACTATGTCAAACTATGATAATGTTAGACTTACAAACTGCTTTTTCAAAGGTGTCTTTGCTTGTGTGTGCACATTTCATAAAAAAAAAATTATGACAATTAGTTTCGTAGTTAGCAACTAGCACACTCACTTAATTAAACAGCGGTAAAACCTCTGGGCCTCTCATAGTGTTTTTTAGTGAAAGCCCTGAACAAAGGGCATGGGGAAATGAGAGTGGCATGACATACTTCATAGCTCATTTATTTGCCCTCTTAATCACAATAAAGAGTCCCAGCCCAGGCTGGTCTCTATTTAATTTCTATTTCAAAAATCTCTAGGTGTTTTCGGATGTGCTGATAAGCTGATATGTAAAGTCCTGTAAAAAAAAAAACATGGCATGAGGTCCCACCTTTTCTAGCAGTACAACTATATATATCTGTGTGTGGTGCTGGCAGCTGAACTGGGGTTGGTATAGCAGGATGAGCTTGGCCTCCTGTACAGAACCTGTTTCCACTCCTGTCTGATCTGCTTATGGGTCTTAGAGGTGTGTTGGGGAGTACAGTTCCTATTTTCTCTGTGAAAAGGTGTCTAATTTGCAGTGATAACATGAACTGACCCATGAGAGTGCTGCCTGCCTGCTGGTGCTGTCCCACAATCTGTCTGTGAGCTCATCCACCTTTTCCAGGGACCAGATCATTTGCCCTGTGAGTGCTGCACTGTGATCCACTCCCAAACTTGTTTGACACTCACTCCTGAAAGATAGAGAGAGGACAGAGGTAGAGCAGGTTAATTTACACACCCAGATTCATGTTACCAGAGCCTATGCTGACTGCAGTGAAGACCTATCTTCTGTGTAACTAAATGGGAAGTTAAAACATCGGCAGACTTTTACTGTAACTCAGCACTGTAGAAGGATATTTCAGTCTCAGAGCATCTCCTCTGTCCTGCCTTCCCCTCTGTCATCAATGTATTCTCTCACCTGCTCCTTCCTGTTCCTCTGTCCTTTCTCACAATCTCCCTGCAGCTATCTCTGAGCTCCTGCCAGCTGCCACTGCCTGCTCAGCCCACTCAGCAGGCTGCATGGCTCACTAGGCAGCAGCCCCCAGGGCTGGCATGGTTTGACATAGCTGCTTTGGGTTGTTGTCCCCTTCAAAGAAATGCTGGGGTACATGCCTTTGTGTATCCTGTGTGGGTCACACTCCATGGCTCTTGTGAAAGATTTTACATGGTATTTCCTGTAAAGTTTCTTAAACCTAATAAAGATTCAAGGTAAAATGCAATCTGAAACACCTACTAGGTCACTGTTTAATTTCTTTCCTTACTTAGCTGCAGTGGGCAAGAGAATTTAAAAGGCAAATAGGATTTTTAGCACTTCAGTGGTGTGATTAAAGTTTACTGGTGTCACAGTCATATGGTCAATAATGATTGACAAGAAGGTTTTGATCTCTGAATTTCTACCGATAAAAATGTGGAGTAAGTGCTGTCTTGGAGTCTTCAAGAACTTGGATATCTAGCAGTTGCTTATTGATTAGGGTTGATGTTGTTCAATTCTCTTGGGTGTTGGTGAGAACAATACAAATCTGCCAAGGAACAAATTTACACAGACAGTTCAAGTATTGTCCCTTTCCTTGCCCACTCTAAGCCAGACATAGCTGTCAGCCCAATCATTTAGAATGCAGGATCCAAAAGTCTCCAGTCCTACAGAACTTCCCCTGAAAGTCACAATTTCTTCCATGTGCAATGACAAATGGTGCCAGCTGTGGTGGCATTGCATGATGCTTGGAGCACAGAGCCAAGCTCCATTGCCTTCCTGTTTTCTGCTCTTTGTACATCCATGTCAAGGCAAAGGAAGCCACACCTTTGAAGGGGTTTTGCTGGCAACCAGAAGGCAGGCAGGTGACAAAGGGAGCAAGGTACCATTTTGCCTTTTCTACATGGAAATGTAGACCTCTGTCAAACTGCTAGTGAAGCAAAAGTAATTATAACTTAACCTTCCACTAGATCTAATC
This sequence comes from Catharus ustulatus, assembly GCF_009819885.2. Taxonomy (NCBI): domain Eukaryota; kingdom Metazoa; phylum Chordata; class Aves; order Passeriformes; family Turdidae; genus Catharus; species Catharus ustulatus. The sequence continues at coordinate 42,555,467 of NC_046221.1, read as the reverse complement.
ACTAAAAGAACCCGAGTCATTTTTTTCATTGTTAATTTTTGTTAAAAGCTTTGCTTTTTTGTTTTTGTTTTTGCATGGGAATAAACCACTCAAGGTGCAAATTATCACAGTTGCACCATTCATGACCACAGACTCTTCCTCTCTTCAAGGAACCATAAAAGTTTTCTAAGAATCAGAGGAAACCCAGTAATTCTTATACACGAAGAGATACACTGCTTCTGACGAAGTGCTCAAAGATTCTCAGCTGGAATGCATGGAGAAAGAGTCTCCTGGGAAGAACGGGCAAATTTGTTTTCTCATGACTGAACATTATGACCTAAAAAAACAATTGCTTTGCCTACAGCACTGAGCAGGTTTTTAAACAAAGGAGTATATTTATTTCTGTTGTTTACTTTTGTGTATGGGACATCAACGGACAAACTGGGGATAACTCATAACTCTCTGGACATGTTTTTTCTGTGCAACATGCAAGTAATAACTACTACTCCACAGTGTGGATAGGATTTATCTATTAGGATTTATAAGACAGGATTCACTTCACAGGAGTAAAACACCATGAATGATATATGTACTTCATAACTCTAATGTGTTTTCTTCTACTCAGCCTTTCAGGTGCCAACATGCATCTCTTTCCAGTGTTCATGCTGATGACTCTTTACAAGACGTGTTGTATCAAAAGGGATCCATCTAAGGCTTGCTAACATCACCAGTTACTACTTGTATCTGAGTACCAATCACAGACTAGCAATGTGAGCCTCCAGGTGTGAAAGAAGTGGTGACAAGTGAGAACTGCAGGTGTTGACAGAGTGTGCAAGCCAATATGTGATAAGCAGGAACCAATGTGAACTTCAGTTTCAGAGACTAGCACACATTTTGCAAAGGCAGCACTTGCAGCCCTTCACAGGAATTAGAGGTTGTTTTGCAGCACCCACAGAATAGCCTTCTGCTATTGCTATACCAAGGGTGCACACCACTTTCAGCTTCTGCAAAGCAGTTTACCACAGACACTTCTTTGTGGGCTCACCCCTGCCGTGCTGGTACACAGGCAGCTATGTTGTTCAGAGCAGCTGCTGGGGGCTTTCTGCCTCCTTCTGCAGCAGGCAGCCATTTCTGGCCTTCACCTGCGCCACTGGGAAATGGGCCCCACGTTGTAAAGTCTGATTCTGGATCCAAACACAATTTTCTTCAGCATTCACGGAAGATCTAATTCTAGGTTTGGGCTTGCTCCTTTCAGATCAAAGACCAGCCGCAAAATTTGTATTCCAACCAAAAATTCCTCCAAGTTTTGGGGTCTGGGGTTGCAGCTCTGGTTTAGCTCCATTTCTAGCTAATTTAGAAAACTCTATATGTAGAAAATTTAAGCCCAGACATTTGTCCCATTACAGTGAATAGAGTCTTGCTTTCTTGGCATTGATTAAGAAAGGGCACTTAGGTCATATAGGTAAGATTAATACTAACTAGAATATTCAGAAATTTTCCCTACAGGCCTAATATTTGGTTGCAAATCAGCCACCCTAGCTCTATAGAATTCTCCATTTTATGATCTCATTATATTACATTACATGCATAGACAGTTCTTTAATATTAACTCAAGAAAATGTCCAAAAGACTGTCCTTGTTTAGTTTGACCTTATACCTTCCAGTCCTTGCCTCTGGAAGGGTAGGTTGTTTCCTCTAAGACATTTAGGTGCAGAGATAGGATAATAGATTAGAGTGGATTATCAAGCCATTTCAAGGAAATGATTGCTAGATTCCTGCTATTGTATAAAAAACCCAGGTTGGAGGGGGTAGGTGAGAGCTGATGGTGCAGTGAGTGGCTCAGAACACCTGCAGCCCAAAGGAAAGGACAGTGCAGTGAGCAGAGCACAGCACCCCCCAGGGTCACCTGTGAGTTTTTAGAGCAGTTTTTGCTCTTGGCTTGTTGTTGCAAAGGGTTTTGGCAAACATCTCACTCTAGGAAAAAGAGTCTTTCTAAAGCATATCATATTAGTTATCTTTGTTTGTTTGTTTGTTTGTAACAAAATTAAAATCGAATGGGCTGTGCTCACTGAACAGCACAGAAACAGCAGTTGGCTTGAAAAGAAATGAGCTTGAGCTGAAAATCCTCACATTCTGATATGATGGGCAATTTCCTCATAAAAGTGTGATAAAGTTTATTTGTATAAACACTTGCTTCTCCAGCAGTGTGCAAAGAAACACTCTCAGCAGCAGGGGGTGGCTGTGGTCACAGCTAAGCAGTCTTAGTGAGCTTAGATTACTAACCTAGCACTACATTACTCCCGAGCTCTTGTCAGCCTCTGAAAAACACCAGTGGGTTCTGTTCAGTCTCCGTGTGAAACTTTATTGTATTGCATGAAGGAAATCGTTGTCTATCTGAATTTCATTCCAGCTGATAATGACAGCTGTCTTTTAAGTGCTTAGAAAGCCAACCAGAGCAAAAAGACTCTATCAGAGGTTAGAGATCAGAACAGAGCCCTGGGAAAATCTACAGTTGCAGCAGCACCTGTCATGTCAAGCTACTATTCGTGTAGGTTAGGCCGTGTGAGGAAGGAAAGAGGAATAAATTCCTGTGGTTACATATGGCCCCATCTCAGCTCTGTTATTGCCCTTACCATATGAGTATAGGCAAGACATTTAAGATTTTCCATTAAGTAATTTCAGGCAAAATAATCCACAATGGAATTATTTAAATAGTTGTTGAAGAGACTGCCAAGGGAAATGAAAAAGTGCCACCCCTTTTTAACTGTGTGGAAAAAAGTTCTTGGAGATGTGGTAAGAACTCATGTGTAGCATAGTATCTTGGCATAGTATGGTATTTTGTGCCATTGTGACAGTAAACCTACCTACAATGGTTTTGCAGAGAGATTAAAGCAAGGAATGCAATTTTTACTGGAGAAATTTATAAAACAATTCCTCAGAAGTGACAAGAAGCAGCTCTGCAAGGCATGCCAGTTTACACATAGCTTGGCAGAGTTAACCAGTGTTTTCGCAACAGTGCCACCTGGCCTTCCTTTGGAGGAGAAGAGTGCAGCTCACACACCCCTTGTTCAGGTGGAGCACAGCACAAATGCCTTGTTTAAAGCTGACTGGTATTTGTAATGGGGTTAATGTTGAAGTTCAAACAATTTTGCAAAAGTTAGCACAGGTAACTGAGTCTACCTCTGAGCTGTGGCCAAGAATAAAATACAGGCAGTTAAATTCAAAGGTGTCCAACCTTCTTCCTTGAACAAACTATGACATTCTCAGAAGTTCTTGATTTGTAATCGGAACCAATTAGATGAAATCAGTGAGAGAGATATCTGTGGATTTATTTACCTCCATTAATGTCAAACAACATTGGAAAATCAGGATTCAGTGTGAATCATCTGGAAAGGATGAAGACATTACTATTCCTTTTGCTTACCTAACAAGATCCTGCTTTTAATATTAAAGCAAAACTCTAAACCCTTCCCCAGGGGCTACAAGTATTTTACTGCTATTTACTCTGAGTGCTAATTTCTAATGTAACTGTTCCTAAACTACTGAAGTCTTACTGGGTAGTAAGAACTCTTCTCATGCTGGAAGCTTAAACAATTCACATTGCTCAGCTGATCAGGAATGTTGATTTTCTTCAGTGTGAACTACAGACATTAGATCCATGTACTCATTTTTTGTGACACCCCTGAGAAATGACTCCACTGTGTTACCGCTGCACAAAGGAAGGAAAAGAGGGAAGCAGAAAATATAGTAGCTTTCCCTGATCTGAGGAAGTTGCACAAGAAACATTCTTTATGATATCCCTAAGAGGATCTGTTGGATAAATCAGCTTAGTTCCATATTCCCCAGGAGTTCTTCTTGTTCATGACATTAGAAAGGACTAAGATTTGGTGAAGTCTTCGCAGAAAATCTAAAGAAATACAGGTTTTCTAAGCTTCGAAAGGGAATGGCATTTCATTCCCTAAGCCCATTCTGTTAAAATATTTCAAAAATATTTTGAATTTTCACAAGTGTTTATCTTGCTGGTTTTACTGCCACTCCTCTTCCCCCTGTACACTCCAGTTTGCCACTAAAATGACTGAATGAAGGAATAATTACAAAAACACTAAATTTTAATTTCAGACTACTCTGATAAATCTTCTCCAGATTTGAACAATAATAATAAAAATATAATCTTCAAAATAATGCAAATCTATCATTAAAGGAAAAATACAATCTATTTTTAATACCTTTTTGGGTCTTAGGAGCACTGGCAATAATTGTGGTGACTGCATCTGGTCCCTAAAGAACGGTGGTGATGGTAGAGAGTCTTCTGTTCTAAGTAAAATGCAACACTAAAATAAATTATTTGAGTTAAAGTGGTGTTGTTTCTCCATGAACACTGTTAGACATCTTTACTCCTGCTTTATGTTGCCAGAGATTAATTCAGCTGGGAAAAATAAGACTGAGATGTCTGCATTAATTATGTTCATCTAGAGAAAATACCAGAAAAAAAACAATCATATGTAATAAATGACCAGAATCTTAAGGGCGATGCTTGTGAAATGACATTCATTCTTTTAAAAATTGGAAGGATGACTGATCATTGGAAAAAAACCCTTGTCCAGATGGTGGTAGATTCTGCACTTCTTGATGTCTTCAGATTGAGGAAATGTGTTGCAACTAAAGTTACTGGACTAAGTCAGAATTAAAGAAAATATGGGTCAGACTGAATAATCTTTTCTGACCGTAAATTACAGGCATCTCCAAAAAAGTATGAAAATCATAGGAAAAGTGTGGGCAGCAGCTCTCTCTATCTAGTTCCAGCTGCTTCTTCTCACTGGTTATGGGCTTAGGACAGAGCACTTCTCTAATCCACAGCAATTAAGAAAGTGAGATCCTTTAGCTGTTTTGTTTTGAGATAATTTTTCTTTCTCTCTGAGCTTCTTTGCTATTTCTATCAGGCTCTTTTTACATGGATAAATTTGAATTTCTTGTAGAACTTCCTCCATGTATGGCAGAAAGGAAGAGCCATGGTTTCAGCTTCATGGGGTCTGCTTGGCCCAAACATCCCTGCCTTCAGTCTGACAGGAATGTGGAAATTTATGCTTAAGTATTTGTGTGAATTTTATTAGATGCACATGAAATGCCTTGTGTGTATGCTCTGGGGTGCCCATTTTCCCCAGAAATAATCACTATGAATGGGAAAATGGCTCTTCCCATGAGTGGCTCCTACCAGTAATATCTGTGTTAGATGTTTCTGCCTGTCTGCCTGCCTACCCAGTTTTGCTACAAGAATGGCAATTTTGAATTATTATTTTTCCTTTTTTTTTTATTATATACAGGAGATAGAGTAAATAATTCATCTCATTATAGAACATCCTGGACTGTGTCTTAGCCAGCAATGAAAGTAGCCAGAATGATGGTGGGAAAGGAAATTGGGGAAGAACTTTACAGACACACAACTGCTCTCTAGCTGTATGAATGACCAAGACAACAGCCTGTGATTGGTGCAAATGAACTTTTAATCTTCTTCTCCATAGAAATGTGTGTTAGCCACAGATTTACAGCTGTCTGTCTGTCTAGAATTCCAGTCAGGTCTGCTGCTCTGTTTAATTCAAAGCTGCAGCCCGTTTCCCAGCTTCACAACTTAGGATCAAGCACATCTCTGAGACCTGAGTCTGGTCCATTCAGCTAGGTAAAACGTGGCCATTGGCCTCTTAGCTCTGCAAGATATTCTAAAATGAAAAAGGTTGTAGGCAAGCCAGTTTGCCCATGAATTCTCCTTGTGACAGGTATACTGACTCAAGGGTGATTTATATTTTGAAGACCAAAAGCATTTTTCCTATGCAATTTACTTACTCTTGCAAGCCTTTTGGCCTCAGTGCAGTTAACAGCCAGTGTATCCTCACTTTCACCTAAGCTTTCTGTGTCAACCTTTACTATCCCACTTTTCCTAAGAAAAACATGCGTTTTGATGGAGTATTCCTTTCAGTTTAATTTACTTTTATTCACATTCTTTACTATCATAGGAAAACCCTCCTTTCTACAGTGGTTTAACCTGTATCCCCTTGTATTTAGTCACTTGCCAAAACAAACCCAAATATTAAACTGTTTCACTCTTTTAAAAGCGGTTTCTAAATACAACTTCCTTCCACCCTCCCATGTTTTCATTCTGAATGAAACTGTTGATTTACTTGACTAATTCCAATATTTTTGTTATTGCATAAGAAATACACTGTCTTAACAACCTCAAATCGAGTGTGAAGCAGCAGAGAACTTCTCAGTATTTAAGCAGAAACAAATTCTGTATCATGTGAATATATCACATGGGCTGACTTTTGCACTCAGAAGGTCTCACTCATGGAATGCTAGAATTAAATTGTTTTAAACCCCAGAGTACTTGAAAACCTTTATGGCCTCCCTTGAAATAAATGCAACTGAAGTTGGAAACAGCCTGAAGGTAAAAATATGAGCTACTAAGCCTTAAATCCTAAACAGAACAAGACACTATCTGAATGTCTTCTACAGAACATCAAAAGCAATAGTAAAGTCCTTGGTTACTTCTGCATGTGGTCTGTAGGATCAAGATTTACTAAGTTTTGGGAGGTTGGTTTTGTTTTGTTTTGATTTTTGGGGATGAAAGGAAGAGGGGATTATGGAATAAAAACAGCTGTTGAATTGTGTCATATATGGTAATAAGCTCCTTTCCTCACGCACCCAATCGCATAGGGAAAACACCAATATTTCATCAAGATGGTCAGAATCCAGAAGCACATTCCACAGCAGCATTACCTTGGCAAGAGGTACAGGCATCACAAAGCAAAACTAGATTGATTTTGCAAATAGTTCTTCCACACTTTTTCCTCAACCCTGTGATCTATAGCACATCAGAAGTACCCAGTTTAGTCTGACATTTCTTAAATTCCTTTGAAAATTATGGCTGAGGCTGTAAACAGGGACTGAGAGAAAGTGGAGGCCTGCTGAGGGACTTGAGTTCAGGCATTCAGTGCTGAACGCGCCTTACACTATGGAAAAACTCAGCAGTTACTTTCTGGATCTGTTCACAGGTCTTGGATTCCACTTCTGCTACAAGAGTTCAGGATGGAGGTGACAACTGCATGAATCACTGGGACAACATGTCCATCTACCAGGAAATGACAGAGTTTCCTAGTGAGCTGAAAGGGAGAGAAAGTATTTCTGGGAATTGCTGCAAATTTGATCATCCTTGTCTAACGAGGAGTCAGCCATAACTTTGATTAATAGAAGCTATATATCTTTGAGGAAAGGTGGTGACAATGTTTTGGCCAGCTCTTCAAAGTGTTTCTCCTTTCAGCCAGACACACTTCAGTCTTGCCTGGGTTCAGCCTGAGCTGACTGTGCTTCATCAACACACTTCCCTGTAGGCATTTTGACGTGATACAAGGGGTGGTGGTTGCATTGCTCAACAGGGGGTGTACAGGAGGACAGAGAAGACAATTTGAGTTTGGGTGGACGTGGTAACTGTGAGATAACTTATATTAAGGCAGAATTCCCTTCTAGGTATTTCATTAACACCTTAACAACATCAACAGCCTCACAATGCACTTTGAGCACTTAGGAGAAGGTGCCAACCTGTGTCTCCTGGTAGGAGCTCACTTGTCCAGACTGAGCTGAGTTGTGCTAATGGAGATCAGCTGGCAGAGCCTTCTACTGGAGCCCTTCTGGATAAGGCCTTGTGACACAAGATACATCAGAAGGCTCCCTTTACTGCAGCATAGCCCTTTGTAGTCATTAGGTTTTAAACAGGCTGTGCTGGCCAAGAGAAATTCCCCATACACACACTTCTTTCCCCTTATAAACATTTATGCAAATCACTGCATGCAAGTATAAACTTTCTGTTCAGAAGGTCTGAACTTGTCAAATAGATGACCAGATTTTCAAAAGAAGTTTTTCAAACTGAGCAAACCAAAACCCACTCTGATGCCAATGAGAGCAACAGAAACCTTGAACAGTCTGTGGCTGAGATGGCCCAAAGGAACTGAGCTCCAAGAACAGGAGCTCTGCACAGGGCTGCTAACTCCTTCAGAAACCTCCCTCATTGCTGTTGCCTAATATGCTTGTACAGAAAAATCACCAATAGATGCCTTTAGCTATTTTTAGATGCTCTTAAATGAAACCAGTGGATTCTCAGATTGCAAATCTGAAACTGCCATCTGCTTGGTGTTCCTGCTTTCTGAGTGCTTGTGTGCTCTTTTTTAATTCTGCCTAACACATTCTTGATACCATTGAAGTCAAGAACAGTTTATTGTTAGAGGTGGCCATACAGAAACTACCTGCAGAAGCTGATAAATTGAGTACCCATACTACAAAGATGCTTCATAATAAAGCAAAGAAGAAAATCAAGCTTTAAAAACAGCAAAACATATGCTGGTCAGTATTATACTGCATTATACTGAAAGGATGAAATACAGGTAAAATATGAAAGCTGTTATGTGAAATACATATAGCAACATTTAAGAGTCCTAAATAAATTTAGCTTTTCCTTTAGCTGAAGAATTGTAAATTGAAAATATTGTCCCTTTTGCATGAGGAAAAGTGTTCTGAAACAGAATTGTTCAAGAAAAGCTGTGCAAACTCAAACTATTCCCAAAGACAGACAGCAAGTTAACTAAAAAATTTTGCTCCAAAAATCGCCATGCTGATTGCAGTTGCCTGCTATGTCATTTTCTCTTCCTGCAATTCATCCATAGTCTTCAAACTTGCAGTCTCAGGATAATACTTTTCACAGTGCATGCAAGCAGTACGGTCTGTGGGACTCAGGTAAATGCTGAAAAAAGCAAGCTGTCCATTCAGTTGTCTGGTCAGCTGAAAGTTCCTCAATCACTGCTGTGAACTTACAGTTTTGGAGGTTTCCTTTCAGTCTTTTTTTCACAGCACAGCCTTGAATTACTGGATTCAAATGGATGTCTACAGTTTATTCATTCTTAAAGCACAATTTAATACTTATAGCTGAGACATCCAACCCCTAAGACAAATACATCTACCTTTTTTTTTAATATATGGACAGCTTTTGTTCCAAATATCAGATAATATAAATTGGAAACCAGAACTATATTGTATCAGTAATTTCTTTTACTTGTTATTTAATACATGTGTAGGCAAGAAAGAGAAAGAGGTGGGGGGGACTGGACAGATGATGGGGACTTTTAAACATCTGTTACATTTCCAGAATTCCATTCCTGGTAAGACTTTGAAATGTCACAGCTGCTGCCCTTTTGCTTGTATGATTATTTCTCCAGCTGTGTCGAAATGCTGCAAAACCATCTTGTGACCTGTCACAGAAAATATTTTGACTTAACAATCAATAACATAGAAGTTTTTACTAAATGGTATTACCTAACTCGGTGTTAGAGCAGATAAAAAACATGCTGTTGGTTCTTAATCATTGAACTTAGAGCGGAGGTGTTCAGGTTGTATTTTCCCAGCAAAGTTGCATTTCTTACTCTTTTAATAGTTTACAGCTTGGTTCTTCATATCTCCTCTACACACTTAAGCCCAGTTAAGGCAAGGAGACTGATTTCTGACTCTGAACTATGTGCTAGGATAAACCCCCTGCAAATCAGAAAGAATTTTTTTGAGCAATAGACTTTAGAAGTGGCTACCCAAGTATCCGAGAAAATGAAAATGGATGAGAGGGAAAACTTATCTAAGAGAGCTTGAGGCTGGAAAAGCACCACAGAGAAGTTATTCCAATTGCTTTATAAATACTTCCCCTGATGGTTCTGGTTTCTTCTGGAAAATGTCTCAGCCATCAAGCCCCACAGAAACACAATTCTGCCATATATCAGACAGGGCTGCCTGGCTTCTGGACACTAACTAACAGGGGACGTGCTCCACAACAGTAAGAGTCGCTGAGCTGCCAAGCAAAGCCAGTGATCTGCAGAAGGGTGAAGGATGGAGGGAGGCTCACCAACCTCACAGTAAGAATTTCTTCCTAATATCTAATCTAAGCCTACTGTCTTTCAGTGTGAAGCCATTCCTCCTTGTCCTATGACTACACACGCTTGTAGATATTCTCCCTTCAGCCTTTCTTGTAAGCTCTCTTCAGGAACTAAAAGATCTCACTTAGGTCCTCCTGAAACTTTTTCTTTCCCAGGCTGAACAAACCCAATTCCTTCAGCCTTTCCTTGCAGGAGAGGTGCTGCATTTCTCTGATCATCTTGGTGGTCTCCTCTGGACTCACTCCAACAGGTCAATGTCCTTCCTGTGCTGGGACTCGAGAGCTGGATGCAGCACTCCAGGTGGAGTCTCATCAGAGGGAAGCAGAGGGGCAGAATCCTCTCCCTCACCCTGCTGGCCACGCTGCTTTGGATGCAGCCTAGAGGACATGTTTGGAGTGCCCATGACTGAGTCATGTTCTCTCACCCACCAGCACCCCCAAGTCCTTCTCTCCAGGGCTGCTCTCCATCTGTTCATCCTCAGCCTGTACTCATATCAGGGGCTGTCCACAGCCAAGTGTTTTCTACCATGATCAAGAGAGAATCCTGTCACACACACAAGAACAGTGTTACGCACCTGGCTAAGTGTACATACCTGGCCAACAACATTAAATACCTGACAGTGTTCATTATTTAAACTTACATCAACTTGTTGGCTATGTCTGAAAGCAGGAAAGTAGGCTAAAATGGACAGTGGGGTTTTTTATTTGGTTGGGTTTTTTGTGTTTTGTTTTGTTTTGTTGAGAAGAAATTGGGCAAAACTGCTGGTAACAACTGCCCACAGATTTCCTAGCCTGTCATTATAAAGATGTTGAGGAGGAGATTCAAAATTTGGCAAAAGAACTGATTTTCAGATAGATGCTTTCCCACCTCACTGAAGAATGTCTTTAAGAAAAATCATTCAACCCTATCAGCAAACTCATGTTTTCCAGCTTTTTTTTTCCCATAAAAAAGGGTTCCCAAGGGTCAGTTCTTTAGAGTCCTTCCAGTAATACTTGGACATGCAATAAAATCCCAGGATGATGGATTCTAGACTGACCAGACTATGGTCAGTCTATGGTTACATTGGATTAATTTCTTAGAAAAACATTGCATTTTCTGTAATTTGTTTCATAATCTGAAACACAGGGTCAACTATTTAGTCAAATTTGTGAAAGAATTATGTTAAGTGGGATTTTACAAGATATTAGTGGGTGAAAAGTGAAGCTATTGCCACCATTTTCAAAGCCCTATTTGTTTGAAGTACTGCTGAGCTTCAGAGTTCCTCTTCAGGCTCTGTATGGAGGAATGTTTTGGGAAAATAAAGGGGTGTCAGACTCTGAGCCCGTGTTGCACTTGTTCAGTCTTTCAGATTTGCACCCAAAACACCTAACTAAGCTGCATTTTCACAGGAACTCACACGAGAAACAAAAAGAAGAGTTATCAGAGACTAGTGAGGGAAAATCACAATCTGAGAAATAAGGATTTAGTGCTACAAGTGGGATAAAATCCTGAATGCATTCCTTTCTGTCAGGCCTCCTACAGTATACAATGAGATAAATCAGGATTCAAGTATGGGTGATAATGTGTCTGTCGTTGTTCAACACCCTGTTGGTAAATGCAGTTTATCAAGGGATAAACCTTGATGTGACTGAGTGATTTATTTATTTTTCTAGAACTCTTTCAGTATTGGAAGTTGATACTGCGCAAAAAAATTTTCAAGGGGCGCAACAGCTGAAGCTTCCCCACAAATAGATATGCCAGAGAGGAGACATTTGGCAGGCTGTCTTGTGCCTACAGACTATGTATTTGTCATAGAGAATGAGTTGCTTTTCCAGAGAAGAGGAAGAAGATTTAAGAGAAAACAACTCTGTTACCTAAACATAGTCGTGACAGCCTCAAATGATGGCTGTAAGAAATTTCAAGACAGACAACTGAAAGCCTTAGGGAATACCCTAGGCATTCAAAGGTCTCTGGACACCTATGTTTACATGTTTACAGCTATGTTTACATAAGTGAATCCCACCCTGACAGTCACATGGAGCAGCAGAAGGGCTCTGGTGAGCAGAGACACATCTGAGGTGCGAGGACAAGGCCTTGAGAAGACAGTGAGAATATACCCACAACATTCTTTTCTAGAAAACCTATGGGATTAAACAGCTCGTTACAGGAAAGACAAGGTAAGAGGGGAGAAGATAAAAAGGGGAAAAAAAGGAAGAACTTTGTTCAGAACATGGACAGTCTAACAGGGGCCAAAAACAGACACTAGAGAAACATGTCTTAGAAAGGGGATATGAAGGGTGAGGAGCAAAGAGGGAGGTAGATCTAATTTGGAGAAACATATACAATCCACCAAGTTCAAAATACATGAAGCAATACATCCTCCTTCATGAAAGTAGTTTCCATTACTTTTTAAGCAGTTTTCCTTGAAAAAGATAAATCACTAGTTTCTGCAGCAATGCAGAGAATGATCTCTTAAAACTTTTCCCAGTTTTCCATACTCAATTTCTCTTTGTCACTTGCATAACACAGTGAACATGTTCCCAGACAATGAAATTAAAAATACATGAACCTGACAGTTGATAGGATAAAGGAAGAAACCATACAAGAGAGAAAAAAATTACAGAGTTTTGATTTTTTCCTCCAAACAATCCAGTGGGCAAAATTCTCTCAGAAGTCCTCTCTCTGAAGTAAGGACAATTGCAATGCTGTAATTAAGACAGAAAAGATTACTAGTTAACTCTAATTACGTTTTGATTTCTACTATTTTATATGGTTCATTTTTCTTTGAAAGCTATTACTCACTGGAATGAGCCTGAACAGCTGTGAGCCTTTCTTGATAATATGGGTTAGGAAATACTATCGTTTGAACTGATTAAGTGTGCACATTCCACTTGTCTTTATCTCATTAAATTGTAATACACAATACACTGTAGACACTGGAAAACACACAGATCACATGCACAGGAGACAATCACTTGAGAACCAGAGACACCAGGCTTTCCTGGAAGCCACCTGGGATTAATTCCCACATAGCACAATACATACCAGTTTAATAGACCTCATAAAACTGGGATTAAGATTTCAGCCCTACATTAGGGCACGTGACAAATTTTCAGCTGTTTTAAAAATGAAAGAGAGAGAGAGAGTGAAGAAAATTTTATTAGAAGAAAATGTGGGGCACAATTTACATTACAAAACTGCCCTTATCTGGGCAATATAGTCTTTTTCCCAGTGCTCTATGTTGTATGTGGCAGCAGCCTATCTGAAAGAGTTGCATCAGGATGTAATTTTCTTCCTGCAAAATAGATATTAAAACCTTCCTAGTAGAAGATCACCAGAAATCCAGGACGTGTTGCACCTCCAAGACAGAATGTTTTACTAATGGTTATTTCAATTCTTTATGAGACAATGGTTTCCAGTGCAGTTTAAATTTAAACAGAAGCAGGGAGATGTTTCCTTTTACAGATCACTCTTCTATGATGTTGCTCCTATCTCTAGATCACACAGCATGAAAGAATGCCTGTGTGCCATTTTTGGTTTTCCTACCTTCCTTGCTGATCTCTGTTGTGGACTATTGCAGCTCTTAGATCTATTTTTGGTAAATGGAATGACTCAGAATAAGTATGTTTCCTGGATGAATAACAAAAAGACAAACTCCTGTTACACTCCATATCCCTTATGGCTCTTGATGCTTGATTTGCTGAAGTTACAGGGACTATCAAACATTACCAATTTTTAGAGCCTTTGCAAATTCCAAGGCTGTTTTGACTAAGGTCAGAAATTATGGAAAAACATTTTATTAATGAAAAAAAAAGATTTCATAACCCCAACTGAGTGCTACATATACATATGTGGATGTCAGATTATTCTCCAGCGAACTGCACTGAAAATCTCAAAGCTTCATTTAGCAATGCCCTGCCTGCCTCTCTTAGCCTGGGTCAGTTGCCATGGCATCTGCACAGCTCTCTAAAAAGAACCCAAAGCCAGTGTAAGCTACATCTGAGTCAGCTCAGTGCCTGACCTAACAAAAATACTGTTGCCTAAAACTGGGCACTCTGAGTAGATTTTGCCTGAAGCAGACTTGTTGAATCCAGACAATAGCACTACTAAGGCAAGACAATACATGCAACAGTTATGAGCAATAAAGCAAATCATTTTGCCCTTGCACTTGTCAAAGAATTAGAAGGTGTCATAACACCAGGTGCCAGAGAAGCTGGTAACTAAGGACAAAATAATACACCAAGGCATAAACAAGCTCCTAGTACACTGGGTAAAGGACTTGACAGCTTTTTTAAATTATTATTTGGCATGGGTTAAAACTTCAGTTTTGTTTTCACTCAGATGTTTCCAAAAATACATGGATAAGAAACATTGGTTTGCTATGAAGAAAGGGGGTGACAGAGTCTGTGCTCACACAAGTAGTGCTGATATGTCCAGGGAAGTGATGGAGAGATGCCTGTTCAGGAGAGGACCATGCTCATCTCCAAAGGAACTTCTGGGCACATTTTTCAGCATGTGTGGAATCTCATTCAATGTCCAGGCTATTCACAGATTTTGTGATGGAAAGAAAAACAGCATGAGAAACAGAGGCCAACAACTTTGTTTCTCAAGTCTCTGATCAGCCCCTGTCAAACTCATTTTCCTGCCAATAAAAGCAAAAGAGTGTAGTGCTTGAGTGTTTAATAGTGGGAGCTAGAATTCATAAGCACTTAGAGAAATCCCTCCTAAAATTTTAGCAAATATGAACGATTTTAAACACCACATTTCATGCAAAATACTGGACATCTTCTATTTTTTTGCACAACAAACTATCTCTTCCTAAAGCAGTCACTAGTAAACCCTTTTTGCAGAATGCAAAAGAGAAGGGAAGTTCTACCTGGTAGATTTTATTTTTTTTAATAATATCATGAAGAGAGGGTGTTTTTTTGTTCTGTGTGAACAAATGCCTATTTCTTCAGTCATCCACAACTGACAAAATAATAAAAAGCATACATGTTGCTTGTTTGAATGAGAGTAGTACGGAGTGTCTTGGGTCATTTGCCCATGCTCCAGACTCCAGTTTTAAAAAGCAGGGACTGGGCACATCCTGCTGCTAATTCTACTTTTCTAACCATTTAAGTCTGGAGAGCTAGAGGTGAATGATTGCATCTGGTAAGGAACTTTTGCTCCCCAAACCATTGAAACCTCAGAAAATTCTCCTAGCCTTACAAGCGGGGTGAAGCAGGAAAAGTCTCAGATACAATCTAGCAGTGCCCTACTCTAGGACAAAGAGGCACACACCGTGTGAACCAAATGCTCCCGTTTGACTCTGCCATACCCAAGCCTCCTGCACGCTGATGATGGAAAAAGCACTCATGCACACACATGCAGGTTCCCTTGGAACACTCTGCCCACTGGAAGAGATCTGCCTTTCACATGAAGTCATTTTGCCAGTGTTTTGAATAGTATTTTCCGCATGTTTTTTCTATGAGATCAGCAGTCATGCCCTACTGTTCCACATTATCAGCCCTTTTTTTTTTTTCCACCCTGTGTTTTACATTAGCAAATCAGCCAGCTCTGAGATCATATTACGTAAGTTTCTTGTTTTCTTTTTTTTTTTTCCTTCAATTTCTGTGTTTCTGTAATTAATAGGAAGTGGCTCTCCATTAAGGCCTAGAGATGACAAATGGCTTCCTTTCCTCATTTGTGCACAGTTCAGCTGCGAGCCCATTGTTCCTTGAGCTGCTCTTTCCCAGTGCTGCCAGCCCCAGGACTGCTGTGTTTCACAGAGCAAGAACCACGTCATGGATACATTTGTCCCTCACCAGCCAGAGGCTCTTGTGACAAAATACAGACTTGCACACAATAAACTTTGACCTGTAATTTTAGCCTTTCCCTAAGGAGGATTCATCTCACTTGATGTTAATCTACTGAAAGGTAGTTGTCTGAGCTATTGGGCTGGTTACTGATGCTTCCTCAGTAATCAGTGGGGAGGAGTATTCAACCCATCTGAGGTGGATGAGGAATTTCAGATACCTGCTTGCCCCTGGCTACAGAGCATACTGAGACAGCTACTAAATTAAACATCTACTTTCCAGATGGCTGAAGTGTTATGACATGAATTCCATTGTACATGGTTTCCTGCACCACTCGAAGCCTGCTCTGAAGGAGACATGTCTTCTTTATCCTTCAGTCTGAGACAGTCAACACTACCTCCTTTTTCTATTTTGAAGCTGGTGCATGACTTTCTTTTTCTTCTCTCTTTCTGTCATTAATGGAACTGGTAAATATTTTGCAACAAATCATGTACTTCAATCAAATGAAAATTTTGGAAATAAATATTGAGCACATCCTAGTTTTCTTTCAATGCATATGTTTTTCAAAGTTTGGTGACTGCATCTTTTATAGACAGTTGGGTAAGAATTTTCAATAATTAAAATTCTAAGGCTGAGTGTTAGTCTGGTTTGGATTCATTCACCACAGAGTATTTGCCCTGTTCTGTGGCAGAATAACAACTAGAGGTTATTTGCAATAACTAATTTGACCCTGCTTGGTAGTGGCTTGAAAGCATGGCAGTAGTCTATTACAATGACTCAGTTGCATGGCATTAATTTTGAGCTGAGATGGAGTTATTTAAGATGCTGAAATATGATGGAGATTATCTTGTCTAAAAATTAAGTTTTATGAGTCGAAAATTTATTTTCTGCAGTTGAACCCTAATGTGCATTTAAAATTCATAGCTTCTAAGAATGCTATTAGTGAATTTATTTGCTGCAATATCCCTGAGAAAAAATACATAGAGCAGAATGATGTATTGGAAATACAGTCATGACTTTTGTTCAGCAAGTTAGAATCTGAGCATTAACACAGCACTAACAACAGGTTAAAAAAATAAAAAGGAAAAGTTGAATTGCTATTCCTATTATATCTCTTAAACAAAATGTTGAAAATTATTTGGTTGTCTCTGGTATATAAAATGTCATGAGGGAATGGTCATTTAAGGTATAACCATTCCTACTTGCATATTGAAATCTGAAGATAATCTCAGATTTTTAATCAGAAAACAAGTCCTTGATGTCTGCCTGTTATTTTTAAAACAGGCCTGGAATAGTTAGAACTGGGTGGTGTCACAGAACAGAACACATACAAAATAGCTGTTAAAATTAGACATCATTGAAAAAGCTCTGGAAACAATAGCCTGTAAGAAAAGACCCTACGTTACATCCATGTGCTTCTCTGAGTGTCTCCACTGAGAATCCTTCCCCAAGAGTCCTGGCAGTAGCATCCTTCCAAAGAATCTGGCATCCCTTTTGCCTTCCTATCCTTGTCCTCATGTCTTGCTAGAAAGTGAGTTGCCTTCCAATAGGGAATTCTAACGTGCTACTTCTTCCTTGTTCTTCCTATATTTAAATTTTGTTATTTCACATTCCTTTCCTACATGGGCTGGGATTTCCTAAACTGTCTTCCATGCAATGGAACAAACTAATCAGCCAGCTAACATTCTCTATCCCCTTTTTAAATTGGTCACAAGATCCAAAGGGTAGAGCACTGGACATATTTCAGATATTGAGGTGAGTAGAGGAAATGGGATGTCTCAGAACTGATACTTTGGTCTCTGGCAGCTAAATGCTATAGCAGCGCATGCTGCTGAGATGGAGGATCTGTTCCACAGAGGTGTGCTGGTAAGCTGGTTTAGCAGCTGTGCCTAGATACGGCTCCCAACAAACAAGGATCTGAGAGCTGGCTCCAAATCAACAGCCTGGTAACCATTCAGCTAGTCTTAGAAAATGTTTTGTTCCAAAGTTTTAAGTGCTTTCTATTTTCTGCAGAAAAATCTCCACTGAATTACTGTTATGCACCTTTCATCCAACAGAGGAAAATATGTGATTTCATTCTGAAAAGTTGATTTAATATTGAATCCTAGTTGGCAATTTGGCATTGTTACGGAAAAGCTCCCACAAATTTCAGAAGTGACTGTTTTGCTTTGCAAAAAAACCCCACGCTGATAACTCAGCACATTCTTCTGTGCTTCCTTTGTCAGGTTCTCTAGAGAAAGCATTTTGCAACCATGCTCACAGAAATTCCATTTTTGTTGCAAGACCATAGCCCAAAGCTATGCCAGCATTGGAGTAAAATTTTATCCAGAATTGTAAGGCAAGTAAAACATCCAGGAACATTCCTCTTTCAAAAGTTACCGGTGAGAATGATAGACAATGTCCCCTAAGTTTTAGAAAAGCTCTGAAAATTTCTGGTTTTGTTTCCAAAGCTCCATTTCCAAGAGTCTGTTTGACTGATGCAGATCTCTGAGATCACATAGGTTTTTATGTTTTCTTTTTAAAAGTGACAGCCATAGTACACCTTCCCCAACAGGAGCATTTCCTAGCTAAAAGTAAAAATTATCAGCAAACCCCAAAAATTAAAGGCAAGCTGTTTGAAAATATATGCCCGGATGTTAGGGAACTAAAATTTCCTTCTTCCCCTTAACAGGCATGTCTATTAGCCTGACAATCAGATAGATGCAACCGATTCGACTTCTGGTTGAGGAATTCAGAGATTTATAGGATCTATGAAGTAAATCTGAGGGTTTTAGGTCGCTAGACTACATCTGGCCTACTTCTCATCACTACATAATTACTGCAAGTGGTTGTGTTCAAATTGATGTAGTTTATGCACAAATCTGTGGTGGTTTATGCAACTTGAATGGACCAAGGTTTTGTTTTTTTGTTTTGTTTTTTGTTTTTTTTGTTTTTTGTTTTTTTGTTTAGAAAATGGTGATGGTCTTCCTCCATTATCTAGAGAAGGTAGACAGCTCCAACATAAAGGAATTAATTAAAAAAAGAAATATGATCATAGATCAGAATGGATAAGCCCAATCATCAGGAGCATACATAATCTGTATCAGGAGAAATGAATATTCACCAGGGTTGTGAGTCCAGTATCCTCCACAACCTTAGAAAAAAATCAAAACGAAAAAAGAGGCTGGGGAAATTTCTATCTTTACTATTGTAAGCTGTGCACAACACCTGGAAATGCTTAGGATTCAAATAACATCTCAGAATATAGTTTTTTTTTTTTCTTTTCTTTTTTTTTGTGTGCAAGTGGGGGGGTTTTTTGGGGGTTTTTTTGGTTGTTTTTTTTTTGTTTGTTTTTACAAACCATTCTAGTATTATTCACTCTATTTTTTATTTGAGCAACGTAGACTGGCAAGTACTATAAACATCTCTGGAAATAGTCACTCAAATTTTGCTTCACCCAGATTTAAAGCATTGGTATTTATTTTCTTGGATTACACTCTTCCCTGGGGACAGAGCCAACATCAGAGTAAATGTCACCATCTGAGAATATTAAATGATTGATAACTAGACTATTTTGAAAAAACAAGAGAAACACTTAGCTACTCTCACTGTAATGCCTCAGTATTACTCTAGTATCAATGTGTACCACTGAGAAGTAGTTTTGTATGTCAGACACCAAATATAGGCATAGAATAACTGATTTAGAATAACTGATTCCCCTGGATCCGTTGCACATTTTCTTTGTCACATGTATTTTTGTTTCATTAATTAAAACAGTTATTACACAAAGTAATGGAAAACAATTTATTAAGAACTTATTAGAAAGAAGATACTGCAGACTCTCCCCTACAATAAAATATTTAACCATCTTGCTGAGCTGGACTCCCTTGAAGTGATCCCTTGTGCTTTGCTTTGGACAGTTTTTATCATAAATTCTGCTGAAAACATCAATTAGCTGCAATGCTCACAATGTCACAGTGCAATAAGGGCAGGGCTGCTCAGATCTGCCATGTGACCATGCAGTGTTTAACTGTGTCCTCCTGCTTTCCTGCTCATCCACCCTCTACATCCGAACAAAGAGAGTGTATAAGCTAACTTTTATAAAATACAACATAGAAAACAAGATCCCTCTTTTCTTACACATAAAAGACTAAGAAAAGTAATGGAAACAGTCACGTAAAATATTAAGAGGCGGGCTTTGAAGTTAATTTTGAAGACAGGAGGAGTCACTACTCACTGGAGAAGCCAAGGCCCTAGAGAAGAGCCTGCCTATAGCTCAGGCCAAGGTGAATTTTGGGTGGGAAATAGGACAGGCTCAGTGAAATAGGAAGGTTGGCAGATATAGAGGACAAAGGAGGATCCTTGCCAGTTCACCTATTTTGTAGCCAGGCCAGCTGGATTTGATGGCAGACTGCTCCAAGAACCTGAAAATTCTGTGCCAAATAATTTCAACAAGGAAATGAAGATTTAAAAAAAAATAAAACAGAAAAAAAGTTGCCACCCACTCTGCTTGTCTTCCTGCAGGATTTACCTCACAGTATTTTCATTTGCAGCTTACAGAGTACTATAGCTGTCTGCCCCTGTACCAGCTTGCAGAGTTAGGAATGAGAGATGGTGTTGTTAGCTCAATGTGCAGCCAATGGAGTGGGTGAGTATGGGGAAGAGTAAGGGTGTGGGTACAGAGGCAGTATGGAGTGGTGTCACATGTCCAGCAGCAGCTCAAGTGAAATAACTGGCAGTATGGATGCTGACACAACGGTGAAAGGTTCTCAACTGATTGGAATAGGTCACATCTGAAACTTTTTCATAAGGCTGTCTACATATCCAGGAAAATACAAGTGTTTTGGCTTGACCCAGATATTTTTTTTTTAAATTTACACCCAAGATCTAGAATTGGATTTTAGATTAAATCCCTTACTTTGGAAGTTTTGTGCTGTAGAGCACATTCCATAGCCTGTGCCAAGGCTGCATGAATGCAGGTCACTTGTAGCTGCAGCTCTGATATTAGATTACTGAGAACTTGCTTAATAACCAAACATGCTGTGACCATGTCTTTGAACAGGGCTTATTTCAGTACAGCATTAAAGGTTAAATTTCAAACCATCATATCCCTCAGTTAATGTTTCCTTTAGCCTTTGAAGTCTGTTTACTCTTCCACATACCTGTTTCTGTTTTAGGTCAGAGGGTATTTGTATGTAGGTAAGAGTACACATATCTAAGAGACTATTTCTGCGGGGATATTATAGAGCGTAATTTTAGGTCTAGGATACATACTGAGAAGTGGACAGGCTGCCAGAAGGATTATAAAACCAGTCGTGTGTTTTTCAAATCCAAAGGACAGGTTTCAATTAAGAAAAGCTAGGTTTGGATGTAACAAAAATCAGTGCCAGGTAGAAAAGGCTTCTCTGATCCCTTTCCTGCCCCATCCACCCTTCCCATTTTGTACTTTTGGCCAGCTATGAGATGAACATTTGCTCTGAACTTGCACAAGCCCTTGCAGCGTGACAGCCTATGGAAAGCAGCTCTAGAGTGAAAGGTTTCTGTATAGCTGACAGACTGGATTGGTGCAAGAGGCATGTCAGAGGCTGGCCCACAGCCAGGAAGATAACCTACCAGTCAGTATTCTGGATCTCACTTGCATTGAACAGGCAGGAAGATGCTGTGTATTTTGCCATTGTATAGGTTCTGACTCAGTGCCAAAATAAGCTCCCAAAATGGATGCACAGCACAGCATCTAAAACACTGCACTGTCCCAACTGCGGCAAAAGGAAAACACTTCTTTCCCTGTTGCTATGTACTTTGGCAGATCTCCCATCCAAAGAATTGTGCTCAAAGTACTCTGGAAACACCTGCCAGGAGACTACTTGGGAATGTTGTTTAAACAAGCCTACCTGCCAACTTTCCAGCACTGTTGACACTGCACTACCAAAAACGCGTCCTATTTTAAAACAGGCTTGATGGATAACAGGAACTGGGCCATAAGGATGAAGCACAGAATATGCTTAAAATCTGCTTGCAGTTTCTGAAGCTGCTCAATGTATGTAACCGTCTAATGTACACACATTTCAATATGCAGCAGTATACATGGTTGGACTCTTGACAGGAACACATACGTAATAATGGTATGTGTTGATGTTGTGTGAGGAGAGGAAGGATATGTTTTTCCTACAGTAATTTACTCTAAAAAGGCTTCCACATAATTGTTTTCTGATAAGACGTCTTTTTAAGTGTGTACATATTTTTAGCTATAAAAACTTTCAGGGCAAAGCTTTCATGTACAGTGTTTGTTCTCAGGAGAGATCATGCAGAAGCAGAGGTAAAGACAGTAGCCTCTTGCCAGATTTGTCCACTGAAGGGAAGAGAAGGTGTAGACAGACAGAAAAAATGTCCTTTTTCACACACACACAGAGAGCATGCACATATACACACTGGCCCAGCCAGAGTTATCAGGTAGTGATGGAAATACAGTCTGCTTCATTAACATTGGCCAGTGCAAGACATATTGCCACATCTTCTAATGGGGAAACTGAATTTCCTTCCATCTCCACTATGCACATACTTCTATTTCCCCATATTGTGTGTTTATTTTCAGATGTAGGTAGTTCAGTGTCCATTTAGTTAAATTCCCTCTGCTCTCTTTGAGGATTTCAGAGATCTGTTCACGTCTTTGTTCTTGGCCCACTCCTAACATGTTCCTGTGCTGGAGAACTTGAATCCCATGGCACTTTTCTGTATGTGAAGGTCTGTGAGGTTCTTCTACTCCCCTTTCACTAGTTCTAGTAATAGCCTGAGTCCATAAATGTAATCTCTTCAGGGGACTTCAGCAAACATAGAAAATGACTCTCTAAAGGAATATCTTAGGCACAAGGAGGAGGCTCAGCCTCTCTGAGTCAATCATCCACACCATGCAAGTTCAGTCCTGCAACAACTCCAAAAAGGCTGCATCAGAATTTTTTGCTGATCCATGGATGTGTCAAAATGCTTACATCTAAAGTTGCAATTAACCCCCAAGAATATGCAGCAAATCAATGAATATCCATCAAAGTGGCAAACAGCGAGTTCTTTCAAGCTCTCTCAAAACTTTCCCACTGTTGACCCACAGCAGTGAGGAATACATCTGCCACTCGTAATGCAGTATTTTGTGAGCTTTAAAGCTGTTCTAACCAGCTATAATCAAGAAGCTGTCTGAAGTGCTCTTTATGTCCAGATAAAAAGAAACTGTCTGCTGTGCCAGCAGAAGTATATAACTCCATCCTGAAATATTTACAGCCTTATTGGACTGCATTTTTCTCCATCTGAAGCCAAAGCCTACTGACTTTGTAGGTCTATTTATATCCAGCTTCTCTTGAATATCAGTGGTACGATTCTCGTTGACTTCAGTAGGAGCTGGATCAATGATCATATCACTGGAGTCATAATTCATTAGACAAAAGCATGAAACTTAGCTGCAGCTACTCTCTCACTAATCAGTGGATAAAACTTTCTGCTGACCTTTTCACTGGAAAGGTACCTGTGCCATCAGAACAGTCCCAGCTGTTATTCAACAGTTTAGAAACATTCACAAATGTTATTGTCCAGCTTTTCATAATGTAAAATGCTCTGGCTCTATCAATCCATCTTAACCTGTGGAAAATGCAGATGTACCCCTAATGACCAGAGCAGGCTGAGTACGGCACAACCAGCTCCCCAGAAAACACTGAAATGCACAGCTCTAAGCTTGGCTTGAGGACACTTAGCATTTGTTTTTGCAAGTTTCCATCTCTCATCTGCAGTATGCTGTCAAGGAGACAGTTCATATCCTCAAGCCAGTAGCAGACTTATGAAAATGTAAAAATCTCCCATATCCTTAATCAACAACTGAAATCCATAGATGTGTGGCAGGGATAAGGAAAGACAACAGAATGCATGCACATGCTTTAGTTATCTTTTTAATTTTCTGTAGTGAGACTGATTCGGCTTTATATGTAGTTTCCATTTTCTAGCATGGTGTTTGTGATTCCCTTCACTGCCATTACAACCTGATAGCTCAGTACATCTTTGCCTACAGTGGTTTTTGTTTGTTTGTTTGTTTACTTTTCTACAGGAATTCTGCAGCATTTGCTTTGTTTTCTAATTTCTACTACATCAGAATTTATTTTCTTATTTTCAACAATATAGAAACCAAAACCAAAATTGTGTCTGTTAAAAATATTTTCAGGAGGAATAGTGCTGTAAGGTATTTATTTTTAAAAGCCTTTATGGTATTTAAAAATATTTGCTGCACAGAAAATATATGCAGCATTTGATATTACTGCAAGGTTCAGATCTCCAGCTTCATGGGAGGAAATTTTGTTTTAGTTATTATGAGCCCTGTATCTATTGTCTAATTCTTGTTTCTTGTATTTTAAGTACAGGAGACTGAAGAATTAAGCTCATTAAAATCAGAAAAATGTCATTTTAAAGAGCTAAACATAATTTCTGAGGTGAACTGTCCTATACATATCCTTCTTAAACATGAGAATTTTTCAGTACTCTGAAACTGAAATACTTTCTATTATAAGGTATTGTGCTTGCATACTCTGAAAGATGCTTGAGATACTTGGCTCAGGTTTATCTTCTATGTGTAATGAAGCCTATAAAGCAACATGATAAGAGATATTAAATTACAGCAGCAAATATGAGCGAGAGGTGGAGGTTATACTCAGGGCTGTTTGCGATGTCACGTTGTGTTTATCAAGAACACAGTTATTATATTTCCCATATTAAATTTTGCATTTTGAAATCTCTTTTCTGTATCTGACCTACAGACTACCATGCATATGCAAGCCCTTTCCCTAAAACTGGGCATCTTTTATTCCCCAGAGAAACAGTAAATTGCAAGCAGTTGCTGAATGCAGCTGTAATCTTGATTATTTAGTCAGGAAAACTTTAATTCTTCACAGAGCAGCACACTGAATTTTTGGAGTGGTCTTGAAAACGCAGGAGCTTGGGAACTAAGGACTTCTAACTAAAAAGCCTCTTCTATCTTACCACAGGTTTCGGGAGATCAGATTAAAAATTATGAAAAGATCCTTCATTTTATTTTGGGGTTGACAATTTAGCTTCATCAGAAATGCTTAAATTTTCCTTCTGTCTTCTTTCTCGCTCTAACTTTAATAGTTTGATGGAGCTACAAAGATCCAGTCATCTCATTCAAGCAGCAACCAGGCCCTAGCTGTTTTCAGAATTGACTGTATTTCACTTTAGCCACAAAAACTTAGGTCTTAAATGCTGGCTGTGCTTGGCAACTTTAAAACTCTTAATAATAGCAAAAAGATTCAGCTAGAAATTACAGAGAAAGTTGCTGGAACTTCCCCAAAAAATAGTGTCAGATGTGTCTGTGCTGGGCAACTGTCACTGCAAGAGGCTGTAGAATTCTTTGTGGTAAATGCGTCAAAGTGAGAACTGATAACTTCATGACAACTTGCTCAGCATGGTAAAAAGCAAAGAGGATGGAGAATAGCATGAAGTGTTGCTGATAACAAGAATTCCTAATCCTAAAACGAAAATTTGTTGGAGTTGCTCCAAGGTATACTATTGTTCAGTGCCTAATGTTGACCCCACAACATTTGATTTTTGAAGGATAGGAAAAATCTGCACTGGACTTCATGTCTCCATAGCAAAGAAGTGAGGTGGCTTACTGTAATAACCATCTATCTTATGAAATCTGAGGACTTCTGAATATTATATGCAATTTTGGCTGGACAAGTTGAGCCACTTCCAGCTCCCTCAGTAGTAAAAAATAAAAAAGAGCAGCGGAAAAGAACCTGCTAATGTATCCCCTAGAAACAACAATAATAAAAAAGTGGTATGCAGTCATGTGGTGGTATGCAAAAAGAATGGTATGGCCACAGAAATACAGGGATAAACAGCAGGGAATTATATGTACCAGCAAAAGTAATTCTCTCCTGCACTGTTACTGACCTCTTGTTTTTCTATTGAGGCCAAGAAGCAAGGGAACAAAGCATCATGGCCAAATCAAAGCAGACATGTAAGAAGCCCTCTAGGACAAAAGCAATATCCCCAACCAGCCAGATCACATGAGAAGCCCACACAGGTGAGAAGTCCACACATATTAAGGGACCAGCTCTCCCTTCCCCTCTATGTACTGTTCTTCTCTCCATCACCTGCCTGTGCTTCTGGTTGTGATCATGGCTGGGCGGCTGTGGCATCACTAAATGCCAGGAGAACAGAGAGGAGAGACAGGGAGAAGAGTAAACATGCACCAGTACCAGCAGCAGGGGCTCTGTGGTTCCAGGACTCCCCAGGAAGCATCCAGATGGGGCAGCCCCATCTCTCTGAGTGTAGCATGTAGCCCAGGGGACATTTTGGTGACTCTTTATTTACTATACAGTGTTTTTGCTGGAGTTACAACCCCTTGTTCTTCTACTGAAAAGTGCTAATCAGGCTCTTTTACAGCAACTAAATCCAACAGCATTGGCAATCACCTTTTAATTTATGGCCACTATCCTGCTTTCCTAAAGTACATTCTATTTACTAACCTGCTGTTTTGTGGTGGTATCTGTTCCATTTTGATACAGGTGCAGATGCAAAATGTAACAGTTTTATTATTTCACAGATTTTATATATCTAACTGTTTTGCTATTCACTGCACTCTGACAGGCAACGTTATCACAGTTTACTGGGCACACCATACCAGTCTTGAAACAATTCTGCCTTTTTTTTTTATGAAGATACTAATGAATGTGGAAAATGTCTCAAGTTAATTGGTTCCTCTCAGAGGGACTGGAATGGGAAAAGGAAATGACAAGGGAAATAGGTATAAAAATAAACCATTCTTGTGCTCTAAATTTCCTGAACCCCTGGAGTTTTTCATAAGCTGAAGTAAAGGAAAAACCTCACAGCTGGTGCATTTTTGCATTTTAGATGCATATGAATAGGAATATTTATGATTTAAAATACCAACATAATTTTAACCCACCATTTTCTAATTGCAGCTGATATATACTTCGTGTGTTTCTTGGCAATTTCATCTGGAAAAGACACAGGGACCTCAAAAAGTGTAGGATTTCATTAGGAAAAAAAAGGCAACACAGGCTGCTGTATATATTGAGGAGCTTGCCAAGCCTATGGGAAATCAGAGGAGCAGATAGGCCAGCCTCCTTCCTCCAAGCTCCATCTCTGTGAACTAAACTCAGGAACATTTTCTGCCTGGGACGTAAGAAAATCTTATGTGCCTAGGTAAAAAAGAACAGTATGTGCTTAGGCTAAGCCAATTGCCCAAATTCATTTTCCATAAACAAGGCTCTGCTACGGAGACATAACTGTGTTTAATCCTGTCTGGATGACTTCATTTGCTAAGCACTCCAGAGCTTGCCATAGACCATGTGATTCACCCAGATCCATTCACTCTGGAAAGTGGCTCTCTGATTCTGAAGCAGCAAAAAATTGTCATTTATCAGAGCAGTAGAATTAACACTGGGTCATGAATATCCTAAAAGGTATGTTTCTCCTTCAGGAAAAGCCTTTCCAAATCTTATATTTCATTGATTTTTATCTTTTTCCTGATGTTTTTAGATAATTCAACCCATTTCCAACATGTATTCACAGCAATTTCAGCTACTGGATAGCAGTGTTTCATCCTGAACATAAAAGAACTACATGTTTTGATTTCTTATCCATGTTATATTTTAGGACATGATATAACTACTTCATACAGCAAATAATTTTTAATTTACCTTTAAGCATTTCTGTTTTTTTCTCCACCACTACATGGAAGAGCTTTCCCTACCCATGGCAGGCGGGTTGGAACCAGATGTTCCCTAAAGTCCTTTCCAACTCAACCAGAAAAAGCTGGATTTTGCATCCCTTTATGCCTTATGTCATAATTCTCTTTGAGCTAACTCAAGCCTGCAGACAACTGAGAAATAAGAAGTGACTCAAAGACAGTGCAGGTTTTGGCCTGAAGGTGAGGTTTTCGGATCTGCCAGTGAATGTGAGATGCCACACAGGTTTCTCAGGATGAACTCTCCACCGTACCCTTGAGCTAGAAATGCAGGCCAGGGAGCAACAATCCCTGGAGTCTAATTAAAAGATCCTGGCTTGTAGTGTGGGAAATGTCTCCATGATGAATGGCACTTCGCTGCACTGAACAATCTGTTCTTAAAACATAAAATGGATGTGCTGATTGTAAAGTGGGGATCTGTTTTACTTTTACAGAACTAAGGAGCATTTGCCTATATGATTATGAATAGGGACTGGGCAAACTGCTAGAACTCTTCAAGAGCTGGCTACAGCAGTAATCAGTGGGCAGTGGTTGTTAGTGTGGACAGAAATCTGATCTGGATCATAACAGACCTTGGCAAAATCTACAAAACCTGAATTTGTCAAATGTCTGCTGCATAACAGCAGCAAAGAGGACCCAGATCTGGAACAGAACAAGGTAGTTCAGAAATATCCATCATGGTGCTGCACCAAATACTGCTTTAGATGACTTGAGTGCATTTTGTTAATACATAATTCATTCATGTTCACAGTTTACCCAAGGAGATCTAAAGTGTGTTCCCTGTTATTCCTATGCCATTGTCAGAATTTTTAAAAAACCAGGATGCCAAAACTGATAGCACGCCTTAAATGAAGAAAACCAGAGATCTCTTTCTAGAGGGAGATACTGAAACCTAGTCTGAAACAATGTTATTCCAACACTTGGACCACAAGTTCCTGGAACTGAAAAACATTTTCCAATTCAAATTTTGTCCTAAATGACACATTATCCTTAGAAATTTTAATTTTTAAAAAAGAAAATTGAAAAAATGCTGGTGGAGATTCCAAGCCACCTTGCAAGAAGAGACCTGTGTGTGTGGATTTGGAGGACAAATTTCTCAGGAAGGGATGAGGATGGTGAGCAGATACAGGCATTGACTACTAGAAATAATCCAACAGAAACAAGTCACAGCATGTAAAGTACTTTGCAAAATATCAAGATATGGTCAGCTAGTGCTAAGGAAATCTCATAATATATATTCATGTTGGATCTTCAGGGGGATGCAAGGCAATTTTTAAAAAGGTGTGCTGTAGCTTACTCAAAGGTTTTGCCATTTCCCCTGTTGTCTTAGTATTAATATGACTTTCAGAATAGTTTTAAGCTTTCTGTGATCCCAAATATTGTAAGCTCTGTTGGCTTTTGTTTGTTTATTGCTGCTCAGTTGAACTGACCTAAATTCTGGGACAGTATCTCTTGCAGAGAGATCAGTATCTCCTTTCTCCGTTTGTGGACTTGGCTTTTATTCCTTTTGCAATCTCACCGAGATTGCCTGTAAATCATTCCCATCAGGGCTGCTTTTCTCATTTTCTTCTTTTGTTTCTAGAGTATTTTACTGGCTGTCTTCCTCTAAGGAACAATTCCTGCAAGCCAGGCCAAAGAGTTTCTTCAAAAGGCACTTATTTAAATGCCTCTAAAAATTCAAAGGAAGACGACAAAATATCCAAACTTGAAACTGATATACTCAACACAGAAAGAAGCAAACGGAATGAGAGATGGTGATACCTGAAGAACTAAGCAGCACCACCACAGGGTCCTACCCAGTCTCACAGCACACCAGGCCTGCTGACTTTATACAGGTTGGCAGGCAAGAAAGTACTTAGTTATTCAGTTGCCCCCTCTGTGTCACAATGGTTAACTTCCTTTCTTTTTAGATTTTACAATGTGGGCATCAGTACCTTTAGATAGAATAAAGCACCACATTCTCTAGAAGTAGAATTACATACATATATATGCATACACTTTTTTTGATGACAAATGCTGTCACCAAAATTATAAGAAGAAGCTACAGTTTGGAAAGAAAAATATATTCCCTACTAAAATGTGAATTATGTACAAATCTATCTCCTGTCACATCATGATTCAGAAGAGTTCCACATCCACAGTGTCAAAGGCTGAGTATATTCTATGCAGAAATATATTTTTAATCAGGTTTTGCAGGAGGAAAAAAAGCCAATAAAATCTGTTTGCTTTTTCACACCTCAAAAAATGAAATCTCTTAAAAGAAATTAATAACAGATGGAAAAAGAAAAGACCAGATTTTTGAAGCTAATAAAAATAGTTATGATTCCCAGTTAACCCTGCGCTGCAGTAGCAAGAAATATCAGACTTGCCTAGGCAGATTGAAACTCCCAACTAAAAATGCTACAAGCCAAATTTGGGCTGCAATCAGGTCATTATCACACAAAGGATATTAGGAAGGGAGCAAATAGATTTTTTTTTTTTTTCATTATTCAGATGAAGCATTTAAGCAATATGCATGAGCCAATCCCACTCAACACTGGATACTGAGACTCTCTGGTTATGAGAAACAGTTCCTCAGAACAACCTGATTGGAGCTGCTGGATTTCACCTTAAAGGACTTACAAGAAAAAACTCTAACAGTTTGTCCCCCAATTAGGACTCCAAAAGATGTTGTCCAAAATCTAAGTTTTAAGAACTAAGCCTATAGTTCTATAGATTAGATTTTTTTTTCTTCTATCCAACTGCTTGAACAGTAAAAGAAAGCAAAAGTCACTGTTTAGGCTAATGATGTGTCTTAAGGATAAAGAGGGAAAGAGAAAGACCTGTATTTGGTTACAATTTATCTGTCACTGGGGTTGTTTCTGTGCAACTCTTGAGTCAACTGTAAATCAGCCCAGTTAAAATATCATGCTATACATATCATTCTTTTCTTCTGCCATGACATTTTGACTTTAGAAAGAATGATGTCAGCCCCTGTCATCTAGGTTTTCTTGGTAATATCTCTTTTCCTTTTCAGCCTTTGTATCTCTCACTTTCCCAGTGAGTGTCTTGCTGATGGAAATTCTTGTACTTTTGCCTTTTCCCTTAATGTTTCCTGTAAATGCCTTTTTAAATGACAGTTGATGTTGCAAAATAAATGTGAAAAGGATATACTGTAAACACCATATTTCAGTTAAAATCATGTTTCTGAGAAGAGATAGGACCATTCAAGATGAAAACTGAAACTGTCCCAGTCCCACAGCTGGACTGAATGAGACAGAGATTTTAGCAATTGCTGGGATGAGATGTGGGTCCTAGGCATTTTCCTAGAAAACCAGAATGGACAGCACTGTAAATCAGAGGACACACACATCCCCACCCCCCTTAACCTTTCCAATTTGTTTCATCTAAAGCTAATCTGTGTTGCCCACAGCATGGGGCTTTTATCAAAAAGACTGAGCAGAGACAGGGTGGGGATCCTGTTATGGCAGGGTGTGTTTCTCTGTATTGTAAAGACTCATCCCTCCATTGTATTTGCAGGAAGAGAAAATCAATCTTATGAGCATGTCCTCATCTTAACCCAGTTTCTGGACACACAGATAAGAAAGAAATCCATACTCCCCCGCGTTTGTTGGGCTTCATTTTATTGACTGCAAACCTCTAGATCTGCCACGTACTCTAATGCTGAGATATTACTTGTAAATTGGTAACAGAATTCTCAAGGAAGTAAAATATTTATAAAACCATTAATAAATCTGGATCAAAGTATTATCTCAGATTTTGAAACAGTCAACTGAGTTAGGTAATAGTAGAAATTTTTTTAGCTCCTAGACATCATTGAAGGACAGGAAGCTAGAAAGCAAATCAAATCCCTACAATAAGTTTTAGTCTGAATCTGAATAATCCTTATTATGAACATGGAAAGCCATATCATTTTCAAAGCTGCTCCACTTGCTCAGCTTTGACACTGGGCTCGCACCCAGACCTTTTTGTTCCAGAGCTTTTCTGGCTTCTAGATGCAGTAGAAGAGTCTTGAGAGATTCACAGCAGAGAGGAGGGAGCAAGGAGCATACCCTGAGACTGAGAGTGTATTAAAATTTCAGTCCAGGTTCATCCTCTGATTAAGGGAGGTGCCTAATGAATAAATTGGATGCATAAGAGCTCTGGTGGAGTGAAGCATTTCCCCAGCTAAATCTTCCTAAGAAAACGCTTCCATTTTTTACTGCTAAAAAAAATAAAAACTGACACATTTATCCCAGTTGGTCAATGGGCTACACCTTCAAAGTGCCTTACTCCAGCTCCACCAGATTTCTTTCTCCTCAAGCATCACCCCAGATGATCCAATGGGAAGAACCACATTCTCTCTGTCAGTCAGGGCAAGGAGGACCAGAGGACTCCTTCAGTGGTGACAGGGTTGTCTGCTGTGCCCCCACAGCATGAGCTTGGCAGAAGGGTTGGCACACCAAATGACCCGTGCAGCTCAGCAGCCACAAAAGCAGGCTGTGTCCCTGCAGAGTGCTACTTAGATTTGAAAAGGCAGCTTGATTTCTGCACCTCGTGTGGTTTGCCCCACTAGAAACCTGTCATGAAGGTCTAAATTGCACAGACTTATGAAGAAACAGAAGCCAGCTAAATATGGAAAGACCAGTATGATTCTTACTAAGAATACAGTTCTTCTGGACTTCATTGAGCCATTGCAACACAAGATTAACAGGACTCCTTGCTGACAAATTTTCCCTGCAATTAGGTTTGTTATTTTTGGGTGTTAAAAATAGTTATAATAATAATAACAATAATAAAAGTTTTTAAATGTTTTAAAGTTATCCTTAATACTTACTCCTTAAAAAATTATTAGAGAATTATTTTTTTAACAGATAGGGAAACCAAAGAGAGTGATACAGATGGTGAAAGAATTATGGGGAAATATCTGATATGAAATACGTAATGGTACATGTGTCAAGCTATGGAATAACACAGATAGATATGACCATTTTGGACAGGATATTTTGGGGGAAAAAAGAGCTGCATAATAATTTTCCTAATATTTTTTTAAAAATTAAAATTACAGTAATTTCACGACCATAAGGCGCACTGGACTATAAGGCACATCTCCAGGAGTCGGCAAATTTCGCAATGTTGTACATTATATAAGGTGCACCGGACTATAAGGTGCACATTTTTTTGCGCACGCAACAAAGTAACGAATTAGTAATGGAATCCCGCAATCGTGGAGTTTACTGGCATGTGCTCAAATTGGAAACATTTTTCACAGATTGGTGTAGCCTTTAAACGCAGCCCCAGGTGCCCTCCCCGTGCTGCGGGCCCCGGCACTCCCACCCGCCCCTGGCACTGGCTGGCACGGCTCGCGGCTCCTGGCTACCACTGCACAGCCGCAGGTCCCGGCTTCCCCTGCCTGGCGGCTGCAGCTGCCGCAGGCCCAGGCACTCCCACCCAGCTCTGGTTGGTGCAGCTTGGCTTGCGGCTTGGCCACCACGGCCGCTGGCAGCTTCATCCCACTGCGCCTGGGCTGCGGCCACCAGCAGCTCCTTCCCCCCGGCACCTGGGCTGGTGCCGCCTGGTTTCTCGTTCCCCCCGTGCCGGGGCCGGCGGCAGCTCCCTCCCTCCTTGTGTGGTTCCTGCTGGCTGCGGCTGCCTGCTCCCACCCCCCTTCGTGACTCAGTGCTCCTGCGGCACCGCCCCTCCATTGCTGCTCACACTTCCAGGTTGGTAAATTTTGCAACTTTGTCCATATATAAGGCGCACCGGACTATAAGGCACACTTCCGGGTTCGGGGAAGAATTTTAGTCAAAAGGGTGCACCTTATAGTCATGAAATTACTGCACGCCTTTTTCATATGGTCCCTCTTTTCCTTTTGCAAAATGAATGATTTTTATCAAAACACATTTGTTTTATCAAAATGCATTTGTTGAAAAAGGGTTTTGTAAACACTCACAGAACAGTTCCAATCAAGAGGAGGATTTCATTCTTACAGTTGGTACTACGGTGTTATTTCCCCTCACACATAGTGAGTACAACCATTAACAGCGTGGTTATGGCATATGGCAGGCATGGTTTCACACTGTTTCAGAAAGCAGCATTCCTTACCAGAGCTTTACTACCCAGAATATTAGAGATTAAGGAAAGACAAGGGAGAAGCTATCAGGTAACTGCTGTAGAGACAGAGAGCAAAGCTGAGAGGACTCTTCCCCCTGATGCAAAGAGCACTTGACCGACAGGCAACGTGCTTGGCAGAAATGCAGTGGCTGCATTTTTTAAAGTGTGGGAGGAAGCTTACATGAAGGTACACAGCCAAAAGAGGGATGAGAAGATGGAGGAAGTTGTCCTGGGGAACAAACATGCCTGAAAAGTTTTAGCAGCACTGCCTGACTTGCAAACTCAGCAGTGCACTGTTTAGCCCATCTATAGTGCCTCTAATGGCACTGGTGTATACATTAGTGGGAGCCTATGGAATTCAAGCCCTTTTCTGCTCTGCCATCATGTTAGGTTAACAGATGGATACGTTTGCATAAAAAGATTAAAATGCTGAAAACATTGAAAGCATGCAGTATTTACTAGTAGCTGTCAGCTTTCTATCTCCTACAGCCATTTTGCTTCCTCACATATAGATGTATTTACATAATTTTCAGAATGCCTATTATCAAGCTGTTATGGTACCTCTGGAGTGGTTACTGTCTATTATGTAAACATAACACTGCTACAATTCATAACAGTCCTGTTATTTACCCAACAGAATGTGTAACTGTTCCAAGTGAGCCATTACCGACTGCCATGTAAAGTAAATTCATCTTCAGCTGTTTTGCAAGCATGAGTTGTAACAACGCTTAACATTTCAATAGTGCCATGCACATTGGAAGATCTCAGTGCACCTTATAAACATTAATGAATGAATTTAGAATTAAAAGCAGTCCTGTGTGGCAAGAATTAGAACTAATGCAATAATTCATAACCAGGTCCCAGTTCAGGAAGGAGTTTAATTGTGGGCACTGATTTCAATGTGACTGCTTATGTGTCAGAAGCTTCACACATGCCCACGTTCCCAGGTGACTTCAAATCTGCAGGGTCCACGACATTAATTTTTCATCTCTTTCTGTTGGCAGAACACGCTCAGCTTACAATCTTAATGCAGGAGATCTCTCTGCAAACCAGCCTTAATTCTGTAGGACATTTGGTTTGAATTTCATGCACACACACTCCCCCCCAGCACACAGTGAGTTCATTCTTTTCAGGTTTCTTGTATTTTGCGCTAACTCTTCCCAGAAGAGCGCTCCACCCCGCTGCACAGTGTTCTCAAAAGTGCTGGAGGGAGGCAGATGGTAAAGTCAAGCAGAGCTTTTCCCAGCTGAGCAGCAAGGACACAGCTCTGCAGTCAGGCATTTCTGCTTGCTGAGGGTTTGGAGCCTGGAAAGTTGTTAACAGAGAAAATAGCTGCAGGTGTCCAGACTAGAATGTTAAAAACCCACATGTGTCCAGTGCAGAACTGCGACATATTGGGGAATAGTAAAAAAACCTCACCTCCAGTTACCATTTTTCACTTTAAATCCAAGATTTTGAATTACTAAGATACACCATGACCAAATGGTTCTCCTCTGAAGTGAATTTTCTTATGACAGTTTATTTGGGAATAAGGGAGATGGAAATGAAATTTTACATTACCATCATTATGAACTTATATATATAATAAAAGTCCAATTTTCCTCTAAATCTGAAACACTAAAAAGCAATGGAACTACAGCAGCACAAACAAGAAGAAAATTCTTCATATTTAAATTAATAAAAAATCAAAAATGCTCAATAAAATGCTGTAATAATTACAGTGCCTACAATAAATAGTAATAAATTAATTTAAAAGAGTTCTTAAGAGACATCTTCACCTATGCATGATAGCATTTCTCCACCAGAGAAGGTGTGGTTAAACGAGTCAAGCCTTTTCACTTTAAGAAATGGAATAAGTATTTAAGTTCTAAAAATTAACTAGGTTGCTACTGCTGAGTTATACTGCATTGTATTTTTTTCTGCAAATCAGTTTTTAAACTACACCAAATGCATGCAAATGTTCTTTTGCATTTGCAAAAGAGGATACACAATGCACAACTATGAGGTTCAGAACCTCTGGTGCTTTTGATGCACTCTTCGCGTCGGGTTATTTTCTAATAAAGCAAAGCAGCTAAGTGAGGTTAGACCTCCAGTGCTTTTTACACACCCTTCGTGTCGAGTTATCTTAAATGATTAAAGTAGCTAATAGTTGCTAAAAGGCTGTTTATTACAAAACACATCAGTCTTAAAAACAAAGTCACAATCGTCCAAATCTATGCTAAGTTTTGTTACACTAGAGTCCCAAATAGAAGTAGAAGCTGCTCCTGTCAAGATCCTGAGAAGCTGCTGTTGTTGCAGCAGCTCTTATCTTCTTCTTTGGTGATAAAGATGCTAGCAATAGCAAAATAGAAAGCAATGGCAAAGCGATGACAAAAAGTAAAAGCAAAGAGCAATGGTATAAAATAAAAAATAAAATTTTTAAAAATGGTATAAAAGAGCAAAAATAAAAGCAATGGTATAAAGCATTAACTCTCCCTAATACATAGTCTTATATAGGATTTGTCCAACAAGCTAACATGTAAACTCAGACCACTACCACTTAACCAATTAGAATGCTAATTTCTTAACACGTTGGGATACGTATAAGCTATGCATATGATCTATCTTGTTGTATCTGAAAAACGTAAGCAATATTCTCCCTGGAGTTCTATTTTGTCTAAGCATGGTCTTGCACCAAGCTTCTGGAGCCTGTACTGACAACATTAGTATGTTTGTTAACCTTCACTAGAATTTGTTCTTCTACTCTGGCATCTTAAACCTTTTACTTACTAAAAACACTACAACTCTCACTGAAACTTACTTACTGACTTACTGACTTACTTACTTATTTATCCTAAAACTAAAACTAAACTTAAACTTATGCTTATTCTTTTACCTAAACTCCATTCTATGTGTGTTCCATATACTTCAATCCATCCAAAGACTTTAATTCAATCCCTACACTCTGATTTCTCTCTGAAGAATTCAGAGAGAGACCTGGCTCACTGACTCCAACACACAATTGGTCTAAGTAGAGGACACTGTACAACCTACTTCTGATCAGGGCTGAATTTTAGAACTGAAACTCTAGTACCAAAAGTTTTCTCAGAAGCAAATTCCTACACAGGATATCAGATGATTTACTGTGCTCCCAAAGGTGCCAGACCACGGAAGGTCTCTATGAACAACATTTCAGGTTCATATGCAGTTGTGCCTTCTTCGACAGCACGTGGAAGCCAGGCTGCACATCTACAGTGCGTGGAGCAAACACTGGTTGGGGAACTGAGATGTGCCTGAAACAGCCTTGCAACAGCTTGACATTCTGTGGGCTGGCAAGCCAGCTGCAGGATAAAGCAATGCATATCAGGAAAACAACTCACAGGAAAGCTACCCTTAACCCTTCCTCCACTTTATCATATTCTCTTCTATTATTTACTGCTGTTTATAGCTTTTAATTCACCCTGCCGTGATACAGGAGAATGAACCTCTGGAAATTTGATGGAAGTGACAACTGTAAGACTTAATGAACCTGGTTCTTGTCTGGCAGCTGGTTGACCTTGCTGCACCTCCATTTAAACCCATGGAGTTAAGTTATCCATTAAATCAAAATAGTTTTGATCAACATCTGTGCAACTAATGAAAGCTTCATTTCCATAGCCTCTCACAAGTGATACTTAATTTTCTGTGGTGTCTGACCAATGACTTCCCTAAAATAGGACTCCTTTTTTTAAAAGCTGAATTCCAGGTTCCATGAAGTTGATGACAAAATGCTCACAGCTTCTGATCTTTTTTTCTGGCTCTTCAAGCATATTGTAAGTAATTTAGAATGGACAAGACAAGTGCACAGTCTTACAGTACAGAGCAACACTGATGTGACAGATGAAGATGAATGATACACTCAAAAAATAGAGAACTTTGAATATCCCTTCTTCCATAGATTTAAGTCAGATCCTTCAATATTGTATGGATGTGGATTATATTAAAGAGTTTGAGAACAATCCCTAAGTGGTGAATTGAACACTTGTCATTCAAAAACATAATACAAAAGTGAGTTAGAAATCACAAGATATGAAAGACTTGAGAAAGAATTAATGGTCCTGCTCTCATAGCTCCTAATAAATGATAAATGATGTCTCACATGCAGATGGAAAACCTCTTGCCTTTTGCTTATGATGAGTTTTTCCACGTTATATAACTGATACAGAAAAAGAAGATTTGAAATATTCCTCATTACAGGGAAATTCTGATCTGGAACATATAGCTCATTTCTTTATGTTCCTTTAATTGCTTTTCTGAGAGATACATGAAGTGCAAGTTTGAAATTCAGCAGAAGTGAGTGTATTCCAACTCTCACCAAACATTAGAGGTTTGTATGCAGCTGGGTCCTCTGTATTAGCAAACACGGTTATTTGAAACCTAAATGTATGGCACCTTTGTCCTGTCTCATGGAGTACAGCAAAGGACGTAAAAAAGGTTTACATTTTATCATGCAGCATGAAAGGTACTGCAGGACCAGGCAAAGGAGCCTTCCCCATCAGCACAGGTTGTGGGAATGACCCTATTACAGCTCTTCTCTCAGCTCCCTCTGAAATGGCAGTCTTCTAAAATGGGAACAAAAGGCACAGGCAGAGGAGGGAGTGCTAAATCTGTATTTTCTTTCTCATGGCCCATTAACAAAATACACTTTAGAGAGGTCTCAATTTACAGTGGGAGCCAGTCAGACCTAAGAGCAAAAAAATAGAGGAAAATGAAAGAGTTTCTAAAAAAAAAATTTCTCTTCATTTTCTACACTAACCACAGTGACTGAAAGCAAAGAGCACAGTTTATGGTACTGCCAACAAAGATTTTGAAGTTAGAAATTCTGAAATTTTTTCTAGCCTTTTATGAGCAACAGTTTAATCAGAATACTTCCAAGGGTCTCTTCCCCATTTGATTTTTTTCTCTGATCCTATACTGTTTATATAACAATAGATCTACCAGTGAAAAGACTCAAGTGACATAAGATTTTCAGAATTTTTTTCCCCATCTTCCATTTTGGAAATTAACTTCACTCATTTCAGGAAGCAAAGGGAAAGTAAAGTTCAAATGAGAAGAGAATGAGTTTCAGATGACCATCTTCCAGCAAACTGACATTCTCTTACATGTGTTTCCATCATAGCAGAGAGATTTACAGAGTCTATTTTCCTTCCTCTTGCAATTGTAAAACTTCACACTTAACACTCAGGCATCCCCATTTCATTCTTTCCCAAATGCCTTTCAGTCAACACAGCAGCTTAACTGCTTCTTTCTGCCATGTAGTTTTGCAGCCTTGCTGCCCAGCACCATTCCCCTCTTCAGAAACAGATGGTGTTCCTGGATGAGAAATTTCAAGGGCATGTCACACACACTCATGATCTGTCACTGTGCTTTCCACACCTACTTTGGACACAATGAGATTTGCCTCTTGAATTCATGCAGTTGGCTTTTGATATCCTCCTGAAAAGGCTATAGTTTGCTTTATTTCCACTCAAATCCAGGCATTTGAGTGAGGACCCAGAACTAGAAGCATATTCACTACCAATGTTTGGTGATTTGCCTTCTGGAAGACCTTAAGCACCTCCACAGACAGACCCTTGCTTAGGTGTAATGTGTCAGCCAGAAAAGGAGCTGCAAGTTTAGGTTTGATTATCCATTTGAAAGAAATTAAATGGAGATAATCAAGTCCATGTGACTACTCACAGACTTGCAGCTAAGTTTGTCTATTTTGTGGGATCAGAGTGCTTGAAATTTAGCAGGACTAGTGCTGAATATCTCAGGGTATAGCATTCTTCCTTTTCTGTTGCTGCATTATTACTGAGTATAAAATTGGTGTCTATTTACCAGAACTTGGATTTCTTATTCCTGCAAGTCATGCTTTGCCAGTATAAAGTGAAACTGTTTGTAATGAACCACACAGACTTTAGCCTATTAGTCTTGCTCATTTAAGCACACTACTTATTTTTGGGACCAAGACATTTGCTTCTTCAGTACACATTAAATCAATGTGCTTTGGGTTCGTTGCCTGCAGTCTTGGCTTGAAAGTACAGGTTGAGCTTCTATCAATTCCATTTCTTTCCACATCAAATTCATTTAAGTGAATAGAGGGACATGGGGTGAGAACTGAATATGACATTTGGCCCAAAACTCACAAATGATTCAAGCCCTCCATCCAGCTGCAGAGCACATCTATATGACAGTTTTGAGTTTGCCTGCATGGAGATGATTCAAGAAGTGGCTTCCTGGCAAAGTCTGAAGCAAAGGCCACATTTTAATTACTTCCTATTTGTAGGAAAGGTTTTAGGTAAATTTATTCTTAAAAGCCTCAGTTTGTTGAAGTTACAGACTTTTCTAAGGAAAAGAGAATTCCGAAGGTAGAGTAGAACAAACATTTGGATTTTTTTTTTAATCTCATCTTCTTCAAAACATCTAGACTAAGGTTTACCCAGAAATCACTTCTGTAGGTTTTTAGGCTCCGGGAAAGTGGTTGAATACCCGTGAGATGGCAGAGTAGGCTCCACTCAAGTACTGAAATGAGTCAGTCCCCAGTTCTCATAAAGGCTGAAGGAAGGAGTGCTCTGATGGAATCTGGAAAACTGCATCTCTCTCCAATAAAGTGTGTATTGACTGGAAATATTTTTGCAGAGTCCCATGGATAGGTGGCAATGAGATTCACTTTGGAGAGATCACACAGGAACTCTGCATGGGGGATCTCCACACAGCTTGAAGGGCACTGCTCCCCAGCTCACTTTGCAGCCAGGCCACGCTGTGCTAAATGCTTTTGGGAAGTTAAAGACACCTCTCAAAGGGGACTGTTCTGGTCATTTTCACTGGTATTGAAAATGAATTTTCTCTCATAACATTTTCTTTATGAAATAGAATCATAAATAAGGGATTGGTTGTGAAAAATACAAGCCTCCTTGTGTCCCACTAGCTCCATCAGCATGGAGAATGCTCTCTAGGCTTTAATACAGCTGTAAATTTCTCCAACCACATTGCATTTACCACTAGGATTCCCAGGATTAAGCTATCCAAACCTCCTTGTGGAGCAATGATCTCCACTTTTCCTTCTTTATCAAAGTCACCACAGACATGGGATTGCATAGCCAGAGTCTGGCTCTGCTTTGCAGCACAGCTCCTACACCACCACTTCAGCTGTTAAAAGAGTTGATTGCTGCAGCTCCAGGGGCCTTTTCAATATAGGGATAAATGTTTTACATTTTATTTCTGCCAAATGTAGAGAACTCTTTATAGATTGCACAATATTAGCTGGAGCTTTTTTCTTTTTTTAAATATTTATATATATATATATATATTTATATATTTATATTCTTAGATGTGAAGCATCATCCTGCAGGGATCCTGCCAACTGACTTGATATCTACTCTTTTTTCCTTTAATGCTTCTGAGAAAAACATATCAATTAACAGGATGAGGGGATGGAGAAAAATCTAGAGTTTCATTTTGGGAAATAGGGCTCACCTCAGCTAGCTTTAGCTACCTTGGAGACAGGCAAACCAAGCTAGCTACACAGGACTACCCATTCTCCCTTAAGAGAGCTGGGTTGAATGAGGCTCAGGAGCTGCCTGTCTCTGTTCTTCCATCTCCAGAGAGAACTAGGATAATTAATGTAGATTAAAGGATGATATTTAAGACAGATGAGTTTAAGATATAATTAGTATGATCCTTGTGCTGAAGCCCACTCCTTGCATGAGAGAGGAAAAAAAGAGTAAATTCTGGTGAGTAAATGACAGGGTCTGTTTTCCCCTTAATGCAGGATACAGATTCAAGCATCTTTTTGTACCCACTGTTTCTAATCCATTATTTAAATGATGAATTCTTGCTTCCTTGCATGCCTAATAGATTTTGCCCTTATTTACACACTGAAAAGTCTCATGCTTGGTCCTGATATTTTGAGACATAAGACATTATTATGCATGTGAATAAACACCTGAGAACCATCATTCAGGCTGGAAGGAAAATGAAGCACTGCAG
Source organism: Catharus ustulatus (assembly GCF_009819885.2). Taxonomy (NCBI): domain Eukaryota; kingdom Metazoa; phylum Chordata; class Aves; order Passeriformes; family Turdidae; genus Catharus; species Catharus ustulatus. The sequence goes on along the minus strand of NC_046221.1, from coordinate 42,513,930 downwards.
GGCTGAAGGAGTGTCCTGATGACTGAAAGAAGGCAAAAGAGAGGAAGACAATCTCAAAGATGCCAGCTGATAAATATTTTTGTGACTCTGTTAAGAGATTATATTCACTCTAGAGTCAGATTTGTACAAGTACAAATCTAGGAAAAATGCCAAACAAAATTATTTCAGTTTGGGGAATTATTCCCCATGCAGAACACTAAAAATTCAAACCCCTCCCCAGCTTTCAATTTTCTGTTTCTCTGGCATCTTTTCAAACAGCATTACAATATGATAATAGTGGTGGTTTTTTAGCCATGAGCAATACTATTTAGCTTGAGTCTGCCTGATGCTTTTCCTTCAAGCCAGAGGAAATGTTTGCATGCATGAGGACTTGTCTCTGTTCTCCAAGTGTTTCAGCAGGTCTAATGCACACAACAGCCTCTCCCTTCAAGTGAGTGGCTGCTTTCAAAAAGAGCATGCAGACACCTCTAGTGTCAGAAGTTACTGTAAAAAACTGGATCAATGCTTCCCTGCAACAAAGGCCAAGCAAGGAACTGAATGCATATTTCAGTCAAACAAGCAAAGGGTGAAGGGCAGTGCTGGGGAGCACAACAGCAAGCATGGAATGTGAAGAGGACTTTGGGAATCACACCCAACACCTGCAGCCTCACTAGCAGACAAATATTCAGTGCTCTCAGAAATGACTCATACTAATTTGGGAGTGTAGAGGACAAGCTTTGACAGCACAGTGAAAGAGGCAACTCTTATTCCATGGAGCCAATAGGTTGTTCTTTAGCAAACCGCATAGTCAATGTAATTTTAATCTCACCACGATCATTTTCCAAGCTTGAGAAAGGAAAGAATCTGTGGGTGATTGACTAATCAATGTCCCCCTGCTAATAATTACTGTTGAAGGGCTCTAGTGTCAGTCACTGATAAACAGATTTGTTAAAAAGCTCTAACTATTCCAAGCCCTTTATTGGAAGGAAAAGGTGACAATGGGATGGTGGGGAGGGGGTGGCAAGCATCACTTTCTGCAATTTCTGAGGGCAAGGCTATTTCTTAATAGAAGTAACAGGAGAAAAATCCCAGTGAATGAACAGAAGAGCACGTGGGTAAGGTTTGGCAGTACAGATGACTGCATCCAAAACTCACACCTCTTATGATTTGCAGGCAAGCCTGCATCCCTACACTCATTAGAGCTAGAGCTTATTGTGATTTTGGCTGTCAAAGCATTATTAGCACTCTGCTGTTCCTGGATATAAATAAAATGACATCACACAAAATGGGCACTTCAGATTGCCTCCAGATATTTTACCCAGCTTCTATTGCTCATAAAACTGCAATGCTGTGGCTTCTAGCAAGGATATTCCTGAGGAGAACACATTAAGAGCTGGCATTTCTTCTCTGTAGGGAATTTTAGACTTCTTTTTTCCCTCTTTGGAACAAAAATACAGGCATTTCAAGAATTTCCTATGGATGTGAGAAATTCCCAAATATTTTGTTTCAAAATAGCTAAAATGACACTGAAACTGGAGACTGTGACATTCCTCCTCAGCAGACGAGGAATACAGGAATCAGAAATCCAGCTCATTGGCTAAGGAGTCAGAGCAGAGTTCTCACACAGAGCAGGATTTTAAGTTGGATATTCAAGTCCTGCTTTCTACATGAACCAAAAACTAGAAAACAATTTCTCAGCCTCTCTTTCTTCCACATGTGAAAGCAAAATTGTCTGGGCAGAGTGAAATGCTGTAGTTCAAGGATTTGTGGTGGGTTTTGGTCTTTTTAAATTTAATTTTAGGTCATTTTAAGAAAGAAATGTGTTGACGCTCTTTTTCACCCGAATTATCTGTAAATTTCTTGTATGAATATGCAAAGCTATTTTTTCATTAAGAAAAAAAAAAAAAAAGACAATTTATTTCTGGAAAACTTCAACAGTGTCTGCATGAAAGCCCTGACAGGGGTTCCCAGCATGATCTCTCAGCTGCTGCACAACAGTGGGCCAAACTCCAAGTGGACCACAGGCTTCTTGGGCTTCTGGCCACCAAATGCCTGTGAGATATCCTGACAGCCATAAAATCCCAGAGAAGCCCTGTGGTGCTGAAGAAGTGACTGTTGCTGGGGCTCCACAGCCTCCTGCCAGGAAATAGCGTGCAATGATGAAAACCTCCTTACAGTTCTCTGTCAGTTTGCTAAACTGACAGAGTTCTACAAATCATTCCAGATGTGATGAGTCACCATTTTTTGACCAAAAAAAAAAAAAAAAAAAAAAAAAAAAAAAAAAAAGAGGAAAAATTATGGTTTGACTGGAGAATATCCAACTCATTCTATTCCTGGGATAGCTAGAAATTCTCTTGTACTAGACTTCCTCCTGTTCTTTGACCTACAAGAAAACACAGCCCTTGAGCTAAGGAGACCAGAACAGTATGCTCCAGTCAGTCAGGCCTGCAAGCATATTTCCCACGAATCTCTCATTTCAAGGAATACCAACTAGTAGTTTCACACTAAAAACACCTTCAGCACTGCCACACGAGTGTGCTATCCCTTTCACTGTGCCTGCCAAAAATCTTTGCTCTAAGAAACACGTAACAGAAAGATCAATTCATACTGAGAATTCTTCCAAATGCAGTCTACTTTCCAGAATGATGGGGTTTTTCTTTGTTTTAAACATCCCTAAATTTGTCCCACAACTGTATTTAAGCAGATGGCTAAGCATGTATCAGTCTTTCTGTAAACTGGAAGAAAGTTAACAGTCAGGTAACATCACAAAATGTGAGTTTGACCAGCCAAGCTGCAAGCTTTCTACACAGTTTTCTACACTTGTTGGTAAGGTACCTACTCTCCTGTGACTTGTTAAGCATTGTGGTTATCTGCCCATTCAGTTCCCAATAATACGCTCGAGCAAGCGTGGCAGAGCGACGGCGATTCCAGAGACATTAAGTTCCTACCAGTTCCGTGAAGGCTGGGTAAAGTCAGGCTATCAGTGCCTCCCACGAGGGATAAAATGCAGTGTTTGCATGGTACCAGGAAGTCTGCAATACCGAAAACCCCTCTTAATGACTCCACTGTTGGTAAGGCTTAAGCAAAACCTCCCAACATAGGCTGCGAAGTCAAGGACCAAAGAAATTAACAGGAAAGTAAGTTTTCTTCCTTTTGATGCTTACAGTACAGCTGATTTTTTCTAATGGAGTAAAGCAAGATAATGTCATTAGGGGATGCAGTTTCTTCCCTAACTTCAGCAAGCCAGTCTGGACCACTTACTGCTTCTTCTTTAGCCCAAGGGTTAATACAGTTAGGAGTTAGCCAGTTTTGGATAGCTACAGACTTGGAGTCAGACTGGCTGTGATAGTCCGTGTGAAACTATGTGAAAACAGCTTGTGCAGGCAAGAACTTGACTATCATTTAACAATTCTATCAGTCAGCCTAACAAGATATCTAACACCTCCATACAGGGAATGCTTCATCAGTCATTACCTTGTCATAGCTTCATAGTGAATTTGAAGGAAGCTTTGTAAAAACAATAGATGGCAGAATAATTGTAGGATTTTGTGCAAACAGCAAAGTTGTCAACCATATTGACTCTGGTTTTGGGAAACTAGGAAATTATAAGAAAAATGAACATTTTGTCATTTGATGAGAGATCATTGCCATAAAGTCCCCTCCATATTTTAGAAGAAGTGATGGACATACTCATACCTTGCACAAAGGAGAGGCAGAGAAATGTGGAACCTCTTGCAGCAAGCAAAAAGAGGCCCAGATCATATATTGAAAATACTATTATTGTTTAAATTATTTTATCTAACTTGGAGAGCAGAATATTTGAGTTGCTAAATGTTAAGAAAATACAAACCATCCTTAAGTGAATCATTGACACACGGTGTAAGAGCTGCAAGGACTCAGCAGCAGTGTAAATTTGCATTTCCATAGTCATCCCTGCTGAGATGATCTCAGATGAAACAGTGGGATCCACATATGTAATTTAGTGCAGGAACTATTCAAGCCTGTTCTACTGAAATGTATAGTGTATTCAATTAGTTTTATGCATCCTTATTTGCCAAATGCTGATGCTCCTTAAAAAATAATGTTCTAACTAATTTAGCTTCATTCCTGTCAGGAAATTAGCATGAAATGACAACTGGCTTTTTCAGATGTGTTGTCTTGACTATTTTGATATGTTTAGCAGGATGATGCAGTACAGCAGATGCTGAGAGGTCTAAAGCAAAGAGAAAAATGTAACAAAACAGGGATCTGACCTTGTGGTATTGTTTAAATCCTTTCTGGTTTAGCAGAATGTATAAATGTTGTTAACTCAAGGGCCAATAGTTACCACTGCATATCTAATTCTTGTTTACACAAATCTCATTAATAATGTCCAAGTGTGTTTGAAATACTGATTTCACAACACACATCTTAGTGAAATATTCATTCTGACACCAGGGAACTCTCATTTTGCAGTTTCCACCCTTGGGTGGGTGCTTTGCCTTAGCCAAAGTGTCCAGAGTAGCTCATGCTGTCACTGCTTTGCCTATCCACACCCAGCATCACCCAGTCAATTCCACAGTACACACCCCCTACTGCAGATCCTGGCTCCACAGCTGTCCCACACACCTCCTTTTTCCTCTGTCAAAGGCATTTCTAGCCCTTGGCTCATTGCGTGCAAAGTATGTGTGTGTCCTGTGCTCAGCATGTCCGTTTCCTGCCTTGAAACTCAGTTCACTGTTTCCTTAGATCACAGTTTCAATGCTGCTTTTAAACCCTTCGAGATGAAGCAACTCCCCATCCCTGTAGGTAACCAATATCACAGCTGTGAACTCTCCTCACTCGTGGGACTTAGCTTTAGGAATAGTATAATATAATAGTATAATGGGTATAAACATCCCATCTCTCCTCCAGTGCCTTGTGGTGCCTCTTTTGGGCTGAGACATCTTAAACACATTTTAAAACTTCTCTAAGCATGAGTCTCTGCATGCTGTTGCAGGAGGTTATGTGCCCATGTGTAGCTTTCTGGAACGGCAGTGGGTGACTGACCAGTCTGGTTGGAGGAGCAGTACCAGAAGACTTTCCTGCTCAGTGGAATGATCTTTGCTCAAACCCTATGAAGCTGCTAATTTTATCCAGAGACCCAGTTATCCCATTCCAGCAAAAATCTCAGGACTGGTCTAGCAAGCAGTGCTGCGTACAGTCAAGAAGATGAGATGCTGAAACATTCAGCAGTCAGTGCCACTAACAGGCACAGTGGAATGATAGAAGATCCTGTGTAATTCATTTTATGTGTTTTATTCATACTTGAGTTGGCCTGGTTCCCCAGACTGAGTGTTCCCACCTTTCAGGGTGGCTCTCTCCAGTCAAGGTGTCTCACCAACCCAACTAGGTTTGGTAAGTCTGCACAAGCCAAACACTGCCAGAAAATAGCTGAACTTGCAACATTCACTGCCTTTTGTTTGCATATGCCAATAAAGGATTTGTGGCAGGTGACCAGATATAGGGTCGTGGCAAAGCTGCACATCAAATTCAAATTTCAGTCTAACCACTGGATTATCCTTTCACCCAGAGAAGGGGGCTTAAAGCATTATCAGTGTGTAGGTGACAAATGGAACAAGTGCTTATCGACACACACAGAAGAAAGGTAGAATTAAGAGCAGCATTGACATTTTAAGCCTTTCTGTGAAATGATCCATTACTAAATATATCTTTTCTTTTACATACCATATCAGAAAGAAGGATTATGATCAAAATGTCAGTTTTAATTGTATTTCCTATCCTTGACTTGGTAACATTTAGAGAAAATTCTGACTTTTTCCCCTAGAAAGGAGTCTCCTCTTCCCAGGTGTATTACATAAAATTAATTATTTACAGTTCCATGAAAGAGATTTCTTTTTAATTAGAGGTATAATTAGTTAATCCTTAGTGTCTGCCCTTACAAATGGTTAGTATTTTGTAAATTCTTAGGAAATGGGTTTTTACATGATGATTGTAATGGTAGCCATGTAAACCTGAGCAAAAACGAGCTGTTTTATAACAGAGACAGAAAGGCAGGAGGAAAGTGTATACAAACTTTGCCATTACTTCATTTATGATTTGCTACATATGGTCCCACATGGAGTTCAGTACATAAATAAAAAACTATTTAAGATACTCCTTTAACCAATGCACATGTGAACCACAGAAATCATGAACAGGAAGAGATGTATATGCTGTGTGGCAGACTGTGTGAACAGAAGGTGAATTCCAGAAAACCCTTTTAAAGGAAAATGTGTCACTTTCTACCATTCAAATGTTTATTTTGACTCTAGAAAAGTTGCAGTTGATGTAACTTTATCAGATTTTTTTTTAATTTTAAGTAACCTGAAAGCCAGAATCCCTAAATTCGGTACCAGCTTAACTGAGCAGAATTAGACATTTAGAGCAGAATATTTTTATCTTCTGTAGTAAAGACACACTGCAGCTGTTTCAAAGGTGCTGAAGCTTTCATATCTCCAGTCAAGTGCACTGGTGTAAAAGATTAAGAGCTCAGAAAGTGAAGCAACCATCAGCTGCATTTGCACTGCTTATACGAGCAAGGGATTCTGCTATGTTCATCTGCATTTTGGACTTCCTAATTAAGAAAATTTTTAGAGCAGATTCTGGACCTTTTTGGAGTTACAGCACAGCTGCTTGTACCACTATGACAACAGAACTGCTGTCACAGAACAATCTGGTAGCACTAGATTACATCTCAGGGGATAAATGTAGGGAAGGGAGCTATGGTCATGATTGGTACTACTAAATACATCAGAAGTTAGGAACTTTTGCAAATATCCTTCCCAATAATTTATAATGTGGAAAGCAATCAAATAATTTACTTTAGCACTGGGCCTGTGAGGGAATTGGCAATATTGCAAAGCCTTTCATGTTTAGACCTATGTGATTTTTTTGGATTTGCTCAAAAGTCTGACTGAAAACATCATCAAGGTTACTGACAGAGTCTCCCCTTCTTTGCCAGTAGCATAAAATCTGGGGCATGGAAGCATTTAAAATTTCAATTTTTAACTTTTTCATGAAAAAGGAATATACCAAGACATCAGGAAGAAAGCAATTAATGAAACAGCAAAAAAGTAATCTTTGAGGAAGAGCAGTGACTATTATTCCATTCCTGAAGGTATTCAAGGCCAGGCTGGATGGAGATTTGAGCAGCCTGTTCTAGTTCCTATAGCAGGGAGCTTGGACCTAGATGATCTTTAAAGTCCTTTTCAACCCAAACCATTCTTGGATTCTCTGATTCCATACATCTTAAGCCAACAATTTCAAGGGACACAAGTATGTACTACAAGCACAGAGCAGCCATCTCTCTTTATCCTGTCCTATTTGTCCAAAAATACAGCAAAGCAAGCATGGCATGTGACAAAGAACCAGAAGGGTAAAGGTTTGCAGGAAAGAAAGGAAGTAGCAAATGGACAAGGATGTGATAGTTTAGACTCCTAAAGTTTGAAGGTGGGATGAATTACAACTTTTTTCTAATTCAACAGGCATGGACAGATGTTTGAAGCACTTTCAAGTCAGCAGTACTTCTGACATCAAATTTCAGAAGATAAGGAACTCAGAACCTCATCACATTAATTCTGATTTGAATGCAAACTTTTGTTTTGATATCTTTACATTTTATTTCTTCTCAAATCCAGACACTGTTGTCAAGGTAGTGAAAATACAGCTACACTTAAGTTATACATTTTTCAACATTTCTATATAGAGCTAACAGTCTAAACATGACACAAAATAAACCAGCTTTTATTTGTATCATCATTGTTAACAGTGGCTTTGCAATCTGAAGAGATGGCAACTATTTACAATTTTTTGTGGTGTCAAATTCTATTAAGGAAATACTAGTCCTTACTGCTTTGCACCTGCAAAAGGCCCTTTTGGAAAAAAAAGACTTTTTAAAATCTGTCTTTTTACCAGACAAAATGTTCATTGGTAAATTTCCATTTATGTGAGTTTAAAACCGGAGTCAGGATCCAATCCATAAATTCCTTTGAGGTAGGTAAATATTTCTTCAGTTACACAGAAAAAAGTAATGAGTTGTTTAAACTTGAGTGATTTGCCCTTAAAGGCATGTATTTGGAACTAGAGAATTCTTGTATTTAGTTTTGTTCATTTCTCTACCACACTGTACTTCAAACCAGTATTCATTGAGGATTTTACATTAGGTCACATGTGGACAATATGAAAATTTGAGGGAGAAGTTTTTTATTTTCCTTCTTGATTATTTTCTGTCTCAACTCCTAAATTTGAGTGGTTTTTATAGCTTTCAAATAAGGAGGACCAGGCATTGTGTAATGGTCATGAAAAGATGCAAATTTAGATTCTGACATCAATTGCAACTGAATTTTGCCCAATTACCTTGTCTCCAAAGTCTCAATTTTCTTTAAAATACATGTGCTCTTGTGTTCTTCCTTCTCCTTCCCATCTCAGTCTGTTCCTGAACTTTCAGAAATTTTTGATTTTATGTGGCAGGTAAGGAAAAGAACACACAGCCATCTTCATACTTCTGTACTTTGACAAAATCTCCTTCCACTTTCTCCTTGTCTGCTCTACAAAGCTGACCAAGAACAACTTGTTTGGTTATGACTGACATGAGCAGAGGCTGAACTCATGTTCAGCATTATAATAATTGGAGACTGCTCCTTCCTCTAAGGTGTCTTTGTCTTCTCCCTTCCCAACACAAAAACACAGCTTTGGGTGCCTGATCATTAACTTCTCTTCCATCTGAAAACCTTACATGTTCCAACACCCCCCTTTTAAAGGTACTTCTGTCCTTTGCTAGCCATCTCATTCCACTTTGAAACAGAGGCATGGGGTAAATTTATCTCAGTAAGTTGTGCTCTGGATACGTTACAGCTGAATAAGAGTTTCAATTTTCTAATGCTTACAAAGCCTTATCTCTTGCAGCTAGACCCTATTTGAACATGTTAAGCACTTGGTTATTTGCACTGACAAGATGAATTTGGTACCAAATTAGAAACCATCTAACCTTCAGTAGTTTGAAAAAAAAAAAGTGTTGAAGAGATAGAGCTTGTATTTGTTGAACTCAAAGCAAAAAATTCTAATCCCTGAGTAACATTCCTAACCTCATTCATACTCAAAATGCCATCAAACATTATAGGTCAGATTTTGAACTTGTTCAACACGGTGAGAGAAGCTTACTAACCTCTTACAGATTTTTTCTTATTCCAAGTTTGATGTTAACCTTGAATGTGAAAACTCAAGCCACTCCCTTAGAAGACTAGCACAGGAATGAGTCCAAAGAAGCTGCAAAACTTCAAACGTTTTGGGTGTCAGGGTTGTTGCTAAACAGCGAAAACCAGCAGAAATTACTGTCCCCAGGGGGCTGCTCTAACTTCCAGTGTTGACAATATTATCAGTACAGCAGGCAGGTGTGTTCCAAGCCTGAACATCAAAAAATGCAAAGTCAAAATCAAAAAGTAAATTTTTAATTAACCAGAAATTTTTGCAAAGAGGGGCTGGAGGAGAGGAACGGGGGGAAAAAAAAAATCTGCATTTTGTGGAGCATGGTTCTTTCTTTTAAAGTTTTCTTAAAACATTTGTTTTTGTAGATAATGGACTCTCCCTTTCTTCTTTCAGGAATATTCTGGACAAGAAACTCTGTACTCAAGCAAACCTTTATAAAAATGGAATTTTGACTATCTGTACACACAAGTATATCGCTGTTCCCAAGAAGTCAAGTGTGATAAGCATCTCACAGTGATGTTTTAGCCAATGCACATCCTGTATCTTTGAGCACAATAAAAGAAGTACAGCTCATTTGTACTGATATGATTTGCCTGAATGTTTCTGGAGCAATGCTGTAAGAATGTGCCTGCACCCTCAACAGCCTGAGTTTTACCAAATATATGGTAAAAGTATGGCTATGATTGATGCAAGCTGCACCACTGCTCTTGCTGAGGGATTTCTGCAAAGTTATTTTTCTCATGCCTTCTGACTTCACCTTGAAATATTCTTTAGGAAGAGGCCTTCTTTCAGAGGTGCTGCTAATCCTCAGTTCCTCTGAAAATGAGTGAGTTAGTGAACTTTTTGAACATTGCTACACAGTGTTCTAACATTTTGAATGCTGCTTCAAGCCATACCTATCTATCTCAGCTAACTGTTTTCTGTGCTAATTTGGGATTTGGCCAGAGCACAACATTCACATCAGCCCTATCTTGACATCAACAGTTACTTATGTTTCTTCATTATTCCACTTTTACCAGCTGGCCTATTATATTATATTATAGCATGTCACAAGGGATTGTCTCAATTACATGAGGTTATGCTACATCTGTGAGCATAATGTGAAACTGGGGTTGGGATAATGGGGTTTTCTCACAGCTCTGGCTAAGCAAAATGCTAGCTTTACAAGAATGGGTGCTGAACAGTAAATTAGAAACTTAGAGATCCCCTGATTTATAAATTATTTTTACACTAATGAGTTATGTTACCACAAACATATACCAAGCAAATATGCAGTTAAACTGCTTGAGCAAGTCAAGGGCTCTTATCTGCCTAGAGGTGCTCTGGAAGCTTAGGCTTAATGTTGAAGATGAAAAAAAATGTCCTTAAAAGCACTTCAAATATTCTATTGTGCAAACTGCAGTGAAAAAAGGTCTATTTCTAAGTGAAAGCATCCTGACAGGGTGGGGAAAAAAGTGCTCAACCTCTTAACTTCAAATCACTGGAAAGGCTGTCAAATTGTCTAGGCAGACAAATCCCAAGCCAGGATAAAATGACTGTGCCAAAATATTTCCCTTAAACTATATAGGGGCATTTGGAAAAAAAAAAAAAAACAAAACAAAACAAAAACTTCAACAAATCTGATTTAATTGATACCAGCTGGGACTTGCTCAACAAAATCACTGTTTTCATTCCATTTTACAAATCATGAAGCTGTATTCACATTTTCTGAAGGTGTGGTTCATGCTACTAGTAATACTTTTCTGCCCATAGACATTACAAAACAATATAAAATATTTGGTGAGAGAAGCAAACACCTGCATCTTTGGTGATTGTGGGTAGAGAAGAAAATGGTATAGCCCATAGGAGCATACTGTGGTATTTAGTCTACTATTATTCAACTGCTGCTGTGAAGGGAGCTTTTGAGAAACTAAAACAATAATGTTATTATTGTCACTAAACAATACTGCTCAAAGAGTCAATGCTATATATAAACTCCTAAGAATGTTTTCATCAAGCTGGGAAGCCAAGTCTTTGTGAGGCTGAAAAGAAATTTTAGTAAGTGAACAAGTGTCCATTCTGCACTGCATTCCCCAATGGTTAGAAAAATAGCAGAAGGCTACATAGTTTATGGCATGTCAGCATTTTTTTCATATACAGAACTAGAAAAAATGAAAATATATCTTTGTTTTATATGGATTTTCTTTAGCCTTCAGACTACTAAGCTATTCTTCAAATGCCTCTTGCTAACAAAGACTTAACATTTACCAGAGGATTGGGCAAATTCCTCAGGCATTAGAAGCATGGTTGATTAAAAAAGCCTGTATTTAGTAATTAAAACAGTGCAGCTAATCCACAACTTGAAATATTTTGGAAGCATATCATGGGGTGAACAATGCAGCTGTCAAGTAAAGAAGAGCTTTTCTCATAAGGGATCACTTCACAATACAAGCATCTCCAGATCCCCTCGAGCTACAGTGCACTTCTGCATAGTTGAAGACTTTTAATACTTCTTAATAGCTGATATAAATCACAAAATTTCATAACAGTGCAAGATTTCCTAGGGTTGGTTTAACACTTACAGAGAGCAGCAATTTGCTGTGTTATCCAGCTAATGCTTACATGCAAGTGGTTTTGATTCAAACAATGTAATTAAGATGGGTTTAATATATTGCTGGTCATTCTTTTGTAAGAGCTTTACCCTTTCATATCCTAAGTGGCTTAAAACTTCAAATTATATGGTTAGTCATGACAGACATATTAGGAGTGGAACCCCCAAACTGATATGAAACAAGTCTCAAGGAACCAAATATGGTGAACTTAATAGTGGGAAGGCCCCCTTTCATTTTCTTTTGTCTTTCTGATTGACATGGTCTGCTTCCCTCACACCTGTACTGCTTCATCAGAACAAGCAAGTCTCACAAAACATTTGTGTCAGCCTCAGTAAGAGCATCTGTTATCTTACAGGTTTTAACAAAGTCAAGATATATTCTTGTATCAGTTTTCAGTCAAGAAAGTAATAACTGACTGTTACTCACATCTCACTCCCTCCCAAATTTCTGTTACTTCAGTCAATAAATATACTATCTCTCTCAGTTATGTTCCTCTCTATCAAGCACGGGGGAAAAACGTCTTGTTTGCTGTAGAGGAAAATAACAAGGATACTTAATTTGTGTCAGGCATTTCAGAACCAATGACTGGGATCATGATCACCAGGGAAACCACTTCACCTGTGACTGCCATCAACCACAGCTCACTCTCTTCATGCTCATTCCCAACAGCAGGCTAAATGTGCCACACTGGAGGTACTGAATCCTGAGAAGCAACCATCACCTCCAATGTTCCCTCAACAAGAGGGGAATCACAAGTGAAGAGAATCCCTGGGTGGGACACTGATGTCTGAGGCAGGGAGGTAGTCAGCAGCACCCTACAAGCTACCAGCAGGTCCTGCCTTGTCAGCTCTCCTCCTTAAGTTGCATCAGCCTTCATAGACCCTCAGACACAAGAGGAAAATGACAAGAGAGTCTTACTGTTCACATGGAATTCAATTCAAGACATAACTCATGACTAGGGAGCTTGTCTAGGCCTGGCTGGAAGGAGAACAAATTACTCAGCTGTGAATTGGAAAAAGGGTACAGTGAAATTTTATATGGATTTTACTTTCGATGTCTTTAGGCATAAAGACTAACGAAAGAAAAATATGGGAGATTCCCTTTCTATTATCTCTATCCTATGACTATTTATGTAACAAACTCCAGCTGACATGTAGTATCTGCTAGGAGTTCCCTCTTTAAACTAATCCATGTAAATTACATGGGCTCTTCACAAAGGGCTCATTGCTGCTTACCTTTACCTCCTACAGAAGCACCTCTACAGGTATTCTCAAAGTACACAAGAATACAAATGTATGTAATCAAATTGGATCACACTAAGAAGATTATGTCTGCATTGATTGAAAGGCATTACTAAATCTGTCCAACATTCCTACAACTAAAAGATGCGAACACAGTATTTTCCCTGCATTCCCAGTTATCTTCTTGGTAAGCAAGGTTACAAAAACAAAAGAAATGTAAAATATAAAGCTGATGAAATAGGGAACTATAAGACAATGGATATTTCTAAAGGAATAACCCATACAAAAACCAAGCTCTTAATTGCCATTAAATTTAACCTGGTGCTTTAAGAAAAAAAAAGGCCATTAAATGTTTCCTCAAGATTAGTTTTAATCAATTCAAAGCCTGAATTCTGCTAAAGTATTACAAGAGAAACACAAATTGCATTGCAATATGTCTGCAGAAATATAAGCATGGGAGATCCTAGTATCAGACGATGGAAAACCTTAATTGGTGTTTATAACTCCAGTGGAAGACAATAGATAATCTTGGATTTTACAGAACACACACTGAACATTTCCTTTCTCAGCATATTTGTGTGTATGCATGTTTCTGCACATTATTTTGATGATGCTAAATTAGGTATCCTTGTTTCAGAAAAAGATGAAGTATGAATAGAAAGACACATCTGTGAAAAATGACCAGAGGCTGGTGGCTGTGGGACACCACAGTTTGTAGAGGTCCTCTCACAGCCAAACCGCATCAGGATGTACCTGCTTTCACATCACTGTGGAGATGAGAGAGCCAAACTCTGACATTCACATTTCTTCTTCCTCAGAAGGGGTGGAAACCTGTTGGCCTTTACCCACTTAAGAACTGCTGGTTGGCCAGGGTCACAGGTTGACTGACTGTTCTTAAGTACAGTAATTTCATGATTACAAGCCGCACCATTTTGACCAAAGTTTTGGTCCGAACCCAAAGTGCGGCTTGTAACCCGGAGTGGCTAATCTGTGGAAAAAAATTCTGAAATTTGCCAACCGGAAACGCAAGCCAGCAGCAGCCCCGAGCTCAGCCCACCCAGCCCCGGCAGGGCAGCGCCGGGCCGGGCGAAGTGAATGTGGCGGTGGCAGGACCGGCAGTACCAGGCCTTGGGGAGCGAACGCGGCGGGGGCTGGGCAGGCAGTGCTGGGCCAGGGGAGCGGACACGCCGGGGGCTGGGCAGAGCGAATGTGGCAGTGCCAGGACCGGCAGTGCCAGGCCAGGGCCAGCCCGCCCAGCGGGGTTGGCGCTGGCAGCACCGGGCTCCGGGTCGGGGGGAGCGAACACAGCAGCAGCGGGACTGGCAGTGCCGGGCCAGGGCCAGCTCGCCCAGCACCAGCCGTGCAGGAGGGGGCGAGTGAGCCCGGCAGCGGCGGCCGGCCCCAAGCGGCCCCACCAAGCTGCAGCACTGAGCTGGCTCACTCGGCCCCATCGGTGGCCCCCTCGGCAGTCCTGAGCAGGCCAAGCCCACATGGCCCCGAGCTGAGCCAGTAAAACCCCGCGATCCAGCGATTCTGCTACTATTTGGCATCTTTGTGAAAGTTGCACGGGGATCCTCGCTGCGAACGACAGAGCGGCTTATAATTGGGTGCAGCTTGTGTATGAACAAAGAACAAGACGTTGCCGACACCCGGAGGATGCGGCTTATAGTCAGTGCAGCTTGTAATCATGAAATTACTGTACTTGACTCAGTACTCAAATACTTCTCAGATCAGACCTTTTATTCTCTGCCTTGTCTTTTCACTGTATTTGTTTCAGAAGTTGGGAGTGAATGCTTGAACTGCATGAAGTCACTGCAAGCTTTGCTTTTGGCTGCAGTGGGAGCAGTATCCCATGTAATTACACTGAGCTCCATCTCCCTTTAACTTACAACATGTCAACACATTTTTGCAGCCCTATAGAAAGTAGTGTAATCTTTAAACAGATGCTTGTCGTAGATAAGCAGGGAATGGCATACTCTGTGCTGATTCTAAATCAAAACAGTGCTATCTCTGTGAGCTACTGAAAACACTTTGGTCTTCTTTACCAGCCAAGAGCAGTGCAAGGGATTCTCTGCTGCTATCCTGAAAAACTGCCAGCCATTTGTTTCATAGAGCCAATATTACCTGTGGTTCTCTTATAACAGTATTTTCAGTACACAAGGAGGAGGAAATGGAAAAACTGAGACTTCAAACATCTCGACTGTTTGCTCATTTTATTCCCTGAGAGTCATCAAATAAGAGGGCTTTATTTTTCTCTCTGATTCCCAATTTGCTTTGTTTGTAAATCAAAAAGGTGTAACTACTTCTTTCTTCTCTTCAAATCCAGTGACAGTTTTCAATGCATTATTTTAATTAGGCTTCCAAATTTGTTCATGAGCTGTCCAGGTCACAAGGAGAATTAAAAACAAACACTGGTAATGTATTTCTGCATTACTTCTACAGACAGCTATATTTGACTTGTATTCAGAAGCAAAGCTAGCAGGATGCATATGACTGGAAAGGGCATCAGTGAAGTCTGACATTGGTTAAGCTTCTGGAAGCTTTGCTCTGAACTCTGGAGTTCCTCTGTTACTTTGGGATTTGTACAGAAGATACAGGCTTAGGAACTCTCGAACAACACACAGGTATTAAACTGAAAAGCTCACAACTAAACTGCATGAAATATTTATGCAAGGATAACAGTTGTGCTTTCAATGCACACGAGATTCCTTTTTTCTACATATTCCTCAACATCATACATTAAGGATTCCTCATCTGCAGATTGCACAGTTATCAGTAACTTTCCCCTAATTCTAAAATTCTCCCTCCCTCCAATTTCCTCACATCCACAAGTCAAGTTTCAAAGCAAGGCCTAAGATATAATTTTCCTTCAGCTTGTTGTTTTGTAGAAAAGAGAATGTAGTAATCATTACGATGTTCTGAACCTTCCAGGAATTCAAAGGCTTTTTTAGATTTAGATTTTTTTTGCAGATTTTTCATCATTGAGACAAAACCAAAACCCATCACTTCCTCATTTTTTGCCCTACCATGGCAAAATCATGACAAAAAAGCAAGATACATTATGATTCTATGGCTGTATTAGGGTTAAGCTCAGACTTGATTAGCGATTTCCTAGCAATCCATCCTGATGTTCCAATATTAGCTCATCAGCAACTAAGGGACAGCCAAAATCAAAACCATACATGCACTTTGATCCCAAATTTTCTGTGCAAGTAAAGTACAGTGTTTTCAAATCTGCCGACTTCTTAAGGTATTTTAAAAGTCCTTGATCAAAACAATACTATTTACTACAAAAGAGATGAAAAGGAATTTGGGAAGACAGCTATCATCCATGGGAGCAAGCCAAGTAAAATTGTGGACCCTAATTATGAATCTTCAAACTTTCAGGTGTTTGATGGCTTGTGAATTTACTCTGAATTCCCTAGACTTTAAAAAATCCATGTATAAATACCTTTCTGCTAACTATAACATTCTTGCAGGGTGTTGTGCTGTAATTTACTACAGTTCACACTGAAGCCAAATTGCTTTCACTTAAAAAGCACCTTTGCTAAGCATTTATAATTTCTAGTACCTTTGCTTCAGCACTTTGCTCTCCTTTTAAGCACACAGAAGGCTTTTACACAAGGGTGACTGTCAATACCTTTAGTCCCAGCGGTGGTACAAGAAGAGAAATGAGATTCTTCCTCCTACTCCCCCAGGTAGTTCTGCAGGTTGGTGTTCTGAAGTGCAGGACCTTGTATCAGCTGCTGCAGATTTTCTGTGGAGCAATTAACAGAAGAGTTCACTGTACAGAGCTGTCAACTGGGACCTTTCACAGACTCATAGAACCCTTATGGCTGGAAAGGCCTCTAAGAGAGACGAGTGCAAGCATTGCTTTTCACAACTGTTGCAACAAACTCCTGAAAACTGCAATCCAAACTAAGCTGCTCTCGTGCCAAGTACTGCGTGAAGTCGTGAAAATGCTACTAGAGCAGCAGGCTATGTTTCAGACATGGACTAGGGGTTCTGAGGTAAGACTGAAAGACAATTACTTTCCTTTTCTTCTCTCCCCATTTCTCAGAAGCTATTGATCTAAATGCAGAAGAAACTGAACACACAACTGCACTTCACTGGAAGGTGCATCCATAATTTTTTTTTTCCCTAAATTTACAGTGAGTCTGAACAACCAAAGAGATTGTGTTACATTTTTTACATTTACATATTTCTTTAGAAGACATCTGAATACTTTTTTCATAGTTTTTTTCAAGCCTGGAAAGTGGTCTATGTTTTCATTTTCAAATCATATACAGATACAGCCTGTACAGTAATTTCTGTGATATTGACAGTGAAACTGTAACCACAACATTCAATTAAATAAAAAAGTAATATTTCAAAATGCATTCAGCCTCACAATTCCATTACAGCAAAACTGCACTGACTTTATCACTTGTCTGCATGGTTTCTCATTTCCCACAGTGGTATTTCCTTTTGTGATGAAATAATATTGCTATTATTTTCTCACTGTAACCTAGAGATCCATTTTACATATAAAACATAGAAACAATTCTGGTTTTTATGTTCTCTTGTTAGTGAACATTCAGGATCACCGAGTTCACCCAAGTCATTCTCTGCATTGCTGTTGTATTAAATACAAAGAAGTCTTTGTAAAGAACTAAGAAGCATTTTTTTTAATCATAGAATATCTTGGGTTGGAAGGGATGTACAAGCATCATCAAAGTCAAGCCTCTGTCTCTGCACAGGACAGCCCCAAGAATGACAAAAATTGTTATTTCTTGTTAATAACTAATTTATTAAAAAAAATTAGCAATGACACTACTACTTTGTGACTATTCTACTAGTCACAAAGTCTGGCAAAAAACTTTTGAACAAATCCTTGCAGAAGCATCAAAAATATTTAAAAGTTCAATTTAAAACACTTAGTTAAAAATTACAAAGAGAACAAAGTAAAGTAGAAGGACTAAAAAGGGATTAAAAAACATTAAAAATATTTACAGACCTGCCCTATAAGCATGGGAAATACCAATATAAGAATGCATCCTGAGGAAAAGTCCATAAAAGGAAGTAGTAGCCAGAGTGTTACTTAAATACAATTGTTAAGCATAAAATAAATACCATTGTTAATATTTTTAAAAATAAATTGTATATTTTTAAAGTAAAAATTTATATCTTACAGCTCACAGCTCTTAGAAATATATAATGCAATTTGGTTTGCATTAATGCAGAGGTATTCAGCTATTCATCCTGTAAAACAGTTTCTAATTTTATTTTTAGAAAATACTAAGCAGCTCTGTAGATGAAGGAGTTACAAGATTTTCATATTTTATTAAACAAAGATTCATAAGATATAACACAGATTTGGAAACTGAGAGAAGGGAATTGGAATACAAGGTTAATAATTTTTAACTTTAGTGCTATCAGGAAGAAATAAAAATCTAATTTTCATGAGGCTACACATTGTCTTTCAATTTTGAGATCTCATTTATCTTTTAATCTTCGCAATCTTGAAAAAAAGGAAAAAAAGTATCGTAGCAGGAATAAAACAGAGCATTTTAAGCAGCAGGGGGTTTGAGAATCATACCTTTTCATTAAATTCAGTTGCAATCAGAGTACCTTAAATGAAGATTAGCCCTTAGCAATCAATACACCATCTGTTCCTGGGATACTCAGGGTCTAATGGTCTGATCATGTATTTTAATGTGTATTAACTTAGAAGGGCCACTAAGAGTTCCACATCTGCAGTGAGAAATGTCTTCAAAAAGAATTACTTTTGTCCTTTCTACTTTCATGTTAGGTGGCACAACAATGAAAAGAATGAAATGGAAAAGATACTTTTTAGGGCAGAAGTGTTTTGGGAGATGGTTGCATATATTATGCCTCTCAGCAGGCAGCCGAATCAGTAAGTCTGTGTAGAACTCTCTGCTGCTGGAAAGAAACTGGTGCAGAGAAATCTGCATTTCAGCTCACTTCTCAATATAAGTGAAAGTAGCCAGGCGATGTGCCTGTGCCCTTGTTTCCCTCCAAGACAATAAAACATTCTGGGATGAAAGTGCAGTGGATTGGCCATGACAAGGGCTGTCCTTCAGTCAAGACAGGTCTCAGAGCAGAACCGAGCAAGGCAGCCTAAAGAACCAGCACACTGGGCTAGCACCTGGCCTTTTTGATGCTCTAGGTTGTTGAGATAAAACGTGCAACAGCAGGAAGAAGGAAACGGTGTCAACAGAAATAGAGGGAAACAGAATTGCCTCAACACCTGTAAGCTGCCAGCACAGCTCTCACCCTGCCAGCACAGCAAGGTCACTCAGCACAGGTGAAGGTGCTGAGGAAAGCAAGGCAGAGCTGCCCTCTGCAGCAGCTGCAGGCTTAGCAAATCCAATGTCAGGAGCTCCAATCAGCTTTCCCACAGGGCTGTTATCTGCAGGCCAGTTTGGAGGTGCAGCCTGATGGAATGCACAGAGGGAGAACCTCTAACAAGAGGAAAGTTTGGCTGCAGGCAAGCTTGACTCTAGGCTAGAGATCTTCTACCCCTTTTCTGCAGTAGCAGCAGAAGAAAGCAGCAGGCATACTTTTTGCTAAAGAATCTGAATTATTTTAAGTTCACTAAATTTCACTTCCTTGCACTCACTAGGGTGACAAATGTCAGCAGCAGTATTTTAAGAGATAGCAGACAGAGCAAGAGGGTCAGATTACATAAAAGAGTGTCAGATTACATAAAAGCAGTTAATGTTTCCTTAGAAGCAGAAAGTTTCCTTCCCTCACACCAAATTAACTCAAGGAGGCTGAGAATTAAAGTAAATTAATTTTCCTTATTTTAAACAAACAAATAAATCCTCACTGACCTTTGAAATACAAAGCAGAACAGGCAAAAGTCTGATTTAAGCACTACTAGGCAGCTAAAAAATGAATGCAGACATTTTCTATGAGCACCCACAGGAAACCAGCTATGCTGTTCTTACAATGGGCTTGACTATATGAACAGGGATTTAATTGTTAGCAATTATTTTCACATGCTGCTAATTAGCTCCAATTTTTATTAAAGGCAAAGAATGCACTGTGTGAATAGCTGAGTTCAGAAGTATTTTTCAGGAGAAAGCACTGACTAGCTATGATATCTGAACTGTGCACGTAGTGTGTTTTCTATAGGTGCTTTGCATAGGACTCAATAGGTGAACATTGAAATCACTTAGCTAATCCTAAGGCCTGCGTGTTTGAGTCAAGAAGCAAGTTCTGTTTTCAAAGTTTACTTGTAAATGTTCTGAGCTGCAATTTTCACTGATATCATAGAGCTGTTGGTGACTCAGAATCCACTTCTTCTGAATGACTGACTCTGTGCTATATCAAAGAGAGGTTCTAAGAGTCTCAAGAATAAATAAGCTGGCACTTCTGTGAAAGTTTGAGTGGTTTTTTGCCTGTTTTCAGAATTCCATGCTGTATAGATAAGCTTGGTGGATATGACCCATCCTGATTTTTGTTCATGTCATGTAGCAGAGTAGCATTATCTCAACAGAGAAAAAAAAAGTTTAAAAGAAAGCTTAAGATAGATATGAACAATAATTTTTAATTTTGATCACTATTATGTTTTTTCTCCCTATCAAAACTTAGGATCTGTACAACCAATCATGAAAATCCTACTTTGAGAAATCACATTTCCTCTAACTTCCCCTCACATCCTGCAAAGTGACTTGAGGATATTTTGTGTAAATACAGAAATGCTAAAACATGTGAGGGTTTTGTTTCCTTGTTTCCAGAAAAGATTCTGACACGTCCCTCTGCAGCTAAGCAAATCAACTGAGGAAAAATAGAGTGGAGACCCATATATCCCAAGGTTGTAGAAAACCTCACATGACTTTGCAACTGACTTTGGAGTTGATTTATAGGCTGTCACCAAATCAGTGGTAAGAAGCTGACACAAAATGTCCTCTGCAAGCTTTGATTCCTTATTCAGAATGTCTTCTTCATTTATATTCTATTGAACCAAACAACCCAGGATTTCCTCTCCCTTTGTTGGATGGCTTCCTGTCCCTGCAGCTGCCTTCTGTGATGTCAAAACATCAGAGTTAAGTGTTGCCTGAGGATTATGTTGCCCAAGTCCACCAAAATAAATCAGATTTGAGTGTTTAATCCTTTTAACATATCTGAATACATGGGTTTAAACAGCAAAACCTTCTGTAATGAGGCAACTCCTCCCCTTCACCAGACAGCTTCATAATAAGTAAAGATTCAGTATGACTTGCCTTGAATCTTACATGTTGCAAAGTTTCCTGGTATCTTTTCTTCTTTACTGTAGCAGAAGAAACACTTTTACTGCATCAAAGTCTTATATGAGCAGGTCTCACTGTATGCATATTTACATATTATTCTTCCCTTCTCATCTGACCTAAATCAATTCTTCTGGTGGCAGAGTCTGTACTCTGTATCTCCGTATTTGAATAAAGCATCAGTTGTATTGAATGTGCTGGAATTGGCAGATGGTTGGTCAGTCATTCAGTTTGATATTAATTGCTTCTTTGAGATCTCTTTCAGAGAACTGAGGACAAAATGCATAGTGTCTTATTGCATTAAGAAAAAAAAAATCACATCTTAAATTCTTTGATGAAAGATTCGTCTGCCTGGCAGACAATGTACTTTCTCCTTAAGAGTCAAAAAATGACTAAAAAATTCCATTATTTAAAGATTATCTCATTTCCTTCCAGTGAGTTAAAAGAAAAAAATCAGACATTTTGTTTGGAAGAAAAAATATTTTTTTTATTACTATTTGAACAACACTTGTAATTGATTAAGAGAGGGGGGTTCTTTTGCAGGAAGAAAGTCATGCCATTTTTTCATTATTCATAATTTAAAAACTCCTCACCACTCATTTTTGCTCAGCTGTGTCCATATGTGTTTTAGTGGCTCATGTTGAAGACTATAGTAGCAAGCAGGGGCAGGATCTGTTAAAACAAGAATATTTAGCTCTTGGTTTTAAAGACTGGAGGATTGGAAGATGACCTAAGCAGCTGGGGTGAGGTCTGTGGGTCTGCTCTTCATGTATTATGGTGGGTCTACTGCTAGAGACAAATAATTTTCTACTGGTACAGAAAGTACTCCCACAAATTCTCCAGCATATAATTATATTCATGCTTCACATCGAATAAATTTTTCCTTCAGTATATTAAATGTATCTGGCACCTAAAAATCATTATGTATGATTTAATCTCAGATTCATTACTTCACAGATATGTAAAATGTATGTTGCATCATTTATTCATTGGCCATTAGAAATACATAAAATAGATGTGAGCCGTTAAAAAATGTGGCACCCATTCTTCTGATACTTACGTATTACTTTTTCCATCACAGCAATTACAGCAGGTGTCAAATAGCACCTATTTCTTTTTGATAAATGGTATCTTATGCAGTATTTAAGAAAGTACTGTGTCTGCTCACCCTAAACATTTTTAAAGAGGTGGCAATCAGTTAAAACTGGAGGCTGCTTCTGCCACTGCAGCACTGTACTTGCTAAGTGAGCTAAAGGCCATGTTTCAAAGATAAGTCTCTCTCACATCAAAGGTCACAAAACTCCTATGCCATTTCTATGTTTCACTTTTGCACTCTTCCCTGAACCCTTTCCTCAGTAGTATTTTCTTTTTCAGTAAGCACACTGGATGCCCCAGTTTTGTCCTACTCCTATCCCACTTCTGACATCACAGTGGGTATATCTGGACCTTAAATTCAGACACTGCCAATCATGAATGTTTTTACTTCTGCCCCCTATCTACAAGGAGCTTAGAGATACATCAGTAACACACCTGGTATTTCTATTTTCAGTAAAATCCTCCACTGAGTCTGGAGGCTTGATCTTGAGCTAGCAAGCATCACATTAGCTCCACTGATTTAAATGTACAATATGAATCCACACCAGCCATGTCTTTGTCTTCAAAAAAATCTCAAGACTTCTCGGGACCTCACATGCTTTATATGGAAGGATGGATAAACACAGGACCAAGATTTTGTCTCAAAGTTAAGGCTTCTTTGGTAAACAATAAAAATGGCTTAGTTGTATATGGCCACATTTTGTTCTACAACTGGAAAAATATGCATTAACCAGAAATTATTGACATTGGCTAAGGCTATTCGCTTCATATTTTATGACAGCAAAATGCACATTTTTTTTCCACATGGAAGACCCACTGGAACAGGACTGACAGCAGCTTGGATACTGTGGGCTCACATGACTGGTTTGGGAGACAGACCAGTTGTGTTCAGAGCAAAGGAGGCCTCTTGGATCCTGTCTGGATGCTGTGACCTGGAGCTACCTCTGCCCTGCTGGAGATCAAAATTCAATGACAGTTTTCAAAACACCAGAACAAAGGCAGCAACATAAGCCATCTTTGCAGGTGGGTTTTAAAAGATCTCTGGGCTCAAACATCATTTATTATGCTTGTAGACAGAGTGTACAAGCTGAAGAACTTGTGCTGATAGCATCTTCAAAGGCAGTTTTGCCATGCTGTGTAGCAGCACTCTAAGAGGTGTTGTACTTTTCCCATACAAGTCTACAGATAACAGAGCTGTTCTTGTTTTGCTTTTGAAAACGGCTTCAGTATGTTTCCATCTCATTCGAGCCAAAAGGAAAGGGGCTTCAGGAATGGGAAACTTTATTACAATGGTCATGAATTAATTCCCAGTTTCATACAGTTAATGGGGGCACACTGGAGTGGTGGTGGAATGCTGCAAGAGGGCAAATGCAAAACTATGGATGAGTTGAGAGGAAGAATTCTCTACTTTCTCAAGCCTACTGTCCCACCCTTTTAGCAAAATCAAGCCAGCAAATGAACAAGAACGTATTGCCAGAGAGAGGATCTGCAAGAAATATTCTAAACCAGAAGAAAACACATTTGGCCACAGAGGCAAAGAGGCAGTTGACACACTCAGCAGAATTTCTGAGCTTATGAATAAAGATGACAACTGAGAAGCAAGCCAAAACTCAGAGTAAAAACTACATAGCAATATTCACACCTCTAACGAAGCCAGGGAATTTCTGGCTCTGCATCTTTTGTGCTTTAAATATGACATTTTTGGCATTTTGCCTCTTTGTATGTGTGTGTGTGTATGTGTGTTTTAGTAGTGTAAAGAGATCCTAACTTTAAAGAACCTCTTATTCTGCTTTTTTCCAATTAAATACCCTGCTAACAATCTCTGAAGTCAGGGTCACATGAGCATCAGAGAGTCGGGCTCAAAGAAAAATAGAAATACAATTAGACCAGAGTGATTTTTTTTTCCCTGAACAGTGTCCTGCCACTTACATGTTACCATTTTTGTCTTCAGTTTTGGGCTTAGGCTCCTCTGTATTTGTTTCTGGAAGTACTTTAGAGCTCAGCCATAAGTGAAGTGTAAGTCACTTCTCACCAGCCCCATAAACTTGTCAGATAGGGAAATGCCAAAATAATGTGTAAAATTACTCCATCAATTCCTGCTGCCTTACAAAATATCTTGGCAGGCCAATTTTATTTTCTTTAGACCATCTTGCAACAAGTTTGCTGGAAACATCATGTTTGGACAGATTTACTGTGCAAGAGTTTTTTGTGCAATACTTGCAACAATTGTAATTAAGAATGGATGGAAAAAAGTTACACGCGAGTATTTGTAAATGGTTACAAGGGGCCTTGCTAAGGGGCCCTGGCCTAGGTCTGGGGGAGACACAATTATCCTCATCAAGTTGGCAAAGACCTGTAGGATAAAGGCATGGGGGGGAGGGGGGGGATGCAGCTGACATGCTCAAGGGCAGGGCTGCATTCAGAGTGAGCTAGACAGGAGAAATGAGCTGACTGTAAACTTCATGAAATTCAGTCAGGACAACTGCCCTGCTCTCTGTCTGGGACAGACTGACACCCAACAGGAAACAGGTTGGGATTGCCTGGCTGGGAGCAGCTCTGTGGAGCAGGGACAGGTCCTGGGGCACACCTGGTTGAACCTGAGCCAGCAGGATCCTGGCAGGGATGAAGGCTGAGTGCCCTGGGCTGTGTCAGCAGGAACACAGCCAGAAAATGGGGGAAGCAGTTTTTCCTTTTTGCTAGGCATTTGTTTGGCTATCTCTGGAATACTGGGTTCATCTCTGGGCCTCTGAGTACATGAAGGTTGTCAATAAACTGCAGTTCAGCAGAGTCCCTGAGGTGGCTGAGGCTAAACCACTTGTCTTGTGAGGAGAGGCTGAGGGAGTGGGGCTGGTTCAACCTGGAGATGGGATGGTTTAAGGAACCTGCTGCCCCCAGGACCTGGGGAGGCTTGGGCTCTTTGCTGAGGTAAATAGTGGTAGAATAAGAGACAGTAACCATAAATCAGAATGAAATAGTTTTTCTTGGATATAAAAAAAGTAAATTCCCTTGAGGATAATTAAGCAGTAGAGAAGGAGCACTAGATCTGGTAGGTCAAAGCCCTGAGCAACCTGTCAGTAGAGAGTTCTTGTTGGTTGCAATACATTCTCTTTGTTGAACCTTACTTCTCATTCTATTGCCTCAACTGCTCCAACTGCACATTAATTCCTTTGGAGGGGAGGTACCTGATGAAATATTTTAATGTAAAATGATTTGTACATAGCAAGGAAAAAAGAAGCAAGTTGGGGAAGGATGCATGAAAACTATACCACAGTGCTGAGGCAGCAAAAAATAATCACACATAATCATACGTGCGAATACATTAAACAGCTGAAATATTTTGTACACTGTGATTAGATTAATTGACATTAGCTTTGATGAATATTGGGCATTTAATCTTCAAAAACAAATTTTCATGAGAGAATGTGCTTGTGCACTCTATATTGACCAGTGATGATGATTTTGCTCATCTCCTTCAAAGGTCTTTCTTCTTTATAGACAAGCCTCACACTGACAAGTGAATAAAAATTTGACCCACATCTTTTTGTTCCATACTGACATCTAAACCATTGGTGTGGAGTGGTTTGTAGTAATTTCTGCTTTAGGAAGAGGTCATGAAGTTACAGATGCACATACCTCCCTATTGCCACAGGTCACTACAGACTATTACCCAGACACTTTTTGGATCACCTAAGGAGCAATAAAAGAAAAGAGAGCACAGAAAGCATTTAGAAGCTCATGAGATTACACAGTGGTGATAATGGAAATGTGGAGATGTGTAAGCTGTACGTTACAATACAGAGTGTGATAAAAGGTATCTATTCTATCACCATCTGTTGAGGGTGGGGGCAGTGATCCTTATCTCCACGGGAGATGTTCTGCTAATGGGCCATCCATTGAAACCAGGTAGGGCATTGTTCTTTATCTTTTCACAACCCATCCTTCCTCCAGGGAGTCATTTTCTGCTAATGGCCCATTGAGTCCCACTGTGTGACTGATAAAATTACTTCATCCCATTGGAAGTTGCTCCAGCCAGGGGGAAGAGCCCAACATTTCTTACCAAAATAAAAACAGAGGTTTTGGGATACTAAGGGAGCCCCTTTCTCCACTACACTCCAGAGGAAAACCGGATTTCTCCACATCACCACTGGACCTCTGGAGGGAAACTGCACCTTCTACAGGAGCACTGCTTCAACTGAACCACATCTGTCACTGCAGGAGGATGCAGCCACCATTTAATGGGACTGCAGCCAACACCCTGCCTGACAGGGTGTCAGGTTGTACTCTGACTTTGTCAGGGTTTGGAGTTTGTTTCTTTGTAGTACTGTATTTCTATTTTAATTTCCCTAGAAAAGAACTGTTATTCCTAATTCCCATATTTTTGCCTGAAAGCCCCTTGATTTCAAAATTATAATAATTTGGAGGGAGGGGGTTTACATTCTCCATTTCAAAGAGAAGTTCCTGCCTTTCTCAGCAGACACCTGTCCTCCAAACTAAAACAGCAACTTTTCATTCTTTGTCCATATATAAGCCACATCTGATTATAAGCCACACTTTGGGTTTAGACCAAAATTTTAGTCAAAATGGTGCGGCTTATAATCGTGAATTATTTTTTTTTTCTTCTGCAGTCCATATCTGAAAAAGGCCAGTATAAATGCATGATAGTCCAAAAAAATATTGGTAAGACATACTATCAAACAGTCCATTTAACCCACTGATTTTACAGTTACTTTCTCTGTGAAAGTTTAAGGCTGAACTGCTGAATAGCCTTTGCCAGCTTGTGAGGATCTTCTCTATGAACTGAGGACAGTTTTAGGATTTCCCTACATTGCAGTACAGTGGATGTAGGCTCCTGGCTTGCAAGGGACATAGGTGGTGTCCATAGTGTATGTGCTGGATGCAGAACTAACATTGCAGTGCACACTGCTGATTTCCTGGCTGAGTCAGCCAGAGCTCTCCCTGGGGCTTTTCCTGCACTACAACGCCTCAGCAAGCTCAGACCTCAGAGACACAAATGGGTCCTATCAAATGCTACTCTTATCAATTGTGTAAGCCAGGAGACACCGCAGCAACATGCAAATGGAAAACCCTTGTTGTAGCTACCAATACTTTCCAGACATAAAGGACCAATTTCAGTGTGTAAGTAGCTCAGTTAACTTTCAGGAAATTATATTGACCTACCCAGAGATAAATTTTCCTCTGACCATGAATGCAGTTAACATAAACAGCCATAGAAAACTGTGTAGGTCATTGATTTTGTGGATTATCTTACATGTAAACTAACTTCACTTTCTGGATTTAATGACTGTTGATTCAATTTTATGGACTGTTATTTCTTCAGTGGCCCTGACTCACATAAAAATCTCATAAGGAAAGAGTTCTGTGATTCCAGGTGGTAAAAAATAGCTCTATCTTCATTTTCCACCTGCTTTTCTCTTTGTTAGGACCATGTATTTTATTGTGGTTTTATCAAAAAAGTGAAATACAATTTGATAGTTATGGTTTAAATAACAAAGAGCTTGTGGGTTTGGATATAGTTATCAGGACTGCCTGTAAAGCAGAGGTTTGTGGAAATTGATTCTAGTTCTTCGAGTTATTTAGACTAACTTGGAAAATTTCAGCCTTGTTTTCCTAACTGGAGTTTCACCTTTTTTTTGGTCTAAACCATACATGCTAAGTAGTCTGGGCTTTTGGCAACTCTTAGCTACTGGTCTCTGCAATCTCCAAACTCTCAGATAACAAATTCTTTTTTCTCAGTTATGTTGAAGTTAAACGACATTGTGAAACACTTGTACATTTCCAAGTGTTGACTGTAAGGCAGAGAACAAGTGAAAGCTAAGAAGGACCTCAGTATTCTCCCTCAGACAAGAACATAGCCTCTCTAGTTATTCTTCCCACTGAAAAAGACCTCTAGAAGATAAGGAAGGGATGCTCAACTGTGAAGTTTGTAAGAGTAAGAACCAGGAATGTGGAGTGGAAGGTAGGTACTGAACATGGTATTCTTTAAATAAGCAAACATTTCTTAAAGAAATTAAACCACCTATGTGTGGTATAAAATTCCCTTTGTAACATGGCTAGAATGCTTATGTTAAATGGAAATCTATAAAATATGAACTCCAGCACAGAACCACTGAAAGAAGTCCTGACTCCACTTAGTCAAAGCAATGCTGTTGTTTGAGAAACTAAAAAATCTTTCCTTCTCAGAGTGTTTCTAATGTTCTGTTGTTTGCTACAAACAAGGTAGAGCAATATAGCTCTACAGGATGCCGCTTGGAAATGAAGAACCCACAAAACTTTTGTGATTTGTTTTTGTTTCTAAATGTATTCCCGGAGATAAAGCACTGATCCTGCCTCTATGCTGCACTATTCATGAGACATACTTTGCAAAAAGCTTAACAGAGATGTTTAGTTTCAATTGTGGCCAAGTAATTTTAAAAAATATTCTTTTGCATAGAAAAGAAAATAAAATAACAAAGCTGTGCATTCCTGAGGTTATTTTAGAATGCATTTGTTGCTGTCTGTCACTGCCTGTGGTAAGGCAACAGAACTTGTGATTTTTGACTAACTTGGTGCTGCAGCCACTTGTGTCAGTCACTTTGCTAAAGAGTGGAGGTGGATGTTCAGATGCTGTGGTGATCAGAATGCAGCACAGAACCAGCTTATCTACAGCCATGTCTTCCAAATATATATGCCCAAGCACGGTCAGAATCATCGCACTATAAAGGTAGCAGCAAGAAAGAGCCGATCTGTAAGTACCATTCAAAGTACGTTATGGCCACTTTAGAAAAAGAAGCTGTTTCAATAAATTCTTCGTTTTCTCTGGAGTTAGGTTATACCATTTTTGCCTTTGTTGGAGCTAAAGAAGGAATATACAGTATTTCCTCACTGGCTGTGAAGTATTTACAAGAAATAACAATTTTAAGCTTTCTCCAAACACACGCATTCAAAAAGTTCTGGCCTGTGCTTTTTCTCCTGAAATACTCTGAAGCCCACAGATTTTACATCTGCATTATATTGCTGAGGAAATTACACCTTCCTTTTCTGTGATCCCTACATTTCCTTCCTCTGTGGGCTGGTGCATGTACACAATCCATAAACATAAATACATAACTAAATATATACACACGGATGTATATATATATCCAAAAATAGACCTATCCCCATTTAGGGACATAAGTAGCATAAAAATTATTTATGTAGCCTGTTTGTTTCCTTGTTAGGGTTTGCTAAGGAACAAGGTAGGTTATAAAAAAACCCTGGATTAAGTAGGTTTGAATTTTCCTTTGAATACAAATGAAAGTTATCATTTGCACAGCATTGGTTTTAAATTCTGTTAAAAAGCTGAGTCATCTACTTCAAGGCAAAATTCTGTTGAGCAAGATTAATTGCTTTTCAGTGAATTCCCCATATTTAGTGGGAGCTGTGTTCATTGCAGATGGAGTTCTCGACTGTACAATCACTACTTAGAATTCATGAGCTGAAGACTGACCAAAGAATTAGACCGGTATTTATTCCCATTCTCAGGAAGAGTCTGAGCCTGGTTTACAGGAGACTTCTCTGATTGACCTGAGGAAGAGTGAGACAGACCTCCAAATTAACAGTATGATTAATAACAACAGTACAGTGAGGTTCCAGTCTGTTTCATTAAAATGGATCATGACATTTTTGCTATAGAGATAGTGCTCCTTGTTTCATTTGTGTCCTAGTACAGGTCTCCTGATCATGTAGTAGCTGAAGAAACAAGCAGAAGCTAAAGGCCACCACATCTTCTGCTGGTATACACTGAAGGGCAATGGAGTTTCAACAGTTCAGACAGCTGAGGCTCTTCTGGTGAGCCATTTCTTGTAAACTGGAAGGAAAGGCAGAACCCATATACCACAGAGCAGGCTCAGAATCTTTGAGCTGCTTTTTCTTGGTTCCCAGGGAATGTGCAGGTATTCAGGGGAAAGGGTGAAAAGAAAAGAGAAGCCAATAGCCAAATGAACGATTGTGCTGAAGGAAGAAAGAACTGTGAAAAATTGAGTTATAATGAAAAAAACTCACGGAGTGGGAGGAAGCCCATGATGTTTGGAACCTAAGTAAAGTTAATTGATAGTTGAAAAATGTGAAATAGTGTGCAAAAAAGAGCATGTGGCAAATACCAATGAGGTAACTAAGGCCATTTAAAGCACTTCCTATCAAAATTCAAAGACATGCAAAAAGAGAGCTGAAGAAACTAATCTAAGAGCACATGGTTGTTCTTTGTGCATTTTGGTTTACTACTGGAAATCACCAAAGTGTCTTTTTGCACAAAAGAAACTTGAGAGATCTGTGACTGTGAATATTTTACTCAGCTTGAAAACCCTCTGAAACCTGTTAGCTGAAGGCAAGGTACAAGTTTCACATTGCTCCAAACCTCACTCACTGAGGTCAACAACTGTAAGCTGTTTTCTCACAGAGGCCATTGCCGCTTCTGTGGAGGGACCCAGAGAATTTCACTGCCATCAACTCTTTGTCATGTGTTGGGGTTGCCCAGGATTGTTGAGTGCCCTGCTTCCCTAGTTATCTTTCATATTTGCAGGCAGCTATGCTGCTTGCGAGCTCTCCACAAATGTATTGGTGTGAGTGTGTACTTGTGTGTGTGTTTGTGTGTTTGCCAATATATTTGGCACAGACAGAATGCATCTGTCTCAAAGAAACTACAGGATATCTACTCCACAGCATTCCAGCAATGACATTCAACTGAGGCAGACATATCTATGGAACAATCATGCTTTGTCTGGTCTTTTGAATCTAAAATGCTAACTTGAACTGGAAAGGGCAAGGCCCTTTCAGAGCACTCATGAAGCAGTTGGGAGTAGGAGATCTAGAAGAGTTAGGTTTTTTTCTATCTTGTTCTTTGAAGCCTAAATTTGCAAGAACAGAGCATAGCCCTTAGGGAGGCTTTGCTCATGCCTAAGCCCCTGACCTCAAAATGGAAAACCTGGACTCAGCTAAGTCTCCCTGACAACAAAGAGGGGTGAAAATGGAATTGGAACTCCACATTATTCATTTATTTGCATTAGAATTTTATTCTCAAATGGGGAATAAACTGAATCAACAAAGAGTGGTAAAGAAGTGCTCTCTTGTCTACTACAACAAACATATACATGTGTTTATGTGTGTTTGTGTTTACATGTGTATATATCTGTATCTAATACATGCATCTCCATGGAATGGGGAGACAAACTCTGCTTACCTTTGGGAGCATGGCAAGCAGCATTGGGTGTGCCAGGGCAGGAAACAGCACTTATCTTACCCTGTGACATTTTGGGGTCCTCTTTGAGCCAGGAAATGCCATCATGACCTGCAACAGATAAGATAAAGAGCTCTAAAGAGGGCTGCAGAGTCTTTATGAGTAATCAGAGCATTTATGAGAAAACAGTTGTTCAAATAACTGCTTATATTCTGTGTATTCAGAGAAACCAGTACTAATTTCCCCACTTGTTTCTTACATGTCAGTGACACCACTGGCATTTTCTCAGGGATATCTCAAGACCTAAAATCTACCTTGTGTTTTGGAAAAAAAGCAGGAATGCTTGGCAACTTGAAGAATATGTGATCAAAACAAGCCTGCTCTGCCTTCTCTAGTTCGGCCTCCCCACCTGGTAAAAGGAAGAGTTAAAGTGAAAGGAAATGGAGTATGACATCAGACCTGAGGCCAAGTCCTTAATTTGTTTTTTTTTCTGAGGCTGAGCTCAAGGAAGTCAACTGGATCCTTGCCTGAGTAAGTAATGAGCAGAAATTAAGGAAGGGCTTGAAGACTGGGTCTTTGATGATTAGGTCAATGCTTTCCGTGTAATCCCAAGTGACCAAAGGAGCACAGAGAAAAAAAAAAGAAAACTACCCTTTAGCACTTCCCATTACCAGCTCAGTCAGGAGGACTTCAGTGCTCACAGAATCGGGGTTCTACAACAAAACTGTTAAAACACCATGGAAATGAGAAAAACACTGGGGCTGGGCAGTTGCAGTCAGGTGGCTGCAAAGCTAAAATAGAGCCATTTAAAATTTTGACAGATTCCTCTCTTCAAAATCACGGTGAAGCGCAAGGCTGTTCACATACATCTCCTCTACCATGCTGAGCACACCACAGGATTCCAAATCAGATTAGAGATACATTCTGCAAAGCAATTGTCCAAGGATGTAATCCAAATGCCTATATCACCACATCAGTGAATTCAATGCCTGATTCATTAAGTCCAAGGACTGCGTTTGCAAAGCTTTCATTGAAACTATTGTACACTGTGCAATTGCAATAAAAGAGATGACTGCTTTTACCTACAGGTATAAGACCTGTAAAAAGCAGGTTCTGCTAACACATAAAATTATGCCAAAAGTTCTCCCAGAAAGACAATGATAATGTTCCAAAAAGTAACCAATATGTGACCCTGCTCAGTCTCCACAGAACTATGGACGCTTCTTTCTTGACTCTAAATGTTATGGCCAAATTTTGTATTAAGCCATTACTCAGACTGTCTTATTAACTCCAGTGGAATTGTACCAATCCAAACCAGCCCCAGCTGCCCAGCATCCTTCCCTTGACTCCTAACCCTTTGCAGTCCTGTTCTTCCCACCTCACAAAGCTTGCCTTGAGCCAATTCAATGGCAGGAGTACTAATGCAATACTGCAGAACTGAC
The DNA here is from genome assembly GCF_009819885.2 of Catharus ustulatus. Lineage (NCBI taxonomy): Eukaryota > Metazoa > Chordata > Aves > Passeriformes > Turdidae > Catharus > Catharus ustulatus. Next base: position 42,480,891 of record NC_046221.1, on the reverse strand, counting down.
CAGTTTTATGTATTCATAGCCATAGCAGCCAGAGACAGACAGTAATCCTGGAATCATTTGATTAGACAGCACATAAAGCTAAATTTAATTCCATTGTTTTGCTGCCTGCAGCAGTACTAGGGAGAGGAAAACTATTAGTACAGTAATTTCACGATTATAAGCCGCACTGATTATAAGCCGCACTTCTGGGTTTCAGCAACTTTTTGGTTTTTGTCCATACATAAGCCGCACCTGATTATAAGCCGCATGTTACAATACAGAGTGTGATAAAAGGTATCTGTTCTATCACCATCTGTTGAGGGTGGGGACAGTGATCCTTATCTCAATGGCAGATAATTTGCTAATGGGCCATCCATTGAAACCAGGCAAGGCATTGTTCTTTATCTTTTCACACCCCATCCTTCCTCCAGCCAGTCATTGTCTGCTAATGGCCCATTGAGTCCCGCTGCGTGACTGATAAAATTACTGCATCCCATTGAAAGTTGCTCCAGCCAGGGGGAAGAGCCCAACCTTTCTTACCAAGATAAAAACAGAGGTTTTGGGACACTAAGGTAGCCCCTTTCTCCACTGGACTCCAGAGGAAAACTGGATTTCTCCACATCACCACTGGACCTCCAGAGGGAAACTGCACCTTCTGCAGGAGCACTGCTCCAACTGAGCCACATCTGTCACTGCAAGGGGACTGCAATCACCATTTAATGGGACTGCTACCAACACCCTGCCTGACAGGGTGTCAGGTTGTACTCTGACTGTGTCAGGATTTGGAGTTTGTTTCTTTGTAGTACTGTATTTCTATTTTAATTTCCCTAGAAAAGAACTGTTATTCCTAATTCCCGTATTTTTGCCTGAAAGCCCCTTGATTTCAAAATTATAATAATTTGGAGAGAGGGGGTTTGCATTCTCCATTTCAAAGAGAAACTCCTGCCTTTCTCAGCAGACACCTGTCCTCCAAACTAAAACAGCAACTTTTCGTTCTTTGTCCATATATAAGCCGCACCTGATTATAAGCCGCACTTTGGGTTCGGACCAAAATTTTAGTCAAAATGGTGCGGCTTATAATCGTGAAATTACTGTAATCCCCTTCTGTATTGCTCTCATTGTAAATAAGTGTTTTTAGTGGATTACCCAAGGATGCAGATTTCATATTATAAAACATTCGTATTGCTGTATAAACTATGGGTGTAAATTAGGATGTAAGAGGTAATGGACATATAACCAAGATTGCTTAGGGTGTAAATTCTTCAAAGGTCTTGAAGACTCAGATTACAGCATCAGTGAGGAGGATTTATATTTATACTGTTGATCTGAAACAAACAAGATCATTCTAAATAGGAGAGAACTTAAGCAGATTAAATAAGCAGTGTACAAATACATATACAGTTCTGCTTCACCCCATTTCCTCCCATGTACATCACTTACTTGCATTTGTTATATTACATGTAGGATTAAGCTCACAAGGAACAGAAATTGCTGAGGTAAGTACTCAGTGGTTTGACTGGCTCCAGCACTAAGGAGGCAGCTGGAGGGCATCCTCACTGCAGATGGTGTCAGGAGCTGTGTGGGGCTCGGCACAGTGTGAAGGGGAATCTCACACTCGTACCCTCTGGTGCTCAGAGACTTTGTGTGCTGAGTGTCTGTCATGGAGCTCCTCTCACCTTGAGGAAGATGGGAGTCAAATCCTCTGGGATGCCATTGCACAACATTGGCTGAGGCGGGCAGACAACTCGCTAGGAGACGGATCCAATCTGGGAATGCTGCCAGTAGGAGGAGGAGGAGGGGGCAAAGAAGAGTCTGTCTCTGACATCTGTAACTAAAGATGGTGTTCCCACAGTGCTCATAGGGGATGGCTGGCATTACCACAGGGGTCTTCTAAGAGAAAGTAAGACTTCAGCTTTATGAGGTTTAAAAGAAGTGCTATACAAGTGCTATATATTTACTATACAACTCTTTGTATTTGAAAAAGACAGAGCCCTCTACAGATATTAACACTTTCTCGTGTTCCTCTCACAAGCATTTGACATAGTTTTGCTCACAAAAAACTTGCCCATCAATTCTTTAGTCTATACTTTCAGGAGATGTCATCATAAATCATTTTCTCAGTAATAGTTTGTTTCTACCTCATGTTAAACATGTACATGTAGAAAAGGAAAGAGGACAAGCATCTAGAATATATGATCTCCCTTGCTGGCTATCTGACTAAACATGAGGCCTACATCTCATTTGGCAGACAGACGGAAAGGATTTGGAAACAGTAAAACTCAGGGGGACAAAAAAAAAAAAAAAAGCATATCCATTTGTCTTGTTTCTAGGTTGCCAGCAATGAAATGATGGTGTTCATACACTTATCCTTCATGTGCTCAGCCATGTCATTGTCACCCAGTTTCCAAACCTGGGCTGTGCTGTGACTTGCTGCAGAACCCAGGGTCTCTTTACATGAAAGCAGTACATATAGAGTAGGACTCTGCACCGAAGGACACAGTGCTCATGATGCCTTCAAGAGCCACACCAGCTGTAAGCAGTGCATTTTGCCTTAGCACAAGTGCATTCATCTTAGGAATATTTCAGGCCACCTTAGAATAAGAAAAAACATCTGGTACAAGCACTTTGGGTTTAAAAGTTCGAAAGTCACTTTGTGAGACTACTCTCCCTTGCAGTATGCAATTTAATGGCAGACACATTTGCTGTTTTCAGCTATGTGTTCTTTACCAAAATGAAAAGAACAGTCCAAAAAGCATACTATTAATGAAAGCACAAGGGTATTTCTTTTAAGAAAGGTGGTCTTAGGTATAGGGAAGGGATAGATGTTTCCCTGCTCAAGCTAGGAACACAGATACAGACCTCAATGTAACTGCAGATTCTGATACCAGATTCATAACAAGCTGCACAATTATTTTGTACAAGAGAACATAATTCTGAGAACCTCTCCAATAGACAGCTCTGTAAAACCCAAATGTTAAGGGAAAACAGAAATAAAAGGTTAGAAATAGGATTTTCCACCTTCTGTTACATATCAAATTAGTTGGTTTTAATTACAGAATCTCAAGTGTTAAAATTGTAGCATGCTGGGTGAAATCTGGCAACCTCACACAAAGAAAGTAAACAATAGAAAAAATGCAGTCAAATAGTAAATAGTGTGTTAAAATATCTCTTAAATAGTCTGCTATTATAAGTCAATATTTTATGAAGCTATCAGATAAACAATTTTAGGTATCTGCAGAATCTGCCATTATAGTATGGCAGATCTGTCCAACCACAAAACTTATCAGCCGGGGATCAGCATTTTACCCAGCTGCAAAGCCCAGAGCAGGCTGAAGTAGACCAGGGACAAAGGTCTGGCATAGCCTGTCTTCACCTACCTGGAACATCACAGATAAGCAAGCTACCATTTGTAGGTGACAGTAGATGAGCTGCCAACTTCCAAAATCCTTGGGTGGTACTGCAGGCTCTCAGAAAGGGAGGCAGAAGTCAAAGTACATAGGGAAATGCTGCAGTAAGATTGTGAGATTAATTGCGAAGTCTGAAGCCTAAGATTTTATCCCAAGATCATATAAAAGTCTCACCCAGGAGCAGAGCAAAGCACAGTCTGAAATTGCCTTAAGAAACCAACCTACCAAATCCTAGTTTATATTGAAAGTAGCAATTTTGATTTTAAAAACCTCCTTCAGCTATTTTCACCCTTCCCTTTGGCTTCAACTATTATTTAAATCTTTAAAATTCTACATCAGTCCTTTAATCTTGTGGAACCAAATTTCTGTTCTGCAAGAAAAGGGGAATGTAGACTCAACAAAAAAGCAGAAACTCAGTGAAGAGCAAAAGTAGTTAGAGTATTTCAAAAGGACATGCCTCTTCAAAAAAAAATTCAATTGGAAGTATGCAACTGATAAAGAAATCCTATAGTACTTTAATTTGGAAGCATTCAAACTGTTGAAAAATAACATTGCAAGGCTGAAGAAATAAATCAAAGTTCATTGGCCAAATTCTGCTGTCAGAAAAGAACAGCTAAGACCAGAATCTCTCCCAGTTGCTCTCTGTTTTCCTATTTTATAATTAAATCTTACAATCTTTCCTCAGACAAAATCATCCTCTAGGATTGCCGGCATTCTTTAGAACTTCAAAAATTTGGCACTCAGTGTTCTCAGGAGGCAAATCTTAAAGAGTTAAAAGTATACAGCTGAACTGCAAAGAACTGTCCAGAAGTGGTACGACCTCATCCCCTAGCAACAGAAATCAATAACAACAAAGATAATACAATTACACCACAGAAAGAATCCAGAGGGCAGATTATGTCAAGTATTATGTTGTTAAGAAAGAATGACATGTGAAACAGACAGTGTGTTTGAAACACAGATGAAAATACAGAAAATGTGCAAGGTCGATAGAAAAAAGTGAAATACGAACACAGAATAAATTAGCCTGCAAACTCTTAAAAGGGAAAGAAATTATTCCTGTTCCTGCTTTCACTGTTTTATTTATTCAGTACACAGAATCAGATTCCCAGGGGAGTAGAGAAAGGCATTTCATTTCACAAGCAGCATAGTGGCACGGGGAAAATAGATGACCCCATGACAGCCTTGTTTTGGAGCTCTGGAGACCCAGTTAATTTCCTGTTTTGGTACAGAGGGTCCATACTGCTCAGACAAATCGTGGGCTTCCTGTTCCTCTGTCCCCCATTTGGAAAAGAGTGCCAGTAGAAGTATAAGGATTCAGAACTGAGATGGAACAGATACCGCTGTAGTCTGGGGATGACACGGGATTACCTACGACAGAAGGATTCCTGTCTGCATTGGCATGGAACACTTATTTGTCTCTTGAACAATGCACTTCACTTTTGCTTCTTAGGTTACTCATATGCTTAGAAGAGGCAGGACGCAGTGCCTGGGCAGCCTCCATTTCTCTGCAATACTTGGAGCTCCAGCACCACCCACCTGCCAGCACAAAGGTTTTTTGGAAACGTGCTCCCTGATACAACTCCCTGCCAGTGCTTTCACACAGCTTTGCAACACTAAGCAACGTGAGGTAATTTTTCAAGGACAATCTAATTTTAAGCAAAACTGACCAGTACAAATGAAAGCCTATATGTCTATGGCTTTACATAAGGCAGTGATGTCCTATCACCAAATCACCTGAGCCCCTCCTACAGTTTTGCCTATTTACTTCTTATACCATTGCCATGTGAATGTAGGTTTCTACTCAGTCCTAAGCAGGTTCTGACTAAAGTGACCCTGCCCTTTTCAGCCACGTCCAAGATATTTGCTGAAATTAAACTAGTTAAACTAACAGAAAAGGAACGTGGGAGGTTATGTAGACTAAGCTACAGATCGGTGAACTCAGTTTCTAAGTACTCAAGGAGCTCAAAAGCAGGAACAAGGTGAGATGTTTGTAGTAACAAATTTATGAGGGGGTGAAAATGTGCACTAAGAGCATGATTTTTACTTACTGTTTTTCTGGCATTAGTGAAAGAACCTTCTGAATGACAAATATATGCTCATGAACACTTAGCAGTACAGCCAACGATAATGAAAAAGTCCAAAGGGAGACAGAATATATGTGAGGTGTAACTCACACTATGGGTTTTGTCTCTTAAACACTCGTTATTTAACCTGTTTTCATTGCCATCCTTGTGGCATCTGGTGTGCTCAATCTTTCTACCTCTGCATCAAATTTTGAATCGATGGGGTTCATGTGTCACACATGGAGGACGCATAAGCAGAGTGACACCTAAGCACAGAGACTACATCTACAGCAATAAATACAGCAGGGCCAGGAGCAGTCCTGGACATTCTATCTCAGTCATCCACACTGTTAATTTGTAATGTTTCCAGGCACAGTTTTGGCCCAAGGCTGATAGCCCATCCGTAAAAACTCCTGGGCTCTGTTCAGAAGTTGGCACTGGCCATGGAAAATTCCCAATAACAGTTTGGATGCAGACACCTGATTTGGAGAATCAGAGAATTTAACAGTATGGACAGGTTCTTCCATGCTATTTGGTCTCAAAGCCAATCCTGGGGACATTTAATTGACTCATACGTACATTATCTGTGTTATTTGTGCTGTTTTACCATTAGAAACAAGTGTTACTATTCTAAAGTCTTTCTAAATTAGAAAGGTTTGAACTGATTATTAAAGACAATTGCTTCTTGCCTCCAATTTGTGCAGAATCCTATTGCATTTTTTGAACCTTTGCAGGCAAGACCCAAAACTGGGCATCTATCCAGGCCTACTTTGTTGTGGTACCCATCTTTATATCTCTTTTATGAGTAGAAGTAGCTGATAACAGACCAATTATGGTCATTATTCCTGTCATAAGATGTAAAACTCAGCACAGATGGTATCTTATTCAACCTTAACATGATGCAAACAAAAGAACTGTTTTAACACACTGTCTAAAATCAGGGGACTTTCCACACTCTTTCCCAGGGGTCCCTGAGAGCTGATGATTTAGCTGTCTTGGCACCTCCCCTAGACCCACCAGCCAAACTAGACTATTTTTCCTTCAGAACAATATGTTTTGCAGATATTACTAAATCCTGTTTTTTTTTTCCCCAGCTTCATATGGAACTGTGTTAATCACAGCTCAGTGGATGGGAGAATCAGCACAGTGGATGCAGTTTCATAAGCTTTTTTCACAGCCTGCACAGTCAGTCTCCTCTAATATTGGTTGTTACAGTTCTCCCACCTGAGCTGCTGTTTAACTCAACTGCTTTTCCTTTGTATCACCCAGCTCATCTTTTCTAAATACTAAAAAGGTTTATCGAGACTAATCAAGTCACTGATACTCCATGTGATAAAAATGAGCCAGAGTTTTCAACCAGGACTCCCTGTAAGTTAATTTGAAGCAAGGTCATTACCTGCACTTATTAGCAGTTGAGGTGAAAAATACTTCTGAGGGTTGAGGTTTAAGAAATGAAGCTGAAATAAGTTAATACATTTTTTTTTTCTGTCTGGTAATCTTTCAATCTGCAGGGACACAGATTATTTCTATAGTTCAATTTACTGGTGTGTATTCATGTGAAGTAAGAAGATTTTCCACATGAAGTAAGAATACTTTGATTTTTTTTTTGTGGTAAGTACTGTGTTCAAAAAAATCCAATGTTGGGGCAATTTAACACAGAACAACATAGAAGTAAATGATAAGCAGGTAGAAAAAATACTCAATATTAAAAAAAATGCACAGATTCTGTCCCAGTAATAAAGAATGTACGTACAGAACCCTGTCAGTGGTGACATTCATGAATATTCTCTGTTGTGTATGATATAGCCTAGCCTCAAGGATACTGCAGTTATTTCAGAAGTTGTTCAATAGTACATGACATCATGGTGAAAAAATCTGATTGGTCTATTTGGAGCTGTGGAGAAGAACAGCAAATCTTAACTACTTTATAATGTAAACTGATATTTAAATTAAGTTTTAGCTCTTTGTCAAGGCTAATGTCTCTGAGTATCTGTATGCTAAAAATAAATGGGTTTGATATCTTGATTTAGAACTCACTGTAAACAAAATAAATACATTCATTTTTGGTCATCTCTTTTGAAAGGACTACATTATTTAGGCAAGCCATGTATTTTGTTGCCTCTAAAAACTCCTGGTTTGACTGAGAACCACTAAAAAATGACACTGAACAATTCTGAGTATATGCTTATAAAAATGACCACGTTACTAGCCTTCATCCAATCAATCTTGCATTTCATTTGCTACAGGAAATGGCACCGACGTGGATCAAATAACACACACAAATCATTACAACTAAACAGAATGTAAGTTATTGAAAAATTCCTCTCTAATTGGTGGAAACATTTGCCTACTTCCCTGCCCTCAGCTTCTTTCATAGCTGGTACACGAGAAAACATGTTGCTACTATTCTTGGTTCTGAATTCCAATAACATGTTCAGGAACACATACATTTATAAAAAGTTAAATAACCTATGATCTAGTTGGATATAAACAACAATATTTTTCTGATGATGTTTGAGGCAGAAACACTATAGCTTTGAGTGGTATGATTGAAAAAATGCTAATAAATATTCACTGATTTGATCTACAGTAAAGAGTGAAAGGGTTCACATTTTGAGCTGACTGGAGAAGTCTTTGAGAAGAACAAACCCCTGTCAAATTCAGCAATTATGTTAACTTTCAAGTATTTCCTGAACTGTTGAATAAAATCTCAGGTTTCTTGTTTATAGCTTTTTTGCCCCATGTTTTAAATAAATAATGGAACTATAAGAACAATAATATAATATAAAACTAAAAATTATACAAATTTATCCAGAAGTTTCCAAGGAATGAAGGCAATACACTGTTTCCCAAATTTTGTTGGGAAAAAAAAGCAACAAAACCAAACACCCTTGCAATCTTTCAGCAAATCTTGTTTTTGTAAACACATGACTAGATTTTCCTAGAATATGGTTGGACAATACTACAGGAGAAAGTTACGAGGTATTTGCACACAAATAAAAGAAGAGGGGAGAAACTACAAAAGGAGAATCACAGAGGGCTTAAAAGAAAAAGTACCTTTAGTCTGGTGTGGAAGATGAGAAGGGAAACTTTACTAGGAGACTGAAGTTAATAAAAAATGTGACCTTGGAAGAAAAAAATATTGTCAGTTTATTTCAAATAAGGCCTTTACTTGCTATAACTGATAATGCTCAAGTGTTGCTGAGTGAGTAGGGTTCCTAAGGAGTTCTCCATGAGAGCGTGGAGCTGTGAAGGAGGGCAGCCTGCCATGCCCTTCACTTCTGCTGCTCACTGCCCTGAAGGAAGCAAGAGGAATCAAATGAAAGTATATCTAAATTTTCTCTCAACAGCTGCTTCTAGCAGACCATTCCTATGCCCAAAGTAATGCAGAGGAGTACAGGTATTGGTATTCAAAATGAATGGCTGCCCTTGCTGGTCCCTCTCTTCTTCAAGAAGTAATTTTTAAACTAAACAGGAAGAGGTTTGGAATATGTGTATACTTTTTTACAACTGTTTCTTCCTTTCAATGGAAAACCAAATAGAAGAGGCTTGCCCATTTTTTATCCACTGACAGAATGGGTCTGTTGGAAGAACAGCTCTTTCTTGCCCCTTAAATTACAAAGGATGTGATTCTTGTCTGCAAATGAATAGCAGAAATAGCTGCTGAAGTTAGTGAAGCTCAACAGTAAGGAAAATGAGAACCACATCCTAAATGTCAGCACAGTCCCTCCAGATTTTCTGTTCTGCTTGGCACTTACACAACACTTTTTATCTGAGGAACTCAAAAGGCCAGTTCTTAGTTCAATTTTGTAATACCCCTCTGAGGCTGGTAAAATGCCCAGCTAAGGGAACTTGAGTACAGAAAGGTTAAATAATTTACTGACAGTCACACACAGTCAGTAGCAGAAACCAAAGACCCAAATGCCCAGACCTGTGCTGTAAATGTAACAAGCAATAAACAAATTCTGGCCATTGTCAGTAGATTTGTGTATCTGTACTTTAATGGAATGCATTGACTATGCATCCTCTGGGGCTTAAATGCTCAGTAAATCAAACTGAGCTAAGGCTTGTTTTAAATAGATGTAGATTTCTAAAACAAATAGCAGCATTCACTCAAAGAAGTGGATCATAACTCATGGATAGGCTGTTGTTTTGGAAAGAATAATCAGCAAAATGCAGGAAGAATTTTTAGTGTTTTCTAGTAACAGTTATTACTCCTGCACCATATTACATTTAATAGCAAAGTCCCTGCTGAAACTGCAATACTGCAAATGCCTAAAATGGTTCTTTGTGGAGGATAGGAATTATTACATTTAGTTTCCATGCAAAGAAACTGATGTCCATTTGGAAACTGAAAAGAAGAAGATTCAGCTAAAACCAATTTCAATTCTGAATATCTCAGGTAATGACAGTTGAAGGAAAATGGAACTAAAATGCTATCCCATTTAAGAATCTGTTATACAGTACTTTTCACAAAAATCTTGATGTAAAATCTGAATTTGTATTTCAGGACTTCTCGAATTCTAGACCAATATGCACCCACAAGAAATCCTGTTTAGTAGCATTTTATAATTAATGAAATTCCAACAATTATAGAAAAAAAACCCCCAGCAATATTCTTATGAATAGGTAGATCATCAATAATTTACAACTATGGAAAATCTTTTTTCTTTTATAGCCAATACATATTACAGGAAAATGCTTTTTAAATTTCCAAGTGGCAGGGAGCTAGGATGAATTGTGAGTACCTTGGAGGGCAGATTAGGATCCAAAGAGATCCTGCCAGTTGGAGAAATTACCTAAAAAACATAGGATGTAAGTCTAAAAGTTAAGTAAGACTAATTAACTGCATTATTATATAACAGTAATAGGAAGATCACTAATAGTATATTACTATTACTATATAATAGTGATAGGAAGGCCCATTAGATGGGGCTTCTTTAGGGTTTGGGGTTTATAGTGCCTCAAAAGCCATGTTAACAGTGTCATGTTGTTTGGAAGAAACAAGATAAATATGATACCAGGGGACATATATAAAGCAACTTTCAAGACAAAGGAAGCCATCTCCCAGTTTCTGTCAGCTGCTGGTATATGGGTGCTGAGTGAAGTGGTAGACCTGTGTCCAAATTTCAACTCAGGAGCCATGAAAAATAAGAGAGAGAAAAAGGAAAAAAGATTCTCAAAACACAACCTTGAAGGAAAGATTCAATAAATAGTGAAGGAGGGGTGGGGTAGGGAAGACGGCAGAGTTGATAATCTGTTAAACATACAGAAGGCTACTACAAAAGAAGGAAAATCCATTCCCTGTGCCTAATACAGCCTAAAGTTCCATAAGAAGGATTCAGGATGGGCACTGGGAGGAGTTTTCTAACAGCAGGAAAGGAAAACGTGCAGTAAGCTGGAGGAAGCTCTGCAATCTTCCCACCAGTGGTGAGATACTAACTATCAGGAATGACATTGGCACAGGATGTGTAGATGATTTCCTTGGGACTCTGATAATATTCTGCTAAGTTACATTTCTTTAATATTTCACAGAATATCAGCACTCATAATTTTTCCTGCTACAGCATGCTTGATTTCATCCCTTGATCTAAGCTTCCACTCAGACAAAGATGGAGAGGATCTAAGAGGAGCAAATAGCTCTAACTATCAGATGCCCAGTCCACAAATCACTTCTCAATTAACACAGTGTCAATTGGTAAATGGGGAATATAAAGCAGGCATTACTCTCAGAAGGGGTCTAAGTTTCAGTTGTGGATGTTAAAATCGAAAGCAGTGAGAATGAGTTTGCACTTGATCAAGTTTGACATTCAGTTTCGCTCAAAGCTAACTAGGGCGGTAAAGAGAAAATCATGATCTAGAGCCATCTCAGGCACAAAGAAGAGCAAATATTGTAAGCTGTGTTGACAGAAACACTAAAATGCAGTTAAAGAGTGTTCTAACTGATAAATCATACTTGGCATTGATCATGTATATGGTGCATGAGAAACATTTTGATTGGTGCACCCAAGCCTATCCTGCTTCAAAATAAATTTTGCTTTGCTGCTTCTTGCAACTTCACCTGTAAAATGCTTTAACCCAAAGTTTAAACTCAGTTGAGATTTAATTATTCTTCTCTCTCTTTATAGTTTAAAAATATCTATATTGGCCTTGAAGAAATAGTTGATCCTGACATTCATTATCTAGAATTATAAAAGCTTACTGCAAATACATCTTCAACTGCCAAAACCCACCTTTGTTTTTAAGAATCAAATTGTTTATTACTTCATAGTGGTTTATTTTTTTAATAAACCTTCACCTGTATGAACCAAAGACAGAATAACAGTGAGGGAAGATGAGGAGAGGAAGAGGGGTAAGAAGAGATCAAGGGAGAGCAAGAAGAGAAGAGGAGAGGGTAAGGAACAATACTAACCCCAGTACATCGCCTTTATTTTTAGTAGACTTTGTGTCACAGACCTAAGAGGTATAAATAAATTCAAATCATGCTGAAAAATTGTTGGTACTCTCACATTCAATAAGTCTATATAATTGCTAATAATGGAAGAACTTGGTCTCTGAGTTTTAGATGCTTATTTAAGTTTTCTCTGATTAAAATACTTGAAACAAACTCCTCTCTTCATTAGACTTTATGGCATTCAGCAGCTTGAAGAACAGAATGCTTCCCTCTCCATTCTTCACAGAATTCCTGGGTAAATTACTGGATAAAATGATATTTATTGTATCTCAAGGGTTTCTAGAATTAAGAACCTGGTAAGTGCTTAACAATAAAACACAGAGAAGTTCAAGTTTTGTGTGTGTACTGAATGAACCAAGGCCAGAGCATATATGTCTTCTATTGTGCAAAACTGAATGTGTAGTTAAATTAAGAACAATAGGTATTCATAAATCAGCACAAGTGCCCATGAGAAACAAGTCTTCTAATTAAATAAGAGAATCAGTGTTCCTTGTTCCGGGAATTGTTATTTGGTATTAGGTAGGATATATTGATAGTAGAGAGACATTTTTTGTGAGAAGAATTATTTAGTTTATTTATCAAAAACAGCTCCCTTCCTACACATTATTCAAGTTAGTAATTTCCACAACTGGTTTGGAGGGAAATATATTTGTGCTTTTTGAAAAGGAGCTATAAAATGCTCTTACAGAAAAATAAATCTTTGTGATCAGAATAAAACAAAATTAAAAGTAGTACTTGTGTGGAAATCATTATGGTACTTTATTCTGTTTTGATTTTATACTAAAAGATAAAACCAAAGAAACCCAAACCCATCAAAAAACCAAGACAGGCATTAGTATCCTTACTAAGGGAGAAAATTCTGCAGTGATATAAAAAAAGAGTTGATTTATTTTCTCGACCGCACTTCAACATTTCAGTGGAAATAATTTAGAATATTCTCTACTTGGTGAGTAAATGTGGCTTGAGGACAGCTTTGTAATTTTCTGATCCTGATGCTTCCCAAGTGCCTGTTTTCCCATCATCTCATCAAGAGAAAGCAGAAAGCAGAGAACCACTGTTTTCTAACTTCAGTCCTGCAACCCCAAATTTTGTCCACTCATTAAGTTGCCTTGCAGCTTTTCAAGTAGAAAGAACCTGACTAGGTTATACTTGGTAAGACAGTCAAGAACATGCACATTTCAAATAACGGGGACATGAAACATCTCACTTACTTTAACCTCTTCAAAAATAAAACATTCTAAAAAAACTTTCAGAAATGTGTCTTCAAATCCAGAAGAAGTCAGCATTTTTACAAACAATTTTTATTATGCCAGGTTGACTGAATCCCATTAATCACAGACTAAGGGAAGTAACTACATGTTTCCTGCACAAAGAGTACAGTAATTTCACAATTATAAGCCGCACCATTTTGACTAAAATTTTGGTCCGAACCCGCAGTGCAGCTTATAATCAGGTGCGGCTTATATATGGACAAAGAACAAAAAGTTGCTGTTTTACTTTGGAGGACAGGTGTCTGCTGAAAAAGGCAGGAGCTCCTCTTTGAAATGGAGAATGTAAACTCCCTCCCTCCAAATTATTAGAATTTTGAAATCAAGGGGCTCTCAGGCAAAAATATGGGAATTAGGAATAACAGTTCTTTACTAGGGAAATTAAAATAGAAACACAGTACTACAAAGAAACAAACTCCAAATCCTGACAAAGTCAGAGTACAACCTGACACCCCGTCAGGCAGGGTGTTGGTAGCAGTCCCATTAAATGGTGGCTGCAGTCCTCTTGCAGTGACAGATGTGATTCAGTTGAAGCAGTGCTCCTGTAGAAGGAGAAGTTTCCCTCTAAAGGTCCAGTGGTGTTGTAGAGAAATCCAGTTTTCCTCTGGAGTCCAGTGGAGAAAGGGGCTACCTTAGTGTCCCAAAACCTCTGTTTTTATCTTGGTAAGAAATGTTGGGCTCTTCCCCCTGGCTGGAGCAACTTCCAATGGGATGAAGTAATTTTATCAGTCACACAGTGGGACTCAATGAGCCATTAGCAGAAAGGAAGGGTGGGTTGTGAAAAGATAAAGAACAATGCCCTGCCTGGTTTCAATGGATGGCCCATTAGCAGAGTATCTGCCGTTGAGATAAGGATCCCTGCCCCCACCCTCAACAGATGGTGATAGAATAGATACCTTTTATCACACTCTGTATTGTAACGTGCGGCTTATAATCAGGTGCCGCTAATGTATGGACAAAGAATGAAAAGTTGCTGACACCTGGAAGTGCAGCTTATACTCAGTGCGGTTTATAATCATGAAATTACTATAAGTACTTAGATCACCAGTTTAGGAATCAGAGTCTGTTTTTTTCACAGTTATTTGAATTCCTTTTCAAGGCACAATAATCTCTTGTGTAGACACACTTATACAGACTTGAGCTGGCTGTGAAATTCCATCTTCAGTTTTGCTCAAACTGCACAGAGAATAGTTAATACATGTAAATTCCTTTATTTACCTTTATGTCCCTTATGTACAAGTTCAAAGCAGGGAAATCTCATCAATACCTCACTTTGGATAAGGCTAAAATTCAATTTTGGCATTTTCCTCTACAGTATTTCCATGTTAATGAACATTAAGCCACCAGGGCACTTTGCTTGCCTAACCAAGAATGCACACTGCACTACTTGAAATGCACAGGGTATCTTGCACATTTGAAGCTTTTTATTTTCACAAAAGATGATTTGAACTCAAAACTCATTGTGTCATGGTGATTTCATCATGATAATGTTTTGGGGTATAAAGGCAACTTTTTGCTATAAATATATTTAATAGATTTAATGGGTTTTGGTTAGTATTTTCCATCCAAAGAAAACCAAATTCTATACTGACATTTTGATTCTTTAAGTTATAGCTCAAAATATATAATTTTTAAAATATTGTTCTTGAGTTTTCTCAGTGAAAGAGCTAATTCTGAATATTCTGGGTTGAAAATGAAAGAAAAAACAAGTTTTGAACATTCTGGGTTCAATATGTTCTCTTCTGCTGAAGCTTTATATGACATATTAGACATACTGCATCCCTGGTTCTGTATGTCACTAGAATTCTTCAACTCTAGTGTCAGAAACTTAGAAATAAGTAAGTGGCATTGCACTAACTCTCTCTGCTATTCAACTCTGGGCAAAATAGAAGTATGATGGGATTTCAAAAGCAGACCCTTTTCTTTTGCCATCACAAGACATTGGTATAAGACTCTTTTAAAAAGTCTTAGCCTAGGACTTTGGGTCATGAGTCTTGCTGGAGTACAGTCAGTGAAACAGTGGAGCAAAAGCTTTTAAAGTATTTTCCTGCTCCAGTCATAGCTCTCAGAGCTGAAATTTTGTAATCATCTTATTTGCATCATTCTGTGGCAGCTTCTAGAAGATTCAGTAATTTTAGTCATTCAAAGCACAAAGTTGTGCTTTGTGAATTTGTGTCCGCAGAGCTGTTGTTACTGCCATTTCGACATGAGGCAGGTTTTTCCCTCAAAGCTCATTTAAAATGACCCTTGTAGAAAAATTATTAGCTCTCCAAGTATTTATATAGATCTACCATCAAACTTGTGGGTCTATTCCATGTAAATGTAACAACCAAGAAAACATTTCTGACACTTTTTTAATTCCCAGTTGGGTGATTTTGATGACATGTCAGAAAGACAGAACCCAGAAGCACAAGGAGATAAAAGCATACTATTTTTAGGTCCAGTTCTGTGGTGTTGGAAAATGTTTGTGAAGGCTGCTTGCCCAGGGCGTTGTGTTCCCCTTGAGCTTGAAGAGCCCAGAACAGTAATAGACCACACAGCAGTGACCATCCAGGGCAGTTTTGCCTTTCAAAGTCTTTGATTTCCAGCCCCATAGACTATGTTATTTTCATGGCCATTGAAGGACTGGTTTTTCTCTGCATGCAGCATTTTCTACAGAGTACAGTAGTTTCACGAATACAAGCCGCACGGATTATAAGCCGCACCCCCGGTGCCTCGACAATGTTGCTGTCTTTGTCAATAGATAAGCCGCACCCCGAATATTAGCCGCACTTTCGTTCGTCGCGAGAATCCGTGCGCAGCTTTCACAAATTGGCCAATTAGTAAGAGGATCGCGGCATAGCGGGCTTTACTGGCTCGGGGCGGGGCCAGGAAGGCTCGGCCCGCTCATGGTTGCCGACGGGGCCGGGTGGCCCAGCTCAGCGCCACGGCTCGGCGGGGCTGGCCGGGTGGTGCTGCCGCCGCCGCCGGGCTCGCTGGCACCCCTCTCCTGTCAGCACCGCCCCGCTGCCGCGTTCGCTCGCCCGGTTGGCAGGGCTGCCGCCGCCGGGCTCGCCGTCCGCCCCGCTGCCGCTTTCGCTCGCCCCGCGCCGCGCCTCGCGAGCGCCGCGCCCGCCCCGCGGCGCTTTCGGGGCTCGCGGCGGCGCTTTCGCGGCTCGCGGCTCGCGGCTCGCGGTGGCGCTTTCGCGGCTCGCGGCTCGCGGCGGCGCTTTCGCGGCTCGCGGTTCGCGGCTCGCGGCTCGCGGCGGCGCTTTCGCGGCTCGCGGCTCGCGGCTCGCGGCTCGCGGCGGCGCTTTCGCTCGCCGGGCGGCGCTTTCGCGAGCGCCGCTTTCGCTCGCCCCGCCGGCAGGGCTGCCGCCGCCGCCACCAGGCTCGCCGGCCGCCCCCTCCCGTCTGCACCGCCGCCGCGTTTCCTCGCCCTGGCCGGCACTGCAGGCCCCCGCACCGCCGGGCTCCCCCACGCTGCTGGCCCCGATTATGCTGGGCTTCCCCCGCTGCCAGGCAGCCCCACCCGCCGGCCTTCCTGCTTCTGCCATGCTCCCCTGCACTGCTAGCCCCAGTTCTCCCGGGCTCCCCCGCCCTGCTGGCTCAGGCTCTGCCGCCCACCCCCGACACTGCTGGCCCCGCCTCTGCCAGGCTTTCCCACCTCTGCCGGGGCCGGCCGGGCTCCAGCTTGGCTTGGGGCTGCCGCGGGCTCTCACTTCCGTGTTGGCAGCTTTTAGAATTTTGTTAATAGATTAGCCGCCCCGGAATATTAGCCGCACTTCCGGGTTTCCACCAAAATTTTGGTCAAATTGGTGCGGCTTGTATTCGTGAAATTACTGTAAATCCAAAGGCCATGAGTGAGAATACATTAAACAATTAGTATAGAATTTTGTCATAATTTCACAGAGGACACACATTGTCACTGCCATTGTACCTAATTCCAAACACAGGATGCTGATCCCCTGACAATGCAGCACCAATGAACAACATTTTATAAGGCAGAGGAAAGTAGTCTAATGAGGAAAAAACCCACCAAACAACAAAAAAATCCACCCAAGCAAGCACAGCAAAGCTGAAGCCCATTACAAAGAAAAGATTAGGATGACATGACTATTTTTTCCCCCCATTGTTAAATGTAAACTAAGTTAATGGCAAAAAAGCCGTGGAGGATGAGGGAGGGAAGTTGTGGATGATTGCTGCATTCTTTATCACGTCCCCTCTCCATCCTGGCGATTTGGAACATCAGTGCAATTCTCATGCCAACTTCCAAGTAAACAACACGCACTTCCTGGCTATCTCTAATCTGGGCAGCAATGTGTGTGAAAGGAGAGTGCTGAGTGATCTGTGGTTGTGACCAGGTATCCTGTTTTGACAAGGGTTTTTGTCCTTTACCCAACATATTGCAGAAGTTATTCTTGACATTTTTGTGCTGTGTTTTATTGGAAAAGACCAATTAGGTCTTTTAGGAATGATTTAATTTGGATTACTGAGAAGTTTAGAGGGTCAGAGGTAACAATTAAAAAACAACAACAACAGAAAAGCTCCAATTACAAAATGTTTTTTGCTTTCAACATTTTAAATTACAGTTAATTCGAAGATATTCTCTTTCCTCTAATTAATATTTACACTATGCATTACAATCTGTGGTTCAAAATCAAGTTTTACATTTGATTCTAAAATGTTTTGAGGAGCTAAAGGAATTGTTTTTGTAGCTGGCTTACACTTCCATTCTATAAGTAATGCTGTTCAAAAGTTATTTTCAGCAAAATACTTCTATTTTGGAAAATGTCAGTAAAGCAAACCCCTGGCCAGTAGAATGTAATGGTTCTATCGAAGCTCTGCTGGTAGCAGCAGAAATCAGAGATGAATTTCAAGATAAAGTGCAGATTGGTGTAATTAATTGTCTGGTACTTGGATGAGATGTCATTCAAGATCTATGCTTTAAAGACAGAGGTGCTGTCTCCCGAGTGAGTGGTCTATTATGTGGGTTGAAGAGAACTCTGTAATTTTACTCAATGAGTCCTTAGATTTACTCAGATGAAGAATGTCATCCACCAGACAGGTTTGAAAGAGGCTGAACACTAGAGAGAAAATTTTGACCAAGGTAGAGTTCATTTTCTTCACAGTATCTAGTACAGGTTTATGTTTTGGATTTATGCTGAACACAGAGATGACAATACAGAGATGTTTTTATTATTCCTGGGCAGGGCTCATGCAGAACCAAAGCCTTTTCTTCTTTTTGTACTGCCACACTGCCAAGGAATCTGAGGCTGCATGGGAAACTGGGAGGAGACACAGCTGGGACACAGACTGACCAAAGGGATATTCCAGACCTTATGACATCAACATCAGTATATAAAATGAGGGGAAGGAGGTGGAAGGGTGGAACATTCAGAGTGATGGCATTTGTCTTCTCGAGTAACAATGGGGCCCTGCTCTCCTAGATCTGGCTGAAAACCTGCCTGATCATGGGAAGTAGTGAATTAATTTCTTTTTTTTTCCTTTGCTTCCACACACTGCTTTTGCTTTCCCTATTAAGCTGCCTTTGTCTCATTCCAGAAGTTTATAAGCTTTTCCACCTCCAGTTCTCACTGTAATCTCATTGGTGGGGGAGAGGTTGAGCAGCTGCATGGAGCTTGCTGGGGTTAAACCACACAGCTGACACACAGAAAGTGTAAGTGGCTGTTCCTCTCCCATCTAATGTAGAGAAAAGACTTGAATGGGCAGTTTCCATATTCCACCTAGCTGCCAGAGCCATCTACATACTGGCATTTTTCATGGGGAAAAAACCCAAACCCTATGGTTTTACGGAGAAATACTCATAATATCGTACTTCTGTTTCCAAGTCAGCTTCAGTAAATACTCCATAATACGGATGAGGAAAAGAAAATAATAGAATTTACATAATATAAATTGTTTAAATTATAGTCCTTTGCACACTGAAGATTTGTATTTTTTTCCTCTCTATGGTTCCTTTGCATTTTGGAGCAATCCGTAAGCTGATTTAATTGGAACCTGGTTCCTTGAGTAAGATGGATATAACCATCCCAGTTGTGGGCCCAGTCCTAAACCAAAGAATAAGGTAGGTTTGCCACTGACTTCCATAGGAGGTCACTGTCCTTCCATAGGAGGGGAATGAATACCCCTCCAAACAAAAAACTTGACATTTATGACCTTAAACTATCTTATTTAAATCTAGCATAGTACAGATTTTAGTCTGATAAATGGTGCTGACATCAAGTAAGGGAAAGGGGAGACCAAGCAAAGGCAGATTACTTGCGTTAGAGACAGTTGGAGGATTTAGGTAGACTCTGAGCTGAGAGGATATTTAGGAAGGTAACAACTCTATCTACTGTGTCCAGCAGGCACAGAATTTAACCTTTCTCTAACTAGCTTTCTCCACTTACTACATTGGATGACAAGAAACCAAATAGAAATGGCTTTCAGCTTGCTACAAGACCTGCTTAAAATGTTCATTATTCAGAAAACTTAATAGATCAAAACAAATCAAGAAAAAAACAAACTTGTATTTTTCTTTTTTTTGTTTTGAGGATGAGTTTCATCTCTGAATATCTTGGATATGTCCAGCTTTTCTACTGCAGTCCAGGCAAGGAAAACTAGAGCCACACATTCTCCTTAAATTTATTTGGATTGCACAAGTGTGACCTTGGGATGACTTTGACCTGTCATTTTATCATTCTAGAGTCTTGCCACATAATTCCCCTTGCATCCCAAATAGCACAAATCCAGAGATATATGAATAATTTTGTAAATGCTAGGAACCTGCTGTTGAGTCCTAAATTTATAACTTATTTTTTAATATGTTTTTTTTTGAAAATCAAACATTCATCATCTATTTTCTATCAGTTCATTGTAACATTTGAATAAAGGCAATCCAGAGGCACAAATTCCCATTACATAAAAACAGCAAGACATTTAATGGCATAATATGCAGTTAATACAGGGACTGAAAGTGATGTTATATATTGTTGGGAACTCAGTGTCAATGAACTTAGAGTAGACCTCATTAAACAGCACTAATTTGCTTTTTCTTTTTAAGGCAAAATCCCAGTTCCTCAAGACATTGTAATGGATTGTGATTCCAGAAGTCCTTCTGAGCACAATGCTCACATAAGGACCACTGGAGGGAACTAGTTAAAAGGATTTATTTTTAAATTATCTGGTATGAACTGAATACATTAGAAATAATGAATCATTGCAAGCTGATGCCTTAGAATGCTAAATCCTCATTTTAGTTAAATATACTGGAGCTGCACAGGAATTATCTTGGAGGGTAATGAAAAGCAAAATAATGACAGATTAGCCAGTTCACTAACTTCTCTGATTAAAATCTTTCTCCATAATGAGCAAGCCAAATTAAATGGAGGCGTGAGGTAAAAATATAAAACATACTTTTTTGTTGAAATTTTAAGTACTTTAGCAAATTTTGTGGACAGATTTCAGATTCAAAGACCAGAACTGTAACCTGAGGTCTCTCACTACATTTTACTTGGAATATGATGCTGTTCCAGTAGTAAAGCCTAAATGAATTAAACAAGTAAGACTTACAACACAGAAATTCACAAACTATGACTTGAAGTCAAGACTTAGAGTTAATCCCATGGCTGAAGAAAATCAATAAAGAGAGGGATTTTAATCAAGTAAAGCTTCCTCAAGATTACTTAGCAGTATTCTGGAAACAGTAACTTGCAAACACAGAAATCAACAAGTCCAGCCTCGGTACTACCTTAAATTGATTTTTTTTTTAATTTGTTGAACACATACTAATGCAACTAATTAGTTCATTTGGGAAGCATCACTAAGAATCCAGTTCCCACTAGAGAAAGACATGTTTTCCAAGGAAAAGCAAAGTAATCCAAGTATTACTTGGGAACGTCTGAGGCTCTAAGCTGTCATGTTCTCTTACAGCTCACATGGTTTAACTGCCTGCACAATCTACCTTGTAAAATTTGTAAAACTAGTGACTCCAGTGCATTCTTTATTATTCCGCAGTCTAAAACTAGCCATATTTTAACTTCATTTACACTGCTGTCAGTCCAAATAAGTTCACTGGGTAGCATCCTGAGTTTTTTTTCAGTCAAGGACAAATTGTCTATTTAGATCACTGAGAAGAGTTCTCTCTAAGTTTGGTGGAGTTACTCCAACTCATCTCTGTGCTACCAGCTCCATGTCTCATCGTTTATATCCTGGGGTCACAGCATAAATAAGGCAGCAATTAGAGATGCAAACTAAGTCTCAGTATCAATGCTGGAAGCAGAGTGTGCCACACTAGGAAAATAGAAATGTGAATCCCAAATGATTTAGGCAGAGCTGCCAAAGGGAATATCTAGCATTTCCCAAATGGAAAAAGTGGTTGTTAGGTGGAAAGCATAATTGGAAACATACAACAAAATTTGCAGCCATATGACTCATTTATATAGAACATAACTTTAAGTATGTTCACCTGTTATTTCCTTTCTAAGGTCTTCACAAAGAAAGTGTTGGTCACTTTCCCAGGGGTCTCTCAAATAGCAACAGATGTGGGGAGACCCTTATCTAGATATTCTGGTTTTGAAAATTGTTTTGCCATCTTTTGTTAAACATGAAACTCTGGGAAAATTTCACACATTTCTAATTCCCCTTACTTGTTTGCATTGCACTAATTGTCTGTGGCTATTCTAGGACAAAGAGTCAATACAGAACAAATTATTTTAGAAAGGGAGCTCAAGAAATCCAAGGTCTCTTTTTTTAGCTAAGCTGAAAAGTATGCCTATATCAAGCCTAGACAAAAAGAAATTTTCAGCTTGATAGGAGAGCTCCAGATTTCCATGAGTTGCAAAAAGATAGTGCCTCCAAAAATTGTAGTGTCTAGGAAGATTTATGGGTGAACTCGATGATTGTTGTAACCCAATACCCTACAGCTTTAAGAATGGTATGTCCCTTTAACCCTGTAACCCCTGCAAGACCAATGGACTGACCCCTGCGATGGGATTGGCCTGAAGCCAAGGCTGGCCCCTCCCCTTTCCTGACCCTTAAAAACCTGAGCCCTCCATTGGAACTCTCTCTTTATCCTCCTCTCCCACTGTGCCCACATGGAAGCCTAAGAATAAAACAGAATATCAACCCTGGGATAAGAGCCTCTAATATCTCGTCTGTTCTACATGAAACAGCACCCCAGGCTAGCTCTGCAGGATATTTGAGGTGCAGTGTGAGGCCCCCAGAGTGCTGTTTCAGATGTTCTTTAAGGTCTATTCCAGCCTAAATGGTTCTATGGTTGGTGGAGTAATGGATGATGAGTTTGACTGGTTGCAAGCAGGCTGGTGTAAGATTTCTCCCAACCCTCAGCTCTGTGTGCCGTGCACAGGCACTTGTGGTTGTGTTTCTCTCTTACATTCTGCAGCAAGAGAGGCAGGAAGCCCCTCCAGCTGACTGTCATCTTTAATGTGGTCTGGAGCCCTCATTATGCTTATCTGATACTACAGACCATTCTGGAACACACCTGAATCAAGAAACATGGGCAGGAATCTCAGACAATACACTTCAGATCTCCTTTTGCTCAGAACTGACCTCAAAGGCCACAATCTGATCTTGTTTCTCTTTTCTTGTTTTTTCTTGTTAAAGAAATCCCTAAACTCACAGATGTTACAAGGATGTTACATTTATTTTCCTGCTTTCTGGTAAACCAAAATAAATGAGAAACCAAAATCCTATTTCTAATAAAGAAAAGAATATTAGAGGTGAGTGAACCATGACTCTGGCCAGGTCTTTTGGCATAAAGGTATGTGACTGAAATCACTTTGAAAGGGACTAGTAATTATTAGCAAAAAAAAGAAGTAGTAAACGTCTTTTAACTTAAACCAAAGTATACATCACCTTCAAGATCTTAATTAAATTTCTCAGCAGGAATTAGCGCAAAAAGAAAAAAATCTTCAATCAACTTAAGAAGGCTTCTGAAACACAGAACCTTGAGCTATTAAAGGCATTTCAGAGAGGAAACACAGTGTGAACTTTACAGGTAGACTGACAAGAAACTAAAAATCCTCAGGTGGAGGATATTACAAAACCTAACTCTACTTCCTTCTTGTAGCAGATAAATCTGACTCATATTTTTAATTAAAAAAAAAATAGAGTCTCTCCATAATTTTTAGCTAGGAAATCAGTGCCTTCCTGACACTCTTAAAGATGTTGCTTTCTATTAAATTCTCTTCACTAGTGCCTTCCTTTTCTCCTTTTTATGTAAATCTTGGTGCATCACAGGTTGCAGTTACATGACCAGTCTGCACCCACCACAGAGAGCTTGGTCTGTATTTTTGTCATTTGCTAGATGGTCTATGTGAAAACCATTCAAGTGCCCTCTGGTGACTGAAACTCACAGTAAATATTTACAGCTCAGTACAGCAATCATGAGTATTTGATGGATCCAGTAATAGCCATAAAGCGGATGTGGATGTCTTGAAGGCATTTTCCTGTTGCTATGACCAGCACTGGAACATCTCACAAACAACATGCCTGCAGCTAGAGGATAGAAGCCATCCACCTGGTGTAGAGAAGATAGATGCTGTGATGACAGGAAACCACATAAGTTTATTATTTCATCAATTTTAGGTCTAAGACCCACAAGAAATAAAAAATAATGATAATCTATAAACAGTTTATTGCATTATTCATGAAGCAATTTCTGCTACTTTCATTACTCTATTTAAGAAAATAATGGTAGAAAAGCAATGTACTAGTAATGTACTAGTAGGCAGTTTCCATTTTACCACAAGCTGGAAAACGGATTCTAAAATTTACTCTCTTTAAATTGATTCAGATTTTGAACACTGATGTAACTGAGCCACAGACTAATACCTTATGGCAGAAGTAAACTATTTATTTATCTATC
Source organism: Catharus ustulatus (assembly GCF_009819885.2). Classification (NCBI taxonomy): domain Eukaryota; kingdom Metazoa; phylum Chordata; class Aves; order Passeriformes; family Turdidae; genus Catharus; species Catharus ustulatus. The sequence continues at coordinate 42,456,847 of NC_046221.1, read as the reverse complement.
AATTAATCAATTAATCTAGGAACCTTTGACAGTAGAGAATCATAGAATACAACAGATGTAAATATTAAAGCCAATATATCTTGATAAAATGAATTCAAATTTTAAGCAGTAAAGTATGAAGGAGAAAAGCATAAGTTGTTTTAAATTTCAACCATTTCAGACAATAAAAAATGGCAAAATACATGGAAATATATTTTTCATTTCTATTTTAAATACTATCTTAAATAAGGACAACAAGCCACATCACAGAGGCATTTTGGCTTGCTAGAACACATCCTGGTTGTGTGGGTTAGTATAATAAACATAATCTGGTTCAGCAATGAATTACCTACTGAATTTCCAGGTCCTAAGAAAATAGCAAAAGATACTCAACCTGCCCAAGCCATCTTAGGCAAACCATATTTTTCCTATCCTACCTAAAGGAGGTCTACAGTTCCTTTCCATGCTCACATTCAAAGCAAAAAGGGGTACTGCACTGAATTAGCCAAGGAAACCACAGTTATTTATCGTTCTCTGGCAGTTCTTTTATACCAGGATAAGTTTGATTATGTTTAAAGATATGTTTAGACATTAAAGCCAGCTCAAATTCTGTGAAGCGTGAAGAATGGGGAAAGTAATGGAAATTCAACAAAGGGCACTTCTGGGGTTTTGTAATGGTAAGGTATTCCTCTGGATATACTTGGAGACCCTTGTATTATCACAAATTGAACACTTCTAATAAATGCATAATGGTTTAGTCAAAGTATGCCACTCTGCAAATTCTTGTTGAAGTGGGATAGTCAGCAAATAATGTGAAAGGCTGAATGATCACTTTTACAAGGTGTTTTGCAAAATACCTCCTTTCTTCATGTGCTTCAGTTTTCCTGAGTAATAACAATAAATAATGATCCATGTGTGGCTTTCAGTAAACCCAGAAAGCTCAGCAAAAAAACCCACAGGCAGCCACAGCCACATGCTTAAAACCAGAGTGCACAAAAAATTTCAATGTGTGTTAGGAGAAAAAGAATCTGTTAAATTCCACTACACAACATGGCACAAATCCTCTACAGGGGTGTCTGTTCTCCAGCTTATCACTACTGTTCTGAATTGCTGTTACTTCCCCTCCTTTGACCTCAAAGTTTCTCAACCTGCAAACCATTCATCATGTAACATTTTAGTCCTTATTGTCCTTTTCTGTTGTCTGCTCTATTTCTCCTTTGTCAATGTCTCCCTTAAAACATTACCTGCAATATTATTTTTTTGGTGTTCTCATTTTCCTTTTTTTTGTCTTCCCCTCTCACAATATGACAAAAATGTTATATTGCAGTCCTTGTAGAATGAATGTTCCTGAAAATAAATCAAACTCAAATTTGAGGTTGAAGAATAAACCCTGAAACCATCCAAAATTTCCACTGGTGTTCAAGTATCTACACCTTCCAAAAAACTCCTGCAAGAATGGGTTTTAATAGGGATGTTTATTGTTTTATTTATTGGAGCAGGCTTCTTTATTGTGTTTTTATTTTTCAAGTTTGCCTTAGAGAAAATCTCTTAAATGGTTTCTAGACCTCTTGAAGGTCTCAAAAACAATCTCTCTGCACTACCAATTTTCTTTTAGCAGCAGGACAAGTTTGCCTCCCAGCAAGCCAGTTCTTTGTCAGAATGAAGAGCTTCTCATCAGTAAATGCAACATCTTCAACACTGAATTTCACTCTCTGCAGTAATAACACAGCCGTACCAATGACTTGAAAATAATTAGCCAGCAGCAGCATTGATATTTTCTTCATTGCCAGCACTGCTCTTCAAAGCAGTAATTCATCTCTCTTCAGGAGCATCAAGCCCTTCAATTGAATAATGATGGACTCGAACAAATACCAACATCAGCAACAGAATTCCTACCGTGGAAACTTGTAATCCAGTTTTCTTGTGTAGTAGTCTAGTGTTTTTGGAACTACCATCAAACCCTCCATGAGAGTGATGTAATTGTGTGCAATTAAAGTGAAGTAGATGAGATCTAAGCTTCTGAGGGCAGTGTTTTCCTTTCAACACCCATTGCAAATAAGTCTACAATTCCCAAAATTCTCCCGTGTTACTACCATGTTCACACATCCCAAACAAATTCAGTGACCAGCTTGCTTTTTCTGTCCTCAGACTACAGCAAGCAACACTGTCCCTTTTGTATCAGCATGTAAATCCTTTTACTGAGCCTCTCTGACCAAGACTTTAGTCTTTTGAACAATGTGTCTAATCCTCTACAGACAAAGAATCCTGAAGCACATCTTGTGTCCCCACTCTAGCACTTTGATTTAAACTGTCTCAGAAATGCACAAGAAAAGGAGCAACTAGTTCAAATGCAGGCTCTGGAAATATTTAACCTTCATTCTCACCAGTCTTTTTCATATCCCTGAGCACACACTTTTTTTACATATGGGAATAGGAATGATGCTCTGTATTTGTACTCTCCTGGGACTGAAAAAGGTGCTGTTCACCTTCCTCCAAGCCTGCAGCCATACTCCAATAATTTAGGAATAATTGGTATGAGATAACCCCCTTTTATTAAAACAAGTGTGATTGATAGACAAATGATAGTAAAAACAACCTCTGGAAGGGAACACATGTGGGTGGCTTTATCTGAGTAGCCATAAACTCCTGGAAGAAGCAGGTGAGGGCCACAGAGACAATGCACAAGCCTAAAAACAGTAACAGGTATTCAGTGAAAAGACAGTTTAGGTGAACAATGAAAATATAGGTTCTTCCCATGTTGTCAATCCTACACCCTGAAGTAATTTTCTTTAATGAGTTAGTCCAACTTAATTTTTTTTGTTTGGAGAGGGTAATTTTGTTTTTGTAGAGTTAATCCAAATCACCAGAAAAAATGGTTAGATACTTTTCTGACATCTTTTTTTAAAAAAAAACACTCAAGGGTGTGTGTTTATTTATTATTAGGAATATCAGCTGTGTAAATCAACAGTTTATTTCTCAATTAAGCTGACTGGTAGCAGCAATTAAGAGAGCAATAGGTTGCCTATAAGTATTGTTAGGAGGCTATCTCCATTTTCAAATTGAATACATTTATGTATGCCTTCTTAGTAAATAAGTAAATTGTGGTTTCTTTTGCCTCAAAGTCTGTTTTGGTTTGGTTTGAAAATAAACCTCTTTTTCCTCTCTGCCAAGAAGAATGTCCTTTGAAGCTGTACATGAAAACTCCAGACATGATCTGCACTATTTCTAATAATCAAAGAGCTTTTAACTGAGTACCAACACACATTCCTCTAAACAGGGCACTTTCTCAGATCTATCTGGCTTGCAGCACAGTCCTCCTACCTCATTATTTGCATTACTAAAAGCTGCTTGTCCTCTCAATCCCTGCTGCTGAACAGCTCACTTCTATTGATGTCTAAGAGTAGATTCTTCCCTTTCATTCCTCTTGAGATTCCACCTCATTCTTCTATTCCTGCTCCAGTTCCTCCCTGTTCTTCTCTGGTGACCTGACAGCTAGGCAGAACTACCTGTGTTTTGGACCAAAAAGAAAAAAAATAAATCAGAATGCTCTGTCTACATGTCTGCAGGGCTATTCCTCCCCATCTGAACCTTTGATATATTGCCTCAGTGCACATAATATGGAAAAGAAATTATTAGGATGGTAATCATATAAATCCCATTCATCTTCTTCAACACTTTTTTTTTCTATACTTTGTTTCCTGATAAGTAGCATTGGTCAGAAGATTTTCCAAGAAGGACTAATCACCAACAGGAATGCTATCTAAAAAGATCTGTCCCAGTCATTTAATCCCTTGTTTCTCTGATATATTACCAGAAAAACAATGCTTCTAGCAGCTCTGATTCATGAACACCATGGTTTCAGTTCGAGGCAGCTACTGAAGCTCCCACACCCTTCTCAGGCTGCTGAGTCAAAACAGAAACTTGTACACTGCTTTGCTTTAAAATGCTGTGTGGAGAGCTGCTGCTGCCTCAGGAAGGAATTCCCGAGCAGCACTGCCATTCATTCAAGACTGGCAACTCTTTTAGCTATTCCCAGCTATGTCCCCATGAAGAACACCTAGGTTAGAAATTCACTGTGGCACAGCATGTAGGTAATTGTCTTGTACTTTTGCAGTTTGCATTCTACACCGGCCCTTATGAAAAGGAAAAATCTACACACTAAGAAATTTAAAAAAAAAAAATTTAGAGCAGTCCTTTCCTCATGCTGTCCTTAATTTTCTGTCCAAGTATACAACTCCTGAAACATAGTGAAAACCTAAAAATTCTCTAAATTATTCCTAAATATACTAAAAATGGAACATCTGCTTAATTCCCAAACAACTCAGAAGTCTAGGACGATTTACATTTGCTTCGAGCAAAACAAAACAAAGCCAAAAAAAAGCAAGTGTCATAAAACCAGGAAAATATGATGAAAATGCCTCCAACCACCACAAACTAAACATTTTGATACCATTCATTCCACCCTCAACTCAGCAAAACCAATGTTAAATAAATAGAGAAATGGCAGATTCACTTGTACTGAAGTAATTTAAGAGTTCTGAAATAAGCAAAGAGGATTGTGCAGAAAAGTGTGTGGAACTACAAATTCACAAAATGCATGCTGCCATTAATTTTCTTAGCTGTGACTAATGAGGATGTAGGCAGGGGAGAGTCTGGGAAACATTAAGAGAAAGAAAAAGTAAGGCATTGCTAATAATATCTCAGGCTCTGATTCCAAGTTTATTATTTTATGGCGAATTACATAGCTAACATAATTAATATTGAGCCTAAGTGAAAAAAGGCAGGCAAATTACAGGCTAAGCCCAGCTGCACTAAACACATACCCCATCTTTTTCATTTGCTTGCTAAAGACAGCTTAAGCTTGAGTAAGCTGCTGTTTGTTCCCTTGCATGCTCACCTTCTGTCATTAACACTTCATACTAATCGTTGTTAAATTGAGGTTTTGCATTTAAAAATCTGAAGAAGGAACTAAAGTGTGCAAAATTGTGTCAGCTTAACTGCAGAACACTTCATTCTTTGGCAGTAAAACCATGAGATACCATTTTTATAGGACAAAAGGAGCAGGCATTTTCCTTTTGCATTTAACTGTGGCTTCCATTTAAAAATTTTTATCAAAATGATCTTGCTCATAAGTGCTTGTAACTTTTTTACAGGCTTCTGAAAATACACACCTGTAATGAGGCACTCTTGGATGAGGATATGTTTTAGCCTCTAAAATTTGCACAATAGATAGACTTTAGTGTCTTTGAATATCTGTCCCATTCACATCTCAACAACCTTGTAGTCCTTCTTATGCTACTTTTAATACTTTAACAGTTTGTTTGCACTACATGACACTGTTTTGGTTTCCTGTGTAACTGTTCAGTTTTGCCATAACTGGCATGTAATTGCACTTTAATATTATATAAATGTGAGGCAAACCAATCAAGAGTACAGTAATTTCACGATTATAAGCCGCACCTGATTATAAGCCGCAATTCCGAGTGTCAGCAACTTTTCGTTCTTTGTCCATATATAAGCCGCACCTGATTATAAGCCGCGTGTCCGGGTGTTGGCAACTGTCTTGGGTTACAATACAGAGTGTGATAAAAGGTATCTATTCTATCAACATCCGTTGAGGGTGGGGGCAGTGATCCTTATCTCAACAGCAGATATTCTGCTAATGGGCCATCCATTGAAACCAGGCAGGGCATTGTTCTTTATCTTTTCACAACCCATCCTTCCTCCAGCGAGTCATTTTCTGCTAATGGCCCATTGAGTCCCACTATGTGACTGATAAAATTACTTCATCCCATTGGAAGTTGCTCCAGCCAGGGGGAAGAGCCCAACATTTCTTACCAAGACAAAAACAGAGGTTTTGGGGACACTAAGGTAGCCCCTTTCTCCACTGGACTCCAGAGGAAAACTGGATTTCTCCACATCACCACTGGACCTCCAGAGGGAAACTGCACCTTCTACAGGAGCACTGCTTCAACTGAATCACATCTGTCACTGCAAGAGGACTGCAACCACCATTTAATGGGACTGCTACCAACACCCTGCCTGACTGGGTGTCAGGTTGTACTCTGACTTTGTCAGGGTTTGGAGTTTGTTTCTTTGTAGTACTGTATTTCTATTTTAATTTCCCTAGTAAAGAACTGTTATTCCTAATTCCCATATTTTTGCCTGAGAGCCCCTTGATTTCAAAATTCTAATAATTTGGAGGGAGGGAGTTTACATTCTCCATTTCAAAGAGGAGCTCCTGCCTTTCTCAGCAGACACCTGTCCTCCAAACTAAAACAGCACTTTTCATTCTTTGTCCATATATAAGCTGCACCTGATTATAAGCCGCACTTCCAGGTTCGGACCAAAATTTTAGCCAAAATGGTGCGGCTTATAATCGTGAAATTACTTATGTTGAAACCTTACATGACAGCCGCAGGTCAGTTTACATGACACTGGTGCAGATTAGGCACAATGTAAGGTTTTAGTCTATCATTCCTTACCTAAACAAAATTTGTGTTCAAGGAAGTAGAAATATTGACAAAAGATTTACACTCATATTCCATTTCAACCGTGTGCCTCAAATTCTATTCAGAGAAAACCACATTTTCACACCATTGACAATAGAAATTAGAGAAAGAATAAAGAAATTGATGGAAAAGAGATCCATTAGCCTTAAAACATGGGAGTATCCAAGACAGAATATTTGAGAAGCACGAAGAATTAATTCCCCAGCACACTTCACAAAGGTATTTGGAACACAGTAGGAAAATAAAGCAAGGCTGCAGTAAGAGGTTAGGTCTGGATAGCACTGGAAAATAGGAAAGACTAAACAGTTAATATCTTTACCATAAAGACAGCACAGCAAACCATTTATATTATTCAGTTTCAGATGGCTATTCTATTTTTTTTTCTTTTTGTAAAACAGGGTGAAACCATGCAAGCTGACCAGAAAAAAAAGAGTAGTAAAATTTTATTCCTTCAAAATGCCACTGATTATGCACTGCAGTTGTTCATCTTGCACAAACAAATCAAAACTAATCCTTTACCTAAAGAATAAGGTGATAATTTCTCAGATAAGGTGACTAGCTGTACTGCACTCATGCTTTTCTGACTGACTTTAAGGTGGACCAGAAAAATCTTATTAAGTGGCTCTGCCAGTGAATGACTCACTGTGAACCCTGATGCTGATCAGGAGAATAAACATGAAAGTTTTGTAAAGTGCCCTGAAGTTGCAGTTGGTCAGAAAAAGGTGAAAACAAGATCTTGACAGCTTTTCCCTGGAATGGTGCTGAGGTCATCACTGGTGATGCATCAAAAGCTCCCTAAGCTAAGACTGCAGAGAAAGTGCAGTAAGCCAGACTGACTTGCTACAGAAAATGAGAAGCCATCAAGGAAAGGCACTGAAACTGCAGTGTGCTCTGCTGCATTTGCATGTATTAACCAGAACAGGGACCAGCAGCTTTGGTCCTGTGACTGTTGGCAACATGAAATTCCAACTATTTATCCTCCACCACATATTTTTTAACAGTGATCCTAGAAAGTGAATTTGTTCCTCCAAAAGGCAGAGTGCTTTCTGTTACTATTTAAGAACATTTCAAAGGCAAAGGATCTGAACCTCAGTGGCATTTATGCCCTCAGGATCTGCCTGTGGACAATTAGCACTGCTACTGGTTAAGATCTGAGGAGAGACATTCACTGTGTATCAAGTGTAAAACACAAAAAATATGATATCTTTCTAAAAAATTTTGAATTCAGACTAAAAATTTAGAAATGGGAAGTAGGTGTGATAGCAGGGCATCCAAGAAAACAGATGACAGACTGAGATGCTGAAAAGATTTACGTCACATGTTCTGAGAGTCATAGGTGAAATCATTTGGCAAAAGTTCTGTCTCCTATTTACCTGCTCTAAACATATATTTCAAGTTAGAGGGTAGATCAAATAAGGGACATAGTAGCATGTAAGTAAAACATCTCATGCTTAGATGTCTGCCCTCCAAAATATATACTAAGCTCCTGCTTGAGTACTAGGACCCTTATAAATGATGTGCAGTCAGAATGATAAACCCCTGGCATCAAGATGCAGGTGGAGCTTTCTAGACAGAGTCAGCAAAAAACACCAAACCCAGGATCTGTCTTAAATCCTGCATCTCTTAGGAGCTTTAAGGCTTGAGCTAGAGCTTGGGCAGATGCTTGCATTTCCTCAGGATTAAATCTCCTGTGAGCAGATGCTTTCAAAGCTGTGTTTTTCTCAAGCAAGTGAGCAAGGCTCACTTTTGAAGATTCAGCTTCTGAAAGAAATAAATAGTATGAGCTGTCAGATTTTAAGTAGTAGCCTTGTATAGAAATTAGATAACTCAAAGAAAACTTCTGGCTCCTAGAAAAGCACCTAGCCTGACAAAGTATGGGTGAGATAAAAATGCATGCTTCCCCCTTTCGGGGGTACCATGTCCCTATGCAGAGTTTTATAACAGGGGTCTGTTAAGCTGCTTTCCTGCCTCCCAAGTATGTTAAAACTGTTGGAAAAATGCAATCCTGGAAGAAGATTGCCCACAATCAGCCAAATCCCTTAGCCATGGACACATAAACTCAGCCCCTCTTTGTGCAGTTCGGTGACTGCTTTGCAGATACATTTCAAATTGATCTGCAAGCACTATCATCCCTTCCCTTTGGGAATAGCTTATGTTTCCTCTCCTACAGAAAAATCCCATGATTATCAAAAAACCCACCAGAAAAAACCACAAAAAACCAAACCCAGCCCAAAGCAGGCATCAAAACCAACAAAGAGCAGAATTTTGCTGAACTGTTTCATGGCTGCTTTGTCCCTGGCCCTGATTAATATTAATGGGACCTTCTGTGAAAGCACAAAGGGGAACCAAGGCCACTACTCTGTGCCTGGAATTGTAGGGTTCCCATTTTCTGAGGTTCTTTCCTGCAGCAGGAAATAGTCTAAATGTCTCAGAAGAAAGGTCTGTGTTGAATCACTGCCCAACACAATGTGAGGGGGTTGGAGTCCACGTGCAGTTTTTGTTATGTTGTTTTCTTGTGGTGTCTTTTGAATATAAGCATAAGCTAGGACCACAACAATTTTAAAGATTGGACAGCCCGCTATGCTTTTCACACAAGTGAAATATCTGTGATACTTGCACCCCTAAAGGAAACAGATACAATATCCTACCTCCTGTTTAATATTGCCTTAATAGTTAAAAATCTGCAAATCCTACTGGGGCAGTAACATTTCAACAGTAGATAGGAACAGCAGGAGAGGAAGGGTGACCTCATGCTTCAGTATTGGTCAGAGGCTTGAAACACCTAGGATGGAGTTCTGAAGTGAGAAGATCAAAACTTCTTTTGCTAAGATACACATTCAAATGAGATGCTTCAAGCCTAAACATTGATCATGTAAAAACTGTTAGCCTTAAATCCATGACCTCCACCAGGCCCATCTGCCTAAAAAGGCCAATTCTCAGAAGACCTCCTAATATATAACACACTGCAGAGAACACCAATTTTAATGCTGCCTGTGGAGAAAAACTAGAATTTTGTTTCTGTAGGTAATGATGACAATAAATTAGGCAAGAAAATGTTCCAAGTTCCAGGTTCTTGCTCCAAAGTCAGCAGAGGCACTTCATAGCTGGTTTATGTCAAATGCAAACCCTCTGCAACGCAGTAACTGAAACGCGCTCCTTTCCTTTTCCCTCATAAGTATCCAAAAATTATGCTAAGTATCATGTTTCCCCTCACTGGGCCAGTGAATTTGCAACATATTCCCCTTAAGTGGAACAGCTTCAGGAAAAAGGAAAGCACCAGCCATATGGAGTTCTCACTATGGAATAGCCATATGGAATGCTCACTTTTGCAAGACGTGGGTGTCTGCACCAGTCAGGCGAAGACAAGAATCAGCTGCTGTCTCTTCTGTCTTGGATCAGTGTTCTAGCCACTGTCATTACCCTTCTGCAAAAGATACCAATCTACACTTGAGAGAAAACATTGACTCTCTCTTTATTGGCTGTCAGGCTGCAGGCAAGCTGCCTTGAAAAGAAGATATTGTGGGCTGTAGTTCCCAGGAGTGAATCTTTTGTTTTTGTGGAGATGTAGGGATGGATGGAGGGGGTAGGTTTTAAGTTGTAACACAGCAGTGCTTTGCATAGTCCTATTAGGCAAAACTTATTCAAACCAAACTCACCTATTAGGTGAGTCTCTGTTGACCATTCTGGTTCCTAAATCTCTCAAGTCTTTCCCAGGCAGTGTTTACTGAGTAGAAGAAGGAACCTACGCACCAGTTTGTAGCTCTCAGCTTGACTTGTGCTGGAGTTAACAAACACAATGAGCTGTGCTTTGCCCAAGGCCTGTGGCAAAACTGTGACTGCATTCATAGCTTGTGAAATGCTCAAGGGCACTTTCAGGACAAAGCACTATACAAAACACAAAATACTGTTGGATTGATTTCCACACCAAAAAGGATGCAAACTGTCTCCTATCAATGCCACTGGCAAAATTCCTTCTTGTCAGTGACAGCAGAAGGAGGTTCCAGATAACTAGAAAGCCAGTAAGAGGTAGTGAGGAATACCACTGAGCAGTGCTGCCTTTTGGTTTATTATATTGTTTTTACTTTATATTAAAGCTCTTTCCTGTTTCATAGCCCCTGGTCTAGAGAGCTGAGGTTGTGCATTCACTGCCCTGAGTCAGGAATTGCCTCCATTCCTTGGTGGTTTTTAAGCAGGTGCACCACCCTGCTGAATCCACTGGCACAGGCAGACAAAGGGGAAACAACTGAAAACCTAGGAGAACTACAGAGTGAAACAGAAGAGAGTTGCACATTTTGGAGCAATCACATGCCAGCTCTTTTTAAAAGCGAGGAAGAGTGTTCATCTGTCAGTCTTCTCTTTCTGACTTGTATGTCACATCATTTTTAAAATAGAGTTTCTTCTCCTGCTTGTACACTGACCAAATTAGCAGTGGTTAGTAGGAGGCCCTGTACATCACCTTGCACACCAGAATATAAACCATGGTGTTGAAAGCTTCTGTATATAAAGAAACTTTAGGTCTCTAATTTCAACAATGGCCTATGCATTGAACTAGAAATTGCTTGGAAAAGCTGCCTTACTATAAAAACAAGTAATTCCTCTTTCCCCCCATCCAGTAGTGGGATAGAAAATGTAAGAACCAACATTGCCAAGGCAGAAATTTATTTCTGAATCCCCTAAAATTTCTGTTCTGTCCTTGGCAGAAATACTAGATGCTATTAAAAAGCTGATATGTACACTAAATTAGGAACTGAAAAAATGGCAGTGATGATTTAATTCTAAATGTGTGAAATTCCTGAGAGATTCCTCAATTATATTCTCAAACCTTAATGACTTTGTCCATTAATGCAGATAATAAAAGTTACTGTGAGCTACAAATATACACATATCTACAGTAAATTATTCTTTTTCTATTGTACTATTCTATAAAATAACTTTAACTTTTCAGAAAAGCAGAGAGATTGCAACACTTCAGAGAAATAAGAAAGCCCTAAATAAAATGGTCTCAGAATGAAAATTCCTGTTAATTCACTAATTGTAAAAGTGCATGCATCTAGCAAAGCATTAAAGGAACTTATTAAAACAAATAACTATTTTTGACAAAATTCATTTTCCTACCCAGGCTGAGTGTAGACCTTAATTCCTTGATTCTACCTGATCACAGGAGGCTCCAAGAATAAATGTTAAGATCAGCAGCAGGGCAGTGCAAAGCCAAAGGCTCAGCATATTGAGTCACGTTTTGGGCTGATATGAGTTTTCACACAAATGAGCTACAAAGCCCTGAAAACATTAATAAGATCCATGCTGACAGACCAATAACTATCAAGGTGATGCTAGTCTAAAAAAATAGTCTAGAGGAAAGCAGATTAAAAAGAGCTCTGGGTGACGTCTTGCCCATCAGTCAGAAATCAGATTTTTTTGTAGGTTCTCTAGTTCAGGACAATTTCCTAAATGCCTAAAAGAAGATATTTTCCTGTTAACACACAGCAGTAGGTGTTTCTGCACAGGACTAATTGAGCTGTGTTTTTTAAAAGCTTAAGATATTAATTCTGCATTAGCCCTCATATGTTGAGAAGGAAATGATGGGGGGAAGCATATTAAAAGTTAGAAGACTAAATTTTTTCCCCTCCAGTCCATAGTTTTAAACTATGAGATTTAAACTATGCTTTATTAGTTGGTTTTTAAATTAATCTTAGTACTTTTGAACTTCAACATTTTATTAATTAATTCAGATGAGCAGAAGAGGTCTAACACATGATATTTAGGTAGCACTTATGAAAAATCTGACCCTTCTCATGGCATTCTATTTATTTACTCATTTTTTACTCCCACTGTCACTTCGTTTAGAGATAGACAGAGACATTATTTCCCACTTGCTATTGCCTCCACTTGCCTGTCCCTTTAAGTTGCATGTTTCTCTTTTAATAAGCTCTGAAGGCATTTTTTGTTGAAGCAGTTTTGCCCTCTCTGCAAAATGCAAGTTGCTGGTTTATTCTTTCCACCTAATTCACAAAATGTTTTGGGCATCATTATGTGCTTACAGCTATAAATCACTAGTCCTGTAGCAATTTTATGCCAATTCTCTTCCTTCACACATCACAGGAGAGCCACCCAGCACCATCCACACTTTGTGCAGTATCTGTTGCTTTAGGGGCACCAGAGTTGGATGCCATGGTCCAGAACTGTGAGGCTGCTGGCCAGAGAGGCAGCAAGGCAAAAGTGCCAAGGAGTTGTAGCACTGAATGTTTCCTTCCATGGCCATGGGTCATCACCCTCTCCACTACTCAAAGCAGCTTCCTGCAGAGTCACCCAAAGTAGCCCTCCAAGGTCTGACCACCCCCAGCCATGTATATTATGCCATGCAAATAGGCCAGTTTGAGACTCTAGGTTTAAACAGCACTATTCCTCTTCAAGAAAAAAGCATCAAGAAAGGCTTATTCCCAGAGTATTCCCATACCTTCTTTCCCCTTCCATCTTGAGGTGAGCTACAACAGTGGTCTTGGAGTTGCATTAGTATGTGGTATTATCTGAGATTGTTTTCACGGGCATAACTAAAACACTTAACAGAGGTCAACAATCACAAGAAGTGTGATTGGAAGTATGGAATCTAACTTGAATTCAAGACTAAAAAAATTGTAGTTTGTTTCTGGAAAACTTTTAGTACCCTATGAACTATCAGAAACCTAACATTCAAGAAGAGTTGAGATTTTTGTTTCTGCAGGTACTACAATTCCAATTATCACAGATCACTGTGTCATCTGTGAGCAGTTACATTTCACTTCCTTTTTAGAACCTTGTCAACATGCTAAGTTAAGTCAGGCCTCAGTTCTTTCCTGAGGTTTGGGTGCATGACCTAAGATATTTACAGTAAGATCAAGTTCAGCCCAAGCCTTCTCCTTCAACTTGTTTATATCAAGAGCTGCTGCTTCAAAATTGCCCTTTCTGAATTCTCCCTGGTTTTCTGTCTGTGCTTTAGAAACCCCTTAAAGCTCCATAAGGCCAATAGCACTCTTTGGATGGTACTTCTCTCTAGCACTTAAACTGCATCTTAGACAAGATTGAAGGTGGCTGTCAGTACATAGTCAATGCTGTCCAGGTTCTGTTTTATGTAGTGGAACAAAAAACCACCACATCCTTACATAAAAAATTTTATTTTAAAAGTTTTTAAATTATTTCCTCAGTGCATGAATTAATTTCTTACCATATTTTTAAGTGTTCGTAGGACTTAACAGTTATTAAAACAAGGACCAGCAGAGCTGGAAGTAACTATAATCCATGTTTTCTACTTGTATTCCTACAATACATCCTCTAAATGGAAGTCCTCAAAAGATAATCAAATTTATCAGATCTGAATGTTCTGAACACCCAACATGTAAGGGGTTTAAAATACACATGTTATTGATTGACACCAAAAGTTCAGGCAAATAAACATTTTCTGAAATTTTTCAACTCCATGACCCCTGGGAGCATACATTTGTTAGCATACATATGTTTTTAACCATCAACAGCATTATTAACAATATCAGTACTGGTAGACACTGCTGCCGACTGGAAGCATTCTTCATAGAGATGTTTGAATCCTGAATGGCATTAGAAAACCACAAAATGGAGCTGATTTATATTGTTGGAGAACTGAGAGGCAACCAATGTTCACCCCTGTTCTTGCTGCTCTGTGACAAAATTTTAAGAACTTTGTAGTCTTCGGTTCACCACCATCACCATCATTTAAGAAGAATAAATCCAACATACAAACTGGCTGATATTCTTATAGCAGCTGTGGTCTTTGCAATGACCCTGCTATTTCTAGAATGATGTCTCAAGGTCTCCAGAAGGTTTTCAAATAAAGTATTAGAAACACTTTTCTTTTACCTATTACTTATCCTTCCAGTACCTAAAGGGGACCTACAAGAGAGCAGGAGAGGGACTTTTTACAATGGCCTGTAGTGACAAGACACATGAGAATGGCTTCAAACTGAAAAAGGGCAGGTTTAGACTACAAATTTGGAAGAAATTCTTTACTGTGAAGGTGGTGAAGCAATGGCACAGGTTGACCAGAAAAGCTGTGGCTGTCCAATTCTTGGAAGAGTTGAAGTCCAGGTTGGATGGGACTCTGGGCAACATGATCTAGTAGGAGTGGGGAATTGCAATTACAGCAATTTCACGACCATAAGGCGCACCGGACTATAAGGCGCACCCCCTGGGAGTCGGCAAATTTCGCAACTTTGTAGATCATATAAGGCGCACCGGACTATAAGGCGCACTTTTTTTTTGCAGTGAGGAGCCACACAGCGCGCAACAAAGTAATGAATTACTGGCAGGTGCTCAATTTGCAAACAATTTTCAAATATTGCTATAGCCTTTAAACGCAGCCCTAGGCACCCTCCCCATGCAGCTGGCCCCCGCACTCCCGCCCACCCCTGGTGCCGGCGCGGGCTGGCACGGCTCACGGCTCCCACCATGCGGCCGCGCTGCATCCCGGCTTCCCACCAGCCAGCGGCGGAGGCGTTTCTCGCTGCTTTCCCGCGGTTCCGGCAGCGCTTCTTGCTGCTTCTTGCCACTTTCCCACAGTGCCGGGGGCACTTCTCGTCGCTTCTTCCCGCTTCCCCGCGGCTGCGCCGCTCGTCGCCGCTTTGCCGCGGCCGCAGGTGCCGTGCTGCTGCCACCGTCACTTTCCCCCAGCCGCCCAGGCCGCGCCGCTGCTACCGCCACAGGGCGGGCTCTGCTCTGGGCTGTTGTGTTCTTGCACTTCTTGTTCCCCCCACGCCCGGGCTGGGGCCGCCCGGTTTCTCGTTTCCCCCGCGCCCGGGCCGGCACCACCTGGCTTCTCGCTCTGCCCGGGCCGGAGGGACGGGCCGGTGGCAGCTCCCTCCCTCCCCACGCGGCTCCTGCTGGCCATGGCCACCCGCTCCCACCTCCCCCTGCGACTCGGTGCTCCCGCGGCACCGCGCCCCATTGTGGTTCACACTTCCTATTTGGCAAATTTCGCAACTCTGTCCATTATATAAGGTGCACCGGACTATAAGGCGCACTTCCAGGTTCGGGGGAAAAATTTCGTCAAAAAGGTGTGCCTTATAGTCGTGAAATTACTGTACATGGTCTCAAGTCCTTTCCAACTCAGACCATTCTATAAATACCACCACTGTTCTTCATTACTTTTCTAAACCCATACCATATTTCTTCAACTAATGCCTACTAGAGATTTAATCTAAAGTTTGGTGTTACAAGAATGGTGAATGATTCAGACCTCCTGAGTCAAAGACAGACACTTTCCAGAGTCAAGGAGGAACAGTTAGAACAGCTACATCAGGTAGATGGTCTGCTCATAGTCTCACAAGGTTGTTTAATTCAAATACATATAAGATAAACTAATTCTTATTGATTCAATAAGACTCTGGTTGATAGACTACAAACTCCCTCAGAAAAATTCTGCTGCTTCAACAATGAGGATGGAGTCTCCCATAGAGCCAGTGTTGGAAGTTTCCATTTTTGGAGCACCTTTCATGATAAATTGGTGTGATTTTAACCACAAAATGATGGCTGGAGGTGTCCTAGTGTTATTCCTTGTGCCCACTGTAGCAGCACTCTTCTCATTCCCTCCTTGTGTTGCATAGTGTCTATTTAGTTATGCTCACACTGCCATCACAAACCACTCTTTGATTCTCTGAAGCATCAGAAAAAAGATAAGCTGTGAGTGGAACATTGTTTATGGATGGTGAAACTAAACTACACTGAAAAGATCTGACTGGCTGAAAGACATAAGAGACTGATATTTTAAAAAACCCTGACAACCATCACTGCTTCCTTACACTCTTCCATCCTCAGGAATCCATGTAATGATGAAGTATCCAGTCAAAACTGAAAGGCATGTTATATTTCTTTGCAAAACACAATTTCATACACACATTTATGAGCTGCCACTTCAAACCCACATACGACATTCCAGCATCCTCTGCCCACGTTTCAAGTAAGTAATTTCACGATTATAAGCCGCACATGATTGTAACCTGCACCTCCGGGTGTCGGCAACGTTTAGGTCTTTGTCCATATATAAGCTGCACCGGATTGTAAGCCGCACTTTTGTTTGCAGCGAGGATCCACGTGCAACTTTCACAAAGTTGCCAATTAGTAACAGAATCTCAGGATTGCGGAGTTTACTGACTTGGCTCAGTGCTGCCCCTTGTGGCTCTGCACTGCTACAGGGCTGCCTCCCCCTCGCAGCTTGGCTCGGGGCTGCTGCGGCTGCGACTCACACTTCTGGGTTGGCTCGCGGTGATCGTGGCTCCTGCAGCCGCCCTTTCCAGCCCACCCCGCGCAACTCCTGCCAGTCGGGGCTGCCCTGCTCCCACCCCCTTTCGTGGTTTGGCTCGTGGTTCGCACTTCTGGTTTGGCAATTTTCTGAATATCGTTCATATATTGGCTGCTCCAGAGTATAAGCTGCACTTCCGGGTTGGGACCAAAATTTTAGTCAAAAGGGTGTGGCTTATAATTGCGAAATTACTGTACTTCTGCTCTCATTTCTCAACTTTTACGCAGGACAGTTTCAGCTTGTTATGAAAATTATCCTCAAATTTCTTTATACTTTTTCATTTGTATTTCTTCCAGTTGCCTCATGAAAAAGAGACTTTGGAACATAATAAACAAAACTATTTAAATATCAAAAATATGTCTAAAAAACCAGCCAAAATTGATTAATTTATGCCAATTCCATCAAACTAGACTTACAAATTTCACAGACTGCTGAGTTTCTAACAGGACTCTTTGATTAAAGAAGCTAAGAAACTTTGTTCTGCTTATGAAAGAAACTTTTTCCCCCCCACTATGATGTTTATAATTCCCATATAGTCTTATAATTTCTGTAACACCAGCCTATTTTTTAAAAGGTTTCATATTTAGGCTTAGGCAACACTCATGCTAGATTCCACAATAATGTTGTCAATGGTTTCTCCTTGGCAATTCCCAGTGGGGTTCCACTTGTTGGTAGGTGGGATTGTACAACTTCCTTTTAATCTGTGCATGACATTTTTCAGTATGCCCTTAGTGCTTTCTCAGAAACTCACATGCTGCATCCTGCTCTCACTGACAAAAGCACTTACACAGGTGAAGAACCCCTCCCCTGTCTCTTCCAAGGCCCCTAATAGCCAAGTGTACTTCTTCAGCAACTAGTGATCCAGCGAGGTGGAAAGAGCTGAGCAGTGTGCAGCCAATGAATAACATTTAGAAAGTAATTCTGCCACTTAAGAACAGCCAAAATGTCAGATGAGTCAAATCTTTTGCAATAGCTAGTTGAAAAAGTGAAAAGAGCCTTACATGAACAAATTTTCCTGACAGTTTTTATTCTCTATTTCTTTTGTACTTTTTATCCTAATCATCACCAATGCTTTTGTTATTTCCTCCAGTGTGAGGCAATTTTAAATAAGTTCACATGTTTGTTTACAATAACAAACACCTAGTCAATTTATTTTTATGTGTGTACATGTAATTAATTTTAAAAAGCTATGCAATGAGAATAAAGCTTTCAAATAAACACATGGAATATTACTCAACTGGAAGCATAATGTTACAGAAACAATTTCCAATTTTACTTTTTTTGTATATGCAGCAATTTTCCACATTTAGTTTTATCACCTATGTCTTACAGTATTGCCAACATCTGTAAAAGAATTCCCTATGCCTGCCAACATGAAAAAAAAACCTACCCAAACCAAAGTAAAACATTGGCAGAATGTGTTTCTTTGGACTTCTATTTATTTCAACTTATTTTTGCCCATTCAACTCAAACTATGGATACAAGTAAATAACATTTCAAGCTCAACTTTTGGCATGACCAAGAAAGCTACTTTATTACCAGAGTAAAAGTCTTGGACTAAGTACATGAGTATTTTTATACTCTCATGTCAAGTTTGGATTGTGCTGGAGGGAGATTTTTATTTTCTTGCTACTTTATGTTTGAATTTATATCACTTCATCAAAGGAAGTCAGATCTTTTTGCTTAGCTCTATATATACATATTCAGACAAATTTTTTTATTTAGCTTTGTGTATCCTGACTCAGCTATGTGAGGAGGGCTATGGTGAGAGTGTAGAAGGTCTGGTCTTCTGATTTTTTGAAAGGAAAAGAAGCATGAAATATCACAGTTCAAGCTTTTTATCTGTGGTTAGATCCCACTCTACCCACCTCAGGTATAGATACAGTTATACCCTTCATATTGTTATGGATAGTATGAGAAACAGCAGTTCACATATTTTGCCTTGTAATCTCTCCAAAGGCACTTTTTGGTCCAGTTATGGAACAGTAATTGTTGCTTTGCAACAATACAGCTTCGAAGAGCTGAGAAAAATTAATAACAATTTTCTTAAAGCTGATGTTTTTTCAGGCTTTGGGAATAATCAAATTTCCTTTGTAATCAAATAATATTAAAAAAATCAAAGAAAACTATCATGCAGTGTCTTTAAAATGGACATTAGAGGCAAGATAATCAGTCTTGTTTTGAACAGGAGCCGTTGGCTAACAAGCAAAGGCTACAGTTCAAGAAGGGAAGGATTTTCTAAGCAGAGAGAGAAACACACTAATGCATGCAATCACTGAAATTATAAAAGGGCTAAGCATTATGAGCAAACAGTGATCAAGGAAATCTCTCAGATGACTAGAAGCCAAGCAGTATGAGAGAGTGAACAAAGAAATGAACTTCTGCTGTATAAATTGAACACTTTGAGGGCATAGAGTTGGCTCGCACAAGTTTTTAAGGAGGATTTGATAACCGATCCATATGACATAAGGAAAACTTTAGGAAACATTTTTTAAAAGCCAGTTATCACTCTTTCTTTATCAAAAGATTTAAAATTATCATCAGGTAAACACAACTATGTGGCTATCTTGTTTATGTGCAGAAGCCTATAATTCTATAAAGTAGAGTCTTTCTGGTCAAATGTTCTAAAATATTCTTGGGCCTACTACAGGTGTTTTTTTCCTTTACTGTTACTTAATGGCCAAACTTTTCTCCAACTGTGCTCCTCACTCTTGTTTCTGTAGTGTCAGTAGAGAAAAAAGGTGATGACTAGCTGTGCACTGCAGCAATGATTTTAGTGTTTATGGTTTATGAGCCAGTTATACTTTCCGTGGTTAGGGACCAGACCATCTCTGTGGAAAGGAAAGAGTTTTGCAGGTGAGCTGCCATGGCTGCTGAAATTTGTGACAATGTCTAAAGAACTAAACTGATGTCCTCCCTCCTTGAAGTAAAGAAAAATTTGAAATTTTACATCCTACTAGCTAGGATAAAACATTAGAGTTAACATGTAAAGTTATGCAGTCATACTTTATGCCATTCTTTAATAATATTTAGATTCAAAGGATAATATTCAGGCCCAATATTTCTTGGCTGGCTTCCCTCACTCCTTTCTCCCGTGTGTTTTTTAATGCAATAGATTAGTGTGGAATAGACTCACATGGAATTTGAATAGGAGGAATTAAAAAAATAACACTGTGGGCATAGCAATTGCTTTGCTAATGGTTTATAATCTAATCGTGCTCCTTCCAAATACAAGGAAATCAGAGGATTTGGTGTACTCTTCAAATCACAGACAAATTTACAAATCCATCCAGTAGGACTAAATAATGAAGAATCCAGAAGCCAAATATTTCCAACTTATTTTAAAGGGGTCAAAATTGTCACTATGTTTCATATGCTTACTACGAATGTCAACCAAAAAGTGCTATTGTTATGAAGTGAAATGTTACAAATGCAACTGTACTTGATGTAAAAAAAAAACAACCATACAACTATTTAACTTTCCTCTCCACCATTTTGGCCTTACTCTTTATTGTGATTTAGTAAGAAGAAAGTTAAAATTCTCAGTGGTAGGAGACATATCTAAATAGTAATAGATTCCCAGAAAGGAGCACTTCTCAACTCCATCATCCTGTCACAAAATCTGTGAGGAAGCAGGTGCTCTACTAACTAGCATATTATCTTTCCTTGTGCTGGTTGGCTAAACAGGGAAAAAGAATATTTCAAGTATGCCCTAAATGCCCTGAACTGGGAAAACAGCACCATAAACTTACTGTCAGAAAAAAAAATCTGTACAATCTGCTAGAAGGAATGGAGGGAGGAAAGAGTTTGGTCTCAGTGGAGAAATGCCAGAGATAAATCCAGCCAACTCTTTTCACAACAATATAAAAGAAAAAAAAGTCTCTCCAAGCAGAAAAAGGAAACTCCAAACCAAACTTCAAATAACTTTTTCAACAGCTTTTAAGTTTCTAAGAAAAATGACTGAATTCCTGAAAGAGAGACCCCTGGTTTCAGACAAATAACAACCAACAAAGAAATCTCTATTCATATCAGAGGATGAAAAGTTCTCAGAACAAAGTCATTTTATTCCCAACTTTGCCAAATACTAGCATAAGTTTATTTTCCAGGGGAACCTATCCAAGGCAAAGCACTTTTCCTAGGAAAAAATAATATTCTGCTAACTTACGTCAAACAACAAGGAAAAATAAGCAAATTCCTGAACCTTGAATACCAGGTCATAAAACTCAAAGAAGGAGAACAGTTTCCTCAAAACCAGAAGAAACTGTGGCAGACTTTCTAAAGTCTTTCTGCAGTGAGAGCCTGTGTGTTCAAGATATGTTTGTACAATATGGGAAAGAAGTAAGAATAAGCAAAAAAAAGTGGCAACTCTAGGGAAACTATTGTAGAAAATGTCTGTCTTCATAATTCAGTAGGTGACTGTGCTTTAAGAAAGTTGTGACAGGGAACTGCAACAGCACTGTGTTTTATGAAAAAACCTTGCATACCTGAGCATTCAGGAATGTACTCCACCTGCTTCCCTGCATACTAATTCCTTACAGTTTACAGTTGAGGACTGAAGAAACTTCAGAGTCTCATCCCAGAACGTTTCAGTGCAGTGTGTAAACACAAGTGATGTGTTTTAATTGGCAGACTCCAGTGACCTGTGCTCTGACAGTACAGGATGGAGCTGAATGTGGCACGAATACAGAGCAACAAGTTCAACACACATACCATTGTGCAGAGGCCACATGCTCAAACACAGAAATTGAAAATAGCTCTCGAATGTTTTGAAACCAGGCAGAACAAAATCTGCTCTTCACTTACATGAGTGCACTCAGTAGATGTTGAGTAGAGGATGCTTTCCACCCCTCTCCCATCCCATGGAATCATCAAAAACGATACCAGTTTGAGACTCGCCAAGTGCCAGGAAGGGGTTCTGACCTGGAAGTTAGCTTTGGAGGTTTTTCAGGCTCCTAATTCTGTTTCCAATGCTGTGAATTAGCAATAGCAAATACCTGCTGGTCTGCTATTTGTTATGGAAGATGGAGGTTATTTTATTTTTCACACTTCCTTTAACAAGAATGTATTACACCAATCCACCACTCCCACAGCAGCAGAGAATGGTAAGCTTATAAAAATTCTCCCAAGGGTTTGTTTCCCTTTCACCATACCCAGCTCCTGTGATTAATATAAATCAGGATAATTTTCCGATGTGCAGATTGTTTTCTGTACTAAAATAAAAACCCACACTTCAAAGCAGACTGCACTGGATAGGACTACTCAAAGCAAGAGTTATGAATCTGTGTTCAAAAACTGAACAGTATTCACCTTCCGTTATACTTAATTTACCATTCTTTACAAATGGAAGCAAAGAAAGAACGTGTGTAGTTGTCTGCTTATTCTTTATGATATATAAAGTACAGTGTTTACTGCTGGTTTTGAAATATGAGTTTTCTTTGTTTTTTAGTAGAGGTTTTATTTGACAATTCTCAAGATGGCAGAAAAACTAACTGGAAAACAAGAAATGTATTTCTATTTAAATTAAGATGGCAAAATACAAGCTATTTTTATACAAAACATCAGAGTTTTGCTGAGGTATTTACTTTTCAATTTTGAAATAAAAAATATAAATAAAATCTAATGAGCTAATGGTTCTAATTTGCTCTTTTATTATTAAAGAAACCAGACAATTTCAGAAGGAATAACAAACTTTAGCTAATAAAGTTGTGTATGTTAAAATACTTATATTTTCTTTCTGAATTAATTTTATGACTTAAAAATTTTGACTGAATAAGTTCATGAGCAACCTGAAGTTTGACCTTCTTTGAAGAAGGTTTTGTGCTCTCTGCTCTTCAGAGGTTGCTTACAAACCATATGATTCTAAATAGCATGGCTATTTCTGTTTAATCCTCTGTCTAAATTAATTGGTTAAAAATATCCAAACAGGTTCAGAGTAAGGCTGAAACATCTGATTACTCCCAGTGTCAGTACAAGTGTAATAACCTCCATACGATACTGTGTCTCATGCTGGGGCCATATCCTTGTTTTCTTTCCTGCCTTACCTTTACATATTGAATTAACATCTATTTAATTCAAATTGCTAGCAAGACTGCAAAGAAAAGCTTGATTTGTGAAATATTAATTATCTGTATCTTCTCAACTAAAGACCAAAAAATGATAAATGCAAGCATTTTGGTTCTTTCAAAAATTTATCACTACCAACTACATTAGCAACAACTATTATTGATTTACGTGATAAGATTAATATTTATTTCCACATTCTGTATTGATTTATTGGACTGAGATCTAATTTCAAAATTGTGAAGAAAAATAATCTAAGCTGCAGAAAATGCTAGCATGCTCAAACTAGGAACATAAAGTTAATTAAGATCTGGTGACTAGCACATGTTTATGCTTTTACTGGCATACAGCACAGCTGGTTTTGTTTGGTTGTTTTTGGTTTTTTTTCTTCACAAACACAGCTGTTTGCAATGAATCGATTCTTACAATTTCTCAATTGACCCATAATGAAAGAGAGCAGCCAGCTTTAAAGTACAGTTGTTAATATCCTTTCTAAATCCATGTTTGTGGGGCTACCTTTTTAGTAAGTGTTTTTTGTGAAGGTGAAACTGGAAATGCTTGTGTGCAGGGACACACACAAGTAATGTATTCTTTATACGAGGAAGAAATGCAGAATGACATTGATGACAAATACATGACAATTACATGCCAAACCATCTCTAAGGGTGAGCTCCTGCCATGGTCACACAGAAGTCCAATCAATGGCATGATGAACATATTACGCTGTCCACAACATATTCTGATATAATTAAGATCCTAGGAATTAAAAAGCTTTCTGAAAGTAACATTCATTAATTATAGTTCACAACAAGTTTTCAATTTATATCCCAGTGAAGACAACCAGGAAGCTCCTGATGCCACCAGAATAGGCAACAGAAGGATTATTTTGTTGTTTAAAAGAAAAAATGCTTTGACATTTCATAATATTTCATGCTATTTGACATCATACCTATTTATATCTTCCTTGGACCATGATAACTATCAAGAGAACTGAAAATCTGAGTATCCAAAAGGAGGAATACACAGGATTTATCGCATTTCTACCTTTCTCAGTTGGTTTAGTGCAGACAGCTGATGCATGAGCAGGAGTCTTCAGCTTCAGATCACTACTCTGACAGGGTTTTTTACCTAGAGAAGTGAAGCTACATTTGCTGTATTTAACAGATAAAGCCAAAGACTCATCTCTTGATTAGATGAAGCAACAATATCAATGTTTTCTAAAGAATGTCAATGCTTTTCCTGTGATTAAAATAAAGCTTTTCTAGGGTCATCTATAGGCAACAGCTATGTAGTATATGCCACAGATTCCAACAGCTTAAACAGACACCTGAGTTTATGAAATAGATACACAGATACTACATTCTGTTTTAAGTACTAAAAAGGGAACATCAGTCGATGGTACATCAGTCAAAAGACTCATGTATGTGGTATGACCTTCATGGCAAGGCTACAACACAAAGGAGTTGTCCAGCCTTTGCCTGAGATTTGCCTGTGGCTTTTGATGATAGTGGACAGATTGTGTTTCCTAGAGAACTCCATAGCAGCTCATTTAAAGGAGATCCATGAATCATTTTGCAGTAAGCTGTAAAAGTTGTTCCTTTGAAGCAGCTAGAATTCCTTTGAGAATCTCTCTTCTGACAAACTCTGGATAACTGTTAATCACTTGCCTTGGTGTTTAATGATATGAAGGCCAAAAAAAGAAAAAGATACCCAGGAAAGAGTTATGCAGTAAAAAACAATCAGGCCTGATCCACACTGCAGGCCCAGAATACAGTATGTACAGTACAGTAATTTCACGAATACAAGCCGCACTGAGTATAAGCCGCATCTCTGGGTGTTGGCAAATATTTCGTTCTTTGTCCATAAATAAGCCGCACCCGAGTATAAGCCGCTCTGTCATTCGCAGCGAGGACCCGCGTGCAACAAAGTTGCCAATTAGTAACAGAACCGCTGCAGGGCGGGATTTACTGGCTTGGCTCGGGCTGTGCAGGCTCGGCCCACTCGGGGCTGCTGACGGGGCCAGGTGGCCCAGCCCGGCGCTGCCGCTCGGGGCCGGCTGCCGCCTCTGGGCTTGCTCGCACTGGCCCAGTGCTGCCCCGTGGTGGCAGGCAGGGATGGAGCCCCCCGAGCTCCCGCGGCGGTGGAGGCGGGCGGGGACGAAGCACCCCGCCTCCTCCCCGAGCCGCGGCCATGGCGGCACGGGGCCCCTGCCGCCTCCCTGAGCTGCGGCCATGGCGGCACGGGGCCCCCCCGTCTCTCCCCCAGGCTGCTGCAGAGGAGGGAAGGAGAGAGCTCTCCCTACCTCTCTCTCCGCCCCCCGTGCTGCCTGCAGGGAGCCAGGCTCCACCCGCGACGCAACAGAGTAACAATTTGTAACAATCGTGAAATGCCGGCTTTTAGTGACAGTTGCTCGGCTCAGCACCCTGGCTGGCACTTCTGAGGTTGTAAATGTCAGAAAATTATTCACATATTAGCCGCTGCTGAGTATAAGCCGCATTTCCGGTTTAGGAGCAAAATCTTGGTCAAAATGGTGCGGCTTGTATTCGTGAAATTACTGTAATTTCATGATTATAAGCCACACCATTTTGACTAAAATTTTGGTCTGAACCCAGAAGTGCGGCTTACAATCAGGTGTGGCCAATATATGGATGAAGTTCAGAAATTTGCCAACCTGGAAGTGCGAGCCCGCAGCAGCCCCGAGCTGAGCTGGAGCCCGCCCGGTCCCGGCGGCGGGGCAGCGCCAAGCTGAGCCTTCACGGCGCTGAGCTGAGCCAGTAAACCCCGCGATCCCGTGATTCTGTTACTAATTGCAACTTTGTGAAAGTTGCACGCAGATCTGAGCTGAGGTGTGATTTATATATGGACAATGAATGAAAAGTTGCCGACACCCCAACGTGTTACTTATAATCAGGTGTGGCTTAAAATCGTGAAATTACTGTAATCAATCTGTCCTACAGATAGTGAATAATGTTCTTGGGTCCATTCTACTCAGTTAATTTTGTGGTGGAAGCAAGGACATTTACCTTTGAACTGAGCATTCAGAGAGATCTTGTGGAAGTCTGATTAGGAAAAGTTGATAATGGAAAGAATTAAGTGGAATATATAGTGTGAGAAAAGTCATGTAGTTTTAACTGCCCAAATAGTGGAAATTTATTGTTTGCATTAGAAATGCTAT
Organism: Catharus ustulatus; assembly: GCF_009819885.2. Taxonomy (NCBI): domain Eukaryota; kingdom Metazoa; phylum Chordata; class Aves; order Passeriformes; family Turdidae; genus Catharus; species Catharus ustulatus. The sequence goes on along the minus strand of NC_046221.1, from coordinate 42,430,818 downwards.
AAAAAGAATGATATTGTGAGTGTCTGAAACATATTTGGCTAATAACCATTTTTAATATATAAATAAAAAGTGTTTTTATTTGGCTCTATGGTAATGTGTTTTCCAAGAAAGAGCAATATACCTCAACAGAGAAGCAGTATTTATAAAGGAAAGAACTCATTGACAACATCAGTTTTACTTCTATCTGCATGTATTGGGACATAATACAGAAACATAACCCTGCAAGGAAAACCTACAAGCCTAGGCCAAACATTCTTATGACATGGCAGGCCCTAAATTTGGCAAAAATGTCCATGAGACTATATACATGGAAACCTATCCATGTTGGGTTGTTGAATTTCTCAATTAAATAAAGACGGGGAAGATCCTGGTCTCACTTTAATAGATAGATTGGAACAGAAAGGAAAATGTAAGTGACACAGAGGTCCCTTCTGTCCAAGTAATTGTGACAAAATGCAGTCTGACTTTAATTACTACAGTAATTTCATGATTATAAGCTGCACCATTTTGACTAAAATTTTGGACCAAACCCGCAGTGCGGCTTATAATCAGGTGGGGCTTATATACGGACAAAGAACGAAAAGTTGCTGTTTTAGTTTGGAAGACAGGTGTCTGCTGAGAAAGGCAGGAACTTCTCTTTGAAATGGAGAATGTAAACCCCCTCCCTCCAAATTATTAGAATTTTGAAATCAAGGGGCTCTCAGGCAAAAATATGGGAATTAGGAATAACAGTTCTTTTCTAGGGAAATTAAAATAGAAATACAGTACTACAAAAAAACAAACTCCAAACCCTGAAAAAGTCAGAGTACAACCTGACACCTCATCAGGCAGGGTGTTGGTAGCAGTCCCATTAAGTGGTGGCTGCATCTTCCTGCAGTGACAGATGTGATTCAGTTGAAGCAGTGCTCCTGCAGAAGATGCAGTTTCCCTCCGGAGGTCCAGTGGTGATGTGGAGAAACCCAGTTTTCCTCTGGAGTCCAGTGGAGAAAGAGGATCCCTTAGTGTCCCAAAACCTCTGTTTTTATTTTGGTAAGAAATGTTGGGCTTTTCCCCCTGGCTGGAGCAACTTCCAATGGGATGAAGTAATTTTATCAGTCACACAGTGGGACTCAATGGGCCATTAGCAGAAAATGACTCGCTGGAGGAAGGATGGGTTGTGAAAAGATAAGGAACAATGCCCTGCCTGGTTTCAATGGATGGCCCATTAGCAGAATATCTGCCGTTGAGATAAGGATCACTGTCCCCACCCTCAACGGATGGTGATAGAATACATACCTTTTATCACACTCTGTATTGTAACCTGTGGTTTATAATCAGGTGCAGCTTATGTATGGACAAAGAACGAAAAGTTGCTGGCACCCGGAAGTGCGGCTTATACTCAGTGCAGCTTATAATCGTGAAAGTACTTACTTCACCTATTTTAACATTGGCCACAGCCCATTAATAGATGGCCTGAGTTGTATCTCAGTAAAAAAATAAATGAAAAAAGAAAATAAGTACATCCCAATGTTTCCTCTCTGTCAATGTAAGCCACGTGAGATACACAAACTTTTTTCTAAAACCTCAGCTATTTTCCAAGGGACCAAGAGGGTACAAAGTAGCCTAGAGGTAAAAGGTGATTTTTAGCAGGCAATAGCATCTCATTATCTCAATGCTAAAAGAATGTACAGTGTCATGGGAAATAATATTCCTTCAAGAGAAAATGCAACCATATAAACTGTTCTTTGATCAAGGAGTTGGGGAAAGGCAGGTGGAGGGAGTCACAATCATAAAACAGTTATACAAAACCATAGATGTTTCACTAGATATTTGTTTACATTAGATTTGGTTTCTGATATTTCAACATGGACTAAAAGAAAGACTGGAGATGGAGAGGGAAGGTGTAGACAGATAGAAAATGAGTGAAACTTGTCCTTTATCCTGAAGAAGAATTCTATAAGAAAGGCGTAACATATTCAGAAAAGCCATTATTTCATATCAACAGGAATCAATTAGCTGTGGATTATATGGTTGGTTTGGTCATCAGCTGCTGTATTTGCATTATTATAGATATTTTTTCACAGTATGTGTTTAGCAAAAAAAGACATGAGTGAAGGCAATTGGAGTTTTACGATTTTGGAATTAAAACAGTGAGATCTAAATTTCAAGGAGACCACCTTTTTATGAGCTTCTGGAAAAACAAACTCAGAACAATGACATGAACCAGAGAGCATAAACTCCTCATTGCAATCCTGCAAGAGTCCACTTAACACCCCTTTCTGAACAGATAAGTGAGTGACTGCAGGGATGATAAATTAGTTCAGCTCCCAGCATTCATGGTGACAAAAGCAGTAGAATTCACATTTAGGATTATTTTATAAAAGCAATATCATGGACATTTAAAGGGAATGAGCCTCCTTCATGGTGATTTGATCTGCTTGGCTAGCAGGGTGCCTTGAGAAGCTGCAGGCTGCTCCTTGCAGCTGTGCTCCCACACACTCTTGCTGGACTCACAGTAGCTGCTGGCAAAGAGTTTTGCTACCCACCTCCCAATGACAAGCTAAGCCACCAAAAACACCTCATCTGCAGCAATGGTTTTTCCTGGAGATACTGGATTTCCCCCCAGTCCTGGCTAAGAGTACAATGTTAGAATAACTTTCCTTTATGTCCACCCTTCTGAAAAGTGTTCCTGTCTTCTCCACAAGCTAGTGTAACTGTTGGAGGATAGAGAGCTTTGAAAACAAACTTCTGTCTTCTCTGAGCCTTTTAGAGGACTTGATTGTGCTGTGAACATTCAATAGGCTTTTATACATGATCAGTACTTACAAAGTAACTCCTTTACTTTTCTTACAGGGGGACATGGATGCAAACACTAATTCTGAAAAATTGTATGCAGCTGAATTGGAATAAAATGTTTTAAGACCCAGCCTCACCTACAGTATTCTGAGTCTCATCCCAATATTGATCTGAAGCCTTACTTTACACATTTAACGTTAGTGAAACATTTTATTGACTGGATAGTACAATACTGACATATTAGACAAGGATAGAGTTGTGAAACATTTTTTGCATTTATTTTATTGCAGTGGAGAAAAGAAGTAGCAGAATTTTTTATAGAATTAATTTGAAGGTACTATACTATGGATCACATGCAGTGAGACAAACCCACATATTAAAAGCTACAATTCTACAATAAAAGTACTTTTTCAAAGTCTAGTAATAATTCAAGCCATATAACCAAATGTTCCAGTCCATTTTGATCTAATTCCATCACACATTCTTAAGCCATGCTGTAAATCCCACCCAAGACAACAAAAACCACAAAACAAAAACTAAAAAAACCCCACCAAGAAACCTGAAGGCAATCACTTCGCAATCCTTTTTTATTTTGCTGTAAAGTCAAGCTTTTGGAAAGCTTTCAAGACAATGCTAATTCTTGAAAAAATGCCACTACAAACTATAAATGTATAGGATAGGCAGACCAATTTCTGGAGAGAGAATGAGCAAGCATCCAGCTGAACAAACCAGAGTGCCCCCTTGCCCCATTCATATCCTTTTTCTCCAAAGAAAAGCCAGAAAAGAAATTTCATCTGGATAAAGTGAAAGCTGACTGACTGCAGATTGGTGGGTTTTTTGGTTTTTTTTAATTAAATTTGCCACCATCACAAAACTTGCCCATTTGCTCTATCTCTATATGCAACCAAGACTGCTTTTCTGAAACACTTCCAAATTCCCCTTATTGCCAGGATCTCAATGTTTTACCTGTTAGGCTTGAATCCCCATGGCCATGACATTATTCAAATACTGCTTATACAATGGTATCTGCATACAGCTGCTTCTGCTGACACATACCAGGAGGAATTTCATTGTGACAACTTACGAAAAAAATTACATTATCAAAGGAAATGTGCTAAGACCTTTTGTGTCCAGTATCGACTATTTCCCCATAGCACAACACCTTCAGGAAGTGCCTATGACATCCACAAGTACTAAATTAATCCATTAGGATTAGCAGTGTTAAAATGAATACCAGATGCATTAACAAGGGACTGCATAAAATAAAATGCTGCACAAATGTTTGCATCCCATTCCCAGCTTTCAAATGACATCAGCATATTACCCTAAAATCATTACTTTGCTATTCTAGTTCCTTTCCTAGGGAGCTCTAATGATAGTTCTTGCCCTACAGTGAATTCATATTGCATCTGGCACAGGAAATTTGGCATTTCAATTTACATAACTGTTTTCAATTGCACAAATTTGCTGTTCCCTAATTCTCAGAGTACTTTGAACAACAGTTTTCAATGCTTGACTGAGAAAGAGAAAAACTGAGCCAAACAAGTTTTCTTTCCCTCCTTCCCCTTCTGTCACTAGGTTCTCATGCTTTTACAAATGAATATAAAAGAAGGTTGAATGTCAGATATCAAAGAAGAGAATCTGTCCATCATTTTTCCTAGTTTAATTTGGATAGTTGGGATTGAGTGATAGAGACTGGATCATGTATTACAAGGGAGAACTGCAACCTGGGTGAAAATCCAGACACCAAAAAGCACGACATCTCCCAAGAAATAGTATTCTTGTATATGTCAGATCAAAAGAGACAGAGATAAATTATATATTTCTATGAGACCACAAAAAATCAGTACAGATTTATTACTGGCTGAGTCTGACCTGAAGCTGTGGATGGCAGATGGATATGTCCAGTTACATTGCTGCATATTGAAGGAGCAAGCAATGAGTGAGCAATGATAATACACTGTACACCATCCATGTTAAATAGTAGTGTGGAATTTAGGATGAAGACAACAAAGGTGGACTAGACAGGAGGAGCTGTGACACATAAAGATAAATCAAATCAAGCTCTAAGAAGTTGTGGATCCTCTTGCCTCATCTAGTAGTAACTAAAACCCTCTGAGAGCTTGTAAATCAAGGGAAATACCATTATAGTGAGACCCAGGGTTTCAGCTCACACACTGAAGTTATTTACATTTCTTGAGAGAGAAACAAAAAAGCTGCTATGGTGAAATTGCAGGGAAGTACAGCTGTTGAAAAGGAGAGGCAGTCTAATCCTAGTTTTGTTGCCAGTGTCTCTGTTATTAGGAGCAGCAGTTATAACATTATCTCTTCTGGTTGTCACTGACATCCACAGTTTATGACCATGTTTCTCAATTTACCAACACTGGCTGCTGTGATATATTCCATTTTTGTCATTACCTGCCTGTGGTAAGACACCTAGTGTTCGTAGCAATGCATTCTCCACGAGTGATTCTGGTGTATGAGATGAAAAGAAACAATTTGGCTTCTGAACAGGACGTGTCCTCAGTAAAGGAAGACAGCACCATCTTCATCCACTCAGAAGAATGTATTAATAGAAAAGATAAAGCCACAAAGTATGGTCTCTCCTAGCAGCTCCCAATGAGATATGTAGCTCTCTTTGGTGAGGAGAGAACACAGAATAGACAAGCAACAGAGCTCAGGGAAATAAAGTTTGCCAGAACAATGCTTGATGTGCAGCCATGTCCAGTGTCTCCTGGCCTTTTTGAGGACAGAAATGGCAGCCACAGGGTTGGCTGGGGACACAGAGACAGCAGGAATTTCCACATAGAGGAGAGAGGAGGAACTGAACTCAGTCAAACAAAACACAATGGCAAATTTCTCTAAGTACGTCTAAGCTACAGAAAAGACAGGAACCACTGGTCTATGCAAATCCCTTCTGTCAGCCTGAAACCTTCTTGGCAGCTTGGCCTTTCTTTTTCTTTCTGCTTTCATTAACTGCTGCCACCATTCCACCCACTACAACTGTTTGGCCATCTCCTGTTGCTCACTCACTGGTGTGTCCGTGTCCCTTCCTTCTCCTGGTCTTTGCTGCTACTTCACACTGCCCAGAAGGAAAACATGCCAATCACTGGCTCAATAGGTTTGGAGAAGAAATTAGAAGGGCAGGTTTGACTTTTCAGCCATTATGTGGCAGAATTAGAGAGAATGCCATAGACCACAATAATACGTAGCATAATTATAGCTTTTACAGATTTTCTACATGTTTTTTCTTGGCTTGTTTACAAATTCACTGCATAGAATATTCCAATTCCATCCTAAAGGTCAATCAAAGTAAACAGTTTTAAGAGCTCTTGAGATACTAATTTTGAAGAAAAAATTATATTGCTTTACTTAGGCACCCTGCAGAAAGTGGTACAGTATAAACACATAGAGGTTTCTCAAGTTCCTAAGAATTGAATGTAGAGAGTGCACCCTGGAATATGTACCTAAATTCTTGTGTGTGCAGTGTTGTGGACTTACTCTGCTCTTTTAAAATAAATACAGGTTCCAGTTTACATCAGAGAGGTCTGATGGCAAGAACAAAATATTCTACCATGAAAGCAAAATACCACAAAGGATGAAGGAATTGAAGCTGTATTAGTTGTTTTATCCCTGTAGTTGAAAACAAGAAAAATATATCCAAACCCCAGAGTCTGTGTTGAGTCTACTAATGCCACTGCCAATAAGAGTTAAAATTTCAGTTCCTATGTTTGTCTTTTTTGGATACATTTCAGACTCCTTCTGCAATATGTGCTCTGACAGGGAGGTCTAAGAGAGCTGCCAAACTCCTCTTCCCCCTACTCACAAAACTACAAATAATCACCTCTCCCTTAACACTCCCAATTTTTTGATATTATGGAAGCAAAAACAAATTAAGTAATTAAAAAAAAAAGGAAACAGAATAGAAAAACTGAAGCAGTTGTCAAGTGTTATCATTTTCAGAACCACTCACAAAATAATTTAAGTTATGACCATTTAAAATGACTGCAGCTCTTTGAGGTGTGGTTCTGTAACAGAAATTCATTTCCAAAGCCTTCTGTAACTCCAGTGAAGTCAATAGGATTTGAATGAGTTTGATGCACTATATCTATAAAATATATGAAAAATCACAGTACTATCTACTGTTCATAAGATTTTTTTACAATTCTAGCTTAAAGAAGCATGGGGTTTGTAAAACTGAAAAAATATGATTTACAGGATTTCATTAGTTTACTGATGCTTTGGATTTTCGCAATTATGCATCTCAATGTCACTTGACATTCAGAAAATACAATTCTATACTTTACCAAATGTTGATTCAGAAATGACATAGGGAGAATCCACTTTAAAATACTTAAAAGCCCCCTAAAAATATAGTTTCAAAGAGACCTTGGTGAAATAATCTATGTTCATGCTAAGTTTTTTGGATAGAAAGAGAGAAGATTAAGCAATCAATATTTTTCCTAAATTTAAAATCCTGTATATAGGAATCAGTTACATAAATGTTGTCATAAAAGGCATATTCTGCTTTCAGGCATGGATTTAAATAGCTCACATAGTTGTGCCATGCACTCACAGGCAGAATTGCATGGGAAATGGATTATGCCTTCTGAACAACAGGTACAATCACATAAGAAAATCACATTTGATTCTTTACATGTGTCTCATTCTTAGATCTAAAAGTCAAATGTCAAAGAGAGTGTATCACAAATCTCCATTGCATTGTTTGTCACACTCTTTGTAGAAAACAGCTGCTAATAATTAATCCATTTTGGTGTTACCAAACTGTCTTTTTTGCAGCTCTCAGAAGAGCAGCATTTACAGGATGCTTAAATATTTTTTTTAGTTTAGTATTAAAAAGAGGGTATAAAAGTTTGAAGGGCACTAGAAGAGTACTAAGCCAGTGAAAGACTGTCTTCTAGTCCAGAGTCTAAAGCAGACACTACCAAATACTGTTGGTTTCTGGTTTTGTAATACTGAATAATTATGGCTTGAATTCTTCCAAATGGAAACAACATCAAACACTTAATCTTGCTTTTAGAAGGTTTTTATACTGCCTAGCAGAACCATTGCATTGTGTACACCTCACTGGAGTCTCATAAAAGAAAAGTCGAAGAAACAGAAAGAAATTCCACACTGTTCTCTAAGTTTATCCACTTTGGTTCATATTTACTTTTCCATCACTATAGTTATCATTATTATCACTTCTATGTAAGCATTGCCTTCTCCACTTCCCACCTCAGGTTATTGTGACAAAGTGTTGACTGACAGTTGGAGATTTCCAAAATTAACCCAAATAAGTTGGGCAACCCAAAGAGCATGACTCTTTACAAGCTTTTCAGCAAGCACATTCAGATGATCTTGGTGAAACGAAGTGCAACTTCTGATTAACCTTACCCAGAACGAAGTGCTTCAGTGAAAGTAAAAAACTCTATTTTTTACTGATGAAGAATGAATGAAGAACTCTGAAGATTTCTTTAAGTTAATTCCAATTATAAGCTAGACTATTTTCAAGATGAGCATTTCATCAAGGAACACTAAAAGAAATGGTGTCATTCTAAACATGACTTAAACAACCACCCACCTAGCGTGCTGCTTGTTGTGGCTGCTGTCTCATACCAGTGCTGCCCTTTTGGGAGCTATAATGCGTAAGGAGATGGAAGATTGATGAAGATAAGCTCATGAAAACCCAAAACAATCAACAGCACAGCAATAATATGCAGAGTCTTGTGAGACTGTGCACTGCAGAGATTCAAAGACAAATAAAATATGCAAAAGAAAGTACCTGGTAAAGGGAGCCCATCAACAAGTTTGAGGAATTCCTTGCATATGTTACCAACAATCAAAAATGCTCAATCTGAGATATAAATTACACCTATCTATATCTATATCTATATCTATATCTATATCTATATCTATATCTAATCTATGTCATATATCTATATCTATAAAATATATACTGAAGACAATCTGAAGTTAAAGAGAGTTCCTTGAAGAACATGACCAAAGAAGGATATGATGATCAACCACACATTTTGATCTGGAGAGAACTGCATCAACAGCAATGACGACTTTAGTAATCGAGTATCAAATCCAAGATACTTAAATTCAGCAAATTTCATTAGTTTTGTACATTAAGCAGGCTAAATTGCTACAACAGTTCTTCCTGATATACTGCCAGTGACTCAGCACAATGCTAGAACACAAAGGAGGAAAATAACAATGCAAAACTAGGTCCCCAATTGCTTTGCAAAAGAAAGATGAAAAAACCTTTAGAAGTAAAATTTCTAATAATCCCGGCCAATCCCAATAGAGAATAAACCTCTTTTCCAAACAAGACTATATTTATATGACAAAATATTTCAAAAGAAAAACCTGCACAACCCCTCCAGTTGTAAAAATGACATAGCTGCCAGCAGATTAAAGAATTAAAGCAGAAATAATTAAATTATTAGCAGCAGAAAGACAGTCATGGAATAGCAGCATACACCCTCATGGTCAATAGTGCAGTTGTTCTAGGGCTAAGTACTTTGGGCATGATGATCTCTTGCTTTTTCAGTCTGCATCTTCTTCAGATTTCTCTTCCTCAGAAATTTTGCGTGCATAGAAAAAGAGATGCATTAGGGCAGTTCCATTAGTCATCAGATATCCAACAGATCAAAGCGATTTTGGCTCAACGCCCTTAGATACCTCCTTGATTACAAAGAGGGCTTGGCTTCTCAATCTGTGCTCTTAAAAACTCGTTCTGGGGGCTCTTACTGGGCAGCAAATAACAACAAAATCTGTTTATGAGGATTAACTTTATAATTTCCTGTTGGCTGATTTTATCCTGGGCAAGGAGAAACAATGATCCACTGTAGAGAATTGTCTTAAAATTTGCCTGTGGTTCTTATTAAGTATCAAATTTTTAAGGAATATCTGTTTTTCCCAACAGTAGATTTTAAAAAAACTTACTGAAGTAAAATTGCCGCATGGCCTTGCACCTTGGTACTTCTTTATTTATATTAATCCCCAAATGCTCCACTTAACTGGAAAGTCACAGAAACTTTCTCAGTGTTTTACATATCTCAGTTCTTTTTTAAATGTTAAAAAGATTCTCTACCATTTTCTAATTATTTTTTACCATAAACAGTCATGTTTAAATATTGAATACTATTTAGAGATTTTTTTTTTGTCACTTGTGGTTTTCTATTCTAGCTTGTGAGCAGTTTTGCAGATGGTATTCATTTTTAAGCTTAAGTGAGGTGATCTTTTATATTATTACTGTTCACGCTTATTCATAACTGGCTTTCTTTCAACAAAATGGAGTATTTGTGTGCTCTGTTCCACTAGCACATAATGTACAAGAATTTTTCTTTTTAAGAGTCCAGAATTCCAGCCTAACTCAGTCTCTATATAAACATTTGTCTGCGCTGTTCTGTTGTTTATCCCTCTCAAAGAGAGACGAGGTGCAACTGGTGAGGGGGTGAAAATAGACCATTGCATAGAAATAATTTTAATCAAAATAGACAGCAGTGTATTAGAGAGGATCATGTTCAAGTGAATGATGATGTTCAAGTGAACATTTCTGCTAGAGATATTGAAAAACTTATCCAAGGCAAATAGCTTAGACCAGCAAATGACACAGGTACTGCTGTTTTAAGTAAAACAGCAATTAAAAACTCAGTGAATATATATAGGCGTACAGAAATTCAGCACCAGGAATTCAACTACATCCAAATTCAGAACAAATCCAGAAAATAAACAACACTAACTACAGGTGCGGTCAGCCTTCCACCACAGTACTTTGTCTTTAATTCCGTAGCCTTGGTATTCACTTTTTACCAATATGAAATGCATGTGCTAGGGAATTCAATGCCCCTAAATTATTTGACTTTCCTACAGGGCACCAATACTAGATGTGAGAATTGTAAGGAAAATGGCTTCATGTCAATTTCTGTAAGCAGTCACACAATTATTTGAAATCCAGAATTTTGTAAGTGTGTTATCTCTGCATGAAACAGCTCACAAGCCTAGAAGCTTAAGTAAGAAACATTTGTTTTGCCAGAGTAAGGTATGGAGCCAATAGACAAGAAAAGAGGAGAGACTAAAGATACCTGTTTAGGCTGTGGTGCCAAGGCTGTTGATTTCTGTGGAGATGTGGATGTCACCTGGAAACTTTATGGAATACAGAATCTGCAAGTGAACTTCACCATCACAGGGTTATTGAATGGGGCTCCTACTTTCCATGAGTTGTTCCCATAAATACAGTGCAAAATGAGCTGGGCACTGGGTGCTTGAATGTGAGCCGGAGAGGGACTCCTAATGCACAAAAATGTGATATTTTAGGTTTCTTTTTCTGGCTTCAATCTCAGATTATTAGTAGAGTCTGCATTCCTTGGGACAGTTAAATATCAGTTAATAATTTTAATTTTTTTTTCCTGAGGATTAGGTTTAAGTTCTAAAACAAAATCTGTGCAGGTGGAAACACTGTAAAACCTCTCTGCAGATCTGAAATCCAACCAATTCTTTTCTAGAGTCATTTGTCCACTTAATATCTGTCCATTCTTTCAGCTGGAGGAGGTATTTTTAAAACATCACTCTGCTTCACCCTGAACATAGAAAGAAGGCAAATCATGCTGGAAGTCCCTGAGTGAAAGGTAAGATGTTAAATACATGATTAAGTGCTATTATTCAACAGGAAAAGTCAAGATATCAAGAAGCACAGCATACTGAATTCCCCTATTAGTCTGAGTTACAGAAGCAATTGGAAAAGTAATCTCCTGGGGAAACCATTCCATTAACCTTGCATAACATGGCACAACCTGTCTCGATTTTTAATCCCTAACTTTCAGGAAATGTGGCTCCATGATAGCAGTAAATGTTTGTGTCAGAGCTAGAACTAAACAAACCTCAGTGTAGCTGAATATTGCAATTTCCAGTTCCTATTAGCCTGGCTGGTAAGGAGTATGTGCCTGCCTGCAGCGCAGTGTGACAATCACAAGCGTGTTGCTATGGCTTAAATTAACTTTTTTTTTATCCCCTATATTTAAGAGACTATGGTTCCGTGCTGTATTTGAAATAAAGGAGGTAATTTCCAACCCTTTTGGCTTTTTGCATCTCACACAGAATCTGAGTCAATTACTTTTGTTCATGATCCTGAAAGTCTGTTTGTTTTCTTATGTAGACTTGCTTATGTCACTGCCCTGTCTCCAAAACACAATTGACATAGTATCTGCACCCATTCACCTTGTTTTGTCCTGTGGTTGCACTAGGATATGACAAGCATAAAAATAAAGCTCCAGTTGCTTCTTTGGTAGGTTACATTAACACAAACTCTTTAAGATGTCTTTGAAATAGGTCCTAGGAAACATAGTGAATTACAGCATTGTGCACCATTCATTGCAGTGATGGCAGAGAGTGCAAGGGCAGGCTTTGTTATCTTAATTTTTTTAGAAGAAGCAGGAGATTTTGTTCTGAATTCTTACTTTTCAAGGTCATATACTTCATGTCTAGTGTTATACTTGATATTTTCCATTTTATCTTCTTGACCACAACTCTTCTATAGCTAGCAGCCCCTCTCCTCCCAGAGCCATGCTGTGAAGGGAACTGTCCTACTTGATTGCACCCAAGAGACAGGATGCAATTCATGATGTTAGAAACACCACTGTTGATGTCAACAGAAAGTCAGTGCTAAGACAAAGCTGGCAGATGGAAGCCAGACAAATCCAAAATTGGAAAATACTACAGTTGGCTGCCAGTGTGAATTACTTTCAGGTGGTCAGGTTCATTCCTAATTAAGATGGCACCCTCAGCATGCAATCCTAATGAGTCCTCAGCAAAGGCATAATGAGTCCTAATTCTCAGCTTGCATAGCTGCATTTCTCAAAGTGGGCCGGTTACTATGCAACAAGTGAGGCATTTCAAGGATCTTGCATTTGCTAAGTGAAGTGGGAGTCAGATAAGATTAAAAATTTGATTAGTTCATTTATGCGTGCCTGTTTTAAAATAGTCTTTGAGAAAAAAAAAAAGGCAAAGTAGTTCACAATTTATTCCATCATTATGCTGTGGAAGTTTTGTTGTTTGCATGGAATTTATATAATTTGAAAAGACAGGGGATACACAAATCTTCCTGTGTATCCTTAATCTTTTAATATCAGAACTCAAACAAACTAGGAAAAAAATGGATCTCCAGCACAGTTGTCTTGTAGATGAGTGAGCTTTATAATAAAGCTTTAATAAGTTGGCAAGGTATTATAAAAGTCAGGTTTCTTACAGGGATACCTGGCCAAGGGGTTATAGGGCTATTAAGAAGAAGACCTAGCCATTCCTGGCTGGGCCACAGAATTGTTTCATTGACTTTAGAAAAGCTCTTTTTTCTACTGCAAATAGAACAAACTAAGTAAACGTACCTATGTAGCTTCACTGCCGTTCACTGTCTGCAACACCAAAATAGATTCCACGTCTCATGGGCATTTTTATGACAGCTGCTGTTTACAACATCCTTGAACAAAGCAACCTTCAAAGGTGTTTGCTAACATGATATGGTTAATCACAGTCAGTTCTAAGACTCAAAGTTTTGTCCAGAAATTGACCCAGTACTTTCAAAACAAAGAGCTGTTTTAACTTCAAGTCCCATTTCAGAACCATAGATGCTGCTGTATATGAATAAAGAATTGAATTGCTATACAGAAATTCTGTAGATAAGAAGAGTAGAAAGGTTACCTCACATAATGATGAACATACCTAATTTACCTTATCAAATAACAAGTGTCAAAAGTAGCACCTGGCAATAAGTTTAAGTGTGGTTTCCTCCAAAATTTTTGTTCACTGGACAATAATGAATTTTAACAAGCATCCAGATTACCATCTACTCAAATTGCTGGGAGTGTTTGGGTTACAGGTACAGTAAAACTTTCGCATGGTCTTCATGCTGTTAAAAAACTTTCTTACATTGCTTGCTGTGACCGTATGATTGCTTACATAGCACATTGCTAAAAATGTCAGGTTGCTTCTGGTTATGACTCATTAATATTTTCTCATAGGTACCAAGATTTGAGCATCTGGGGAAAGACAACTCAGTGTGTTTGAGTCTGGCAAGTGAAATTTGGTTTCTATGTCCAGACTGTTGTGTGTAAAGATACAAAGCTCAGCATAATGGGGCATCATATTTCACGGCACACGGGCTGAAAAAAGTCCAGTTGATCTACAAGGAAAGGTTCTTCTGGTCCCCAGTGCCTCAAGAAGACACCAATGCAAGGTATAAATGCCACAAAGAGTTTCTGTCATTCACAGTACCCGAACCTCTCATAGATAAACTGAATAGCAATTTAAGAAACCTCAGGTAATATTTTGGCATAGACTAATCTGACTCAGTTATTTCATCCTCCTTTCCCCCTACTCAACTGCACATGGATCTTCCTTGACATCCTTTTTCTTGGGTGTTAGGCATTGCCAGATACTAGCACACACTTTCAGAAATTCATATCACTGTTAGACTAGGTTGGGAATTTTATGTGTTTTTTTTTTAAATTAGGAAATATTGAAAAAATACTAAACAAGTCAGGGGAAAGTACAGTAAATTCACGAATACAAGCTGCACTGAGTATAAGCTGCATTGCCGGGTGTTGGCAAACATTTTGTTTTTTGTCCATAAATAAGCTGCACCTGAGTATAAGCCACTCTGTCGTTCACAGCGAGGACCCGCGTGCAACAAAGTTGCCACATAGTAACAGAACCGCGGCAGGGTGGGGTTTACTGGCTTGGCTCGGGCCATGAGAGTTCGTGGCTGCTGACAGGGCTGGGTGGCCCAGCCCGGCGCTGCCCCGCGGCGGCAGGGGGGCACAGAGCCCACCGGTACCTGCCGCGGCGATGGGAGGTGGGGATGTAGCCTGCCTGCTCCTGCGGCAGCACCATGCGGGGACGGGAGCCCCCCGAGCCGCAGGGCCAAGCAGGAGAGAGCCCCGCCTTCCCCTGAGCGTGGGGCCAAGCAGGAGAGAGCCCCTGCTTCCCCTGAGCTGCGAGGCCAGCAGGAGAGAGTCACTGCTTCCCCCAAGCCGCAGGGCCAGCAGGAGAGAGCTGCCCCACCTTCCCCACCCCCTGTGCTGCCTGCACGGAGCAGCTCCACCCGCCGCGCAACAGAGTAACCAATTTGTAACAACCGAGTAAATGCAGGGTTTTACTGGCAGGAGCTCGACTTTGCAGTTTGCATTGACTTGGTTTGCACTCCCAGGGTTGAAAATGTCAGAAAATTATTCACATATTGGCCGCTCCTGAGTATTAGCCACATTTCCGGTATGGGAGCAAAATTTTGGTCAAAACGATGCGGCTTGTATTCGTGAAATTACTGTAAGTTTTGTAATGGAAGATCAAGTTTAATATACATTACACAGTTGCAAAATTATAATATTTTTTAACATTTTCAAAAGTAGTTGATTTCGTTCGTGCAAATGACTCTTAGTTTTTAAATTAGTGTATTCCTCAAAGGGCTAGTAGCAAACTGCAGTGGGAGGTCAGTGTGACAGGAGTGGGGTTAAGTGTTACACCTCAGAGAAAAACCTTTCTGTGATTATCAGAAAAACTTGTAGATGTGTTTTAGCTTACAATAAAAACATCAGACAGGAAAAACATTGCCAAATTGGCAAGAAAATTTTTGTATGGACAGGGCAGCAAAAAGGCAGATTCTTGTGATAGTGCAGCTAGAACTGGATGGCTTCTTAGAGGCATCTTGTACTATCCCAAAGGCTAGCTCAAGTCTGCTTGCCTGGGCCTGAGAAGCATTTCCCACCCTGCTCTTAAGAGCAGTCAGTAGATGGCAGCTCTCTAGTTGATTCCCATCCAGTTTCTAGTCATCTGCAGCTCTACAGACACGGAACATTTTTAGCTATGGCAGACCTTGACCTTAAAAATAAGCCTCAGAATGGCTAAGAAACCCTGAAAATTCATTGCAGCTGTCTTCTGAATCTATACTCAAACTGCACAGTCTGGAATGTTCTAGAGTCAGAACAGTTGCTAGGAGAGTGCATTGTTTGAGCATAATTTATAAAATTACAGTAATTTCACAACTGTAACGTGCACCATTTTGACTAAAATTTTGGTCTCAACCCGGAAGTGCACCTTATAGTCTGGTGTGCCTTATATAATGTACAAAGTTGCGAAATTTGCCAACCCGGAAGCGTGAGCCGGGAGAGCCATGGGGGGAGCTGGCGGTGCCGTCGAGCGGTTTGAGCTCCTGGCATTGCGGAGCAGCATGGGCTCCCGGCACCACGGCACGGCTCAGGCGCCCAGCACCGTGGCGGGGCACGGGCGCCCGGCACTGCAGTGCGGTAGAGTTGCCCAGCAACGCAAGGCGGAACAGGCTTCCGGCATCCCGGCACAGCTCGGGCTTCTGGCATCCTGGCATGGCACGTGCGGGTTCCCGGCACCGCGGTGCGGCACGGGCTCCTGGCATCAGCAGCAGCCCCGAGCGGCGCCAAGCCTACCTGACCCCAAACCAAGCCATTAAACCCTGCGATCACACAAATCTGTTACTATTTCGTTACTTTGTTGTGCACAGCGCAGATCCTCGCTGCAAAAAAAAGTCCACCTTATATAATGTACAAAATTGCGAAATTTGCCGACTCCCGGAGGTGTGCCTTATAATCTGGTGCGCCTTATGGTCATGAAATTACTGTAACTAGGCCAAGCAGATTTTTTTTTTTTTTGATGCTAGGAGCAGTCTTTCTCCTTGCAAATGACACTAACAGAAAACTTCAGTGTGATAAGACAGCACAAGATCACATTTTCTGGTACAGCTAACTTTTGCTAAGTTCTCTTGCCTTAACCAAATTGTTAGGACTCCTTGCTAGCACTGCTGTTTTTTCCCTTGATGAAAGCCTCACTGTGCCTGCTGTTGGCAAAGATAGTTCCAGGCAAAGGCAAAATGAAAAACTATCTAAACAACAGGGAAGGTAGCCTACTATACACAGTTAGAGAAGGGTTGAAAGGATGGCTTGGGCACAGAAGCAGCACCACAGGAAAAGCCTTGTCCTCTGCCTTGCCTAAACAGGATCACAAGAAGCAGAACTAAGACTGTTTCTTCTGTCAAATAATTTAGAATAAGTGATGTAGGTAAGTACTGCAAGGGAGTTAATATCCCACCCCAGAAGCAGCAACTGTCCCTTGTGAATCCATTACACCTTTTCTTTATCAACAGCTGGAAAAATGAACTTATTTTCCTATCTGTATCTCCAGTTCATCTTATCACATGTCATTGGTTATGACTGAAAAGTTTGCCTGTCATCTTTAGAACAATAAAATTCAATTTTGCCTGTACCGCTGAGCATCTCTGGAAAAGATCTGCTTTGGGAGTGAAGGGGAAACAATGTCAGGGTAAATAAAATCAGCCAATTTCAATTTTCTATAAATTTCAGACAAAGATAACCTGCAATAACCCCACTCTTCAAAAGCAACTACGTTTCTGACTCTGATCTCCTAAAATTAAAATTATGTAATTATTTAGAAATATCTACCTAAGCAAGCCATTTACTTTTGTTTGCTGGAGATGTTGATGAGTTTTATCATGAGGGTTTCAAAGATTAATATGCTTCTCCATGGACATGTTTCTAATCCAAAGTAGACCTGAATTTCATTGAATGACTAAGGATGGTGAACAGAACCCTCCAGTATTCTTGAAATTCCAAAAGAGATATTTTATTAGCCTCCCCAAAACTGCTTTCTCCCAGCTGGACATCATAAAACCAACATAAGTGTAACCTCAGTTATTCATATGAATTAACTGCTCTGTTAAAATGTTTTTTACTGTTGGAATGATTTATTAACAGCTGATAATGTATTTATTTTTAGGTAAATATGGGAAAGCCATAGGGGATTTCAGTTTCAGAAACTACAGAGCCAATCTTGGTTTTGCCACCTGACACTGGGGACAGATAAAAACATGAGAAGTTCCACTGGTTCCAGTTTTCATTTATTGACCTAGAAGTATTACTCCCCTTTTATTTTTTTTTCCTACCTTTAGAAACTATGACAAAAACTAAAATTTTAGCTGTTGACTCATAATAACCTAAGTTAGAGGTTTCAAGGTATCAGTGTTACAGCAACGTATGTAATGAACGGCAAGAAGCACTGTAGTGCATATGCCAAATGCTGTCATCAATATTTCATTAGCTCCAGATTAGGAAAAATCAAGCAGGAAATTACTCCCATACATGATAGAAATATTAATTGCACACAGGATCTAGTGTCCCACTACAACTCTTCCATTTATAGCAGGATAATTGAACCAGTTATTCACCTCATGAGGCTTGAGAAAATTAAGGCAGCTGTTAAACTTCTGTGTTGGGGATCATACCTCTCCTTCTCATACTTCCATGGAAGTGAAAATAAATGCAAGCTCAGAGAGCACACAGCATCACTTAAACAGCACCACACCACGTCAAAAGCAGAATTTACAACTCAATCCCTCCTAAGCAGCAGATCATGGAGAGCAAGAACCCTCTGTGTGTCCAAATTGCTTGCTCTGTGTTAAGCACAGTGTAACTATGGGGAAGAGCAAAACAACTATCCAATGGTGTGCTTAGAGAAAAGCAGCCTGGAAATATGTGTATGGCCAGGCTGGAAGGATGTATAATATCCAGAATACAACAATTACATTCTACCCCATATTTCACTGCAGGAAAACATTCAGGGATATTTACTTCCACATAATCATAAACAGTTTGAAAGTCAATTTATGCACCTACATAAAAGAATCACCTGGAAACTGTACTCTAGCAGGTACACCCTTGCAGCAGCTCTGATAGCAGTAAAATTTCAACTGTATCTTCTTCTCCAGATGAGCAAACTTTCAAAGACTCAAAGTTATTATTGTAATAGGAGAGATCAAAGGCCTTGTAGTAGGTGTTTAAGCAGCTGCTCCTGTCGAATTTCTGCCCAAACAATTCATAACTGGCTATGAAAAGGCCTGCAGAAGTAGCTCAGAGAGCTACTCAAAGTTAGAGGAAGTCATTTTCTCTGACTTGGTTTCTTATGGAAGAAGCAGATTATTACTATTCTTGTTATTATATGATATTTTCTATGTAATAGCAGAAGAGCTTTTCCGTTAAACACCTGGTTAGCTAAGGACTTAGACTCAACAGATGTGCTGAATACTTCTGAAATGCATCTTTCTGTCTGCCCAAAATGCCTACAAACACCTTGCAATGAAAGGAGCTAGGTGCAAAAGTAGGAAAGAAGGAAAGGCCAAATCCCTGACATGGTGTAGGACATCACAGCTCAGTTGTGATCAGAAGAGACTCACTGACACCTTGTTGTTACTGTAATGGGGTGCTATTTAATGGTTTGCAATAAGCAAACATATGCTGGGTATCACATTTTTCCTGCTGCTTGATAATACCTATTAAAAAATTGACAGTGGTCTAGAAAACAGCACCACAGAATAGAAAATAAACTATGCAATGAAAGAATGAAACTCAGTTTTTCAGAGGAAGGGGATTTATTGGTTTCTGCTTTATAATATATAGACAAAATATTTCTTGTGATAAAGATTCACAAAATGTAATGATTGAAAACTGAAGCTAAACATTTGTGTTGAAAATAACAATCAAATCCTTATTTAACAATGAGGTGACTTTTCCATCATCTGACATCTTTAAATGAAGTTGAGAAGTGGTTTAAGTTACATGCTCCTGCTCCTCCAGAAGGTTTGTGATGGAGGAAAACATGAGGCTGAGCTGCCTTGGGATGTGCAAATGAATGTACTACTCACTTTACATTGTGGAAAACTGTTTATAGTGCCATAAGAAAAGCAGGCAACTGGAGGATACGCTCTGTGCACACCTGCTGCCACACCCACCCTTAGGGGACTAAAAGGAGTGTTCCTACTCACTGTAGGAATACCACTGTGTTGAGGTAACTGAGTATCACCCCAATGCACACAGACCCTGTGGTCAGTCCACGCCAATGTGATAAACATGCAAGTTTCCACTTAAACTATAAACACCCCCAGATTTTCTATTATGGAAACAATTTTGGAAGTTAAATATTTGCTCATATTTCCATACGAATAAAAAGCACGCAAACAAATAAACCTAGCCAACACAAAACCAGACGACTTCTCCAAACAGGATAAAATTTTCTTGTGAAAGTTAGGTGCTGATCTAACATGGCTTTCCTATTTAGAAAGCTTCATTTTGCATAACCTTTGAAATATTTATATTAAAAATTGAAATACTGATTTGAAATGAAATATTAAATTATTTCATTCCTGGCAATGTCAGCACCATTGAAAGTGAGAGGTAGAAATTTTCCAAAATGAAGTGCTGCTGAAAACTTTGACAGAAGGTTCTGATTCAACAAAGTTGCTTTTTCCAAACAGAAGAGAAAAAAAGTGTTAGAAAAATGATTAACCCAGCTTTGAGACCTCTGGAGGCAAGTTGTGGTGTAAAGTCTGACTGCAACTGAGGAAATTAAATACAGTCTACCTACACTCTTTAAAAGGCAACACTTTTAAAAGTGCATTTTTTTCCCCCTTTAACTTTTATTCAAGCATATTTAGCACACCTGCAAAGAGTCAAGGGGACTGTCCTGGCAGCTGACCTCCTTTCACCAGAGAACAGTTTGAAAGCAAGAAAAAGCAGTTTGCTTCCTTTTTCTTTTCTTCTCTTTTCTTTTCTTCTCTTTTCTTTTCGTTTTTCTCCACAAATTTCAAGCAATCCAACCCTCATCTGGGTAGACCATCTGCTATGAGAAGACAGCGCAGTGTCCATCCCCTTTCAAATTTTTGATCTAATTCACGACACACAGTTTTCCATCTCCTTCCAGTGCAGAATGTTAAGAGGGTACCAGAGTTCAGTCATTTAAAAGCAAATGAGACAAGCTGGCAAAAAAGTAATGGAACCAAGAGTGAAGATAGGCCTGCTGATCCCAACAATCCTAAATTCAGAAATGACTGTAAGGGAGCCACCAAAATCCTGTTGACGAATGCTAGAGTCAGGGCTAGAGTCAGGGTTCTATCATAAACAGCACAATTTCCTAACTATGGAAAACCACGTAACCACTTTTAGAATACTTAGTCTTTCAGGTTAAGGTAACTTCACGTGCTATGCACTATTAACATAAAATATCAGCTACCTGCCTGAGGTTTACATGACTAAATGTAAGAATTTTATTTTTGTATTGCAAGGCACACACACTGCAATTAAACAGCCAACCCCAGGCAAACAGTTTCAGGGAATTTACTCTTTGTCAAAGTCTTTAAGTATGTCACTCTTTTGATGGTTTAAATAAGAAACTACGACACATAAAAGGATAGCAAAGACATCTACCTTACACAATGTAGAAAATTTACTTCTGGATTTAATTCATGCATGCATATGGGTATACAGTTATATATATTTTTATGTATGTATTCCTGGCACATTTGGAAGAGCTCAGAGGGTTTTGTAGTTTTATACACATACACCACAGACTGAGAGATTATTTTGTGCTTTGTAAACTAGGTAAACAACCACCCTTGAATTGCTTTTTGAACCAAAACCAAACACAGAATTTTAATATTTCAAAAGCTAAAATACATGCATTAAATAGGGCCTGGAATATGTCCACAAGCATGCACTGATTTTCCAGAGAAATGAAGGGGAACTTTAGCCTCTGCTCTCAGTGTTCTAGTTACCATTTCTGGGTGTGGCGTGAAGTCTGCAGCAAGTAACTGTGTTTAAAAAAAGATAGAAAAATAAATAAAACAGGATAAATAAACAGAAAATAAGCCCACTCCTGCACTGTTTTCTTCTCCAGCTTCATCATTATAACCAGCCCTGTTCATAAAGTAGCACAAACTTCCTCCTTTTTGGACACAGAGTTATATGACTGAAATAGTTCCGTACTATAATCTCATATTGAAGGTAAGACCAGAACACTGAGTGTAAAAGCTGAACTTTCCATCTTCTTCCTTCAGTAGCTAGTGAAAGTGAGTTTGGCTCTTTTATTCTGTTTTCCTCCAGCTGTTTGACCATCTTATCCCAAAAAAAATTACTTGAGAAATATTTTTAAAGCCTTTTTCCCCACCCTCTCCCTCAAATCAATTTACCCTGTATTTTAAATTCATTCTGCTGAATGGGCTTCACAGCTGAACAGTAACATCAGGAGTAAACATGGCTAAGTTATGAGGACTGAGACTGTTCAGCCTGTGGTTCTTCTGATTTTGACCAAAAGTCATTACACACCATTTCCCACTAGAGTGGAGTGAGGACAAACCCACATAATTTTGTATCAGTTACATAAGCACAAGCACCTTTAGCATCCTGGATCTTTAAATGTGTGGCTACACAGAGTCAGGAAACTCATGACAAATTTGTAAAGTCCTCTGAGATACTTGGAGCAAATCAATAGCTATACCAGTGACATCATTATTATTATGAACTATTGCAGTTTGCCAAAGTTGTGCCCAGTAGAAGTAAGGCAGAAGAGAATCATCTGACAGACAACTATATTATGACCTGAGGCATTACATGTGTTACCCAACTGTCAAATTTTAGGAAGTGCTGGTTACTTACAGCTCACATTGCAGTCATCTCTTGTGACTTGGCTTAATTTGTAGGGAGTATGGAGCTTGCAGGGTTGAGCAGAGAACAGGGTTGAATGAGACAAACAGCAAGATTAGAGCAGTGTGCAGAGAAATGAAGAGCCCAGAGCATCTGCAGAGAGCTCTAACAACACTTTTTCTTCTATAAACCATGTTAGTGTTTGCTTTGTTACAGGTCCCAGGGAGTATGTATTACGCAGCTACTATAGCAAGCACTAGCTGACACAAAGTCAAAAGGAATTTTGTTTTGGTGTGTTGGTTTTTGTTTTTTTTTAAACCAAGATGTCTTGGTTGCAAAAGAAAGATGACAATGCTTAGAACTGATACATTAGGCACATCAAATCCAAAGATAAAATATTGTCAGATTTAAAGCTCAAATTCTGGTCAGGAAGACTCCTAGCAGTATCCAACTCTTACATTGGAGATTTCCTCTGAAATCAAGCTTTGCTCACCCACTTCTCCCCTCCACAAGACAGCTGCTGTCAATATTAGAAAACATAGCATTGTAACAGTCTGTCTCATTCACGTTAACTTACCTACATGAAAGCAGATGATCTGTGGCCAGGCATTCAGCTCTCAAGTGCAATCCCCCTGGGGTTCCCAGACCAATCAGCCTTGCTTACTTTACCCAGTAAGACAATGGGGTTCTAGCTGACTTCATTACTCAAATAAAGGAACAAGAGGGGAAGGGAGGAAGGACACTGGCTTAAGCTTCCCTAAAATTGCCAGTGTTCTCTGTAAGTAAATTATCTAGATTCATCCAGAGAAGGTCATCAAGCAAGAGACTGAAGGGGGAAAGATGTGATGAGGTCAGTGATGCCTTGCCTCTTTCTGCAGAGATCTTGGTGCAGGAGAAGCTTCACTGAATCCCTTGCTAACACTCAAGTTAAAACAGGAGTGTGTGTTGGGTGCAGTCCTACAATCAATTCTTAACAGCATTCATGTCCAGTATGACAAAGTGGATCCATCTTAACTGCTTGATACCCTTGTTCTTTACAGTAATTTCACGAATACAAGCCGCACCAATTTGACCAAAATTTTGGTGGAAACCCGGAAGTGCGGCCAATATTCTGGGGCGGCTAATACATTAACAAAATTCTAAAAGCTGCCAACATGGAAGTGAGAGCCCGCGGCAGCCCCAAGCCAAGCTGGAGCCCGGCCGGCCCCGGCAGAGGTGGGAAAGCCTGGCAGAGGCGGGGCCAGCAGTGTGGGGGGCGGGCGGCAGAGCCTGAGCCAGCAGGGCGGGGCAGGGGGGCGGCAGAGCCCGGGCCAGCAGGGCGGGGGAGCCCGGGAGAACTGGGGCTAGCAGTGCAGGAGAGCATGGCAGAAGCAGGAAGGCCGGTGGGTGGGGCTGCCTGGCAGCGGGGGAAGCCCAGCAGAATCGGGGCCAGCAGGGTGGGGGAGCCTGGCAGTGCAGGGGTCTGCAGTGCCGGCCAGGGCGAGGAAACGCGGCGGCGGTGCAGACGGGAGGGGGTGGCCGGCGAGCCCGGCGGCGGCGGGGCTAGCGAACGCGGTGCGGCTGGCGAGCCCGGCGGCGGGGCTAGCGAACGCGGCGCGGCGCGGCCGGCGAGCCCGGCGGCGGGGCTAGCGAACGCGGCGCGGCGCGGCCGGCGAGCCCGGCGAACGCGGCGCGGCGCAGCCGGCGAGCCCGCCGGCGGGGCTAGCGAACGCGGCGCGGCGCGGCCGGCGAGCCCGCCGGCGGGGTTAGCGAACGCGGCAGCGGGGCGGTGCTGACGGGAGAGGGGGGCCAGCGAGCCCGGCGGCGGCAGCAGCACCACCCGGCCAGCCCCGCCGAGCCGTGGCGCTGAGCTGGGCCACCCGGCCCCGTCGGCAACCATGAGCGGGCCGAGCCTTCCTGGCCCTGCCCCAAGCCAGTAAAGCCCGCTATGCCGCGATCCTGTTACTAATTGGCCAATTTGTGAAAGCCGCGCACGGATTCTCGCTACGAACGAAAGTGCGGCTAATATTTGGGGTGCGGCTTATCTATTGACAAAGACAGCAACATTGTCGAGGCACCGGGGGTGCAGCTTATAATCCGTGTGGCTTGTATTCGTGAAACTACTGTACTTAATAAACAGGCCTTTCATTTGAACCCTCCCTTGCCTCTGTGCTCAGTTCTGAAAATCAGCCTTAAACAGTTTCCCCAGGGTGATCGTGATACATCTAAGTGCTTAGAAAAACTCATCATTTTAAGAGGTCTACCATTAGTGTTCTTGTCCTCAACTGTGGCATCAGGCCACTTTCTAGAAGAAAATCCTCCCTAGACATTTATTTTTTGCCTTATACTCAATACTTCAAAAGTCAACATCTGGTTCTTCTATAACTGCAGCAGCAAGAATGGGGGAAGCATTTCAAGCTTCTATTTTACTGCATCTGGATTTAAAATACCATGCACAATTATTAACTGCCTCCCCTGGAAATTTCCTTCCTTTATTTTGCTCAGGCAAGCAGGTCTTAGAAACCTGGGGTTGAGTAGCCTCAGCAGCACAGAATGGTCACTGATTTATTAAGACAAGCTTTAGGTGCAGAAATGCTCACCAGGTGGCTAATAAACAGGCTTTGTGAAATAAAACTAAAGGGGGGTGGGAATATCAATGGTCTTTCCTTGGGATAGTTTCAAACATTTTAAATATGCACTGGGGAAGGCACACTTCTTTTTTTTTTTAATATTATTATTTTTTCAAACAGTTTGACATGCTCATTGAATGTTAAACAGACATGCTTTTTCGAAGTCAGTATAATTCCACAGTGAAGAAGGTGGAATATATGATTATAGAAATAGTTGTCCTTCTCTGTGGAACAGCATTAAATCTCATAGTGACATGGTCTTTCATAATGAAATACAAGTATAATCCAAAAGCTGAAGAGGACTTTGATCACACTTCAATGTTCTTCCCAATCTGTGATGACACAAGGTAACTAATGTTGCAGACAAAACACTCTGAGAAGTTGAAAGAAGCCTTCTTTTTTTATTTTCTCTTTGCTAAACTGTGGAACAAGAATGTGTTCCAAACCATGGTGTGAAGATAAGAAAATATTCTCTGGGGTGACCAAAATAGATATTTCAACAGCAAGAAAATTGTCTTTTCAAACAAGTTATGTCTCTTGCATATATAAAAAGAATAGATAGGGTAGCCTTGATAGGTTGGCAAGATAAAGGTGAATCTCAATTGTTTAAAATTTGATGGTCAAAAAAAAGTCTGTACAGAACTTACAGTAATTTCACGATTACAAGCCGCACCATTTTGACTAAAATTTTACGTCTGCACTGGAAATGCGGCTTACACTCAGGAGCGGCTAATATGTGAACAATTTTCTGACATTTTCAACCCCGGAAGTGAAAACTGAGGTGCGGAGTCGAGCAACCTGCCAGTAAAACCCGGCTTTGCCCGATTGTTACACATTGGTTACTCTGTTGCACTGCGGGTGGAGCCTGGCTCCCTGCAGGCAGCGCGGGGGGTGGGGAAGGCGGGGGACTCCCTCCTTCAGGCAGAGCAGCCTGGGGGAGAGACGGGGGGCCTCCTCCTGCTGGTCCCCTGGCCCAGGGGCGAGGCAGGGGCTCTCTCCTGCTGGTCCCACGGCTTGTGGGGGGGTGGGGGGTTCCCGTCCCCTCCTGCCGCTGCCGCCGTGGGTGCCAGCGGGCTCCATCCCCTCCTGCCGCCGCTGCCGTGGGAGTGGGGGGGCTCCATCCCCACCTCCCACCACCGCCGCAGGTGCCGGCAGGCTCTGTGCCCCCCCTGCCACCGCGGCGCAGCACCGGGCCGGGGGGAGCGAGCCCAGTGGTGGCGGCGGCCAGCCCCGAGCGGCAGCACCGAGTTGGGCCACCTGGACCCATCAGCAGCCCTGTGCCCACACGGCCCGAGCCGAGCCAGTAAATCCCACCATGCCGCAATTCTGTTACTATTTGGCAACTTTGTTGCATGCGGGTCCTCGCTGCAAATGACAGAGCAGCTTATACTCAGGTGCAGCTTGTGAATGGACAAAGAACGAAATGTTTGCCAACACCCAGAGATGGGGCTTATAGTCCGTGCGGCTTGTAATCGTGAAATTACTGTAATTTTTTTTTTCTAGAACAATAAAACATGAAATTTTGCAAACCTTCTGTTTGTGGTTTTCATCAGTTTGAGGAGAAAAAAAGTTTTGAACTAAAAACTACATTGATTATAGGAATTATAAAATAAGTTCTTAAAAACTGTAAAAGAGAACATACTGGAAAAAAAACAAAAATAGACTTTAAAACTGATGCAGATTTTGATTCCAGAAATTTAACTGATTACATACATTCAATAAAGTAATAAG
Source organism: Catharus ustulatus (assembly GCF_009819885.2). NCBI lineage: Eukaryota > Metazoa > Chordata > Aves > Passeriformes > Turdidae > Catharus > Catharus ustulatus. The sequence continues at coordinate 42,404,186 of NC_046221.1, read as the reverse complement.
AGAATTTGTTTTTACAAGCACTCCTTTCTTCCACATTTCTTCTTTTAATAGTTCCTTGCATTGGATATTAGCTGGTAAACAGGTTGGCATGGATCAGCTCTTGATGAGCCATTTAAGAACAGACAGCACCCTCTTTAGTTGGCATCCAGTTTTACAGCCCTCTCTTTGTCCATGGGCCAGAACCTTTGGCAGAATGTGACCTTGAGAGATCATTTGTATAAATAACAAAGAGCATGTATCCAGCCACAGAGTATTTCCATTACCAAACACCCACCCATGTTTTGCGTTCTTTGCTAAACATCACTGGGAGAAGATGTAAAGACTGCCCTGTGACTATCTCTGTATTATACCTTAAATGAGCTGCACAGAGGCATTTCCCCCAGATTCCCCCACTGCAGCATTCCGAAGGAGCACATGCAGAAAGCATGGCTGATTACAAAAGGAGAAAGATTTCTTACTGCATCTATGAATAGCTCATTGAATTTGCCCAGCTCTGAAACAGGCTTCGAAAACTGAAACACTTGGGATCCACAGTCTTTCTAAGCCACATGTACAGCAGCCCATTCCAATATACTTTTATTCACTCTTGAGCACAAAAGATCCTGCTTTCCTTTTCCTGTCACTGGGATTAATTCAGTGAACTTCCTCAAATTGCAAAATTACTTAATAAGAACAAAACCTGACCTCACAGATAAGCAAAATATTTGGCTTATTGTTTAAAGCTTCAGTCCAGAAGCACATGGTTGCAACTACCCAAATTCATGTTAGTACTTAAACATTTACTGAGGTCAGACCAATCTCAATTACATTTTAAAAAAATTTAAAACGCCTTCCTGAATGTAAGCAGGAAGAACTCCTGGTAAGCACATCTCTGAAACTGGTGGGAGACCGCCACATTTCTGAGAGGATTTGCAGTTGTATTTGGATTAACTCACTTGCCGATCCTTTTGAGAAAAACTCTTGGTTTAAATAGTGTTGAAACAATATTTTAAATTTTGCCTTTAGCTTCTTAACCTTGATGCCATGTAAGTCACAATAAAGATATTACTTATGAAAGGTGACAGATTAACACATTTGCAGTAGAAACTGTTCTCCATCAAGGATTCATGGAAATAAGAGTGAATCTGTGGTATATCCAGGCTATAAATTCCAATATAAAGAGTTTAATAGTGTGAAATGGGTATAAGTAAGAGAACTGTCTACATCAGAATTGCCTTTCTTCTTGGCCTCCACCATCAGCTGTCAAAGGAATAACATCTCTCACTGACATGCCAAGCAATGATCCCATGCTCTCATGCCAATTTCAAATAAGGAATATTATCAAGTAACTTGTCTATCTTTTCAAATTTATGATGCATGGTAAAACAGTGCTGCCTTCTGCCCCTAACAGTAAAATTTCACAGAAATGGGTTGTCACAGCTGACAAAATTGCTTTTGAGAAATGGCCTCCTTTCTACTGAAGAACCCAAATTACCAGTCCCAGTGGAAACCATAGCATCACCCTGGAGATACAAGACCATCAGGATAAATAACCAGACAGAAGGACACTCATCTTAATTTTCAGGTAATGCTCTGTCATCTTCTGAAACTTCCTAGTCCTGAGAGACTTAGAGTACTAACCAGATAAACTATAAAATATGGCAAGGAATGATCTACATTGACTTGTCATCTTTCTCAATCCATAAATAACTTTATATTTCATTTCTGGCAGCATGAAAAAGCAAGGAGGTAATGAGCCATTATGGAAAACCCATCTGTTGCTCATAAGGGGAAAGGCTTTGTGCTGGTAGATTTATAGAGGAAAATTTTCACTGCAAGTCCTGTTATTCTTAATGAGAATTGCACATCTAATTGCCCATGCTGAAACTGTACCCCATTATGTTCCTTCAGTATCTAGATGGCTATTGTGTGCTCCAGTAACAAGGGAAAGTTATTATCAAAAGAAACCCCATTGTTAAGTGACAGTGACATTCAGATGTTGGGGGAAAGGACCATAGAACAGGAGAGGCTGGGAGAAAATAAGTACAAATGTACTAGTCAAAAATTCTGATACTATAACAAAACCACTAAAGAAATTACTTTTGCATGCACACAGAGAATCATAGCTCACTTGGTCTACTCCAAAATCCATGTGTTTTCTAATTGTCTTCCTAAGTTTCTTGACTTAACCTTCAGATTGCCATTTAGAATTTTAACCTTGTATTGTTTTATTTGATCACTCTTCCCACTGCTCTAGAGAGGGTGTTCTAAGCAAAAATATCCTGCCAATGCCTCCTCAGCAGGGTTTTCAGGCTTCTCCAGAGCACTGGAGACTGTCTCTGCATCTTGAACACTCTTGAACATCAGGAGAGATAAGGAGTTCTTTATCCTTCCTTTTGCCTATGACTTGTTTAGCTCATGCACACACACTGGACCCCACCTAGCAGTTCTGTACCACATTGTGTAGCCCTCACATCCCACAGCAAGTGCAACAGGACAAGAGGCCAGGGGACAAGAAACTTGGGCCAGAGGTTTCACTTACACCTTTGGTCTATAAACATTCTCAACTCTTCTTTCATGCCTGTTGGCCTGAGCTTGCCAAAGACACAGGACAAGCCTGCAAGTGCTCAACCACAGGGGCTTGACCATGCCAGAACCTGAACAAGCAGCTCCTCTCCAAGACTCAACCTTGAAGCCACAGAAGCCTCACAGAACATTATGAGTTCACCAACACCAAGAAATATTGAACAGATGGAAAAAGAGTTGTAAGGAAGCAACAATAGGTTCCTTCCAGTCCTATCAACAAAAAGTTACCATCACTCATGCAAAATAACTTTGCCCTTCTCATTTACAGAAGAGGAGCAGACTCTGTAGCAAGACTGAAACAACAACAATCTCCAGATACACAAAATAATGCAGTTTTAAGTAAATCTTCTCTGGCTGCAGACCCCCAAAAATGCCTCTACTCCAAACTAAGCTGCTGTGTCAAAAGCAATGGGCCTTAAACAACATGGAGCTCCTACCTTGTCTTTCCAAAACATAGCTACAAAGTTAATCCACCTCTTAAAGGAAAACAGAACATTGCAACCTTTGCTAAATTTTCTCCATTAATAAAATAAAGATGATGAGCCCCCAAATTTGTTCTGGGTATGCTTCTGATGGCTTGATGACCAGCAAAAATTTTATCCTGCTGCAACTTCCCAGTGTGGATACAATTGAAGTTACTACTGAAGTTAGCAAAGCCAAGCAACAAAACCAACATGACATATCATATAATGGACACATTTTGAAGAACTGTTGTTCAACAGCCCTTCCTATTGGGAGGCCTCCAGTACTGTACAAACATGCCTTTGCTTTGCATCAACTCAGTGAGGTTGAGATGACATTCCATATACTATTCCTGAATCACTCACATCTGGAATACACAAATTAGTTTGTGAAGAATCACAACAGAATCTGCTGAATGCTGCTAAAATTGTAGAACTGTAAGTAAAGAATAAAGAATAAAGTCAGGATTTTGGACAGGTAAATACGTTTGACGTGAAGTGCCCTGTGGATCGTCACTAGACATTAGTAGCAATACTAGCTATACTAATTTCCTCAGCAGAAACAGTTAAAGAAGTGGAGATCTCTCAAAAAGAATTACTTATTGATTCAGCACCACTTTTGGGTGGTAATTGCAACATCATTTTTAAATGTCCTCTGTCCAAGTACTAATTCAGATTATTCCTTTGGGAGCTGGTGATCAGTCTAGTATGTCATGCTACAACCAGTTCCTTTTAGAGCTCTTAACTGAACAATGAGCTTCTGGAATTGCCAGAGAAGGACTCTGTGCTGCTTTAAGGATTCTCCAGTTGAAGAATCGTACTCCTTGTCAGTTTGTGAAGGCTAAAATGAAACTTCATAAGACCACATGTGCCAGCTGCAGTATTGTGAGACAGTTTTGATAGAAATGCTATAAAGAATGAAGAGACAGTTATTTTAGTTTTATGTCTCAGTCTGTATCTATGTACATGTGCATGCACAAGCCCTGAGTTTATAGAAGCTGGATCTTGCCTCAGAGACCTTTTGTTGGAATATGGCTTAAAAATGAGGATAAGGGCTCAAGGTCAGGACAGCATCACGGGTAACAAAAGACAAGTTTGACCATCAAAACTAACACATTAAAATTTAACAGAAACCATCTTACAACACTAAAAGTAGAAAAGAATTCTGCTGTGTCTCCATAGCACAAGTATAATATAACTTCAAAGAATGAAATTCCTTGGGGAGAAAAGGAAAGGTGTAAAAAGCCCAGGTTGGGTTGAGATGTGGCACACCTCCATGTCAGCAAGTTTCAAATGGCACCACAAGATCTGGCATACACCTTATATAACATACTGCAGAGCTACCGTGGGCAGAGGAGTACACCTTTTCCTAAAGGCATAAAATGTGCCTTTATTCTGCTGCTGTGAAGAAAACAGGCTGGGGAAAATGTATGTTTAGGTGACAGTCTAACTGCGGGGTAAGACCATGACTGGAAAGGGCAATCCTTACACTTCAGCTGGCCACAGTACAAAGCTCTGTAAAATTTCCCTTTCCTTCCTGAGTCTGTATATTTGTCCAATGTCTCCATGCTGCCTAGCCCTACAAAAGGCAACAGGAAGAAGCATTCTGCCTGGAAAATTCTCTATTTACAGATAGCACATCCATAGCACATTCATTTCCCTACTCATTAAGGCTTATGCCACATCTAAATTTGTGTACTAGAACACCTATATGGATCATCAAATTCTTTTGAGGAAATACAGTTATAGGAACATAAAAGGACAGATCACTCAATTTAAGAGCTGGTTTAAGATTCTTTCTAGTATAAGCCACAATGCCCATAGCAGGACTTGCTGCTGCAGTTCTGCGTAACTGCGCCATCAACCCCCTTCAAATCAGACAAGACCTTATTTCACCAGCAGAAGGCCTAAAATTGTTTTTCTCTGAAGACCTTCTCTCTTCTGCTGTCTGTCTCTCTGACGAGGTTGAATTGCTCTTTCCCTGGGGACGGTGGCATGTACAGGGTTGTTTTCTGATCTCTACAGGCCTTGGAAGCTGCATGATCAAATGGATGACTGAAGAGACCTGACAGGCACACAGCTGTGTGCTGCAGCTCCACTGCCCCCTGACTTCCCAACTCATCTGTCTCTCTTGTCTCACAGCACACAGACAGGACAGAAGATTAAAGCCACATTACACACTACTGAATTACACCGGAAGGAAAGCAGATATCAGCAGAGGACAGAGATAATGCCCCCAAGTAATAAAGCAAACAACAAATTCTGAGAGTCCCTATTCTCTAATTGAAATGAAGCCTCCATTTCATTTTCCCCTAGATCTTCTTGGGTATTCTTAAGGTTTTAACAAGTTTGAGCTCTTTAAGGCCAAACAGAGTTGTTCTTCATAAAGAAAAGTAACAGCAGAACTGACATGATTATCTGTTTTATGAACATTATAAACAACCATCTGAGACATTTTTTTCCCCTGAAGAGGTCCTTAAGCTAGATCTGAGCTGAAGAAAACTGTACGCTAATTTCTTCTTGATTTAAACTTACTCAATATCAGACAAAATTTAACTGTACCAACATAAAGCTCTGTACAGCCCGGTTTACCCTATGGCAGAGCATCTATACAGGTCTATTATAACTGCAGAATATTCAAACACAGTTTTCCTGGAAAAGTTTTGGGAAGACACTGTAGCTCTTTGGCTGCTTTAGCAAAGGGAATAGACAGTTGCACATACCTCACAAGGAAAGTTATATTAAGTTAATATTCAATAGATTTTAAAGCCTATGTCTAGGGTTCCAGTGTTGTTCTGTATGTCATATTTCAGCTTCCATTTCTGAAGGCTGTCCCTACAGAATTTAAGGCTGCCCTGGACTTAAGACAACTAGACTGTATAATTGGATGTACCGAGGAGAAGATGAACAGGTACCTTGACAGTGAATCTTAAAGACTTGCTGCAGAATCAGAGAAACTAACAAGACTGATTCTTCAACTGATGTGTTTGAGTGCAGTGTGCATGTTCTTGATCTCACAGTTGTACCTGCACAGGGAGCTAAAGGACACACAACACTGCCACACACACCTCGATTGTTGCCATGTTCCAGTGTTCCACAGACTGGTTCAGGGCAACAAACTGGTGGGTATCCTTGATGCTCACATTAAACAGGCAGACTGGAGGTTCCAAAACCCCTCTCTCTATCCTCTGTCATGCCATCAGAAGCAGGTTATTATTTTATTCCATACTTTTTATACCTAGAGAAAATACAGTCACATTCGGCAGGCCAGTTCCTAAAATACATATTTTATATTCACATTAAAACCTTAAGCAGGTTGCACTTGTCTCTTTTCAAAAACAAAACAAATTGTGTATGTCTCATTTCGAAAACACATAAAGGAATGGTCCTTGATTTAAATTTCATTTTGTAGACGGCATGGCTGTGATCATAAACTGGCAGTATAACACACAGAGTGGCAAGAACAGTATGAAATAAAACACCATTCCTAGTGGAAATCTGTAAAAATAATTTATTTATAAATACTTTATCTCATTTAACCAATGATAATAAGGGAGAAAAGGATATCTTTACATAAGCAAATATGAATCCATCGTTTTATTTAAAATCTGTCTGAACATTAGAAAATACCTCATAGGTCAGTTGATTATCAGTTGATAGCATTAAGTTCAGATGCATCGGGCAAGGAACAGACCCATAGAAAAAAGCACAAAACGATTTGGACCCACCAGCACAAGTCTGGTTACAGCCCTGCACAGTTCAGCAAGGGTGGATGCAACCCCAGAATGGGCTCCCTTCCTACTCACAGACTCGACTGAGCCTTGTGCAGGCCAGAAGCAGCCAGCAGACATTACACTGGTTAATATGTCATACCTCTGGATTTACCAGCTTGAAAGAAACTTCTTCATTAGCACTTTCTGCTTTTGATATCCTAAGATTTTAATTAAGCAGTGTCACAACAGGGTGTGCATTAACAGAGCTTTGGCACATGCCTTTGGAGCATTGTGAAGCACTGGACCAGAGACCAATTACCTTCTACCACCCAAGCAGTACGACAGCAGCCCATTAATGCACACCCTGGTGTGGCCTGTTTCAATTAAAGTATATTTGTGAAAGGACAGGCAGTGTTGGACCACTGAGAAAATCAGATGTTTTTAGGCTAGGATCACACTGATTATTCAAACTTTTGCAAACGTACACACTGAAATTCAGGGTACAAATTGCCCAGCTTACTTGGTTACACTGCAGAGTAAGAAAAAGGGCTATTAAGAGAACAGAATGTAATTTCCATCTGAACGTAGAGAGGGTGAGGAGGAAGCTGTGGTGTCAGCACTTCTGCTCTCTCCATTCCCCCAAAGGAGGCTCAGTTTCAAGACTCTGGCAGAGACAACATTGAGGAGAAATAGGCTCTGCGCACTCCATGACAGGGTTTATCCATGGATAGAGTTCATCCAATTATGTAGCACAGTGAAATTCACTAGGAACTTAATATTGTCTTTGTGTCTTGGTTTGTGGTTTGTTGGGGTTTTTTTGCATTTACTACAAAACTGATTTTCTCCTTGCATAAAAATTTCATGCATGGCTTCAGTAAAAGATATATACATGGTTGGCAAAATATATTTTAACTAAACATCCCATGCACCTCAGTCAAATCTTCTTCACAGTTTTTTGTTTCCGTTTTCTCTCTCCACTCCCTTTTCACCTATGCATTTATGTCAGACTCTTTAGGGCAAGCACAAGCTCTTCTAAGATGCTCATACAACCCCAGATAGAATGCCACACACTTTAATGGCTTTCAGCAACTAACACAAGTCACAAACAAATATAAACCACTATATAAACAACTATTAACCACCAACCTATGGACAACAGGCAGACTATAATTGTATGTTACAGGAGAGGGCATAAAGCTGTGGTTTTGATCACTACACTCTAATTCAAGTGCACACCACCAAAGACCATAACAATACAAGTTGCAGAAAGCACAAAATTGGTGGCAAAAATTCCTTGGTATGAGTCTTACTCAGCGTCCATAGAAATCAACTTGTCCTAATAGGTTAGCAGAGAACTGTTTATGACTACACTGTAACCACTACCAAAATATAGGGCAGAAAAAATCTGGTAGGAGCATCTAATGTGCAAGGAACCATATCCCTTCTTACTACCTAACCTACCTACCAGGCTAGGCTGAGAGATGACGAACTTGATGATGGAATATCTGGCAACTGGAAGCACTAGAAAGAGAACTAGTTAAGCAGTAGGACAGTGTTATTACTAGTAAGCAACTAGGAATGAAGTTAAACAAGGTGATGTTCTGGATGAGATTTTAAAAGAGAACAATTGTGAAGTTCCCTGAAGGAAATTAAGGTGGGTTCATTAGCCAGGGCACTGAAACTGTTCAAAACTCCAAGTAATATTCTGCTAAGGGGAAGCTAGCATTCATTAGGAAAATGAAGTGGATGGCACAGAACTGCTTTTCCTTAATTTTCCTATTTTTAAATGAGTCATCAGCCTGGGCATGTAATGAAGTGAAGTCATATACATCAGCTACCTTCTCCCGGATCTCAGAAGTGAAGCTCAACACCTCTGCAGTACAGCTAGTTAGTCACACAGGCAGCATTAGAGCCCCTAGAGATTTTAACTGCAGTATTGCATGTAGCAGTTGGATTTGCTTCCATATTTCAGGATCTATCTGAGCCAAGTTTTAAATTAAAAATAAGCCATATGATGAAGACACATTGCAAAATGATGAGATATTGTCCCTCCTATTTTGTTTTCACTCCTCAGGGTATGGTCTAATAACTCTAAAAAGCAGATGTCATCTCATGTCAACTGCTCTTCTTTCTCCTTGCTGTAATAATGAAATTTTCCAGTTCTAATTTCAGAAATGCTATGTCTTCTAATCTCAACTCACTATTTCAATATTAGGAGACCAAAAGCTTTTCTTCTGCAGTTACCCAACGAGCTGAATGCTGTGCCTATTCTCTATTTTGTGTTAACAGACTCCCAATGCAGACAACATGCTGCCAGAGTGATGGATATGGTCGAAATATTGACAATTAAATACTGACTTCTAAGCAAAATTGCAAGCATCAAATGAATTTCAAACACATTTGAGCTGATGTCGCTTTTCTCCAGCTAACAATTCTTCTGGTCTCTTATCTGTTTTTATGGAAATTTATTCGGGGATTGACAGGCAACTTCTCTCCCATCTTTTCACTTTCTTTGAAAGGAAAGATCAATCTTCCAATCCCAATCATAAAGTAGTCAGAGAAGATTAGTAAAGAAGCATCTAAACCTTTAATTAAAAGAAGTAAGACATATTTCCTCTAATTTTTCCTCAACCGCATTAACAGGATGTCTTGCAGGACTTTCAGGACAAGTTTATTCTCTCTTGTCTTTTCCAGATCATCTGGAATTCTTATCATCTGCAATTGCTCATTAGATTAATGTCTTATCAAATTACTAATCAAATAAAGTGGTTATATATATAAAAAGTATACAGGCAATATGTAAATACATTGAATACACATAAATACATAGAAATATAAAGCATGTATCACCATAGATATGAATATCAAATAACGTGTGATATTAGAAGTATTAAATGTGATTACTAATTTAATTTCTTTTTAGGGAAGAAGACAAAACCAGCACATCCCAGATATGGCAAATATTTTTTCTGATTAAACACTATAATTCAATTTATTCTAGCTTTCCTAGAAGTTCTGTACACTGGTATCTACTGACAAAACATTAATGCAATTTCAACTGAGACTAATATCTAGATAAAAACAAGGTATAGAGCATTAAAAATTGAACCCAGAATAATATATAGTTGATTTTCATATTTATGCTTTATGTTTTTCTAATACATGGTTCTTTTGGATAAGATTTAGAAGTGTACAATTCTTATTAAAAGTTAGTAATATCTTATCTGTTTATCTACCTTTAAAGAGACTTTAGGTAAATTTTTTGCTCTCACAATAGGTTTCTACTCAGAATGAAGCAAGTTGTTAGGATTTGGATTGCAGTAAATATCTGATTGAGTCCTGCATGTACATCTTGCCATGGAGATTCAGTTGAACATTTATGGACAACTACTTCCTTCATAGTGTCCTTCTGTGCTTTCTGCCAAGTTTTGTATAATTGAGAGTTGTTGCAACAGGGATAATAAGTAAAATGTTCCCCAAAAGAGAGCTAAGGGTGCTTTCCATAAGCACTCATGTGCACTATACAGGTGTGTTTGTGTGTATATATATATATGTATAAGATATTAAAATTTGCATCGTTATATCACATTTAAACTATCACTCTTGAAGTGATTCCATTTACAGCATTTCCTAAAGCTTCCAAAATGAGACAAGAGAAATACTGCATAAATTAATCTCCTAAACAGCCCTTTCCGAAGTGACCTAGGTTAACCCCTTATACTTCTCTTAACAAAAGTCAATTGCTAACAGACAAAATGAATAGCTGTTACTCTTGTTGCTAATAATTTTTTCTCAAGACTATGTAAGACAAAAGTTGAATTAGTTCTTCATGGTTCAAAGACTATCTGATAGAAGTTAATACCACATAAAGTGGTATAATGGCCTTCTGTGACAGGAAGGGGGCATAAGGACATTATTGGTATAAGAGCATTACTTTACCAGCCCTACAGAACAAAATTATTCTTCCATAAGGAATATATTTTCTCATTTGCTAATAATTGATTTCTTGCTTTAAGTCAGCAACTTATTTCTGCACTGCAATTGTAAAAAGCTGAAGACATTATTCCAACAAATATGAAAAGTTTTTAAAGTTCAAATATTGCCTATTGTAATGGTTTAAATAAAATATAAGAAAAACAGTTCCTCTATTATTTTCCATATATTGTGTTGACAACACTGTTACAGCTCATGAAATATTTGTAAGTTTTATGATTTTATTTTGTTCTGACATTTCACTGATTTTTTGCACGTTCTGCTAAAAAGGCAGGGAGCGCTAGATTTCCATGTGTGTTTTTAAACAGCAGCTCATGAGGCTGATCGCTAGTTGGATTGATTTATGTTTTAATTTTATGGATGATATCACACAATTATCTCCAGATGGAATAATCAGGATGAAGCATTGCCAAAGAACATTAGACACTAAAGAAGTCAGCCAATGCAATCCATTCAGTCCTGTAATTATTTTTGTTTTGGCTTCAGATATTTCCACAGAGGCACAAACTCATTCTGGTAGGGCCTTGTTCAGTATCTACATAAGTCAATGGAAAGACTTCCATAGATGAAAGCAGTCTCTGGCTCAACACCCCATAATCCTGCATTCCCTCCACACATTCCCCTGTTGTATATCTCAGATTCCTTCACTGTATTTCCTTTTTCTTGCCTTCCTTTCTTCTGAAGTCAAACCTTGCCTTCCCACCCTTGTGTTGCTTTCTTTCCCTTCCCAGAAATCTGCAGCTGATATTCAGATTCATTGGTTTTGGTTTATTAAACACAGATAAATGAAATCAAAACTTCTTCAGCCTGGGTAAACCAGGAAGGTTTTAATTCCTATAGCAATCTAGATAGTTCTTATTTATATGCATTTATATGGATGAGCAAGATTGATGACTTGGGATTTCTTAGTGTTGAACTCAACCAAATATTTCTTCCTAGAGTAAATCAAACAATCTAAGAGATAGACAAGTCTCTCTTTTCAGTTTTCTTCCTGGGAGAACAGACACTGTCTGGCTTAACAGGTCTCAGCATAAAACATTTCAAGGCATACAATTAATTCTCTAGGAGTAAATTTTCAAAAGAACCTGCCTCAGCTGGTAGCACAGATCCCAGTAGAAACACTCAAACTATATTTAGAAACTTAAATAAAACCAAAAAAATTGATTCCAAAATATAATTGTAGACTTAAGTTGGTGACTATTTTGGCTGTACTTCCTGTTGCAGAGCCCAAACAAGCACCAAAGGGAGCACAGCAGATGGGCCTCTTAGGACATGTCTGCAATGGTAAATGCACAGAGAGCTAATCAGATACCTCAGGAACTGGAAGCAGTGTCATGACACCAGTGCAGCTTGCTGAAAGATAGAGATAATTACTGCGGATTCAGAGCTGTACCAGAGACTTTATAATGCTTTTAGGACACATGCCTTCCATTGTCAACTCTTTCTATAGACTCACACAAAAGTAAATAAAATTTCTACATATAAATGCCCACAGACCTGAATGAGCTACTTTGTCTTCATGATGCACTCATGCTACCTTAAGTATGTTTATTGTCACATATTTGTGTCTGGCTGAATGAGGCATGACGATCTATGTATGTGTCAGTATGACAATTTGTGTCATGATGTGTAGAGTTCTACTTGCTTCTGTTCCCCAGTCAATGAATGAAGCTGTCAGGCTTACGGGGTCTGAGCCAAACCTTCTGAGTTACACAGCTTTCTGCTAGGTTTTGGATCAGCTGCATAGGTTGTGACTGACACTTGATAGTAATTGAAAAGCATGTTCTTTTTCTTCCTATAAATATAAACTTATAGAGGTTTTAGGGTAGGGAATCATATCTGATTATTTCAACTAATTCCTGAAAATGCGAAGGGGAATACTATTTGATGGGTTTGTGTCACATCTGGGAATCCTTCAGCATCATTTTATTAATATCCACTACAGACTTTTCCCCCAGCTTCTTCTGAGACATACTTTGTAGAATATTACTGACATAAATACAATTAGGAAGCATTAGAAAAACAGACCAAAAAAATGCCCTTTCTCTTTGCACTGGTTCAAAAAAAAGTCAAATAGCTGTAATGACCGTTTCCTTACAAAATTCCTAAGACTACTGTTCAACAGCCATACAAAAGAAGGGTTGGTTGCCTCTCATTTCATGGAAAAAAAAAAGTGCATTTAAGTTTTTAGCCTTAACCTAAGAATCCAGGATCTGAGTTTACAGTTTATGAGCTACTCCATGAAAAATGCCTCTCTGTATGATCTGTGATGGCTTAGCCATTAACAGAGCAGCAGAAAGCTATCTCAGAGGGTAGAACCTGTACAGCAGCTGTCACAATGCTGTGTGGATCCCCTGAGTTCACATGAAAAGTGCAAGAGGTACTGCAGCCACTTGGTTATTCCTTCTGCTTCATCCTACAGCTCAGGTGATTTCTCATTTCCTGTAAGTAACTTGGCAGGATAAATCCCATTTAAAAATCAACTGTGTCCCATTGCAGTGCATGCACAAAGCATAAGAAAAGTGAACAAAGCTGGGATCTGAAGCACAGAGACACTATAGGCCAAACTGTGATACCTTTCACCAGAAACTTAATGGCAAGTTCGAAAGGTTCTTGCTGAATGAGGTGCTAGCTCTAGCCACAATACAAGCAGGCATGCTGACAAGATGACAAGTAGATTTATTAGTCTGGCATTGCATCTGAGCAAATAAACCATTTTGGAACCTCCTGAGTCATACAGAGATGTTCAGGTGGCACTCAATAAGCCTAGTTGGCTTTGAGCTTCCTCTGTGAGTCCCATTCCTTGTGAGAAATAGGAACACAGCGTTGATGTCTTCCTGATGACTCCACAAAACAAGAGTGGGTCTTTAGGGCTATAAGTTTGTGTTCTGGGATGCAATGTGTCTAAACTGCTCACAGACCCAAGCTGGCTGAGAAGGCAGCACAGCTGCCTCTTTCTGGCATTGAGCCTAATCTATCCAGTATAGGCAGCCCAATGCTGGCTGGGTAAGGAGAGCTCAAGTATTTCTGCTTCCATCATATGATTAACCTCAAACTGGTTAAAGCACCCACAGATAACTGAGTGTTGATTACAAATAAGTTCAGAATCACACAGAAAGCATGTGGCAGAGCCCAGGGCTTGTTCAGGTCTACACCTCCTGGATCTCAATCCTGTGCCTAGGAATCAGCGTACAAGCCTTGTTTCCCCTCACCAGAAATGTTTTCAGTCATGTGCCAGTAAGAAAAAGGTAGCTTCTGTTAGTGCCTAACAAAATCATAACTAGCAGAAGACACCTACAGCAGTGCATAGGTTGTTAAATAGCACTAGAACAATAATTTTAACAAAGGAAATAAAAAGAGCCAAGTGACCATTCCTTACACCTGATAAGTGAGGCACAGCCTCTCTGATCACAGGTAGTCCCCCCACTATGGCAACCTGCTTACGTGAAAACTACAAATAATTTCTTACCAAGTGCCCTGTAGTTCCTACACGGCCCCAAGAGAAAATTACCAGTTCAGTTAGTGATTTTATTTCGGTCTCTGGATTAAGACTGACCAATGTGACTACTGACTGTGCTGTAATCTATCAGAATTTGCAGTTTTAAGATGAAGTTGGATGTTGCATCAGCACGTTTTGAGGATGCTTGAGGGGTAAATTCTGCGGGCATTATGTTGACAAATCATAAGAGGAAACACCACCAGACACATGCCATCCTTACCCACTTTTACCCATCTTTCTGAGGGAAGCCTGTTGAGTGTGCTCTTTCACAGAGTTGTACCCACATGGTGGCTTAGAGAGCCCAGCTGTGTGACCCAAAACAGAGCTGGGATGAGGAGAAGAGCAGGGTGGGCACTAATATTGACAATCCAGGATCCAGTGCATGAGTGTTGCCTGGTCTCCTTTTCATGGACATTTACCTTGACGTTTACAAACTCAGTTGGTTTCAAAAAAGATGTAATTACATTCAGAAGCCATTTATGTATCCCTAGAGTGATGATGGACAGAACATGTGAATATTGGCACTACTCAGTACGTATTTCTTAGGCATAAGAATAAAACAGCCTTCAACTGAAAAGCTTGGTAAAGTTAATTTCATTTCCATCCTAGCAGTGAGCTTAGTGCTAAGAGAACTGTCCTAGAGATATTTATAGCTTCTTCCTTTCTCCCTGTCACCTGCCCAATTACTAAAAGAAAACACATTTGATGGTGAGGGAAATATCCTGAGAGAAAAAAAAAAACAACAAAACAAACAGAACTTTTCAGAAAAAGGAAATGCATCTACCATTGTATTGTGACAGATCTCCTTGTATTTATTTGACAAATGCATTGAGTTTGTACAACACAACAACTGAAAATGAGAGAAGTCACCTTTGCCTCCCCCTAATTATTATCAAAGATTGTGCAATGAGTTTGAAAAATTCCATTACTGGCTTGTGACTTTATTATTTGCAATAAAAAGGAACTGTGCTAATAAAGATAACAAAGGTAAAGGAAATGGAAAAGCATTCTGCATGGATAGCAGGATAGAAATCAAAATTCAGCACCAACTTACAACATCCCTCCTAACCTCTCAGTGCAGATCAGTGGCATTCTCCTCTGCATTCACAGACTCCTGTTTCAGAGGAACACAGCAGAAAGAATGCAGAGGTAGTAGAAAATAAGATTGCAATAAACTCAACTGCTAGCTTTGATTCCTAGATGAAGGCAGAAAAAGCTACATTGACGCAGTCTAAAAAATTTGATCTCCCTCTTACACTGCATTTGAGGGAGCATATTCTTCAGCCTAATAAAATACTAAAAATCAGCAGCAGAAACAGCTGTGACGAAGAGTTATCGTGGACATGTCTACTATTTGAGAGGTGGCAAAGGGTTTTGGTAATAGCTGAAACTGTTTCATGACCAGTATTTTGCTCCATTACCCAAAGCAGCATGGCACTTTCTCTACTCTACAGAGTGGCACAGTAAACAACAGCTTGTGGATTATGCTAGTCCATAAATAGCAGTGTGAACCTTTTGTCTTCTAACACCTCCTCTGAAGACAATCTGAATCACAGCAAGTAGTCACAAAAACAGCAATAGGTTTTTCTTGAGATTTTAGCGTTAACTCGATTATAAAAACATGGTCTTAAATTATATATAACTATTTAGAGGCCCTAAAATTGTCCAGTTAAAATATGTCTTGTCACCTAAATTTCCTTCTATGCTACAATAACTGCCTTGTGGCTGGAATGGGGAGTGAGGGTTAAAAACCCCCTAGACACAGTTTATCTTGATCTTGACTTAGAATTTCCATCAGCAGTCTATGAAATGAATTACAGTGGTTGAAAAAACCAATTGCTCTGGCTTCCAAATGGGTTTTAAAGGGATGTACTCTAGGCCTGATTCCACTCAATGCTTTCTTAATGGCCAGGATGAGGTATGAGAGAATATGTTTATATATTCAGTAACGATAATAATTGGGACTGCAAAGAGTAGGATTCATCGTAGTGTTGAAAACTGAATATGGTTGAAATAACAAAAGTCAAAAACCTCAAAACAAAAGTAATACATGCTGGAAGGACAGATCAAATGTAAGACATGGGATAAAATATGTAAGCTGTTTTACAGTAAAAGGGAAGCTAGGGAATTGAAGAAAGTAATAAATAAATTTTGAAGCCAGAACATGGCATCACTTTTCCTCAGTGTACTGTATTTAGTGGTGGTGAAATTTTTCTGGTGCACCTTTCAGTTGGGACATGAAAAATTGAAAAAGGGAAGAAAATATCAACAAGAATGGTGTGAGGGCTAACACGCTAATCAATGAAGAAAAGCAGATTGATTTGATGAAGTAGTCTCTGAAAATAATAAGTAGAGTTGAAAATACACACTGCAACAGTTTTCCAGTGTACACGAGGGTGAAAAACCAAAAGCTACTATGGGAAGCCTAAGAAAAATGCTGAGCTTCTGAGTGTAATCAAGAATTTCAACATATTAACTAGAATAGAAGGAATTATTTAGAAGTATTTTCCATTAGAATTTGTTAGCTCCAAGAGGGGTTGCTAGCATATTAGTCCTCCATCACAGCTGGAGAAATTCTCATCCAGTCTCTGAAGTCCCTCCTGCTCATATACTCCTAAAATTACACCAAAATTTATTTGCACAATGACAAAGAAGTTTTGGTACAGTGCTCTTATATAAATATGTTCAGAGCTGTAAAGCCCCACAGTGACTCTTTCTGTGCCTTTTAGATGTTTGTGCTAGGACTCCACAGGAGTTTAAGCAGATAAACACTTCTGTGCTTCAAATGATGTTTACTAGAAACTGGGAATCTTGATCTAACTGTAGTGTTTACAAAAATTGTGTTTCTGGTCTCCATTTCTGTTTTGCTTCTATTGGTAGCAGGACATAAAGTACAGAATTACACTTTGGCAGGTGATGGGAGTTCAGTGCATTAACAAGTGCTGTGACCCTCCAGGGTAAACAACAACAAAGGTCAAAAACTGGTTTAATAAAATATATTGTTTAAGGAAGCAATGCCTCATGTTTAAAATAAAAAAAAAAAAAAAAAGGTAGCGGAAGTCATTCAAAGAGAATTCCTACACATTAGAGTTACAGTAATTTCACGAATACAAGCCGCAGCAATTTGACAAAAATTTTGGTGGAAACCCGGAAGTGCGGCTAATAGTCGGGGGCGGCTAATATGTGAATAATTTTCTGACATTTACAACCCCAGACGTGCCAGCCAGGGTGCCGAGCCAAGCACCTGCCAGTAAAAGCCAGCATTCCGCGATTGTTACAGTGTTACTGTGTTGCCCTGGCTCCCTGCAGGCAGCACGGGGGGTGGGGAGAGAGGTGGGAGAGCTCTCTTCTTCCCTCCTCTGCCGCAGCCCAGGGGAGGACGGGGGTGGGGGGGGGCGCGCCGCCATTGCCGCGGTTCGGGGAGAACGGGGGGGGGGGGGGGGGTACCGCCATTGCCGCAGCCCGGGGAGCTGACGGGGGCCCTGCGCCGCCATTGCCGTGGCCTGGGGAGGACGGCGGGGGGGGCCGCACCGTCATTGCTGCAGCCCGGGGAGGACGGGGGGGAGGCGCCGCCATTGCTGCGGCTCCGGGAGCCAACAGGAGCCCCGTGCAGCCATTGCCACGGCCCGGGGAGGGGGGGGGAAGTACACGCCGCCATTGCCGAGGCCCGGGGAGGGGGGGGGGGAAGTGCGCGCCGCCATTGCCGCGTCTCGGGGAGCCGACGGGAGCCCCGCGCAGCCATTGCCGCGGCTCGGGGAGGAGGCGGGGTGCTTTGTCCGCACCCACCGCCGGCGCCACGGGCGCGGGAAAGCTCCGTCCCTGCCTGCCGCCGGTGCCACGTGTGCGGGAAAGCTCCGTCCCCGCCCACCGCTGCTGCCGTAGGAGCGGGGGAAGCTCCGTCCCTGCCTGCCACCGCGGGGCAGCGCCGACCCGGGGTGACCGAGCACAGTGGCAGCAGCAGCCGGCCCCGAGCGGCAGCACCAGGCTGGGCCACCTGGCCCCGTCAGCGGCCCCTAGCGGGCCGAGCCTGCACAGCCTTAGCTCAGTCAGTAAACCCCGCCCTCTCGCGGTTCTGTTACTAATTGCACGCGGGTCCTCGCTGCGAACAACAGAGCGGCTTATATTCGGGTGCAGCTTATTTATGGACAAAAACCAAAATATTTGCCAACACCCAGAGATGTGGTTCATACTCAGTGCGGCTTGTATTCGTGAATTTACTGTACTCCTAAAAAGAAACCTGCTACTGTCATGAGGCTCATGCACAAACCTGTCTGGACCACTGAAGTATGATTGGTCAATTCATTATTTGCTCTAATTCTAGGAAATCTCCCATCAAATACTGAAAAGTAGCCAAAAGGAGACCTGAAAAATGCTATTTGTGATGTCTCAAACTTCATGGACATTAAGCAATTCTTTGGTGTGTAGTATGAACTGCTTACTACAAATATGATCTCCTAGTAAATAATCTTCAGTATTTAACTTTGTAAAGCTCAGTTACAGATTCCCTTTTCACCTAAGACTAAACTAAATTTGCATAATCTGCACTGACTTTCTCTCTGTCACCCTGTCATAAATGGCTGTCTTTTGACTAGTCAGTTGAAGGAATGAGGAATATCTTCCCATGGCCCGAAAACTTTGTCAGTTTGGCTGGTTATAGAAGGCAAAGGTAGGGTAAGGTTTCTGGCATAGGGTTTTAAATTAATTTACTTCCCCTCCTTAAATTAAACAATTTCATCATTAATGCCAGTTTCAATATTGCAATAAAATGATTCATGGGGCCCAAAGTAGATAAATACATTAAAAATGCGAAAAAAAAGCCCTAAGAATCAAATATCTTGAAAGATCTTGCAGCACAATAAACTATTGTCAGCTGCTATATGGCAAGACCTGTGGCAGCTGTCTGTGTAAGGAGATATTTCATCTAAGAAATTAATCTCTCCTAAAGGTAAGGTTTAATCTCAATGGAAATAGAGGCAAAAACTGAAAAAAAATCACCACAGCTATAATTTTACACCCACCTGTTGGGAACAAAGTCTGTCTAGCTCTGCCCTGGCACTCCCTGGTTCCTGTAGTGGTACAAAATATATCTGCCCTCTACTCAGTTCACCCTGACGACACATGCAGAATAGGAAACCCTTACAAGGGTAATTCAGTTTATCTGGCCTGTGTAAGGCTCTCCTGACAATCCTGGATGCTGTGCCATGTCTTGGAATAAATGAGAAGCATGCCTCTCTTTTAATTGAAGCTGATTTCAATGCACAGACTTCTATTACCACACAATTCCCCTGAGATTCTGCTGAATGCAGGTGATGACACTATTGCCAGTATCAAAGTTTATTTCTTTGCAATCTTGCCCAACATTGCTCTGTTGGGAAAGAGCCCCCAAAAGGGCTTGAAAAAGTAGCTGGTCTGGATAAAGAAAGCAAGCAGGCTTCATAATCTGAATTCTGACTGCCTACTGCCAGCCAGTCTGAAACACTGCCCAATTGTCCAGGCTAGCCTGCAACCGTGTGAGAATACAAAGCTACTCTTGTAATCTAGACAAGCAAATTGGCTGCTGTTTCCTGCACAATGATATGGATTTAACTGGAACACTCTCCACTGCAAACACAACCGAGGTAGAATCCCTTAACAGTAGTAACCAACACCCTGGATTTTGTCCTTTCTTCTTTACATGGACAAGTACTAAAAGACTAAACTGAAAATGTAGACATTTAAAATTGAACATATGCATATTAATATTCAAATTACATCTATTTGACCCTCATTTTACAAGGGTGACCAATAATTAGTTCTTCTCTCTGCAGAACCTAGGATGTGGCAGTCCCTGTTTTGGTCACCTATTTAAAATGCCAGCCAAGTTTCTCCTCACCACATGCTCTGCGACAGGTTTTCCTTCAACCTAGACAAATGCAACCTTGCCCTACACTTAGCCATTCAAAGATCATTTCTTATCTCACCTTCCAGTACATCTCATGGTCCATATATTTTTTAATTCCTTCCCTGATTTTCTTACTCTACTGAATGTAATCCAAGCTGCTTCTCTTTACTTTTTACACAGACCACAGCCTAACTTCAAGGTACCTGTTATTCACAGTAGAAAAGCTGATTTTTACCTCACCATCCATACATGCCATCCTTGCCTTAATTTACATTTGCTACTAGTTTTCTAATATGCAACACTGAATAAATTGGTGCAGAAGTTAGCTTTTAACATCTGTAAGTATTAAATTTTGTTGCATAACAAAAATATTCTCAGATACTACACAGATGTAAATTATAGAAAAAAGCACTAGTCTAACACTCTAGAAATCTTCAATATTCTCACCACTGGGCTTAATTTTTTAGTTACTAAATAAATAGGACTAAGCTTACTAAACTCAATAATATACTTAATTTTCAAGCACTCCAGTTCTTCTCATTTAACCTCGCTGTTGGTGTGTCTATAGGTATTATCAATGGAGCCCACAAGCCTGGCAACAACATTCCCCTGGAAAAGAGAGTTTGCCATTTTATCAGCGCTGTGGTCAAAAAAACATGTCTGAAAGCAATATATATTAGTTACTAATTATACTTCAGACTGTATTTTCATCTTTGACTTAAAGGACTGCCATTGTATTCTCTACTTAAACTTTTGAAGGGTGAGACTTTTTAGCTAGGATTCTTACTTTGAGAGGAGTGGTGGTGTAAAAGTGAATTTCAATTGTTCTTTGTTTTTTTTTAGGAGGACTACCCAGAAAATGTGGGCCCTTTTAAACTCTCCCTTCTGTCCATATGTATGTTTATAAACATTTCTATCCCTATATATAAAATCATCTCCAGAATCTGAATCTGGATTGGTGGGAGTGGAATGGGCCTGAATTGTTGTTTTGCAGTTTTCTGGGAGAAACAAGATTTAACATGCTGTTATCAACCTAACTAGACTTAATAGACGTAAAGAGTCTTCCTTAGACATTTATTTAAAATTTCAGCAGTTGCAGAGATCACAGAAAACCTACTTAGTCTAAATCATTCCCACAAAATGCTTCTTTAACCTGTACTTGGAAACAAACTTCCCTTAGCCTGACTGGGAACTCACCAAGGTTAAAGTCAGCACTCTCCTCAGTTGGAAAAGAAATCTCACAGAAATCTAAGCCCACTTCTTGTCTCATCTATCACTGACAAGGAAGGCAAAGACAACTCCTTCCTTCCTTAATAGAGCACCCTTTTATATTTTTGAAGGCTGCTACATTGTGTCCTCCCACTCTTCTGATGGAAAATCTCCCTAGATCATATTTCCCAGATGTCCAATCGCTTCCTCAAGACTGATGACTTCTCCACATCCCTTTGCAACATGTGTTTGCCTCTCTAGCACAGGAGCTGCTGTTGGGAGCTTGACATGCATTCACCTAAGTCTGACAGGTATTTAGGTCCCTATTTGTCTTGTTTTGAAGTTTTTGGAACTCCTCACATGGCCTTCAATGGGGGCAATGTCAGATCCCATTCACAGCAGCTCATGCATTCAGCTTGATTACTACAGGTATTCTGAAAGGTATGAGAAAGCCAAGGCTCTTTGCCAAAGAAGGGTCACACACATTCTGTAATTCCCTTCAGAGCTGAGATAACCCATGTGAGAACAAAGCAGTAATCTTGGCTCAGACACACACTGGTTTTGCTCTTTGTGTTGCACTTCAGTGTTCCTTTTCCTTCTGAGCAGCGTTTCACGAGTGCTGCTGCCTCTCTATCAGTGAGGCTCACACAAGTCATCAACTCACAAATCAAACTTGCTGGGAGATCTGCCTTGCAGTCAGTCCAGTAGTTCGTATAAGATTTCTTTAGTTGATCGAAAACCCATTTTACAAAATCCACAAAGTCAAAAAAACTACTTATTATAATTGTAGCCTACTGATAAGGCTTAACATCTGGCAGCACAGTATATTAAGGGTTGAAAATGAAAAATAATTTAAGAAAGGGCTAAATCAATCCAGTTTGAAGACTTTGAACTAATCAAAATACCAGTGGTTTTTTTCCTCCCTTTCTTCATAAAAATATGTGAATACCAGGAAGAAAAGCAAGGATTAGATATGGGCAGGAGAGCAGAGGGGAAAAAAAAAAAAAAAAGGGTGAAACAGAGCTATAAGCTTTAACTTTGATAATACACATAAAAATTGAACTCCTAACTTTACATGTGCAGAGGGTAATTAAAAAAAACACAAAAAACCACAAAAAACCCCCAAAAACCCCAACCCCCCCAAAAAAACCCCCAAAACCCCCCCCCAATTCCCCACCAAAAATAAAAAAAAAATTAAAAAATTAAAAAAAAAAACAAAAAACAACAACAAAAAAAACCCAAGAAAACAAAAAACCCAAACGTGAAATCCTAAAATAACAAACTAAACGAAAAAAATTGTTTGGTAGTGACCACAAATGAACACTAAAGCTAAACAATTTTCAGACACCATTTGATGAACTACATGAATGAACAATCTTAGGATAACATCCTCATGGCTTTATATGGTTTCATCCACATCTGTAGTGGAAGAATTTAATGAAAATAGAAACCAGCAAATAACTGCAATAATTGATGAAGAGAACAGAGTCTAAAGAGGCCTTTCTCTTAGCTTGAGGGGTGTCTAGATACATGTTGCCTGTTCATTTATAAACACATTGCCTGTTCATTTATTATGTACTTGCTCTATGTATTTTTATATCTTAATGGTGTTTTCTACCTGCAGAATTCATCACGCACTGCATGATGCAAAATGAGTTACCCATACTGCACCTTAGACAGGAAAATTATCTCATTTCAGCTGGAGTAACAGATCAAAAAGGTGAAAAGTCTTTAAATTACTTGCAAAAATAGTTCTGACTTCACTGGTCAAGATCCATCATCTATGCATTCTCTTTTGAACCACTTCTATGCAGGTTTTTGCTACATGGGGCAGGAAAATTTGTTAGAATCTGATTCTAAGCAATAGTCCAGGATCAAACACAAATGTCTCTTCATGATTCATGGTGGAAGGTGCTGCAGTCCTGAATACAGTTTAAGAAGACAATTGACCAAAGTTATTTCCTGCAGAAGTCAACACAAACCGCAATATTAGGTTTCTTTCTATAACTGAATAGGCATTAAAAGGATGGGTTACAAACATATAGAACATCTAAACCACCCCTTCCTCTGAAGCAGAAGGTGCTAGCAAAAATCTCATTCCCCAGATTAGACAGTATGGTCAGGATAGAATTAGGATGGACTGGGAATGAAGATATTTATTAGGTTTCCACATTGATTTTGAATGATGAAGAATTCTGTCACTCCTCAAGACAGAAACTGATGCCCAGAGATGTTTTCCTAGAAATCTAGTGTTAGAAACTGTCTTTAGTGGGAGTATATGCTGCCTAAAAGTGGGAACATACTGTCCCACAGACATTTGAAATTCCTTCATAAGTAGACCAAGGGAGGTCTCCATAGCAGAAATAGTTTTAGTAGAATCAGGACAATGGGGCAGGTTGGGGGAATTATTAGCATATTTGGATAAAATTCAGCACATACTTAAAGGAAAGAATGCTGCACTGATCCCTTTTGACAGACACAAACCCATTATTGTTATTTCTTCAGATATCATTTGCAGTAGGATGTAGTGCTGCTGCCTCCCTTCTAATGCATGTATTCATATTAAGATACTGCTTTAAAAGATAAGAGAATGAGGGTCAACTTCCACCCCTACCAGCTTGGGGTAGGACCTCACCAGGAGGCCTCTTCTGACTGAACTGTGCCAAAATGAACGTCTTTCAATCTTCCAAAGTAGATGCCTTCCAATATTCCCAGTTAAGAATTTAAATTTAAATTTCACCTGTGTGTTCAGATGTGTTGAAACGATGGCTCCCATCTCCCTCTAAAATGGGAGGGTGCCATCGCAAGCTGTCTGTACATAACCTCTGTTTTTCTGTCTATCCTAATAAAGATGTGACAGGCAATTTAGCTCTAAGAGAACATGCCCACCCTCTCTGCACAATATTTTTGCAGTGGCAGCACAACTCCTTGCTCCTAGTAACACAAGAATCAGAAGGAATGATGATCAAAATTCGCTTTCAAAAGGCTATACAATGCTGCCTGTGATATACTTGCCCTTATATTTAAGACTGGTTTTCCACCATATTTTATTAAAATCTATTCCAGTAAGGTTTCAGGCAGCCACCCTCCACTCTTCATTGCTATTTTACCTTCTGAAGTACTGCAGGAAAGAAGGGACCTTTCTGCTTCAAAACATCTATGGAATTTAGGTCAGAATAGCATAATACAACAAATGCTATTAAATTACAGAAGGCTTGCTTTCTCCACCTAGTGGCTAAAATACAAAGCTAATATCCTGTATAATACCAGCACCCTAAGGAAAATAAGCAAAAAAAAATAAAATAACAACAAAAAGGATAAAAGATAAATCCTCTAAATTCACTAATACTTAGTGGTTTAATTTTACTGAAAAAAGTGACAATTTTTTTCCTCTTCCCTCATCCTCAATAAAAGCAATTTTGCCTTTTCAGGCACAAGGATTTTGCCCTCAATGAAAGCTGTTAGAATAAGATCCCTGGGGGTTCAAATATCCATGTTTTTTTCATGGAAGAGGCACAGTGCAAACAGAGAAGACCACTATTGTGACACCCAGAGCTGTCCAGATGCTGAGCAACATGACAGGAAGAAATGCAAAGGAACTATTTTGCTTACATTTGTGCTTCTAAGCTCACTGTGGGCAAGTTTTCCTGACTGCCATAAATAGAGCAGCCCAAAGAGGGAGGAGAACAGCTTTTTTCTCTGATTACTTTAAAGCAAGATCTCACCCAAGCCTGGATACCTCAAGCTAGACTTCTACATGCAGTGTAGTTTCCCAGGGCTTTCTTCACTATCAAGGGAGATAAGCAGGTGCCTCCTGAGGGTGAGTCTTCTGGTCTTTCTCAGAGCTTGGTTGAGTAGGAGCTGCACTTACTCCTGCAATGTTCATCTCTTCAGAAGAGACCTGGGAAAACTAGCTCAGAACCAAACCATTTCTAATATGAGGTGTTAGAGTAGAATAGAAGATTGGTACCTAGCATAGTAGGATGGGAATTTTTACTTTTCGACCTGAAGAGGCCCTGCCCTCTCTGAGTGAGCTCCCACTGAGCACTTTGTTTTCAAGACCAAAAGTTCCTGCCAGCACATTTTCTACAATTTCAAAATAGGATGGGGACAGAAGAAAGTTTTCTGTTCATATTTACCTCCCCCATCAGCTAAACATGTAAATTAACTGGTTCTAAATTTCACAAAATTAAGAAGCAAGAAACAGAGGAAATGCTGAGTTAAGTTTTGCCACTTTCTAAAGGCCCAGTTCAGTGAATTCTGAGGTACTGCAGAAATAATCTGGCTCAGCAGCCACCACTACTTACTGACATACACAGATTTGTTTGGAGATGACAAACCCCTTGCCAACTGTGTTGTAAGAGGCATGGTTCAGAAAAAAAAGGCATCTCAATCAACTTTCTGGTAATGAGAAACAACAGAAAAAAAATCCCTCATTCTTGATGTCCAATACATCCAGGCTCATTCAAAAGTGTAGGTTTGCACGTTCTAAAAACCTAAGGAATTCAATGTGCTTGTGTCTACAAAGAAGAAAACCAGAGAAGAACCAAATTCCCTAAGCAGAATGAACTTTGTAAAATAATTGCAATTACTAAACCCCTGGTTTTGGTTGTAGAGAAGACACAGAGTTGGTTTGAGTTCAATGATGTATTTTTTTTTTCCCCGTTCCTTTAAGCATATGTTTAAGAGCTTTCCTTAGACATAGATTTAATGATTAGACATTGATTTAAACCTGTATTTAAGTGTTTTTGCAGATCTTCTTACATCAATGACAGTCATAAACAGAACTTAAGAGAATCATTTTGATTTCAGGATATTCAACATCACAGGAAAATTACAAAAGACAATGCGCAAAAAAAACCCCTAAACCTACAAAAACCCCAACAACAACCCCCCACAGACCCAACACATGGGGGAAAATAGGCCTTATTTGTATGGTTTCTAACACTATGGGAGGTGGTGGGGAAAATAATTTTTGTATTTATTAGGGGACTGTTTTAACATTTACACTAAGAATATTCGTTTCATAAATCACTATCTTCACAAACGGGTCATCAGAATGAAAAACTGGACTATACCATGCTTAAGAAAAGATTATCACTTACATCATCTAAGATTAATCTGAAATAGTTGTTTAATAACCCTAAATGTCCTTTCAAAGTTACAATACCAGATTTCTCAGAGGAAGGCACTGCCTGAGCAATATTGTAAGAAGAAATATTACTGACCTACTTCCACTCTTCTCTTGAAGCAGTGAAAAGTATTGAACTGATACTTGCATGGCTATGAAACATTGCAAGTTTAAAGCAACTTAGGAAGAACCAACACCCAGCAGCTTAGCACCTAACTTTAAATCAATATACTTTTCTCTTTTTCTAATTAGTAATGGTAATTCATAATGCTTATCACCATAGTAGTGTATGATACAGTAGTGACAGGTTGAAAAAAGCCCACCACTTCTACACCTTTCACTCTCCACCTCTGACCAAGCTTCTTACTTAGAGATAACTACTGCATGATTCATCTACCATCTTTTAAATTTATTTCAGTATATTTTTCTGTGCCAGATTGAAGGGGTATTCATATATCTGCATGCATATTCTGTATGTTTTCACAAACCAGTAGCGGGTCAAAAGACCCACTTCAGCCAAAATAGGTTATGTTATTATCTCAGCTCTGCCATTACTGTCAGTATTTTTCTACAGTGTGGCAAGATTACTGTAACATGCTAACATGATGAAATTGCTAGTCACACTGCTTTTTTCTTCGCAATCTATCTTAGCATCTCCCTTTTCAGTGAAGGATAACAGGAACCCAATGATGTATAGTAGCTGACATTGCTAAATCTCCTTTTTTATGCTATGAAGACCCATGGTGGAAATCTTGAAGCAGCTCCTTTGTTAAATCCCTTACTAACAGTCTCCAATTTAAGTTCCCTCTATCTGACCAAAAGGATAGAGACACAGATCAATAGTACTGAGAGATAGAATAGGATGACTCTTTCAAGAAATTCATATCCTTTCAGGAAGAATTCGCAATTGCATTTCAAACAGAGTCTAGAAATACCTGTGCACTGTGAGCTTTGTGAATTGTTTTAATGGCATTATCTGAGCACAAAAAATTGATTTTTTGACCTATCACTCAGGAAACTTCTGCTTTGGATGAAATCTGCTTTATTAAGTGTTAAACTACTTCTGCCCCCAGAAAAAGACACCCCAAATATAAGCAAGGACATTCACATTTTCAGCTAAGAAATTACCCAAATATTTGGAATCTGATACAGGTTGACAGAAGTCCCACAGACAGACTGTAAGAGCAAAGCTGTTTACATTTCCCACTCAGACACAGGCTATTTTTAGATTATATTGGTTCACCAGCCAAGCAAGATTTACTGCTATTCTAAAGGTGAGATGGAAGGGCAGTACAATTCTTACAGCCCAGTAAAAATGATTGTTACTGTTGCAAGCATGAAAGGATTTTGCCTTTATTTTTTGAAGATGTTATTAATATTCTCTGAGTTAATTAAGGGGGAAAGGCATTTTGTTTTCTTTTGCTCTTCTGCAAGGATTGCTTCATATTGCTGAGATACACAAGTTATATGTTGCAGCTAGCAGTCCAAGGCAATCATGCATTTGTGTACCACATTTCCACTAGGAAAGACAATATGTTGGTGGCATAAATGACAGCTATTTGCACTGCTTGGTCTTCAGACCTGGCAAAGTTCATTAATAGTCAGTATGTACCAGAAGACTTTTTTCCTGTGCTCTTCTGCAGTGCTCAGGGGACCGAAATAATGAAGCTGTCAGTGACCTCTTTTTAAAATGTAATTGCAGGTAAAAATACAAGTAGAAATGAGAAATAAGTAAAAAATCCCTGGCTAAAATTAGTGAATTACTTGGGTGGTGGGGAGAAGAAAGGGGAGAAAATGCTCACCAGCACCAAGTCTGATTCTCACTGGCTCTGCTCCTGCCCACTCTGTCCTAAGCTATATCAGTCTGCTGGAGCAATTTCACATTGCAGTGATTGAGACTTTCAGAGGCTGATTCCTCATCACCACACTCCCTGTATTTCTGGTGCAGTGTAATTTCACTGTACAATGTTTTCCTTAAGCTCTCTGCTCAAGTAGACAATTAAATACAGTACCACATCAAGCTTATACTCCACCACTTACTAGAAGGAAATCCAGCAGATAAGACAGATTTCAAAGCAGAACTTCTGCAAGTAAGGGAAAGTTTGTAAAAGTAGGAACTTCAGAAAAAAAAATATTGCTTATACAAACCTGTTTTCTTAAATCCCACAGTCTGTATTTCAGCTCTCTGAATTTCCAAGAGAGTCTGATTTAGACTGGTACTTAGGGGTGAGGCCCCTAAGTTTCAGTTTGGATTTCAGTTTGGTTATAACCAAACTAAGCAAAACTTTCATTTAGATGTGGTCATGTAAATCCATTTCAGACTGCTTAACTATACATATGACTTTAAACTAGACACATTTTAAGTGTCTTAATACAGTCCAGACAGGTGACCTCCACCACACGTTTCTTGTTGTAACTGGGGTAGTTTAAACGAGACATTTTTTTCCTGTAGGAACTATTTATCCTTCGACTCCTGCCTAGCACAATGCCAGTTGTAATTTCCAGATAAATCTCAGGAGGCAGACTGACAGGAGGAGAGAAGCCTGCAGCTATGCAGTGCACAGAACATGACTAGCTCTCATCTACAAACTGCTCCTAAGGTGGCTTAGAGTCATAATAGACACTGATCTGATGGAAGACCTTGTTTGTTTGTGGGTGGGGATTTTTTTTTTTTAATCATAAGCCCAACAGAGTTAGTGGGGTGTTGTAATCAACACTGTAACATGACTTTTTTAAGGAGTATCACTCATTTCTCACACTTCAGTCTGACTGATGCTTTTCAGCTTGTATCAGTGTTCACACTTCATACTTGTACAGCACAGAAGCATTTATCAAGTTTTGCTTTCATGACCTCTGAAACACTTCAAGGTTACTTCAAATCCCAATAGTTCTCTCTTTGTCTCCTTCCTCCCCAAGCAGACATCTAATGCCTAAAGTTCAAGTATGGACTTAGGTCATGCCTAAGTTGTGGCCAAAGTATATTGTGGGTGCTCAAGAGTGCTGCTCAAAAGGAATCCTTTGAGGGACCAAAGGAGCATCTGTTCAATAATATGTGCACTCAAGAACGTCCAGGACATGCTTCTCTGTCATGCACTACAAACAGAATCCCTGTTAGTTAAAACTAAAAGGAAGTGCCAAATTCATGGCAGATGTTCCTTCTCTGGTACAACTGTGTTGCTGAAACAAAGGCAGTAGCTTCAAGTTTAAATTTCAAAGATGCAGAGTCCTGCTTCTTCCCTTAACAAGGGAAAAGAGCCACACCTGGTGGTTGGTTCCTTGCTGCCCCATCTTCCTACAATCCTGCTGCAGTATCAATATCAGTGAGCACAGTATGAGCTCCTTTGCCTCAGAGTTACACCTTGTCTGCTGCCCTCAGTAGCTTTCTTGTATCACCCTGCTGAAAAATCTCACTTTTTTGCTAAGGCAGTAAAATACACCATGCACTCACATGAGCTAGTTCCTTATAATCTGGTGTAAATAAACATTTTCAGTTTGTAAAAAACCCCAAAACCAAATCTGACCCAACAACAATGCCAACCAACCCTTTCAAAGCAAAAAAACCCTCAAACACAAGACACCAAAGAAAACAAAATCCACACAACTAATCCACCACTCCATGCCTCAAGCCACAAGGGTGAGTGAACATAAATAATCTGTGTGGTTTGGTGTGGGTGTTTTTTTCTTTGGAGGAGGGGGAGGGGGCGTTTGCTTTACCTATGGAGATTTTTATATTTACCTATTGTTTTCTGCCTGTTTGAATTTATTTTTTTTAGGGAAACAAGTTATTCCCATTGTTTAATTGGCCACAGCTCATAATTTCTGAGCCTATTGGTTAAATTTACCAAATCTGGGAATGAGACAGATATCAAAGCAAAGTATATATTTTTTTAATACGTGGCTTTTTTCCATAAAAGGGGCAGAAGAGAAGTTCAAACAGAGAGCAGATGAAGCATTGGAAATCTAGTTAACCTAGTTAGGCTTGCCTTTTGACACCCAGGAACCAGGCAGTCAGCCAGGCCACCTTTAGCTGTGACCCAGTAATGGTATGATGGACTTCCAGATCCAGAAAGCTTGACAGGGGATAGATTAGATGTTTTACAATGAGAGAATAAGAGCACAGTGGGGAAAACGAGAAGACGTGCAACAGGAAACTCATGGGGAGGTAGTGAAATGAAGAGGTTGCAATATCTAAATTTGTAGCAATTCAGGATTCATTAACTTAACTGCAACCAATTTATTTTTCTCAGTATTCCTGCTTGGAATTACAAAAGACAGCTTCATTTATTCTTCCTGCTTTGCTCATTATTTCTACAGGAAAGACTCCAATGAAAGTAAGTACAACAGCAACAAATTAAGCTTTTCACAGTTGCACTCACACAAACCCAACATCCTTCTTTCATCTTCTCCCACACCCTCAGAAATACACAATTGAAGCAGGACTGAGCAGAGTGCTAAAACTTATTATCTCACACTGCTCTGTGGAAGTGTGATGTCTGTGTATATGCTTTCAAATTCTGATGCAACACTCTGGTATGGTTGCACTTACAGGAAAAATAAAAGATGTCTGAAAATTAATCTTAGTGGCAGAGACACTAGATTTTAGTTAAGAGGGCATGTTTCTTAATATGTTCATCTTCCTTAATAGCTCCAAAGTAGGCAGGCAATTGTGCTGCATCTATTTTTGTATAAAATTGATTTTATATTAAAATTGCAGCCCTATAAAAATATTGATGCACCCTCAGGATTCAAAGGCAGTCATATATCATAATTTCATCTTAGAATGCATACTGACCATGTTTTACCGTGTGTTTTGCTTCTAGGAAACACATCCTAGAAATAACACCACAATGCAGTACACACATATTAAGTAAGCTCAGGGAATTATTTCTCCTCTGACAGGGGTGTACAGCTTCCACTCACTTCAGGAACTACACAAGCAAGGCCTCGACCTCTGTTTCCAGTGTAAATTCAAATGAAAAATGGATAGTCTATGAGCAGTAAAGCAGAGGGGAAACAATGCTGCTCTGCCTGAAATAAAAAGAGGCTACAATTTCACTGTATGTTCTTAGATTTCAGTTCAATTATTAAGAGATACTAAAATATAACCATGCAACCACTAGTTTAGTTAATTATAGGCCAAGAATCTCAGTGGATGATCTGGTATAATTCTGCTATTGTTAATGAAGCAATAGTAGTCTATACCAGCTGAACATATGGTTTCTGTTATCATGGAGAAATAACTGGCCTTGCCCTTGTACACATAAGGAAGAAAAAGAAATGTGGAATAAGGAAGCAGAATTACTAAATGCCCTCTTTACATCAGGCTTCACTGACAGGACTAGCCCCCAGGACTGTCTGGCCTAGGTCCAAGGAAAACCAGAGGTGAAAGGAAGATTTTCCAGTGGTCAAAGAGGATAGGGTTAGAGATCACCTTGTCAAACTTGGCATCTGCAGCTCCATGGAGCCTGAAAGGATGTGCCTATGAGTGCTGAGACAGCTGGCAGACAAGAATGTGGTCAGGAGCAACAACCATGGATTCACTAAGGGTAAATCCTGCTTGCCAACCTGATTGCCTTCTACAGTGGCAAAACTGCCTGGATAAATGAGGGCAGAGCAGCCCATATTGTCTACCTGGACTTCAGCAAGGATTTAGGCTATGCCTCCCACAATATCCTAATCAATAAACTCAGGAAGAGCAAAGGGTGAAGTGGGCTGAGCACTGACAGAGTGACACATCCCAGAGGGTAATAATTAGTGGCACAAGGTTTAGCTGGAACCCGTCACTTGTGGTGTCTCCAACAAGAAGCAAGCAGAAACTTGTTTGCACAGGAAGTTCCACCTGCGTAGGAGGAAGATCTTTTTTACTGTGCAGGTGGCCATGCACTAGAACAGATTGCCCAGGGAGGTTATGGAGTCTACCTCACTGGAGATATTCAAAACTTGTCTGGACACATTCCTGTGACACGTGGTCTAGGATAACCATCTTGAGTAGGGAGACTGGACTAGAAGACCCACGGGTGGTCCCTTCTGACATTACTGTTCTGTGATTCTGTAATTAAATACAGAGTCTATTTATTTCTATTTATTTATCATTAACTTATTAATTAATTAGTTTTTTCTGAGAAAGTTACATTTCAGGTTGTAACTTCTAGCTACCAAGAGAAAATTCTTTAGAATCTGTTTAAAAATAAAGTTTCATTTGATTTTTTGGCTTTGGTTAAAAATGGTGTTTGCCTTTCTGCCAGGCTTCTTAATGCATTAGAGTCATACACAGAGTTGAAACACACTGCTTTAATATGATTTTGTTGTATGATTTGAAAAAAATACCATGAAAGGACTAAATCACACCTTACTTTAGCTTCAGAAATGCTTCTCTCAAGTACTGAAAAATGTAAATACAAATCCAGTAATAATACATTTTACGGTTAGTTAACCCACTGCCTTCATTTTGACTTTACCTGAAATCAAATCCTGTGCTGCATACTCATGTGTTAACATGTTCACCTGCCAAAACAAGCTTTCTGGTCATTAAGTCCTCCCCTCAAAACAAAAGCCAAAACAACCTATGAATAATTAAAAAAACCTCTGGGAAAACAAAACGAAGCAAACAAAAAAAAAACCAATCAAAAAAACCAAAAAGGCAAAAATCTTGTAGCATTCACTGTTGGTGTTGAACTACATATCAAGGAAAAGAGTTTTATTTCCATAGGTTTGTTTGCTTTGGTAATTGATGTCTCTTCCTCTTGTGTTTTAAAGCTGTCTTTAACAAAATGACAGCTTAAAAGCCCTCCTTATTCACAGCTTGAGGTTGAAATGGAATCAAGCCAGAGCTGGAACGGCTTTCCAAATTAGTAAAGGAACCTACTGCTGAAGTAGACTATTACCCTGCATGTGTTAGTGCATACAGCCTTGTTTCTAGTACCCACAACTGGGCTAGCTATCATTTACTCACCTTGCAAAGCTGCCTCCTTCCTGTTCTTCTGAAAGAATTTAGTTAAAACAAAAGAATAATCAACATAAAGTCTTTCGTGCTTGAAAGCACTTTTCACTTCAAATGGCTGAGCAGCATCAAATAATTTAGGAAATTACACCAGAAGAGTCTTGAAGTGCTTGAGGCAAACACAGTGGGCTGCAGTTTCAAAGGGGCTGTGCAAGAGGGTCTGAAAGTCTCATGTCTGGTGAGTACTTATGCAGTGTGAGTAAATGGCACACAAAAAGCCAGGGTGATGGTCACATCAAAGAAATATACAGTGCAAATTTCAAATTGCATCTGGCTTCCAGGTCTGCTGAGGAACCTTGTAATGCAGGTACAAAGATAAGGCTTTTTTTGTTGAATTCAGCCAGTGCCATATATTTTGGGGAGACCAACAGATGCAAGGCACTTTAGAAATGGGGGATCTAAGCCACATAAATGCTTAACATAAAAAAGAAGACTCTCAAAGAGTTAAAAACAAAGAACATGTCCTTCCTGATCTAACTTTCTTACCCTTGCACAGAAGAATCCTGAATTTTAATGGAGATTAACAGAAATTACCTAGCTATTGGGCTGGCTTGCTTACAGGTATTAGCACTCACAAAGCAGCCTAGCATACAAAGATGATGGGCAATGATTTCCCAGATGCCTCTTGATCATTTTTCCCTTGATTTCAGTTTGCACTGAAATTCATACAAATCGTCAGTAAATGTGCTCCTTACAGAGACACTCCAGAGCTCAGGAGCAATGAAAAAGGGCAAGATGAACAGCAAAACTACTCCACAGCTTTTGGGAGATAAAGGGAAAATGTCACACACAAGCAGATCTGTATGTCTGTGGGCTGCAGTCAGACCACTGTTGCACATTGCAACCTAAGAGCCCCGTGCTAACAAAGTTTAAATTAAAGGAGCTAAAAGTAAGAATTTTATAACTAAGTAAAGGGCACATGCAGAGCCTTAAACCACCAGTAAAATTGCAGCAACAGCAAAATGAGACCACATGTCAAGAAAACTAAAGAAACTGCTGACTATGATAATGAACTACCTTGGAAAAATCACAACCTTATTCCACCTTGCCAAGAGAGTTGGATCACACATTAGTCCTTAAAGCAACTTAATTATTACTCACAGTTCCCTTTTTCAGCTGCTTCGCTGCACTCCTTGGACTTGAACAATAATCATGGGATGGAGCACCATGCAGTCAGGCTCTTCTGGGTCAGCATCAAGGGCTAGGTAAAGGGAACCACATATAATTTCATATGCCTGGTTACTTTCCTGATCAGCTGCAAGCACTCCTGTTTGGCTCTCTGAAAGAGCTAATTTGGAAAATATGTGAAAGGGGGTTGTAGCCAGGTGTGGGGTCATTCCTTCTCCCAAGTAACAATTGATAGGATGAGGAAATGGCCTCAAGTTGCATCAGGAGAGTTTTAGATCAGATACTAGGAAAAAAATTCTTTATTGGAAGGCTTGTCAAGCATTGGAACAGGCTGCCAAAGGAAGTGGTTGAGTCACCATCCCTGGAGGCATTTGAAAGAGCTGTAGACGTGGCACTTAGGACACAGTCTGCAGCGCACTTGGCAGTGCTGCATTAATGGCTGGGGTCAATCTTATCGGTCTTTTCAATGATTCTAATATTCCCTTGAAAAAAGTGAATGCAGCTAGGATTAAATCAATTCTCCTGGCTTAGGCACTAATCCCCAAAACCCAGGTGAAACAGTCCAGGTCTATTATCTGCTTGCAGTGACAGGTCAGCAGAAGGGACAGCATGGGATGGCTGCCCCTTTCTGCATGGCCCTGAAGGGTGGAAGTGTGTGCCCTTTTCACCTCCCTGCCCACAGCATAGCCCAGTTTGCAGGGCATTCAGGTGTTAGTTTTGGTAGTAAATCCCAGAGCCAGGCAAATGTTATTGTGCTTTTGGTATTTCACTGGCATTTTTTCATATTTTTTAGGTGGCTTTTGTTCAGAGACTAACTTTGCTTCCTAACCGCAGATCTTTCCTCTATTTAGATTATTTGAAATAACAGAGTTTCAAAAGATGC
The DNA here is from genome assembly GCF_009819885.2 of Catharus ustulatus. Lineage (NCBI taxonomy): Eukaryota > Metazoa > Chordata > Aves > Passeriformes > Turdidae > Catharus > Catharus ustulatus. The sequence goes on along the minus strand of NC_046221.1, from coordinate 42,368,723 downwards.
AGAGCAGACAGAGCCTTGGAGTTTTTTCCACTACTTAATTTACAAAAAGTCACAAATAGCTTCATACAATCCCAGTTTTTAAACCAGTTTCCTACTTGAGACTGATTAGCTCAGCAAAGTGGGATCAGAGATTAGTGGTTTGAGTCAGAGGAGCTGTAGATGAATGTAGAAGCAGCAAGGACAAAACCTGGTCCTGCCAAGCTCACTAACCTTGATGAGAAGACAATGGTTGTTATGTTGGGAAAGGCTTCTGGAGTGAGGATGGAAAAGAGATGTACCTGTGGCCAGCTGTGGTCACTGGGGTCACTCAGGGTGCCACTCCCAACTGCAGTACCTGACCAGACATTTGCACACAGATCATGGGCTGCCTGTGCACCCAGACATGTGCTCTTCAGTCACTCTGGTGTGAAAAGGATGCCTTGTAATAGCATCAAACTTTTCCTCCAGTCTCTTCAGACTTTCTGCCGCATGTTCTATGCAGCACTCCCACAGCTGCCTAACCACAGTCCCCTCGGACATGCCCAGCTGCAGGTTTGATACAATTTGACTCTCAAAAATATTCTCATAATGGGACTTAGTGGAGTTAGAAAGATGAGTCAGCAAATGAGTATTAGACATTAATCTTAATGGCCAGGAAAATTTGGAATTTATATCTTAAAATAGGAGTGAGTCTTAATATGTTTTAATAATATATTAAATGAAAATAAAATCATTTATTGGGGAAAAGCTTCAGATGTGCAATACATTGGTGGAGGTGGGGAGGAGGGAAGGTGAACTTCCTGTTTTCCTGCCTTTTTATTTCAGGTTTGTATCACGCAATAGAATCAATCTTCACTTAATATATATATCTGCAAGTTCAATGTATTACTGTTTTCAGGGGAGCTATTTTCACAGCAGAGTGCTACCTGGCATGAGTGAGCCAGCGTGGCATGTTCTATCTGTCTGAAAAAAACTGCTTTTGGGTGTTTCATCATTATACCAGCAATTTTAATATTCATGGCTCTCTAGCCTTTGTTCCCTAACCTAGGGCTCTCCCACCTTTCTTCTGTTTACCTCCCCATCCTCTTTTCCAGTACCTCCTTCCTTTTGTTCTTTTCTGTGTATTGCAGCCCTTGAATCACACCCCTGTTGCCAGACAGTTTGTCCTCTGCAGTGCTGAATGGGCACTTCAGAAGGCAGCGTGTCTCCTTCTCAGGCAGCCACTGCTTATTTCACACACAGAGAGGAGCAGCAATTCAGCACAGTGGGAGAAATTACCCAGCACAGCCTGGGGGGGAGGTCGATGAGACAGAACATTTTTCTGGAGTTTTCTGGCTCCATTTAACCTCTCAATAAAAGTAGGTTAGAGCATCCTGATATTATGGGCCATGTGAAAGAGGAAAATTAAAAAAAAAAAAAAAAAGGGGGGGGGGGGAGGAGGAGAAGGCATTCTTTGTATAGGAAAAATGTCCTTGCAGGTAATGTACAGAATTCCTTCCTTATGTATAGTATAAAAGACGGGGTTATTATGCTTGGCTCAAGGCTTTTTTTTGCTATACTCGGGTCTGAGCTGTCACAAGTCTTACCACGTTTACTTCTTCATCTGGACTTGGTGGGGAAGAGACTAAAGAGAAGAAGGTGGAAAAAATATTGTCACTTACAGTTCATACAGACAAATCTAGAAAATTATCTGTGCTGTATTCTTTAAAAAAGAGAAAAAAAAAAGGTGTCTGGGGGTCCCATATTCTTTGCAAACACAATCAATTATGCTTTGAAACAGGTGCTAGAGTGCTGAGCAAAGACTTTTATTCTCATTTCTCTACATGGAAAAACAGGAAACCTTCCCAAAAGGTAGTGTGAGAGAGCTCTGGACTGGCCAGACACATGGCCACATGGTAAAGGGATGGGGACATTACCATTATAATGAAATTTAAAATTGCTTGTTAATAGAAAACACCCAAAGACCCATGAGGAGGCTGCTGCTTTAACTTCATTGTAACTAACGTAGACCAATAATGAGGAAGAAGAAACAGATCAGCAAGCCAAAGCAGTTTTTTACCCCTGAGTTATGATGGATAAAGATGTTTGAGTGGGATTTTATAATGCATTATTTCTGTTTTAATCAGGCACTATAAAGCAGCAACAGGGCTTATATACTTCACAGCCACTTTGGATTATTGAATGCTCACAGTAGGCTAAAAGAGCACTTACAGTTCATCAAATTAAGCAGAAATGTATAAATTAAGTGCCATCAAGCCCACAAGCCAATGCATTTATGAGGAGTGAAGAAGGGGAAATAGAAGAGATTTAAAGGATGAGACATTAAAATGTACTTTACAGTATGCTTTTAAGAAATGACATTCATGGCTGAAGGAAACAATTAACAAGCATCCCAGTCTCTTTCTATCCATCGTGTGATGCTAAGACCTATTTCTACTTGTCTCCCTAGTCAACTATCTGTCTTCCCTGGCTGGCTATCTGTCTTCTCTGGTCATTGATTATTGCAGTATTTCCAAAGAGCATGATTTATTGTCTCCCACACGTTGCAGCTTATACAGTATGCCTGTCATGTGAGGCAGGCTCAGCCCGGAGCTTAACATCAGCAGTGTGGATAAAAAGCTCAGGGTCTCACACACAGAACCTGTTTTGCAGAATATCATGTGGAGCAAAGGCACTAGTATGCCATGAGACAAAATTGCAGCCTTCTGAATGCAGAGCACCTTTCCTGTCACATAAAAGCCTCATCCAGGTTTAATGACCCTAGGAATTTCCATACTTCTCCCTGTCTCTGGACTATCAGAGAGGGTACCTAAGTGGAGAATCTCAACTTGCTTTTTGGCACTATGAGTTTGCCAGTCAGTCATTATTCCCTTCATTGGCTGCTGGTTCCTGGGCACCCATCATAAATCAGGGATGCATTTTTCCCCTGGTGGTTCCCATGCAAGTTTTCAATATGTTCAGGATTGCTTGGGCTCTTAGCTAAGACTGGAGGCTAAGACAAGCTGAAGATGTCTTCTGCAGGAACGGGAGGCAGCAGGTGCCAGCCCATTTCAAAAAGGGCTGGAAACTAATGCCTTAAAGGCATAGGATTAGAAGAGGGCAGTTTCACCTTTGTGACACCTAATCAGGAGGAGGGAAGGAACAGCTGGACATGGACAGATGGCGAAAAAAATACAACAAACTTTTTTTCTTCCATATACACTAAGATGGTATCATTTCTGTCGTGTCTTTTACTGTTGTCATAGATTATGAGAATTGTCACAAAAATAACAGCACAAGCTAAAATAGCTCTTTAAAAGCATAGAGGGAAAATCATCAGGATTATGAAAATATCATAAATTAAAACAACTTGGAAATAAATCACAAACCAAAAATCTTTATGCATCTGATAAACTGTTTGTAAACGATGGTCATATATCTTTAATCTACATTGCAGCATGAAACACCACCTTTTCAGCAAGGACTTTACAGTAACAATTAAATATCATTGTCCTCAAAACAATTACCATTATTTCTCATCTCTACAAAAGCAAGACCTCAGACATTAAGTAGTCAGTTGAAAATCCCCATTGAAGACTTCTCAGATCAAGGAGAGGTTTTGTTTCTAACATAAACTGAAACAACTGAGAATTTATTAAGAAAACAATGGGAATACTAATTAACAACCAAATTTGCCAACTGTGTTTTAAATACTAATCTGCTAGATAAGGAACATTTTATGAGTATTTTTTGCCAGTTTCTTCTACAGCAGTTTTTCTGTGTCCATTATCAAATTCTGCTCATCTTTCTCTACAGTATTCTTACAGGGAATGTGTTAGATGAAACTATTGAAGTCAAACTAAGACAAGGTAGGTAACCAGTTAAGATAGAAAAGTGTTCCTTTCCAATTTCCTACAGAAACATTGGGTAGGCAGCCTGTATTGGGATGTGGAACAGTTGGATTGAAAAGATTTCAAATTTGGATTCTATAAAATAATCCTTCAACAACTGAACTGTATATGAAAATGACCACCCAGTAGGTCTTGCAGTTTAGAAGAAAGTGGCCACTTTAAATTATGCTAGAAAGCAAAATTCTTAAAATGTACTTCCTCCTTAATAATTGTTTATTTTAAATAGTAGGAAGTTCCTATACTCTGAAAATTTCAAGTACAGAAGCATTATTTCTAGAGTGGTCTCAATGCATGGTATTGGTTGGTCTTGCTTCTCTTTCTGCCTTGTGTGACAGGATAAGAGGCAAGGAAAGTGAGTTTGTAGGTGTCTAGCACTTACATGTTTTCAACAGCAAATACGTGTCTGTTCATATGCACATACATTTATACAAATATGTGTACACACACGTAGAGATTGTGGCTATGGCTCACAGTCTGTGGTGCCATCTGGTGGAAAAAAGTCAGCAGCGGCCCTACTGCCAAAAAAATAAATGTACGAGTAGCCTTTAGATAAGGAAGGAAGGAATGAAACCCCAAAAGAAGGAAGATCTGATCATATGATTAATGGAAGTCAGAGTGTTCATCAAAACACAATCAGTTCCAGTCTGTCTCAACACCTAAAGTTTCTTGCCTTGACTGTCTCAGACTGTCACAGTCATGGGTATGGATCAGCAATCATTGATGAGCATTTAAAAACCACAAAAGGCTTGAATGGCTAATGGAAAAATAGAAATACTCCCTGACATTTCTCACTGCGTCCTTTCCTGATTCTGTCTGAGTTAGGAGAGTTGGAGTCTTGTGGACTTAATGGAACAGCAAACATCTTCAAAGTCTTCAACATCTGCATCTCATAGAGAACCTTTAACAGTGAGCAAATATTTACACAAATACAAGGGGGTTTTTTTGTTTGTTTCTCTTTTTCTTTTTTTTTTTCCTCCTGATGCCCTGTCAACTTCATCTGACTTCAGCTGTCTTCATTTCTCTCAGTAGATGCAGTACTTGGTATAAAATTTTATACTACAACTTCTAGACAATAAAAGCAATCATTGTTTTAAAGATTTCCTGGGCTTATATTTGCCATATAGGCAGGGGAAGGCAGTCATGTTTTATATGAAGGATCTGGGATGGTTTTCTCAAAATTCTTTCTTTGTTTTAAAGAAAAAAAAAATGGACTGGTTACTTTTTTAGAGAAATATTTTATCTTCAAGGACATCACTCACATCAGAACAGATTAATGCCTGAGGGAGCCTGCCCAATATGAGTAAGGTCTAATTCTCCACTAAGTTATGCTAAATTTGGTCATTTAGGAATGTTCTTTTATACAGAGTTAGATAGAGTTAGTTATGATAGACTTCTTACTGTGTGCTCACAATTGAACTGAGAACTAGGGATAGGCGTACTATTGTTAAGTCTTCCACGGCAGAAATATGTGCCGCAAAACCAGTTTTGTAGAGAAACAAAAAATAGTTGAAAAGTTCATTATCAAGAATAGTGACATTATATCATGTTCATGTTCTCATAAAATAGCTTTAAATAGTAAAACATAGTTGACCAATATCAGCTTTTCTTTTTTCAGATTGAGATCCAGAAATGAATTAGTTAATTAAATAATGATCAGGATTGTTTCTTAAAAGGATGGAAAGTTTGTCAAATGCTTGTCAATGTGTCGCACAAAGAAAATACTCTGGAAAGCAGAGACTTCAGGTACATAGCGGAGCAACCACAAATGCATATCTACATACCAGCTGTAATTAGTTTCTCCAGCTGGGGCAAATATGCACCCTACACATCTTCTTCATTTCCTTTCCCCAGGCTCCCTTTATCCTTTGCCATTCAGGGGTTGAATACGACTTCTCCACTTAGTTCTCAGGCTCTCTGAAAACTCCATCAACCTCTTTGACAGCCATCAAACCCTCTCAAAAAAAAAAAAAAAAACAGAAGGAAATGCAGTGGGGAAAAGAGGTGATATGACTAAATAAAAATCCCATCCCTGCTGAGATAACATCCTAATCCATTGGCAGTCTTTCTTGATAAAGAGGGAGAAAAATCTTGGATAAGATTTCAGAACTTGAGTTGTGGTTGAACCACCTTTATAGCTGCCATATTAAATATATTCCTTGACCTTCAAAATTCAGCATTGTCAAAATGTGTTCTTAAATCTCACTCAAAAAGAGAAGAATTAAAACATATGACTCCTGTTTCAGCTGTTGCCTTATTTCTGCAATTCTTACTTTTTGTTCTTGCGTTCTTTTGTTTCTCATTGCTTATATTATGATGTCTGAATCACAAGCTGCTTCTTGTATACAGTGAACTCAGCAGAATAATTTGTATTGACTTTATTTGGGATAGAATTGGATTTACTGTCCATTGCTCTAATCTGTTAGATTACTTTTCTCCTGCTATTTCTTTCCTATATGTAAATAAATAATGAATATAGAGAAGTTGTACTTATTGGCTGGTGTAGTTGTTGGAAGAATGGAAACTAAATAGAAGAAATGACTATTTTGGGGAACAGTTTTCACACAATGTTTTTTACAAAATATTTGTCTATAAGTTTTGACTATGAGTTGTTAAAAACAAACTTCCATTTACTACAGAAATGAGAACATTTCCCAGTGAGTATAAGCCTCCTTTCTGCTTTCCTGCAGTGGAGATTTTTTACCTATCCCCATCATTCAACAATCCATTGGCAGAAAATTATCTTTTTTTCTCCCAGTTTTTCTAAAAAGAAATTCCTTGGTTTCTGTGTAAACTCACAAATAATTACTGAGAAGGGGAAGGTTTCATTTGTAGGACAGTTCAGCAAGTTCAGTGGTGAATGCCTGGAAGACCTGTGATGTACATTGTTACTATGATTAATGACTCTTATTATTGATGCAGAACCATAATATTATACAGGATCTGTCAGGAATAAGAGAGCAATGTGTTCTGCTATAAAGAGTTACAGCAGGAAAATAACTAAGATTCATAAAAAGCAATTTTAACAGATAAGAAACATATAACCAACATGATGTGCACCATTTGTAGTTCTTGGAATGTTGTCTGTTCTCTGAGATAGGAGGTGGACTGGGCTCTTAGTGGATATAAGAAAACCAGAACACAAAAAATAATTTTAATTTAAAGAGGGAGCTGATTCATTTCCTCATAAAACCTTGGAAAAGTCATTTGAAGACAATTTATTTACAAACACACACCCAAACTGATGTCTGACTGAAGGAACTGATGTAAATGGGATGGTGTCACAATTTTGGGGAGTGGGAAAGAGCCCCCCTTTTCAGCCTCAGTGATTTCTTTACAGGTTCAAAATGGGCATTATCCCCTGTGGTCTCAAGGTGCTCTTTTTTCTAGGGTGCTGCTGCACATCCTCACTCAACAATAAACTCTGTGATTAGGTAGTGGCACAAACTTGGAGTGTGGAAAGGCTGATAGCGTCTGGTAATCTGCAAATTATTTAGGTAATCAACAGTCAGAAATATACACCCTGGATTTGATAGGATCTGCCTTGTTTAGGTATCCACCTCTGCCTGGGTCCAGCAAAGGGAAGCCAAAGTAATTTCACGTGAGGTCTCAAGAACTATCAGAGATACAGCAGAAAAATCCATCAGGGAATTATGGGTTCCATATTAAAAAAAATATTCTCATACTGCGGGTCAAGTTCACTTTCAGTGGTTTTTAGTTGTAAAATGGTAGGAATATCACCTATTTTTGTGCATAATGGAATGTATCTCTGAGGTGATTGTGATTTTAAAAAATATAATATGGAAAAAGTAAGACCTAAATTCTTGAGAAAACCTCCTAAGTTTGTGTATTTGGATGTAGAAGTGAAATCTAGTCTCATGAAAGAACAAAAAAATGAGAAACCAAGTCTCATATGGATGTTGCATGGCATCATGTAGGGAAGGAAGGGGTTCACATGTGTTTCAAAGCTGAGGCAAGACGGCATACACAGGGTTGGTTTTTCCTCCTTATCTCCATGTCACAAGAATACCTTACATGACCATGTGGATCACAGTTCTGAAATCACCAGTCCTTCCTGTGTTCTCATCATGTACTCAAAAGCACAATTTAGGTTCCTTCCATGCTTGATTCTTGTTCTCTCTGCAGTTATATTCCATAAGGTTTCCCATTTCATGTCATGTTCACAGCAGGGACTCCTTCAGTCGGCACCTCACACGCTGCTTCTGGCTTCATTCTTAGAACACCTCTTAGGTATTTCCACTGCTTTTTCTGAGTCTTAATTGCTGAAAATGTGTCTGGGCAGCATCAACTGACACTAAAATGATTTCCTCTTTAATTTCAATTGAAAAATAAGTTCCGTTTCTTGCTCCAAACACTGCTTTCATGTCAGTAATTTCACGAGGCCCCCGAGAGTTTTACTGGAGCAGCCAGCTGTCATGGTGGAATCGTGCCGTGCTGGACCAAGCTCCAGGAGCACACACTCAGCTGTTACTGGCATTCTGCATTTTGAGTGCTCAATACTTACAGGAACATCAAATATTTTGAATAGATCTGCGTTGGGTGGGAAGTGGAGACAGTACTGCAGGGAGCTACTGTGCAGATAGAAGCAGTAATAAATTCTGTTGCAAGAACAGGAGGATGGGAGGTTTCTTAAGTAAAGCTATGGGAGAAGACTGAGAGGGATTTTTTTGTTGCTCATTTTGGTGAAAAGATTCCCGTGCTTGGTGTGTTTCTCTGACCTCTGCACAGAGATCGTTTTTCCTGTCTAGAGACATGGACTTCCATGTTTTTTGTTCTCTACAGACTACATCTCTGCTGTGTATGTTGCACCTAATGACATCTGCAGCCACTAAAAGTGAAGGTGGCAAAGCCCAAGCTGGCACTAGCAGGCAGGGGTGTGAATCAAATGGACAGGCACATTTTGCACATGTGCCCTGCTACCAAGCAGTTTTTATTACTGACACTGTCATAGGAAGAAAGAAACAGGTTGTCAGCTCTGTATATTGCTCTTTAATTTGAGTTCTGAGGATGGGTTTGGGGCTAAAGAAGACTGAGTGTAATGCACCATGGAGTCCCTATCATGTAAAATTATCCCAAATCTGTTTACACACATGTGCATGTATTCATATCCACAGCACAATGCCTTTCCTAAATGGCATTTTATAAAGGAGCAGAACATTTTATAAAGCAGAACTTTGCAAAGGATGGAAAGTAGACATCTTTCTTGACTCTGGTCAGTACCTTATTCTGCAAACAAACTTATCACACAAGTGTGAATCTTCTGTAACTCTTTTAGAAACAAGTCTGAAATACTCAGTGTCCCTTCTGCCAAGGTCTGTTGGCAGGTATAGCTGTGCTGATTAAATGTCTGGCTGTGTGTGCTGGGGCTGGGGGCAGGCAGCAGGTAGGTGAAAGAGGAAGGAGACTGGGGCCTTTTTTTTTTTTTCTGGTAAATAATTTCTTTTGGATGATTGCAGATATCACTACCAGAAAAAGTAATCTTGCTACAAAATTTTTCATCCTGTGTTTCTGAGCCCTTTTTACTGATAAAGTGAAAGCTTGCTTGTGCCACAGTGAGGAAGAGACAATTTTCTGGCCAGATGCTGATGTTTTGTTATTTAACATTCAAGTTTCTTTGTCCTCTCACAGGCTGCATGCACCTCAGCCATCCATGTTGCTTCAGTTCTTTCCCTTTAGTCTGTGCACAGAATTAATCAGAATAATTTGTTGATTCACTCACCAGGGCAGCTTATGGTCACTTATCGAAACCTTTGTAACAGCCTCCAAAGGAGAGGCAAAATAGGATAGAACCTTACTGGCCTGCCAAGCCTAGGGAAGATTCTTTCCTACCTCTTCTCTTTGGGAAGTTTGTTTTTCCCATTTTTGTCCAATTATCTAGAGCATTTAATACTCCTACACAACAGACAAACTGCTTCTCTCAGATAAACGGTCCACATTACCACAGTGAGCTTTGATGCTCAAGTCCCTACTTTTAATGAGAATTCTTTCCAAGCTTAATAAAAAATTATATGCTTTGGGAAAAAATAACTGAAGAATTCCCAACAGAGAATCCAGCGTGATTATAGCTTGTTGAAGCTATACTTTTTGAAGGTTTGTCTTTGGTGCTGTGTAGGCAAGTAATAGAAATCACCACAGAAAGTTACACTCTGAATGTCAGACAGGATGTGTAATAGGGAAGGGAAAGATAAATGAACTTGAAGGGGATTGGGAGGAGCAGGAAGTTCTAATAAAATCAACTGTAATTTAGCCAAAGAGCAGAGGTTTTGCTGTTGTAATTCCCTCATCCTGGGTCTCCACAGCTGGAGGAAGTTTCTGACACCTTTTTTTTTTTCTTTTTGGTGGAGAGGAGACATGAAGGCCTTGTTCTCAGGACTTCCTGTCAAGACGAGCTGGCTGCAAGAGCTGGAACATATTACAGTAATAAACATATTCCACACAGGCAGGACTGGCAAATGGAAGGACTATTGCTGCAGTCCAGGGAAGCCCTTGATGTGGAAGAAAACCTTCTGTGCAGAGGCAGAGTCCTCACTAGAAGTACAGTTTCCAGCACACAGTGAGCATGGAAAGGGTCATTTTCAAAGGAAAAGCAAGGACAAAGTGTCATTTGCAGAAAACACTTCTAAGGCAAGCCCTGTGCCCAGTGCAAAAGACAAAACAAGGGCCGATTTTATGACCAGCTCACTGCACAAGACATTAAAGTTATGTTCAGGTGAGGCTCTCTCCTACAAAGACAGTTCAGCTCCCTTGTGTAAGTAGAAACAACCCTGCTGTGAGCATCCTGTCTCAGCCATTGCTACAGACAACACTCATCGCTACTCAGAGCACGCTCAAAGCTTTAGTACCTTGTAAAGGTCAGTCTGGCCCCCAACGTGAGTCTTTTTGGATTGAAGAAATATTTCATCCTCACCATACAGGTCTGCACAGGGGTGAATCATATACCTCAACATGATTTTGGTGGCAGTGAAACTACTGGGTAACTATTTTTCCAAGCAGAGTAGATGTTTCTTTTGAGCATTTTTTTCTTCTGGAAGAAAAAAATAATTGGATATTCTCCAAAAATCAGCATCTGCAAACAGCTGTTTACACCCCAAAGCCCTCACAGCACAATCAGCATGTGAAAAAAGAAACAGATTTTGGAAAGCAGTCCTTGAACTCTGTGTTATAGCCAGTTATTGCTGTGAAAAGTGACCAGAAACACCAAATTCCACTGAACTCAGGTGTGTCAGAGGGTCTAGCAGGAATCTGAATCACTGAATAAATGAGGCAGATCATTTTTCCTTCCCTCATAGGCCTAGCAGAAAATGTCTTTTTTTCTGTGTTTGCACATGGTAGAGACTGAGACAACTGTGTGTGACTGTAATAAATATTTACTTACTCATTTGGAAGCATGCATGGGACATAATTCTGAAGGGTCACAACTGAGAAACAGGGAAGAAACATTGCAAAACAGATTTTTTTTTTTTTTTTCTTTTTTACAGAGGTACCTTTCTGGGCCTCACCTCTAGAGCAACAAAGCCAGGTTGTCAGAGTGCTTGCTAAGAAGAGAACCTGGAACTTGCAGCACAAATGGAGAAAGGAAGCACTGGTCAGCTCTCCACTTCTGGTGGCTTACTCAGCTTGCTGTGCAATGGTTGTTCTTCTGTTCAGCTAAGGATTGCTGTGTCCTGGTATCAGCCTAGGAGATGTGTCTATTTCCCTGCTTCTGCCCCTTCCTTTGTACTAAAAAGAGACTCAGTGATGACAGTGCAACTTCTCATGTCATCAAGACTAACTAGAAAGAAACACCAAGATGATGTGTGAAAAGCTCAGAGGAGCTTGGACTCCACTAAAGAGTATTTCATACAAGATTAACACCAGGCAGAAGTGGCTCTACCTGAGGAAGAGAGCATCCTAGTCAGCTGCTGTGTGATGCAGCACAACTGTTAATAAAGAGGAAATTATTTCTGAGTGAAAAACATGGAACTCAATCCCACAGGAATTATGTCCAAGGAGCTTACACAATTTTCGTTTGGCTGCGTGTCAATGGCTGAATTCCACAAAAGACAAAGAATGTACTGACTGGTAAAAAATGATGAAATAAATCAAATAATAGGTTTAAATCATGGTTTCTATCTTTTTCTCACACTGTTCTATTTTTCAGCAGCATTTCCATGCAGCAGAACCTAGGGCCTCAGCTAGTCACACTATAAACATAAACCCATTCAACTTTTAAAAATAGCTGCATCGTTTATTTTCAACTCCTCTATTTAAAGCAGTGCAAATATCTAGTAGATCATTTAGCTACAATTTATGCTCCTTCAAGTAAGTTCAATGAGGTAGCAGTGCAAAGCATCTGCTAAAAGTGAGCACACCTTTGGCAGAGGTCTATATACATAAATTTTGAAAAGGAAGGAAGTGGTTTGGTCACAGCATTTTGCAAAAAAGTGGATTTTTCAGGAATGGTGTAACATTGGTAAACAAACCTTGATGACCATGCATGTTTCCCCAAACTGACAGGCTCTGGGAGGGCTGAAGTGGAAGGATATGCTGTCTCCTGCCTGTCTCCCATCTACACCGCTGCCTGCCCTGTGTGCAGCAGTGGGCAGCTGCAGCCTCCTGCCTGGATGTGCTGGGCAGCACGTTCCCCTCCAGGCAGCCTTGTTATCTGCCTGGCAGAAATCCTCCCCTGCTGTGTGCAGCCTCAGGACCACTTCTGTAAGCCATTAATCAGCACCGAGGCTCGTGCTCTCCTACGCCAAATGGAGGCTCCTGCCCAGTGCACTGTGCTCTGCTCAAAATCAGATTGACAGGAATGGGGCAAGCAGCTGAGGCACAAACAAATGCTACAGCAAGTTCACCAGCAGTCAGGTGGACACCTAGGTGTGAATCATGGCTTGCTTGGTACTTTCAGTAGCTTCTGCTGCAGTCCTGTCTGCTCTTGGCCCTTTGCTTCTGTGTATGCTGACCATTATTGGCACACAGAGACCTTGCTCTTCATGTGCAATATCTAGTCATCCAAAATAATAAAATTAAAATTTATATAAACATGCTAATTATATAATTTTCCTAAATTTATTCTACACCAGCTATGTTTTCTCTCATCCCCTTTAATTGAAATTTCAAAGAGTGACAACCAAAGGACACGGCTTTCTCCATCTGGAAGTCATGGACATCCATTCCAGATACAGACTACTGATAAAAAAGCCTTTCACCCTCTGGAAGAAACACACATCACACATTACAAAGCCCCGTTTGTCCTTGTTGTTTTAATTCTAAGGCTAAGACAGATAAAATGATATAATTTGCCAATTAACTTTTTTTTGTTTTGTTTTTTGGACACAGACAGTGGGACCATGAGGATGAGAAGATAAAGCTTTCTTACCTGAACTTCTGTGGAAGCTGATGTAAACCCCCTTTAGACTGGTTCCATACGCACACAGAGACCCAGCTGACAAAAAAACCAAACCCACTAATGCCACAGTTGTTAGCAATTTCCTTGTTAGTAGAGCTTGAAGTGGAATGATCTTGGAAACGGGGCAATCTTGGAAGTGACAAAAATGAACCTGGCACCAGAACATCAGATATAAACCACCTTTGCACCATCTGTGTGGAACACAGTGTCCCACTTTCTGCTGATCTCCCCAGCCTCCAGCCACCCCTCAGCGCTCCAGGCAGGCTACAACTTCAGCCTCCTGCCTTCCTCCTTTTCTCACCATTATCATGGCCAGCAACAATGCACATTTCAGCACAGGTGCACTTGAAAAAACCCCCCTCACCTGCTTCCTCATCTCATTCTTCTGTCTTCTAATGATTTCTTTAGTCTTTCCTGACTAAGTTGGAGTTAGATGCTCATTGGTGCATATTTCATTGGGCAAACCAAAAGTGAAAAGAATGTGCAGGCAATCCCACAAAACATGTATAGAGTTGAAGGAGACAGGCACATTCCTGGTAGGTAAAAAGGAGTACTCAGTGATTCCTAATCTATGAACAAAGCCACTTGGCTGTGGAGGAGACTGGAGCTGGACTTTTCCACCCTCCTCACCTTTGCCACAGAAAGTGCCTAGTGGGAAGAAATGCACGTGGCAACAAGAGAGCTGCTGAGCGAAGCAGCCATGGGGAATGCACTTGTTCCCTGTGAGATATAGCTGAGGAGGCAATTTACTTTCCAGTTCTCTTTCAAGATGAAATATCGCTCGCTCTACCACTGCTTAGGCTGTACTTATTCCACAAATAAAGATTTTCTGTCTTCCATGTGGCAATTTTTGCCCTGAAGTCACTCTTTAAAATAAACCTCAGCAACAGAGGCAAAGTTCCTCTTGTAGGTGCACAGCTGAGAGTCTGGACAGCAGATACCCATCAGTGCTATGCATTCAGTCTTGGTGTGAGAAACACTTCCTCCAGTATTTCACCTGCTAGCACATGGGTGGCTGTGCTGCTGGCAGGGCAGCAAAGCTGTTCTGTCCCTCTGATTCCTCCTTTCCATTTGGTGAAGATGTGGAGGAGGCAAACTTTGCTGCAAAGTCTTTCTGCTCCCTCTGTGCTCAGCACTAGTCACAGCCTTGGGAAGCCTCACCCAAAGGTGCCACAAGAACACAGAGTCACCCAGCTCTTTTCTTTCTTTATTTTTTTATTGAAAGCTTCATCAAAGAAAACAGAAGTTTAAACCTAACATCCACTGATCTACAGAAAGCCCCAGGAGTGGGAAAATGGCAGCTATTTAGGACTGTGTTACAAATGGAAAACATAAAAAAAAATCATAGCAGTACAGATCTTTCAGAGACATTCTGAGACATCAGCACACAGATGCCCATATAAATAAGATTCATAATTTAATGTGTCATGGAGGTTCTGTATTCTACATTTTGGCTGCAGTGAAGTCTGTAAGGGATGTAAAGAACCTCTGAACCCTTTTTGTGACGCATATTATCTTGATTGGAAGTTCATCTGCTTTCAAAGCTGCTTGATTTTTCTTACAGATAGAATCTATTCATTCTCCTTTAAAAAGGAAAACAATTAAAAATTCCTAAATGAATTCTGTACACTTCCTGGTTTTACATAAAATTGTTTTGCCTCAAAAAGATAGTAGAATTTTCTTCCACTCTGAAATACATCATATTTAATAATACTTCAATTACATAAACATCATGTTCTCTTCTTTAGGCTGTATTTTTGGGCTTTTAAAAATATAACTGACTGTAAATTTCACCAAATTCATAAAATTATTATCCAAGAGAAAGACACTTAAAGGCAGAAAACTAATGTTGGGCAGATACTCTTTTAAGGACAACAGATCCAGATCTTGGAAGGTGCTTACACCTTGCAGGCTTTGGACCTACAAGGAAAAATGGATTTGTGAACCTGTCAAGGGCTGACATTTTCCACTTCATTACACATTTTTATTAAGGTGAAAGAACTCAGCTGTCCCTGTTGGGGAATTAACAGTTAAACTGAACAACTTCAAAAAACACAAGTACTTTTTCTTATCATGGAAATCTGAACCAGCACTGGCATTCATTTCTTTTACAGCTTTACTATCATAATTTTCTGTTCAATTTTAACAAAGAGCATGTTAATAAAGGGGAGAAGAAAGGGTCTCTTCTGCCTGCTTTGAGGCACAAAGGTGAATAAATCTCTGGGGTACATACAGAGCTCTAGCCTATTTTGGTGACAGGAGCAATATAGAAAAAGTTGGTGCTCTTTTTGAGAGGAAAATAACTCTCCTTACACTGCATCTTTGCTGCTTGCTGAGATTCTAGAAATCTGCTCCACTGAAGGGGAGGAGAAGTCTGCTGCTCACTCAGCCCTCCTTCTGAGAAAGTGTGCGTGCATGACTGCGTGTATGCACATCAGAAATGAAAGGAATCCTCGTTACTAGAGTCAATTGTCATCAAACAAAAAAGACTAATGCACCAAATGTCAGCAGTTTTGTTGTTTTCTGTTTTGCATTTCCATCACACCGTGACTGTTTTCTTGGTTTATATGAGCTACGGAGAAAGACCAGGAAAATCCCTTACCCTAGGGCACTTCTTTTATATCTGGACCAATTTCATGTTAAATAAAGTTTTGAAAGGAAGTGTTGACCGTGTGTGTATCAAACATTACTATCTTCAACTACCACATTTGGTCTCATCACTAAAAATGGATTGATTCATTACTTTAAGCACATTATCACTCTTTAGCATGACTCTTGCTATAGGTGGAGTTAAGTGAGTCTGCCTAAACCTGTTTTGCTCATGTCAACCTCAGCATTAAAATGAAGTGGCATGAGAAGCACCATCAAGCTTAAAACCATGAAGCATGGCAATTTTTTAAACACTTAGGATCAGTCTCAATCTTCAGTACCATAAACAACATAATATAGATCCAAATACTATGACATATTAAAAATAAACTTTATTACAATGCAGGCTTCCTCAAATTTGCTGAGTTTTGGTACACATACATACATAAATAATTCCCTTCATCTGATTTTCACTCGAGTAAAAATCCATTCAAATGTTACAGCCCAATTGCTCGTTGAAACTTTAAGCCCTCACTTCTCTAATGACCAGCCTTTATCTTCCATGTTTGGGCATGCATCCATAGCAGAAGATGATACAGTGTGATGCAATTGCTCTCAGATATGCCTCATTCTGCATTACGGTGGATTTCTTGATCAACACAACCAAGGCAGTCTCTTGGTAAAACAGAACTATACAAGTAAGCACAGGCTAAGGACATTTCAAGAGTCTGTTTCACTGGAAGGCAATAAGAGGACATTCACAATTTGAGGCCTGACTGTCACAGGTGAAAAGTGCTTACAAAACCAGCAGTAGAGCCAGATAGGAAGAAAGAGTCCCTCTGCAATCTCAGCAGGAACAGTGAGATTTTCTTCAGTGCCCTGAACTACACTCGAGTCAGCATCTGCAAATATAACTCTCTTCAGTTCCACTGTATCTATTTTTTTCCCTCAATGTTAAGTGACAAGCCCAGGTATTCAGAATTTTGTAGCCATAATTCATAGTTTTCTGACACCCCTTTTGTATTTATCTTTTAAGGTAAAAAAAAAAAAAAAAAAAATTACCAAACCTGAACATCCAGATTTGATAAGTTACAAGAATTCAGGTGTGATGGAAAGTATATACGCAGTTCAGTTTATGGATCTGATGTTACTTCTAGACCTCTGGGCCAGGCACCATTGCCTTAGATATCTAGAGCTGTTTCTGCAATCTTTCAGGAACTCTCCTGATATTTAAAGCTAAATTGGCAAGACAGAAAAAGATATTGACTTTACAAATTCAGGTCTTCAAAAAAAAAAAAAAAAAGGAAAACAGAAACTAAACAGAGCATAATAATAAACCTTCAAAAAAACCATATTACCATATTAGCCAGAACAAACATAAAGGAAACCACTTTAAGATTTCAGAGGCCATCAAGCGACAACACCCATGCAGTGTGTTGCTATTTCGCTGTTCACTTTTATCTCATTTTTAACTTTTAGAAATGAGTTACCACTTTCTGAGCATTCTGTAAGTTCCAAATAAGCTTTTTTCTTACCTTATGATCTATGACTGTTTATACTCAAGGCTCACAGTGTATACAATTCATAGATTTCAAGTACCAGTTCACTGTTTTTTTTGGGATCAGTAAGATGATGAATTGTATCTAAGGGGTCTATTTTCTTTCCTCTTCTTCTTCCTCTACATCTTTGCTTTGTTTCTTTTGATTTTAAACACTATTGAACATTACAGCATGGAAAAGAAAGGGAACAATTCTAATACAGAATGCACTTGAAACACTTCAAAGTGACAGGCACTGTGATATCATGTTGCCTGCCTGGCGTAATAAAAAACACTGAGATTGTTTAACTTTGCTGAAAAAAATAAGAAAAATGTTTCTGAATGTATAAATAAAGCAGCAGAGTTCTGAATAGAAACAAGAAGGTACCTCAGCATATTCATCAGCCACATGGTAGCTACCTTGTAGCCTCATTGTTGATAGTAAATGAGACTTTTTGTGTGTCACATTAGAACTAACACAGAAACAAATGTCTTTATTTCATATGTAACTGACTTGTGCCTGGGGATATCTCCATTCGTACAAATAATTCAGAGACAGAAAGAGAGTATGTGTAGAAAGGAAGAAAATAAGGCTAGATCGATTTTTTTTCCATCATATGCCCTCTAAAGAAAGAGGGAACCTTTATCCAAGGACAAAATTCAAGTGCCCCTCTCAAAGAGCAACAAGTAATGAGACAGCACATGAAACAGAAGGAGAGGTTTGGGTTTTTTTTTCTGAATTGAAAACATGTGGATAATGTTGTTCTTTTACTTTGGCATCATCTGGTTTTCAGAAGTGTTGAATATCAACAACTACTCTGGAGAAAGCAGAAGTTTTATCACTTCTGAAAATCAGGCCCCCTTCCCTGTGGTGAAGAACCATGTGAACTCCCATTTCTCTCTTTTCTGTGTTGCATACCTAGCAGCATTTACTTGGGAAATCCCCTCCCCCCTCCCACTATGTTAAAAAATACGATCTTGTTTTATTGATTTAAAAAAATAATTGTGTTCTTTTTCCCCAAAAACAGTCAGGTTAGGGAAACACAGACCTCCTTTTAAGATTGGGCAGCTGAATCAGATTGATCCAATACGTATGTTTTTATTTTCCTTATTTTTAATGGATACCCTGTCTCTAATCCACCACAGTAAATGTGATGAGCCTTCCCCTCTCTTCTGGATGGAGGAAAGTTTAAAAATGTTTGGTTTAATTTTTGCACATAGATATGTGTGTATGTATGTATATACGGAAATGCTGCTTCACTTCTGCCTCCTTAAGGAAAAAAATCATCTTTTGACTTCCTTCTCACCTTTTTCATTTGTCTGTTTGGAAGAAGTAAGGGCCATAATCAAGATTTCTGTATGGAAAACAACTGTCATTCCTAAAACAGGTTTTGGTGGATTAAATTTAGTGACTTTTTTTCTTTTTTTGCCTAATCATACTAATTAATGATTGTCAGCCAACATATTAAGACAACAGAAAACATAGCAGAGAAGAGTCATTTTTAACTTCCTGCCTGCATGACAATACAACATAATTTTCAACCTTTCTGTTTGTATGGGAAAGCTAAAATTGGAACAAAGATCAAGTTTGCTTTCTCTTATATCTACCTGGCAACTCAAATGCAACACTGAGACATAAATGCAGAATTAAGGTGGCTATGCATGCTGGACGATGACAAAGACTGAGGTGAAGAAATGAATTGGTACGTTGGACTTCAGAAGGAAGACTGTTATTTCAGTAGAAATACCAAAGATCAGGTAATTAAAGAGAAAAACTCACCAAAATTAAAGCCTGCCTGGACAGATTAGTTGGTAACCCAATCCCCTTTGCTTTGGGATGCTCTCCAAAGCACACTATCAAAAACCCGGACAGCTTCTGATACCAACTATTCTGAAATTTCCACTATAAACATATGCAGTATGCAAAACACCAGTGGAAGATAGTTTAAACAAACAAGAAAGTAAGAACTGGTCCGGCCATGTAGGTCAAATAAAGATAAAAAAACAGAAAAGAACCCTCTATCTTCTGGACTGCGTTAGGGTGTCACTTCATCTTTGGTATAAAATAGGCCATCCATAGGCTGCATTTGTTCACAACTAGGAAAGACTACAGAAATTGTCAACAATTTCTTCTATCTATTGCTTTTTTTGCACTTTTTTTGACCATAAGCTCCTATCTACTTAAGTTTTTTTTTTAATGCTCTTAAGCTAGGTTTTTGCAATGTGACAAGCAAAGCGGACTAAAAACTTCTTAAAGCTCATAAAAAAGACTGCAGATAAAAAGCACTAATGCTTTTGCTAGCGATCACGCTTTGTAAATAAAAAAATCTGCATTCTGCAAGAAAAAAACCCTGCATTCTCTATAATGCAGCAAGTTTTTTTCTCAATTCAATAATTTTACTGTAAAATGCTTTAGCCTTCTAGATTTTTTTCTGTCAACACTTAAGACAAAGTTCATAAAAGTCCCAGCATTTTTCCAATCCTTTCAGTTGCCACAGTTCCTTTAGTTCCTTTATCATCAACTTTTCTTCAAAAGAAGAAAATCATTTTCTTTCAAACTGTACAGTTTATTTTTTGTTCACCCCAAAAACTCAGTCTATTAAACTTCTGCACCAGCACCGGTGTGAGCAGTTTCAATTCATTCTCGGGTTTTCTAACAAGACGTTGACAGCTTGCCTTGAGAGCCTTTGACGTCCTTAAAATTAAGGCAATTAAGATTCAAGATAAACCTTACCTAAACATTTCTTTAAAAAAAACCAAAAAACCAAAAACCAAAAAAATACTCTAGATTCAAAACAAGAAGAAAAAGAAAATGAGAGAAAAAGAGTAGCTTAATTTTTGAGGAAGACAATTTGTTTTCATCGCAACTTGCTCCCTCTTGACATCATCAGTTTTTCTGTTTAAAAAAAAAAAAAAAAATCTAGCTACACCACCAGGTAAATTCTGAATTCAAATGTTCGTCCAGATGAAATGTCAACCCAGCATTTTTCTTCTGGGTTTTTCCTTTAGTTGAAAAAAAAAAATAGCAAAAATAAATTTGTCAGACTACATGACGGAACCATTTGCACAGCACATAAAAACACTGTTTTGTTTTTGTTGGGAAAGGTAGAAAAAAAAAAAGCATTCATTTGACGCCTGTGCAAACTGGAAGCCAACTTCTTGTTCAGTGAAGTTTCTCCATTCAAGGCAAAGATTTCAGACCGACATTCTTCAGTCCTGTTTATTGTCTGTAAAAACAATTGAATTAAAGTGGTCATTAAGTCAAAACAACATTGAAATAGCCTCCTCTCCTTTTTTTTCACCCAATTCCCTTTAAAAGTTATCCAAACTAAACTAACTTTGCAGCTGTTTAAATATGATACCACCACTAAGCTGAAAATAGGCAGGCAAAAATAGGGAACTCCTTCTTTGGGGACGTTAACACATCCTAAGCAGATGAATGCTAGGCATTAATAGGCAGTCTAACTACACTGAAATGAGATGAATACATGGTTTAGCACTGTGTAAATCTTTCACAGGTAATTCAATAAGAGGGTGAATATTTTCATAATAATAAGTGCCACTATTTATTTTGGGTATTAATAATAAAATGAAAGATAAAATTACAGCAAAAGGATACAGCCAATTTGCTAGGAAGAACATATTTTCTGATGGCAAGCACAATTAGACTGTGGAGCAGTCTGCTTAATGAGCCAGTTAAAGCTAACTTAGCAGAAACCGTCAAGGCAATATTAATTAGAAAAATATTTTTTTTTACCATATAGTGTCATATCTTTCTAAATTTAGCACAGAGAATGAGCAAAATTATCAACCTTTTTCCTAAAGAAGATACCTCTCATTTTGTGTTTTTGATGTTTCATGCCACTTAAAGATATCTAGCTTATCTTAATATCAGATCTAGCTTGTTTTAATAAGACTGTATGAGATATTTAAGAGAAACACAGAACCTACAGAAAAATTCTATTCCATTTCTAGGGCTATCTGTAAAGCTGTTGCTTTTCCCACAGTCTTTAAAGATTACATGGAAAAAATCCTTTCCTGACCGAAGTTCAACACGTGAAAATCCAGTACCTTTCCTTTTATAAACATTAATGCATTTGCCTTGACTAGTTCAAAATAAATTTTAAAATTACAAGTTAAATTGTGAAGAATGTCGATGACCTAACATCTGCCACAGAACTTTTTCTCTGGGAGTGTAAACACAGAACTACAATTTTAAATATTAAATTTGCCAAAGGGTTTTTTTATTGTATCACACCTGAAAATTAAGATTTTGAAAGTTAAGAACAGATTTACGTGGAATGCAACAATTAACTGTTTTCTTCAGATTTTCTATGCGTGATTTCTGGTGGGGCTACTGAAGTTGGAAGCTCAGCTCCTGAGATTTTACTGCCCCTAGGGGTCGAGTGGCTGCCACACATGTGAAAGTCCAATATCACCAACAGGTCACAGCACACACACTCTAATCTAACCCAGCACTGAGTTTGTCCACAAAAAGCTCCAGAAAAACATAATTCTTTCCACTTTTAAAATCGGAGTGTGTTGTCCAGCTGAGTTTTGCTTGGAGGTAAGAGAGTATACTTTTTGGGGGCAAGGATATCCATTGATCTCTGCTTCATAGTCTCTATGCTTTTATGTGCAAAATTAAATATTTACAAGGAAAAAGGGTCTAAAAGAATTAAGGTGAATTCCTCATAAAGTAGATTGCTCAGAATCAAGGGCTGTTTTTATCTACACAATACGTAGCCAGGTTTTTGCCATGAAGTTAGCACTTCTGAACTCCATGGGTGGCTTCCTCAAGGTCAGCATTCAGCATATTAAATAAAAGAACATGTATGCTGATTAGAAAGTGGAACTTAAATTCCAAGTTTCGTGGTTCATTTTTACTTACAAAGAGAGTACAGAGTCCTTATACCACCCAGTTCATTCTTAGTACATTGTCTCTCCTCTGTTGCCTGCAATTTCATGATTGTTGCAAAGAAATTAACTAAAAGGAAATATACCATTATAACTTTTCTCCTGCCTGCTCAGCTCCCATGAAATAATTTTGTATAGTCTGCCTCTTCTTTTGCCTATATCTGACAAAATCATTGTCCAGTCATGTTAATTACTTTCTCATATCTCATGTTGACAATCACCGTTTTATATCTGGCATGATGTTTGTTATTACTAAATGTGCCCTTTGAAAAGCAGAGTAATAGAATAATATTTTAATTATAAAACAAAATCACTTGGTTTTATATTAATGGTTACTGGAATATTTTGCCAGAAGTTTTTTTTAAAGACAGAGATTGTGTATATTTTGGTGTGTTTCTACAGCTTCCCACACTGCATTTCCGCCTGCAACTGGCAGATATAAATAGACGGCCCATTTCAGATAAAAAAAATACAGAAATAAGCATAATAAAAAAATCTGTAGTGGATCTGCCTGTCTGATTAAAAAAGAAAGGAAGTCCTCTGAATATAAATGCTAGTGCCATTACAAGTATATCCATCACTGCAAAAAGGCTGTAGCTGACAAGGAAAGATGAGGGATCTCATTTCACCACATGAGCAAGAAACACAGCACCCATTTCAATAAAGAATTGCAATGTAGTTTTCTCCTATGCTGGAAAAATGCCAGAATCTACAGCTCACAGCTACCTTATGAGGGCTTCTAGACCCTAGTCCTTTTTCTTTAAGATGCAAGAGAAAGGGAACTGAGACATGAAATCATCAGACCCAAATGCTACAGAACACACTCATTACAACAAGCCAATAGGACGGTACGGACACATAATTTTCTCTTTGCCTTTTATATTCTGTAAGTATTTTGCAATAATTAATTTATAGATGCTATAGAGACTGGCAGCTAGAAAGGATAAGCATACATAGTCTTTGTCTCCAACTGGGTAGCTTGTGATTGATTGTTTTTGCAATATGTACATACAATCAGATATAGGCATGAAAAAAAGTAGTCTTCTGTTTTATGGTGGTCAAAACCACAAAAATCTGAAACCATTTGATACTCATATGGTAGACAAACATGCATCTTTCATTTCCAGAGGTCAAACATGAAGTAAAGCAATTGACAAACTGCTATAATTCTAATCTTTCCTATACCAGCTCATATCTGATGCTTCTGTAAGTAGAGTCATGATGCATTGACTGACATATCTATTGTATTTCTTGTCTGGCTATTTCTCTACTTTCTTCCCAAGATAAAACATGCATAATTCTATTTCCAATGTGATGCTGGTGTTCAATATATGTGTGTTAATGAAAGACTGGATTTGTGCTCCTTCCTAGAATCTGTCCGACATTTATCAGTCCCAGTGAGCACTCTGTCACTATGTAACCTTCCCTTTGTGAAGATTTTTATTGTAGCAAAGAGAAGCTGCGTTTGAAGAGATTATTCTGAAGATGAAGGGACTCTTTAGAAGTCCTAAATACAGCTGTCAGTTTGTAAATTTTAAACTTTCCAAGGTATTCCATGGAAAGTAAACAAAGGGAGCAGAAGAATGGAGACAGGTTGAACTCACCTCTTTCTTATCGCTGCTTCTTCCATTTCCAGGTCCTGCCTACTCCGTGTCTGCATGGCAGTTTTTGCACGATCACAAATACCAACTTGGGGTAATTTATACTGCTTCATTACACTTTCAGAAAGAAACCTTTACATGTGCCAATGTGCACTGTGCCAATATTTTCACCACTGCAAAATTTAAGCCCTTTTTAACCTCTGATGCCAGATGCTGCCGTAGCCCAGCATGATGATTGTTAACACAGTTGTTGACATCCTTCTGAGTCCAGAAAAGCAGCAGACAGTTAGAGAGCATAGCACTGTGGGCAGGAGCGCAAAGACATTTTGCCAAATTGAGGCCATCAGCCAAAACCTTTTGCTGATTGCACTTCTATATATACAGAATTTGTCTGAACTTAATGAAGCTATTCAGAATTTATATTTCGAAAGAGGGAGTCAAATTTGGACTGCTGTAATCAAGAGGCAAACCCTTCTGACAAAGCCTATGCCTACTTACTTAGACTGTTGGTAAGAATATGCAGGCGCATGTTCACTGGATGTTTCCACTGTCATCTGTTGCTGTTGACCACTGGCTTCCTGTGATGAAGATGCTACTGTCTGTGGAGAAGTATCAGCAACAACACCCTAGGGAATCAAATGAGAACACGAAAAACTTACTAATTTTGCTCACAGCAGTGAATTATGTAAAAGAGCTCAGCACCAGCTCACTGTTCACGCATTTCTCTAGAGATCAGGAGAGTTTGAGGTAGCAGAACCACATGCTAACACAACAAACTCCATCAGTTTTAGAAAGCTAATTCAGCAACAAGAAGCTTTCTCAGCCCACTAGTAGTATTTTGCTCGCACAAGTTGCAGCGAAAAATACCTTCCCCTTTGAGGGCAGTTCTCTGCCCGTTCACAGCTAGAGGTGAATCTTCTGATTTTGGTGGATTCTGGGTTTTACTTGTTTTTTTCACAATTCTTCCAATTTTTGCTTACCTACCCCAACTTCACAGTGAGTTCACATTTATTTTGTTTTACTTAAAGTGCAATAAAAGCAGAATCTAGGCCCATCGCTTTCCACTTTACTACACAAGCAACAGAATTTTAGTCACCTTAGAATAATGCTGCTCTCTTCTACACACTGTTTCTATGCATGTTCCCTTCAAAAATAAATTTGCTTTACACTTAAATCTGTTAAGTCAGAGCTCCAATGAAGTTTTGTTTTATTTATATGTTTGCAAAACATAGATAAGCAAACACATAAAAGATTACATTCATCCATGTAACATTATGCACAATTTCTTATCTTATTTAGACAGTCTGAATAATACTTGGTTAAAGTTTTTTGTATGCTTTCAAAGCAGTATACATTTCTTTCCTCTACTCTCATGCTTGGTGTGTTGGTCACATGATTAGCAAGTCACTTCAGGGAACTGCTTTATTACTCTACTGCACACAACAGAGCCAGAAGAGGGAGCACAAAGCACTTGCTTTGTTTTTATTTGAGTCTCGTGTAAACAACAGGTGGTTTATTTTAAAGCATCAGTTAAAATATCAATTTCTTTTTTGTGACATTCTTTGTATCTATTGCTTAGCAGACTGTCAGTATTTTCTTTTTCTGTCTACTTCCTTGTCTTTTTCCTTCTCCTTTTGTCCATCTCATCTTGAGATTGTAAGCTCTCTGGGGCAGAGACTGTATTTTTTGGTCTCTGCTTGTGGAGCATCCAGCATGGTAGGGTCCTGGTTCATGATGCTACATGAATACAGATAAACATCAACAATAATCATCATTACTGGATAAGATCAAAACAGGCTATAGATTCAGATACTATTTTGATTATTATAGCAGATAATTATGACATTGAGTTACTTTAGAAGGCGTGAATATACTAGTGAGTGGTGGGGAGAAGGGCTTGACAAGTAATTTAAATTAACCTTAATTCTCATTTGGACAGGTCAGCATGGTGTGCAGCCAATCCCGTGGTATGAACCACTCTCTATCCCACCATCCCATTTTAATTCAGATTTGTATCTGCCTAATTAAGACTTAAAAATGGCAATTGAAAAGAGGCACTCACAGTGCATTTGCAAACAAATGAGGTTTAGGGCAAAATTATACCGAGACTGAAAAAAGACTGAAACACAACCAGCTCAGTATGACAGAATGGTAGTAGCCTTTCCTGTGGGACCTTATCTGGGAATAATTGCAAAGAACTAGGAGAAAACAGGATAAACCCACTTGACCGCTGGTGAAGCCATGCCAGCAGTACCACTAACTCACATCCTGAAAGCACAGAATAGTAATAGCACAAAATCCAAAGTCCACACAGATGAAGACAGAAGTACAGAGACCCTGGCACTCCTTGCCTTACCCCACAGTAGGGCAGAAGTTGTTAATAAAAGAGGGTAGTGCCAAAGAGAAGCACACAGGGAAGAGGATGCCAAGGCTCCCTCCTCTCACTGTGCTCAGCTGCCCTTATGAAGCTTCACAGAAGTGGAGGCCAAGCTGACGCTCTCCCAGCAGCCTGTGGTCTACAGGGTTGAGTAAATACTTACTCATTAGACTGTCATCAGCATGACTCAGCCCCAAGGAGGGAGGGAGCGAATCCTTCCTCAAGGATGAAAAGCACTCAGTCAGTGCAGCATCCTCCATGTCTGTATATACAAGAGGAAGGTTTCCATTGCTCAATCACTTTTTCTGGTGGCTAAATGTTTCAGCAATTACCTATGCTTGCTAAGGACAGCATCAAACCCTCTTGCAATCTTCTCTTCTTGAAATCTCTTTCGGTTTCGTGGTCTGCCTGCTGGGTTTGTTTTCCTGTCTCTTCCCATCTCCCTCCCAAGTACATGGGGAAAAAATAGTCATAATCACTGATGTTTTTATTCCATGTCCTGCTGTACAACAAAACAAATGCAAAACAAGAGCCCTTGCAAATAATTAAAAAAAATTAAAAAGAGGGGTTAGGAAAAAGAAGGAAAAGGAAAGAAAGAAAACAAAAAGAGAAAGAAATGTGCAGTCCTCATTTAAAAAGCTGGAAGCTTCCAGCCACCACTCTATAAAGAACCTTTAGGCCCCTTTCAAACAACAGGTGCTAGAAAGCATAATAAAAAAGAGTTCTACTCCCCCTTCACTCTACTTTCATGGATGGAGATAAACTTACTTCAATAGGGACAGCTGTTGGAGGCACAGGAGTGTACTGGGGAATGTAGGTCCCTTGCATAGGTGCAGCAGCAGTCATGTACTAGAACAAATCAAAAGCAAATGAACAGTAGAAAACCAAAATTAAGATGCATAAAACCATGTTAGAAGAATTGCACTTTTTCAATTTCCCATTCAGAGTTTTTAGTTAGAGTATAGCATATTGTTTCTTTTAAGTAAGGACTTTAGGTAATGGTACAACTTACCCAGCTACAAAACATTGTAATCTTGAACTTCAAACTCAGGTCATATCTGAATACAGGCAATAGTAAACACCTCACTGATAGAAGCAGATTGTTCTCTAAAATTGAGAGACTCCTATTTGTAGTTACAAACAACTCAGTGAAGACACGATAGCAGCATATGTGTTTACAGATACAAAGCAGCCTAAACAATAATTTGGAGTCTTATTGACCTTATCTAGTAACACCTACAAAATACAAAGCATTAAATTTGAGATGTTTATTCCAATCCATATTTAACCCCATCAACAGCAGCAGTTGAGTTTACAGGGATACAAAGCTGCATATGGGTGCAATCTGAGACAGGAGAAATGAAGCAAAAGTAAGATCCATCTGGAGTTTCTCCTTTTGTACACAGGTACCATAGCTAAATTCTTATGGCTTATTCTTACTATCCAGGGATCTTTCCTATGCATTTTGAAACTTGTGCAAATTATTATAGCAACAATTTATATTAGCTTCTCTGAAACACTGTCTCTACTAAGTACTACAAGACAATCTTTTTTAAAATTCATGTGTGCATATGAATTTTGTCATTGTTTTGGCACTGATTTCTTTATATATGACACTTTTCAAAAATCTCTTGAACTAAATGCAACAGTCATAGTTCAAATTTTCAAATAAAGTATTGATATTAAGTCGTTAGATCTATATGTACTTTTCTTTCTACTATCCAGTCCTAACTATATGTCTTTACTGACAAGAATCTCAGAATGAGCCCAATCCCCCAACTGACTGTATGACACTTCCAATACATGTTATCTTCAAAGACACACCAAAGATCTGAATCAGCCCACAATGTATTTGATGAATTTTAAAATGAGTTAAATATAGCTTTGCTTCCTGGCAGAGCTAGGAAGTGCTCACAAGATTATATTCCGCTGTTTATAGTAAAATTTACATTTCAAGCACTCTCCCACCTCAATTCTAAACTAACTGGATGGTTTGATATGCCTGTCACAAATATGCATTATGAAATTGCAAAATGGGGTGCAGACTGCAGCAATGTTGGAGAAACGCCTCAGGGAATGACAACAGTATATGTAAGAATCTCACAGCTAAATTCTGAAGTATTCTTTCAAGTAGAAGAAAATAAAAAGTATTTAAGTGATATCGTTTTCTATTTAAAAAGTAAGTCAGCATATGTGACATAGAATGCATACTTGCAATGTGAGCAGCATATGGTGTTGAGACTCATCACAGTATTTTTCCCCAAATTCACAGTGTTTTCCTTAACTTGAGCAAAGAGACAGGAGTGCCCTCAGCATCTGTGTGCCTACATCCGGCCATGTTTTTCTGCAGCTCTTTTTCCTTGTACTTCAGGAAAAGAATTTAATTCAATAGTGTTTTTTATGAAGGCTAACCCACCAAAAGCATTAGGGCAACTCTCCCTATTGTACTCAGTACAGTTGGGCTGTTCTCCTGCCTCACAGATTTAGAGCTAATGAGAATGCTACAGCAGGGTGTTGCAGAGCTGCTTCCATTCCATTCATTCTGCCTTGTAACCGTGCCTTCACATGTTGGGAAGACATCTGTTGTGAAGCACTGTTCTAAATTTGCCAATATTTAGCATTAACCTGAAGCACGCATTCTTAGAGTTCTGCTAAGACCTGTAAGGGTTCTAAACATCCATGCTTCAGTCGAGCTTCACTTGTAAAAAGATATACAGAGTTTATTTGAAAGTGGTAATTTAAATAATAAAGTGGTATCATTCAACTTGAACTTCTACTGTTTTATTCCTTGAATCTGGCAGAAGATCAACATTCAGACTCTTATAAGATGCAGTTGACCTTACACACAAACCCATGTGACTTAATATACAAATATTAAATTATTCAACTGCCTTTTAATTCAGATCACTCAATTTTTGCAAAATCCTTTGGCACTATGTTCTGCAGCACAACAATGGAAACTGTCTGGGAATTAACTGATGTCTTCACTGACTTTAAAAGCTCTGCTCTCAGTAGTTGTGCTGTTTCTTACTCTATTATTTTTTATCTCTTGAGGCAGATCCTGATCTTACTTTCCAGTCTCCTTCATGTTGCTTCTTTCACTGCCAGACAATCTGTAGGGAAAACTGTGCTATTGACTTGAGTGTCACTGGTGGCCCTGGCCAAAGCCTGCTGGCCCTGTTCATTTCAGATACTCACACCTCCTGGTTTAATTTTATTTTTGCAGAAGTTTTAACTGAATTTAGCCAAACAGCAATGATTTAAAGTACTGGAGACCAAAGCTATCCAGTTACCTGCCAGACTCCCTGGAGAACTGTAGAAGATGACTCCTCCCCTGTATATAACATTAGGCATGTCTAAATGTCTGTACTAATGGTGGTTCAATTTTTTTGATAAATCCTTTAGAGTTCTACAATTAAAAAGAAAAATGCTGCTAGCCAAATTAGTTCCACCAATGGCACAAATGAAGTCATAGTACTTGTGACAATGAATTTGGTCCTAGGAAAATTTAGCCAAGGCTCAGTGCTGCAGAATACTGGTGCTTAATAAATGACCCTGAATGACACAGCAGCAGGTATGCAGGTATTGTGCCCTTCAGTGGAATGTCCAAGCATATTTAATGTCCTCCTTTTTACAAATGTAAAGAAACCTTCACCATTTCAGGCAAGAGTTATTGGGTTGACAATTAAACATGTTATAGGGGTTGAAATTGATTCTCTGTCTCCAGGGTCTCACTGAAGGGCTCACTGAGGCTTCTGTAAAAATTGTTACCAACCTATAAAGGACAACTACAACTTAGTTCTCAGAGACACATAATTGGTGTCTAGTATCTGAAGTCCCCTCACATGCAGCACAGGGAGTCCCAGCTGAGACCACAGGAATTTGGGAGTGTCTGCCCTGCTGGACCAGTTTCTGCCAGGGAAGCCTAGGGCTGAGAAGCTGCTTTAGTTTAGTTTGTTTACTAACAGTGTAATGAAAAAGGAGACAGATTAATTTTTATTATACCTGACACTAGATAAAGCAAGTTTACATGCATTTTTTTCCTTTTTGAACTACATAATCCTAATTCTCTGATCTCATGGGATAAATAAAGATTACACAGTACTAAGGCACAATGTCAGTGTTGATACTTACATCAATGGGTTTGGATAATGCAAGAGTTGAATTCCTTGTCATGAATATTCATGGTTGGTTGTTTAGCAAAAAGCTTCCTAAACACTGCTGCTCAGTAACTGCCATATCTAGCACACAATGAGCCCACTCTGGAATCTGTGTCTCTGCCAGACACTTTACCTAGATATTTCATTAAAAAATGTCCTCTGGGTCTGTTAAACTTAGTAGAATCCATGCTAGGAGGTGGGAAAGAACTTCAGAAATCATTCTGAGATTAAAAAAAAAAAATATTTTATTTCTAGCAGTTATATCTATCAGTTATATCTATCTATCAGTTTATGACCACTTAGGATGAAAATTCTAGTCTAAGGACATCCTTGAGCTGAGGGACTCTGTTGTAATGCAGCTCAATTTGGATTAGAGTTCCTGTAAATGTACATACGCTGCACATGGCTTCCCATCTACCTCAAGAGCCTCATGTAACTTGGAAGTAGGCAGATGGCAAACAAAGAAGACATCAATGTCTGAAGGTCACCACTGACATTTATTTTCTCCATGAACCACACTCACTACAGCTCTTTATCCACACTATGTGTGAAACAGACAGCATGACTCACATGCTCAGCAGCACCCAGCTAAATCCACTAATTATTAATATTATGAGCACTGAAATAAGAGAATCTGAAAAACCCATGAGGGTTTTTCTTTGTCATGTGTTTCCATCAGGATTGAAGATTCTTGAGCTGTGACATGATGAGTCAATCAACAAGGTATGTGCAAGGCAGAGGAAACCACTGCGTATTCTTCCACAGCTGTACAGGCTTTGTGGGTCTAAAAGTAGAAGCTGCTCATTTCTGACAGTAAAATGAATAGTGACTCTACAGGTGGAGATGATGGATCTGGAGGTTATAAGGGAGCTTTTCTAGGCAATCTGATCCTCTGAAAGCCAGTAATTTCTAGAGGAAACAACTACATTGCTGGTGGCAACAGACTCTTAATTTGCTTCTAAACTATTGTTTTCTTCATACAGTAAAAAGAATGAATGCTCTCAGCACTGAAGACATGCAGTATTATAATATAATTCATGCTTTATGATGCCCAACTGCTTAATTCAGACTGCACTTATCAGGTACCAATTTAGTCTATATGCCACATTAACAATTCTACTCATGCCTTTTCCAATGGGGTTTTTGTTTCTTACCATTTTGAAACTACTTAAATGTGTGGAAAAATATTTAACTAGAAAATAAGAGTGCTAATAATGTACACTTACACCTCTGTTCTCCTTTCAGATACTGCCCTCTGTGACAGCAAAGAGTTAAATGCAATGAGGTAACAAATGAGGAGGTAGGTTGAGGGGACAAAATGAGATCCCTCAAGAAGAATCATGTTTAATTCAGAGAGCAACATCACTTTGAGATCTGCAAACAGCACCATGTCCCAGCCTGGCTCCAGCAAGGATCGTGTTAAGCCTGCAGCAAACACCAAATCCATAAAGATGGCAGGTATTGGGAAAAAAAAAATGGGGGGGAAAGCAGCTGCCTGCACCCAGCAGAGTGAGGGAGCATGCTGCAGTAGGATAATATGGTTTACCCATCAAAGTTGGAGCTGAGTCACCTGCCGGGAATTGGCAGGAGTTTTTACATTGAGATGGTGACACAGGTGATATCCATTTATTCATCTGCCCTAATAAGCTCTCAGCCTGCTTTTCTCAAGCCCAGGTTAATGCAGAGTCAGTCATCTGCCTAACAGCGGAGGTACATAGCACACACCCCTTACAGCAGCCATCAGTTACTGAAGTTCAGCTGAGACACTGCCTGAAAGAGTGCCTCTTGCAAGACCAAACTATTTCATTTACATCACCAGAAGAGTTTGGCTGCACACTCTGTTTAAATTCTGAAGGCCATCATTAACAGAATGTATAAGAAGCCACCCTAAAGTTCAGTTTTATTTATAGGCCTAGTTGTCTATAAAATAACACAGCTGTGATTAGACAGAGGCTGCTGCAGATACATTAACTCTCTCGGTCACTATGAGTACTGTGAGATTTTAGAGAGTGACAACAGTTAATAATCTCATCAATGTTGAATAAGTTTCCTGGTATAAAGAAGACAATTTACAATATAAGATAGTAACAGATAGGTTGCAGTAAATCTGGAAACCTCAAACAACATTCAGAATCAGTGGACTTACTAAGGACAAACAGCAATGAGCGAGATAAAAAAATGTTAAAGAAGACTTTTATGCATTCTTTGTGCATATGTTCTTTTCTGGTGTTTTGCTTTGGTGCTATATCAATGTACATGTGTTGCAAGAATCAAAGATCTCCTTCCTTATATCATCAACCTTCATGTACCTGAGAAGACACAGAGCCTTTTCAGTCAAGGTGAGAGCCAAAATGCAGCAGCCACGTAGAGAATACACTGGTAAGCATTTACACTGACCACCACAGCCTGCTAAAGGCAGGTTAAATGCGATATCTGATGTGAGCAAATGCTAAACCAGGTATCTGAAATAAGCAAGGATTCCAGAATCTGGTCTTCAATGACTATTTGTGGTTTCATATCACCATATGAGCTATAGTACAATGATAATGACTAAGCTTTTCAGGATTCCTAGAATTAATGCCAGGGTTTGTTTCAGCTTTTTTTCCTTTTTCTTTTTTCTCTCTTTTTTTTTCTTTATTTTTAATCTTTTAAACCATCTGAGAAGTCTAGACACTGCATCACTAACAGAATTATGTGAAAACATTTGCATTGCTGGAAAACTGAAGGAAATGAGTCTGTTGGCTGAATTAATTTTTATATGTATGTGGGTTTTTTTTATCCCATGAAAGAAACCTGCCCTTCCACTTTCAAATCTCTTTCCCTGCACAGAACAAAAACTGCATCTCTCTTTGACCATTGTCAAGCAGTTATAACTTTAATGAAATATAGAATAAAACTACAGCTTTTTTCTCTCTGGTTCCACCTTCTCATTTGAAAATACCCTGTTCTCCAATAGAAAAGAACATTGTCTTGCTGTGTCCTCTTATCCCATAGTCTGGCATGGAGACATGGGAACTCAGGAAGAGAAAAGGACCATGTAGTTCATCAGTGCCAGTGGCAGTTCAATGAAATACAATATCCAGCTGCCACAGTTTTCACTTTAAACTTAAAATATCTTTTACTACCCAGAAGCATTCTCATTTTCCAGCTCAATCCTGTACTTATTCAATGGCTGTTATTAATTTCACTTTCTCCCAATTAAAGAATGGGAGAATAAATGATACAAAGTTTTTGCATATATTACAATAATTTTGGTGATAATTATCAGCCAGGCCTAAAATATAATTATATAATTCCATTTTAGCACACAATTACCACAGCCGTATCAAGAACAGCTCTGTCATTCAACAGAATCCCATCGCTGGGCCACTGCACTCATTGTTCAGGCAGAGAATAGAAATCCTTACTGGATTTAACGTTCCTTCCCTGCTGCTCAGTAATACAAATGTATTTAGGAATGCTGGCTATCAATTCCCTTTCAACCTTCCTAATGAGATGTTACCTAATTCTCTGAGCAAGTTAAATGAAGGTAGAGAGAATAATAACTTCAAGAACTATATTTGCAAACTAATCTCCTTTTCTCTTCAGGAGTTCTAAACATCGTTCACAAATCTCTATCATTGGAAATCAGAGTAATACAAAGGTATAGAAGAAAGAGTGTGGATGAGCTAACCCCCCATAGCTGACAGGTCCTTTCTTCTGTCTGAAATTCAGTTCTGCTACTAAATCAGAGTGATCAGGACTAATCAGGTAAAGACTATTTAAAGTAAACAAATATGAGAACAGTCAGATCCCCACATATAGCTGTGCACCATGCACTTTGTAAAAACTGTAGTAAATGCAATCAGTACAAATAAAAAACTGGCTAATTCACTTTAACCACTTTTTAATCTAAAGCCTGACACTATAAATGAACTCAGTAAAAGTCTTAAACACTTCCAGATATCCCATCAATATGTGAAAAGGGTGAAAAATGGAGAAAAATTCATCAGGATGTGAAAATAAGTTCCCATTCTGATTGCATCTTTCATTAATTGGAAACTTCCCTTAGGAGCTTGACCTGAGGGTGCCAAAGGCCCTTGCAGTCCATGTGTGTACTGAGGCTCATGACATTTTTACTCTTCCTTGTGATGTTGTAGGTGGGGACCTATGGAGACTGTACAGAAATGTAAGCAGATGCCTCATGTATGACTGCGTGTATGAACAGCCCCAAGATGTGAAAACTGCTTTTTTGCATAATTTGAATACAGTAATTTCACGACTATAAGTAGCACCCTTTTGACTAAAATTTTCCCCCGAACCCGGAAGTGCGCCTTATAGTCCGGTGCACCTTATCTGATGTACAAAGTTCGGAAATTTGCGAACCTGGAAGTGCGAGCTGCGAGCTGAGCCGGGACCTGTGGGAGCTCCGGCCGTATGGGGGGAGTCGGGAATCGTGGGAGCCGCAGCTGCTGGGCGGGGGAAACCGGGAACCGGCGCGGTCGCCAGCTGGGGAGAAGCAGGGGGAAGCGGTGCGGCCACGGGGAGGCTCCAAGAAGCACTGCGGGAAAGTGCCGAGAAGCAGCAAAAAAGCGCCGCAGGAAAGCACTGAGAAGCGGCGCCGCCACTGGCCGAGGGGAAGCACAGCCGCGCGGTGGGAGCCAGGAGCCCTGCCAGCTGGCGCCAGAGGCGGGCGGGAGTGCCGGGGCCCACTGCACAGGGAGGGCGCCTGGGGCTGCATTTAAAGGCTACATCGATCTTTGAAAAATGTTTGCAAATTGAGCACCTGCCAGTAATCCGTTACTTTGTTGCATGCCACGCAGCTCCTCGCTGCAAAAAAGTAGTGTGCCTTATAGTCCGGTGCACCTTATATGAATCAACAAAGTTGTGAAAGTTGCCGACTCCCTGGGGGTGCGCCTTACGGTCGTGAAATTACTGCAATGCCATGTGACTGATTGATACATTTGCGAGAGGAAGACTTCTGTGCTTAAAACAAAGAACAAGACTGGCAATTTGCTGTATTTTTTTAATTCTTCAGTTCTTACATGGTTCTCTACAAGAGAGGCTTTTTTTGTTCCTAATACCCTCTATGTACCTGTTCTATGAACGCACATTATGAGCTCTTTGTGGCAAGTTTCTGAGCATGGGTTAGTGCCTGATTTATTACAGTCCTGTGCGCAGCACCCTATATAAATTCAGGGTATAGTGACTGTATCATAACATAAGAGTATACTGCATCAGTCTTGGTCAACCAATGTTGGAAATCACTGAGATTCTGTCACATTTATATTCTTCTTCCAGATCCTGTATACTGAAGAATGAAGGGTGATGCAGCAGAATGATAACAGTGGTTTCTGATACTTAAAAATTCCCTATGCACGCCTTTAGTTGGAAATTCTTAGACATTTCCATTTAAATGCAGTTCTGCCAATTAGTCCCTGATGAATGGCTGCTAGTAAGATGAAGGAAAACTGATCTGTACATTTTCATATTTTCAACATAATTTAAAAAAAAAGAGTCAGTGAATCTTTCAACATATGAGCACACTGAGCTATTATTAATAATACATTCATTTATATGAACAAATAATTGTTTTCTAGAGGTAAACTGTCTTCTAGATGCTATTAAATCTCCATGAATTTGAAGAGTCTAAAGAGAAGCAGACTGCTGTGTGCAA
The DNA here is from genome assembly GCF_009819885.2 of Catharus ustulatus. Taxonomy (NCBI): domain Eukaryota; kingdom Metazoa; phylum Chordata; class Aves; order Passeriformes; family Turdidae; genus Catharus; species Catharus ustulatus. Next base: position 42,332,608 of record NC_046221.1, on the reverse strand, counting down.
GTGTCCCTACCGTATGGATGAAGTTGTTAAAACAAAAGGAGAACTGCTTAGACTTGTTAAATAACAGTTGCTCATCAATCATCACATGCACTTTCCATTGCTCTTTCAGACCAGGGATAAAAGTGGACAGCTCATGGGTCAGTTGTCCAAAAATGAAGCAGATGAAAGCCAGGACAATTAGTTGGAAGCAAAACCAATCCAAAATAAACAGTATAAACAGACAAAAGGGCACATGAATATTAGTATTTCCCATTTTCCTAGAAACAGGAAGAATTTCAACACCTCCTGCATGAAAAGGCAGAGGAAAGGTAGTAAGATAATAGAATTATACCACCAGTGTACACCTTGGACATTGTTAAGAGCAGCTAAATCATTATATTCTTCAGTTCTTTACCTCTGAAAGATCCCTAGAATACAAAATATTTGGCTAAGGATAATGAAAGATATCACTGTGGGAAGGGAGAGGAGGGCAGGGCAGGGCAGCACAGGGACCATTTCAGTACTTCATAAAAAAGACTGCTGTTCACCAGTACCCTCCATCCAGAGACGGAGGACAAATTGTTAGTTCAGTGAGCCTGAACTACCTTGTAGACATCACCTTTTGGGGCTTACTCTGGACACAAACAGTGGTGTTAGGGACGCCTTGCAAGCTGGCCCTCCTGAACTGATGGTGAACATGCCAGTCCACGCTTAGGCAAGGGGAAATACATTCCCTATGGGAAATGCTGGGCCCTTATGCCTAAGGATACAAGGAAAATCAGCCTGCTGTTGGGCATGTGTGGATAAACGTCCCACAGGTCATGCACTCAGGCCATCCAGGCAGTTCAACACAGAGATGGTGTGGTTAAGTAAGGAGTTTGCAAGCCCCAAGAGCCCTGCTTCATACAGGCACTCATGTGACCTCTGGGATGTCCTTACCTCTTCCTACACATCTGGAAACTGCCAGTCCTTCTTCAAGTCAGTGCCCTGCTTTTATTCCAGGACAATCTCACCAAGTTGCCTCACCAAAGTAACATTCCTGGGGTTTTCTGACTTGGCTGCCAGACTAATCTGGCCCTCAGTAAGCAGACCTGTAAGCTGACCCCATAGGAGGTCTGGAAGCCTGCCCAAAGCATTGGACATGGTGAGGCTGCTCTGGAACATTAAATCCTGGGAGTGTTTTGCAGCTGCTGCCTGAAAACTGACAGAAACCAAGATGGACATTTAAGCCAGTTGGCAGCTGCCAAGATCTTGCAGACTAGATTTTGTATTGGGAACAACATGAAGCATTGTTTCTGAAAATTAAATTTTGTTTGGAATTTCTGACTCAAGGGAGAACCTTTCTGGTTTGTTCTGAGTTTTTAGAAGATGAATCAGAATGAAACTAAATTTCATAAGATTGATTGATTTCAAACTGGAAACCATGAATGTTGCTCAGCCAATTCTTCTTCTATCTGCAACTTCAGCAAAAGTATCATATTTGGATAGGGTAGGGATACTAGAGAATACTAAGCTTTAAAGGCTGGTGCCTATTTCATTACATTTAAAGTAAAGTGTTTTAAAGTGATGCAGTACAAAATATTGCTTCTCATTAGAATAAAAATTGTTGTGTCAACATCTTTAAATGTATTCACATGATCATTCGCCTTACTTAAATGGGAGGGCTGTGGAAGGTGGTAATAGTAAGCATTTTTGGGGAAGACTTCCTTTTACCACTTTCCACAAACTCTTGAAATTCTTATGGGAGAAGGATCACCTTAAAATTAAAGTCAATGCCCTGCAGTGTCACTGTATAAGAACATTACAGTCTGCCCCTAGATATGTTAATTAGCAGCTGTGGGAGGATCTCTGAGACACGGACAGATCATATCAGCAATAGGGCTAGGAAGGCAAAGGAGAAACCTTGACTTTTAGCAGGGTGGACTGAACTACATTGCTTTGTCATCAGCTTATCTACCATGTAATGATCTGCTAACAATGTTGAACTCCTAAGTTTGCAATAAAAATCACACAGAATCTCTCCTAATTTGTCACTGTTTCGTCCAAAAGATCAGGGAAGAGGTAAGGAAGAAGAAAAGATACCAACCACCACCCCCTCCAAAAAAAAACAACCAACCAAAAAAAACCCCCAAAACAATGAAAACCAGCAGAAGAACAAAACAGAAAATGCAAAAAGGAAAAAAAATCCCAGTACCCCAAAAATAGCCAACCCTCCTTGCCTTAAGGAGGGCTGTCTCCTGTCATCATCTAACCAGTAATTTGCCTCCTACAAAGAGGTCCCTTTAGAATGCCTCCCATTTTTGACTCCTGCAGGTCTTTCACACTATCTCACCATAGTATTTTCTTAACCTATTAGATACTGTTTTGTTGGGGAAATGTGACCAACACAGCTGATGAACCCTAAGTGAAGTAGCCAAGATAGCAAGTCTGATGCTTCAGCTTTAACTCTCACTTTTTACAGGTGAGCAACTTAACACATAGGAAACATGAAGTTTGTTTGAAAAATAGAAAAGTGCAAGTACTCATTTTTCATAAGACACTATTAAACAGAGCTTTTTAGGTGTACTTAGTACTTATTTTACCAGGAATAACATGAGCAATGCTTGAAGGGGCCAGATGCGTCTTACTGCTGGCAGAATAGCAGCATTCCAAGCTGTTCTTTGGGTTCTTTCAGTGTTAGTTTTCCAAAGGGGAGAGAGTCACCTCATATGCATTCAAATTATATACAATTATAATTTGGTATGGATTTGTGCTTTAACACCTTCTTACAGTTCTGGAAAATACAAGCATTGAAAGTTTTCAGTGCTGGTGTATGAATTTTAATAATTTCTAGTGCTAATGAAGACCGGGCCAAGTAAAAAGCAATTCCCATCATCGGAGAAAAAAAATCTGTTAATCAGTCTTGTCCTCGCTCTCACTGTACTGATTGTAAATAGTTTTAGACAGGGCTAAAAAAAGTGTAGCAGCAGTCTCAGCTTGATAGATGAGCATGCTGAAATGGTTGCTCCTAATACATTTTCTCAGTTAGCACACTCTGTGAAAAATTAAAAGCAAACCAAAATACCAAAATCTTCTCGATTTCCTCCCCTCTCTCTAATTCTGATGGAGATTATGAGGACAATAATCCAGGAAGGGAATCAACATAGGGGAAAATATAAATACATGTTCAAAAACTCATATTTCCTCCTTATGAATGCCCTTTATATGACAGAGATGTCCAAACAGCACTTAAGGAGCAACAGCAAAATGCCTGACAGACAGGCATGATAAGTAATGGCTCAAAATGTTTGCAAGTTTGACAGAAAGGGTGACTTTTCTTTCCTTTTTTTCCCCCCTGAAAATCCTTTAAGGTAAACTCACTCCATGTCTGTTGGCATGCAGCCATTTTCCTATAAATTCATATTAGAAAGCTGTATTTCTAATGGATTGGGTATGGTGCTTTTCCATTTTGCTAATGAGAAAAGCTAAAGGCCATTACTTGTTCTGATTAAGATCCCAAGGGAAGAAATGTGATGTGTATATTACCAGGCCATACGGAAAGGAAGTATTTGGCATTTCCAATCAATCAGATGAAGGGTAGACAGAAAAAGTCTTATCCTGTGACTGCAGAGGAAGAAGATATAAGGGGAAAAGAAACCATAGAAAGTGTCTTTAAAAGGTGACTTACAGGAATCAGTTATAATGATATTAGTATGATCAATGACTAGGGCTACTATCTGGGAAGGATGTAATTACCAAAATGAAAACTTTCAAATGGGAAGCCTGATCAAGGGCAGAGGTACTGTCATATTTCTCAGAGCACTGTCAGCTCTCAACCAGGCAATGTATTACTGTGTCACTCACAAGCACTACGAGGTTGTGCTTCCCTGGGGTGGGAGCAGACCTAGGAAGTGAGGGGTTGAGAAACTTTGCATCCAGCTCAGAAACATAGGTAAGTCTGGCCCCAAAGGCAAATTCAAGATAAAGAAAGATAAGGCTGGCAAATGGGAAAATACAAAAGAGAAAATTCCGAGTCATGACTGGTTTCAAGGAAGGTTTTGCAACAGTTCACACTTAAAAATCATTTCAAGAGAGAGAGAAAAGGAAATGCTGTAGATCAACAGGCTACTTGTCATAAAGACAGGAAACAAAAAAGCGTACCAAGAGATGCAGCACTCAATTTACAGAAGGATAGTCTGGAATATCCTCTAGGATATTTCAATATGCAATTCCTACATGTTTCCTGTTGTCATAGAATTTTTCACATTTATACCTGAATGAAATACAGAGTTTAGAGACAATTTTTCATCCTTTTTTCAGTGGCTGCATAGTAACAGCTTGAAAATGGTACAAGATACATGCTCCAAATGGCAAATTAAATGAATAGAGCTTGGAGATGGTTGTTCTAAGAGTGAACAAGATCCCTTAACTATGTCACAATGCAAGAATGTAAGAAGTGTAGGTATACTTTACATAATATATTAATTTCACATTATAAATCACTCTGCAACATTAAAACTGACAAAAAATATCTCCCACCTACATACTCTCAAATGGAATTCCAGATGAATGGAATATTACTGTCAATGACAGCAAAACTATAATAACTGATAAGGTCAGCAGGAGAGATAGTCTCCTATACTCTCCTAAATCTGTATTAGGGCATTTAGCTTTCCTCTTTAGGACACCACTGATCTTTACAGATACTCGGGAATGGAAAGAAAGGCTATGACACTTTCCCCCACGTGCTTTAAAAGAACATCTTCAACCCTTCCATTCATCATGAGATCAGGAGGCAAAGGTAAGAGATGCATTTCTCTTAAATACTGGTGACAAGGCATGGATGCAACACACAATGCTGGAAAAAAAATAAGGACCACAGCTGAGAAAGCCCTTCTATAGCTATCAAACTGAAATTCAATCATCTTCAGCTTTCCTTAAAGGTTTATATTTAAAATAGTCCACACAGGCCCTAACAGGAGTTCTCGGTGAGCTTTTCTGATCCCTCTGCTCCAATCACACAAAAAGGAACAAATGCTGCACAAATGCACCTCAGCCTGTACAGGCAAGCAATTCTTGCCTCTCCTAAATGCCACACTCCAGTCAGGGAAATGTTCTTCACAGGAGGTTCTTGTAGATTTTCTATTTCTAGGCTAGGTTATCCATTCTGGTTCTTTGATGCATTTCTGGCTCTGGTACATGGACTGACTGGAAGGCTCAGACATCTTCATTTTGCACTGGCGCTCACTCATCAGCATAATGTTCCCTTTCTCCTTTCCTTTTATACACAATATAAAATAAAAAAAAAAGATTAAGTGCTGTGCAAATATTTGCAGTGGACAAAGTCCTAGCTGCACCACAGATTTCCTTGTCCAAGAATATGACAGAGATGACAAAGTGGCCATTTTTCTGTCAAATAAATTTATATCAACACTTTAATGCCATAGGACTTTGCATGATTCACCTTACAAAGAAGGATTGCTGCTGACATACAAGTGTTATACAGAACTCATAGGCCATGCTGCTAAAATACAAATTAGCAGAGTTAACACTTAGAAAGTACAAAACTGGCTATTGCTGAAGCTGAATAAGGGCATTTATAGATTCCTTGCACTTTGTGGCTGATGGCAGGGACAGCTAATTTAATCTCAGGATGGGAGGGTGTGTGGGGGATGGTCTGCCAGCCTGCCCAGCTGTAATATCCCCTAACAGCCTTGAAGGAATGGTAATTGTGAACTGAAACAGCATCTGCCTAGCTGTAATCCTTGCCTCAGGATGGAACTTTTTTGCTTGTTGTGAAGATCATGAGAAACACTACACGGAGCGTGAACATGAAAACAGAGCAAGATTAAAAACATTAAATACAACCACCAAGACACAGCTGTCCATACTGCAAGTGAACTCAGGGAAATATAAATGCCAAATGTATCTGACATTAATGACATAATTTGGTACGGGAATTTAGCATACTGTTACTGCAAAATTCTACTTTAAAATATTTTTCATTATTATTAATATAGAGCACAGATTAGTACAGATTATTCAGTGAGAAGCAATTAAGATTCACTGCTAGGTAGTAAAGTCAAATCTGACTTTAACTGGTAAAATCTTCACTTTTCTTACTGAGAAGAATGGACCAATTAGTTCAGCTGCCTTGACCAGAACAGCTTATGGCAGTCCATCACATTGAGACTTTGCCTCAAATGTATGGCTGAGCATCCCTGGGCTTGGAACAGGAGCTGCTGTCCATACTGTAAAAAAGACTACACTGTATGGAGATCATTTACCTCAAAGGGAATTGATGAAATTGCATTAATTTGATTATCTATTTAAGTAATGCTATGAGGTTTAATTAACATTTTTAAAAAAAACTTGACAATATAAAATGCCATATATAGGTGCTGTTGTTCTCTGCCTCAGGATGTCTCTGAAAAAATCAGAGTCCTGTTGTGTTTGGGAGGAACAGCAAATGCTACAGAATCCCCCCTGTATAATTTGTACCTTAGGGGGAAAAAAAAAGAAAAAGAAGAAATGTTTGGCATAAATCTGCAGGATATGTACAGATGGAGTTAAAATACTTCCATAGAAATGCCACAGCTTCATAAACTGAACTAACTGAACTGCCTAAAAAATAAATGCTTCAAACTATCAGTAAGTACTGAATTTTTTTAGTCTACAATAGGATCAGCTTTGCCTGCAAATATCTCTGTAGAACAATTATAGAGGAGAGACACTAATACTTTATATTTCTGTGCCAGACTTGTAATTGCAATCAAATAATTAAGAGTCCTTAGAAGACAAATCCAATAGTGTATGCATTAAAGTAAAAGTTCTAATATTAAAAATAAGCTCAAGGAGATGCCATAGTGCTTAAGCCATATTTTTCTGCTTTGAAACACAAGAAAATATAACACTGTTCATGACATTTGTATGAAAATTAATGAAAGAGAAAAGTGGATTTATAAGCTTTGAAATGTATTATTTTCTTTGCCTTCTGTTGCAGATTAATTACTTTAAATTTTCCCATCAATCATTTTCTGATTTCCAACTCTGTTACATTCAGTTTTAAACAAAGAATAAAGATTTCAGCAAGGTCAGTGGTCTTCTGCTCTCAATATCGTTTAGGTACAGATGAAATAAGGAAACCTCCTTATTCAACCAATGGCCACACACTGAGTGGAATTTTTTGCTACTAACTATTTCCTTATGTCTCCTAACACATCAAGAAAATCTGAAATTGTTGCTACTTGCATTGTTTTGTTATGGATAAACTTGCAATAAAATAATCTTATAGAATGTGTACAGGAGTATAAGAACAATCAATCAAATTTTGGCCATTTATTTCCAGAAAACTAAAGATTCTGAGATAAGTCCATTGTCTTCAGAGGAAATCAGTTCTACTAAAGATAGCTAGGAACATCCATTAAAAGAAAGTCATCAAAATAGCTTTTTAAATAAAGTTATCTTTGAACACTAAAATTTTGAGCACCAATTTGGATTTTGTTGATAAACTAGGCAAGGTTATCTGTGGGAATACCATCATAGCCCAATTCTCACTTTCCTTTGTTACTGTATTTTTGTCACTCTGATTTGCACTGTCAAAAATGGCAATTGAAAAAAGAACAGATAAAGTGCAGGTGTTTTAGGTAGAAAAAGCTGGCAGCAGAGCAAAATTACAGTAAATGGGAGGAAGGGAGCAGCCACATTGAAAAAGTTTAGCAGTTGAAAAAAAAAATCACTTTGGAAATCATAGCACCTTTGGTCTATACTGCAAACACTGCACACAGCTGTGGTTCACAAGCCAGAGAACACAAACAGCATGAAGTTCTTGCATCAGAGAAATCAATTTGAGTCATGTAAATATCGTACTGATTTAAGAGAAGCCCCCAAGGGAAACCCAGCAAAGGAAAACTGGGAGTTGAGGCTGGTAAATGCACAATAATTTGGACATTTAGATACTAAAGCCTTAGCAAAGTTTCTGTTGCTTTATTACAGCTACTAATATTAAAAAGGAAAAATTAGAAGTCTACAGGTGTTTCTATCACATTCAAAAGTCATAAAATGCCACGAAGGATAGAGCAGCCCTTCATGGGAGCAGAAAAGGATGTGCCTCTGTGATATCAGTGCTCCCTGGACCCATCCCAATGAGGTGTGGCTCACCTCTGCCACACAGCAGAAATCTGCTGTGTTCAACCGTTCATCAGCTTGCTAGAAAAACAATTCAATTCAGCAAACTCCCAATTCACTCAACACAGCGGCTCTCAAACCCCTTGCTACAGCTCAATGAAAAGTGCTGACTGACCTGTTTCATAGTAAATATTAGGTATAGCAGAAGTCTCCTCCCAAACTTAGTCTTTTGGGAGCAAGAGAATTCTACAGCCTCATAGCTCTAACACAGAATCACCCATAACTCACAGATATAAAATACCATCAGAGGGCACAGAGGTTATTGCTATCAGCAGCTCCCTATAGAATTGTAAATCATTCGAACAAAGCTTATGCTTTTCTGAGAACTTCAGGTTAAAATCACTCTATGTACAGGATCCCAGTGTCTTACACAATGTATGAAGACGGTACCTTTAGCTCCTTCATTTAACCTTGCTTCACAAATGAGTGAACTCTGAACAGGCTGCTCTGTCCAGAAGAAAACATGAACAATACCTCTTGCTTCTGGTAAAAGCACTGGTAATTTATTATACAGGAAGTTTAAACCTTTGGGGTACCAGTTTGCCATCTGATAAGCCATGTGGATTATCTGTGAAATGTACTGTGAGCTGAAGTTCGGTGGAATACGATATGGGAAAAGGCAGTGAAATTCAATGGAATATTATTTTTGCAAGCAGCTGCAGGTCCAGGACTTTGTCCAATACACAGGTTACATTATATCTTCCACTGCGATTAAAATCCATAAAATACTGAGCATCTTTCGGATTAAATTCACTTCCAACTCAATTGTACGTGTTTTCAGTAACATGGCAACAGGTCCTTCCAAAACACTGTAACACCTGCAATCTAGTGTTTCTGTGAAGTCCCAGTGCCTCTAGAATTAAAAAAATATCCCTTATGAAAGAACTTGGGAAATGCATTTTAAAGGTTGCTGCTCAGAGCAGAAACATTTTGCTAAAAAAATGTACCCATCTTATTGGAAAGTAAAAAAAAAATCCAAAGAGTGCAGTATACTTACTAATCACACAACACATGTTGAAATGAATCAATCTTACCTCTTGGTTCCAAATGTTTTTCAGTAAGAGGGCAATGTGAATGGTCAGCTGCAACATATATTTACTCTTGACTGTAAACCTCAGACATTGTAAATAAAATGTTATTTTGATGCGCAGCTCTTTTTTGAATCTTGGTAAATCATGCTCAGTAAACATTTTAACAAGTTTTTATAATATCCTGAAGTCTCAGTACTTAAATGTATATTACTTGTTTTGAACTCAAATAACAATGATTTTTTGTGATGAAAACCAGAGATTGGAGATGAAAAAAGGCTATTAGCCACTGCTCTGGATTTGTGTCAACATCTGAAAATCCCTCCTGTGTATTTCAAAGTGTCTGGTCCAGTTGAGTTCTAAATGTGCCAAACAATGAACTTTGTATGCTTCATTTCAGACACTAGTCTAGCTCTTAACATCTTCTGCAACACATTGAAATTATGCTTTCCCTATTGTACTTCCACAATTCCTTTTCCTTTGATAGCATTCATGCACCTACATTGTGTTGTAAACCACTGTACACTCTCACCTTCCCACCCTTTTCTTTCAGCTAAAGTTTACATCTCTCTCTGAAGTTGACACAGTCACAGTTCTTCACCTTAGACCTAAATGATATTGTGTGAAGGACTGCAATAGCATAGTACTTAGGATAAACCAGCTGGTTTTCCATATAATTTATCATGTTCTTTTCCACTGACAATACAGCTTCTTCAAGGATTTTAAGACTTCTTGCTGTGCTTGTGTGCACTTGTGCATGAGGAGAAATGACCACAGATCAGTTTCCCAGCTCTTGGCAGAGAAGAGCTGTGGAAGCTGCACCTCTGGGAGACACTTCTGGCTTTTTACATGGCCACAGTTTTGAAAAACACCCTTCACCTCTCTAAGATCCTCAAACTTGCCTTGTATTAAAGACTCCCCACAGAGCTTGTCTTCACCACTTGTATTTGGATTTTTTACCTCTCTGGAAAGCCATATTTCTCATTTCAGTCAGAATTACTTGAGTCTTGTTTAAACATAGGCAGGAGAATAAAAAAAAGTTTCATTCTAATATGGCAAAGAGTTCTCTTCTTGATAGAAAAATGAAAAACACATTTACAAAAGAAAAACACATCAAGAAAATACAGATGACAGATCTGACATTTAGAGTACTTTTGTTTTCCACCTCTTATTGAGTTTGTCAGTTTTAGGTGTGGCAGGATGTTTCAAACCTAGAATTATTTGCAGGGTTTTTTTAACCTATTATTTGTTCCTCTCTACTACTTCCCTGTCTGCTAAATAAAGAGATTCTTTCTTTCCCAAAACTTGCCCTATCATTTATAGCATCGGCACAATTTCACAAGAAAATTTGTGATCATTATATTTTTCTTCTTGAAATTCAAAATATTTAGGTAAATGACCTACTAGTAGTTGGCAAAGTGAGTTCACAATCTTGGTTCAGCTAGGAGAGATAGTAGGAGAGATATCAACAAAAATTTCTGGGAGTATGAGTATGAACAAGACTTTTGTCAGGGGATATTCTGCAGACCATTAAATTTATGCCAGATACTACCAGTTTTATGGCTTTCTGTTCCTATTCATGATTGCAAAATAAAAAAGTTCATTTTATATGCAGTGCATGGCTATCACTAAATAAAAAAACAATATGCTTGGAAGAAGTGGTTTGAACTCCACTCACATTCACCAGGTGGCACTTCTAGAAATCACAAAAAGGAACTGCAGCAGTCATATTTAAGAAAATACATGAGAAACAAGCCTCTTAATGTTCTGCTTTACAGTTATGTGAAGTCATCTGCGAATCAATTACATGAATGAGGTTAGTTTGATGATGAAAATGAAGTTATATTAGTTAAGGCTTTTCTGGCTTACACTTTTTGCTTTGCTGATCCATCTCTGTTGCTTTGTGTTGATATGTATCACCACAATCAGGGAGTTGATTCCTTCTCTGAGAGGGAATCTGGGCTAATGTCACTTTGAGTCAGTAGCTGATACCTCAAAGAGTGGAAAAGAGTTCTCACCAAAGCACTTTGATCACTTGTGGAAGTGTTATGTGAAGGTAAAATTTAACACAGAGTAAAAACTACTGACCTGCTGAGCTTGGATGAAGTGCTGTTTGGACCAAAAATGGAATTCCCTCCATCTGTGTTTATTCACCTTTTCCATTTTCCCTTCCTGCCTATGATAGGCTTTGAAGATTGGCACACTTGCACATAAAGGCAAAGAGTAAGCCACTGGTAGCTTACAGATGGTAAAGACAAATGGTAGAAAAATAGAGCTGAGTTCAGAAGAGAAGGGGAAACACTACAGAGATACGATTTTATGAACTCTATTAATTCAAAAATACCATCTAACCACAGCTATGGTCAAACACAGACTCTGGAACCCATGTTGAAACAGAGGAGCAGAAGTCTCATCTACACAAGAGCTGATCTGTCCAGTTCTTACATAAGTCTGTGGAATTACAAGATGGTCCAGAAAGGGAAAAGATCACACCTTTCCTTGCTCACCTGAGCAGGTATTTGGCCTATGCTGTCAATTTTTCCACAATAAATGCTGCTGCATCTACAAATGTTTCCTTATGCTGAATCTAAGATTGATAACCTATTTGTCTCAATAATATTCAGTTGCATTGAACTCTGCAAATTGATTTAATCCTTCATGATGAAAATTCTTAGTCTCCTGTTGATTGCTTAAAATCTGGTGCTTTTCAGTTGCACTGAGTGTCCCTTATCTCAAATTACACGAGGTAAATTGGACCTGCTTTTCAAGAGAGTGTTTGGGAAGAAAGGTGCAAGAGGAGTTACTTGTTTTTATAAATCTTACAAGAATTTATGCTGATCTTCTCCCTTCTAACCAGAATCAATTTTCCTCAAACGGATCTCCTGCCCCAGATAGCTCCATGTTGTTAATCACTTACATTTGCCCTGGACTTTGGCTGAGTAAAAGGATAAGGAAGAACTTAGTTTCAGCCTGAACTAGGCTATTTCATTTGAAATGGGTTCAATCATGTATTTTCCACACAAACAGTAACTGAAACTGCCAGTCAATAAATAAAATAAAGGAGATCTAAGATTAACACCTGATAACGTGAAAGGCACAAGACTGCAAAGAAACTTTGCTCCTGTAGCTCTCCAAGGACTTTGTGACATACAATTAGAATAACAGAGAGTACTTTTTGAACAAGAATCTAAACATGAGGAGAATGTGATGATGTTTCAGCTCCATGTAGCTGTAGTATCTGCAAATAGAATGGAAGATTAAACAGGAAAAAAACAACCCTATCTAACAAAGCAGTTATTCTGCTGAGGCCTTCAGGTGACATTTTAAACCACCAGTGACCATGGAGTATCCAAAGGAAATAAAAGATAAAAAACCTATAACAAGCTTGTTGTTCCATTGAAGGGTTCTGGAGATATCATCAAGCCTTGCTGGCAACAAAAAGAACTAACAAAGTGAAAGATAAGACTGATGCACCTGCATAACAAGCCTGCTATTCCACTGAGAAATTTCGGTGATACTATGAACCAGGAAAGCTGAGTTAAGGCAGTTTGCAGTTACAACAGGATCCCACAGTACGTCAATGCAATTCTTTGACCTGACTGCATTTTTAATAGAGTATCTGGAACAATTAAACAGTTTGTTGTTCTTGTTTTTTCAAAAGTACAATGGAGTTTTATTTTGCAAACTGCTAATCAAGTTTCTAGATTAAAAACTGAAAGTGGAGTGAACTTCAAATGTGAAGAACAATTAAGCAGCCCAGTTGAACAACTAGTTTTAGTAAAAAAACCTGGCTTCTACTCACTCTCCCATTGGTGTGGGCCTCAAAGATTTAAGATGTAACAAGGCTACAGTGAGGCATTTCCAAAGGAGAGGGAGAAAAAGCTGGAGTTACCTCTCTGCCTATGAGGACTAACAAAGGGTGCCTCGAACTATTGAAGGAAACTGGAACCCAAGCAGTATTTGAAATGGATGCTAACACCAGGGAGGGGAGGGAGACCCCAACCAAGAAAGCGCAGAACAGCAAACTTCCTTCAGGAGTGACAAACAGGGGAGAAAGAATAAAGCAAATCCTCTTCCCACCAAGGAGGCAGATTATTGCTGGTGATGGCCCAACTTGGAAGTGCCGAGCAGCAATGACTAAAAGCAGTGATCAAACTGCTCAGTTTTTACATTTCTAAAGGGTTTTTTTTATCATATCCACTCAGGCATCAATCACAACATTATTAAACTACGAAAGAGATGTCAGATCAATGGCTGTATCAGAAACATTTTGAATGACAGGCTGATGATGGAACAATTCCAGCCTCCATACATTATTAAACACATACTAATGCTGCTCTTTCACTGCTACCCTCACAGACTCTATTCTCCCTCTACAGTACCTTTTTTAATAGCAGACCTAATTGTAGATGAATATTACATAGGAAAAACAAGACTTACTATAATAAATAATAATAAACTAGTAAAAAAAACCTCAAGCTTTAAACCCCTTGTCTATCTTCACATTATGCCTTCTGGCATTAAAATTTAATTTTAATACAATTGTAGGAGCTGAGACTGGGTTGTCAGCCTTAATCAGAATATTCAGAGCTATTGCTTTCTTGCTGTAATCTTGACATAATTTAAGCTTAGGTTTTCTTTATGTGTTTGCCCACAGCTAGCACACCCATGTAAATGCTTTTTGCTCTTTTTGAGTGAAGAGGTATCTATGAAAAATACATATAAATATGGCAGAAATCACCCCTCTGGCAGATCGTCTGCTTAACTCCAGATTTCAAGCAGAATGGGGAAGTGATCAGAGCAGCACACGTGCCTCTCAATTCATCAGCAACAAAAACTGTATTTTTACCAGCAGAAATCAATTTGATTTTCATAAAGGCAAAAAAGAATTATGTTCTTGGTGGATAAAGCACAAAGCACAGTAACTGGGACATGCAAATGCTGTACCAATTTCTCTCACAGCACAGGAACACAGGGTTGAGGTGCCATAAATGGCACACCTTTACCTCCTCCTCCCTCCAGTGCCCTATGCAATTCCTTTGGTATTGGAATCAAGCGAAGATGGATTTGCAGCTTTTCCTTTGCCCTGGCATCTTGATAGCCTGATAGGCATCCTCCAGATTAGGAAGTGCTTGGTATAGCAGAGATGTCTAGTTTTGTGTGGATAATTCAATAATAGATAATAAGAAATAGGAAAGTTAAGAATATAATAAAATGAAATTAAATACACGTTCTTTGGGAGTTTGGATAGAAAGAAAACTTCTTGTCCCTATTCATGGCACATGGTTTCCTAAACAAGTAAGGGGGTAAGGCTTCACCTAGCACAACGGAAATGCAGCTGACTATGAGTGAGACTATAGGAAAACTACTTTGTTTTGACTGCTGAATTGGATGCTCCCAGATGGAAGTGAACAGCCCTACCAGCATTAAGCCCGACCTGGGCTGGTGACCAAAAATTCAAGTGGATGGAGGCAGCTGCCCTCTGGATTCCCGTGGGTTATAATGTATGTTTCAGGGCTGAGAGATCAAAACTCAAATCCAGTTTTTGGAGTCAAGGCAGGAAATGGCAGAGGTTGCTGTTACTCCCCTCACCAAAGAGCTAAAGAGTACTCGTCTGTGAAGGGAGATGGAATGGCTCCAGCCTGGACACAGGATTTTAATCTTTTAAGGAGCATCAAAAGGCCCAGTAATTCCCACAAGATATGAAGATGCATAGGTCCTTATGCTATTTCTCTAGCTCACTCATTAGAGAATAGATTTTCTGTTGAAGCAATGTTTTAGAAACCCAATGTTCACCCTGCATCAGGCGTGTGGAGGTGGTTTTGAAGTCGACTTTAACTTAAGTGACCACAGGGGTCTGTTTCAGCTGAAAAATATGCTATGTTAATTAGCAAAATGCTTTGTCTAAGGAAGTGAACATATGAAAGCCTTCCAATAAAAACTGCTTTGCATACTGCAAGCTTTTAAATTAAATTGGGACAGAGTTACTGCCAACAGTGAGTAGAATTATTTGAGTAGAATTATTTGTGACTTTTTGTCTTGTTTGCCTAAAAAAAAATCTGGCTGGTTTCTTGAAAGGTAGCTGGTGGTTCTTTATTGCACTCTGTTGCACAGTTTTAAGGAAAAAATTGAAAAATATATTCATAACAGAAATGTATCATTTATATCTTTTATTTCCCATAAAACCTAGTCCTGCTGAGGTACTCACAGTAACATGGCTTGGACTTGGCACAATTCTTCATGCTTTATGCTCTCACTGCTCCTCTCTCTGGACCAAAACTCAGAATTCCAAATAAATGAAGTAAAAATATCCCTAAATAAATCATATCTCTAAGTAGCTTGTGTTCCCCATGTTGTTTTTTGTTGGTTTTTTTTCTGCAACAGAATACACACTGAAGAATGAATTTCACGTCTGGATAGATACATCTGACAAAACTGCTACTGGCAGCCCAAATTGAGATTTCTGATAGGAAGAATTCCCAACAAGAGGAATTCTTGATGACATCCATGATTATACTGCTTGCATGAGTACTTCAACTGAATATGGTGCGATGCTGTCTTTAACTAAGAGAAGTCCTGTATAGTGATACAATAGGGTGTCCTTGGAGATGTTTGAAAAGCCTATGGATATTGTAGCACTCATCAATCACTTACTCTTTCCTGCTCTTTAAGTTTTCTGCAAATGACTTAGGAGTTTTACAGATAGTAAACATAAACCTGTATGGTATAGCTCTGAATGTATTTCAAGAAATTATCACAGGGAATGCTGTGACCTTGAAAGATAAAACTGTGTAAAAAGCTAGGAAAAGAAAGGAAAGATTTTTATTTGGTTGCAGTAACACGAGCTCAGGATCTCACTGTCACCCAGTAGATGCCCCACTGCCTCTCAGAGTCCTTTGCCTGGATCCCCAGGTGGATTTGTTACTGTAAGCACTCTAATAGTGGTCTCAAGCAAGAAGAGAACATTAACTGGGAATTTTCTAGTTTGCACTGTGAGATAATGAGCGCAGAAGACAATGTCTGTTAAGAGTTATGGAATTGAAAATGACAGGCAGAGGAAAAAATTCATAGGAGGTGCCCTAGAGCACAACCATTCATTTTCCATTTCCTTGCCTTAGCTTTTAAACATGCTTTGGAATCACAAAAATTACACATGCAGAAATTCCCTCTAGACCAAGTATTGCCTTGAATTTCATGAAGGGGAGAATGCTGAGATTATTGTGATTAATTCCTACTTCTTTCGATTATTGAACACAATGTTTAAAATATCAGGAATAAACAATAAATTGTCATATTTAAGTTTTGTTGGAAAAAAATACAGAAGTCTTAGATCTTAAGAGATTTTTTAAAAAGTGTGAGAAAGAGACACTGGAATTTCAATTACATTCAACATATAAGGAAGAAGGAGGTGAAGAGCAGAGATCAGGAAGAGACCCAACACTGGGTTAAATAACTTTGTACAGATGCAACTTTATTAAGTACCTTGTTCAATTAAAAAAAAAGTTTGAAAACTGTGTTCCTATAAATTAATATCAAGTAGAACAGTGGTGAAAAAAAGGGTAAGTGCGTAACAGAGAATGTTATGTAATTTCATGTTTAATGTAATTATTACATAAAGAGCATGTGTGCTGAAGATATAGAAGTGTAATATGTATGCCTGTATTTTTGCAAAAATTTACATTACATGCAGTGTGCATACATTCATATATCAAACCACCATCTACAGTTTGCACTTGCTGTATTTTAGGAACTTTTCAGAGAGCTTTAATGATTTTAATTAAGAGGAGATTTTGCCTTTCTCTGACTCTGGGGGAGTTAACTGGTTATGACCTACACAGCTTAAAAAGAAAATTGAAAAATAGTTGTTGAAATATGCATATTTAAATATGATATACTGGAAACACAGCTGGCCTTGACCAAAAATCACATTTCTAAGCCTGGAACAAAATACATACGGCTGGCTGCTATGGTTTGAAGTGAATAGAGGATCCTACAACAAAGCCAGAACTCCTCATGCCAGTGGTATGAAACTTTCTAGACTGACAAGCAAACAATTTAAAAAACAAATTGATAGAGCAGTACTTCCATAATTACATGAGAAGTAGTACAGATAATTCCTGTAAAAGATAGATCAGGTTTTTTTGGCCTACCATTTTACTACTCCTACTACTTTGTCATTTCTGGTCTGTAATAACTAATGCTGACTCTATGATGGTGAAGCCCTGAAAATCATTGTAAAAAGTAATGAATTACCTTAGGAAACTCAGTAGGAAATACATGATTTGCAATAGAGAAAAAAAATAGTGATCTTACCGTTCCCGTTGTGCCCAAGGAAAGGTGGTTCATCTGTTGGGTCAGAGGACCCATCATGCTTGCTGGCTGCATTGACATAGTGTGGTCCATTGTTGGTGTTATCACAGCACCCTAGAAACACACATTATTTACAGTTCAATCTCTGTCATATTAAAAAAAAAAAAAAAAAAAAAAAAGAAGGAAAAAAAAAGGCATTCTTTAAATGAGTGAACCTGACTGAAAACTTGACATGAATCTTAAAAGACACTAATACATCTGTCAGAATAAATATGTTTTGTTCCTATTGACAACCAAGCTACACACACATATTATTTGTACTGCTAATGAGGCCATTTTATGTCAGCTCCAATTAAGTGTCATTTTTTACTTCATTGCTTCTGACAAACAAATGCATATGTTCTTCCTATGATAAATGCTACTGTACATTGCAAAATGCCTGTCATTTCCATTTTCCCATATCCTATATAGGACAATCTTACAGACAGAACACATATGTCCCCAATTTTCTCTGACTTCTAAAGCATTCAGTCTCAGAGATCTTCAGCCTATTATGGTAATTATCTTGGATTTTTCCAGTCTCAGTTAAGAACCCTAACTCATGATATTTTATAGCTGCTTAAGTAGGACTAGCTATTGACAGTGAGTTTGGTAGTGACACCCATTTAAAACACATACACAGTGTTTAAAAGCATTTTTCTTCCCCACATGAAAAACAAAGACATTAATAACAAAGAGCATATGTACTAAAGCAACACTTAGACTTTGACCAAAAAATGAAACAAAAGACATGTCAGAGGAGCTTTGGAGAGAGAGCTTCTTTGCCATTTACATTCCTTGGTTTTTGCACTCCCACTCCCCAAGGTCCCATGTTGGCAACATTATGACTTAGTGAAGTGTTGATTCTCTTCAGTTCTATGTTGTAAAATGCTATTTCCTGTGTTGGTTAGAGAAAGTCACTCAGAAAGTGTGGTCTGTTGTTTTTCTTGCAGATAGTGACATAAGGCAGTATTTCCAGTCATTTCTCATATGAAATAATAACTTTTCTTTGTATGCATCTACTCATACACACATCACAAACTTGCACAGTCACATTATGTCTGCTACAAAATGTGAAAAATGTAGATGAATATATTTGTTAAAAAAATTGACTTTTTTTCTTTCTCTTTGAGAATACTGGAAGAATTCGCTTATAAACAAACTTGTTTAACCAACTTGTAAAGCGAGTTTCAAAACTCACAGCATACCTGTTCTTACATGTCTATCTCACATTTACATAGAGCTATTTTTGCCGAGGCTCTGATTAGAAGCTGAGGATTTCAAATTTTCAGTTGCAAATAAAAATAAATAAAAATACTAAATTATGGGGAAATACCAATTCAATTTGGCCTCACCTTCCAGCAATATTTTTGCTATGTACATCCTATCTGAGGAGTATAGACTCTGCAGTCCCTTCAAACTCATTCCTTGCATGCAGTGGGATAAGAGGAAGGTAGACACATTGTGGTCAGTCCTTTTCATAATACCCTCAGCATATGAAATACATACACACTTGTTTTATGTCACAGAGTGGACTACATTTCATGCATTGACAAGAGTCCCTAAAGAAATCTGACAAATTACAGAAGCTAGCCTCCGTGGAGTATCTGTCATGATTCCAAATAAATGCTTTAGAAACAAGCTGATCAGTGCACATGGATCAAGCTGCAACACTTGCCACTTTATTTGCTATATTAATTTGCAATGGTTTACATAGATTAATTTATTGATTAAGTCATTTAATGGACTACCACAGTGAAATCTTCCCCTTGGATGAAAGAGTCTAAAAGCAAATCTGTGGGGCACACACCCATTCAGCCTATCCAGCAGTCCCTGCATAGCAGATTGAGTGCAGGAGTCTGAAGAAGAACCATGCACAATGAAAATAATGTCCTTGTTTTATTTCTTAAATCAGTGGCCTCAGATACCATGCAGACAGGAAAGGTTCTAGGGTTTGGACTTCAACTGCACTTTTTTGGTTATGATAGGAAATTGTAAGCCCTATGCTCAGAGTGATAAGCATTTTTACTCTATCAAACCACATGCGATCAAATTAAATTTGTCAACTGGTAAACAGTTCTCGGTTCCCTCTACAAGCACTGTTCTCCTTTGGCTAAAAGGTGGAGAATTGCCTCAGGGCTTTCCATGATAGGCATGTCCATGATAGACAAGTTGAGCTTCCACTTGTGATGTCAAGGAAGGTGACATCTCCCTCTCCTCCCCATACTCATGAGATCCCACTTTGAGAGATGTGTCCAATATAAAGAGAACATGGACTAACAGAATGTTTGAGAGGGTCCAGAGGGGGGCCATGAAGATGATCAGAGGGCACCAGTGTATGTAAGCATCTAAAGGGAAGGTGTTA
The DNA here is from genome assembly GCF_009819885.2 of Catharus ustulatus. Lineage (NCBI taxonomy): Eukaryota > Metazoa > Chordata > Aves > Passeriformes > Turdidae > Catharus > Catharus ustulatus. The sequence goes on along the minus strand of NC_046221.1, from coordinate 42,312,721 downwards.
AGAGCATTGGAACCAGGCTCTCCTCAGTGTTGCCAAGCAATCAGGCAAGAGGCAACAGGCAAAGACTGATGCATAGGAAGTTCCTGAGGAAGAATTTCTTCACTGTGCTGGTAATCCTGTACTGGAACAGGTTGCCTAGAGAGGTTGTGGAGTCTCCCTCACAGGAGATACTCAAGAACCCTCTGGATGCAACCCTGTGCAAAGATGCTTATTGCAAAAGTATGGTCGGAGGAACTTGCTGTGATTACATATGTGACAGACTGGCACTATTCCTGGGTATAAATTCAGGAATCTGGAAATGAAGAGGGGGCAGTGGTGAAGGAAATCTTATGGTTTAGTGCAACAAACACAACTGCCAGACATAGAATGGAAAAATCTGAGAGCAAATGTCCTTCAGCAAAAAAGTAAGCACGACAGGTATTGCAAACAAACTGTTAAAAATATGGACTGGAGAGAAAATATATCAAGGACAAAAAATTTGCTCAGAGACAGAAGACATGTAATTTTCAAATTGAAAATATATATATTCCTGTCCCTAGATATACACCATTTAATATGCTAGAAAAAGAAGCTGGGAAAACAAATCAAGTATTTGCTGCTTTCCTAAGACAGCTTAACATGTTTTAAGCTGACAGTTACCTAGAGCAAAGAATTACATGCATTTCCCAGATCATTAATTCACCAGTTCAGAATCTTCTTGTGATCACGTAGGAAAGAAATTATACTTAATTAAGGAAATATCGTCTGGTTGTTAGGGCGACACCCAGTCTACAGACCATAATGAGTTTCATAATACATGCTGTCAAGTCCATTCATATTCAATTTATTTAGCTGTAGAAGACAAAAATGTCTTGCATCAGATGTTGCCATCATATTAAAAGTAATTTGATTCTTTTCAGCCTATAATATGTAATTGCTGATAAACATCCAGTTGGCTACTGGCAAAGGTTATATCAAACATATTGTTTCGTCTTCATCTGCTTGGATGTCTGATTTTACTGAGTTTGTAAATGAAAGGCATCTTAGCATTGCAAACTATTACTTAAGGTCCAGTTTAATTGCAAAAAAACCTGTAGAAGAAATTGTCATGAGGTTTTTGCCACTGTCTTTGCCAAAAAAGTAGTTGGCCTCTCAATTATTTAGACCTTTCCTGTTGCCCTGTTGCCTCAGTATGATTATACTATTTTTTAAATTCCCACAAGAAAAAGGGTATTATATTGAGTTTTAAATTTGGCAAGATATCCTCAGCATATGATTTGTCATACATTTGTGTTGATGCTACAGTGGTTTTGAAAGAAATTAACAGGGCAAATGGTAAGGAATAATGATACAGATGTGCGTGTTTTTTTGCACGATTTTGATAAACCTAAAATAAGCTGACATACAGATTTGACTTTTTCTTCACCTTTTTTGAAAGACCTTGCTGTTTTAGAATGCTTTGAGCTTTAAGAACATATTTTTCCTATAAGAAAGCAAATGTTTATATTTCAGAATATAGCCTATCACTTAAAAAGAGAGAAGTTGGATTTTATTAACTATGTACACTGCACTCCCCCTCTGTGGCAATAAACTCAAATTACAGGAAGGACACCAAATATAATTTATTATATCAGGCAAAATATCTTTAAGTATTTGCCAATATCAAAAGGCATCAGCAGAACAAGTCTATGTTGGTGCAAAGACACGTGCCAACTTTTTGCTGTTGAAGGGTGGGAAAGTGACATCAGAAATAAGAAGTATATTAGGAGGTTTTAGGAATTGAGAGTTCACTAGTTGAGAGATGCACTTAGGGGCCAGTGGGAGGATGGATTAATTAGTCACAGCCTTCTACAATAATGAACTGCATTAAAGGCTTCTATTTTATTCCAGTATTCTAGTACTGACATTGGACTTAAGGGCAAATACCAGCTGAGTAAATAGTTCTTAAAGCTTACAGTAAGCATCTGTTTATTTCAGAGTTTACTTTTCCTTTATTTAAGAAGTTTTAACAGGATAACCATACTTAGAAATTCAGCTTCATAAATAGTGGCCAATGTAAAGTCAATAAACTTTACAGCAGAAAACTTGCTTTTCAAATTTGTTTACAGTTATCTTGTGCAGTCATATAAGCACCAGGCCTTTCCATCTGAAAATTTATTACCCTACTACCAAGTGAATGCCTTTATGTTATCGAGAACATGTTGTTTCTTGAGGTTTTATTAAACTGAGTGAAAGGATGACTTTCCTTATACTTATCAGACAGACATATCTATTAAAAATTACAATGAAAAAAAAATCAACATGCATGCTTTTTTGCAGATAAATACATTCTCTCTGCACACTGAACACGTGATGGCCACATTTTGATGGATTTACTGTTCTGTCTAGTCTGACTTGTCTGATCTCCTTGGGTACCTATTACAGGCAGCAGAAAAGCCAGAACTACTGAACTATTCCAAACTGGTTGCTAAGAGCCCAACTCCTCTGACTGCTGCAGATTAAAGGTAACTTTGAAATCCTCTCTGCCTTCTGTCATCAACTTTGCTGGGAATACCTGTTGATATCCCAAAACAAAGGAAAACTTATTTTCCCTTTCTCAGTGAAAAGGTAGCAACTACCTTGTCATTTGCCAGTTTATCAGAGATTAAATAATGATTTAAATATAGTGAAGAAGATCAGCAAACATCAATATTCTGAAAGTATTAGGATTTGACTTAATTTCATTACATTGTTGATTTCAAATGCTTGCTAAAAATGTGGGAAAGTGAGCAAGAAGTCCAAACCCTCCAGTAAATTAGAGGAGCTTTAACTTTGGAGTAGGAAAACCTGACACAGATCTTCATCAATGCTGAGCTCTGCTTCTGAACTGAATACTAAACCACAAGTTCACATGGTAATATTTTGAATCTTGGGCATAAATTCAAATTCTTATCTGACATCACCTTCATAACTTAGTTGAACCTCCTAGGAGCAATAGACATATTTGTTTTCTTTTTCTCATGTTTTTGCTGTATGTTTGTAAACTTCTTTCCTTGGCTCAAAGTATACGTCATAGGTCCAAGAGAGTTACTGCCCAGAAGTAACTGGTTTTAAAAGATTAAGAATTCAAATATAGTGTGGTAAATAAAGAACAAAGGTGACCCTTGTGGAGGCTTCACCTTTCTTACAGCAACAGCCAAGGTTTTTGATTGTTTTTTTCACATTGTCCTTCTTGCCTTGTATTTCCTGTCTCCTAGTATGAAATAAAGCTTTTGATAATCTACAGATATTAGCCCACATGTACAAATGGAGATTAAAAGGATGTAGAAATAGGAACATCAAGATATACGGAAAAGACAGTTGATGCAATACGAAGAGTTTTATATTAGTAACTGTGTGCACAAATAAAGCAATACCTGAAACGATACTGTACCAGTAATAAATGTATTATATCAGGCAGTACTATATGTCAGTAGTTTATGCTTCCACCAGAGCTGAAAAAAACCAGTAAATATCATAGTATACCTCTGTCTGTTAATCTAAAAGGACCTAACAAAAACAAACAGCATTTATTCTGCAAACAAATAGCTGCCCAAGCCACTGCCACTTAGTGCCTAAGGTGGCTTTTGCATAGTGACTCGAATCTGTCCACCCAAAATAAGGCCTCAAAAGAAAGGCCATTCAAAAAAGTGACAATATTTACAATTATTTATGCATGGAAAATATACCTGAGTTCCTACAGGGACTCTGAAGCAGATTTTGTGAGCCCTGGGTTACATCTTTGCCTTTACTGTCTGCCCATGCAGGTTGGACCTCAAGCCCATGTGCTTCTCTGTAGACTGAAAATCTGAAGTTTTCATACTCTTTTTCAACTTGCCCCAGGAATAAAATAAAATTACTGGTATTATATGCAGGAGTAAATGGGAATATTTTAGCTGGGTTCTGCTATCAGAAGGACTCCACAGCAATTAACCTGTTGCAGTGGGGTATTCATTCCAGCAATTGCTGGAGAAGGCAGAGAGGCCATAAGCAGCTCTTGCTCCCTCATCTGACATATTCTATCAGGGAATGAGAAATCTCATTTGCTTTTTTCCCTACTCTTCAGCTTATGAGTATGCACTTGGCTGCATGATGGCTTTATGTAGCCACTCCACGTATCAGTGCTTCTGGTATGTCAAGAACAGCCACCATGAACAAAAGAATCCTCACAACTCTCAAATAGGGTTTAGCATCCCCGGAAGACAAAAAAGAAACACAAAGGTGGTAATTTGCCTGGGACATAACTACTGTAATACATAGATAAAAACTTCTCCTGCCCTTCCCACGATCAGATTTCACAAAAGAAAGATTTCAATCCATGTCAAAACAAGCAATTCCATTCTGTTTATATTCTTATATATATATATTCTGACACGGATAAAATCCTTCCTTCTGCCACTGTCTCCCAGCAGCTGATGTGCTATCCTAGTACATAGGAATCAGGAGTCTCTTTTCTGTGGACTAGTTTTTCTTAACATCAGAATGGAATTTCATCTATTGAAGTTAAATCCAAATAGTACTTCCCCTCAAACAGCTCTGTTGTATTCCCTCCCTTCTTGCCTACAGCCAGGTGTGAAAATTCACTTAATAGCACATCCTAGTTTCTAACAAGGTGATAAATTGATATTATCAAACTATGACTAAAATGCAAGCAAGCACCAGTCTTTAGCTTAATTTTTCACTTCCTTGTCTTAGTGGATTTAAATGAAACTTTCAAAAAGGATGCAATATTTGTATCCTCAATAGTTTGATTTTACTTATACATCTATACACACATGGGAAGACAAATTGTATTGCACCCACTCAGACCAACATGTTTTTTCAGTATGTGCATAGGTTTTCTTAAACATTTGAAACTCTCAGTCCAGGATTTATTATGGCAAAGGTAATTAAGAGCAACTGTGACTGGGTTTTAAACTTGTTAATGAGCAACAATTAATGAGCAATGAGTACAAACCTCTGCTATTGGCTGAAAATGCTCACCAATCTTATTTTACTCAAACATGCTCCTAAAAGAAAAAATGCTTGACAGGAAATTTTGCCTCCAGAGGCTTGCGCTTCTATGTAGAGGCACAGAGAAGGTTGGTGACATGAGAGCACGTAAGATGTGTTTAATGTAGTGGGACCTTGTCTCTCCCTGGGCATCAAGTTTTCCATGCAAGATGAGGCAGTCCCAGGTGTCTGTGCGCTCCATAAAGGCATGACAACAGATGTGCCTCAGTCTGACACACTGGGCTGTTGATCTCTGCTCTTCTGGCAAGATTCAGTGCATAGGTCATTTGCCAGGCACAGAGAGTGCTTAACTGGGTTTGGGGAGGTAACGCCAGTGACATTTCTTCTATGTGCACTTCTAGCCTCAACACTGCAATGGCCAGTGACAGGGCAGCAGCTGTGATCTGTAACAGATGAGCTGTGGTTTGTTTCCTGCCCACAACCTGGAGGGACTTGCACTATGTGAGCTATAATCTAACAGCTGAGCTGCACGAAAAGATTCACTCATTAGAAGGACAAACACTGAGACTGGGAGACACCAGAAATTACGAGGAACTGGCTATCAATGAGAAAAAAAACCCAAAACCAAATAGAAAAGCAGGCTGGTAATATAATCCTATGTATTATGGTCATATTAGTGCTAAGATGACAAAAATGACACTCTGCACAATGAAAAAAAAAATGTATGGCTGTGTGTGGTGTTAACTCCACAACACTGCAAAGACTTAACACAACCAGTTTAGATAGAAATATCTGAAATGCCTTCAGCTTTCAAAAAAGTGAAGTGGTATCACTAAATGAAGTTCCAAGGAAACACACTGAGGAGCTAGGGTGGCAGACAGCAGAGTGCTCCTCTCTGAGATCCCAAATACTTGAGAAGACCATGGGAACAATGGTCAAAGAATGGTTAGTGTCAGGATGTTTCCCTGCATCATTGAGATATCAGAAAGGCTCTTGTAAACCAGAATTTATAAGTGATGGATAATACAAATAAGGCAGCTTCACACTGTTGCTCCTGGAGTTTGCGTCAACCCTTCCAATGTCAAGCCAAAGGCAACTCTTCAACATTAGAACTATCTCCTAGGCTTGGCCCAAATCTAGTCTGCAGTCTCAGAGCCACACTGATGTAAGGGCTACCATGTAATCCAGGTACACAGCTGTATGGGGTGGGTGGAAAGCCACCTTGAAATTCTGAGGTTAACGTTGCTGTATCACTCCTGAACTCAGCTACAAACACAATGTCCATCCTCCATGAGGATGTGCTATGGTGCACTGCCATCTGCTGCCTCTATCTCAGCTCCTTGTTGGCAGCTCCTGCACAAAGGAAGATTAAAGGTATGGAGGGTCTGAAAATTACATCCTTTCCCTCCTCATACCATTTTTCAAATTTAAAAGTTCTGGAAAGTTGATGAGAACCAGTAATATGCACATAATCTTCGTAAGAATCCTTCTTATCCTACCTGTTAGGAAAGACAGATAGCAGAAGATGCTATAAATGAAACCCTCGGTGAGTAAGGTTGCTTTTCTAACGATATGTTTCTGTTCAATAATAGATTTTAGACTTGAAGATGATAGACTGGGAAATCTTGTACTGAGCCACTGTTCCTGTTATGTATCAATTCAGTTCTAGATCACAGTGATTCATACCAATCTTTAAAACTAAAAATGTGCCCTTATTAGAGAGGACAAACACAGAAATCTTTCTCTCTGTCACGTTCTGCTAGATTTGCAACCTGTAATGTTAAACAAAGCCCTTTCCCACACAGTAATGGAAAGAAAACTATTCCAACCTGCCTTTCCTCTCATTTAAACCTCAGCATTTTCACAGCCTGCGTGTCCTGGCCCACATCCCAAATTGCATTTCATTTTGTGGACTTGTAATTCCTTAGGGGAGCCTATGGATAGAATCCACTCCATTCTATATTGGGATTTGTCCTTTGACTGGTTAAAACTGGCTACCTGGCAGTGCCAGCTTTGTGGCAGACCTCAAATCAAAGACTGAAGAACGTATTTCCAATAGTGCCTTCTTACCTTACATTCCATCATTAAAAGTAACACAAGACTATGTCTCACTCAGGCATTTTACAAATTTTAAACGTGATTTTACTGGCTCTAAAAACTCCAGACCAGTTGCTCCTTGGACTCTCTACAAGCAAAATGCCACCAACACCTGGCTTTTGCTGCTCCTGGACAATCCACACCGCTTTTGATGATGCTCCCAATGACAGCAGTGCAGTTTGCACACTGTTTTGAACAACTGAGACTAAAGGCACAATCTGGACAAACTGGCTGCAGAAGTGTCGCTATCTAAAACTTCTCTCCCAGATGCACGAGACCTCAAGAGGCCAGTAAAGCTGATGGCAGCAAGCACACAGAGCATGTCCTTCAAAAGTAACCACATCTAAATCTGTGAAGGTACAAGTCATATGCATGAAACCAAATTCAAGCCCTCAGCAATGTGTCATTAGCCAGAAAACAATGGAGTCTAGAGAGGGTAAACAGATTTTTAAACAAAAAATTGGATATTTTAAGTTTTCTTTTACTTTAAGATACTTCCAGGGAAACCAGCCTGTGTGTTAAACACTTAACATTTATAAGTTTCCCTTCTAGCAAAGACCTCAAAGTGTTTTAAATCCTGTGTGATGCATAGTGAACTCAGGAGCCTGGTCTATTATCAGGGACAGTCTGGATCTACATCTGAACTTTCCCAGGTCCATGAGTGTTCAGACTGAGGGGAACACCTTGGGTCACCACTACTGCAGGCTCAAAGAGAGCAGTTGGTTCCAATTACAGACACAAGTCCAAATTGATCAAGAAAATAATACATTTTAACTCTTGATTCATGCTGAGCAGATTTGAAATAAATAAGAGAAAGTGGCTAACTTGAGTCTACTTTGCTCCACACTCCACTGTCTTTTAAAAGCAAATGAAAATATTGAGGAAAAGCAATTGAAAAGCAAAACATATGAGTAAATATTCAGTGTGAAAATGGTTCAACTAGTCTAAGAAGTACACATGAAGAGTTCAGAAAAATGTAGATTATTAAACTAGAAAGAAGAAAGAGTACGCGATCCAGCAAGGATTACTCTACTTTCTTTTTAATATATCTTCACTGATTAAGAATGACTACATTGATATATTTTCCCTTTTGTTTTCTATCCAGATAAAGTCACTCTTGGGCAGAAATATTCCTTATAAAGTTTCAGCCTAGAGCACATTTTTTCAGCTGAGTTATTATCCTTAGAATACAAGTTCATACTGGAAATGCTGGCAGCCCTCTTAACTATTGTATAGCAGTGAGCACAGCTGCAACATGTTATGTTGAAAGTACATGGGGCAAACAGAGAGGCTCAGGGGCCTCGTAATAGAATAGGGAGTCTCAGTGCCAGGTCACCAGGTTTGGTCATTGCTGGGACTGAAAGTTGTTATCAAGCAACAGCTGCACAGTTATGTTCAGGTATCGGCTACCCACAGAGAAATCCTCCACATGGAGACACATCACTGTGACTGGAGATGTCCAACAGCCTTCCCAAGGGTTGGGACAGGTAGGGACTGCATCTCCACAGGTTAGCTCGGAGGTGGAGAGCACTGATGACACAGAGGGTTGAGCCTTGTGTGGTCCTTGTCCAGCATTCTGCTCCATCTACAGAGGGTGTTCGCCACCAGCCTGTGGCTACTGGGTCTTCCCAGGGCACTCAGTTTTCTCAGAAGGATGGTAACCACCAAAGACTGCTCCTTTCTCCACATCAGTGAATGGACCACACCCATGCCATCACACTACCAGTTTCAGAGAATTGCCAAACCAACATGGGCAAATGAAGTCAAAGTCTGCTGCTTCAGTTTTCTCTAAATGAATTTAATGAAGTACATCAGGTAAGTTGCTCCGTGTTAGACTTATCCATACATGCTGCAGTAATCTCTACAAAAAGCTTTGATTTATTGTAGCCTTTTTTTTGTACTCCACCATTTCCTACCAGCCACTGTGTACTAGTCCACGTGAATGCACAGCAAGCAGTCAGATCCTGACATACAACAAACTTCTTTGCGACCTTGTGGTTTCCATGCACCATCTGATTTGCAGACGTTTAGGTTGAAATAAAAAAAAATTGGGGCAGCTTTCCTGAATTTCTTTCAGCTATTTGAGTATTGCAGAGGTGTTCAGTTTTAGCTGGAAAAAAATCTTTGTGTTTATTTTTGCTGGCATCTAAAAATTAACTACCATTGTGGTCAACAGTAATTTCAGAGGTTGCACGAATGAGCCAAGAATGAGCAGTTTGAGCTTTTTTCAAAGTAATTTTCTAAACCCTACCTGAAGTAAATTCTTCAGGCTACAATGCAGCTGATGGGAGCCGCCTACTACCAAATACTGCTCCGAAAATGTCTCAGACAACAAAGAGCACCTTGCTCTGGAGCCAGAGAGGAGTAAGCTGGTAAGTCACTACTGTGGTAAATGTACCAGAGAGAGTCTTTGATCCAAACTGGATGATGAAGCATTGATCAGGCAGCTGAGTCTGCCATGAGTTCAAGTAAGGTGTCTTTTACATGAGGGTAAGAAAATGCTTTGGAGGAACAAATCATAGAGCAAACTAGAGAATAGATCAGCTGGATGGTATACACATATTGCTGAGATGAACAGTAAATTATTTTGAAAAAAAACCCAAACTCTGAGGGAGAATAAAGCATCCTGTGAATCCAGGTCATACTTGGCACATAATTGTGACCAAAAGAATGAAAAAAATTGGAGCTGTCAAAAAGCAATGTTTCCACCATATTTCAAAATGACATGTCATTTCAGAATTTATCTAAATTTGAAGGGAATAAAACAAAAGCTTAAGATTAGTTCAATAACCCAGACACGAAAACAGGGAGATTATAGATATTTTGTCTTTGTTCTTCTCACCCTTTCCCCACTCTCTAAGTTCTCTCTGAGAATGAGTCAAAACAACATTTTCACAACTTTTGCCATGTCACTACCCTCTCCCTCTGCACATTTTCACTTGAAGACAAGTTTTGGAGCTGTTATTTGATTCTTCCCACAAAGCCAAATTTTATTATCCACAGAGTATTATATATGTAATAGTCTTGTCAGTCCTAGCCAGAGGCAAAGGGTAGCCTCAGAGGTAAAGGAAACAAGAAACATCCAAAGGAAGATAAATAGAAATGAGATGATAGGCAAATGGCTAATTCTCCCATCTTTTGTTGAGAGCTGTGTGGATAGAAAAATAGTGCTCTAATTAATTCCAGAGTGACAGGGACTCGAGGTCTGGGTTCTGTGCACTGCATGCTTGTGAATCTTCATTATATGTGAAACGCCTTCCTCCAAAAACCAAACAAACCCTTGTTTTGTCTTTGACATCAAAAGACGCATCATAACTAGCAGCAGATGTTCTGATAAACTCCAGTAGAGACCAACCTCTTGGCAGCCACATTTCTGTTCTGCAGTGACTTCTACAGGCACACATAAAATCCACTTGAGGGACTGAAAAGTACATTAAATGGTTTTCTGGTAGTATTTCCTGTGGTATTTTCTGTTACAGGCAAGGAACTGCAGCATGCTGAAGGACTGTCTTCTGGAGTTTGAGTTCAGTGTCACTACAAATGCTTATGAATTCAGTAATGCAGAAATGCACAGCTTGAAGAGGGAACCAGATGAGGCAAAAATTTTAGCAGGAGCTGTTTGAAATTTCAATGGTTCAAACTTCCGTAATTCAATGATCATGGTAACATACAGATCTTAGTGAATTTGAAAAATTTGGCTTGAAATCCTGGCCCTGCTGAAATGATTTACAGCTTTGTCATCTACTTGAATGATACCAGTATTACACATTGTTTTAATTCTCTGAGACAAATGTCAAGCTGTACATTACTATACAGGTATCCAAAAGATTTTTATATCACAGACAGATTTTCATTAATTAATTATCTTTAGCAGAGATGATTCTGCTCTTGTTTTCAGACTCAGATTGTAATTCAGTGATTTTGGGATTCTTCCGTAATTCAATTGTAAATTTTGTGGCCCTGTCTGCAGACTTGTTTAATCAAGAAAAAAAATTATTTTCTGGCAAGACAGCCATCTTGTCTAGAAGCTGAAGTAATTAATAAAAATAAGGACAACCAACCTTGGAACAGGAAAGAATCAAGTCTAATAAAAACTTCCAGTAAGAAACCATCTAATAAATACTTTTTATGCACACTGAGAAGGATCCTTAGGGCTGAAATGTTGCCATAAATTATTCATATGGAAGTTTTGGACTGTAAACAAATTTATGAAGATAATGATCTCTTTGCAATTCATGAACAAAAGTGGAGGGAGGGGTCAATCCCCAGAATAAACTGTGATGTATAAATCCACCAGCTGGAGGCATAAAGTACTGATACAGAGATTCACTGCAGAAATTGTAAAATAATCCCTGTGTGTTTTCTCCTTTCCAGAAAGACAGCTTTGAAGAGCAACTGCAGAGCCAAATAATTTAGCATATCCTCATTTGCTGCTCTTGACCAGAGCAGTAATCACAAGTTAGAAATCAAAGCCTTTGGACTATAATGGGTGAATCAAATGAGAACTGTGCACAGCATTAGCCTGTGCCTGCTTAAAACTAACAGCAAGCTAGCGTGAAACCTTCGTCAGTACAGACCGCAAGGGGTTGTTGCAACTTTGGGAAACACTGATGTTCATTTTTGTTTGATGTACCAAACTGCTTTTCCTCAACTGAGGATTCATACTGACTGACTAGGTGGTTTAATAAACTGAATGAATTTCACAATGGAAAGTTTACTTCCAGTACATTTATTTAATGGCTGAGGGAACTGATGAAAGGGAAATAAAAATCTGATGAGGAGAAAAAAAATTAGTCTCGAATCTAGACTCCCCCAGGACAATTTCTTGTGCTTTGTATCCTCTGTACTGACAGACAACATATTTGCTTTCTAGCTAATTACCAACAAGACTAAAATTTTACATCTTTGATGTGTATGAGATCAAAGAATATTAGGAAATAAAAGTAAGATTAACATAATTGTCTTGTACAGCTATAATAAATTATGACTACATATAGAATCAGACACCGCGCTCATCAGGAAGGCATAAACTAGAATCAATTGAACTATACAAGAACCTTGTTTAACTTTGTTTCCTCTGCAGCTTCTCACCTCTCCTGACACCCACCACTGCATCCCAGATGGAAAACCACAAAAGAGGCTCTCTCCCAGTCTGTCTGGGGCCTATCTGACACCCATGAGATCCACAGAAGATCCTGTTTCAGTTGTTGAGCCTTAAAAAAACATAGCAGCCTTGTGCAGACACGGCAGTCCACCAGTAGGGGATGAACTAAAGGACTTCCAGGTCCAAAATCACATACCCTTACCACATGCTTGATCTAAAGGATTTATTTCTATTGAGGTTTTCTATTTTTCACTACTATTGTCTCCCTAACCTGCTTACACAGACTGAGCACCCAAACCTCTTTGGGAGCATTTTGTAGTAGTGCAACCTTTTCCTATTATGTATCTAGGACACGATTCTCATCCATCGAATCTGTGTGACAGTTAGCATGCTCAATTTAGGAAAAAAGGGGGAAAAAGAGGGGAACCAATGCTTTGATGTATACCTGCATCTAATTAATCATTAACATGTTTGAAATAATGTGTTGGGAGTGTTGCATTTTCGTTAAACTATCCATGAGAACAATGCTGCCCTATAATAACTGATAAACACCTGGCTTTGATTGATTTGTCTTCAGTCTTAATACACACAGCATGTTTGTTTACTCCATAAATATCTCAGTATTCCTACTTCCTCACCAGCTCAACTATGAGAAAAAAATTCAAAGGCAGCTAAGAGTAAGTGCCCTGTAAGAGTAAAATGGGGTGGGAATTTTGGATTGCTCCAGCTCATTAAGGTGACGTGAAAGGTCTACTTCTGGCTAGGAGCTGAGAGCTATTTCTTCAAGCAAAAGCATTTTGAAGGTTTTATTTGTCATCAGGTGGCAGTGACAATGAAAAACGTCTATTGCACTTCAAGACAGCTGGTAATAAAGCAGTACAGGGAACGACTGACAGAATAACAGTTACTATACCACTGTAGCTTCAACGTTTTTACAGCCACTCAGCTGGAGTTATACTATTGTATGAAAAGTGGTGTAGGGCAAAAAAAAACATTTGGTACAGAGGGGTTCTCTCCCTCCCCATTGCTGTATGAGGAATCAGTACAACAAAATTTGGGTAAAGTGGGTCTTTAATTGAGTTTAGGTGTTTTTATTATGTAGTTTTGCTTTAGTTCACACAAGGGCAAGCCTAAAAATGTTTCTGACTTTCTGACAACTGCCTCATTCAGCACCCTTGCAAGCAGCTCCCAACAAATCCCAGTCTTCAAAGGCACATTGTTTTTGTTTGTTCTCATTGTAACAGATGTTTTGTATCATGCACTTCAATGAACTAATTCATCTGCAGAGAACCGCCTACTCTGGCTGGTGTGCATCCAGCTGTGGAAATAGCTCAAGTGTCATCTGTGACCACTTTCATTCCATTCTTCTGACCTCACAGGATTTCAGTGACCGCATCCAAGACCATTAAAAATAAACAGACCTGAGAACATCCTTTAAAAAATTTTCCAGTGGAGGAGTTATGCTACTCTAGGCAGGAAGCCTTTCTGGAAAGAATGTCACTGATGCTGAAGGAAGATTCACTCAGCTCTGGAAGTCTCCTCCAAAACATGTTGTTTTTATCATATGAACTACTCAGGCAATATTAAGAGGCACAGGAGCAATGTCTTGTGTGATTTTGATGTAGCTGAGAGCTTCTGACTAACTCAGTGCCATATCAATTAGCCTGAGCACCAGACAATCAATCACCACTTCTTCTCTAAATGTACTGAGCTCCCATTAGAAGCTGGAAATACCATGAGGCTACTTCATCTCAACACACTGAGCCCTTTTATATACTGTGGCTCTACTGTAATATATTTCTGAAGTAGAAACAAAATCAATCTGAATTGCTCTGGAGTGGAAGCATATCCCATTAACAGCTGTGCACCAAGATTAAAATGTATTAGTGGATAAAAAATAGTCTGCGTCTGTAAGAAGACAATTACTGCTTTCTTAAAAATGACCAAATGAAACATCCAATAGCAATAAAGAACAGACTTTCTGGAAATGCCTTTAGAATCAGTTGGGATCACTTCATCACAAGTCAAAACGTCTGGGATGGTGCAACCATTCCTTGATTAGCTTCCTTAGAAACAGGAGCAACAAGTTGCTTTCTGAATTCTTGAGAAGTTGACTGCAGCATTCCACAGGAAATAAGTAGTTCCTGATAAGATGCTGATCATACACTTTAATACTGGCCCAGTGTATTTGCTAATTACTTTCAAAACACTTAGTCAAGTCATTCACTAAGAAGAAATGATTCAATTGCAGATCCACTGAACTGAGAAACTAGGTGACCAAAACTCCTTGTGGAGCTAAAATTATCCACCTGTGTAAGAGGGCTTGCAATATGTCAAACCTAGTAGTTAATTCTGGTTTTGAGAAGCAACTACGGCTGTAGTTAATTAGACAGCTTGGAAGGATTTTAAATATTGTACAACACCAATTACTAGAATATTTCAGAAACATTTCAGAAGCCTTTGAAAACCTTAAGGAAAATTAGAGCCTTATATCAATCATCAGAATTGATTCATCAGTTTCAAGAAGTTGCATTCCAAGCACTGTATTGTGCAGAGACATTCTAAAACTTTCTGGCAACTGTCCTATATTTTAAAGATGGTAATTCATCTTTTCACTTTAGATGAGGTGTATTTACTATAAACCTGCTATTTGGCTATGTCTAGGGGTCAACGGCTTCAAGGTGTAAGCAGATCATGCAAAAGGCATGAACAGCTGGCTGCAGCTCATGACATTTTCTGTAGTTCCTAACTCAGAGGTCAGCAAAATGGACTTACTCACAGTGACACTAAATAATTTCTCATTAGTGTTCACTGACTTCACAGTAACTCATTGAATGGTGATATCTAGGGTATAAATGGGTGCCTGACGGAACATTCTTTTGGGATTTTAAGTCTTTGTCACAGATTCTAGTTCTTTGCTGATTTTGCTGTTGCTTGGTTTCTTTGGCTTGGGCTTCCACTTTGGAGCATGTCAGAATGATAGACAGAGTTCTTTGAAATAGCGAAAATACTTCTCAGAGGGAAACCACATCTGAGTAAAACTATTGTCCTTTAGCACATATAACATATAAAAGTAATGTCTGTGATGCTCCTATGACTTATACTGGATATTGGAATTGTTAATGTCAAAGAGTTCTGTCCCTTGTATTTATCCACAAGAATTTTACCAGCACAAAAGAGTTACAGCTTTTTAAGCTGTGAGAAGCAGAACAAATATTGCATAATGCCTGGTTACATATTGTCCCAGCTTGGCCAAGCAGAGGAAAGGAAACAGCAAAGCACTCTCATACTTCACTCGATACAACAGCACTCATGGCATGTTTCTACTTACTCCTTCACTTGTCTGTTGAACAAAATAATGAAAAGAAGCTCAGAGAGGATTCAGATACATTGCATATTGTGGAAGCAAGCGAATATCACCACAAACAGATCATTGCTAATCACCACAGCCCACACTCTCAGAGCCATGACCTGTATCACTCATTTTTATCTGGAAGACAGATTTGAATGGCATGCAAAACTCTAGGAAGAATAATAAATGTACACATTTTGAATATTGTGAGAAAGTTTTCTTCAACTGTGGTATTTGAAACTTTCCAACCTCTATTACAAGATGTTTATAATGAGTTCACCTAGATTGCGCAAGTGTCCAATATAATTTTTTTTCCCTGAATGGATGCAGTTACACACATTGATGCATTTATATTAACTCAGTGAAAACATCCATTGTTACTACCCAGTGAAGTCCAGAATCTCAAATAGATGCACAATCACCTGTGTGGGCCAAGTGAAATGTTTTTAAGGATTATAGCCAAACTGAACTTTGTCACCTAAGGATAAACAGTCTTGCTTTTCTACCCTGGAAAGTGGAGGCAAAGCAAAGGAAAGGGCCGAACTAGCATGGAGTTCCCAGGACCTACTCCAGGTCCATGATTTTACCATGAACACTGGCAAGGATTGAAGGTGTGTTTGCTGTATGAGTCCAAATCTGAGCTCTGAGCCATAATTCTTCTCTGTGCACCAGTGGCAGTACCAGGACCTCTTTCCAAAGAGCAGCTTCTTCTCCCCTTCCCCCCCTCCCATTACCATGCTCTAACCAGCTGCCTAAAATTTTCTTTATAGTCATCTCCTGGCAGAACCAACATGCCTGAGGTGTTGAATACTTGTGAAGATTTAGGTTGAAATATTACAAAATTGGCTATCAAGTGAAAGTTGAAGATGTGAACAGGGTATTACTGTCTGCAGAAAGCAGCATGAAACCAATGGAATTGCACAGGTCTTTCTCTTAAAATTTTTCTTATTCCTGTGCTGTTCCTGGGGGAAGATGTGGCCTGTCACAGCTTTAGCTGTCATGATGAGTATCTTTGCTTGCTTTTCTTGGAGTGGAGTTAGTGATGGAGATAATACAGCTTTGCTACTTCCACAGACACAAATCAGTGAGATGGGTTCTGCATCTGCTTGTCTATCAGACACACTCAAAGTGCTCCTGACAAATGTCCACCACTTTCTCTCCCTGAAGATTGTGACAAGCACCAGGAAAGGATCATTGCATCAAACACCTCATCCTCATTTAAAATAAGTACATCTAGAGCAATCCTCTTCTTTCCACAAAAATGACATGGCCTGCCAGCAGGAAGAAATGTCAGTGGTGGAATGCATACAATCATGCTTTTCCTGGAAAGTTGCTTGTTCTCCCGGATCACTGAACTCTGGGTTAGCCAGGTGCAGTTGCAGCAGTGCAGATGAACCAGCTTTACAATGGCAGGTCTCTTCCCCAACCTGCCTATGGAAAACAGATTTCTATTCACAATCCTGTCAGATGTGGGACATCTGTGAATGTGACACCCACCCTCCTGGCTAGAGGCAGGCAGTAGACCAGTAGTTTCCAAAGCGGCGAGCAGGAGCTTTTATTGATAGTGCTGAAGAGGAAGGCTATCAAGCTGAGAGCTGACTCAGACTCACATCCTGTGTGGATTGGGCAAAGAGGGGGTGCATAATGATTTGCAGATTGCTGTACTGCAAAAGTACAAAGGCTGTTTGAAAGCAGGCTGTGTGCTGTGTGAATCATATGCAGCCCTCTTGTCCCACCATGGGGATCAGTAGCAGGGTGTCAATCCTGTGATCTTCAGCTTGAAGTTGAAGCAATCATCCAAGTTATCCCAGACTAAACCCCTCACAAGGACTCCACACTCTGTGAGTTTACAGTATTTTAGGAGGCAGAAGTAGACAATTGATAATGAGGAACCCCATTGTGCTCCTGGCTTTGGGATGTGCATGTAAGGTTTGTCATGCATAGAGAAAAGATAACTTCCACTTGATTGCTTGCTCGGAAAAGCACAGTGGTGGAAGGCTACACCTGGGATTTGGGTGGACATAAGAGACAGGGCCTCTCCTTGGCAACAAGACCTGCAGTGACATTAGAAAACATCCCAAGTAGCTTATTTAAAAGGCACAGATTGGGAAAAGCTGTCCAGCAGACATCCTTTAACAAGAGGCTGTAGTCAGTAACAAGAAAAAACAAATTGCATTTAAACCGTGGTAAAAAGAAGTGAGATTTCAGCTCATAATGTCCAATTTCTTGTTAACAATAGGCCATTTGATAAGAGAATCTACCCTGCTGGAAGTGCATCTCTTTGGCAAGTAGTCCAAAGGTAGTGGTTTCACTAAATAACAACTTGGCACTTCTTCAAAATTCTTCAGATTCTGTTGATCTGCCACTGTGTTACCCAACTCATTCTTCATCAACCCACTATGCAACAGCCAAAGAATGTTCAGTGTTTATGCTATTACATTTCACTATTTGTTTTCGCAATCATGTAAGAAAGGTTGAATCCATCCTCTCAACAGCACTGCAGCCACCACTGACTCACAACAAGAGGCTTTGTGGCAGACATTGCTGAATGCGTGGACTTAATCCTAATTCACACTGCTTTGGGAGGAAAACAATGCCACGAAGTTGCAACCTGAAAACTGTAATTAAGCAATTACTCCCCTTCAGTGGGACTAAAATCAGTTTAGGGAAGATACACACGATTTGCCTCTGTACTGCAAAGTTTAGGTCAATATTATATTCTTTCTAAGGACATTTGAAATTAAAAGAAAGGATTTTACCTATGAGAGTAAAAAATGAATGTCAAATACTGTTAGACCTGACTACATTCAATAGTTTCAATAATAAGCTACTACTTACAATATCTTGAATGTTTCTAGCTTCCAGAGTGTTAAAACACAGCATACATTTATACACTCAGACAAAAAATAAATTGTTATTAGCACTGCCTCTGCAAAAATAATTTAAAAATAATTATGTTATTAAGATGCTTCAGCAGTTACAGTTGAGAAGGTGTTAATTAATCAGCCACTTGCTCAGCCACCTCAATAAGTATATCAAGAAGGAACACAGAAGGGAGGGGAAAAAAGGCAAGAAAATGCTACATTTGGAGGCCAGAAATAAGATTCACTGTAAGTCTACCTGAGGCTTTGCAAATGATATTCAAACACCTAACAAAAGGTTTCTTACGTAGATAAGTGAAAACCAAGGAGAGAACCCGTGCAGGGAAGATGGGGGACACATTAAGGTGTTTCAGAAGGAGCCCCAGCAGATTAAGGACACTCGCAATTTCCTACATGAACCAGCAGACAGCAGAGGCAGCACTCAGAGAATGACTGTTTGAGCAGAAAAATGAATACAGACAAAGGAGATAAAAAACCCAGAGAAGTCACTGAACTCAAGGTGAATTGAGGAAGCAGGACTGGATCATCTCTACTGCAGAGCTGGAACATATAAGCACAGGTCCAGTGGCCAGGACTAAAGGATATTAATGAAGATAGAACATAGATAAATCAAAGACAGATCTAGCTAACCTCATTTTTTAAAATAAAATGACCTATTTTCTCGACAAAGGACATGCAGCAGATCTAAAGTCTCTGAAGGTCAATAAAGTATTTTAGGCAGTGCTACAGCCAGAAATTACTAAACTTGGGGATGATAAAGGATCAACTAAAGCAGAAATGATAACAGGTTGTGCTAAAAGACAAGCTTTGCTACTTCAGTGGGAGGGTCACTAAAATCTCCATCTGGATTGCTCTCATCCAGTGTTTTTAATAATTCCCTTGAATAATATTTGGGGAAATTGCAAAGTTGGAAGGCACATTAAGAAAAGTAGCAAATTAGACTACCATACAGGAAGGACTGGATTAAACAGAGCAAGGCACAGATTCATCAAGTCAATCAGGTTAACATGTGGTTTGCTTTATTACATAGGAGCATTTGCTGGAAATGTGGAAGAAGGAGAAAACCTAGGTATATCAGTGAATTTCAGGAAGACTGAATTACCAGTCATGAGCACAAGGAAAGAAAGATATTTTACAATGCAGTAGAGTCATCCCAGGGAAGAGAAGGAAGTATGATTGCTATTTACACAAAAGGCTTGAATCCTGTGAGCATTGGCTGCCCCAGAAAAATGAATCAAAGTGGAATAGATCCAAAGAAGGGTCATCATTGCAGTCTAAGGTATAAAATCCTTACATTACTGCAAATGAAGTGATATTAACATAGTTAGCCTAAAAAAGGAAATGCAGGTAAAATTTTTGTCAATAAATTAATGTGGTGAACATTGAGAAAGGACAACAGTTACTGAGCACAGGAAAATTGTTTGACCAAGAACAGATGGAAGCAAAATGAATAGGTGCACCTTTAGGCTGGAAATTAAAAATTGAATGCTAAGCCTCAGAGCAAAGGTGTTTTGAAACAAACCTCCTGATAGGATTATCAAGAGGCATAAAATCAAACTATTTAATCAGGTTTTGCAAGGGATTTTGTAGCATGCCACTGAGATTAGCTCAGTTGGTTACAGCATGGTGATAATAATGCCAAGGTTATGGTTTCAATCCTCACATGGGCCATTCACTGAAGAGCTGGACTTGATGATCCTTGTGGGTCCCCTCCAACTCAGAATATTCTGTGATTCTGTATGGTTCCTGGATACAGGAATTTTGAATCTTATAAACTGGTCACTAAGTCCTTTTATATATATATATTTTTTTTTTTTTAATATATATATATATATATATATATTAAAATTATAATTTTTTTTACACAAGTCCCACACTAGAAAAATCATGATGCAATCGTAAGTAATACATAGACTAGCTAGTTTCCCCTACTTATGTAAATTGGTCCTTGAATACACTTGGTGTAACATAATGGTAATTTATGGAAGTGCTTTTGTTCTAAGGATTAAGAAGGTGACAGAGTCTCCTTCATCAGCTTATTGCTGCAGGCGTGATTCTCTTCTAATTCTTGCTGTTTCACACCTATGCAATTCAATTTTCTTAAGTGGAGTTAACTCTTGATTTATACTGGTAAAAATCAGATCCAGAATTTCCTTTTGCAGCTGGGACGGGTTTATCTTAATAATTAACATGAAAACCCTAAACCCTAATAGTATCACTGTGAGGACGTGTTAAGAAGCATCAGCCAAGAGAGGCCCTTGTTCCACCAGACTTTTCACAAATTTCTACTAAAAACTATTTAGCAGTATGACAGTTTTATAATCTAAATAGATGGGGATTTTAAAAAAGACAAATCTGAAACTGAGCCTGAGAGAAAGATGTTTTCTCCAAGGTCAAAAAGCTGATCAGTGGCAGATGAAAAAGTACCTGTCACTAAGTGCTCTAAGCCTACATGTGTTCTTTGAAGCCAGTGTGAGGAAAGGCAGGTTCAGGTCAAAAAGGAACTGCAGCTAGGATAAATACAGTTATAAAATACATTTGTAGCTAAACAAGTATGCTTGATTTCCATTTGGAATTTTTTTCCGAAACAAGTTGAAGCTTCTGGGACAAAACCCTAAATAAATACTGTATTTTAAAAAATAGTAAATTACAGTAAATTCACGAATACAAGCCGCACTGAGTATAAGCCATATCTCTGGGTGTTGGCAAATATTTCGTTTTTTGTCCATAAATAAGCCGCACCTGAATATAAGCCGCTTTGTCGTTCGCAGCGAGGACCCGCATGCAACAAAGTTGCCAAATAGTAACAGAAAGGCGGCAGGGCGGGGTTTACTGGCTCAGCTAAGGCTGTGCAGGCTCGGCCTGCTAGGGGCTGCTGACAGGGCCAGGTAGCCCAGCCCGGCGCTGCCGCTCGGCGGGGCCATTGGGGGCCAGCCGCCGCTGCCACTGGGCTCGGTCACCACGGGCTGGCGCTGCCCTGTGGTGGCAGGCAGGGATGGAGCCCCCCGCCGCCTCCCAGAGCCGCGGCAGGGGCGGCCCGGGTCCCCCGCCGCCTCCCCGAGCTGCGGCAGTGGCGGCACGGGGCCCCCCCGTCTCTCCCCCGGGCTGTGGTAGGGAGCTCTCTCGCCTCTCTCCCTGCCCCCCGTGCTGCCTGCAGGCAGCCAGGCTCCACCCGCGGTGCAACAGAGTAGCAATTTGTAACAATCGCAAAATGCCGACTTTGCAGCAGCTCGGCTCGGCACTCTGGCTGGCACTTCTGAGGTTGTAAATGTCAGAAAATTATTCACATATTAGCCGCTCCTGAATATTGGCCGCATTTCCGGTTTAGGAGCAAAATCTTAGTCAAATTGGTGTGGCTTGTATTCGTGAAATTACTGTAATTAACTTTAGATTACATCTTGATTAATATATTATTTAATTTCTACTCTTATAATTGTTTATAAAAGGACATCTTGTCAATAGCCTAAAACTTGACTTGATCCTTCACTAACAAGAATTTACCTTTACAGCTTTGACAGGTTGTGCCAATCTTTTAAAATCCTATTTTGGAGTTACCACTTTTATGTGCTGTCCTGGCACTACTCTAGTTGTAGATCACAGGCTTTCCTCAAGAATCCTATTCTGGGTTTGCAGAACCCCAGAACCTGCTTACTTCTCCAAAGATGCCCAATACTTCCAGTGCTACTGGAATGGTCTGCCCAGGGGGGTGGTGGAGTCACCATCCCTGGATGTGTTTAAGAAAAGACTGGATATGGCACTTGGTACCATGGTCTAGTTGAGGTGTTAGGGCATGGGTTGGACTCGATGATCTTAAAGGTCTCTTCCAACCTAGTGATTCTGTGAATTTTTCTGTAAATGGAAATGCTGATTTCCTCCAGTGTAGGGATGGAGTTTGGGAGGCAGAAAGGAGATCCAGGTCCCCTTCTGCTGGTAACATCTTGCATTCTTAACTGTGCTATGGAAATGAGAACCGCATCTCTATCATGGGAAAGGCACCCAGAGATCATTCCCAGCCCTGTCAACAACTAGTGTGAAACCTCTGTGCTCTCAGACCGCAGAACACATTCAAAGCTCTTTGCTTTCTGTGGCAGATAAAAATTGTTGCTTTTCCCTTCCACCACCACAGAACTTGCATGTTTGGTAATTGCACCACATGGCCACCTTTGTAACAAGCAGGCTGGAGCCCTGCTTAGGACATGCACATTGTCTGATTTGTTGTAAGCCAGCAGAGCAGAGTGCTCTCTGTGGAAGGTGGGTAACATTAGCATCAACTGCAAGACAGCAGACAATGCTAGGCACAAAATAAGAGAAAAGTTCATGATGGAGGGTAAATTTGAGAGGACTATAACACGTCACATGCCTCAGCCTGTTCACAGCACACATATACATGTATAACCAGAATGCATCACAGGGGGCAAAATACCTGATGGTGAGCTAAATTCAGCACTCTGCTGAGACCATTACTTGATGCAAACTGCTTAATCTAATTCTTGGCCTATCATTAATAGCATATGTTTACACAGTTCACCACTCTATCCTGATCCTATCACAATCTGCCTACTTACTAATCTACTAAGTGCTCACCAAATGAGGAATTTTTGCTCAAAATGGCAAACAAAACATATGAATCTTACAAATTTCTGTTCAGGATTTTGATTTTGTATAAATCTAAAACTTGATGAAAATTCAAATCTCCATGAAAACAGAGATGTTACATATCTGTTACATGTGAGATAAATTAAGCATTAGTGATATTCTTAGGTGATGTACACAGAGTGGGAAAAGTGAAAGCAGAATGCAGGCTTTGTACAAAATTAGACATTGATTTTTTTAAAAAATGCACTATATTCTTCCACAGAAGGTACTCTAATGTCTATTGATTAATAACTATTTTTTTTAAACAGTCCTCTTTGATAAAACTGCTTTTAAACAGCTACTGTATTAAGGTTTTTCTTGACAATAAAGGTTAATGGGTAAGGTTGCATCTTTTCTGTTAAAAAGAAATCAATATTCCATAACCTCAGCTAGAATTCCCTGGCTTCAAAAAACTCTGGGGAACCTTTCAAATTCAGTGTCAGACACCTTCTTTTCCAAATATCTTTTTCATTTATGTTTATAGATTTTTATGAAACATAGACATTATGTTTTTTCCACCAATGTAAGCATCTTTAAACAGACTGATGGTTTATCCATTTGGTGTTCATGCTATGTCTAAAATATTTGAAAGAAAAGAAAATTTTACTAGAACTCTGAAGTCTTTTTAGGACAAAACAGCACACCACAAGTTCCTCAAATGCAAAGGCTTGTCTACTGGAAACATTTGTGGTTCTCCTGTCCATGTTTTCTAAGTGAATCCATATGTGGTGTGTCTTGCTGCCATCACAAAAAATGCTCAGTTTCACTAGGGGGCTGTAACACAGTGTCAAAAAATGTTGGCAATCTAACTTAAATATATCTTTTTTCTGGCATTCATAATAATTTCTACGACAGCAGAACAAAGGACTGGAGCAATACTTTGATATGATTCCAGAAGCATTGTATAATCAGACTTAAAACCTGCTACATTTGAGTAGGAGATGGAACTCGGCTGAATCGCTTACACCTGTTTTCTTTTAGAGGTCTAAGTAAGTTGAGCTTGGGCACTGCTTTTCTGTCCTGAGTACTCTCCCCAGCATTACACCTGGCACTAAAGGAGATCAGGAAGCACATGCTCACCTGTATCTGAAAAATCCATTTAGGTAGCACTGAGACAACATCTGTATACAGTGGGGTGAGAGGGAGGCAGAAGTGACCTCATTTGAGCCTGCCTCCCCCAGAGGAACATTGCCAATTACTGTCTTGATTTTCAGAGTTATAGAATTTGTAGTCCTCGATTTTCTGCCTTGGGAAACACTGGAATTAAAATTGCTCAGCAGAACTTAGTCATTGGTATTTGGTTAGTTATTTCAACCTCTAAACACTTTAGCCTTAAGAGTTCAAGTAAGTTCATGTTCAAAGGATCTCTTAAAAATACACAGCTAAAAGTTGAAAGACTTGCTGAAGATTCCAATTTCTAAGGATTATTTCCTGTTTACTTTTCATACCAGCTAGCTGAATTCTCACATTTCATCTTGGAGGCAGGACTCAACTGCCTGCAGAGGACATACTTTGTTTTCTTACACTCTAACAGGCAAACTCAAGATAGACTCCTGGCTCTATTTACTAAAAAGGTAGAGCAATAAACGTGAGGTAGAGAAAGCTGTCTTGGGAGAGGGATGTGGATTGGAGCACAAGGAACTTCTTTGTTCCAGAGCATAGGAATCAAAACACTGAAACTGCTGTGGTATTTTGGGTATTATCCAAAACAGCAGAGTCGCTAGTGAGAAAATGAAAACTGATCCATTTCAGTTGAACAATTTGTACCTTTTATGCTACTGCATTCATGCACAACAATCAAGAGGCAAGAATCTGGAGTCCTTACTCAGCCTCGCTTCTCACCAAACTAGGGGTTTTACATGGCTTATGAAATAAGACGTGTTTGTTGATGCTTTTAAAGAGATGGATTCCATTCAGCCATGCGCCACAGGAAGGATGACAGAAAAAAAATAATAAGGGTGTTTGTTAAGACATTGACCTTTCTAGAAGGACTGCAAGGGCTTGAGAAATATTCAGAGCAGAAGTTCTCCCCAACATACTTTATCATTATTAGTGGTACATTTTTCCATATGCTGCTCTGCTTGCACCCTTCCTGCTGCCACTGGCATAATCCTTCTCCAGCTATTATGTAGAAACTATTCCAGACTGAAAAGAACATCTTTCTGTGCATACCCATTAATTGCACACACAGTTTTACTTGAAAGTAAAAGAGGATAAGTGTAAAACCAGTGTGTACATTGAGTATTAGGGTAGCATATTTCTGTTGGTTCACTAAAAAAAAATTAAAGAGGAAGACTACATGTATTTTTTGCAATAAACATTTGAATCAAAATGTTTTGAGCAAATGCCCTTATCAGTAAAAATGAGATTGTCTACATGTGAATTGACATGTAAACATGTTTTTCAAAGTATCCCCATGGCTTTCAAACCTTTCAAACCCTGTAGCCTTCAGGGACTACAGGAAAAACACTAATACGGCTAATAAAAGTAATATGGCAAATGTTATAAGTCTCCAGAATAACTCTTATCCCATTTATGTTTTGATTCTGTCATCACTATCCATCTATTCTTATCCTGAGGCAGTAACAAGACTTGTTTCAAACACAGAAGAGTAAGCACTGTACTTTGAAAGATATCGTTAACTAAACTGTGCCTGGACTACCATCAGTGCATTAAATGTTTTGCCAATTTTTATCCAAACTCTCACTGCTATAACTCTTGTATAGCTTGTCTTCCGTTAAAACTGTGGAGAGTGACTAGGGCACATGGCAAAGCAATGAAACTGCCAAACTTTAGGTATTCTTACCTTGACAGAGTTAAATCAGTATGTGGAAAACTAGGGAAGGTTCAATTCACAAAGGGTGCATTTTTCAAAAGTGTCTGAGTCACACATGAACCTCCAGGTAGATTTTTCATCATGTCCACATGATTCAGGAACACTGTTTTCTAAAAACTCTGAAGGTTGTGTAAGCATTAAGATGTGAGAAGTTTCATGTATGACCGTACTATGCCAGTAGGAGTTTATGTTCAATACTAGTTACTCAGAAATAGCAATGCTACCTCAACCTATGTGATGTTATTTTTCCACGGCTCTTGGAGTAAGACCAGCAAAAATCACAGATAACCAAAAATAAAACCCCTTTAAAAATTGCATCTGCAGTTGTTTATTAGCAACACCCTACAGTATCATTTCTATACCTGCAGAATCCTTGACTGTCCATCTGACTTTCTCCTTTTAGGACAAAAATATTCTGACTATTATTTTCTTAGAAAATGTAATTTTGGTTATTTTCCGTTTTTAAGGGTATCACAGAAGTAAGAAGACAAGCGAGATTGAGAAGTCTAGACAAATATTTTCCAGTTAATATATATGTCATTTTTGTTTGTTAAGGTCAGAAGTTTATCTGGTTGTAGTTAAAAAGCTACAGAAGGAATTGGAGATACAATCTTTTACTATAGTGGGCTTTTTAACCCCCCAAGTAAATGGATACAGAATGCATACACGCACACATCAGGAAAATGTGGCTGAAATCGATATGCAAAGGGAAATAAAGGACAAAAATGTCTGACAGGCCAACCTACTGCAGAGGATATCCCTGAAGAAAGAGCTTTGTATTTGCTGCACAGGGAGGCAGGTGGGAAGGGAGATGAGATGGGCAGGCAGAGGAGGGACAGGCAGACATAGGATGGTGGTGCCGTGCAGCACAGCTCTTCCCTCCTGTCAGCAAGCCTGTCAGTCTGGGGAAACACTGCCCTGTCTTGCACAGCACTCTGAGTGAAAAACCCCCTTTGTCTCCTCTACAGCATGGTTCTGCCTATCTTTTGTCATGAGGGACATTATGTATGTTAAATTATACATAAATATCAAGTAGGACTTTCTGTAGGAAATGAAAAGCTAATCATCCAGTAACATGATTTAGTGGATACTTTTAATCAAAACAAAGAACTAACCACCACTGTTTGAGCAATTCAAACTGTGCTTTCTGTATGAGTTCATCTCTACTGACAAAGAATAATAGAGGCTTAACAAACTGTTCTCCTTCCTGGGGCAAGGGGAATGTAATATTTATCTGCAGTGGTGTCCAGGGGGACATCACATGCCACAATCAATCACCTTATAAAATATTATGAAGTAAAGTAGTGGCAATTTAGATAATAACATGGAAAACTGGCTTACAAGAAGAAACAAGTTAACCAAATTAGAACGTTCCCTGTTTCATCAGCTCACAGAATTACCAAAATTCACATCCTAAATTCTGCAAATGTTACTGTAATATTTTCTTATTTTTTGGGAGCTTTGGAGGTGCCTGGAATAGAGTCCATAGTAAGGCATGAAAGTACAGAAAACTTAAAACTAACACAGATTTTTTATTTTCTTTCAAAACAGACCATTAATTCTGAAGCCTCCTGAATTCTCTGTGTGGTAATACTCTGACAAGTTTTCAGACATTTCTAATAAAGAATTCATCACTGAATGAAACCTGGGGAATGGTAGTTCTGCCTTTTTACTTTTATGCTTCTTTGGTTCTAAATGCCTCATGTCCTCTTACTTAAGAACATAATCTTTGGAAACATATGGGAAAAATCTTTCAGTGGAGAGACTAGGGTTGCTACAGAAAACACATGGAAGTAACCAGGATAGCAATGAGACAGGAACAGAAATGGTACACCACTTATCTACTATCCCTCTGCTTTTCCACCTAGAATCACACTTTCTTTTCTTTTTTTTTACATTACTCTCTGGTTGACAATGAACACCAATTTAACTCAGCATTTTAAAGGTGCCACTCACATAAAAGACAGTTTTCTCTTCATGTCCTTACTAAGGGGTAAATACATTCAATTACCTTACCATAATACCTCTAGTACTGCAGCAAAATGCTTTGCTCAATATTGTTAAATAAAACTGAAATACACATATGCACAAAATCTTGGGTTGGCAAAGTGCTTAGGTTTTGCTTTTAGAAAGGGAGTCTTTCTGCAAGGATTGGAGATTCTTTGGCTTCCACAAGTCTCATAATTCATCATATACACACATCTAAAACTGCTTGTGGTCTGCTATTAAATCCAAATATTAGAATACAGGACTGATGTAACTGTGAATTTGTTCAATACATTTCATCTCCCTCCAAAGGAATACAGCAACAGCTTTACTCCACTAGATGGAAAGTTCCCCCAGGGTCTGCAGAGAGGTGCAGCACAGCAGCAGTAGGAACTGGGTGCCCAGTTAGTCCCACACTACAGGACCTTTTGAACAAAAATAGGAATAACAAACAATCCTAAAACATAGACTTTAATTTTACTCTTGTATAAATCGATGTATTGATGATTATGTGAAGTATACATTTAAATTCTGATTAATGACACTGTCAAGTGGGTCTATACCTGAGAAACTCATCAAAGGTAGAAATGTAGCTTAAGTGATCTGTTTATAGTGGAATTCAGTATGGTGTTTTCTCCTGGTATATTGCTAATATTTAGGCAAAGTACATCAAAACTCTTCTGTGAGGTAAACAAAAAATCAGCTGTACTACTTCTAATGAATGTTGGTTCAAAACATAATGCAGCTTTAGCTAGTTATAAATCGATAAAGATGACTCAGTGAAAAAAAAAACTTGACTGGACAATCATAAAGCAGATTCAGATTTGGTAGAGGCTCTCTACGATAGTGGTGCTTCACCCTTTTCCGCTATGCTGAAATGCATTACTGAGGCACTGAGGATCCTTTTATATAAAACTGTACAGAATGTTTTTGAAGGCTAAGCATATAAAGCAATGGCCACATGTTGATCCTGGTAATGCAAAGTACACAGGAACGCTGTTATCTTGCAGTCCCTGAAGCAGAGCTCCAGGAGCAGCCCTTCAGAACTTGTTACTCTCTTACAATCAGTGCAATTAGACAAGACATCACCCATCCTCCCCTTTCCACTAAATCAAACGGTGCTCCTTAAAGAAACTAAACCTTCACTGCAGAGGGCTCTTGTCACAGGAAGCAGTTGGCTGCTCTTACATGACCAGGACTTAAATGTGGCTGGACAAGCAGAGCAAGGCTACAATGGAAGCACTTTTAGCCAGATATAACCAAGTATCCACTTACTGTTGGTTGCATAACATATGGCGGATGAGGCATCCATGAAGTACTCTGGACCTGCACATCAAATACTTTTAATTAGCACAGGAAAGTTTAAAACTTAACGATTTACTTGAAAATATTCTCTCTATTACAGCTAAGGTGCTAATTTTGACAATAGACATAAGTCTTATAACCCAAAACAAAATTAATTTACTCTTCATAAAGTTATTGATAAAGAGAAAAGCTTTCAGATTTCATTTGATAATGTTTTCCACCAAAGTCAGAAGTCTGAGTGATTGCACCACTTCTATGAATCACAATATTTTTTTCTCTAAAGCAGTCTTCAATATTCCATGTTGTCCTACTTTGTCATTTGCATTGTTTGCTTTCATCCATCAATACAATCATGAACATGTCATCCAACCGACAGTGCAGGAGACATAAAATGTTGAGAGTTTACTTTGAAAAGTATCTTTCTTAACTTTTAAAAGATTTTCAGAGATCCCAGAACAACATATTTAGTTTCCAGTAAGAACTGCAGATCTAATTCAGAGTTTTTAAAAATTAAAAATTATTCTAATTGAAAGCTTTCACGGCAAAGCTGGCTTAAGAAGTCTGCCCCTCCAGGATCATTCTTAGCTTGAGCATCCTGGGGTCTATTCCCACCAGAACTCCACAGGTATCACCAAAGACCTTCTTTGTTGCTCTGCCTTATGACTGCCATGTAACATATTTCAAAGATACAACAATTTTACTAAGAATTGAACACATTATAGAGTGTTTGCATATTTGTGGTGGCATTTCTGAGCCATAACTCCCTTTTGTGCTATGTGTGAATGGCCCACATGCTATCATAACTCAGGCTCGGCCCCAAGAATTGTGTATTTTAGTTTCCTTTTGCATCAGTCTGGGCCCCATAACACACAAGTACACAAAAGATATAGCTGTGCTAGAGCCATCAGATGACAGCTCACTTGCTGTCACAGAGGTGGAGAAAGCTACAGGGTCCCACTTCTCCAGATGCCCTGTGATTTTGTTCATGAAGAAAGAGAATTAATTGTAAAACAATGTGCTCCAACATTTGTATATGTTTATCAAAGTATATTTTTTGTCGAAAAGCAAGTTCAGTAAAATATCTTTAGAGCCAAAACCAGCACATCCACATGCAAACACACCTCTACTACAACATTTTCTGCTGTGAATCCCTATGAGCTAAAACACACTAGAGCTGCCACAGCTTTCTGCTGCTCATTGCTCCCACTCTTGAACCACTGCAGTTCCTTTCATCATGCCAGGGCAAATGTCTTTGGGCTTACACTGCAAACTATCTAAGGAAAATGATATGGGTTAAAAAAAAAGAAAAAGAAAAAGAAATGGTTTTGGTGTAAACACACGATACCACAAACTGATGTAATGGTTCGAACCAGAATGGGAAAAGGGGAGCAAATGTGAACTGTGGAGCAGTGATGAAAGTAAATGGCTGAACTCAGTGGTCTGAATAAGAGGGAAGTAGTATGGCTCTTAAGCCAGCTTTGCTACTGAGAAAGTTGTGTGTGAGCTGCAATTGTATATCTCTGGCATTGACTTGTCTTGGCTGCTGCCATTACTGAAATTTACTGAATTTACCTCATCTAAACAACTTTTGTTTGGCAAGTGCTACATAGCCATCTAAAATAAAATAACACAAAAGTCAAACAGAATTACAAGAATAATTTATCTTTGAATATCAAGTTTAAAGTAGAGTAACTCCCCAGAATTACCTGTAAGCAATACGACACCATCTTCAACCCCCCAGCTCCAATAAACTGAACGTAACATTAAGAACAGCCCACCATGCAGCTTTGAAAGTTTGGATAGCTTATTTCAGGTGAGACTCAGGGCTGGCAAAGCACAGATGGCAAAGGAGAGAAATAACTAAAATTGCAAAATATATAGTCAATGACCAGTTTCTGTGAAGTGATAAGTTCCCAGACAATGGCTAATAATAACAATATACTCTCTGGTTTTGACTTCCATCTCAGAAAGCCAAAACAAGACAATAATTTTCCAGTGGAGATCTGAGAGGGATATGCTGAAAAGAGAAATTGTGAATGACGTGGCATGTAGCAGACTAAAGAACGATTTGAGGACACATCCTCAAGTAATTTGCTTTGTCAGGGATTACTGGATAAAAATAAGTACTTTTAAAGGATGCAGTTACTGGAAAAAATACAGTTGGGGTTAAAAGATCAAAGTATAATGCAGTCAACATAAATTATTAAAAAAAAAACTTTAAAAATTTTTGGCTAATGAAGGAGAGCCAAAATGATGAAACAGTTCAATAAGAATGATAAGCTTCTGGTGTTGTCAATCGGAAATTAACGAAAATGCTGTTTATCAGAGCAGCTGATTGAGATTAAGAATTACAGTGGCTTTCATTACTGCTCTAAAGAATGCAGGAAGCACTTAAAACTCTACCCAATGATACCTGAATATTACTCGAGAGCCTTTTGTTTCAAGTGTGACTCAACAATGCAAGCACTCACAATTTTCTGTGGTATACACTCTGCCTTCATCCACATCCAAAACATAATTAGCTGGGAAACACAGTAGACAAGTGCATATCTGACGTACCTGATATGTAGAGACAGGGGAAGCAGCAATGAATGGCGTGATTGATGTCTGTGGAATCATGCGGTTTGTTGGAATACTGTACGGTGAGGAATAAAATCTGCAAACAAAGAACAAAAGCAAGATTTTTTGAACCTTCTGACTACTTAGGCTCTGACTAAATAATTCACTGCCTCCTGGGCAAAGACAAAAAGAGTCCACCCAGGTAATTATGTCCATCTATTTCCAAAGCCACAATAAAAAAGATGTGATGGCTCTATTGAGCAGATCTTGAAAATGGAAAGGAGGAGGAATATTTACACAGAGTGTATTTTTCTTTCACTTCAACTAGCACAAATATAGAACTTCACAATACATGAAGCAATTATCTGAAATGCAAAGACAGCTCATTTTCCAGGGTGCTAGCTAGTGAAAGGAAATTTCTTACATGATATCGAAGGCAACATTACTGATTTCATTTTTACACAGGGTTCTGTTTTCATATCCTAGTGCTTCAGTGCTGAGAATAACACATCCTATATACATGCCTGAATTATTTTATTAAGGGGTGGCTACAAAAACTCTGGCTAAAATTTTTGTATTCATCAAGGCAGAGAGCAAAACCCCCTTTTTCTGGTGAAATGTATCAGGAATTATGAGGCTAAATGCCCCAGGCAGCACTGAAAATCTCAGATTTAGTTGGTTTTATTTCCACTGTTGCATGCTATGAACAGAAGCTGCACCATCTCTCGCTTGATGGTAATAAAGGTTATATTCTTTCTTTTTCCCTGTAGGTTAATGATTATTGATAAAATTATCCCTTGGAAAATATCATCACTACTGCCGGATTGTGTTAGTACTTAATATGTGTGTGTGCTTGTAAAGATTTTTGCATTTGCCCTTTTTTGCAGTTTTAACTGTAAGCCAGAACAATAAAATTCTTTTTAAAAGAGTATTTGTGGTTTTACAGTTGTCTAAATGCCTGTATTTTGGACTCAGAGAGAAACACTCATGTTCAGTGTTCTTCTGTAAGATTTAAAATTCATGTAGCCCTTTCTCATATATGATGCACCAGTAAGTACCAGAAGATTCTGCACAGTGAAGCGGACTGCATTCCTTTTCTTTTTATATTTTTCCCCCTCCCTACTCTGAGGCAATCAACAGTAGCTTTCCATGAGTGCAACAACAACAAAAAAATCATTACTGGTGTTTAAACAAGTGCTCTATTTCCTGATCACCCTGGCATCACAGATTTAGTACTAATCAGTCTAGTTCAGACTGGATGCATTCATTCTGGACGCAAGCTCAAATAACCACTGACTTCAACACATAGCCTTGGAAAAACTGGCTGCTCTCTTTGAATATTGGGCAGAAACATTCAAAGTTAGGAGGGGAGAGGGAGATAGAGAAGCAATCATTTGTTCTTTCTATTCCAAATCAGATTTTAAAATGCCAAAAGCAGCAGGTGGCATCTGAGTGATTTTTTGTTTAATAGAAATATAATGCTATTTTAGGACCATTTATCTGCCCTCACAATGCTCACACAGAGACTATTTTAAAATTGTGCCTTTGCCCAATTTTATATATATCCTATTATGAGAACTTAGAGGCATTTGTATCCCCATGCTTATACCAAATATTATGTTCACACAACATCAAGGGAGAAGTGATTTTTACACCACTGGATAGGTTCATCTACAGCACTAGCATGTTGAATGTTATCTAACTCCTTTTACAGGGGTCTTCTCCCAGATCATTGCCAGAAATCACTTGGGCTACGCTCTTGCTAAGTGGATCAACTAAGAAATGTTGTGTGCATCAAATGAAAATAGTCAGACAGACAGACTGACAGAATTTAGCCTATGGATAAAATGTGTAATGTATAGAAATACATATAAAACTCTTACATGAAAAGATAATATAAAACCAAAACTCTTTTGAGAAAACCACATATTTTTGTTCATTCTTTTCTCATTCTGTTCATAAACCTGGCACTGATGCTGGGCTCATAATCATGTAGGAACCACTCAGAAAAAGACAAGTACAGGGAAGAAACAACTTTCCATTTGGAAGTAGTGCTGACTCTTTGGAATAAACTCTCCAATAAATCCCAGCAAATACTAAAAAATTTACAGAAAATGTGTGCTAAGCCAAGAATTTGACAGACAGCTTGCCATTTCAGTTTCAGCTTAGAGATGCATTTGTCTGAATAGTACACAAGCCTGTGGAATATATACTACGGTAACGTGGAAAATACAGCGCTTCCAACAGCCCTGCCAATACCAGTTATCTGTCACTGATTGGAATGCTCTCAAATAAGCATCAAATAAAACATACTGCTAGGACACTCAGCTGTATCGGGAAAATTTGTGCACAAGAGCATCAAGGAAGAGAAGGGAAGAAACTGATGCTGGAAATTGCAACACAAGAAAATCCAGTCCTTATAGTTCAATTTTAATAATAATAATAATAATAATAATAATAATAATAATAATGAGTATAACAAGTCTCAGTCTCTGTGACAGGTTGCAGAGAGATAATTTTGCAGTGAAGAATCTCTTATGTCAAGACACAAAGGCTTGTCTTCTTTCCTCAGTGCTGCTTGTGGCAAAAGTATCAAACAATTAAGGATGTGGATGTCTCTGCCACATGTGAAGTACAGTGGTGCAGTGAGGACAGAGGTGTCCTTGCTGGGGATGGACTCAAGCAGAGACACCCTCAGGTATGGGATGCTCAACTTACCACACTGCTGGAGTCATTTGCTGCCAGAGCAGGGCTCATGGAGAAAGAGCCCCCTCACCCATGGGATACTGAGGCATCTACCTAAATTCCCTTAACATTCAAATGGGCTAATATCCTCAAGTGGCATAAGCGGCATTCTGGGGATCTAATAAGAGACAAGGGGAACAAAAACACAAGAGTGGTCTGTTCGACAAGCCTTACAGCACAACAACAAGATTTGCAGCTGAGGACCTTGCTATACTCAGTCTTAGACTTTGCCTCTTTTTTCTTTAGCCTTAGGGAGAGGTGAAATGAGGTGGAAGATGCAAGTTGTAAGTTCATTCAAGGGAATACAGGACTCTCAGTCATCAGAATATCTACATCAGAAAGAAGAGGGGAAAGAGATATGTGTTATACTAGCTTTGACTTGTTCTAGATATATTAAATTATGCCTCCAAGTTTCCAGGCATTAAAATGCACAGTGTATCTAGTATGGTGCACTAGGTATTGTGAGAGTTGTAGGCTTTGTGGTGTAGTTGACCTGTGAGCTCTAAGGAGAGCTCTCCAGAAGGCTCAGCTGCATTTTCTGTGAATGCAGTCTGCATCCTTACATTGGTCTGTGCAGTTTTTTGCAGGTGCAAGACGGTCCCTGCTCCTCAGCTGCAATTGCAATGCTAGGAGCACAAGTGTGCAGGTGGCAAGGGCAAGCAAAATGGACGTCACCCTTGTATTAAAAATAGACTTGTTCAGCATGCCTAGATAAGCAAAGGGGAAACTCATCACCAGTAGGCAAAAAGATGCTCCTGGAAGTTCCTGAAGGGGGTTTTATAAGGAGTTTAAAAGAACATGTTTTTGGCGATGTTAAAAGAAGCATATTTTCAGAACCTCATCAGGCACACAGAGGCAGTGCTTTACAACAGTTTCTGTTGCTTAACAGACAAAGCACATACTCCCCTGCTACACCAACCCTCCCTTTGCATTTGGGGACTGCATTATCTGCAGTGTCTGGTCACTATTTCCCTGCCAAAAAGCAGAAAAAATTTCCATATGGTTCCCATTCTACTGGGGAATGTGCAAGCTTCCAGACAGAATGTGCACAAGAGCAGAGATCCTATTTGCACTGCAATAAACACCATTTGCTCATGCCTCGTGCCTGCGAGCAGTACTGAAAAAGTTAGATTCATAAATAGTATCCTGGGGCTCACATAATGTAAGAGTATTACCAAGCATTATCAAGGCAGCAATTTTCTGTTGCAACAAGGCACACAGTCAGATGTTGGAGCTGGAAAAGACTATCTGAATATTGAGCCCATTGGCTAGCAAATGCACAAAATTGTCCCCCAGATATGAGGTACTAAACTGATACAGTACATTGCAATCTTAGTCAAATGGCCAGGAGGACTCCAGCCCCAGGAACATTTTAAATGAGCTTCCTTACAGTGCAAATACAAGAGCTCTATCCTATTCCTTGTATGAGTGCATAAACTACTAAAACAACGTTAATGCACAAACTGAAAAATCAATAGCATATTAGAACAGGCACACTACTCCCCAAAATAAAATCTGAGTACAGTAAATTCACGAATACAAGCCGCACTGAGTATAAGCCGCATCTCTGGGTGTTGGCAAATATTTCAGTTTTTGTCCATAGATAAGCCACACCCGAATATAAGCCGCTCTGTCGTTCGCAGCGAGGACCCGTGTGCAATTAGTAACAGAACCGCGGCAGGGCGGGGTTTACTGGCTGAGCTAAGGCTGTGCAGGCTTGGCCCGCTAGGGGCCGCTGACGGGGCCAGGTGGCCCAGCCCGGTGCTGCCGCTCGGGGCCGGCCGCCGCTGCCACTGGGCTCGGTCACCCCGGGTCGGCGCTGCCCTGCAGTGGCAGGCAGGGATGGAGCTTCCCCCGCTCCTACGGCAGCGGCGGCGGGCGGGGACGGAGCTTTCCCGCGCCCGTGGCGCCGGCGGCGGGCGCGGACAAAGCACCTCGCCTCCTCCCCGAGCCGCGGCAATGGCAGCGCGCACTTCCCGCCCCCACCCCGGGCCGCGGCAATGGCGGCGCGGGGCTCCCACCGGCTCCCCGAGACGCGGCAATGGCGGCGCGCACTTCCCCCGCCCTCCCCGGGCCGCGGCAATGGCTGCGCAGGGTTCCCGTCGGCTCCCGGAGCCGCGGCAATGGCGGCCCCCCCCCCCCCCCGTCGGCTCCCCGAACAGCGGCAATGGCGGCGCCCCCCCCTCGCCGGCTCCCCGAGACGCGGCAATGGCGGCGCGCACTTCCCCCCCCCTCCCCGGGCCGCGGCAATGGCTGCGCAGGGCTCCCGTCGGCTCCCGGAGCCACGGCAATGGCGGCGCCCCCCCCGTCGGCTCCCCGGGCCGCGGCAATGGCGGCGCGGCCCCCCCCCGTCCTCCCCGAGCCGCGGCAATGGCGGCGCCCCCCCCCCCCCCCCGTCGGCTCCCCGAACAGCGGCAATGGCGGTGCCCCCCCCCCCCCCACCTCCCCTGGGCTGCAGCAGAGGAGGAAAGAGAGCTCTCCCGCCTCTCTCCCCGCCCCCCGTGCTGCCTGCAGGGAGCCAGGGCAACACGGTAACACTGTAACAATTGCGAAATGCCGGCTTTTACTGGCCGGTGCTTGGCTCGGCACTCTGGCTGGCACGTCTGGGGTTGTAAATGTCAGAAAATTATTAATATATTAGCCGCACCCGACTATTAGCCGCACTTCCGGGTTTCCACCAAAATTTTTGTCAAATTGCTGCGGCTTGTATTCGTGAAATTACTGTACCTTTGTAAACACAATTCAGAAAGGGCTGATTATAAAACAAAAAAACAAACAACAAAACAAACAACAAAACAAACAACAAAACAAACAAACAAACAAACCAACCAAACACTCCCCCCCCCAAAAAAAACAAAAAAACAAAAAAACAAAAAAAAACCAAGGCAGAGTGGTTGCTGAGTGAAAAGATCTACTGAAGTGTGTACTTATCATATCTTCAGTATCTTATACTGCAATGCTATGGTACACTACGGGCTGGATTCTCCACTCCATAATACCAGTTTTATGCTGATGTAACTCCACTGGATGCTTAAACAGAGCTACATGGGCATAAAAACAATATAATGAAATGGAGAATCAAGCTCTACAATGTAATAGACTCAGAAAAAAAATAAGATATTCCTTAATGGGGAAAAAAATCATAGTAATTTTTAGTGAAATCCTCTCTCACACTCTCTTTTGTTTCATTCCTGCTATAGATTTTCAAGGCAAATATGCAGTTATGTGGTAATAAAAGGGATAGTACGACACCATGAACAATAAGAACCTATCTTTTCATTTGGAAACAAGAATCCAGATTCTTCCCTGAGGTTTGGTTATGGTCCAACTCAAAACCTAATATAATGCACGCCTCTTAAGGAACTGTGAATTTTAAATATCACTCCGTAACACTTGTGGCACTAGTCTACTCTAGTAGACTTCCATTCTCCACATAATCCTGTGTGGACTTAGCAACTTAGATGCATCCAAATGCATCTCTCAACCCTATAAAGAACTCTAGTAAATGTCAGCATGTGTAGTTTTTCTTTTTAAATTTTGTTAGTGGTTCATAACTCTTCTGAACCATCACCCTGACTGGGTATCTTTACATTTCTCATCCTAGAGTCAGTTTACTAAGTTCCACCATGGTAGCCCCAGTTGAATGCTACAAGGAAAGGTTTTACAGATCTTTGGGTGACATTGCTCCATGCAAACCTTAGTGGCTTGGCCCATGTTACAGCCAAAATGTTTGTTAGAGCTAGATCGTCACTGTAATTGCAAGTAAAGAGGCTTATGAAAAACAGAAAAAACTTAAAGCTACAGGATATGCAGCGATTACTGTGTGAATGTCTGGAGAGAAAAAAAAAATTCCTGTTGAACCAAAAGGGTCCTGGTGATCCCCATGATACTGCACACAATCAGGATCTCACCACAAGAGCATTTTGAATGATGGTTTAGTCCTGATAAAACTGTAAATATTTTGACACTTTAGAAAAAAGACATACGTCAAAGTAGCAATTAATTGTCACTCTTGGAGAGATATCTGGTACTGTAATTTTATTTATTTATTGCCTTAAAAATAAAAGTATATTTTAAAAACTGCAGAACTGAAATTCTCCATTGGGTACAAGCTCTTTACCCAATGATCACTGACAGACAGCATGTTCAAACAATTGAGTGACCAAACCACCTGAGCAGCCTGAACACCATGAGTGTTCTTTGATATAAATAATGTCTGATTCTGAGATAAATTTCATAACTTCAAAAGAATTCTTTTTGAATTAAAAATTTTATTAGTCTCAATGGGACAGTCAAACTATGGTTTCCAAAACACTCACACAACTTACATGCAAGAATTTATATGAAAAAAAGCACCAGTTTTCCACATGAAACACTGGTGGATTATGAACCAGTGATGTTTTTATTTAGAGATTATAATGTTTTACCAGCTGAAAAGCATGACAATAGAGAAGAACGACTCATTTGTAGATCAGAACAGGGAAACAGAAGCAGAGAATTCTGAAATCAAAACTAAAAACAAGTTGTCTGATCTCCTGAGTTTGGCCTCTTCCTCAACAATATCAGAAGTCCTAAAAAATTACTGCTTGTAAAGGAAAATGAAGGAAAATAGACTATTGCTATTGATTTTTTTTTAAACTTCTGGGAATGTTAGATTTTATTTTTTCCTCAATGTTTCAACTAGCAGTGCCCTAACAAATATTCAACAAATAAACCCATCCTTATCTATATCAAGAAATTCTCCCCTTCAGCTGGAGAACACAGGTGGGAGTATGCATGGAATTTGATAATCATATCATACATCTCTCTGATCAGAGAGCGACTGTCAAAGAGTAAAGGGCTGAACTTCTGCCTATTTTCAAATTGTTGTTAACCTAGCTGAAAAGAGAGCTAAATTTCAAAGATATGTTTTTTCTAGTTTATGAAAGAATTGGAAATGTAATCATGCAGGTAAATAATACGATGATGTAATTTCACTGCTCAGATTGAGAAAAAATTGCAATTCCTTGTGTCAGCAAATGGTAGGTAAGAAATATAGAAGAGTGTTGCTGAGAATTTTACCCTTAAATCCCATCTGCTTACACATTAATTTAAGGCTTTCTCCCTATCTGGCATCTTTACTGAGACAATGCCATGGAAGGCAGCCAGCCTGCAGAAAGAACCCCAGATGAAGCAACAGCTCTATTATTCAAAATACGTTGGAATCTTCAGTGATTATTTTAACAAAAGCCAAGTCAGTAAAGGGAAACTTAACTGGTTTCCACTTCATGACAGAGAGAGATTAAAAAGACATCTACTAACATTTGCCAAACAGAGATGGAAACTATTAGGGAAAACAACTTCCCAATCAAATGGATATTGCAAACAAGAAGGCATAAAAAGAAAAGGAAGGATTTGACAATATAGCATTATATGCTTCAGACAAAATATGACTGAGTGTATTTGCTTTTCAAAAAGTTTCACTACAGTAAGAAAAAACAGAAGATGACATTCAAAATAATTTAAAAAAAAAGACATAAGAAAACATGCATTTCTTACCCATTCTGTATAGCAGCTGTTGGATCGTAAGTCAAAGCCATGCCAGCCTGCACATAGTTAGGGAAGAAAAACAGATTTTTACTGTTATTGCAGGAAAAGAGTAAAAAAAAGGAAAAAAAGAAAAAAAAAAGAAAAAAAGACATGAAACATATTCAAAGCCAATATGAATAAAAACTGAATGGAACTTAAATAGAAATCTAAATTCTCGAGGGAAGCTCAGATGGCCCAAAGCAGCACGGACAGATTGGGTGCTTTCCCAGCCTGAGAGATCACTGAGAAACAGATCTGTTCAGTCTGTTGGTTGTCATCTTTCCATAACATTTAGGGCAAATGGTGTTTTTGTTGCACCAGTATCAATTAATAACTCCACTGAGATCAGTGCCTTTACAGCTGATTACTCACCATAACAAGACAGGACCAAATCCTGCTGTTGCCTGTGAGATGGGTGGTTGGTAAATATTCCAAAGCCAACTTCATGAGAGCTTCACAGGAAGGAGTCTTATTTTTCTTACAAAGGTCACACCTCATATGACCCCTGCCTACCATTTCCCTGGGGTGTAACTTGTACTTAGAGTTAATTCATTACCATGAGACGGGAAACAAAAAATGGACTGTGAAGCAGAAAAGCTTGAGCTTGCAAACAAGGCTTTTAAAATACTTCAGAGATCTGGACAGCAAAAGAATTTGTTAATGTGTTACACAGGGCTTTTCAACTGCCATTTACCACCAGGCAGACCATGACCTGTGCAAAAGGATTTGGCAGTGTCAAAACATTGTCCAGTTAACAACTGTCATCACTGTCACCATTAGCAGACACATCCACAGGTACCACAGGAAAGGCAGTGAGAGAGCAGGGCTGCAGACAGAATTAAGCACTCCACCTTATGCTCCAAGATAGCAGTCAGGGTCATGCAGGAAAGACCTTTTTCTTCCCCCCAGCATTTACTTAAAGACATGGAAGTGACAATCTCTCCTCCCACAAATTGCATTTGCTTTGACTTTTTGCCTTCCTTATCGATTTTTATCCCTCCCTTTGTGAAATGCTTTCCAAAGCAGGACTACCAAGAGACGGGAAGAAGTCCTTTGTCCAGGTTAAGAAGCATCGAGGAGAGAAACTCTATTGCTCAGGGTGCTGGTCTCCCTGTGGTAGCAGCTGAAAAAATGTCACGGCAACATTCTACCCCAAGACACCATATTGCTCTTCATTTTCCGTACATCTCCTATGCTTGTTGCTTGAAACAAGCAGCATTTTCTTCAAGGACAGATGCTTTACCAACCACGTGGCATGGTCTGTGTGCTCCTGCTGGGAGCTTTCTGTGCCCCTAAAGCCATCTACCAAAGTACTTTTGAATAATGGCATCTGCCCCCTTCCAGATGGCTGCACAGACAGGTCAGGAAAGCGTTTGGGCTTGGCTGGCTCCCAGGCAGGCAGGTGAGCAGCCAGGGTAAATGCACTGGTGACGCGCAGGCGGAGCATGGGCAGCACTCCTGGAGGAGCTGGGTTAGCCC
This sequence comes from Catharus ustulatus, assembly GCF_009819885.2. Classification (NCBI taxonomy): domain Eukaryota; kingdom Metazoa; phylum Chordata; class Aves; order Passeriformes; family Turdidae; genus Catharus; species Catharus ustulatus. Next base: position 42,271,223 of record NC_046221.1, on the reverse strand, counting down.
AGCAGCTGCAAACTGGTCTGAGAGGAGCTGGTCCAAATTTCCCGAGGCCAAAAATAATTTCTGATCTGAAAGGCCAGGTTTCATGCTACCTTATGCCACCAAAAAAAAAAAAAGGCTTGTGTCCTTATTAAATTTGTATATTTCTCTCATTATTCTTTTAAGCAGATGCTAGGGCAAATGTTTTGCTTTATGAAAATGCCACTGTTTTAATAAAATATGTAGTCTCTCCCAAGCAAAGGATAATTCAGGAGACTAAGTGGCTATTTTTGAAAGAAATATTGATTTCATACAAAGAGAAATAAAATGGTTATTTCTGCAAGTTTAAAATGCTAGAGAACTGAACTTAGGGAGACCCAAACAACTACTAATTTTGATGTAAAAGATAAATTAGCTTAGAAAAGCATAATCCCTTATGTAACTTGGTTTTATATTCTTATGTCTTATGCATGCTCAGCACATTATATTGTTTAGTAAGGTTGCATTAATTACTAATGGAAATGTACAAATTTCCAAACGAAAGAGAAAAGAAAACTTTTTGACTTTAATTCAGTTTTGAGGAAACATACTGTCTTTCTCTTTTCAACACATACAAAATTTGTTATTGCTCTCTATTTCTGCACCAGTGAAGACAACTTAAAAGTTAAGTAAAAGCCCTGGAGGGACAGAAAAATTAATTTGAACAATTTTTTAAAAAAAAATACTCTTTAAAAAACTTTAGATAGTCCCTTTAAATTGAGGTGCTTACATTTTACCTATCATCACACATCTACTCAGACTCAGGGAAAAAATGATTATAATTTCTTGGGAAAGGACAGATCCAAGCTTTCTAAATTAAAGAGTTTCTAGATCTAGTTGTCCTTGCAGTTGCTGGATCAGGGCTCACTATATCCTGCAGCTTGCATTAGTGACTGGGGGATAAAATGGCAGCAAGGTAGGTAGGTCTGGGAGAAAAAGCAAAAATAAGCAACCGGTCTTATTTTAGTTTCTTTGACATAAATAGGAACGAAGGTACAGGAATGAAAACCTGCAGCAGCTCTTTCATTTGCTGTCCACATGAAACCTGCAAACACCTTCATGCCACTTTTGTTTGATTTTCTCGTGGATATTTGCGCACGTGGTCATGGCATGGACACTCAGCTCACCCTCCAACCCCAACACACCCAGACCTGTGTGTGGGTCCATGCAAACAAACAGCACAAACCCAGTTCTCTACATTGGTGTTAAGAACAGGAGGAACAGCTGTGATTCTCAAGAATACAAAAGGCTAGACACTCATCTCCTCCTTATCCACGTCCCATATCCATACTGCATGGAGACAGATTACCAGAATCTGTTCAAGCACTTCAGCAGTGACCACTATAAATATCACCATCACATTTACCAGTAAATGAAAAGTTTCACATTAGACAAATAGGACACAGCATGTGGCAATGTGTGCATATGGTAACCACCTACGGTTGGCCCAGTAATATTGCTAATATCCCCCATTGCTGCATAGCCTTAAACAGCTGCTATTTCAAATAGCTGCTAACACAGGACTATTTACTTCTTTCTCATCAAGTTGTATAATTTCTCCCTGCAAAATTATGCTGGCTGAAAGCCCAGGAGTGGCAACACTTAGCATGGACCAGTCAAAGATTTATGGTCTGAAGCATCCTCATTCATCAGGAATAAAAACTGATGAGCAATAATAACTTACTGGAAAATTGTCTGAACTTTCCTCTATGGTAGACAAACAGGAATTCCAAAAATACCAAATGCAGAATATTAGGGTTGGCCTCAGACTTCCACGTGAGAGAGGTCTAGCTCATTCTGCTAAAATCAGAATTGAATATAGCTGTCATAGTGCTACAGTAATTTTACGATTATAAGCCGCACCATTTTGACTAAAATTTTGGTCCGAACCCAAAGTGCATCTAATAATCAGGTGCGGCTTATATATGGACAAAGAATGAAAAGTTGCTGTTTTAGTTTGGAGGACAGGTGTCTGCTGAGAAAGGCAGGAATTTCTCTTTGAAATGGAGAATGTAAACCCCCTCCCTCCAAATTATTATAATTTTGAAATCAAGGGGCTCTCAGGTAAAGATATGAGAATTAGGAATAACAGTTCTTTACTAGGGAAATTAAAATAGAAATACAGTACTACAAAGAAACAAACTCCAAACCCTGACAAAGTCAGAGTACAACCTGACATCCTGTCAGGCAGGGTGTTGGTAGCAGTCCCATTAAATGGTGGTTGCATCCTCCTGCAGTGACAGATATGATTCAGTTGAAGCAGTGCTCCTGTAGAAGGTGCAGTTTCCCTCTGGAGGTCCAGTGGTGATGTGGAGAAATCCGGTTTTCCTCTGGAGTCCAGTGGAGAAAGGGGCTCCCTTAGTGTCCTAAAACCTCTGTTTTTATCTTGGTAAGAAATGTTGGGCTCTTCCCCCTGGCTGGAGCAACTTCCAGCGGGATGAAGTAATTTTATCAGTCCCACAGTGGGACTCAATGGGCCATTAGGAGAAAATGACTCACTGGAGGAAGGATGATAAAGAACCATGCCCTGCCTGGTTTCAATGGATGGCCCATTAGCAGAATATCTGCCGTCGAGATAAGGATCACTGTCCCCACCCTCAACAGATGGTGATAGAATAGATACCTTTTAACACTCCCTGTATTGTAATGTGCGGCTTATAATCAGGTGCGGTATATATATGGACAAAGAATGAAAAGTTGTTGGCACCCGGAAGTGCGGCTTATACTCAGTGCGGCTTATAATCGTGAAATTACTGTAATACATGCTGAACCATACCAAGCACTGGCTGATGCCTCTACATTTGCACTCTGCTTTGCTGAGAAACTGTTTTCTTCTGGGTCTTTTCACCCACTGGCTGGCTTGTGTCTCAGTATAAGGAGAGGGTCTTATTCTTCTCATAGTGACGCTTCCTGATAAAATGGCACCTGAGGGAGTGGCACAGATGATGGAATGCTACTTTAGGAAAGTATTTGTCAGATAAATCTTCTTTTAAGGATCAACTGAACCACATAATTTTCATGCCACTCAGCCAGATAATGGCTCTAAACTCAGCTATTGAATGAAAACACACTGATAGAAATAAAGGTCATTCTTAATGACTACTGGTCTGTTCAGAAAGTCAGGGGACACATAAATGAACCCATCTTGTTAAAAATATTGATTTTTTTAAAAGATTACAGTAATTTCACGACCACAAGGTGCACCGGACTATAAGGTGCACCCACCGGGAGTCGGCAAAATTCGCAACTTTGTAGATCAGATAAGGTGCACCGGACTATAGGGCGCACTTTTTTTTTGCAGCGAGGCTCCGCCCCCAGCTCCCCCCATGCGGTTGCTGGCCGAGGCCCCGCCTCCATCCGGCAGACATGGGCCCTCGGGCCTGCCTGGACCTGGCAGGAGGGGCCCCGCAGGGCCCCGGGCCTGCCCCCACCTGGCAGCTATGGGCCCCCGGGCCCGTCCGGACCCGGCTGCTGTGGCACTGCCGGCTCCCCCCACAGCTCACGGCTCACACTTCCGGGGTGGCAAATGTCGCAACTTTGTACAACATATAAGGCGCACCGGACCATAAGGCGCACTTCTGGGTTCGGGAGAAAATTTTAGTCAAGAGGGTGCGCCTTAATAGTCGTGAAATTACTGTACTTTAAACCATATGAATTTACTTATCTCTTATTTTTTACAAAAGTGTCTGAACTCAAAGGACATGAGGAAAGGATTAAAGGTTTTGTTATTTTTTGTTGCAGTTTTGTAACTATTGACATCAGTGAAAGAGATTCTAAGAACAAGAGATTCAGTCTGCACCTGTCTTTAAATTTAGGCTCTTTCATTCAATAAAGAGCAGGAAACATCAAAAAGCCTCTGGAAAACAAGGGTTTCCCCAGGAAGTTTCAAGGACTTTTGTTCAACACTTTACTGTGAAAATTTTTCCATGGGCAAAGATGTTGTGTTTCTGGTTTGATTTTTTTTCCCTCTCTTTGTTATGATTTAAACTTAAATTATAAGATCTTCAATATCATGTGAAATAAATTGGGTTTATTATTTTGCGACCCAGTGCCTGTGATATCTCACAAAAAAAAACCTTATCAGCGCAGTATCTGTCTTCCAGCAAACATAAATACCTATAAAGGACCAATTTCTTCTGTGCATCTTCTCTGCAGCCCAGCATCTTCTGTGTTGCTGGGAACTTGCTTTCATGAACAACTTCATATCACCGTCTACTCTCAGTGTACACGTCTTTCCGACACTGTGCAAAAATTCACCACAATATCAACCTGCAACACGATGTGCCATGCCTCCTCCTCAGAGGTGGGACTTCCACATCATCTCCTCAAATCTGCCCTGGCCAGCCTCTGCCTAGTGCTAGAGCACCTCTGCAATGGGAGGCTGCTGCCACTGCAGGATCTTGGGCTGTGTAGGAGGCCACAGTCTCTTGGAAAAAAAAAATTGAGAGGTCTGAAAATTAAAAAAGGGTGAAATCCATGAATGTGGTGGGTTTCCCAAGCAGAAGGCCCCCTGGATTTCTCCTCCTTAAGGTGAGATTTGGAAAGGCAAGGTTGTACACTTGCACTTAAGGAATTTCTGTGGTCAACTGATGTGGGAGTTAGATTAAAAGATTAAGTTTCTCTTCCCAATCTCCACTGAATCATACCTTCACCTTTTCCCACTGGAGGACTGCCATCCCAGGGTGTGCTCTTGGCAACTATAGTGGAATCAACTGAAATTCCAACATTCAGATTCCTGTACTTGTTTTGTTCCCATCACTAATATCTGCCAGGCATCACAACACAAGGGTCTCTTGTGCCTTGACAGAAGATACCCTTATTGAAATGCTTTGAAGAAAGAAGAGAGAGTAGGGAAAACAAATCATCAATCCAGATGAGATTCATGCAAAATACAGATTTAATAAAGTAAGTTCAGTCACCAGTAAACTTGGCAGAATTTCTTTCTTTGATTATTTAAAGAGTTCTGACCAAAATATTAAACATGATTAGAAAGACTTCTGAATTTAACTGCGAATAACTCCCCCAAACTTTCCTTTTTAGAGAAGGAGAAATCTAAACTATAAATGTAACACCTCTTAGATATCTAGATGAATATGAAAGGAATAGAGCATTTCTCAGTGATGTGTGCTCCTTAAGAAGCTGTAGATTCTGAGGGGAGAAGTGGTTGTGGAGAGAAAATTATATACTATTGATGTCAAACTTGGGAAGTGATTCATGAACCTCAGAATATCAGAGACTGCTCAAATGGATGACAAGAAACCCTTTTGTCCTACAGAATTGGAATGGAAGTCTGACATACACAGCTTCTGTTCTTGGGATTGAGTCACTTTCTTCCCACTTCAACTAATCTTATTAGTAAAAATACAAGTGCCCAAGTCTACAGAAATTGAAAAGAAAAAAAACCCAAAAAAACCAAAAGAGAACATGTAACACAATTATTCTGTTTCCACAGCCAATCTATACATTTAACCATGTCATACTCAGGTTTATGAACCATCTGCTTTTGGGGATCTGGCACACCCATTTTGCCATCAGTGTGATCCAGTGCTGTGTATTGCACTCACATCTGCACACTAGATATGTCTGTCTAAGAAAACACTGTTGTAGTAGCAAAATTTGGAGGAAAACCCAACTACAGGAAAATCTCCAGGGCAAATGACATGACATTTTTCACCAGTGAAAGAAATTCAAAGCTAAAATAAAACCAAAGAAAACTAATTTCTAAAAACAGGTACACTGATTCTATTTTAACCAAACCATGTCCCTTTTTAAAATCCTGATTCCAGTGACAGTAGCTTCATGTAGCTTATTGGTTTAAAATATTTCTATGTACTTTACAAGCTTAAAGTCCAAACTGGTCTTTGGTATTTGTGCCACTGAGGTATCTTTTCAAAATGTTGCTCATAGCAACAGCACCTTGTGTCATTATTCTAGATCTTTTCACCAACTGGTCTGCTATCTTTTGCCCCTCTCTTTCTCCCTCTGGAGAGAAGGCTTCTTTTCAGGTTAAATGCCTCTTACAGGCATGCTAAATATATATAGTAAATGTCTTTGTGGGTGGTTTCCATCTGAAGGCACTAGTGCTTATCTCGACAGAATTAGGAATTGCCTCTCACAGCAAAGTTACTTATCTAGGTATAAAATACACCTGCCCCAGACACTCAGGATTATGGAACACAACTAAGTAGTACCTACATCCTTGGAAGCATAAAAACAATCCATGTCTGAGTTATAAACAAGCCTGGGACAGAACTACTAATAATTTCTAAATGCTGGTAAAGAAGGGACCATTTGTACCAGGATCAACTATTTCAGCCCTTCACTGGTACTGACTTTACAAAAAATTTGAGGAGTGTCTCAAATTATCAATTGTAGGTTTTTCTCTCTAAATTACTGTTTGTAATGTTGTAAGTTGTAATGAATAGTGGATAAAAAGAAAAACTGTTACAAAAGCAACATTCCCAAACTACCAGGTCATCTTATTTTTTAAGAAAGAATTAAAAACATGCTTAATTCTTTGGATATTGCATGAACTGAACTTGAAAGAAAACAAAGGAGAAAAGACTAAGGAGGACGAGAAGAAAGGGAAGGAAAGGGAGGTAACCTCTTGACTCTTTAGAAACAAAAAAATGCAACTTAGGTTATGGAAGTAAAAAAGCAATCAATAGATTATTTATTAGTGACAGTTATTGATTATGATTATAGACATCAGACCAAATTGAATGACAAGGGGATTGCATTCCATGGTGCATCTCGCATGCAACAATACTGTAAGGGCAGTACTCTCTTACAAGACAACGCAACTATTTAAATAGCCCAAATTTTACAGAAACTTGCAAAAGAAATATCCAAGAGTTCAAAATACTGGGAACATTAAAAAAACCTTAATCACTTTGGGCTGACCAGATGTAGAAAAATTACAATTTCTAGAAAACAGTAATAAACTTTAGGCAGATTTCCCCCTGTCTACCAGGTAATTTTCAAATAAACCTGCTCTTAAATACAAGTATCAAAAGACTTTATTACTGAATAATCAAAACAAGGTTTCATTAAATCTGCAACAGAAGATTATGTTGCAAAATTTATGTTGCAGTTTTTAATCTAATCTGATTTCATTTTGTGACTACACTTGATTTCCTGGATGACTTTTTGACTAAAAAATTTTTGGGGATTTATGTCACCCACCTCTAGACTTGTCAGTTGCAATTTAGAGCTAAATTGAATCAAATATTTTACAGACAGAATTTGAATATGATTATCCTCTATCACCACCTCTACACAATCTTGTCAGGTTAAGTTTCAAAACAGAGTGCTTAACTAAACCAGTGTGAGGAGAAACCAGCCCAAAGAGGAAATTACTGAACTTTTGCAGAAATGATGTCAGAATTTCACTGCAAATATTTTCAATGCTTGCAGGTTTCACTGTACATTTATTGCACCTGTCTATTACAAGTCTAATTTGACAGCCTTATATAAAGCCATCAGTAATATAAGCTCTCACCTCGGTAGTCCAGAGCTGGTCAACCATCACAAACACTCATCTAAATGTCTCAGTAAATCTGCTGAACATTTCCTGAGACTCCAAACAAGAGTGTAAGGGTAAAGACTAGAAAGCACTATTCAGGATCTGATATTCTTCCCTGGTTACAATTGCCCAAGTAACCAAGCATCAATCCCAACCCCCCTAGACCTTTCAAAAGGCCCTTGAGAAATTCAGTGTATTCCTAAATATTTGACTTTAAAAGGGCAGGCAATTTAACAGCCAATCAAAGTATTTATGTATGGTTATGAAGCAAACAACAAAGATGGAATAAGATTTTCTATTGCTTTCAGCAGTATGACCTGACAACTTTACAAAAAAAAACCCCAAAAAAACCCCAAAAACAAAAACCCACCAAAAAAAAACAACCCAAGAAAAAAGAAGAAATCCTGTCTTATAAAATTCCATAGAAGCTCTTCATAAAAGAGAGCATCATGACCAGAGACATAACACTACAGCAAACCTGCTCCTCCCCACTAAATCTCCTGCCATTCCCTCCCGACAGCAGAGTACTTGGCATAGCTGTCTGCCTCTACTTTGCATGCTCAAGTTTGAGGCCAGTGACAGAAGAGTTGCCATAATTTCCCTGGGATCTTCCCTTCTGAGAAATAATCCTTATGCACGCTCAGTGCTAATGCTGGTTAAACCTCAGATGTTTTAGAAATGCCCTTCACAAAAGTGTTCAAGAATGCAAAGGCTTATCTGAACAATAGCCAAAATACATCTTGGTCTAGATACCACAGGATTTGGCCAGGGTGGAAACACAAAGCAAGTAATCTCTTGGATGCTATTTCAATACTTTGGGGAAGAAACCAAGAAAAAGCAGAGGTGTAGGGAATATTTCCAGATCCTATTTGTCATCAGAACTATGACACTTGTCACAGATCAGTTATTTTTCACTACTCACTGCCTGGTCTTTTGAAAAGAAATTTTAAAAAAATTAAAACTTACAGAAATAACTGTAAGAAGGTTACTCAAGTGCTGCTACCTATAGAACAACTGAATAGTAGATCATTTTTAGAATAAGATTGTTAAAGGACAGAGTTTGAAAAACCTTATTGTGTATGAAATATATGACTAATTATACAGAAAGATTTTATGTTGGAAATGAGAAAATTCACAGTGGGGAAGAAATTCAAAAAATGAAGGATCCTAAAAGAGAACGTGCATTCTTGTATTTGATGCTCTGGGTATTAAACATCCCTTGTGCAGCAAGGTATTAACCAGATGTTAGTAAAGAGAGAAAAACAGAGAAAATCTAGCCTGAAATATCTCTGAGTTTGTATCTTTACAATCTTTTCATGTTTGTACATTATGCCATGATAACAGCTCTGTAGTTGACTGCAATCAACAACCGCAATGACATCTTCCAGCACTGAAAATCAGTTTTTAAGTGTTGATACCACAAACACATCAGCCACACCCTGCCTCTAGGTCACCAGGATATCACTGGGCTTAATAGGTACCACTCCACTAGTAGCAAATGAACAACACAAGATGCAATAAGCTGATGCCCTGAGGCTACAGGCATAATGGTGACTTGCTGGCTTTAACTTTATATTCCCTTTTGTTATTGATTTGAACTGAAGGAAGTATTAAACAGCAGAGATAATAGCTATGATGGTATTTGCTTTTTAAACAGGGATTTAGAGGTCTTTAAAATATAGATTGTTGACCTTATTGTCTCCTATATATAGATCTTTCATGGACCTATAGAGCTTTTTCAAGGCTGACCTGAGTCGACTGCTTGAAGTACTTCTTGGGCACTTGCTCCTCAGTAGATCCCTAATATGACAAACCACAATGGCTCCTGAGAAGATAATTCCATTTTTTGAGACATACGGTGTAGGATACAGAAATAAGCCTTTGGAGACTTCTGCAATGTCCTGCAGCAAACGTATCTGGCACACTGGGATTTTCAGCCCAGAGCTAAAAATGGACCCTTCGCTGTTGGAACAGTGTAGAGAACAACCATGGGATGGTGGGAGAAATTTCTACACTTTCAAAAGGCCTTTCTGTTTGTTTTAGGAGCTCACCAATAGTGCTAGAGTATATATGGCACAAGCTAATGGTCTGAAAAGCATCAGCTAGAAAAATCAAATAGTTACAGAAAAGGAGAAATACTCCAGAAATATGTAACTCAGAAACAGCAAATAATTTTCTTTTTTTTTTAAGTTCGCCTTGTAAAATTTAAGTAAACATAGCAACACTCAAACACTCATCCCATCGCTCCTCACTGACACCAAAAAAAGTCATCTTCCCCCCAACTTGTATTCTAGAGGAGCACAACTAGGACCAATACTTTTTTCCTTGAAGGCTCAGTCATAAACACAAAGAATAGTTGTTTACGATAGAAATATTTGCAAGTCCTTCAGCCTTCATAGCTAACACAACGTATAAGAAGGCACTGTGGTCATATCTACCTTATTTATTCAAGTCTTTTTTCAATAATAAAATTCAAAAACAATAAACAAACTCTTGAAAAATAAAAAAAATGCCTTTCTTATTTCACCTTCATTTGGAGTCATTTCACATAAAAGAACACAGAAAAGAAACTCCAGTAACAGATTACTTGCAGCAGGTCAGAGGGCAACCATTATATTACTTTATTTTAAAATGTTATATACATGATGCAGCTGAGACTACTCTAAATTGCTTTGTCTTGAACAGAATGAAGAGGTCAGCTCAGAAAAGCTTTTGGAAAACTTTTACATGGCCCCTACATGGGGATGCATATCGCTCTCTTTTGGAACAGCTCTCATATTCCCTAAGGATATTTTACCACCAGGAACTAGATGAAGGAAATAACATTGTTGAGCTGCTTCAGTGTAAATTGATTTGGTTTGTAAAAGGCACGCCTTGGGTGCTGATGGCTCTCCAGTAAGAGGATCCTAGGCTCAGATCTGCCTGCAGAGCACTCACAGTGAGATCAGGCTGTGCACGGTTCCACACCAAGCTCAGAAATTCTCCTTTCCTGTAACTTTACACTCTACACATTATCATAAACCTCCATCTCCCCACTGCTTACATAGCTTTTTCTGTATGAAACTATTGCATTTTGTGTGCAATCTGATTTCTTCACAGCCTGAAAGGTGGACCTCCAGGTCTGTTGCTGACTTCTGCCAAACCCCAGAAAAATAATTGCTACGTGGCACTTACCTCTCCTTCTCTGGGCCACGGCCTTCCATTCTGTGTGTATTTGCTTTGATTCTGGCGCTTCTTTTGCCCTCCATCAGCAAATTTGCACAGCAAAGGCTCAGTGGGGGCTGTGAAGACAAGAAACCCAGTCTGTATTAGCATCCCCCCCAAAGAAAGTGATTATACCAGCAACAGTAGTGCTTTGTAATACTGATCTTTTGAAGTAAAATCTTGCCTTCTGCAGATATTTTTTGCTTCTTTTAGCCTTGACTCCACTGGCAGCTGTTCTTATTAACTAAGCTTCAAAAAATATATACTGGCAGCCCTTAAAAGAATTTAGCAAATATTGTTGAAAAAATAATCAGCCTACGCAGAATGTTAAGTTGCTGTAGTGGAACAGTATAGTCCAGCATTAGTTCCAGCTAAGTTAGACACGTATTCATGACCAGCATTAGTGCAAGGATAAACACTGCTTTACTAAAGCAGCTTTCTGTTTTTAATTGCAAAAACTTTGCAAGAAACCTGTTTAAGTAATAAGTGTTCTCACTATTTCGGTGTTTCTCAACATCCAGTCCTTCAAAAAATCTGACTGAACAGAATAAAATGAAGATTTTTGCCAAGCCCAGTCCAATCAGCTTTCTTTTCCTCTAAGTTCCTCTTATAAGCAAGTTGGCAGCTGGGAAAACCCTTTTCCTCTCCAAGCGAGATCTGGAGTGTGTGAATACAATAGTCAGGGGAGGCCAGAGTCCCAGGAGTAAAAGATAATCACAGCCCTACACACCCAAAAGGCAGCCCACAATAGGGCACCCTAGAGAAAAAATTAACACATATTGAACGAGCACAACAGAAGGAAACTTGATGTCTTGGGATCTCTTTCTCATCTACTCAGCTTTTGATGGCCTCCTGAATTTTTTTTTTAACCAAAACTTTAATTACTCTGTTGGTGGGAGTTTGTCTCTCCTGCTTCATCCTTAAAAGGGGGAGCAAATTCCTCCCACTTAGGTGTATGTTAGGGTTGTGCTTTGTTGCCTACATCAGCAGAGAAGTAAACCAATATTTGCCTGTTTGAAAGAAATCTAAAAATCATGTATCACATCTGAATCTTTTCAGGAATCTTTGAGTTCCCAGGTATGATAAGTCTGTAATTAATTAACCAATAGTTTTGATGGAAAAGCTGAGAAATCTGGTTTGGTTTTTTTTTCCCTTCCCATTTCCTGTTTCTGGGAGGCTAGAAAGGTTGAAAGAATACAACTGCAGAGACATTAAGAAAATTTTTGAGCGGGGGAGCTAATCAAGTTGTTGACTTATTTATTTGTAATAAAAATTATGATTTGTTTAAAGGACAAGATCATGTGATATTAAAACAAGCTAACTTCCATCAAACTCCTGATCATAGCCAATTCAAAATGGGTCAGAAAGTATAGATTAAAATTGTGATCACTTAAAATCTGAAACCAAGAAACAATGCACAGAGAGAATCTCACATCAAAAACACAATTTCACACTGGGACAGCATCACTTTGGCTACTTCTGAAGCTATAACAGCATTGTTTTTTTCATTACCATTTTACTAGGCTAGTAATTTCACTAGAAACTGAACTGCAGGAAACAATCCATTATTGGCAGAAAGCTTGACTGTGTGACCCCAGAGGTCCTTTCCCACCTCCAACTTTGATTATTGTATCAGATTTTTCTAGAAGCAATGCTCAGCCAACCATTTTAAATTTAGAATAATGAAGGTTTAAAAGCATCCAGGTGGCTATGGAGATTCTTTCTGCAGATGGAGAGACTTTACAGGGCTGATTGCCCTGCACTTTCATTGGTTTTACTCCATGGCCTGATGCTGCATGATTTCAGAGTGGTTACTTAAGAGTTCACTTCAATGTGATTGTGAGGGAGGAGCAGGTGCTAAGCCAGCATTAGAGAAAGACCTATTAAACATCACATCTGAAGCTTCAAAAGCTTTTTGTTTTAAGCACTGAACAGCTACCAAGCAACATATGAAACCGTCAGGAGGACCATGCAAAAACCATCTGCACAGTGGATATTTGCAGATGCCCTGATCATCTGCTAATAAACACATGTGGTATTAGCCCATGCACTGTGATGTGGTTTAACAAGCTAGGAAATCCACACATCCTCTCTCTCTGTATTAGCCAACCACAAATAGGAAGCTGTTACCATTTCCGGAATTACCCTCTCCAGCATTACCATCTGACAACCTCGTATTTGTTAATTAGTGGCTTCCTAAAGTTGGTTGAGATCAAACAGAGCTACCAAACAACTTAACTAACCCCATTTAGAAAAATATGTGAAAAAATACTGTATAGACTTTTCAAGAGGTTGGAAAGAAGGTGGAAAAGGAGACAGGCAAGCTTCTGCATGGGAGATTATATTCCTCTATGATAAACTGAGGGTAATCCTGTGGATAAAATCAGTCCTTTTTTGCTAACATTAAAAGAAGTAATAATTTCAAAACAAAATATTCTGACAGGAAGACAGAGCCCATATAGGATGGTTTTGGGTTGAGGATTTTCAAGCTTTTGTTGTTTTTTGTTGTTTGGTTTTGTTTTTTTTTTTTTTTTTGTAGCATCAAACAAGGCAGAAAATTATTTTAATAAATCTGAAGTGTTGTAGGTCCTAATGGTTTACACCTGGAAACAATTATGGTAACCAACCCACCCCCCCTTGATATATATATATACACATAACCAAATTAATAATCTCTCTTCTTTCAGGACAAAAAGTAGAATGTAACAGTCTAGAATGTAACAGTCTTGGGAGTTCAAAGATGTTGCTCTAAGTACACAGAAGAACTCAAATCTTGGTTTATTTCAGCCCTCTAGAAATGCTTTTTAAGAAAGGCCCTCTAGGCTTTCCAAGATCAGATGCACCCAAATATTAGTACCATATCCTAACTGGTCCAATACAGAGCAATAGAAGATAGTAGAAAGAGCACATCTCATTCCACCACGTGAGCATAATTATTTCTAAGTAGAATTAGTTTTTAATGGTTTCATTAAATTTCCATTGTGCTTTAAAAATAATAAATTCACGTCAGCCAAGAAAAGGATCACAATTAGGTACCATGGTTATCAATTCAAAAAAGAAAATATTTAGGAATGAGTCAAAAAATATCAACATTAGACAAATAATATTTATGATTGCAGTATTCTCAAATACTACAGGAGGGGAGGAAAGAAAAAAGGGAATATTTTTAAGTTTTCTGTTTCTTTTCTTTTCCATTCCATGTAGACAGACTTCAATTTATGGACTGCATTTTTACTTTTTTATTTTTACTCTGTATGAATACATGGACTGAAAATAAATGCCTGTGTCTGTGCCTCTTCTCTCACCTTTTGTAATGCTGACTTAATAGAAAATGTAATTTGGGTATCTGTAGATGTTCACATTTTGAAGTGATAAGCAGATCTTCTTGTATGGTTCTTGACATCCTCTAAGTTTTGTGCATATGTGGTATTTTGAAACATATCTGGAAAATCTACTGTTGCTATTTTCCTGTTAAAAAAGTGGGAATTGATTCACTTGAAACAAACTTCAGGCTATTCTATCCTGATAAACTCTTCAAGATAGAAGGCACTGCTCTTTCATTGACTTCTACCTGACAGCAACAAACACAAATATCAAGAATAAATAACTGCTTTAACCTGAACAAGGTTCATTAAACCATAACCCATTTTTCAAGGCAGAGATTTAAATGCTTGCTGCAGTTCCCATCCAAAGCCTTTTCTAGTTAATAAGACATAAATAGCCCTGAACTTGGCTTTGAGTCTTGAGAAGGAAGTGGGATCAAATTGATAATGCTTCTAAACAGCATTTGCCAAGATATTCAGGGTTGCCTTAGGAGAGGGCAGTAGCTGCTAGTGTTCAAATTCTGTTCCCATGGAAGTCAATGGCTAAAACCCTATCTCACTTCAGTCAGGCCCTGAATTTACTCTAAGAGTTCAGTGGAGGTGAAAGAGAGAGACTGGTTTTATGTCAATCAAGCCTGTCGATATTGTTGGAGCTCCCTCAGGAGATCAGCTTCTCATGCTCTGCTACTTTAGATGGACAGATTGTGCAGACAAACAGCACAGAACTGCCAAAAGGCTGTTAGTATCACCAGAAGCAACACTGGTACTTAAATAGCACAAAAACTTTTGAAGGAAAGAGAAGGGGTAACAGTGCCCCCTTCTCGAATCTTGCAGTCTCTAAGAAATGTTCCAGCTCAGGAAGGGAATTTCAATTAAATTGGAGAATTCAACAAAATAAAGAAAACTTCTAACTAATTCTGAATACATAATTTCCGTATTCTTTCATTCGTCGGAAGGCAGATACACTTGAGCTCCTACATGTGCACAAATGTATATATTCATGAGCATGTGCTTCATAAAGGAAGATGAAAGCTGTCATTTGCATTTGGTGAGTCTTTTCCATTATTTCAGGTACTCTGAAACTTTTACTATCTTAAGAGTTACTGAGAAAAGCTTTTTCCCCACTGTTATATAGCATCATCTGTCCAGCAGCAGCAGCAAGAATTACATATACAAAAAGCAGTAACAGGACATTTTAATGCATTTTAGCTGCTTTTACTATGAATATTTTTGAAGACTGAGTATTTTTCAGCATGTCAGGAAGAGTTCAATCTCTTCTTCTCATTTTTTGCAACAATGAAAGTAACATTTTCAGTGAAAACAGCCTGAGCATTGTGAACATTCATGTGGGTCTTTAGCCACCTCTATTTTTTCGTAAATGGGAAGAAAAATAATTGGAAAGTCATTGGTATGACAATGAATGGTCAGTGCACAATTAATGATCTTTTTCAAAGTATGTTCTAATGAGAAAGTTGGATTAATTTCTTTTTCAGACTTGGCAAATCCTCCTCCACAATAAAAATCTGTGTATGGTAATTATTGGTTTCACAATCAGACTAAGCATTCATACTGACCAAGCTCTGGTAAATATCTTAATTCCTAAATGCCTCCCAAATTCTAAGCATTTTGGTAACATTGTCATGTGCACATCACACAGAACATTTGATTGAAACACCCATGTGAGAACCACCTCTTTGTCTGTTGCAGATCAAACATTTATAGTCTTTAAGAAAAACTTCACCTTATGGTAACATCAAAGCCATTTTGTAAGGAGGCAGAATTACACAGGGAGACATGAGAGACAAAAAAGCTGTAGAGGAAGGCAGGACAGAGCAAGCTTAAGTTTTGATTTAATATCTGGGCTCAGATGGATGTCCTCAGCAGGACTATGGTATTCACAGAGCCTTCAGAGTTTATTTACAAAATTAATTTTGCTGTTGTAAGCTTTGAAAACGTAGAAGTTCCAGGACCCCGTCAATAGAGTCACTCTCTGCTCTAGTGAATCCACCGGCTTCTAGGAAAGTCCTGCCATGCAATACTTTTTCATCCCAAATCATAAATAAACAAAACTTGAACTTCAAGGAAGATTATAAAACAAAACCATAGGTATTCTGCTCTTGGGAAATGAAGATGAAGAATTCCTAAAGATGGCAAGTGACAGAAAAGGACATGTAGGGACAAAGTGTTAGCTGAGTCAGGAAATCACAAATAATCGACTTCATCCTATCATGCATGCAGTTGTTAAAGGACAGAGTAATAGATTTTGTCCCAGAAGTCCATGATACAGGATGTGATGTCACTCTAATGTTTATAAGAGTTAGGAGGTCAAGCCATATACAGCATCTTTCATAGAATCATAGAATATCTTGATTTAGAAGGGACCCACTGGGATCATCAAAGTCCGACTCCTAGTCCTGCATAGAACAGCCTCAAGAGTCCCACCATGAACCTGAGAGTGTTGTTCAAATGCTTCTTGAGCTCTGTCAGGCTTGGTGCTGTGATCACTTTCCTGGGGATCCTGTTCCAGTGCCCAACCACCCTTGGGGTGAAAAAACTTTTCCTAACACCCAGCCTAAACCTCCCCTGACTCAGCTTCAGGCCATTCCCTTGGGTCCTGTCACTGGTCCCCACAGAGAAGAGCTCAGTGTCTGCCTCTCCATATTCCTCCACAGGAAAGTTGTGGACTGTGGGGTCTCTCCTCAGTCTCATCTTCTCCAGGATGAACAGACCAAGTGACCTCAGCCACTCCTCATTTGGCTTCCTCTCAAGGCCCTTCACCATCTTTGTAGATTTATCCAGTATTTTAGTTAAACTAAACTGCATGATATTAATTGGATTTGTGCAGATGATTATGAAATCAAAACAATGAGTTACCATTGCATTTTAGTTTCTGTAATAACACATCACTTTTACAACATTATAGAAATTGGGGGAACGGCTAATAGAAAAGGATACCAAAGTGGAAAAATATAGAGCAAATATCTATTTGGGTAAACAAGAAAAAGAAAGTGATTTACTTTTGATAAATTATATCACAGCTTAAGTATTTATTTATTGTTTAGCTCTTTGTCTTAAGAAATGGGAAGCAATCCTTTCATCTTTTTGCATAATAATTCTTTCTAAAGAGCAAGAACACGTTAGAAAATAAATAAATTTCAGAGAAAAATAATGTGTCAAGCACAAAGTTAGGACTTCTATCCTGTGAAAGAACTGGTGGAACAGGTAACCATATGTGTCTGTATGTTGGAGAAACAGTGTGCTAGCTTGGAAGTGTGGAGCAGATCTTGTTGCAATCAATCTAAACACTCAAGCTACTACATGGAAAACTTCTGCTTAATCAGATTGTTGTTGAAATGTCCATAAACACTTTTTGAGCAGATCAGAAACTGAAATCGCCTTTCTATAAGAAACTGCCACATTCATTTTACAGTCTGTTTTATTTTATTTTTTAAAACTATTTTCCTTTTTAAATTTCATATGGAAAGGCAGACTGGGACCGCCTGATTCAGGCCTATTAAATTTCTCCATTCCAATCTGCTGATAAGGAGGAACTGTTGCAAAGGTTATAGAAACAGATGCTTCAATATGGTATGGAAAGTTAAATCAATCAAAATAGCAAAACTGAGATACAGATTTAAAATTGTGCTGAAATGTAATACGATGGTCCATTTTTATTTTACCAAACTCCATTTCTCCAACAACTCTAGTGTGTGGTCTCTGTTGGAGAGAATGAATGCATAGTGAGCAAAGACAGAACTGAATTTGGAATTTTATTACTTCAGTTTATTATAATAATTATAAAATACGCTGAATTTAACAGCATAATTTGGATTCTGCCTTTATTTTAAACAAAAAACCTGAATCAGAGCTCACAGAAATTAAGACATTCTCACTGAACCCAAAGTCTCTCTACTGAACTCAAATTTAAATTTGAGGTAAGTATAAGCAAGAGCAGACTCAGGCCCATGAGCTTTCCCAGAGAAATAAGCTTCCTCAAACTTGATGGTACAGCAAAGTTCTGCCCTATTGGAGGTCTCCAGCATAATGCTGAAAAATTCCAGCTGTAGTTCATTCTTTGTACCCAGTGCTGTCACAGCTCTTCACAGCCTTTAACCACTGGCTGAAAAGGAAGTGGAAGGAGTGAATAATTTTGCAGTTTTAAAATTTCTCCAATAGCCTTTCCAGCAAAAGAGTAGATCCTCTTACTGAATGACTGTGCAACCAAAGCAACTAAACACGTGCATCAGTTTGCAGAAATCGTTTCACACACCTATGCTTAAACCCAGTGGGGTTTTTTTCTATGACTTTCAAATAGGATCTGTTACAAACTGAAATTTAGGGCACCTTCTTTTAATGTGCAATTCTAATTGCAAAACATGGAATTCAGCTGGGTTAATACCTCCTCTGAAAAACACTTTGACAGACTGCCTTGGATTTGTGCCTCCTTGGAAAAGCCATGTACAAAAGAAGTGAGACAGTATCATGTTTTGAAGAGGAGCATTTGTTACAAGTCATTGTAATCACTTCACATATCATCTGTGAGATAGATAATAAATAAGTATTGAACTGTTACTTTATGTTAAATAAGGAAAGCCTCTGACTTGCTCAATCACCACTGTTAAAAGGTGAATGCTTAAGAAACCCACCCACCTTCAACGGTCTGAAGAATTTTTGTATGGAACTTATATGCTCTAACTTCCCTGTTTTTCTATCTTGAAATGATGCCTTGGGTTTTAGCTTTTATAAGAAGAAAGAAGAGTATACGTAGCTTTTCTGGAAACTATGCAAATAATCAGTAGAATAAAGATATATGATAATACAATGGTCCCCTATCCAGAGTTCCTTCTCATTGACAAGAACGGATAACGGTGAAAAGTTTTTCAAAACAAACCAAACAAGATAACAAAAATTATATTTTTTATGTTTTTGCACAGATTTTGCAAATACTAATTATGGAATTCAGACACATAATTACAAGAAAAAAAAAGAAAAACCCAGAAGGGTTGCTTGTACCACTTTTATGTTATTGACTTACTGCATCAGACGCTCATTGGACTACATGATGGGCAGGAGCTGATTCCTCCAAATAAAATGAAAAAAAAATGCCAAACTTAAAATATATTCCCATATTAAAAATAATTTTAAAACCTTTTTGTGCCTTTCATTGTACATTTCTAGACCATGCATGATTTGCCACACAGACACACACTTCTGCTGAGTGCCACAAGGAAATAGAGATCAAGAAAACAATGTCCAATCCAAGATCCCAAGATCCAGTGAAGTTGATGAGAACACTTTCAATATCTTCAATAGGTTGGCTCCTAGCCTATGACTTGAACTTGAAGTAAATATGACACCAGTTATGCTGGAATATATCATACAAACTTTGTTTTAGTATTTTGATCGGTCTTTTAAAGCTGCAACCCCTTCACATTGGCAACATGCAAAGAGAGTGAAGACAATGGCTAGCCTGTCATCAGAGCCAGTTTTCAGGAAAAGTTACACAGTGAGGTTCTGCTGTCTTAGTGTGTTGCTCCTCATCCCAGAGAATCATTAAAGCTGAAAATTCATACACTGAGGCATGAACTAGAGGAGAGGTCTGAGTTGCATCACATTTTTAAACCAGTAGTACCCAGACTTTTGTGCATGTACTCCAAACCAGTGTTCCTGAACAGACTGTGGTTGGTACAGTAGCTGTGTGGGGTGCCAGGACTCCAATCTGCAGGTAGAAGCTCACTGAAGAAACCTGACCCTTCTAAATGTGAATCCAAAAACACTTTTTTAATTCCCTTCTGAGACTGCCCTGTGAGCATTTAGGAAGATTGTACTTCATATACCTTTTTCTCCTTTCCCATCTCATAAGTTACTTTAGTTGGATGAAAATGGAGATCTTGTATTTCTTACTGTTCAATTATTAAGGAACAGCAACAGAGTTGGCTTCATCTGAAAGGCTGAGTGATTTTTAAATGATCTCATGTACCGTAATTTATAATGGAAAATCAGGTACAAATAGTGTGAGATGCTTTCTGGTTCCTCTCTAATGGAAATAAAATGAATCCCTGGTAATGGGTGACCCTACTTGCTTCTGTGGTCACCCCTTTTACTTTTTTAGTGTTCTCTTTAGTAGTCTCAGGAGAAAAGAACAAATGCAAAGCTTTTATCCAAAGCTGCTTGGCAAAACAATAGCTCTATGCTTCTGCTATAAAATCTATTTTTACTATTCTCAGAAACAAATATTATTGATCACAGAGGCTTTGCTATTCCCACTGAGAAAAACTTACTTGCACTGAGAGACCAGAGATAAAATTATTAGAATTTATGCTGTACAAATAATTAATTCTGGTTCTGTTCATAAAAGGTTATTTCATGTAGCTGTTTAAGCATTAGTCTAATATCTAGTATGGAATCTATTTACTTTAAACATAATTTTATTATGTTCTTTCTTAGTTTTTACTTTGTATTTATTTAGATAAACCAGAACATTACCATCACATATTCCTCTGTATGACACTGCTAGAACTAACACTAGAGAGACAAAAAAACCTCTTCAAACACATTTTCAATATGAACAAGGAAATCAGGACAAATGTTTCATGCCAATGCAATGATTTCTTTCCACCAGAATAATGATAATTCCTAATGATAATTTATTTTTTAATAATTGAATTTTGGGATTCTCTGCTTACACTCCAACATACGTATAATATTCATGTCCAGAAGAGTTTATGCAACCCAGGGTTATAATGCATGAGGGGAAAAAAAGCTTCAGTTATGACCATTTTGTGTTCTGACAATACTTTTTTCTTTTTCCCAGTTAGGAAAAGACACATTTGTTCTATCTTTGTGAATGGCCACTGTAATAAAAAAAAATGTGGCTATATATATATAATGCTAACACTATTTGCAGCTGTACTCACAGCCTGTTAAAGAGCAGCAGTAGAAAATATATACAACCAAAAAATAGTTGGTTTGGGTAAAGATGCCCTGTGTGTCATCAAAGTAGTAGTGTGACCTTCTTGATATCTGAGTTGAAACAATCTATTTCTAAAAGTCCTGATTACTGCAGATGCATGAAATGTTCCAGTGTAAACGTAAAAATACAGCTAATTTTTAACAAGCTATCAATCTGTTAAAAAGTTTTAAAATATTCAGAAATATTCAGATTTTTTTTGTCTCAGACTCCCTAGTGAAAATCCTTTTGTTTAAATCAGTTCTAATTAACACATACTCTAATAACAACTGCTGGGTGCAGCACTAAAAACTCCAACCACTGATAATCTAAAACATAGCTCAGCCATATCAGTTTGCCATTTGTCTGAGAAAGAAGGAAAATCTTAACGGATTTTTTTTTTAGTTTATTGCCCTTTTTTTTATTTTATTCTTATGCATTCACTGAAAGTTATAATACATATACCCCAAAATGAAGGAGTTTACTAGGAGCTAGCAGAGAGCATTACCAGCTTTCTCATTTCAATGCAGGAATAACTTTAAAAAGTGGATTTGACCCTGACTGTAACAAAACCAGGGCTGACTGATATAGGTTCCAGAAAGCATTTAAAAAGAAACAGTGACTGATTCTCAAAGGCAGGAGTTCATTTTACTGTGGTAGAGAGTAACCAAGTCACTCTAAACACCTTGGACAGAATAATTTGTGTACCACAAAACCTCACTCTCACCATCTTCTCCTGTAAATGGGCCCAAAGGGAGGAAGGGAACACTTTGGAAACAATACATAAGTAAGGATGCTGATGCCCCTTATCTTTTTCTCCCCAGAAGAAGGGACAAGCAGCAGCTCAGAACAAGAACAGCAAACTATACAGCACCCATGGGACACATCAACAACCCTTGCAGCTCCAGTCTGATGCACTGGCTGCTCCTCCAGCAACTTCCAAGCCCTGAGTCAGAAAGAGACTTTTTTGGGTAGTAACTGTGCTGAATGACTACTGCCCCCCTCACCGGGTACCTGATGGTAGGGAGCAGATGTGGCACAGGTACTTGTGTCTTGAAAAACAAGGATAAGACCTTGGAAAAAAATGCTTAGTAACTTCCATTTCCTTGAAGGGC
Organism: Catharus ustulatus; assembly: GCF_009819885.2. Classification (NCBI taxonomy): domain Eukaryota; kingdom Metazoa; phylum Chordata; class Aves; order Passeriformes; family Turdidae; genus Catharus; species Catharus ustulatus. The sequence continues at coordinate 42,249,092 of NC_046221.1, read as the reverse complement.
AAGAAGGCAGAAAGGCCCTGTAGCACACGACCACCTGGAGCTCCTGTCAGGACATAGAGGCAATGCACCAGCTTGAAGCAAGCCTCTGCCTTCGAGGCACAACTGTACCTGTGGTTTCCATGATAGAGAACTGCACAGTGGATTCACTGGGAATTTTCCACTAAGTCATCTATTTATGATGACACTTTATCCAAGGGAAAGACAAAAAAAGTGAAATTATAATCTTTTCCCAAGACAATGAAAGATCATACTCATACTTCTTAGCTCTTTTCAAAATGTGTTGATGATACCAACACTAAATCTAATGCGCTATGACACAAGGAAAATTCTATCCCTTGCAGCTTAAAAATCTTTTATTATCATCTGAGACAATATCCTAGAATATTAAACAGGCTAACACTAAATATAACACTAAACCCTTCTGAAATTTTCAATTGCTGAGCTCTCAGCTGAGGGTAGACAAGGAAGCAAACTTACATATTAGAGACCGAGTGATAGACTAATCTTTAATGTTGTAACACATTGCTCAGAGATTTTATGAAGGTCATACAAGATCCTACTTCGCCATGCACCCAAAAATTACAAAAAGAGTAGGATTTCTATGCTAAGATTGGCAAAGTAAAAAATCAGCCCTCTACTCGTTCAGTTAAAAATACTGGAATAATCAGAACATGAGAGAGCCAAGCATAATAGGGTAGAATACATGAAAAGGGAAGAAAGGTATAGAAATACGCAAAAAACCCCACTTTAACAAAATGAATGGAAAAATAGGAAAAGAAGGAAGAGCAATGTTTTCAAATTGCTCTTGAAAATGTTCTAGCTTTACAGAAAAGCAAATGCAACTCATGCCCACCATTTCTGGATGACAACAAGGGCCTTCACAAACACTTCACAGAAACTGCAGCAAAAAGAAAATTCTAGCAGAAATAGCTGCTTAAATGTCACTGCCTGTAGCCAACAGAATGACAGCAGTTTATAAAATATGAGGTTTTATCTGAAAACAGAAAAGGAAGACCTATTCTGTTGTATTGTGAAGAACTAACTGAGGGTGTGGATGGTCTCAGGGCAATTGTACAGCATCAGATCACTAAAGAAACTGGGGGAGACTACTGAGTTTCCTCTACACAAAAATACCAAGGTTCTGTTGCAAAGTCAATTCAAAAGCTTATCTCAAAACTACAGATAAGCCAGCACTTAGATGCCACAGAAGATAAAATTAGAGATGACTACATGAATGATGAAAAGCAAGGACCTCTCTTCCAGATAAATTACGAGAACTTATGAGAAATAGTAATAGTTGTTTACACCCAAATGCACAATTTTTAATTTTTTTTCCCACATATGAGTGGGATCCTTCTTTAGTTTACAGGCACATGGACGCAGCCATGCTGGCATGATGAGTCTGTGTGCAACTCTATTCAAACCATGATTGTAACTCAACAGCAGCATCAAAGTCTGGTCTGGCAAAAGCTGTTTCCAGCTGATGTGAAACAGCAATTTTCTCCACAGCAAATAATTTCATGAATCAGCCAGCAGGGAGTGACAACATTCTGCTACCAGTGACTAAGTGTATGACCTCTAGGTTGTAATTTCCACCAGCTTAAGAAGAGTTTATTGCAAACATGAGTGTATTTTTCACTCTGCTGTTAAGAGATGCTAATCTGGCTCTCAGTTTCCTTTCTTTCTTATTTTTTCTTTTTTTTCCCTCTTTTTTCTTTTTTTTTCTCTTTTAACAGCTTTATTGCTTACAGTATAGTATTTCCCTGGAGACAGAAAACAAAGTCTAGAACAGGTTGCTAATAAAACTTGAAGACAACACAGTAGAGTAAGAATTAAAGGGCAACAACTTTTCTACTTCAAGAAATGTGGCAGGCCTAGCAGACACCTCATGGCTTTTGCCTGACATGAAAAGGCAGGTGAGTACTGAACCTTGCAACTTGGAGAGTGACAAGCAAACTGAAGTGAGTGGAAAAAAATTTTTGAGAATTCTTTCTGACACAGAACCAGAAACAGAGGGAAAATCCCAGTCCTGAGTATGGTGAGAAGAACCACAACAGGCTGATGCCAGTATTCATGCTACTAAATTAACACAACAGTAGAATACTGTACTGCTTTAAGTGAATCACTTGTAACAATAAACCATGGCAGAAAGTGCTTTTATTCCCTTAACAGAAGTGTTGAGGAGAGGAAAAATGGAACCCTAGATTTTATTCAGTACTGGGATTCTGTTTGATTCTTGATCCTAAAAGGAGTGACAACCAATGGTTAAAAGAGCTGCCATTAAGCCACATTTCTTATTTCTATGCAATGCAGTTCTGCTTCTTGGGTTGTTACCAGTGGGGAGAACAAAGTCTCAGGCTCTAAAGCTCAGCTCCAAATTGAGAAGGACAAGCTTCTCATACTGATAATCAGTGACTCAGACTCTCTGGCAAGGGTGGAGGATGCTGTATTGAAAAGGCCAGCATGGACTTGTAGGAGATGAAAAATGTAAGATTTCTTTGTCTCCACATGTGCCATATGATCAATGTGGATCTATCAAACTGTGCATTCAGAGGGACAGAGTCGTATGAGATTTCCTGGAAACTTACTGGTTGGCTACATGGTATGTGCATGGGGTTTTTAACTAGTCTGGACAGAATATATTACTTGGAATGAAACACAAGCACATGTGACATCAGATAAAATCATGGTGACCCAGGACTAAGCACAGCCTGTTTGCAACACACTGTTTTTGCTAGTGGATAAGCAAAGATGAAAGCACATTTGGGCAAAAGCTTTTGCTTTAAGGCTGCCAATGTGCCAAACCAGGATAACATTGCATGTTTGCCCCAACAAGACTTGCTTTACAGTACCAGAGGGAAAACATATTTATTTGAAATGGTCAACTTAGACCAAACTAGCTTACTTTTATTGTCAGCTTTTACTGTGTTTACATAGCATAAAAAATGAGCACAGAATTACTCCAGGTTTAATCCTCTATCTCTTATTCCTGCTCTGTAATACCCTTGTAGGATAGTCTTCTCATACAACTGAACTATTCACATTTACATTATGCACCATGTTCTAGTGCTGCAGGATCAGGGTTTGAGCATGCCTACGTAGCTCTCAAGTTGTGTCATGCCATCTCCTTCAAGGTAACTTCTGCTGCCACTTTTTGCATATTAAGCAGGGTGGTGTTTTTTATGGTGCTTATCACTCACTGACTTTGTTTGCAAATACCTTACAAGCACTATGATATCATTCTCCCAGTAGGCAGTGAAGTATTTCCTTTGTTTCACAAAGGGATGTGATGCAGTATGAGGATAATGCAAGTTGTCCAGTGTCACACAGTCACTGGGTACAGATCTCATGAGTTGCTGTGCAGTATTTATTCACAAGTTAACCCTTCTCAAATAGTTCTGCCTAGCTGCACCATTTTCTCAGCCTCGTTTTCCACTTCAATCTAGATTAGGAAGAATCTCATTCACTGATCCAAGTGTGCAATGCCACCATCAGCTCATTGAAGTGCTTTATCAAGAGGCATCCTGACCTACAGTCCCCTCTCCTTCAAACAGAGCTTCATATTAACGACTGGATGCAATTATAGACACACACATTTCTCTGTACATGTTTGTACATAACATATGTGCATATACAAATCTGTATTATCTGCTATTTGTCGAAAACTATCAAACACAGAACATCAGAACAGTAAATGTGCAGTTAGGTAAAACTTCAAACAAACCTGTTTATTCACTGCAATATTTAGCTATTCCAGGCTCACACGCCTATCTATATCCCTAGAGGGCAATGTCACCTAAAAGGTTGGGCTCATGTCCCTGTCATCTTCATGTGAAGTTGAAGATGATGCTATTGTGAAGACAGACAGAAGTAAGGCTGTGCTTAACAAAATTTTCTGCAATTAGACTTGTCCCTGTTTATACTCAAGAAGTTTTGAAGCCTGATTTAAAGAACAGCAAGTTCCAGTTGATTATCCCAAATTTGGCTAACTTCACAAATCTCTGGGATTTTCCTACTATGTCCCAAATGTCAAACGGTGTAAGGCATAAGTAAAGACAAAATTAACTAGGGTCTTAGAGGCCAGCATGCAGAAAACCAAATCACAAGAGAAACTTGAAAGGAAAACAGAACACTCATTTTCTTCCCTGAATTTACTGTCTTGCTGCTTCACAACTAATACACTTTCTGTAAAGCCAAGTTTCCTGTTGGCAAGGCCTACATCCGTCCCCAGGTCTCACTCCACGTTTACTCTCAACATTGTTCAATTTGCATAGCACAGCTCTGGTGGGCACCATTTAAACGGCCTCTTCTTTGTGTGTGAAACGAAACCCCTCACTCCAGCAACAATGTTCTACCTCTGAACAGAAAGCTATTTTTGGGTGGGAAAGTTTTCCAGCAAACCTTCTGACAGTGCAACTGTCGTTAAAAAATCAGAATAACGCCATATAATTGCTTCATTGATGGATTTAGCAGCCCGGATTTACTCTCTCTATAAAAACATAAAAATGAAGGCTTCTGTTGTTTGCTTCCTTTTTGTTTTAAATGATTGATAATTATTTCACAAATGTCTTCCCCTGACATTTGATTTGCTAGATAATACACAAACATACAGTTTCTAATGGGTTTTTTGGCCTTTTAACCTAATTTCTTTTCTCATTACTTTTCATTTTAATTCCAATTCAGATATAAAATCTGTTTCCCAGAAGATTTTTGAATGATCTGAAGTTTCCACACTTTAATAATACACAGAATGATATTTTAAAATGACAAAGCTAAGATCAATGATAGCAGAAAAGAAAAATCAACCCATATTTTTAACTTTTCTTTGTCGTGTTGAACTCCTTCACATGCATTCTCTCCAAGAAGGCTCCAAAATTATGATGAAAATTAATAATAATTTTGTGTATGTTAACCTTTAAAAAAAATCTGCTACATTAAAAGTTAGGTGAGGACAAAACAAGAGAGTTCAGCCTAAGAACAGATGTTCTTCTGTCAAGCTACTAGCTAGCATTGTTACTGTATTGCAAGGATATATTAACTAATTATTGATTAGGGAGATCACAGAGATAATTATTAAGAAACAAAAATGATATCTTTTATAACACAGAAGAGGAAATAACAGCTAAAACTTCAGGGATATATATGAGTGTGCACAAAACAGTGAAAAAATATCAGTATAAAGGGAAGAGAAGTAATGAATAAGAATTCCAATACACTTACTAATTGCAGTGGCAGTGACTAAAAAAGTCCAGTAATTTATTTGCTGTAACAGCATTTACACTCTTTGGAACAAAGCAGGTGGTAGTAGCAATTGTTCTTTGGGACTGTACTAATTTACTCAAGTTTTATCTGTATGAAGAATTACACTGCTTTTTTTTAGTTTCCCCAGCCAATATAAATCTGTTGAAGTCAGCGGGACCTTGTCATTATTGGTGTTACGGCACTGCAGGTCCACCCACCACTCCATTCATAAATGCATGAAGATGCAGGTCATCTTTCTAAAGAAAACTATTTAAAAGTTTAAAGGACAATAGCCTTTTGTGTCCTTTGCTGGAATCCTACGTGACTAGGAGGGAGACATAACTTTTTTTTCCAGTGCAGGTTCTCAATATGCCATCTGTATATCATCATTCTTTACAAATAACCTCCCCAGATTTCCTAGCACTGCATTAAACAAATTAAATGCATTTTTGTATTGCTATACTATTCAAAAGATTGCTACCCTACTCTAAGACTCAGAATAGAAGAAGCCTTCTGAAAGACAAGTCTAAAGAGAACACATCCAATCTGCTATTTAACGTATTTTTCCCATTCTAAAGACTTTTTTTTCCCCCCTCCAAGGTGTGGCTCTGGTTAGAAAGGATAACACAATAATGATCTCCAAGCAACAATACCTGTATTGTAAAATCGCAATTTATTCTGATGTCCTTTCCAGTGTAGCCAAAAGAAATAACCTGACATGCTAACGGACAGGTTTCTATTTAAACAAAAAGTAAAACCAGAACTCCTGAAGAAACGGCCTCTAAAAAAACATGGTTTTGACTCTTCTCCTTGAATTCCACTGACAAAAGTAATGAGTGAGGTGACAGGAAACCTGATATTAATTCTGCAAGTTCTAACTAGACATGAAGGAGATCTAAGCTCAAGGAATAGAGCTCAAATGCAGAGCAAATAGGCAATTATTCTGAGCAGAATTCTGATCCTGATGATGACTTGCCTGTCTCCATTCTCTGGGGTCAGTTCTGCAGGGACTGTAATCTTCTATGTTGATGCCTATATTCAATCTTAATGCCTGATACTGAGAGATGGTAAGCTGCAGGGATTCTTGCAAGATTCACTGTTAATAGGTTTAACTCAGTTGCCATGTCTGCTGGGATATTTTATAAATACATAACCTATGTTATGTGACCGGAATAACTATCTGGAATCACACAGAGCACACATCTCAACACAGCTCTAAAACTTTTGCCATCTTCTGCTTTAGCCACTCATCTTCTTAAAATAATAAATGCTAATAAGAGGGCATGGAGTGATTTATCCTCCTTTGCATGCATTCATGGTACTCACACAGCTTCTGCCTTTGCAGTTCTGAGGTTCTGAATGAATCCAGATTTAAAAAACCATTTTTTTCCCCTACATGATGGAATGGCTACACTTCTTCTCTACCGACTATATGGACCATTCTACAGAATATATGCAAGTTATACTCAGAACCTGGAAAGTCTTGTCAGAAAACAAACTTCAGATTTTGAATGAAAAAGCTTTGAGAAAGAAAATCCCACTGCAAATGGGTTTTTCCAAGCAGCTTACAATTCATCCAGCTGCTTTTTCCCATTATTAATCTTCTGCTTCCTGGTCCTCTCTTTCCCAAATGCAACATCTGCTCTTTTTGTTAGCATATGACTCGCAGGAGATTTATTTGTCTGTAAGGCCTCTCCACACATAATGCAATTGCTATGGCTTCTGACCTACCTGAACTCTAGCATTTGAAGTGGATTGCATTCATTTATATGAGTGGACTTCCATGACATGGATCTCAATGATCCACCAGTAGCAACACTCTCAGTATTTGCCTTTCTTGCATTATTTTATTAAACAAAAGGAGGAAAATGACATCGGGTCCACCCTGAGGGAGGGTGCTTCAATTTACTGTATCAGGTATCTGACACACGATTCAGGCATAGTGACCCCATGCATGTCTCCTTCCTCTAAACCTACCTTCTTCTTTTTTTTCTACAGTTTTCCCAGTTCCTTCAAAACTAAGGAGGCATCCTGAATAAAATATATGTTCAGAGGTACAGGACTATCACATGATGTAAAGTGTTCCCACGCAGTCCATATGGGAGAATCCCAGGGGTATATTCAGTCTGCTAATAACAATCTTGCTGCAGTATCACTGCAATGCAATCTTCATTTTGCAATCCCAGCAAAACACATGGCTAAAAATTGTTTTCTGGAAAAAGCTGGATCTCATCAGATCTTCTCATAAGAGTTAATGTGGCTTTCCTGATGATCCAATGAACACAAGAACACTGGCCACAGAAACTCCATAAGCATGAAGCCAACAAAATTAAAAAAGGAAAATCATACAATTTAAGATCAAATTGACAATGGATTGTGTTACTTTATAATAGTCATGCCTAGGCAATTCCCTTCAATTAGTAGTTGTTGAAACTTTAGCTTGAATTAGAAAAAAATATATTACTAAGTAATTTAACAATGGTTATTACCACTTAAGTCTTTGAGATGTGCAATTATGCAAATCTGCCAAGCACCATTCTGACTATATTTTCATTACTTGGCAAAAATTGCTAGATGAATGAATTTACATGATGTCATCTGCTATTTCATTTACAATTTGTATTTCAAAAATAACATGTCTGTAAGGTAACTTGTACAACAGTTCCAGTGTTCCTCACCTCCAATTATTGCCCTTTAATTTTCTCCTACTCGTTTACTCAGAATGCAAACACAGGACTAGAATAAGCAAGGATTCAAGAATATAGCTTAAGATATTTGCCAGTACCAGTCTCATTTCCGAAGTACATGCTCTCTGACATAGGCATACTTCATTTTAGACATAACCAGAACATAAATGCAGATCTAGATACAATAAAACTTCCCATTTTTTGTGCACCATGAAAATGCATATATTTTACAAAACTCAAATCATATTCATCTCAATGTTCTCTTTTGACCTCCCTCCTCCATTTCTCCTGAGTTAAGTATTTGAAGATTCTGGCCTCTTCAATACTTTTTCGCATAGCAAATTAACAAAACAGTCCTTTACCCTTACAACCATGCTTTACTGCAATTCATATCAGTTCTCACTGTGTACTCTTCTGATCAAATTCCTTACCAGTCCAGTTTTCTGTACTGCACTGAATGACTCAATATTTGGTGACACTGTATTTTCCATTACACTTCTTGTCTACCTAATTGGTTGACTTCAGTATTGCAACACTCAAAGAGTCAAAAGTAAAAACTTGACCAAAAATTTCTTCATGTTTCAATTACAGTCACAAAATAATGCAAAGGGAAAACAAGGAAAATAAGAAAACCACCTTAAAGAACTAAATGAACCATTTAATTGCTGTAATTCTATAGAATAGTGGGCTGAACATCCTGTCATCACCCTCACCATTATTACAGGCTTGAATTACTGTAACACAAGGTAGTTTATGGTATTAGCTTCCCTCCAAGGAAAAAGCAAAGTGTTTTTTGCTGGAGTACAAAACTAGGAATGGAGGACACATAAGACAGTATTTGGCATTGTTCTTCATGCACAAATAATGTAACTCATCAATTTTCTGGTAGGAGATAGAGACTTCACAAGCAGAGTTTTTAGGATGGATCACCAGAAGAACCATGATAGGGACTTTCAGATGCTTCTACATTCCAGATATATACAACACAAACTAAAAGGAAAAGAAAAATTGCACATTTTACAGGAAAGAGGGACCAAGGAAAAGGTGTTAAAATCCAAATGAAAGTTAGCTCAAATTCACATTCAGGACCTTTGCAATATACGAGGTTTCATTGTTTGATCACGAGGAAGGAATTTTTTGTGATTTTCATTCAAGAGAGAAATGCTACAAAATCACATCCCTTTGGAGAGAAAAACAAATACTTTGGAATAAAATAAAATACTGCACTTTTGTCTAATTCCAAGTTTTCTGTTTATTTTCTAGTTTTCAGTTCTTGTTCTAAGTTGTCTTTGTTTTCAACTTAAAAGTTTCCTACTCATTTTTAAAGGGGGAAAAAATCAGCACTTCTTTTAGAGGCTGGCAACTCTTCCTGAGTTCTGCAACTTGTGCCCTTGTCTAGAGATATTTAACTTTGACTTCAACTTCTCCTGCTTTGAGTGACAAAATAGAAATTAGATCAAAGTAGCTGGAGTTCAGAATTGTTGTTGTTGACACTTTCTTTGTGAATTCTTTCTCTTCCCATTTTCACCTAAGATAGTTCTTTTACTTGTTCCCATTTTTTTTTGTCAAAATATTTCACTTTTATCTATCTGCAATACATTGTGCTGTACAGCTTTTGGATATGAAAGCACTGAATCTGTGTTTTAACTGACCATATGAAATATAAAAAAAAAAGTTATGAAACATTTACAAAATGTTTTTTTTCCATTCTTTTGGCACTTTGAGACTAAAATTAAAGTTGAACAAAGAACTATTTGCTATTCCCTCTGGAGACAACAAAAGCAAAGTTAGTACACACATTAATTGCACTTACTTAAATATACACATTTATACCAAAATTCAAAATGATTCAGTAGTCAGCTACTACTTGTGTCACCTCTATATAGAAAGAACCACAGAAATAAGAAAAGACTCAATAGGTGATTATTCAATTATCACTAAAAGTGGTGGTAGCAGTGTGTGCATACTGCCTTGGAAAATACCAATATAATATCCATGCCACACAGAGCACACTCTAGGTTAGGGAGGCAATATAATGAGAAATGCATAGAGCCTTTGAATAGCACATTTGCACATAAATGAATTGAAAATAACACATATTCCATATAAACACTTCTTGGTCTTCATTTTTTTCATTCCTTTAAATTGACACATCTTGCCACACTACAGTATGACTGCTATGTTTGCACAGATATTAGCACCAAAAAAGTCTATGTAGGTGTTTATTTCTGCTTTAGCATGCATTAAGAACTGCAAAAGAACAATGAAGCTCAATTCAAAATTCTGTGAAGTCTATATATTCAATGTTAGTATTAAAAACTCAGTTTAAAAACGAGGCTGAGATCTGCTTTCGTCCTTTCCATTTTAAGCCAAGCTGCTAAATACTATTTTGACTTTCTACTTAAATGACGGGATCTTTGCATATGTTATAATAACCCTGAATATTCCTTTACTTTTCCTTCTGTAAGAGGGGTAACCCAGTATGTACTGATTTGATACTGGTAACTGGCACTACCTAGAGTACAGCATCTGGTGAATCAATCACTATCACTTAGTGGCACATTGCAACTCAGTCCAGGGTTTTTGTGTTCACAGCACAAAGTAAAGAAAGTTTATTACAGATAAACTAGCTACTACCAGATAAACTTCAAGCCAAGTATGCTGTTTTATCACATGTTTTATTGTAAGTTGTGATACCAGACCATGCTCAGTGTGCTGATCTGCAAACTGGCTTTCTGAGGGAGGAGGTGGGGGAGTCTCATTTATCTGCCAAAATGAACTGTAAGACAGAGTCATTACATCCAAGTCCATAATAAAAGATTGTGCAGTGCCATCCACAGTTCACGTAATTTTTTACATTTTACTACATTCAGTATTTAGCTTTCACGTTGAACAAGTTACTTTTCTCTCTCACTGACAGGTTACCTTTACAAATGTCTTTTAAAAGAGAACTGGCAAAACCTACACTCCTTTTCCTCTTGCTTTGTTGAAGAGAAACACACTTAAACCTCCAGCCCAATACTTACTGTGGGCAGAATCAGAGCTCATTTTCTATGAAGTAGAATTCATGGGGGTGGCTTCTCAGGATTTCTCAAAGCTGTTTTCACCTAACACAACAGAGATGGTGCCTATCTGCTTCTGCTGGAGCCTTCCTGAATAAAACAAACTCAGCAGGTTTTACTAGGGACAGCTGTTGTATTTTTTTCCTAGTAATGCCATGTTTCCTGTGAAGTTTATATTCACACTGGCTGGGTAAAAACTCTGCTTAGGGCAACTTGTCCTCTCACCAGAGGCAGGGAAAACACAGCACAAGGAACTGAGCATACACAGAACAAATGGTGGAACCACACCACAAATGAAGAAAGACTTCGACATCAGTGCTATGGTTTCTAAGTAAGATTCCTTCATGTTATTGAACTTCTACTTTTCTGAAGGAATTGTTTCTCCTCCAAACAGGGGCATTACAGATCTCTACATGTGAGCTGCTCCTCCTGAGATTCCTTTGTAATCAAATAAGAGATAAAAGAGCAGGCTTGGAACTTGGGACATACAGCCAATTTCAGAACAAGATGAAACATGAGTCAAAATTGTCTATTCCCTTCAGTTAACTGTGAGAGGAGATCAAGCGACGAGGTGAGGTGCAAGCATCTATATCCAGATTCTAGCGAGTAAATTCAGGCTCTTGAGCCTGAAGATTAGACTTCCTAGTCATAGAAGTGCTTACCAAAATGGAATGAGATTTGATCTTTTCTAATCTGAATAGCAATACTATAAAAACAATAATATACTTTATATACTGATCATAGTAAAAATATGCAGAAAGGATTAATAAAAAAGGACATTTAAATAATAAAATCGGCCAAGAATGTAGGCAATAGTATTTTTTATATGGAAGTTTGTGATTCTGATTTAAAAAAGCAAAATTATTTGGCTGCTTGTTGATGACATGGCAAAATTTGAAGTCATTGATTTGTATCAATGCAGAGGACAACTTATGCTTCAGTATTATGTCACTGCCCTACTGTAAACAGAAATCTGTCTCCAAAGACAAAAGGAAAATGATCCTTGATCTTATACTTTAAATGTAAGTGTGCATATGTGTTGGTGAGAGTCTGTGTTTGTATCAGCTCTCTTTAATATCAACTGAAGCTGTTTATGCACAAGGACATTCTCTTTGTGTTATGTTACTATTAGATTAATTTATCCTTTAGCTTAACAGGTCTTATTTCTGACACAGTGATGCACAAGTGTGAATGAGAGGTCAGGAAGAAGGATTCCTTTCAGCCTTCTTTGTTGTGTAAAACAAAAAAGGAAATCTAATTATGAAGAATTTGGTTAAGACTCCAGTCTCCCTCTCTTTTTTCCTTGTCTCTGACAGCTGTCCTCACCATACAGACAGGTGAAAGACATAAATAATGACAGAAATTACCATCACCCCATTTTCTCTACCTACAGAAGACACTTGTATTTGATCCAAATCCGTAGCTCAGTTATTGTCTTCAGTCCCTTACTTCTCTTAGCCATTAACTTACTTGCATATCACACCAGTCCAGCATAGCACATGCTTTCATTAAGTATGCTGAGAAATGCTGGTCTGGTCTGGAATTCAGAAAGAAACTCAATTTAAAATCAAAATGAATTTAAATGTCTCTGGATATGACACTGCTGAAAGAAGTACAGCTGAATCTCTAAATTTATTCCACCAAGAACTTTCAGTTTAATACATATTAATGTATTTTTGGTAGGTCTGCAACGCATATTTGATTTGTTTCTCCTAGAAGTAATTTAAATTTAAATTCCAAAGCTGTAGACAACTGAAGAATGCTTAGGTTCTCTTAATCATGGTAAAACACCATATACAGGGATTAAAAGAAGCCAACAACCTATAGAAAGTCTATTTAGAGAAGCAGCCACTTAATAGCATTGAGGAGGGATTAAAAAAGAAAACCAAAAAATCCCTCTTAAAACTTCCAAATAGATTTTTTAGACCCAGCAGGCTTGATTCTGGTGTTTAACCAAGACAACTAATTACCTTCAGTATAAGAATTGAGAGAGAGGAAAAAAGTGAAGAGATCTCTTTCAGGCAGCATCTGAAGTCACTCATCCATTTCTGGGCTCCTTAGTACAAGAGACACGGAGCTCCTGGATCAGGTCCAGTGTGGATAACAAAGATGACTAAGGGATGGGAGAATCTCTCTCACAAGGAATGGCTGAGGGAGCTGGGCCTGTTGAGCCTCCAGAAGAGATGACTGAGAAGGGACCTCATCAATGTCTGCCAGTATCTAAAGGGGAGGCACCAGTGGAGCCAGGCTCTTCTTGGTAGTGCCAAGCAATAGGGCAAGAGGCAATAGCCAGAAACTGATGCACAGGAAGCTCCCCTGGAATGTGAGGAAGAACTTTACTGGGCAGATAACCAAGCACGAGAACAGGTTGCCCAGGGAGGGTTGTGGAGTCTCTCTCGCTGGAGATACTCAAGAAATCTCCAGACACAACAATGCTGTGTCATGTGCTCTGGGATGGCCCTGCTTGAGCAGGGAGGTTGGACCAGGTGACCGCACTGTGGTCACTTCCAACCTGACCCATTCTGTGATTCTGTGATTCTGAAAAAGCTGTCTTCACAAGCCTAGTCTGACTCTTCTTTGAATTAAAGAAGATGCTGGAGGGGAAGCTGCAGCAACATTCCAGCTGTGGTGGGCAAAGGTTGTATATGAACAGTTCTGCTCCATGGAGGACAGGGTTCTTTTCCCCATTTCCACAAAATCTGAACTAGGAGAGACAGCTGTGCCCATTGGGATTCTTCTGTCGTGTAGGGGGTCTCTGGCCTCCAGGTGTCAGAGGAGGCAATGGGAAAATGTAATTGTGAGAGTGGAAGGAGATGCTGAGCCCTTACAGCCCCCAGAAACAATCACCATATGCATTATTACACCCAACCAAGGAACACTCCTTGCGGAAAGGGGTAAGCTGGGTTTTTTGAGGTTTGACTTGGGATAGTTTTTTACAGTGTCGTTAGAGGAGTAGTCCACCTTCTTTGTCAAAAAGGGAATGTCAGGTCTACTTATCCTGGGTTTTCTTATCTTCATGCAGCTGCCTTTCAAAACACTGACCTTTCATGTCAAGGCAGTTCACAAATTTATGCACAGCAGGCTAGTATAAGTAAGAAGAAGTGACAGGTTTCTAAGTGGTCTATTTTTGTTTCTGTAATTATATCTTTTTCTGGAAAAGCTAAAAATTGTATTAAAATAACTTGGCTGTCTTCCACTTTCTTTACTAATCAGACTGGCTAGCAAGTGACTTCTTAGTAACTGAGAAATTCCTATCTTGTAGGCTTTACTAGAAACACCAATTAACACAGCAGGAAATATAAACATTTCTACCACAAAAGTGATTATTCCAAGGCAATCACACTCTGTTGGTCAGGATGAATAACTCCCAATACCTAAGCAAGTTTCTACTCTCTAGGACTGGAAAAAAAAATAAAAAATTGGATAAATGTCTTTTTACCTTTCTCAAGAAAGAAAAGCTAAATTCTCAATGAAAAAAAGAAAACCCCAAACTTTATTTTTCAGAATGTGAAAATGTATGTGATATGTAATGTCTATTAGCTTCTATTTAGCATCTTCCTCACACCAGGGAACTTTATAATAAGAAGCAGCTGAGGAGAAATCAATGTTGGCCTCCATGAATGTTCTGTACTCATAGGGATGGCTCCTCTGATTGATTTGTTGGCAACATGAGATAAAAACAATTTAAATTAAAAAAAAAAAAGAACTTAATGAGAGCTAAAATCTATATAAGAGAAGAGTGAGAGACTAACACTAAAACAAGGAAAATATTTTTAAGAACTCCTCTAACCTTGATTTATTAAAATTTCTGGTGCATGGACAAAGATAATGGAAGGAGAATCATTTCTCCCCTAAACTTGACCTGCTGAGATAAAATAATCAGGTCAAAACACTTGAGGACTTGCACAGTACGAGAGGACACATTTGGCTGAAATAATAACAGACTGCCATTTATTCTTTTCCAGTTTGCAAACTAGACAGCCCAATTTTTATTTTTTATGCTTTCTTATTTCCTATGGGAGACAAAATCATAGCTCTGTGGCAAAGTGACATCCCTACTTGCTCTGTGGCAAAGCTAATCCTCCAAAGCAAGAGTACAGAGTAACTTGTGGGTCAATTCAGCACCTAAATAGTAATTTCACGATTATAAGCCGCACCTGATTATAAGCCGCACTTTCGTTCGCAGCGAGGATCCACATGCAGCTTTCACAAAGTTGCCAATTAGTAACAGAATCGCGGGATCACGGGATTTACTGGCTCGGCTCAAGGCCGGGTGGGCTCGGCTCAGCTTGGAGCTGCTGTGGGCTCGCACTTCTGGGTTGGCAAATTTCTGAACTTCGTTCTTATATTGGCCACTCCGGAGTATATGCCACACTTCCTAGTTGTGACCAAAATTTTAGTCAAAATAGTGCGGCTTATAATTTGAGGTAGAACTACCTCAAATAAATACTTCTCATAACTACTAAAACACACAGAGAATGTATCTTTCCTCTTCCACACACAATTTTAGACTGTACTATATATACGTATGCTTCACAGCCATGGGATACCCATTTTAGCAACTGTCTAAACAGGGAGCCTCCACCTGAAGGCATCAGAGGGGTACCTGGAGCATTCACAGAAGTATTAGATGAATGAAGCTTGAAAATGTGTGAAGCATAAATTATACTGCACATAAATTCAGCTCAGTGGCATTGTCCAAGTAAAAACCTAACTATATGTTCTGGGTGGACAAGGCTCTGATGCATATTTTCTTTTCTATCAGTATTGTGCATCTCTTATCTGCACCACAGGTTGCTGCTGTATATCCTAACAGTGCCCAGTGCACAGAAATCCTGTTGAGATCAATGAAACTTCTATGCATAGAAGGGACAGGGAATGAGCAACAGAGATCCCTGAGATAGATAAGTCTCTAAAATCAAGTTCAAGGAAGGTGAATTTGCCCTGCATTACTGGTAGCAGATTTATTTCAGGTTTTATACAATTCACTGAAAGCCAAAGATAGGTCTGGGGTTTTACCTGTCATTGCTTTTAAAGGAACACTTGAATTAATTTTATTTAGAGGCAGATCATGCAGGTCTGTACACTGACCAACAAAGATAAGTGACTATGACATCCAGCATAGACATAAAGTCAGAGTATAGATGCACTGAGGTGTAAAAATTCCAAATCAATTGGGATTCTTGAGCCTAATGTATAGCTGTTCACTTAGTCTGAAGTGCTTTGGGCAGAAAAGAATCAAGATATTTAGGCTCAACAGCAGAGCACTTACTCTTGTCTTTTGTCTCCTGGTGGTTGTTAAGTGGCAGACAGAGCTGGTTATAATGCAAAGTGCTTTCATCCATGCAGGATTATGCCCCTCTCTCTTCCTCACAATTTTAATTTTTGTGCTTCCCAGGAACATGCATATTTTCCCAACACAAGACAGAATTATGGGGGAAACTGAGCTCTCACAAGGATTCATACCTTGCCATCACTGAGCCACACATCATTTCATACAGATATCCTGGGATCACAGCTGCAGTAAAACACAGCAAACTCTGAAGCACACCAAGATTTTAGGACAACAGCTGAAAACCAGCAGAACACTGAATCAAAAGCTTGCTTTAAAGATCATCTGTTTATATGATTCACTTTGTCTCAAAGCTTTGAAGTTAGATAAATGTCTTTTTTCTTCATTTGAGTTAGTACATTCCAATGCAACATCACAGCTTATCCCTTGTAACTCATCACTGTAATCAAAATGTTAACGTGAATGACCCAGAAAGCATGCATTCACTCAGCATCAACACAAAACTACCTCTGTCAGGCCACATGGGCTTACAAGGCACAAAAGAACTTTTGGCGTGAAGGACAGATATTTCAGCAAACACACTCTGCTAAGCATCTACCTGCAAAAGTTAAAGCCCTTCAGAACACAGTTCTGACATATAAGTATTCCTTAGGTAAAAAAGAGTATTCTAATCTCTGCAGCAAAAATTCTATAAATTGTTAGTCCATTCCACCACAGTGTACATCCACTCAGCTCTATTTTCTTCCCTGATTTTATAATTTAGCATTTTCCTTAAATTTTTAAGAACTCTTTTTTTTCCAGTAGAGTCTTCTCCCTCCAGAAGGAGGAATCATTGCCTGTTCTGTGCATGACGAAGTATGCAAGCTGCCACCCACTACTTGGCCTCCTCTATTACTAATTCAGTTTCATCATAGTGAGACCAGTCTGCAACTGGTCCAGCCATCCACTAAATTCCAAGAGTAATCACATGTTACTGACAAACTGCTGAAACTTAGAACAAATACCAACCAATTGGTGCAAATAAATGCACTGGCTTGTGCTATATTTCTGTCCCATCCAGGTTAGTAGCACACCAGCCAGCACTTCATCATTTGACCATAAAATGTGTTTAAAGTGGAAACCTGGAACCCCTAGCACAGTATGGCTTGACAGTATTGACAGAGGGGGCCTTCATGTGTCAAACTCATGTATATTCTATGTACATCTCTGTATTAGGAGATATTTCAGGAAAAATTTCAAGCATCAAATCCTTTGTTATAGAAAAATACATCATTGTACTCAGAGCAGAGACAGCTTTCCTCACTTAGGGATGCCCACCTCAGCTGCATGCCCATGAGCAGTTCTGGATGATACAAAACGTGGTTGTATCTCCCATGAATTCCCACCCTGGATGGAGAGTGAGAAGTCATTAGTTATAAAAATACAATCACAGAACCACAGAATGGTCTAGGTTGGAAGGGACCTTAAAGATTATCCAGATTCATCTACCCTTCTGTGGCCAGGGACAACTTTCAGTAAATCAGGCTGTTCAAAGCCCCATCCAACCTGGCCTTGAACACTCAATGATTCATCTGAGCATGGATACCTCTGGTTATGACTGCTATGCAAATTTTGTTCAATTCCTGACTTTGGCAGCATAATTTATTTACATACAGATGACAGAAAATCAAAAATGTAATACAAAACAATAAATCATGTATTCAGATATACCTGTCTGCGATAAATGAAAACACACCAATGAAAATCAGTGAAATATATTTTCAGCAGAAATGCTCCAAAAACATAGGGCCCAACCATTAACACTAAAATCACTTCTCACTAATCCCAATATCTATACTGTGTTTTGAAGGCCAGTCAGTAAAGATTAGGAGGATTACAAACATGTGTTCTGGTCTCAAAATTAAGACCCAAGTATAGAAATTAGGAGATCTCATGCACTGCACAGGAAAAGCAGGAGTCTGTGGAAGGTGAAGTCAACTCATCTGAGCAGGATGCATTTCAGCAAAAAAAAGGTATCAAGCACTCCAAAAGATCATCTCACTGTATCTTTACTGGGGACTGGGACACTTTCCTCATATATAGGAATGGAATTAAACTAAAATAACAGGTATTTAGAAAACATTACTTTGAATACTGCTGACAGAAATCAGATTTCTTAATCTGTTAAGAAGATCTGACAGAAGAAAGAAGATAGCATCCCTGTGCTGGCCCTAAATATGAAAAAGTTTGTATCCTTAGGCACAATGAAAGAAAAGGACTGGGGTAGTCATTCCTTGCCACTGTGTGGTGTCACCATCAGCCAGTGAATCTATCACCAGTAACGGACAGATTTTCATAGTTTCACCCTGCAAAGTCACTTAAATGAAGATTAGCTTTTTGAAAGTACCCTGTCCCTTCTAACACCCATTTTGGCATTTAACACGAAACACTTTAAAGATCTGAAACATTGGATGTTTTATCTTTAATGAGCATCACAGAAGCTTAAACCATTAAAATCCACTCACCATTGATCACCTAGAAGAAGAGAATATCCTTTAAAGTCATGTAAAAATTTCAATATAAAGCATTGACTTCTTTTGCATCAGATTTGAGGATATCTAAAATGCAATTTCTTTACATCCTATGATCAAGATCTCCAGCAATTTAGTGAAAGAAGCATGTGTGCATTTTGCAACCCTTCCCCTCCAAACACATAACCAGGTCCAAAGGATGATTAAATACATAATGGGATGAGGCATAATGTGACATCTTACTGAAAGATAAGAGGATAAACATAAGTATTTAAACTTTTCTTCTAGCTTGTGACAGATAAAGCAACCATCATTATGTAGAATAGGCTTCATGTTACTTTAAATATCCTGCACAATTCCTATAAAGCTTTTGTGTAAAATCCTTCCCTGCATATATAGAAATGAATCATATCACATTATAGCTTGCTATGCGTTCTTCCCGGAGCACACTATGTTTTAAATTGCAAAATCCATTTTTATTTTCTCTTTCATTTGTCACCTCACCACTGGAAGGAAGGTTTCCTGGCGCGTATTCCATTGCATGCCTGACAATATCAAGTCTGTCTTCGACATATTAGTATAAAAAATCGAGGATAAATGATTACATGAGGTCAATGAGCAAGTACAGGAAGCCTACATGATTCATTGTATCTCCTGCTACAAAACTCTGAGCCTTTTTGATGAGACTACAGATAAAATAAGTAAGCACTTGGCAGAGGAGTAACTCAATTTTTTAGTACTCTGATAATTTTCAGATAATTTGGATAAATAAACCTGATATGAATATGTCTTCTTTGTTATCTGTCATCTCACAGTACGGCACAGTGTTAGCCTCTTAGAGTCCTTAATGTAACTCAGCCACTGATGAGGCACTGATAGAATTTCTCTCTGAGGTATTCTCCTTTCTTAATTCTGAAACTGTACACCATCCCAATCAATGTATACGTTCACAACACGCTTATGCAATAAAGCTTTAAACTGGTGCAAGGATCTTATAATGCTTTGCCATACACATGCTCTTGGAAAAAAAGAAAAGTAAAAAGAGTAACATGTAAAACATGTATAAAGCAGAAAGGCTGAGCATTCTCTGCAGGGCTGAAACCCTTTCCAGAGGACTAAGGGAGAATCTGTAAATATTTAACGTTGCTACAAGCAGAGGGATTAACAGAATAGAGCTCTTTGATCAATACTTGCAGCATCATGTATTATTTCCAGCGGGCATGAACAGCAAAATGCTATTTATTGACTAAAGTATGCTACACATCATTGAAGTTTAATAAAAGGGGACATGAAATTCTCTCTTGATCAGGAGTAGCCCTTGACCTGACCGTAGCCTAATCAGCCATTTCTTGCACTGCAGTAGCACTTGATGGTTCCCAGACTCATTTTTCTGGGAGCTTTCCAAGACATAGAAAAATCCTGTCTCTGACATCAAGAGATTAAAGTATTAGATAGTTTAAGATGAAATTAAATAAAGCTGGTGCAACAGAACAAATAGAAGTATAAGTAGTGAGAGGGCAAAAAGCATAAAATCACTTGGGTTCATAGACTAATTAGGACTTCAATTAGGAGTTCAGAATAAGAAACACTTTTGGTTCAGTTTTCTAGCTCATAAAAATAATGAGAAAGAGTTTGGGCAGCTTTTGTCCCCCTTTCATTGTATGCAGTGCTATGCAAGCCAAAAATGAACAGCAAAATGAACGCAGCTGCCAGACAGAAGAGAGTTCTTGTTGGGGCAAACCAGAAATATCCTGATCAGACCAATGCCCCATCTGCCACAGACAGTGCCCCATATCAAATACATATAAGAAAATTCCAGGAAGCAAACTGTAAACATCTGTGAAACAAATGGACAGTAAGAAAACATTATTTGACCCATCCTGAGTCTCTTAAAATATATTGCATGATTCTCACTCATTAATCTCACTGGGATACATATGAAATTACCTAGCACTACTTGGGAAAAATCAACCTGTGAACTTTACTCATTCTTTGAAATTTCACATGCTTCCAGTAGCTGAAATACCTTGAAACAAATGGTATGGTCCCCACCCTTAATGCAAAACCCTGCTGCACACACAACTGCCAAGGAAAAGAACAAACAAGGAATTTCCATCAGTCATTCCTAACACTAAGATGATCTTACGAAGACAAATTATTGTAGCCCACTGTCTTCCCAGTCAGCTCCAAATCTCCACCTTTTCTGTTGCTGTAGCATGCATTGTTTGTTGTATTTATGATAAAGCTTGGAGTAGATAATTGGCCAGATAAAGTCCCATAGTAAAACAAGTGCAGTAGTCTAAAGTCAGGAACAAATACCCCTATAGGGGCAACCCAGACAACAGACTTAGAGACCATGTGAAACTCTTTTCCTGTTGATGTTGAACATGGATTAATTAATCTGACAACAATCAGCACCTTAAAATTGTGGTTGCCTGCTTCTTTAGAGACCAAAAGCTCCCTCAGGTGCAAGGAGAGCACAGCAGCTCAGCTGCCTCCAGACCCATCACCTCGCTGGCTGAGCTCATCTCCCATAGTTCCTAACCTATATTTGACACTGCTGAAGCTAAACCTGTGCTGCTTATTCGGAACTAGGTAATGGGGATTAAATGAAATAATTTCTCCTCAGAAGGGAACCCTCTCAATTTTCCCTTCACAGCTGCACTTTCTGTTACTCCATTTCAAGGAAACCAAAGTGACTGAATGCACCTTACTTAATCTTTTTAAAGGGCTCAAATATGGCTTTCAATCTCTTCCTCGCTGACTGACATTGTATCACCAAAAGGAAACAGAGAGATGATTCCCTCGTAAACTCAGAATAAGCTTTTTCAGTCAGTGTATTTCAGCTCGTATTTCTAAGAAGGACAAAGGTTATTCAAGTAAACAATTGCTACTTCTGAATTTCATTTAGCATATATATCTCTCATGAGGTTTCTAAGTGACACATGTCAAAAGCTAAATGTGAAATTCCAAAGAAAACATAAACTACTTACCTAAAATGTCATTTATTGCCAAAGAATGATTCTGGAAGGTAAATCCTTAAATTACCATTTTATATTTTCTTCTTTTCAAATATGGTCCTTCTTTTCCTGACAAAGCATTTTGAGTCCTCTTATGCAGTTATAAGCTTTTCTTAAGGTTTTTCAAGTGTTATGATAACATTTTATGATTGCTTTTAACAATCACACATAATCCTAAACACCTATGAGGGATTTCAGAGAACAAATTTCAGCAGCCACTGAAATAAGAAGTCACCAACTTCAAAAGGTCGCCACCTCAAGCTACCAGACTGACTTGTTTTCTACATCTGGTTTAAAAGATACAATAACTCTGCAATACTAAAATAAACGAAACCAAATCAAATAGTGCAATGGTTGAAAATACTGACAAAGAAATTATGAAAGGAAAAGAAATGATGAATGGAATAAAAACAAAAATCCTTTTCAGCACCCCAGCCAGCCCACAAGAACTCCTTAGGGCATCTAAAGGGTGTTTTCTTGGCCGATAGCAGGACTGAGGCAGAATACATTGTGGACATAAATTACATCAAGTGATGAAAAGAGGACGAAGAGAAGAGGATATATGCATTTAAAGAGGAACAAAGGAGTAAATGAAAACATCCTGCAGCAAATTTCTAAAGGCACTAAAGGGGTGACGCAGAGAGACTCAGAGAGGCAAATGACAATGTCTGCTGAGGTAGGTGGTTAAAGGCAGTCCATTAGAATACATTCAATAGACAAAAAAATATGGAAGAGTCATGTTGGTGAACCTCCTTGCCATTAAACTCTTTCCCACCTTTTTTCCTTTTTAAATATGAATTGTGTACATAAATGTGTGTAAGGAATTTTAATGAGATGTACACTTTAAATGTATTAAAATGAATTATGCAGAAAAGCAGTAGGAGAGCAACAGATGTACAGATTCAAGGGTGACATGCTTAGTTTCACTTGATGAATGTTTGTTTTGTTGCTTTGAAAAATTAATGTAATGAAATATTTAAAGTGAACAAGAAACTTTAAAATTAACTTGGGGATGGATTACTTCCTTGCAAGGACAGGGTTTTATTAAGGAAAATATGCTGTTAGCATTGGAATCAAGATTCTATGAACAACCATGAAAATAAGCCAGGTATTTTAGGATTTTAGGAATGCCTTTCAGACAGTGTGTTTTAACACCTCTCATTGACCATGAGACCAGAGAACAAAGTTTTCACAGCAAACTTAAAGGTGGTCTTTCCAAACAAAAAGGTGGTGACATGATAACCTTTAAAAACTTTTACAGGCTGATAGAAGACCAAGGCTGTCCACTGGTCCAAAAAAACTCTGGACCACTGCTTCTACCTATACCAAATATTGACAGTAGTAATTCTTTAAGTTCATTAACATTTAATTGTCTTCTTTCCATGTACTTTACCAAATGAGGGAATTAGAAAACGATGGAACTCCCTCCATCCTGTATTTCTGTTATTAACATTGTCTGTTTTCTTGTCTAGAGCAGGATTTTCTGAAGTTTATGTTAAGCCGTGAAACTTTCAGTGGTCTTCAGGTTTGAAAAACATGTTCAGGTATTTTAATTTAGGTATCTACACCAAAAGGACATCCACAAACCAGGTAACGGGTTCTCTGCCTAGGTTCTTCAGCTTTCATTGGAAACAGCTATGAAGGGATCACATACGTCTGCCTGATTCCTCAATGCAGTCTGTACTGCATATAGAGAAAAAGCAAGTACCAAGCTTTTGATTTCTGAGTCCAAAGTCAAATTCTAGAACTGTAAATAAGAGTTAGGCTGTAATGCCCAATGGAAAGTAGCTGTGAATGAAGCCACAAACTAGTATTGTTAATTTTGCCAACAGCACATCAGGGAATCAGAAAATTTGTAGTTTTTTCAAAGAAAAAGCATATTCTTGAGAATATCCAGCCTCTCCTTAATGAGAAAATTGTTCTTGAGGCAAGTAAAGAACAGAGGAGGTTATGATGACATAACTTAAATGCCAAGCCTTTGAAACTATAGCCTCATGAGAAATAACATGAATCAAAAGGATTCTTTGATTTTTCCTTTTTAAAATAAGACCCCAAAACGTAACATTGTCCAGTAGTGTGCTCTTTACCATTTAGAATGGCTGCTAGCCAAGAAATGCAAACTAACCATGTATGAATGATACATGTCAACATTGTTCTGAAAAAACAAAAGAACTTTTTGTGGCCTAATAACGTTCCATGACTCTAATCCATTTATGAAGAGATGGTTACCGATAACAGCACCAGCAGCAATGGGAAACCTTCTGGGTAAAGACATAAATTGCATAAGATGTGGAAATTTTATTATTTTTGTAACAATTTAACCTCAAGCCTTATCTGTGTATCTGATAGACACCCTCCCTCTCCCCTGTATTTTGATTCCCTATATACAGGTTCATCATGTAGAACACATTTTCGTGGTGGACTTTACCAAAATCTATTTTACTTTCAGGAAAATTCAATTAAGCAAGAGAGTGCAATTATCTGTTTACAGGCAATCCACATTAGTTCAGCTCTGCTTTGCTGAACTGTGTTCAACTGCTCAAAGCATTCATGTTTCATTATGAGATTTCATCAACATCCCTGGCTCCAACACCATGGCACAGAAAATTGAATGCACAATGCCCACTGTTCTCCACATTGTGGCTGCAGCTTAAAAGCTGACCATGCTCCCTATAGAAACTGTTCACAAGTACAGCAAAAGTTAGGATAGCTTCATACATATATAGCTTATATTTTCCAGGCTACTTCCGCTCTCCCTTTTTTTAACATGGAAAATTAAAAATTAACTTTCATGGCTTGCTTTTGCCTCACTTCAATCATGATGACTAAATATATATAAATATATATATAGTATATATAGTATTATATATACTATATATAGTATTTTATACTCTATTAACCACATGCAGCCTTACATTCCGGTGTAACTTCCCACCAGTGCACACAAAGCCACCCTGTCCCTGCACGGCTGAGCTGGCATCCGCATGCTGATGGCACAAAACACATCTGACTGAATTGCCATTTAAACCTGAAACTCCTGATGGAGCCAGAAAACGCCTTGGTCCTGGGAAATGTTTCAAGTGAGCTGTCCCCCTTCCCAATGCAGACAGATCTCAGATCTGAAATGTCACGCACAATTACCCTAGAGTCTTTGACTCTGAATCTCCAAATAACTCCGGGCATTATGCAGGCTTTCCTCTTCCCCCAACAACTTCTTGATTTTATTGAAATATAAAGATTTTTCTTTCAGAAGTAATGGCTAAAATGAAACCTATGACTTAGTAGAGGGAAAAAAAAATGACAACATTGATTCTTACAAATAAGCAGAAGAATGGGAACTGTTAGGAAACAAATAGTAAAACTGCCTCAATATGCAGGCCATCCAAAGATTTCCAGGCTGCGTTTTATTCAGTGTTTGGGACTTCTCTAATGAAGATAAGATGTCCCTCTTTGTCATGGTGGAGCAAAAAACCACGAATGTTTGGAATCAGGCTTGTATTGTGATTCAATATTGTGCATTGCAATTGCTCTATCATGGTTGTGTTGTGATTTCCACATATTGCTACATGAATCTTACAAATTAAAATCTAACGTAACATCAAATATCTTCAAAAACCTATGTTTGGCACTAGAACATTGAATGGTCCTGCTGCCTCTGACCTATTGAAGAAACTACAGTTTATAGGCCAGGGCTGGCAGTCACCAAGTTTTCATAGCACTACAAGGATGAGGAGCTTGGTGAGTTCTGTGCCAGCAAGAGGGGTCTGTGGCTCTTGTTGGACTCAGAAGTAAGGTAGTGTGGCAATTCATGATATCAAGAGATTGCTTTGGGAGTCACATGCAGGGGCAACCATCTCAGTGACCATCAGAGTGGTCTTCTGATGCTCCATGTCTGCAAGGATACCTGGAACAAGCAGGATTGAGGAAAGCAGAGGCTGCTGACCTTGGGGTTGCATGCCAAAGAGGCACTCCACTGAGCCACGGACTGGATTGCTGTCCTTGGCAAAGAAAGGCAATAGATTAAGAAAAGGGACACCAGGGTCAACGTCTTTGTACAGAAGTTATCACCAGTGCTTGTGTAAATGACAATGGAATGAACCCCACAAAGCAAAGCAACAGAAATGAACCCAGGGAGGCTTCTGAGCTCATCAGCATTCCCCACAGGCATACGCTCCCACCCTCACTGTGACCAGGCAAGAGGGCTGGTCATACATGTGATGAATGGATTAAGTTCACTGTGCAACATCAATGATCACTGGTGCTGGCCTGAGATCAGAGTAGAAAATCATGGATCAACAGCTCATCAGCCTGGACTAGGAGATGAGCACAGGTGACCTATGTGCTCAGGAAGCTCAGTGAAGAATATGCAGGCAACCACAGCCTATTTAAGAAAGCTGAACTGAACCCAACACAAATGACACCCAGAAGGTAAAGAGCCCTTTGCTTTAGATAAGGAGCACGATCACTTCGTGTAAATGGAGTCCCCTGACTCAATCCGAAGTGTGGGAATTTCCTTCTGAACCATGGAGGAAATGTCTACAAATTTCAGGCCCGTGTAAATATAACACATAGGCAGCTAATAAGAGAAATTTGTGGAAAAAAAAAAAAAAAAAAAAGGCATTAGGTTTAAGCTGGCTTTGAGCCACACGTTCCTCTGCAGTGACTGGGAATGTTCAGCATCATGATAGTGCAGCATAAGACTGGCCCTGGGAATGATGTTTTTATTCTGATTCTGTTGTGCAAAATGATTGCCATATCATGCTTGTGTTGTAGTTTCACTGTAATGCTCTTCTAAATCACAACACCACATAATGTCAAGTATCTTTAAACAAATCTCTTCTCATGTGAAATGTCTGAAGGAACCAGATCAGAGAGTACTGGACTGTGACAAGCAGAGTCTCAGGAGAAAAAATGTTTTTTGTGGGCTATTAAAATGATACTACTTAGAATCTAGGGGTCAGAGATTCCAAGCATTCCCCTTTTTATTTTTGTACAGTGAAAAAAAGCAATAATTATAATGAAGAATATAAATAGAGTAGATAAGAATCTTTTCTCTCAACCAAGCAGTAAGAGCCATGGGAAAGCACTGATGATGCTACTAAGTGCTTGTTCTCCAGCATCCTCTTCCTGTGAGCTCACAAGCCCAAAGACATTCTCAGAACTGTCATCTCACTGCGCAGGGAAACAAGCAAACTATTTAAAGGCAAATAAGGGTGGGGAAAAAAAAGAAAAAAAGGAAAAAAAGAAGGTTAAGTCTTTTAACCAGAAAATTAAGTCCAGGATCTGGAAAAAGCCTTAAGCATGTTTGTAATTTTGACAAAAGAGGAGATTGAGCATCTTAAAGGCTGCCTTTTTGTCTGGAATAGAGCTTTGAGATTTCCAAACAGGCAACAAGCAGTGAAAAAACTTCAGTGCACAGCAGAAAGAATGAAACTAAAGACCAAATATTAAAAGAAAAATCTATCAGGATGTCAAAGTCAAGGGGACTTTCTGAAAACTGGATGTTTCTAAGACTAATGCAACTTTTAAAAGCTAGTACAGAAGAGGAGGAACTGTTTTAAGTTGATAGATGCTTTTGAGCTCCGAACATGAGAAAACAGGAAATACCTAAGGAATTGTTATTTTGGTTTTGGCAGATACTAGGGACAGACCTTTAAAGTGCCACAAGTGCAAAAGGAAATCCTCTTGAAAGGAACACAAGTCCTTTTCTAAGGGCTAAGCCCAATTGCAGAAGCTTGTAAAAATTAACTCAGGCAAGTGAATGCTAACGTTCATGGCTCAATTCCCCATCCAGCTCAGCTGAGATCTAATTCCAAAAGACAGGTATTTCAGCACAAAAGTACAGTAATTTCATGATTATAAGTCGCACCATTTTGACTAAAATTTTGCTCCCACCCTGGGAATGTGGCTTACACTCAGGAGCGGCTAATATGTGAAAAATTTTCTGAAATTTCCAACCCTGGAAATGCAGCCAAGGTGCCGAGCCGAGCACCTGCCAGTAAAACCCGGGATTGCGCGATTGTTACAAACTGGTTACTCTGTTGCACAGTGGGTGGAGGCGGGCTCCGTGCCGGCAGCACGGGGCGGGGGAGAGGGGAAGCGGGGGGCTCCATGCTGCCATCCCCACGGCTCGGGGCAGAGGTGGGGGGCTCCCTCCTGCTGGCCCCGCGGCCCAGGGCGCAGGCAGGGGGCCTCTGCCCCCGCCTGCCGCCGCAGGAGCAAGTGGGCTCCGTCCCCTCCTGCTGCCGTGGGGCAGCGCCGGGCAAGGGCAAGTGAGCCCAGCAGCAGCGGCAGCCGGCCCCGAGCGGCCCCGCCGAGTGGCATCACCGAGCTGGGCCACCTGGCCCCGTTGGCAGCCCTGAGCGGGCCGAGCCCGCATGGCCCGAGCCGAGCCAGTAAACCCCGCCATCCCATGATTCTGTTACTAATTGGTAACTTTGTTGCACGCGGGTCCTTGC
Organism: Catharus ustulatus; assembly: GCF_009819885.2. Lineage (NCBI taxonomy): Eukaryota > Metazoa > Chordata > Aves > Passeriformes > Turdidae > Catharus > Catharus ustulatus. The sequence goes on along the minus strand of NC_046221.1, from coordinate 42,220,821 downwards.
TGCGAATGACAGAACGGCTTATAATCAGGTGTGGCTTATGTATGGACAAAGAATGAAATGTTGCCGACACCAGGAGATGTGGCTTGCAATTGTGAAATTACTGTATATGCCAACAAATTAAAAGCAGTATGCAGAAGGAAGATGCAGGCAGCAGTGGTCTCAAAAATCTGCACACAATGGTAAAATATCAGGAAACTTAATTCCTTAAAATGGATTGCCTAGGAAAACAGATTTATAATCACTAAAACCAAAATAAAATCCATCAAAACCATCAAAATGAACACAATCTGACTTAAGGAGAGTTAATGAGCTTGAACTAAGAAGCAGGCTTAAAAACCAGATTTCTTTTGAGCTCCATTAGTGAAAACGTATATGAAAAAGGTATGCAATAATTATTCTTATTATTCTTAGCACTCCAAACTTCCTGCATGGTATTTTCTCTTTATTTGGTCTCATCTTCGCTGCCAAAGAATGGCCAAATATTTTTCTATATATTACTCAGTGAGCTAACTCATTTGTGAGACAACAAAATATTAGAGACATTGAATGGGAGGGAAATAGCTATGCATTTTGAACAATCAAAAATGTCCAAAGCATTCTGAGTATAAAAAGAACAGAACTGCTTTTACTGTAAGTTGTCAATATGGATCTAAAGATTTGGTTATTCAGAAAAGTACTTGGATTGCTCAACCAATTCAGGTAAATTGATTTTGATTTATCCAAATCTTTTAACTTTCATTTGTCTTTAAGAAAAAAATTAAAACCATCATTCAAAACCTTGGCAGATGTTAGAGAATGAACTTTGCTCTCTCACCCAGATACTCTTCTAATATTTATACAAAAGGTTCAGACTCAGGAGATCACCGCTATTCAGGTAAAATATCAAGCATTTATTTAAAATTTGAGTAGGGGTTATTTAAGTATGTGCTAAGAAACCTTTCTCAATCAAAGTCATCAATGAGATTTCAGGGGGAAATAAACCCAAAATATATACTTTTTTTTTTTTTTTAATACATGCACACGATCCTGAGAGAATCAGCTTTAATGGAAAAAGGGCTTGACAACAATTCTGGCATGAGAGGTGGGAGCACAAACTCAAATTTTCGTAGGCTTTTGGACTGTATCTTCAGCTACAAAAAGCAACAATGCAAGGCATATTCAAGTCAGCATATTTCACATGTATCAGAGCTTGAAAAGCCCAAGTAAAAGGGATATACCAACAGAAGAAACTGTCACACGGATTTACCTCCAATGACACAAACTTGTTATCTTAACAGCTTATCTGAAAACAGAAGGTTTCTGCTGTTTAACCTGTCTCAGGCTAAAACATTAATCAATTTTGACTCTGCATTGAGAAAAGGACACAACAGACAGACTCTAGGTCAAAGTCATTGGTGCTCACTCTGCCTACCAAGAGTGGAGGAATCTGTGCTGTGTCATCATGCAGCAAAACCCTTTCTTCAGGAGAGGATAAGTGACAGGATGCAGACGGTGTCTGATCTAGTGCTGCAGGCATAGGACATAGAGATGCCAGGATTGTATTTACAAGAAGTTCAGTGCAGCTGAGGCTGCTCAAAACCCATGGAGGAAATTTTTGAAATGCTGGCATAAAAGAGATGGTGACAGCAAGGCAATGCTAGCTGCAGGGAAGACACACTGCACTGAGCCTGCTGGGAACAGGGAAGAGTGATGGACAACCATTTTATTAATCAAGATTTTCTCTGCAAGGTGCAAGGAAAGTGAGATCCAGTCAGCTGTTTCCTGAGTAGCTGCTCGTACAGGTTAAGCTAGTTCTTACCAACAAAGCAGAAGTTTAAGAAACACTAAAAATAATTACAAAATCTGGATGAAACAAAAGACCAAATATGCCATATTCCTAACAGCTGAACTCCCTCACAGAAAGCATGATGTCTGGAGTTTCCAAAGGTCTCTGCTCACAGGTGTAGTAGGACTGACATCCCAATGATTTGGCATCGTGTCTTCCCCTGCCTAATCTTTCCCTGCCACATCCCTCTTAGAGGTTGTACATAAACTGTCAACAGACCCCAGTCTGGAATCCAACAGCTATGTTATCTATCTGAGTTACTTTGACTTCTTAACTAGTGTTTGTAAGTTCTGACAGCCACACTTACTTTTATTAAATGTACTTGTGCTGGCTAAAGCCTTTCCCGATACCTCCTCAGGGCACTATTACAGGTTTCAGATTGAGACTGGACTGCTTGGGAATCACAGTGTTCCTGGAAAATGGGCTAATTGCAATGGCAATCTTGTACAGCAGTTAGTACTAGTCTCTGCCTATATTGTTTTTCCCCTGCAAAAAGTTAGAAGAATGAAAATAAATAGAATTAAGTCTGTGTTTGTTATTAGAAGATACGCAGCAATCAGGTAGAAATGTTTTTGTGTTCACTGCTAGGTGCAGGATGTGATGCTTGAGAAATGGTAATGAGATAACAAATTAGTCATTGATTTAGACACATCAGTGATGACTGAAAGCCATTTTGTGGTGATTGCTCTTTTCTGGGGGTCTGTTTGAACTATGTTGGTGGCCCTCATGTGTTTCCTAGGAGTAGAACATCTGTTGAACAAAAGCCACTATCAAAATCAATGTAATTAGCATTTTTTTGAAACTCCTGAGTTAAAGCAAGGGTGCATCTTTTTCCTGATACTGAGTTGATCTTTCTTTTGCGACAAATAGAAGCTTTCAGATTCCAAGTTATTTCTGTTGGATGAAAAAACAGTTTTATTTCCCAGGTCTGAAAGTTTGGCTCTATCAATTTTCATTCACTTGGTTACATTAATGTTGATTAATGGTCAATAGTTTCAATTAAGCCTAAAATACTTCAGTACCTAAGCACCCCTGAAAATTAACGGGACTGACATAACTCTCACTCAAACTAATTAAAAAAATGCCCAAAATGTTAAATTAGTAACAGATACCAGAGGAGTAATATGCAACCCACTTACAGAATAAGCCTCCTTTATGTCACTACTTTGGCATTCAGAAAAACCTTCTGGCATCAATGATCCCACAAAATGATCAGAACAGCAGAATCCTGATTCAGACCACCCCTTATGTATTTTTTTAGGATGCTGCATATTTTTTATTCTTCCAAAGTCAGCAAACAAACAATGCCGTGGGAAAAAAGAAAATTAAAATTAAATTCAAGGCACACCCAAATCCCAATATCTTCAATATTTTCCATCTTCAACTATTATTTCCCATCTACATCTCTTATTTTCTTAGCACTGAAATTACATCCCACTTAGGATGCAGCTCCTATTATACAATGCTATATCAGCAGCCTAGGTCATGAGATAAACAAAAGCAGTATATTTGGTTGAAATTACAGACGGACAAAACATATATAAGTGAAAAACTTCCTATCAACACCTTAATCACAAAAAATAAATCATTTAAGCTTTTTAATGACTGTTTTTTCTTACATTATATGCAGTATGTTTATGCAAAGATAATCATATGGAAAAGGAACTGCTCAACCTAAACTTATATCCACCACACACCTATTGGAATTAAAGCCTCCTAATGCAAAGGCAAATTTCTTGGTGCAACTGCTCACATTCGAGACAAATGCTTTGAAAGAATCCAGCTCACTTTTCCCCAGTTTCTATTAGAGCCACCCTTGAGGCTAGTCTGAAATAAGATAAATTAGAGATGAAAATAACCAGTTACATCAACTCCTACATCAGTGAAATGCAGGCTCTTGCAACATATTTACTCCTATGCTACCAGGCTTCTTTTGAAAATTCCAAATGCTGAGGTTTCCATTACACTGTAATGTAAAATTCAGCTGATGAAGAATTTCTTTGAAGGGCAGGTGCTCATTCAGGGTGCTGTTACCATGGGTGAAGTTGGAAGGGGAAATCCAGAGTAGAATACGGTTAGGAAGTTGCTGGGAATATGAATACATATTCCAAATTTTTACAGGATAACCTCTGAACTAAAAAGCTTCACATATGGTCACAAAGTTACAGTATTTACTGAAAGGGGGACAGAGGGAGAAGGAAGGGAAGAGGGGAGAAAGTGAAGACGGTAAAAAAAAAGGAAGAAAGAAAATGAATAGGAAAAGGGGAAAGGAAGGAAAAAGAGGAAAAAGAGTTTCAGAATCAGTGAATTCATTGTGTAATCAGTAACCTAATTAAGAACGATGCTAATTGTATTCAGTAATACAACACTGTAACTGAAGAGCCACCCATGACAACTGGGATATATATCTTTGCAGTTGTTTTGGGGAGTATTTCTTATGTTATTAAAATTTGCTATTTTTCAAATGTAAAAGTCTTATGTGAAGTAAGGATTGTTAAACTTGGCGTCTGAAAGTTATTTCTTCCTACCATATCTATGCAATCTAAAAGTTAAATTACTCCTTTGCCCTTTTCCTCTCATTTTTTTGGTTTCTTTTTCTTTGCTGAACAGCAGCAATTCCAAAAATACTATATACTGAAAGATTATATACTGGGTGGTAGGGTAAAGGCTACATATAAAATGCTGCTTTAATGAGCTTTAACAAAAAGGACAAACGTAAAATCAGATATCCATCACCTTTCCCCTCCCTCTTGATGTCTCTTACATTGTAGAAGACAAATTGCAGACACATCATAGACACTGAGGCAGCCCAAGTAAAATGTAGGCTGCTTTGCCCTTCTTTCAAGTTCCTGTGATTGAACCTGGGAAAGACCTTTCTATGATCTTGTGATCAAATGCTGCCATTCAAACAATAAAGGCTCAGAGAAATGGCTGAGAAATGGAGCTTTTACAGCTGCTCAGGACTGCTGACCAGCATAATGACATTGTTGCTGTGACAAACAAATAACAAAACCAAGTAGAATCTTAGCCTCCTGCTTTCCCAGTGCTTTCAAGGCTGAATTGCTTTTCTCTGTTTTGCAGCACCATTGGAGAAGAGTGAGAGAGAGAGACTTCAAGTATGCAAGAGGCTCCTGGTGTTCGAAACATATGGAAGAGAGAGGCGTCTGGTATTCAAAACATATGGAAACTGCTATTGTGATACCACTCATCTTACTTTGTCAGGATGAATCTCAAAGGGAAACATCTTCACATGCTACTTCAGACACTTCAGGTCACTTCATGCTCAGGGAGAAGGGCCTGCAGAAGAGTTCTCAATGCTCCTCTGGTGCGAGGGATAGGTTTACTTTTGGAGGGAGGGAGGCAGAAAGACAAAACTACAAAGGGCCCTGTGTAATTTTCCCCCTAATTTTCCTGTGACATCCCCTTTCTCACTACAAAGTCCATCCTTAAAGGCATCAATGCCAAATTTTTCACAAAATGCTTAAGGACACACCAAGCACCTGCAGGATGACTTCTGTTCAGACAAGTACTCAGAAATTCAGGTACATATCCTCTCTTTTAACCTACTAAATGTTTCACATGCTCTGCTGGTGAAAATTATTTTGTAGAAAACTCTCTGTACCAGCCCTGATGGGATAAACCCAGCTGAGAGCCTCCATGAGGCTGTCTGCCACCCAAGGGAACTTTGAGATACCTCTCCTGGATGTTTGTTGATTTAAAGTGGTGTTCAAAAACATGTGAAAATTCAATACTCCAATTTTATTGTGACATCTGGAAAATCCATTCCCAGAGGCTTCCACTTCTGGTTGAAATATGGATGCCCAAAGAAGTGTGTCAAAAATGTCTATTTGCACATTGTTAAGCTTCAATAAAACTTCTTTGTTCAGCTTAGTTGGAATTTACAGGGTAAAGGTAAAGAAGATTGAAACTTCTGACATAAATTTCTCTACACTTTAAATTTAAAAGTGTTCAATGTGTAAGCAAGTGGAAAAGTGTGAGGGAGGCAGGAGGAAAGGAAGAATTTGTCTATGAAAGGCCGGAAAAGGAAATAATTTTCCTCAGTGAAAAAACATAAGATCATGCAAACCACTTGCTGGGTGTTATTATTATTGAGCATAACACACTATGAGCTCAAGTGGTTAGTCTGTGCTCAGCCTTGCTCAAGCTGGCTTTTTAAATGACTTTTAAACTAGTTGGCTCAGGTGTGACAACACTATACTGCAGCAGTAGGGTCTGCAAAGCAGATGTACTCCATCATTTAAAGTGTCCTGAAGGGACTAATGAAGTAATGCAGGAGAGGAAGAAACAGGAGGGGTTGTGCCACTGCTGGTCACAGCTGATGCAAAAGCAGAATTCCTCCCTGAAATCCGAATCATGTACAAATAACTTTACAATGTTCCACATTGTTTCATGCTCTGATTTGCATGTTTTTATTTATTTGCATTGCTTTGTTTTAAATTGCCAGCCCTTTAGACCTAAACAATCTGAAATTCAAGCTGTGAATCTTTCTGGCTCATAAATTTTGCCTGCCATAACACCTGCGCAACTCGTCTGTCTTGTCTTGGATTTTACAAGTGCATCCAAGGAACAGCACTGTCCCTGGACCAGAAACTTGTCGACACTTCTCCTGCTGATGTATGAGGCAAGACAGAATTCAGTGCACACACTCTCAGCTGTGCTGGTTATGCAGCAGTAGCATATAGAAGGGACTTCTTTGTTCTTAAATAAATATATCCACCATTTCCCACAAAGGGAGTAGATTTTATGAATTAGAAGACTTACATAGTCACTCTTAATAGCAAAATATGCCCATGAGTTAAAAGAAAAAAAAGTATATACTGAAATTAGTTTAGCTAAACTGTGGCACAGTTCATTGCTACTAGATATTATAAATGAGAAAGGAATGCAGTTCTCTGTTTATGCTGCAGACTTTTAGAAATATTAGGAAATATATGACAGGTGCTACTGTGGCAGGAAGAAAAAAAAAGGAATAATCTTTTCTCATTTATATGCCATATTGTTCTCTAACTTTCATTCGTATAAAACAAGTGGAAGATTTTAATCCAAACTGCAGTAATGCTATTTTATACATCATGACCTGAATTACTGTGATATCACAAACAAACTGATCTAATGCATTTTTGGTTACCTCTAGTTACAAAGTAATACAAAGTATGTAAAAGATAACAGTTTTTTGAACTAGTTTCACTGAGTATTACCAGTAGAAAATCTGGCAGAATCCACTTATTCTTGGTTCTCTGCAGCATTCAACAAACGTTTTAAGATATCTACAAACCAATACCTGGTTTATAGTTTTGGTTGTTGTTTTATCTAGTTTAAAATGTCAGAAACATATACATATATACAGACAGCTACACAAATGCCCCAGGAAGAAATATTTGGAAGAGTTTTTCAGTGTGTTATCTATATAAATGAACAGAGAATTAAATTAAAAAAGATAAAGTACCAAGAGACAGGGTCTAAAAAGCTATCAAACAAAACATTTTAAGTTCATTCACTCAGAAAAACAATTTATAGCATCACTAATGACAAACAAGACAGTATTTGTTCATATACTAAGAGAAAAACAGTGGAAAATGTTGTTAATATCCAGTACACAGTTAACTCTCAGCTGGAATACTGTTTCCTCATCACCATTTAAGGCACAATATCCTAGAAAACATTTTGCTCTAAATAAAGTATTCCAAGTTCTAAGTCTACTTCCTGAAGTAATGGTTAACTATTCGAATTTATTCTCCATGGTGGAAAAACCTGAGAGACGTCTTACGAGAAATATTTAAACTAAGCATAGAGGCAGAAAATACCAATTGATTTTGGTGAAAAGCATCCACAAAAATGCAGTGCTTGGAACACTCGCAAGAAGAAAAAAAAGAGGCATGCCCATTAATGATTAAAGCAAGATATGAGGTATTTGCAAATACGTCTGTATTACTGCAGATAATTTCATTCTATTTAAGAGTTTTTACTCTAGTAAAAGCCAGTATCAAAATGACACAGGCTCTTGTTACTTGTGAAGCTCTTAATGGTGAGGTTCGTGTGAGGTTCACTCAAGGATAATAATTCCCTCTTCTTTCTTTTTGTCAGGTGTCTGTAATTCAATTAGCAATAAGAAAAGGAAGATTCTTAACCATCTAATTCACGTGTCTCACTTGCTTTAAATTTTCTCTGAGAAAGTAACTGGCCCAATGTCCTCTGATGACTCAAAGTATCAACAAAGTAAATGAAATTTAGGAAGTGCTATCACAACCAGAAAATGCTGTGAGGGAGTATAATGGACATATCAGCAGAGGGTAATTATCACAATTGAGGCACGTTCCTGTGAAATTGCATAGAGAAAAGTAAGAACTTTTTAGATTTTTGCATTTATTCAGAAAGAGAAAAAAAAAATCTATAAACATCCAAGGATACGGGGACATGAACAAAAACTGTTTAAATATCATATCCTAAACTTGCCCTTCCAAAGAGAAGCCAACTTGTTACTGAGACATGAGCTAGGAAATTTTAATTTAATTCAGTAACCACAAAATGTCATAAATTAGCAGGATTTCATATGAAGTCTCCAATTCACCAACAAAAATAGATGCAGTACAGAAAGACTGAGAGAGAGCTACTTTCATTATTAGTAGTGCTCTTCACATCTCAGTGGAGATGTAGAGCAACACAGAATTCATCTTCTGACTTTCAGCATGGCTATACAGGGCCTATACCATTAGTTTCACATGGGGCTGAATTCTCCATAGGATGAAAATATACCCACCAGGCAGTGCAGGTCTATTTATCTCAGGAAGGCAGTGCTAATAAAGGGAAAACAAAAAACCTCTCACAAATAAAACCCACTAAAATAATAATCACTCAAAGCTACTCAGAATATTTATGAAGTTGGCATGGAATCTGCCAAGCATTGAGATTTCTGGAGATGACTGTGCTTTCTCAGTCTGAAAGAAATGCAAAGACATTAGCTAATTATTTATGGAACAACCAATTATTTTGTACTGTAAGTCTAAGACTGAACATCATGAAATGCTTATTAGTTGAGCAAGCAAGAGAGTGGAGCAATTCCTTTTGGAATGGAATGAAGTCATTAGTTGAATGGAGAAGTCCCCTTAATGAGAATGATTCACTAACACAGACACAGTGAAGCTCAATTTACCTAGGCACTATACAACTGACCATCAAAATGCTTCAAGAGGCAGAAAATAACCTTTATATTGTGCTTGAGTTGAAGCAGAGGGGTCTGGAGCTCCAAGTGGTCAGTTCTACAGTTTTTAAGAAACAACAGACAGTGATTGAAGTTATAAAGTCAGGGAAGGATGTATTTTTGCTTCAGAAGGTACAGAGAACAGAGCCTCCAAAGTGCCCTGTGTGCCCTCCTTTCCTTGCAGTTGTAACACTTCTTTTCTGCTGCTTTGTTGGCCTGGGCCAACTTAGATGTGTGACTCTTGGCTAGACTCAAACATCTAGGTACACAGCAGTTACTCTCTTGTAACTTTTTTCTAACAAACAACAATAAAAAACCCCAAACCAGACAACAACAAAAAAAAAACCAAATTTAAAAAATTCAACTGCATTTACATCTCATTTGCCAAGAAAAAAACTCGTGGAAAAAGAGCTCTGTATTCAAAATTAGTGTTTGAGATAACTCTTTGGGAAGGTATAACTAAGTCATAGCCCATGCTTTAGTCTAGCACAAAAGCCAGAGTCAGAGCCTCTAAACATGCTAATCTCATGAACATACATCCACAGAATGTATGGTGACGCATCACCAGGATCACATCTCAGGGAACCCAGCAGGGGAAGCCAGGATGGATGGAGGAGAGCTGCCAGAATGATTTGTCTGGTCCATAATCCCACTGCCTCAGGCCAGTAGCACATGGCCAACAGCCAGGCTGATTTCATTCTTTATGGGCCTCATGCAACCTTCTATTAGCTGGTAAACCTGAACCAGAACATTAGATAGAGCTCGGATGAGAGACGTGGACAAAAATGCAAAGACTCCTTTCAGTTCACTGCTACACCTGAAAGAAATCCATCTGAAAATCCAAAATCAATGTAATTTAACCCTAAAATGATTGATCCATTTTCCCTTGCAGTAAGATCAGGCCATTGAACAGCAGAGGTTAATAACAGATGGTGTTGCATATTTCCGTTAATATTCTCTGGTCCTTCATTTTTTAACGGATATCCATAAAGAGGTCACAGCAATAAACTAGAGATGATTCTCCTTCTATGCCAATTATTGAGATGCTGGGAGGATTCTTTTCAGATTATGATTGTGATTTTCCAAGTACATTAAGAGACCTGATTTTCCTTCCTGCTTCATGCAAAATCTATCTTTGCTGAGAGGCTTAATACAGGTTCATAGCACAGATGTAGAAACTGAGTACAAGCCTTAACAAGAATCTACAACAAGAAAAAACTAGGAGTGAATAATTTTTTGAACTGGATAAAATGTAAATGATCCCTTGAGTCAAACCCACTGCTAAGGTGATCATGTTTTTGCCCTGCCTTCTTAAGAAGAAGAGGAATTAATACAACAAATCATTTAATTGTGGATTTAAAGAGTGCCCTACTCTAATAACAAGGCACAAACAGCCTCTTTTATGTGGACCAAATACCTTATGACAAGTTCTAATTACCTGTGTTTGGAGATACAAAATCTGCCTCCCAAAACTCAAGGACAAAATGGGATCTTACAGATACCTCATGCATAGTTGAGTGAGTTCAGTTAATGGTTCAGTGACTTTCTCCCAAGCTGCATTATGTTATATCTGCATCTGAACAGTACTCAGGTAAATTAAAACCTTAATACATTCACTTCCCAAATAATCCTTGCAACTAAATGCCATCTGACAACAACAATCATGAGAGAAACATAGTAGACAATTTTCCCACATGGACATCTTTTATTCTTAAAGAAACTTAGAGCTGATTTATGTCCTTTAAGAAAGCATCAAAAGTTGTAGCCATTAAAATCCAGTTTCAATGCATCTCTTAAAACAAGAGATAGCAAGAAGTAAATAATCACGCTATCTTATCAAGACTCATGTTTTGATGTCCAACATTGTTCATACTGAATATCCACTATATTCCTGATTATTCAAAAATTTTAAAAAGAGAAGAAAAAAAGGAAATAATTTTCATTTTATAGCTTTCATTCTTTACCACTCAGCTTTCTGTCTCAAGCAGGCTCTGTAAGAATATTCTACTTTAATACTGGATCCAATGATGTGTCCTCTCTGAGGCAACTGGGAATGTGACCATGGAGCACACAGGCTTATACTGACAAAGCCAGCCTTACTGACTACTTGCTATTCACACTCTTTCCATTGGGTGTTGCTATGATATTAAACGGATTACTGCTGGGACTCACAGTGTGCATACAGAAAGGCAAACCAAAGGTTAAAGTTCTCTGCCTATGTTGCTCATCCCATTGTTCTACACAGCCCAAGTTTGTTGCAGTTGACAAAGTTGGTAGTGTAATTTATTAGCTGGTGCTGAGAAAAATTGTCAGTGACTACTTCTGAAAAAGCAGTTTTAAAATGGAGTGTTGCAGTTTGTATTAAAAGATTCTTATTCTTTCACGAAGGTGATCTGACTAAAATTTATAAGTACATTGAAGCATTCAATTACTGTACACTGTAGCTGTGCAGATGGCTTTCTTTTAATTAGAGTATTTAGTACATCTTCTGCATAAAAAACCAGGGAACGAATAAGAAGAAATTTAATGAAAGTAACCAAAAAAGGAAATAGCTTAAACTAACCCAGGGGGAAAAAAGTGGGAGATAACAACTTAGGACACAATTCTTGCAAGTATTTCCTGCTCATTTAATGCAGCCCTTCAGAAAACCCAGAGGAGAAATCCTTGCAAATTTCTGGCCTTGGAGAGGTTTTGCCAAGCAGCAAGTATCAAGCAACTGATCACTAAACTTTGCACAGCTGATGAATGCACAGATGATAGCTAAAGATTTGAAAAGCAAAATAATAGCTGGAACTTGGCTTTCAATGTGACACAGAACACAATGTGTTCTAAGGGTATTGTGAGAAAGTCTTCATTAAGTTATGGTGAGAAAAAATTATAGAAAATAATTTAATATTTGAAATATCCTCAGTATAAACAGTTACTGCTGTTAATACTGGTAACAGTAGCTAGCAACACCAAGTGGTAACTGTGATGAATATAAAGCTCCAACCTGGATATTTTATAATCAATAATGAAGCTGCTAGGCTAATATTCTTATATAAGATATTCCTAGCTTGTTAGAAAATCATTTGCATTTAGTTATGTGGCCTCTATACTAACTGGGAAAAAAAAACAAAAACAAACAAAAAACCAAACAAAACAAAACAACAAAAAAACCACCAACAACATTCAAAAGGAAAAAACACAGTGAGACAACATGAATTTTATATGTTCTTAAAAATGATGCTCAAATTTGTCAGGCATAAATGCTTAAAGCATACAAACCTGGGTAAGAAAAAGTTCCTATGGGTCATAAAGGATAGACTTCAGCCAGTGAAGTTACACACCCTCCTAGCAGAGGCGGTAATTTAAGCCACTCTCCAGATAAATTCCAGTATTTCTGTATTCCAAACTCTTCAGTGAATTTTAAATTTCACAATGATGGCTAGACTTACCTGGTAGACCAGGTGGGGTTTTCAGATATTTGCCATTAAAATGTTGAATTACTACTTCACATTTTTCTGTAGACTCCATTCTGGAAAAGAGAAGAGAGTGGGATATGGGTAAAGGTAATATGTGTTACTAGATTGTTATGGAAGCACTCAGTCAGCAAAACAACAAAAAGCAGAAGGAGAAAAAAAAGGACAAGCACAGATGCCTTCAAAGCTGTTGCTGCTGATTTCTGCAGAGAAACTGGCTGAGCCCATTAGGACAGAGCGTGGCTCCCGAGGAGGACCTGCCACCCTCCCTGCCTGCAGCTGCACTCCCAGCTGTGTTTGAGCCACAGCCCTGTCAATGAACAGTCCCCTTCTGGCTCCAGGGTATCACCCTGAACAAGGACATTCTTTATGCTCTCATGTGCTGCTTGGAAAAGCAATGGACATGTTTCTAGACTCCTTGTGCATCCAAAGTAACTTCAAATGGCTTAAAGAAATGAATTGCAGGATTTGGAGAAGAACAAGGAGGATTAAACAACAATTATTAAGGATTAAAATGTTAAGAAAACAACCTACATAGACAGACCTTACAGTAAAACCAAAGACAATGCATATATGACTATTACAACATAGAGCTGAATTCTGGGTGAAGACAGTAATTTATGTGCAACACTGGCCGGGGAAATGACTTACTGTTCATCTTCTGTGAATTCAGGATAACTTTCAGTGTTGAGACATTAAAGCATTAACAGTGAATTGGTACACATATTTTTGAAGAATTCTTAGGAAGATAAAGTTACTAGTCACAAACCATGGTTATACCTCATCTGGGAACTCATTGTTTCAGATCTTCTAAATTAACTGAATATTACTCCAGAAAAAGAGTTAACTTTGCTACAGAGGGGGTTTAGAAACTTTGAAAAGAGGAAACAGAGAAATGGAAAGCTAGTAATTTCCTAGAAAATTTGTGTTTAAAAACCATGTTCAATGCTCCTCCAATACACCAGAACGTACCTCCAGGTACTCTCCACAAAATAACTCTGCTGACATATATATTGCTTAGTTCTCACCAGTCTAGATTGTTTTAAAATGAATTTATCCACTACCCCTCCTGACACACAGTTTGGGGAAAGAGTGGTTCATATACAGCAGCAGTTTGTCTCCCAGGATACGATTTTGCCAGAGTCCAAAGGACCACACCACATCATCAAAAAAACAACAGCAAACCCTAAAAAATCCTGCTTGCCCATTTAATTATTTGAGGAAGACAGTCTATTGTCCAATTGTTTCAGGTGAAGATATTAAAGCTTTCCCCTTCCAGGTTGTATCACTGTGTATCATGTGGGCTGGGCTATTTCTACAATCACAAAGACAGCGACTTAGATTGTTCACTTTGGCTTCATTCAGATTTAACTAAGCGAATGTCTGCGCTGAGTCTTTAGAGACTCTTGTCTCTGAAAGAATAAATGCAATAAAAGTCTGTTTTCTGTAGCTGCAGGCACTTGGTGTCAAACCATGTTATGTTGCACCACACAGCAGTGACAATTTCATTTTAATACATGGGGTACATTTTAACAAGCCAAAGCAATCCCTGCAAAGAATGCAATATATAAGCTGCCAAATGAAAGAGACTCAGTGCACTTCATGCGTTTTATGTGGGAAGAGAATAAAAGTGAAACCCACAGTGTTCTGGGATAAAAAGCCCATAATTCGAATAGCACTCTGAAAAAGAATGTGCACATTTTCCTCTCAAGTTTCACAATTAATGGCTCTCAAATGCCATTGCTGGCTATCTGTAATCTGGCACACGCTTCACTTGAAACCAACACTGGCATTATCGACTCAGCCTGAAAAGGCTGCACAATAGACAAAGCCCTCTATACATGTTCCCCTCAGATGTGTTGCTGAGTAACAACTGCATCCATCCTTTGCCCACCCCACCTGAGCCCTCCCCTGCTTTCTGCAGCTTCTGCCTCTGGGGGTGCCTTTCCCCCCATCCAGGCAGAGTCTGGCCAGGCAGCCACTCAGTAATCAGGAAAGCGTCCACCCCAGGGCCACCAGAACATGAATTATAATTGTCCACAATACCCCTTTTCTTAGAAAAAACCCTTTCACATCGAATTCTTCAGGATTACTAGCTCACTGACTGACTGGGAAAAATTAGAGGTGCAGAGCCACTGGATATGTTAGCAAAATGGTCTGGTTCTTGCCACAACAAGACCCTGGTTTTAGTTTAGTCAAAATTCTGACCAATATCAACCACTTAGATGTCAATGCCTATGGTAGGCACCTACACATGAGTTGAACCAATCCACAAAGACGAGAGGTATCTGAGCAGAGGCCCCAAAAATACACTTTCTTTAGGTCCACATTAATAAATTCCTCCTACTTTTCCTTCAGAAAGCTGCAGCGCTCCACTACTGTAAAATGTGCTTTGAATTATTCTTCTAATATGAGTCTAACAATGTTTGAAAATGTTGCTCGAGACTGGTATTTAATAAAAATATCACTAATGGAATTGTTACATGCTAAAAGGTTTTATGTAAAAGAATGCCAGTGGAATACAGGTAAACTTGGGAGAAGAACACATTAAATACATTTTTTAATATTGGTGTTCCTTTTATAACAGACGGAAGAAAAATATGACAAAATTTAATATTCTGGATAAAAGATAATGATCCTAGATGCTTCAAAACCTTCTACTGAAAGATATAGATATTCAACACTCTTGCTGTAAAGGGAAGGAAAATAGCTTCCCATGGTAATAGAAATTTGGTTCTGATTAGATAATTTGTGAAGTATCACTTTCAAATTCCTTTCAACTCTAGATTTTTGGCATTGATCCTAAGAGGATCTGAGATAATTCATGTTTAAATGAAATTTGGAGGTAACTATAATGCATCTGAATATGATTTTGAACCAGCAAATGTACCACAGGAAAAAAGCCATTGGCTTTTCTATTTTTTTTAAAGGTACAGATAATGATATAAACCCAAAGGAACTAATAAAACCATAATTTATTTTTACCTGTGTCTATATATTTCTCAGTTCTGTAAACCAAGTTGTAGAGTTCCCAAATACAAGGTAAGTAATGAGACTGTCTATATTCAATCCAGTTTGAAAAGAAGTAATTTTTTTTAAATCTGAAGAATGTTGTTATGATTTTTTTCTAGCTATATTTTTTAAACCATTTTTTCAATATGAAAAGTAAAATAAAAACAGAGAAATGCTTAAACAAACATCATAAACAAATAATTTGATGTTCAGATCTTGCTATTAAGTACTTATTTTATATCATTAAAAACTTTATATTATTCTATTATAAAAATAATAAAACAATGATGTATTTTATAGTATAAAATTTATATTATATATCTATCTACAGACCACAATTGCACCAAGATAGCCATTATGTGTTAGAAGTAATGGGGAACATTTAACGGGAAGAGAAGGGAAGAGAAGGGAAGAGAAGAGAAGAGAAGAGAAGAGAAGAGAAGAGAAGAGAAGAGAAGAGAAGAGAAGAGAAGAGAAGAGAAGAGAAGAGAAGAGAAGAGAAGAGAAGAGAAGAGAAGAGAAGAGAAGAGAAGAGAAGAGAAGAGAAGAGAAGAGAAGAGAAGAGAAGAGAAGAGAAGAGAAGAGAAGAGAAGAGAAGAGAAGAGAAGAGAAGAGAGAAAAAATTATGTAATCCTCTACCTAAAGCTCTTATACATGCTTATTATAAAGAATGATGAAGTGTCAAGAAACAACTTAATACAATTTTAATGTAAGGAGTACCATGGTGATTACATAATTATTACCTGAGAAATATTCGGTACCATGTAATTACCACTTAGTGGAAAAGTGTGGGTTTGGTTTACATATATCCTATAGTCACTTTACTTAATAACAGTAATGTAAATGAGAATCAGGACTCTATTTTTTTAATATATCCAGAATAAATATTTAAAAATGAAATTGTTACTACCACATTTATATTATGATCAACATATGAATATTGTTTACACTTACAAGAGCGGGAATAATAAATCTTCGAGAACAATGTATACTTATTATTTAAGGCATTTTGCAAAGATGGAAGCAGGTAGGAAGTAACAGTATTATACAGTGAGGGAAACCCAAAGAATGGAGACCATAGTTACAATACACACCAGAGAACTGAATTTCTTTAGGCTGTCAAGAAGATGACTAGAGGGGCAGTCTCACAGCACTGCATAACTACCTTTGTGGGGAGAATAAACTAGGGAGTAAGTACTTCTTTACTCTTCCTGAGAAAGTTGTGACAAGAACCAGATGAATTCAAAAAAGAAATTAGGAAGAAACATTTAACTGGTGGGAATATGATCCACTGGTAAACATAAGATAGAAGAGAGGTGGTCCTCTTTTTCTGGTTGATGTCTTCAAATAATTTCTGAAAGTCTTATTTTAGTAAGACAAAGGCATTATCTCAATATTAGGTAACAGGTAGAATTTCAACTGCCTGTGATATAAAAGATGTGAGGCAAAATGATCTTCTGGTCTCAAATACTCTAAAGCTACAAGACAGTTTTTGATTAGTGTGATGTTTTTCATCATTCCATGGAAATACATTCACTAGTTTTTAAAATTTATTTTGCTAATTTAATTCCAGGCATTCTAAGACCCTGATGTGGCTGCAACCTGTGACTTCCTCCTCCCCTGTAACGTATTAAGGTATCTTATCTCCCCAACTTTTCAGTCAGTAAGAGATTGCTTCAAGATATTTGTGCTTTTTGGTTTGAATCCATTTTATGTTGGAAAAAAGCTATTCCCTTTGCCACTCACAGCCTAAGAAGACATTTATTTTGACAAGTTCTCCTCATCGCTCACAAATTATATCTTTTCCCAACGTGTCTTGCCTATATATTCTTCAGCTGTCTGCTTGAACAACAGGAGGTTGTTTACTTTCTCAGATTAATATAAAAAATCTACAGAAACCACTCTTTTTCTCTCAAGATGTGGTTCATTCTATACCTTGCAGCATCACCCTTTATGCCAAGGTGAGCCGACCAAGTATCTGCATTACAGCATTTGCATTTACAGTGCTCTCCATAGAGAAATCTCTTTGGGTCAGAAGAAATAACTTCATTAACCTACATTATCCTGAAAACCTTTGAAAGATTCATAGCTTTCTTTAAGAAAAAACAAACAAACAAACAAACAAAAAACCATAGAAATTAAAGGGTCATCTCTTTTGTTTTACTTCAGGGGAAACTGGAGCATAACCATTTCTACTGAAGTCCATGCAAAGCTTCTATAAATAGAATAATGATCCTGTGATGGCTCAAAATCTTGTTTCCTAGTTTTAGTTGCTCAGTTGCTGAGTAGAATATTGTTTCCAAAGACTAAATTTAAGATATGTAAAATGCAGACAAGTAGGAGATAAGTTTAGTAAAAAAGATAGGCAGGCAAAGAAAAGCAAGCCATTAGAAGCTTTTCCAGAAGAATAAGGTAGGGAAAAGATGACAATGAAGCTCAAACTCCCAACAGCAGGGTTTTTAAATGTGTCACTACAGACCCCCCAGCTAGGTCACAAAGGGATGGAATCATCTCCCTGATGTGTACCTTTGCTCTGAGGTGACAGCTAATTGAGAATCTCTTGACTTTGGTCATTTGCTGGGAATAGCATCATAACATTCTTTCATGACCATTTGTGTTGTACAAATTTTCTTGTGTTACTGGAAAAGAATAGTATGTGCACACAGTCATTTCCACCTAGACCTAGGCTGATTTATGCTACTGTCTTCACAGTCTCGGGTTAAGTATTATACTGGTGCCCGCCAGCAGTGCAATACTTGACTGTCTGACTGTCAGCATTTCCATCATAAATTTCTGTTTTCAGAAGCTTATGACTTCGTTGTAAAATGTCGCTTGTGGGAGGAATCTTGCAAGGTCGTTTTAAGTTACAAGACAGCAAACAAAATAAAAAAAGTTAGTGGTTTCTAACTCTTTCTTTGCACTTTATCATTTAAAAGGACCTATAAAATGCTTGTTCTGCTGTTCAGCTGAGTGTGACAAACCTGTGTATGGTATTATTAATACTACTATCTCTTTAGGGAAGATACTTAAATAATACTTGAACGGTATTTTATTGTGGGGTTATAAAAAGCAATTTTTATTTCATTGATTCAGTGCTACCAGTTAAGTCCCTCCCCAAGCTATATACCAGTATGTCCTTGCTCTCTTTTCCAAAGCCCAAGGAGTCCCTCAATTAAACTCGTGGTACCTCAGGCTTGAATTATGCAAACTGCTCAGCCAAATCATCTGATGGCTCCCAACTTTCCAGCTTCCTCCCTTATCACCTTTCAGAGCTGTATATTCATTTTCATCTTGTGGAGTGCCATTGATATTTGTCTAGGGATCCTGATCCATCTCTCCTTCTCTGGAGTTTGCTTCTCCCTGAAAGTGCAGCTTCATGCCTGTCAATTTTATCAGGGATATACAAAGTCCACCGAAATTTTTCCAGTTGTAACAGCAGATAGAAATGTGAGGGCCTCAGAGATACATCCCCACACAGATATCCCACCACCCTGCAGAGTTGCTCTGAGGCTTTTCCAGGGAAAAACTTTCCAGGCTTTTCCTTTCAATGTAAATGTATCAGCACAGGCATTGGAATATTTTACAGATATCACACAAAGTCTTTGGATCATGTTTGGGATTTGCAGTTTCAAATGAAATATTCAATTATAAAGCATTTTCCTGGGTAAGATGCAGGATGCAACAGATTATTCTTCTGACTGAAAGTAGGAATGATCCTTATATTACCTAAGACTGTACTACCATTCCAGATGATGGATTTATTCAAGCTAAATTATAGTATGTTTTCAACCACACTCAATTAAGCCCTTGAATGAGGAAAAACAAAGCACTTTTTCTCTTCACAAATGCATTCCTAAATTGCCTGAATGTCCTTTATCCCTTGGTGCTCCTGACACTTCTGTCTCCAAAGTAGCAACATCACTGATCCTCCGAAATCCCTCTCTAAATAGTCCTCCTTTTATTTAGCAAAACAGCATCACTGTTTTGCCACCACTGTGATTTTGTCACTTCTTTATCTTCTCTCACCTTAACATCTGGAACTCCTCCTTTGTGGGCGTGTGGAAAGCCAGGTCTTCCAGCACATACTGTTATCTCTGTAAGTGGCAACACTTCAGGATGAAGATAAATATTTCCCTCCATGCTCTCAATACCTTTCCCTACCCAGTAATTCCAGCCTCCCTCAAAGATCTTCTTACTAGCTCTGATCTGTTTTTTACTCATACCATCAACACACTACTAATTTTGTCTGCAAAACTCATAAGAGATCAACTTTGAAATTATATCTTGTGAAGTAAGCCTTCAAATACAGTTTCTGTGGATTTCTTTCCATTTTTTGGTGTTTTGTTCTCTTTCACCTTGCTGTTGTTTTTTGTTTTTTTTTAAGAATGAAGGACTATGATTTTGTTCTAAGCTCTGAAGAATGAGAAAGATATACAAATTTTGTGCAAGGGCATCATGGTATCATTCCCTCTTTTAACAGGCAATCTCACAACAGACTGAAGTCAAAGTTTCACATCCAAAGAAGTGCCTCCTTTTTTCCAATATCCTACTTCTGGTAAACATTTCTGCCCCTTCCTATATCTTCTCATTTCTCTCTCTGCTCTAGGACGGGCTGTGTTTAGTCTCAGCTTCTGCTTGCTGGTGTCAACAGAAACACCCCTGCCAAAAGGCAGCACAAGCCCTGTGGAATTCCACAGAGAGTCTGAAGGCAGGTAATATGGCCTTGAAGTAAAAGGCAGGGGCCAGGGGTGAAGCAGAGGCAGATGTGCAGAGTTTATGGCATGGATTGGCTTTTATGAAGCCACAGTTGAAGTCTAAAATTTCCCTTCTCTGGCCTCTTGCTCATAACTCTCCTCCCCAGAATCTCCCCTGGGGTGTACCCAGGCACAATTGGCTCAGGCACAGTGAAATGTTCTGGAAAGATTCAGGAAAAACTGTTCAGTTTCTTTTGAAGGATGCAAAAGAGAGGAAATTGTTTCATGGCTTAACTTTTACTCAGAGCTAGTTTTGTACACACATACTCCAAGGGAGGCTGTTAATGCCACCGGACATAACTAAGACAATTTTGATCCAAGAACATTTGAAGCTCTCCAGGTTATAAATTATTAAGTAGCCACCTGCAGTACTATAAAACTGTTAATCATACCCATTTAGAAGAAAAATCTGACAATAGCTGCCTACCTCCAGTCTTTACTTCTGATTGCTTTTTGAATGAATAGACCTATTTTGAGATTGACTATATCCATGATTGGGCAGACTCAGAAAGTGGCTTTTAATCATCATAAAATGTAATTAATTAACTTTCAGATATCACATTTCAAAATTGTTGGCTGCTGCATCATTTCAGTATATGCAAATTTAACTTTTTCTCTGGTGCTTCTATGTCTCTGTTTAGAGCTATGCTGAGCATCACGGTACCTTCCACAGGCAGGCAGATATACTGCCATAAAAAGTCCCAGATCAGAGTAGTCAGGATCCTCAACTGGGGTGCTGATTTGAACTTCTAGAATCTTGTTGGGACTGGAAATCCAGCTTCCATCCCCTACCTACACTGCACTGGTACCCACTGAACATGTGCTCATGCCATAGGATGGCATGAATGAAACCTTCATGACTACAAGCAAAGCTAGACATGTAGGAAAAAAAAAACCAGACAGGATTTCTCTACAAAAAAGAAGTCAGTTGGTCATGTAGTTAAATAATGTATTGATAATTCTGCAAAGACAGGAGTCAGCATTCAACTCTGGTTCTAAATTTCTGGATTAACTTTAGCCTCACCCAAATCAGTGGGAGATCTGCTGTAGAGTTTGATGGAGTGAAGGTTTTACCCTACTGTCATTTGCATGGTGAATTATACAACCTGCAAGTTAGATGTTAAAGGGTTCCTGAAATATGTTCCATAATTAAACACATTTTCTCAAAGTAAGTAAATTTCCAAAAATGTAAGTTTATCTATGACTTAGACTAATCTATATTTAGTGAGCTAGAAAAATTTATGTTATTATCTGTAAGAATGCACAAGGAACAGTGTGCCATCTTTCAGCATAAATGTTTTTGCCTTTTCCCATTTGAATTCAGACAATATTATCTCAACATTTTTTGTGCATGATCACCTTTCACACCAAGGGCAGCAGTAGCAAGCACTATGTCACTTTTCTTGATAGCTAACTTTTTATCACACAGTACCTCCTTTCACTCAGTGGTATTACGACACCAACAGAAGTGCCACGATATACCAAGATATACTGGATTTCAGAGAAATTTTCAAGATGAAGAAGCCATTTTGCCTCCTCTCCAAAGCACAGTGTTATGAATATTCTGTAGAAACAATGATCTGGGATTTTTTCCCCATTTCTTTTGAAGCAGAAGACTGATTTGCAGCAGAATTGCAAATTTCTCTTCTTATTTGTTTTTTCAATACCTTTCTATATATAGCACTCAATTTCTCGGCTTTTGAAAAGAAAACTGTTTGATTTGAGAATGTTTCAAGCTGAAGAAAATCTATGTAAATATTCCCTGAGAGTAAACATGGAGCCTTGCCTATCTGTACTAACAACGAAGTACATGGTAATAATAAGTTGCCCATTCTATCTAAAATGTCTGACTACTCCATCAGGGCTTGTTCTATGCAAACATTTCTTCTTAAGCTCATGTCATAGCTGCAGATCAAGGAAGCTGCAGCTTTCAAGGAAGACACGTTTCTTCAGTTACAGTTCCTACCCTTTGCTCTTCCAGGTGCTAAGTTTACTTTCTCCTGTTGCAAAATCTTTGTCAAGTATTTAAACAGTTTCATAGAATGGTTTAGGTTCAAAGGGACCTCAAAGATTATTTAGTCTCTGTCCAGATTTCTTACAGGACTCCTACAGGTACAGAAAGACTGCAGTAAGTTCCACCCAGGACCTCTTAAGCAAAAACCTTGGTTTCTTTACCAAGGGTGTGCTTTTTGCTGTAGGACATGTATTATTACCTGAGCTTGATTCTGAATGGATAGCTCACTACTCCTAGCCTTTTTTATTCATATATACCTAAATGGAATAAACCAGTTTTCAGAGCAATGAAATGAACACTCTTCTGCACTGGCATTTCTTAGTGGAAAGAGTGGATACAATCTGATAAAGGTGCCACTCTGCATCTTCCATAGCTGTAAGACTTCAGAGCTACAGAACAGACAGCATTTGCAAAGGACCAAAGGCTAATAAAAAAAGCGCATGAATCAAAGTAAGAGCAAAGGTTTCACCTGGCAAAGCCGACTCCTCTGCTGACTCCATTCGCATCTCTTAATATTCTGGTGGAAATGACATGTCCAAAGGGTTTCAGCATATTCTCCAGTTCCTGCTCATCCATGGACACGGGTAAATTTGAGATGTATAGATTTGTGGGATCTTGCTCTTGTTGCTACGACAAAATAAGAGAAATATCCTCAGTAAGGCTTGACACAATAGAATAGTTTGTGGCTCCTACAATAAGGGCTACTCAAAATAGGACCAAGCCAAGAATTGATATCTGCATTAGAAGAAAAGCTGGGTAATCTTTTCATGACGGCAACATATTTGCCAAATTTCTGCAAACTCTCATGCATGTGCTTAATTCTGTGAGTGACTGCTCTTACTGAACTCAGTGACACTAATCATTTATAGAAAATCACACTCATGCACAAGTGTTCTTGGATTTGTCTTAATTTAGTAAAGAGATGGTGACGAAAACATGATTTCCACAAATGTGCTAATGTTAACATAAATAAAGAACAAAAATTCAACATATATTTTAAGCAGATGTGTTTTCCAGCCTGAACATTTCCCACTCAGCCTGTTCATCATGAAAAAAGTTGGTTGAAAACACAGAAACTTTTCATAGTATCTTTTCCCTTTCTTTCCCCCATCAAAAATGTCTTTCTTAATAATAAACAAGATCTAACTGGGCCGAGGGCAGGAGGGGGAGCTCTACAGTTCAACCGATAGTCCTGGTGAGATAGGTCACATGTTTATTCTGAAACTAAATCAAAAAATCTTATAAAATAAAGCCTGCAGCATGAATAATTGAAAAAACAAATTTGAAAGCAGCTTTTTTGTTCTATTTCAGATCTTTAGGTTAAACTTTCCATTTTGGTAACCACTCCAACTCCTATTCTTGCTTGCTGAACTACTGCAAAGAAACGTGAAAAAGATATAGATGCTATATGTAAAATAAGTGTATTAAAGCAGCAAAAAACCCTTGTCTACAGAAAACCAGGTTTCATTGCATTAAATCAATTTTGTTATGCCCTTGCAAATTTTCATGGCTCTGTCCATTTTTATTGATACAAGCTTTTCACAATATCTGATCACCTGCAAGTACAAGTCTGACTGTGTTCAGGCATTACTACAAAATTTCAGCTAATGTTAAATGACCAAAATGATAAGATGCAATCATTTTACTGTACAGTAATCCAGACAACATCTTCTCTGAGAAAGTTCTCTGAGACAGTTTTTAAAATTATTTTTAAAATTATTTTAAAAATTATTTTAAAAATTCTTTTTATTACACATTTTAATGGGTAGAATTAATATGTACTCATTCAACACTGATTTGACAACAGCAGTACCCTTT
Source organism: Catharus ustulatus (assembly GCF_009819885.2). NCBI lineage: Eukaryota > Metazoa > Chordata > Aves > Passeriformes > Turdidae > Catharus > Catharus ustulatus. The sequence continues at coordinate 42,196,718 of NC_046221.1, read as the reverse complement.
TTTTGCTGAGTTGTCCTAAAATCAGAATAATAACCTTGTAGCAGCACTGCAACCTAGCATTGTTATGAAATTATACACAGCCCTGAGCCATCTGCCCTGGTTTAACTAAACTAGTTTCAAATTACACTCTACTAAAATCAGTGAGGATGTGCCTTGTCAAACACAATCATGCATTCTATTTTGAGAAGATGTATGAAGACAGGACAGAACCAAGATGTTTGCTCCACCACTGCCTTGTACATTCAAGGCCTCAATATTGGAAAGAGAAATTGCTTCGAGCTGTGATTCACACACAGCATCTTTGCAGGGACAAGAATGACTGAGGCAAATCTAATGTAGCTAAATACCAGAATCAGAAGCTGAAGAAAGTTTTCAATTTGTTTTACCCCAGGCTCATGGGAAATTTTTTCCCTTTTGGATGACACAAAAAAACTGCAAATGGTCCAAAATCAGGAGGCATGTAAGACTGTTGTACTATTTAATGGGGATTCTGATCTCAGGGCTATGGATGCTTCTCTCTGGGAGTAGTGGCTAATGACCACTGTGTTCTAGCTTTGCATCTCCAGTCTCACTACCCCATGAAACAACAGACTACTGCATGCCTGTGCATGATGAATTCTTCGCTGTTTTACAAAACATAAATAAACTATCAAAGTAGGCATGTTTTCAAGCTGTTGTCCATAAAAAATATACCCAGTTATTACCATGCCTTATAGTAAGGGGCAGAAGAGAGGAGAGGAACACCACACACATGAACACAACTTAAAATTCAGCTGAAGTTACAAACCTCAAATCTAGAAAAAACTTCTTTCCCTTTCCAGGTATCTTTCCCTGCAGTCATATTCCTTCCCCTCACATCAATTTACATTTATACACATCCAAAAGCTAGTTCCTCTCCAGTAACCAAAAGATGCTAGTGAGGGGTCAGAGCTGCTACAGTACCAGCAATAGAAGGAAAATCATGCAAACAGTTCTGAAGGGAAGGTAGACAAGAAAAGGAATATGAGCTTCAGATCACACTTTTAACTCTGGGAAAAGCAAGAAGACAAAAATGCAAATAATTTTTTCTCTCTCTCTTTTTTTTTCTTCACATTTTTCTACTTTTCTCTATGCAAACTATTTAAGTTTTACTGATTGGTACTTCCCCCCTTATCCACCCTCCATACTCCAAAGCCACACAAAAAAAATGAAAGATGTAGGAATTTGGAAGCATCTTCATTATTACTAAGTACTTTGAAAGGGTGAGCAATAGAGGCAGGTAAAGCAGAGGCATTCAAAAGCAAATCGAAGCAGAAAGTTTAGCAATTCCAATTGGCACAGTTCTTCAGAAATGATTCCATTATTATGCAAACCTCTACCTATTGATTGGTTAAGGGCTTTGATTAATCCACCAGTCAATGCTCAAGGACTAACATCTCTTGCTAATATTTAGAAAAAAATATGCTGATGAAATTCCTGTAGCCAAAGACCAGACTAATGTGGAAAAGTGGAGTTATGCATCAGTAACTTCACGACAGCCTCTGCTTTCACTGAAGCAACTCAGTCCCACAGCACATTAACATGAGAACTCTTCCTTTGACTACTCAGTTTTCAAGCTGGGACAAACAAATAAAATAAATAAGAACCGTTGCCAATGTGTCTCACTTCTGAACCAGGAACACATAAGCCTTTTAACTGTGCTAGAGATTAAATGTCGTTGTTTTAAATATCTGTGGAAAGTTAGCTACACTCTGAGGATGAATGGAAGACTAGCAGACCATACTCACTCTTTCACAGGATTTGCCAAGCCTATCTTTTATCAATGTGATAAATAAATGCTGCAAACAGAGAGAGATAGATGAAACCACTCATGGTAACTCAACAACACAACAGTGTTTTCTAAGAAAGGAAAAAATTCACATTATTTTTCCTTACTATACAAATATAGCATTTAGAGAAATACCCCTTTCCCTTACAGAGAAATATCACCCCACAGAAGCCATATATCACACTGACTGAAGCAAGATGAAATGCCTTCACAGTAACGCAGCTGGGAGCTGAGCAGGCTTTATAGGGGTGGTGTGGAGCCCAGCTGCCCTACACTGTGCAGCCAGACCCCATTGCCACCTACCCTCATGAATCCCTGTTTCTCAGGCTTGGTCCCACTCCCAGCCTCTGGCACTGAGGCTGCTTGGGGGATCTTTTCCAGCTGTGCAGAGATGTATGAGGTTCAGTGTGGAGGTGCTGACACACACTTCTCATTTTGCCCAAGCCTTTTCATCCCAGATTGCCCAAGTTCCGGTGTGAGATACTCTCTTCCCCATTCCAGTGCCACTGCTGAGCTTTTCACTGTCAAAGGTAAGTGTCCTGCTGTTCAAAATGTTCCTATTTGTTGACAAGATAAGCCTAACCAGAACTGTAAGTCCGAGCACACCAAGAACTACTTGCCTTTCATAATCCTAACAGCTGACAGCTCAGTTACTGCCTTCAGTGAAGGAACAGCTCTGGGGTTGCAGGACCGATGGCAATGCTAGTTCTGGATCCGACTCCCTATGGTTCATTTAATTCTCTCTAAGTCTTTTCGCTAGACATTAAAAAAATGCCAATCTTGGGCCACGAAAATCCCATTTATTATTGTATCCAGTCCCAAAATGCACTGACTGACCAGTCATCAGTGAGAGAGCCAAGTCTTTTGTTTGATACTGAAGGTCACTTCAGAACTGCATCCTCATCTTATGCTCCTAATAGTCTGGGCAGGAACCAAAAGCCACACAGTCACCAGAAACAACTCCAACAGCACCATGGCTTAGATGCTCCGCAGCTGGAGACTTGGAGCCCACCTCCCTGGGCAGCCTGTTCCAATCCTTGATCACCCTTGCAGTGAAGAAATTTACTGCTCTGGACTACAGGAGAGACACCATGCTGGCCCTGCACTGTGGGGGAGTGACACACCTGTCGATACAGTTTTCTCAAAGCACACCTATCCCTTGGATCTAATTCCCCACAAGTAGGAAGGGCATCCCCAGGGGGACCAGGGCCAGCCAGTGCAGCTGACCACCATCCTGGAGGTTCAGAGGAGCAAGGGAGCAGTGAAGGGCTCTCTGCAGTGTGGCAGCATAGCTCCTCTGCCTTTCCCAGACCCCATGCCAAACACAGATAAATAATGTGTACACACCAAGCCAAGTTGCTGTTTCATGAAGAGAGTGGTGAAGCAACTGTGTAGCCATCGGCATGTGTCAGCTGCAGAAGAACCACGCTCAAGACACGCAAACTTGCAAGCGCAGTCTCAAGGCATGATCAAAAGCCTGCTCCTGGCTATCCTCACAGATATTCATTTTAGCCAAGATCTCCCATTGGACAGCCCAAAGATTTTTCGCATGCAGTTTACACTTACACTGCAGCCCCAGAGAAGCAGGGATAAAATTATCCAGTCAATCCCAATCCTATGAAATCCTGGCACAGCCTCACACCTTAGGCTAAGCTCATTCAGGGATCCTGGCGTGTGCCAGTCTGTGTGGGTACACTGAGGGCCAGAGAATGAGCCAACAACAGCAACAAAGAAATTAAGTCAATTTAAGCTCCTCTCCAGAGAAGTGCATGGCTTTTTGCAACTCCCTTTGCTCCCACTGCAGCCTGTTTCATTCACCATAATACCTCAGCTCCTCTGGCCCTTGTGCTCCAGGAGCTTTAGCTGCATGCATATGTTGCAGTTGGGCCATTTTGGATGGATAGAAACTATGAAAGCGATCAAAACCACACCTTAAAATTGTGAAGGTTAAATTTCTTTTTAATTCCAACCTGGAAAAATAAAATCCAATTTTAAAATCGGAAGATCTAAAATTGTGAATAGTGCAAACTAACAGTAGGTCAGGTCCATGTTTTTGATTAGCTCAGACCAACTCCAGTGGTCAGCAGAGCATGCACCCTGCCGCAAGGCTCTGGAGTTCAGCAGTCAGGAGTAGTTGTACTGGGGAAACAGCCAGAAATTTTTTTACTGGCTTTTAGCAAGAACTGGGCCAGACACTCAGCTCCCAAGGCCTGTGCCAAAGAAGTGAAAGAAGTTTATAATGCAGAGATTTGAAATACACTACACCAACAGCATTTCAAACAGAAAAAAAACCAACAAACAAACTCAAACCCTAGTGGAGTGTGTGCTGCAACTCCAAGTTTGCTGTTTGCTTTGCTGGGCCCTCCCAGACACTTTTGAAAGGAAGGACAATGCTCAGATGGGATTTTACCTCCCATCTTGAGATAATCTTTGGAAGCAACACGTGAAAAGCCGAAAGAACAATTCCTTCTTGTGCGAGCCGAGGCTGAGCCTCTTTACGCAGTACATTTAGTAATGCATTCTTTAAGGACACGTGTAGGGAGGGGCAGACAGCTTTTGGCGATGTTATTTTTTTCCCAAAAGGAACTCAAAACTCCTCTAATCTGTGATCTCAGTAGGACTGGAAACTGAGTATGTTTGGTTTATCTGGAAACCTTATGTACCAATTCCTTTTATTGAACCTAATTTATTTCTCCTTGGAGCAGCTTGCTCTAGGAAACTGATTATGAGTTCAAATTATTTCTTTTTCCATCTTCCAAACTTATTCTGGGAATTTAACTTGGTATGTGGATCAATATGAGATTCTGAACTCCTCTTTTAAAAGATATAATCAATATTTATACTAATAGATCATATGCTTTTCTTGTCTTTAATAAATTGAGACTTCATAATATTAATTTTAACACAGGTCAATATTACAGCTCACCTTTAGAAACACAGTTCTGTCTTCTGAGATGCAGGTTCAAAACACCCTCAAGCAGTACTTTCCCCAAATTTGTTCATCTCTGCCTTATGGCTACTGCCCAGATTTTCAGCCTATACATTGAATTCTTTGTCTCCTTTAAAGATCTAGGTTGAACTTCTGTCTCTCCTTGAGATAAAAATAGTCACGTTTTTTATACAAAAAGCCATTTATGTGGAACCATATATATGAAAACAGATAATTTATATGGAAACATTTATGTGACATTTCATACAGTGTTTGCTCACTGCTTTGAAAACTGCAGTTGTATGGTAGCATCAGTCTCATCTTCAGCTTATTAAATTATTTCTAAACTGGAGTCTTTATAGTCAATAAGTTTAAATGAAATTTAGAGGAAGTATGTAATACTTTCCCTCAGTAACTTCACATTAAATAATTCTTCTTGTTTTGTAATATTCACGTTTTTAGTACTGCAGATCATGAGAACTTTTCAGGACATCTGAAACAGACATTCATTTAAATTTTATGTGCATTTGGTTGGGTTCAGACCAAAATCTGGAAAGAAAAGACTTTCCCCCCAGTTTTCTATTGTTACTCCATTTAGTCCTGCTACTTTTCCTCATTAATATATTTTTCACATGTGCAAAAGATGCCTGTTTCAGACAGAGTAAGGTACTGAATTTATAATCCTGGTGTTTAACTTCAGCTCTAATACCTAATGTCTTCAAGGAACATTTAGAGATGTTCTCTCTTCACTGACCTATTCAGGCATGGCAGGATGCTCCTAACTTATTTAATCACTGCTAGATGGGATGAATATAGGCTACTAATATGAAAGTTAAAAGAAAGTCACCCCAAATTCCACCACCTCCTGGTATCAGAGAAGCGACAGCAGGAAATCCTTTTCCTCTTTCCCAGTGAGGTTAGGAAGGAAGGATATGGTGTAGTGGATGGGGGTGGAGATCTTGCCTGTGTATGTTCTTGTGCTGCCTTTCCAATCAATGATGATACACTGATATGAATTAAGGGACAGTAGTCCTTCTTACAAAGATTTCTTACATTACTTACTTTTTTGTAAAAAGAAGGAACAAACAAAAAAAACTCACATGAAACCTGTGCTATAGCAATGGTCCAGATGATGCAGCCTTGCAGATCTGTCAATGACATATTTTGCGCCATCATTGCAGTAACATGAGGTGAACAAAATGAATGAAGTGCAGCTGCCAGGGTTCCCTTTGACTTTTTCTTTGCTTATTTGCTTTCCTTTGTGTGGGCACATTTTTAACAATGTAGACATCTAAATCAAAAGTCAGTTAACTATTGATCCCAGGCTAGTTTCACTCTCTTGTTGGCCATCACGCCAAAAGGCTTACAATGCTGTAGAGAAAGCCTAACCTTCACATGGACTTTATCAGTGCACAATGTATTAATAATATAACAGATACAGTTGGAGGAAACTGCCGAAAGTAATGCAGGCCTCCTTGTCAAGAGTATTTCCAAAGCTCTTTCATAGAATCTTGGAATGGTTTAAGTTGGAAAAGACCCTTATGATCACTATGTCCATCCCTTAACCCAGCATGCTACCTGCCACACGTACTTGTTTTCTAAATCCCTCCAGAGATGGCAACTCCACTATTTCCCTGAGTAGTCTGTTCCAATGCTTGACAATCCTTACGGTGATTTTTTTTTCCCCTAATATTCAATCTGAACCTCCCATGGTACAACTGGAGGAAATTTTCTCTTTTCCTATCACTTGTTTCCTGGGAGAGTGACCCCCACCTGGCTACAATCTCCTTTCAGGCAGTTGTAGAGAATGGTAAGGTCTCCACTGAGCCCCCTTTTCTCCAGGCTCAGTAACCCCCTCCCCTTCAGCTGATTTTTACAGGACTTGTGCTCCAGACCCTTCATCAGATCCATGGCTCTTCTCTGGACTGGCTCCAGCCCCTCAATGTCTTTCTTGGAGTGAGGAGTCCAAAACTGAACACAGGATTTGAGGTGTGGTCTTACCACAGGGGGACAATCGCTGCCCTGCTCCTGCTGGCCACACTGTTGCTGATGCAGGCCAGGATGCCATGGGCCTGCTTGGCCACCTGGGCACATGCTGGCTCATGTTTAACTGGATGTCAAGCGGCACTCTCTGGTCCTTTTCCACCATTCAGCTTTCCAGCTGCTCTTTCCCAAGCCTGCAGTGTTCAGCAGGGTTGTTGTGACCCAAGTGCAGGACCAGAACTTTTCCTTGTTGAACCTCACACAGTTTGTCTTTTCCCATCATTCCAGCCTGTCCAGATCCCTCCCTAGAGCCTCCCTACCCTCCATGAGATGAACACTCCTACCTAACTTAGTGTCATCTGCAAACTGACTGAGGGTGCACTCGATCCCCTCATCCAGATCATAGATAAAGAAATTAAACTCTCCTGCCCCCAACACTGATCCCTGGGGAACACCACTTATCACCAGCTGCCAACCAGATGCAACTCCATCCACTATCTTTCTCTGGTCCTGGATATCCAGACAGTTTTTACAGAGTGAAAACACATGCTATCCAAACCATAAGCAGTCATTTTCTCCCACAGAATGTTGTGGCAAAGGGTGTTAAAGGTTGCGGTAAAGTCTAGGTAAAAAACAGTCTTTCCCTCATTCACTAAGTGTGTCACCTTGTCGTAGGAGATCAGGTTGGTCAAGAGGTACCTGCTTCTCTTAAGCCATCCTGACAGGGCCTGATGTCCTGGCTGTCCTGCATATGCTGTGTGATTGTGCTCAAGATAATCTGCTCCATAACCTTCCTTGGCACAAGGGTGAGGTTGACAGGTCTGGAGTTCCCCAGATATTCCTGTCCCTATAGATGGGTGCCACATTTGCTAACAACCACAACCTCCCTGCTGGGAAATGATTGAAAGTGGGTCGATGAGCACTATGTCAACTCCCTCAGTATCCTTGGCTGGATCCTGTCTGCCCTATGAACTTGTATAACAGAACACTAACCATTTCTCTTGGGAATATATAGGCTTCATTCTGATCCCATCCTCATCTTTCAGGTCACCTGAACAACCGCTGGTCTTAGTAATAAGGACTGAGACAAAGAAGGCATTAAGTACATCAGGCTTTTCCTCATTCTTAGTGACGGTTTCCCTCTACTTCCAATAATGTATGGAAATTTTTCTTAGCTCTCCTTTTATTGCTGATGTATTTATAGAAGCAATTTTTATATTCTTTCATGGCAGTAGCCAGATCACCTTCTCACTAGGTTGTCAATCCCAACATGTTTTTTGGGGAAGAAGCCCTAATTATTACATGACCATTCTCAGGTGCTTCTGAGGTTTCTAAAACATCAATAACCCCGTGTTCTTGCTCCTGCACAGATCTCCATCCCCTATCTCCACTGAGACAGCAGATCTCGCTAGCACACTGTCCCTCAAAAATTGGCATGATGCCCCCAGGCTTTATCTCTACAGAGCCTGGCTTTATCCCTTTTCCACTTGAAATTTTTTTTGCATTAGGCATTGTCAGAAGCATGAGCTATCTCTTCAACCAAGACTGTCTAAACATGGAGGGTTTCACAGGGAAAATACTGAGGAACAGAAGACATTTGGTTACTCAAACCAGCTTATTTTGTCTTAGATACCTTCAAAAGAATCTCTGTGTTGTTTGATGGTCTTCCAAAGGCTCCAATACACAACGATTTAACATCCTGAGATGTCAAATCTCACACTCTGACAGATCAACTTCACAGTAGTCACTGTGCTTTTTTAGACTTAGAGCTGACTACATGTTTCATAAATTATCTTTCTTGTGTGCCCAGCCCTACCTGATGTTTACACTACGATGGTTCAAAATTTAAGTGTGATATTTCCAAAGAGTCACAGGAGATTTGCCCCAGAATAATTATGCAACCCCTCCCTATACAGCAATAATTAAGCCAAATCCATCAAACATCATAAATACAGCTAAAACTAAACCTGCAGCATCTATTTTCTATATAAGCTTGATTGTCACTAAGCCACGTCAAAAGTCTGTTAGTGAAGCCCCTTTCTGAAAAGACACAGTGGTTCTTGAGCATGAACACAGAAAACACTCCTAAGTGCTATTCTGAAGAAAAGCATTTCCCCAAAGATTTGCAAAATAATTTTATTGTTACTCGCATAATTAAATTTAAGCACTTCTGAACTTTATAATGACCCAAGAAAATAATTCTGCCATTTGAAATCCTTTTCTTGGAGTTATCTAATAAGAAAAGATGTGACTTGGGCACCCAGCATTACTGTGCCATGACTGAAACACTCTTTGCAGTTACTCCTTAAACAAGGCACAGACCAAATTTTGTCCAAAAATTGCAAACAAGCAAATTCCTAAACTCCATGATCTATGAAGAGAAAAAACAAAAAGTATTGTAGGAAATTCTTTGTCACAAACACCTGTATCAGCTCCACAGTGGAGTATTATTTACAAGTACTGTTTTAATTAAAACCATGAACTTTAAAAGAGTTCACAGTTTATATATGCCCAGGATTTCTTCTCTCAGTGCAAATTATCAGAGTGCTGTGTCTGCTATGTGAGCTGGACTCAGCTTTCTTTTAATTAAGTTTGTTCATGGACAGCACAGCATTTGCTAAAGCTAAATATTGCTGGAACTGAATTGTTATTGGTCTGTCCAGCACAGAGCTGCTGCAGAACCTTCCATCATGCAATTCACCTGCCAATGGTGATTTGATTTGCCCCTTGTCTTCTGTGGGAAATATGGGCTTGAGTCACTATGGCTGCTCTCTTCCAATTCTGTAAGATACATGGTTCCTCCTTTCACTTCCACAGATTACAGTTGTAAACAAAACTACCAAAGACTGATATAAAAACCTCTTATTCATACTTTTGCTATTACAAGGTGAGATTCTTAAAATGCCTTGCTTCTTAGTCTTTCTAGAAACAAATTGTCAGCTTCCAACTTGCATAGTACAGTGCAGCCAAAAGGACAGATCGACTCAGAAAAAAATCATTGTGTCATTCTAGCTTTGAATATGTTCAGCTGTCGCTGTATTCCCTTTCACACTGTTTTAGTGACTGGTTTGCTATTTTTAGTGCTGTTAAGTAAGAGTCAATTAATTACCTCAGATGATCTGATGGGTGTCTATAGCAATTTCTGAAAAAGCTACACTAACCCCTACCCATGAGCCTGAAATCAAAAACTCATAATCTCTGGAAGCAAAAGGCTAATCTGCCAGATGAGCTTCAATCTCAGTTGAGTACTTTATCTATTTATTTTGATTTATCATCAATGGTGTTCTGGTTAACTTACAACAGTTTCTCATTGCCCATTGGACAAAATTGCCTCAAGTATGTTTGTTTCCTTTATGTTATACTGGGCTAATGACCTGCTGATTGATGTACAGTAATTTCACGAATACAAGCCGCACCAATTTGACCAAAATTTTGGTGGAAACCCGGAAGTGCGGCCAATATTCCGGGGCGGCTAATACATTAACAAAATTCTAAAAGCTGCCAACCCGGAAGTGAGAGCCCGCGGCAGCCCCAAGCCAAGCTGGAGCCCGGCCGGCCCCGGCAGAGGTGGGAAAGCCTGGCAGAGGCGGGGCCAGCAGTGTGGGGGGCGGGCGGCAGAGCCTGAGCCAGCAGGGCGGGGCAGGGGGGGCGGCAGAGCCCGGGCCAGCAGGGTGGGGGAGCCCGGGAGAACTGGGGCTAGCGGCGGCAGTGCCTGGCCTGCCGGCAGGGTGACTACGTTAACGCAGCGGCGACGCGGCCGGCATGCCTGCCAGCGGCGGCAGTGCCTGGCCCGCCGGCAGGGCGACTACGTTAACGCAGCGGCGACGCAGCCGGCATGCCTGCCAGCGGCGGCAGTGCCTGGTCCGCCGGCAGGGCGACTATGTTAACGCAGCGGCGACGCGGCCGGCATGCCTGCCAGCGGCGGCAGCGGCTGGCCCGCCGGCAGGGCGAGTACGTTAACGCAGCGGCGGGGCGGTGCTGACGGGAGAGGGGGGCCAGTGAGCCCGGCGGCGGCTGCAGCACCACCCGGCCCCGTCAGCAACCATGAGCGGGCCGAGCCTGCCTGGCCCCGCCCCGAGCCAGTAAAGCCCGCTATGCCGCGATCCTGTTACTAATTGGCCAATTTGTGAAAGCTGCGCACGGATTCTCGCGACGAACGAAAGTGCGGCTAATATTCGGGGTGCGGCTTATCTATTGACAAAGACAGCAACATTGTCGAGGCACCGGGGGTGCGGCTTATAATCCGTGCGGCTTGTATTCGTGAAACTACTGTATATTTTGCAGGATTCTCTTACTTATATGTACACAAGATTCAAGTCCTTTTTCCTTGCAGAGAGTTAACAAATCTTACAATTTAACTCTGCTATTTGCTTTCTCCCAGAGCCGTGTTTTACATGATACTCTCCAACAGAAAGGGTGTGTTTGTGATATGCAACAGAGAGCAAAGAGGTCACAGAAGAGACTACTTGTTTGCAGAGGATGTAGCACGAAATCAGGCCACAGTATAAACTTTCCATTATCAATAAGGGAGGAAAGAAAACTAATTCGACCTAAATTTCCATATGTACTAAATCAATAACATTAAATTAACAGCTTAATTTAAAGTGCCCTTAAAAAAGAACTTAGAACAATGCACTGAAAAATCCCATTTGAATGGATTCTTGTGATTATTGTTTGTAATTTTGAAAAACATGACACAGCAAATAATATGTATTTAATAGCACTGCTTACTTCAGCTGTTAAAAAAAACCCTGTAGTTCCAGTGACACTAATTAGTTGAAATGGTTTTTGTTATGTATGTAAAATGCTCAGGGGAAAAAAAATCTGATTGGAATAATGTATGAAAACAAAATTCACCGTTATTTTTGTTCTACTTAAAATCATACTTCCTAATACCTGACATAAACACCAAGCATTTCAAGATGAAACTCTTTATGTTGAGACAATATAACTCTTACAAGAATCCTACAGTCTACTTTGCATAAGCTGAAATATCAAGAGTTATGATAACTGATACTCAAAAGCTGGATTTGTGCACACAGCAACGCAGATTCTAGACTAAATGGTTCAAATTATTACAGAATTTCTAGATCTTGCTCTTTTAGTCTACATTTGTCAAGATGGCAGCTCTCAAGAGTGGTGAGTCCTGGAGCTGACTGGGCTGTTCTACTTCCTTACTTCTAAGTTCAAATCAGAATGTTTTTGTTTTCATGACAGTAATATTAGACTGACAGAATTGCAAATAGCAGTGGAAACAAATGGTTTCCACTAATCTCTCTCAGGATACAATACACTTGCTCAGTGCAGAGGTCAGAGTGCAGTGTCGTAGAGGACAAAACTGGGTTCCTCAAACTATAGATAAAAAGTATTTAGATCAACCTGTGCATTAGCCCCTCCTGTGTAACTCGTAGAGACTTTAGTAGGTGTTAGAGCAGAGTTTGGATGCTCCTTCCTCGGCAAAGGAAGCCAGGTGACTTCTTAAAAAACAGGAGCATGGCAAAGGTGAGGGCTTTGCTGTTTTATCTTCCAGTGGCTATAGGATGGCATAATGCAGCAGCAGAGCCACAAGTTACAGTGCACACATAACCTGTACTTGGTCACGGTGGCTTTAGGACCTTCTGTCCACTATTTTTTGCAGCTGCTCTTTCCAAGGACAGAGCATTTGCTCTGTCATGGCCTGATCCTCCTCTATCTGAATGCTACTGAAAAATTCTCTTTGGTTTAGTTGGCAGCATCAGGATCTGTTCTCAGAAAATACTTTCAGAACCACATTCAGTTTAACAAAGATGCAAATAGCCCAGTGAATGCATTTCTTCTGATGATTATCATACATTTATTGTTTTCCTTTAATATTTCATTTTAAAGTTGCCAGAAATATAAAGGCAAAACATATTTCTGTTTAATACGGGTTAAATTATCAGTGTTGCATCCACCTGTAGATCAGTAGAACTCATGAGTTTCTCTTGAAAAGCTTCTTTAGATTTGGGGCTAAGTCTAAGGGAACTCAGACTTCTTTGTTTAAAATTCAAAGACTTAACATTTAACTGTCTACACTTGGACTGGAAAAAGACCATAGCTATTAACAGTAGTAAATTATCAGCACTGGGACAGCATTAAAAGCTTTAGGAGGACTTTTTGGGACAGTAAAAGGCTTTTTAATATTTGACCTACTGACCTAAAGGCGAATTCAAGCAGTGCACAGGTCCCATGTGATTGCCTGCGAAGAAAACGGAAGGCTTTCTTTTGTCATGTTTTGTGTTACCTCCTATAAACCATAAATGAAGTCAGAATTTTCTAGTCTGGGAATTCCTGTTGGGGTAAAGGTTGAGGCTGACTTAGCCTGAGTTCATACAAATTGCTAGAGAACAGTTATTCATCTTGATGCACATGCCAGAAATAGAAACCTACTAGTCCTTGAGGATGCATCAATTTTCAGGGAGTCTGGATACTTAGACTACTACAGAAACCTAAGGAAAAAAATTAAATCTACATACACACTGCTTAAGGAAACCAAAATCCATCGTAAAACACCGCCTTGACAGTTTTATTTTGAGAAATCTGTATTTAACACAGACAAAAATACCATTTCCATTTAAGATCAGGCTCAGCTCACAAAATATACACTGCAGAAATACTTGTACTATATCTAAATGCATCAGATATAAAAAGGCAACCAAGTCATGTTTCAAATGTGACAAGGGATGGTTATCACTCAGAAGCGCTACAGACGCACCGCTACCACGTTCTCCCTATTTGTGGAATTTCCAAAGCTGAGTCAGCAGGTCCCAGCAGAGGATTAGCAAGAAGGCTTTGAAATAATCAGCTTCCACTCCCACAGATGAAAATGAGGAAACATTATGAGTAAGGGAGGAAAATGAAACTTTCATTTATTTAAAGCATAACATACTAAAATAGAACAAAAAGGCAGGGTTGAATTGCTGTGATTAAAACTGCTGAATCCCATTGCATGACACAGTCCTGAACTGCTGAGCTATCTGTGCTTTCCTCTGCACCCATCAGAGCAGGTCTTGCTCTACGTGATGAGAGTGCCCTGGTAAATGAAGTTAAGATTAGGGGCCAACATCAGAAAAGAAACATGCAAGGGTTAATGATGGGGTTAAAATCCTGCCTCTTTGCCAAACTGAGCGGGCATGAATGGTCCCATGGTGTACAGGCTGGAGTCTCAGCAGTGCTGGCACTGTCTAGATTTTTTTTGCCAGGGAAGTCTACTGTTCTACAGCTGCACTAAATGTCAAAAAGCAGAGCCCAGACAGCAGGTAGCTGAAGGGGGGCTGGGCTTCCCTCCCTGCTCTGCCCTCAGCTAATCTGGGGCTGTGACCAGCTCCAGGGCACCTGCAGAGGCTACAGCTAATGACCAGGGAAAGCACAGCAATGTCAGGAAACAAATCAATAACCCATGGTAGCCAGGAAGAGGGGCCAGGTGTCTGTAGCTCCTCATAGCCTGCTTGGGAGAATGTGCTATGTGTCAAAGCTTACCTTCCCTGACATAGGAACCAAGTACCACTGGTGAAGAAAGCATTACTTAAGGGTATATTATGCTTTGTGTAGGCAGAAAATAGGGATCTGAGGGGTCCAGTGCATTACCTAGAGGTTTGGGGAAAGTCAGGAGAGAGTGGTAAGCACTCCTATATACCTACAATACTGGGGGAGAAAGGAAGCATAAAGAGAGCAGTATGAGAAACATACAGTAAATTCACGAATACAAGCCGCGCTGAGTATAAGCCGCATCTCTGGGTGTTGGCAAATATTTCGGTTTTTGTCCATAAATAAGCCGCACCCGAATATAAGCCGCTCTGTCGTTCGCAGCGAGGACCCGCGTGCAATTAGTAACAGAACCGCGGGAAAGCGGGGTTTACTGGCTGAGCTAAGGCTGTGCAGGCTCGGCCCACTAGGGGCTGCTGACGGGGCCAGGTGGCCCAGCCCGGTGCTGCCGCTCGGGGCCGGCCGCCGCTGCCACTGGGCTCGGTCATCCCGGGTCGGCGCTGCCCCGCGGTGGCAGGCAGGGATGGAGCTTCCCCCGCTCCTATGGCAGCAGCGGCGGGCGGGGATGGAGCTTTCCCGTGCCCGTGGCGCCGGCGGCGGGCGCGGACAAAGCACCTCGCCTCCTCCCCGAGCCGCGGCAATGGCGGCACGCACTTCCCCCCCCCTCCCCGGGCCGTGGCAATGGCGGCGCGCACTTCCCCCCTCTCCCCGGGCCACAGCAATGGCGGTGCAGGGCCCCTGTCGGCTCCCCGAGCCACGGCAATGGCGGTGCCCCCTCCCCCGTCCTCCCCGAGCTGCGGCAATCGCGGCGCACCCCCCCACCCATCCTCCCCTGGGCTGCGGCAGAGGAGGGAAGAAGAGAGCTCTCCCGCCTCTCTCCCCGCCCCCCGTGCTGCCTGCAGGGAGCCAGGGCAACACAGTAACACTGTAACAATCACGGAATGCCGGCTTTTACTGGCAGGTGCTTGGTTCGGTGCCCTGGCTGGCACGTCTGGGGTTGTAAATGTCAGAAAATTATTCACATATTAGCCGCCCCCGACTATTAGTCGCACTTCCGGGTTTCCACCAAAATTTTTGTCAAATTGCTGCGGCTTGTATTCGTGAAATTACTGTAGTTCTCCTCTTGCCATTTGATGAAAGCAGAGAGGAAAGGGGATTTTACTGGACTTTCCAATCTACAAAAGACATAGTGCAAGATGGTGGTGGGGGAAGCAGTGAACCAAAAATAGTCTATGAACTGTCTTACATCCAAAAACCAAGGTAAGCACAAATTCTTAATGAGTTTTTCTACAAACCTTTCATTAGTTCCTTCCACATTTCATACCAGCTAGAAGAATGCTGTTTTCTCAGCATTTTCCTCTAGCTGATATTCAGCAACTGACTCGAGTTTTCCAAGCCAATGAATGCTTTGAGTTGCATATTCACAGAGAAAAAGACAAATTCAACAACTGTCTGCAGAAGGAAGCAGAAAACCACTCTAAAACAAGAACAGGTATAGCGAGGAGGACAACATGGCCAGTTCTGTCCACCTATGAAAGGTCAAGACAGAATTATAAAGCAAATTTTGTTCAGCCATGAGGAGCCATAACCTGGTCCTACACTGGAGAAGAAAAAGAATTTCCCTTGCTCAAGAGACTGGAGTGAAAGGGCTGTTCTTGTGGTAGAAACAGAGTTTTAAGAAAGCCATCAAGCAAAGTTATCTGGCAATCAACATGAAATAACATATTCAGTTGTCAGCTGGTCAGCTGGTGAGATGCATCAGGACTGGGGTGGTTGGACAGGGGCTGTCCAGCACAGGGTTGATCAGGGTGGGAGGACAAGTTCAGAGGTGCTGCTGCATGAAACTCATGCAGTTCATAGCCTTTGTAACCCAGAGACCAGGAGGTAAACTGTACAAGGATGGCACAAGATTATACAAGAGAAAGTACAGGAGAGATTGAAAGATACTGCAAGTTGAATTCAAACAGAGCACAATACTTGAGCGTGAGTACACATGACCAGACCCTGCAAAAAGGAGAAATTGAAGAAGGAAATGATCCAAGCCTTGTAACTCCATCTTTCCTTTTGTTTCCAGAAATCTGGACTTGGATGGCTGTGACTGCTCCCATGTCAATGTCTTGCTATGTTGTACTAAACTGGCCTGTGAGCACTAGCATGTCAACATTAAGCTCTCTGAGGTTCATGCGTATCTGTTCTTATGTCTATACAATATTTAAGCTGTGGGTAAGGTGTATATGTGTATGTGTGAACCTGTGTGTGTGTATGCATGGGAACCATAGAATGGCCTGGGTTGGAAGGGATCTTGGAAGTCTTCTAGTTCTAACCCCCCTGCCTGTTGGCCAGGATGCCTTCCACTAGATCAGGTTCCTCAGAGCTCCATCCAGCCTGGCCTTGAACATTTCCAGGGATGGGGATCCACAACTTCTCTGGGCAACCTGTTTCTGTGCCTTTCCACCCTCATGGTGAAAAATTTCTTTCTAATATCTAATCTAAATCTACTCTCTCTCAGATTTAAGCCAGTTCCCTTTGTCCTGTCACTACATGCTCTTGTAAATAACCTCTCTTCATCAAAGATGGAATAATGTGTTTGAGTACATAAGTATAGTGCTATATTATACACATAACAACAAAATACACACATAAAAGTGCATTCCAGTTTACATATGCTTTCAATTTTGAAGATCTGGTTAAACAGATGCCTGTGTGTAAAAACATTTAAGACTACATCCAGACTTCCAAAAAAAGAAAGCACATTTGCAATTATGCATCATATGTGTGTCTGTGTATGAAAAGTACATATCTCCATACATAGTCACTTAATTTGCTTAGCTGGTAGTCTGCTTGTGTGTGATTAAATATATATGCATGTAATCATATTTTACATTTACTTGTATTTGTGTGTAAACTGTTCATATAAATAGTGATGGCTGCATCAATCCAACAAACGAAGGACATTATTATTCTCTTTTTCACTTATAAATCATAAGCAGCTCTAAGAATTTCTGCAGTAATAAAACTGTAAGACAAGATGTACAGGTGTTCCTTGAGTTCCAGACTGGAAAGGAATTACAGTTGGGCATTTTGGATGGAGTGGATGGGTGGGAATTAAAGGCAAAGGGGAATCTGCTGCAGGGTATAGAGGGAGTGGTATGGTCTCCTCCCACTGTGCTAAAAGCTGGACCTGGTTCTTGTGTTGGTCCTTCAATGATCTGAGTCATCATGACAAGGGGGAATGGCTTCAAACTGAAAGAGGTTTAGATTAGACACCAGGAACAAATTCTTTACTGTGAGGGTGGTGAGGCACTGGAACAGGTTGCCCAGAGAAGTTCTGGATGACCCATTCCTGGCAGTGTTCAAGGCCAGGTTGGGGTCCTGAGGGGGAGTCCCAGGTCTAGTGGGAGATGTCCCTGCACATAGGCAGGAGGTTAGAACTAGATGATCTTTAAGGTCCCTTCCAACCCAAACCATTCTATAATTCTATGACTTTATTCCAGATTCAGAATCCCTTTTTTGTAGTGAAAAAGACAGCATCAAAGAAGAGAACTTGAACTACTGAACACTTTAGGCTTCTGGATTACCTCTCTCAGGTGCTGTATTCATAACTTGTTTTCAGAACAGTGTTAGTGAAAAGCTGAAGGCTTAAAAGAGGAACATCTTAAACTCTCAGCTCTCTAATATTACACCACTAGTGCAAAGAAGTAGAATGAGAGAGCCATTTTATCATGTAAATTAGGAATGCTTTATCTGAGGTGCACTTGTTATGCCAGTGCTTATCCTTGCTGATACATCAGTTGATGACATAAATCACAAAAAAAACCCAAAAAAACCCAACAAAACAAACAAACAAACAAAAAAAAACCCACCAAAAAAACCCCATTTTTTGTGGAGGTGAAATACAGATGGAAAAGATACCTGTGAAATTCCAGAGGTTTTTTTGTGAGGTTCCCATCATGAATGTAGCAATTCCTGGTGGCACGTGGTAAAACATACTGCTGTGCATGTCTGAGCCTTCTTTACTAGCTGTGTAAACACTTTAAAAAACCTAAGGGACCAAACCTGATATTATGCAGCCCTGAGAAATCTGTGTTCAGCTCAACTTTTTCAACAGAGCAAGCTAACGTTACATGTATTCTGTAAACCACTTAAAAAGAAAAAAAAAAATCCAAATCATAAAACCTCCTCCATATCTATGTGCTAAATATGGAGTTGGTCACAAACCCCTGAATCTAACAAAAAAAACCCTTAAAAATGCTCAGGTTTTCCAAGGGAAAAATAAATATCCACTGGGTCCCACTGAGTAATGTCTCAGTCTGATGTTGACTCAGTTGTGGACCTGCAGATCAGTGACTGCCACAGACAGATTGCACATCCAGCAGTCTCAGGATGGGATCTGACACTCAGAGGTTTCCCAGCCTTTCCACGCCAGGGAGCGGATGAGCTGGCTCTGCTGGGAAAAGCATCAACAGCCTCTGCAGCTTGTTTGTTTTTTATGGGAAATAGTTTTGAGTTACATGACCCTGTTTTTAAAGATCAATCAATTTAACCTGCTAGGTTGCCTTTCTCAGGTTCTTGAGATATTATATTGCTTCAAAAGATCAAGCCATTCCCTGAGAAAGTGAATAGTTAAGGAGTAGAGCTATTTGCATTTACTGTGCTATTAATTTTAAGACCTTAAATGACAATATTTCAAGAGTTCAAAATAGTAAAGTATGAGAAAAAAATATTTTGAGGTAGTCAATCAAATTGCAGGTCATGTCGTGAAACAAGAAGAAAAAACAAAATACACAACCAGCTTCTGCCACTTGTGATACACCTAGAAAATTGTGTTGTACTGTCCCAGTGTTGCTAATTCCCATGTAAATTATGAATTTCCCCACTTTTCCACTCTGCTAAACCTGCTCTATCCATTCCATAAGTTCCAAAATTAATGAGAAGAAAAAGAAATACTATTCAGAGACAAAGCCCACTTGAAACCAAGGCCCTGAGTACGCTGGGACAATTAAAGTGCAGCCTGAGTATATTAATCACAGTCTTCTGGCCCATTTCCAAATTGGGCAATTACAATCTGCCTACCTCAAATTCTCCCCAGAGTTTCAAATGCAAGAGTTATTTGTGATTTCCTTCCTATAAAAAGTGTTGTTTAGCACAGTCAGTAAAGAGTGGTTTCATTCAAGTGATGGGTGAATAACCCACATTGACTATAGAAAATGTGTAAAAGCACTTTAGGATCCTTCAGGAAGAAGGACACTTATTACATGGTCAATTTACAGTGCTTTCATTATTCTAAGAGGAAGTACTCCTATCTAGATATTTCTTCACAGGCCTCTTAGTAAGCAAGTAGTTCAGAGTTCAGACTTGTTTTTCTAAAATTAAATTATGGTAGATTATTTTTTTTGTTAATTGAAGATGATAGATTTGAAATGCAAGCACTGTATCACAAAGACAGTCTAGGAACACATACACGACTTCTACTTTGAAAACTATTCAGACAATTTCTGAGCCAAAAAAGATTAATGATTTATTATGGGGCTCATTAATCAAAAATTGTGTGTGCATGTTTTTTAAAGGACCAATTCCACTGTTCAAGTCAATTAGGTCCTCTAAAGCTATTACATCGGGAAGGAGCCACAATATTACCAAGACTTCCTGCAATATTGTTGAGACTTCCCCAAGTGTATTTAGAGTATAAAATAAATGCTATTATTCAGGAGATACTGAATTGCTAAGCTTCTTAAATTTGTACAATTGGGAACTTGAAGTACATTAAAATGCTGAAACTCATTAAGAGCCCTTTTCACAGCTGCAAAATCGTTGGCATTCACAGCACCATGCAGAACAATAAAACACTCCCCACACCTTTGAACAGGGCGACTTCCGTTCCTGCAGTTCTGCTTTAATGAATCACTGAGGCAGAACTGGTATCTAACCTCTCCGTCAACCTCTTCCATTGAAAATAAGAAACAAAAAGCCACAATAACACTAATATTCTCAAAAGAAAAGAAAAATGTACAAGCATACTGTACTAACCCTCCCCCAGCACAAAAACCTCAGCCTTCGCTGTTGTCTTTGTTAGAATGTAATTCAATTTTCTCCATCAACAAGAAACAAACCATCTTCAGAGGCAGAAAACAATCCATGTTTTTCTCTCAAGCCACCCACCAAACCAGGCCAAGTAGACTTTCTTTGCTTGGGTGTCACTTTTCTGAACCCAAAGAGCAGGACTTGGCATTTGGGTGGGTGTTTCCACTAACATCAGCTGGATAAGGTCACTCTGCATGCCAAAATATCCTCCTGCTCTGACCACTGAAGGGCTGGATTTTGTGCCTCCAAAGTGGTACCAGAACAAGCAGCCTAAGTCCTCAGGAAACTTGTGGACACTCCCTAAATGTTTCTGACACATTCTCCAGCAGATGCATGGTGCTGGTCCTGATGATCAGAAGACAGCGCCTTTCTGAGATTCAACAAAATTCCATCTTTCTCCAACTGCAGCAAGGTAACCAGTGCCCAACCCTTCCCAGCCAGCAGCCAGCCACTCTGCACATCAAGTGATTGCAAACAGCACTTAAAACCTATCCCTCCCTTTGATCTGGGAATGGTATGTTCTGCTTCTCCTCCGTCAGGAGGGTCACAGCTGCACCTCTCAGATCTACAGGTCGCACTAACCCCAGGGCAAAGAAACCCAAGTCTTATCAACACTAGTGTGCATCAGTCTGATTTCTTCAGCTGAAGGATTTGTTTCTAAGTAAATTTCCATTGGGCCACCTACTGCGCTTCCTTTGGTATTTGAAAAACAGAAGAAAAATGTCAGTAACCAACCAAAAATTAAGTGTGAGTAAAAACTATGGAAATAGTGACTACTCTAGACATTTCACAAGATTCATCATAATCTTGGTGCTGGACAAAACTGAAAGAAACAGTCTTGGGACTATTATTTAGCTCATTAAATTCTACGCGCAAGCTCTATGTGTTTATTTCAAACTATTCCCTAAAGCAGCAAATGGATTGTCTCCCTGAGATGGGGAAATTGTTCCCTTTTCTCCTCTAAATATTTTTGAAAGGAATGGAGGAAAGTACAATGCCAAACTGGTGAAAAGATTATCTGTTTCAGAAGTGGATTTGAAAGATTCAACAAGAGATATTCACAATAAAGATCACAGAATTAATTACTGAGAAAGAGGGGGTGGGGTTTTGCGTGGGAGTTGCTGTCAACATCAAACAAACTCAAAGAAAGTGACATTATGAGGGAAGATTACAGTATGACAAAAAAAAGGCATGTGGTTAAAGGAAAAGATGCTTTGATAGTGTACAAGCTGAGATGGTTTTGTTACCGGCAACAAAAAAGTTTTGCTTTCAAAGTTTAGCTGGAGAGTACTACCCCAGCCCTACCGTTCTTGACAAAAAACACCACCACTGGCACATGGTTCTGGCTTCATATGTTCAGCTGGGGATACCTAATGCATGCCAAGTGAGGAGAGCAAGAAAACTTGCCTGCTGACTGCCACAGGAGCACACACGGGTGTACCCCCTCCATATCCCCTCCAGCATCACATTCCTCAACTGCTTCCCGGCCACAGAGACTTGGGACCAGGCACTGCTGATGCAAAGGCATCTGCCTCCATGTCAAATGCTGCAAGAGACACAGCAGTGGCAAATCCCAACATTTCCTGAAAACAAACCCAGTAAGAAAAGGGCTGTACCAGTTTCATGTGGCCAGCTCTTTGGGGAACTGATTGATACTTGCATGGAGGACAATAAAAAGAATGAAAGGAGACCTCTAAGCTTTTCAAAACATAACTGATGGCCAGTTTTTCCATCTGAACAGGAAAACAGTGCCCCACAGAAGAAGAAGCATTTTCAACAGCTTTTTTATCCTTGAAGTGTTTGGGCTTTCCCTCCTGAATCCATCTTACTCTTTCTGCTGGATCATTTTATTACAGCAAAAGGGAAGGGGTCACTGTGGAATCCATTCCCCCTGCTGAGTTAAACAGAACTCAAGCTCCCATCTTGAAATCACATTGTAAAAGTTGTCTTATGCTGACAACTCAGGGCTTTCCTTGTCCTTTAATTTAGAGTAATAGAACTTTGCCATCTTGTATTTTGCAAAATTAAAATAGAATACCAACCTTCTACCACAGTCTTATCAACTACCCTAATTTATTTAGCCAAAGCTTTTGTTCTCTTGGAAAATAGCTTACATCCAAGCAGTGCAATTAACCCTCTCTCCTTCCACAGCGTGATCAAGTACACCTCAAGAGCTATGGTAATCTTATTTGTTTTAGAGTATGGGCCAGCATTTTTATACAGTATATTCCCATCTGGAGAGAAGATCTTGGTCAGAATTATTTTAAAACTACAAATCAAAACCTTCTATTCTGCATATCAAATTATTGCACTTGATTAATATTGGACATTTGGAGCTGAAAGCACATGGTTGCGCTTAAAGCTACTTGCTAATAGTGACTGAACTGCATACAAAGACAGAAGTATGAGCTCAAATGTCTGCATGCCCACAGCATGGAGGTTTGGATG
Source organism: Catharus ustulatus (assembly GCF_009819885.2). Taxonomy (NCBI): domain Eukaryota; kingdom Metazoa; phylum Chordata; class Aves; order Passeriformes; family Turdidae; genus Catharus; species Catharus ustulatus. The sequence continues at coordinate 42,173,967 of NC_046221.1, read as the reverse complement.
TGCATTATGCACCTGGCTTTGTATATCCTACTCTGGTTCTGGGAAAAAGACTTGCTTGATTTTAAACACAGTGCCTTCAAGCATGAAATATTTTCTATTTTTCAAACCAACTTTTTAGAACAGTTTGAATTATTTGCTTTCTTCATTAATTGCGCTTTGACCCTTAACATGGGAAGTTCTTTCCAGAAAAAAAAAAAAAAAAATCTGAATAGTTTCCAGGTATTGTCCAGACTGCACAGGGTGGAAAGAAAAGCATTTACTGAAGTTTTAGGCTTACAAATGAGGTATTAATATTTATGTGCAGTATTTAGAGGATCTGTCTTCGGAGTTGGGAGTAGTTGCCTCATCACATAGAGTTTCCCCCCAACATATGTGAGAGACAGTTAAGAGATGTTTTAGCTTGAGCTGTTGTCATAATGGATCTCAACTGCAGTAATCCAAAATTGCCCTGCTTTAGCACCTGGTGCCAAGATTCACATCCAGGCAAAGACTGTGTGGATTGCCTGAGGACTGTGTCTGATTTTAAAAGCTTTTTCTATGCACTGTCTATGATTACCCTTTTAGAGAAGGAAATGAGAGGAAGACGCCGTTCTAAATGACTAGACTGAATTTAACTTTGGTATCTAAAGTCAGACCAAGAATTTTTGGTTCAGTTTGGATAGTGTTTGCTTTTACTCCTAAGTGAGTTCCAGCTTGATCCTGGAAGCCACGTGTGGCAGCTGAAAATGGCACCATCCCTTCAGGTGTCATCCTCATACAGATCTCAGTACTCTCCCCTGCAGTCCCCTGTGGTTTCAAGCATCTGGCCTTTCCTTGCCAGATGACATTAAGAGGATGAGTGTAATGCTCAGAGTGGGGTGAACGAACAGCTCATTTTCATGAGCAACACCTAATGATGTGCAAATATGGCCTGAAGAGACACAGAACACTAGAACCTGTATTTCTAAAACAAACAATGCTAAGCAGAAAAAAACCCCAAAAAACCCCAAACCCCCAACCAAAATCAAACCAATGACAAAAATCCTCACCAAAGAAGTGAAACAAAACAAACATAAAAGGATTTATCTTTCAGCTGTTTCAAGTATGTAATTCAATGATGTCTTATTCAGCCAAGCATTTTGCTGATCTAACTTACACTAGTTATTAGAAAACCTCTATCTGTAACAGAACCACAGAACAAAAATTAGGTTATCAAGGAATATCTTCCCTTATCTTTTGCTCTAAATAACCTATGCATAAGTAAATCTGGAAGTGAAAGACTTCTTATATTTTTGATACAAAGCAGCTTTGGTCCAACTTCATTGGGGCAGTTGATTAATTACCCAAGTAACAAACAATAAAAAAAATACAGAGAGTAAATATTACTTTGGCCAAGCAGATTCAACACCAAATTATGCTGAATGGGATATATTGTGCAAAGTTAAAGCACAATACTTGTTTGTAAATCCCAAGACCAAAGGCTAGAGAAACAATAAAACAGTGCATTTCACTGAACACATACAGTAAAAGAATACCTAAATGTAAGGAAGATTGTTAACCAACATCAGCATATACCAAATGTTCTTTGGAATCACTTTGAAAATGCAATTGCCTGGGTTTAGGCTTTCATTTTGACTCTTCTGACCACTGTATTAAAAAGAAATGCTAATTTTATATTTTTTTCATTCTTTTAACATGTCAAACTTGTAGCTATACTAGGACTACTAAACTTCCATGTTCACATGGTTTTAAACAAATTCTTTAGTTTGCCAAGACAAAGAGGACCAAAATGTGTTTAAATCTTCTGATGGAAATATGTTCAAAGCAAGGAACAGATTTGTGTACCTAGCAAGCTGAACAGAGTTCGCAAGTTAAAAGTTAAGCATAGCTCAAATCCCCTGAGAACTACTACATGAGTACTTCCTTTCTGAAAATACTTAAATAGTTAAATAGAGAAGTTAACAGTTAATGATGCTTAAAATGTGGACTTTAATTCGTGAACTTTATGGGAATGATAAAATATAGTGATGGGCTTTTCTAATGGCTGCCACAGTTCAGCCATCCTCTCTAACGGGTAGGACCTCAGGCTTTATGGTAAGCATAAAAAGGCAGCATTTGCCATCCTGGGTGAGGTTGCAGGCCCACCTGGCCTGGAGATTACATCCCTTTATACCAGTTTTGTCATCACAATGCAAGACTCACAGCAGCTTTTACTAATATAACAGTAAAGTTTATTCCTATATGTGGGAAAATGAAAATACAAGTCATCACTGCTTTATACAGTACATAGAAAATAGCCTAAATTAAGATACATTTCAGATGGAAAGTTTCTTCGCGACTTGTCATCGTTTGCCACTAAAATGACAGGCTGGGTTAGAAAATTGCAAGACTATGTTACGACACTGGGTCCTGCCTGCACCTTCTATTGCCTGTCATGGCAGCAGCAATGGTTTAGGAAATCCACTGTCCCTGTCTTTGGAAACCCCAGGACAACACCACAGTTTCTGCTGCATGGAGAAATGACAAAATGTTTTCAGCAAAGCACATCTTTTAAGTTGACGTCATCCTTCCAGAACATGTCAAATACAGCCACTAAAACTGCAACCTACATATGGTTTAGATTAAAACTAACAAACAAACAAACCAGCCCTTAAATTATGAGGCCTTCCAGAAGCAAGAAGCCAAAAGTACAGTAATTGCTTTATAGAGCACTGCAGGGACTGCCAGCAGAGCAGCACATCCGGCGCCACTCAAAGGAGAGAGCGCTCCCTGTTTCCCGTGAGCACGATGGTGAAACACCATCCCAGGGCACATGGGCTGCTGGGATGCTCTCACGGGGCTGGCACCTATCCCCAAGGCCACCTGCACTGACAAAGGAGTGGAAAATCTAACACTAAGCATAGAAAATCCCTTAGTGTAGCTCTGTGCAACAGGCTTTGGACCTCTGCCTCAAGGAGAAAAGAGCTCCAGGATGGTTTGGTATTAATGACAAAAAATGAAGAAATTAAATTTGTGCAGCTTCCTACATTTAGTAAAGGAAATTATGCATTTCCCACAAAGCCTAATGCCAGCTCCACAGGGATTATATTACTATTTATTGTTTTGTTTGCTCAAATAAAACACCTGTTGAGGTCAGCTATTCAAAGAATTTTTAATATACAAGCCTTACACTATGGAGAGTAAGAAATGTTTATAGAGGCACTCCTGGTAAGATTGTTGGCTTTTTTCCCCCCAGGTAGGTGCATAATGATTTAATAACAGAAACAGCATGCCCACAAACCTCTGAACCTCAGATTTAAATAAAAACTAATATATCTGAAATCTGGATATCAGTCTCCACAGCTCCTTCAGCTTTCCCTGTTATGAAAGGAGGCGTAACCCTAGGATACGGCATCCTTCTTTTATAAAGTCCCATCTTAAAGTGTCAGGAGTCAAGGAATTAAAAACAAAAGCAGCATAAATCGCTGTCAATCATTAAAGGCTTTGATCTGCTCATTTCTTCAGAAGGCATTATGCCTCCTAAATAGAGGGATCAATCACCCTATGCCAGACCTGCTGCTAGGCACTCCTGCGCCGCCGCCAGCACGGAGGGCAGCCCATCATAGCACATTCCAACTCCCCTTCCAGGCAAACCAAGGGGCAACTCCACACCAGCAGGAAAACAAAACAACACAACACAAACCCCTTTGTGCAGCTACACAACATGACTGCCTCCCTTTTTAGCATATTTTTAGGCTTTTCTGTTAAAAAGCAGCTCACTTTGGTCTGTCTTTCCTGATACATTCTCAGTGCGTGTTCCACCATCACCATGCTTCACCAGCAAACCGGGTTATTTGGGATACTTTTAAAATCAAGAAGAAAATGTTTATATTTTCACTCATCTGTGGCCTTATGAAATTATACGTTGGCCTGACTTACCTTGTCTCCTCTCTTACAGTAAACAAACAGGCTGCATAAGTAAAGACAGAGAAATTTATTCACTTCTTCCTCAAATGCCAAACCTCCTCAAACACAGCATGTTTATCTCACAAGGAAGACTGAGCAGTTAAAAGAAAAGAAAAAAAACCAAAAAAATTACCTTTCTCACCATGACGTCTATGCACACAGATACATATGCTGACTTAGACAGCCATGGTTCAACCCAGACAGGCCCTGCTGTCCTGTAAGGATGCATTCTGCAAGAAGGCTCAAAGGGAATGCAACCTCAATGCCCTGTACCAATGCAGGAGATGCAATGAGCTCCAAACAAATTCAGCAGGATTAGGCCCTTGATTACCATCCTGGCTGCTCATAGGGTTGCACAGACTTGGTGGGAAAAAAAAAGAGGATTTTAGTAATAGCAAATGGTAACAATCAACTGCTGGACAAGAGAGAGTATGAAGAGAATACCTGTTTAATATGGGTGTGCGTGGCCTGTGGCAAGAGTTAAATAGATTTTCCTCCTAATTCAAACACGTCTGTCACTTTAAGGTTTCTATTCCTCACATGTCTACCAGTTCTTAATTCTGTTGTCCTTCCTCAGTTTGAGAACTCTTTTCCATAAATATTCCTTTAAATTTCAGATTACGGCAATCATGAACACAATCTGGTCTTTATAAACAGGGAGTTGAAGAAAAAACAAACATCAAAGAGATAAAAGTAGCATTGTACTTTTAATTATCAGAGTATTTTATTTCTTTGAAAAGAACAGATTCAACTGTTTTCAACTAGAAAAGACCAGTGTCTTTTCCAGCTGCATTGCATCACCACAGCAATGTAAAGTACTGTAAATCCAGTTCAGGCAAAGGGTTGCAGTGAGTTAGCAGATGCTTTACATCTCTGGAGCAGCATAAAGCAGCAAGCAGTTCAGTCTAACCCATAATCTTTCAAGGCACTTTACAAAACAAGAAAAAAGGTTTTTCTCTCCATCAATGACTGCTGCTTAACTGAGAGCACAGAGCTATCTAGTTAAGAGAAATAAAAGGTACCAGAGAAAATCTCTGTAAACAATTTTGAGGCAGAATTCATACACTTTACTCTTCTTTGGCCAGCAAGAACATTTAAGTCTCCTCAGTGTAACTGGTGGGAGAAAACTGTTTGAAACAGCATGCGTCGTTTTCAAACCTGATTTCAGACAGGTTGCAATATAATGCTTCAACACAAGTTAGAAGGGCAGATTCACTGTTACTTAGGGCTTGGAGCACAGAGAAATCAATGCTCCAAGACAGATAAGCACTTTGGGCCAATATGAAATAGGAACAAAAATATCAGTCTCAAACCCCTCCTGCTTGCCTAATGCAAGGTAAGTGGAAGTGTGGTATTTTCCACAAAGGTGACTGCAATGCTTCTTTCACTTGCTTTTAGTCTCATGTCTGTTCAAGGCTTCCCTGTTCATGAGCTGCACTGCAGCCTGATTAGCTGAGCAATTAACTATGCCCTATGTTGTTCTTTTTTCACCTGACTATTGCTTCATTTCTCAAGTGGAAGGAGCAATTGCTCCTGTTTGGCTAAGCTCTTAACAACCACAACTACTAATTTTCCATATATTTTCAGGCAGCCTGCATTTCAGAGCAAGCATTTTTTTTCTACCTGAATGCCATAGAGAGTGGGGGAATAATGCCACGGGAATGGCATCTCCCATCAACATGTGCACATATGCACATACGTGCTCATTTGTCTTCTTTTACCTTGCCATGTTTGAAAAATGACTAGAAAAACAAAAGTAGACTTCATTCCTATCCTCTGTCAGTAAACAGTGGCTGTTTTCATCCAAGTTCTTAGGGAATTGAGGCAAACATAGGATCATAGAATATCCCGAGTTGGAAGGGACCCACAAGAACCATGAAGTCCACCTCCTGGCCCTGCACAGGACAACCCCAAAAAACATACCACTTGTCTGAGAGCATTGTCCAAACACCTAAATTCTTGCAGGCTTGGTGCCACTACCAAACATGCTGTTTGTTTTCATAATTTTTTAACCTAATAGCTGCTAAACCCAATAGAAAGATATGGTTTTCAAAGACAAATTATAGTTCTACAGGTCTTTTGTCATAAAGGAAGATAAGAGATCAAGAAAGTTCCCCCAGCTGTAAGAAAAAAATAAATGATGTGTGAAGAATGCTGTTGCAGATAACTGCAGCATCCTTTCTTGGTTCCACTGTGTGATATGCCTGCACTGTGGGTGGCTGCATTGCAGGAACATTCAGTTTGCTTGAGTTACCTCTGTATTTTCATCCCCATTGATCTGCACCCATGCAGCCAAATGCTCAACTTCATTTGCACACAGGGCTTCAGCATGTGAAACTATTTATCCTTACATCCCTCCCTCCCCTTGACTGCGGCATGTCTCAGGTGAGGTTGGGCCCAGCAGTGCAGCCTGGCTGCTGCATCCCTCCTGAGGGACATCCTGAAGCACTTGGCTGGCTTCCCCATTCAGAAAGTGGGAAGCATGAGCACAGACAACACTTTATCCAAATGACAATTACTGGAGTGCTTTCTTGCAAGCCATTTCAACTCAATTACTTCAGTGAGCAGTAACATTTAATTTTACAGCCTGGGAGCACAGTGATTCTGTAATTTTAATGTGCCTGAAAATTTCAGTCATACTGTGGTCTTTGTGCAATTTTGTTCCTGACATTGAGTGGCAGAAACTGCAGAATTGATGCCACTTGCCACAGTGGTACATGCTCATAATCATGCTGTCACAACAGCCTGGCAGCCTGATACCTATGCTACCAGGTCCTGGGCACACACAGCTCACTACCACTGACCAGACAAATAAAAAGGACAGCAGATGATGGGGAAGAAGGCAGAGTCCACACTAACATAGCTGTTGCTACTTTGGGAAGCCAATGGCAGTAACAACAGCAATTCACCCTCAAATATCCCATTTCTGGATTCCTTATAACACAGGAACACCACATAAAATCCCACAGACTTCAAGTACAGTCCATCATACCAGTGTGTCAGTCTTGTTTTCTACTATGGACATTACACCCATAATTTGCTGCAGGAACAAGCATTCTTTCTTCCCCTCCCAGAAGTGAGAGGAGGGACTCAGTGTGGTGGGGGAAATGGAACTCACTAGGTGACATCACGGCTGTGCAGCTCCCACCTGCTCTGCATTGCTAAAGGATGGCTGAAGTCTACATCACTGAAAAACTAGGACCTTGCTTTCAGAGACAAGCAAAGCAGCTGCCATTCATTCATCAAAAATAAGTGTGAATGTGCACACCTTCTTCCCAGGAAAAGGTAATAATAAAAAAATATTAAAAATGTCCCCCTTTATGTTTGAACACATAGAAAAGAAAAGCTTTTAGACCTGTCTTTCTCCAGTTAAAAAGAAAAAAGCAAATTTACTTTTGAATTTAATTATGAATACCAGTCACAAACACTTCTAATGACTACATGCTATCCAGTTTGGACTGTTTGGCCTCCTGGTTTACTAGTACTGACACCCTCACTTTCTATTTCCATGCTTGAGAAAGGCAGACATGGACAGTGACCAGACTTCACTTTCCTCCTTTACCAGTCAAAATGAAGAGGAAAGTGAAACGTGGTGAAACGTGGGCAGGTGAATGCAATGCCAATGGCACCACTGCCATTTTGCAAAGGCACTCTTTCATTCCTCTTTATGCAGCTCTCCTTTCCACCCTGCCATCAAGAGCAAGGCAAGCTGGAGGAGAAGTAAAGGACAGCTGTCTGACCACTGAGCAAGGAAAAGTGCAGGGATGGCTCAGCACCAGGCACAATCCTCCTCCTTACGTGTAAGCAAATGGAGTAACATTTACCAGTCTTCCCTTCTTTCCCTCCTTCCTCCACCCAGTTCTTTTCTCCCCAAGGACAAGAATTATCATTAGGAAGGTCACTTTATAGCTGCTGAGCTTCTCTCTGCCTGTATCTCAGCTGAAGCTGAAGTTAGCACACTGCTGGGTGTGAGGCAGAGCCCTGCAGACCAGCTTCTACCCAAATCCCCAGTGCTATAATTAATGTAATTGCTATGTCCAATGAAAGAGGTTTAATTTCATAGGGATTCAGGCAAAGGCAGAGTGTGTCTTCCCTTCCTGAGGGCTACATAACAAACTCCAGTGGCATGGAATTTTATTTTGTCATTTTTAATTGTTATTAATTTTGAGGAAAACACCTGAAATGTTTCCACAAGTATGATCAAATATGTTAAGCTGTGGAAAATGTGCTATCTGCAACTGAAAGCAATTTTAGAAAATGTATGAGAATGCATGACAGCCAGTGACTTCTTTCTCAGAAGAAAAAAAAAAAAAAGAAAAAAGTTTACTTCCAATGAATATGCTTCCCATGAGGCACAGTTTTCCCTACAGAAAATTTTTGGTGCTGGAACAAGTATTTAGTCCTGAAAGAAACTATTTTTTTGAGCTGTAGATGAAAAGATTAATAAAACAAATTAAACTTTTTTTTTTTTAAGTACCCTGTATACAATATCAACATCCACAAGTGCCTTATGAAACTGTTCTCCTGGGTGAAATCCAACAATTTTTATCCAGAAATTTTGAGAGAAATCTATGCCTATAACTATTGCACATATTTGGTAAACTCAGCATCATTCCCCATACATTCTTTACAAACAGTCAAAATGTCCACATGTAAATCCCAATGCAACAAATGCTGGAATTATTGTTTTGCACAAATCATCTGGGTGACACATTCATGGCTCAGTGCTCTGGATTTGCTGTGCATTGCGACACAGCAAAGCATGCATGAGCAGTGACTTCAACCACACTGCACAACATCTGCACATTGTGGACATGGCTACAGTGCACTGAGCTGCCCCAGGGATCCCTGAGATAGTTGGCAGTGAAAGTGGAAAGATCTCATCTACTGCCCAAATAAAAAGCATTGAAAATCTTTCCCCCAACAATTCTGTCTGAAAAAGGAAGACATTAATGGAAAAAAGTGGGTGATGATCCCTTTATTAAACTGCCCTCTGCACCTCGGTTATCAAGAGATGACCACTGCATGAGCAGCAGGACTGTTTGGGTAGTTACTTATTTCCCAGGGAGGCACAGGAGCTGTCTGCAATGCACCCATTTCAGACAAGAACACTCAAAACATCTGGAGCTTTTCTTTTCTTTCTTCCCAAAGAAAAAAACGAGTTAAATGCTTAAGAGCCCTGGGAGAGTTGATGTGCAACTACAAATAAAGCCTCCACTCCCCTCTGTGTGAATCGGCTGCTCTCGATGGTGCTATGTGGAAACTGGGGGGCTGGGGGAGCTGTTGGGTAAAAAGGATGAGAGTACATTTTTCCCTGAGGCTGCAGTTTCAGTCCAGCTCCAGAGTGCCAGAGCTGTTGCTGCCAGACACCATTTCAGTTATTCCTGCAAAGTGATGGATGGGCTCAACCCATTCCCTAATGAAGACTTCATCAGGAAGGCTGCCATTGCCATCAGTTTCTTTTTAAGGGCAGCCTTAAAGGATAGGCTAAGCAATAAAAAAACAAGCAAAAAAACAACAACAACAAAAAAACAAACCAAAACATTCACCTCCCTGTGCAGTTCTCTATGCACTTCTGAAAATTCAGGTGCTAAATGGCAGCAGGAGTCTTCGAGAGATTCCTTTTTTGTATTTATTAGCATCTCCTTTGTGTAAAGCAGAGAGGAAAGAGGGAGAAAAGGCCTCTCCTACAGGATGAGACCTCAATGAGTAAAAGAGTGTTGAAGGAACCAAAATGTGCATGCCAATTCATGCAGGGCATCAGCTAGTTATAATGACAAGGAGTTTCTGTTAAATTCTATTCCATCATACTGGTTAACTTCATTGGATACTTCTGCTGCTGAATGTTCTATCAAAACCTCTCTAAGGTCCCTCTTATTTTCTTGAGTGTGTTTCTAACAAACTCAGCCATATTTTATATTTTAAAAGAAAGACACAAACAAAGGCTATACTCTTGTACACAAATGTATACATGACACCAACCAGTAAGTTCATTATTGGACAGAAAAATAAATTTTGATCATTCTTTTATGACAACAGCTACATCAATTAGAAGTACAAAAGAGAGAATAATAAAATTAGAATTAAGAATATTTTTCTAATCAAGAAAACAGAAGTTATTCACGTCTTGTAACCTGAATGATGTACAGTAATTTCACGAATAGAAGCCGCACTGTTTTGACCAAAATTTTGCTCCCATACCGGGAATGCGGCTAATATTCAGGTGCGGCCAATATGTGAATAATTTTCTGACATTTTCAACCCTGGGAGTGCAAACCAAGTCAGTGCAAACTGCAAAGTCGAGCTCCTGCCAGTAAAACCCTGCATTTACGCGGTTGTTACAAATTGATACTCTGTTGCACGGCGGGTGGAGCTGCTCTGTGCAGGCAGCACAGGGGGTGGGGAAGGTGGGGCAGCTCTCTCCTGCTGGCCCCATGGCTCAGGGAAAGCAGAGGCAGCTCTCTCCTGCTGGCCCCGCAGCTTGGGGGAAGGTGGGCAGCTCTCTCCTGCTGGCCCCGTGGCTCGGGGGAGGGCGGGCAGCTCTCTCCGGCTGGCCCCGCGGCTCAGGGGCCTCCCGTCCCCGCGTGATGCCGCCGCAGGAGCAGGCAGGCTACATCCCCAGCTCCCATGGCCGCCGCAGGTGCCGGCGGGCTCTGTGACCCCCCTGCCGCCGCGGGGCAGCGCCGGGCCGGGGTGACCGAGCTCAGCGGTGGCGGCGGCCGGCCCCGAGCGGGCCCGCCGAGTGGCAGCGCCGAGCTGGGCCAACCAGCCCTGTCGGCAGCCCCGAGCCCTCATGGCCCGAGCCAAGCCAGTAAACCCCGCCCTGCCGCAGTTCTGTTACTGATTGGCAACTTTGTTGCACACGGGTCCTTGCTGCGAACACAGAGCGGCTTACACTCGGGTGCGGTTTATTTATGGACAAAAATCAAAATGTTTGCCAACACCCGGCGATGCGGCTTATACTCAGTGCGGCTTGTATTCGTGAATTTACTGTATACCATAAACAACATCACTGAGAACATCACTGTATTTGCTGCAGTGTGCAATGGTTTTGTTCTCTAAATTGACCTGTTACTCCATTTTTATTTAGGAAAAAAATAGTCCCTCTTGCTTAATGCTTTTGGTCATAAAAAAATTTTACAAGTAGAATACATGAAGTGCTTACATAAACCTCTGAATATTTTACAATAGATCTGTCTGTTTTGGTTCACAGTTCTGCAGCCATTGTTCACTAAACTTATACTCTGGTTTTTGAAACAGTCAAATTCCCTAGTTCTCAGACAGAAGATGACATTCAAGTCAACATCAAAAACTAAATACAGAATAATGCAAGTAAGCTGAAACCAGGACAACATGCTGCATTTTTCCTTTTTAGCACTCCCTCCTTTAAAGTACAATAAAGCCCTAAACTTTCCATAAAGTCAACACCTGAGTGAGAGTAGCACCAGACTGCTCCCACTGTCTTCTGATAAACCACAGAAACTTCTTAAATTTAAAACTTTAACATAGTTGCTTTTACTGTACTACCAAGGAAGAAAATTCACCTGCCTTAAATTTGCCCATTCTTTAGAAGGCACAAACAGGTCATCCCACCAGCAAAAGACTGGATGAAGAATTTATTTGTAACACTCCCCCAAAGATGAAGTTGAAAGATGAGCAACATCACAACTGAGCAAGATGTGATTTTAAGAGTGCCGAGACCTGGGAAGTCCAATGCACTCTTTACCCAGCTCCCACTGTTGTTAGCAGGGGGAAACAATCCAAAGAATATTGACAGTCACTATTTCTACAGCTCAAAACCTAAGGAAACATTATTGCTTCACTTAAATTCCCATAGCTGTTTCTTATGAAGAAGCCTTGTTTCAATGGCAATGTTGATAAAGTTGGACTTCCAAGGGTGGTGCCCACATGAAAACTTCAGGGCACTGCACCTGAAAGAGCCTGATGCACTGTGGATGCTACATCAATGGTCACAGCTTTGAGCTCAGTATGAAAACTTGGGGAAAACCAATTTTTTTCTCACTGTAAGCACACACAAAATGCAAGCTGTGGCTTTATTTTGGAACAGACTGCTGGGCTTCAGACTGCCCTTGCTGCTATCAGCAGCTCTTTGCACATTGGTGATACACTCTCTCTCCCCGTTTCCATCACTTGCCATGAGGTGAGTCAAAGCCTACACCCAGCCAGCTGTTTCAGGGTTAATACAGACTAATTAGTTGAGGTTCTAAGGTCAGTTTTGTGAAGAGAATCCTCTGTTGCACCAGTATCTATGAATGATATGAATGCCTGGTACTTTCAGTAAGACCAGCTGTGAAGAGAGGTAGCTGCTCACAGACATAGACATCTTTCCACATAGCCCTTGCACTTATTAATAGGTTCCTTCTTCTTTGGTGCTTCCTCACATCTGGAGCAAACACAAGGATGTAGACTTTAGCATCATAAATAGAGGGTGACTCTTTTAGGAATGTGTTAGCGTTTCCAACAATCATATCATATGTCTTTGTTATTGCTCACTGCTTTCCTGTGTGGATAAGCTTTCCTTGTTAAAAGTGTCCAGTAAAAGAAGTGAAGAGAATAAGAACAATTGAAGATGTTTTCAAGTCTTACAGAAAATTGTTTTTTCCCTGGCAATAATATTAGGATTTAAAAGTTTAAAGTCATTCAGGGATAAAAACAAATATTAGGTCACCGAGATATTGGGTGTTTCTAGTTTCATTTTACGGAAATGAGTTCCCCTCCTAACTACCAAAAAAATGTATTATTGTACTGTTTGGACAAATATGCTACTATACTCTCACAGTGCTTCAGCCTGTTGCTTCTGCTAAGAGCCACAGTACATTTGGCCAGGTTCAGCACAGCCACTTTTACCTTGTCCGGTCCAGAGCTGAAACTTTCATACTTTTTAAAGTAAAAATGACCTCACAGCAGAAGGATTACCCTCTCCTTTTCAGATTAGTGATGTGTGCTTTATGCTGTTTAAAACTTTCAAATATGAAAAATAAATTTCAAGAAAGATGAACTAGAGTAGTATGCAGGTCAAAATGTCCAGATTTCATCTTGTACACCTTGTACACTCAATAATTATTCTCTTTTCTCCTTTTCTTTTCTTTTTTCTTTTCTCTTTTCTTTTCTTTTCTTTTCTTTTCTTTTCTTTTCTTTTCTTTTTTCTTTTTTTTCTCTTTTTCTCTTCCCTTCCCTTCCCTTCCCTTCCCTTCCCTTCCCTTCCCTTCCCTTCCCTTCCCTCCCCTTCTTGTTTGTTTTTGTTACATTTATTTACCTTATAAATGCAACTTCAGAAGTAGCTGTCATATTCTGCCATCGTATGTATAAAGAGACATGTAGAAATAATATTCCTTTCACTGGTAACTGGTATTATACTCTAAGGTATACTTGTACAAATTATACTTCTTTAAATAATTCTGGTTGTTGTTCTTCTCTTTTCTTGAATCCAATTTTTTACGTAAACACTGTTTTATTCTTACTTGTCAAATTCCTTTATCAAACAATAAACAGGAAATGTCTCCCTTTACTAGCTCCACAATACTATAAATGCAATGCAACTAAGCTCTAAAAAAAAAGATCATGAAAAAACTGTAATAGATGATAAACTGGGATTGCTTTGTAGCTCACTTGAGCATTGTGAGGAGGGGGTCCAACCTCAGCAAGCACCATTTAGTTTCAGCATTTTGTAAAGTTATCTCATGTTGGGACTAAGAGAGAAATTGAAGCTTTCATTCAATACAGCAGCCACATAAGAAATATATCCTGCTTGGTCCTCATTAAGCTTGTAAAACATGACTGCAGGAGTGCAGTGCATAACACCCTCTAACAGCACCATTTAAATACCAGTCAACACTGTAGAAGAGGTAGAGAAACATGACAGTAAGTATTAAAGCTAAGTCAGCCCAGAAATGTCTGGAGTTTAAAATTTTCTCCAAATCTCTTTGGACTTGGAATCAAGAAGAGAAGTCTTGTATGAACACAGAAATGTTTTTTCTCCAATACCTGTTTGCAGTCAGGTTTCAAATAACAAGGGGGGAAAAAAAGACTAGGAATATCAAGGAAAAAAGGTATTATTGGAATAAAAAGAAACATATTTTTTCACCTCTCACTGGTTGAAATCATTCTTTCACCCCACAGAATACTTAATTCCAATGAAATGCTTCACTTCAAAGAGTTCCTCCATTATCTTAAAAACTAAATATGAAGCAAGCATTCTCCAGGGAAGAGTAAACACTGATCTAACTTGCTGCTGAATTTTAAGAGTGAGGGCTGGGGGAAAGAGCATTCAGTAAACATTAAAAGCAGCTCCAAATAAAATGAAAACAAAATTAAAAAAAAAAAAAGAAAAAAAAGAGGAAAGCATAAATTACAAATCCAGGGACAAAGGGACAATGCAAATTGATTTTGAAAGGAAAAGCACTTTTCTCCTTACTGTTTTCAGTACTATGACAATTTTCTTTTAAAAACACTTCATTTGTTATTTGTCTTTACACGTATGTGAGAGCTGTTCCTCTAGCTAATTACTAGTAGAGTATTATAAACAGAAAGGTAATACTGAGGTTTTTTATTTTCAGAGGAGTGTGTCCAGTGAAATTTTCAAGCTTTGTAGGAGAGACTTTGCTTGCCTCCAACATTTTTAATCTTGGAAGAACTTTCTCCTTTGAGGTTGAGATCTTGAAAAGTTTCAATGCTGTTGACTTCATGGAATTTATTTAATTTCAAACTTCAATATCAATAAAAACTTAGTGCAGTTATCTGAAAATGGGCTTATTGAACTTATCTCAAGCTCTACTGATGGATAGGAAAATAATGTTCAACACAAACATATAAAAGATTTCTAAGGAACTGAAAGACTCACATTCAAAAGCAGATTGTTTCAGCAAGTCTTTTTCTACCTTTCTTGCTTAAGTGCTGCATGAAATAAAATTATTTCCAAAACGTTTCTTCATAAAGTAAGTGTTCAAGTGAATCAGTACGTGTAAACAAGCTCTACTGAGGATTCATGCTGCCAGTTTAGGATAAACTATTTTGTATATTCAACTCCATTTCTCTGGTAAAATTTCCCTAATGAAATGTAGTAAAACTCACAAACCATCAGATCAACACACACCAGCAAAATTAAACCCCTGAGAATATTCACTGCTTTATTTTTATTAGTACTGCTTTAAATATTCAAAATGTATGGGTCATAAAATTATGCTTAGGGCAACATTTTCTCATAAGTTCATTTGTGCATGTTTTAAAATAGATTTAAAAACTAAATAGTTTTAATCTCAACCTTAATGCAGACACAACCAGCAGAAGTAGTGATGGGGGCAGATCTTAATAGGCCCCTCCTCAAATTGTTAATTTTAGGGAGTTTTAGGACAGGAAAAGGAATGTATTTAAAAGCCTGAAGCAGTTTATATAATGCTTCAAATTTCTAGAGCAGCCCCCACATTCCCTTCCTTACAAATACAAGATAAAATTACTTGGAATTTCCTTATATTATTACTGAATATAGGACAAACAAAAATACAGTCAAGAGTCAGACATGGTGACCTGTGATTATTTTTCATGGAAAGATCACAGGACAATATAAAATCTGAGCAGTCTAATAGAAAAATGGGCTTCCATGTAGTTTAGACACATGCATCTCAGCTTACAATTTATCATGCTATTACTCTGATCACAAAATGCAAGAGGAAAAGTTCATGTCTACTTTCTCGCAGATGTAGGGCATCACTGCAGCCCTATGCGCAGAAAAGTCACAATGTGATTTGAATGGGAAAGGGTTTTTTTGTTTTGTTTTGTGTTTGCTTTTTTGTTTGTTTCGGGGATTTTTTTTGTTTTGTTTTTAATTTTTTTCCCTCTCAAGGAAGCCAAGACAACCTGTGATATGACAGATAATTTCAGGAGATAATGGATGCATTATCAGCAGTAATTGGGAAAAAGGTCCCCTCATGTTCATCCCAAGAATCAAAAGATGCTATACCCCTGCTAAATCCCAGAGGACAGCCTTGCAACACCTCCCAAGTTTTTTGCCAGGTCTGAATGTAAAAACAAAGTTGAAGAAGAGGTGGAGGAAGGTGGCAGGTTGTGCAGGAGCCTGGTAGCACTAGGAAAAGAGAAGCTGCTGCTAGCAGGATCAGCAGGGGATTTGACACCTCATATTTATCTCAAAGAGCTTGGAAGCATCAGGGACAATATTCAGCACAAACCAGGGAGCTCCACAAAATTCTCTCTGATCTGAACTGCACTCTGCCCAACTTTTGGGTTACCATGAGCTAGAAGGTAGACAGGCCAGTGTCAATGCCTTCTGATGAGGTATTGTTGCAGGTCTGTGTGTTCCACCAGGAGGGGATGCAGAAGCTGCAAGAAAAGTCACTATAAACAGCCACCTCAAGCACATAAAGAAAGCTTTCTTTTCTTTCCTTTCCTTCTCTTTTTTTCCTTCTTTCACCTCTTTCTTCTCCCCCTGTCCCTCTCTCCCCAGTCCTCTCTGCTGGTCCCTCTCATCAATGTGTCCCCTAGGAAGAACAGACATTAGTTTTCACTTTCTTTAACTTCTGCTTGAAGGCAGGAGTAGAAGCTTCCACAAACAGAAAGTTCCAAGGCCAGTGACTTCTGGGTACAGGCAGTACAACTGCCCAGTACTGTCAGGGATTCTCTGTATGAAGAAGTCAGTGGTGAACATCTGTCACTAATAAAAATTGTCATTAATAAAAACTATTGACACAGTGCAAACTGGCTGGAGACTGCCTAGAACAGAAGACTGTGCGGCTGGAGCCTTGGTGTTTAAGCAGCCACAGACAAGTCAAGTGGCAGCATGGCCTCAGGATATTGGGAAGGAACTACAGGCTGGGGGCTTGATTCCAGCAGTTACCACCAGGAGAACTTTTGGAGCAAACACCAGACCACTCCTTTAGTCTTGAGTTAGATCTATATGTCGAGTTTTGTCCTTCCATGGTACAAAATTTCCCATCCAAGAAAAGCTTGCCTTGTCCATTACGCAGAACAGGCCTAAATGTAATTTCCCAGAAGATGGTTATTGAGAAGAATCTGGAAGTATACAGCTGGTCATCCCTACAGAGAAGATCACTTTTGTAGGGAAAAGGAATGAAATACAATGCACATCACATAGTACAGGATCTTAAGAGAGACAAATTGACCCAAAATGCACATCTAACGTTGCTTTCCTTTGGGATTTTTTTTTTTTTTTGTTCAGACATTTCATGCCAAAAAAAAGGTATCTGGATAAGAATCCAAACTGATTTGCCATAGAAAACCCACTTTATTTGACAATGCAATGAGGCAAGAAGAAATTTTTATCTGAGAGTGAAAAAAACACAAGAACTTTCTTGGGGAATACAGTAAAATCACAGACCAGACAGCAAGAAAAAATGACACTAGCAATATTCAGACCATTATAATATTTTTCTAGACAGTTGTCAGCCTTCAAAAGTGACAGAACACAAACCCACAAGTAAGCATGTATAAAGACCACCCAAAAACATTGTGTGATGTTATAGCTGGTTGAAATGGTTCAAAACCATTTTTAACGAAATAAACCTTTCAAATGCACAGGGAAATATAACAGCCAAGAAATCACCTAAATGCTTTTCAGAACAGATTCTCGTACAACATTATTTAAATATTAAGACTTATAATTGATGAAATTACTATTATAAAATATCATGTTAGCAATAGTATTTCCCAAAACCTCTTCCTTGCATTATACTGCTCCATATCCTATTTTCAGGCAGCCTCTCTAACATGAAATGCCAACTTTGTACACATCAATGGCCTCAAGGGTATAATTAAAACTTGTTATTTACATTTATTTTTTAAAATAATTAACTGGGAGCATGTCTAATGAATGGTAATGGGGTTTAAATTGAGACACAATATGTCAACTACCTTGCCATTTGGAAGCGAACTCCCACGCAGCTCCATGTGATGGGGAGCACGGGGTTGGCATGGGAGCCCTGTGGATGGCACTGCTGGTATTACATCAGTGGCAAACATTGGCTGTCTGTTAGTTGCTTTGAAGAACCTGATTTTCATTTTACAGAGTATTGATGAGTTATGGCACCGGTCTGACTTTGGTAGGCGTCAGAGGTTAAGCAGGGGCTTCTCCATACCCTAAGCTAAACCTGCTGTGGTCCTTTCCTTTGTTACTACACTCTCTCTGTTTTCCACTACTCCTAGGTATGTCCTTAGTTGACACAGTTTATAGGACATGGCATAAGCAGCTACTCATGCCAGAATAAGCTTCTGACTCAGAAAGAAGCTATGCATAAAGAAAATCCTCACACAGTGATGTACTTTCAAAATGCATGACCTCATTCTTCCCCAGTCAGGCTCTCAAAGGAAAACAGACCCAAACAAAACATTTTGTGGAGTGAAACATGAAACCAGTGTCTGCTAGCTCATTTCCAAGAGTGAAAGGCAAATTGCAGATTTGTAATCAATGTAACAATGCTTTTTTCACTTACTACAGGTATAAATCCATTTTCTCAGCATCCTGAAGGATTTTGCCACCATGGTACACTTGGGTCAAAAGCAGAGAATTGACCTATAAATGCATACTCATTCAAACCTGATCACTAGCTGGTGGTGCTAGTACTAATCTTGGTCATGAGTTTAAAAAAAATAAAAAAATTTATTTGCAATGTTTTCTCTAATGTTTTCTCTAACAGACTCTTGTAATCAGTGCAAAAACTTCCTAGTTTTCATATATGGTTTCAAATGTATTTTCATAAAAGATTAGCAGCTGTTCATGTGTAATACATATGTTCCACAGGTTCAACAAAAAAAAATCTCACTAGGAAAAAAGCCTGAAGGTATCTGTGTCAATAGTAAAATACCTACCACATGTCAAATAATCAAATGAATGAAGCTACAGCTTGTAAATACAATAAGAAAAGGAAGTAGAAAGAACATGACATTTTTCAAACACAGCATTCATAAGCTGAAAAATAGTTAGATGGGTGTTATCACTGTTTATCTTTCCCCCCGTCTTTATCTTCTTCCCTTAGATCTGTCCATTTTGAGGCTATTTTTTCCTTTAGAAATCCTTCTTGTCCCTTCTCCTTCCAAGTGATTTTTTGGCCTATTGTTGTGGGCTGCACTGCTAATATTTGATGCAACCTAATTTAGGCAAGTCTTGCACACAGCAATACTCATGAGTTTGTAGTAAAGGCTGCAATACCTGACAAGGCTCATTTTACATCAGCATGAGTACTTTATACAGCTCTGAGAGGACGAATTTAAGAAATGCAAGATTGGAATAAAGAAATGCAGGATTTCTTTATCTAGATCTATTTTATAATGTATCCCTATATACAGGGATACAGTAGAAAGCACCTCAAGTAATAGGGCTAAAATCCTTGAGCTAAAGCAAAACTGTGGCCCATACAATTATCACTTCAGACTATAGCAAATCTATTCTTTTGGTCCAAACATCTATTCATCTTTCTTTAGACATGAACTGATGCACATGCCTGCACATTTAAGGTAAAAACAGAAGAGAAACAATGCTCTTATTTCAACACTAAAAATTTAAATTTTCAAAACAGCTAAAAATTTTTGAATAATTGTAAAACAAAGGTTCTAACTAGATAATGATTTCTTTCTATGATATACACGAAAAAAGTGCATCACAATCACATGTATGCAGTTGAGTGCACTTCTACGGAGCAGGTAGGAAAACAGCAACCATAATGCATATGCTAAGAGAAAATAGAAGGTGGTATTCTAGACAGAAAATGTACTCTACCTGTAATATCTGTCAGTGTGAATAATTTCTTGGCTGCTGGCTAGAATATATTCTGCAGTTCATTTTGTTTTATCACATTATTCACACTTTTTTTCTGGAATAAGCCGTTCTCTTCTCATAAGAGTACATTCTAGTGGAACAAATGAGCTCAAGCCTATGATTGATTCTCCAACATAGTTGAGATGCTATAGCTTTATTCATTTTTTTTTAACTGCTTTATTCATTTACTACCTCCAGCATGACTCCAGAGTATCAGCTGCTGAGAAACAGCATTTTGAAAGGTTCTTTCCATGTTCAAGGAGGTGGCAGCGGCATTTTTTTAATAGTAAATTCCATGATAAGGGGGAGGAGAAATGCCTGACACAGACAGACTGTCTCTGCTCACCAGTTCAAGAAGTGCACTCCCAGAAATATTTTCTAAAGGCTTATCAGTCTAAACATTCCTCTTCAGCTCTGTTTCCCTGTTGAAATGCTGTGTGAGTCTATTTGGATCAAGGCAGCAACTCCCTGTTTTATTTCCTGCTGAGGAACTGGCAAGGATGGGAAATCAACAGCAATCTGAGCAAGATCCCTGGAGAAGCTAAAGCCATGTTATAGATGAGAATGTTTTGTACAATGCTATTCTGACAGTGTCACCAGAAAAAAAAAAAAAAACACAAAAAGAAACCCAAAATTCAAATCAAAACAAAATGAAACAAACTCAAATTTTAATGATAAAAAACCCCAAAGCAAACAACCACAACTCTTTTTTTCAAAGCTATATATATTCGTTTTTTACCTCTACACTACCAACTAAAATAAACATAATTTGGGATGTACAAAATTCACACAGAAATCACTGTATTCTTTTCTTGAAAGACTTATGGTAAGAGAAGAATGACAAGGTCTATCAACTACTGTGGATTTCTCTTTCTCAGGACTTGCTTGTTTTGTTCAGTAAAATATTTTTTAGGAAAAAAACTAAAAAAGAACCCTTTTTTCAAGACTTTCCTTGATATCTCAGACCTGCAACACATCAGCTAAATAGCTCGCACACAGTTATTTCTGCTCAGGAAATCCCATTATGTAGTATTAGACATTTTCAAATACAGACATTCAGAATAATCCTGAAATAATAACAGCTAGTTTTACAACTAAAAAAAAATCAAAAATCAAAGGAAAACATGGGTTCACATACAATTTAAAAGGTAAAGGTTTAGTCAAAATAAAAAAAATTAAAAAGGGACCTAAGTTGTGTTTTTTAATGACCAAAGAAAGCACCTAAATTGAGTTGGGCCCCACCAACTGGAAACAGTAAGAACATACAGCCAATTCTGCAATATAAATGATAAGATCTGTGACAGGTAAAATTCAATGGCAAATAAAACTGGTTTTAGAATAAATTGTGAAAAAAATGTTGCACATGTGGAACGATAATAGCCACTGATATCTTGTATTAAAATGCTCTTACTCTTACTTTTCAGAAGTATTTAGTTGTTGTTTTAAAGGCAATAACTGTACATGGTGTATCAACCCTAGTTTATAAAAATGTAGTCTCTAAAAGGGAGACAAGAAGTAAAAACATGCATGAATTTAATTCCGATCTCATGTAATGAAATGACCTTTTAAAGTTCTGCTTAGAAGCAGCTGCATAATTTACTCTGCCACAATCTTTAGAACGCTTGGAAGGCTGGATAAGGAACAAAATTCAAATATTTGGAACTCAACCACTGAATTTTGGACTCCTTCCTTTTCCAATGTCTTAACTTTGTTTATCAGCAACTCTTCTGCTGTGCAAATAAAACTATAACAACTGAGCAAGCAAGAGATGCCTTAAATTAAAAATGCTCTGTGAAGAGAGCAACTGTGCAAAAGCATCATGTAAACCAAAAATGACTAAAAGCAGAAGCAAGCTAAGCAAGTTCATGAGCTCAAGGATCTCAAGAGGGAGAAAGTTTTCATTTTCCAAAAGCTCTACCTCCCTCCTTTTCCAGCATACAGGGCAGGAGAAATGTGAAGGGAGCAGCACTTCCCAGGGATTGCTGGGTCAGAGAAATGGGGAAAAGCACAGCTGGTTCTTGTGTGTGCTCACAGAAAGGCTCCTTACCTTTAGAAATACATTATTGTGTCTGGTACTACCTCTTGCTTGCAGAGGCTAAGCCTGCCTCTCTCCAATAAAACTAATACTCACAGATGCTACAGCAGTAAGATAAAGAAGAAATAGTAAACATCATCTTTGTCTCTGACAGACGTAGGGGTGGAATCACTGATTTTACACCATTTCCTTTAAACCTGCAAACACCAAAACCCTTCCTCCTGCAGTCAGGGAGCAGCCTCCCTGCGCTGCACCCTGCCCCAGTGCTCCACACTGCTCTGCCATCCTGCGCTGTTACAGCCAGTATGATTCACCTCAGGTATGTACTAAACGTGAAGTTTTTTTATTTCTTCACATTTTTAAAATAATTAATGTAATTTTAGGCTTAGGAGAGAATCTGTAAACTCTTCTAGGCTACCTAGAAGCCATTCACCATTTGTGGTTTGCATGTTTTTTTCGTTTGGCTTCTTTTGACATCCTTGTCAGCAGTTTTGGAAGAAAAGGACTTGGGAGCTCCTGAATGACCCAGAACCCTTTCACCCCATCCTGCCAGCTGCCTCAGGCTCTGCAAGGCAGTGCAGCACTGCAGCACCAGCTTCCCTCTCTGCCTGTGAAAGAGAGTGAGCATTTAGCACTCTGCTGAGTGTTTATTTCAACCACAACAAATGGGAAAGAAACACACACTTGATCTCGGCCTCCCCCTCACAAGCAGGGGCTTCTTATCTCTCCTCCTACCTCTTCAGTGCTGTAATTTAGAGCACAGTTCTGGGTCTGTTACATGCTACTTGGAAGTTATCATTGCTCCAGCTATTCATGGCTCATAAAGTATTGTTCTCTCAATTGCACTGTATGGCTCTTTGTGTGGAAATGATGGATGAAATGGGATACATATTACTTAATGATTAGACTTCTGCAAAACATGTTCAAACAGATATGCCAGGCTTGATGATACCTTATTATCATCAATGAAACAGAGACAGCATAATGGTGCCATGTATGTATTTCTCAGCAGTAAATGCAAGGGAAATGTTTCTGTTTCAAGCCCCGACAGCTCTTTAGTCTCAGTTATTTCAGTTCAGCTAAAGATGACATGCTAAAATGAGGGCATTTATTACTAAGTGGCATTAAGAAGGGGGATATTTAACCTACCATTGCTTACAGCAATGCATGGAGAAATCATCTAATGTGTGCTGGCAGTAATTTATGACATTGGAAAAAACGCTATCATCTTTTTTCCCCTGTCTGTGGTCTGGCTTTGCAAACTACAAGCCCTCAGGAGCAAGTTTGATATAATGCGGCTAATGAGAATAAGTGAGCATACTGCAATATTCTTAAAGGGTTACACTGCTGAGTCTTTGACTCTTTATACTTTTTAATTTCCTTGTACAAACAGTGCAGTAAAAAAACGGCAAAATCCATTTGGCTGGTCTGTGCTACAAATTAAATCCTTGATTAAATTTTGGCAATTACTTCTCCGGGTCTTTTTCATTTAAACATTTTTAATTCATTTGAATAAGCTTCTTAATCATGATTCTGGCAATCCATTGTATAGCAAGACAAACTCTAATAAATACTATAATGCAGCAACAGACAAACAGAAAGATGGATGGATGCTGAAAAGGAAAGGTTCTGTCTTTTGGGCATTTTTTTCTTTTTTTTATCTTGGTAAGTGTTGCCTGTATCCATCTTTCATGAAAGTTGTATTCCAGTCTTCTGTGATGTTGAAATTTATCTCATTATGTGTTGACATTTCCCTTTGTGATGTCAAAAGCTAATAAAGACTCCAGGTAGGGTTTCAAACCCTCTTAATAAGAGGGTGGAAGAAAGATTAAATCATCCTTAATGCACAAATCAATACTGTAGTCAACCAAAGGGTACAAATTAAGAGGAAAATGTGAAGGGCTGTCACTCTTGTAGCAGGAAAGATGCTAGATGGACATTTTCAGTAAAGGTGCTTGAATTTAGCTGCTTAGCCTTTACTGCACAGGATTGTATTACCTATTGGAAAAGTATCACAGAACTTGAGCTCTTCTCTGGAGGTTTTGGGTGGGTTTTTTTCATCTGCAAAGACAGACATGAGACAGCAGGAGGTAAAGTACCTCCTTAGTCAGAGGGGAACTGTCTGAGCAGGGAGAGTAGCACCATGCCATTTTCTGTGCAAAAACAGTGTGAGGAAAAGCAATGACAACTTGATGAGCACAAAGAGTCAGGAGAGAACAGAAATTTTAAAAAGCCCTACAGGAAAAACAAAACTGGGTGGAAATAATGAAATATTAACCATTTATTTTTAATTACTGTACTACTATTTTCCTGCTGCTAAAATGTTTAGAAAATACTGATAAACACAGAAGTTAAAAATTCATACAGTGTTTATCAGTGGCCCTAGAAAAGAAAGAGTTAAAATCTTACTGCAAGGCCAACTCTCTGTTGGACAGGAAATATGCTAATATCTAGCCCAGAGTATCCCTCTTCCTGTAACCTCTGCAAATGCTTAATCTCACCAAAACAGAAAAGATAACCTCTGTGATCCTGAGAGGATAAACAAAGGGAATGCACATGCCCTGGTTTTTTCCCCTTTCCTTTAAGCCAGAAGTCACCTGTAGATAGATTTTGCTGCTTTTTCCCACTGCATTCCAGAGGTCTGACTTTATGCAGCTCATACAATTTAAAAGCTGTACACAGATTTAGGTGCACTTCATTGCAATTTCACCATCACATTTCATTGTGGGCTCAGTGTGAGGTAAAGGCACAAAGAAAACAAATAAATAGAAGACAAAGAATACCTAGATTATAATAAAAGAGGGGAAAGACTAGCTCTCAGCAAGCTGTATTAATGTTGTGTCTGCCTCTTCTTGTCCCTGAAGTCAAGGGACTGAACTTGGGGATTTAATTTGAAAGGTGAAGGTTCTGCATACACCTTTGTTAGCTTGCAGAGGATACAGAGTGGCTGAGCTCATCTGTTTGGTAAAAAGCAGCAGTGGATATAGATATAGTGCCCAAACAATTAGTCTGTCAATGCCATATCATTATGCTTATGCTCAGTTTCACAATAGCACATAAAGCCTTTTTAAACTTCAAATGTTGGGCCACACAATTTAGTATGCCAGTTAATAAAATCAGGGGTTTCTTCTTAAAGCCTCTTTTCATGACAGAATTTCATTCTCTGGAGTGTTCTTATCAAACTTCTGTTATGATCCTGAATAAAAACCTAGTGCCTGAAAAATACTACAGTGAAGAAGGGGAAAAAATCCCAAACAAAGCACAAGAGAGAAAAATTTTTACCAAGATAAAAACCTTCAATATATTACAACAATTCATATTAGAGCGCAGGTGACAAACACTTCAAGTCCATCACCAGGAAAGAAAAATTAACTATGATCTATTTATACAAGTATGGTGATGTGAAAGGAACAAGGAAAGAACAATTCAGGAGGAAATTACAAGCTCTGAGCTTCTAATTTTGTAGATTATTGTCATTTTCTCTGCAGATGTTGGTGCAGAGAGACAACTTTAACCCTGAATTCTCTTCTTGCATAAATGAGGGACTACAAGCCTCCTGATACTGGGTTCAATATAACATGAAAATTAAAATTGGCAGAAGTAAAAAGTAAAATGTCGTGCATAAATCTAAAGGGTAAAACATAGAAGCCACAGACAATATCTTCAGGATAAGCATTATGTTGCAAATGGATGTTTTTCTATAGAATCCCTTAATTTAGTAGACTGGTAGAAGATGCAAAGACTTTCTCATTGTGATTAGAAATTAAGGTCCAAATTACACTTCTGGATGCCCAGGGATTTCTCTAAATTAATCATGGGAGTGTAAGGGAGACATATAGCTCACTGCCTTTGATAAGGAACCATATGGTGTCAACAATCCCAAGAACTCAAATCCTGCTCTAAACTGGGCTTTTCACAGGTGCCTTTCATCTGCTGGTAAGACTTTTCTATTTTCTACACCTTCAGAACTTTACCTCAGTTTTGGTGTGAAGGATAACACCCTCTGCTTTGAAAGCAATGAAAATAAAACTACTGGCTGATTAATTGGTGCATCAATGCATTTTTATATCAATTGTTATGTGTTAGAAGCCTTACCAAGGACTTCAATTACCAAAGGTCTCGCAAGGATAACACTATGTTCAGACAATTCCCTCTCTCAACTAACCATCCATCGAGTGGCAGACTTTTTTCACATTTTTTAAATGATTTTTTTTTAATATATTTTAAAATAAAACCTTTTTATGAGCTTCAACTCCAGCACATCACAGCCTGCCAAATTCATCTGCTTATAGCCCAAGGCTGAAACATCTTTTAATGCTCAGTTTCTACAAACTGAGAAGGACAATTCCAAGCCCTGAATTGTATCCACTCCTTCCCTACCTCACTCTGCCCAGCTGGCACCTCCTGCCCAGCCTGAGGGGCACCTTCAGGATCTGGCTCTGGCAGAGAGACACCCTTTGTTACTCAGTGTTGGGGGCAGGCTGCAGCCCAGCACTCATCAGGACATTACCATGCAAGCCAGCATGTTACTTTTCTCTATTCAGTCCCTAAAGGAATCATGTTTGACAGAAGCGAACAGCTGCTGTGTATTTAGAGATGTGAATGTATTGCATTATTTAATGAATTGTGTCATTTTAATATAATTATTACTAAAAGTCCAAACGTAAGCCTATTTTTATTTATGCTTAAAATTTTTACCCGCTAAGCATTTTCAACTCTGTTTGGAGCCAGAAGTGCTTTCACAAGGTTAGACCACCATAGTACTCCCAGTTTTGTTTGTGGATCCTTATTCAGCCACTTTCTCTTCAACAAGAATGATCTCCTCTTTCCAGATAGTACCAGGACTGTAGCTGCACTGCTTCCACTTGAGCCAGCTCCCTACATGCCACTAATATTGCTCTCTCACATACAGCATTCCTGGGCTTTCAACATATTCTACCCATGCAAGGATTCCTGTTTCTCCTCATTTTTTTTAGCAAAACTCTTTTATTACCCCAGTACCTCCACCTACATGCTGACTCTTAACATCATGACAGTAATACCTATGCCAAAAAGTCTTGAGCATGAATTATTCCTTCATGTGCTATGTGAGTACCTCATGTGGAGCAAAGGATGAATTTCAACAAGCCACTTGATGCTACCAATTTCTTAGCACACGAGCAGCCTAACAGGCAGCAGTGCAGCTCAGCAGGTCTCGCTGTCAAGCCCCCAGCACAGCTCGGCTCCCACCATGTACAAGGACATGACAAGGCAGTTTTGATCCTGGTGTTCACTTTCCCTTCAAAACAGCACCACTAATAAACTCAGGGGGTTTTCAGAACAAGAGGGGATAAAAAGGGAACATGGGTTATGACACCTTTCCTTATTACTGGAATCCAGATTGTGACTTGACTCTGCCTACCTACCGCTTAAAATTACCGTGAGGTGAAAGGATTTTAGAAGCGGTGCTCTGCCTCTAGCAGGAGACGGATTCAAAACGACTGGTCACACAGCTCTGGTGATCACATGCATTCACAGCATCTCATTTTATGCACTTATGCAATAACCTAATTTCTGAAAGTCATCTGGAATCATTCTCTGGGGCTGGGACCCTGGGCCTGACACATGTTCTTTTTGGAAGGTGTTTCTGGTTTCCCAACTGTTGTTCTGCATTGCTCTAGGGCTTACAGACACTAGCGACGGCCACAACCTCATGCGTTATTCACATACCTCTATATTGCTCCACTACTGGGTGGATACTGAATTAGTCATCACCAAGGGTCACTGAAATATTCACCTATTACTTCATTTGCAGTAGATATTCGTGTGGATGCTAGCCAAGTTAATGCTGAATATGTTTTTCACTTGCAGCCTTAGACAGATGATGTCCTTATTTCCTAAAATACCTGTTGCTATCAGAAAGAAGAAAATGTCTCTTTCCATATATGCCACACACATCTGTATGAAATCAATTAAAGACAGGAATGTTGCTAGCCCACCTTAAAAAATGCTTAGGTAAAATGTGTGTGTACACCAAACTACCCCATGCTGGGTTTTTTAAAGATATTGCTTATTTAAAGTAGTCAGACCAAATGCCCTCTAGGATCAAATTCAATTCAATTCAATCTTAAACAGCACGGAGAAAGTGATTACAGAATGGTAGTGCTCTATTTCTTTCTAAAGAAGTAGAGAGCATCATATGAAACTGTCAGAGGTCTAAGATACACAGAATTAATAAAACTGTAGAAGTCACTGGCACAGGATGTTTTAGATGTGTGTACATTCACAAAGGGGTAAGTAGGGGAAAAAATCCCATCTGTGTGAAGCAATCCATGCCAGGGATGTCACGGACATCTAACCCAAATATGTCTGTATTTTCATACCATACCCCTACATGCCTCAGAAGTAGAACACAAGCACATTGAAAGCCCCTCTCAGCAGTGCACCCAGGCATGATGCTGTTTAATCTGTCCCTTATTACTAGTTTTCATTTGCAAATTGAAAGGGGGAGCTGTGGGCAGGAGGGATGTAGCTTGCTCTTCCCAAAGGGGTGCTTAAAATCCAACCCCTTTTCTGAGCAGCCATGAGTGCAAAAGGCAGCAAAAAAATCCTGACAGGCACTCTAATGAAAATGCAGCCTGTTGTAGTCCCTGTGATAGAGAAAAATTCAAAGAAAAGGAAGGAACAGCCAGTGGGGCTTCACAAGGGACTACTCTGAGAGTTTAAAGAAAAAAAAGCAGGCATACTGGAAATAGAGAGGATCCACACAGGACTACAGAGGATCAGTAAAGACTTGCAGGGAAAGTAAGAGTAACAGAAAAGCAAGGGGAGTTCACGCTCGCCAAAGGGATTAAGGGGAGTAAGAGAGGCTTTTACAAATACTTCATGTCAGGCAGGAAAAAGATGGAAGAGGCTCACTAATAAATGAACGCCAGGACAAAGAAAAGACAGGGACTCTAAAACAAATCAAACGACTTTTAACAAGGGACATAAATAAGAGAAAGCCGGATAATAAAAGGAAAACTGGATAATAAAGAAGCAGGCAAAGGAAAGCCTGAGTTTGGTGCTGCAGCACTGAGGTACAGGGAACACAGGGCAGCAGGGGAGCCTCTGCAGCAGGCACTGTTCCCTCTGCATGGGGCACAAGGGACAGCACAGCCCAGGAAAGGCTTCCTACTAGCATTGCACCTGCAGCTCTGCTGTGTCCCTCTGTCAGAAAGTAAGGAGGGAGTGAAACAGTTCTCCTTCTTCTCCTCACCCACCTCAGAGTCCAGGAGAAGGATGGGAGCTTCTTCCAGGATCTTGCAAACATAATTGACTGCACAAAGCCTAAAGGCATGTGAAGTCAATAGTTCATATTTTGGACCAGAACCATGTTGTGAGGCCATTGGGCATAGAATTTAGTGAGAATCTTCTGCCTGTCATGTCAATTCTGTCTCCCTTTGAAGATACACTGGTCCCCATGCCCTGGTTTACAGATCAGACCTGCTGTGATATCTCTTACGGCACCTCCACCAAGAGTTTAAAATTTAACCTGCTGATCAAGTTTAGACTTTTCCCCAAAGAAGCACAAAACCTCAGTGGATAGTAGAGATGGGATAGCAAATTTCCCCCACCAGACTTGGCCTGTCCATGGCACCCATGGAGATGGGTGACATACAAGGCCAGCAGCTCAGGTAAAGGCTTTCAGAACAAACCTAGTATCACTGCAGAACATCTGTAATACAGATATAGACACATCAAAATCACCCATCAGTTCTAAACTGCCCTTCAAACTTGACCGTGAAAAATACCTCCCTGGAAAAGATGACTTGCCTCAATCTTTTATTTTTGGATTCCACTTATCAACAAGAATACTACTAATGTGATGGAAATGTATGGGCCACTCGATTGGTATGTGCCCTTTACCATCTCTCAAAATAGGTCAAAATGATAGCAATACCAGTCAGATGCCAGTGCCTCAAGAGCACACAGCAATTTCTGAGAAACCTTGAGAAACTTTCTTTCAGAGGTTAAGATATTAAATAATTTATGTATGTTATGGAAGTTTTCCCAATAATCATCTCACCCAACAAAATAAACATGTGTCAAATGTAAACTCTGTATTTTTGGACTCTCCACCTTGGCTATATTAATATTTCTCGGGAGAAACAGAGAAAGCAGCACTTTCTCGAGTGCAGCTCAGACCTAAGCAGGGAGTAAGCCTACAGTTCTGAGCCTCTTACCCTCCTACAGACTCCATCTGTGAAAAAGTTTACACAGCTCTGAGGACCCAGTGCTCCACAGAGAGCAGCTCACATCAAACCCACTGCTACTGACTCAAAAGCACCCATAGGCTGCAAAACTGAGCCATGTGCTCCAGCTTTGCTTGCCAGGGTGGTGGGATGATGCCTGCCACCTTTGATTCCTCTCATGCAGCCTCCATCTCTCTGTGTAGCCATTACCTGCTTCTTCCATGCTCCAGAAGAGTCCTTTAACAGTTTAAGTCCTATTCTGCAGGGAGACCCTGGTGCAGGAAGGAGGGCTGCTGAGCCCTGTGGGGAGGCATGGCCAGCCAGGGTATTGTCCCCCCACATGTCAAGAACACCTACTCCACTGCTGCACTAACAGCTTCCTCCTAACGGTCTTCAGCTCCACACAGAGTAAAACAATTTACACTGGCAAATAGAGATGCACATAACCAATGTACCAAACAGCAGAGAAGATATTCAACTTGTTCTCTGCCTATTCTACTCTCAAATGCACCCACTCATTAAGTTGTTGATCCGAGATTATTAACTCTGAGTACTTCCTTCCATTTTGTCCAGCTCTCTCTTGGTTTTCCCTATCACGCACCAGAGGAACCCACTAAATTTCTACAACAGTTTTACTCAGTTTAATAAATTAAAAGAGAAACAAGAATGAATGGAGTCTTAATACAATTTCTTACCAAGTGGAAAGTAGTCAGAGCTACTATGTTGTTGGAAAATAAGCAAACACTGCCTCTTACACTGAATCTTTCTCCATGTATCAGCCTGTAGACAAAAGCACCTGAAACTAGTTCTCCTATTTCAGACAGAACATACATTAATTTACTTTAGATGAGGATGGATAATTAAGTTCAGGCTCTAATAAAACCTTGACATCTGATTTAAAGAACAAGCACATATGAAATAATATATGCCAAAGCCTCCAGAAATTTGCAGGCATTAGGACATAGGAGAAGCAAAATGCTGCAACACAGTGATCCAAATTAACTATTCCACTGGAAACCCAGAAGCTGTTAACATTAAATGTGGACACACCAAACTATGTTAGAGAAATAAAAAGTTACTTCAAAAGGCATCTATTATTCTTTGCTAATACTCCTAACCTCTTTTCAGTTTTTTTGATAAGCTAATGACATAGGCTGCCGGGGAGAAAAAAAGCCTGCCGTGAAGGAAGAATCGGGTAAAGCCAGAAATCACATCTCCTACAGGAGTCAGAAAATCAAAACGTTTTTTAGGTACAGGATAATTTATGCACTAACTTTTCAGAATAAATTTGTTGCTGAGGCCCCAAGGATGCCTCTCACTGAGGCAGAATATTATCAAACAGAAACGAGTGCTTTGCTTTCTCAAAATCCCAAACAACTCAAAGAAGAAAACCTGAAGCTTATTTACAAGCATCACTTGTGCACTTACAGCCATGAGTAACAGATTTCCATTAACACTCTGAAAAAGAGTATTTGATTTTTACAGACAAGCTTAAGGCTATGCTTAACTTTGGATGCAGCCAGTGACCAAGCTTCAGTGATTAATTTTTATGTGAACCACAATTATTATGAGAATGTCTGTGCTGTTTTCTTCATTTTCTGATTTTTCACTTTCATGTATTTATGTCAGAGGCTTCAACAAAACAGATTTATAAACAGGGACTTGCATTATTACCCTTGACTCTTTCATCTTCTGAACTAATGTAACATCTAGTATAAACTTGGACAAAACCAATGAGATATACAGTTTATCTGTTCACAATAAAATTGCACAGAATAAAAATGACTTAAAGATTATTTCATCTTTTCTCATCTTTCATGTAAATTGAATTTTGCTACTGTGAGTTCTTTCTGTACACACAGGCGTGGAAAACCAACTACTTTTTTATGGCATAATGAGCACTTAGGTAGCTGCAGAGAGAAGCATTCAATTGCATTTACATTTCGCAATTATTTAATGTCACCTATTAATATCCAGCTACTGTCTCCAGCAGTTATACCTTGCAAGGCAGCTGAGCATGCAAAATGTGCTAAAAAGGAATTTCCTCCTCATTTCCATCTCTGTTCTACTAACCCATGGTTCCCATTGTCCCTGTACACCATTCCCACCAGGAAGGCAACTTGCATTAAGCACAGTCCCAGCACACCAAGCCTGCTGCCAGCACACTCTCAGCACTACTCCTCTTTTCTGCTCACACATCACAGTGCCTTACTCTTTTTGGGTTTTGTTTTCTGTAATCCCTACCCTACTGTTGCTTGGGAGGTTGAGTTCCTTGTCTGCCTTGGAAAAAATCCCAACTACATAGCTTTGAGCGCCCCAAGCTGTGATTTTTTCTTATCTTTCCCTGTATCAGGAAGATTCAAGTGCAACAATGAGACTCATAGAGCCAAGTTTATACTGTGCCACTGATATTCCAAAGATATTTTTCTGAGAAGCAGACATCTACCTGGACTGATCTCATGGCTTAATTTCAGTTTTCATAGTTTGGATCCCTGCACACCTTACATTTGAGTACTGTTTTCCAACTTGCTGAAAGCACTGAGTGGAACTGCATGTGGTGCACCTGTACAAAGATAGATGCGTGCCACCCATGCAGAGATCCATGTCAAACCAGACACAGAGTGATCTGAGGTCTGAAGCATTAAAGGAAGCTTGTAAAAAGTTTACTTTCAGAGCTTTAATATATTATTGACCCTTTTCTTCCTATTAGGCAGCCTTCCCACTTTTAGTTTCCTAACATACCTTCCTTCACCAATTCTCAAGTTGATCACCATCTCTCTCAGGAGCCCTCATCTCCCTTAAAACAAATACACATTGAGTCAGATCAGCTGATTATTAATCCCACTATGTCTCTAAAGGGTCAA
Organism: Catharus ustulatus; assembly: GCF_009819885.2. NCBI lineage: Eukaryota > Metazoa > Chordata > Aves > Passeriformes > Turdidae > Catharus > Catharus ustulatus. The sequence continues at coordinate 42,141,129 of NC_046221.1, read as the reverse complement.
AATGTTGGCAATGGAAATCAGTGGTCAATCATGTAATTACCTCAGCAGGACTCTGATTACATGAGCACAAGAGAGATTACACAGAAAGCTGGCTAGCATGTGGATCTACTTTGGAGCCCCAGGGTACTACAGAGGCTGGCAGCCAGAGCACAGATGGGCAGCAATTCTCTCAGCCACACATGCAGGTGGATTTTTGGGTATGTTGCAAATAAGCCCCAAAGGCAAGAAGAAAACTCCAGCTTTCTTCCTAGTGTCATTTCATTGCTGATGACTGGTAACACCTTTCAACTCTTCCTCTTCTTCTTTGCTCTATAAAGACTGTGCTAGCAGAAGAGATTCCACGACATGAATCCATGAAGACCAGTGGCCTTAAGCATATTTGACATTAGTGGTGAAACTTAACTTGGCTTCAGTGTGGGAGAAACTAATCCCCTAGGAGCCTGAGGTTTGCCTCTGAAAAAAACTTGTACCTGAATTTTGGCCAAAACTTGCAGAATTCCTAAAAATCTGCTATGACCAGCTCAGAAAATACATTTATTTTGACTTGGGATATGAAAACAAAACTCCACAGAAAGGCCTGGTGATGCCCAACTACTATTCTTTCCAAATTTGAAGAGAGACCTTCAAATGTTTACACAGCATGCTTTTAGCTTCAAATAATTATTTCAATGCTATCTGCTGCAGTCACATCTGGTTTAGAAAAATATTTTAAAACCATTCTGCCCAGGTGGGAATTTATTTAGATACACAAGCCTGAAAACAGAATTTAAAATCCAACAACAATCCCACACTTTTTGGGAGCAGATTGGAGAAATGCTGAGAAGAGCATTGAGAAGAACTTTGCTGAAGTTTTCTGAAACTCTGCTTTGGATTGGGTGGGGTCAGCAGCCAGCCCAGGGATAATTCTGGAGTGTTTCAGATGGGAAGATCATACAAAACATGTGAAAAAATCTCACCAAAAAGATGAAGACCTGAAGAAGTCACTGTGCCACTGCAAGGGCTCTGTAGGCATCAGCACTGAGCCAATTCTTTCTGAATGATATTCATTTATATCCACAAAAAGACAGTAAAGTTTCCAAGGATGTAAGCAAAATCCAAGATTCAGTTTGAAGTAGAAAGCTTTTGAGAGAAGTATGGCCACCAAGTCTCTATAATTTTTTTTTTTTTTTTTTTTTTGGGGGGGCGGGGGGAGTGGTGGAATTTTGCTCCTTTTGTTTCCAGCCCCAGACAAAACAAGGAAGGAAGAAAAGTTCTCAGAGATTTAAATCTGGCTTTAAAATAAATGTCCCACTGTCTTGTGAGAACCAGTCTTTTGTGTCCCTCCCTCATATGGGGAGAGAAAAGTGAAGGTTTTAGATCTTGACTAATAAAATGAATCTATGAAATACTGACCAGAGCTGCTACTCCTCACAAAACTGCTACACAAAGACATCATTTTGTGTTGCTGATATCTGACCAAAGGCAAAGAGGCTGAGCAATGTGCCTTCATGTCAGGAAAAATAATGCAATGCTTAGATTGTGCCAAGTGTGGAAGCCCACTGGGGCTGAAAGGGAGGAAATGCAAACAATAAGCCTTTAGTTTTGCACTCCACAGCGCTACTCTGAGGTTGAACATCCCAGACCCTTTCCAAGTGCTGCCTTCAGAGCCTCACAGTATTCTTTCTGCATGAGTAAAGCATAAAATAAAATTAAATTAATATTAACATTGTAAAGCATTGGATACCCTTCTTTCTCTGAATCACTAGGCAATTTTGTAAATCCATCAGACAGGGGTTTTAGCCCAAATCTCATCTGTGCCAGAAGTTATAAAGGGAAATGCCCCCACAGATGTTAAGAAGACTTTGAAAACTGTTAGTCTGATATTCCTCCTCTAAAACTCAGAGCCACTGGGGTACTACTGATGAAAAAAACAACACCCAAAGGCTCCAAAAAGAACAAAACCCCAAAACATCGCTCTGCCATCATGTTTCTGAGCCTTCTTGCAAATCTAGCTTTGAAAAACTCCTATTTTAACTTTTTTAATTAAAAAATGAACAGTAATGAATTAAAACCATTTTTTGATTTAACCTGCTTACATCTTAAATAAACAACTACCTTGAGACAAAGTGTCTGTAACACATGTAAAAATGAATATTAAACTCTTAGTATAAAAATACCTCCTGTGGATTTCAATTTTGCTTTTAAACCCCTCTTGGGAAAATTATTTTAAACACAGGTGCAGATAACAGTAGGCTTAGATAAAAACTGGTTTTGAATAGTTTGGGGCTGGATTACAGGCTAGTAATACCTCTGTAAAGCCACAACAGTAAAGATAGCCTGGACAGACCCTGAAAGCGTACATACGTACATTATAAATCTTACACAAGATTAGATACTGCTCTTAAGGGTGTTAAGAACCTAACAAAACACCCCCAGCTCTCATGAACAGAGCCAAGAAAGACAACTAAGACTTGTAGTTTTGGACACCTTTTCCTCCCACGAGAGGCTGAATTGTCTGAGAAAGATATTCAAAGCATACCATTAGCCTAACACTTTCCAAAAAAGCACTCCGGGTTAGGGGTTTTTATGGAATTTCCTTGTTTAGAAGTTATCTATCTGCCTTTAAAAATCTGCCTTCAAGCATAAGTGCATCTTTAGATACCTAAAAGAAATTTAAAATTCTGGTCAATAGTGTCCCATTTTCTCCCATCTAGCCTCCATAACTTAATCAGACAACTCACCACTTTGAGAGCAAGAGTAATTAAATCCTTGTATTAGAACTGGGTCCCATTAGATCTACTCCAGAAGAATATCTTCTTAAATGAGATCTGCAGAAAAAAGACATCTGCTGGAAGAACTGGGCTGTAAATTACTATTTGAATGCTGATGGCACTGAGAAAAAAAAAAGAAACTAAAGGCATTTAAATTCCTATACCTAGAGAGGTATGTTTTTTAATTAGATGGGAGGCAAGGTTTGGAATAAGAATATTTCCATGTGCTCTGCCTGAAAATACAGATCTCTCTCTTCAGTCCTAAGAAAACTATTAATTGGATGGGATTGTGTGCTATAACTCTATTTATGGTGTAGTCTAACACATTGCACTAATGTGTTCCAAGAGGTGTCTCCTTAGGAAAAGTATGCAAGCAGTGAAAAAATGTAGTTGTGGAAGGCATGGCTTGCCTTGCAGTGCAGGGGGGCACAGGACATGTATGTAGGTGCTGATCCATCGTGCCTGTTTCCAGGTAGCCCTGTGCTCTCTGAAGGCAGATAAATAGCTCCAAAATGAGAACAACCCCTCTGCTCCACATATTAAATCAATTTGTCCTGAAGGAGGCTGTGCTAATGATGGCAGAAAAAAAAAAAAATTCTCTCTCTTTTCCTATTCTGACTTCAGATATAAATCTGTGGCAAAAGAAACATTTGTAGCTGGTCCAAATAATTTGTTACTGAGTGAGTTTGACAGATTGATAACACTTTCTTTGATGCAGTAATAAACATTTTCAAACAGAAATCAGGATTCCTATTTTCTGTTTTAAACAAGGATCTGGAGAGGTCCATTATATTCAATTCAATATTCCATGCATATATTGAATTAAAACCAGCTTGGTAATGAATATTTGTATTTTTTTTTGGTCAAGTACTATAATTAAAGAATGCTGTGGAAGGACAGCTTTTACCCTTTACCCTGCAGCTAGCACAGAGATGCCCAGTAATGAGCCAGCATGTAAAAACAGTGGCAGGAAGGCTAAAAGAGGTACAGCAATGTCTTTGAGAGATCTCCCAGCTACCAACCCAACACAAGGCTAGGCACATTTACTCACTGCCCTTTATAGGGCACAAGATTGATTTCAAGTGCTGGATCAGCAACATGGATGAGCTGGAGGAGAAACCAAGGTTAAGGAGATGGTTTGAGGGAGCATTACTATGCAAACTGGATGTCTCCCCATTTGGTAGGCCTCTGAACAGAGATGAAGAGAACTGCTTGCCATAAATATACGTAGGGCTGCAGTGCACTAGCTCTCTTGTGATGAGCAATAAGGGATCAAAGCTGATCCCTGAGGCTGCCATGTGCAAGATGCCAAATAAGTCTGTTATGGACTTCCAAACCATGACATTTCTTTCTTCCTTCCTTTTATTCCGTGCCCCCCCTCCCCCCGTAATTCAGAGATGCCCAAAGATCTCTGATATTTCAGCAATCTACTGGGGATTGCCAGATGAATAAATGGCTGAAAAGCCACAATAACAGCCCACACCCTCCCCTCTTGCCTGGATTCACAGAGTAATGCCAGGAGTTTCATACGCCCCAGGAGCTCAAAGAGCAGCACGGGCGACTGACTGTCTAGTAAAATAAGGATGATTAAGTCAGATCAGAGTCATTGTTTGCCTTTATGACCCACATCTAGTCTTTCATCACATTTACAACACTTAATCCTAAATAGGAAATGCTCCATTTATTTTGACCACTGATGTATTCAGGACAGTCTCAAGGGTCAACACAGTTTCCATCTTTCTTCTTCCTAAGCTACATTATTATTACTGTCCCATGGGAAAATCAGGCTTCAGCTTATCACATCAGTTTCTTGCACTTTTTTGAAGAAGCTCACTGAGAGGAAAGTGAGGGAGAGCCAGGGCAGACCTCTTACTCCCCAAGAAGCATATCCACCACATATTGCATGGACTTTGGTTAAGTGATTACAGGGAGTTTCCAGCAAAGCTTGGCTGACATCAACAACATTACCCCCAAAATACAGACTGCAGGATATTATGCCTCCACCTTGATTTGTATTGAAAATGGTATTTACATAATATAGTTAACCTGGAGTGATAAACACTGTATTATTAATTGTGTTCATATTAAATTTTTAACATATTTGGGTGATTCACATTAGGATAATAATGAATATAATACATTTAAGGAAAAGAAATACTAATTTCTCCTTTATAAATAAGTTATTCTATTTATTATTCACAGAAGACCATGTATTTTTACATCACTGCATTCTTACTGTGGTCTGTTCATTTGTAAAATTTTGAAGTCATGGATATCACATCACTGAGAGATAAAATTTTTTCAGACTGACTTTCCAACTACTTTTACAGAGTTTTTGACCAGGATAAAATATTTTCCCTCACAAACACAATGTGACAGCTCTGCACTCCACATATTTGTCAAGTTTAAAATAATGTAATAGTAGACAACCAATGGAAACCTGACAAACTAAAATATGTGGGCTTATAAAGGAGGACTGCACAGATGGGTACATTTAGCAAAGTCATTTTCCACCAGCCTATGAGTATCGAATTTCTAAATTCTTAAGTCTTTATTCATTCACTCTTGGAAGGTTTAGACACCAATTCATTTTCTCAATCTCTCAACTTCATAAATTTTCATTATTTGCATTTTAATTCAAGCACGACCTTCATTCTAGATTCAGAATGAGTTAAGATAGGACAAGAACAAAATAAAAAAGCATTTTTATAGATGACAGAAATAGAGCGAAATTAAGGAAAGCATAAAAGTTGATTACAGATTTGGAAACTTAACAACACAAGGGAGAAACTATTTATTAAAAATTGGAAAAGAAGAAGGGAGAAAACCCCAAAATAAATGGACCACTGATAAAAACTTCCATAATAAACAGGACACAAAGAAAATTAACGTACTTTTAAAATAATGAAAGATAACATAAATACCAGAGGAAAACAGAGGCAGGGGACAGCCTGAAGATGAGAAGATGTCAAAATGAAGAACATGGAGCACAGAGGAAAGGTACCCTTAAAAGGTCATTCTTTCTATTCATTGCATAAGTTTGACTTTGCCACACATTTCCAATACTCACAGCATTTTCTGTGGTATGTGCTGACCTTTTAGATTTGTCTACTGTAGTATTTTCTTTTACTTGAATATTTTTTCTTTAAATGTTTTGAATCAATGATTTAATGTCTTGTTAGGTAGAGCACTACTAAAAACAACCCCCTACACACAGAACAAAAAGAAATCCCATGAAAAATAACCCTCCAGAATATTTCCAGTTTTGCTTTGGTGTAAGACCTCCTTCTCAGGGCTAACCTGTGAGTTTTACTGGGGTTGCTTTAGTGTTGTGTGGAAAAGTGGTCTGGCACAAACACTTTTATGTTCAGCATCTCCTAGGACACTAAAAGCTTAAGGATTGATGTAGCAAAGTGTGAGCCTGTGACTGATGTGGCACCTGAGTATTACGCTGGGAGCAAAACGATGGGTTATAATGCCAAGCTCTGACATAATGGCCTCAACCAAGTGATTTAAGCTCTTCAGGCCTCTTTCTCCTCCTATGGTCTTATAAATACTACACAGACCACAAAGACTTTTGTCTCTCAACATTGCCTGCTCATGCTGTTCCACTTTAGGGAAACACAGGCTGCCAAATAGCGGTCCAATGCTGGTGTTGAAGAAGAAGGGAAAGTGAATTTTTCACACACAGCAATGGTATCAATAGCATAGCACCATTTTTCACACATCAGCAGTGGTATTTCAGTTCTGGCAGTAGGATTAAGCAAGACTGACAAAACCTAAACTCAAATAAGGCTGGAATTCGTGCTCTGGTTAAATACAAATGCTGTACTTCCAGTCCAGAGTATTTCATTTGATGGTGTAAAGAGATTGAAAGACTATAGCAAGAACATTGATAAAATCAGTCAGGAACCTGACCACAGTTTATTAATACTAAAAAAAGCGAAGCGAAACAAACAAGGAAAAACTGGATAAGAATTGAAAGCCCTATATATTACATCAAGATTTGAAATGATAACTCCGTCATCATTATGCAGAGTTCAAAGTCCACAGCTATTTCCTTGTACAGAAAGGCAGACTGATAATTCCCTTACGTCAGTTAAGGTCTTTTCTCCCCCCTAACTCCTTACACAAAGCCCTTCTTGTCACTGGGAAATTCCTTAGACAGCAGCAGGCTCTCTTGTTAAGAATAAACAAGACACAAAGCTCAACTTCTGCAAAGCACTGCTCATTCAGCAGATATTAATTTGAGCGCTGAAGTCAAAGTGTCTGCTGACAAACAGCTCAACATCACCGGAGAAATGCAAGAACCATGGCGCAAAGCTGTGAAAGGGCCTTCAGATTTGTACCTGCCTGTGCACTGCTGTTGCTCTGCTCAGCAGGAGTTTTAAAACTGATGCTCTGAGTCTCAACATCTCACTCATTAATCCTAATTCAAATAAAGAATTAAAATGGACTTCAAAAGACAGGGAAGCCTTTCAGCTATCCTATGTCTTTTGGAGCAGAAGTTTGATGATTTTTTTTGCTGCCTAATGAAGTTGGTTCCACAGGCACCTATCTGCAGATTAAGGTAATTTTACTTAAAAAGTTATTTTAAGAAATAAGCCAAGCAAAACACGTGTATCTTTTTTAGCCACATAAGGAATACCCAAAGCACAAATCTCTAAACACAATAACAAGTCCTGCTTGCTTCAAGACACTGGTTTCATGGTTTCAAAAAATCAATCACATAAGCAAATTGTGCACATAGGTAGCACATCCAAGAATAGAAATTTAATTTATTTGTACTTTCTTAAGGAATAACAATGAAAGAGGATTCCTGAAGAACTTCAGGAGAATTTCACTAATATTTCCAAAGGTTACAGATGACTACTGGCCAAGTTAAAAAAAAATTAACTAGAAAGGGGGGATCTGAAGCTCCTGAACAAAAACAGTGTTTACAAGAATTATATTTACATATCAAATGCATTGCTGTTCATTGCTACTTGATATAGAAATGTAACTACATTGGGCATACCAACAATTGCTTACATGACTCCACTAGACCCTGGTATGGAATGGCAGCACCTTCAGTTCTTAGAAATGCTCTGGAAATGCTGTTTCCACTAAGTCAAAAATTAAAAATGAACCATGCTTTTGCAAAGCTGGCTCTTGCAAACTTTTGCTGTCAAACTTTACAAATGCATTTTTGAAGATCAGCTCAGATCCAGATCTGGTACTCATTTGCAAGTGAAATGTTGAACTTGGCATGAAGTTTTAGCTCAATTCTTCTCACAGGGTCACTTCTTCCCATTCTCCCTTTTGGTGTGTAATGCCTCCTTGTTGAGTTCTATTTAGTCACCAGGGTCTCACAGGAGACATTGGTATATCTTCTTAAGGAATTATTGTTATATTTAATTGGAGCCATTTGCCCTTCTAAAAAATCCACCACACTGATGGCAGCTCTTCTGTTTCTGAACTCCACCACCTCCCTGTCAAACTGGAATGGAAAACAACCAGCTCTTCCATTTAAATCAGCTCCTGCTGTCAGTGACAACACCCAGAGTTACACAAGTACAGCTAAAGCTGAAAAAATGCACAACCAATCTACTGCTGCTAAACAAGCTGTCTTCATTCAGTTCAACTCCCTTAATCTGAGCAAGGTGAGAAAGATGAAAGGAATCTAGATATAGCAAAAATCAAATTAAACTGAAACATCTGGATCCAAAGTGTTATTCCTATGTGACTGTAGGATGGAGAGAAAGGGAGTTTCAGGATGGAGCAAAGATGCAATTTAAAGCAGACTGAATAGGAAGACCACCAAATATCAAATATTTTATTAATCAGTTGTTTTCCAGAGATAGGAGAAAATTCCATACCCATCTTTCCAGGCAGAGTTGATGTTGTGGCCTGATGAAAGAACAAGCAGTCTTTCAGACAGGCCAGCTGCTTTAGTGCTCTTTCAATTAAGCAAGGCTTAGAAAGGGGAACTGAATAGGCATTTTTATTTTCTTTTTAAATTATTCTATTTTAAATTTATTTCTGCTTTATGTAGGGGTATCCTTTTCATGTACAATGATGCTGTCCAGAGACAATATTGCAGTCCCATTGTAGGGAGTTAACCAAGACCAAAGGTACCTGATGATATCTAAACCTTCAGCGAGTTCGAGACCTCTGCTTTCACAGGAAGCAGAGCAAACAACCATTTGAAAAAGAAGAAGCAAGCATTTCAATATCTTCTGGCAGCCCACAAGAATTCTCTTTTAAGTGCAAGTGTAGGAAAGGCCCACATTTAGAACATATCTTTCTTCTTTCCTGAAGTAAGAGCAAGACATATCTTGCCCACTTACAAGAACAGTGGGTTGGACTGCAGAAATAAATATACGACAGGACGAGGTATGCTGCCCTTGCAAAAATGATGAAACATTCAGGGATCAGCATTTTTCGCCCCAACTACTTACAATCCAAAGTAGATATTTCAGGCTGGCAAGTTATACCTCTGAGGACAGAGTTATGAAATAATTTCTCCCCTGGCTTGACAATAAAATGGGGGGGAAGAAATGACAGGCAGGATAAATGTGCCTGTCACACAACTAGAAAATAGGAGAATCAAGCCTTAAGCACTCTTAAATAAAAAAAAGAACAACAAAAGCAGAAAACTCAAACATCTGAACTTGTGCCACAAACTGACTTAATTTTTCTCCATGAAAAATCCCCCCAGTCCACCTTCTATACCATAGATACGTTGTGTTGTTTGACACCTGGCCTGAAGATAACTTGACAATCGTTGGCTAAACATTAAAGTTTTGTTTGGTCTTGGTCTGTTGTTATGTTCCTCAGTTTGCCATAGGACATTAGAAAAAAAGGGAAAAAGGAAAGAAGAATGATGATTTTTGACAATGTTATTAATGTTACCCTTTGGGTGAGACCCCTTTTCCTACATCTTGGGACATCCAAAATTAGTAGGTATTTTTCATAGTTGATGATTGATGGCGAACTGAGAAAGTATCAAAAGAGGTTATCTCAAACAGTAAAAGCAAGTCTGAGCAGAAATGCTTTATCATAATTTAGGAAAAACAACCTGATAACAAACAAAGACAATGACATGATGCTTCTCTTGTGTCTTCCATGGGCTACACTGGGCTAAGAGCTCATCCCTAAAAGCTCTGCATGTGCAGCTGCTAATGCACGGGAAATGTGATTAACTGACTTGAGAAAGGCCCAGAATTACTCCCATTCTGACTAGATTACTGGATAATTAGATTGGTGGCACTCTTCCCTTACTGGGCTGTCAGATTAAATCCTGCTGGTTTTCTTCAGATAACTGTCATGTTTCACAATAATAAACAGGGACTGACACCAAGTCTCCTCGTGTTCAAAGGAAGCAAACATCTCTTCTACCCCCACTCATCCAAACAGAAAAATGCTCAATGCACTTACTATTTCATTGAAAATGTCATTAAATTTGATTAAAACATACCTAGTTGATGAACCTGGTCAGAAACATTTAATTTGACTTGATAAATGGGAATCACAGGGCTTTGAATACTCATCTGGCAGATTACTTAATGGAAGGACAAAATCAAATTATGCTTTAATGGGGATAAAGAAGGAACATTTCAAAGTTCTGCTTACACAGAAACATGTCTCTTGTTCACATGCTCCTAATGGGAATTTGTTCAATCCAAGAAAGGACCCGGCAGGTATGTTTGGATCTTCCACATCTGCTTAATGTGGGAAGTGAAAGTTGTTTGTATTCCTCAATTCTCGTAACTGGTACTGCACCACATACTGTTAAAACAATAATCAGTATATTTTTATGGTATTTGGCTCCTCTCTTCCTTCCATGAAGACCTTGACAAAGCTTGATACTAACTTTATGATTTGATCAGAATGTGAAGTTCAATTACCAGTTCCCAAAATACACAAATAACGCTGCCTTTCTCAAACCCACATGTTTAAATCTCATGAGGATCAATCACTTTGATGTTTCTTCCTGAAGTAATCAGTGGGTGCAGAAAGTCTTCTGAAAGATATGAGCAGTCCCATGCCTAACCTGAGCCAGTATCTTAACTCAGCTGAAAACAGTGATGAGATTCCCATCATCCTGAAGAGTAACAGCCCTTGGAAAAAAAGGGTTCCTAACACAGGGAGCTTTGCTGCTCCACTATAACTCTGCCCCAAAACCAAATCAACTCCCCACCAAGGCACCCACAAGCTATCACAGCACCACTGCTGTCTTGCTCCTGCAGATTTCGAGAAGGCTCTATTTGGAACAAGGCACAAAGCTTGATATTCCAGTATTTTTGCTCCTTGTTTTAAATTACGTAATAGTGCCTTACTTGAAGTATTGCCACAGCTAATTAATAAAGGCAAAGTTTTCTCTTCACCTGGTTGCACTAGCAAATTTATGCAGTGTGATGAAAACTGTATCTTTTGAAATTTGCACAGGAAAGAGGAGATTGAAGCCAAAGGAAAGGTGAAACATCTCTGATAATGTACACCAGAATATGAAAACATTAGAAATCGCAAATCTATACCTGCATTTAGTTTTTTAATTCCCTGCCTTCCAAAGGCTTTTGTTGTTTTTTGTTTATTTTAAACTGCAAAAATCGTTTACACTTTTGTATGAGATTATCTGCAATGAAATGGAGAAGGGGTAGAGTTATAAACAACAATAGCAATAAAGTAAAGGGTAGATAAGCAACTAAAACAGTAAACTATAAATGCAAAGAGCATAGGATAGCATTAAAAATATGTCACTGTACATGGCTTGCATTTACAACACTAATATATGTTTATCATATTTGATATGAATAATAGTTCCAAGGACTCGCAACAAGAGTTAGAATAACAAAACTAATCATGTTAACTATATGGAGATACTTATCTGGAAAACCTTTTTTTTTTTTCCACCCACAGGTTCTGTTTTTTATAAAACTAGATTAGAATCATTTGTCTTTTTCAGTTATGCCTGAAACAGAACCACCTTGAAGGGAAAATGGACTGGCTGATCTACAGTCCCCAGCAACATCAAATAGCAAGTTTGGATTAGAAGTGACTGTCACTCTACCTAAGGAAAACAGAAAAGGGATTACAGTGAATTTCTTGAACTAGAATTTGATGCAAAGGTTCAAATTAACTCTTTCCACTCTCACAGATTGAGATGAATAGTAAATATTGTGAGATCCTCTCCACCAAAGTACAATAAAAAGGGAATGCTCAGATATTTATATTAATGAACTATTTGTGAGTACATGCTAAATTGTTATCTTGAGAAATGACGTAAGCAACACAGTGCCTTGAAGAAATCTTGGCATTTGCATATGTCTTCTGAATGCTTAAAAAAACTAAGTTCCCACAGAAAACTGACGTTCCCAAGAATTAGGGCCTTTGTGTGCCTAACAGAGAACTGGTGTAAAACTTCAAAACTCCATTTGCTTCAATGGAGCCAGGCTGATTTTTATCCATGATTTATTACATACCCTCACCCATTTTAAACCTAGATCTATGACATTTTGTAAAAAAGTATGCATAAGAAAACTGCTGATGAGTCAGAAGCTTGGACTGATAATTTTGTATTACTAGATATAAACATGTTCTGATCACTACTCAGTGGGCTGGGATTAAAATCAATACTTAAAAGACTTTGGAGTCATTTTATAATAAATAATTCTTTGTCTGAGTAAGGGAAAGAAAAATGACTACTTGACAGAAATAAAATGGCACTTGCTTAAGGTTGCTCGGGGACTTGGAATGGCAGAAAATGACCTGTGAGAGATGGATTAACATAAAGTTAATCCTGCCATAAGTACAAATACATTAGTCACCTGTCTGCTGTTTATGAGATGGACAGATACATGTCCATGCAGTCATGCACTCATGAAACCTTGCCTAATATTTGAAATACTTTGCTTTTGCTTCGCTATATATATTTATATTAACTATAGCTCTTCATGCTTTGAGCCTGCTTTGAAAATGCCTCCTGTTGAAGGAAGCCCTGCCATGCAATTGCAACAAAGGAATCCATTTTCGTGGGTTTCCATCCTCAGGCTGGCTCAGGAGCAGGTGTGTTTATGCTCACTATGATGGAGGTCTTCCCTGGACACCTGTCCAACATGAGCCGAATGGAAACCCCTGCCACCCTTCACAGTGTCTAACAACTATCAGATGTTAATACATTTTGGTTATTAACAAGTGGGATTATGATTAAAGCCAGAATCGTAGGAGTAGGAGGGTTTTAATCACATTCTTACATGCACTGGGGAGAGAGTGCTCTCCATTTTGAAAGTCTATCATCCATTCCCTTTTCAGAACTAAATGCAGCAAACCAATAACATGAATAGTATCCACCACTTCACATACTTTGGGTGGCCTTTCTTAACAAAAGGTTATTCATGCTGTTACATTATGAGAACCCCTAAAATCTCATTAGCAGCAATGAAGCAGATCCAGTGGCAGTAATAAACTCTAGTTTAAATTAGAAACAGCTACATTTTGCACATTCACATATATATACATGATCTGTTTGTTGATAAGTCAAAATGACCAATTTATTAAAGTTTAAATAACTGAGAGATAAAAAATAATAATCAGCAACCTCTGCATTTAGAGTAATAAATCCTTTATTCATCCTACAGCTGAGCTGTTCCTCTGATCATTAAGGAAAAACTAATTAAAACAGGGGTTCATACACCTTTGCAGAAATTGCATCCCAGGGTGAAATGTGGTAGAGTCAAAGTAGGCTCACATTTATTTGTAGTGTGTGGTCCCTGCTGTGAAAAAACACACAACTTACAAGAGTCACACATATTTTAAATATTTCCAGCTTGAATATTCACTGCAAAACATCATCACTAAGTTTGTATTCAAAAGGCACAGCATAGTAAGAGTTCTCTTTAAATGCAGAAGGAATGATTTTTGTTTTATAGCTAAATGCTCCTCTCCCTTTATTCCACTGAGGAAAACAATACATACTGCAATTCAAATCAAGTCAAGTTTGCATTCCTGTATGAAAATTCCTATTTCAACATCGCAACTGCTATTAACTTCAAAGGAAGCTGACAGTTCTGCAGTTATTAAGTTAAAAGATGGCCAACTTTTAGCTGGAGTCATTGCAAATTAATTCTGCCTTACAAGGCCACATTAGGTCATTTCCTGAGCTGATGGTAATAAATAGCTCTTTCCGTAATGTAAGAACAAATGAGTGTAGTGAGGCCGTCCTGATGTGAAAACAGGAGGACCAGGCTAGGCTGGGCTTAGGGAAGTGCTGTAGGGCAGCCTGAGCCACCCACACTGAGACCCACCTCCAACTGGAACCTGAATCTTGCCATACAAAGAACTTAGGTGCCTGTCCAAGCTAGAGTGTGGCAGTAGGTATGATCTCACAGTGCCTCTTTTACAGCCCCCTTTACTTTCTCATTTTACATTTTGGGTTGTAACAGCACATACCAGCTACAGGACAGAGATGTCAGAGTGGAATCAAAACGGGTTGAGATCAGCAGGTTTTGCCTTACATGTTTGAACTCTCTTATGTCCTCAGCTTTGAGGGACATTTATTTATTAATGGATGTGTAGGAAGGAAGAGAGTTGGCAGGGACATGCTGTGTAAACAAGCATCAAACTACTGACATTTTCCCTCTGCGCCTTTGTGCTGAGTAATTTGCCACAGCCATGTGAAAGCACTAGTCAACAAAGCCTAAAACCCATGATTTTCTCTTCCTACTAAACTATTCCAGTAGCTTCATTTCTTAGAATGCAATTACTTCCAGGCAAAACATTACATGGCCACCCTCAAATACACTGTATAATCATCTTTCATCACCTGCTGTCTTCCACCTGAATCTCTTCCACTTGTGGGTCAAGAACTGCTCTTCTCTTTTGACTTGTTCAGGACCTAGTAGAGTCATGAGCCTGACCCATTACAACTCTTAACAGCAAGTCTCCATGGTGTCCATGTCATGATCAGGATCAAATGACACAAGCTAGTGAAGAGACAGTAAAATAGCAGAAAATAGCAACAAAACTTAGAGGAGTTTTGCCACTACCTTTAGTGAAGCTACTACCTAACCCAGAAGGTCCACAGCTGATGTGGTGAGTAGCAAGAAGTCTGCACTGGGCCTCTGACACCTGCCTTTCATTACGGGAACACAGTCCCTTCTAGCATTTCTGCTTTTTATCACTGAAACCTCCATATCTGCCTCCTACACTGGTTAAGTGAATTTCAGGGAGGACAGAAGAGATTAATTCGCATTATTACTATTACTATCGTTATCACTAAGTTAGTACAAACAAAGGAAAAACTTTAGACTCCTTGGCCAACAAATGAGATTAAGTTTAATTGTAAACAAAATGGGCTTGACAGTAGGCTTTTGCACAAGTTTTAGACAATCAAAGCTATTGATAAACAACAAGCATGGTTTAACCATGAGAATACACTATTTTTTGCTTAGTACAAAAGAAGGAAACCTGAGAGCTGGGAGTGCAACAGGGTGTCTCCATGGATTAAGAAGTATATCTTACAGCACACAAAAATATTAGTAGGAAAACCTATGCAGAGATGGCCACGCAGCCCATTGCTGGGCTTTGAGGGACTGAGGAAGATGCAGGTCAGCGAGAATTGCTGGCAGATTATCCTGCCTTTGCCCAAGTCAGAAAAGAACATTAAAGTGCTGCGCGCAATCTGACAGCACAAGGCCCCCCAGGGAATCCAGGTCTCTCCAGCAGGATGTGAGAGCTCTGCGTTCAAGGCCCTACATCCCTGATACCTAGCAGGCTATAGCTTTTGTCTCTTGCCCTGCCCCAGTGCTTATTCAATTCTTCATACAAGGTGGAAAAGGTCTGAGTGAGAGAGAATGACAATGTCTTCTTTGGAGACAGCCAATAATGTGATGGAGGTAGAATCACCTGGCGTGTAAGAGACTCTCCTCAGAGCCGTAAGAGACCCTCCCTAGAGCCCCTGCTGCAAATTAGACTGACTCAGGATTGAAGCCAAGCCACCAAAACTTAAGTGAGCTCCCTGAGCTCTGAATTATTTTCTCTTCCAAAGAAATGAGATTCTTTCACCATTAAACTTCCACAGCTCTTTTCTTTTTCTTCTTTTGGGTGGTAAGGTCAAAAAAGACCTTGCCTTTTTCACCATCGTATTTTCTATTGCTGTAAGTGGCAAAGCAAAGTGAGGTTAAGTGGTCCGCTGAGGCTCATGATGAAAGGTTCTACATGAAAATAAGAGAGATGTACAAGTATTTAAGTCCAGAAGGAAGAAGGTAGAAATATTGAAAGGTAGAAATTCATAAACAACTTACGTAAATTGAAATTTCGTTGACCCTACATTCAAGAATTGCACTTGGAAGGACTTTTAGAAGTGCATCAAAGAATTAGAATCTTTGCTGCCATGATAAATAGAATTTTTTCATGAAAAATAAAGTCACTTAACATAGTTCAACAAAGAATACAGCAACTAGTCAGGTGATACCATAGATACTTAATATATACAATCAGGATAAAGATAATTTGTTCACACAACACACTGCAAAATAAATCAAGTAGGCTGATTATCTTCAGTTATACTGAAGTCAGACATAATTGCCAACACATCAGCACATGCTATTCATCATAACCCTCATATCTTTCATCTCAGAAAATAGCTAGTCACTGTCTTTGCAACCACTTATTCTTTTCCTTTGCTCTGAGACCTTAGTATTCTCATTGTCATACAAAATATACTATAGCTACTACACAAATCCTTTGCAATCACAGTCAAATTTTCTGAAAATGGAAAGAAACCCAGCAATGTAACCAAGTGAACTCATGGAGCTCAAAATCCCTGGAGAGCTCTACAGTGCAGACAATTAGTTTCTGCTTACTGGTAATGTTTTGCAGGCAAACACAAGTGAATCAAACAAAAAAAATTCCCCTCTTTAACAAGTAGAACGGATAAGAACTCTGAAAAGGGAAAATTGTAAAGCATAGGAAAAAAAAAATCAGAAACAAAATTTGAGGCTGTCAAAACTTGCCTCTGTTTCACCTCTGTAAGGTCTTTGCATGTACTTTTACCTATTAATGCATAACCACTGATATTTTGAAAACAACATGAAATAAAGCAGGTCTGTTTGGAACAGCATCTTTCATTATTTATTTACTATAAACCACAAACTGCTATGCAATGCATTTGCTGTGATTGGAAAAAAATACTTTTTATTACAGTCTGAGTAATTTCCTATTTTCTTCCATTACCGAATAATAATTTAACACAGTAAACAAATATCCACTCATTAAAGTTTCTTAGCAGACTAAAGCTTTGAGTCATTGTTCTGGCAAAATTTACTTCTCTGAAAGCTCTGGGAAGTGCTTTGTGATCAATATTACACAGGTAATGAACACAGCATATGAAGAAAAACAACAAATGTTCTGTGCTTCAGCACACTGAAAATCCACCCATGCAGAAGAGCTGTACATTCATTAGGTCATGTTCATTTTGCAAACCTCCTATATCAGCTCTCAAGATGGCAGTCACCAACCTCATCACTGGTTTAGCCCAAAACAACACTATGTGAGTTCATCAGAAAAACAAATTGCTAATTAGCACACAGCTCTGAGAAGCAAAGTTTGGGTCCATGATAGGCACAGAGACATGGGGGAATAAGGCTAAGAACAGCACACATAACATGGGCAGTGACAACCATAAAATCAGAGTAAATGATTGAGAATTGCCTCCTGACTGCCTTGATTAAGTTTAACACAAGGCAGGGCTCAAACCAGCCATCTTCAGATACAGGGTGGAGTGTGACCAGCTCTGTGGGACTGTATCTCACCTCCAGGGCAAGCACAAATTCACAAAAATGAGTACTGAAAGTTTAGAGACCAAGAGGGAGATTAGCATTTAAAAGGTTTTGGTAGAATGGAGAGAGCAAGCAGGAAGCCATTTTCAGGTGTTGTTCAAGACTATGCACGGCAGAGACAACAGAAAGGCTGAAGGAATCTGGCCTTCTAAATAATAAAAGTGAAGACATGTGCATGCACTTTTTGTTTAGATCTCTAATGTATTCAGTGTTTTGGTAGTCAGACAATACTATTTGTGTGTAAGCAAGGGGTTTGCCATTTGTGATGATCAGTATTGATGGTGCTCACAGAGGGCAGGGAGCTGGTTGCACGTGCTGAGTTAAAAGTAGACCTGCTGTGATAATCACCAACATGTGCTCCTGCTCACTGTATTCAAATAGAATATAGGAATGTTGCACAACCCTGTCCTAAGACTTGCAGTAACTGGGGTGCTGAAGGCTGGAAAGGACTCTGGGAAAAATCAGGAAGCAACAAAAGTCAATCTGTAGCACAGACTATTAAAATCCTGATTTTAAAATTAGGGAACAAATGCTCTTGTCCTAAATAAACTCCATCAACTTTCATGTAATAATAGTAAGGTTGTGCCTATATATCTGTGAAAATGAAGTTTCAGCAGATTTTTGGTGAGAGGGACAAACATGGCCCAGCTTGGGCAAGCTCAAGTCAGCATCCCTTCCCAGGAGGATAGGTTATGCAGCTACACACTTAAAAATAGCTGGATTTGCACCTAAACATCCCTCAGGAGCAGAACGGGGAAGCCAGGAGGTCTCTGCAGCATCTTCCACATCCATACACCTGTGCCCTTTTCTGGTAAGCTCTCATAGGAGAGCTGCTGAAAACTTCCCCAATTTGCAGAAAAGCATTTGAAAAAAAAAGAAAGTTCAGCAAACAAATCAGACTAGAAAGTCAGATACAATCCTGTTTTTCCATATAGTACCAGCAAAAGTATTTTTAAGCTGTCATGAAGCAGAGTTGCTGGCCTATTGGCAGGTCCACTGGAGACACATCTCCTGTGCAGTGATGTAGGAAAACGAGATTCAGCTGTCCCTGTCTCAGGGGAAGCAAGAGACAAGAAGCCACAGCAACACCATGGACTTCATCAGCAGCACCAGAGGGAAGGACCTGCACTCACCACTCCTCCCATGACACCCTCTGCCCCTTACCTCCCAACATGTTCTGTACAAAGGAGACGCCAGAGCCTGCCTCTGAGGGATCTGCTACAAATAAATATGGTATTTCAGTTAAGGCAGATAGGGATCTTCTTACAACTCTGATTTCTTGCTGTAGGGTTAAGACATCTAGAGGTCTGAGAATGCACACAACACCAGCACTGTCACATACAAGGAAAACAGTGGCTCTGAGGACATTTGGAGGCTCTCGGCTTTTTTTCATTAAGCATTTGGTACTGGTTATTTCTCAAAACATCAAAAAAATTAACAAAGGGCACCCCTTCTCTCCTCCCTCAACTCTTTGCAAAATATTTCTTTTTCCAAACCATAATCAAAATTTGTTCAGCAGGTATTTTCGCATCTGGCATTCAAAGAAGCTGCAGAGGAAGGAACAAGCTGAGAGAGATAAGGATGTAGAGCAGAAATAACTAGAGTTGAGAGGGAGGAGGTTCAGATTGGTTTTGCAAATTTCAAAATATTTTACATTTAAAGATAGGACTGTGAAGGTCCAGATGACACAGAGGTGTACAGATATTCTCCACTACAGTAATCTACAGCACTGATATAAAATACCAGGGGAATAACAGATGTAACAGCCAAACATTATAAACCAAACAAATAGCCAGTCCTTTTTTTTTTCTTTCCTCATTTTTAAGTCCTGAAAATTCGAGAATTGCCAATCTTCTGTCAGGAGTGGCTCCAGAGACTTCTGAGCACAGTTTCGAAGGCTTCCTTTTTATTTTATCATCTCTTTTCCACTTCTTCAGTCTCCTGTCTCTCCATTTAATTATAGAGGTGTCAATGAGGTTGATTAGAGTAAGGTTTTTAGGAGCCAGGGGACTGCCATGATAAAAATCTAAGGAGAGACAGTTCTGATGAAAATCTTTTATAAATAGCTACAATTTGAAAAAGAACTTAGTCAACTTAAGAAAAGAGGCCAGAGGAAAAGGGCATCTTAACTCTACCTACTTCTCTACCACTGCACAGGTCACATAATTGCACTTCATGATCTAACCTTTGAGTACCTGGACATACCCACCTTTACAAAACTCACCAAATCCTTAAAACCTAAGGTACAAAACCCTTACAGCAATCCTCTGGTAGTTGTATATTAAATCCCCTGCATGCCCGAGTCCCCGAGCCTGCAATCCTCTTCAACGTGAGCACTCAGTGCCTTAGCTCAGGCTGTACCACAAGGTGCTTTTGAACTCTGACTCCTCAGCACAGACTCTATTTGAAGAAACATGATAGCAGGCATTGCATTTTTTCTTCTCCATGCTTTTAGATAACTGTTATTCTTGACAGTACATGTTGCAATATTCTATACAGAGCAGAAATTTTGTTATGAAGGCTCAAGGGACTAAACTTGTAACTGAAAAACAGAGTCTGCACTGTTATGAACAGATAGCAATATGGGCAAAAGACAATCCAGTATATCTTTTTAACCTTTTAAAGCCATCTACTTGCTCTGTTGGGCTCTTTTTCCAGTAATGGCTGTATGAAGTTATTTACAACATAAATTAAGGCAATTACTAGCCTTGATTCCCGCTTACCCAGTCTACAATTATTCCCATATCCTAATCTGCTCTCACTTGTTTCCTTCACATTTTCCAAGAGGTACAAAGAAGCTTGAATATGAACAGGTATGAAGCTCACTGAGGTTGCATCTACATTTGCATTTCAAGTATTTATATTCTTCTGGTAGTGTGCAACTTAAATGGTTATTCATTTATATATACATATATGTATGTATGTATAAATGGAATGACCAAATTTGGTTTTATTAATGACGACATAATTTTTACAATGACCATGTCCTGAAAAGTACCAAAACAAGTGGGGAGAAAAAAAAAAAGAAAAAGGTTCCCCTTTGAAACATAACTTACAGCAATGTAGTCCTAGTGACCATTAAACAAGATCTCTTTTCGTGGTCATGGTAATTGTGTATGCTGCCTAGGACAAGGAAAAGCATATTCCCTGGACATAAAATAGTTTTATTGTCTCCTGAAGAGGTTTGTATGACATTTGCTAGTACTTGAATTTTAAAAGTCAATTTAAATTGGTAAGTTAAATAACATATCTGTATTTAACTTTTTATAAAGATAATAAGCAAATACCTGTAAAGTTTACCCACATATTTGCTGTCTACAAGACAAAAAAGCATCATCATACTCTCCTGGGGAAAACCCCTCTTTTTTTGACAGGACTTTTTCTTGTCAAGGGCAGTACAAAGACAACATAATACACAGACCATGGAATAAAATTAAATACTTAGAAGTAACCTCAACCTATCAAATAATTATTATATCTGTATAACTGTCTTGTTTAAAAATGGCAGGAATATATCTCCTCTAATTTGCCAGTTCAATCCCATAATTACATTAATGTTGTGTGTCTCCTGGCAGTTTTACTACAAAGATTTGTACCTATTCAAACATTCTCTTTTGCTTTTGATGAATGTGGATTTTCTCCCCTAACTCCTCCACATCTTTATATGCCTTCAAAGAATGGAATGAAAGATTTTCAAAAGTATATCCAAGAAAACATTTTTATTGTGACAAATTACTTGGGAAAAAAAAAAATACTAGTAAACCACTGTTCCAGAAAAAAAAGTAGGCTTTTTTTTTTTCCCCTCTGGAAAGGTTGAGCAACAAAGCAGGTGCACTAGGGAAAAAACAAATCTGCTGGCTTTGCACAATGGAATGGAAAGTCCACTTTGTTTTATTACCATTTCAAGCTGCTTACAGACTTCAGTGCGGAATGGAAAAAAAAAGTATTAACAAAATCCAGACTTTTCTTGTATATACTTCAGGAAATTCCCTTGCTAAAGCAGAGCAGTAGAGGTTTTCTCTTGTTTCCCTTTTCTCTCCTCCCCTTTGAAAGGGCTGTTGTGATCTTGAAAACATAATCTGGGAAGAAACATCTGGTCTTCACTTTTTAATTACATTTCAGTCATCTAAAGGCTTTCCTGGAGGTAGACCTACCTGCAAGGGCTTACTGTCAAAACTCAAGGAGTTACGGGGCTGCTGCATAAATGGATCAGCTGTAACGGTGGATTTGGGACCAATCTAAATAAATAAGATCATGCCATGTAAAACTACAGAAGTAGGGACAGCATACAAGCTGATTGAGAGGTTTTGATGCTGACAGAAGCACAGTTTGGGGAAGGGCAGGGAAACCTTCAGGGAGAAGATAAGGCCAGGGGCAGAAGCATCATCCAAACCGGATGGTGGGAATAACTCAGCAGCCTGCCTCCGGCCACTACCCAAACCTTTTTACATAAGGGAGCAAGAGTAGTGTCTTGTCAAGGTCAACAGCAGAGCCCTCCCTCCCTCAGCCTTATCTCCAAATGAAGATGGAAGGAGGAGCAGTGCTGCAGTGATGGCAGTGTTGCTGGCTGCCAGGCAGCCTTGCAGGTGGGCTGCAGTCGCTTGCCCAGTGCCTGGGAATGCTTCCCCAGCCTCCCCCAGCCCAGGTGCTGACACTTGGGAGACCACATGGGGGGAGCAGCAGAGCTGCCAAGTACAAGGTGTTTCCCTGGACGCTAAAATGCCTTGCTACAGCTCTGAAGCGTGCAGTAATGGAGATACGAGAGGATAAGGAATTCATGATTTGTTTGGGCTGCGATCCAGCAAAAAACACTTAAGCAGGTGTATTACCAGCAGAGCCACCAGCTCCATCACACACAGGAAACAAACATCCAGTTTCCCATCAACAGGATCCACACCATCCTGAGGGAGTAGGGGATCACTTTGAGAAAAGCCCTTTTTCCTACTAAGCATTTCCAAATTTCATGTCAACCTGGCCACAGTATTCCCTAGAGGGCAGTGGAAACACTGAACAGCAACCAGAGAAAATTGCTTCTCTCCTTCTTTTCTCTAATATTTATGCTACAGTGGCAAGAACAGGGCTGCTCTGTGCTATGTTCTGCACAGATAGAAAGCAAGAAAGCATCCAAGAGCAACAGGTATCTAAAAGAAAAAGCTAGAGGGAGTACAAAGATAGTGAGAAAAAAAATGAATTGACCAGTGTCACACAGTAAACACCCAACAGAGCATCAAAGAGTATCCACACTACCCTGAATTTGCTGCCTCTTAATCTTGAGGGTTGGTACTATCTACTGTGCCATCCATGCTCTGGCAGCTCAGAATGAAGGATAAAAATCTGAAGTACCAGATGTAGTTTTTTTTTTTAATAATCAGTACTAAGTGCCATGCTTAGAGGGGGACTTTGGGGACAACATATCCTGTGCCAAAGCCCTGAATCCTGGCAAGTATTTTGCCATTTTAAATTTGCCATTTTAATTTATAATTAAATGATGTAATTAAAAAAATAGTTCTCTCTCTTTTTTGAGCTCTGGATGGGTATATATACACACATATGTAATGTAATGATAAGACAAAGTAGTTTTCCCCTATACTTTCCTTTACATTAATCTAATGAGGCTCTGCAAGGGTGTTATGTCTCAAAGTACCATCAGTGACAGATAAGTAAATAAATAAATGTGTCATCCACACCACTTTTTAAGATCTTTGCTCACAGTGTCTGTTGCTGGTAAGGTCAATGTGACATAAAGCAGTTCTCAGTAGGCATCTCCCAGCTTTCAAAGAACCACTGAACTTAGGCTCTGCAGATGATAAAGCACCTTGTGTCAAAACCAGTGCCTGCCTTGTGACTTTGACCTTGCAGTTAAACCTCAAAGGTCTGTTCTGAAATGATGTAATCCACGAATTATTTTTCTTCATTACTGTTTTTAAACTTCACAGTGGTGAATAGATTGACAGAAAATCGTGACAGGCTAGAAAAATACTTACAGGTAATAAAATGAGAGCAGAAATTACTCTTAATTTTTCATTAGCCTTCCTTACTACAGATAATTAGCAAGATGGAAACATTTGATGCCATTTAAAGCAGCCTATGTCATGACAAACAAAAAGGTCCCACTTGATTAGCAAACAAATTGCCAGTAACTTCAGTTGTCTGGTGTTTCCAGGTGGCAAGGAATGGTTTGACTTTTTTGTCCAGAATAGAAGTGTACTGACCCTGAACTTGACTCAGCCACATCCAGGGCATGGAGTTTTCCCAGTTTTCACACCTTGTGTTGGCTTCTCTTAGTTCATACAGCCTTTCAGATAGACACAAAATCTTCCAGTCCTGAGCTAGCTCCGCAGTCCATTTAGAAACTTATTTTCTAAGAAGGAACAGCTCTATTAAATAACACTCTCAATGTGATCCTGCCAATATTCATATTCAATTGCTTGACCTGTAGTGGCAAAATACTTCATGAACCTACGGCTGCACATCCAGTAGACTTGCATTTGGCAGTGATGGATACTGCTGGCAGACAGGACTGTCGGCCTAGTCCAGACACAGGAGAAGGCCAGTTGGGGTGTGGATGTGGTTTCTTCACTACATTTATTAATTTCAGCAGCTTAGATGATATGTGATATTAATGGATTAGAGGCAAAGATGGGAAACACTTACTTACATTTTAAAACCACCAAGCCTTAAATTTGGGATGAGAAAACACATAAGGAATCCCAGCTCACAGGGCAGCTTGCTTTTAGAACCACTGCAGATAGAGAAAGGCATGTGTTTGGACAAGATTTATTTTTATGTACTCGGGAACTGATCAGGAGTAAAGTCCTGTCATACCCCTTCCAAACAGCTCATGAAGATGTAGTCAAAAGCCAAATTGCTTCATTCCCTTTCCTGTTCCCCCTTCTGAAACCCTGCCACACACCTGATGGAAGGATGCCAGGAGAGTTAGTTAGGCCCCCAAATTAGGTTCATATTCATCTATCTGACTAATCACCTACTAAAAGAAGGAGACCCAAACAAGCAAACAAAAGTCACAAAAGAGGCCTGAAGCTGAGGTACCCTGAGCATTTTGGGGAATAAAGTATCCAGGACTACAGGGTCTTGCACACTTTAGAGTGAAGAACTGTTAAGAAAGACAGGGAAAGAACCCTGAATATTCTGGGTGTTTCAGAAAGGCGGGGTACTCAAAGCCAGGTTTTACAGAACAGGAAGTTTGTCTATAATGTTCTGTAATGTTCTGTTTGTTCTGTAACGCCCTTCGGATTTCCATGAAGGAATATCCTGTGAATAGAAATACAAGCATTCACAAAGACACACAAAGCTAAGATCAAGATAAAAAGAAGCTAGCAATGCTGTAGTTAGAGCAGCATCAGTGACAGCAGTGTATGCCTTTTTGTTACCATAACATGAAAACATATGTACAATACTTCTATCCTGTGCCAGGGAGCCTAAGCCAGACAACCTTCTCTTGGAGTGAGAAAAACCAGCTCAGAATTTCTGATCTGAATGTAGCCTGAACAGGCACTGTCCTTGGGATGAACAGCAAAGAGGGCTGCTTGTCTGCCTGCTGCATAAGGTTCTGGAGAGGATGTCAAGCTCCAGCACAAATGAGGGCAGCGCCTCAGAACTACTAAACCTCCTTGCTATGACATGATCCAGACACAGCAGCTCGTTTCCATACTGCATTTCTGGGCCCCCAATCCCTCTTCCAGCAATCAGCAATGGTCCAAATGGAAACACAGTTATGGGAATTTGTTTCATTAGCCTTCTGCACACACATTACATCTTTCCTTCGCACTCCTTTAATCTTTAAAAAAGAGCTACTGATTCTAAAGATCTTGGCATCTCTTCCTTGTGCACTAACCCGTCCAGCACAAGACAAGTTACCAGTACCTTTATATTTCTTTCCAAAAGAGTCTCTGGTTTCTAAAAGAAAAGGAAAATGAAAGAGATGTGATTCTTCCCTAAAGTCTCCATGGATATCTGTTTTCTCTGGATGACTGCTTTCCTACATTTCAGCAAATGGCCTGGCTGTGTGACCCTCCCCCTCAGCACCTGGGAAGCACATTGTCAGCTCTGGAAGTGTTTATTCTCTGTAGATTAAACAGCATTTGCTGGATGATGATCACAGAAAGTTGTAAAAACAGATGGACAATGATCTGTCCAGACTTCCAGAGCTCACCATGAGAAGGCTACTTACATAAAAACATTTTGCTGAGGGATCAAAAGATTTTCTTCCCCCTCTATACTCAGTTACATGAGGTCTTTTATATAAACATGGGAATGCAAAACAACCATCTTAAATAATGCCTAAATTCTGACTTTTGAAACTAAGATGTCAAATTAGGCTAATAAAAATTACTGGATTGGTTTAAAAAACTCCACACAAAACCAAACCAATCTCATGCGTGATCATTTTCCCATTTCACCTGCATCTTGAAGCATTTTTTTTTCCAGACATACAATCATTCATTTTACAATCATGCTATTTTCAATGAAAATAGCAAAACTATTTATTCTCAGTAGAGCTCCAGATTACATTGATTCAAAAGCTGACATCAATGTGGCCTCTCATGCATCAACATAACCAAACAATGCATTGCTTAAAAGCATACAAGCTTTCATCTGGAAATAAGAAACAGCATTTTGCTAGGTGGTGAGCTTAGCCCTGAGCTGTATCTCTGAAAAAGTCTTGAGGTCAGGTTAAATGAGATGAACAAGAATTCTTAGAGTAGCACTGCTTCAAGAGGCTATGATGTGATGAAAAGAGGATACAGGATGAGTAAGTACAACACCTTGGCTATAGTGCTTGCAACCCAGGAACTGTGAGGTCCAAGTTCTCACTTTCACAGTAAAGACTTGGAAAAACTAGAGCAGTTGCAGGGGAAAAAGGCACAAGAATGATGAAAGGATCAAAGCATTTGCTTCACAGTGTGAGATGCAAGATGATCAATTTATTTAACTCATCAAAGAGATGGTTTAGAGGTGACTTGATCTCAACCTATGAGTGACCATATGGGAAACAGAAATTTAATAGATGGTTTTCCAAACTAGGAAGAAATTGCTGAGATTAAACAGCTAGAACCTGGTTTGTTCATATTATAAAATCATTTGCTACCTCTCTGCCACAATCCCAACTGTATAACCATCTGGTCCTTCTTCACATACTTCAAACTGAAATTTAAACAAAAAACTAACCAAAAAACAAAACAGTATAAAACAGAAAAGAGAATTTACATGAACTGGAAAAACACCAGTGATCCGAGCACTACACAAATACTGTTCTTCAAGCTCTAACTTCTCCATTCCATGTTAATGTTTTTCTGCATTTTGTATTTCTAATTATCACATTTATTGCTTGTTGGCAGAGAACTAACTTCTCTGCCAACAAACATTGCCTTTGCACTTACCTTCATGCAATTAGGTTTCTATATTGCCTAAGAAGTCAATATGAATAGTACCTTTACTTTGTGTACTAGGAAGCTTGAGTTAATCCCTCACCTGGAGAGCAGCAGTTTTCAGACTGGAGATAGAGCACTGGCATTTTAGTGGCCCTTGAGAGGTTATCAAGAGGACAAGATGATTAGCATTCTTGCTCCTATACAAAATGTGGCCTCCGCTGCTTTTAGGCATTTTGTGATACTGTTTTGTAGTTCCCATGGGGCATGCATCTTTGTACTGGCATTTAAGCAGAGTTGGGAGGTTGGAAAAATCTACTTTACAGGAATGCCATAGTGCTACTACCCAGAAGGCATCAGTGCTTTTTGCCTTTTTTTGCTAAAGAGGAATTTTGTATAATGTTTTTAAAAGTCTGAGTAATACTATAAATTTGCACGTGCAACTTTCAGTATAACGTCCATTATTTTTTGAGTGTAATTTGTTTTCTTCTATTATGGCAGTTAAGCGCTGGGATTTGACAGACTAAAAATAAAATATAAGGAAACTCCCAGAATAGGTTTCAATCTAAACAAGGCAGATAAATGTTGGGAAAGGGAAAGACCCCATGTCAAGAGCACCATATTGCCTGGCATGCAAAGCACCAGCACGATTGTTTGGAGCTGCATGCTTTCTTGGTCACATCCTCAATATCATTATGCTGTATCCAGAAACTTATAAGGAAGTGGGCAATATGCCAGCCTTTATCAGAGAAGGCTGAATGGCTCAATACTAAAAGCTGCTAGTGCAGTAGAGCTGCATGCTGTACATATTTAATCCACAAACACCAGCACTGTGCAAGCTCTTCCAGACAAGCATTTTGCCTTGTCTGTTTGGGCTTTTTTTAATACATTTAAAGCACTTTGTAAGAGTAATAGAGATAGATACAAAGTGTTTGCCATACCAGTGTGTGAAATCCCTGAGCTGACAAGCTGTGTTATAAAACAGAAGAGCACCCCCACTTGACTTACCTCAAGAGCTCTTCACAAGCAGCCAAGTCGGACTCAGAGTCCAACTTAGAAAAAGGTAATTAAGAGCTCTCTGTTGAGAAAAGTTAGGAGGAAATTACAGAAGTACAACAGGGGAGGTTAGGACATGAAAAACCCAGCCCTCCACCTGCATGATCTTTGTAGGAGAGCAGGGTGTGGGGACCCCAGCAGTCTCTCTGTACCTGCTCTGATCCCATGAGCAAGCAGCCTGCCCCTCAGAGCACAGTGCAAGGAGGGTGATAGCCTACTCCTTCCCTGTCAAGACTGTCACACTGGGAAAACTCAGACACTCCCCCTGAAGGAATAAAACAGCAGACATAGGGAGGAATGAGAATAATCCTCTCTCAGAAAGTCCCTCAGCTTTCACCCCGTACCATAAACTGCAGTTTGGTAATGCAACTATGCCCCTGAGAAAATAATAATTAGATGAACATCATCAAGGAGGAAGAGGAGTTCAACTACCCTTTTTCAGTGGAGATGTTTATAGAAGATGTCCTCTGGATTTAGCCAAATCATTGTTCCTCATGGTTCTCATCCTGCCAGCTCATGGTGTGAATGTCCACTCTGGGGTGTGAGACCAGGGCCACTCACTTTTCAACTCACACACGTGTGTAAACACAATCACAAGAAACAAAACATGAGGGGAACATGGACAGTTACGACATTATGACCAAAATAAAAGCCATTTAAACAATGGAAGCCAAGGATGACTTAAGACTTCCAGCTTTCTAAACTAAGCTAATTCTTCTCTTCCCTATCATTTTCTTCCCTCCCTTCTCCCCTTTTGAATGGTATTACACATAAATACAAGTTTCAAATGGGGTCCTTGCCCCTGACAATCAGCTCTTCTTGCTCCCTGCCTCAGGAAACACAAGATGTTTGGCTAACCCTCCTCTTAATTTATGGAAAAGGGCTACAGTGCTGACTAGCAATTATAAGCAAGATTAATGATTTGCCAAGAGACCTCTTTGTACTTTCAACTACCTATACAAAAGCTGCTCTTTGTCTATAGAAAACAAATAGTGTTTTGAGAGAAAATATGACACAGTTACCAGACTGGAAATTTTCCCCAGAATATTACAGGTTGAATATTTTAAGCTAGCACTGCTGTAAGGCCTGTTTAGCACAGTGTCTGTATCAAGTATACCCTACCAGGCAGAAATTCCTCTAGATTACTCAAACCCTTACACAGCAATGCTGTAAGAGAAAGAAACCTCCAAGAGAAAGTACCAATCACAATGCACACACACTATGTAGCCAGTTAAGCTACCTTAATACTGATCCAATATTTTTTCAAAATACTGCTACTTCAGAAATAGTTACTGGATCAGTTAATTGTAAAATCTAGCAAAGCTAACTTTGTACATACCTTCTCTCCGTCACTGATAATATTTTTTTTAATTTTGCCTTTTTTTTTTTTTTTTCTAGGAAAGGAGCAAGGGATCACAGATTGCAATTACAATGATTTAAAATATATTTTCTTTTCTCCAAGTCCCTAGAAAGCACTAGTATTTTTCCTAGACATTACTGTGTTTGCTATGAGGACTCTTAAATGTCCTTTCTCTGTATTGAATTCTTTATCTTCGTGAAGCTTAAAATTAACAAATCATTTATATATCATTGCATGAAAAATAAGACAGAGGCCTAAAAAAGTGCACCTAGCTATTATATTTTCTTAATGTGCCTTTCCTGCTGCTTGCCTTTTTGCTTAATTGCAGGGAAAAAATATGAGCAATACTGAGAAAAAGAAAGAAAAGTTATTCAAAATAGGAATGGTGGTGCAGAAAACAGATTTATATTCAATAGATTGTACATAATATGCTCTATAACGTTTACTATCCAATACAGCTCCAGCCTCCCATATACACATATCTGTACAGAGTATAGGTATTTTCACTCTGCACATCTGGAAAAGAACTGATAGCTTGCAAATCCCACTAAAATCTGTGAGAATTGGTGGAAATTAATTGTATCCTGGAATTATGCTATGACTTGGAAGAATAAACATGAGGACAAAAGAAATAATTGTAGTAACTAACAAAAATATGAGCGATTTGTTACTAAACCCTAGTGGTTTAACAGGGGATCATGCTTACTGCCTACATCTCTTTTTGGGGGGAAATTAAGACAAACAAGGAGTCACTGCAGGTATTATACTTGTGACTACTCATTATTTCAAGAATACAGTAATTTCATGAATACAAGCCGCACCAATTTGACTAAGATTTTGCTCCTAAACCGGAAATGCGGCTAATACTCAGGAGCGGCTAATATGCAAATAATTTTCTGACATTTACAACCCCAGAAGTGCCAGGCAGACTGCCGAGCCGAGCAGCTGCAAAGTCGGCATTTTGCGATTGTTACAAATTGCTACTCTGTTGCACCGCGGGTGGAGCCTGGCTGCCTGCAGGCAGCACAGGGGGCAAGGAGAGAGGAGGGAGAGCTCTTTCCTTCCCTCCTCTGCCGCAGCCCGGGGAAGAGACAGGGGGGCCCCGGGCTGCCACTGCCGCGGCTCTGGGAGGCGGCGGGGGGCTCCGTCCCTGCCTGCCACCACAGGGCAGCGCCGGGCCGTGGTGACCGAGCCCAGTGGCAGCGGCGGCTGGCCCCCAGTGGCCCCACTGAGCGGCAGCGCCGGGCTGGGCTACCTGGCCCCGTCAGCAGCCCCTAGTGGGCCGAGCCTGCACAGCCTTAGCTGAGCCAGTAAACCCCGCCCTGCCGCCGTTCTGTTACTATTTGGCAACTTTGTTGCACGCGGGTCCTCGCTGCGAACAACAGAGCGGCTTATACTCGGGTGCGGCTTATTTATGGACAAAAACCGAAATATTTGCCAACACCCAGAGATGCGGCTTATACTCAGTGCGGCTTGTATTTGTGAATTTACTGTAAATTTATGTGTAATTTCATTTTGCTACTGATAGAGTCAGATTACTAGGAAAATGGCATATATACCAAACACCTGCATCTGTTTTGCAATACAAACCCTTTTTAAGAAGACAAACAGGTCTGAATCTTATGCCTTCAAACATTGCTACCATATTCCTGATAAAAATGTTCCATTAATTATGATTATGGCTACTTTATATTGGGTACTAAAAGCCCTAAAAATGAGATTTTCTCACCATCTTTGTAAAAACCTATCTTTTCCTTTTCCAGGTAGCTAAACTAAATGCAGCCCAACACATTTTTCCTCACACAAACTGGGGAGGAATCACAGTCAGTCTGAACACATGTAGGCTGTGACCATCTCTTGTTTTTACACAGTGACATCAAAATCATCAACCAAAACGACGATTCAAGCTAAGAGTTTATTGGAAACCTCTGACTAAGCTTGCTGAAAATGACCCTTTGCTCAGAGGGCAGTGTCAGTTCTTTTCCTCAGCAAGGAGGTTGTGTTTGTAGGGTAATTCTGTAGGGACTTCCCCAGGAACTCATTTTATCCATGTTATGAGCAAAATGAAAATCAGAGAGCTGAGATTAGAAGAGAACTGAGCTAACGATAGAAAAACTGCTGAGCAGTTCACATACTTAATTTTAAACATAGTTAAGCTCATCTTCTGAACAAAAACTAATATGATCATTACAATACTGGAATTGCACCATATTTTAAAATATTTTTCTGAACTAAGGCTGGGTTGCAGTATCTCATAGAATTTGGTAAAAAGAGGGAAGGCTTTTCCTGCTAAGACTGTGCAGATGTGTTAATGTAAATGATTTGTAATTCAGTTTCTACCAACAATAAAGCACTTAAAAAGATTATGACACTAAAGGGAGCACATGTAAAATAACACAAATGGAGAAAAAAGGCCAAAAATTGAAATGCAACTGTAGCATTGCAAAGCCAATAAAATAGTGACAAGATACATAAATAGACAATTAGGTTTACTAATCAATCAGAGTGCTGTTTGCAAAATCCAATCTTTTCTTCTTTCTTTTTTTTCCTTTTTTCATCAACATTTGACCTGCATTTCAAGTCGAGGAGCATGCAAGGAGATAGTGATTGCTGCATTATCTGTTATATTCAAAGATTAATAATTTGCCTTAAAAACTGAAATTTCAAAAATAAAAGGAAAATACTGATGGTTAAAAATGTTTGACTAAGGCAAGGCAATTCATTATTATTTCTGAGAGCCCCAGAGTGGAATCTGCAGAAACCACAGGGAGTTTGTAGCTGATTCTAGAAAAAGACTTTTGGAAAACTCTGCTTTAGGTGAAACAACTCTAATAAATGAAGGCAAGCTCAGTATTTAAGCAAACTCACCATCAAACCAAATGTCTTCAAAGAATGTCAGCCTTCCTTCCAGAAATGTAAGCCTTCAAAACTGCTTCCTAACTCAACAACAGCTGTAGATTACCCGGCTATGGATAGCAAACACACTGTGTTGTATTTAAAGTATGTTTTTTTAAATACCAGGCATAGTATCTAGGCATTAAAAAAAAGGTATTATCCCAGTGTCATTACAGCACACAGTTTGCAAGTTGATTAGTAGAACAGAGCATGGTCCCAGCTACGCCTATTTCTGTTTTCTGCAAATGGGACTATCTATGAAAGAAAACCATAAAAGCATGCCACATGTATCAACAATCAAAGGTTCATCTGCATTCCTGTTCCTCAGGATGGTGGATCATTCACATTCTAACATCTCCTGAAACATAAATGTTTTTTCTAAAATTGCTCCCCTTTTGATGCTTCCTACCCAAGGCATTGCCACACACTGGAAAAGGGAATTTAAACACGGAAGAAGAAATGCCATCAATGTATAAGAATAATGGAATAAATTTCACCTGTTGGAAAGCAAGGGGCATTTCTTTTCTGCATAGGAAAAGGCCGAATTTTTAGAGGCATCACCCTAGGCTTTACATCTGGCTTAGCACCAAGTGCTCCTTGAAGTAAAACAATTTATACACAAAGATCAGTACTTCTCTGTGGTTAAAAAAACCCAAAAACTACTGCAGAGTTCCATTACCTATATGTATAATCATCTCCCATAATTTCTTTATGCTGGCACACTTTTTGTGGATTATATACACAAAGAGGACTCTTACTAGGAGTGCTATGAATTTACATAGCTTCTCATCTGTCACCAATGGACCTGACTGTTTTCATGCATGTAGGACTCAGTACCATTCATGCATTTGCAAATCCTTCTGCTCACAGAAAATCAGAAAGAAACTTATTTTTCTTTTTTATACCAATTATTCTTGCAAAAAGTTCCCTTTTTAAGGTTTCTATTCCCCACTCCCAATCCATTCTTAACCATCTTTTA
This sequence comes from Catharus ustulatus, assembly GCF_009819885.2. Taxonomy (NCBI): domain Eukaryota; kingdom Metazoa; phylum Chordata; class Aves; order Passeriformes; family Turdidae; genus Catharus; species Catharus ustulatus. Next base: position 42,107,881 of record NC_046221.1, on the reverse strand, counting down.
TTTTCACTTATATTTTTTACCAACTATCTTTAACCATGTTCAAGAAACCTCTAGATAAGATGGTAGCAGATCCAGGAGGGGAAAAAAATTGCATAACATCAATGGCAAAAAAAAAACCAAAACCCAAAACCCCAAAACGTGAAACAATGTGAAAATTGCAACACAGGATAACACTTTCTCTTTTCAAAATTTTCCACAATCAGCTCTAACATACTTCCCATAACTTCACAAACCACAGAGATAAGGCAAAAGCCTCATTATGTAATTAGACAAAATCTTTTAATGCCACAATGTGCACCAAATGTCTATCAGACACCCAATAAATATGTGGGAGGCTTTCCATTTACTTCAAAGGTTACTGGACTAAACTCTGTGTGGGCTCACTAATGAGCAACCTGACTTGTGCTCATGAGCCTGGCAAAGGATAGCTCCAAGAAAATGCAATCTCTGCAGCTCATAATTGTTTGGATACTGGAAAATGAAAATAATGAACTGGTAGAGACACAGCCCATGACACATTTGCTTTTCATGTATGCCACTAATCAAAATCTGTGGCGTATGACTGGAAGAATAAAGCATTAAAAATATATATAGAAAAAAATAGAGCCTAAATTTGTTATCTAGGCTGCATTGACAGCTCATTCATAATTTTGGCAGGAAAAGCCTGTCATCTATTTGGTGACATGCATGGAGACAGTGCAGAGAGGGGCACACTTAGGGGCATGTTTACACTGCAGTGCAGGAGAAACCCAGACATGGTCTTAGAGAATTCTCAACAAGCTAATTTATCTTGCTATGCAAATTAGATACAGACCTAACAGGAATTATTTTCTCCAAAGTATCTTTAACCCTCTCACACCCGCTACCTAGTATCAATCTAAAGCTTCTTCAAAGCATCAGGTCTTGATAAGATTAGGTTGAATTATAAATGAGATTGGTACTTTGATTTACTTGGTGCTAAAATACAGCCAGCACACAACATTGGTTTTTTACTGCTTTATGGAGTATACAATTACATGAAATACACATCAAACTCATCTAAATAGCTGGCCATTTAACTGTCTGTTTGGAGCAGTAGCACACTTTGTCATCCTGTGTGATCTAAAGCATAGAGTCAAGTCCGGCTGCTGTTCGTAATTTAAGATAGGTAGCTCTAAACAACAGGGCCTTTCCCCCTCCTCCCTCCCAAGCAAGGGAAAGCTCTTAAAAGGTCAGGCACCAATGCAGTTTACTGAATAAAGCTCAAGTTTGAAGAATGTGCCTTCTAAAGTGATTTTACTACCTGGGATGTAATGAGTTTTACAGACTCGCTTTGTTAAATTGCCCTGACAATTTCCATTTCCACTTGCTTCAATCATATTAACAGAAGCTAAAGTTCACAAGTAGTAAAATATTTCAGTACTGAGTTGGGTCTCTAAAAAATAGATCACACACTTGACAAACATATAGGACATAGCGTTTGGCATTCCATTTCATGTTTGGCTTGGCATGTCTCGTTTAGGGCAGGACAAGATGCCCTATCACAGTATCTCATTACTCATGGAAATAAAACATGGTTACACTAAGGACTTGACAAATCCCATTAAGTATGTCAGAAGGACAGGAGACTTGGAGAGGGAATGAAAAGGGAAATATTGGGGATGCTCCATTAAAGGGAAATGTACTTAACATCAAAAGACACAAAAATATGAAACATGGGTAAATAGGTAAGAAATCAGAAATCCCTCACTGAAATGAGAAAAGCGACAGAAAAAGTGAAGACAGTGAGGATAAGTCTTGTTAATGAGGGGATAATTCTCTCATTAGAAGAGTACACACACTACTCTGTCAGTACCCTGTGAAATTGCCTTTGTCTTTTTAAATCGCTGAGTCCTTGGGCCATGGGATGGACCTTCCTCTGCCTTTGGTAAGTGTCCAGTGCTCCTTGGAAGGTGCTGCAATCCAAGCAACAACGACCAACAAATGATAGCTTTCTCTTTTCCAATGCTAGAATACTTCTGAAATCTTTTTAGAGTTTGCAGAACATAGGAAAGAGAACTTTAGTGAAATGATTATATTGCTCAAAGGAGGATTTGAAACCTTGAATTAATTCAAAGCACAAGTTTATAATGTGTAACACAAGAAGTTCATCCATGTATGTTGATTTACAAATTTTACTTCCCAAGTGTTTTTCTACATTATTATCCTTAAGTGCCATACCTCAGGCTAACCTGTAAGATACATCAGCACAGTATCAAGATTTAAATTGATTTACTATTACTTCGATTTAAAATGCAACTTGGTGCAACCAAGAGAAGAGCTGGGCCAAGAAATTATTTGCTAAGCTAACCTACACTAAGTGACACACAGAACAAATAGAGCATCTTGACATATCCAACAGCAATCTACAAACTCGGTGAGTGAGGGAGTCAGACACAGACTTTTAGGATGATGGTTAACAAGGGAAAAAAAAAAGAGAAAACAATGATTTTAAAACAATTTTGAAACAAAAAAATTTGGAACTATGTGTTATCATCCAATTATCCTCAATGCTGAAGCAGGTTGCGATACAGTCAACACTAAACATAAAAACAAGGGGGGGAAAAGAAAGCAGCACTTAAATAAATGCTCTAGTCATCTCTCATTGCTCCTCCTGAGTCCCAGACTCCAGTAACTGGCCTGACAGCATAGTAACCAGATCTGATGTAAAAGATCTTTATTATATGTACTTATCTGGCACACTGACTGAAGGTGGTAGACAGTATGTGAAGGGAAGATGAGTGCATAATGGGAATGCGGTTCCCCAAATCCCAGAAGGTATAAAGACCTGTAGCGATGAAGGTAAATCAAAGCCAAATGAAAAGAAACGCTCATCTCATTTAGATGCAAATATATCTGGATGCCACTGCACGCCACCTCTAAACACTATTGCACAGACAGCATTGCTTTCATTGTACCAACAAATGCCTGTCTTCACTCTAATAATGTTCTCTTTGATGCACACGCTGTGGAAGAGTTAAGGCATATTTACATTCAGTCAACAAAACTTCATCAGCACAGCAAGATGAACAGAGATCATATCCATAGCCCGCATCTGACCTTTTCATCGCTCTCCCCCTGAATGCACACGTGAGGCAGGCAGGCATGCACATGCACGCCAGCAGAAACGAGAGATAATGCCTGAAATCAACTTCTGCCCAAGGCATCCTGATAGTTTCTTCTAGGGTAAGTATCTTATTCACTTCAAGCATTGGATTTTAATGTGTAACATCTACAGAGCTATGCACAGTTTTGGAGGTCAAGTAATAAGCATTCAATGGAATTAGAAGAAGGTAATAAATACAAAAAATAGCATTTGTTAAATAAGTGCATTTCCTTTATCTGAAACCACATATTTCATAAATTACTTATTTACTAATTCACGGTATTCAGCCAGGTTCATGGCCTGCTCATTACAGATCTGTGCATATTGCAGGACTTTGATCCAAAACCAGGTTATTACACATCAACCACTTTTCAGAATCCATCCACATAAATATTTTCCTCTGAAAATACATGTAACAATTTTAGGTTAGTTTGTCCTTCATTAAAGGAAGGATAAATCAGCAATGTATTCTATGATGCAATTTATTTATGTGTTAGAGCCTTGCAAATTTTACACAGTTGGACCTTGATCCAATCTGTCATTTGGCATCTAGAAATAAAATCTTTAGAAATACAGTGGACAGCAGTAGTTAATAATATGTTTGATGCTACAGTTCCATTTTAAACACAGGACATAGCAAACTGTATTGGTGTAACAGGGCACTGGATGGAAAGCTTCAGATACAAAGGCTTCTTTCTTACATTCTGCATAATGTGAGAAGCTGTTGCCTTCTAATTTTAGGCAAGCACATTAATTGTGGTTTTTTACTTTGTTGTGACTGATTTTGAAAATTCTAAGCTATCTTAAAAGAGCTAAAATATTTGCCTTCATGTTCACTGCTTATACAAATCAGCTGAGGTCTTCTTTTGGAAGGGGTTTTTGAAGAAACTGCTGGAACCTCACCTATAATTTAGGTCCCAACATGCCTCACTTGCATCTCCTTTCGGCTCTTCAGATTTGTGAGGGAGGAGATGGTTCATGGATTCAGCAGGTTAAAGTGCACATCACTGACTGCGGCTGATAAAGAGAGAGCTGCCCAGAAGGCCAGATGCTTAGATTTTGGTTGCAGCTTGATGGACCAAGCTGATCTCTGGGAAAAATTCTGTTATCTCAGCTTTGGCTTCAGGCTTCAAACTATCCACGGCAGACACAGAGGGCCCACACTGACAGACACGACAGTTTTGTGGAATCATTTAATATGGATATTTTCCTCTGTTTGAGACTTGAGTTTTAAAGGCAAACTTGACCCCCATTCCAAAATTCTTCCAGAATAAAAATCTTGCACCACACCACTAAGAGTGAAAACCAAAGTTTGTTGCTTATTTTCAAACAAAAATGGTTTTGGTTATTTTTGTTCTTACTAATATGTTAAGGAAGGGCAGTTACATTATTGATGACCAAGAAAAAAAATATCAAATATTTGAGGGGTTTTTTTTTGCCAAATACATACTACCTAGAATTATTTTTTCTAAAACAAAAACTAAGAAAAGGTGCAAATAGAATTAAAATTAAAAGATCAACAGAGTTCACTTGTTGAAAAAACCCTTCAATATATTCAATTTCTGCTGCAAGATAAAATAATAAGCAGAGATGACACAGCAAAGTATTTTCTATAGGTGGAATGTTAGCTAGGCACCCAGACTGTAAAAATCTTGAAACAATTCAGCAAATATTTCTAACAAAAGACTTAACACTCATTATTGCCAGCTGAATATATGTGTTAACTTTGGGGCCAAAATATGGGTCAATATTTTAAACCAACTAACTTCAGAACCACAAATGACTGCTACGTGACTCTGAGCAATCTTGTTTTTAAACATGATTAGAAGTGTCAGTACAACAAGACTGAGGGTCATCTGAGTCATCCAAAGTTCCAGGTTTGAGCTCTTACTCAAAAAAATAGAGCTCTGTCCTAAAACAACCAAACTTGATTCCCTGAAAAAATATTTGTACATGTATTTGTCATCTGGATATTTATATTGGGACAGCAAGATTTCAAAGTTGTCTAAAACAAATATTAGAGGCATACATCTCAAGAGTGCATCTCTCAAGGGTACCAATTTGAGCAGAGCAGATCATTCTCTTAGCAAACTTTTTGCACATCTCAAGATTTTCCTCTACATAATATTTATGTGAACAGTAATTCTGACAAAAGAAGCAGAAAACAAAAACAAAAAAATACTACAATACAAACAATCAAAAACATGAAAGGAGAGCTAGTAAAATACTCATTTGCTTCTTACAGCTCTCTAAGTTAGACCTATTTTTCTCACCATTCTATCTTCATGTTAAACCTTTAAGGTATCTGCATAGAGAATGGGGCTTGTGGTGGTTGCTTTTTTTTTGTTGTTGCTTTTTGGGTTTTTTTTTTTAAGTAATCTTAGGTAATAAAAACCTGCCAACTTCATGGAACCTAATCCTAATTTCTTAAAATGTGAAATTTTATCATAATTGAAGCAAATGTACCCATGGGGTAAAAATGTCAAGATTTAACATGTTAGAAACCCATATATCCCCTACTGCTATTTTCTTACATCCACTTTACTTTATGCAATGCAGCATCTCAGAAAGCATTTAAAGTTTAGAAACACATAAATATAACTTACTTTCTATATTGCCTATTTAGTTTACTGTATTTTTGGAATTATACATGGCTAGAAATTAAGCTCTGGGACACTAAGTCTCTCCTAGCACAATTCAAGATACCTGAGGTGTCATATTTATGGTGTTAAACAGCCAACTAGTTGATGTACTCACTAAAAACAAGCTGAAAACAGATCTTTAGCTGTGAATGTTTGCAAACACTTGTGGCATAATTTTCAAACTTGCACTTATAAAATATAACATCTGCATTTGAATCTAGACCTGTTAAGGCATTCAGAGATTTAATTGAGTAAATTAAATTTAACAATAGAACATGTAGAATAATGTAGTTTATACACCTGCTAAAAGAAAAAAAAATCTCTAATGCAACATCTTCAGTGCTCATCAAAATATGCATATTACAGCACTGCAGACTCTCCGAAAAACAGCATACAGCTACACTCAATCAAATTTAAGAAAGATGGATTGTAAATAGAAAAGGTATAGAAAACCACTATCAGTCAGTGTAATATCGCAAGATCAACTGTGGATATCCTAGAAGAGAGACTTTGTCTGCCTATTGCAACATCCACCCAGCTCAGATCCAAAACTGTAACAAGATTGTGTAGGAACACCCTAAAAAGAATGTGTTACATTCACAATAGCAAAATGAAGGATGCAAATGTGGTATCATTCTGCTTTCCCAATGCTTTGTGTGGATTGACTAGAGTGGAAAAGACTAAAGTAAAAGGACTCCACTTACATGGGAACAAAGAGTGACATTACACATAGAAAAACATTTGTGAAGTCAGATACCACTATTAAAAATTTCTAAAATATTAAGTTAAAGACCAAGACAATGGTTTATCAAAGAAATGTCAGAAAACAGGAAATAAATAGTATTTATTCAATGCCTAATCTGATCTATGGACTGTTAAGGCCAGATGACTTGAGAGTGAGGTTTCCATCACAGTAAAAAGTGTTTCAGGTCTCAGCTACTACACATTCAAAGGATGTCTCAACAAAGAAATGGAGAAACCTTTACTAAAACCCAGTATAAAGTACTAGATGATGCTCCCAGGAGGAAAGTGCCTAAATTGCTGCTTTTTCAGACCGTATCCTTTAGATAAGTCTGTATCCCAGGCTTCCCAGATGTCTTGGGATCACATAGAGCCAGCACAATAGTCACTTAAAGGAGTGCAGAGAGGTGCCCCTGAAACTAATCTAATTGCTCATGACATAAAATGTTGAGCCTCTTCAAGGTACCCTTGCAAGCTAGTATGGAAATTACTTATTACTTGAGAGAAATAAATAGCATGCAACAACGTAATCATGCAAGATGAAACTATTTATTTGAATTTCAAGCAAAGCAAAGCAGAGTCCACATCCAACAGTCTTTCTTAACATAGAAAGCCTGAGTTCAAGCAGACTCAGAAGATTGATCATACAAAAGGGAGTCATTATGTATCTCAGTTAATTAAATTTTATTCTGAAAGGGAAGCATTTCCATTACTCTAGGCTCAGCAGCCCCAGGAGAGAGGGCAAGACAACTGCGACCCCATTACAGCCAGACTTCAACCTGGCTTGGATCAGTTCTGGCTCCTTTACCAAACCCATGATATTACCTTGTGCAATGTGCCATGCAGCAGGAAGGCAGGCTGAAGTGAATTAGGTCATGCTATTAGGAGTGGTGACCTTTCACTGATGAACAGCTTTTAAGCAAGGGAAAAGAATTTTTGGAAGATAAGACCTTGCAAAAACCCTCACTTCACTGACTCCACACATCCCTAAAATAAAGCAACACAGACATAGAAATGATAGCCCTGGCATTCTATAACAAGCCATAATTGGAATAGGTGACTAGGAAAATGTTTAGATAAATGGTGGGATCATAACCTTTTATGCAAAATGGACAAATAAGTTATGGAAATATCTGGGAAACCCTGAGGATGTGTAGCTCTACAACAAGCCATAGGCACAGTTAAAGCAGACAGTAAATCACTAAATCTCATCTCAGAGTTTACAATTTTGTTGTTGTTTTGGAGTTTTTTTGCTAGGTTTTGCTGACAGATGGAAAATACTGGTTGATTATGACCAAGATTTAATTTACCTCCAATTTCCTTCCTATTTCTACAGCACATTGCTAAAAAACACATAGTATCTTCTTCTCAGGGCTTAGAAGTATTACTAGAAAAGTCATACTCCAACAGCATGAATTATGAAACTACCACTGTAATACTTTTTGCTTCTTATGAGAATCTCATTATATTATAAAGTTTTCTCAAGAATATTTCTAAATTATCATCTATAAATGTGGGCATACATTGATATAAATATAGTCTCTTTAATACTTATCAACTAGGCATGCACACAGTAAAACCCCGTATGTTCATACACAGAGAGACAGAACTGTGAAGCAGCACTGGAACAGCATCATCTATCAACTAACTGGGGTAGTGAAGTGCCAAAGATACCTTTGAAGATGGGGGAAGCCTTTCTTCAAGTTGTCTTCTCTTTCTTTACCTGTCTACCAACTGAATTTAAAGACCAAAAATTCAATTGCATGAAGAAGTGACGTCTGAGACACAGACTTCAGTCTCAACTACTAGAAAAGTATGTTCACTTGTTCTCAGGATTTCAAAGCCAAGTTTTCCAGCACTGAGCCTTAATTATCCCAACTACAAAGTTTTTTTGCCTAGAAACTAACATCTTTTTTCACTGCCTCTTTTCCTTTGAATCATGGTAAGAATATCAGGATAGAGGATGACTGGTAACCATTGAACACACCCCACTTTGTTATTTACTGGCACCCAGATAAACAAAGATGTACCCGTTTTAACAAGGGAAAATTATACCTCCTACCAAATACCACATGCATACTGTGTGTTCACACAGGGCAAGGTCCAATTTTTCTCACTACAAAAATGCCTTTACAGCTGCTTTCATCGAAGTTTGTATGGTTCTCTGTGGTTTTTGAGAGTGCAAAGTTGTGAGGCACAGCAGAGGAAATAACCATTGCACCTCCGTTAATCCAGTGTAAGGGGTATCTTTGGTAGGTGTAAACCTCCCAGACATACTCAGTACATACCTTTGGGAATCACAGAAAGACTCCATCTGCCTACACAGTAGAGCAATTGGCAATTTAAGGCCCCTAGGTTCTTCTATGTGTCCCCCATTTTGAACTATGACTAATAAAAGGGTAATTTTCTTCCATGAGCTCTAGAGAAAGTAGAATACAAATATAAATCTGTCCTAAATAGGAATTCATTGCATAGCACAACACCTGCTGCAGTCCTTTCCTTGGTTTAGATATGAAGGCATGTGCTGCAGCATTGCTGGTCACATCATGCCCAAGCAGTGGGTGCAAGAAAAAATGCACAGGGGTGCTTTGCTTATCTGGCAAAGATAAAGTCCTCAAGCCCACTGAGAGAATTGGCCAGGTATTGATTCACTGGTGACATCAGTTTCAGGTATTGCTCATCAATATGACAAACACTAATTTGATCTTATTAAGGATCTAATTTGATAATTAAGGAAAGCTGTGACCAACAATCCTAGACTTTAAGGCAGACATTTATAATGCCTTATTTATATACAGATGGGGGAGTTGAGTATATTTCCTTTTGACACGTTGAACACAGGTCCTCATACTTGGGGTTGTACTTGTCTTCACTTGCTGCTTTAAAGAAATATCCCTGTTACCTTTTTTTTTAACACTTCAATTATTTCTGTGGTACATTTTTCTAAAGCTGAGAGTTCTTATTTTAAAAATTGATCTTCCTAGGTTTAATCAAGTATGTGCATTTATCCTTGTGCAAAATGAGGACTGCCTTACAAAGTACCCGATACCAGCCAAATTCACCTTTTCTCTACGTGTCCATTTTCCCATTTCCCAGGCTGCACCACTACACAGCATTAGCAATACTCGCCTCATGTCCAGCATATTGCTGTAAAATGACCCTCTAAGCTTCCTGTCAGCTCTGCTCTCATATTACAAAGCCACTTTAACATGCTTCACGTTCATTACTTAGCAACTGCTCCTTGCTTCTAAGAACCACATCCTTACTGACGCACACATATGCTGGCACATCTTTCTTAAAACTAGAAACAGAACAGGGATTAAAGTAAGTTATGATAGCATTTTATAAAATCGTAAGTGCCATGAAAAGGATTCCTAGGGAACAAGAGCTTTCTGTCTCTTCTGATACAAGAATTAGCAAGCAATCAATGAAATCAACATTGCAAGTCTAGAGCAAGCAAAGGAGATAGATTTTTGAAGAACATGAAGTTGAACTGGAGAATTTCTTATGGCTGGATGTTGTGCTGCCAAAATTTTAAATGCAAAACAGGCAGCACAAATTGTTTATTTGGGGATGGGGAGACAGTTCTACAAATGACTATTCAATACAAGCTGAAGAAATGCCAAATTGCAAATTGCTAGAGGCTGCAATTTGGGGAAGTATCCTCAGATACTTGTCTGGTTCTTGTACTCCTCCTTGGCACGTGCTATAGTGCATTATCAGAAAGAGAATCTGATATCAGAAGGAACTTATTTTAGTCCGATATGGCCAGTTTTACATTCTTACATTTATTTTGATCACATCAAAGCTAATTTATCATGACTACAAATAGAAGTCAACTGTTAATGCCATCGTTTTCTCCCTTTCTGAGCACAAATATGTAAAAGGAAAGGACTAAAAGATTCAGTGAGCTGCCACTATGACTCAGTATGTTGTATGTAGCAGGACCACAGCCTAGTTTCATATTTTTATACATAGAAAAAAACAGAGGTTCCTATTATAGTGACAAAAATTATCATTTATCAGTGAACACAACTGCATCTAAACCTAAATTTATTTAGATTACAGCCAAACCACTCAGACATGTCAGTTGAATGGGAGAGAGTCATTAATAAAGAAATAACAGAGTATTCACTAATACAGTAACATTTAGATATTGAGAGGGGATGCAGAGGTGCACAGGGAATATCTATGCATATTACTGGTAGATTTGTGTTTACTGGCAGAGTGTGTATTTCCAGGCTGATGAGCTGTTATACAGGCACTTACATCAACTCAGAAGAAATGCCACTGAAGTTTGCACACCTGCTTTACAAATCAAACCAAACAATCTGAAAGTGGCCTGGTTTTCACACAAATGGCATTGCTTTTTTGTAGCTGTGCCTCAGTCCAGACTAAGTGGTGCCCCAAAAAGCATGCACATATCCTTCTGCTGGTGGTCACACGAATCATCATGCTAGATACAATGAATTTTTGTTTCTCACCTTACAAAAGCATGGTCCTCAGGTTGATCTACAGAAGAACATAATTAAATGATACGTCACTGAAAGAGGGCTATGTCCATTTTCTACCACAGTAATATTTTCTAAAACCACAGTTTTTTGATCATTTCAGAGTGTGCTGGGTTTTTCCTGGTGAGTAAAGCTGTGCTTACTGAATTTAGAACATAGTTTTGCTCAGTCTGAGCTGCAGATTCCCAAGCTGCATAGTTGTGGTTGGATAACTCCTCCGTGGGGCGTTTGGAGTTTCCTGAGTGTGGAGGCAAAAAAGAATTAATCTGACTCCAGTGTTTAACTCATTTGCAGGACTCAGATTTCCTGTTCTGCAAACATAAAGGGTTTGCAAAGAGTGTATAAGAGCTTCCAAGATGTATAGCTATGTGAGTGCTAAAGATAGGGAGCCCCATTCTTCTCCCCAGCTTAGATTGCCAAAGCTCTGTGGATTTCAGCTGTATTATTACCAATTCAAATGTGTTCCAAGTCAGAGGAAAGTCAAGAACAATGTGTATTTATGAAAAAAGGCCAACTCTTGTTTGGCTGAAGTTCATAACCCGAAAAGAACCCAGTATTTCCACTATTCTTCAGCCTAGAAGTTGGCTACAATTTTCACTTTCAGCATCTGTTCTGTGGTGCAAGGCATTAATAGCATAGAGGTGGATATATTTACTGATTGTTTGTATTTTAATTTTCAAAGGCAGAGGAATGTTTTAATGTTAGATGAAGTTACAGCATGAAAAAAATATCAAGTAAATCTAGAAACTAAAGCAGCACTTGAAAAGGGAAGAAAAATACCATGGCCAGGTCTAGCTGAGGTGACAGCTAGAGAATAAACATGATTGTATGTGCTGTAACATTTTTCTAAGCTAACTTAGCGGTTAACAAAGATGCTGAGCTACAAGTTTTGGGAACAAAGGAACATAGTATTGACCTAATTCCTCTCAATTATCCACCAGTAAAGTTCCATGCACTTTCAGAGAGTAGAATTATGTCAAGTTAAGCACTTCTGAAAACCCCCAAAGAAAATTTTGTTTATAAATTTAGCAGGTGTGGTTCAAATGCTGTCAATGTGCATACTCTCCTTCATGCTGATCTATATGCTTCTAGGAGCAACACAAGTGTTAAAGGACTGCTGGATTTTAGAACCTGAGGATAACTTGATGTTCTTTCAAGAATGGTTCAAACTAATGCATTCTATATTGGCTTGTGAATGCACATCTAACAGCAGGAAAAGGATCCTAAAATCATTTCACATTGGCTACCATACAGTTGTCATGTACAGAAGCATGAAATTTTGAAGGCAGAATAAGACTAGGAAGTCCCTCCATTAAGGTCATGTATTTTTGCTATTACCCCAATCTATCATTGCTTGTGAAAAGCTTCTCATTGCTTTAGTCTTGATTGTCTAACACACTCATAGGACACCAGTGTCTGCTACTGCAGATTTTCTGAAATTTAAAGTTAGCCCTTTGCTAGCATTTCTGTGATAATTTAGACAGTGTTTCATCTGGGAAACAAGAAAGAAAAAAAAAAAAAAAAAGAAAAAAAATGGAAAAAAACCCAGATTTTGAAAGGCATATTTTCCTAAGAAATTTTGAGATAAAACCTAATACAAGCAAATAATTTAGCATCTTGCTAAATTAAATTAAATTATTACCCTTTAAGAAATGGAAAAATATCCTATATTTACAAAACCTGCACTTAAAGGCCAGTTCCATCTGGGAAACTATGATTCCCCATTCCAAGAGTAAAAGATACTTCATGAAAAACAGAGGTAAGCAGGCAAGAGAGGATGAGGACAGGATGACTTTGGTAAGTAGCAGTACATGAAACTTGGAACTTCCAGTCAGTGCTTCTGCAGGACACCTTTGGTGTGGTTAACTTGGCAAAAGAAATCAAAGGACAGAGACACCTGCATGTGTAATTTCCAAATCTAAACTGAACTACTTCTCATTTCTTTCCAGCTATAACTTTTCATTTTCATTGAACCCAGGACTGTTATCAATTCAGGTCAGTATTGGTCAGCCAGTATGTGCTGTGCAAAAGCACAGGGAGAGAGGGTGCACACTTTAGGAAGATAAGAGGAGAGCTCACTGGAGAGTGCTGCATACGCATCCAAGAGTTGTGCCAAACGTCTCTGACAACTGTTGCAGCAGCAGCAGCAGCCTACGCCTGGCTGTGCAATTCATTCAGAAATGATGTGGAAGGTGGCCAGCACAGCCATGTTCTCAGCTTCTCCTTTTCACTGCTGAGCATGGTGAGGTTTCCACCAGCTCCTGCTCCAGCAGCAAACAAAAACAGTGCTTTATAAATCATGGATACAAATATTAGACTTCGTAGTTTGCTGGAGATGGGGTATCTGGTAACTAAAGCACAGGAGTAAAACAAAGCGTGAAATTTCAGTATTGAGCTCCAAGACTCCTACAATCCCACTTTGGTTTCAAAAGGAAGGTTAGCTCAGTCAGTAGGGGTGTTAACCAAAAATATTTTCAAAAAACCCAACCAACCAGTATCTTGAGGTTCTGCTAGCTAAAATATGCAGACATTTCAATCATGAGTTAGGAAAATCAGTGTATCATGTGTATAGGCCATATTTCATATTTTGTAGGGACAGCATTCTTATTATTTTCATGAATTTTTAAACTGCAAAAAACAAACGTTTCATTAAGAGTCTAGGTTAGAAAAATATTGGAAAGAAAGGTTTTCTCCAGAGTTTCTCCATTTTAAGGATCAGCCCTTTAGAGTAGTGGTGTCAGACAGAGAAAAAAAGGGAAGTAATTTAAAAAAGAAGATAATATGAAGCTGAAAAATAAGCAGACAGAACAAACTTATTTGGTCAGCTGATTCATGCCAGAGCAATGCTTAAAACCTACGCAAAAGTCTGGAAAATAAATAAGATTTTTCAGTGGGATTTCTTTTCCTTGGTCCTTGGAGAAAATCTGTCTATTTAACTATACAGCAACCAGCTCTCTGTTCCTCTTTAGAAGTTCCTGTGCTTGGCTCTGTTCAGTGGGAAAGCAGCTCCCTTTTATCTTTCACCTAGATGGTGATTACTCCCTGTATTTAAGCTTCTACATGATAGAAAGATGAGAAAAATATCACACAAGAAGCAAAATCACTTTCTGCAATTCCCTTGTGGAGGAAAACACATCAGAGCCTACTGGCACAGCCCTTTCTTCAGAACCAGCTCCTGCAGTGTACTCTCTGGATAGCAATTACTGCAGCAGAGTAGTCAAGAAATGATTCCTTGGACTTAGACAACTGCCAGCACTAATTAAATATTCTTTCAATATCCGCATTTTTCACGCAGGTCTTGAGGATGTCTAAATGCATTATATGTGCAAAAGGAAAACCCAGAGAAGATACACAACATCAAAAACATTTTTAATCCTTATAAAAGCAGGACTGAAAACACTTCCTTTGTGAATGCATTTGTTTCAACATTCTTGATGGGCTACTAGGTATTAAAGAAGTTATTAAATACTCTGCAAGAACCTACCTTTGTCTGAACTTCCACATTATGCAATCTTACAGAAGACTAGAACTGGAAATTAAAAATGGTAGAGAGGACCCCAAATGTCTTTGAAGGGATAAACTGATTGCGCAGTTCATCTGCAGGCTGACACAAGCTCAGATGCTCAAATTTATTTAGACAGCAGACTTCTATTGATTTTTCAGGTGATTTATACTCCTTGGCATCATTAAAACTTATATATAAAGTAGATTAGGAAGTATCCTCATGAATGTGTAATTCTGGATGAAGGACTATTGCAAATCCCAAGAATAGATGTGGCTCCAGATTTTATTAGAACACTGATACATTTTTCATGTGTACTAGACTTCCTTACCTACTCGTCTGAGCCAACCCCCATATTGCTAAGATTCTCCTTATTAATTTTCCATATTCTGTCTATAATATTTTTTCTAGGAAATGCAAGAAAGGAGCATCTGAAAAAGACTAAACTGATATATAAATCATGCACATAAGCAATGTTTTTCCTGTTATGTGTCTGTAGTCCCTAGCATAAAGAGACAACCAAATAATAATTCCTCTGAGATTATCCAGAGGCATATCAGTCATGCTACTTTTAGTAGGAAGAGAAACCCAAAAAAACACCTGGACTCTACAAGCCTGAACAAGCAGGCACTACACATACACAAACGAATCTGTATGTACAAAGGCATGCAGGAAGCACACAGCAAAATAAGCCAGGCCAGGTAGGAAAATATCCCTCAGCAGCTCCATTGCATTAATTCTTCTCAATAAATGAAATGCTTAATAGGCACTTTCAAAAAAGATGGACGACTTAGATGAACACAGGACAGCAGCAGTGGTCAGAACTCCTGGTTCATGTACCTCTGAGAGAGAAATGCTAAGGAAGCCAGATGACAAAGTGTGAGAGCAAGAGCCTCACACAGCTCTCCTGTGGATGGGAAGCTATGTGGCTCCCTGTCCCACCAAGTGGGCCACATGAAACCTTATCTCCTCAGCTGCCACCACCAGGCACACTACTGCTGTTCCTCTCCCTCAGCTAAATCCTCACCTGCCTGCTTTGAGCCAGAACAAAAAGAGAAATTCAGACATGTTTAACAGCTGGGTTTTTTTCTCTTTGTGGGTTTATGGGGTGTATTAGCCTCAACAGAACAAGTTTTCCAACACTGATGGGACTTGGAGCATCAATTCACCAGAGTTTAACCTTCTTCCAGAGGCAGCACTCTGAAGCAAAATCAGCCAAAATAGTGTCCAAATGCTATAAAAAAAAGAGGCAGGCAGCTGTATTTTAGCATCGATAAAACGAGTATATTTTACTCAAGTATCCACAAGATACTTCTGCTAGCCAACATGGGCGGGGGCTCAGTTCTGCTTTTTGTTTTTCAAAGAAGATTCCTGGATTTCTATGAGAAAAATTATATTGTGTTAAAACTGAGAAAGAACCACTCTTTCCGAGCAAGAGTTCTCTCCAGGAAAACATCACAGACAATACCGACACTTCAGCATACTTTCTCTCACTGCTGAAGAAGGCCAGCACATAGAAAAAGTTCGCCAATGCCTCTTTCACCTTTACTCAAAAGTATCCACAGCTGGACTTAGATTTTTTATATTTGCTGAGTTACAGGTTACGGTCTGTCTCCTTTCTGGCCTCTACACGGGGCAGTTTCACTGCTCTGTAATGCAGAGTAAAAGACAGAGGACACTGATACTATGAAAGCATGCCACACAAAAGTTTTAGGGAATTTCTTCAAACTTAAATATTTTTATTTTGATTTCATTTGAAAGCCACCATTCACCACTAATTAAAGCAGGTCTTGAAATAAAACTGCTCTGGATAAACCTCCAGAAATGCAGGTTAAATTACTGTTCTGCCCCTTTCCTCAAACCTCTTCTGAGCCCTCACTGTTAATTCAGACACTGGCAGGTAATGCTGTCTTTCAGTCCTGTTATGCAACTTGGCTTCCAACACGTGCAAGAACTAACATGTTTCTCCAGATAGATTTTCTTTCCCAGGCTCCTGCCTTCTCAGCAATGCGAGGTACTTTGTGTGGAGTAATCTCAATTTCCTTTGAAACCCCATTTTTCTAAATACTTAGATTTTTTCAGAGATAAGAAAAGTCAGTTGTGTATTTATCTTGAGCTATCAAACACACTAAAAAGAATCTATCTGAGATTCCAGGCACCATGGTTAAATAATAAAAATACAGTCAGTCTTATGCAAACAAATGTGTACACACCAGCCGCCTCAGAATCTCACAGGGCAAAATATTCCTGTAACAAGTTCCCCAGAAAACAAACCAACCAAGGGTTGGTACAGCCCTTCCCTCTCTGAAAACATCAGGCTTGGATTTTAGTCCCTACAATCCAAACCACAGTGTTTCAAGTCACCATCTTTTCTGGTGTTTCCACGAATATAAGTATTACAATTCTTCATTGTTCTGAATCTTGACAACCCCAAGCATAGATTTATCTCTCAATCCTATTCTTAAATCTACAATTTTAAATCTATAACTGTACAGTTTTATATGGATTTAGATTTTTTACACACTTATATAGATTTACTCCTTTCTAGAAATGGCTATTTGATATCAATCATTAGGACAAAATGTATCTCCTGTCTTTGGTTTCTTTTCTACAGCTTGACTAATGCATCAAATTGCCTATATTTTAGCAAGGAGATGCCGTATATCTGAGAAATAAAATAGTACAGTCCTTAGCAGAAGTTCACATTCTTCAGCTTGCCATCTTTTACCCATTTGTAGCAAATATTTTTTATCACCATGTGTCAATAAAAACTAAGGGCCAATAAAACAGCCTAGCTTGCATTGTAGAGCACTGTTAAACAGAAATACATCGATGACATCCAGTTTCTTTCAGGCACAGTAAGTGTAATTCAGTAGAAGGCAAAAAGAACCTCATTTACCAGCAACTAATTTTCTCTATAAAATAATACTTAAAAAAACCCATAAACCAAATCAGAACTATATTTTTACTAAGACATCATTGAAAAACAAAGGCTTAAACCAGCAACATTCCTTGAAGTGGAAATCTTCAAATCTAATGATTGTTTATTAGTACCTTTTTTTTTTTTTTTTTTTTGTAATTACCTGTTTGCTTTTACTGTTTTACATTCTAGGACAGCATCATATCTACAGAGATTAAATCAGGCAATATTAAGTGCTTTTTGTGATTCTCAGGCAAGGCATTTTTAAAGTACAAGGCAACAGCTATTTTTGCTGGTTGACAGTCTAGCGCCCAAAGACACATCAATCTACCTTCAGAAAGGCAACAGCTGGATGGTCATGGCTATAACCTCTGTCTCACCATTAGCCCCTTTGCCTGGGGATGAAGGACAATTCCAAGACCAGAGTGACTGAGCTCACTGCACTTGCTACAGCTCCTGCAGCCCCTGTGAACAGATGCCAGTCACCTCCAGACAACCTTTAGTAGCTATTCTTTCAGCAACCTTCTACACCTTCATGCATCTCCTCAAAATATATATTTAAAAAAAAAGTAGGAGAAGCCAAGCCTAGGCAGATGAACCAGATTCTCCTTATGCTCAGTCAATCACTTCTTCACAGAAGCCCACCAGCCACGCCAGAAAAGAGTAACTTTTCCAAAGCAAAGGAACCAAATGAAGACAAATTCAAAGTGAAGAAAAGGCAACTCTTTCACCCAGTACTTAGCAAAAGGCATTTCCAATGCTCTACCACTTCAGGGCTCTGTCTTACAACCCTCTCCAGGCAGAGGGGCAGAGAGAGAGTCAGAGCAGAGCCCATTATATGAGATGTACCTCTCAAGAACACAGACAAACCATGAGATGAACAAGGCGCTGGAGCCAAAGGATGAAAGAATCTTTGGAATAAGTAATCCAAAACCTTAAGAAAAACAGGAGCAAAACAAACCCTTGGAAATTTAACCCAACAGCTGAAATAAACCTTCAATGACATAGTTCTTCTTACCTTTGCCATCTGTGCCTGCACGCCATTTGCTTTGAGAGATGCTACTGCTTTCTGTGCTGCTGCAGGACTGTCAAAATCTACAAAACCATAACCTGAAAAATAAATACAGACAATAAATAAGTAACATATAAATACAGATTTTCAGTATTATCCATGGGTATGAGCACAGATAAAGATGTTCTTTTCAAAAAGAAGGGAAATCTTTCCATTCTCTCACACTGTCTCATAATCTTCCAGCACCACTGCCACCACACCTCTATTTGTCACATTTTTTCTCCTGAACCTAGAGGTGTTTAAGGGAATGCAGTGGCCTGAAGCTTCAAAGTGCCAGAAGATATGCAGCAGAAGGGGGAGTGTAGGCAGGTCTTTGTCCTAACAGATTAAAGGTCCCTGGCAGCAGAAGGGCATGAGCAGACCACACTCATGGAGTCCTGCCCCATCTCTTCCATAAGAGGAGGAAACATAATGGACCTTCCTGAGATACAAAACTGCATCTTGCAATGGCTGGTTTCATGAGAAAAAACCCCTTCTCCTGTCCTTTAAACCTATACAAGGATTAAGCTTCAGCACAGGAGGGTAACGAGTCTCTGTAGCAGGCTGGGGCCATGTGTGCAGGGGCAGGGAGAGCAGCCTTTCAGCAGGTGGGACCAATTCAGGGAGAAATCCCAATGTGTGCTCTACAGGCAACTGCCAGACAGCTCTAGGAGATGGTGAGATAGCAAAGTCTCAGCTTTGGTTAAACCACATCCCTTTCATCTCACTGCTCTCTCTGCTGGAACAACGGACAGATCTCTGCCAGGAATTACTTTGGGGTATCATCTGAGCAACATCTTAGAGGTTAGATCTTAGGGATTGGCAAGGGATAATCATCTGCTTTTAAGTGGCTTTCTTACCCCCAGTGTTTGCATTAGTTAGTATATTAATCAGACAGTCACTTCCTATCTTCTCTTCCTCCCTCTCCAGTTTTTCCTTCCTTTAGCCAGCAACATTGGTATGTTCAAGCAAGCCCAGTGCTATTAAGCCAGTACTGGAGAGCAACAGCTCTGAAAGTATTTTTACTTTCCTAAAGACATGAAGGAGGGGTAAGAGGGCAAAGAATCCACTTTTCACAACTTTTAAAGCTCTGAGCTCTCTCTGATCCTCATCAGCCTTCAAACGTCTTGCTCATAAAGATTTCAACTGAATTAGGAAGATCTAAAAATCTCACCATGCACCTATTTAGGCATCTGCATATATTTCACAATCCATCCAGGGAAAACCCCTACATCTTATTAAGCAATCACAGTGCAGGTAGGCATGTGCTGCTCAGACAAGCTGTGGCCAAGGGCCACATCTTTGGCACCTCCCTGGAAAGCCATATGGATGAAACTGAATCGCCTGAAAGCTTTAATAATATTAGCACAAGCATATTTATAGCTTCTTTGCAGACATCTCCATTTACTAGGTCAATCCACATCCTACAGCAGACAACCACAGATATGATTTCCTGCTGTATCCATTTGTATTTCTTTTCCCAGCCTTTCTTCCTACTCCTAGGAGACTTCATTGCTATCCTCTCTGCACCAAATCTAGGTATAAGAGCATGTGCTTGCCCCTCAAATTACAAATGTCTCTATTATTATTTTGGTATGCATACATTGCTCAATGTGGGGTTAGTCCCATCATGAAAGAATTTTGTGTAAATGGATGTTCTTGTTTCTTGGCTTAAATGTCATTCACAAAGTTTTAAGAAAATTTAAAGAAATAAGAAAAAATAAACAGACAAAATTATTTTATAGAAACTATAAACATAGAATTCTATTTTTATAGAAACTATTATTTTATAGAAAATATATAATTTTATAGAAACTGCTGAGTTAAGGAACATGAAAAGCACTATTCTGTGGCACAGTCAAGATCTGAACCTTTCTTTTCTTTTCTTTGTTCAGTTTTCTTTTTTGGTTTGTTTGGTGGAGGTTTGGTGGAGTTTTTTTTGATAGGGCATTACTACAGATTGAGGAACACTGTGATCCAGACCCAGATAGATTGAGGGACACTGTGATAACAAATCTAATAAACACTAGAGTTTGATCAACCTGAGGATGTGAAAAGTGTTTGACTTTCTCTGATTCCCTCATTTGATTTTCCTTTTTACTACAAGCCATTTTTAAATCAGCTTGTCCTATATCGCATTTTCCTTTGCAGTGCTATCCAAGCTCTCTTCTCACTGCAGAGCAGCAATAAAGCTGATGCTGATTTGAACTAAAAAACATGCTACAAGACAGCAAGAGTCCTCCCTGGATTTCTCCAATGCCTTTGCCCTCTCAGAGAGCAACTTCTGGGAGGAAGAAGGAGATACAATTAGATGCAACTTCCATTTTCCTATATGAGAGATCCAGACAAGAAGCCAGAGCTGTCAAATGGGAAATCTGAAATGTCTTGGAAAGTGATGAGATAGCTTAAATCAAACACTAAGAAAATTACTTTTTAGGATAGTGAGGTGGTCTTCTAAGAAAACGAAATTGTTTTTTATTTCTCACCATTTCCATGCCCAACCATTAGGAGGCAAAAGTGTAAAAGTAATTCTAATCTTGTCATTAAAAACAGATAATGGAGTTAGATTTTTATATTTAGCATCAGTCTAGAGTACATGTATGAAGGAATAGAAAGGAAATGATTTTTAGTATGGCTTTCTAGACAGCACAGTAATTATTCACATCTAAGTTAGTTTAGCTTGTAAATAAAAACCAGAATGGGTAAGAATATTCCAGTGTCGTATCATAGATGTCAGGTATATCTAGCATAATAAATTACTGGAGAGTAACATCAGTCCATAATATCTAAAGCCATTAATATCTTCTAAGCATTTTTTCCGTGGGCACTGATATGACCATATCAGAGATCCAGTGGAGTCTTAAACACAAAACCCCACATCATTAGCTGCCCATTATGCATTCTTGTATTACTACTCCCAGTCTCACTGCAAAGCTGTTCTTTTTCCTTCCCTCAAGCTCATTTCCATTCCAAGTATCTTTTTGTAGCCCTCCCCCCTCCTGACACATCTCTCCACCACACACAGAACATCAGGACAAAATCACTCCATGGCTGAAAACCCGTCCAAAGAACATCAATCTGCCGCAAGGGAAGCCAAGTTCCCAGGCTGTTTCAACATTCAAGTATCCTTACAAGAACCCTGCAATGCTATATAACAGAAAACCAGGCACGCTGCCTTTTTGTACAGTTTCTGTTCTTCCACGTAGATGTTTATAGTCTATGTTAGTGACCTACACTAACATATTGCATTTGTTTATAATCTCACTTCATTTTTGTGTCTCGGGCACTAACTAAATACATTGGTTTTTCTCTTTGGGTTTTTCTGCATTGGGGATTTTTTGTTGGTTTTTTTATTTGCTTGTCTGGGTAGATGAAGTTCTAGCCCCCATAAAAGCTAAAACTGGCTCTTGGAACATCCTCTCCAGTGTTCTCCAAAGTGTAAATGAAGCCCCAAACTCCCTGCGCTGAGAGTCCCTCCTTCTTGTCCAGGCTGTGGCTGGGTTGTGCTCCCCACCAGCAGAACTGTGCTGCTGTGGCTGCCCCTGGCAGGTGCACTGTGGCTGGGTTTGGCTGCTCCAGCATCTATCCCTGCTCTGTTCCCTGGCTCCTCCTGGGAAAAGGTAGGAAAATGCTTGGAATCATCCCCTGGGATGAAATTCAGATCAGGGCCTGCCAATCAGACGCTGCTCTAAGAAAACATCTACATTTCTTTTTCCTCCTTTAAAAACAAGTGCAAGTCCCACCAGACTGTCCCTCTGCTAGACTCAAATTCCACAGCTTTTTTTTTAAATTTCTTTCCTCTGCCTTTTTATTGTGTGTTCACTGTCTTGTAAACATTCTTGTCAATGGATTATACATTTTTTCCCCCAGTTTTTATGCAGAACATAATGAAATATGAACTCAGATTCTAAACCAGGACCTTCAGACTGTGCTCACAAGAATCCATCACCACCACAGGAAACCAAAACCAAAACTATTTCCCCTTTTTTCCTGAAGCATCCTGACATTTTCCTTTAAGAACTCCAAACACAAATAAGGAAAGCTGTTTTGAGGGATGGGAATTGAACTTATCACTAACACGAGCCCCTCACATCAAGTGTATTTACACTGAGGGTGATTTTGGTACTCTAGTGCTACAAGTCCTCCAGGATCCCAAGGTGGTTTTTTTTGTAGAATGACATATTGCAAGTTCCTACATGCAACCACACACACAAAAAAACCCCAGGACAAGACTATTTGGAATAATTATTAAACCTTTCCTTTTAGAAAGACAATTCCTGTAATTTTGTATTGGCCTGATGCCATTAGGGCTAAATAATTAAATTTTAAAAATAAAACCAGTATGGGTTTTTTTGGGGTTTTTTTGTTTTGTTTTGTTTTGTTTTTTACCTGTGGGGGAAAGAAAACAGCTAAGCATCAGCAAAGTGAAGTTTATAGCTAGCTGCAATAAGTGCTACCCAAATACACTGGCAGACACTAAACATCTCCTATAACCTAAATGGCTGGGGGCCTCCCGGTCTCAGTTTCTCAGTTCCATAATTAAGCTTGGCAGCAGGTTCAAATGAATTAAACTGAATGTCACTATTTCCTCAACAAATCCCTCATCCTTGTTTTTTCTTACTTGTCAGGAGAAGACCAGCAGAACAGCAATTAGTGGTAAGCAGTGCAGTGAAAAAGAACCAAGTATACACTAATTAGGTCACTCGCCAAACACGTTCATTTCATTGGCAGATTTAATCAATGTTTTCCTGAAATGTCTTAAATCTCCTATGCTAATTTAAAGTTTTGTTATTGTTGTTACTTTAAACACAGATGGGATGCCTGGAGATTTTCAATTGCTTTCCACAAATCCACTTCAAAATAACAACCCCTCATATAGTATATCATCAAAATCTCGGCACAGGTTTTAGGAAATGGCCTCTAATTTTATGCCAACATTTTTGTGCCTGCAAATACCTATGGGTGCAATTTTGGGGATTTAAGTAATTGCAGGTGTGTAGAGCTCTTAGGCATCAAACTGAATTGCCCTGATGGATCGGGTACTTGGGTGTGATGCCAAATAATTTAAGGCACTGCCTGCCACTGGAGGTTCCTGTAATTCTTGTGAAGGGCTGGTGGTGGCACAGAGCAAAGGTGAGTTTCCTCTGGCATGTGTAGGCTTTACACTTCATCACCGGGGAGCTCCGCTGGTGCAGTGACAGGAATGAGAGCCTTGCTGCCTTTTTGGAGCATTGAGGCAGCTCTTCAGTCTCTGCTGAAAGTGGCATTAGTTACTCAAAGTGCATGGGGACAGAAGTTTCAGGGTGTCCTAGCCGCTTGGTCCCCCAGTTGGTGCTTACAGCCAGCACACTAAGGTACTTTTCTGCATGGAAGGCACTCCGTTGGCAGTCATCACTGCTGACACTGTGGGAAAGGGAGCTGTCACAGCTGCTGAACTCATCTGCACCAGCCCAGCCTGCTCTGCCCTCCTTCCTGCCCTGACTGCACACCCTGGGATCCTCACAGAGTTTCCATCCTTCCTGCTGGCACTGCCCCCAGAACCTGCTCGCCCACGGCCCCCCAACCACCAATGGGTTTGAAAGGGCAACATGCAGCCAAACCAGAGCTCAGCAGCTACCTGGCCATCCAGGCTCACAATAAAATGAAAAAAAAGTGCCCAAGAGCAGGAGAAGTGTGGTTTGCTAGAAGTGAGGACTGGAGCACACTGGCACGCTGCTGAGCTGGAGCTCTGCAGAGACAGGAACCTCTGGAAGGGGGTGGAGAAAGAAGAAGCCATGACAAACGAAGGAAGATAAGTTGGCGATGGTGAGCTCTGAGCCTGATCCTGACACAAGGCCAAACACCACATCTGACCTCTGACCAAGTGCTGCTTTGAATCACTTGAATTCAAGTCAACCAGAACTCTCTGTTTTCTGGCTCCCACACATCCACACAAACACAGATGAGACAGGAAACCTGACCCATCCAGCCAGGAGACTGGCATGGAGTCTGGGCAGTAATTCAGCCAGTGATCCTGGGGCATCGATCTTGAAAGCACCTAAATACACTCATGGGGAGCTCACAGACACTGAGGAGCTCTTCTGGTTCCACTGATGCCAACAAACCCTCTTCATCAACGAGTTAATGCTTGGTTTCTGTTGACATCTTTGATTCCTTCCTGACAGATGGAAAAGGCTGTCCCCAGGCAGCCCCCACTCCTGCCAGGCCCTCTGTACTAGGGGCTGACATGGGCGTTTAAGGGAAGCTGTGGCAAAACAGAAACTCCAGCTCTGACATTTTCCCACCTTGGAGAGCTTGACTTGGTCAGAACAACTCCTTTTGGCAGCATGAGATGTGTAAATTCTGCATAATATGATGTAATAGTGGAGAAACTTTTAAAAGATGAACACAGACTTGCTTATGTGTAATTACAATTCCATTATACCTTATTTTTTTTTCAGGTCTGATGTACCAGACCTTTTGGAACTGTGCTTCCTATCAGCATAAAAATGTAAAAAAGTTCCCAGTTCTTGTTTCTGACCATCTAGAATTCAATATATAATCTGAAATCCATAAGAGAGAAGACTGAACATATCATACAGGTTGGTTCTTCAAAGAGTGTAGAGGCTGTTTGGACAAAAAAGGGGATAAAGTAATTTTAAGAGAGTTCTTGCTTTTTTTCATCAATATTTCTGATAACCTTACTAAGAGACTGGAAATTAAAAACCATCCCCAAAAGGAGATGTGATGAGGGAGAGGAACACCAGCCTAGGGAAGAGGCAGCAACTTCAAATTTCCTGATGAATTAAGAAACCATGAAATCGGATATATTCATCACCAAGACCTTATTTTAAGTTTATGATATCACCTCCAAATATCTGTACCTATATATACGGGTACATTTGAAAACTCAAACATGAAGTTTTGACACAAACACTAGTACAAATACACAGCTAAGCAAATACATAATAATCAAAGAGATGTTTCTCCTTCCTACTTAGAAGAAACCACTAGGATTTCACAAAAGTCTAAGTTGAGTTGTGAAGTTCACTTTTGCCCAGCACTTTTCTTGAGTGTTTCTTAAAAGGCAATATTCATTCTGACAATCAGGTAGTCTGCAAAAAAGGTGATTATCTAGTAATTTACTATGCAATTTTCAGACATTGTTTTATGCTCAGATAAAGAATCAAATTAAAGTTGTATAAGCCTTGGAAAATTTGAGTTAGCAAGCAAAGAGGTGAATCACCCTTGAACACAAAATTACCAAAATCAGCTTTTTCTTTCATTGTTTAAATTGTGCTAAAATATTCCTACAGCTCCAAATGCTCAGAGTAATAGTAAAATCATTACTCTTTTAAAAATCTCTACTTTATAAAAATGCTCTCAGTGGCTAGAAAGTGGTGACTCATCACCTTTTAATTAGAACAGCTAATATATAGTTAGACAAATAATTGGAAGTGGAGACTCTTAAATGCAAGAAAGAAAAAATAGTCCCTTCATTTCAGATCACTCCCCAGAGATGCACCTACATTGTTAAGTATGCATATATAACTGATTTTTTTTTGTTTGCTTTAGCTTGATATGGAAATACAGCACAAAACTGTCACTTTGATTATGTTTCTGCAGTGATTTCTTTTGCATCTTGCATTATTTGAATCCCCTTTATAACAAGAGAAGTGGAGAAAACCAGCGTTAACTAACAGAATTTTTAGAGATCTCTTTGCAAACACATTCTTAATTTGAACATTCAATTACTTTGATTTAAGCAGAGTGCATATGAATAGAGGTTATTATTCAATGCATTGAGTAATTAATGATAATATTTTAATGCAAAACAAGTCTGGAACTCATGATGATGTTTTAATGTGTTTTTAACTGTTTCTGAATTATTTTTGTCAATCTCTTGTAAGTAAAGGAAACAGTACAAAGAAACCTACAAAATTTTGCTATGTGGGAAAGAAGTACTTACTCAATAAGTAAGTAACTATATGTATATACATATTCATATCTATTTTTCTGGAACTTCATGCTTCCAAAACCTTAGTCTCTGAAGAAACAGAATGAGATCTCAAAACTGACAAAAGCTCTTTTTGAAAGGTGGTTATAATAACAACTGTGAGGGGGAGAGGCATAAGAAGTTATAAATTTAGCAAATATACCTATCAAGGAAACAGCATTGCACCTGAGTACCCTCTCTCAATCTACACTGCATACCTGGCAATTCAGAACCCCAAAGACTGAAAAACTAAAGAAAATTCTAGAAAGAGCACAAACATAGCCATGAAAATCCAGATTTGGCAAACGGCAGAACACCATTTTTTTATCCCTAACAATATGACAAATGTTTGGGGCCTTAAAAGTGAACCTACATGTGGGTGAATATTTATGGGTAACCGTAATTGCAGCATGTCACCAGCACAAATAGAAAGACCTAAGGCTTTGTGAGGACCTGTCAAAGAACAAAAATCTTGGTGAAAATAAACTGAGAGGGAAGTTGAGAAATATTTTGTGGTATTTGCTAACAGCACGAACTTGCATTAATCACACAAAACCAATGATGGAAAATTCATTGCTCAAGTTACTAAATATGGACTGAATAATAATAAAAAAAGCATATTGTAAATCTTGCAGAGGCAGAAGAACAAGAGATAAACACACTTTTCCATCTTTAACTTTTGAAGTAAATCTCTCTGCAAGTCCCATTGATTTACTGTCAAAATCTAAAATGAAGATTAACTCTATTTTTAAATACAGGGATAGTTCACATCTACAATTGTCATATAAACTTATTTATGATTCAACATTGCAGTTATTTACTACCATAGCATTTTTATCAATATATTAGTTGTATAATATAATCATTAAGATTATTTTCACTAGGTGTCTGTAGCATGTTGCAGTCATTGTGGCTCTGCAGCTGAGCTAAATTTCACTTGAAGCAGTGACTGAAGAAAGCAGAATGTTCTCCTGAACACAAGTACTGCTAGAGGAGTGTTTAGTTACGTATTTACAAAAACGGGAGGGAAGGATACAATAGCTGTTTCTTTCCTTGACTGGAGAAACACTCAGTGCCTCACAAGTGATAATGTTTTGAAACACCCAGTGCAAAATAACCAGAATTTGCAGTTTCAGATTTAGATCACCTGCTTTGAGACCCAGAATTATGGTATCAATTAATAGCTTCCCCAAAAAACTTGAAAGGAGCCCTTACACCCAAGACTGAAAAAGGTTTTGCTTTTAAACTGTTATTTCTCATATTCACTTTCCTCTGATTACAGCAACGTCCAGATGCTGAAGTTTCAAAATACCACAAGAAAGACTATTTTCTCAGTATTTCCAGACAGCAGGAAACACTGACACTCTCATGAGAAAGTCTGTTCTTCTGAGGTTTCATGCTCAGCTATGCAGACTCCAGAGCTTTACTTAGCTTGGATAATGTTTGGGTAAGATATGAAACCAAACCTCTTGAGATTTGTCCATCACTTATTTTAGACCTGAGCGACTTGAGTAAAAAACCTGGTGTAGAGAAACGGTTTAGAAAAGAAAAAAACATTCAGCCATTACTTTGAAAGTTCCCAGTGCCTGTGTAAGACAACTGATTTTCTCTTCTGAATACTGGACCTCAGTTTACCCAAAACTAAGCAAGTTATCTACCTTCTGTTCACCAAAAAGGCACATAACCTAAGAAACGATGAGACTAATTCCAGCTCCCATGGACTAGTTAGAAATGAACATTAATATTGTCCTGCATCTCTCAGGGTTGCTATCTGGCATGGGAATCCAGCAGGCATTCATGGACAGACAAAACAGAATCTCTGGGTGTTCTACTTCCAACGTACCACACCTATGGAAGGCAGCAGTGAAATACTGGGAGGGGCGAAATGAAATCTCTCAGCAGCCAACTCTTCCAGCACTCATTTTGAACAGTGATACTATTCTAGGAGGCAAAGGAGAATGTTGTGTATCACCCAGGGCTCTTAGTCAGAAATGAAATATTCCATTCTCTTTCTCCCAACATTGAATTGCTCAGCAATCTTAACATTAAGTAACTGCAAATCCTTGCAAGTAGGAAGAAACAATCTGACAAGAGAAGATGCACTTGGTGATCACACTGTGATTACTGTACTTTATTAAAAATAATTTTCTTTTCAGTATGTTTTGACAAGAAAATAGAAAGCATCTTGTGCAGGCTTCAGGAAATATTAAAATAACCCAAGGTGATGAACATGTTATTATCCAGTCTGTTCCAGAGGGAGGGTGTTCAAGTACTGAAATAGTTTTCATTTCAAATACACATTCATTTTCAAGACACCGCACTTGAAAAATTGGACTGTATATTTGTCATACAGTAAGCAGTGATAAAGAGCACAGCAATTTATGTTCTTTATGCAAACCACTTGTAATTCAAAAAACAACTATAGTTTCTAAAAGGCAGCAAAGTGATAACACTTGCCTAAGAAAGAGAAATGTTTTTTTCATGCCAGTTGGCCAATTCTGGCATGCCAACCTTTGCTGGGATAAACATTTTGGATAACATGCAAAGAGCTCCTGTTCCAACCCATCAAACCTCATGATGTCTTGGAGTTTCAGGCATAGATGAGCAATACCTTCTGAATATTTCATATTCCTAAGGAAACAATCCTGATACCACCACCACCATCATGCTAAAATACCAATGACCTTTGAGCAAGAAGTCAATGTGCTTTCAAGAAATGACTGGTGGTAACAACCAGCGTTCCACCTGTGCTATGGAGGAGAAGCACAGCAGAGACGGGCAGTACAGAGTAGGATAAGCCACAACACACAGGTGAGAACAAAATCCATGTTAAAGACACAGCATATGTTTTTTGCCCAATGATTTGGATTTAGATAGTATTTCAGACAATCAGAATTTCAGTATCCTTATAATTTTATACCTATATTGCCCTGGGTGTCCTTTTTTTTCTGTAGTTAAATACCAGTTGCACCTTCTGAGCCTTTTTTTCATGTATCTACCACATTTGTCTGTAGCCTGAAATTCAAAAATGCTATTATTATGGTAGCCAGAGATGGCTATTATTTTTCCAGGCTGAGACAAAATTAAACACAAAAAACCAAAACCAAACAAACAAACAAGAAATAAACCACCCCAAAAAACAAAACAAAAAAAAAGAATGGAGAAAAAAATCTCTTTTCAAGATCTCTAATCCATTTTCTTCAGGTTTGAGATAGTTCTGCAATGTAGGTAAGTGGAAGACACAGATAAAGTGGGTAAAGTGCAGGCTTTTAATCAAATCTGAATTTTGAACGAGTAGAAGTTTCCTATCACTATAAATCACATATCTCTAATACATGAAAAAGAATCTGGTGAATAATATAACATTTGAGTCTGAAGCCAATACCTCCCTTCCTGTCTTGAATTTAAGGTAGCCCTTCAGTGTCAGCTTGCAACATTCCCTGCTGGTACAGAACATGGGCATCACACACCACAAAGGTCTGATGAGAGTGCTCACTGAAGTCCATGCCGAAGCCACCTGGATGATGACTGTGAGGTATCAGGACCAGCAAGAGGACAATCCCCTCTATACAAATGCCAATATGTAGGAAGCTCCTTGCATACTGAAATTCATGGCCACAACTAGCCTTCACAGAGCTTGTAGAGAAAAAAGGCACAAATATGGGACTGGAAGAGACATCCTGAGTCTGTCTCGAATGTGGATGATGAAAACCCAACATTAGATGACCACATGGGGTTACATCAGTGACTTACACAATTCTTTTAATATTACCCTTTACTTACTGGAAGGATCTCACCTTGTACCACATATATTGCCTTCATAACTGTGCCCATTTTCAGCTTGGGGCACTTACAAAATCATCTGATACTTTCTCTAGAAATAATCTTCCAACTTTCCATTCAGAATTTCTTCTATTTCTTGCTAAGTAAATGATTTTACTATTGGATGTTTTCTCTGTTCCTCAAAATCCAGTCTTCAGGATCATGTAATTACCTTTCCATGTAATTGCCTAATGTTTCCCAACAAGCAGGTATTGAGGGGAGCTTTGGCAGCAGCATCATTAAAGAATAAATGAGAAATCTGATACATGCCTTAGAAAGAGGGGGTGGGCAGGCATTGCTGATGGTGGTGATTGCTGTGTCCTATCCTGAATTCAGACCATTAGAATATCAGCAAGGACTATGTTCAGTAGCTTTTCCTAAATGCTCAGGCATCCTCTGAACATAAAGCTTGTTAAGTTTAGGGTCTCCAGAGATCCTTAAGGATTTAATTAAGAAACAAACTCATTGATATATACTTCCAGTAAAAGGCCAAATATGCAATGGAAAACAACTTTCACCACATGAAGCCATTTAAGGTATGAATTTCAAGGCTTGAAAATAAAAGGTAAATGTGAGGGAGATATGCTAAAATATTATTTTTAAAAATGAAAGTGAGGACAAGTCAGATATAATAATATTGTGTTATTAATAAGGGATATTTTATTATTAAAAATATCACTGCTTTTATAAATTATACAGAGAATCACTGAGATGCCCAGATGTAATAGTTTGCAGAGAGCAGTTGTGCATCAGTGTAGTACAACAAATAAACAAAAATGAAAGAGGAAGCAGCAAGGAGTTTTGCTGGGACACACAAAGCCAGCAAATGTATTTTGCCTAGGAAGCCAAAATGCACAAAAAGAGAAAAAGATGTTTGAAATGCCCAGCAGGATCCTCACAAACCACATCAAAGAAATAAAGAAACCAAAAAATTTTTTTTGGTCCTTCAAGAAAGAGTGTGAAATCTCCCCACAGTTTTGTGTGTGTGTGTGTGTGCTCTTGGTCAGTCACTCAGCCTATGTTTGCTGTAGCAGGAGAGACAGAGAATAGACACAGGCACTGCAGTGCATCTCTCACGCAGACGCCAAATACATGTTGGTGTTGTCAATGCAGAGATATGTAAATGTTTTGAGCCTGAATGTCTGCTTCCTGTCAACAGCAAGAATTAGCCAGACAAATATCCGGCAGGCACGGCTGTGCTTTCTTAAGAGTATAAATGTTGTACTACAAAATTTGCTGCTTGCTTTATTGCTGGCCTGCAGCTCTCAAAGCTGCTTTTTGGGACCAAATACAAAGGAAAGCACCTTCCCACACCACCACCACACCCTGAGAGCAGTGAGGGGTGTGTATGGAGGAAGGTGATGGGGTACTAGCTGGCTGAAAAAATGAACACAGAGTTACTCAGGGCCCATGACCAAAAGGGTGCCCACAAAAGGAAATCCATCTCATTTCCATGACACAGAGATGGCAGCCCTGGCAATAACTTACTGCTCTACCTCTACACCTTCCTAGGCACCACTTCATGTTTGTGGGGCAGACCTGGGACTCTTTCTTCCAGAGGTGGCATGGGCAGGTGGTGCATCAATTAGAAGATGACATGTCCATGTATTTCTGTATATAATACAATCAGTATATAATGGGTATTTCTACTACATTGAGTGATACTGTGTTATATGATCCTGAGAGCAGGTTTATTTTTCACTACTTAAGGGCAAGGGTAGGGAGTAACATGGAGCTGAGGTGTAAATTCCCTCATGTGCCAGGCTTGGAACCTTTGACAGAAATGGGGATTGCCGCTTTCATCTATTCATGAGGTGCAACAGCTTCACTCTCCCTAGTGCTCTCTCCTGCACTAGAAGACAAAATGAGGTTCCAGCAACAGACAGGGCAGACATTTGGAAAGAGAAAACCTCTCTAGTCTTCCAGAAACCATACCATTCATTTTATCACTTTTTTTTCTTTTTTCTTCCCAGATGGTTAGGACAAACATTGCACATGAAAAAGAAGTAGCCTTTCCCTGCCTGTATCTAGAAACAAGAAGATGGAGAAGACAAAAGATCTCATGCAAAGTATGATGCTGTGGCATAATGGGAGAGAGACTACAGTGTTAGACAGCCTTTCCCTCTCTTAGTCTACACTACATCTAATTAAGATTCCCATTTCACCTTCCTATTGAGGATTTTGTCACTTAGGAAGTCTGCATTTATTGCATCAAAGCATTGCTGTCCTGGATAAAAAAATCCAAGATCAAAGAAAAGAAAGGAAAAGAAAGGAACAGAAAGGAAAAGAAAAGAGAAGAAAAGAGAGAGAAGAAAAGAGAAGAAAGGGAAAGAAAAGAAAGGGAAAGAAAAGAAAAGAAAGGAAAAGAAAAGAAAAGAGAAGAAAGGGAAAGAAAAGAAAGGGAAAGAAAAGAAAGGAAAAGAAAAGAAAAGAAAAGAAAAGAAAAGAAAAGAAAAGAAAAGAAAAGAAAAGAAAAGAAAAGAAAAGAAAAGAAAAGAAAAGAAAAGAAAAGAAAAGAAAAGAAAAGAAAAGAAAAGAAAAGAAAAGAAAAGAAAAGAAGTCCAGCAAATCACGACTGCCATCCTAATTCACATATGTGGCACAAGTGCATTGCACTTGTTTAATGGGCAACCAACAGATTCAAGTTTCCCTTAGGAAAGTCAACATTTTAGTGTATGCTAGGAAAATTAAGAAAAAAGTCATCTTCCAATCAAAAAATAAACTCCACATTTAATAGCTTAAATTGAAACCACTGAAGACAAAACATCTGGGCTTTTTGGATATTATCCCAGATGCTGCCTGTAGCACTGAAGCTCTTCATCAGGGTATCCTCTTAAGAATTTGAGTAAGATCATTACCCCAGTCTATGTTGCTTCTCTGCAGAACATCACAAAAACATGCATGTTGCAATAAGATCCCTTTGCTATGTGTGTGGAGATCATACAGAACCACAGCACTTTAGATTTCTTTGGGTTCTCCTGGACTTCACATAATTCTATTCACCTATCTGCAGCAGTAGCAACAGCAGCCACCCACGTGGACCACCAGAGCCAGTTAGACAGGGATTATCAGAAACACTTACAAATCAGTAGCATTTCTAGAACTGGACGTGAGTGGGATTTTTTGTTCCTCAAGTGCAACAGGCACCTGTGGATCTCACCAGCATCCATCAGTGACCTTCCCACCAGCCTTGAACAAGGCAGTATTGCCTACATGGCAAAGAGCAGTGCCTGAACAGTGTGGCCCTCCCAGAATATTTAGGACTGTTTCCCATCAAGTATAAAAAGAAATAGCAGAGCACCACTGTGGCACTGCTTTCAGAACTAGTTTGGACAGGTCTACTCAGTACAGCACTGTGCTTTTGAAAACCTAGTTCCTGAACAAGTTGTTTGAGACCTCCACAGGTCTCGTCTTCCAGGGAATTCCAGTTGTGCTGAAATGCAGCCTGGATTTACTGGGACTGCTGCACAAATTTCTATAGCTGGTTCTGTGCAGAAGGTCAGATTGATCAGTGGATACATTTAAGATCTGTAAGCGTCTGAGAAAGAGTGGGTGGAACACGACCACTGGAAAGCAATTGAACCAGCACAACATTTCACAGGCCAGAAGCACACAGATTATAACTATAGCCAAACTACACAGTGTGAGAGAGCCACACAAAAGACAAAAGTATTGGATAAGGCTGAAACAGAATTAGCCTTAATAGACAGTGCCTCCCTAGAGCTTTTATCCTCACAGCCAAGCAAAACGGTTCCGCACAGGAAGACAAGAACTGCAGACTTCTGGCATGGGTCTTGAGACATAAACAGTATGAGAGACTTGTTCCCATAGTGGAACAAAGAGGTGAAGCAGACCCCCTTGAAACAAACAA
Source organism: Catharus ustulatus (assembly GCF_009819885.2). Lineage (NCBI taxonomy): Eukaryota > Metazoa > Chordata > Aves > Passeriformes > Turdidae > Catharus > Catharus ustulatus. Next base: position 42,073,722 of record NC_046221.1, on the reverse strand, counting down.
TTTCTAGCCATCATACCATCCAAAGAAGCACAAATAAAATTAGGTGTTTCATTTAAGCTTTCCCTTTATTTTTAAATATATAAACTAGTGTGGTGGTTTGTAAAGTAGAAAATAATATTTTTAGAAGTTGCTAGTTTTTTTCTTTTTATTGACCTTCCTCTACTTCCTCTATCAAATCACACACAACCACATTCTCCCCTTTTTAGAGATACATTGGTAGCAGGAAGCTCTGCTGTAGACTCTCTTTTTGTGTCTTTTTTTCCAGACAGCCTTGTCCATTTCTTTCCAGTCCTGAGATGATCACTCCTATTCTTCATTTTCCTCCTTTCTCTGCTCCTCTAAGGTGACTTAAAAACAGAAAGACTCAAGCATAGGCTAGGAAGACGGCTTGATTAATGACTTTTCCACTCCTGTAAGTAATTTCAAAGGAATAATTCTATCTAGGGATGACAACAGGGAAGATGTTTCCATAAGCCCCAGTATGCTTCCTGCAAACACATAAGCATTCCGATACAGGCAAGGAGAGAGTGAAGACCTCATTCCCTAGCAATGCAATTATTTTCCTTTTTTGCTTGTTTTTCTCCCCATACTTTCTGTTTTACCCATACTTCCCATGTTTTTATCTTTTGTTACTGTGTTTTGCGTATTTCTGTCATTTTCTTCCATCATCTCCTCTTTCCTAGTCTGTTTTTCTAGCTTCTCCAGCCTCCAATTTCCTTTGTTGGCTAATTTCAATAATTAAGATGGAAACAGTAGCTCTCAAAAAAAACCCCAAAAAAACAAAAATAAAACAAAAAACAAACTAACAAACAGAAAAAAAAACCCAACCAGAAAACCAAACCAAAACAACCCCTCAGCTTTTACAGTTGAAACAAGAAAACTGGACTTCAAAAAAAGGTGAAAAGTGAGCACAAAGGTCTTTTTTAAAATGATAGAGCAACAAAGGAAGCAATTAGGGAAAATAGTAAAGTGAAAAACTAATCCAAGTTTTCACTTGGAATTCAAACTTTCAGTTAAAAAATGAAGTTCTTGTCCAATATGTTTCTGTACTCACTGATTTTATCCATAATGGGGAGCAGACTTGCCAAAACATCATGAGAGTCTTACTAGTAATGAGACTTTTAGACAGAGAAAATACCAGAGTTTCTAGATAAATCAGAAACAGAAAGTACTAATTATTTAAATGGAAAATTTTTCTCATGAAGGAGTGCAGCCCTGTATCTCAAACAAAACCAGGCCCACAAATTGCTGTACTTGTATTTTTACCAGTCTGCCATGTTAATCAACTTTCTAAGATTCAGTCTAGCAGCCTCAGGAAGGGCTTTGTTATCCACACCCGACAATACACAGGACAGCCTGGTCCTAGCTGAAAGGCAATGGGCACAGAACAGAAAACCCAGCATCTCTCCACAGATGCTGCAGTTTGAGGTTGCAACACTTTTCTAGTGCAGTTGGAGAAAGCCAATACTCTGCTGCTGTCACAGCTTTGGCTTGCCTGCTGAAGGGATTCCCTTGGTTCTGTCCTAGAAACACAGCTAGAAAACATTCAAGATGAACTTGGGGCCTTAGAAAGTTTCTGAACACACTTAAAAGAACTACCTTTTTATCAAAGAAACATGTATTTGGAGGTTATTATTTTGCTTCTCAAAGTATGGTTGCCATAGGAGAAAACCTGTTCACTGATGGACAACTCAGAAGACAGCTCAGCTTCTGAACATCAGTTTTGCCCAGCTTCAGGTAATGTTGACTAATTTAGGAGACAGGAGAAGCACATGTGTCAGAGGAAATGGAGAGCAGCTCCTTTGTAGGGCACTTCAGAGCCCCAAAGGTAAATTAATTTTCTGAACCACCTCAGAAGGAGCTTCTCTCCGCAGGGCTCATACAGATTCTAGAAAAACCAGTTTTTAAACTGAGAGTTTTGTGTTTGTACCTAAAACTGGGCAGAGCAGACATTTCCCTCTGCATGTGTCACTATTTAGCCTTTATCAAGCTTACAGTGTGGGGCAAGATCTTGCCAGCTCATGGCATGTGCCAAAGGGAGAAGAAAGAAAGGAGGGTGAGAGTCTCACGCTGGGATTGCACACAGAGGAAGGGACAAGATAGTGAGGTACTCATGCAAGGCACACCATAGGTGGATAAGGAAACAAAAAAAAAATATTCAGGGATACATACACATTGGATTTTAGTTGTAATAAATACAAACTAGAGCAATGCACCCATTTTTATCCCAAGGCTTCACTAATAAGAACACTGCTAATGAGAACACAACATGGACAAAAGCTTCTCTGAAAGCTTTTTTCATTCAACACCAAACACTTTCCAGTCAAAATTCAGAAAGACTTCCTAATAGGCATTAGCTCATTTTCATTGTGAGCCAGAGGCCTTTGGAACAAAAATACCAAGTGTTTGGTCAGGAAAAGTAATTTGGGCCAAATATTGTTCTCATTTGCTCTTGGTCTCTCTTTCCCTCCCCTCTCTGTTCTCTCCCAGTGATGATGAAGGGTCTGACTGTCACCACTACTTCTTCCTGTTAGCACAGAGGAAAGACTCAGGCAAAAGGCTATTGCTCGATTCCATTCATTGCAGCTGGGTCATGCAGACAAACCACAGCGAGCTGATACAATGAAAAGCAAGTTTTAACTGGAAAGCATTATTTTTTTTCCCTTTGCCTTGAATTGTTCTGCTCTCATATAATTTTGAAGCAATGTGCTGCTATGTGTGTTTTTAAGGAGTTGAATAAATTGAACCAACGAATCCTTTCTGCTTGAATTCTTTTTTCTTTACAAAGTAGGCAGAGCATACAAGCATCCATAGTATTATATGTATGCATAACTTTTAAATAAAAATAAGAGGTCAAATTTCATGTGATTTACTACACTGACAACATACCCCCATCAACTATGCAGCACCCTAATAAATCCTGAAGTGCTCCCTTAAATTTGCATAATAAGTATGCACTAAACTCAAATTCAAATGTGGATTGATACAGACATCTCAAGTAAAAAAACAACTCACTGTATAGGCAGAGACTACAGTAATAATAATTCTCTGATTATGGCTGATGCCCAAAAGATTAGCCAGCTAATGGAGACAACTATCTACCAAGCTGGCTCAATTTAATGAGCATTTCATTCACCCTCACCAAAGTTCTCTTTGAAATAAAAACGAAAAAAATCAAGATTGTGGTGGGTTTTTGCTTAACTGAAAGTGGAAAAAGGCATTACAGATGTCAGGTATCTCTGCTGAAGTTCATAATTATCACGGGGGATCAAAGCATTTTTCTTAATCTCTTCTTAACTAAAACAATTTAAGCCCATTTTCATTGTTACTTCCCCAGGCTGTACCTTTCAAGGACAGTTCTGCTGTTTTTAATCTAAAATACAATAACCTGCTTCATACACAACACACATAAATTTCCAAATCTCCCTGTGACAGGCAAGGGCAGTAAATTGAGAAAAGGACGAGGACAGTAACTTCAGGTGTGCAGAGGCTGTTTCCTAGCAGGGGATCAATAACAGCTGACTGCATTACGGTCAGAGAAACCAGCAGCAGCTTTGCTGTTTTGCTGCTGGAGGTCACTGCTGCCCTCGGTGCAAGTGAGCCTGATGAGGTACATGCCCAGGGTGGAGAGGTGCAGCGATCCCTGAAACAGCTCCAAACAAGCCAGCCTGGCTGCTGGACCAAGGGAAAATGGTCAGTGCAGACCCAGGTTATGACAGCAAGTGCCTCACTAACATCTTCACCTCTTCCACTGCTTAAGTAGGACTATTTTTAACTCTTTGGGCCTCACATATCACAGCTTTACTGGCTACATCCATCTTCCTAACAAAAATAATAATGCAAAAAAAAAAATTAAAGCACATGTTTTATGAGGAGCAGCTGAGGAATTTGGGGTTGTTTAGCCTGGAGAAAAGGGGGAGGCTCAAGGAAGATCTTACCACTTTCTACAACTAACTAAAGAGAAGTACAGGGAGCTGAATGTTGGTTTCTTTGCCCGAACACCAAGAGATAGGAAAGAGGAAATGGCCTCAAGTTGTGCCAGGGGAAGTTTAGATCACGTATTAGGAAAATTTTCTTCACTGAAAGGCATTGGAACAGGCTTCCCAGGAAAGTGGTTGTGTGTCCACCCCTGGAGGTATTTAAAAGATGTGTAGATGTGGCATTTGGAGATACAGTTCAATGATGAACTTAAAGTGCTGGGTTAATGGTTGGATTCAATGATCTTAAAGGTCTTTTCCAAACTAAATGATTCTATGGTTCTATCTTGGTTTTGTCTTTGCAGGGATTATTCCCTCCTCTCAGAAAGGAAGGATGAGTTGGTCCAGTTCACAGAGATGCAACTAAAAGGGGAAATGAAGGACAGATCGCCAAAGAGGGAATGTTACTTTATCTCCCTTCCTGTTTATCAGTTGAACTTATCCTTCTTATTCCCTTTACTACATCAATGCTAAGGTCTGCAGACCTTCCTGTAACTTAGCCTCTTGCTGACTCAATTTCTTCTTCTGTAAAATGGGAGTAATAGATTTATATTCACCTTTTGGCAACTAACTAATCCAATTAACCAGTTATCACGCATTTGTAAAGAACTGTAGGCTCCTCAGAAGCTACGCATTACAGTAACACCAAGTTTTATTGTTATTGTTGTAAAAATAATCAAAATTCAGACGGAAAGGGAAGATGCCAGCTGGCAGATTGAATATACAGTCTCACTTATTGGCAGCAGGACCATTGCTGATTACGCAAACTTGTACTTCCAGTCTTCAACTGGTTAAGGAGCTGTTGTCAGCTTATTTCACATAAAGTTCCTTGTGGCTCAAAATACTCTCTGATCAGCTTCTTTTCATGGATCCAGGATTCCCAGAAGCAGAATTCCTTAAGCACATGCTTAGTACAAAACGAGCATTTAGGTGCTCTGTTTAATAAGACTTACAATAAAAAACCTGCTCAACATAAGAAAATAAGGGGGTTTTTTTCCTCAAAGAAATACACACATATTAGAGTATCATGGCCAAAATGTCTCTTAATAAAACTCATCTCCAAACCCTTCATTTGCATAGAGTTTGCTTCAGGTAAGTATATGCATATATATACACATACGAACATATGTAACACGTGTATACATATTTAATTTAAATAAATATTTTCCTTGTGGCTTGGGTTTTGGTGTTGCAGAAAGATTGTAAGACTCTACCAGGCTTTCACTCCTATTCAAGATATCTGAATTACCCTGGTCTAAGGGATATATTCCAATTTAAAAGGGCCTTTCTGGCTGTCTAAGAAAAGCTTTGTGGTCAGGGACACAGGAAGATGGATGCATCGCACAGAACACACCAAGGTAACACACTATACTGGCAAGCACGGACTCTTATTGAAAGCTGAACAGTAACAAAACCTTGTGAGGATTTTGAAATAGAAGTTTGGAACATTTGGAGTATGGCTGCATCAGCAAAAAGGTAAAAAGAAAAAAAAGGTGATGAGAAGAGTCAACAAGCAGAATCTCCTCCTGAAGTAATTACTCTTCCTGGAATAAGCAATAGTTAATAATGAGAAGCAGACAGCCACTGAAAAATGAAAATAAAAACACAATTTAGTGGAAGAGAGAAGATGGTTACCACACACAGAAGCATCATTAATTAGGACTTCTAAAAGAAGATTTCTCATCTTGAAGGAACTTATTAGCAACTGATTGCTCCAAAGTAGGTTTCAAAACATGTGAAAATGACAATTATAGAATGTTACTAGCTAGAAGATGACTAAGATGATGAGATCAAAGATTAAATCTTCAGATTTTTTATTGGCAAATTCCCACAAAAGAAAATGGGAAAATGGGAAACTTCAGCATAATGGAAATATTGACATCTGAGTAGAGAAAACTACAGGCAAGTCAGACACTGGTAATTATTGCCTACTCAGCAGAAAACCAAGTCGATCACCAGAGCTGTTTCCCCAAGTCTGTGCCACCATACATCCTAAAATATATCCATGTATTAGACCATCTCACCAGGATGTTAGAGAAGCTAACATCACGAGCAATGTAATTCCTGATAGATAAAACTAAAAATCTAACTTGCAAAAACCTGATGCTGTCACTCCTTTAGGAAAAGCAATAGCTAGCAGGAGGCTGGAGGGTCCAACAGAAGATTTGATACCTCTAGAGAAATCTCGGTGGACCAGAAGAACAGGGTTCAGTGTTCTTAGATGAGATCTCAGGAACTGACACACCTCGGTTTTGTCTGTAGGACAACTGAAAGGCTGTGCAGCAGCTACAGCTGCAAATAGCTCCAGGGAGGCTCATCTGAAAGCCTGCACAAGTGGGGATACCAGCAGGAGAAAGAATACAAGTCAAACCAAATGTTAATTTCTCCAAAATATGTCCTCAAAGGAAAAAGGCAGGAAAACAGTGTGTGTAAATAAAAGGTCTAAATGAGTCTGATTAATGGTGACAGGGAAAATAGATGACCCATATTAGCATATCTAAGAGAAGAGCAGACTGGATTTCAGAGTCCGCAAGATCAGGTGCCTACCGCATTTTCACCTTCAAAACAGTTACTGAGAAGCACATCAAGTGGCAAAACAAGCTCATTAACTTAATCAGTTTTTGATGGCATCTGACCGCCTCCATCACTGCTCACTTAAACACTAACAGAGGCATCTCAAGGTTGATCAGAAGCAAAACAGACCTTTGTTGTGGCAGACACAGTGGGGCGTGGCTGGATTGTTCTTTTCACCAGAGAAGAACAGCATAAACGATTTGTTTTTCAGGTCTTGAAAAACAAGTGTGAAATGAGTCCCCTTACATTTTGCCCTACCCCAGGAGTAGCCACCTTCCAGCCCATCCCAGCGCCTTGTTGTCCACAGCACCACAAAATGTAGGTTCCCAGGACTCTGCCACGAGTGACATAGACATTAGGGCCAGTGCTATTATCATCCAGGCTGATGTTAAATTTGCTTATTTGTAGCACCTCTGTGTCTTTACATGCCATGGATTCCTTTAAAAATAATGACAAGCCATAACATGAGCTATCACAATGGAGCAGTTAAGGCACAGGAGCAAATACATTGTTTGTCTTCTGCAGGACACTGCCACAGATTTTGACATGAGGAATAGATAAATGGATACTGTCTAAAATCAGCATACCCTTTTAGCATGAGGCCAAAGTTTGGTATTCAGTGCCAAAATAGCAAAGTCACAGTTCAGCAATCACACACATGCCTCAAAACTTCATACCCAGTAATGATAAACAAGATGCTGCAAATGTTAAGTTAACAAAAACCACAGATCACAAAGGAACTTGTAAAACAGAAAACACAGCAGAATTCATATTGGCACTGGCATGTACCTTAAGGGGGATATTCACAAAGACCTATAAGCAAGGTGCTAAGCACTTACAAACAAACTCAAACAAACAAACAAATTACAACAAATTAAAAATTTGGCTGTCAAATTCAACACTTAAGACTGCAGTACATGTCCTCTTCCCCTTAAGAAACTGGCATAGAACAATACCCTTGAAAGACAGATTTGTGGTAATAATCCCTGTAATTTGTCTTAAAAACAGGATGAAAATACCTAGTCCATTTGCTAAGAACAAAGCCTTACCATCAACCACCAAGCTGCTGGGGAACATATAGGTGTATTTTTCCTTTGGAATTTCTTTTGTTCAGGAAGAGATAATCTGTGGGTCCTTATAGAGACAATTCCAGGCCAGGGGTGTCCAAGAGTGAGTTACTATTTGAGATCACAGTATGTATTCCAGTTAAAGTATATCATCTACATACATTTATTGCCCTTAGTCCATTATTGTCTATACGCCACAGGATATATTACTGGACCTACAAGCATTTCTGGGATTTTCTTACTATAAAAACAAACCCTGGGTTTCTACTGTTGGCAGTTCTTTCATCTGAGATTTCTTGGTATTGGTGACTCATCTTAAAGTCAAACTCAAGAGTTTATTTTCCTAATAATTTTTGATTTGTTGGTGGTTTTCTTTTTTAGTGTTTGGGTTTGGCAAAAGATGAGGCTTGAGGAACAGGAATAAACAAACCTGACTAAGCACATAATGATACCACTTTGTAGGCTATTTTAAAAGATGATAAAAAAACCCCTTTGATAATCATTGATTATTTGCATTATATTGTAGAAGAAAGGCTTGCACTACACCTGGGTCCCACATTGCAAAGCCTTGTAGAGCAAAACAGGAGATATATTTCATGTCTTAATCAACTATGGATAAAATATGCATGACAATTTCAGCTTGGGAGGCCCAGAAAGGTTATTTATTTTTCCTGTCTGGGAAAGAGTTATTTGTTTGTTTAATTGTACTGTGCCTTTTAATAAGGAATGTTAAGGAATCTTCTGTTGACAGAAAAAACAATACAGTCCTAACCATTTCAGCAAGAATGCCTATTATTCACTGGATAGTATTATGCATATGACATGCATTGTATTTGCTGCAAACAGGAAAAACATTTGCTGTTTTGCTCAGCTGAACAGAGAACAGCTTCTCACCCATGCTTTATCTATTTTTTTCAAACACTAAATATTACATCACTGTGAAATAAATTAATTGACCTGTGCTGTGAATAAATAAATCTAAAAATTCAATATGCTGCTTTGAATTTGCAGCTCATTTCTGCAAGATGGTTTTGCAGTAGCTCTAACATATGAGTTAAGTAAGCCTTTCTGACAGGTGTAAAAGCCTTTCATACCGCTTGCAAGGTTACGCTAGCAAAATATGACAGAAAACGTGGACTAGTCACAATATCATATGCTCCATATCAGCAAGTATCATAACAGAAAGGCTCACTACACCAAATAAAATGTACTATGTGGTAAAACAATGGGTGTGTAGAAATAATGACATAACAGAATAGGAGCTGGGGCTTTAATTGGACAAATTGCTTTGCCATAGGATTAACCAAAATGAGACTCATTACATGGAAAAAATAAAATAATGAACTTATCCATCAGGAGCATTACCTTATGCTTGGCTAAGGAGAGAGGAAGCAACATTTATTTATTTGTTTGCCTTTTTAGAGCCGAAATGAACTTGTAAGATTTTGGCAATTTTCATATAGACTGCCTTTCTCTGCCATCCTGTTGCATGTGCATTCTCAAAGGGACTTTATCGATCTCTCTTCCCAGATGTTTCATATTTGAGGAAGTGTTATAAATCACTGCTGGAGCAGGAGACAGTGCTGGCTTTCACCCATACCGTGCTCCAAATCTGAATTGAGTTTTGTTTTGCCTAGTTAGTAGCTCACACCCAGTCCTTGGCTCACGTGCCTGTACCCGGCTCATCCCGGCGATACCCTGCGTGCCACACAAAGAACATTTTAATGGCCTTGGCCAAGGGATGCTTTTGGCTGCTATCAAAGTTGGGTGACTGCTGAGCCACTCCAGAAGAACAGCAAATGCTGGGAAGGAACTTTTTCTATCATAAGACTGAACATCTGATGAATCAAACATCATCTAACTATTCACTTGTGATTTTGGAAAGAGCTCTACCGTAGAAAAATAAGGAGTCTGTGTGGAACTGCAAGCTGGACTTCAATCAGGGTTTCTGTACTACAAGGCCAGCACTTCATTGGTATGTGATCCAGAAACTTCTGCAGAAGGTTTATGTGAATTACACATTGCCTCATGTTGAGAGTCAGGCAGTTAAGACATACTGTTCTAAACATCCTTGTTCACATGAACTTCATCCACTATTTACTAGCATTCAAGAGAAAAAAATAAATAAAAATGACATCAGCACTGATCTAATGCTTCGATTTTTCACTAGGAGGACAGCTGTTTATACCAGTCTGCCTCACATCTGCAAAAGAGCACAACTTATCAGGGCAGCTGAGGCATGTAGGGAGCAGTACTGAAAACCAGGTTTTAAACTCTCCAAACCTGAACTGACACAAAAAGAGTAATTTTTTTAGTGCCTCCCTAAAAAAAGCCAAACAAAACAATGAAACAAACCCACAACACCATAACCAGCCTACAGAGAAAGAGATATGAACTAGCTAGGTATCAACAAACAAAAACTCAACCCACCGGGATATATAAACTAGGGATTAATTGTTTTGCTCTATGACCATCAACAAAGTCTATCCACTAGCATCTATTTCTGGAACTTCCAAATTCAAATTACATCTAATGAGTTTACAGTACAATTTTTAAAGGGTCTCGCCTGAGTCATAAAGACTGAAGCAACCATTAAGGCCCATTTGTTAACAGCTATGATAACTACACTGTCATTACACTCACTGTAGGACATTGTGCTACACAAAGGACTAATGTTATTGCACCAGACTAGAAGCACTTTAAAGTCATCTTGTGCAACTAGTAAGACAGGCAAAACACATTTTCTGATCGTAAAAAGCATTCTGGAAATTGCCAAAACTCATGCATTAGCATCAACTATACATGTAAAATATGACGTTGTTTTACCATTTTAGTAGACTGCATTAACCTGCTATGTTTAGCTTTGAAATTTCAGAACTATGTTTATCTAAACACCTCCATTAATGTTATCTACGCATTTAGGTTTGATGACAATTTTGTTTTCTTTTGCCCTTTAAATTATTTTCATTTGAGGCAGCAAATTTGTCATCCCTTCTTTTTTAAACAATATTAATTAACATGTTAACTGTATTATAAGCATTCACAGAGTCTAGACAATGACACAGAGTGTCAGCAGATATCTTAGCAAAAGTGATGAAAACTGTGGATCTCTGCTTGAAGCTTGATGGGTAATCAGAGCTTACCTACTTGCAATTAAATTGTCACCAGGCTAAAGATTTCAAATTGAAATCTACTGACCAGATTCTGGTTTTAATATATACCTGGAGAACACTGAGGGTATGAGAGATTATTTTAATTTAGAGTGATGCAGCTAAAATTGGATTCTGAGGGTTTGTGTCTTCAGCTCTAGAAAACGGGGATTTAAAAAATGCAAATCTAAGATATTGTTAGAAAAAGTAGCTTTATCTCAATCTTAAGAATATATTTATGTTTCCACTTCTTCATAGAAAATTCAAACAGAGCAATGGCACATTACAGAATCTTGTGGCTATGTCCTGTCAGGCTAGAAGTCAGACAGGAGACCTTTTGTATCAGAAGGGAGGTGTCTCTGACAGCACTGACTTGAGGTACTGCAAAAGAACTGATTGAGTCTTGAGAGGACTGATGGAAAGGGTAACAACTGCTACCCTAACATACCTTCATCCCAGGAAAACATGCAGCACTCATACAGGCTGTGTGAATGTTTCACTTCAACATTTCATCCAAGGTATTCTCAGAAAGCCTAATGACTTAGAACCAAAGAAAGCAGAGATATTGCACAATATACAGTGGTTTATAGAGACAGATCAATCACAACTTGGCATTCTGCTTTGCACAGAAGGATGTGAAAGGCAACTTAGAATACACATTTAAAAAGCCAGTGTCTAGAAACCCTAGTTAACAATCAATTTATATGCAATTTTAACTATGATCCTGTGATGACTTTTCTAGATATGCAGGAAGAATTAGCAGGCTTTTTTTTATACAGACTTCGCAAAAATAGAAAGAAAGAAAATCTTGGTTAAATCTGTATGTTGTATCACTTCAGAATAAATAAGGCATCATAACAGAGAATGAGTCCTTGTCCTCTCTTCCTTACAAGTCACTTTATCATTGTAATTTTCTGAAAGAATTATTTATAAATTATTCTCTATAGATATTCATTTGGGGGCAAATGCCTAAAGAGATAGTCACTTAATATACAAACATCTTAATTTAGAGTTAACATTTGGCAGCATATTCCATTTAAAGTTCATCTGGTAACCACCAAAATGTCTCAGCTTAAAGAGGGACTTTCATCTGAGGGAGGAGGATGGGAGGTGCATAACATCTAATGTCAGAGTAATGTTTTAATCCTCTTATCAGTCATAAACCTCATGTCTTACAGTGTTTATACTGCTTACTGTAGCTATTTAATTTCTAAATCAAAGGCTTTCCCACATCTTACTAAGATGTCTTCCTACATGCTCCCGCCTGCAAGGTTTTCACTTCTACTTCCCACATACAAGTCAATATCTTGTAACGCTGCACACAGTTACAGCTGTCTACTTGTGGTCAATTCATGTCTGAAAGTTGGATGCTTACTTCTTTTGATTAAATTTAACTTCTAGACTTCTAGGCCAGCCAGACTAGTGAACTCCCCACTGCTCTGATTATTTCTAGTCTTACAGCCTTAGTGCCAGTACAAGCTATGCCAAACTGCTTCAGGCTTTCCTCTGACCAAGTGCTGTCTGCAAGCAGTCCTGGGCACAGGTGTGTCACTCTCCTGGGCCACATAACCCAACACTTTGACTCTCCAAGTCATTAATAGTTTTCTCTTCAACTTGCTCCTAAGGCAGATACAAATACTCCAGGCTCAACAGCAGAATGGGCTGGGAAGTTGCCAAACAAATAGTTCTCCTCTGAAAAATACCCCAATCTATTTAAATTTACACAAAACAAGATTGTGGTTTCCATAGACCTTTCACCTCCACATGATAATTTCTCCAAAAAGTTGTGACAGAGCTGAGGGAGGCAGAGCAGCCTGAGGGTCAGGACACCCTCAGTGGGGATGGAAGGGGTCAGGCTGGGTGCTGATTCAGACCCAGAACTCCAGCTTGAGCTTTTCATCTCTCAGCCAGCTGTCTGGATGGGGTGTTTCTTTCCGTGGTTACTATTAACAGCGCCAAGCTAAGAACAGGAGAAATGCAGGTATAGACAAAACACTTTTTACTAGACCAATAGATAGTTAGAAAACATATTTTTGCACATATAAGCTTTCCTTCAGATTTGAAAAAGCTTCTGTTTCTTCTCACACTCTCTTCTCCCTGCCTCCATTTTTTTAAAATCTTGAGTTCACCCCAATCCAGAGTAGGTGAAGAAATTCTCAAAAAGACTGAACAGATGGGAAACCCCTGTTTCATCCAAGAGTATTAATTCACTGCTGACTGCAGCTGACAGAAAAGTTGGATCTTGAAGGGAAAAAAAGCCTACTGAAACAGCACTCCAAAAGGACATAGGAAAGTACTAGGCAAAAAGCTTATTTCTAACTTTAAAAAAAAAACATAAAGTGTTGTTCCAGCTGACACCGCCTGCTAATACAGTAACTGGCAAAAAAAGTGATTATTTGGATAAAAAAAAAGTTGCAGAGATTTGGGGGCTTGACTCTGAGGGTCTTATCTTTCTGATGGCTATCTGTAACTACACCTACTTGTAACTAAAATATTTACAGACAAGAACATTTATGCTTGGGAATGGTCCACATTCTTGGCTTTTTCACGATAGCCAAGAAAATAGTCCTTTCATTAGTTCAAACTCTGCATTGACACATGGGCTTTCCTATCCAAACAGTAAAAAACACAATTCAGCTGAGCTGCACAGATGTTTTGAACTGGCCCAAAAGGCCAAGCAATGTGATCAACATCCTATCACCTAAGTTGTCCCCCTGAGCACTCAAGTACACATCTGTACTGCATATTTCTTCTTTCACCAATGACATCCAACAAAAAAAACAACTAATCTAACACAATTGCCAGTGGATTCTTCAATATTTCACTGAAGTCAAAAAGAAAACAGATTGTTTTTAAAAAAACACAGCTATTTAATGTATCATTGCTTCTCAGACTTGGAAGCCAGGCAGCAGACACACAGCTTACAGAAGTCACTGAAAGCAGGGAATAAAAATGTATTTTGAAACAGTATATTGATTTTTATTTCTTTTCTAGGGGCATGTGGAATTTTCCCTGGGTGTAATTCAGCTTGCCTTGTCAAGGAAACGTTCTCGTTTTGTGTGCAAATTGAGTGTTTATCCTTTCAGCCACTTGGGAGCCAGTGGCTTTGTGCTCCTGGTGCCCCTCATGGCAGCAGCCTGAGTATGCTTTGCTCATCCATTTCTTACCAGTCTTTCAATACTGTGACACTGGGGCTGAACTAAAGGCCGCCGCTTAGCTGCATTCACTCATGATATCATTGTGTTTCCTTTGCAGTCCTTCAAAAAAGGACAAATGTCAAAGAAGCCCTCTAATAACCAAACTCTGAACAGTCACTCCACGTTCTCAGTTTGCAGCCACCACTGGTGCCTACTGGTCTTGCCCAAAGACACAGAAAGTTTCCAGCAAACACATACATTGCCTTCTTTTGTGTTCCATTTCACAATCCAGTCCCCTCTTCTTTTTTAACCTCTGCGTATTTCTAGGGAAGACTGGTCCTTTTTACTATATGTGATCCATTAGCTGCATAACTTTACAGGCACCTAAAACCTTGAAAGCTAAGAGAAAAAATTGATTAAAGGAGGCTAATTTGTCTGGCTTCCCATGCCAAAACCATAAAAATGACATGAAAATCAGAGACATAAATGTATGGATGGGTGGTCTGGCTCCAAAAAAAGATGGTCCTTGAGTCCTAACATATGGGAGTGGAATCATTTTCCATGTGCAATAAGCTCAGTTATTTTATTAATATAACAGCATTTTACAAAGGGGAAAAGTTTTTTGTGGAACAAACATACGGAACAAAAGAAAAAGAACAAAAGAAAAAAAATATGAAATTTTAATTTTCCATATTTAACACTGTTTGTTCCCATAAGTATAAAGCATTACTTCTCTTCCTTTATGATAATTTAAAAGGTATGCTATTAGGAGTACAACAAAACTAGAAATGTATAGAAGGGAAAAATGCCAGCAATAAATTAAATTGTATTGATAAATGAGAGGAACAAATAATGGCATTCTACAATTAGAAATATGACCAGATTTTTTTTTCCCTCCTTAATTTTCTAAAATGTTTCATATTAGTAATTATTTATGATTTTTTTTCATTTTTTTGGAAATGTTTAATTAATCTCACAATTTCGCTGTTATCCTCCAGCCACTGGAAACAGCGTGTTGGCACTCAAAAATTATCTGCAAGTACTGAAATGTTTCAGATTGGTTGGAATGGTTTTTTTCCATATTGGAAAACAGTGTGGAAGCTAGGTTGGTTGTGGGACACTGCCCTAGCCTTTCACCTCTGCTCAGCTGGGAAAAGAAATCTGTCTTAGGTCATAAGTCAAATGGGCTTCGTGATATGAAGGAGTCCCTCAGGAACGCAGACACAGAAATGAGGAATGAGAGAGAAACACACATTAGGACTCATAACCTACTTCTGCATTGCTCTGGGCCAGCTTCCTATTAAAACCTCATACAAGCAAGCTCCTTCCTACCAAATTTAACCTGCATGTTTCCTTAAAAATCACTGAAAAAGCTAAGCTTTCAATCTTCAAAATCACATGCACAGATACACAAAATGCTCTTCAACTATTGTGGACTTAGATTGATCTTTATTCAGCACACTGAGCTCTCGGCATGGAAAATGCAGTCTTAATTCTTCCCACCCCTGCCTGTATAAGCAGGCATTTGTGTCCCATGCTCTGTCATGTTCAGTGGCTGCTGCCCTCAGCAGCCTGTGACACAAGCCTGCTCTCCAAAACTGGGGTTTGGATGTTCAGCCTCATCTTTCTTTCTTTCTTTAATTCTATAAGCCTTCATCTTACCCTCCTGAATCATCCTCCAGGCCAGGTGTTAGGAATTTCCTATTTATATCAATCCCCTGTAGTTCAGGATAGCAATAAAATGCTGGTGTGCCAGGAGGATTACCTGAGCAGAGCAGTTTTCACTACAATAGTTTTCCTCCCTGCTACAAGGACTAGGAAAGCAAGGCAAACTCTATAATGCTTGCAGGCAGTAGCAGTGACTTTCTGTAGTCCAGCTCAGATAGCTGAAAAGCTTTGGGGCACCAATGACTTTTTCAGAGCTCCCTGTTTGATCACTGCACTGCTGTAGCTACAGGTACATACTTATTCCTGTGATAAAGACTAAAGTTACATGTGTTTATATGTGCACATAAGCACATATTGACACATGCATGTAGCAGAGGAATGGAGCTAGATAATGAGATATTACAGGTAATATGACAAACACATCCTACTACAGGCTTTGCATTAAAGGACATGTCCAAATACAGTTCTTTCCTCCAGCTCCTGAAGGCTGTGGTTAGGCTGGGCATATTGCAACAGAGCTGTAGCAACTGTATTAAAATTGTTTTCTGACAACTAATAGCACATTTTCACGAGGCTTTACACATGGTCAGAGATTCAGCACTGCCATTAAGGAGAACAGTCAGCCAGTAAATATCTTGTGCTGTTCTTCCCTAGCAGGAGTGTAATTACATCCCAGCATAACAAACCTCTCTATCTCGTCCTTGTGACCTTTGTCCTTTAGCAAGCCCACAACGGGAAAAGTTGGTATTCCTGCTCCAAGAGCATCACATACGAGTTTTAATCTGCTTCAAGATTTTGCTGCCCTTAGAAACACTGAACTCTCTTCTGTGTGAACAACCTGACAAGAAGCCAGGCAAAGGGCCACTCGCCGGTCAACAGGAAGTAAGCTGGGACAAAAGGTCCAAGTTGAGGAACGCTTCTCTGGGCTCTCTGTCGATGCGCAGCCTCGGCAGCCTGCACTTGGGGCAGAGCCAGCATAAAAATGTACTCCGGGTAACTGTGGGCTTTGATTAAAAAGCCACAGTGCTTAATAACAAAACCTGACTGGAGAGAAAAGAGGACTGAAAAAGAAAGAGCCAAGCTTATGAAAAATAGCTCGTGCCTTCAGGCTCAATTTAAAAATGTGTTTTATTGACTTTTTATTCCATTAAAGGATATTCTTATTCTCTCCTTAGATACTGTCCACTGCTTCATACTGCACATCAATAGATGATGAACCAATGCAAAAAGCTCAGATAAAGCAATCCAGAGCCACTGTGTGAACGAGTTCATGTTTCTCTCAGCATCCTGGAAAAATGAGCTCTTGAACTATTCAGAAATCCCATTAAACCCACACATGGATAGAAAATAATGGCATTTCCAGAATGTCTGTATATGTGCACTGACACCATGAAATACTGAGTAGAACTGGTGAGTACCATGAGCACTTCTGAGTTAGCTGTTGTGAGAAGGAGAAGCTTGCAGGCAGCCGAACCTGGTGGCATTGCAAGTACCAGAAGATGTTTTTCACTGAAAAATCTCCAAAGTGGGACTTTGAGCAGACTTACAAAGGCTCTTTAGAGATCACATCAAGCGCTCAAAACCAAATCCCTTGCCTCACTTGAAACAGCCTTTGTGCATACAAAGAACATGTAAATGTGTCTTGTGTGGGAACATCTGTCTGTAGCCACCCCTGCAATTTTACTGTATGCAGCTTTGGGCGAGTCAAATGGATGTCTCTTCTTCCTCTCCCCTCTCACCCTTTTTAAAAAAGGTTATGAATTTCTTTTGCACATAAGGAAAAATATCCTTTAAATGAGATTTAGCTCAAATATTACTTTCTAGAACAGGGCTATGTATTCCTCTCCAAGTAATTTTAACTGGATGGCTAAAAATTTCAACTGAATTATTAAAAATAGAAAGATTCTATTTCCTTGCTGCCAGAAAATTTCTGAGTGCTCTGAAGTCATTTGGCTCAGAAAGTATCACTAATAAATAGAAAAAATAAAAATAATTCACAATTTTAAATTCAGCAATACAATTTCTAGTTTCAATTAGAGACTTTTCCACTACATTATAAGTTATGCTTATAAAGGCCTTCATATTTAAAATATATTTAAATACTTTTTCTTATAGGTCAGGATGAAACCAAAGTAGCAATACAGGAACAAATTACAATCCATCATCTGTTTTGCTAGCCCCTTTGCAAGTTCTCACTCCATAAAAAATGCAAAGCAGCTTGTTGCTCCTTTGCTGAAAGTAATCTTCCTAGTAAATAATGTGCTTTTACCCCAATGTCCTGAGATGTGTGTGGACCTGAAGTCCCTGAGGAGCATGCAAGAACTTGCTGCTTCACAGTAACCTGCGCATATGAGTCTTCAGTCACTCCCTCTCTCCTTCCTTTGTTGACTTCACCATATAAATAGCAAGGACAAAAAAAAAAGTGATAAGAGATTTTGCAACAAAAGTAATCTAATACAATGCTTAGGTCATACTAGGGACATACTTTTAACTAAGCATGGGAATGACTGCCTGGCAACAGCTTTGAAAATTATTTGCTGGAGTTAATAGCGCAAGCAAAGTGCCCAATGCCATCAGAGCACCGAGATCTTACTGCAATGAGGGAACAGGAAGGTGGTGCAAATACCCACTACAATAATCTTTCCACTGCCTAGTTTGGAGGTTTGTGCCCTTTTCTGAAAGCCACATTTCATGACCAGCTGGTAAAGTCCAGAACAGAACAAAAAAATAATTACAAGGTTAGACAGTATGAGCTAAGAGGAAAGACTGAAAAACTCAGGGTCCAGTTGCTGGACAAGGCAGAGCAGAGACAGGATGACAGTAATCCGGCAAATTAACAGTTGCAGCCAGGTAAAACTATTTTTCCTTATTTAATGGGAACAGCAGCCAAAAATACAGCAAGGAAAATAGCTTGCTTACCCCACCCCTGTGGGTAAACACAGTATGCATTTTCTAGTATTATTTAGGAATCCCAATCATGGAACTTTCTGGGGACAGGATGTAGGCATAACTGTAGAAAAAAAAAATCAGTCTGCCTTAATATCAGGTGGATGGACTAGATAAATTCTTCCCAGCCCTATCTTCTATAAGTATTATTTTTATCTAGCCTCATATTAATCTCACTTGGAACTGCAGAATTTATGCCAATATTACAAGGGATATGTCTCACAACAGGTTTGTACTACCAAGCAGTCATTGATAGTTTGAAGCCTGTAATAAATATGTTTTGTAACTAATGAAAAGTTATACATATTAAACTACCATCTCAGGAAAGACTGCCTATTTTATTGCAGCATTTTTTCACTTCTAAAGATACCAACTTTTTTCATGTTAACCTCTGTGAAATAAAAGACAGACTAGTGTTCAAAAGCTTATGTACGATGCGGATATACATATCTCAATTTTACAAAGAAAAAAAATTGCATAGATATAAAGTTTAGGCTACCCAGACAGTCAATTACTACACAGCTGGCACTTCTGTTGCTGTCTGTTACAGTCTGTTTGAAATTACGACTGTCTCTCACTGTAAAAGCTTGCAGAAAACTTGACAATGGTTTCTGATCCCTTTTTTAATTTTCACTGCTCAGTAACAAGACCTGTGGAGGACACCTGCTTCTACCTTCTGGACATAATGTTCTGCAGTCTTGACTGGTAGAAAGTAATAAACCTCAAAACTTCATTATAGCGGTAGCCAGCTCTGTCATAGTGATTTTCCATAGTTTCCCCTCTAGAATTCAGAACTTCGGATTGATTTATTAGGAAAATCTGAAAGATGTTCTGGAGTACAGTATCTGAAACACAAGGAACACTGATTTGCCATTTCCTTCTTCTGTGCATTCTGTGCTGTTTTCCTCATTTGTTCGTGTGTTACACTGTCAGACACATTGGAATTAACCAGAAGATATGACCCAGATGTCAGTGCATTTGTAGTGGAAAAAGGCAATTGCAGAGTGTAGTGCTTAATAAAATTTTTGCATGATTTCCTACAGCTGTTATCCATGTGTTATTTCAGGATAGCTGAAACACTGCACCGTTAAAGAACTGAAACGAACACTCAAAACACGCTGAAAATGCAAATCCACAAGTTACTTTAATGTGGGATGTAAGTCTAATAGAGTATTTGGGGCTAGTGCTGATAAATAACCACTGTGTTATCCTTGCCACCAGATTCCACATCCCAAAACCAAAAACCTACTAAACATATGCATTTGCCACAAGTAATTATGGTATCCTGCTTTAGCCACTAGAGTCTCTTCCCTCCCTGAGGTTTAATCCTGTTTATTTTTGACACAATGTGGGTTCTTATTGCACACTGGAATCTAGAGACAAAAAAACGAGGTCTGTGGATTAAAATAAAATTATATAGAAATCCTTCCATATGAACTCCATGTCTGATGATTCCAAGGGACACAGCAATGTGTAAGTTTCAAATAATAGTCCTGAAGCTTTAAAAAAACAACTCACTTTCTCTTTAAATGCTAAAGAAAGCAGGAATTGGTTTGCCCTATTCTGTGAATCAGGATGTGATCCTTCTTCATTTCCTACACAACCTTTGAACACAGAGCTTTTGGCCTGTCTGTCACATAACAGATATATGAGTTCAACAAGTCTTAAGCTTGCCTTAACAAACAGACAAAAACAAATATCCATGCTTATGAACACACTACTACTGCACTTGGGTGGCCATGTGCAAGAGAAGAGATGCTGTGACCAAAGTCTTCTCTGGTGTATTTCCAATGACCTCAAGGTTACATCAAGACCTACTTGCCCATTGCACTTACTGATTCACATCAGGATTTTTAAATAAAAACATATCTTGGGTGAGAGAGTTCCAGAAACAGATGCACAAAGCCTTAGAAGAGTTTTATACTCAGCATGGTGTAACTGAGTGATCCTGTCCAGCAAAACACCGGAAAAGCACATTAATCAAGAGCCAAAAGCCCACATTCTGGATTTTTTTGTTTATCTTAACATAATTTGTTTACATAAACTTTGCACAATATTTTTCAACCCACTGTTCCTTTGGTATTTACTTATCTTCCTAGAAAAAGCTTCCTGCCAAATAAATAATTAGAAAATAGATTTTCCCCTTCCTAATTATTAATTATTGCTGCTTGTAAGAGGAGATATTTAAAGAGACTTGATAGTCAAGAACAGCCTCCTCTGATGTGTTCATCAGTAGTCCCACAATTTCAGCCCTTTGCACTTTTTTTCAGATAAAAATAGAACATAAAATTATTAGAAAATATAAGGAAATAAATAAAGATAAGAAAATATAATATATGTAAAGGCAGATGGCTGAAAAGATCAGTTCATGTACAAAAAAACCTCAAACCCTAGGCTGTGATTTAAGAATGCCTTTTATAAAGGAAAGTAGATTTTGCAGAATTTCATGAGGGCAGGCATTAGAAAGAGGGGAACCAGTTGCAGACATCCAGAAATTGTCCAAGTATTTATTTCTGCAGAGTAAGGAGTAGGATCCAGATCAACAGAGAGACACTACAGTATCTAAGAATGATCCTTCCATGGCCAGAACTCTGGCTATAATCCCAGGTAAATACTGACAAGTGTGCTGTCATGCTTCAGAGCAGAACACTGCATACGTGACCTTCAAATGCTCTACTGCTGCCCAAAAAATGTTTTTATAAAACTACTGGAAATGCATGCATCAATTTTCCTTCTAATACCTCCATCAGAATTAATTAATGATGGGAATTTATGGGTTTGCACAAAACTAGTCACTCGCAGGACAAGTCACTACGGGTGTTCATGACAGAACCTGTTTTTCTTTTTTAAAACACCTTAAATAACCACTGAACAGACACCTTTGAAACAGGTTTCATTGTTAAAAAAGTATTGGCCTATCAATAACAAAATAACACACCCTCCAAACCAGCTGCTTCACATTCCATTCATCAATCTTTTGGTTGCTTATGTCAAACATTGACAGGTTTAATGTATTGAGAGATAGGAGTTTGTCCTTGGCTCTAGCAGGAGGGAGGAAATGACGGCTGAGCACCAGCTCACAGCACACATACTGAAAAGCCTCCGGACTAAACTGAGGCCTTGAAAAAACTCATCCTTCCGTGCCCTGGGATCACCCCACACAGACACCACGGGAGCTGCAGATGTGAGTGCATGTCACCCTGAGCAAGGACAAAAATAGCAATCCCTGAAATTTTTTTTGGATGCACTTTGGGCAGTGCAACAGTGACACACATAAGCCTCAGCCACTATATATACTGGGCAATTCTGAATCTCCCCTAGGCTTTTAAAATAAACAACAAAAGATGTATGTTTAGACAAACATATATACCAGAATGTTCTGCACAAAGTAAATAGCCCCTGCAGATGTAAGCATGCCCTAAGCAGCCAAATAGTGGGTCCAGTTTCAATTTTGTGGGTAAATCTGAACCATGGAAACAAAGTACAGGTATCTTCAAAAAGCACACGCGTCCTAAAAACAGTAAATGGTAGTACCTGTTGCCTGATGAGACAGCTAGCAGAGGAGAGAGCTGGACAAAACAGGAACATATGTGGAGGGATGTTGTTCTCAAATATTCCCATGATTTAAGGAAATAAAAGGCATTGGTGATACTGAATTAAGATCTGTGCTTCCCAGTGACAGTTTTGTACATAGCGTTTGGGAAGCCATTTGATTGCAGCTAACACTGGAGTTTTGTCCCGTTTTGCAGTGTCCCTGAAATAAATGTATTTCCCCCAGCAATCTGCTGATTAAAGGAAAAAAATAGGGCTGCAAGGCTGAGCTCGAGTTGGATCCTGTTTCCCCACAAAACTGGGACTATGTCCAACAGTTCTCAGGACAGTCCTTGCTTTCCTTGGGGCTTCTTCCCCCCAGCTGCTTCACAGCTTGCTATGAGAATCAGGGCAAGCTCATTCCCATGTAAACATACCCAAGATAATTTGTTTGGGAAAGAAAGGCATCAGCTTCAACCACAAACACAGCAATCTTTCCTGCAAGTTTGTAACACCCTCTGGTGCATCAGAACATGTCAGTATTGCATAAGAAATTCAAGACTGACTTTATTCTATTTATGGTATACATTATTGTTAAATTCATGTTGAACACAAGACTGAGTATGTTTTAAATTTTACCAAAAGCCTAGTCATATTCTCATCCTTACACTGGGCACTGTTTCCCAGATAGAAAGAAGAGTTCTGTTCATACTCTTCTCTTGGTCTACTTTAGCCCAGGAAATACAGTGGCTACATTACTGGAGCTACTGGAGACTGCAGCATCTGTCTTATGAAAATGGTCTGAGGGAGCTGGGCCTGCTCAGTTTTGAGGACAGATGACTGAGAGAGAACCTCACCAATGTACATAAATATCTAAAATGTATGTGCCAAGAGGGTGAAGCCAGGCTCTCCTCAGTGCCACCAAGCAATAGGACAAGAGGCAATGAGCAGAATCTGATGCACAGGAAGTTCCACCTGAACATGAGGAAGAACTTCTCTACCCTGCAAGTAAAGAATTGCCCAGAGAGGCTGTGTATTCTCCCTCACTGGAGATATTCAAGAACTACCTGGACACAATCCTGTGCCATGTGCTCTGGGATGGCCCTGCTCAAGCAGGGAGGTTGGAGCAGGTGACCCTACTGTGGTCCCTTCCAACTTGACCCATCCTGTGAGTCTGTGAACAGCAGTTTTGGCCACCCAGCTCTAATCTGATTAGGAATACCTACATTTTACTGAGAAATACCAGTGGTGCAGTCAGTGTCACAGCATATTCCTGAAAGATTGTCCTGGTTATAACATAAGCAGGGCCTACCTTGGCTAAGAGAGGCAATAGTGATTTAGCTAACTCAACTACCCAATTGACACCTTCACCGAGAAGGATAATAAAAAAAAGTAAATGCTACTCTCAGGATCCTCCAACTTCTCTGGGTATTATATATGATTAGAGGGAAAAATGTCTCATAACAACCACTGACCTGCAAAATCTCTTTTACCACACACTTTATTTAAAAGTCTGTAAAAGGGTATTAACAGTACATCTCCCACATCCTGGGGTGCTGGGAGATCAAATGCATCCAAGACTGGGAGGCACTCAGATACTTCAGTGATGCAAGCTATGGAAGAATCCAAGATAGACAGATAATTCTCATTTATACCATATGGGGAAACACTGAAGCAGAGAGAAGTTAAGCAACCTGTCACTCAAAAAATATACGTGGTAAGTGCCGCAAGGAGAATTTCATTCCCTCTCCCCAGTACTTCAGACATCTGGAACAAGCTTCAAGATGAAGAATATTACTGGAAATAACAGCACAGGAGACAAGTGACTAGCAGATTGCCAACTACATAGCCCAGTGCATATAGAACGCCCTCTCCTCTATGCCATCACTGGCATTAGCATATAGAGCACACAATGACTGAATGCAGTATGACTATAATAATTTTGATAGCGATTGTTTAAGTCAGTCTAGAGAAGAGCTGGCTGTCACTTCTAATCCTTTTGTTTGAAAGGTGGCAGCACCAGCTCTGCCTCAGTCCTTCGGCAGGATCTTACACCTTTGAGCATTGAGGGCTTTCTACTACCAAACAAGTTTCATGGCAATGTATTAACTAATGACATTGGAAGAATGACTCTTGATTTCCACTGGCATTGCCTCTGCCTGAGTAGTTTAAAGAAAAGAGTCATTAGTAAAGGAACACCAATTTAGAAGCCATAAATGTGGGGACAGAGATGCCCATGGGATTTATGTGTTAGCTTTGCTTGCAACAATAATTAGAAAACTATCTTGAGAGTTACAAAAAAAATAATAATAAAAAAAGGCAAGAAACTGAAGATGGACTGATAAGAATTACTGTAAACTCTGCACTTTTGAAATATAGGACTAATAAGAAGATATTCACAGGTCCAGAGAGTTTATACTTCCCATGTGTTCATTCAAAAGTTATACACCTACTGCATTTTCCATGTGCAAAACAGTCATATGTAGGAACTTAAACCACTCATGAAATCAACACTTCAAAGAATTATTGTTTTACTAACAAATGTTCAAATGAAAACTCAGTGTTTTTCAAAAGTGTTTACAAGTCAGAAAAATGTACTGCCATGTCTTTAAAAGAATAAGCACCAATATTTCACCAGCTATTTTAGTACAAATTTTGTCAAGGTCAGCCAGCCCTCCAGAAATGTCCAGTTTAAAACAATGCCTCTTTTTAGAATGATTGGAGCTATAAAAAAATTATATATTTATAATATTAGCAAAGAATGTATAGCAATTTGCTATGGCAACATTACTTCAAAATTCAATGATACAATTATACAAGAAAGCAGCTTACTTAAATATGAAATTTTGTGTCTGTCCTTACATCACATACATATTTAAGCTTTTCTAGGAACAACATCAACATTCCAGTCAATCATTTAAAAGGAAATACACGTGTCTGATTTTTATTTAGTTATCAAAAGCTTTTCATTGTGCAGCACTACATTCAGCAGTTCTCTTGATTTTCTCTAGGAAAAAAAAAAAGTGCTGAGCTTGTGAAGTTTAAACTTACATCAGCAAAGTACCATAACACACTCCTGCTTTTTGATGGGAAATGCTGATGGAATACTGTACTACCTCCAAGACTACAATGTGTGTCACACTAATCTAAATAGTACTTTCCATAAACAATGACAAGTGTGAAGCTCACTGCATTCAAATAGTAATGGAGAAGGAGCACAAGGATGTATGGCCCCAATAAACTCATTATCAATTCAAGAGCATATGTGTGGGAATATATGTGCAACTGTTAGTCCATCACTGCAGCCATATTTTTCTTTTCATGAGTCAGTGGATAAATTGGGAATTTTCATAGCAGTTCTAGTAGTTTGCATGGCCAGAAATCATTACATTTCCCTACAACTGTGCAACACGAAAAAGGGGGACTCTCCTTCATGAAACTTAAGTTTACGACACAGCATTTTAAAATGCAGACTTCTTTTTTATCATTCAATAATTTTATTTCACTTGCCAGAATGCCCTGTTTTAGTTTTCTTAACTACACCAATTAAAGTAGTCTTTTTTGTTGTTTAATTGGTTTTTACAAATTCTTTACATCCTGGAGACCGTTGTAAAGAGTTTTGTGAGATGCACATGAGACAGAAGGTTTAATCCTAGCTTTGCCAACACTTCCCCCTGAGACTGTGGATAAAACACAATCTTGCCCTCCCTTCTCCAGTAGCTTCGGTTTCCGTGAACAGATCTCAAAATAGACTAATAGACTACCTGTGAGGACATCTTAAAGTCCTTAAACTCTTATAAAGAATAAAATTTTTCACTATTAGTAATTTATTCCTATTGCTGATCCATTTAAATAGAAATACTGCAAAACCACTTCACTTGTCTATTAATTCTGAAGTGACCAGTAGCCCATTATTTGTAACAGTTCTCCAGTTTGAGCTTACTCAATGTTCCTGTTACATCCATTAGGACTCTTCTATAATCTCTAAGGTAAAGACTTAAAACACATTAATCCAGAGCATTCTTTCAGAGTATTCCTTATTATTACTTTTCCTGCCCAGCATTTATTAGTGGCCTACAGCAATCTTCCTCAGGCCAGGTACTATCATCAGTGCTTTTACACAGCTTGGCCTTTCTTCCTAATCAATCATGGAAACATGGTACAGAGAGGATCTCCTCTTTGTCAGGTGAGAGAAAACCAGATTCTTTTTCTGTTATTCATTCTATCAAAATATTAGGTCCCAGAAGACTTTCAGATGATAATTTACAGAACCTTTTGCAGAAGGAGTTGGCCAACATATCCTAACAGACATCATCTCTAATAGAGGATTTATTCTTTTCAGAAAAAGCTCATATCGTTCCTTCTTTCTGTAGCAGAATGTACCATGTTTGCCAGCTGACAAGGACATGCTTTATTTGTCCTTCCTTTATTTGCTCATTAGCTGGGATATGGTCTTGTTTGTTTGTTTTTCCTACTTGGGTTTGCTTGGGTCTTTTTTTCTTATTTTTAAGGTGATTGGTAATATGTGCTGGTACTGTGCTCCCTTTGAAACAGGAGTGCAGACTATTAAATATAAAAATTATCCAAAGTGCCCTTTCTCATAGGACCATTGAAGTTGAAAAAGTCCTCTGAGATCATCATTAACCCAGCACCATAATGTTCACTGATAGATTATGTCCCCAGGCACCACATCCACTCCGTTTTTTTAACAACTTGAGATGGTGACTCAACCACTGCCATGGGCAGCCTGTTCCAATACCTGAACACTCTTTCAGTGAAGATTTTTTTTCCAAACATTCAATCTAAACCTCCTCTGTCTCAGCTTGAGGCAGTTTCCTCTCATCCTGTTGCTTGTTACCTGGGAGGAAACACTTGACTCCACCTTGCTACAACCTCCTTAGGTAGTTTTTGAGAGTTATAAGGTTCCCCTCTGAGCCTGAAAGGCTCTCTGTTACAGCCAAGATCCTAATTTCTAAAGCCCAAAGCTTTGCTCCTCACCTTGAAAGCCTCCTTTGTATGGACAAAGCCTCATTTCAGGGTAAAAATCTCTGCACTTACAGTTCATGTTCTTCATTTTTAATACCTCGATTGAAACGTCCAAAAACCTAAGTTTAGGGTGCAAAGTCCTATTTTTAAGGCCAAAAGATTAATTTGTAGGGTCCAAGCTTTCTATTAATATGGAAGAAAGAGAAGAAATTGTGGTTTCATCAAGGTTCCGATGACTAATGACAGACTAAGAATTTGTTTAATTACTGATTTGTTAAAGCTTACCTACAACTCGCATGTAATATCAAGAACACAGACGATAATAGCAAGGAAAAAAGAAAAAAGAGGGAAGGCAGATGTGATAGCTGTGTAGAAATATAAGATAGAATGTCATTAAGGAACAGTGACTCTACTTATTTAACCAACAAAAGGTAGAATAATAAAGAAGGAGCCTCAAAATGTTAAGAAATCATTCCAGAAATAGCACTGATGGAAAAGGAGAGACATGCAAGCTGAGACTTATGAAAGGTTCATGGCAGGATACCCACATATATATCAAATGGCAAAAAACATTAAATTATTAAAATCACCTAAGCCCTAAATACTTATTAAATAGGACTTCCTAAGTACGTCTAAGATGTGTCAGACTGGTTTGATTTCATATCAGATCATAAAATTACAATCAATCTGCCTTTAAATAAAAAAAAAAAACCCACAGAAAAAAATCCCATCATTAACAAAAAAAAAACCCAAGAAAAAGGAGAACAATAAATGGTTTAAAGGCACTGATATATAAAATCTCAGTTTACAGTGTTACTCACACACTTACCTGGGGTAATGCATCTTGTTCTGATCATACCAGCAATTTGTAAACAAACCAGAGGGTTTGATGAACAATAACATTGAATAGAGGTCAGCAGAAAGTTTTACAAGGAAAGATTGCTGGAGCTCAAATTTATCTGTTGAGCTGAGTAAATACAAGAAAAGAGGAGTGCATTTTAACATTGAACTATAATATTGAAGGGTAAGAAGCAAAAACCAAAGAGGGAGATGAATTAATTAGTGTGGTGCCCAGAGGTAGGGGAGGAAGGATAATGAAGAGTAGTGGGATTAAATTAGGAAAAGCAAAATTTAGGCTGAGTATAAAGAAAAAAAAACTTACTAATAATGAGTTTTATTATTTCGGGAATTATTCTCTCAGGTGAAATGATGGAAACACCTGCCTAAGATTTAGGACTTTTAAATTTAGGTTGCGCAAAAGCGTTAATGCACGAAACACGAAGTATGCGCAAAGGCACACGCGCTTTGGGGAACAAAACAGGGCTGGTAGGGACAGAGTGAGCGGATGCCACCACATTCTGCCTCGACTCCATGGCTACAGCACAGCTATCCTCTGCAAGAACTGCCCCAGCACTGCCAACGTGGAAAAGAGATGGCCATGTGCACAAGTAGGTGCTTGGCAGGAGTGCCTGGCCCAATGTATTTCCAAGCACATCAGGGTAAGGACACATCAGCATATCTGGTCTTTGCTCCCAGTTCCAGAATCAGCTCTCTTTGCCACCCTTCCAGACCTTCCAGTTTGATGGTAACAGCAAAAGAAATCCATAACCAAAACTGCAGCATTTTGTTGTTCTAAACCAGGTAATTTTGTTTGGAGATTAGTGTACCCATGGCACACCATTCAGAGGCCAGGCTTGGTGCTCCAGTCTCAGCACTCTGCTTTTGAGCACTTTCTGAAGTCAATAGTGCAGTTCAGAGGAACAGCTGCTATTGCTCCTGCCTTTTCATTTAGTTCATGAAGGCCAAGCAAGCCAGCTAATACCATCATAAAACAAAATAAAGCATCCCTTCAGAAAGGGTTGCAAGACAAAAATGCCATACACTGCAGTTGGCAATCTGATGTCTTGTTTACAACACTTTCCCTGCTATCTTAAGTGGGAAACATCACCCAAAACTGTTCTAACATTTTTTCTTTCCTGGAGTTTGCCTTGCCTACCTCACATAAAAGTAAAAAACAGCAAAACCCTTGCAGGCAATTCTGAGAGCACTGTCGGGACCACAACTGGATAAACAGTTTGTGTCTAATAACAGGCAGGCTGTTCACCCAAGTGAAAAAGAAGGGTTAAACACCAGCTTTATCAGGAAATTTGAGGCTTTACACTGGAAGCAATTTGTTCAATGGCTATTTTGACCATAGAACTTCCTAATCTCAGTTCCCATAAAGTTTGGCTTGGAGCCAGTCAGAATGGTTCGTTTCAGCTGCACAGATATCTTCCACAGAGGAAATAAAAGGATTTCAAACCCCGGAGTCATTTCCTTTGGTTCTCGGCTCATTCAGAAAAAATGTCCTTTCGGTCAGTGATATCTCCAACTTAATTCCTGCAGCATGACTTTAAAAAAAAAAGAAAAGAAAAGTCTTTGTGGGAAACTTTTTCTGAAGGTTTGGAAGTGTGCCCTATAAGCTCTTTGCCAGTTGGTGTAAAATACCTTCCTTGCTCACAGAAGTTTTCAAAGAAAAATGTCCTCTTCCCTTCTACATTAACTCTGAGCTTTCCAAAAGTTTTTAGTTATCTAGCAGTCCCCATTTAATAGTTAATGGAGATATTCACTCTCATACACACAGATGTATGGATTTACAGAACTGTGCATCAAAATAATCCACTAAATTTATTTTCATCACAAGGATTGATGTACGTGCAGCTTCAGAAGTAGTAGTGCAAGCAGAACAAGCAAGCACTTATCAAGTGCAGCAATTTATTTCCCAAAAGTATCACAGACTTTGAGACATTGTAAGCCTCAGTATCTTGCTTTTGAGAGTAGTTGACAAACATTTGAAGATTCAGCCCCGAATCTGAAAAGTGATCCAAAAGATCCAAACAGGATATGTTTAAAACAAGCATGCAGGCCAGCCAACATAAATACCAAGAGCATAATGTCCTCTCCAAGTGAGTGGGATATGTACTCCTTGAGGCTGCCACCATCTTAAGCACGTAGTCAGGGTTTCACTGAAATAATGGAGATAACACTTTTGACACACAATCTAGCTGTAATGATCAAATTCCTTCCAAATGCATCAGACTTGTGAACACTACCTTTACATCATCGTGAAAGGGAGAGGAAGCTTTTCAAATACATCCTCAGGCCTGTGATATTTCTAGGAGTCCTACAAAACAAAATACTGAGGTGCAGAGCTCAGTAAAAATGGCAGCACTTGTGGGTTCTGTAATAGCAAGCTTATGCATCCTTTGTCCTGAAATGAACTTTGAAGCACCAGGATGCCTAGGAGCTGACACATGTTTCATCAAGAAGATTGATTTTAGTGAAACTCAAAGCCTTCTTCAGTACTGTGCTTCAGCATGCCTCTAATATTAAGCATACACATCCTGAGGTGGCCTCGTCTTATGTTCAGAAAATTCAGAAAGCAGAGTAAATGACACGTGCAAAATGGAAACATTAATGAGTTGAACCCTACTGTCAACTTCAAATGTCAGTGCCGATCTTGATAATTAAACTACTCTTTCTAGGAAAGTTCACCACCAGATCAAAATTACAGTTTTAGTTATTTATTAATTGAGCCCTGTATAACTTATATTTAAATGTTCAGAATTGTTTCTGCCTGCATTATAATTATTCAAGGTGTTATATGAGATGGACTGAGACATGAAGTCCTCATAAACACAGATGCACTCATATTTACATGTATCTCCACGTATATCACAAGTTCCTTGATAGCACTGCTCTGCAAAGGGCAACTGAGGCCTTAGAACTGAAGGCCTTCTTTAGCCTAACTCAGATATTTTCTTACAATGTCTTGAATACCACAGACTAGACCTTCAATCTTTGGATCCCTACCAGAAAGAGGATAACCTATAATATTAGATGTTACAGATCTTATTTCTGTCTTCTGAAGGAATGGGGGGATGAAGAGGAAGGTGGGGAGGGGATGGGTTATTAAATAAATTTTAAAAAGTAAAATAAATAATGAAGCACAGTTTTTTATGTGCCAATCCAAACATTTCTGTATTGCAAAGTTCCCTCTATTTAAATCATTATTTACCAGGATAAAATAACAATGCAGAGATACCGATGAAGCATATAGGAAGAAAGGCATAGGGGAGATTTACAGAACAGATTTTTCTGAGGATAAAGTGGACCTACACTGTAATTGTAAGAGTACGTTTTCCTTTTTCCCATTCCTTTCTAAAGCTGTATGTAAATTCAAACCAAATGTTGACTGGAAATTTTTTCCCCTTTTATATTCCACTCTTCTTCTCCCTTTCAGAAATGACAAACACAGGAGGTGAGTGTCAGTAAAGACTGCTCAAATTAAAACAAAATTTCTGGTTTCACTTAGTCCTATGGGTAGCATGTGCTTCTACTCTTCCCTAAAACACAGCAGGAACATGGTGCTTTAAAA
The DNA here is from genome assembly GCF_009819885.2 of Catharus ustulatus. Classification (NCBI taxonomy): domain Eukaryota; kingdom Metazoa; phylum Chordata; class Aves; order Passeriformes; family Turdidae; genus Catharus; species Catharus ustulatus. The sequence goes on along the minus strand of NC_046221.1, from coordinate 42,042,270 downwards.
GTGCAATCTGAAAATCCTATTTTCTTACAAGCCTTATTAATATGAAATGACTCAGTGACAGTCAGAACTTCCATTTAATATAATAGAAGAACATTTCATAGCCAGTCCTCTGCCTTATTCTCACTTCCAAAATACTGAAAGCTCACCTTGCTGGGCTTTTGAAGGTTAATTTGACAAAACCCATTTTGGAGTTGTTTTTTTAATTCTTTAATGTGCAAACCTGCAGACATTTCCTAGGCCTCACACTGGCAAACACACAGGTAATTTGCAAGGAGATGAACTGTAACAGAGCCACACTGAACTCCTCCAGCTCCTGCTCCCAAGAATTTCAGCCAACCATCACAGTTTCCCCCGCACACTCTCAGGCACCCCAGTACAGCCAGTCAGGCTGGCTCAGGACGAGTGAGACAGCTGCCCTCTATTTTAACTCAAGAGCTAGGATTTTTCTTCAAAGAGCTGCCCTAGCAGCTGTCTTCCAGGTAAGGATTTGCTCAGAAGGGCTGCCACACAAATAGTGTGGTGGAGTGTCACAGTCCCAAGAACCCCGAGCCAGCACCCAGCCACAATGGCCCCAAGGAGAGTTTCCCCAAAGGGAACACGTCTCCCAGCTCCCTCCCCAGTGCTCCTTCTGGAGTGCAGCTACTGAGACTTATTAAAGCAGTTATATGAAAATATATCTTACACTATTTGCCTGACTCCAGACTCAGAATACTGGGGGAACTGTTCAAAACAAGTGCATGCACTGGGGCAAGAATCTCAAGCAGGCTCGTGCCACAACTCCTACTGTCATAAAAACTGAATTTGCGCCACCCTCCCTACCAAAACTTGGCTGCCCTGGTGGTCAGAAACTCTCACCCATATTTAATCATGGCCTGTTTACTCTCACTTACCCTTGCTGCCAGCATTGTGCACACATTTTTTTCCCTTGCCTAATACCAGACACTGATTTCTTCATAGGCCCTTCTGTTTTGTTCTGGTTTTGAGAATCTTCTTTTAAATGCTATGTCTTCCATTCCTCACCAATCCTTCTCTATATGCTTTTGAGTAAGCAGAGCCTCAGCATTTCCAAGAACTAAACTGAGACCATAGGAGCATGAGTTTGACTGCATGAAAAAAGGAGAAAACTCTAGCTTTTGTCTTTAGGGCACCAAGATGAGGGGAGGTCAAATAGGTTACCTGGATAGAAAGAAGTGGTAGGAACAACCCTGTCAAATAGTTTGGGAGAAGAAATTAAAGTGGGAATTAACCAATTTAATATGCCAACTATTATTTCCATGTTTTGCCCGTGGGAGAGCTGCACACAAGGGCAGCAGGTCCAGGTCTATTAGGGCAGCTGCCAGTTCAAGGCAGGACTTAGGTGGCAAAGCAGGATGTAATCCAGTGCTGGATCTTTCCCACTGAGAGCTGCTGATGTTCCATCTTCTTGCATTGAAAGTGTCCCTCTAGAACTTGAAGCTAAGCAGAAAGAAGCAGCAGGTCGGAGTGATGACAATCTCTCTTTCCACACAAGCAGATGGGGGAACTGGTAACCTTTGAGAAAATAGGAAGGTGATCTCTAGATCTATCCCTCTTGCAAATAAAGCACCAGGCTGGAAAAGCTAAGTGGACATACTGTAATGCCAAGTAACCATGGAGTCATTCAAATGCAGTGCTGACAACACAAATGAAACATCAATGGCTCCCTAAGTGTTTTAAGCCTTAAGAAATAAGATGGGTGAACTGAAATACATACTACAGCCAGAAAACAGTCACAGAAAAACTGAAAGAAAGGCAATGAGCAGATCATCTTAACACCGAGATCTAACATGCATGGCAAAGACAGAGCAGGCTGTGCTGGTGGGGTAGAAATGATCAGACAAAGCATGGCAGAGAGTAACACATAACCTGCAAGAGCTGAAATGCAGAACTATGCAGAAAAGCAGTAAATTGAATGCTCATAGAAGACTTTTATCATCCCTACACAGATTGGGCAAAATGGGATGCAATGCAAAGATCACATTTTTAGGTGCTGTTTCAGAGAGCAGTTGCTTAGGAAGCCCAGAGCAGATGCAACTCTTAATTTTAAATGACCACAGAAAAGGTGATAGGACAAATAGACAAAAGTGAACACTAACAAATTGCTACAACAGATGGTATTCACCCTCCCAGTCTGAAGAGAGCTCCAGGATGCAATAACTGACTACACACACTAAGAAGTGGTGTGCAGGTGTTGTTGTTTTTTTTCTTAAAACTGACTTTGTACCACAGGACTGGGAGGTGGCACACATGGTCCCAACATTCTGAAAACACCCCAGATAAGATCCAGGTACATAAAGATCTGTAAACTTGATGTCATATCACCAGAAATTACAGAAACAGAGTAAAATCAATGGAAATAAAATACATTGAAAGAGTTAACTTTGCTTTTGTAGGTTTGTCTCACAGACCTGTTGGAGTACTTTGAAAAGGTCAACAAGCCTGTGGATAAGGGTGATCTGGCTAATATAGTCTGCTCGGATCTCCAAAAGACATTTGACAAGACCTTCACAAAAGACTTCTTAGGAAACTAAGCAGCCATAGCTTAAGAGGGAAAGTTCTTGGGTAAACAACTGGTTAAGAGATAAAAACAGAGGGTAGAGGGCATGGTCTTTCTTACAAGGGGGAAGCAGGACCAGTGGACTTCCAAAAGGAACTTTGCCAAGACCCATAATGCAGAACTCAGTTCTAAATGACAAGAAGGGGATAAGCAGTGAGGTGACAAGATTATTTAAGAGACAAAACAGGAGATGCATCTGTGAAAAAGTGCAGAAAAACCTTATTAAAATAAGCAACTGGGTAACAAACCAGAAGAAGAAATTAAATGGGGATAAATGTAGTGGTGCACATGAGAGAAAATTCTGGCTTTACATTATGACGCCCTTTGAAATGTCCACAAAATTGTCAGCTTCCTATTTGCTCAGAAAGGTAAACTGAATTCCAGGAATTATTACAAAAGAAGCAGAAAGCAAGGAAAGACTATCCAGCAGAAATATCTACATATATTTCCCTTTCAGGCTCGCCTTTCCCCTAACTTTTTAACTGACTGACCCCATTCAAGCAAATTTGACAGAGGGAGCAATCTCAAACACTTTTAAATTCCAAAAGCTCAATCTCATTGCTAGATACTGGTGAAAACACAGCAGAACTCTGTTAATCCCAGCAGCCTCAAAAAGATTTGTTGCACAGAATACTCCCATACTGCCCCTCCTTTAAGTGCAACAATTTTACCTCCTCTGCAGTAAAAACCCAAGAAAATAGAACATGGCAGGCAGAACTATGCAATTCTTTCTGATGTACGAATTCAAATTCACCAACTTGATAAATATGTATGCATTTCCAAAACTTGAAGCATATTTAATGTCTGTTCCATTACCTTCTTCTCTAATAACTGTCCATAATAGCAATAAAACCTGTTTTTATTTAAAAAGGAAATTACTAAAAACGACATGGAACAAATAAACAAAATTTAAACACTAAAATATTGAGCACAGAATTTTTTTTTCCCCTTAGCTTTGGGGCTTTTTCTAAAGATACCTTCCATCAATTATGTGGAATTTACCCTGCAATTTACTGTGAGCTGAAGTGACTGACAAGAGCTACCAAGATACCTCAGGCAAACCAGGTCACTGAGATTTTTTCTTGCTGTTTTGTGATTAAAGGCTGACCACAAAAACCTTTATGTTCTGCAGAATTACATGCTTCGTTGGTTAAATATGCAGGCAATTAACATAGAGATAACATGCATTTAAATGGAGGTCCCATTGACCCCCATCTCCTGACTGCAACCTCTGCTCTGAAAGCAGACAGCTTAGCAAAAATATTCAATTAATAAAAAGCCATAAAGGGCAACAACTCCATTTCAATTAATTTAAAAATAAATAGTGTTTACTGCTCCATATTTAATAAGTTAATAAAAAACAACAGCATAACTAATATCACAAGCAGCAATGTGCCTGAAAGATCTTTATAAAGATGATATAAAAATACCCAACTCTTTTTCTCCTTTGTTTAGAATAAAACAGAACATTATATATGCAATGAAATAAAGAAAGCCTGTTGTTTTATACATTTGAGCCCGTTCTTTCTTGTCTCTGCCCATGTCCTATCCCAAGTGTGATGCTACAACTTGCTGCAGTGACTCCCATCACTCTCTTCTGGCATTCCCTATTGTTTCCACCCTCTGTTCTCATACCTATACCTCCCTCCCAAACTCCTTGTTGGGCAAAACCAGCACAAGCTTTGTTTCCAGGAACATAGAGGAGCAACTAGTGAATTACTCTAGTTACCTCAGGGGGACCAAAACTAAATCCATCCCGTGTTTCTTCTAGCAGGACAACTGAGTGTCCATTCTACATAACTGCCCATTTTCTGAAAATATTTAACTTGGTTCTGTTTGAAACTCCCAGACCTCTTTTGCTTTAAACTGGACAATAAGTTGTAAACTTCTATGTGAATAAAAAATTGACAGCTTGGAATCTCTGAAATTGGAAACCAAACTAAAAAAATTAACAATTTGTACATTTTTATTAAAATTTGCAGTTTGGGGGTCCAGAGAAACCACGTATCACACCACTGCCATCTAATGGAAGAAAACATCAGCCAATTATTGGTCCTGGGGAAGAACCAGTCAGACAAAAACTATTTTATCAAGTAGGAGAGTCATTTCTAGCACTCCTAACATGGTCTCCTCCTTTTCTCATCTATAAATTTAGCTCTCCTCAAAACATTCTGGGTTGAAAAAACTCACTAAATGTTATCCAAATGTACAGTTATTCTCAGGAGAGCTGAAAGACTGGTTTGGGTTTTTTGTTTTTGTTTATTTGTGGAGAATTCAGTAATTTAAAGAAATGTATTTAACTCTATCCAAAATCCTAACACTACTTACAGTACCTAAATTGACTGTGAACCCTGCTCTTTTTCGAAGACCTGGGCTGCAAAGTCCATAGGACAAGGTTGCCTTTTAGTTATTATTTTGTAGAGTACAATTGTTTTCTGTACTGTTGATTAGCATCTAGAGCTTTAGTGCTCACATACCTGTATATGGCAACCATAGCCTAAATAGATGGAGCAATATTATTAATGCCCAGCAGTTCCTTTCCCAGAAGTGGTGTGGGTGGGTTTTTTGATCAGCAGTGAGCAAACTACAGCTTTATTGCCAGCAGTTATGATTTTTCTCCTGTGCTGCACATCTATTCCTGTTCAAGCAATCATACACCATCTCCAGACAGGCAGCCCTCAGACACCCAGAAAGACAGATGTAATAAAAGTGATGGCACAGTCTCTTAGTGTTTCACAGTATACCTTCTACCAAGAAAGGGCACATTTACTTAATTCACTTGGGTAAGTGAATTCTGCTCTTCAAAACAAAAGCAGGGGTGTGCAGTAATAGGGAAGAGCGAGCAGTGACCTCTCTGCTGGCAAACCACAGAAGTGAAGTCGAGTTGTAACTCACAGATCTGATTCAGAATGGTTCCTGTTGAGTACCCACGTTCAATGAAAGCCTGTCAATTGGATTCATTATCAAACTGTCACTATATCAAGGCAGCATATGTTTGGCATATGCTGTATACTCTGAGACTGCCAAATGGAGTGGGCTCTAGCAAAACTCAGGACCTGGGCAGTGTCCTCCTCCTGCCTTTGCCCTGGGTTTCTACAGGTCAGCTGCTGTGCTGAAGGTCTTGAGACTTTTAAGAAAGTAACTTCTGAACAGAGTACCTTCACTTTTAGAAGAGATGACTTGCCTTCAAGCAGCCAGAGGGCAAATTGATTTACTGGTGTATAGGATGCTGTACCATGGCATCAGAAAAAAAAGCTTAAGCAAAGTAATTCTTTGAGACATTTGAAAAAAGCCAAGGCATTGTAAGGAAGCTTTCAACAAAGTTGATTAAAAAAAATTATCTTCTGCTCATTTTTTGTGATATAGATATTTCCATGTCTGCTGAGACCACTAAGAGCCTACTAGCATTACCCAGTCCCAAAATGCACTTCAAGTGCATGCGAAGCTATTGGCAAAGTTTTATACAGACCAATGAATCAAAACATTAATCACTGTGTACAAATGAAAATTTTACTTTTTTATTTCTCTGAAAGGAAACAAAGTTAAACCAATTATTTGTCAGTGATATGGGCCTGCAAATTTTGGAAGCAGTAAATTAAGAATAATCACAGATTAGATATGTCACAGAATACTTGAGCATCTTGGGTCTCCTTACAGAAAATATTTGCTAGGCCATGAGTTCATTTATGAAAGATAATGACCCAGGAAATTTTTTCCTTAATTGCAGAGAAGCCATTTAAGAAAGTGTCTGGGGAACTAATTAGGAAGGAGTTTCCTCTGTAGAGGACCTGGCTTTAAACTCGATAAACAACTTTTAGCGGTCTTGCTTGAGACAGAGCGCTGTTTAGAAGCAGTCAAGAATGTTTGCTAAGGCACAGCTGCATTTTGCAGGCATTGGGCTGGGTATATCTGAGTCCTCACCACGGTGACACACTGGCCAGGGCTGGCGTGCTCCAGCTATGATGGCTAGATGGGCACAACTCATTGAATCTTTTCCTATTTCACTTGAGCAGACATAAAAAGCATTCAAAAATATACAGACGGGAGAATCTCATACCTCCAAGCTAAAATGAGATTTTGCAAAACACTTGCACATTTGCCAAGACATAATAATGCCTGCTGGCCAACACAACAGGTGCCAGGAAAATTACTTTGTTATGATACCTAAACACCCATGAACACATCATCTGTAAATTCAAGGAGAAAACTATGCAGTTATTTCTAATATATATATGCAGAATTCCCACCTCCCATATAGTTTCTGGTAACTTCTTAAAGTGGTCAGATTTACAGAGCATCATAGCTCATGAACCCGGAGATCAAAGAGCTTTTATTTGCTAAGCTAAGGTGTGAATTTACACTTCATTCGTGAGGGAACAACCTCATGTTTTTTCACTGGCAATTCCTTTCACTTCATTTTGATGTATGCCTGCCGTCATGGTGTTTAGATGTCTCCTTTAGGTATTTTTTCTTAAGACTTTTGGTCTCATGTGGTTCCACAGTAATATCACTTTTTAATTTAAACAGAAAAAATACTATCTTGACTTTTACTTATAAAAATCACAGGAGTGAAAGTAAAAAAACCTGACGTTTAAAATTCCTCCCAGAAAACAGACTAAAAAACCTCCAAATATTTACAAATTTTAAACAACTAGCCTCATGTTGTTTAATGTATCTTATCAAAACACACAGCATTGCAAGTTTGCTATTTTCCTTTCAACTGTTTCAAATCGGGGACTCAGTGACCCTGTTGAAGACTTTTTCCTTCTATCTCTGGAGATTCGGTTTTATCAGCTGGCTTGCTAACTAAAAGTGGTACAACTCAGCATAGTTTGTGCACTCCGTTCAAGAGACCCAGGAACAGAAGGACCAGATCAGCTGTGGCTGCTGCAGGCCAGTGGCGAGATGGTTCAGCAGAGCCAGAGACAAAACTTGCTGAGTGCCTGCCCCACACTCACCATGTGTCCAGCTTTCACAAACTCCTCACTGTCAAAAAACCTACTGAATTAAAATATTCCATACTGCTGCACTTTTGACAAATTGAGAGTTATTATGCAAATCATTACATAACGCTTTGGAGTGGATCAAAAAGGAAAAAAAAAAGAAATGCAAACAAACAAAATTAATGCACAAAAACCAGCACATCCATTGCTACTCTGACATCGAAAACAGGGCTGATTTATTAGGTACACAAGTCTAGAGTTTCAAAATTAAATAAGTCTGTTTTACAAATTATTTACTTTCTACAAGATCCATTTCCCCTTGAAGCACACTGTGCATGCCCTCCTAGTGTGAACAGTTTACAGTCTGTGATCAGGCACAGACATACTTGTCTGTATTTTTTCCCTTCCAAAATTCTGAGAATCATAAATTACACAGCACAGTTATTGTAATTCAAGTTTATTCCCAATAAATAAAATTTATTAACTAAATATCTTTCTTTCTATGTAGCTTAGGTCTTTCCCACCCACTCATTATTTTACAAGGACTTGCTTTACATTGCTAGTCACAACCAAATTATGCCATCTTAAGTATAAGAATATAAATTTAAAAATATAAAAAAAAAATGCATCATTTCATATAATCTTCATAAACTTCACTCTTCATAGAATACGACCAGAGAAAACTTTGTAAAATTTGAAGTTTTGAAAGTATTTTATCTAACATATATACTAAGGTATATCTACTATATGAATATAAGCTTTATTTATCAAAACACAGAACAGAAGCCTCCAGTTCATTAAGCTCCAATGCATTAAAGTATTTAGGGATGTTGGTGAGTTTAAAAATATGAGTAGCAACACTGACACAAGGCAGGACAGATTCCTTTTGGGAGATATGAAACATCATTTTATCATGCCATTCCAATTATCTCCAGCACTTATAGTAAGCCTCCAGTTATTTCATTTTTGTCACACAAATAAACTCTCAATTTATAAAATAGGTCATGGTAAATTTTACGTCCTGGTCTAAAAACAGCAAGGCAACTGGAGAAATAAAATTGTACGTGATATATGGTGGGTTACCACAGATGACCTTATGACAGTTTTTTGCAGTAAACCTACCACAATCCTAATAAGTGCATATCTGCATCCATCCAGTTTTCATATATTAAAAAGAAATAGATCATTGATTACATTTTTCAACTAGAAAAATGTCATCATGAAATATTAAAATTATAAACAGAGTCACTGCAGTTCCCCTCATCATGTTAGGCACATTTCTCTCCTAAGACAAACAATGCTATTCAACATATCAAGTCAGCCAGAGTTGGAAAAAATATATAATAAATATATATATAACATAATATATATATACAATGAAGAATATACCACGGTAGTGTTTGTCTCCCACAAATTACTGTGACTGATAGGATTTATTTATTAAAAAAAAAAAAAATCCCACAGGTGGAATTTCAGACTTTTAGCCATTCTTCTGTGCTCATCTTCTAAGGTACTAGCAAAATACTCAAAATCATGCAAGCTCCTGATTAAACCAGGAAGCAAATATGCATGCATGCAATTACAGTGTCTGCAAGGGCAGACGCAGATGACAGTAATTCATACTCTAAGCAATGGGCTTGTGTATTTGGCAGATTAACTGTTCTGTATTCCATTGCTATGAGGTATGGAAACTGTACTGTGAAACAGTCATTACTCATTCCCTCAGCTCTGAGCACGTAGGTCTATCAAAGGCAAGCCAGGCTGGAGAGGGTGGGGGGCGAAGGCTGGAAAGAGTCTACACATTTCAGATTAACGCTTCTCTTGAATGGTTTCTTTTATTTCATTTCCCCCGCTTTTTAAATTAGCAAATACAGTAGGCCCAGAAGGGGAAATGTGCAAGGGGAAGAGGGAGAAAGGGGAGGGAAAGGGAAAAAGCAAAAGCAGCCAAAACTCTCCAACTTTTTCATTAGGGGTTTTGTGTTCGAACATCTGAATGAATCATGTGCCTGGTTTTAATTATTCTCCATATGTATTTGTTCTTTGCTTTGTTCAGAGATTTCTGGCCATGTTGTCATGACTGTGCTTATTTTGTTTTATATATTGTCCTGTCACAGGGTGATTGTTACTTCTCCTCTGCCTCACTTAACAGTCATGCCACCAACAAAGAGCGATCTGAAAATGAGAGGTTATGTCAAAAGTTGTCCCTAGCAAATTCTCTTGCAGCCTTTATGATTATTTTAGACCTGACTCTTAATTCAGACCAGGGAGAGAAGTCCTTAGGTAACTGTGCTCCTTAGCACGACCAGAATGTTGTGGGTATCTATCTGAGGAATAATGGAGAATAAAGTACATCACTGAATGTTTTCCTCATGTCCCCAAAAGGACAGCTAACACTTCTTGCTAAGCAGCAACTGGTTTTAACAGATCTGTTGTGACAGAGAGGTTTTGAAATAATTTCCTTGCTAAATTAAATATTTCTACTTTCACCTTTATTCCATACCTTGGTCAACACAAAAATGACACTGAAATAATTTCTGAAATCACTAATCTTGTGATAATTTCTATAATTTCCTTGAAGTTAATCCACCCTATTTCACTGGATACACATCACAGGATGATGTGCTTATTTAGCAAGATAATCTCCTTTTAGAAAGTGAGACCCAAGAAAGGCAGAAAGTGAATGAGACCCAAAAGACTGGAAAGGAGCAAACAAATAGTGTGGAGTTTTCTTTTCCTTTTTTTTGTTGTTTGAATACTGGGTTTTGTTTGGGCAGTTTGGGGGAAAGGGGGATTGTGTTGGGGGGGGTGGTTGGTGGTGGTTGTTGTTTGTTGTTTTTTGCTGAGTTTTTCTAGGGAATAGTCATAGACTCCACTGTTTTAGAGACAGTTTCAACTTCTGGAAAAATCTTGGAGCAAATACATGCACAAATCCATTCACAGACCCTCAAAGGTGGTGATTAGCCCTATGCAGCACAGATTCAGAAAGAGTAAAAAATGTCACATCGCAATTTTGTCTAAAAGTATACAACCAGTCTTTGAATAGCACAGTACTATATATTTTAGTTAAACTTTGTTTCTCTTTCATAACATGAGGAGATAGGAGAAAAAAGGTCTAGCTGATAATGCTGTGAAGTAGGTGTCAAAGTGATTAGCAGATCTAGTTTAAAAAACAAGTTCTCAATGGCTCAGTATAGCACTACCTGGTGTACTGAGAAGGTTTCCTCAAAACTCTTCCTCAGGTCTGTTATTATTCACTCTTTTCCACTTTATCTTGTCCAGTGGATTAGTGAAACCATTTATTAACTGTGAAGAGGATACTAAAGAGGTAAGTGCTGCAAGCACTCTGGAGGCTTAAGATTATACTCAAATCTTAGTAAATTAAGGAGACCACAGGAAAAAAATAGGATAAAAATTCAGTACAGACAAATGAAAATTTCTAGCTCTAGGAGGGCATAATCAACAACCCAGAGCAGAGCACACAATAAGGAATGTCTAGCTGGCAGCAGCACTGGAAGGGAGTAACAAAACCATGGGCTGCAGAGAATCTCTCATCATAAACCAGCACCATTTTTCTCATGCAACACCCTGTGCCTCAGAGATGCATCTATATTTTAAATACATATAAAATTATTTATATGTATACACCAACAAGGACAAGAGTTCTGTGGTCACAGAGAAGACAAACCCCTCTGTATGATTTAACATGATGAAATTTAGGCCATCTAAAATCCTATGCCCAGCTCCAAGTCCTTCGGGTAAGGAGTGAGGTGATTAGAGAGGCCAGCAAAGTGCAATATATTGAGAAATTTAAAACAAATTGCATTTAAGAAAAAAGTTAAACAACTAGTGTTTTGTCTAAGGAAAAGATAAGGCAGATGCAGATCAGTCTTCAAATATATATGTTTGCTGCAAAAAGGAGAGGAATAAATTGCTCTACGTGTCCACTGGGGGTAAGAAAAGAAGCAATAGACTTAAATTGTGTCAAGAGAGATTTGGGTTAGACATTAGGAAATGCTTCATTATAGTGAGGAGAGGGAGTGTTAGCAGAGATTGCCTGAGGAGCTCGACGAATCTCCAGCACTGGAGGCCTTTGAGTGAAGGTTGCAGAAATATCCCTCAGCAGTGGGTTAGAGCAGATCCTGCCCCAAGGCAGGTCCTGACCTCTTCAGGTCCCTTCCACTTTAGATTCCTGGGAAGCTTTCTCTTTTTTTTTTTTTTTTGGCAGGCTTACTGAAGAGAAAGGAAACTGTATCCAGCATTTAAAGCAGCAAAACATCTATTCTTTTTATGTCATAAAGTATACTCTTAATAAATCCAATTATGTTTATGATCTTTTAATGGCACTACTTATGTCATAAAGATCCGTCTTTGAAAATACAAATAGATATCTCTGCCCTACAGTGTAATACAACAGCATCAAAGCAAACTAAAAGAAAATACCAACTCAGTAATGGCTCCTATTAAAATAATCTTAAAGCTAAGTACAATATAAAGAACACTGAAACCAGACATTTTTCTTTCTCAAAATTCTACAATTCATATTCTTTACAATATTTTCACTTCACATTTTGTGTTTCACAAACAGATCCACTCCTTTCCTTGTTTACCACTGGCAATGGGAGCAAAGGAAGTTCTGCTCACAAGGATATTCCTTTATAATGCAATCCAAAAAAAAGCAAAGAAACCACCAAACCCCAAACACAATGAGGTCCTGTTCCTGGTATGATATTCAAAGAAATACAGAGTGATGTTATCAGAATTCTGCCAGTAGAGTGCCCCAAGGAAATCAAACACACGTTCAGGCAAAAGCAAATGCACAGCAGTGTAACTTATGACAATGGCCCATGACAAATTGGTTGGTGGAGTTTTCTAAGACTAGAACTGCAGTCTTCCAATTTGCTTTTCTCCTGAGTAGCTAACAAATGCTGTTTCTGGCAGGCAATAGATAAAGTCACACGCTTCTACAAACCTCAAAAACATCTTTTGTAGAGGTAGTAGGATTTTTGTCCTGTCTCCTAATTTCCCCAGAAAGTTTCTCTTCTGCTTCTCTTCACCCCATATCTGGCCACTCACAAGATAGTCCTGAACTGCAATGCCTTTTCTTTTTACTAACACATATAGAAATGCTATCCAGGATGTGCTTCTTCTTAGGAAAACCCACTCTAGTAGATTTTTTTACTCCAAAAGTATCCTATACTCCACTAGTGGAAAGTTACAGAATCATTTTAAGGCACAGTTTCTCCCCCATAGACCCAGTAACACTGCAGATTCATAAATGAGTAACAATTCTAGTCCTGAGATACTATTACAACATTAGACAATATTTTCCTCAGCAAATACAGCTACATGCACACACTAAACATGCTATATTTAATTTAAAAATATTTTCATACATTAGCAGAGAAATTAGGAACATAAAACTGGAAGAGAAATTATTTCTATATCTCGGTATTGCAACTTGTATATCTATTTGTGTCATAAAAATATTTTCTTCTTCCATTAGCATATGCCAAGACTTCACAGAAATATAAAAATTAGACCAGGTTTTCCTTGGGAAACTTTTCCCAAAGGTTTCCCAGCTTTATATAGGAAATCAATTTGCATCACTGATGATATCATTCAAATCAGACAGCACTATGTGGTTAGAAGGTAATTTACTCTTCTGCTGAAGCAATTTGATACTTGTTCTGATTTGTGATTTTCATTTTGTTTGTTAATGAAAAAAATTAATGAGCAATGTTACTGGAAGCACAACTCAAAGCTTTGGCATTATTAAATATGTTTGTAATATACTGTGCATTATGTTGATTGCACAGTTGGAGTCAGAGCTTTGGCAGTCAAGCCACCAGTCAATCATTCAAAGTGATAATGAACTCACAGGGTGGACACATGGCACGTACCTTTGCACTGATTTGTGTTTTTGTCAAGAATTGCCTTTGTGGATACAATTTTCCCATACCTATGGAGAAAACAAAAATCAGAGGTACAAGTTACTACATTTTAGTAAAATACATAGTGATTTTTTCATGCATATATAACACATATCCCAGGAAGAGGTCTAGAGCTCTTGAAAAATGTTCATCTGATAATCCTGGAGAGAACCCTTATGCCACTAGTTCAAACACTTTTAGAGTTCCCCTGAAGAGCATTTGCCATAACCCATCCATCTCTGGGCCATGCACTGCCAGCATAAATGCCAATCACAGTAAGGATTTTAGAACCCTGATGCTAGAAAAGAGACTTTTTTGACTAAATTAAGTTGGTTTAGTTTAAATACAGACGGACTACATTCCTTCAGGATTAACGAAAATGTAAGAATTATGGTCACTTTTTATATGCAGGCACTCACAGCTGTGCTCGTGTGCATCCATGTCTATGTGTATACACTCAATCTAGTTTGGATAAACAGAACCTTTCAGGTTTGTGTGCATCCCCCAAGCTCTTTCCAAGATGAATGTTAATACTCATTTGAATTAATATCACTTCCCATAGATAGCATGGCACTGCACTGCAATTTGATAGACTTAGCATGGTGAAGAGGGAATTCGGGCAACTACACCTTGTTAAATATAGCAACTAGACCATAAAATAGGTATCTCTGTTTACCTCACATAGATTAAGACTAAAAATGAAGACTTAATAGTAAGTATCACAAAATCCTGGTAAAAGATCACAGAAGATGATATTTATGGATGAACATAAGACATCAGAAGAATAAGTAAAATAATTTTATTTCTCAAATCACTGAGACATCTTGTTCTTCATTGCAGAGAACTTCCCTTAAAATGCCCTTTGCCACATTTTTTAAAAAGCATTATATATACTCTGATATTGGGTTTTCATTTGGAGGACTTCTCCATGAAACACAAGTTTCTATGTCCACAAAGGATGTATTACTACAAAAGATTTAAGAAAATAATATCTTCTAATGGCAAAGAAACACCCATGGAAAATAACCAACATCAATTACAAACCATTGAAACATTGAAATGTATGGTAGGCAAATGCTTATTTAATTAATCTTTGTTAACAGCAATATAAATTTGGTGTTAGTGACTTCTACTTAAAATCCAGAAACCAGAATGTGAAAAACCTTGCTTCTATTCCTTTCTCTGCCTCAGGAGGAAATCCATGTCTCCCACTACCCAGAAAAGAAATCAAGAACTCTAAGGGCAGTTAGAGCACTGTTCCGCATATTCACGAACACACTATTCTTAGTTACACCTCCCCCCCAAAAAGCCCAAAAACAAAACAAAAACAAAACAAAACAAAAAAACAAAAACAAAAAGAAAAAAAAAAACAGAACAGAGGGAGAAAGAGGGAGTAGAACCATAACTCAGAGTGTTAAACAGACCTTTGGGTTTCAGCCTGGATCAAGAAAACACTTAAATACCTCATGAAGGGGAATAGCACCTGTGGGATAGACTGGGAATGGCCCAACTAAATGTACTCTTTGATACCAGCAAAAGTTTGAGACAAAGTTCTCAGCTGAAATTTCCATACTGCAAGTGACATGTAGCCACTCAGCTTAAGATAAAGGACACTGTCTCTCCCTCTCTCTTTACTCTGTTCTCCTGAGTGATACAAAGTGAGACTTTCCATTTTAATATTTTTGCTTTCCCTAAGAACCCCCAAAAGCATTTGTTTCCATTTGACTCCATTTGAGAAAGAAAAACATGTTTTGCTTCATTTTGTTTCAGTTTAAAACTAGTCAGGAGGAGGAGGGAATACTGACCGAAGGGTATTAACAATTTGTGTAAACTAAATCAAGTGAACTAAATCAGCTATTTTTTAGGAACCAAAAGTCATACAAGCCTTTCTCCCCTTAACCTCTCTCCACCCCCTTTTTTTTGCTGACTCTGTAGACCAGAAAGATTTTGGGCTCTGAAGGCAGTTGCAATCCATTCTTCACTGCACTATGATGGATACACAGGCATGTAGTTGAGAATCTCTTTGCCATTGCTGGCTCCACTCCAACCAAATACATAACAGATTTAATGTTAACCATGAGATCACATGCTTTTCTAACCTCAGGTGTTTCCAGAACTGGTGCCTTTATACTCACTCATGTTCCACTTAATTTTATAATTCTTCATGGTAGTACCTGAAGTTGACTTTGGCCTCTAAGACATTAGAGCACACGTCTTAGAAGGCAAAGAAAAATTCAATTCAGTGATTTATGGCTGTTCAGTGGGTCACCTCACCAGCAGGAAATTTGGCCTGTGCTCTGTATCTTCATTTATTTGATTTACATAGATTTAATACTAAATTCATGAAAAAAAAGCACAAAAGCACGCCTATCTTGTACAGTAATCCACCTCTGACAGATACATAGAAAAAGAAACCAACAAAAATCATCGGCTAACCCACAACAACCTCAAATAAAACACAACCCCCACCTAAACTTCCGCCAACAAAACTCAACACCTAGCCTGCATTTCAGCCCAGCCACTCCTAATGAATTTATATGTTGTTTCATCCAAGTCACATGAGAGCTAGAAGTTTACATTTCTTACCAGCAGAGATGGGCATTTGTGGTTCCACTTCTTTTATTACAGATTTCATAGAGTTACTTGCTATGTACTGCAATCCTGCAAACACTTAGTTACACTAGAGATTTTACTCACAGAATTCTGTACCATTCAGGAAATGCTTCTCCCTACATTCAAAGTTATGTGCACACCTTCACGTTTGCAAAAACAGACATCAGAGTGGTAAGAGGCACCACAATAACAAACACTGTTATAGGCAATTAGCCATATGTTGGCGATTTAATCTACTGCTGTAAACCCCGAGTGATACCAGAAGAAAGTAATTGGAATTAATTTGGACACTGTTTTGCTAAATATTTGAAGTAATTATTCTACAGTAATCAGAACATCAGTTCTGATGAAGAATGTTAGTTTGTGTGCTGCATGAAATCAAGAAGGTATTTTGTTCCTACAAATGCAGTCATATTTCTTTCTCTCATGTGTGAAGTGTAGTATTAAGCTATAGCTGTTTGGTTGCTTGTTTTACCTTTAATCATGATTTGATTCACCTAGAAGTACAAAAAAATGTATTCAATAGGAATGTTCACAAAAATAAGGATAAAATGCATCACAAGAGTTTACCTCTTGTCTTACATTTAAATAGAAACTATTACAAAATTTGACAACCTGCAGACCTGTGTTTTATAAACTACTGATATCATTAATATAAAGAAATAACAGATATGGTCTCCTGGTTGTGAGAAAATGTGAGCACTATTTAATTTTCTCTTGAGTACAGTTCGTGGAAGCACTCTTTCAAAGATATTGAATCAAAAATTCTGGTCATAAAAGGATGACTGTGGATTTGAGTTCACCTCAATGCCATATTACCAACCCTTCAAAATAATGGCTGTATTATTGTGATAACCTAGTGCATCATGCTAGCCAAGGAAATAGATATAATGAATTTGAGATGGCTACCTCAAAAATGTGTCTATTGAGCATCTGAACTGAAATTGCTGTTCAAAACATTTCCAGACACTCTTCCTGAAGTGTTATCCAAATGCATAGTAACCACTAACAAAATTTGTTCAAGTGCTTTTAAAAATCCTTGTAATTGTTTACATTTAATTATGCTTTTAATTCTTTGTTATGCAATAATTTTCACAGAAAACCAGGTGGTCAGATTTTGAAATAGCTTTCTTATCAGGAGAAACTGCACAGATTATGACTTCAGCACATTAATGAAGAACCCATGCACTGAAATAGTGACTAGTCTCATAATATATAAGGACTGCAAAGAAAATTATGAAGTCTAAAATCTGCGGGTTCCAGAATAGAGAGATACTTGGATAACTCATTGCCACAACCCACACTGATGCCCCAACAGAGACATCACTACAAAAAGCTATTGGACAGCTTCTGTGAGGGAAAATCTGACATGAAATTAAAAGCTAAGACATATTTGTGATCTGGAAGTCACATACCACCAGAAACTGTGAGAGGATACCACAGTTGAGAGGATACCAGAGTAGCATCACCACATGTTGTCCCTGTTTTAACATCAGGCACCTCCACAGCTGCTGAAACAAATTCCTATCTGGCCCAGCCCAGCCACTCTTACATTCCAAGGAAACATTCATTTGGAGGTGGAAATACCTTCTTAAAAACATATCCAGTTTTACTCTATCTAGTATGTATCAGTGAAACAGTTGAAGTAATCTGACATACACTATTAAAATTACAAAGGTCACTCAAAAACTCCTCACTTGCCAGCAGCAGTAACTGATACCATGCCACACAAAAGTTAGAACAAAGGGAAGAGCCCACAGAGCTCTGCACAGAGAAACAATCTCCCTGTTCAGTCCTGGCCATAGAGCTATGTCAAAAATCACTCTGGAGAGCTCCATCCCATTGCACCCCACATTTTCAGACTAGTCAGCAGACTCAGGAAAGATGCAAGCAATGCAAAATAAGCCCTTAATGTATGTAGATCAAAGCAGACCACTTTAAGAGCTTTCAGGCAGGCGGTCGATCGGCACTTACACTGCAGACAAAGCTCAACACAATCATTTTCAGGAAGTTATTTGATAACTGCTGTTAAAATGGAGATAGTTCCTGAAGGAAACCATTCAGCTGTGAGTGATACCCCTTGTAAGATGCATGAACCTTAACCACAGCCAAGCCCAAAAAGAGGAGAATTTGCTGTCTCAAAGCACACAAAGAATTTGAGCCATTTCTCCTCCTGCCTTCGAGTGCAGGGTACGTAAGTGGACAGCTAGAGTTAGGTGACAAGTGAGATTCAGCTTAAAGACTAGCTCAAGGCAGAGGAGTCAGGTGCCACCCACCCCACTGCTGGCAGGCAATGTGCCAAGAGAGGAAGCTGGCTGAGCTACAGCTGTGACCAGGAGTTACTGCATCAAATAATGGATTTCCTAGGAGGCCAGGCTGGTGGGGGCCACGCAAACTTTTAAACTTTTCCATGCCGTCATAGGAAACAAAACCTCTGGGATGGGCACAGCATGTTCTGTCTTTCAAGCCAACCTTCAGGCTGGCACAGCTAGTCCTGTAACACGGGATGTCTGTGGGACCAGACAGGATAAATCTCTCACCACTCACCAGACTCTGTGGTGCACATGTCCTGCCATCCTCTTCTACAAGGCAGTGGGCGCATAGGCATGTATAAAATACAGCTTTTACCCAATTCCAACCACTGCTTGTGTGCTTCAAATAAAAGCGAAGCTTGGAATTGAAACTCAAGTAACCAGTGCAGAGAACTCTTCCTTGCTTAGTAAAAACCAATGGAGTTATCATGCAATTTCTGAGTTCAGAGCTTAATAATTATATCCTCAGCATTTGAGTTCACTCAAGGCCTCAAGCACTGCTCCAAGCACAATCCACCCAACTGAAAACAGTCTGCGTTTCTGGGCATTTAGGTAATGTATGCTTTTATCTTGGGAACTTTTGCACTGGGATGAATTTGACCAGCAGTAATTGGATTTAGATAAGCAACTCTGAGGCTCTTTCATTCTTGTGAATTAATATCTAAATAGCATAGCCAGGTTTATTTTGTTTAAAGCAGACTCCATTAGGCAAATGATGGATTTTGGGAGAAAATAAAGCCCACATTATGGAGACCTAAAGTATGGAAAGAATTGCTGTTGAATTTCTTGGAGAGACATTTTTCCTATAATACACTGTGACATTAACTTACAACATCCAAATACACACAAAGGGGAAATTCACACCAAAATTTTTTTCTTTTATATTTGCATTATAATTTCTGGGCATTTCATCTACTACATGGCATTTTAAATGCTTGCATTTTTTCCCCCAAAATATAGGACATTACTATTCTGTCCCTTAACAAAGACCGAGTTGCTTAGTTGGCCTTTCTCTGTATATTACTTTTAATTAAAACAAAACAAAAACCTGAGAATTTAAGACAAAATTCTCATATTCTCCCAAAAATACAACAACAAAATACATGCCACTCAGAGCACCTTCCACAGACCAGTGTGTGGCTTGGGGAACAAACTGGTGTACTGGACTGACAAGGCTATGCTTCTGTAAGAATTTAACATTTGGATGTTCTGTCTTCTCTAATTATATTGTCTGGCAGTCATGTTTACAAAAGTCATTCCTTCAGTCAGTAAAACACAAGCTTTTGACAGTCTCACACAGCATCCCGCTGGACAAAACGTGCAGCACACAACTGGATAAACACATCATGCAATGGGTGAGCAACTGGCTGATGGGTTGGGCACAAAGGGTTACAGTGAATAAGGGTACATGGGGCTGGGCATGGGCACTAGGGGGGTTCCACAGGGCTCTATCCTCAGCCCAGTGCTCAAAATCTTCATAAATGGCTTGGACATAGGACTGCAAGGGACACTAAGTTTGCAGAGGATACAAAATTGGGAGGAGCTGTTGTGTCTCTCAAGGGCAGAGAGACCTCGACAAATCAGAGGACTGTGCAGTCATGAACAATATGAAGTCTAACAAGGGAAAGTGACAGATTCTGTGCTTGGGACAGGGTAACCCTGGATGTAGGGACAGACTGGGGAACAAGAGGCTGAAGAGCAGCACTGCACAAAGAGACCTGGGGGTTCTGGTTGATGGCAAACTGAATGTGAGTCAGCAATGCCCTGGCAGCCTGGAGAGCCAGTCCTGTCCTCGGTGCATCAGGGACAGCATCACCAGCTGGGCAAGGGAGGGGACTGTCCTGCTCTGCTCTGAGCTGGGGCAGCCTCATCTCGAGTGCTGGGGGCAGCTTTGGGTACCACAATCTAAGAGGTACAAAGCTAACAGAGAGTATCCAAAGGAGGTCTGTGAAGATGGTGAGGGATCTAGAGGGAAACCCTATGAGGAGTGGCTGAGGTCATTTGGCCTGTTCAGCCTCAAGGAGACTGAGGGGAGACCTCACTGCAGTTACAACTTCCTCATGAGGAAGAGGAGGGGCAGGCACTGATCTCTTCCTTGTGGTGACCAGTGACAGGACCTGAGGGAATAGCCTAAAGTTGCATCAGAGGACATTTAAGTTAAAGTTCTTCACCCAAAGGGTGACTTTGATGGTCCTGGTGGGTCTCTTCTAATTCTTCACAGAATATTCTGCAGAGTTAGTAAGAAATTTAGACTAACAATTGTCCAAGAGTTTCAGAAACATCACCAAAAAAGGGAGAGGGGCCTCTTAAATCTTTTGTTAGTATATCTGAACCAGCCATGGACTTTCAGAAGGGATCCTGAAAAATAAGCACCAAATTCTGGAAGGTCAGATCACCAATTTTGAAACTAAGACCTTATATTTCTGTTCCTAACAGCACAATTAGAAGCCTAATTTTAAGTAGATAGTAATGAACATTGTAGCATGTGAGAAGAGTGAATTTTCAAGAGAATGCAAGACAATGAATCACTAAAACATATACATATTCAATAGTATCTTCTGGTACAGATATTTACTACTAAGGGTTTAGTGATTTCACACTACATGGGCCTATTAGTCACCATTATCCCACATCCACTGAAAATATATTTATCAGAACTAAGAGAGAGGAAAAACTACGAAATCCATAAAATAACTATTTTATGTAACGTGTCTATAAACACTGTTATTGCTTTAGACAAATAAAATCCAAGATCTTACCATTCTATTGAAGAGCAGTTCCACGTTAGGAAGAAAGAACCTAAAAAGCTATTACAGATTATGGATCATGCCATTTATTTTAACACTGCATTTACAGATCATATTCAGAAAGCCCACTTCTCAGAAGATGCAAGCACCACCTATCTCAAATCACAGGGCTCTAATACAGCCCTGGAAGGCTGTGTTAGGACCTTTGGTGCTCTTCTATTGAAAAAGAGGGAAAACTTGGTAGTTTTAGGGAAGTCTGCTTCTTGTAATATTTCAACAATTTTAGAAAGATAATCCTGTAATAAACAGGTATGTAAAGAAACATCTATAACTAAAAAATTCCTCTGCTGTTAAAATTCTAGTTTTCCTTTCCAAAGGAAAATCCACGGCTATTAAAGCCCAGGAATGTGTCCCACATTCACCCTCACGAAAATGAAAGACACATCTCACATTAAAGTTAGAAATCTATTCACAAGACAACACGTATTTACCAGGAAAGAGAGAGCCATACTTCATATTCCAACTAATCTGCATTTATATATTTGTATATGAACCTTCACCTCTGGAAAAACACTTTCATATGAAAGTGTGCAGGCTTGAAGGTTTATTGCAATTGTTTTAAGTACTTGGGAAATTAAACAGAAAGGTAAAACAGAAGTCAAAGTAAATGAAATTTAAACAAACATAACATTTGTTGAAATAGTAAGACCTTGAACTTTCAGACCTGCAAGACATATATCATTTTAGTCGTTCACAGGTAACTTTTCCTGTAACCTTGTCCCTCTCTTTGCCAAAATCAGAATAAGAACTTTTTTTTCCAACACGTAAATGAAATTAAGTGGCTTAATCCAACACTTGCAGAAATAAAAAATAGGTCTTTTTTGTTGCCTTCAGTAGGTACAACCTCAAATCCTATTGACAGAGTTTATAATAAGGCTGTCACACTCTTGTTACCCAGGACAGAATAAAACGCCATTTACTAATGTGGCACTCCCTACAATACCCTGAAATTTTACAGAGTTTTTCCTCAGCTTATTGCAAGGAAGACACTTGGTTATTAGCTGCAGTTTCTATTCTAAATGCTGTTTATTCTTAATTAGTGCTATGTATTATATTAATATTAAATCTGTATATTTAAATATTGAAGCTATTTAAGACTATTTAAAAATTGATTACATTATTGTATATCATATTAAAATCATGACATTTATGTTTTTACTTTGATAGAAAGCTATGTTTTTCCCTCACAGTTCTGCCATGACAAATAACCAGTGTTAATAATTAATTAGCAAAATATTCTACAGTTGCTAAATTAAGTATGGAAAACTAAATTCATGCACAAATTAATAACTATGATTTCATGCAGTACAGTTCAGTTCTTTTTCTGGGCCATCATTAAATCTTCAATTACTAATTATTCCACATTTTCAAGACTTCAGATGTCTTAAAAAATAAAATGCAATTTTTGTTTGCACTCAGCAGTGCCTCTAAATTTTCTGTATGATAGAAGGCACTATTGGGAAGACAGTTTAGGGGTCTGAAAGCCTTCACAGAATGAGATATGGTTTACTGTAGCCTGTCACAAATGATAATGCCAGGCATACACTCATTTTCAAAGGGCAGTGGAATATAAAAAGTCCAAATCTTTTCTACTATAAAGACACTGCTCATCGGCATTGAAAATAAAAAAAAAAATTAAGCAGTTCTTCAAACTTGAAGAATTTTCTCTATCCAACAATTCGATTATTTTAGATATTGTGGAAATACCCGCCTCCTCCCCAACATATCATTCCAAAGTGTAGAATTTATTTGCTTTGTATGTTCTAACATGCTGTGATGTCTTGAATCCGATTTCTCATTCACAAGCCTTGCTTACTTTTGGAAGATTCATTGTTAAATTACAGTTGGTACGAGCCAGCATGCCAGCATACCATGATATTAATCTCTGAAGTGTTCAATCATTTAACAATAGCTTCATTATTCAAGGGAACTCTAAGCACTCAGTTTGTGAAGATTTTCTGACATTTCCAGAAAACAATTTACTCTTAAAAGAATTCAGTGACTGCAATATATTGTCATATATATATAGATATATATATACACATGCCGCAATCAGATGGTTCTTCTCTAATAATAGGCAAGAAAAAGAAGAGGAATTGAAAAGAAAAGGAATTACAGATAAAAGCAAGAACTCCAGCTACCACCAGGGACTGTGAACTCAAACTGATAATTTAAAGCTAAAGCATTTTATAGGGTTCACACAGAGGCCACTTGAGTCAAAGGTGTGAGTGAGACTTCTTGAGTTCACACAGCTCCCATTTCATTATTTGCAAGTTAGAAAAAATTCAGGTACTTGGGTTGTCTTTAGAAACAACACAGTTTTGAGAGGAACTGTTTCTTCAGTATTTTACATTGCAAAAATACATCATTTGGGAACTACATCATAGAAAATATTCTTTTTCTTCAATATATTTATTTTAATCCTTTTATTTCCAGGGCTGGAATGTCACAGTTGTATTCATCTTCCAAAGACTGAACTTTGAAAAAAGTGGCACAGAGATGCATATTTTTTTCTGCCTGAAATTTTCAAGAAGAAACAACAAGAGCTTGGATTTGGATTTTTACAATTATGCAGGCAAAAGTTCACACTGCTTACCCAGAACTGGGACAGAATACCTCTGGGTTTGAGTTCCTTTGAATTTTAATTCCATCTAGTATATTTATAAAAGAAAAGATTTTTTAGTGCATTTATTTGTACAACTCTAACAGTGATAGGCTGGGGAGAGTGTGTGAAAACACATTCGATAAGCTATTTGTTTGTGATATTTTTGAATACTCGTGTACATGTACAATTTCTGGCATGTTGAACTTAAAACAGGATGAATGACATTTCTCAAGGTTAAATTAATGTGCTTGTTTGGTGTGGAAAGTCCTCCCTACAGCCTCGACACAGCCAACAGATGTGCATAGGACATAGGAGTGCCTGCTCCCAGTCAGGCAGGGCTTTGCTTTCCTCAGTGCAAGGCCTGTAACCACCACAGAAATTAGTCTGAAAAAGACAAATCTGCTCTGGCTGGTAACTCACCACAGCTCCCAGGTATTTTCCAAAACCTTCTTTTGAGTGACAGTTATGTCAACAATGAAATTGAAACTAGGTAAAGCTGCCCCACATGCAATATAGATACACAATTTATGAATCATGTAATAATATTATGTTTTTAAATCCACTAAAAACTTGCAAGTGAATGCAGTATTAAATGGAGTGTCACATGATACAAAAATACGTTTACAAGTTTAAAAAGATATTTAGTTTAGAGTCACTGTCTATTGTATAAATAATTCTTCACTCTTTATTATCCAAAACCAGATGGACATATTTGAACATGTTAGGCTCACTGTGTCAGGTGGATAAATATCTTTGGAGGGAGAAAGCTTATTAAAAACTTCACTTTGGATGAGACTCTTGCTTTCCAGAAATGTGGTACCCTACTGCTGGCTCCAAGGGCTACCCAAATTTACACTGATAAAGCAATTGCTTCATGTCTTTAAGTATAGAAGTTCTACTTTAAGAAGACATTAAGGGCCAGGTTGTGCAGCATAACCAGCATGTCCTGTAGCTCTCTGCTTATCAGTCAACACTTCTGAGTCTAAGAAAAACAAAATTTTCATTAACCAAAATCTCAGGCTTTGTGCCAGCTGCTCCCACTTGGCCATTAGTATTCTACAGGAGAAAAGCCAACACTGGCAATTGATGTGCTCTGCTGTGGTTCAGTTTGTGCCCAAAAACAGCCAAATAGGACCAGGAAGGGATGAGACAAGCCACGGGATTCATTAAAGAAATAAACTCTTTATATCCATAGAGTCTTCCGTCCTTAAAAGGACACTTGGTTGGTCCTGCTGGGCAGAGCCCTAGATGGAAAGCAATAAAGAGATGCATTGTAGCCTATCCCTTCTGAAAAATCCATGGGCAGATCTACAGAAAGGCACAAGAATTGAAATATTTTAAGTTTCTGATGAAAAATTTTATCCCAGGAACAAAAGACTCACTGAAAAAACACAGTGAGCCCATTTTGAAATCTGACCAGTAATTCTGAATTTGGAAGCAATTTAGCTTTAGTGGCTTGGGAACCCTCAAGAAAAGACTTTTTTATATTACTGGCTTCAGGCATCTTCAAATAAACTAATTAAATAAGATACAATCCTCAAACCATATAAAGATACACATGGAAAATCTGAGACCTCATTCTGAGTATTGGGCATACTTTGAGAGAGAGAGAACTGTGATTCACTGGGATAAATCCACATCTTCCTGAAACTGGTCAAGGAGCACAGTGTGGTCAATTCCTCTTTAATGCACAAGAAAAGGTTACGAAGTCAATTTTGATATTAAAAAATTAGAAATAAATGTAAGACATCCTTTTCTTTTGTTTATGTATTTCAAGCCTTTGTTATAGGCTCAGGCTGTATTTTCATGCTTCTCTTTAGAGCCATGAGGGAAAGAAGCCTACATTTTTATAAGAATTGAAAGCTCAGTTCTCTACCTTATCACATGCCTAAGGAACTAAGGTTTTAAGAAACAAATACTGTGAACCTAGCAATAAAATTTTGAGGCATGGCAACACCAAGGGCTACATCTTCATCAAATATTAGTGAACAACCTCAGCTAGGGTAAGAGCACTGCTTGACAGTTGCATGGTTTGGGTCCCAGAAAACAATCCCAAGGAAGAAAAAAATATAGCAAAGAACAAATCCAGCCTCTGATCTATTCCTGACTTTATAAAACGAGCTGGATTTAAAGATAGATCAAAACCCCAGTGCTGACATCCCTCACTTACTGCTATCACACACATAAATATTATGTATATATCTATATATATACATATATGCTTATATAGATATCTATACAGATAAATTATATTCCAGCATATCTATTCTGCCAAATATAATCTCCCAAAGGTGCTGGGTTTAAAAATTAGTAACACAAAATTTACAATGATCACTTATAGCAGCAAGTTGACTGCTTTTTGAACATCCATCAGTAGCAGTGCAAGCACAAAACCTATGTACAGAGGTCTCAGTCATTCCTAATGGTGTCAAAAACACATTCTACAAGAAACAGGCAAATATTCTGAAAATATTTACAACTGTGAATGACTGAATTCATGTCCTGGACAGTCTTGAATGCACCCAATGGCCAACTTTCATCAACCTAGCACCTGCAGTATCAGACCGTATATTTATGCATTCCTGAAACATCTTACTCATCAACATCATTTGCACTCTTCCTTCCCACTTACTCAGACCTTGGCAGTTTCTGACCCTTTCAATTTCTGCTGTTCAAGAAAGGAAGTTCTCAAAAGACCAACATCTTGAATAAGAAGCCAAGGCAAAAGAAAAGGTCTCCTCTGGCTACAGTAATTTCACAATTATAAGCCGCACTGAGTATAAGCTGCACTTCCGGGTGCCAGCAACTTTTCATTCTTTGTCCATACATAAGCCGCACCTGATTATAAGCCGTACATTACAATACAGAGTGTGATAAAAGGTATCTATTCTATCACCATCTGTTGAGGGTGGGGGTAGTGATCCTTGTCTCTGTGGGAGATATTCTGCTAATGGGCCATCCATTGAAACCAGGCGGGGCATTGTTCTTTATCTTTTCACAACCCATCCTTCCTCCAGCGAGTCATTTTCTGCTAATGGCCATTGAGCCCCACTGTGACTGATAAAATTACTTCATCCCATTGGAAGTTGCTCCAGCCACAGGGAAGAGCCCAACATTTCTTACCAAGATAAAAACAGAGGTTTTGGGATACTAAGGTAGCCCCTTTCTCCACTGGACTCCAGAGGAAAACTGGATTTCTCCACATCACCACTGGACCTCCGGAGGGAAACTGCACCTTCTACAGAACCATTGCTTCAACTGAATCACATCTGTCACTGCAAGAGGACTGCAACCACCATTTAATGGGACTGCTACCAACACCCTGCCTGACAGGGTGTCAGGTTGTACTCTGACTTTGTCAGGGTTTGGAGTTTGTTTCTTTGTAGTATTTTATTTCTATTTTAATTTCCCTAGAAAAGAACTGTTATTCCTAATTCCCATATTTTTGCCTGAAAGCCCCTTGATTTCAAAATTGTAATAATTTGCAGGGAGGGGGTTTACCTTCTCCATTTCAAAGAGAAGTTCCTGCCTTTCTCAGCAGACACCTGTCCTCCAAACTAAAACAGCAACTTCTCGTTCTTTGTCCATATATAAACCGCACCTGATTATAAGCCGCACTTTGGATTTGGATGAAAATTTTAGTCAAAATGGTGCAGTTTATAATCGTGAAATTACTGTACTCATTTCTCATATGCCTTTGCCCTTCGCTTTACTAGGGCTTGCTCCAGAGACCACAGAGATCAAGAGAAAAATCTGTGGATTTGCCCTGTTTTGCAATTTCTGAGAGCCTTTAAATGTTACTCTACGTGTAACATTCCATTTTGTAAGACAATTTCCTATGTTCAGACTTCAGTTTCTTTTTGATTCCCACATTCTTAGGACAACAGTTTCTTTGTTCAAGTTTCCATGTTTATGGTAAGTTATCTTATCTCTGGTTTAGCCTTTAATATTGAGCAGAGCCAGGAAAGAATCATCCTCTTGTTTGAGATGCAAAGGTTTATGTCTGCTTACATTTTTAAGATACACAAACATACTATTAAAAGTCTAAGAAAATATACTCTTATTAATGCTGTTATCTGAATGATGATATTTAACACCAGTTGCAGCTTAGTTCCTTTATCTCCCCTGTGAAATACCCTTTTTTCTCTCTAGGATGCTGTCATTCTACTCTCATATCAGAGTTTGAAAAAACTTTCTCCAGCTCTGCAAAGGGAACAGCAAGGCTGGATTAGAAGGAAATTCACAGCAGTGACAGTGAAGAAAACAGTGTCTGTGGTGGCGGGGGAGAGTTTTCATACCTTGGGGCCACCCAAAGTTGAGAGAGACACTTGATGTCACAGTGAAACTGATTCAGGGAAGAGACATGAAAGCATAAGAGTGGAGAATGGCAGAAAAATTCAGGCCCTTATCTAAATTCCAAACTGCACCTGCACATGGTGAGGAACACAAGGACCTGTCCACACCACAGTCATGCCAGTTTTGCAGGAGAACATGGAGCTACCTCAGCTGTCTTTGACCTGGTCCCAGGTTTCACTGCCTGATTCTAAAACACAGCAGCATCTCCAGTAGAGGCTCCTTCAGGAACTGCACACTGTGGATGTGAAATGCACACTACTGACTCAGTTCTGCATGTTTGTTCTCTGTCTAAAAGAGAAATGCACTTTAAAAATGAAATAAAAGAATCATCATTTGTTTAAACCCCAGGCAGCGTTCTCCCCAACCTCCCTATGTCCCCCATCTCTGACCTTCTCCCAAAGGATGATTTCTCGCCCACCTCTAAAATTAGTATGTTCAAGACCTGCTCAATTTTGACAAGGGGGGGAAAAAAAGCTACCTTGAACAGAAAGCCGTTTGAGTCTTCCTTTACTTTTGAAGCCTTTGTATTTTTTAATCCCTGTTCTGCCAATTTTGTCTCCCTTTTCCCTCCTCCCCTTCAGCGGAAATTTTCTACTCTTTACAAGCCTGGCTCTGTGCAGAAAATTGATTTCCCCTAGGATACAGCCATCCTACTGTTCTATGCATGGTCATTAATGACCATCCTGTTCACCACAGAGACAGACAGACACGGTGGCACTCCCCCCCAGCTCCTTAGCACAGAAAGCACACGGGGAAAAATTGTAACAGCCTCGGAGCTCAACCATACCAAGAGTTCATCATTCCCAGAAAACACCATACAAAATCCCCAAATGAACTATTACAAGAATAAAATTATTCTTGCTGGCTTCTGTCACTCTTTACTTCCACTGCTTTAGACTGAATTTTTTTTAATCTCTCCCAGGTAACAACCATTATGTAGTTTCCTCTCTCCCAGAGGAGGTATTTCCCTTCTTCCCCCACATGGGAGCAAACCCTAATCAGATGTTACTTGGGCTCACATAGGTTTTACTTGGGGACAGGCATCAGGCTATCCAAAGGCAGAATGCATTTCAGCACGGATTGCACAACCTGGCTGAAGATGTGAGAAAATACCTGGGTGCTGCACTTTTTGCCATTTTAGCTGCTTTACAGGTAATGTACTTGCTGGCTTCACCATTCCTGGGAGATCTGCCATCTCACATCTGACTGCAGTGACATTCCATCCTTGGAGTGACAGACAATTCTCCCTTTAACTCTTGCTGTCTCTGATGCCAATGGGTAAAACAAAATGACTGTACTCACAAAACTGCTGAAGCCTTCTCTATAAACATCTTGTGGATAGACTCTAACCTGACTCCCTATCTCCTCCTTGACCCATGGGGTTATTGCAAGAACTTCCCTTTGTCCCTGCTGCTACAGAGAGGTATACTGGAGGACTCAAAATCACAAGCTACATTACTAGTTTCAGCAGGACCAAAAATAAGGAAAAATATTCATGAAGCCTAAAAATGGATATAGAGCTGGCTTTTGTGGGTTCTGTTTAGTATTCAGCTTGGTTCCAGTGAATTTGCATTAAATAAACAGGAGCAGTGTCTTTAAATCAAAAGGTAAATTTTAAACAAAAGAAAACCCCTTTAGTGACTGTGATCAGGAAAAATCTCAACTCTAAAAAATAGTTCTGAAACTGGAAGAGGGCCTTAGCTACTGAACTGCAATTTGATCTAAAAAATATCAACACAGTGTATGCCTGATGCAGCACTTCATAAAAGCTGGGGTAGGGAACTGCCCAAACTAAGACATTCATATTTAAATCTCACATTGTCCAGCCACACTTTGTATATTGTGCCATGATTTCTTTATATAACTCTCAATAATTCTAGTTGATATTAACTAAAGAAATTCTCTGCACATAAACAGGACAATACATCCCACTGCAGGTCCCATAAAATCACACGCTCTGTGGAAATTTCCAAATACCTCAACACAATATGGGCGAGTTAAG
Source organism: Catharus ustulatus (assembly GCF_009819885.2). Lineage (NCBI taxonomy): Eukaryota > Metazoa > Chordata > Aves > Passeriformes > Turdidae > Catharus > Catharus ustulatus. The sequence continues at coordinate 42,012,127 of NC_046221.1, read as the reverse complement.
GATAAAGTTTCAAGCCTGAGCTCCATAATTTCCTGTCTTTTGCTGGTCTACGCAGCCCTTTAACGTTACGTTAATATCATTTCTGCGGGTGTGATTGAATTACCCTCCACTCCTGATGCCAGCATTAGTGGATTTCTGTGTAACAGGAGAGCACGCTTTACTGCGCAAACTGTTACTAAATACCATTAAACAGAGCAGCTGCAGCCTTCCTGATAGCAGGACTGGAGGGCTACCTTGTTAGGAGGGGACAAGCACTTTACTGCTGGCACACAGCCTGAATCCCAAGAGCCCTCAGCACGTCCAATTTGCCTCCGTGTCCCCACCAGGCAGCCTGCCACAGCATATCCCTCAGGCCTGTGAGTCTGCTGGGATGCAGAAATCTCTCTCACAGGCTCAACATCCCGAGTCCTACATGATGCTGCCGTGACTTGGCAGCTTGAAAAGATCAAGATGTATTTACTTGGCGACCTTTTGGCTCCAGGTGCAACAGAGGGCTGCTAAACTGTCCACTGAGAGCATGCCTCACACACTGGTGACAGCTACTAACTAGTGACACAGTGCTTTAAAAATCCCTTTCCAAAGTCTTTGTGGAGAGATTAAAATGCCACACATACGTGAATTGAAAAACTCCACGGCAGTCTCCAAAGGGAGATTTAACAGGAGTTTCTCATCAATACCCTTGCATTGCTAACCAGCACCTACTAAGCAAATTATGAGCCTGACTACTCTGCAGACACATCTCTCTTTAGAGGAGGATTGCCTTAGAGAAGAAAGGGGCACATGAGGAGCAATGGAAAAAAGAATGAGGGAGAATGAGGAGTTTACATCTGTTCCACATAATTGGCTCACTACACACTGACAGACAACATCATCCAAGTAGTTGCAATGAGCTGTAGTTATACTTACTGCCTCTCTAATCCACCTCTTCTCACCACAAAACACCTGTATGCTGCCTGTAGAGCTATACTTGACCAGAAGCAGTGGGAGATTCAGCTGCTAGCACTGAACTAACAGCAGCCCCATGTCCTCAATGGACCATGGGAACAGCATGGCAGGGACACAGGAAGGACAAGAAATGTGGTCTTGTGATTGAGTTTATATCTAAGTTCAGTAAGAACCAACAAACACAGGAGTCTAATCAGAACTAACACTTGTAAGTCCCATTTATAAAAGAGACAGTTTTTTCCTACCATTCCATGAAAACAGAGATGGAACAGCTACAATTCCTGAAAGTGCTGATAGCATTTAACAGCTGTATCATTACAACCTGCCTCCCACATGTATAAAACCTGCTAACAGTTATGTCTGTAGTCCAATTCCTATGTTAGGCAATGACCAAAATCATGATATGAGTATAGTGCCCTGCTTTCATTTAAACCCCACCAAGGACTTGGTAATTTTCCATTTTTTTTCCACCATAGGCATCATTATTCCTTTCTATCTAGAAGCACTTGCCTTGACTTCATTTTATTCTGAGTCAAGAGATTGTCCTATATGAATCCTTCAGGTCCTTGAACTGGCTGGCTGCATGTTCATATATATATGATATATATGTTCATATATATGATAGGAATTAATTTGCTATAAGGCACTTCATTTGTTCCTAAGACACTTAATAAACTTTATATTGAAGTATTTGTGCTAAATTATTATAATTTTAAAAACTTCCTAGTCATAGTCCATTTAATTAGCAATTCTAAATTTGGTGTTGATTTAAGTAAAGCAGAGGCGATACATTAAATGTGAGTAGAGAAATTGTTAGGTATGGCTTAGATCCAAATTCCTTATTTTTAAAAATAAAGCTTTAAGGGTGCAGCAGTTCTGTCATGTTATGGGGTTTTGTTGCTCACAGCCAAGGATGGACAGGTAGACACATGACTTAAGGATAATCAAAACCTCAGAGGTTCAGAGATGAGCTTTTGACATAATGCCAGTACCAGTGTTCTGTGATCTCACAGAGTGCATGTGGCACCTCCTGACACTCCTGCTAAGACACTACTGCAGCTTTTGAGTATCACTTCTCATGCTTAGGAAAACAGATGTTCCAGTAATACATTTCATCCACATACAAACATACATAAATAAATATAATAACAAATGTTCATAAACATGAAATAATTAGTTTTAAAAACTACATTTAAATGATATTTGCAGTCCTTGATGAAATTATCCGAAGGCTGGAGAAAACTGTCTTACAATCAGATACTTAAACTGCTCCATCTATTTGGATTCTTAAAGAAAAAAATCTGAGAAGTGACTGCATAAGCGCATCTGGGAGAAAAATGGAGTAAGAGAATCAGAAAGATCCTTAATCTCATTACACCAAGAACAAACAACAAAAAATTAAGACCAGAAACTTGATTTGCAAGTGGGTTAGAAATTCTGATCAGGGAATGTGGTTAACAGGAACAAACTCTTAGCAACAGTGATAGGTTTGCTGTTGTTTTCTTATCTTCAGTTCCAGAGTGGGTGCTTTTCTGGAACACGTTCTTTACATCAAAATAAATTTCTATGTTTAGTCCAGGAACAAAAAAGGGAAATTTAAAGATCTGAATCAACCAGAAAATTATGGTAGACTATCCCTTGGTCTCTTCTGGATCTTAAATTCTATGCCTTTGTGAATAATTTTATCCCTTTTAATTATTAGTTCCCTACTATAAATAAGTTAAAAAGTTAATGTTCTTCTTGAATCAATGAATTACAGAAAATAATTGAAGTTTCATAATTGGATTATAACCCCAGGAGAATATGGAAATGCTGAACTGGGAAGTTGAAGTAAGGGAAGCATGTCCGGTTTTTTTGGGGTTTTTTTGGGGTTTTTTTGTTGGTTTTTTTTATGTGATCACCAGGCAGTAATAGCCATAAATGCTTCACTTATTACCTGTATTACACTGAAACAATAACATGCCTGTGATCCTGCAATAACTGCTATTTGAACAGACTGCTGTGCTTCCATGAAGCTTCCATGGATTTGGGTGTCTGTTGGCAGAAATCATATTTCAGACTAGGTCCCATAATTCCACACTGCAATTGCCTTCTTTGTTTTATTTAGGGATGCCCCCAGAGCTGTGGCTAGACATTCCAAGAGAACCAGAATGTAGAGGTCCCCACACTCCCTGGAACTCATGATGGGGACGCAGAAAATACATGCCCAAGACAAAGCAAACCTTTTTAGATCTCTGTCAGTTCAACATCTTTTAAAAATTAAGCTGAAAACATTCCATCATTCCTGTCTCTGTTCATAACGAGGCAAACAGAAAAACCTCTGACGTAGTTGCAGCAATTCTAAGAAATTCCTTCTATAGTGAACATCTTTAAAAAAAAATTAAAGCCTTTGCAGTTTGTAACACAAATCTAGTAGCAACACTTGTCACACAAATAATTCTGGGAAGTTACCAAATACTTGGAATGAAGGACATTGCATGCTACATAGCACAGAGCTCTTGTCGATGCTTGTTTGGAATGGTATGAGAAAGTCTTGTGGCTGAACACAATGACATTTTTGTTTTCGTGCTGATAATATTCAATAGCTTTGCCACCAAAGTTGGCCTGCCGCTTCCCCTTGCATAGAAATTGCAGGCATGCACTAAGGTTTTTGCCATTAGCTGGACGCAGTGCCCAGGTTATTCTCGGTTTGAGGAGCGGGGTAGTTAAGCACAGTTGGTATTGTTTTCTTCCAGCAAAGCTTTAGGACAATGTCGTTCTCAAACAGAGCAGAACATTATCTGCGTCATACCTTCAAGGAAAAGGTTACAGAAACATTTCTGCTACACAAATGTCAGAACATGAACAGCATGTCTCCATCTCCTCTCAAAAGCTGGTGGCTCCTAAGGAGTGTAAACCACATGCCAGTCACAGAACTTCTGTCTCCACTCTCTGCACATGTAAGACAGCAACTGGCTCTGCTCTCCCACTGCTGCCATGAACTCTCAAAGGATATGAGATCAGAAAGACACACTGAACCTGACACCATGGAATTTAGGAGAACAAACACCAAAAATGCAGACAAATCTAAAACACATGGATAAGCTTCAAAACAGAAGAAATAAAGATAACCAGAACTTCTACTGCCACTAAAAAACACCCCAACAAAACCCCACTATGACTTAAAGGACTTAAAAGCAGTGAAGCGACCTTTATCAAACCAACAGCATTTCAACCAGCCCCCTCACTGGAAAACAGAAACCAAGCATCAGAGTGTTACAAGACACCTTAAGGGGCTGAAAAACTCAGACTGTTCAGAGAATCCATGGTTATGACAGCTCTTTCACAGAGAACATCCACATTACACACACAGACACGTCCCACAGACTTATATGGTGGAGAGCATGTCTGTTCTTTGGACAGTTTCTGGCCAGGAGCCCTTTCAATTAGCTACATCAGTAGCCTCATAAATGGATGGTGATGCAACAGTTGACTGGCTGCATAAAAAATATGCTGGAGAAGTGGAGAAAGAAAGAGGACAAGGAAAGACTGGAAACATACAGAACAGGTTAAAAGAAGCTCATTAACTGTGTTGCCCTCCTATCTCAACATCCCTCCTGCACAGTAAGCAAAACAAGTGGCTTCTATGGTCATGCCCTTCATGCTGCTACAGAAAACTCAATACTTCTGAGTTCTCTTTCTAGTTGAGTTTTTTTTTTCTTTCTTTCTTTTTTATTCCACAAGGACTTTAATTAAAATTCATCAGAAGAAATATTTTCAGCAGCACTGTCTGAAAATGCTGCCTCCTCCTGTATCTTCCATTAAATCAGGTTCATCCAAGTTGAAAGGAGATGAGAAACTCTCACTGACACTCTGTCACACTCCAGTGAAAAGACAGGCACATTCAAAACAGAAGAGAGTGCAGGTGCTCATTTATTACTTTACGCAGATTATTTTTCTGCCTTTCTTCCTGACAATGGGAACCTTCACATCCCAGATGGAGCTCTCTGTAGTGCTGTGGGCATTTGCTGACCTAAAGTTTTGTTTTCCCTGATGAAAGAGGCAAGGTAAGAAGAGGATTGGTTCATTGCCTACTAAGGCAGCTTTAATGTTTGTTTCTAACAATGGAAGACACGTGGGGATTACTTCAATGGGAATAAATGTACAGATAATTTTTCAACTATATCAGGTAAAGGAGAAAAAAACCTGTTCACATCCATGTCCATATTTACACACTGCAAAAATATAATAGTCATATAAATGATTGCAAAACTGCAAAGCAACTGATTTCAGAAATGAAGATGTTGTTCAAAGGAAAGACAAGGTCACTGCCTTGCATCATTTCAGACCTAGAGAGTAATCCCACAATGTTTCTCATAGCACTGATAAGCATCATCACTATAAAGATGACTTCAATGCAAAAATTAACAAATCATGTCCACAGCATCAGGTTTCTCTGCTTTTATGCCTACTTTATGCATCCTTAGCATTCACCATTTGGCCTCTGATCAAAAGCATTTTGTCTTAAAAAAATTAACCCTCTTTCCCCATCCAGCCCCTCTCAATAAACACTGGAAAAGTCCATGATGTAAAGAACTTGAGAAGAATACAGATTTCTCCAATCTAATCCATCAGCATGTTTTTCTCTGGTCTGGAGACACAAACATTAACAAATGAGAGGAATGTACTCATGTAGTTCCCTCCTTGCTTTCTATCAGAATATTAGTCCAGTGAGGTGCTTGGTCCAGCAGTACACCCTTCTTAGGACTTTGCTTTTACTTGGAATAACAAAGAAAATCAAGGGGAGGGGAGAGGGGGAGCTTGGGGTTTTTTCCCCTCAAGTGTGGGCATTTCTTTAGCTCCCGTGAAGACTGATCTCTTCAGCAGATTTCACAGCCATTCCCAGTTCTCATATTACCAGGATACACTGAACCAAAATACCCACCAAGATTTTAAGCAGGAACTACTCCCTGTGATACCACATGGTTCCTATATGAGCTAATCCCACTGAATGAGTGCTCTCACCTTCATGCCCTCTCAGTCTCTGCTATATAACAGAGCAATGGTGTCAGCTGATAGCAATTACAGGAGGTTGTGGTTCTGTTTGAATTAATATGGAAGACAGAGTGCACATGGCTTTAAAATACAAAATGTTACAGCATACAATAAATTCCTTTACCACTCCAAAGATACTTGTTAAAAATGGAGAAGTCCGTAAGTCTCAGATAGTTTGGGTTTTGTTTTCACCAGGGCTGGGATGAGAACATCAGTTTACACTGGGTACAAATTTTGTCTGACTTCATTGTGGAATAGATTTACTGCAGAGATTGTTTTGGTCTTTTTGGTCCTAAGCTCACTATGGTAATTGTATTTTGGTTAACCTTTATTTTATCTACAGTTCACAGTAATTATTTTTAATTGACATTTTAATGCAGTAACAAACAGGAAAGGAAGAGAATTTACTTTCCCCACACTTTCACTTCATCAGATAATATAATATAATATAATATAATATAATATAATATAATATAATATAATATAATATAATATAATATAATATAATAATAATATAATATAATATAATATAATATAATATAATATAATATAATATAATATAATATAATATAATATAATATAATATAATATAAGTCTCATTATTTAAACAAAAATAGTCAGGAATGTGTGACTCTTGCTGCCTTAACACATGGCAGGAACGACCATCATGAACTTGCTATAAGGCTTGGTCTGATGGAAATGTTGCACTTATTGCAGCTTTCAATGAGACAACATATCCTGAAAGGCACCTTGAACCTCTCTGAAACCTCAATGAACTCGGTCTTTTTCTCTGAGGGCAAAAGGAATGCACACAGTTCATTTCAAAAATAGTCTAGAATTTAAGTAAATTAATGTGTGACTTTTCAATTGATAACCTCAGTTTACATTAGCCTTGGGACTAACCCTTGAGTAGAGCCTAAACAGTGACAGACTGAATATTTATTCAGACATTCCACAAGACAAAACCAAGGACATTCAAAATTAAACAAGAGGCTAAAATCTCATACTTGATGAATAGTCAAGGAGTGAATTGGGATACCTTCAGACAAAAGAGAAATTTTAAAAAACCAAAACAAACCAAAACAAATAAAACAACCAACCCCACTAACCCAAAACAACCCCAAAACACTGAATAATCTGCTCAAAAGTATCAATCTAGAAGTTATTTAGAGAAAGCAACACTCATGGAAATCATCATGCAGCAGGGATTTCCCATACCTGGAAAAACTCAGAGAACTCTGTCCCATCTTCCTCAAGAGTTAGCCTGAGCAGCATACAGATTTACTCTCTTTAGGTTTAGATATTTTTATTATTGTTGTTGCTTTAATTAATTAAATAGGCCTTTTGATTTTACCCTGGAACACAAAGAAGTCAAGATGACCGAATCAAGATGGACAGAGATTATCTTTTGAATACACGTCAGTGTCTTAACTGTGCAATGCCGAAGGCTTAGGTTTTAGCCAAATGCTGGAGTTTCAAGCCAACTTTTCAAAATGACTTGGGGAGGAGGAAGAGATATAAAATAACTCTTTTCCCAAGTTTTTTTCCCTTCTGCAAAGCTTATTTAACATTTTAAAAAATTTTGGGCCTAAATCTGCTTCAGTGCAAAAATGTAAGAACAAGCAGAAATACCAGAATCTTGAGAATCAGACTGACTTCTTTAAATTAAATATGTTTTAAAATCATAAAGCTCAGATGTTTAGTCTGTGAGTGAGATTTCTTTCAACTTATCTTCACCATGATGCAGTTAGGAAGAACATGTGCCTAGTATAATAATATATTATTCATGTGTGCATGTTTTTAAGAAGATCTTGGAATTCTTCTGGTTAAAATATAAGACAATGCATGAAAATTAAAGTGCCAGATTATAAATATTTCAAAGATAATAATTTATAATTTGCTTGTACAATGACATACCATGCAAATTTCTCTGTCTATAATGTTACATTTTAAGGCTGATTATCTTCCATTTTGATGAAAAGCATATTTTGACTGGACAGATACACATACAATGGCATACACCACTGCAGCAGCAGAGAGTGTGTAGCTTTGAGAAATAAATTGTAACTATGTAATACTTACTATTATCTCTATGAAATATGTAAATATTTAAACTTTAGACTAATAAGTTTTGATGATCAGTATAAATGCAGATAGGTATAAAGCCTCTTTTTTGTAAGAACCTCAGAAAAGTTTACAAGGCGCCAAGGTCTGTTTTTGGAAGTTCCTTTACTCAGGGTTTGTGAAAATCAAGAAGACGATGCATACACAAAAGAACAACAGTCTTGTTTGCTTTAACACCTTTACTCTTTTTAGATGTAACTTTTGAAAGAGCTACTGTATAGAGTCCCAAAAGATACAGTGCAACCTAACAGCTCCCTACAGCAAAAGCGAATTTGATGAAATTCTGCTGGACACATGTTAAACCAACTACTGAGGATCAGAACCACACAAAAAGAAAAATCTTCCAGTAGCAATTTTTTTTTCATTTACTCAGCTACTGTACAGCCTATGATGACTTGTTTTCCTTTAGTTATATGAACAGTTTGACAGATTACTGTGACAAGGTTACTCTCAAATTGATAAAAGGTTTGATAGTGTCGGAACATTTGTCAGAAATGTCTCACATCACGTGTAATGGACTCTGCACTTCAAGCATCACTGGTACTCCACTCTGCTGTTTTCTATTTAGTGTGCAATGCACACCAACAAAAACATACAGCAGAAAGACAGAAAAGCAGGCAGAATTCATCACAGCAGCCCCATACTTTATCAAACAATTCTGATTAGGGTCTCTCTTCCTTAACCCATCTCATAAAATGTAATTAAATGAAAAACTTTACACATGACTTGAAGGGTGGCCTCCCTTGGAACTGAACCTGAAAATGGGATGGGATGATAATGTGCATAAACATAAGTGTTTCCAGCATTTCCTGTACTACTGAAAGAGAAATATTGTGGGTTTAGAACATTATTCCTTAGCCTGCCAAATGTAAGACATTAGAAGTGATAGTTGTACTGCTAGCAGCCTTGTCCCATGCTAGAGCAGAGGAAATGGGTTCAGAAGGGCTCATTTTAGGCACTGGCAGCTAGCCTATGGGAACTAGTGTGCTGGACATAAGCCAGCTTTGGTGAATACTTCCCTTAGATACAGCTCTCCAAAAATATTGTACTACAAAATAATAATACAGTTTATGGATTGGAATTAAGGTTTTCACTTCACATCTTGCAGCAAAAGATGCTAATATTAGGCTCTGTAGGAAGCCTAGGAGCCAGAACCTTGTGCTCATTTGTAAATATCTGTTCACATGAAGGCTTTAACGTCTGGCGAAGCCCAGCCACACAAGTTACAAGAGAGCTCTACAGAGGACATTTCTGAGCAGAAAAATCCTTCCTGTTCATATAGCAGCAGACAATTGGGTTTGGTTTTAGTGGGTTTTTTGGGGAGAAGGATTGGGTTTGAGGGTTTTTTTGGGAGTGGACAGGTGTAGAGACAAGGGCTTTGGACCTTTATCTACCTCTACTGTGTAACCACCTGCAAAGGTAAAGAAAATATCTTGCAATATATTACTTAGAATCTTCACACTGCTGTCATGAGCAAGAGTCTCTGAGATTGCTTAAAAAGTCACTGACAAGAGTATTAGCAAAAGCGAGATTTAAGCATTTCTGAGATCACACAGTAGCCTGTAAAGGAAGCGGGGGGAATGCACCACCACAGCTGCCTGTACAAATTCTTATATTTTTAAATGTTTAAGTTTCCCTATATTGTCTTTCTCTTCCGCTTTGATAAATTCTTTTAATTTTCTGGGAAAAAAAAAATCAGAGGAACTATCTTCTCCTTATTGACATTCAGCCAAAGGATAGAAAAATCAGCAAAATGAGTGTCAGCGTTTCTCTTAAAGAGCATCTGTTCATACAGGAACCACAACAAGACAAAGCCCTCTAATCTTATATCAGATTAAGTTTAGTGGAGCACATTAAAAATTTTGCCACAGTGCTAAAAGGAAGCTTTCAGATACTTGATGTGTACTTCCAATATGCATACAAGGGGCAGGGACACACTCTCTGAACTTCATGATTCAAGTATCACTGTTCACACCACAGCCTCATACCACAATGGCAGCACTTAAGTACCAAAGCTGTGAGGTTCCTTTAGGAATAGTTAGTTCAGTCCTGATCAGCTGAAAGCATTTATGTGAACGGCAGAAGGGCCAGACTGCAAGAAGGAAGATGTATCACAAACCAGCTTTTTTAATGTCAGCAGACTACAGTCTATTTATATCTTCTGAGGATCTGGCCCTTGAACTGGGATTACCTGTGACTGTCACATGTGGAAGTGTCAATGAATGTAGTTTGTACAAATGTCAGAAAGGTACACTCACATTTCAGCTTGGGTGAATACGAAACATCACCAGCACACTATTCTCCTGTGAACAGTGAGTCAGTTCTTCCCACAGAAGCTTTAATAGCGGAAAGTCACAGGGAAGAGTTTCAAGCTCACTCAAGTCCAGGCATCACTTCAGTAAGACTGCTAGCTCCTGTCCTGGCCAGTCATGCCCACATAGAGTGTACTCGGGGAAGCCTTTCAGGATTTTTGATCAAAATAAGGAAAGGCATGATGTCATAAAATTGGAAAAAAACCCACTAAATTGTTACTCCTATTGCAAGCTTCAAAACAGTCATTTGAATTCAGGTCTGTAGATCAGTCCCAGACTGTTCCTTACTTTACCAAATTTCATTTATTGATACCTATTTGAAAGGCTGATTTTTGATTACAAAATACAGAGATTTTGGAATAGATGACTCTATGGCAAAAGCAGTGCAGTTCTGCATCATTATGCTAAATTCCACCATGGTGATCTCCAGCTGGAATCTCAAACTGGATTATTCCTCTCCCACACATCATCAATAATAACCAAGCCTTTGGAATTCCAATCAGGTTGTCATTTCATATTGTCCACCATATTTAGTCAAGAGAAGAAGGGAAGAAGAGTGCAATGTTTTAGAAAGTAGTTCTTTTGATGATGCACAAAGAGGAAAGAGGTTCTTTATGCCACCTCTTGGTTTTAACAGAAATAAAACACAATAAAACAATCTTTATCAGTACAGTCTGCAAATATGACTCTCAAGATGATGTTAATTATATGGCTACAAGGCCACCTTCAGTGAGTTTCATACTTCTCAATCTTTGAGCCCAGCAATGTGACACAGCAATCATAAAATGTAATAAATGATTGAGAGAGGAACACCCATGTTGTGTTTTGCACTGGATTGTGATTCACAGATCATTATAACTATAAAATCTGTAATTAGGGAGGTTTTCCTGACATGCAAATTCTCCTTTTAACATAAGAAATCAACCAGATTAGAGCAAACAGAAGTCAATGTGAAGGCCCTCACCTCTCTTCCTCTAAACTCATTACCCAAAGGTTTTTAGCAGGCATTAATTAGCCGTTCACACTAAAAGAAAAACAGTCAACCTTCAAGTGCAGGAGGCTTCTGATGCCTTTTAGTGGCCACACCAGTGTAAGCAGGAAGGCCAGCTCAGACATCTTCCTAGAGCAAGACCCTGAGTATTTATTTGAAGGGCACTTACGGCTGGCACAGCTTGATAAGGTCCTGGTCGGTGGTGCCGGGTGGAAGGCCTCGAATGTACAGGTTGGTTTTACTCAACTGCTCTCCGCTGCTGTTGTTGCTGCTGTTGTTGCTGCTGTTTGTGCTGGGGCTGGGAGGAGCCATGGGGTGGGGAGCTGGTGCATAGGACTGCTGGAAACAGAGCAAAACAAAAAGGCTGTTACTGGAAAAGGCAAAATAGCGTGGCAGAAGCCTGTGCTTTACCTAGGTAAATCCAGAACTCTGCTATGCTTGTCCTACCCTCCCTGACCACTTCCAGCTGCCCACTCCTATGGCACCTGTACCCACTCCCAGCCAGCAATGCCTTTGAAAAAGCAAAACAGGACCAACCAACATTTTGGGTTCAGCCATAGCTATGAAATGCATTATCCTACTATACTTCTTAATTTGGAATTAAAGTACAGTAATTTCACAAATACAAGCCGCAGCAATTTGACAAAAATTTTGGTGGAAACCCGGAAGTGCGGCTAATAGTCGGGGGCGGCTAATATGTGAATAATTTTCTGACATTTACAAGCCCAGACGTGCCAGCCAGAGTGCCGAGCCAAGCACCTGCCAGTAAAAGCCGGCATTCCGCGATTGTTACAGTGTTACTGTGTTGCCCTGGCTCCCTGTGGGCAGCACGGGGGGCGGGGAGAGGGGCGGGAGAGCTCTCTTCTTTCCTCCTCTGCCGCAGCCCAGAGGAGGACGGGTGGGGGAGCGCGCCGCCATTGCCGTGGTTCGGGGAGCCGACGGGGGCCCCGCACAGCCATTGCCGCGGCTCGGGGAGGAGGTGGGGTGCTTTGTCCGCGCCCGCCGCCGGCGCCACGGGCGCGGGAAAGCTCCGTCCCCGCCTGCCGCCGCTGCCGTAGGAGCAGGGGAAGCTCCGTCCCTGCCTGCCACCGCGGGGCAGCGCCGATCCGGGGTGACCGAGCCCAGTGGCAGCGGCGGCCGGCCCCGAGCGGCAGCACCGGGCTGGGCCACCTGGCCCCGTCAGCAGTCCCTAGCGGGCTGAGCCTGCACAGCCTTAGCTCAGCCAGTAAACCCCGCCCTCCCGCAGTTCTGTTACTAATTGCACGCGGGTCCTCGCTGCGAACGACAGAGCGGCTTATATTCGGGTGCGGCTTATTTATGGACAAAAACCGAAATATTTGCCAACACCCAGAGATGCGGCTTATACTCAGTGCGGCTTGTATTCGTGAATTTACTGTAGCTAGATCACAAAATGAAGCTCTGGAATGAAATATACTCAAGGAGTAACTTGCATTGAAGAAAATAATTAAACACAGTCTGCTCTAGGAGTACGCTAAAACACAAATAAAGAGTATCTAGCCAAAGGTACAGAAGCTGGTGCCAGAAGCCAAGTTAGTCTTTTCTAAACATGAGGAGCACCCAGCACACACACAGTCAGGTGGCAGAGGGTTTGCTAGGCTAGGAGAGGAAAAAAATTCCAAAGCAGCCTGAAAACACTCTGTTGTTACGGATATCTTTCGCAATAGAGAAACAGGGTTTGGAAAAGATGATCAGGCAAGACCTTCTGCTCTCAAAATCATACCCACTTCTGAACAACCACAAACCACACACAGCAACTGAGAGATATTGCTTAAGAAGGGAGGCATTCTCACAGGGAAAAAAAGCATTCTCCCCGAACTCACTGGTAAATACATGCTGTGAAAAAAAGACACCCAGAGGCTAGAAAAATTACCTAAATATCTCTGATCTGAAGCAACAACTGGGAATTTCAATTGCTGCAACCATCCCTGGCTCTCTGACCACTGGAGTGTTTACTCACAGCACAGGGTGCTTGCCAGGAGAACAAAGGAGCGATGGGAAGGAGGAGGCCATCCTGTCACCACTGTGACCTATGCGGAAAAGTTGAAATCTAGGGGAGAACTTGCAGGAACTGGAAGGTCCTGAGGACCAAGCTCCAGATGGGCAGCCAGGAGAACTGGAGTCAGAGCTCCAGGAACGTAACTGCATGCTGAGAGAGAGAAAATCCCATTTCCACAACCCGGTCAGCACATTCTGCTAGCTTTATGTGTAGTGACAACAGCAGGTAAATGTTGGACCAATGCTAAGTTAACCATGCTATGCTAATGGACTAATAAAAGCAAAACATCTGCAATTTTCATTATAGCAGCAATGACACTTTAGTGACTTCTAATATGCTTGTTCTGCATTTAGGTCTCGAACAGAGAAAATATTTAAGTCTGTGAGTAATTCTGATCATGCTAATCAACTGCCCCTTTAATGTCAGTGGCTCTACTTTAGTGCTTATAATTATGCATACACTAAATCACAGTCTTGGAAGATGGATGTTTCTAAATTAGTAGCTCTAAACTTGTTCAAACAAGTCCCTTTGTTAAGTCCCTTATTTAAAGGAAGGAAAAAATAAAAGTTGGAGAATGTAAGAGGAGCATCAATGACAGGTAATGATCAGACATTTCAATGAAATAAATGCCACACTTGCACAGATGCCTTTCCTCCTGGTCACCTCCTTCCTTCTTCCCAGTACTCCCATTTAAACCAGGAGAGAGGGAACATAGCACCAAGTTTCAATACATCAGAATTCCCCTGCAATCTCACCTTGTTGTAATGTGACACAAGTAGGAGCCATTAAAAGAAAAAGTACTGGCTTTTTAGTGTGATCACTATGCTAGCAAGTAATGACATTCACTCTCATCTCCAATAAAAAAGAAAGGGCAATAAGCTCTCTTCCCCAAGTCTCTGCACAGATACTTTTGCTGACAATCAAAAGCACTTAATGCATACGGATCATATTTCTCTGCACACACATTTTATCACTGGGTAATCCCCACCCACTCAAGCTTCAATGTCATTCCCAGAAATAGAGAGCTGAAGCAGCAACCTTGAGTACCAGCATAGGCAACCTCAAATGAGCCCCAACACTGGGGACACATCTTGGAAATCAGCTCCATGCCATGGCCACGGCCCAGCTGGATAACACTGCAGGCAACACTAACCTCTATTAAATACATAGGCATCTACATATTATAATATCCTGTTTGAAAGCACATTTGAATCTCTGTGCACTGCAGGGCCATGGAAGAAGCAGGTATGACTGTGTATAAATGTTGGACTTTAATATATCAAGAGGTCAGGAAATATTCCATGGTAGTCTTGCACATTTTAAGCACTGCGAAGGTTAAATAAAAAAGACAAACAGAGGTTGAAGTTACATTCTTACCTCTTCACCCTACACCTCCCAGATTACCGTGCACACTGAATGCACATAAATGATGTAAAGCAGTGAAAGATCTTTCCATAAGGCAATGAAGTGCTATGCACTTTAATTAATTATTATTATATATGTCTTAGCAGGGGATAATGAATAAATGTCCTATTCTCACACCAACTTAATAAGCAAGAAAAAAAAAAGTGGAAATTTACTTTTGAAATACAAAGAGCAATTTTCATTCTATTACAAGATCTTTATCCTCACAGAGAGGAAAACACTGGGGGCCTAATGCTAATTTCAGCTTAAGACATTTTATCCCTCTCAGCCAGCTGAAAGGGGATGTAGAAGTGAACAAGAATCACATTTACACCTATTTTGAGGCCACAGCTATTCAAAAAAAAAGAGAAAAGAAGTCCTCAGTATACAGAGAATGAGGCCATACAACAGGCTGTCCCTCAAGTAAGAGCTGCTCAGACAACAGGCACACTTGGATGCCTGGGTTCACAGCAGTATCCTTGGAGATGCTTTAAGGGTGGGCAGAGAGGCAGCCACACTCCACTTTGGGGGATGCTGATCTTCTCAGCCCAGCAAACACTGCTACACTTCAAACCCTCTTCACTAATAAATCTCAGCCAGAGCAGCCCACAGTAATTTCCATGCATATCCAGTACCCCAGAATACCATCTGCAGAAAGATTACCAAATTGCCTGTACTGAGACTGATGACATCTTCTGGTTGGTTGCCAGACTAAAAGCTTCAGGTCAGAAAAAAGCTTCTAATTCTTGTTTCCTGAGCTGCTGAGTGTATGACTGATGGTAGAAGTATGCACTTTGCCTCTAAATGAGCAAAGGATCTGGTTTGGTAATTGCCAAGAGTGAAAGGAATGACCGGTAACCTAATGGTGAACCCAGATATGGACCTCTTGGTACAGGATTCTGGATGATGCCAAAGTGGGGCACTGTCTGAGGAACCACCTGCACACTGGGAAATTTGTGCCTTGTTCAGATGTTGGACCCATCCATGGCTGAGGGCAAAGCACTTCTCTGCCTTGACAGCTAGAAGGAGCATCACTGTCAAGACTGGTTCAAAACACCCTAACAGTTGTGCAAATCTGGAAAAGAGGTTTTGCCACCACAACCAAATAAAGGAACCTGCACCTCTAAGGAAAAAAAAAACAAACAGGTAAAAGCAAAATTTTTCACTTCAAATGAGAGCTGGAATTCAGAGCTGGATTTGCTGTTAATATTTCACATAACCTATGCAACCAACTCATTTTTCAATTCTCATACTTCATTATTCAGTGGAGAGTGTGTGGGGAATGAACTGGTTTGTAGATCATTCCAAGCAGCTTATTAATTTAGCATGGATGGCTAATAGGATTTGTTTTCATCTTTGAAAAATGAATGAAATTTCTCCTTTTTCATTATTTAAAAGTGAAAACATTTATGTGCTAATTCTTATCCATTCTCAGGAATGCACCCTTCTGCTTAAACCCTACAGTTCAGTTCTAGGAAACAAAGTGTCCCATGAAACTGCACACAGCTAAGCATGAATAATGAGATACACCTTGGTTTTTCTAATAACCCAGAAATGCTGAACCAGGAGCCTCTCAGATATTAAATGAACAATGCTCCTCCTTCCAACATCCAACCTCCTTACACAAGAACAGTATTTATCTTTCCATGGTAACCAAGTACTCTTAGGTAGTTTTTCACTAGTTGCAAGCTTAGACTAAAGTATTTTCCTTCCAAAGCAAAACACTACTTAAAAAGACAAATTTCAAATATTTTTCACATACAATTCCTTTTGGATGGGAATCACAAGCCCCAGATGCCAAGTTGTAGAGTCTGCTTTATTAGCAGCAGCTGGCTCCTTGGCAGGCTTCTGAGGCGGTCGGGCTTGTGGTTTTGGAGTGGCCTCAGAGCCTAGGATGCAGCTGAACAGCTAAGCTAATGGACTAGCCAATTTGTTTGTAGTCACCTTTGGCTATCCCAGATTTGTACTCTTTTATCCACTTGAAAGCGAGGTCTTGGAAAGATTCCCTATTAACACCGATATGTTGACTTTTCCTATCATAGTTCATATTTTGTATGAAAAAATGAGTACAACACACAGTCCTACATTAAAACGTGTGTTATTTAAGCAATTGTGAACACACACTATCAATTTCTCTCTGAATGAAGTGTTTTCCAGCTGCTAGATTCATCTAAGTGCCCAATTACAACACAATTTCCTTCACTCCCAATTGAGAAAAATAAAATAAGACAAAGTAAATACAAATAAATTGTGCAAATTCCCCTTTACAGCTCACATTAGGAAAACACTGTTCTCTCTACATCCTACTGTACAAAGGAGTAATGTTTGAGAGCTGTAGAGTTCTTACCAGCCAATTATAGAGAGGATGAGAGGACACCACCAAACTTTTGTCTGTTGATGGGATTTTGGAGCTGAGTGAACAGAAAATCTATTAAGCAAAAGACACATCATCACAGCTGAAGAGAAAGCAGAGCAGTAAGGGAAATACAGGGGGGAAAAAAATAGATCAAAGTAACAGCAACTCTCCTGCCTTTGGTTTGCTTCCTCAGTGAGGAGCAGCACCAGAAGGTAAACTGCATTTCTCATCCGTAGACAGGTCGAACAGAAAAGTGAATAAAAGATGAACACTGAAGTGGGCAACACAGACACCTCATGTATTTTAGAAAGGCTGCAGTCAAGGGAACAGGAGTTATAATTTTCTGCCTGAGTCTGTAGGGCATTCACTGCTTTTGCAGAATCCAGCCATGACTATTGCCTTTCTCCCATCTGGCCAATGAAGGCCTGGAAGACAGCTGCTTTTGGATGCTTCTCTACATAGTCAGGTCTTTCCCTAGACATATAAGAGAAAATAAACAGATGTAAAAGAGTCTGAGTTTTCTAACCCCTCTGTACAGTAACAAAGCTTCCTACACTGTTTGTGCAGAAGCAACAACTCACCTCTTGGCAACATTTTCAATTTGTAAAGGAATGGCATGTGAAAACGTGAGTAAACTCAGAAGATGAACACAGACAATAAGGTTCAAAGTCTATTCCCTCACAGTTCTTTCAATCAAGAAAACCAGAACACACCTCAGGAGGATTTTGATTTCTCTGAATTCCTTCCAAGGCCTTTAAAAGTGATTTGCTGGATACAAGAAGGCCAGTGAGTCAGAGCTGCCGGGTTACACTCTCTGTACCACAAAATCACTGCGCTACTCCAAGCAAGTCATTTAAGTTCCTTACATCTCAGTTTACTAATGTGTAATGATTCTTCCTTAACTTCTTAAAGCATATATAATGCTCTGTGATTACTAGATGAAAGACACTACTAAGAATTGCAATATTACTTAAAGATGGGGAAAAATATTAAAGTCTAACTTAATAACTAGAGCTAAATCTAATTCTTTTGCAGATAAAAAATGATTTCTGCATGCAATGATTTTGCTATTCTGGATCTAAACTGAATGACTGAAATAATTTAAAATAATAAAATACCAATCATATTAGTTTTGTCATTAATAATTTTTAATTTAAAAACAAACTTCAAATTATGTGTTCACAGGGCTATTGTAATTGTAATGTATGCATTGAACTTACTTTATTCCAAATGATATCTTTATTACAAGGGAAAAAGGTGTAATTGTGTTTTGTGTACCATTTAATTTCACACAGGGAAAAAAAAGGTCATTTTGGGGAAATGGAAATTATGAAAAAAGTCCCAACCTAGTCCTCTAACAGACACAGTAGTCATTCAAAAGATTGAAACTGGGATTTGATGGATCCGTAAGATACTTTCAGATCTTTGCTTTGCTTTGCAGACAAAGCTGTTGAAATCAGTAGGCTAAATACTCCTGAGGCTTGCAATTCCCTTGAACCTGGCACACAGCATTAAAGATCTATACAATGAAAGCGCAGGCAAAACTTGGCTCCATTTTCTCTACTCCAAAATACTTCTCTTCCAAATCATGACTGCGCAGATTTTAGCATTTTATAAATCTTTACAGGTAGACAATACAGAGAAATCAAGGCATCAGTAGGAAGAGGAAGAAGTTCTATATTGGACATTATCTGCAAAGTAGATCTCATTATATAGAGTTTTCTGAATTAAAACCAACCAATGAAGCAAAGAAAAAGCTCCAGCAATTCACTGTTCTGGCTATCTTCAAGAGCACTGAGAGTTTAGCAGTCATTAGCCAGGGTGACACATACTAGAAGCCTGAAAATCTTCTAACAAATCATAGTATCTCCTATTTCCAGGAAGATAGACTGAAATAGCCTGTACTACCACCGTTATCAACAGGAAATTTCAAAAGCAAATTGGTTGGGTGTAAAGTAGCTTATTTTGTAGTGTGATGAAGTTGAAATAATGAAGTGGATTAGAGAACATATCGTTAGGAGAGCCTAAAGATCATCTCACCTGATGATGAATGGTCCCAGCAAAAACCAGTCCAAGGGTGGGGAACGGTACAGAAATTAGAAGTATTGTTTGCAGATGGAGAATACCCTGGCATTGCTGCCTGCCTGGGTTTTGGTGACTGAATAGATGTAATAGATGCTGCTGAGCTGCCAGCTTCAGCTCTTCACCCTCTCCTGCCCACATATTGTTATACCACAGCTAGAGCTACTCACCCCTCATAAGCAATTTTCTGTTTATCCACTGGCTACCTGTAGTTCGGGTCTAAAATATGGTAACTTCTGAATTTAGGGCTTCTTATATCCAGTCAGATAAAATTCCAGCAAAATTTAGTCCCCAGCAATAAAAAGCCTAAAACTAGCAATAAGAGTTGTGTCATGAAATAAATATTTTCCAGAGTGGAAAATAACCTTCACAGCCTTGTCTCCTCCCATTTATTTCATGGCAGGAGGCTCCCATGACAGAATATTCCTGAGGCATTATTTACTTCTCCACAAGGGAGAAGAATTCTTTCTATAGATAAAGTATTTTGGCACTTTGGCAAACTCGTAAACAATAGCCTGTATCCTTTGACGTAAATTAGTGTTATTGCTTCATTACCCAATCCATTCATATTTTATTGATGTACTGAGACTAAATGTGAACAGACTCTAGATCTTAAAATTACTAAATCTGGGCGATCTGGGTGATAAAACACTGCAATTCCTCTAATAATAATATTTTAGAGCACAGATCAAAATAGGACAGCAATTACTGTTTGTAATAAAACAACAGTGTGGTTAAAAAATAAAAAAAAAAAATCAAACAAACAAAAAAAAAAACCAAAACAAAAAAAAAACAGAGGGGAAAATAAATTTGAGAAGAAGTTATTGTTTGTGTTTATATTTCCACATAGCCAGTTTTGGGGCTACAATGAGCCGTCGCTGCATTTGAAGGTTAAGAATAAAAATGCAGACCAAGAGGCTGATACTTAACTTTCCAAATGTTTGCAAGAACAAACACATATTTGGTTCTGAGAAACTAAATTTACTCTCTGGGTGTTTGTTTACATGTGGCAGACTAAAAGCATCTTGGAAACAAGACACAGCAGGCACGTGCTGCATTGCATTGCTTTTCTGCACACAGTCCACACATACCCCAGCATCAGCAGTGCTGTGAGAACCTGGCTACAATAAGAGCTCCCCCATGAACCTGAATTTACAGCATAGAACAAAACTAAACGTCGATATCATCTCTTTCCTCTCCACTTGGGAATTTGGTGAGCACAGATCAGAAGCAGATGTGTTTTCATTCTGCAGAAAGAAAGCCCAACCAAAAAGGTTTTTCAAGATCCAACCCAAGTTTCTTCAGTTTATCTTTCTTATAGAAGAATTAAGCAGGAAATCTGCCACTGTTGACATAGCGCTGTTGGGGTGGAGGATTCAGGGATGGCAGAGCTCCCCAGGAATGTTGCTCATCATCTTCCCACGTTACCACAATGATCTTTTGTAGATGTGCTTGGGGAAGCTCTGCCTCCTCCACCCAGTATATATAAAGATGAGTTGTGCCTCCCGTCCTGTGGCTGAAAGAATCCATGGAACGCAGAGTTTGGGAAAGGCTTTTCCTTTTCACAACAGCATGGCATCATCACCACAGAATCTGGGGCATTTCACAATAGCCAGAGTTCATGTTTTCTTTGAGACCCCTTGAGCTACATTAACGCACTGGTCCCAGGCAGGGTGCCAGAGGATGCCCACAGAAGATATGAGCCATCACAAACCTCACCACATTTCTGCTTCCAGTGCAAATTTATCCAGCACATTCATCACAGAAAACAGCTTTTAAAAAAATTGCCCATACAAGTCATTACAGTTCATACATAATTCCTCACTTAGGAAGAAGAGGACACAACCAACCTTGTGAGACCAATGTATGTAATTTCTTTTATAGGAGAGCTAGAAAGCCTTCCCAAGAGTAAGTTGATATGGTAGGGGTAAGAATTTAAGTGTAGGTTAAAATTTAAGTGTCAGCCTATGGATATAGTTGGCCAAGGTGGTACCAGTCACCTTCATGCTTCTGACAGCCCTGAATACTGTACCAAGAAAAGGCTATAGGAGACAGGGAAGCTGGGACAGGGCTCACTGCAGGCAGCTGAGTGTGAAACCCCACGTTAAGAACCCCTCTGTCCCATTCTAGATACTCCTCTACATTCTTAAAACCAGTTGACTGTGTAAGAGAGAGAACTTCTTAATGAAGTCACCATTATACATGACCTTAGAAACTGTTTGGCCCCATGGAAAGACTGAAGGAATAGGATTCTGCAAGCCTTAACTTGGTGAGGA
This sequence comes from Catharus ustulatus, assembly GCF_009819885.2. Classification (NCBI taxonomy): domain Eukaryota; kingdom Metazoa; phylum Chordata; class Aves; order Passeriformes; family Turdidae; genus Catharus; species Catharus ustulatus. The sequence goes on along the minus strand of NC_046221.1, from coordinate 41,990,586 downwards.
GGCAAATTGCAGACCTTCTTCAGGTCAAAAGAAGCTTCGAGCACCACATTACTGGCATCCCAGGAGCACACAAAACATTGTGAACATAGGAAGGTAAGCAAGATATGCTAGGAACATTCTGGAATGTCAACTACAGCCTTTAAATGATGCTAAGGAAGAAGAACAAGCACTCTCCACTTTCGCACTGGAGATTCTGATACCTTATCAAATCTCCATTTTCTTTAGATTTCATGTGGCAGACTTGGGAGGTAGTATGGGAAAAGCTGTTTAATTTTATTTAATTTAACAAGTATCTAATATAACTTACAATTAAAATATCTTCCAGACATCAATCAAATCCACTTGAGGCAAAATTTACTAAATAAACGGAATAATTAATGCAAAAATTCTTTATTCTATCTTTGGAATTTTCAGAATTACACCCAATTTATTTACAGACTTTTTTTTCCATAAAAATTCAATTTTCTTTACATTTTATTGGTTTTGAGAATGAACTTACTTAAGCATGCTGAGAGTGAGTACAAAATCCCAATGCTACTGTCTTCTTGGATCTATGAAACAAAATATTGCCATACTTTTATTTCTATTCATAGTCTTACAAGGAAGTAATATGTACCTTAGGCTGAATTTAAGCCTGAGCACTAAACTCTCAAGATACACCCTATATTCATACCGTATGCAGACTGAGGCAAAGGTCCTAATTAATCAACCCACTCACAGGGGTATTTGGCCACCTGTTTAAGTAGATGCCACAGCAGTTAATGCCCAGCAAGCCCTTGGTTGCCATGACTTGAGGTCCTGGAACCACAGGACTACTGAATGATGGAAATTTTGTAATACTCAGAGTCACTGAAAGGTGACAACTGTTTTTTTGCAACTAGTGAGATTCTGGCACATTTTTCCTACAAGGCATATCAAAACTATGAAGCTTTTTTTGAAAGGTAAAAACTCCAGAATGCCCATCTGGCTTCCAAAACAGTGAATCTGAATATAGATAAACCTGACCTGCTGCTTAGATATGCAAAAGACACATCACTTTTAAAACTTCAATCCAGTATTATTCCATAAGTCCTTCCCCATCTAATTCCTGCTTCTTTCCTCAATGTTTCCCCTCCCTCTGATTTTAAGCAGTTATTAGAGCAGGGGAAGAAAAATTTAAAAGATCTACATTTACTACGGTGTAAGTTCTCAGTCTCTTCCCATTTCCTCAACAACAGATTGTGCCACTGGGTTTGTCCGAGGTTTCAAATGTCATTTGACTCATGCACTCAGAAATGTTGACTCAATTAAAATATCCAAACAAAACTAACTTTTAGTTCGGTAATGGCAACCTACTATTTTTTCTGATACACTTAAGATGTCTCATAGTGCAGAAATTTGATTTCAACCTGACAACTTGCTTTTCCTCAATTCCCTAAAATCATCACTATTTTCTGCTAAATGTTGTGGCACAGTGAGCCAAGTGTCTTGCTAACATACACAGACTCAGCTGAAGATGCTCTGCCCAAACCATTTTGGGCTCTGTGCCATGTGCTTTTTCCATACTGTGCGAAGTAACAATGCGAAGAACCTGAACTTCTGTGCTCAGAGGTGAAGAGCTTTGCAATGTGGGGAGGCAGCTGCTTCCTTACGCATCTGTGTAAAATCCTACGCACCACTAATTGGAATAATGAGGGACTCCTGTTGCAAGCAATACGAATTCAGAGTAACAGGGTACATATGTTAAATTCCTGAAACAAACCACCATCTCTATTTACTGTTTTTCATCCAAATGATATATTTCCTGATAAACAAAAGCTGAAATTTCCTTCTGCACTGCAACATTGCCTCCAATCTCTTCTGTTAGCTTTCTGGCTTTTTGACCTTTTAATATTTTTCATTCACGCATGATTTATTTTTTAAGTCGGCATTTTTTTCCTCTGGAAAGAATATGTATTTGAAGTAATTTCAAATGTTAAATCAGGATAAGCAAAGAAAGAAAGAAAATCTCCTTAATACATTTTCTTAATAAATGTTATACCATGCTTTAGAATAGAAGCTTGAAGAATTATGGCATGTAACAATAAGGTTTATATTTCAAATCAGATACATATAAATATTCTAAAAGTCTTAATACCACTTAATGCCTCTAACATAGGCTCACATGCACAAAATGTTGTTTAAAAAAAAAGGGTTGAAGTCTAAAATGAAAAATAATTTACATTAGAAAAACCAAATCAAAATGGGGAAGAGTGGCATCTACAATATTTCTAGCAAGTATAACAACTTTTGTAATAACAACCCACAGTATTACCAGCTGGAGCAGAAAGATAAATTGGTTAGGAATATCACTTTGTCTATAGGCATGTTGGCAGCAAAAGGAAAACTAAAGAAAAGATTTTCCCACTGCTCAACAGGACAGGGACAAGTGACAAAGGACAGATGAAAGCACTTGGTGCTTTCTTTGTCTTAGTCTCCACTAGAAAGGTCTGCTGCCAGGGCTCTTGGCTGTCTTCCCCTAATAGTAGGGCCCGGGTGAGAAGTGCTGCTGAGGAAGAGGAGCATTAAGTTAGAAACTACTGCAGGAAGCCAGTGAGAAGTTACTGAACACAAACTGCAAGGGAGCCAGCTGGTGTCACCCAGAGGCTGCTCTCTCTTATTTCTGAAAGGCCATAGCAACTGGAGGCCATCAGGATCGTCCTGATGTCTGGGGTAAAAAACAAGCAAAAATAACATCTGCCTTCAGAAGAGGGAGAATCTGAGGGTCATCAGGCTGGCCGCAGCCTAGCATAACTAAAGAGAAAAGCCTCATAGGTGCTGTCCAAGGATGTGAGGGACAAGAGCATCCAGCAGGGATGAGCAAGGGTAAACAAGACTTGGTCACCTTGCTCAGTGTTGGGACAAGCAGCTCCACAGATCAGGGGAGAGTAGTGGATGTTGCTTGCCTTGACTTCAGCAAGGCTTACAATGTCGCAACAAGCTGGATGACAGGAGGGAGCACACCCTCACCAAAACTGCAAGTAACACCAAGGTGGGGGGAGTGGTTGGCCAACTAGAGATAAGGGCTGTCTGAAAATATTACTGTCAGCCTCTCCAATGCTATAAGAAAGAAGTACTCAGCACTAAACTCCTTCACCTCACACATTATGTATGCTTAAAGCTCTCCAAGTTTACTTACAGAACAAATGACTACTAAGTGATTTGTGCAGGTACATCCTATAATCAAATTCAACTGCACAAAAAGGATTTACTAAAACTGAGACATCTGAACTTTATTCCTGTGCTATGCTTTGACCTCAAGTTTAGTTCATTTGATAAAGTCATTATTAAACAACAATGTTCCACACAGATTTCAACAGCAGTAGTATTTACATTAATGCAATACCCCTGGATTAAAGGAATTAGAAATAGTGAATATCCTATTCCTCAGCTTCTTTGAAGATCTACAGTGTAGACCAAGGAAACACTCTCTAAGAAAAAAGCAGGACTAATTTAAGGGCAGTCTAGTTCTCAATCATTTGAAATTAAATAAATTGAAAAGTCTTTAAAAATCTCTGAGACTAAAAATTGCACAATTAATGACACTACCAGTTGCCATCAGATAATCAAAGTTCAGTCTGGGTAAGATTTAAAATTACATTGATCCATAGTTATAAAAAATTGATTTCTTTTTTTTCTTTTTTGTTTTTTTTTTTAAATCATCTTCTTAAAATGGTGAAGGGAATCTGACTCACTCATTGATATCAAGGCATAGGTCCCAATGAGCAGCATACTTGGTCCAGGTACTCAGAGTAACAGGCTCAGTGTCAGAACGAAGTGTCACACACAATAGATCCAAAGGGCTAACTTCAACTTAAGCTTTAGGTTTGGGGAATTTGGTCCAAGAAAACTCGAAAAGCATCTGCAATGGGACATTGAAAGACAGCAGAACAAATACTGCAGTCTTCCAGGTGGGTCTGCAGGACTGAGTCCTAGTTACAATGAACCAAACTATCACTAAATACAGAAAAGCCTGGGGTCTTGTGGGAAGCACAACATATCCAATTAAGTGTTTAAACGACCACATGCCAATGACTACTCACACAGGATCCAAATTCAAGCTCATGAAGAATTCCAGTATTTCCTAAATTCTGACTCTTTGACGATATAGTCTTAACTTCCCCTGACAGAATTAGCAGTGTGATAAAAGAAGCTGAGACTTAGTTTCTGTAAGAAACAACCCATTTGGGAAAACAAAAGGCCTACCTAGCAAAAAGGTTTACATTTGGGTGTTGTTAATAACAGGTGGGAACATCTTAGGAAACGCCATGAGAAATGCAAGCAGAGAGTCAATATCCCCAGAACACTTTCCACTTCGCGACTTCCTAACCAGATGTTGTATGCAGATAATCATCCTATATCTTCTGTGATTTGACCCATTAGATTTTAGTCCTCTAAAAACCTCCTAGAGGGAATCAGTTTTAGAATTAGATTTTACATTAAAGAAAAAAAGATTCTGTGTGTCTTAAATCTGCTACCAAAAAAGTGAAATCGATGCTGCTTGTCCCCACTCGTTTTGCAGAAAAATTTTGCAGTGGTCCTTTTTCCCCCTTCTTCCTACCATTCACAGCATTTTATGTGAAACATTTTATGCCATGTCTTATGTGGACAATCCTCAAAAACATGAGGTGGTGACAGCCACACAATCAGGGGGATTGGTATCACATCTTTTGCAAGTAAATAGAAATACTGTTAATATAGTGATGCATTTGACAAAATACAGAGTATTAAAGGCACTGGATGTTTTTAACATACTTTTTAAAACAAATGTCTATATTTAAAAATGCTTTTTCACAGGGATTTCTCTTAAAAGAAAAAAACAGGGAATCCTAGACAAAAAGTATATTGATACTCTTAACTCTGCTGGTGTTAAATATCTGTGTTATCCCTCATATGCCTAGTATTTTGTTTTCAATGGCTTGCCACTAAATTTCCTTTTGTGAACCCTGGGCTAATGAGTCAAGAAGTCTCTCAATGATAGAAACAACCTGTTATCAGGCTATTATATATTTCACTGAGGTCCATTTACCATTACAATTCCCTCATCCTACCACCCTCAACAGATGAAATGCTGCTGCAGAGGAAGAAACAGATACAGCATCATGGCACCTCTGGGAAGGATCATGTCACAGCTTTTGGCTGCCAAACAGAGCCCAGATTTCCCTGCTCCCATCTCAGATCTTGAGACCTTACCCTGCTCCGAATCTGGAACAGACTCTGTAGCCATCAGACCTTCAATGATCCACTGGTCTGGCAAGGAGGACACAATTTAAAAGCTCCTTTGCAGGCTGTATACTGAGGGCTTCTGAGCCACAAGTGGTCTTCTGACATCCTTTCATTTCCTTCCCCCTTCTAAACATTATCAGCTGCATAAAGATGACTCAGAACATCTGGAACAACAGGGTTTATTCAGGCTCTTATAGCAAAATGGGTGAGTATAAGTGAGAGTCAATCTGCAGTGTGATTCCTGCAATTCAGTACCATAGCTCTGAAAAAATACAGCAATGGCTGTGAAGTTGAACATATGCATTCACTGCATTTCTCAGTGCCCATATCTTACACTTATTCACCAAAGTAGCAGCTTTTCTTTCCTCATGAATGCTTTTTACAGTCTTCAGTAATTCTTCTGCAGGAAGCCATTAGTACATTAACACTGGGCAGGACAACAAGCCTCTGAAATACTGGCCCCGTCGCTCCCTGCTAGGAGCACCATCGAGAACGATGGCACAGCGTATCCCGGTTTCCCTCAAAGCACTGCCACCCTCCCCAAGTGTTCACTGCCAGGTTTCTGCAGCGCCAGCCTGAAAGGCTAAAATTAGCAAGCAGCACCTTCCCTTGCACTTCGTCACATGACAGCAAACAAACCTAAATAGGGAAATACAATATGTTCCTAAAGGTGGAGTCGGAATAGTTTCATCTCCGTAACAGTTTCATCTCCGTAACAGTTTCATAAAGCACACTTATAAAAGCAGCTTTGTCATCTGTTACTTGCATTGTTGTTTCCTTTCTGCATAGTGCCAAAGACGACCACCTCTAGTTGTGCTCCTTCAGAACCATTTCTGACCTGAACTACAGTAATTTCACGAATACAAGCCGCACTGAGTATAAGCCGCATCTCTGGGTGTTGGCAAACATTTCGTTCTTTGTCCATAAATAAGCCGCACCCGAGTATAAGTCGCTCTGTCGTTCACAGCGAGGACCCGCATGCAACAAAGTTGCCAAATAGTAACAGAATCGCAGCATGGCGGGGTTTACTGGCTCGGCTAAGGTTGTGCAGGCTCGGCCCGCTCGGGGCTGCCGATGGGGCCGGGGGCCCAGCTCGGTGGGGCCATTCGGGGCCGGCCGCCGTTGACACTGGGCTCGCTCGCCCCAGCCCGGAGCTGCCCCACGGTGGCAGGCAGGGACGGAGCCCGCTGGCACTCACCACGGCAGCAGCGGCGGGCGGGGACGGAGCCTGCCTGCTCCTGCCACGGCAGGCAGGGGCAGGAGACCCCCACTTACCCCACAGGTCACGGGGACGGCAGCACGGAGCCCCCTGCCTTGCCCCCAGGCCGCAGGGATGGCAGTACAGGGCCCCCCCGTCTCTCCCCCGGGTTGCGGGAGAGGAGGGAAGGAGAGAGCTCTCCTGCCTCTCCCCACCCTGCGCTGCCTGCAGGGAGCCAGGCTCCACCCGTGGCACAACAGAGTAACAATTTGTAAAAATCGCGAAATGCCGGCTTTTACTGGCAGGTTGCTCGACTCAGCACCTCAGTTTCCACTTCTGGGGTTGGAAATGTCAGAAAATTATTCACATATAACACTCAGCCGTTCCTGAGTGTTAGCTGCATTTCCAGTGTGGGAGTAAAATTTTAGTCAAAACGGTGCGGCTTGTATTCGTGAAATTACTGTACTTAATGTCTATGCTACAGACAAATTGTTTAATTGAGCACCACTGTGTTATCAGATGCCTATTTATTCTTGCACCCCTTCTGCATGGAAAACCACCAACCTTTCAGTGGATTCACCTCATTGGCAGATGTTGGACATTTCAGCCTTGACTACCCCAAACTCCTCTGCAGGCCACATCCCTCCCTCCTGCACTATTGAGGTGCAGCTCATTGAAAGCTGCATGACAGACTTGAAAGATAAAGGACCAGGTCATATTTCTCTTTTTTTTTCCGTTTTACTAAACAGTGCCATGCAGGTCTTAACAGCCATGCAAGGTAGCCACAGCTCTTCTTTTTCAAAATCTCGTCCAGAAGACTCACAAAAAAGTAGGTGTATTGAAGTCAATTTGCAGATTCAAATGTAACAAAGGGCAGAATTAAATGTGCTGAAGTTGAATCAGTCAGCACACAAAAAGAAAGTGTAGCCAAATTACTAACTCGTTTAGGACCTTTATTTTTCCTGCATAAGGGAAGCATAAATAGTCCTTTGCACATATATGAAACCGAGACATATAACACAATGTTACATAACGTGACACGGTATACAACAGGAGGGCATAGAGCTAACGTGATTCAACTTACACAGAGCTCTGACAACCTGCTTCTAAAGCTTATCATCACCTTGCTGGCTCAGTTCTAGCACAGCTCAGCTACCTCACGCACTCCTCTTCTTGTGCAGTGTGCCTGCGGCTGAGGAAAAGTGGCTTCTCCTGAAGCAAGGCTCTGGCTTGGCCACAAATTCCCAAGGCAGCACCCAGGATGTGCTGGAGCCACAACCATGTCAGCAGACCTGAGGTGGGGAGAGGCTGAGATGGTTGTTGGATTTTTTTGTTTGTTTGTTTGTTTGTTTTAGATATTCAGGGATCTGACTGCTTCTATTTTAGTCTCTCTAATTATAAACATGGTCATTTTGGTGCTAAAATGCTCTGAGCTTTTAAACATTAGCCACAGCATTTAATTTGAAGATGCCCTGGCAGAGGGCAGTTTCACAGGCTAGCAGCCTACTTGCTAAAATAGCATTTATCAGCTACTCACTTGATCACAATATTTCTGTCAGTTTACACTTGAGATCAAATTTAAAGACATCTTTAAAAACACATACCTCTTGATTAGCAGTTGTCACCCAACATTCCAAGTTTGTGAACTGACCTTGATGTTTAATAAAATCATTTATGCCAATAAAAGGGAATTAAAAACAAAATCCCCTCCCCGACACAATTGTTAAGAAGCAAACAAGGCCATTGATTCCTCTCAAGCCATTTATCAAACTACTAGAAAGAAAAAATAAGGCCCAGCTTCATTACAAACAGAACAATAAAGAAAAAGAAGGTTGAGTATAAAGGAAGAAATGCTCACAGACAATACATGAGTTTGAGAATTATTTTTTACCATATATTTTTTGTCAGTAGTCCAGGCACCAGGTTTTTTCACTGCATTTAAGAATTACCAACAAAAGTACAAACAAAATTATGTAGCTGTTTCTGGTTATATTTCATGACTTTGAATTTCAAATAATGAAATATTTCATTATTGATCAGAGCATTTTTAAATATACATACAACATTCATTAACGAAATCAGGACGGTAGAAATCACTTTCATCTTCATAAGCAGTAGCTGGTCTTACTCAAACACCCAAATTAGTCTGGGAACACAGGCAGTAAAAGTAAGCTAACATTGCTATTTACTGATTTTCAAAATTAGCTCACCTTTTTTGAAAAAATAAAAGAAAAACAAAGTCCTACCAAAAAGAAAAACCACCACCTAGAAAGAATTCTCAACACTTTGTCCAACACAAGTCTGCAATTTTGGTATTCTGCAGCCATGGGCTTAAAAGTGCCTTAGCTGCATTTATTAACTACAGGGTGGCATCAGAAGGTCAGCTCCCTCTGCCACCCCACATAGGCTGAGACAGACACCTATCCCACGAGGTTGTGGTCCAAGCGTTTGGCTGTGCTCTTGTCATCACCAAGGAGAGACAGCAATAAAACACAAGGACCACCAAAGTCCCCCAGGGCAGACAAGTTTCTAAAGCAGGGGGGAGATGCTGAGCAGAAGAGTACAGAAGTCCCACCAAGAAGGGGATGCAAACCCTCAGGATCTCAGGGCAGCATCATTCAGCCGAAGGCCACTGCCTTGCAGCAGCACTTGACCCTTTCTTCATGTTTGTCACTCTGCGATGGAGTGGCAGCTCTCAGAAATGAATGTGGACAGTGCTGCTGGCAATTTGTATCAATTAATAAATTTTAAAATAAATAGTACCAATTATGTGACAAGGCTGGCAAGTGATTACCAAGATGCTTCATAAATCAGTATCTACCTGCCATATCTTGAATTTAAAGCAACCAAGGGTATGAAAGGAAAGCCTGTTTTTAGGGAAGGTAAAATTGGCAGGATAGAAGGTCTCTTGACATCTACTACCAATATTAACACTTGTACACTAAGTGAGGTAGTAGGATAATTACCCTTTCTGAAGATCTGGAGTATTGGTTGTATTAGCAGGGTAATTTTCTCAATTTTCTAAGCTCCCTTGCAGTGATCCAATGATGGCCAGCCTCCCTCTGACAGTTTATCCAAATAACTGACACTATTGCTGTTATCATTAGAATAGCTTTTATTCAAGCTGCCATTGTTTAACAGCCATGGTCTGTGTATATGAAAAGAAAACCCATTAAAACTCATTTCAAAGATCCCTGTTAGCCCAGGAAATACTTAACAGCAGCAGTAGCTATGCAACAAGAAGGTTAAGCCAGTTACTGTTTGTGACAATTGCACTCAGCCTTTCTATCCAATGGCAAGAACATCTTTGCATTTATCAAGGGAACAGATTTAGTAAGAAACTACACACAGCAAGAAATAAATGAGAGACGCGGGGAAAACTCGTATTATTGTGGCATCTGCTGGAGCTATTTTAGAACGGTGTCCCCCTGTGCTGCTCCACTGATGGGCTTGTGAGTATTGACTAAAATTAAAATCTGTTTCTCAGGCACTTGTAAATAGGCCACAAAAACTTAACATGTCTCAGGTTTTGTTTTGGCTTTTATGTAGAGCTATAATTTTCTACATTCATTTACAAAGTGTTTTAGCTTATGCTTTGCAATGGCCCTTGTGCCCTGGACCTGCTGTGAGAAAGGTTCTGCACTTCCCTTCCCTTCTGCCAAAGAAGATATTCCTTATGGCACACGCTCATCCCTCTTGCACATAGGGCCAGTTGCAGCAAGAGTTTGCCCTAAGGAGTATTCATTTCTCAAACATGACTACAGTATTAAATCCAAATTTTTTATGAGGACAAAGCAGGCTCTTTGTACACAACAGCTTTGGGCATCCAGTTTCTTAAAATGTGTGTAAAAATTCTGCTTCATCTTCTACCTTCCCTGTGCACAGGAATCCCTTGCAAAGAGAAGGCCAAACATTTATGCCTTTTCACAAGTCACCAACATTTAATTGCATTTTGGCGCCCATTAGGATGTGGCAGTCTGACCAGACAGCCAGAAAAACACAAATGCAGAAATGGCTTTGAGCAAGATTGCAAGCCCTCTGCTCCCCTTGGCAAATCTGAGCTACTCACACAGACATTGAGAGAATTGGGGCAGTGTGAAAATATGCTCAACTGTGAGAACAAAGGTTGTGTAAAGCTAGCCACAACTAACTCCTGGAAAAATGCATAGACCATCTTTCTTACCATGATTTTCTTTTTTTTTCCAGTGGGAGTTAAATGCAAGGTCTATGTTACCTCCAGAGACAAAGAGAGGAAAAAAAGAACTGGGAACCTAAGAGAGAGAACCAAAATGGTATGCCTGAAATTTAAACTAAAATGCTAATCTAAAAGCCTCCTTACTACGTGACTGGGTTTGGAACACAGAAAGCAGAATATGACAGATTTAAATAAGTTGCACTTGGCAGTATGAAGGAGAAGTGCTGAATCACTGATTTCTATTTCTGGAAGGATGAAGTTTATACTCATTCTGGCTATACCAACACATTAACTCTTCATGTCATCAGTCTCCACACAGTACTATCAAAAGTGGTTTTCTTCTTCAACACAATGATCAAGGGAAATCCCACTCTTGTATCTATATAAGTGTTTCCATGAAAACCACACTGCTTACTTTTTGTTGGAAAAAAATTGTATCTGTATCATCAAAATGGCCATCAGCTTAGGTAGAGAAAATTCTTTGCATGCTGAATAAAGAAAGTGCCAAACTGGAGAACAGAGCATCTGTTCTAGAGAAGGCTATAATTATCTCATACATCTGAACAACACTGGGCATTGAAGTTGCTCGAGCTATTTTGCCTGATACTCAGGGCTCTTACTTGACACCAGCTGGAAACAATCAAGAGCTTGAGAGGCCTGTCAATATAGACTTTAGACACTTCGAAGAGCACTACTTTTGATGTTGTATTTCAAGTCTCCTTGCTCTAATGGGATGAAAATCGGAACTATTTTGCTGCCACTGTCTCATATTACAAAACACTGTAACAATGCTGACTGTAGCACTTGCAGGGTAACAACTACTTCTGTACCATCCATCCTGGTGTGCTTCACTGGTTAGGCATTTTAATGGAGTCCTTGGCAGAAAGAAAGCAGATAACAGCAAAACTGCCACTCTGCCACCTTACCTCCATCCAGCAGAAAAAGCAAGTGGTTGCCCTCAACAGATGTACAGCAAGTGCTGTTGCAGAAACTTTTACCTGGGGATGCCAAGCAGAAAAGACTCGAGCCTGCTCCCAAATCTGTGTGCAGGAGCTGAGCATCTCTGTTTCCACAGAGGCAACTCCCAGTCCCAGGGCCCACATTCAAATCCTCTCAATGAAAGCTTTTCACAGGTGCATTCTTTGGTATTTTGTTAGATCATCATACACTTCTGGTCCACTCACAGAGAACATGCCAACTGCAGCTGAACCCCAGTAACACTGTTTTAAATATCCACCTCATGTGTGTCATCAGCAGATCACATGGGAAAATATGGAAAAGGATTATAAAGCTGTTCTTCTTTCAGGACAATAAATAGCTTCTATTTTTTCCACAAGTAATATGCATAGTTGTTCACTTACGGCAAAGCAACCAAAAAAAAATAAAAAAGTAAAACACATCTTTCCCTGTTAATTCTCAGTCTGTGCCTGCACTTTTCTGAAAAGAGGATCAAGGTAGAAAAGGAACGATAAAAACACAAACAGCAGCAAGAAAAAGAGCATACAACAATTTCCTTTGATTCTAGGAACACTAGAGGCTAAAAGAAACTCAGCTGCCTGGGTATCTCAAGGACAGATTCCCACGTGAGACTCCAGCCCGGCTGTGTCACAGACACTGACAGATGGGTTTCCCCAGCCTTGAACAACCTAATGGAGCTTTTAGCCAATTTGCATAGTGGTTGTCCCTGGGTGAAATGGGTACGTGTCAAGGACATTAAGCAGGCCAAGACAAAAGTGTAATAGCCTTGTATACAATATCACTTCTTACTGCTTGCTATTTTTAACCCCCAGGGGGAAGAAAAAGGAAAAGAAGAGAAAAAGAAGCCTCTCTGAAAGCCAGTTCTGAGGCAGCAAGTTCCTGCTTTGGGAAATGGGCTGAAGCAACAAGACACTTTTCTTGCAAAATGGAAGAACAAAAGCACTGTACAGACAATTACTAGCTAGTTTCTTTTCTTTTTTTAAAGCTAAACATTGTTGGAGTCTCCCAAAGCCTGTATATATTAGGGATCAATTATTTTGATCCCAAATCCTCAAAGAGAAGCATGTGAAGCCAACTCCTGCACCTGAAACAGAGTCCAAAATGTCACCGCTAGAGCCCCATGCATATACAAGAGTCTGGCTGCTGCAGCTCTGTGTAAGAGCTAAACCTAAGGTCAAGCTGTCTCAGGCCTAAATCCAGATTTTCTTTCATATCTCCTAGCACCTCACACATGGCTGCTTCTTAACAAATTAGGAAGAAGAATGAAAAAATTCAAATTGGACTCACAACAAAAATTTATAGCTTGATGTGAAATATAAGGTGAAGCCCTGAGGGTGGCTGAATTATCTGCTGAGTTGCTGCAACCCTCATGCACTCCAGGGAAAAGCACATGTACTTCATATTTACTTGGCAATCACCACAACCTCCTGGCTAAATTCTGCTCTCAGTTACATTAGAATAACTCAGCTACCAGACAATAAGCTGTGATTGAAAAGTGGGGCTGAACTGCAACTTGTGCAAAAGAAGCCCCCGCATAGAGTCACTGAATTTTGTTGCCTTGTCTACTTAGTCACACTTGTTCCTTTCAGCTTGCTATAATGCACAACGGAGGGTCTGCCAGTGCTTAAACTAATTCTTTACCATTTAGTAAAGATCAGATTAAAAATTAAGCATGCAAACAGAGGCTTCCCTGAGGAAAGATTCAGCGCTGGCAGCTAAACTCTGCACATAGCATAAAACATACCACAGAAGGTTTCAAACACTATTGTTGACAGAAACAAAACCCATACCAAAAAGGCTTAGGATTTAACCCAGTTGAGCCATAATATTTCAACATTGAGTGAATATACCTGTATCTGATGCTTCAAAACAATTGAGATCTTCAGCAAAGAAGCATGTGCAGATTTGAGATCTGTCTATGATCCTGCTCATGGTGAGTGATTATCTATCCTGAGAACACAGGAGGGACCAAGAAGGTAGGTCCTGGTTTTGAGTGTAGCTACCTCAGAGCTATTTTTTATTTTGTTATTAGCTGGCTATGTGATTTTGACTACGGTCTGTCACTAGGACCTCCCATTTCTTCTAAGAGAAATGAAAACACTAACTTAATTTTAGGCACTTCTGAGGTCTTTGGATAGAAAAGCTCTATAAATGAACATTATTACTGTCAGCAGTACTGTTCTACCACTTCCATGGTTATTCAAAATCAAAATCAACAGTAGTGCACAAAAGAGCTATCTAACAGCTATTTGCAAATCAAGGTTATGACATAGGTCACCACTTTATGTGTTAAAAAGCTGCAGGATTTCCAGATGAGCATCTTCAATCATCATAATATCTCAAGCCCAGTTCTCAAGTCCATTTAATTAGAGGGGATGGAGAGGGATAAAGCCCAGAGGGTGTTTCTGCTTGGGTAATGTGTATACCCCTGTTTGTTTAGCATTACAAAAAGTGCTATGAGCTTAAGTGTAAATTATTTCAGCCTTTGGCACTATTCAATTATAGATGCAAATTTTAGATTGAGAAGATTGTACTTGAAATAACGGGACTGCATGTGAGCAAAGCCTTCTGTGGTGAAATTCTGTTGATACTCTCTCAAATCTTCCCTCTTGCAGAGACCAGTCCTTTCTCACTGCTGGACTTTTATTGTGAAGAGAGGATTCATTCTTGGTGTGACAAATAAGCATTTCAATTTAAACTCCTCATTCGGTTCAATTACATAGGAGCATGCATGTATCTACCCAGTAGCAAATGATAGGGAGTTGTAAATACTCTCACACCACTTGATTTTAAGACTTCCAATGTTATTAGAAATATGTTAACTACTGAAGCTGTAAATAATTTTATTTCTACAAATTAGGTGAAAATGTTGTGGTCATTTAAAATAAACAAGTTCATTTTTTAACACGTTAACCAACACAATACAGCGTTTTATTCCTTTATTATTTCACCTTTTATAGACATAGACTGGATGACCAGCAGCAAAAAGGCCAGTATAACAGAACCGAAGTAGTAAGGCTAAGGCTTAATTAAAGTAAAGCCAAGCCTGCTTTTTGCACCTGAATTGGTTTCTCTGCAGTAACAAGCACAGACCTAGCAGTTTATTCACAGTGAACTGAATTAATTCAAGGCTGCATTATGCGAGGTAGGCAGTTCCTTACACAATTTGAAAAATAACAGTGTTAAAAAACAAAATATGCAGCAACAATATGCAGCCCCACAGTATCCAATGTCTGAAAATCTAGAGACTATGTAGAAACTTATCTTCCTAATGGAAACATCAGAATAACACTCAAAAATATCAGTATTACAAGGGACATTTAAATAAGGGAGAATTTCTGTTTCTTCTATACCTGTCCTGGAACTAGAAAAAATTAAAGTCATATCAGAAAAAAATTATTTGGGGCTCAACTTTGATGGCCTTTTCTTGGTTTCAGGTTGGAGGGGAGGGGGTTGGGTAGTTTAGTTTGGGGGGTTTTGTTCATTTTTATATCAATTGCTTTAATTGATAAGACAGATATCCATCAAAGAATTTTGGAATAGCAGAGACTGTAAAAGTGAAAAAAAATTATTGTTATTGTTAACAATACTTCCATCACTAAAGAAGGTTTAAGAGCTTTATATAAACAGCAGCAGTCTGAAATGCTGATGTCCTTTAGATCTTGGGTTCACACCTCAACCCAGGCAGGCAGATTCAAGATTTACAGCTTAGTGACAAGTCTGCCAATTCATCACCACTAAACCATCTTGAGCCCTCTTTGGAAGTGGCATAGGTCAAAAGAGGAAACCACCAGCTGCTGAAGAAATCCCTTCTCAAATAAATTCATTCTACAAGTAGGCAGCCTGGCACTGGCTCTCTCACACACCTTCCCCCACTCTCCACCAAAATCTGTGATGCAGTGGGCCATACTTATCCTGACTTTTCCACTTACCTTCCAAAACCACAAGCATAAATTTTAAAGTGTTACCAAACTTTAGGATGAGTTATTAAAAAGAGTCGAGAAGAGAATAAAATCTAACCGCACAAAGCTCCAGTGCTTCTGATGGTTGAGTTTTCTCTAAAGACAAGAGCGGCTGTCCTATTATCTCCCAGTCTGTAGTGGCACAATGGTTGGACATCATAAGTTGAAGAAAGAGAAAATTTACTTCTATCAATCTTTAAAGGAAACTACAAAATAATTTAACAGTGCAAACACCCAAAGAGAAGAATTTTGTGGAACTAGTGTTCTGGCAAAGAAAAATTAGGCAGTTTAGGTTAGTTTGACCAGGAAATGCATATCCATATCTATACATCTTCAATATGCCTACCTGCATAGGTATTTTATCAAATGTACTTACAGTTCAGAGTGACTTACTTTACCTTAGTTTAAATCTTTGTCCTAATTAATTTAAACCAAACTGTTATAAAGCCAATAGAATGTGGACTTAGGCTTATGCACACAGTCTTCTACCTCAGTTTAATTACATCAGTTTGAAATTACACCACAATGGACTAGTGTCATTCTGCATAATCTTAGCCCTCGCAGCATCACATACCTAAACCTCATTGAAATGCTGTGACATTCTTGTGCTTAATTCCCTAAAATTCCTTAAGAAATCCTAGCCTAAACTATGAGCAGGAAGCAATCATACCAAAACCCTTCAGAGATGAAGTGGGCAGCTCACATCTCCACCAGAGCTATCGCTGTTTTCTTACCACCCCTTGCATAACAGAATACTTTAACTACAGGCTTAGTATTTTGCAGAGAAGTAGTAGAATTACTCAGGTGTTTATGGACAAGTTGTGCTCAATTCTTTGCTGGGACCTCAGGAATTACTTCTTTGATTACCTCTGCATCAGGTATCTCTGATACAGTACCTCTGCTGCTCAAAATCTGCCATCAAAAAGCAAGAAGCCTTTACTGAGAACTGGTGTGTTGAGGACCAGCCTGCTAGGTCATCTTCCTCATCATCCAGTGCCCTCTAAAAGCTGCAATGGGGAGGGCTGGAGCGCTGTCTGGCTCATCTTCCCCCAGGAAACTGCCCCCAAGAGTTACTGAACAGCCACTGCTCAGCCTGAACAAAGAGACACTCCCAGACTGCCTCTCCATCACTGCAGTTACTCTAAGGCAGCTTAAAAAAAAAAAAAGTTAAAAGTGTCTGAAGGCTGTTAGCACGCAATTTTGCATACCTCATGGCCGCTATTTCAGAAACAGTTTTCAGATGAGTAATTTGGCGAGATTCACTGTTTGCAAACTGCATACTTGGTGTAAAGAGCACTTAAAGTGATGTCTACAGCACCAATGTTCAGGCCACAGATCTCTGTTTACCCTGCTATTCAGACCACCCAATCTGCCTGCTTCCTCACAGTGTTGATTATTACTTACTCTTGTAAAACTTCAGCTAATGGCTCTTCTCATACAAGGACTTTTTTGGGTTTGGTTTTGAGGGGTTTTTTTGGGAGGGTTTGGGTTTTTTGTTGGTATTTTTGGTTTTGGTTTTTTTTTTTTTTTTTTTTCTTTTCCTTTTTAAACATAAAGGGGAGAAAAATAATAATGTTAAAAGAAGTAAAGCCTAAACTAGAAAATGTCCTGTCATTCACCATCTAGGAGAGCTGTGAGGAACAGCAGGATACAAAAAGACAAGTTCTCTAACTGGCAGGTCTCCACCAGCCTTTACAATTAACAAGCTAGGTCATTGTCTGGGTTGTTATCTAAATTACAGTCTAGGCATTTTCTGCTAACATATTTTTTTGACTTTTCGAACACTATACTGTAGAGTACCTAGTACAAAGGCGTCTTTCTCTAATTCTATTTAAATCTCTATTTTCCTGTTTTAAAAATTAACTACTGTAACCATAGCCCTAAGCAAAGGAAAGGACAAGGGGAAAAAGTAAGAGAATGTACTTTTAGCAAGGAGGGAAGAGAGTTCAGGTGTTGGAGTTTCTTTGAGGCAGAGGAAATAAAAATCACTACTTTAAAAAATACTAAAATCCATTTTTGGTGCCATCACATTTGTTTTATCAGCATTCATCAACAGCAACAGGCAACTGACAGAAAGAATAAGATCAGTCCTTTCTTATGACATATCTGAACCATTGAGTATATCTTCACTGTCTTGTCTTCTTTTTTTTGTTTGTTTTTATAACAAATTCCAGTAGAAAGAAAATTACTATGAAACTTTTTTAAAAAAGGGGATCATATAGTAGAGGATACAAAATAATAAACATTAAGTGTCCTCACAAAAATATGTTCCATTATATTTATTCTAGTTATAGTACATAAAAGATAAAATGCACAAAACTTGGGAAAAATATACTAGGTGTTTTACTAAAACTCATAAACAGGTATCTTTGGATCAGTCCTCCCAAAAACAAGCACTCTTCCTGCTTTTACTCAACTTTGTTTTTTGAGATTCCCTTCCGAAGTCATCTTTTGTATGTGTAAATTTTGCACGTGTAGGCAGATATGTTTTTCTGCTCTTCAACCATTATTTTTAACTTGAGATACTGGAACTGCTTTTAAAACATGTTAACCACAATTACACATATCCCATACTCTTCTTTTGGCCAACAGGAAAAAGGATTAGGGAAAAATGGAGCCTACTTCATTAGTTGATTGTTTATTTTGCATTTGTGAAACTAAAGTTAAGAAAACATTGTTTTCTTCTATTCCAGAACACAGAAAAGCGGCAAGGCTTCTTTCACCATGTATGTCATCATTAGCAATATTACTTCTGTGACTAAAGGCAAAGTAAAGAAAAAAAAGAGTTTGCCATAACTTTTAATGGCAAGTTATAGGACAGCCCATCAAGAAATCTATTAAAAATAAGCAATAATTAGTTAAAGCAATAATTAGCAAAAACCAGTGAACAACTATACACAAGATTTCTATAATATCTTTGACGCTTGCTTTTCAGCACAGAGTTTTACTGGTGCCACTTGTCAAATCTGGTTGCAATTATTGAAACTGAAGAGCAATAAAATGAAACTTCTTTTTTTGATCAAGAAAGATTACAGATACAAGAACCTTCTCAAAATTTACTTCATCCTCTCACTGAATGGTGGTCCTGACACACTAAATCATTATACTATGGGAAAACACATTGAATGCTGAAAACCTCCTTTAGAAGATATCTACCAGCAAGTTGGTGTTTACCAAGGAATTTATTTTCAATTAAAATACATACTACTTGAAATTCTAGAGATTAATTCAGATGATTCAGTACACCAGCAAGAACATGGATTTGGTTTTCTGAATTCTTTACATTTCTCATGGGATGGGGTGCTGAAACAAAAGCCTTCCCTCTGTAGGTTCAGACACATTTAATTTAACGTGATTGTGGGTTGGGCCGTTTTTCTCATGCAGATTTCATTGACACATTGGTAATGTAAAGAAGTTAAGATAAACCCTCTCACTACTGAATGTATTCTGGTAGATCCTTATTATTTTTGAAAATGGTTTCATCTCAAGCAGCATTTATTGATGAAACATGTTGTCATCCTCTTAGTTATGTTCCCCACAGCCAGACAGTACAGGTGCCTCACAACAAACCCTGAGCATCAGCAGCAGGCTGACACCAGTGAGGTATAAATTGCAGCAACTTTTAGTCTGCTCCATCTGGCACCTGGAACAAAACCAGTGCTCTGATGGAAAGCTGTCATTGGTGTCAAGCTAAATCTGACCCATCCTTTCAGCTCAATACCAGTGAAAGCACAGAGCCGCTTTGGGATCAATACCTTAAAAAGCTGTTTGCTCTGATTTGTAATCCAAACAAGTATGTGGGAGACAAAGAACTGGAGGATTGAGCCCAAAGTCATTACTTTTGACTTTATACTTCCAGAAATATGCCTTAGCCATGCATTTACCGATTAGCCTTAAAAATATCCTTTTGAAGGTTAAACATATATAAATTGTAAACAGAGCACAGCATAGACTTAATACAGTTTTGAACATGAAGCATTAATATTTATTCAAAATTTAAGGCTTTTATGTGAAAAAAATAACAATCTTTTGTTAGCTGAAACATGCTTAAAGGTTCATCTTCTCTGAGGAAAGTATAAAAATGCAGTGTGACAGATAAAAATCCAGCACATACCATGTCCATAGTCACATATAAAAAGATATTTTCAACCTTTCATTTCAAAGGCCAGCAATAAAAAAATCCTTCTCATATCCTTAGGATGCTAAATAATCATTTCATCCATGTCTCAGTATTGACTTACAAAGACATGACTTGCCTTTTCTCTGTAGTTTTTATATACAAACGAACAGAGGACAACTCATTGTTACGGAAGTCAGTGGGATTGTCAGCTTCTTTACAAAAAAAAAAAAAAAGAGCTAGATGCAGCTGGCTCACAACTCTGGAAAAATATTAAAGACGACAGAAAGAGCATGATGTTTTGGCTCTTCTGCAGCCATTATGATATTGAGCAATATGCTGCAAAGAGCTATTGCAGTAAAGTGCTGCAAGACCACCTCCTTGCTGAATAAAGGTCATGCAAGGACTCCACTGAGTACTCTGAGCTGTATTGCTATGTCTGCATCTTCCAAGTTATAATTTTTATGCATCTTTCCACCATGAATTTTGGGTTCTTCACATACCGACAGAAATTCTGTGTTGGTGAATAAGACCTTCCAATTCCAAACATCACCAAAAACCTAAACTATTTAATTTTTTACCATCAAAACCATATTAGCTGTTTGGTTCATAATAGCTTGAAGAGCTTTTCACGATCCCTACCACACAGTGGAGAGACTGAGGTGTCATTCTTGCCCTGAAATGAGAGAATACTGCTCTTCTCCAGGGAGTGTGCAGGTTATCAGAAACATCTCTACCCACCTATCCCCACTGCAGCAGTTGGTGGCTGTGGCCCAGATGCACAGAAAGAGCCCTGCAAGGACAGATGGATGCAAAGAGCCCTGCCCATCGGACAGATCCTGACAGCCACCCAGCACCTGCCCGGTCCATGTGCTGCTGCCCAGTACCCAACACCCATCATGAGCCTGGGACTCAAGGAGATTTCCCTCTATTCTGTTTTATTTCCATTAGGTTATCTTATGCTGCTTTATATATGACTATAATGCATATATTATACAGATATGTATATTTGTGCCTACATAATGTATACAATACACATACACATTGTAGGGAACATGCATCACCTAAAGACCTCTTGCATTGCAGGGATTGCAATCGGTAACACTAATAGCTGACATGGTAAAACAATTTTACAGTTTGTACTCTCTCCTATATTTTATATTTTCAGATGGGGAAAAGAAAGAAGAGACTGGAATTTCTCCCTCTAGTTACTCAGACCACAGAATCAATGCAATTCTGCTGTCTTCATTACATTATTTTTCCCCAGAAACCATAATACTCCAAAATTATTAAATTAAATAATACTCTTAAAAAAAAAAAAAAAGCAGTTCTTTAATTTCATTTCAATAGCATCTTGTTCTTCCAACAGCCTCTCAGATGTGCAGGAAATGGTTTAATGATGTGCCTCTATTAAAGGGAAGTGCTGAGGTATCTCTGTAGGTTGCTCCCATCCCCCAAAAGTTTGCACAGCAACAACTCTGAGAATACATATCTGCCAGCAAAAATGTCTTCACCAGAGCCTCCTTTTATCACAGAAGATGCAACAAAAACAGCACTTAAAGGACATAATCATCTCTACTCACAGTACCTCCTGAACTGTAAACACAGTTTGAAAACCGCACGCCATGGAGCTCAGGCGTGTTATCTAATCCTCTAGAAACTCTATCCTACTGCAAACACAGGGAGCAGCAATGCCAGCCACACCATGTGCTTCCACTCACTGACCCACTCCCTTCCCACAGGCACACACACATCATCCCCTGCCCTTGCCACCCAGCACAGAAATGCTAACACAGCTCTCATTCATGGCCAAAACGGGCCTCACCTGGGGAGCAAATCCTGCCCTGCCCATCGCCCTCTGAATACCCCCAGACTTCATGACAAGTGCCACTATGCACTCATTATATATGCTCCCTCACCCTTGCCTGCAGCCTCCAGCACAGCTGAAAAACAGAATGAAAGGAGTGGTGCTTTTTAGTGTAGTGTCTGGCTTTCTCTGGTTGGGGGAGTGTTTGATACATTACTTACCTGAGCAAGTGTTGCAACACTCTCAACACACTTATTTTGTTGGCAAAGCAGCCGAACAGCTTGGGTGACTTTGCAACTGCCTTGCAGGGCAGCACTGCAACAGTACAGGCTTTGACAGCCAGACCTGTCATAACAAGGAGGAAACAGCTATTTTTTATTTTCTTTTTCATTTTTTTAAACTTCATTTACTCTGAACAAGGTAATTTGATCTAACTGGAAAGTCATTCTTTTATTTTCTTGCTAATAGTGTTGAAGACTCCTGACAACACATGTGAGCACAAGCCTCACTCAAAGTAGCCTTGGGAGCAGCAAGAAATGCTTGGTACCTGTTTCAGAGCTTAGTGTGGCTGGGGCAGGAGCACCCCTTCACACATCATCCTCCCAGTGACCATTACAGAGCCAGAGCCTCAGCCATAGCACCAACACCATTGTAACTTGCAATGGAATACAGCTTCTCCACAATAAAAAAAACCAGCAACTTGTAGCTGAATAATTCTGGGAAATCAAGATAATAACTGAAGGGTGTGGGCTTTGCCCATGCCCCAAATTGTGCCAGATCAAACCATGCCTGAACAAACTCTGACTTTTGTAAATTCTAGTGCTGTGAAAAGCTAATGGTTTTTCTGGAGAGTAAGCAGAGCTGATTTTTTTTCTGTCCCCATATTTTCAACACAACTCAGATGCAGTAGTTTCACTAAGGACCATATGACATTTTGTAAAAGCTGTTACCCATTTCTGCCTCTGTTAGTGTCCGTCCCCAACACTCTACATTGCATTTGGAGTGCTGAAACAGAGAGCATTTAAGTCCTAACTTGCATTGATTTTTAAGATCTGCCCACAGAGAAAGAGAAATCCTCCTCTACAGATAAATTTACATGACCATTAGGACACTAAGGTCACAGACACAGAACAATCTTCTGCCACTTAGTTATCCTGTAGGACCTGAAAGAGCTCTCCCAGTGAAACCAGCTTTGCCATGGGAAACACATGGGACTCTTTGCTTTGGATCACATGAGACTCCGAAACTACACTTCCAAATCACACAAAGCACAGATGAGCATCGAAAGGTTTATTATTTATGTCTCCCATTTATTAGACAACACTTGTTTAAAAAAAATTAAATGTATCTTCGTTAAGGGTCAGCCATATTGTAGATGACAATTTAGGTCAAACAGTACTGACCAGCCTCATCCAGCTGCTCTCTAGCATCATAGATTGTGTACCCACCAAGCAAAGCTTCAATACCAAATCATTCTTCACACAACTACTTCAACAATCCCTATGAAGTTTACTAGATATCAGAGACAAAAATGCACAT
This sequence comes from Catharus ustulatus, assembly GCF_009819885.2. Classification (NCBI taxonomy): domain Eukaryota; kingdom Metazoa; phylum Chordata; class Aves; order Passeriformes; family Turdidae; genus Catharus; species Catharus ustulatus. The sequence goes on along the minus strand of NC_046221.1, from coordinate 41,967,546 downwards.
CTATACAGGTAAAAAAACTAGAGCAGAGGCTACTGTATATCTGTTCCCAAAATTGCACATTCTAAGAGAATTCTTCTATTGCGCCTGAATTAATTACTTGCTTCAGTACAGGACAATTTTTACGGGATTAGCATACCTTGGTCTAGCAAAGGGCTATGACATCTTTTTGCTTGCTTCAAGCCAAACAGGATTTCCAGACACCACTGAAAGCCACACACTAAGCTAGACCTTAGCAGCACCCACACAGAGATGTAAGTCATGTTGCATTAGACCCTACGAAGTGAAATTACAGCCCACATCCAACACACAGATTGTGTCCTAGCAGGCCAAATGTTGCATGCATGATTAACTACCAGCCTTCTAGAGGAATGCGACGAGCATACTTGTACATGTCCTCTACTCAGAATGTCCCTGAATTATTTTTTTTTAACCTTGTGAAACAGAGTTAAGCTGCATTTCAAACAGATTTTTAGGTGCTGTTTGATTCCCATTGTCATCACTGGTGAGTAGACTGATCCACAGAAAGGAAAGGTAGTCCCAGCTCACAGGTAGCAGCAGCAGCTGCCATTCAAGTACCCCCTCTGGAGCTTTGTTGGGAACTGTGCACTGCTGTGCATCCAATAAGCACTCTTGAGATCAGTCAAAACTACCTCATGACCTTAAGCAAGGATTAATCACAACAACAAGGAAAAGATACCTGTCCAAAGGCACTGCTGCATTCACTACCTGCAAAAAGACATCGCAATTGATTTTCATGTAAGAGATGGGGATGGAAAGCCTAGGCAACAAAAAGGGGAAGTTTTTTCACCAAATAAAGCTGTTGGGGATCTGGACTATGAAACACTGGGCAAAGAAGAATGAATGAATCTTCACTGGCCTTCACTCTTGAGGCACTCAAAACTAAGAATGCAATGATGCTAATCTGATATTTCAAGGTTTTTTTAAAAATTCTTTTTGTTTTATTCTTTCTGTGTAGAAAATAAAGAAGTTTAGACAGCACATGTTTGAAAATGAAGCACAGAGTTCTTAAAAGGTTTCAGTGACATAAGATATTAGCAAAGACCTTAAAAATCACACCTGGGTGAAAACTAACAAAGACCTTAGAGAAAGCTAGTTCTCATTTTGTAAGACAGTCTGAAGACATTCTATCTGTATTTACTTTATTAGCATCAAGCAGCTGACACTACCACGAACAATGCAATGCAAAGGTAGCATGAATCTGTACCATTCATAAGCGTCTCTATTGTACAGCTGAGGACTTAGTAGAGCATCAGAGGAAGGAGGAGATTTTTCTGCTTCCTAATTAGCTGTCAAGTGACACTGTTGTTCTTATTGTCTGTAACAGCATTTTGGGAAATGGTTCCTCAGTATATTAGGTACCAGCTACCCTTAATTTCTTCCATATCTTACTCCTTTTTGATCTGTTCCCCACTTTACCCCCAGTACAAATGACATTGTCTTTTTTCGGACTCTTAATCTACACTGGGGAAAGCATTTGTTCAACTGTTTGTCCAATAGCTCTCCACTGTCATTTTGAAGATGTTCCACTGAATTCATTAAAATTTTAAAGCTTGCCACTGACACAGGAAAAATTTTTATCAGCACATACTTAAAATGTTAGGCAGGACATCTAAGAAACTACTAGATTCACATCAAATTTTGTTTCCTTGACGGGCAAAAAAAAAAAAAAAAACCCAAAAAAACCTGTTTCTCCTTCCCTCCAGACATCAGGGTAATACCCATGTCTTTTTTGGTTATTTTACTTAGTTCAAAGTTATTGTTTGAAACTGATGCTTCAACTCCTTTAAAAAGTTCTGCTTGCATTTGTGCCAATTTCTTGGACTAAATTTATCAACACTTAGCTGCACCAGTAGGTCACTGAAAAATAAGCCTCTGTCTAGGAGCTTTCTGCACTACACAGTAAAGGAATATCTCAGACAAGACTGCAACTCAGAAACTCAGCACTAGCTGGGCAGCATCATGAACCCTTTCAGCTCCTCCCCTGCATTTTATGACCATTTATACTTCTGGATGAGTTTTGATTATAGTTCAGCCAATGTTAGACAAAAAGTAATTAACCAAAAGTATATTCATTACAGGCACACACCCATAAACTGCAATATGAACATCAGCTGTGCTTCCCTAAGTGACAGGGAGTCCCTCAAGGCTCAATTACTTGCCACTTTTTGCTCCATTTCAGATGTTAGCAGCCCTACTCTTCTAAATGGGTAATAACTACCGATAACCATTTACAAGTAGCAATTAAGAGTTTTAAGCCGATACCAATGACTTTGTCTCAAAACTGGGACCAAGCTTTACTTATTTTTTCCAATTTCCTAGATAATTATCTCAGTGTTATCAGTTTCCCACATACTTTACTGAATCACTATTTTTCACAACTACACCTAGGTATTTATTGAAAATTCCTGGCTTGTAACAGGGAAGACGAAAAGTATTGATACATCAGATTATTTTTTTCTCTATAGTGTAAATCCAAGAATGGTGATTAACTTTGGATGAAACCATGTTAATTCAGAATACCTGCTTTTATCCAAGTACAGCAGACAAACAAGTTGAATAAGCTCTTAGAGCTCCACCTTTTCTGAAACCAACTTCTACCTCTCCTCTATAATTGAGCTTAGCATGCCAATATAATTCTAGGAGATACTGGAATAAGTTAGTATCACATAATGATTTACCATGTGTTAATTAACTGTATAGGCACATTCCCATGACCACACTTGTGCAGTTTCCCTGCAACCACACTAAGCTATTAGCTGCACACACACCCATCTGAGACAGGAAAACACCCCAAATGAAACAGGACCTGTACTCAGTGTACTCAGCCAAACCAGAACCTGATAACACACTCTGGATGTTGACAAAACATCCAAATGTCTGACAACCTGCAAAAAGGAAAACTCAGAAAAGGTCCAGCAGAGGCGTCTGAGCTGATCACGGCAGCGAGAATGTCACTTCACACCACAGCAAGAGTGAGCAGAAGCCACAGAGCTCTCAGCACCAGAGACCAGCAGAATTACCCTGAGTGATAAAATACAATGTCAGGTGTTTCAAAGTCTTTATCGACACCCTTAAAAAATATTTCTTATCTAGACTCTTTTTTCCTCTATCCTTTTATCCTGAAGAGCACAGCACTTTGCATTCTACTTTGTTAATTAATTAATGAGGGTTTGACTCTCATGATTTCTGTTAACCAGTTCTATATACCAAGTAGATATTTCCATGGATTTAAAGCAAGTAGTGGATAGATACTCCAGGGAGTAATTTAAAGATAGTGCAAACATTCCATGTGCTAAGAGTGAATAATGTACCCTGTTTACATTTCCTTTATTTAGGATTCATTCTAGAAGGAGAACTCTACTCTTCAAACTTTTTTAACTGACTTTTTTTTAAACCCTTTTGTACCACCTGCATCTTTCCTTCCCAAGGTTACACAGCTTGTGGCAAAGCATACATATGGAAGTAGAGTAAGAAAAGTCCTTTCACAGTAATTACCCTGAAACCTAGTCAAATGCCAGACCCAAGAAAAAAAAAAAATTAAATAATCTATACTTTTAATTGCATGTTCAACTCATTCTTTGGTGGTTTTTTATTGTTTTTTTTCTTTTTAAAACCAAGTCCTCTGTTTGGGAAAAAAAAATCCCAAACAAAACAATCCACAATATAAAACAATACAGAGGTTAGACAATGCCTAGTGGGTTTTTTCCTATGGTACTTATATACTCTAGTCAGAGCAGGAGACAGAAAAATAGGAGAATATAATATATTCATTCATCTTTCTTCTGAGTCACATGAAGATGTACTTGGATGAGGCAAAGGGAAAAAATGAATAGAAGTGATGTCTTTTTTACAGTGCAAACTTTCAAATGCCTACTACATTAAAATCAAGTACCTAAATGTAGCATCTGTAGTAGTCAACAAAACACCACAGCTCCAGCTAACAAGGTTGTTGTTATTGCCGTGATCTCTGATGCTCAGTTTGTGTTGCCTTGAAAACAATGAAAATTAAGACTCATAAGCAGCAGCAGTCAGACCTCTCAAGAATGTTGATACCTCTCTCTCAGAGCGCCATCGGCTCCTGACAGCCAGATGCAGACAGGCAAGGTAAAATGTTTCAATCTGTGCATCCCTCTGGTCTGTCTGCAGTGCAATGTATGACTTCAAACAGCCCTTAGTAAACAGTCTTCTCATCACTCCAGCCTGGGCTGAATTTTAATCAGGGTCCTTTAAATGCCATTGAGCAAATCCATATACTATAGATTGCTTCTTGCATGCCTCTGGCCAACCAAAAAAACCAAAACAATCCAAAGTTACAGTACATATCACAGCACATCTCAAAGCAGAGTGCAATTATTTCTGGATATTTCATATTGCATATAAATGAAGCTTTTAATTATTCTTTTAACATGACGTAGTGGATGCATCCATCTGTTAGCCACATGAGAAGATGAGCAAGGATTATCTCCCAATAAAACAGTAGTTACGTTTTCAGGCCACTCAGATGTAAAACTTGAATTCTAAAATTCACATATTGTGCACTAAAGGCAAGCAAAAGACAGAAATATGAGAAGAGCTCTCAACCATAATAGTAGCAATAAAGAGTCTACAATTCAGAAGGGGTGCTACATATGATGAAAAAAAGTAAGCCTGCTCATAAACTTTTTTCTTTTTTTTTTCTTTTGCAAATCTGTCCCAGGGAAGGTTAGCCTCTGTGCATCAATTATCAAACCAGGAATATGTCCCCAGTAGAACTACAAGCTCAGCAAAAACTCATTAGAAAGTGTGTGTATGCAGGGAGGAAACGTGGTCATTATTTGACTGCTCTGTTCTGCAAAGAACTGTATTAGGGAGGTGTAAGCCAGCAGAATGCTGACTGCTACAATTCTTTCTATCTCCCATAGATAAGTCAATTAATCAAACTTTGCTTACTACCTGTCAAAAGCCTGTCTCTGTCCTCTTGTTGAAATACAGAAGGAATGCAGGGGCACTTCCTCCGCCTACAGGTTCTCTCTTGCTTAAGGAGTGGTTCCAGTCGTTTTGAGAAAACATTATTTCATCCTGTTCAACTGTTCTCTGTCTTTCTTACAAACAGAGCAGCTGACAAGCGGGGAATGAAGACCTTCAGCCTTAGGGAGGAGTGGCACTTAGCATCTGAATGCAGCCCTTAAAGGCACTGTAGTGCTTCTGACACCTTCCTCCTGACTAGGGCTTGGTTTGGGCCAGGCACCAGTATGGGCATCATCCCTTGGCTTCACAACTGTCCATTCAAATCTGAATTTCATGGGCAATCTCAGCCATCCACGTAGTTCTGCTGGCTCACAGGAGGATAACAAAAGCAGGTCTTTCAAGAAATGCATGTCTGGGAAAAATACTTCCTTTGCCTCTATGTCAGGTCACCATGATACAATCAGGGCAGCAACGTGAGATGAGATGATGTTTCTCTTCTGCCATAACAATTACAGGCATTACTTCCATTATGGGAAATGTTTGAGTATATTCTTAATTGGAGACTCAATAAACATTCTCTAAGAAATGATGTCATGTCCTCTGCACAGGAACAGGGAAGAAAGGAGGAAGAATTTTCCCTTACACCTTGAAAAGCCTAAGGACCTGTATTTGTACACATCTGGAATTCGGGCAATGTACAAGTGGTCTCTATAGTTCTTGGAAGGCATCCCAAAAGAGGGATGTTTCCCTAGGACTTTATGGGAGAAAAACAGAGTGTCACAGAGGCTGGTTTTCATCCAGATTTAAAGAAGATGTGAAAACAGGCTACATAAATAAATCCCGAAAGATCTATGTCAGGGAAAACAAAAGCAGGATAAGGACATTATTGCTATTGCTCACCCAGGCCAAAACAGCCCAGAAATTAGGGCAAACAGCCACCATATGATGAACTGAGAGTCCACCAAAGTAGATGGAAACACTACCACTTGTTACCATTTGTTCTGTCCACTTCTGGCCTGTGATTGACTATGTTTTTCAGCACTTTTATAGCAGATATTTCTTTCACACTATTGTCTGATGAAATGCTAAAAATGACCAGTTGATGAATACAGCCAATTCCCAGAAAACACTTATTTTAGATTAGTTTCTGAACTAGGTTCAGACTAAGCATTTTTAGGTCTATTTTTATTTGTATTGAAATAGATGCTTCAGTCTTTTTAGCTGTTTGATCAGCAGCTGTTGCCACAGACTACTTTGTAGTAGCATGAGAAATAGTTGGATTCAATGTTATTATTTGGAAAGTATTTGAATTTTCTTTCCTCTTAAAACTGTCCTGCATATAGATTTGTTTCTAATGGTTTCTGCAGTTTCTGTAAGAGAAAAGAAAATGTTCTTGATTAAGTTCCCCAACCTAAGCATAGTGAGAGGCCACACTTACAGTGTCAAAACATAATTCTGGCTATGGTTGAAGTCAATAAGACAAATTTAATTCCTGTTAAAAATGCATCCCTTCCTAATTTTTGTTTCTTATACTTTCTGACTAAACTACATTATTAGGCAATCACAGCCTAAGGTATCAACTGAGAACTAAAATTATAATTAGAGGATTCAGCATCCTCCATGATCATAACCTCCAGACATTTAAGAAAAAGCCCCACACAATCAGACAAGACTGGTGTTTCCACTCCCTAGCTTTTAGGCAACAGCTTCCAACTCACAACAATCCATTTCATTAATTGAATTCTCCCACTCTAAAAAAATTCAGAATTTTGGAAATTGAAGAAATGGCAACTTTTGCCTAAATACATGTAGCTTTTTTCTCTCTAATGAGGTCAAAGTAACTTTAGTGAAATTTATGAAGCAGTATTCCACATCAATTAATCAAGGTACATACGAAATTCTTACTTGGAAGATGTAGATTACAGCGCCCTTTCAAATCTGTCTCCTACTCTTCTAGTTTTTTATTCATGCATTTGTCTTCCTCCACACATATTTTGCTCCTCCCCCTTACCCATATGCATGGCATAGTGAGTACTCTGTCATGCATTAAGTAGTGCAGAAGAGCTAAAGGTAAAATGTTCCAGGTCAAGTAGGTAATTCTAGTGGTTCAAGAGACAGTTTTTGACAGAACAAGAAGTATATTCTTTGGTTCTGGCCCACTTCACTAAGTGACTGATAAGTACCTTGAAACATCCAAGCAAACACACTCATGAGATGAAGCAATTTAACACAAGCAAGATGGTTTTAGGAAACAAAGAATTGATACTAAAAGGCAGCGCTAGTCGTTCTTACAGAGTTGACTCTGCAGATTTTTACAGGCACTACTCGTACAGACTTTTCCATGAAAGAATTGCTTCCATTGGCCCCTTGACTTTTGGATTCTTAGAGTCATTCTTCCTAAGCCATGTTACTCCAGTTGCCAAACCCGATGAAGTTCTGATTTGTCATCCTGATTACACAATGTATTCAATGAGTCCATTTTACAATGTAATATTGACTTAAATATTAATAGGAAGTGTTGACAGGAACCAATCCAAAACAGCAACATGCACTCTGTTATTAGCAGTGTAGTTTCCACCATTAAATAATCTAAAAAAGCTTAATTATATTTTAGCAACCCTGGAAGTTAAGGAAGGAAAAGAACCTTTCAAAGCATTAACATCTCAAGGTTTCAGGAGCAGCAGGTTTCAGGAGCCAGCATGGACCAGTGACTTGTTACGCGTGTAAAATCTTGCAGAAGATCACCAATCCTTTCCAAAGTTATGTTTCTTTAGCCCTTGAGTTGAGAATTAGAACATGGCATATAAGGAATTTTCACCTGAAGTTTAAAATGCCTGTATACATAGAAGTTTAATTTATTATTCTAATGACTTTCACAGCTTGAGATTCTCACTGGGAGACATGCCTGTATGCATTTAATAAGGCTGCAGAGATTGGGACTATTCCTGAAGGACTTTCCGAATCATTTCCAAAGCATCTTTTTATAGTTGGCAAAGTATAAATTATGTAAAAAGGCAATTAGATAGATACTATCAAATCTATTTGACTGTTAACCCCTCTTTGTTAGATTAATCTATAAACCTGAAAAGAATCCACTTTTAGCATTCCAAGACCATGCTCACATATTTAGATGTGAAGATGTAATCATTCAAATAACTGCAGCAGGGGGGCAGGGAAGAGAGGGAGACAGAGGCAGGAAGTCTTCATGTTCTTCTCCTTTTCTCTTGAGACCTAAACAGCACGTTCATGACAAATATGCTGTCCTATTACTATGATGTTGGTAGCTCACAAACATAACTAATTATCCCAGCATTAGATTTTTGGAAATCTAATAGAGATCTGATACACACATGTATTAAAAAAAAAAAAAAAGAAAAAATCATTACATTTGCTTTCCTTACTGATGAAACCCTAGTTCTTTGGGGATGCAAAAACTGAGAAGAAACATTCCCACACTTCCCATAAACCTTCCAGTAGCAGAGAATGAAGAGAGCCAATGGCAAAAAACAGAGTTCCAATTAAGCCACATGATTTTTTTTCCACAAGATCTTCCCACAGGTAACAAAACATCAGGGTTGGTGCCACAGTTCTCTGCTCCTTTTCATAAAGGGCACTTCATTGCCTTCTTGGAATTCACATATCCTGGCACTGAATATTAAATACAAACTTCACAGGAGGAGAAGAGCATGAAATTCCCTAGGGTTTCTACCAGGGCTTAACTCCAAGTCAAAAATTTCTCTTCTCGTCATAAGGAAGTTATAAACAACACACCGTGTGTTTCTGCTATTTGAGGTCAAGATACTCCTGAAAATTGCCGATCTCCAGTGTCAGTGCCCTTGAAGCCAGACAAGATCATTCAGCCTCAAACACAAACTGCAGCCTGCCTGTAATCCAGACTCAGATCTGAACACCCTCTTCTTCAACCATCTCTAATTATGGGTAACCTTGATTTGCTTTTTAGCTGGATAAACAGACAGGCTGGCTCAAGCGTTTCTCACCCCATGGCAGAAGAGTAGATAATACACACATCAAAAGTGCTCTCTTCCCCTTCACCGCATGACTTCTGTTTTACGAGGCATGCCCAGAAGTAGAGATCATGTTAAACCATTTGACAAGAACATTCACTATTTCCTCCCCCCTCCCAGAAACTGACTGTGAGATTCTAGTTACAAAGACATTTTGTCAGTTCACTGCTGTAAGTGGCCACTTTTCATACGCGCCAGCTAAGCAGAAACAACCTGAGAGTTATGAATACTTATCAGATTGTGTGAAAGTCACAGGCATCACACTGCTGTCTGACTCTCAATAGCAGGGGACTTCTGGGTGTCATTTGGGAATGAAAGGATGCTGTCATTACTCCAAGAGGAGAAAGAGAGCCAAATGAGACTACTTGTGAAAGCAGCCCAATGATAGAACATTTTGATTAGAATAAATGACACCAAGAAATTGTCTGCTGGCAACCACACTTTTTCCCATTACAAGAAGATGATACAATAAAGGGGAATTTCTTTGCCAATTCTCATTCTACTGGGAGGTTTCTGAAACCTCAAAATTCATGAGACAACAGCCTCTAGAGTTGAAGAAACAGAGGAAAGTATTTTCAGCTAGTGCTTTTCTGGGGAACAAAAAGAAGAATTTCCTTACTTATATATACATGCACTTCCCTTCCTACAATTGATCTTGTTTCTTTACAGGATAAAAGTCTTGCATTTCAAAAACAACCCAGACTATTAAGAACACTCTTCTGTAAAACTATATTGCCTGGCCAGAAAGTTCATCAATATTACCAATGGGTGCTGCTTTTTCCTGCCAGCAAAACTGATCTTCCTAAGGAGCAGATGATCACTGTACGGAGAGCATGTGAGAGCTGCTTGTACCCAGCAGCATTAAAAACTGAAGCCCAGTCCAGTTCAGAGCTCTCTGCATGCATTGCCAGCTCTGCACCTCAGTCACTGACCCATCACAGGGCAGTGGTTCAGGGGCACCTGTGCTCAGCTGTCAGCCTCTCTGTCTCCAGCTCTTCTCTCTCCCCACCATTTTACAGATATTTCTTCTATTGACATTTGAAGAGGCATTGCTAGTACACAGCTGTATTTTGGGGAGTTTTAGTATGAAAATATAATTTATGCCTTTCCTCCACCAGATCCTTTTCCTCTCAGTCACCCACTAGACATTCCACCCTGGAATAAAGCTCTTTCCCAGACACTTCAAACAGATGGAAGGATTCAAAAGAAGTCATTCTGATGTGTGTGCCATAGTAAGTGCCTGATCCATGCAGCTAGAGAGCCAGCCCTTCTTGAATGAATTTATATTTAATTCTACAAAACTGAACCAATCTAAGAGAAGGGAAATCTGTTGTTTTGGGTATGGGAAACCCAGAAACCAGGGTCCACATCCAACTTGGAAAGCGGCAGGAGACTGCACTATGATCATATTCTTTGCATGGGACTATCCCAAAAAAATGTGTTAGTGACTACACTGGACACTCTTCCTCTCTCTCAACTGAAAACTCACCATACATATCAAAATTATTTACATAGAGTCTTGTTCAAGATGGTAGGTACTTGAGTGTTAAGTCTGGAAGAAAAGGTATTCTGTAACTTCCTGCTCAACTTTGCCTGCAAATCTCTCTGAGTGGTCAGTCACAGTGAAAATTGGTTTAAATGTTCACTGAGAGCCCCAGCAAGCCTGAAAACTGACCTGACCTTGGACTGAGCCACAGTTTGTAGAAAGCTAATCATGTACCTGCAAGTCCATATAAAAATAAGCACATAACACTCTCACCAGTTAGATCAAGGAAAGGGTAGGAAATCAATACTAAATACACTGCAAATTTTATTTTGTGTTTTGAAATATGAACAAAGTCTATCCATGGTTCAAACTCAGATAATAGTTTCAGTGAAAGGAAGGTTTCAGCTGCTATATTAACTAAAAATTTGATCTATAAAAATAGTAAGGTTTTTCTCCACAGTTTTCCCTAAATCACTTGAAGCTGTCATTGTTTAAACATTAAAACCCCAAACAAACTCAGAGGTGAGCAACACAGAGGATGTTCCAAGCATAAAATATGAGGCGTTTTGATCTAAGCATTCTTACCTTAAAGGACAAAGTATCATTAACTAAGAGGGAAAATTTTAGATTTATTTGGTTCAATGCAAATCAACTCTCCAATTAATTGTCAGCCTTCAAACCCCTGTATACTTCCAGTTCCACAAGTAATGTACCTCCCACCTTGCTCTGGTCCTCTTGCTCTCTTCTGGGTCACTTCCTACATGACTTGAGATAGATGTGCCCAGAAAGAGGGAACAGTCAAGTACAAATGAGCTGCCGAAAAGCCAGTGGGTAATTATGGCAATCCTACATCTCTCTTACTTCTTGGAATTCAACTGCTGAAGTTTCTGGAAGGCAACTTGCAACAGGAGAGTGTCCAGGACAGAGCAGTTTCAGTGTGCCCCAACCAGGAGGAACCTAAGTACCACATCTAAAAATAAATGCACTGCTTTGTCAGGTCACCACTTCAGTGCTCTGGGGAAGTCATCCAGGAGGGAACTGCAGTCTTCCCCCAAGAGTCACATCCAGTCTGAAATCAAGGTGCTGTAATCAAGTCACAGCTGTGATGTTTTTCACATTTTAGACCAGGACACCAACCTCCACATCAGCTCCTTTCTGCCACATCCCAGAGGTGTGCCAACATGAAAGCCTTGCAGCTGACTTGCTGAAGATGAACCAGAGATGCCTGAACTGAGAATAGTTTTAAGGCTACTGTAAGTACCACACTTGTCCCTGGCATTTACCCTGTGGAAAGCTGCAATACTCTCACAACACCACTCATCCAGTGACCCCTTACCCAGGTTCCAACCACATGGTCAATGCTAAAAGCCTTTACTGAAGCTCTTCACATGGGTAAACCTGACAACAAATGCATGACAGTTTTTCATGAGTACAGCCACCCTAGGCTCCATGGAATAGGGACTCCATCTCGCTGCTCTACAAAGCATCACACACATCCTTGCGACTAAGCAATACACACTAATAACAAGAAGGACTTAAAATGAAGAAATAGTATTCATGCTACAGCTTCCTGATCACAGTGAGCCACTCTCCTAGGCACAGGGGCCTTTCAGAGCAGAGTTTACCTCTGGGAAGCACAGTCATTGGCAAGCTAATGCTCTTATTAGAAAATACCCATTTATACCTTTGAGGATACACAAACAATGAGGTTCTGTGACCAAATCAGACCTCAGAAAAGTTCATCTAAAAAATCACCTCCTTGTAATTTAAAGGTTTGAGTTTAGGTAGTTTTATTTTTAATTAATTCTCCCAACGTTTAGCTAAATTCCAGGTAGATACACCACTTTTCAGTACCATTCTTGCATGCTCTTTCCAAACCATTTTATTAACGCACACTACAAATAAATTCTATTGTAGAGTGAATTGAAGAGAGAATTGTAGAGAGAATGAAAACATTTAGTGGCACAACGCAGCTATTAGGCATTCAAGTAAAATGCAGGTCTCAGACTTCGTGATGTAAATGTGCAGATAGCAAACTGAAAAAGATGGGAAAGAAATGGGAAGGAAAAATCTTCCTTTTGCATTGAAAAGTTACTTTTTAATGAAAAAGACTAAATCAAATAGTAAAAATTCTTGTGACTCAAACTATATTATATTAATGTGGCTCCACAACGTACTATGTTACTACACTGTATAAATTAACTTTCCTTTTCTGGAGACAGTAAGCTCAGAGTGTTTTGTCTAGCTATATGGGATCATGAACAATGTAACAATTTCAAAACATTCTCTTCACACATAAAAAAACCCCTGCATACTGTTAACATATCCTGACTAGATTAAAAGTCTTGCAAATGATTTTGCCTGAAAAGCCCTAGTATGAGATCTCCTTTAGGGAAATATCTTCAGCACCAATTAGTTTAATTGACAAGGAAGCCAAGAGAATAGCAGGGAAAAGACAGAGACAGAGTAGACCAGGAAAGGCTCTGTTTCCCCATTTGCTCTCACATCCTGCACTCTATTTGCTATTAGTACTTGCAGCCTTCCCCACCCTAACTATTTATATTACTACCACTTCTTGGATATGTTGAGACTTTAAATCATGGGAGACCAGCAGAGTAAAACTTAATAGGTTATCCGCACCACAGCCATGCCTGACACTTTTTTTTTTTGGGTTTTTTGGTTGTTTTTTTTCTTTGAAAGCCCTACTTTCATCACTTGCTGTCCCCAAATACCTGGTATGCTTTTTTTGAACCGTTTTAGCACACCACGATTATTTTCCTCCACCCTCCAGGGAGGAAACAAAGGAGAGCAAATTTAACCTACTCTGTGTGATAACAACTGTGAAATCTTCTGCTTTCCCTTCCTCACTTCCCCCACAGTGCCCTCCAGAAGTAACCCGAGCCCACCATCCCATCAAATCAGTGACATTTTAAGATCCCTGTGCAAGGGGGGAAGAAAAAAAAAAAAGTCGTTTCAACCTTGGGAATCATGTGGAATCCACATAATTTACTATTTCCTGTGATTCATCAAACTTCCTTCTTCCCAAGAGTAATTGGTCACCACTTATTTATACACCACAGAGAGGCTTAACTCCAAAGGTCAGTCCAAGATTTAAAAAAAAGCAGACCATTTATTCAAGAAATCTGGGTGGTTGGGGGCTGTTGGTTGTTTCTTGATTTTTTAAAATTTTGGTTGGGGTTTTGATTTTGGAGGGGGGTGTTTATTAAATGCGTAAAGAAAAAAGCCTTACATGTCTTAAGCAGGCATTTAGCCTTTCAGAAAATGCATGTGTTGCCATCACTAAGGCAGCACCACAGTGTAGATTTAGGATGCAGAATCTTTAGCAAAGAAAACTGCTTGCACCTGTGGTAAATCAAGCCTCAGTTTCAGGCAGAACTAGGGAAAACTGGGACCATGCACCATAGCATCACACACTCACTTTGGCAACTCCTTTGCCCATTTTTAAAGACAAGAATGTCATACATCATCCAGACCTGCCTTGATGCCCAGGCAGATGGGGCGAGCACCAGTAACAAAAATACTTTTGCAGGAAGAGTGTGTGTGTGGCTTTGTGTTTACAAAGCAAACCATTTGGTTTCCCTACAATAAAAATGTTTCATCTTCACTATAATAAGAAGGAAAAGCAATTATGAATCCAGAAGCCCAGAGGAGAGAAATAAAATGGTTCTTAAGCTCCACATTTCAGACAAAACTGTCATTCTAGCATTAGACTTCAACTCTTAACATACATGCACTTTTAATAAGTAAACATTAAGAGACTGCGAAATTGAATACTTTCTGTCACTAAAACTTCTGCCCAGTTTTCTTGTTCTCTCTGTATCTCATAGCCCTGTAGCCCCATCTACACAAATGAGTGAAGTAGTATGAAAAGAGATGCTTGAACAAGTTAGTATCACATAAACTGCAAACCCCAGACTGGGGGAACAATTTATATTTATATTTATAATAAATATTATTATATTTATATTTATATTATTGTTAAAGATTTGAGTAATTAAGTGCTGAGATATAAGATGCCCAGTCAAAAGGAAAGCTTACATATATAAGCTTAAATGCACACATATTACATCATCTGTGAAAATACAGCATGTGATATAGCTGACATTCTAATTCATCCTGTTTAAAAACTAGAAAAAAAAGCCCAGCTCTTCTTTTAGAATATAACTGAAGCACATCAAACATATTTATTTATTATATCAAGAAAACAAAAGAAACTTGCAGAAGTTAAGCCAATTGTTATAGAACAACCATGTATTTTCTAACCCTCTTACAGATTCCAAAGATCTGCTTTATGGGGAGCAAAGGAATTCCAAACATTCTTGCAGGGCACTTTGCCCCAGGCATTAACTGAAATTCCCACCACGATCAAGACAGACAAAGAGAGAAAGAAACAATGTATTTTTAAAATATATATATACATTAATATATATACATATATATGTATGTAAGTTTTATATATATGCAAACAATATGAAGTCATTTCAGATGAGGAAATAACTGGAATTAGTCATTAGGAATATTTATACTCAATTGTGATGCCAAATAAATATGATTCTCTGCGACAAAATGGTACATGCAGAAATCCCAAGATATTTAGGAAAGAAATTATATGTTACTGCTTTTATTCATGTGTTTAGGTCAGGTTTTGTTTCACTTTTTTGTTAGGAGACATTTGATGTCTGAAAAAACAAAGATCTGAGACAAAGCCTTCTCTCCTTCAGCTAAAACACTTTAAGTTTTTTCCCCTTTAAGCATTTCTATGTACCTGCCTAACAATGGTCAGATGTATGGTCAAGATCATAACCATTTTTTCAAATTAGTTCAAAGTACTTCTTCTACTCCAAATTAATCATTTTAATTATGCTGTCAACAGCTGCATCAGGGCTTCAAATCAAATCTGTTTCGTTAATGAGATCCTGTTGCCATACGCTTTTTATCCAATACTATTTTAAATTGCTAAACTACAGGTTAGGATATTCCGTTATAGGCAGGTCTTCATACAGACAATCACTTTAAATAATTTAAAGAACACACTCTGAATTTTCATATGCACATAGAAAAAAAACTCAGCCTCCTGGAAGTTCTGTGTCAGGACACAGGAATTTTTGTCCTTCATTCGAATTCTCATAAAAGTAACAGGGGGAAAATCGGCTTAAATGGAAGTGTAGGAGAGAAGGAAGATAATAATCCTTTCCTTTTTGCTTTGTGATGAGCTGTGATCCTTCCTGTTTCTGCATTTACTTCAGTGAAGCCTTCCTAAATTGGCAGAATTATAATGCAACAAAAATATGTACTGGCAAGGTCGGGATTTTGCTCAGCTTTTTTCCTCCCCTCCCTGGTGTTCCTTTAAACCTTACAAAAGAGCCTGTAGACAGGACTGTCAGGTAAAATTCACAGAACAAAAGAATGCAAATTGCCACCTATTACCTCTCAGGCACATTTCAAATAACCAAAAGAAGTCTAGATAAATGATAAGATTCCAGTCAATAGCTCATTTCTGCTATAACCACACCGTTCTGAAAGGAAATACACTGCAGTTAAACCAGTAGTGATTACTGGACAAGAAAAATAGAGTTACCTTTTAACCATGGCACAGTAGCATTTACAGATCAAAAACATGTTATTAAACTCACAGACTGGCCACTCTCCATGCCTTCTCAGAATATTTCTCAAAAGCTAACATTTCTAACAGCACAGCACCTGAAAGTATGCATACCTCGCATTTTCTTTCCTGGCTACAGCTTCCATAAATCCCATCTGCCCCTCTAGGAGGCTGAATAACCATCCTTTTAAGAGAAGTATTAGCTTTTGTGAAGCCACAAGCTTAAAGCTGCCACTGAAGCAAGGTGCTTATAAGTACTTTGTATTGGCCTAACCCACACTCTTTTGAAAATACCACCCTCGGGCAACTAAATCCTTGGCCTAATTTTCAAATTGCTGAAGATTCAGCAGTTTCTAATCATTGCATGGGAACTAATGGGGCGTTAGCAGTTTGAAAAACAGGGCACTTATTTGAGTCCCTTAGGACCAGAGCTTGGGATGCCTAATTTTATACAGCCATTTTTAAACAAAACAGCCTTAAGTCAGCCTTTTTGCCTAAACTTTGACCAAGCAGCCTGTCCCATACCATGAGGGGCTAAAAAGGCTGACACATTTGAATATAGAGAGGGGGATGAGCAGTAATAAGAGCAAAGTTTACAAGAACTGCATGGGCAGTGGAAGAGGTGAATGTAGAACTGCTATGGCTGCTGCATGGCAGGTGCCAGGAAAAAAAAGAAAAGGGAAGCAAGTAGAACCATCATGAATTAGCTATATGGAAATGAAAAATATGCATCCATCCTACAGGAAGACATAAATTAGGGCTATGGCACTATTGCTTATGACCTATGCTGGATCATAAGAAAGTTGTATTATAAAAATGCTGCTTCCCAAATGCCTTAACTAATATCCTAGCCCCAGTATATACAATACCCCCCTGGCACAGCATTCCTCAATGTAACTCCTGCTGTTTGGCTATCAGTAACAACTGGAAGAGTGTGATAGCACTCCTGACAGATCAAGGTGCTGGTGTGCCCTGGCCTGCCTGTGCTGCCAGGGAACAGGTGAGTTTGGAGGGTCCCAAGGCACTGGAAAAGTCTTCCTCACCGAGCATGGCATTTGCAGACACACGAGAAGCCCCACCTCGAGCTTCAAAAACAGCTTCCAGTTGCTGTTGTACATTGTGTTGCTCTACATGTATTACAGCTGCTTCAGAACTGAAAATAACACACAGAGGAAAGGACAGCCTGTCACCAAGAAAGCAGTTCTCTTGTGAAAATACTAAGCATTTGGGGTTTGTAAAGTAAGAGGCAGCTCATATTTCTCACCACATTTCTGATAACTTACATAAACAGCTATATCTGATGCTCGATAGTGCTGATACGTAAAATAAGACAGCACCTGAATGGCACTGGGCAACTAAAAGGGGGAAAACAATTATGCATAAATTCAAATTCTAGGGATTTCTACAACTTTCACACACATTTGCAGTAACTATTTTCATTCATATAACAAACAATGGAAACAATTATCAAGGCTAGATCTAAGTTTTTTAAATATCCTACAGGAAGGCATTTTATAATGTACTGAATCTATTTAGCAGTTTGAGAACACCAGTATCATCAGCCAGCTAATAATGAAGTCAAAACATTACCAGGGCAAAATAACACACAGACAAATTCTATCTCCTAGAAGTCTGAGCTGTATTGGAACATATTTTCTACATAAACATTACTGCTGTAATCCAACAGATTTATAAGATGTATTCTTAAAAGCTTATTATCAAACAAACGTTTTATGAAGGATGGTATGTTGTGCTTTATGGCAAGGTTCTGAGGTAAACTTTCATTTAAATGCATACCGTAAAATGATCTAAGCATTATTTTGGCAACTTGATGCGTACAGAATTCATCCCTACTCCAATTTCATAATATCTTTAATAAATTCTTGTAGACTGAAATTGTGCCTAGCAATTAGTTAAGAAATATGACTCAAGAATCTAAATATAGTTTACAAACATTGCTAAAATATTTGCCAGCAAAATATTGAAGTATTTTCATTTTCCCCATAATGTAGTTAGATTTCTCTTTTGGGGTTTTTTCAGTAGTGGAAAATAATTTTTCCCTTAATATCAGAGATACAAGCTCAAAGGACAGGTCCTGTCCTGGTTTAAATCAGGCAGCTGAGTAAATCTATTTTGCTCAACTGATGATCCCCCTCAAAGAAAACTGTCATCAAACCACTTTTCCCATCATGAATTTCCATTGCATCTCTCTCCTATGGAAGTTGAATTACAGCAACAGCTTACATATCTCTTCTACTTCAATTTTGACATATCAAGATTTCACTAACCTCCATTACCTCCTTCTTTTCCCTTACAGTAATTGCCAGGATTCCTTTCTTCTTTAATATGTCTTTCTCATGCAAATACAGGAGTTAGCCAGGCTGGGCACCTCTCCCCTCTTAACAACGGGCAGGGGGGGCGGAGGGAAAGCTACCTGCTACGATGAATTGGAAGACTTTCATGCTGTTTCTAATTTTAACATTTCATGTTCAAGTAATGCTGATCACAGACTTTTCTTTCCTAATTACTGTTTTGGATGAACTATATGATTTTAAAGCTGGTGGAAGAACATCAAAAAAGTACAATAAGCAAGCAGGTCTTCTGAGAACATAACAGAAGATAGCAAAGAAAAGCCAATAAATAAGAGATTGAAAAATGGAACTAAATGTACATATCATTAAACAGTTTATTCAGTGCAAGGTAATTTAAATAAATCAGGATTTGAACGAACAAAAAAGTTTGTTTTTGATGATGATGTAAGTCATGTTGATACCCCATTTAATTCCCCCATATATTACCCCTTCATGCTCTTAGGTAGAATTAAATACATGCCCACTGAAAGAAAACTGAAATATTTGGCTATTTTACAATGCTGCAATAATAGTAAAAAAAAATTTTAAAAAATCTAGTTAAAAATTTGGGTCTCAGCAAGGCAATGTATGATAACAAAGTACTACATACCTAAAGGAAGGTGTTTCCCTTCCAACTCAAGCAGCAACAGATATAGAGGACAAATTCAAAAATTTGTATTTCAGGGCAAAGAAATTAAAATAGAGTAAATTCTATTAGGAATGCATTTCCACTTCAAAAACCTTCCTCCAGGTCTCTCTGCATGCCACAATCTTTATGTAAATATTCAAAAAAGAATAAAATTAAAAAACCAAAACAAAACATCTCATCAAAAAAAAGGAAAAAAATAAAAACAGGAAAAAAAAACAACATGTGCAAAACTCGAGCAGCCTCATACTACCACCTGGAAGTAGCTTTCAGCTACAAACTGGACCTGAGAAAGCTCAGTTCACTCAAAAAAAAAAGTTTCTGAAATTGGTTTCTGCCCAGCCATGCTCGTCCTGTCCTGAGCCTGCACATGTGCAGTTCACACTGTAGACTCTTGCACTTCACGTTCCCCATCATATCCACACCTCTGTGTACAGGTAAGAGTTTAATTGAATGAGTTACAGTTTCTGGCTTTTAAACAAGGCCACTCTATTTCCATGGTGCAAACTTTTACTGAGACAGATTACTTCCCAATTATCAAGCACACTTGGCTTGCTCCTTAAATTCCACTGTTTGGGGATCCCCTTACCTCCTAATTTCCAGTTACTTTGTCCTTAATGATTTCTTTTTTCTTAGATAGTTTAGCATTATGAAACTTTTGGAATTATGCCATACAGGTCACAAATTAAAAACTACATATATGCATATTTATATGCATACATAAATGCAGCAATCTCTGCAGTACATATCTAGGTTATTCAATTTATGCTCACTGTTAGGAGTAAGTCTCGTTACCACCATTAAATTACTAACAGAGAGGGTAAGTATGAATCCTGTGGTTGTATCTATCCCAATTCTCAGCCATTTTAAGCAAACTTTTCCTTATGTATTTAATACAGAAATTCCTATGCAGACACGGACAGACTTTTATTGTTATCACTATTCTATGTCCACTGTTACCTTGATAATATTTTGATGTGCTTGTAGTGTTGGTTGACATGCTTTATTATAAGGAAAACCACAATTACCTATAATAAATTTTGCCAAAAACTGAAGAGCAGTAAAATACTTCTTACAGTTCAGCAGGTCTGACTAAAACAAGTATATGGCATTCAACTCCTCTTTAAGCATCAAGTACTGAAGACCTGACTGCAAATTCTGCAAAATACTTTATATTTGCCTGGCTCATTCACTATCATTTTAGGCTGACTCAAAAGCCAGACTACATAACCAGGCACTGTATGATCAGCCACAAAGTTTAGGAGGTCTTTTTGCCCTATTTCAATAAGCCAATTTTAAGGTAGACAGGTGAATGGTGATTCAGATCAGCAAAGCTTTTTTCCTCTGCAACACTGAGTTTAAGTTATTTCTAAGAGGCTTTTAGTAGGCATGAACCCCCATATACTGTAGCCCAAGTGTTTTACCTTGACCCTGACTAAAGGGTTTTTTTTCCCCTACCTACTGTCACAAAAAAGGATTTTCAAGAATTGCATCTCATCATGTCAGCTTCTCCTTGCAGAGGTGACCTCTTTGCAAGTTGGAGCCTGGAAGCATCAGGAGAAAAAATGCAGAGCAGCTTCAGCAGAAATCATACATCACTTAGAAAGACCAGACAGACTCAAAATCACATTCACATCAGTGATGCTGCAGTTACAATACAAAATCAAGTCCAGGAGTTCTCTCCCTCCTTCCTGACATTTTTTCCCTCCTGTCATCCCTATTCAACTGTAAGAGCTGCACATTCCTGAAAGTGAAGCACACTTCTTTTGGGGGCTTTCCCAGCATTTTGGTGTATTTCCCAGAAGAAGTTTTTGAAAGATCCTTTTTTCACCAGAATAGATCACGAGACAGACAAATCACAAGGAAGCACTAAGCTACTGCAAAAACACTTAGAGAAGGAAAGACAGGACCACTGGATGAGCCCCTGAGCTCCTGTGCTTCAGCCATGACCTGTAGAGCTGAAGCAGCTACTGTTGCCCCTTTTCCTGGCAGCACTGTGGCTGGAAATGTAAGTCTGGATAACAGTCCTGCTGTGCTATGCAGAAAGGGATCTTTACACTCTACCCACATCTGTAGTATCATCACAACTCAGGTGCATTCCAAAATGCATTGCATCTGCTGAAAGCACATTTCTCAAAACCTGTAATCCTGAATTATTCTCTTGTCTTTTCCTCTTTATGAAAGCCCAAATTTTGGGTGTCTCCATTTTCAACACTGGACACAATGTAGCAGTACTCCAGGATCTAGCGAGCATTCAGGACTCAGGCCGCAGATTACACACCAAGAATTGGTATTCCCTGATAGCACCTGACTCCTAGTTAGACCAAATGGTCTGAGATGTGCTATATAAGATATAGGTATTATTACTATCATTTGTTTTTTCTGTGCCAGACAAAACATTCTGAATTGCAGCTTTTCTTGTTTACATGAAAACAAGGAAAGCAGCTTGCTATCAGTGCTATCTAGGGAATGCAAAAAGGATGCCCTAGAAGAAAGGCTTTCAGAGTTTGCCACAATAAAGATACTTCAGGGCAGGAACCTAAGACAACACTTTTGAAGTGCGAACTGCCACTCAAGGGCATCCTGAATATGAAATATATTATTGTATCAATCCAAAAATTAGTCTATCTACTAAATTTTATCTATATATTAGTACTCAAGCACACATGATTGCACAATATGATAGTTGTTACAAGTACTAATTATATTTAATTTTTTAATATTTATATTTGTGTAAGTTACATATATAATTATATTTTATGTAGAAACACATTCCAATTGAATATTCACACATGTATAATGTGATGAAAATTATTTCCTTAAGAATTTAGATGCCAGTTTATCAATATAATTCCTGCACTTGTGGTACTCTTTTCTGACTGCCTACCTTTCTTTTTAAAGGACACTATGCCAGACACATTACATAAAGAGAAAGAGAAGATCTTGACTGGCTTTTTTTTGGTTGGTTCTATGGGCAATTGTTGGTATTTTTAAACATATAGCAAGCACACAGTAAGAAATAGAAAACACTGTATTTTAATTGTACTCAGGGATACTTTGTAGTTAATTGCATTTGTGTTTTCTCAAGCAGCTCAAACACTGCAAAGTCACAATCCTAATAAAATAGGAAAATATCTTTTCAAATGTGAAGAGAGAAATAAAGATGAAGTGACTTTTCCAAGGCCACTGACAGACAGAACAGAAAGAAGCAGAATCAGCCTTTCAAACATTTGATCTTTTACTAGAGAGAGAGACCTCCTTCTCAGCTGAAACAAGTCTATTTTGGGGACAGTTAAAAAAATAGTTTCAGTTGAAAATCAGGGGCTTTTTCTATTTGGCTTTCTGAGTTAGTTGGAATGGGTAAGTAAAGGGGAGACTCATTAACTCCTGTGCTTTTCACCACTGCTTTCAAAGCAATCATGGAATTAGCTGAAAATTGTTCTCCGGCCTGTCTGTGTTTTCTATTGAACAATTCTCATGATAGAAGAGCCAAGATCTGTGACCTAAACTTGGCTCCAATAATGCAGAGAGCAGTCTCTCCTCTGTGGTGAACTGAGCCTTGAACAATTTCATTAGAAGGAATCATTGGAAAAGATGAAATCGATGCTCTCATAACACAATAGCCTAAATCGTTAGTACAGATCCTAATTTAAAGCAGGCAAAAATGCAAATTTTCCCTATCTTCTTTCACAGAACAACGCGTGCCAGGCTTTCATAGGAGGCATGAACTCACCTGCAGTCCTGATAGCAAAGTCCAGCATTTATTAATTCCAGCAACATAAAAAATAACAAGGGTGATGGCTGCATTTTGTAATGTGAAGCTGCTCAGTCCCAAGCAACCAGCAGCAGTAGGTGATCTACCATGCAAATGAGATAGATGGATGTAATGAAATCGGCATGTTTGTCACCAAATGATCCTGCTGCTGTCAAGCAATTTCAATCCATGCACAAAGATCCCAAACACAGGTCACGGTATAGCGTTCAATTCAATACCAAGAACCTTATTATATTATTTCACATGAAGAAAGACTGTATAGCCAAGCAGTCTGACAACTTCGCCTATGAAGGACAATTTCTCCAAAACAAATGCCAACAGCTTATTAAGTTACCAATACATTGTTAAGCTATAGTGACTTAATGCCACCAGGCCAAAATATTTTCTGATGATTTTCAAAGGGCAGTGCTGGAAAGCTTGCAAATCACACATTCACATTTTAATGAAAGGTGCAATTACTGAACATTTACCTTGTATTTAATTAGAATGAAACATCAATAAGGTTCATTTAGCATCTCTCTAATATGTCAGCAACTTTTTACAAAGGCAGTAGCAAACATTCGTTTCTGATTTATAGTTATGCAGCTTTGCAAGTGTGGATTGCTGCTAAACAACTGAATGAGAAACGGTGCAGTTTTGTCAATTCCAAAACAAAGACAACTCTGCTGTGGGTCCTGCACAGAACTCAAATCAAAGACTAATTTAAAATCAGTATAATTTCCTTTAAAATAACAACAATGAATAGGATTATCATATGCATTTACAATGAAGGAATGCATCTGTTTTTCTGACCTAGCTGGCACTGTTTTGGCTGCTTCCTAATGCATTCAAAATTACAAATAGCTGATGCATCTTTTCTGAAATAAATAAGCAAAAATAAATAAAGATAACAAGGCAGTAACACGAGAATACCTTTGCTGAAGATATCACATGCAACACAACTAATTCCAGTTTGCCAGTTTGGTTTCAGGACAAGCTGTTCCTTATGGCACATACCTTAAACTCTCTTTCAGCTGGTGGCACACAAGGTGTAATAATAAATTTCATTTTACTCATAATAATGGATATACTAAATATAATAATACATATCCTTCACAGTATTTTGCAGTTTCAAGCATACTTGTAGTCACAAAACTCCAGATCTAGACCTAAGTTTCTATGAAGATCTGCTGATCAAGGAGCAATGCAATGACTCCAGCTTCCCTGGACCAACTTCTTCAGGGCTAAACTGTAAGAAATACCCGCAGCTCCTTCTTTCCCAGAGACCAGAAAATTATGAGAAGAATAATGGATTATAAACAGAGGAGAAAACAATACACTGGAACCTTAGAAATCTTATCCAAGCAAAATTTATGGAAAATACCATGGCAGGTTTGGCCAAAGAGAGCTCACAGCATGCTTGATTAACATCCTGCTAAGGAAAAAAAAAAAAAAAAAAAAAAGAAAGAAAAACCCCACCCAACAACAAAAACTATTTTGACAAATGCTAAAATGGGAGCTATCCCACGAAATCCAACAGAACAATTTTCATGCCTTTACTCCACAGCATCAGCTGCAGGTGCTGGTTGCCACTGACAAGACTCTTCTGGATCAGGTTGCGATGACGTTCTTTGGAAATAAAAGCCTTAATGCCCGGAGTAGGCACTTAACCACAAAGTCACTATAGAAAAATCTTACTTTCATACTGTTCAATGCCTGTACATTACAAGCTGACACCTAAAAGGAAAACAACTTAAGACAAACTTGTCCTTCTAATTCAATATTGAGCAGCAGCCTACCAGGTAGGAACATATGTCTGTTACAGGAAAATTTCAATATTTAACATTTTATGTGATAAATATCTAATATTTACTCAAGCTCATAATGAATGCTTGTCTAGGAGGTGGGCATGAAACTGCACTACAACTATGTCATTACTTAATTAAATTTTCCTTTTCAAAAAATTCTAATTTGCCAGCCAGCTTGTTAATGATTTCATGACCATGCTATGTAAACACTATTTCCCTGATTTTCTTTAGAAGTTTTCAAGCAGATATTGAAAGGGCATAACATTTGCCAATGGTCCCTCTGCTCTAACTCATGGGAGCTCATGACAAATATCTGCCATAGAGGGGTTAGAAATCAGGGGAAATGGTCAGACACATTCAGAAGGAATCTTGGACAGGTCAGGGTTTTGAAATAAAGCATAACTGAGCATCTCAAGGCTTTCTGATTATTGCCTGCTCCTTACAGATCATGTGTACACAGTCAAGACATTTAAATAGGAACGTCTTTGAAAACAAATGACTGCAAGAGACAAAAAGGACCATCCTCTGATAGATGCTCTGGACTGCATCTCATGAGTTTTGAGTTAAAATTCAAGATTCTGCCAGGCTGATTATGGGATTTTGATTTCAGCCTCTTTGCCTGTCATTTCCAAGGAGGATTATTTGTATTATTTACACTTCTATGAAACCTTCACCTACAAAAGGAGTAGGGTTTAGGAGCACATACATCCCTGTGCACATTCTACAATTAAAACCAGAAATCAGTAAGTTTTGAACAGATTGCAAATATTCTTGTGCTACAAGGAAAGGAACAATCCACGAGAGCATGTGTGTGGTAACACTGACCCCAGCTGCCCTCAGAAGCTGGTGCCAGGTCTCTATATACGTACAGAAGAATTAGAAGCTCTTCTGTCAAGTCACTCTCAGGCAAGTGCTAGACATCCTTCTGCCTAAGCACACATCAAAACTTTGCATTGACATTGTCAGGTCAAATTGTGTTTTATAATCAAGGCAAACAAACACAATAAAAAATAAAGTAAAAGCTGGAATTACATTTTCTGATGGAACTGATGTAACAGACTGAAAGGGGAATGAAGTCTCAGAAGGAAACGCTAGCAAAACCATACTTAAATGTGTTTTTAATTTACAACAATGAAGAATCCAGGACAATTATGAACTTGATTTGTTCTCAGCTCACTCTTTTCTCCCCAGAGTAATCCCACAGTACTTCTTGCCCTCCCAATTAGCATGGTCTCCCAGCTCTACTGCAGATTAAGTTAATGTGAGGAAGGGAAGTGCAGCTCTGCCTATCTTTCTGCAGGCAGCAATTTTGTTACATCAATCTAATACACACCTGTCTCTGAGAAAACTGCTCTGTGTCACAGGCCATCTTGTAACCATCAGATGACAACTTTTCAGCACTGCTGATCTGAACTGCATTCAGGTAGCGACAACATTGACAGTTCTTCTGATTTCCTCATATTTGATGCTTTATTTAAAACTCTAGCTGCTCCAAACAAATGATCCTCTAGGAATGTCAGCTTTCACTTCCCAAAGCATACTTTCAGCCCTCATGTTGTACATAAAAGCCTGAGAACAGGAACCAAATGTACCTTGATGTCTCAAAAATTCAAAGCAAAATGAAAGGACACAATGTGTAGTTACATATCATCATTTAAGGGTATCAGACTCCTTTCCACTTAGATTAGGATTTTATTAAAACCGATGTGACTAGCTAGAAAATTTACCTTGTATTTCAATAAAAAATTTGCTTACAATAAGAACTGTTTAAAAGGCACAGGTGTACTAATCAAGTTTGAACAAAGAGTAGTTTGGGCTTTTTTCTTCTCTTCCCACCCGTTCACCTGGTCTTCATGGCTGCTCATTAATCCCAAGAGATGGAGGACTTAATATTGGCTCTGGCTTAGCATTTATGAAGTGCCTGAATACTTCAGTGTGAAGTGGATTTGTTTGGAGTTTTTACTTGAACCTGTATCAGGGAATTGGGGATGGATTGATTGGTAGGAAGGGATGTCCTGAGGATTTTAACAAAAATCTTTAAGGCAAGAAAACACTAAGTTATCAGAGAAAGGAGGGCACCCCATTGCTTAGCAGAAACAAAGACCACAAAGAGTTAATTTCTGACTGACTTGCACTCTTTCGTCATATTTCACTCAAGTGCAAAAGAATGAATATATAATGCCAAGTTTCAACTTCGCAAAACACCCCTCTCCCAGCATTATGCATTTTAAAAAACTGGTTTAATAATATACATTCATGCACAAACCAATGCAATAATTGAAGATTCCTTAGAACAATGAAAGGCTAAACAAATCCTAAAATTACAAGGCTCTGTGGTACTATTTAAAGACATCCCTGTGTTACTGTAGAGTTCCAAGCCCATCTCTCACACTGACTTGCAGGGAGGACCCAGTTAATCCTACAGAGCAGGGGGCTTTAGTAACTCTCTTGCAATTAGCCTGAGGCCCGAGATGAAGAAATGGAAAGCTACCTCCACCTGCCTTTATCCCATTTACTTTGGGTTGTAACATCCTCAGACTCCATCAGGGTTAGAAAGCCCTCATCCTCCCAGAAGAGACCCCAGAAAGCAAGAATTTCTAGCTGGGCTGAATGTGGGGGAAGAGCCCATCACCATTTATTTGTGCAGCACTGCCTGAACAGCATTGTTGCTCTCATGCTGGCAGCTCCCATCCAGCTGCCATTTGCTGCTGCAAGACAAGCAACTGCACACAGATAGGCTTTGCCTAAGTGTTTGGTAACCAGCCAGGAAGGAAAACATCACCAAGGGAGTTTCAGTTCAGCATTCAGTATATTCACCATCATGGGATTTTAAGAGAGAAACCACCACACACAAAGCCACTTCAACTCAGAAATACCAGTCAGGGACACTTTTGGGTTTGTTCTCCTCCCCTCTACCCTGGTGCAGTCCTAGTAACACACCTAAATTCAAAGGAATTTTACAAGAGAGGATACAGTATATAAAAGAAAAATCAAATCTGATGGGACATACCTGATAAATGCGTAAAAAGAGCAATTATAGGAAAGAATCAGATATTGTGGCACTTCACATTTCCAATCAAAAGGTGTCAAAAAAAAAACAAACAAAAAAAAACGAAGAAAGGAAAAGGCTTTGAGTTTCTCCACCTTTTGTATTACCCACAACTGCAAAACAAATTTAAATTTGGAGGACTAAGGCTCCTACCCCTTTCCAGTGGGTCACAACATGTACATTTTCCATGCCTATTTCACTGCAAATCTAAAGAATTTCAGAATTAGTTTAAGAATGCTGATATTGGTGCTGCCTGACTTTTCAAGACTCAAAAATGAAAAGCAACATGCCATACTGAATTAGTTTCTCATTCAACTTCTATAATCCTGCAAATAGGATTTGTACTCTCACCATCCATACGCTATCTTGAAACTTTTCCCCAACTGACTACATTGGCAAACTTAATGTTCCTACCCAATAAAACTGCTTTTACAGTAAGGCTGAGAACAGTTACCCGCACTTGTGTAGTCGCACAGTTTAAAAAAAAAAAAATACACACAAAAAAAAATAGAAATAAATACCCTGACCAAGAGACATACTAATTGACTGATATTTGGACAGAGAAATGATAAATTTTTTTTCTAGAGCTATTAATATTTCATTAAACTGTGCTGTAGACTCATCACAAGTAAGGTGCTTCCAACACTTACAAGAGACCACAAAAGCCTTCATTAATCCATGGTCAAACCTCATTATAACTTCAGTTGTGTGATGTATAACCCAAACCACATGTGTCCACAGCATTTCTGAACAGCACCAACCTGTGTTTTAAGGCAGCCCTCACAAAATGCTCTCAAAGCATCAATGCTTTGAGACATCATCACAGATGGTTAGAAATACAAGTATCAGTGATGAAATCAGTGGAAGTGAGCAGTTAAATAAAGAGCCAAACTTTAATATAAGGAAAATCTTTTCCTCTGTTGTAGCAATACAAACAGAATAACTGAAGTTAATAACAGCAGAAGTATTACAGGAGACAAAAGTACCTCTCCACCCCACCAGTTCTCATGGAGTAACCTCCATTCACTCCAAGAAGAATCTCTCCAAACTACTGTGTGACAGTACTAGAGAGGAGGAAGATAAGCAGTCATCTTTAAAATCTTTGACAATATTTCCCTTAAATTTTGTTAAAAACACATGGCTATTTCTTTCACTCAGTAGACAACTTTGAGATATTTTTTAAATACTGGCTCCATTCTCTCTTTATCTCCCCTTTACAAGGACAGCAGAACAGTTCCTAAAGGAGAATTAATGCTAGATGCTGCCAACTGGACAATGAACCAATATATTTCCTAAATCTTATATTTATACACCTCCAACCTCCTTGGTATCTCTGAGCAACTGTACCAACAAACCTGTTGCTCAGGGTATCGCTTGTGATCAGGCACTGGCCAATGCGAGAAGCAGTACAGTTGGGCACCTCCAATTTTGAAAATCTAGCTCTTCATTAAAGACAGAATATTACATGGAGTGAGCAATATACTTTTAGAATTGAGAAACACTTTTATTGAACCATTCCAAAACTACGCATATGATGGCAAAGTCATCCTTCTCTCTCACTTGCCTTGAAAAAGGATGTGTCAGCAAAAAGACAGAACAAAATACCTGGCATGAATAGTCAGACCCCTTCATTTTCAGACCACAACTTCCCTATTACCAAGGAAACATGAAGGAAAAACAAGGTACTGTTAAGGAAAGACCTTCCAAAATATGTTAAAAGAGCCTCTACTAACATGTTTGGCAATCCTGCCCTTTGACCAGATGAGCTTAGTCATGCCTAATATGGAGCTGGGAGCTTTTGCAGAAACAAAGCTTCAAGGATGCAGTAGGGATGGAGAGAAACATTCCTGCCTTTTACAGCCTGAGGGATCCTGCTTTGGGACAGGGTGTCTGGAATCGACACCACCCCCCACAGCCACAGAAAGGGTAAACAGATTGGCTCTGGGTACCACCACTGAGGCTCACAACTTCCCCTCCCCTGTTCTCTCTAATTATGAGAAGTAGAACCCAAGTCCCTGATGAGTGATTTTGCCAGAAGGTATCCCTGAACATTTTCCTCAGTCAAATACCGTGAATCACATGACTAGAATAGGAATGGAAGAAACCTGACTCTATAGAAATGCCTTCAAATAGCCTACGGACTTGAGCTGAGATTTATGGGTCTGGTCTAAATCCCTTTGAGGGCAGTGTAAAGACTGCAACAGGGGAAGGCAGGAATTCTGTTCCTGCTGTGAGAAAGTACATAAGACATGCCATCCTCTGTTAATTATTTTATTTCTACAAGGAAGTCTCAGGAAAGGAAAACCTGGCCCTAAAACATGAGAAATAATATATATTACTGAACATCAAAGCTTACTTTAACAAATCAATACGATTTTATCTTTTTTCCCAAAAAAATAACAACTCTCTGCCTAAATTACAAGCACTTTGATATTATATACAACTTCAATAATAAAAGGAGCACATTCACTAAGAAACTGTTAATCAAATCACACTTATAGACAGTTAAGAATATGAACAGTTGTTCTAATAACAGCCAAGGAGTCATCCCATTTGATTATTTCTTACAAATATTTGTGAAATCATGTTCTCTTATTTTGCTATATATGTATTTGTGAGTTTATAATGCATTTAGGAAAAGTACATAAAAGTTCTTCTTAGCTGTTATTCACTGGAGTTTCCACCTACCATTTGATAGGTATGCAACAAAGCCCAAAGAGAATTGAAATGTGGTATGTGCAAGTTTACACTTCTATTTTGCATTATTTCTCACACATTAGATACTCCCCCTCCCTCCAGAAACATATTTTTAAAGTTTTTTTTCTGAGCAACACTGACAAGTCCAAGCCAAAACCCTGTTCCCTGCACAACCTAAAGTCAGATGTTTCTGCTCCAAAAGGTTTACAAACTAAAACACTAGGAATGTAAAACAAATGGATAAAACAGTGTCTACTTGGATAAATTAAGAAACCAACAGTGGAATGATTTTCTTGCATATACACCTCATTTGTAAAGCTGTATCATTTATATGCCCTGAATTTCAGAACCACTCACTTAGCAAGTCCTTGGGACCAAGAAGGATAAAGATAGAGAGACAGCTTAATTTTCAAAAAAATCTATTGCAATACTAAAAGTGGTTCTCTTAATGAAGACTGGATTCTAATGGCAGCTGTCTACATTGCAGTATTGAGGTTTTAAGGCCACTATTTCTTCTACTTTTATAAATGCAGAATATGTAATACCGCATTAAGATTGATGCAACTAAACTGAGTCCTTACAGTGAACTGTAATTCTTCTTTATTATCTTTAGTCAAATACTGCTTGCAAATTGTACTCTGGCTGCACAACTATTTATTTCAGGTTTGCTTTCAGAAAGCTAAATAGGAAAAAACATTGCTTTATCATAAAGCCACTTCTTTTTTTGTTAGCTTTGCTCTGCATTCTGAGGAAATGGTTATAAAAGCAGAGATTGCACATGGAAAACATACAGATTTCCATGACTACATTTGTGTTTACTAATAGAAGAAGATGCATGTCGAAAACTAAAAATTGAACATTTGTTCCTGGTTCCATTCTTAGCAACGAAGACCAGAACTTGCTGAGGCTACTTGTGTGGCATCCCACTCCACAGGCAGCTCTACAGAAACTGCTGGGTTTCTATGTTTGGCTCAAATGCAATTTACCACCCAAACCGAGCACACAGGCCCTTAGCAAATGCCTGGATATTTGTAACTACCACGACTTTGCTCAAAAAGGAATCAAAACTTTTCCAAACTGTTGCACACATTCTGCAGCACAGTATGAAATTCCTGCCCAAACATCTCCTCTTCTGCAAGTCTGAATGCTGCTCCCAATGCCAGCATGACAACCCAGTACCAGCATCACCATCAGCAGTATCAAGCTGGTGAAGCCTTGTTCCCACCCGCTCCTGATACCTGTACTGTGAAACATCTCCTAAGGAAGAAAGCATTTTGTTTAGAGCTCAGAGAATTTCTGCTTTGCTTTTGCAAAGGTTGTAGTACTTGCAGAAATGCACACACAGCTGCATAGTTTAGGAGTTTTAATATTCATGATATATTATGTTGGAATGAAAATCAGACAGCCAATCTCCACTGAGGCTCAAATATGAGCTGGATACCATCCTCTTTTAGGATCCCATATGGAAATAAAGAAAACCAAAACCCCACAGTCCAGCTTTGTATCATTTCATAAGGATCACAGCCAATGGGTGAGGGGAAGGAAGAGAAAATAGTTCAGGAGACAGCTAATGATGTGAAGGTTTCCCTCACCAGCACGACGAGATGTTTGCAAACAAGATGCCAGGTCAGTGATGACTTACCATTTTTTAGCAAGCCTACAAACATTGCCTCCTGAGCCACAAGCTTTTACTCTCATGACAGTTCTTACACATCATAATGAGATTCAACCATGCTGGGATGTGGGACAGAAAAACAAGCTTCCCCTCACTGCTCAGCCATGCCTATTGATAGAGATCTTTGCACCAAAGACAGGATAAAGATTTCAGATCAGTTCAGGCTAAGCTAAAATTGGAATACTACTCTAGCATAGCAAGAGGCAGTTGTGCTTGTGCGCTACTCTGCTTATGCAACAGCATCACACACTTGAGAGGAAAACTGAGGTTTACACCAGGCACTTCTTCAGTATCACGCAATCTCTCAAATGCAACGAAACCTTTAAATAGTGCACTGAGCCCACTCTTCTCACGCAAACACAGTGCACTAAATACCTACCCCTTTGTAAGCAGCAAAAGTAGACATTCAAAATAAACTTCTGAACAACGCAGTCTATTATTACATTAGACTCCTTCAGAGAAACACTCATGCCCAAAATCACTTCTACATAAGAAAACCTACAAATCAGAACTGGTGCAGAGACTTGAGAACGCACATATTGAGAAATAACACGGATAAGAGGAAATCTGATACTTTATTTATAACTACATCTTGGTAATAAAGAGGTTAAAGGCACATCATAGACAGCAAACACAGCTTTCATCTCTACAAATGGATAATCTGACTAGCAGTGCATGTGTGTGTGCCTGTGTCTGTGCATACACAAATAAGTGAAATATTCAGCACCTTGTATGAAATCAGAATCAATGGGTGTTAATTATTTGCTTACTAAAAATTTAAACATGATTCTTTATTTCTTGATAATTTCCTATACACAGAAATGCACACTGGTTCCCAAGTACAAGCTAGGGAAAAAGCTAATAAGCAACTTCTAAAATTATTATAATACATATTCTAAAGATATGAACTGCAGAGCATGCTCCCAGTAACAACAACCAAGCCACTTTCTGACTCTCTCCTCTCTGATCTGTTTATTTCTAGCAAAGTTGTGCTTGTGGATCATCTTGTTCAGAGAAAGGATTTTAAAGTAAATACAGACACATTTCTTCCTATCAATCATGATCCTAGGGATCAAAGATCTTTTGTAAAAATAATTTCCACCTCTTCCTCCCAGATGTATTCCTTAGAATATAAATACAGAGAATGAGACAAGTTGTATAAGTTTTTCTCTCAATGTGCAGAAAAGACCTGGGGACACACACTTGAAGGATTGGAGGAGGCAAAGAAGTACAATGGGTGAATTTCTATATCACTAACCCTGAGGCCATTTGGTCTATGTCACTCCAGGCAAAGTGATTTCTCTGCCTTGAAATCCTAAAAGTTCCACAGGACTACATTTTGAAATTTAACAGAAGAAAGAAAATCTCTTACATTTACTTTGGAAAAACACGTGAATCAATTGAGAAGACTACTGCTCTGATTTAAGAGTACAATATTAGGCTTCCAAAAATTGTCTGATTAGAAACAGGGCCTCAAAACATGTCTATTTAGATGGAAAAAGTAGTATAATGTTTATTTTTGCAGGTATTTGGCCTGGAGAGAAATATATGAAGCAGACTGAAGTTTCCAAATCATTTTCAATTACTCTGTTGGACTAAGGAAGAACAGATCCTTCTTGCTTGGACAGCATTCTCCATAAAAACACAAGCCCTCCTGAAGGAATCCATTTAACATGGTCTTTAAACAATACATTTTGTCTAAGCCATTTCTGTATGTCTACTTTTCTGCATCTGTGAGAGTAATAATGATTTCATTCAAGTATCCATTTCCTCATCTGGTCCCAGACTGCATTGCAGACCAGCTCTGCAAGCTCAGTATGCCACATCTAAGGATACCTTTTCCAGAGAGGAGCTTCAGTTCAAAACCAGTACCAACACCATAATGTTGTTCTCCAGAGTCTGAAAAAAAATAGATTAAGACATACAGACCAGTTTCATGAATCAGACTGCACCAAATGGAGATGGCTTAAGGTACAATACTTGTCTTCCAAGATGCAAAGTGGCCAACCACCAAACTGTCTTGGAGTGAAAATAAGGGGAAAAAAAAAGGAAAAAATTAAGGTGGTATAGGGGTCAAGTCTTCATTCTGTTTAATTTTCCCTCTGTTAAGCCATGCTAAGAGATATAATAAGCTCTGTATCATCCAAGAGGGGTTTACTCAGTAAATCAGCATCAGTTTGAGTAAATTAGCTGCTCACAGAAAAAGCATTACTCCAAGATCTTAGTGAATCACCAAGTTCAGCTGGATGGATGTTTTTTTGCTTTTTCATTTTGGACATAAATAAGCACCTCTCCTCTCAGCATCTGAAATGAGGATTAAACTGACCACAGAGTCATATTCTGTATTCAGTCAAGACAGCAGAGAAAGAATAAAAGATGATGATCATCCTAGCCAAGGTATCTTCTAATGTGAAACAGGGAAGAGATAACAGGAATTAATGGATATCTTTTTGATTCACCAAAGATCTTTTGTGCAAGAAGGGCTTTCCCAGAGGGTTCAAAAAGGATGTATTGTTTTGATTTAGCAGCAACAGCTCTATTTTTTCATAGTGATTTTCATCTTCAGTTAACATTCATCTGAACTGAAACTTGTTCTTGACAGCATTTATCCCCTTGTGTTTGTGGTTACAGCAAATCCAGGGTAATCCAGGAACTAAATTACCATGTATGTTTCCCTCTGTTCTGTCTCTGGACAGAGCTCAGATCAGGTAGAAGAAAAATTCTGAGAAGTAAAAATGAACATGCTTCTACTTCACAGATAGGCTGACCTTATCTGGAAAAGCATCCAAACAGTAGCAACCAAAGGCTGAAAACAAAGCTACCATTCATATTCAAACTAAAGAGAGACTATGAGGATGCACCTATCTTTGGAATCTACCTAGATACACACCAGACAGAGCTTTACTCAGTTCATGCTCTGGTCACCCTCAGAGGAGGGTGTCAAATGGGTTGCAGTGTTCCAACCTCAGGAAGCTGAACAAACCAGCTTCATTCATGTTTGTGCAAGTCAATTGGTAACAACAAGAAAGCACATTTGCACTTTTGATTCTTGCTTATTTTCAGAGCACAGCCTTGCTGGATGAAAATGTCATTATCATAAATCTAGCTAGTACCCCCAAAATTACCAACCAGGCAGCAATGGTAGGAAAAACTAAAAGCTAAACTCCATAGAAGACTTCTCACACACCTTCATTTAGCTCCGTGGAAAAGAGAATTTGTAGCCTCTTTCTCCGTAAGAATAATTTATGGTTTGCTCCAAAGCTCGCACTTTTCAGAACGGAAAACCTCATGCTCCATGCAGAACCTGCCAAGCTCCATAGAAAAGAGATCAGAAACGAGAGGGAAGAGGAGGGAAAGGACACTTGCTTTCATCTTTGACATTACTCAGGTCACTTTCCTAGAGATCTGTAAGAGCAGAAGGGGACACAAAACTCCAAGGAGCAGAAGAGTTAAGATAACAGTCTCCTTGTGAGACAAAAGCTGTCCTGTGATACAACTAAAAATGAGACACAGACAGGGTACTGCCAGTCCAAAACTTAAGTGTCTCTAATAATAATTCAGAAGCACGAAGGTTGTTTTGAGCCAGACAGAAGCTAAATACAGAGCATTCATGATTACTGCTGTCTAAAGTTCCCATTTACCTAAACTGATCAGGCTGAAGCATCATTTTAGGCAGAGGACCTTGACAGGATGTAAAAAGAAACACATGGCTCACAGAATGCTAATTATTTGTTATAACTGAGTTTATGAATAGGTTATTAGATAACATATTTCAGCCAATATCCTGTGGGGTTTATTCCCAAGTATGTGGTAACACTACAGCACTAGCCATGTCAAAACAAATGCACACTAGCACTGTGTAGAAACAGCAGCACTAATGAAGTAGATATCATTGGAAAAAAGTCACCGACGGTAGGAAAGTTACTGAGCATTAAAAGAATAGCTTATATAAAACTAAATTGGTTCCCTATCTTATTTCTACTGGGGGGAAAAAAGTACAGAAAGCTGGATTCATTTTTCATTGGATCATTATTATGCTCTTCTGGATATTGTCTGTAGTGACTTTCATTCCAGGAAATAATATAAATCTAGTATTACAGCTGAACTCAGGAGTCACATGCACTTTAAAACCACAAGTTTAATTGGGTTCTGGGATCAAAAAGTTATATCCAGGTTGAATTTGCCATTCTTTCAGCCTCCAATTGTCCTTTCTAAATCAGAATTGCTAATAGAAACTTTTACAAGTCTGTAATAGTGAAAAACTCTCACATACAGATAATGGGCTGGATTGTGCCTGGCTCTGTGAAGATGTGCAAAGGGGAAAAGACCACAAAGAGCCTACAATACACAATATATTTTCTGCAGGGCATGCTAGGATTCACAGCCTTCCAATTTATGGAGCAGAGGCCAGTGCTAGACTCTCAAAAGCACTCGAGGAGGGTTCTGCCTGCAGCAATTGACTTGTCTTGCACAAGAGAAAAGGACAGACATGGTGCACCTTCTCAAAAGGGGCAATAACAGCCAGGCTTTTAGAGAACAGCTGCAAGTTTTCCTTCTGCTCAAGCCATAATGGTCTTCAGGTGTTTCAAACTGTACTCATCTCACCCCTACTTTTAAGAACCATGACAATTCTTATCTTTGAGTTCTGGCCAAGCCAGAGATGCTCATGGAGGTTTTGAAGAGAAAGCAGATTAAAACTCAGTACTTATTATGTGCCGCTCCTGGAGAACAGCACTTCTCAGCTCTGATTGCACCCTACAGAGCTCAAAACCACATCCCTTTCTGTGCCAGGAGGATGATAAGCTAAGCCTAGCTGCTCTCAGAGAGGATGCTAGAATGTGGTATTGGACGTGCAGGAGCTGGCTGACAGTAATAGTTTTAGAAGAAACACATGTTACAGCGACAGTAGCAAGTTCAAGTTCTGGGACATATTAGTGACACTGTATAGTGCTGATAAAATCATGCCAAACTGTAGCTAGAAGACCAATAGTTTACTTAATAAATGTTCTTTCTCTAGTCTAGAATAGGCACTTAACTTTCATTACCTCAGAAAAAAAAAAAAAAAAAAAAAAGGAGAAAAATATCTCTCTGCTATCAGAATCAGTCACCAG
Source organism: Catharus ustulatus (assembly GCF_009819885.2). Taxonomy (NCBI): domain Eukaryota; kingdom Metazoa; phylum Chordata; class Aves; order Passeriformes; family Turdidae; genus Catharus; species Catharus ustulatus. The sequence continues at coordinate 41,930,353 of NC_046221.1, read as the reverse complement.
TCTTTCAAAAAGACCAGGAAGTCAAATCATCAAGGCTGTTTGCTGGTGTTTGTTTTGGGGTTTTATATTTGCAGTTCAAATCATCAATACAGTAAAATTTTATATAAGTTGTATATCATTTGCAAACATCATTCTAAAATAACTGCCGATGTTAAATAAAATTGCTTGAGAAGGAAAGGAATGAACATAAAGTGACAAAAATGTAAAAGAAAAACAAACAAAATTAGAAAGAAATCCTGCCACTAAGGTGTCCTAACATCAGGACATTAGTTAGATGAAGCTTAAGGCTTTGCATCAATCTCAACAAAAAATGTGGGAAAGAATATAATTTACTTCATTTGTGGAACAATACCTCAACATTTTTCTCTTCTGTTAACATGTACTGATAAATACGAGCCCAGAACAAATCCATCAGCTGCAGAGAGTGCCTGTTCTTTCAACATCCTTTACTACCAAAGAATGTTTTCCATTCTGCTGAGGAAGTGCACCCCTTTATAAACATGTGAATCAAAGCCCTCTATTCTTTAACAAAACGTGTCTCAAATTAAAGCATTAAATCTCTCCTTAATCAAAAGAGCAGCAGAGGTTGAATAGCAAAATGATTCTGCTCAGATGTTCAGATTTATCATTATTATTACTGGAGTAGTGAGTAGCAACAAAAAAATGGACTAAGAGCTCCTTTGGACAAAGCACCAAGCAGAACACAGGGGAGCCCACTGGCACAACAGGAAGCTGGTGAGGTTTCCTTGAATTTTTGGCATTGCATGCAGTCTTTTGGAGGCAATTCCTCAGTGATTTCTATGGAATGAAATTATCAATTCTCATTTGGAACCCAGGTGAATTTTTAACATGCCATTACTCTATGGCAAAATATGGAGGTTTTTTTCTCTTAAACTGTGACAAAATCGCCAGTTCTAGGATTGAAAGTCTAGTGCTCAAGCCATGCAGCTACCCAAGGTGACCCATCATTATGGCTCCAAACAATTTTAAAAATTTTACCCCCATTCATCCAGTCAAAAGTTATCCTTGTCTACAATCACTGCATTACCCTATTTTTCAAGTATCCCTGTCCTTCTGTTCCACAAAATATTCCGCCAGTACCATCAACAATGATACCAACACAGGCCACAAGAGCAAAACCAGCAGGGAAGAAAATCCTCTTTGAAAACAGGATATTGCTCAGGGCAGGAAGCAGGCTGTCCATCTCTATATCTCTCTTTGTAGCAAGTCTCTTATTGATAAGAAAATAGGTATCATCCTCACAACACAGGAGTACCGGCATCATACCTCTATAAATTCAGGTAAAGAGATAAATTCATTCTACTTCTAAAGTAAAACTGTTCATGTCATTTTTGATACCCATGTGGTATTGCCACCACAACACTGACAAAACCATGCAACTGTTATCCAGGCTAACAGTTTGTCTTACCATAACTTTGAAACAACTTCTGTGACCAGTACACATCAAACATTCCTATGAGGGCAGGATTCCCAGATCAGTTTATCAGAACAGCTGTCTACACTAAACTGTCATGCCTATGGTTACAAGAATGTGCCATGGCTAATCTGGATCTGGGTGGGATTAACTCTCTACAGCTGCTGGTTCTGAGATTTCTGGCTCTATTTAATTTGGCAAAGAACTGCACAGGAAGCTGAAAGACTCAATCACTGTAGTGAAGTTTCTGACATATTTGTGCCTGGACTCTGGAGAACCCAAACACAACTCGAGCCAGAAGACAGTAAACTACTCAATTTACACAAATAGGCATGTAAATTCAGGTTGCAGTTTTGTTACCAATTAAGTTGCCCAAAGTGCAAGTTGTCTCTGCCCTCGCTACCTCCTTCAGCTGGGTATTCGTACTCCCTCTGGGATGCCAGCTCTAGTGCTTGTTTGGCCATGTGCTGAGCTGGCTCAAAGACAAAGAGGAGGGGGAAAAAAATTGACAGAAACCAGAATGCCTTAGCTTTCAGCCATATCTGCTCCCTAACCTGATTGACCTGGTAGCCACGCAAACGCAAATGTCTGCACCAGGGAAGGAGCAGCTTCCAGCATGGACAGAACTACCTCCTACCACTAGGACTGAATTAAATAACTATGGAACAGCAGTGTGGTAGGGCTGCACTTGTCCTCTACAAAGCTCTGTGGTGTTGCAGCTAAGGGAGGGAACAGATCTGCTTGTCTGCAGCACTGCATAGATCATGATCCTGCCATGACACTGGACAGCCACTTCTTAAGATGATTTAAATATCTATAAACACTGCCTGTTCAAAATTAAACAAATTAGTTGATCTGACAATGCACATTTACTAATTACTTCAGCAACTCTTGGATAGTTTATCTAAGCCAGTAAGCCTGGCTCAGCTTTCTTAATAGAGAGCACACTTTAGCAACACAGCAGGGTAGAGAGCCCAGACTAATTTCATAAGAACTTTACAACCTGCCATCTTCATCTCTGCTGAGCCAGAAAAGGACTACCCTTTGTACTCAGCCCTTGGAGAAACACAAAGGTCTGTGTAAACCTAAGACAGAGTGCTCTATTCTCCAAGAAATGTGATTTTTCCCTATTAACATTAAATAGGATTATCAGGGAGGGATGGGGGACTTGCAATGACCCTGCCTGTTCTGTGTTTGGGAAGCTTAGGTTGCTGGGAATGCCTACGTGGTGTGTATCCACAGGTAATTAGTCATAAAGACCTCTCCTGTGGAGTCCATTAAATCCATCCCACCCCTAACAGGGTTGCTGCACAGAGATCTGAAGCTCTGCCTTCCTTATAGAGGGATACAACAGTGAAAAATCAAATCCAGGAATCAAACTCAGGTATCTCACTCATGAGATCACTAAGGCTGGCAGAAACATCGATTTTAATCAAAATCAAATAAAAAGTGAGCCACTAAACCTTCAGAGAGCTGCCACAAGCAAAGTATGTACAGCTTCACTTTAAAAGACAATAACAACAAAAATATCATAGCCTCATCTATGCTAAAATACCTTTGACATGGGCCACATGAGCCATCCCAGTTGACTTATTCCCACTGGCATGTGGCTTCAAATTGCATCCCTTCATCCAGAAACGCTTAAGAGGATTTGCCTCAAGCGAGAGCTGTCATGACTGCATGAACCTTCACCCAAGGATTCTTCCCTACTGAAAAAAAAGCTTTAATTTGCAGCTAATGCTTTACAGTACTTTCTCCATTTGAGGTTGCAGGAAAAGAAGGTTGAATCTCTGCATCTCTATGCAACCAGGACCAACTATACCTGCTCAGTCCTTCAGAGTGAAGGAATCATGTCCTTTTTCTACTGATAGAGTCATTCCTACCACCAGGATCCTGGATCCAATGTCCTCATCAACAAGTGGTCAAATCTATAGACTTGTGCATTCCCAAACATTTAGTGCCCCTAGTATGCCTCCATTTAGGCCTTTGATTTCTCAGTGATTTCCTCACTAGGAAGTTTAACAAAGGACTGTATGAGATACAGCCAGAAATGTTTCCCACACATTCCCTTCAAAACTTCCATGATAGAAGTCATATATAATACCTCCTATTAACAAAGCACTTTCTGTGACTAAAATCAGAAATATTCTGTAAGATACTGCAAGTGAAGCTGTTGAAGTACATTTTAGGAATAAAACAGAGGTTCAAGAGTCTTTAACAGAGAAAGAGCTGTGATGTTCACAGGTAAGTACAGTAAATTCACAAATACAAGCCGCACTGAGTATAAGCCGCATCTCTAGGTGTTGGCAAATATTTCGTTTTTTGTCCATAAATAAGCCGCACCTGAATATAAGCCGCTCTGCTGTTCGCAGCGAGGACCCGCGTGCAACAAAGTTGCCAAATAGTAACAGAACGGCGGCAGGGCGGGGTTTACTGGCTCAGCTAAGGCTGTGCAGGCTCGGCCTGCAAGGGGCTGCTGACGGGGCCAGGTAGCCCAGCCCGGCGCTGCCGCTCGGCGGGGCCACTGGGGGCCAGCCGCTGCTGCCACTGGGCTCGGTCACCACGGCCCGGCGCTGCCCTGTGGTGGCAGGCAGGGACGGAGCCCCCCGCCGCCTCCCAGAGCCGCGGCAGTGGCGGCCCGGGTCCCCCGCCGCCTCCCAGAGCCGCGGCAGGGGCGGCCTGGGTCCCCCCTCTCCTCCCCGAGCCGCGGCAATGGCGGCGCGGGGCCCCCCCCCGCCTCTCCCCCGGGCTGTGGTATAGGAGGAAAGGAGGGAGCTCTCTCGCCTCTCTCCCCGCCCCCCGTGCTGCCTGCAGGCAGCCAGGCTCCACCCGCGGTGCAAGAGTAGCAATTTGTAACAATCGTAAAATGCCGACTTTGCAGCAGCTCAGCTCAGCGCCCTGGCTGGCACTTCTGAGGTTGTAAATGTCAGATAATTATTCACATATTAGCCGCTCCTGAGTATTGGCCGCATTTCCGGTTTAGAAGCAAAATCTTAGTCAAATTGGTGCGGCTTGTATTCGTGAAATTACTGTATTGCAAGATATTTATCTAGGCCCATCAGGCAGTATTTTTTTTCCCCCTTACCCTCTCCTTTTCATCTAAAGCATCCTACTGTACATTAAAAAAAATTCTAACCTCCCATGTAGCCAATGGATTCCACTAAGCAAAAACAACAGAAAAAGTAGAAGAAAGCATAATAGAGCCCCAAGAAGATGTAGCAGGCAATGCAAACTCACCTTCCAAACTGGCCTTTTCATTTTAGTTAGAGAGTTTCATCCTTGTTATAGTAACAGGGACAATTATATTCTCCAATCTTTGAGGAGGGTGGCTGAAAATCATTAGCAACACCTGCATCTGCAAATCATTCTGTAATGCTCTGAATGAAAGATGATAATAAATTGCACTGACATTCATGGAATATTTGCAATTTCATCATTCAAAAGAACACAGGGATTCTGGAGGAGAAGCCCGATTGAAAATCTTATATGATAGGAAATAATATGGGTAGTTTGCATTTATATAGCTCCCACCATCTGAGAATATTAAAAATTTAAAATATATATATATCAACTGTATCTCTGAACATCTTTCATACGATTCTATAGGCCTTCTTGCCAACCTCAGATCAGAAAAGGAAGACCAGTGAGTTTTTTTCTTCAGTTCAGTTCATACAACAGGGTAAAAGGCAAAAGAAGAAACCAGTCAGGAATTGTTTGCTCTACCTACCCCACAGCTTCCTAAATGCTTAAGTGCTGACATCAGAAAAAGAAAAAATTCTCTAAAACATAATGAAGTGGCACAGAAACATTTATCAATGCTGCAATCTGGAATAGAGTTTAGCCTTTTAGCAATGTACTCTGAACTGAGGGATGAAATAAGTTGCATAGCATGTAACATTCCTAAAGCAAATTCTACTGTAACTTAATTAACATAGAAATACAATTTTTCATCTATTCAATAATAGAAGGAAAAATCCATTCTATTCCCTAATGAACTACAGTTAAAATTTCCTTTGTTTCAGCTTGCCAAGAGTGGAAATGTTACTAGTTCATTTCTTGACTTTTTCTTTTAACCTTGTTTGTTGCAGAAATTTCAGGGAGTACAAACAACCATGAACTGAGAAAACTTCCTAAAATCACTTGGACTCCATTGTTTTCAGCACAGCAGTTTATATTTCAGCATTATCGTGCTGTCTAGTCCTCTTCTAATTTTCCCCTGGCCTCAGAACATGGTTAGCTGGGGAGCAAAGAGGAAACCAGGTGGCTTATGAATAATTAGTACTTTTTATAGTATTTTTTCACATGCATATCTACTAGCACACTGTTCCAAATTTAATGGGATTCTGAATACTCTGAACATAAAGAGAAGTATTTACACAGAGCAGCATTGTCTGTCTTGGTTGATTTATTGTTGGTAGAAAGAACTCATTAGCTGTCAGGACAGTTGCTGAAAAGATTATAATGCCAATGCACAAAGTTGACATAATGAAAATAAAGGAAAGAACTTGGGCCAAATTCAGAGCCAATCTGTAAGATAATGTAATTTATACCCACTTATGGTCGCTCAGATTCCCTTAGAACTTGTTCTATCCACTCCATTGATGCATGAGGGAATCTAAATTGATGTACTTTATATATCAAAGCGTCAGAAACACTATAAGGTCCCTAAGTTTGGGGCACTTACAGTCGTGCTTTCCTACATATTGTTCTCTCCATTGATCTGTCCTGAATTCTCCCTCCCTTTATTGTATCAGCCTGTGATTTATGCCATCAAGAATCCCTGAAATGCAATGTGCCAAGTGAGAGGCAGAGTGTAGGTAAATGAGCATGACTCGAAGGAAATCTAAATAGAAGTAACACAGAACTTAGGGAAGCCAGGTGTCTCTCACAAGCACATCAACTCTTCCCAGGGCTTGGATTCAATTTGAGATTTGGCTCTGCATATCCTCCATTACCACTGGCAATTGAATTTGTTACTCAAACAATACAGCTCATAGACCCTCAATTTAGGGCCAGGAGAAACATTACGATGGTCTAGTTTGACCTTCTGCACAACAGAAGCCATCAAATATAACCCAGAAACCCCTGGACTGAACACAACAAGGATGAGTGAGAAAGACCCAATGTCAGTTTAAAGACTTCAAGTCATAGGGGAATCTGCTGCATCCCTCAGCAATATGTTCCAGTGGTAAATTACCATTGCCTTTCAAAACACGCACTGTGTCATCTGAATTTTACTGGCTTGAACTTTCAGTTATTGGCTCTTTCTTTGTTCTACAAATTCTTTGTTCTACAAATTCTAAATTTCTCTATATATTTCTTGTAGACTATATATTCAATTGCCTCTCACCCTTCAGTTCACTGTCTTACATTTTCTACATCCGGACTCAAGAGAACAAAAACTTCTTATTCAAAATAGTTTTAGAGTTAGTTGAGTTTGCAATGAAAAGTATTTAAATATGCTCTCCTGATAAAAGCATTTTCATTTGGGAGAGGAAACAGGACAGATGGAATCTGGTGACCACAGTCTCTTCCTTCAGTATCTGAGTACTCCAGGATACTATCAATTGAAGTATTTACTCTCTCTGCTCTTTCTGAACACACTGGGAAGAAGGGAAAGAGAGCCAGGGTTGCAAGAGGCTTGACTGTTAAACCACTGCTCTTCAGTTCCTTCTACAGCTCTCTGACTGACAGCTATTCTGCTATCCCACTCTAAGTGAACACTCCATCACACAAAAATAATCCGATTTTATCACCATCTGCTAATATACAGAGATATGTGGTCAGCAATAGCTCTAGTGGCAATGATAGATGGTCATATTTCCTGGTTTCCTGTTGAACTACAAGATACCGTGTAACAAAAAAATCCTTACACCTTAAGAGAAACCTCATTACAAATTGCATTACAACATAAGGAGTTGCAGGAACATATGAGAAAGACATAAAGGGATGCTCTGAGTGGCATTCTGGTTTTCCATCAACCAGTAAATGGATTGTCCAGAACAGAATGTTTTCACATTGTTGGCATTTTTATTTCTAAGCCCTCCAAGTAGATTTGTCAGAGAGTACAATGTATGCCACTGTTGTTTCTGATTTCAGAGGTTGGCACAGTAATCTGCTCTTCTCAGGCATGGTTGATGTTACCGGTCCCAGTCTGAGAGATGTTAAAGGTCTGTGGTCTGTATGACTGAAAGGGATGATGCACAGACTAGGTCAATTTCTCTTCTGGTCAGAATCTAACTCTTGGATAGAAATTAGCTGGCCCTCGGCAAAGCTAACATTGCTTTGTTATCTGTCAGGATTATCTGCTGTTCATTTGGAACATCTGCTCCCCAAGAGGGGGACAGACTGCACAGGAGCATCAAACAGAGCCAGGAGGAAGCACATGGCTGCAGCAAACCACAAAGAGCAGCCAGCATCAAACACCAGTTCAGTGGTTCCTATCGGCTAATGCCTTTCATCCTGTGGCCTCCTTCACCTCCAGACTTGGCCTCTGTCTGCATTTACACCTTCCCAGAATAAAATCCTTGCTTCCCCCACCCACTTGGTAACCATCATTCAGCTAGTTTGTCTATGACTCATCCACTTCAAAACCTGCTGACTCACAGGCCTCAAAAAGGAAACTTGCTCAAAGAACGCGCTGAGATGCGGGTACGCCGTCCACGCCAGCGAGGAACTCATCCAAGCTGACCTGGGCTTTTTACTAGTGAAAGGGAAGGAGGATGTGTTTCGTTTGTGAATCTGTATCATTTTAAAGCCTAATTAGCTCACAGATATTTATAACCAAAGTATACCTCCATGGCCTGATTTCCAAAAATATTTTGCATCCAGTAGCTCCCACCAAACCTAATGGGCACTCAAAATAAGATAAGCATACACACCTATTCAAACAAGAATATACAGGCTGACTTCTTGTACCCATGGGTAAAAACTGACTTAACTCATGTGATAAAGCATGTTTAACACCTTTGAAGAGCATGTTAAGTTAAAATAGCAGCCATAGGAAAAAAAAAGTAATTAAAAAAAAAATTAAGACATTTTAGATGTACCTGTCACACACCTGAGTTGATCATGCTCCTTCACCTTCACATTTTTAAAACTAAATGTCTTACAGGGGAGGGACAGCAGGCCCTCCCTGAAGGAAAAAATTAAAGAACCAGACAAATTTGCCTTAATTTTTTCCACTTCACCATATAATTACTAATGGACCTACATAAGTAGGTACAGAATTCTCTCAACCAAGAGTGAGGAACTCAGCAGCTTCCTCTCTCTTCCTCTCTTCCACATCTCTCACCAAGAGGCAGGAATTCCTTGTGCCTTCTTATAATACAAGCCAATGAGAAATGTCTGGTAAAGGTCCTGTAAATCCATTTGATTTCACTTCTAAGGAAAGGAGGAGCATGCTCTGAATGAGGTCTCTTCTAATACTGCACACGTTCTAACAAAATACTATCAGCATAGTGAGGAAATGAAATTTCACACGGCAAGATTATCCTCCCTGCTGTCCACATTTCTCCTGAACTCTACCAGAATTTCTCCTTCTCCAAAAACTGCCCACTAAATGAACAGCCTAGTTCAAATCCCTGCCTTAATGATGAGTGGCTTATATTCAATTTTCTCTAGCTATGAAATAACCACCAGTAATTCTTCAGTCAAAAGTTACCACAGACTTCCATCTTCACTAGGACAGCCCTGAAAGCACTCATAAATGTTGGCTGTAGGACAGGTCTAGCTTGCTCTAGAAAAACAACAACTAAGCAATGACGACAGGATCAGTCATCCTCTGAATTAACCACAGGACTCATTATTACAATTTGAGTTTCTTCAAAATTTCTTACTCTTCAACATCCAAGGAAGACACCCACGCATATAAACTAAATATAAACTAATCAAGGTGTTTCTCTGACAGACTAAAAAGAAAGAGAGAAAACAATGATGTTATTTTTATTTCTCTTTGAAATTATATGGGAAGAGCCAAGTACCTTGTTTAAACAGACTACATAGCTAGTTAGATAGATTAGCCACATAATACTAATATTGAAAAGGTTCAGAACTGAATATCTAAACCAGTTAGTAAATCCTCTCACTGTAATCTTTCTAGCTTTAGAACTTAGTCCTATGTCCCTAAATATTTACTCTTACTAGAATAATTTTAAAAGGTAAAAGATTGCATCTAACAATTTACATTAGCTGATACAGATCTGGTATGCATCACCTGTAAAAGTGCAAATATTATTCGAATGTTTTCCAAACAATTTAGATAACATTGAACAAAAAAGAAAACCTCTGTAACACTGGATATTTGATAACTTATCCCTTATCTGCTTATGTGACATTTAGGAAAACACATTTTTAAAAGTCAGTAATGTATTCTGAATGTAACACTGACACTTCTTGCACCCCATAATCTCAGTCAAATCATAAAAAGGAGAAGAAAAAAATAATTTAAAAATCCACTTAATATCTTCCAAAACAACAATATTTTAAAAATATTATTAGAATGTAAAATTACTTAATGCAAATATTGTTTTTAAAAATTCCCCACCCAGTGTATTTTCTCACCCCCTAAAGAAAGATGTGTCAAAGATTGCACAGCTCACTGGGGACTTCAAAGTTGCTATCAATCTCTACATAGAATGCATTCAGATACTGCCATGATGGGCAGCAGTATAAAGCCCAAAGAGAGAGAGAAAAATAGATAAAATGCCCTCAGGAACAAGTTCCTTTCCAAGAAAGCTTACTAAACCAAGGCTTAAATTGAAGCAGTATTATTTTTCAATGTAGAAGCAGCTTTTCATCTTTTAACTTTCTCTTGTTTGTAATACACTCAAAAAATGAAATTTCTATCCTAAAGGCCAAATTCTGGCAGTCCTCTTCCCACTGAATAATTCCTCATTCTGTATGCAGCACTGCAGTTTCAGCAGAGTTGCTTACAAGGCAGTGTTCAGCTGTGAGCACACCTGGACCACAGGATGGGGCCCACAGGGAAAACACCTCACAGGTTACCAGTCTCCCAACACCAGCACTCCATCTGTCCCAATAAATCACTTCTACCAACCTCAGTGGGAAGAAAATTAAGACAATTAAACAAATAAGGCATGGGGTTTTTTTTCCACCTCTAGTTGTCTGCTTTGGATATTCCAACTGTAAATGCTGAGTAAGCAACAGATACAGCAGCACTTGGCATCAATATGAAACAGAAACCCAGAATTTCAAAATGCATGTCTAATTAAAAAAAAAAAAAAAAAGTCAATCATCAGCTGAGTGTTAAAACTATTATCTATAAAATCAAGAAAAAATCAGCACTGCAACATACACCTAAACATATGGAGCCCTGGTAAGGCTGGATATTACATTCCAAGGTTTTTAAGAAGACTGCATTCTGCTTTTCATTGGGTGACTTTTGAGCCTTTCAGGTATATCTGGATTAGACATTCAAGCTTCTCTCTGCAATCTAGAGGAAGATTAGAATTGGTACATACACAAACACACATTTTGATAACTTAGACCCTTTTGAACTAAAGTACCTTAGGAAAAATAAATTTCTGCCACCTAGTATAACTGGAAGAACTCGTAACAGACCAAAGCAGTAAGAATTTCTCAAAATGCCTGTTTAATAAAAATAAACTTCACATAACTGCTAGAGAAGCTTCTGTTGCATTTTTTCTATCTAAGCAAACAGATATTTTGTGGTAGTCCATGCATCCCAAACACTACAACATTTTTCAAAATTAAAATGAAATAGGGGAAGAAATCACATCCCTCTTCATTATTCAATGCAAGTTGTAGAAGTTAAATAAAGAGTAAAGTTATTAAAATCATTAACATCACACCACTAACAAAATGAAGAGTTATCTGTTAAGAGAGATACCTGCTTTTGGATATATATTCTATTCACAGCTGTAAAAAAAGAATACAAACAAAACCACCCCAAAAGACCCAAACTCTTTCCCTTTCTCTCCCAACTCTCCTTCCCCTACAAAAAATACAGTAAAGGTGAGAGATTTCCCTGTCAGTTTGCAAGTGCTGCTTGGGGAAAAAACAACAACAACAACTACAAAAACATTAAGCCCTAAGGAGCTCTTGGTCTTCAAAAGTGCAAAGTACATACGGTTCTAGTTGAAATTAAAAGTAGCTGGAGGTGATCAGCACTTCTAGCTCTGAGGCCCCAAGCTACTGTACAGAGCACCGTCCTTTTGAAATTTCAGTATTTACCAGCAGCCATCTTGCTGAATTGCAAGACACGCACCCCTTTCTCCCACAGTATTTACTTTTCAAAAGCACATAACAGTTGTGGGCAGCATGGCTCTCCTGCAACATGACAGCCCTGGTGAAACAGGAAGCAAGCATGAAAAAATACCAGCTCTAATCCTCACTGAGCACAAGCCCCCAGCCGTTGCACACCAGGATATTTCCAGAGCTCTCATCTGCTGGGAATAGACTTCTTGTCTCACACTGACCTCAACTGCTTTGCTCTTTTGTCCAGTTCCATTACATTCTCTGTGAAGTCAGCCACCAACATCAGCTAAGACTGTATCTGTTGAATACCAGTTTACCGACACAGAGAACTCCAGAAATCCACTCCATGGCTTGCTTCACTTTGCAACACCCAAAATCTACCAGACAATGCATGGGAGACTGGCCATCAAAGAGCAGTGATGGAGAAATCAAAGCCCAGGTAAGCACAAAGGTAGTGCACAAAGGTAGAAAATAATAAATTATTCTGTGTAACTGAAACCCCTAAGTATTAGGGAAGAAAATGGAAAAAAAAAATCAGCAATGCATGAACTGGGAAGGCAGAGTGACTCATTCCCAAGGTGATGGAGTAGCACACACTATATGGGTAAACAATAAACACTATTTGCCATCTACCATCCAAGTCCTGGCACTGCTTTGCAGCACAACCTCCTACCAGGCACTCCACTTCTCTCCTTTGCTGTTCCTACCCACCTTTCTGAGGCTGCCTTATTTACATTGCTCATAAACTCTTGCAGGCAGGGACTATCTCTTACCCTGGCTTTGTATGCAGCTCAGCACAAACTGCACAGTCAGAGGCACTCAGTAAACAGTAAAATACCATTAAAAAAAAAAAAGAAAGAAAAAAAAAAGGGGGGGGTGGGGGAAGGAAGAATATGACTGGCTTAGGAAATACAACAATATCTATACATAACAAAAAATGTTGATGGTCAAATGATAGAAAAAAACACATTAGAATGGCATACACATTAGAATTAGGTAGAAAAAAAGAGAACCAGCAGTGTTCTTAAAAGGCTAAGAAGAAAACCAAAGCAAGGCAGGGAATCAAAACAAGGACATTGGTAAAGAAGCATATTTGCTAAATCACAAATGATGGACAAACTGTAGAATAAAAATAAGGCTTCTGCCTTTCTTTACATTCATTTCATGACAATGATGCCCTTATGCCTCAGCTTTTTCAAGGTCTGTCCTTGTCACCTAAGCTTCAGATCACCTCTTTGACCCTCAGGCTGGTAAAAAAGAAGGCATGAACTTACCTGACAATCTACCCTGAGAGCAAATGAGAATGTGGGAAAGTGGAGGAAGGAAATAAAATCCACCTATCTCTACCTCAAAATAGCTGACTAGTGCAGAAAGTAAGTCACCCACTGAAGGTTAAGAAATCATAAACAACTAGTAATTTACTCCCTTGTTAAAAGACCAGGAGAGATGAAGCATAAACACCTACTTCATCGGCTGTTGCTGGAGCACGGCAGTCCTACTTCACTCCTCAACACACATTGTAAAATCACAATCTACATCTTTGTGGCCATTGGCAGAGTTCCTTGCTCAGTTTTAAAACACCAATAATCAACCCTTGTTTGTAGTGTTTTCACATATTTATAGCAAGACCCTTGGGATACAAGAAGTTATCAGCATCAAGAATATCATCATTCCTCTCCCATCCATGAAGTACCTTTGAGCCAAATAAGCTGTGATTTTTAAAAATGCAACTATTTCCCACACAACAGAGAGGGAAGCACATATGATACTGTTACAAGCCAAGGTGAAAGGAATAAAAAGAGTAATGACAACAGAAAATCTAAAATAAGTACTGGCAAGGCACAGTCAGGCATGAGAAAACCAAAGCCTGTGATAGTTCTGTATCTATCAACTACTACTTAGCTAACACCCACCCATAAATAACTTCTTTGCTATTGCCTTGGTGATTAACAGGGTGCTGTAGATTTGAAATATTAACCTGAAGGACTTGAACACAGACCAGTTTCCTTATACAATGTTGGTGGAATTGTGGCAGTTGTTTTCTACAACCTTCCATCAGTGCCTGACAAAGCTGGCAAGGGCCAGTGGGACTGGGATGAACATGCACTGTTTGAAAGCATTTTATTCTCTTTTACTTGGAAGAATGAAGAAGTTCTTTGCATCCTTGTCCAGGTGTCTGTTAAGTTTTTGCCTCCTGGAAACATTTGTGCCAAGTGCTGTCCCAATCTCTAAAACTCGGCAAGCTGCCTGATCTGCCCCTCATAGCACTGGTCAAACAGCACAAACACCTTTTCCAGTCCCCTTAGCAGGACTCCTCCTTCAGTCAACGTCCTTCCCCAGCACTGGGGACACGACAGGGAATACCCCTCCTCCAGAAAGTTCATCCTCTAGCCCTGCTCCATTTGTCCTCTCCCTGGCAGAAAGGCTCAAGAGGACGATGTAATATTGAACCAGCAGGCAGGTTCAGGCACTTGCCTCAGGTAAGTGATCTTGCAAAGTGCTCTGTAATTCCATGAGTCACATTGGGTTTAGTGTCAAATGTCTTTGAGAACTCCATCTGCTAAAGCTGTGGGCACTCAACACTTCTGGATAATCAGAGAGGAATATGTCACCTTCCGAAAATGCTTTCCCCTTATTTTTTCCAGCTTTTTCTCCACTCTTAGACCATTCATGCACCACATTTGCTCATAAAGCAGCAACAGCATTCCCCACCTCCATATGCTGCCCAAAGAGAGAGGTGTGGATGCACACAAGTCTATCCCCCAACTCTTGATAATCCAGTACAGGCTTCTGAAAGCTGAGGTCATTATTTGCATGCAGCCATTACATGAGCAAATAAGGTGTTTAAGGCACCTCTCAGAATGAGCTCTGAAGATTAGTTAATGTTTATACAGCCCACTGAAAATTGAAATGACTGCTACATGCTAAGTATTACCATCACCAGGGATCCATTTAAGTCAAAGCAGGGCAGACAGTGAAGGAAACAAAACTTATTTTTTCTGTCCAGCACAACAATTATTGCCAGGCTTATGCATGCTAAAAACACCCAATAACCCATCTAACACAGTAAATTAATGCTTATGCTATTAAGTTTAGACAATCTTAAGCTGAAAGCTTTTCGAACTACAGGAAATTGCATGTTGCACAGGGACAACTGTATACAATTACAGTGATTTCATAAAACGGCAGAGATATAAAGCAGAAACTGAGTGGTCGGCAAGGTTTCTAAATCACACAGATAACAAGTATGTCCTGGTGGGCCAGGGGTCTACATCTTTCTTACAGCTGTTCCTAGAGACAGGAATTATATCCATAATCTCCAAATTCAAGACAACTCAGTGCATTGGACACCTGTATCTGTGAGGCAATTGATCAGCAGGTACTATTACTGTCATTGTGGAGTCACCATACATCAGCCAGTTTTATTATTATCCCATCTTGCACCACCAGCTGACACTCACAACAAAAGCAACATTAAAAAGGACATGGAAATATTTGGACCAACCCATGTGTTTCTTTGGGATGCAAAAGCTCCAAAAAGACACAAAGAGCACAAACATGAAATGCAACGAGTGTGATGCTCCCCCAGGCAGAAAGTTCCCAGCTGCTTTGCTATGTCTGCTTTATGCTTGCTTTCATGAAGGATTTTTTAACACTACACTTAGTGCAGCTCTACATTTGACACAGTAAACGTCGTCTTAATACAGCCTAGGTAAAGCTTTCAGCTTACCAAGTCCTGCTGCATGCTTTGTCAAACATCTGAAGGACTGTGGTGCCTCTGACTTTTTTCTGATGTCTTGCAGGTATAGAGTCATATTAAAGGTAGTTTTCATGACTGCAAAACCAGGCAGAGGCTTGTCTAAGAGCTATCAGTCCTATTTTTTACCTTATTCATTGTGCCGTTCACAGCCCATTTTTATCGCCAGTCTCCTTGCACTAAGCAATTCCAGAAGCGTCATTTGCACACCAAACGAGTGCATATTGTACCATTCAGTTACATGTGGTAGATTATCGGGTTGTGTATAGCAGCTAAGCAGAACATCGACAGCTGTGTAGACACATCTCAGCTGATACTAAAAGAAGTCTTGTCGACAGTTCTGATCTTAAAGTAAATACACCGAAAAACTTAGCTCCAATTAGGCTGTGGCTGATATGATTTTCTGGAATGAAAACTAAATGAATGTGGCTGATAACACCATCTTTGCAAAATATCTTGTTTGGTTTGTCTTTAAAAGATTACATTTTCAAGATAAAAAGGTCCTGACTTAAAAGAAATGTCCCTGCTATCCGTGTTCACAAAAAATCTGAATTTTGTATTTTAAGCTGTGGTTTATGCTTCGTTAATATGAAATCACCACCCTGCATCACTGACATATTAGTCGAGCTCCAAGTGACCTAATTCATTTTTAATATTTCATAGTTTGTTAAAAGCTGTAATGAGAGATCACTAACACGGATCTGACACTCCCTGTCATGAATCAAAAGATGTAGGGAAAAGGTCGTGCACTTACTAACTGGCACCAAACCAAATTCATCACTACAAAATGAGAGAACAGAAATGAAGACTGCATTTCCCATTATGCTTCTCTCTTTGTAAGAGTATCCATCAACTTGTATGACACCAAAAGCAGAATTTATTTATATGCATGTCCCCCAATAAAAGGTCAGAGAGAAGTGAGAAAGAAGAAATAAGGATTGCAGCCTTTGTCTAAGCAAGTAGTTCCTTCTCTTTAAAGCATACTCAGCAGCAACAGCCTTTGAAGACCAAAAGGAGAAACAATTCCCAACCACATAAAGAAACTAACAAGTCCCTTATATGGCTAAGAATTGCAATACAATTTTTTTTCCACAGTCAGAAAAATTAGAGCAAGAGGGGAAAATAGAGCAAACTTTAAACAGGCAGCTCTCTCAGCACCGGGGAATTCACACAGGCACCTCATTCCAGCTTTAAGAACTGCCAAACACTTTCTTCTTTAAAGGGAAGGAGGACATTACACCAGGTGAGTTCCTGAAATCTAGATTTTTACTCTCCTGTTGTAACTATGGATACATAGCTTTAAAAACCTTTTGTGATGTAGCGGTACACCAGGCTCCGTATCTCATCCTCTGGTGAAACGCTCCATCTGAAGTTCCCTAATGTCCCTTTATTTCACAGGTCACCAACGCACCACGTCAAGGTTTTGCCAGCTCTGGGTCTGCACATCCAAAACAGCCCTCTGCCTTATCCACAGCAACTTCAGTCTGCCTTTCACTCTCCCATAACCCTGGCGCAAACACTGCCAGCTTCTCAACTGGGAAGGCAACTAGACTGCATCACACATTCCAAATAACCAGAGTCTCTTGCAGGCAAGACACACAAGACTTGGTGCTTGATCCAGTCCTGCCATCTCCCATCAGCAGAAGGCAGAAAGGTCAGGCTCCTGTGCAGCATCATACTGAACTCTGAATGGCTCAGCCTGGCTGGTCTCTAAATATAGCTGGGCAGAGGAAGGGCTGTGAAAGTGGGTGGGGAAGGGAGTGGAACAGAAGCCAAATGAGCAATCAGTTAAATACAACAAAACCACGTTGGTCCACCAGTAAGACTTTCCCTCTCTATTCTGCCACATTCTGCAGCAGAGTATTTAAGCACAGCTTCAGGATTAAGTCTATGAATGCAAACTCACAGAATAAAAACAAACTGCTGGTTGATTTCTACTTGGGGAGAGGGGAACACAAATCTGTTTAACAACTTATCTTCTTGAATAAATTTGAATCGCACGGGAGTGACATCACTTCCACAACATGATAGCACATAAATCATCATCAACCACATGGTACTAACCATAAAACATGTGTCAGGAAGACACCAACAAGGAACAAAATATCAGAGTGCTTTACATTGTAAACATGCAATCTTATGTGTTTTCTGGCTTCTACTATGATCTATATACGTCAGGTGGTTTATTTCATTCATTTGCATCTGAATGAAGTCAATACAATTAGCAGAGGAACCCTCATAGAAAATCTGTCCAAACAATTTCATCTGCATAAATATACATCAAATTAAGCACTTAAAAATGTAAATATTTACTTTTTAATGAACTATCACATTCAATACTGAAGTTAACTTTACAACAAATAAGCAAAGAGGGAATTTATTTCCACCATAGTTGCAAGAAAGCCCAAAACCAAACAAGATGAATAAGAAAGACAAAAATAAGGAAGGAAGGATGGGGGGAAATAAAAAAGAAGAAAAAAAAAAAAAAGATTTTCCATCCAAAAAGCAGGAAAAACAATCTCTTTCTCTTATTTGACAATGTCAGACCTGAAGTCTTTCAACTATTAAAAAACTTCAAGGAGAAGCGATTATACTTTGCTGTAAACCAACAAAATGTAAAAAACAGTATGACTGAGGAATTCAACAGGAGCTTCCATTCTGCAGCTACAGATAGGACAAGCAACCTTTGCTTAAGTTCTCCATTTAGAAACACTGTATCCTCAGCAAAGACCGACACAGAAAACTGACTTGTTTCAAATTTCAAAGAGGCTACACAGAATTTTTATCTCAAGAATTACAATTAAAAGCAAAACCAGCTCTCCAGTACTTTTTTCTGGATTAAGCGTACTTAGTCTCTTACAGAAATTGTTAATCTTCATTATAGGTTCTGGGCTCCATGTGAGACATCTCCTATGGCAATTAGGCTTCCCCTCTGTATAAATCATATCTCAACTGGCAGAGAGAGAAACAGACAGAAAGACAAAGCATCTGGTTTATGTTGCTAATTCTCTAAATTTATAAATCACGATAAATAATGTTAAATAGAAATTATAGCCACAGCAAACACAAAATGTTGTTAAGTATCAGATGAGCCATGTCCTTGACCCCTTGCATAATGCAGAATCATTTTGATTTACTGTTTTTATTTCTTTTGTGACTGTTGGGTTTGTTTTTTTTTTTTAAACCTGCATATTGTTCAGCTGTCCTGGTTTTGCCATCGTGATCAGTATGTGCTTTGTGGGCCTGATTCTGTCTTGCTGAAGAGAACTGAATCTTTTTCATTGATTTTTCAAAGGAAGCAAAACAGATCCCTCTAACTTCTATTCAATATTATCATTGTTTGTCCTCCACTTTAATATTGGTACATCATTCTGCATCAGTAGACACCACTCTTGGGCTGATACCTGCTTATTTGGAATAGCTGTCTTTGTAAAACTGTTTCCTTCTAACCTTCGCTTTGTTACTCAATCTTGCCCACATGAGTGGGAAAACAATTGCAAAACACCACTACAGGACTACTCGGAGTATAGGCTCTGACAATATCTGAGTAAATCACTGTTCTCTGTCTCCCTTCTTTGCCCATCTGCAGTCTTTGGTATGGAACAACTATATCATAAAAGCTCTCATTCACACATGCTTTTGATATTACACTATTTAATCACATACAGCTGTAGCTGATGAGACGGTTACAAAACACAATTTTAATGCAGCACTGGAAGCAAATTTTTGAGACATATTAACAATTTTCCTCTACATAAAATTTCTAGCACTAAAATTCTTTTCTTCAAGAAAATAAAAATACAACCAGACCATTTGTCTTTTTTTTAAGAAGTCTACTTCTCTTCCTGGACAGTCCAGAATGGGGTTGTTTGCAAGCAAACTTAGTCCCCCGCCTGGAATATAGATAGTGGAAAATTAACTTCTCACCCTGAAAGAAAAAAAAAAAAAAAAAACAAAAAACAAAATTAATTAGAAAACGCTGCTTGCAATTACATGCAAAGGGAATACTATACAGGCTACTCACAGCAAGACCTGAAATGAACTCAGACATCCTATTTGAAACACATCCTTTGTTATCTTTTATTATTTTTTAATTCATGGAAATTTAAGAACTGACAGTCTGATGATTTTTACCAAGATACTTGAATTAAAGTGCAAGCATACTACCATGCTTTCTTTGAAAGGACTTCATGCATAAAACCCAAACCAGTTCATTTCTGAACCACTGCACTTTATTTTGAAAGGGCACCTCATATAAGGCATTCTAAATTATAACTATTAACACACTTACCACAGCAAGATCTTTGTAGCCTCATCTGGCAAATGCTTGCAACTTTAATCTTTCATTACAGAAGAAAATAACTGCTTTCAAAATAAATAGCCATAGACTATCACAATATATAAGTATTAGAAGTAGTAAAAATTTGAATGTTCCTTTTCCACAGGTTTAGTCTGGGTTTTTTTTGTTTGTTGGTTTGTTTCTTTTTTCAGGGTTTTTTTTAATTATTTGCTGCTTTCATTTATGGGTACTTGTGGGTTGGTTCATTTTTAATTTAAACAGACTTGCATTGAGGCAACATATGAAAGAAAGATTAATCAAGAAATTTAACACCATTTTAATACATATCATCATGTCCCTTAAAACAACAGAAATATTTTTATCCAGGCATGCAAGGATAAATGGAAAGCAAATGAGCTCATATATTCCTGCATTTTTCACAGGAACACAACTTTTATCTTCCTTATTGTTTAAGCCAATTGGCAAATACTAGAGATAGATTAATATTACCATCAAAATCATAGCTAGGCTGAAATACTTTTAAATGGCATTTAAATGAATTCATATTCCTTTTGGGCAGCTCTCTGAGGCATTTAAAACATGCTGTGACATACTGAATCAAACGGGCTAAGTGCAAACAAACTTCATTCCTAGAAATGCATTTCTCTATTTGCAAGTGTTTGCCTTTACTTTGGCACATTCACATGGGCTCCAGCTAGACTTTTGAGCTCTGGCAGTGATCCAAGCTGCAGATGGTTGGAAATGCAGCCTGAAATCAGTGCGTGGTTGATGAATTACTCCTTACACCTGACCCCTGCTTCACACCAGGCACCAAATACAATCTGAACACTACCAGCCAGCGAAGCCCTGTCAGGCATCTCCGTATCTGGAACGCTTTCTTCAAGGCCTTCTGTATGGCCAGATGGCCAAAAGTGGGGAATGCCGTAAACCCGCTCAACAGAAACGTGAGTGACTAAAGAGCACGGGATTGGTTGGTAAAAGGTGAAGAGAGGCAAGAGCTTTGCACCAATTTCAAATGCACACTTTCTAAAAGAGAGTGATGGAGCAAGGAAGAAGGTATGCTCATGCCACACAACTGAAGGAAGTCCCCAATTCCCTCATGCCAAAATATGCCCTAAAAAATGTTAAAAAGGAGACATAACACACACCCAAATGTGTCGCCCTAAAATCACTATATCAAATTTAAACTCTTCTGAGTACACCTGTTTGAACTCCCTACTTGTTTTTTACTCAGCTAGGGCACGTATCTGTCATTTCTGGATCAGGCTCATTAAGCCCTCTTGCTTGCAGGTCAGTCTGCATCCTTTTCACAGCCACAGAGACGGGGTTTTATTCAGGTAGGTGTTGGGAAATCACACTTCTTCCTTTTGCACGTGTTCACACATGCATCAGGCGTACAGAGATGAAGAGGTACAGTGGGTACTGCAAACACTGCCTCTCGTTTTGGGGTGTTTCTGCCATCTGACTGCGTTACAGAGTCAACACCATGAGAGTTAAACACCAGACCCAACCCATGACTAATAAGTAGGAAATATCTGGAGAATGCATGAAAGCAAACTGCACGGAAATAGCTGCTTAACTGGCATATTTCTACCCCGAGTGCAGGTATACAGATCGTAAACCAAACAATTCCTGCCAACAGGTAACTGTGGTACCTCCTCCTTTCTATCAAAGTGATTCAGGTTTTTTTCAGTAGACTGTTTGCAAAGAAAGCTGACCCCAGCAAGAGGTCTAATCATAAGGTGGAGAGGACGGAGATAAAACACATCACCTACTAAATCAAGGAGACTCTTTTTATATATACATAGGTATAGATAGACATAGATATAGATGATATAGATATATTCAGAGTTAATATTTTTCTCCCCTTTTTCACATCATTACATATTATTCCATAGTGCTTATTTTTTGTTTTCTTTTGTGCTAAATGGCAAAGAGAAAAGAATTTGCTTTGCAAGCAAGAAACAAAAGAAAAAAATTCAGACCATAATGCAAGATTTGGCATCATTAATGTTCTACGTGATAATTTGCAATATATTCCTGTAAACCAGTTTTTTGAGTAGCTACACCATTAGCAAGGATGCAGCTAAGGAAATTCTCTTAACATCTCAAAATAAAATAAAAAAAGTAATACAGATTCTCATCAGATATACGTGAGCTGAACCACCATATTAGTACAGCTAATATTGCTGAACTCCCTGCAATATTAGAAAGAATGCAAGACCATGCTTCACTTACAACAGTAACCAGAAACACTCGCCCTGAAATAAATTCCTAGGACAACTGGACTCTCTCCCTAGTCTCAGCATCTGTCTAAAGAAGTTTCAAAACTGTACCTTCAAACTGAAGTTGTCAGACAATGTCACCAAAACAGAAATAAGGTTGTCTTGCCTCAAACTCAGTGTTTGTCCTTAAGAGACATATTAAATTCCTTGCAATTGTCTCATAAGGATTGACACCCTCCCCTTCTTCTCTTTTTTGGATGGCAATGGCTTTTTCTAAACCTGAAATTAAAGTTTAGCTTCAGTGGTGGCATTTGATAATGAAGGAGCACAAGTAAATGGAACTAGTGCATGCTTTGTGTCCCACAAAAGGCCACAAAACACTAAAAAGTTAAAGCAATCAGACAAACATATGGAATCCATTTTTTCTATTTATAATCCCATTACCCATATAGCTATTCATTTACACCCTTTCTGCACAACAACATGCTAGCCACGTTAAAAGACACACACACAGCCTGCAATCCTGCGCAGCTCCGCACTCCCCCGTGAGAGAGATGTGATGTACAGTAATGTGGTACTTCTCAAAGGAGAACCAAGGCAACTTCACCAAACAAGCAAAGCAAAAGCAGCACTGCACCCAAACACGCTGGGGAATGTGAATTTGCAAACTTTGCCTGTTGAACACACTGCCACTCTGAACTTCAGAAGCTGTACAGAAATGCCATAAGAAAGCCTAAAATTTCTTTCTTAATTACAAATGAATGTGCACACCCCCCTCCAAGCATGCATAACTGTGAGCATAAAAACACATTCTTTCAGTGGAGCTGAATCCTACCATGCCTGGTAGAAAGAGCAGTTTTTGGAAAATAAGAAGCTGAAGTTCTCAGGCCGGGTGGAATCATACAAAGGTTTATTTATATGTGTTGCTCCAATAGGGATGATAAAAGATACAGCTCTCCAACGCAAGATTATTTGATTACCCAACTATTAGCTTTAGACATACAATGGATCTAACTGCTTTAAAATGTCCCAGAAGCTGATAGCTAGCTTTAAGGTAACAAAATCCAGATGCTGCCTGTCTGCACTACTTTAAAGTCTTATGGTCTATAGAAGAGAAATACTTGCATCCGTATGTGTGTGTGTGTATATATATATGCGCACGTGTATGTGTGTTTATTATTTAGAGTTTATGTACATCCTTAACTGTGGACCAAGAAAAACAAGAAAAAATAAAGGCATATAAAATATATCACCAATTTGAAATTTTATCTGTCCTTACTGTAATAGGGCAAGTGTGCCAACACTGATGCATATGACTTTTCACAGGGTTGATAATTTTATACATCAGCTATAAAAATGCATTTAAGTTATTTTTTAAAGTAAGGGGTTAAAAAACGTCATGGCACTGAAAAGCCATTTTTCTACTTTAAGCTCAAATATAAGGTTAATTTTCTCAAAAAGTTCATTTTATAAAGTTAAAAAAATGAAGGAAAAAGGAAAAAAAAGGACAACTGGCAAAATGAAAGCTACGTGAGTAAAAGGGATGGAATGTCCAATATTTCTCCTCCAATACTCAAGGCTATTGTTCTTTCAAAAAAACACCATCAATTGTTTCATGTCCTTGGCTTGCCAGGTTTTGAGGAATAGCATCAGCCTGCGTCCCCCAATCCCCCAAACAGTTAAAGCTATAGGCAATATTGCAGTCAAGCTAGTGACGAGCTGCTGCTGCTGCAACAGCAACATTACACACTAAATGGTCACAAAGGTAAAATGCTATTTGGATTGACCTTGAAAGGAAGGGGGGGAGAAATGATAAATTTTATGCCAAAACAAAAAATGTAGAAAAGGATGAATTTTATACCAAAAAAATACCTGCATGATGCATTGAAAGAAACAGCAGAGCAAAGAAGTGAGAGGTAACTGTGCCATGCATTACAAGGCTGTAACCTGGTGTCATCTGGTGTCATCACAACTCCAACCAGCCTGAATCGCAGTTTTTACAATTAGTTAATTTATATAATGCAGTAGTCAGGCTATAAACATTAACGGGAAAGTAATTTTTATTAACAAGAAATATAATTTATCCTTTCACAACCGCAGCCAGATCAACATGCTTCAAACCAAAAGTCTGGAGAAGTCAGCCTCCCTTGTGGCACTTCACCACACACAGTTGCGCACATCAAATGTCCCATGTGTTAAATTTGCCACAGGAGCGCAGTGTGTATGTGTGCATGCAGTACCATATGCACGTGCGCGCACCCTGCCTTAGCTTTTCTCTCCTAAAGGATGCTCATTTATTTACTGAAACTGTTAATCTGTGACTGTGAGGTCACACTTCACCTTGTGAAGTGTGTATTTTTTCCTTTTTCTTTCCTCCAAATACAGCGTCCTGACAGGGTTTGCAAACTTTCGGTTTAGGGCTTTCTTTTGTTACTGTCCTTTGGTCACACAGGAAATCTTTTCAGAGAGCAGACTATTATACAATAGCATTATAAAAATAAGGCTTTAATTAACTAGCTCATGGCCAGGTAGCATAGACTTCACTCAGCCTCTCTAGGAGAGGCTGGCCTGCTTTCCAGCCTGCTGGCATTTTAAAAATTATTAAGAAAAGAAGGAAGAAAACGGAAGCGTCCACGCTTGGATACACTCTCCAAAAGTAGCTACCCTCTCTTTCTAGTCCTTTTAAATGCAACAGAGTAGAGCCATATCATTCTCAATATTTAATGAAATATTAAAACCAGTGCAATGCACTGAAACAAACTCCACCAGATTTACAGACGGTTAGCTCCGAGCTCTCCTCCGAGCTCCACAGCATCTCCTCCTCAGCTGATTAAAAGTTTGAGCTGCCACAGACAGCTTTTTTAACAGCAAAACGCTTTTAAGCTGTGAATAAACTGTAGAGACCACTGAAGACCCACCAAAAGTGTTTTATGTCCGATGCTGTCCAGAGCAATCTTTATCCCATGCCATAACACACTACCTGCCCGCTGTTACGATAGCGTTAACCGCACTGTTCTCCCCAAACAATAAAAGGAATTAGCCGACGCCAGCAGCCCTTGGGAAAAAAAATAATAAATTAAAAGAAATAAAGAAATAAATGGGAGGGCAGACAGTAACCTTCCTGCCTCTCTCACGCCTGCTTTCTGCCTACCAGCTCGGCTCTGTGTGACATCAAACCGGAGAAAGAGACAGAAAAATCGCCAAAGAGAAGAGGCGAGCCCGCAATTCGCGCGGCTCCGCTCTCCATCCCCCGCCAGGCGCCCGGCCCCGCCAGCCCTTACCTTGGTTTGGAGATAGTGGGGGTAGTAGTAGGTGTACTGGGGGTACATTGGCTGCTGGTCCAGGCGTTTGCCCATGTAGCTGGAGTCCTTCTGGCTGGTGCGGGGAACTCGTTGGCAGGGTGTAGTGCCCCAGGGCCTTTCTTCCTCTCACGCCGCTATTCCTGACAGCGCGGGCGACAGAAGAGGCTGCCGAGACTTCCTCGCCGTCTACCCCGCGCTACTTCCAGCGCAGCCAAAAACGCGCCCGCACGGACATATACGTGTGTGTGTGTGTGTGTGTGTGTGTGTGTGTCTCCGTGCGCCAAGGGGTGTGTGCGGTGTGGGTGCGTGCGTGGGTGGAAGCCCCGTGCCCGGGTGCCCGCGGCGGAGCAGCCCGCCTCCCCCGCTGGCAGCAGCGTGCCTCCGGCGGTGCCCGCTGCCCGGCTCGGGAGGGAACGTCCTGCCACAGGAGCCGGGAAGACAGTGCAACTCCAAATCTCCGCAGAGCCGCTTGCTCGCTCGCTCGCTCGCTCTCCTCGTCCTCTCCTCGGCTCGCCCCGCTCTCGAGCCCTCCCCTCTCGCTTCCCCACCCACCCCCCTTCCAACCAAATAAAAAAAAAAAAAAACAAAAAAAACCAGGAAAGAAAAAGGGAAAAAAAAAAAAAAAAGAAAATAAAAATAAAGAAAAAAAAAGGAAAATAAAAAAAAGGGGGGGAGGGAAGAGCCT
This sequence comes from Catharus ustulatus, assembly GCF_009819885.2. Classification (NCBI taxonomy): domain Eukaryota; kingdom Metazoa; phylum Chordata; class Aves; order Passeriformes; family Turdidae; genus Catharus; species Catharus ustulatus. Next base: position 41,904,410 of record NC_046221.1, on the reverse strand, counting down.
TCCCCAGCCTAGTTGCCGCTGCCTCCCTCACGGAGTGACATGGTGCTCAGGGCTCGTCCTGTCTTTCATTCAAACCCCCTCCGCGCCGCGCCGCCGGTGGGAGGGACCTCGGCGCGCCGCTCCCCCGGGAGGTCGGCGCAGGCCGCGCGGCCGCCTCCGCGCGCGCGCCGGACCGGGCAGCGCCGGAAAGCGCCCGCGGCACACGGGAGACCCGAACGCCACGGGGCGGGCGACGAGCGAGAAACGCGGCTTTATATTTATGATTTTAATTTATGTATATATATTTTAACAAACGGGAGGGGGAAGGTCACGGAGCCTGATCGCCGAGCGGGGAAGTCGCCAGCGTCCTCCCCCCTTCAAAAAACTACTCCGCACCGTCATCCGGCACTTCGCGGAGAGGCGACCCCGGGCCAGACATATTAAATACATACTTTGTTAGACCGCTTATGTAAGATTTGGTTTATTTAAAGTTGGAACAAAATGGAGGAAGAGGGTAAAGAGGAAATTCGGCCGGCCTGACGTGCGGGTGCCTTGCCCCAGACGTGTGAAAAAACCTCGGTGCCACAAAAGTTACCCGCGGCTCATTTCCCCCGGCCGAGCTCCCCCGCACGCAGCAGCTGCCGCCGCCCGGGCCCAGGTGAGGGCCAGGTGTGGCCCCCGCGTCCGGCCCAGAGCCTCACACCTGCCACGGATCCCAGGCGTGCAGGACCTGTGTCAGCACCGCCATCCCAAATATTTATCCTCCGAAAGACTCGAACGAAGAGTCTGTCTTACAACGGGGCTGCAAATCATCAGGGGAAAAAAAGTGCGTGAATAACAAAGTGTTTCCTCTTGTACACAAATCCTAGCGTTTCTCTCTTTTTTACAGTAACTTATTTCTTTAACATGTCATCAGATTCCTGGGCCTTTCTACAGTGGTTTTGCCTATTTATAAATTTTTGGGGAAAAAAATGTGCGGCAGCAGTTTCTTTTTTGTTTTTATTTAAATCATCCATAGTATGGCAGTGGGATTGTCAGCTGCTGTATTATCAACCAAATTGCTTCAAAAAAAAAAAAAAAAGGAATTATAAAAAGAATTTCTTTAAAGGGGCACTTCTCAAGGCTGGTAGAGCTAAAATTAGACTTGCCAGCTGTGTTTTGGTTTGTGGGCACGTGCTTGCACATGACAGGAACATGGAAATATCACGCTTTACTCTGGCAGTTTGCTGTTCTCATAAGCAGAGGGGTTTGTTATGGATTCCCACAACTGCCCATGGCCGGTCCAAGAGGGCAATGTGAGAAGCCATACACACGCTCAAAATACTGCCTATACATTGTGATTTTATTGCCAGGCATTCATAATCATTGGTAACTAGGTATCAGGCAGACAGTGGGAGCACCATGCCAGGCTCACACAGGTATTTGCCTCCCGTGGCAGGAGGAAAACTTTTGCAAAATGAGTGTTCTGTTCCCAGAGCACTCTTACAGGCATTCAGCAGGTTCTTGCGCACCTGGATGAGTCCTGTGGAGCACTACCATTGCCCCAGTTTCCAACAGACTCAGAAGAAAAGTCTGGTTGGGTGAACTATTGAGTATTTTCATTCCCTATCACTAGTATTATCATTCCAAGCTGGCCAGGACCATGTGGTCCCTCTTCCGAGGGTTCCTCTTTCTCATTCATCTTCTCAGAAGTGAATTTAGAAAAATGATAGGAATGGGAGGAGAAGCTTGCAATCCCCGCCTCCCAGCCCCACGGTTTGGATTACGGCTTAGCTTTAAATACACTGCCTCTCGTTGTAGTGCATGATACTCTTGCTTACACTTTCTTCTCCCCCCACCCGGCTTTCCCTGAGGGTGAAATAGACTGTTTGAGGGTTGGGATCTGCAGAAGTGAATGGTGATTACTTGACGGTACGTGATACTTTGAGCCGAGACAACTTTCAGATTGTTCTTTCAACTGCCAGAATTAAGTTGTTGTGCTTCTCTCCTCACCTTCTCAATTTTCCCTCAGGATATTAACGCAGTTTTTCTTACTAAGTGGGTTGCTTGTAGACATGGATGTAACCAGATTTGGGAAAAGAAAGAACCTATGTGAAAGAACCTATTATGAAATAAAAGATAAATACTAAAGGATGTAGAAAACTGTGCATTCTGACCAAGAAAGCTGCATGAACATTCAAGGTTTTCCATGGTCATTATTTTAAATCCAGAAAGGGCTGTTTTGACTACATCATCTTACTACTGTGAGTATTTCAAATCACACCAAAAAATTTCAGCCCAGGATTTCCACACACTTCCCCATCAGATGCACTGGCTAGTATCTCCAACAGTTCTAGCAGCTGAGAAAAGGTGGGAAGCTACAGGAGAAATGGGACTATTATCTGAGTGGGGAACAGCTCCACCTTTCATCTGTTCTCTCTCAGCAAAAGTCTTCAATATGCAGATACTTTGGATTTCTCTTTTCACCTGTAATCCGGACCAGGTGCTGAGCAGTCTCTGCTTTTTGCTCTGAGTGCTCAGCATCTTGCATGACTGAGTCTTCAGAGATGCAAGACAGAGTGGAGGCAGCAAAAATAGGAATTCAATATAAAAGAGTGGGGGGCCAAGGGGAGAAGACAGGAGGCAATATAGCATAGCAAAAATGCAAATGAGCAGCCACAAAAGCAGATTTAGATAGCATACAGCCTCTGAACAAATGCTAGAGCTGGAAAATGGAAAATTTCCATTTGCAAAATACAGACATCAAAAAGATCATCTGTGACTTGGGAGCACACTGTTTAAATAGAATCCCCTTCATTTTCTGGCCTGTGCATTTGAATAACTGAATCCACTTGCAAACTGAAATAGCAGTTTCCCTACCGAGTGTTAAGTATAAATGTTCCTCAAAAGAAAAGACAAGCTGTTCGATCCCAGTGAGCAACAGTGAGCAAACTTCACAACTTTTTTTCCTTCCTATGGGAGGGCTCATTATCAAGCCCCAGCCAGTCCCAGGTTCAGGAACCCAGGGGACGAGCCAGATCCCAGTGCAACTACAAAGGCACTGCTGCCACTGGTGTCACTGACCTGAGGGCAGATTCAAGAGCCAGGTGAGCAGAAAGGATCTCTTCAATGGGAAGTTTAGAAATGAAATTAAATAAATGGGAACGCATCCTCTGTAAATGTGACAGCCAAGTACATTCAAAGATAGGCACCAAAGGATATTAACCCAGCAACAACCAAAGCTGTGGATAAGATACGTGGAGTTAACTGACAGAAGGGGAAAAAAACCAAAACAATCACTCAGACTCATTTTCCTGGCAGCCTGAAGTACAGAAAATCTACATATGTTTGGATGTATTTTTACGTGTCACAGAATGCAGATTTCTTCATTCACAAAATCTGAGTTAAAAGAAAAAAAGCAGATACTTAGTAGAAAATTCAGGGGGTTTTATTTGATAAAATACATTTCTACATACACTTTTTTTAAAAAATATTCTTAGCTAGCCTATTAAAACCTTCTAAATTCATAGGTATCAGGGTCAGGGAGCAATTAAAACATTTTCTAGCTTCTTGCTCTTGAAAAGCAGCAATATATATTCTAGAAGATATAACTTCAGGCAAAATTATGTCAAAATTTTCTAAGTCAGGACTAGAGGAATAGAAATATCATCACCTAAAGCAATGTAATAGGTTAAAGAAAAAAAACCTATTCTATTTGGTTTACATTTTTACCATCTCTCTACTTTTATTCTATTTACTCATTAAAGCTATTACAAAGGAGACCACAGTGATGCTTGACAGCTTGTTTACAATGGATTACAAGAAGAGCACTGATTTTATTTTTAGATCTGTCAGTTCATTCAGTCCAGATACCTTAAAACTATATTGAGGAACACAAAATTTTATTATTTAATGGATCATTTATCAAGTTGATTTACCTAAGGGGAGCTAACCAAGTTTCTAAGGAGGGACATATCCTATATCCGTCAGTAAAGCATGTGATAGCCACGGAGAAGGTGAAAAGACACAGAGGATCAAAATACTTAGCTTAACAATGACAGCATTAAGGTGTCTGGGATTAACAGAACCTCTCTGAGTTGGGGGATGCCACTGTATTCAGGTGCTTTCCTTTCATAAGAGACCACCAGAGGTGGCTTTTCCCACACACACCTATCCCTTCCTTGCCTGCATGAAGAAACCTAGCAGGTTTGCTCTCCAACCTTCAGCACTAATCAGCACAACAGCACAAAGTCTAGAGTTAGGCAGACTTACAGATGGCCTAAAGTAAATCTGAAAGAGTTAATGGTTAAGATTTTGGACAACAGCAAAGAATTGCCATCTATCATCCTACTTCATTATTTTTCACTTTATCATCTTCTGTCTTTACATTATGACTCAAGGGTTTCCATTACTCTGCTTTTGCCTTAATGCCCAGTCTGAAGAAAATCTTTGGACAGCACCAGAGTGAAAAATTTTAGATGAAAAGTGAACAACAATGAACATTCCATAAATTGTTTGTGTTTTCCACCTGATATAATCCCTTACAAGCACAACTCAGTGAAACTAGCAGTCAGTTGTACAGACAGACTGAAATTATGCATTTATGTCTTCTTTCTGAAGATGTTAATGGATACAACCAAAGTAAAAAATAGTCTTTTGTCTACAGTCTGTTTCCTACATATCTCTGAACACTTTGCAAGAGTTAATTCATCCTGCCATTCAGAAGAGGATAAAGTAACATGACCAGTCAATGGCAATGTCCCAGTTGTGACAAAAATATGAGGGATTCCTCTCGCCCCACAAACCTTCATTGCATGGTAAAAGCCACAGCAAATAGGACCAATGGGGCAAAAGATTGGCACTTTCAGTTCTGGAAGGGATTCATGTGGAGAGAAAGCAGTGCAATGGCAGTGGGAGCAATGTGAAGAGACGGGAGCGAGACATTTGCTGTAGCATATCATAGGATCACACATCAATAGTTTAGGGCTTTCAAAAAATGCCAAGATTGTGCACGTGTTAGAAGACATGCCTTTCAAAGGTGGAATTTTCTATAGCAGCTCCACATCACAAGTTAGTAAATATTGCATCTGGTCTTGAGTCTAAACTCTTAGGATAAAAAAAGGTAAACAAACCCCCAAACACTAAGAGGACTAGCTATGGCCATTCTCTCTTGCGGCATATTAATTTAATACTGACAGCATTAGATGTGGTATGGTTCCAGAGAGAGAAAATTCTTCACCTCCCACCTTCCTCCCTCCAAAGTCCTGCTTACTAGTTCACTTTCCCCACCCCTTGTTTACTTAAAATCAGATTGTAATCAGGGAACATGAGTTTTTTTCTCTTCAGGAAGTTTATTTCTGAAGGTAATGGGGAGACGTAAATATGCTGCCTGTTTACTGAGGCTCATAAACATATACGAACACAGGCAATTAATTGTCACTGAAGGAGTTCCAGCAAACATTGAAAATCCTAGCTTTTTAGGGCATGTTTGACTAAATGTTCACCCATCATGTACTGAATTACTTAGTGAGATATTAATTTTGTGCTCCAGCTGAGGGTAATCACAGAACAAACTGGCATTATTCAAGTTACTCTGTGAAATTACAGCAAGGGTAAGCTTAAGAACAAAGGCCAGCAGGAGTTGAGCCTCTCAACTTGAAAGGAATTATCTTTTCCTCTAATTGAAGTGAGGACTGTTTTGTTTTGTTTTTTTCTTTCCTTCCTCTCGCTAGATTTCCAACAACATTCTTTGGCAGAAGGTCTCCTTGCAATGGGATTTTGTGCTTAAAGAGTCCATGAGCAGGAGCTCTTCTGCCTGGGAAAGTTTACTGATGTAATTGCACCAGCATCCTCGACAGCTATAGTTATACCCACGTAATGCCTCATATGGGCATTCTTCCCTGGGAGTGATTATGCTGGTAAATGCCCTTATTTACACAAACCCAGACCTCTGGGTCCTGTTTTCCTGCTGGTGCTGCTGCTGACCTACACCATGACCTTGGGCATACCACTTCTGCTGCTCCCTCCTGTCTGTCTCATGAGTGTCAACTGGAGCTCTTTATGGTGAGAAAAATCTCTATGTTTTTACAGTACCACAGGGGACCCTCAATTTTGGTTGGGCACCAAAACAACACAGCAGAAATCTGTAATAATGTATGTAAACAGTTTGTTGTTCTACCATCCAGAGGGCTACTATTATAGAATAATTCACTGGCTGTGGCCTTTTTTTTTTTTTTTTTAACATGAGAAAAAGTTAACAATAGGCAAGAATGGAGGGTCATTTCAGGCAACATTCCATCGCTATCAAATATAATAGATTCTGCTTGCTCCATACTTATATCCTCCCCAGCATGCCAAGACATTTCTTTTTGTCTCTTTCCTATCTGGCAGGCTTATTTGCCCACTAAGTAACACTTTATCTAATGCTGGCTGTAAATAAGGCCTGAAGGAGCCTTTGCTAATAATTTCTATTTCATATCCTAGTAGACCCTCTTCTAAAACGTAGTACAATTATGGCACTACCCTTGCAATTTTGTCCAAAACTTCATTCAAAAGTGTTTGTAGAAATAATTTTTCATTACATCTTGTGGAAATGTTATGGTTTTGATGAAATCTCAAAACATTACCAATTTCTTTCAGTTTAGGTCAAATTTGATTTTTTATTTTAATTTTTCCATCAAAATTCTGCCTTGACCCAACTGCAATATTTTCCTGCTTACTCCCCCTGAAAAAGGAAAAATCAAAGTCTAAAAAAAAAATCTCTAACATATTTTCAAAAATATCTTAAGCAAAAACTCTCTTTTATCTCTACACATGCAGGAGAATATTTTTTAGGAAATATACAAATGAAATACCCCTATTTAAATCAGTCTCTAGAGGAATGTGTTCATCAGTTGTTTGTTTTTAACTGAAATTCATGACTGGGAAAAGCAATCTGCACTTTAGCTTGTGCCAGTAAGCCCTACAGTAATTCTGAGTCTATTCAGTCCAAAGTATTTTATAAATAAAGAAAAATCACAGGTTGGGAGGAACTGTAATCTTCAGCCATAACAAAATGCTATTCTTTTCCTTCTCACCTAAACACAACCGGGAACTGAACTGGAAAGCACATAAAAACACGTACTAGGACTGCTAGTGCCTTCTTATCAACATATAAAGCTTCCCTGAAAGCATTACAAGAAAAATTATAAGTGTCCACTAAATATGGAATCAAAAGATTGTGTGTAACGATTCCCAACAGAGGGGGAATTTCTGGCTCTCAAATTCTGTCTCACCAAGATAGGAAGAGAATGCATAGCAAATTGAGCAGTACAGTACTGGGAGTTGGGTAAAAAGTTCCATGTGAAGGTAAGCTGCAGACTTGAACCAATTCTACGTTTTTCAAATCAGTTCACTCTTTTATAGGAATAATGGCATTTTTTTTGTAATGGACAGCTTCCATTTACCACAGAACCAATGCAGCCTGCCGTGCAAAATGAAACCTTATGTCACACTAGATTACTGTCCATCATAACCAAAGAAAATGTATTGAACTGAATATATTTGGTTCAGGAAGCCTGTATTTTGTCAGCTGCAGTATAGCTCATTGTCCACCAAACAGTACCAAGCCCATTCTGAACAGAGCACACTGTAGAAATGTTTAACCTCCTAATCCTGTACTTGTACACTTGCCAGAACAAAAGGGAGGGTAATACCTGACATCTAACAAAAACAGGGTTAGGACTGACACTTTCCTGTACCAGAAAAATTCTTTGAGTAAGAGATCATTTATTTCCTGCAAACAGATAAATGCTAATTATAGCTCAAATCTTCCCTCTTTTTCCTCTACAATTTCTTTTTTCTTTTGCTTCCTCGCCTCCTTTGTGCATCTTTTCTTCTGTCTTGTTCGTCAAATATTTTTTGCCTTCAAAAAAATCTCATCAAATCTCCTTCATCTGAAAGTTATCTGTCTTGAGAATAATTTTTCTGCCTTCTTTTATGTATTCCAGCTGGAGTTTTTAATAAAGCACAACGACTCAAGGCTACTGTATTTTTATTAGGAGATGGTGGAAACTTTATAGTGATTTCTATTCACATTCAGCAAATGTTCATCCCTATTGTTCTAGCCTATTTACCGCTCCCAACATCCTATTCCCAAACAGTTTTTACTCTGTAATCCTTCATCTGTTTTGTTTCCTCTTTATTTCTGTCCCTGCCTAACTGCCTGTCTTGCCAGCACAAGCACTTTCTTTTTTTCGAATTTTCTCTCCATTATTTTTTTGTTGCCCCCATTCCTCAGCCACAGATGCTTTAGGCTCCACTTTCTTACTTATATTGTAGTTCTTTGAATGTAGAACAAAAATATTCACGCAGGGAAAAAGATACCACTGCGCTATTTTTTTAAACTTGAAAATTCATCCTACTAGATGGGAAGAGAGAACACAGTGTGCCGTAAATATCTATATTCATGTCAGACACCTTGGCAGAGTTGTGGACAGAGTTAAAATAAAGTAGAAGGTGAGAATATTAAGTTCATTAACAGAGGAGGAATTGGGTCTCACAAACTGAGGATCCAATTAATCTCACCTCTTACTGACTTCTTTTCAATAAAGAGCTTTAAAGACATTTCTGCTAAGTACAGATGTACACAGGTTCCCTTCTTTCAACTACAAGATGTACACCCCAGACATCACCATGCTTACCTTTTCAAGATTCTATGGCAGCAAAATATATATCAGCTTAAAACCTTAAGAGCAATCTTTGCCAAAAAATTCTCACCTCATACAGCAGGGTAAGAATTACAAGCAGAAACCACTGAAAGTGAGTAGGAGTTAAATATTAATCTTTTGATATAGTTTTTCAGATGAAATACTGACACAAATTCAGCTTGCAGATAATTTGCACTTTGGCCATTTGGTACATTCCCACCAAGCAAAGGTAGATATTTCTGTACTGTGAAGAGCTTATAGGAGAAAAAAAACCAAAAAACAAATAACTGTATTTCATTTAATTGGGAAATTGTATTTTAGCAATAGATGCTTTGTGCTAGTCAATTACTTGAATGTTTTATGAGAAGGGCCAGGAGTGTTCTGTCACTATGGGGGCTTGACATTTCCCATGATCTTAAACATTCATAGGAGTGAAACACTGGTTTTTCAGATCTCTAGCACTGCAGACAAATATTTCCATCCTGTGGATCACATCCTTCCTTCGAGTTCATGGTGAGAAATTTCAGTCAAGCCATTTGTCCTTTTCCTGTTTCTCAAGAAAAATACAATTTTTTTACCTGTGTTGGAAAAAGGTGGTGCCAAATGAAGGCAAAAATAGCCAAGCTCATCCAGATTCTTCTCCTTGGATATTGGCTGGAAAGAGCCTGAAGGAAGGCAAGGTTCCTTGTGGAAGAAGGACCAGAAATTTTCGCAAATGGGTGACTCATTCTGCTAGGGATGCACCTTCTACCTTTCTCGTGAAAACTTCCCAGGTCTGGCCACATGAGAAACACTTGAAAAGGCACAGTTCCCTACCAGCTTCCTTAGACCTCTGCAGATGGACATGGAATGGCACCTTCCTCCCAGGAGCAGGAGCTGTACAGAGCAGGAGGCAGGGATAGCAGGCATGGCAGAAGATGCTGGCACATAACTCTAGGAGTACTGTGAGGTATTGCACTGTCTCTGCTGGGCTTTTGGGGTGCTGGCCATCAGTCACTGAGATGAGGAGATGTGGAGGAGGGAGCACAAGAAGAGGCTGGGGACTAAAAGAGGGATGTGCCTTGGTTACAGGGGGAGTGAAGGCAATACATCAAGGCACTGGTGTTATGAAAGGACCCCAGGGTGAGTAAGTGTTATAGTCTGAGGTGAAGAAGAATGAAATAGGGATCTTGAAATACCTGTAGAAAATGGGACCTGAGATTAACACTCAACTAAAATTGAGAATGAAAAAGCAGTAGTTATGGCAACCAGGTAGTTAAGACAATCCAAATTGATTAGGAGGGCTAGGCAGGACATGAGAAGAGCCAAAATGGGTGAGCACAGAAGGGCACAGAGACATACAAGGAAAAAAAGAGGACAGCCCTTTTCTTTCTGCATCCTGGCTCCTGACATAGACCACTCCTCCATTGTCAACAAAAATCATCTACACCCAGCTGCAAAGTGATCCAACCCCTTCTAGCACTGGTCCACAGAGACTGTTAAAACCTAATGCTGCCAGACTCTCCATGTCTCTGTGATGAATAGAAAAATTTCAACCTTGCTGACAATCCATTTGTCAATATACCATGGAATGGCATTTTCAAGTTCCTTTATTTTTTAAAGCTGAAACCTTTTTCACATGTAAATTAAATTAAAAGAACAAGTGGGAAAATTCCATATGATCCCACATTTAAGGTTAATGAGTAATGGGAGAATTATAACGAATAATGGAATGATAACGAGTGTTCACAGAGAAGCCCATTATAACAGCATAGACAACCATTACCGTGTAATTTTATACCTTTTGAGCGCTTGATTTTGCAACCTTAATGCTTTTTAAACATTGTTTTTGCCTGTGTAATGATATATAACAATCTGAGAACACCATCTGCAGTCTTCATATTTCCTTGATACCTTTCAAACAAATTTTTATACTGAGCATGAGAAGAGGCAAATTATTATCTCACCAAGGAACAGCCAGGAGATGGTGAGGAATGCATTTGTTTGTTGCCTCTCTGCACATTCATAATTCCTATCTCAACACCTGGGAGCATGCTAAAACCTCTTGGGCTTGGTTCATCTTTTTTAAAGCCTCTGTTTTTAGGACAGTTTTGTAAAAATTCTGATTCTGCAGTTTGCTTCTCCCATTGTTCTAACAAATGGAAGCCAAGTTAACAAGGTTTCGAGACACAATTAAATACTTTATTCAGTTAGGGTTGTGGCTGAGAGCAAGGCATCAACCATTTCCTTCATTCCTTTCCATCTGACACTGTGCCGATTTACCTTAGTTTTATGTGCTGTCCTTCACTGCTGGACTCCTGCTTAGACATGGTACTAAGAATATTTTTTAACTGGAAAGAGGCATTGCATGCTTACAGACTATCATCATAGTTCAAGTTTACTGTTAGGAAAAGCCAATATTAATAAGGGCTGTTTTGCATTTCTTCAGGCATTACATATTTTACCTGCAAATGTCAGCTTTTAGCAAGCTCTTAGCTCTCCTTTCCAGAGTATTGTAACAATAATAATAATAAATGTCCCGTAGAACTGTCCCAAATCCTTGTCACTCAAGCAACTCTGGGTCACCTTAAAGCCACTGCAAGTCCCTGAACATCTGCATTAATCAGACTAGAATCCTAATGTGTACTGTACAGCAGCCACCGCTACACTGCCTGCATGCTTATATGCAAGTGGTTCTCTTGGCAGCTGAGATTTCTGTTTGCAATAAAAGAAAAAAAAAAACCTGTTTGTAGTAAAGAACAGACACTTTGGGGGGCCAGCTCAGTGAGCTGACTACCTGTGGAGCACACATTCTCATTTCCAGCCGCATGACCCTGAAGCAGTCATTGCAGTCTGAGTGGAAAAAGGGAGTTAACACTAAATAATATTAGATAAGAGTCAGTCTCTAGTCAGCACTTTTCAAACAGCAAGAGAAACATGTCTTAGGTGTAAAGTGAGAGATCAAGTAGGAGGTAACAGTAGTGGAGAATGATAGGGCAAATGAAAGACCCTCTCTGCATGCATCTCTGAATTGGTCTTTTCTATTATTAAGTTCTTGGTTATAAGAGGAAGGTGATGGATCCTATGTTCTCACTCTCACAGCAAATCATTCACTTGTTCTTGAGCATCACAAAGAGCAATATATGAACTTCACCTCATTTATATATCTATTTTATGCAATAATTTAGTTGCTGCCTCCTTGTGTGTAGGAAGCACAGTAACACCTAATTCAAGAACTAGTCTTGTAACAGCACTAACCAGCAAGACAAAAAAAAAAAGAAAAAACCCAATCAGGTGCTGTATGGATACTTAATTATATAACTCGTGCAAAGATGAATGAAAACAGATACTCTAATTTCCAACACGCTGCATTGAAAAGAACCATCTCTGAACTGAAATTATGGATGTCCCTGTATACAAATGCTTACACACACATGTAACCCATGATCCAAGTAGGCTGGTAGATGACAGGGTGCCATGGCACACAGGTCCCACCGGACTGTCTGGAAGAAGTTGGACCTGGTTCAGCAGAACTCTTTTAAGTATCACAACTATTTCCTGAACCAGCTATTAGAACCCACTTCCAGCAGTGGGCTTTGCAACCTGCACACCCTGCCGGTCACTCCAGCCCCCCTAGGAGCCCTGCAGTGCCTGTGGCTCTGCTTGTATGTGGCTCTGGAATACCTTCAGTACTCAGTCCCCAGCTCTGGCCTCCTCCTTGGAGCTGGTGGTTGCTGCACGTCTGCCAGCACGAATACCAGCACCTTTTGGCCAGGGAGGAGGTGTCATACCAAGCCTGGGATTTCTGGAATATGATACAAGGGTTCCTACATTAGCCTGATGGAGCTTCTAAATTTCCACCTTAGTCACTTTAGATAACACAACTGAAAGTATATTAAAAGACAAGCTGCAAAGTGAGCAGCTAGAATTCCTGGAGCACTGGAATTAAGACTGCTTATTCCACCTTAACTACATCCTTGAGTCTCCTCATTAGAAAAAAATCTGCAGAATTGCATCTAATTCTAATGGGAGGCCCCTTGCCTTGTTCTTAGTGTTGAATGGGCACTGCTAGCCATAGAACAAAATATTTCATATTTATTTTCTCATCACTTTTTAATGCCATACCATATTTCCTGTACAGCATTCAAATTCTGCTCTGAAGACAGAATTATTAATGTTTGCACAGACTCTCAAGCAGGTTTTTTTTCACTGTAGTGACAGTGTGCTTTGTAACACATGTAAATTTATCTTCCTAATGCCTGAGGAGATGGAGAACTGTGTTCATCCCTAGTTAACAGGTAGGCAGCAGAGGCACATACAAAATTAACCAAAAAGTCAATGCTGGATTTTAGTGCATATTTTAAGGAAGGGCCTCCATTTTCAGAATACTGTGTATCATATGGCACAGTTCTGCTCAAAACTCGAGCTTCTGCCAGTCGTCAGCCACAAACACGGAATGACCAGTGGCAACAAAACCTTCCTGTTCTCCCCTATGGGATCAGCCCACCAAACTGCAGCAGCAAGCCTCATGTATATCCTGGCAGCAGAGAGACCTTGGCAGGCAGGTGCTGCTCCAAGCCCCAGACCTGAATGCTAATCTCAGTCTTCTTGCTCAGTAAACTTGATCCTACTCTTAAAGCAAGTGAAAAGAAAGATTCCTAATGGGAAAGGATGGGAAATCTTAACAATAAGTAGTTCCATCAATCCTTTTCTATATATAAAATTAATGATACTGAATTGTAAAATTATCAGAGAATGAAGCAATAATTTTATGAAATAGAGAGCTAAAATAGACTCCAAAGGATTAACATCCACAGTAGATTATCCCCTCCATATGAAATTGGGTAATGGATTTCTCTGAATAGGATATTTCTTTATAGCAGAAGCATGAGATATTCTTAAAAAAAAAAAAGATCTGTAATATCTTACTTTACATATGCCTTGTGTTTTCTTTTGCTACTTCAGTCATTTAGAAGTAATGATCTTGACTGATCACACAAGTGCATATTCTTGTTGAGATATCTTAATATAACGGGGAGGAGCACACAAGCCACACATGATCTTCTTTGTAAAGAAAGAGTAGAGGTCTCCTCGTGAAGATTTCTGGTCACTAATGGAGTACGGTAGGACACAAGTAGACAAAAATAGCAGTGTGGTTAAGATACTGGACTAAACTTGGAAGGTATCTCCTGGTTCCTGGCTTTGCTGCAGACATCCTGTGTGTCCTTGGATAAATGCCTCTTGTGAGGCTAATTTCATTTATGTGTTCATGTACATAGTAATGAGCCTCATAAACAGGCTATAAATATAATAACTTCAAATAATTTTTAAGGTACAATCTCTCATACTCAGTGAGGGATTTCATATTCTCTTGGGAAATGGAAAAGTGTTTTCTAGGCTAAAGGCATGAGACTGGTTCGGAGCCATCTATTTCAGTGGCATCTGTGTGCATATTTAGATTTGGCACATGCAGGCAATTATGATTAAAAAAAAGTCTGTATTATTTGCACTATTTATCATTTTCTTTCTCAGACTGGGACTCTTCCTATTTATAGGAACTCAGACTATAGGAAGCAAGGAGAGACACATGTATACATGATGATATCTTTGAAATATGTACTGGCTCTGTGTCATTTTTGTTCAAAATTCTTGGAAACATCCTCTAAAAATCTGTGTGCATGGACAACAGTTGTGATTATTCACATAGACCGCACTATAAATCACAGATTCATTTGTACATCTGGAAGTTACATGTCTCCCCACACACAATACACATAGCTACACAATTCACAAGTAAATTTCTACAGGAAGGGTGGTCCTAGAGCAAAGGCAGATCTGCCAAATCTGCTAGCCAGCATGTAAATTTATTGTGCAAGGTACGTATTTACTGTTTCAGGGAGTTTTTTTGTGCTCTGGCAGTCTCTGTTACAGATATCCAGAAAGGCCAGGTAAAAAACTACTGCTCACAGAAGGTCTGCATCAGGTGGGCAGGAAATGCAATGCACCACGGACCCTGGGACTAGCCAGCAAACACAAACTGCATCAGCGTTACACCACCATAGTGCCATAGTGCTCACAGTGTTGTTTGTGGATCCTTATTCTGCCACTTCCTTTTCAAAAAGAATTATCTCCTCCAACATGTGTCTTTGCAGTTGTTCGATGAAACTTAGATGAAGCTTAAGGTATCAGGAAAAAGTAAATTATGATAGAAAAGTTTTTAAATCTGTTTCTATCATCTCCACCTACTGCCTATGACTTTGTAAAAATACAACTACCTGCTTTCCAAGGTAGACATGCCTTACTTGGGATGGGTAATTAAAAAACCCTCTCTTTTTTTCCTTTTTTTTTAAAATTTAACTTAATATATCCAGTTAAAAAGATATGCATATGCAGTCATTTCTCTATGGATAATTTACAGCCAACACAGAGTCCAAGTCACCCCATCAGGAATATGTTTGCCACAAACCAAAGAATGTAATATTATGAAAATATAACGAAAGATACTGTTGATGATAAGCCAAGAACTAGTAGTCTGTAAAGTAATTACTGTTGCCCTTAAATCTCTTCAGCATTCCTTGCATCATGTTACTGTTTTCAAATAACTAGAAATGCCAATACCTTAATGAATCAGACTACTAAAAAATAGTCTAAGATTGTTGGAATGCCAAAAAAAACCTGCAATTCCTAATGTAAAAGGAAGCAGGAAATAAGACAAAATCAGGGACACAAGCAAAAGAGACCTGATTTCTCCAAATAAAAAGCATCAAGGTGCAATGCAGCTAAAAAACCTGTGACTGCAGGTTCTACAAGAGCTAATAATTGAAATGTGATCACCTACATACAACCTATAAAAGCAAGTTCATAACTAACGTGATAGTTTGATAGTTACAGGGGGTTTTTAATTATTTTTTCCTGGATGGGAGTAATTGTGCATTGCAGTTACCTAAGCGAATTCAAGTTCATTTAAGGGCAAAGGTATGTTTCTGGAACTACTCCTGCTGCCTGATCTGTCAAAGAATTAACAGCTTTAGCAGTTAGGAACAGAAGCCTGACCAAGCAGCATCCTTTTCCAAGGGAAAGGAAAGAAGATATGAAATTAAGAAGCAGTGCTTCTCAGGAATGGCCTGAGCTATTTGTTAAATGCCTCAGCACTGAGATGTCCCAGTAACAATAAGGCTGTGGCAAATCAAGAATCTTGACGCTCCCAAGAACTTGTAAATTCTGGCGAGTTATGTCTGGGGACATGAAGTGAGAAAAGTGAGGATGTACTAATTGTCACATTGCAGTATCATAACATTATGAATAACATTCAAAATGCCATTGGATACCTTCCAAAAGAAGATTCCTGATACAGCAAAAAAATGGCCCCTAATATTGGCTCATATTTTATTAAAGTTGAGGATACAGTGATAGCTCAACAGTAAACTGCATGTAACAATTAGTCAGTAACAGGTTGTATAGAAGGTTTTAGTAGTTTCTTGCTTGTATCCTTTTGGCTTTTTTCCTTTTCTCTTTTTTTCATTTTTTGTCATATAATGACAAGGACATTGCTCATGTTCACTCCAACTGTACAAGCTGTGATCAGTAACACATTTACCAGCATCTCACACTGCCCTTATATTGCTATTTTCTATTTTTCAGGGAAATACATTCAAGACACATGCACAGAGTAAATCCAAAATGAGCCTTAAATAATCTTGTTCAGGGCAACAGAGAATAATGAATGTGTCTTCAATGAGGGGCATAATTACAACAAGCTGTCAAAGGAAACTTTAAGAAGGTTTGGGGGCAGGGGGAATTAAAAGCTATTTACCTCTATCAAAGAAGAATGAATAAGGGTAATGAGTAATAACCCTGAGAAAATGACAACAAAGGGGAACAGTCTCAGCACCATGAGTGGGAAATTAATCAAGTTCCACTTTTGTTAGCAGGTGTTACACAATAAATTCCCTGTGTTCCACCCTGAAAAAGCATCCTTAATACCAGAAAAGAAAAAGTTCTGAGATGTAAACAAAAAAAAAACCAACAACAAAAAAAAGCTACCTTCTCTTTACAATACATCACTGGCAAATGTCTCAAAGTACCTTTTAGTTTCATGGCATTTGGATTTAAAATTACAGGGAAAATCCAGTGTTCTGAATTACCAAGTAGGCAATGGATTCATGACTAGGAGATCCATTTGGACAACACCAAATTATTTTCAGGAAGCACAAGGTAACAGCTAGCAAAGCTCCAGTGTGCCTACTGGAGATAGGCAAGCTTGGATATCTTGATTACATCTACCACACCTCAGTCCCTTAAGCTCAAGTCAGAGCAGCACAATGCAGTTGTGTAAACAGAAGACTGAAAATCAGGAAATCCTTAGTTCTAAAATGGGATCCAACTGTGCCCCTTTTTCCTGTCCACAAAAAAGTTAATGAAGCAGCCTAAGCAACCCGCCCTATCCTCCCTCCTGGACAGAAATAGGAGTGTAGAACTGCCACTCTTAGTGAAGTGCTGGGAAAATTAACAGGGATGAATTGAATAAGTTCACATCTTTAACATATTCTGAGGAAGCAAAAGGCTTCCTAAGAATTAAATATTATTGAAATACTGAGTAGAAGATCTTTTCAAGGGGAAATTACAACATTTCCTTTCCTTATGTATCGATTACTCATTAATGCAGCAAAACTGAGAAACATTAGATTTGACGGTTCTCAAGGAATGGTTTTCACTCTTACATATGCTCTTGATTTGACACTGCAAATAAAAATGTTATTCAGTAGACTCCAATCATCTTCCAAAACTACTCCACAATTTTAGGACTTTCTGTGCAAATTATCTTCTCTAATGTCCATCCCAGCTTATTCTTACGTACTTATCTGTACTTGAGAAATAGCATTCACAAAGATTGCTACTGCTACTGGAAAAGTATTTGAGGACAAGTTGTTTAGATGTGTATTAATTTCAGAGATTTTGAAATACGCTTTGCACCTTCAGATTTATCTAAAATTCTAAAAAATCTCTTTATTGAAAGAAATTTAAAAAAATTGAAAAAGGGTATTTCTAAGAAAAAAAAAAAAAACTAAAAAAACCCAACCAACAAACAAACAAAAAAATCACAAAAGTATTAAATTTTCTGTATGTAAAAGCTAATGTGAATGCCCAAGAGATCTGTATATTTGAATGAAAAGCTATGGAAAAGGCAGATGAAGGTATTAGATCTGTGAGCTGAAAAGAAGTTCAGGCAGCAGAAACACAAGAGAGACAATGGCAAGGTCATTTTGCCCTTTATATCAAATGACATATTTACAAATTGCAGTACATTAAAGTTTAAAAAAACTCAGCCAACCAAAAAAAAAAACTGGAAAAAAAAAAAGGAAATTAAAATAACCACATAAACAAAACCCCCAACCAGCCAACCAACCTAAAAATAAACTAATACCAAAATCAAACAACACGCCACCACCTTTTCTTCACTTTTTGTACTTGGGCAACTGACGTAGTTGCATTGAGGATTGTAGGTAGATGAATGGCAGTAGGTAATTTAAATGAGACTGAATAGGAAGGCAGCATTTGGAAAAGACCTTCTAGAAAGAAATGAGCCATGTAGACAAAACACGAGACCCCTTCTGCAGAATACAAGGCATTAAATTGTATTTGCTCTTCTTTCAGAAGCTATTTGAAAATAAAAACTGTTCTTTGAGTAACCATAAATAATTTTTTTTAAAAGGACAATGATCCTGTACAAGAAATCCCAATGTCAAGGTCCAAGAAGAAAGAAAGGGTTCTAGAAAGCACAGAGTCCAACTCACTTGCCAGCCAGGCACTTTCCTCCTCCATCTGTTTTGAAGAATCTCCCCCTTAAAACTTTCACAGTTTTTTTATTATGCAGTTTTGCTTCATGGTGAACAAATACAACTGAAAGCAATGGTATATAAATGTGAGAGTCACAGGCCTTGGATAAGTCAGTGAACTTTGAATCATATTTAGCCCTTAAGCGAGATTTCACATGAACATATACAAGCTTTAGATCATATATTAAATTGCTTTGTTCAGAATAAGACAAAAAGTTGATCCAATCACACTAAATCCTGAAGAACCAATTTATGTCTGGAAGCAAACAAAAAGAAATCTCCTTTACCCAAACTACATGCTTAGAATGCATTCTAAACTTCCTGTGTGTCATTGGCCATGCTGAGTAGACAGGCCTATGATTTCTAATCTAATCAACCTCAGAGTGACTGTGAAACCAACAGCAGTGTCTGAGCAATTGGAAAAATAGATACAGAACAAAGGGGAAGACCATCTCATCAGGGCTTCTCCCTCAAGTGCATAAACTCAACTTCAGTGGAAAGTATAAATATTTCATTCACTATTTTGTACTGTATTTCTCCTGGGATTTGTGCTCCAACTACTTTCTTTTAAAGGTGCATTAATGTCTTCTTTTAACAGCATCCCTTCTAAACTTTTCCCCTTGCTTAATGGGCCTGAAGGGATTAAACCCTTAGCAGAAAAATGCATCTGTTGTACATAACATCACAGTATTAGACTATCATAATACCAACTCATTTATTTTCATTTTGTGGAAGTATACCTTCCCTTGAGAATGATGCTACAGGGTATATTTCCTTCCTGATGCTTCCTTTCATGTATTGTATGATGTTAAGGAGAAACACTTGTATTCAGACATCAGAAGCCCAAGGCTCACTTTTTGCCTTGCACTTTTGAGGCCACATTATGGCAGAAAGGTATCTAGGCTGCGCAGCAAAGAGCTCCAGAAACTCTGCCTGTTTCAGTGAATATGCATCGTACATTCTGGACACTGACCAGATAGAACTGACTAAAATTTGCTTTTGATTTAGGTCACCTCTTTCCTGCACACCAATTAGAGAAAATGGAGCTTAACATTTCAGTGAGGTCAGCTGTGGTCTAACTGCTCGAATACACACCGTAATAGTCAACACCAGCCCGAACAGTGGTGCCATTTGTCTTGTACTGGGCAAGCCTTTGTCTATGCAGTTACAGCTATCATAGTCCTTTGACTTCACATTTTCTGCAAGTGCATCAAGACCAGGTCTCCAAAACAGCCTTGAGATCAAGAAATTAGAGAGACTACAGGTTAAAACTCGTAATTACTCTCAGTTACTTACCAAAGTAATTTAGCTTTGGTAAACTTGAAAAAATGTATAGTTCACCTGAATGGAAAGATGTTACTTCATCTGTAAACTAACTTCACTTTAATCCAGATAAAAGAACTTGGGTGTATTTTGTGCCAGATAAGATAGACATTTTCCTACTTAGAAAAGAGAGGAAAGACAGTCTTAGGCAAAATTTTCCAGGGGCTGTTTTGAAGAAACCATTTTTCTAACTGAATTGAGAAAGATGTTTAATTCTCCTAGCTAACATGATAGTGATCAAGAAGAAATACAGAGCCAATGTTTAATGGTTCAAATGGAGATGCTGGCAAGGAGCTGGCTTGGAAAGAGACAGATCTGCAGAGGTTTTGAGTCAATAATAATCTATGTCGAACTGAAAACCCTAAGTGCTGGAAAGGGAAAAGGTACCAGATTTTCCTATTTCTTCATGCTGGCTTTATTGCAGGATCCTAGACTCTCTCAGGTTTAAAGGCAGTCATCAGTCTTACCTTAACAGAAAATTAAGATGTCTGGTAAATAGCAAAGGCAGAGGATGAAGGGGTCACTCAGTCAGAAAGTAGATTATGCAGCCTGCAGTATGCTTGCAGTGTGACAGACTTCCTCGAGTACACAAGTGTGTTAATCAATAGTTAGGATCTGTCTAAATGTGTAACAAGCTTCACCTTTTGAGAGCTCATATTATCCAAGAGGGGGGTTAATGAACATTAGCACAAAACAGAACCATGGTTGCAAAATCCCAAAATGACGGGGAGAGAAAAATAATACCAACTTGGAATCATTGCAGGCTTAGCCACTGAATGATGCTGAGAAGGGCACAGTCCCTGTTGACTGAAACTAGAGATGAATTCAAGCCACACAAATTCCAGCTCAATTTCAGACTTGCCATTATTTTTGCAACCCTGCACAAATCAGTAATCTTCTGTGACTGGACTGCCCTTGCTGTCCTTCTTCTCAGTGCAAACAGTGGAATAGTCTGCTCTGCCTGATGCACAGAATTACCAAGGAAGAAAAGGATGCTTCTTATCCCTTTCCATGACTTTCCTGTGCACTGTAAAGCTTCCCTTATTAGTCAGAAAATTTAAGTGCATTTGACTCCATATTGCAGCAATGTATGGTTGCATAATCCTTCAGTATGGTCAGCCTTCCCAGTTGTCTTTCATGTTCCCTGCATAGCATCTGTTTTTCAAAGACAACAGATTCTCTGCTGTTTTCCTGGGACAATGCTGGGACATCTTCCCTGAGGAAGACATTTTGTTACTGTTTTGCTTTGTGTAAATTAGCAGTGACATCTTCTGAGATTTTTGCTAAGCCTTCAGGGCTATTTTTCCTTTGTAAGGTGTCTGACTAAAGTGTCAGCTGTGTTTTCACACTGGACAGCAAACACATACTGTTTGCTGGTGCTTTCGTTATGCTGAACTAAGTAAAAAGCAATGCAGAGTGTTAAAGGTAGAGCATAATAGAACTGTATTATTAGCCTCAGCCTCTGAAGCATTTTCATGTCTGTTTATCTCAGAATATGGATGGAATACCTTAGTCAGGGTGGCAACTGTTTCTAGATTCTCTTTTCCATATCACGGTTATATGTGCAGCAAAAATACACAGCCCTATTGTGAGATTTTGTGGTCTGTTTTACTTTACCCTCAGCTGATAGTTCTCATTTATTTCTTGACATCATAATATATCTAATGTGGAAGCTCTTGGGACTAAGAACTGTACTAGGACATAAAAATTGACTATTTTTGGTTCTTCCTCCATTATGGAGAAATGTTCAATTAGAAATCCCCCAAAGACACCGAATCTTTAACATTTGGCATCTTGGCACTTTTAGAAAATTAACCCATTTTGAATTGTCTCTTGAGGATCACATTTGCTTATCAGTTTTAAAACTATAGATACATTTCTCTCTCTCTCTCTCAAATTCTTTTTACATCCATAGAACCATCCACACTTCTAATAAATCTGAGATGGATCCAAGTCTATATTGATCTTTAGACACTGGCTGTGTATATTAATCTCCACTATTTTTCTCAGAGTGTATTTCACTCATTGATGAGGTAATTGGACCACTGGGCAGGTATAATGCTACAACCACAACTGTTTCCACAGAAAGCCCCTTTCTGTTTGCATTTTAAGTTACTTTTCCCCCAGTCTCTCTCACTGATAAATGTTGACATTTTTGCAGCAATGGAGGATTACCTGAACCATGTAGAAAAGGAATATATGAAATTACCAGGCCCTTGTAATGGCAGAAAGGTTATACAAGCAATAAGCACCTGAGTCAAGTAAAAGGTTTGAATATGTGCATAATACAGGAATATTTACGTAAGTACTCTGTTCTATTCAAATCTGAAATAAACACTACCATTCAGGTTGCATTTCAACTTGTCAGACTGATCAAAACACAAGATGTGCATGTGAACTGAAAAATTAAGGAGGAAAAATAAAAGTTCCATCAGGCAGTAATATGTAGTTCATCTTTCAAGTGAGGGAATAATGACTCTGCATGTGTGCCTTTCTTTGGGATGAAGGCCACAGCTTTTGTGAAACATAGGCAAAGGTAAGACTGGAAGTTAGATTTGTTTTCTTATCCCTTAAGATGGCACATAACAGCTACCCCAAGGATTTCTAACAGGAAGCAAAGGCTGAAAACTTTCCAAAGATTTCCAGGTAACACAGAAGCTGAACTTGAAAAGACTGTGTCAATATTGGGTCAGTCAGACTAGCATCCCTCTGACTGCAGGCACAGTGTTGGCCCAATTTCCTTCTCACCAAAAGCCAGAAATCACCAGGTGGTGATGCCATGCTTCAACAGGAAGACCATTTCATTATACTGCTGGGGTCAAATTCTGAACTCAGATGTATTAGTACAGAGCTACTCCATCAAAACCAGAAGAGCTGTTTCAAAATTAAGTAAAATAGAATTTCCAAACTCCACCTCGATATAAGGAGACCTTTTTTTTTTTTTTGCACATGTACACAACTATTTTAAGAGGCCAAGTATGACCATAAATTTAAGGAGACCTCAACATGCTTAGATCCCATAAAAGAGAAACTTGGCTTTCCTACATCCTTCTCTGTTCTGCTATCAGATCCTTGCCTGATTTCCCAACTCATGATCACTGGTCTTCAAACCCCCTTTCTCCCAACCCACTTATAAGCACTGAGATAGAAGGAGCTGGAGTCTGAAATGAAATCCTACAAGCTGCCTCATGCAAGGCAAGGTCAGATGCTGAGTAGCCAGATCTTGCTAAATTCCTGCTGGCTGCCTTGCACAGCAGCAGGAAAGTACAAACCAGTTAATTGACAGTGACTGGCTCCTGCCTCATGCATAGATTGCTCCAATTTAAGGACAATATATCTATATTGTAGAAAGTTTTCCTTGGAAAAAGTATTCTCTTTAACACACTTAGTAATATGGCAGAATTGAGAACTTGTGTTTCTTTTTGATCTGTATCTAAAACCTTTAGCTTCAATTTTGGAGAAGTTGAGTGATGTAAATCCCCATCTCCCCCTTCCACTGTTTAAACCAATAAATTCACAGAAACTTGACCACCTATGAACACATCATTTCCATCTTTCCTCCTAGGTAGCTGTTCAAGTAATAGTTCTTCTCAGAGGGAGTATTTCATGTTCCTCTACTACCCCCATTTCTCTGGTCCCTAAGAAATTTTGTAAAGAAGGCTTTGCTCAGAAATGATCATTTAAATGGACCACCAAGAGTAACGCAGTTTTCATCTTTCCTGAAGACATTAATTGATGTTGTTTAATCACAAATTTCATGCAAGCTATATTTCTGTATAGTCAACCTTCTAACCACTTTCCAAACAATCTCTTTTCAAAAAAAAAAAAAAAAAGCTGTATTTGCCAAACCTAAGGATCATACCAAACCTTGAAGTGATTTCACAGTAGATAGCCACTAGCCAAAACAACAATAATTTGAAACTTCAGAAGCTATAGAAATTTATTGTTTCTTTTAGCTGATTATAAGCTTATAGCTAAGATTATACAAAACAAACTTTAATAATGGCTAAAGAGTAATGAGTATAAATTCAATCTGTCTCACAGAAAAAAAAAATTGAGCAGCCTATAAATAGTATCTCAAAATAAAATGCACTAGCTACACTGTGCTAAAAATAAATGATCCTGCTATTATTCTAGTGAAATATTTTATTAAATCTCCTAAGGTACAATCCAAGGCTCTGGGATTCATCCCCACCTACTAAAGCTGGTTAGAAAGAGCAGAGACAGCTCACAATTACACAGTTACCAGAAGAAATCCTACTTTTTATTTGTGAAAAAGAACAAAACAGTTCTCTGTGCTGTGTGAAAACACATCCTCTGCCCATTTAAACAGCAGTCAGACCACTGCAAGACATCAAAAATACCTAACTTCCAATTCAGGCAACAGGTTTAAACCTACCAAAATATTGTTTTTTCTCAGCAAGCATAAATAAGCATTGCTAGAAGACAGCAAATAGACCAGAAGCATGGGAAATTAGAAAAATCTTCAGGCTGTTAACAGTTACCAAATACTCCTTGCATTTACATGTAATTGGGATAAGGAAGTCAGACACTGCCAAAGGCTGAAAACTATTTTACTGGAAATGTCACTCCCCAGGTCCTGTGAAGAACCTGTCCCTTGCCTCTGGTCTGGCCTGAGCCTGTCTAGGTGCTCCTGCCCATCCACAGGCAGGGTCAAGCCCTTCTCTGCACAGCACCTGGCTCATGTCAGTATGGTCAAATTGAACTTGCTCACTCCTGAAGCCTCAGAATGTCCAGGTGTGCACATTTCAGATTGTGAACAGAGCTAACCCATGGGGCACTGAACAGACAACAATTTGGAACTGATGGAAATACAGAACTTGCCATTGTCCCAGAAAGAAATATAATCATCTGCCAAGGAGCAAAATTATGATCAGAATATAAGGCCTGTTTTGCGAAAGTGATTTAACCAAAATTTGCCCCATATAAAGTAACTATAACCAACAGGAAAATTGAGTATTATTCACCTTATATGTAATTCATATATATAATGATTTAATGTAATTCTATATATAATTACACATCCACCAGCATGGGCAGTTGTCCATCTCACAAAATATTACATTGCCTCAAAAAGAAAGAGAAGGAATATAACAGGTATACTGGGAAATGTTTACTTAATGTGACATACTTAATGTGACATAATCTTCATACTTTGACAATTCAGTCAGGAGTTCTGATGACAATCAAAATTACACCTAACTCTTTGTTCAAAACCCAAGGAATTTGGTATATTTCAATTTTATTCTGAGAATAACAAGGGAATAAGCAGGATTTTTTTTAATATATAAAATTCTACATTACTTTTTTATTTTAATAATTTCTTCTCAGATTTCAAGCTATTTGCTAACACCTGTGAAGGTGGTTGTATGTAACCCCAAGAGTTATTGACGATTAATGAAATACTTCTCTGGGAAAATACAGAAATATTTTCAGTTCAAGTGTTTGTTCAGATGAGAGGTTTCAAGTCAGTTGGCAGCACTTCAGTAAAACCTCAGAAAGCACTTGAGCCCTTCTACCATCTTAGCTACTCAATTCTTAACCCTTCAGCCCACGTGTATCTTGACTTCAGTTTCAGTGCAACTAATGGGTATTACAGTTTTAGTCCTTAGGGCAGTGTCTCTTCCACTTCAAACGCTACAGGAAAAAAAGCCATCTCAACACAGGCAAAGGAATAATGTCATTTCCACCAGAAACAACAGTAATCTCTCTTTCTAAGGATATCCTCACTCTCACATGCAACAATTAAGTATTCTTTCTCATTTTGCACCAGTAAGCCAACTCCTACTTGGAATTCTAATCTTGGTCCCCACTAATTGTGTATTAAATTGTTGAAAATAATTTTTTTCAGACTGTCCCTCCCAGGAACTGGGGAAGAGTTCTCCATGAAAGCCACTGGGAACAATTGTTTTTCCTATTTTTCCTTACAACTGCTTCAATTCCTCCAGAAACACTGATAGTTTAAAAAGAAGCAACACTTCTGTGTCAGAAAACATGTCAGCTACAAGTTCTTGGAGGCTGGGAGAGCAGCAGTGTCCAGCCCTGAAAGTTTGCCTTGTTCCATACCATGTCTTAAGACAGCTGTATTGCCATTGGTGAGAAGAGATAACTGGGTAAGACAGATCTTAGTTTTGCTCATTTTACTTTCCTGTGTCACAAGTTGCCTATAACCTCCACAAACAAACACCTTGCATGGCTTCTTTGCATTATTCCTCTTGTCCTGCCTGCATGCTGCCTTTGCTGCCAGCCCAACATTTCCTAGTGCCCTGCATCACTCTTGCTCTTTTTCTGCTTCAGCCTGGCAAGAGCACTGAGGCCTCTGGCTCTGAATTTATGAAAACAAACTAAACAGCAGTCTTAGAGTAATTTCTCACCAGATAAGCAGGCTATCTTTGAGGTAATATTTTGAGGTACATCCCCAATCTTCTTTACTAACCTCAAACTTTTGGAGAGAACTGGGGAATCCAAGCACAGAGAATGATAGACAAAGCCACCACATCAGCTAAGGAGCTGTTCCTTTCCCTTCACTGGCAGAAACTTCCAATGCTGTCCAGATTACCCAAGCCAAATCTACACTCCTTGAGCTCTGCACTTTGAAGAACATAGTGGGAAATTACCTCAAAATGGAAAGAAAAAGTCTGAAGCATAAACTGGCAGATGCATTCTACTTGCATCAAAGTGCAGGGTAGATAAAATGCTAATGTACATAATTGGGGAGTTATATTAGAGACCATTATTTTAAAAGCTGGTTAAAATTGTTACTCTTTCATGGCATTACTAGTGAAAAGTAGGGAAAACTCAGGTTACTTTTTTGGACTCTCCTTCACAAAATAAAAATTCTTCACTTTTTTTTCCTATGAATATTAGAAATTCAGGAAGATAATTTGCTGGTTTTAGGATGGTAAACCACTGTCAGAAACATTTAGAAAGACCTTAAATTTCTCATGGCATCAAATTCTCAGGGCTATTTCCTTTACATGTTTACTTAGATGTGAAACTACAATTGTACTTGTGGGTGGCTTATGTAGCTCTCTCAGTTTGCTGCTTATTTACAGCAAATAGAGCTCAAATAGAAAGGACTTCTCCCTCTGTACCCTGAAATTAACCCTGATAGATGACTACAGCTCCTTATAAGTAATTTTAAAAAACTAAAACAAAAAACCCATCACCCTCCCAAGTACAGGTTCTCTTTCTTGTATGGCAGGATGTCCACATATACAGGGAAAGCTATCTCTTCAACTAGAATGAACTGTCATATTAACAGAAAATGGAAATTTGATGTTTGAATCTGCAGCTGATTTCTACATCATCTGAAACATTACAAATTGCATTTCTCATTATGAGGAAAAACAAAATCACTTGGGAAATTAGTTTCACTTCTCACCTTCTTTGTGTTAAAAGCAGAATCTAGAAGTTTTAATTGAAAAATAGGAATAATTGACAGACTATTTCCCCAGCAAAGGGTTATTATGGGACATAAAACTGGACAAGTATTCTAAATTCATCCTAGAAAAAAAAAGGAAAAAACTCTTTTTTGTTTGTTTTATGCCAGTATAAAATAAAAATCTTTCTCTCCTACAGACTTGAAAGGAAACTCTAAAATGTTCTGTTAAGATCTCACTTATCATCAGTGCTGAATTCAGATGAGCTTCAAACATACTGAACTATCACTTTGCAACATATTACTTACCCAGGATTACTTTAATTTTCATCCAGTGCTACTAAAAATTCAGCTCTCCTCCTCTGCCACATCGTTGTGTACATAATGAACTTTATGATTTCTTACAAGCACAATCTATTGCTTTTGGTTTGACTTTCAGGAAGTTTTCCCCAAGTAATTTTTCAGCAAACGAAGAAAGTATAAATAAAAGAACTTTCCTGATGAGATTTGGCATCTTATTTTATTACAAGACAGGATACCTGGGTTTTTAAAAGATTAATGTTTTGAATAGATCTTTGCAGAGCATATACTTAAGAAGCACTCACCCTCGTGTCACCTCTAATATGCCCAACATCAGTCTTTTGGAATTAAAAAACAAACAAAGGAATAAAACAAAACCCCTATGTAACTTATTTTAGTCATAAATCAAACTAGAGGAGGCTTCCACAGGTCTGTGGAAAAAATACTCCACTGACCAGGTCAGATTGATTTTGGACTTTGTGCTTTGACTTTTGAAGTGAGAGATCAAAGATGTTGGGGGGAAAATAACCCGAATGCTGCAGGGTGATTCATGTGGGGGAGCCACCCTCATCTTTACCTCAGGCAATCATCTCTATGCACGGGGATTTAATGCTGTCTTAGAACTGACAATAGTTTCAAAACATCAGGAAGGCCAATGGCAAGTATTACTGCATCATTCTGCTGAGGGGGTAAGATGCTACCGAAAAAAAAGGGTGCGTAATATCTTCTGATCCAGCTAGCAAGGTGGTAGCTAAGAAGAAATACGAGTGCCAGTCCAAGTAATGCTCCTACATCTAATTTCATTCCACCTTTGTTCTCCTAAACTGTAAAGGAAATGTTCCCCCACTGAAACAGTGTGGTTAACTGCTAACACTTGTAGGATGCTACAGAATCCTTTTATTAACTAATCTGAACAATATCATCATCCAAAGTGCAGGGGAACATTACATTTCCTGGGTCTAGAGCCTGGGCTTCTTTCAACAGCCTGTGTTGCCTCAAAGGAGACAAAAGCAATTTTCAGACAAAAGCAGTGGTGAACATGTATCTTCAGCAGCTATCAAAATAATTTCTAAAAATTACCAAAAAAACCCCCCAACAAACCCAAAAACTGTTGAAGTAAGTAAAAGAAAACAGCAAAGGTATTTCCATGAGACAGAGCTAGGTGCTGAGAGAAGAGTTGAGGGATGAATTCCAGCTTTGCACAGCTCTGTAAGTGGGTGGTTGTATTAAATATACTTTATTCCAGCATTTTAAGCATTCCGAACACTTCTGACAAAATAGTTGGAAATAAGAACTATCCACAACTGACAGAACAAATGTAAGCAACAGCAACCATACAAACAATTATCTATAATGTGTCTAGGGAATTTCCCTCCATCAACTGAGAAAACAACACGGAAGAAAACCATATGGGGATGGAGTATAGCATGAAAATATTTTAACTGTTGCATCAATAGGAAAGCATGAAGATTTTTCTTAGATACCATTTCTTAGAGACTATGCATTTGTCTTTACCAGTTGCAGGAACACTGTTATTTTTACATTCGTGTAATTTAAGAGCAGATACAGACGTGAAAGGTGAATTTTCTAACCTCATTGAGAAATATTCCAAACATTATTACTTGTGCATAATGGAAGTGATGTAGCAGAGTAGTATCAAGACAGCTTCTTAAAATGAATAGTGTGACTACCTCAATCCCCACCCATCCTGGAAAGTTAGTTTACTATCATGCAGTACTGGAGGAAAGTCATTGTTATGTTACAATTTTATATAGACTTTATTTATTAAAATACTACCAAGCTGAAGAATTTTTTTCTCCCAACTTTTAGATTTATATTGACCTATAATAAAAGTGAATCATTTGTAAGATTTTATTTAGTGAGATTTGGAGTCCTTTTAGGATTTACCAAAATATTCAGTGATGTTTATGTCTACAGTAATTAATCTCAGGCAGGCTCTTTGTTGTTCTTGGGATTTGGGGGTTTTTCTTGTCTCCTTGGGCTCATTTACTTTTACTACTGCACATCAGTCTCCCATTCGATACACAAAATCCAATGCAAGCAAAGTGACTAGCCAAAAATAAGTTCATTTGCAGGGGTACATTCCCATTTGCAGGTTCTGGTCTTTGGATTTTTCATGCTTTGCTGAGCACTTCATTTGAGTTGGCAGATTCGGTGAGTCATATGGTGACAATTCGCATTTTCTGCAGCATCTGAAATGTCCACTCATGGCATCACTGACAGCTAAAATTAGATATTTGGCAAAGCAGTCCTAGGAACTAAGGGCTTGATCAAGTTGCCTAATTATAGCTGCCTAGTGCCATTTGAGATGCCCTGGAGTACCCCCAGCAACCACAGAGACCTGGCAGGTATCACACAAAACCGACAGGAGACCTGTGGTCCTCCAGGGCGGGAGCTGTAGGCAAGGAAGGATAACCCCACGACATTTTAAAGGGCACAGGACCTTTTGTTTAGACTCATTTAGGAGCTGAACACTATGTGCTTGCCACTGGGATATTGAAGAGATCAATTCTCCTGTCTTAGCTTGTTCTTGCATCACATTCCATCTCTTTGCAGGCGGGTGCATGAACTCTTAGTGTTGCTCTATGTCTGCTCTCTGGCACAGAACACAAGGACTAAAAAATATGAAAATAGGTCAGAGCAAGCGTTAATTTTGGTGGGGTGAAAGGGTTGGTAGAGAGCCTCTTCCAGGGAATCAAAGGGAGGGCTTGAATATTTTCTCCATATTCATCTCATCACTGTTCACTCAGAGGAAATAAAGAGTTCTCCTTAAGGAATTGTTCACGTTAGTTCCTATTGTGTCATGGGTTTTCCTTGCAGGTGTCCAAAGCAGAATCCAGTCTTGCTTAATTTGTGAAATTTGACATGATTTCAGACTGGGGTTGAAAAGGTTTCTGTTTAGGGAGTCCTGATGGCATCTCTAAAGATTGCAATTCTTCATCCACCGCTCTCTTTTGACAAGATTGTATAAAAGTAGAATAAAAAATTGCTTTATTCTTCTTTTCCACACTAAGCAGAAAATGGTTTTCTTGAGATTATGCATTTGCACTGGACTCAAGAAAACAGACCCCTGCAGAGCATGAAATGACACTGGGGAATATATTTTCCTTGACATACTGGGCATTTTTCATCTGTCTGAGGCAGCTCTTTGCCATTCCCTCCCCTTTTTATTTTTAACATAGTTATGCAGTACCTCATATCAACAGTCTTATATTCTTATATTCTCCTTAAAAAGAAAATGAGCACCAACAGTACAGAGGGAAAATAATAGTTATCATAATAAAAACATTATGGTCTCAAGGAACTAAGCACTATTTGGAAAATTGTATGAAAAATACAATGCTCTTGTAGTCTCCCAGTGCCCAAAATTTCAAATTTACTCGTGAAGGTGTAAAATATTTCCAAGAAGCCTGCTGAAATTACATGAAATCTAATAGTTTGATGCCCAAGGCAGGGCTAATAAACCTTCCTTGCATCAGCCCAGTAATTCAACTGCCTGAATAAACAATACCCAACAACTACCAGAGCCCAAGCGTTTCCTGAATATTAGATCCTTTTCTCCAACAAAATAAATCTCATTGAGGCCAATATTGATTCTGACTGGCATATATTTCTGTTCAGATCGGCAATTTGCCTCTTTTTTTTTTATAAATCTGAATCAATGTACATTGGTGTTGTACTTTTCTGATAGGGAAACTGCTTCTAAAACCCTCTGCTTTCTGCATTAACTCGATCTGTTCAGCTGCACAATAGATTGGTTAAGATGATTATTAGTGATATAACTGAAGTTATTTGCTCACCATCATTATCAAGTAGTGCATTCAAAGCACGAGCTAGAAATAGCATGCTTAAAGAGTGACTAAATGGAACAAATTCTTAGAACTAGTGTGTAGTTAATGAACAAGGATATTCATTGAAATACTTCTCAGTCAGAAACGGAGATAAAAAACTTGCTGTTGAGTAAAGATAATTTAAGATATTTCAGGCCCCAATGTAGATTGGTGGTGGCATGAGAGCCATGCCAGGAGTTCCTGATTGTTGGTGATTTCTGTAGGGTGAATTGTCACCACATGGCACAGCCTCACAGGTCTAAATGCCACCTTGCTTTTGCTTCCATGGAGAAGCCCAGGGTTGTGGAGTGTCCCTCACTGGGGATATTCAAGAACCCCCTGAACACAATCCTGCGCCGTGTGCTCTGGGATGGCCCTGCTTGAGCAGGGAGGTTGGAGCAGGTGACCCCACTGCAGTCACTTCCAACCTGACCCATCCTGTGATCCTGTGAAGTCTGGGAAGCACAGTTACTAAAGCATAGGCTGAATGGATACACCCAGAGGTGTTGTGTTACAGATTATTTGATATCATTTTAGTGTCTAAAGGCTTTATTGTCTAAATGTTTGAACCATTATATTTTCTTTAGAACTGTTATTCATGTTTTTATGAAAACAGGGTCCAAGAAAAGATCTTCAGCTTGGCTGAAAAGCACATCACAAATTTACATCATCTTGATATTAAACCAAGGAAACTTTGTATCTGTTTCAATGTTAGAAAGTATATAAAGTATATAAATATATTGATACTCTATTTAATAAATGCCCAACGTTTAGCAGTCCCAAATAGTTTAAAGTAATTCTAGATAGAGGGCATACGATTAGAGAATTTTAAAATATATGTTAGCCTATTGGACAAGATTTTGAACAAATTTTAACAAATTACATTTGGATTAAGTAGATCATGTATTAATTTATTTATGTCTTAGGCTTTAGCTGGGGTCTTAAATCTCTCATAATGCTACAGAGTAGAAAAATATTTTAAGATGAATAGAGATGGGACAGTTAGGGGAGAAAATGAAAAGCTTATGAACTGATCTCATATTCCTTCACTGAAAGAAAAAAACACACACCTCTTGTTAAAATCCTGTGACACCTTGATGCAACTATCACTTGAATAGCATCTGGCAGTGTTAGGTAGAGTTTCTTGAAAACTCAGATCTTTTGTCTTCTAAAATAGTTACAAATAACCCAAACCAGTCTTTTTTTTTTCCTGAATCACCAGAGCAGGATTATACAATCTGTATAGGGAAGCATATTTTTCAAGAATTTTTTTATGTATGACACTAGAGAAATGACGTGGCATCTAAATCACTAATATAAATCTGGTGAAAAGGTTTCATTATTTGCTGTATTTTTTAAAAGTAAACACAGAAGGAATATGACAATCTGAATCTTCTGTTTATCTGAGAAATTGTACACCTATTCCTTATACTTAGATTTCCTGTCAGCATTCATGAATTTCTCTCTTGACCCTGAGCAGCAAGAGAAGCAGCCTGAGACATATTGCAAAGGCAAATGTTTAAAGTTTATATCAATATACACGTGGGACAAAGGTAATTTACTCAGTGAAGGAAGAACCCCCTGCTACATTTAATCATGCTCAAGTACATGGGAAAGTGCCCTTACAGCTGTTGTTTCTCTCTGCCTTTTTAACCCAACTACTGAGAAGCTCTTTTCTTCTCATGAAACACCTTAAACCTAAAGCCTAATTAAACCAGTAAAACAGCACTAAATCTGGTGGGCAGACTTATCTCCAGTCACTACAGTTTGCAATTAGATTTTGGGTGAGGGTACAGGAAATCAATGTTATGTTCACCTCTTAATGAGAACATAAACACTTCTATATTAAAGGATTATTTTCTTAAAATCCCCACAGGTAGGCAGCAGATTCTTTCACCTGTGAGAGAACAAAGTATAGCAAAGAAAACAGTGGGAAGCAAAACAAAACATCTCTTTGCCTAACGTGGAAAAGGTATTTTCCTCTCTCCCATCATCTCAAGAAAAGCCAGATGAGGTCAGAAAAGAACAATGTACATACCTGTGGTCAAAGCAGCAAGGTCCGGGCAAACCTCAGAGCCATTTTGCCGCTTTAGAGCCACCTGAACCAGGTTTGTTTTAGTGTATTGATACAATAGGTAATAAAGACACAAAAACAAAGAGGTCCATCTTGGTATGAAACACCTTCCATCTACGTTTGATCATCAGTGAATGCAAACAGGAATGCCTTGGTTGAGGCAAATGGGACCTTGTCACCTCTGATCATGTGAGAGTTTGGCAGATTGTATTCTCTAGACAGAAACTGAAAGTGTCTATTGTTGGAAAAGCAAAAGGGAAATATCTGTGGGAGACATTCTGCACAGCAATAGAGGCTGGAATCTGCATTATAACTGTCCAATATATCAGCAAGGAGTCTCACACTCAGCTGCAGATCTGCTGATACCAACGCCATCACTGTAGTTAGAGATTTCATTGAAGAAATCTTCCCTTCCTCATGAAGTTTAAGAATTATATAAAGCAAGAAAAAAAGTTTCTCCTTACGATATGTAATTTGCACAGAATTACTCTAAAGTTTCTCCTCCAGTTCCCTGTTTGGACCAGCAACTAATACTTTGTGATCACTAGCCTTGTTTACATCTGCTTTTCAATTCCATTTTATTCACCATCATTTAAAACAGAATGAAGTATTTTCATTTTGGATGTAGTAAAAGTAGATGGTTTTATTCTTCCAGACATATGACTGCTAAAAATATATAGGGTTGGTTTAAAAAGCATTCATTGAGTGGGAATGGCATCTCTGTTGGGTCTTGGGTTTTCTTGGACAGTTTTGGCAAACAAGGGGCAGGGGTTTTTAGGACAAATTTAAATATGGAAAAGTACTTAAGAATGTTATAGCTAACAATGTAAGTTCACTTTTGCTGAAAGAGATTATATTTAGGTTTTTTCCCTCCTTCTTTGTATTTGACATGTTGTTTACAGACAGTTTAGCAGTTTTCCCCAAAACATAATTTGATTGGCATTTTTCTTTCTGTGTGGGTTTATTCTTCCTTTTACAGAGGAAAAGAATCTTTATACTTCCCCACCACCACCCCTTTTCTGTGGTCTTAAATAAGGAAAAATATTTTCAACCATGCCAGTTACTCTATTCAGAGGGGCCACCACCAACACAGACACCCCTTATGATGTTAACAAGACTGGAAAAAGGTGTTTATTCACATGGAACATCTTACCATAAAATATCAAAATTGGATGTAGTCATTCAAATAATTTAATTTATTTTTAGTCAGTTAACAAGATTTCAATGCTGGTTGCCCTTTAAAGAGCAGTTATTTGTGAAGCCATATAACTTGAAGCCATCACAAAAGCACTAACATGCTTAGTTTTCTTTTATTAATGCTACGTGATTTTGTTGTTGTTGTTGTTCAAAGTTTTGATCAAAAAGAAGTGCTAAGTGCTATGTGGTACACTCAGTCCTGGAACAGCAGGACAGCCTTTTATTACAAAATTCTGAGAATTTTTTTACATCTACACAGCAGCCTGTATTTTCTCTGAAGGGAATTGTACATCTTATCCTAAGCAGATACAGCTTCCATAGTCAGTTTGTCTGTTGTATGATACTTGGCTGTAAGAATAACAAATTGAATGCTCGTCCTCCTTCTATTGCCCCTTTTACCCTGAATTAACTTCTCTTTTTTTTTTAAAAAAAAAAAAACAAAAAACCAAACAAGGGAACAAGGGAGGGTGGGAAGAGTTACAGAGCAGGGGTGGAAGGGGACCAAAAAAAGCCATGGCAGAGAATCACAGAATTACTTCATTTTATGTTTCAGTAAAGTCAAAATTACCAAACTTCTGCTTCAGACACCCTCTACTGGAAAGCATCAAGTTTGTATCTCTGCGCGGAAGTGGGGAAGCATGAACATTTAACTGCCAGAAGAGAGTGGTATCTGTTCCATAGATCATTGTCTTGCTTTTCACAGAAGGAAAAGATTTGATAAGTGCATCTGACATTTTTGACTATGAGGAGCAAAAAGGACTCTGTTCAAAATTACACAGCAGCATCCCATTAGCATCACACCAGACCTCATACATTTCTCTGGAAAGGTACAAGTGTCATAAACTTATCAGCAAGTAAAAATAGGGACTGAAATGAAAAAACTTCAGTATGATACACACAAGCAGTAACCTAACTTATTTGCCCCAGTGGTGGGAATTTTGGTTTTGTTTCTTTTTTAATTTGAAATAAATATCTTTAAAATAAATCTGTTCATTTTGTATCATTCACATGTAACAAGTATGATGGGACAAAGCTGCTCTGCAGTTCTACATGACCACAGCTAGAAAATGCATGTTTATCCAATGCAGAATTTTGTTCTGTAAGCAGAATTCTTTTGTCGTGAAGTTATAATTATCTATTGAATGTATTCACTCTGGGCTGAAACCCCTATGTGGCCTGAGTATCTTAACTCAGTGGCAGACAGATTTGCTCTTTAAGGAAAGGGTGAGAACTTTAACTCTTCAGAAATAGATTCTGAGCTACACTTCTGAGATCTTGGTACCCATTTTCATCACAATGAAAGAAAAAATATTAAATTATCTAATTAATGATGTATCTACTACCACGATAGAATCTACATCCCAATGAACTAGGTGAAGAATACTAACACATCCTTTTCCTCACATAGCAATGACAAGAGATTTAAAAAAGACTGAAAAGGAAATGGTATCAAGCTTCAATATATAATGAATTATTTTACTTTCCAACTCCCAAACAAAATATTAAGATAAACAGCTTGACTTGGTATCAGCCATTGTTCATCATATGCTCTCCTTTATAATGCTACAGCTTTCACAGTTCTGTTTGTCTTGCATAATGTACCGTATGTGGGGCAGTGAATTACATTCCTTTCTAAGAGACCATACTGAATTACTATTTCTTTCCCAGGACTCAGAGGTGAATAATTGCACCTGTCCTCCTTAAGCAGACAAAAGACATTAAGTAGCAGCCAAATGGAAAGAAAGATTTAAAAAGAAAATCACTTTATAGTTTGGCAGGAAAACAACTCAATCCAACCTTTCACCCAGCTGTATACAATATGAGGATTTCTACAAGCACAGCTTCTGAAGAAAATGAAGTCTTCAAAGAGAGACTGCCCTGATAACAAAGCAAAAATTGAGGTGCTTTCTAGAAGTTTAAAAGATCCTACTTTTCAAATAAATCATTGACAATACAGAAAGTTAAAAAAAAAATGGAAAGAAAAAAGCTCACCAACATATCTAAGTGTTTGTGAGCAAATGTTCTCATTTACAGGATACAAACAAAGAAATAAAGTAGGATGAGGGAACAAATAAAACCACATGGCTTTTCCAAGACCACACAGAGATGCAGTAGAAGAAACTAGCACAAGGCAGAGTGAAGATGCTGGAATTCGTCACAACCTTGACACTCTGTCACAGATTTGTGGCATCATTTAGGCTGGGAAAGACCTTTAAGACAGAGTCCAACCATAAAAATTTTGTGACCATGCTGAACATAAAGGCTGAGTTTTGCTCTTGCTGACTCCAAGCAGCTGGCAGAGAGATTTGCTGCAGCTCTGGTTTCAGCAGAGCAAGCCATGCTGGCAGGCATCCAGGGACAGGTCACCAGGGCAGAAGGACAGAACTTCAATAGAGCATTTGCCTTGGTGCCAGGAAATTCCTAGCACCTGACCATGCCAGAGGGCTAACGCTCAAAAAGACGAGAAAAAAGCATGAAAGGTGAAAATACTGTAGAGAGTCTCTGCAAAGACCTTTTTAATATTTCCAGAACCTTACAATTCTTTCTCTTGTATTGAAGCTGACTGTATACCCAAGGAAGAGCGGTATTTGTACATAAATGGAAAAATATTCAGCTCCTTGTGAAACCTAAAGGTAGTCAGTCTATTTGGCAAAATCCAGGCAGTCCATTTTACAGCTAGAAAGATAAATGCCATAGAAAACTATATTAAAATATTGACAGCCCCCAAATAAAATGAAAGCAGAAAAAAAATTAAACAAAGGAGTGATGCCTTGAGGGGAGATGCCCTTGTAGAAAGCAAGTCTCTTTTCCCAAAAGCACCAATATCTGTATTTGACATCCTTAATGAGAACCTGATACAGCATAGAAGAGAGACACTGGTGGAAAGCAAAGAACACAACTAACCATACCTGCTTTCAGCTGGAACCTTTGGGCTTCACTAAAACACCTCAATCACCTTATAGTTATAGGTTTTAGAATAAAAGCAAACACTACCTAGTTATATACTTGGAAAAATTACAAAAAAGAGCTGGTTTGACAGGTAAGGTACCAACTTGGAATGAATAAAAACCAAAGCTTACTGCCATTCTTTTCCTCCAACAGCTGCAGGAACTTGGGTAGGATCCCTTTCAGTGTCACTGTTCCCCTTCCTATTTTCTGTCCCATCTAGTTACCTGCCTTGGGATAGGAACTTTCTTTCACAGTATTTTTGATACAAATCTGAGGTCAATAGAGTCTGTATCATGGAAAAAGTCAACACAGCACTGTGATGAGTTGCTCCCTGGATTTCAGAAATAAATAAAGCCATTTATTTTGTGGACATCTGGTTTTCCTCTCAAAAATTCCAGCTCCCTCCCTCAAGAGTGATGCCTTCCACACCACACCTTCAGCCTCCTCAAAATAAAGTTCTCCCACAGAAACCTTAAAACTGGACAAAAGTGGAGAAATTAATTAAAAACTTGCCCAAGACAGCCACACAGATCACAATGTCTCTCATCTGTGTCTTTTGGAAGAAAACTAGCTAATAAAAGCAAGAGCAAACACTTCAACAAAGGTGACAAAGATGAAAATTTAGATTGCTTAAGAAATTAAGCATGGCCATGCAAGGAACTCTAGGATTTTGATCTCTTTTAGATCATGTGTTCTCAACAGTGTTTAAATCACTGGTGGAACATATGTCAGAATCAGCAAGGGACAAATGACCTTTGGTCAGCATTTGGGTTTACAGTAAAGCAACACTTGAAATTTGTCAAGGGTAAAAAAACCTGAAATGTCATCAAAAGAAACATTTCAATTTTGACAAATCAATATTTCCCACAGACATGCATTTCTTCCATGTCCCTTTGTAAACAGAAGTCACTGTTGACAGTACTGTTGAATAGCATCCCTGGTGTAAATAAATCCTCAAGGCAAGGAGATAGGTCTAAGTGCAAAAGGAAAATTTCGTCCCTTATGCTTTTACTGAATTGGGTGAGTTTATATTAAATCAATAGGCCCAATTAAAATCAAGAGAGAAGAGAAATAGTTCATCAGGAAAATTATTTGAAGTAGTATTTGCTCAGACTAGTCCAAAACTCTTCACCCTGGAGGATGCAATACAAGAAGTTGCCTGAGCGTGTTAATTATTTAAAATGAAAGCAACACAGTTGCTGGCCTTTTGCAATAATCAATCTTTCAAAAAGTGTCAGGTGTCTCCTAAACATGTGACAGGTTGGCAGTTTGTAGCATCTACTGTCAAGCTCTAATACCAGGATTTTCTCTGGAGCCTGAAGGAACTCATCACCTTAACTAACAAATCCTAAAGACAACCTGTCTGGCTTACTGAAAATGAGATGGAGAAGCTAAATTAGAACCATACACCTCCTATTTGCTAAATTAAAACAGAAAACCAAAACAAACACTGGGTCATGTACATACATATATATAGACACACATTCATGAATACAGACAGAAATGCATATACAGATATGTATAGGTAGATATATATGTGTAGCTGTAAATTATAGACATTTACTAAGATCTGTATTTACTGCCTCCTACGAGTCTATTTTACAGTCTAAATTTAGGGAATTTTCTTCTCTTAAAAAAAAAAAAAGGAAAAAAGCAGCATCTGGTTTTGGGTTTTAAAGTCAATTAAAAATACCATCTTTCTGTGTCTTCTTCCACTTCAGTACACAAGAATAAAAAATGTAGAATCAACAAGAAAATTCCCATAGTGTCTGTTTGTAAACAAAAAGTTCCCGTCTCCAAAATGGTTGAATTTATTAGCATTTGAAGGTGATGAGAAACTTTCCAGCAGTAGCTATTTTACAATAAAATGTTGATATATCTGTATAGGTACTTTGGTAATTTCAAAAGTCTCAATTATACTTCCCATGAAGAAATCTTTCTTGAAAATAAGGGCACTAGTTATATACAAGGGATTTCCCCCCAATTTTACTAGCATTAATTGCTGAGAAAAAAAAAGTCCTGTGTTTTTTGCAGAAAATTTGATTTGTTTTCCTGCTAAATAACATGCAGCAAACAAATCAATAAAAGGCATCAACAAACATTAATCTACAAAATTCTTAATTTAATCTGTTAATATTAAGAGAAACAATGACAAAGCATAATTTGTGTGATGTGCAAATGAGTAGTGGATACTGGAAAAAATAACATTAAAACAACATTTATACATAAAAGTCAGAATTTTGAAACCAAACATCTCTAAACTCACTTACGTGGAACTTCTCCATTTCTCCAGACTTTCTGAAAAATATTTGTTGGGAGTCAGTTGAAGGGTTTTGTGTTACCAGTGCTCTCCCTCCCCCGTGAGAGGCACTGCTTTTGGAGCAGGGCATTCAACTTCAAATTGCAATTGCCATCCATCAAAAGTATCCAGAAAGGAAAAACTCACTTGGCCAACCTGAACCACCCATCAGCAGTGGCCTTTCACACACTCCACACATCTTGTGAGCAGAATCCACAGCACTGTCCCTTTGCAGGAGCCAAGCAGAGCCACAGGCAGCATTGAACACAACTATTACAGCACCATGTACACATTTTGGATTAAAACTACTCTTTGAGGTAAAATACAGTAAACTACTTTGGCTAGAGTTCTATATTGCTGGTGACTTTTCCCTACAACCCTTCACTAAAGTTCCATTTCAAAGCTTAATACACAAAGCAAATATGCTGGATAACTCAAAAGCTGAATGTAAAACACATTGGTGGATTTTGTGATTTTTTGGTTTTGTTTTTTTTTTTAAGACTTGGCCAAGTTTTAATGGGCTGTCACACATGAATTATTATGAAAGCACTACAATGAACTGAGCTGATAAGCTGATCTGATCAGAATTAACTGCATGTGATTGCTGCTTTGAAAATCTGGCCTAAAGAGGCAGCATTGAACGCAATCTCACAAGTCACTGGTACTGCTTGCCTCAGCTATAAGTAAGCACAGATGGTGAGAAAAGTTAATTAAGAGACATATTTGTTTGGGGGTTTGAAATTTCCACCCTCTCTTCTCCAAAGAAGCCAAACCACAGTGAAAATGTGTTTTACATTTGCGGCCTAATAAGTTCATGTTTTTGAGGCTCT
Organism: Catharus ustulatus; assembly: GCF_009819885.2. Taxonomy (NCBI): domain Eukaryota; kingdom Metazoa; phylum Chordata; class Aves; order Passeriformes; family Turdidae; genus Catharus; species Catharus ustulatus. The sequence goes on along the minus strand of NC_046221.1, from coordinate 41,863,725 downwards.
GTTCCTGTAGATGGAGGTAAAAGATAAACAGAATAAATAATTTATGTCAGCAGTTAGCATATGGATTTGCAGCTGATCACTAAGCTACCCATTTCACCTGATAGCTACAACATCTCTTCAGTTAAAAATATTTATTTCTCCACAATCCTTCATTACTTTTCTCCTAACTGGCACAGCTTCTCTCTTATAGAACAACTGATACCTAGCAATGGAGATGTCATCCTTTTAATTCCCACTTTAATGATTGCCTCTTCATTTTACACTCTAACTTGTTCTTGCAGAATTTCAAAAGGAACGTGTCAGCAACTACATAAAATAGCTGGTGATACACTTCTCTTTTACTTCTGGTTGGGAACTTTCTTTCCTCCTTCTTTCCAGCCAGTGCTTGATCTTTCCCCAGATTAACTAATGGGGGAAGGCTGGGCTATCACCAACTTTCAAAACACATCCTTTACACTTTATATACTGTAAGACTGTGACCAAAGTGACATCTGGCAGGTATTTTGCTCAATGGTCCTTCAACAGTGTATCATTTCTTAGACCCACTTCCACCTTATTCATTTGCGGCTATTATAATGACAAGGGCCAGTAGCAAGAATGAAATACTGGCTAGAGAATCCTAGGGAGGAATCTCACATGAAAAGGCCATGAGGGTAAGAAAGGGTTAACACTAAGGACAGAGAAAACCAAGACTTCAGAACTTCAAGTATAATTGAGAGGTTCTTAGAGAGACACTTCCAATTCATGCCTACTGTACTATTTATTTCCTTTCCCATCATTGCTGATTATAAGGATGTGTACGTGTATAAAGAAGTTTCTTCCTCTTTAATCAGACCAGCTCTACTCCACAAATCCACAATCCACTGTTCGTGACATTACAAAATGAATCAGGCAGGAGGCTCAAGTCAGATCAGAAAGTGACAGCTTCTGTTTAAACAGATATCTCAGAAATTAGTGATGACAGGATTATACTGAATAAGCATTTCACTCTTAGCATTGTCTCTTTCTCTAAGGAGAGGTGCAACAGAATTACTCACTGGAAAGATCTTAGTATTAAAAAAACCCACCAACCAAACGTGATTGGCAATCTGTTCTACTTATATTTCTAGAGAAACAAAAGTCTGTTCTGAATAGGACACCTGTGCTGTGTATTGCATACTTCCTGAATTTAAAGAAAGATCCTTCTTAAAATATTATTTTTGCATTTTAATGTAAGGCCACATAATTTGTGGTCTATCTTGTGGATTTGGTACACATCAGTAAATTGCTTCTGTCAGTCTTATTTTAGTGTTATAGAACCAATTTTGAGTAGAATATTTCACTTACAAAAATTTGTTCCCTAATGAGGCTTACATTTCAGACAACAGGATCATATCAGAAAACTAGAGATTGATAACCAACTCCAGCCCTGCACTGAGAACCTTTCTACATCACTCTGCAAAGATTTTAGCCAAAAGCTTGATGAGATATATATATATACACACACACACACTTAAAACTAATAATTTAGCCATTATATATAGGTATATATACAAATTGATAATTGTATCTCACACCCCCAGGTGGTCCCTAACCATTGTATAATCTAATCCCATAGAAATGGCAGGTTTTCTAATTTTATAAATGTATACAAAATAAGTTGTTAAAACAGTCAATCACTGAGAGCTCACTACAGATGGTAATCCAATTTGTGTGGTAATGATCAGAGCAGTCAGTTTACATAAAGCATTACAGCTGTGCAATGCTGCAGTCCGGCAGTTCTGTCATCAGCAATGAGGCTTACCTACCTGGAACTGGAAATTTTTCCGATGGACTCTGCATAGTCATGCTGACAGTGAGTAAGCCCTTCCATTAGACTTGTCCACAGTGACAGCCTTGCTCCCTTTCTGCTTTTCTATCCAAGGATTGCCAGTGGAAATGTGTAAAAGGAGCTATAGCTCCTTCTACTGGGTCTTAAGATTTCTAAGATTAAAGACTTGAGATCCTACTAGGGCTTGGAGAAGTGAGTGAGAGAATGCCAGTAGTGCCTCATAGCGCTCTGCATCACACTTTTTTTTAATTCTGCTTTTCACATTCCAACTAACAGCATAATTTCAGAAGCAATCACGCATTTAAAGAAGCCATAGAAAGAAGTCTGGGGACAGGCTGTTGGAATGGAGACTGCTAGGCAAACTGATTGTCTGATCCATATATGACATCTCAGATGTAACAGCTTGTAAACATTATGTGTAGAGCTCCAAATAATAACTCTACAGATTTAACCAATCATGCTTTGAAGGCTGTCACTGATCTAGTGGAGCATGACCAAATCCTGTTAGAGTGCAGAATAGATTCTAGCTGAAAGCCTTACATATGCCGGGTTGGGTATCTAGATGAGGATTTCTAAGACATTGCACATGCTACAGAGATACAAGCACTTAGAGAAATTAATACACGCAGATAAATTCATCATCCCATGGGCATACAACAAAGGCTTCAAACCCTGCAGGGTAACACACTTTGTAACAGTTCCATCTGCTTCATCAGACAGTATCACATGGCCAAACTCCTCCATAAGTAAGGACTGACTTTTACAAAGGTGAGCATGGCAGGGACCTGAGACTGCTACATGAATATCCAAGAAAGATGTAAAAGACCTCCTTACAGGTTCAGCTGGAATTCTCAGAGCTGACGAGATCTGTGTTTGTTTGCTCACTTTTCAAATGTATTTCTTTAAAGCAACAGTACAGTCTAAGTAGTTCATTTGTTAGAATTCATTCAATGGACATGATTTTTGAAGGTCTGTGAAATTCTATCATCCTTCCAGCATAATGTGGAGAAAGGGGAATGAAGGGAGTCTTTGAGACTTTTGAAAAAGCATGGGAAGGAAGCCTACCCATGAAGATGTGTCAGTGCTCAAAGGACACTATCATTCAAAGGTTCCTATCTTACCCAGGGTGGGGAAATCAGAATACTTTGTCTATTTTTTTATCTTCCTGTGTAAAGAAAGTTCAAGAGAAAAGCATGTTAGATGACTAGGTGTTTTCTAGGTGTTCTGAGCACTACATGGTGTATTTTTCTGGCTGAAAGCCTCTGAATGTGAATGCCAGGAGAATTTCAAGCCCCTAATATCAAAAATCGTTTACTATGTAAGGACCATCTACCACATTATCATTTATATTAGTATACACAGATCCTGCAGGGCATCCTGTTTCCCAGTATAGCTAGAAATTAGCACCTTCTTGTTTGTTCAAAAAGTGCATTGCACTGTTGACTGGGATGATAAGCAGTCTGTTTTTCCCTTAGATAACTCAAGAGCTGAAAAATTACCCTGTTTAAACAAACTTCCTGTTTTTTTCTTTCCTAGGGTGGAAAGCCTGCTTTTAATCAATGATTGCAGCACTATGGAATAGAGATGCCAAGAGTGCTCTCTGATAAAACAAAATAAAAACCCCACCTTTGTCTCTGACATACTCAGGACCAGCCAGAGTCATAAGGGTCTCTTAACACTATACTTTGTATGATATTTTTTCTTTCATTTAGATTTTTAAAAAAGGAGGAAAAAAATTAGAGAATTTATTTTTTTTTTAGTTACATTTGGCCCAATTAAAATTAATCTTTTTTTGTCTCCTTCGGCTTTTCTCCAAACAGTAGAGAAATCTGAAGCTTTTCTCTTGGCGCAGTCTTCAGGGACTAGTATCTTTAAGTACTTCAAGGGCAGATCCTACTCCCTGACATTTGTGTGCCTTGAACCTGCGAAGTGCTTGTAAGTTTGTTAGCCTCCAAAGTGTCAAGGAACTGCAATGATCTCTAGACATATTCCATGTGGGAGGTTTTGCAGAAACAGCTTCATACAGCTCTACAATCTACAACTTGTTCTGCTGAACCTGTGTCAGATGAGGGCAAATAAAATCCTCTGAAGTAAAGTAGGTTTCCAGTTGAGCACGTAATACTGGGAAGATTCAGGAATAAAAAAGCTCCCCCATATCCAGCTTTTATTGTTGTCATTTACCATTAAAATGTTGGTTTGAACCCAAATTAAACAAATCCAAATTAGAATCAGGAACCAGACTAATTCTAACTTTATCATATACAATGAAACAGATATCCAACCAAATATTATGGCTTTTCTCTTTTTCTTGGAAGCTTGAACTTCCTTTGATGATGCAGATGGGAGGAGTTGAATTTCCTGGAGTGCCTTGCCCAGGCCCTGCTTATGGACTCACCCTCAGAGAATACAGAAGTAGGGAAGGTACAGAAAAGGTCTGTGATCACAGTGGTAGGGACTGCAATGGCAGCTGACTTGGTACAGATTCTTACCACCAGCTTAAGGAACCTGTCCCATCTCTGCTGAGTTACACTGCAGATGAGCTGGAATCAAGAAATGTGCCAAGTTTTATACATGTTTGAGCCCAGGGACAGGACTAATGGACCAATCTGCAAAAAGGTTTATGCAATTCTGCACTTTCTAAAATCTCTGCTTTCCAGCAATTTGATAAATCAACTTCCAGAGGGTTGTATCATTTCCAGTAACTACATGTTAGGATGCTAATGAAAACAAATATTGTGCAGATTGTATATGTACAACATATAGATATTGTACTAAAATTCTAGTGGCGCTATCCTCAACTTTAGTCTAAAAAAAGGAAAGATGACCTGTGGAAGTAACTTGAAAAGACTGAAATTTCAATTCAAATTTAAAGCTCTCTTCCAGGAAATACAGCATTCTTCTTGTATGCTCTTTTGCTGAGCAGAATCAAAGCTTGAGTCACAGAGGGGATAGTGTTTATTCTAAATGATCAAAGTTAAGGAGCAGTTAATGATTTGAATACCCACAGTTTAAGATAAATTAAGCTGTCATGGGACTCTTTTTGAGCCATCATTCTAAACAAGGAAAATAACTGTGCCCTTCTGATGTCAAATACTTTTTATTTCTTCACAACAGTTTTTATAATTTTCAATGACACCATAATGGAAGTGATCAAACAGAAGAATCCATAGAGATGTTTAATTTATTCTGAGAACTCATAATTTCAGAAAAAAAGTAAGATTTTACAAAGATTTATTCCTTTTCTTTATTTCAGTTACCATGTTAATATTTGAGACAACTCCTAATCCAAGCTTCTGGCCAGAAGTCTGTTGGGAGGTAAGAGAGAAAATCTAAATCAAATCACAAAGATCTTGCAATAAGACTGCATGGCACAATTTTCACTCTGTACCAAAAGCTGCACTTTCCCATTTCCCTATTGGAGTTTACTATAGCATGGCAAAACTTCATCACGTACACACAGCAGGAAGTTAAGATGTTATGTCCTTTAAGAAGTTCTATAACCAAATGTCCAAAGCCAAGTTCAAATCCAAACATTAAAACAACAAAGCGTAGAGTGGAGAAGAAAGGAAGATTGCTTACAGTAATGAGATTTCCCCCCATTAAGTCCCCTGGGATCTTTCAAAACCCAAAACTACATGACTGAAAGGGCTCTGCTATAAGCAGTCAACAATACCAAAACTCACCATCAGCCTATAGTTGTGACCCTTTCATGACTGTCAAATTAAAACACACAACACTGAGTCACCTTCCCCATTGTTTTTGGCCACCAGTTTATGCAATTACAGACCAGTAGTCTTTGCTTAGCAACAAGATTGCATGTTCACCACTGATCACATTAATGATAAAGTAGTAGTCTAAACAAATCTAATGATGAGAAGAGATGCTCTCCTTCTCTGACTAATCCATGCAATTTAAAATGTCTGAAATAGAAAGAATAATTCATTCATCTTCCAGGCTCATCAGAAACAGAAATGAGGCCATCTGCAATACTGCTTTCCAGACTATGTTTCTGACACCAAAACCCAGGCACCTGGGCATACAACAATAATTTCATGCAAGGAAAAGGAATGCTAAATGTACAAAAATATATGTATTTGTACTCAGGCATAAAACTTTCACATTTGCTTATGTCAAAGACTAATTCTAATTTTTTAATTTAGAGTTAGGGTTGGCATATGTGAGCTGTTCTGACTGGCCTGGCACATAAAGACTGCTGGAAAAGGGTGCTGAACCACCAGCCCCTGAGTGCCTCCACCTCCCAGGGAACCACAGAGCTCATTCAGGTAACTGCAGAAAAGGTTTTCATTACTTACAGCAGGATGTCCAGCACAGTAGGTGTAGCTAGCATGAGACTGGTAGTGCAAGCTTGCTCTTGGAAAGGTGTATGTATTCCAAGCAGGTTGGCTGCTATTCCACTGGGAGCTAAAGCCAGGACTCATGGTCACTCTTGATTTACTGTTTTGGTACGTTCTCACTGTGGAGCTGGACTATCAAAAAAGAAAGAAATGCAACGTAAAAATAGCTTTTAGGGTAGAATACAAATAATGCAGCTATAAATCATCATTGTGCATACATATAATGCCACATGGTCTGGAACTAACTTGGATGTTTCCTGTAAGGAACTGGGAAAAGCGAAAAATGGATTCCATCAAAGATATCAGTGAAAGAGCTATGTCACTGTAATGCCCAAAAGGAAGACTGATGGCTGTTAGACTTCAGGCTGGGATATAAATCAAATGGACAATCAATAAGTGATAGAAGTAAGGGAATGTTCTGAAAATGTGTAGAAGGTATAATCCCAAGATTAATTGTAGAAACTTCCATATATTTTTATTATATTGACATTTATTAAACAACTGATCAGTTATGGCCATTTTACAGTAAATGGCAGTTTGAGGCCAATGTTTAGATCTATTTCTTGGAGTCTTGAGATCCCATCTAGTAGCTAGCTAAGGTGAGTCATCACAAAGCTGCATATCAAATATGCAGCCTTCTAAGCAAGCTATAAAATTTCATGATGTTCTAATTACTTAGAAAAAAAATTCCTAAATCTTGAATTTTTATTTTTTAAATTCAATAATTTCATCTGAAAGTCACATGCATTCTTTCTGTCCTTCTCTCATTTTACTTTAATTGTAGCTTTCTGCTTCCAGTCCTTGTTTTATAAAAAGTATGCCTAATAAACTTCTGCACTGTTAGGGGTGGTTTATTAGGGCAGCAAAAAAGTATCACTTTTCAGAAGAGCAGAAGATGCATCAGAGTGGATGCATGTTTAGCAGGTATTTAGGTTGGTCTTCAAAGAAATGCAAATGTACTTTTTATTCCATATTCCGCTCTTCATTTGGGTTTTGCTTGCTTTCTTTTAATTGGCAAATGTGTTCTAAATTTCCCATGAAAATTTACCCCAACTAATTGCAGTTATTATAAAACTAAACCACTTCTTTTTAGAACATTAAATTTATGGTGACCTTGTTTATACAGTGAAAGCTCAAGAAATATGAACACAAATAATATTTCTTAGAAATGCTTATAAATGTCCCTCTTAGCAAATTGATGCTATCAATTTCAAAAGCCATACTCAAGAATGACACTTCATTTATTTTTACCCTCCTTGCAAAGACAACTTTTATACATCATATGTGCAGCATTAACTAAATATCAATATGGGCCACCATCAAACAAGGTGTTTCACATGATCCAAGACCATCCTTACCCTGAAGTGCTTACAAGATAAATGAGAAGGTCAGGGAAAGAATGAAAGAGCAGAGTCTGGTGTAGAAGCATGGAAAACAACTTCATAAACATGATTTTCAGTTTAATTTCAATGCTTCAACTCAGTTTCATTGGGAGAGAATTAGAGAAATGTAAGGAAAAGAGGACAGAGAGAAGACATACAAAATGGTTTCAAGGACACATTCTAGCTGTAATTCTTTCCAATTTTTAATACTGTACTTAGACGAGCTGGTTGCAGAAAGTAAAAACCATGCTGGCATAGGCTGAACATGCCCTCTTCATTTAATTTAATTTTCAGAAGTTTAAGTACACAAAGTTTGCCTCAGTTATCAATTGCTGTATAAACTTTAAGTTCAAGAAAAGGCCAAACGACTTCCTGCATGTGTTTATTTCCTGCACTGCCGATTAGGAAGCCTGAAAAGAGCAGTTTCCGCTCACCAGCTCTCAATATCTCGACAGATTCGCCTCCCGCCCCCACCCCTACGAGAAGGATTCCTGCGGTGTGATTTCTAAAGATTTAACTTACAACTAGCTGAACACAAAGCGTATGAATGAACACTAAAACCCACACTAAACTCTCATTAGTCACTGTGTGTGACAAGTGGTTACTTTGTTCTTACAAAAGGCTTTAGGGAAAAAAAAATATCTGCCCCTACAGTTAAAGGGGCTTATTTGAAATAAATCTTTTTTTATGAATTTAAATCATGACAAATCAAAGGAAAGAGGCTATAGTTACAGCTAGGGGAAAAAAAAAAAAAAAAAAAGACCACAACAAAAACAGAGCAAAAAACCCAAGGAGTTTCAATGTGGGGGTTTTATTTTCTTTTTTTTTTTCCCTTTCCCCTTTTACCCTCTTTCCCCAAGGAGCAGAAACTGCATTTTCTTTCCTTTGACGTATTACTTATCTTTCAGATCACTCCTCAAAGACAAACCTTTCTTTCTGGGCCCTGGTAGACTTGATTCTACATAAGAGATGAAGGCTAGGTTTTGTCTCGGCCAGATCAAGTAGATTTTTAGCCCTAATGTACTTTTCTGTGTGCATTTCTCCCCTTTATAAACATCAGATATTCAAGTGTGGCTGCTTATTAACTCCTTTTGAGAAGCTGATCCCCCATCAAATATTCTATGACCATTGAGCTATTCTATTCTAATAATAACTTTTTTTTTTCCTATTATTTCTGATAGGTTTTCATTGTATGGACCAGTGGAAAGTATCTGTGGCTGATGGGATGTAAAGATGCATTGACAACTGTGATAATTGTTAACTGATTATTTTCACAATGGCAGTGAGCTCCTGTACAGTAAGGAGAGATGTGCTACTGGCACTACACAGATGCACAAAATACCTATTCTCTTTTGAGAGAACGGGAGTGAAAATGTGCCTGTTTTTTGCACAGCCTGCCTGAGTTGCTGGACAGCCTTCTGACTGCTGCCTGGCTTTTGTTTGCATGCCACAGAAAATGCCATCCCAGATCTGTCCCCATGCTGCAGGCACACTTCAGCCGCAGTGTTACATCCAGGCACCGAGTTGAGCCCCTCTGCCCTGTTTTTATTCCTGCATCCAGCTTTTACCCCACACGGGGTGCATTAGGAGCAGTGAGGCATTCAGAGCACCAAGGATGCACAAGGTGTCCCTGTGCAGATCTCTCAGGATGCAGAGGCACGAAGTGAGACCCCACAGACCCCGCTCCCCCTCAGGGTGGCTGGGAGCCATGGGAGAAAGGTCCCTGAGAAGAGACCCTTCTGCCCTGAACGGCTTAGGTCAGGGACCACCATGACTGAACCTATAAAAGCTGCTCTCTTGCTGCTGGATCACCTCCAGAAAAAACCCAAAACACATACCAAAACAAAACAAAACTCAGTGGAGACACTTATAGGATAATTTGCTTTGAAATTGTGAAGAAATATTGTTTGTTTGTCAGAAAAGAGAGATCTCTCCACCACCAGCCACAAAGTCCCAGGACAGCCTGGTCCCTTCAGGTGGTTGTGGAGCAAGGATGAGATATCAGGGACTCCAAAAGTCGATGGCTGGATTTCAAGGTGTTCTCTGCTCAACAAAATACAGCATATCTCTGCAGCCTTCTCAGCATAGTGAAGAGGCAGCTGTGGGAAAGACCCCAGACCAAGTGGGAGAGCTGGAAGGGGGCAGTGGTGCCCAGTGCTGGCAGCGCAGGGCAGCCCCTGCCAGGGGAGCCTGGGGCTGTACCCTGCCATACACAGCCAGTGCCAGCCACACTTCAGGGCACAGCTGAGCCCTGCAGCCAAGGCAGTGCTGCCTCTGGGAAAATGGGTTTTGAAAAGGGCAAAACGCTGCCTGGGAGTGAGGGAAAAAGGGAGAAATATGCTTGTGGGTGTTGGAACGCAGAAGCCTGGGAGATTCTGACACTGACCCTCACTGCTTTTAGCTTGAGGCCTTGGAGAAGGTTCCAGATTTGAGTGATGGAGTTAGAGTAATGCATTACATGAGAGCACTCGGGGAAGAGCAGAAGGAGGGTGAGAAGGCTCCCCTTAGCCCCTGGAAAGCCCCCCTGGAGCAAGGGTGGGACAGGATCTATGAAGAAACCCACTCTGGAGGAGGTGGAGATATCCTGAAGGAACTGTGGCCTACACTAGAGCAGAGGAGGAGCAGGAAAGGGAAAACATCCAATCTCCCCCGTTCCAGCAGGGATGAGAAGTAAGCTCAGGCACAGAAGAGTGTAACTGAGCCTGGAAAAAAAGCAGGGGGAAGAAGGGGTGGGTATTATCATAATTTCCCTTTCCTGCTCACTATGCCAATTTATTTTAATTGGTAGTAAAGTTATTTTTCCCAAGTGGAGTCTAGTTTTGCCTGTGAATGTAATTTCTTAATGATCACCCTGTCTTTATCTTGACGCACAAGCTTTTCCACCTTATTTTCTATCCATTTTGTTGAGGAGGGGGAGTAAAAGAGCCTCTGGATGGGCATCTGGCAGCCAGCAAAGGTAAATTCACCGCAAACTGGAAGGTCTTGTGGCATGTGAGCTTTTACTCAGGATTTAGAAATGTGTCTCTTTCACCTTAACTACGGATTCTGCCAAGAAAAAGAATCACCTCTCCCCATAATCCTAATGTCTTATTTATAACTCTAAGGCTGGCAATGGCAGACCACCACTGCCACTTCTGGGACAACACAGTTACCTTTTCTCAGAAAACTTTTGCAGAAAATTATCAGATTAAAACAAACAAAACCCATCATCAAAACCAAACCAAAAAAACCCACAAAAACTTTTGCCCTCCTTGCTATGTCTTGCGAGAAACAAGAAATTTTATCAAGCAAGGGAGAATTTTCTTTTCCTTGAGTAAGTCAGTCCAATACCTTTATACCCCAAAGGCCTAATGCAATATAAAATTGAGATCAGTAAAGTTTAAGGTTTAAGTGTTAAAGCATACTTTAAAGTGTAACCTTTTTTTTTTTTTTTTTTTTTTTTTTTTCCTGTGCCTTAATTTCTCTGGCTAAGTATGGATAATCTTACTTTCAAACTTTTAGAGTAACCTTTTTCTTGTTTGTAAAAGATTTTAATACTTTTGGACATAAGCATGAGTGAAGTGGAAAGTGTTATTAGTAGTATTAGTACTTCTTCAGTTTAACTGCTTTCGGTTCTTAGTTCTTGTAATTGTTGATATGTGAAGTCTAACAGTGGAAAAATTAGAACACAGTATTTATGGAACATAAATACTTTTTCATCATCAAAGCACAGTGCACATTGTAAATGGTGGCAATATTTTTGACTAGTGCAACACTTCCAACTTTTTATGAAGTTAAAGTGGATGTAAGGACTAGCAGCCACCTCTTTCTATTCATATGTGGATACAACACACCCTTTGACTAGGACATTAAACAAAACTGATAGTTCTGACACCGCCTTAGTCTTCATGTCATCATACCCGTGCTCTCCACTCTTTCACATTGCATTTTGCAGTGTTACCATGCAGTAAACTAAGAGTAAACTATGTGCTAACTTCTGAATTTCTACATCACGTCAAATGCAAGTTTTGCTACATCTATCAGACACCTCTCTGCCAAACATACCAAGATGCTGTGATTATTACTGGCACTCCAAAAGAAGGGAGAGGCTCAAATGTTCTCCACCACTCTACCTCTTGACTAACACTGATTTTCAAAAACACAAAACCAAGACCAACAAACAAGTGGGATAAAGGGGTGTAAACATCTGAATTCAGCTTCCCTCATCTTTTGAAAGTAACTTTACAGAGCTATGATGTCATTTTCTTAGCCCACACAATTTGAGCTGGTTTCAGTCCCCTGGATTTTGATTACAGAATGGTTCTGTCTTCAGCTGCATCTTCTGGGTTGTTTTTTTTCTGAAAGGAATTGTGATTGAAAGGGTATCCACTGTCTTCCCATATTGTTCAAGGGATTTGACATCCCTTATTTTTGATGCCAAAATGATTATGGAAGATGGGAGAAGCCAAGGAGAGAAACTGCCATTCTGGAGCTACTGCTTCCAGGAACTCTATATGCCTGTATTTGGATCAGGCCATGATGCAAAGCACAGTCTTATGCTCTTAAAAGTTTGGATGCTTTACAAAATACTACTGTTCCCATAGAAATCAAAGATTTCTTATAACCTGTAAAAGTAAGAAATGAAAATAGCTTCCTTGGAACATTATTGTATGAGCTAAAATGTTGCGGGGTGTTTTATGCTCAGAGAAAATACAAAACTGGCAAACCAAATCTGAAGTTTGTTAATCACAAAATCCTGAGGGACCTGAAAGATTCGGGAGATTGAAGAGCGAAGGCTGTTTTTTTTTTTTTCTTTTGGGGTTGTTACAAAAACAAAACATGGAAGATATTGCAGATTGGTTTTGGGGTTTTTTTAATGGCAGAAAAGAGGAATTTTGTGCTGCTACTTTTCCCAATGTAATCATTCACTATAGCTTGCAAATATTTTACAGTCTAGGACCAGATTCCATCTGTTTAAGTAAGAAATGAGTTTTTAATATTTGGCCATTACAGATTTCAAGTTTATCAAGTTTGTCTCATAGTCTTAAAAAAAAAAAAAGCTTCAGAGACATGACCAAATTTGAGAGAAACATTGTTTTTCCAGACATGGGATTGAAACTCAATATTCTCTACCTGGAAAAACAGGATCAATTGGGAGAAATAGCATTCCACTGAAACCACAGAGAAATGATGAGGCTGTATTTCATACCTCGGCATACACGTAAGGTTTCAGTGAATCCAATGAATCCAAGAGCACTGAGAGCTTACCCACATCATGCCAAAAGTCAGGATGTGCAGCCAATCTGCCCAGTAAGTGAGAGAGGAATGCTCTCCATGGGATTGGAGAAGGCAGGCTCCCTGCCAGCCAGGTGAAGGGGACCCAGGTCTGCACAGCTGGAATACTTACAGCTGGGGCCCTGTACAAACGCTAAGTGGAGAGACTTTTTCAGATAGGTCTCAAATAACTCAAGGAATGTATTCCAGAAAAAGAGTTTGCCATTCTTTATTTTCCCCCAGAGTTATTATGCCTTGAAAACAAAATATATATGGCTTTCACACTTTCTGGTTAGAATTGCTGTCATTTCCAGTGACAACACTTTAATTCATGTTGTACTTTTAACTGTTACTCGAATCCCAAGAGCATTTTTTTCGTGGGCAAACTATGAAACATTGCTCTTGTAGTTACAAGAGAGTGAGCAGAGGAGCTGAAAAAAATGAAGGCCTTCACAGCTTGAGGAAGAGGCCATGAAGAGGCTGATTTTCTGCCATCTTAGCATCTACACCAGAGGCAAAGAATTAATAATAGGAGATAGGCCAGTAGTAATCCAGATTAAAACATTAAAAGCTCTTGGCAGCCTATGTGGGACACAAAAAAAGTTGCTGTTACCTGGTGGTTCTCTAAGCAAGAGACCACTGGGCTTCAGTCAACTTCTGCACACACACCCTCTCCAAAACTACTACCACCTACAGTTCTCAGCAGACAAAGTCAGTGCAAATGCCAAGAGTCTCAGAAATTCTCCTGTACTTCAAAATAATTTCTCCAGAATAAGAAAAGGAATTTTGCATGCATAAGAGACGCCTCTAATGGTTTTGTTGCCGATGTAGTACCAAGCTGTAGGGAGTGGGGACATTCATGCTTCTGGACCACTCATTTGTCTGTTTTCCTTCCACAGAAAGGAAAATGAAAGGTGACTTTCCAAAATGTATGGTTTTTATTTGTTTGCCTTTGCTATCTTCTTTGTAAAAAGTAAACTGGGATTAAAATGTATTTCTGTTAGATGGGATTCTTTTTGGTCTTGTTTAAACCTTTGATTTACTTTTAAACACAGTGAATATCTTGACTCCAACTAAGGCCATGACAAAGTTTCTTCTGTTCAGAATATTATTTAGTCAATGTATTGTGACAAATTTAAATCATAACCACCTCAGAAGGACATTGACTATGACCTTGTAATAGTAGGTCATAATGGTAGGTCCTTAAGTAATTATTTTCTGAAAATAAATCACATTAGCATTTGCTAAATTTACTCCAGCCTTTTTTAAAACATCACAGTTACAGTTTAAAGCAGTGAGAAGCATTGTGTTAACCCAAGATGAGCATGAACTGAGTGTTTCTAGTAAACTCTGGTAAGATAACATTGGCTTAGACCTTTTCACAGATGACCTGAATACTTCTGATTTCTAAAGAAATCACTCAGATAAAATAAACCACTCAATGCAATACTCCTATGAATGCATATACAGCCCATCTGTACAAAATGACTGGAGAAAACAATGTTCTTCCACCACCAGCTCTTAAACACGTAAGTCACAGAGGCAAAGAATTTGTTCTAGATCAGAAAGTCTATTGGTCAGCACTATTACTAAGGATATTTGTTGATTACATACAAAACATATCACTGACAGATCTCCAGAGTAATATTTTTATAAGGTCTAAGAATCCCTGTTTCGTACGTGCCTGTTGCCACTCCTAAAGGAATGTTCTGCAAAATACACAGCAGTGTTTGGGACTTACAGCATTCCCTTGTAAACCAGAGAACAAAACAGGGTGCTGAAAAAATTGGAAAAAAATTATTGTTATGAATGTATTTCCTTAGGATCACATTTCCAAGCACACAGTGCTCTTCTATCAATTTTGCTGTAAGTCAACAAACCGCTTATACCTACATCTTATTTTTCTGTGTAACACTAACTGCAACACAACTTCAGGAGCTTTACAGATTAATGACTGATTTTAGCATTTACCTGTGTGCCAAGTTGGGACTTTTTACAGACAGCTAGCATCTATTGTGAAACTCATTATTTTTTGATAGTTTGGGGAGAAAAATAATTATTTCATTAGCACTTGAATTCCTTCCCCTTTTACAGTCCCCAAAGGTATTTTTCACTAGTTTCTACAGGATCTTAACATTTTTCTGATGTATCTCTTTATTTCATGTATATTGAATTACTCCACGAACAATAAATCAACCACTGTCTTGGATATAAAATGCATTTTCCTCACACTAGATCTGCAGTACATAGCTTTTTTGAGACAATCCCAAGAGTAACAACTGGCTGGCAATTTAAGCAAATCTGAAACATTAACCAGTGAATGCAATCCAGGCTGAGATACCAGAGAAGAGGGGTGCTTATGAACAACTGAAAAATGTCCATGGCACAACAGCACTTCTATAATTCAACCAAATGATAAAAAGCCACATTTCTTTCCTTGGCTAAAGTAGGGCAAGTGTTGATTCCTGCATCACCTGCATACTACAAGCCTTCATGTACACAAAATGCTTACTTTACTGAATGCAGTGCAGTTGTGAAACATGTTTGGCCGCTGGGAAGAATTCTATAAATCCTACAAAACTAACCAATGTACCACTCTCCTGCTAGCTCCTGTGGAAGGGCTTGCATGCTTCTGTAAACCTCACCTTGGGATTAGGACATTTATCAAAGCTATGATTTCCTTCTCATAACGTCATATCTATTGTATACCTGGAGTTCTGCAGGTGCATGATTTATCCATCCTGTCATTAGCTACAATACCCTGCAAACAGTTTTTATTTTCTGCTGGAGAAACAAATACTCCTCCCATAAATTGTTTTACTGCTGATTGGTGAACAGGCTCCTGCTCCCTTGACAATAAAACAGCTTGCTTTCTCTGCCCATGGAGTTATAATTTCCAGCACAACAATCTGAAGCTCAGCATCATTTCTTATGGAATTAAGTAATATAGGGAAAATTATAGCTCATTTTTCAATATCATGCCTGAACTCTCATTATCGGTTAAGCACCAACACATTTGATCACTTGAGGGGCATTAAAGACAGCATAGCCCTAAAGATTCAACCAAGGGAACATAGAACGATGAAGCAAAAGGCAGATAAATAGAACAGACAAAATCATCTTTTTAAATGAAAATGAAAACCTAATATGATTTTTGCTAAAGGATCTGCTAAAGGTTTCCATTGGGCTGAAAACACTCAATGAACATTTTAAAAAACAAGTAGCAAACTGGATAGCCAGGAAATCCAGGAATGAAAAGCTATTTCTCATTCAGTGAAATCATACTCAAACAGGCCTTTCACTCAAATTAATTATTCATAGAACCACATATATTGTATATGACACATTTGAATGTGAAAAGGCTAATATCCTCTGTCTTTTCCAGTACTCAACTGATCCATTAGAAATGTAATAGTCTAACAATTCCGAGACTTCAGTAGGAGAGATAAAAAATAAAAGAGAAAAAGAAAACAAGAAGACATTTTCAAGACCAGCTCTCAGGGTATTCCAAATCAATTTCAACTGCCTCAGATATCTGTTGAGTATCAAATACAGAACAGAGGAACATGCACACAGAGCTACAGAGTTGGCTAGAAAAGCTGCTTTTTCTTCCCTTAAGCTTTGGGCACTCATACTGGAGAAGAGAGAGCTGATTAACTTGTTAAAAGGGATGAGCAAATTATAACTGGGAAGTTGACTATGAGCTTCCTGGTATGAATTCAGTGTGGCAAGAACTGGTTTTCCAGGATACATCAATACATGGTTACAGATTTCATTGAAAAATAAGCAAATATCAATGGAAAATGACATTAAAATTCCCAAAGTAAAAGACAATAGAAATTCCTAAGAGATAGTATGCACCAGAGTTAATGAGATTTGCTTAGTTTTGCCCTGGAAATAAAAAAAGCAATGAAAGGCTATTAAAATCCAACTAATTCTGCAGATTGTTGACAATCCTGTAGTCTAAATAAGTATGAAGAAGACACAGGCATCAACAAACAAACAAAAATACTATTAAGTTAATGAAACAGTGAATCTGAAGGAACAGAGCAGCATGAGGTACACGTGAGGCATTCATGGTGAACATCTGACCATGCAAAGCTTCTCTGGCTTTGGTCTGTACAGCATTTGGAACAATGGACTAGTCATGACCTCAAAGTAAACCATGAGAATAAGCAAACAGATCCCTGTCTACTATATGTAAATATAATATCAGTCAAATGCTGCTAAATATATTAAAACACTTTTACTATGAACTATCAATATGAATGCAAACAAGCAACCTCCCCATAACAGTACTTTTCCTTCACACTATAAACCACTCCTTTTATTCTTAACAGCTAAAGATACAGGGCTGACTTGCTTTTTGCCAAGCCACAAGTGTTTCAGATTGGCATTTTATGCTCTATGAATTGATAAACCAAAATAACCACAACAAAATGCCAATTACTTACATTTTAGAAAGGTTACTGCAGTAAGAAAAACACAGGCAGATCTGAAAATTGCTTCAGTTTTCATGAAATTACACTGCTGAGAGAAAATAAGTCCAACACACTACACATTGAGGAGCTCTAAGTGGAAAGCAGAGATCTTTTGAATCTTGCTGGAGGATGCTCAAATATGAGAAGTCATTGAGCCTCAAGAGAGAAAATCCAGCTGAAGCTCCTCAGAGCCTGGCATGCAGAGCTGTATTTCTCCACTTAGGAAACACTGACAGCTAGGGGAATAACTCAGTGCAACTCGGCCTAAGGGATTTTTTTCCCCTAGTACCCAATGGGATGATGAAGATTCAGATCCTTCCTATCGAACTTCAACATCATGAATTTGACAGGCAAACAGGGGGATGGAAACCTCTACTTTTGTGTTTCTCCACATTTTAAAATGTAAGTACAGCAGTCATGTCCAGGTTGCAAGAATCAAATGAGAAATGAGCAGAGACTGAGCAGAAGAGAGGAAATGACCACAAACCACAGAAGAAGGCTCTGAAGTTAAACAGATATTGTCCTGTCACATTGTTCCCAGTTGGTTTAAAATCTCTTCTCAAGTCAAACACTTTCTAGAGCTGTTGACTGTATTTCCAAAGCCTGAACATGAGTAGAATTTCGTACAACCCTGTAAGGGCACTGGTCTAAAAATGTCAGAGAATTAACAGAAAATTAATACCCTTGAAATTCCTTTAAAAAGCGTATTTTGAATCTCATATTTCTATGTCACTAGATGCTTTCTGCAGCTCTGTGCATAGAATACACGTCAGGAAAATTTCCCATACAGTATATTCAGTCATATCTTTTGTTTCCTGAAATGTATGGGTGCCATAACCTTATAGGAAAAACAGGAAAAAACAGTAATAATAAGATTTGTACAGAAGTTTACAACATTAGTTACCCTATTCTACCTGAACAGTTCAGAATTACTTGTGGGAATACTTTTGATGATTGCCAAGAGATATTTTTGGAGGCACACCATTTGTTCACTTTAAGATATATTTTTAAAGTTCCAATCACCTATAAGTAGTTTCATGATTATTTAAGTGCAACTTTCAGTATCTAGTGAACAGTTACACAGATACTAAGAGGGTAAGTTAATGAGTACAGATGTAAAAGAAAGGAATCTCATCTCCTAAATCTGGGATAAAAAAGATGTATTTTCACCTAAGCAGGAAAACTACTATTTGGAAGATCAAAAATTCCCATTACCTCTGAATTTGGCTTCTTATGTAACTTAAACATCGTACAGCTCTTTCCTGGCCTCTGTAACAGACTTTACTACTTTCTCTTTTGGACCCTTTGGGAGAATGTGTGACATCTTTTATCCATTTGAATTTTAACAGCAAAGTCCCTAATCAATTACCAATCATTTAATCACTCAATCAAGTTTTAGGTCAATTTTCAGGTATATAATGAGTGTGAAAGCTTGTATGATCAGGAAGAAACACAACAAAAGACACAGAAAGACCTCTAGTAATTCACATATATATATATGTAAGTGTAATTAAATGGAACAAATAACACAGGCAGAACTACACAGAGGATGTTTCCAATTTTGCTTAAATCTGATGAGAGACTAATTTTTTAATGAAGCTGAAAGCTGGACCATGAATTAGGTGGATTTAAGAAAGCTAAAGGCATACAAAATAAGAGAAGAGGAAAGTAAATTTGAGGAGCTGAATCATAAAAATAGAGCTTTGCTTCATCTCATTCAGCTATGTGTATTTACATGCATACATGCATGTCCATATTCCATAAGGAGAAAATGTTGAAATTAAAAACACCTTGCTACAACATTTTGAACATTCTTTTAAAATTATGTCTTGAAATAAACATCTAGAAACACTTATTTAGGAGAAAAGGGTAATTATCTTTTTTTTAACTGTCTACTCCTCAGATTTTATGTAACGTGAATGCACGAAGACACAGGGAAAAAAAAGTCTACAGCTTAAATATTGAAGAAAATACAAATATATTTATGTTCCTATCTCCGGTAATTTTAGAAATATCTGCTGCAGACTGTCATTATACCCAAATTGTTTGCAGATACTGCTGTGCAATGGAATAGTCAGACTTAAACTGTTCAAATACTTGATGGCACTGTCAAATTTTTAACAAAATCAAAAATATCAAATGGATGCTAGTCACACCATGATTTGAGGTTATGCACTTTTTTTACAGGTCTCTTTTACTTAGGTCATGATACAGAAAAAGGCATAGTTTCTACACAGACTTTCCTAATAAGAATTGTTAACTTAAATGAATAGATCAAATTGATAGAACATACATAAGGGGTTTTTTTGCTGCTGCCTAAAATTCTAATTTGAGTCAGAAGCATGGTACTTCACTAAAAACTCTCTACAGAAAACGTTAAATAATGCAAAATCATTAATTTAGTTGATTAAAAAACATTTTTTGTTTTAAAAATATTTTTTAGAAGAAGAAAATTTTACTCCAAAAAAAGTAAATATTTTCTTCTATCTTCAAACTCAAGAAAAAATATGCAGGAATATAGATGCTAAAAAACAATAGAATTCAGATTTAGTAAGACAAATTTTAAGAAATTATTTGATTTCATGGATCACATCTAGCTGATCAAAGAACAGCAAATTTGTTAGATGAAGCAGAAGAGATAGTGTTTATCTGTCTCTAAAATTAGAGGCATACAGTTTGACAAGATTCTGATTACCATTCATCTGCAAAACGTGATAACTTTAGGACGTGTCATTCAGACCCTGGATGTCAGATGTCAGTTTTGTTCTGGATGGCAAGGTCCCAGGGCACCAAGAACTGTAAGCATATGCACAGCTGTAAGTGCAGGAAGAAGTCTACAGGAGCTCAGAGGATTTGTTACAGCACTAGAATCATAGAAAATATTTTCATTTGAAAGACTTAAATATCTAATGGAATTGATCCTGTGCCGAAGATAAAAACTTCATTTCTTTGCAAGAACAAAAAGATGGAGGCTTAGATAGGAAAGGGGCGACTTTGTTGTTTGTTTTAAAAGGATATAAATCTTCATGATGCAAGCTATACAGGAAAGCTAGAAAGATTAATACTCTCTGGGCAGGATATTCTACTCTTATTATGCACAGTATATCTTGCACCTTGTTCTGAGGTGTTTAGCAATGGCTCATGGAACAAGAGATGTTTAATGGTCTGATACGGCCTTGCTGCATCGATCACTGTGATACAGCAATCAAAACCAGAGGATGCATATGGCCCCATTTGATCTTTACATGAGAATTCCACTATGCTAATCTCTAAAACATAGCATCAGATTATGCATTTCCCTCCCCTGTGCTTTTCTCCTTACTTGAAAAAAAAATAAATCAATCAATACCACTATGATGCAAAATTCTTGAACTTAAGGGAAGTCAATAGTGTTTGTAGGTTCTTGGCAGAATGCTACTTCTGTGGTAACAGGGTTGCAAATTGCAAGGAGCCCTATTGACCTTCTTCTTTTAATATACTCATTTTTGGAAAAAACACACACATTCATTATGTCTCTTACTTCGTGGAGGAAATATTGGTGCAGCTGAGGTCTGGAAGCAGAAGACAACAACAGGAACAAACGACTGAAATATTTCACTGTCTTGCTTCTTCCTTCAGCATTCTTCCCACTTCTATTTACTTTCTATTAAGGCTAATTTTTTCAAAAGCTCAGTCATCCACTGTATCTTTTTAAAAACCCCACATTTTTGCATGAAAAAAGGAGGACAGAACAAAAAGAATTGGTTTTGTAATCTGCATTTAAACACTCATATTTGACTAGAGAAGCCCAAGAATTTGCAGACAAAGTAAGCAAGCAACTAGTATCTAGATTTTCAATTATCACTAGCCTCAGACTATTCCTCGGTATTAATTTAATTGTCCTCATGACTCTTCTATTCCTCTCTTATTTCCACACACTTCTTGTGAAACTTTTTTCACTTCTCTCTCTTTAGATATTGCTATCAGTTTATAGTTAGGTCAATATATGTAGAATCCTCACCTGATAATTTGTATGCTCATAATCTGACTCTCAGGAAACAAACAACAATTTAAAGTACAAGACTAAATGGGCAATAAAAGAATTTGAGATGTATAACGGCCAACAAAGCCTCAGTAACCAAATGGCTGACATAAGAAAGTCTACTATTATTTATTGGTTCTGATAAGAAGCACAGATTTTAAGAGTTGATATAGACTTTACTGGGTTTTACTCATCTTTTTTTCCTCTTTAGGATTCACTGAGTTATGCTGAGATTGATATCCATGAATTTATAACCTTTTCAAGAGAGACAGCAGACTTTTTTTTATACTTCTAAAACTTGAATGTATAGATTGAAGAGTAGTTTCTCTAAGGTAGACTTTGCATTTTAATAATAATAAATTATTTTACTAATATTAAATATTATTAAATATAAAGCAAAACAGTCATAAGCATGTCACAGTTGGACTGATCACGGATGTTAGCTGGAAATGAGAATTTATGCTGAAGTCCCAAACTGAGCAGCAGCAACACAAAAAGGGTTTTGAAGAGAATTTTTTTAAAGAGAAAGATGCTCACATGTTCTTGTGAGCATATTCTATTAGCATCTTATATGAGCTTAGTATTTTCTAAGCAAAAGATATATTGTGGCTGCTTGGCAAATGGAAACCCCCAGGGGTAGCCCTCTTTCTGCTCACTAGTTGAAAACTTTCCCAATGAATGTACAATCCATGTTTTTCCTTCTTACCAAAACAAATTAAATTCTACAAAGAGCAATGTGTTTGTTTTCAATTATGCGTGAAGAAAAAGGTGATAATCTGAAAAAAAACCTACAGATGACTAAACATGGATGAAATTTTGAAAATGGCAGAGAACCAGATGGGAACACTTCCACACAGACTTGGTTATGCAAAGAGGAAAACACTATACTTGCTTAATGAGATCTACACATAACATTAGCTAATTATGAGAGCTGCGCAATCATGGGACACTCCACCTAATATTAACTATTCAATAGATAAAAACCACTATAGACCACTGTGAAAAACAGTTTCTTCTATTTCTTCTAAATATCAGAAAAGAGACGAGTCATTCTGAGTGCGTTATCAACAAAACACTAGTTTCTTCCTTTTAAGTAATGTTACCCCACCCAAACTAGGGAGAAACAGGAGGAAGTGATTAGAAAACCTACTATGTTACTTTTTCTTCCCAAGGGGTGCAATGAAGCATCAGTCTGATACCAGCAGATGCTAAATCAATTTTTTTCCCAATGGTATCTAAGAGAGATGGTTGTTTCTGGAGAATGCAGTTCAGTGGCTAAATTAATATTCACTGTATTTCCACATTTCCACCCCAGAATGAGGAAGGTCAAATCATGTGGAGACAGATCTAGGAGGTGGGGAGAGGCAGCTCCTGAAAGAACAGTTAGGAGAGCTACAGGCATGTTGTGTAGTGCAGAAAGTGGAAAGATCACACAATGAAGCACTTTGACTTCTTGCCAGGTATACCCTGTGAAACGAATTTCAAAACAAAGTTTTAGATTACAGACAGCTTTTCCAAGCCATTGCTGGCAGGAGCACAACTGTGGAAAAGCTGTGACACCAGCAATTAGGGATAGAAGAACCTGAGTTATTAAGGAAAACTTGTCAAGCAGAACTTAAAATATCTAAATATTTCTCCTAAATATTCGCCAAAAAGAAGAAATAGAAATTGCTTTGGCTCTGCTTGCCTATAAATTTGCACCTTCTGGATTTATTTTTTTTTAAATATTCACAGATACTAGTTCAGAACTTCTAACATAATACTAATTCATGTCTAAAAGCATCAGGAACACGGAGGCTAAAGATAGAATTCTTTTAAAATATAGCATGTGGTGTGCCAGCCACACAGTCCCATGAATTTCATGTTTGTCCTATCTGTCCAAGTAAAACACACTATGAGCATCCAATCAAAGCTCCTTGAATCCCTCACTTAATGTTTGCAAGGAATCCAGCCGAAGGAGTATTTGCTGAAACAAATTAAGTTGAAGGGAAAAAAACATACACATTTAATGAGTGACAAAAATGCAAAGTACTTAAGTCCTGCCTTAAATTACCCTTATTATTAACCGTTCATGAGGAATAAAATCCAAACTAGTAATTAACATTTTAAAACCTCATGCAATGTCTGCACAAATGCTAGCAGTATACCATCAGAAATGACCACTGCAATGAAAAGTCATATGACTTTTCTAGAAAACCCTGGAAATTGTCAAGAAAAAATGCATTAAATAAGTTATTTCCCAGTACTTAATATAAAATTATTGGGTTTTTTTGTAAATGCAGATCATTCACCAGCTAATGACCCATTTTTAAAATAGCACAGAAACAATTCTATAGTCTCTAACACTCTAACACTAGGGACAAAAATTATTTGGTACCCTTTAACTCCCAACAAAAGCTGCAGAAGGTGTTATATGTGAATGCAAACAATTGGGCTGGCTCCTGCTTCCACAGAGTGAATGAAAAATTGCCATTGGCACAGTTTCAGGAAGGACTGATTTCTAAAAATATCATCCTAATGTACAGCACCCCTCTAATTGCTCCAACAAGCTGCTTATCACTGTCTCCAACTCCTTAATCAGGTCTTCCAGGACAAAGAAGTGGAAGAGAAGATGTCCAACAATGCTCCAGACAACATGAGGTTAAAATCACATAGTTCCAGTTTGCTGCAGGAATTATTTCAGCTCTCAGCAAATCTCACAGCACACAGACTTTGCCTTTTACTTCTCCTGCTGGGTCTAGCTAAGGATTGAGCCCCATAGCTGAATTTTGAATATCCTTAAAGTTTGTGGATCGCAAATTGTAACAGATGTCCCTGCTGTGCAGGGAGTTTTGTTTAAAGGTCCATCTGCCTGCAGACTGAAATCTGGGATTCTTTGTTCGCATCCTACAAAACCAGATCTTTCAGGCCACTCACTGTAAAAATACAGAGATTTTTCTGAGGGGTATGAAAGATCAATATGTTGCATATGTTTGTTCCTCTAAAAAAAAGGAGTGGCCATCTCAGGGGTTGGTAGGACACAGTCTTATTTATGGTAATATTGCCTCCACAGAATTGGCTGCCTGCTGCAAGAAGGAAATGGATATATGCACCTATGGCTTTTTTCTTTAAACCCCACATTAGATTGAGTGCTCTACACCTCTGGGGATGTGGTGAGGGAAGGAGTCACCTCAGCATGGGTAGGTGGAGAATTCAGGCCAGGGAGTGGAACACAGGGTCCAGAATGTGGTCATTTAGAGGAAAAAGGCAAAGAGACTACAGCATTGGTATATTTAGCAAAAAGAAATGTTTCAAAATCTGAGCAAAAGGAGATAGTAATGACAAAATTACATGAAATTAGAATGGAAGAGAAGTGAGAGACTATGAAGGAATGAAAATCAGGACATGAGAAGAGAAAATAGCAGAAAGAGTACAAGTGAAAAGAGAAAGAAAAAGTATTTACTATGCAATTAGATTTCATGCGGAGATGCACTCAATTCCTTCCTCTGTCCAGCTTACAATACCACTTTTCAGAAGAAATTCTCCACACTCCCCTTAGCACATGAAGGGGGAGGGATGGTGGGGGGAAGGACTTCTTCATGCTCATCAGACTCCACTGCTCTTTTCCAGGTTCTCCCACTAGATCAGTACATTCAGGGTTTTGGATGAGAAACTTGCAGGAGTGAATGAGATATTTGCATTTGAGCAGAGCCAATCCCAACCAGGTGTTTTCCTGAGTAGGCATTTGCCATACTCTTGGGAAAAGAGGCTCCAGTTTCCCTCCTTGCCTTCCTCAGCTCACTTTCAGCCCAGCAGTTCTATGTTTCTTTACAGACGTAGCACCTCACTTGCCTGCACATTCTCCAATCATCACCAGATTCCAGTGAGTATATTTCCCTCCTGTTCATCCACTAAGAGCATGAGGCTATCTCCTACTCATAGTTTTAATTATCTTTTTCTCAGTTCATCTCTTTGGCAGCCAACAGGCAGGCCCACAAGCTTGAGAAACAGCTGTACAGACAGCCAAGAAATTGTTCTAGTTTTCCAAACAGTTTCAAGTGTTTTTGATTAGGTCAGACCTTCCTAAAAAAAGTATTATCGGCCTTCCTTTGACTTCTCTACCTAGTCATGCATAACTTCTTTGCAGCCAGCTTCCTTCCTCCTGGACCAAGTCCTGCATATGCAGTTGTGTCCAACACAGGCTTGCCACTCCTTTTTTCTCCCCTGTCCAAGCTCAGAAATTACACACCTACAGATATGAAGTCCTGAATTGAATACAGCAATTTCACAAAACTGATCAGAATTCACAGGTTATGACAACATTTGAGTACTTGATACTGGTTGCAAACCTCTTGTATCTTCAATTCTTTGTTGTTTTAGAACAGTGTATTTTGCCTCTACTTAACAGCCAAAGGAAGTCAAAGAGTGCATTTTCCAGCTATTTCAGAAAACATTCAACAACAGGAAATATATTTTTTCAGACACTTTCAGTAAATCTTTGTCATTGTTTTAGAATTTAGCATCCTGTTCACCAGTTTAGAGGTAATCTATTAGAGAACTCAGAAAACAAACACTATTATACACCTGTAAGGCTGAGTAATGCCATTCATCAGCACAGGATTTTTTAAAAGATACATTTATATATTGAGACCTAAGAATTAATTTTTTTTGTATTTACATCTTTGTAAAGGCAGTAGGTATTGGTCATAATAACAACAGTGTGTTTTCTTCTGCAAAAATATCACAGGTTCAATATTTTCTGCATAAAGTATTACTTTATTTTTATTAAATGCCTTTATATTTTGTCAGAGATCAGATGTGCATCTTCTTTTATTACTAGCAGAATTGGAGAGATGGGTCAAGTCTTCAGCATGGCATTCCTAGTTTTTCATGTATCAGTGAAATGTTCTGTACCTCCTTCTCAAGTTTATTCTGTCATTTTGTCAGTTTTCTGCACCATCCTCTTGTTCGCATTTGAAAGACCTGGAAGTTCTCTAAATTCTATTAAATTTATCCTTTTTTCATATTGGACAATTCAGTCTTTACAATTCACATTAGATTCCTGTGTATAGTGGTCACAATTTGTTACAAGACTTCTTACATGGCCCCATCAGTGGCAGACATTTATTTTTCTGCTTCAAGCATCTATTTAAACTATTTGCTTTTAACTCCTATTGTTTGACCAACAAGATCTTTCACTGCTGTCTATGACTGCACCTCCTAAACCGACAGTCAAACTGGGCTTGGAGAATTTTTAATGGGTATTCTGTCCTGCTGATAGCTAGAGAGAAGTTCATCCCTCCTTCCAAGGAAAGACTCCTCAGGCAGTGCAACCTTTAATTGTTTCCATAGTTATTCAGTGTGTTCAAGATCCAAAAGTTGTCATACAGCTTCATTTCCCATTTACAGGCATGCTGAAATGGGGTGAGATTTTCAAGTAAGGAATTTTTTTCCACCCAGAAATAGAATATGCGCACAAAAGCAGACAAAGAGAATGCATGCTGAAGATGAAAAAAGAATTCGCTCCACTCAGCTAAAAGAAGCCAATAAATGCTTTTACAAAAACAGTGAAAAGCTAACTGGGGTCTGAACTTGCTCTCACTAATGTCAGTAACAGTTTGATTCAATGGGAGCAAAGTAAATCCCATTAGAGCCTTTTATAAAAAAATCCTAATAAAAGCAGACACTACAAAGTAAAGGCCCCGTTCAAGCCTCGCTTACACCACAGCTATTGTAAAGCCACACCATCATATCTGGGGTTGGCATTCAGAGCTGGAGCTTTTCAGTCCCACACTTGCCACGTCACAGAAAGCCGAAAGGAGATGCTGCTCCAAAGTGAGAATTGCAAGTCTCCCCTGGCCGTGGATTTAATACACTATTGTTAGGTTTATATAAGATCTGGCTGGGTCCCAGTTGTGCATTCCCTGACACTCACACTGCCTGATTTATGCTGTCTTATTTGGCTGGTAACAGAATCAAATTGGTGACTGGTTTTGAATGAAGGCAATTAGGGTGCTTGATTGGTTTTGTAATTTGGAGAACACTACTCCTGAGTATAAGTCAATTGTGTAGAACTACCCAGGTCTTTAATCACTGGTTTCCCTGTGCAAAGAGCTGATACTTTACATCATATGAAATTTATACCACCTATAATCAATTCCATTCTCCCCATTATCCCCCCCTTATTGCTCCCTCCCCTGCCCTGCACCTGGGAAAAACGTTACATTTTACTGGAGAAAAGGTTAACTACAGAGTGGCCAATTACTTCAAAGGTATATCTGAATTTTATTTATAGGGTCAACAAGAATATGGGGGTAACTATCTTTACAGAGCATCTGACAGCTGTTGTGACAGTGGTCCAATGCTTCCTGTTAGAAATCTGTGGGGAAGAGCTTAAGTTTGAGTTGGGATAAAAAAGAGACTTCTCTCTGCAAATCCTAGAAAGCAACATCATCAACAAAGACAACAATTTTACATAAGTCACTTGGGTTCCCTGGAAAGACTGAAAATTCTCTATTCAAAGACCTTTCTTTCTGAATGGTTAATAAAATAAGAAGATCTGCAGGTTTAATACACAAAAATCAAGCCAGGCATAGGATAGGAAACCATACATAATTTGCTGATGTATAGTAACCATATACCTTTATGAAACACAGTTTCTTATTTAAATATACAGGCTTCGCATATTCCAAAGCTGAGAAAAAAAATTGCACTTAAGAGTTTCCTCAAGAGTACTCTCAACAGTGGACAGGAATTACAGCGTACATTTACAGGATAAGTAAGTACAGAAAAACTCTGAAAAGTTACGTGATATTCTAGGCAATATTTTCTGTTCCCTCATCACAATCTGCACTCCTGACACTTATTCAGAGCAAGGCTATGTTCTGCACAGTGGCTTTTCGATACTAAGTCCCAAACCTTTGGGCCAATCACAAAATTATTCCAAACATTTACCTGAAATGTCAGTTCATTTTACACAATGTTTTAAGCAGATGTGAAGCACTGAATTTTGCTTCTCAGAAAGGCTGCATAAGAAATAATGTGGTTCATTGAAGGTGCCACAAAACCTCTGGTCAGCTCAGAAGATGAGGTTTTCCATATTGTGCCCTAATTTTGAACTCCTCATTGAAAGTCCTCGCTGTTGTTGAACCCTGAAGCCCCATGCAAACTGACCACCACTGACAAATCACAGTTTGGAGAGCCAAAAGTTTTATTAGTAGTAGGTAATTAAGTAACTAATTAAGTTTTATTAGTTGTTAATAAGTAGTTAATAACATGTAGGGTTATGTATCTTTGTACAAATTCCCTGCATACATCCTTAATTTATTGTGGTCTTGAAAGTTCTCAGATTTTAATAAAATCTGCCAAATAGAAGCAAACTCTGGTTCCCACTCTCAAGTAAATAGCAAATCTTACTGATTATGAGGCAGTAATGAAACCCTGTCAAAAGGTTTGTATAGCATGGAGTAGATGATGTTAGTTAGCTGCATTTAATATTAGAGTAAGCAAATCTACCGCAATTGAAATGATCCTATTCCTTAAAATAAAACATTGAGGAAAGAAGAAAAGCCTCAGATTACTGTTTTGTTTCATCACTTACAAGCAACAAGGAACAACTGAAAATTCATTATCATCCATTGGTACTGTAAGCAGCTATGCTGTTGCTGTGCAATTTAAATATCCAATCATCCCATTCCACCTCACCAGAAT
Organism: Catharus ustulatus; assembly: GCF_009819885.2. Taxonomy (NCBI): domain Eukaryota; kingdom Metazoa; phylum Chordata; class Aves; order Passeriformes; family Turdidae; genus Catharus; species Catharus ustulatus. Next base: position 41,834,734 of record NC_046221.1, on the reverse strand, counting down.
ACTACTTATGGTATATTCAAGAAGAGTGATAAATTTGAACTTGACTGACTTTAATGTAGCTGCTCACCTAATAACATTCATATGCAAAACTACACACAGAAGCATTTATTTAGACAAAAAAAAAAAAAATTGGTTTTACTACTCTAACCATTGTGAAATTACCAGCACACACATGTAATATTCCCTAGAAGCATTTTGGGTAGACCCCCACAAACTGGACAGATGCTTTGATGGAATTTCTCCTCCCAGGTGACCACATTTATTAGAGAAAGAGTGAGGAACCACATCTCTGCCAGCTCCCCAGACCATCATTCATGCCTGTGTGATGTTACTGGGAGTGCCTGGAGTCAGCATTTCAGATTAATTTGTATCTTAAAAAAACTTCCAAAACTGATTTGAACACCTTGTGCTTATCATATTGATCTGAAATACCTGCTTAGAGTTCCAACCTAGGCTTCCTGGGGCCAGCAGCCATGGGCAGAAAGTGACACTTCTTCCAAGGACGATGACACAAATGGGTGAAAGTCAGGGACCTGGTTGCAGTGTATGAGCCCTCTATGAGAAACTATGAGTTATTTCTCCACTTGAGTTCTTGACCTGAAGCATATTTCACTCAGCATATTTGTGACTGAAGGTGTATGTCCACAACAACTTCTCTGTTTTCCTATGGATAGAGAGTAAACTTGGGAACGCAGATTCTTGGCTAGAAAAAGGAAGTGAAAACAAATACAACAAATACTGTCGCTGGGTCAGGAATATATGTATTCAGCAACCCACATCAGGGTCCAGCAGGGAAGCAAAGGAACGTTCAGAACCTTCCAGTGACCCCCTCCCATTTTGCAATGAGTTTCAGGTGGTTTTAGAAACAAGGGAAGAACCAGGACCTCTGAATGCAGGAAAACTGGTGACAGACTATAGGCCATGACAACAGCCTTACCAAGATAATGGAAGCAAAGCAGAACAGGATTATTTCCAAAGCTGTCTCCAGACACAAGGAAATGAAGAAACAGCTCCAATTTGAAGGCCTCGATACCAGTCAGAAGCACAACCCAGGAAACCAAAGAGCATTGAGCAACAGCCAGCAGGAAGGGGAAATTCTTCCTCGTGATTAGTGGCACATTCCAGCAGTGTATCTGAAAGGGATGATGGCAGAAAAGCTTTGCATCCCTCCCTCAGCAGCAGGGAGGCTGGCTCCTAATCAATCAGGAGATTAAGGGATCCCATCCTCTGGGGAGTACAAAGGAGGAAATAATATGCCAGAAGCCTCTTGTACCAAAATCCTTTCTTACAAGCCTCTGTTTGGGGGTAATAGCAATTCAAATATTAGGAGCACAAAAGAATGCTGGAGAAGAGAACTGGATGGTAAGAGAGGGTGCAAGCCCTCCTCCTAAAGCACTGGCCTCCCCTGAGACCACAGGCTGAGCTGCAGAACTCCAAGCTAAAATGTCTGAATAACATCTGGATACAGCTGTAATTATAAGGAAACGTTCTTTTAAAGTACATGACATTGTAACCCACAAAAAGGTAGGTGTTTCATCCTGGCACTGCCCACTTCTCATTGAAAAGTCAGACCCCCAAGAGCTGGGAGATTCAGAAAAGAGCAATGCAGCACACTTGAAGCCGACTTTCGACCTCCCATCTGGCCCTCTGGAACAAGGTGCAGAAGGAAGCGAGACATAAGTTTTTCAGCCTGCAGTTATGCTTACAAACACTCCCCATGCCCCCTACTGCTCAAACCGAGTTTTACCTTCGGGCAAAAGAGCCATCATCCTACTTCTTAAAAGTACAAAGAATTTTCTTGACTGTGCTGTTCCCTGCAATCCCTCAGAGCCACATTTTTCTTCACAAAGCAGTGGGAAGCAGGGGGAGGAGGAGAAATACAGCTGCCAATTGACTCTAATATAAGAACTTCAGAAAAAAAAAAGAAAAAGAAAAAAAAAAAAAGAAAATAGAAAAAGCTGCAATTAAAAGTGCTATAGCTGGACAAGGCACCAGACATTTTAGCTATTTTCCCTAAATCCTAATTCTCAGGCACCAGGATTCTGCCTGAATATATATATAAAAGCAATGGTGGATTTGTATCTTCAACTCTGACATCTTCACTAGTGATATATCCCACTTCACACCCAAATTGCCTCCTACCAAACAAGCTTGTGCAGTGCTGCAAGGTGCCAAAATGACACAATGCTTCACAGGCGATGGCTAAACATTTCTTCTTGAAATGGGAGTGTGAGGACTCCCCTGAGAGATGCTGGAGAAAGCTGACTTGCAAATGTTTAAGAACCTCATCAATGAACAACTGACTGATTCTGATTGATTTAATGCAAGTGCTCTGTGCTGCTGAGAGGGTATTTACAAAAGCAGAGTTTAATCTAGTGAGACTGTGTTCCCACCAGAGCCAATGAACAGACACAGGCTTGCCCTGGGCAATGTAGAGAAGGAAGTCAGGCTAAAGACTGTCTTTGTGAAACGTTTCCCACCGTGCCCAGAACGTCCATTTGCTGACATGGGCCATTTCATATATCATGTACCCTTTTGGAAAGAATTTATATGATAACCTCAAGAACAATTAACATATAATTGTTTCAACTAATTACAATAATGAATACACTAAAGACATTAACTGTAAAATATTCTGATTTCTCCACCAGCTAATATGGAGCAAAGAGCAAACATGGAGGAAGTACAAGGAAACATTGTTAAAGGTGAGTTTTCTGAGCAGAAAATACCTGTAAGCCTCACAACCCAAATAGATTAATAGAGTTGCAAAGGAAAAAAAAAAAAAGGAAAAAAGGAAAAAAAAATCTGAAGACTGAGCTTGGAAACCCTGGAAAAAACTGATCAAGAGCATTCTCAAGCAGGGCCAGATTTGTTTTGGATGAATCTTGCATCATGTAAAATATGTTACTGTACACATAAGGACGTAAATGTTAAAGTCATGTAAAAAAAAGAATAATCCCAGGGGCTCCTACTACAATAAACTCCCTTGTATGAGATTTTTTTGATGTTCTATGGATTACTGAAACAGTTGCAAATGAATGAATGCATCAAAATGTTTTTAGTAACATGCAAAGGGCACAATCCCTGTATCAGCCAGTTTTAGCAAAGTCTTCTGAAGGCTACCAGAATACTGAACAACTCATACACTCCATTAGTGTTTGTAATAGGAGAAATTGCCTAATTTCTTCTGAAAAACAATACAAATATACTTCAGAGAAAGAAAAAAAAAATCAAAAGTCAGTCAATCATACAGGCTAATATTATTCTAGATAATCAAATATTGGCTTTGCAAACTGACTCTACTCTTACCACTACCACCAGATCACAGGGCTAACCTGGCTACATTCCACAGGCACGCACAAGTACAAATATTTGTTGAGCACTATACATTATTCACTGCTTTAAAAATTACCAATATAATTTTTATTTGATATTATATATAGATAAAATGGTCCATAAGTATTCCACTATTTTTAATTTTTTTTTTTTTAACATAGGAAAAATTTTATTTCTGTCAAGGAAGTCCACAATTTTCGCTATGCCTTCCTCAATTGAAACAGCTCTTGATTAGAGATCCTACCCCACAAAAAAACATTGTAAAGCATGCATGTCTCTGGTTACTTCAACTGTTCATTTGACCTTCTTCAATAACTATGTTTGACTCATGTACTTCAGAGCACCCCTATCCATGCTTATATAAAGCAAAAGAAAAATCTTTTCATATTAACATCTTTCTTTCGTGTAATCAAATACAGCCTTCATTCACCACCTTATAAAGTTCGAGAGTCCCTTGTACCTGATTTTCAGGTAATTGTGGCCAGTGGGAGTTTCTGTCCATAAACAGCCAGATTTTCCATGCTGCATTTCCTATCCAATAGCCTAAACAACATAACTAGTCTATCCCTGCTGCTTAAGCTTTTATATTAAGACAGTCTGAATAAAAAGTGAAAGGGCTTTCTCTGTAGGGCTCCTCTCCAGCATATAATCACAGGTCTTCTTACCTGCATGATCCAAAGCAGAATTCTTGCACAGCCATAACTGGAACAGATATTTTTGCTTGCTCAAGTCCCAAGACCAAACAAAAACCATAACAAGAAACTAGTACCCGAGGCAGCAAGAAAAAGCATGTGCTTTAATTATTCCTGACAGTTGTCTGATATCCCAGATATCTCTGCTGAAATTAGGTTTCCCTAAATCATGGTTTACCAGAGTGGCTAAAACCTCTGGCCTCAGTATCCTTCTGCCAACTCTGTTCTGGCTGCATTATTTGGATGTTGCCACTTCCAGTCTCCGACAGCTGCCATCAGGTTTGTCAGAAACCACCTGCCACGGAGTACAAAGCTCCATGATTCAGGAAGAAATGGTAATGGGAACATTTAATCAAGTAAAGCAAATTTAATGGGATAAAGCAATCTAATGGAGTAAACTTGTATCTTGGTGTCTATCTCTTTCACGTGCAGATGCTTTCAAGGGATTGTTACAAGTAAAACATTGCTTGAAATTCAAATCTAAAAATTCTCTGAAGGAAACTCATGGGAGCAAGATGGATGCCTCTTTTAAATCCAAAGGGAAATATTTCAGAGAGCTAATCCACTTCATTCAATTCACCTCAGCAGTGGAGATGCTCAAAAAAGAATTAGATTGTCCTTGCGTTACGGAACCGTTATATAGCTCAGTTCTGGCTACTAATTCTACATGTCATTAGATCCCAAGCACCCATTCGAAGGAAACACTTGAGGGAAGTTACTTGCATGAGCTCCCTGCCATGGGGTCATGTTTGAGTATGGAAGACATCTGTGTGTCCAGAAAGCTTACCTCAAACCCACAGGCACTGCCTTAGGCAACATAGAGCTCTGCAGCCAGCTAGACAGCTACAAACCAGACTCATTGATCAGCACTGAAATAAAATCTGTGTCAACTAAGGGATTCATATAGAAATATCACAATAAATAAACTAGCAGATTATTTCACTGATTTCTAAAACTACCAGATCAACACCTATGCTAAACATCTGGGCAAAATACATTTGGATCAGAGGGACAATGAGGAAAATATAATTGTTTTAACAAGTACTATCAATATGCAAGAAGACAGACAAAACTTAAGCACTCATTAACAGCAAGAGATGCCTCAGAGCACACTTTTTTCTTGGCAAACATCAAATGCAGAATTCTTTGTTTCTTCCCTTCCCTTTATTCTGAATGCAATACAAATAAAAATGGTTATTTATTAGCCTAATTGCTTGAAGGACTTCTGTTGTCTTACACACTTAATTTTTTATTCCTTGTCCAGTTGAAGTGATGCTGCCAGTAACTGAATAAAGAAAACACAATGAATATAAAGAAGGTAGGGAATTTTAAAAATAAAGAAGTCAAAAGCAAAAAATTTAGTTGGAAGAAACAGCAAGAGGTACAAAATGAAAATAAGTTTGGATTGCAGGAATGGGAAACATGAAAAAATGCTTTCACTTCTGATTTAGCCAGTTCCTCCCCTTTCTTACTATTTCCTTGAGTCAAGCATTTTCACTAGATAATGCAGTTCACCTTGAAGTGTTTTTCAGGGCAGCAGACCTCAAAAAGCTTCTTTTACTGCGGAAAATTGAGCTAAAATGGACTTGTACTACCAGCATGACTGGTCCAGTTTCATTTGTTACTTTTCACTTATTGTTTCATTTATTTACACCCAGACAAATTCCAAGGTCATATTTTAGAGATCATGACATAAGACTAGAGAGAACAACAAGACTCAGTGACTTTTCGTGATGCTTGCATCGACTCATCCTGTGATTTCTAGACAGCGAGCAGCTGGAGCACTGTGTGATAATATGGAAGGATCTCATCGCGCAGAGAGAAAACAAGTTGGTTTTAAAGCCCATTGATATCATTAAGGATTTTACTAGGGATTATGTTACTGCAGCAAAAATTGCTCAGTTGTCTTTCCTTGTTTATCAGTTCCCCACTCCTATGAACTCTAGCTGTGCAAGGGGCATCTGTAATCCTAAAGGCAAGGAATAAACTCAGACTGCATTGGCTCTGATCCTTCCTAAATTCAGATTTAGTGACCTTGCTAATGTTCTTGGGATAGTCCCACTTCCTTCAATGCCTGAGAAGCAAGAAAAGGAGAGGTGGCCAGGGCTTGTTTTAGGCAAATGCAATCTGAGTTTGAAAAAGTGTAACTATTTTGATAGCTATAGTACACCATTAACTACATCAGTAATAGATCATGGGACAAATTCTCATGAAAAAACTATTTACAAACCAGCTGAACCAAATTTCTGAAAATGGATTTTTGCAGGAATGTGCTAACAAAGAAGAAAAAAACCCTTCCTTATTGAAGTATTTATAATAAAATTATTTTTCCCAATATTTCTAATAAAAGTAACAATAATGTTATAATGAGAGACTTTGAAGTAAAAAACATGAAAAATTCTGCAGATGAGGGGAGGAAATAAAGTATGTCGCAACCTATAAATCACAAATTGTTGTAACATTTTGCAATGTGGTATTTTAACATTAATTTGAATTAAATAATGTGAATGAAGATGTAGACATGATCATGTGGATTTATAATTTCTGTCATAAAAAGTGTATAGTACTTAGCAGTCTTGGTAAAAACTCTTGGTCACAGATGCCAAATTCAAAAAGGTTATTCCTATGCACTTCTTTCTGCCAGATGTAGCAACTGTCCTTTACCAGCAGTGGCTTGCAGTTACTTTGTATGATGAACACAAAGATGAGACTAAACACCAGAGATATCAATACCTAACAAAGTGACCTACATTACCTACCAATTATTATTACGGTAATTCATAATAAATACACTAGTCACCTGACAAAGGTCCTTGCAACTCATGAGTGCAGTATATTCTTACAAGTTTGACTTAAAAGATTTAAAAGTACTTGGACGCTCCTTGTGTGAAGATAGCTTCATTCAACAAAAGAGGTATTTGGGGTTTGTTGTTTGGGTTTTTTTAAACTAGTTACTAGACATAAGTGATGGGTCCTTGTTATTGCAAGTTCATTTATGTGCACAACATACAACATCCTTTCAGGGAATTTAATGAACCATGCAGAAGGAGGAAAAGAAAATATCAAAGGAGTTAGTGACCCTTGCCCCAAAAGTAAATTGTAAAGCCTTCCTAGTATTTTTGCTGAAGCATCTTTCTATATTTGCAATGTATCTACGCTAGAAGTCGAGCTGTTATCTCCAAAAAAAATTGATGCACAGCTTGGGAAAGCTGATTGAGGTGTCAAATGTCCACAGGTTTAGAGAACAATTTAATCAATACAAGAGGTATAGGGCATGCAGTTTGTATTGCTGTAACTTGTCTCCTTTGAAGCTTTGTTGTTGTTTTACAGCAGATTGGAAAGCTCCTCTGCATTTGAACTGACAACCAACCCACTGAAGTTCCCACATTAAGGTCAGATGCCACTTGCAGGAGAACTTCAGAGGGTTCCATCATCCTTCTCCTCCTTTGGCAGGAAATAACTTCAACATGCTTTAAACAAAAAGAAAGCTACTCATCATTCCAATCCAGAGCTCTGGATCCAAAATACCAGAATTTAGAAGTCTGGATTTGCCAGTGCTTCTTGGATATGTCATTTTTCATTGCAAGCAGGAATAAACTGGGCAACAATAACATCAACTATTTGCCTAATTTTAGTTTTCAAGTATTTAAGCCTGATTGTTGAATTATAAAGGCAGCTGTTTTTTCTTAGGACAATCTTTGTAATAGCCCAGTAGCCAGCTTGTCCAAATAGCATATTTCCACTAACTTAGATAAATAGTTTTAAGTGAAAATAGATCATATCACTTTGCACAGCAGTTTTGATTTACTCAAGCTGAGAATTTGAATGTAAAGAGTAATTTGAAGGTTAGGTTATTTAATTTTTTTAAACCTCTACTTATTTCCCTGCTATTATTTGTTGAACAGCCTACTAATATTAAGGGGCTGTATTTTCAGCTTAATTTCTAGAGTTTCCTTCAATAAAATTGCCTATACTTACTGAAAATTTTTGGGGGAATGTAAGTATTTCACTTTTAGTAATCATTTTATAAAATGAAATCCCTTCTTCAGCATTGTACTGTTCCAGGGGACCAAATGTAGCAATAAAACCTGATTGAAGGAAAAACTTCCATTAAAGGCAGAAAAATACTCTGACATTATAATTACAGTAATTTCACAATTATAAGCTGCACCATTTTAACTAAAATTTTGGTCCGAACCCAGAGTGTGGCTTATAATCAGGTGCGGCTTATATATGGACAAAGAACGAGAAGTTGCTGTTTTAGTTTGGAGGACAGGTGTCTGCTGAGAAAGGCAGGAGCTTCTCTTTGAAATGGAGAATGTAAACCCCCTCCCTCCAAATTATTATAATTTTGAAATCAAGGGGTTCTCAGGCAAAAATATGGGAATTAGGAATAACAGTTCTTTACTAGGGAAATTAAAATAGAAATACAGTACTACAAAGAAACAAACCCCAAGCCCTGACAAAGTCAGAGTACAACCTGACATCCTGTCAGGCAGGGTGTTGGTAGCAGTCCCATTAAATGGTGGCTGCATCCTCTTGCAGTGACAGATGTGATTCAGTCGGAGCAGTGCTCCTGTAGAAGGTGCAGTTTACCTCTAGAGGTCCAGTGGTGATGTGGAGAAATCCAGTTTTCCTCTGGAGTCCAGTGGAGAAAGGGGCTACCTTAGTGTCCCAAAATCTCTGGTTTTATCTTGGTAAGAAATGTTGGGCTCTTCCCTGTGGCTGGAGCAACTCCCAATGGGATGAAGCAACTTTATCAGTCACACAGTGGGACTCAATGGGCCATTAGCAGAAAATGACTCACTGGAGGAAGGATGAGTTGTGAAAAGATAAAGAACAATGGCCTGCCTGGTTTCAATGGATGGCCCATTAGCAGAATATCTGCCGTTGAGATAAGGATCACTGCCCCCACCCTCAACAGATGGTGATAGAATAGATACCTTTTATCACACTCTGTATTATAACCCAAGACAGTTGCCAACACCCGGACATGCGGCTTATAATCAGGTGTGGCTTATAATCGTGAAATTACTGTAGTCAAATCTAAGCCTCATAGAGCAAAGACAGGACTCTTCAAGTAACAAAAACATTGCTGTAATTTATGTTAACATGCTGTAAAATGCAAAGACGTGATGAAGAACCCAATAAATTTGACTCTAATTTTCACTCTGACTGATACAATAATTTGTATAAGTGGAGCTGTTATCTCCTGACAGGAAAATCAGGCACTTTGTAACTAGAGGAAGACTGCAGAAGTGGAGGCAGGACACAGCTGTGCTCCTCATACCTCAGTAGTCAGACTCATGCATGTTTAAAGAAAACAAAATGAAAAAAAATAACCACAAACTCCAACCCCAAACTTATTTTTCAATCCGAAGTCTGACATTTTATGTGAAATTGTTTCCCTTCTCATATGTCATTAAAAACCAGGTAATGCTGAGAAGTGTCTGGTTTTGGGGAAGAAATAAAGAAATTGGTATCAGTAACACTTCAGTCTTCAGAAAGAAGAAATATATAAAAAGTGAGCAATGTGAGATTGCAAATTTACAGTTTTTAATGAGCTCCACCAGGGAAAAATGGGTGGCTATTTCATGTCAAACCAGAATTCTGTCACTAGCAAATAGCAGCACCTTGGGAGCCTCCTTTCCAAGCCAGTGGCTCATGGGCCCCAGAGTGAAGGGGTGAAAAGAGAGATGGCCTCCAGAGTGACAGGACTTCACAAACATCACTTCTTTAAGAATCCAAACAGAAGGAACCCTGTTATGCTCTGCTGCAACTGCATCTGAAATAATGCTTGGCTCTCCAAGCACCTCATCTCACAATAAACACATACAGGAAATTGAGAAGCTACAGGAGGAGGTAACAAAAGTGATCAGAGGTGTGACATTGCTTCCACTTTGGGAAAGAGACAAAACCTGGAGTACAGGGCAATAAAAGTGTATTAAAGAAATTACGAGCAATGTGGACAAGGGGCGAGGAATACAAGGATGGGTTGCCCAGAGAAACTACTTGTCAGACTTCAAACCAGCAGAAGAAAGAGCTTTTTCTGGAATAGCTGAGCTGTGCAGCTCGCACCACTCAGCACTTTAGTAGCCAAAAGTATGAACAGCTGCAAAACAGATCATGGAGGAAGGATCCAGTGATCACTGTGAAGGTTAATAGCCTGGATGCAGCATTGATCTCAGAGCCACTGAGCCATTTATTGCCAGGAACTGGGCAAATAAGCAGCACAGCAGGACTGCTCTAGACTGGTACTTTTCATATTCAATATGTATTCAAGTTTATACATGAAATAGAACTGTTTTTTAAAGGGAATTTTTGCAAGAAATTCTACCTAGTTTTTTTCCCAGGAAGAATTCATCAAAAAAAAGGTTATGTTCCTATAAACACTTTAGTTTTGACAAAACTGGCTCTTTCCACCTAGGGGAAAAGAAAATAACATCCAACCAGCTTTTACACTCCATGTAACTGAACCCAGTGGCAAATTTCTCCTGAGCTACTTCAAACCTGGAAACATTCCAGTCAAACCAAAGAAGATACTGCAGCATTCATAAAAGCAGCTGCCCACTGAGTCACCGTGTGCACGGGAGCTACATATAAATAGGTGAGCACTCAGTTATGTCTCCTGCTGACCAAAATACATTGCATCTTGGGTTGGTAATTTTAAATAATGAGATGAACATGCAGCTTATATTGAAATAGATTTTTAGAAGAAATTTAATCTAAATTACTTTAAAAACAAACGTCATCCTCTTTGCCTGCCTTAGTTTTTCCCACTGACACAGTGGCAAAACAAATACCATAAGGGAAAGTAAAGATACTGTGCAAGAATTTTCATTGTTTTACACAAAGTAGCTTAAGTACTATTTTTCAGTCTGGTTGTCAGCCACCACAGCAGTTGACCTGCTTTATTAGAAACAGAGGGACCTTGCCAATTTAAGGCAGAGATTTCAAGAAATATTAATTTCAAATATATGTGTGTATATACATATATATATATGTAAAATGTCCTTGAGCAGCTGGTGATATTCCAGTAAACAGCTCTACGCATGTTCAAACCTCTAGGCATAAAATTGAATATATATTTGCTTGAGCCACTAAGGAATAATAACAATAAATAATTTAATAATACCTGCGATAAAAATAAAGTTTTGGAAAAAAAATTTTATGAACAGAAAACAGCAAAAAGTCTTTAAAAAAATGACAGATACCACAGGGTTAAAAAGTCTTCCTTGTCTCCACTTGGAACAATTTTAAAATCAGAAAAGACGAAATGAAGGAAGTAGAGTGAAGAAAGTTCACCTGAGACCACAAATCAAGCAATCATTCCTTTGGAGCACATTTATTTTTGAAGTTACCATATAGTTTTTCTCAATATTAAAGGAATCTTAAGATCAACATCTAAGATTTTAAAAGCTTTTAGATCTTATTTTTAACAGTGAATCATCACATCAATGAGCTGAAATACAGATCTGTGTCTGAGATCAAAGAAGTCACATCACAACCCAAATACAATTTAAACTTCAGTTTGTGAGCATACCACCTCCAAGATATGAGCACATTTTTTGCAAAACTATTAGGAGTTCTTCAGTGTGCACCATGGTGAGATCAGCAAGAACGTGTCAAAGTTAAGTGAATATGCTCAACCAAGCATACAAAGTCTTCTTCATATTTTTCTCTTTGCACATAATTCTTCTACTTTAATGCACTAAAAACAAGACCAGAAATTAATACTGACAGCAAAATGTCTTACCTTGATCTTGACAATATCCCTCCTTTTATACAAGAGAAATGCCACAAAAATCAGACAAACTGCAGGAAGAGAAATATCCCATATTTTTTCAGAGAAAAATGCTACAGTAATTTCACGACCATAAGGCGCACCGGACTATAAGGCGCACCCCCCGGGAGCCGGCACATTTTGCAACTTTGTAGATCAGATAAGGCGCACCGGTCTATAAGGCGCACCGGGTTTTTTTTTGCAGCGAGGCTCCGCCCCCAGCTCCTCCCGCACGCTTGCTGGTCGAGGCCCCGCCTCAATCCGGCAGCCATTGGCTCCCGGGCCTGCCTGTACCCGGCAGGGCCGGGCTATGCCCACCGCCGCTCCGTGCAGCATCCCCAGGGCCCCGCTGTTCCGGGAGTTCCCTGGCGCTCCGGGTGACCCAATGCCGGCAGGCTTGCCCCGTGCCGCCGCTGCCCCGATTCCAGCTGCTTGCCCCCTCCCCGCATGGCAGCCGCTCCGATTCTGGCGGTTTTCCCCCTCTCCGCATGGCGGCCGCCGTGCTTCTGGGGGTTTTCGCCCCACCCGCGCGGCGACCGCCGTGATTCCGGGGGCTTTCGCCCCCCCCGCGCGGCGGCCGCCGTGTTTCCGGGGGCTTTTGCCCCCCCCGCGCAGCGGCCGCCGTGCTTCTGGGGGTTTTCGCCCCACCCGTGCGGCGACCGCCGTGATTCCGGGGGCTTTCGCCCCCCCCGCGCAGCGGCCGCCGTGATTCTGGGGGCTTTCGCCCCGCCCGCGCGGCGACCGCCGTGTTTCCGGGGGCTTTCGCCCCGCCCGCGCGGCGACCGCCGTGATTCTGGGGGCTTTCGCCCCGCCCGCGCGGCGACCGCCGTGATTCCGGGGGCTTTCGCCCACCCCGCGCGGCGGCCGCCTTGATTCCGGGGGCTTTCGCCCACCCCGCGCGGCGGCCGCCGTGTTTCCGGGGGCTTTCGCCCCGCCCGTGCAGCAGCCGATCCGATCCCTGCGGCTTTCGCCCCCCCCGCGCAGCAGCCGATCCGATTCCTGCGGCTTTAACACCCCCCGCAAGGGAGCCGTCCCAATGTCGGCGGGCCGGCCCCGCGCGGGGGTGGCCCCGAAGCCGGCGGGTCCACCCCGCGCGGGGGCGGCCCCGAAGCCGGCGGGGAGGCCCCGATACCGGCGGGTCCGCCCCGCGCGGGGGCGGCCCCGATGCCGGCGGGGGCGGCCCCGATACCGGCGGGTCCGCCCCGCGCGGGGGCGGCCCCGAAGCCGGCGGGTCCGCCCTGCGCGGGGGCGGCCCCGATGCCGGCGGGGAGGCGCCGATACCGGCGGGGGCGGCCCCGATACCGGCGGGTCCGCCCCGCGCGGGGGCGGCCCCGAAGCCGGCGCGTCCGCCCCGCGCGGGGGCGGCCCCGAAGCCGGCGGGGAGGCCCCGATACCAGCGGGTCCGCCCCGCGCGGGGGCGGCCCCGAAGCCGGCGGGGAGGCCCCGATACCGGCGGGTCCGCCCCGCGCGGGGGCGGCCCCGAAGCCGGCGGGTCCGCCCCGCGCGGGGGCGGCCCCGATGCCGGCGGGACGGCCCGCGCGGGGGCGGCCCCGAAGCCGGCGCGTCCGCCCCGCGCGGGGGCGGCCCCGATGCCGGCGGGGGCGGCCCCGATACCGGCGGGTCCGCCCCGCGCGGGGGCGGCCCCGAAGCCGGCGGGTCCGCCCCGCGCGGGGGCGGCCCCGATGCCGGCGGGACGGCCCCGCGAGGGGGCGGCCCCGAAGCCGGCGGGGAGGCCCCGATACCGGCGGGTCCGCCCCGCGCGGGGGCGGCCCCGAAGCCGGCGGGGAGGCCCCGATACCGGCGGGTCCGCCCCGCGCGGGGGCGGCCCCGAAGCCGGCGGGGAGGCCCCGAAGCCGGCGGGTCCGCCCCGCGCGGGGGCGGCCCCGATGCCGGCGGGGGCGGCCCCGATACCGACGGGTCCGCCCCGCGCGGGGGCGGCCCCGATGCCGGCGGGGGCGGCCCCGATACCAGCGGGTCCGCCCCGCGCGGGGGCGGCCCCGATGCCGGCGGGACGGCCCGCGCGGGGGCGGCCCCGAAGCCGACGCGTCCGCCCCGCGCGGGGGCGGCCCCGATGCCGACGGGCTCTCACTTCCGGGGTGGCAAATGTTGCAACTTTGTAGATCAGATAAGGCGCACCGGACTATAAGGCGCACTTCCGGTTTTGGGGGGAGATTTTAGTCAAAAGGGTGCGCCTTATAGTCGTGAAATTACTGTAATTTCCATTCCCAGTTGTGCTGAGGCAGTGCCAGAGATTGGCTCCATATGTTTCAGCAATTGGAGTCATATTAACATTCTTGCAGTTCTTTTGCTTTCGCATGCTTTGTCTTGTTTGCATTATGTAAACCTGGGAAATCCAGCATTTCTTAACACTCTCCCCACCAAATAAAGACCAATTCAGCTTCTGACTATAGTGATTTCTCTATCCCAATCCCAACAATGGTGATTTCTCCAGACAATGCAAGGAGGTAGAATGAAACCTGTACTCAGCTTCCAAAACATATTAATCTTTTTAGGAAACTACGAATGAATGCATAGCAACATGCAAAGATCACTTTTAAAGGAAGAGCATCCTCATTTCTTGTGACATGTCAATAGATTCTACTCGTATTTTGAAAAAACAAAACAAAACAAAACAAAACAAAGGCATGCAGAAGTTTTCATCCTGAGCCAGTGATAAACGAGCAGTAAAAAGTTAGTTGGGCTAAGACAAAGCAGACCAACTTAATAACTGTAATTTTCATCAGCACTGGAATATGAGTGGTAGGATGGAAAACCCACATTCCAATGCATAACACTGGCAAATATATTTTTCCAAGACTACCTGTTCTTCCAATGCTGCTGACCACAAAGTCATCCAAGTGTATGGTTGTCTTCAGAGAAAGGTAGATCTGCTTCAGATGAGTACAACTACCACAGCAGGAATTTTACATAAAGGGTTCACCAAAGTTTATGCTACATCATAAAAACTACAGGAGGATAGTGACTGGGAGTGAATGCGATAGTTCCCTTTCAAACAATACTACTACAAGTCAGTGAGTCAAATCACAAATCTTTTGTCACAATAAAACTCCTACTGAAGTTAGTGCTGGGAGCAGGGAGGTAAGTAAGAGCAGAGCATTAAAGAGAGGAAATACTGCTTTCTTGGATTTTACTGCGTCGCTGCGTATAGCGTGGTAGATCATATCCCCACTCCTAAGTAAAAGATGAAGCACTATCATAAAAAAGGCTGGCATGAAACAAGTGCTTATGGTCTTGCCGGTATGCAATTTTTCAGTTTTAAAATCTGACAAAACCCAAATCTGATTCAAATTCCTATTAATTTAAAACAAAAATTCTTGTGTGACTTCCAACCAGTAATTTCTCAAACCAAAGCTTTGAAGTGCCACCTAACCAGCAATAAAGAGGGTGTCTATGCTATGGAAACACAGAGGAATCCAAAAAATTCCTTTCAAGGACAGTGGAATTTTTAGGACTGTGCTCCATTTAGAAATATCAAACATTTTCAAAGCAGTAAAGAGAAGAAAAGAAAATTTTAAAATCCCCTCAAACTGAAAGCAGAAACCTTCTCCTAGCCAAACCACAGATTATGGATAGTCTTTCTGACATGCATTTTATTATATTTACAGAACTTAACTAATCAATCTCACAAGACACTGGTGACTGAGATCTTGCTGCAGCAAAGCCTTTAAAACATCTACTTAAATATAAGTCAAGTGGAGGGAATGAGTTTTGAGCATGCATCAAAGATTACTCTTATTATAAAGTCATGAGGATATGACAAAGGAACAAAGTAAAACAAAAGACACTAAAACTAATCAGATGATATTTATGAAATACACACTTTCAGGACTAAAGTAATTTCTTTATAAAACAAACCAGGGAATAACCAGAAAACTGGAAGAAAATCACACTAAAATTGTGAAGAAAAATAACTGACAACTCAATGCAGCTGTATCACTGAGGAAGAAAACATAACAATTACTCCTACATTCAACAGATCTTCTTCCCCCCACCTTCAAAATGGGCTGACAGAAACTCTGCAGACACAAATTGTGCCACATTTGTCAAATGCCATTGTGAAATCTTAAAAAACTATTCAAGTTCTGTTGGTTGTGAGCAGTACCATTGCAGACTCTTCCCAACAAAACACATTTGGGTTAAAATCAAAAGCAAGATTATGCAGAATCATTAAGCAATGTTGGCAAACTGACTGACTATGGTCGAGGAAAAATATATCATCCTCTGCAAACCGGACAATAAGTATTCCTTATTTATAGGTTCTTGTACTGAATCAGGAATGAAATCTCCACTACCTTTAATTTCTAAAGTCTCAAATTCTATCATTTGCAAGAGAACTTTGAGAGTTGTATGTAAATCCTTTTTCATGTAGAGTCTCTATCTGAGACTTTAAAAAATATTAAGTATTAAATATGTGTTAGAAAAATCAACAATGTGAATATGAAAGAAAATACCTTCAACCAAGACACTTTGTAGTTTTAGAACATCTGAGGAGCATGAGCCATATTTTGCCCAACCATCCTCATCCTCAGTGGGGAAACAAGGGTGAGGAAAGTTTGAACAATTTGTTATGGAGCTGTGTGATCTTGAGTTAGAACAAAATATAATCTTCAAACCCCCAAGGCCCTAAATCTAAGACTATGGTTCTTCCCAGTGCTTTACTGTTCAACTTATATATTTGTCATTAAGACAAATGCAGAATCCACACAACCCTTGGCCACTCAAATACAGGATGCAGTGGTATCACCATTTATCTCTGAGGTCTTGAAGACCTTTGTTGTACCTCCTCATCTCTCACTTTCAGTGAGAAGTTAATGGAGGTGCTGCTCTACACCATTATCTTTGCACCAGATCCCTTGATGACTTTGGAGATTATGGAGAAGAATGGTGTCATATGGTGCTATTTTAACCAAATATTTCTATATCACTGAGGAAGGGAATCTGTTTGCTTTCTTTTATTTATTTGTTTGCCTGAAGGGAGGCTGCTGAGGACCCTTGAAAGGTCCCAAGATGGTGAAGAAGGCCCTGAAGTATAAAGAAGCAGAAAGCAGCAACATCTCCCATAGCAGCAGAAGCAGCAGCAGCAGGAAAGCAGGAATGGAAGCTGGATTAAGAGGGCTTAGCAGAAAGTTTGAGCAGCAGTCACCAACTGGTTCCTGAAAGGAGTTTGAAGCAAGGTAGGGATCAACCTCTTCTGCTGGGCTAGTAGTGACAAGGACAACAGGACACAGTCTCAAGCTGTTCCAGGACAGGTTCAGGTTGGGCATCAGGAAGAATTTCTTAATGAAAAGGTTGTCAAGCATTGTAACAGGCTGCCCAGGGAGATGGAAGAGTCACCATCCCTAGAGGGGTTGAAGAAATGACTGGACGCATAGTGCCACGGTCTACTTGAGAAGGTAGAGATTGATGATTTTGGAGGTCTTTTCCAACCTAAATGATTCTGTGATTTTCTCAGGGATAACACCCCAACAGCGTGCATCCATTTTTCTTCTGTGTCCAGTAAATACTCACAAGCTGAAGGACAAGGACAAGTGACCATTGTGCACAAGGATTTCCACACCAACCATAAAAAGGTGGCAAGTAGGTTTTTCCACTTGATCACACCCGCAGACATTACTTGGCAAGATAGATAATGAAGTAAAGCAGCTGGGTGACAGTAAATAACTGCTAACTGCTAAGGTGAACTCAGAGTCCTTTTGTTTTGCAAATAGGTCTGTGGGCCATGAATTATGGGCAAGGAGAAACGAGAGTACCTCCAAGGCAGATACCTGGAGAAGCAGAACACAACAGAGCCAGAGCCCTTCTCACTGGCTAAAGGATGGTGCACAAGAGGGAGATACAAAATGCTCAGACATAATATTGCCTCAAATACTCAGCTCATCAATAAATTTGCCTCCCTAACACAAACACTTGATCAAATGCAAATATCCTGAGAAACAGAAGGCTGTACTTCTTTCAGCACAGATGTAAAATATGTTGATATATTTGTGTATTAAACAAGCAAAGAAACTATAAGCCCCTTTCCCTGTGTTTGTAAGAGGTCAACTGTCCTGATTATGAAGGACAATAACATGAGGTTTAGTTTTTGCAGGATTTTTTATTTAATTTCTTATCACCCTTGTTGATAGCAGTATTCCTTTTGTTTACATTTTGAAACTAACAAATAATCACACTGTTTCAGAAATCTGCAAGAAAGGGACTCCCACCCGGGGGTAGGAGACAGCTGTGTTTACAACAATGTCATTAGAACTTTTCTGTCGGTAACTAACAGATTTCTTCAAGACTTAGTGGTCTGGTGATCTGGACATGCTACAGCGAAAACTGAGCCATGAAAGGCCAAGCCCAGAGACTTCATTAATCTGTTTGGGCGCCATAGAGACCTGCCAAAATACAGCCACGCTGCATTTCCACGGTGCAGCTCCAAGGAAATGGCTCTTTTAGAAGAAAAATTATCACAGCAGGGGATCAGAGTGACAGCAGGAGACTCCCTTCTGTGTGAGCAACAGCTTTGAGAGTGGGCCCAGCATTTCGCTGTTGAATGAACCTGATTTCTCTAATGGGCACCATGGAGAATGGAAGATTCCCTGCCACAACTTATTTCTGTGTAGCTCACCCCAAAAAAGGTAATCTGGCCAAAGTTACCATGAAGAAGTCAATTCAAAAAGCAAATGCTAAGTTTTGGTCTGCTAACATAAATATTAATGATCTCTGACCGACAATCACTTCTTAGTGCCAATGTAAGAGGAGCATGCAATGTTGTTGTCAAGCTGATACGATACACAGCTTCAATTTCCAAACTGGAGATGCTGAATAAATGGTCAATTTCATACACTCCCACAGGAAGCCAAATTATTCATTCAGAACACCTTATTTTTATACATATTTGCATTCAAAATCTGTTGTCACCTGTTTGCATGAGTTGCAAAATGAAAGATTCAACTTTCTCTATTTTCTATTTATACATTAATTTTTTTCCACATGGCAGAAGGTATCTCTTCACTGCTTCCACAAAAATCTTGTCAACAACCCACAATTAATGATACCATGAATTATTTCAATGAGATGCAATAATACCATATGCCTCAACAACATTTTAAACAAATGTCCTCCACGCAGCACAAGAGGGAAGAGTGAATAAAGCCAGTATCTGCTAAACCACCAGAATTTTTACACCATCCCTATTGGAAATACTTATTTGTCCTAATGTGATTTAGCAGAAGACATCCCATGAAAAAAGAGGACAGTGGCTGGCAGAAAGTCTGCTTAAGTTCCCTACAGGAGTTAGTACATGCTCCAATTTGTCAGGATCCCTTCAAAGGCTTTGCTTCCTACCTTGTGGGAAAGAGGGCATACAAAAGGGACTGTGAAGAACCACTTCACTGCCTCTTTACCTCATTTCACTAATAGCTGCTTTGAAGGGCACTGGGGATGAGGAGTGGAATTATGATAACCTGTTACATGCCCTCTCATCCAATGCCAGATGCAGTGCTTTCCAAGGCTCCACACCCAGGCTGTGCAAAGGGTTACAGTGCCTGTTCAGGGACACATGCAATTCAAACTCTGCCTTTTTTCCCACTTGACACTTCAAGAACATAGGACAAAAGGTGCCTTGAACGAAGAGTTCTCAAGATTAACATTTTCAAATCAGCTGCCTAATTAATTGACTTTTCTGGAGGATCTGTGTAACTTCAGTTCATATTGGGGAGGAGGGAGGAGTGGCTATCTGAGAATTCCAGCCCTAAATGCAAAGAGGAAAATTATTCTTTTAAAAACACAGATTTAATATGAAACTAAATAAAAATTACTAATTTTACTGTCCCCAGAGTTCCCTCAACTCCCACAAGCCCAAAAAGAGGAGGTTATTTTACTATTGAAAGATCTCAGGACCCTAAGAACTCACCTTCTAGGTCTATCACATTTTACACAATCCCTTTCAGAATGGGTTAACATTTCCAACATGCCTCTGTCTTGCCTAATTCAACAGAGTGGTTCATGGCAGTCTCTCTTGAGGTTTGCACGGGGAGCTTGGAACAACAGAGTTATGATTCCAGTTGACACTTCTTGTGAAGAAAAGGTAATGCAAAGCAATACACTTGCAAGAAGTCTACAAGGTTTTATTTAAAAAGAAAGAAAAGTATTTTAAACATCTAAAGCATCTACTTCTAGATTATCTGGAGACTCAGTCATTTCCTAAAGTTGCACCAAAAAAATGAACATCTGTTTTTGAGGACCCCAAGTGGCTCCCAAGCTCACTGTGGCTCCCACTTAGGTAGTAGTTCACATGCAATCTGCAAAATCATTTAAGAACGTGTATAACCATTTGCTTTTTTCATATTTAGAGAAGGAGAAGCACAGGACTTGACAGCAACTTTGCACAAGAACAAACAACTCGAACAGCCAAGGGAAGGACAGAACTCAGGTGCTTTATTCCTAATAAACTGCTTGGCTTTCTAAATCATTTTTTATATTGCCATTTCCTAAGTACACTGTGGCACAGCAAACTCATTAATTTACTAACAACTGTTAGTAAACATTTTCCTGTAACATTTCCCCAGTTACCAGCTAATGTTTCATTTGAAAACTGAAGCTTTTATTGACAAAGCCATTTAAAATGTAAAATGAATCATGCAAACCTGCAAACAGGAGGGGAAAAGTAATCCACTGAAGAATTACACAGGGACGTTTCCAAACATGAGAGGGAAGGGCTGAGGAGACCTTGCCTGGCAGGGCAAGTGGGAAAGGAGAGCTTTCACCTTTAGCTGGAAACAGTTCTTGTAACCTGCCTAACCCCACTGGAATGCATGTGCTGGGGCCGTGTCTCACCAGGGCTCTGGCATCGGGACCCACAGCTTTCCTGTAGGCAGGGAGCTAACTCACATTTCTGTTATGTTATCCTGAAACAAGTTACCATGGAGACTGGCATGAAAATGGCAATAGACCAGCGAGATAGAGATGGAAAACACCAGGGACACAGACTGGGAGGTCTCAAACTCCTCAGGCCAGGCACTAGACTTTCCATGCCCATAATGTTCAGCTCCATCCTCCCTCAGCAGCAGCCTATCAAAGAAGGTTTGATGGACTAGGTAAATTCCAGCCATTAAAAGTAATCTATCACAGCTCATGAACACCTAGTTAACATACATTAGATTGCTTAAGATGTATTTGTGTGTGCAAAGGTTGTTAAAAGTAATGTTAAAATGGCACGGTAAAGGTAGGTGTTTATTTCCCAGGACAAAGCACAGAATGCCAATAGCTTTCCAGGAGACTGTCTTGTCTTGGGGTTTTACTGAAGCAAAAGAACATTGATTAAATACTGTTCTCTGATTCCCTACATGCAAGAATGATCTAACTTTCAAGGGAATTAATAAAAAAATCTCATTTTTATGGAATAATTACAACTCAGCTGTTTCACATTTCTGATTACTATGGTGCACTTTGAAAAGTGCCAGTAAGAGCATCAAGAGCCACCCTTTCTCAGCGAAGGACCTGAAGGATTCAGGAATACTTTAGCCAAACCATAACATGCACAGGGTGGGAAGGAGGAAGAAGGCAGGGGATTCAATTTCTGCCTGGAGATACTGTGAGCCTGGAGGGGGATGGTGAGGGCCCTGAAAATGTTGAACCTGAGAGCTGAAATGTGTTCCCCATCCTGTTCTGTCCAGGCACTGCTCTTTCGAAAACATTTAAATACAATTCAAAGCTTAAGACTCTGCCCAGGACAACAACAAAACCTGTGCATAAATAGAATAAATGCCCAGGATGAGAGGAACTTCCCCATGCATGGTTTCTGGGGACATTTTTTTGTGCACTTTTTCTTTTTTTTTTCCCCTAGATGAAAGCAGAGCTGATGGAGCACGGCTCCCCACCACTGAGTTTAGCCAATGAGCGCAACAGGATTCCAGCACACATTTCTGCATTTCCGACCCCTTGTGAACTTTATGGACCATGGTCTCCCTCCATCCACAGGGCAAATGCTCCAGGAGTGATTCACAAGCCATGCTACTCAGTACCAAAACATGCTCCCCTGAGCTGGTTAATTTAAGACTGGAATTAGTCTCTTTGTGCTGACAACCTTTTTATGAAGGCAGCATAATCCCACAGAGCACTTACTGCAAGCATTTCAAATCCTGATGTTTTATAGTGTTAGTTTTTACAACATATGTGTATATTTGAAAGGTTTCTTTCATACATTCCTTTGCCACAGTACAAAGCATAAAATAGACCCGCAGAGCTTCCAACTTATTGACATTGCTCCTTGCATTTGCATACATAATGGCAATGTCATATGAATTGTTTTGAAGTACAAGTTACAGCCTTAAATAAAATGTTGATTTTTAAAATATATTTCCGATTTTGCTTTTTGTACCACAGTGCAGAAAAGGTAGTTTAGTCTAGACAGAGAAAGGTTGTTTAATCCAGTAATCTCTCTATAAACCACTGAAATAATGCCATCTATTTCTGCATATGTGTCTCTGGAAAAACTAACAAAATTTCTGACATTTCTGGAGATAGTAAAAAAGCCGTAAGTGATATGCAAGCATTCTCCATAGAAAGTTCTGAGGTCAGACAAGGAAATCGAAGTATTTTAACAGACTGAATAGCTTAAGTTTGCATTTTATGGCACTGAGTAATGATACATACCCAGCAGTTTTACATGTCTACCTTAATTCCCCTTAAAAGTCTCCTTAGCAGCATAATAAATGCTACATGTCTGCTACGGTGGGGCTGGTCCTGAGAATGCTAACAGAAACCCATCAGTCATGGCTCCTGGGAGTGCACCTCTTCCATTTTAGAAAGTAACTTCACATATGACATTACTTAGACAGCAGAGCAGGAAGCAGGTCATGGAGTGGGAGATGCTGAAGGACACAGAAGCTACTTCTAACTGCTTTTGCCCCAAAAGAAATTATGCTGAGACTGTAACATATGTTAAAAAAAAAAAAAAAAAAAAGATGTCTCACTTCTGCACCTTAAATCTTCAACTCAATGTACCACAAAAGTTGCAATTTCAACTGCTTGTCCAGTGAAGAAGACAAGATAGACAAGTCTTTCCTACGTAGCAAAGGGCATCATACAATCCACAAGCAAGCTGAAGACCTGATAATTCACCACATCCAGCTTCCAAGGAGAAAAAAATCCCAAGGCAAATGAGGAGGAGGAGAAGGTAAATATCTCGTATTTCAAGATAACAAAGAGTCCTTTCTATTCTGAGTGGTCCAAACCAAGACAAACTTTTCCAAACCAAATAAAACCAAAAAGTGCAATTAAAAGTGTATTTATGAAAACTATGAACATATATATATAAAACTAACCCACTTATTTACTGCAAGATAATTTTATAGTTGATTTTCTGGAAAGACCAAAATAAAAAAAAAAGGGGGAGAAAGGCACACCCAGCCATGTTGCGAGTTTACTATGTGCTCCTTGAACACCAACAGTGTTGTCTCCTTTAAAGCCACACTCAGTCCCAGCTTTCCTCTGCAAAAATATCAATGTTGATATTTGGATATTCCTCCTTCCTGCTTTTCCAGTAGATGTTTTCTGATTGATAACTTCTTGTTACAAAAAAGAGGGGAAAGAAGAAAAAAAATCCCTTGAAATCACATATCCTTATGATCTTAGAATTAACAGCAAGTGTGATAATTGATCACTAACTCAAACTACCCTGAGAAAAGACTGCTAACCTTTGGCTAGGCTCTCCACTATTGCCACTCACCTTACGGTATTTTGTAACTCCTCTAAGCACCTGTCAAACATATTAGCAGGGCCTTAAGTTCACCAGTTTCAAGAGGGTCACAAATTTTGAAAGCTAGAGGTTATAATTAGTCACTTTTTCTGTGTATACACACGCCAGTGCACATTTTAACACTATCCTGTCTGGCACTCGTGCAGATGTTATTCGGGACCATTCAAGGCTTCACTAACACACCTCGCACATTGCGTCTCTGATCTGTGAAAAGGCTTTTGGGTGAGGAACATGTTGCAAGTGCAGCTGAATAATTATTATGCCCAAAGAATTCCTTCCACCTTCTTTTATTCACTCCCCAAATCTATTTCAGGAACTATTCCTATCCCTCTGACTCTCAAGCATCAATGCATGTGCTGCTGTAGGCAGAATACAATGGCAATCAAAAAAAGTATCATTGTAGCAGAAATGCCTCTCCATGAGAAAAAAAAGGCAGACATAGTTTTGTTCACAAGAATTTACATATTAAAAGCTGTATTTATCAATATTTGATTTAAACGTCTGTGCCTGCACATTTATTGAACAAAGCCAGATGGGTGCAGGCAGCTGCACATCTGTATTCATTAATAGAAAGGAAGAGAGGCATTCACAGTCAGCCACAGCAACAAATAACAGAATGAAAAATGTTTGGCTGAACTGTAAGCATTTTACCTTTGTTCATCAACAAAAACTGGAGTCTTCCTCAGGCCTACATTCATTCTTAACTTTAAGGACCAAAGTACAGTAATTTCACAATTATAAGCCGTACCATTTTGACTAAAATTTTGGTCCGAACCCGGAAGTGCAGCTTATACTCTGGACCGGCCAATATATGAACAAAGTTCAGAAATTTGCCAACCCAGAAGTGCGAGCCCGCAGCAGCCCCAAGCCGAGTCGGAGTCCGCCTGGCCCCGGCGGCAGCGGGGCAGCACCGAGCCGAGTCCACCCGGCCCTGAGCCGAGCCAGTAAACCCCGCGATCCCACGATTCTGTTACTAATTGGTAACTTTGTGAAAGTTGCATGTGGATCCCCGCTGCGAACGAAAGTGCAGCTTACAATCCGGTGCGGCTTATATATGGACAAAGAATGAAATGTTGCTGACACCCGGAAGTGCGGCTTATAATCAGGTGCAGCTTATAATCGTGAAATTATTGTACTTAAATTAGGAGAGTAGCTGATGAATCAGTGGAAAGAGATGCTTGCAAAGGGGCTACACCCCACTCAAGACATAATTAGTTGACCTCTCCTCCTTGGTCACACAGTTCCACAGTCAGACGATAAATTTCAGCCTCAATATTTAACCGCCAAGAACAAATTTGATTTTATAGTGAACTAAAACGATGGAGTGGGCTTACATTATCACAAATACAATTATGTTTTCAAGGATGTTCTTAGCATAAAGGATTGAAGTAAAAAACTTCTATTTGTCCTTAAAATTAAAAACTAAAGTTCACTTTCTGACTGAAGCTGTGACTGCTCCTCCTATTTGAGCATCACAAATGATGGAAAAAGATGTACAACCAAACTTCTCTTGCAATCTGTACTGATGGAAACAACATAAAGTATCTTCTGCAGGAATTCATCAGTTCATAGGACGAGGTCAACTATTTGGGACAACCTGTTTTTAGTTACTAGACAAATAACCTTCAGGCATGCAAAACAACCATCACTCTGGCAGCTACCATAAACAGGAAAGGGCAACTGCTCACACCTGCAGCACCTAAAGACTCAGATCTAAAGGCCCACATTTTCCAAGAAACACAGTTCTGAAATTAAAACTTTCCATGAAACTCCTCCTAATTGTTAAGCATGCTGGAGATGCAAATTTTCAAATTAAAGATGTTTTCTTGTTTAAGTAGGAGCTGAGTTCTTCACAAAAAGTAATGGTTTCATAGGTGCTGATCATCCATAAAGTTTATGGCATTCTCTTAAGATATTGGGCTGAGGAAGTCAAGTGCACTAAATGCAAAAAATGAACAAATTAATTAATAGGAGAGAGGACTAACACAGGCAGTGCACGTTAGCTCTGATGGACCTTTCTCACAGGGAAGACAAGGGAATGGAGGGGGAGCAGTTAATCTGTTCTGCCAGCATAATGCCATTCAAAAAGGAGCCTTGCCTAAAACTGAAAGCACTTTGAAGAAAAGTCCTCAACATTTGGATCCTCCTTACAGTACTTACACATGCTTCCAGATGAAATGGGATAATGGGATGTCAGTGTGGTACTTAGACACAGGACCAGCGAGAGATATGTCAGCTGCCTTTGCACTCAAAAATACATCTTCTGGATAAATTACTGAGATTGAGAGCCCAAACCATGCATGTTCTACTCTGAGTAGGAAGAAAACTCTAGGCCTTTCAATCTAGATCACTACCACTAATAGCTCTGCTTCCAATAGGAGATTGGAAGGTAACTGGATACTTTGCTGTGTGCAACAGAATTTAAAATTAAACACTGACATAATCATGGAGTTTAGAACATAACAGCCTCCTGCCAGTCTACAATATTATGCTTAAATCTGCCTGTAGAACATGGAACAATATAAATATTGCATCAGTGCTTTGGAGCTTACAGTGTGTTACAACTTTGCTTCACTCTCCATTGGGAGCTAATATTAATTCAGCAAGTCACTGAAGTGCTTTATGCAGAATAAAGGCAAATACCTTAATGCCAGAAGGAAGAAGTTACTTTTTATAACGGGTTACGGAATAAAGCCATCCAGCTTCCTGCTTCTGTTGTTCTAGGAAGGATTCAGTGAAAATGGTATTGCAGCTCCAGCATCGGGCAGCAGGGACTGAGCAGGCAGCGCAGACGTGGGAATTGCTGTGCTTTGCATCCATGAATACTATCTCTGCAGAAAAGCCTTATCTACTTATCATGGTTGCTAATCACAACTTCTGGGAAAACAACAATGACAGGAAAGGCTTCAGTTTTATTCCAAAATCCTCAATGAAAAAAGAATATTTTTTAAACACCCTTGTTTAAATTATCTTTCTATGTCTCAGAAATGAAACAAAGAAGATAGGGCTGCTCTCCCCACCGAAGGTACACGTGTCCTTGTGTGCGCTTCACACTCCTTCCCTACACTGACCCTGCAGCAGCCTGCTGAAAGCTCCACCCAGCCCTCAATTCTGCCAAAGTTTTACACAGGCTGTCCTGACACCTTCCCTCACACACACACACACACACCTTGTCTCCCGAGGAGGAAATTAAGAGCCAGATGAGAGGTGCCTGAGGCAGCATTTCTCAAACAAGCCTACAGGAGCTGCGTGTGAGGCTCCCCAGTAAACTGTCAAAGTTCCAGCTATAGTGAAAGTACTTTACATGCAGTTCTTTGAAATGATACGTTTTCACATGGTGACCACACATGAAGTCCCTCATGTTCACACATGGCCACCAAAGCAGTACTCAGGGATGCCTTGTTTACCAGCATGATTTTACGGACTTTTACTGACAGAAAACCAGGATGAAGAGTACTGGAAGGGGACAGAATGTTTACATGAAGGAAAAAAGATCTCTCAGCCTGCCAGGAGCCCAAGCCCTTCAAGCCTTGGCCCTTCTGGTTTTTTTTGTTCATTTCCTCATGACTCTATTGGAATCCAACACCCACACACTCAGCAAGAGAGCATTTGCTTAGTAAGAAGAACCTGATGAAAACCCCAAGAAATACAGCTTCATGGCTGAACAGCTTCCTCAAGTCTTTTCCTGAGGGAGGAGATCTGGTCTTGATTTAGCTGAAGTCTCAGCTAGGGTTCTACACAATGGTAAAGCCTGACAGGTACCATAAAGTTACCTTCTACTCTGTGCTACCTATCACGGCAGTTTCACTGATCATCTTCTGCATTATTTGCCCTTCACTAGTAGCCAGCACAGTCTAGAAAAGAGCAGACATTTCAGTCTGTTTCCCTGTGCCTAAGACCTGCAATGAAAATCTCCCAGGCTCACTTTTCGACCACTTTTCCAGGATGAGTGGTCACTGGGCATCGCTCCTGCTGAGCCATGCAGAGTTGTCTCAGGCTCCAGTCTGCATGACCACAGCACTTAGAGGCAGCCACAAAGAGGAGGCAACTGGCAAATCTTCATCTCACAAAACCAAGAGAAAGTAGGTGCAGTGACATCTTGTACTTACTGTACACTGAAAGCAAAAATCTGACTGGCTGCCAGGCCTCAGATCAGAGAAGAGCCACAGCTCCTGATTTGGCTCAAAAGAGAAACTCTCATGCATTTTAATAATTCAGCCCTCTACAGCACGCCATGGTAGATCAAATCACATATATTTCCTTTCCAGAGAGCTTTCAGATGCTTATAAATTTGCCAGTGTTGCTTAGCCCAAAGCCAAGGGCTTGGTTCCTGCATGAGAGAGGCAGACCTCAGCCTGGCTGCAGCACAAGGGTGTCCCTGTTCTGACACCTTCTCTCCTGCCCAGCCCTGGGCAGCAAGAAGGAGCGGGAGGCTGCAAGTGATCTTTGCTCAGCCAAGGCATGTCCCCTCTCAACAAGTGACCCAAAGGGCAGTCCCTTATCTCCCCTAGCTGTCAGAAGAGATGAGATTCTCCAAAAGGTGTTCCAGTGGTTCTTCATAGATTTGACACCAGAAGAGCTGCTTTGACTGAAAGATCAAGACCTAAACACTGGGCTTGGCCTGTTTTTAATTTCCTCAGTAGACTTTCTCTAGCTTTTCCTACTGCAGCCAAAGAGAATTCTGTCTCTACTTCTTCAGTGGCTCCAGCTGCTGCAAAAGCTCTTTTCCTCTTTCTCTCACCATTCAAAACTGCCTTGTGCTACACAGTCCATGAGTATATAGGTAATTAAAGAAACTAAAAAAGATAAAAATTTTAAATGGGAATATCTGAAGGAGTCTTTGATATCTTTGACAGCTGAAAAATTAGTCAAATTTTCTTCTTGAGAGTAAATCACTTCAGAGCAATCAAAAGGTTTATTTGGTTTTCAGCCAACCATTCAGATCTGCTTTGTGCAATACCCTATGAACACCTGAGAATTCACCTGTGAACACATTAATTTTAACTCTTTTCTCCCCCCTCTCCTGCACTAGAGGCAGTCAAATACCCCAACTTGAAGTTTGTAGCTCAAGAAACCAAGGTGTCATAAATGATTTTGCATGTAAGGAACAAAGAAACAACCGTCCCATGAAAGACTTGTTCCCTCAAGTATCTATAAACTTGAGTGGTAAAACATGTCAGCCATCCTCAGATAAACAAGAGTTACTTTATGTGATGCTAGTTGGGGAAGCTGCCCTCATGGAATACTTCGCTGCTTTCCTTCTCACCAACAGCTGCACACACACAAGCTCAGTTCCTCACCACAGTACAAATCACTACTGAGCTACAGAGAGCCTCTCCTGGGTTTTAACAGCTCACAAACCCCAAACTGCTCATCTCCACAGGAAAAAAAACATAACCCTAGGCTAAAATTCTCCCCCTTAGGTGGGGAGGAAGGGCATAAAAGGCAAACACCGTGGCAAAGCCCTTTGTACTAAAGGACTGAGCTCACCACTCTCCTGCAAGCACAACTCCCACACTGAGATCAGAATTCACAGAATCCAGGGTCAAGTTTTGTTCCAATTTTTGTTACAGAAATTGCTTGGGGTGAGGCTCCCTTACCTGCACTTTTGACAAATATGATTTGCCATTAAACTAAACCAAGAACTATGTGCTTGTCTCTGTTTCAACAATTTTTTAAATCCTTGTCCCCCAGAAATAAGAAATGTGCACAGTGTGTGTTGTAATCAACATCACAGGCGCATTCTGCTCCACTTTACACAGAACTTAGCCAGTGTCATTTTAAAAAGGGACATTCAGCATTCACAGGTAAATGGATAGATAACAGTAGATACAGATCTATAATCTCTATTTACGAACACAGGGAGCCCTACATCCAGCTCCCTCCTTCATCTCAGAAAGAAACAGCTTGGCAAATGGTTGGCAGTAGGGCATTTTACAGTTTAAACAACACACACAATCCACAAATGCAATTCCTACCTGAGAAAATCCCATCCTGTGTGCTGACTGACATGTCTCCTGAGGTCATTTTAAAAGCTACTTGTGTCCTATGGGTTTATTTTGCTGTAGAGCTGTTCTTTAATCTCCCAGTACCTATACATCAGGACCATGTCCCATCTGTCAGTTAGCTGATGGGTTGAGGCAGGGTGATGGAGAGCAGAAAGCAATGAGATTTCACTGCCTCTTGTCAGTCACTGGGAGGGGATGTGTGATTTTTCCCTGGTGGAGCATATAATGAAAGGTTGCCCACCACCACATACTTAAGGCAGACAGCAGGATGATGAGCTTCTCTGAATCTCAAACAATTTCAGCTCACATTCTGGACTGTGGACCTCAGTGCACAAATATATCCTGACTGCTAGAAATGTCACAGTCATCAACAAGACACACTTAGGAATGAGGGGGAAAGGCATAGGTGAAGAAACAAGAATTTTGGAGTTATGGCCTGGTCTCCGAAAGCTATGTGAGACCACGTTTTCCTTTTTATTGTCCTTTCTCAGTGTTAACAAATAGGAGAGGCATTTATTTAAAAATAGTTGATTGCCGTTTAAACACACAGGATAATCTTTTGTTCCAAACTCCCAAAACTTCAGCCTGCAGATGTTCTCCCCTGCTACAATGAATCCTAAAGAAACTGACGGTGCCAGAACCCTTAGAGCTTGCTTGGCTTATCATTACTTCTATAGATTACATTTATAGAAACAAAGCAGGACAGTTTAAATGAACTGCTTTTCAAGGAGCAAACACAAGCAGTGATGCTGCTTGCCGTGAAGAGAAGCATTTTCAGTATCTTTTTGCATGTGATGTGGCTTTGCCTCTCAGACCTAAGCAACCTGGTGTTTCCTATCCTGCTGAAGTCTGTGTTCCCAGCGTCCAAAATGTAGGATTTTGTGGTTATAAAGAAAGCTTGTGTAAAGCACATTTGAAAATGTAGTTCCCTAGCAGGAGCCCTAGGAAACATTTGAGCTACAGCGGCAGAAAGAAGTGAACAGATGTAGAATTAAGTTGAATGCAAAGTTCTTGGTACTACAGTTACCAAAGTGAAAGGAAGGAATGAAAAAGGAAAGGGATTTATTACAACCACGATCTCCTTCCCTCTATGCTCCTGCTAATGTGCATAAGAATTTTGCAGGGTTTTTTTTAATGGATGCTGTTTCCATGGGCACAGAGGTAGTATTGATCTGCACAAAGGCAACTCCTCTGGCTGTCCACAAAAAGCAATGGATATTTTTATCAATTACTATTCTTTCACTAGTATTCACTAGTGTCTCCATACATAGCCACAGATCTTCCCCCAAAAACCCAAGTGAAATGGCAGCATACTCGTTCTGTCAGTAGTGCTAAATTCTTAGAGACACATGGTCAGAAAACACCAATTTGTACTTTATTTTTGCATGGTTGTGGCTGCTTGCTTTCCAAATGCACCCTGACAGACCACAACATATGGCATACAGCTTTTGTAAATATTGCCCTGGGGGGGACACCGAGGGAGTTTACTGGTGATGTGGCTGTGGTAACCTCTCCAGAAACCAAGATCAGTAGCCTTGTCCTTCTCATTGTGTAAGTTGGTACAATGATGTGCACTGTTTTTTCAGAAGAAACATCTGTGTTGCTTTTATTTGCTGACTGTGTACAAGCAGCTTCATGTCATCATATGGGTGCACAAGCAATTAATCCTGGCATTTCCATTAGCTCATGCAACACGAGTGAGACCAGGCTGCTTCTGAGCTGTTACACTTACAGGTCAAGACAAACTTAACCTATCAGTTCTTAAGTATACTTGCACTTTATTTTGACTCATCCATCACCAGAAATGAAAGCATCCCAGCTTCCCAGCTAATTCAAGTTTAAATTTATCCTCATTCACTTTCACATTTCCATGTAGACCAAGCCACTTCACCATATTTCCTTTGACAGGACTTCTTTCATAACTAAAGATCCCCAAATATTTAAATGCCCCATGAGAAAACATGCTTTCCTTCAGTGGATGCCTGCTTGAGATAGTGATCACTTCTACTGACTTTTTTTAATATTCACCATCTTTTCTTAAAAATGATCATAGTCTACAAGCATGCAATTCCATGATAAAAAAAAAACCCTTTTTTTTTTCTTAAGTAAAAGCTAAAATGTTATCCGTTATAACTAGAAAATTAAATGACTCAAATTCACAAGCAAATAAAAAATATATCTATCTTAAAATTATAAAGCACTGTAGGATTTTGAGGAGAAGGGGACAACCATGTGGTGCCTGATTGCTGTGGCTGGTTTTTCCTGTGTTTTCACTGCCTGGGATGAGCTGCACACAGACTAACACAAGGTGAGGTAAATGGGAACTGCTGCTGCCACTGCAGGGCAGACCTGATCTAAGACTACATTTAGAAAACAAATCAGAGTATTCAAAACCAGATAGAGTTTTCTGTCAACATCAGTGTGAATGGAGTTGATGCCATAGTCTGTTCATGTATATAAAGATAGCAAACTTTCCTATTTGGGATTCTGTAAACTCTGTACTGTCTAAAATAACCTTTAAAGACACCAAGAGATATTTACTCTAAAGCAGGCTTATTGTCAGAAGCATTCTTCAAATCTCTTATTGACTTCATTGTTTATAAATGATGTTGAATTTACTCTTTAAAGTGGGAAAACAAAATACCCGCTACCATTTCTCTACACGCATGAACAGCAGACTTGCTGTAGTGCTTGCATAATAGATGGTGGGAGCTCTCTGCCTTTGATGTCATCTTAATGAACTCAGGATAATTGCCTTTGTGAAACAATGGCAAAGAGCACAGCAGTACTTAAATACAGCTCCACTAAAGCAAGGGCTGCTCTTGGTAGTCTGCCAGCTTCCCATCTCCAGGTTCTTCATTACTTCGTCTCTCTCTCTTTTCACAACACTTTTTTCTCCAAAATACAAGGCCAGGATCTCAGCTGATATAGAATGATGCAGCCTCATCTAATATTTACTAATTCATCAGTTCAGAAAAGAAGAGACATAAGTGTATCCCAGCCATCTCCATGCTCAGCTGTGGCAGCTCCAGTGCCCTATGGCACCCACCAGCCCTCTCTCTCTACCACTGGCTGGTGGGCTGGCTGGGTTTGGTATCAATCTCCTGGGATGGGAATGGAAATTCTGCAGCTCTCACAGGAACTTTCCAAAGCAAAAAATTTTAATTAAATATAAAAAAAAATGTATTAGCATAGCACTTGATTAATATCAGGTTTTATCTGATTCTGCTGTTCAAGTTTTCAGTATTTTGCACTATTACAGGTTACCAACACACCAGCTGTGCTGCACACACCAATAAACTGAGTGCAAAAAATATTTTGGGGTAACCATTAATTTTTGAATGCTCAGTAATCACTGTGTTACAAAGTGAATGTGACAGGAAAGCCAAATTCATATCTGAAAACATCTCTGTGGAACTACACACAGCAGGATATACTTGACATCCCTAATTTGGCAGTGATAGGCTTGGCTGATTGTGATTTAGCATTTGAATTTTCCCTTTGTTAAAGGAGAAAAAAAAATTTAAAAATAAATAAAAAAAAGAAGGCCAAATCTTTTAAACCTGGAAACTGAAGTTAGATACTTAAATTTGAGACTCATCAAATAAAAATGCCCTGGAATATGCTGCTCATTTTATCTTATTTGAAGAGATTTTGATAGTCTCATAGTGAGAAAACAATGCACAACAGATCACCCTTTGTATGGATCTGAGCAGTACTGAAGAACAGGGCTGGGAATAGTGAGTAACATCACACTGTGACTTTTAATCCAGCTCCGACACTGCTCACACCAACTAAAAGTCTTCTGATGAAGCTAAAATAATCTGAGAATATGACTGATTGTTTGTCTTTAGACTTCTCTCTAAATCACCTAAGACCTTTGCATGCTGTATAAATAAATTACAACCAGTATTTTAGCTTCTTTCAGACGCAGTCATTATAAGAATGTCACTGACATTTTAGTCAGGATATTCTATTTAGTTTGAAATATGATAGGAGCCTAATGAGGTTTTAACCATAGAAAGGCAAATGCTAAGAAGCCCGAATCCAAATATACCTAGGAAAATTAAAGGAAAAATCCTGTAAAAACTATAGAGAGAGCTGATGGTACCTAATGCTGAGCATGCCCTTCTTATCTGGAGCTCTAAACAAAAAAAGTCATAGCAGGAGGACTGTAGCAGTGGAGATTTTGCTCTGGCTGCAGTACATTTACAGAAGTCTGAGTGCTACAAGTAAGGACACCCTGACCTCAGCTGCCCAGTCCTTGGCTGCAGAGTCAGGATCTCACATGGCAGGCTAAGACAATGCATCCTGCAGACACCAGACGATACAAACCAGAGGACAAGCTAGACAGCTGGCCTGACAGAGCCCCAGCTGAGGCTTCCCCAGCACAGAGCCCATGCCCCACCAGGTAGCTGTGGAAGAAAGGAGTCTCCTGCCTTCTCACTTGTCTTTACCTAGCACGTGGCAGGGTGCACAACCTCCATGACTTTCTATCATTGTGTTCTTTCATTTATTTGTGAGTTGCATAGTTGACCTAACAATCAGCCACTTTTTATTTCTGCTTGCTAAAGCTGAACACAGAGGTCCTTCAAACCATTAAATATCCATCAGTAAAATAACTGTGTAGTTAGTGAAGGATTAACATATTCAAAATATGTATATGTTCTAAAGTTAATTAATTTCCAGGCACAAGCACTCGTATGACCACTGGTTAGAACAACCTAACAGCAATGCTTGAGCAGTATAAATCAAATTAAATTACAAACCAATTCCAAAGCTGTGTGTTTAAGTGCCCCCATCAACTTGTACAAAATTATAAAAACTAGGAATTAAGAACAAAACTCTGACTTGACATTCTTTTTCTTAATTTGAATTTAACTGGATTACACATGAATTACTAATTGCTGTTTCAAGTGACCCACAGTGATAATATGAGCTCTGTATTACAATGACCTGACATTTAATTAGTTTGTATGAGCAGATTATGCAAAGTTTTATCATGAAGTGATTTAAACTGATATTGCCCTTGGTAATGTAACACAGCAATAGTGAAGTCTGTGCATTGGTACAAATATAAAATTTCAAAGAGAATCCATTAAAGAAAAATCAATTGATTAAATGTAAAATGAAAACAAGCTCTGCAGAGTATTAGGTACTAAATTCTATTCAACCAAGCTTCAAACTTTGTAATCATCAACTTGAACTATGTAAAACAAGTATTAGTCACACTTCAACTGCCAAACAACTCAGTTTGTCTATTACTTGCAATTCAAAAAAATTCCTTACTGCTCCACTAGACATATATAGATGAGCTACAAAACCTGCTAATCTAGAAATCATTTTGTGTGGGAGGGAGGCATTTGCCTGCCTAGTTCCCATATGGAGTAACACTTCAAAATGGGGAGCAGAATAAGACAGCATGGACGCCACAGCGCAGAAGAAAAAAACAGAAATTACTCTATGACAATGTATCTTTCCAACAAGCTGATAATGTTTCTGAAGAGCTACTAGCAAGTTCAAACAACATAATTCAAGTAAAAAAAATACACATATGCCAATGAAGACCAGACTCCACTTAATTTACTTCTGCCCATCACTGGAATATCTGATATAAATCAATAACAAAAACATTGGCCCTTTCTAGCTTCATTTACTCTTTCAGGGAATGTTCTGATAGGAGCTATTTTTTTTTTTTTTGGAGGTACTAATTTCTGGTTTAAGTCTTAAAGATTTATTAGGGGAAAAGGAAGTATTGATTTGAAGAAATCCTATTCCCATGTTAAAAGAATTTTCCTCCTACTGAAGAAGAATTTACATAGCTCCTATGGCTTCATCTTTCTCTGATAACCTGTAAAATGTGTTTCTTTGCTAAACCATTAGATTGACACCATATAAGTGCTGCTTGTCAAATTTTGGACATCTCTACAGAGGAATGAGTCCAGGCTCTGGAGAAAATGCTTGCTTGTCAAGAACAGTATGGAGTAAGAAAGGGAGATCAAGCGTCAGGTTTACAGCCAACCATTAGGGACACCTTACAACGTTGCCAAATAATCAAGAGAGCCATTGAGCAATAACCCAAGGCATGCCATTGGAAAACTGATGCTGATCTTTGTTATGGAAAAGCGTGTGATCAGATGGTCAGGCTGTACATTTCATTTGCTGTTCATTTTTGTTGCTTCCATGCCAGGAAGGACCATTTACTCCTGTGAGGCTCACACAGCAAACATGAAGCTGTGTCAGTGAAGGTCTAGGCTGGATATGTAAAAGGTTTTATATGCAAAGGGTGGTCGAACACTGGAACAATCTCCCCAGGGAAATGGTCACAGCACCAAGCCTGACAGAGTTCAAGAAGCATTCAGACAACACTCTCAGGCACATGATGTGATTCTTGGAGTGTCTTGTCCAGGATCAGGACTCCATGACCCTGATGGATCTATTCCAACTCAACCTATTCGTGATTCCGTAACAACCCTCTTGCATGGGCCAGTCTGACATAGCCTCTGAGGAAGTATTTTTACATTTCTATTTCTTGAGTATGGGTGTATGCATACCTTACTAGTTTCAGATTTCCACCAACATTCATAAATGAACATTCACTTGCAAAAATTATGATTCCTGATGACATTATTGACTTTGTATCTGTCAGAGTCCGTGAAGATACTCAGCAGACAACAGAAGTTAGTTGGATTTAGAAAGGACCTGAATACTAGGTAGCTCCTCCAAACCACAGGAACCAAATATCTGTCAATCCAGCACACAGCCTGCAGTTAGGACGCATTTTCCAGAATAAAGCATGGCATGCCCTGTTCTTGTCTGCTGTGAGTTACACACCAGCTGCTCCCAGAACGCTGTGCTGCAGGTCACCTTTGCCTTTGGTGCTGGCTCAGTGCAGAGCTGCTTGGCAGGGGTACACCTGTGCAGCCTGGGCTGCAGGAGCACAGCTGCTGCTGCCCCCCAGGCTCCAACACACTTCAGCAGCACCCCAGAGACCGCCTTGCATCCAGCAGGGCTTACAGTACTTGTCTTGAAGGACATGCCAGTTCCCTTTAAATACTTTCTCACTTTTCATCACTACAGCCACTCAGCCCCTACTGTTGCTGGAGGAGAGCCAATCTTACAGGAATTAGTATTATTTTTCACTTAGTCTGCCCTACAGCCCCCTGGAGAAGAGGAAACAAATAACCAGGAACCTGTGGGTCACAGATCACTGCAGCCATAGTTTCCTGTGCCTATCTGCCTGGTGCCAGAGGACTTGAACTTCTACCAAGAAAAATGCAAAAATCAAAAAAACTTAAAAGAACTTGCGTGCCCACTTACCTTTACAAGCACAAGGGTACTTCACTCACTTGTCCTCACTCTTCCAACAATGTCTCTACTTCACTGAGTCAAGGTTGATAATTCAAAATCATCTCCTGGCAATAAGCTATCAGTATCATCCATTTCTCATTAGATATTAAGCCCTTAAAATATATTGCTGGCTTTGAAAACTACACACAAAGTGTATATCTCTAAATTGCTTGTAATATTTGACATTTACCCTACAGCCTGAGCTTGAAAATTTCACACAGCTGAAGTCTACCTCTATTATTCATAGGCTTCAATGAGACTATTCATGCAAAAGGTCCAAGGCAGTTTTAGGGCTTTTGGTAATATGTGTGTAGATATATTTTTTTACCTTAAAAAATGAAGGGGAATTTTGGAACAAACATGAAGATCATAAAGTGGGTAAAGATTTTTTTAAACCACCACCAAAATGCAATCATGCTGGAAGAAGCTGACAAATTTCAGCAGCTCTTTTTCATTAAAGTGCATTACTTTAAACAAAAGCCCCCAAGGCAAGCTCTGTGAGAAGTTTGCCATGATGGGAATATACTCATATGAAAGAAATATAGCACAATCTAGCACATTCATAGAAACATCACTTTTAAATATAAAGTCCATTATTCATTATTAAAAGAAATGGATACATATGTGAGAAAAACACCCATCTTGTGGCTACATGCCTGACAGCAGCTTACATTCTTTGCACAGTATTTTACATCCACAATAAATGTGAAAGAGATGTATCCACCTAGCTTTTAGGATGTTTTTTCAGGTTTATCACCACTGGGAAATAGCTGTGTCTGATTCAAGAAGAAAAGAAAGCTGCATTTATTGAGTGAGTTAAAGTGCCAGGAAATTCAAAGACACGGGAATGCTGGACAAGTAGAGACACAAATGGTAATGGCTACTTTACACTGTAGGACACATGGTAGCCCCTGATAACAGGGGGACATTGTCAAGAGCTTGACAAAATACATTTCATAAAATAAAGTGGTGTAAGTCTGATTTCATTACAGTCACAGCAGTTTATGATGCAAGGTATTGCCTCAGCATTTTGTGGGGTATTATTTTGGTCTCCTGTTTGAAACCAGCCAGAAAGATAGATGGATATTAATAGCACTGATGCACAAGCAAATTATCAGAGTGCATCTACTTTAATTGCTGTTGTATTTCTTAACCCTAGCAGGGCACACAAATACTGAAAAACAGTCACTTGTGCCAGAGAATCCATATTTAACCAATACATCAGGTTAAGATTCAAATTTTTCTTCTGCAGGATATTCCCACTGTTAAAATTTACAAATGACAGATGCGCTGAAGATTTCTGCAGTAAAGACATTTTAAGGAATGTCATTAACACTTTCTAAGACCTCTGTGGCCCTGAAATAGCACAGATGGCATCTCCTTAAGCCCTGATGGTCCTCTCCAGCTGTGCAGTGAGATAGGGCTTGGAGACTGGTGGTAGCTTTTTGTTTCGGAAGTTTCTCAAAACATGCTGCCTTGAAGTATGGCAATTTCAATATTCTGGGGCTTTTTTCCTTCCCTCCAACAATAACCTGAAACATGCACCTGTGGAAGACAGTGGAAGGAGACAGAATTCACCCATCTCAACTGGAATAAAAAGCTAAATAGGAATACTTTTTTTGCTGCACCTGTCACAGTGGTTGATTCTGCAGTCTTTAGAGTTGAACTACTTGGTTGGATTCAGGGTTGAAATTTGGTTGAACTACTCAAAGACTCACTTGCGTAAGGGTTACATATCTGAATACATACTGGAAGTGCATATTGCCTTACACACAGGACAGTATCAAAGGGCAAGAGTAATCACCAGAACTCCCTGCCTCTGCAATTGCCATGCAGTCAGGGTCTCTCAAAATTAGCAGGAGTTTTTGCTCATCTAGGAGCACCAGACTAGATTTGGCAGGTGATGCACAACAGGAGCAAGCTGGTTTCTGGGGGCAGGGGAGGCACCAGGTGATTCAAAAGGTAATTTTGAGCCATTGCAGAGAGCCAGAACCTGTTGGAGAGGCCAGCAAGGGTACCTTTGGTAACATGGATCAGGTTCAAGACATCCATTCACCCTGCCACCTTCCTCTGCCACATTGAGGAAATGCTTACTCAGCTTGTAAAGGTGCCCTGCTCTTCATGACTTTACAATGGCCAGGTGCAATCAACGCCTCTGTGACTGTGCAGAGCATTGCCTTCTACACCACAGGACCTTCTCTTTCAGAGTGCACAGGCTGAATGTGGGATGAGTATTGGACATTCTTTTTCAGCATGGCTTTTCCCTGAGATAAGGATCAGTTGGAGGAGCAAGGCCCTCCAATCAAATGTCTAAAGAAGTTCCAGCCCTCAAGGGCACAATGGAGGAGGATGAGCAACAGGCTTCTTGAAACCTGCATTGGGAGAGGGAGTTTCTCTCTTCTCCCTGGAAAATCAAGAAGTAATTTTAACCACTTAACTATAACCCCTACATCACCTTGCTGGGACTTATAGTCCTTTTCCCACCTTTGCAATTGTATCACAAGTGAGAGCCTGGATTTAGATTTTATACTGATTTTGGTGGGCTGCCAGCACTTCTTGGAGCACACAAAGTAGCAAAGTGAGGTGGCATTTTTTAATATTTGATATTGCAGGACAAGTTGAATGTCATTCTGTGGAATAGGATGAAAAATAATAATAAAAAGAGGCATTTCCTTAAGCAAAGGGCATCCTTAATGCTGCGTATGATCACTCACTGCAAACAAGACAGGAAAGTCTCAAAGGAAAGGCTGCAACCATCTTTTGTAATGGAAAGTTTTAAGTAATTTGCAAGTAAGAACTGCTAGTGACTCCTCCATTAGACATGGAAGAGAAGTCAGTTAATCTGGAAAAAGTATACAAGCCCAACAGGAAAAGGAAAAAATTCCAAAACGATCTATTTAAACTAAGAGCCATTGATTTCACACAGACACTGCTCTTGATTAGAACTGGAAAGCCAAGTTTGCTACTGTGATGTTGTTTTGCTCTTGTGATTTTGAAGCAGTGTAAAGGGCAGAGAGACAGAGGCTGGGTTTTAATAGGAATTACATCTGAATTCTGCTCATCACTGAAGATAGAATGTAATCACTTAGTAAAACTAAGGACACTGGTGAAAAAACTTTAGACGTCAAAATGTTGTTGAAGTGACAGATATATCACCATGAGAATAAAATTGCAGGAACAAAACTCTGCCATAGGAAGACTCTTCAGTAACCTTGAAAAAACCTGCAACAAATGTGCTCAATCCCCTAAACCAAACCAGTAGTTTGATACATGCACCAAAAGTGAGGTAGATTTTGAAGTTTCAGTCTCTCAGTCACTCCTGTACATTTACAAAGTGCAAAATCAAGGCAGAATATGTGTCATAGATTCACAAACCTAAGCATAAACCTGCATGCTGTAACTACATTCCATTTCTCATCCTAGTGAGGTTGGACAGAAGCTCTTTTGCCTAACTGAGGAGGAAAAGCCTATTATCCCAAAGCACTGAAAAACAAAAACATTCCCTGTGGTCTGAATAAACTAGGTTCAAGAGGCTGCCAAATAGGATGACCAACCAATCTGCATAAATTCTTTAGCTAGCTGACAAGTACATTGAAATTTAGGACTAGATATCAAGTACATGTTAAGCAAAGGTCCTACTGCCCACATCCATCTCCACAACAAAATGCAAGTAGATGGTAGACAAATACATATTTGTATTCAGATAACCATATTCAGGAAATCTTGACAAAATTTGTTTCATTTTTTCAAATACCTTGAATAGACTTTGAGATTAATCAAAGTGACTTCAAATCCCAGAAAGATATTGAACAAAATTAAAATACTTGCAAGTAGCAATTAAGCAAACGATGAAAGTTATAAACATAAATTACTCACATACATAATGTATTCTTCAAACAATTTATTTCATGGCATCATGGCTCTTACGGAGAATGAAAAACCAGAGGCTGTACTAGGTCTTGACTTCAGCAACTATTCTGACACTTGTTCACAAATTTATCATAAACAACACAATCAACCAAGGTATAGGTGAAAATCACCTATAACAGTTTGGTACATGACTTTGAAAAATCATACAAGCATTGCTTCACTGCCAAGCAGGAAAACTGACTTAAGTGCATTCATCTGATAAAAATTTGGTGTGATGAAAGAGAAAACACCAAGCCTGAAGACAGTATCAATATGAGAAAGTAAAACAGATCCTTTAGAGGAAGAGATTTAGTGTCTAAGTAATACTGAGACAGAGGGAAAAGCGTTTAAGCAAATGAAGATTCACTTCAGCAATTGTGGAGCTGCAGACTATGAAATGTGGTGACTGCATGTACATATATACATATACATACAGTAATTTCACGATTACAAACCGCACTATTATAAGCCGCATCTCTGGG
The DNA here is from genome assembly GCF_009819885.2 of Catharus ustulatus. NCBI lineage: Eukaryota > Metazoa > Chordata > Aves > Passeriformes > Turdidae > Catharus > Catharus ustulatus. The sequence continues at coordinate 41,793,410 of NC_046221.1, read as the reverse complement.
TGTTGGCAACATTTCATTCTTTGTCCATACATAAGCCGCACCTGATTATAAGCTGCTCTGTCATTCGCAGCGAGGACCCGCGTGCAACAAAGTTGCCAAACAGTAACAGAATCGCAGGGTTTACTGGCTCACCTCGGGCCGTGCCGGCACCCATGGCGGTGGCAGCAGGAGGGGATGGAGCCTGCCAGCACCCACGGCAGCAGTGGCAGGAGGGGAAGGAGCTCCCCCGCTCCTGCGGCTGCAGCGGCAGGTGGGGGCAGGAGCCCCCCGCTTCCCCCCCGGGCCGCAGGGATGGCAGCATGGAGCCCCCACCTATCCCCCGGGTTGCACTGCCTGAAGGAGGGAGCCCCCGCCTCCCCCACGCTGCCAGCACAGAGCCCGCCTGCACCCGCCACGCAACAGAGTAACACTTTGTAACAATCGCATAATCCCGGGTTTTACTGGCAGGTGCTGGGCTCAGCGCCCTGGTTGGCACTTCCAGGGTTGGAAATTTCAGAAAATTTTTCACATATTAGCAGCTCCTGAGTGTAACCCGCATTTCTGGGGTGGGAGCAAAATTTTAGTCAAAATGGTGTGGCTTATAATCGTGAAATTACTGTATATATATACACATCTATATATGTACACATCTATATATCTGTGCAGCTGACAAAAGACATCAGAGAGGGAACAACTGGAGAGGCAGTGAGTCTTCAGAACAGGACTTGGGAATCATTATGGATCATAAACTGCATGCAAGTCAAGAATATTTTGCTTTTGAGAAAAAGCAAATATCAAAGTGGGATGTATAAACGGGAGCACTGCTCCTAAGCCAGCTGAAGTAAACCTTCTGCTTTGCTCAGAAGCAGTAAGGCTCCCACAGCTGGAGCACCATAGCCGGATTTGGGCGCCAGTATCTAATGCCAGAACAACGCAGGCCGACTTGAAGGATTTCAGATGAAAAGAATTATCACCAGAGGTCTCAAAACCTATCCTTGGAGGGGAGTCTGGGAAAAGCAGAGTTGTTTAGTCTAAAAATAAAGATGTCTGAAGGGAGATGCGATAACGATCTGCAAGCATAGAAAAGGGCTGCTAGAAAGAGAAAGGAAATAAGCCCTTTTCCATGTGGGCCGAGGTTTGTATGTATAGAAATAGGTTGAAAAGGCAACAAGGGAGATTTAGGTTAGACTTCAGGAAGCTCTTTCTTCTTGTGGTAAGAATAGCTAAGTCCTGGAAGAGCTGGCCTACAGAGATCTTGTGATCACTGTTACTTAAGCCTTTTAAGAACAGCTATATAGACACTTGTCAGAAACTTATTGGTTGTATCTGCCTTGTCTTGGGGCAGGTGGAAGGAGTGACTCACCTCTACAACATTTTTTGCTTTCAACTTCTACTGTAACTATGAAAAATAAATGATTGGAGTATAAACATATTTGTTTCTAGCAGAGCATCTCTCTCTTTGAAAATGTATGAGCAGTCACTAGATCAGTGCTTGGTGTCATCACAGCATCTCCTCTGAGTTTTGGTACACAGGTAAAGGCAGTAGAGGGGAGTGCATCAGAACTCACAGGTAGACCTAAGAATGGTTTGCAACAATGTTTGGCTTCTGTCCTGGAATAAAGAGGACACAAGCTTAATCTCTTTTCCTCCCTGGGGAACAGGTGTTCAGTGTTTGCTCTCCACCATTCAGACCAGAAACAGAGCCATAGCAACCACAGAAGGAGTAGGAGCTGGCCTCTATGCCACACTGCCCAAGGAATATTTTCATCCTCCAATTTTACTGCAGGAGTTTTGAAAACAAGACTTTCTCTGTCAGTAAAGGTGCAGCAGGAAGACTGATCCATTTACTGCAAGATATTTACCCAGATGATTTTAAAAGCTCTGCTCTGCATGGATTTTGGACCAGCATTTTTTTCTCTTGTGGGAGCGCAGTAAAACACCAGCTGCTGTTAATGTACCTTGGTGAATAATCACACTTAGCTAATTTTCAGCTATGAATGATTAAGCACTTCACACAGAACGTGAACATAAAGAGCCATTTTCTCACACTTAAAATATATTTGATTTGAGAACTCATTGAAGCGAACACACCCCACACCAGTATAAGGACAAGCTTCAGAATTAGAAAATTACTCTTTTGCATCCATGATCTTGTGTGACATACCAATTCTAAAGGAAAGCCATGACACCCCTGCACAAACTGATACTCCTGCAACACTGTTCAAGAGCAGACTGCATTGCCTACTTTTACCCCTGGGTTGCCATACATATTACACTTTACATCTTTCAGAAGAACATCTCTAGAGAATCTGAGTTTTTTAAAAGAGGAAAGTGTCAAAATTTGGCAGGTCACAGTTTTTAAAGCCTTACTCATTACTAGTATTTACTCCTGCAAACTGTTCTCTGGAAGTCAGTTTGACAGAAAAGAAAAAAAAAATCACTGATCTGACACAAAAATTGCCAAGTCACGCTATCGTTCTACATGAAGACAATTGCTGTTGCTTTAGCACAGGCTTGGGTTTGGGTTTTCAGCCTCAAATTAACCAAAAGCACACTCTTACAAAGCTTTATTATGGAAGAGATTTTAAAATTCTCCTGAAGCTAGAAAATTCAAATGCCCTTACTGTTTAGAGAGAGCTCAGCTCTCTACTCCTTTTTTTGCTCATTTCCTACGTAAATACAAGTTGCTAAACAAGAGCGAGGATTGTGGGCTTGGCCACTAAAAATGTGCTTCCACCAAGAATGGTTATGTATTTTTCTCCATTACAAAAAAGTGAGAAAGATGCTGTATTGTTTTAGTGCTGACAGGAATTTTGGAGGTCACATCCCCTGGAAAAGCCCTTGTAGTTATGCACAGTAGGTGGTCATCCTCTCATGAGTGATTTTTCTACCCTCCATCCTCAAGAAACTCCTTTACACGACACACACAACACAGCTCTAAGAAGCAAGGGCTGTCAGGAAATAGCTGTTCTGATTGTGCACCAGCAAATGGAGGTCTGTATGTATGGTAATAACAATTTACTTTTTATAGATTAATAATAGGCTTGAGTAATTCCTGTGCCAACAGATCAGCGGCTACTGTTTCCACTCAGAGGTTATGAAAGATTCTGCCCTCACCCCTTTCCAATGGCCTCTTGTTCCAGAACAGCTGAGCGTTATTTTTAAGCCATAAAATTGTAGGAGAATGGCTGGGCAGCTATTATTAACAATCATACAGAATTCTACATAATGCGTGTCTCAGTCCACTTTATATTCTACCACTTAGCACAGAAAGCACAGATTGAAATAATTTACAGTCAAGTGACATTTTGCGTGTATAAAAGATACATCTGTTTGAACAAGGTGAGTTCAAATCTGTGGTCGCTGTTCAAAGACAGCTTAAATATAAGTCAATGAGAACAATGTCTGTGAAAACAGGGCCTGCCTGGCTGCTTTCAGAGCATAAGATCAAGTTTATTCTTTCCAAAATTCCTTAGTGTGCAGGGCTCAGGCATAGCTCTTTTATCTTCAGGTTCTCCATTCCCCTGATGATCCACCTGCAGTTACTACTCCAGCTGTCCTTTTCCTGACTATAATGAGTTTTTTCTGCCTTTTTCTAGTTGATTTTCACCTGCTTTCTGTTCACTTCTACCTTTTCCTGACAATGATATCCTTCTCCCCTTGTCCATCCTTTTTTTATGACACAGGAGTTGAGAGCAAGTAATGAGAGGAAATTGTGATGGTGGCTAAAGGGATAAACTGCCAAAGAGAAGAATTTAAGTCCTTTTGGGAGGACATACAGCAACTCCAATTCAGATTTCCTGTAGATTTTTATCTTCCTTTTTAGATTTGTGAGAAGGAACCAAAAAATTGAATATTTTCCTTCCTCCTTTCAGGTTCAACAGGAAATTAGCAGAACAGCTAAACTGCCCACTCTGCAGCACTTCCCCAGCAGGCCCTATGAATGTCTCCAATTGTTACAATTTGTTAATTGCCACACAGAAGTTATCACATTAATGCAACTTTGATGCCAAGAATAGTTTAAACGAAGTTAAATGAATAAAGCATGCCTAGTAGTTCCCATTGTTCAGCCCCATAGACGGGCAGTGAGTTGGATAATTGGGCATTCTGACACTTCCAACTCATTTGTTTCATTACACTGTGTTGCATGCACTCAAATAAACATCTGCAAAAATTGTGAACAAACAGATCTAGGAATTCTTCATGAGGAAAAAGTTGCTGTATTCAGATTGACTATGTGCTAAGAACTTGTAGGATTGTGGGTTATTTTAAGGATGAGTGCTTTTCCCTCCCAAATGCATGTCATGCTAGAGCAACACAAGCCATTGAAGTCAAAGCCCTGAATATCACACAGTGGACATCGTATTAAATGCAGATTCCTCCATCCTGAATTTATCCTAACATCACATCCCATTACTATTACATAGGTGCCTTTCATCCTGACAGGGACACACAGCACTTTGCAGAGTCAGATTCCCACAGCCAGATTACTGCAGTTCCTGGACTTCCACCGTTCCCATGGGTGCCAAGAGATATCCTGCACTTAGAGACAACCATTCAGCCCCTGCCAAATAAAATACTCTTCAATGGATATAACTTAATGTGAGCTTTTCCTAGATTTTTTTCTGGTATAGCTCCCCGACTTCCACAAATTTTTCACAGCAGAGAACTGCTCTGACAGCAAGAGTTACAGAATTGTCAGGTTGGGATGACACTGCTCATTTTTGGAGCCCAGCATGGACTCTCTTGGTGCCTTCGTGCCAGCACTATAGGACGTGCCAAAACACATCAAGTCCATTTGTACAACTAGTTCAGTAACCTGCCTCCAGCAGTACCTCCCTGCTTCAGGGGGAGACAAACCTTTTGTACTGTGTATAATGAGAGGAGAAATTCCCCTCTCTAGCTATTCGTACAGCAATTTGTGGATACCCTGATGGATGAGAATTGATTAGCAAGACTTGAAAGGTCAGAGGTACGCACAGACCTCGTCTGTGGTACAAAGGACAGTTTATCCTCCCTATCACAGGAAGCATATAGTGAAATTTTCATTGTTGCTGATATAATATGGGACATACTGCAACAGCAGGTTGAATTCTAACACAGCCTTTGTCATTCAAAATCCCAACACAGACATGTCATTCTTTTGAGCCCACATTTTCAGCCTTCCCTGGTTAGACTGTTGGTTTTTTGAAGCCTACTGAATCTTGATTTATTTGCTAAAATGAATTTACAAAGTTTCACCTTCCTGAGATGTGTCAATTAGCTGGTTGACTAGGCCCCCTCGAAGTCTTAGCACTAGAGCAAGGTACAGTAATTTCACGAATACAAGCCGCAGCAATTTGACAAAAATTTTGGTGGAAACCCGGAAGTACGGTTAATAGTCGGGGGCGGCTAATCTGTGAATAATTTTCTGACATTTACAACCCCAGACGTGCCAGCCAGGGTGCCGAGCCAAGCACCTGCCAGTAAAAGCCGGCATTCTGCGATTGTTACAGTGTTACTGTGTTGCCCTGGCTCCCTGCAGGCAGCACGGGGGGCGGGGAGAGAGGCAGGAGAGCTCTCTTCTTCCCTCCTCTGCCGCAGCCCAGGGGAGGACGGGGGGGGGGGCGCGCTGCCATTGCCGCGGCTCCGGGAGCCGACGGGAGCCCCGCGCAGCCATTGCCGCGGCTTGGGTAGGAGGCGGGGTGCTTTGTCCGCGCCCGCTGCCGGCGCCACGGGCGCGGGAAAGCTCCGTCCCCGCCCGCCGCCGCAGGAGCGGGGGAAGCTTCGTCCCTGCCTGCCACCGCGGGGCAGCGCCGACCCGGGGTGACCGAGCCCAGTGGCAGCGGCGGTTGGCCCCGAGCGGCAGCACCGGGCTGGGCCACCTGGCCCCATCAACAGCCCCTAGCGGGCCGAGCCTGCACAGCCTTAGCTCAGCCAGTAAACCCCGCCCTCCCGCGGTTCTGTTACTAATTGCACGCGGGTCCTTGCTGTGAATGACAGAGCGGCTTATATTCGGGTGCGGCTTATTTATGGACAAAAACCGAAATATTTGCCAACACCCAGAGATGTGGCTTATACTCAGTGCGGCTTGTATTCGTGAATTTACTGTAATTTTATTTCTATGTAATCTTACTGAACTTTTCTCCTTTTGAGAAATGCTATTTTCAAAAAATAAAGACATGAAGATTCTTTGCATAAATGCTCTCACTCTCTAAAATTCCATAAAGAAGATCAAGCAGGCACCATATTAAATAGTGAAATAAAACTGCACTACAGCAGCTGACAACACAAGAGGCAAGACATTTCCAGTTTGGAAAGAAATAGTTCAGATGTTAACATTTCCACAGAAAGGATTTTCTGTACTTGAACCGGTCCTTTCTAACCCTAGGAACTTGTGAATCTAAGTGGGTTGTGTATTTTCTTTGGTTGGTTTGTTTGGGGTTTTAACTCCATCAAGTTTCACAGCATTTGACATAAACACCATAAAAGCAGATTTAAGGTTCTAGCCCTGGAGGTTGTAAAGAATCATGAAAAATTGTAAAATCGTGAACCTAAAGGTCTGAAATCCATATGGTAAAAAAAAAAAAAAAAAAATCAGGAAAGTTTATGCTTTGCAATTTATAGGACATTTGAATCAATCTCATCTTTTGGGAGCTGGAAGTGTTTTCCTGAATGTGAACATGATGGACATGAACATGAGAAAAATACTGAGCAAAGAAATGAGGCAGTAAGCAGACTAACAAGTTTTGTACAATAGAATTGTTTTTATACAATTGCTGAAGCATAGCACAAGATTTTGGGATGACTGAAAGAGCAATGGAGGGTGCTGGTGGACCGAGTACTTGCTTACATAGGACTGAAAATAATTCTTGCTTCCTGTGTCTCTTATTCCACATATATATATATGCACATGTGAACACATTCGAAATAGCATGTACAGTAATTTTTTAGTATTATTCTAACATTTCAGTATTGGGATATTAAGCACCAGGTCGTGGAAATATTTTTGCAAAGTTATGCCAGTGCAGTCAGTAGGATTATGCCAGCAATATTACATTTACAGAACCAGGCCCTAAGGTCATAACAGTTGCTCTCTCATAGCAAGTGATGAGCAGAATCCCTGGGAATACTGTAAAAGTGGCAGATAATTACATATTTTTACACTTTTATTTAATAATTTTGTTAGCTGTTTCATTCTTGCACCAACCTTCCCATACTTCATAACTCCTACAAATATTTCATTAACATACTTAAAATGATTTAGTTTCTCATCCTGCAGTGCCTGCATGAATCATCATTCCCACAAGAAGGGAAGGAACAGCTACATTAACCCAGGACAGTGCAGAACTCTTATAAACATCAATACATAATTCACACATGTTCCTATCTTTCTCTCTTTTTTTTTGTTTTGTTTTGTTTTGTTTTCTATACCTGCATCCTTTATATTTCCCCCCTGGGCAGGAAAAGTCCATAACTGCAGACAATGAAGCCTCACAGCCTGGTAACAGGATTTATTATTTATTAATCTGTAGAAAAAAGATGCATATCATATGACTTTTTGCTGCTTAATTCAAGTCTGCATTACAGAATTTTCTGATCTCCCCTGTGCTTAAGGTTTGGTGAAATAAACCAAATATTACCCTTGGCATGTCATTTGGGTAACTGAATTAGAAAATGGAGTTTCCTTAGGATCCAGGATTGTTATAATAGAGACATCCCTTTATTTAAGGAGAAATACATGGTTGATAACATAACCTTGATGAAGTCTAGAACAAAAATATGCTATGATACAACTTTAAATATTATATAATCTAATATAAATAAACAAGCCCCACTATGCATTAACCATTTTTTCAATTCAGGATTCATTTTATATTTTTTGAGGATCCACTGTTCAAAGAAAGGAGACCAATTTAAGTTTTGTATGTGTACATAACACAGACCAAGGTTAAAAAAAAAAAAGCTTCACTCCACTCATTATTTTAAAGAATTTCAGAAATATCTGGCAAATTTGCTTTCTTGTCTGCTGCCCCCATCAGATTTTCATACATTCTTGAACCTTAGCATTTTCATTGGTGGGAAGTTTTTCACCATCTGAAGAGTGGTTGTAAATACAGAAAGCATTAGTGCTAGTTTCATCAATATTTTGAACTCAACACTAGCAAAAAGCACTTGAAATTATTTTGGTCCTGGTATGTGAGTGAACTTAATTAAAAACTGACTAAATTGAAAAAGAGTTGTTAGTGACTTGAAGCTCAGGCTTTCAACCATGTCTTTACAAAACTCCTTTCCAAAGATCAAGATTACCTTCTCAAAACTGAAACACCTTAAAGCATCTTGCATCTGATACTCAAAGCTTTTCAGTTAGATTTCTTAACTTCTACATCAGTCAATAGTGTGTAAGCACACTGGAAAGAAAATAAACAAACTGAGGAGAAAAAATTAAGACCTGAAGAGAAGAAACATATGTGGGAAGGGTAGAACAGCAGAGGAAAGAAGTGGGTGGGGTGGGAAAAATGCATAATAAATCATAGTCCTTCTCTACCAGCACAGATCAGTAGATTTCAGCTGAAGAAACAGTCAAGCTAAAAGCTTCCTATGGTTGCAATGAGATTCTGAGCACCAGAAAGTTTGATATAATTACAAAAATTGGCCAAAATCAGAATTAATTTCTTTTTTGACCACATGATACTGTTCCCATCAACAACAATAAAAACTTTGCCAGTAAACCCAAATATGGGGTTAAACACTGCTTTTATTAATTCCCAGTTCTTAGTACAGGGGCATGAAGTGCCTGTAGTGAGTAACCAAGCTTGGAGCCTGGCATAGCCACCCAGTAAGGCACTGAGCCTTTGGCCTTTGCAATTCAATCCCAGCATGTGGGTAGGAAGGCAAAAACTTGGAGAGGAAGACATGCACTGTCACCAAGCAATATTATATTGTCACAAGAATTTCACAACACACAGAGGCACGTGCATACCATTATAGACATGCACACATATGTACACATTATTCAACTAGAAACCGATTAGCATCAGCTAAATAAAAGTGAACACACAGATTTCAAAGAAAAAAATCACACAAGGTAAAAAAGTGCTTGCCTGTCTGTGGCATCAGTTGAAGAATAAATATGATAATAAAAATCATCACGAAATGGCATATGGTATGTTTTTGTACACATATTATTCACTCATTTTTTTCTTGTGTTTGACTTGACACTGACAATATATCTTACTCATTAGGGGAGCTTATATTTCAGTCTCATCTGTATGTTAAAAATCTCCCACTGTTATGTGGCAAGAATACATAAAAAACAAATAGGCAAAAGCACGCTTGCCTGGAAAGGCTTAATATTTCTCAAAATGTTCAGAAATTATTCTTCCCATTAAAAATACAAAGTCAAAGGGAGAAAATACAATTGTTACCCTTGATTTTTCCCTAGTGTTTCATTTATTACATCAAGAGTTCCTTGATTGGATTCAAATGCAAAGTTGCTCCCATGGCTTCAAAGTCAGAGTAAATTGAAAAATGCGCTTCAACAACATTGATACTCAAATAATATCCCAGAATACTGTCTTAATGGCTTTACTCTTATTAAACAAAAACATAACAAAACTTTGGGGGTCCTTTTAAATAAAGTAACAGAGTGATAACAAAAAGCAACAAAACGAACCATGTAACTAAAGAAAATCTTGTCCCCTCTTTAAACCTCCTCTGGAAACACTAGTGAGTTTAGTTTAAGTTTTCCTGTGATTCTGAATAGGTTTCTCTGATCTACAGGCACAAACATCCTCACACAGACTCCAAACGGTACGCCAGATACTAAGAGGAAGGTTCTCGTTGTAGGCAGTACTTTGAGCGAACAGTTGGGTGTAAAACCAGACCAGAGCTGGGAAATCCCAGGAAGAACCATTTCTCAGAGGGAGCATTTCAACACCAGATTCTCTCTCGCAATTCTCACCAGATTTCTCTCCAGCTCTATCCATCTGTCTGCACAAAAAGCAGGCTGTAAAAGAGGTCCGCAAATTGCTGTCTGAAAAAAAGCTCTCAAAAAGTTATCAAAAATCATTTAAATAATCTAAAAATACTGACAGGCTGTTGTAGTGTCTAATAGTACATACTCTTTATTTTAAGTTTGGCTCCTGAGTTTCAGACAGCTGCCATTTCAAGTCATTTCAATAAACCAGAAGAGGTTAAATAATTTAGGGGAAATTAAGAAATGGCCCAAGAGCTGCTGCCCTTTGTAAAAAATGATGATACCACCACTCCGATTCCAGTCTCTTAGGACTCTATACAAGTTAAAAACACATTAATTTTGATCCTTCCTTCCTCTTGGGAGAAAAACAGTGCAAGGATGGAGCAATGGCACTTCCACTGCTGGCAAAGCCAGTATTGCTTTCCCATGAGGTCATCTCTTGCCCTGTTCCCAGGTGAGCTTCCATCTGGAATGGTTTTCTTCAGAGAGAAGCCAAGGTTTGACATTTTCTCTCTGACTGGTGCAACTGAGGCAAAAGCAGTGTGTTTGTGAAATGTAAATGAGGAAAAATGCTATGTTGTCCTCAACCAGTTCCCCCCTCTGGACAAATAATCAGAAAGCCCAGGAGGAGATTCACCAGGAATAGTGACATCAACCCAGCCAGCTGCAACCAAACTGGGATTGTCCCTGAAGTGAATCAGCTGGACAAACCCCTTTCAGGCCACATGAACACATCAAGACAAGTGAAGAGGCTCATGGCTCATCCGTGTTGCTAACTCAGGAGCTGTCAGGATGTCAGTCACAACGTGCCACATAGGGACAGATGCACAGGGTGTTGTAACAGAACTATACCAGGAGTCCAGACAGGATATTTTCTACAAAAAGCATGTGCTGCTCTGAACAGAATCGGCTGGAATGGACTATTTCACCAATATTCCTTGTTCAATAGGAAATTAATACTCTCTGACTCTTTACCTTTGTTACAGAAAATATTTCTAAGTGTTTTCTAAGGCTAAAGACATGAGGTGGGTAGAGTTAATCTACACCTAAGCCCTGAATTTAAACTGTGATATTTCCATATCATATAACCCTTGCATTTTACAGAAGGTTTATCACAGCCTCACCTAAATCGCAGCGTGATTAAATGGGTTTTTCAGTTTTTATTCTTGCCCCTCCAGGATAACAGGCCCAGACTATCACAATTGAGGTATTTCACCTTTAACAATACTGTGAGACAGCATTGCTCTTTAGTTTCCATCCAGAGAAATAATACTTTTGAAAGCAATAGAGAATATTCTCCAGAGGGAGAATGCCAGGGTTAACAGACATCAGGTTTAGGAGCACATCCATTGTCACCCAGGTGGCCCAGCGTAAAAGGATGCTGAATCTCTGGCCACTGAGATGCATGAGGGGACTGCATCTCCAAGTCAGATATGACTTTCATTACACTTATGAATTATGCCTGACATTTATATTTGAATGTAATATTTTTCGTTTTAATAAAGAATCACTGGATCATCAGAATAATGGATAGCACTGGTGCAAATATAATGAAAATGCCAAGCTTTAAATAGCTTGTTTAATTATTAAAAATGTTACCGGAAAAAACTAACTTTGCGTTGCTGTCAAGATCAAATGAACATGAATTTCAATCAAAAGAGAGGCCATTGTACAATATATTAAAACATGAGGTTCTGCCTACAGTAATTATTGTGCACAGCGCACAAAGGGGAAAAAAGGCAACACTATCAATCACAGTCTGTCCACATTCAGTCAATACGAGTCCCTCCCCTGCTTTGTTGCACAGTTTTTCCTTTGTTAGTGATATTATACAATACATGGGGCTTTCAAGAGCTTGGCATTGGATGTGCATTAAGGAAGGCTCTCGAGATCTTTCTTGAAAGGAATTCAATATCTTTTCTTGTTTGAGAAAATTGCAATAAACCATACAGCATCTGCTTTTTATTTATTTATTGTTTTTTATTGTTAAATCATCAGTCATCTGCTACTTACCACATTATCCTTTCTATGTGATCATTCTACACAGAACACAACCTGCTCATATGTTCATCCCCATTACAGTGACAGTACAAGCACCATTCATTCAGGCTGCTGAAGGACTTAATTCTGCATCCAAGAGAAACATCAGGACCAAGATTTTCATTTTGCACCACTGTGCAAGTTTTGCTGAATAAGTAGATGCTTTTAATTTTCATGCTAAGCAACTGCTGGGGATAATACGGAACACACTGTCTTGCAAGAATCCCAGCACAGCATCTGTGCAGACTGAAAAACTTCAACTGTAAAAGCACATCAAGGCCAGTGGTTCCAGGATGTTTCTTACATTTTTTAGAGAAGTGGGAAGTAACACTACACATGTAGATGCATGTCCTTCTCGTCCATCCTTCTGCTTCTACTTCCCAAAATTTTGCTGGTAGGCAACTTCTATATCAATCAGAATGCGTAATATGTATCCTTGGCAGGATTCCACTGACGCTTTAAAAACATTTCTCCCAACTGCTTTTGAAATTCAAGTTCCTTCCCTCCCTCACCGTCATTTTTTTTTTCTTTTAATCTTCATTGTTTTAAAATTGTTCTTGACTTCTGCTTTTTTCTATTTTTGCTACAAGTTTTATTGCAGTGTGGCAAAAGTTCTTGTGCTGTATTGCTCATTTGGATATCAATAAAGTACATTTTGAAAGATAAGAGTCAACCTTCACAAAGTTATAGCTTTATGGTTACCCAAGTATAAATTCTGAGCTATACATAATGCATAGACTAAAAACATTAAAATGCAATACATATAATTTCCTCCAACTGGCTGTAACACATCCTGTTTCTATACATCTCACCACATCTGTGGATCTAGTAGCAAAAGATCCCCTTCTAGAATAAACTCTCCCTTAGGGAAAGCACCTATGGAACCAGTTTATGCTGAAGCTGATGGGAATTTTATCCTCAGGCTTCCTACTGAAGTTAGAGCAGACACAAAAGCTCTAATACATCTCTGTTAAAAGGATAGGGCTTGTTGCTCATTTTACTGAATGCAAGGGGTATTTATTTACACATGTCTGTGAAAATCTTTACATTCTCTAACTGAAGATTCACAGAGGTGCTTGAAATTAAACAGCAGAAACAAAATGTCCTCCTGCACATGCTTGAGGGTACGATCACAAATTCTGTAACCAGGGCTTTATCTCAAGAGAGCTATAAAGCGGTAATAAAAACCATTTTATTGCTACACTGTCCCATGATGGGGCTGCTGTTGTCTCATGAATATTGGAGATGTCCTGCACTTAGCCATAAATGCCCCCAGCATTACAAACCACTAAGCACTTGACTCATTCCAGCAAAACACTTTAAACCCACACAACCTAAAGTATGTATCCAACCCTATGCAAACTATTTCCAAGCTCATTTCCAGAGCAGAGGAGCCCTGTGTGGTTTTGTCCTATACCCAATGTTACAGACAAAGTGAACCAAGGTAGGGTAAGGACATGGTCTTTATATCAGTCCAGTGGATAAAGCCTGTAAGCTGAAACCACAGATGCTGATTAGCTGTATTTTTTCCTTAACTTATGGGACTGAGTTCATCTCTTCTGACTTCTAGTGATTTTCCTGGGAAATAGAGAGAACTATTCCTTCCTACCATACTGTCACCATGATACCTTATCTAGGTGGCCATGAAAGTTACAGCCAAAATACATAAAACAGATTAAAGAACACACAAAATGGACTTCATGAGAAGCTTGGCATTGAAAGATTTGCATAAAAGCTGTAGTTTCTTTCCTGTTATTCATACCCTCATGGCCACCACCCAAAGCTAGAGAGAGCAGCACCTGGCAGAACTCTCACAGAAGCAAGAGACAGATTTTATAGCACATTTGTTCAGTAAAACCTCTTCCACCCTACAACTGGCTTATCTGTGGCTAGTGAGTGACTTAACAAGACCAGACTTGTCAACTTATAACTACACTGGCTAGCACTTTTTAAATACCAACACTGAAATATAGAAAAGTAACTGCAGTGATGCTTCAGTTTTGTACAAATCAAGGGGAAAAAATATGTTCAAGACAAAATGGGAAAGTGCCAGGCAATAAAATAAAAATGAATCCACCCCATCCCTCCACCCCACAGCTTTTGTGGACACAACTTCAAAGGATCAAACAAGTGTAAGTTAAACACACAAACTCAACCAAAGCATCTACTGAAGCATGGTGCTCTCTCTGCTCTAGTTACAACCTCTAGTAAATCTGTTCTGTGAATTTTTTTAAACATTAGTTCCAAGTTTCACAGATCTTAATACAAACATTTTAACTGATAATAGCATGGAGAAATTGTTTGAGAAAAGCCACATCTTGTAGCTACTTTAAGACTGCCTGTGTTGTCCCAGGGGAATTAGTTGAGAGGACAGGGACAAAATACTGAATCTATTAAACACGTTGGGCTAAAAGCAGTAATTGGCTTTACTTGATATTCTGCAGACCTAGTTGCATTATGCTGTATTAACTTTTCATGGCTTCATGCAGTGTACATTTTTTGACATTGCTTTCCCCTTGTCCCCACGAGAGCAGTCTGTCTATTCGTTCATCTCTGTTTACATTCTTTCAATAAATTACACGGGTAACTCACTGTTTTGCCAATTCTTCACTACTGGCATTTTTAGGTTTGCATTTACATAAGACATTCTAAGTTTATGAATTGAATTGGAGGCCATAAAGTTAAAACTAACAAGGCTATAAAAATGAATTTGCTTTAATACTGCAAACATGCTCACAGCAAAACATTAGTTGTGGCGCACTTTTCCTCATTTTCTCCTGCTTCCCCTTCTCATACAGCACTTGCCTCAGGCCGTGGAGGAGAAGGCATCTCACCCAAGCCCTTCATTAGCAGAAACTATCATAGCATAGCATATAGAAGAGCATCTCCATTTATAAATTTAGTTCTGGGGCAATTCAATAAGACTATCCACAGTAGCATCACTGCAGTATCATAGCTTGGGAGTAAAGGAGCACCCATTATGTGGAATACAATTGGAAATGCACTGAGCTGATGCTCAGAAATTTCCCAGTAACATCTTTACAGCTGGTCAGAAGAAAAAGAGACTTATACACAGTAATTTCACGACCATAAGGTGCACCAGACTATAAGGCTCACCTCCTGGGAGTCGGCAAAATTCGCAACTTTGTAGATCAGATAAGGCGCACCGGACTATAGGGCGCACTTCCAGGTTGCGGGGAAAATTTTAGTCAAAAGGGTGCGCCTTATAGTTGTGAAATTACTGTAAATATATTCCAGGGAACAAAAATAATCAAGGTTCTCAATCAGAGAAAGAAAGATAAACATTTCCACAAGAAGAGCTGCTAACACCCATACCAAAACAAAGGAAATAAGAAATAGATAGGGCTTGCTCTACATTTTAAGCTTTACAGCATCTCTCCAAAAGGTTGGGTGCCAGTCAGTAGCTGTATTTCCTCATAAATGACATGGATATCTGTTCAGCCTTTCAGACACAAACAGACTTCTGCTCAAGAGCAAGTACTATGCCAAACCACCCCAAAAAACCAGAAAGGTGAGATGCTGCTGAGCTCCATTTGACTCGTGTTACCTACTGAATAGGAAGTATTTTGAAATAATGGGTTAAAACACTACTTCAAAATATTTTAGCTAGACATCAAAACCTTGATAAAATTCTAATGTCATCTAAGAAACCAAATTCAAGATGACTAGAAATTCAGTGGGATTTAATCATGAATACAGGCAGAAATTTTGTGAAAACAATCTGACCAAAGAAATGAAAGCCTAATGGCAGATCTGATGAGCCAATTCTCAGAAATACTGCATAACAATTTCAGGTCATTGATATGAAAACCAGTTCCTACCTTAAACAACCAAAGCTAATTTGAATATTTAATATATGAGTTAATTACAATTAGAAACACTTGCCATATTCCAGACAGAAGACTAAGATTATTTCCTTGACTTGCATGGTACATTATCCTGATATTATCTAAGCCCACAGCTTAAAACAAACAATAGCAATGAAAGATCACTCCCAAGAGCACAACACCACCACCACACCTGTTAGATTGAGTTGAAAGGATTTTTTTTAGCCAAAATAAAGATAATGGATTAGCTTTCTCCTGTGATTTGCATTTAATTTTTGTCTTGCTAATGAGTAAAGCTTCCAGTTCATACAAGTCTTATAATACAACTTGGGAGAGAAGTCCAACTATTTAAGGCAGGGAGCAACAGCTATTAGATCTGTTCATAAGCATTTTCCAAAATAATATTTCCATGGTAAACAGCACTTCAGCAAACAAGACTTCATTCATTAAAAAAAAAATCAAACTAAAACATTTGTATAAAACTGTACAATTTTGACCTTTTTATAATGCTATTGGTAGATTTTGTGTTGTCTAATATGAAGTTACAAAATAGACAATAGAAAGGAAATGTTTTCTCCCTAAAGGGAAAGAAAAAGATACCCATTTTTTCTTACAAGATTTTGAAGTTTTGTTGTTAGTCTGCTTAAAAAAGAATTTTTCAATTGTCTCAAAACTTTGTATCAAGTAGAAGAACCCATCTCCTACAAGATTCCATGTTTTTATAGCCTCTCCTGGTGCCAGAAGGTATGTGTGTATGCATGCATGATCCTGGGAGTCATCACCAGAAACCACAGCTGGGCACATTCCATTTATTTTTGAAAAGAAAGATTTTTCCAAGCTAAACTGAAGAACATATGCACCTGCTCCTGGCTAGAACGTACATTTTGTTAATTTGTGAGCATCAGCTCTGAAGCAGGTTGAGGAGAAAATAAAATACCATTGCTGCTTACAACCTTTGTGATATGTGTCACTGAAAGTGGATTTGAAACTGAAAAATTCCTGGCATTTCAGGCAAATAAGAGTCTCATTATTTGACTCACAGGGAAGACAGGGAATGGAATAAGGCACTATAGTTATGCCATGCTATCCCTAAAGTAAGGAATGACGAGCTGTGTCCTAGGCCTGAGGGGTCCATCCAAGAGAGCAGCTCGGCCTTCTAAGTCCCAGGCTGAGATATGAGGCAGATGTGCAAACCTACACTGTGGCCCAGGCAGGATCTGAAGGACCCAGGCTGAGCTGAGACATTCACCCTGAGCCATCCTGTAGAATCACAGCTAAACTCGATGAACACAGACTTACAAAATCCACACCTTGCACAGCCTTTTTTTTTCTTTTTTCAAATAATTTCAAGTGGTCAAATTACCTAAAGAGAATCCACAGCTCTCAGACCCATCATTCCTTTTCCCCCCACAAATGAGAGAACTTATTTGTAGAGTGGGACATGATTATCCATTCAATGTCTTCTGTTATTGCAGGGCAGTAAAGAAGTGTCATGAGAGATTTCCTAGCATGTACTGCTAGGAAAAGAGAACAGAATAGAACAATCCCTCTGGAAGGAAGCTACAATGATCATCTAGTCCAACTGCCTGACAAGCTTTGGGGCCTACCACAACTTAAAGCAAAGGCATTGTCCAAACGCCTCTTAAATGCTAACTGGCATAGAGCATCGACATCATCTCCAAGAAGCCTTTCCAGGATCTGAGCACCCCTCTCGGTGAAGAAGTGTTTCCTCATGTTAAGTTCAAACCTTTAAGCTTCAAGCCATTCTGGTACATCTTGGTATGGGATCCTAGGAAGAAGAGAGCAGCCAACGTTCCCTACTCCATTTCTTGCCAGGAAGCTGTAGAGGGCAGTGAGATGGCTTCTTAAACATTTTCCCTCCAAACTACTCCTCAGAGCACATTCCTTCCAGCTCCTCTACCAGCACTGCTGCCCTTCTCTAGAGTAGCTCAAATATCTTAACATCCTTTTTTAATTTCTGGGATTATATTCCTTCACTGTGTTCCCTCACGGTACAAGAACTCAGGTAGTACAGTTACAGCTAATTGTTTCAGGATGTGCTGCAGTAGTTATCAGTTTGTTTTCAAGAATAAATCAACAAATGGGTTTTAGCTCATAAATCCCATGGAATTAGAAATCCTCGTTACTTACAGACTGTCTTTTTTCCAAAAAGCTTTCTGGAGAGGGGGCACTCATGGTAAGCAAATTCATCTCTAGACTTATTCTGGCTGCTGGCATATCAGATCTCTGTTTGGACACATTGAGCTTGCATCAAAATATTAAGGTTCTTTAACAGGACAGACGGTCTGTCAGCTTCCTGCACTCACTACAACAGTTTTGCAAACTATTATGTATGTGCCAAAAGACTGATTTTCACATTTCTTTTATTAATTAAAAAGTTCAATCCAAATAACATCACACTGATATTCTCAGGTTTCAGGTGGGTATATAGAAAACAAAATCTTCAATTCTGCTTTGCAGTTATCTTACAGGCGTGTAGAAAGTCTTAGAGGCGCTTCTTTTATTGCCATGTGAACACCAGGGTAGTCAAATCCTTACCTGCATCAACATTATCAGCAACAAGTTTTTTAACTAGATGCTTGCAGAATTCCTTTAAAAACTCAGCAAACCTTTATTCACACTGCTGGAGAGTAAAGTATATCCCCATAGGCAGGAGCTCCACTAACTGCATCACATTGATCCACCAGCATTTCATCTCTTGTGGCTTTTTTAGTACCTGGGCTAAACTGTCACTTTCTCCATAGAAACTTCCACATTGGAACCTCAGTTAATACTAGCTGCGGTTATTTTCTTTCCAGGGAGGCAGGTATCCATTTTGAATGAGAGCAGCAGTTTCTTGTTCAGAGCCCACACCACAGAGCATCCATTACTCAGCTGGCTCATCCAATTGCTCAGGTGGAAGGCTGGATGTGGTGGCAATGGCTGTATGGAGCTGTGGTCCAGCAGGCTACTGATGGGTGAAAGCCTCACTAGGGTAACTTCCAGCCTCTACCCTTCTGTCCTGGATGTCATCAGTGAACTGCATGGCCAGCTCTTTTAAATGTACACTGCAGATGAGAATCATCCAGGAAATTCAGATTTTCTTGTCTATATCAAAGTCTTTATTTCATGGCACCTCAACAAGGTAGCGCATATCTGTTGCTGTTCCTGATTAAACTGAGAAGAGCAGTAGGCATAGAAGATCAAAACCTCAAACAAAAAGATCTGCATCATGAACAAGGAAGGTCAAGCCCAAAAACCTCAAAATGTGGTTTATGTTAAAAAAAAGTTACTGTATTTTATTTGCCAGTGCATAAGAACTGAGGTGACATCCACACACTCCCTACAAGATCACACACTGCATTCAAGTTCTTGCACAAGCTGCCCCTGTTTAAGAGTAGAAGCTGTGCAAATGTAACTCAAAAAAACCTGCTTTTTAGTTTCATTTTCCCATTACAGAAAAATTCACTAATTTCCTCATTGTCATTGCTTTTAGATGTCATGCATAATATCCTGCAGAACATTGTTCTCTGCAGAAATTTGTCAGGCATTGATATTTGGGAGTAAAAGCAATATAATCTTGTTTACAACTCTAACTACAATAGTTACACATCTCCACAAGTTTCACTCACATAGATTGATGTTTCAATGGGGTTTTTTTAGAGGTTTTCCTAACCCAGCCACATTACACCAGCAAGAGTAGCCAAGCTGAATTCAGCATGTTCTTAAGATCCAGAATGACACAAACAAACTGCCACATCAAAACCCAACTCTGATGAATCCTGCTCTCCATAACAGGTTAGCTAGGCTGTAGACTAGCCACACCTCTGGTTTAAGCACTTCCCTACGTGGAGCTAGCGAAGTACAAATACTTCCAGTTCTTGATGGCTGAACTGTGGCACCACACAAACCCAAACACTCTCCCAGAGTTAGTTTCTTCAGACAGTGAAAAGCACAAGTTACTAAACCCCCTCAGCTACACTAAGCAAAGTCAAGCTAAAGTGGGATTTTTGAACATCCAAAGTAGATGGCCAAAAACCTGCTGGGACCAGGAGGTGGAGGATTGCACTGATTCTTTGTGCCATTTCTATCCACAGCCCATTGCACATTCTCTGCAAGACTCTTCTGAGCTTCTGAAAGCAGCTGAGAGCTCTCCTTCATCCCTCTGATCCTTCAACATCCTTAGGGATTCTTGTTGAAGGACTAGTTCATCTGTAAAATAATATAAACACATAGACACTAAACTAGAAAACATAAACAGTGTCATTCACCCATCTGTTCTGTGATGAACGTTTTACATACATATATTTATGAGCAACTACCACTTTCACCACTGACGTGTTTTGAAGCTACAGCAGAATGCTTTTCCCTAAGTGGCACAGGCAGGCTGCTTTTGAGTTATACTTCAGCACTCACACAGAAGACAATTGGTGCTGGGGTCACGCTTTGTTGATCCTCTGTGTGGCAATATCAGTTTTGGAACATCATTTGCTTGGCCTCCAAGTCTGCTGTCCATCAGAGATGTAATCCATGTGCTCCAGAGTCCCACTGTGAATCAAGCCAGTGCCTTGCAAGCAGGCATGTTTATCAGACTTGCTTCAGAGCAGCACTGCAGCTCTGAACAAACCCCTAACAAAGATGCAACCTGGGATACTCCCTGCACTCAACTGAGATTGGAACAAATCTTTTTAGCCAAGCAGTTCAGACCTAAGACTAATGTCAGAAGGAAATGAAGCTTCCACCAGAAATGCTTCTAAGTCCAGTCTTGTGGACTTCCCAATTTACAAAGAGTAAAACCAGTCCTGGAACAATTAACCTGTCTATCAAGCACCAAATTGTCATGCACTTGATGTCTGCTCTGCTCAGCAGGGAAAAAAAAAAAAAAAAAAATAGGTGGTTTTGGTTGCAACTGAGCAGCAACCTACCCTCTTTCAGCATAGTGACCTATCAAGGGGCACTTGTGTGCCAGGATCTCTGCTCCCTTCCTCCAGATAGCATGAGGATCAGTAGGACACTTCACTTGTATTCCATGTTTTGTTGTGTTCTCTTCGGAACGCTTCTAGCTTCGACTCTAAATAAATCATCATAAAAAGATATTACTTTTGCCCATAATGCAATGCCTAGAATGAAATGCCAGTTCTTAAGTTTTGTTATGTTACTATATGATCGTTGACTAAATATCACTGTAAAAATCATAGGAATTAAATAAGCATAAAATCTCTCAGGTCTTTTTTCCTATTTTCACTCAGAATTTAAAAAGTAGACTATTTTAATATCTTAGATTAGTTCTTAAAATAAATATTAATCAGACATTTTTCATTCCTTTCAGAATAATATACTTCCCTTCAAAACCAAATAAAAATGCAATGCCCTAATAGTGAAAACTGAGCTCTTTTACTGTACTACTCATTGAACAATTCTATTTCTTGACTTTGGCTTTATTCTAGTACAGAAAACCCAACTGAGTGAAGAGAGCACTGGTCCCATTTCTTCCAGAGACTGCCAAAGGAGACCCTGCAATCCAACGTGCCAATAACCATAGCACCCATTCACTCATAGCATGATCTCTCATTAACAAGGCAGCCTAAATCCAACAGCACGGCCATTATTTTACAAGACGCTGCTAGGCACAAGGTAGGGGAAAGAGCAATTTGAGTATTTTCTTTCATGTCCAACTGTACAGAGAGTACAGATTTGATCAGCTGCCTGCTGACAGATGTATCGCTGTTTATTCCATGTCCTTGCTTGTGGGTTTCTCCTCTGATCTCTAACAGGATCCATTGGGGCTTGCCAAGCTTCAGCTGCTCAAGTCTCTTCTCACAGGAGCCTGTAATGCTCATCACAGAAAGCCGTGTAAAATTCAGCTACCAGAGCATCATCAATTCACTAAAATCCAAAAGGGACCATATCAGTCCTCAGATGGCAGTGGGCAGATCTCAGTTTCATGAAAAACAGCAGTCACACATTCAAAGGTGAAATACAACCCAGGAATAAACCCCCAGCGCTGGGAATAACTGGGAGCAATTTACAGAGTCAAATACCTGCTTTTATCATTTTGTGTTTTCATAGGTTTCATATTGAGTTTCTCTCTTCTATTCAGCAGCAAAAAATTTATAACCATAGGACCATCATTATTTGTTATACTTCCTTAAAGGCTCTGTTTGATTTATGCAGTGAGCAAACCAAAACAAAAAAAAAGCTGCTTCTAAATTTATGAGTTGGTGCTACAGACTGTCAATATTTTGCAGAAATGGTATTGCAGTGGCTAAGAAAGTCAATCAACTCTTTCAGTACTAAGATATTTCCGCTAACAACTCAGGGTCTTGCTGTAGTAAGACATTGCCATTCCAATACTGCACAGCACCTTCTCAGGTGCATGAGCTGCCAAAAAAGATGGACCCAAAATAATACTGTTATTGGGTAAGAAGCAAGTGTCTCCCCATGTGAGAGGTAGAACTCCTAACTCAGAACAGATATGCAGAAATGCTGGGGACAGAACACCCTTGGATATATATTCAGAACAGGAATAAGGCTTACAGGAAACTTCCTAGATTGTGTTGTCCACATAAGACTAACATTATCACCCATAGAGACAGAAAGCCGCTATGAGCAGCCTGATGAATATCATCTTTACTGCTCTCATGCCCTTAAGATCAAATCAGCTCATACTGGATAATTACCCATGTCCCAAAAATGTGCTCATCATCAAAAGTAAACTCAGATTTAGCTATCGGAACCTTAGCTAGTCTAATAGACCAGGCCACTGCAGGCAGGGATATTTAGCAGCAAGTCTACTGCTAAGACAGCAAATGTTGATGTTTCTGAAGGAAGTTGCAAAATGATGCTGGGGATTAAAGTTTTTGTCATTGTATTGTCACTAAATTTACGATTTCAAAAACACATTGAACATCTAAAAAAGAAAGCTTGGAGTGACCATATTGTGGTATTCATGTACCTGAAGGGAGGTTACAAAAAGAGGAGACTTTTTGCAAGGGTGTGTAGCGATAGGGCAAGGTGGAGCAGCTTCAAACTGAAAGAGGGAAGGTTTAGATTAGATACCGGGGAGAAATTCTTTACTGTGAGGGTGGTGAGGCACTGGAGCAGGTTAGCGAGAGAAGTTCTGGACACTGCATCCCTGGCAGTGTTCAAGGCCAGGTTGGATGGTGCCCTGAGTAATTGAGTTGGTGAAAAATATCCCTGCCCAGTGCAGGTTGGAACAAGATGATTTTTAAGGTTCCTTCCAACCCATGCCATTCTATCATTCGTCAACAGATTTTTTTTAAGAGTGAGACTGCCATCACCTAACAAGGTTCATATTAGGAGCTTTCTACCAAAAATGGCAGCTTTCTCACTTATATCAATTAATTTGAGGTGAAATATCTCTAATTTTCTCTAGTGTAGTATGCAAGAGGATTGATGCAAAGTATGACAGGGTAGATGTGTGGCAGGGTAAGTGCATTAACTAAGACAGTGCATGCTCTTGGTTAACAGCTGAGACACTCCAACTATCTAACCCTAACAGCAAGGAATATTCTGCAAAATGGGATAGATGTATACAAATTCACAAAAGCAGTTGCCAACTTCTAAACTCATAAGAAATTGGGTAACCTTGAAAATTCTTCCTAAGCTCATGTCTTTAAGTACAGTTTGCAGTGTGATGACTACTATGGAAGAACCTGACTGAATTATAATGCACATCTTGCTGCGTTACTGGCAAGATTACTATCAGGTTATTAAATTCACTTTTCTGTTGTTTGTACTTATCAATATACTAAACTTCAGTCTTCCTGAATTTGGAATGTGTATTTATTAACTTCTTTGGTGAAATTAAGTAACTCTTCCTGAATCTTAAAACAAAATACGCCAAGCTCCTAAATAAACAAAAGTTTCCTAAAATATTCTACAGGAAAGCCATATTTCATGTAGACATGGATTTCATTGCAAAAAGTCATAGGAATCACAGGAAAATTCAGGAGTACCATTCCACTCAGAGTCAGTCTAAGCAGAGTACAGCCCTACCTAGACATTGCTCCTAGGCCTGATCATCCAATCAGGTTTTATTAATGCATCTGTTTAAGCACCTGCCCTGAACATGAGCACACAAATATTGCAGGAGACCATGTGAGAAGTGTTGCTAAAGACAAAGAAAATTTTACGCTCCACTCCTCCCTTGTCCACAGGCCAGTCCTTTTACCAAAAGAAATTGGTCAGACACTTTACTCTTGGCAAATCCGTGCTGTTTCTCCACTCATCCTTTTTTCCTTTAATCTGTTCAGAAATGTGTCATTCAACTGTAAAATAGATCTAAAAAACATACAGCTTTTTTTTTTCCTTTTATTCAACACTCACAATAGCAGACCAATGGAGGAGGCCAGCAGGTGCTAAGAACAGAAGTCAGGTACTATTTAAGATATTCATATTGCTCTGTTCTTTGCATAATAGTCCAAATTCAAAACACTTCTGCCAATTCATATTACAACCTATCTTGAATAAAGAAAAAAGGTAAAGCATTATATCTGCCTGTTGTGTGCACACATAAGGTATGGGTGGAGCCTTGCAAGTATTTCACACTCGAGACGCCTAGAAATGCGTAACTACAGAAAAATTCCACCTCTGAGCTACCAAGGGAAGCATCAGTTTGAGTGTATGTTTAAGTGTGGTGCTCCCAATTACTACCAGTGATTTCAAGAATAAATCAAAGTCTTTTTGCTTCAAGTAATAAACATTCATAGCCTTTAAACCAACAGATAATCATCATTTTGTTAATGCTGCTTGAAACCAGTAATTCCCAGAAAGTAAATACTTAAGAGCAACTGAGGGGCTTGGGAAAAAGTACTGTTTTCTAAGTATCAGCATTTATGACTACTGCAGTTTATCATCTTATCAAAAGAACAGTGTAGGGTACTGTGACTGCTTGCTCCTTGATGCTACAGCTACCAACACAACCCCACTAACCCAAGGTTACCATGTGACAAATAATAAATTATGTGGCAAATATTGTCTTCCAAGTCAGTAAACTCTTAAATAGATCATATGGAAGAGCCACAATTTCAGCCCTCAAGTAAAACTGGTCTACTTTACAAAGCTAGACTGTTAAACTGGTGAGTGGTTTGCATATTCTTAGAAATAGCAATAGTCAGCATGGGGAGAAAAAAAACCCAACAACAACAAGGTTTTGTTCAACATATGTTGGGAAGACCACTGAGTTTAATGTTTGCCAGTAATATCCAATCAAGTCTGTATGTTTGCTCAGGACCCTGAAGTATATAAATAATTTCAAGATCAGACTTTCACAGCACAGCTACGGAGAGGTCAATATAACACATATGCACATATTGTTAGGATTTTGTGCTGACATCTCACTATAAAAAAAAACAAAACCAAACCAAGTTGTGCATCAGACATCAGGAAAAAAAACCTGAACAGACGCATCCACTCTTTCATGTATGCAGCATGAAACCCGGGGAAAAATAGGAATAAAACTGAGACCTATGTTTACAATCATCAGAAGCACATGAATGAAAATAATAGATTGTGAACAGGGGAAACTGCAGTTTTCCAGGAACTTTCAGAGGGTATTTTTAAAAGGGACCACCAAACATTCATGTAGGCAGCTCCTACAGGCATGCTCAAAATCAGAAATTTAGATTTCTGAAAAAGCTGGAGACCTTAAACAAAAGACAAAAACTGATGCCACACAAAATCTGTCTTAGAGCAAACTGAAGTAAGCAGAT
Organism: Catharus ustulatus; assembly: GCF_009819885.2. NCBI lineage: Eukaryota > Metazoa > Chordata > Aves > Passeriformes > Turdidae > Catharus > Catharus ustulatus. The sequence continues at coordinate 41,767,851 of NC_046221.1, read as the reverse complement.
ATTTTCATTAGACTATTTTTGATCAGAAAAAGAAAACAAACAATTCAAATCTTATCTTGTTAAAGAGGTTAATAATAAGAACTATAAGAGTAGCTCTACTCTTAGTCATAACAGGAGTTTGTCAGAACTTGCCAAAATCATCTGCACATTTCAACAGTACAAAAAAGTACCAGTAATTCCTATAAACCCTACACAAGTACATCACTCACCATATATCCCTTCTCCAGGTGATCCCTTCTTCAGGTGAATCATGCTTCCAAAGTGCACATGATGGCAGAATTATATGCAACTATTAGTTAAAAAAAAAAAACAACTCTGAAAATCCAACTGAAAACCAGTATTTACCTGGAGAGAAATAAGACCAAGAGTTGCTTTTCCTCTCTAGGTACATCTTCACTTGCAACTAGAACAAGCTCTGTCAGATATTCCCCACCAGTACTTTGTCAATACCCATGCTGAAGATATTTCTTCACCAAAGAATGTCTTATTTTCTACTAGAACTTATTGGGAAAGGTAAAGGACTACAACACTATTTTTTACAAACATCATCCATTATCACACAAGGAAGCCTGAAACTCAAGTGTCAGCTGGCATCTGCTAACAATGCTCATTGCAGTGGAATTTCTCTCCTCTCTCCTCAAATGAAAGGTGTATTTGTGGGACTAATCCTATCTGAGGTCACACAATTTCTTAAGTTGTATGAGCAGAACAGAGCTGAATTTCTCATCAGAAGGTATCTGATGCTCAGTTTCCTGGCAAAGGCACTTTTTTTGGCTGATTCCTGCATTACACAGTTCAAACTACCATTAGATCATGAAGGCCCAAGAGATCAAAGGAAAAATAGTGTCACCTCAAAGAATCTCATGTTTCTTAATTGCTCCCCACAGAGGAGCTGCTGCAGACAGATCCCACCAAACGGCAGGAGCACAGCTTAGCAGCAGTGCCCTAATGAAGTTGAAGCACTACAAAGTGTATCTGAGCTTAGGTATCAGCTCTTGTTTTCTCCACTGAAGTCTCAGCCTCTGTTCAGGTCACAAAGGACTTTGCACAGTTTGTTCCTGGCATGCTTCAGGCTCAGCTCATACCCTGAGCATGACTTGCCAGTAGAGAGAAACTATGAAAGAGGAAGAAGGGAAGAGTCCTCAGGCCCTTTTGCAAGGTCATCCGCAGCAGGTACCTAACAGGGAACCAAGGCATGAGAAAGAAACACAAGCTTTATAGGGATAGGAACCTTGTGCATGCTGAAAAATTATTAATGCGTAATTCCCAATGAGGACAGCTAGGCAGGAAGGAGCTTTCATGCTTACTGCTGGGGGAGTGTGGGAAAAGGAGGAAAAAAAAAAAGAACAAGTTAGCCTATTATGACAAGTTCTTTGTGTAATTCCATTTGGATGTAGTAGACCTGACAAAAAACAAAAAACATCTCCAGAAAGAAACAACTGCTGTCCCTTTTGCTACCCTATCTCATGGTTTAGACTGAGTAAGCGGGTTGCCAAGCATCAGAATCTGATGTTTCATTACAGCATGTCCCAAGGAGGAAATAAGGGACTGGCAGAAGAAGAGACAAAACAGTATCAAAACATTTCTAATTTCTCGGTCTCCATTTTAAACATAGTTTTCCTTTAGTGACTAAAAGGAGAAGGTCTAAAAATTATACAGTACCTCATTAGAGAATTCACCTCCTCTCATGAGGAGTGCAAGAAACAGGACTTCCCACAAAGCTTTAAAATATTATTTCACTTGCTTACTGATCATCTTGGTCAAGCAGCAGAGCCACAACTAGCACCAAAACTGACACCACACTGATCTCATCTCTTGCTTGAAATCATGGTGGGACAGGTTACCTCTAAGTAATGAGTAGGAAATGGAAGGTGGTTGTCATCCTTGGGATAATGATGCTTTAGCAGAGGTTTTTAGAAGTTTTCCTGAAATAATCCTGGAAATAATGCTGCCAACATAATTCAGTGAAGATTTAATGCCTACAAGGACTTGGACTCCCTCTACAAGCAATGGAGGCAACAAGAGCATACATGTGAATTTGGGAAGGAACTGCAACATGTAACACCTGGTCAGAGACCCACCTGGAACTCCAAAGCTGTACAATGATGGCCTGGTTACAAAGCAAAGACTTTGAGCTTTGCTACCTGGAGTGGTAAGAGGAGACTCTGAAGAGGGCAATTCTCAGACAAGCAAAAAGAGAAAGTTATGAGAAGACACAGAGCTGTACCCAGAGTCAAACAGAGGAAGCACAGCTGAATGATTCACACCACAGGCTGAGAGGAGCTGATAAGAGAAAGGCACAGCCTATAATATAAGTAGGAGAGGGGTTCTGTATATAGTGGCTAATGGGAGCATCTTCTGGCTTTCGGGGCTCCTGCAAAGCCACAGCACAATAAAAATATATGACAAATGCTTCAGGAAAGGGACAAGAGACACACAGCTGCAAAGACAAAAGTCAGAGAGAATACAGTAACTCCACCAAGGCATTGGAAATGTTGGCTAACAAGTTCAGACTGAACTCCAAGAAGCTGGGGAAGCAGACATACAAATAATTCACTCAGTAGAACTGGAAAAGTGCAAAACAGGAAAAATAACATTTTTACCTTGTGTCTTGGGCAAAATCATAAACAGAAAAGCAACACATAGGTGCAGTAGAGAAAGGTCATGACAAAGTTTATAAGAAAGACTTTGTGTACAGAATCAGAGCCAATAACTATAAAAAGATTATACCTATCCTTGCAAACAAAGGAAAAGAACACAGCAGTAAGACTGCAGGCAGATTCAAAAGATGAAATATTGTATGCATATGACAAAACTAAAAAGAATGAGAGGAATTCTAAATTACAGACTAGTGGCAATACTAAGGACATATTTGTGTAGCAGACACAAAACACAACTAAATGGCTCCAGAGACAGCAACCAAGATCAGAATTACGTCTTCACAGCTTTGCTAGAATGTTGGGATGGATAAAGATTTGATAGGAAGGTCTTATGTATGTATAACAGAAAGGTTTTTGAATGTAGACTCTGAAGAAGGAATAGAAATGATAGTAAGTTTTGATATAGAGGAAAAGAAGTGCTGAGTCAGTCTTACTGGGTAGCTAAGAAGGCAAAGAGCAAGTGAGTTGGAAGGGGCTTTTATGACTCTGAGAAAAGGATAAAGCCACCTTAAACAAAAGATGTTTTTACCAAGGAAAAGGATTTTTACAGAGAAACAAAAATGCCATGTTGGAGGTAGAGAAAAAGATCTCAGAATTTTCCACTGTAAGAAAACCAAAAAACAACTTTTAGCTTAAACTGCAACATACTAACTTTTTGTGATTGGAAAATATTAACATGAATATGGTAATGTTAGTAGTTGTGACAGGCTATAGATAAAAGTAAAGGTATTGATTGGTTGTTATGTATTAAGATGATCTACAAGGAAAAGTATATCATGTATTGTAACCAGAACTAAAGAAGCTTTTCAGGTCAACCCACAGCTGTGGCTGAAAAGGCTGTGAGCTGGGCTCTTGTCACCCACGACCCGTGAATTGCTGCATCATTTGGATACAATAAACAGCATTTTAAAGGGTCCGTCTGGAGTTCCGCATCCCTCATTTTAGGCTCTTACACCAGAAACAGGCAGGGAGGTAAAACACAAAATAAAAGAAAATCAATATGAATCTCTAACAGTAGAACTATGACCAGACCATGTGCTCATTTGTCCACCCAAAGATCACACTGTTTACTTGAAGAGGTATGAGCATTGCAACACAAATCTTTCCTAAAGAGATTAAGTAAACTCAAAGGTTATCTAGCTTTACAAGCTGTAAAAGTGTCTTCTGAAGTTTTCAACTAACAAGTTGTGGTGTAGTTATTAAATAGTCAGAAAGAGTTGGGTCTCACTGAAATTGTGCTTATAAAAAAACCAAAACTGAATCCTGAAATCATTCAATGAGGCAAAAAGGACCTTTCAACACACAATTTCGAGGCTCCCCATGCTCAGCACTTTTGTTCCATGTTCATTTCTGCTGAGGGAACAAATTATCACCTAAATGTGAGAAAAAACTCTTTAAGATCTGACCAATAGTTCAACTCACACCATACCATTGCAATAATATCCAAGAATAGGATATCTAACAGAGAGAATACTTTATAGTAAGGTCACTGCTAGTACAACTATAAGTTAAAAAATTATCAAGGGATATATCAGTGACTTCTGCAAGACAGTCTTGCAGCAGAAAAGCATAGCATTTGAATAAGAACATGAACTCTTAAACCAAACTTATTTCAGACCACTTCAAGGTAACAGCTGGGGATGGGGGAGAGGGAATAAAAAGGAAAAATTAATATCAAAATAAATTGTGCACCTGCACAATCAGACACTGCAGGAAAAAAACTTGATACTCAAGCACATTTTAACTGTCAAGGTGTTTTGAAAAATACTTCAATGTTACACACAGTGAGAGAAAATACTTTGGCTGTGTACTGTAAAATTCTTTTTAAAAGTTTCCCAGAAGTATGTGGGAGTCACTCTGAAATAGAGCCATTTCTCTGGAGGGTCTAAAGATACAGTGCATTCCCCACCAGGGCCATGACTGGTCCCAGTACAGAGCTGTGATGTGCATTAGGATATCCAGTTTAAGCAACAGGCTGTAGTTGTGCTGAAATGCATAGCAGATTTTCAAGCATAGTAGAAACAACAATTTCCCCAGAAAAAAAAAATAGCACACAATAACATCATTATCACAGACTATTATCTAGACATCTGGGAACTAAAATACCTGTCAGATGTTACCTCAGTGACCACTGTAATCAAAGCAGTGGAGCATTTGTTGAGCCATGGTATCTGAAAATGCAGAGTATCATTACAGAAAACTGGGCTCCCTTGTCTTTGTGTGATTTACCTGGAAACGGGAAGTCATGCATGTCACGCACCATTTCCATAACAGAAGTCAATCAAATGACAAAACTCAATAGCAGTTAAAACTGTTATGGCTAGTAAAGAGTTGGGGGGGGAAGTGTGGCATTCTGAACTGAACAAACATAAAATATTCAAACAGCAGAAGTGAATTTAAGGCAGTCTTATGTGACATTAAGACATGCACTCTGTTACGTGACAGTCACATGCAGCAGTTTGTGTAGTCTTGAGATGCACAAAACCAACCCTCCTAAACACAGCAGAATAAAGGTCAGTTACCAGAAAGGTTAAGTGATTACTTGCATTAGCAGGACAACATAGATCTTACAGGACATTAAACAGCTTACTTATATAAAACATTTATTTTATGCTCCTCATAGTGGTTTTGACACAGCCCTTGCAGGAGAAGTGTAAGGCCTGTGGCAGAACAACACATACCACTGATTATTTTTTTCCTGCAAGCACATTATGGAATCACAAGAAAGAGCAAAACAAAGGAGAGAACCTGGATGTTAAACTGCTTCCACTATCTCCCTTTTAACATTTAATAATGAATAAATGGAAATAACAATTATAAAAGCTACACTTAACCTGAAAAATGTAAAAAAGAGGAAAATAATTTTACGTCAGAAACTAGACTTTACTAAGGCTGTTTTACTAGAACAGTGTCACTAATTACAATCCAAAGCTTCCATAAGCTTAGAAATAAAACCAAAATTCCACCCATTTAAAGTAGGCATAACCACTCCTAGAGATACACATTACCCAAGAAAGAATGGAAATCTATTGATGCATTATTTACTCATCACCTTGTATATAGTCTCACTGGGTATTAATTAATACATGAAAATGTCCAGTGTATTTAATAACTAATTAGAGTGGAAGCTAGATGATGTGATCCCAAATTCAAGCCCTGGGCTGTGGAAAGACAGGCATTCAATAAGCTATTGAAATACAAAGACAGTGCTTGGAGCAGAGGAAGGTTACAAGCCCCACATTAGCAGAAGTGGGGGAGCACACGCCTGCCCGCAGCAATGAACATTTGTGGTTGCATACAGGATGAGAGTGAAACAATAGGCTGCTCTTCAGAAATGCATCTCTGGTATCAAATCTCTTTTTCCTTCTTTTTCAGTTGTGAGTCACTAAGCCACAGGAACATCATGGCTGTGTGGCTGATGGCTGCAAGAGTATCAGAAAGCACCTCTGAAGTGGCATAATCTGTAATTTAAACCTGTAATACATCTTAACACAATGGACTGCAATATCCCTTCACAGGCAGAACAGGTGTTCCTTACACAAAGGTTTTTTAGTTAGGAAGAAATTTCTTTAAGTGGATTTCAACACACAAACTAACTTACATTAGCCAAGACAGTGGTCTAAAGCACACAGCAGAGGATCTGTATTTACAGTCAGTCAGATGAAGTCTGACACAGATGGTAACAGGTTGGACACCTGACATTACCGATGATACCATGTCCTTAAGCAAATTCCATTATGCCCAGGTACGTATTGAGTTGCAGTAGTTTCAGATAACAGAATGACCTTTCTTCCATATGTGCTTGATACTTAAGTAAAGGAAGACAAATTAAGAACAAAATACAAGCTTTCACTTTGAATTTTGCTTTCCCTTCTCCATTTCTTTCACATGCATTACCAGGTATAAAAAGCAAACACAGAAAACCACCACCAAGCTTTCAATATTCTGTTCACCAGGGTGCAAGTGGGATTTCATTCACGTTCAGTAGCTCTGTGAAGGGATCAGACTCAATTAAACCACTCATGCTTTTTAGAATTCACTGTAGCTAAACTCTACAAGAATTATCACAGTGCAATCAGACCACATCCTCACCAAAAAGGTAGTCCAGAAAGACGAATATGCCATGCTGTGTTTCTGAATTACTACAAGCAGCTGAGCAAGCAACTTATTAGCTGAACAGGAAACCAGGCATGCTTGAAAATACAATTACTGCAATGTTAATGTGTCACTGTCACTGATCAGGACTTTAGAGTTGCCTTCACAAAGGTAAAGTGACCAAGAGTGATAACTATGAAATGCAATGGGTGGGAACTGTCATGTAACTGTTATCAGAGGTGTGGGGGACTTTCTTTGCTTTAATTGCTGCTTATATGTTTCTATAACAGTTTCTTGCACCTTATCAAAACACTAAATAAAACCCCACCACGCACAAAATTCTTTGATGTTTTGGATTCTCCCCCATAAAATTTTCCTCTCCCCAAGCATCTGTGTACATCAGAGGTAGCTACAGACACTGCAAAGCATGGTTTTTATACGCTGAGATACATATCAAGGACATGGTTTAAAAGTATTTTAAAATTTAATACTTCTGCCTCCTTGTGGCAGATGCTGGCAGGAGCCTTCCTCCAGAGCTGGTTCAGCTGCAAATGCATCTGTCAGCTTTGAAACACACAGAAACGTGGGCTCTCCAAAAAAATAATCCAAAAGCAGATTACAGTTAACGTTTTAACCGAGTGAGAAACCACAAGAAGATTCAGGACAAAAAGAAACGGGGGAAAAAAAGGAAAATTTGTGGTGTTCCCACCTCTTCCTGAGTTAGTGGCTATTTAGCAGATCCCTGCCAGCACCAGTTCAGGGGAAAGCAAGGCTGGGCTGGGTCCTGGTACTCATCTAGAGACCTTAGCAAGCTGATCCGACAGGAGACTCTGATTTTTATGTGGAAAGCATTAGGTTGCTTGAGACTTGGTCTGTGCAACACCTACTTGTCTTTTCGGTACACTGACACAAATACAATATGCCAAGGTGATGGATTACTGTCCCACTGCAGCAGAAGCTGGAAAAGCTAACCTGCCCTACACGTGAAAAATGCTCTCTATAGCCAAGAATAGTCTTCACCTTTAGATCACAATAACACACGTTTAACAATAAAACAGTTGTAAAAATTCTGCGTAAATATCCAAGTGGGTCCTGTACTCCTCCCATCCTGAACTAGCAACTGCTCCAGGAAAAGGTAAACAACAAGATTCAAGCACGGAGTTGTACTGTTCCAGACTGAGCAGTCCTGTGTTCTGAGTCCTACTCAAGTGTCAACATTCAGAGCCAAGGGCTAGATTTGCATCATTATGGTGAGCACACCTCAATAGACTTCTTTTCCTGAGCTTTTCAGTTTGTTTTAGGCACCTTCAGTGAAGGACTTTAGTCAGACTTTTAAGGTTGGAACCAAGTGTGTTGCAGGATCTATGCTACTTCTACCTAAAAGTTTGCCAATTCCTTGATAGAGTTCCCTCCTCACAGCTCTTCCAAATTACAGAAGAGGTTTTAATCAGGACCCTTGCTGGTTGCAAATTCAATATAGATAACATATAACAGTAAGTGTATATATTTCTATAATACATAAAAATATATAAGAGACCCAAGCATCTCTTTGGGAAATTGGCATTAAATTTCACAACTCCGAGTGACAAGGTAATAGCCAGAATTGAAAGTTTGGTGCTTTATTTTACTTGTGGCTCTTCAACAAGCCCATTCAACAGTGTATTTAGGGATCTAAATGGAGTAGATTTTAAGAAAGATCATATTAAGGACAATGTGGGAGAACTATTAAAATACTCAAAATTGATTCTGCAGATGCTTCTATAGCGTAATGGGGCAAAGCACACAAGGAGTTAAAAAATGCTACAGTCTAAGTCCCTAAATGAAAGCTTTCTCACTGAAGACAAAAAATAACCACTGCAACCTTAAACATGAGGAATTCTGAAACTGTTCTGGCACAAGAGTAGCCACTTAATTGTGACATAAAAACACTCTAACTCATGGACACTTCCCATATCAGTCAAAATACATGGCCTTTTATGTGGTTTTTTTCCCCTCATACTTCTTAAAGCAGATATATCAACATTTTTACAACCATTGTTAAAGAAAGGATTTCATATTAATATTTGTACTACAAAGACTGGTACAGTCACTATTGCTTAGTAACTATAAAGCTTCTCATATACTACATTTGGGAAATAACATACTGGAAGAAACAAGATTAAGGAGAAGTTAGAAGAATGGACTTTAAAAAAAAAACAAAACAAAGCTTAAGATAAAAAGTTTCTACTTCACAATGCAATTTAGTTAGTTAAATAACAGACTAAAATGAAAGCATATCAGACTATTGCCCTGAAATAAAAGACTTAGGCCTGATAACTAACACTGAAAACAAGTAGCCAAAGGGCAGAGAAATCAGTACTCAATCCTATTTTCACTTATTTTTTCTTAGTTACTTTTCCAAATAAGTGTTAGTACAACATTCCTGGATAAAAATCAACACAGAAGTTATGTGAACATACAATGACAGCAGCTCAGATAAGGCTCCACAATATACATATTGAAGTTTGCCAAAACGTAGTCATTTGATGTGTGCATTGTGCTATTGCCCCTGAGAACAGCGAACACAAGTGATGGAAGCTCAGGCCTAATATATTTCTTTTACCCAACTGTATATTGACTGTAGAATTTACACCTCCTCTTATAGAACTGGAACCTCATTAACATCTCCTGCAATGTTCTCCTCTCGACAATTCATGCTTTTAATTTTTACTATTGCTTACTGAGTAAAGTGTACTATAGTAGTACACTTCACTCAGTAAGACAAACTCCTTCCGAAGTTCACAGTGTAGTACAGAGAGATGTACTAAATTCTTTGGGGGAGATATTTCAATGTAGCTTTATTTTCCAAAAGAATTCCAAAGAGCTTGCTGGCCTACTGCATATAGGGTCCTACTACAAGGACTAAGTATTCCACAATTTTCTCCTTGTATGGTCTATTTTCAGTTCAATACAGCTAGATTTCCACTGAGACCATAACATCATCTGTTTATATATTCTTTCAAGTGCTCCCAAGACCTACTTCAATTGTTTTTCTAAGTGTAGGGACTCTGCTGTAGGTCCTTAAATAAAATGTGTGCAATATTGATCAAAGTCCTGCTTTCACTCTATGCAAGATACAATATATTCTTATTAGATGGGTACAAGCAGAGCTCAAGCTTTAGCAGGATATGTGAGCTCTGTACTGCAGGATACAAAAGAGCTCAGCTGTTCTAAGTGGCTGAGAATTTTGTCTAGTCTTTGGAAGTCCATCTAAAAGTCACTGGGAGGATTAATAATACTTTTCCCTCCTGCTCCTTACAGTCAACCATGGTTATGAAGACACACAGCATGATTTTGCTTACCACTTCCGCTGCCCACAAATGTAAACCATGGAAAAAAGATCACGTGCCTTAAATCTAATTCTCATTAACATACTCTGCCAGATTATCATCCCCCTCCATAAGGTTTTGATGGTTACATTTGCAATCTGAACAGTAGTCTAGTTTTCCCTGCTTAATTTCGCAATTATGCCACTGACATGTGCATTTTAACTTGTTCATGAAGAGGGATTCAAATCAATCTCATCCACTGAGACACTGTCTTTCTTGGGAGTTCAGACACTGTCTCCATTTGAGGACCATTCGCACTTAATAGAAAAAGAAACCAACAAAACATCTCATTTTTGCCAGTCACATTTTCCTTACATTGTTGGTCACAACTTTGTTTTCTTTGAAGCCTATAGGATTTCTGCTTGCACTACTTCAACCTTTTCAATAACTTCCTAGTGGCTTTGGGTTTTGAAGATTCAATTCAAGTTTCTACATCTACGCAAATTTTGCCCTGATATATAGTTTTCTTGAACATCCACTACATCTGAAGTGGTTTTATGACAATATCTAAGTCAAGTTTATACAGAATTGTCCTTTCTTGTTCTTTGCCTACATTATCCCTATTTCAATGCCCTTTTTGAAAACGTGAACATTTCACTTAGAATGGAATTAAGGTCCTGGCCTCCCACATCAGTGGACTTTGAGGTATTACTGTAAGTTACTCATAGGCCCTTGGTGTTTTCAACAATGCCATCCCCCACATGCATTAAACATTGGTGCTTTTTAAAATAATCCAAATCTGAAAGCCCACTTAACAGGCAGGGTGATGGTCACTCTACAGAAGGCTCTCAGACACTGGCAGATCTACAGAGTAATAAAGATATTCATCATGGACCTTGAAAACAGAACTTTTAGATAGGATACCAAGCTATGGATAAGATTGAGCAATGCAAGCTTTGGTGACCTTGGGAAAGTTAACTAGCTTCTACTAGGAAGACATCGTTAAATTCTCAAAGAATTTCCCTTTAAGTCTAAAAGTTGTCCCTCAGAATGAAACACAATCTCTAAACACGCTGGGAGAACCAGCACCATGAATCTCGCATTGATTTAAATCACCATCATAAAAGTCTCATTTTCTTTCTAGCACCATATTCTTGCCTTTCAGATAATGCCACCAATGTTTAGCATTAACAAGTGACTGAGTCACTGTTAATACAGAACAGGAGGGGAAAAAAGGCTTTCATTTCCTGATTACAGTTTGATTTCAAATATCAACACAGCTTAATGGAACAAAAATGGAGCACTCACACAATTAAGATCTTAACTCACTAGGTAACTAATCTGTGCCTTGAAACATAAGGACTAACAAGCATCTTGATATAACTGAATTTTATCAGTGTTCAATAACTAGTCAAGCTTATGTAGAGCCATGTAGACAGTAAAGCTCAACAAGTTGAGGTAAAACTTAAAAACTGAGATCTCTAGTTGACAAAAGCTTCTTAGTCAAGACCAGCTCCAAGATTAGACAGAGACCCTTTCTAAAGCCCATGCACAGAAAACCCAGGACAAACAGACTTTGAAGACAGAATATCTGTTTCTCTGACTAACTGAACTGTATCCTTTGAGGAACTGGTCCATATGTTCAAGAGGTATTTTCCATTTCCAGCTTTTATGATTCATACATAGATTGCAATTTCATTGCTACAGGGTAAATACATTTTAAATTAGACTATATAAAGAAGCTCTAAAGTTGTCATGACAGTTGTAGCAAAATGCCTTGTTGTTTCTCATTACAAAGCATAACCTATCTTTATAACTAAATTAGCTTTTTCAGCTATTCCCCCAAACTTAGCCTGCAGATTTGTGTTGATACACCAATTGGTTTTTTTCAGATTTGCATGGTTAATTATCAAACAGAATTATCATCACTTAGATTATTAAAACAATCCATCAGCCAGCTTTGTTCTCCTTCATGTAAAAGACAGCAAAGGGGAAAGGCTCTTAAAAGTTCTTGTCTGGACCTTGTTTAGAAAGGCAGGGAAACAGTTCTATGCCACCACAGAACTGTTTTGACTGTCTTCCCTAGACATGCCCCCAGTCCCAGACCAGCCCCTGGACCCAGCTTAATGCCAGCTGTTTCTCCTCCAAAGGTTAGCCCTCCTCCTCAGCTAATGTTTGCTCTGGAAAACCATCAATCCCTTTTTTAGTGCAGCTAATAATGGATCCAGCCATGTCTCTTGGTTGCATTTCCTTTCCAGGTGTAAGGCTTCAGGAGCATGAAAGATGAGAGGCACAAAGAGCAAAGTCCATCTGTTACTTTTAAATACTAGAACAAAGGGGCAAAAGCCCCCTAAAAATAACTTAAACTCTTCTGCTCCCACCTATCTTTCAATCTTTAAAAACATTGGAACACTGAAGAAAGAGGGGGGTGATACAGTAGTATGCGTGTAGGCTGCAATTATCATACTAATTATCGTCTGCATCAAATTGATTGCATTAACCAGAAAACAGAATTTAAAAAAAAAAAACCCTCTGAACTGTTCATTCCAAGAACAATTAAATCTAAAGAAGAAGCATGACGAATTGCTGACAAGTGTTAAAACATCATCTGTTGTCAGCTTTTTATTTTAAGATGTCATAGCAAAGTCAAAACGAAGACATCTACCAGAGAAGATATCAAATGACATTTAATAGAACATGAAGCAAGATGTTTGTGCGTAACACACTTTGTCAATCTTTGCTATTAGTCAACACATCAGGGATACTACAGATAACATAATGAAAAGACCCTACTGCAAGATTATGTGCAGCTTCAAACAATATTATCTGAAGTTTATATGACAAGATCTGAACCTTGGGAAGAGTCAAGAATAATGTTGCTAGACACAGCAAGGAGATAGTTTCCTTAAAAGACTTGGATTTAAAGAGTTCTGAATTCAATCAATCCACTATAGAATTTTGTTAGAATTCAACTGTGTCACTGTGTGAACAACAAAACTAATTAAGCCTGATAGTGAATGCACACACATCTTGCAGCTGATTGACTTCAACTGAATTATTCCTTGAGCTCTGGGGTAAGCTTATCCCTTAACCAGAGAATCTGCACAGGAGAGAAAGTTCTTGAAAAAACACAGACACCAAAAACTGAGATTTTTGCACCAGTGTTAAGAAATCCATAACATGGGCAGCATAAGACAGCTAATTGTGAACGTCGAGATTGGAGACAGACAGAGTTGCAGTGATCCTGCATTCTGGAGTTTGCAGTCCCAAGAGATACAGGCCAGGCAAAGAGTCAAGTAAGGCCCCTGAACTTCAGAAAGGCAAACTTCCAGCTCTTAAAAAAGATAATCAATAGGAACCCCTGGAAGTCTGCCTTCAGGGACAGGGGAGTAGAACAGAGCTAGTAGAGCTTTAAGGAAGTCTTCCATAGAGTCTTAGAGCTAGCAATCCTCACAAACAAGAAATTGGTCACAGAAGGCAGGAGACCCACATGGCTGTGTAGGGAATCACTGGTCAAGCTAAAGGGGAAGAAGCAAATGCACAGTGGAAACAAGGATGGTAATCTGGGAGGAATACGGAGATGACATTCAGAGATGACCCCATAGGGATGGGGTGAGGAAGGCCAAGGTGCAGCTGGAACTGAACCCGGCAAGGAATGCTAAGAGTAACAAGAAGTGCTTCTACGGGGATGTTAAACAGAAAAGGAAGGTCAAAGAAGGTATATTCTCCCCAATGAACAATACTGCAAAAATGGCAATAACAGATGAAGACAAGACTGGAGTACTAAACAACATTTTTGCCTCTGTCTTCAATGACAACTTCTGTTCTCTTGCCTCTCAAGTGGATAAAGAGCACATTGGGGACCACATTTCCTACTGCAAGTAAAGAATAGGTTTGCAACCACCTGAGGAACCTGAATGCAAATAACTGTGCAGCATAATGAAACACATCCCAAAGTCCCGAGGGAATTGGTTGATTGCAAAGCCACTTCCCAAGGCATTTGAAAAGTCATGGCAGACAGGTGGAGTCCCAGGTGACTGGCAAAAGGGAAGCACTGCACCCATCTATAAAAAGGGTAGAAAGGAGGACCCATACCTCACCTCTGTGCCTGGCAAGATCATGGAACAGATCCTTCTAGAAGCTATGCTTAGACACAGGGAGGACAAAGAGGCGATTGAGAACAGTCAGCTCAGCTTCACCAAGCGCAAGTCCTTCCTGACTAACCTAGTGGCCTCCCATGATGGAATGACTACATCAGTGAACAAGGAAAGAGCTACAGATGTCATCATGGCCTCCCATAATATTGGTCTCTCAAAATTAGACATAGGTGGATTCAATGGCTGGACTAATAAGCCGATAAGGAATTGGTTGGGCTCTTGCATCCAGAAGGTGGTGGTCAGTGGCTCAGAGTCCTAAAGGACAACAGTGACAAGTGGTGTCCTTTGGAAGTCCACACCGAGACCAGTGCTATTTAATCTCTCCATTAATGACGTAGACAAAGGGTGCACCCTAGAAAATTTTGCAGATGACACATCTGAAAGAGGGAATGCCGTCCAAAAGGACCTGGACAAGCTCAAGAAATGGGCCCATAGGAGTCTCACACAGTTTAACAAGACCGAGAGCAAGGTGCTGCACCTGGGTCAGAATCAACACAGACTGGGAACAAGCAGACCAAGAGCAGCCTGGCTCAGAAGGACTTGGGGATGCTGGTGGATGAGAGGCTGGACATTTTCTGGCAATGTGCACTTGCAGCCGATGTGCAGTTGATCCAATCCAATCTTGGGCTGCATCCAAAGCAGCATGGCCCGCAGGGCATGGGAAAAGATTCTGTCCATTCCTCCCATCTGGTGAAACCCCACCTGCATCCAGCTGTGGGTCACCCAGCACAGAAAGGGCAGCAACCTGTTGGAACAGATCCAGAGGAGAACTATTGCCACAATAAGGGAGATGGAACATGTCTCCTATGAGGAAAGACTGGGAAAAATCTTTTTAAAATCTTCTTCTAGAAGAAAATAATTTTGAGAGACAACATAAGTGCAGCTGACAGATAGCTTTTGGAAACATTTTACATCTACAGAAGTCATTACAAATGCTACTAGTGTCCCTCATGCCCAGCACACACATTTCTCTAAACAAACCTGAGCACACTGAGCAGACACTTAGCACAATATATACATTTGGTGTTTGTCATCAAAAGTAATTACTCAACAAATGAAGGGACTAAAGTTTGCTAGCCTAGGGAAAAAAAACCAAAACAGCTGTTTAGAAATAGCATTTTGATCTAAAGCTTTTTTCTCCCCTGCATCCTTACTTTTAAGATTAGCCAGGTTATAGCTGGAATCTTCTGAACCTTAACTTGGAAATGCAACACGATACCAATGGTATCTGACAGAGCAATGATAACTTTCCCTTCCTGACAAAGGAAATCTACTATTTCTTCCTCACACCTGTAGAAGAGAAATACAAAATATTGTGTCTTGGAGGAGTCCTATGTTTTCATAATCATTACACCTGAAGTTTAACATTTATACTATAATCAGGGAAAATTTAACATAATTGGTTTACCAAGACCTGGGTATTGGGAACTAATGCCCAAATCCTATGCTCGGTGAGGAATACATATATCCAACCCACAGAGTGGACCAGAGGTACCAAACGCACAGATTGAAGAATAGAGCCTGCATTTTGTCATTTGCAGTGAGTATAAAATATAAGCCCTTCTTTATAATATAAGTTTTGATTTCTTTCTAAAGATACCATCAGTCTTCATCCTGATGTGTTAGTAGTTGTGTCAAAGTGTTTCTCCACAAGTAGTTAAGAGAAAGCATGGTGCTGGATCTTAGGAACGCCATTGCTTCCCTCCAGGCATAGGCTTTTACCTTGTTGGAGCTTACAAAACAGTTTTATGTTAAATTCAGTCAGTTGCCTGGTGATTATGCCCAGACAACAGGTAGCATACTTGGATGAGCAACCTTTAAATAACAGTGCATAAGTTTAGATTTACTCATATTCTACCACTGACCATAAAAAATAAAAGTTTCCTTTTTTAGTTCCCTTACTTCATTTATAAAAGCCTTAAGTTTTCAAAGCTAAGTTTATGCTGTACTTTGTTTGGCAACAGACAACTGCTTCTGAGTCTCATTTGACCGAGTTATTGTCGCACAATAAAAATAGCTTATGCATCCTGGTGTACTGATGCATTTAGCTGAGCAGCCAACTCAGTGTGCCCTGCTCTTCTGTTATTTGCGAAGCAGTCACCAAGATTAACTCTGCCCTTGCCCATGACCTTGGTGAAGTTGGGGTTGCCAGTGCAGATTCCTGTGGCTTTACAAAACATATGTCAGGTTCAATCTTCCCTTATGCTGTCCCACCAAAAGCATAATGCCAGAAGCATCTCACAGATTTCACTGAGGAAGCATCAAACTTTGGAAAGCAGAACCTTTAACATCAGCTTTCCAGTTAGCAGAAGCTACAGCAGCAGAAAAGAAGGACAAGTGTATGAGTGGTGAGACACACAAAAAAGAGAATGGTTATTATTTTGTCTACTACTAATAAAGACTGACTTAATACATGAGTCATTCTTTATCAATAGACAAGATTGATCTTTATCAGTAGACAAAATCCCACAAGGCTCTCATGGGCATGACATGGCATATACAGTAGATGCAATAAGAGCAGCAGACCTGGAGCTCTGATCACAGGTATTGGAATTTTCCAAACTTTCAATGAACTTAGTGCAAACCATGATGTATTAAAGAATAATTACACTTCTAAGTGTTCGACTAGTTAAATTTGCTCTTGCAAGGCACTGCCTCCACCTCATATTCAAATTTAATGAGTAACCTAAGATAAACCTAACAGACTTGCTGAAATTCAGTGAGTCCCTTTAACATGTCAAAGAACTCCGTTTCCACCATTGCATACTTGATTTTTCCATGTGCTTATCCAAATGTAACTAGGGTCAAAGTGCAATGTTGCAAAACCATGATGTATGGTAAAGACCAATGCCTAGTTCTGAAAAGATACATTATGGAGAGGAGGTATTTAGCAATTTTTCACTCCATTTATTGCAAAACTGGCAAATCTCCCTTAAGTCTAATTAAGCCGATTGAATTTTGCTACTTTTTTTGGGTAAACACCAAGTGCCAGGAGGAAGGAACATATTTCTGTGGCTTGGTTCTCTTTTTGGGTTGTCTGGTTCGCCTTTGCAAAGTTGCCAGATCTCATTTGACCCTTAAAAAAAAGGTTTAATCCTAGTAGCTGGACTAAGTCACTGTCATTTCGATGAGCACACTGGTGCAGCTTAAACCTAGATCAACAGTGAAAGAATGTTGTTGCTGCTCAACTGCTTTTCAGTGGCTTCTGGGAAAATTGTTGGTGTTTTCATTAAGTTTTCTAGTGGACAGGCACATAACCTAAAGTTTACTGCCTCAGTGTACAGTGCTCAGCAGAAAAGCAAAGAGCTGAGTCATCAGGGAGACTTTCTCAATACTGACTTTTTCCAAGTCAGACTTGAGGCACTGAAGGAAAGCAAATAAGATTGACAGTAGCTAAGTACACTACTATTTATTTAGTATTTAGAACTAGTTATCTTCTACCAGTTTAATAGAAAACTCACTTCACAGGAATAGATCTTCTGAGTCATTGCTCCAATTATCTTTATGTTTAGGCAGCCTTCCACAACCCATCAAGCAAACTCACTATTACCAACCTTCCTGCCCCAAGCTGTCATGACATTCCACTTGGAGGTGTCTTAGGTTACAACAATCCCAACTGCTACCAGCAGCCATACCTAGTTTGACTTCCTAAAACTAAATAAATTCTCTACTGTCATGCTACACAATTAATCACAAGGGTCATTTTGACCTTGTGTGCTGTGAAAAAGCCTACTGAACAGACACCTGTTAATTATCTTCTTATCAACACATTACTGCTTCAACACATACACGAGAATACAAGGGCAAAAACAAGGCAAGGGGAAAGCAGGGACACACACAAGAGACAAAGCAAGAGAGAGAAATTACATATACTGAAATCTGACCTGAAATTCAATGAAATAGCTGCCATGGTGTAGCTGGAATATCGCCTTTCCTAATTTCCAGTATACTGGTATTTCCATAATCTGTCAAAGAAGCTGTACTATAAACTATCATATGCAAAACTAAAATATTTCAGTTGTTTGAAATATAGACACTACCCTGAATGTTTATCAACATCCATTACCTGTCCAGATTCCTCTGAGAAACTGCTAACCATTTTGTACTGAAATACAGTACTTATCCCTGTGATTAAAGAGGAGGATATTGAAGAAAAAAAACATTCTGGTCTTAGGGCACTGATGCCAAGTTCAGCAATGGACAAAGGTCTGACTACCAGCAAGAAAGCATTTTGCTTGTTTTGCCTCCACCAGAAAGTCAGAGCAATAACTCTGTGACAAAGTAGCAGTGGAGCCAGACAGAGGAACATTGTGGAATCACAGTTGAGAGCCCTCCTGTCCTGTGGCCCATTGGACATAGTTTCGCTTTCTACATTTTTTACTTCATTAGCTCATAAACTAATGCCTTGCTAATAGATATGAGGAGGAGAAAGATGCTGAAATGTTCTTTATTATTTTTAATGGCATTTAATACAAGCCAATTGTTCTGCAGGCTCATTTAGCAGCTAATATTGAAGAGGCATTCGAATATTTCTAGAAAGTAATATAATCCAGGCATTTCTAAAGATAGCCTTGCCAACAACCTTTGTGCAAGAGACCTGGAATATTGCCACTAAGATGCCAGCCGACAGTGGAGACCAAATGAATTGTCAAATTTCACCAGCTCCCTAGTGTGCTCATGAGCAAGAAAAGTCAGCCTATCACTATCTTCCACCTGCATACAAGGTGGATTTATTTGTGAAATCTGACTAGGTGCTACTGACGTTCTGCTGCTCATTAACAGTTAGGACACGGCAAATTAGGAGGATCGTTGTCCCATTACTCTTCTTTTAGGACACTTTATCTATGGTTTCTTTCAATGCCTCAACCTTAAGCTGGCATCTGAAATATATGGTTTCTTCTCTTTTTTTCAATGGAAAAAAAAAAAAGAGGGCTTTTAATTTCCTTTATTTTTACTAGCACATAGTTCTCAAGTCATTACCAGTAAAGACTAAATTGTTAATGTTAAAACTGCTTTCAGGGACAACCGAGCTACAAAGCTGAGTGCCTCGTGTCCCAGCTTGCCTGTTTCCTATGATTCCTAACGTCAGATGGACTGTCCCACACAAGGATTTGCCATCACTATAAGAAGCTCTGCCTTGGCTGTCATCCCACTCAGCAAAAGCAGCATCGTGTTAGAAATAGCTATATCATCATCCCTGATAAAGTGCCACTTCCTCATTCATTTTCATCAGTGGTAAGAGCCACTTGCACTTCAGGAAGGAGCCTTCAGAGTACCACAGAAGGACTAAGTTCAGAGCTTCTCACAAAATTGCTGCAGGCTTCTTCAAACATCAAGCAATGCCACTAGCCAAGAAAATAGTGTAGGCAATTTTGCTTCCTTATCATCTGCATCTCCTCCTTGATTCCATCCCTCAAGCCAGTTTAGTACATCTTAAGGCAGTAAGATCCTACACAGCTCCATGGATGCCAGTTCAGAAGCTGAGATTTGGTTTGGCTTTCCAGCCCACCACTCAAATTCCTTAATTCACTAGATTAACGCCTTGAATTAAAAAAAAAAATTAACCATTTAGACTAGCAGCTGCTTCTTCTGACATCAAGAAAGACGGTTACTTGAATAAATTGGGTACTAATGCCTCTCTCTCAGGGCAGTCAGAAGGAACATCTAAATCAACTTTCGAAGATACATACCCTGCAGCAAAACATTTTCCCAGGCTCAAGGGGCACTGGGGGAAAAAAACCAAACAAACAAAAAAAGCCACAAAAAAACCCCAAACAAACTATTCTCTGAACAGCTTCATATTAAAAAAACCCCTGAGCATACAAATTCCATGTCTCCATGAGAGCAGTGAGTTGATAGGAACTTATTAAAAACCTTCCCCAGATAGCATATTTGAGATAGATAAACATGCTTCAGTTTATCCAATACAAAAATATAAGAATGTCTGGGTAGCACAAAGCAAAACAAGTCAGGGAAAAATGTGTTTTCTGTGACTCATTAACCTCACCCTTTCAAATATCTCACCTAATGGACCTTCCAACTTCCCACAGAGGAAATGAAAAAAGAAAAACTTGGGGAAAGAAGGAAGAAATCAATTTAACTTTTAACATTTCTTAGATGCGTCGAAAGTCTCAATTATGTAGTTCTATTAGGTTCGTGTATGGATTCTTATAAGATGCATGTTGAAAAGCCTTCACTGGGTTCACTGCATAAGACTAAAGAAAATGCAGACTATGAATTTTGAACTTTAATATTTTTCTTTCCTGGAAAACCATCTTATAAAAAAAGTTTAAATAAACTATATATAGATGCTGGTAAGTTGCAAGGCTGAATGTGAATCTCTTATCCAATACAAATATTTTGCCACTCAGCTCATGAGAGCACACAGCAGTATTCCAGTCTCCCAAACGGAACAACAGCAAGCCTATACATCCTCACAGTTGGTACTGGCATTTTAATATCCATGAGGTAAGTTTATAAGCTCATTAAACCCAAAACACAGAAGACAGAAGACGACAATACACAAGGACGAAAAAGAAAATACTAGAGTGGAAATGACAAAGGAAAATGAAAGTCAAACATAAGGGGTAAAATACATGTGGAAGGAAACTACCACAGGCATGCTTCAATGCATTAGAATAACTTTCTTCCTGCAGATGTTGGATAGTCTACGCATACTTTCAAGCAACATCCCTGGTAGTTAATCTCTCAACTCTGCTAATGGTTTAACAGGGTTGTAACACTACAAACAATCTTTATCATGCACTTACGTTTCCCTCCCTTCTCAAAATGGAAATCAAGTGTGTAGAGCATAAGGTGCATTTCATATTATTTGTTAGGATGATCTCCTGCTGACTTAGGAATCTGTCTCCCATTAACAGACAACTGCAGATACACACAGGAAGAGGGGAACAGTGCTTATACGTATTAGTTATACTCCATGAACTTTTTCTTACTGTCCAGTGTCCTAGGATGGAGCAATCAACAACCACTGACAAGAGTTAACCTTTTGTCTATGCATTCTTCACTTTTACCCTCAACAGTAAAAATTCAATATTGAAGAAGTGAAAGACAGAAAACTCTGAAAAGTTTGCGAGGAAAAGAACCATATTTTTATATTAAGAGAAGGCACAAAACTCTCACAATACTTTGTGAAAACAGAACTATTAACACTGAGAAGATAGTGAAAAAGGTAGCTAACAGCCTATGAAGCACTTAACCACTTTTTTCCCCCATCCTAATATGAATACAAATTAAATTAATGGTTTACTTTGCTTTAGTTTTTGAGGCCAAATCATAACTTAGTGGAAGTTTCCTCTCTTAGTATACAAACGTCCTTCAAAAGGAAAATCCAGTATGCCAGATCAAGGGTTTGTTCACCATGATAATTTAAATTTTTTATAGTGTCAAGGGGGAATGGTGGTTTTGATTTTTGTGGGTTACTGGAATTTTGGTTTGTTTTGGTGGGGTTTTTTTAAGTGTATGTAGAAAGAGGTAGGAAAAACAAAAGCAGAGGTTGGAAGAAAGCAATGTCAGTACAATCATTACTGAAAAGACACCTGAGGATTTTTTACAGACAAAGTTGCTTCAGTTGAAATACATCATTCTTTAATAACAAAAGCAAGCCATATCTTTGTCTATAGTCAAAAAAGTCTTTTGATTTTGGTAAAGTAGCAGAAACCCTGAATTCCATTCAAATTCTTATATAGAATAGTTAACTCAAATATTGTTTCCTAGCTATCACTTAAGAGTTTCTGGCTTCAATTTCAGTTAACAAGCTTTCCTGGAAGTTTTGACTGTTGTAACCTCTTCCCAAAAAAACCCTGGGGCATTGGGGGAGAAGGCTAGCATGGGAGAACACAACCTCATGCATTGCCAAAGGGCATCAAACACACACCCTTGTAGCTTAAGGGACAAGATGCAAAGGACAGGGGGATGCAGCCACAACAACCATCCCTGACAAACCAGAGAGGCACCACTGCATTACAGGAGGCAGAGCTGTACAAGATCCTCTGTGAGCAGCAGCTGCATCCAAGAGCTTGCCACAGGATATCCTGCAACAACCTCAGAGACCAGCATGACCTAGCTGGGCTAGTGCAGAGGTAACACTCTCAAATTCATTTTAAAAGGGAGCACATATCAACCTGAGTTTCATATCCTTTTTGACAAGGGCATATTACCTGATGGGGCTGTGAACTGGACCATCTGCTGTAGGAAGGAGCACCAGAAGTCTTGTTGGCTGTAGGTCTCTGCAAAATAAAAGAAGGACATGTCAAATATTCACCAACATTTCCATCACACAGGCAACTTCGCCAGTCTCAACCACGTAAATGCCTTGAGTAAAATAAGAAAAAAGCAGAACACTAAACAAAAGCCTCCAGAAATCACAAATATGAGACACTTACTCTAAAATCACATAGATGGAAGCTTGCTAAATTTTCAACCAATGCTCTGTTCAGCCTTGAACCTCAAGACCTCAACATTCACTTCAATTTGTAGTTTTTCCCCTAGATTGCATATTTAAATGCTAAACCCCAACCTAAATTGAGACAACAAAGCACTAGCTATCAGGCAGATAATTTACTCAGACTAAGCAAACGTGCTGAAAGGAAGAGCAACTGACATCATCTCTCTGCACTTGTGAAATGCCTTTGACTGCCCTACATCAGACCCTTGTCTCTAAATTGGAGGCACAGATTTGACAGACAGATCAACCAGCAGATGAAGAATTGGCAACAAGGTCACACTCAGTTGTGGTCAATGGCTCACTGTTCAAGTGGAGATAGTAACACATGATGTTTCTCATGGGTTGGAAGGATTGAAGGGAGGGTGTCAAAAAAATAAAGCAGAATTATTCTTTCAGAATCACTACACCTTACCCAAGTTTCATTTTTTAATATTTTTGGAAAATGCAGTGGATTATTTACATACCAACTTTCTTTTTAAGAAAAATAGCCTTTATGACTTATTCCTAGATTTCTTTCACCTATTTCTCTAAATTTTTTCCCAAAGCCCTAAGAAAAAGACTGTACCATGTGGTTTAACATCCATATCATGTGTGTCACATATAGACTTTACAATCAAACTGCATTTGGTACTGCAGAAGAATCAATGCAATATGGCATCCAACAGAACTCCATCAATTATTTTATTACACATTATCTCTGGTTTCAAAATTATTTTATACCATCCAGTTCAAATCTACTCCCAGTTTAATCTAGCACCTGATGTAACAGAAGACCTTCAAATCCACCCCTTATGAGAACTTGGTGCTTAAAAAAAAAACCCACCAAACAAAAGAAAAACAACAAAAAAGACCAACCAAACAAATCCACTGGATACCACAGCCAATAACCAAGTTTCTTGCAAGTGTATAACTACTGTGTGCAAGCTCATGTATTACAAAATCTTTGACAACAAGGCTACTTGTATCAGGAAGACCAGGTGGGTTTAAATTTCTTTTGCATGAGATCTGAATTCAAACAGGCTTTCCAAACATGAGATACTAATTTATCAGTACATTATGTCACCAGCAGGATGCTAATAAGGGGGACAGATTCATATTTGAACCATATGGACATAAATAACTAAAAAATGCAATTATGACAATCTATGTGAGATTTATACCACAATGTAGTACATTCTTTGTAAGTATGAAAATAAATAGCTTATGGCTTTTAACACCCAAGGATATAGTACATTTCTATGCCAATTATAACCACGAGGGCTTATACATCATTACATTTTCTAAAGCTGGTATGTCATTCCAACTAATGAGAAACAGCCACTGGTGGAATTGTATTTGTGTGTTAGTCTATCAAAAGGCAGTTATTTTACAAATTTAATTATTAGCATTACTGTATAGTGTATTTATCTTCTCCTAGACACCCTTAAAAGGACAGGCTTTTTTAATATACAAATACACCACTTAACAGAATAACACTTTCTTTTGATAGAAACTTCAGAAAAAGTGCACACAATGCTAGTCTCAGCTTTGTGAAAAACTAGCTCCATCTGCTTCAGAAGAATGATCAGCCAATCTCTGAACAACTAGTTGAATAATGAGAGAGCTGGAGTATTTTCTAGAAGCACCTGGAAACTGTTTTCCAACAAGATGCCTTTCCACAAGCACCTTTCTTAATTAATATATATGTAATGTATGTCTGCATTTAGTATCATCCAAAAAACTGCATCTTCCTCCTGTCTAAACTCATAAATACCCATCTTGGCCGTCATTACTTACTCCAATACCTTTAGAAGGTACATTTTTTACATAGCAATCACTCTTTTGAACTTTTCTGTCTCAGTTTCAAGGACATCTGAAAGATAAACATCCCACAGAGAAACGGTACTGCAATATTACAGAGAAACAGTCCAATCCTTCCCAGGACAAACAGCCAGCAAACAAATACCTCCCAAGACAAAGGCAGAAGACAATTTCTTCTTTTTTTTTTTTTAACTTCACAAAAAAGAAAAGACTAGAGCTCCAGAAGTATTTATGACTTCCATCTTCCAGTATGATTAAGAAGGCACTTTTAAAAAAAAAAATGGAAATAGTAGAATAAAAGACCCAAGATTAACTTTTATTTTCCCTGTTCTTCCAGTTGTTTGGTTTTTTTTCTCCCTTCTCCACTCACAGACCAAGAAGCAGGCTCACTTGCATGTTACAAGGCAACCAGACTTCCGGGTTACAGAGCAAAGGCTTGCACTGCTCACACATAGAAGCTTCTGTATCAGACCATTCAGAGTAGATTCTGAAATATCTACAAAATACTGCCATCCAAGCTTCTGTCCAGGGCACATGATAAAGGGCAACAGAAAAAAACCTGAAGGCCAGGCCACAAGCCCTGCTCATCTCAATGGTTAAAACATTCAAAACAAGTAACCTAAAAGGTTACGCACACGCAAACTCCAAACACACACAGCCTCACCCCTACATGCTGCAACCAGTAAAAATTAGACAACCACCTACCTCAAGGAATACAGCAGCAAAGGTCATAAGCCAGACCACATTATCTGGTAGTTGAGTAGCTTTTGCATGCAGCTTGCACCTCAAAGACCTCAAGGGATTGCATTTTCACAAGTTATTTTACCAGAGAGAATGCAGGCAGCATTCAGCCCTTTAAGCCACATCCTTTTCTTTGGTTAAAATCACCTCCCACATCACTGTTCCCTTTTAGAAAGAAAGAGCACATACACAGAACATTTAAGAATGCTCCCTCTGGCACAATTAGCACAAGCCCTGGACATAAACTTCCTCCCTAGTCTTGCAGAGCTCCCTAACAGCATCACTAAAACCACCTAAACCAAACAGCCATCAATACCTCCAGGGCCCCTAGCAAGTCCCTCTCTCAGCTAACTTCATAGCTATTCTACTTTCCCAGTTCATTTCTGCTCCCTAAGCTGCCTCTCAGCCATATGCAGATATAAAAACTCCTCCCCAACTATTAAAAGCTAATTAAGACTGACTGCCCTAATTACCTGCTCATCCAAGCTGTTCCTTATGTCCTGACCACTTCCCTCATTACCCCCACCTGTGAAGAGAGGGCAAACTCACTGAGACACAGGTAACCACCAATTGTTTTAAAAGACCACAAAGTTCTGCTGAAAATTTTAGAAAGCTTTAAGAATCACAGTAGACTGTACTTCCAAAGGCAATAAAACTGGAAACTGGGTGTGTGAGCTTTCTATCTGAGATGGAAGATATGGAAAAAATGGAGAGGGAAGCTGGTGCTTGGGACACTGCTGCCTAGGCAGCAGTCAGTATGAGAGGAGAAAATCTGATGTAGATTCAGAGGTGCAATGCTTCAAGCATATAGCCAGACTTGAGCCTAAATATGAGGAATGCTGATGAAACATCAGACTGCCTCCAAATCCCAGTGACACCAAGGAAAAAAGTACTTCTCATAGCAGTAAAGTGGCACAGATAAAAGAAGAGCAAATGATGCAGTATACGCACAAAGATGCTTTCTTTTTTATATGCAGCTCACAGGAGAACTGTTTTCTCAGAAGGTTCCTACTACTGGCCACATTAGATAAGATAGCAAGAAGCTGGGGAAAAACCCCCAAAACTTTTAGAACACATGGAAATCAATACAATGGAGCATGGCTCAACAGGAGAGTTCATGGAAATGTGTGTTACTATTTTATTCTTGATTTAAGGCAACCAGTGACTGTATGCAATACAAGCCAAGAACATATACAGTCCCTAAATAATTCCTCAATCAGTCAAGGAGAACTTCAAGATAAGGCCATGCTTCAAATTTGTGAAAGAAAAGCGGAGCCCAGAATTGCAAGCATCATTACTCTGATAGTATTTCTAAAAGCAAAAGGAGTATATATTCAGATAACAAAGGCAAAGTTTATAACTTGTTCTATACCCAAACTAACTTGTAAAGTCTTGTGATGGGCATGGCAATTCATCCCATTATTCTGGAAAAGTATCTTGAGATGGGATGATTTATTGTCTGGAAGTACCTGTCTCTTTCCATCCACTCACTGGAGAGAAGGGCTAAGCAGGCAATTTAATTGAGACATCTAACTGGAGACGGCTAATGTTAAGTGAAATTAAATTTACCCACAGTCCCTATTCTCCTTGCTACCAAGGGACCTAAGCAATTTGTCCTCTTCTATGTTTCAAAAGGTTATTATGGTAGCAAATTTGTTATGCAATTGGGGTATTTGTGAACTGCCTTGTGTACACCCACAACCTGTGTTAATCTCTAAAATGCAGCTCCTTGGTAAAGACATGAAATACTGTATTGACTTGCAGGACTTAGAATTTTTTGGCTGGGCAAGAAGGGGAGAAAAGAATTTTCATTATAAATACAGAAAATAAAATATGAAAAGAAATGGAATGTACTAAACATCTAGCCATACCAAAACCATCTTCCTTCAGAGAAAATCTACTTAGACTTACACAGAGAATACAATTATAGTTACATGAAACACCTAATATAACACCAATTCCTGAGCTCCTTGGCTTTCTGGCCAAAAACTTTGCTGGCATTCAGCTGGTCTCTAGTTCATCAGGTTTATGAGATATAACACTTATTTAAAGAGTATAGAGTTCAATTGTGTAAGATGTTAAGACACTGAAGTTCTTTCTCTGAAGTAGTTTTGTGTATCTGTGACTTTTGCAAAGAGGAACCAGCAATGTTATGCTAAAAAAAAAACAATATTCAGGGGATGCTTCTTGTGGGACACAGGCCTTTGAGTATACTTGTTTATTTCTTTCTTTCTTTCAAAGCAGGAATTTATGAAGAAAACGCCAATGAAAAATAAAGTTTTAACTTCTCAAACTATAAAGGGCTATAATACCCTTTATGACTCTCCAGGAACAAATAATGGGCAAAGTCCTTTTGACATTAACCACAGCAGACTGAAGCAGTGGGAGCTGTTTTTTTTAAGTATTGAGTTTTATTTCCTTTTACTTATTGAGCTTATCCCACAACAATGCAGTACAAAAAATGACAAGTTATTAATTTCTATGTGCAAGGTAAATAGAAATGGTGGCAACTTATCTGATATTATCTGATCAAAAATGGTTCTTAGAGGAATTACAGAGTCTGAAATTTGAACTGGCGATATCTCATGAAACAACACAGACTTCATGCCTACATATCAATCCCTACCTGCCTCTGGTCTGGCTCCAGACACCCTTAAGCCATGCTGATTCTCTGTGTGAGGTAAGACCTCACACACTTGATAATACTAAATCCCTTACAGCCTCTTCCTCACAAACATCATCTCAAGGGATCAGAGAAGTCAGCTCAGTGGAAAGGGTATCTCTGTGCTTCCAATCTGATATCACACCTGGCTCCATGGGGAGACAAACCCCAATAAAGCCTGTTCATTACAAATGTGCTGCTCACCCATGAAGCACAGATTTTCACTTCTGTGCAATAAATATACACAATTTCTTTCTCCCTTTGAAACCTCATCCCATTTTTTAACAATACCAATACTATGCTGGAAATTGATAGCTAGCACACTTGACATAAGACTAAACAGATTCCAAGTACTTTAAATTCCACAGTTTCTTCAAAACCATACAAATTAAAATTCCCTTGAAACTTCCTTGAAAACTGCCTGTTTTACAGTGATGCTAGCTCTATAAAATTGCAGAGTGATGGATTTATCTTTTTTGGTTAGAAAAAAGGAAGACAGAAGGTTAGATAATCAGATTAATGACAGGAATGTCATTTCATTACAGCTATGCAGCAGTTTTTACCATTCAATGGCGAATATTGCTGATCACGAGGTTAGGACACGAAGCAAAGTACAGTGATGTTAACAGCAGTGGAGGGATGGGACGTGACATGACGTGACAATATGGTCTTCTCCTGCGTGCAATGGGTGCATGACACATCCCTCAGCCTGCTTGGCAGCTGAGGGAATAGCATATGGCAGAGTGACATCATTGCTTTGCAGTGATGAGATGATGCAGGGGAATCACCAAGTATGTTGCTATAAAAGTGGAAAACCAGGAAGAAAACATTAAGAAAGCAGCCAATCTGGATAGAATGGCAGGACATAAAATGTAACAGAATTACAAGAGGTAAAGTTTGTAAGTAATGAAATACATTTATAAGTTGTGTATGAAAAAGCGCGTAGTGGGAAAACAACCTTTCCTTAACGCTGTTACACAATGTCATTAGGGATTACTTCCTCTAGCTTACAGAAATCAATGTTATGACAGGAAGAGACAGAGAAGGAGAGATATTGACTGAGCTGTCAACCATAGGAGTACATCTCTCTGAACCTGTGGGTTTGGGCTTTGATGAAGCAAATGCATTCAATAGACACTTTTATAGGAACTCAGGCACTCACTTAAAGTACTCACATTTTATATCCACTGTCTAGTCTTGACCATCAACATAGTGACTCATAATTTTTGAGGTGAAATTGACAAAAGTAGTATATGCCTGTCACTCACCCCCATCCATGGATTCTTGACACCTAACAATTTGACATGGGCTCTGAACCATGGGGCAGGGATTGTCATGTCACTGTGATTCCCTCTCTTCTTTCTCTTTGTCCACTCCTGTTTACTTATTTAATAAAGACATTGAAAAAGGAAAATAAAACTTCTAGACAAAGCCAGAGATTAAAATATCCTCTCTTCATAAACTCTCTTTATACTTATCAACCAGGAGCTTTGTGCTAAAAAAAACCCCCAGACCTTCCATATCCTACTTGCTTGTTAAAAGTAATAATTAATGTATTTTAAGTTTCAAAGTATGTATTTCAATGTTGATGAAGTCCACAGGCCTTTTATATCTCACAAATCAAATAAGAACTGATATTAGAAATTGGTCTGTCCATCTCAAACCACATCTACCTTAGGAGAACTGACTGGTCAAGTTCGAGTCAGCAATACTGTAACCACTAATTCCTTCTCCATTCTGATTTGTATTGATCAAGCAAAGCGCAGAATCCTTGAAATCACAAACAAGCTGAACAACTGTTACTGTTGGTAAGAAGCAAGAACATATTTCTTAGGAATTTTATATGGTGAAAGAAATTCTCTGTGGAGATGCTGTAGACACCATGATTTGCTGTGCAGTCAGCACTTCCTTCCAAAGCCAGAGTTTGAAGATAAGCTGCAAAGAGATCGAGGAACAACCTTCAAGTCTTCCAGATGGAGTTTACGTAAATTTGGCATTCTTACCCCATAAATGCACAATTAAGAAATTGTAAAAAAGTCACAAGACATAGAAACATGCAATTAGATAAGAAGGAGAAATTATCTGGGGGAAAAATAATAAAAAGCAAAATATAGAGACATTCAATGCTTTGAGGTCAAGAACTCTCCCAAGCACTATAGAGAAAGTAGGGGAGCACAACACAGCCGTATGAGAGAAAATTTAGTCATAAAGTGGCTTTCCAAAGCAGCTGTTTCTGTGGAAAAAAAGACTGAGAGCTAAGAACTAAGTGTAGTAGTATGCTAAGCAATGTTCTATTTTCAGCAATTAGTAACTGAAACAAAGAGCCAGGGAACACCACAGTATGGATATCATCAGGACACCCACTCCTATTGAAAGAATGCTCAAGGAAGTATAAGATGTGTTATCACAAACACTTGGAACACATGACCTCTTTTATGTCCTTTATACTCTCACCATCTTCCTGAGTAAATGAAATGCATGAGGAGATGTAGGGGAAGTGGTCACAGCACCAGCCTAACAGAGTTCAAGAAGTGTTTTAGACAATGCTCTCAGTCACAGGGTGGGACTCCTGGGGATGTCCTGTGCAGGGCCAGGAGTTGGACTTGATGATCCTTGTGGGTCCCTTCCAACTCAGGATATTCTATAGTTCCATGATTCTATGACACAGACAGTCTTGCCTATGACAGAGAGCAAAATGGGATTAGTTTTGGGGGACCAAAGACCCCCTTTCTTTAGAAGCTTGTCCAGGCCTGCAAAAATGCAATTAGCAAGTCTATGTTGATTTGAGATAAAGGAATAACACCAAGAACATAAAATAAATTGATTGTAATGACAGCTGTTCTCTTCGAGCAGTTATTCTGAGAAAGATTATCTGTTCTATTATAATAGCAGACAAGAAATATGAAAAGTGACCCAGAATCTTTGAGTAATATTGGGTCTGAGGTATTAAAAGGTAACAAAGTGACCACAGTGAACACTGATGCTGAGTAGGAAACCATCAGACATGCACTATAGTGAGTATCAAAAAACATTAGAAGAACAAATGCAGATATAAAGACAACAGATGCTCTCATAAAGGCGTGGGGAGACCTTTCCTTTTTTTTACTAATGTTCACCAAAGAAAACAAGAATTCAGATTTTTGCTTACATTGAAGATTATAATAAAGCCAGAACAGAGAATAGCCTTGATAAGACAATGCAAAGAACAATAGTGCAGAAATTAAAGTAAAATATGGCATAGAGTGGATGTAATAATCAGAATATTTTCCATGTATTTTGGTAGTAGGAGGCAAGGGCATGAATCATGAAGGTTCAATACAGTACAAAAATAAAAATCTTTATTTACAAACAATGCAATCATGGAAAGGTGGAAGAGGTACTATAATGATCTCTTTAATGGTGAGAGATAAAAGTGAACAACAAATGGTTATTTTCTAGATAAAGGAGTAATTCTCAGAAGAACCAAGTTTTTAAAGTATTCAAAAGGCAATTAGACATTCAGGAAAAATGCTGGCAATTCCTGCTAAATTATTAAGACTTGGATGCAATAGGCTTAGCCAAATTTTTTACAACCTAATTTTGGTAATACTTCCTAAGAGCAGAAAGATAAACCCACATTTTCAATTTCAAAATAAGGATGTATTGGAAATGTAGGAGTTGTTCTTCTCATTTCAACCTCAAAAATCCAGCTTTCATAGCTTTTACAGACACATACTCTTTAAACAGAGGAAAGAGTGAGTAGTGGCAAATAATGGTGTCTGGCAAAGAGTTTCCTCCCAAGAGTAGTCACAAAAAATGAAAAGAAGCAATTATTTCAGTTAGGTGTTGTCTCCAGGAAAAATGCTGATATAAAGACAATTAAGGTGTAATTTCTTAGAGGATTTAGTAATAATCTAGTGGGTTCTTGGCCTGTAAGGAGAGTATTTGACGTCCTGGAACATCCCAGCACAAGAATGCTATGGTTAATTATGTAGGAAATTGGATGCTTTTCAAATAGGGAGACAATGAAATTTCTGCTCTGTTTCATAGCAATCCAATGCTAAAGTGGGAAGATGAAGAAGCCCCACACTTTTCAGATCCATCCATTCATTGCTTGGAAGGCACTGAAACAATCTGCCTTGACTTCTGAATAAGTGGCTGCTGCAGGAAAGACAAGGTCAGAAAAAATGGTGGGTTTGGATCAGTGAACATGAATAATATTCAAGGATTGTAAAACCAGGTAAATAGCCTTGTAATGATAAGATTTTGAGCAAGCTTTCTGTCAGGCAATGAGGTTGCAATGAGTTTGGTAGCCTAAACAGCTGGTGGCTATAAATAATAGTAGAAGTTTGTGGGAGGAATAAATGCAGTTATTTGCTGCTTTGAACCTAATGACAGAAGAAAAATTTCTTTGTACAAAAGATCCTAAAAAGTCAACAAAGTAAAAAAAAGAGATCTCTTGACTAGATTGGCACTGGTATTCCTAATTATCAGCTGAGAAAAGCTGACAACTGGAAGGAGTGACATTGTACTGCAGTTTGACTGTAGTCACTGCAAGCACAGTATAACTGGCATGGGTGACATCTGCTGTGACTGGGATGTGGTACAAGGTTTGCCAGCTGCCAACCACCACAGCAAACTTACCGAGCTCCTGGGTACATAAAGTGATCTCATTTCGTAGTAGACATTTCTAAAGAGAACTACTTAGCTGACTGCTCTGCACAGGATTCACACCAGCACTCTTACTGCCTAAGCAATGTGTTCAACATGTTTTTTATAGGGATTCTAGTCATCCAGGTGATAGATACTCTTGCAAACGCGATGCTTCTTTATGTAAATGCTGTGAAATCCTACACCTACTGTCTCCACCTACCTTCCTCTTCTACAACAGCAGCTTTCAGGTTCTCCCTGTTCCAAACCCCTGTGCTCGCTCCCTGTGTTCAGTGAGCATTCCTTCTCCCCCAGGCCTATCGTGCAAGCTAAACCCCAACACCACAGAAAGTGAGACAGGCATTCAAATCTGGCTGCCACTGCAAGAGGAGAGATGCGACATAGTGGCTAGAGCAATAACTGCAAAAATTTATCATCCCAGCTCTTTCAAATGCCCCTCCCTGCTCCGTGATCAAGGCACACCAGAGCAATAAATTCTTCTAAGAGCCCTTAAATCTATCACACTAATTGCTAAATGCAGAGAAGCCATTCATCTTTCCTGGTAACATGGCAATGCATGAATTTGCTGTAAGATTTTTTCTTTTTTCCCTAATGTTTCCTTATGATTAAACTATAAAATAAAAGAAAATGTAACATTACTGCCTACTTTCAGGCTAATGATTTTTTAGAAGCCTGCAGAGGAGTTCAGCATGAAAATCATAAAAGATTAGGAAGACTGAGCACAAAGGGACAGATATTTTCCTGCTCTATTCACATGCAGTCTTAGCATTTTAAAATGCATGTGAATAACACTTATTTCTAGACTTCAGAAAGAATAAATAACACCGATATTTCCAGAAATTTCCTAATAATATTTTCTTTAAATGTCTTTCTAGAAATATCACAAAAAGTCTTCCTTCATTTAGCATTGAGATTAAGTGAAGTTGGACTGTATTTTACCAGAGGCGTCAAATATTTAAAATAATAATATCCTTTGCAGTTGGTTGATAAATATACATGGAGAGAAACTTCAATGAAAACACATGCAGTAATAATCGGCAAACTTCAGATTGTGAGCTTGTCCTTTGTCAATTTGTTCAGTGTACAGTAACCTTGTCAAATTAAGAAAATTCCAAGTGTATTAGGAAAGGCTGCCCTCTTCAGACAAACTTAATAAAAGGTATACAGAAGTTCTGAGTGTCTTCAAGTTAAAATAAGAATGTGGTGAAATTACCTGTGCAGCACAGTTTTAGCATACTAAGTTTCTTCTGCTTAATAACAATTTGCTATCACATAAAGAAAAGCATTTTTTGTCATTAGCTGCATATTAATGTGTGTTTGTTTAGACTCACAACAGACCCATTTATACCATTTCTGTAAGGCTGCTATAACTTTAAATCACATGCTGGAATATAAAGACATAATTAATTAAGAAATCTATTGAGTCTGAACTTTCCCTATGTCATGTTTTGTGCTGTCATATGGAAAAATAACACATTTTGCAGTACTGAAGTTTTGTCACAGGGGAATTTTCATTAACCATAATAAAATTGCCTTTTTTCCTCTAACAAAACTTGGGGTTTAGATAGGTTTTCATCTCCCTAATGATCCAAACTAGTGAGTGGAAAAATGTCATCATGATTGGTATTTTATACTTGATGGCTAATTTTAATTTCATTCATGAACAACTAGAAAACAACTTATTTAAACAGAAAAGTAATTTTTTCTTTTCCTCATTATTTGTCCTCTCAATGTCTTCACAGGTGACATAGTGGATTTTTATCTTTCACCACACCAGGTGGCAAAACATAAAGCTACCAGGCATCTTCCTGGTGAATATAATAGAATTTTCATAAGGAAGACCACCTGTATGAAGTAAGTAACTGCATTTGGGCTAATGACTGTAAATAACAGCTTCCAATTTACTGGGGAGGTGAGGTGGACATAAATATTTTTTATTGATGTTTTACTTTGAAAACAGAAAGCCGTATCATAGAATCTTCTGAGGAGACCTAGAAATACATATTATGTACCACAATACCAAATCTAATATTTATCTATCCACATTTTTCAAG
Source organism: Catharus ustulatus (assembly GCF_009819885.2). NCBI lineage: Eukaryota > Metazoa > Chordata > Aves > Passeriformes > Turdidae > Catharus > Catharus ustulatus. The sequence continues at coordinate 41,733,257 of NC_046221.1, read as the reverse complement.
GCCTTTACCAGAACCTGGAGCTGTACTAGACAAAACAGCCATTAACTCTCAATGTAGCCCCCTAAAGTTCTCCAGAACAAGGAGCAGAGACAACACTCCTTAAAGATGGTCCTAAAGACAGAAAGATACAAGGGATTTAGCTGCCAGTTTGATAGAAGTCTCTCCATTCATTAGAAAATGTCTTTTTTCTAGCTTTTCAGCAAAGCCTCCAATGTGATAATGTCTCAGGAGAACAATGCCTAACTGCCCAATAAGTTTGTGACTGCAAGATTGCTCTCTTCCTTGCAAAACACTTTTTTTTTTTTTTTAATCTTGTCTCAAAGCATGATAAATCAAATTTATTCTATATTCTGATCCAAAATTTGAATCAAGTTCCCCTCCTCCTTCACCACATCGTACAGGATTTCTGGAAAACAGGTAATTTCATCCATCATGTGCCTTTCCACTGAAAGTCTCTGAAACAGACAGTATTTCTAAGCTCACTTTAAGAAACACCCCATGCTCTTAATTTTAACCATGCAAGGAAGTTTCTCTGAAGACTTGTGGGGATTTTTTTCCCCTTTGTTAAATAGGATTTGGTTTAAGATGTACTTTCAGTTAAGAATTACTTAAACGCTTTGTTGAACTGGGGCCTGAAATGGGACTTTAATTTCCTTAACAACTCTCAGTATACCATTACTAGAATAAATGCAGAAAAATCAGACTTTCTGAAAAAATGTGTCTCCAGGGTGCTAGTACAAGCAAATTATGGAGCAGTTAAATAATGCCAAACTATAAATCTCTTATCTACCAACACTTATCCATCTGTCTTACAAGTATGCTAAGGAGTAGGTCTTGTTTAAAGACTGAGATGTTAGAGCTGGAAATGAATACTTGCCTTTTAGCCCCCTCCTATGTTATGGTATTCAGTTTCATGTATAATTGATAGGCTGAAATTTTAAGACAGACTGAGTAAATAAATTATGAGTATTCAAAATATCACTCTTTTGCCAGTAAACCCCTGTTATTCTTCACACTGACTCAGCCACCTCTCATGCTGCTATCTTTATTTATAGGAATATTATTTTCTGTGATTTTGTAGTATATACTTACTAAAGTGGTTTCAATGGAAATTATTTCAATGGCAAATATAACCATGATTTTGTAATAATCAAAATATAGTACAGCTTTGTTTGGGTATTTTTCCTTCATTCAATGGAGACATAGTGTAAAAGAAAGGCATATTAGTTGAATACCAGCATTTTTTATGCTATTGCTAGTTCTTGCACAATAGAATTCCTAAGAACTGTGCTGTAATTCTTTCCTGCAGTGAAACACAGGGGTGTCCACATTGGCATTCTTGAATTTTCTTAGGCTGTTAAATCATAAGGCTGCCTGTGCTATGCAGAGAGATTGGGTTATGAATTTTCTGAAGTGACAGATCCCGTTATATAAGCCACTGGTGAGTCTGGGAATGCCATTCAACATTTTCAGCTTTGGAATTAATTTTATTCTACTTTTTTCCCATGAGAAAAATGAAAATGTTCACAATTTTACTGGTAAGGAGTGCAGTTTCCATGACAAAATCACATCCCTGGGAAAACCCCAAGTATTCCTTCCAGTTGTGGGTATACAGAGGTACAATTCCGACCTGACAGCTGTGCACCTGATGTGACTTATTGAAAAACTCAAACAAGGATCCTGTAATTAAAAGGCTGCTGCACAAGATAGCTGCAGCATATTTATTGTAAAAGGCAAGGCTAATGGACTTGAAAACAATCTAAGAAATCATTTTTGTGGAATGCATTTTAAGCCTCCTTTATATAAATATACTGATGTTTTCTCACATGCAAGTCTTTCAGGTCCAGGCTAGCGAGAGCTAGTCAGGTAAGCTCACTGTCCTTCAGTATTACAAAGATGGCATCAAAAGTGAACTGTGATGTAACTGTCTGATACCACTTATGAAAGTTAATATCACATTCTTACACAATTTAGTTCATTCAGTGACAATCTGTTTCTCAGCTCATTGAATCACTCCAGGACTCATAAAGTAAATAACTGGAGCAGTAAGAACCCTTGTATGGACAGCATCTTTCAGTAAAAAGAATTTGAACAGGTAGATAAACATATGCAAGTTTATTAACAGAGAAAGGACATGAGAAATGAAAATTTGCAATGAGATAGACATTCTTTTTAAAAAATTAGAGGAAGTCAGTGTAAATTCAGAGACAAGGCAAAGATTACAGTAATTTCACGATTATAAGCCGCACTGATTATAAGTCACACTTCCGAGTGCCAGCAACTTTTCATTCTTTGTCCATATATAAGCCGCACCTGATTATAAGCTGCACGTTCCAATACAGTGCGATAAAAGGTACCTATTTTATCACCATCTGTTGAGGGTGAGGGCAGTGATCCTTATCTCAACGGCAGATATTCTGCTAATGGGCCATCCATTGAAACCAGGCGGGGCATTGTTCTTTATCTTTTCACAACCCATCCTTCCTCCACCGAGTCATTTTCTGCTAATGGCCCATTGAGTCCCACTGTGTGACTGATAAAATTATTTCATCCCATTGGAAGTTGCTCCAGCAAGGGGGAAGAGCCCAGCATTTCTTACCAAAATAAAAACAGAGGTTTTGGGAGCCCCTTTCTCCACTGGACTCCAGAGGAAAACCGGATTTCTCCACATCACCACTGGACCTTTAGAGGGAAACTGCACCTTCTGCAGGAGCACTGCTCCAACTGAATCACATCTGTCACTGCAGGAGGATGCAGCCACCATTTAATGGGACTGCTACCAACACCCTGCCTGACGGGGTGTCAGGTTGTACTCTGACTTTGTCAGGGTTTGGAGTTTGTTTCTTTGTAGTACTGTATTTCTATTTTAATTTTCCTAGAAAAGAACTGTTATTCCTAATTCCCATATTTTTGCCTGAAAGCCCCTTGATTTCAAAAGTATAAGAATTTGGAGGGAGGGGGTTTACATTCTTCATTTCAAAGAGAAGCTCCTGCCTTTCTCAGCAGACACCTGTCCTCCAAACTAAAAAAGCAACTTTTCATTCTTTGTCCATATATAAGCCGCACCTGATTATAAGCCGCACTTCGGGTTCGGACCAAAATTTTAGTCAAAATGGTGCGGCTTATAATCGTGAAATTACTGGTAGTACTGATTTTCCTTAACTAAAAACAAGAAAGCAACCTAACTCTATCTTAAATAACAACTGATAAATTTGCTCAGTTTGGCCTATGCCCGTTTTACCTTGGAGCTGAGATTTTCAAATTTCACTGGTAGATGAATGTGGACTACCCCTTCATTCCTTTGAAGTAGCCAGTCTGAAGCTGCAATGAGCCTACAAATAGTGATTAGCATTTAAAGTGGCACCCTGAAAAATAAAATGTTTTTTAGCTGGATTCTAATGTTCTGGAAGTCGAAGATACTCTTTACATTTACCTCTCAGGAGCCTAATTTTGGTCTTGTCCCACTAAATGAGACGTCACAAGGTATCAGTCCAATGAATGTTTCCTATTTATTTAATATTTAATTGACATTTCATTTGCGAGTTTTCTGGATGCTGGAGTTTGTGGCTCCCTGCGCTGTTCTCTTGCAGCCTGAAGAGCAGTACATGTTGTAAGCCAGATTCCAGGAGGCTGCAGTGCTACCTTCCTGCTCCAAAGAACTGCACCACCTCCCAGGCAGGCCTGAATAACCATCTCTGAAGTCTGACTTTCCCACAACATTCAAAAAATCTTGTTCCTCACATCTGGACCCTGATACATGTATGGGGCTGTGAGGGTTTTTGTGGTACGATCTGCACCTCTCCCAGCTGTTGAGACAAAGTTCATGGCAACCACTTCCAGTGTTAAGCTCAGTGTTCAGCCAAGCATTTAATCAGTAAATGTTGTACCAGGCTAGTTAAAAGCACACAGGAAGGTTTTATCATGACATTAAACTGAAGCCTAGTAAAACCAAAATAACAAATGAAGAAACTGCAGCTAGGTAAAAATATCTGAGTCCACAAATGGGGAAGCATTCAAATAGCAGTAAACTCCCATTCCTATCTGCTTCTGTGGAGGTAGTGTTAAGGAGAAATGCCTAATGGAAACAAACCTAACCTGGGCAGGCTCTGTCAGGAGAGCAAATAGACAGAGAAGTCTCTTGATGCCCATGTAAACGTCATTACCTCTCTTTCTACCTTCTGCCTCAGCACACACAAGGACGTTGGTCAAACAGTTCACAGAAAAGGGCAAGCGCAGGCTTAGGAGTTGTACATTCCCCAGAGAAGACCTCCTCTGCTCAGATTTTTACAAAGCATAAAGTCTCTTGCTTTTCTACAGTAATCTTGAAATCTGTTTCATTTTCCACACTTGACTATAGAAATCCTCTCTGGATTCCCTGAAAGAAAAATATTAAGCAAAACACCCAAAGTTTTTTAAAATACTATAGCACTTTGAGTCTCTGCCTGCCACTCAGTGAAACACAGCAATTTAAAATTACTGAAGCTCTTAAATTAAGTGCTTAAATTTGAAGGTGATCACCACTCTGAACATGTGAATTGTACAGCTATCGGAACTATCAAAGCTCTTCAATTTAATCCAAGCAAGTCATTTTTGGAAGTGATAAGGGAGTCTGTGATTGCCCAGACTGTACTGATTTAAAGCTTATGCTCAGTTTTCTACTCCTTTTTACAAGTACTTGAGCTATTCTGCTAGCTTATAGAAAGACTGTGCTGAATACATTTGAGCAACCTGGGGGAATGTGTGTGACTTTTGTTTTGCTTGTTATTAACCATTTTGAATCAGCATTTTCCTTCAGTACTCATGTCAAAGTGGTTTTACCTAACTCTTCTACCGTTGTGTGGAGATAAAAATTGATCATCCATAACCATTTTCAAAGTCTTCAATTCACTTAATAGACAATGTACAATTTTCTGAGTGCACTGAAAATGCCATTGCTTTGTAGCTACAAATTGAAACCTATAATGCTCATCTCCAGGAAGCAATTATTAATGTCTTTTTTTATAATACAATATATTTATTCTTGCAATTTTGGCACACAGTGCCTTTTGAAAGTATTTTCTTAAATGAACTAGTAACAGCTAGTTACCCTCTGTAATATCTTACTCAGTGATGAAATACTTCCATTCCATACACAAACATCTTACAGCTGCAAGGACTATAGAAACACAAGAGATTCTAAAACTCCTGCATGATTCTTTCCTGTACCATCCAAAGTAGCTTCACGCCAGAATGAGGCCTTGACAGGTTTTGTTTTTTTCATTTGGACAGCTTTCTGCATATTCCCAGAATTGTTAAATATTGCACTATTTCCCACACTGCATGAAGTTCAATTAGAAACATTCTTTCTGTGGGCCTTTTTCTTGTGCTCCTCCAACTGCCCTATGGCAGAGCTGTCACGGCTGATGCTCTGCTTTGATTCACAACTCCCAGCAAATATTTCCCCCATTTTCCTTGCTGAATAGCATTAATGATAAAGCATAATTATCTGAAAACTCTGATGAATTATAGTATTTGTTATAAATTAATTCCACTTAATGTCTCGTATTTTTAAGGCACTCTATTTGTCAGAAGTAACTTCTGAGCTGAAGATTTGTCAGTTAGCTTTCCAGTTGTAGAACCTTGAAAATCAATTGTCTTTCAAGTGGAGGCACATTTTGGCTATTTGACAGCATATCCTTTTATACATCTGTACTGACCCATAATCTATGGCAAAGGATGTATTTTAGCATTTGTATGCTCTACCTCCTAAAATTACACATCAGCTGGGACCTGGGGGGATTCTTGCTGCAATATCTGTTGTTTACTCACCCAATGGATAAGCAGCCCATATTTATAATGCTAAGATATCTTGATTGTGTGTGGGGATTTTTTTATTTTTTGGAAATTTTTTTTGTCATTTTAAGGACTTCTGCAACCAGCAAAATCTGCGTCATATGGTGCTTATGCTGTATCCACCTAATTTTTCTTTTAATGGCCAGTCAAATGCCAGAGGTGAGGTAATGCAACAATGCTTGACATATATCTATTATTGAATCATTCACTCAAGATTACATTGATCTAGCTGTGCATGCTGCACCTCAATAAAACTATTTTTACAGGTACACTGTGACACATCAAGATGTTTTAGAGTAATTCGTAAAGAAATCTGTCACGTGATTTCAGAAAAGTATGAAGGGTTTTTTTTGAAGCTGTTAGATATTCTCCTGAATGATTAGACCTTATGTGAAAAATGAGTTGACAGGTTAATTTTCCATGTCAAAGTCCAGGCTGCAGCACTGCCATTTCTTCCATTTTGGTTTGTATATCTATTTGGAAGAGTCTGCCTGTCAACAGAAAAAGTATAACAGCACAGTTGCTTACTTTGTTAGTAGCTATCGCTTTTTACATCTCTGTTCCTTTATATTTTGGCTATAATGCTGCATTCCCCATTATTCTGTGGGATTTGTTCCTATTTCCCGGCTTCGCAGAAGAGTTCAGTAATTTATCAGCCATCTCATTCTCACAAGCATTTCCTTAGTGATATGAGCTTCATCTGAAGTTTTCTCAAGTTTATGAATGTTTATCATATCTTTCTACAGTACCTGTAAAGCAAGTGCAGTAATAGTAATTTCTGAACAGTCAAAATCTTAAAACATTAATAGTTGAGCTGTTAGAATTCTTTACTACAGCTTAACCAACTGTTTGACCTTCTTGATTAAATTATCCATGTTGTTTCCCTTCATTTCTACTCACATTGCCTTGTAATACACTGTCCTTAAAACTTTTTGCGGTCCCTTTCTTCAAAGGTATTTCTGAGCAGTTACTACTTTTCTTGTCTTGTTTCTTTACTACCCCTCATTTATACAGACTTCAGAGACACTTTTCTGAAAATCAGTAACAGCTGTTGCAGCATCTATGATATGGTCATTCAAAATATACAAAAAATACATCAGGGCTAACTTGCGCAGGGCCTGAGCCTCAACACATACAGACTCCTTTCATTGGTACAACCAGAAATGTGGGGTTTGTGTCTTGAATAGCTTTTTCCTTATACTTTTTAAGATTGTAAAAAAGAAGACTTGGAAAAGAATTGCACGGCAATTTTGGCCCCATTCTTTGCATTATAAGCTGGGATCAAGCAGTTCTAGACTAGCAGTTTTCTTCAAACACTTTTAAAAAACCTCTAATGAGGAGCCCTGAATGAGTGTCCCTGTGCCAAAACAATTGCTCACTGTTCTTTCCCATCATTCATATATGTTTTGGAAGATGAAGTTTCCCCTCAGGCCTCTTTTTGCTAAATTGGACAAATCAGTTCCTTCACCTGATTTCCATAAGCACATTTTCTAATCCTCTTTTCCTATTACTCTCCTCTGGGGTCTATCCAGTCTGTCTACTCTTAAGCCCATCAAGCAAAAACCATATTTCAACTGCAGTTACACCAGTTTCAGGAGGAGCAGAGCAGGTTTCTTGCTACTGAGAAAAAAAATTAAAACATTCCACAGTCTCATTCTCATATTTTTGCATCATGATAAAAAGATGTGCTTTTTTTTATTAATTTGTTCTTACCAAACAAAAAACTTCCAGCATCAGCTCATCCACCCCAGCTTACATCTTCAATAGTTGACCCAAGTTTCCTTCTAGTAGAAGTTAAAGCCATCAAAGCAATCCCTAATGAATCTATTTGGATGACTCCTATGACTTGTAGACAGCCAGATTTAACAATTATTTCCACCCACTCTAAACTCTGACACCGGGCACTGATTATTAGTTTTTCCTCATGTAGATCTAAAATACAGGGATGGCACTTGCTCATTGCATTCCCCAATATATTTTAACTGCCTCAACTTTTGTTATTGCCATTCTTGCAGAGATCCTGGCCTAGCAGTGTTGTCAGTCGGGGTACACTGAAGAGTAACTCCACAGTCATAAGTGGCTCTTAGTCTACTAGTGATGGTGCTGTTTCTGCATTAATGTTATGCCCACTGAACAGTAACTGTCTTGCACCCTTGGATATATTACAGATTTCCTCATTTTTAAAATGCTTTTTGTCAGTAGTGATGTTTGAGCGCTACAAGGATTTAGCGCTTGCATTTGTCCATTTCTTTCATTGCCGCTATCAACTTTCATTATTGCGACAATGGCTCTAAACGCTGTAGAAATTCTTGCACATGCCTAACTTAGAAAAGTGTGTTGTAGAGATCTGGCTTTCCCAATGACTTGCAAAAATTACTGAGTGCATTACCTTGCTTGTGTGACTACCTTAGCATGCTTTTGATGCTTGACTTTATTTTGCTAATGTATAAGTTATAGAACTATCAATCACCTGCCAGTCTAGCAAAACAGTGAAATTCATTTCATCTGGCCTCTTTGACCTATCAGACTTAAGTGGCCCTACCAGGAGTTAAAAGTCCAGCCAGCAGAGATGATAGGATCGTTGAAACACAGGCTCTTTCATTACCACAAGGGGTAGCCCTCAAAGACTGAAATCTCAGCGGTGGAACTCGCAAAGATTAACATTCCTGCCAGAAACCACTGCCCAGCATATCAAAACACTTGTGCCTAAAGTAAATGCCTGAATGCAAACTTAGGCGATGAAACTGAAGTAGCTCAGTTTGGGAAGGTGCTGAGTACTCCCAGCTTTCAGCAATTTTATTGAATTAAATGAAAACAGTACATGAAATAATAGACCTAAGAGAGACAAACACAGTCTGGCACATGGCTATAGTATTTTCAAAACAGAAATAGACCTTTGTGTGACTTAAATAAAAATTCTTAAAAGGTAAAGTGACTAATTGCTTCTTTTTATATAGTATAATTGATGGCCTAAAGCCAAGAACAAATTTAAAATTAATCAAAGTTTCCTAAATAATTGTGACTTCATGGTGATACAACCCTGAATAATGGACTGAATAATAGGTTAATCAATTGACTGATTCTTTCACTGAACAGAATATCAAATGAAAATACTCACCTATTATTTGTATTCATTTGTATTTAGATGTAAGCACATACAGATTTGACTTCCTGCCATACTGAAAAAGGATGGAATATTACAGCATGAAGGATTCAGAGAGAATTTGTCATTCGAACAACTGAACTGCGGGCAAGGGTGACTGTAACACCACCTCGCAGAACTCATGGCCCAGCACATGCTGTATTTGATGTGCCAAGGAAAAGGTACTGACACTTCTCCAGCCCGTACATCAAGAGCAGCTCTTTGGGAAACTCCCTCTCTGGTCACTGCAGAAGATTCAGGGCCATAAAGCAGAACAATGAATCTGGATAATACAGGCCATCTACCCAGGATGAGCATGGTACACACTGACACCAGATTGCAGATTTGGGGTGCAGAAGGACAACAAATGCTGTAAAAAACCTCTGCCAAAAGAGGAGTCTTTACCCCTAAAAGATGATACCACTGCCACTCTGAAGGCATCAGTGCACCCAGATAACTTCATACAAATAGGTTTTTGAGTGGACTTTTTATGAAAGATTCAAGCCAGCTTATAGTATGCAAGAGCACAATTAGGAGTTGTTCACAAAAAGAACAAAATGTGGAGGAAGACATGGAGAAAGTAATGTTATAAATAAATCCATGAGTCTGCATTTAAAAAATAAATGTTTTAAATGTAGGACATCTTTGAGTCAGCTGCCAAGCTAAGAGGTTGTCAGGTCAACACGTTTTCTTTTACTCATTTTGCTAATCTAGGTTATATTTTCAAGGGTCAAGTTACTTTTCAGATCAGTACAGCATGAGTTTTTTTACCAAAGTAAAGCAATACAGATATTCTGAAAGAAAAGTTCATATCTATTTGACAACACCCTGCATTACAGTATCCAAATTAAAACACATTTAGTATTTCCTGTGCTAGCTTTCTATTATTTATTAAATGTTTCCACAGATATATATAGTTATAGTAATTACATAAGTACACATATATAAGTGTGTATATATATATATATAATTAAATATGAGCATCTTTGAAAATTCATTATCATTTCTCAGAACCCTCCAACAAGAGCTTTACTGTTAAAAGCTGCTGTAAAGAGAGCTGCACCAAAGGGAGCCATTTGGGCTGCATGACAATGAACTTTATTGATCCTACATAAGTCATAAGCACAGTTACATTTTTCTGAGGGCCTTCTATGGGCACATTTTCCTAATGACAGAGTATGTGTGCCTATGTATTAATTTTAAAGACACCACCACTGTATATCACAGCACATGGTCCAAAATTTCCAGTTTTGGAGAGAGATCTCTGCAACCTTACTGTATTCTCACTGCCATTATATAAGTTTATTTGGAGGCAGCCCTGGATCGACAGTAAAATACAAGACTGCAAAGATTTTCTGGCTTTTTATTTGCACTTGATATAATTGTTTCAGTTGTGGCCTTGACAACTATACCTGTATGCTGGTCCATTCACTCACATTAAGAAAAAATAAAAACAGCACATGCATGGAGTGAAACAACTGTGACCTCAAGTAAGCGTTCTCACAAATAATTTGGCAGGTTACTCAGTAAGCACTCTATTTGGATACATTCTTTGTGTGCCCAGACTGTGAAGCACAGAAAGGAGAGCTCTTGCAGGCTGGTACCATAAACACAGCCAATGTCAACACATTTTATTTTACAGCAAACATTAAAGAGGAGATTTTCAAAGAAACATAAGGAAGTTATGAGTGACCAGGGATCAAACACCTTTAGGGTCCTCTGAACAACAAAAGGCCAAACAAAACGACCAGTACAGCAGCCTATACCAATTGCCACACTGTAATGCCCCCTGAGCTTGTTCATGGAAACATACAATTAAAGCACTTCCTTTGCTTCCTCTAGTAGACACTTTAGCACCTGATAATCAAAAGAAAATACCTGAAAATTCTGTTATTGGATGTCTCTTAGGCCATGCATTAGAAGCCCATTTGCTTTCCGGTGGCAAATCTGGTCAAAAATTCAGATGCCAGGACCTCTTTGACTCACTGGTACAAACCAGAATGCACATCCCTAAATCCTCTGCTGCTTGGTGAGCCTTCCTACAGAATCTTCCTTCCCCTTCCCACTTAGAGGAATTTCGTTTTCCAGCATTCATTTTTAATAGGCTCAAGTCACTTCCACTGTTTAAATGTTTGGATGCTAATACCTGCTACAACGCTGAGAACGTGGAATGGGAATCCTGCCCTTAACACCCACAAGTGATTCACATCCATGCTTCCCCTGGCTCAGACTGTGCTCAGGCCCATCTGTTTGAAAGCACCAATCCTGCTTTGCTGGTCCAGTGCTCAGGCAGCGATGCCAAGGGACAGGAACAGTAAGCAGGATATTGCTTGTTCACGTAAGGCTACAACAATCCTTTCCATTGCTCCCACCCCTGCAGTCACATAGGTCACTTCTGCTGCCAGTCTCTCTGAAAAAGGCGTCACATCTGCTCACTCTGAATACGGAGCCATGGGATACAGTCCAAGGGAGCTTCGGCTACACATGGTGGCTGCTGCGGGTGAAGCCTGTCTTCATGGGCTTGCCCAACAGCCCATGCCCATAGCAGAAATCTGTAGCTCAGGAAACAAAAAGTTTTAGATTTGCTATGGACAAATCTTCTTATTTGAAGGATCAATACAGCAAAGGTGCCACAGGGACCCAGAGCTCCCCACACACATACTCAAGTCCGAATAATGAAAGACACAAGTCAGAAACAAAGGACTCTGAGAAATGAAATGATTAAAGGGAAAATACAGTTGAAAACTCCTGGAACACATTATAATTTAATATCTCATTATTTACTAGGCACTTTGAACATAACATGAATTTCCCTCTGCTCCACCAAACCCACTTCATATTCCACAGAGCCTACGCTTCTGTATCTCATCCAAGTCGAGATGAAATTGTCTTGTATATCAGACAAATGTACTAGAGAGTAGCCTACACTTTGGTAATGTACAAGCTGAATTTTCCCAACAGTCCAACTTCCACATCGTTTAGAGAATTTGCACTCACACATTTTCAATGTATAATGAGGGATTTTAGCAGTTCATAATTATTAAGTAGTTATTTTACATGCCCTTGTGTGTGGTAAATAATACCATAGAGAAAAAAGTAACCAAGGGTTTGTATAAATGATTCTGCATAAACCTACAAGCTCAGGTTTTAAATCTGCATTATCATGTTGGTTCAGATCTCCAGGCTTAGGTCTGAACAAACATGAACTTCAGGGACATTTGAAATTCAACTCTGTATCCTGACCTGGATTTTCTAAATGACCTTTGAAATTTGGAACTAAATCCAAGTGTTGCAGAGTCTCTATCTGGAAGTTTTTTGCTGATGGATTTTCATTCAGTCTAATGTAGGTGGCAAATTATGCTGGGAATAAGTCATTTTCAAGAGATCCAAGGTCTGGCATACAGACTACTGCTTCCAGCCATTTTAAATGGAAAACAAAGGTTCTTCATTTACCTCTGAGGCTTCTGTCTGATTTATTTTGCCTCTCTGGTTTGCATTTATTTGATTGTTTGTGCCAGGTATAATGGAGAAAATGTGGGCATTGCTAGAAAAGCTGCGATCTGCGGTCCCTCAGCCACATTGACCTCTGAATCACAGCAGAAAGGAGGATGGCAAATCCCTGGACAGGCTGGCCTTTGCAGCTTGCCCAGATGTCAGAAAACTGGTCTTTACTGGTCAAGATTGAGATAGCCATAATTTTTTATAAAGCAGTGAAGCACATACTTAACTTTACTCATGTATTTTAACTTAAGAATGCACTTAACTGCTTTGTGGAACATGGACAAGCACAAACACTTGCCATGCCACACTGGCAATGTAAGGTCAGTCACTCTTAGACCACTGAAATATTCTCCAAATATCCTGAAAATGGGAAATACAAGAAATCCTATTCCGGTAACTACTCCAGTGTCATAAAACCATAGCTTCATAGCATGGTTTGAGTTGGAAGGGATCTGAAATATCACCTGATTCCAGCCCTCCTGTCCTGGGCAGGGACACCTTCCACTAACCCAAGCTGCTCAAAGCCCTGTCCAACCTGACCTTGAACACTTCCATGGATGGGGTGTCCACAGCTTATCTGGGCAACATTTCAAGCCTCACCACCTTCACAGTAAAGAATTTCTTCCCAGTATCTAATCTAAACCTACTCTCTTTCTGTTTAAATCTATTTTATTTCCCCTCAACCTATCACCACATGCCCTTGTAAAAAAATCTTTCTCCAGGCCCCTTAAGGTACCAAAGTTTCTCTAAGGTCTCTCCAAAGTCTCCTCTTACTCCAGGCTGGACAACCCCAGCTCCCTCAGTCGATCTTCCTAGGAGAGATGCTCCAGCCCTCAGATCACCTTGGTGAGCCTCCTCTGGACTCACCCCAGGAAGTCCACATTCTTCTCATGCTGGGAGCCCCAGAGCTGGATGCAGTACTCAGGAGAGTAGAGGGGCAGAATCCTCTCCCTTGCCCTGCTGGCCACATTGCTTTGGCCATTCTCTTTCCATCAATAGATGGAAATTAATAAAAAGTCCCTTCAGCTGACAACATTTGATACTGCACTCCAACCTCAACAGTCTTCTGGCCCTTTTTGTGAAAACATACGTTGAACCTTTATTGGCAAGCCAGCAGATCTTACCCAAACAGAAACTGAAGAGAAACATCATCTCATCAGTCCTCTTCTGAATTGCACTGTAACTAAAATGAATATATAAACATAATTCTGAAAAACTGACTTGTATTTCTTATTACTGTCATGTGTCTTGGTTATATAGAACCATGAACAATTAAAATTAATAAAAAAGAAATTATTTTTGAAATGCACAGAAATTCAAAGGCAGAAGACAGTCATTTTTTCAGGTATCTATTAGTTGCTTTCTTAATGTGTTGAAGAAAATAAAGGAAGATTAAAAGAATCAGTCTAGTTATTACCTGCAGGAACTGATTGTCCTTTAAAACAACCTCAGTTTTGCAAAAATGTAAAACACAAAAGCTTCAAACCAGTTTGAGGAAAAAACATCCAAGTTCCAGGGGCAGTAAGAAAGCTACTGAAGCAAGTCTTTTGTTTGCCTTTTGACTATTTCTGCATGCAGAACTCCCTGCAGTGCTGTCCAGCTCTGCTTCCCCAGTGCTTAGAAAGAAGCAATCTACCTTTGACCATGCCTTAATCTACATTTTTCAGGACAAAATATTCTTGGCTGCTATGCTGATCACCCAACTAGAATTTTTAAGTACCTTCTAAAATTCTCCCATCAAAATAGTGCTATGTCCTCTGCCCATTTTGCTGTCTCACTTTTCATTCTTTTTTCTTAATGGGAACTATGGAAACATTTTATTTCTGCTGTACTGGAAGAAGATTTATATGTCTACAGATTCTTCAGCATAATTGTCTCTGCATTTTGTGTGAACAGTTGTAATTTTTTTAAATTGCACTGTTTTAATTCATATTTTAAATAGAAATTACATATAGATAAAGGGAATTAAGTTCCTGCTGAGATGAAGACCACTGAAGTCAGGATTATCATATTGTTTTTGACTAACATTATGTGTGGTTGAAAGATGACCTGAACTTTCTTCCCTCATCGTAAAAAGAAGACACATGAATCAAAAGTCAACCTCCCATTTTAATCAAATTGCCCTGATTATCTGGTATGAATCTAAAGAAGGAAGATTTAAATACCTTCTACAATGGAAATATTTCACAATTAATCTGACAGTACAAGCAAAAAGAAGTAATTGATAGAAGCAAATGAACTTACATTGTAGTGATCAGGGAGCAACTCAGGAAAGGGCATAAAAATTGCAAGAACCAAATGATTACTGTGGACTGTTTCTACATTTTAAAAAATTAATTAATCTATACTCTTAAGGTTACTTAAAAGGAAGAAAGAAAAAGGAGAACAGAATTTTCACTGTCTATAGAAGTGTATTACTGGATTGCAGTTTGCTGAATTTTACAAAAACAGAGTACAGTAATCTCACTTTTATAAGCCGCAGCATTTTGACTAAAATTTTGCTCCCAAACCAGAAATGCGGCTTACACTCAGAAGTGGCCAATATATGAAAAAAGTTCAGAAATTTCCCCACCCGGAAGTGCGAGCCAGGGTGCCGAGCTGAGCACCTGCCAGTAAAACCCGGGATTTCACGACTGTTACAAATTGGTTACTCTGTTGCACAGCAGGTGAAAGCAGGCTCCCGCCGGCCTGCAGCCCAGGGGAAGGCGGGGCGGGGCTCTGTGCTGCCAGCCTGCGGCCTCTGGGGGATGCGAGGGTTCTGTGCCTCCCTCCTGCTGCCGCCGGGGGTGCAAGTGGGCTCCGTGCCGCCCTCCCCCTCCCGCCGCGGGTGCAAACGGGCTCAGTGCCTCCCTCCCACCAGCACCGCGGGGCAGCGCCAGGCCAGGGTGAGCGATCCCGTGATTCCATTACTAATTCGTTACTTTGTTGCATGCGGGTCCTCCCTGCAAATGAAAATGCGGCTTATATTCCTATGTGGCTTATAGATGGACAAAGACCTAAACGTTGCCAACACCCAGACGTGCGGCTTATAATCAGGTGCGGCTTGTAATCGTGAAATTACAGTATTTTCATATTAATGAGTAAACTCATCTGCTGATATCTGATGTTTTCTGGAGAATGAAAGATAGTTTTCCAAATGGGGTTAACATGAGTGTTAACTAAGCAGCACATTCAGAGGCAGAGTTCCTGCTGAATGCTTAACAAGGAAAATCATAACCCTTCACTGAGAACAGCACTCCTATTTCTTGCTTTTCCTATCAGAGCTCTTGGGAATAATAAAGTTTTATCTTGTATAAAGAGCCTCTTAGGAGGTATTGCTGATAACTATCTCATCTTCTCTCCTGGACATAAGAGAGGAAAGATATTGGGGGAAAGGCATTGGGCTGTGCAGACAAACCCCAGCTGCTGAGAAACACTTGAGGTTCACCTTATATCAAAACAGAGGCTTGCTGTTGATCTCTGGCCAACACAAAACTTGACAAACCACTTAAAGACCCTATGAAAACTCTTGAATCCTACTTTATCCAGTGAGAAGTAAAGTATCTCAGGTATACTTCCTAGAAACATTTAAGAAATCATGATCCTTACCATAGAGCGCCAATGAAAAGAAATTTACATATCCAAAATCGTAATTTGTCAAAAGTCAGACAAAATCTACCACATGCTGACAGATTAGTACTCTAACACACTTCTGAAACTTTTTCAACCTGAGAACTAGCAAACTGCAAAATAAACTGCCATTTAATGTGTTCCAAGGACATTGTTGTGATTGCCTTCAACAAGTGGTTCTTCCTGTACCATTTATGCCTTAGTTTGTCAAATGTTTGTTAAAGGCAGAAACTGAAGCAGAGCTGGATGTAGCTGTGACACTCTGGAAAACCCTTTTCTGTAAGAGGATCAAGTTAGGAGACTGTGGAAATTAAAGAGCTGTAATGTGAAACCTAATGTATAGTAACTGTCAAGTGAGGTAATGTAGAAACTGGAAAGCCTTGTTTTAGAGTTAATGCCTTAATCCCAATATACCATTTACACTGTGAGGAAAAAATGTCAGAAACTGAAAATCCATGAAACAAGGTTATGGAACAAAGACAATAAAATAAACATTGTCAGTGACAATGTGTTGAAATTGATTTGTTTTCATTGCTGCAACAGGTACTTACTTTATGATTTGCCAAAATCTCACAGCATCCTTTTATATTCAAGTTATTTTGAGGCTTGTTCTAGACACTAAATATTAATTATGAGTATCTATGACAACCACTGACACTAAAAATGGAGTATTTATCCCATCCAATGCCTGAGCTCCGAGGTATTAACCTCTCCAAGTTTTGGATAGCCAGAAAATAAGACTGTGACGCTAAAGGATGTGGTTATGTGGTGAATAGTGAAAAAATTTCCTTTTAACTAAACACAAAGAGTAGAAGAGTTTCCTGATTATTAATGATAAGCTTGTGCTTGGGGCCTAGCTAAATCAAAGCCAAGTGCTCTCAACCACAGAAACAACAAAAAATAGGATTGCATGATAATCACATGTGTTTTGATTATATGCATCCTACAGGCTCCCACAGAACCTCCCAGTCCTTAACACAGGCTAATCTGCTCATCTGCTGTCCCATGGAAAACCATGCCAGACCCAAACCCACCAACTTTCACAGTTTTGACATTAAAAAATGATGAGGATGTGAGAGAACATAGCCTAAGGGCCACCATCTTGCCAGGGCCCTGCCTGTATCTCTCAAAGCAGCAGAGAACACCTACAAGCTCAATCACATGTGTACCTACATGGAACACATGTGGAACACCAGGCCTCGACACCCCTGTCCCATGACCCCAGACCAGGATTTTCCTACATGTCCCATCAGATCCTTTCACCATTTCTCAGGAGAATACAGAGAGACTTGGATGCCTTCCCCTTGGAGACAGCTTTGGAGGGGAAAAGGAGTAGAGGAATGGAAAAACTCGCTCTTGGATTTTCTACTTGTGCACATAGGTCTTAGAGGACTTTCTGTACATTCTGAAAAGCACTGAACCAAGAGACACAACACCATGGACAAGAAATGGGGACCCATGTCAGACAGACAGCATCAAGACTCAGTGAAGGAACGCAATAAAGACCACTGGCATCAGCTGTGTTGGCCCTTAAGTTTTCTGTTTAATGTTCAGAGGGCGGTGTTGATATATACCAGACACAGAGACAAGAATATTACAGTAATTTCACGATTATAAGCCGCACCATTTTGACTAAAATTTTGGTCTGAACCTGAAGTGCGGCTTATAATCAGGTGCGGCTTATATATGAACAAAGAACAAAAAGTTGCTGTTTTAGTTTGGAGGACAGATGTCTGCTGAGAAAGGCAGGAACTTCTCTTTGAAATGGAGAATGTAAACCCCCTCTCTCCAAATGATTATAATTTGGAAATCAAGGGGCTTTCAGGCAAAGATATGGGAATTAGGAATAACAGTTCATTTCTAGGGAAATCAAAATAGAAATACAGCACTACAAAGAAACAAACTCCAAACCCTGACAAAGTCAGAATACAACCTGGCACCCGGTCAGACAGGGTGTTGGTAGCAGTCCCATTAAATGGTGGCTGCATCCTCCTGCAGTGACAGATGTGATTCAGTTGGAGCAGTGCTCCTGTACAAGGTGCAGTTTCCCTCTGGAGGTCCAGTGGTGATGTGGAGAAATCCGGTTTTCCACTGGAGTCCAGTGGAGAAAGGGGCTCCCTTAGTGTCCCAAAGCCTCTGTTTTTATCTTGGTAAGAAATGTTGGGCTCTTCCCCCTGGTTGGAGCAACTTTCAATGGGATGCAGTAATTTTATCAGTCACCCAGTGGGACTCAATGGGCCATTAGCAGACAATGACTCCCTGAAGGAAGGATGGGGTGTGAAACGATAAAGAACAATGCTCTGCCTGGTTTCAATGGATGGCCCATTAGCAGAGTATCTGCCATTGAGATAAGGATCATTGTCCCCACCCTCAAGAGATGGTGATAGAACAGATACCTTTTATCACACTCTGTATTGTAACATGCGGCTTATAATCAGGTGCGGCTTATATATGGACAAAAACCAAAAAGTTGCTGAAACCCAGAAGTGCGGCTTATACTCAGTGCGGCTTATAATCGTGAAATTACTGTATTTAGCCTCAAGGACCACATCTGTGCTGCTAAAATAGTAAAGTCCCATCATAGTTGGTGCCTAGTCCCATGTTTCCCACAGGATGCTTGAATTCCGTGCCCAGGTTTTGAGGGGCAAGAGAGTTTAGCAGTATGCCCACACATTGTGCCACACCCCTTTGCTTCAGGGATATCAAAGAATCTTTGGCATAACTAAGTATAGAGACTTGGGTGCATAAAAGTCCTAAAAATCAAAGGGAGAGGCAGCCACAGTGTCACCCATGGTGGAAGACTGAAATAGAGGCAAGAACAGTACTCATCTTCATTATGAGTATTAGCAGCAGAAAAGTTCTGCACTGCCCTGGTTATTCCTTCCTCCATAGCAAGGAAGTCTCCTGGCATGAGTGCTTGCAATGCAGGTGTCCCCATACCCATAAAAACATGTCAGTACTGATGCTTTCACCATTTCAAAACTGCAAGGAGTCAGGAAGTGTTGCTGCCAGTGACAGTGGTGCCTGCTGCCACTGTAACTACATTGCCCTTCAGAACAACTCCTCCCCTAAGAGATGGTAGGAATTACAAATTAAAGTGTTAATTTGTTAAATTGCAATAGCACTGTCAAATTAGCCTGGCTGAAAGTTAAAAATAAATCCATTCATTACTACACAGCCAAAAGAAATATAACTACAGAGCCAAAACAAGCATCGCACCCTTTGATAGTAAAATTCTGCTTGCAGAGCAGTATTACAAGTCCAAGGGAAAAAAAACAGGGAAACAGGTAGGCAGCTCAGAATATTTGGTTCATACAAATGCAACAAGTCCGACAAGGACGTTGCCTCTGAAGAGACTTCAGAGAACAAGCATATGCATCTGCTGAACACCCCTGAGGTTCACCAAAGAAGTGACTTGAACCCTTGCTTCTCTGACTGCTGCTCTGGTAGTATCAAAGACTGATCACTTGTGACAAAACCAACAAGTACCAAGTAGTGAATTGCCTCCTAACAGATAAAGAAAAAAATACACTGTCACAATTTTTTTTTCCTCTGGATGGAGGCCAAGCTGCATCTGTTCCAAGCACCAGGGCCAAAATATCATCTACAATTAAAGCATTGCTGACAATGTTGTTGAGGCTACATGAGACAGAGCAGATTACAGGTCATCCTGAAGCTTGGAGGTATATTGGCACTGTGATGGTAGTGGTAATAAAAATGTGTTTGTGTTCAGTAAAGTAAGCAAATGTGACTCAAAGCACACAGGCAACAGACAGGATGAATAAGAATTCACTTTTCTAAACATAACCACAATTTGAAGCACCAAGGCATGGTGGCCTACAGGGCCTCACTGCTGGACAGCTGTTGTGGAACGCTAATAGAACATAATTGAAATTAATGAGAGAAGAAAGCAATACTCACAGGCCTGTCACAACAACTGTTTTGCAAAAGCAGAAGTTCTTTTCTATCACTGATATATATTCGAGAAGACATTAGATAGAGTGAATTGTGACATTTGATAAAATACCACAGTATAGGGGTCATTAAAAAGGAGGATAGGTAAATTTATCCTCCACAGGTAAACTGTGGAGCCCTGCCATATTTTCACAACTGGAAATACAGAGCTGTGGAGGTGAAAAAAAAACAAAACCAAGTACAGAGAGCAGAGAGCATAGTCTTCACCATCTGGGAACTTTCACCCCTTGCCTGGGAAGGATCTCTAAGCCCATGTTAAAAGATCAATGAACTGCAAAAGATGTCTCAGTCTGCCTGGGAATCTGAAGAATGAGTGGAATCTGGTTTTGCTTTGATTTCAATTTACCCAGCCCACATTACAATTCTGCAACATTCTGTCAACCCAAAAATATCTGTTCTATTGCCAGTGTTCTATCACTACTGAAAGGGAAACAGCGATATTTTGATCATGATAGGTAAATGGCAAAGGCACATGAAATAAAGTGGGGGTGCAATGGCAGTGGGCAGTGGGAGAGAAGAATAGCTAGGGGAAGACTCATTCCCTAAATAACTCAGTAAGCCAATACTTTAATACTCATTTCAAAGCGTGATCATGCTGCTAATGAAGCAATAAATCCTCCCTTGCATTGGTGCTGGAGGGAGGGGGGTCAGAAGGTGGAGAGAGCTCCCTTTCCTTTCTCATTATAAGCAGCAATGTAAAGTGCTTTAATAAAGCTCAGCAATGTCCTAGAAGGAATAATCAGCTAATGCTTCTCCTCACGAAGCCTTGCTGCAAAATGGCACATCTCCTTGGCTCGTCTGGCTTCCCTCTTGGGGCTCCTACACTAGAGCCAGCACCAAGCCTGGCCTGCCCTCCCCATCCTTCCCGCCAGCCTTCATCCACTTTGGGGCTTCAACAGTTGACTCCCAGACCTGGACTAGCCAATTTAAGCATAAGCATCACTGATTAATGCCTAATCCCCCTCCCCCAGCACGTACACTCTAAAATGTCTTTATTTTAAATTGCAAAGGAGAGAAACATTTTCTTTCCCAAAAACTGAAACTGGCAACGAAAAATGAGCAAAGCCTATCTCTAATTAACGCTAATCTGTCTGCCTTGTGCATGCACCAGTGAGGGAGCCACAGTGCGCTACAGATCAGAAGATAAAAACACACTGAGGAGTTCAACTGCTTTAGAAGCACAACATCTGTTAGCCATGTTGTTCTGCAGCTATCCAACAAGCAGAGCACTCTTCACAACACTTAATAGCTTATGCATTATGGATGCTGCTGTGGGTACAGAGGTACTTGGGCTCAGGCTTTCATTCTGCGCAAGTCTCAAATTTTAAAAATTACGGGCACATCTGGGGAGTGTCTCTCCCCTCTCCTTCCTCACGTGGGAAGGGAGAGTTAAGGGCCAAATTCTGCTATCAATTACACTAATATGGCTCCACTCAAAATCAGTTTGGTGTAACACAGAACAATATCTGACTGACTCCATCCTTAATTCACTCAGTATGTGGAATTAGAATAAAATTGAAAAAATCTCTTTAGAAGAGAGCATTTTAAGTCAGCTATTGTTGTAATATCCATGATTGATTTAGCCACTACATTATTATTACAAATTAATAAAGGAAGGGCATACATTAATGGAGTTTATAGGTTTTTCAATTACAGTTTTCCTATTATTCTTCCTATTATTTAATTCACAAGCTTCTTCATATAGTTTATCTATAACTCTAATGCATTATAGTGCTTCAGAATTTATGAAGTATGCACAAAACATATAAATCCTATTAACTCGCCCATCATACTTAAAATTGATTCAATTAAAATGTTGTGTGTTTCCACAGCACATAAAGGGGAGGGAAAATAAAACTGAGACCAAGGGGTTAATAAATCCTTGAGTATTTGTATTTTCTTAACCTTCTCTGCCACCGTGGAGACAAGACAGCACAAATATGCTACATTCTGCTCCTTAAACCCTATAGGCTAGCATGTAATGTAAAGAGTATAGGAGACCTGAGAGCAATTTTAAATGACTTTTGTATTAATTTTAAGGACAAAGGGACCATTCTATCCTTCTAATATGACTCTAATATTCACATGACATGAGCCATAGTATTTCACTCAGGGATTCTTTCATAAAGCTAATGGTTTCTGGAAGAGTTGGGTTTTTTTTCAAGTATCCAACATTCATTTAGGGATTTCCATCTATTTGTTCAATTTTGTAACATAGCCTTGCTGATAAAAATATACATCGTGGCAGGTTTTCACATCATATATGTATGCCCATGTTAGGTATCTAGCTTAGGAATGATTCAACAGATCAAAGTGAAGGACTGGAGTTCCCTGCCTAGTCAATGAAAGGAGGCAGCCAGTCAGCTTCAGCACACTGAGTCAGAGATGGCTGAAAGAGCTAAAAGCAGACTGAGAGAAATAAATACCTACACTGACTTCTGTTCTGAATTGCTTGAGATCCTCCTCCTACTGATAGCTGTTCCTTCCAACTATTGTCTTTGGCAATACACTTTGTTTGCCAGACTGAATAGGCAGCTACTTTCTCTATAGCCATCCATGCAATTCTGTAATAACTAAACTATGCGGAATTTACAAAGTGACAATGTGACAGATTTTCCAGAATTCAGATAATTGAGAGAGGTCTTTCTCTCTTCCTTTTTTTGCTGTTATCTTTATTTTAGTCCCAACTCAACACAGAGTTTAGGCAACAGAATCCTAAGTGCCATTGAATTGAATTTGTGCTACAAAGTCATTTAAGTGCTTTTGTAAATCACACCCTTGAACTCTGGATAGGACTGCAGCATTATTCTTGCCACAGAATGTGAGTGTAACATCAATGCGTTAATTCGTACTTCTAAAGCACTTTGAAGATGCACATACTACTGCATTGCACCCTGCAGACTTTCACTGATGCTAACATGGTACAACTCTGTTTTCTCCCCCCTCCAGCCTGAGAATAACAAGAAAGACCAAAAAATATGTTTTTCCCCATACATTTGAGAAGACAAATTTTGATGTCCCAGCATGAATTATTCTGCACCACACAAAAATGCTAATTAAGCCTTTATTCTATAACCTGACAGATGTTTCTGATGCACTGTTCATCCATTTCACACTGTACAAAAGCTAAAGTTTTAAACTTTTTGTATTATGACGCAATTAGCATTATTCATGAAGACAGCCATCAAAAGTGTGCTTGAAGTGCTGTCCCATTCCTCAGAGAGAATTTTGAAAGACATGGCTGGAGATTACCCTCCCTGTGCACTAGATAGAAATGATGCGTACACACACATATGCAAAGAGTCCACAGGTCCCCATTCCTTCTCCCCACACATCCTCTTTCACACTTGTCTTTTCTACTAGGACCATCTTCTGTTGCACATGAATTCCAGTCTTGGTAGCTTACACTCACTGCTCATACCCACCCCACACAACCTTGTGCTGTGCATACAGAGAAGCAGTTCAAGCGAAAGAAATGGCTGCTTTTGTGACTGCAGCATCACAGAGAACAAAAGTTGAATCAAAAATCTTGGTAGCTGACCACCTTATTCCTCTACGGTATAGAAGTTTGTCTCAGCGCCCTTCTGTCCCAGCAGTGGCCAATGCCCCCTGTCAGGAGCAGCCTGCTCCGCAGCTCCCATGCATTCCCTGATGGAGCACAGCTTTTGGCCAGTGTCCATGCTCCACCTTTCCAGGACGGGCAGGCAAACAAAGACTCATTTTTGCACAGATCACTCTGCTGTCCTATGGGTGTAGCATGTACACCCCAGGGAATGGCCCATCCCGTCTCAGCTTTGTGCCTTCCCTGTCCCCAGACAGCATCCCAATAACCAGGGCTGGGACTGCTCCCACTGTCCCCAAGCTGCCCAGCTCCTGACAAGGCAGTGGGATGGGCCCTGGCTGCCATGTCCTGCCCTAACACCCCAAGAAGTCCTGACTACTCCTGGATCCCAGCCCTCATTTTGCCCCAATGCTTCTCCCAAGCAAACCACCACAGGTTCCCACTGTCAACTTCCCTGCATTGTCACAGCAAATTCATCTTCACCCCTGGTCCTTTTGTCCTATTTTCTATACATCTAGACAATATCCTTCTGTTTTGCTTTGTTGGTTTTTTGTTGTTTTTTATTCCTCTTACCTCTCACTATTCCCTTTTCTCCTCCGTTCCCCTAAAAGAGCACATTAATACTCCAGCCTCCTCAGTCTCCTGTCCTTGTCACCAAATCAACATCTGAGAAAACACTTGTCCTTTTCTCTTTCTTTTTCTTTTCTCTTCAGTTACTCTGAGTAACTGTCAGGAAAGGAAAAGAAAGATTTCTTTAAAAATACAGATTCAGCAACTACACTCTCTTAGTTGGAAGGAAGCTTGTCCCTGGGGTAGTGATTATACATATAAAGACAATAATAAGATTGCGGGCTGCAAAGCTGTGTAGCAAAGGTAGAAATCTTAAAGTCTGTCTTTACAATTCTCCAGAGATTTAATCTATAACAAAAATAAAAATCTTATTTTACACGTGTAGGTGCTGTGGAAACAATGCATTTCATGTTCATCGCGAATTACACTATAACACATCTCAAGAAGTGCAACAGTAAGAGAATAAGCAGAAATAAATAGGTATAAAAAATGTTTATGAAAGGGATGCACAGAAATGAACATCCCTAATAAAGAAACATCCCATTTTTTTATATTTGCAATTTTTAAAATTTGTGTTTATTAATAATATATACCAGAGCTATTATCTGTTACTGTAAAGCTGAAGATGTAAGCTTTGTGACCTGTGACTTAACAAAGCAAAGCTAAATAGTTACTTGATCATTGCTGTATGTATGTAATATAATACATCAGTAAATAGGCAGGACAAAGATTTCTAAATGCAGAATTTAATTGAGTCCAATTAGGTTATGTCAAATTTCTTGCTGTACAGAAAAAACAGAGTTAGGTAAGGGAAACCTGAAAACGTGACACAGATAATTTAGCTATAAATTCATCAAGAATCATGATGGAGTATTAAACTGAGGTTGAGAACAAAAAAACCTGAAGATATGAGGATTTCCTATGAGGATCTTCCAATCCTAAACCTGATACCCCTTCCTTCTGCCAGGCTGAATCCAAACACCAAATTTATGTATAGGATCTCTGTTCATGTGAATAAATACACACATCATGATTTAGGAATGGTACTCCCCAGTTTTGTGCTCCCACTGGGAGTCTCCAAACCATTTGCTGCTTACTCCCTCCCCTCTCCCTCAACAGGATAGATAGGAGACCTGGAGGCACAAGAGTTGAAGATCACAGGTTGAGATAAGAACAATTTACTGGAAACACCAGTGAGATAAGAAAACAAACAGTTGCAGAAAGAATACTAATGATAGAGGGTAGAAGAAAGAGGCAAAATATCCAACTGCTCCCTCGGCCATGCTTTAGTGAGCCGGAAGAGGGGCCTTCCCCCATCCCCAGCAGGGACATGAGGTGATACAGAATAATTTCCAGGTCCTAGCCATGCCCCCTTCTGGCTGCTGGAGTCCCTCAGTCAAGGATCTGTCTGAATCCTCCAGGCAAAAGCCAGAGTACAGTTGAGTTAAAACCCTTGAATGGATTGGAACATGTTAAGCCACCCACACATAGAATAGAAGTACAAGTAGAAGTTTGAGTATAAGTTTAGATGTAGGTTTGAGTTTTAGCATAAATAAATAAGTAATAAGAAAGTTAGTAAGTAAGTCACTAATACTAAGTGAGTTTCGGTGAGAGATGCAGTGTTTTAGTAAGTAAAAGGTTTCAGATATCAGAGCAGAAGAACAAGTTCTAGTGAAGGTTGAAAACATACTATTGTTTTTAGAACAGACTCCAGAAGCCCAATTCGAGACAGTACTTAGTCAAAATAGAGCTTTAGTGAGAATATTGCTTACATTTCTTAGATAGAAGAAGATAGATCATATACATAGTTTATACATATCCTAGCATGATAAGAAATTAGGATTTTCATAGGTTCAGAGAAGGTAGTTTGAATTTGTGTGTTAGTTTGTTAGAAAAACCCTATAAAAGATTATGTATTGGAGAGAGCTATTGCTATAGCCTTTGCTTTTGCCTATTGCCTTTGCTTTTTGCCATGGCTTTGCCATGCCTGTCAGTGTGTCCAGCACCCGAAAAGAAGATAGGAGCTCCAGCAGCAACACCAGCCCTCTCCGGGACCCCCAAGGACGGCTCCTGCTTTTGTCCGGGACTTTATGCCAAACTTAGCATGGACTTTGATGTCTATGACTGTTCCTTAGAAGACTGATGTGCTTTTACAATAAATAACCTTTTAACAACTACTAGCTGCTTTAATCATTTAGAGATAACCTGGCTCAGAGGTGCGACAAAAGCACCGAGGGGGTTTAACCCCACACTGGCTACTGCAAAAAAAATCAACCCTGTCCTGGCTGGAACCAGGACAACACTTCAAAGAGGCAGTCCAAAACAATCCATACCCCCCTAATACATCTAGAGCAAGCAACTGGGCAACACTATGAAGAGGGATGCAACACTAACACTGTCCTTCCTGTGAACTCATGAGAACAGTGAGAACCACAGAGAGGTTTCCCTGCTGAGCTGGAGGGATGGCAGGGGAAACAGGAAGGGCACCTGTCCTCTCTCACACAAACACAACTACTGTGTGGATCAGGATTTGTAACACTAGCAAATAAGAAAATCAGGAATGAATTTTCAGTTACAGCAGCCTTGAAGCTAAGGAAGTATTTTTGGATACAGAGCACTGAGGTTTGAATGAACCCAGACTGGGACAGAAGTGACTTCATTTTTCCTACTGAAAAAAAAAATTAAACTGTTCCTGATCATTTTGTATTTGTATGGAAAATAGCTCCCTTTCTTCCTTCAGTTAGTTAAAAAGATAATAGCCATTTCTGCCTCTTGGTGACTAGATATAGGGAAGAATTTTCCCAGAGAGGATATATAATGGATAAACAGTGGATGCCTCATCCCTGGAAACATTTAAGGTCAGGTTGGGCAGGACTCTGAGCAATATGATATAGTTGAAGATGTCCCTGGTTATCATAGCTGATTTGGATGAGCTGACCTAGAAAGATCCCTTCCAACCCAATGTATTCTCTGATTATGTGAAAGATTCGGTTGTAGCAGCCTGTGTCGGGGGAAGTCAGCAAACCTACAGAGTGGTAACCAACAAGAGGTTTAGGAGCACATGGCTTAGGTGTAAAGTAAAAGCCAAGGAGCTGCCTCTTACCTGAATAAATGTGAGCCATATCCATCCCCAATCCTGTCCACCCAAGCAGAGGAGCTACAGCATGTACTTCCACATCACCAGCTTCCCATCAAAGGACCTGCAGCAGCAGGCATGGGACCTCCACAGTCAGGGGGCTTTCTTTCCCTGAAAGCTTTCCACAGTCTCATGTTTGAGATAGACAAAATCAGCCCTGGCCACTTACACTTGAGAGAGCAGCAGCACAGGGAGTCTCAGGGACAAAATACTAAGTAACTTCAGACCCTTCAAGCTATGGCAGAGACTGTTGGAGCACCCCTTATTTCACTAATTGTGAGATATATGATACACAGTGGGATTAATCTAATCTATAGCTTGATATCCACCATATTGACCTAGTCATTCTCAATCACCTTATTAGTCTATGGCTCTTTTTAGTCCAGATATCTCTAGGATGCAGTCAATTTCAACTGGTTTGGATATCTTACTTAAGAGGTGAAAATCACATCTTCTCTCTTGGCAGAAAAATGGGTCTAGATGACCTGGAAGCAGCAGATATCTGCTGCATGCACACTGATGTACCATCAGAGGCTGGATCTGGTTTCTTTTATGTCACTGTGTCCTGTGGAGCAAGCCCTAAAGATCACAATGACTCCATCAGTCCTTAAAATCTATTAATCTTCTAATTAAAGCTAATTAAAATGAAATGCATTTTTACTTTTTTTTTAGACAACTTTCTCTTTCATCATTAAAACACTGACATTTTTTAAATGAGCTCCCCTAACAACAAGAGAACATTAATATACTTGATTAGTATTCTTTTCTAATAGTTAAGACCTTGGCTTTCCAATTACACATTTTTATACCATTAGAAAACAAAGTGAGAAGCTACATGTAACAGCAGACCCTGGTTAGCACAAAGAACCCACTGTAAACAGAAAACAACCAATTAAGTGGTTCTTCCGGGCATCAGAGGCAAGGGAAATTTTTTCACTGTAGTTTGTGAATTGTGTTCAAAGTGCACACAATAATTTTGTATTAAATTTGGGATAAAATTGAGTGATATAGAAGTGTGAGAACAACAGCAAGAAAGTAAGGCGATGCATGAGTAGGACATATTTCCTCTCAAGCTTCCATCTTTCTCTCTATAGCTTTTATGAAAAGCTTACAGTAGCAGAAGACAACAGGAGACGTGTCATTTAAACAGGGGTAGGCCATTAATATATTGTTTAGAGTAATTGAAATGCATTGCACAGGATTAGTTGCCTGCCAATCATCCCAATTAAGCAGGCGTGTCATTGATCAGCATAGCAATTAAGAGGATTCTAGGGTATCAGCAATTTATTCTTAGCAGTCTCAATACTAATTGCTTTCAAGCACAGAACCAGGTTCAACATTTGTTAAAAGAGAAACGAGAGAGTTATTGGAAAATTTCTTGTTCTTTTCCCATGAACGACCTATGGATTAAACTAGATTAGGAGAATTCACAATACTGCAGAGTTCGAACATAGCAACAAATTATTCCATCATTATCTACTGCTAGCAACAGGAAATGACAAGATCAAATGGAGCAATACTTGGTGTTTATTTTAATCTGGATTTTGCAATGTCCCTGTAAGTCAAGAAACAATTCAAACTCCAAAGGCAGCATACAGTAAGGCAAATGCTCTGTGACAGCAGAGCAGACAGACACTGCTTTCCTGCAGGTTCTTTGAGAACGAAGAACTGCAGCCCTGCAAACCACCAAACTTTTGGCATCAATTTAAGTCTAGTCTAGTCACTGGTGTGACTGCCCACACTAACACTCTCGAGTTGGTGTCTTTTGCTCAACCAACTAACACCTAGGTCTATCCTCTGAGCAAATTGATTAGTTTGACATCAGTCTGTGTTTTACAAGTGTGTTGGGGTGTCTGATGGTGTCTGCTGTGTCAGCTGTGCTCAGGAGACTCTGTGCAAGCAGGTGAGACTGAAAGAACAAGGCATTGTACTCCAGGTAGATTAGAGGCTCTCAAGAGCCAAGTTGCCACAAGCATGAGTAGGATAG
Organism: Catharus ustulatus; assembly: GCF_009819885.2. Classification (NCBI taxonomy): domain Eukaryota; kingdom Metazoa; phylum Chordata; class Aves; order Passeriformes; family Turdidae; genus Catharus; species Catharus ustulatus. The sequence continues at coordinate 41,703,943 of NC_046221.1, read as the reverse complement.
AAAAAAAATGGATAATTACACAGGCAGAGTGAGGCACTGCTGAGCCACAGGAACAGCAAGGAGTCAGGCTTGGTCATAACCTGAGCCTTGGCACAAATCACAAACCAATAAACCTCATTTAAATTCCAGTGAGAAACCTTGTGAATGCTGCAGAACACTGTTCTATGTTTTCAGGCTTTTTTTTCTTTTTCAGTTCATATAATTTTTATTCATGTGCATCAGTGAGGAAATAAATAACAGATATCTAAATTGGAATATTTACTTTTTTGCTTTTCTTATTGTTTTCTTTCAACACCAAAACTACTGTGATGTGAACTGAGTGAATAAATTAACATACCTCTAAAAGCACACTGATTATACTTGAATGCTTATGAACAGCAGCATCTATGAATATTATTTTGATGTATCAAAATCTTAGGACAGGAGTTTATCTTTCTAAAACTCAAATATTTGGTAGTATAAAAATAAATATCCGATTTTAAAATAATTATTATGCAGAAAGCATAATGTTTGCTGTTAATCATAGGATACAATGATTACATCTATATAAATGTGCTATTTTACAAGCTACTCTTTACCTAAAGTGCATTTTACTTTAAGCTAATCATTTCTCTTACCAGGATCTGCAGTTCCTAATGGGAGATGACAACAGCAATGCAGACCAACACACCGGACACAGTGAGAGGAGGAGGAGACTTCTTCTCAATCTTTGGAAAATCATGGAATCATTAAGTTTGGAACAGATTTCTGAGATTATGTAGTCCAACCTTTGACTGATCCACCACCATGGCACACAACTAGACCAAGTGCTACATCCAGTGGTTTCTTGAACACCTCCAGGGGTGGCAAATGTCCACCCCTCCCTGAGCACATCTTGCCATCATTTAACAACTCGTTCCATGAAGAAATTCCTTCTGATAGCTACCTGAATCTCCCCTGGCACAAGTTGAGGCTATGTCCTCTCATCCTGAAAATTCCAGTTCTCTGTCCAGTTCATTTCAAAATTTCCAAAGCCTTATGCAGAAAGTAAAGACTACATTTCAGCCTGGAGAAGAGAATGCTCTAAGGGAGACCTTAGAGCATCTTCCATTACCTACAGGAGGTCTACAAGAGATCTGGAGAGGGACTATTTACAAGGATATGTAGCAGTAAGACGATTGGTGATGTCTTTAAACTGAGCATAAATTTAGATTAGAAAGCAATTGTTCACTATGGGGGTGAGACAATGAAAGAGAATGCCTAGAAATGCCTTGAAACCATGCCTAGAAATGCCTTGAAACCATGCCTAGGAAAGTTGTGGATGCTCCATCCTTGGAAGCATTCAAAGTCAGGTTTGACGGAGTTTTGAGAAACCTGGTTTAGCTGAAGATGTCCCTGCTCACAGGAAAGAAGTTGGAACTTCCAACCCAGATCATTCTATGGTTCTATGGTTGTTCTGGTACAAACACCCCACAACCCATATTCTAGCTTCACACTCATAACATGATATAGACATCTTTTCATTTCCTACCTGAATTTAACCTCCTCAGACTCTGGACTAGGGCATGGCTAATATCCTCATTTTAGAGATGTGAGACCCAGAATGACTCACTCAGCTGAGACCACACAAATAGCCTAGACAGATATCCAAACCAAATGTAATTTGGAATTTCAGTGATCCAAGAGTCTATTGCCCTAGCACCTGAACATGCAAAGCAGAAGTGTCTTTTAAAGAGCATCTCCTCTTTTCTTATGAGCGTGGGACTTGCCACTCACAATTCTTCTTCAGGCCTTGTTTTGCAGTTTTGAACAAAGAGTGATGTCTCTCTCCTAGTATTACGTCCTGTAAAATTATTGTTGGCATCATTTTAAAAGGCTTTGATATCCTGGCCTGACAGATGCGGTTCCTATTTATCCATTAAATGCTATTTGGCATATTGGACCCTTGCACCAAGAGACAAGAAGGACACCCTATTCACATGCTCCTAGCCTAAAGAGTAATAACTGCAATTAAATTGTACGTTGCCTTTTGCAGAGGTCAGTGAGGCTGCTATGGGTAATGGGACAGAGAGAGCAAAACTAGCAATTAAAATAACCTCAGTCTCTCCTAAGAAAAGATGCAAAAGCATGCAGTAGATAGACACACTATGCATGCAAACATCTGTTGTAAATGCATATTTGGCAACTCAGCAGATAAACAAGAGGGTCAGTGAGTTAAGAAAAATTCTATCTTTGCTCTGTCATTTCAGGAGGGTGAAGTCTGCATCAGCCTGCATTTTAAGCAAATCAGACCCCTTCTACTCGCAACAGTGGAACTCTTGATTTGCACAGCTTCACGACTACACATTTGCTTAGAAAAAGGGAGTGCAGCTCTTGACCCCAACCAGCTTTTTCCTATTAATTTCACTATTCTTACTCTATGTGTAATGGAGCCATTTGAAATTCTTCCATCTTGTTTGCAACTTGAATCATGTCTCTATTTTTAGCGGACTTGGAGCTACACTATGACTTTACCAAATGGAAAATGTAATCATGCCTGGGTTATGTATAAAAAAGTGTGTGTTTGCCCTGAGCCAAATGAACTTCATCATCAGGATTTTGGATGGAGTCAGAATCTGGGGACAGTAAGAACCCTAGGAACTAGCCCTGCCAGCAACTTTGCTTTCCTAACTTGCATTAGCTGGAGTTTTGTGACAGCTCTCCAGAGAAAGGCAGCACAGCAAGAAGACAGTGTCTCAAGAATGCAAGAAAGCAAATTACTCAATTTGTCCATATAGTGGAATGGGATTTGGTCTATTCAATGGGAAAGGACACAGTAATCCTGGGGAAAAAATCCCCAAAACATTTCTTTAGGAAGAGCATGTATGCAACAGGCTTATAACTGACTCTCAGTTCAACTAGCACTGGCAGAGATTCAAGGGTGTGAAACACTCCTCCCAAACTCAACGGGGATTGATTTATGCCACTGGGCAGCCTTTTCACATAATGAGTCTCCCTCCCTCGGGCCACATTTAGTACTTCTGTCCTGCTCCAGAGGCAAATCACATCTAGCTTCCAGGCTCTGCATTTAACAGGAACAAGAACTGCAAAGCTGACAGAGAAACTGAAGAAACATATGGCAGCTTTGTGCATATGGAAAGGAGAGGTGTGACTGGGAGCATACTGCATGTTGTTGCAATTGGAGCTCCTCAGAAGACTTATATACATGCAGTAGAGAACAGGAGCCCTAAGCTGTTTGTTCATGCACTGGTTTCAGAGATTCTTAAACTAACACCTACTAGATGTGTTATTCAAAGCATTCCAGATGAAAAAAACATTCTTTTTCAAATACTTAAAACATCTAAATATATAGTGTGCCTTTGCTGATGACAATAGAGAGGCATAATGTAAAAAAAACCTGCATGCATCTAACCTGGTTTTCCTCTTAGAGCAGTTTTATACTGGTGTAATGTCATTGATCCCAGGGAAATTGCTACAGATTCACTGGAAGAGAATCCTGAGAGAGCAGAACCATCCGGTGATTGTCACTGCATTAAGACTGGTACATGATATTTTTAAATGCTGTAATAAATGCCCACAGAAGCCACAAAATCTTTTGCAAAAGGAATTCTGAATCCTCCACATGTGGGACAATTGTTCCTCAGTAGAGTGGTCTTCCCTCAGCAGAGGAACTGTCAGCATACAATTACAGATCTCTGAAAATCATTAAATCTTCATGTTTACTGGAAATACATTAGTGAGAAAACACCATTCTATTTCTCCAAACGTCTTTTGAACATAATAGTTTTTTTTTTTTCTGAAAATGAAATTCCCAAATCTGCTAAGAAATTACCACAAAATGTCACAGTTCTGTAATTAATAATTCAAGTCTTTTCCCTACCCCAACCCATAAAGAAATCAAAAATACAATTGAAATGTTGTTTGCCTGGCAATATGTATTCTACTTCACAGCAGCAGTTGTCAGAAAAGTACTTTTCGTGTTAAGAAAGACACTTTGGGCTTGGTTTATAAACAAATTTTTGCTGGTACAAATTATATAAATCAAGCTAACTACATGATTTACATCAATTGCATTATATCAAATTAACTGCTAAAATTGAGCAAAACCAGTCTGTTCTCCTAAAAAATTACGAAATGAAGAAAAGCAATTCACATCAGGCAATTTGTAGGCATTTCCTAGTTGTTTGCAAAGTTATGCTCCCACTTTTAGAAAAGCTGCAAAAATATTTGGCATAACATCACTTCACCATACGGTAACTTTGTTCTGTATCAATTATAATCTTGCCTTAGCACTTTGCTCTTCAGCAATTCTGATGCTCTGCAATTTAATTTTGTCTCTGCTTCCACGTGGGGGAATAAAGAACAGAAGGAGCGGGTTGAGCCATGGACCCTGCCATTTTCCCACTTTCTAAATAAAAACCAGTGCCAACAAGCACAGCTGTGGCAATGAAAAGGCAGAATAAATTGTACAGGTAAAGGATGATATCAAATCCTAGGAACTAGGGATCCATCAAAAACATGAGTGTCAAAACAACTTTCTGTAGAAAAGCAGATCCACTTAAAAACAAAGTTATTCATGTCTTCCAGTGCTACATGGATTTAGATGAGTATCTGATGCTATGATTTTGGCCGTCCATCTCCGAACACTAGTCCAGTCACAGACAGACACATTGTAGAAAACTGCCTGCAACTGAAAACCTCTTTCTCTTTGGAGACTGCATCAATTCAGTTCTAAAGTTCCCAGCATAATTTTGTTGGATCTCACAAAGAACTCATCACTAGGCAACCACTTTTTGGTGGGCTCCAACTTATTGCTTAAGACAAGTTTCTTTCTGATATATCCATCGTCTACCACTCCTTCCCTAGGGGTGTTGAAATCTGCCAACATTTCTTAAGACAGAGGCAAACAGTTTTATTTCTACTTGACCCTGTGGCAAAGTGGTATTGCTTTCCTTGACTGCCTCTAAATGTCTCAGCATCCATTTGCTTTGTATTGAAACCGAATTGGTAATTGCCCGGAGTCTTCTCTATTGAAATGGATTGAAATTCTAATCCACAACTGTACCAGACATTTTTTAGAGTATTTGAGTCGCATTTTAAAGGCATGTACAGTCTTTCATACTCATGCTATGTACAACAGCAGCAACAAAAATGGTGTGGGAAAAGAGCAAGTCCTTAAAAAGTTTGCAGGCAGTGGAGAGCTCTGGAGCCCTGAGTCCCCCAGTGCCCCCCAGCCCTGGGCCTAGAGCATGGGCCAGCTCTTCAAGGGAAGGTGTGCAGGCCAGAGGGGTGCAGAGATCACTCAGCCCCTTAGATCCTATAGGCTGCAGCCTGTGTGTATGGGTGAAGCCACTGCTTCCTTTCTTAGGAAGTCTTCTCTGCTTCAGAGTCCAGACATTGCAAACGGGATCGGGAAAAGGGATGTGTGCACACCATGTAAAGTGAAATGTGGGATGTTTCAAAGAGACTTTCTCCCCAGTCTCCTTCTTTCCTCCTCTCTTTTCCTGTTTGTCATTTTACTCTTAGCCACTTCTCCCCACTTTCTGACAATCTCTTACCATCAGAAAAATATGTTTAAGAAACATATTTAATCTCTCCAGTCCTAATGTCAGATTTGCTGAATCTGTCTTCTAAGGAATCCCATGCACTGTTGCTTCTTTTAAGACTGCTTACATTGCACAGAAGGAATAAGACAATGGGAAATATTCTTTTATCATATATTATTAACCTGTGGCAACTCAGGTCCTTGAATTAGGAAGTTCCCTAAAAGAGCTATGCCCCTATTTCACCCACTCAATAAAAAAAAAAAAAAATTAAACTTTGTAGAACAGATTCTTACGAAAAAAGCTTTTCCTGCATGAAGAAATTTTCTCCATATAGAAAGGTTATACCAGGCAGGAATCTTGATGAATCTTGCCTTATGCTGGACGGGCTGTATTCCTGTTCTGAAAAGAGTATGCTTTTGGCCATTCAACATTTACCTTACTACAAGTATGATATAAACCCCACAGAGAAAATCACTACCACTGGAATGCACCCAGAAAAAACAGAAATCCCACACCAACTGAGTGGAAAGTTAATGCTAAAGTATTCATCTTGCAGACTTTGGAGTTGTCTATGAAAATTATTTAAAACAGTTATCAGAAGGTGTCTTTGTGAAAAATGATATATAATACTACATCAGTGCCAGCAAAGAGGTACTGCTGCCAGTTTTACACTACTCCCAATAAATCTTGTCCACACTTTGTGTGAAGTATTTCTCATTTGCACAACAGTACCACACGGAAGTTCTAATCAATGATGGGGACTCCATGGTGCCAGCCATTAAATGGATACAGGCAAAAAATTACTTCTTTCCTGCAGAAGGTGGTGAAGGGATCCAAAGCAGAAGATTGACCTAAAGGAGATGGAAGTGTAAACTCAATTGCCATTCTTTCATTCACTTTACTATGTTTGAAATGCTTAAGTTCCTACAGTTCAGAAATCATCTGATACACCTTTTCTGTTTCACACAACTCATTTGGAGTTTGATACACCTAATCATGCTCATGTGATACTCCTAATTGTGGAATAATTAGTTAAACTCTGGGTCTAGGAAAGTCTGAAAGCTATTCAAAGCAACATCACTTAAATCAAGAGCTATTCAGTACACAAGTCACATGGACAGCCGTAATTCTAAACATTTTGCAACTTTATCAAAACATTTGGAAACCAGGAACCATATCAAATTAAGAGGACAGATTGTTTTACAGTGCAAACTCCTGGATAGAAGGAATGAGTAAAAACAAATTAGTTGTGATTGTAAAGCAATCATGGTATTATATTATTAGCCTATGGGGATAGCATTTATGGTTACCCCTACACCACAGGAAATAGTTCCAGTGCCAGAATACTTAAAATCAGTATTCAGATGTGCTCTGGTCAACTCATCAGTAAGTCTCAATCAAGCAAGCTCATTTGAATTAGGCAAGACTGAGCTGCCCACATATAACGTATTTATACAAAAGACTGATAAATATTGAACTAGAAAAATAAAGGTCAGTATTAGGGAAGTTTTCAAACTAGTTAACAGAGTGATCTTCCCTTCTTTTTCAGCTTCTTTGAACAGTAGCTCAATGAAGATTTCATTTTTTTAAGAAAACAGTGTTGGTAACCACAGATCAGAATTGGGTCCTAAATGGATAAAAACAAGTAGCATAACTAGTAGTTGGGAAGCAGGACTGACTGAAGCAATTAAGAAATAAATCCCTATAACTTGGAGCTCTAAGTCAACACAGAAGACCGTGTGTCTAAACCACCAAAACTGCAAGTTTTTGTTAGAGAAGTCAGAAACCTCTTATGCACAGTGACAACTCTAAATGCCCCTGCTTGCCTAACAAAAGAGATGACCTCAGGCAAGGTAAGAATCTTGCCACGAAAAATCCCAGTATCCATCAGAATTTATGTGTAGGACCCAGAGATGCAAGCACACAGAGTGGATCACTTCTACCCCAGAAGGGCTAATATGAAAAGCATCACCAGCTTTTGATTAGGAGCAATTGAAGCTGGTTTATTATTTTAGTCAGAAAAAAGCTGGAAAAATCCTATCTTGCTGTGTGTTTTATCTTCCATTGTGGAAAACTAAAACAGCAGTAGCAAATAAACCTTGTACCAATTCAATTTGGAAATCACAAGTTCAGCAAAAATGCAGAGACACAACAAATTATTGAAGTTACCAGGTTTGAAAAGACCTTTATAGGAAGACAAGGTGAACTAGAGGTGTAAATAAGTTTTTTTAAATTGAATGAGTTTTCTAAGAAAGCTTTAAAACAGACAAATTACAAGGTGAAGATATAACAGAGATTCAGAATATCATTTAACCACGGGAATTCGAACCAGGAAACAAGGTTGCTCACCTCTGGAACAAATACTCCAGCTTCCAGGAAATCTGCTGGAGTGCAAGGAACTGATAACTGTTGCAGCAGCAGGTGGACCAGGGCCCCATGGAAACTTTTCCCACAGCTGTGCTTAAGACAATGTCAGAAGGCATTGAAGGCCTGTTCCATAAATCAATAGGGATGCAAAGGCACATGAGGAGCAGGACATACGCACAAGCTTCCCAAAACAGGCCAAGCGCCCCAGGCAGGAAGGAGAAATGTGTAACTAACACAGGCTGTGCATTATCTCTACAGTAAGGATGCTGGGACAATGAGGATGACCAAGGCCATGGCCATGTCCTCCTCATCCACAAACCTGACACAAGTAAAACATGCCAACACCACAGACCCATCACTTCTTCCTTTCCTTCCCATCTAGAAATTGTCCCAAAACACATGATATTTTGGTGGTAATACCAGTGAAAGTGACAGAGGTTATGAGCCTTTTGGCTCAAAGTCAAATTATTGAAGAACTTCACAGACTCTCAGAGTTCCTTCCATGACTGCCCTAATTTGTGTCTTCGCTGCAAACAGGGAGTCAACAAAGAACCACCTAAAGAACTCATATTTTGCAGTTTGTGAGCCTTCCCTTTTCTTCCTACTCATCTGCACTGGCAGGTTGATTTTTTTCCTCAATCTGGACTGAAAAAAAAAATAAATAAAGACATCAATTTATTTTTTTCAAATACTAACAAAACCCAATGGGAGAATCAGGCAAGAAGAAAATTGCAGGCTTTTCAATCTCCTATTGTAGGGAAGTATGCTGGAAAGACATTCATAAAATGAAATGAATGTAAAGAGTACATCCAAGAGTGCAGATTAGTGAGGAACGCATGTGCTAGGATTTGCATAATTCCAGCTGGTTGGTGGAACATTTCATATTAACAATAATGCTAAAAATAACGCATTTTGAATATACTTGAATAGACTACGCTTAAGCACTGCTGTTTCCTTCACAGTCGATGGGTGCTTTATGACACTCAAAGGCAATGGCAGGGCAGGAAAATTCACCCTTGAGTGAGGTGGTTACAACCAGCCTTGCAAACAGCTACAGCTATTGCAGTGAAAAACTCCAACATATATAATCAAGCAACACAAAATTCCTCCACCTACTTGTCAATAACCCTTTAGTGCCTGCAAGAATCCAGACATTAAGTTCTTGGCCAAGTTCGCACTTGTTTGATAGTGGGTCTAAATTAAGCATTGCAAGAAAGAGAGACTCCTGTAACTCCATCGTCTCAAAAACTCACATCTTTCAAGAGTCTTTACTTCAGTGCCTCTAAGCTTTGAACTAATAAAAATGTTTATGTTTATAGGTTGCTCTCTTTAAGGCTTCTCTACCCTGGCTCATAATTTTATTTTGTGTCTTTTGATTTAGTGGGGTTTTTTAAAGCACAGCTCCTTCAATATATGTTTATGTAAGGATTTCATTTTTCCTTTAAAATAAAAACCCAGATGCTCTTAGTCTTCATTGTTGAAGAGAGAAGTTTTGAAAACATCTCCAAGCTGAAGATAAAAGATCAAAAACCAGAAGGCAAATAAAAAGAATGTATGCTTTTTTTTTAAGCCCCATTTTTTTTCAGCCAACATCATGATGTTTTTGAAGTATAACATGATTTATAAAGGTTAGAACTGGAGAAAAAAAAACACAAAACAAAGAAAATGCCTTCCCCTGCAAGCATGAAAATACCTGTTTAACCATAGACATAACAGTATGCCAAATAAATTCGTGGAATTATACATATGCATAAATGCAAACATGTATGAATATTCACAATATGTGATACAAACTTTCATTTATTTATGTTTCTACATAATAAAAGTGAGTATCAGCCTTGGGGATATGATTGATCATGGCTCAGTCAACAGAGCATCCAAAAACAATCCCAAATCAAAAGTGCTGCATGTAGAGATACAGTATGAAGAGGAAAAAATCACACATCAGCCAAGCTCTGCAGTTACCAAATACCCAAACCAATAAATAAAATGAGGCAGTCACCTTTGAACAGAAAATACCACTTATGTAAAGCTAAAGTTTGGGTGGTGAGGTGGCAAAGAGATGGAATTTTTGAACTGACAATCTCCTGAAAGATGAAGGGAGCAGCCTCCATTAAACTCAGAAAACTCAGTTCCTAAGTCTGACTTACGAATGAGCAGTAGATATTTGATTGACTCATTCATACTCAGCTTTAATTTTCAGTATGTCAGTAGCTCGATTTTCAGTCCCGGAGCACCTACAGCTCCACTGAAGTAGTAGGAGATGTGAGAATTCAGCCTCTTTGAAAATTCAGCTAAAGGCACTTGGAGTAATGAATAAAACGTAGGCTCAGTTGCATGCCTATTACTGTACCATCATTATGACTGCTCACAAATTAGGCACAGAGTCTCACACATGGTCTTAGTCATATGGGGGACAGTTTCAAAGACGCATCACGAGATGATATGAATCCAACTCCCTGTAAAAGCATATACCTTTGAAAAGCTCACTCTGCGCTTTGAACAGTTTTTCACAATGGTTCTCTTCGAGGATTTGGTGGTAATAGAAATAATTCCTTATATGTCACTGGTTAAAACCTCAAGATTATTGAAAAAAGGCTTAGGTTTTGTGCAAGAGGAGGGAAACTTCTCACATTGCTCCTGGGAAATCTATGTTGCAACAAGAGGAACAATGTAGGGCAAAGATCATGCAAGAGTGAAAAAAATATAGCTGCTACACTGCTACATGAGGGACATCTCATTTTAGTCCCCTAGTAAATCCATTCTTTTTTTTCAGCAAATTCATGCCAGAAGGGCAAAAAAATAAGCTACCTTCCAGTTAAATCCATTCACAAAATCAACACGATTTTGAACCATCCCTTGTTTGCTTTCTTTCCATTACAGTTTGGAATTAACATAACCTAGTTTATTGGTTTTTCATGCTCTTCAACATTTGTCTTTTTATACAAGACTGAAAACTAAACTTCAGAGGTCAAAACTGGGGCAGAGGAGAGGGAGGAAGGCAGGCCCCTTTCATTAATCACAGGCAAGGGTTTCAATCTCAGACTGACATAGGATTCACAGTATAACCACACAGTTAGATTTTAAAATTACCCAAATGTATTCAAAATGTTTGCTTAGTTGAATCTGTTATGCTTTGATAGAATCACTCCCTGTCATAAGGGTATGGCAAGGAAATATAATATGAATGATAGTACCAATAAATTATCATTTTAAACCATAACCACACCTTTACATGATCTTCTGATCTTTACTATGAAAAATGCATTTAGGCAACAGGTAAAACAAAGTTCCTTGGAGTATATAATCTTCTGAAATGTTATGAAGGAATGGAAAAAGAGTGAGCCATCAGATAAAGCTGTAATTTCATGTGCAGTTCTGATTAAGTCAACAGGAATTTTGTTTATATTTGGGGGATTTTATCCTGATACTGTTATGTACATTGTTATGACCTATCTAGATATTGTTATCTAGATTTTTTTTCTCTGAAGACAATAAACTGCATGCAGCCAAGCACCTGGTTCTGAAAGAGGAGGATGAGCACAGGACAATAAGCCTTACAAGCCACACAGGATAACAAAGTGATGCTATCCAGAATCTGGGCAATATATTGGCTCAAATAACATTTATGACCTGTACCATAAATCTGCTTAGCAGCCAACATTTGCAGTTTCATGAGTCTCTATTCCTCTATTCCTTCGCTAAGTACAACTTTGGCCTCTTCCTTGGCTAATTATTGTTAAGTATAGGTGGATTATTCAAATCAGTTTCAACATGATTTACAATATGCCTGATCTCTAAGAAATAATTATGAAACAAGGAGTAGGACATCTGAATATTTTGTCTCCAAATTCGTTCTTCCCCATGGACGAATGCTGGATGCCATGGTAGATTTTGGTTACAAAAGAATGGAAGATTCCTCTCTTTAAACTCTATAAAGCTTGATTTACCACCTAATCTCATACTTAGGGGAAACCAAGAAGGTGAGCAGAACATAATAGTGATGGTCAGCCTTTACCCAGGGAACTTAAAAAGGTAGTTTGACATTCTGGAGCCCACATTCTCAATTTGAAAGCAGAATATAACCTAAGCTAAAGATGTGTTGGAACACTATCAAAATATTATTTGTCCATGGAACATCTGCTAAGAGGAGGGAAGAAATATTTTGGAAGTCACGACTACTTGAACATCCATGGTCTAAGGAAAAAAAGTGAAGACACCATTTGGAGTACATGACATTTGGAATAGTTTAATGGGCAACTGATGATGTTATGTATTATCTGGTCTTTAAAATGTTAGTTTTTCCTCTTCTCTCCCTTTATTTTGCCAGAATACAGTTTAAGCCTGAAACTTTTCAGTGAAGTTTTTTTTTTTTTCAACTTAGTCACTGGAATAGTCAGAAGTTTAATATTCTCTGAATTCAATGCAAAGGACAGATGCTTATACATGCTAAGGGACAGTTAATTTTCTTCTTGTGCTCATACCAAGATAGGAGTGAGGATAGCATTTTGCAAGCTTTGTATAAAGAAGAATACCAGGAGAAGAGTTGCAGTTATGCATTACAGTTCAGTCACTGCAGCTGGATACAATCCATATAATTTGCTTACATCTTCACGAGATCTTCAATGCAATGAGTTATTCACAATGTCAAATATTCTAGACAGGTCAGAAATAAATCTGTCTATGAGTTATTACTAAGAAATAATCCATCAGCAACACAAAAGTAATCTCTGCTATATTCTAGTCCAAAGTCCAATTGAGAAGGTCTAACACACTGGCCGAGATTGGTTGCTTCTGAGCTTGGCATTTTGCCATTTTTTCAGTCATCCCAGAAAGAAACAAGGAATTAGGCAATGTGTTAGCTTGCCAAACCAATGACATAAAACCTCCCTATTAGTCCTGATTGGATTATTGTGTTTTCAAGGAAGGTAATAAACAAAAAGAAAAATATTTTACACTATGTACGTAGACACTCTTCATAATCTGAGGCATATCAACTATTTTTTCCTCACGTTCTTCCTCTCTCATAAATTCTCTCCAAAGTGCTGATACACATCAGATTCTAAAGACTTGAAAGAGAGGAGCATAGGAAAATAATCTAATTTGATACACTGCCACTGTGCCTGTATGGATGCAGAGCATAGGTATTTTTTATATGAGAATTTATTTTCTGTAAACCTGATGATAAGAGAAGGTTTTAAAACCCACAAGCATTCATCCTCCCATTTGAAGAACTCCTACATGTAGGTCACTGATAGAAACAGTTAGGTTTGAAGGGGGTAAAGGGAAAGATATGCTAAATATTGATAATAGTTTGGGTTTCTTCTTGCTCCCCAAATCATATCTTCCTGAACACTCCAGACAGACAGAACATCCATTACTGTTGTACTAATTTCTGTCAACAGTGAACTTCAATACAGGCCTAAATCTGCTGCCACTGCAGCTGGTGAGAATACCTCTAAAACAGGACTAATGTCAACCACTGCTGCCAATGCAGCCTTAAAGCAGAGATCAGCCTGCCCTTAAACCACTCCCTTTGAGTGGAATGCCAGTTCAGCCGAACACTTAGAGACAATCACAAAGGAGAAAGGAAAGCACAACTCTGGGTATTTTCTTCATCTTGGGATTTTTTTTTTCAACAAAAGCAAAACAGCCAGCCCATGAACTCCCTCTAGAACAGGGTGTACTCAACTCATATGCTTCAGTCTTGACAATAAACAGCCTGTGCTGCTGGGCTTAATTGCTGTCTGGCAGTTCCAACACACAAACTTCTCCAGCAGTTTTCAGACACTTCAATAGTGTGGCTCCCTGGAAAACCATCAGAATCCATTCCCTGTCCTGTATTTTTCCCACTTGTCCTGAAGATTTTTCTTGTCAGTTTACTTTGGGTCACAATTGTCAATCACCAAAAATGCTGTTTTGACTACAATTCCACCCAGACCATACTGCAGAAATGTACTATCTTTGGGATAGGACTAATCTTGCCTAACTCACGTTATTTCAGAGTTCAAGCATATATCCTTGGCTACCCAGCTAATTCCCATCATAATCAGAATCTTCAGACAGCTGAAGAGTCATTTAATTCCAACACAGGCTTCTAAATTAAGTGCGATGAATTTACCTCCTTAACTCCGTGTCTATAGATGGAACCCAGAGAATTAGCTCTGGCTAGTTGCTTCCTTTTTTAGATCTGGTTTAGCAATGATTACATGATCTAGCTCCATGTAATAGTGTCAGGTCCTGGTGGGAATTTGATTGGCATGTATATTCTAAAAGATTTCAAATATTTTTTAGTGGCCCTCTGTTTACCCAAAACACCCTATGTTCAGTAACTTCAAGCCAATCTCTAAGAAGTCTAGCTGAGGTGTTCAAATGTCTTAATCTGTTCCTCTTGGAAACTGGAAAAATGTATTTTATGAGGTAATACAGCAGGGTCCATTTTTTTCATACGACAATCAGCAATACTTTATTTTTTGTTCAGTTTCAGACTTGCATAGGAAACAAGGTGCCTGTATTTCTCAATGTGTGATATTTTTCACTTTGATTTTTCATTGGGCTTTCAAATCTGCATGTAAGTTTTGCTTTTAAAGCACAGAACATACAAATACAACTATAATTGATTTTGGCATTCAATGGAAGAAATAGAGTCTCATGTATTTGGGGTTTCTATTATCAGAACACATTTTAGCTACAATTTTTATTTTAACAAAATAAAATGATTATGCAAGAAACTACAGTGGCATACTAAATCTTCCAGACATGAGAACAAATTAATGACTTAGTGGGTGAAACTCTGGAATGCTGACAACTGCAAGCTAGGTTTCTCTAATGCACTGGTAGCACGGTTAACTGCCTGCAACCAAAATGTCTTATAATCCTTATGTGAACCATCAATTTATACCCTTAAACTTACACTGCTATTATACCATTAAATTCCTATTTTTTCCTTGCCAAAGCTTACTTTGTTTTCTTGGGCAAATTCTACTCTAATACAAAATTTTGGCCTGGGGTTGTTTGGAGAAACAGGTGTATATAGAAATGAAACGTACATCAGACTTTGTGGGCATTCACACAGGGTAAAACAGATTTAGCTTGCATGTTGAGATGATGGAAGGGAGAAGTATCTGAAAAAGTAATTAAGAATCAAATACTGTAAAAAGTCATGTATCCCTTTTATCTTACACCTTCTTTTACTTCCTGCTTTTCCTTCAGCTTCCTCCCAGTCAGATCTTCTTTCATATAACATACATACTAAGTACTTTCATGTTCTGTGTAAAAATAGAGTCAGGTTGTTCTAGTTTCTAGCAGAGCAATTACTGAGACACAGGTGTTGTGAAAAAAAGATAAAGGAAGCCTTCTTTCAGAGCCCTGTCACAGAGAAAGAAAAACCAGATGTTGCTTCCCCTGCTCAGTCCTCCTCTATTATTGTACTTTTTGGCTCAGGAAATTCCCAGATCTAGGAAACTATAACCAAGTGGCATCTCCATAAGTTCACTGAGACATCTGCTAGTTCCTAGTGCTGGAGGTACTACTTGGACTTTCACACTGAGCCTGTTTCTGGTGCTTCTTATGTTTACTAATTCCCACCTGATGAAACAGATCCATCAGCCAGGGAGCTGTGGCAGGCCAGAGCCAGGCAGCTCTGGGGCCATCACTGCCAAGAGATGTACTGTAAACCAGTCTAAAGTCATTTTTCCTCCCTGCAGAAACCTAGGTCAACACCTTGTCATTTTGAAATTTCTACTATAACATATCATGGCCATTCCAAAAGACGCCACTGCTTGCAGAATGTACAGTAATTTCATGATTACAAGCCGCATCATTTTGACTAAAATTTTGCTCCCACACTGGAAATGCGGCTTACATTCAGGGGCGGCTAATATGTGAATAATTTTCTGACATTTCCAACCCCAAAAGTGCAAACCGAGGTGCTGAGCCAAGCACCGGCCAGTAAAACCCGGGTTTACGTGATTGTTACAAATTGGTTACTCTGTTGCGCAGCAGGTGGAGCCGGGATGCCTGCTGGCAGCACAGGAGAGGGAGGGAGGCAGGGGATCTCCCTCCTTCCCTCCTCTCCCGCAGCCCGGGGGAGGCAGGGGCTCCATGCTGCCAGCCCCGCGGCTCAGGAGGGAGGCAGGGGGCTCCCTCCCGCCTGCTGCCGTGGGAACAGGGGCGTTCCTTCCCCTCCTGCCACCACCACCATGGGTGCCAGAGGGCTCCCGTCCCCTCCTGCCGCCACCGTCATGGGTGCCGGCGGGCTCCGTGCCCCCCCTGCCACCGTGGGGCAGCACCGGGCCAGGGTGAGCGAGCCCAGAGGCAGCGGCCGGCCCCGAGCGGCCCCGCTGAGTGGCAGCGCCGAGCTGGGCCACCCCAAGTGGGCCGAGCCCTCACAGCCCGAGCCAAGCCAGTAAACCCCTGCCCCCGATCCCACGGTTCTGTTACTATTTGGCAACTTTGTTGCACGTGGGTCCTTGCTGTGAACGACAGAGCAGCTTATAATTGGGTGCGGCTTATTTATGGACAAAGAACGAAATGTTTGCCAACACCCGGCAATGCGGTTTATACTCAGTGCGGCTTGTAATCGTGAAATTACTGTAGTTATAAAACACTGCTCCATAAACTCTGAAAACTATTCAGGGGACTACAAAATAATCACAGAAACTCTTACTAAAAACAAGGGTGGGGGAGACAAGTAATAGAAATTCAAACTTCTTGAAGTAAGGGTAATAAATATGTTTTTATTTTACAGTAATTAACACCATCTCCTTTTCACCTTCAGATCTTTTAAGGTGTCACACTAAATAATGTTCTTCATGAAAAGTCACTTTTAGTGAATTCTAAAAGGCAGAAAAATTACTTCTGAGTAAGAAAGTTTAATTGCTTTTCTTAAACAACACATTCAAAAAGTCTTACAGGTGTGTCCTGACAGACACAACTGCATCCAAAACCTAGATTTCACTTTGGTTTTATGCTTATAGGGTGATATTCTATTCCCACAAAAGCCAATGGAAATTTTGACATCCACTTCAATGATGACAGAATTTCACTCACTGAGTTAAATGACATTTATTAGATTTTCATGTTAAATGCAGAGGAAAATCCTGTTCAGGATTCCTGCTAATCCAGACTCAGAGTTTCTACACGACTAAAGCAAGAAAGTTGGTAACCTCAGATCTCTTCTAAACTGTAAGAAATGACCCAATTTCCCACATTCTTTTGAATACTAAATCTTTGAAGCCTGTGATGAGGGAGGAACTGCTATGTTGCACTTTGAGTTTCACTCAGTATTCTGACTGCAGTCTTTGTGAGTCTGCAAGGATTTACATTCATTGTCTCTCCAGAGTCACTTGCAAAATGATTTATAAAAATTCTCTCTTTGAACTACTATTAGACGCTGTCTAATACAGGAACAAGGAATTCCTGGCCCAAGGGCCAGGTACAATCTGCAACTTAATTTCAGGCAGTCTGCAGCCAATTGAGTTTGCGTGTGTGTATATTTATTATTGGCTGAAAAACCAAAGTGCATATTGACATATGACTTGCCAAACGCCTCTGAGGGACCTAGCTGGTCCTTCTCAAGGAAAGGACCTCTACTCCAGGGCTAATAAACTGCAACTCAACATTACAGCTGCCAACGAAGCAACAAAGAAACATAATATTGCAGATTATTCCAGAGTACATAAATGCAGTATTCCAATGTGATTATCACATAGATTTGCCATGCTGGTGCAAAGGGCACCATTAGCAAGGCATTAGTGAGGTTACTCAGTGCTGGCAGCTTCAAATCAGTAAATGGCAAAGATGGAGATGGAGGAGAAGAGAAGGAAGAAATTACTATACCTTGAGCTTCAGAGAATATTTGGGGACTGCCAGGAAAACAAACAAAAAAGCATCTTTTTGCTTTCAAACATTTTTTGAGCATTTTAAACAGAAAGTGAGGGAGAGTGTTAATTTCTGCAAGGTTCCTTTTTAAGCCAACTGTACTTTTATATCAAGCAACATTAAAAGAGAATGCAATAGATTCAGAGGGGAAAAAAGAGTTCAGAACTGAGGAAGTTGCTCACATCCTCCTGTTACTTGATCTGAACCATCTTATATCCATCTAGGTTATTGCTGTTTCCTCTCTTTGTCACAGATAAATGACTGCTCATGCAGTAAGCAGCACTGCCATGCAACAGATGTGCTCTAATGGACATTTCAAACAGACGCGGGGGAAGGAAGGGAGGAGGGGAAGAAGAGAGGGAGGGAGGGAGGGGGAAGGAAGGAAGGAAGGAAGGAAGGAAGGAAGGAAGGAAGGAAGGAAGGAAGGAAGGAAGGAAGGAAGGAAGGAAGGAAGGAAGGAAGGAAGGAAGGAAGGAAGGAAGGAAGGAAGGAAGGAAGGAAGGAAGGAAGGAAGGAAGGAAGGAAGGAAGGAAGGAAGGAAGGAAGGAAGGAAGGAAGGAAGGAAGGAAGGGAGGAAGGAAGGAAGGAAGAGAGGGAGGGAGGGAGGGAGGAAGGAAGGAAGGAAGGAAGGAAGGAAGGGAGGGAGGGAGGGAGGGAGGAGGTGGAGAGGCAAATGAGAAAGAGGCAAATGTAATGGGTTTATATTGTCACTCTTCATAAATCTTGATCATGTCTTCAACGAGATCTAGAAAAATCACAATTTCACTCCAGGACAGGGATGTTCATTACCCAGGTTCAAACTGTATGAAAAATTGCTGTGGGAGATTCATTCACAATTGATTTATGGCTAAATTGAGGGCAGTGGAAGTGCCATGGCCAATCCACTGCCTTCAAAATATCTTCCAATCTTGCACCAACACTAAAAGCTTTGCAGGAAGCTGCTTCTATCATTTGATAACCTAAACAGAAGGCATTAGCCCAGCACATTCCATTAATCATTCCAGCCACCTAGAAATGAAAGCTGTAACAAAATGGAGAAAGGGGGAAAATTAATAATTTACTACTTCTAATGTAATTATCTCTATCTGGAAAAATATACCATTCTAAAATAAACACTTCTCTCTTTATCAGCCTGAGAGAGTCCTTAGGAATATGTATATTTAAAAATCTAACAAATTTATTCATATTTCTTTAGGAAAAAAAAAAAAGAAAAATCTTTCTGTCAGAGAGAAGACTCAAGCTTCAGAATATCTGTTCATCTTATTTTTAAAAATACCTCATTTCTTGAGAGTTGTTCAAGGCAGGCTAAACAAAAGGATGGCTTCATATAACAGATTGTTTTTGAGATCAGCTGTTCAATGTCTCCATATGCTTCAAATCAATACAAAGGGCACATGGATGTTTAGATTAATTTCTATGCTCCAAGAAGTGCAAAAATATCTAAGGCCATGCATTCTATGCTCACCAGCAAGTTAATCATCAAGAGACACATTGCTAAGGAACTGCACCATGCCTTCAGGAAAATTTAACTCATATGCTGCTATGGCACAATGAACGTGTTGACCCTGAGCAGCAGCAGAGTGAAAGGAAAGTGAAAGGAAAGTGAAAGGAAGATAAAAAATTATGATTTTGCTTCAAGGAAAAACCCCTCCAAAAAAAGGTAGCATTCTGACACTGTGAAAGGAACTAGGACCTACTGAGAAAAAGCCATTTGTGTGCAACCCTGAAAGAAGGATGTCGTGAAAGCCACTAGAAAAAAAATCACACCGTGTTATTCTTGTTTGCATCCTATTGAGCGATCTCCTATCACACTTCAATATAAATTCATTTGTGCCTGCACACACCCAGACACATACATTTGTTTCATGTATACCTGAGTAAGTGGCTTTAGGCCACTGTTTTTTCCCAAAGCATGCCAACTAGACTAATGAGATACTACATGTTATAAAAGAGATTTTAAAAGTTGCACAGTAGCTGAATTACACTGTATCGGCACAAGCACTAGACATCGCAAAAAAAGGCTTTTTTTAAAAAAATGAGCGCAGTACACTGTATTATTAACTTCTCTTATAGAATGTAAACAGGATTTCAGAAGAGGAATTAATCATGAAAAATTCAAATAGCAGTTTGAAAACTGGAGCATGAAGAAACTAAATAACAAACCCTCTGACAAGGCACATTTGTTGGGAGTTAGGTTTTTGTAGGACTACAGCTGTCAGGTATGACTTTGTCAGGACTGTGTAAAAGTTATTCATGTCATTAAAAGACAAAGTCCTGTCTTTTACCCCTCTTAAAATCTTAAAGTTGAGGTCATGACATTAGGACTGAACTGTTAATATCACCTACCAAATTAGTGATAATTACTATCTTTCTGAACCACTGTGGGCTTTTTTCCTCAATCCCTGTGGGCCTACGCTATGGGATAAGTGACTAAGTTCCTGACACCTCCAACATAAGCAGTATCCTCCATACTTATTTCTCTTCTTCTCTATCTCCTAAGGCTATATTTTTAGTCCTTCTTCTGGCAGGAGTTTTCTTGGGCTCTTGAATGTTCTTGTCACCTTTTTCAAATCCCCCTACTTCAGTCACATCCTTTTTGAACTTGGGAGGCCAAAGTTCTGCACTGTATTCTAGCTGAGACCACAGGGACAACTTTATTGGAAAGGCTGTACAATATCCTCTCAGTTACTCAGCTTCTTAGCAGTCTTGAATGATGTGCAACCTGATATCACAGTTGGGTTTTGGCTGTTGTAATTTGATCAAGTGTCTCCACTGATCTCACATACTCATCTCTTCTGGATCTGTCAGGACTGACTGCACACACTCAATCGTTCCTTATTCACTACTGATCTTCATCCAGCACCGTTTTGCCCACTTGGTGGAAAACTTTAGAACGAATACTTCTTGCTCCTCCTGAACAGACTGTGTAAGTATTTCCACCCAGATTTTGCAACATGGTGGCTGCAGCTCTCTCTTAATAAATAGGTAAATAGCAGAAATCTTTGTTAATTTGCAGATCTCCAAAGCCCAACTTTCTACCCCAGCAGATTAGCCTAGCCCTCTACTTTTCCTGTCCTCCCCAGCTTTCAGTCTAATAATAGTATTTTGTCTGTTACTCCACAACACTGGAGTTTTTGTAGGTTTTTATGTCCAGAGCTCTGTCACTCACAGCATTTTGTTTGCAGTTACTTATTACTTTTCTAATACATTCTCCATGCTAGAAGATCACTGAAACATTGGCTCTTATTGGCAAAAAAAAACAAACAAAAAAACCCCAGAAACAAATAAACTGGTGGACTACATCGTGCCTCTCTGATAGCTTACTATTGTTTTTAAATGAGGATTTCAAGCTGGTTGCCAAGTCCAGATGTAAAGTGTTACTTAAATATATCACTGAATTAACTAACTATGCCTGTAACTGATTCACAGCTGAAGCTCTGTTTCCAGTAGAATTTATAGGAGACACAAGCCTCAAATCACTGTGAAACCCAGCCACAAATCAAAGTCCTCTGGCATATGGGACCAATTGGTCTAGCAAAGGTTTGCTGCTGGAGTTCGTGCTTGAATCCCAGCCCTTGGCCGCTCCATTTCTGCTCACAACATTTTGCTGTCTTCAGTGTTGCACTGCTCTCCTTTGCAGATTTGCCAGACACCCATGCAGATTCATGGGTGTTTCTGTATGACTTCTGGAAACCAGAACATGCCCTGTTATTCTAGAAGCTGTCAAGGGTTCTTCTTGCCTCGAGGCCCTCCAGAATTTGAGTTCTGAGCTCCAAAGGCTCATCTGCCATGCAGAAATTCAAAATTTTGATATGAGACAAATAAGCAATCCAGGAAGGACAGAAAGAATGAGTAGGACATGGTGTCTTCCATGATCTCTGCTGCATCAAGGAAGCAGCTCTATCAAGGATGGTTTTTTAATCATTCTTCTCCAAGAAAAGCTTAACTGGATGCTGTGTACCTTTGATGAATACTAGGAAAGAACAAGCCAGGAGAATTCCACTGACTCAACCAGCATTTTGGAGAAAGGAAACAAAGGAAGAAAGAAAACCTAGTGTGTATGATGTGGTCCAACTTCACTTTCATCATCTTAGATGGAGAGACAGAGACTGCTGAAACCTAGCAGAGGCCAACATGACAGCAAGGTTATTGTAGATGATATCCGTAATAAAAAATGCAATAAAATTACAAGGCTTCACTGGTGTTATTACACTTTTGGAATTAAATTCCAGCACCGAAAAACTCAATGGCATAGACATATTCTGAAATCTTTCAGACAAACCCTCACAGTGACAGCATTGCTTCCTCAGGGCTCAGCCCTGCCTTGCCTGAAATTAGAGTCTGCCTCCTTTTCAGTTTCAGCACTGCAAGACGAAACCTTGGCATCTGTTCCATGTAAGCATCCACAGGCCATTGAAAAAACTGCAGCCACTCTCCCTTAAATCCCTGTCCCACACTTGTTTGTTCAGGAGTCTGCAACATTATCAATGTCTCATTATCAATGTCTCATTATTGAATCAAATGCCACCACAGTGACTGAAATGCAGCCCAAAAGTGGGCACTTATCTATTTGCCCCCAAGTCAACAGCACACAGGGCAAAAAAGACAACAGCAAAAATCCCTATATGTGTGTTTCCCCGCTCCACAACAGCTGCATTTCATCATGTCATCCACCCCAGGATCACTATGTCTGTGTTGAGAATATAGCTCTGTTCCCAGCATGCTCCCCATTTTCAGTCAGTTTCGTGTGGTGGGTGCTGAGTAACCTTCCTTCTTCCTTACATCAGCATCTTTGAGGCTTTAATATTCTGTTTGATCTGTTTGAGGTTGTGGGAGGAGTAAGCAATTTTCTGTCTGGCTTATTAGCTAGGTAGGAAATACTCCCCAATAAACGTATTCTGTAGCATTGCCTTTAGACCTCTTACTTATGACATTGTTCTGCCCCCTTTTTTTTTGTTTTTATAAGACTTTTTTGTTTAACTTTACGCATTCAGGCAAGTAGATATAATACAAATAACCTGAGCCAGCGTTATTTATAACTTTACTGCACATAACACCCTCATTCTCCCCACCACCCTTTCACTCTATAAAAATATACAAGAGTAAACAGGCACTCCAGAAAAAGAAACCCAGGCATCCAGTTAAAACTGAACAGCTAAGAGCTTAGCAGCAGCAAATAAAACCTCACCTCCATGTGAATAAAGCCTTGCTATTTAGTCTGGTTACAGATGCACTATGCTGCAAATACTATGCTGTGGTACCTGTTCTTCTCTACCATCTTTACCACAAGTCTGGAGGATTACATAAGTGGATACCAAAGAACCGGTTTGGAGAATTGAAAAAAAAGCAAGTATGTTTAAAAATTTGGACTTAAAATTGTACAAATCAGAATGAAAATGCTGAAGTATAGACTGTGTAATGTGGAAAAAAAGGGAAGGGAAGGGAAGGGAAGGGAAGGGAAGGGAAGGGAAGGGAAGGGAAGGGAAGGGAAGGGAAGGGAAGGGAAGGGAAGGGAAGGGAAGGGAAGGGAAGGGAAGGGAAGGGAAGGGAAGGGAAGGGAAGGGAAGGGAAGGGAAGGGAAAAGGAGCCTAGTTGAACCACTTTAAAGGAACAGCTTTGCCCAACTTTCTGCCCAGATTTGTGAGCAGCATTTCACATCATTTGCCTGCAGTTTCTTTCAAGGTACTGATAAAGGGGTAAGTGTCACTTAAAACAGAAACATCTATTACTCAAGCCTCCTGCTCATCACAGATGAGGCATGTCCCTGGTTAACAACGTGGGCTTCATCTCTGTGGAGGCTCACAATAGCTTCAGAGCACTTGGCCAAAAGTCTCAACAAGCCATCAGGCTGAGAAGTGAAAGGGCACTCAAATGCTTCTTTTGTGTTGTCTCATGAAGAAAATCTTTAGAAGAATTTTACAGGGAAGCTTTTAGAGAAAATAAAAATATTTATTTCTTTCCTCTACTGAGGATTTCTGAATTCACACTGACATTTTACTGAGCAATTACTTAGCATGCTGTACACCACATTCCACTAAAAACAACAGCAGACACAGTAAAGTTCCACTTTTCCCCAGAAGATGACAATAGTGCATACTTTTCATAGAGTGTTACAATTTTTCAAGGTTTGGGAGGTTTTTCTGTCTTTTTTTAAAGGCTCAAACAAGGGAAAATACGTTTGAAAGGAAGGATCTATGACAAGAGGAACACTGAAACTGGAGATACAAAACTTGTTTCCATGATACATTAAATATCCTACCATGGTCAAACAGACACACACAATAACATTTATATTTGCAAAGGATCCACAACCATAGGTCTTCCACCACCTCTAGAAGTTGCTTCAGCAGCAGATTTTGTAATCAGTCACAGGCACCTGTAAGACAGAAGAATAAGGAACAAGTATTAACAGAGAGACACTTCTCCATTTCACAGCTTGTATCTCATTACAATTTGCAAGAATCTTTAAGGTCAAGGGTGACTAATTCATCTCTTGGTCCTGTGCCATTCTGTGATCAGCAGATATCTGATTTATCTGTGATCTAGTTGTAGAGCAGGGACAGCAGGGTTGTCCATGGAAACATCCAGCAGTACCCAATCCTATAAAAGATGGAGGAAGTGAAGCAGCTTCGCACCTCTCAGCCTCCAATCAGCAAGACCACCCTCCATTTGGTGCACAAAGTGAGTGTTCTTACCCACCACATAGCCTTATGGTTTATGTCACTTGTGCTGTTAACAGCACGCTGGGGAAAGGTAAGACAGCAAACATGCATTTGTAATACACCACCCAGCTCATCAACAGAAGCAGCAAAACCTTTAAAACAGACATAACAGCAAAAGCAATTAAGGAAATTCCTTCAGTTCAGAGCTACCTGGGGCGAGCACATGAACTGGCAACAAGCTGCCTGGAGGCCCTGGAGAGCAGTTGCTGAATTAGTGAGGATTGGAACAACTAATTGGTGATTGTTTATCAAATCATACACTAGCAATTCCACTGTGCTCTAAGAGGGAGGCAAGAATAAAGCCATTTCAGGTGCCACCACTGTGAACTTAGCATTTTTCTAAGATACGTAAGACATATTCTTCAACTCTTTTAAGTGTCCATATGCAGACTAGACAGAGGCTGGCAGGAGGCACATTTATAAGTGCATTTATTTCAAGTGTCTCTGCTAGTTCAAAGGACTCAAACAAAAACTGTTGTCTAAAAAAAAACACAGATGTGATTTGGAGAGGAGAAGGAGGACAACTTATCACTTTTGAGGTGGGAGGGAGGGATGGCAAATATGGTACTAATTAATATAAAACCTTCTCCTTGCTGCCCCGCTGTCCCCAAACATAAAAACTGAAGAGTCTACTCTGCTCTGCTCTCTCAATACTCTTGGCACGTACCTCCTTCTCTCTCCCCCTCACACTCCCTCTCTCTCCATAAAGGGGCATGAAATGAGAAATTTTAGCAAGGTTTCTTTACAGAAGAGAGGCTTGGCTTCAAGCCCAGTATACATATGTGGGAGGGAGTCTTCAAAGAGAGACTCCCTCAGCGCTGCCCAAGAAAGTCGTACTTCTCACGGTCTGCGAGTGAGGCTTTCTGAGACTTGCTGGCTCAAGCCCTACCAGTCCCTCAGAGACAATAAATGCCCAAGGAGGTAAAAACATCTGCATGGTGCTGTCTTGAATTCTCCTTAGTTTGAACTTTAGGAATAAATGACCGCATGTCAAGAGGAATGGCTAAAAAACCCCAAACTCAATCAAAAAACAATAAAGAAAACTTGGGGTGTCACTGGGTTTCCATTTTATGTCCACTTCTATGAATTAGTTGATTTATACTAATGATTTTTGTTGTCTTTAGCTTCGTACAGAAGATTTCTTTTCAACAAGTCCTTGTAGACTCCTGTAATGGTGTGTTGGTATAGTCATACAAGCACAGACAATTTACACTTTATAAAGGGCATTTCCAGGTATAGTTTAACAATGTTTCTATGAACAGATTAAGTTGTCCAAGAAAAAAATCATTTTTTCCCTCTGGTCTAACTTCATACATTCTAAGGCTTTTGCTAGCATAGCAAGGTTGACTAAACTATAACAAAATTCCTACCTGACACAGCTATGCCAGCAATACTAAAGCCTTCCTCTCAATTAGGTGGAAGTATTTAATATTTAAGCAACATTTATATTACAAGTTTTTCCCCTCACAGCACAGTGGATCCTCCCCAGTCACCTAGCTTTGCATTACTTCCTGCCCATATTCTGGTAACCGTGGGTCTCCCAGACAACATTTACAGCATAAAGTATGCAACTGCAGATTCACTGAGGGCCATTTAAAAGGAGTTTATCTTTGATTGTTTAAAAAATTTCCCTCCATCATGCAGAAAGACATTCTGCAGTTTCTGATGAACCTTCATCTCCAGCGTACAGCCAATTCTGACCCACTTCTTGGTATTGTGGTAGTAAATGCTGTACCGCGCAGTTGAAATGTATGTTTGCTTTAGTTGTGTCTCCATCCTGTTTTAAAATGCACAACATGAATCAAATGCATCTAGTTTCCTCAGCCATATTTCCACTTTGAACATATCAGGAGGTAAACAAAGCAGACAGCTCTTAACCAATTCTTTTTTTCTGTAATTAAGTGGGAGTTTCTTACCATGCCAAATGAAATCCAGAATGCTTCAGTGTAGATGCCTGAAAAAGAGAGAAAAGTGTTTAAAAGACAGTCTTTTGCACAATGAAAGTCTTACTAAAAAAAAATATATAGAAAAAAAAGAAAAAAGAAAACTACTGCCAGCATAACAGCATAATTCTATAGGTTGAGTTAAATAAATAAATACTTATCTGATTAATTGTTGCCTGGAATCCATTTGTGCTTGTATCTCTTGAGTTAGAGGCCATATTAAAAAAGTGCACAGGAGATTTGAAATCTGAGGACAACCTAAAGCTTGGTTCTAAGAAGGCTCAATGCACCAGTACTTTCCCATGGCGTGGGTGAGACAGGTTTAGTCATCAGGTGTGACAGAGAGCAGTCTGTTGCAATCCAACATAACATGGAGAGCCAACTAGAAAGCAACGTATTTAGCACATACACTGCACACATTACAATATCCTCAAAGAACAGAAAATCAGGTGTTTCAGTACACAGGTTTTATTCAGGTCAGCTGCATTTTAGACTCTCTGAAAAGCTACAGCAAGTGCCTGGATAGAAAGATGTTCACAATTTGGAGATTATTGCCAGACATCAACATCACTGTTATTCACTTGTTAGTGACACACTAAGGTACTATGGATACAGCTACTAAGACAAAACAACCCTTCAAAATTAATAAAACATCTTTGCAGATTAGGACTTCACCTGAATCTGGTTTTGTCCATCTCAGACTTCTCTTTTTTAAAATCCTTCTGCCTTTCTCTTCTGCAAGAACACTCACTGAAATTCTTCCACAAAAGCTCAAATTGCTTTTTAAGGGCAGGAACTTGTTTGTCATGTATTGAAAACAATATCCTGGTACAGGGTGGGTGTAATTACACAGGAAGAGACAGATGGGATCAGCTTGGAGACTGAGGAAGTCAAGCATCCTCACGACTTTCACTTTTTCCTCCTCAGGCAAGCGCAAACAGCCTCAGCCCCTTCCCCAGTCTCACTGTCCCACTCTCTGGGACTCCCCAGCTCCCAGCAGTCTCTGGTGAGGTGATTCCCTGAACCAGAACTGCATCTTTGTGTACAATAGCCTTTGGGAGAGTTTTCTTTAAGGGGTATGTCCAAAAACCCCTGCTGGCATGGGAACTCTTGGCATCCATAATATCCCAGGGCAATTTCACAGCTACAGAAGTCCTTTTAGCTCGCTTTAAAACTGTCACCTAACCATCCTCTTGAGGCTGCTTCGCTCCCATGGCATGGGAGAATGAATGGGCATTTTCTATTTGCCTTCTCTATGCCACTTGAGAGTTCACAGACCTTTGTTTCTTCCTGCTTCCAGATAGATGCCCAAGTGCTATTTTCCATATGGGAGTCACTTCACATTTTTATCAATATTTCCTGTGCCATATCCCCTTCTTCTGCATCCTTTCTAAAATTATGGAGCAAGGATGCAATACTGAAGTGTGCCATGTATTTATGCTGTAGCATAAAGACTATTCTTTTTGTACACAATTTCTCTACCAATCAGTTCTAGTAATCAGGTTTTTTTTCTTTTTCTCATTCCTACTGCACACTCAGCAGACATTTTTATACAATTATTATAAGCTAAGGTTTCTTGCCAAATGATAATTTAGATTCCATCAATTTAGAATTGCTTATCTTCCTCTGCACTATTCTATGTTCATAAACAATGAATTTCAACTGACAGGCCATCCTTCAGTCACTCTCTATGGTGAGGTTGTTTTGCAGTCCCATAGCACATCCTCACCTCAGCTATCCTGTCTGATCTGGTACCATCAGGAGGCTTTCTTCCTCATTCTCCACCTCTTTCAGGACTATGATGAACAGCACCAGACTCAATAGCATGACTTCACTGGTCTTTCCTTCCCTTCTCTAAAAGTTGGCCTGTTTCCCCTCATTTTTATTTCCTAAACTGAAATTACTAATAATTAAGGATTTTGACCCTTACCCCATGGTAGCTTGATTTCATTGAAGGTTTTGAAGATCTATAAATAATAAAACAAGCAAAACTTAGAAAATTTGTTTATGCGATTGTAACAGAAGTACAAACATCCTGAAGCTCAAAAATCTTCTGTCCAAAATCTACTGTCCAACCCTTCTTTAAAGTAACCCTTATCCCTCACACACCAAGCTTTTAGCTTCTTGAAATGACAACATACATTACCTACACCCTGGAACACCTCCTCCCCAGCCACAGGAGTTACCCCATCTGTGGAGAATGTGCCACTTGCCTCAAAGAGGGCTTTTCTCACCCTGCTTCCTTGAATCACAGAGAACTGCTAACAGGAGGGCCAGTTCCAGACCCAGCTATGGGCTGCAAATGCCCTGTTGCTTCCAGGACCATTAAGCCAAGGTATGTAATAGGAGACCAGTTCTGGAGATTTTTTTCTTTTCCATCTGGAAAGACATGTTTTCCTGTTCTTTTGTATTTTGGAAAAGCTGTAGCTCTTCTCTCCCATTCTCAGCCTTCTTGTACACATGCATAGGTTGAACAATGATGCATGTTCCATGCTCACACAAACCCTTTGGTTTTGAATGTCATTCAAACAACACAATGCCACATATGGTTTCCCAGTGTTCAACAGCAGTTCAGAAGTCCCAAATTAGACTCTGAGGCCCACAAAATAAAAAGGAATGTGGTGCATATGTTCCCAGTTCTAGCTCAGCAAATACAGGCTAGAGGAAGAGAAAAACATCAAGCCTGGTAACTTAATATTACACCAGATGAATAAGTATAATTTTCTAAATAAAAATAATTGGCTCAAATATAATGCCAATAACCCTTCAGGGACTTGAGCTGGTGAGTGCCATTGAGAATAATAAAAGAGGCAATTCTTACTGCATGCATACACTTTAAGAACAAAAACACAGTGTGAGAATTTTAATTCCAATTACTTGGATAAAGCTGGCTGCCCTGAATCAGCAAGCAAAGCACAACGGCTACAGTGAAGTACAAAACCAAAAGAACTGTAACTTTTAGACAGCAATCCAACCTCAGCTAAGCACAACTCCAGCACAACTCATACCAATTGAATGCTGTGCTACAACATGTAGCTTCTTTAGGAATAGGACCTCCACCATAAGAAGTACAGACCCCTGGCACACACCAGATCTGAAGTGGCTGCTCATCACAGAGCAGTGCTGTGGATGGAAAGGTGTCTGCTCAGACCCTGCATGGCCCTTTCCTGCACCAGAAGCAGTACATAATTGCTCCTAAGCAATGAAGAGTTGAAAAAAATAAAACTTGAAGGAAATAGATACTGGTATTATTCTGATTCTGCCTTCTCCAGCAGAGTCCTGTTCATTGCAGCCCTAAAGCACAGAAGCAGTTGGTACTTCCTCCTCAGAAGAAACTAATCCAGAAACTGGCCAACACTACAATTAAAGGATGCACTTATTCATACACTGACCCTCTAGATTTCCCCAAGGTAACCAGTGAAATCTCAGTCTACCTTTTTCAAGGACATAAATCCTGTGGGAGCAGAGCAGTCAGCCCCTGCCATCCTGGCCAGGATGCATTTCCTGCAGCACATGTTGCTTCCTTAATACCCAGTGCAGCTGGAGGAAGGAGTGGATTCAGTCCAGCTCATTCACCATTTAAAAATTAATGGTAAATGCAGCCTCTCTAGCTGCAGGTAAAGCACCCCAGAGACCTCTGAAAACTAATGTCAGCCCTCCAACTCCTGTTCCTATTACAGCACTAATCTTGAGGTTCATCCAAACACCAGTAAATGCTTAAAGCAGCCCATTAACTCTACCAAAGGACTGATTTTCACTCGGCTCACATTCACAGAAAGGTAAATGCAACATGCCAATACACACATTCTGCTATCAAAGAACTACTTCGAAGGATCAAATTTTTAATATCTCATACTTATTTACTGACGCCTGCCCTAGCAGACATATGTAACCTAATACTATATTTTACTGATATTGCAGATGGTATAACCAATCTCCTAAACTCTCAACACTCTCAATGGATTAGTATGATGTGTGGAGCAGTTTTAGCTTACAAAGCACTACTTTAGTGTGTAGAGTTATTGATTTAACTTAGAAATTCTGCTATGTTGTGTCTTTTTACTGATTTACCTTTACAGAAGTGTAAGAATATCTTTTTTCTCCAAAAAAACTTTGACACACTTCCTTATCCAATACAAAATATTGCTCCTGGTAGGATTTTGGGACAGGTACTCAGTAATCAAAATTATGGACTTTTGGAAAAAAATTTTGTCTTGCACATTTTTGTCTCCCACATTACTCATGTCTTTTTTTCTAAATAAACCTGGCATACCCCCTAAACTTTCCACAAATTTCTCAAAGAAACACTTGCAGTTATATATCAGCACATCTTCCCCTCTTCTGGGCAGACACTGATACATAGGGAATTATTTTCCCCCCATCTGGGAATACGTCCCAAAGGTACTGACACATTTTCCTTCCTCCCAGCTGCAGTAGTCACTCAATCCTCCAGTCTCCTCTCCTTTTGAATGCTGCAGGAATCTCCCAGGTACCAGCCCCAGACTTAGCTCAGAGTTCTAGCACATATGGAAAGCTGCAGTTGAATAGTCCATACAAACGACAGCAACAAAATAATCCTGTAGCATTGCTAAAAGCTTATTTTGAAAGCACTTTTTAAAAACAAGACCAAACCTGAGAGCCACTCGGGAATGTCAATGGCATTCTCCTCCAGCTTTTCTTCAGCACAACTGTCTCTACAGCCATGCAACTCCAGCTCCTACCTTCTGCCCTGTACGGCACCTCTTTCATCACCGTTTATACAAGTATATTTTCTTCTGTTAACTATTCTGTATGTTTAAATCCTCCTTTATTCTGCTATGTTAATCATTTACAGCCCCCACCACCTCTATCTTTCATTCCTCTGCTAATCAATGTGATATTGAAGTGCTTAAATTTTACCTTATGATGACTTCACATGGCACAAACCATCAAAAAAGAAGCCTAGCTCTATAAATATACTTTCCCTCTTTTTCTTTGCAGAGGTAGACTTACATCAATAATTAAATATGCCAAAAGGCTCACCTAGTCTGTATCTTGAAGTGCCCCAACTCACCACTTTTTTGTACATTCAATTAATTATAGCCTTTGAACGTATTCATCAAAACTTTCCATGTCAGCCCATGGACAGCAGCCAGTGATGTGACATTTATAAGGGCTTAGACTTACAAACAGTTGCTGCATATCTCTTGATTCACATCAACCAGTTCCATGTATGTTTTTCTCTGGCTTATGGCAAATGCAGGATAACTCACATTAGCTTAAAAAAAGTCTTGCCTCATGGAAAGAATACCATATGGTTCTATCCCACTTCAACACCACAAGGAAATTGCCACAGAAAATATTTACACGTTAAAATATTGCTTTAGTCTCAGATATTTTACCTTAGTTTACAGTATTTCCACATCTACACACTCTAAGATAATGTTTTCATAGTATCTGGAAGCTACCAAATTCTCACTATGTTAAAAAATATACTTAAGTTCATATCTAAACTTCTGTTATGGTAAATAAAGCCCTGCAATTTCAGAAGGCACATAGATCATAGATAAATGGGTCTAGCATCCAAAATCTTCTCTTTCACACAATGATAAATTGTGCCATTCCAGCAGCTATTTAGACCTCACTGCCTGAACTCATGCTGACCTGAAACATACCCATTCCTTCATTACCCCAAGCTTTGTGTCATGTGCAGCATCAAACAACTTATCTTCTTCCTGCTTACACCACCTCCAGCTATAGCACTGTATTCAAAGTTAAAAAAAAAAGAAAAAAGGCAAAAAACCAGACTATTTAAAATGAGCTGATGCTTATGAAGTTGAAACAGAACAGCACACCCGACTCTGCTCTGTATTTTGCAGCAGCACAATATCCTGCAATGGCCTCAGCCAGCTGGGCTCTGTGACCCTCTGACTGATCCCTTGAGTGTGTTCCCATTTTATCAAGCAATGAACACTCCAGCCCCAAAGCCAGCAAGAAGTTTGTCACTGACTTCAGCTAAGAACAGGAACCGGCTCAATCATAAGAAACCTTGAGCTAAATAAAGCAGCAAGAAAAGGCACAGGAGGGAGGTGGGGGGGTGTCAGCTCGGAGTGCTGTGGGGCACAGCTCTGCTTGTTACCAAGGTTACTTGGTACCTCCCCACTAAGATTTCATTTTCAATCACCAATAAATCTGCAAAAATTTGACCCCTTTGAGTCGGAAACTGGGATTGAAATTCATTAAACATGTGCTGCAGCCTGATTTGGAGAGGGGGAAAGGTTTCCATTGGAGGCAATCTTGAGAAAGAGGTACAGAGAAATGTGTGGATGGGGAAAGCTCTTTTGCAGTAAAGACTTGTCACTATGGCCCTGCTTTGGGTCTGTCAATAAGTATGCACATAAAAACTTTACTGTTTGTGTCAGGCATATGTCTAAACAAAAACCTGCCTCAATTCAAACAAGGTGTAAGTCCTCAAACAGAATGGAAAAGAAAAACACTAGTTAAAAAACAGTCAATAAAGATATATTCAATTTTTAGCTGCTTTAGCTGATAAGCTGCTTAGGCAATTTCAGCCATTTCCTCAAGGCTCCCAAGCCAGCAGGTTTGCTCCAGGCTGGGGCTGAGTAGGACTTTCCCTGAAACTGCTATTCCAGTGTGCTGAATGTCATTCTGTATAAAAGCATGGATACCCTTCTCCTCTACCTGTGTCTCCTCTGCCAATATCCCATTTGCTCCAGTGAATATAGAAAAGAAAGTTTTCAGAACCAAACACCATAGGGACAAAAGTGTCAGGCTTGCAACTTTAGGGAGAAATAGAGGAGGGGAAAGTATGTAGGTAGGGAAATGTCTCTCCCTAAACCCTTAATGACTGGCCTGGAGAGGCTGAAATTACAATAGATGAGAAATGGGACCTGAAAGTCATGGAAACTGAGATCATTCATAAGTCTGGCACTGAAATCTGGCTAAAAAAACATGACAAAAAGGTGTGGCAATGTGAGTGTGAGTCTCAGCTCTGATGATCTTGGATGCAGAAGAAATCCTAAGACTGTATCCAAGGGGTACCAATCGGCTGAAGAACCTTTGAAAAGGAGTCCAGGCCTGAGGTTTGGAGGGAACAAACCAATATGGCAGAAAGTTCAAGCAGAGACAGACCAGAGGAAGATCCTTGATCAGGGTAATTTTTGTGCCTGAGCCAAAAATTGAGATTTCTGTCAAATATCTATGAACTGAATCATAAAGGGGATTGGTGCTGCTTCATGACAGGGTGTGAGAAAGATGCTTGATGGCCATCAGTTATTCTACTAGTGGTCCTGCTTGATGTGGTGGACAGGAAGACCATCTCTGGTCTGTCCAACAACTCACAGAAGTGCACATTTTCCACCTTAACCTCATTTTGGGTTTGCAAAAAGTGAGTTGGCAGAGAGCAACTTCTTC
The DNA here is from genome assembly GCF_009819885.2 of Catharus ustulatus. Classification (NCBI taxonomy): domain Eukaryota; kingdom Metazoa; phylum Chordata; class Aves; order Passeriformes; family Turdidae; genus Catharus; species Catharus ustulatus. Next base: position 41,670,091 of record NC_046221.1, on the reverse strand, counting down.
CTCTGCGCCTCTCATATTCTCTGGTCTGTTCATGTAGTTTTATTTTAAAAGGATTGATTCTATTACCTATAGCTGAATCCATTCCTGTGGTGCCTCAGCCTGTACTTATCTACACACCTCTATCTCTTGAAACTCAATGAGAATTAGGAAATTGTGTTTTGAAATGCGCACCGTGTTGTCGCATAAAGACCTTATAATGTGGAGGAGACAGGAAAAGAGATATTTTCCATGGTCGAGAAACAGTTATGGCCATATTGAAGAGTACAGCCTCCTTCCCCTCAAAGAGTGTTTTAATCCTAATATCATACAAGAGGATAACTTTAGCACTATGGTAAAATCTGATCTGAGTAGCTTCATTGACTTAGGACAGTATTCCTTCTCATGAACAAGCACAGACGGGAATGTTCTGGGATTTTTTCATTACAGTAATTTCACGACTATAAGGCGCACCCTCTTGACTAAAATTTTTCCCTGAACCCAGAAGTGCGCCTTATAGTCCGGTGTGCCTTATCTGATGGACAAAGTTTGGAAATTTGCCTACCCGGAAGTGAGAGCTGCGAGCCACGTGGGGAGCCGGTAGGGTCATGGCTGCCAGGTGGAGGCGGGGCTTACCCTGGCAGGCATAGCCCAGCCCTGTGGAGGCAGCACGGAGGGCTGGCAGGCACAGCCCGGCCCCATGGAGGCGGCACGGAGGGGCAGCGGCCACAGCCCAGCCCCAGAGAGGGGGCACAGAGGGACAGCAGGCACAGCCCGGCCCCAGAGAGGGGGCAAGGAGGGGCAGCGGGCACAGCCCACCCCCAGAGGGGCGGCAGCCACAGCCCAGCCCCGGGGAGGTAGCATGGAGGAGTGGCGGGCACAGCCCGGCCCTGGGGAGGGGGCACGGAGGACGGCGGCCACAGCCCGGCCCCAGAGAGGGGGCAAGGAGGGGTGGCAGGCACAGCCCGGCCACGGAGAGGTGGCACGGAGGGGTGGTGGCCACAGTCCAGCCCCAGAGAGGAGGCAAGGAGGGGCAGCAGCCACAGCCCGGCCCCGTGGAGGCGGACGGACGGGCGGCAGGCACAGCTTGGCCCCGGGGAAGCGACACGGAGCAACGTCGAGCATGCCCTGGCCCCGCCGGGTACAGGCGGGCCTGGGGGCCCATGGCTGCCGGATTGAGGCGGGGCCTCAGCCAGCAACCGTGCGGGGGGAGTTGGGGGCCGAGCCTCGCTGCAAAAAAAAAAGTGCGTCCTATAGTCCGGTGCGCCTTATATGACCTACAAAGTTGCGAAATTTGCCAACTCCCAGGGTTGCGCCTTATAGTCCGGTGCGCCTTATGGTCGTGAAATTACTGTAATTTATTTAAAACATGGTGATTTCAAGTTTTGCGTGCCACTTTCTGTTAGTTACTCAGGGAAACTTTGTTAAATAAAATCTATAAGCAGCACTACAGATGGGAAAAACAGAGCCCCATGAGAGAAGAGCATTTGCCCCAACTCCCTGTGAAACCCAGGAGGTGATTTGGAAGAGAAGACATAACCTTCTATAGAACAAGCCTACTCTATGGCAACCCAAAAGAAAAAAACAGATCCAAGATTATTTAACTCATGGGTAATACTTGCCTTTCAGTAAAAAGGCTGAAAAAAAATATCAGTGCCATAGTTCGCGAACTTACACAAAACTTTCCAATTGAAAGCACACAATAAATCTGGCATATGGTCTGTCTCACCTGCCACTCCGAGAGCTACCAGGTCATTTGTTCCTTGGAAGGATCATCTCATTTAGATCCTGGTGCTGTTTCTTTCCCTGTGCTACATTAGTTGCATGGCTGACAAAGGAAAAGTACAGTTATTGCTAAATTTGCAGCATCTCAGAAGTTTCATCACCTCCAGGGAATCTTCTTGCATTTCCATTACTACTCCTTCCCCCTTCAAATGCTGTTTCTTGATATTTGCTGTACAGATGCACTGTTTTCTGTGCAAGGTTTGGGCCAGCACAAGCCATTTAGCCTGGCAGTTTGAAGAAAAATGCTAGAATGCCTTTTACAGAAGAACAAACATTGACTCATGTTAGGAAATGTCACTTGTGCGATGCACTATTTTGCAAGACCACCATGGTTGCACTGCCTCACTCTGATCAGCCACATTAATTTTTGAATACTGGATGACAACAGTTGAAGATTAATTCCAGTAAGTTATTCATGCCTGGAGGTTCAGACTTCCAAGCAGAAGCATGTGGGCTAGGCTATGGCATTTCACCACATCCCCAAGGAAAGTGTGGTGGGAAGTCACCCAGGCCCAAGAGGATCAGAGTAGCTTGTACCTTTGCAAAATAATCCCTCTTCCTGCTTCTCTGTATCCAGGAACATATCGAGGATGATATGCTAAGGGCCTTTACTTGCTGCCAGCCAGCACTGCCAGACAGTATGCTTACCAAAGGTGTGGACATACTCAACCTTGTATCCCCGTTGGAAGAAGACACATCATTTATTTAGCCAGGGACGCAAAAAAGGCCATTCTCAGACAAGCAAGACAATGTGTTTCTGTGCTGATCAAGTCAGGACCTGCTTGGCCCTTAGCATTTATTTCAGTTCCATACTCCTTACATAAGAGTCTTCAAGTGAGAAAGACTTTGAGAACATGACAGTGTGAGAAGAGATACTGTCAAAACATAAGTGTGAGGGCCTAGGCAGTGAAGAGCCTCTCAAGAATGCTTTCTGCCACAAGGACAAACTGCTTCCCTTGGATTGTTTCTGACACACATGAAGCATGAAACTGATGTCCAGGAGCATTACTGGAAAGCCAGGCCAGAGGTTTTAGCCAGCCAACACTTTACCCTCTGCAGGAGGAGATCCAAGGAATGCCTGCATCCCATTGCTAGTTCACGCCTAGGGTTTGAGGAATATGAATAGCAGTGAGGTTATTTGAGCTATTATATAATTTTTCCTGAAGTTATCATAATACATTCTTTTTCTTCTACCATGTGTTTTTTTTGTTTTTTTTTTTTTAAGAAGGAAGGAGAAGCAGCAATCCCAGCTCAACCTTAGCAACATTTAAGGGAGTGCCTTCAGCATGCAAAATTCCGCTGAAGACAGGACACTATTACTTCCCGACCCCCACCTTTGAAATGGAAGTTCAGAACCAGCAAAAAGAAAGTCTCTAGTATAAAATTCATACTACCAAACTACTAGATAGAAGCCACAAAGACATCAGGTCTTAAACACATGAATCCAGTTTTTATTGCCTTCTTGAAACTCACTGCCTGACTTCTCCACATAGCAAGTGGAGAAGAATATGAAAATTTTGGCTATATATTAATTAAGAGATATGCAAAGGAGTACAAATTGAATTCTTCTATATAGTGAACACTATTTTAACAAATGTTTATGCTAGGCAGAAGTTCAAACAGAAATCATCTTGAAACATGACTTTCAGTTCCCACATAGGAAAAAACTACAGTAAAACAGTTATTAAAAGTAGCTGCAAGTTCTCTACTGATTGGTACTGAAAATCAGAAAGGTTTTTTAAATAGCCAACAAGAATGTGAGGAGTTTTCTTGGGTTAAATATAAACAGTAAAAACATTGATCTTTAAGGCTTTCTGAGGGACAAAAGAGTCCAAATTTCAAGTCCTCTTCTTTTCCCCTCTTTGTGACCTGGGCAGAGACAGGAGACATTTATAATTATGTGTAGTAAAGTCAATTTTTCCACTGCTTTGCAATCATGTACCTCCATAAAATAGACAGAATGTTGCCAGTGGGAAGACAGAGAATTTCTGGTGGGTGACTTTTATCCTGCTATTTTACAGCAGTATGCGCATAAAACAGGCTCACACAGCTCTCACAGAGCATTACAAAAGTCCAGGTCAACAAAGATTGGGTTCCTTGTCTAAACTGTCAGCTGTGACCCTCATGCTGCGATTACCTCTTCCAGGTGTTTCCATTTCCTCTTCCTTTTTGCTAAGGACACACTGAGATTTACCAAGATTCACCCCCACCTTCTGGCTCACTCAGGGCTGAGGTGCTGGGGTCACTGTTTATGTGATGCTGGGCAGGCTGCTCAGCAGTGCCCATCACTGGGAGGATCTGCAAAGCTGCAGATACCCTGCCTCTAAAACACACAGATAGCACTGCTCTGGCAAAGGACTGCTGGAAGTAATTCTGTGCTGCTGTCTGCTGAGATTACACAGACCACTCCAAAGACTTCCACCCTTTTCACATCTATTAGCCAGCCGCTGAAGTTTAGTGCCACAAATTATCCATATTGTAATGCAGCAAGTTTTAGGCAGCTGCAAGTTACTCAAGATGACCCACATCTTGAGGAACTGAGAAAACAAACAAACATACAAGCAAACAAAAAAAAACCTAGTCAAAAAAGAAAAAGGGGAAAAATGTAGACAACAAGCTGGAAAATCATCTTCACCTTAAGCAAGCCATGTTAGAGGCTCTGTTTTAAAAGCAACAAGCTCAAGATTTCAGCCTGAGATATAGACAGTGTTGAGACGAGGGGTTTACTTGAAATTCAATATAACTAGTGTTTACCAGAGGAGAGAAAAGCTACAGAATATAGAGCAGGTCAAGTAAAAGGATTGTGCAAAATTGAAAACACCTGCAAGGTGTGGCCCATATGGCAGATGTGCTGGCTATATAGGAGTAGACAGGAAGAAAAAGAGGCTTATATTCTGGATGGAAAAGAGCTGTCTACTGCCATGAGCTAGCATCTGAAACTGTTGAAAACCATTACAGCCATGTTCCCAAACAAACAGCATTAGACTGTGCTGGGCTTAGTCCTCCCAGCTGCATAGGGAACAGCATGAGAACTTACCAGACAGAGGCCAGTGCCTTCCCATTTTATCTCAGTCCTTCCCAAAGAGCAAAGAGCATGTACAGCTGTGAGCAAGCATTTGGATAAGTGCTGCTGCCATCCTGCTCAGGATTCCTTCAGCCCAAATTCTAGCAGGGCACAGACACAATCACTCTGAGCAGATTGTGAGTAAAATACTGGGGATATTGGGGGGGAAGGGGAGAGGGAAGGACGTAAAAAATCACACCCCCCCCCCCCCCACCCTGTATCTAAACTATAAGGGTTAAGACAGTGAATTAACTTCAGGATTATTTTCCCTTCTTGTTTTGCATAAGAATCAGTAGGAACTAAAGAGATAGGAAAAACTCTGAAAGAACAGTTAAAAAGATATGGTTTTACAGCCAGTCATAGCATTTTTTTCTTAAAATTAAATTGGTTTTATTAAAATATTAAATATTAGCTATAATAAGCAATTGAAAAAACAGTGTGCTAAATATTAGCAAAAAGCTCTCTAACAATGTAGTTCCAGAGTTACACCCAGGAGTCAGCTGGGAAATGGCTATGACCGCTCTTATGCTTCCAAGGGGACAGGAAAGGGAAGACAGTGGTAACCCACCAGAGGTAGCTTTCAACATTGCTCATTTTTCTAAGCAACAATCTCAAGAAGAAAACTTAGTTCCATTCCTCCATACTGTTCCTCTCTCCCACACCCCCAAAAGCAGTCCCCCAGCAAGTTTAGGTTCTGATCCTAGCTGTCTGTAAGTCTTGTAATAGCCAATAAAAGCAAAAATTAATAAATAGATAATTAGATCTAACTATTTTCATGATCCAATCTGCCCTAGCTGTCGCTTCATTAATCCATGCACAAATGGCCTTCAAGCACAGGTGATTAACACTGCCAAAAACCAGATATCCCACTTTTGTACTTCACAGCAGTTGAGTATCTCAGGATGCAGCACACCCTTTCGCATTAAATGACGCTCCTACTCATCAGAAGCCCAAAGGAGCAGTACTATTGGAAATGCCACTTGATTAAACTGTGACTCAAGGAGAAGAGCCTTATTTATTATTAAAGCAAAAATTCTCATTAAACTGTATTTTTCAGTAAACCTGGGACTAGCTGATCTCCACAGCTTTATAGCTTGTTCTGGTACAGTCTTAAGCAGCACACCGAGTACAGAGCTTCACAAAGCTAGTTGGAGAGAGTTTGCAGAGCCTTTTTATCTCATTCTTATTTTAGCCAGTATAATGAAGATGGACGTAGAAACATCTTGTGGAAAAGTAGGGGTTTCCCCCTTTGTCAAATTCTTACAGTGCTTCACTTTGGGGCCAATTCAGCCTCCTTTCAGAGCTGCTCTTAGAGTCTTAAAACAGGTAACAACATTCAAGATTTGAAAAGTGAGAGGTCACATAATGCAATTACTTCAGATAATCAGATCTGCAGAGTTACTGAAACATCAGCAATGTTTGTCACTGCCTCACAGGAGCTTAAAGCACATAAACAAAATCAATTCCAAGTCCAGAATCCCAAACAAATAAATCAGTTACCCAAACAGATGAGAAAGAAGGAAGCAGTTTTCCCTGAAGCCACTCAGATTTACATCAACAGAACAGAGTAACCCACTATTTCCAACCACTTTAGAATGTTAAAGGTAAAATATGAAATCATATCATAATGTCATCTTAATAAAAACTATCACAGTCCAAGCCTATCTACCACTGGTCCAGCCTACCCCTTTGAATTTTTTACTGAACAGGGAAACAAAATATGAAGGGGTTTGTTTGTTTGTCTTTTAAATTAATTGGTGAGTTAGTATTCACCAACAAGTAAGTCAGGAAAAGAACACTGCCACGCATGGCCCTCCTCCCTGAGATTCTAGCAAACTTTCTGCAGAAATCAGCTACGAGTTGTGTCTGTATAATAAAGAGTTCAGTAAGGTACCGTGAGAATTATTGTGCACAACACCTATTCCATTAGAAATATATGATCTCATTTACATTTTAATTCTGTGGAACAAGCCACTCTCAACAGGGCAGTTTGCTAGAGTTACTGAAGATGTAGAGAAGTTGTAATTTTCATCATAAATGCACATTATGTTCTCATCAGAGAAATGAAAGAACCAATAGACATATTAGAGAAACTGCCTGTCTGGGAGGTCCCTCCAAATGTTCATTAACACAGTCTCTTCCTATCTTGCAGTGTATTGTTGCACAGCTAAATATCACAAGAAGTTGCATTAGTCAAATGGAAATAAGTTCAGAAAATATTGTACTCTTCATTGACCCTTTGACATGAATAACATCATACAGATGGAAATCACACCCAAAAATCTAAAGGTGTAAGTAATTTAACTGAACAAGCTCTAAATACATTCCAATAACTACAGAATATCATGGTTCCTTTCTTTTATTTAGAGTTTCATTTCTTTGAACCGCGTACTCCTTAAAATAAGAACCTGCTATCCCTGGCAGATCAGAGGATGGAAAGATAAACTTTTGTGTAGGTGCTGCAGTGTACCAAAATATCATTTCCAATTTTTTTCTCTTTTAGCAAAGACTGCGATTAGGGCTGGGTTAAAGTCTGCTAAGAGGATGGGGACGTTGTTTTACTGCATGCCTTTTGTACTCACTGTGATCTTAATATTGCTCATGAGAAATTCAAGTAGTATTTGGCAAATAACTATGGCTCAGTGAAACAACCAACACCCACTCAAATATTAAAAGACCTTGAAATACACTCTTCACAATTTATTTCTACAGCGGCAATCACAAGTTTACGGGGTGTTAGTACTTACACCAAACAGAGACGGGGTCCTTATTTTAAGCTCTTAGGTAGGGAAGTAACATTAACCAAGCACTTTCATTTCTGAGGAGACAGACGCAATCATTAAGTTGAAAGCTATTTTGAGGCAGATTTTTCTTCAGCATTTCTAACTGGACTTGCATCACTTTATACAGAACAATCAGGGGAGCCAAAATGAGAACCCTTCCAAGTCACTTTCACTGTCTTTTTGGCTTTATGACTATTAGCATTATTGTTTTCATGACAGAAGAGCTTCAGGATAACAGAAAGTCCCAGGAGAGCCTATAGCTCTTTACTGAGCGTTCCCAAAGTAGGGTGAGAGATGGTTTTGCACAATGCCAAGATTTGGGTCAATGCCAAACTTGACCCAGATCAAGTTTCTGGGACATCCAGTGCTGGGGTTTCAACAAGCACCATTTCCTTCTTTCTTCTCTTCCCTTCCCATCTTCTCGGTTTTTTTAGAAAACTTCAAGATGAAGTGGGGATACTTTGGGATGAGATAATCGGTTACCCACAAATGATATCTGTAAAATGCTTTCTTCCAAGTGTCTCAGAAAAGAAAAGAAAAAAAGAAAATAATAAAAAAAACAAAAAAAAAACCCAAAAAAAAAACCCACAAAAAAACCCAAAAAACCCAAACTGAAAAAAAAAAATCCCAAAACAACACAGAAGAAACTCCTCTCCCAAACCCCCTTTTCTGCTACTCCAAAAGAGGCAGAGGGCTAAAACAGCATTATCTACTGACACAGTTTCCATTATACATTGAAATATATTCAGATCATTTTCAAGATGCTATCAATGGGAAAAAAAAAAGGAGTAGATGGATTAAGAACTTCCCTTACATTCACAATTTTATGTGTAAATAAAGAGTATGAATTTAGCAGTTGTAGCCACCTTATAAGCATATTATTGTCAAAGGAAATCCTCACCTCAAGTGAGTATTTTTTACTCATTATTATTTTATAGACCCTGCCTGGGAACTGGGGCAGCTCAAGAAGGACACCTCACAGATGTTGAGTACCACACTGTTATCATCTCTACCCACTCACTGAGACACGCCTTGCAGCAGAGAGAGAAAAGGAAGTCTGTAGCCAACAGAGCAAGGAAAGAGTCAAAATGATTTTGCTCATTCGCTGCCCCCCCCTCCGCTTATCATCATGCAGGAGGAGGAGGGTGATCTATTGATACTGGGTGTAAAGACAGCTGCTCTTTCTGATCCAGTGTGGCTTTTGTTAGCAGCAGCAGAGCTGGTGAAAGAGAACAAACGCTCTCCCATACACGCATTGTTAGGGCAGGAGACAAAAGAATACCTGTTTTGAATCACTGAGGACTATTACTGTAACAAAGTACAAGATATCATTTCGCCAGAGGATACAAGAGATTCTGAGAGGAGTAACAATGAAACCAGACAACCTTTCTGTCATCTTATCAAAAACTGCTTGGGGTACTTACTGAGCAGTAGGGGGGCAATAATAGCAAATAGAGAGTGAACACAGTTAATCTTTGCACAAAGGCTTTTTGATAAGTAATAAAATAGAGTTAAGAGTAGCTTGCTGGCCTTTGCCAACTCACATTGCTTAGAAGAAAGGATATAAGACAAGCCTAAACAATTTTAAAATAAACAAATCCATACACAACAGGGGAATGTTGCATGAATGAATTTCCTCATTCTCTTTTTTCAAGCAATTCAAGAAGCAATCAAAGCACTCTGAGGTTTGCTATGCTTTAACATACGCTTTTGACACATTGCTTCACAACAGCCCACTATCAGTAGCTTTGGTGCCACTGTATGGTATGTAAATGGAATAGGCAGATCTTTGACATAAAAATAATAATCTCTGATAAAATTACAGTTCTACAGTGTATCATAGCATCAGAACTATGGAAATATTAATACATGGATCTTTGACAATACAATGTAAGATGTCACTTTGAGCAGTTATTATGCTAATATGGGATACTTATTATAAAACAACATGAAAGAGGTAAGCTATGTGGGTGTAGAAAGGGATATTTAGTATTCAGAAAATGTATTTAAAAGGGAAAAAAAGCAAGTGCTTCATACAGCATCTAATCCCACATTAGGCGGATGAGGAGTTCCCTGGCAGATGGGTGTCAGGGTACCCTGGGACTTGGATGAAGCAGCACATTATCTCTCAAGGGACCACACATGCCAGTATAATTTACAACATCCCTCAAGCTTGTTTTTGTTATGCAGTGGGCCAAACTAGGACTAAAATCATGAAGGCATGGGGAAAAGTGGCACTAGAGCTTTGAGGATTAACTAGAAAAACTGCTCATCAAGTCCAGCAGGGTTTCAAGAGAACATATTCTGCTCCATGCTCACTGACTTCAAAATAAAATAAAATAAATTCCAATAATAAAGAAAGAAAGAAACCACAATAAGGAAAACGTTTCATACCAAATTCTGTATACAACGCAAGCAATAAGCCAGAATCATCACTGGTTCCATTTAAGCTACAAGAAAGCGTCCATTTACATTAAAAAATATATACTACGACTATTAAATGTTGTATTTAAAGCCAAAGGAAATATTTACAAAGAGTTTGTAATATAAGGAGGGATCCAAGGAAAGAGAGTCTCTGTTTGCCTGATGACTAAAGAGTAAATTTGTCTAGGGTTTTTCTAACTGGGAAAGGAGCAAGTTATAGATATTCTACATAAATTCTCACCTGGGCTTTTTTACTCAGCACTAAGACCCTGTTTTCCACCCAATCTGAGCTACAGAGTCACTCTGGGGGCAGAATCACCCATTTGGCACAGAGCTACTACACTCTACATTCAAACCTTAGCTGTGCTTTACAAAAACTTCCATATAACCGAAGCCTACCGAAGCCATCCTTACAAATACATCCCTCAGCCCTGAAACAAACAGAAATGCCACATTTGTGAAGACAGAGCAGGAGATGCAACACTTCAGACAACAGCCATAAATAAAATTCTTACACGCACAAACATAATCCATTTCAAAAGGAATGTTGGTGCTTATGCTGCAGCAGTTGGAAATACCTGTCTTTCAACATTAAGCCTTGTGAGGATAATGCTTAGCTGCAATCTAAACCTTGGTGATTGCAGCAGAACAACCAGAAGCTGTGCGATTACTTATTGCAGTTCACAGTCAGGGAGAGGGAAATCTGCCACGTAGCTCTCATACAAGGAACCCCTTGTTTCAAACAAAATAACACAGGGAATTATTTGGACTTTGCTTACAGTTGCACGGATTTCCTCATCCACATTTCTATGCACAGATGCATCTCCAGGAAATTGCACTGACCATGGACTAGATCACGGATCCTTTGTTTAATTACCTGGCAGTTTGCTAGGCCAAGTTTATTCAACCATCCAGCCATGCATCACCTATCCTTCCCCCTCTTTCAGATTACTACAACTTTTCCAGGTTAGACATCGTTTCCCTGATAACTTTATGGCCTTTTACGTGGTTTAGTTACAGTAATTTCATGATTACAAGCTGCACCATTTTGACTAAAATTTTGCTCCTTCACCGGAAATGCGGCTTCCACTCAGGAGCGGCCAATATGTGAATAATTTTCTGACATTTCCAACCCCGGAAGTGCAAACCGAGGTGCCGAGTCGACCAACCTGCCAGTAAAACCTGGGACTACGTGATTGTCACAAATTGGTTACTCTGTTGCGCCGCGGGTGGAGCCGGGCTCTGTGCAGGCAGCGCAGCAGGGGGGGAAGGTGCGGGAGCTCCCTCCTTCAGGCAGCGCAGCCCAGGAGAGGCGGGGGGCTCCCTCCTGCTGGCCCCGTGGCCCGGGGAGAGGCAAGGGGCTCCCGTCCCCTGTCCCCCCCCTGCTGCCGCTGCCGTGGGTGCCAGCGAGCTCCATCCCCACCTCCCACCACCGCCACGGGTGCCAGCGGGCTCTGTGCCCCCCTGCCACTGTGGCGCAGCGCCGGGCTGGGGCGAGTGAGCCCAGCAGCGGCGGCGGCCAGCCCTGAGCGGCCCTGCCGAGCAGGAGCGCCGAGCTGGGCCACCTGGCCTCGTCAGCATCCCTGAGCCCTCACAGCCCAAGCCAAGTCAGTAAACCCCACCATCCCGTGATTCTGTTACTATTTGGTAACTTTGTTGCACACGGGTCCTCGCTGCGAACAACAGAGCAGCTTATAATTGGGTGCAGCTTGTGTATGGACAAAGAACGAAATGTTTGCCAACACCCGGAGATGCGGCTTATAGTCAGTGCGGCTTGTAATCGTGAAATTACTGTATATACTGTGTTAGAGAGAAGGCAATGGCCACCTGCAAAAGTTATTAACAAAAACCTGGGAGCCTGCAAACTAAAAGTTACTGCTTTACTAGCATGACAGCAATAGACAGCTGTGACCAGCCACTGCTGTGTTCAAACCCCTGATACCTCCCAATCTACAACTTGTCCTTCCCCTGCTTTTCATTCTGAGCTTAATTACTGCCCAACACACTACAGACAAGATTTGAACAGTGGTATTTATGCAATAGAAAGCACTACTGCTATCATCAGTTAGACCTGGAGCAGGCTAGGAAGAAGACAAGAACACAAGGCACATAGGAGACAGCAGTAAGTTTTCCACTGTACACACCCTTTAGAGATATGCAGATGGCGGGGGAGGGGGGGAGAGAAAGAAAAGCCTAAGGCACATTCCTGCTAACTCTCATTATTAAATACCTACTTTTACAGTACTTAGGGTTTTTTTCCCCTAAACCTTCAGTTCTAATAGTCAAGGTATTTTGTCATATTTGCAAATTTCCCTTTACAGAAAGGTGGTGGGCAGAGGTCTACCATAACCACTGAATTTCCCTTCCCGACAGGTGAACATAACTCATTTTGTTCTGTGTGCTAGGAAGCCCTGGATTTTTTCTTGGCATTTTAAGATAAACTGTCCATTCAGGCTCTTACAGTCTCCTCTTCCTTTCTAATACCAAAGCCTCAATTAGACCATGATTAAAGAGGGTGTACTTACAGATACCAGCAGAAGGTAAAGGTTGCCAGTTTTATTACAGGCCAGGAATATGTTTCTCTCTGTACTCTAGATTTCAGAGTTTAATGGGGAAATAGAGTTTACTAACAGGCAAGTCAGATTTTCTCAATAGGATTCAATCTTGATTATCAATTAAACAGGCATAAAAATATCTAACCAGATTATTTCTGCCAGTCAACAGAAGTCTTAAGGGGAAAAGAACTTACACTCATTGACAGAAATATCTAACTGAAAATGAAAACAAATCCAACAGGAGATGTGCTTCATGTGATGGCCTAAACTCCTCTTTGCTAAAAAACAAGAGTGAATCTGTATTACAGAATACTGTTTAACAGAATTCTTCAGCTCCATTATCTTTGTGAATTTGTTTATTGTGCTTCAGACTGCTGATCAGTTTTCAGGAAAATGTGATGCAAAATTGTTAACTACTGTGGCATAGAAGCCAGGCACTGAAGTACTCATCCCATTTGCATTGAGGCCCACTTCCATTTATTGTCCTTTGCTTTTGACCAGTTTCCCTCTGCTTTCCTCACTCTTCAGTTTCTGCACAGATTCAAAGATACCTATTTTTTAATTGCCAAAGAAAACATTTCTTTCACCTGCACAGTTCTTCATGTGGTTTCCTCACAAAGATGACACTGTCCCATAGTGTTTAATGCGTAACATTAATTTTTGGATCAGCAACAAGTTAAAAGTCTGGTAATGTGCACTCTCCTAATTTAGAAATGAAGTTTTATAACACTGAAATATTGCAAGAAGCTCCACTGCTTGCCCTTCCATTAATTTGTTACTTACTGTGTTGGATTCTCATCAGCAATTCTTAATTGATGTACTCTGAGCCATGCCATCAAATATTCTCTATGGATCTAGTTGGCAGTACTGGTTAATTTCTAAATTTTGGTAAGTTAGTGATTATTTAGGCTGTGATTACTTCAGAATAAATATATTCTTACATTTTGGAAAGCCCCAATAAAGAGTGGGCACTGCTACAGATAAATAATATACTGCAATAAGTATTCTTATAATGGTAATGTATGATGCACGGCCATTTTCCAGATGCTACAGAACTAATTGTGCTGCCAACAGAAGCAGCCAAATCCAAAACAGATCCATATGAGGAATTACTGTTGAATCAACCTCATCAGTGAGAAAAGCTTCTGCCACACAAACCTTTTTTCACCTTAGCATAATCTTCATAAAGTTAATGAAATGCAGCCTACCTCTGTTACAGCTGCAAAACCAAAGTAACTCCCGTACAGGCGAGTTGGAACTGATGTAAAGGAGAGTCAGGACTAAGAATATTTTCCAGCAGGGCAAAAAGTGATTTGTTAAAGCAGTGATGTGACACCATTGCAAGGCAGCCTCTGCATGGAACAAACAGTGCCTGGCACAGATTCCACTCTGACCCGGAAAAACAATGTAGTGGCAGAGCTGTCACCCTGGAGCTGCATCACCGCCCCAAAGTCCTTTATATCCTGAAGTCTTACAGCACAGTTGGCCCCTTTGGTTTGTCTGCAGGAGAAACTGTTTCTCCACAGAAAGAAAAACCTTATTTCTCCTAAGGTTTTAAAGAAGTAGGCAAGTAGGATGTATGGACTTTAAAACCAGAAAGATCTTAAACCTTAGCTAGAACATCTAGTTTGACTTTGTTTGAAACAAAAGCCAAATGCCTTCAGCTAAATATACAGTACAAACAAAACCACCAAGAAGAAGACTTATATCACAATCTTTCCTGGTCATCACTCAGCTAATCTTTAGATTTTTAGTATTTTTAATCCTCCCGTCATAAATCAATACCTCTAGCTCCCAATTATTTTAGTAACAAGATCTCTGAGCTGTATCATGTATAGAAAATTAGTGACCTTTAAAAAAGAAGGTTTACTTACACAGACATTAATTGTTATTTTAGCACAGATGAATAGTTAAGCTATGTGTAATGTTTCACTCAAGCACCTACTTCCAGAGAAGGAAATACTTAATGCAAATCCTTGAATGACAAAAGGCCAAACACAATGAAGTTCCTATCAGAGTAAAAATCTGCTTAGGCCTATTTGCAAGTACTGCAAACAGGTTAACCGTACACATCATTAAGTTCTGAATCCCATTATGATCATATGGCATCAACCTGATTGCAATTATGGTGCCTTAGGCAGAAGTTGCCATTTTAAGTAGAGAATCACTACTCTGGACAAGTTTTATAAATAATTCTCATTGATTATCATTTCCAATTAGAGGAAATAAAAGCATTAAATGGCCACTTTGATGTTGGAAGTGACCTTTCACCTGGACCATTTCCCTAATGGATGAGGGTTAAATTTACTGTGACAGCACCTAACCACATTTGGTACGGGCTCACATTTGATGGTACCAGTATCACATCAGCAGCAGGCTGAGTTGGTAAGACCATGACATGCAGTGTTTGTACCACAAGTATGATTATTAGTATCCCAGGGAGTCAGAAAACTGAGGCATTTTCCAATTACAGTAATTTCATGACTATAAGGCATACCAGATTATAAGGCGCGCCTCTGGGAGTCGGCAAATCTCGCAACTTTGTACATTATATAAGGCGCACCAGACTATAAGGTGCACTTTTTTTTTTTGCAGCAAAGATCCGTACCGCGTGCAACAAAGTAACAAAATTGTAACAGAATCCCACGATTGTGAAGTTTACTGGCAGGTGCTCCATTTGCAAACATTTTTCACAGATTGGTGGAGCCTTTAAATGCAGCCCCAAGTGTCCTCCCCCTGTGTGGGCCCCGGCACTCCTGCCTGCCCCCGGCTGGCGAGGCACAGCTCAGGGCGGCCACAGCTCACAGCTACCGTGTTCGGGGCAGCTCGGGGCTGCCGCAGCTCGGGGCAGCCACAGCTCACACCTCGGGGTTGCTGTGGTTCAGGGTAGCTCAGGGCCACTGCGGCTCGGGGCCACCCGCTCTGTCCCTCCCCTCGCGGCTCCTGCTGGCCGGGGGCTGCCCGGTCCCGCCCACCCTGCACAGCTCCTTCTGGCCGCGGCCACCTGCTCCCGCTCCCCCTCGTGGGTCAGCGCTCCCATGGCACTGCCCCTCCTCACGGCTCAGCTCACAGCTCGCACTTCCGGGTTGGCAAATACCGCAACTTTGTACATTATATAAGGCGCACCGGACTATAAGGCGCACTTCCGGGTTCGTACCAAAATTTTAGTCAAAAGGGTGCGCATTATAGTTGTGAAATTACTGTACCTACTTGTGTCATTTCAGTAGTCAAAGAATGACACATAGCTATACCATGACCTAGAAGAGGATTTTCATAGGAACACACATTCTTCTCTTTTATATATATATTCTTTTTGCTTATTGTACCTCAACTTTGTTAATTTCAGCTCCAAAATATTGGCATTCCCAGTAACATCCAATAACCACAAGAAAGCAAATCATAGGTAACATCCCTCTCTCCAAACAAAGAAAATATTGTATTTCTAACATAGCAGTGCCTCTTTCAGTTAGCATAGTCATGTGAAATTAAATATAAAGGCTCCAGTGAGTGATTTTTTTACTAATCCTGTGTAACACATTTTGCAAAAGTGTCAAAAAGAAATATAGTTCAGCTGCTGAATACAGAATGGAAATTGTTTACTTTACAATCCAAACTTCTCTATTTACATAAAAATAATCTCACAACAGCAGAAATTTTAGGCTACAACACAGTATTAATGGAGTTTGATTGTATATCATTCTAAATGGGTTATTTTACAGTCATTGTAACATTAGATCTAAATACAAGACATAGACTTATACTTGCAGTATATTTCAGTGTGCAAACAATATTTCAAAAAGAGCCATAGGTAAGCATCAGAAAAGAGCTTTTCTAAAACTCCCACCCTTCTAGATCCTGTATTTGTACACAGGCACAAAGCTCTATTTTAGTATTAATGTTATTTATCTCAGAATTACAACCTGATATTCCCATGAGAAAGACTGACAAACACTTCTGGTTGTAGAATGAGCCATGTATCACCTTTGCTTTATTTCTTCACTGACTTTTTTTTAGTGTTCCTTTCACTGGCACGGTTTTGTTTTATATTGGTTTTACTGATGTCCTAGCTGTAACTGTATGTTTCACATGCCTCTCTACAGTCCATCCATGAAAGAAATGAATCATTACAGCTTTTACTTATAGGGCCTGACTTTTCAGTGCAAGCTGTAAGGCTTCCATCCTCAGCATAACTCAGCAGAGGGGCGCTTCCATTAGATTGTGTTATTAGCCAGGAGTCCTCTGGAGAGCTCTGCTTCCACCAGGAAGTGCCATAAATATGAGCTGCAGTGAATGCCAGCTGGGAAGAGAAATGCATTGCTGTATCCCTTTAATGGGAGAAGTTGCTCCCCAGTGCAGCTGGCAAGCTGTTCTCAGGCTCCCCTTTGGAGCCAGCCAGAAGACAGTTCATATTCACCAGGAATTACTTTCTATTTGCTTCCTTTAGATTGAAGCAGTATTTTAACAAATGGAATAACATTTTTAAAGCTGGCTCTACCATATGGCTGGGACAGTCTGCAGGCTTCTGCTTTGGGAGGGAGGTGATCCCCACCACTTCTCTGAGCCTGAGGGAAACTAGTATTGATGTCAGCAGTGGCCATGAGCCTGAGGAAAGTGTCATTTAGTCCAAGCAGCTGTCACGCCTCCCAGGGCCAGGGCTCCAGGAGGACTGAGCACCCTCCTGGCAGCCACACTGCCATCAACTGCGAAAACAGAGCTTACACACCTTTGGTTCTGCTGCCTCTTCAGAGCTATCTGACCTTTTGAAATCTCTAGGCTTTTTCCTGATGATCTAAGAGGTAAGCACCATTTACTGCTGGGACTTAGACAGTTCTGAAAGTCTTAGCTCCACACCGAGTGCCAAAGTACAAGGGTATCAGACTTTTCTGCAAGGAATATCTTCACATAACAGGCTCCTGTTCAGCTTGCCATGAATCCATATCTGGCTGTGAGAATCTGTCTCTGAATTACCGAAATAAGGTCAAATCTGAAATTCTTCTAAGGAAATATTTTTTAAAAATTCTTTTAACCAGCTCACCTCCCCCACTGACCTATCAACTCCCCCTCCAGTCTGCTGGATCAGTTGAAGCTGCATCCTCAGAGATCCACAAAGACGGACTAAAAGAAATGGAGAGAAGGAGATGAAAGTAGTAGACATAAAGTTAATCTTGACTCTCTCTTGTACAGTGTCTAGCCCTCACTTACATTAATGAAGAAAAACAGAATAATAACAAACAAGAAAACCAAATAAAACAGAAAAAAAAGGGGAGGAGAGAAAAATAGAGGAAACTTTTCAGACTTTGAGTATAATTGGGTCAGTGTCACCAGGCTGTGACTCTGTGGAGTACATAGTTTGAGAGACAGAAGACTTAGTGCACAAAGCAGGCCACAATAACGAGCAATGGCAGATTTGCATGTCAGGTCTTTCCACCATAGTACAATTAGTCTACTGATACTGTAGGCGTGACTAAGGATGGTGGGATATGAGGGTAACTGATAGAGACAAAGTGAATGATTAAATGGCCTCAGACGTAACTTGTGACCTCATTCTATCAATAAACAGCAAAAAAATGAGAGAACTCATGTGTGGATCAAAAACTTGACAAGGTTAGCTGAGCACGTGAGACAAAAGAAATAGCACAGTGCACTCATTCTTGGACTGCCACGATGCTCAGTCTGCAGCAGTGACACAGAAGACTCAGGTGTAGCATCTGGGTCCGAGAACAACCTCGCTAACTACCAGGGGAGATGATTAGGCTGCTTCTGAAGATAAAAAGCAGCAGCTGCTGATTAAGGAGAGCCAAGAGGCAGCAGAAACATTCTCAGAGTCTGCTGCAGAGCAGAAAGCAACAAAAATACTGGAATCCACGTGAAAAAGATGTCACTCTCCAGATCTCTTATCCATATAGCACACAGCTCACCAGGCTGAAAGGGACCAGTCCAGAAATGCTGGTTAACTCTGCACTGCAGTCTTTTCCATGGTCTCCACAAATCCAACTCACAAGCCTGGTTCTAGGCTCTTGTGTTTGCTCAGCAAAATGCAGTCCCCTTTAGGCTCTAGGAAGTGTGTTCAAGAGGTGTCAGGATATGTCTAAGAGACTAGAGTCACCAGGGTGTGGCAGCAGGTGGGAACAGGTCATCTTCATTTTCCTGCTCTGTCTGCATTGCTTCTCTGTGGCAAGTACTATGCAATACGGAAAGTTATACTCTGCTAACCAGACAAAGGTACATGTGTGGGAGAAACAGTCACCTTTTAGAGACAAATTTGTGGCATTTGGTGTTTAGAAACACTGAAATGCAGTGATTCAAATTCCCAATGAGACCACAAAAGAGTCTGCTGTGGCTTTTAGGGAAAAAGCAGACACGATGAGATTTTGGAAGGAAATGGGCACAATTGTGGTAATCAAGAAATTAGTACTGGAGATCTAGCCAGACACGATATGGCAACCAAGAGATTGCACAAGCAGCTAAATATGGAGAAAATTGACCTCATCAATAACAGAGCTGCTTCAAACAAACAGGCATTTACCTTTTCCATCATTCTTTTTTATTTTTAACCCCCTACCATTACAATTGGATAGAATCATAGAATCATTCAGGTTGGAAAAGATATCTAAGATCATGAGGTCCAAGAGTTAACACTGCCAAATTGACCCTTAAATCACGTCCCTAAGCCTACCCTGTTAAACTATTGCCCTCAGAGCTATCCAGCAACTTCAACTTTTATCAGCAATGAGTTCCTGGCATGGCAGAGCATTTCTTCCGACTTACTTTTGACTTTGTCTCTTTTAACCTTCACCAAATGCTCCTTGTTCTTCCCTGATGGTAGAAATAGCATTTCTTGCTCTGTAAAACCTACACCTTCATTGTCTGTAACCTTTTATCGTCTCACTTCTGATTCATTTCCTCTCCAAGGTAAACAGTCCCAATCTTCTCAATCTTGTACTATATGAAAGTTTTTCCTTGTCTGTTTAAAAACTGATTTATGTAAACAGTTAAAAACTTACTCTGTTAGCTTAGCTTGTATCTATAAATTAGCCATGCATATTAAATTTGTATTAGCTGGGTTTAACTGAATTAAGTGTATCCACACAGGAATTTTCCCCAAATTCCTAAAGTCAGTTTAAAATTACACCTTTTGTTAGAGCGGAGCAAATGAAGAGTATTTAGTTCTGATCCACAAATACTTCCATGAAGAATTCAGACAGTGCTTCAGGAAAGGGTATATTTCAGCAGACCCCTTAGAGAGTGTTATCTCCATTATCCTGAAATTCATGAAGCCTCCACGCATAGCAGGGAGTATTTCTACTGAAATATTTTCCATCAGTAACACAGGGATTTGTTACAGAATTAACTTAACATGTTTTACCTTGATAGCACCTCCATTTGTGGGAGATAGTTTATTGCCTAGCCAAGTCAAAGTGCTATTAAACCACAGATTTAATTCAGCTGCAAGTAAGCTGCCTTATTGTACCCAGAACACAACAGCAATATAATGAAAGCTGCTATAAAAATTAATTCTGAAAATATCAAATACAATCATTGTTAAGTCTAAACAAAGGATGTTTGCTAGTTCATTCCAAGACTTAGCTACATTCAAAATCCAGTGAAAACTGGCTTTTACACATACAGACACACAGAGTCATTTGCCTATGGAATAAAAATTTTAAATTATGGCTATTAGACACATGGTATTTCTTAATGACAGCATTCATTGTTATCCTTGTAATAATACATTTGACAGAGGAAGAAAAGAGGAACTTATCAAAAAGCTGCCAATAGATTTTAATAAAAAATACTTCCCAGTAGAAGGCAACAACATCCTTATCTACTAGGCCACAAGTGCTTGAGTATTTCTCAAGGAATTCAAATGCACTATTTTGCAATAGAAACTTACAGAAAGTTACAAAGAAGCAAATAGTTCTAAAAATCAAACATACAGGCCATGGAGTTGCAAGAAAGTAATTTCCCACATTAACATTCAGATCTATTATACATGCATACAAATTTCCATGCAAATCAGACTTCGCTTATTGTGTATTTTGCCTTATTTAATGAAAAATGAAAAAGACAGAAGAACACCTAACCCCCTCCATTTTGCCTATTAAGTTGCTGCTGCCAGCAGGACCCTGGCGATGGCATTTCCATTGAGGCTAATCACAGAGAAGAAGTGTGCACATAAACATGAGAAAATTCATGCTCAGGTTAGAGAGAGCAGCCACCCAGCCTGTTCGTCACATTCACCTCTATTCACACAGTAATTGCTGTACTCTGGAAAGCTGACTAGACCCATCATGATATCAGAACATTAGTTATCCCCTACTGAACAATTTTCAAAATTGGTAAATAATACAGCTAAGTATAAAAGGAGAGATTGTCAGACAATTCAGCTTTAGAGAACTCACTTTCACCATATGCAGAGAATTGGCGTAAGCAGCTGAAATACACAGCCAGTCCTGGTCACTGCTACTGCTGCATTCCTGACATAGATGCCCCTTGCTCAGACTTCTTTGTGCCCATACCATGTGTGTGTCCTCTTGACACTTCCCTATAACCTTCATTCCTCTTTTCCTACAGGGAAGTGTGCTGGCAGTCTCCTGCCCCCATCAGCTCCACGCTAGCGGGATGTGCAGGCTGGATGGGCAGAGCTGCTGTGCGAAAGGCTTACACAGAGCCCCATTTTGCTTCAAAACGCCTTCCTGCCAGCTCACTTCTCCTGCCTAACTCCACTATCTATAGCTTTCAAATGCTTCCCCTTCATAATCACACCTCCTACTATTCTGAAGACTATTTTCTGGGAACACTGAACATATTTGTTGGCTCACTGGCCTCTAGCATACTGACTGCTCATTCAATAGCATTCACACAAGACTGGAAAAGACTTGTCATCCTCTTACTATCTGGCACTCCATTACTAGCTTACTACTGTTTCCCTCTGCAGTACAGGTCCAAATTGAATGTCAGACACAAGAAAATGCCAGCAAAAGCTCCGGTTCACAGTCAGGAACCAGCCACAGGATACAGTCCAAAACTAGATACACACTGGCACATTACCATTATTAACACAAGGTTTGCCATGAATAAAGCACTTTGTCGTTCTTCTTTTTGACAGTCAGGACAGGGAAAATTAGGGTTATTACAGTATTTCAAATATCTGCTGGATGATAACATCCTATAGCAGTAGCATTAGTCAAAACTCAGGCAGGCATTAAGATAAACAGATTCTCTGGGCTTCTGTAGCCAGGAGTTCTCAGAAGCAAATTCCCACGGAGATCACACAACCTACAGTGTAATTGTCTCCTGGTTGCCTAAATATTCAGAAAAGGAAGGAAGGGATTAGGCCTGTAAGTCTTCCTGCTCAGTAGCCAGCCTGCCAAGCACATCCACCACCCAGCCTCATTCCTCTTGCTGCCTGGCTCTGTGACTGACTGACCTTCCCAGACTCTGCACAGTCACAGCAAATACACCTGGGGCATTCCTGATCGTGGCTGAATCAGCTGAAATAATCACCTTGCCTGTCACCAGGAGCAACACAGGTAGGGCAAAGGGGAGCAGCTCAACACGCATGCTTTCAGTCGACATGGTAAACAGCTAACGTATGGTAATTCTAAGGGGGTTGACATGCCGCAGCAAATTATAAAAAGGCTGACACTCAGCTGAAAGAGCTGACACTTGAAAGTTACTCCCTAGCACAAAAAAGAAAAAATGAAAGTGAAATGTGACTGAACTGTTGCCTCACATGCTCATATTTTGTTGACAAATTTATTTGTACATATGAATTCGGCCCTTTCTTAAGAGTGTCACCATCAGCTGCAGATAAAAAAGCAACCTGACTCTATTACAGATGTGTTACTCTTCAAACTGATGCTCTAGAGCAAGAGCAAGAGGACAAAGAATTCCACTCTTATAAATCTGTTGTTCAGGCTAAGGCTATGCTATCAACTGCAACATTTGACATTGTTACGTGTCCCTTCTAAAAGAGACTACTTAGAATTTGAAATATTGTATTATAATGAAATACCTCTTTCAATATATCAACCCTGGAAAATATAAGTCAGCCAACAGTTTCCACTTCAAAATATATTTCCTTTTTAAGGTGCTTCAAACCACTGTTCAGTTATTACCCTGGCACTTTATATCAACTATCTATTATCAAAAATAGATATCACATCCCCAGCATACTAGTGTTTCTGAGCTCTAAGATTGTTTTTGTTACAGTAGGGTATGCAATTTCATATTGTTGAAATACTATATTTAGTGATACATGAACATATAAGTGTACAGGTTTCACTGGTAGCAGCACTGTTTAATTACATAAAGGAAGATGGTACTATTCACTCAAAACCTCAGGATTCCAAGATCTGATCATGCAAGTATGTAAGACTGCAGTGAGTAATTTTATTTATAGTTGCATTAACTTTAGACAAGTCAGGTAATTCGTACCAACTTTTGGAGTTTGAGTGCAACTGAAAACTCTCTGTAGATGCCATTTCATCTTTAAAAGCATCAAAGCATTTTCCAGCACAGAATCATACAGGAATGACATGGAAGATTTACAGCATTCTCCTGCTCCAAGGAAAGATAATTCCTAATCCCAAACAAAATCTCATCACGGGACTTTCTAGAGGGTTTTGTTTGGAACATAATAAGATTTGAATTATGCATGTTCAGTAAAATTGTTATTTTAGTAAACTTTAAACCCTCAGGTTCATTTCAAAATGAGACCTGTCCATGTTCCTTCCTTTTTCTTCAAATGTGGAAATTACTCCCAAAATGATACTGCTCAAAACAATTCTCTTTACAGTTCTGAAGAATGGAAGTGAGTTTCAATTTCCCATTGATGCTATAGAATGTCGTTCTCCTAAGTGTATAAATGTAAGAATTCTGTAAGCTGTTAGAGCACTGACAATGCACATCTGACCTCATCTGAACCTGCTAATACACCTTCTTCTGGATTATTTTTTAACAATCTGTACTTCTCCACTCCCTCCCGCATAGTTTCTACTAGTAACAAGTTTTAATTGGTCATAAATCATTTAAAGTCAGTAAAATATAACATGCCTGGGAAAAACGTGGTGAAATACCTTTGCTATGAAACACAAAGTTTGTCCTTAGCCTACTATGAAGTCAAAGAGTAGATCTCAGCTTTAAAGGTATTGTTAGAATATCAGAAGCACTTTTCCAAACCCTGTGTTTCTTAAATTTAATAATTTACTAGTCCTTTTGATCCTTACACAGGATCTTTGCTGTCACAGAGGTACAGGAATACTCATGGCAAGGGTGTGACATTTGTTACCTGTTGCCGAGTCCGCAGGAGCACTGCCAGCACACACTGATTTGGAAGATCAGAAGAGAGGATACTAGCAAACTACAGATGTGAGGTAAGACTCTGCTCCTCTCTGTGGCCATTATTGTGTTGGCATCCAGTACCAGCTGCACAAATGGAGTATTGGAATAGTATTTTACCTATGGTGAACGTGCCCATAGATACTACAGATCAAGCAGTGGCTTGCCATACAAGCAGGTCCCATTCTCTCATTCTTTCTAACTGAGGAAAAAGGATGAACTGCCTTGTTCTTCTTTTCTGTAATTTAGCCTTTAAAATTTACTATTAGATCCCATTGTTGCATTTATGCATTTTACATTGTTTCAGCTTTTAAATATGAGTTTTATAATTTTTCCTCACTACTGTACATATGCTTTTCCCCCATTATTTTATGTATCACGATAACATAATAAGTATTGGTTGGAAGAACTCAACATTTTCTGCCTTTATCTGCACAACAAATACAGTTCTGTTTGTGCACAGAGTAGGTTGGTGCAGAGTGCATTTCTGTACTTTTCATTTGGTAGCACACCTTTTAAATTCTCTGCAGTGATCTCCACATCACCTTTCAGAGGTCCTGACCCTGGCTTCTGAACTTCTGTACTTCTCATAATGTTCTGGGTACCTGTGACAGTCTCTGCCACAGATGTATGACAAAACAAGGAGCACACTGCATGCTGAGACTATTGATACCACAGAACTGTGTGTCAACAGGTGTAACTGCTCTGACCTGCATCTTAAAAATGGCAAAAGTTCTCCCTATTAAACTATAATTTTCCTTTGTGTAGGTGTAAAACAAGTCATCTCTACCAGTAAGTAAGAGAGTAATGCTTTAGGCCCCTGTTAACTGTTGTGTCACTCTGTCTTCCTGCTCCTAGTTCTTAATATCACATAGTACATAATACATAAGCACTTATCATCTATGGTTTTCTGACTTTACTGTCTCTAGTCTCTTCCAGTTACTACCACCAGATGTGGATGTATGACTAAGAGGTGTCACAATATGATCAGAAGTAACATGCAGAGTCACTTGTGAATTACAAGCTGACGTTGCAGAATGACACCTTTCCACGGGTTTTGGTTGAAACTGCAGACAAACAGGGGCAGTACGGACAGCTCTGGCTACTGGGAATAATGCCACAGTCAATAGGATAGTGTAACCAAACAGATAACCTGCTGTGAGAAGCTAAGACAGACTCTAAAACAGCAGCGGTTAAGTACAAATGTGACTGCATCACTTGATCAGTTACAGGAAGACCTCAGTGACTGTTCTGTGTGCAGAGCATGCAAAAGCATATGACTGTGAAACACTGCCTAAAGACAGAAAGTTGTTGAATCTTAACAACACGCAGAACATCCAGAGCAGAGAGCAGACCAGAGAGCCCAGAGCCTTTTTCCTGCCCTGAGCAGCGTTTCCAAGCGCACAATGATCCCAGTTTTGATGTTGATCCGGCTGATTATCTCATGACAGCTCTGCAGTGTAACCCTTCTTGTAAAGATTCCCTGAGCCACGTTGACCTTGATCACCTCTGATGCTCTTACTTCCACATGGCCTCTCTCTGAATTGATCCATCAGTTATTTATCTTCTGCATAGAGTATCCTCTTGACAAGTTCAAGAAGTGGCACCTTTGGATCCCATTTTAAGGTCTAATAAGGCTATGCTTTGCATAAGACCACAAGAGTACGTGACACTGCATTAGCTACCTCCGCCCTACTGCATTAGCCACCTCCCTACTGTGGGAGGCAGATGAAGTCTGACTCTGTTTCTGCCTTGCTCCTCTTGGTCTTTTGAAAACCTGCATGGCTTTCCTTCCCTCTAAGCTTGCTGCCTCTCCCTTCTCCCTTTGGAAACACATTCATGAACTCCTCCAAACTTAAATGTTCTCTGTTTAAGCAAAAATTTCCCCAAGCACACAACAGGCACCCTTTAACTACACGCATTGAAGTGACTACAGAACATCTGAGGATGTCTGAATTTGAGGCCACACCAGCAACCTTACCACTTCCCTGCATCCATCTTAACAGTCATCTGATAATGGTGTGTCATTTCCTGTGCCACACCATGTGTGCAGGGATGTAGATGATAATGTGGATGATGGCTGCTCTGCTTAAGGAAGAAGTCATTTTATCACTTGGAAATTTCAGCATGTCCCTGACACAGTAAAGTTGAAACATGCTTCCAGTTATAGATTAGTTCATATAGAAGCACTCTAAAAATGTACTGATCTTCCTGAAACCACTTACTAGATCAGGGAAAATTTAGTTTAAGAGCACATCCTATGATAGTCATGGGAGAAATAAGACAAGACAAAAAATGGGGATTATTTGAGTTCCAAGATCTTTGGGGAGATCCTTTTTAGCCTGTCATATCTCAAACCAAACTAAGCTAAATATTATTGTATCTGTTTTCTTTGGCAATGACTGGCTGTTGCCTTTTATTAGATATGAAACAATAGGTATGAGAGAGTAAGCCAATTAATTATTAAAAGTGGTTTTCACATACTTTGAAAGTCTGCATGTCCTCGAAGTACACTCAATAAAGTTAACAAGGGTAACCGGGGCACTGTATAATGTCTGTGAAGCCTCAGTAGGCGTTTTGTGAACACTGTGGAATTCTGCTGTGTGCTTCCTTAATTCCACATGGACCCAGTGCACACTTCATAAAGCTCTTTTGCCTCAGAACACAAACCTTACAAACTCCTCTCCTCTAGTCCTACTCAAAAGTTGCTGCTTTCAATTAGCTTTCCAGCTACTCCCTCTCTGCCTCTCCACATCACTCCCTCACTCTTAATTCACCTGAAGAGCAGAAGTTATTTACGACCTACTCCCACACATCACGCTCACCTGCCCATCTCTGAGGACTTGTAGTCACCCTTCCTGTGTCATGTCTGATTCACACAGTAACTACCTCAAGGCAATAAAGTACTCTTTTTGAATCCACAGAAAAGCCCAATGCCTATTTATTTATACTATGTTGAATACAAAATTACTACTAAATATAATAACCATTAAAATTATCTTTGTTCAATACTAACCCTTTAACTTCTTTTCCACAAAGACCTTGAATATGTTAGTTCAGATCCAAAACCTGATTTTCTGCTGTGGCCTCCTAAAAATCAGTAGACTCAGTAACAACCTCAGTGAGAAAACCAACACTAGGTAATAGCAAAAAAAATATGTCAGTGGTGCTTGAGGAACTTGTTGAAATCAATTAACACAGACTCTGTGCTGAAGGAACAGGTATGGGTTCCACAGTATTTTAATTTCATTCTCCAATCAATTATAAGAATTCTTTGCAGAATGGTCTAGAATTAAAGGGGGGAATATTACCTTTCTTTTCCCTGCACTTGCTGATCACTTTATCCCTTTGAATAACTTGTATTGAATAGCTTTTGGAGACAATAAACTCTATAACCCTAGGACAAGGTGTTCAACAGAATGAACTCTGAAGCCCAGGAACACAAAGTGCATTAACCAGGCTTTGTGGCTTGAGTCTGTAATTTTTATTCACACAACACTTGCTTTTCAGTCAAGGAAACTATTCCTATTCTGCTTCTGTAACAAGATTGGTCTTCCTATAATATGTAACAAAAATAACAATTGTGTTTAAACACCTGGCAGAAGCCATTAGGCATGGAACAAATTTTCTTTTTCTAGTAAATCACGGCTGTGTAACAAATTGTATACATAACTGTCCCTGTCCATACTACGAGCCGAATGTTGTCTTGCTTTATCCCAGTTAAGATGTGCTGGTTACTAGAGCTCCTGAAACAATTAATATTACCCCTATATCTCAGAATGCAATGTGGGGAATTGAAATAAAACAGAATGTTTTGTTATAGGCCAAGGAGAATTTCAGAACCACATGGAAAGGATGACAGTGAGGAAGGAAAGAAACTACTGTAGAATACTAACACCCGCATTGCCTTTCAGATCCCTTTTTTTTTTCTTGTACACATTTACACATCACACTGAAACCAGATCTGATTCCTACTTTTATGGAAATTACTATCAGTGGTCTTGTTGTTACTTTTCCCATTTGGAGCTGTAGTCCCATTTTCTTTACTATTTGGGTATTTTCAGAGATGAGATGTTAGAAAACAATAACTCTACTGAGGCTCTGCAACTTTTTATACCTTTGCCGGACAATTACTACTGGCAGCTAATCAGTACAAAAATCCACCTAGTGCAAGGTGCTGGGAAATAATCCCAGCCACTATATAAGCAGCATAGCTAGAGCCAGGCAGAGAACAACAAAATATGGAACCAAAAAAAACAGAATCACTTCACACATCAGTAACTGTATGTCTCTCTTAGCTTAGGCAATTAGGTAAACTGAAACCTCAGTCCAGTAAAAATTACTGTGCCACAAGGATTCAGCACAACACAGTAAGTTTTTACCACAGATAGAGGTGGTCTAAAAACACTGTGAGCATCTAGGAAAACACTGGGAATAGCATGCAACAACATGGGTATTGTTCATCTCTAGCTTCATTGATTATCCATTGTTTGAAGCCTCAGATTTGTTACAAGCTGGCACTCAACTCTTGGCCAGGAACTCCTGTGAATACTGGGCTTTTGAGAACAAGCTCTACTTAAGTGGGAAGGATACGCCATGCACTGGCCAAGCTCTGAGCTGTCATATGCAGTCCTGAATAGGATTGCTTTCCAGTCTCGGCACACAGGCATGAACACATACCACTATATCTGAGTCAAGGCAACGTCCCAACCGCTCAAGAGGAGATAACAAAGCCCTTTTCAGTGCTGTGTCTTCCTCCAAGTAGGAATCCTCACAACCCTTCTGCAGCCAAGACAAAATTGCCTTTAGCCAGAGAGTCAGCTCTGTGTCTTCTGCATACAAAACTTGTGGTTGTGTTGCTGATGATTCAAGAGCATTGTTCAGCTCCCACCCATGATTTTCATTGTTTATGTCCCTGGATTTGTAACCGAATCAACTACATATGCACTTCATTTTGCTTTATATTAACTCTAAGTAGTATTTACTTTTCATGAAATCCCTCTATTACAATGAATACCTCTACGTTTTTAAACTTCATTCACTTATTGATCAGTTAGATGAAAAATTTAAACAGCTCTAAAACTGGTAAACTTCATCAAAACATTTCTCTTACAATTTGAGAGGACAACTATTTTAAATAGCATATTCTTCTTTCAGAAATCTCAATATTGGGTAAAATTTTAAAAAATAATTCACATGCACTATCATTGTGTGAGGTTTTAACACAAGCAAAATCACAGAACTCAATTCCTCACTCTCCAACTTCATGCTTTAACATAAAACCCACATTCTCCAAATTCCAGATCCTGGGATACAGTTAATTTTTTCTCAGTTGCTGGTAAAGTGATGTGTTTTGTATTCAGTATAAGAATAATATGTCCTACTGTTGACATCTCCTTAAAGTAAAAATTTTTCCCATGCCATAGAATCATAGAATCTTAAAGTGGTTTGTATTGGAAGAGACCTTAAAAACCATCTAGTTCCAAACCCCTCACCATGGGTAGGTACATTTTCCACTACACTGGGTTGCTTAAAACCCCATCCAACCACACATGGGGCATCCACAACCTCTCTGGACAACCTCTTCCAGGTGCCTCACCATCCACACTGTAAAGAATTTATTCCAAATGTCTCATTAAGAATTATCTCTTCCAGTTTAAAGCCTTTCCCCTTGTCCCATCATTCCTTGCCCTTGTAAAAAGTCCCTCTCCAGTTCTCCTGTAGGCTCTGTTTACATACTGGAAGGCTATTGTAGGGTCTCCAGAGCTTCCTCTTCTCTAGGCTGAAGAGCCCCACCTCCCCCAGCCTGCCCCCATCAGAGAGGTGCTCCAGCCCTCTGATAATCTTTGTGACCTCCTCTGGACTCACTCCAGCAGCTCTATGCCCTCCTTATGTTGGAGTACCAGAGCTGGACACAGTGTTCCAGGCGGGGTGCACAAGAGTGGAGCAGAGGGGGAGAATGACCTCCATTGATATGCTGGTCATGCAGTAAAAGGAATTCCCAGAACATGAGACAAAAGTAATTCTGGAGATATGAAAATGATGAGGTCTGGTTCCCAATATCTTTTCTCCTTTTGGATTCTCTGATGTCTAATAGAACATGAGTTTGTTATTCTTGCCTTCAGATACTAGCAGTTTTTCTCCTCTCTCTTCTTCACATCTGCCTAATTTTGTAACAGAGGCACAATCCTAGCTTCATCTAAGGATTCATTCTCTCACTAGAAAGCAAGAGAACAGTACATGATATGCATCAAAACGCAGAAGTAGACCTGCCTGCAAAGCAAGGCTTTCAGTTCATAGTGAATTTCCTCTTTTTGATATTTTTTTAATCAGAATTTTTTACTTGGTCTCCTCAGTGCAGATGGCTCTTGGGTCTTGCTCATCAAAACAGGTTAATGGCAGGGTTAATAGCTTTGCTGCCCACATCAGCAATACAAAGGTAAAACCTCCCTTCCAGAGGCACCTGCCAGGTGCTCTGGCTTTGAGCAGCCATTCCAGGAACACGTGTCCAGGAGTCTCCCCATATTGCCATGAGTTAGCCTGCCCCAGAGCAGTGATCTGGGAATGTGCAGGATAAATACCTGAATATGAAAGACTCAGAATGTCCTGGGTCTGTGACTTTGGGTCAGGCCCACTACCCAGGCAGCCACCAGCTCTGGGAACTCTGGAAAAACAGGGTGCTGACTTTTTTTCAGACCACTTCATCAGGAAGAAACTGAACTATGCAGATCAATATCAATCCCACAGCACAGATAGGAACAGCTTAAAGAATAAAGAACTGGTGCTTAAGAGTGAATCTGAAAAAGACAGAGGTGATGTTGCTGGGCTGGGGAATGATTTCTGAAATCTTCTTAGCAATGATTTAGACAACGACACATTATTCTCCAGCTCTGTCCTAACTTTAAGTATACACTTGAATTTCCGTCTGACATCAAGCTCTCAGAACAGCAAAACCACAAGTGTAATTTTCTGCCATGTCTGTGTGGTGAAGAATTTGTCCATCTATGCAGACAATGGCCTAACCTTAACTATTCATGCCTGCATTACATCTTGGCAGAACCATAGCCCATGATACACTCGGCACAAAGCCTTCAGTACTTGGAAACACCAACTAATACAAGGTGGTGTGTTTTACACAATTTTCAGGAGAAGATGCTACCATCAGCAGCCATTAGTGTTGTCTATTTCTTCTTTCTTCATCCCACACACCCCATACCAGTTCCTCAAAACCATTACTGATTTCAGTTTCAGCTTTTTGTTCTTAACTTCTGACTGTTCAGTGGGATGGGTCCAGATTATGTGGTGAAAGAAAACCCTTCAAATCTCCAGGAAACAAGACAGAGGTTGACAACTCCTCTTCTGTTCACGATGGAACTGCCTAAGATATGATAAGCACATCTGATCTGAGACTGGAGTGATCTACCCCCTGAAAGAATCCCCACCATCTGCTCCAAGCATAAACTGCACTTCTTGAGCCTTCTCTCTCTAAATGTAAACACATAGCAACATTTTGCTTTCTAAACCAAACAAAACTAAATGCATAAGAGAAACTATTTTAAAAGAATTCCCCTGAAGGGTCTTCCACTATTCCTGACCTACTGCTTGTGGAGTGAACAAGCACTGTATAGTTGATAGCAGTATTATTGTAAATATGCTAGCAGAAAGATTTCAGACTGATGATCAGACCATGTGTACAACAGAACAGAATTCCCAAGTTAATACCAAGCGCCTTTCCCCAAAGCACTCAGCTTTTCCCCTCTAGAGACTCACACTGGGTGCCATGATCACACAGCACTACCACAGTTTCTGGGAAATAACATACAAAAAAAAGCCCACAAAACACCGCAGAACTCTTGCATCAAACACTGGCAAATTGTTTGTGAACCAGAATACAATGTAGCCAGCCCACATAAGCTTGGTTTTGCTATAACCTCAGTGTGCTCATTTCCATGTAAATACAAAGTTCTTCACTTTGGAGCTATTTCATAGATGGTTTTATATCTAAAATGTAGGTATGAAGTGAAAGCTCTGGGTGTGCTTGTAGATCATTTGTGCTAAATGATTTGTGCATACCACAGAGATGCAGAAGTCCTCCTCAGTATGAAATGTTACATTACCAAATCCATACCTCAGGCCTACTTTTGGAGAACTTGGGGGCTTTGGAAAATGGAAACACTGTAATAGACAGGCTGTAGCTGAGGGCCTGAAAGTCCTAAATCAGGGCTCAGGGTAGCACCTCTGGGAAAACTCTACTCATCCTGAGCTGTGAGCTGTGATAAACCTCACCCATAGCCACCAGTCTGCAAAGGAATTCCAAAGCTGCCTTCTACTCCCAAAGTGCTCCATATGCTGATCCTTGTAAAGATGCAATCGTTCTAAGATAAACTGGAAAGAATCCTTGGTACAATTTAGGGGCCTGGATCCCTTGGCGCCGAGTCATGGAGTGGCAAGATGGTGCGACAATCCACCCACACAACCTGTCACAGGCATCAGCTGCACCTCCAGCCAGGAATGAACAGCCAGGATTGCAGGTTGTTCTCTTCCCCATACTGGAGAATGTCAACATGCTTCTGTATATAGGATTAGACCTATATGCTTTTCACTAAAATAACAGAAAACATTGTAGGAGTGTTGAAAAATATTTTCTGATGTGTTTTGCTTTAAGATAAAAAAATAGTATCCATATAGAGTCAGCTCATTAGTTTTCTAAATCTTGCACTCTACTATTTGTGCTTCATTTTCTCCTACCCAAATGGCAACTACGCTTTAAAGCACCAAGTACTGCATACTTAATAAATTATAAAGTCAATCTTCATAATTTCTATTCTCATACATCAGTCAGAGATGGTTTCAACAGAAAGATATATGAAAAGTAACCTAGGTCTTCCTCCAACAAAGCACTTAAGCACACACTTTGGCATGTCAGCAACCCAGCTGAAGACAGTGGGATATATTTCAAGTTACACACATTTCAAAATTTTATTGAAGCTCAATTGCAAATAAGAAAAACTAATATACAGCAGGGAAAAAACCCTTCAATATCCATATAAGTGAGGCTGTGGTAGTATCTTCTGAAATTCCACATTTAGGAAACTACTTGCTTTGGTTAATTCAGCAATGTTCCTTTTGGAGGCAGTGGCAAAAAATACTTTCATTAGAACATAAATTTGACCCAGTTCCATTAAGCTTGAAGTAAAACTCTTTTTATGTCCACTGAAAATGGAGCTCAATTATTAAACATAAGATTTTTTTTTGTAATTGAAGCATATAACTGATAATTTTATAATTGATACCAAAAAGCAAATCTGACAGTGAAATCATGAGACATAGCAAGATCTCAATATTTAGTTAGTCATAATTATATATTGTCAGGAACCTAGGTTTTAATGTCTTTTACAATTTCCACGTAGGGTGCTTACATTTCTAGGATGTATCAGTGTGCCTCGGAAGTTTGCATAAATGTCAAAAGAACAATGGTACAGTTATTTTAATCAATTTAGAAAGTTCTTAAATTGTGTTTCCAGAAATGCTTGAGTTTGGTTTTGTAATTGACTTGGGTTTTTTGCACAATAGTGTGTGAATTTACTATCGGTCCAATAGGTTTTCCCCCTCTCATCATATTTCTGTTGCCAGTACTTTACCAGATATCTGAAATTGTTCTGCACTAATAAGAAGTACTGGTTGTCCTGGGATGGCATCCAGAAGAGATACATACATTTAGCGAGGTTTGAAATATCACAGCACATCCCAAAAATACAAGCTAGTCATTGCAACAACCTTGGCAATGGCAAACTTGGAAAAGCTAATAGTGGAATTAAAAAAGAGAAATACATTGCAGTACTTCAGGATGGCCATAGATAGAACAAAAAAAAAATGGGAGGGAAAAATAATAATAAAAAAAATATTTAAAAAAAAATTTAAAAGGTAGTACTTTTGTCTCCATGTCCAGAAATTGCTGGCAGATACAGAATAGTGCAATCCTTAGTCATCTAAAGATATTAATTAGCCACACAACAGAGAATCAGGCCTTTTTTGGCGTTCATTTACCTTGAGTCACACCTTCCTTGCCTTCCTCATGTCCATGATTGGTAAAACGTTAGACAGACCGTGTGGCACATCAGAAAGTAATTACTGAGCATGGATTTCTGCTGATGGCAGGGTTTTAAAATCCTCAAGGCAGTGGCAAAACAAAGTAATGTGTAAATGGCAACCCTGGCTCTACATTTTAATTATTTTGAAATAAAATAATTTTAAGTTTAGTAAGTAGCAAGGTAAGGGATACTAGAAACAATCACACACAGAAATCCTTCAGCTAAGTACAGTAACATGCAGTCACGACAGAACTAAATATTCATAAACTCAAAGGAGATGAAATTCTGTGTTCATCTATCACAATATGTAAAACACCAGTTACCATTTTAAAAATAACGCCCTTGCATCCACCTTCTTAAACTGCACAGGCCCTGTTAAAATGATCTGGCATCGATACCCTCTTTTAATTAAAACAATAGCACAGATTTTATCGAACAGTAACAAACCTAAAAGTAGGAGGCAAATGCTGAAAACTCAACGTCTACATTTGAAACCAAAATTTTTTAAAAATGCCTTGTCTTTCTCATTACAACTGGAGCTCTAGTCATGCAAATATGTGGTGTAACATAGTTGTTGCATTGATTTATTGCATTGCTCGCTTACATTCCTTCATTGTGTTACTGCTCTCTTACACATTTGTAACAAAACCAAACTATAGTAAAACTAGTTGAAGAAACACGGCTCAAATCCAGTTCATGCCAACATTTCTTTTTTACATTACTCTACGATTTTAATCTGTTTGGGGGCATCTGTGCATTCAGAGAATTACTCGGATTTCAATAAAATATAAACGGATGTGGTTTACAGTCTAGCACACACGGATCACACCTTGCAACCATCACCGAATTACGAGGAAACTTACACATTTATCAGTCTCTGCCTGTCACAGACCTACAGACACAGCAGAATTCATCGGCTTCAGTTTAGCAAACCCATGCCGAGAAAAATGAATGGAAATGAAGACAGTGCCCACAGACAAAAGCACTGATCAATGCACTCCGCTGACATTATCTTAATGGCAACCTTTTTCCATCCCATCCTCCCTACTTTCCGATTCTCCCAGCAGCAGACACATCCGCACCAAAGGGTGCGATCTGACCCATTTCTCGCTCAACTCCGTCACCCTCAGGTTCTCACTCGGCAGCGAGCAGCCGTCCCCCGGTCCGCAATGACACAGCAGGGCTGGAGGGACACAGCGCCCGGGCTCCTTCCCCCAAGCGACTCGCCCCTCGCCGCCGGCTGGAACTCGAGGCGAGGCGCGGGGAGGGAAGGAGAGCGGCGGCCCCGCCGGCCGCGGCCCCTCGAAGTGAGGTTAAACTTTGGCGGCGGCACCTGGGCCGCTCCCGCCGGGCGGGCGGGAGGAACAATGCCCGGTGCCCCGGGCCCGGCGGCGGCGGCCCCGCGCTCCCCGCCCCGCCGCCCCCGTGTCCTCAGACAACCTCGGCCGCCGGCCCCCCGCCTCCCGCCGCCGCGCTGACAAAGGGCGGCGCGGGGCTGCCCGCGCCCGGGGCCGGCGGGGAGCGGTGCGGAGCGGAGCGGGAGCGGCCCCGCCCGCCCCGCCGAGCGCGGCCCCGGGCAGCCGGCCCCTCCGGCGGGCGCGGCGCCGGCCGGCCGGCGGCGGAGCGGACCTACCTTTTTGTCCTCTTTCTCACTGCCGTGCCTCC
Source organism: Catharus ustulatus (assembly GCF_009819885.2). Lineage (NCBI taxonomy): Eukaryota > Metazoa > Chordata > Aves > Passeriformes > Turdidae > Catharus > Catharus ustulatus. Next base: position 41,634,405 of record NC_046221.1, on the reverse strand, counting down.
GCTCCGGGTGGCCGCTGTCGGCGGCGGGGGCCGGCTCCGCGGGCTGCCCATCGCGGTGGTGCGGGCGCTGGTGCGGGCAGCCGCCAGACCCCGCCGCCGGGGGGATGGGCTCCGGGCACGGAGAAACTCCCTTAACATCCATCTCCATCTTCCAGTTCACTGTATTGCGAGACAAAAGCAGGCAAACACTTTCCACCACCCCGCGTCTTTCTTCTGCTTTCCTTTCTCCCGCTTTTCTTTTTTCCTTCTTTCTTTCTTTCTTTTTTTTTCCTCCTTCCTCCCTTCCTTCCTTTCCCCCCTCAGGAGGCCGTGACACGCATGGCTCTGGCCGCGGCTGCTGCACCGATCCGGCGGCTGCAATTCTCCCCTAGATCCTCCAGACTTTTGTATCCAGCGTGCGTGTGTAAGAGTGACTGTGTGTGTGTCTCTGTGTGTGTGCGCGTGTCCTTGGCACGGCGGCCTTCAATCGCCCCGAAACAGCAAACGCTAACTAAGCAGATCTCTCGCCACGAAGATCAACTCCCGGCCCCAGCCTAATTGTGGTGGTTATTTACTTTACGCTATCTGTGTCCCAGGCCCGGACAAGCCCTCCCGGCTGCAGCCCTTTGAACAAAGTTAAGTGGAGGGAGCCGAGCCCGGGGAGGGGGTGGGGGCGAGGGGAAACCACCGGGGTTTAACACGGGGGAAGTGACAATAACCCGGTAATGTCAAGTAAAAGTTAAACCTCCCCCTTCCTCCCCTCCCCCTCCCCTCTCCACAGCCCAGGCAAGCGCAATACAGCAAAGCAAAACAAGCGATTTCAGACCTGTGCAAGGTGCTGGTGGCGAGAAGAGACGAGCATTTACCCGATTGTTGCTTTTATTTTATTTTCCCCTCGCCTCTCCCCCCAGCACCACCCGCTATTGCAAATGTGGGCTCCTCGATGTTAATCTCCTCTCAGCGGTCTGAGTCTATGCGTGTGACTGGAGCTCCCTCTCTCTCAGGCTGCCAGCGCCACGCAGCACTGCACAAGGAGAACTGAAGTAAGGAGAAAAACAAGAACAAATCCAGGCTGGAAATCTAAATCAGTGCTAGCCACCGGCTCTCCGATTTTATCAACACAGATAGAAGAGAAAAGAAAAAAAAACCGCGTGCAAGCTGCTAAATCAGTTGTGACCGCAGTGCACTATCGGCTGTTTTATTCTTTGTGTTATCTTCCTTCTCAGACTGAAGTTAGACATGATAGGGAAGAATGCAATCTCATTAAGGCTGGTTTATACCAAAACAAGAATTTCCTTATTGGTGCCAGGGCCAAGCCAACTCTTCAGCTATTCCCCTTTTCATTTCAAAGAGATGAATGGTGAGCACCAACCTGATCGTTCTTAAATCAGGACACCATCAGGTAACCAGTCTGGACTTCTAAATATAACACCACATTGTCCTGAGGAGCAGCTGCTCTGGAAGTTAACTGGAAACTCTCCTAAGAGCCTGCAGTGCAAAGATCTGATCTATACATCATCTGGCTGGTACTGACCTCTCCGGTAGCGACTACCTGCTCTGCAGAGATACTGGGCCACATCCTCAGGAGTTGATCTGTTTTACACCAAGACAGAACCTGTCCCAGGATATTTTGGGAAGCAGGTGACTATCAGGTACTTTATGACACCCTTTTATTCCTGGCCTTGGGTTGTGTTATCCCCAACAGTACTGTTACTGTGGGAACCTGAACAGTTCTTACTGTTACAAAATATTCAGACAAAGGGCAAGAGCTAACCTTGCAATAGAGAAAAAAGTCTTTCTCTAATACACCAAAGCTGTATTTTTAAAATACACATCTCTAAAGATCCTTTTTTATTATTCTCAAAGCATTTACAGTCCCAAATTGCAATTACAAATTTGCTGTTTTCTCAGATTGGTGCAACTGAGGAGCCTTTCTACTGAAATTACCAGCATAAATGTTTAAAATTGAGGTAAATAATCAAGCAATATATATTAACTCATATATCAAATATTTTAGACTGCTTACAATCATCCATTTGTAATCATTGCAATAGACTATTGAAAGAGTATATTTTGGGGCAGAAAGCCTTAAATCTTCTGGACACTCTTGCAGTTTTGGTCTCAGAAGCAAAAAGCAGTACAAACTGCAGACAGATACTTGGGAGGGGAGGGTTGCACAGCCACAGTGGCTGCAGAACATGTATACCAAGGTGGACTTGACGGCAGAATTGCCCAGAACGAAGCAGGAGCCCAAACAGCTGACAAGCCATCCCACTGTGCCACCTGCACAGTCACCCTTTCCTTCCACAGAGAAGAAGACATGCAAGTAACAAACTTCTGTCCTCTATAGCTTTTCAGTGAAAGTACTTCCAGTATCACAGGTTGGAAAATGGCAAAATAAGAGTGAAAATACATATATTGCTTGTTCAGGCACTACAGTGCACATTTATAAAAACAACTGATAAATTACATAGAAAACTTCCCATGGTGGGTAATACTAAATAATCCTGTTAGAAAATAACAATTCCCAATCTACCATTGTGAGGACTATAAAGTAAAATTCAGAGCAAAACCAAACACCTAAAAATACAGAAAAACTTATCCAAATAAAAATATTTGTCCATGTGCTCTGAAGATTACTGGAGCTGGACATTGGCAGAGAACCAAAAAAAAACTAATTACAAAGGTGGGGTCCTGGACTCAGAAAACTCTGCTCCTAATCCTTGAGAGTTTAACTCCCAAAACCAAAGGAAACTTCTGAGATAGTTTAAGTGAGCATAATCATACATAAGAAAAGGCAGGCCCTAGACTACATGAAATTCAGTACAAAGTTTTGCATTTGGCTGCTGAATTTCAAACTTCCCTTTCTCTTTTTTTACCCCAGCTTTCCTTTTTGTACTGCAAGAGATTTACAACTCTGTTGCAAAAATAAAATTATTTAAAACAATTCATCATAACAGTGTGCTCTCAGTCTTCTCTGCACTAACCAGATTGCTGTTATTCAAAGGATTGCAAGAGAACCCTAGGTAGAATATATTTTTTCAGGCTAAGGTAAAGTTCTGAATAATCGTTGCAAATCTCAGTGAGAGAAATAAAGATCTCCAGGCCAAGCACACTTTGAGGTAGAAATAATAGCTACAAATTTAGAAACACTAACAGATTGGACAGGAAAACATGATCTGAACCAGAGGCCTGGGGAGATATGGAGTTTCCACTTTTCCAGTGGAAAGATTTTGGAACCTTCAATTTACTTGGTACATACATTGAAGTAAAAACACAGAACTGTATTTGGAGCTGAGGTGGAAGAGTGGCGAACCAGAGCATTTTATCACAAGGCAGCTGTCTTGGAGGAGCATTTGAGAAGCAGAAAGCAGGGAGTCTCACTAGAGGGCAAGCCAATCCACACCAAAAGGCTGAGTTCCTAAGAAAATAACATTATTCTGAATGCTTTTCAGATGTGCTGACAGACTGAAAAAAATTAGCATGGATCTTTCACTTTTGTGAACTGTGGTAAAACAGCATATATTTTAGCTTCTGTATAGAATAATAAAGTGCATTACTGAATATGGACTATCTATTACCATACACAACATATATTAAGGATTTCTGAGCCCAGATCTATTGTTCATTTTTCAAGAGAAACAGCATTAAAATACTGCTGGTGGAATCAACACTATGACATTAACACACACTCCATCCTCTTGTATATTTTGCAGTTGTGTGTTGTACTGTAAAATGGGTGTAGGTGACTAAATAGACTGCAAGAGACACTGATGTTCTGAAATGCAAAAGGAAGACCTTTCATGACCAAGTACATTCTTCATGGCTCAAAAATTTAAACTCAAGGAATGATGACAATATTCATTTAATTACAGGCCAAGAATTGGAACAATTTGATGAAAAGGGTCAAAGAATTCTTCTAGAATCCAGTGTAATTTTTATCTTGATATTCTCGGTTTTGATCAGATGACAGTAAAACACACTGTGCAACCAACATGGCAGGAAGATTATATGTAGTCCCAATTAATAAGACTAGAAATGCTGGGAAAACATGCACAAATTAAATGAGTTGCCTAAGATCATAAAGTATTTCAACAGCAGATTAAAAAGAACATCTATGCCCTTTCCACAATCTCTTCTCTTGGTCATTTGTTTCACTTAACAATTTGTCACTTCTTCTTATGAGTAGTTAGGATAACTGCTCAGAAAATAACTAAAATATTTATTGATATTTACTTACATAAGAATTAATGTTCAAAGATATTTTCAGGCCTTTCTCAAGCACATTTACATTTACATTAATGTGGATGAACTGAAGATGTTGCATGCAAAATGTACAAAAGTGGCTATTACAAGTTAGCAACACTTATGCAATCTTTATAAAAATGCAGCTATAGGAGCATTTTGCTTCTGCTGCCTCACAAATCTGTTGATTCAGGATTCATCTATCTGCTGCATTCAGCATTTGAATAATTTTGACCTTTTACCACCCTTAGGCAATTCAAATAAAAGATTTCCTGTTGTCAACCAAAGCTCCTTGGGGCTTCACTCAACAGTCTTATCTGCCAGCTTGCATTCTAGGCAATTTAATTTCTCACTTAAGAGTTGCAAACAGAGTTGCTTTCTGATGAGGGCTCTGACTTTATTGATAATTCCCTCCATACTATAACTTTTAAAGTGGCTAATACAAATATCCAATGAGTCATTTTCCCACTCATCAATCTCTGCTTCTGCATTTTTAGGCACTTTACTGCAGGTAAGCAAGCATTTGGTAACCTGGGGACTTCTGTAATTTTTGAAATCTATCTATGCAGGTATTTTCCATCTCAGAAAATCCCTAATTTTATGTGCTTGATAAATGCTATCCTAAAACAATTATCTTACATTGGAATATAAAGATATGTTGTGGATGTTCATAGAAAGTAAAAGCTGAATATACTATTTGAATTTCCCCATTGTCTACACAGTCCACATGAAAATTGATACATTACATGCTGCATTTTCAAAAGCATCTCATCTTCTAGGTTTCGACCCACAATTTAGATTCAGTTCTCCCCTACATTCTAGCATTTTTTCTCACAGATCCCAAAACCACATAGAATGGCTGCACAACTCAAGCCTTGAGTGATATTTTTTGACACCTTTAATGACTTATCTCTGTTCATTTTTTTGAATAAAGAGTCCTGTAAGCCTTGGGATATCTACTAAATGCCTACATCTCCTTTTCTAGAAAACCATCAAAATAGAATTGATAGGCTTAATGACTTTTAAACATGAACATAGCTTCTTGTAGTTCAAATTCTACATGACTGACAAACAAAATTATTCTCTGGCTATAGCCAGAACTTCATCCTTCCTTGCCCAAGACACTGCAATGAGAGCAATGGCCATGCCCTCACTTTTCATAGCAGCATCATGACTTGAGCACACAAGTATCTGTTCTTTTTGTGTGGAAGGCTTTATTCACCTCAAAATTGTTATGTGAATTTGAAAAAGAAGCAGCTATTTCTGCTGACTTTTCTGAGAGTTGGCCTGCACTCACAGGTAGTGAGGACATCACTGGGTGAGACAAAAGGACTAACCTGGGAGACTCAAAGGGAAGAAATGAAACTCTGAGGGAAATGGGTGGGCGCCAAAGCCACATTTGTTTCACATACTGAAAACCTCTGTATTTCACTGGGTGATGCTGCAGTTTTCTCAGTTCCTGTGGTAAGACTGGATCTGTGTCAAATTGAGAAGTTTGAGGTAGTTTTCAATACTTGGGAAAGGACTTCACTAAAGTTAGAAATTGGGAGAAAAAGTAATTTGCAACTATAATAATTTTTAGAAGCAAACAAAAGGGAGATGCTTTAAAACAACAGAAACAGATTTTGCCTAGATAATTTCTTAATGGATGCTAAATCTTCATTACTAGAGAAGAAACTTACAGAAGCAGAAAAAGGCATGAGAATGTTCTACCAGGGATACAACATCTCCAGTGGCAGCCAAAGGTTGGTGTGCAAGAACTGAAATTTGGAGTCACACCAACAGGGAGAGATGGAGACAAGATGATGTGTGGGCTAAGCCCTTCAGCATTTCTGCTTCATCAGCTGATAGGAAAGCCACACACAGCCCTGCTGTGTAAAGTAGAGAGGAGATTTGTGGAGGTGTTAGGAGCACTGATATTCCCAGTGGAATTGTAGGGAAACATCATCAGAACAGGAGGAAGTCATGGGGTAAGGAGGAAGCCCAGAACAATTACTTGTTTAACTTCAGCAATCCCTGTTTTTCTTGGTTATTTTTTTTTCTTTCCCAATCTCTTTTCATAGCTTCTGTCTCTTGTAGTAGGGTGAAGCATAAGGACTCAATGTGCTAATAGCATCTTATTTTTTTTATAGCAGACTGCATATATACATATGCAAATACAGTTTTGAACTGTGATGATGGGTTTTGTTTAAAACTGTCAAAATGAAGTCTGGAGAATTTTCTTGATGATGAAAATAGATGAGTAATCCATTTGGTAGTATCTGTGTAAACAATATGCACAAACCCACTTTCTTAAAACATTTCTACTTTTAATTCTTAAATTAATGCATACTGCTCAATTTGACTACTTCTTTCAACTTCTTCTGGCTCTCTGGTCCTGCTGAGATATGCCCTGTTCTCTCCTTATTCCTTCTGCAGAATGGAAATACATTTAAACTCCTCAAACTTCTTAGAATGAAAAACCCCAAAGTGTTAAGCATAAGACTGAACACAGTTCATCACATCTTCTTAAGGCTAAGAATTGATAACAAGACTATACATTATCAATTGTTCTTCTATTTAACTGCTGGGACTTGAGTACAGGATCTTCCAGTCTTGTGCACTATTTCCAGGTCTTAACCTGCAACTGCTTCAATCCAGTGAGACAGAGAGTACATATTTTAAAAAATAATCTTCAGCATTTCAATTAATATTTAGAAAAGAGTCTGACTTTACTGTCTCTGCCTATGATAAATCTGTTTTGATACCAGTTTTACAAATACAAGGTGAAATAAAGGACATGGTTCTGAAGGGGAAACACAAAATCCAGAACCTTATCTTTCCAAAATAATTTTAAATTCCATAAATAGTTTTAATATATCTATACTTTGGAGCTAGAAATGTCTCCTCAATTGTAAAAGCCATATTTTCATTATTTCTAGTTTTGTTGGATGTTACAGAGAAAAAAAACCCTACAGAGTAAAAATTTGAAAGAAACCTTTGCTGAGTGGAATATTATATATCTTCAAAAAGCAACCTGAAAAAATTATTTTAAATTTTTCTACTCAGAATTGTAGAGTTTAAAACAGACATTTGAAAGAGTGAGTATTAATGGATACAATAGTGAAGCAAATTAATGAGGAAATTAGAAAATTAGAAGATGCAAAAACCTAGGAAACTGATGAAAATTAAAAACCCTGCAAACAGTTTTCTGACTCTGAATGGCAAACTCAAGAGAGATGAAAGATGAATGCATCAAAAAGAATATCTTTTTGTTCCTTGAAAGAATAGGTTATTGTCTACTTGTATTTCTTGGACACCATCACTGGTAGTTCACTCACAAAAAAAACAATGGAAGACACATCCCTACCCCAAGGAATGTACAATCAAAAGAGCCAATGGAAAAATGTCCAGTCATTGCAAAATGAATATAATTAGATCCAAAATTAAGCAAATGTACTTAACCAGCAATGCCTCCCAGCATATTAGCAATAGCTCAGTAAAAGACACCAGCCTAACCATTCAAAGATAGATGTTTTGATGACAGATTAAAAATAAATAGACATGGTAATGGATATAAAGAAAATAAACTGAAGTTGCAAGGAAATGTTTTGAATTAAAAGCTAAAGTTCTCAGGTCAAATATGCTGTCAACAGGGTATGACACTTAAGGTCTCAAAAAGCACTCAAAGCTAAACTTCAGCTCTGTGCATGCAAATCACTGGTGTGTGTGGTTGTTTATCACTGTCACTTGTACAAGCAAATGATAGAATTTACATCTGTAAAAGCCCGTTTGTGCTTAGTTTGTATTCAGTTAGCACATACGGCTGAGGTTTGTATGCATATCTGTATATTTTATCGTTGGCTTGCAGAAAAAGCAATGCTCAAATTGTACCTGAAAAATAGATGTCATATTTCGAAAATCTGGTTCTGAGTAGTGCTCAGACAAAGCAAAAAGTCCCAATACAATGCTTCAGATAGAATCTAATCTATTTCCAGCAATGACACCAAAATAAGATAGTACAGTTTACGATCAAACAAATAAGGCATCATGCAGATGTTAGAGTGTCTTTGCCTGTTTCCTTTCTTGTGCCCTTTAATTGACAATGTGGTAGTTCATAATTTTGACAGTTGTTAGGGGTCACTTTACCTCAGAGAAGGTTTGAATGCTTTGCTACAAGTAGACACAATTCATAATTGTCAATACTCTTGCTCGATCCTGCCATGAAGACTCATGGCATGTCTGTTCTTTACAATGGCGTCAATCGTGCAAACAGAACCAATATTCCTGGATCAGGAGAGGTGTGAGGCTGAATTAGTCAGCTAACCTCTCTCTATGTCATTTTCAGCATTGAGCTGGGCCCTTCACCAAATTGTGTATCAGCACAGTCCAAGCTATCCTCAGTGCACAGGGATCCATTGGCCTTTGTGTATTTGCCACTAATATATATTATTTTTATATTTATTAGTGTTTGACAGGGTATTACAGGAAGATCTAGATAAAATTTATTTAGAGTAAGTGCTTAGATTCTGAAATACAAGGCCCAAGGAGAATAGCGGGACTATAAAGCTGTTCATTGTCCAGTTTAGTTCTTGCATTTGCCTCTAAGAGACAATGTTAGCCCTCAAACAATAAACCACATTCACTCATAGTCTGAGAGTTTATGTATACAGCTATTCATCTCATTTCATGGGAGCACTAGAAGAACTCACAGCTGCAGAAAATAGTTGAAGTCAGAATCGAACAGCAATCCAAGAGATTATGTTTTTACTTCTTCATCAGCCACTTAATCTATTTTTGACTTCCAAAAGTTACTTTCCTTGGATCTACCTGTATCTATCTCAATTGAAACTCATCTTCCAGACAAGATAATTGGTATTCCACCATAGAAGAATGTAGTATACTTAGAAATGGAATTCAAGTTTGAGAGCTAGAGGGTGTGTCTGTGAAGAGAAGGCCTATATGAAATAGATCTAGCAAATGTTTTCTGGTTTAATACTGGAAATTTGTCTGGAAGATAGTCAAAGTACTGAATGGCTTTTACTAGAAACAATAGAGCTGTATAATAACCTGTGCTAATTTGGTCCTGGGAAAATCCTTATTTTCTTAGAACTAAGCCAACAGCAAGATGCCTGTTGTTTCTTGGGGCATTACCACACTAATGTCTCACAATAAGAAAACAATTTTGCAGGAAAAAAAAAACCCTATTTTGAGTTCCTTCTATGAAATAAATTTGCATTCTATTACTTTCTAATGAAAAACATTGCAGTTTACATACATCTCTATATTTATACGACTTTTATAAGATTGTCAAGTTATCTATTTTGTTAGCCCTCCATTAAGTGCTCTAGAATAATTTTGTTTACTGCATTAGGCACTTCTGTCTTTTCTAAAGAAAATTAGATAAAAATGAGGAGTTGATATCTTATCTAAGACCAACAGGCCTCCTACTCGTACCCTGACAGTACTCAGTGTCAAATACACTTCAAAGGAAAATAAGTATACAAAAGTGTCAAATAAATATGCAATAAATAGATGGTACTAGAATTTCCCCTTAATTACCACCACATCATCATTAATTTATGCCAAAAATAACAAATTATATCTACAGTGTAAAAATAGCTTTTGCTGTAACTCCTGTAACTGTTTTTCTCTTTACCCATATAAAGGTCTAATACTCTAAGAATTTAAAAGCCATTTTAAAGTTCAAAAATAAGGTACAGCAAAGCAAATGCAAATCAGCAGACATTACATTCTCAAACATGAGTAATGACTCAGCGTTGTTCAGATGTGCATTTTGATTTCTACAGCTGCATCTTGCAGTGCAGTGCTATCAGTCAGATTGAAGCTCTAAACAATCTGGTGATTCTACAGGTCTGTGACGTCTAATAGCTCATTTACTTTTTCTACCTGTCACAACAACATAACAATCTATTTAAAGAGCTCTTATTTAAGATTTGCCTAAAAAAATCTGTGTTCTGGGACATGATTCAGAGGGATGGGAGGATTAAATAGGCACAAGCAGATATTGTTGCCTTTGGGCCATTCTATCTGAAAAAGTTCACAAATGAGACAATGAGAACTTTCTTATTCTCTGTTTAGGAAAAAATATGGTTCAAGTATAACTGCAATGTACAAAAACAAAGAGAACAAGGAAATATTAAAAATAATCTTTATATTTCATTAAAATATCCACTCAAACCATCTTTTGTATTTGTGCATTTAAACATACAGGTATGTATCTTTATATAAAGCACAAACATATATAAAACATACATTTCCATATCATATGGATGCACTTTACCCCCCCATATGTGACATGGAATAATGGGTAGATGATAAACGAAAACATCCCTTCTTGTCATTTGCCATGTTTCAGGGTGAGCTAGAAAACCATTTATAAGCAAGAAATGCTAATGTATTGGGGGAAAATCATATTTTAAAAAAACTAAAAAAACAAACAAGGGTGTTTATCAATGGAAATTGAAAAGTTCCCTTCAAACACAAAGGCCAATTGAAAGCAGTCTCCAGGAGAGGAAAACAAAACCCAAACCAACCCAGAATAAAATCTTGATTGATGAAAAAATTCTAGAATGTTGGAAAAAGAAATTAATCTGAACAGAAATTAGCTAATTGGTGCAGCTGATTTTGGACAAATGTTAAAATAGCAGCCTGATTCAGAAAGCTAAGACTGAGTTTGAATGAAATGGATGCAGAAGACTGGCTGGAGAACAAGTTTATGATTCAAGAGTAGCAGAAAGAAGAGATATAAATTGAAAGGATGTAGGACTATATTGGCTGTACATGCTCTCAAGTGGAAATTCAGAAAATCTGAAAAGTTAAAATTATGGATATTGATTTCACTAAAAAGATAAAAAAGTTACTGTTACTTTGGAAGATCTCATTTGGCCCGTTCTTGGTAACAAGTTTAGTATGTATTACTTGTCATAGTACAAAGAATTCTTAATTGCTTGGGATGCAATTTCACAGCTCAAGTCTTCAAGTGAATCCATGATTGCTTATTTAGTGCTGGTGTATATTTTAAAATATGTGGGAAAAAATTCTCTGGAGTAATTTCTTTTTCAAAAATGAAAACTTGACTTTTTGGCATAGCAACCAAGTTATCTCTACTGGTAAAAATACAGCTCCTTGTGATCTCACTAATGCTTGGCTAAATAGGTTTTGTTTTCAGGAGGCAATTGAAAGGAATCTGATGTATGAACAGCCTTTATGGCTGTTGATGATGGCTTGATGCACAAAATCCTTGCTCTTCTTCAGAAGGAATTTTACATTAATAAACTTGCTCTCTGCACTCAAAAATAGTGACTTCAAAACAAAACAGTTCAAAGGTAAGAGAAGTTTTAAAAAATTCTTGTGAAATATACTTAATTCGGGGAAAATAGCTTTGTCATAATATTCAAATGCTCATTGGTAATCAAATTTTGGGTTTGCTTCTTATTGTTTAACATTTGTAATAACCAGGATGCGCTCAACATTGTTTATTATCTTGAAAACTTTTCAGGTGCCTGATAAGCCTAAGTTTTTGGAAAAAAAATTTGTCGTAAATGCAAAAGATAATTAACCCATTAAATACAATTCACAGCTCAGTATATTGCTTAAAATTACTTCCAATTAAACTATCTTTAAAAAATTCTCACAGTGGTATTTCAAGATTTCTGCATGGGCTGAGAAAAGTTGTACTTATTACAATATCCAAAGAGATTAAGGGGGATTCAGTTTTTATAGACATAAGATCATCAAAGGGAAACCTTTTAGAAACTATAACGGAAGGCTTCAGAAAAAGGTAAATATGATCCAGCTTCATGGGCCTCAGCCACCAGAGGATGATACAGCCTATTTGTAAACAAATGGTTATTTATTAGCTGTGGTATTTGAGAGATGATGATTGCTAGGGATTTGTGAGTAAGCCGTCTCATTTCTCTTAGTTGTCGCAATGACTCAATGTTCCTAGCTAGAATGGAGCTTCAGTATTTTCCACCAATCTTGCAATACACTTTATGACTTGGGTATTTTGGATTCTTTCTTAACTCTAAGCAAGTGTGATCATAAGACATGATATCTGTGGGCAGCATTTACTATGACAAAGCACTGCATACCTAGCAGAACCACAGTCAATATACAGTAATTTCACTATTACAAGCCGCACTGACTATAAGCCACATCTCCGGGTGTCAGCAACATTTCGTTCTTTGTCCATACATAAGCCACACCTGATTATAAGCCGCTCTGTTGTTCGCAGTGAGGACACATGTGCAACAAAGTTGCCAGGTAGTAACAGAATCGTGGGATCGCAGGGTTTACTGGCTCGGCTTGGGCCGTGCGGGCACAGGGCTGCCGATGGGGCCGGATGGCCCAGGTCGGCGGGGCCACTCAGTGGGGCCGCTCGGGGTCGGCTGCCATTGCCGCCGGGCTCGCTCGCCCTGGCCCAGCGCTGCCCCGGGGTGGCAGGTGGGGACGGAGCCCGCCGGCACCCATGGCAGTGGCAGCAGGTGGGGATGGAGCCTGCCTGCTCCTGCGGCGGCAGGCGGGGGTGGGAGCCCCCCGCTACCCCCTGGGCCGTGGGATGGCAGCATGGAGCCCCCCGCCTCTGCCCCGGGCTGCGGGGATGGCAGCATGGAGCACCCCGCCTCCCTCCCCCCTCACACTGCCAGCACTGAGCCCACCTCCACCCGCCGTGCAAAACAGTAACCAATTTGTAACAATTGCGCAATGCCGGGTTTTACTGGCAGGTGCTCAGCTCGGCACCCTGGCTGGCACTTCCGGGGTTGGAAATTTCAGAAAATTTTTCACATATTAGCCGCTCCTGAGTGTAAGCCGCATTTCCAGGGTGGGAACAAAATTTTAGTCAAAATGTTGTGGCTTATAATTATGAAATTACTGTACTCTTTTCTGTTTCATAACAAAAATTCATTTGTAATTTGATGTAAAAGCAAATATCAGTGCTATTAAAAATGACAGTAGGGAAGAAATGGTAAATACTAAGAAAAAAGTGTAAAGGTTGTGCAAAAACAGTTAGTTCTACTGTACAAAGGCAAAGGAAACTCCTAAATGCTTATTAACACAATCAGTTTTTAAATACAGAGCACCATGCAGTGCGTGGGGATGGGTCAGTTCCTGTCTCCAGAGCTCTAATAAATTGGGCAACATAGCTGAAATGACCAGAAAGTAATTTACTGGATTTTTGTCCTTTGACCTTGCAAATTTCTCGTCACTGAACTTGTCCATGCAGCTGCATTTTGAGCTTATACATACACCCCTGTCTTTTAACTTAATGAACTTAAATAAGTCTCAGATGCTTTCATTACTTGGATATTCTGATCTAGACTTTTCCTCCTCAGAGGCACATGGTGACAGAAACACAAAGTACAATGTAGACTCTTGAAGGTATTCTAAGAGTATCTGAGTCATGCCAGGTTTCAGTAAAAAAACTTGCCACTCTAAATTTTTGAAGAAATAGGTATATGTTATTCATAAATTCCCAAAACAACAGGACTATGTTTGGAAACTCAGTGCAACTGCTTAGCTTTTAAAAGCAAAAATTCTAAACAGATATTACATCATATGTACACACTCTCAACTGGTTTGTGTTGGTGGGTGCAGCACAGACTTCTGACACGTAACCTAGAAAAGTATCTGAGTTGTGAAAAGCTGTCCCTTTTCTGTGAATCAGCCACAAGAGGCAGGTGAGACATGAATGTCATCTGGCCTACAGAATTATTACCTGTCAGGAGCAAAACACTAGTTCTAGGGGCAGACAAAGGTAATACCTATCTATCATTTTCTAAACTGAAATCCTCCACAGGTGCTATTTCCTGTACATCCATATCATAGTCATAGATTCCCTGGTGGCTTTCCCAGCCAAATAATTCCTTTCTGAGACCCAGACTGCTCCCACTCCTATTGACTTTGCATTTTAACTCCACTTTTCTCTGCCTTCATTTGTTTTCCCTAATAATTTCAGTTACTCTCTCTTGGACTCTGCTCCATCGTTTCCCCATCCTTGTAACACTCAGCCCAGCTCCTAATGCTCCACTTAGGTAGTTTTCCTTTTATTGCTGTGGCATCAGCAGGGGTTCTTTGACGCTAAAAGAGAGATAATCTCCTGCTACAAGCTCTGTTGTCCAAACCACAATACTAGTCAAAGAGAGGAGGAATTATACAAAGGCCCACTTGGCCCCTTCAGTCCAGGCAAGGAGCAGGTCCAGTGAAGATGAAGCTTTGGAGAAAGTGACTGCCTAGTGGCTAAAAACATGGAGGCTTTTTCTATTCTTTTTCTCTCTTTTTTTTCGCAGGAGGTTATAAATGCAAGCCAAATGTAGGCAGATTTTCACAGAGTAGCTAATGCCAAGCTTTAGGCCACTGCTCCAGAACATAAAGATAATACAGTTTCCTTGGTAATTGTAAACATTTCTCATAGGAGCAAAAATATTTTCCTATGAAATCTATTGTGAGGCATAGACCTGCTTGCTTAAGCTTTCCAAAACAAGTAAAGTACTGCATTCATTTCAGCCTGAGGCAGACACCTGCCACAGAAAACTTTGAGTTGAGTATTTAAAATTTAGAAAAATTGCATTTTATCTGAAGACACTTAATAATGGGAAAATGCAATGTCTTAAATAAGGGGATTTCTCATGTGTTTATTTTAGATTTTAACTGTACCCAGCATTGTGGGGATTGAGTTATTTCCTCTCAAGGGGATGAGAGTAATTTTGCAGATAATCTTTAAAATAAAATTTAACTACAGCTGTCTGCTTTGTTCTTCAAGGGCATGGGTGATGCTTCAAAAAGGCTGAAATGTGAACTGAGCAAAGCTTGTTTAAATAATTTCTGTATATGCATTTGCAAGGCATTCGAAAAAATACCCATGTGATTTCATCAGATGCAGAGATACTGGGAGTGTTTCCCAGGATGAGATTAGGCAGATTGCCTTGGGTTTGCTCCACAGGGGACAGGTCAACTACCTTTATTGCATGCCATCAGCAATGTGCCACTGAGACATTTCCAAAAGATTAAATACTTCTCAGGATTAAGGGACCAGGTTAAAACAGAAAATTTCCTTTTTTGTTTTTGCTACATGTAATGCCTATTAGGGGGCTATAAAGGGGATTATGGAATCATAAATCATCAGTAGCATTGTTTGCTGAGGTCTTTTTGTTCTTATTGTTTATGAAAGTACAGGCATTTTCAAACTGTATATGGAAGTATATTTTTATTAAATTAAGTGAAGAATAATATGTTGTTTAGCCTCCCTAGACAACTGCATTTCTCAAGCCATTGTGCAAGTTAAGCTTTGCTTTGTGGTTGGAAGTGGCAGTTGGTATAATTATTAAAGGGAAGAGATTTTCTAGTATTCAAAGGATTGCTTATCAGCAAGTACTCTTTATGTGACACCATAATACTTCCCTGTTCTGTAGTAGAGGTTTCTTTAAAATTCCCTCTACAATCAAGAAGAATGAAATTTAAGAACTATACTAATAATGGTAAACTCTATTTCTTGTTAATTATTTCTCAGTCTCACATAGTCACTCTTTCATTTTATATTATCTGACTGAATAATACAAAATTCACATACCATATTTTCACGACTATAAGGCGTACTTAAAATCCTAAAATTTGATCAAAACCCGGAAGTATGCCTTAAAATCCAGTGCGCCTTATATATGAAAATAGTTTGAAAGTTTACCGTTAACTGATACTGTGCTGCACCTTTCCCAAGCAAAAATAGGTTGAAGTGGATTCGCCTACATTGTTTAGACTAGGGGATTGTTTGGGCATGGCAATTTTGATGATTCAAGTGTTTTTGATCACGATAAACCAATCAGAGAAAAGCTCTTGCTTACCCAGGGATGAAGGCGTTATTGAAGGGGGATGTTAACAGGGAGACGGACATATTTCCTTCATTCTATGCGCTTGTTGACCTCAACCCCGACTTTATATGGTATTAGTATGCTGTGAAATCAGAAGTCCTGTAAGTCCAAAGTGACTTCAAAATGGCTCCACAAAGGAGACTTGCTTACGAGGCCGATTTTAAATTGAAAGTAATCAACCATGCAAAAGAACATGGAAATAGATCTGCAGCTAGAGAATTCAACATTAATGAGTCCATGGTGTGCAAGTGGAGCAAGCAAGAAGATGACCTACGTCTTGCAAAGAAGATGAAGAAAAGTTTCCGCGGCAATAAAGCAAGATGGCCGCAACTAGAAGACAGACTTGACCAATGGATTTCGGAACAAAGAGCAGCTGGCAGAAGCTCCTCAACTGTCGCCGTTCGGATAAAAGTCAAAGTGATGGCAAATGAAATGGATATCAATGAATTTAAAGGAGGGCCTTCTCGGTGCTTCTGTTTCATGAAACAACGGCAGCTCTCTATCCATACAAGGACAACAGTGTCTCAGAAGTTGCCAGCAGATTACAAGGAAAAATTGGCCACCTTCTGGAGTTACTGCAAAAGCAAGATCTCTAAAAAAAATATACCGTTCGACCACATCATCAACATGGACAAAGTCCCCCTCACCTTTGATATGCCACTGAACTGAACTGTTGAGTGAACCGGAATATCAACAGTATCAATTCACGCCACAGGAAACTAAAAGGCATCGTTTACTGTAGTTCTCAGTGTTTTGTCAAATGGACAGAAATTACCCCCAATGGTAATTTTTAAAAGAAAAATGTTGCCTAAAGAAACATTTCCAGCTGGAATAATTGTTAAAGTGAATCCTAAAGGCTGGATGGATGAAGAGGTAATGAAGAATTGGCTATCAGAAGTTTACGTTCGGAGACCGGATGGATTTTTTTATGCATCGCCGGCATTGTTGGTGTACGACTCCATGTGTGCCCACAAAACAGAAAGTGTGAATGCCCTGGTGAAAAAGATGAACTCGGAGCTTGCTGTAATACCAGGTGGTTTGACCAAAGAAGTGCAACCACTGGACATAAGTGTCATTCGTTCCTTCAAGGCGAAACTGCGAATGACGTGGGAAAACTGGATGATGTAAGGAGAGCACTCCTTCACAAAGACTGGGAGGCTACGCCAGGCCAGTTATGCCACTATGTGCCAGTGGATAGTGGATGCCTGGCATAAAGTATTCGCCAGAACTGTCATCTGAGGGTTCGCGAAGGCCGACATCATTCCTGGACTGACCAGCCATGGGATTAAGAGTATCAAAACTGATGACTCTGATGATCAAGATATGGGCGATACTGGTTCAGGTTTGCTGGATGTCGCCATTGCCCAGTTGATGATTTCCGATACAGAGGACGAAGAGTTTGAAGGTTTCATGTAAGATGAATAGAGCCAACTGTAAAATAAAGCTGTTTAAAAGTTTAATAACAGTAAATGATTTTTCTCTGTATTTTTTTTAGTGTTTTGATTCTTTTTAGGCTGCGTTTAAAGGCTACACCGATCCGTGAAAAATATTTGCAAATTACCTGCCAGTAAACCCCGCAATCTTGCGATTCCGTTAGTAATCTGTCTGTTTGCGAAAGTTGCGTGTGGATCAACATTGCAAAAAAAAGTGCGTCTTACAATCTGGTGCACCTTATATATGAAAATAGTTTGAAAATTTACCGTTAACTGATACTGCGCCTTATAATCCAGTGCGCATTATGGTCATGAAAATGCGGTATTTTGGAATTTACTCTTTTTGATCAAAATGTTATTGAGTATAAGATACAGAATCTCAGTCACTCAAATAATTAATAAAACAATTACAAAGCCTCACATGACACTTCCATAATTTTGGTATTAAAATTTTTATTTTCTTTTGGAATAAGTTGTAACCTTCTCTCCTTGTGTTTGCTCAATACACAAATGAAGGCTGGCATGAGGTTCATAATTTCACAACATTACAGGTCAGTCTCAGAGGCTGCAGAACTAAGGATGGAGGATCTTATTTTTGGCTTAAGTCTCACAGAGCCTCCACTTTTTCTTTCCAACTATTTTGCTCCTGAATCTGACCCTGTCTTTAAAATGGGCATCATGCAGTGAAGCACAGAAGTTCAGGTGGCATAGATCTATTTTGAAACTTTTACTTCCAATATATCTCCTCTAGAACTTTAAGAAAATCAGTCTCAGATCAGGGTCCCATTGTGCTAGGGGCTGTAAAAAAAAAAAAATAGAGAGAGAAGAGAAAGAACAAAGATGACTCCTACTTCAAAGAACAAAAATAAAAAGGAAGACTGGGGGGGATGCAATAATTCTGGTAGATTTTAATAGGCTAGGCACTTAGGTATTAGTATAAATACTAGTAGGCATTAATGCTGTATAGGAAGATGAATTCTGACATTAGAGACCATGCTATATAGTTTAAGACTTTTAAACTAGGTAAGAAATACTAAATCAAGTGCTAATGGAAATGGTCTGAGATCAGTAAGACTGTACTTTCCACTTTTGCCAGACTTAATCTCAGAGTAACTGAGTTAGTCTTAGGTTTAACTTATCCTATCTGGATAAAGACTGACAAAAACAGATACATCCTCTTGCCGTATTTGTACAATCACTGGTTCAGGTTAAGACTCAGAGACAAAGCAAGACCCTGTCCTGAGAAAACATTTCACTACCACTGATTCTGTACTCAGTCTCGCAGCTGAAGATACATTAGAATCCTTCTTCTTTGCAGCTTATTGTTTAGAACTAGGATGAAGTATTTCTGTAACAGCTGCCCAGCTGTTGACACCTTTCGGCTCTTTTAGAACTCTTATTTTTTTTAATCATAGGACTGCAGTCTTTTTTGCCAAGCTTATTAATAATACACTGCATATGTGTATGTCTTACAAAATATTCATATTGCACTGTTTTCTAAATAATTTCTTTCATCTTATGTCTCCTGCTGTCAACATTTTTTAAGCCTCAATCCTTTGAAACATTTTCTCTTTTTGGGGCAGGAACATTGAACTCTTCCTGATGCCTAACTCAAGTGTGGAAATCAACATGACATATCACATATACTAAGCTTGGGCTATTGAAATGTCAGCTGCAATTCTGAAAAAGGTATGAAGGACACCCAGTGCCTAAGGAGACAGACTGAACCACCATTTCCTGAGATACCTGCAGCCAGAAAGGATGAATCTGGTCATAGCATAAAATAAAGCTATTCAAACTTGGTAGCACCCTTGGAAGATGATAGCTATGCAAACTTTTCATGTTTGGCTCAGCAAAGTGACAAGCAGATGCATAATAGTCTAGTGACAATAACAATGGAGATTTCCAGTACATTCAGCATGCTTTGGAATGCAGGATACATAGCCAAGGTCTCTTAAGAGTTAGCACTTAATAATGTCCTAACATTGTCTTCTCATTTATCATTGCTCATGATAAACTGCACAGTACTCTACACATGCCAGTTTCCATTTTATTGTACAGGATCTGTTTTGTTAGGGAACGTTCATTAAGTTCTCTTCAGTTAGCTGTTAGGCATGTTATATAGGCTTTGTCTCTGTTTTTGTGGAGTGTATGTTTAAAGCCCATTTCTTAAGGCCCATGGTTGTCTCAGGCTCACACTGTTTGGGTATGAATGGTGTGTTTATCATGTACTGAAAAACTGAAAGTGAAATAGATTTGGGGTGTGCTGCCAACTGCAAATTTAGATCATGTCCGAGCAAATTGGAGCATGCTTCTGTCTGAATCACACATGGCCAAGCATCAGCTGCCTTGCAGTGCCATAACATGGCCAATGACAAGTCAGCCTTGTGACTCTTCTTAGGAGGGTCCCAATGTTGTGAAATACAAAAGAAGATGAATTTATAGGCTGTGTGAGCTCTAGAAGCCTGCAGGAAATGCTTCAAGTGTCCTGTATTTGACCATGAAAAGCACTAAGACACATCAAGGGGCACAGCAGCCTCAGTGAGCTCCATGGTCCAGCCCCTAAGGTGCTATGCAAGCATAATCGTATTCATGAACATATGTCTAGTTCTTTTACCCTCTTCCCACCCAATATCAAAAAGTGTTTTGATTTTGGCTCTTTCTTACAGAGAAAATAAAGCTCTGAGATACTTAGAACAAATAATTATAATAATTACTTGACAGTGTTATTATTACAGTGCTCCACCTGCTTTCTCATTCTCCACTATTGCACCAACAACCCACTTGTTCAGTCTTGACTTGAGTGAAGCACTGCAGTTTCTTTCCACCTCCTCCAGTGATGGAGAGAAACTGCAGTGCTGTGCAAGACCTGACAATGTGAGTGCAAATAAAATGCTTTGCAGCCCTTTGGTTGGCAGAATGCCCCACCATATGACCCATCCTGCAGAGGATGACCTGAAACTATGGAAATGGGACAGCCTTTCCCTCTGCCATGAACAGCTGCACTGCACCTACCTCTGACCTCAAAGATAGTGAAGGATTATAGTTCTTCTGCTTATAGCAATGTAGCTCATATCATCCATTAACTTTGTGCATGATAAAAATGTTTCATTGTGGTGATACACCCTCTCTTGCAACCAGCTCACAAAATTGGCGAGATAAACCTGAGAGAACAAGATGCACTGTTCTGAAGGATGATACGGTTTATTTACATGCTCTGCAGATCAGAGAGCTTAAGAAGGGAGTTTGCTTCCAAAATAAAATTTCTTGGTTTAATTCCATGTTCCAATTCACAATCATATACTATTTGGTGTTCAATTATTGTCCTTGTACCTACATTTTTTACTACTTTCCATATTTCTAATGCTGAACTTTTTTCATTTTATTTTTCTCCAGATAATTAACTTCGAATTTTCTAAGCAAACTTTCCTTGGTTTACTTATTTCCTTCCTGTATTTGCAGCCTCCTTTTGCTCTTTTTATCTCTGTTTTCACTAATATTTGCAACACCTTCTAATTTAGCATCATCTATGAAACTTATCTTATTTTTAACTCTCCTCTCTTTCAGCTTATTAATAATACTGTTAAATAAGAGATGTTTCAGAGATTGTGCTGCTTCTTTTCTTGCATTCTCAATGATTCTTTGCAGTATGCAACCTGAAGAAATCTGTTTCCCCAAAGATCAATATGAATAAATGGTAGGACAGATTGCTTATTGTGGAGCATATTGTGTTCTGAGGAACTGAAGCCTCTCTGATCTTTCAACAAAAACCACTCCTACCTTACACTCAGAGAGTTCACAAACTCAAGTTTTACTAAATTTAAGTGGAAGATTCACAGATTGTAGACGTAGCTAGAGATTTTTTATAAATCCACTGCTCTGAAGAAACTGTCCTACCCAGCCACATCAATCTATTAACTCTAACTTCAGCTCCTTCCATGCATGCTAAAATCCTGCTCTGCATGCCATTCTTGTCCAAGTACAGCCAGCTGAAACAAGATGATGTACTGTTTATCTTCCTGCAAGGTAGCCAGAAATGGTACTGTGCCCATACTGCTCATAATATTTTGGCTGTCAATCATCTGCTACAAGTACCTGAACAGTAAAAAACTCAGAGATAACTCCTCTCCAATAGCCATTATCAATCTTTGGTTAACATGTTCAGGTGTAATCAAGATACCAAGGAACCAGGGCATTCTCTGTTATATCTTTCTCACCTCTACATTAATTTTAGTAAAACATAAAGGCATTTATTTTTTTTAATGGTGAAATTTTACTGCTTTGTTAAGACTTCTGTATGGCAGGAAACTCTCAAACTAGAATTTAATCCAATTAATCAGCTTTTTCTGACTCTATTCTACTAAACATCTGAAAAAAACCACAAAAGATCAATTTTTTTAATATATGTGAAATGCTATATCAGTAAGCATATTTAATACAGTACATCATGCATGCTTATATTTTGTTTTGTAAATCTCCAAGCATACTGTGAAGTTCAGTTACGTTTTTAAGCATTTCTCGTAATAATGCAGACAGGACTCTTCCAGTGCAAAAGAATTTTAATATTTTTTTCTTAGTGATTACCAGTTTGACTATTGGTTCAGTAAAGTGAAATGGATCCCAGCATAGCTGTCTGGTGAAAGCTTAAAGATGTATCATATCTTAATACAGACCTTTTAGGGTATCTCTCATAATTGCATTTATCAGAAATCTCTCACCATTTGCATTTCTGTCTGAGCTAGCAACTACTAGAGTTCAAGCTTGAACTGAATATAGTTGACTTCACTACCTGTTCTACTGCCTGAAGCTACCTGTTTCACTACCTGAAGCTGTTAGATGCAGCTTCAAAAATAATGTGAAGGAAGAATAAGCAGGTACTGTCATCAAAAGAGGGAATCTCCTGCAGCCACAATTCCTGCCCTTGCTCTATTCCCTCTTGTACATCACCAGATGTACTTATGTGACTACATGGTGAACTGGATAAACAAAGTAACCTGGACAATCTCTAACTCCTTGCTGGAGGGGATAGGGGATTATTTTGATCCAGATTGGTTTTCTGATCTAATTTACTAAATACTCAGTCAAATACTTCACAGCATCAAGGGACACTGAAAAAAACAAAGCACCAAAGTCAGAAGGACTGGACCGCAGCAATGTCAATTCTATGCTTTGAAGCTGTGACACTAGAAAAGCATGATTAAAATCAAATTGTACCTAAAATACATCAGTGGCTCTAGTGAACTGTTAGGAAAAGGCAGTCATGAGAGACTTCCTGGAAAACACCAATCTAGGCAGCATAATTATTGAAACAAAGTAATTTATAAGCTAGTTTGTAAAAGTATAAAACCATTTTCCTTAAATGTTTCATATTGCCTGATTAGAATTCCTCCCTACTCTGTGAAGAAATTATTTATTAAAACTTCACTTATTTTGGCTTGCTTGCTTTCTTCTAAGCCTTCTCTGAATTTTGGCCTTACCTCTTGGCTGCTTTATTTTTCTTCCTAATTTCTTCTGAGAGATTTTGTCAGAAATCCTTTTGAAAAATCCAAGTAGATTACTTCCTTAAAATGCCCTTTATACACTGTACTGTTGACTCAAAGAATTTAGCTGGTTAAAAATGTGTGATTTACCCTTGTGGCAGCTAGGCCAGTTTGATCAAATCAGCATATATTTATCCAAGCTTTTCATTACTTTCTCCTTAATTATACTGCATCAGTTCTTATATACTGAAGAGAAGGTTGCAAGTCTATGATACCTGGAGTTATTCTTGACTTCTTTTAAAGATGGGAACAATGCTAGACATTTTTCAAACATTGCATTTTTTTTTGCTTTAAGTGATATACAGATTTTAGAGCTTCACTTCCATAATTTATGTTTCTCTTTTGCTGTGAGTTCTTTTGTCTTTTAGTCACAAGCAACATGTAGCAAAGAAGAACCATTTTCAAAGATAAGTTATGTTTGCTTGAGGCTATTAAAATACTAAAAGATGACTCGCCTAAATGATGTTATTTATTACTTAAAATATTTCTTAACATTAATATGCAATTATGTGATACTTTAAGACACCTCAATAACAAGAGCTGTCAGAAATAAAATTGTTTTGAGAATAATTTCAGTAATATTTTCTTTATCAAAAGTCTCAAAAGGAATTAAATTATTGCAAAAATTGCACAAAATAATTTTAAAGGGCTTTTCACTGAAAAATTAATGTGAGGGTGGTGACCATTTATCCCATAAAATAGTGAAGGAAAGGCCTTTATATTTAAAATTAATATTTTATCTGTCTCTTTCTGCCTCTCTCCTAATTCCATTTTTATCCACTTTGTTCTGTTTCTCTTTTCCTTCCCTACTCCTTAGGGTGGGAGGAAAGAGGTTTGCTTTGATCTTTATTATATTTTGTAGGTTTTTCTTTTTTAAGTATAATTTTAGTTGTAGGACAGTAAAATGAGCATGCCTTGGATGTTCCCTACCATAACTAAAAGCTGTGTAGCAGCTAATAATCCTCTGGACAAACATACTATTTTTGAAGTGAAAAGACTCTTAGAGACTACTTAGAGTTAAATTTTCTGGTACTGAACTTATTGTTAACTGAAAGGGATTATATATGAAGATCAAAGAACAATTAAACCCTATTGTTGTTTAATATTGGAAAAAAGGAGTGTCAAGACTATACAGTTGAAATGCAGTTTCTCACTGCTGAAAGATATGTGCAAATCAGTTCCAAACATATAAATATCCAGCATTTTCTTATAATGCATTGAAGATTGATTTAGAATCAGAGCAACTTGACTGGTTTTATTTTAGCAACTATCTAAATAGTCATATTTCAGTTATCTGCAGTTTTGTAAAATCTAAATATAAATATTTCTATGTGGTAAAAAATTACTTCTTCAGTTATCAACCTTCAACTAGAAAAAAACAACAAGCTCTTTAGAAATTGGATCATGTCTTGTAATGATCACTTAAAATGATTATTCCTTTTAATTGTTCAAACTATTCTGCTTCATGAAGAACCAGTTAATTTGTGAGAAAGTGGGCAGTATGTGAGTCCAGTTCAGCAGGGCAGTAGTAACAGAGTGGTGACAAAAGTCACAAGTGATTCTCCGTGGCTGTATCCCAAGGTATGTTATAAAGTAAATACAAAAGATCTGATTTTGAGCACCCTATCTAGGGAAAGATGTCTCTGCCCATGACTGGGGACTTGGATTCAGTGATATTTAGAGGTTACTTTCAACCCAAAGCATTCTGTGATTCTCTGAAAAGATAAACTTAATAAAGTAAGATTTCTTAGATGCTGTCCTTATTTCTATATCATATAATCTTACAAAAAATTATATGCAGAAAAACCCCAGCATTTGCCAAGAATGCTGTGAAAAGTATCTCATCAAGAGCTACAATATTGTTCTGGACTGCTAAATATTACTGTATTTTTAAGCCTGGCTCTATTTCACATGACTGCGTGGCTCTTCAGTATTCCTCCTGGTACCAGATTTCAAAAAAGTCTTCAAAGCTGAGGTATCATGGTTCTGAAGATGGTTCCAACAAAATAGAGTAGAAAAAATGGCTGCTTAGATAGCAGGTGCTTCTGAAGAGAACTGTGGTAGGAAACAGTATTCAGCTTAGCCTGAAGAAGAGAAGGCTCAGGGTGTTCTTACCAATGTATACAAATAACTGAAGGGACAGTGCAAATAGGATAAAAGTTCTTCCCAGTGGTGACCAGAGTCAATGGGCACAAATTGGAATACTGCACTCTCTCTCCAAAAATCAGGAAACACCTTTTCATCATGGTGGTGACTGAGAACTGGCACAGGCTGCCCAGGAATGCTGTGGAGTCTGTCCTTGGAGATATTTAAAAGCAACCAGAGCGTGGTCCTCAGCAACAACTCTGATTGTCCCAGTAGAACAGGGTGAGTGGACCAGACAACCTTGGGAGGTTATTACAATCTCCACCATTTTTAGTTTCTGTCATAATCCTTTCATGATGGAATAATTTTGTACCAGGAAAGGCAAAACAATGCAAAATTAAAAAGCCACTACTTTTTTGTCCAGATTTCCTCACATTTCAAAACATTTGTAGATCTGATGCTGCAGAACTGCAGCAAGAATATGTTGAAATGAAATATTAATACCTGGGAGATTGAAAAATACTATTTCTACTGCATAGAAATATGAAAGGTAAGACCCTGTGAACACAGTCACTAAACTACACAGAATAATTACATTTTTCATTTTCAAGTGGGTACCAGGAGTACAGTCCCTTCTGGTACTGCTGCTTCTCCTATTTTCCTTCAGAAGCCTTTGTGGGAAGAGGCTAATTTTCTAAACAAATTCTAGATCACTTATCCCTAATTTTTTGCACATACATGATCACTTTTAAGAAATGTGATCAAAGTCTGATATATTAATCTTTCAATAAGGAATTACAGTACAAATAATCTTGCCAGAATAACTTATTTTCTTAAATAGACTAAATAATCAGGAGATAATGTTCTAAAGAATGTAACACCACAGTAAAGTCATTCAAAAGACAAAGGCAATTTGATGAAAATTTTCTAATTGCTAGGAGGCTTTTGGAAATGCTGGAAGATACCAATTTTTTTTACAGGAGACAAATGTAAGTAGTAAATAACAGAGTTTGTATTTTATCCAATTTTGCTTTTAACATTTGGAAATGGTTTACTTATACTCAGAAATAATGAAGGAACAAGAAAATTTCTTCCTTACCAACACAGGATATGCTGTTACCATCAATTTAGTTTATTAGAAGTCAATCACTGTTGCAAGTTTCCTCTGTCAAAAACTTAGAATTTTAAGATAAACTCAGTCCCAATATCTGAGTAGTTAAATCCTACAAGACATTCACTTCTAGACTTTAATTTCTGAGTTCCATCCCTTTGGATGATGTCTTGGAGCAAATGCCTTCAGAACAATTGACTTCAACTACATGGAAACATGCTTCACACATTCAACTTACTCAAACATGCTATTTGATATCTCAAAGGAGAACTTTTGATTTTGCAAATCTTGGAAAAGATTTATAATAAATTGCAGTTGAAGAAATGCCTTAGGCCAGTATGGCTGTTCTCAAAGCACACTGCACTAGCAGACAATGCACAAGTCTAAAGTTTCTCTTAAAGCAAAAGTTATAACCCATTGCCTCATAAGTAATACTAATTTCAATCTGACCTCCCTCTGCATGTAAAGACAAAACCACCCTGTGAAAAGAATCAAGAAAACTTTCAGATCATGCAGAATACTTAAATGCTGTATAGCCCTTCCCAGTCACTTATTAAAGTAGATGTAGATTCTGTCTTACTGTAGAACAAAAAAAACATACATTAATTCATGACCTCATTCTGGGGGATAGGGCAACAGGGAGTTAAGTTTCTATCCTTTTCACAAGTTTGACTCAAAATGAGGCCCTATAACACAGGTGAAACAAAGACCTTCCAAACCATGCCCAAGAGGCTCTAGAAGCAGTGTGCATGAGAGTGTATTTCAATGCTAATCTCATGTAGATTATATAAACACAGTCTTACTGTGTCTGACCTAAAGGGTCATGATGAGAAAATAAAGACAAGAAACAGATGAGAGCTGAGAGAGCTCAAGTATGTCAAAAGTATTACTCCTAAAGGGCTTTCCTGTAATAAATAATATAATGGGAACCAAACAGCCTGGCATAAGATAGAACAAACTTTGGGCTTTCCTGGGATAATGCTCCCAGGAGGGAACAGCAAAAGAAGTGTATTCTCATGTCCAAAGACAATGAAGACCACTAATGTTTTCAAGGGCTGTGAAAGGAACAGAGTGTAACAGAGCCTAAAAAGCTGTCCCAAGTGACAAGCCTCATTTCTCTGAAAATAAAAAAAATTGTCATTTGAAAATTATCCAAAATATTTCTCTTTCAAATAAAAGAAGTGCATGGAACAACAAATAATAACAAATTCTGAGTTATAATGCTGTCTTTTAAAATAGGCAGCAATACGCTGAGACATCTTTATCAGGTATGGAAATTTCTATCTTCAAAATCAATTAGAAATAAATTGCATCAAAAAGGGCAGCCAATTATATATCCCTACAAATTCCCAACATTGAATAACAAATTTTGATGGTAATGAAAGTGTTAAAGTGGAGATCTATTCTAGTATTCCCTTTTCCATCTCAAATGCTGTATTTATGTTCAAATTCTAGGGTGTGCTACTTATTGTTGTGTTTGTAACTACCACTGAAACACCAGCTCTGTGTAATCAAAAAAGTTTTCTGTGAGACTGTCATTCTCACTTGATTCTTACACTTTATCATTTTCATAAACCAGCAGACATAGTAAGACTATGTAATTTATCATTATTCTCTGCAGTTCTATAAATTAATTTCCTATTCACAAGACAGAACTTGCATTGAATCCAGTTGAAACTTAGAAAGGCAGATCTCAGGTGTAATATTTTAGCACACAATGAGGCAGAAGGGAATAGCTCTGATTTTTCCATAAAGGTCTGACCTTAGAAGTACACTCAAGACCTTTATGGAGACTATGATGGTCCACTTGAAAGCTTACAGATAACAAACCACCAGCATTCCAACCTATCCATCCTACCTTGTCTGAGAAAGGCAACAGAAATGTCAGTACAATGTGAAAATGACTTTCCATATCTGACTCTTTGTGATGAACTGGATGCAAAATGAGAAAGTAAAAAGTCTGCCTTAGAGAATACAGACAGGATGATACGATGCAGCCCTTTGAATTGCAACACTCTTGACTTGATCCGTGTCAGAGTGATCAAATCAATCAATTCTCATTGATCAAATGAAACACAATTAAATATAAATATTTAACTAGATATGTGGACAGGGTAGCAGTTCTGGCTAATATAGTACATAATAAAGGACTGAATTGGGCTAAGAGTGGTCTTTATTTCTACAGATGGGTCAAGCAAGTTACTTCAGAATGAATAGTACTGCACCCCTTAACAGACCTAGGATTTCTGTAGGCCAACAAGGAGGGATTCAAATTTTAGTGCTCAAATTATGGAGTTCCTTGTAGGAGGAATTATTCACCATATAAGAAATGCTTGGAGACCTCAACAACATTTTTTGAGAAATAATTTTTTTTAAAAGGAACTTTAAAATTTAATTTTATAATCATGAATATAACTTTCAAAAATTACTCTAGTCATGAGTTACCAGCAAAAATAAGTATAATTTATACCTTTTTCCTTATATCTTTCCTTTTTCTTTCTACGTGACTCACAAGCTGTTTTAAACATTTGCAAAATGCCTGAGAATTAGTTCCCAGTATTCTATGTGATATTATTTCTATTATTTGATCATTTGAAATAGTATCTCAGAAGCACATTGTTTGTAAGGAAAAAAATTATTTTAACCATTTAAAAAGGGTTTCACATTAACAAAGCATATGGAACTAAAACCAGCAGACGAAAAATAACAGCTCTCATTGATACTCAAGTGAGTGAGGTTAACTTTGTTTTAGGTTAGGACATAACTTATCCCAGAGTTTTTACTTATTTGACATGAGTGAATAAGTAATTTCACGACTATAAGACGCACCCTTTTGACTAAAACTTTCCCCGGAACCCAGAAGTGTGCCTTATAGTCCAGTGCGCCTTATCTGATGGACAAAGTTCAAAAAATTTGCCTACCCGGAAGTGAGAGCTGCGAGCCGTGGGGGGAGCCAGCAGGGCCATCGCTGCCAGGTGGAGGCGGGGTGGAGTGGCGGTGGGCATGCCCCGGCCCTGTGGAGGCGGAGCTGCCCCTCCAGAGGCGCCCCCCGGCCCCGTGCAGGCGGAGCTGCCCCTCCAGAGGCATGCCCCAGCCTCGTGCAGGCGGGACGGCCCCTCTACAGGCACCCCCAGGCCCCGTGGAGGCAGCACGGCCCCTACACAGGCATCCCCCGGCCCCGGAGAGTCGGCATGGAGGGGCGATGGCCATGCCCCAGCCTCGCCGGGTACAGGTGGGCCTGGGGGCCTGCGGCCCCGCCCCCGCCGGGTACAGGAGGGCCCGGGGGCCCATGGCTGCCAGGTTGAGGTGTGGCCTCAGCCAGCAACTGCGCGGGGGGAGCTGGGGGCGGAGCCTCGCTGCAAAAAAAAAAGTGCACCTTATAGTCCGGTGTGTCTTATCTGATCTACAAAGTTGCAAATTTTGCCGACTCCCGGGGGGTGCGCCTTATAGTCCAGTGTGCCTTATGGTCATGAAATTACTGTAATTGCATTTGAATGTGAAATTATTGGGTATTATAACTGAAGAGAGTAGAAGCATTATTAAAAGTGAATACTTAAGAAAAATATATTATTTATACACAGCAATCAAAATAGACATCTTCACCTTTTTTGGGCAGAACACTGCCCAAAATTGTTACAGAACACCACAAGAGAAAATAAAGTTCCTGAGGCTGAACTCTCTGGAAAGGGCTATAGATTTTTTTTGTTTGGTTGGTTTTTGCTCATCTATCTCTCAGATACAGAATTAGGACAGCTTGGGAGTTCTCCTTGGAGAAAAGACAATTGTGGGACAAAGGACTACACAGAGCTATCTTCCATATTTCCATACATGGGTATAAGTAAAATATAAGAGGGAAATAAATTATTTATATATTGGTATATGTGTTTAAAAATTGGTTTATTTTATGTTTACCACAAATACTTCTCCATTGTTTCTACTGAAAATTAAATAATTTGAAGCTGGTCATACTTTACATGGTTAATATGTTTCCTCACAACTAAAATTTACTTCTCTAGCCAAGGTTCAGAGTACCATACAGGAAATCATTAAGAAGTATTTTACTGCTTTCCAGCATGTTTACATGAACTAATTTTATAACATACCTGCAAAGATGGAAGAAGCCAAAGAATTATTGCTGATAGCTATTTTTAATACAATGTAGTCAGCAGATAATTGTGTTTGCCTTAATGTTAACTAATGCCCCTCCTACTGTGTTTTAAAAGGAAGTTGAGCAGCAGGAAACATTTCATTTACAGCAGCTTCTTGCTGTTTATGTGAAAATCAGCTACCAGAATACCAAATGGTTATTTTATGTATGATTTATTTCTTCCTTATTGATAAAAATTCCTCTTTTAGAAAACACATGTACCAAGAAACAGGGAGAAATATTTTAAAAATACATGAAATGTCAAAAGTTCAATGCTTTTTTTACATATTGTAGTCTATGGTAGTCAGACTATTTTAGAGTATTAAGAATATTTGTGAAATTGTGTCTCTCAAAGCTGTAGCTAAGGAAACACAGTTGTATTCAGCAATTCTATATCCTAAAAGTTAATACTATTAATCACTTTCAATGCCACTGCTAAGAATGTTCAGGAAGAAATCTGAAAAGCAAAAGCAGAAGATTTTTTAAATTCTGTTTTAATTATTTCAGGATGTTTAGTTTTGCTTTCTTTAGAATGTTTAGTTTTGCTTTCTTTAGGAGGAACCTGACTACATTTTCTTTTTGTCTGATTGATAGTACAGTAAATTCACGAATACAAGCCACACTGAGTATAAGCCGCATTTCTGGGTGTTGGCAAACATTTCGGTTTTTGTCCACAAATAAGCCGCACCCGAATATAAGCCGCTCTGTCGTTCGCAGCGAGGACCCGCGTGCAACAAAGTTGCCAAATAGTAACAGAACGGCGGGAGGGCGGGGTTTACTGGCTGAGCTAAGGCTCTGCAGGCTCGGCCCGCTAGGGGCTGCCGACGGGGCCAGGTGGCCAAGTCCGGTGGGGCCGCTCGGCGCGATCGCTCGGCGCCGCCGTTCGGCGAAGCCGCTCGGTGGGGCCGCTCGGTGCGATCGCTCGGTGCGATAGCTCGGCGCAGCCGCTCGGCGCGACCGCTCGGCGCTGCCGCTTGGGGCCGGCCGCCGCTGCCACTGGGCTCGGTCACCCCGGCTCGGCGCTGCCCCGCGGTGGCAGGCAGGGACGGAGCTTCCCCTGCTTCTACGGCAGCGGCGGCGGGCGGGGACGGAGCTTTCCTGCACCCATGGCGGCAGCGGGGGGCGGGGACGGAGCCTGCCTGCTCCTGCCGCGGCGCGCAGGGACGGAGCACCCCGCCTCCTCCCTGAGCCACGACAATGGTGGCGCGGGGCACCCCCCGTCTCTCCCCCGGGCTGCGGCAGAGGAGGGAAGGAGGGAGCTCTCCCGCCTCTCTCCCCGCCCCCCGTGCTGCCTGCAGGGAGCCAGGCTCCACCCACGGCGCAACAGAGTAACACCTTGTAACAATCGCGAGATGCCGGCTTTGCAGGTGCTCGGCTCGACACTCTGTCTGGCACTTCTGAGGTTGTAAATGTCAGAAAATTATTCACATATTAGCCGCTCCTGAATATTAGCCGCATTTCTGGTTTGGGAGCCAAATCTTAGTCAAAATGGTGCGGCTTGTATTCGTGAAATTACTGTACTTATCTTCATAAAGACCACCTATGTAAGTGCTTACACAAAATGCCACACAGTGTTTTCAAGGACTTTTACATCCACCCACAGCTAGCTTGCTGGGAATGCCAAACAAGAAAACAGAGGAATAAAACAAATAGTTGCCATTTAGCCTCTAGTATAATTTTAATATTACACTGAAGGATTGTTTCACTTAGTCTTGTTTTCTCTAGACTTTTAGGTACTGCAACTCACAATCACTTCATTAATTTATCTATAAAAACCACATACTTTACAACTGGTTCTGAAATCTAATTTTAAGGAATTTTTAGCACAGTTGAAAATTGAATTAGGTCAAATATCTGCTTATTTTCCTGAGTTTTTCGTGTTAACTATTTCCCTGGGAAGAACAGAGATATCCAGCAAAACCAGGGCTAGCTAAAGAAAATTATACAAGCAGTTGAGAAGATTTAGACAGAAACAGCTGGAACTCCACTTGGAATCAGTATGACAAAACAACTTGTGAGTACTTAAAAAGACTTGTAAAATTGGGGAAAATAAAGCCTCGTACTGATACTGAAATTTTTTCTGTGATTCTTGGTTATTTCAAAAATTCTTTTATAATTAACAGCATAGATGAGGTTCAGGTTTCTTAAGTTTCACTTCTTTGGCCTCCTAGATAAAGAAAATAGAGAACTACATATCCAGACAAGGTAAAACCAAAGCAAGTCCAGCTTCTCTATCCTCAGCCCTCCTCCTCCTTTCCCATCCTATACTTTCCAAATGCTCTGCAGTTTATATGGAGATTAATTTGACTGAGAACTGTTGCATGGCTTTTTTAGCCTCATTTTTTCCAACAGATCTAGATTAAAAACTCTTGAATTTCATAGCTCTTTCCAGGTGGAGTTTTTTTCACATCACACAGTTTATAAAATAATTAATTAAATTAACTGATCATCTAAGATGCTGCACAGAACAATGTGTGGAATAAGAATACCACAAAACCTAGTAAAACCTTTCTTTTGGATATTAATGACACCTTTTGGATCTTTTGAAACATCCAAGTGACACCATATACTTATATGTTGGTTCACCTGGTTTTAAACAAAATCTAATCCAATAGAACTATCTCAACTAAAAAATGTGATGCAAAGTGAATATTATAATCTTTCCTTACACAATACTTAATAAAACAGTAAGGTACAATAAGGTACAATAAGGTACAGTAGGATAGCAAACCGTCCTGTGTTCCAATGCCAAAAACTATTACTTATAACACTAAGGATGTGGGTGCTGAAAATTAGGGGTTTACATGCTTTTGTAATTTACAGTAATTTCACGAATACAAGCCGCAGTAATTAGACAAAAATTTTGGTGGAAACCCGGAAGTGCGGCTAATATTTGGGTGCGGCTAATCTATGGACAAAAATGTGATATCTGCCCTTACCTAGTATCATACCAGTCCAGTCCCGAGCCGAAACACTTTGAAATCTATGGTTTCCCGTTGTTCCAACGATGAACCAATCAGAGAACAGCTTATTGCCTGCCTGTGGATGGCGGCGTTACTGAGGGGCGGGGGTTGTTATCGGGGTGAGTTACCTCGGCAGTTCGATAAAAGTGTGTGATATTTCTCTGTACTTTTTAAAGTGTTTTCAGTCTTGTGCGGCTGCGGGGCTGGCTGGGCTTGCAGGGAGAGGGCTGAGGGAGCTGCTAGGCTCGCAGGGAGAAGGATGAAGCGGCTGCTCGCCCTGCTGGGAGAGGGGTAGAGCAGTCGCTCACCGTGCTGGGAGAGGGGTAGAGCAGCCGCTCGCTGTGCTGGGAGAGGGGTAGAGCAGTCGCTCGCCCTGCTGGGAGAGGGCTGGGGGGGCCACTCAGCTCACAGGGGGAGGGGCAGAGCAACCGCTCGCCCTGCTGGGAGAGGGGTAGAGCAGCCGCTCGCCCTGCTGGGAGAGGGGTAGAGCAGTCGCTCGCCCTGCTGGGAGAGGGGTAGAGCAGCCGCTCGCTGTGCTGGGAGAGGGGTAGAGCAGCCGCTCGCCGTGCTGGGAGAGGGGTAGAGCAGCCGCTCGCTGTGCTGGGAGAGGGGTAGAGCAGTCGCTCGCCCTGCTGGGAGAGGGGTAGAGCAGTCACTCGCCCTGCTGGGAGAGGGCTGGGTGGGGCCGCTCACCCGCGGGGCTGAGCGGGGTGTCTGTGCCAGCACGGAGATGTGGCTCCGCTCGGAGCTCAGCTGCCTGCCCGCGCGGCTGAGCGGCTGTTTAAAGGCAACGCAGATCCATTGGGAATGCTCGCAAAATGACCACACTATTGTTCCTGTCTTTTTCGGCTTGTAAATAAAGGGTGTGTCTTTTTTCACTTGGAAACAATGTTTCCGAGGTCGGCAGTAAGCCAGTAAGCCCCGGCGATCCCGCGATTGTGTTACTAAATGACAACTTTGTGAAAGTTCGCAGCGAACTAAATTGCGGCTAATATTCCGGGAGTGGCTTATCTATTAACAAAGGCAACAATGTCGGCAACACACCGGATATGCAGCTTATAGTCCGTGCGGCTTGTATTCGTGAATTTACTGTATATTATCTTGAAACTATTAGAAGTAAAATGTGGTATGGCAATAACAAATGTCTTGGAAATCGTTTTTTTCTTACACCATTTATATATACTTATTGTAACTATAGCAGTATCATTACAATTGTAATCATTTGAACATATTAAAAATAATAAAAGCAATCAAATCAAATACTGTAAGAAGAAAATTTTTTTTTAGGCAGAAAAATACAGCTGAGAGGAAAAAAGCACTACCAGAAAACCTGGGTCCAAAGTATACAACTGACTTGAGTGCCAACATTGGTATATCAGAAACAAACTCTTTTCTTCTCACAAAGTGTTAAACATTTCACATGTATTATATGACTTGTATATAAGTAATTTCTGATGAGACAGCCCTCATAAGTGAGGACTTCTATGTGTCTTACCT
The DNA here is from genome assembly GCF_009819885.2 of Catharus ustulatus. NCBI lineage: Eukaryota > Metazoa > Chordata > Aves > Passeriformes > Turdidae > Catharus > Catharus ustulatus. The sequence goes on along the minus strand of NC_046221.1, from coordinate 41,599,538 downwards.
CCCCACATGCATTGTTTCAACAGAGCACACTTTTCCTTTAAAAAGATTTTATAGTTTTGCAAAATGTCATTAAATATCCATAAGACTCACCATTTCAAAAAATGCAATATTATTTCCAGACATATCATTTCATGAAAGAGTTGGTGGCTGGAAATTGACTGTGGAAAAGAATCATTTCACAATTTAGCAATAATTACAGTACTTAGCTTATTCTGCTTATGTTTTTTAACAGGGAAGTAATTCCACATTTCTACACTCTGAAAAACAGCTTTTCTATTTCAGGTAACTTGGTTGCCTAAATAGCTCACAAACTACTCTAAGTTATGTAACCCTTAAGTAATTATTTTCACTGATAAATGAGACACTGAGAGAATAAATGGCCTGTTCTATTACCCAATAAGAATTGCATCTGTTTTTGTTTTCATTAACATAGATTGGATCAAAAATTAAAACCTGGTAAAAATAACAATCAAAATCTAACTAATTATAAATAGCAGTAAGTCATTTAATGAGGAGCAGATGTGATTTTGGGGAAAAAAAGAAAGAATTCTTACTTAAGAGTGTTTCTAACTTCTGAATAAAATAATTTTATATTTACTTTGAAGATTCTTGCAATTTTTAACTATTATCTTATCTGTGTCTTCTTTGTCAAAATTCTTTACTATAAAGATCTTGCAGCCACAACGACCTTCTTCTTCTCAACAGTGCTGTGAAATATTTGGGTTCTATGTAAGGGATTAGGTTTCAGAGCATTTCTACAGCGTCCCATGCAGCAGGTTTTTTGACACACATAATACATTAAAAAAAGTCTACTACTATCTATTAAGATTCTCTAAATAAGTACACACTGAGGAAAACCAGGTAAATTTATTGTGATATTTCCATTGAATGGTAGATAAGTAATAATTAAAAAAATACTAACAGGTCGCATTCCATCCAGAAGCATGAATTAACCAAACAATAAATGTGCTTACACTTAAAAACTAAAGCAACTTCTTTATTTTTCAGCCTGTGCATTGAAGTCAGCTTGAGGAGTTACTGCCCATATCAAATACCAAACCTCCCTGCACAGCTAAGATTCCTTCTTGTAACTGTTCCTAAGAACCTTGATATAAGCCCTGCAAACAAACAAAAACCTATGTTCTCTCACTTTTACCTGTACCTACATAAATATTTGCAGTTCTCAGAATGGCTCTGTTTTAATAAAACTTAATTGTGTCTTATACTTTGTCTTATACATAAACCAGCCAGGTTTCTTTTCTCAAGCTTTTCTCTCTCATTCCCTAAATCTCATGAATTTCAGATATTATCCACACTGTCAGAAATGTCTTTGAGCATTTGCAGACACTCACGAGAGAAATTCATTAGTCACCCATACTTGTTTTTCAAATGCCTAGAGAAGGACAAGAAGTCCTGAAGTTTTTACTTAGAATTCTATCAAATGAAAATGCATTACTGTTCTCCAGGTCTGTTTATTGCAAGCCTTCAGTCACTCCAATATTACTGGTTATAACAATAATTATTACTTTCCCTTCTTACAGTACTAACAATTATATGCTTAGAAGAGTCTGCTTTATATGTCATTATAACTTATCTGATTCTCTCAGTTTTACAATATTGTTCTATTAAGTTCTATTGTGAGTGCAGGCAATCTGCAAACCTTTTACTTATCAGTAATACCATATTCAAAAACTACAGCTCTCGTGTTCACATGTAATTTAAGAAATTGAAATTTAAATATTTTCAATATGTAAGTTTCATTCATTTTAAGGTGACACTAATTTTATATCTTTTTAACATGGTTTTCACAATATATTTGAACTCTTTGCAAGTTCAAGTGAACAAGGAGTCCCATACAATAATATGTAAAGTCCTGCGCTCATTTAATAAGCAATTTTTATCAAATGATTCTGTGTGAAGTAAAAGGCGTGTTTAAGAGCAGCAGAAACTGCTACAGTAAACTCCAGGTTTGAACTGAGGCTTGTTCTAATAAATTGTGCATTCTTTAACAAGAAATTATCTAAGAAATATGATACCAATTTGTCAATTATTTTTAAAACATCTATACTGAGAATGTACTTCAGATAAACTAAAATGCTTTAGTGCTAGCTGCTGTAGATTTCCCCTAAACATTTCCTATAGGGCAAAATGGTGCCCTGAAAATCTGCTGAAGCAATATGCTACTATTTAGCAAGATCAACATTTAAAAAGTGAGTAGGTAGTATTCCTGTAGCCTCTGCTAGATCACTCTAAAACCCACCAATCTGGCATAATATAACATGATACATAAAAGCTGCTGAGAATGGAAAAACAACAGTGCTACAATTTTAAAGTTATATACTGTACATTATACAGAAAAAGTCAAATATCTTCAGCATTGAAATATTTTTTTTTTTTTAATAGTCAAACATGAAGCTTTCTAAATCCTCTGTTTAAAGACTAAAATAATTCAGTATTCATCCTGGACATCTGCTCTAACAGACAAATCCAGATGAACTTTGTACTTTTGTTTCAAATTTGCCCTTATAGAAAGAAATTATGTAATTATATACTACCATGTTTCACCTCATCATTTTTCAAACATCAAGTAAATCTTTCCTAAACCTTTTCTATGTTCAAATAAATGATCATAATTATTCTGGACCAAAATGCTCCAGATAAAAAAATTACAGAATTCAGGCATGGATTAAGTACCATAGTGCCCATTTATACTTTCATTATTTGAAGGCAAAGGCAGGCTTTTGCAGTAAGATTCTCTACCATATTTTAATGTTCTTGAATCAAGTGATAAGTGAAAAATTTGTATAATTGTTATTGAACACCTAAGAATACTGTATTCTCTTCATACAATTTTGTAAAATCTCATTGATTTCCTGTCCTTATATCCTCAAGATTCATGACAAATCCTCAGTTTTAATTTTCTTCTGGAAACTATCATTATATTTTTCTCAAAATAGTGCAGTAATTAAACAAATTTTATACTGAAAGTGTACAAGATGACAATCTATTAATCCATCTGTCAAAGACTGCTTATTCATTTTTACTGTGATCATCTAGGTTAAGATTTCTCTTAAAGGTCTGAGTTAATTCACTCTTCTGAATTTTAGTTCGTGTGCAATGTCAAGGAATGTTACCACAGTAAACATTAGTTCTGTGCTTGTAAAGGGAAAATGTTCCTAAACTAAAATAAACAAACAAAACTCTAATCTATGTTTATCTCTCCATTCATGGGTTTTTTTCCTCAAGTCATGCTAACTTTTAAATTGTTCCAATAATACACAAAAAAGTGAAATGACATGGGGTAAAAAGAAGAAAGTGATATAATGAAATATTTTAAGATGCTATATTTTTAAGTTGATTCATTTTAATTTCCTATTTCCTCTGTTTTATAGAAACTTCTTCCTTAATTATTTACTAATTAATGAAGTCTGAAGAGATATGGAAGGCTAAATAATTTTCCATTTTTTTTTTTTTTTTTTCACATTGAATGGCAAATGTGGAGCATAGAACTTAAACAAATTTTGTTAAAAAACCCCAGAGGTCCTCACACCAGAGTCACTTCAAGCACTGGCCCATCTACTCCTATGCTTTGTATAACTAATAAAATCAGCACAATTGTTATTCTCTATGTCTGCCCATCTTTCTTAATTTTTGTCTCTTCCCATAAAACTTGGCTCAAAAAAGCCCCAATATTTCCCTGTCTACAACAAGTTTCCCACATACAATAGAAGTGCAGCGTTTTGCCTTTTTATGTGGCTACCAATATTCAGCATATGGGGCTTTTTTATTCTTAGTTCTTGAAGTGCAAAGAAAGCAATGCTCATTTGAAAACAGACTGACTAGGAATTAATTCAAGCTAAAATAATCTTGAATAAATAACAAACTCTGCTGTATTATAAAAATAAGATCGCATTCCCAACACTTTATGGCTATAAAATGCCATCGTTTACAGATTATCAAGGCAGGAGGGCAAGCAGGTTTCATTTTGTAAGGTCTTTTCCTCCTAAGTATAGAAAATGAAGATAAGTGCATTGTACATGGCAAGCTGAGAGGAGAGTTTAATGTTATTTCCATTTTTTTGCATATTTGAGGGACTTGTTTTATTTATCAAAATTTAAAAAAAGGAACAGAAAAATATCAGCCAAAAGGAACTATAACTAAATTAGCATGAACACACTTCCTCTGCAGGCCAAAGAATGTCCTGCTATTCCATCAAAACTAAATGTCTTTGTAAAGATTCCAAGTAATGACAATCTAAATCATGTGTTCCAAAGGTTAGTTACCCTCATTGTTAAGATATGCACCTTTTTTGTTAGTCTGGATTTGTCTACATTCAGTTTCAAGCTTCTGGACCTTATTACATTCCATACTGTTTGAGGCCATTAAATACTAAAAATCTTATTTTCATGCACCTATTTGTGGACTCTGATCAAATTACATCTGAATCCTCACTCAAACATATTGAACATATTACAACCCATATTACAAATAGCACACAAACATTCTTATAGCTATTTCTGAATATTTTTTCAATAATTTTCCTTTTTTTGAAATACAGCAATCATAACTGAAAATAATATTACGGCTGTAGTCTAGCTTGTGCCATTTGCTAATGTTGTCCATTTTTCTCTATTCGTATACCTATTTTATGTCAGCAAACAGTACAGAAAAAAAAGTGATCTACACACCTGAACACTTTACTCTGATGTTAGAGTACAAAATATCTAAACTTCTGAAGAAAATAAACCATTAAATATATGAGAGTAAACAGAAAATGTGATAAAATGATATGACTAGCAAAGCAAACCTGCTAGAATGACTGGGTATCTTTAAAAAAGGAAAAAATTTTATGAACAAATAAAAAGCAGAATAATATTTGTCTAGATCTCTGTAACACTACATTAAAAGTTTTACATAAAATTGGGGTTATTGTTGCAATTGTAAGAAATAAGGAACTGGCTGTGGAGATGTCAACTCCCATGAGCTAGACCTCTGCCCTAGAGTGGTTAGTAGTGGAGTTCCTCAAAGATCATCTTTGAGAACGATCTTATTAAATATTTTTAAAACTGCCTGGCATAAAAAGTAGGAGTGATGTCAAGGCCTCCTAACCATGTGTCAATACAGAGAACTGAACTAGGATAAAGTAAAAACTGGGTGACTCAGGGACTGGAGTAATAGAAGTGTCGTGACATTTAATAATACGAAGTATGAGGTTGGGGCACAGGCTCAGTGCTCAAGGCTTCTTAGCAGTGTATACTAAATTGGATTTTGATGCCCTCAAGGAGAGGATAAAATTACTTATTTTCTCAACGTGAACAGGCTTCAAAACTATATTTTGTGGTGATGACAGAGGAACTGGGACAGGACTATCTTCCCTGAGAAGTTTGTGTTGCTAAGCTAAGTAGCATCCCTACCACCAATAACAAACTGCCTTCTGCACAACCCTCTCTCTGTTTCAGGGCTGGGGCTGTATACCTTGTCTCAGGAGAACCCAAAGGTACCGGCAGAGGCAGAGAAGTGAAACATGCACATACCGGATGAAAAGAATTTCCAGTTCCACCATCAGATAGCCAAGATCCCAGTTTGGTCTGTGCTCACCACCAAGTTGACAGTGTTGGGGAAGAGGTGTGAGCAGGAAGGGATGAGTACACAGCCAGCATAGCAGCAGTCACATGAAATTAATGTTCATGTGATCTTGGCACCCTGAGCTGCTAAGAGAGGGTGAAATATGGGAGCAATTCTGTACTGTGATGATTCTGCAGACACATCAGTCTGTCATAATACAAACTATTTATGCCTAAATCTAGTTCTGTGACAGTTCCTCAGAAACTAATACACTGAAAACCTATTAGGGAAATGAAGATCATAACGTATTCGTCAATCTCAGGACAACTGAGCGACTAATGTGATGCAACCCTACAAGGCAAACATGACCTTAAATCAGAAATGATCATTTCAGTAGAGTAAAAGAAGCCTTTATGCTATTTTACATTGCACTAATGAGCCCCTCTGTATATTGCTACGCGGAATTCTGGCAACTTATATTAAAGAAAAATGGATTCAAACTGGGACACGTGGAGAACTGTTACTAGGGTGATCAGAGAATGGAAATTTCCATGTTTTGTAAGATCAAAGTTAAAGAAAGTGACAGTAACTACCTTTTTTCCTTACCTCCAATTCCACCATAGTTTGTTTTGGCTTCTGCATCAACTGCACCATTCTACCAGTCCAAATGCTCTTCTACCTTTGCAGTGAACTGTGTCAAGGAACTCATAATCAACAAAAACCTTTCAACCATCAGTTTCCTGATGGGATTTCTTTTCTGAGTTTGTAAGTCTATGCTGGCACATAGAAAATAAGGCCTGAAGCTAAGAGTAACAATGCCAACTTATGATGCAAGTGCAGATCATTGTTTGCTAAAAAACACAAGTTGAAAGGAAACACCAAGAAGGAACATAGATGTTTAAACATAAGGAAAACCCAAGCTTGGAGAAAATGGTTGTACATCTATTACAAACGTTTCAAACTTGAAATCAGAAATTTTAGCTGCCAGAAAAGTACAGTTGTAGTTCCAGTTACAGGTACAAAGGCATATCCTGTTCTTACAGTACAGCTGCTATCTGCCAGCACTTCAGAAGATTTTTTCAATCCCATAATAAACAACGGTTCCAGATTTTTGATGGTAAGTATGCATTTAATTGTGTTGAAGTGTAGTATTTTTAAAAATTAATTTCCAGGAAGTCAGAGATTAGTAAATAAATAAATAAGTAATACCACTTCTACATCTGGACAAATTGTAACATTGGGAAATGCTACTAACAGTAGCAAGGTAAAAGAAACTTCAGGAAGGGTGTAATTTCTCTAAAATTAAAAAATCACTCCAACAATTTTTTTGCATTGAAAGAGTGACTTTGGGACTTAGTTCTACAACAACTTGATGGAGACTAACTTTGAGATACTAGAAACATGTCTTGATACAATTTTAAAGAAATTCTAACACAATTAAATTGAGACATATTTCAGGGTTGGCTGAATTACACTGTTCAACATAATCATACAAAATAAGTATTTTACATGCCACTTGTTAAATGACATTTGTATGTGACCACATAAGTCTGAACTATGTCTAAACATATAAAAACCCACTAAAAAGTTTCCAGATTTTACACCTGATCCTGCTTTAAGTTTCCAGATTTTACACCTGATCCTGCTTTCCTGCCCCTCAAACCAAGCCCCCTTTCTGCCTCACAGTTCTGCACTGTGACATTTCAAATATCTGCTTTAAAAATACAAGCAAAAAGCACACAAAAGGGCATGTAAAAAAATGAAAATTATTTTTAAAACAGTAATAAGAAAGAAATTCAAAACTCAAATAGTATTTACAAATGCAATTGCTTTTATGATACGTTAAAACACATTATTCTAATCTTCTAGGTATGCTTTAAAAAAACTTTATTTTTTTTCTGTCCTGAAGAACATCAGAATTGTTGTGATGGAGGGATTCTGGTTGTTTTTTCAAAGAACTTTAAGAGCTACATGTCTAAAATTGGTTGACAGTAAAATAAAACATGGGTAAGAGATGCAAAAACTATGAACCTAATACCTTGTTTATCATCTCTTTAATCAGAACATTAGAAATTTATATTTTACACCAAATTTTATAAGAGATCTCACTCTTCACTTGGGCATCATTATCACCTGTTTGATCCTGTAGTGCTGCAAAAAAACATTTCTAAACCAATACAGGCAGAAGACAAACAAAATAAATTATATTATATTGGTTATTCACATGTACTCCTTGCCTTTGAAATAACAATACAGCTGTAGTAATTGATTTATTATGACACACTAAAAAACAGTATAATAACATTCCAGCATACTTTTCAAATTACTTCCATTTCAGATGTGTACATCCGTGGTCTCTTAGTGGTCTCCTGGTGTTATTATTTTTAATGAATAGCAAACATCACACCATTAATAAATACCATACAAATAAAAATGTATCAAGTTTGACAACGCTTTTAAGCACTTTGCCACAAGTTATCCAGAAAACCACTGCCTGGTGCTAGGAATTTTCGTGACCCCTCCCCATCTCATTCCAAAGTCTGGTGAAGATGCCACTGTTTGAAGGACACGTTTTTGTCAAGTTATTACACTGATGTCATCCTGTAGCACACTGTGCACTCCTGACTCAGCTACCTTGCTGCAATAGCTCACCCCTGCGTGAGGCAGTACAGCAGTGTCATTGTGCAATGCTCTTTCCATAGCCTTAGTCTGGAGTCCCTTTTTTATTCCAATCAAAGTAGCTACTCCACAAGTAGCTACATTTGCAGTTTTCCCATCAGACATCAGTTTCATTAAAGAAACCATTTCCTATTGAGAATAGATCTTCTCCAGTACATTTAGAGCAGTATTTGTCCTAAAGCTTGTTTCTTCAAATCTTCAGCAGTGTCTCCTATGCATCTTTCAACAGTATTTACTGACAAAAGAGTGCATTTTAGACTGCTGCTATATTGTTTTACCTGTGTTATTTCCATGATTTTTATTGTCATAACAATTGTTTCCCCAATGGCATGTGGTCTTTTGCTATTATCTATGAAACATCTAGACTTTTATCATTATGTTTTGCAAAGTGTGGGATTGAGCAGTATGACTGAAAACATCACTGAAAAATATTTGTGAAGGTCTGTCTTCATGTTCTGACTGTGCAGCTTTCTAAACATCTTGCTAACCATAGTGGTTTCATATCACCTCTAGCTGATATCTCAAGACAAAACGCACACTTTTGGTGAACTTCATTAACAACAGTGGATGTCAATTCATAGAATCATAGAGCCATAGAATCATAGAATGATAGTTCCAATGTCTCTGCCATAGGCAAGGACAACTTTCCTAGATCAGGTTGCTCCGAGCTCCTTCCAACCTGGCCTTGAACTCTTCCCAGGGATGACATATCCACAACTTTCCTGGGCAACTTGTTCCAGTGCTTTTCCACCCTCACAATGAAAAATTTTTTTCTAATACCTGATCTAAACCTACCTTCTTTCAGTTTTAAGCCATTTCCCTTTGTCTTCTTTGTCCCCTCTCCATTCTTCTTGTAAAATGTAAAAAAAAAAAAGTCCTTCTCCATTTTTATTGGAGGTTTCCTTCAGGTACTGAAAGGCCACAATGAGGTTGTCCCAAAACCTTCTCTTTTCCAGGCTGAACAAACCAAATTCTTTCATCCTTTCCTCACAGGATATTTCAGTCTTGATAATTTTTAACGCATTTGATCAACTTATTGTCAGATCCAATCAGATCACCATTGCTTTTGATGTTATGTGGCTGACAAAGAATTCACACTTGCAACAGAAATGTCAGCTCTATCATTTTCTTGTTCCATGCTGGTGTTCAGTATTATCTTCAATGACAATTTCTTTGCAGGAATCTTTTTAAGACACTTGTCCATTTTGTGAGGGTTCATGTAATCAAAACTAGGTAATACAATCTGTAAATCCAGTTAAGCAGGCACATAGAAATGGGAATGTAAACAACACACTGAAAACAAGTAAGCAATGGCACCACTGTCAAGCCCCCTGCGTTGTGGAGCACCCAGTGTTCCCCAGGATACCTTGTGTGCCATACCTGAGGTGACCATCTGACCAATTGAGGGCAGCAGTTCTGTTTTGGGGGTTTTGGCTTCTTTAAAGAGACTCATTGGAGGAGCTATCACTGAAGCAAGTATGAGCAATGCAACCAGATGGAGAATAAACAACAGCAACAAAGATATCATGTTGCTGGTGGTGCCTGTTAATCTGGATTTCTACTGAAGGGAGAGGAATTCTCCCAGTGAGACCTAACCAATCTGAACAATTTCAACAGTTATGTGCTTGTATGAGTACTGGTTGTGTGTCTGAATGTTGGCTGAATGTCTGAGTACTGGTTGTGTGTCCATCAAAATCTGAGATGCCATCTAGGTAAGCTGTCAGTTATTTGTGACCAGTTGCAGCTACATTCTTGTGGCTTCCTTCTCTGATCCACTGATTACCTGCTTCATTCTGCTTCCCAATCCTGTCCAGTCTGCCTGCTTGCTTCTTCTTACCTTGACCTTCTATTTAGTATATAATTTGATTCTGTGGCTTTTTCATTCCGAGTCCAATTCCTGAGTGTGCTTTTGCTTTTTTGGCATTTTTTCTTTCTTTTGTATTTGGTTTTTGTTTTTTTAGGATGCTCTGTGCTACTCCTAATTTCTGCTTCTTTGGCTCACCTTGTTTTTCCTGCCTTGAGTCTAGTCTATCAGTGATCCCAGTTGCCTATTTATAGTACCTACCTACAGTTGTTTGATATTGTGTGGAAGCTGACAGTACGAATCAAGAAATGGAACTTTCACAACTACTGAGCATGTTTAGAACTGTTGCTTGAAAGCAGCATCAAAACAAATTGAACAATGCAGTAATTTCTATATATTTACTGAAACATGAAAACTCTCTGGGCATCTGTAGGAAATCTACTGTAGATCTCTCTCTTCCACTATGAACACTGTTCAACTCTCAGAATGTATCATTCAGGGAGCATCAGGCCTCTGACTAATGAGAAAGTTTCATCAGGTAGAGTGACTTGTATGCTATGGCATTACCTAAGCTAAAATGTGAATTATTTTTCTACAGTTTCTAAAATAATAAGGTGTTACTTATGAAAACTAGTGGTTCTGAAAAAAATTAAGCATAAAAAAGAATATAATTTAAAATCAACCTTTTTAGTAACTATTTCTTAATTTGATAAAAGTCACAACACTAATATATGTTAGAATTAAAGTTTTCAATATTAGACATTACTTTAATAAAACAATAATAAAATCTATACTTGTAACTGATATACAAAAATGAAAGTCTTCTAGATTCAATATCTACTTTATGGCTTCTGTTCAAATCTCATGTCCTTTTGAGATTTCTGGTTTTACAGCTTTAAAGAAGCCTAACTGAAATTCTCTGTATTGGTAAAAGAGCACTGAACTGAAACTTAGTAACTTGATTGGAAAATCTACCATGAAGGATCAGATATTTCTGGGATCATGCTTTTCACTTTTTGACAAGAAAAGAAAGTGAATGTAGGTTTTTTGCTTCTAAATGTAAGCAAATGTTTGTATCTGAAAACAGAGATAATCTTCAACATATTCATAGCACTCTTGGATTTTGCCATAGCCAGGTACCAGGATTTGCATCCAAAGATACCCAGCACTGCTCAAATGAAGTGGAAAGACCACTACAAAAATATGGACCCTTGTACTTTGCATTTTTTGGATGGCATTAAAACTTGACTGTTACTATTCAGCACAACATTCACCTTGACTGGGGCATAGTTCAATCACACTAGACCAGACACACGGCTGCGGGACACAAATGCAAATTCCATTAAAGCCTTCTGAGAGTAGCATTATCATGATGATTTGCTGTTGCCCAAAATCTTTCACCTCAGAATCCTGAAAAAAATCTGTCTTCTGCTCCATAACACTCTTTAGGGTAGAGCTCCTCATGAACTGCAGCTTGCCAGCAAATTATGAGAAATAAATTGGCACTTTAAGGGAGTTTTGAAACTTGAGAGACTGAGTCAATGGGAGAATTAAATTCTTTAGCATATCTTATTGAAGAAAATTTACCATTAAGGTTTACTTCTGTATATTGTTTGTGGAATTAGCATCCTCTGGTTATAAGATGACAAAATCCTTAACAAATCTCAGGGTCACTGAAATGAAAATTTGAAAGTTAAAGGTTTGTCTTAAATCTTATTTCAAAGTAATTTCAATCTTCCTTTTATTTTAGAGCAAGAACACAAAAGGAGGATAGGAATTCCTCCTCCAGCGGCATTGTTCTTGAAAGCATTTATGAACAATAACTTGGAGATGTCTGAGAGTGAAGTGACCACACACTGAGTCAAATCTCTTTGACTGTGATGTTACCTTGAGCAAAGTACACTTTGATGCAGAAGATGAAGTGGCAGAAAATTTGTGGTGATAATTCTTAGGGAACCACGATTATTAACAAGGAAACTACATTCCTTCAAAGACCTCAGCAGATGTTATGGTAACAGTCAGAAACCCTGCACAGAACATAAAGAGGTATAAGCTGTTCTCCAGTTAAACACAGGAAAAATGTATTCAACAAAAGACGAAGCATAGTATTTAAGCAGAATTTCTCATTAAGGTGCTAGCTGCTGAAGAGGAGACATTAACTCTCTAGCCATGAGGCTACTCTACATATTCTGATTTGTGTTTCTGCTGTTAAGGCTATAGTATGTAGAATAATTCAAATCCAGGACAGGAACTTCAATCAGACTTACCAGTGAAGATGCACCAGCTAGGTATTTGAATAAGTCACCAAGTTTTTCAGAAAAAATAGGATAGAATGATGCTCTATGAGAGCCCAGCATGTCCCCTTAAGGGAAGTCAAACTGGTACTTCAATTCTGTAAGCACCACATCCAGATAGAATTATGCCAGTAGTAATGATTTTTTTTTTCTAAGTTTGATATTTTTTAAGCATGAAATTATTCATATAAGTTGATGCTAAATGAGTCTTCAGTATTTCTGAAGTTGAGCTATTCACCCAAAACCCAGAAAAAAAACCCTCTTTCAGAGCACAGGGATCAAAAACAATTCCAAAAAAAAACCAAACCAACTAACCAGACAAAAAAAAAAGTCCAGAAAAGTACTGCCATTTTTCTTTCCAAAATAACTTGCACCAAAAAATAATCTTCCTATTTCATTGCTTTTTCCGCACATTGAAGTTATGTAACTGGGATAGATAATGCCATGGCTGAGGAAACATCCACAGTGAGAGTTGTCAAGGCTGTACCAGACAAGTTTTAGGATACAGTGCTAGGATGATGAGAAAACGGATCTATGCAATGCTGCTGAACCACTGCTTTGAAAAAACACTGCTTTTCAAAGACCCTTCAGATGATGGGCATACTGAATCACATCTTATAATAGAGAATGAATTCAGATGTAAAGATTATTACTTCCACTTAAAGTCCCTGAAGAAGTCCACAAGTATCTTGACAAAGAAATCAGGTTAATACAACCTTGAATTTCTGAAAGGCACTTAGTTCCTCAGTATAGGCTCTTAAGACAAGTAAGAATGTCATGGTTTATGGATCCTCAGAAGACTAAGCCAATGACAAAATAAAAAAAAAAGAAAATGGGTAAAAGCATATTTGGTCTGTTTTCTCAGTAATGACTTTTTACTAATGGAATCCAAAAATGGTCTCTGCTTGACCATTTTTGTGCAACACGTGTGTAAATTATCTGGAAAAGTGAGTAAACACTGAGGGGAATCTCTAAGTATGCTCCAATATTCATACTAACTTGTTCCAGAAAGGGGAAAGGCATGGGAATAAGGAACAGAGAAACAACACCAACAAACCAACCAAAAAATAGTAAAAAACCTTACACAACTTTCTACTCATGACTGGGCAACAAAATAGTGAATGAAATACAGGGTAAATTAAAACTTAAAAGTGATGACTATGGGGAGGGGGGCGGGGGAGGGTGGAATTACCTTTAGAAACATGACAAGCTGAAAAATTGTCACTTAAACATGACCTTGAAGTAATGACAACTCTATGAACACATCGAATCAATGTTCAGGAGCAGTAAAAAAAGGAAATCAAGCATTTGGAATTACTAAGATGGAACAGAACACACCACCATGCCACCCACACGATTTCACAAAGCTCCCAAATCTTATAGGCTGCAAGCTTTTTCGTTCCATAAGAACAGGACAGAACAAAAAAGAGAGAGGTAACAAGGAATCAAGGCAGAGAATACCTTTCAAATACCACAGCATAAGGCAGAATTCTTTACCTTAGAAAAGGGATGGCTGACAAGACCATAAAATGGAGATTTACTAAGTCTTGATTGGCATAGAGAAAGTGAAGAGGCTTTTTAATTATTTCCTATTTTGCTATGTTCTCACAAAAACACAGACTTACAACAATAGGGGAAGCAGTTACTTAAAGGAGAAAAGCAGAACAGTACAGCTGAGAAGGAAGTCCAATGAATATTTGTGACAGAACAGACAAAGTATTTTGACTACTGAGTTAGCAAATGGAGAACAAATGATAAAGGCAGTCGAAGACAGAAATACTTGCCATTAGGAAATGAATATTTTTCCGAAGACAATACTGGGAGGGGGTGGTGTGTGATGCTCCTCGCGAACAGGGGCAGGGAAGGCAGTCGTGGGGTGAAGCCGCACACTCTGCACACCCACAGCTGGGCTGTGACATCTCGTGGTCACACGGTTTAAGTGCAGCCCAGAACACCGCGCTGCAGAGCACCGTTTGTTTTGCTTTTCGCATTAAAAAGAGAGACTCCGATGATGTGATCAGTGATAGGGCAGACGGAATAAAATCGGAAGTGTACACTACTTATAGGGTCTCTACATAGAAACTGATATTTTTCTAAAATTTAAGAAGTGAGATTCTTAGTGATATACAAAAGAAAAAGTTTATTCAAATGATGTTCTACCCTTAAAATAGACACGTTGTAATGACTCCAACTCAATGACTTCAATTATTGAGGAAAACAGACTAAATTTAAAGCCTAATCTGAATTTTAAAACATCACAGACCACCTGAATAATGCTCCCTCAGCTGTGAATGGAATTGGATTTGGGTTTCATGACATGCAAACTGTATGGTTCTAGAAGACACAAACACATGGAATCTTAAAGACTCATGCCTTAGAAACAAAATATAACTCTTTATTTGAAAACCCTATTGGAATGTGATTTCCTCCTAACCCTTGTTTTGGCTCTGTGCAGCTTTTAAGAGCAATTCAGCTCATGGATAAAGCAATACTGAAATTTTATTTTGAGATCCCTACAAAAGTGAGGTATGTTGAATTTCTCACAACTATAGTACAAGATTTCAGGTCTTACAGATACTTTCACATACTTACTTTTAGGTTTGTGAAGGGATCGAATGTTTAGTTTTAAAGGAAAATCATAATCACAGAACCGCAGAATATGCTGGGTTGGAAGAGACCCAAAAGGATCATTGAGTACAACTCCTGGCCCTGCACAGGGCAATCCCCAAGAGTCACACCCTGTGTCTGAGAGCAGCATCCAAGCATTTATTGAACTCTGTCAGTCTGGTGCTGTGACCACTTCCCTGGGGAGCCTGATCCAGTGCCTAACCCTAGAAAAGTTAGTGCTGAGCTTCAATGTGTAAATATATTGGTCACTGAGGTACCTATTCTAGTGAAACTTCTAATATTAAAAAAAAAATAAATTCCTCTACTCATCAGAAATTTCAAATCAGAAAAACAGTATTTCTTTAATAAAATATGAATAAGGTAACAGAAGGTGTTTTTTAAAATCCACACTATTTTATCTACTTACAGTAATTTAGATTTATTGAATTTCTCCTATTTTATCTGCTTACAATAACCACAAAAGTGTTCACTTCTTTAGAAAGCCTCAAACAACCTTTCATAAGGGTTTCTTCTTCTCTGGAAATCTCAATTAGTATTCGGCTTAACAGCCTAAAAGAAGTTTACATATGACAAGAGCTCAGTAGTGTTGCAGATCATATTCATCAACTTTTTAAACAAATTACAATCTTGGCAAGAATATAATATTAACAAAAAAAAATTAGCATAAGTAATGCTCCCTTGTTATTAAGTTGCAAGTATGGTTTTCCTAGATGAGAATGAAATACATTCATGTGGAATACAACAAAGTGAGGATTAAAATCTCCCATTTCTACCTATTTTTTTAAGCTATAAAAAGGAATTGTTCAGCAACATAAACAAAGCGCATTCTGAGCATTTCAGAAGGAAAAATTTAATTCTCAGCAACAGGATGAAGTTTTGCAAGAGTTACTTCTGTGAAAAGGATTGCAGTACTATGACCTTTCATAAAATTCTTAGTCAAGGCGTAAGTTCAGAAAAAAGACAGAAGTATCCCCACAAGAGGCCAGAGAAACTAAAGGTAACTGCACAATAAATAATGTGACTGTATACATATAGAAGGAGGCGGACTACTTTGCTCTGCTACAAATAAGTGCTTTGTCCCACACATAAAGTCGTACAACACACGCATTTCCAGAGAGAATCTTGACTTACAAAGTCATTCATACTCAGTCTTGCATGAACTAAGCCATGATGTAAAGATAAGGGTCAGAGAGACTTTTCTCCATATGGAAAGGAGATGCTGCGAGGTGGGAAAATGTCCATGCTGCCACTGTCAGATTTGGATAGAAGAAGCCATTTTGATACATGGTGGTTCACCCTGTATCTGTCTGATTAACACTGCTATTGACAGAAACTCACAAAAGTAAATCCAACACAGAACTATTCATGACCAAGTTTCCATCCACTTATATTTGACAGCAGAAACTGTGAATACTTCCTATCCATTAGGTCATATTTTGTCCACAGGTAGATCAAGGCCCCTCCTTAATGGCAAGCTCAGTGTAATACCACAGTCTAAGCAGCACTTGTGAAATCCTGAAAAACTTGCAGTTGAGACCTGCTGGTAGGGTTTTGGCAAAGCTGGCATCAGGTGTGCTTGAGAAGATAAACATCAGTCCCAAAGTGCTACCAGAATGAAAATATATATGCTCCTTTATGTTCGTTAAAACACAGCATCCTAATTTGTGCCTGCTGCTTAAAGATGTATCTCTTGCTCAGATTTGAGGGTAGGACAGAAGGAGAGGGGTCAGAGTTCTGGAACACTTACATAAAGCTGCTTCTTGCACCCCGCCCCTCTTGGTCAGGGACAGCCTCTCCAACAGGGAGATCAGATGTGTCTAATGATCAGAACAGATGGATGTGAAAATTGAAATAAAGTCCTGAAGCATGTTATCTTGGAGTTCTCACAAGCAGATGGTTCTGAGGTCTTTTGGAGGAATGCTCTACAGACCTCGTGTATAGTACCCATTTGGAGTTAATTTTGCTGCCAATTAGTGCTGTAGGTAATCACCTTTTCAGACAGGTATTAGGAAAAATTCTATGAAAGAAGTCAAGAAGACTACTAATCTCAGGTGTAATCTTGCTTGTCTAGCAGAGTGGCATGGCAAGCTCCCTCACAATCTTAGCTGTGACATATGCTTCAGCCAAAGGCAAGTACACAGTAATCCCTTTAAGAATTCTTTTCCCTCTCTACAAAAATGGACACATCTTTATCGATAAAAAGTATTTAAATGTCTGAAAAAACCAGAAATTAGTATATTAAGAAATACATGATGAGTTGGATGAATTAAGCACAAGTCATATCAGGTACCTCACAAATACTTCCGGTCTATCATAAAGGCCAAAGGTTCAGTTTGTCTCCAAGCACATAAAAAATAATTTCAGCCAATCTAAGACAAACTGGAAAATATTTAAATTGTCAGCTCTGCTTAGGGGCCTATCTGTCCACACTCTACACCTGTACATTTAATAATCAACTGGAGGCTCTAAAGATCAGTGACAACATGCTATCTATCCCAAAGAAACCACTCCAACACTTATCAGAGGCATAAAAAGACAGATTGGCTTTTGTGGTGGGTTGACTCTGCCTGGCTTCTAGGTGCCCAGCAAGCTGCTCTGTCACACACCTCCTCAGCTGGACAGGCGGAGAAAAACATGACAAAAGGCTTGTGGTTAAGATAAGGACAAGGGAGGTCACTCAGCAATTACTGTCACAGGCAAAATAGAGTTGACTCAGGGAACTTAGTTTAATTCATTACAAATCAGATCAAAGTAATGAGAAATAAACCCAAACCTTAAAACACCTTCCCCCTACTCCTCTTTTCTTTCCAGGCTTAAATACTGTTTTTCCTTATCTCCTCCCAGTAGAGTAGGGGGACACAGAGTGGGGGTTATGGTCAATTAATCACAAACTATTTCTGCCACAGCTTCTGCTTCAGGGACAGCACTCCTCACTCTTTCCCTGCTCCAGCATGGGGTCTATCCCATAAGAGACAGTCCTCCACAAACCTTTCCAACATGAGTCCTTCCCACAGATTGCAATTCTTCACAAACTGCCCCATCATGAGTCTCTTATAGCAACCCTTCAGGCACATGCTCCTCTAGCATGGGTCCCCTCTTTGGGTAGCAAGTCCTGCCATCAAACCTACTCCAGCATGGACTCCTCTATCCGTGGGTCCATAGGTCCTACCAGGAGCCTCCTCCAATACAGGGTCACAGCCTCCTTGGGTATCCACCTGCTCTGGCATGGGGTCCTCCAGAGGCTGCAGGTGGATCTCTGCTCCAACCAACATTAACCTCCCTAGGTTGCAGGGGCACAGCTGCCTCACCATGGGCTGCACCACGGACTGCAGGGGCATTTGTGACAGTGCCTGGAACACCTCCTCCCCCTTTTTCTCCTCTGCCCCCACTATCTGTGGTTGCTTCTCTCACATATTCTCACTACTCTCTCCTGCCTTTTCACAGCAGGTTTTCCCCTTCTTAAATCTGTTACCCATTTTTTTTCCTTTCTAAATCTGTCATCCTAGAGGCACTACCACCAGCACTGATGGACTCAGCCTTGGGCAGTGGCAGGTCCATCCTGAGCCAGGCTGGCACTGGTGCTAGTGGAATTGAGGGAAGCTTCCATCAGCTTCCATCAGCTTCCATCAGCTTCTCACAGAAGCCAGCCCTGTAGCCTCCCCATTACCAAGACCTTGGTACACAAATTCAGTGTACCTTTTCAGATTTTTCCTCTTAGAATGGTAGTCTGAAAACTAAATAAAAGCAATAAAAAAGGACATTGATACGTGGGCTAGTAAACTTATTTATATATAAGAAAAGTAGATGGTAATATTACAGAATGTTTGAAAAAATGAACCAGAACTCCCTTCTGCACAAAAAAAAATTATATCTCTGGACTATTTTTATTTATTTAAAACCAATTTCTTTTTAGTTTCAACATTCAGAATTCCAGTTTATTAGTATGCATGCATGCACAGGTATATATCCACAGATAGAAAGCTGTGCTGTGCCTGAACATTCAAAAATGACAGCACTTCAACAGTTTCTGGCCCAAATAAGTGAATATTGAGACTTACAGACTCCTATATGAATATATTGGCATTCTGCTGTTTCTATCACTATAAACCAAGCAAGAACTGGCTGTGGGTAACATAGCAACTATCTTGCAAGGCATTACTGATTTATTTAAAATTAAGGTCATCTGAAAAATGGTTCAAATAATGTTAAACAAAAAAAGACTGCACTTTAGAGCTCTCTATTTGTATTCCTCTAAGTGAGATGCAAGGAGTAACATCTTCCAGAAAAAACATGCTTGTCACCAAGGAACAAGTGCTGATACACTGAACAGAAGGAAGAATAGATTATAGCTGATGACAGCCCACAGAACATACTCTCTTAAAATATCCATAAGCTATATTACATTCAGAATTCCAAAATAAATAAGACAGAGATTTCATATTTGATTTGTTCTGGCACAAATCTGGGTAAACTAGAGTGCAGGGCTACCCAGCATGAAGTTATTAAAACAAAATTATATCCACAGTCTAATCTTTGGCAAGCACTCAAAAGTCGTCAAAGCAATAGTTATGAGATAATTTTATTTTATGGTAAATATCTGACATTTTCATTAGTATACACTGGCAAGAAATGCATATTGATGTTCTAAACATCTATAAAAAGCAAAAATTAATACACACCCCTGAAAAATCGCAAGTAATTTAGAAATTACTTTATATTTCATATCTGTTTTAAGCTCCTATGAGATTGCCAGCAAGTACGAGGAAAAAATATTTTGGTGAGAAAAAATGAAGGTTTTAAAGTAAGTTCTGCTAAGTCAGACAAAAGATCCACATAGCACAGTGCTTTGAGTAGCAAAAGGAAATGCTGTGTAGGCAGAACACACAGCCAGCCAGTTTCTCCCAGCACACTCCCACAGCACCTACAGGTGTTTGGTTACGAATGTTAGAAATACACACTTGCCTACTTTTGTTCTTACTAAGTAATTACTTTGATTATGACAACAATTCCTTTTTGAACCCACTTGTATGACCTGACTACACAATCTCCAGTAAATTCCAAGAGTTCAATGCTTACTGCATAAAGCAGCACTTCACTTGTCTGTTTTAAATTCACCTCCAACTACCTTAATTGAACACCATCTAATTTTAGTACAGTGAGATTTGGCAAGCAACAGTCCCACATTTCTTTCATCCATTCTTTCCTGATCACAGGAACTTCAGTCATATTTCTGTACCTTCTTTTTTGCCAAAGCTTCGGTTATACTACTATATGCAATGTGTACTTTCAGGTAGACTGTAATTGTAACTTTCATTTTTCAATCTCCTTTGTACTTAAATTTTGCTTTTGAATGGAATTTTTAAGCCATTTCTAAAACATGGTTTTACTTTTCAACTTTTGACAGTCGAAAAATCTCAAAATTCCCAAATAATTAGTGTATCATTCTTATATAGTATGAAAATATATTCTTATATAATATGAAAAATCAGCTTCCAACTACCTTTAAGCATAGCTATATACAGTAACTCATATCTGAAAATATTCTATCAGTCATGTGCGCATAATGAGATATTTTCCCAACCTTAAAGGAGCTTGGAATAACTGTTAATAGGTTTTGGTGCAACTCAAGCTCTGGTACAAAGAGTAACCAGGAATTCAGCATGATAGCTTTAACAAAGACATCTAAATTGTACACCATGCACTGTCTGTTAACTGGATTGGAACAAAGTTTGTCAGACCACCCTAAAAAGTAACTGAAAGAAAAAATGCCCTCACAGGAAGTCTATTTGGGAGATGTATCCATATCTCTGCTGCCATCAATTACTGCATGGAATGAATTAGGAGGAAGAAATAAAATCCTTATCTTACTTTGAAAGCTCTCACAGGTGAACAATTATAATCCACAATGACTTCATCTGAATTTTGTGATAAACCTCTGTACCAACAGAGAGCAAGTCCAATCTGATATATTTAACAAATTTACTTTTTCCATTTCACTGCTATTCCTGCAGTAGCAGGACACAGTTCTTCATTTTTTTACTTTGTGGATTTGCTTATTATAATTTAAAAGCACAGAAAATACAAAGTTTCAAGGATCCTTCGACGATCAATTTTCCAGTTGTGATTGTGTTTATAGACATTCAGAAATCCTTTTAATGAGTTTGAAGCACCTGTTGATGCTAAAATCCAAAAGTACTATGATACAAACACCACAGTTGTGCATTTTTGATCAACTGGGGATCATCCTGCCCCAAAAGAAATAATGACTGCAAAACTTTAATTGAAAGAATTTCTACTGGAGTAACATGCAAGATGCATGCATTTCTAAGTTCTTAACTCAGTCATAAAAGCAAAATTCACAGGACATAGAGAGCTTTCCTGTTCCACAGCAAAGGGCCAGGCATTCTGTCAATGCTGCAGCTGGCAAGCAAGAAGTAACCTCTGCTCCAGAAGTGCCATAGCTGTTTGGAATCAATGCCAACAGGCTTGGGAACCACAGGCCAGGGCATAGCAGTATCTGTGAGCTCTATAAAAAACTGTGCTGTGGGCTCTGTGTGAGAGAGGTGAGTGCTGGGGCTGAGGTTCTCCAGAGAAATGGGCAGAGAACAGCTGTCTGCTAGGGAGCATCAGACAGAGGTTTGCAAGAGTTCAGCACATTCATATGCGGACAAGACTGTGGTATGGTTTCCAAGAGAGTAAATCTAACAGCAAGCCCCAAGGAACAAAAATCTTTGCAAAATGCAGGGGTGAGGTGGGGAGGTCAGGAAAGATTTTGCACTGTTGAAAAGATGAGATCAGTTTGCATGTTCCTCTTGTTTCTGTACACCTTAACCCAAGCCTTAGATCATCAGAAAAGTCAGCTTTGCTCAAGGGCAACTGGTATTAGAAGATGGAAATCACAAAAAACACTTCTTAAAAACATTACTCAGTAAAAGCATATAGGTATCAATGGAGACAACATGAAGAACAATCTAATTAAAAAATACTCTGGTGCTGAAAATTTTATAGAAATCATCCTGCCCCCAGTAAGGGAGCAAAGATTCAGTAGTGATTGAAATAATATTAAGTGGTTTTCTACAACTAATTTTTATTTTTCATACTCTTGAGAAAAAGAGCACATCTAAAGTATTTCTGCATATAATACAAAGTAAGTATATGCATGCCTTGACAAAAAAGAAGACGACTAAAAAATTACGGTTATAGCGCTTGTAATCTCACCTTGGCTAGCTGCATATTTTTCCCAGAACTGCTTCCTAGGGGAAGCTCCAGACCAATATAATAACTTCCACCCTTATGGGGCTCAGTCTCTTCAGGAAGATACTTGTCAGAAATACAACACTTCAAATATGGATGAGTATCCCTATTGTAGCATCATGGTTGAGTTGTATAAACTTGCATCATCAGTCCCTGAACCCACACTTTATATAGATAATTTTTTCTTGTTTTTTAGCCATAGGAAAGTAAAGGTTTTGCAAATCCTTCATTGCAAAGTGTCTAACTGTATTTATTCTATTTTTTTTTAAATTCCTAAGTTATAACAACTAATGCAATAGATTTTTTTCCAGGAAGATTTACTTACCAGTAAAGTTATTTTTCGTTCCTTTTATGATCTAAAAGTAACATCTTGTAACAAAAGCATTTTTTATTTACACACCACAAGGACACCAGGAAACTGTCAGTCAGTGCATATGCAACAGATTACTGCAGCTACTGACTTCTCTATTAGCTTGTGAAGAACGTAGAATGAAAAAAGGCAAGAAAGTGTTGTGGAGAAAAAGTAGGATTATGTAAAATATGTCAGTGCAGTTCCTTGAGATCTCCATTTCTCTGTAGCTCTTACATCCAAATGAGTATCACATATTTAAAATGTATAATTAATTATATGAACATTAATAGCATTTCAACAACAAAATGATTACATGGCCTCCTATTTTCACTCATTTTTTTAGTTTACAAAACCAGGTCCGTTTTCTTTTATCATAGAACCGTGACTATTCCTGAAAAGCTTTTTTAATTTTAATTTTGTCAAATCAGAATATTGCACAAAGGGCGGTAAAGAGTCTTCTCAAAAATTAATTTGTTTGTTGATGAAATCAAGTACGACAGCAAGGACCCTTGCCTACATTACAAGGTCAGTGCAGGGATCAAGGAGCACAGTAAGCACAACTTGAACCCAAGACTGGTTTAAGCGGTTTAACTGCAGAATATAACGTTGTTGATACATGTATGCAAGAAAATGAAATTTAAAAAATAATTTTAAAATCAACAATAAATGTTGATATCTGGATGACATGCCAGGATGCCTAGTCCATTCTCTTCTTTTCTGTCATACACACTCCAGATGATCAGGGAAAACATCCATAAATGCATTCTCAAACAAGAGCCCAGTAGAAAAAAAAAAGAGGAAGAACATTGGCCCAAGAACATGGAGGCTACCCTCAGTACAGTATGCCTATCTACAACTCTCCTTCTTTTCATGGTTCAAAAAAGATGGAAAAGCCTCCAGGAAAATGCTTTTCTGGGAAGTACATTAGTCTATCCTGAATTGCGATTATTCCTCCAAAATTAACAAAATGAATTATCTTTCTTGTCCTTCTAGAACATACTGCAGACCCACCAAGGCACAGACTGGACTGGAACATCTCTCTGCATTTCTTTTCACCTCATGCTTACCAGTTAATGGCTTTGAAACTGCAGCCTTGGAATTCGACTGGTTCATCAGTATTTGGTAGAAAACAGAGATGGAAAATTATGCCAAAGGACCTTCCTGTTCATGAAAGAGATCTACACCTCTGTAGTTATCATCCGAAAATCCCACAAGTTTCAGTTTTCCTGAGCTGAAAAGTGACAACTTCCTTGAACTCAACTAAGATATTTAAAATATTGAAGCTGTTGAAAAAGAGTTCCAGTGGTTAGGAAAAACTAGAAAATACAATGCACTTACACTGCATATCACTAAACTAGAGGCTTATTAAGCCTCTAATTAATGTAACTATCTTGGCAGAAAATTACTCGTTCTTTTTATAGTACCAAATCATCTTCCATGAATGAGGAATATAAACATTTCCTTCCTATAGCCTTCTTCCCCACAAAACATCTCTTCTTTCCCTCCAAAAAAAAAAAGAAAAAAGAAAAGAAAAAAGAAAACAAAAAGAAAATTTAATTTTAAAAAAACCCACAAAATAAATCCTACAAATTCTTCTCCTTTTCCTTTGCTTACTTAATGAGTTTCACTAAGATTTGTACAAAAAATCCATAAAGAAATCTATACAGTGGGGAAGCCTGCATTTGAGCAAGCTCTGAAGATATTTAGCTAAAAAAAGTAGTTAAATTTCCAATTCTAAATACTCATAACTGAGTGATGAGCAGTTTGGAATTAACACTGAAATAAAATTTAAAAGCTTAGTCAGGAAAGGATAATAGAATTTTAACTGGTTTTATCATATAAGTACATGGAAATTCAAATTTGTTATAACTAACAAGAACAAGCTCAGTGTGCTCAAGACCACTTCCATTTGCCCAGCTGAAATGCCTCCAGAACAAACTGCCCTGACAGTGAACAGATGTCTCTGGCTCAGGTACCCTGATTACAACTGCTAGACAGTAGCAAACATTAGATACCAGCGACTGCAAAGCCTTGCACAACGGAAGACAGAGCTTATAGGGCAGGACACAGTAGTTTTTTAATTCAGATAATTTAATATCTTCAGAGAGCTGCAAGTCCTCTACCTTGTATTTTGACATTTTAACAGTCTGTTGTTACTGAAAACGACAACAGCATTCATACAACGTAAAAGCTTACTATAAGAAGAGTTATGAATAAGATGACAGAAGATGCTAACAACTTCATCCTAAGTCACCAACCTAAAGATAATTAAAACCAAGGGTCATCCAAAACAGTAAAAGCATTTCACAAGGAAAGAAAACATCCATTAGAATTCTGACTGTGGAATCAGACAAAAACCAATTTGCTACAGGAAGCTGTCTCAGCATGCTAGAATGTTCTGATGGTATTGTTGGCTCTTTACCACTTTCTTCTGCTGTAATCCAGGAAAGAAAGAGTAGACAGACATAGCTTTAATTTAGGAGACATTCAGTAGACACATTAACCCAGAGCTACCAACTAGCTTGATAATAAAAGTACTATTTATTCAGCTTATGAATTTCATACTACTAATAGTTTTATGTTTTCTTTATCATACTGAAATAATCTGAGTGTGCTTCATCCTGGCCTGCTTGTGCCACATCCTAGCATCCTAGTTGCACTGCAGAATAAAACTAAATACACACATGAAACAGATAAGAAAAAAGTACCAATAACTGAATGTCAATTAAAAAAAAAAAAAAAGTTTAATAATCTTGATGCTATACTAAGCCAGTAGCAAAACTCTGGTCATAGTCTCAGCTTCCTCCCCTCATCCCTGATTCCTTTCCAATCCAAAACTTTTTTCTGTAAAAACTGCGAAAAAAGTTTATGGTAATAAATTGCCATGTTTGGAATGACAACGGCAGTGCCTCAGAGTTTATGCATTTTGTTGACAAGATTTTCTTTCAGAACAGAGTTTCCTTTAAAAAAATATGAGTGTCCGCTCCAAAGCATAATGTTTACCAGCAAATTCGTTCTGGACAGACCTCTTTCTGTTTCCTTGTTCTTTTCATTCACACGCAAATATACCTTCTGGCAGCATCACACAAAAATCAAAATAGAACTTTCAAGAGTTTTCTAGACAACTGCGAAATTGTATAAAGCTTCAAACAGACAGTTCTTTCATTTGATACACAGAACAAACCCAATAGATGTGGTCTTAGCTACAAAGAAAGAAAAGTTAGTCAAGCCCACTAAACACAGTAAGGACCTAATATTTTGTTTTAAACTTCAAAGTAGAGATGGGACAAAGTAGGAATAACTAAAAATAATGTTTGATTAAGCACAAACAGGAGATGTTCGATTTTAATGCACAAAATAATTTAGCATTTCAAAATGTGGGGAAATTTGGGGACATCATAAAGGGAACAGCAAGAGAAATTTAGCTCAGCTGAATTCAGTAAAACATTTCACACTGATTTTGTCAATCAAAAACCATCCCTACTCCTTAAGTTATAGATGATGATGAAAGCTGAATTCTCAGTATTTTATATTTTTGTCCTCTTTAAAGTACTTTCTTCCATATCAGAAACTTAATAATTTTCATCTGCCTAAGCATCTGTTCTTTACAAGGATTCACCAATTCACCAAGGCAGCACCATTAAGCAGCATCTCAAGGAATATAAACATACATAGATCTATTGTGATTAAAAAATACAAAAATATATTCTTCAGGTTTGCTGAGGAACGATTAGCCAAAAAAAAAAAAAAAAAAAAAAAGAGTAAAAAAAAACCCTCAGCAGCCACTAAGTTCCTGTGATCAACCACTTCTTCCTTCAACCTGTTACGGTTCTGGATCAGGGAACGAGGGAAGATTTTTGCGACGAGCCCTCAAGGCGGGGAAGGCTCCTGGGACGGCCCTTTCTCTCTGCCCGGCCGGGGCTACTCTGTTTCCAGAGCTGCTGCTTTCCGAGCGACCCGGAGCGGGCACGGTACCTGCGGTGTTCCTGCAGCGCCCATCTCTCACGGAAAGCCGCGGCCGAGCATCCGCGGGCACCTGAAGGGAGGAGAGGCGGCCGAACCGCCCTGTCCGGGGCCGGAGCCCTCGGGCCGCCCTGCTGAGGGGCGAACCGGGCATCACTGAGCGGCACCACCGGCCCTGCTGCCCGCGCCGCCGGACAGGGAGACTGGGGCCGAGCCGGGCCCGCCGCCGAGCGCAGCCCGCGCTGAGGGGAAGGGGCTCAGCCCGAGCTGAGGGGAAGAGGCTCAGCCCGAGCTGAGGGGAAGGGGCTCAGCCCGAGCTGAGGGGAAGGGGCGCAGCGGCGGCGCTCCCCGCCCGCCCGACGGCGCTTCCCGCCAGGAGCCGCGGCCGGGACAGCGGGACTGGGCAGCGCCGCTATGCCCCCCGCGCCTCCGCCGCCACCCGGGGCTCGGCCGCTGCCCCGCACCCTGCGGGCATCTTCGCAGCTGTTCGGGGGCTCGCTGAGCCCGTCAGGCAGCGCCCACCCGGCGGCCGGAGCACGGAGTGGTGTGAGGGAAAACCAGCGGGAGCGCCGGGTGTGAGGGCACTGGACCCGTGCAGCAGTCTCGGAGCTTCTCAGGTTTTTAATTTGGAGCTTCATCTTCTTTGCTGGCAGCTGGGTAAGACGGTTCTTAGTCAGAAACTTGTCTTCTTAACTTTTTCCAGCACAGGACCCAAGTCACCAAGCCCTGCCTGGTGAAAACCAGCTTTACAGTTCTTTCTCAAATCCTTTTTAACTAAACTTTCAGAAATTATTCTGCAAGGTCAATTGCTACTGCAATAGGGGTAATTTTTGTGCTGCAAGGTTCACAAGAAAGATGTTCTTCCATGGTAGTGTCCATAAAGCATTTGGCTCGCTGGAAGTGTCACCCACACCTGTCCCTCATACAGGGCCGAGCCCCTGTGGGGGTTTTTAGTCATAGTTTTCTTAGGGGACTGTAAATACCTCAGAATTAATGAAGGAAAATGTAGCACCTTTGTTAAGAACATAAAGATGGGTTTTGCTCTTAGTGTTCACTTGCTCTTTACCAGTCACAAAATTATCCAGTTATGCTTCTGCATTTTAATTATTAACAAAAATCCTAATAAAGTAATGAAGTATAAACACATCCTAAATAATTTCCCCCAGAGAGACCTATCTTTTTTTTTCCTTTTTGTGTTATCAAATTGAGAAGAAAGCTAATGTCTACATGCAATTTGTTGGGTGAAGGTATGGGTGATAAGTCTTTGAAATAAGTCTTAGTGTCTCTACTAACTTTGGGCAGAGAGTTTGTTGCAGGGCCCAGACAGCTTGGCTTGTGGAATAAAGAAGTGGGTCTACACAAGCCTGAACTTCTGAACTTTGGGGTAAAATAGTAGGTTTTAGGGCGAAACATGTGGAAGGCAGTTCGAGAAGGCCGTACCTTCCCTGTAGCACAGCAATGAGGACTGGAAGAGGGCAATATGGGGCTGGGAGTTCAGGATAAAAGGATGCTGTGCCCTCCAGAACCTCGAGGGAGAAAACCCAATGTGTGTGTGCCCCAGTGGGCTCCCTCCTTTTATTCCAATAAAGTTGAAGGACTCCTCTGTCTCCTTTTTGGACACAACTTCTGGTGCTAGTGGATTTTCCTGACAAAATCCTTCCTTTCATAGCCTTCTTAAAGAGGCCCTGTAACAATAGTCAGGACAGAACAAGTTCCAGCTCCCTGCCAGAGTCACCAAAAACATGAAGATTTACCTTCTAGTATAGCCTGCATCTGTCAAGATAGACAGATAAAAAAAATACCAGTCCAGTCATCTTATAAAGTTTAGCAATTTTGGCAAGGCTAGCATTGTTGTTCCTATGATCTTGCACAGCACATGTTATTGCATGGACGTTTTGATTTGTTTGGTTTTCATGTCTAATCAAGGGCTTGATTTGTTATAAATCCATAAACAATGCACTTCAGAAATCACAGTGTGTTGAATTTTGGGCTTGGTTTGTTTGTGGGTTCTTTTCACTTTTTTTTCTACATCTACTGCTAACTACTGACCTTGAAAAAACTGTGCTGGTTTGTACTGGGGCAGAGTTATTTTAAATATTATTTATGCTTTATCAGCAGTCTAGAGAAATATACAACAAGGATTTTAATTGCATGTATTCTTATTTGGCATTTCCAAATTTTTACTGTAATGCAGCTTTGTGTCCTACTTTGACTGGTGCAGGATTGCAAAGATTATAAAGATTGCCAAGCCATTATGTTTGAGCAGGACAGGTTTTGTGATCTTCCTGTTGCTTCTGTACGATGTCAAGCACAGAAAGGGATCAGAAGAAAGCAGCTATCACTTATTTTTGTATTTTCAAGGACTCACACTGCATAAATAGTTGTGTTTAAAACAGCCTTTGCATCTGCCAAAGTGAAATCTAATATAACGTGGTTCATAGAATGCTGATTTTTATATCAAATTCATTCTGTCCTAATTATATGCAATAAGAATTTTGTATCATTCTAATTCTACTTATTTAAATCACACATAATAGAAGTACTCAAGAGTATTCAACAAAGTACAGGGAGTAAATTGTTCCAGGCACACACTTCTAATGCATCAGAGTTATTTAACTGCCATAGAATCACTTTGGGATGTAAAGGGTTGGAATGGACCCTAAAGATCCTCTAGTCACAAGCTCACCATGCCATTTGCAGGGACAGCTCCCACTAGACCGGGCTGCTGAAGGCTTTATCCAACCTGTCTTTGAACACTACCAGGGTTCACACTGTCATCTGGGGCCTCAACATTTCTGAATATTTTATCTTCCATTCAACTAGATTTTTATAGGTGAAAATCTGATGAGGTGTCATTTAATATTACTTATACCAAAAAAACCCCCACCTGTATTTGATTGCTGATCAATGGGGCTTTTTCATGATAGAATTTTTAACTTTTCTTTTGTAGCAAAACATAGTGTTCCCATAAATCTGAGAACAAACAATAGAATTAGTTAGCACACCTTTCTGGTGGATCATGAAGCTGGAATGTATTTAATATTAGAAAGTTACTAGTCTCAGTTAAATAATCCTTGTGGCCATCTGTTATGGTGAATTATTTCTTAAAGTCTGAAAAGAGCTGGGATTTTGTTCTGGTGGTGTTTTCTTGCTATGTTTTAAAAGTCCAGAATTCTGGTTCAGCAGCCCTTATGCTTGTGCCTGGCAATGTATTTCCTTTGTATGTGCTTAAAAAGTGCTGGGATTAGGATATGAGACTGAAGTACAAGGAAATGCCTTGCTAATTAGAAGATAATTCTTGGTAGCTTCCAAGCTCTAGGCTGGACAGCTTACAAACAGCTGTGTAGCAACATGATGGTGATACAGGAAAAATCTGTCAATCTAACAGTATCTTTCATTTTCTTTTTTCTTTTTATTCCATAGTTGTTCAACAGAACAATGCATGCCCATATGCAGCTGAATCATGTATGTTTTTTACACTTTCTAATTAGCTTTTTCTTCCATACCCTGTTCTAGTACATTCTGTGCAAATGGGGTGATAATAAATTCATTTTTAACTCTATAGAAATTAAAGTGTATTTCTTTCAGAAAAGATAAATGACATGGTGAACCATTGTCCACCTAAACATTCAACATTTCAAAAACAAACAACAAACAAACCCAGACTTTCTGCTATTGGAAAATTCTGGCATTAATTTTAATACGACTGTCTTTAAGCTGGTCTTAAATGCGTAACACCAGGTTTTACAATACCGGCCATTGTTTGGGGCAATTTCTTCTTTAACTGTTCTGTAGATAGGACGCCAACTGTGTATTTTAATAGGAAAAAGATTACAAATTAAATAGATGATTAAAAATAAATGTGATGATTAGTCTTGAATGTTATCCACAAAAATATTGGGCATATTTGATAGCCCAAATCCTTATGTGCTTTTCTTCTGGATTTCATAATGGCACCATTTCAAATCAACATTAATTTATGTAGCAAGACCTCTGTTCTGTAACTTAATGACATGCAAACATGCTTGTATCCATGTCATATAAATTGTAACAAAGAGATGTTAACTTAGAAATAGTATTTTTTACCCTTCAACTGAAGGCCACCGGTTTTGGTAAGAAATACAGTGGGAAGCAGCATTGTACTACTTTGGCTCATAAAATAAAAAGCAGTTTACATGTAACATAAACTTGTAGTGAAAATCTTAGTAATGGTAGTATGCTACAAACTTTTTTAAAAGTTGTTTTGAAGTCTATGAGCACGATTAATGGAGAACTTGTGGTTTTGGTTTTTAAATTAGATTCTTGTCCAAATAACAACTCTCCGCCCACAGCAGGGGTCCTGTTTCTATTTGGTCTTTAAGTATTTAAGGAGCACACAACATTGCAATAGTTCTCCATATACAGATCAATTTGGTATGTTAGTACACTTCCCTTGCTCCAGCTGACTTCGTGGCACAGTTGTCAAAAGTCCTTTGGGACCTGGCTGAAGAACTCTCACTACATAAAAGCAAACTGCTTGTTTTTTTAGCCGCAAAGGAAACTTCTGTTAGTTTTAAATTAGTCTTGAACAGCACAGCTGCTCTCCCCTGCAGATCTACATAAGACTTGTTGAATCAGCTTGCTTTTATTCCCTGTAACAGAGGTTCTGATCTGCAATTTAGATTTATTCTTGCTTCTTTTCGACCTTGGTGGAGGAACAAAAGCAGTGGTTTTTGGCAGATGAGGTTACATGCGGTGATCTTTCACCCTGGTGTAGCAACAGAGCCTCCACTGCCTTTCATCTCTGCCTCTGACTTGTGGGGGAAAAAAAAATTAAAAAGCAAATGAATGCAAAATGCTACACCATGTCTCACTAGCTCTTCAGATGTGTGCAGGTGTAACTTCTCAAGAAACTGGAAAGAGTCTGAAGAATGTGAATTGGATGGGCTCCCTTGCTGAGGAGGTACTTGGAGCAAGCTGGGGGCAGCTCCCACTAAAAGTCACCAGTATTTACTGCTTTTCTACAACCTTATTTTGAATGATAGCAGGGAGTGTAGTGAGCCTCAGAAAAGGGAGAAAAATGGGTTTTGAGTGGCTGCCTGCTTGTGGCGAGGCCCAGTGGTGCTGGAAGAGTGGGCGCTGGTAGGGAGCACATCTGTACTCTTGCCAGACAGGAGTGGAACCCTGTGCCTGGTTCTGGGTTCCTTAGTACAAGAAAGACAAGGAGCTACCGGAGAGGGTCAGTGGAAGCCGTAAGAATGATCAGGGGTCCTCTTTTAAGGAGCGACTGTGGGAGCTGGGTCTGTTTAGAGAACAGACAACTGAGAGGGTATCTCATTAGCGCATATAAATATCTCTAATGTGAATGCCAAGAGAATGGTGCCAGAGTCTTTCCTGTGGTGCCAGAGAGAGGACAGGGCCATAAACGAAAACACAAGAAGTTTCACCTCAACACGGGGACGAGCTTCTTCACTCTGAAGGGACAGAGCACTGGAACAGGCTGACCAGGGAGGTCGTGGCATCTCCCTCTTTGAAGGAACCCACCTGGACGCGTTAATGTAGCACCTGCTCGTGGTGACGCTGCCTTGGCAGGGGGCTTGCCTTGGACGATCTCTAGAGGTTCCCGCTATCTCTAACAATTACGTGATTCTCTGAGCTCGTTCCAGGCAGGAACGCCGACCCGCAGCAGCTTCCAGGCCGCTCGGGGGCGGTGGCAGCCCCACCCACGGCCGGGCGGAGCCAGCCCTAGGCAGCGCTTGCACGCCGGGATTTGTAGTCCTCTGTTCCTCCTCCCTCCCGGTCAGGCGGCGGGGCCGCCTCTCTCCTTCCGGCAGCGGCGCCCGCCCGTTGGCGGGGACCGGCAGCGGCGTTTGTTGACTTCCTCGGAGGCGGCGGGGGCGGTGCCCAGCCCCGGGAACTCCCCGCGGTGGCGGAGGCCGAAGCCGCGGCCGGGCCGGCGGGGTGGGAGCGATGGGCGCCCGAAGGGGCCCGAGCGGAGACCGTGAGGGGCGGCGCTGCCCCCCTGCCGAGCTGAGCGCCCGCCGCTGACCCGCCCGGCCCAGCGGGGCCCGGACAGGTTGGTCCCGGCGCGGGGGGGAACGCGGGGCGGCCCCGGCCGGGCACTCCCGGTGTGCTGGGGAGCTTCGTGCCTCCGTGGGAGAGGAGTGACTCGCCCTGGGAAAAGAGGCTGGTCTTTCGTTTCTCCCCTTAAAATAGAGTCGTCCTCGTAGAAGACCAGAATTGTTAGGGTTGAAAGGGAGATCAACTATTGCAATCCCCCGCCAAGGCAGGGTCACCCCGAGCAGGTTACGGGTGACACAGGAACGCGTGCAGGTCGGTTTTGAATGACTCCAGAGGGGGACACTTCACGCCTTCCCTGGTCAGCTGTTCCTGTGCTCTGCGTCCCTCGTATAAAGTTCTTCCTCGTGTTGAAGTGGAACTTCCTGAGTTTCAGGAGGAGCAGGCTGTCGGTCTAGTGCCGAGTCTCTGCCCAGTCACACTTGGCCGGAATAAGGGGTCATCCCGTGTGGGGACGGTGAGCAAGGCTTACAGGTACCGCTAACCAGGGCCGCAGTCAGGCTGGTTACAAAGCTGCCTCTGGTCAAGCTGAAAAACCGTGTGGGTTCTTGGAGCTGCAGTTTGTGCCTTGGTACAGGGGGAGTCTGGCAAAGGAAAGGAGCAAAGTACGACTACGGGTGTGAAAACAGAAACATGATGGGATATTGGAACAGACAGGAACGCAGGTGCTGCAGGCCCTGTTGGTTTGGAAGAAGGAAGTGCAGATGAGCATTGAGATAGTTGTGTATGCTAGCAGTGCTTTCAGCTTTTAAGAACTTGCCTCTTTAAATCCTGGTGTTTCACCTGGTAGGTATAAAGGTTTCACCTTTATCTCCTTAAATAAATTGGTCCCCTAGCAATTTAGAAGCGAGTGTCAACTATTCCAGTGAGTGCTTTTAGGATCTTTTTGCTTCTTAAGGAATCCTTTCATTTCCCCATTACCTTTCACTGTATGTGGGCAGGAAAATCAGTGTGCTGGAAGCAGACTCTGGAAAAAGTAGAGTTAGGAGAGAATTACTGCCAGGCCAGTTAAGTCTGCTCTGGACTCCAAAGGTTAGTTTCTCTTCTGAGACAGTTTTCTGGGAAATGTTATGGGCTATGGGGAACATGTCATTTCCTGGATAATGGTGTATGATCATGTGCTACTGCTGCTGATAATCCAAGTTATCTGTTTCCACATCTGTTTTAGAATTTGGAAAAAAAGAAAGTGAAAATTCTATTTTAGAATTTTAATAATTCTACTACAATTACTGTAGAGACTAAAAGAAATTTAAGATTGACTGCTTTTTGTTCTTTGAATAATTTCTGTTTAATGACAGAACTTTTGTTAGAAGTGTTTATCAGATAGTTGCCCTATAACTTATGTAGATGACTATTGCCTCAAATTTTAAGCAGAATTTTTTTATCTAAACTCTCAGTGAAGTCAGAAGGCAGAAAACTGGTTGACTGAACTCTAGATTGGACTATATGAAGAGTTTAGCTACTTTCTCACTCCCAAAACCCGTATTTTTTTTGCCAAAACTGGTAATTTTTCATAACCTTGCTTCCTACGTTTGCAGTCTAGAAAAGTGTGAGGCAACCATTGCACTACCTAGGTTATGTTTTACAAAGAAAATTAAATAGTAAAAGGTTTATCAAAAGAGCAAAGAGGGTAAAGTGATATCTTTGTGCAGCAAAAATGGGTAATAAATTAGAGGTAGTTTTAAGATTGCCTAAATTTCAACAAGTATTCTACTTTAGTTTTCAATATATCTCTATTTTCTATGTGACACTGAAAAGGTGGGGCAAGTGTGAAAATTATTGGTCAAATATATGTATATATAACTGTACTTATTGTACTCAGGGCAGAGAAGTAGAACAATTTCATCTCACAGCATTGAAAAATCATAGAGTTTGCATAGAGTTGCAAATGGAGTAACATTTGTTTATATTATTTCAATAGATGCCTTGAAATGGAAATTGTGGGCTCTAAAATGTGAAATGTGGGATGCCTAACTAGGAAAGTGGAAACTCCCCTGTCCCTGCACATGCTATCCATATTTGGTTTCTTTAGAACAGAATTTGTAGAAAAAAGGAGAACATGTAGAAGGAAACAGGGTAAAATGCAGTGTGGGTTTAGCTTTTGATATATGTTTTCATTCTTTCACAGGGATTTTCTACACAGTAAGTCAGATAGTCTGTATTGAGTAAAACAGTGATAATGAGATCCAGTTTGCTAAGGTGGCAATGATAGGATTAACAAAGGGGTCAGGATAGGAACCAGCTTGGTAGGGGGTCAGTGGGGAATTCTGCTGAAGGAGACTCCATACCTGCGTGCATTATCCATGGTTCAATTTGGAACCAGTCTTATGTTTTCGCTAAATGTTTATTCTATAATTGCATTAATTAACTAATTTACATGATTATACAATATTTTTATGTGGCGTTCTTAGTGTATGAAATTGTAGATGCAACTAAAATTTGACAGGACCTTTGGGAAGAAGAAATTAAGTTTGAGAGTAAGTGAAGCATAAATAGCTTGAACATTCAAAGTCATCCACTTAGAAGCTGCTAAGTGGAACTTATAAGATTAACAGGTTTGTCTGAAATATTGCCATATAAATCTGAATATAGAATTTTAGAAGACAGCCCAAGTTGAAAAGGACCTGGAAGATCATCTGGTCTCCCTGTAAAAGGGAGCCCAGATCAGATTTGTTGGTATCCTGCCCAATTGTGCGTTGGAAACCTACAGATGTTGTGTTAGTGAGATGCAGGATGACCAAGGGCCATTGGTGAGACTCGCTTTCCTTCCAGTAGCTGTAACAGGTGAGGCACATTTCCAGTTGAATTAAAAGTAAATGCAATTATGTAAGGCTTATCACTGAACTTGTGAACTTATTGAATGGTAATTAATCTGGCAGTTTAATTGAATAGAAGGAAATTTGTGATTGGGAGGTAGGACCTGCTGTTTGGTTTACAAAGGAGGATATGAAAAAAAAATCCAACACAAATCCTCTGAACTTCTGGAAATAGTTATTCCTTATAAGTCTTTTGAAATGGGAATGTATGAATAGCAAAAGAAGGGTTTCAGTAACCTTCTAAGATACCTATATTTGTTGCTAGAAATGCGTAACAACCAAAAGCCATCTTGCTCCCACTTAAGTTTCTTTGACAGTACTGCTTCTAATTAGCTTCAACATTAAATGTAATATTTTAATAAACAGGGTTATATGATGCTGAAAGGATAATATATTATTGACTCCTACTTCTGGGTTTTTATTTTCCCTCTTTTCAGGTAGTTGTCAGGGAAATGATTATTGTGACAGCATCCACAGAAAGACAGGTTGAATACATTACACTGAGGATGCATAAGGTTTGTAAATTAGCAGTGGAGCTACTGTTCCGAGAAACTAAATTTATCAAACGCTATTGTAATAAAATGGGCTTTTTATTGCTTTTCTGGTTATTGTGAGAGTAGATTATTTATTCTAAAAACCTTGAGATTGAAAAAAATTGTCTGTTATAACTAAGGAGATTTTGCTTGGCTTTTGTAGCTTACCCAGATGTTCAGGATAGATGAGCTACAGTGATCTGGTGTGTAAGCTTAGAGACAGCAACTTTCCATTTCCTGAAGGCAATAAAACGAAAGTGCACTGGAGGTCTGATGTAGTTCACATGCTGACGTGTTTCTGAAGGAGCACTGAGCACACTGGGGTGGCTGGGCTGTGCCCCTGTGCTCAGGGACTCCCTGGGAGGGTGTTGGGCCTGTGGACTTTGGCCACATGGAAGAATGAACAACAGCCAAAGCAGCAGCTACTGAGATATGTGTGTGTGTGAGAGAGAGAGAGAGAATTTTGTTTACTCTATAAAAATGGAGCAAGTATGTGTAAAAAGTGATGCCTTTCTCTGTAGAACAGTCTGTTCACAACTGGAATCAAAGAAAGACTAAGATTTCTGAAACAGAGATGCAAAGTGATAGATGCTTAAAGAGACTGGAAGTCTTGCTTGTTTTAAAATCTTATGTCATATGCTCGAAGTACTGTGTGGAGTTTTTGAGGCTGTTTTGATGCAGGAATTCTGTATTATTCCTTGCTGTACTCGAGTGTCTTTGAAAAAAAAAAAAAAGAAAAAAAAAATCACTACAACTTTTCTGAAATTAAGGTGAGGGTTGTAACATTCTTACTCTGAATTCTCTTGGTTCAAAGGCATTTCTTGAATTTTAAGTTTTTTATGTTTACATGCATATATGTATACCCTTCTCTGTAAGGCAAGATAAATCAGTACAAAAATTTTGCTGTTATTAACAACAGCTAGAAACTGTTCATACTACCATTATGAAGTCAAACCCTTCGAGTCTGGAAGGCAAACAGGAAAACAACCATCTTGAAATTATTTGCATTTGATATTTGGAAATACTTTGAAAACTGTTTTATTCTCTTTCAAATCAACCATTAAGCCAAAATTAGAATCTGCTTCATACTGGGAAAAATTTAGTGTAATCCTGCTTTTACTAACTCTCCTTCTGATCCGAGAATAAGATTAGCATTTCAAATGACAGAGCTCTGTTTGTGCAGTGGTCTGTTTGCTATTAGAGCCTCTGCATCCCATGTTCCTTGTATGTAGAATGTGTTTTATATTTAACTGCCTCCCATGGTGTTAATGACTAGTATTCATAAAGCTCTTTAAAGAGAAAAGCTATGTTTCTGCCAAGCATTAGTAAGATATGGGAAAACATTCTTTTGCTCAAGATATTTATTGTATTGAATCAAAGCTGTTCTATAACCTATGTTGAGCTAAAGAAGTGGTTCATGTTAATTCTTCTTCACATTATGTGAAAGAAAGCTTAAGTGGTGCCACCTCTTCAAACTAATTTGCTTATAAACAGGGAGCATAATTAGTCCTGCTAGAACTTAATACTGTTTCCTATCAACAGTGTATTCAGGTTGGGTTTTTTGTTTGTTGTTATTTAAATGTTAGTTATTTAATACAAACAAAAATACTGGTACTACTCATTTAATGTGTTTGTTTTTGGACATAAAGATTAAAGTCCTTTTAAGTAGGCTGTTTTGTGTGCAAATCATTCTAAAGTGTAAATGCAATATATTTATCACAGGCAAAATATTTAGCCACTGTGCTGAAGTAAAGGGAGTAAAGTATTCAGGAGACCTTTCTTGGGATGGGATGTGGGTAAATGGGATTGTGATGTTTGCCTTAAGGAAGCTGAGATGGACATCAATTGTATTCATAGACATTAACTTTTCAGTATATTACTTCAGATATTTTAGTGAGAAATATTTCACTTGAACTGGTTACTGTAGGACAGATTATCTAATGAATTACAGATCCAGAGAGGTCAAAATTCACTCAGGTGTTTCAGAGTGTCAGCTCTGGGACATCTTCAGCACTGCACACAAGTGTGACTTTGAATTAGAAGTCAAAGAGATTAAAACAGGGCAGAAGTCTGTGGCTGGACTTGGTGAACCATCCTGAAAGCGCTTCTGGAATCTTTCTTCCAGATTTGAGGAGTTGTAACCTGTGGAATAATCAAAACACTTCTTTGATTGTTGCTGTCAGCTCATATTTTTAAAATGAGGTAATATAGTGCTTGAGAATCTAAATTTTGATTCCTGTCCTTGAGTGAAATTAAAGACTACAGCTGTAGTTGGAGATTTCTTACAAACATAGCCCCTTTTTCTATACTGAGAGTTTCTGTCTGTCCTGGCAGCAAAAAAAAAAACTGGGTGAGCTATGCATTTCACCATGGCCTTTAATAGTACTGCTGATCTTGAACTGTTTATTGACAGCTTGTCATCACTTAATATGCAATACTGTTAGTCAAAAATGTGTATGTTGGATTTTTTGGAACTGTTATCTTGTAGAAATTCAGAAAAGCATGCAAACAAAATCTCTTTGAATTATGTGGAATTATATGCTAAATAATCTCCAGTTCTGGCTTAGAGAGTAGAAACCCCAAGTTGAACAATCCTATAAACTAAATGAGATTTTTCAAGTAGAAAATGTTAGAGTAACTGGTCTTCCTAGTAGGTGCAAGTTAGGTGTGTACTTGAATTTATAAAATAGTATTTGTGTATGTTGAGTCTTATTTGAAAGGTGTTTCTCTCTTGGAAGCTCATAAAGGCACTTTCAGTTAACAAAATGCAGAATAAATATGATCCTGTTTTCCCATATTGCCATCTCCTGGTAAAATTGATGTGTGCATGAAAGGGAATGTATGATGCTCAAGCTTAGGAGCTATAGGAAATCATGGGGACAAATATCTATTTTATGTACAAGGTCACAAATCTGCTGCTTTCTTTGAGAGATAATGATAAGCTGTGACACTTCTTTAACAACATGTGAGTCAAGTGTTCAGAGAAAAGGATATGTGCTGCCTTGAGAAGGCAAGCTCTTGGGAATTTGATGAGATGGGTGACAACACTTGCAGGGCCTTTGGTGAAATGGGGGAGGATAAGCTGGTATGTTATGCTCATCTTGGAAGA
The DNA here is from genome assembly GCF_009819885.2 of Catharus ustulatus. Classification (NCBI taxonomy): domain Eukaryota; kingdom Metazoa; phylum Chordata; class Aves; order Passeriformes; family Turdidae; genus Catharus; species Catharus ustulatus. The sequence goes on along the minus strand of NC_046221.1, from coordinate 41,560,484 downwards.
CAAAATGAGCAATTCCTTCAGTCAGTTATTACAGCTTGAATGATGTGGTGCTTTTGGTCAAGGTCACCTTGTGCATGGACTGATACTGTTCTTACAATGAAAAGGAAGCAAACCTTTTTTGCAGTGTTTTTCTACTTAAATATCATAGAAATCACCAAATACTCAAGGCAGAACAAGCAAGGGAAGCTTAGGCTACTTTTTTTTGTCAGAGTGCATCAAACTATATAAAGGTATATATTTACCAACTGAACATAACCATTAAAAGGAGTTCAGCTTTGGTTTGTAGTGTTTTTGTCCTTTTTTTCACTGTTGAAAATATCCACTGCTGTCTTATTTAGTCGAAATGAGCTGTCACAGTTTTTTATCATGTTGTCTAACTGACTTGGAGCAAATTGAGACAAATGTGATAACAGCACCATTGTTCAGCAATAGCTGTACTACAGCTCTTTATAATGCTGCACTCTGAAAGCATTCCAGCATAGTGAGAGAAATTTGACTATATAGACAACCTCCAGGCCTTTACTTCTTGTAATCTATAAACAAATGGAAGTCTAGTTTGAATTCAAATAGCAAATACACAGTAGAAGCAGCAAGTGGCCATGGGGTTTTTTTTGCACTAATGCCTGCCTTTTCTGCAAAGTTCTGCTGATCAAGTCAGTTTTCTGTTGTAGTAAGTTTTTCCTGCAGTACAGAAAGCTGTCTTCATTATGCTCAGTTCTTTCATTCCAGCATTTCTGTTGGTTCATTAACTAATCACCAGGAACCTAAGGATTTCTTGAAGGGGAAAAAATAAAAGTCTTTTTTTCATTGAGTCTCATCACTAGTTTGTTTAAAGTGGGGGGTATTATCAGGCACTTTGTAGCATTTCTTAATATTACATAGGAATACAAGTAATCCTGGTGTTCATAACTAAATGAGACGTGTCTTTGGTTGGTTGGTTTTGCATTTTGGAGGTTGGCTTGTTTTTAAATAAAACCCCGAAACTTGTTCCAGATAACTTGTAAGTCATAAGGAAAACGCTTTAGAGTGTTTTCCCTTGAGATCAGTTGCTTGAGAAAATATATAGAATTTCTTTAAGATGGTATTTTCTTACTTAATGTTTTGCTGTGCCTAAATGATGTGGGTTGTAACAAAAACTCAGTGTAATATCTACTTTGCATTTATCATTCAGGTGGATCTGCCTGGTATTTTAGAGTGACACTTTAGTAATGTTCAGGTTATTGTTAGTTTTCTCCACACATATTGAGGCAGATTGTGTTACTCATTCTCATTGAATTTTCAGTCAAAACTTACTGTAATTGCTGTTCAGAAGGAGGTTCTCATGCAGTCTCTTTAAGAACAAATACAAGTGTACTTTAAGATTGCATTTTAAATTTTGGGAAAAAATATAAGTATTTGCATTCAAAAAAGAAACTTTGGCACTTGTGCTCAGGAACCAAAGGAGTTAGTTGATTTGTTGGAATTGTACTTTCTTTTACTGCTCAGTGCTGGCTTGCAAAAGCTCTGATACAATATTCCTTTGGAGTTTAGATAGTTGATACCAACCAAATTCTACATTGTTATTAAGACTTAATAAAGATGATTTTGAGGGTTCATACATCTGATAGGTACTCAAAATATTTTTATCAAGTAACAGTGAAATGAGTCAGTGGATTTTCAATGTAAAATGGATTTCAAGATTTTTCTGCAGTATTAAGATACTTCCTGATTATTCAGTCTTGTCACAGTTAGACAGAAACACCCTGCAGTATTCTGGAAGGTTTTCAGACTCTTGATGAATTTGTCTTTGTGAAAACTTAGCACTTATATCTGTCTTTTTAACAGCTGTCATGGAGGAGTTGGTAGAGGATGACATCTGTATTTTGAACCATGAAAAAGCAGACAATGCTCACAAGAGAGACAGCGATATTCCTGTTCCATCGTATACTGGAGATGAGTCTGTTGCCTCACACTTTGCACTTGTCACTGCATATGAAGATATCAAGAAACGACTGAAGGAGACAGAGAAGGAGAACTCCTTCTTAAAAAAAAAAGTGAGAATTTTAGAAGAGAAGGTAAGAAAATACTTGATGTACCAGTTTCTGGTAACAGCTTCTTTTTTGCTTCTGGCTGGATGGCAGAGAAGAAAGTTAAGGATTTGAAATATACACTTGAAAGAATTTCCATGTTAAAAAGTTTCTGTAAGTTGTTTTATTTGTTTAAGTGAAATGCAGTTTGTTCCTCTGGTAGTGTAGTTGTGTCATACTGGCATTTTTGATTTTCACTGGGCACATATATGATGCAATACAAAGACAGTGGTTTTGATTCAGACACGTGTAGTTGCGTAGAATTTGTCAGTGTAGTTTGGGTGCGTCTTTATGGCATTTATTAACTTGGGCACATGTGACACAGTATTGTTGAACAGTGAGATGCAAAGCTTGTAAATTATGAGAATCCAGGAACTGTCTATCAAAAGACTCTCTTGGGTTCAGCATACCAGAATGATAAGAAAAAATTGGTTGCTAAGAATATCCAGCTAGGTCTAGCTAATCACAACCTGAAGTGTGAAATACAAAGTTGCAGTGCTTAACACAGATGTTGGCTGGCTGGCTTTTGATGCAGTAATTCTAAAATGTAAGTGAGTCTTGGAATTTGTTTTATGGGCAGTTTCTTATGGCCGTAAAGTTCATGAAAGCTAAAAATTGACCAGGGCACAGGATTTTCTCTCCATGTAATGAATACTGTCATTAAACATATATCCATTGTTCAGTACTGAGTGTCTTTGTACTGCAGAGGTTCTTGACTTTGATAGATTGCCTTCTTATATAAGATGCAAAGATAGATCCTAGTGCTAGAGCTGAGACATTTTTTAGGAATTACTCCTAACTGTATGCTACTGACTCTCAAAAGCTTTCCGATTGTGTATTATTTTGTGGCATTGGAATGAAGAACTTGCACTTGGCACAGCATTGAAACACTTACTCAGGAATTCTTGGTGAAGACAGGATTGACTTTTTCTCAAAAAGCAAAACTATCCCTGAACTTCCTTTATATAAGGTCTGGGGGAATGTTGGGAAGAGGAATAGAGCTTCACACCTTATATCTTCTGAACCATGCTGAGTGTAACATCTTTTATGTGGATGTTCAAAATTACAGTAAATAGGATTTGACCTTTCTTTTGCCTTGTGTCATTTGATTTGGCCTTGGTCAGCTTAATTCTCTTAAAGGTGACACTTTGTTTTCTGTAGAGAAAACTTTTTAGTCACCCCAAGACATATGTCATCAAAATGTTTTTATGAGGAAAGGGTATTGAGAAGGCCAAGACTGTTAGTGACTTTCAGTCCTTGTCAATAGCTAATGTACCTGTACTTTGAAAATATATGGGGAGTTAACCGTTTGGAATTTTCAATTTCAGTGTGCTTGAAAACTTCCAGAAAGCTTTTTAAGGGTTATGTTCTATTTGAATGGCTTTATTAGGGGGAGACAAATATGAAGGACAAAACTTTAAAGGAGTTATACACATTTAAAAAAAAAAAAAGCAAAGACCAGGAGCTTTCTATCTTTTTGGCTTATTTTCCCATACTTTGTTTCCAGCAAACACTTAAAAGAGGAGATATTTAAGGTAGATACATGACTGTCAATACTTTGTTTTAGTAATTTTTGTGTGTGTGACTCCTAATTTTTAAGAAAATATGTGCAAATCTGTTGTGAATGTCTATAAGAGGTACACTGTGTTTAAAGTAAGTGTGCAGGACAGAAAGAATGCAAAGGAAAATGCAGTACTTACTTAAAGCAAGAACTTTTTGTATGAATGGTTGTAATTTGATAGAAGACTTTTTTCTTCCTGTCTTATTAAAAACGCTGAAGATACTTTAACTCTGTTCCCCTTTTTCTAGCAATTCAGTTGATGGGGCTTATTCTGCCTTGCTTATCTTTTGCCATAGCAGTAGTGAGATGGTGATCATTTGAAAGTTCGTAGTTATTTGTAAAATAATTGTACTTTGGCTGTTCTTACATAAATACACTGTAAAAAAAAAATCTTTATTTACATTATGAGGCATTTAGGAAATTATGTTTTGTTTCCTTTGAACTTTCTCAATGTTGTGTATTTATGTGCTTAAAACTGCTTTTCCAAAAAGCAGTTTAGATTTTTTCAGAGCCTAGAAAAAATATGATTAAGGGATTGTTGGTGTGAGTAATCATGACTTATGAATGGTTTTTAAGTACTCATAGGAGTGAACTCATAGCTGTGTCCCTGTCCATGGCAGGGGCATTGGACTAGATGGGTTTTTAAATGACTGCCTCTTCCAACTCAAACTACTCTATGATTCTATAAATTAGTGAGCATTAACTATTGTTAGCGATTTCAGAATTTGTGGATGGCCTTTATTGCACTTCTGTAAAAAACTTTGGCCTCTATCAGTGTTTGATTAATTTAATATCTAAACGGAAAAAAAGGGAAAAGCTGTTAGATTAATTTTGCAGGCTGTACCATTGCCTTTTTAAAATTTTACAGTTCTCAGCATAACATACAAAACTTCTCACTTGTCCCGTGTGTTAAACGTTCAGGTGCTTGGCTCCCGGCTGGAAGAGGAATGCAGCTCAGTTGGGCGGGAACAAGTCAATAAGGCCTACCAAGCCTATCGAGAGGCCTGCATCGACCGTGATCATTTGAAAAGCAAGCTGGAAAAAATGGTGTGCCTTTTTAAGTAATTGCTTCAATGCATGCTTTATCAGTACTGCATAGTTAGTACATATTTACTGTAGAATGAACTTTATATACTCAAGATCTGGTGTTGGTTTTATCATTCTTTTAAAGCACAGTAATTTCACGATTATAAGCCGCACTGAGTATAAGCTGCACTTCCGGGTGCCAGCAACTTTTCATTCTTTGTCCATATATAAACCACACCTGATTATAAGCCGAACATTACAATACAGAATGTGATAAAAGGGATCTATTCTATCACCATCTGTTGAGGGTGGGGGCAGTGATCCTTATCTCCACAGCAGATATTCTGCTAATGGGCCATCCATTGAAACCAGGCGGGGCATTGTTCTTTATCTTTTCACAACCCATCCTTCCTCCAGGGAGTCATTTTCTGCTAATGGCCCATTGAGTCCCACTGTGTGACTGATAAAATTACTCCATCCCATTGGAAGTTGCTCCAGCCAGGGGGAAGAGCCCAACATTTCTTACCAAGATAAAAACAGAGGTTTTGGGACACTAAGGGAGCCCCTTTCTCCACTGGACTCCAGAGGAAAACTGGATTTTTCCACATCACCGCTGGACCTCCAGAGGGAAACTGCACCTTCTACAGGAGCACTGCTTCAACTGAATCACATCTGTCACTGCAGGAGGACTGCAACCACCATTTAATGGGACTGCTACCAACACCCTGCCTGACTGGATGTCAGGTTGTACTCTGACTTTGTCAGGGTTTGGAGTTTGTTTCTTTGTAGTACTGTATTTCTATTTTAATTTCCCTAGAAAAGAACTGTTATTCCTAATTCCCATATTTTTGCCTGAAAGCCTCTTGATTTCGAAATTATAATAATTTGGAGGGAGGGGGTTTACATTCTCCATTTCAAAGAGAAGTTCCTGCCTTTCTCAGCAGACACCTGTCCTCCAAACTAAAACAGCAACTTTTTGTTGTCTGTATATTGGCCGCACCTGATTATAAGCCGCACTTTGGGTTCGGACCAAAATTTTAGTCAAAATGGTGTGGCTTATAATCGTGAAATTACTGTACATGACAATACTTTCTGTACTAATAATGATTTAAAGTACCTCAGTTTTATTCCTGGGCTACAATAATGCTAAAAAAAACCCAAAGTAGTATTTTTTGTTGTTGTATTTGTTCTAAAATACTGAATTATCAGACATGATAGAAAAATGCTTCACAAATTTTTTTGGGTTGGGTTTTTCCCCCCCTCTGAAAATAGGCAAAAGAAAGCGCGGAATCCTTGAAAAACTTGAATGAACAGTTGCAATCTAAAGAAGTAGAGCTGTTACAACTAAGAACTGAAGTGGAAACTCAGCAAGGTATGCATTTGATTACTTCATCTTAAGGTAGGTTGAGGATCTGTAGTGGTTATATTGTGATCTCGGGGCATGAAGAGGTTTAACCCTATAGGGGCAAGGTAAGAGAAGCATGAACAGCAGTGAGATACTTTGAACTTGTCCTTATTCTTTTGAATGGTGACATGTATATTCTGAGGCTGTTGTTCTGCCATAGATGATTTACAAATTTGAGAAATGGGCACTACCTGACATTTCATAGGATTGTCACATACAATGCTGGACCCCACCACCTTTTCCTCAGAGCAGGGCAGAGGCCTGTTCAAGTAAGATCATTCAGTCAATCCCACTTCCTACCTGCAGAGGGTCCAGTATATTGCTTTGTCTCACTGTTGGGATATGACAAATACAAGAGGGTGTTGTATAGCAATAGCTGCAGTCGCCACATATTACTTAGATGACTGGGAAATGAGAAAAGATAGAAAGATGTTGGTTGTACAGAGCCTGGTGAAAAGAGGAAGGAGAAACTAACAGTATACTCTGGCAATTCCTAAAGCCCAAATCCAGCTTCTCTTACTGCAGTTGTAAAGAGTGCTCTGTACATGATAGGCGCATAAAACAATACACAATGGAAGAAAAAAAAAATCCCTTGATTAATTTAGTTACAAGAAAATGCGATCTGTATAAAGTGAGAACTATGGACTGACTTCAGAGTCTGTACAAATGCAGTTGTTTGAAAGGTGAGTACCACCACTTTAGAGTATGGCTGTGCTTGAATTGGATTACTCTGCAAGAGACCCTTAAGCATGTAATGCACTACTTCAATTGCAAAATGTTTAAACCTAGAAAAGCAAACTGCAGGTAGTGCTAGTATCACTGTTGAGGACCTCAAAGTTTCAGGAGGTAAGAATTGCTGAGTTTGCAGAGTTTGTAAGGAGAGCTTTGAAAATGTGATTATTTCAATCCTTACTTGTAACTCAGTTTTACTCATAAGTGGACGGACTCTGAGTACCTTGTTTAAAAAAAATGAATCAGTGTAACTTAAGGTTGTTTAAACTATTAAATCTGAAAATAAATGTACCATGCAGTTGAAGACTTGTGGGTTTTCTTCCGTCATGTTCCTCCTCTTCTTGCTGTCTCACTAATGCCCTGCTACTAATCTGATGGTAGTGTCAGCTTAGGTTACTTCTTACCATGTGAATTGCTTCAGTCTAACAACGTTTGTGTAACTTTTATGCTTTCCTCTTTTGTTTTGATTGTATCTTTTGTTGTTCTGTTTGGAACCTCTTGATATTAAACTTGGGGAAAACTTAATGGTACATAACATAACAATGAAAATCTGGGGACAAAAAAGCTCATGTTTTCAAAGACTTAATGTAAGAAGTATGCAAGTTGGCATATATGATATGTGTTTGCCATAAATTGATTTTTCTATTTCCAGTGCCTTTTTGTGCTAGTATTTCCTTTTTCTCTGTCTCAAATCTCCAGTTCATTCCTAGAAACTAGGGCTCCATGCTTTAAACCCAGAAAATAGACCACCTTTGCCAACATTACTGGTGTTACATTTCCCTGTTGCCATAGACTCCAGTTTCTTCAGAATATGATGTTTTTGTAGGGCATGGGCTGGTTGAGGAGCATCTTGCATATTGAGTGACATTCCTTGGACTGAGATTTTGGAGTCTTATTGTCTTGCTTATTGTCTTTACAGTGATAAAAAGTCTGAATTGTACTCAGGCTAACTGGGAATTAGAGAAGCTGAGCAGTGACCTGAAAGTGCATAGTCTGGAACAGGATCTAGAAAAACTCAAGGAAGAGTGCAACAGTCTCAGGAAGGAGTTGCAAAATTCCAAGAAGAAGGTACCTTAATTTTTAAGGAATTTTTGTATTAATGGTTAATCTTAAATCCCATGGTAAATCAAAATCAAGGGTTAACAAAAATATGAAGTATACAGTTGAGGGAAAGATTAATATCTTGATAAAATTGACCTTACATATTTTCTTAGACTGTCAGTTTTCTTGGAAATAGGGACCGGCTCCTCAGGAAGTGTTCATGGTATCAAGACTGTTCAAATTTAAGAAATGTCTGGATAATGCTCTTAATTATAAAACTTAGTTTTAGGTAGTCTTGCAATGAGGAGTTGAACTTAATCCTTAGGGGTCACTTCTAACTCAAGATATTCTGTGATTTTATACAGGTGAGATTTCCCAGCCATTGCCCATATAACAACAGAAGATAAAGCTATATGATTTTTTTATAAGTAACCACTGAAGTTCTGTGTAAGCTGGGCTACTAAGAGAGTTTGGGCAAAAGTTGGTCTCTATTATTTTTATTTTTTTTAAACAACAACGGGATGCTAATGTTAAAAGATGTCATGAGCTTTGTTTAAGGACATCTGGCACTTTTCTTTAGGGTAGTTGCATGAAGCCTGCCAGGAAATTGCCTCTTGGCATTCTTCCCTTCCAAGGCAAATACCTGTTTTGAGGGACACATCTTGTAAACTAGATGTTGTTAGGATCTCAAAAATAAGTTAACAGTAGCAAAAAAAAGTAAGCTATGGTCTAGTGCATTCTTTCTGGTTTCCATCTTACTTTTGATGACAGGTACAGTGCCAGTCTCTAGGACTCTGCAGTCACACTGAAGTTACACAGTGGATGTAAAACATTTAAATGTGATTGTTTGAGGAGGCAGACTATTTTAGATTGCTTATGGTCATTAATAATGACGATTATGTAATCTTGAATCACACAGCATTTGAGTGACTCTGCATTTTTTCCACTAGGTGGGGATAAAGCACGTGAGGTGTTTTGTTAACTTCTCTTGCTGTTGGTTGTTTCACTTGTGTCTGGAGCTCTTTCAGGTGCTTTCAATAACTTGTAAAATCTGAAGCCTTGCTGTAACTCCTATGCAGTTCTGGTGTCTTCAGTAACTCTAGAACAGAATAACAGCTGCATAAATAATTGCAGATTGTATTGTGAGAATGAATGATGTCAGAGAGAACAGACTAAAATAGCAGTTGTAAGGAATAGTACACATGACACTGTTTAAATAATGTTTATGCCAGCAGCTTTTGTTGCGCAGAACAAATACAGGGAGCAACTTTTTGTTTTGTTTTGGAGGATTTTGTTTGTTAGTGACTACTTAATGTAGGAAATAAAAAGTGCATCTTTTCAAATGTGGGGTAATACAGTGCAACTTTTTTTTAAGCTATGAATTTAAGTCTTTGGGAGATGGTGAGAAATTTCAGGAGGGGAAATTCAGGTGAAATACAGTCAAGTGTGATCAATGGGCAATGACAAATCATTATTTCAACTCAACTGGTATTTTCATTATTACTTATTTTCATTACATTAGTTATTTAGCTAACATGTAATGAAAGTAAGTACAGTAATTTCACGACCATAAGGCGCACCGGATTATAAGGTGCACCTCCGGGAGTCGGCAAATTTCGCAACTTTGTACATTATATAAGGCGCACCAGACTATAAGGCGCACTCCTTTTTTGCCGCGAAGATCCGTGCCACGTGCAACAAAGAAATGAATTAGTAACAGAATCCTGCGATCGTGGAGTTTACTGGCAGGTGCTCAATTTCCAGACATTTTTCACAGATTGGTGTAGCTTTTAAACGCAGCCCCAAGCGCACTCCCCATGTGCGGGGCCCGGCAGTCCTGCCTGCCCCCGGCTGGCGAGGCGGGGCTCGGGGTGGCTCGGGGCTGCCGCGGCTCAGGGCAGCCATGGCTCGCACCTTGGGGTTGCTGTGGTTCAGGGTGGCTCAGGGCTGCCATGGCTCGGGGAGGCTCAGGGCACCTTGGGGCCGGGCAGGCTTGGATCAGTCCCGCTTTTCCCCTGCCGGGGCCGTGCAGGCTCGGATCGGCCCCGCTGTCCCCCCACCGGCGCTGTGCGGGCTCGGATCGGGGGGCCACCCACTCCCTCTCTCCCTGCGCAGCTCCTGCTGGCCGGGGGCTGCCCGGTCCCACCCACCCCGTGCAGCTCCTGCCGACCGTGGCTCCCCACTCCCGCCCCCCCCTCGCAGCTTGGCGCTCCTGTATCGCCACCCCCCCTCGTGGCTCGGTTCACAGCTTGCACTTCTGGGTTGGCAAATTTCGCATCTTTGTACATTATATAAGGCGCACCGGATTATAAGACGCACTTCCGGGTTCGGACCAAAATTTTTGTCACGTTTTCATAAATTCAGTGAGGCTGCCTATATGTGCAATTTTAAAGTAGTCTTTCAGACTAAAGGGATAGATTATATTCTGTCATAAAAGTAACCTTTGGAATAAATCTATACTGAAACAGTTTGCTTTAAATTAAAGATTTTTATATACTGTGATGGGGAAAGAAAATAAAACAGTTTAAAAAGCAAAAATTGAGACACTTTGATATTCATTAGAAAAAGTAATCAATCTGTAATTCTGAGAGTTCAGCTTTTTTAAAAGTGTGGAGGTGGCTGAGCAGTGCCTTTGTATTAGTAGGTAGTTTAAGCACTTTTTACGGAAATTCTTAGTAGAAGTCTTTATTTCCCTTTTGAAACCCACTGCAGCTAACACAAATCAAGATTTTGCTTGTGAATTTCAGTATTAGGAAACTTGGAGTTTCAGTACTGTTTTTTGAGAGAGAAGATCTGAAATCATGTTATTCATTCTCTGTCTCCCTTCACTTCATGCAGGACCAGACTCAATACGAAAATCCATTACATGGTGACCACCTTCAAAGGCAAGACTTACAGAGGTATGGAGTATTTTATTTTCGGTTTACTGGGGGACAATTAGTCAAACAAGTAAATTATTCTTGCAGACTCTTTAGGTGTGTTATTTCAAGTCACACAGTTGAGAGTCTAGATATAGTTATTTAGCAAGATCATTTTACATTTTTTTTCTGTTACGTTTGTAGTTGGGGATGGTGATGATGAACATTTATGTAGATATGCCTGTTGGTGCACTTACACCATTTTCCACTAGAGGGAAGAGCAGCCCTTCACAATGCCAGCCTTTAGTGCAATGAACCTTGGTGCTTCCTTGGGTGTTAAAGAGAGGGGAAGGGAGATCAGCCATGAAAGAGAACATACAGACACTTCCCATTGTATGTTCTCTGCTGCAGTGATAATAATGCACACACTACACACAAATCACATTTTGTCCTTTCACCTTGACTGGGTGCTTACTCCTGTGGTTCCTCCTGGAGTTTTGCAGTCAGCCTCACACATCTGATAAAAGATGTTCTCACAAGACACAGCAGTTATCTTTGATCACTGCTCTGATCAAACTGATCATTTGATCAAATAATTATTGATCAGAGCAGATTTATTCCACCAAGGGGTGCTTAGGTGGTAGTCATCTAAAATAGCATATGGACAGTATAGTGTTTATCGTAATATAAATACTGAATGTGTCATAAATATGTAAGCCCATCCAAAAATCTGTGAAGAAAACACTTGTAAAACCTCCTATGAGAAACATTTGTTGTAGCAAGCAATCCTGCTTTTTATAGGAAATTGAGGCATTTGCACTTAGTTAAGTTTTTGGAAAATAGTTATTTCATATTTGTGAGCAACCTGCAAATCTGACTTAAAATTCTCAGTGTGCAAATCTAATTAGATTAACTGTAGATTTAAACAGGCTGTCATAGTGAAGGTTCATATCACATGTTAGGAGGCAGTATAGGATAAACCCCAGGCACAGGGAATCCTTGGTTTTCAATTAAAATTCCTTGAAAATTAGGCTTTGCAATGGGATTCTGGGTCAGTATCTACAAAACACTTAAAATCTGTTGCACGTGATTTAAGTAGAATTCTGGTATCTGCAGCCTTTTGCAAGATGCTTGTAAAAGTGCTAAATGCACTTTTAAAAATTCATCCAAGCACTTCCCGTCTGGTTGGTGGTAGAGGCTGAGTTGTCCTTCTGTGTTAAGTATTGGACAGTTCTGGTTTGACATAACTAAAGTTTTTGATCTTATTTTTTAGACCAAAATGTGAGAATTAAGGAAGTGTGGTGGCACATCAGTTTTAAAATTGTTATTTCTTAAGAATTCAAAGAGCTGAAAGGAGTCTGCAGTAGAAAGGCCACATGTTTAGCTGAACTTCTTGAAATATCAATTCTAAAAATTTTAGTTTTCTATCTGTCAGAATTGCTGACACTTAATACATTATTTATTAAAATATCCACTTCCTGTGTTCTTTAACAGAGCTTCATGTGTATTCTGGGAAGGAATTTCTGTGGATAGAAGTTATATTTCTTTGTTTTAAAGGAGCTCTCCTAGAGTTGACTTGCATAATAGCTGCTTCTCAGAGTGATTTTGAACACATTTATGCTTGATATTTTATGCAGGAGTGATCCTATATTGCTATTTTTGAAGGATAGTGTTAAACCTTATTAATTCTTACTCATTGCAATAGCTTGAGATACTGAGCTGTTTTCAAATAAATGCCTTTATAGGTGAATGTAGTGAGGAAGAAAAAATGCTGGAAGCTCTCATCCATTATATTTGTCTTCAATAGATGTGTTTTGGTAGACTGTTAAGCATTAAAAAAGCATTAAATCATTGATTTCATGTGTAAATTTAAGTAACTACATCCTTGTCTTTGAACACTGAGTTAATTATTAATCAACATAAATGTGATATTCAGTGAGGAGCCTTTGCTAGAAACTTTACCAAGAAACATATGGTAATGCTGACTTTTTTTTTTTCTTTTTTTTTTTTTCTGTTCTTAACTTTCTTACCAGTTATTAACCTGAAACATCAGTGTTGGAACAGTGCTGCTGTTGCTAAATATGTTTCGTGTGTTATGCTGTCTTAGAGAATGAATAGGAACACTATTTTTTACACTGTCTGATAAGACAGATAAATTGGAGGCCTTGAATATGAAACAGTATGGCTTATGTTTTAGTTTGGACTCTGTGTGTATGCTCCGTTTGCATCTTGGGTATTTAGTCTGAATTCAGTGTAGCAACGTGCATGGTGTAAGACCCAAATATTGGTTTTTTTATTATTTGAAATTACAATCAATCAATATTACTAGGCTTATCATATGTGTTGGGGTATGTGGTCATTTATTGAAAGGCATTCAGAGTTAACACTGCCATTTTTAGAACTTGGTGTCACTTTAAATAAAGTCTTCCTTTGAGATTACTAATTTTGTTGGAAGATGGTTAGTTTCAGATACTGAAATGAAAAGTATGCTTAATATTTCTTTCCACTGGGGAATTGAAATTATTATTACCTAGTATGTCAATATATAATGCATTGTATATTATAATAGGCAAAAATCAAATATAATATACAAAGGTCCATCAGTTTAAGGTAATTCTCAGTACAGTTCAGTACATTTATACAGTTATCGTACTCTTCACAAAATTTGCAGTGTGTGTCAAGCAAGAACAATTTATTAACAGGTGATACTTGACAGGCATGTTAATAGGCTGCTATAGAGGCAGCAATATTTAACTTGTAATATTTTTTTGTTTTGAAAGTGTGCAACAAATATATTGGGACCTGAAGAGAGAAATGTCTAATTTGCGTGTAGTGACTGACAAGCAAGCTGAGGTCCTACGAAAACTGAAAAGGAGCCCACCAGGAGCCAAGAAAGGCAAGTCAGTGTTTGCAGTAACAGTCCTTACAAACACAAACCACTGATTCAAGGTGTAGCATTTTAAAAATAAACTAACTATCGCATCTTATCAATTGAAGTTGATAAGCTAGACTGTTTTATGGTTCCAGCTTACCCATTTTCTGCTTTTGCTTCTGTCTCATACTGGTCAACTTCACACATAAAGGTGTTGCTGATGTGTTTTTTCTTCAGTACTGTATTCTGTTCCCCTTGTGGCTTTTTTCTCAGTCAAGTGTTGCTTATGTGCACAAGACTGAGGTGTTAAGTTCACTTGTATTTGACCTTTTACCACAACTACTTCATATTAGGGGGAAAAAATCTTTTTGCAAATGCAGTCTTATTTTCCCAGTACAGAATATATGAAGTATTAAATTGGCAGAATTTTGAAATTAGACTTTAAAAGACTGAAATTCCCTTCTGGTTCCATATTTCTTTATGTTGTATTCAGAGAAGTTGGCCTTTGTAACAAAAACACAGTGTGGCATTTCTGAATGTCAGAGTACTGGAGAAGCAAAACTGCTTTAAATAATTTTAAGGGTTAAATATTTTTCACATAAAGTATTTGAAATTTCTGTGAGCACTTTATCAGACAGTTCTGTTCCATACATATGTTTCTCTCAAGCCAAATGTTAGACTATCAGTCAAACAAACTGTGGTAAAGAGTTAATTTCCTTTGTTTTCTGCTCACTTCAATTGTGATCTCTACTGTGCTCAGAATATTGGTGGAAGACAGTGAACTTAGTTATAGCATATTGGTGACAGTCTCTGATGTCCCTGTCCATTACCAGATCAAGACATTTTGTTTCTAAACAGCTCAGTGAGGTAATGACAGGATTCACCTCCCAAGCAGTCCCTGCCTTTGTGGTCAGCAGTGACTAATAATCACTTTGGTACTTGGCTGATACAAACTGTCAACCCATTTTGTACACTTGGCCATATTGTTACCAGGTGAGTCCGTGTTCCTACAGTTCTGAAACAGGTTTGTCAAATAAGTTCAACAGAGAAATTGGAATTGAATGAGTCTAAATAATCTTAGATCTGGCAAGGTTTGGTGTGATCATATTCTGTCTTTATATCCTTATTTTTAATTTGGAGTTACCTGTCTTGCCACTACACAACTACTGATTTTTCTCTTCCCCTAGGTGAGGAGTCTCATTTTCTGCAGTTCTTATGCAGTTGTTCATCCACAGCCATAGAAGGCATTCTTGATTGATCAGGAAACAGTGGACTTTTGCCTTTTCATCTGTAGACTTTTTTCAGTAATTTTTCAGAAGTATGTGGGAGTGGACAGGTCTGATCTTGGTCATCAGCCACACTGAAGAATGCAATACATATGCTTATATTTATAGACAAATCTTGGCTTATGCAAGATATGGGTGCAATTGATTGAAGCCTTCCACTTCCTATACCTCCAGTACTTCTAGCATTTACAAACCAGCTGCCATTGTCAGAGGTGCATTAATTCTGAAGAACACAGGTTCATTTCTTTTAGTGGGACATAAACAATGTCGGTTAACATGTGGATTCTGCTTAACTGCTATGTATGGAGACATTTTCAACAAATGTGTGTGTTTATGGGGTTTTTAATTTATTTTTTTCTTTTTTTTTTTTGGTTGGATTTTTAGTTTGGTTTTTTTGAGTGTTTTTTTGTTTGTTTTTTGGTTTGTTTTTTTTTTTTACATTTTCAATCTATTTTCAGTGGATTCAGTTTTTCTTGAAGTTCTAAAGATCGGTAGGCCTCAAATTGTGTTTTATACCTGCCAGCACAAAGGTGCCAAATCCAGTGCCTTAGCATGTCTTTCAGACATGATGCCCATGCTATTGGAAAGTGGTTTGGGCTGACATCCACAGATTTTAATTTATTGTGACAAACAGAAGTTGTATTCTTTGACCAAGATACCAGCTTCTTTTTCTTTCACTTAAGAGCTAAAGTTAAGAACTGCAATTCATGCTCAAGATTAACAGCTGCTCTAGAAAACTTTATGTAAGATGTGAGTTTAAACTGCAGGAGGCATTAATCTACTCTGATTACACAGTTATGTACATTACCATTACAAAAGAAAATTGCCTGTTTTTATTTGCCATATATTCAGATGTGTGTTGAAGATACGACTCTTCCATTTCAGGTAGATGATGATCTGTTTCAAAATTCCCCCCCTTCCTAACAGTTTAAAACTCCTCTGGAGTTTCACATGGCTGAACATTGCAGTCTGTCACTTTAGTTTTGGAAGTCAAACCAGAGAACCTGTGTTTCCCTCTTACTGCTTCATGGGCAGTGAGAATTTGGGTTCTGGGTTGCATGAGAATACAACTTGTTAAAAGAATCAGTACAATAGGAAGCGGCATTCAGTCTTCTGCAACTGGCTGATTTCTTCAAGCATGTGAAAATGGTCTCTGCTTCAGCATTCATTTCAGTCTGGTCAGAAAGATCCATCAGTTTATCTGTGTTGAAATGGGAGTTGGGAGACATCCTTGGAGTTGGGTGTATTTTAGAGACTGTGATTTCAGGATTTTGGGTTCATTCTGAGACTGGCGAGGGTAGTATGTTGTTTGTAACTTTTAAGTGAATATGGTAGCTTTTCACTGAATATGGTCCAAAAACTTGTGGCTTGAAGAAACTGTTTAACACCCCTGCTAGACTGTAGTACATTTGGAGTACATGAAAAATGCATTACATAATGTAATTTTAAAATCTTTTTCATCTTCTTTCTTCAGCTGCCTGTACTGCACCAGTGCAATGTGTTGACTTGAACATTTCAAAGCTGAATTTGACATCTGAGGTAGTCTATAAAAACCTCTCACGAAACGATAAAGCCCTTGGCAACACTGTGTCTCCCCCCATGCTGAGAGATGCCCATGTCCCATCAGAAAGGGTGACCCTACAAGCTTGGACAGATGAGAGACCAATTCCAGCTGATGGCAAAATATTTCAGGAACACCATTCTTATGGAAAGAGCTCTCTGGAAGATAATTCCTGGGTATTCCCAAGTCCTCCAAAGCCCAATGAGAATATGTTTTGGGAAATGAAAAATAATCCAACTTTGTTAAACTGTCCAGCAGATTACTTGGATCAGTGTAATCAAAACTGTCTGTACAAGAGTTAAAACAATTTTTAGAATGAACTGAGGCATTTTTGGAGTGATTCTGAATAGGCACCTTAATGCTTGAACGTCTAAGGAGAGAAAACAAATTCCTTGAAATGTTCTTTATTTTTAATTCTAGTTCCAAATCAGAAAGCCTAGTCTTCCTCTGCTGTAAATCAGGAGCAAGTTCCTTGATGTTAAAGCTGTGCTGGTATAATGTAAATACAAAGAAATCTAGCATGGGGCCTAGATAGTCTTGTACTGCAAATGACATACATTTGCTAAAGGTTACACTCAAAAGTGAGTTTGTGGAATAAAACAAAATAATCCAGTTCTGTATTTGTTTGCTAATTCTATGTTACCAAGAAAATACTTAGTATCCAGTGTTAGAACTTGTACTAGCTCTAAGCTTATATTTGACAGTGTTCTTTTTCAGAATAAGAAGAATTGGATTCTCTCTTCCTTCCTCCTTTCAATTAGCTTTGATTCCTCTGGTTTGTAAATGTATTTTTTCTGTAATTTTTAACTAAGAAAGGTGAGATTTTTGAAAAAAAAAAAAAAATTTCAACCTTGATTTATATGAGAAAGTGGCAAGAGAAAAACCACCCCTAGGCTATCCTGTTTTGATTGCCCCATTTAGGGCTTGATTGTGAATTGTGAAGGACCGTAAGTAATGCTGCTGAACACTGTGAGTCCTGGAGGTTTCCCTCAGTTTCCCTCAGTTCCTGCTGAAGGAAGCCACTGTAACTGCACAGCGGTGCCGCTGCAAACCCAGCGTGCTCACAGTGCAATTTTCCGTATTGTGCCTCCTTTGCACAGCACCACAACTGACTCATTATTCCTGTGAATAAGGCTACTAACTTTTCTTTTGTTGAAGAAACAAAGCCTTAATTTAATCAGACTTGGTGTTGTGGCACTGTTGATATACAAAAGTATTTTTGTGGTACCTTTAGTATGCCACTGAGAACCAGAGCTACTGGAATTCCAACTACCTGCTTTATAGATTATGGGTGTCTAGGCACTACTTTTTCTCTTTTTTTTTTTTTTCTTTATCTTAAGGCCATGAACTGTTTCTAGACAAATATAATTTATGCCTTTTTTTGTTTGTTTGTAAACTTCTCTACTGCATAGTTGGCTTAATACAACAGGGTTAAGTGAAATGTCTTGACTTCAAAAAGTTGAAGGAAAAAAGCATTGTATTTAGAGTCATGATACCTAACTTGTAATGGGCAGGAAGATATTTAATATTGAGTATGCTATTTACAGATGTGTGGGTGGGTGAAGTATTCAGCTTCACAGATCCATCAATTTAATAAAAATTAATTTCACAGCTGTTTAGTAGCAAATTATCTTTAGATTGCTTGCAAATACACAGGGAAGCTGTGGCTGCAGCACAACCTTAGTAATGATAGCCTGTAGAAGTGTTACGAGGGTGCTACGTGACCTGTGTGGTTCCAGACCCTCTCCCCTGCACAGTAAGTACTTCAGACAGAGCTCATCTTTGACTTTGTCTATCAAAGGCAAAAAAATGCCTTCCAGATACCTTCTCCTGTGGTACAGACAGCATACATAAACAACGTTTCCCATTCACCAGATATTGTTTTTATCTATTATCTTGCTCACGTATACTGGCTTGTCTGTGATTAATGGAAATGGTGTGTCAGATGCTGGAATTTATTCTGACCAATGAACACAGCTGACTCAGGGGAGTACAATCTCTTGGAAAGTAATAGAACAAAATCCAATATGCATAAAACAAATCCAAGTCACTAGGCTTTAGCTGATAGAACCAACTACCTATGTAATAAGAAAGAAAACATTTTTCATGTGGCTGCATAAGCTATATGGTACCTAGTTCTAATGTAGCTTACTTTTGGGGTTCCTTGCCTCAACATTACAGTGGTTTTTTTATTAAGGAATGTAACATTCAACAGGCATTAACATGATTTGTGCAATGAAGGAATTCTACTATGTAAGATATTTAATAAATTTATTTTTGTTTGAAATTGGTTTCACTAACAATTTCCTTTCCATATTTGGCACAAAATTTTTACTGAAATTTTAATTCCTTTATTGTGTATAAATGTTATTCCAAATGCAAACAGTTAGATTTGAGGTTCATCACTTTGACTCAAGGGAAAAAACAGCCATCTGCTGTAGCAGAAATATCCTCCTGGATGTTGAAACCTGAATGATTTAGTTTCCTTAAGCTTTGACTACAGGTTCCCAGTCAGCCTGTCCTGTCCTGTATGAAATTAAAATTAAGGTTTTCTGTGCAGAGCCTGAGAATTTCCAGGTTTTGCATTTGAGCCTTGGTTTATATTCTGTGCTCCTTCCAACGCTGGAGAAGGGAGCAGCAAAGTTTGCTGAGAGGGACTTCAGGACCACTGCTGCTAATTAGGGAGAAGAGGGACTGATGCCAGAGAGCTTGCTGCAGGCACCATTTCCAATCCAATCACTCATTGCTGTGTCCAAGCTGTAACATTTGAAAAGGAAGGCCCCAGATGTGGAGTCACTTGGGAGCTCGCTGGCTTGTGAAACATCTGTTGGTCCAAAGCTTGCAATCAGATTTTGACTGGAGATGAAGAAGCTATTTAAATCCATGCCACTAGTGGCTTACAGTGCTTTTTCCATTTTCAGAAGTGAAATCTTTTCATCAGTGACAGCAAATTACATGGAGAAGTAGCTGTAGTAACAGGGTACTGGTGTTAGTGTGCATGTGTTACATAAAACTGTAAAATTACACATTGTAAGGGCTGAAGTTCTCAAATAATTTTGTTAAATGATCCCAAGAAAATTTTAACTTGAATGCAAACTTTGAACATTTTAAAACCTCTCCCAACCCAAAAATTTGACAATTTTTAATTTAAGAAAGCATTAACTCAATTCAACAGAAATGAAATCCAGCTTTTGGGGCAGCAGGGGACTGTTGTTTTGCACATTTAAATGAGCAAATGGCAACCTGATGAATATGTATATGGGTATTTGGTGAGTTGGATGAACCTTCTGATAACTTACATGTAAACTTGCACTGTTTGGTTAATTTTAAGTATTTTTAGAATCTGAGAATTTTAAGTTTCTTTGCCAGTTTTGTGGTGTACAGCTCATCAGTTTTCCTCACATGTGAGCTAGCCATGTTCAAGATAGAAAACCCCCTAAATTAGCTGTGATGTACCATCCCAGTTTTTAAAGCTGGAAAAAGACAAGAGCAGCACGAGACATATGGTGGTTACAGTAAAACAATACCCATTCCAAGTAATGAAACACAGGTCCATGTAAGTATCACATGATCTATATCAGTGGGATAAAGCAGACTGAATTTTCTTCTAAAATGAACTTGCAGCAGACTTTGACATACGTGTGCTGAGACAGCTGTAGCTTTAATGATGCTGTAAAAGCAGAGTGGAGAGCTCTAGTACCTGATGGACACCTGTATTGTCTTCTGATCTCCACATAGGCCCTATGAAGGACAGTGGTCACAGACATGTAAGGTATTTCCCTAGTTGTCTGTGTACTCTGTGTTTGAGTATAAAAAAGGCCATGTGGGGGCTTGATTTTTTTATTATTTTTGGACTTTTTGAGGAGTCAGGCTTTTTGACCCTTTCTTTAGGGAGAGTGGTGTTACTACATGCAATTGTATGAACATAGGGCAGTTGATGAAAGCATTTAATTTTTTCTGACCAGTAGTAAAGCAAAAAAAACTAATTTTAAGTGAGTTGCAGTTGAACCATTAAAGAAACCCACCCTGTGTGGCAACTGTACAGCAAAATTACAGTAATTTCACGACCATAAGGCGCACCAGACTATAAGGCGCACCCCCCGGGAGTCGGCAACATTCGCAACTTTGTAGATCATATAAGGCGCACTTTTTTTTTGCAGCGAGGCTCCGCCCCCAGCTCCCCCTGCGCGGTTGCTGGATGAGGCCCCGCCTCAACCCGGCAGCCATTGGCCCCCGCCTGTACCTGGCAGGAGGGGTGCTGCGGGCCCCCAGGCCCACCTGTATCTGGCAGGGCCGGGGCATGCCCGCTGCTGCTCCGTGACGCCTCTCCGGGGCCAGGCTGTGGCCGCTGCCCCTCCGTGCCACCTCCACGGGGCCGGGGGGTGCCTCTGGAGGGGTGGCTCCATCTTCACAGGGCCGGGGCGTGCCCGCCACCACTCTGCCCCGCCTCCACCTGGCAGCCATGGCCTTGCCGGGTCCCCCCATGGCTCACAGCTCTCACTTCCGGGTAGGCAATTTTTTTGAACTTTGTCCATCAGATAAGGTGCACCCAACTATAACGCGCACTTCCAGGTTCCGGGGAAAATTTTAGTCAAAAGGGTGCACCTTATAGTCGTGAAATTACTGTAATTTAATTGTATTTTAAGATGGAAGAGAGCAAGTCAAACATTAAGACATAGCAATTAAAGTGGTAAGATGATCATATTTTGAGTATGGCTGTTTGATCTAGGGAGAAGCATGCTAGAAACACCCAGGTGCTTACTGTTACTGAACCAACTAGGTGGAACACCTTCATTGCAAGTTTATCCGACCATTTTTTGATCAGCAGAGTAAACAGGATGGAATTACTTGCAGAAATTACCTGATAGAGAGTATGGCTGTACTAAATATGGAGAGCTGAATGGGTTTATGGCTTGCAGGTGAATTTCTGTGCGATGTCTCAGACTGCAGTGGCTATTCTACTGCCCTTTGAAAACCCTGTGCATTACAAACTGCCCCTCATCTTCCCTCCAATTTGGTTGTTACTCAGTGAAAGCAAACTTTTAAATAAGGATATGATACCTTCTCCCTCTTTGCTCTCAGATGTTCCATTTGTAGGGGGGTCCCCTCAAGAGTTTGAAGAGACCTTTAATACATCCAGAGAGTGCAGCCTCCAGTGAAGAATGGGGGTGTAATGGGTGCCTGCCAAGTGCTCTGGAGAGGACAGATAGGCCCTTGTGCTGTGTTTTCTTACACTGATTAGAATCCAGGGTTGTCTCCAGCTAACCTCAGTAGGAAGGAGAATTTACAGCTGAGACAAAACCAAAACTAAAAGTAAGGCAGTGGTATGAGTTTGTCATGCCCTGGTACTCATTCTTTCATTTAAACTTTAAATAAAAGATGTAAATGCAATTCAAGCACAAGACACTAAGAAAATGAAAGGTGCAAAACCAAAAATTCAAAGCTAGGGAACATCACAATACACAAAGGTATATTACAGAGGAAGCTGGTGCATGATCCAAAGGTCATCCCTGCTCTAAGTGCATACCATAGGAAACAGAGGAGCTCAAATATTCCAGATAAAGGTAAAGAGAAACAAATGGCTGACAGCACCATTCAGTAGATGGAATTTCAGGTGTGACAGCAGTGCAGATGGGAGTTGTGGCTGCTGTTCACATACAGCCTGTATCGAAGGGTGGGGAAGCAATACCTGCAGGTTCACGTCAGCTTTCTTCCATTCCACACATCCATTCCCCTGCAGTCCTTCTGGGGAACTCCACTGGGGGTTCCCCTTACCTGCTGCATGCAATTTCTTCTGAACCAGAAAAGGAGACCTCAATTGCTGGTGCTGTTGTCTCAGGTCTGAGTCACAGCTGAGTATGACCCAGGTGAGCCCTCAGTGCAGGCACACACCACTGGCAGCACCCAATACTGCCCCTAAGAGAATGCACACTCCCACCCCAATCCTCTGGGGAAGGGCTTTTGCCAACTTTCAAACACCCAGGCTGGCTTTCCAGAGGTTGAAAATATAGCAGATTTTCACAGTGAGACAAAAGAACAGTTACTGTCATTAAAAACATGTGTCACCATCTACATTCAATTTCCTCCTTTTTAAAATACTTACAGCAAAACAATTAATTAGAAATATTTTTGTTTTCCAAGATGCTAAGAAGCCAAGACCACATGTAGGACACTCTTCCACATAAGCCATTTCCAGGTGATTAGCTTTAGAGCTGAGTGCTGCTTAAGTTTGCCTAAGAAGGCAGAATGCTACATATCTTTTCAGTTTGTCACTCACAAGTCCAGTCCTCCACCCAATCTGCTGAAGCAACATTATTAATGATTATAAAAGGCACAGAATAATTACCAACCTGCAGCATTAAGTCCTTCATATACGTGTGTCAGTCAATTTCCTCCTTGAAGAGCAGACTACTGTTTGTGGTGAAACAGTATTAAAATAAACAATGTTGCCTTTTAATGGAACAATATCAAATCCTACTCCTTACTCACAAAATTACTTTTTTTTTTCTTCTTTAATCAGGGCATTAAATTTACTAAGTGCAGCCTTTCCTTGCTTTTAAAGAATTCCATTTTATTTCAGAATGTTTGGATGATACTCCAAGATAGTTTCTAAAACTTTCTATTAGTATCTCTAGTGAAGCAATTTAAGCATATGAGAATTCTACAATTAAGCAGCTTCAAGTATCAGCACACAAAAGATTGTTTGTGTGCTCTTTATAAGTTAGGGATGAGCTTCCTGCAAGAGGTGATCTGCATCTTCCATGCCTGGTTTAGTTGTCTACTCACCTCTGCCTGGAATAATTCACTCACTCACTCCTGAAGCATGGCAGCTTCTTTGCTGTTCTCAAGGAAGGGCTGGATGAGATTACTTTCTCCTCTAGAGTTGAAAGGGCCAGTCTGGGCCACAAGCACAAGGCATCCATCCTTTCTGACAGTGTAGACGTAAAAATGAGTTAGAGTGCAGGCACAAGTACCTACCATGCCCTCATCTGACAACATTTTGATGAAAAGGGTAATTCACACTGGTCTGTGTAGCTCTTCTGCATTTGCCACCCTTCTCTTCTAGTAAGTGCATCTTCATATATAGTCAGCTTCAGGTGATGACTAACAGCCCAACTTCAGTCTATACCCAAACTGTGATCAGTTAATACAACTTAAATTAGTCACCCTTAAGTTTTTATGTGGCCTGGCTCATGTAGCTAGATACAGGCTTTAAATTCCAAATGGACATTCTGGAATTCTAAACTCCAAATTGTACACTGGTATTAAAATCTCAAGTCCAGATAGAGGAACACACCTTTGCAAAAGAGGTTGAAAACTCCTGACATCATGCTCTAGATCTTTAATTATGAAAAATTTTAAAATTCACTCTTAATTTCAGACATTATTTTATTCTCCATCTCATTTTGTGTATTTCAGTTGAACTCCACACAGAGTGGTACAGACAATTTGTCTGTTTAAATCAAGTGAAATGCAAATTGCGTATTTTAAAAAGTTCATTTTAAGTTTTAATCACACATTTTGAGTAAACCTCTGTCTTTTTTTCTTAATTCCAGTTGCTCTGTATTCTTCTCTTTGCTTCAAATATTCTGCTTTGCATTCTTCATAGAATGATGGATCAGAATAGCTACAAGACAGAAAAATACATATTGTTTTTCATCTTGGAATATTGAACAGATATTGCATGATATTGCACTGCTCATAACTGATCTTCCTTTCATGCCCAAAGAAAACTTGTCTGCCTTTAATAGTAAAACAACATTCAGGTACTTTATAAAAAGAGGTATCTGTCATGATACTGTTCTCTTTTAAAGCACAGTTCTTTTCAAGCCTCTGCAGCAAAGGCACCAAGAGGAATGGCAGAAAAAGGGAAAGTCATTTGGTATTTCAGTTCAGCTGAAGAATTCATTTGCAGTTACGCTCCTCAGCACGGAAAGCTCCTGGAATTGACATTTTTTTAATGCACCCAAGTAACTACTGGGAATAGGCTCAAGTGTACGTCTTTAACAGTAGCTATAGGGGTCCTTGATCATTACATTAAATTTCTTTCTCTCATAATTTTTTGATGTATAATTATTCAACATGATATACCTTTTTTTGTCAGAAGCAAGTGGTTTAATTTTTTATTTTTAAAGGTGAAGGAACTAAAGGAAATAAAACTGAATAACTCCAGAGGGTTCTGACTGCAGTTAGGCCTAAATTCAGCTTTGCCCCCCTGCCCGGGCTGCGCCGCCGCCCTTTCCCTCCCCGGCGCGGACGCTGCCCCAATGCCGCCGGGCTCGCCCTGGCCTGGCGCTGGCCTGATGCCACCGCTGGGCGGGCTCTGCTCGGCTGGGGACTGTTGCGGGCTGGCACTTCCAGGGTGGCAAATGTTGCAACTTTATACATCAGATAAGGCGCACTGGACTATAAGGCGCACTTCCAGGTTCGGGGAAAAATTTTAGTCAAAAGGGTGCGCCTTATAGTCATGAAATTACTGTAATCTAAATTGATGGTTTAAGGGAGCAGGACACACTAAAAAAAATCAAACCAACCTCCTTTTTGCCCCCAGGCAAACTCCAAAAACTCACAGCCCTCACCCTGGGAAATTCAAGAATCTAACACTTCAGCCTAATAACACTGGGGTTAAATTAGGACTTCCTAAAAAGATGTTTCAATCCACCATGGCATTGAGTTGACTTCTCAGATATAACAATTTCCCATTGCTCCTGTTACTGCTGTTCACAACAGCAGGACACTTTCAAGACAGACTACATCTTAGAAGCAAAATGAAAACCAACTTACCCTGTCTCACTAACAGAAGTTTCACTGTGCATCCCTATCCCCACATCTGTGATACACCAGAATAAATAAAAGGCTGCAGATCCTCTGGGCTGAAATCTGTTCCCAGATGACTCAAGTAGAGAGTCTCTGTAGCCATATATTCATATGGTAAATAAAATATTGTCAGCATGGTTTTAATAAAGCAAAGATACCATTTTCAGAAAATAGATCCAAGTCCCTAACCCTGCACAGCCCTTTCCAGAATAGTTAACATTTCTAGATTAGCACAGGCCATGCACAAAAGCCCAACAAAAACTCATGAAGGACTTACTAGCCAACCAGACAGTCCTTCAGTGCTGTGTTCTCCTGCCGACACTTCACCACCATCAGAATACCAGTTTCTTGACAGCATTTGGTAAATGCTGGGGGGAAAAAAAACAACACAAATGAAATTGAAGTTAGAGAAATGACAATAGGTGAAAAAACAGTATGTGGAGGAGGTAGCAGACCAGATCTGATTTATTATTAATATAACCATAGTTGGCCTAGATTCTCATACTGTTTGCAAGGTCTTTGTCACTTGTTCTGCAACAACACTTTAACTGGGATTCTCCCCTCATCATGTAGCACATTTACACACATACTGCTGTTGCTAATACCATTTCTGACGTTATTCTTGCAGCAAATCCATGATTCATGTGCCTGCTTTTCACATGCTCTACTCAGGGCTATCACCTACATCTCTGGCAGTTAAGAACAAAGAAGTTGCTCAACGAAGTGAAAGTACCTGGTCTGTTTTAAGGATCTTAAGACTTAAAAACCAAACCAGTGAGCTACCGAAACAGAAGAGCAAAGTCATGACTAAGGACATGGGATTTATCTGCGACTAATATCATGCCTCATTGTTATCAGCAACTTGTACAGATGTTTCACTGACTAATAACCCTAGATAAGAATTGGCTGTTATTTCTATCAGGAGACTTCCAACTGTCCTGTTCTAAGAAGTAGCTAGCTATATTTAGCAGAGAGAAAGAGAGAGGGAAAGAGAGATGGAAAGAGAAAGGGAGCCATGTGTCCAAGATCAACCAGGAGCCTGTTCTTTCCTGTACTATTTATACTGACTCTTCCTACATCAGCATCTCAAAAAAATCATACCTATTAGTACATTTCTAAAAATGACCTTTGTTTTTTTCTGGGAAAAATATCCAAAGCTTTTGAAAGCTTATGGTCTGTCTAGTGACCAATTTGATTTATAGTCTCTACAGGCACTTCTTTAAGTGCTGTGTTGAGGTTTTGGGTTGGGGCTTTTTTTGTAGTAGTAATCATTTCTTCTGGAAGCTGTGAAATAAAAAACCACTGAAGACAACAGGAGGTCCTCTCACTTGTTAGCTCACCAGTCTTGATTGGTTAAAGGCGTGATGTCCCAGAGAACAAAAAAAGCCTGAACTGCAATTGCCAGCATTCCCTGGCTTCAGAAGGCCTTGCCTGTGGTACATGGCCAGTCACTGTTGCAAAGTGATAAAACTGCTTCCAGCTGTTTAGCTTTAACATTACTGATGCTTAACAACAAAGAGGAAGAAAGAAGGTTAAAGCTTATTAGGCATCCTTATATGAACACACAAAACTTGATTATCCATCTCTTCTGTTTGGCAGTGATGTAAGGACTGCAAGACAGGTTTAGTTATAGACACCAGGAACCTTCCAGGAGTCTGGAGAATGTTTTTTTATTCTTAGTTGTGCTTTGTTTTGCTCACAGAGGGGCAAGTACCAATCTCTTCACTCTCCTAACCAGTGACAGGACTCAAGAAAACCGCATGAAACTGGGTCAGGGCTGGTTTAGGTTGCCTATCAGATCAGGAAAAAATATCCACCCAGAGGGTGGCTGGAACAGGCTCCGCAGGGAAGTGGTCACAACACCTCACCTGCCTTGAGACCAACAATGGTCTCTGGCACATGGTATGACTGGGGCGTTCTCTCTAGGGCCAGGAGTTGGACGTGATGGTCCTGATGGGTCCTCTCCAACTCAGCTTATTCTTGTGACTCTTCCATGAAATGAAAGTGTCAATGTTGAGCAGCACAGTGTTTAAACTACTGGTTTGGAGAATAATGTTAGAAATAGTGCTCAGTAGTTCTAGATATCTTAAACCAAGAAATAATCTCCATGTCTGACAAGCTTACTCATTCTTCACTCAGGCAATATCTGCATTGTTGACCGAAGTTTCACATCACAAGACACCACAGAAGAGGCAGATGCACAGGGTTTGATTACAATCCTATTGTAATTTAACGCTTTAGCAGTTATGAGAAGTAATCAGAACACTAAAGAATCCAAACAAACCTTCTTCCTGATGCACTGCACATTACAGAAAAAACAGAATTGATCTTTTCATAATCTTGTGTATAATACTATCTTTACTTCAGGAAATGCCTTTCCATGACTTTTGAAGTTCATGGGCTGATATGTCTTTCTTCCTGCAAGCAGCAAGTTACCAAAACAAAACCTCAAGCAGCAGCAATACAAGAGGTAACTCTGGGCCAGTCTACAAATTCATTGCAAACTGTAACACAAAAGAAAGTCATGTTTCAAACAATAAAAGTTATCCCAAATATTTCCAAATACAAGCCAAATAAACTGAGAAACAGAGCTCAACACAACAGAAGCGAAAATGCTTTGTAGAAAGGGGAAAGAGGCTTGCTTGCCCACTATCAAATCAACCCTTTGCCAAGGCTTTTCTAAGACAGCTACATATGTCCATCACTGAATGCTCTGTGCACAGACAAGGACAGATCCACTACTGCGTCAACAAGCTGCAGGTGCCTACCAGTTACCACGGAAACTGGCTACAGATCCCCTTTCACCTGCAGCAGTCATGGTTCATGACATCATATCTGACATAGGTTACCCCACAGGATCCTCTCCATGCCACAGGCTCTGTCTAAGGGAATGCACACGGAGCAAAGATCTCTTCTTGAGGCTACAGCTCAGGGAGACTTCACTGAACAGCTCATCACTGATTTGAGGCTGGATTTCTTCTTTATCCCTTGTGAAGAAAGCTTTGCATTTTTGTTGCAAGGCAAATCCAAAAATGAGTCACAGTTCGGAGAATTTTAAGTCTCATTACATTTTATCCATTATAGCCACACACAGAGGGATTTTAACTGCTAAAGCAAGCCTCTATTTTAGACCCTTTTCAAATCAAACAAGTAGATAAAGGCCAAAATGTGTCTTTGCCAAGAGAGAGGTCTGCCGTCAACCAGACAAAAGCTGAACAGCCATGTCTGAATACAGAGCAGTTCAGTTTTGCCAGTTCTCACCTGTCCACTATGGCATGCTAGCATGTGCAGGGCACCTGCCTATGATGGGAAGACCACATTTTCAGGGACAAGACAGGAGGGCTTTTTGGCTGAGGCCAGAGAAAAATGAGTCCTTGCAAGGACTGACTCTTCAGCAGGGAGCATCTCCAGCCCTGAGCAGCTCAGGAAAGCTGCTGAGTTTGGTCCCTGACACCTTCAGATCTGCCCTGGATCGAAGAGCCAGATTTCACTGGGTCTTCCTATCCCAACTTACCCACCTGAGAAAGCACAACCCAAAGAACTAGGAGAAATTAGATCCTGATGTATGTGAAGTCACACAACAGGGGAAAAAAAAGGGCTTTTGAAAGCCTTCTTAATTTATCTATAAAGCTGTACAGAGATGCATTTTTTAAAATAAAATTCCTATTACAAGTCTTTCTGTAATTTCCTTCAGATACAGAATTATACAAATGATGTTGGAGGGATGAAGAATTAGTTTTCAGTGCCCGACTTAGTATATTTGATGGTTGATTAAAAACTTATTTTAGCTACAGAGCACTCTTTTTAAGGTTTCTTTGATAATTAGGAAGAAGGCTGGCACAGTAAAGACCACTTTGTTTACAAAGGTCTTTAGAGTCCATACTAATCTTTGCCGAAAAAAACAGTAAGAAGAATATTTTTCCTTAGTATTTCCAATTGCTTTTCCCTCAACTCCGTTTTATGACTTTACAACAAGATAATATGAGAAGCAGATGGAAACTGAAGTGAAACTGGCTAACAGTTCACTTATCACAGAATAAAGACTGGACAAATTATTTCCCTGTCTATTCAAGCAGTCAGAAAGGCATATGCAATACACACTAAAGTATTAATTTTGAAAGATCAGATAAATTACCAGAAAGCTACAAAAAAGATGGGGGTCCACCATTAGATGTCCTGGGACATACAAGTCCTAATTAAAAAAAGGAGAGAAAAAGCCAGAATCCTGTCCATTTTAACTTTAGAACATATTCATAGGTTCAGGAAATATTTGCTCCATATGACAAAAATAAAAAACTTGTAGGGTTTTGAGTCAAAGGGACAAACCAATATCTAGCATAAGACACAAGCAGAGCTCTGAAGAATAAAGACAATGATTTTCTTCCATACCATTAAACCAGACAATGTTAAATTTAACACTGTTTATCTCAGTGTCTGCAGGACTACGAACAGTGGACAACAAAAACAAGGCATCACATTTATGATGCAAGTATTCTTTATGTACCCTAGAATACCATCCCACATCCAACACTGTGCTGCATTCAAAATGAAATGGTGGAATAGATGTGTTGGACTGCTGAAGTTTCAGTTATGTGTATGTGAAGGAAAGACTTCATGAAAAAAAACTGTTATGTCCTGCCCCAAGCTTAAAAACAAACTGAAAGTTGTGGGTGTTCTTTTGCAATTTAATAAAGAGGAACAACCAGCATCAGATTATATTTGCAGCAGATTTCTAAAGGATTTTTTCTCTTAACTTAAAAAATTTAAAAATATTAGACAGTTAATTATTTCTTCCTGCAAACATCAAAGTCTTCCCATGTGCAAAATAAGAGAAGAATAAAAAGTGGGACTTCTCTCCAGACAAGCAGTTGCACGGAAACTGTGTTGATATAACACCAAAGAATCATCCTCATTATTTTCAATGTATGAACTGTTTGTAGTGTGAAGGCTATTTCTGAAAGTTCATTTTTTGCAGATTCAGATTATAAAAATACTTGGCACTTCCATATTGCCTCATATTGTGAGGTGTTGTACATTTCATATAATACTGGAACTGTAGTTTTATCAATTATAAGTGTGTGTCTATTTTGCAGATGTGCTTGTACACAAAATAAATGAAATATTCCCCATTATCAAAATAAATTGATCTTCTCAGGTCTGACTCTCGTTTATTTAAAGACTTTACAATTTTACTACTTAAGAGAAAGTCCTACAGAGGTGTTATCTCACCATTTATATTTTCTCAACACTTATGATACTGCTATCACACTCTTAAAATAAAAAAAAAAACAAACCAGGCTTATTCTGGGGTAGGCTTTTTCCCTCTACATACACACACACAGAAAAAAAAAAGAAAAAGATGTATGAGATGTATGTATATATATATAGAGAGAGAGTTTTATCCAGTGTTTGGGTCATTCCTTGGGCTGTACCACTGAGTGGAGAAAAGATGCCCA
Source organism: Catharus ustulatus (assembly GCF_009819885.2). Lineage (NCBI taxonomy): Eukaryota > Metazoa > Chordata > Aves > Passeriformes > Turdidae > Catharus > Catharus ustulatus. The sequence goes on along the minus strand of NC_046221.1, from coordinate 41,529,803 downwards.
AATGACAATGGGGATTTGGGGGTGATAGGAGGAGGAGGAAGAGGAAACAATTCCCTTTAAAATGCAAACAAATAGCACGATTTTAAAACCTATATTTGTAAAATGTGTACAAAACCATAAAATTATCTAAACATTACCAGCAGCATTTTTAAAGGTAGCTATTACGCTTTTAATTTTGTATTAAATTATGATTCATTAGTTTGTTACTTTGAAGATTACTCAGTATGCACAGAACAGATTACTGGTGCATTTAATAAGCCAGAGGAAGTAGTAGAATGAACATGAAGAGATTGTTTTACATTGTAGAGTATCAGCTATTTGATATTTCCAACACAGTACAAAAGAAAGCTTCTCTGTAGATTGCTCATGGTTCAGTTAACATCACTGAATATCTAATACCTCCAACTCAATTAATTCTCACCTGATTAAGATCAGTCTGATATTCAAACTAAATCATCTCTCCAGTCAAGTAGAAATCAATATTTCTGATTTTACTTTTAAATTACAACAACAAATAAAATGCATGCATCGTCAGTATGCTAGGAATAGCTTTCCTATTCTGGCCTACTATGGCATGCATAACACAGCTGATTAAAGAATTATTCTAATTTGAGCAACAATATATATAAAACAGATTAATTTGACTAGAAGGAGATAGCATGAAATAATTAAATGCATCTTATATAGGGCAAAGAGAAAATTGACATAAAATAACCTTGATTCTTTCAAGTGAACCTCTGTTATCAGATCAAATACTTTGTCCCCACAAATATTGATTTGCTATAACATAAAAATCATATACTTTCCATTTTCCTGCTCATCACCAGCCCCCCCAAAATCTGCTCCATTTCAGCTTTTGTAACTGGAGGCAGCTGTCCCTAGGAGAGATGATCAATACATACTAGCACACAATGCAGAACTGGGGAGCAGAGAATCCCAAAAATTTGGCAATTTTAAGGAAGACATATTCATCCTCCTGGCCAATCTTTTCCAGGGCATTCTCAGCACAGAAAAGCAGCTTTATCTTAAAGTACAGAGTGCAAAGAGAGTATCCCCCAGCAGACCACAGCATCTCTGGCACTCCAGAATGAAATGCCGAAACCTCCCTCATCTCATCACTGAGGTGAACATACAGCAAGAGTGAATCATCAAGAAGACAAACAGCACAACTGTGATCTGCAGAGAAAGAATGTTTCCCAAAAGAACCTAGAATCTGTTTGTCTAAACACAATGCCCTGGGATAAAGAACACATCAATATCCTTAAAACAAATCTGAAGACTTTGTTTTAGGGGACATTAGGAGATTAGAAAGTAACATACTGAATTAAAGGGCCTATTTGTCCTGTATACCATCTTTCTCAGAAGCCAGTAATAGCTGCTTTTTAAAAATGTGTCAGAAAGTCTACATTATGGAAAAACATCTTCTCTAGTGAAATTTCTTCCTAATCACCTGTAGGCCTGGCTTGTACCTTCAAGCATAAAGTTGTCACAGTTCTCCTTTGAAATCCTTAGGATGCCTTACATGGTGGGTTTAAATGGACAAGCATCCAAAGGACGAGGAAGAAGGGAGAGGAAAAACCTCTTGAAACCAGAAAGGTATATGCCAGCCTGGTTTCCCTCAATATTTTTCTGCCCTGGCCCACTCAAGTCCTGCTAAACTCCCAACTATTGCAATTGTAGTTATTTGTTTCATACCCTGCATGTTTTTTTCATTAGCAGGTTTTCAAAATCCTGCTGCAAAAATTAATTAGCCTCAAAGTATCTCTCAGCTGGATACAGAAACAGGCCAGAGCAGGAGGGAGTAACAACACTCTACACAGACCAAAAATGTTTGAGAGTTGGTGGGGTTTTTTTTCAGAACATCCAGTTACTCACTCTGTAAATGCCACCTACCTACTTAGGAACAAGAGTCTCCAAAGTTTTCATGTCCTACATACATTGGTATTACAAGGATCTAGGTTTGGTCAACTGATTACAGTGGGCTTTTAAAATCAATGGCTTGTTTAAATATTCTGTTTCAAAAATTATAAAAAAACATATAGGGTTTTTTTAAAACCACAATACCACAACAGTTCTGAAAACTCATGTAAGGCACATAGGGATCCTTCCAACATCAGTTACTTCAAATCAGAAGTTATTGCACAGCTGCTGCTCTTTTTATTACAGAAATATTAGCAGGATTTCTCTTGTTTTAAAACCCAACAATCATTAAAGACAGAATTTGTGTGGGGGGGAAAGAGGATCTCACGAAACCACCATCAAGGAATGACGAGCACATTCACAAAAGCCACGAAGAATGAAGATACAGTCCCATTCCCATATGATGCACAGGCTTGTGCTGGGGGAACCTCTCTCATCAGGCTCACTACACATGTTCTGCAATTCAGGATTTGCTACCATCCAGACTGAGAATTGTGGATGTTTCTAAGAGGCATAACCAGAAACCTCAAGCAACAGCAGAAAAGCACTTCTGTCTGTCCCAAATAACCCACACCTATCCACAGCAGATCACTGGATCTTTTCTTTCCAATTTTATAATAAGCACAAAGAAACAAGAGAATGAAACTGAAAAGTAAAGCTTAAGAGAAGAAATGTTTTGTTTAAGAAAAACACATAAACAAGCTGAAGAACACAGCCAAACACAGTAATTCAAGTCAACCCAATCAGTTCAACTAACAAAATCCAGACAAATACTTAAAAGTGTTAACAAAAATATGCCAGATTAAAGTAATGAAGAGTTTTTTTAAAAAGAGTTCTGAAAATAATATACACATGTAATCTCAAAATACTTTCAGGAGCATTTAGTTCTGCCATTAGGACAAGGATAGGTCAGCTCTGCTCATTCTATGTCCTGCACGCATAAGAACTGACCAAAATGTCTTTTTGGTGACAAGGATTGGAAAGACTAAAGTTAGTTTTCAGTTTGACATGAATGCACACATGAAACTTAGGAAAAGTGTTTTCCTAAGAGTCACAGAGTCAGAAAAGAACATATACCTTAAAATGTCTGGCAGTGCTTTCCTGACTATTGCTAAATGATTAAATACTGTGGAAGACAGAATTTATTAGCAATAAACATTTAATCACTAGAATTTTAACAGAACTTGGACTTCGACAGCAAAAAGAGCTTTGGCAGAGATGATACAGAGAAATGTCTGCTTGTTAGTTTTGGTGCCATAGACCTGATCTGATCTTCCATCCTGGATATACAGAGTTGTCATCATTTCCTGTATGCATGAGTATACACACCTACCTATGTTTGTGCGTGGGCGTTTTGCCCCAAACACACAGAAATCTAGTACTATGTCATATTTTTAAAGTCAATTCCAGCAACCCAGCTCTATAAGAGCTACAAGCCAAATCCTCCTGCTTCTGACTAAGCAAGACAGGCAGAGCACAGCAGTACACAAGAGGGTTATGTCCTCAGAAGACACTGGAGAAATAGCAAGAGCGTAATTATTATGTATAAGGCTTTACAGGGACTACTTTGTCAGTCAAGGTAGATTTAAGTGCTCAAAGATGACAATCTGTTGGGCTATGCAAGCAGATTTTTCCAGAAAGCAGACCTTCTTTTCTTCCTAGTGAAATTACAAAAATCTACCCTTTTAAGATAGGTAAGCACATTGTTGTGAAGCAGTTTATTTGGGTAAATCATGATTTGTCCACTAAAGAAACCTGCTTGAGGAATGTTATTGTCAAGTAAAGGCATTACCTTCTCTATTTGGTTTCAGCTAAAGCATGCCCAGCAAGCACAGCCACCTGGTTAAACTGCACTGGTTTTAAACAACAGTTTCCTTTAAGACTGACTTGATCTAATTTTCCTCCCACCCTGCAGTAAGTATCCCTGACATCAAGCGTTACCATACCAGGCGCTGGAAGAGGCAGAACTGGAACAAATGCAAGTTCCCCCATGGCTACTGTCTGTCACTGCCTGCTTTTATATAAACAAGTGCATCCAACTTGAGCTGCGCAGAGCAGCCTCGCCACTGCTTATCCTCCCACCTCCTTTGGGAGCTGCCGAGCCACTCAGGGACAGCTGAGAAGTTCGGGTAACAGATGATTTAAAGAAACAACATCCCCTCTCTCTGTCCCACAGTGACTGACTCTTTCGCTGAACTCCAAAGGCAAAATATATCTATTATCTAAAACAGAGCTTCACGGAGCCGAAGAAGGAACAGTAATGTCCTTCTACCACATGGTGGGGGTAGAGCAGGGCATTTATATAACTCCTGAGGAGGCATTTGCCCAGCTATTCCACCGTGACACCAGCTCTGTTACACCGTGCTGTGTGAGGGATTCTTCCCTTCCTCCTGCCCCAGTTCAATTTAATTGACTCCCAAAACCAGCTATTCAACTCAGAACTCCAATACTGAAGCTTGGTGATGGTAACAGTAATAGTAGTTCTCACTCCTCTGAATGAAACAAAATATAATCTAAGCAAAAATGAAACTGGTTCCAGGATTCCAGTTGGAGGGTGAAGGTGAGATGGGCCACACAGAATAGGGTCAAAATCTCAGGTCTTTTGAGAATATAGAATATTCCCAATATACAGAATATAAAAGATTTATGCAGTTATTAAAAGAGAAAGTTACTTTCCCTCACAGGTCACAATTCATCCCCAATCACTGTTCCAACATCTCCAAAACAGTTATCATGTACTTACTCTACTTTGCAGTACATATTTAATCTCTTTTTTTCAAAAGTGACTAGCCATAGGCTGGTGTGGAGGCAGAAATTCTTCACCACAGAAGAATTCCTGCTAAAGAATTCCTGCTGAATGAGGTACTACTCAGCGCTAGTAAGGATGACAAAACCACAGTGCAAATTTTCCAGGTAGAAAAAATCTGCTGTGCCCATATTCTGAAGTGAAGAGTAACTTGACCCTTTGCAATTGTGGCCACAGTATTATAAAGTATGTGAACTTAGTTTTTCAAATAAAATTGCATCACTGACTGTGGAGGTATTTAGAATATCAGATCATCCTATTCATTTCATGATTTTGAAGAGATGACTTTAAACCATGTGGCAGGAAGGCACATTACCAAAACTCAGCAATATCTGGAAATTTGGTAGTAACTGTGTGAGATTTGTCTTTCATCTTCTGTAAAATGTTTTAAATAAAGGACTGCAAAAACCAGGTACATTTCTTCAGAGCAAAAGTTGCAATTTTGAAGACAATAAAATAAAATACTGGTAGACAGAGGATATACAAACAAGTCTGATAAATCTACAAAGCAAAACAAAATGCACCAGAAACTAGTTATGAAAACCCCTCAAGAGAGAGAAACTGTTTTGCAGCATAAGGCTTAAAAGGCAGATGGCACAGAAATCTGTATAAACCCATTGACTTTACTAGCACAAATCCAGGTGCAGTTTGGTACACTGAAGGTTCGGGGACACTGCTCTACCTTCTGGAAGTTGATTACTCTGTGCTCCTCAAGCTGTATGCAGAGGGACTCAAGTTTGGCAGCAAGGGGTTGTTTAAGTGCATCTATTCTGCCTGCTCCAATTACCTTGTTTCTGATGAAAAAGCATTTTAGAGTAATACAGCATCAACAGTGTTATGAAAGAGACAGCAAAAATAATCACATAAATGTGTTTGGCATTTTTAGAAAAACAACCAAACTCTTAAGAATTTATTTAGCAATTGTTCAAATGAGTATGTTAACGATGCCTCTGCTACAAAATCATTGGCAAAAGAGATACTGAAAGTTAACAAGGGAATAGGTATATGTAGCTCCAGTTTAGAAGCCATTTGTCACATTTCCTCCTATGGCATGAGGATATCTACAATGAAATATCACATGCCTATCCAAGCAATCAAGAACTACTGGTTTTATCAATTGCATTCTAAAGGAGGAAATAAAGTTTATTTCTAGCACATTCAATCACAGACCAATATCCAGGGCTCAACCTGCTGTAAGACCAGAAGTGACAGAAGACTCCTGTGAGGACACAAGACTTTGAAGCAGCATTCAGCAGCTGGGACATGAGCAGAAACTGCCAGGGGGTCCTGGTGCTGCCATTACAACCCCCTGTGACTTTTTGTCTTCTGTTTACTTAGAACTGAAAGTAAGGACCTTTCCTGGTTGAGACTTCGTGCTGTGACTGGTTGGTTGTGACTGCATTCTCCACTGGTACAATGAAATTTAAAAGAACCTAACCTGGCTAAAAATATCTCCTCCATTTTCTGGATTTTGAACTAAATGAATTTTACTCACTGAATGCAAATGTACACACGCCTCTATCACCACAGATTTGTCAGCATGTAAGTTTTTTCCAAAGACTTGTCTCACCTTTATTCTGAAAGAAGAAAAAACCACCCAAAAGCTAGCATATGCTGTATTAATGTAAAACCCCTAGAGGGCAACTAAGCTTCAATTTCAACCTGCATAAATATTCAGCTCCTTAACTAGTTTACAGATTATGTAAACTATTTCCTTCAACCTTGTTTTTTTTTCCCCCTCGTTTAAAAGAAATGAATCCTTTTCATTCTCAAATCACATTATTGCTGCCTATTTAGTGTAAGTTAATCACCACTGCCCAACCAGAGACTGAGTCCTCAACCCAACAAAGCTCAAATGTGCGCAAAAGAGAACAATAAAGAAAACACATGCAAAGGCTCCATTGAAACAAAGACAGAAAACAAGCATATGAAAGTCTGAAATCACTTTCTTTGCATTAAGGACCTTTAACAATACACCTTGTTTATTATTCAGCTTAGTATTAATTTATTGCATGGCATCTGTTTTCTTGTACAGCAGTCTGGTTGCAAGTCTCAGATTTATGAATTGAAGTTTGCACTGTTGAGATTATTTGCCTGTTTTCCCCTACATACCAAGATTTCAGCCTTATGCATTTTGTGACAAAAAAAAAAAAAAAAAAAAAAAAGTGATGAAATAGGAAATAAGATGCCAACTTAGTTATGAAAAATAGCTTCATTTAGATTTTGGTCTTTAGCTAGAGTCCAAGACTGCTGCCAATGGTGAAAGTAAAAAAAAAAAAAGAAGAAAGTAATTGGAAAGTAAAATTACAAGTGCTTTTCCCAAATTTTGAAATTGGTAACCAGTGTCCAGCTGAGCCTTGTTTGCCATGAGCCAGCAGGCATCAACTGCTTTTCCCCTACTCTCACCAGATCTTGTTGTGAGCTGAAGGGCACTTACTACCCAGCCAGTCCACACCTGCACAGAATCTGCAGACACATTGATGCTTAATGTTAGAGAAGGCACTAACAAACCAACGGGATTCCCAAGATATGGAAGCAACCAGAGACAGACAGGAAAAAAGACAGCTCAAAGGAATCCTTAGGAAATGCTTCCAAAGTCCAAGGGTTTGTACACAGCTTTTGCAGGAGATCAAATACCCAAACAAAAATTGATAGCACTGCCATCCTTGCTTTATGCTTATCAATGCAATGTCCCATATGCTTTGATCACGACAGTTCTCCTCCATTTATGGTTTTATCTCAATTTACGTGTCTGAACAGAGACTGACTACGAGTAGAATACACTTTACCTCATTTTAGTCACCCAAAATTTCCATGTCCCACCCAAAGCTGATTCTGAAAGTACCCTCTTGTCCTTGTTGCCTTGAGCCTTGACAAGGAAGGGGTAAGGGGACAGGGAAAAGAGAGAGAGAGAGAGAGAGAGAGAGAGAGAGAGAGAGAACGAACTGGGATGTCTCCCATCCTACATGACTTAACCAAAAAACAAAGCAGGAGTTTGAGGAGCTGACATAAGACTCCAAGGGTGTTCCACTAATAAGGGTCTCCTCTCTCAACACTGCAGAACAGGATGAAGTAACTTTTATCCCCCTTGAGCTTTGAAAGACTGCAAAAGAGAGAAGAGGAAGGCTAGACTGTTTCTTACTCAGATTCATGCCCTCTGTTTGCTTGAAATATTGCTTGAAATACAACAAGCTTTAGGTTCTGACTTTTTTGTCACAAGTTCAGCCAAGGCTTAGAGACTGAGGACTTGACAACTGTTAGTACAAAAACGCCCAAGTAAAATGTTATTGCACAATCAGTTCAGGTCTGGACACACAAAAGACTGTGAATACCAGATCTCTTTATCAGAACCCAGACATCAGAGTATCAAACTTACAATCAAACTTAAGACAGTGACTACATTACATTAGAAATAAGGGGATTCTACCTGCTTCACACAAAAGAATTACAGTCACTGTTACAATACACTGCTTATGTGAAACATATCTGGCTGAACCTGATACCACAACACCACAAGTACCTTTAAGTACTTTTAACACTTTCACAGAGGCAATTATTTCTCCTCTTTATTAGAGTGGCTGAAATAGCTTTCAGGCAAGTCCAAGTCACTGCAACTCAAACATTAGGGCCACTGGGATCTGTAACATCAGGTCTGGAACAAACAGCACTGCACTGAAACTACCACAGAAAAGAAAATCATGAGCCCAGAACTGTTCATCTGAATTACTGGAGGGAGAAGGTAGCCAAAGCAAAAGTTTGCAACTCTGTTAAGTATCTTCTTTCTATAGAAGCGCAAAAATTATTTTTTGGGGCTGTAATTTTGCTAAATATTCTCTACCAACAATGAATGTTTCTCAAAGATTTGTACAGAGCCAGTAAGTAGTATTTATATGAATTTGACAGTAGACTGAAGAGGACAGATTCGCCCAGCAGTATTTTGGTTTAAAATTTCTGAAGTTTCGTAGCTACTCAATAGGTAAAGCATATCAAAACAAAGTTACACAACAGTCTCACTGAAGTAAAAGCATCTTTTCCATGCCATTCTCACTCCCCACAAAGGACTCAAAACTTCCTCAAGCTGTTTGGAATGTATAAAATGAAATATAAAAAACCATCACACATACATACATGAATATGCTTTTTAATTTCCTTAAATTTGGAATAGTTTTTGAAAGTATGGGGACACCTTTATTACAAAGACAAAGCTGAAGAACCACTACTACTCAACTGTCATGAAGCATTGTTACACGTAGTTAATATAAAATATTTTAAACATAGGACTTTTGATATAAGTCAATGAAGACACCAGAGAAGCTGTGAGCTCTTCTAGCACCCTGTTAAAGATAAGTTAATTACTAATTAAATCTCAAGTTATATAACCCCAAACATATAACATTCTTTGCCATATTCTATGGAAAGCAATGGTAAGATTCTGTTCATTAACTAGATACATGCTGAAGCCTAAATTTAACTTCAAAAAAACCCCCAAACCACTCAGAAAAGACATGCAAAGAAGTACAAGGAGAAAATCAGGACAGACCAGAAATGACAAAGATTATTTACACCAGAGAAAAATAAAGAGTTCTTTTCACCACTGGCCTTATGAATCATTTTGACTGGGCTGTCAGAGTCACTGTAGAAAATTATCACCCCAAAGGCAGGACAGAAAAAGTAATGAGCAACAAAGTTTGAAGTTGCAGACTGTGGTCACTCTTGTTTACTGGACAAAAAAAAGGCATTACTAACTAAAGGAAACCTTTCTTTAAACTCATTTTAGGAAAAACGTAAGAAGGCAGACCTCTTAATACCATAATTCAAGTCCCAAATTCCCTACAACCATTTCAACCCCTTCCCAATACAATGGATAAATACTAAGAGAAGAATCTGTTCATTCCATCCAAGGGAAATTTTCATGCACAGGTCTTCTGCATTATCTTCTTCAAAATTCCTCATATAAGTTTCTTTCTTACTCATTATCCCATCAGAATAATTAACTTCCCCCCTTTCCATGATTTCTTTCAATACCTTTGCTAGTATCCCTCTCAAATCTAGGATACAGCATCTAAACTGCTTTTCTTGTCCCTCATCAAAAATGTAAAGCCTCATCCATACCTCCAAAGCTCTAGCATTCCTTGATCATCCCCTTTCCTATCCTCTGACCAGCTCTGCAGCTCTTGATTCCCTATCCAAAACACCTCTCGCCTTCTGTTACATGATTACACTTCATGTAGAGGTATCCATCCTGATTTGAGGCAGCAAATATTCCAGGTGCTCTTTTCTTCAGAAAACATGTTAAAAAATAAAATTTTTAACATAAAAAAAAATTAAAAATAAAATTTAGAGGGATGACAGTATAGCACAAGTGTTTCAATACTGTAGTCTTTACTCCCTTCTCAGACACCAGACCTCTAACTAAACTCTTCAGAGCACAAATCTTTCTACTCTTTTTCTATGCAGCACCACTGAGACAACTACTGGAAAGCAATTACAACAGCAACAAAACTAAATTTGGGGGTGAGAAAGAGAAATTTTTTGTTGTTGTTGTTTTTAAAAGGACCTAAAAAATAATGCATGAGAACAGAGTTTTATTCAGCAACAGACAACATTGTTCTCTACCATATTAAAAAAACAATTGCGCATTGTCAGTGTTGTTACCATGGGACCCATTACCTACTACATCAAAGTGCTAGAGGGACAACTCACTTGGTTTGAGCTAAGCAATCTTTAGAACTGCTCTACGTGGAAAAAGATGCTTAAAATGTTTTCATCCCAAAACAGGATGAAAATTTGAGATTTCACTGTTTTCAGAAAACAATGAAGAACGCTTAGACCAAAATGCATGAAGAACACTTAGAACACGACATCTTGTTGAAAGTGTCTGTATTTGCCGAACTATATCTCAGCTTTGTCTTCTCTTATTGCCTGATAAGACCTGTGATTCCTGCCCCTTTTTTTTTGACTGGTTCTGCTGAGTCATAACATTGTACACAAAGATTTCAATTCATTTCAATTTTTAAGATTTGGATAAGCAATTGTCTTTGACAAATACACTTGTCAACTTCATGTGTTTTCTAAAGAACAGACAGAAGCAATCCCCTACCACCTTATGCTGAATAGAAGGTCAGTCAGCTTTTAGGCGGCCTGAATGCCCACTATTGCATTTCTGAATACACAGTAGCAACATTTTGACCAAACTAACGCTGAACCTAATCGTACCTATACAACACATTCTGACTTCAATAGTTGAAAAATAACCCATTTTCTGTGTGAAACTAACCCCAGGGTAATATTAATAATTCATATACAACAAATATTTATACACATGCAATGTGAATATAGCATGACCTCTTAAAAGTATTAAGATTTATTTACACTAAGTGCCAACTGTGTAACTGTTGAATGCAGTATCTAAGAGGGGTTTATAATGCAAAATTGCAGAGCAACTACTTCATACATTAAGGACAGGCAGCTAAAGTAACAGCTACTGTGAGTCACATGAACTGCCACCCACTCTGTCCACCTACGCCACGGTAACACTCTTAAAACTGCACCCACAGGATACCCCCACCATGGATGCAATGGATGCAAAAAACCACTTACAGAATCCCAAGTTTGTGCTCACTTGCTGGTAATAAGAATGACTGACACAGAAGAATCAAAATGTGTCAACTGGGAAAGAAAACTAAGATCAGCAAACACTGCATGTAACATCTGGGAAAACATAGTGGCTGGAACAGTACCCTCATCCTTTTGTTGAAAGAAGAACTTGATCATGTCTCCTCTACTATGGACACTCACTTCACACAGCTCTCTAAAGACTGATATAAATACCATGACATATCCAAGGGGAGCAGATACAGGCAAGGTTGAATTTCTCTATTTTTGCAGTTTGTGCCAATCTTACCTTACCAAGACCCTAAGACACAAAACCAGCTATTCAACCTAGCACTGTAAAGTGTAATAGTGAAGAACTGGAAACAATTAAAGCACATAAAAGCCATATACATCAATGCTAGTATCATTGCTGAAAAAAACAAGTTTGGAGAAATTATCATAGAGAAAAGACTTTTAAACTTTTCTCATCAGTGGGCAAAGAATTTCCAGTTACAGAAGTCAAATGAAGACAGCAACAATGATTCAGTTTTAATGGGGCGTTGTCAGGGAACAGTAATATGACTAAAGGGTAGAAACAACTGAAGATTCTGATGCTTGATTTCAAGTTTAACTCTTCCAAAAATCCAAGAAATTATACAAAAGGATAAAGGAAATTAGTTGGTTTTTTTTCTTTCCTTATATACAGTTAAAGTATTCCCATTCTGCAGATGTTAAAACACATTAATCCAGTCTGGAAAAATAGTTTTCCTCTAAAAACTGTATTACCAACTGAACACCATAATACAATAATTGTATCTCACTGTAAGAGCTTTAAATGAAGCAATCCTACTTTTCAACTTTCAGCAGTTACCTTGGTGAGTGCTCTTCTTATGGCTATTACTAGCATGCACTACAATAATCCACAAAAACACATGCATCCTCTATTTAAATCAGCATTTGCTAAGAACGTTTAATTAATCTGAGCTGTGTTAATATATTTATGCTGGACAGGGAAATCAATTTAAAATTCAGGATCTTAGCTGGAAACCAATAAAATCCGTAACTTGAGAAAAGCAAATTGAAGAACTGGACAAAATACAGGTAACCACATCTGCTCTGAACTACCAATATCACTTTAATATCTATACATAAAAATCTCTACCAGGTAAGAGAATCAAAATCAAGATAGGGCTTATAAGATATGGCAACCTGGCTGAAATTGATATTCATTAGAGTACTCTTTGCATGAATAGGAGCATTTGGACTCTGTGGTCTTTATCAGAGCCCCAGCTGGTAATGGTTGAAGGTTAATGCCTTACCCCATTCTGTTCAATTTTCTGTCCTAATTAGTCCTCTAAATCTATAGCTGTGAGCACCAAGTGTCTGTGCTCAAAAGAAACTAATTAATGCTAGCAAATTAGATCAAGTCCAAAGATCCAACAGCCAAACTCTTAAATGCTCCTTGTTAATAGGAAGTGTAGCTGTCAATAACTGCTGTTGGTGGCTATAATGAGGCCTCTTTCTTTCACTGAAAGTGATTTCATTTCTCTTTGTCCCTGTAAAAGCTGTTCCATTCCCTAATAAATAAAAAAAAAATTTAAAAAATTAAAAACCCCACACAACTAAGTTGCAGTGGTAAAGCTAGCAGTCTGACCCATTTCTTGTCATCAGCTGGGTTGAAATGACATGGACGGGGGGAAGAACAAAAATAATCAAACCAGGCAAGTTCCCTCCCTGAACATTTTCTTCGAAGTCCTAAAAATGAGTTAGAACACTGAAATTTATATCACCAAGCAAGAAAATAGGCCCTCATACTTCTTTTCTAAAAATTAGCTTAAGGCAGTTAATGCTGTTATCACTCAAACAAACAAACAAACAAACCAACCCACACAAATCTAGAATCTCATTTATTCAAATTCTAATTTACATATAGCTGTTCTCTCTGCCCAGTTTGTTGGAGCAAAGCTCAATATACCATAATCCCTCTAGAGATTGTATTAATTCACATAGTTAAATGCGATGAGAGTAAGTGTTCATTGGAAATATATAGCACTGAATAATTTCTTCCAAAACAAAAGCTACTTTGAGCAAACAAGAACATAATATAAAAATTCAGCCTCTTACTCTTGAGGAACGGCAGCCAGAAAAAAAACTCACACCAATTTACTATTAGTACTAAATATAACTGTATACTATCAAAACATCTAAAATAATTTAAATAACTTACAACACATATAACATAATGTAATATCAACAGTTTCATATAGGGTCATGTGGTCACACAACATAAGACTACAGTATACTTCAATATTCAGACAATAAATACAGCAACAGAGGACAACAATTTTCCTCTATTTTCCACCTGCAGTTTTGTTGCTGAATTGCAACTATGTACTAACCTTCCTCTCATAAAAATGGACTTCTTTCCTTTTTTTTCCCATCCTCCTAAGAGAAGGCTATTGTGGTCATAAAAAATCTGTGATTCCTCCACTGTAACCTCTCAGGCTTTCCACCAAACTCTGAATAATATGAACATAAGCACATGTAAGCAATTTCTGAGGACAGCAGCTCAATTTAAAAAAAGGTATCAACAGCTATCATGTTAACTCATTGATTTTTATCAGTCACTTGATCTTTTTGCTTTAGTCAATTAGAAGATTATTGTGTACCCAGATACTCCTAGGAGACGTGAACTTGAAAAAAAATTGTAAGGACTATATTTTCACAATGATGCAAAGTGGATGAGTGAAGTTCAGCTGTAAATAGTGATTTTAGTTTTAATACGCTATAAAACAAAAACACTCATCAAAATTTTTAAGTAGAGCTGTCATGTAATTTCCCTCTACTATCAGTCTTAGCATCTTCTGATGTCAGAACTGTAGGTACTAACAGGTTAATGCTGCCTCAGCATTCAACAAGGGTTGGCAACAATTAACAGAATTCAGTCTGCAATACCAAGGAAAGTGAACAATATCAAGCAAAATTTGCTAAGGATTTCACACATTTCATTATCTGCATTTCTGATAGGAAAGTATATATAAAAAGAATTTTTTTTTTTTTTTAAGAAGGAATATCTAAAGGCGTGCTTGGGCATTTAAATGTACAGCACCACATGTAGTTCAATCAGAAATTTCTTTGGATTTATGGACCTTGCTATGTCAGGTGTAAGGGTCATGGTCTAGAGCAGGTGGCCCCTACGGGGACAGAGATAATGTCAGTGACAGGACTGTTGAGCAACTGCACATTATCAAAACTCCGGATGACACTGGTCATGCTCAACTGTGGAGAAGCCTGCAGTAGTGTTGCATCCCATCATCTTCACTAAGTATCAACATGAGCCCTGAGGAGGAGAGGGCTAATGGGAAATCTGGAGAACGGGAGGAGGGTGGTTGCTTGGAAATGTCCTTTTCCAGCCACACTTTCCAAACCATTTTTAAAGCCCTGCCAAGTATCATGGTATTTTTTCAGCAACGTAACTCCAGTTGCTTTAATTTCACAGCTCCTACAGACAACAGAACCAACGCAACGATGTTCTCCAGTGAAAGTCTTCAACTCAGTAGAAGTAGAAATATTTTCTTTGGGTCCCCATCTTAAAAATTTTAAAATAGATTACTAATTTTTTTTAAAAGAACAGAACAACTTGTCATCTTGGTCAAAGGGATGTCTCCCACAGTATGCTTAAAATAAGAGATGGCTACATTTACTTTACCATCTTTCTAATGGTAGAACCAGGCTGAGTTGAACTATCTGTCCCTGCAGTCACCCTGAAAAACACGTAGGTCTATTTCCTACTTGAAGCCTTCAACCAGTCTCTGTTGCAGAAGACATCTGCAGGTCCCTCCTCATAACCTTAAAGGCCCAGATCCAGATGATGTGACAGCAACGGACAACAAAATTCAGAGGAAAGAAGTTCAGAACTTAAATCACTTGTCTTTGGAGCGAATCGTTCTTCTCCCAGAAAAAAAAAAAAGGCTGTGAGCTTTTGGAAGCTGGGCAGAAATGCTTTACAATAAAACAAATACACAAAACATTTACAATAAATATAATACAGAATTAATTTCATGACTGATTCTGTGACCCAGTGATTTCTTTTTGTGATCTCAATTCAAGACAACTTCTTCAGAGTCTAAACCCACATCTCAAAGTCAATCAGTCATTTCTATTTTCCAAGACAAAAATAGAAAGTAACCCAAAATTAAACCAAATTAAGCTGACAGTCCAAGTTTGTGTTACCAAAAAAAAAAAGAAAACCCATCAAGTTCAGTTTCAGAATCTGTAACTTTGGACAACAGAGTAAGTGTTCTCAAGAAATTAGACAAACTTTCCTTTAGAAATGATCAAGAATCAACCACAGCTCTTGCAGTTTTTTCCATGCCTGTCTCTAGTTTTAGAACATGGAGTCATGGAAAGCAAAAGCACAGCTGGATGAAACTACATAACTTTTAATGTACTAAAGGACACCATTCTAATGAAAAATGCTAACTCCAGATTCCTGAAACTTGCCATGATTTTGCTTTGAAGAAGCTTATTTGTATTTAAATTTTGTAACTGGAAATTAAAGCAAAACAGGAAAACATCTTGCCTAAGAAATTATTTCATGAAAACAATAAGCAAGGCAATGGCTAATAAATGATCCTTTTAGTTACTTAGGTTTGAAATGCAAGGACATACTGATACAGAAATATATAATTTAACAATATTTCAGGCAAAGTCATGCTACAGTTTGTAAAAATACCGTGAAACATTCCTGTATGACAATGATTTGGGGGTTTTTTGTTTGCTTGTTTTTTCACAGTTTTGCCCACAATTTCACATACACACATACAGTGCATGGATATGAACACAATAATACATATTTACATAATGGTCACAGAAAATTGACTAGTGCTTCCCAGAAGGCATGTTAACAGAATTACTACCCAAGCTAAAAAAAATTACCAATATATCCATTTTCACTGAGAAAAGTGCTTGAAAATCTTGAATCACACAAAAATAATTCTGAAACTGAGAGCTACAAAATTCTTAAGAAACATGCAGCACCAACAAGAACTTACATTGAAACAATCTGAAAAAAAAAAGTTGTAACCAAACTTAAATAATCTAAGTAAAATTAAATATGACCAGACACAATACTTAATTGTTCTTAAAAATTATCAGGTAGACATACTTTCCATGGTTATTTCGCTAACAACCAAACACAGCAATGAGCCACCCATTTAACTGTGCACTAGAGTAGTAGATTACTTCTTAAGTTAACAAAACCTTTATTTATTTATTTATTTATTTGTTTGGTTTTGTAACCCTTGGGGTTTCTTTTCCTTGGACAGCTCTGGAACACGTGCTGGACAGGCTGTCATTACTTGCATTATTAGCTCTGATAAGCACACAGCTCTAGGTGGTATAGCTGCAGGCTAAGGTACTGGGCTGGCTACAGATGGACCCCTGTGCTCATGCAGAGCACTATTGAATGTACAGGGGCTCCCCATAGGGACACATGTGAACCCAGCCTGACCAAGCCAATTGTAAGGGCCCATACTTGTGGAATAGCTTTATTTCCTACACTACCAATGCATTTATCACAATTTCCTAAAGACAAAAGGAAACAAGGCTCTACTAAAAGGAGTTTCTGAAACATGAAACATAAAGCAGAAAAATCCTACATTGAGAGAAAGTTAAATGAGTATCTCTGCCCTCAGTGTAAACAACGCCATTACATGCATGTGTGTACACTCCAGAGCACACAAACCAAGCCACAAGAGCTTTGATTACTTAATTACGCAGCTTATGTTCGTAGCTTATAATTGTTTACAGCATAAAAAGCATAGCCTATTTACTCTGATTAACACCTATCCCTGTGTACTAACAAGACAAATTTATTCCAGGAATAATCTCACAATGGATTTATGAGATGGTAAATCTACTGATCACAAAACTGCTTAAGCTTCATTTCCCATGGTTTGGTCGCTCCGCTCCACCCAGATGAAAAGGTGTACAACAAAATAACTGAAGTTTGGCTACCACCTTTTTATTTTAATAGAGGTATTAATGTGGGGTTTTACTTGCCTATTTGGTTAAAAAATGCTTCAGAAATACTCAGTTTCCACTTCTAATTTTCACACAATTTGATCAAAGCTGGCTTACAGGTGACAGAGGAATGAGGGAGAGAATGCATCCACAAACCTTTTTTTCCTAAAGATAGAAAACTAAACTCTGTACAGGAGAAAGAAGGAAGAAATTATAATTTTGCCTAACATCACAGAAAGAGAAAAACTGTATCCTTTGGCATTAAAATTTATGGAGGGAAAAAGATGGAAAAGCTGTAAGGTAATGGTCCACAGTTCATAGCTCAAGAACCTCCAATACTGGTTGCTGCCACAGAAAATGAAGATGCTGAAACCAAAGTCCTCATGTTACATGAAGTTCAGAGGAGAAAAACAGATACATACTGTCCCATTGGTTAACCTCAAACAGTATTACACAAATAGCAAGTTCTCAAAATACTCTTAACTGGCTATCGAATGACCCACACTACTGCAATTGCTTTTCATCTTCATTTTTTTGTCCCCAACAAAAAGGTATAGAGTTCAAAGTAAAAATGATTCAACTATTGTTCAAACAAAAAAAAAGTTCTGTTAAGTCCTTCTGGCAGGACTGGAAGGCATCTGTTACATGATGCCACTTTCCTTTGGAAGTCATTACTGTAACACTACTTTTTAAAATTTTTTGGAGAACCTCTAGAAGTAGCTGCTTAAAAATACACTTAAAAATACACTTTAAAATATGACTCCAGTCATAGAGTGTCCTGGTGAAAAAACTCCAGAAACGTCCTTTGAAGCTCCTTAAATACCAGCAAAACACAAAAAGTCAAATACCACTGGGGAAATAATTGTTCTTCCTGCTGTGGTAAAAGCCACTGAAATCATTCAGAGAAAACAATATGGCAACAAACTAAAATGCATTCCTTTGTCAGTAAATACTGCTGTAAGATGCACAGGAGACACTGATAAAGACTTGAAGAAACAAGTGTTAAAACAAGTTACAAAGTGTGGGAGGTTTGCTATACAGTTGAGTGAAAGTACAGAAGACTTCTTGCACCTTGTGGTATTTGCATCTCAATGATGAAATGCACAAAAATTTTTATTTTTTTTTGAGCCACTGAAGGAAAGACATACTGGAGAAGATCTATTCTCAACAGGAAGCAGCTTCATGAATAAAAACAATGTATTATGGAAAAAAACTGTGCAAATGTAGCCACTGATGGAGTGGCTGCTTCGACTGGAATAAAAAAAGGGACTCCAGACTAAGGCTAGGGGCCATGAAAATCCCTGGCACCACACAGTGGTTCTCTGGATAACTTCTGGCAAAGTGCTTAAAAGAGTTATCTTTTCTAAAAAAAAAATGTGTCAGGTTTGACAAGTGCTCCAAATCCACTGACCTTTTCAGCGATGGCAACTGGCTATGAGTAGTTTGCTACCCAGCAGGAATTTCCAAAAACTACACACTCAAGCGTCCCTTCAAGGTGAAGGTGTCATTTTAACAATGAGTAAGAAAGCAACTCCTTTGCAAAAGAAAATTGCACTTCGGAGAAAGCATTTTGAAATAGGTGTTTGGATGCGTTCATCTACTTATGGAATTTTTGGTTTGGCTTTGTTGGTGAACAAAATGTGTGTCACCTACAAAAATCTCCTACATCTGTACACTTTAAAAGGATATAAACAAAACTTTCTAACCTGTTAAAAATCTTCCTGAGGAGAGTTTTAGGGGGTTGAAAACACTGACACACAATACCTTCTCATTAGTTTGGAAGAAAAACTGATTGACCTCAGAGGACAAGATAATTTATTACCCAATTTCAAGCAAAACATTTGCAAAACTTGTGGATAGGACTGAAAAATGAGTATAATTAAGTAAAATTTAGTAAGTGCAAGCAACTATGTACTTCTTCCATGGGGATCTATGCATCTCTGTAAGGTATCTTTTCCAGGCATGACATCCATTAAGATCAAATGTTGAAATAAATTAAACTTGGAACCAGATACTCAAATTCCTATAGCACAGTGTTAAAGATTCTAAAAACTATGATGCATGTTCAGTCATAGAGATCTCAACAAAAAGTACTGTTATTAACAGTAATCTTTTTAGATTGATAAATAGCTTAAAAATATTTTAAAGAACTGTTTATTTAATTGTATTTCTCACTCTTTTTTAGCTTTCATTTTTATGTTTTGTAATGTACATAACATACAAGTACAGTGATACATTTACCTAATTTATAGGATATAAATGAACATATTTATATTGGGATTGTGCAGTCAGAATTTTTTTTTATTGATGGGGTGCATGAAAAAAAGAAGTTTAAAGAGTACCGGTCTGGATGACTGGATGCAAATGCTCTTCACTGAAAGCTGACACTTGTACAGATTAATTCTATGGCTTTTCATCCATTCTTACATCCCTCCTAGCAGCAGCATTCCGGGCTAATCTGTGTGTAAGTAGCACTCAGCAGAGGTGGTGACTCCACTTTAAAGAGTTATTGTCCAGAAAATTAAAACAGAAGCGCACCGCATCACCCTATTTCAACATCTGTCTAGTAACATGTGTGTATTTATGTGCATGGACCATTTCAATGCTGGGGCAAGGAAGGTGATTTGGGAACATTTAAACAAATGAGAGATGCCTTAACTGAAGGTTTGCATGGGGCAATTGAATTTATGTAAGTATTAAATATTTCATACATAAACACAGTAACTCTTGTGCTCTTCTATCACCACCAGACTGAGATGTGAAAAGTTTGATAATAATCATACTAAATTCTACATCCCTTGAGAACAAGTCATTTTGGAAAACAGTCCACATCACCATGCACCCAAAGCCAACACAGTAGATTTATATGCTTCAATATTGGTTTCACAGTGAACTGATAAGATGGAGATCACACATATTATTCTCTGACTACATGATTTCAAAAACAAGGATTATATTCAGGGCACAAAAGTGAGTACATCTGATCTCCTAATGAATATTTGACTCTTACCTTGCACCTTATCTGAACACAGCTCCTTGGCTCGATCCCTCATTATTTGTGGAATCAAAACATCTTTTTCTACATGTCTCAGCTTAGAATTTCCTGCAAGAGTGAAAAAAAAGATAATTTTGAAAAAAAAATATTATCTATACATCAGAAAGAGTAAATCTAAAGAAATAACACAGCATTGCTTATATAACATACAGGAATACACTAAAATTGTCACAAACAGCAGCAGAAAGTACCATGAAAGGACCACATAGATCAAAAGGATGGAAAGTCCAAAATTTGCTCAAATACAAATATGAGCATTATCATGAATATTTATATTTTTTTAAATGTACACTATTAAACAAAAATAAAGGAGCAAATTCTGGCAGCACATTTGAATTTCTGCCTTACTGAATTAAAAATCTGCATAAAGACACTACAACAGTTAAATACTTTATTTCTAGATACTAGTATTTTTCTGTGCACATTATCTGTATGTACTCTTTCATTCACTGACACAAAGCTGAGAAAAATAGCACATACTAGAGCACAGCCTAGAATTTCCACGTATGGCTACATGGAAGACTTCACTTCTTCAGGGGAAAACAAAGTCTCTTCAAGGGAGGATCTAGGAGCTTTTTCACTGAGAAATCCAACTCAAAAAGAAGAAATGTTGCTGCTTGATTTCTATACTTAAAAGCAAAGTTGTAGTTTGCTTTCAGTTGTCTTCAGAATTCTCTTAAGCTAGTGATTTAGAATAAAAAACACAGATAATTACAAAAAAAAAATTACTACTTTTCCCAAATCCACTTCCTTCAAAACCAAGGGACAAAAATTGATCAAGAACAGTTTTTTACTTCTCAGTTTCTGAGTTTAAAGGACATTTGCTCAGAACACTGTATAGTCCAAAGTAGTTATACCAAATATCTGGTTTTCATCTTCAAACACACTATTTATTCATCCTTTGGAGGTGATATCACATTTCAGTATCCCATGAGTTGGGAAGCTAACACTATGAATATTCTACTATCAGATGGAGTTATTTTGGGTGACAATCACTTCAATTTAAAATCACTTAAGAAAAAAAAAAAGAGATGAAATGAAGAAAAAGTAAAAGTGCAATGTATTGAAACTAAGGAAAGAACTAGACTTCAAGTTACCTACAGTCAACTATTTTTCAGAGCATTTTTGGTTACTTCTCCATAAAAAAACAACTGAAACGAACATTTATCACTCTTAAGCCATCATCTTTTAAAGTTTACTAATGCTAAGAGATTACATTATGAGATTACACAGTATTGTATATGTGATATTACTAGTGGCACGTGGCAACAAGAAAAGATTACAATGAGCAATATACAGAATCTGAACTAAGACATTTCTCCTCAAAAATATCCTTCTTAGCATTTCTACAGCAGAGAAAAAACTCTGTGCATACAACAAAAACACCAAGAACAAATGGCTCATGACTTAGATTTGCTTCCATGCTCTGATTTTCATATTAAAATATTACAAACACCAGATTTCTACAAATACATTATTTTACAGATAATATATTACAAATATCCTTCATTTTAACTTTCTGCAGAGTATCAGTGCAATTACCGTACCAAACACTTGGTACAGTACATAGGCTACAGATAAGACAAAGCTGTCAGAAAATTTCCAAGCAGGTTTTGTAAACAGGACCAATCAGTTCAGCTGAATGACTTGGCAGGAACTGGCACCACCATGCTATGTGCCCCAGCTCCACTCACTCCAGTCAAAGCAAGCTGGCACTGCAGCTTTCCTGTCCTCTCTGCATCCTATGATGCTCTTTTCCCTCTGCCCACACAGACAGGCTCAGCAGCCCTGTGGTGAACGAAAAAGGAAGTTAATTTCCTTTAAAGGTAAATAAATTTCCTGTTAGGAAATTTTTCAGCTAGGTAAATTCCCTGATTCAGTTCACTGTGTAACTCCAAAGCTGCCCATATGAGGGAATTCAGTGAGACTAGGGCAAGAAGAAAGACCTGAAGCATTATGAGTACCACTGGCTCAAATTAAAGCATAAATTTCTGCTGGCCAAACTTTCTTTTTCCAAACTCAATTAGGCTATACTGGTGCTTGGAGTACATAGATACAGTTAAGCAAGTGGGCTGTCACGTGGCACCAAAAGGGAAGTTTTACCAGTCCTGCATTGCCCTCACTCACTCCCATCACATCATCATTATTATGCACCTAACCACGCAGTGAGTGAGCAGGTCAAAACAGAAAACTAACTCAAATACATGTTAAAAAAAGTGCTTCTCAGCTTACTTACACTTTGGAGTAATTAGATCTACTTATCTACTTCCCATAATTAGCATCATAATTAGAATATCCTAAGTTGGAAGGGACCCACAAGGACAGTCAAGTCCAACCCTCGGCGCTGCACAAGTTCAACCTTTATACCACAGTATACAGTAAATTCACAAATACAAGCCGCACTGAGTATAAGCCGCATCTCTGGGTGTTGGCAAGTATTTCGGTTTTTGTCCATAAATAAGCCGCACCTGAATATAAGCCGCTCTGTCGTTCGCAGCGAAGACCCGCGTGCAACAAAGTTGCCAAATAGTAACAGAATGGCGGCAGGGCGGGGTTTACTGGCTCGGCTCGGGCTGTGCAGGTTCGGCCCGCTCGGGGCTGCTGACGGGGCCAGGTGGCCCAGTCCGGCGCTGCCGCTCAGCGGGGCCACTGGGGGCCAGCCGCTGCTGCCACTGGGCTCGGTCACCACGGCCCGGCGCTGCCCTGTGGTGGCAGGCAGGGACGGAGCCCCCCGCCGCCTCCCAGAGCCACGGCAGTGGTGGCCTAGGTCCCCCCCCTCCTCCCCGGGCCGCGGCAGTGGCAGCCCGGGTCCCCCGCCGCCTCCCAGAGCTGCAGCAGTGGCGGCCCGGGTCCCCCGTCTCTTCCCTGGGCTGCGGCAGAGGAGGGAAGGAAAGACCTCTCCCTCCTCTCTCCCGGCCCCCCGTGCTGCCTGCAGGCAGCCAGGCTCCACCCGCGGTGCAACAGAGTAGCGATTTGTAACAATCGCAAAATGCCGACTTTGCAGCTGCTCGGGTCGGCACTCCGGCAGGCACTTCTGAGGTTGTAAATGTCAGAAAATTATTCACATATTAGCCACTCCTGATTATTAGCCGCATTTCCGGTTTAGGAGCAAAATCTTAGTCAAATTGGTGCGGCTTGTATTTGTGAAATTACTGTACATGGAAATGTAGCAGAGAGAAGTCTTTAGAGACTGGGAAGAACAGGTGGGTTTCCCCTGCTGGCAAAGCTGGCCAGAAGCATCCAGAATTTTCACAATGACAAAGCACAGGGCTCCAATGCAAGGATCAGTTATCCCGCTACTGACAAAGAGGAGAACTGGGTAGGAATGCAACTAGAGGCTAGAAGGGAAACAGGACACAGGAACATCTGGGGAAAAAAAAACCAAACAAGCAAACAAGCAAAGAAGAAAAAAAAAAAAAAAGGAAAAAATAAAAAGAGAAGACCTCCTTGTTAGCCCAGAACAGTCAAAAAGACTGTCAGGTTTTCTCTCAGGTTAAACACCCAATCTTCTGTTTGATTACTCAAAAGAAAAGAGGTGTAAGACTGATAGCAAGGAGTAGCTCTACTGGTGTTAACACCAGCACAACCAGAACCATGACAGAACTGTGCTCCAGGCAAATTCCTTCTTTTTAGTCCCATGTTGTCAAGCCTACAAATGCTGAAAATGCAGGAAGGAGAGGGCACATCAGGACAACCGAGCAGCATCCAGTAGAAAGAATGAGGAGAGAGCTACAACAGCAATTCAAAGGTAATTATACAACATTATAAAGGAAACAACAGTAAAAACTATTTATAAATTCATCTACAGTTTTTAAACAACAGTAAAAACTATTTATAAATTCATCTACAGTTTTTAGAAGAATCTCTGTTGTGAAGTACCAGTCTTAGTATTTCTTTCTAATTTTACAAATGTTTGTATTTACAGGATTTTGCTTTTGTATTTTTAATTAGAAAATATTTAGTGCTTAATAATGGCTGGACTCAATGGTGTTAAACCTAGCCTAAGTGAGACTATGAAAAGCCCATGCAATTTTAATTATCCTACACTGTCTAGGTTTCAGGTTCTGGGTGCAAGTACTTCTCCAAATAGCTCAAATGCAGATGTTCAGTTTGGGCAATGCTGTATTTACTTGTGATTTTCAACCAGAACATTTTAGGTATTTGAATATTCTTCCTTGATTCTGAACTATCCATTGCATTACAATTACAGTGATTTTCCTCCAACAATCTTGAAACACTTTAGTAAAAGTCAGTATCCCTAGCATTTATACAAAATATTTAAGAAAACAAGGTGCAAATACTAAAAATTGAGGATACCAGCTAAAGCAAACGTGTTCACATGCAAAGTAACTGCATTTCTGATACTGATGTACAAGCACTTGCAAGATCATCAATCCAAGCTATTAATTTCTGCAGTAACATATATGGCAAGAGCTTTCAAAGAACACCATCACCTCAGAAGCAAGATTTCACCAAAAAACATGCCACCACCATGATGTGAAACCACCAATTCCTTTTGCCATTTTTCCAACTACATTACAGGTTTCCCCCTTTTGAAAGTTCATATTCTGCACAAAGAAAGGTACTTCTTATTCTAATACCAGATTTGATGCAGACTAGTGCCCACAGAAAAAGCTGCATTTATTTCATCATGAAAACATTATTCCCAGACAAATAAGAAATATATTTTCCTACAGTTTGCCTTCTGCATTTGAAAGCTGATACCTTTGGTTCCCACACACATTCTCCACACACTTTTCCTGGTTTTCTGGGTAGGTTGTTTGAAGAGATCATGACATTTTGCCACAAAATGAACCACTACGTTACAGCTCAGCTTTCAGAGGGCCAGAGAAATGCTAGCAGCAGCTTTTTCTTCTCCCTCTGCCAGCCCAAACCTGGGCATTTTTTTTTAGACGAATTCAATACTTTTATCCTTACCTTACTTTCTGATGAAATTTCTAAGTACCATCAGACATCATGAGGGACAGACAGATGAACACAGATAATCAAGTAAAGGTTACAAAACACAGACTAAATACTATTAATACTAAAAACTAAGTATCTTGTAAAAACATACACAGAAGTTAGCCAGAATTAAAATGAAATGCAGGCTTCCAGAGGCTATAGCTAAACCACTAGCTCCTTAAAAATATAAGTCTATAGGCAAGGAATCTGTGTGATAGAACTACTGAATGTTTCCTAAAGACTGATCAGCACATGCCAGAACGCTCCTCTTGGGAACAAGGAACAGATGAGAAGATAAAGAACAGTGAAAGAAGTTACAAACTTGCAGGGGGGAAAAAAAAAGACAAAAGGGGGGAAAGCTACAGAAAAGGGAATACCTTTGTGAAAGAGAAATTGTTTTGCATAAACCTCAGCCCAGTATAAAGAATTAAAGAGAGAGATTACTAAACTGGGGGATATCCCTATTCAGCAAATCACTAAGAAAAATTTATGATTTGTTTAACAAATAAAATCTGTGGGGTTTGGCAAATCTCAGTACTTGTGGCTCTCTTGTTCAATACAATCTGTAGAGTACAAGACTACAGTTGCAATAATAGCCTTCTGTGGTTGATGAAAACCCTCAGCTGAAAAAGCTCTTTATTGTCATGGAAATCCAAGGACCACTGGTCAGTTTAAAATTTTTGTTATTTTTGTAAAAACTACCAAACTCCAAAAAACTAATATACATTAATAAGAACAAGAACATCCCAACCACTAGAACACATCAAATTGAAAGCTGGGAAAACAGATGACAAATACTTTGCTGTCTTTCTAGCTTCTGACCAAAGAACCCAGGATGACCTTGAGAACAACAGGAGTACAGTGCAGAGCTGTGCTGCAGGCAGCAGACCTTTCAGGGGAAGAGGAGAATGACATACAAAGCTGCTTTACAGTCCTAACAACAAAAGGGACTGTAGCAGCTTCTTACATCAATTAGAACACTATTACAAGAAGAGGATACCAAGACAAAAGCTTTCCTAGAAGAGTGTCCTGAGAGAAGTCATATCATCTCCCCACTTCATTCAACACAGATGGTAACTGACTTGCTCACCCTTTACTCGTCCTGCTGGTAGTTAACAGCTCTGCTCTCACCTCTTCAATGAATGCAGGTAGCAGGGACACAGATTACTCAGAAAAGTTGAAATCTGCTCTACCCAGATACTTTAAAAAGCCTCACACTTTCTCCATCCAAGGAGAACTGAGTCAAGCAATTCCAGTAACAGTCTTTGAAATGTGCATTTCTAGTTATACAACCTATAATTTGGATTTTCTTGATTTTTTTGTTTATCCACATTCAAAAAATGCTCAAAATTGTACTTCAAATACTATTGCTTCTTCATTAAGAATCACAGTTTATATGAAGAAGAGAAAGTTTTAGTAACTTTATATCATTTTAATTAGCAACTATACTACCTCATGTTTTTCTTGAAATCCCAGTTGTGTGAACTTTTAAACATCAGTTACATTCCTTCCTAGCAAAAACGCTGTAGAAAGTTCAGTCAAGGTTCATGAATCCAAGTTAAAATACAACACTCCACAAAATACACCAATTTTAAAAACAATCACTTTCATTATTTTGGGAGATTGTTTGAGAAATGTGAAGTCATAAAGGGAACCTTCTTTTTTATTACACTTTAATATCTTTTTCCTACCAGCTACCATGAAAGGTAAGTAGTTAAGAGTAGACATATTTCGAAGATATCTTTCTTTTTTAAGATAAGAAATAAAACTTGAAAAAGTATCAATGAGAACTTCAGCACTAGAAATAGCAGTTACTAAAGTGAAAACGGAAGAAAACCAAGGAGATGCATGCAGAATTACCGTTCTCTAACCTATATCACATTTAAAGAAAATCTCCACTGCAAAGAAGCTGTATTTCTGGAAGGGAAGGTCATGTTTTCATTTATGACAAGACTACTAAAACTTGGAATTTAACAGCCATTCTGCCATCTTTTCCATATACAGACCTACAGTATACACAATGCTTGAGATGGTTTGGAGAATGAATAATAAGTTTACAAGTAAGTTGCAAAATTGCATTAATTTAGAGGATTCAGTTATTCTTCATGTCACTTAGTAAAAATTGTTTCTGTGAGGCAAATAGTCAATTTCTTTACAGTTTTGCTTTGAAACACTTGCCTGTGAGCTAATTTTAAAAATACCCAGGAAAAGTAAACTTTTCTTAATAACAGCAGGAACAGCACAGTGTCCACTGCCTGCTTATTGGTAAACATTCCTTGCATCAATCAGACTATTGGCTCCAGATATTTTTATTTTTTTACAAAGAAATCAGATCTATTTTAGTGTACCTACAACAGTGTTTTGAATAAGCAAACATAATTAGAGCTTCCTACTCCTCCAGGAAAAGAATGCATTCAACCCAAAATTTTCATCTCCATTATTCTGCCTAGCTTATTCCCCTTGTATTAAAAAAAAAAAAATACCACTCTTAGGTTAATTCATGTGAATCATTTATGCATATATGCATCATAAAAACTTATCCAAAAAGTCTGAATCATTGAATATATTATCAAATACTCAAAACTTCTATTGAAAACACTAAGTCACACATCAGAACAAATTCGTTTAGAAACAGACCCATTAAAGTCACAAGAGGAAAAAAAAAAGAACCCATCTCTTTCTAAAACCTTAGGGTCTTTTCCTACAATTGTAATTGGATGTCTCAATTAATTCTTTAAGTATCCATTCCTGTAGCCTTTGGGAGGGCTTCTGTGCCTTTACCGACAAGGGGTCAAAGCTACACAACAATTTCAGCATCTTGTTTTGCAAACTTTAGTCCTAAAAAGCCCCACAGAATCCTGTTAAAGGTAAAGAACTTAATCAGTCAAAGACATCCAGTGTGAACTGACAGATGATGGACCAGACCGAACAAACACCTTTATACATATGTGAAATGCTACTGAGTTTTGGTAACTTCATTTGCACATCGGTGTTTGCATACAAACTAGAGTCTTAAGTAGTGAGTTTCTACTGAGGTTTTAAAATATAGAAGGACAATATGAAGTGACAGAAGTGTTATAATCCAGGTGAAACTAGATCTGTGATACCCTGTTTTAAAAGCAAAAGAAACTTATCAATGCAGCTTTTCTATGCAGTATCCTTTTTTCTTTAAAGGTATATGAATAAATTTATTTGCATTTTAAAAGTTCCAGATTTTGAGATCTTTCTAATACTGACATCATTTTAAATTAAGATGGAGTACAGGGATGACAACACCAGGGAAAATTTCCAAAGCTTTAACTTCTCACCATTCTATCATCACCTCAAAGTCAATTTTCACCTTTTTCACTGGCTGAATTTGTTATCTTACATTTTGCTTTTGGGCTCAGTAGTACTGGATTACAAGAATGCTGCTTGCTAAAAGTGAACAATGGCTGTATTACAGCAAGTCTGTAATACCTAGAAAGAAAAGGAAAAGCAGACCTGACAAAGCACACTTTCTTGTTAATTACATGCAGATTGCAAATGCTCATACATCTAGTGAGTAATAACTAAAACCAAGCCAACACAAGGAGATATTTTTACACTGCTGATCACACAGCAAATCCAGTTACAGGGCCTGAAAATTAATTACAGATTAGAACTTAATATTTACTATTGGAAATAATGCAGCTTCATAGCACATAGCCTGTACCATTGTTCAAGCATGACAGACCTGGCAGTTAGGAAAACTTAGGTTGTTAGCTACCTATAAAGGGAACACCTCAGCCCACCTCAAGTCCCATCTGACAACAGATAATTCCAGCCAAATGCAGAAAACACAGAGCGAGTAACAACTCGGGCTGCGGACTGACCGAGGATTAACTCAGCAGAGCCAGCCATAATTCCACCACTGTAAAGCTTCTGAGTGCTTCCTTTGGTAACTGAGGCAAAATTCTCAACACAACTTTCTGTCACTTAAGCAAAACACCATGCAGCAGGATTTCAGCAACCAAAGACACAGTTTAGGGCTTTTTCTGAGATGCCAAAATATACTAACAGCACAGACACAATTCAATTCCTACATATAGGATAAAGTTGCAAGCGTTTGAAAAAGTCAAGCCCACACATTTCAGCACCTCTTGTCTGAAATCAGTCCCAAGTATATAATCCCTATTTTTTCTGTGCCCCTTCTAAATAACAATGAATGGTGTCCAAGAATTTAATGCTTACTTCCACTTGGAGTAAGAAACAGAGAAAGATCCTGAAAAAACACAAATAATCTGAATTGTGTAAACCAAACAGATCACATAAAATAGAGCAGTGACATAAGAAACTGCGCAATGATTTGTACCAGAAACAGGAGGTGAGTAAGAGGTAGATCCGACATAGAAAGAGCAAAGTACCCAACATGGATGAGGAAGAGACGCAGGAAAAATCTAACAACCAACAAATCCCCCAGTTCTTACAAGAAGAGATGTAAACCACCTAAGATTTGCCACCATGCTGAATACCATTAATCAGCTGCTCCAGCACTACATAGTCCTTCTTGGCAATTTTCAGAAGTGTGCGATAAGGTAATGAAAAACAATGTAAATCACAAATTTATTTCATTATAGAAACAAATTTGCCCAAACTCCTTGAGAGCTTGAATATTTAGCTCTTTAGCCACTCCTTTCAAGATAAAATTTATACCTTTCATTCCAAATAAAGAACATCACACAAATGAAGAGCAAGTCTAATGAATAACAGGACTGAATACCATTCTTTCTGCATTTTTTAAAACGTCTTTAACTGGAAGTAAGAATTAAGAGACAAATAAAAAACAGTGCCTACCACTGACTTGTGTACCTGTGTAGTAAATGAACAAACAGTACATACAATATAAATGAATGAACATCATGGAAACTAACATCAGGGATATGATCAAAACACACCAGTGTTCTCTTAAGTTTCAGAGCATGAGGTGACAAGGCTAAAAGTTACATTAACACAAGGATTGCAGATGTTTTTCTGGCAACTTATGTTATTAATCACAAAAACTATCTAAAAGCAGTTTAATTAAAAGTTGAAAAAGAACAGTTGAAAAGGAACTTTTCCTTTTACTATATTTTTCCCTTTAAATAAAACATTGCTTTATCCTCTATTATTTTATCCTTTCTATCTTTTGACACTGTAATTTCATTCTTTTCAGTGTATTCTTCTAGCTCTATTGCACTTGCCACTTTGAAACAAGCCACATTCATTCTGCAAGCCCCAATTTTTTCCATCCACTAATAAAACTGCTATTGCATTTAACAACCCAGACTTCCACCTGACATGAAGAAAAAGACACGTTAAGTAGCTTAGGAAAAATACCAAATCAGTCTTCCAGCCTTCTGCTTTTAAGCTCTGTGTCAAGGATAGGTACCAAAACCTGTACTATCTCAGCTATTGTCCATTATCCACTTTACACATCTGTGAATCTTCAACTAGGAATCCAAACATCACCACTTGAAAATGACAGCTATAACTAAGTGCACATTAAAAACAAAATGAGCTTTCTCATAACCCATGGCCTCTACTACTAAAAAAAGCACCCAACATAGATTTGGAAGTGCTGCATACAAAAATCGAATTCAATGCTGGGCTGCAGCATATTCATTCTGGAGAAGGATAAAACAAAATAGTGTAACATTTTCCTAAACAGGGAGGAGCTGTTGACTCCCTCAAAGGCAGAGAGACCCTCCAGGAAGACCTAGACAAATTAAGGGCTGGACAATCACCAACCATGTGAAGTTTAAAAGAGTTTAGCATCTGGGATGGAGCAATTCTGGATATACAGACAGACTAGGGAAAAAGCATCTGGAGAGCAGCACTGCACAAAGGGACCTGGGAGTTCTTGTTGACGGCAAGTTGAATGTGAGTCAGCAGTGCCCTGGCAGCCAGGAGAGCCAGCCCTGTCTTGGGTGCATCAGGCACAGCATCACCAGCCAGGCAAGGGAAGGGATTGTCCTGCTCTGCTCTGGGACAGCCTCACCTCGAGTCTTGTGTGTTTTGGGCACCACAATACAAGAAGGATATAAAACTTTAGGAAAGCATCAAAAGGAGAGCTACAAAGTTGGTGAGGGGTCTAAAGGAAACAAAAGGCCTAGAGCCACTCAACGAGCAGCTGAGCTCACTTGTTTGTTCAGCCTGGAGACTGAAGGGAGATCTCATTGCAGTCCACCACTTTACCACAAGGGGAAAAACCAGAAGCTTTAAGCTGAGTTAGGGGAGGTTTTTTTAATTGGATATTAGAAAAAGATTTTTCACCCAGATGGTGGCTGGGCACTGGAACCGGCTCTCCAGGGAGGTTCTCATGACACCAAGCCCGACAGAGATCAAGAAGTGTCTGGACAACACATTCAAGCACATGTTGTGATTCTTGGGGAAGTCGTGTGCAGGGCCCGGAATTGGACTAGAGGATCCTTGTGGGTCTATTCCAGCTCAGGATAATCTGTGATTTTATGAACATAAAATATTGTGAAAATGTTTACTACCAATTTATTTTTTTGACATAATTACCTAATGACACAACCACAGTTTCTTCCCAAACTATGGCTATCAAGAAACAAATCCCATACAAATCACGACACAGTGTTCTACAGAGTGAGTTTCAGAGGACTCCTTGATATTCACTCCCTACTGTCTTTCAAAGCCATGAGAATACTTGTGTCTTTTGTGACCATAAAAAGAAGTACCGGTCACAGTAACAATTTACAGAACCATGATCCTCTGTTTTTTCTCATATGAGCCAAGAAGTAGTTAAAAATGATGACATTAAAACCTACCACACCAGGGTACTTGGGTTAACACCTTAGTGATACAAACAGGGTAGCTCACACCTCTTGCAGCTATTGCTCCAGTTTCTCTACTACCTCACGTAGACATCTCTACTTTTAGTTCATTCTGGTTTTCAACAAAGCTGTATAAGCCAGAAACTGATGGAGAGCAGGGGAGGGAACCAAAAGATAGTGGATAACAAGGTAGCACATTTAGACAGGTGGCAGTAAGCAACGCCACCACTGAGGAGATGAATCTCAGTATTGGTGTCATATAGCAGGTACCCAAGGTACATCCTTAGCAGTCCTACCACAGCTAACATACAACCACAGCATGGTTTGGGAGGGCCAGATAATGTCATTATATACATAAATAGGGAAGCAGAACGCTGATGGCTTCAGTGTTTGGTGCCATGCTTTTTGTTCTCCACTGAAATCACAACAGGTTGAACCGTTGGGATTAGCTCAGTTAGAGTATGCTGCTAATAACACCGAAGTTGTAGGTTTGATCCCATTATGGATCACTTATTTAAGAGTCAAACTCGATCATCTTTGTGGGTCCAGTACAACTCAGAATATTCTGTGAATCCATGAATTAACTAATGTAATAACTAGGCCTTTTCCAAAGGACAACTGGGAAGTAAAATTACACTGTAGATGAACAT
Organism: Catharus ustulatus; assembly: GCF_009819885.2. Taxonomy (NCBI): domain Eukaryota; kingdom Metazoa; phylum Chordata; class Aves; order Passeriformes; family Turdidae; genus Catharus; species Catharus ustulatus. The sequence continues at coordinate 41,496,992 of NC_046221.1, read as the reverse complement.
CCACCATTTGAAATGCTGAGGTGAGTTTTATAATTTTCTTAACTGAGATCAATTATCAGATCAATGCTTAGAGGATACAATCAATAAACCCAGAATCTGACTACTCTACGAACACCTTGTTTGCAAGGCCGGGAGACTCAGGCCCAGGACAAGTTTCCATCAAAAACCAAGAGCCTGGTCTCGGCTTTTGTAGAAGCAGCCACAGGCAGCAGGGACCAAAGTGCACAGCCACGAGCAGCTACGGGAGACTCAACACCTTGCATTAGCTGAAAGGAACGGCCTTTTAAGACAACAAGCCGAAGGTACCTGACTTGGGAATTTTGAGTGAAATGAGCGAACACCACATGGGTATAAAGGCAGGAGCTTATATTCATTTCCGTGGGCACGTGTTTATAACCATTAGGACAAGAGCTCAGTAGCACGAAGCCGAGGACCACACAACCTTGGTGCTTTACCTTTGCGTTTGCTGCACAACCAGAGGCTACAGTAGGCACCCGCGGGTGCCTGGACACTCCACAGCTGCCTTCGCCCCGCATCCTGCCGCTGGAGCCCACGGCAGCGGCAGCAGGCGGCAAGGAGGGAAGGAGGGACGGAAGGAGGTGGCGGCGGGAGCCCGCTGAGGGCGGCGGGGACGTCCCAGTCCGCCGGGAACCTCGCGGAGGCCGGGCCGGAGCCCCCCAGGGTGGCCCTTGCCAGCACCCACCGGCGGTGCGCCGCAGCCCAGGCCACCGCCCTCTCCGGCGGGTGCGAGGGGCTAGCGGAAAGCGACGGGGGTTTCCCACAGGAAGCCTCGGCGAGGCGAGCGGCGGTGGGGGAGAGGAAGGCGGGGGTGAAGTGAGTATGTCTGGGGGACGCTCCGCCGCCCCGCCGTCCTCCCTTCTTCCCTCCCCCTTTCCCTCCCTCCCTCTCGCTCGCTCACCCGCCCGCCGGCAGCCCCTACCTGCGGTGCCGGGGGGAGGCTCCATCTGCGGCCCCACGCAGCAGCGACAGCTGCGCACACGGTGCGCGGTCACGGCCCCGGCCCTGCAGCGCAGGCGCGGCACAGCCCGGCCTCTGCCACCGCTCCGCCCCGCGCCGGGCGGAGACCGGGGGCGGGAGCGCTGAAGGCGAGGGTGCTGTGGGCGTAGGCGTGGGTGTGGATGTGGGTGTGTGGGCACGGGGGCGGCCCTGAGGCACCGGGCCTGAGCCGCCGCCGCTGTGACCGGCGCTGCGGGAGCGTGGGTGGGGTTATACTCTGTGAGTCACCGAGGGGTCACAGAATGGGTCAGATTGAAAAGGGACTGCAGTGGGTCGTCTGGTCCAACCTACCTGCGCAAGCAGGGTCATCCTAGAGGATTGTGTCCAGGTTGTTCTGGAGTATCTCTAGTGAGGGGCACTTCACAACCTCTCTGGGCTACCCCTTCCAATGCGTGGTCACACCACAGTAAAGAAGTTCTTCTTCATGTCCAGGTGGAACTTCTGTGCACCAGTTTCTGCTTGTTTCCTCTTGTTCTGTTCTTTAGCACCCCTGAGCAGAGCCTGGCTCCATCCTCTTGGCACCCCCACTTTAGATATTTATATGCATTGATAAGGTCCACTGTCAGATATTTCTTCTCAAGACTGAACAGGCCCAGCTCCTTCAGCTTTTCCTTGGAAGAGAGATGATCCGGGCTCCCACTCATCCTCACTGTCCTCTGCTGGATCCACCCCAGGGGCTCCATGCCTCTCTTGTGCTGAGGAGCCCAGAATTGGGCTCCTGACAGGGCTGGGTGCTGAGCACCAGGTTCCTGAGGAGCTTCAGGGAAGCTTGTGTGTGTGCAACCTCAGACAGGGACTGGAGTCTCATCCTCCATCCCTTGGGGTGCCTGAGGCTTCCACAGCAAGGACTTGAAATGGCAAATGAGAATTTCAGTGGTGCTGTTTTTATCGATGAGTTGATTTCTGACCATGAAAAGGGCTTCCCAGTCAGCAGGAAAGAGGCCCTTTCTCATACCTCAGTGTCACTGGGATATGTTCCTGTGGCAGCAGTGTGGTTGACAGAGGAATCAGGAAATCTAGTGTCCCACCTGCAACTCTTATTTAGGAGTCTGCAGTATATTTAAATGATCAACCCTTAGTTTTTACTTGCATGAGGCAAGAATGACCACTTCAGGACACGAAACATGGAGTAAAAAAAAAAAAAATAAAAAGTGATAAATTGCCAGAAATTGTCATACATTTAAAAACCCAAGAACATGATTCCCTAGAAATTAAGAAAGACGAGACGCAAGAAGACATATCTGAAACTCAGGACTTGTTTTAACAAACACAAGCCAGAATTTTCAGAAAGCCTACCCTCTTTTCCTATCTTTGACTGTATAAACAGTTTTAAACTATTTTAGACAGACAAGTGATATGAAAAATTAGTCATTTTATGTAGTAACCTCTTACAGGAGGCTGCAAAAATTCTTCTAAATGTAGCATTTCCTGTCTTACCTGGTATTGTTACTTTCTGTTCAGTGGAAAGGTGAGTTTTAAACATTACATTCTCAGGGAAGTGAGAAGCTCAGGAGCCTTCCCCAAACATGAGATAGACCTTGTATGCCTCTGGAAGAAAATAAGCAGTCTAGAAAATTGAGTAGGAGGAATGTAGATCATGCCATGTTATTTATTATTAAGATTATTTTCCATCAAAGTTTCAAGTGCAGTTTTTCCCCAGATAAATATTATTTTCACCATATGAAAATTTAGTATCTTTATTCAGAAATACATTTTTTCAACTTGAGGCCACACTCAAGAGCCAAGTTCTTCATGTTGATGCATTCACAGAAATTAGTAGAGCGTGATGTAGGCAAAATCTTCCACACGAATGCTTTTGGCCTTATTTATCTAGAGCATTTCTGCTTTATACCATTAAGCAGCTTTATACTTTTCTTTTTTAACCACAAGTTTGATCTCATTCCTTAGAGTAAAATGTGAATATTACAATTGTCTTCTGTAACATTAAACTATACCACTTCAGTTAATGTTTATAAACTGTTTCGAGAATTTTAATTGAACAAAGCCATGCAAATGCAACATGTCAATTTATTTGTGTTTGTTTTATTAAGGGATTTCGGCTATGCCACTTCTACAATGAATTTAAGAGAGTGTTAAAAAAATACCAGCCAACCTGCAAAGAGTTCTTATATAACCTGCAAAGAGAGCATACAAGAAAATACATGATACAAAGAGAAGCTTTCATCGTGAGAGCCAAAAAACGGGAATGTATGCTTTCAAAGTAAGTTGAGTTTTTTTGAAAAAGCATTATTTAAGTTAGTAACTTTTGCTACTCTTAAACTCTTGGCTACTGATGTTTATATATGCCCTGCAAAATTAGAACTCTGAAGATTTTTTTTACTGATGAAGATCTTTGAACTTGCATGTCAACTCTGTGTGTTGTGTTAATTTGATCAGTTTCAGGCCAGAACTTTGCTGCTTCTTTCATGGAAACAGTAAGTGCAAAAATAAATGTCCAATAGCTTTGTCGCTTGGAGAAGTTGTCCTCTGCTGCTGCTGCTCCCAGTAGCAGGTCTGGAAAGCAGAAGCAGGACTTTCTGGGAGCTTTATTTCCAAGTCTGGCAGACAAGAATGATGAATGCTGAGAAGGGCAAAAGGGAGTAAGACTCAGCTTGAGGAAATAAGAACAAATACAAAGGAAAAAAAGTTGATAGAACAACTTTGTTCTGGAAATTTGAGTGTCAGAAATAGTTTTTGAGGGAGAGCATATACAGGTGTGAGTCTGGTAACAGTCTCGTGCTATTTGGGGCTAGTAGAAATTATCAGAAATGAGAAAGTATCAGAGAAAGTGTTATCTTGACAGATAAGCAAATGAGGCTGACATTATGCAGAACAGGAGTTGCAAAAAACAGTAAGGTAGAAACTGTCCACAAAGGGCTTTAAATTAGGAAAAATATCTGGCTTGGGAACCAGTGGAAGTAGCGCAATGTCTGACTCAATGACACAGGAAAATCATTTTCTTACAACAGCTTGAATGAATAGAGGCAGAACAGTTTTCATAACCAGAAGAGAGGAAGTTACTACGTGAGAGATGTGAAGTGTTAAGTGCCATATCAAGAATTTTAGTAGCACAGATAAAAAAGCAAAACACTTCCTAAATACATGTTTTTCATGCTTTTATATGCAGTCTTGATGTTAATAAGATCATCAGCTTATATGGAGAAAAGATAGATTTACTTCCTTCATTAATGTGGAAGTGTGTATGAAAATGAACTCCACCCTGAAGGAGCATCCAAGGGTACAAAGGGATGGTTTCATTTAAAAAAAAAAAAAAAAGAAAGTGCAAAGTGGGTCTTCCTTAAACATGAGGTCTAACTTGTATCTTATCCCAGGAGAGAGTTTTGAAATGACATCTGGAGTATACAATTTGTGTTTAGTCAGATCTTTTTTAATATGAATCTTGCACAACTTGGGCAGCCCTGTGAAGTTGTGCTGAAATGTGTGGGGCTTTTGCCACTTTGATACAAGATCGTACCGCATGCTTCGTTTAACTGAGACACTTATCTGGTAATCTTGCTTAATTGGGATATCTCCTGGGGCACTGGTGTAAGACCAGTGCTACTTAATACACACAGCTGCTACTTAACAGGGCCCTAACAGAACATGGCTGCTGTTTAGTGCCCCTGGTTATTCGGTGCTGCTTAAGTGATCTCTCTGTCACAGTTTCTTGTAACTTGTCTATACAAAGAAAATACTCCCTGCAATTAATTCCCTGAGGGTAAAATACTGGGTGCAGTAGTGGAAATAGACTGGTGATGGTGGTCACAATCTCTGCACCGATGGTTACAATGAGGAAGAGGTGATAATTCCCCTAATAGTCTTGAAGGATGCTTGAGAGGATGTTTTTTTAATAAAATTTTAAAAACTCTATATAGTCAGAAGTAGTGTTGGATTACAGTAATTTCTGTGTTTCTAAGAACCATATAGCCATTTGATTAGCTAATCGCCCATTTTCCAAAGTGTGAACAAATTTTCACACTTTGACCAAGACCGTGTTAACAAAGAAACTATAGATAGCAATAGAGATTAATTATCTATCCTGTGAGTCTCCACACCTTGTTGTTACCAGATAAAGAGAGCCTATCTGCACACAGGTGTGATTTCTTTTTTTTTAAACAGTAGCTTTGGTCAAATGAGTTCAAAGGCTTATTTTCAAATGACACCTCTTTGACATGTTTGTTAACTTTTCACGTTTTTGATCTTGTTTCATGAAATATAGCTTCCAGTAAAGGGTTGTGATTCTTTGCTAAGCTTACCCATGTGAAACACATTCATTCAATAGGTGTGAGATGTGAAGGACCTTTAAATGAGAATATTTAGAATCAAATAAATGTTTCCTTCCTTTCTGGAGGGAATGTATTCTTACTTAAGTCACTGAAAAGTTGTTGAGGGCCTTATTTGCAATTGCCGTCTGAGATTTTCACTGACTTGAGATATCTTCCAGAAGAGGGTAAAACATGAAGGAGGAGTTTTAGTGTCTTTCTGTTATACAAGTTGCAGCATTTTGTATTTATTCCCCCACAGAATTAAACCCTTCCACATGTCTGTTTAAGGATAGGAGGTCTTTACAGCAGAATCTGTTACTGTAGGAAGAAGCGTTAGGCATATTGAACTATTTCTGCCCTGTCCTATGACCCTCTGATTCTGCCTGTTCTGGATATTAGTGGATGCTAGTATGTTGCAGACCTCTGAATCTGCAACCTATCAAGCTTCATGTAAGTGACATGAAATTTCTGCAGTATTTTCATGGTGCAGGCACTGGCACTGCATTGCCTTGGCCTCTCTCTTGCTCTCAAAGAGCTGACATGTTGCTAGGTGACAAGCTCTATGATGGCAGTGCCTATCTCGAGTCCTGTGGACTGTTTCTTACCACTTCACCAAGAGTGAAACCTTTCCTTTCATGGCACTGACCTTTCCACTCAAGTTTCAGGGCAGTTGGGATCCTAATAAGGATGAGTACCAAAACTTGGTGTCTCTAGGAAGATGTCACTGAAGTTGTATATAGGGAGCTGGCCATCTGTTAAAGTAGAACAATTGCATCAAATAATAATTTTTTTTGCCAGTCACTGCTAGACCTGATTGGCAAAATGAAAAACAGTTCCGTTCCTTTTCTGAAAAGTCTGCCCACAAAAACACACTCTTTCACTGGCATTTGTTTCCTAAAAATTCCTCTTTTATATCAATAGATTCAGATGTATCCCAAAGTTACAAACTCTGTAGCTGGTGTAGATCACTTGACTATCATTAAGATTTTTATGTATTGTTTGTTCAGTAGTACAAAAGGAAGGGAAGGTCCACCACCAAAACAAAGCAAACTATAAGCTTTCATCATTTGATTTACCTTGCATACAAGAACAGCTACTTTTCAGGCTGTGGTCAGAATGGTTTTCTGTCTGAATACATTCACAGCAACTGTAGGGTGACTCTCAATTGTATTACAAGTTTTGCTTAGAAACTTATTTGAGTCGTTACTCAGCTTTGGATTTTCATTTTCCATCCTTGCAGCTCTGCATCCAGTCACAAGTTTTATTTCTGTTTGTGATGTTCTTTGTAAAGCTATTTAGCCATTCTCTTGCTTTATTCTTTCCCATTTTTTAATGTGCCACACAAAGAAGGGCTAATCCTGGATGATAAATGTTAAAAAGTAAATTGTTCAGTGTTCATTGTGGCTTCTAGGCCACAGTAACCACTGTGTGGTGCAGTCCTCTAGGTATGTGAGCTGGCACAAGAGCCCTCTTGCTGTCTTTCCATCAGTACTGGCCTGGATATTTCCTAATCACTCCTTGATATGGTTTTAATTTGTTTGGAGTTTTTTGTGCCACACCAGAGAACATCTCTATGGAGGCAAGCTCTGAAATTCTAAGGTACTTTCCAATCCATTCTTTAATGCAGACAGAAGTTACAGGAGTCATATTACAAACAGAAAAAGAAAGAGTAAGCCTTTAATAACTGAAATGCACTATATAGTCAGTCCTGTTTGAGTGTTAGCCTTGTTTGTACATACTCGTTTTGTTTAGTAAATCTCTGCTTAGAGATACAAATCTCTTAACTGCTGGTTGAGCCTGTTAAGAATCATTGTCTGTTTCTTTAGTTCTGGAAATGTTTGCTTCTCATAGGGAACAACACCTTGTAATGTGGGATCATTGTTCTGCCTTGAAGTTCAACTGCAGTAGCTGCTTCTTTCATCTCTAAACCGCAAAGAACCTTAGAGATAGGAAAAAACCATCACAAAGTGCGTTAGCAGTTTGCCTGGCACTGTGCAGGAATGCTAGTGGTAGAGATCTGAAGATCAAGCTCCTCAATTTATAGTCTATTCAGAGTCTCATTACTTAAGATTGTAACACTATTCATAATTCAGGAAATTAAGCTTAAGTACAATCCATACCTCTACATTTGGATTGTCATAATTGGAAATTATAAGATCTGAGTCATTGGGATAGAAGAAAAAGGTGATGAAACAAAAGCTACTTATTAATGTATGTAGAGAAGGATGCTGAAATGAAAGAGAAAAGAATGTCATTGCTGAATGTGATCCTGATGCTGTCTCTTTCTGTCTGCAGATGGCTTCTTTTTGCATGCACCAAGCTCTCAGTATTTAACTTACAGTAATTCCTCACACCTATCCTATCAGATTTACAGTAGGATAGTGTTACATAATTATCAATGGTGTTATATTTGCATACCTGCTTAGTTTATGTTTTTGAGAAGTCTTTGGTTGGTTGTCTTTTTCTCCATGAAATAAAAAATACAATCTGAGATACGGGGATTTTTTCCTTAACATTTACAATTAAATATCTATACTGCATTTGCTTCTAATTCAAACTTGTCACTTAAAGTCTGATAAACAGAATGTGTATAGAGGAAGATGCTTTTTTGCCATGACAGATATGGTCAGAATATGTGTTTTTGTAAAATCTTTTCCCTCCCGTTTTGTTTTTTGGTGCGTAAGAGTGATGCAACAATAATAATGCTGAACACTTAGCTTCTTCATATTCACCAGTCTGGAAAATTCAATGTGACTTTAACACTACACTGCTAAGGAACCTCAACTGACCAGCACTGATTCTGAGGTTTTAGTTACTGAGATATGGATGTTGTCAAGAGGAAGAATTGGTCGTCATTAAACTCCATAACCTGAAATTTGGTGAGGGGATAAAAGCCTTATATGCTTGTGTTCATCCATTGCTTTGAAAATCAACTTCTTAGTTCCTAGTATCTTATCTATGTTGTGCAGTTAAGCATTTACCCATTTGTGAATAGGGGAGACCTGTTGGTGAAGGCAGTGAAATTATAATGTCCCATATTTTCGAGCTCAGAGATAAATTCTCATTGTACCTGCAAACAAATGTTATTTTTACCCTCATCTCCCTTTCTCAACTCATTTTTGTGTTACTGAGTGTGGTTTTATAGCTGCTGTACTTTTGGCTACTGACATTCACTTCAGTGTTACATGAGTGCTAAATGCAGGGGAGATCTGATTTGAAAACTCAGCTCTCAACATATATTTCCCTGCAATCTGATTCTGGTATGTACCTAATTTCTTACCTGGGATATGTGCATCCCTAAGTAATACAGGCTTTGGGTGACACCAGTTCTGATGGCTGGTTGGTGGGGGTGCAGCAAGGGTTGGTCGCAGCTGATATGTCAAAGCACACACAGTGTTGTCTAAAGAATCTAAAGATATGTTTTGGACTGATTAATGGGACAAGTTGTAATACAAGGAATCCAGGTGAAAACTCGAGGGATTTATCCCATTGATTCCAGTTGCATTTAGGAGGCCATAAGAGCCTGACAACTTCTACATTCAAGTTCTTTGCTGCAAAGCATTTGATTAACCGTGTCCTTTTCTCTACCACCAATGTTCAACCTTTACTCACAACTGAAAATTCATATGAGGACATGTATCGATAGACATGAGGATGTATGGACAGAAATGGATACTCAATAGAAACCCTTGGCAAAATTAGTAAAAGAAATCTTTTAAGATCTAGGAAGTGCTAGACAGTTCTAAAACTTCAGTGACAATGGTAACGATATTAATTTAGGGCAAACTGAAACTGGGAGTTGGAGACAGATACTCGTAGTATTTCATAGTTCTCTCTTTGCTTTCCATTAAAATAGGTAGTTAAGGTGTATCCTATATTTCTCTCAACTTTTCCTAATAAGATGCAATGTTGGATAATGGATTTCCTATTTTTATTATTTACTATTTATTCCACTTTAGTCTGATCATTGTGCATTATTAATATCAGTATAAGGGATTTGAGTCTGTTTTTTCAAGCATTATTAGCATATCTGTTCCAAAAATCTTGCAGTATAAACAATTGAAATGCCCTAACAAGCAGAATTGTATAAGGGCAAAGAGGGCAAGAACACATTACAAAGATCATATTTAGCATGAAGACATCTACTGCATATCTGTTACCATTATACATTGGTAATATATGTGAAATGTAGTAAAAGTTTCATATTAATATTTAATTCTTTTTCTGACTTATTGTGCAGAATTAGAAAGGAACGTAGCATCAGATATGACTGAATGGGGATGTGTCAAAACAAAGTGTAACTAATATTTAGCTTTCTGTCATGTTTTTACATAACTGGGACTAAGTGTTAATCAACTCTGAAAAGCAGGGATTTTTGGTCAGGTATTTTCAAATTCATTCTTTCTTGGAGGTTTGTTTTTCCCCCGCCCCACACTTTTTATAACACCTTTTATTTAATTTCAGTGACTAATTCACATTTTAGAGAGAAGAATATTCAGTGGTCTAAACTTTCAGTAAGGTTCATAACATCTCTGAGATTTCCCAGAACTTCTACAACAAAATTATGGGAGAACACATTGGTATTTCTGGTAAGTCGAAGGATTGTGATAAATGGAAAATATTCGTTTGAAAAATTACCAGTTACATAAGTAAACATAGAGAAATAGAAGGACAGAGAAAACAATTGAAATGCCCATCCTCTCAATCTTTCTATGCTGTATTTTGAATGGGCATTTGGAAATGTAACTGAACCCCTGCAGTAGATAAACCAACTTTTCTTTCATGAGCACTGTTTTCTATGACACAAACAGGTAAATCTCCCTCAGTATTGCAACTTGCATTCAGTTAAGTACCAAAAAGTTGATTGCAGTGTGTGATGAATCAATTCCCATGCTGGGATAAGCTGTAGAAAGGGAAGTTGAAGTTTGAATTTCATTATTTTCTGATGCAGAACAGCAGATTAGGGGTAACAGCAAGATTTTAACCCCGAGATCTAAAGAAGCACTGCATTTAGAATGTCAGAATAACTCTTTCTCACTTGACTATCTATATGCTGTGCTGACATCTATAGAAATAGAAGTTCTATTTGTCCTGAGGATCCTTTCTTGCTGTTTATAAAAGAAAGTTTTAAGATGCGGAAATTTCCATAACTTGGAATTGATTTCCTGAGAGAGGAAATCCTAACAAAATGGAGACAGCAGAGTTAGATGGAGAAATCACAGCACCTTTAGAGAATTACAGGTTTTTTTGGTATATTTTTATTGGGCTCTTACATGTTCTTCCACCTTTTGTTATACTTCTTGATTTTTCATTCAAGAAATATATACTGTAAATACAGTATCTTAATGTTGCATCTTCCATTGATGCATCATGCATAGGAAAACATTTTTTATTCTTTTGCTCTCTATTACAATACGACAGCTTGGCTTTTTGCAATGCATAAGGTTCCCTTTTGGTCAATTTTAGCAGGAGAAGAAGCAGTATGTAGAAAATTTTAGCTGTCATTTCTGGCAAATGCTGCTCTTGCTAGGGTTCCAATTTCAAACCTGTTGGTATGCCATGGTTATACTGTCATCCACTGCCTTTCAGTTCATTAATATAATTTACAGTAATTTCACGATTACAAGCCGCACCTGATTATAAGCTGCACTTCCGGGGTGTTGGCAACATTTCGTTCTTCCTCCATATATAAGCCACACTGGATTACAAGCCGCACTTTTGACTGCAGCGAGGATCCACATGCAACTTTCACAAAGTTACCAATTAGTAACAGAATTGTGGGATCGCAGTGTTTACTGGCTCGGCTCGGGGCTGCGCGGGCTCGGCCCGCTCGGGGCTACCAATGGGGCCGGGTGGCCCAGCTCGGTGCTGCTGTTCAGCGGGACCGCTCGGGGCTGGCTGGGCGATGCTGCTGCCAGGCTCAATCACCCCTGCCCGCCGCCTGCAGCACCGCTGCCACATTTGCTCGCCCTGGCCCGGTGCTGCCGGGATTCCCCACACCACTGGGCTTCCCCGCGCTGCTGGGCTTCTCCAAGCCACTGGGCTTCCCCACGCTGTTGGTCCCGGCTCTGCCAGGCTTCCCCATGCCACCAGGCAGCCCCACGCTGCTGGCCCCCCCATGCCGCCGGCCCCGCCTCTGCTGGGCTTCCCCATCTCTGCCGGGGCCGGCCGGGCTCCAGCTCAGCTTGGGGCTGCCGCGGGCTGGCACTTCCGGGTTGGCAACTTTTAGAACATTGTTCATATATTGGCCGCTCCGGATTGCAAGCCGCACTTCCGGGTTCGGACCAAAATTTTAGTCAAAATTTTGGGCTTATAATCGTGAAATTACTGTAGTTTTCATCACAATTCATCTCCAAATTTGTCTTATTAATTGGCTTTCTTGCCATCCTTTGTTACCCATGAAAGTTTTGATTTACTTTTTGATATAAAAAGGTTTGGTTCGTGAGTGACATCTTGTACCAGCTTTGCCACATGTGCAATATTAATCAGGTGTGTGGCTGAACTCCAGTTTCTGCAGGTACAACTTTTACAGTCACTTCATGTTCACTGCTTAGCCATTTACACACTAATTTGCCATAAAAATGAATCCAGAACCTGGAGTGTCATTAAAAATACTGTACATGCATTGATGCTACCTTTTTGAAATATTTAAATATATGTGTACTTTAATAAAAAGGATGACAGATATTAATGGTACATAAGTACCACTGTAATTCAGTTCTCATATTGTTTGAATTGACTCAAAATTTTATTAGCCAAAAAATTAGGGAAAATTTTGAATATTGTTTTTTTAAGCTCTGTATGGTTTACACAAGCAGGAATATATGTTATTTTTTATAAAGTTAAAGCAGTTTGCTATACCTTCAGGCTTCTAGAACAGTATGATGTTTAAGAATGTCTCACATTGTTTTCAGTTCTGGATTTCTTTATGAAACACAGACCTACCCATTGTGAAAGATGTAGAATACAGTCCTACCCAAGACACCCAGCATTAGTGCAAAGTCCCTCTAGGAAAGTGTAAGCAACTGTGGTGGCAGTTTAAGCTCTATTCATGTTCTAATCACATCTTCAACAAAGATCAAAATGTAAAGGATGTTTCCAAAGAAAATATTACAGTACCTAGTTTTGTGTAATTAAAATAACATTTTGAACTCTTTTAGCATTAAACTGAAATGACTCTGAAGGTGATGTTTAGGACATCCATCTATTGAATGCAATTTGCATGAACTCTATCTTACCTAGGCTGTGTTCTGAGCTAACACTTGGCTAGAGCATGGCTACTGCACAGACATAATTCTTTTGATATTGGGCAACATATAGAGTCCATTTGATTGACATTCTATTCATCTAGCCATGTTCTGTCTTGAACATAAATGTCCACTTCAGCAGAATTTTTCCCCCACAATTTCCTTCCATTGGTACAGCAATGTGCCATCATCCGCGCATTGTGAGTACCAAGCAGGTTAGGGAGCTGCAAGCTTACAGCCAAGGGGTTCTGGTTCCTTGTGGGGGTGATGCTGACCCTCCAGGGCCAAGACCATAGAAAGCACCTTTGGGAGAGCTCCTACTGGGGTGAACCAGCACTGGGAGGGTGGGACGCAGCTGCAGGCAAAGCTGCTGGCCAGCCTGCCTGCTGGAGGGATGGGACCAGGGCAGCCCAGAGCCAGGGTGGGGAAAAGCAGCAGAATCTCTGCGGCACGGTTCTTGCCAGGTTAGGGAATGTGTAACAGAGCAGCTGCTGGATATGCAGTGACAGCTACCACGACCACCATGGCTTTGCTGGCTGACAGCATGTCTCCCAAAGGGGGGTAAAGCATGGGCTACTCTAATCAGATGTTCATTCGGAGAAAAATGAACTTTCTGTCATTCAAGTCCTTGCGGGTACTGCAGAGAGAACAAAAGAATACTGTCATTAAAAAAAAAGTCACTGGCTACTGACCTGCCTGTCAATTAGCATTAAAGAAATGTGATGTTACTGCTGAGAAACTACCAAATTTGTTTTAAAGAGCAATGTTAACGTCAAATGTAAAGTCAGAATTGGTGTTGATTTGTAGCAATCATTTTGGAAATTAAGAGGTACTTTTGGTTGTATTGTAAAGGAAAAATCCTCCACAGCAGATAGTTGCATTAGCAAGGGAGAAAATCTGCAGCTGAATTTGGGAGAGAATAGAGGAGGGAAGAAGATAATTTTTCATTCCACTCAGTTTGGATATCCTCACAGTTCACAAGGGCAATTAGGCTTTTGAAATTGGCAATAAACCCTGGGAAAGAATGAGCATATTGTCAGAATAGTTGGGTTTGTTTAAAGAAGTGCATCCACTCTGACTCAGGGAGGAGCTGGAGTCTGCAGTGAAGGGAGAGCAGCAAGCACTAGTATACTTAAAACTCTTTGAAGTTAGAGGCTTTGCTACCATAAAGGAACCATTTTTTTAGGACGGATCTACAAGACCTTCTTCAGAAGAAGATGTGCACATAGAAATTCTGTTTCTGCATAATTAAATTCGTAACCTGTTTCAGAAAATGAAGAGAGTTTTGAGGTCTCACTTCAGCTTTTACTGTGTTTGATGTGTGTCAGAAATACCCTCCTAGCTTTTCACACACTTCTAGTCAGAAGGCTACTATAATTCTATAAGTACTGTGCTGTTCTGGCTAGGTGGTTTTGCCATAACCTCTTCTTAACACCTTTTCATTCAGTTTCTCTCTCCTCTGTCATTTACTCCAGACCACTTCTGACTTCTGCAGTATGAAAAAACCCAACTAGTAGTGTAAGTAAGTCTGAATCACACTTGTTTAAAACAAGTGGTTTTTTCACTTCTGTCCATTTTGTCATCATGTTTGAGGCTTCTACATTTTTCTTGTATATTGGTGGTTAGCTGGAAGGACATATAGACATTAGGGCCTTTGGGAGAGATTTTTCCTGCTTTTCATTTGAAAGCAGGTCACTGCTCTTATTGATTTCTGGACTACCAGATATTGTATGTGTCAATGTGAAGTTTTAGGTCTCCTCTTGCGTTGGCAATGGTGATGAAGAATTCAGTATCTGGGTTTTAAGGGGGCACACCTAGGTCATTTTACCATTAAAATTACCAGAGGACCAAAAATACTCTCTTGTTTTCAACTAACAAATTTTCAGATTGTTCAGATACATTTAGAAAGGTGATTTGTATAATTTCTTTGTGTGCTGGGTTTTTGTGTGCATTTTTTTTTTTTTGTATTTCCAGCAAAGACTTAACAAACTACTTTTTTCATACTCTTACTTATTTCATAAGAACTAGGTTCATTCCTGGAATGTTAATATGGGTTTTACAGAAAAAAAAATTGAGATTGGGAGAGAGTGAGTTATGTTGCAATTGTCTAATGAAGGATCAATGCTGATGTAAGTGTCCATGGGAAATATGTAAAACTACTAAGGTGCGTAAGGATTAAATGGTGTTTAAGATTTGTATAATCTGCCTGAAATACAGAAAACTTTAAAGAATATTGCTAAATATTTAGCTAGAAATTTATAATTTTCTCTCCAGCTCCTATTGTAAATGTCAAAAGTAATTTTGACCCTCACTTGAAAGGAAAGTTCTTGTATTTTTCATATTAAAATGTTGAAGTGTTTGTTATTTCAATATTACCTGGAAAATTTCTTGATAAAGCTTTATAAAACTAATTCTGTTTTGGCTGGGAAAACTATCTTTTCCCTTTCAAGCAGTACGGAATATTTTGCAACATCTAGAAGTGCAGACAAACAGCAATCTCTTTGAGGAGAAATTCTCAGAAGATTCAGATCCCTTGTACATGCTCAAATCTAGAACACGGAAATACAAACCACTAAATAAACTGGGTGTCTTTATAAATGAGAACTGCTGTTTTTTATTTCCTCTCCTCACTTTCTCTGTCTGGAGACTGCAGCAGAAACCACATGACCAGACAGATGCCTTTCAAATAAGTTCTTAAATCAACCTGCTGTTCTCAAAAACAGATACAAAACTAAGCAAGCCCAAATGTTTCCAAATGTGCACATGGATTTTGTGGCGTAGACATGTACTGTTTCTTTTAAGCCTAAATTAGTATATTGCAAAAGTGAAAAGCAAACTTGTATTTATAAATTAAAAAGAAATCCTTATAAGCAGTCTAGTCATTCAGCTGTCAATGTTGAATGAAGTTTGCACATCAGATGCAGTGTGTTGAACTTCTAGTTTGAAGTTCATGCAGAAGAGAAACCGCTTCAACAATTCCATTCAGGTATGGAGACAGAAATGGACACATTCTTTTTGACTTTCTGAGCTTGGCTTTGACTTGGCTCGTTTTGTACTATAGGAGCAAAATTGCTTCTTATCATCTTGCCTTGGCCCAGAGTTCACTTTCTCCAATTGAAGTGGGATAAAGTTACCGTTCAGGTACTCCATAAGCCATCTTTATGTGGTTGGATTGATTCTTTCATTGTGTTAAGGCAGCTTTCTGGACTGCTTGGGAAGTAGCTCTGAAAGCATCATTGCCTTAGAAAGTCCAGCAGCAGGGTAAACTCTGCCTACCTTTACCAGCTGTCTTTTCATTCTTTCATTCCCTCTTAAGCCAACTTTTTTTGCCTCCTGTGACCCAGTGGTCTGCTCTTCACAGTCACAGGCTTTAAAAAGTGTCCTTACACACTCACTGTGTGTAGCTGTATTCAGGCAAATGACTTAAGGGCAGATATATATTTCAGAGTTTTCTGAAAATCTGAATTTGAACATTATGGGCACTTTTAAACATGGCTGGCTTTTTTACTATATTGCCTTTTAACAATAGCTGACTTTTTTAATCTTTCTGATACAACTGTTCCCTATTTGCCAAGGGATTGTCCTTCTTCAGCAGAAAATAAAAATGGCCCTATGAATATGGGTTGTCTAATCTTAATGTTGTGTATGTAGAAGACAAGAGAGAAACAGAGGAGGCAGGTTGAGCAAGGAACAAATAGCATTAAATGACTTACAAGTTCACCAGGATATCACACAGCTCTGAAGCTAACTACTACCAGTCTTATTGAAGAAATTACATGAACCCTATATCCCAGCAGTAATTACAGTGACCAGACAGCTCTGGTTTTTGGTATTAGAGAACAAATTCTTCCACCAATCCTACTCAAGCAAGGCTATGTAATAGGACTTGTACTAAGCTGGAGGGGTGAACAAAGACAATTACTGTCCTGATCCATGAACACGATCAGATGTTTTCATACACTGTTAAATGTGTTCTGGAAGCATTCCTGTTTATTGCTGAGGTATCCTAATTTATGCAAGCAATGATATATTTAGTGTGCTCTGTAAAAAACCCTATGAATTCCCAAATCTAGTCTCCCTAAATCCATAAAATTTACCAGCTGTTAATCAAAACTCTAGAACATGTCTTTGCCATGGTATTGATGAAGGTGCAAAAATTAGGTATTAAGTGATGCATCGCTTGACTATAGTATATTGTCAGTGCTTTTAAGACCTTTCCTTCACAGGTCAGCACCTCAGTGTGCTCTGCCACAGTGACCAGGCAACCACCTCATTTTTCCTGACAATATGTCCCTCTCTCCTCCTGTGGCTTCATAGATGCTCTCAACCCAGCAGGAGTATTTGGTCTAATTGCTATATCAGTCCACCAAGCAAATATGCAATATGAAGTTATAGAATAGAGAGACAGGATTTTAGGACTTTCTACTTCCCTGAGAGGGGAACTAGTAACATGCGGTGCATTGGGAAGACATCCCAGGAGACAGTGGACTGGCCTGAGAAATAAGGGACTCTCGAGAGAAGTAATCCCATAAAGGTTCTGGTTTTTGCTTTCAAGCCTCCTAATGTAAATACAAACTTGCTTGGTGGTGTTACTAAGCAGAGTGAACATTTCATGCACTCTAGCGAGTTTGTGGCTGTCACCATAAATGCATGGATGTTTTCTCATTTAACCCTTTTTTGGTGATTGTTTCATTTTGACTCATTATTGCTCACAAAAAGACTTACAGTAATGGAAACCTTTACAGTTATGAGAGATGTTATGTAATCTCATCAGTAATTTTGTTTGCAATGTATACTGTAACTTTATTTTTTAATAATTTGGATTCTTTACATTCTTACATTGCCAAAAGTTTTGCATCAAATTTTAATTATAAATCATTACAAAACCCCAGTAAGTTTCTTGAAGCTGGCTGGAAAAGCTTATCGAAAAAGCTTTTGACAAGAGGATACCTTAAGACTTTTTTTTTTTAGCTTGTCCAGGGGTAGCATGTTTTTGGAAAAAAGATAATTAAAGTCGTTCAGCAAGTTGAAAGACAGGCAATTTTTTTTTGAGTAGCAGGTAGCAGCAGAGAAAAAAAATCCATATCTAATGAAAGGTGGTTCAATTTTACTAAGTTTTCTTTTTAATTGTATGAAACATTTTGAGACTGTGGTGTCTCGAGACAAAAATGGAGGCTGAAAGATTTTTCTTTGATGCAGGAGGAAAGAGGCAGAGACAGAGGAAGAAAAGACTAGTGAAGACTGACAGAAAATATTTGGCATCATAAAATCAGTAATATATGAACGTTCTTGTTTGAAAAAGCACAAAATATTTTCATATATTTACCATTTCAAATGTCTGCATTTGAATGAGTGTGATTTTTTATGTTTCTTTTTATGTCCAGTCTTTGTTTTGTATGTGCTAACTAAACTTTGGAAAGTGTATCTCAAATACAGTGACAATGGTGGTTCTGTGAGGCTTGATGAGATTATTTAAGTTCTCTGTCCTTTGGATAAGATAATTTCATGGGTAATTTTTTTGAATATTTGCCTGTTTTCCTAAAACACTAAATAGCCTGTGTCAAATTCTGGTCTTCAGGGCAGCAATAGTGCCCTGCTTCGCGAGCACTGATTACTTGTGCAATAGGGAGCAGAATTAATTCATTGCCCTGTGTTTGTGTGCCATTGCTGTTGCTGTTCCTTCATATTCTCCATTATTTGTTTGGCAGCACATTAAGAAGAAGTCTTATTTAGTGGCTAATTTAAAAGAACAATGTAGTTGAGTTTGTAGAGGAAATAAGTACTGCTTCAAATTTGAAGATCCTGATTGCCCCAAGCTGAGTCCCCCAACTGTTGGTTGCCTTACACACTAATGTCCGGTGGAAGAAGAATCTGTATTACAGATAATTGCCACACCAGAAATAATTCAAAACTGCAGGAAAGAGAAAAATAAAAAATAACTGAAACTCCAGACAAATTGGCGGGCTGGGTTGTGTAAATAAAATGGCCAGCTAATTGTATTCCCTGGTGAATCCAGTCCAAATGGACCAGACGGGTTGAGTGCATAATAGAACACATGCACCAGAGTTTGAAAATCTCTGGGAATACTGAGCTGTCTTGTGCCACCCCTGATGGAGCTGAAATTGTAGTGAACAGAATGCTGGAACCATGTTGTATTATCAGAGGACGTGGAACCACTTATTTGAACTAAACACTTAGTGCTGTCATGCTGGTGTGACAGAAAATGGCACTAAAGCGCAGCTGAGTGGCTATTTTTGTCTGGATAAATACTCCAGTTTGTCAAGCTCTGTCTTCTGGTCTGCTAAAGCACAAAGGTAGAGTTTAAAATTAGACATTAACAACTTTATGTTATATTAACTCAGGAAGAAGAATAACCTCATTCCTTTTCTGTGTGCAATTCCAAATGTTATGTAAATTAAAGAAATGGGTCTCGGGTAATTCAAAGAAGATGCTTGAACCTATGTTTCATTTTGTATTTCCACAAAAGTAAATTTTGTGTAGATTTACCTCTTTATTTCAGTTCATTAGATTTTGGCATTGCTGCTGGTGGATGTAGTCTCCAGTTTAAAAAGCAGTCCTTGTAAGAAATGGGCATCACTAAATAAGTATGCTTGTAACTCCCGCTTTTACAATTATCTTTACTGTGCTGGAGAACTTCAGATATTGGCTTTTGTGTCCTAAAACTAACAGCAAAATACAACAAAAAAATAGACATTACAGATATAAAGCATAGACTCTTACTGACTGAGGAACCAGGTTTGGGGTATAAGTGGGAGTTCAGGGTTTCCATTATTGAACTAAGGCTAAATTTAGTACTTGCTTAACAACTCTAGGGGGAGAATTTTTGTCATTAAACTTGGCTAAAGTTTGGGTTCGGGTAGATTGGAAGAAATTGTATATTTACGGCCCATGATTTCTCTGAAGCATTTTCTGCAAATGTGGACCATTATCCCAAGCCATGTTTATGGCACCTTGCAGCTAGGGAATGCTCTTTGGCAAGCTGAACAGGATCAGTGTGAGCCTGGTGTCTCCTATTGTGGTGGAGAGCCAATAAAGATCAGAGAGAGGGTAAAGAAGTGTTTCAGACATATCCCAAGGCACTCCAGCGGCAGAGCTGTCAGGATACAAAACTTCAGAGGAAACCTCAATATATGGGCTGCATGTATGGAAGGACTGTGCTGCTGTGCAGCAAATCTCCTGGCTTTCTGTCAGGACTGCTTGAGTGGAAATTTTTTATTTGATCAATAATCAGAGCTGTGACTTTATATTGAGTTAGTACACAGAACTTAGAGAAAGGGCTCAATAATACTGTCTTGAGTATAACTAATGGGTGTTCTTGCTAGGCTTGTGAATGAATATTGCTGATGTTGCCTTGAAGTCAGGAGTGCTGTGCCCTGAGAGAACAATGGGAAAAGGTGAAAACAATGTTTTGCCTCGGTGGTCCCCTAAAGGCAAACCTTCACTACCCTTTTCCTGCAGATTAAGAGAAAATTGTTTGGTCAGTGTGTGTTTAGAGGACAAGAGAGGAACAGAGGAAGCTGGTTCTTCAAGAAATGAAGAAGAGCAGTAAATGACTTCTAAGTTCACCAGGGTATCACACAACTTCTGAGGTAACTAAGAGGGCTACTGCCAGTCAGTTTGGTCAGTGAAGAGTAGTTCTCTCTTCTTTATTTTCTTTCTTTTCTGAATTTTTATTTTCTGAAATTGATCCATATCATGTAAATAGTGATATCTAAGATACCAAAGTTAAAAATTGAATATTGCTTTAAAAATGCAACTTACTCAAAACTTTCTACTCTTAAAATTTTAAGAATTTTTCTAATACAGTTTGTACTCTTTATAATACTCATACTGATTTACAAGTGCTGTTTCTGAATTTTCATGTTAAGAAGCAGACTGCAGTCTAAAAAGTGTTGTTTTGGCGGGAGGCATACATTTATATAGCCAGATTGTGCTTGGGTATCTGTGGGGAAATTCTGAGGCTAGAAATGAAAGCAAGACAAATGAAAATGAGCAGCATGGTCCAATTTTTAACAAGCGAGAGAACAGATTCAGTGACAGCTAGTTTTCCAACCCAAATGGTTTTGGTTTGTTGTTTTATTTCTTTTTTGGTGGGTTTTTTGTTTTGTTTTTGTGGTTTTTGTATTTTTGTGCTTTTTTTTGGTTTTTTTTTTTTCTATGTAGTTCTGTGGCTCAATTGTGAACTTTAGTCTTCTTTTTGAACTGAAGTCTTCTTTGCTCAGGAAGTCAGCCACAGTAGTCAGAATGATTCCTTCACAGTATTTATATAAATACATGAAAGTAGTGGAATAGGTGTATACTTTGTAATAGATTCATTGCCCAGGGTAATCAAGTCACCTTGGCAACACTGGTGGAAGCAGTAGTAAATCTGCAAGGAGGCTTAACTCTTGAGAGTATCTGATTTTACTCCTATCTCAAATCTGTTATTTTTCACTTTTCTACCTTGTATTTAAGAACAATAGTCTTTCTTTAGTCTTTAACATACGTCCAATTTAATATGAAAGTTATATATATTACAGTCATAGCAGAAGTTTCATTGTGCTATGTGCACTGATCTGGTCACAGTCTGAATATGCCTTTAGCTTTGAGTTAAAGGAAGCCATACAGTTTGAAATTCTTCAAGATTTTAATCTGCTTTGAGTCTAACTTGTTTTTCTGAAAATCAGCAAAACTATCAAATCATTCAAATCAAAACAAATAAACCAATCTGTTTTCTGGGGAAGGAAAACAAAAACAAACAAGTAAACAGAAACACCAATGCACAAACAAAACCAAAGTAAAAATAACTACAAAACTAATAACAACAACAAACCCCAACCAACCCAAACAAACAAACAAACAGAAAAAAACCCTCCCCCAGAATCCTACTGAAAAAACTTGGTTTTTCCACTGTGTTTGTTTGCTTGACTACTGCTTTCCTGAGAAATTCTATTGCTTTAGCGTTTTCGAGCAGCTCTTCGCAATTTTCAGAGATTTTTCTGTGTACAAATCTGTTCTAGTTTGATGGTCTTTTAGTTGGTGTATGTGTACTATAATCAAATATGTCTCATGATTTCGCTTTTTCTATTTTCAAGATTCAGAAAAATACTGAAATAAACTATAGTCTTTCTACTGGTAGGATAAATCCTTCCCTCGTTGTGCACACAGCTCCCTTTGGTGCATGTTGGGAAAAAAAATGCAATTATTTGAGCAAATCAGAGTACAAGACCCTGATCAATTTAATTTTAATTCATTCTTATGGTCAGGTCAAAAGGGATTGGTCTGAGACTATAGTTTATGCCAATCTAAAAAAGCAGATAGAAAAACACTGGTTTCATTAGGACTTCTTTGTCTTGCCCTGTAGTTTTAACATCTTCTTAATAATATTCTTTTTAATTAATTCTAATAAAGCAGACAACTTAGTTATTTTTAAGGAGAACCAACTCATAACATTTTGAGACAATTAATCTGTAAATATTTTAAGTCCTTGTTTTCTCCTTTGAACAGGAGAAACTCCTGGGCTACTGAGCTACATGTTGTAGCTGGTAACACTGACAGAAATTGTGTCAGAATTGCTGTACATTCCTCAGGACAAACCCAAAGCAAGTGTAAACTTCATTATGTATTGTGCTGTGTACACAGTTTTACATAGCTTTTCCACAGGCTAGACAGACATTTCCAAATGAATTTGTTGAGATGGTTCACTCTTGAATTACATGATGTCAACCTAGAAAATTGACAGGAAGCAATTATTCAGATTCTTTTAAATTTTTAATTTTTAAAGCACATTGTTATGTATTTCTCTACTAGGTAGCGTAAAGCATCTTCCTGGCAATACTGGAATGCCCTGAGGATCCCCAAAAGCCTTTTAAAGAATATTTTATTTACTGTGAGGAAGACTTGTGATAACCCTTTTAGGTGCCTGCAAGATTTGTAAAGTCTGGTGAGAACAGATTGGCTGTGGATGACTTCAGCTCAGACTGTACTGAGAAAGGTTTGCTGTGTATGGTTTCAGGCTACTGGCAATACTTGGGGCATTAAGAGTGCTATTGCAGCATTAGTGTTGAGGATATGGGAGCTCATATGCATGGCTGAGACCAAGTCCTGTAGAGGCGGATCCACCCAAAACTCAGAAGTAGGTTTCTATCTTTCTTTCCTGCTGCTCTGTGGTTCCTCAGAGTTTTGTTTTATTCACTAAATCTAAAGAAAAAAAGTGCTGGACAAAGCACAAAGAATTTGGTTTTGACTTTTGGAACTTGTGGCAAAGCACTTCTTGTTTATTTGCAAACAAAAGTAAATTTGCTCAACCCTTGGTAGCAGGTAGATCTCTTTACAGCAAATGATCTGAGTTGGCTCAAGACACAAGATTTAATCTGGCCATGCATTTCATTGCAAATTAAAACATTTTTAAGTTTAAGAGGAATGAGCCCTAGAACAACTTCTTTAAAATAGTGATGGAGAGAGCAAATGGGGTTGATTTAAAGAGGATATTTCATTGGTTCATGAACAGGATTAGAGGGCCCAACTGCCTTTAGCAGCAGGAGTCTGACATCGGTCATGAATAACATAGAAAGATACTTTTGAGATCTGTGTCATTATAGTTCCGATTCTTCCTCATCTGTTTTCTTCCAAATCTTTTGCTTTGAGATACCATTTTAACTGAGCTGACAACATGCTAGACTCACAACATTTGTGATCTCTGTATAAATGCATTTTCACAACGGAACAAGTTCTGCACAGCAGGATTGGACCAGTTCTATGGTCTTCATGTCTGCCAGCACAGAGCGATTTCTTCCTCTATTGAGTATGAAAACCCATAATCAAGGGGGTAGGCTGGTCTGTAAGAGTATTTGGCCATGAAACCAAAGAGAGTCATTCTGTATAAAAGGCATTCAGAACCATCTGATGCTTCTGCTTTTGATACTTGAAGAATGATTCTATGAAAAATAGGAGGTTTAAGTAACATCTCTCTTTTGTGAATGAGTAATGAAGTCAAAAGTTGATTGTGTCTAATTAAAGTATTGATTCATTCAGTTTAGTCACAGAATGATAGAAAAGTTGTTTGGAAGGAGCCTACGGAGGTCAATTACTCCAGCCTCTTGCTCAAAGTGGGATACATTTGGCCAGTGTTTGATACTTTCCTGTGTGACATCCTTTGTCACTGGAGAGACATGGATTTGATGGATGGACCATACATAATTAGTGGGATGGTCATATTTGAAGTGTTACAGCTTGGAACCCAGTGATGAGTGGTGCTCCTCAGGAGTCTGTACTGGGACCAGTGCTGTCTAACATCTTTTTTGGCAATATTGTCAGTGGCATTGAGTGCACTCTCAGCAAGTTTGCTGACAACACCAAGCTGTTTGGTGCAGTCAACACACTGGAGGGGAAGAATGCCATCCAGAGGGACTTTGACAGGCTGGAGATGTTCATGAAGTTCAACAAGGACAAGTGCAAGGACCTGTATCTGGGTCAAGGCAATCCTAAGCACACATACAAGCTGGCTGAAGAATAGATTGAGAGCACAGGTACAAGTTTAAATTGAGAAAACTGACTCTCAGGCTTTTAATTCCTGTTTGATTTCTTTAAAACATAGGGAGGAGTAATTTCCTTTATGAAATATTTGCTTAAAATGCCTACTGCCAGACAAAGTAAATTGCCACTAAAAGGTAGGTAAGTTTCCTACAAATAAAAAGGAAAAAAACCCTTCATATTCAAGATAATTAATCTATGCAATGTCCTGATAAATGAAATTTAATTGTACAGTGTAACTGAAAAGATTTTGAAAAGATTTGTTGCATCCAATTATGCTTACTCTAGCATGATGCAGTAAAAATTACTTCATTTGTTCTATATTCTTCTCAGTATGTTAGGTTTGGATTATTAAGGAAAGAAGGAAATATAAATCAATTCTATAAATCTCTTCACCTTCCCTTAGCCTGAGCAAGAGTCAGTTTCTAATTTTTGCACAGATGTTTTCTGTGACAAACTTCATGCAGGTGAAGCACCACAGGTGTTTGCACATTTATAGATTTTGCCAAGTCTATGATGCTCATCTGCCTTTCCTGTGCATATTGAGGCCGTAGCTGGGTTCAGCTAGAGTGTCAATTAAAAATGTCAGCTTAAAACTTAAAATATAAAAGAAAGTATACGAAGTGTGATATCAAAAGAGGAAGTAAACTTCCCTTTCCAAAGAAATAAAGTCCTTTATCTGATAAAATATAGTACATCTGAGTATTTTAAGCATACTAACAGAAATAGATGTAATTCTTTAAACAATGCAGGCCACAAACTAAATTTGATACTTCTGTTGTGAATGTGGATTGCATAATGTATTTGCATTATCTGAGACAATCTTGTAAATGAGCAGGGACCATAAGAAAATATCTGAGTAGGTACTGAGATAAAATACTGAGAGATTTAACTACCTCAGACTTGCAGGTTTTAGCATCAGCAAACTGATGCATTGTCCCCCATTTTGCAAGTGCAAACCTACACATCTTTGGTACACAGAATGTTGGTAGATCGATTGGGTTCATGATATGCAAAATGAGGAAGAGTGATCCTATTTAGATAACAAATGTCTGAACTTTCTGTCCAAAATTCAGACCTCATTTATTAAGGTTCAATTGCATACAGGGATCATTCTGAAATGATACATACTGCTTTATTTTCACTATCTTCTGTCTGGAACTAAAAAGAATGAGTGGCACAAATGGTGGTTGTTTTTTCAAGCAGCAGAACAAATGGCAACCATCTTACTGGAATGACTCAATTCAGTTTTGCAGATTCAAAAAGATCTTGTAGTGTGAGTAAAATTCACAGAAGTAGAAATATTTAACTGAATTGGGTACTCATCAAAATTAGTTTAATTTGGATAATTCCAAAATTATTAAAAGTTAAACATACAAATGAAAATTAAAATATCAAGGCTTTGCATGTGTGTTACTTCTTTTATAGTAAATATTAGATAATCTTATAACATCTGTGGAAATTACTGTTGTCTTGGTAGCAGTCAAAATAGTTTTTATGTACAGTAATTTCATGATTATAAACTGCACCATTTTGCCTAAAATTCTGGTCTGAACCCGGAAGTGCGGCTTATAATCATGTGCGGCTTATATATGAACAAAGAACAAAAAGTTGCTGTTTTAGTTTGGGGGACAGGTGTCTGCTGAGAAAGGCAGGAACTTCTCTTTGAAATGGAGAATGTAAACCCCCTCCCTCCAAATTATTAGAATTTTGAAATCAAGGGGCTTTCAGGCAAAAATATGGGAATTAGGAATAACAGTTCTTTTCTAGGGAAATTAAAATAGAAATACAGTACTACAAAGAAAGAAACTCCAAACCCTGACAAAGTCAGAGTACAACCTGACACCCCGTCAAGCAGGGTGTTGGTAGCAGTCCCATTCCATGGTGGCTCCAGTCCTCTTGCAGTCACAGATGTTTTTATTATACCAAGATAAGAAAGAAATGTTGGGCTCTTCCCCCTGTCTGGAGCAACTTCCAATGGGATTAAGTAATTTTATCAGTCACGCAGTGGGACTCAATGGCCATTAGCAGAAAATGACTCCCTGGAGGAAGGATGGGTTGTGAAAAGATAAAGAACAATGCCCCGCCTGGTTTCAATGGATGGCCCATTAGCAGAATATCTGCTGTGGAGATAAGGATCACTGCCCCCACCCTCAACAGATGGTGATAGAATAGATACCTTTTATCACATTCTGTATTGTAACCCAAGACAGTTGCCGACACTGGGACGTGTGGCTTATAATCCGGTGCGGCTTATAATTGTGAAATTACTGTACTTATTCAAAGTGATGTGAATAATAAAAATACTTTTAAAAAAGGCTAATGATTTCACAGCTCTAGATTTCCAATAGTAAAATATTTTCTGTACATCTGGTTAGTGGAAATGTTTGGAAGTACAGTAATTTCATGATTATAAGCCGCACCATTTTGACTAAAGTTTTGGTCTGTACCCAGAAGTGTGGCTTGTACTCCGGAGCAGCTAATATATGAACGATGTTCAGAAATTTTCCAACCCGCAAGTGAGAGCCTGCAGCAGCCCCAAACTGGGCCGGAGCCCATGCGGCCCCAGCAGCGGGGCGGCGCCGCTGATCCGAGCCTGTGATAGTTCTCTGTATTTTTCCGTTGTTTTCAGTCTTGTGCGGCTGTGTGGCTCCCCGCCCACCTGCCTGCCCGACCACCCGTGCGGCTGCACAACTCCCCGCCTGCCCATGCGGCTGCCCGGCTGCCCGCCCACCCTGCTCCCCGCCTGCCTGTGCAGCTGCCTGGCTTCTCGTCCACACGGCTCCCCACCAGCCCATGTGGCTGCCTGGTTCTCCGGCCACCCGGCTCCCCGCCCGCCCGCGTGGCTGCCCAGCTCTCCAACTGCCAGCTCCCCACCCGCCCGGCTCCCCGCCTGCCCACATGGCTGTCTGGCTGCCTGTCTGTCCGGCTGCCCATCCACCCGGCTACCTACCCGCCCGCCCACGCGGCTGTGTGACTGCCCAGCTGAGTGGCTATTTAAAGGCAATGCGGATCCATTGGAAATGCTTGTAAAATGACCACACTATTGTTCGTATCTTTTTCCGCTTGTTAATAAAACTTGCAGGGTACGCTGCCGCAGCTATTGTCTGTGTCTTTTTTCACTTGGAAATCATGTTTCCAAGGTCGGCACCTGCCAGTAAACCCCGTGATCCTGCGATTCTGTTACCAATTGGCAACTTTGTGAAAGTTCACTGTGAACGAAAGTGCAGCTTATAATCAGGTGCGGCTTATATATTGACAAAGACTTAAACGTTGCTGACATCTGGACATGTGGCTTATAATCAGGTGCGGCTTACAATTGTGAAATTATTGTATTTTTAGAGGAGAGTTACGCTTTTTAAAAATTCAAATATATTTTTGTTCCAGGGGATAAAGTTCATTCATTAAGATAGCTGGTCTAACAAAAACTGCATACCAAGAAGGAAAAAAGACAGAAAAATGCAAACAAAATGTAGGAAGTCAGAAACTGATATTCAAGGTACAAATATTTGGTTTTTTTTTTTAGTTTGTAAAAAGTTATAATAAAATCCGTTCACTTTATTGGTAAAGGGACCCTTTTTTTGTTTTTCTTGGTTCTTCGAACCAATCACAAATGAGTTTCAAAATCACTACAAATTCAGATTTCTGTATTCCCACCAGTGTTGTGCGTGCTGAAGTACCTTCTAGAGTTTAAAGATTTGTCAGGACTGCCAATATGTACTGGGTATTTTTTTCAGTTTGAAAGAGAATTAGCAAAGAAATTTACCTCCCTGATTATTTGAATAAAGACTGACACCAGATTTATCTATGATATGAGTAGTTCTAGATTTAATTCTACATTAGTTCATATTCAGGTTCCATTTTACTTCCAATATATTATTTCACTGCTTATTTTCCAAGGATTCATGCACTTGCCAATTAATATAATAAATATAATCTTTCTTATTCACATTCTTGTGTATTAACACTATCAATATATTCCTTCTCAGCAGATGACGGCAAACATATCATTCCTTTTCAAATTACTATCTGCAGAAGGTTTCTTTAATTATAGCATTCAAATAAGCTCTTGGTAGTAACAATAACCAGCTAAATAAAGCATTCCTGTTCTTTTGCTTCAAATCTGTCTCTCAGCTGGCTTGCATGTACTGTATGAGTCAGATTTAAAAAAAAAAATAATAAAAAGATGTGCAAGTTCTTTGACTCAGGCTATACAGCATATGATTGAAGTAAAGAACATCATCTGCTTTGTTCACCAGGGGGTTTTATTATTATTATTTCTCTCTGGTCTTCTACTTTTCTGCTCCTCAAATAAGGCTAATTACAAAGGAAAAAAAGTTGAAACTGGTAGAGAGAGATCCTTTAAAGCCATTCCTTTTGCAGAATGGAACAAAAGAAAGTACCAAGGGCATGGATAGGCCTTGAAAAAAAGAAAAGAGAAAAACCATCTAATGAGGATGCTGAGATAAGTGCTTGTGAAGAAAACTGGCAAAAAAGGGCTTTTAGTCTAAAATCCATAAATAAGTGGGCATTAGATGGGTACTAGAACATTTTTAACAAGAGAGGCCACCCAACTGTATCATCCTATGCAAGAGCTACTACCCTAAAACTCTTCTTCTTAACAAGATAAGGGTTTTTCTCTTTGAAATATTAATTTGAAAAAGATATACTTGAAAATTAAGGAGTATTATTCACGTCTGTGAATCCATTATAGGGGAAGACACCATCAAAGCTGCTTTAGGTATAATTATGAATGCTGTAGTTTTCTAAAGGTCAAAGATCCTAAACGGTATGAAGAAATTGTTCACAGCATATCATGGTTCAGACACGGTTTGACCTCCAGTCTCTCTTTGGGTCTTCTAGTCTGTGCTGAAGAAGAAGCATGCACAGCAGCAACTACAGAAGAGTTTAAGAATCAAATCATTTGCCCATCCTCCAAACCTATTTCTTAATACTCCTGGGTAATTGGGCACTCAGACGTGCTTGATATCCGTAGATGTGCAGGTCAGGTGTTTGAGGCTCAGCCTAATTACCAGAGAATGACTACCAGCTAAGCATTGTCCATTTCAGCTCTCAGTGCTGCTCTTGTAACACATAAAGGAGAAAAACAAATCTGAAAGGGAGAGAAGATAAAAGGACAGAGAAAAATAAACTATAGGACCTGATCCAAAGACTGTAGAAGTTAATGGAAAGTCCCATTAGCTTCAGTGAGGTTTAGATTAATCTCAGCTTTTAACAAGACTGGCAGTTCTTTATCCCATCATGCATTAGATCTCCTTTCACCCACATGTACCAGAAAGTTTGCATTTACTACCAGTGATCTGGTTTTGAACATGTTCTGACAAACTAATGAAATCAGTTGGAGAATTATTTGATTTAACATTGGGTTTTTTCAGAAGTTTCTCTTAATATGAAATTTTAAGCAATTTGAAAAAAAGGCTTCAGTACAACAGCAGTAGTCCCCAAAATATAACAACAACAACAACTTGTAAAAAATCTGATGTTTACACTTCCTTTGGAGCATTTTGATTGTGAATTTTAAAAGTAATAAATTATTTAGTGCAGATTTATTGACTGTTTCTTAAACATGTGGTACACTATACTGCTCCTTACTCACTTTTAGTCACACTTCTGGCACATGTTCTGTGCCACAGATGGAACAAGTAAATACACATGTATCTAGTGATCAGGTGTTTGAACTTGATTGCCAGCTAGCAGCTTTTGGTGTGATAGAGGATTCACCCACAGGTGTCATACGCACAGGAGAGTATTTTTTTGGCATTAACTTTTCACAGCAGGATACCTGTGTGGCTGGTAGCCATTGGTCATTTTTTGTCACTTGCTGCAGCCTTTCCTAGATTCTGTGTAAATGATGAACAAATATAGCAGGATACTTCCAAATCGTTTGGTAGATGCTCTGCAATTATCCAATTTTATTTATTATGGTTCACAATTTGACTTACTGAGTAGTGAAGCTGAACTAATGTGTTGGATGGTTTTCCTTATATCAATGATTTTTTTTTTGGTCAGGGATTTTCCTGAACCATCACTCATAAAACTGATGTTTTACAAGTTTTTTATAGTCGAGATATTATGATGCCTTCTGCATAAAGATTAATAAACCAGCTACAGCTGCAGACGAGATGGTAAGAGGTTTTTTTGTGCTAGAGAGATAATAATGGTGTTTTCTTGTGAGACAGTCTTTTATTTTGCTTTACAAGGCACACTCAGTATCAGTGTAGCATCAGGCATAATTCCATAATTAAATTCAATTTATACTTGCTTTAAAAGCAAAATTATAATCCTTCTGTTTCACACATTGAAGACTGAGTTCGGTCTCTGAATAATGCTGCAACTCTTCAGAGGACACTTGAATTTTCTTTATCACATTTTAAGAAAAAATAATTACTGATTGTAGCAGTGAACATTTATATACATGCTCTCTTACTGATATTTTGCACAGTTTTCTCACATGTCTTTGAGTTCAATTAGCTAAATAACCACAATTTCCACAAACTGCAGACTTCATAGACTATATAAAATAGTGTCTTTGATACACTGAGTATCTTGAAATAAGTATCAGGCTAGGTGTAATAATAAATACATTGATGGAATTGGTGTCAGTGAATTGTGTATTTATATGCTTCTCTCAATGAGACATTTCAGACTTGTGATAGAGCTCTCCCTTATGCCCTGTATCTAAATGCCAGCTGTTTTTAGACAACCCAGACAGAAGACAAATTATTAGAGAGTAAACATTTTATTATAGGAAGGGGAAAAAACTCTTTTTATTAATCTTTCATATAAGCAAGCTGGACTATAAATTGTCATCCTTACCCAGATCAAAACCAGAGGAAGTTTAGCTAGTTCAATGCAGAAAATAGCTTTTATTGTTTGATGAAAATGCCAATGAAGGGGTTCTGTAACTGGAAATGTGCTTCTAACAACATAATAAAACATGTCAGATATGTATCTGCAGAGAAAAAATTGATCACAGAAAATGAATAATTTTCCAAAATATTTAACTTCTGTAAAAATATATGTAAAATGTGCAGGATATATGCTATTAAAATGTACACTGAAGCTGTTGTTTAAATCAGAATGCCAATTTCTTCACAATGGAAAATAATGGTATGGGACATTCACTTAAGAGTTGGACTCTATGATCCTTCTGGGTCCTTTCCAACTCAGGCTGTTCTGTGATTCTGTGATGGGGTTGAATGAATGAGTGACAAAAGTGCCCTTGCTGGAAGCTTGGTTTGGTTCTTAGCTGTAGCAAAGAAATTCTGTGTCTTGTAACTTCAGGCATGTTGATTTCAAGGCAGGGGATCCACTTGCATCTCAGACTTTATCAGCTCAAAAACCCTTATGCAGTTTGCTTGAGCAGGGAATTCAGTCCTGACTGAGCCAGTGAGATTCTCACAGAGTGTGCTGGGAGATGATGAAATGTGTGAAATGCACAAGAATCATGTTTAATCCTGCAAAGGCCTCTCATTACTGAGTGCAATGAGCCCAACAAACCTCTTAAAGTGAGTTGAATGCAACGGACATCAGTTGTGAGTGAATGTGGGATGACAGTGGGGACACAAATGGCTTTAGCCATCTGTCTTTGGGACCTTAAACTTGGCAGCCAAGAGCACATAGACGCACCCATAAAATGCTCCAAAACTATGTAAGATTATTAGCCATCTCTTTTCTTTGTGGTGCAACAGATTTACACTGGAATAGATTTGCTGTCTCCAGGCATAAAGAAAATCTAGTATACTGTGTGTTACAATCATAAAGTTGCATTTTAAAATGAGTCTGCTGCATTCTAGTTTTTCTTACTAAAAGGAACTAAATTGTATGGCCTCTACAATATTATTAGCACCTATCTGGTAAGACACTTGCAGGTTTATTGCACAATATAATGTGAGCAGAATTTTTAGGTCTAAGTTTCACATTTTAGTTGCTGTTAAAGGACTGCAATAAATATTGTTTTTCCTGCATAGGAAAGCAAAAATGAGGGAACAAAGCTACGACTGAGTGGCAAAATGAAACAAAGAGGAAGGGTTTCCGCCTGTACTGCAGGCTTCAGTCATTGTTGCAGTTGAGTCTCTGCATCCCAAAGAAGTTGATTGTGATGAGATATTCAGATCTAGGGCTGATTTACTCTTTTTAATTGACTGTGCAGCTAAATAGTTATCTGAGCAAACATCATTTGTGGAAGCAAACTGTATCTGTGTACACATGCTGCTCTACCAGAGGTATCACATGGATAACTACACAGCTCTTGTAGTAACTGAAACCAGAAGCCAGGGGGACAGAAACTGTTTCCTGAATGGCATTTGGCTTGAAGACTCCAGGAGTCACAGCTCTTAGGTACAGCATTCATAATAAAAATATATCTTCAAAGTACGCAGTACTGTATTTGTCTACAGGTACTCAAAGTATGTACAAAATGTATGGAGTAGAATTTTTGTTTATGCATAAGCTTACAAGCATTGTAGGGCCAAAAGTATATGTACATTTGTATACTATGTAAGCTGCACTTGCAGTCAGTGAATCACAGCTTAGGCAGGCTAGCATATTTAGCTGAGCTTCTATGCTTATGTGTATTCAACCAAAGGTTTGAGAATATTGTGATGTAAGAGATTTTCACTGACCTTCCAAATATGTCTACTTTGAAAATAGAATTTGCATCAACATTAGACAGTATGGTAGGACAGAAAGTGAGAGAAATTCCATGTACAAGGGGTCTGAAGAACTTCCTCTTTTAAAATTTACTATGTATTAATTATGTATGACATTTCAGGGAGTGAGAGTTGTTTGTAGCCTATGGCAATGAGTTACTGAAATGAGACAGAAAAAAAAGTGTCAGCATATCAAATCACACAGATATTGGTAGCTTAGGTGTATTTGCTAGTTTGGAAAGCTATGTTTGATGTTGTGAAATTAAGGTGCTATGCACTGGATTTGGATGGCAATACCACATTTCTTTTAAAACAACTGTACTTAAGTAGTTGAGTGAAAAGATATGTAATTCCTATCTCGTGGCAACACTACAAAGAGAAACAATAAATAAAAGATCTTCTTATAACTTATTTTGGAGCTAATAAAAATGATGATTAGAAATACTGAACTCCCCTCACAAAAAAAAAAAAAAAAAAAAAAAAGGTTAGCAACCTCCTTCTCATTCAAGAAAATAAGGGGAAAGCTTTTTGAGAATTATAGGATGTGTGTAAATATTTTATTTGTTTTTCTACTTCTTTGGGAGGATATCTTTCTCTAGCATTGATTTTAGCTTCAAAAATTCAAAAGGAACTCCTTCACATAGGAGACGGATCCCCAGCATTCTGGGGATCAGTTTTGTTTGATTTTTTTTTTAATTTAATAATGCTCTGTTTTACAGTATGTTGGATGTTACACAATGTATTATCTGTATTTTTACAGTATGTTTGTTATTTTTATATCTTTTGATCCCATGAAAGAGAAACTGTCTCACAGCCGAAGACAAGCTGTTGAAATGACTGCCAGCAGAATTCTGGCATAAAAACCAACAAAACCAATCAAAAACCAACCAAAAAGATCTTACAAACTGGAAATGGTTGAACCAATCGCAAATCTTTTGACATTCCTTCTGTCCTATCCACCTGGGTAGATGTAATCTCAAGTGTGAGGTTCATGAGTATTAACCTGCAAATTTACCAGTAGTATCTGAGAAAAATTTTCTCCTAGCACCTCGGATTTTTTAAAGACATAAAAAGGACACATTCTTTATTATATTGCTGCAATCACCATTGTGCATTGTAGAGGAATCTGGATAGGAATATCTCAGAGTCTCAGGACTCACTGCTGCACAGTGCAAGATGATCCATCCTAAGCCTGGGTAAGCATTCCTGTCTGTGCTAGTATACGTTGTAGTTATGGATTTGCAGTCCTGCAGTCCATCTCAAGGTTAAATCAGTTAGGTACGTATGATTATCTGGTGGACTCAACATTCCAGTTTTTCAAAATGTAAAAGCAATGGCATTTATCTTAGCAAGCAATAATTTAAGGTAGAAATAGCCGTTCCTACAATATGTGCAAACAGTGTCTTGAACATCTGTGTGCCTTAATGTTTTCTTTTCACTGCTGCCTTGTTTGGAGTTCTCTGGTTTGTGCTGCCCATATTCATTACTGCAATAGCTTCATATCCACTATTCTTACAGGACACTTCAGAATTCGTCGGAAAACCCTAATAAATGTCATTCTTATCTACCTATTTTTTAGATTTTGTAGCATCTTCTAGCTCATAGTTCTCATTTGTTTTAAAATAGAAATTAATTTTAAATAATTTTAAGCATTTTAACTGTTTCCAAAGTACTTCACTTTTGTTTAGTATTAGTCATGGTTCAATACTCAGACTACAGGCTATACACAAGATATGAGTGCTTGTAATTTCAATGGCAGGTAGTACTTCACACTAAACAGAGGTTCTTCTCTTCTTACATTTTGCTATGCTAATGTGCTTCCAGTCAATTATATCTGTGCTGAAATAATCTCTTCCCCTTAGGTTTTACTATTTTATTCCTGTGCCTTCCATCAGTATGTTAAGCTGACTAATGTCTGTTGTGTTTGCACTTGGACTTCAGAGAGTCAGCAGTATGTTCAGTGAAGGGCCTTTATTTTGAGAAGGTTATATTAGGAAGCTCAGAAGTATCTACTGTAGCTTGAATAGGCAGACATGAGGTTCGTGATGGTCTGTAGTTCCCTAAGAAGTGATGAAATGAAGAAGCATTTCATAATCTGCATCTTCTGTGCAGATAAAATAATCCTGATAGTTGAAAGATCCACTGAGCCAAGCAGAAAATTATTGTCAATTGTCATCTTCATACATGGGCATTAGGTCATCTTCCATACCAATAATTCTTGTGTGACCAAATGAATGCCCTCATTTTTTATGTTCAGTGGCAAACCAGAACAAGAAGTGGAGAATAGGTTTTATGTGCATGGTGTATGGTAGCTGGGAAGAGATGCTGCAGTATTTTGTATTGCTGATGTCATACATGGTTTATAATATTGCTAGAACAGTCTAACAACCACATGTTTAATGCAACTTTGGGGAGCAGGTCATTGCTGAAGGTAATGTTCAAAGGACTGGTAGGCAAAAAGTTAGCATTAGCTTCCTAAGCTACATACCAAGCCTGTGAATTGTAGAATACCAATCATGAATTACACGGTTGTACAGAGAATGGTTTCTTAATGATAGAAATATTTACTAAATGTTTCTCATTCTTTAAACAGAACTTTAAACAAAAGTGTTCCACTTTGTCTTTAACTGAATGCCCCAACGGAATGAGAGGAATTCTAGTAATGGAAGGAGTAGCAGTAAGAGCTACAAACTGTGCAATAGCTACAAAATCTCAAAAAAGATATTTTTGAGAAACTTTGGGCATGTGGTGAAATTAAATGGCAGCAAATGGAATTTAGTAAAGTTATTGCTGTTAAAAGTGAAAATCATGTTTTAAAAATGCTCTTGGTTCTTGAAAAAACAGCAAAAATCTCTCTCTGATCTTTTGCTGTTCTAAAAGAAAATTTGAATGCTATATGAGAGGAAAAGTGACTATACTTTAGGTATTTATACTGCATTCATCTCTATCACATGGAACTATTAATGTGTTCCATATTACATGTATAAAGTTAAAAAATAAAGCCTTGTTTAGACAAAATTTAGCAAAATGTCTGTGAGGATTTTTTCTTAACAGTGAAAAAGAAGAAATGTTTCTTGCTTACTTAAACTCCCTAATCTTTTTTGTCTACAAGGACATGCATTTCTTCACTCTTGTTACCATGTCATCCTCCTCAGTCCCTGTTAATGTCTTCTTCTGGTCTTATCCTGCTGTGACTGAGCATTATAAAGTTTTTCACGCCTCTATGCGCAAGTCCATCAACCAATTAATTTTCAGAGCACACGATACATATAGATGGCATGGCAATGGGTTCAGACCTAGGTCAACATACTCCCAGCTTTCAGTCAATATGAAAAGAGTATAGGTCTACATTATCAGAGGTATCGATTTAGAGAGTGGATTGTTCATTTTTGCTTCTTTTTCAAACTTACTCCCAGCTGTGATCAACGCTGTTATTCTGATTTTTGTCTCAACATTCACCACAAAATTTCTCACTGTGACAAACACTAATTTTAAACAGGCACCTGAAATATATCAAAGTATGAGTCTTATATTGACTCTTTATCGAGGTTGTTGCACATCTTGCATACTCATCTTTTAGAACATTCCAGTAAGAAATCCAATTTTTGCATCTAATTACCTTCTGTTTTCCTTTGAAAAGGTTTGGAAGACTTGTTGATGAGGACTTCTGAGGAAAGTCTGCCTCAAAAATACATCTTGCTTGTAAACTAATGTGGAACATAATGGGTAATGTATTTTAAATGAAGTAGAAAATCAGATTTTGAAAGTCTGAATTGAAATAGTCAGAGATCAATTGTGTTTAATGGAGATTGAAACAAATATGAGTGAAACAGTGGGACACCCTGAATTGGAATCACCGATCTTGGAATTTTGGTGAAGGCAACGTATCACTTTCTAAACGTACTGAGGGTTTGGAATCAAATCAATTTGTTCTGTTTCCTTTCCTGTTTTCTCCATTCTTTTTCTGCTGTGAGATAAGTGAGATTACAAGATCCCCCTGTAATCAATAGAATTGAAATTATATCTATTAGTTTGAAAAAAAAAATATCCACTGGGATATACTGATATCAAAGCTACCTAGGGAAGGTAAAAATACCATACTTATTATGTTTCTGCTCTGTTTTTACCCATTAAGTAATTAAGCTCTAATGGTGGTAGTGTAATTTATTTTAGTGGCAACTGAAGCATAAATTAGATTGGCCCTTCACTCCTTAAGTCAAAAGAGTAGGTTTGCAAATTTTCACATTCCAAATCTGTTGATTTCTACAGATTTCCATATTTTCTAGACAAATAGTCTCTGCTGCTTTTACTCTCTTTGACAGAGGTGGAGCTATTATAATTCCATATAATACACTGAGTACCTGTATTGTAATACAGCACACATTTTAAAATAGTTCTGATACTACCAAAAATTATGATGTTTTATATATCTTTTTCTACAGGAATGCTGATTATCAGTGTCTGTGATAGAATGAGGTTGGTAAAATATATTTTTTCTTCAAGTTTAAAAAAACGGCTGCTCAAAATAAAAATCTCAATCCATACTTGGGCATTGAAAAATTTATTTGATAATTTAGAGAGAGTAATTACTCTGGGCAAGGTAAATGACTAAGCAGCAGCGCTGATTATGAATCTTCCTGAGTCTTTCAGTATAAAGTACAAGTGTTTAGCTTCAGACAGTAATCAAAACTAAAAAAATCTCTTGTTTCCTTGTTTAGCACCAACTGTATCCTGCTTTGCTTAATTCCCCTGAATTATTCCCCTTTGCTTAAATCCACTGGACTGGATAGTTGTTACTGGATAGTTGTTATTTCTAGTCTCTGTGAACAGATAATTAGTTCTTTTTGACTAAAACAAGTGAATTTTGCCCAAAGATCTACAAAAAACCCCTATGGAATTGTGAGCTAGATGGGGTATCATTGTGGGAAAGGCTGTCTAGAGACAAGTCACTAAAGCATTTTTTCTTTTTATTTTTCCTTCATTTGAACTATTGACCTTGTGAAAATATTCAGCTTTCTGTGAGGGTTTTTTTTGTTTGTTTTTATGGGGTTTTTTTGGTTGAGATGGGTTTTGGTGCCTGAGCTTTGAAACATGTATGATCAGACCCAGCTTATCTGTGAGACTGCTGGGTTTTCTAACTCGCAGTGCTGGAAAACACACCGATCTTGGGAAATCAAGCTAATGTCTCTCAGCTGTGCAGAAAAAGTGTGAACAGCTCTGTCAAATGAGCTACCCCCATCTCCTTTTTTTCAGGCAGCATCTTATACTGGAGCAGTCACTTCACATTTGCCATTTGAGCAGTTGTGATATAACTGCTGTTTTATTGCCTATAGGAAAGTTTCTGTGAGGAATCAGAAGCTGGTCTTTCAGCTACCCTGGCCAGGAAAGGTTTCAGTCACAGGACTCCATTACTGGTGAATGCATAAGGAGTCCTGACAGGATTACGAGAGAATATGAACACATAGCTCTGGCCTAAAGGTTGCTAATTGACCAAATGGTAATACGAGGGGAAGTATTTTCCAGCCTTGAACCTCTGCCCCCAGATAAGTATATTAAATGCCATCAGTTAACCCCTTGAGTGCAATGACCCAGTGCTGCCAGGGATGCTTCTGGTGTGATAGACCCTTTTGTGTCCTAATCAGTGGTGATGTAGAGCCATAGGTCCAGATGAGTCCTATGTGTGTTCCTTTGTTGGATGAAAAGATATCAGTAGACTTGCAAAAGGTTAAACACAAAATTTAAAGTGCACAGCTACAGTGGCTTAAAAACATGTGAAAATTGTGAAGCAAAAGAGCAGTCAGGAATGAAAATAAAACAATATAAAGTGAAAAAACATAATCTAAGTGATTTTGCTTTGGAATTGAGTTGGGTTTTAAAAATCTGTTTTATTGGATTTTCACTGTTTTCCCCAGATAGTTTTTGAAGAGTGAATGTGCATAGTTATCTTCGGCTTAGTTCGTTCCTGCACTTATTCTCAGGTCATGAGCCTTAGTAAATTTCACTGAGAAATCTCAAAGCTATTATGTCAAGTGAATTTATGAACATTAAGTTATACTCCATAAAAGAGGCCAGTTCTATAAGATATGTTCTATATCTGGTTCTTTAGAATATGTTTTCTTTACTTTTTTTTCCTGTGATATCTTTCATTTAATTTCCAGGCAGAATACTTCTGTTGTTAAGATGATGTTTTATAAATTGGTGTTTCTCTGTATTAAAAAGATTGTAATTTCTGTGTCAATTTATGTGTGCAGAAACTGACCGTCAGGACTTCACTTCTGTTGTCTTCAAAGATGTTTAAAGTGTCCATTATGGGAGTTTAGTAAATAGTAAATACTGGAATCTTCTTTGTGCTTACATTGTGCAGGACTTCACCTCTTGCCTGATTTCACTGAAATTAGTGGGGTTACTAATGTAATACGGTACCAGTCAGAAGATATATCAATGGCAGACTCAGCCATGTGGAAGTTGTAGATATTTAACAAAGGTTTTGTCTTTTCTGCCACAGAGGTATTTATCTGTATTTTTCAATGTGATTACTAATTCTTTCATTTATTGTGGGTATCTTACAAATTATGTATATTTGGCACCAGAAACCATCTCAATTGCCTTGAGGCACCTAACATTGTTGCATTAATGGATAAAACATTACATTTGCCATTTCATAATTTGTGTCTTTTTTTTTTCATGGTTTAGCATCAAGTCTGATAAACTTAGAAATCAGTAACTCATAAGCTATATTGTTGACTCTTGGATGTTAAATGTGTTACACAGACTTAATCAAAAGTAACACTTCCCATTGGAACAATTAAAAGAGCCAAGTGCTGATTTTTTCAGGCCAGAGAACAGAGCTAGAAGGCAAAAGTCCTCTTGAGATATGACTATGAGACATTGTAGGTTTTGAGTGTTGCTTTTGATCATGAGCTGGTACATTAATGGATATGGCATTGCCTTTTAAAGAGGAACACTGCAAATTGTAGGGAGGAGAGAGAGATACTCATGCTGTGCATTACACAGCAGTGCACATCAACTGTTCTATAGCATGGGAGGCTTTTTAACCTTTCATTTTAGAAATCCTTCTTTCAAAGCACCAGTCATTCCTTTATTGATCACGTGGCACTACATTAACTGAGCTTCGAAAAAGCTGTTTATCAAGCTGACTCTGTGCACCCGCTTTGCTTCCAGCACCCACACTCTGACTACAATCTGAGATGAGGCTTCCTACAAACAGTAGTTGCCAGTCTGGCAGGTGATATTCTAGGAGAGGTTCCTCTGTCATATGCTACCTGCATATATGCCAGAGTTATATATGCTTAGACTCAAACTAAAAGGCAAGCATGAACCTGAATTTTTCTTCTGTGTGGACAAGTTTGGACATGAGTGTTTGGGGGAGCTACACTGCCCAGTTTTCTGCCTATGATCTTTTCTGGTGTGTTACAACTTCATATGCAGGCTGTAAGAGGTTTTATCCTGCCTGTAACAGCTGAGGCAGCTGGGAATCCCCAGTTGAGTTCTCACCAGCTGCAGGTCATTTGCCATATTGTATAGAGGTGTGCCTATTCCTTGCAAAATGCTGTCCTGGTGTCAAATAAGAGCTGGGTATCCTACATCAAGAAAATAGTTGTGCATGTGTTTCACTGTCTGTTTTGCTTACAAGAACCTGCTTAACAAGTGTAGTTCCGTGAGATATGTGGTTCCCTGCCATACAGCTGTTTGCAGTGTTCGATTGGAGACATGCTCATAATGCAAAATGAACGATACCATAATATTAATATCTATGTGTGATGTCCCTTTAAAGTGCAACCTCTTAAAAAGGTGTGTCTTGTCTCTGGAGTGCTAATAATGTTCATGATAATCCTGTCATTAATGTACTTTTTCTGATTAGTGAGGAATCATCACTTCAAATGTAATTAGTGCAATGGGTAGGTGGGCA
This sequence comes from Catharus ustulatus, assembly GCF_009819885.2. Classification (NCBI taxonomy): domain Eukaryota; kingdom Metazoa; phylum Chordata; class Aves; order Passeriformes; family Turdidae; genus Catharus; species Catharus ustulatus. The sequence goes on along the minus strand of NC_046221.1, from coordinate 41,456,329 downwards.
TTTTCTAGGAGGAAAGATTTATTCTCCTTTTGGAATGTCAAGCTTTACACAGAACCAATTCTAGATTTGTCTTCCATAACCTGAGCTCCAGAGCTGCACAAGAGCTGCTTTCTCCAGTGTACAAGTACTACCAAGATCCTCTTTGTGAGACATCAGAGCAGGCCAGTCGGAAGTCATACTTTTTATATTTGCATTAATTTGGTTTGGTTTCTGAATTATAATAAATTTAATTAGATTGTAGTCACTTGACCCCCAGGGGCTCAATTCTAATTTGTTCCTGCTGCCTGATAACTGGTTAACTAGGTCTAGACATGAACCATTCCTGGCAGGGTTCTCTACACATTAGTTTAAGAAGCCATCATTTTTTGTATGCATCACCCTTGCCTTCATTCAATCACACCTTTAAGGTTTTCTCAATTATACAAGAGGTAGAAATTCCCCATATCAAATTGCCCTTTGCCATATATGCCATCTTTATCCCATCACATAGTACATATCATTCTGGACTCTCTTGTTTCTCCTGGGGGTAGGGTGGCTTGTGCCGTTCCATGGACCTGCAGAATTTATGTGCATGTACTAGCCCTTGAACTAACTGTGGAGCTCTTTGTCCATCACTACTTTGCATTAATAGAAACTCACATCAAGAAGTGGGTAGATACCCTATAAATTCAGCAAGATGCCTGAAACAAAGCATCTGTGTGGTGTGATGGACCATGATCTGCAAGACAAAGACTGCAGTGTAAATTCAGCTAAGATTAGATCCTAGAGAATCCACAAAAATTGTTATATAGTAAGACCTACCACAAAAGAAACTTTAATTACTGATAGCACACAAAGACAAACCAGGAGACATCAGTTCTACTTTTCCTGGAATTACCCTTTCTTCTTTTTTATAAATAATATATCTTACTATTCCAAATAATGCTGTGTCAGTGATCAGTAAAGAGTACTATCCTCAGCTTTACCGCAGATTTCATTACATAGAAAGCAACTTAAAAGATGACTTAAAATGTGAAAGAGTATTTTGTCTGCTTTTTAATTCTTCCTTGTTAAGAACATTATACTAGAAGGAAATATTTGACTACTGGGTCCAGTCCCTTCTAACAGTGGAGATCCCACTGTGTAATCCTTTTAAGTAACTGGCCAAGCTCCACGTGCAGGATAGCAGTGTTTCTTGCCATGCATCTTGCTCTAAACTGGGCACCCTTGATGCATTACCAAGTCTAGTTGATGCAATGAAGTAAACATCATTTAGTAAGGTGCAAAACTGGTTCATTTTTGCTGCTAATGCCTATTTAACCCAAACAATTAAGAGGGATGTTTGCTGTTGTAGTTCTTTCCATGTTTCATCTCTTCATTTTGGGACTAAAGCTTAGTCATGGGAAATTATTAGAAAAGCTGCAGTTACAGGAATAGTTCCAAGGCACAAAACAAACACTCAAAATTATAAAAACTGTCTACACAATGTGGCAAAAAACCCAAGGAAATTACAGTGGAGATTAAGGGAGAAGAAAATGATTTCCAGTGGCTTGAGACATATTATGATGGAACTATCACAGTTTATTTTTTTTATTTGTCCAGAAATCCCTATACCCACAAAAAAATGTCCAGACTTTAAAAATTGTTTCTTACTTCCGTCATTTCTGTTTTATGCTTTTGTGTCACACAAGTGGAGTTTGTTTAATTTTTCTGATATATTTTATTGCTATCTCTACCAAATATAATTAGCAAGTATGAAGTACTTTGCTCTTTTTATTTCTCATTGTGTGAACATTTGAAAAAAAAATCCTGTTTCTCCTGGAACAGTCTGATTTCATTGCCTTAATTAGTGTTATTTCTAAGAGTGTTAATGTATTTACTTTCTGGTAGTTTATTATGGATCTTAGCACAGTAACTGCCATTCACTGTATTTAATATGTCTGATTATGAAGTAAGAAAATAACTTTGCTATACTGCCATTTAAATCACTGGGAAACCTTTCTTCCTGTTCTTTCTCTTTTCAGACATCTCCCCTTGCTAATTTTAAATTTTCTAGACTCAGATTTCATCACATCTCTTATCTGGCTGTTCCCTGTTTCTCTCTTTAATTTGACCAGTTTGTTCTTGATTTTCCAGGTTTCTGTAAACACATTTCTAAGCATACACAGTTGAAAACTGTGTGAAACATCACATTCTGGTTAGTTTGTATAGGGATTGCAGTAGTTATGTGTTCTCTTGAACACATAAAATGAATCAAATACTCTCAGCCAAAATCAATTGATTTCTGAATGATTAGTTGAAGGTAGAAGGATGAAATAGTCTTCACGAGGAAACACAAAATAGACTTAAACACTAATATCTTGTCTAGAAGCTTTCAGAAGGCTTATTAGTGGGTCTAATACCATATAATAGAAGCCAAAAGGCTCCTGGACATTTTCTAACTCTTCCTCTACAAAATTTCAAAGCAATACAATTTTTGAAGATTGGACAATTTCAAACATGAAACATGGTTGTTGTAACCACCATGACTCTCTAGATTATGAGTATAAAATCCAGAACTCAAGGAGACTGGAATAGGTTTCAGAGATTTCTTAATCCTGTCGCTGGGACCTTTCCTGTCCATTGTGCATTTGTTCAGATCTAAACAATGTGGAGGGAGAAGCAGAGGAAAAGAGGGGATAACAGAGACAGCTGCTTTAAGTTCTGTATGTATTAAAATAATATAAATAATAATATCTTTATATTTAACTCTCATTTGGTGATCAACACAAGAAATTCTATAGCTGCTCTGCACTGCTCTTGAACAGCATGCAAAACTGTTATGAATGTTATTCCAAAACTCTACTTGAACCTTTAATTTATTTTCAGATAAAAACTATTCATTTGTGCAGTGATATTGGTCTTAGTTCTACAAAGAAATTGATTCTCATTTAGCACTCTTAGGCCTTCATTTATTACTCCCTTCAAAGCCAAACAAGAACAAAAAAATAAAGAAACTCTAGGAAAAATCTTAAGGAAATGAGGGACTATTTATATTACAAGGCCCAATCTCATAACCCCTTACATATATTGTGATTCTTAGAAGTCCAAGTAGACTGACAGGGCTATCACTTACAGGATTTGCCATATAACATTTTTTGAATATGTCTTTTCTGTGACACTCAATTCTTTGAGAAAAGACTAGAGTACATTGTCTGTATTAGCAATGTATTTCTTTCTCTTCCTTAAGCTTTATCAAGACTTGTCACGCATTATAGTTTGGTGACAGTGCTAGAAAAAAGTGAAGACAAAACTGACCTCTTATAGCATTTTTGTGACCATGGGGCTCACACAAGCAGCTTGGCATCTGCCGGCACATCTTTAGCGAGTTGGCAGCCCCAGCGCCCTTTGCAGGTTGCAATCAAACCTGCCTTCTACAGCAGCCTCTTTCTGGCTGATTAAGTTTAATGTAATTTTAATTAAAAACCACAGTGTCAAAGGGTTTAGCTGCTCGAGAAATGAGCACAGATTGTGGCACAGTGGCAGCAGTCACTTGGAAAATGGAAATGCATCCTGACAATATTGTGTAGGGGCCAGATAAACAAAGCTGCAGCTACTGTACCTTGCAAAAAGCTGAGAGAGACCATCACTGCAAGGAACCTTATTCAAAAATAAAGTATAGAGCAGTTCTGGTTCTTGTCTTTTAATCATTTTGAAATGCATCTCAGCAACTGAGTAGAGTAATAATTGCCAAGAATTAATTTTAGTCTTCCCTCCATGTTTTTACTTTTATTCATTGACATGTTTAAACTTTCAGATTTCAGTCTTTATTTATTTTGAGAGCAAAATATTTGCTTCACACAATAGACTTATACAACTTTTCTCTTTAGGCTATAAAGAAAAAAAATCATCACAGATTTTGTCAGTGCTGAAAGCAGGTTCCATTTTAGGGAGTTTTATGCTTTTATCTTTTTCCAGCTTTTCTTGTCCCTTGAAGCAGATCACAAGGAGATTTTAATATTTTACATACTGCAGATATTGAGCGACATTTGAAGAATGACCAAAAGAATCACTTCACCAACAAAAGGTTGCATCATGTCTATGAGATTTAATTTCACTAAGCCTCAATATACATAGAAATATTGGTAAGAATAGTTTCCAAAAGAATTATCTCTGTAATATTTTTTTTAGTTGCCATCATTTTTTGAGTAAAGAGAATTACTTTGGAGTTGTTAAACGCCCTTGTCTTGGCAGAAGTTGCTATTTTTTAAACCCATCCTTTGAACACATGTATTTCTGGAATGAAGAATGATCCAAAATCCACTGAGATCAGTGGAAAATCCCCAGTGACTTAGACTTTGGATCAGGTCCTGAGAAGTATATGTGCTCTAGGTAGGTAATGTAACATTGTTCCCAGGAATTCCTTTCAGCAAGAAGCCTTTTTATTTTTCGTAGTTGCTACCGATGCTCAGGGGCCAGAACCCCAGGAGAATTCCACCTAGTGACGTCAATTCTGTAGAGGAGAACTTCCTCTGTCCCCTTTTAGGTTTGTGGGACATTTTCGAACAGATGGAGCCTATATAGGTGGGATGGGTTCCATCTGAACAGAAGGGTCACAAATGCACCAACTGAGAGGATAGACAGAGCTATGGGGGAGAGTTTAAAGGAGTGGACAAGGGGGATGGGAAGTCTGTACAGAATCCAGCAGAGAGGAAGAAGCAGCTAAAATAAGCAGATGGGTAGACAAGGGGAAATAACACTAAGGATTGAAATATGTAGCACACCTAGAGAAAAGGTTAAGAGAGAAGATCAGAAGACAGAATTGGTGTTGCAATACATTTAGGAGGCATACAAAAGTCATTATTAAACAATACACATAAAAGGTTTGACAAAGAAAGTCAGTTTTTAAAAGTAGTAAGGTTCCAAGGGATGGGCTGTCTTGAGCATCATGTGGTGATGCAGGTAATAGAATGTATTTACAGGCATTGTAACTGCTTTGCTGCATAGGGTACAACATGGTAGGAAGCCCAAGGAAGACTTCAATTAGGCCTCTTAACTAGAATTTACTGACAAATAAAATACCGTACCTGAAGTACACAAATGTATGATGGATTCTCTGTCTCTGAAGAGAATAGCAAGGAGGAAGAAAAAAGGAAACAGAAGGAAAACAAAGTAACATCTCATCACAAAATCTGAAATGCAAACCACCCTGGAAGTAACAAGCCAGGGAATGCACAGAAAACAACTGTGTATAAAAAAATTGTATAGGACAGAGACCCTGCAAAACTGCAAATAAAATTTTGAATTTCAGCAATACAAAGAAATGTGTCACTTCCATTTTTCCTGACCCTGGATCTGGGTGGAAAAAGATATTTGAATGCAGCATCATTTACCAATGATTTTGGATGCTGGTTTAAAAAGGACTTTCTCCCACCTTTAGCCCACCATCACTATTACTTAAATGAAAATTTAGAGTAACATAACCATCTTTTATTTAGTAGTAGTTATGATGTGATAATAAGATTAACTTTCAAATATAATTTTGTGCAGGGCAGCAATTTTCTTATAAAGCATTATGAAACCACCAACACTTTCAAATTAATAAATGCTATCATCCATTACCTTACTACTAATAATAATATTATTTTATAAATACATATGCAGTATTTTGTTTCTAAATAAATGCTTTAGACCAAAGCATTTATAATTTGTAATTACAGATGATTGTCAATTATGGAAAGATTTATTAAGTCCAAAATTGATATCTGGCTTTATAACAGACCAGAGCAGAGCACTGCCAAACATTTAAGAGTAATAAATATCTTCCATTATTTGTAGCATGTTGCTATGTACACAAGAACCTTCTCCTTACAGTAATTATCTCCAAAATCTTTAGGGTGCCAGAACCGCTCAGGTTTGCTTCTCAGTTCTCCCTAGGTTTGTGAACAAGGTTCTGAGGATATTCCATATGGAAATATGCAAGTAGTGCTTTTATGATCACCAAAGGAAGATGTTTCCCTGAAGCCTTTATATGTTTTCAGAAAAAATCTGAGCATCTGCCTGGAGCCCATTTGAATCATATATGCAGTTGACTTCTACATCAAAATCTGACTGTGAACGTAAAGGAAAATGCCCCAAGGGTTACATGACACAATAACGGGCTACATATAGCACTTCACTGACATATATATAATCCTTTTATTTATTAATACAGAATTAGATGTTTATCTAGGCTTGTACAAATAGCTAGTTATATTTGATGAAGCAATGAAATGATGAATACCTTCATAACTGGTAATTTAAAAATTCTGAGTGTCAAAATATTTTACTTTTGAAGCATGCTGAAGAGAAATGGTTCTATTACCTTTTTAAGAACGCTAGGATAAAAAGAGAGGGTAATCAATATCCTTCTTTATCTGTTTTCATGTTGAAAAAAGTATAATATGTAAATATTTGCATAGATTCCAAATGGTTGATTGAATAAACTGGTAAATCTTCGTATTCTATGAAGTCCCTCAAATTTTCTTATTTCCAAACTGCTGTAGATCTTATACTTCACAATATCATTTTGAGTATGTCCAGTCATTCCAGTTCTGTTGCACAAGTAAAGCAAATGCCGGGTAGCTGGGTGACCAGCCAATATTTATTGAATATATTTAGCAGCATATAAATTATGTGGAGTAAGTCTCAGTGAAACCAGGCATTAGTGGTAATGCAGTTCAGCTACTAAGATTGGCTACAGACATGCATGACAGAATGCAAACTCTGAGAAGAGTTACACTTTTTCGATATTCCAAACAAGTGACTTGATCTACCTCCTGTGTTTGTACAAGCATAACATTTTATACTTATAGAGGATATTATTGTATAAGCAATAATCTGCAAAGTATAAATAAGGTAATTTTTTTTAGTGCTGATTCTTACAGAAAGAATTCTCACTAAATTGTTTCCAGCTTTCTATAGCCCATTAAGTTTTTTCAAATACTTAACTCACATGGAGATAACATTACAACATTGGTGCAAGTTGAATTACTAGACCATTAAAAATTACAAACTTTGACCAAAACATGTGACTTCAGCAAAGCTTTTCCATTGAGGAGTCTTATGCTTTTGTTTTGGTTTATTTCCTTGTATGTTTGGTTTGGGGTTTTGTTTTGGTTTGTTTTTTTTCCAATTTCCAATATAGCAAAGTATTTTAAATTTATTTATAGTATTAAATTAAAAGTTAATTTAATATTTGTTTCACATGTACCTCAGTAAGAGCAGGCTTGATGATAATGATTTTCTCTTTCATGTAAGTAAAAATACTTGTATGAATTAAATGCCTTCTACTGTCAGTGTAGCAGTTCTCTCTGCTATGCTGCTTGTAAAGTGAACATCGTATTACTGTGCTCCTATTTAAAATATTTTCGAGGTTTTTCTAATTAGTTGTGCAACCTCCTCTCTGCTTTTCTACAACAATAACAAAAACTTAGCAGATTGGAAAAGTGTGTACTGTATACTATTTTTTCAGCCCTTCTAAAATTAAATTAAATCCACTCAACACAGCAAAAGAGCCCTCAGGCATAATTCTACATACTATGTGTTTGTAGTATTAAATATTCAGTATTTTTTTCTTTTAAAAGCATATTTTTTACAATTGTCATAAACTTCCAGGCTATGCCATATTTGGGGTTGCATTTAACCTTGTTTTTTTCCAGATTGTCAAAACTAAACTTTTCATATTCATCAGTCATTCTGGTATATAAAAAACTCAATTGATATGGGAGGGAATTTTTAAGTAGCATCTTCTATCTGAGCTTATATCCAAGTGTACTTTTTATGTAATGTATAAGACTGAATAAATGGGTAAATTAATCCAAGCAATAATGTAGGTCCAAGACACTCAGGAAACATATGTGATTCCAAGCCAATTGACTGTTTTGTTTGTTTGGGTCAGTCTGATCTATACATTTCATATATTCTCTTGACTGACAGCTGCTCCAGTATTCATATAAATTATAAAAGAATTTCAATACAGTGGCAATGTAATATCTATTGCTAAGTTTGAGTCATACTTGACTTTTATTTATGTGGCTAATTTCAGTATGCATATTATGCACTGATATGAAAATTTGCTTTCTGATTTCCTCTAATTATCTTTCAGATACCATTTTAGTGGGATTTTAGGAGCAATAAGAAGTATGCTAATTGTCATCTTTGGAAAAAAAGACTGCTAAACAAGGGTATGTCTTGGATGCAATTCCACCAGTGACAGCAGAACTTGTGTACACTCTCCAGTTGGAAGGAGCATCTTTTGCAAGGATTTAAGTAGTGAATCTTGAATGCCTAATGTAGAGAAGAGTAGTTTAATATTACAGTATAAAATACCTCTTTGTGGTAGCTTATAAATTACCTCATTGACAAATTTCATTTTCCAAATTAAAAGTGTGTGAACAGAAACCATCTTCAATAAAGCTTTTTTCATGTGGGTTCTTTTTCCACAGAATCACAGAATAGGTCAGGTTGGAAGGGACCATAGTGGGTTGTCTGTTCCAACCTCACTTCTTGAGCAGGGCCATCCCAGAGCACATGGCACAGGATTGTGTCCAGAGGATTCTTGAATATCTCTGGTGAGCAACGCTCCACTCAGATGTATTACCCACTCAGGGTAATCTGTTCCAGTCCTCAGTCACCTGCACAGTGAAGAGGTTCTTCCTCATGTTCAGAAAGAAGTTCTTGTGCATCAGTTTCTGCTCATTGCTTCCTGTGCTTGGCATCACCAAGAAAAGCCTGGCTCCATCCTCTTGGCACCCCCCCGCTTTAGGTACCTGCAGACATTGACGAGGTCCCCTCTCAGTTATCTCTTCTTGAGACCGAACAGGCCCAGCTCCCTCAGCCTTTCCTCCTAAGAGAGGTGTTCCAGTCCTATGATCAAATTTATCAGCCTCCCCTAGACCCATTCCAGGAACTTCATGTCCCTCTTGTACTAAAGGGTCCAGAACTAGATCTTTTTCTCCTTAGAATTTATCAAGAAATACTGCCACTAGTCCACTGAATCAGAAATTAAATTTTCTTATTAACTGATTATTCATTAATTTTATCATGGACTTAAAATTTTAATGACACCAAATTCCAACTGCCAGAGTGCAGCAGTGACCAGGGTACTGTAGACCAGGAGAACAAGGACCTTGTCAGGCAGAGTCTGAGGGTCTGTCCTACTGCCCATGGCAGCAGAACAGGGCAGGCACAGAGGTGATGGATGGGTCCCACCATGAGTTGAGATTAAAGAAGAAAAGTCTTGGGTGTACCATCCTCAAATATTCTTGGCCTGTGGCCTTCTATCAATCTGTAGCAAGGAGTGCAAAATAGTCAAGTGTGATCCCACTAGAAAATTGATATGGAGATTTGAATCTTTCCTAGTGTGGCTTACTTTGAGATGATGATAATTTGTTTTCATAATGTAAAGTCATTGACAGAGACCTTAAGTCAGAGACATTTACACCATTGTAAATATATAAAGCTGAGCTCTCATTCACAAGTTCCTACCCATTTTAATTTGCTGACCACAGAGGAAGTTGTAGAAAGGATAAGTTGGTTTATTTGGTGAGTTTCTTTTTGTTAAAGTCTCCTTTTAGAGTAAAATATAAACATCTGAAATTAAAATCCTCATTATAGGTATAATTTTATTACAATAGCAAACATTGATGCTGCGTAAAATAAAGATGAACCTCTCTCTAAGGATCTTATATCAAAATTTTAGTCTGTAATGTTGGCTCTTACGCTATCCAGTTCAATTCATCCATCTCCTGCTATCATCTTATGTGCTCTGAAATTGCACCAAAGTGTAGCTGGTCACAAATTTCACACTTACCACTTTAGACAAGTGAAAGGTCAAGGGCTTACAACAGTTGAGCAGCTCCTTATCAGTATCACAAAGCACAGACAGGCATGAAAGTGACTGCAGGTCAGATCAGCTGTAATTTACACTAACCGTGTAAGTCCATGCAGATCCATCCCACTACACTCAGATAGCAGAGTATGTAAGTTTGTACATTGCTCACTTGTCTCACTTCTCATTTGCTCTGTGCAACGTTGGAATCAAATATAAAAGCACACTTTCATTTAGTGCTATTCTTTTGTTTTCAGAATAAACAAGCATTAGGTAACTCTTCCAATAAAAAACCTTTTCATATTTGAAGGGACCAGTTTAACTCCCAAGACAGAACTGAGATTTAAACCAGCAACTAACTGGAGGAAAATCAGGAGATGAAGCTAGAAGTGGTCCAGTATCTTGCTGAAAATGCTAGAGGGAAAATATGAAATTGCATATAGGGAAAATATAAAATTGCATATTCCATACATTGTAAAATCTGAAAAATAGGCATTGTGTCTAGTCTACAATGAGAAATTGTCCTCAGTGTTGGTCTGAATGTTATAATATGGGATAAATAAAACCTAAAATGTGCTGATTGAACACACTCAAATCATATTATCAGATCCCATTTCAGCAAGCAACACTGGATTTATAGATTTTTGTTTACAGGAATCTAACAGTGTAGGACTTCTAAAGATCATAATGTTCGTAAATGACAGGACTGAGTTTTGTTCTCCCAGATGGAGAGAAAATGTAAATTAATGTTGGTGGCTTAGCTTTCATTCCTGAATAAACTAAAAACGGTGACTGAACCTAAAAAAAAAAACCAAAAACCAAACCAAAACAAACTAAACCAAAAAGCCCCCAGCAAACTACTTCTATGTGTAGCTACTTTACAAGTTGGTTTTGTCTTACAAAGACCTCAGCTACAGATTCACAATCATTCTTGGGCAAGAAGAAATTCAGATCTCTTTGTCCAGAAATAAATCCCATTAATCTCTTTTATTATTTTTATTTAGAAATGAGGCTGTCAGTGTTTCAATTATTAATTAATTTCTTTCCTGAATTAATTGTCATGTTTTAAAAGGAATTTAAATATATGAAGTACACAGAAAAATGATTTTAAAAAATAATCCCTGTTTGGGTATACCAACGCTTTTGTTTGTTTTCTAAATTTGACGCTCAAGTCAAACAACTGTTTTTCTTTCTTTCATGGTTTACCCAACAGTGCAGTTCAGCAAGTTGGTTTATTCCTGATTAACAGAATCTGTTTTGTGGGTATCCTGTTTTCACTATCAGTGGCCTACTGGAATCATACTATAAACAGCATTTGTCAAGCAGTTCTGTAGCTACTATTATCAGACACTATAAAATGTTTAAAAGTGGTACGATATAGCAACAAGTTAATTTTTACATAAGTCATGCAAAAGGCATTTCAATTATTTTTAAATGAGAATGAATTATTGTCCCATATCTAAACTACCTCTGAGTACAAATAACAATAATGGTTTGAACTTTCAGTGCCAAGGTCTGGTAGAGAAGGGGTTTAGAGTCAGTTGCAATTATTGCCTTAGTATGCCCCACATCCAGTCTGTCCATGGTCCATAATACTTAAAAATTCTGTTCAAGTAGCATGTATTTGCTCTGTCTTGAACACAAAAATTAAACTGAGATTTCTTCAGATGTGATGTTGTCATAGATCATGCCATAGTATTTTTGGACTATGGCATTACAAATCAACAGTGATGAATCTTGGCCTTTTATGTCATTGGATACAGTTGAGGATTGTGTAAGAGTAGTTACAATGTACTGCACACACAACTGGAATAGTTGCTGGAAATAGATATTAACAGAAAAAAAGCTGAAGTCATCATAAAAAGCAAATTATGGTCACCTACTCCTCTGGCACTGATTTTTGGAACTCAAGGAGAACAGGATTTTTTAAAGCATGACTGTCCATCTTTCACATCAAAATGGTGGCATAAGTACATGTAGGAAAATATTCCCTGAGACAACAGCACAAGGATTTGCCTCAGGTTGTTGCTCCACTCAATGTGAACTTCACTAAAATTCAAATTGTGAAATAACAAATTTGACATAAATTAAAAGTTTATTCTCTCCCAGTGCGTGCAGTAACTTAAAGCCAAACACCAACAAACAAATTGGCAGCTGGTGTTTTAGTCTGTGAGGTGTTAGCCGTCTGGTCCCACAAAATAAAACATTTATTTGATTCGTCTTAAGCATGTAAGTTAAGAGAATCCAATATGCAAAGGCCTTAAGATTTTGCTTTCAGAATGTTGAAACTCCTTTTTCTTGAAATTTCATCAAGAGTATACATGCTCATTACTATGTATTCATCTCTGCTAAGTCAGATGAGGAATTTCAGAATAAAAGTTGTCTTCAGAAATTCCCATATGGTTTTGAGTAACATCTGTTATAGCACAAGCCAAGTGGCACACTCAGCTTTATATAACACTATCTACATGGTGCTTTCTGTTTCAGGGTTACTTTCATTTGTTCTCTTCCTTGCAACAAGTACACTGGTCCCATCAGTTAGAATATCCAAAGGAATTTCTTCCTTCATGAAGTTGCATTGCTAATGATTTCTCCAGTACTCCTGATGTCCAGTGATATTAAAAGCTTATTTGAAAAATTTAGTCACTAATTTTGGCTTCAGCAATGAAATAATTTGAAAATCTTATCTATCCTTCATATGGCACTAAAATGGTTGAATACCAACCTAATATTAGCAACATAATCCAAAATCTACCAAGAGCATTTAGCACCGTCCAGAACATATCATTTGACTGGGAATGTTTCATTGTTACATGATAAGTCACAAAAATGAAACCAGTTTCCCAAAATGAGACTTAAAAGAGAAAAAAATTATTCTTTGGTAGGATTTGGCAGTGCTCTGTGTCTGCTCTTCTTGCTCAGGGTGTTGGATATGAACAGGAGGCCATCAGTGGCATCCTGGCTTTCTAACACCAGAAGATTTTCCACAAAGCAAAGCAAGGGCTTCTTGCAGTGCCTTTTCACTGGAGTTCTGTTGACATTAAAGGCTTAGCTGCTTCAGTCCGTGCAAGTCATACCCACAAGCCCTGAAAAATGTTCTGGGACACTGCTGCTCCCTAGGACTCTCAGGCTTATTTGCATGAAGTTGTCTAATCTTAGCCAGGAGCTTTTTTGCTGATGTGGATTATCAGTTAATAAAAGCTCACTTACTAGTGAGGAAAAAAAAATTGTATACTTCAAAATGACAATGAAAAAAAGTAATCCAAAGTCCCAATGCCAGTGTGTTTACAAATAAATTCCATGTACTTTACAGCCAGAGATATCCAAAAGAATTTAATTCAATGGTTATCCCAAAACATACTGCAGGGGAGAGTTAAGATTGTTCATTTTATAAACTGGTTGGGGTTTTTTTTAACCTTATGATAAACTTCGAATCTTTTCAGATGAACTACAGGTTTGATTCATCTTTACAATGTGCAGGGGTCAAAAGACACCATGCATATCTTCAACTCACCAGTGTGTTTGCTGTGGGGACAGGATGCAGAAAAAATCAAACTACTCTCAGTTCTGTAGACTACACAGAAGTATCAGAAATCAAAAGAATGGTGATGGGTTGTAATTTACTATACAAAATGTCCTCTCTGGGTTAAGTGAACTATTAATATTTTCCACAAAATCCACAAAGTGTCCCTTTCCAAGTGGAAAACAGTGAAGTCTGCTAATACTAAATTAAAGTGCTTCAATTTGGTGACTGTCACTTATCACAACATGGCAGAATGTAACAAGGTACTGCAGACAGGGTCTGAAGCAGGAAGAGTAGTACTTAAGTAGAGGCTTTCAAAGGTCGTAGAGAGATCAATACATATTAAAGTTAGCCAGCAGCCTAGAACTGTAGGGGAAAATGAAACAACTGATGTTTTTGAAAGCTTCTCTTTTGCAGTAAAATTCCAAGTGCTGCCTCTGCTCTTTTCACAATAATGCTTTGACTACATGCCTAAATCCTGGTACCTTGCATTAACCATTTTTACAGTTTTCATCAGGGGCCAGCAGGGGCCAGAGAGCCCCTAAGGGGAATGGAGCCAGGGGGCAGCAGGGCAGAGGCTTGTCAGCCAGGGGCCACCCTGAGCAGGGCAGGCCCAGAGGTAGTAGCCAGGCCCAACCAAAAGTTGAAATCATCAAGCAAGTTCATGATGATGGAGGAGGTCTGAGGCCAAGCCAGGAAGTCAATCTGCAGGTCAGAGTCAGGTCCAGCAGTTGCTGGGCAGACCCCAGGTTCTAGCTGGGAAGGCAGTTCATAGGGTCAGCTGGATGCATGGACAGGCAGGGCAAAACAGCACCTGAGCTGGAAACCAAAACTCCTCCAGAGAAACTTAGGAAAGAGGCAAACACTCAGGGCTGGATGTAAGTAGATCTTCTGGACTTGTGGAGATGCCATCTGAGGCAGGCTAAGGGCTTTTTGGCTATTAGTGCACTCAGGCACCTTGACTACAGGCTGTTACCTAAAATTCTTCTACCTCCTGTGTTTATTACATGTGAGAAATATTGTTGATCCTTGTGCTAAGGTAGGAATATTTTAGTTGATTTTGCTGTGTTTGCACTGAAGTTTGAGTACTTCTTGGCTAGATTCTGTTGGGTGATTAAAATAAGTCAATTTTTTTCACATAGGAAGGCCTTTTCTCAAAAACAACCCTAAAATCTGCATCTAAAATTTTCTTTCTCTGCATTTTTAAAGGACACCTAGGTCTGTTCCTCTGTTTAAATGGTCAATGAAATGTTACAGACTGGAAGGATGAGATGAGAAATAGACATGACCAGACAGAAGCAATTGTAAGTCTTGGACTCAGACACTAAAGGCGGGATTTAACTGTCTAAACGCAAGTACTTTCCATTTGAGGTGCCCTAGAGTATCCAAAATATCCACACATATGATCTTTGCCATCAGGCTTTAAACCAGGTGTGTCAGGGGATGGTGATGACAGCTTGCAGTTAAGTGAGGGAAGAATAATATATGGGGCAATAAATACATGGGACAGGGTGACAGGAGCAAGAGAGCCCTCAGGAAGGACAAGACAGGTTAAAAGAAGGTTTGCCTCAAGTGTTTGTGTACAAATGCACACAGTCTGGGAAGAAAACAGGAGGAGGTGGATCTCTGTGTGCAGGTGCAGAACTAAGGCAGCATAAGAATAACTGAGATGTGGCAGAATCTCTGCACTGTAAGGAACACAGAAGTTCTTTGGGAACAACAGGCAGCAAGGGCAAGGAAGAGGAGTGCTATCTATCTGAGGAAGCGCCTTTGATGCATTGAGATCTTTTGTGGAAAAGTAGGTAGGGTGATTGAGGACTTGTGAGTCATGATCAGAGGAGAGGCTGGTAGAAGCAACACTGTAGTGGGAATCGCTTAAAAACCATTTAGTCAATATTGAGAAATAGAGGAAGTTTTCTTTAAGCAACTCAAGGAAGTCACCAGATCACCAACCCTTCTTCCTACAGATTGCCACACTAGTGCTGAAAGATTCTGGAAAGGACCTGGAGATCCTGGTGGGCAGTAGTCTAAATGCATTGGGAGATTTCAACAGGAGTGTAGCCACTAGAACACAGCCTGATTATTTCCCTCTGCCACTTTTTGAGCCTGCCTTCAGTTTTGGCCTCTCCAGCACAAGGAAGATGCCAGTAAATATCAGCAAGTGTAGCAGAGAGCTACCAAGATGGTCAGGAGGCTGCAGCAAATGTCTTGTCAGGAGAAGCTGAAGGGTCTGTGCTTCTTTAGAGAGCAAGATTGTTTAGGGGAGGTGTGGGGCATTTAGTAGCAGCTTTCTGATACCTAAGAGATGGTTTTTAAGAAGGTAAACACAATTTCTTTGCTAAGGAGCACAGTGGGTGAATGAGAACTATAAATTGAAATAGGAAAAGTTATAGCTTATAGGAAATAAGGAAAGATTGATCCACTTTGAGAATAATTAAACATCAAAAGAAAGGCCCAAAGAAATTATGGATTCTCTGTCCTTGGAGGCTTTTTTGAAGACTCTAGCTGGACAAAATCCTTTTTTGTGCAGCGTGTTGTGCTGAAAACCTCTTGAGGTTCCTTTTAGCTGGGAAGACATGCAGTTCTATTGTATATGGGATATATGCACATGTATATGCTGCAGAAACCACAGGAGACACTAGCTCTTCTGGCTCTTCTGGTAAATATACAGTATAGGGGAAACCCACAGGAATGTCATATGGCTTTTAGGAGTATGTTCAGGCAAAAGAAGGCCTGACTAACTTTAAAAAAAATAGCCAGATTACACCCTTATCTTCCAAAAGGAAATGAAGTGTATGCAGAGGAGTATATGCCTTTCTCTTCTTTTTCTGTCTCTTTTTATCTGTTTTATCATTTTAGAATTCATTTCAGGGGAGTTTCCCATTATGGTCTTTTGACCAGATGGAAGGACTTTTCTGGCAATTCCTAACAAGTAAAATTCTCTTTTCAAAGTGCCATTCAAATTAAGGAACCTGTTTCAAGGTAATATCAGCATACTCCTGATTAATTTCAAGTCTATACAATAATAGACACCACTGGGCCTAAAAATGGAGAGAAGAATAAAATGGACTTTAAGTGTTCAATCATATAAGTAATAATCTAATGGAAATACAGTCTGATTTATTGACTACTGTGAACAGATCATTATTCAATATAATCATAAAGATTATTCTTCTTTAATTTAAATGCATGTGGTCATATGTTGCTACATTAAAGATGTGTTTGATACAGCTTCCTTGCCACAGGTCTTGTCCGGGTTGAGATTTCATGTTCTCATCCCAGTATGTACAAATGAGATGGGTAATTACTTCCAAATGATTTTTATTATTTTTGAAAATATAAAGGTGGTAAAATGCAGAGCAGGGATTTTTCTGACTCCAACAACTTTAGGCAGATCAGAGCAGATTCAAGTTCTGTTTTCACTATCTATATATTATGCTCCAGTCCTGCCTATTAAATTCAAGCCAAACAGAAGGAAAGGATGAATTTGCATATCCATTTCCATTCAGGTTATGGAGTTTTAAATCCATGTTGCTCGTGTCTATAGACTAATGAGTGCACCATTATAGAGGAGGCTTAGTATGCCACTGCATTTGGAATGTCCAGATTTTTACTCGGCATATAATATTTTGAGAGCCATTTTTTTCAAGCATAGTGTAATAGGCTTTAACTTTGCTAAGCTTTTCTGCCAGGCCTCCAGTGCCCTGCTGTTCTATTATATTGAACTTGTAAGCAGGATGCTCTGCCAGGCTCACCCAGATTACTGCTGCAATAAGGGCCCTGCTGAGTGACTAGTGTCATGATAAGTGCTAGGGAGGGAGTTCACCATCTTGGCATACTGTTCTCATCTTATTAAATTCAGCTTTGTGGAAGCAGGGAGTCTGCCTCTCGGCCTCACTGGCTCTGGCTCAGTCCAACTGCTACTGTCAGACAATATGAAAATAGGAACCACCACAGCTAATGGCAGGTGCTGCACCACCATAGCTGAGGGGAAAAAAAAAGAGATTTTTCTTTTTTTCATTTTCTTTTTTTTTTTTTTTTTCTTTTAGTAGGTACTTGACTGGATTGATTAGGAAACATTTAGCTCTTTAATATTATTATTATAGCCTTCATACCCACAGATACTTGCTGAGATATTATTCTTCTTGAACTTATTCTGTCCACTTTATATAGATTCCTTTGTTCTTTCTTACTTACATTAAGAAAATGTAATGCAGCAAAGCCCTTGAAACAGATCTGATACATTTCAGATTTAGTAAAGGATGGTATTGTAAAGATATACTCCTGACATCCCTATTCAGACAAAACTCCCTACTGGACGCTGCCTGAGTAAAATTTCCCAAATTCCAGTCTTGGATTACTGCTGGAGTTGAAGTGAATTAGCTGGTCATCCCTCCTAAACTCAGTAACCCCTGCTTGCCTAATTCTCATATTTCTTTTAAAAATCTAACCATTAGTTTTGTTTGAAGGATTCAGAATCTTCCCAGTGCCCTGAAATGATCAACTGTGATCTGAGTGTAAGCTATGCTGCTAAATGCAGCAGAAAAAGTGCAACATTCATAGAGAGGAGAGATGTAACAAGGGAATATGTTTGCAAGCCATATCCATGGAGAGGAGGAAAATGAAAATCACTCATTTTGTAGTATGAATTGCTGTAAAGCACACTTAAGTTCTGAAACAGAGAGTATTTAACCATTTAATTTTGAGCCTAAGGTTCTTTTCAGCTAAAAATTAAAAAGGGTTTTCCAAGGACTTGTGGAAAGATAGATAAATTACTTTTGCACTTGCTGGTGTCTGAGCACATATAGACTCCTCCTTGACATCAGCAAATACATTGTTTCTCACTGTTCAACAATAAATGTTCAAATAACCCCATCATTTTCACTTCAATATTTTATAAATTGAACATGAACAACACATGAACAACACATGCAGTAACCTTTCTGACAGAAATATCGATGAGGTCTAGCTACAGAAGTCACCTGATAGCAAAACCAAGTTGGGGTCGATGGAAAATCCAGGTTTTCAACTGTGTTTGTGTCAGGAGTTGCTAAGTCTGGCAGGTTGCATTTCAGCAGCACACTTGTTGGCCATGTCAGTCTTCATAAGAGTGACAGGTTTGATTAGACTCTTTGAGAGAGGCTGATTCAAAAAATCAGACAAAATAATATCTTTCTGCCAATTTGCAATATCATGTTCACAATCCATTCCAGACTCATCAAAGCTAAGGAATAAAGGACTTAACCTGTTAATCCCCCCTGAGAAAATGAATTTGTGTCTCTGAAAAGTGTGATTTCTTACAGGAAAAAGAGTGGAGAGCTATTAGTGGAACTGACTACCACAAGTGTTGTGTGTCAGAACATTCAAATCCCAGGCAATTAGCACGCAAGAGAATTCTTATCGAAATTTGAGGGCAAATGAAAGGATAAAACAAATCTATATGGTCGCATTCATATGTAAAGCAAGTCTAATTTGTTTATACCTGTTCTTCATTTCTATATCACATTCAAAGGTGTCATTTTTGAAGGTTTTCAAATATTCCTTCTAAATCACAATTTTTTATTTTTTTTTTTTAATTCCTTGGTCTTTCTTGTTATCCTGAATCACTGTGCTATAATTGGAGGGAACATGGGTGGAGTGGTGTTTTTCTTGCTCTTGTCACTTTGTGATCCACACAAAGTAAATTTCCAAGAAAAAAATTATTAATTTAGAAGAGGTTTGAACATTAACTTTCCTCTTTTTTCCATCTCTTTTACTATAGCCTTAAAAAGATCAGTTGAAATTCAGAACACTGCAGCTAATGAATTAATTACAGTGGAATGGCTGCTGGAAATTGTCCAGGAGAAGCGTAACCAAGAAGTAAGTAGAGATTGCTAACAATCTGAAGTTTTGCATTATATGAAATTGGTTTTATTTTGTTTTGCATTGATTAAAAAAACGCCAAAGATCTCGGGCCTAGATCTTTACTACTGAATTCAAGCTTGGAATCAGTAAATATGGGATGATTGTGATATGATTCTGGAAATATTTTATGAGGAATGCATGGAATCTATTCCAACTTAGAGATGACATTGATCTCTAGCCATTGTGCCTGAGAACGTGGAACGCAGAAAGTGTTTGTTGCTGCTAATCAAACAGATTTATTTTTAGTTTTCACGCTGTAATTTAAGTGATTCAGTAGGGAGTTGCTCAGATTCTGAGAGATTAAATGGTCTTGGGACATGACCTCTCTTCGTGAGGCAGAACATCAATTCAGGATTCAGTTTTTCAGATTTTTCTTCATTTTAATATTGAAGAAGAATGCCTCTGAGATATTCCAACTGAAAAGCAAAATTGTAACAGGATAGCAGAGCTGGAATCACTCTTCTCTGCAGCAAATCTGGACCTTGAAACTTGTTTCCATCTTCAGTGATTTGGCAACTAAAGAGTTTAGTGCTTTTAAATTACAACTATCAAGTGGGCAGAGTATTAAGGTGGGCCTAAAAAAAATATTCACACTGGTCTTGCATTCATCACATAAAAGTAACATAGAGTGCTTTACTGAAGACAAGACCTTATCATCACTCTTCAGGCATCCTTTGTCCTGATTAGCTAACAAACTTTTTGCAGAAGGCCTTTGTCAAGCACATCAGATACACCAGCTGTGTAAACCCAGCCTTGCCTGTAGTATATTGGGAAAAGTTAGGAACATAAAAATCTGAAACAATGAGCCAATCGTGGATTTGTTTTAATCAAGTCAAGTTATTTGTGTTCGGGGTTTAATTTATTTGTTTAATTATTTATTTATTTATAACTGTATGAGAACAGCCTTTTTTTAAATTTGGAAGTCTGGAGCTAAATATACCCTTGCGATGTTTGTAGCAGAGACACTGAATCATCATGGTGATGCACAAGAGTGAAAGAGAAAAAAATTAATCTATTTTCACTTTCCAAGTTGAATGAAATGTGAAAAATAAACAAACAGCACAGATGGTGAAACAGTTTAAATTTTTAATACTCTCCCACTGTTAATCATTTCCAATATTTATAACAGCATGATAGCAACATATATTAAAATATGTTATTTTATTTAAATAAAAACTTATTAAGCAGATGACAATTTGGTATTTTCAGCAAAGTCAAATCTAAAAAGAAATATTTTTGGAACACAATCATTTCAAATTTTGCTGCATGAATATTAAACAATATGTCCAAATGCTGAATCTTTGGCAGTATCTTATTACCGTCTACTGTGGATAACATATCTGAAAACTTATAGTTCCATATGCTCATTTCTTTTTCTTTATTAATTTGCCAAGTAAGTGTAGACAAGCAGAACTAGAATTCTCAGTAAGTCTCTTCATTGTTTTTCAGTATTCTCACAAATGGAACACAATTTTTGGAGAGAATCCCAAATAGCAGGTGCTGACACTAAGCAGAGACAGGAACAGCCTTCTTGTTAACATATTATCTACTCCTTGCCTACCACTGCTCTGTTACAAAACTCATTGACAATGAAAGCTAAATGAAGTAAATGAAAACTAATTCAGCACTGTTACAAATATTTCAGATAGCTTTCTGCAGCTTAGGAGCAAACAAGAAAAGAAATCTTCTCTATGCCTTGCCCTGTTGGATAATATCCAAGCTACTATATTTTCTTTCCAGAGCAAATTTAAAGCATTCTTTGCAAAAGGTGGTATCCTGGAGTGCTGAACTGGGGAAACAGAAAGACAGATGGAGGAAACCAAATGAATCAGGTACTGCTGCTTGCAAAAGGAATTGAATGAGGTGGACAAGTTGTTGATATGACCCTAGTAGAACTATTTTGCTGTATAGCAGATCCATTAATAAATTTTGTAATGTTAGGGTGTTCTATATGTTAAAATTGATATAAGTAGTTTCATCCCAACGTAATCTCTAATTTATTTCTTTCAGAAGGTTAGAAGGAATATATTAGTTTTTGCAGTGTTGTAAGTAGTTTAGGTAATATTTATTTACATATATATAAACCTTTTTACTCTTCTTCCTGTCCTCCTATCAAACCCCAGAGTATGCCCATTGTTCTCAAGGTCCAAGAACCAAAGAGCCAAAGAGCTTTTCATGTGTAATATCAAAGACAGCTATGTGGGCAGTGACTCTAAAAGATATATTTTTATTTAGAGGTCCCCATGAATGTTCATTCTGTAAAATTAATGATTGTGCTGTCAGTTCACAGAATTTTGTTTTTTATTTTCTCCTTTGACTTGAAGATTAAATTTCAATATTGGTCTGAGGGAGCTAACATCTCTCTGTTCATACCCTTTTTGGAAACTGCAACCCTGTGGTCAGACACCTTGTGAATTTTGCTGGGTAAATATGAAACTGCAGTATTGGCCTGCTTCTAGGCAACTGAATTAGGGAGGAGAGGGTGCCTGTACCCCCTTAGTCAATAGGCATAAATTGCAGAGCCGAGATTTTCCAAAATGGCTAGTGGCTGAAGGTGTTTTGGCTGGTGGGTGCTGCAGCTGAGATAGCTTATAATGAGCCAGATTTTTGGAAAATAGCTTTTGAAAATAGGCCTCTAACACTCTCAGATTTCTGGCAGTGTGCTCCTTGTTTTCCTCCTTGGTTTTTGTAGCCCTCACTGTGGACCATCTCTGGTGACTATCACAAAGGCCATCTATATTGAATGTTAATTTAAGTGGTACTTGTGATAGATTCACATCTTTTGCATAGCAGCCACTAGAGGGGGATGTGGAACACTCAGAGAATATTAGGGTTTAGTCCTCTCACAGTTGTCAGTGTTATCAATACTTTCACTGACTTTTACCATCCCTCCAGTTTTAGCACCAGGCTTATTTTTCTGGAGATCATGGCTTGCAGCAGTTTATTTTAGGTAGGAGAAACCTTTCGAGGGGGTTCAGATGGAAAAATTCTGTCACCTAAATTTGACTCCCTTTTGCTCTTTAATACAACAGTTACAGCTGTTTAACACTTTCAGAGAACTATGCAGCTATCTCAGCACAGAAAAAGAGGTTAATGGAACAGCATGTGTTTTTTTTCCAATAAACAAATTCTAATTGATACATAGATTGTAATTACAGGAAATCCTTTTTTTTTTCTTCTTTCTTTTCTTTCTATGCTGTAATGAGTTATTTTGGGGGCAGAATAGTACATACCATAGAAAATTTGTACATGAGGGCAAAAGGAATAGATGATTGCTTTTGGGGACTGTGTAGATTAGTACATCATTGCATACTAACAAAGTGCTAATTGCTCCTTTTGACCATGGGCCCAGTTTACAGAGCTTTAGCACAAATGTGTCCTGTACACTAAATTATAAAAATAACACTGCATTATTTCTCTCTACAGCTCGAAAATTCTTGCAAATTACCCAGGTTGCAAATCCTGCATTTGTTTTGTGGCAGTAAAAGCAAACAGTATACATATATTTATACAAATTTTAGGATTGTTTTAATACTGGATTTAACTACGCTAGTACTTTACCTCTACTCAGTATCTTAGCTAGAAAAGAAATAAGCGTGAACTACTTTGAACAGGTTGTTGGTACTGATTTTCCTGATTTTTTAAAATAGCAGCTGTTTAGGATATTTGCCAATTATTTAATGATTTAATAACTGGGAAAACCAACACCATGCAAAATGGTCTCTCTTCCTTATCTTCATTGGAATCACACTCAGAATGGTAGATGTTTTAGTTCAGAAGAGTAGTAGATCACCTCTCTGCACCTTTTCTAGAAGTCCAGAATTATTTGCTCACAGAGCCTTTCCACCCCTCAAACAGGACAGAAAGAAGCATTGCAATGAGACACATGCAGAGTCAATAGGACACCTTATTTTCTTGGAAAGGCATAAATCTACATGTGTCACTCCCATTCTGCTGCACATCATTTAAGCCTTCTATGTACCAGCTCTTGATTTTGTTGGAGAGTGGGCTTCTTTCACATATCTCTTTTGGTCCCTCTTGTCTTCGCATGCAAGAGTTCTTACAGGTCTGACTCTCTCTTTATATTATCTGTCTGGCACTAAGTGAATTTAGTATCTACTGTAATTTAATTCTAGATCTGCAGATTCTTCATTTTATATCTTAAGAATCAAGTACTAGAGACTGAACCTGGACTTCAGTCATGTGCAGTAGTATTTGAGGTTAGAGCATGTATCAAAGTATTTTACTGAGGAAAAATATTTGGTAAGGGGAAAGAAAAGATGCTATAGGGAGTAATCCAGTTTTGTGAAGAGGACAGACTAAAGTATTTCATAAATTTTCATTTCACGCATTGTTAGAACAATATGAATACTGAATAACACGAATTCTACTCTCTAGTCTATTTTTATAATAAGATATTTTTTAAAAAAGGCAATGTATAAAAACTTACTGAAAAGGACAGGTATGTGTCACCATAAGGGCACTCTTTGTCACAAAGCAAGAATGCCTTAGTTCCAGCCAAAACAACCACCCACTCAGGGTACTGAAGGGTAGGCATGCTGTTATGACCCAGATTCAAATGGTGAGAGTAGGAGTGAGAAAATGAAAGTGTTAATAATATTTCAAACACAGAACTAATAGGAGAAGAATTTCTGGTATTCCCCTTTCATTCCTATTCTCTCTCAAAAAGAAACTACGGACTTCCCTCTGGGAAAAAAAAAAAAAAACAAAACAACAAAAGGTCTCTTTGGCTTATCACCAAATGTTGACTATTTTGACTGAATGATACGTGGCAGAACTGTGCACCTGTCCTAGCTGGAAATATGTGTGTGAGTACAGAAGAGAAACAAATGAATTGAGAAATATAAAATATCTGAGGACTTGAAACTTTGACTAGTGCGAAACATTTTTTGAAAATGGGAAAAGATTTGTCATTTAACATACTGACATACATCTTTGTTTTGCTGCAGCTGACATAAGTTTGAAAGACAATAAATCTGTTACAACCATCAACACCAAACCAGCAGCCTACCCCACCAAACAGCTTGCACAATGGCATTTTGGAAAGGATGGAACATATGCTTGCCATATTGCTGCAAAAAATCCTTATTCTTACTCCAGCTAATTCAGCTCATTCTTATTAGAACAAGCACTTTTATGTTGCTGAATTTATTTTGTGTATTTTGTGTTTTACAGAAATATTAGGAAACCCTCCAACTCAAATATGCTTGGTAACATATTAGCGCTGAATTTGACTAAAGAAGAGTTAAAATTAGCAAATTCAATTGTTTTACAATAGTTGCTTTTTTACTTTTTAGTTAAGTTTAATAATTGAGAAATCAAATCTTTATCAGACTCTATCAACTCCTATGTTGAACAACATTCGTAGATACAAGTTACTTGATTCATTGCATCTTATAGGTAGATTCTCTATAACAGAAATAAGGATGGCAGCATCAAGCTCTCTGATAACTTCTGCTCCTCTGGAAGTCCTGCATTCAACCCATTTTCACATAGTAAGTGTAGGACAGTAAAGATAATCTTCTGATAGCTCTCCCTTTAACTTGTTGAAATGTAAGTGGATTACAGGGCTACCACTACTTTTTTTCTGTTAATGTTTTCTTCCTTTGACGTAGGCAACTTTTTGGTTGGAAAGAATGAGAATCATGAAGTCATAGAATTATTTAGGTTGGAAAAGATCATGAAGTTCAACTGCCAACTCAGCACTGCCTAGTCCACCACTAAACCATGTTCCCAAGTGCCACATCTGCACATCTTTTAAATACCCCCAGGGATAGCAATTCCACCATTTCCTGGGCAGCCTGTTCCAATGCTTAGCAAACCTTTCAGTGGAGAAATTTTTCCTAATATCCAATCTAAACTTTCCCTACCACAATTTGAGGACATTTCCTCTTGTCCTATCACTTGTTATCTGGGAGAAGAGTCCGACCCCCACCTGAATACACCCTCCTTTCAGGCAGCTGTAGAGAGTGATAAGGCCCTGAGCCTCCTTTCCTCGTGGCTGAACACCCCCAGCTCCCTCAGCTGCTCCTCATAGAACTTGTGCTTCAGAACCAGATCTGTTGCCCTTCTCTGGATCCACTCAAGCCCCTCAAGGTCTTTCTTGCAGTGAGGGGCCCAAAACTGAACACAGGATTTGAGGTGTGGCCTCACCAGTGCCTAGTGCAGGGGGACAATCGCTGCCCTGCTCCTGCTGGCCACACTGTTGCTGATGCAAGCCAGGATGCCATGGGACTTCCTGGCCACCTGGGCACATGCTGGCTCATGTTAAACTGGATGTCAAGCGGCACTCTCAGGTCTTTTTCCACCAGGCAGATTTCCAGCTGCTCTTTCCCAAGCCTGCAGTGTTCCACGGGGTTGTTATGAAACCTTGTTGAACTCCATACAGTTGTCCTTGCCCATCATTCCAGCCTGTCCAGATCCCTCCCTAGAGCCTTCCCACCCTCCAACAGATCAACACTCCTACCCAGCTTAGTGTCATCTGCAAACTGACTGAGGGTGCACTCAATCCCTTCATCCAGATCATAGATAAAGAAACTAAACTGGCCTGGCCCCAACACTGATCCTTGGGGAGCACTACTTATCACTAGCTGCCAACCGGATGCAACTCCATCCATCCTGGGTGTGTCCATCCAGATAGTTTTTTTCCCCAGCAAAGCGTGCGCAGGTCCAAGCCACGAGCAGCCCAGGTTTTCCAGGAGAATGCTGTGGGTAAACAGTGTCAAAGGCATTACTAAAGTCCTGGTGGACAGCATCCTGGACAACAGTTTTTTGCTCAGCCATTAGATGGGTCACTATGTTGCAGAAAGAGATCAGGTTGGTCTAGCTGGACCTGCCTTTCATAAATTCATCCTAACTGGGCCTGATCTCCTGGTTATCCTCTACGTATGACAACTGTGTCGTGAACCAGTGACATTCCCCTTCACTGAGGTCAGGCTGACTGGCCTGTACTTCCCCATATCCCTCATCCAGAACACTTTGTAGACGGGCCTTGCATTTGCTAACTTCCTGTCAACCAGGACCACCCTGGTTAGCCAGGACTGCTGGGAAACAAGTGGCTTGATGAGCATTTCCACGAACTCCCCCAGTATGGGTGGATCCAATCTGCCCCCATAACTAGCATATGTCTAAGTAGTGTAGCAGGTCACTAATCCCTTTGGATTATGGAGACTTCATTCTGCTCCCCATCCCCATCTTCCAGGCCAGGGGGCTGGGTACCAAGAGAATAGTTTTGCTGTTAACAAGTGAGACAAAGAAGACACTAAGTATGTCAACCTTTTCATCATCCTTTGTCACTATGTTTACCCTCACATTCACTAAAGAAGGGAGATTCTCCTTAGCCCTCCTTTTCTTGCTGACATATTTTTGGAAACATTTTTTATGTCTTTTGTGGCAGTAGTCAGATTTGTGGCAAAGCCAGTAGTTAGGCTTTGGCCCTTCTGATTTTTTCCCTGCATAACCTCACAACATACTTGTAATTCTCCTGAGTTGTCTGCCTCTCCTTCCAAAGGTCATATGCTCTCCTTTTTTCTCCTAATTACTAGCTCTTTGTTCAGCCAGACCAGTCTTCTCCACTGCTGGCTCATCTTTTGGCACAGGGGAACAACCTCCTCCCGCACCTTTGGGATTTCCTTCATGAAGAATATCCAGCTTTCCTGGACTCCTTTGTCCTTCAGGACTGCCTCCTAAGGGGCTCTGTAAACCAGGCTCCTAAACAGGCCACAGTCTGCTCTCTGGAAGTCCAAGTCAGCAGTTTTGCTGACCCCCTTCCTAACTTCTCAGAGAATTGAAAATCACCATTTTGTGATATCTATGCTCAAGCCAGCCTCCAACCATCATGTCACCTACATGTCCTTCTCTATTCACAAAACAAGAAGTGTCAGTATGTAATTGGTTGCTTACAATATTTAGAATTACTTCAATAAATACGACTTTTGTGCAAAATACGAAAGATTTATTTACATTATCAGTTGTGCTTGCAGAGACACTCCTTTAAGACAGAGCATAAATTAATTAGAAGTGGGGCTCAGGGGTGACTCATTAACCTGCTTTCGTCTGAAGCTTTTCAGTGTTTGCAGGAGAGGGTGATGGAAGGTTGAGGAGGAGGAGCAAATTTTTGCCTTTTGTGCTGCCTCTTGTGAAGGCTTTTTCTCCCACTGACTGAGCGCAGATATTGAAAGTCTGTTCTATCTCCCAAAAGTCTGATGTCAACATCAGATGTCATCCACAGCAACAGCAGCAGCAGCCGCTGTGACAGCAAAAGGCAAACAGTGGAAGACGTAGCCAAAATGTTGAAGTCCCTGCTTCCCTCCTCAGGGCTAACAAGGCATTCAGAGACCTATATTCTGAACTTGGGACACAGCTGTTAAAAGCACTTTAGTTTTCCACCCTGTGTGTCTGGAAAACTTTGTGATTGCAAGTGGTTTGGACAAGTCTGGCTTTTGAAGCAAAGCAAAAATTGAACTCTATAAGTTTGAAAGTGTAACAACTGAGTAAGAATGGCAGAATTTCACACCTCTTAGTTCAGATTTTCAAAGAGGCAAAATAATGTTCTTGGTATTTTAACTTAGCTTTGAATAAAATAAAATAACTATATGGATGGAATTAAATGAGTTCTATAACACACCCCAGAAACCATAAAAAATTGCAGCTGCATAGAAATTTTCATTTGAAGGGGGGGGTTTGAAAATGGTTCTGTTCATGTAAAGGCTATTTATTAGAATGGAACTGATAGTAATATATAGCAGTATTGGAAAACACTTTGAAATGACCCTTATCCAAGGACTGGAGTGAGTTGCCTTACAGTAGGTTGTCATGTTGTTTCTTTTTCTTGTTTTTGTTTTTTTTTTTTTTTTCTCAACTGCCATCTGTGCTCCAGAATTTAGATTTTCAGTAAAGGAAAAATCAACTGCAAGGATTTCAGTCTCATTCACATTAAAACCCTTTGGAACAACTGAGAACTTGATCATATAGTTACAAAGAAAAACTCTGTAATTTCATGCCCTTCTTTTCCAGTTTATATGTGACCTTCATCAGTTTAAAATCTTGCATGAAGTCTTCAGGAGGCAAAACCAGAAACCAAATACCAAGGACTGTAATGAAGCTTTTACTCT
The DNA here is from genome assembly GCF_009819885.2 of Catharus ustulatus. Lineage (NCBI taxonomy): Eukaryota > Metazoa > Chordata > Aves > Passeriformes > Turdidae > Catharus > Catharus ustulatus. Next base: position 41,427,939 of record NC_046221.1, on the reverse strand, counting down.
TCTACAGCCTTGCAGTTGTATCTCTGAGAAATCAGAAATGCCACATTAATCTCGTTGCAGTATCAGCCTGAAGACCTAATGCCATTAACTTAACAGTCAACTTCATTAACAATTTCATTGTTTATTGAAGTGTATGACATTAGGTGTACAGAGAATGGCACAGGTTGCTTCATGCAGTAAATATGAGTAACTGAAGAGATAAATTGCCATCAGTCTCAATTGCTAATTAAGGCAAAATCTAAAATTTCCTGTGATAACTATAAAAAAGTGTTTATTTTAAAATAGCTGGGTTTGTGGGTGGGCTTTTAGGAACACTACTGCGTTTTTCCTATCCTTGTGTTTGTATCATTTTGAATTGTAAAGAACCCAAGTGCAAAAAAACCCCCGAAACCTTACTAGTAATTAATATTGCACCGATACCATTATCCAAAATGTTGGAGAAACTTCTTAGTGGGTTAGATGCTGGTTTTGTACTTCGCATCAAAGAGGCCACCTGGTTGTGCTGGCATTAGCATATCTCCAACTTGTCATTGGTGCTCAGAAAGTGATGCCATCATTAATTGTTACAAAAACAACTGTAGATTGAAAAACAATCAGTAAAGTGAATTACCTTCTCTTCTTGATGTTGGTATTTTTGGGAGTATGGGGTTGGGGCTTAACCCATTTTTAATCTAAGTTGTTTGCATTTTGCTGTTGATGTTGGTTTCTCATACAAAAACACGGTATTCTTACTGTTCCAAAAAACTTTTAAAAATGGCATTGTAAAAACCAGGCTCACTATAACTCCATGAAAATGAAACTCTTTTTATCATTCCAAAAGTTTACATTCTGACATTGTTTCATCTTTTCTGGATAGAGTTCAACTGGATGTCTCAAATATTTCCTTTCTGAATTTCTGGGATTTGGAGAGGTAGGAGGGAAGGGCTCTATTCAAAGTACTAACCAGGCATAACCTGATTTAAATTGTAAGAACTGACACTTATGAAGCCCAACTAATGTTTGCACAGCCCCTGGAAGGTATACGGTGCAGTATAATGGCTGAGTGCAACATAATTGTTAATTATTTGGCTTCAGGCAACAGAAAAATAGCAGTGTACTCTCACTCTTTATCTGTAGGAGATACCAGAAATCAAAATATTCAAAAAATGCTGTATTGTATAGGCCAGTTAACAAGGAAAAAAAAAGGTGTGGAGGAGAGATCCTGAGATTCTGAAACCTGACTCTGCTAAAGCAGTGTTTTATGGGAGATTTGTGTGATACTTTTAGGTAAAATGCTCATCAATAAATTTCATATTGCCTTGCAAATCAGTAATAGCAGTCCTGCTGGCATTAGTTAAAGTGAAAGAATGCAAGGCAGGTTGATGAGTAGAAAGCCATTCAGAAGATCGGGTTTCCTTTTGTAATGCAACACAGAATAATGCAACACTGGTCAAAGGAAAAAGAACTGAGAGCAGAAGCATCAGTGCCTTGACTAAGAGGTGGTGGAGGTCATTCATTTTCCAAGTAAATCCCTTAGAAACTGGTGAAATTGGTGAATAATATTTTACTGAATAGGTCTGAGTTGTCAGTGGAACAGGGTGGGAAACTGTGGTGACAGCCACATGCTGAAGGTGCAGTTCTTCATGAGGCTGAGTCTAACTTCTTGCCAAATGAAGACTAGAGAGATGACAGAAGCTTAAAGCTCCTCAGTCTCCTTGTGAAAGAGATGTTCTGGGGTGAAACGCTGATTCGGTTAAGTCAGTGCCAAAGCTCCAGCTGACTTCAATGGGAGCTGGGTTTCATCCTCTTTTTTGCCCTTAGTAAAGGAGACACCATGAGTGCGCTTAGGCATCTTTGTGAGAATCACAGTTGTGGCTGGGCAACATCTGATCAACATGGAGTTGTGCTGTTTACCTGGCATCAATAGCCATCTTTTGTCAGGTCCATGTGTCGTCTCTCAGTTTCCCTGCTCTGCAGCTGTAACAGAGCTCACCTACTCTGTGAAAGTCAGAGCTTGCTCTCGCATGGGTCTCCTGTGTGCATTCTGATTCATGGAAATGGAAGGGGTTTGCAGACCATACTCAACACTGTACCACAGGAAATTATTGCAGGTTGTGTTTGCTATGGACATGGACAGATCCGGAGTTTTGCTACCATAGTTGCTCTGGTCTCCAGAGGGGTTTTTAACTTTCAGACCATGAGTATCTGCAGGGCAGAAAGAGATGATATAAATGATATCCAGAAAAGATTTGGTTCCTCATCTACACACACCAGTGCAAAATGAAATAGTGAAGCAAAGCTATTTTCATATAGCTGTTATGATTGAGATAGGGTATCGTTTCACACTGTAAAATCCCTATGGAATTGTCAGGCTTTATATTAATTTGGTTTATATCACACAGAATACTGTGCAAAATAAACAACTTGGTATTTTGAAAGGAATGGTACATATTACTTGTTTGTGGGTTTCATGTTGGAGACTTTTTTTTTTATACTGGAGGTAGTTTCATATGCAAAACTTCACCCACAACAAATTACTCAGACCTAATACAGCGAAAGCTGCTTGGTAGATGACGACCTACCAGAGACATATCACAGTAATTTCACGATTATAAGCCATGCCGTTTTGACTAAAATTTTGGTCCGAACCCGAAGTGCGGCTTATAATCACGTGCAGCTTATATATGGAGAAAGAACAAAAAGCTGCTGTTTTAGTTTGGAGGACAGGTGTCTGCTGAGAAAGCCAGGAACTTCTCTTTGAAATGGAGAATGTAAACCCCCTTCCTCCAAATTATTATAATTTTGAAATCAAGGGGCTTTCAGGCAAAAATATGGGAATAAGGAATAACGGTTCTTCTCTAGGGAAATTAAAATAGAAATACAGTACTACAAAGAAACAAACTCCAAACCCTGACAAAGTCAGAGTACAACCTGACACCCCATCAGTCAGGGTGTTGGTAGCAGTCCCATTAAATGGCGGCTGCGTCCTCCTGCAGTGACAGATGTGATTCAGTTGAAGCAGTGCCCCTGCAGAAAGTGTAGTTTCTCTCCAGAGGTCCAGTGGTGATGTGGAGAAATCCAGTTTTCCTCTGGAGTCCAGTGGAGAAAGGGGCTCCTTTTGTGTCCCAAAGCCTCTGTTTTTATCTTGGTAAGAAATGTTGGGCTCTTCCCCCTGGCTGGAGCAACTTCCAATGGGATGAAGTAATTTTATCAGTCCTACAGTGGGACTCAATGGGGCATTAGCAGAATATGATTTTCTGGAGGAGGGATGGGTTGTGAAAAGATAAAGAACAATGCCCCGCCTGGTTTCAATGGATGGCCCATTAGCAGAATGTCTGCCGTTGAGACAAGGATGACTACCCCCACCCTCAACAGATGGTGATAGAATAGATACCTTTTATCACACTCTGTATTGTAATGTGCGGCTTATAATCAGGTGTGGCTTATATATGGACAAAGAACGAAAAGTTGCTGACACCCAGAAGTGCGGCTTATACTCAGTGCGGCTTATAATCGTGAAATTACTGTAATTCAAAGCAGTTTGGATGCATCTCATGTGACTCATGATTTCATTCACTGTCTGTCTGCTGAGTCTAGCATGTCTACAATATGAAAACATTATTTTGCAAAGCCTTTGTATATCTGAGAGATATTTAGCAAAATGCTTACAAATCTGGTGGAAATCTCTTCATCTAGTTACTTTTGTTATCTTGTAGCTTGTCCCACTTCCAAGATTAACACAAATCCAACACAATGCGTAAATTCAGTTGCTAATATGTAATTTTGTATTAGATCAGGTCAATCTTATACCTTTTGTAGAAGCTTCAGGGGGATCTTTCTCTTAGGCACAGTAATTCTAGCTACTCTCAATGGGTTTGTGTCATAGCCTTGTAGATTACTGCATTTATCAAAGGAACCAATGGGGAAGGTAACTAGAACAAACACTGCATTGCTGATGGGTTTAGTGAAGTGGGATATTCAGGGGAGTTTTTCTAATTTCTTTTTCTAATGTACAGTGGGACTTAGAATATTTAACTGTTATTGTAGAGATATTTATGGTTTTGAAAAGTCCCTCAAATTAAGCTGTCTTTTATATGCAAAAATGCTTAAATGTAGGTGGATTCACAGATTAATCGGATTAAATAGCTGTAGACCTTTAAATACTGCTGAAGTCAAATATGGCCTATAAACCACCTACTAGCGAAGACAGATCAGCAGACATGATACAAAAATGACTGATTGACCCATCCCATGTTAAGGGAATTAGTATTCAAGTGATGACTTAACAAGGAAACAAACAAAAATAAACTGAACTTTAATTGTCCTGATACAGAAAGGCTATAGAGAATTATTTGAGAGAAAGAAAATTAAGCAGTACAAGAACAGACATTATCTGAAATTCCTTTGAGAAATATAAAAAGCAGAGATAATCAAACTCATATAACAGATTTGGAACATACATATCAATTCCAGAAAATATTCTGCATTTTCAGATACAAGGGTTTCTAATGTAGTGATTAGAGAATTCTATGAGTTCACTCTAGTTTAAGTGAAAGAACTAATTCTCCAAGTGGATAAATATATCAGCCAGATCAATATAGCAATGACAGTGGGTATTTAAAATGCTAGTAGAAATTTAAATGACAGTGGGTATTTAAAATGCTAGTAGAAATTTAAAATGCTAGTAGAAAAAAGTGGCCATTTGGCAAAATGTGTTAAAATAATTTAAAATAGTAGAGCAGTCCAAGAGTCTTATTTAAACCATAAAGTATAAGTACTTTTCTGTAAAATCAGTTATATAGCTGTAGAAATAGATTCCAGTGCAATTCAGTAGACTGTCAGTTCAGTTATTTCTTAAAACATGAAGTTTAAGTAAGTTATTGTGGAAGACACAGAAGTCCTACTTCTATGTTGACTCTTTTTGGTTAATTCCTACTGAATTTCCTTGGGATGCGATTGATATAAGCTACCAGGAAGCAGTACCAGCAGTGGCACAGTTCTAAGACAACTGAATTATAAGCCAAGAAAAAAAAGAAATGCCAGCTGGTCAAATACAGAAAGTATAATTCTGTCAGGTTTTTAGTCTTTATGTCTCAGTTACAAATGAAAGTCATATAAAGAAAGTCTGTTGTTCCTAGCTCCTGATTATACTAAAATATTGCTCCCGTATGAAAATGTCGAAATGCCTCTCTGCTATATTGGTGGTATTTTCATTTAATTTTGTTCATATTTCACATGCAGATTCATAATTCTGTATTCCAGCTGCAATCACAAAGTATGCCCATTTAGCAGTTAGTTGTCCAGGCCATGTTGCCTTACCTGATTTACAAGAATGTTACAGAAAGTAGTGGCAGAACATAAGTGACATTCACAGTAATTTCATGACCATAAGGTGCACCAGACTATAAGGAGCACCCCCTGGGAGTCGGCAACTTTCGCAACTTTGTTGATCATATAAGGCGCACCAGACTATAAGGCGCACTATTTTTTTGCAGCGAGGAGCCGCGCGGCGCGCAACAAAGTAATGAATTACTGGCAGGTGCTCTATTTGCAAACATTTTTCAAAGATTGGTGTAGCTTTTAAACATAGCCCCAGGTGCCCTCCCCGTGCAGCCGGCTCCGGCACTCCCACCCGCCCCCGGCACTAGCTGGCACGGCTCACGGCTCCTGGCTCCTACCGCATGGCCACGCTGCGTCCTGGCTTCCCCTCGGCCGGTGGCAGCGCTGCTTCTCAGTGCTTTCCTGCGGCACTTTTTTGCCGCTTTTTCGCCGCTCTCCTGTGGTGCTTTCTCGCAGCTTTTTCACTGCTTTTCGGCGCTTTCCCGCAGCACTTTTTCGCTGCTTTTCAACACTTTCCCGTGGCGCTTTTTCGCCGCTTTTCAGTGCTTTCCCGCGGTGCTTTTTTGCCACTTTTTGCCGCTTTCCTGTGGTGATTTTTTGCCGCTTTTTCACCACTTTTCCACAGCACATTTTTGCCACTTTTTTTCTGCTTTTCCATGCTTTCCCATGCTTTCCCGTGGCGCTTTTTCGCTGCTTTTCGGTGGTTTCCTGGGGTGCTTTATTGCCGCTTTCCCATGGCGCTTTTTCGCCACTTTTCCGCACTTTCATGCAGTGCTTTTTCACCGCTTTTCGGTGCTTTCCTGGGGCACTTTTTTCCCGCTTTTCAGTGCTTTCCCAGGGCGCTTTTTCACCGCTTCTCGGTGCTTTCCCACGGCGCTTCTTGGCGTTTCCCCGCAGCCGCGCCACTTCCCCCCACTTCTCCCCAGCCGGTGGCAGCACCGGTTCCCGATTTCCCCCGCCCAGCAGCCACAGCTCCCGCGGGTCCCAGCTCAGCTCGCAGCTTGCACTTCCCGGTTTGCAAATTTCCAAACTTTGTACATCAGATAAGGCGCACTGGACTATAAGGCGTACTTCCGGGTTCGGGAGAAAATTTTAGTCAAAAGGGTGCACCTTATAGTCGTGAAATTACTGTAATTATAGCATGGGTACTGCTTCTATCCTTGTCTGGTGCTTGTCATAGGTGGAAATTAGGTTTTCCTGATGTTATTTAATCTTAACAAATGTATCATAGCTGTTGCTTTTCTCTTTATTAGATCCTGGACTTGTATGTGGTTATTAATTGTGCAGAGTTAGGCTGGCCAGCTGCTAGGTGTGATCATGTGGTTGTGTTGCCAAAATAAACTTGGGTTGTCCTGTTTTCCTCCTTGCGCATCATTTGCTTGTTATTTTTTTCTTGCACGGCGTAAGCGTCTACACAACAGCGCGCTAAGTAAAATTAAGGATTACTCCAGCAGAACTAATGCAGCTTTGAGGAGTGGAGTAAAGAGGGAGTGGGAAGAATTTTCAGACAACTGCTTCCTTGACCTGTCTTAGTAATAATAACAATACTAACACTAGAGAGGTGGACAGATGCGTGAGGCAAAGTATGCCTGTGCTGTCCATTGACTGCATACACTTATATTGGGTTAAAATGATTTTCAGCTCTTCCTGGTGCCTGTACAAGCCAGCATGCTGGTTGCTTATTTTAGCACTCCTTGTATCCTCAAGGTTATAAAAAAAATTGCTAATGAGTTTAAATTACTTTATCCAGTTCCCTATGAGCTCTAGGCCATAGTGAATTTCACCAGGTATATGTAATTTAGTAACCTCTAACTTATCAAAGTAACCTCTGACTTGTTCTCTCCCTTTCCTAGCCTGAGTTCTTGCCCTTACATTGCTGCGTTAGCCCTCTGGCCATTGCTAACCTCCTGAGGCTGCAGCTTCATGTTTGTTGGCTAAATAGTATTCCTGTCCCAACTGCTCTGGTGTTTGTCACAGGACATCACCCTCCAAGTCGTCCTGGTGCAAGTGGTTGCGAGTCAGTTTTGCGGATTAAATCAGGGAGTTGATCCAAGCTGAAAAAGTCATGTTTTATTAATTGTTTTATTTTGACCCAAATCCCCGAGGGGAGAGTATGCCAATGAAAATGAGCCAGGGTTTGGGAATACCTTAAGCCGCTGACCACTTTCTATTGTGAAAACAAGCCCCTGCAAAGACTTCAGCAAAACAGCTTTAGACTTACATGATTACAGCTGAGATTAAAATCTGGCCTTGATGTATCCAACCATCTGTTTCCATCACAAGAAAAGAGACTCAGCAGGAATATTTGCTGTTTTGAGGACAGGATTCTGGTTTCATTCCTTTAGTTATATATCACAAATAACTCTGTTGCTGGAATTAAAGTTATTTTCTTGTTTATTCCAGCGTATATTATTTGGGAACCTACTCTCCAGAAATTACAGAATGAAAGTGCTTTGGGACAGTCCTCAATTTTAGTTTCTCCAGGTTTACACTAGATAACTTCAGTAGACAGGTCTGGATTCATACCAATCTATCTCAGAATACAGCCTTTTTTAAAGTAGTATGAAATGGATATAATTTTGTCTCAACAGCTTTGAAGGAGTGTACTTCACTGCTATCTTCATAGTTCTAATTAAATGTGACATTTTTTCACTCCTTGAATTTTGCCGATCTCTGAAGTGACCTGCATAGGTAGTGTTTTAAATCTATGAAGGAAAAAACACACAGATGCTTTTATTTTTATTTTCTGCAAATCCATTAAAAAACATAAGATAGAATTGAAAATGCATACAGTGAGATTAATTTCAACCAAATTTATAAACCTTTGGGGATATTGTCTTGCTGACCATTGTTTGTTAGAAGTTAACAGGAAAAGTTTTACTCTCAAAAATATGGATAAGCATTTTGACTAAGTTGCTACATTTTTGGCTGTTCTTTTTCATGTGTTTCTACTACTTATGTCTGGTGCACAGTCATCCGCTGACTAATATCACCATGAGTATGATGAAGTACACACTTCAGTTTCTTGGTAAGAATTAAAAGAACTGAGAACTAGTGCTTGTAACACATGACGGAGGAAAATGTTACTTATCTGTTGACTTAACAGCTAAAAGAATACAGCAAAAGATCAGGGATGAAGTTCTCTATTCTTTTTTATACATCTGTGGACTTATGCTTACATTAAAGGTGATGCACAATTTGGAATGGCATGGCAAAGTTTTTTCTTTTTGTCTGATTTGCATACCTCTTCGAACTTGTGCATAGCATAGGATAAATTTATTTAGTATATGTTTGTTTTAATAGTGGCCTCTTTTTTGCCATGTCATTCTTCCTCACCTCATACCACAGTCCTGATTTTGCCTCCATTTTCATCTTGCATCCTCCTCCTGCTGTGGAGTAGATTTGCATATGAAATAATTCATAAATACATCAGACAAACAACATCAGTTTTTTGCCAGTCTCTGCTCTGGAAGCCAAATACTGGGAATATTTACAGATGTTCCTCTCTTTGTATCTTCTCCTCCTGGAACATCAACAATTCTTACCACCTTCTTCTACATGACCACACAGGAATCATCAGTCTTCCTTGCAGGCTTAGATTCAGTCTCTCTGCTTCTGCAACTTTAGCATCCTTCTCAAGGCTGAGAATTTACAGGCCTGATTCTCCTACTCAATCTTCTAAAAGGCACCATCAGCAAAGCTGGCTTCTTCCTTCTTTATAGGCCAAGATGGATTCTACACTGAATCCCTGCATCTCTCTCAAGGAGTGATACTGCCTGGATCTCATTCTGAAGGAGGAAACTTCTCATGGATGGACATATAACATGACAGAGTGCTGAAAGAAGATACCACTTGTTAGTCTGTTAATCCACAGACAATTTGCTTGCTTATTTTTTTCTCTAATACATCCTAGTACATTGTAAAGCACTGCTGTTTTCAAAGTTGGGCGTTTTTTTCTGAATTTGTTGTGAGTCATGACTGTAATTGTTGCAGGTCATCACTGCAATCCAAAGAATGTAAAAACTACAAGTATTATATCTGGTATTCATCAGAATGTGTGATGTGTCCAAATTTTGCCCATGTGCTATAGGGTTTTTTTAAATAACTCCAGGGATTTTTCCCAGTAAACATGTATAGGTTAATGAGAAGATTTTGGTGTTTAAGTTATGAGTGTCTAAGTGGTTGTATATAGAACGTTGATATGGCATTCAGATCCTTAACCATGAGTCAACAGTGTGCTGATGAAGGCAAGCCCCATATTGCATTAGTAAAGCAGGGCAGCAGGCTGAGGGAAATTACTGTCCCCCACTACTTGGTACCTTTAAAATTCCTTGTGGAAGCCAGTTTCCATTTTCCATTTGCACTGGGTACAAGAAAGATATGGACATATTGGGGGTCTATACTTTATTATAATAGGCATGTTACCCATGTATGTGGGGGATCTTGCCAATGTATACAAAATCCCAAAAGGAAGGTGCGAAGAGAATGGGGCCAGGCTCTTTCTGGTGGTACCCTGTGACAGCACAAGAGGCAGTGGACACCCGCAGAAACACAGAAGGTTCCTTTGAATATAAAGAATAATTTTTTCACTGAGCAGGGGACTGAGCACTGACATAGGCTTCTGTTTCTCAGAGAGGTTGTGGTCTCTCCATTCTTGAAAATATTCAAAAGTCTTCTGGACACAGCCCTGGGCAACTAACTCTAGGTGGCTCTGTTTGAGCAGTGGCCTTCAGACACCACTTCCTAACTGAGCCATGCTGTGATTCTGTGACATGTAGGAGCAAATCTATTGAAGAACCAGAAAGACCATTAGAGAAGAACTTTTCTGTTGTAGAAGGCTGTTGAAAAGAATGTAGTGAGGATGAAGGAATAGCAAAATAGGGCTCAGATCATTCATGGAATCTCCATCCTTGGTGACATACAGAACATGATTCATCAAAGCCCTGAACGACTTGGTCTAACTTACAAGTCAGGTCTCAGTGTTGATCTTTTAGGCAACCTTTAGGTTGGCCCTTCAGAAAGTTACATTATTCTGATGGATTCTGATTGATTTTGTGTAAAATTTAAGCAAGACTTCCTGCTCGTTGCAGGAAGGTCTTAATGAATGCAGAGATATTTAAAGCAAGACACAAGATAAAGTCCAAGTTGCTGGCAAATATTAGTAATATGAACATATTTTGACATCTCTATTATTACTGTTGCTAAGTCATGTTTACCCTAATTCAAGGGCTTTTCAGTTTTCTGTGCTGTTAGTGAGGATCTGCACAACAAACTGGGAAGAAGCATAGCCAGGACAGCTGACCTCCAGTGGACAAAGGGATATTCCATAATACAGAACACCACACCCAGTATATAAACTGCAGAGAGATGGCCAGGAGGTGCCAGTTTCAGCCTGGGGACAAGCTGGACATTGATCAATAGATGGTGAGCAATTGCAGTGTGCCGAACTTGTTTTTCTTGTAGTTTATTCCTCTTTTTTTCCCCCTTTCTTCATTCTCATTATTGTTGCAGTTGCTATTATATTTTACTTTATGTCATTATTAAACTGTTCTTAACCCATGGGTTTTTGCATTGAGGTGGGGTTTGCGAATGAGCAGCTGCATAGCGCTTAGTTGCCAGCTGGGGTTAAAACCACAGCACTGGAAACAGATCAAGCAGCAAGCTTTTGAAATAAAGTCATTCAACAGATAGCTTCAATGTCAATATGGACTATATACAGTACTAATCATTTTTATTCCAGTAATTACTCATAGTATTGTCCAGAGTAAATCAGATCTAAGGTGTATCATCCTACCTTGAGCAGTAGCTAGTACTAGATATGTCAAAGAAACTGCAAGAAGTCTGCCAATGCATTGCCAGGGAGTTGGCTGACTGTGTAAAAGGGTATGCTTCCAAAAGCTGTAATTGCTGGTTGTTGAAATTATCTGTTGTGTAATATTTAACATTATAAATATAATTATATATAATTTTGTTTAATGTGAAAGATTTTCCTATTGCTGCTCTGAAATTGCCACTAAATTTCCATTTCAGTGGATGCTCCCTTGTTCTTGTACTGAGACCGTGTTATTTGTTATTGTGATTCTTTTTGTGTGCTCCCACTTAATTGCCTTCTGTCTAAGACAAACATAGGAGAGTCTGTCAGTGTGTTTCTACTATTTTTTTATCTCAGTTAATTCTTCTGTCACCTTTTTGATAGGGGTAATTAAAATTGTGCAGTGTTCCGGATGACAAGAGATTTTTAGTTAACTAGGTTGCAATATATAGACATACATAATTTTATTTCTGTTCTATTACCATTGTATTTTACACATAGCCCACTAACTGCTTGATTTTTCCAGTACTGTTTCTTCATTAATAATGGTCTTTTTTGTTCTAGTAAAGTGTTTGTTAAGTCTTTTTCTGAGATACAGTCAGTTTAGAACCCAGTAAAGGGAGCAGTTCCAGTGATTTCCTTTAAAGTCTTCCAAAGAGATTTGCCAACATTTGGTTTCATCTGCCATCATGTTTTCTATTCACTCAACTTGCTTAAGACATTCAAAGTTTTTCACAGTTTCTCTGGTCTGCATCTACTTGAATAGTTTTGGAATGTCAGCAAAACACTTTCCAGATAGCTGATAAACAACAGATGCCCTGGGATGGAACCTTGTGGCACACCACAGATAACCTCATGCCATAGCAACCTTTTTTTTTTTTTCCTTATTACTTCCCCATTTTGATCTGTGTGACTACTTTGTCTCCTCTGCCTTCTCCACTTTGCCCACTTAGCTCCTGTAGCTGCTCTTTACCGAGTTTGGACAAAGGACCAGAGAATTTCAAACGACATAATTTATGTCAGCCCTCTCTTTTACCTGCTATACTACTGATTAGTTTAAAGAAATGTTACAAACTAGCTCCTTTGCAGAACTCACAATCTATAGATCTCATTTTATTCTAAGTATTTTAAAGGCAGCAATGCAAATACAGTAATTTCACAATTATAAGCCACACCATTTTGACTAAAATTTTGATCCCTACCCGGAAATGCGGCTTACACTCAAGAGCGGCTTATATATGAAAAAAGTTCTGAAATTTCCAAACCCGGAAGTGCAAGCCAAGGTGCTGAGCTGAGCAGCTGCCAGTAAAACCCGGGATTGCGCGATTGTTACAAATTAGTTACTCTGTTGCGTGGCGGGTGGAGGTGGACTCCATGCCAGCCCTGTGGCCTGGGGCGGAGGTGGGCGCTCCCTCCTGCCGGCCCCATGGCAGGGGGGCAAGGCAGGGGGCTCCGTCCCCGCCTGCTGCTGCGGGGCAGCGCCGAGCCGGGGCGAGTGAGCCCAGCAGCGGCAGCAGCGGTGGCTGGCCCCGAGCAGCCTGCCGAGCGGCAGCGCTGAGCTGGGCCACCTGGCCCCATCGGCAGCCCCGAGCAGGCCGAGCCCGCCCGGCCCCGAGCCAAGCCAGTAAATCCCACGATCCCGAGATTCTGTTACTAATTGGCAACTTTGTTGCACGTGGGTCCTTGCCGCGAATGACAGAGCAGCTTATAATCAGGTGCAGCTTCTAATTGTGAAACTACCGTAATTTACCAGTTATTGAAAGAAAACTGTTGGTCTAGAAGTCACTGGATGACTGCCCACTCCTTCATTTAACTACTTGAGCAACACTGACTGTCCCTCAGGCCTCAAGTACGGCAGTCAATCCTATTCCCCCACTCAGGACAGTAAAAATTCTGTGTATATGAATGTCCTGTCTTTCAGTACTGAATGTTTGCATACGCACATGGTACTATCACATTTAATGCAGTGAGCACAACTGACCACTGAAACCAGGATATGCTGGTGTGATTGCATGTGTTAGCACTCACCTTTTACTCTCTTGATTTGAATCTCACAATTTACTCCCTTTCTTCCCATATTATCTTCATAACAACTTTATACTTTTCTGAATTACCTGTACAAATGGTAACATGTCTTAGGTTTTGACAGGCAGTAATTTACACACACTGATTTGCAGCTGGATCCAATACATTCAGCCACTTTCTCTCCCAAAATTCTTAATCCCAAGCAAATCTATCTGTGATCCGCTTCCTACTCTCTGCTCTCTCTGAAATCCCTGTTGCCAGCTTGTCTCTTACAGCTTGTCAGTGTTTGCTTCTCTAATGCAGATAAGGTAATGTCCAGTCTCTCTTAACTATGGGGATGGAGTCTAATCTGTCTGTAAGGGAGCCTTATGTACTGTATACCAACCAGGCTGAATTGACTTCATTGCTTTTAGATTAGTCTATAGCACCAGATGGCCTTCTGTCTTTTTGGCACTCTCACAAAATGGCCAGTCTTACTCTTCTGCTCCTGGGATGGTGAGTATTTGCACATAGGGGGTGGCAGCTGCATTCAGAAGTCTTCCCTTCTCTGCTAGATTGTTTTGGATTTAGAGTAGAAACTCCTGGATGCTCCAGTAGCATATTCTGGTCCAGTCTGCCCCTTTTAAATAAAACAAATATCCTTCTTATTAAAGTGGAAGAATCTAACTTGACTTTTCCATGAAATCTGAAGACAAGCGCGCAGAGCTTTTTTTTCTCTCGGGTCACTGGAGCTCAGAGTGTGCAGTTAGCAAAACAAAGAGTAAAACTAGGAAGAATTTGTTGCAGACAGTTGGAGATCATTGAGCTTTGTGGGATTTGGTTAATTATGAGCAGAGACAAATCTGCTGTCGAAAAGTAATTCTAGAACACGTAGATTTATCCTCCTGGAATTCCTGTTCGAGAGGCCACTTCTATGAGCTCCCACAGAACTCCAATTGCAACTTCTGTCTAGGAACATAGAAGAATAGCTGATGGCATTGTTCCCTATGGCTGTCCAGCTGCAGCAGCAGCTCTTTGCTGTGCGGGTGCTAGCAGTTACAGCAGCAGGTTACAGCAACTTTGGGCATCTTTATTCCACGGAAGAAAGTGATCTTAGCTCTGAAGACGACACCACAATTATATGTGACAATTATGGGCCATAATAGCAACATGTTCTACCTACAATTCTCTCATCATGACTTGCATGTTCTTTTGCAAATGTTGAACATTCCTCCCTACTCACTGAACTAGTGAGAGATGAACTCTAGCAAAGAAGATAAATGGGCTGAAAAGATAAAGATACAATTTATGACAAGGAATTTGTAAAAATGTAGAAATCAGAGTGCAAACTTCAGTTTTCCCAGGAGGCAAGATCCTGAACTCTTGCACCTTGCCTCTTCAATGACCCTTACCTCAGCAGTCCTCCTTTTTCCAAAATGACCTCACACTCGTTGTCCAGTCACCTTCTTTAGAACCAAAGTGAGAAAATGAGATGGCATTAGCTCTATTAACACATTTGGTCAAGTGAAACAGAGAGATTAGGAGTCAAGGCCTTGTCATCTGTGCTGAGCTGATGCAACAAGCTCTGCTGGGGTGCTCAGGTCTGGAGCAGTACCTGGCTACGAGCAGTTAAAACTTTGTTGTCCCTGTTTCATGCACTACAGCTAATATGCATAATTTTGTGGCTTCCACAGCATATGACAAGACAAATTATTTGTAGTGAGCTCCTCCTGTACAAGTGGTCAACACACATTTCATTACAGAGCCAACAACTAACGTATCAAAAGTGAAGACCTGGTACTTCATTAATTCCCTTTTCTTCATGGTTTTTTTTCTGACTGTTCTTTTTTCAATGTTTACTCAAATAAATCTCTTTACTGATTTTAAGGAGAGATAACTAACATGGGATTCTTGGTCTGAATGCTCAGTATATTAGCAGATAGATCATCTTTTGTCCAAGGTTACGGTGTTAGTGGATGACTGTCCTTGTGAGTTTCCCCTCTCCATTTCTGAATGATCTTGAGGACCTTGTATCAGAAAATCAAAATCGCGCATTACTAAACCTAGCTAGTGGATTGCCTTCTTTAAGTTTTTTAGGGAAAAGACATTAAAAGAAATCTGCAGTTTCAGAAGCATTGTCATATCGCACAGGAGGCAATAGTTGATTTCTCAGTTGAATTGTGTGAGATAATTCAAAAGCTTTTAGAAGGTAAACAATCCAGAGGACTGTCTAGCTGAATTCATCCATCATCATGCATGGGAATTTCAAAGTGCCCATGGGGTATACAACACCCAAGCAGGGGGAAGTAACTGTTTAAATCACTCTTAAGGCTTTCTTAAAAACTGCAGTCTACACACAGTCAATGTCATCAGAACGTTTTTTCCTTGAGGGAAACAGCTCAGCAGAGAAACTGGTGTTCTAATGTTCTGAAAAGTTCACTGAGTTATTTCCCCTCTGTAGGGCCAAAGGTGCTGAAATAACTTTAATTTTACATCTGTGTTTCCAAGTTCATTTGAACATAAATACTCTGTTTGGCTTCTTTCTTTCTTTCTTTCTTTCTTTCTTTCTTTCTTTCTTTCTTTCTTTCTTTCTTTCTTTCTTTCTTTCTTTCTTTCTTTCTTTCTTTCTTTCTTTCTTTCTTTCTTTCTTTCTTCTTTCTCTCTTTCTCTCTTTCTCTCTTTCTCTCTTTCTCTCTTTCTCTCTCTTTCTCTCTTTCTCTCTTTCTCTCTTTCTCTCTTTCTTTCTTTCTCTCTTTCTTTCTCTCTTTCTTCATGGTAGATGTAACTTCTGTACCACCTGGAAATTCTTCTCTTTCTAATGTGCAAAAGAACTGTTTGTGACTCCTTAAAACATGGCCTCAGCTTAGGAAGTGTTCTTGAAGAGCATACAAAAATAACTTGGAGCACTCTTCTGACCATGTGATCTTCAAAAATGGCCATAAACCTCTCAAGCTACAAAGGAAGAATGGCTGCCATTTGTGGAACAGCATCCACAAATGAAACTCCAGGCTACACAGGAAAGTAGACCTAATTCTCTTGATTATATGTTTTAATGTGCTCTAAACAAGTCTCTTTCTTCAATTGTGTGTAGAAATAAAAGCTACAGCAATCTCAAAACAAACAAACCAACAAACATCAAAAATACCCATCTTTTGCAAAGATTATTAACACAATTCAGCATATACTTAACCCAAGTGTGGAAGGCAACTTCCCCTCTTGTAAGCAAGCGAGGATGTTAGCGTTTACAAGACATTTTGGTACTGGGAGATAAGGGTTGGTACTGAGAGGCAGGGATATTACGTGAAACTGATGTCCTACACTATTACTGTAAAAGTTTACTCCTAGCAAGCTACACAAGAAATTCAGCAAAGACTCATAAAGGTTTACACTAAAAATCTGTGGAATAAATAAATAATTTATTCTTCTGTCAGTCAGGTTCTTCCCAGTAAAGGTTGCTCTTGACTGACTGAGAGAAAAAGGCAACACGTTACCACAGCCTCCAAATCCCAGTTGCTTAGCTGAAGTACAGCACTGAGTTGAGAGAACAATGTTTGAGTATTGTAAGATTATGGAAACTGTGTGCAGCAGAAGGCTGGATGTTAGCTGGGTGAGTGAGTAGACTCTGTGTGCTTAAGCATTGGTGTATGACAGTAGAACACAACACCAAAGTGATATCATATCACATGGGCTTCTCTAGACCGGAAAGACAATGTAGGTTAGACAAAGTCAAACAGGCAATGTTCTCTTGCTTGTTGTAACCTCCAAGGGAAGATGCTGGTTGAAGAGATTTTTTAAAAAATAGTCACAAGCTGAGTTATTGATTAATGCTAGATATTCACCTCTTCAGATAAAACACAAGGGTTTTGCCTAGTTGTAAGGAAACATTAAATACAAACCCATTTTTCTCAAATCTGTCTGAACAGATATTTTTTAAAGTATATTAGTGTTCCTATGCCAAAATTTTCCTTGTTTTTTTGAGCATTATGGCCAGCCAAGGATCACCATCAATAAGACGACTATCCCTATTTAGATGAACTGGCAAATATAAAACCCATCTGTGTGTTGTTTAACAGGTGCCATTTTAGATCCGTGGGGAGCAAAGCAAGCTTTGTACAGATGGACAGTTATTCATTGGACCCATGCTAGTAGTATTATATTTATTTAGCCACTGCCTGCCTACAAGCTCAATATTTGAAAGGACCAGTGAAAAATATTTCTGGTGGAATATTTTCTTGAGAGGGAAATAGAAGAAGAACGTAAAAGAAATTCCATTAAAAACTGTTGGCTTACACCCACTAACAGTCTCATTTTGATCAAGAAATGCAAGATCTGGTGGGTGTTCTGGGAATCACTTGCTACAACCCAAAGGTTTTAATTAGTAATTGAAATACTATTAAACAGTATACCTTTCACAGAAAGGAAGGGAGTTCCTTCTGATGCCAGCAGTTGTATAAATTGAAATGTCTGGCAACTCACGACCACTATGCCAGGTAATGTAGGATCCTTTTCTCCACTTATGTCATCCCTTCCTTTTGTTTTTTAATTTTATGGATGACCTTGAGAATGCAGAGAAGGGTATATGAATATTTTCATTCATATTAATAATGAAAAAAATATAGGAAAGAAATTTTTAAAATGCATTTTACTAAGTCTAGTGAAAAAAAATATGGTCTGACTTGTACCAAAGGGGAATACCTTTTGCTGTGGAAAACACTGCAGAGATTCTGAGGGTTTCTACAAGTCTTCTGTGCATGTGATCCTCTTACCTGCAGACTCACAGAAATGCCTAAGGGACTAATGCAGTTTCCAATAACAGTCTGCTACTTGTTCTGTAGTCGATGCAGGAGCATGGGCATAAAGACATTTTATGCTGCTTAAGCTTAGTAAAGGCATCTCCACATAAATGACAGTAAGTCTCCAGCATGGCAAGGCAAGCAGTAAGTTCTTGGACTAGGCCAGCTGAAGCTGTTATTAGCACTACCTGCAGTTAGCTGACTAGTGATTCAACCACTGAGAAACAATTAATGTGGTATGGATGTTAAATATAGCACTCTTTGTGTTGAAGAGCGGTAGACTCACAAAACCTAACATCATTTGTTACAAGACTTGCAGACTTGCCAACTCTCAAGCACTGTGTTCAGTTTTCTGACTGTGCCCACCTTTTCGCTCAATATGGCTTCTAACTCAGGTTAAAAGAGTGCAATATATAAGCATTACATATTTGATGTTAAAAACTGCCTTATGAGACCTTGATAACGGGGGACATAACAAGGTATTTATGTTATCTATTATTACGTTCAAGAGAGTCATCATTGCTTCAGGTTGATTAAATTTTAAGATGTGATTAAAAAAACCCGTGGTGACAGCAATTAAACTTGAACACAAAGCCAATTGCACTGGACAAAATTACCATTTGTGTTACTACCATTCAAGTATAAATACCACTAAAAAAAAAGGGTTTTAAGTACTGAGATAAAATGAAAGGACCAACTTTTGCCAATTTTATGTTATTTCTCTAGAATAAAAGAATGGTTGAATTGGAAGAATCCTTTAAAGATCATCTAATCCAACTCTGTGCCATGGGCAAGGGACACCTTTCACTAGATCAAATGCATTAAAGCCCAGTTCAGCCTGGCTAATACTTGCAAGCATGGAGGATCCATAGTTTCTCTCATCAATTTGCTACACTCTCTTACTACCCTCATTGTAAAACATTTCTTCCTTATGGCCAATCTGAATCTAGCTTCTTTAAACTACTGCCCCTTGACCTAGCACTACATGCCTTGATAGAGATTCCCTGTCCATCTTTCTTACAAGCCCCCTTTATATATTGAAAGACCATGATAAGGTCTTTCCAGAGCCATCTCTTCTCCAGGTGGAAAATCAACTTTGAGCCTCTCCTCACAGCTCTCTGGACTTTTCCACAGCCATGCTCTCTCCAACAGGTTGATGCCATTCCTATGCTACGGACTCCAGAGCTGGGTAGTGGTGAGGTCTCATGAGAGCAGAGCAGAGAGGGAGAATCACTCCCTAGACTTCTTGCCCACCTTTGGATGCACCTCAGGATGCAATTAGCTTTCTGGGCTGTAGGTGCACATTATCATCTTGTGTCCAGTTTTTCCTCAGAATTTTTTGTTGTGTAAATATAGCATCCTGGTAATTTGGAAAAGAAATATTCTGCATCAGGTTGTATACAGTTTATAGACACAATGCATACAGATAAAGAAAGAAGGGGAAAAAAACCCTGAAAACAACACCAAACTCCCACTTTCTGGTTTATGTTTTTGGTTTAAAAAAACAAAAAAAGAAGAAATAAGAAATAAGAAAAGAGAGAGAGAACATCAAACCACACTAGAAAAGAAATGGCATAATATTCACTGCCAGGACAAAGCACTCAGGATTAAGTTGTGACAGTCTCCAAGAAAACACAGCTCTTGTTATATGATGAAGAGTTGCTTATAATAAAGTCATCATCTAGTTCAGTCACTGGTGTGCGTGGAGAGGGCAGATTCTTAGTATGGATGGGTAAATCATGCCTAGGCTTTATTCTAGAGTTTTAAAGAAGATCCTGGTCAGAATTACAGCTATTTGTACAGGTGGGACCGTTAACAATAGAATGCAAATCAGTTTTCTTATAGGCCAGTGAGTCAGAGCAAGAAGTGGGAAATCGGGGACAACCAGAGGCATTCATGTTATGTTTTAGAAAAATAATTTCTGAAAGTATCTGTAGAGAACTTGGCTGTTGCTATCAAGTTTCTGAAATTACCCTACTGTGCTTTTCTAAAATATATGCATTCATTGATCAGAGACAGAACGAGAAAGTTGAACTGCACTAAAACAACATTGTAACTACCATAGTTCAGTTTCAATTATGTTAGTCATTGCTTTTACTTACAGGCTTTCCTATGGAATTCTGATCTGCCAAGGGTCATGCCTACAAATGCAGATAAAAGATTAAAGATGGATAGACTATGAAAATATATTCTCATGTAGTTCTGTCTTCCTTCAAACAAGGAAGATTGTTGCTTCAGATCAACATCAGCACCATAGCTTGGCTCTGCTCTCATCTGCTTTTACCAGCTGCCTGTCCAACTCAGAGTACTTCTCCTGTTTCTAGTGAACATCATCCACACAGTCCTATTTCTTTGTTGTTCATCAGTCAGATATATCCTTCTGTGCATGTGTTGGGGGAGTCCTTTCTCCTGCTCCCCATCCTGGAAGGTGTGAGAGCATCCTGATATGCTAAATCCTCCTCTTCTGTTTCCAGGACCTACTTGACTTCCTTCTCCTTTGGAGACCATATGAGGTTTTCCAAATATGCTCCATTGTATTTTATATCTAAGTTCACCTCTTATTTTGTATTATGAATTCATTTGTTTTCTTTGAGTTTGCTAAGTGCTGCTAGTCTGTGCATGGTTCATTACATTACTTCTAAACAGCCATAGCCAAACCACTGCCAGAAGCCCTTGTTGAAGAAGTGGTGTTTTTCTTGCTTGTTCTCTTGCTCAAGGAAAGTAATTGAGTTTGTATAATTCATGTTTTAAATTCATCCAATAAAAAAAGAAGATTCTTCAGCCTGTTTTTTTTTTATCCCCCAAGTGTGAAAATTGGATTTATCAGTTATTAACTTGTTTATTTTTTTAAGGTATCTAGCTTTGTGTCACTGTTGATTTCACTATTTGCAAACTGGCTTTGTCATTTTATTGATAGCACTTGAGTGAAGAACTCTCTGATAATATATGCAAACTCACAGCTCTGAACAAGCTTTACAGCTCCGTTAATGAGGGGATTAACAAGAGCACTGCAATGTATTTAACCTGCGGCACTAGCTCTGTTTCAATAAGACTTCAACAGCCTATTAAATGGAGTGGGGGCTCAATTAACCCAGACAAAGGCCACTCTACAGAACATGGCAGGGAGGACCACAGTTAGCATCTGCCTAAGCAGCTTGTTCCGAGCTGGAAATAAAGAGGGTGACATGTTCTCGCCCCGAGCTATGATATAACTGAAATGGTGATTCTAGTTCATCTGCGCTGACTGAATAGGTGCCGGCATTGAAACCCACCACTATCTCGCCATATGACAGTTTGTAAAATCCGAGTGCACTCAACGGTCACCCAGAGCCTCCTGCCTGCGAGCACAGAGGTATTGTTCCCAGAGAGCTTTCCCCAACACAAGGATGCAGTGCTGGCATGGTGCTACGTTTGGACAGTCAGGGGACATCACATCAGTAGATCTTTCAGGGAATGTTTTAACAATCTCCTGCCAGAGAGGGATTTGGCACAGAGGTGTTATTGGTCTTTGTGTAATCTGATTATTTCATTGGAGGTTAAAATAAGAATGAGAAAATGACACATAAGCAGGGTGGGAGAGAAATAATTTTTTTAAAAAAATGTGAATCTTACAACAGCAGCACACCTGCATTTCTCAGTTCTTGGTTAAATTTCAAGCATTTGCTTTAAAAGATGTTACTCATATTTATGGTTAAACTTGTGTTGACAATGCTATACCATGTAAAGTTCTAATTCTTCCCTTGGTTTTGGGATGAGAAGAAAGGATTTTTGCTATTCGTAGGGAAGAACTACCTGCAGAAATTAGCTATTATTTCATTTGGTAATCTAGGCTTGTATTTCTCAATAGATACTGTTACAGACTGCAGGTCTTTATCAAGAAATAGTCACTGATAGAAGAATGGCATTAAGGTGGTGTTATGTGCCCTGGTGTAAGAATCTAGAGACCATGTTACTATTATTTGCAAGGTAATTGGAAATACTAGAACACAGCTTTTTTTCCTATGTTAAAAAGTAGAAAATAACAAAATTTTTAGCTAACAACAAATAAAAAAATGCAAGAATAATAATGCCTACTGCAAAATTTGTCAGATAGATTAAAAAAATAGGTGATATGAATTAATACCTAGATTAATTGTAAATCCTTTCACAAAACACAACTCTGCTCAAAAGGGTGTGACAGTTTTCTTTCATTTTCTCTTTTCCTTGAAGAATGCTATGTGTTCATTAGAAGAACATGTACTCATGAATGCATACCAAGCAACAATCTTGGTATATTGCACACACCATAATCTGGTGGCAAGGGCTAATAAATAAACTTGCATTGTTAGCAGAATAGATGGACGAGCTAGGTCTACCAAAATAATGTAGAAGTACTGTATGGGTTCTGTTGAATGCATAAGTGAGTGTAAGTCCATGGCTTACCTGAAAATAAAGGTATATAAATAATTTCCAGGTTAAAGAATCCAAACTGCATCTGTTTTCTATAGGTATCGAGCATGTGGATTCAGTGATAAACATGTATAATGCTTTTCCTTAGGACTTTTTATTCTAGTGCTCTGTACATTTGTTTTTACATTACATTCAAGGCAAAAAAGTCGTAAGAATTCTTCCCTTCTATACAAGTCACTTCCAGGTTTGTGTGAAGTCTTAGATCTCAAGCCTTCCAAGGCAGAAGACATCTGCATTTCTAATGCAGAAAAGAAACAAAAGACAATTTTTTTGTATCCCCTCCAGAGATAATTAGTATACACAAAAGAGCAGAAACCAAATTACTTTTGCTTTGAGGTCAACTTTAAGTATTTCTGATTATCATAGTAAAGACATGTGCTGCTTATTTTATACTTTTATGTACAGGCTAATTTTCTTTCCTTGGATCTATATGTTATTATGGTTTGAGGATAAAATAGGTGAATTACCATAGCAATGTATTGATTTCCAGCAGGGAAAAATAAAGGGAAGTTATTAAATGAACACTGGTTTTCTGCTGGGATGTATTTGCTTTACCTTTTTAAGTCTAACCTGAGGTTAATAGGGCATTATTGCCTCTAATCACATCTAACTAGACATGCCTCATTGGTACAATACAGGCATTATTGAAAATTCTAGAGGCAATGTTGTTATTTTTTGAAAGAGGAGGGAAAATTGGAACAGATTATGTTGTCAAATAACTAGGAGCTGCATCAGGCCTTCAGCAAGCATGTTAGGTACTTTCTGTAGACTTGGGTGTACCTTCTTAAAGTTTATTTTGATTCCTTGAGCCTTTGGCACAGAAAAGTCCCTGTTGTGCTCTAAATAGAACAAGCATGTGGAAATCAGGATACAGGATGAGCATAGAGGATGTGATGCTGGTGTCAGCAATAATGGTTAGTCCAACAGGGCAATTTTTGATTTCCTTTCCCTATCCAGTGACAACTTCCCTTTTCCCCAGTAGTGACAACAGCAGATGCTATTTGGGAACAGCACGCAGCCCTGCCCTCTGCAGTCCTTTCGTCCTGCGTTTCCCTACCATCCACAGCTGCTGCATAAGGGATGTTAGAGAACGCATCCTGCCTATTAATGTTAGTGTCTGTTAGTTATGGATCTGTTGTGCATGTATTTATTCAGACCTCTTTTAACCTGATGATACCTTCTGCATCTACAAATGCCTGTAGCAATATATTCCAGAGGTTCAGTCCCACTGGTTAAAACCAAACTAACTACTTTAAAAATAATTTCTAGGTGGGTCACCTATTTGTTGTGCAACCCCTTATTCAAATAGTTTGGAACTTGCTGCATAACCACTCACCTTGTCCATTGTCATCATAAGTTTCTAAACCTGTCCTCTCAGTCATCTGCTGTCCAACTTGGAGTTCCATCCAGTTTAGTCTCTCACAAAGAAGGAGCTCTCCTTAATTATTTTATTTGCTGTTCTGCATACTTTCTTAGCTTTACTCTTTTGCTTTTTATGCCAAATAGTACTCAAAGAAGTTTTTGCTTATCATGTGCATCATTCTCTACTCATTCTTTCCTTTTAAATCATGGTCATTGAAGCATAATAATGATTTAACCATAAGACAATAATACATTAGGCTCCTCTTCCAAACAAGTTTTTTGTCATTAGGAAAAACATACAAAATATATAAGGAGCAGATAGATCTTTGCTCCCTGTCAGTGACTTATTAGATATGCTGGCTTTCAGCCAGGCTGAGTTAACTGGAATTCAATTAGCATCTTTGACACTTCTAAGCAGTTATTTTTCTACTTTTATTGGCAACTGATTCCCTGTGAGTTTAGCTGCACAAGAATGAAGACGTCTGTTAATTTTTCAACTTAATGAATGGCTTTCAGGAGAGGACAAAAATCAGTGTAGTATTGGAGGTTGAAGTGTGAACAGGAAATGAATGAGTTTGTATATGACAAATAGCAGTATTTCAGAATGTAAATAATATACAAATTATACAAAATATAAATCATAGGAATAGCCATTAGCAAATACATCAAGTTCTCTGCTAAGGAAAGATATTTGGACAGTGTTTGTCTTAAATTTGTACCAAATGTCAGAGAACAGAAATGCATTTGAATGAGGCAAAAAACGAGAAAGAGGATGAAAGCAAAACTATAAAGGGTAGTTGAAAGAAAGTACACAAAAAAATCCCTAGTCCATCAAGATATATCTCACGGACAATTTATCCATACAATTAAGAATTATGGTTTGTGGAATCAAACCCACATTCTCTTGTTTCTAGATCCTCAGGTGAAAATTGTTTCCTTCAAAGGATCACCAAACCTGGTGAGAGGTTAGATTGTGCAGCTTTTGACTGTCACAATAAACCAGGAGTTCAGGAAGAGACTGAGAAGCATCTGAGCAAATAAAATGAACATCTTTCTGGGATGCTTGGATAGCTGCCAGCTCACACATTAAGCTCTGTTTTCCAAACCAATTGCTCCGTTGTTTCAAGTGAGAATAGTCTTCATCTTCTGCCTGGACTTCTTGTTTATCACAAAATGAATTTACCAGCTTAAACATGTGGGGTTGTTTTTTTTTCCCCCATTATTTCCTGACATATCAGCATTTACAATGGTATATGCATCGATTTAATTTATATAAGCAGGAGAAGATGATGCTAGATAAGCATTACAGAGCTCCTGGAAGATACTCAGGAAATGCAGTTTGATCACACTTTTTACTTTTTTGTTGTTTTTGTTTATTATAGTTTGCAATAAACAAAACAGCTATTAATTATTAAAAAATATTTATAACACTGGACTCTGCTTCAAGACTAAATACTGCTAAATGCTGCTAAATCTATAATAAAAATGACTGCTCAGAATCAAAGCTATTAGCCAGTATGAAAGCTGTTATTATACCATTATTGTTCATGTCCTGAAAAATATTGTAACAGATGCCAAATGTGGGATCAGGTACATACCAGTAAAGCCTTACTTATGGATGGTTTTTAAATGCTGTAAATTATTTTATGATTATCAGAAGGATGCACATATGAGAAAATGTGTGAATGAGCTTGAGTTTTTAGCCAAATCAGAAATATGGAAATTGCTTTACTAGATCAGACCTACAGTTAGAGAACAACATCCAGTGCCTGACAGTGAACAACTCTAAGATGTGTATTATCCTCTAATAATTAAGTTCTAGTGAACCAGGTTTAGCATTCCTTCAGGAATTTTATGGTTGGTCATGAGATATATATATGGATTCTCTTGATATCTGTATAATGAAGTCCAACCCACTATTTCATCTTCTTGTGTCCTTGGTTTCTTGGCTTCCCATGACAGTTCTACAGTCCAGCTTGAACGTGTGTGGAAAAAAAATCCTCAAATTTTTTAATATCTTCCAATGCAAATTAATGTTCAACTTATTCTTGAAGAGTGGAATTCTCCTGTACTATGCATTTTTAAAAGAGATTTACACTTTAATTCTCTCTTTTCCTGAAGGAAACAAGGACCTGAATGCCAAATCAGTAGTTTCCTGTACTTCTGAATATTGCCTCCCTGCAGGTAAGCAGGATAAATTAATTAGGCGAGTGTATCACAGTTGTTTCTGTGATTCTAATCACTGAGTTTAGTTAGGATTTTGTCAATTATTCTCATAGTTAGAGAGAGTTTATGACAACAGGAACTAGAATGATGATCACTGACCTTTGCTTTTGTGCTTTTATTGGAGCTGAAAGAACTGAGATGGAAGACGAGCAAGAAATATGTTCTTCCTTTCAGCCTCATCAAACTACTTAAGATCTTTTGTCCTTATTGAACCTCTATCCATTTTTTCTTCAGGAAAATTTTTGAGTATTTGAAAACATACCAGTTCTGAATACTTATGAGATGTGAGATCTGTTGTACTTATGATCACAAAAATGATTTTCATTCTATTAGCCAATTGAATGTGATAATAGATACTAGCCTATGTATATTCAAGTTAGTACCTTAGAGAACTTGGGAGCATTGACCATACTAACAATAAAAATTAATAACTCACAGTCAGCAATTATCTCAGGTAATCTGATGAAGTGGTGGTAAGTTGATTCTCTGATTTTTAACGTTTTCAACACATGTATAGACAGATACACTGGAAATATCCATGTTTCTTAAACCTGTAGGTGGTAATGTTCATTCTGTAAGTTTTGTGCAAAACAATAGCCCGAGTCTGTTGGTTCCTTCTTCTTTTGTGTGTGCCATGTCATGGCCCAGTTACAGATGAGCATTACTTGCTGGAACAGACCCTGACTACACTAGGCTAAGCCAAATCCTCCACTGTTTTTGGCTTCACACACTGCAACTTGACATTAGGGAAAAGCAACTACAGGAGGTAAAGTGAGAGAAGGAAACATCTGTGATGGAACTGCTCATCTAAAACTGTTTGTGGAGGGAAATTTGCTCAGATTTGGTATGTTTTACTTTGTTTTGGCATAACTGGATTGCACTTTTGCTATGTATATTGCTGCATTCTCTGGCTTTCTATGTTGCCTGCACTGATGGTGAGAAGTGGAATCTTGTTTTTTCAAAGGGCTGTCCTGTGGATCAAATCTGTGCACAGGCCCTTAGAAGCAACAGCTTAGCACTTGGATTTGAACTGAAAAAATACAGTTGCTACTTCTTTCATTGTAGATAAACTTTCTTCACTCCTGTAGCAAGATGTTGGGATAACTATTACATAGGTAGTTGTATATATAATGCTTTCTCCAATTATTTCTTTCTGGGGAAGATGGATTTGTCCATCTGTGCTGGCCCCAGACACCCTACTCAGTCCACTGCTCACTGCCAGCGTAATTCTAAGTGAGATGTCAGAAAGTTAGTTTGCAAGTTCTTGAATTTGAGTATTTGAAGAGAGGGGGGATGGGCGGGATAGGAGGGGGTGGTGTTGGTTTTTTTTTTTGAAGGGGGTTGCTTCTGGTTTTGTTTGTTTGTGGTTTTTTTGGTAGGGGGAGTTATTTTGATTTTGTTTTGTGGGTATTTTTGTTTTATTTTGGTTTTCGCTTATATATATATTCACTCTTGTTTACCAAGGAACATCTGTCCCTATAAACATCTCAGTAAGGCAGGGGTCTCAATGATTCTGGTGAAAAGATCGGTAGTGTCTTTAATAGAGTGTGGTTAAGGATCTGTGTGTGGAACATTGTAATAGGCTTCAGCACATGTTAATATAGGGGGTTTATTCCTTTTTAAAAGACATTAAATTCATCCCTGTGGACTGCATTTTAGAACCTGATACAATTAAGGAGGCTTGTACTGGATAGAGCCTCTACATCATGCCCAAGCTTTTAGCTGAACACAGATCTCAGAAGACAAAAAGCTGCTTTTCTCTGTCTGCCCTTTGCTACACTCAGTCCTTTCAGTCAGTTGTAAATGAAGGAAGAAAGTACTTTTCTAGATATTCATCAATCAAGTTAACTATAGCGCTCTTTCTGCTAAGGGGAAATTTTAGTATTTATTTGACTCAACAACAGGGAATGACAAAGGTAAAAATACTAAGTAAACAGAATTACTTTTTTTTTTCTTTTGTGTTTGTGACAACAGATGTGACTGGACCATCACTATCTTGAGAACACTGAAATACTGACCATAACTCTAGTTTTCATACCATTTTAGCCTTTCTGGGTGGGGAAATGCAGATGTTATTTCTCTGTCATCAAGGGAAAATAGACTGACACTTCACAATGTTAAGACAAGTCTGTCAGACTCCACTGGAAATAACGAAGTTTGACAGTTCCTGGGTTAATACTGCAAGTACCAATCCTGTAAATTTCAATTAGCCCTGACAGCAGTAGGGCTTAACGTGATGTTTATGTGAAGTGGTGTGTTGGTAGCTTTCCTTCACACTTAGGAGGAAAAGGATCTCTCTCTCCTCCCTTCTCTCTCTCTCCCTCCTTCCCTGCCCCCCTTCTCTCTGATACACACACACAAACACACACACACACACACACACACACAGTAGGGTTCAGCCTTCACCCTATTCATCCTATTTCTTGAGATGTCATGAAGATACTTGAAGTGTCTGAAACAGTCTGTGTGGACAGACTTAGGAATCCAGCTATTCAGAACGTACATATTAAGAACAGGCACCTAAGACTTGCCACAAAATTTTCCAACTTTAGCATAAAAAATGTTCACAAACACTCCACTACCTGAGCTTTGTGCAGTCCTGGTAAGGGCAAGACACCAAACCTGATGCACACCTTCCTGCATTACGCTGGTTGTGGTGTAGGCCTACTGTTGCCTTCCCCTGTGGAAAGTGCAGCTTTGTCGGGGAGCAGCTTTGCCTGCCAGATAACAATGCTTGGTCCTTCTTCTGCTTTTCCCTTCTGTATGTACCAGTGAAGAGATACTTCTGCAATCACAGCTGTGCACCCACTTGGTTTAGATCATTATTGATGTTCACACTGACCTCTATCAGTAAAACACCTCTTTTTGCTACATCTCGTGCCAGTTCCCTGAATTAAGTAAGCTTTTATGAGCAAGAAGTAATTTTTTAACTGCGTCTGTGCTAGCACTCTTGCTGACGTTAGCGATGCTGCATGAAAATCACACCTCTAACCAATCTGCGCTACACACTGTTTACCAGCAAAAGTTTCTAATGCCATCCTGCTGTCATGTAGCCCTCCATGTCAATTTAGTGCTAAATATAGGTGTTATGTGCGAAAATTTTGGCCTACCTGCTGTTCTTAAGAGAAGTCAACAATAAGCCCTGGTTGGGCAGAGATTCCTCTAGCAAAGTGCAAACATGTTGCCAACAAAAAGCCATCATATCTATGCTTGAGATGACCACAGGTATTATTTTTTTAAACAAGTAGATGTGACAGATACAAAAGTGTGGGACAAATAGCATGTAGATGGGCTTAGAAGGCATTGAGCAATGAACTTCTGTCAGTAGTTTCCTTGTTAGCTGTCAGAACAGACGTTTTGTGCATGGAACTCATCAGGACTGACTTCCCTCTGCTCCCACTGAGACTAGGGGAGATGGTGTTGCGTACATTGGACAAACAAAAAATAGCTCTAGGGCTGAGTTCTCTCTTAGCAATTAAAGATAGCAAAAATAAATATTAAAGATAGTAAGAGCCTGAAAAGGATATTCAATTTTTAAGTTCCGTAATGACACTGAAGCTGATCTATTGGCACCCTTTCTACCCTGCACCACCTCTGGTTCTGTCCTGATCCCATACTGCAGTGGTTGAACTTGCTGAACCAATAGATGATTATGCAGCAAAAGTGTGAACAGTTTAGTGCTGAATTTGCTCCAGAGCTGCTGCCACAGAGCGGAAGTGTAAGGCTGAAAGAAGTGATATGGCATTGGAATGTACTGGTAGGAGTAGAGCAAGAGGGAAGCTGATCTCTCCTTTCAGCTGATGGCAAGTTATTAGAGCATCTCAGACATGAGATTTGCCCATATTTTCAGCAATCTTGTATTTAATTCTGCTCAATTCTTATTTCAACATGCAATCTTGTCAGCCACAAGCTCAGGAAAATATGCTTAAAATTTTATGATAATGTAATAAATCTAGGCTATGTTATATTTTTCATAGATCTTGGGCACCAAATGCAGCTGTCAGAGGAAAGATACTTGAGTTGTTCAGCAAGTTGAATTTTTATCTAGCTAAAAATCTTGCCATTCTAGAATGATTGCTGCATGGACCTAAGATAATCAGAAAGAGATAGTGTTAAGGAACAAATTCTGAAAAGTCACAAATTTGAATAAGTGGGAAATGTAAAAATTTTGGATTTGAAATGAAGTTATCTCATGTTAAAAAAATTAATTGTTAGGCTAACATGGTGCATTTCAATCTACTGAGTTGGAAAGGTGGAAGAATTAATGGAAATCACTTCTCGCCTGTGAAAACTGTGAAAGAAATGCATTCTTCTAATGGGAAAAAATCAAATCACTTAAATATTGCTGTAGATAGTCATTGTGGCCTTCTGTGTATGCTTTAATTTATCCTACAGTCTGTCTGTCTTGTATCCTTCCGTTCTTCTTCTTCCCACCTCCCTTGTTACTTGTTAGGTGATTTACTTAACACTTTGCAAGTGCCTGTTCTGTGCTATGCATATTCAATTTATCAGAGCTTCTTAGAACAGGTGTCCTCAGGAAAGGAAGTCTTTTTCCTTCCTGGCCACACTTTCTCTATCCAAACAGCAAACTACAGTAATTGTCTCAAGAATTTAGAGAGCCAGACAGCAAAGGCGAAGATCCTCTTTTTTTGCCTTGTCTGGCAATTGTGCTGATTCACTTCAGAGAGCTAGTTCCTCTTGAAAAGTAAGAAAATTAAAGTTCCTCACTGGAAATAAGGAAAGAGGTTATTTTTCCTTGCTTTTTGACTGGGGTCTCCTACTGTCTGGAAGTCTTTAAGATACATTTCATTTAAGAATCAAATTTTTGGAAGGACACAGTCCTGTTACAGCTTTGCTCTGCTGAATTATTGAAGGTTTTATAATAGCTTCAGCGGGATAAAATCAAACCAACGATGGACACAGTGCAAAATCCGGTCCTATCTCTTTTTTATTTTTACCATTGTTTTCATGTGTCTCACATCTCATCCCCATTTTTGCAGACTGCTTTCAGGAAGAGACAACCATCAGTCGATGAAGTCATGTTAAAGTATGAGTGTTCAAGCCAGAAAGAAATTTCCCTCTCTTTGCTTTTACCGGTTCAAAGGTTTTTGAGCCTTTTGCATCAGCATTATGGTGTTTTGCAGTGACAATTTTTTACAATTACTTTTCCATGTTTGTGCTTAAGCTTCTACCTGTGGCATGGCATAATGGAACATGTGGCAAAATAACTCCTGTAGGCTCCTGACTTAGAAAAGCTTAATCTTCTACTATTTGGTTCCAAAGAGTCCAGTGAGTAATCTTGTATGAAAGTCTCTGTTGCTTATTTAGGAGTTTTTGACATAGTTTAACTTTAGATTCCATTGTGGTGTCATTAAATTCAAAGCTTTTACACTTGTAGATATTTACATAGTACAGGAAAGTACAGGAATTCATTTTCCCTCTCATTTCCCCTTCTCTTTTTCCTTCCATAATTCCTTTTCATGAAAAGCTAACATGATGGAAATCAGTTAAAAGTTTTACACTGCAATATTGACTTGCTTTTCATGCAAGAATACTTTTGTACAAAATAAGTCTAACAGGATGAGGACAAGCCTGGAATATCTTATATTTCTCGTTTTATGAGAAATCTCTTGTAGCTCACAAACCCCATATATACCAATAATTTCAGGTACATGCTAGTGCCCCATTGTTAGCCTTGTGAGCTGTTCTTTGGTTTGTTCAAATCAGAGTTTCCCCTTAGCTTAGTCACTGAAAAAGAAGACACTTCATAGGGCTGCTTTGAGAACATGCTACAGTGCAAAATGTGTGTGCATGTGCTTAACTTGGCACAGTACAGTTTGATTCTGCAAAGCAATGAGTGCTGCTCCTGACCCAAGTAGCCTTGTCCTCAATCATGTGTGTTAATGACATACTTGCTATATATGAGTAGGCTGGGGGATCCATTCTGGGTGGATGTCTGGACTGAAGGTGGGACATGGCAGACTATAGGATTTGTGTAGCTCATGGTTGTTCTTGGAGCTACAGTGCATGAGCTGCTTTGAGAAACCAATCTCCATTTCCATGCCAAAATTTAGTCATCAAAAATTAGTGCTCACTTGTGAAATCATGAACCTTATCAATGCTGTAGTTTTCACTGTGCTATCAGAGCCCACTAGAAAAACACATTTTACATACTGAGAAAGAAGTCAGATGTTTCCAAACTCACTGAAACTACTAAAGGGACTTGTTTATCATAACCAGACAAGCATTTGAAGTAAAAACTGGTTGCATTTTCTGCTAGTGCATGAAACAAAAATTGAAAGTAGCATAACTTGAAGGCCATGAAACTGTTAAGAAAAGAGAAGATATGGCAAAAGCTTGAGACCTTTTGAGAGGTAGGTTCTAATGAATTTATTTACAGTGTTTTAAGACACTATTGAGCCAAACAACTATTCTACTCTTTGGCTGCAGTTTATATCTTCATTTGTAAGTGACATATAGCAGTCCTTTCTTGTACATCAGCTTCCGTGGATCTCATTTCAATTTGAGTGTGAGCCCACCAATTCTGGTAAGAGAGTAAACAGGAAAGAGTGGGGATAATTGAGAAATAGGTGAGATATATGAAGGAAAGTAATTGAAGTCAGTACTGCTCTACATCTGTCAAAAGGAAATAGAACAATTATGTGCTGTGAAGATGAAGAAAAATGTGCACTTAGTAATTTTCTTTCAGCATTCAGGGTCAATATGCTTCAAGGTGTAAATGAGTAGTTTAATGTAGAGAATTAAACGAAAGGCCAAGTCCTGTAACACAGCATTATTCTTTCACTTCACTGCAACCTGTTTTTAAATGTGGCTGAGTCTGTTTGACACAGATCTACTGGACTTGTACCAACCTTTACTGGTAAGGAACCAGTTTGGTGGTTTCTGTTGCATTCAGTCACTGCCAGCCTTACAGCAAGGAGAAGCCAGTGTGACTGGGAATGAGGGCAGTTGCTGCAATGACTACCAGCCCCAGTTCTGGCCTATATGATTGTAGTAACCCAGCAAGAATCTCATCAGTACTGTAAATTGTCTCAAGAAACGTTTTGCATGAGCAGTACCCAAAACCAAGTCAAGTGTAATGAGCTTTATATCCTCCTAAAGCATATGGTTCACTGTATGTTCACTGAGTTTTGGTGAAAGTTTTACTGGAACTGGGATTGTGGGAAACAGCATCTTGTGGTTTGGGAAACATCTAACTTCACATCATTGGAAAAATCCCAATATGCTTTAATTGACCCTGATGATATCTGTCGCATGGGAAACTTGCAGAATTAATGACAGTAATTTTTTTAAGCTAAGACTTGTCTTTACTTGGAGTTCTGTTTTTACTGCAATGCAAACCATGATGAAGTGGCAGGGCTCTGAAGCTTTCACCTTGATTTCATGGTGGGAGGGAATTACAGAGAAGGGGACAAAGAGGGCACCTGTGGCAAGGGATAGAGTAACTATCCTCCTCTGCTCTACCCTCACTACTTCCATGCCTCTTCCCTTATTGTAGCTGTAACAGTCATTGGACTCTCCCATGAGCCAATTTAATTCACTGTAACAATAGAAAACTGTCATGGGTTTTCCTAATTTTTTCCCTATTTTAGTGAATTAGACTGGCACATATCAGACTGCATCTGATGTCTGGAATAGCTGGTACAAAGCCATACCCGTGTCGCAAATCAAGCTTCTAAGAGTGTGCCTCCTACAGATATTAATGAAATTTTGTGCACTATTTTAAATGGCGGGGTGGTTTTTTCCAAGTGTCTTAGGGTTATCCCTAATTATATCATGTCAGCCTTGCTAAGAAAAAAGGAAGGCAAAAGGACTTACACGATGTTTCTAATGGCAACATTAACCATCTTGTAAGAGAGCCTGGTGACGACTTTTGGCAGTAATCAATTGCCAGTTGGCCAGACAAGTGATCACTGCATACATGCAGAGAAGCATCTGTGGCTTTTCAACATGTTTCAGACACTGGGGATTCATGGCACATGTGGAACACTGGGATCAAGCATGGAAAGCATGTGTGGGAGTGAGTCTGTGCATGCATGCAGCAAAGCTGATTCATGGAAAGACAAGTAAATCCAGAAGTGTGTTAGTCCGACTGAGCTAGTCAACAGAGCTTGCACAGTAGGCCTCTGCTGGATGTGGTCAGATTCTCATCACTCTGTTTATGAGCAATGTTGGATGAGTTCATTCAGTCAATGCAAGTTCCAGTTTGGCTATATTTACCTGTACCCATTATCAATATTCAGGATTAGGGTTACCCTGGAGCGTAGACAAAGTCTTAGTTATTATCTTACTTAAGAGATTGTCAACGAGCAAGGTGGGAATTTTTTCCTGAGAGAAAAAATGAGAACATGTTTTCCTGCCATTAGAACAGCTGGATAATTTGGCTTGTTGGTAGTAAGGAACAAATTTTCTTTAATTTTTTTTTAAAGAAGTGCATGAATTTTCCAAGGGCGGAAGCACACCTAGCTATTTGTTCATTGAGAAAAAAATAAGATGCAGTAGGGTTCCTGTTTTGTTGTGCAACTGTTGATCATGACAAAAATTCAGAATCATTCCTCTGACAGTATAAAGTAGAGACAGACTGAAGGAGGAAGAGCTGAGAATGGGTGGGAAAGTGAGCTTCCTGAAATTGCTGTGAAAGCAAACCTTCACTTTATTCTGCACAAAAGAAGACCAGAGGAATAGGAGCACTTAAGTTAATTCAGATAATCATCCTGAGAGGAAAAGGAGTGTTAAAAAGCTCATAACCCCTTCTTTGAAACACTGTCTCAAAACCCAGTACTTGAGACCTTGCAAGCCTTGAAAACAGGCAGACATTGGTCCTTTCTCAGTTTGACTTTTTTTTTAACATAGTATGATAGAATTATAAGGTTGGAAAAGACAGGTTGGAAAAGACATCTAAGATCAAGTCCAACCTCCTCCCTTTATTTAACTTGTTCAAACTTAAGTGGGTTACAGGGTTACCACTACTTTTTTTCTGTTAATGTTTTCTTCCTTTGACGTAGGCAGCTTTTTGGAAAGAATGAGAATCATAAAGTCATAGAAAAGATCATGTTGGAAAAGATAAAGTTGGAAAAGATCATGAAGTTCAACTGCCAACTCAGCACTGCCAAGTCCATCACTAAACCATGTTCCCAAGTGCCACATCTGCACATCTTTTAAATACCCCCAGGGATAGCAATTCCACCATTTCCTGGGCAGCCTGTTCCAATGCATAGCAAACCTTTCAGTGGAGAAATTTTTCCTAATATCCAATCTAAACTTCCCCTGCCACAATTTGAGGACATTTCCTCTTGTCCTATCACTTGTTATCTGGGAGAAGAGTCCGACCCCCACCTGAATACACCCTCCTTTCAGGCAGCTGTAGAGAGTGATAAGGCCCTGAGCCTCCTTTCCTCCTCCTTCTGGGGGGCTGAACAACTCCCACTCCCTCTGCTGCTCCTCATTAGATTTGCTCTCCAGACCCTTCACCAGCTTTGTTGTCCTTCTCTGGGCACACTCCAGACCCTCAATGTCTTTTTTCAGTGGGCCCAAAACTGAATACAGGATTTGAGATATGGTGCTTTTTTTTTCCTTAAAATAGTAGGATTTTTATACAGTGAAGTAAAAAACCCTTGAGGCTTAGTTCAAAACCCTTCAAATCAGTTCATATGGTGGGAACAGAAACATTCATATCAGCCCTTGGCACCTTTGATACCACTTAGATTCAGATCAAAGTGTGGCATGAAGACCTTTGGAGCTGTGATATGTAACTCAGGCATCTTTGCCCTGGGCTCCTTCAGTTTTCCTTCTGGTCCTTTGATAAGGATGTCATAGACATGACACCTTTATATAAAAATGGTGCAAGTGTCTCTGAGCAGGTAACTCAAAACAAATTATTTGCTTATACAAGTTAAATAAAATATCCTCTTCTTTGGCAGTAAGTTCATCCTGTCCACAAATGCCTGTCACTTTATATCCTTTTCTGTGAGTCTTGTTTGTACACTGCAAACATGTTGATGCAAAAGTTCCTCCTCACACTATTCAGTCCCACTTGTTTCAGTCTGTGCTGCATGAAAGAGACATTTTCCAGCACCTGTGTTCTCACTGGTGCCTTCAGCAAAGCCCTGCAGATGAACCATTAGAAATACATGCTGACCTTAACAAAGAAGGAGCCGACATACTTCACTCATAAGACCCAGAGAGCAATCAGACAGCATCCCAGTGACATTCATCACAGCTGCTGGCAACAGCCTTTAATTCATCTGGTATTTAACCAGGGTGAAATACCCTGTAGCTATATCATGTTTGTTGGTGTTAGATTAACCCAGCTCATCACCCACTCACTAAAGTTCAAGATTTAACACCAATCTGTGATCTGTAGTCCATCTCCTGCACAAAATACTTGTCTCCTCTTTATCCTTTATTATATTTTTTAATTCACTACGACCTGTTTTTTAAACTCCAGTCTGCTCACCTCCAACATGTAATTGAATTCTGTTTGCCTGGATTTGAGAACTATGCTACGTTCTGGCACAAGTCAGAGATGCAGGACATCAATGACATAATTAAACCCGGTGATTACAGGGAAATTATCCAATTTTCATTGTTAAAAGTTAAGAGTATTCAAGTGTGTTTTCAGTGTTTGAACACTAAAGTGATGTGGCTTCAGCATCCTTTTAAAAAGATGTATGGGAATGGGAGAAACTTTGGAACAATAGCTCAGATAATGAATAGCTATGTGTCTCATACTCATTCACTGCTGAGTCTTTAAAGGAATTAATTGAACTTTTTTCAGTGTGATTCTGATCAAGAGGAGTAAATGGAAACTAATCAGTCATTGGGGGCTAGAGCAAATTTAGTGGGTATTAATCATGGTCTGGTGCAGTTCTGCTGGATGGCCTCCTCTGATTTTATGATACTAACATATTTCTGCATACAGGATGTGTTCTAATTGAATTCTCTAATGCTGTAAAGTTGCAGAAGTAAAACTTTCTGGATTGAATTCTGGTTCCACTGAATTCTGGAGGCTCCTACTGATTTTAATAAGGCTGGTTTCATGCCCTCTGTAAGTCTAGGTACAAACCACATTATTGTTCAGATAAATTTTTAGTGGGGGGAAAGCATGTAGGCTACCTTTGAACGCTTCACTTTAGCTTTCAATATATCTAAAAGGCTTTAACAAATATTTTTATTAAAATTAACCATCTGTATAAAAAAGGAAACCTCTAAAGACTTCTTCATCCAAAGGCCAGCTTCACCAACTTCATTAGGCTAACTGGGAGCCCTAGACAAGTAATCTTGACCTTGAAAACAAGAATAGGGACTGTATAGAAAATACAGGGAGGGAGTTGTGAATCTTATATGAATGATGCTAAAAGCAGAAGAAAATCCACATCACTGATTGAGATGGATCGGTTATTCCAGACTATCTAAAAAGTTAAAAACAGTAAAGTACATTTTTATGGTTCCCAGCATTCAAAAGAGAATGATTGAAAGTCCCCAAATAACTAGATTTAAACAGTAAATCCTGGCTACTTTTCAGGGC
Organism: Catharus ustulatus; assembly: GCF_009819885.2. NCBI lineage: Eukaryota > Metazoa > Chordata > Aves > Passeriformes > Turdidae > Catharus > Catharus ustulatus. Next base: position 41,390,426 of record NC_046221.1, on the reverse strand, counting down.
AATGGTAAAACTTGGTTTTAGTTTCCAAATTTTTCAACACAGTGTCAAAGGGTACAAATGTTCTCTTCCTATTACTTTTACCTCTAGATTAAAGAACACTGAGGTTCTGGGATGATCATTTGACACTAGTAATTCAGTACATAGACAGAACACCAGGTACAGTGAGATTTTTATTAAAATCATAACAGGTAGCAAAAATTAACATTGTTTAAACAGTGGAATTAAATTTGGCAAAGTACCAGAATTTGTACAAGGGGTTTAGCTCTGTGTTCATCAACACTGAGCAATCATCTGACAGTACTGAACCAGGCATTCTTACTCTTCGGGTGAATTAACTGGAGTGCAAAATATGGACTTCGAGCTATTCATGGACATGCAGGACTTAATACTGGGTGCCCTGAAATCCCATATATTGCTTTTTGGCCACTCACCTGGACTGTGTAGAGGCAAGGAGATCACATGAAGTTAGTTGATCTTTGTACACAGCAAATAACCAAGGCCAGAAGAAGCAGTATATGAACTCCTACTCCTACAGGTGAGATACTTACCTGATTATACTATCATTTTCAGTAAAACCCTTGTGGTATAAATAGCCCTTTATATAGTTCTAAAGGCCCTGAGTGAGGACCTAGAGCAGGAATAGTACAACAGAACTTGCTCCTCAGCCAAATTCAGAGCCTGGTAGCTAACCTAAAGCAAAACTAAGGGTGCATTACATAAATACTGCAGCACCTGTTCCTAAGGTGCTGTAATCACTGGCAAGTGATTACAAATTACTGTTTGTAAGGGTCAAATCAGAGACATCCATGGGAAGGGGGCTGTGACCTCTGACAGCAGGGACATGTGGGCAATGGGGTGCAGTAACTGCTGTAGCTAATTCCCCAGAGACGGAGACAAAACCCTTTGGGCCTCTGCTTTTTAATTGGAGCACACTCTCTCCCCCTACACTCAGCAAATACAGATCATTCAAGACATCTATAAAAAGGCAAGATGCTGTTGTTGCAGGCAAACTCTTTGCATCTATGAATTGGTATATTAAAATAATTCTGTGTGTGACACCTACACAGACAAGTTCAAGCTGATTTGAGTCAACAGATATGACTATTTAACACAGTGAACATATAACAGATAAAGCAGTTATTTTCTAGTATCAACCCTCCACTGTCTGTGTGTTGACACTTCCCACACTCCAGGATCAACATTTTATTACTGTGATTTCTCCTCAGTCTTGGTGTTCTGAAATGACCCTTTTAAACCTGATTGGTTCTGGGTAAAACAGTATGGAAAGCATCATTGTTTGAAACATGAATTTATTCTTGTATGTACCCGATAAATTCAGGATGAGAGAGAAGGACCTTCTTAAAATGTCTTTAAGTGAAAAGCATGTCTAGAACATCTGTTTAGGTCTTGTGGTGTTTTCTATGCATTTGACAGCATATATAAATATTCAGAAGGCATCACTCACATAAATGAGTGAGATGTGATTGCAATGAAAGATGCAGTTTTCATGGAGGTTTAGTGTAGCAAAGTGCTGAGTGAAGCAATGAAAAAAAACTAAAATGTCACAGCACCTGTCTGGAGTTTCTAAAGCTGTATTTGACATTTAAACCAGAATTGGTGCTGGAGTTTCATTTTTAAGAATGAGGACACAGAATATTAGAAGGAGTTTGTGTAGGTGGTTCATTGGAAGTTCACATTAATATCAGCTTCACACTATCCTGCTTTTCTTTTGTATTCAAGTGTAAGTTGTGTGGCTTTGCAATACCAAAAGTTATGGATGATCTATTCATTTGAAGGGCATTACAAGGGATATAAACAGAAGACTAGTCATTCTTATTGTGATTATAGTCATAACATTTATTCCATATTATGATGGATTGGTACATAACATTTGCCTGTAATTACTTCTATTTGACCATTTTCCAGCTTTACTGCTGTAGTTGCTTTGAGTTTTCTCCCATATAGATCAGTCTGTAGGTCCAGTCATTGCAAGGATGCAGAAAAGCCTCCAGTCCCCACTCCTGTCACACACAGACACACACACACACGGGATTGAATTTAGCACTGGTCAGGGATGTTTCCCCTCCCTCTCTCTGCTCTGGTGCAAAACGCAGAACGATGCCAGCCACCACTTCAGTGTGCAGCCGCACAGTCCAGCTTGGCAGGGCACATCCCGCTGCGGCTGGCCCTGAGCAGGCAGTGCTGTCACTGCTGCCACATCAGCTCTGATCTAGTCTGATTCAGCCTGCTGCTACAGAGTCACTTGAGGGGATCCTTGTGGGGATACCAAAGCAAAAACACTTTTTGCATCTAGGATGAATATTTCTATTTTGGGCACAAGGATCTTTCTTTTCATCTTGTGGGATTTGGAGCAAAGACCACTGGCAGTTGTACACCTGCTGGATGGAGCTGCTGGAGGGTGTCATCTCCCCAGATCCCCTTCTGTGCAGTTCTGCTTATAGTCTGGTATAACATATATGCACACCAGATGTGTTCTCACAAAACAACAAAATACTAGGCCTAATTACAAAAAAGCAACACTTCAAGCAAAGAAGGTTAGCCAGGTCATTCCATTACTGAGGAAGCACTCTTTTTAATCCAGGTGCAACACATGAATAAATTTTGCCTAAATGCCAGACACATCATGCTTCCTACATTCTTGCAAGATATTCTGCATTTCTTCCCACTGTACTGGAATGCTGAGCAACAGCAGCAGCATGAAACTATCAAGGTAGAAATGACCCAGTAAAGCTGAAGCTAACTTGCCACAGCTACTGCCCTGTATCAGAACTTAGGTATCTATGGAATAAATTGGCAGTTGCCTAAGTTTCCTAATTTTTGATGCAGACTTAATTCCTGGAACTACATTAGTAGTTGTGCATTTTACAGCAGCAGAAAAAGTTGTAGGAGCATGCCACTTCAAAAATTAGCAATTTGTAAGGTTAAACTTTAGGCATTCTCCTTTGAATTGTGATCCTGTTAAAATATCAGGGCAAAGGAATTGGATTTGCTCATTCTGTTACCTTTTTGTTTGGTGGTAAACAAGTTGGTATTTGTGACTTCACTGTTCAAAGTTTGTTTTTCCCAGCTGGATGTGCCTCCAAGGATGGACATTGCCTTTGAATTAGATTTCGCAACTGTCATTGGCTACATCCTTGATTACTGAAATTAAGAATGGCTCTGACTCTTATCTAAGAAGAGCAGGGTGGAGAGCTAGGTAAATGTTTCTTCCCTTGGCCTATCTCCATGTCGGGACAGGGAGTGGTTTGTTTGCCTAATCAGCCTGTGATCTGAGGGTTTGTTTTGCAAAGGAGCATGTGGGGCTGATGTCCTTGGGTTCCCAAGCCTGAGGCAGTAGTGCTGGGAAAAAAGCAATTTGGGCCCATCCTTAATATTTATAAAGAGAACATATTACTTTTTTTTCTTTTTCTTTTATTTTTCTTTTCCTTTTTCTTAACCAAAACTGGTCATGCAGCAAAGCAAAAGTAAGTCAGAAATAAGTATTTTATTTATAACTCAGTGCACTAAAAACCAACCAAACAACCCCAAATATAGTCCAGTTCAAGCTTTGTTTTATGTCACTATGTTGTACTTGCTCTTCCTCTTCTCAAAATGACAGTTCTGGGATCTTGATGTCGACCTGTGGAAGATGATTCCCAGACAGAGCATCTGGCTCCTTGTGTGAGTCCTGAGGCAGTCAGTTGTGTTGGGGGCCATGGACTTGCCTCTGGCTCTGACATGTGGTTGTGTGAGTCGCTTGATGGGGCTCAGTGGTGGCTCTGCCCTGCTGAATGCTGCCTTGTTTTGACTTTCTCTATGAGTTAGTTTGCACTGCTTAATTATTTTTGTGGTGGTCATTCACTTTAGGAGGTATTGCCCTTCGCTCCCAGCCTTTTCTATTCCTACAGCTGGGCGCAGAAGCAATGCTGTAAACAGCATCCTCAGCCTTTCCCGGTTCTACATCTAATAGATTTACTTTGATTTGCCTTCTCTTTGCAACTTAAAGCACAATACTTATGGCTCCTTCTTGTCTGAGGAATTTTGAGAAACTACACACAGGAGTAAGGATATGGATGTTGCAGGCATGAAGATGGGGAGTTTTTGTACAAGTAATGCAAGGAAGATTTAAGGATTTGACTCCTGAAGAGGCTTTAATTGCTGGCAAGGCCAGAGGAAGAAAACACTTGTGCACTGTATGCCATGACTTCTGCTGATATGGTGTGGGAGTGGTACACAGCACTGTGCAGAACTGAGCCCCTCTGGTCTCAGGGCTGGATACTGCACATATATCCACACTGGCACAGAATTAAACAAAGTCCTTCCCTTTGGTAACCAATGTACAACTGTTTTACATGCTAATTAGATTCATGTCATAACCTGTCTTTCACTTATAGACAGATCCTAGACACAAGAACAGGTCCAAGAACAGAAATTTTAAGGCCCTTCCAAATACAGCCTGAGCCATTTTCTTAGATCAGAGCCATTAAAGCTGCAAGTGCACAAGGAGGGTATGTGTGACTCAATTACAGGAGAGAAGACTATACTCAGCTGCAACTGATGTGGAAATTGAGTATGGATACTGCAAATCACTGTGGAATTATACAAGCTGGCATTAAACAAGCAGCAGGGCAAATTAGCCCTGCACTGAGCTGCATGCTGCTATGCTTACACAGCTACTGAGTTAACATGTCTAAATGCAGCACAGCTATCTCTACATATTGCTGCATTTTGCTTGTAGTTAAATCCAGTGGGGACCAAAGAATAGGAATCGCTTAAAATGTCTGGTTTGCCCTACTGCAAGTTTAGGATCTTCTTAAAGCTCGAGACTATTCTGAAACAAGGGAAAATCCTGTGTGTAATTAAACAGCCCTGGCTTGTGTCCCCAAGGCCACTTTTCTGCAGACTAATTCCCTGGAGCTAGAACCAAAGAGTGCTGCATTTGTGCTTTGAGACGGGCATGCTGTGGTTGCAAATCCTGTGTTTTTAATTGCCAGAGGCCATGCAGCACCGCCCCACCCCATAAGTAGTGGCATGGGATCCAGGAAGAGGCAAGAATTTCTTGCCCTGGACTCAATTCTATGCAGTGAGACTGGTGCTTGCAGAGGGCACAAAGGGTGTGCAAGAGGCAGCTGGAGAAAGGCTAGGGATGCAGAAGAGAAAAAGAGTTTACAGGCAAAACCACCTTCATAAAAATAAGCAAAGTACCAAAATAAAATAGTGTAATAAATACTTTAAAGAAGAAGTACATAAGCTAAGAGGGCACCAATCTTCCTTGAGAGAATACCTCTTTTCAAAATGTTTTGCCTTGATGTCTCTTTTTTGGAAGTGCAACATAGATGTACTGAACATTTTTAGAAATTATACTCAAAACACTAAAAGCTGGATCTTCCAATTATGTGTAGACCAGCACAGCCTGTTTGGTAGATGTCACAACTAACATTAGAAGTCTGTTAATAGCAAAGCTTCTTGCCCTCCTCTAATTAGCACTGTGTGATTTACCTTTGTTCCTTTCCAAAAAATCAGTTATTTCAGAAGTAGTCATAAAGGCCAAAATGTAAAAGAAGAGCTAATGGTCTTTCTGTATGATAATAATTGCTGACAAGTTGCTTGAAGATTAGATACACAAAGACTTTTTCAGGCAGCTACTCTGGGGTAGGCTTAAAAAATGTATTTTGCAAAACTCACAGCTTCTTTGTCAAATGCTTCATTTTCATACAATTTTTGACTGAGCGGAGAAAGACCATCTTCAAGGATTGCCCATCTGGGGTCAGTGCAAAAGAATGGAACAGATTTTTTTAATAATTATTTATAAGATGTCTGCTTTCATAAGATGTCTACTGTTCCTTGAGTGTCAGACGACCTCAGGGACCCTTGGCCACCCCCCTCCATGTGTTGGTCATCAGTAATGATTCATTCCTCAAAAAGCATGGAGCAACTCTTAAATCCATGTATGTTCACCCCCCTCCCCATATTGTCCATCTTCTTTTGGTATGCTCCAGGCAAACTGCTAAGGATATGGAATTTAAGACTTGAAAGTATCAGGAACACCACATTTCTTCAGGTCTCCCTACAACTCAGATGCTGTTTTCAATGGAAACATCATTGGCAATGTATTTGCAATATTTCTTTTGATCCTACAGCCCCACTCTGCCAAAAAGCTCCTCAGAGGTTCACTCTGCGCATTGATATTACCTCACTCACAGTCTAGTGACTGCTCCCTTTTGCCATAATTCTTATTCGTAGCTTGGTAACTCTAGTGGCCCCAATCATTGTGCAAGGTGCTGCACAAATCCTTTGGCTTTATCTAGAAAATATTTTACATTCCTAGTTTAAATGACTTAGCTGATTGACTGATAGTATAACAATATACTAGGCTGGACAGACCATTGATCCTCATTCCAGGACTCAAATGTTATTGTCTCTCTTTACATTTACTGTAAATGCTCCAGAAATGTTTGTGCTCTAGGGAAAAAAAAGAAAAAAAAAAGTTTCTACCTCTTTCAAATATATTGGGAACAACAATCTCAGCTAAAAATGTAATCTAAACTGCCAACCTGGCTGTCTCTTCCAAGGCCTGATAAGGTTTATAGTCTAAGATCACAGTGAAAGGTCTTCTTGCAAGACTACCTAAAGTAGTTTAGGCATCACCACCCCATCTCTTCATTAAAACACTGAATTTGGACAAGCATCTGCACCAGCACTCCTGTTTCACAGTGCCAGCAGAACCAGGTTCATTTGGAGAGCCTCTGTCCTCAGTAATTTCTTGAATTCCTTCAGCTATACTTGCAAGAGAACATCTCACTATGGCTGGGATAGACAAGACAAGATCAGAAAGAGCCACAAAATGACTGGTAGTTTTTCCTTGGCTTTTGACCACGGCTCCTAAAACTAATAAAGAGGATGTTGGTTTCTAAAACTAGTAATTAAGATGATCCAAGAATCTAAAGCAGTTTCCCTTTAAGGGAGGGAAGAGCTGCTTTCTGGACATGTCCTGGTGAACAACACCTGCCTACAATAGGTGAACGAAGGTGTAATTTTTGACATTTTGTCCACTATCATGAAGTCGTAGTAAGTTAAACACTGGATGAATGTGTCAGACTGATCTATATATGCCTTTGCAGCTGGAGCTGTAAATACTTTAAAGTGCAGGCTGCTCTGTATACTGCTTGGAGTGGATAAATGCATTGCTTTGGCTGTACCACTTTCCAGGGACAGACAATCCCCTGCACGGGCTGACCTGTAACAAGGACCTGTTGAAAATTTTCCATCAAGTTCCCAACTTTTTCATTAAAAGTGTTTCGGCTGCTTGGTATTGTCTGAAGATCTCTCCAAAACTGTCTTTTTCACAGAGCAGAAAGGCTTGTTCACAATTTGGCAAAGTCAGCACCTGTTGTCAGCTAATTGTTGGAGAGTGCTTCATATGGAGCTCCCCTCTCTGGGGATAGAGGTCAATGTTGGAAGGGAATAGGTAGACAAAGAGAGCAAATGCTTGTCAAGGAAGACAGAGATTGACAGGAAAATGCATTATTTGCTGAAACCTGGAAATGATATCACATTTGGTCAAGTTGGAAGTGCTTTTTTTTTATCAGGAGGCCTACTGACTGGAAAGGTCAGCAAGTCTGGAACAGGGCTGTCTGATTCAATGTCGTGCCACAACCTGGCTTTACACAGAATTGAGGTCATACATGCTATCTTCTCTTTTCTGGCTGCTCTGTGCTTTGGATCCCTTCTGCAGAGCACTGTGGAGGAAGACACATGGAGTTCCATGTGGAAGCACCTTTGGGGCACAGCAGCAGAAATTTGAAATAAATGCACCACTAGAGGGCATCTGCTTGTTCTCACAGCTGGAATCCTGTTCACAACTGCAGAATGTCAGCACAGTATTTGCAGCTAAAGGTACAAGGTCCTGGAGCTCAGAGCCTCCCGCATAAATTTTTTTTTTTCTTTAATGAATACATCCTTGTGCTTTTTGTCCTCAAAAGAAGAATACACTGAAATGCCTTAATAAGCAAAGTTTAAGATGGTATATCAAGCTCTTCAAGTAACCAAAGTTTGACAAAGATCATCCTAAATGAACACAAATGGATGTTTGTTTATTTTTCTGCAGGTTCAGAGAGAACAAACAGGCTTTGAGAGAAAGAGGGAGGAACTCAGTTTGACTAGTGCCTCTATGAATACACTGGAAAATGTTCTCACTATCTAATACAATGGTCTTTTTTTGCTATGCTCTAATTCTTCCTGAGAACTAAAGAATTACATATATTTATAAATTTTAATTTAGGTGTGCTTCCTTCATGAGTTTGGTCAATTGCTTTGCTTTTCTAAGTACTGCATGTGGCTGTGGCTTCACCATGGTACAGTTGGTTTTATGAACTCATGTGGAGCTCATGTGGTAGCTGCAGAGCAGTCTCAGAGCCACACTGCAGCAGGAAGACCTGCACACAGCTGGCTGGAGATTGGTCAGACACAGCCCACAACACATCAGTGTGGCTATTGATTCACCCATGGTCAGTTTTTTTCCTTCGTGTGTAGACTTTCTCTCCTCCTCTCTCAAAGAGGTCCCAGCACAAGGTACCTTAGTCCTTCTCTTCAATTCCGCCATTTCCAGAGAGAAGGGAAAATAATTTTATTTCAGTTCTAAAATAAAACTCCAATAGTCTCCATTTGAGAGATCTGATCAAGTTTCTCCACTTGACAGATCTGATTCCAGGCTAAAGATAATCCAAACCTTCCTGTCCAGTCCTCTCCAGGCTTTCTTTCTGCAGCTAAGGGATGATAGTCCTGCACTTGTGCAAGCTAAGCCTCATCCCTTCCTCCACCCTTTCTGAGCAGAAATTCTCAGATGTGCCATACTGTGCCAAATCCTTTACAATGATTTTGTGATGTGAGTTGGTATCTGCTGGAGATGCTGAGCTGAGATGTGAACTCATTTCACAGAGGGCTCGACCTGAATTCCCTGAAGTGAGAGTCTCATCCTTTTACTCACTGAGCTCCCTCTTTTTGTACTTAATCAAATCCTAAATCCTCTGAAGTGAAAAAATGCACATTTTGTTTTCAATGACTTGCTGAAGCTGAATGCTTCTCACAACCAGCAAGGCCTATGAAACTAGTATTTATTAAGGATGAGTGATTTCTCACACTTATTCTGTTTCTATCCAAGGCTGCCGACTTGGTCCACCTGGGTTTCAGAACTGAGATATCACATTTCCCACGTCTCATGCCTTCTCTATACTTGCCCTGCATTATTTATTAAGGCACTGAGTGCTCCTGGGGTTCGCTGTCAGGCAGGGTCAGACTCCTTTGGGCTCACCTCTGCTGCTGCAGTGTTGGAAGACTGATGCACCAGCTAGTTTATTGAGCAGACTGGTCCTGCAGCTTGTACTGCAAATGGGAACTTAATAGCTACTCAGTGGAGAAACTCAGAGGAAACTGGGAATCAAAGAAGCAAGGACCTGGGATTCTGACTCTGCAGAAGATAAGTAGATTAATTGGTGTCTCTGTCAGAGCTGTTTTGGTCAATTCTTTCAGGGCAGGCAAGGTTGCAATATCCCTGCTGGCAGTAACACTCTTAATGACTGAGTTGATCAAATCAGTGTCATCCATTTGGACCTTTCTTGCCAGTTTGGGCTTGTAAAAGAATTTCAGCAACTTTTCCATCCAGAGGCTTACCAAACTGGCTCAGAGGAGGGAAGACGCTATTCAGAATTAAAGATCTTTTGCTATTTCTAAACTGCTAATTGGATGCCCCCTCTAATCATTCAGATTCATCATTCACATCAAACATGTATCTGGTTAACTAAGGCTCCAATTTGGAAATTTTGCTGCCTTTTGTTCCAAAGAAGAGTTGTAGTGGCATGGCCTGCATGGATACTTTTTTTCCCCCTACAACTGTGATATTTCTGTAACTTAGGAGGAACAGTGGCTGATTACAATAGGAGAAAATAATAAACAATCATTAGTGACTTGGGGGGAAAAGTTAAAGAAAATTAAAACATTAACAGTTACAGAACTGTTAGTTTTCATGGTGTCTCTTTATATTCCAAGAGATAGGCAGTGTGACCCAAATCCCCCTGAGATGGTGGGGAGTGTGAGTGCTCCATTAAAGCTGGTGTTTGGATGAGACCATAACTACTGCTAGCAGCAAAAGAAGATGCATATACATGTGGTTCATCTGTGGACTGCAGAAGAGGGGCAGACACTTCCTAGATCTTGTAAGTCAAGTTTCATGTTTTAAAATTATGGGTCACTTCATTAATTAAAAAGTTATGTTTTTGAAATTGTTTCTAATCAAATGCACTGTGGCATTCGGAGCTGGAGTGGTTTTTTGTCTGAAGCCTGTATCATCCATCAAAACGTGCTTCATAAAAACAGCTGGATCTGGTGTTTGAGTCTTCATAACTGAACTGAATGTTTAGACTGTCTTTTTCCATCAAATGTGCGATTTAACAGTGCAGCAGTGGAAGAATCTAGGACAGTTTCTGAATTGCAGATTTCTGTACTAGCTGTTTGCGAAGCAGGAAGAAAAAGAAATGACACACTGCTGGCAGAAAAGTACAATACTACTACAATAAGCAAACACCACATTCCATTTGATGGACAGCAGTGCCGATTCCCATTGAGAAGGGCTGGGATTCATGTGGATTAGTTCCTTGTGAAATGTGCATAGAAGTCCAAATATTCTCCTCTCAAGCATATTGGTTGCCATTCTGTTTGCTTCTAGTCACTTACTAATATTAGAAGCCGCAAACTGTGAAACTGAAGTTGCAGGAAAGGCATTGTGTGTTTGCAGAAAAAAAAAAAAATTAGGCCTGTTTGGGTCCATTCTGCAGTCTTTCCTCCTGCAAAGCTTTCCATAGCCCTGTGTGTGTCTATGTGTATGCCCACGCACGTGGGTTTCCATTTGTTACAAATGGTTCTGTCCCTTTTCTTCAGGATCTGTCAAAATGAGTGTCTGTACAATGTTCAGCTCTGCGCTTGACTGAAAGCTTGAGAAGTTAAAAGCTTTTAGAACAGTCTTAGGAAAAAAAAAATCAACAACATGCACATATAACTAAAAACACATGAGAGATGAGAAAAAGAGAAATAATGCAGCATGCAGTAACATTTGGAACCTTTCTCCCTTTTTAGCAGTATCAGAGAGGCTCAGCAAGAAAGGGATCCTTGGAATCCACAGGGTCCTTCTCAGAAACACAGCAACAGCTGAACAGTGCATGAGAGCTGAGGCTTCAGGGAAAACCTCCATGAAAAATAAAAGGAAAGGAAAGAAAAAGGGAAAAAAAAGCAGGTTGTTTTTATAAAGCTCTGTACAGATGCAGTGACAACTTGATGAGTCCTTCTGCTTTTTTTGCTTTCATGCAAACTGATAGCCTGCTCTTGGGAAAGGTCTACAGTGGTTGCGAGCATCCTATTGTCTGCTTGAAGTTACAATCTGACTGGATAAGCTAAGAAAAGCAGCATTATGAAAAAGTGAAAAGGTGTTTGACAATGTCAGGAACTCTATACTGCTGGTGGACACATACTCAGAGCTAAGGCTCATAGGCAAACTCTCAACATTAAGCAAAATTGCAGTGGAACCAATGTAATGCCAGTGCCACTCAAAAAGACAGTAAATTCTGCCTCACAAGGTCATGAGAGTATTATAATACTGCATGGTTTTTTTCAGGCAATTATGTGCTGTTTTGATATGCTTTCTGGTTTTTTAACTGCTGTGGGTTGTGTTCTCACGGTTTGCCCTGCAACCACAGGGATACTTTTTGTATTCTTTACATGAAAGCTGTTCCTTCAACTTCTTCAAGAAGAAAATTGAGAGTGTGGCCTTTAAGAAAATGATCATATGTGACAAGTGTTGCAGTAAAGTCACAAACAGTGAACCAATTTTTATTATGATGACTTGGCTTCTTATGGATAAGAACACTTTTGCACTTCTGTTTTGCTTGCTCTCTAAGGTCCTGTGTGTATAAGCCCTGCCTTCCCCTGTCGTTCCAGCTTTTCTCTGACCCAAAGAGGACAGCTAGACTTCTCAGGCATCGTTAGCTAGAGTTGCCTCTCTTGTCTTATTGCCTGTCAATATGGGAATAGATTCACTGCAGCATTAATGTGGACGAACATCTGAGCTTAAGGTGTTGTAGAGGGTGAGCAGTCACAGTGCAAAACCAGTTACAGGCACAGCAAGGGCATATGAAGATTTTTCCCCTGAAATTTTTGAGTGTTGTAAGCTGAAGTGCTCTGTGATCCTTTCCCAGTCCGTTGTGAAAGGGTTTCTCTTTCCTTCCCATCTCATCACAGAAGATGTTGAAGGACTGCTGACTACAAGGAATGGTTTTGTGTTCATTGCAAAGCGAGAGAGTTAAGAGACCCCTTACTGAACGTTTTACTTGGGAGTTCACCCCCCAAGGCAGGCCAGAGAGTTAATTACCCTGAATTACCCCAGGTGAAATCTGGTAGTAGCTTTCTTGGCAAGGGAACATGCAAAGTTAGAGAGTGTGAGTTAATGCTGCAGCTAATATATGCACCTGTGAAAAAGTGGTGGTGACCATATTTTACACTTTATTTATGTGGCTTCTCTGGTGGGGAATTACTGCATTAGTAGCAGAATGGTGAGAAATTTGTAGGGAAATACCTTGGTTGGTTGGACTTAAGTACTTTGAACCTGGCTGTACATCAAAATACCTTTACCTGCATGTTTTGGTCCAGAATGTGTTCAGGACTTCCATCGTCCTGAAACAAAGACAGTTTTTTACTCCTTTGACAAGTAAATAAAAGAGGGTGTAAGACAGGACTATTTTCATGTGGTAGCATTTCGCATCCACAGGTGTGACAGGTAAAAGTGATTGTACCAGATGCCGGAGCAGAGAAAACCAGGCTTGTTGTTATGAAGTCAAAGCTACAACCCATGTCAAGGCTATGAGCTTGTCTCCCCTTAAAAGCATTAAATAAAGCTTCAGTGGAAACTCGGCTTATATAAACAAAAGAATTCCATTACAAAACACCCTCTTTGCAGGAGTTCAGTTTTACACATTAAAAAGTAAGAGTAAGTTTGGATTGGGCACCTGAAGAGATGGCCCATCCTGAAGTAAAATCATTTGAGGCCGTGAATTAATCTGCTGCTAGGTTTCTCCTATAAGCTTTTTAGGGGTTGAGAGTGCAGGGTAAGACTGGCAGATAGGTGAAGTGTAATGTTTGCAAGAGAGTTCTTTTGAGATTGTAGATGCCCACATTAAATTAAATAAGCTATGATAGCAAAAGGTTGGAAGTTCTGCCCTTTTATTTTCTAGCTTTTTTGCCAGCATGGGTTTTTCAACCCTGAGCCAGCATAGCTACACCAGGAAAGTCCTTCAGAGGAACCCAGACACCTTTTCTTAGCCTGTGTAGATAAGACATCAGAGTAAGGCTTGCAATATTTTGATTGCAGTACAGCAATCTGAAAATTCACAAGGTGAGGAGCACTTCTCACCAAAAATATACACTGCAAACTGTATTTAGAAATAACGTTTTTAATTAAAAACAGAATTTCTGATCCTGTTGGCAGTAGCTATAGGGCATAAGTGAAGATACATAATCTGACAGGAGATGTTTGGAATCTTGATGCAAGAGACTGCAAACCAGTCTCAACCTTGAATATTCAAATTAAGAACTTCCCTTCTTAGGCATACATTTCTGAAGTGGCACGTGCAGGTCAGGCATAGGCACTCATTATTGCCGATAACAGCTGACATCAAAGGCTTTCCTGTTATGAAAATTTGTAAAGACAGACCCTTTGTACAGATTCTGGTTGTAGTTTCACAATATACTATATTTGGTGGCACAACCATCTTTAAAAGTTCAGCTTAAAAGTTTAACTAGTTCCTTCTGGTTCCCAGAGCTTGTTCCTGTCTTTGTGCTGCAGTTATCTCTCTGCTGTGTTGCTTATACTGCTTTGGGATCCAGGAGAAAAACAAACCAAACACTTTTATTTTTGGTTGGGAGTATTTTACTGATTTACTTTGCAGCACAGCCCCCTACACAGTGATGTGTGGCAAATTGTGACATGAAGGTGGAAATAAGTCATTAAGACATATTAGGAGTGGGATTGGATATGGGTGGGATCACCTTCCACCAGCTTTGTGATGGAGGCAGAGTCTTGTGAGACTGTGCAGTACTGGGCAAAGTCTGTCATTGCAAGTCCCACCATAATCTCCTTGGCTCTAGGGCTTGCAACCCCAACCCTAGAAACCACTGCATAGGAGTGCCTTACTGGCCATCCCTAGCCACAACCTCATTCTATCCAATCTGAGAAAATGGACCTTGGATCCATTGGGTTTTTTATGCTCTTTCTGGGAATTCAAGGACCCATGGGCTGCCAGGCCCTTCCCAGTTTAGCTCCTGCTTCCGTCAGTCTCACAGCATCACCTCCAGTGGAAGCCATGGCACTCGTGCCATGGGCATTGCATGGTAATCACTGGTTTGAAGGGTTACAGCCCAGTTTTGGGCATTGCCTGCACTGAACTTACAGAGTTCACATAGAGCCTCACACTGTAAAAAACCAGAGGACCTGCATGAGATTTGAGGCATACACTCATGCAATGTAGGAGTCGACCAGCCTGTGGCCAGGGCTCACGTCTCTTGTAGTGACCAGTGGAAAGCGAGGGACCAGAACAAGAATCTCTGCCCCATTCACTGAGGGCTGTGACTCATCAACTTCCTGTGCTCCAGGGAGGTTTGGACAGGAGGCAGAGGGGTGTGATGCAACACCAGAGGGATTGACAATTCTTGGGCAAAGGGCTTGTCCAAGTCCCAGTTACTTATCCCACATACCCCAGCCAGTGCAGGAGGGCAGAGAGACATCAGGATCAGGCTGCTCCACCAGTGCCACTGAGCAAACACACGTGATACAGCCTCAGCCCTTGCTCCCCCCTACAATCCCTTTGGCGAAGGGATCTTTGTTAGCTCACCCTCCCAACCCTTGGGTACTCACTCGGTGATTTTACTTCCCTGGTAGCCAAGTCCCTAGCAGCAGGCCTGCCCTCTCTGGTCTGTGTCCCGAGAAAGGACCATCTAAACCTCCCTGTGCATCAGGCAGGTAACTCCACAAGGAAAAGAAACTATACATCCTTGACAGTGTGACTGCTGGTTTGTCTCATCACTTGTCACTCACCAAGTAGCACAATAAAAACTAGAAAATAAGCTGAGTGCAGTAAGTAAAGGTAGTAAAGCAGGATCTTGCACATTGAACTTGCTTCCCCAATTGATCTTAGTGCATCTTGCCAAAACTAAAGCAAAATACAATGCTGAGTTTAATCTCTCTCAATGCTGATTTTAATCTCTAATAGGATGTGCAGCATTAAGAAGGCCATTCATAATGTGAATGGCTCCCAGTTTAAAAGCACTTTTGGTTCTTTTTTCATCGTTTGCTCCAGCAGTGTTCACCACTGGAATAACTGGCACTGCTGCTCTCACCATCTTTACTGAGTATTCATCTCACTTCTGTCACTGTAAATTAGAGGCGGGTTTATTCCATTCAGATTCTTATGCCTGATTCAGAAAAGCTACAAGAGTCACAGAGAAATCTGAAGCTCTCTTAGCTCCTTTGGAGTGTGTCACCATAAATCATCCCAGCCAAAAGGCCATATGCCACTTTGTGCTACACTCTCTCAGTTAATAAAATGCATTAGATCTTAATGCCTTGGGGCAAAAGGATGAGTCTAATGGGTCATGCTTTATCTATTTCAAGACACCAGGTAAACTGATAGTTCTGCATTAATGACGATTCCTTTAACTTAGTTCATACTAAAAAGACACTGAAGAAATAGTTGCAATCTTTTTCATGGCTGTTCAATGCCTTCAGCTGCTGCCTCAAAATGCATAAGAAAGGAGGATAGTAAGTTAAAAATACATTTTGCAAATGCATAAACAGATATGTTCCATGCATATTTACAAACCTCAGAAAAGTGTTTCCCTTGGTTTTTTAAAGTCTTTCACATTCACCTTTTCTAGCTATCCTTGCACAAGGCAGAAAAGTTACTTCACTGAGAAGATCAGGAGGACCAAAATTGCCACTTAATCACAAGACTTGAAAAATCAGTACTAACAGATAA
The DNA here is from genome assembly GCF_009819885.2 of Catharus ustulatus. Classification (NCBI taxonomy): domain Eukaryota; kingdom Metazoa; phylum Chordata; class Aves; order Passeriformes; family Turdidae; genus Catharus; species Catharus ustulatus. The sequence goes on along the minus strand of NC_046221.1, from coordinate 41,374,353 downwards.
CTTCTAAACTCCTTGATTATTACCAGAGATTAAAATTGCAAGGTTTGGCAAAATAATTTTTACATTTCCATTCTCAAAGGCTATCAGAGTAGACCTCATTTGTGTCGGATGCTATAAAAATATAAAAGAAGGCTGTTGACAATTTAAATATTCTCTTAAAGGAGGAAGAAACTATTATTTTCAGCATCATTTAAGGAGCGTTCTTTTAGCTCAAGAAGGGCAGTCCAGTGTACAGAAGTGCTCACAGATAAGATTTCTCTTTTTAGATTTTATACACATTTTATACTTTGCACATAAGGCAAAGTGAAAATTAATGTAGGTTCTCCTGACAGGTTTAAACAATTATCTTTCTTATAGCAATAAGCTCATTTTATCCCCGAACTGCTAACCAAAATAAGTGACAGAGAACAATTAAAACATTCATCTCAATTTTGGATCCTAATGCACACCCATGGTCAGAAGAGCCCAAGTCCTTAATTTTCATCAGCACTCATTTTTAAATTGTTTAATGCTGCCTATGATTGTCAAGTGCTAAAATATGAGTCTTCACACTTGTGAGTCATTGATGTAACTAAACTGTGACTTTGGCATCAGAGAGTTTCCTGGGAGTAATGCAAGCTTGGGCCATGAAAACATCTGAGTCACGATTTCCGGGGTAATTCTAGCCCACCTTTGTCAAAACTGAACAAACTCCCACGTTCTCCCTCTTTGCCTCACCAGCAACCCCCAGCAAGTCCCTTTGGTGGTGACTGAGTGGTTGACAACTCAATTTTGGGCTTTTTGTCAGAGTGAAAATTACTCACTGCCCCTGCCTCTTCTGACAGCATCCACACTGGCTTCCATAAAGGCATTAAAATGCATGTCTTTCTCGGATAGGCAAATCCCTCTTGACAGGACATCCTCCACCAGTGGATGTACAGGTGAGTGGGAATAGGAACAGGTACAGTTTTGCTTCAGGTCTTAGGCCTGATAGCTGTGAACACGTGTCTCACACTCCCCCAGCTAGATGTGTGATGCAAATGGCTGTAGCTACAGCCATAGCTGGACATTTTTAGAAGCAAACATCTGTCTGTAAATAAGAAAGGATAGAAGCTCTAAATCAGTAGACCGAAAGTGTAACTGTAATGAGCTAACTACTCATTTTCTCCCAGTAACAGGGAAGAAAATGAGAGGGTATTTTATCACGTTGAAAGAAACAAGAAAAACATCTTTCTTCCATGCTCTGCAAATTTAAGGAGAAAAAGACATCAGTAAAGTTGAAGAAAACAGCTTTCCTTTCTTTTGATTTTCTCAAGTCTCAGCTTCTGCAGTCTTCTTGGATTACCTGGGTTGGAGAGATGGCTATCTAGGCTTTGTTTGTATCTAGGCTTTCTTTGCATTAGAAGAAGTCTAGGTGCAAGAAGATGGATATTGTCCTCATAATGGCATGTTAAACCTCAGAACTGGGATGCAGCACATCCTTAACTGCACACACTTTCTCTAGAAAATAATTTTTCTGGAACAACTGCTGTTAGCAGCAACTGGGACTGAAGCCCTGAGGCAGTGCCTGGCAGCAGAAGGAACTGTGGTCCACAACCTCCTTGGGAGCCATGGCACTTCGGGCCCAGGAGGATTTCCAAGAGCAGACAGCAGCATCCCATTTTTCCACTCCCTCCAGTAAATCACAAGTCCTTCAAGGGGTTACTCACCCAGATGCCTTCACTACTTCTCACTGGAAATTTTCCTTTGGCAAGGTGGATTTGAAATGTTCACTCTCTGACTGGCACTCTTGTGTTCAGGCTGTTTCTTGGCAGGGCTCTCTTTGCAGCCTGGCAAATGAACATTCCTATCAAGTATGAAAATTAGGGAGGAAAATGCTTTTGAAATACCTTCTCCTTTCAACTGAAGATTTGTAATTGTGATTAGCAATTGTAGAACTAGTCACTGTCTGTGTTATATCAGTTATTTCTTCCATTTTTTCCCACTTACATTAAATATATATGCTTATAAATAGAGAGCAAACCTAATCTCTCCCACTTTCTGTCCAGCAAGCCAGGCATAGTACAATTCTCTTAGTACCAAATCTATACAAATACTTGTGCAGCTCTGGTTATTAGCAATAGTATTTTCACCAGAGCCTGAAAATTAATTGTGCTGCTTTCAGGAATGAACCAGTGCATCAGCTCTCCTGGAGGACCTTCTGAAGGATGTAACCCCGGTACTGTTGTTTTGGTTTGAGTTTTGCAGAGTGGGTGACTAAAGAGATCAATCTAAAATTAGGGTCAGATAAGAGAGTTCATTGTGAAAATAGTTCAGAGAATTATCTGCCTCTGACAAAGAATTATGTGTAGTCTTGATGACTTCAGGTACACCATGTATGGGTACAGAGATCTGGTTTTGCAATACTAAGCATGAGAACCAAAGTGTTCAATAAAACTTCCTCCAAGAGCAATTTCTAAAGGACACCAGGAAGACTGTTAACTGACAAGTTTCTTGCTTGCACTGAGATCTTCAGTGGTATAAAGAAATCCTTTTCTTCCTTTCTAGGGATTGCACTTAATTTTTGGGTTTGGGGGTTTTTTGGTTGTTTGGTTTTGTTTTGATACTCTACTGCTTGCTTTAGGTCAGTCAATTAATTAATTTAAAAGGCACACAATAAACAAACCCACACAAACAACAGAATATCTAAAGGGAACTGTTATTCTGGGAGACATCCTTAACATTTTTCCATGGTCTGACATCTACTTGCTGTCTGGGCAAAGTATACAAGTAAATATTTTTTCTAATGCTGAACAAAATTGGTGTCATTGGTGTCATTGATGTCATTGAGACATCAAAGCATTTATTTCTTTGCAAGGGCTAGCCATACAGCAGAATTGTACTTTGTGTTTTGATTGATGGCAAATTCTATAGTTTAATAGCTGAAATTGATTGCACAACTAAAATAAGGCCAAAAGTTAATTCTCTATAGGCTGCAAATAAAGTTAATTAGAATCTTTTGTGGACTTCAGGTGGGACCTCGAATTCGCTAGAGAATTAAAGATCTTTGGATGGAGAGGCTGGCTACAATCAAAAGTGGTGTAGAACACGTGGAGACCAGTGGCAGCAGCTTTCCCTTACAGCACGTTGGGGGTTTGCCTTTCAGACTAGAATGAGGTGTCTCATAGAAAAATAAGAGGGAGTATTTATTCCTCTAAACCTTTCCCCGTGTTTAGCAGTGGGATTCGCATGAGAAAATAAGCCTACTTCCAATGCTGTTGGTGGAAAAATAAGTTATGCACAGCATCTTGGCTGATGCACGTATACAGCAGCGCCTTCATGTGTGACTACCATTGGTCCCTGCGCAGCCTCTGTGGAGAGTTACTTGCATTTAAACGGTCCTAACTTGGCTTTGAAAATAGTATTTCTTTGAGGAGAATGAAGTGACGTACTTATGTCTTCAGTTGTTTGTTTGCTGGCAGTTATTTGCAAGACTCGCTTGGTAAGGAATTGGAATTCGGGTAGTTTTACTTGGCCAGCCCTCTCTGTCTTCAAAGTTCTGTGCAAATACACAGAACTGATTAATCACATTGATGAGCACCCGATTGGCCATCGTGTTGGAAAAAAAGCGTTTTGTTCCCTTTGGGAAAAAGAAAAAAACAGGTAATGAGCCATTAAAAACACAATATCCATTTGCTCCCCCAGTGTCTAAATAGACTGAAGCTTCAAATAACTTCTAGGCACACCCAAATCTGCATACATTGGTGATTCAAGGAGTTTTGTTCCCTCTCCCGGTGCCTTCAATCTCAGTTAATTTTTCTCATTGTCCTTACATTTCCTAGCATCTGAAAACTTCAAGGGTGTAGAGAAGAAAAACAGCTGAGGAATTCAGCTTCTTTTTCACCTGGTTGTTAAGGTAATCACCGCGCTGTTGTTTCGACAGGAGAGCCAGACGGGCTGGAACAATAGCATCGTGTATAAACTTTCCCCATTCACCTCAAAGGGCTTTAGTTCTAGCACCTCATTAAGATGGTTTAAATGCTAAAGCTGCCTTTTTGTTGTTGATTATCATATCAGAAACCTTGACCTAACTCACTCAATTAGTACAGCTGCAAGCCCTGGCATGTCTTCATGGAGGAGTAGGTTTCAAGTTTAAGCTATCTAAAGACTGGAATCGCAAGTCAAGTGCTCCTTAAGGCTGGTGGTCCGCATGTGGCTTTGTCAATGCTTGTGGTCTTGCTCTCTTTTCTACATCTCTTTTGTCATTCTTGTTCCACAGACATAATATTGTTTTAGCCCATGTTGAATTTGTATGCACATAAGATCATTAAGATCACAGCTGTATCCCTGCAAGAGCTAGTAGTTAATGCTTTCATTCGGTGTGATGTATAATTTTTGAAGAGTAATTTCTTCCTCTGTCTTTCCTTCCAAAGATTAATTGTAATAGACGCTGCTAAGTTCCTCCTCCGCATCTTGTTAGTGCGATTCGAGCTTGGTTAAAATGAGGCTTTATGGGCGCGACAAGCTACACAAGTGTCATTAAAGTGTTAGGGAGAAAAGAATCATACTGCTCTGAACATGAAGCAATGGCAAGTGCTTCATAATACAACCATCAAAATAATACAAACATATCAAAATACAACCATCAATCAGAAAAAGGAGGAGTGACAAAGAAAAGGTCCAGCAGCTGAGCCCTAGTTGGTTCCAGCTCTGTGGATTTGCTGGGAACAATTTGGATTTGCTGCTGAGGCAGGTCTTCCTGAGTGCTGAACTGTGCCTAGCACTGCTGGGATGTCAGGTGGCCAGGAAAGCGATGTGTCTGAGCAAGGAAAATGCCAGACCTGAAACACCTGCACTGTAGTATGTGAATTCCCTAAATTGCAGTCAAATGCCGTCGGTGTCAGTGTCCTACAAATACCTGGCTAAGGCAGTTTAGGAGACTGAAATTCATTAGCTGCCTTTAAATAAGCTGATGGACAGATAAGATCTTTACCACATTCAATTTGCCAGTCCTATAAGCACTTTCTTTCTGGATACCCTGACCATCTGCGTTTTTACAAAATAGCACACCTAAGGTAGCATCTGGATACTGTCTGAGAGAAACTATATGTGATAATTCCAGATTTTTACCACAATAGCTTGCTGATTTGGCTCCTTGCATCCCCAAATTGTTTAGTTTGCATTTAAATACGTGCAGCATGTTACCTTTGCCTGCAAATGGCACTTAACTTAAATTCAAACAAAGCTCCTGTGGCTCAGAGAGTCCTACACTTCCCATTGCTGGAGAAAGGATGGATGTTTTGAGATGCTTCGCTGCCACTGTTGGAGGGGGACAGTGGGTTCCAGTGACTCAAGTTTGAGCAAGACCCTTCTTACACTGTGTCACAGTGACAGGCACAGGTGAGCAGTCATTTCCTGCTGCGACTGAGTTCATTCATGTTTGCCTAATCCCAGTTTGACCGTGCCAGCTCCTGCCTAGGCTGCAGCTTTGAAACAATGGTTTAGGACATCTTCTTGGGGTTATGCTCCAGCAAGAGGTTTTCCTCATCTACAGGTACTGCGGCCACCTGTTGTTATCACTGGCCAGTTTATCTAGCGTAAACAGAAAGTAATTCTATTCAGTCTAATTGTCAGCTTGTCTGTTGGCTCTGCTAACAAACAAAATAGTGTCAGTTACCAAGAATATTTTTACGGGAGAGAAGTGGAAGGGAGAGGAATGAAGCAGATTTATGAGGTTGTATACAGCGACCAGTAATCCTTCTGATACTGTGCACAACCAGAGCTTAAAATACAAATGATTTTGTGTGTAGCTGCTTTCTTACAGTGGAAGGCTTCTTCATGACCAGGTTATTTCATCTTTCTCTTCCCACAGGGACCATGTCAACCAACCCCAAAAGAAATAAACTAGCTGTTGTCATGGTCTTAACAGTAATCTTTTCAATTTTTCTGGCTCACAATAACAGACTCTGGGCTGGAGTTTAAGTGATGAAGCACACATGATTGATTTCACATGGCTGTGAAAGCTTGTAGCATGTGCCACTGACATGACTCTCCTTTGAATTGAGTAATGTGGTAGCTGCAGTGCTGAAACGAGCTCTGCTGAACTCTTATTTTCCTCCTTGAAAATGTTCCTTCAGACTCTCCCTTATCTACATTCTAGTTTTCTCTGCACTGTAGGATATATTTTTACCTACTGGACTTGAGAAGTAATGGAGTTCAGTGGAAGCAGCATTCCGCAAGCACAAAGCAAATTCAAAAAAGGCCCAGATAAATCAAGAAATTTGGTTTATTTGGTCATCTGTTGGAGTTCACCTATGGCAGCAGTTGTTGAGGAATAACCCAGGAGGATTTTTCTTAAGACTGTATACATTTTCACTTAAATGCCACAGATTTTGAAAGAGAGTTAAAAAGGAATGAGCCCTTTGAAATAAGAGTTTCATCATGAGGGTTTTTTAGGACAGACCCAAAGTCTGGTAAAATGATGCTTAGGCTAGTTCCTAGTCGTTAACATATTAGGTATAAATTTCTAGTCCTCACTAGCATTGGGGACCATCTGTATGAGTAATACCTTTTTTAACTAGAAGTCGTCCTTGGGTGACTCAGAATTCAGCAGTATGACTAAGAATTAGAGTCAGGTCCCCAAACACTGAGGAAATAATCTAGTATCCTTTACATGTCAGTCATGTGCATACCATCATTGAATTAAAGATGACGAATTGCTAGTCCTGCAACAAGAAGAGATTCCATTGTGTAGATAATTTTTAAGAATTGCTTCTCTCATGGGGAATTGCCATTTTCCCATGCACTAACGTATGGTTTTCTTAGACTAATCTGAGAAGAAAAGCTGCTCTGGGAAGATTCAGACTACCACATTAGTTTATAGCCTAAAAACAAAGCAGGAAGTACAGACAAATGTGAAGCACAGAAAAGGGGTTGAAGGTACATCTTTTATGGTTCAGAATGTAATTAAGAAGTAGTTACTTATATAGATATGGTTTGTTAAGGGAAGGTGTAAATCAGGGGAGGAGAAAGATCTTTACATCTCACATTTTTAAAATAATGGTTTCTTGTAAAAGAGAGGAAGGGACTAAATTTACAAAGAAACAAAAGAGAAACTAGAGTCAGCAACAAGATGGGGAGGAAGGAGAGCTTTGTGGTTATAACACTCAACAAGGACCAGCTCAGTAGATCTGGGTTCACTTTCTTGTCTCCTAGAGGTTTCTTGTCTTTGAGCAAGTCATATCTTTGTACTTCAGTTCTCTCTATGTGACTTAGTGGAACATTTCATTTGGGCTGAAATATCTTCTGAGCTGGGCTTCTTCTTCACCTGTGTGTACCTGTTACACATAGCTGTTATTTTAGAAATAATACATCCTAATATCCTTAAGGAGTTTTGATGAACTTGTAGGTGCTTTTGTAGAATTTTTGTTATAGAATGGCTTTTGATAATCCAGTAACTACCTGATGGTGTCATGTTTACCAAGCCCTCAGTACATGAAAGTCTCACATGAAAGTCTCTCATGAAAGTGGAGAGCTTCCACAGAAGCGGATGAGGAAATACAGAAGGAGGTGCAATTACAAACACATCAGCAAATATATCCAGTTTTTTCCAGGTAGGGATCATTTATTCTTCTCCTGTACCTCCTGGAGTAGTTTTTCTACGTACCAAACAAGTCTTATCATTATAAGAGCTGCAGCTTAGGCTTACAACACCTGTCAAGGTATAGAAAGGGAAAGCAACACCTTCCCTTCGTGGACAGGTGGAACTGAAGCACAGGCTGAATTCAAACTCTAATTGCCTGGGAACTTCACAAAAACCCCAGGAATAAGTTTAACTCTCCTCAGTCTGTGCATTACTTTACTCCCTAAAAGTTTACTTCAGCTCACCAAACTTTAGATGAAAAAAAACAGATGCAGTAGAAAATCCCAGTGAATGGTGGAAGAAATAATTTACCTTAACATCTAAATCACCATCACTGGAGAAACATCTATTTTTCCACTGAATATACAAAGAACCTCGATGAGATATTCAAAATTGTGTAAGTAATTTGCCCTACCATTTATTTTTTTCATTGTATAATTCTTTCTTCCTCAGAAGCAATGTTTGCTTGGGATGTTAAATGCCACAATTTTGACTTAGACATTGATGGTATTACTTCTATTTTGATAGTTGAAATAGATGTTATAATTAGATAACTTGTCAAATCCCAGCCAAGAGAAATTCTGAACTCAGGAAGCTAGAAAAGTGAAGGAAAAGACCTTGAAATACTTGATTTTTCCCCCCATGAATCCTAAAATACTCTCTTATGTAACTTGGAAATTTTAAACACTTTGCTGATTGTGTGAAACTGCTTTAAAATTCATTACTCATTAACAAAAATAAGGTGGCAGGGAAAATGTAAGAGTGAGAGTGAGATGATTTGACCTGATATTACCAAGATCGGGAAAAAAATCCAGAAATTTAGCTCTGTGCTATGCTTATCCCCTGTCTCACACATCCACTGTGTTCTATAGAGCTCTCTTGGTTTTAAGGTAGTCTAGTGTTGATAATTCCCATTTTCTGTGTATTTATTTGTTTTTCTTACAATTATTTAAGCTACAGTGTCCCTGCTATCAGAAGCGTTTACTTTCATTTTCACTTCATGGCATTTTGAACTAGGCATTTAAAGTGTCTGAATCACTGCAGGTACATGTGGATTGCTTTCAGTAGTGTGTAGCTGCTCCATTAAAAGGAAAAAAAAAGGTGTTATAATTTTGTATCTTGGTATATGCCTTGATGTAGTTTTTCATCTTCCACCAGACTGGTTTTACTGTTGTTGATATCCCCCATGCAAAATATAAGAAATAAGCTCACTATGAAAACAATGGCATTAAATAGAAAAGCTTCTTGTAAATGGAAAAAATTCCTGATAAGGGAGACCTGAAATATTTTGTTTCTTGGAACAGCAAACTGATTATATAATTAAAAAAAAAAAAAAGTAAGGATAAGCAGAAAGCAAAAACTGGGGGGAGGAAGAGCAGTGACAATTGGGCAGCACTCCATATACTTACATGTATATTTCCAATGACTGCAACTTTAGGTGTTAGTTAAGACAAGAGTTAATAAAATAGCACAACTCCATTTTATGTTTAATACAGAGGATTTTATGCTTTATTAAACAGAGATTTTTCTAATAAATGCTGATAATCAAAACAGTATCCAGTATGACAGCACATTCCTCTCTATATTGATATCACAAAACAAGAGACAGCCTAAAACATTTTCATTCACAGCTTCAATGACTTTTTTGCTGCTCTTAATCCCTTTAGGCAACAACACTTTCTGCAGCCTGTGCTTGTTTCAGGCTGTAAAAAAATAGCTCTTTGAATGCATCTCTGATGGTGCATCTCTAACATGAGGCATTTACCACTACTTCTAACTGAAAACCCTTCTCCCGATTCTATATAATGTTTATGAACAACATGCCTTTCATTTTTCAAAAACCAATCTCCCAGTTGTCCCAAGTGTAGCTTAGTGTAGCTTCATGGTGCTGCTAACCATGTGCAGCTGTGACCTTGCTCTGGGCACTGAGCTCAATGCTGCTTATGTAGGAATAGTCACACTAAAAACCCCAGACAAACAAGTTGCTCCTCCTTGGTATTGTTTGCTCCTATGGGGCTTATCCCTTGTTTCCTGGCCCTCAAGAAATTGGTCTGCTCTGGGAGACTGTGCTAACAAACTGGTGTAAAACATGCCTGATGTTGACCCACTGGGAAAGTCATGGACAGGTGCTGGAGAACTGTTGGCATTCCAGTGGATTGGCAGGCAGTTTTACTGCAGAGTGAGCAGGTTGTTAACCTGAGTGAGAAAAATGAAAGCAAACTTTAAGTTCTTCAGTGGCATTGTTAGCTGAAAACACTAAAAACATAGCTAAGATCAGGTCACAGGTTTTTGTGTGTTAGTGGGGCTGCATGGAGGAGAACTGTGGAGCATTAGACTTGTTTAGTTCTGCTACCAAAACACGTAAATAATGGCCAGCAAAACTCCTGAATTGTGATCTTAGCGCATTTGATGCCATCCCAGAACACTACCACAACAAAACCAGCAAATCCACATGGTTATACTAAAGACATGAGAAAGATAAAAGAAAAAAAAATTACAAGCACTGTCATGTGATTGTTCTAGAGAAAACACTGTATCATGTCACTGCTTTTCTTAATTTAAGAGACAAAAGACCAGACAAAAACCTTTGGACTCCAGATCATGTAATCCAATGCTTTGGGTCCTCTGTTGCTAAAGCTGATCTTAGTTTATGTCTAAGCATGTTTCTGATACAATTTCTCTAACAAGCATGAATTTGATTTCAGGGTTTTTCTTTGAGAATTCTGTTACTCAAAGGCTATTAATGAGTCTGTCTTTGTTAGACTCTGATTCCAGAGGACAGTAAATCCAGTCATAGGGTTTCTAGTACAAGTGTTGTGTTCACTCTGCAAGGTTTAATTTCTTCTGCACTAAATCAGTTATTGCCTGTCATGTCCTGAGGAATCAGAGCCAGCACTTACAGCAATGTACTACATATCCTGGCATCCTTTGAATTTGAATGGAGTTAAGATATGGATATGTACAACTGCTGGGGACTAGCTGGTGATTTTTAAGACCACACTATATTATGGACTTACTGTTTCATTTGTCCATGTCCTGTATATCACAACATGTTGTTTATGTGTCTGTATGTCAAAGGTTTGTATCCAGTGGGAACTACTCTGGTTTAAGTCATGATATTAATTTTAACAGATGTAGTTAAAAACATGTGAATTACATAGATCCTGCCTTAAGGAAGGGATATTTTAGGCTGGTAAAAATTGAGGAGAAGCAAATTTGTTTCCAAATACAGCATAAGCATAGGCCCCACTAGAATACTGTACAACATTCTTCTGCCTGCATGGGGACAATGCAAAGGAGGCTGGAGAAAGCACCTTCCAGTGAAGCACTTTTAAATGAATTCTTTAACAGAAAAGAAAAAATCAAGACTTTGTTGTCATGTGTATATATATGTCTTTAACCTAGCAAGCAAACAAATAAAAAGATTCAGTGATTGAAAAAGAAAGCTAAGTAAATTCATGCTAGAAATAAGATGTGCTGCTTAGTTAGTTAAATTGTGAGGACAATAAATGATTGGTGGAAACCACTGGCAGCAGTTGTAGAATTTCAATTTCTTGGTGTTTTTATACCATGGCAAGATATTCTTTCAGAGGATTTGTTTAATCACATGAGTGTTGCTGGGGTCAATTTAGGTGCAACCCTGTGAGACTGAGTAATATATATAAATATTATACAACAACTTCTCAGCTGGATTAATAGCCTCATACTAAATTTTGCATAGTGTGGAACTGTGTGCAGACAGGGTTTTAGCCAGTTTGATGGCATTGCTGTGAAAAGACATCATGACATTTATTTCAGTGAGGGATTTGACTCGTGCCCCTCTGCAGTTCTGCCACAACTGAATCCAAATTCTTATCTACAGCATGGAAACTTAAACTGCTGGATCAACTCTGGCTGGCAAGACAGAAATTTAGTATGGTCCTGTTTGTGTAGCTGTGACTGTTTGAAGACCCGATGAATAGTAGGGTAAAAGTGGGAATCAACATCTATTTGATTGACAGATGTGTCACAATTTGCTGTGACAATGTACAGGCCTATTCCTGGTCATTTTGCTCACAATGATGCCTTGGAATTGCCTTCTGTTTGACAGGAATGTGCCATTATAACCTGGGGCTTCTTAGTGTACACAGCCTATGTGGAGCTGCATCCCCACAGCACTGTATTGGCCAGGATACTGACTGTACCTCACCTCTAGCCTGAGCCATATAGGCAGATTAGGCCTAAGTTTGTCTCTGGGACAAAAGTATTATGACTTCATCTGCACCAAGTACTTATCCACTGATGTTGGTGTGTTGTTCAACACAAAAAGTTGTGTAATGAGGAACAAGAGTCAAGCCTGGCAGTGAAAAGGAGGCAAATTTTGTTTCCAGGGAGTAGCTCAAAATAGAAGTGGGACTATGCTGCTTATTTTGGCTGTGTTACTGCCCACTGCTGTGCCTTGAGCAGCTGAATGTACAGGTCCTTAATGCAAGCTGAAGACTTGTGTTCATCACTTCTCAATCATCTTATTCTTTCTGTTCTGTACAAGACAAAGTGAGCATTATTCTTATTTTATGATACTTCTTGTGCCTTGACAAAGCAAACTCCTGGAAAAGGCCATAGAGATGGAAAATTACAATAATCATGCCTGGAGAAGACAAAAGTGTGAATAAGACTTTCAGCAGAAGTGTGACTGAGACAGTGTTGAATATAGGGCAATATAGTGAAAGTGTTAATAAGCAGATTTACAAAGACAGGAAATGTGAGAAACAAAGGTAAGCTCCGGATCAAAAAGAGCAGATGAATTTCTTTCTTCAGATACAAAATGGCATCAAACTCTTGAAATTGCCAACACACAAGTTAATGATGTTTCAATAGTGGCCACCACTAGAGTGAAATGGAAAAGATAAGTCAGATTAATAATAAAATTGATCCTCGCAATGAGGCAAGCAGAATCTTCTTAACTTTAATTAATATGCAGTTAATGGATACATACCTGTATGTAATAGGTATTTACAAAGACTTCTGAGAGATGAGAGTGTAGAAAGTTTCACTAATCCAGCAAAGGATCTCCATGGAGAGTTTGGTGTCCTGAGATAAGAGGCATTTTCAATAAACTTCCTACTTGGCTCTGGTTTTTTTTATTTTAAAATATCTTTGTATTTTCTGATCACTTTGCACTGCTTCAGGTCACAGTGAAGCTGCTGCAGTATCTAGTGGTCTCAGTAAGGGCAGCCTGCACCTTCAGCAGCAGAGGCATCAAATCCCTGTGCTTGGAAGTATGCCAGCATGGCTTTGTGTGCAAGAGTGCAGTTGCCTGCATAAGATCCCAATACAACCCTGCAGCATTTTTTTTTCTGCAACATCAGTTTCCCAGTCTGTTTCATGACCAACAGCATGTTGGCTCAGGTGGTTGAGAAGTTATGGAATAGTATTTTTGAGTTTCTAGTCTTTGCTGAAACAATTGTTTCTCCCAACCTCCTTACATTTCTAGTGGATGTTTGTTAAAAGGCCTTTGATGTGGTCCCCTAAAGCATCCTTCTCTCTCGATTGGAGGAAGATGGATTTGGTGGGTGGACTGTTTTGTGCATGAGGAATTGGTTGGATGGTCTTCTCCAGAGGGCAATAGTCAACATCTCACTGTCCAAATGGAGATAGGTGGGCCCAGATGGTGTTCCTTGGGCATCTGTATTGGAACTAGTATGGAACCAGTATCAATGACATAGATAGTGGGATCAAGTGCTCCCTAAACAAGTTAGCCCACAGCATCAAGTTGAGTGGTGCTTTTGACATGCCTGAGGGACAGAGTGCCATCCAGAGGGACCTGAAAAAGCATGAGAAGCAGGCCTGTGTGAATCTTACAAGGTTCAAGGCTGAGTGCAGGATCCTGCACATGTGTCAAGGCAGGCTCTAGTATTAGCACAGGCTGGAGAATGAACACATTGAGAGCAGCCCTGCTGAGAAGGACTTGGGGGACTGGTGGATGAAGAGCTTGACATGATCCAGATGCATAGTTTGCAGCTGAGAAGGCCAACCACGTCCTGTGCTGCTTCCAAAGCAGCATGGCCAGCAGTGCAAGGAAGGGGATTCTACCTCTCCACTTGAGTGAGATCCCACCTGGAACACTGCATCCAGCTCTGGGGTCCCCAACATAAGGACATGGACCTGCTGAAGTGAGTCCACAAAGATGATCAGAGGGCTGGAACACCTTCGCTATGAAGACAGGATGACAGAGTCAGGGCATTTCAACCTGGAGAAGGGAAGACTCCAGGGAGACCTCATTCCAGACTTCCTGCAAGAAAGATGGGGAGAGAAACTTTTTACCTGGGCCTGTTGTAATAGGACAACAGTTTTAAACTAAAAGAGTTTCAATTTAGACTAGATATTAGGAAGAAGTTTTTTATGGTGAGGGCAGTGAAGCACTGGAACAGGTGCCCAGAGGGGTGGTGGATGCCGCATCCCTGGAGGTGTTCAAGGCCAGGTAGCATGGGCCTCTTAGTAACCTTATCTAGTTGGAGATATTCCAGCTCATTGCCAGATCATAGGAATAGGTGGCCTGTAAAGGTCCTTCCCGCCTGAACTGTTCTATTTTTCTGCATCTAACCAGGAATATCTGACTTTTTTTTCATCTAGCAGCAGAGCTACCCAATATATTCAGGCCAACCAAAGCTGATGTGTAGCTACTTTAATAGGCCAAAGTGGTGCTTTAGGATCTAGCTTATAAGTGGATCAGATGGCTCAGCAAACAGTGGTGTGTAATGCCCTATTGCAAGCAAAACAAACCCTGGCTACCTAAGCTGCCCAATATCTGTCATTATTCTCAGAGAGGGATCTGTTCCCCAAGAGTCCTTTTAACTGTGGTCATGGTTTGGCTATTAAATTGCACTAATTGGTTAGGACATGAAACACTCCTGGGATATCCCAGATTTCCTTTAACAGGAGAATTGAATGTGGAAAAAGATTCAGACAACAGCCATTACAAAATTCAATTCTATGTGATATTGGAGATCATTTTTTCTCTGAGTTTCACATGTCAAGGTTGGGAGTTTGACAGTCACATTTTCCTATTTTAAATACATTTTTCTTTCCCCTGTGTGAAGCCACACGAATGGTGGGCAAAGCCAACAGAGCAGCCAGGGTGGGGGAACTTGAATTTGTCAGTACACAAAGCACTGCCAGATGCATGCACAAATGGGAAGCTTGCTTCTAACAGTCCCCCCTGCTGAGGCTCATATTCACTATTGCCTTTTATTGCCATGAATACAGACTTGCCTGATAGAAAGTGAGCTTTGGGTTTTCACAGCACTTTTTTTTTTCAAGTGGCTTGGGTGGAGATCACAGAGGAAGTATGTGACCCCCTTCAACCTTGATACCACAAGGTATCAACCGAGATAAAACCTAAAAAGGTCTGTGCCAAGCTTCCCCAAGATTCTCATACAGAACAAGACTTTCAAATTTAGAAAAGGGACTTTCAGCTCGGAAGGGGATGAATGAGGATCATTACTCCACCACAGCCCTTTCCGCCCCCATACCTATCCAAGCAAGGAGACACAGGCAGTTCTTGAGGTCCCAGAGCTGTAGTATATCAAAGGAAGAGTGAGTGAATTGTGGTCGGACAGAGTAAGAATGAGATAAACCAGCAAGGGTGTTCTACAAATTATATTTTTCTTTGAATTTAATCATAATGCTAGAATCTGTAGAGGACTAACTTGGAGAAACATTTGCTTTCAAAAGAGGCAAGGAAAGGCCAGAACCTTGCTGGGGTCAGTGTAGGGTGGGCAGCACTATTTCCCACAGATTTCCTTCAAAATATTTTAGTTTGAGACCTAACTCCATACCCACCCAAATCACAGATATTTTTCAGTAACCTTGCTGCAGGCTCCTGATCTTGGGGACAGAAGGGACCTGTGGTGCTACTGAAAGTCTTCCAAGCTGCAGCATTCCCACAGGTACTGTGTACCAAACTTTGCCCTGTGTGGACATATTGAGAAAAAATATATAAATACATATTTTCTGATTGCCTAGGTTGGCTTCTTCTCCCCATGGATTTCTGGCAACGATGTCTTAGAATGACTATGACCAAAAAAAAAAAAAAAAAGCTATTAGTTGTGATAATTATTTGAGAAGAAATACTTAAAGTGAGGGCAAACTCTAGGCTTGCTCCTGGAGGTCTCCCTTTGGAAGCCTCCTTCCCTATTTGAGCATAAAAACAAGCACAATTTGGTAACCAAGGCTTTGTAGCTGGTCCTGAATTCATACCAACCCCTAAATGCAAAGCAGCACTGTATTTTCTTGGTATGGCTTATACCTGGACTACTGGCATATCACTTCCCAGTTCCTTCTGTCTAAATTATCCTTCATCAGTTTCCCATCAGTTTATCTAGATGTGGGATATGCACCCTGAGCCAACAGGCAAATAGAAATGCTGTTTCCTGTTGAGTTTAGCTCAGCTATGATAAGTATGACCACAAAAATGTCTACATTCTACACCAAAATAGTAACATTGAGTTTCCTATCTAACCCACAGAAGCCAGGAAATTAATAACCTATTCTAGGTTAAGCATAAACAGGGGATTGTAAAAAAAATATTTAAAAAAATAGTAAGAAAAATAAACAGGCACTACAAATACCAGTATCTCAGTGTCAGGCCAGAATTTCAGGCAAATTGTATTAACAATAATTAAGGAGGGTGGAGGAGAGGAGGAAGCATTCCCAATAGCTATTCCTGGAACCTGCAAGATAGTCCCAGGGCTGGATTGGGGCACCCCAGGGGAAGGCTGGGACGGCTTTGCTCACTAAACTCTTAACAAGGCGCAGTCAACACTTAGCTCCCACTTCTGTCTGTTATTTGTTTGCTTTTGACATTTTGTTGTTACAAGAGCTTAAAGAATTTTTTTCTGTCTTTCCAATTCTTTCTGTGGGACTGTTGACAGCCTCTGGTGCATACACATTTCCATTGTTTTCTCTGCTTAAGCACTTAGTCAGATTTCCCCATTTGTTTGTGGGTTCTTCAACTGGCAACAAAAAGATAATTTTAATATATTTTTTTAACATAGGAAAATGTGATGCAAAACCACAAACGTTGGGGGGATTCAGGGACAGGTGTAGTGACTAGGAGTGCAGTTAAGTTTTTGGTTTTTTTAAGTTTTTGAAAGGCCTAGATTTCAGCTATTTTTCTATTCTTTATGTGCTGCTTTAGATTATTAACAACAGGAAAGACAGTAATTGCTTTCCACTTTCTAATTATAAATAATGAACAAAATTCACTAGAGCTGAGCAGGAAAAGTATGAGGCAGGAGAGAAGAGGAAAAGAGGCCCTCTCTTTCCAGCAGAGGTGGAGATTTCCATGAGGGTGACCCTTCCAGCTCAGTGCCTCCCACAGGTTTCACTGGGAGTGCTGAGCTGTCCCAGGACTGATCCTGCATAGACACTGCTGGTTTTGTGTTTTGGGGCGGAACAGTGCCTGAAGACACCTGCCAGTGCTGGTTAGAGATAGTGTTGGGTGAATGTCAGATGATCGTGGAATAAAACCTACACAAACTGGTTGACGTGGCTGCAAGAGAGAGCCTTGACCTGCATCTCCCTTGGCTTGTGGAGCTGCAGCCCCCACCTGATCTGCCTCTTAGAGAAGAGTAGCTCACCATCACATGGGTCCCCTGCATTCAGGGACTCTGAAGAAAGTACTCCATTCAGATTGTAGTTTCCTCAGTGGAATATCTTCAGCGGGTGGCACAGAGGTCATAGAAGGTCAAAGAGTATCTTAGCCAGAGACTTTCGGCAAAAGTGAGACCAGGGCTTTGGACAGTGGCAGAGGCACGCAGCAGATTGAGAACAGTGAGCACTTCATTGTATGAAGATGACTGCACTGCCAGGATGACTGAGCGTGGCCTGAATTGTCTTGCTTTTGTTTGCTGGTTCTCAGTTGTGCAGAGCTCAGACAGGCCAGGGCATTAAGTCTCTGGAGTCTGTGATTTCTCAGTTGTGCAGAGCTCCTCATATTCAGAGGAGCAAACGGAGAAAATCCATCCCTTAAACACAGGTATATGCATATGTTTGGGTGTTGTTGCCCTTGTGAGCAACAACATAAATAAATCAACACAAATTATGGGGAACCTCTTTTAACAGACATTTCGTTTTAGAACTAAGCATGCTAGATAAATATTGTGGGAAAATACAGAGACATATGCCAAAATGAATGGTGTACTTGGACTTGTGCATGCTGAAATAAAACCACATAGATAACCACATCCATTAGCTAAAATCTGCAGAAGAAATTGCTACAGAAGCAACTGATCTCTGAGCAAGAGTGCTGGCTCTGTGCCTACCAACACACGACACAAAGCAAAGGGGGAATAAGCAGCAGAAGTACCAGGGGCGTTCACAGAAGTACACAGTCATACGTTCCCCTTTTTAACCTCAGTAACCTCTTTTCTCCCACTCATACCTCCACCCTCACCCTGAACACCCTATGGGTATATGAAATAAAAACCGTATTTGTTAGTTATATGGTTCATGATGACTAATGGAGACTTGGTTGAATAAACTAGTGGGGTTTTATCTTTTTTTATTTGTGGTAAAAGTACATTAAAAATTACTCACAAGCTGCAAATGAGGACTGTTTGAGCCTAATATTGGGGAAATTAAATTTATGTGAATGGATGAGCCAAAATGAAAATGATCATTTGAAATCAGTTCTAATAAGGAGAATTTAAGTCTGAATGGCTATAAGTTAGGTAGTGTTAAATGAGATCTCAGATATAATATGGGAGACTAGTTCTTGGAATGAGAGTGGGCAGGGAGAAATAGACAAATTGGGGAAAAAAGTAGTTTAACAAAAAGAACTGGTTTTAAAAAATCAATGAAAACGTGAACAGAAATATACAGTGCTTTTAGGTGAATTATTCATTTATGTTTTTGTAAAATTATCATGCTTTTTCTTCATCTTTTTTCATGTAAATAATAATCACTATTCCTTGGAAAAAAGATAAAAATAAATACAGAATGAAGAGAAATTATTGTAACAGCCTCAGATTTTTTGTTTGACTTTCCCCCAGCTGGTTTTGACTTTTTGCTATTGATAAATTTGGCAAAATAAATCACAGAAACCAAGCTTCAAGCCCTACAGTGACCATGTTATAAACATCTGTGTGGGCTATTTAATTAGTATGAGTGAATGTGGATCTGCTTGATTTGCTTTTTGTCCTAAAATAAAAAAAAAAAAGAGTAAAAAAGCAGCCAAGAACCTGAGTTTGTTGTCACATGACATGTTTTTAGGATATGAATCTTTAGTGCAGGTGACACATTCATAAGATTTATGATAATCTGTATGGCCTGACAACAGTTAAAGTCAGCAGACGCTAACTGTGATATATAGACTCTTATGATCTGAGCTGCTTATTTCCAAATTTAGGTTCATTATTGAAGTACATTGCATTTGTCTTTAAAACAGTGCTTGGCTAAAGGGAAATCATAGAAATGTGAACATTTGCTCCTGGCACTTCATAATGAAGTGAAAAAGTGTCCCTTGTCTGAAGTCATTACCACAGGGGCCATTAGCTGTGCTCTTTGAAGTCCTAAAAATGCTGCTTATCTTGGGTCCTGACTGAACATTTCAATTTTAAGTCTTTCTGTGGAGGACTTCCTCCTGGTCTGGAAGTGGAAACATTGATGCATGTTGAGAAAAAGTGTTCTCACAGTGTTTCCTGCCTCTCTTGCAGCTGCAGCTCGCAGAGATCATATTCTCTTCTTTGGGCTTCGTGTGTTGCTTAGAAGCTGTGAGAGATTGGGGTAGCCCATACTAGTGCCCAGTACTCAGCCAGACCAGCCTTAACTCCTAATCCCATCAGCCCTGATCATCATATCTTCATAGTTAAGTGAGAGGAGAACAAATGTTTTTCTACTTACTAAAAAGCATTGTGTCCTTGTACTTATTTTCTTTTTTTTTCTTTTTTTTTTTTTTTCTCTTTTCTTTAAAAGAAAATGCTGGCAGGGACTGGAGGTAGGATGGAGGCTGCAAACCTCAGAAACAAGTGCAACCAGAGGATTGCAGTGTACTTTTTAGTATTGCAGTGGTAAATGAATTACATTGATTGCACAGACCTAGCGGCACCCAGATGAAGAGCTTTGACTATCAAATTGGTATTGAATAAAAAGTGATGTTAGGTTCTTCCATACCACTTTGAGGTGTTGGCCTGGGGAGCACAGTGATCGGCTATGTGTTCATCAACTTTTGAGGCTCGGAGTCACGTTTTCATTTATTCTTCAGATGCTAGGCTGATCTGGAAATAGTCGGCATTTCTGGAAACCAGTCAGTGACTTCGGGGCAAGGAACTTGCTGACTCATTTCTGGGTAATTCATGTTAACCCTTGTGTCACATCCAGCTCCCAGGGAAGAAGGAGGAGGAGGAGGTGATGCTGCTGCTGCAAGAGCAGGAGCTGACAGTGGAGAGTCGAGATTGCAGCAGGGAGAGGTACTGAACTCTTGGCAAGGAAGCCGGCGGTAGATGCAGCTTGGCATGGCCAGAGTGGTCTGCAAGCAAGGATGGGCTCCATACGTGCTAGACAAAAGGGATGGCGGGTGGCCAGGGGCTCTGCGAGGCAGCAGCGTGTGCTTGTTGTTGGGGGTGAGTGTCCTTGGCACAGAGCTGGAGGGGCCCTGCCATTGTCAGCCTCCTCTTGATTGCTCTGCGGGCCTGGAGGGGGATCTGTTGTGTGTTTTGTTTGTCATCTTTTGTTTGCAACTTGAAGCAATCGGCAGAGGGTAATTGCGTTGTTTGTTTCTGACAGCCCTAGGAGAACATCCTCTGTTGTTTGTCACGCCTTACTAGCTGGGCGGGTGGGAACCTGTGGAGGGAGGACAAGACAGCATGGATCCCTTTGTCCACTGCATCCACAGCCTGGCAGAGGGCCTGGACCAAGGTGAGCTGGGGCAATGTCTGACCCTGGCTGTGCCAATGTGCCAAAGCACCGCTCTGCAACCAGAACTGGCTCCTTCCCTTGAAACCACCTTGCTGGGTGATCACTGGGCATGGCAGGGTGGAATCTTGTCAACCAGGTGCCAATGAACCTGAGCTGCTGCCAGAGGACCAGAGGATCAGCAGCCCAGGGAAGATGCAGGTCACCACCCAGGTGTCACCACTAAAAGTCATACCATGAAATCATAGCTGCAGGAAGAGACGCCGAGGTCCAGCTCTGGGTGATCTTTCAGGGCTGAGCCTTTGCAGTGGCTCTGCCCATCCCTCACTTCATAAACAGACAAGGGACACATTCCTGCTGCGAGTAACTTTCGTGGAAGAAAGCCTCATGGAAAAAGCCACTTTCATTAGCCCAAATAGCATGCACTGGCACCCTGGGCCTGCTCCAGGACCACACCATTCTACTGCATGGCCCTGGCATGCTATAACCCTGCCTGAAATGTGACAGGTTCCGAGGTCACCATCCATGGCCAAAAAAATCCATCTCCTAAACATCTCTTGGTTGCTGACAAGGAGGAGAGGCGCCAGCCTGTCAAGCACTGTGTGGTGGAAAACTCATGCTGGATTGCTGCGTGTCACTGCAGACAGAGCCCACTGCAGCCGGGTGGCCGTGTGGTTGGGGCTGGGGCTGGCTGTATCAGTTGGCAGCAGTCTGTATCTCGGGCTCACGTGGGAAGTGGGCTGACCCACAACAGGGTGGAAATCAGTCATGCCCTCAGAAGCACAAGCCAGTTTCCAGTTTGCAAGCAGCAGGGTCCCCTTGGTGGTTTGCACCTCTCTGATTATTTTTAAAAAACATTTTGATATACTGCCAGTTTTAAAGAGAAGTGGTTTCCATCTGCTGCCTGCTCTTTTTAATAACAGGATTTTCAACGTGTTGATGTATAAATTATTTGCATTTTGATTTAATGGCTTTTTTTTCCCTTTCCCCCACCTTGATTTTGCCTTGCCTGTTTGGCACAGGACAGTGCAGGTTTGTGCACACATGGCTTTTGCTCTGCATGGATGGCATGAGGAGCATTGCTGACTTGCCAGTTGAGGTGGTTCTTGGGCACTGCTTGGTTAATGCAAGGAATGTGAAGGTCTGGTCCTGTTCACCCGGTCACAAAGACCAAAACTAATACAGAGAGATCAGGGAGTAACATGTCCATCACCTGCAGCACTTGGAATTCCCTTTCAAACTTAATTTTCCTGCCATAGAGCTCACTACTTTTTATCTTTTTTTAATCTTTTTTTTCCTTTTTTTTTTTCTTCTTCCTGTTTTTTTTTGGTTGTTTTATTTTCTTGTTTTCTGGTCTGCTTATCTCCATCCCATAAAAATCAGATGTGAAGATCTGAGCTTTGTGGTCTTTCTGTGTCACTGCTGTGTGACACATTGAGATGACTTGAAGTTTTCCCTAGTTTCCCATTGCCTTTTTTCTCCACAGAAAGACTGAGGATGCTCTGGTTTTACTTAAAAACAGATTTTACAGTGTCTCTCTCACCTTAAAGTGTTTAAATTGGTGGATTTCTACAAATGTCCCTTCTCTGAAGTGCTAATCTAGAATTAAAGCTGCATAAGTAGAAAAATAAAGACACGCTAGACTGCAGACTGTGTATTTAAGGTCCCATCCACAGAAGTTAGGTTTCTCCTTTCTCATGTGTCTTCTGTATGAATTTTAGCAATTTTCTAGCCTCAGGAACTAGAAAAATGTAATTTATATGCAAACAACAATTAGAAGCCCTTACTACCTTCCTTTATGTGTATATTTTTTAACTTTTAAAACCCCTCAGGCACTCTCTGTGGATAGAGAAGCCACATCTTTCACAGAGTATATTAAGAAAGTACCTGATCACAATTAACACTAGGTTTGTAATTTAACTGTTTATTTTTAGTGGACTAGGTAAAAAAATCAAAATGTAAAAGAAGAATAATAATAACGGCTGTGATACATGAAATTATATGGTTTTAAAACAATTAGAATGTATGTGAGATTTTAACTATTATATACATATTCTATGATGCATAAGTGGTGATAAAGCAGAATGTATTTGGGAAAAAATATATTATATTACTGGTAATCTTATATTTTCACTGATACAAGATAATCTAATCACTTTAAACTTAAATATCTGTGGAGATTTTTATGTTCCTAATTTTGTTGTGGAAAATTGGTCTCTGTTTAAACAGAGGCAAACCAAAAGCCAGTGCTCTGAACTTCTTGAGCTTTTGAAGCATTGCCTCTACAAGAAAGGAGCAAACTATTTTGAAACTTTGAGGTACATTAAGAATCTATTTTGATTCAGAATCCTGTAGACTGGCAATACTGACTTTTTTTTTTTACTGGTTTAATTCTATTTCCACATCTGTCTGGATCATGTTTTGAAGTTTCCGGGAGCTGAAAACACTGTAATACAATTTTTTTCCCCCTGTGGTTTTGATTCTGTTTAAATGTAGATTAAAAAAAAAATCAAACAAACCCCAAACCAAAAATTTTGCAGATTTTCCTCAAGATACAGACTTCATCTTGGCTAAAATAGTCTTTGTCTTGACCGAAGTTGTTTGATGTTGTATTTCTGCAACTACTTTTTTGGTTTCACTGCTTTTTGAGTCTGAAAGCTTGTGGGAACAGTTGATTCCCAGCCTAAAGGTTGTGGTTCAATTCCTGTGTGGAATTCATTTAAGACCTGGACTCAATCCTTATGGGTCTCTTTCAAATCAGAATATTCTGTGCTGATTTTTTTTGTTATGCAGATTCTAATTTAATGCCAGTCCCTGTATCCTTGCAGTCTGTCGTCATGTTTCATTGTGCCTGGGTATGCTTTCCTTGTATCTCTGAGGAGGGGCTCATGATTAAAGATACACATAGCTCTGAAGAGCTTTTGTAATGCCATTAAAGCTTTGTTTTCTTTTGATAAAAACTTCACTTTGGTACAAAAGCCGCCTATTCAGACATAATTGAGGAATCTTCTACTAAGCAGCTCAATGAGAAGTCATAGGACCTGGAAAGACAGCTTTTGAAATTATTAAATGCTTGCTATTGTACAAACCCATAACTGTTCTTGATGACATCAGAAAGAGCTTTATTTTGTAATGTAGCTCTGAGTTTGCAAGAGGAAGGTAGGAATGAGCAAAGGAGAATAACTGGGACTTACCCAGAGAAGTGGGCATTGCCCAATGCAAATTATCTTCAAGAGAAAGGGCTCAAATCTGTCCTTTTGCTTCACCTCCACTTCATTGCTGGTCTTTTTCTATTACTACCCTTCTAAAATTATTACAAGTTTCAGAATCTTCTATAAAGCAATATATTCCTACTGGTTATTGCTAGGCTGAATAACAAAAGAGAATGAAAAAGACAAACTTTATTTAAATCTAAGTTCTTAAGTTTACTTAAAATCTAAGTTCTTAAGTTTACTTAAATCTAAGTTCTACACCCACACATAACCTTTTGACTAATAACCTAACTTCTGAAAAATCCTACTGTGTGCCTCCATGCCACCCTACACATATTGCTGGGGTAGTCCAACTTCTGAACTCTCTGCAGGTAATTTTGTCCAGTCTTCAAGAACACTTCAGCTTTTTGCTAAGATCTTGGTTAGAAGCCAAGTTCAGAAATTAGTCTGGAAAGAGTTGACAGTGATGTGAAATGAGCAAAGTTGCATGTCAACTGTCCAGTTTGTTCTGAAGGGGCAAGTTAGAGCAGCATTATGCTCATTGCACATTCAGTGCCAAGGAAGTAGGATGCACTTCTTCAACAAGCACATTTTCTTTGTTACAGTAACTGGTCTAGCATAAGAACAGCAAGGTTCCCATACCTGCCAGTTACCTTTAGATTAATATATGGACGTTAGATAGACAATATAAGGGCATTAATTTGAGGAGATTTTTAATATCTGTTTGAACTACATCATATTTTTCAGGTGTGTTTGATTTAAAGCTTAAAGGAGAAAAACCAAGCACATTTTCAGTTCATCACTTTTCCTATTGTGAGGTGCAAAATTAAATTCAGGTCTATCCTGAATAATTTTGTCTATTGCCTGGAGGAAAAAAAGAAAGGGGGAACACAACACCTAACTAAAGTGTCGCCTCTTCACCCTGTCTTTCACTAGTGGCATCTACATCCTCAGATAGCATGTGACCATGCAGTCAGTTGAAATAGAATTTGGCACACCTGAGGGAGAAGAAACATCTGCTGCAGCAGTAGGATCTGCCTCCACCACACCAGCTGGGGCTGGACTACAAAACCTCCATGGGCAATAGATCTGAGGTAGACCCCACACTCTACCCCTGACTCTAAATGGAGGACAGAGGGGAGCACATGGACAGAATAATCTTAAAACTATGATAAATTAGCAAATGAAGAATACTATGAAAATGAACATTAGTAATCCAGTCCTGTTTACTCGGTATTGTCCAAAAGCACCTTCCCTCAGCTGCTAGCCATAGCACGGTGTCATGCTTTTACAAGCTAAAGAGCCCTCTACAGCTAAAAATCTACTTGACAAGGTGCTTAAGCTGCTGAAGTATATGGAGGATAATAAGGTCAATTTGTCTAGCTAAAGTAATAGTCCTCCCCGGACAGGGTCAGGTCAGATTAAAGGCTGTCGTGATTTTGTAGCAACTCTGGTTGAAGAAGGGAAATAACACATGCATGTTGTAAGGTGCATTTATATTGATATATCTGCACTTGCATGTGATATCTTCCTGATACACCTGTCTGTGACAAACAAGGCTCCTCTCTGGCATGGTTACCACTTCCAGGTTTAGAACAGGCTTTACAGGAATGGAGATGAGACCTGGCTGCATGTGTGCTCTACACATCACATTTACGGGCATTGACCTGTCGGAGTGAGTCCAGAGGAGGGACACCAAGTTGATTAGAGGAATGGAGAATCTCAGCTGCAAGGAAAGGCTGAAAGAATTGGATTTGTTCAGCCTGGAGAAGAGAAGCCTTCAGGGTGACCAAATTGCAATCCTCGAGTACCTAAAGGGAGCCTTCAAGAAAGATGGAGAAGGATTTTTACAAGGACATGTAGTGACAGGACAAGGAGTGCTGGCTTTAAAGTGAAACAGGGTAGATTTAGACTAGATGTTAGAAAAAAAATCTTTAATGTAAGGGTGGTGAGGCACTGGAACAGGTTGCTCCATCCCTTGGAGTGTCCAAGGCCAGGTTGGATGGAGCTCTGGGCAACATGATCTAGTGAAAGGTGTCCCTGTCCATGGCAGGGGGTTGGAACAGGATGATCTTTAAGGTCCCTTCCAACTCAGGCCATTCAGTGATCCTACAATTCTATGTCACCATCTGTCTCTAGGTGATTTTGCTATTGGGTTTTGTTTTCTTTTTCCCAACATTGCGCATCCTTGTAACAAAATGGCCTCAAACGATGGTGAAATTACTTCTATTAAAACTATGTGACAGCATAGTACAGTGTCAGTTTCAGGATGCTTTTTTTTTTTGTAAAAGCAAACCACCCAAACGAGCACCATTAGTCCAGAGTTATGTGTGTGTGCTATGACCTTATTTCAGCTTGCCAGTGCTGATAGACAATGTATTTGCCATTTGTAGTCACTTAATCTACTCAGGGCCAGGCTGTTACCCCTCTTGCACTTTAAGTTATGCCACCAGAGTTCAAAAGCCATACTTATAACAAAATAGCTTAAACCAGTGCTGTTGTGGTGACTCACATTACAAATCTGCTGCCTCTGAAACCTAGTGGTTGGTACCCTCACCTGAGGCAAAACAAAAGGAAACCTGTCACCTGCCACCATGGCTGCTTAAGGCAAAGAATTTAACTTAAGGCAGGAATAAAAGCAAAACACATACCAGTAATGTCTGCCAGGAGTTGTCTGTACCTATTGAGGCTCAGGAGCTGCTGCTGTCAGGTAGAGACCGAGGAAAGCAGCTGAGACAGAGCTCCCAGGCTGCCTAATGTCTGCTAGGGGCTGTCAGACTGCTTTAGCTCTGCTAGTAACACATTACAATTTAAAGCTTCTCGCTTGTGCCTTTTAAATGTCGTATCTGAAATCCTCGGCCCAGTCACCAGAAGCAATCTCAGTGGCTTCAATAGACAATAGTGATGCCAAGTTTTGAGATGACCATATGTTATCTCTATATCTGCACTTCTGTCTTTGCTGCTGTTTGTCAGTGCCTGTGCACAGAAGATATGAAGAGCAGCACCTGAATGCAATATTTCACAAGGACACATGTAAATCATTAAATACACCTCAAAAATATTTCTCCTTTTATCCAAGAGGATGCAAGAATTGCAGGCAAAGGTAAATCCATAGAAATGCAGGTTAATACCCAGTTCCTAAAAATATTACTAGCTTCAGTCAAAATGTGGTGTGGATGACAGAGCTATGAGCAAGTTGTATCTGATGAGTGTGAACCATGCAGTGCAGGGCAGGTGAAGGGCATGGGAGAGAATCCAAAGGAAGCTTCTTGATGTTACTCACAAACCTGGTATGTGTCCTGAATGGTGTCTGCCTTCACATTCCTCTTCCATCACTTTTTCATGAGAGGATAAACTGTTTTGGACAGCGCTAATACCACTGTGGTCCTGTGGTGGGTTTGAAGAGACAGCCCAAGGAGGAATGTTTTCAGATGTGCCATCCCAGTGGCAAATTCCCTGAAATGCGACTGAGTGATGGTGCAGTCGGCCTCATCCACTCCAAAATTAATTAATGGTGAAGGAGTACTGGAACCAGTGAAAAAAATAAAGCACAGAAGAAAACCTAAGAATACCTTAAATTGGGTTAAATTTTTCTCCTCTTATTAAGTTGAACCATTCTTAGCACACAAATGTGGATGTGTCCTCGCATTTAGAATTCTCTTTAATTTATCTGTGGTTGTGACCATGGGTTTCCAAGAATACAGAAAAGCAACTTGTACCATGCAGTTAATTTTTCAAACAATGTATGAGAAACACCCCCCAAAAGAGAAGTTTCAGCACCAATATGGCCTAATCCCTTTGTTTCCTGTAAGAAATCTGTAAAAGCCAGTGATAGTTAGGAAGCTGATTGGATCTGATTCGCCTTCAGGATAAACCTGAGGCCACTCATGACTTGATTGAATAGCCCCATCACTGTACATCAGTGGTGTTTGGAGAATTTATTTTGCCTTCGCCTTTTAAGTCATTTAAGTGGTTTAAGCTAAGTTGTTTCTCTGATGCGCTCTGTAGACAGTGAGGAGCCTGAGAATGTTCCAGCCCTGTCCTTCCTTCTGATTTTCTTCACATGCATCTAATGGCTTTGTCCCCTGATAGAACAGATAGCTTGTGGATGAACCTTGAAGTTATTTCCTATGTAATTCTGAAAAACCTTTTGAGGGATAAAGGGATATGGGGAACACAAGAGTGAAGCTATTACATGTGTATATGTGACAATTAAAAAAATCCAGCTGTAGTGTATATAAAATATATAAAAAGTATATAAAGTGTATAAAGTATATAAAGAGTATATAAAATGTATAAAGTATATACTTCCTTCAGAAAGTACAATGTTCCTTCTTCCCCTAACGAGAAATGTCCACTTTGCCTTTTCTCTCAACTCTTCATTGAAAGCTATTTCAGGTCAACAATATTACACTGCTGTTGGTTTTGTATGGTCCAAACAAATAACCATGTCCTAAGAGAAGAATCATTGTATTCAGAAGGTATTTATGTTCTACTGTGAGAATCTTTAAACCTGCACTTTTTGTTTATCTCTTAAACTGCAACTGCATCTCTCCTTCCTAGCGAAAAATTTTCAGTGTGACATTGTCATTTAGCACTTTCAACAGTGTTGGTAATATAGTACATCTGTCTTGAACGGGATTAAAACTTGGTTTTACATCTCAGTTCCCTCTTAGATCTTTAACAATAACAAATTCACAAATTCTGGGCAGAATACAAATGTATTTATATTTTCTAGACATTCAAGATGTTTCATGGCTCTCTAAGAACCCAGCACTGGAGCAAGAACCTTGTCAAGAGATAATAAAGCACCCATCTTGAGTTAATTCTGATCTAATCAAATCTAATTTGATCTGATCTCACGTCTGTCCAACCAGTGGAACTTTGTTATCTGCAGACATGATGCTCACACCATGGATTGGGAAGTTACTCCCTGCTTTAGACATGGGTATTTTAATAGCTGGACTGGTTAGTTCTCATTTCATGGAATTATGCCATGGAAAGGCAGGCAGATTGCTCTGGCACTGGTATGAAGTGTTTGCATCATGTCTAGAAGCACCAGGTGTGGTTCTTTTAGGTGATCTGCTCCTTCGCAGAGAGTGAGAGTAATTTTAACAGTAACAACTAGGCTGGTCTAAGGAAAATAGCAAGGGGAGGCAATTTGTGTTACTAGCTCAAGTGATGGCTGGGAAAAAAGGATAACCTTTCAGAAACACCAGGTTTTAAAAATTATTTTCTTTAAAGTCTATTCTTTCCAGCTGTCTTAATTGCTCTAGTAAAAATCATTATTTACCCCTGGAGAGCTTTGCTTGCTGCTGTATTCTTCTGTGGTTTCTCCATTTCCTCATCTCTAAAGAGCTGACAAGTCACTGAGAGATTTGTCAGGTCACTGGGAGGATATGATAGACCTACAGGAACACCATCTTCATGCTCAAAGTGGGCAGACTCAGGTTAAATACTGTGTGGACATCATGATGACTACCACACATATGCTGCAAAGCTACAGGAGGCATCCAGAAGACCTGCATTTCCTACTGGTTTTCCACTTAGCTATGGAAAAGCACAGAAAGAGGATTCTTTATCCCAGATTTTCCTGACTCATAGGCAAGCATATGTGTAAATGCTTTGCTGAGCTGTTCTTTGTGAAGACCGTTTGCTGACCCGAACTTATAGCATCCTAGCCCTTCTGTGCAATAACGTAAGCGAAGATCTTCAGCAAGAGACGCAGTCTGTGCAGACGCCTTGTCTGCGTCCATCTGAGTCAAAAAACAGCGGCAGGGAAAATCCCTGGGACGGGAACTCGGTCATCTGTGCTGCTACCAGGTCCAAGCAGGCAGCAGCCCTCCCAGCAGGTCGCAGGCAGTGCTTGGGAGCCAGCATGGGCCATTCCCAATGACCAGACCGGAGGCAGGTTTTGGAAAAGGAGAGCAGCCGGTAGCATAGACACAGGCCATACTGTGCTGGCTGGCCTCAGTGGCCAAAAGCAGTCCCTGGCAGGTTGAATTTAAAGCTGTATAGGTGCAGGTTTAATTTAAATCTGTACAGGTATGGCTGTAAAGCTGAAATGTCTTTGGGTGACAGTGGGATGGCAAAGAGTGTCCTCGTGCCAAATATTGATGGGTGTTTAATATACATTTTGGGCACATGCTGTGACCGAGGAAGATTGCCTACTGATGTTGTGTGAGTGCTCCTGATTCCTGCAGTGCTGTGGTGCAGGATGAGCACAACAGAGGAGAATCACAAGTGTAAAGTGCTTTAAAGATCACACTCCAGCAACTCTTACCAGAAAAATACTCTTGATTTGAAGTGTGATTTTTTTAAACAGCAGTTCTATACTATCAAAAGCCTTTTGTGGATGCAGTTACACTAAGGAAAAAGTAAAAGCAATGACCATTACAGATTCTTTAGTTTGGGGTGTCCCTGTTAGCTGCACTGTCAGAAGCCTGGTGCTGTAGGCAGAAGCAGTTCCTCAGGTGGAGGGCACAGCCAATGTTATGTGATCTTTTTCTTCTAGTGCAAATTTATTCACCTTTTGCAGCACTAATGAATTTTTAGTTATAAACCATTTTTGCATCAATTCCCATGGGTAGTTCTAAAGAGTTGTCTTTTCCCAAACTGGTGTCAATTCCAGGGACCCTTCCTGCCACCAGCAGTGATGGGTATGGTCTGAGTGTTGAGAAGTGTTGAGGACTGCCTCCTGTGTCTCCATACCTTATCTCATGACCATTGCCACTTGGCCACATGGTGCTATTGCTCTTCCCTGGTGGACAGGATCAAATCCCTCACTAAGCCTGCCCCAGGGGGTCAGTCACCCTGACTTTGCATTGCAGCAAAACTGTATTGCTTGAGTTTTCACTCTAAACTCAGGAACAATAATTCTGAAATCAGCTGGAGTGAAGACAGAAGTCAACCAAATTTAGAATACTTCAGAGAATTTCAGGCAGGCAGCTTAGAAGTCTCAATAAGATGCTTAACATCAAGTAGGCGAATCCCTCTCCTTCTCCAAGGAAATCCTGTGTACTGTGGAAGAACTTCTGGAAATGCACTATATGTGGTACAAGAAGAGAAAAAGGCAGATCTGAAGTGACACAGTGACTGACTGGTACCATATTCATATATGGATTGCATAGGGTTTACTGTGCAAGCATCATCCATCTGCACGTATGTACGCTCCCTTGTGCCTCTGCTTTTAGTAGAAATTCATGTGCACACACATATTTCTAGTACAAAGCACGTGGAGCTGAAGAGGAATACTTGTCTATAAGCAAATTGGGCAGTGTTTGGATTGCACATTAACTGTGCTGTAGGGCCATCAGTAGGTAGGTGGTCCCAGGAGGGAAAATAACACATCCATTATATTTCCTGTTTCTGAAAGGAGGAACTGATACCCCAGTGCCAACACACCACTGCCCCAAGCTGGCAAATGTCTTTGCATGTGCAGGAGATAGGACACAGCAGGGAACTATAATGCTGGCACTTAGTGTATTGCATGTCAGCCTTCTCTCAGTGGGCTCTGCAAGCCCATCAAGGGCACAGATAGAAGAGAGGGGATTTGCCACTTACTGACAGGCTGTGGGAGCAAAATGCATGAATGCTTTTCTCCTCTGCAATAGACATGGTGTTTGGAAAGAGTCTCAAGAACAAAGGGTAATGAGAACCATTACCTGTCCCATGTAAAATGTTTGCCCTGTAGCATAACAAAACTTTTCAGAGAAGACTAGTTGAAATGATTACGGCAGAATTCTTTTTTTCTACAAGCTCTCTGTATAAGAGATGAAAGATTTCTCTGAGGTCAGGATGACACTATACCAGCAGACTGGCAGATTCCTAACAGAAAGATACTCCCCACCTTGGAGAACTTGTGATCTGAAAGTCAGACAAGAAGCTCTGAACAAAGACACAAGTCCGCCAAAGAGTCAGAAACAGTGGGGTGTTTCTACTTGGTGCTCCAGCAGCAGACCTAATGAAGAAGTATGGCTTGGGAATAACCTTGTTGCTTTTTGATGTAGTTTTATGGAAATGCATCTCAGCAAAGCACAGAATTAAGAATGATAAGGGTGAGTGAAGGGAATTAATTAACCTGTTCACACTTGTGTGGGATGCAAGGGACGAATCTCGGTAATGAAAGGGTTACAAGCCCCAGGGCAGGGGGTGACATGTCTCTTGTGTGGTGGTCTCAAAGCTGGGCGGAATTTGTTTCTAGCATTTAATGTGGCTTAAATGTGTCCTTGAGCTGGGCATAGTGAGGGAAGATGGCTCTTGAATAAGAGCCATGACCTTTGACATCAAGTCCTGACCATGCAGTCCGTCAAGGAAACAGCAAATTAGAGAAGGCATAGCTACCACCCTAGTCCAAAGGAGGCTGCCTGGCTACAAGCAGGTCATGCAGAGAACTGAACGAGCTGCACAAGCCTCTGTGTGGCAGGGCTGCAGCGCTGCAAGTACAGTGAGCTGCGCCTGCTCTCACTTTTTTCCTGGCCATAAACACCTAAGGTCTGATTCTTCTGGCTCTGCACTCTGCACAGTCATTAACACCGCTTTGAAGAGTTGGGCTAGTGGGTGTAAAATACTACCATTTAGTAAGGCATCATTTTACCACCACTTCACAGCACTGTAAAATGAGAATCTAAGCTATGAAGCAGCAAAAACCTGAGCCCCAAGTATTCACCTCATTAGAGAATCCTTTGCTGTGTGAATAGGAAATAACAAGGGCAATTCCATCTGTCCTGAAATTACACAGGCTGCCTGAGTTTGCTCTGAGATATTAATGGAAGACCAGAGTAATAGAATAGAAAAAATATTAAATTAATATGCAGTGCTAGTGGATTCGGAGCAGGGACTGAATTTTATTTCCCATTTGCCTGCTTTTATGTGAAACTTCAAGCAACACCTTCTCTACTGCATTTAAAATAAATTGTATAAATAATAGATGCAAACAGAGACAAACACATGTATGTAGGTAGTGTAAATATTTATTTGGAGATGACACTATTCTCAATATGTTTTCCAGGAAAATTCTATTTGAAAAAAATTTATTTTGCCCTTTCATGTGGATTCTCATGCTCTTTGCATGTGTCTTGCCTTTGGAAGGTTAGTATTTAATTTTTTTCTTTCTTTCTTAGTTTAGTTTGGCTGCTTTTTTTTTTAAAGTCTTATTTGCCATAGGCCCTGAAAACAATAACAAAAAAAATACTGTGGCAGTTGCTTCCGTGTGGCTTGCCAAAGGGGTGTTAAGAAATTTTTCTGGTTGTTCTGTATGTGTGAGCTGCAAAGAGGTGATAAATTGCTGAAGGAAATTAAAGCGGGGGTTTGAAGCTCAAGTTTTGTACTCTTCTGATTTGGGCAGTCTGGATTATAAACTGCTGGTTTTGTTAGAAATCAAAAGTTAATTGCTCTAAACTCAGGGATGCTGCAAAGACAGATTAATAGATAAAAAACATCATGCAGCCTCTGTTGCTCCCTGTGCTTGGTTTACTCAGGTGCAATTCTAATCGTGGTAATTCCCAGAGCAGGGCTCTGCTGCCTTCCCCTTGGTGCTGTGTGGAGGCACCCAGCCCGTGTGCCCATCCCATCAGATGCCAGCTCCTCCTGTGCCTCACTGACAGCAAAGGAGGCTGGCCATCAGCTCAAAATCTCAAAATCTGTTTTTTGGATTCTCTCAAGGCCATTTAGCCACCGCTGCCTCTCAGGGAACGACACTTAGCTGTTAGTGGGGAAGTTGTGGCTGCCAGTTGCGGCAGCTAGCTGGTCACAGCTCAGCAGTTTTGTTTTGTGCTACAATGGCCCCAGTGTGCCCACTCTTTCCAAAATAAAGATATTTCTCATTTATGCATTCAGCTGTGCTGCTGGCATGACTCCACATGAAGATGTTTGCTTTCCTTCCCTCCTTCCCCCAAGTTCAAGGTTGTTGCAGTTTTACCTTCAGCATCATCAGCTGAACACCAGTAATGCTGTCTCTTAGCTAGAGCTTTGAGTCCAAACATTTTGCAATGTTCCATAAAGGAAGGGAAGTTTTATGGACTCTGGGTTGCCGATGGGAACATCAAGGCATGGGGCTATGGCAGGCTGCAGCATCACTCAGCAACAGGCAAGGAGGCCTGCAGGCTGGATGATGGCTCGGAGCAGTGTGTGGCTACAGTACTAGCCAGGACCTTTAGTCATCGCTACACCATCTTGCCTTAAACCTGTCTGAAACTTGCTTCAGCCCACGGCCTGAGAGCTGCCCACAGCAGCGTGTGGGGTTGCACAGGTTGCTGCTGTCCTGTTCCACTGCTCTGGCTGGCTCCTTGGCCGCAGCAGCACTAGGTTGAGACCAGTATTTGCAGCCACACTTCACACACCATCCCCTTCCTGCAAGCTGATTTTCTCCTTCCTCAGTGGTTGTAACATGGGAGCTGGTGAGGTGTGAGTCAGCAGCTGCTGCCTGCTTTTGGGGTGAAAGCAGAAAGGCAGGGGCAGTAACACCTACAACACCCAGTGTGCCTCAGATGTCTGTAATTCCCAGAGGTCCAGCTTACACATGTTTTCTTGGACTTGCTGCAATAGTGACGACCCAAGAGGAGAGTAGGATGTGCCTGTTCGGATCAGCAGCAAGTAGTGATGCACAAGGCTGTGGCTCCCCAGGCTGATAGACGAGCTGCAGTGTTGATGTCCCAAGTCTGCCACTTCCTTGTGACAGTATCACTCTTGAAAGAACCATACTTTTTGTTCATTTGTAAGGCTGTGAAAATACACACATGCACAAACACATACCCAGGATGAGGCTGAAGTGAGATACCAGTGCTCAGGTTCCTACAGATGTGTGTGAAGCTCAGACACTGCCTTACCTGTGTGCAGCCTGGCATGGCATATGGCAGCACTGCCCACCAAATGCTGCTGGGAAAGGGGTACAGTCACTTTGGGCCAGCTTCAGCACATGCAAAAGGATGTATTACCTGGCTGAAGAGGGGCTGCATGAAAGAGGAAAGCATTGAGTCTGTCCTTTGTCTCATATGCCTTGGCCACATGGAACACCCCACAGTGCTGCTGCCTGCTGAGGAGTGGGCTGAAGGCCCTGTATAGCAGACTGTGAGGTCCAGCAGGTCAGGAATTGCCCATACAGAGTGTAGACTCCAATGCCGAAGTAGGAACCTCCTCCTTTCCTCCAGGAAACAGGATTTAAAAGAGGAGGATTCTCCCTTTAATCTATTTGCCCCAAATCCTTTTGTTAAAATAAATATTGCCATTTGAAAAAGAAAAGCAATCCATTAAGACAAGCTTGCAAAGCCCTTCAAAGCAGCAATGGTAAAAATTAAAACTGAAAGCAACAGCATATTGCCCTCAATTTGCACCCTTTGGCATTCACTTCTGAGCTATGGGACCCTGCTAAACACCAGCTGCTTGGGGGGAACCTGGTGGGACGGGGTGGGAACTTCTGTGAGGACAGATGGTGGCACACTGCTGCATCTGCTAGCACTGTAGCACTAGCACTGGACACAATCGTGGACAATTTTCAAGGGTCTGAGAAGGCAAGTCCAGCTGTGGAACATGATAAAAAAAGAAGTGAAAAAACATGACAATGCCCAGTTGGATGGTGTTGGGTCATTCAGTGAGAGTTACAAGTACATGTGTCACCAATCTACTGACAAGCCAGAGCTTACATCTTGCCCACAATGTGATTTATCTTACAGTTTCAAGCAGTAAACCAATATAACCTAAATTAAGTTGTTCCTTCACAGAAAGAAGGAAGGGAATCTTTGTTTTCTCAATAATGTGTCAGGAATATTGCCCTCTGCCCTTGCACAATATGGTGTAAACTTGCTTGTAATTTGTGCTGGAGGGCGGAAGTCAGCTCTCAAAGTCTGTTTTTCATTGTAAACTTACACTTAAAATCCTTTCCTGGCATTGATCCCAGCTTTGATATGCATTAGTAAACATTCATGACACCAACATTAATCCAGAGTGAGCTTATAGTCATTTGTTATGTTAGACACTAAAAAACAGTCACGAGCCCATGATTTGATAGTGTTATATCAACACCTTGCGTAGAGATGCAAGGCTGATTTGGTGACATATCATCCTTGACACATGACACATAGAGACCATGCTTCAATCAACACGCCGTGCCCCTGGGCAGTGTGGTGTTACAGCCTCTGCAGGGGAATGCCACTGCCTGCGAAACCGCCTCTCCTGCAACTAGTGGTGATGGCAGGGCTGCAGAGATTGGGAAGCAAGAAACAGAGCCTGGCATTGGAAAATCAAATCCACCAAAACGTAACAAATCTCCTGCATGTTAATGTTGTTTCATTGTTTGCAGATATGTCTAAGCAAGAACCTGCTTTTCTTAAAATTACCTATTCTGCAAATTCAGGAATAATGATCTTAGTAGTTCAGTTGGCCTTAGATCTAGCTATAAACACATGCTAATTAGTATCCTTTCATTTAAATTCTGCCCTAAATCACTCTGCTTATTTAAAGTCTAGTCATTCTGATTTACTTGAGCACGGTATGCCCGTGTGACGCACCTTCAAAATATAGGATGGTCATGAGCAATGAGTTGTAAATGGAGTTGTGTCACCAGTGGGGAAATGTGATGACCAATAAAATTTTCAAGGTATGAAAAAAAATGTAGAGTATTATAATTTGATTAGAAGTGTAATCAGGATATGTTTTCTTAAACAGTAGCAATCTGGTTTTGCTGTGAGCAGGATCTGGCCTTAGCTGTCCATGGGCAAAGAAACAGCCGGTTTCATCATTGCCCCACACTCACGTGTCTTCCAAGAGGGAGAAGAGATTGTGACAAACCTTTCCTGGTGGTAAGTGCAAATGGTTTTGATACAATAGCTGGCAGAAAATACAGGTGAAAGTGCTTCTTTACACAAACCAGAGCTCCTTCCCAATCCTGTGTTTTAGTGATGTGGATGTGCCTGCTGTATGAGGTGAGTGCTGACTTTTGGCTATACTAGTGGTAACAAAGGGTTACAGAAATGCTGAAACTCAAAAATACAAACATAAATACCAGGCCTCCAGCCCATCCACTGGGCATTTCTAATTGTCAGGTGAATGGATGAGAACTGTTGTGATAAATGTCATGTATCTTTTGGGCTGTTACACAACAGTGATAAGGAAAAAGGCAAGACACAGAAATGAGAAAGCTGGGGCTGCCTGTCTCTACTTGGGAAATAACAAGTCCTTCATTAGAAATGCCTTTCAAAATGTTATCTGGAATTTATAAGATTAGGATTAGTCTTGAAAAGACTGAGTTTTGAAGCATCACTGGTGAATGTTATGTTGCTGCCAGGGCTTTGCACACACTGACACTCAGGCCCAGTGGCAGACAAGCAAAAGAACAAGTAAAAGCTGAACAGATGAGAAAGTGCTTCCAACTGCGCCAGTTGCTGCTGTCAAAATGGCTTTCTGTCCTTTCAGGCAGCTGTGGGCTTCAGTTCAGGGTCCCTGATGTTTAATTGCCAAAACGAAAACCATGTATGTATATAAATACTGGATTGCCCAGAATACCACTGCCAAGGGGCCGAAATACTAAGATAAGGTGGGATTGATAGCATTGAGTTTCATTTTCTAAGTTGCAAATTGTGGTCGCAAAGGCTTGCATACAATTCCCATCCTAATGCCTCCATATACAGACATACAACAATAAACCTCCTAAATCGCTCCAGAGGGACTTGCCGGAGCTAACAAGTCCTCAAGGATTTGCAGTGCAATATTCAGGCAATAGAGTTTGCAGAAACAACATTGATCCTGCTAGGAGAGTTAAATTAGGACTTTGGTCCTATCTCATTATTTACTTTCATAAGAAAACTTGCCCATATTATGTAATTTTTCTACCTTTGTGGTTATTCTCACATGGCTATTTCAAGGGAGGCTCTTCTAATGTCTCTTTTAATGTCTCTTGCTAACTCAGGTGGCAAAAATGACCCCATGGCAAGTCATTAGCTCTGTTCATAGCTTAGTGTGTGTGTGCAGGCTTTGATTAGATACAGAGACTGGTAAATTACAACAATTTTGCAAGCATTGGGCTATTGTGTACATGATGTGGGAGTTACTGTGGGTTATTGCTGAAATTTGCGGTGTCATGGGTAGTATGTAGGCATTCTTCAAAGCCTCGTGTACTCAGGAAAGTTTCAATGGTTTAACTTAAAACAAGTTTCACACTGGGGAAAATTCTACAAGTACTTGGTTTCAGTTTAAACACAATTGATTTTAATGTCATCTCTTGGGGGAGGGTTATTTTTTTCTTTTTGTACAAAAAGAATTGGAATGAAATGAAAGGTGTGCGCCTACAAGTAAAGCACTGGATGCCCTGGCACAGGTGTTGGGGCCCTCAATTTGCATAGAGACATTGTTTTTCTTGAAAGCCTGTCAGTGAGTGTGG
The DNA here is from genome assembly GCF_009819885.2 of Catharus ustulatus. Classification (NCBI taxonomy): domain Eukaryota; kingdom Metazoa; phylum Chordata; class Aves; order Passeriformes; family Turdidae; genus Catharus; species Catharus ustulatus. The sequence goes on along the minus strand of NC_046221.1, from coordinate 41,336,276 downwards.
TCAGAGAGGAGTGCCAGACATATCCAGACACATTCTAACATCACAGTGTGAAGGATTTGTCTTTAGGAGCCAAAGCTGAGGCCACTGAGAAAGAAAGAGCCAAGAACAGAGGAGTTCTCTTAGCTGCACCTAATTCTGAGGATGTGCAAAAGCTCTTGGTCAAAGACTCTGACTGTCTATTTCCAACTTGGGCACCTTAAATTAAACCTTCTCTTTTTTGTGTACAAACTATTTGTCTTCCTTTACATAGCTCTCAGCCATGAAACTTTGTCTCGGCAATACAATATTGCCAGGCTGCTGCTGCTGCTGTGGGAAGAATGAACCACACTGAAAGGATGGACACACTTGTGAGGAAAGCCTCAAGTACTTCTCACATAGGTGATGATTTATTCCCATGTCCAGTCAGCTGTAGTTTCAGCACTTCCCACTTAAGAAGATACAGGATGTGCCAAACATCATACAGTGAGTTAAAGGCTTCCACCCAGTCAGAGGTTTCTCCCTCTAAACTTTGACCTTGTGTTCAAGCCAGTGTCTTTGTAATATGTATTCTATATATATATAGCATCTTGTATCTTTATTAATATATTGATAAATGTAGAATCATTCTGCAACATACACCGTAATTACTTGTCAGCGAGGTCATAGACACATGAAAGGTTTTTGAAAAAGCAACACTTGTCACTGGTGGCAAATTTTTTAAAAAATAAAGCTGAGTTATTACTTGAAGGAGAGAAAAGGACATGAAACAGGTATTTTTTGCTCAGCAAAAGAGAAAATTTTTAGCTTTTAAATGTGCAGAGACACTAAATCAACTATTACAAATGTGTGCTGGTGATGCAGCCAACAACACTTAATTATCAGTTCTACAGGAAAATTAGGTGAGAAAATTACTTGTCTTTTTATATTTATTTTATTTATAAAAGAATCCAAAGACAATGACAATTCTTTCACTATAGCACGTTAGACAAAGATGGCTTGTCTGTCCTTTTCTTCTCCCTTGGTGATACAGATTGATAAATCCCTGCAGTGCATGAAATTTAATTTGTGTTACTCTTTTTCAAAGTTGGGGGTTTTTCCTACAGTGTTGAAGGAAGCTTTTTTTGGTAGAGATGAAGCAGACTTGCCTTTTATAGGGTCTTAGATTACAAATATGTGAGATATAGAGACAATAACTATATTTGGTCTGATACATTGACCTTTTTGCACCATGTGTGCAATTGTTTTTGTGTGTTGATATTATTTGCTAATGCATCTTGCTTCTTTCTTCCTCATAAATAATTTGGTTCAGTAAGAAACGTCTAGGCATGAAGATACTGGTCATATTAACATGGTTTGATGTATGTTCTGACATCCCAGCCTGATTATTTCTTCCCCATTTAAGGGCAGAAATCAACAGCCACAGCTGAAGGGAAAAGGAGGGCACAGCCATGGATGGGACTCCGGCAATACCACAAGCCTGTTTTGTGGCCAAACATTTTGTATCATGAAATCACAGCCCCATGGAGCATGGAAACAACAGGATATACTCAGTGTTTTCAGGACTAGTACTAAATTTTATCAATTATTTGATTTGGACTATGTTAACCCTGGAGCACGCAAGAAAAATTCCACATTTTGAAGATGACTTAATATGTGATTAACTTTGTGTCCCAGATCAGGCCTTAGTTCCTTCATCCCTGGGTGTGTAGTAAAACAGGATTCTGCACAGACACAGAGTCTGTTTGGTCTGTGATTGGTCCCACGTGGATATCCTCTCTTCCCAGATGGATGGAGGTCACCTAAAAGCCACTGAAAGCTTCTGTGCTAGCAAGACTGGCTTTCTCCCAAAGGAACTCTAGAGGACAGGATTTACTTCATTTTGTGTTTAAAAAGGTAACTTAGATGGCAACGGAATAATTGTCTCAGCCTGAAAAGGTATTGAAGCATTTGGGGATGAGTGATTCCATGGGTGGGTTTTTTTTTCTCCCAACAGCCAAATGGAGTGAAGAAGCACTTTCGTCCTCTCTGGCTGTTTGATCCTGCCCTAGTTATGACTAAGCAGGGCTTTTATCACCCAGGAGTCCATTGCCCCTAAGGATAATCTTTACCTTGCTATTACTTTGCTATATTTAAGCTGAATTTTTTTGTCCATCCACAAGTGGATCCTTCTTTCCAAAGCCTTTTTTTGAGGCACTGAGTTGATCATTGGATTATTGCTACATTCCATTTGTCTTCAGCTGGCAGATTTCTTCTACCTTGTGTAGGTGATAAGCAAACTCTGCTGTTGCGTAAATTCCTTTTTACTGGAAAATCAGTGAGAAAGTTGAAAATTCTGGCCATCTGTATCACTGTCTGAGAGGCAGGTAAAGCATAGCAAGGTAATCTGTAGATTAAAAAGCCAGGCAGTTGACTGACTTTAAAATTACAGTTACAATCATTGACTATCAAAGTGAATCTGTGTTAAAATTGTTCTGTGATGGAGATCTCTTTCCTTGGTCTGTTGAATGCAAGTGTATCTCAAGAGATGAATTCTTCTCAAGGTAAGTTAAAGGAAGGTGGAAAAGCAGGAAGACAAATAGTTTTCCCAACATTAGAGTAAGAAATAAATCACCAGGAATGAAACTGCTTTGGATTTTGTCTCTGGTGCCCATCTGTCACCATAACCCAGTGTGGCTGCTACTCATGATTGTGGCAAGAAAAATTCTGGCTTAAAATATCTTACCACATGTGTATGAGGGAAGATAAAAGAAAAGAGAAAAGTGATCTTGAGAGGGGACAGTCACTTATGTCTCAGCAGTCAGCAAGTTTCCATTAAGTCTGTCATCCTATGCCAGCAGCAACTGCCTATTCACCAGTGGGAATGGGAGAGTGCCCCTGAGAGAGTGAGGCATTTCAAGGCAAGAAGATCATAGGCAGTGTCTTTCAGAAGTAGGTTTGTTTTTTCCTAGAGTTAAGTAGGAATAGGTGGTGATCACATATTTTCCTGATAATTTGTTAATAAACATTCAAGAAAAGGTCTAGTTGGCTGTTGGCATTGATGCCAGTTCCGGTGCTAGTGTGCCCAGCCAATTCCTATATTTTCTAGGAGGGTACATGCCATTGGAGCCAAGGAAAACCTGTTCTCCTGAGACTCAGATCTAGCAGTGTCTAATAAAAGGCCTGATGAAGAAAAAACTCTGCAAGATTTGTTTTCCCCTGGGAAATTAAGCATTGTATACCACAATGTGCCTGGCATATGGCTGCCTATCCATGAGAGAACTGAATCCAGTCCCTGACTCAGCAAAGTACTGTAAGCAGTGTTTAGTTGTTAAAAACAAGGACTTAGGCACAGGTCTAAAGCTGGGCATGTGCTTAGCTGAATCAAATTCATTTCACTTGTGCACAGAAAAGGTAAAACACTGAGATTTGTATTGTGACACAAAGCTGGAGTTTTTTTACAGAAGCACTGGATCAAAAAAATGGTAGCAAGCCTATTTTCCAGATTCATTCAAAATATTTTAGATGTGTGTTACTTTGTGTCTTCACCTTGCAGATATCACTTGCAAACAAGACAAGGTAGAAAAAAATTGATTTACAAAATCAAGTGCACAATCCACATAGTGAAATAGCTCCTCTGGTTGTTATCTTTATTACTTTTATTGTATCACCCTGTTCTGACTGTAGGAGACAATAGCCATATACTTTGCAGTGCATGGTAAATGAACTGACAATCAGCCAGATTTCTTTTCTTGGCTAATCATTTACAGATTTGTTAATGCTCTAATGTCAAAGTGTTTCTATCCTGGTATGTCTCACTGTCTAGGAAAGAACACTCAAACTCATTCTGCCTGCCACCATGTAAGTGTCCAATTCTTCTTTTTAATGCTAATGGTAGGTTGTACCAGAGAACCCTACAGCAACATTTTAACTCTTAAAAATCTAGTCTCCTTGATGGTTCTAGGCTATTTGTTGCTTAATTACTTTGCAAATCTCTTTACGCTTGCATTAAAAAAAAAAAAAAAAAAAAATCTGAGATGTCATTTTTTCTAAACCGTGCTACTTTGAAACCAGAGACCTGCTTGTGGGTGTCATTCTATGCTTTCAGACATCACCACCTTTCTTTTGGAGGTTTAGAAATTGGTATGCAAATACCCAACACTCTTTTGCATCAACCTCATTAGAGCCAATAAACATTTCACTTTAAACATCAATGTCCCAAATGGGGGGGTTGAAGATCCAGCCTGTTTATCTCTTTTCAAACAGGTGACTCTTCATTACCCTCTGAAAACATGGAATACAAAGCAGTCTCTCATCTGTAGCTATTACAGCCGTCGATGCAGTGTAGTCAGTTTATTTTCTCTCTTCCTTTGGTGGCCACTTGGCAATCAAATTCACACATAGTCTCTTAAATATTCATGTAATCACACTAGTGTCTTAATATCTGCACTTATTTCATTTCTCTCTACTTTGAATTCAGCATAGAAAACTCTTCAGACCCTTCACAGTGAATGTGGGAGACAAAGCAGCAGTAGCAGCTGGACAGACACTCCATCCGTACACAGCTCCACCACTACTGGGTCACCAGCAGGAGCTTTTACGGGGTGTTTGTGTGCAGGGAAATGCAGGTGCAGTGGGGCACACCACAAGGAAGAGCAAAGGCATGTAGTGCTAGAACTAAAACAGAAAATTGATGGTTTGTGCTAAGCTTAAAAAGCAAAAATTTCTCTCTGTATCCAAGAAAGAAGCATGGCTTGGTGGGTAGAGGAGGCAGCAGTCGGGACAGAGGTGCCATTTCTGACTTTGTTACTGGCTGTGGTGATACTTTTTTGATGGCCCCATTTCCTATCTTTAACATGAGGGTTGTACTTGCTGAAATGGCAAGAACCACTGGCTTTACAGGAGATTCGGCTGGCAGGCACAGAAAACTACTAGGGATTTCTTCTGTAATTCATTACAGATTGCAACTTCACTTCTTCAAAGTCACTCAGATAACAAACTAAATGCCTGAATTAAAAAGAAAAAACAAATTTATCAAATTGTAAGTTCATTTTTAATATGACAGCTTTTCAAAGCATTGGGACCTACCCCAGAATTTGTTGCTCTTTCAGAATTCCTTTTCTTGCCAAAATACCATATGCAAGAAGTGTAAGCAGGAAGAAGAAGGGAGACTGTGTCCCTTCTCCTTCACACTTAGAGCCAACAGCTGAGATTCAAATGCAAATGCCAGTATTCTCTAACTCTCCAGGAACTTTTGAATCTTGGTGTCTTACACCTATGTGACAACTTAGGCTAAATTAAAAATCAAAGAGATTTCCCCTGGAGTAAGGTAGTGCTTGTTATGAGTGAGGATATCATAATTGGAGCTGCCAGGAGGTTTATGAACTCCACTTGCTGAAGGAGGCTTTGGGACTCTGAAGCACCGAAGTCTGTATTTTCTGTCTAGAGTCATCCCAGCTGCTGTCCTCCATGAGCCAGATGTGTAAAACCAACAAACATGCTGCAGATTCCATTTAAATGCTAATAGATGTCTCTCTTCTCTGTGAACTTGGTAGAGCTGGGGGCTGAGATTGTGCCTCTGCTCTCATCCTGCTGCTGTGTTGGCTCCTAGGTAAAAAGAGAGGCAGGTCCTGGATACAGGTGTTCTTTGCAAGGGTGCTGTGCAATCTCCTTGTCACATCTTGTCTGACTGGAGCTGCCTGATGTTGACAGGTCAAGGTCTCAGCTGTAGTTGTGAGTCTGTGCACTTCAAAGCTTTGCCCCCTGCTTTTTCCTCACTGTCCCCTAAGCACGTGCCCACTCACTGCAGTTAAGGTGGTAAAGTGGGGGAAAATAGGCCTTTGGCAGCTTTATTTTAGCAAATATTGGATGGGACATTCAAAGTCAATAACTAGAAACACAAAGACAGTTTAATGGCAGAGGAAAATCTTTCTTTGATCTCTTTATATCTGCTCTTCATCTTTATCTTCCCTCAGTACCTTAAATGACAGACTTCTGGAAGAATGTATCATAGCTGAGGATCACATTCAGGTTTTTTGCTGTAGGTGAAATTTCAGAATCAATTTTAAACCTTAATTAGGGCATAGAAAAATGTACTATACCTCTTGTGGCTTGATTTAGTCATAGGAATCATGTTCACATGCAACAGACAGAGAGCAAGAGAGGAAAAAAAGATTGATACTGTTTGAAAGGACGGTAGTCAGGAAAACTTGATGGCAATAACTCCAGCAAGTTTGCTAACTTCTATGAAGTAGTAAAAGTTCAGCTTCACTTGCCCTGTGATGCATTTGTGTTTCTTCATTACAAAGTAAAGTGGTTGAGGTGATTGAGGTGATTGAAGTTTTCTGTGCTGACAGAATGTTTTTCCCAGGATTCACAATCTTTTAAAATGTACCATTTGACAGGAAAATGGCAATTTTAAATATAGAGAAATATTGGGGTTTGGGTTTCTTTTCATTTTTACAGGAATCTACAGAAGGAATAAACCTCCAAAAGAGGTTTGAGAGATCTAGGACCATTAGATTAATTTGCAAAAAGAGTGATTCTGTATATGATATTTCACAGGCAGAATTTGTTACGTTAAATACGACTTTCTCCAGCTTGCAGTCCATGGCAAAACTTCCTATGGGATCAGTTTGCTCCTGACTAATACTGCAACAGACATTTTTGATAGCAAACAACAAGTGTCAAGTGCTGGCATTTTGCAGCTGTAATCACTTTCCCCTGGTGAAAAGGATGCTAAAGAAGACAGTACACAGAGAATCCAGCCTGTGTGCACTGAAGATCAGCAAGTATAACCATAACAGCTCACTGGAGGCGTTTGGCTCTGGCCGGTGTTAAAGGCTGACAGAGACCCATGATGCAGGAGACACAAACCTCAGGTAGAGAACTTTTCTATAGGGGTGTTTGTATATACATCACTGGATCAGTCCAAACATCCCTCTATCCTCTCCTTGGCAATGGTACATATGCCACACTTAAACGAGGAATGCTTCCTGGGCTCCCTGCATTATGTGAATGTACTTGGCAGCACCATCTCGGGTGTGTTTTACCTGGGCTGTTCCGAGCCCTTTCCCATCTCTTCAGCAGCTTTTCTCAGTGTATTATCCCCATATTTGCAATTATCACAGTTATCCTTGTCTTTCTGCAAGTAAACAGTAAGACAGACAGATGAGTTTTTTAGACAATGTGAAGTATTTCACCATAAATATTTTTTTATTCCTCTGTCAAATCTTGCACCTACTTCTTCTCCATCTTCTATCAAGCTCTCTGCAGTCACAACTGCAGCACGTCCTCATTGTTACTCATACAGAAATGCCAGTATGGGAAGGGTCCACATACAAACACGCACATGCATACCCTCTTTTTCCACATGATGACTTCTGTATTGGGAAAAGGTTCCAGATTTTTATCTCTATTGCTAAAATGGTTACTAGAATTGGAGGAGTTGTATGTCTGTTTAAAAGAGAGAAAGCAAGTTCTAGAAATGTGCACTTTGTGCAGGAGAAATTACTCTCAGTCTATACTGCAGGGTTTATTTTTCAGATCTCATAGGAAAAAGTATATTGATTCTGGGATTGTTTTATTTCATGAGAACCTCTTCATTTAAAAGGACACCGTGGATTGCTTGTTAATTCATTGGCTAAAACTTAAGTAAGCAGAGGCTAATGTCTTTTTACTGGTGTAATTAACAACGATTACTTGTCTGAAGATAAGGTATTTCCAGTTAAAAGGTATCTCTTTCAACTCCAGATCAGCTGAGAATAGTTCAAATTAGTTTTAGGGTAGGGTCAAAGACCAGAATTTTAGGGGTTTGAAGTTTTTTAGCTGAGCAGATCGACACATATCTGCTGGGAGAATACACATCTAAGTGAAAAGGAGGAGGCTGGGATTTCCATCTGCATGGAAGTGGATTGTTTGGGGGCTTTAAACAAATGAGTTAATGAGGTGGGAGTGAAACACACATCTGTCCTCTCTGAGAGGTCTGAAGTCCAGCACACAGTCCACTTGGCAGCACAGCTCAGAAAGGACTGTTCGGACCAATCAAACCTCCAGTGGGCAGCACCAGTGCAGGAGGAGTCATTTAAAAAAAAAAAAAAAAAAAAAGTGTAAATCCTCCCTCTGATTGGAATTATTTTTGTTGTTGTTGAAAACAGAAGCTAGCTCCCAAGGCAGCCAAGAAATTCCAAATGACATTGCACTGCAGCCTGCACTGGCTGAAGGCCTTCCATCAGGAAAGTCACCCTTGATTGTCATCAGGACAGCAGAGCTACACGTGGCCAGGGATGGTTGGGATGGATGAAGACTGCATAGCTCCATGCTTCAGCTGTATCAGCAAGCTCACATTCTGCCTGAACTTCTGTAGAAAGGAAATCCCATGGCTGTGTCTGTGACTCTCCTTGCCACACAGGGTCTTGCCTTCACAGGCAAGGGACCTTGACTTCCCAAGATACTACACAGCCTTCACACCCTGCTCTGGTGTTGATCTCAAGGCTCAGGGTCCACAAATATTAGTACTTCCTGCAAGAGATGATTCTGAAATGTTCCTTCAAGAGGTAGTCTTGAACCCAAGGCAAAGTTGTCAGTCAGGGTATTGGTAGCAGTCTGATTAAATGGTGGCTGCAGTCCTCCTGGAGTGATGGATGTGGTTCTGTTGGAGCATGATCCTGTAGAAGGGGGGGTTTTCCTCCAAAGGTCCAGTGATGATGTAGAAGAGTCTGGTTTTCCTCTGGAATGCAGTGGGAATAAAGCTAACTGTGGTGTTCCAAATCTCAGATTATATCCAGGTAGGAAATGCTTGGTTCCTCTCCTTGGGTGAAGCATCTCACAATGGGATGAAGTAATTTTATCAGTCATGCAGTGGGACTAATTGGCCCATTAACAGAAGATAGCTCCCTGGAGGGAGGATGGGTTGTGGAAAAGATAAAGAACACTGCCCCACCTGGTTTAAACAGATGGCCTATTAACAGAATATATCCCCCCTGGACATAAAAAGCATTGCCCCACCTGGTTTTAACAGGTGGTCCATTAACAGAAGATATTCCCCCAGAGATAAAGATCAATGCCCCGCCTTGTTTTAACAGATGGTGATAGAATACATACATGCGGTTATATCCTCCATTGCAACCCAAGAAAACTGTATAGCTATGGACCAAGCAGAGCAGGGACAAGGACGCTGTCTTGTGTACCCTCTGCTTATGCTGATTCTGGTTTATTGGCTTGCAAAGAGTCCAAAAGGATGGCTGAGAGCTTGTCTCGCTTTTTTTGTAAGGATTTAGGTCCAGAGCTTTCAAAGTGGCGAGGGACCTAGCTTCTGTCAACTTAAGACTTGGATTAAATAGTTTTCGAAGTTTGGTACTGGATGAATGTAGATTTACATGCTTTGTTATTCTGCTATCCCCTCCTTTCTCCTTAGTAGCCCTGCTCATGATATGTTTGCTGCCTCATGGGTCAGGAAGGAGGCTCTGCCATGGTCACAGCCCACTTGTGATGCCAAGGGCAGGGCTTGCAGGACTGCAGGCCACTTTCTGTGTCTTGCAGAGCAGAGAGGGTTTCACAGGTGGGTATTGGTAAACTGGAGTCTTTAATGGCCCATCCACAATTTCAGCTGGCCAGCAACTGGTCTCTACATTAGCCCTTGTTACAGGGAGGGGAAGAAAATATCTGCATCTCTTTCATTCACCCTGGTGAAAGGATGGGTAGTTCACTCTCAGGTGTTTGAGTCCAGCAAACACAACCACACGAGAGCACAGATTCTGAATTTTTCAATGCAGCATCTTTGTCTTTACCATTGCAAATTGTCTGAACCTATCATCCTGGAGAAACACATCTCTCAGTGTGGCTGTGTTTTGTCTGGCTATGTGTGGCCCCAAGGAGCCAGTCTGGGAGTCAAGCATCTAAGGACCTTATAACAATTTCTAGACATTTCTTTTTACATTGTAGAAACTACAGAAAATGGCACCCTAGAAGTTTCGGGGCCTTTTGTCCACCTCTACTTAGAAAAACACCTACAAGCTTTTGTCTCCTTTCCCCCCCCACCCCTGCCCCCAGCTGTATTAGAGAAAGCCACAGAAAAATAACCACAAGCAAAAGGAGCAGGATACAGTTATGCAGCCACTTCTTCCCCTCTCCACAGGCTCAGTCTGTGGAGCAACCTCAGATTGAATTTGCTCCCTGAATGCAAACCCTCGGGGTGGTGCTGACGATGCTGGAGATTCAGTGACCTGTTTTCGTGTACAGATCTTAGTTCGTGGACAGAGGGGCATTCAACACATTCCTACAGCAAAAGAAGAGGAGACCTTTTTCGATTTCTAGTTTCAAATTTGGCTTGACCATTGTCTGATGCTGCTTAGTGAAAGCCGGGCCCTGGGCAGGAAAGGGAATACTCTAACAAGTGGCTTGTTAGTGAGGAATGTCCTGCAGTAAGTACGGAGCAGCCTTGTCACTTCTCAGCCAATCCTCCGAGGACAATAAGGAAGGAGGACAAAATGAGTGCAGCCCTCCTGGGCCTCCCCTTAAGAGTTTAAAAGCAAAATATTGATTTTGAGTTACCCTGCTTCAACTCAGCTTCACTCTCCTGATATTTTTATTCCCTTGTAGGTTTCTGACTCCATTCGTTTTTTAAACAAATCACTGGTGAAATTGTGGTGTGTCCATGTAATATTCCTGCACCTAAAAATATGGTCAATTGACACCTTGAAGGTTTCCAGGCAACTCTAACCATTTGTGACATCTTTAGCTGCATCTCCAGTATGTTCAAAACAGATGAAGTGAATGAATTGATTTTTAGCTGCATAAAACCCTTGACAAAAATCTCTTTGTGGCCATCCAGTTAGTCTCTTGATGATTTGTAGAGTATTTGCTTATGCCATGAACTTGATCCTTCCCACCTCTCTGCTTGTTTTTCAGCTAGCTCTGCAGTGGGTTCCCTGTTCCAGAATGCACTGCAGTTGCCTTCCCCAGAGCTGGAGTAAGAGCCAGTCAAACAATGCTGGACCTACAGCCCACTATGTCATCAGTTCAGACCTGAGCACTATGTATGCCAAATGTACCAGCACTCAATGGTGGCAACCTTGTTAGGTGCTGTAAATTATTATCAGACCCAAACTGCCTAATAAAATCAGCAGATTTGTGTAACTTGGTTCAAAGTCCCAGCGAAGTCAAAATGATTTTTCAACTTGCTTAAGGAGATAGTGGATAGAACAATACAGCAAAAACCTTTTCCTTTGTCCTCAGGAAAATAAAAACCAAACAAACAACATTTGCATGTGATGAAACATGCAGTAGGCCAGGAATAAATTAAGTGCAGAATCTCAGCTTCTTTAATCAAATAATTTGACATTTATGTGTGTGGTCGACAGGAAATTCTTTTGAAGACATATGGTCTTTTCATTGTATGCTATTTTGGATCTAGTTCCATTGTATTAACAAACATATAGATAGATTGTTGATGGGTTTGATTGTTTCAGGTTTTTAAAGGTGCCTCAACCCTGGGGATTCAGGCTGGTCCAAGTACAATGCACAGTAACCACCCGTGATAAGTAACAAGAAACAATAATTGCAGTACTTAACATTTGATGTCTCAGCTCCCCCTGGCAAAAATGAAGAATCAGAGACAGGAACTGGAAACACTGCTGTAAGGACTAGACTGATGATAATAACACATCTTTCAAGTAGTGCAATATATTACTGATTACTACAGAAACTACAGAAAGGCTTATCTGAGTTCAAGAAAACTAGCAAACACTTCTTTTGGCAGTAAGAGCATGCAGTGAGGTGTGAACAGTACAATAAAGTCTGGTTTCGGCAAAGTGTTGGGTACATCCAGCTGAATTATGTCCTTATCTGATGTCCTTATCTGATGTCCTTATCTGATGCCTTTGGCTGACTAAACTGTTAATCACCTATAAATGCCTCTAACCTCCCTTCTCTGCAACACAAGCTGCAGGATTTTTTCATCAGTCCTGCATGAAGCAGGTCTTTCTGCTTGAGCAAGAGCATTTCCTAAAGGAAAACATCAGATCTGAAGGAAGAGGGACAATATGTCTGGCAAGCTGATCTTCTAACATTAAAATAATTATTATTTAATAATTAAAAAAAAAGCTGCTTCTCTAATATATGTTTAATCAGAGGAGTTGAGGTGATGCAACTGAGCTAGTTTCTGCCCTCAACAGGAGGATATACTGTTTCCTTCTGCTCATCCTTTCTCTTCTCCACCTGCCCAGTCTGCTCCTTAGATACTGCTGTGGCTCAACTCGGCAAAATGTTAAGACAGAGTAAATCATGATTTTCATGTGAATGGCCACAGGAAAATCACACTGAGGATTCTTCATTAGCTGAGTGAATTAAAGGGCCACATGAACACAACCAACCAGGAGTTCAGTATGGGAAGGAGTCTTTGAGACAAAAGCAGTGAAAGGGAGGAGCAGGGTGTAGGAGGAATGGGGTCACCATTTGAGACAGAAATTCATCATCCTCAGCTCTTTTGGGGCTTCATTTTTGGGGGCCAAAAGGCTACTTGCATAATATACAGAAACATGCTGAAACTTGTATGTTCTACCAGTAGTGATACCACTATGAAAAGGCTACATCCTCTCCCACTGTCCATGATGATCATATTCCTGTTTCCTGATTGCATTAAAGTAGGTAAGACCTTGGGCTGGATGAGACCCAGCAAGGGTGAGAATTGCTGGTGTCTTTGCTGTGCTCACAATGATACTGCACTGTGACTGTCCCATGGTGCGTGGGGACATGTGGGCTGTGTGACACTGGGGCATGACCAACTGGCCAGCTGAAAGAGCCTTTCCAGATGCACTGGGAGTGTCAGGAACACCAGGCATCCACAGACGCAGCATCTGATTCATACTGCATTGAAAGAGTGAGACCGGATTCCCACCGGCCTGGTGGCAACAGCTCAGGCTGGGGAAGACCTGGCACCAGTTCCAATCAGGTAAAAACTTTACCTGAGAGCAAGAAATGACACTGCAGCATGCAAGTAAAATGTGTGTGGCTGCTGCAGTTGGGGATGGAGGAAGGAAGAGTCTTTGAAAGCCCATAGGTTTGTCTTGCCACCTGGCCATCACTCACAGCTTCACCTCTGGCCCAAGGGTTGCAGCATCCTGCCCCAGGTCTCTGGCTGCTCTCTGGTGCCTATGTGGCTTCATGTAGAGCCATTCTGAACTGCACTTGTTGGGAGCTGCTATGCTGAAAAGCAACATCTGAGATGCCTTTTGCAGGATAAGCTTGTTTTAAAAAGCTGTGATCATGTCAGCAAACAGCCCATCACTTCCCCTGACCCTCCTGCTGAAACTGTGGTGCACCCCATGCTGACCACCTGGCACAAGCAGCAGCCACTTCCTCCAGCTGCTCATGTCCGTGTTTCAGGACAGTCTCAGGAAGTCCAGCTCTCCCCTTACCGTTGTGTGGACAGAATGGACCCACAGAAGCTGAAGTCTAGTGAAGCATCTCAGCTTAATACAGCAGAGCTCATTGGGTTTGCGAGCAGGCATCAGAGTATGTCCAGGCAGGATGGGGGTGGGGGGTGCTGGGATTTCCTTTCAAGCTGTGCCAATTGATTTCTGAGGCTTTTCCTCCCCTGAGCCAGCCAAAACAGCTGAGGCAAATCTGCTGAGCGATTGCTGCTTCCTGCCCCTTGTGCTGGGAGGAGAGGGAAGGGGACAGGACAGCAGAGTCCAGGGGACGCTTCCTCCCTGTTTCTCTACATGGAGAAGACTTTATACACCTGCGAGAGCAAGGAGAAAGCTGAAGAGCAGCTGTTTCTGTTCATTGGTGGGTTTCTGGCAGAGCATCTGTTTGAGAATTGCAAAGCAGAGTTTCCTCTCGGATTCCTGGCCTGCTGTGAGGGAAAGATGAGCTGGGGGAAGCTGCAAGCAAAAGTGTGGCAGAGAGAGAGAAGCTGGTGCTGCCTACTGATGCTTTTGGTTTTGAGGACTTCACTCTAACACCTTTCTGCAGCTGAGTGTAGCAGGTGCAAGCAAATCACAAGCTCTCACTCAGGCTCAGTGCATCTGCCAGGTAAAGGAGGAAGGTGCTGGCTCTTTCAAGAAGGGCATCAGCAGGGCAATGCAGCCCAGCTCTGGTGATGCTCTCCTCTGCCCCAGTTACTGATGCAGTGGGTGTCTTGGGAGGTTTCTTCTTGTGGTTTTGGTTTTCCCATCAGGGGCACCCACCCCTTTATACCTGCATTTGCTCTTCTGCCTCACAGAGGAGATTTGAGTGAATGGAGCAGCTGCCATGGTTCCCCATGGGACAGGATGCCCCAGAGGCAGGAGGTAATGCTGCTGGTAGCTATATAGGGGACTGAGGAAAAAAAGGTGGATATAGCAGGCCATGCCTATGGTAAAAATAAGGGCTTAACAAAGTTGCAGAAAAACATTTATTGGCTAATGTGCCCTGCCCTCAAAGATACCAATGCCTTCTCAGGCTGTGAGGCTAAATGAAAAAAAAAAAAAAAAATTGACAAAATAATTTCAGAGCTGGCTCTGGTTTTCCTAGTTGGGCACTAGACTGGTCAGCAACCCAACCCATTGCTCTTCAAACATGGTAGTTTCTCACAAGCATTTATTCTAAAGAGAAAAATGTTATTCCAAGCCTCCAATTTAAATATACAGAAATCCAGATGGGAGAAGTGTTAATTTGAATTTACACATGCGATATCACAGCCTGTAGGGGTTAAGAAGAAGCTAGGAAAACCTGTACTTTTTTCCCTACTAAATAAATTACATGACCAAGAGTTTGTTGGGTTTTTTTTAATGCTGTATTTCAACTGCCATCACTATTCTCAAAAACATATTTAACTATAAGACATTGTTTAGTAAGATTTGTCCCTATTTCAGCATTAAGAAGGACAAATTATTTTAGTAGCCAAGACAGGTAAGGTAACCAAGCTCAATCTACACTGCACCTGTCCACCAGAATGTAGCATAATCGATTTCTAACATTATGCATTTTCAATTCCACAGCATCAGCACTGGTGACCAAACCCCTCTCATATGGCTGGTGCAATGAGAGGCAGCAGGAAAGGACAGACATGTAGGTGCTCAGGTTATTTAGAACTGCTAGTGGCCTTTGGCCAGGCTGTGCTTTCAGAAGACGTCAAAGGTGAGTTGCTCCCAGTCCGGGCACCATCTGCTCTGCTTTTTCCTCCAGCGGAAGTTTAAAGTGTTGAGACTGTAAAAACCTGGTTGCATACCCTGGTGTATTTCAGTGCTGGCTGTGGGAAACTCAGCTGGATATGGACCACTACGAGATAAGCCAGCTCTCTGGATGTGATACGCTAAGAAGCTGATGAAGAAGCAGTTGTGGGATGACATTAGGGCCTGTCTCAGCATGCAGCCACCCTGGTCACCACACAGACAGTGCAGCTCACGGGACAGCAGGACACAGAACCAGAGTACTGCTGGGAAGGTGGGAAGTAGGTTTGAGCCTGGTGATGGGACAGTCCTGTGCTGGCGCAAGCCCATGCAAATCAATAGTAAGGATGCCTACATCACATCACATCACTTTCCCACACTGAAAAACCAGAAGTAGGAAAAGGTGAAGCTGGAGTACTGGGGGTGGGACCTGCCAAGGCAGCAAGGGATGAAGGGTTGGAATAGGGCTGTGTGGAAAAACACAGTGGCTAAACTTAGCAGAGATGTTTCAATCCCAGTGAATCTCTGACATGTTCATGTGAGTCGCAACCAGGGAGAGTTGTTCTCTTTGCTATTGAGAAATATGACGGGGAGGAACCTTGTACAGTAATTTCACGATTATAAGCTGCACCATGTTGACTAAAATTTTTGGTCCGAAACCAAAGTGCGGCTTATAATCAGGTGGGGCTTATATATGGACAAAGAACAAAAAGTTGCTGTTTTAGTTTGGAGGACAGGTGTCTGCTGAGAAACGCAGGAGCTTCTCTTTGAAATGGAGAATGTAAACTCCCTCCCTCCAAATTATTAGAATTTTGAAATCAAGGGGCTTTCAGGCAAAAATATGGGAATTAGGAATAACAGTTCTTTTCTAGGGAAATTAAAATAGAAATACAGTACTACAAAGAAACAAACTCCAAACCCTGACAAAGTCAGAGTACAACCTGACACCCTGTCAGGCAGGGTGTTGGTAGCAGTCCCATTAAATGGTGGCTGCATCCTCCTGCAGTGACAGATGTGATTCAGTTGAAGCAGTGCCCCTGCAGAAAGTGTAGTTTCTCTCCAGAGGTCCAGTGGTGATGTGGAGAAATCCGGTTTTCCTCTGGAGTCCAGTGGAGAAAGGGGGCTCCTTTAGCGTCCCAAAACCTCTGTTTTTATGTTGGTAAGAAATGCTGGGCTCTTCCCCCTGGCTGGAGCAACTTCCAATGGGATGAAGTAATTTTATCAGTCCCACAGTGGGACTCAATGGGCCATTAGCAGAAAATGACTCCCTGGAGGAAGGATGGGTTGTGAAAAGATAAAGAACAATGCCCCGCCTGGTTTCAATGGATGGCCCATTAGCAGAGTATCTGCCGTTGAGACAAGGATCACTGCCCCCACCCTCAACAGATGGTGATAGAATAGATACCTTGTTTCACACTCTGTATTGTAATGTGCAGCTTATAATCAGGTGTGGCTTATATATGGACAAAGAATGAAAAGTTGCTAACACCCAGAAGTGTGGCTTATACTCAGTGTGGCTTATAATCGTGAAATTACTGTATTTTTTTTTTTTCATTTACTCACTGGTTTATTTTCCTGTGAATGATAGTAACAGTTCAGCCTGAAAAGTTGATGTAATTGTGAAATTTTTTTTCAGCTGTCACAGTTCAAATGCCCCTGTGTGTATGCCTTATAGCAGACCGCCTTAATAGCAGTTTGGCTATACCTAATGCTTTTATCTAATCTTTTTCTTTAACTCAATTTTTGTAGTGGTATTATGCTAAGCATATTTTAGTGCTTCTTTTTACAAGCATCATTTCCACCTCTTGTTTTTTGTAACTATTTGCAACTTCTATTAAGTCAGAATTTCCAAAACCAGCAAGCTATGGCAAGCCAAGTATTCAATCAGGATTTAGTAGACATCACTATGTCCTCTTTCCTTTGGAGGCTGTTCACCTATGCCTTTCAGGGATTCAGTACAGCAGTGTTGAGCACATCTTCTAATTCACAGACCTTTGAATATTTTCTGTGGAAACTGCAACATATTCTTGGGAAAAAAAGCATATGTTACTGAAACTCTTCTAGTTTTACAGAAGATAATATATGACTGAACATACTTTTCTCAGCCAACTTTTGGGGATGCTTTATTAGTATGTATCTGTTGAAAACTATTGATTCTTAGTGAGATAGACTCTGCATTAGGTTAGAGAGTTTCACACAGACCTGTCACTAGCTGAATAAAGAGATGGAGGCAAATTTTATCTGAGTAGCACTGTACAGAGTCTGCATCTTCGCAGAGAAATAAGTCTCTGACAGACTCATACTTATTTGGAAGGAGAGCTTGGATAACGGAGAGCAAATTCAAAGACAAGTTTGGCAAAGCCTTTGCTCAGGTAATGGGCACAAAGTGCAGCTACAGGAGTTTGCAAGGCTGTGGTTTCAGCATGCTTTGGTGGTTACAGGGGTTTATGGGGTCACTTCGCCCCTCTGCAATGGGTTTTGGCTCCTGCAACATAGCATATGACCCCTAGCACAACCACACGGGGTCTGGGATATAAGCATGAATTTTAAGCACTGATTTAGGTTTCTGGCTGACAAGGAGATCCCACCAATGGTTGGACCAGTCTACCTGACCAGGACACAACTGGGAATAAGAGTGATGAAAAGGGCATGCCCCAAAGCAAAATGCTGTGAACCTGCAGCAGCCTGAGCTGCTTTATGCTAACCAAGCATAGTAAATCATCATTCCTCTTAGCCGTATCAGATACACTAGGTTACACTTTGGTGAGAGAGACAGAAAGTGCAACTAGGCGTGATCTGCCACTGCCTATTACTATTCTGAACTGGAAAATTTTTGACTCTATGCAAGTGAATATAGAGGAAGGCAGGCAGTGGAGAGGTGTAATTGCCTCTGTCCTGGGTGTTTGAGATCAAATCTGGGGAGAGAAATCAGTGCTGACTGATTTAACTCTCTAGTTGCTGCTCTACTTGGAGAGCCTAAGAGGCTTGACAGTGTTTCTGCCTCAGCTCCTGTCATAAATACAGCTGTGCTGTGGCCAGACCAGCTGCCAGACAGCCAGAGTCAAGGGTGCAACTTTCAAGGGATATGCACCGATCACCAAATGAAAAAATCAAGGCTAAAATCACAGTCTTTTGGGAGGAGGTAATTATTAAGTAGAACTACCCTCAAAGCTTGATTTACAGCCCAGCCTTCCAAATGTTCACACAGACTGAGGGGCAGAGATCTGAGCTATAGGAGTAGGCAGGCAGCCACCAGGGAGCTGGAGATTTCATGGTCCACTTCTGCAAATAGAGAAAATGACTGGTGGAAGCGCAACCAGAGTCTTTTCACTGCTTCTTGTAATAGCTATTCTCTACCTGGCATACTACACTCAGACGGTGGGCCTTTCATATAATGCAGGATCAGGTTCTTGTACATACTTCATACTCTTCATCTGAGCTACATGTACCACTTTGACTCCTTGCCCCCATGGGACAGGATTTTGTTGGCTTGCAGATTGCATTCTCTCTAACAACAGATTTCTTGCATGCAAATCAAGAAGTTGAGAGGAAGATAAGGTGATGAATATGCTAAGCATGAAAAAGCACTATCATGTTATGGTTATGTTTGCACACATTTAAAAATATGAATATCACAGAATCAACCCCAGCAGTTCTGCATTGCAACAGGGGAACAAAGATGCACTGTTGTAGAATTTACAGTTCTACTGAAAATAAGTGATTGTGGCTTAAAATCTTTATTGAAAACAAATGGTTATGTTCTGTAAATAGTTTATGAGAAGAAGTTATTTGCCGTATTTCTGCCTTGCTGAAGATTCCTTCTTTAGGGTGCTGAGGAAGGCATTGTGTTATATGATCAGGTGAGAGGACACAAGGAGGTGGAAATTTCAAAATAAAACTGCAGGAAAGGTTAGAAAAAATGTTGTTTAGTGATTCTGACAAGTCAGTAAATAACAGCATATTCAAAGTCACAGGGGTTTAACCCTTTTGTCAGCATGGGGTTTCCACATTTCTCAGTGCCCAGCTCTGAACAACAAATATGGGAATCTGTCCCCATGCATGCTTATTCGTCACTGTGCCCCTGGATTACAGTTCAGATGGAAGATTTGATGGAACTGGTGGTGGTTTATCTCAGTAAACCCCTATAAAAAATGGATAGCCATAACTGCTGCTGCCCTGCCCTCACTCTGTTTCCTGCTTCACTGAAGCATGTGAGCAAGAGGGAGTGGGGCTCATCTGCAAAGCAACCTTGGTGTGATGCTCTGAGCATCCCACTTGGGCCACCCTCCTGGGGCAGGCTAAGGGAGAGTCAGGCTTGTAACTGGGGAGGGAGGCAGCAGCCTGCTGAGCCCAAGCAATTCAATACATGAATGCAGGCAGCCAGGGACCTGGGCTGAGGAAAGCTGCTGGGCCATGAGGAGTTAGGTTAAAGCCAAGGGCTACTTCTGTTCATCTTGGTGCCTGAACTCTTCCAGAGAACAATTGTGGAAATGATTACTTCTACCTTGCTTATTTGCAGTAGCCATGGATGTCACCACCTTTTCCTTAGCCTTTCAGAATTTCTGAAGGAAAAGAAAAAGAAGGCTGTTTCCAAAATGCAGCTTCCATTTGGATCTTTCTTTTGTATCAGTGGTTCTCTCCTACAACACCATGTGTCTCACTAGGAAACCAAATTGTTCATTGTCACATGATTCATATGTGTTTTGTGTCTTTTTTAAGAAATATTTTCTCATTCATTAAAATGAATGCCTGCGATCATTAAATCACCAAAATAAAATTAATTAAAATGAAACCTACAAAATGTAGCAGTCTGACCCTCTCTTCCTGTGGCCTCTCAAAGAGAGGTCTGCAAAACAGAGATTATGGCTTTCTCTTTTTTGTTTAACATTTTCCTCAACAAATGCCTAATCATCTATTCCATGAAACTGACTCTATTCTTGGATTTGGTAACCAATTTAATTGTTTGGGGTTTTTTTTTCGTTCCTAGATGATTCCTAGTACATCAAAACTGAGAGTAAAACTTGACTTCAGTAGGAGTTTTGTCTCAATAGGAATTTAAAGGATTTTGGCCACCCTGTGTTGAAAGCAAGATTGTAGATATTTGTGTGTGTGTGTCTGCATGTGCATTGTACACACACGTGTGTTGTGTAAAAAAATATCAGTGAAAATGCATAATTTCTTGGCTCTCATCCTAACCTTTGTGGAACTGGGTGCTGGGATCTGGATATTCGGTGTGCTTAGCAGCACTTTTTAATGAAGAGGTGTTTTCTCCCTTGGAGCTGTCATTCTCTGCCACATCAGAGACTCTTTCAGACAGAAAAATAATTGGCCACTTTCTCCGGAACCGGGGAGCTCCAGGGACCAGCGGAGTGCTCAGCGAACCGGGACAGCAGCTCAGGGTGGTGCCCACTGGTGTCGCCCAGCGGGGCTGGTGCTGCTCCCCACGTGGCCCCTGCCCTTGGCGGTAGCACTCACCCCTCAGTGAGGTCTGGTCGGTGGTGACAGGCAAGACCCAAACCTCAGGAGGAGAAAGGTGAAACAAAATGGACAATTACTTCCAGATCTGTTCTACCAGATGGAAATGCCCGCTTGCTTTACTCTTTTTAAATTTTTTTTTCCTGAAACCTGTGTAATGGCTGCCTAGTGGGATGGTTTTCCATGTTTGCAGCAGGAATTTTTATTAGTTTTTTCCGAATGTGGATTTTTAAACAGCATTTATTCCACTCTGGGTCTGCCAACATCCGCCTTTCATCAAATAGTCCCCAGAGACAGGCAATGCACTAAAAATCCATCCCTTAGAACTTCCCACCTACTACACCCTATGTAGAGAAGTGATGAAATAAATGGCGAAGGCTGGATACTAAGAGCACTTGCCTGGCAGGAGCGCGCCAGTATCCAAATCCTGCCAATGGCTCAAATGCAAACACAACACAGCTTAACCTTCTCGGCAAAGTTCCTCTGGGTCTAGCTCTGCCACTTCCTAGTCACTGCCCACCATCCTGTGACTGCTCCTGTCACCACAGCACAGACCCTGTGGCGTCCCCCTCTTTTGTTCCAGGGGTCGGTGACTGGAGGAGGAGTGGCCCGTGTTCTGCTCAGCTGGTGGCCACCATCTGCCCCGCGGGTAAAAAGCCCCTGCTCCTGCGCCGAAGGAAAAGCGTGTCCTTAGCTTTGCTGTGATACCTCACGGGCCGACTGCTTATCTCTGACTCACTCTCACGTCATTTAGGAGAAAAGGCTGGAAAAAGATCCGGAGGAGCAGCAGAGACAGACACTCCTTTCAGGAACGGAGGAGATCCATCCTGCAGGCAGCAGGAACACAGCTTTAGGAAGATAGGTGCAAGGGTACCGCCCCTGTTTTCTATCATCATCCCGAAGCTCTGTATTTTACCTGCCCAATTGTTCCCCAGCGGTCAAACCTTACACCTTAGACTTTATATAAGAGAAATTGAAAGGTAGGATTTTAGCCTGAGTAGGGTTAAATAATGTGTGAATTAGGCAGAAGTGTTGCCATGATAACATTGTGTTTACCAAGGCCTCACCACCATGTGGACATCAGGGTCTGACTTCTCACACCAAGTTCCTTATTACTTTCTAATGGGTTGTACTTTAAGGCGCTGTATTTTAATTTAGATCCTTTTCTGTTCGTTACATTCTTTTCTGCCCTTCAATCCATAGCCGTGGGCAACAGGAGAACCAGTAACTGCCTGAGATGTGAACAGCGGAAAAGGGAAAAAAATAGTAAAAATAAACAGACAAACCCCAGAAAAACAGACAACCAAAAAGCAATATGAAAAGAATATGCATTTATTATATGGTTTTACGACCTTCTGTGGCATTGCTCATTTGTCTGTATTCATCTGTAAAATTCAAATTCTTCAGGCTAAAATTTTCCCTCACTAACGTGTTAGGAATCAACACAGTCATCAGTGTTAGAAAACACAGTGCTCATACTTCACACTGAACTTATTTGGAGAGAAGTGGTGCAGTGATCACCCACTTCACATTGCCCTTGTGTCGCCGAAAAGCAAATTGTGGTGGTTCCTTTGCGAGGGGTGTGGGGTTTTTGGGGTGGGGTCGGGGGTGAAGATGTAGGTCACATCTTTTTTTATTTCTTCATAATGGAAGATAATTCCTTCTGCTGTGTATATTCTAAATCTCAGCGGCTAAACAAACAATACCGAGAAGGGCAATTCTGCAGGACTGGTACCAACAGCGGGAACCCTCCTGCCGGAGTGAGGAGGTATCTCACCGGAGTGTCCACAGCCGTTCAGCCGTTTCCTCCTTAACTAATGTTTTTCTGATGGAAGTTGTTTTGATGACTTTTTTTTCTTTCTTTTTTTTTTTTTTTTCTTCCTCTCGGGCCATTTAAGCAGAGCGGGGGGCCAACCCCACCCCCCCGCCCGGCGACCCCCCGGGCTCCGCGCTCCGGCGGACGCAGGCTCCGTAGGTGTGGACACCTTTGAAACTGCCGCTCCTTGCCAACGGGATTCCCAGCTGAAATTCACGTGGCAAAGAAAGTGCCCATTTGCTTCAATTATCTTCTAACGACTCCGCTCGCTTGTGCCTTTGGTCTTGCCGCTACCTAGATGGGTAATTTTGGAGCTATTTGCGTGCATGCCCTTGTTTTGAAGGCGCAGAGGTCTGTGAGCTCAAGTACTTACGAACATTTAGTGGGAATTAACAACTGAAAAGGGAGCCCTAAGCACCCCGACCCGGGATCACTGCGGTACCCGGATTTCAAAGCTCCCGGCATTAATCCTGCCGGATCGCCCGCCGGATCTCGCGTTGGCCATGGGGATGCCATGCCCGCCTGCCCGCCGGGGCTCACTCGCGGCTTCTGCCGGGATTCCCTCCGGCAGCTGCGGGGGGCGAGATGTGCCCGGTCGTTCCGCAGGACGCAAGATTTGGCAGCGATGTTTCCAAACTGGTTAAAAGAGCGGGGACAGAGGCGATGGCCAGCATGTCCCCTCGTCCCCCTGCACCACCACCTCCCCAGCCTAAAACTGCCTGCGGGGCAGCGTGCAAGGGGCTGGCCTTGGGCACAGCTCCCAGCCGGATCGCTCCCCGACCCGTCCCGGTGGCGGCTGCCGGGCCTCGCACCGGGGAGCGCCCGGGGCTGGAGCTGCCCCGCAGGGGCACGTTCGGGACACGGTCCCCCGGCGGTCCTTCGGCCCCGACTGCCCCGAGAAAAGGTGCGGACCGGCTGGAAGGGAAGATGCCAGCTCCATCCCGCCCCCGGTAGCAGTGGGATGCTGCTGGGAACCGGGGCGGGCAGCTAGCAAGCCCGAGCCCTCCCTGGGAGAGGAACCCTACAGCTATCTTCTCACCTTCCCGGAGAGTACATATGTCGTCCCCATTCTGTTTTCTGCTTATTTTTATAGCGGACTCGCCCGTCACCGCAGTTATTTAATATGTGGTTCCCTGCTAGGCCTTGGTATTTGATTGCTGTCACAAATAATACCAGGTGAAATTCCTCATTGTTTCTGCAATTACACTGTAGCCCACTGCTATTTGCTTTTTCAGCCCCTAGAGTTAATTGTTTTCCCACTGTATGCCTCATACCAAATGCACAGAGAGCAAACAAAACCCCAAATCTTTCAAAACTTGTATTTCTCAGCTATTATGTTATCAGCAGGAAATATTTCATAGCTCTGACATCATAAGCCCTGAGCAGCATGAAATTTTTCGGGGCCTTCACATGATGAAATTGTACTTTTTAAAGCGAGAAAATAAAAAAGCAGAACATCTTTCTACTGGATTTGAGCTGCTAATTTTAATTTCTGTGATTGCTGAATTCAGGCTTTTTTTATAGTCATTTCTCATAGAAAGCAGGAGAAGCAAGCCAAAATTAGCTATTTAAAACTGTCTGTAACAGATCTGTAAGTACAAATAGGACCAAACTGCCTAGATCTGTGGCTGTCACACCCATGACATGGATCTTGTTATGTTCTCACATCTCTATTGTGTGACTCTCAGGGTGGTTATGGGAACAAATCTATACGTGATTAGGCAATGTTGCTTTAAAACCAGGGAAAAGGTGCTAGGCATCCCTTACTGAAGTTATTGAAGGGTGAAAAAGCAAGCATTTACAAAGAGCTGTTTGGAGATCCTATGCATAAATAATCATAGAATCGTTTAGGTTGGAAAAGACCTCTAAGATAATGTAGTCCAGCGACCAACCCAGCACTGCCAAGTCCATCACTAAACTGCGTTCCGGAGTGCCACAATCTATAAGATGTTTAAACCCCTCCCGGAGTGGTGACTCAACCACTTCCCTGGGCAGCCTGTTACAATGCTTGACAACCCTTCCAGTGAAGAAATTATTCCTAATATCCAAACTAAACATCCTCTGCCACAACTTGAGACCATTTCCTCTCATCCTATTGCTTGTTACCTGAGAGAAGAACCGGACCCCCACCTTGATACAATCTCCTTTCAGGCAGTTGTAGAAAGCAGTCCTCTTTGAGCCTCTTTTTCTCCAGGTTAACAACTCCAGCTACCTCATCTGCTCTTTATAAATTTTGCTCCAGACCCTTCACCAGTTTTGTCACCCTTCTCTGGACTGGGTCCAGCACCTCAATATTTTTTTTTCAGTGAGGGGCCCAAAACTGAACCGAGGATTTGAGGTGTGTCCACACTCTGAGCACAGGGGGACAGTCACTGCCCTCGTCCTGCTGGCCACACCATTGCTGATACAGGCCAGGATGTCATGGGCCTTCTTGGCCACATGAGCACATGCTGACTCATATTCAGCCAGCTGTTGACCGGCACCCTCAGGTCCTTTTCCACTGAACTCTTTCCTTCTCTCCATCTGCTCTTTCCCAAGCCTACAGTGTTCAGTGGGGTTCTTGTGACTCAAGCGCAGGATCCAGTATTTCACCTTGTTGAACCTCACACAGTTTGCCTTGGACCACTGATCCAGCCTGCCCAGATCCCTCTGCAGAACCTTTCTGCCCTCCAGCAGATCAACACTCCTGCCCAACTTGGTGTCATCCATGAACTGTCTGAGGGTGTACTAGATTCTTTCATCCAGATCATCAGTAAAGGTATTAAACAGGACTGGCACCAACACTGATTCCTGGGAAACATAATTTGTGACCAGTTGCCAACTGGATGTAACTCAGACTACCACCACTCTCTGGGCCTGGCCATCCAGATGTTTTTTCACCCAGCAGAGTGTGCACCTGCCAAAGCCATGAACCATATTAAAAATATTAAATGCTTGTCATGCCCATAGTTGTGCTTGTGATCCTAATTTCAGTCTCTTTATTTCACTACATTTCTACAGTTCTGTTTGGACCAAGGAAAGTCATCTGGAAGCTAATGACAATTTAATACTTTTGCCATCTCCCTTACTATAGATTTCCCAAATATTTGTCAAAACAGCAAAGGCATTCACTTTACAAAGACTTACACTTTCTCAAACATACTTTTTTTTTCCTTCTTTAGTCAACAGGGTACCATAGACACAACAACAGAAAGTTGTTGTGTGGTCTTACCTAGTAAAATTAGCTGTTGCCAAAAATTCACTTCTAGTATCAAATATGTTTACCCTTGTCCGTCCATACTTTACAAATTAGGATCAGAGTTTGAGTATTTTGTACTAACCATTGCATTTCCATTTAATTTAAAATTACAGCTAATGATTTTTAGGTGCTATTTTTCTTTGAAGGAGGGGAAAGGAAGTGACCAATGAAGTTGCTTTGAATATCACTTTATTTTCACATACTAAGTTGTTTCTTCCAGGTCCTGTTTCATTGACTTCTGCCTGTTCTTTCTGTTTTGTATACCTTGATGGTAAAGAGCTATTCTTTACTTTCTGATTTTTATAAATTAGCCTTGCCCTTGTTATGGGGTTTATATCTATGTATGGCCATTTTTAAAAAAGATATATGTCTGTATGCTGCCTTTTTAAAGAATGCAGCAGCTAAATTGAATTTACCAAAGGGTAAAATTGCTGTTAATGTGACACCTTTCCTGGTCAATATTAAAGATTATAATAGTTCTTTGGTTTTATAGGACTATTGATTTCCACCATTTGAAGTCCGTATATATGTTTCAACAAGAACTGACTCTACTTTTAAACCCTTTTGTGTACAAGTTTTCTCAGCCTCAGAGGAGGTTTTAAGCTACACTTGTGTCTTTGGGACTGTGTATGTCTGCACACTGAAAATCCCACTCGGCATAAACTAAAATGGATTGATTTTTTTTGCAGCTATAGCAGGACTTGTTTTCATCAGGAAATAAAGAGCATTTTCAGTTAATTCAGTCTCCTAACATTCCCATGAAAGAGATGGACATTGACTTCATGTGACAGAAGAAAGTCCCTGGACACTGAAAGGGTGTAGCTGGCTTCTTAATAAATTCAGCCCCTGAAATTCTGTGACAAGCTGAAATGCCAAGCCTTGCACAGACATATTAGTACCTCCTTGATTTTTCTGAATGCTGTAAGGATTCAATGACCGTGAAAAGAAAGATATCAAGAATTTAAAAGGGAAGCACTAATATTTGAC
This sequence comes from Catharus ustulatus, assembly GCF_009819885.2. Taxonomy (NCBI): domain Eukaryota; kingdom Metazoa; phylum Chordata; class Aves; order Passeriformes; family Turdidae; genus Catharus; species Catharus ustulatus. Next base: position 41,309,653 of record NC_046221.1, on the reverse strand, counting down.
TAGCCGCATCTGAAAAATCCCAGCTTTAGTGATTTAAAAAATGCCATTGAAACATGGTGAAAGAGTGGAAGTTGAAAGTGTCATCCTTCATTTGCCCAGTGTGATACTCTGTGTGTAAGTTGAAGCGGGGCGGGGGAAGCCAACAGAATGAATTACTGGAAAAATAGAAAGAAATCTGCAAAATCTCTGCACAAGCTGGACATAAAAATATTAAAATTATTAAAGCCCTTTGGGAACCAGATGCTAGCAAATTGAAGAGAATATCCAGAAACTTACAGGTAGTTTTTGACCAAAATCAAACAAAGAAAAAAATTACCTCACTGAAACTACACAGATGTAGCATTCAGAAGATACCTGTGAATTCTGCCATGGTGGCAGCAGAACTTCAGGAAAAGAATACAGCAATGGAATATTGTGACAGGTCATTCTAATAACCAAATTTTTTTTAAAGTGTCCATATAGATCCAGTGGAGAGTGTGTGTGTATCCAGATCCATATTTATAAGGATAAAGGTCATATATTGCTATAAATGGTAATATGTGGATTTCCATATGTGCATATACACATATGTAAGTGTGTAACAGCCTGATAGATTCCATTGTTCCAAATTTATCTTCTTAGGCCCTCCTGAGCAGGGTGCTTCTGTTGTACAGTTTCAGTCACAAGAATGAGTCCAAGCAATATGTTGAAGCAGAGGCTGTTTTCCAATACTCTGACAAAAGAAGAAAGGTCTCAATCCCAGCCCAAAAGCAAAGTATTAAATATTTCAGTCCAGTGTGCCACTGCTATCACTTGGGCTGCAGGAAAAGAGCTCAGCTCTTCTGGAACTGCTTTTTTTAGAGCTAGAGATGCTCCTCATTTGAATAAACTCCATGAATATATTTGAATAAAGCCCAACAAAACAAGATAATCTGTAATCCTTCAAAGACCTAGGTCTTTCTTCTTTCAAAAATGTGAGGTTTTTTCGTTTGTTTTTGTGTGTGTGGTTTGGAGGTTATTTTGGTAGATGTACAAACCTAACATGCTCCTTTCTGCTTCACCAGATTCTGGTGTTTCCTACAGGACTGAAATACCCTTCAACTTCTTGCGGCAATGTTCCTGGTCAGAGCCCGTAGAGCTCCGGGGCAGGGAGTAAGCACGGAGCAGACTTGTAGGGGGCCGGAGGGGGCATTCACCCCGGTTGCCTCCTTATTCCCAGGGACGGTAGATTGGCAGGCTATAGGAATGACTAAACTGGGTGCCAAGAATTTGGTACGGTGACTGTGGTAGCTTTAATTTGCGGGACGGAGGAGTGGGTGAATTACAGCTCTTCCCTCAGCGTAGAGAGTGGGGGAAGAAGCCCCCGCGCTACCGGGCTTCCCTCCTGTAGCCCCGCCGAAGGTCTCCGGGCAGCCTTGGTCCGACGGGACTCCAGTGGGAGCAACTCCGACCCCGGACTCCCCCGCCACTGCTGCCAGAGCTGCGGCTCGGCAGGAGCTGCGGAGTACGAGGCAGGGATGGAAGTCAGGCTGCCGTACTCCCGAGCTGAGCTGAAAATAACCCCAAGTCTTAGAAAGATTCCTAAATCCTTCCTTCGTTTGGGAGAGCTTCACCCCTTGCGTATTTTGAACCAAAACGGAAGGGTCTCCCTCTCCCGGGACAGCCACAGGTTTTATGCTCCCCTCTCGGGTGAAATCTGCAGGAAACCTAAACAACATCGAAAGCTTGTCTACCTTGCCCAGATGAACGCGAGATTACCTGAGTTTTGAGGGAAAAAAAAAAACCCGCAGCAGCTTTTACGCGGCACCCGAAGGAATGTTTGAAATAATGTGTCCCCTTCAGTCTATGTGACCGTAAAATTAACTCCCTTAAAACCTACACAGTAGCTCTGTAAAATGTCCTTCCGTGCCTGCCCTAGCCCGGGAGAGGCAGAGCCCGAGGGAGCGGGCTGCCGGAGCGCAGTCCCGGCTGGAGCCGGCCCCGCCGAGAGGAGCCGCTCCGGAGCTCTCCGGCCGCGGGAAGGGGCTCAGCAGATCGGCCTCGGAAGCGCCCGGCAGGACGCTCCTCGGCTTGCTTTGCTTTCAAAGCAGGGCGGCTTGGCCGAGCCCTGCTCCACTCCGCACCTCGCGGCTCCAGCGACTGGTTCGCTTCGTGCCGAAGCGTCGGACTTTTCCGACACATTTTTGTCTTATTCGATCGAACGAGATCCACGCAAAAAAATTGAGGCAAGCATTGTCCCGAAGAGAACGTGTGGTTAGGGCTGGGGCTGGTATTTCATTGCCGGCTGTGATCAGCCTAGCCCAGGTTCCCGCCTGTGTGGCCGCAGCCTGAGGTGGGCACAGCAGCGACCCTTTCCCCCATCTCTCGGCTCCCACCGGGGGTGGAAGTTGAGTCTTGCCCGTCCCCGACCTCGGCGGCCGCCACCGGGCGTGCGCCGCCGCCCGCACCTGCCAGCGCCCGGCTTGTGCAGGATGCGCATCCCGGCGGGGCTCCGGCAGCGTCTCGGCCCCGGCTCTCGGCGGCCACTCTCAACGGTTCGCCGTTTATCTCAGTTGCCCAGTGCGGCGCGGCCCGGCGGGAGCGAGGGCCAGGGGGCCGAGGAGGCGAGGAGGGCGGCAGTGCTGGGCTATCCAGCCCGGCCGGATCCTTCTGTCAGGCAACGAAATCCTGGCTGCTCAGCGGGTCTGGTTTAAAATTCAGCCGTGAGATAGAAGCAGGTGCTCGCAGCGCTCCCTGCGAGATGGCCGGTGGCGGGCAGAGGGCGAGGGGCTGCGGATTTGTGGCTGCAAATCATCCACGCCGGCTCTGCCTGCTCCACAAAAACACACGGGCATCTACCCCTTCCCAAGCGCTGTTCCCTACCCTTTTGGGGCTAAAGGCTAGGGGATTTGCGCTGAGAAAAAGCCCGTACAGATCTGGCACCCGCCTCAATTAAAAATCTGCCTTCCCGGTGGGAGATGCTGAATAGGAACGCGGGTTTTGAGAAATCGACTGCCGGGTTCCTGAAAACTGGAATTGAGGTCTGAACCCGCCACTTTCCACAGATAAGGTGAAACGTGTTAACCCCATGATAAGGATGCTGCTCAGGGAGCGGAGAGGGAGGACAGATACTGTTGGACTCAGCAGAGACACAAGCCGAATTGTTTGAACGGCGAGGTGGAGAGGTTGCGGGTGCCAGTGTCCTCCGCCCCATCTCAGCGGCCCGGTTGATCGCCGCTCTCCCTTCCTGATGGCTGCCCACACAAACCTTTGCACTTCGTCCCTATCTCTCGCTCAGCGCCAGGGATTTTCCTTACGCGCCCGAGCGGTAGGACGGTGCCACCTCAGCAAAAGGTTGTGGGGGTTTTTTTGTGGGTTTTTTTGGTTTTGTTTTGTTTTTTGTTTTTATTTGGGAAGAGGGGATGCCGGCGGTCCCTCCACTGCAGCCACCGTGAGGTGATGAGGAGCTCCCCACAATGCGAGCGACATGGGGGCATGGAGCGGGACAGAGCCCCTCGGGTAGCCGGCTGCGGGAAGGGGGGGCCATGGAAGGGGACGGGGCACACACCAAAGTCACAGGTGACTTGTTCCAATTAGTAGCTGTCTAATTAAATTAGCGTTACGCGGCCCAGCCAATGGGCCGGCGGGGGTGGAGGGCGACGATGAGGCAGCCCGGCGCAAGCCCCTCCCCGGCGGGCCGAGGAGCCGGGCGCGCTGGTATAAATTGACTCGGCGGAGCAGCGCTGAAGCGCAGCCTTGCGCGGTCATCGGTTAGGGTCGACAGGATTGAGTGGGAGCTCCAACGCACCGCCCATCGAGGATGCAGCTGGGTGAGCCGCTGCCATTCTACCCTCTGGAGAGCGGCGGGCGCGGCGGAGCCGCAGGAGCTGGAGCCGGGACGGGCACTGCTGGCGCCTCCCGCGGGCCGCCCGGTCCAGGATCGCCGCCGCGGCTCGACCTGGATAAGATGCCCAAGAAGTTTGGGGCGGCCCCCGCCATGCTGGGCGAGACGGAGGCTGTCGAGCCGCCTTTCGCCGCCCCCAAGCCGGACGGCCGCAAGGCCACCCCGTGCGGTGACGAGGAGCTGCCCCCGGCCGCCGCCGCCCGGTACTCCATGGACAGCCTGAGCCCCGAGCGCTACTACCTGCAGTCCCCCGGGCCGCCCGCCGCCGACCTGGGTGGGCCCTGCGCCCTGTTCCCGTACCCGCCGGCGCCGCAGCCCGGCACCGTGTACCAGCCGCCCGGCGGGCCGCGCTACCCGTACGGCTCCGTGCTCTCCCCGGGCGGCTTCGCGGGCGCTGTGTGCCCGCCCGGCGGCCGGGCGCAGTTCGGCGGTGGCGGCGGATACCAGTACGGGCAGGCGACGGGCGGCGGAGCCCTCTACGGCCCTTACCCGCCGGCCTCGGGCTCCTGCGGCGGGCTCGGGGCGCTGGGGGTGCCAGCCGCCGGCCCGGGCATGCGAGCGCAGATCTTCCTCTGCAACCGGCCCCTCTGGCTCAAGTTCCACCGGCATCAGACGGAGATGATCATCACCAAGCAGGGCCGGTAAGTGGGCGCAGGCGGGGGTGGAAAGGGAGGAAAGTGGTGTGGTGATCGGGAGTGGGGGGAGGTGGCACCCCCGGGGACGCTCCGTGTCGGGCGGTGTTTGCCCGCTGCCCCGGGAAGGAGGTGCGGGCTCTCTCCGTCGGTGCTGCCCTGGGATGCTTTCCCCAAAAAGCGACTCCCCAGTTTCCCCACACACCGCGGCTGGGGCATAAGGCGGGGATCGGCTGGGGCTCGCCGCTTGTTTCCTTAGTCTCTTCGGTGCCGGGACGGACGGGGCACTCCACGGCCGCCCACAGCATCCGCCGGAGCCCGCGCCCCCTCCCCCGGCTCGCCTCACCATGCCTTGTGGTTTTCCTCCTTTCCCCAGGAGAATGTTTCCCTTCCTGAGCTTCAACATCACCGGCCTCAACCCCACGGCCCACTACAACGTCTTCGTGGAGGTGGTGTTGGCGGACCCCAACCATTGGCGTTTCCAAGGGGGCAAGTGGGTGACCTGCGGCAAAGCCGACAATAACATGCAAGGTAGGTGCAGGTTCCGGGGGTCTCCTTACCCCCTTTTCCCGCGGGTCGGTTTCTCGGAAAGGGTTCCCAGTTCTCCCCCACCCCGCCCCCCGCAGGGTCTTCCCCACACCCAGCATCCTGCCGAGGGACGAGCTGCGCTTTTAAGGTCGTCTTGCGCCTCTTTGTGCGGGAGGGGGGCCGTCGGGGAGCCGAGGGGCTGCGGGCGGCGGAACAAAACTCCGTGCCCGACCGGCGTTTCACTGGCTCGTCTCCTCCAGGCAACAAGGTCTACGTTCACCCTGAGTCGCCCAACACCGGGGCTCACTGGATGAGGCAGGAGATTTCATTCGGGAAGCTGAAACTAACGAACAATAAAGGTGCTAACAACAACAACGCGCAGGTAAGGAGGGGGAAGGAGGCTTGAGGGGCTCTTGGTGTGGCTCAGCGGGGGAGTCCTGGGGTTTGGGGGCTTTTAAGGCATTTCATCGAGCCTGCTAGATTACTGTAATTGTGACTCGTTCCCTTGAACTGGGTCACATAGTTTTTCTTTGTTTCACCGTATGAATAGTTGAAAATGTTGGAATATAGTAAGTGCGAATTTCTTTTGTTTTAGCCAATACATTGATCCTCTGGAGTCGCTCAAAAAGTGGGAGGGTAGCTGATAGCTTTTAGTGAAACAGGGCTGCAAGCTGTGACTCAGCTCCTGATAACATTTAAAACTGCTCAATTTCTAAAACAAGAGATTATAATTTACAGGAATAAGATATCATGCTGTCAAATGTCTTTAAATGGCAAATGCAGTTTGTCTAAAGATGCTGTTTCTTTCATTGTTTCTTTTAGATGATAGTACTTCAGTCCCTACACAAGTACCAACCCCGACTTCACATTGTGGAAGTGACTGAAGATGGTGTCGAAGATCTGAATGATTCCTCAAAGACTCAAACATTTATTTTCCCTGAAACACAGTTCATAGCAGTTACAGCCTATCAAAACACTGATGTAAGCATGCATGTATAAAAATTGCAATGAAGAGTAAAATTGACATGTGTGTTCAGCATCTCATCTTAATATGTTCTGCTTTCGCTTTTAGATTACACAGCTCAAAATTGACCATAATCCTTTCGCAAAAGGCTTCAGAGACAACTATGACTCGTAAGTATACCTCTCTCTTCTTTTGCACGTGTGTCAGTCTAGGAGGTGTGATTCTGGCATGAAATATCTGTGGGAAGGTTTTTCTTTAAACGCTAATTCAGTTATTCAGCACCAGTACTACTTCTACTGGCAATTTTGCTGTTGTTAATATGTCTGAATAGTGTCAGAATGTCTGAATTTCTAGATGACCTCTCTTTCTGCTGGCTACTCAATTTCAGTAGGGAACTTGTGCTGGCAGAACCCAGCTGGCCTGAAGTACATTGGGTGTCTCCAGAACAGGCAGCTGCTTTAAATTGCCAGCAGAAGACTTGCCTAACAGTCGCTTTCTACCTTCACTTGTGCTGTTGCTTGTAGCAGTAATAGAAATATTACAGTGGTCTAGGAAAAGACCCTACTAAATCAGATTAAAACAAATAGCCATCCAGTTATATGTAGTTATTATTCTAATTGAGAAATACTTAGTTTATTCGTGTTTGTGTGTTGTGTTAACTGTCATACTGGAATTGTAAGGAAAAACCACTCAGTATTCCTCTTTTATGTTGTAGCATGTACACAGCTTCCGAAAATGACAGATTAACTCCATCTCCCACGGATTCTCCTAGATCCCACCAGATCGTACCCAGCGCCCGATACAGTGTGCAGCCCTTCTTCCAGGAGCAGTTTGTCAACAACCTGCCCCCGGCCAGGTTTTACAACGGTGAGAGAACCGTCCCTCAGACAAATGGCCTGCTGTCGCCGCAGCAGAACGAGGAGGTGACCAGCCCTCCTCAGCGCTGGTTTGTGACGCCCGTGCAGCAGCCCAGTGCCAACAAACTGGACATGAACTCCTACGAGACAGAGTATTCCCACAGCACCTTGCTCCCTTACGGCATTAAATCCCTCCCCCTTCAGACGTCCCACGCTCTAGGATACTACCCCGACCCGACATTTCCATCCATGGCAGGCTGGGGGAGCAGGGGCTCTTACCAGCGAAAAATGACCACAGGACTAGCTTGGGCCTCAAGAACAAGTCCTCCGGGATTCACTGAAGACCAGCTTTCCAAGGACAAGGTGAAAGAAGAAATGGGCTCGTCCTGGATAGAGACTCCACCCTCTATCAAGTCTCTAGATTCAAATGATTCTGGAGTCTACACAGGTGCTTGTAAGAGAAGACGGCTTTCCCCTAGCACTTCCAGCAACGAAAATTCCCCGACAATGAAATGTGAGGACATTAATCCTGAGGACTATAACAAAGACACTTCAAAAGGCATGGGCTACTATGCGTTCTATGCTAGTTCTTAAAGCATCTTTTTTATTCCAATTGGCTGAAATTTTTTTTTCAGGGTGGCCTTGGGGTTTTTTTGCATTACAATTGCCAAAAAGACTCTTGCCTTCCACCTTGAGTTGTGTGCAATTTTAAAGAAGGTGCCAAAGCTTTTTGACTGTTGCAGGTAACAAAGCAGGGAAAAAGCAAACCATGGGAGAATCCTTCCCCTTTTTAGAAGGAAGGGGGTTGTAGGGAGGACTTTAGTGTCTAAATATCTTGCATATTTATTGGAGTCACTGAAGTGCTCAGTTTGGGTTGGTTCTGAGGCCTGATCAAATCTATGCACTCCTGAGCAAGGTAAGGGGGTGGAATCCCAAATTTCATTTTCTTCCCTGTTTGATAAGAGGGAACTGCACAAATGCTATGTTCTGCTCTAGACTGAGCTGGTTTATTCAATCTATCCACAACAGTTGGGTGAGTTGACTATTACTCAGCTACAGCATACTTTTTTGGCAGAAAATGCCAAAAATAAGGCCTGCCTGCCAGGCAGGATTTTCACTTGAAGGTCTTATTGCCAACGACAGGATTGCAATGACCAAATCTGATTTTTTTAGCTTAGAACTTGCGTTAAAAAAACCCTGCCTCCATCCCAAAAGCCTAACCTTTATTGAGGTGGCCAAAACAAAGTGTACAGTTGTGTTTTGTCTAGGTACACTATAGAATATTGTGGAATAATGTATAAATAGTTGACTTATAGCTGTTCAGTTGGAAGGACATCTGGTGGTATTTTAAAGTTCAAGTTGTGTTGTTTTTTGGTTTTTTTTGGTTAATAAAACTTAGCATATGAAGCATTGCAAAAGGAGACTCCTATTTATGTGTATGTCAAGTGACTTTCTCAGCTGCCCTGTATGAAACTGGAAGTGATGTGACTTGACCCATTCATGCCTCTACTTTCAGCCATTTTAAACTGATCAGTCCCAGAGCAACTGGCCCACAAACTTTTTCCCCTCCCAAGAAACTTGTTTCTGTTTTGTTTTTTTCTATGTACATAGTTTTTAATAAAGGTAGTGGTGCCAGGCATAAGAGGGTGTATGCCTTATCTTTGCCTCTGCTGGGTGTCCCAAAGTGGGAGGAGGGAGCACAATCCTACGGGTTGTGAGTTGTCTGTAAATCTAACCATCCTTTGCAATGCTGACGCTTTTGTGGGTGGGTTTCTTCCTTTTTTTTTTTTTTTTAATTTAAGTCTTTTGGCTCTTGCTTTGCTACGGCTCTCCCGTGCATCTGCACAAACCGGCAGCCCCAGGCTTGCTCCAAAAGACGACGGTCTTGTATCCCTGCCTCTGCGACAGGCGCGGTGCGAGCGCGGCAGCGAATTGTGAACCCACCCCACCTCCGGGGCTGCCTCCGCCCGCCGCCCCCTTCTCACCTCCTCCGCTTCCCGGAACAAGGCAAGAAATTCCCCTGCCCGCTTATCTGAGGGGAAAGCTTCTGGCAGAGCGATTGAATCCCGGCTCCTGCGGCAGCGGGACCCCTTTCCTGAGGATATGCAGGCAGTAATGGGATTAAGCTGTTAACGATTCCAGGCTGCAAACAAAATAAAGCCAGGGCTCCGTCCGGGACTGTCCCCGGTGGGGGTGATGCTGTCGGGGGGCAGCGGCAGGGGCTCCCTCTCCTCCGGAGCGGGGCGCGGCGGGTGTCCGAGGAGATTTCGATCTGCGCTTCGCTTCTCGGGACGAAGCTCTGACTCTGCGCAGTGGCAGCTGTCCTGTCCGCTCCTCCTCTGCCCAGGGCCCCCAGCTGCAGCAGAGTGGGGACTTGCGGCAATTTCTAAGAGTCTAGGGCCCGAGTATATTATTCCTTTCTTGGTTAATTTATTTTTGTTTTTTTTCCAGTGGGGCCACCCCCTCCCGGAAAAGCCCCGGGCCGGGCTGTCCCCCATCCCCAGGCAGCACGCCGCCCGTCCCTAGCCACCCTGCAAGCACCGATTACACAGCACGATTCCGCCGCGCTGCGTTATTAAAAGCTGTATATTTTTGCACCGCACGGCGAAAAAATAACTTAATACTTGTGAAAACTCCTCACACTGTTTAATCGAAACGTAAGTGCCTAGCTGGCCCCAATTAACACCTTGTGATTATAATGCATTCCTAAAATGGGGTGTCAGACGCCAAATTGTGAATAAAGGTATCTAATTAATCTTCATAGGATGACACTGATAAACAACGCCAGATTTAAATAAAGATCAAGGAACTGAATAATTTTTATTTGTTTACATTAGCAGAAGATAAAGTTAACTACCCCTACACTTTGCTTCGTAATGTGATTTACTGCCACAAGCAACGGGCTGCGGGCGGAGAGCCCCGCCTCGCCTCGCCTCGCCTCGCCGGGCTTTTTCTCGCGGCTTTGGAGGGAGGGGGACACCCCGAGGGTGAGTGAGTGTCCCTTCCTCCGCAGCCCCCACGGCCCCGCGTGTGCCGGGAAACGCGGCAGCAGCTCGGGCTGGCAGCAAGCGCTGGGAGGGAGCGCGCTGCTTCCGACGGCATGGACACTGCGTGCGGGTGTCAAACAGGAACTGGACGGGCACGGTGGCTGCAGAGCGAAATAAAGAAATAAATAAGAGTTGTTTGCACCACTGCGGAGAGAGGTGGAGTGAGAGCCCTGCCCGATGAAGAGGGAAAACTTCGTTCTAGGTCGGGAGGAATCTGAACCTCCGCTGCTGTCAGCGGGGTAAAGGCGCTGTCCGACTTCGGGGCTCGGCTCCTTCCCCCTGCTGGCCCCGTGAAGCCGGGATACGCACCTGGGGCCATTCCCCGCCAGTTAGCATCTCCCTGGGGTATTCCCTTACTTTGAGCTGAGGCAGTGGTTCCGGGCTCTGGGTGCGTAGCCCCGTTTTTTAAACAGCGCAAGTGCCCGGCGGGGCAACAGCAGCACGGGAGATGGGTTCGTCCGATGGATTGAGCCAATTCCTCACCGAAGACTCTGTTTTTTTGGTGTTGTTTTCGTTAACAAAACGAGAACAAACCTTTGCTATTTTTTTCCCAACGAAACTTCATTCCTCTCTGCTCGCCCCAAACCGTATCGCCGCCGCTTCACACCCGGCGGGAAAAGCGAAACGACCCCGAAACTTCCGACGGCACCGCCCGATCCTCCGTGGAGAGAGGGCTCCTTCCTCCTCAGGGCGGCCACCTCAGTGCTGCGGGGAGGAAAGGGCAGATATTTCTCGGTGTGTTGTCTCTTCGAGTAACGGGATGGGGTTTTACTTTCGATCTGAATTTCCGCTCCCAACTTCCTCAACGCCGCCTTTTTAACACCTGCTCGCTTGTTCCCACCTCCTCCCCTCTGAGGGGAGCGCGGCGTTAATAGAGGGGGCTTTCCCGGGAAAAGTTATTTTTACAGCCCCCGCTCAGGGTCACCTCTGAGGCGGAGACCGCCGGGGTAGGAATAGGCCCCCGATGGCTCCTGAGGTACCGCTACTCTTCAGAAATTCCCCTTCCCAGCGGGAATATCGGGAGCCCTCACCCCTGCCGGGGGAGTCGGCGATGGACGGGTGTGGGGTCTCGGCTCTGCGTAGAAAGTGGAGGTGGAGGGAATGAGGCTGGGGAGACGGGGCCCGCCGGCACTTCCCTCATGCCCGTCCACCCCATGAAATGATGACTTTCATTTATTATTATTATTATTATTATTATTATTATTATTATTATTATTATTATTATTATTATTATTATTATTATTATTTTGTTACTGCCCTACATTTTTTATACATTCAAGCCCAATTCCCCAGCCCCCTGAGCTCTATAGCCCACTCATCCTTTTCCCCCAGATCTTCATAGCTGTGATCATAATAATGTGAGTGTGGCTAATATAAATATTAATCTAATCCTTATTGGAAGGATTTTAGTGCTTTCTGGGTATCACAGATATGTAATCCAGGAGAGAATGACATTAGCCTGAAAGTGTGGAGTGCAAACTATGATTTGAATAAAAAGATAGGGTGGTATCTAATATTTCCTTTAGGGAGTACTATACTCTGAGCTGTCACAACCGATTGTGTAAATAGAGGAGACTGAGGGATGTGATCCTAATCATATTGATGAAACATTCATCTGAAAGACCGAGCGCAACCAGAAGGGACTCACTAGGAATACAATTAAATCCTAATCTGGGCAGGAGGAATCCTCTGCAGGCTTTCCTCTAACCTGCCACAGTCTCCCCCATTTTCGTTTCAGAGTCAGATACAATGTAGGAGAGGAAGGGGAAATACAGGAGAGGTGGAGAACTGTGTGGTTTGCCTGCCCTGAAGGACTGCATAAACACAGGGAGTGCTGGGTGGAAATTGCAGATCAGAGTCTGCAATTCTGATCCTGATGAATAAAAATAAAGGCCTAACTTTAGTCACAGGGAAATTATCTGCCTGGAGAGGGCTTCCACCTGAGAGTGATGTTAATCAGGTGCAGGAAGTCTCTGTTTCTGGAGGAAGAGTCCTTTTCCCACACAGGCTTTGACTGTTAGGTCAGTTCCAGACTGCTGAGCAAAATTGATTTTTCTGTCTGTTGTGTGCTATTTAGTTTCCTTCTGCAGCAGGGAACTGTTTTCTTGCTGATGTTTATTAGCAAAGGGATTAATTTCCAACCTGATTTGACCAATGCCTCTCGAAAGATGATCTGGAAATCTTCTGGATGAATGTGGATGAGACAGGGCTTCAGATGATGTGGTTCCTGCAACAGCACTAAACCCCAGCTGCCTGCTCTTCATCTATCTTGCTTTTGGGGAAGGAATTGAGCAGGTGCGTTTTCCTAGCATGAGCAGCATTTGGTGTACACCACTAAAATAAATGAAAGTAATGAATACCTAAATTCATGTAATGGTGATGTTTGCAGCTTGAGAAGAAACCTATATTCTTCATCTTCTTACTGTCAGGCTTCTTTGAGTGTCTGAGACCAAATCTGATCAGGTGTTTTTAGAGCTTTTCCAAAGTCACTTGTTTTCTATCATCAAGCTCAGGCAAAAACCAAAATGATTTCCTTCTTCCTGGAGTGTTCTCCACAGAAAGAAAGACCCCCGCCCCAAAAAAGATCAGTTCTCTCTCTGTGGGGAGTGATGTCTGTAAATGAAGAAAGGATGTGTGGAGTGGGACGTCCATTAACAAATCTGTGTTAGGAGCTCCATGTAAATCCATATTCTCTTCTCCTGAAGTAGGAACTCTGCAGTTTGTAGATGGACTCTTGTGGATGAAATAGGCACTGCTAAAATGTGTGCCCCATCAAATAGTATCCTTTTAGCAGGTTTGAGAGTGAAACTTCACATTAAGTTTCCTCTGTACTGTGATTTTTATATGGCAGGACACAGTAGGGGTCTGTTCTGTTATAATCTCTGGTTTTCTTGGAGCAGGGTTCTGTGGTGTGGGCAGGGCACTGATCATTAAACTTCATGGAGTAGTTATAATTCCATTTGTCCACAAAGCAATGTAGGTTTTGTAAATTGCTTGGCATAGTTGCAAACTTCCTTTGAGGAAGAAAACAACCTTTATTAGGAAACAAAATAATTTGGTAATATATTAGAGTGGGCTTCTTTTAGTGATAAATTCTCAACAACAGAAATTTTATTGCTTTCCTCTGCTCACATACCATGCCAAGTAGAAATATTATAGCATTATATTCCTTCCCTGATGAAGGTATGATTTGAGCAAGCAGACCTGTTAAACTGACACTGCAGAGGACATGTCAATGCAAAGATGGCTTTTCACAATAGCATGTAAATTTTATCCTATCTCTTACTCCAGATAGGACAGACAAAGCCTCTCTTGTGTTGCCTGGTGCCCTCTGATACCTTGGTTAGCTTATTTTCCATTAACTTTGTGTTGTATATTGCAAGATTATGGTTAACCCAACTCTTCTGTTACTTCTTTCAGCAAAGACAGGGCTCAGCTCTGCTACCTTTGTATTGCAGCTCCTTTGCAGCATTATTTGAGAGGAACTGTCAGGTAAATTTCTTGTTTTGAGAGGAAAGATCTTTGATCCAGAAGAAGAGTTTCGGCAAAATCTGTGACATTTGAGTGGTCTTACTTTTACTCACAGGAAAAATTATGTTTCTAAAATTTGTGCCAGTAATGATCCTGAATAGCAGATAAATCTGCATTGTACATCTCTGATTCAAATATACAAGGTATTTCTCTACTTCTTCTGCTTAAATTATATGTGCATAACAAAACTCTGGAAATGTCTGCTGTTGGGATAGGGTAGAGAATAAGGGGTTATTTTTCAGTCCCATCCATTCCCTGCTTCAGTTCACCGCGCAGCAGCAGAAATGCTCATGCTGGCACTGAGCAGAAAGAAGAAATGGAGCAGAATGTAGATATGAAAAATTTGTATATTCCTGCCAGGAGTACTGGTGACTGCTTTCAGCGGTATAAGCAGTAGTACTTGTGATTGTTTTTTTTTTTCCCCTTCCATACCACCACTCACCATATAATTGCAACACATGACAGTGAATGTCTTGGTGATGACCTGGCCAGTTTAGGTACTGAACTTCAAAAGCAAGGCTGGTATAAACACTCCTGAGGACTTTTGGCTAGGGTGGAGATGCCACAGTGGTACAATCCCAGCATTTAGGTGTCTGTGGGCACATGGTGAAATGTTGTAGGTTTAGAGCACCTCTCATAGCCCAAAACAGCCGTCCATGGGCATGCAGTTGTTCTAACATTTACTTTGTGTTCCTTGACTGTGGTTAGGTCTTGCTAGCAATTTCCTTATTCCAGCCATGGGAAGAGAAAGTCTTTCCCATAGGCCACAGCAAACACTAGCTCCCTGTTTTTGCTGTACCACAAAAAGCTTAATGGTATAGTGGAACATGTGTAATAGCCAGAATGTGGCTTCTGCTCCCAAAAACTCTGATGAACATGTGGGTTTCTTGTTTCTGATGTTCCCACTCACTGAGAAACCTTGGAGGATGTGCTATTAATTCCACTGGAAATTGGCTGAAATATTAGGAGTTTCAATGTCTCCTGGAGCTGCAGGAAGGATGCTCTATGGTAGGCTGCTTTTCATTTCACATTTGGCTTGGGACAAGGGATGTGTTTGGCTCTAGTAGACTACACAAGAAATGAACAAGCGAAAAATAGTGAAGTATTTTACCACAGACTTCAAAAAAATAGATGCCACAACCATTGATAGGATTGTTCTGAATTCTGGGGCAATGACTGACTTTTGCTAGACTGGATTGTGGGTGTTTTTGGTAAGTGGTTAAGGTGTCTCCCTCTGACTTGTATTTAGTCTCTGTAGAGAAGCATGAAGGATACAATTTGAGACACAATGCCCTTAAAATGTTTTCTCAACCTACCCTGGGAGTGGAGGTTTAAAATAAAAAAGTCTACTCTAGGACTGGAGATTAAAACAAGAAAACAAACTCAAAACCCCAGATCCATTTTGTTGTTGGTAGTGTGTTCTCCAAACCAGGAGTTTGAGGGAGAGCAAAAGCATCAGGAGACAACAAATTGTGCTCCTCCACCCTATTCACATCCATCACGCTTGATCTGCATCGTTCTCCACGCTGATATTTCACATTGTTCTGCTGAGAGGTGCTAATGGCTCATCCTGTTTAAAGATCACTGACATATAGAGCAAAAAACTCTCTATAGAAAAGTTTAAAGATTGACCATAACCACACCTAGAAAAAAATCCTGATGGACAACAAGTAGATTAACTCTCTTTTGTCTTTCAATGTCCTATATTATAACAGCTACAGAGCTTCATAGGCTAAAGCTCTCAAGTAGGGCATTTAAAGCAAAAAGGTCTTTTATGGCATGCCTTTACTGAAGAGGAAGAATAAATCTGTGGCAGGGGGATTGAGCTCGTTTATGGTTCCATTTATTGTTAGAAAGAGATATGAATCTCTCTATAGTCTTTCCTTTGTCGGCTTTGCTTGCACTTCTTACCTTGGACCAGCTGTGGGGCTCATCCAATTTCCCTATGAGTCTGTTCGTTTTAGAGACTTGGCAGAAAACACATCCAGGAGAAAAGCATTCTGTTGGGTTCTCGGGTTGGGTCGGCTCAACTAAGGCCCAAACAAGAGCATAGGCAGTGCAGAGGAGAGGGCAGGATCTGGTTTTGGTGTAACCTTATGTTTGCCAATTTTGTAATACTATGAATGGTGAAATTGCAGATTTCTCATTCGAAAAGACAAATTTCTCTCCTTCAGATTAAATGGTGTTTTCCCGAGCTGTTGGGATCAATGTTTCATGCCTTTCCATTCCTTTTGAGTGTCCAGAAAAGCTGAAGTCCCAGAGAGAGAATTGCAAAGTCACTCACTGTGCCGTGGCTGTAGTAAATTCGGGGATCAGACAGGAAGAGATGACAGGGAACACTGTAATGCAAATATTGCTTGGGTGTGTGCCTTTTCTTGTTCAGGCTGGTGACCCTGCAGTGTTACTGAATTTAACTGCATTTAATGACATCCCTATTGGGATAGGTTTCCTGGGGCTAATTTGTGAACAATGAGATATGCTTTGAGTTAACAACTTTTGCATTTGGTTCTGGAAGCAGAAAATATTTCCTTTATCTTTGTGAGAAAGCTACAGTTGGAGAAAACTAAAACCCAGTGTATGAGTAGCAGGCTGTGCTAATTTGTACAACTGGAAATTCATATTTAGGGACTGGCTGATTAAGACATGGTCCATATTGTGCTGCATAGGCAACGATATGTTTGGGGTCATCTGACAGGACACTTGGAAATTCCAGCCAACAGTAACTGAGGAGAGAAAGAGATGAGTACATAGCTGTGTGGTGGCCATTGTGCAGGCACACCTAGTTTGAGTGGCTTATACAAATCTTTGTCTCATTTCAAAAAGATGATGCATGCATTCAGGAACATGGGGCTGTAACTCTTCAGTCTTAAGAAACCAAAAAGCAGAAAAGATCCTTGGTTCTTGACTTAGTCTTGCAGAACTGTTGATTCAGGAATGACACACATACTTCATTCTAATGTTTGAACTCAGGAGTAAGGTGCTCTCTGTTCATCCCTGTTGGCCTTCCACCATGCCTGTTTAACTTCCTGCATACAGGAATAGGCTGTCATGCTTTGAGGTGATTGTTCTTTGTCTGTGCCCAGCTCTCACAGGCTTCCCTTTCCCTTCCTCAGCAGTCTTCCATGGGATCCTCACCAAGAATAGCTCTGAATCAAGCTGAATTCTGCTCTGAAGGGCTGGTTTGTAACTCTATTTTTTGTCTTTCTCACTTCTCAGAGCTTTTATCACAATCTTACAGCTGCCCTTTAGATCCCATTGTAAGAAGTCCAGAAGACTCAAATCAGAAGTCATGTGCACAAAGAAATTACCATCAACACAGACCAGAGATATGGATTGTGTCTGCCCAGAACATTACCCTATCTGCAGATATCAGGGTGGTTCTCATCCTGAGTGCTAGAGGGGACCAGAGCTCTGGACTACCAGCTCATGGAGCTTCCTTCAGCCTTCAAACAAAGGTTTCTCCTCCTTCCCCTCTTGATCAGGGGGCGGTCTGTAGCAGTGCCCTAGTACAAAATCATCAGTGTTGGACTATTCTCTGATCCTCACCCATGTCTGGACTCACTTGTCACTTGTTCAAAGCAAAGCAGTGTATCTTGTAGCCAGCCCTTTGCATGGGCTCCAAGTCATCCCTACTCCTCACCTTCCCAGTGCGTTTTTTCTCAAGTGCTTGTATTCATTCTTAGCATCACTCCAGCCATGTGAGCTATCTCACTGTGATCTCCTAGTCCCTTTGAGATGCCACCAAGCAATCTCCTTTTTACATCAGTTTTCAGACTGCAGGTGCTTTCTTTAGGTTTCTCTGGGATTTTTTTGCCACAGTCCCTGGGGTTTCAGATCCTGAGGGATGAGTGCTGCTTTTTGGAGCTGCCTTTTTCTCTCTCCTTCTGTCTGTCCCTGAGTGCCCACCCCTCTTTCAGCAGTGCTTTGTTCTTGTCTCTCGTCAAGTAAATGGCAGTACTAAAGGC
This sequence comes from Catharus ustulatus, assembly GCF_009819885.2. NCBI lineage: Eukaryota > Metazoa > Chordata > Aves > Passeriformes > Turdidae > Catharus > Catharus ustulatus. Next base: position 41,292,267 of record NC_046221.1, on the reverse strand, counting down.
GTTTTAGTTTCTCATTGCACGGGTTTGGTTGCACTGTGGAGCTGGATGCTCCAGCAGCCCTTGAGCTTGTGACTGCTCTGAGGGTGCCTGAGGTGTCAAGCTTTGGCACTACATCACCTCGAGTTCCTGTGGTGGGGAACTGGCTTTCTGGAGGCAGTGGTAGAGGGAATAAGTGCTCACAGGGCCTGGCAGTAGGGTCTTGCATGGATACTCTCTGGACTGGTGTGCCAGTGCCAGGGTGTTTCTGCTGACTGGTGTGGGGACCCAGTTCCACCTGCTCAGCAGCAGCCTGCACAAGGAGAGAGCCTGGATCAGCAGGCTGGAAGCTGATGGGTGGTTCAGTAGCAGAAAAAGGGAGGCCTGACTCTGGTGGGTGTACAAGGGAAAGAGAAAACTTGGAGGCCTGGATCAGCATTGAAGGTCATGCCAGGCATGCAGTGTTGAGAAGAGGAAGGCACAGAATGAAAATCTGAGCTGGGTGAGGAAAGTCAGTTGCAGAGCCAGGGTGAAGATGTGTTAAGTATCAAACAAAGCCTGCTGAAAGAATGGAGCTGGAGTCCAAAAAAGGGCAACAAAGCTGGTGAAGGGCCTGGAGCACAAGTCTTATGAGGGGCAACAGAGGGAGGTGGGGCTGTTTAGCCTTGAGAAAAGGAGGCTCAGGGAAACCTTATTGTTCTCCACAACGACCTGAAAGGAGATCGTAGCCAAGTGTGGGGTCAATCTCTTTGGCCACATAATGGGCAATAGGACACGAGGAATCTGCTTCAAGTTGCACCAGAAGAAATTTAGATGGGATATTAGGATAAGTATCTTTGCTGAGTGCTCAGGCATTTGAACACACTGCCCAGGGAAAATAGTGGAATCATTGTCCCTGAAGGTGTTCAGCAAATGCGTAGACATGGCACTTGGGGATATTAGTTAGTGATGGAGATGACAGTGGTGCATGGTTAATGGCTTGGACTTCATGATCTTAGAGGCTTTTTCTAACTGCCCTCAGGATTCTTGTCTACCTTTCAAGACTTAGCTGAAGAGTTTTCATCAAGAAAAATTGTTTCATGAAATTGTAGTGATTTATGTCATGTGATTCTCTCACCTTTTAAAATCTGATGTCTCGAACCCTATGACCAGAGTTACAATTTTATGGAATTATGTCTATAAACACTGTGTTTCAGTTTCAAAGGAGAGGTGTTGGTAACTGCTAGGAAGTCATGCTTAACCCCCAGTCTCAGAATTATCACTGTCACAGGTATATTTGATGTAGCATGAATTTTGAACGCTACCATTATTATTAATGAGCAAAATGCACCTTCAGTTTCTATTTTGCAACTGTGTGGAAAACTCACAGAATGCCATAAATTATTACAGGCTCACCGTCAGCTGTATTATGATATAGAATCAGAAAATTAGTATCAATAAAATCTCTTCTTGAACCAATGCTTTAAATTGCTGAAAAGAGTCAAAATTCTAATGAGAGGTGCCAATCTGTCAGGTCAAACAGTGTATTACCTGTACTGAAAATACCATTTAAGTTTCTATACAGTAGCCTGCTGTAGCAGTTGCTCCAAAATCCCATGTAATGTAATAAATAAAGCAGGAGTTCTACTGGTTTTTAAATGGAAACATTCTGCTACCATGTTGTACCATCCATTTCTTATGGGATTTGACAGGTTATCTAAATATTTAATATTTAATATTAATTTAAACAGAGGGTTTTCACTCAAAATTTTTTCCAAAAGTGTCTGAAAAGCTTCAGATCAAATAACTTGGGATGTTTTGTACCACTGTAGATTTTTTGAGGCACTCTCGCTTCATGACCACAGCCTGCAACTGTAAAAGTATATTTAGCTTGTTGCTTTCTGACAGTACTCATGAGCAAATAGTATTTTGGGTTCACTGCTGTTCATTAAGAGCAGCATTATGTGAGAGCAAAACTTTCACTGAAACTGATCAGTAGGAGCTGGCTCATTGGTTCCTGCGTCTGCTTTCCGTGTAATATTCTGACAGTTTTGGCGACTTCCATTTCAAATGAGAAATTCCCTGTTTGTTTCTTGTACAGTCCTGAGAGTCTGTTGTTTTTTTCTGTGGATCACACAAAATCATTGAGCTGCTGAACTCTGAAGTTGGTTCATGCTTTTCTCGGAGTTGTTTCTGAGTAAATTGGGTCTCTTCCCTGAGCTCCTGATGATAAGTTGGACATAAATCCCTAAGGAAGAGTGGGGGTCTGCAGATTGTGTAGGGTGCTGGGCATTGGAAAAAATAACTGTCTGCAGCAAAAATCGAGTGGTCAGCACTTCCCAGAAGAAAGACCCTTGAGCTGTCACTTTTAAATGCTGAATCTGAGCTGCTTGCTCATTTCCACAAATTGAAGTCCAGTTCTGTGGCATGCAGCCCAGCACAGTCACACCAGGAAGAAGTGGGAAGGGGTTGCTATGGATTCTCTTTGCTAGTGCAGGGTCTTAGTCCCTATTCCATCCCCTTTGGGCATGTCTGCTCTGAAGCTGACTTCCTTTCAGCACGTGAGTTGAACATTTCCAGACCCATCAGGAGCTGCTGCACCTGTGCTTGGTGTTTCTCACTGCTGAAGATGTTCTGACTTGCTTCCTTTTGAGTTCTGCTCTGTAATGTGTTGTTAGCAATCTCTGAACTGTGGAGCTGTTCCTAAATTGTAAGAACTACCATGCCAGTTAAAACAGGACAGCTCTAGGAGGAAGGCCTCCCCAGAGTGGAGCAAGGTTCCAGGTGTCAGCATTGAGGGATATGCCTGACTTCCATAAACATGATAGTCTCCGTTTCCAGCTTCTATGCAGTAACTCATATAATTTTACAGACCTGTTTTCTGGGCTTGCAACTCTCCAGCATTTCTGCAAATGTAAGCCTTGTCACAACAAACAGGGTACGTTTTTACGGCTATGGACCATCCAGCATGCTCCAAATATGCAAGGGTGTGATCTAGCCCACAGTCTGTCACATGGAGCTTGGAAAAGGCAAAGGAGTGTGGTTAGGAGAAAGATAAAGTAGGAAAACTTTTCCTGGAGAAGTAGGAATGTTTCTGGAATTGTTGGCTGGAATCAGAGACTTTCCAAAGGTAGGGTGCCTTCAGACTATCTGAGAGACAGGGTCACAAAAACCTAGGTATGGTAGCCTGCACATTGATAATTAGGACTTACCAGTAGAAGAAGTCTCACTGAATGCTATTTATTTGTGCTTTGCTATTGAAGTTAAAACATGAGTAGAACACACTGAATTTGGCCCTAGGTTAATAACACAAAACTGTAGCTCTTTAAAATGGATCTGAACAGGGAGGTATGGTCCAGTACTGCATTGGCTCTGAGATTTGCTGGTTTGAGGGGTTTGGGATTTTTGTTCTGGCAGGTTTTCTTTAGGTGTGGGGGATGGTTGGTAGAAGATCAACACGATTTTTTTTCCTACAAATCTAATAGGAGAAGAATTTGCCTAGAAAAGGGGAAGAAAATCTGTTCCTTTAGATGTTATGTAAGGTGCTGCTTTATTCCTCTTAGAAATAGAGCTTTCATGTGTAACACTGCATATTAGGCCTCCCAAAAAGATGCATGTCTTTTGCCTGGGGTGAGCAACTCCTGAGATTTCTGAAGTCAGGCTAGTACATTAACACCTTAGATTTAGGTAGCACACGGCTACAAGCAAATGTCTTTGGATGACAGAAGCAAATCAGACACTGCTTTTGTATGTCACAAGGGATTATTCTGTTTTAGTGCTATGCCCTTTGGCTTTACAAATGCACCTGTAGTGCTCCTGTGGTTAGTGCAAAGGATCTTGATAGAATTAATTTACTAGAGTTGTTTTGTCTTTGTAAATAGCAAATGTTAGAACTGGCAATACACAAACAGCTCTTCAAACATTACATGTATTGTTTGCAGTAGTTCATAGATAGGGAAGTCTTCTGCCCTTTAATGCTAGCACTGAGTGCAGCAAAGTACTTTTCCATTCACAAAAGGTCATCTTTGTGGAAGTAGGAGAAATTGATGGCTGTGTCTGGGCACAAGAAAGATGTGAGACAAATTCTAGAAAATCTAGGGGTAGATCACCAGATACAGGTTTTAGCTGTGCCTTTGGTAAGAATTTAAAAACTCTCATCTGATTCCATGTCATCTGCTGTGGCGGGTTTTTTTTTTATTTTTTAATTTTTTTTTAAATTGGAATAAAGGGCTCTGAGAGCTCATGATGCTTATGTGGCACTGTCACCATACAGAAGTAACCATTATCTGACATTTTGGGAACAGAGATACTGGTCTATGGAATACTGTGGCAAAAAATGAGCCGTTTGAATCTTCTGAAGATATGGAGGGAGCTAAATATTTGTAGTATCAAGAAAGTTTGTAACAATTTCTCCTACTTCCCTTTTCTTAGCTACAGAGAGGATTTAAATTTTTAAAAAATCTTCAAGTCTATTTCAAAGACAGATTTGTGGTTGAGGTTTTCGGTTAGTTTTATATGGCACAAAGATGGTATCATGTGTCTTACTAGTAGGTGGAGTGTGCTGAGCACTCACTGTGCTTTTTGTTGTCCAGCTTTGCTTTACAACAACAGCAGAAGACAGAAGTCTAAAAGCAAAGAAGAAAGAACAGGAAAGAGAGAGGCTATGACTTGAAAGTCCAGGTGGCTTTCTCATTATCTTGCTAAGAAATTCAGCATATGAATTTATTAGATGTTCTGAGACCTGGCAAATTTTAATTGCTATCTGTTGCTGAAGTCATAGGTTTTAGCTGCCATTTTAATCTGAGTCTGCTAGGATAAGACAGCATAAAGAAACCTTACCTAAGACAGGCTGGTGAGCTGTGGGTTTTTTCAGTAATGTAGGGTTGGGAAAAGTGGGACAGAGAATGAAAAGGAGATACAAGAAAGGTGTTAAGAGCAGGAAAACATTTGGAAGTTTTGTGTTTTGAATGTCAGCATTAGCTACATCGGCTGAAGGCCTGATGTGTTTTGCTGGGTCATCTCAGGATCAGTGTGGTCAGGGGCTCCTATGTGCCAAGGTACGGCACAGGAACATAGAGGTTTTGTGGCATCAGGCCAGGAGTCTGCCTGAAGCAGCAAATTGTCCCTAGAGCAGCTAACACAGTGTAAGAGTAAGGGACATTACCGATTGATAGCTCTCCTGAGAGCTTCCAGCCACCAGCTTTAAGGATTTCCTGAGCTCTTTCTGGACTATCATGCTTAACACTTTCTTGACGTGGTTTAATCCTGATTCCCCATAGGAACCCCTTAAATTCTGTAGCCTTATGTTGCTATAATTTTGTTGCAGATTTCCCCACTGGAAATCCCAACCCATGTTGCTGAGAATTCTTTTCAAACTACTTCTGTTAATCATCAGTGCCAAATCAAAAGCACTCTGAAAGCACAACTGGGATTTGCTTATGCTCTTATTCTTTGATTTACCAGGAATGCCCCCTTTGTTGTTGATTTTAGATATTATTTTAATCTTCTAGTTTTTCCGATCCTAAACTTTTTTTTTTTCCTAAATAGCTTACCCAGTTCTTGAGTCCAATCAGAATATAAATAAATAATTCCATGTGACAGACTTCTTTTACTTTGTTTCTAGAGCTACTAACATTGGGTACTTTGAGGTACTGAGATAGAGCATAAATATTTCACCTTTTTACTGTTTGTTATTCATTATTATAAATGGAGTTGAATGTATTAAGAGGGGAATCTAAAGTTACCTAACTCTGACAGGTATCTTGTGTTAGTGGTAGGCTGATATTTTGGGGTCTATTGTGCTTATTACTTATTGGAATTAGTGGAAACGCTGAATACTCTAGTCCTGAATATATATTTGGAAGCAGAAACAGACCTGAGGATTAACAAATGTGCAAACACACTAATAAGTTTTTATCATCCTTCACCTGAATCTGCCATGAGCTCTTTTCAGGTTGTCCTGTGAATGAATATCTAGGTTTCTGTTTGCCAATATAATCTAAATATTCACATTATAAAAATCACAGAAGATTGTTATCTTCAATAGCATCAACTGGCATTTAAAATTATTTTTAAAGAAGCTTTTGATATTTTCCCTGATGTCAAATCCCTGGGGATGCAGGTAAACCATAACTGTAAAATTATATTCAATCTTGGAGCTGGAATAAACTCTGCAGGGTATATTTTACCCCAGAGTGATTAGTTCTCCCTGTCTGTGCAAGGTGTACCAGTGCAACACCTGAGCACACAGTGCAGTGGCTGCTGCCAGCCTGGGTGGGAGAAGACGGGGGCTCTTCACTCAGGGAAGAGTTGTTTGAATGCTGGCTCTCCTCAGATGAACAAATTGCTGGGCTGAGGACCCGTGCCCTGATGTATGTGGCTACAGTGCCCTCTGGTGCAAGTGAATCAGCAGCGGCTTATTCCAGAGGTCTCTCCTGGAATCAGAGAAGGAAGGAAACTGAGCACAAAATCCTCCTCTGGCTGTGACCTTTCGCAGCTGTGTTTTGACCAGCCATTTATTTGGTTATGTAGTAAAATGCAAAGAGAAGGACAGCCCTTGGGTTTCACAGCTTAAATTGTGTTTTGTATTCTGCTAATATTTTGTCATCAGTTGGAAAATGAACATTTACTATTTCTGTCGAGGTGATGCCTGCAGAACCTGTTATGGAGAGGAGCTTCCAGATATGCTAGATGCTGTCTCCACATTCATAGGCTGGGCCTTAGAAGCGCTGTGAAACTTCAATTTTATAGCAAAAAACAAGTGGCCAAACCTGATTTCGTCCTTTCTCAAACTTGTCAGCTGCATTTCATCTGCCTCTGAAGTTAGGGAGATTGAATTAAATGTTTTGATTGGAAAAAAGACAAAAATTTCAAGGGAAGAAAGGGCACAGTGATCAGAATGAAGTGAACAGGACAGACCCAGGAGGGTTTTGACACATTATCATTTGGAAATGGCAAAGCAAAAATCTGCTGTGACTGCAGCGTTTCAAGATTACAAGGCAAGGAAAATACCTGCCTACGCAAATAAGTTCAACTGAGACATAGAAAATTTAGGGATTTGCTCCACTCATTTGATAAAATGCCTTTTGATCATTCTAAAAATACAGCTACCCTTTTGGGGATATAATTCATGAGAAAACTGTAGGGAGTGTAGGCGACAGCTAAGGAAGAAAATTATCATTGTAATACTAAGACCTGAGCTGTGAAAGCAAGAATGTTAACATTGAAAAACGGAAAATTCAGACCTTTTTCCTCAGTGGAGGCCATTGGACTGCACAAATCTAGGAATTAAAAAAAAAAAAAAAAGACTTGGCACAGGAAATGCAAACAGAACTGAGTTGCAGAGAAATCAACAGAGAAATGGGGAAGAAAGGAAGGATGTTATCCTGACTAGAAAATAGATGCAGAGTGCCAGAGTATCTGTATGAAAACAACTGGGAGCAGAATAATGCCCTCATCCTGTCTTCCAGTCCTACTGGTGTGTCCCATGTGCTCTCCAGTCTGCCCTCCCTGGGCACTATGATTGCACCTGCAGGTACCTGCACAGCCCTTAAGGTGGTTAATGTGAGATCTGGCTGGAAATGCCATGTTGTCTCACTGAAGCACATGGAATTCTTGTAGCTTAGGACCCTGTCACAGGATGGAAGTATGTCATAAAACCAGTTAATTCACTGCTTTACTTTGGTTTAATAAAGATAGGCTTTGCTTATTACCCAAATGCAAGACATGAACTCAGTTAATAATTATCTTCAATATCACAAAATTACCTTCGGCCTGGGATCCTATTAATTAAATGCCAGTGCTGCTCAGCAACATGAAAATGTAAGAATATATTTGTTCTGTTCTATACTTACTGGATTGTATTTTTCCACCTTAAGTACCCTGACTACATAGACACAAGATACTGGCAAGGCCTCTTCCTGATGAGGGTTGTCCTGAAGACCAGACTTCTTTGTGCTGTGCAAAGGTGTAAGGGGTGACTTGAGCTCTGATTCTTCTGGGATACTGCTTAGACTGAAACGCCTTCCTACACAGTGCCTAACCAGGAGATTTAACTCTGTAATACACTTTTTTTTTTTTTTTACAGGTGAATAAGGTATTCTCACATATTTCCAGCTATAATCTTTTCTTCCAAGAGTGTGACTGTGAACTTACTTGTAAGGGTTTTCCAGAAGTTTCAGCATGTCTGAGATATTTTCTACTTGGCAGGTCAACTTTAATATTGCTGAGATGTTTTCAGGCTTCAGATGCAGGATCATCAGTGCCTACCCAGAAATATGGATTTCTGGTTGAAATCAGGGCACAGTTAGGTGCAGCAGCCTTTGCCTTTCACAGAAACAAAGTGGTCAGTCAGGTTGTCCATTTTGTTCTTCAGGATGGATACTGGCTAAATTTGGAACAGGGAAGGAGAACAGCAGAATCCCAAAGCTCCTGTCCTACACAGGAATAAAAAACCCACACAGAATCTGTTGATTCCAGCCAATGACTCCATGCTTTTACTTCCCTGCCAGGGATGCCAGGGACTAAGCAGTCTCTCTGAGCACTTTGCAGGTCTGTGTGAGCACAGCTCTGGAGGAGCCCAGCCCTGGCGGTGAGTGCACACCTTTGCCTGTGAAGAAGACTCCTGCCAGGTGACGTAAAAGCATGTCTGGATAATGGCCCAGCAGTAGGTACTGCTCAGGGAGATGGGCTCAGTCTCCAGAAAGTTGCAGAATCTGAATACAGGCACGCTGTGAAACTGTCAGAGTGGTTAAAAGCGTGTTTGATCACCTTAAATCCACTGATTTAAGCCCCATCTATCCCATTGGAGTAACAAGATGAGGGATCACATCTAAAGGAAAGTCATCCTCAAACACAGATATGAACAGTTTTGCAAGTCCTGGGACATGTGCAGTGACAGTGGCTGCAATCTTGCAAGTAACCCTGTGTTTATGCAGGAGTACCTGTGCACAGTAATTCACTTACAATTTAATTTGGCATAAAGTCTACAAAAAACCAAAGGCTACAATGAAAGTGGTCCTGAAGTTCATCTCTCGGCACAAGTGGTTTTTTGAGTTCTGGCCATCAATAGTTTCCATTTGGCAGTGTGCTCAGGTTGGATGAGCTGCAATACCCAGGGGTTATGAACTGGAGGATTTAAGAGTGAGGCTTTCAGTCAAGAATGAGTGGCTGCTGGAAGAGATAGGGCTGTTCTTTTGCAAGATGTGAATGCTACCTACAAACCATGTATTTACAAGTATTCTACACCTGCAACTTTGCAGGATGAAAAGACTGGTCACTCTCATTCATTTGGTCTGGCTGGTCCTTTATTTGCAAGGTGACTGAGTTTTAACAAGGTTCTTCTATTTAAATGAAAAGTGGTGTGTTTGTATCAGGCCAAAGGGACTTAAGAGTCTGTTTAATATGCATTGATCTTTGTGTATGGGAATACAGAATATGTGCTGGAGCTGTTGAAGCAGGTTTTTGGGTTTTCTTAAGGCAAAAAAAATTGGTAATATACAGGAATGTGACAAGACAAGCAATGACAGATGTGATTTTCACAGTTTGTAAAGTGACAATAGTAGAAGAAGATTTACTGTTCCCAGAGGTGAGATGCAGATGTGCCTTTTAGTGGTAAGTTTCATTAGGAAAGGAAAACATACATATTGTGTCATGTCAGTGCTTCCTGTTCACCGTACCAGAATTTGCCTTCCTTCATAGACTTCAGTTTGTGCAGGTTTAGTAATGTTCTCTTGGTAGATGAGGTCTTGTTCTGTAGCATTGAATAAAGTGGATTATTCAGAGTTGAAAAATCAGTTCATTTTCATTTCAAGAAAGATAACATATAATGTGAACAAGTGTTGTTTGTGTACAAAAAAATATAAAAAGCGTCCTTTTGGAAATAGATTGGGATTCTCTTTTGTATTTACCATTTTCTTGTGTTTCCAGCAGAGGGCAGGTTTGTGCTACAAAACCTGTTTGCTCGCTCGAGATAATCCAATGTGACATTCAGCAGGCATGTCCAATCCTTTTCAGAAAAAAAAAAAAAAAAAAAAAAAAAAAGAGTCTGGAAAATTATGTCAGATTTTTTCTGTTTGTTTTCTTTGTGTTTTTAAAAAACAAAATGGAAAAAAATAATGGAATCCTACTGGTAACCTTGCTAAAAACCTAGTCCCCAAATGGATTCGTCGTTTTCTAAAACTGTTGTGAAATTGCCAGTGGTTCATTTCTCTCAGTGCAATTCTTCCGTGTTTCTATCACAGTAGGAATATTTAAGATGTTTTCAATAGTCAACTATTCAATGCACTTACTGTTGTACAGACTTGACATGGTGGTGTTCTGTTACAGTTATACAGCATAAAATGCTGTTGTACCAGCAAAACACAAATATAATTAAGGCCTGGAGGCTAAAAATTGTAAAAAAAATAATAATTGTATAATCCTGGCATGCAAAACACCAAGGAAAAAAAACAGGTGGTTACATCACAGCAACAAGCCCCAGCAGGGTTAACCACATGCCCATGTTTGTGTAATTCTCCTCAATGCCATTTTGGTTTCAAAGTGACATGTTGTGGCAGTGCCAGAACAGGGTGTTCTGAAGCAAAGGAGGTGAATGGTTTTCTAATTCGTGTGTAATCCCTCGGAATCTTGTTCTTTCTGCTGCAACTACTTTGCCTTGTGTTGCTTGTGTGTGAATCAACAGGAGAATTTGAAATCCTCAGTGGATGCACCAGCTTCTGCTTCCTTAGTGTCTCACTGCTGCTTTTTTTTGTCTTCCATGTGATTTTGAGCCTTGAATTTGTTTTTTTTCCATCGTCACTTTATATGCTCTGTCCCTAAATGCCATTTTGATGAAAACACAGATATTTTGCAGTCATTAGTACCCATTAGCCATTGCTGCTGATCACTTTCCGATCTGCTATACAAATTCACATTAAATGCTCTTAAAACTTTTTCTTTTTTGCTATGCTTTCCATCCACTGTCTTAGATTTGTGTAATTTTGAAAAATACGGACTAACACAGTATGTTGTCATCATAATCTAATATTTTGACAAACACAGCACAAGTGTAGCCTGCTGCCAACAAGCTGTGCACTGCTGAATTAGAAGCTTTTTTGAGCTTTTTTTGTCAGTATTATCCAGCATAATGCCTTCTCCTCACCTTTAAGCTGGTTTTGTAGCTTCATGTTGTCTGTTGTTAGAGGGTGGCAGCATTTTCCTCTGCATTTGGAAATTGGTTCTCACTCCCTCCAATATTAACATTATTATCTGGATGACTTGGTAGTAGCTAAAGAGAGAGTGAACTTCGCCAAGTCAGAAAGCATAGCCTTAGTTAACTGGTGAAATGTTAGGGAGGACTCTTAGCCTCCAGTGTATTGCTGGTGTGGCCAATGCTGAACTCAGGTCTCCAGAGGTGGAAAAGTGGCCCAAGGGACAGATACCTCCTCTAACTCCCATCACACCCCTAATAGTTATTAGGGCAGAATAATGTTTCATGACCTTTGGGTTGTACCATTACCATAACATAATCCAGCTGTGCGAGCTTTGCAAAGGTCATTGTAGAAATAAAAATATTGCCTGCTGTGATCCGTACCCTCAGACACAAAGGAAAAGAAATATCTTAATAAATGTAGTGATATTTGCACTATAGGGCACAGTGCAAGGGTCACAAACCATTATTCTGCACTAGTAACAATTTTATTCTTGCCTATGACATTTGTGCTTGCAGGGAAATTCCTGTGAATATCAGTAACTTAAAATACATTGCCTCGAGGGCCTATTGTTCTCCCACTGAAGTCAATGAAGTCAATTTGCCATTTGCTTACCAGTATCTGGGCACAGGACTGACCCAGCGATCCTCATGATCAAAACTGAAACAGTTTCAAGGTGGATTTGGCGTTTTGTTTTCTTTTTCCATTAAAAAGTATTTGCACATTGGACCCCCATTTAAACATGTTTCTTAAAAGATCGTAACAGATAATTTTATCATATCCGTGGGATTTGCCATTATTGTATATGTAGAAGACAGATTATATGATGAGTTATTTTTTATTTAAAAAAAAAGTTCAAGTCCTAATACTCCTAGGTACTTGTGTGATGATTTATGACCCAATATTTCTTCACTACATTCTTATGTGATAGGTAAATGACTGTTTCCTCTATTTCTCCAACAAAGAAATATATTAATTCAGATTTTTCTGCATGACATGGCTGGAATGCTATAACTGAAATGACAGAATTCTTAATAAGATGACCTGAAATCTGCAGGTCTGGAAGTTGCCGGTTTTGTCCAACTGATTCTTGATTTTATACTAGTGAAACTGAACCTTGGCCTTTGTCTGGAAACACACCCTAGCAATCAATAAGTTTACTGTACCTCTGGTAATGTCTGAGAAGAACTCCACTTCTCATGTGTGAAGAAGCCTGTCTGACAGAAAGGAACTATCTGAGAGCTCAGTCAGTGGCAGGATCATTAAATTAATTGTTTTGGATAACAGTGGTGCCTGCCTGTAGTCTGGCTCCAGCATGGATGAGGTGATAAATGTTTCCTTCCCCAGCCTCAGTTTGTGTCTGTATCAGAGAAAAACACAACACCAGTTCTGAGGGAAGTGCATAGGCTCTTATTTTTCAAGAGCTTGCGGTGACTAAAATTGTCCCCAGCTGCAAGGGAGGGCTCATGTTTACAATCTGAGGAAGCAGGCAGCGTTGGATCATCCTGGGTGCCATGTCCTGATTGCTTCTCAAACATGCTGCAGCCAGGCTTGTGACAGAGGAAGGGTTTTGGTGCAGAGCATTGTGAGGGTGGAAGAGGGGCCCTCGTAGATCAGGTGCATCCTTACAGCAGGACTTCGTTGAACACGGAAACACAGTAAGTGGGATCTAGTGGGAAAAGAGCTGTCACCTCTTTGTGATCCACTAACCTCACCTCAGCTGTCACACCAGCCTGTGGCTCTGCCTTGAACGTGAAATTTAACCCTGGCTCCAGAGAAAGAAGTGGGAACCACTTATGTGAGGCAGGTCTAGTGCATGAGGGAGGGCAAAGTCAATATACAGGGCTGATGTTCAAGGTGTGCTCCACAGAGCTGGGGAAAGACTGGGTCTGATTCTCAAGGCTTTGTCACTGAACAGCACAGACTGATCCCATCCTTGTTTTCCTGCTTCTTTTCCAGGCCAGGAGAGCAGACAGATTTGCATAGTCCATTCTGTAGGCAGCTGACTACAATTTTTCCTGTGGGTGGTAGTATTTAGAAAGTGTCCCGCCTTGCCACTTTCAGATTGCTATCGCCCTCCCCTGATGGGATTAGGAGCCTGGATTCACAGGCATTGCCTGATCCAGCTGGCTTTCATAGGGATGAAGTGGGTAGTGGTGAGAAAACAGGATGGGTGATGACTGTAATTGTGCTGGTAAATTTTGCTTGGGGGAGGGGACTGAGGGGAAGACATGGGGACAGAGGAAGAAGTCACCCATAGAAGGAATTCCTTTAACATTTGAAGGAAATTATCAAGGAGCAGACACCAGTCATGCTTTTCTGACTCATTGTCCTGTTTTCAGACAGCATCCCACTCTAGTCTCCTCCTGCCTGTAGCACTGCTATCCCGATTTATTTCTGTAAAAAGTTATCACAAGAGTTTCCCTCTTTAAAAATATAATTAAAGAATTAGTATTGTAATACATGAAGTTTTGCAATGCGCTGAAATCACTGAGAAAATTAACTTCCCTTTTAAAAAATAAAAAGCAACAACATTCTTGCAATCTACAACCTGCATGATTTGAGATGCTCTCATGAGCTCTCCACTTCGCTAAGTAGAGTCTGCCCCTTGCTCCCAGATGATCCTAACATAGGCTGCCTTCAGAGGGACATAAAGTACAGTTTGATCTTATAATGAATGGTTAGGTGAGAAGACTTGCTCTTCTCCCTAGCTTTGGAAGGAGGAAGGTTTGCAGAAGAGAAATGTTTTCAATGTCAGTGGCATCCACAAAAAAACAGGAAGAGGGGTCTGTGAGGTACAAACCTGCATGTGTTTTCTTCTAAGTCTGCTTCACAATTTTTTTACTAATATGCTATTTGGGAGTACTGAGCAACAGGCAACTGCCCCTTTCCAAGCCTCTTTTATACAGTAGAGCCCAGAGGTGAAAGGCTGGTATAACTTTGCAGTGTCCTCGTGAAAATTGCTGTAAAGACTGATTTTTCCATAGGTACTTTTGAAAGCTTGACTTAGCACGTCTTTAGCAGCAGCCACAAACACTTTCACTTCTGGTCCAGAGTTTCAAGGATCAGCTCAGTCAGCAGTAGAAACTCAATCATCTCATTTGATACCCTTTAATTAGACATGCATGCATATATAAATGCATAGATTATCTAATGCCTCCTACTGCAAATTTCTCACTGAAATTAATGAGGTTATTCAAAGAGTAAACTATGAGTAATAATGAATAATATTAGTACTCAGCGTGACTAATGGTGGTAAGAGGGAGAGTCTTAATGACTTAGGCAAGGAGGGTCTGCTGGGAGCCAGTATAACGATTTGCACAAATAATTCCTTTTCAGAGTGGTGAAGCTTGGAGCTTACTTGGAGCCAATCATTGAACTAAAGACCTCATTTATCACAGGCGCCTTGATCTCTGCCTCTGTGCCTTTCTCGAGGCACGGCTTACATGTGTGGCAGAAAATGAGTCATGCCCAGGCAGTTGGTCTTCTGATCCCCTTTCTGTTTAGTGTAGTCCGCATCTTTGCAGCAACTTTTATGGAGAGATCATGTTTCAAAAAGCCGTTGACAAAGCTCGTCACAGGGTCCTATTTTTCATTTAACTGGGAGAGAGAGCATGAGATGAGGAACTGGCTAAGCAGTAAGAAAAAGGCAGAATGAGATTATATTTTGTTACAGTTAACGCTTCCTGGTGCTGTGCCTGGGAGTCTGTCTGAGGTTAAGACATACTGTAATATATCAGTGTCTCTGAAGGATCTAGAAGAGTGGAAAAAACGATGCAAAATTAAAAAGCAACATTCATGAAAGTTTCTAAAAGAAGGAAACTCGAGATTGTTTTCTGTGATATTGGGTGCTAGATAGCTCTGAATAGATGTCAGTGAATATTTGAAGTAATTTAGGCAAACTGGTGTGTATACATATTAATATTCCTCCTCAATTACAAAGCAATCGGAACTTCTTTGAAATGAATACTGAAAGGGTGAATCTTTTATATCAGTGTAAAAACTCCAGTTCTTTTCTAGTCCTTATTTCCAGTTCTTGCCACTACTTCCCCATCTGTGGTGCCTCTGCTTTTCTCATTATACATTTTTCGGTAGTTTCATGCCACTAATACAAAAATCTGTGAAATGTTAACAATTTAAAGAGATCCCTGGTCAGGCTGGATTTAGGAAAATAGGGTCAAGAGGTTTGGAAGAAAGGCAAAACTGTATAAATCCGGGGTTTGTCCCAATCTATCATTCAGATGCTGCTATGGCACCTAATTTTAACAAGTTCCATGACTAGAATGAAAAGTTAAACCAAATAGATGCATCAGATAATGAGCATCTGAAAACAGGCTATTTCAGGCTGTCTTAGTCGAAAATGTTGTCTTGGGGATTTATGATCCAGGTCTGGACCAGAGTAATATTTAACAGTTTAATCTGTTAAATGTCTCCTGTTTGTTGAGAAAAAATGTGAGTCAAGGTGTGAAAGGATTAATTCCAACAGAGAATCTGTTTCAGATACTGCTTGTGTGTGATTAAAGCTCTGTATTAGGGCCATATAGAGACAGCCTTCTCTTAGCAGTAGTTTTGCAATATGATTAAATCACCAAAGGCATACTCAAAATCACTCAATCCATTTTAGTTCTTCTTTTATATTGTACCCAACTCCAAGTTTTCTGATACTGTAGGCTAATGAAAATAAAACCTATGCTGCCTATCCTAAAGGAGAATACTACTGTAAATGTTCTTGAAAAGCTGTATCATAAGCAGCACCTAAGGGATGTAATTTTAAAATAATTCTTGCTTGTAGGCCTCTCATTACAACATTGTCCTAAAGACGAGCAGGCCCAGTCTGTTTAAATGCAATTGTCAGCTGCCTACTTGTCTGATTACTGCAATATTACCCCTGTGTACTGGAAGGTAAGAGCTTTAAGGTAATGTGGATCCTGGGGATCAGTTAGCCACCACAGCATGCCTTTTCCATGAATATGACCAAAACAACTATTCCTTTTCTGTTTGATGAATTAGATTAATAGGCTTCTTCTTTACAGAAGAAGACTCAGCAGGTTGAATTGTTGCATGAGGCAATGCAGGTCAGGCAGAGGGACATTACAAAACTGATGAATGATTCTGATTGATGGAACTTTTATTCCTAGGCATGCAAGAATGGAAATCTCTTTTATAAGAGCTAACAGAAGGCATGCCAGAATAACAAGAATGTTCTTGTTGATTTATCTGCAGCTGGTATTGGGTCTGCAGTAGTGATTAAGTAAATAACAGCAGTTCTATCAAATGTTTGCAAAAGTGAGCAAAATCAACAGCACATCAAAACTGAATTCAGATCTCTGGGATATAAGCTTTGCATAGACTGCATTTTCATGTAGCACCGAGATTTACCATGAACACTCTGATCTCACCATTGCTGTGGCAA
Source organism: Catharus ustulatus (assembly GCF_009819885.2). Classification (NCBI taxonomy): domain Eukaryota; kingdom Metazoa; phylum Chordata; class Aves; order Passeriformes; family Turdidae; genus Catharus; species Catharus ustulatus. The sequence continues at coordinate 41,275,710 of NC_046221.1, read as the reverse complement.
ATGCAGTGTGCTTTCAAGAGTGTGATTTACATGTGGCAAGTTGCAGTTTGCTGCTTCTTCTGGAATCTTCTCTGAGTTTTAAATCAAAGCCTGAAAGTGAGAAAAGCCTGTGTGTATGGTTATTATGTATCACCTGCTTGTCACTCAGCAGCAGACTAAGTTATCATTTAAAGAGTGTTTAAACATTTGAATAAATTACAGGGGGAGTTGTTTGGGTTTTATCTTGTTTTGTTTACTTTGCTTTATCTTGATAAACTATTGAAATATATTCAGAAATCTCCATTGCAAAAGAATAACGTGCAATGAACTTTTATATGTGACAGCTGTTAATTACATCCTTCCCCCTTGCAAAGAAGATCTTTCTGTGTGGTATAGCATTTTTGATATCTCTGAAGTCAGCTCTTTGTCATATCCTCTGAATAAAGCAGAAGAGAGCAATACTGCAAATGGAAGAAATTCTTGATACCTTTGGAATTACTCATCCACTGTGTTGGAAACTGTGAAGAAATCTTTCTTATTGTGTATCCTTCTTTGTCTGTTATTTTGAAAGAAAAAACTGCCACCAGCCAGCCAGAATCAGCACTTAGGTCTTCAATAAGCAGCTGCTAGGAGCTTGACTTAGAAATGAGACAGAGACAAGGAGCGGAAAAAATCCTCTCCAAGTGGGTGGGAAGGAAAGAGAGCTTTTACGAGCTAGAATTTCTGGATTTCCTTCCTTGCAAGTATATTACTAAAAGTTGTCTTTGTTTTTCAGGAGGGAAATGCTGCTAGTGAAGTAGTTAAGGGTGAACCATTGTGTCAAGGTGGCTTGCTAGGGCCTGCATACGTGTTTCAGATCAGCTCTCATGTTGGTGCTGATTCTTATGCAGTGAGGTTTTGCTGCTGACTTAATTGTGAACAGACAGTGTTCTGTATCCTTAATGGTTTATGAAGCTATATATGATAGCTAAGATCTTCCATTTGCTCTCCAGAGAATGTGCTCTTCATACAAGACTGCCCATCTGATCCTGAGGTGTTCACCTTCATTTTTTCTATTTTGTCAATAGAATTAAATGAACATTTTGAAGATTTAGTATTCTGTAATTCCAGGAGTCCACACAAACATGGACTGAGGCTAATAACTGGATAAATACATTTTAGGGAAATGACCATGTTTATTGACAACAGCGTTCTCATCATTCTAGTGCTTGCACAACATTAACTATTGTACAGCTTTCTTGCACTGACTGTCATCACACTCTTCAGACTAGAAAGAAAATCAGATCATTGCAAATAGGTTTGAACACTTGGCAGCGAAGAAGCTGGAACATAAAAAATAACTCAGGAGAAGACTGTTGAAGTGTTTGCTGACTGCCATTTGTTTGCTGACAATGGACAGATTGGTTCAGGCAAATACATCATCCGGGCTTAAAGCTAGACAAGACCTGGAAACTAACCCATTTTGGACTCAAACATGTTTGTTGTTTGTCCATTTTCTTTTCCCTTTTTGTTCTCTTTTTTTGCTTACTGTCCATCTCTTGTGTGTTCTCAACAGTTTCTGAGTACTTGCTTGAGACAGAATAGGAAGTACCAAAAGAATCTGGCAAGATCAATTATCTCAAACATGAATTAGTCCCCCCAACAAATTAACCCACCCAGCATGGTACTGGGGATGGCTTTGTGTACTTGTGAGAGAGATGATGTGAGGGTGTTTCCTTAACCCTCACAGCAAATGAGAGAACAGTTCTCAAAATATGGTTAGTAAGTTTAGACTCATGAATTTCTTGGAAAGAAATCTTGGAAAGGTTTGATGGAGGAGAAGGAGAAAGGCTCAGGATTCAGCAATTCAGGCATGTTAAGTCTTCAAGAATGAGCTTTAAACTAATTACTTCATAAGTTACTTATTTTGGCAATGAAGATGGCAAACTCCTGTTTTCAGGCATTTTCCTGTGTTCTTTCTTCCACCCTCCCCACGTACCCCTAGAAGTGGTGTTACTACAGCAGCATGGGGGATGGAGTCGTGGGAAGGATCAGAAGACTGATTTGTCTGAAAAATAATCTGGCTGCAGATGGTTTTGTATCATTTGGGTCACGCCAGGTGTGGCTCCCCATGCAGCCCTGGTGCAGCTGGCCAGCACTTGTAAGGAGTGGTGCAGGATCACTTTCTTCACTAAGATTAGTCTATTTTCCGTATTGCGCAGGGTTTTTTTTCCTCCCATAACTTACAAAAGGAAAACCAATATTTTTTGTTTTAATTTCTTCTTCAACTTTACCTCTTGCATTTAATGAACAGGGATAGTTTAAATGGGGAATTTTAAGAACATGGATCTATTTTCCATGTATGGAACTTTCTTTGTCATTTTAGGAAACTAAGGAGATTGCCTTCAGTAGAATGGAATGGTGTTGATAAATCCAATTGTATATTAATTGTAAATTAATTGCAATCATATAAATCCGCATCTCATTTTGTGGAGATGTCTAGCTATCAATCTAGATATGCTATGAATTAAAAATATATAAGTATTGAACAGCTATTTCCATAGCGGTGAACAGCTGAGTGAAATTTGACTTTCCAGGGTGAAATATATTTATTTAGTGATCCTTTATCTAATGCTCTTTGATTACAGCAAAACTGACAAGCTATGCAAAAACCTCCCAACCCTCTGAAAATACACCGCTTTGACCGATAATACGAGGAAAGATCAAATATTAAGTTATGTCTAAGACATGTACTTTTAGGCACATTAGCTTTTAAGCAGAAGTGCTGATCTTCTCGGAAGAAGCATTGTTTTAGAAGACCAGCAGTCAGGTGACAGTCATCAGTCTGCTTTCTCCTTTTAGCTTTTGCCCTGGAAACATGCTATTCAGAATCATTATCTGCATTGCAAATATATTTGTAGTAATTATACCTCTGCAGGCTAGATGAGCCATTTCATTTTTATTGTGGCATAAAAATCATTTTGAAATCTCTGTACCAAAGTAATTAGCAGAAGTGAAGGAGGAGATCATGGGGCTGGAATTTTTTTATTTCACTCAAGTAACATGGATTTGCTATGGCAAGTTGGAGAAGGCTGATGTTTCACTCTGACTTCATCGATACTGTAGAAGCAGGAACAGCCATGAGCACTGTTCAACTGACTAATGGACTTACCTGGGTGATTAATGCCTATTATCTTCTTTACTTCAGAGTTTGATACTTGCTAAACTGATTTTAATACCTAGAAATATGCTGAAATCACCTCAATTTCTTGCAAAATTGCTTCCTGTGAATAGGATGCTGCTTAATGCAAGCTAAAACATGCAGATGGTGATAACATTAGGGAACAGGCCTGCAGAGGAGACACAACCAACTTTGAAAGCTATCATATGCTTAAGACACGGCATGAGTTTGGAGCTAGCAGCTCCCAGATCTAGTAATGCTCTTTTTTTCCCAACACTTAGCATCCTCTGGGCAGACACTGTCTCAGTTAAGCTGTACTTCAGTACAGGCTCATGGGGCATGCATGAGGTCAAATGTTACCAAACCCTAGTCAGATGTATAGTACCTATTAAAGCTAATGGGAATGACATGCCTACATGTTAGTGTGTGCACATGGCCTGATGCTATCCTGTGATGCTATTTGTGATGGTGTAGGGGTTTTGCAATGGCAAATACATGTTATATTAAGTGTTATTATATATCAATGTTAACGTGTTTGTCCGTTATCGTGATCCTTTTGAAATGCTGTGCTCCTCCTTTCCCTATCTCACCTGCCATGTTTCTCTTCTCAACCACGACTTTTGTTATTTGCACAACATCTGTTCTCCAAGGATGCCACACTCTATTCACCCTCTCCTCAACTCCATATGGCAATGTTTTTCTCTTCCTCAGGAGAAGTCCCAGAATAGAGTTGCTGTGTTTTCAGTGAGAGAAAGGGAGTTACATTTGCCAGAGGGATCATTCACCAAGAGATTTGTGGAGCATCAGTATTATATGTGCCTTGTGACCCTGTGCCAGGGACATTTGCCAGCTTCTTTCTCCTCTCAAGGGTCTTGAGATTAGTGGTAGAGAGAAAAAGGTGGCATCCTATAGGACAGACCCTGCTTTTTGTCAGGGCTGACTGACCCAAGGTACTATCAATGTGACTGTCTTCCACTCTTAATCTCAAGAGCTAGTTCAGATACTTCAAAGTCCTACTAGATTATACTGTGTATCAGTTACCTCAAAGCCAACCTCTGCAAAACAGTAAAGGTTATCTTTGGGAGAAAGGCTGCGCTGTTTCCCTGTTACACATTAATTGTTGATGCACAGATTACCTTTATCTGTCTTGCTATGGAAATTGTTTGCTGAGTTGTGAATTTAATTGGATCAGAATCAGAGTCTCTGGAAGAGTATCCTTCCCAATAGTTTGCAACAGGGCAATTTTCATAGAAGTGGGACTTTGCTGCAGGTGTCTTCTGACTCCTCTTTCAAGATTTGGCATAGGTGGCTTAAGCCGGTTAATTTATAGGAGAGGTGAGCATAATCACTGCTGGGAAGAGCCGAGTGTTGTGGGCAGGCTGTCCAGACAGTGCTGTGCAATCCCTTCTTGCCCTTGGGGCTACAGACTTGGATTTCACTCTTTTTCCCATGCCTCTTTAGCCCCAGTAGTTTTCCAATATGTGCTTGGTAGCCTGGAGAACTGCAGTGAATGTTTTTCCTCAGAGCAGAGAAATGCAAAAGTGCAAGCTAGGCTGCTCTGCTCTGAAGGTTTAGAGGCAGTGAAATGAATGATCTGAATGTAAAGGCTGCTCCTTGTCAGGGGAAGGGGAAGTCCTGTATAGGGAAAAATGCACATGGCAAATTGCCCTTGATGGCAGGGCCTCAGATGTGCACGGGACTCAATGGTGTGTGCACTCACAGGCTTAACAATTCTCCATTTGAACATGGTGACCTTCAGTCTTGTGGTCTTTGCTAGGAGTCTGAGAGCTAAGTACAGCTGAAGCAACTTGAGGAATATGTCTCTGCAATTTCTGGCATGCCTTGGCCTTTTTTCTTGTGCCAAGCTGAGCCTCCAATCATCTACATGGTGCTTCCAGCACAAATTCACCCTTTTAACCTCTCAACACACCTTGTATATGTGCGTGCACATCCCCACGCTCTAAGGTGAAAGGGAGCCAGAGATGGCAAGCACTTTTGGGGAGGATAAGTAGATACAAGTTGGATGGATCTTCAGGGCTGGTAGGTCCGTAGTTCACACAGGCAAATTGAGTAATACGAGAAAGATGAATACTTTAACGCTCTATGAGCAAGCCATGCAGGAAACTTTCCATAACCTGTGAAGTAGAAGGTAAAATCAGGTCACAAAACTTGGTCTTTAGCAGGTCTCAACATTTGTAATCAAATAACTATTGATCTAGTTAAGCATAGTATAGCATAAGCAATATTCCTGAAAGAGGAGAAATGGGGAGAAAAACCTTGGGATGACCCCCAAATCTCAGTTTTTGCTGTGATGTTAACCTGTTATTGTCATCAGCAAGTTTTTATCTCTTGGTATTTTCACCCCCATCCTTGCACAGATTATGTTTAGAATAACCTAAACTGCCTTGTGTTTTTGATCCTGGGTCTCTTTGTCTGATCCATGAGAATGCAATCATAATGTTAAATCTGCTACTGGCTGTTTAAGCTTCTGGAACATGATGTTGGGTATCCGAGAGCTCCACATCATTAACCATCAATTGACTAAGGCATCTCCTCACATGATGTAAAGGACTTTTATTTATTTATTTTTTACATATCCACTGCAGTCCTGGTCAGGCTAAAGCCTAGGGTTTCTTGTCCCTCTTTCCACCATCTCCACTGGCCCACAGTTAATGTACTTGCTCTGACTGATTAGTTGTTCATAACAAGATCAACTTGAAAGTTTGGTTGGCATAGGTATGTTACTTTTTCTCTTTTTATCTGCGTTACTCTCCTCACAAAAATATTACTTCAGGTGCAGTTATACCAGAAACCCCCCTGCTCTAGCTCTCATATTCTGCTCTCCCAGCCATAGTTGTAGTTGCATTTGTGTGTAGAAGCACAGCAAAACCAGGCATCACCTGGGTTTGAGTGCATCTGTGTAGGGAGGGCTGTTGGAGCCAGTATCTCACCCCAGCAGCAGGTTCCCAGCGTGCCCTAATTTCAGGTCGTGCCACAGTCAGAAGCCTTCCCTAACACAGAGTCAGGGCAGTGCTGCACTGATCGTCACAGCCTTGTGTTGCATGTCAGCTCTGTGACTGCGGTGCACTTACAGAACCTGCCTGGGCCTTTGGATTTGGCAGAGTGCTGTCCTTTCATGTACTCGTGCAGGACTAAAAGCAATGAAGATCTGTCACAAAAGTCTGTCTGCTGCTCTCTGTGGTAATTGGTGCCCCTTGAGTAGCAGAGGAAATGTGACAGGGCTCGGCACAAATAATTTTTTTAAAGCCCACTTTAGAATTGGACAATTTCCTTAGAAAACTCTTATCTTTTGGCTTTAGGAGTTCTATAGAATGCGCTATACAATGAAAAACTTCCTAAAGACTTCCACAAAGGGGGAATTAGCCAAGTGCTATTCAAAGAACTCAATGTCTGTGCTGAAAAGGTAGCAAGCGTCCATTCCGCAGGGCGCTCCCCCACAATAGCCAGGAGTTACTAAGCCTTTCAAAGGCAATAATGCTTTCAGTCTTTGTGTGCCTCCAATCCCCACAAACGACCCTATAGTTTGCTTGGGTACTTAGTGGAAAGTGTTTCAAATAGCCCATTTTCCTGAGCTGCCAGTGTGCTAACAGTTACCCTGACAACTCGGCTATAGTAATTTCTCTTGCTTTTTTTCTATGCCGATTTCCCAAGAACTGGTAATTTCAGTTAATTCCCTCTCGGGAATATGGGAGCGAGATATTATGTTTGTTTTTCTGCGATGAATTCTGCATGAATGGTTGTGCCCTGCACGCAGGATGCAGGGAAGGGAAATTTAAAAAAAGCTTATCAAACAAAAGAAGGGAAATAAAAGGGAAGAAATGAAATGGTGAATTAAAAAGCCCTTTAAAAGATGGAGAAGAAAAGAATAAAATTCTTCCTTGCTATGAATGACTTTTTTTCCTTTTATTTACCCTATTTATAATTGTGTGAATCATAATAGAAATAGTTTTTGAATTATTTGTTGAACTTTACACTCTTGTAGCAGAAACAGTATTGGTGTCTGTAGCCTATATAAAAATATAGAAATGTGTAAGACACATTTTAGAAGGTATGAAGTGAATTCTCAATTTTTAATGAAATTGATAATGTTTTCAGTTTTTCTTGACTACAGGAGATCTATATGGGCAACTCTGATAGCATCTTAAAAAGGAGAAGATTAACTTTAGAATGTGTTTATCTCAGCTTAATGCCATTTGGTGTTGGAGTATATGGGAATTGTACCTTACTAATCCTAGCTGTTGACTACTAGTAATAGCCCAAAGGCTCTGTTAAAACTATTAGTTCTCCAGAGTATGAGGAAGCATGTAATGCACTGCTGGAAACAGAATGTGTGTGTGGGTGCTGTGTGGTGAAATTCTCACCGAGTGTCCCTGCCATGCCTTTCCATCTGGAGTGTGTTCATAGGTGAGCCTCTCTAGCTCTCAGAACATATCAGGATAGTTTTTCATCACTTCTGTCAGTTATTGAGCATTTAAAGACAACACAGATACAAAAAATGCTGTTAGTGTGGGGCTGACTCGGAATAACGCTGAGTTATGTCTTCACAGGTCATCAGAGAGTGAAGAACTGAGGTTTCGTAAAGCATCCATATTTAATGGCCTCTGTTTTTTACTTAAGACACTCAAGTTCACCATTAAGATCACAATTTAATAATCCATTTTGCTAAATCAGAGATTGTTCAGAATCCAAGATGAAAGTTTCTGTAAGGCAACTATAGTAGCAAAGTCCCCTTTAGTCCTGGGTTCCCAAGAAAGGCCCTACTGATCTTGCTTAAGTCTACTTGTCTTCAAAGCATTTCACTGAGACCTTTGACATCTCACTAAGGCATTTAGCATCAAGGATTTAGGGTTTCAGCTGAACTGTGTCCCGTTCTTCATCACCCGATCCACCACGCAAACCTTGTCTGCTTTAAGGTTACAGAGAGAGATTACAAGTGTGTGAAAACTACAGAGTGGGAGGTGACCTGATGTGGAGATTCCCAGTCCAGATAAAACCTTTCTGCTTGTCTGTTTGGAAGCTCTTGCTACGGTTTTAGCCAGTAGAGGGAGATGTCACACGAGCATAGATCACACATTCTGCACCAGGTGGCCGTGCCCCTAGAGGGGGGCGCCAAGCCCAGCCAGCACTCATATGGAGGGGCTCCTGTTTCCTTACATGCTGTGATTGTTCTAATATGCTTTTCAAAGCTGCTTGCTTCTAGGAGAAACTGAAAACAGAAAATTCAGTTAAAACTAAGTTGTTCTAAGAACACATTGTAAGAAGCAAGAGTTTATTCATTTATTCAAGCAAGTAAGTACTCAGGCAAAATAGGTAACTGTACACACCACTTGCAATGGCACACAGATATCTTCAGGTGCTTGTTACATCACTTTTAAGAGCTGTTCTGATAACACTGTAATTAATACTATGAGGTAATGATGAATAATGGTAGCAATGAGATACAGGAAGTACAGTAATTTCACGACCATAAGGCACACCGGACTATAAGGCACACCCCCCGGGAGTCGGCAAAATTCGCAACTTTGTAGATCAGATAAGGCGCACCAGACTATAGGGCGCACTTTTTTTTTGCAGTGAGGCTCCGCCCCCAGCTCCCTCCGCGCGGTTGCTGGCCAAGGCTTCGCCTCAACCCAGCAGCCATTGGCCCCCGGGCCCGCCTGTACCTGACAGGGGCGGTGCCATGGGCCCCCAGGCCCACCTGTATCCGGTGGAGCCGGGGCATGGCTGCCACCCCTCTGTGCTGCCTCTCCGGGGCCGGGCTATGGCCGCCGCCCCTCCGTGCCACCTGCACGGGGCCGGGGGGTGCCTGTATAGGTGTGGCTCCGCCTCCACGGGGCCAGGGCATGCCTGTGTAGGGGCGGCTCCGCCTCCACGGGGCCAGGGCGTGCCTGTGTAGGGGCGGCTCTGCCTCCATGGGGCCGGGGTGTGCCCGCCGCTGCTCCGCCCCGCCTCCACCTGGCAGCCATGGCCCTACCAACTCCCCCCGTGGCTCGCAGTTCTCACTTCTGGGTAGGCAAATTTTTTGAACTTTGTCCATCAGATAAGGTGCACTGGACTATAAGGCGCACTTCCGGGTTCCGGGGAAAATTTCAGTCAAAAGGGTGCACCTTATAGTCGTGAAATTACTGTATATAGAACAGCTACTAAGTGTTGTATTAGTGCTGTATAATAACATCAGAGCTGTGTTTGGGACAGTCTGCTTCCCTGCACAGGTGTACCACCTGGGTACATAGAAAAACAAATTCTTTAGTGTAGTTTGTTATTGTTTTTTTGTTTATTTGTTTTTAAATAATTATTATATGTAATGTAATTGTAATTTACTATTGTAGACATGGGAAAAAGAAAGAGAGAACAGTGGAAAATCACTGCAGACTCATTAGTTTTTGACTTTATAGTGGGGTTGATCTGAAGCAACATAGAAGGGGAGTTGGGGAGTTGACGTGGATGATGGCCGCTTACTTCTCATATGTCTCTGTTTATAGAGACACAAAACTATATAGCCTAAACTGATTGTGGAAGAAGGAGATGCTCTCCATTGTGACAATTCTGGGGAAATCTTGTTTCTCTCCATGTATTGAGCAATAGGATTCAAGGGCATAAGGATGAGCTGGATTTTGGAGATGACACAGCCACAGCCTACACCTCTGTTCTCTGTACTAAACAAGATTTCTTAGGAGGTAGGTGGACAGGGTTGCTTCAGAGCATTATCTGCATTAGTTCACTTGTCACCATAAAATTAATTTAAGAGTTTGGAAAGCCATTAAACCTCCATGAGAATTACTGTGTTCACTCAAAACATGACTGATGTAATGGTTGGTTAATTAAACTCTCCTTGCTTTGCTTATAGCAAGATTAGATCATTTAAATACTATCCAACTATGGACCCAAGAATCTTTTGTCTCTTTTACTGATACTCATAGACTTCCTTTGTGACTGTACTTTGAAACATAGATAATACTCAGTTTCAAATGTGTTTGAGTTTCTTATGCCCTATAGTTCTGTTCTTGGGCAGCATCTCACAACCATCACATCCAAAGGAAAAAGAAAATAAAATTGAAAAAGGTCAGATACTGCCTCAGGCTTTACTTTAAAAACACACTCCTATTGATTGCCTGAAAAAAGGCTGCACAATATGACCTTGATATCCTCCACTTTAAATGCCTGTATTGAATATGTGAAGTGATCTTTGTGTATAATTTTTTCCTTGTCCCTGTTTTAGAGGCTTTCCTTTTGTTCTTTAGATTACTTTGGATGCTGACTTAGTACTGTAACATTGTCGTGGCAGGAAATGTCTGTATATGGATATCTTGCAGCTAGACTTCAGTAATTCCCACACAGACTGTCAGTCCTATGCAGTGACTATGTATACTCTGTCCTCATGTTGGCAAGAGAATTCAATTGTGTTCCTACAATGGGATAGGATTTAAAGCTTTTAGTTGCTTTTGTTTCTTATGGAAACTATGGCTTCTGGCCATTGGAATGGAGAGTGACGTAGCCTCTTACACAGGACTTTTACCCATGTTAGAGAACTGATCAGACCTGATTTTAAACAAAAATTTCGACCTGATACAGAAGAGACTTCAGGGACTGAACTTTTTTCCTCCCTTCATTCTCAGCAGCTCAAATTTTAATGTACAGTTACAGAAATTAAGGACTTGGTGAACACTGCGTAAAATGTCAGCACAGCCAGACAGCTTTAATTGGTTTCTGACTACCTCCCTGGCAGACAGTGACCAAATATCCATGCTAGCCAGCCTCTTGATATCGTGATAGCACAGTTTCAACAGGGATTGTTGCTTCTAGTATTTATGATAAAATTCCAGGCCAGTAAGTGGTGAAGGTACTTGGGACAACTGGAATTTAGACCTTCTAAGAGGGTAATAGTCAATAGTGTTGCATATCCCCCAAAATTTGATTTAGAAGAAATATGTAAAATTAAGTTAATGATCATCTTTTTGGTTGTGAAATATAAGAGACTCTCTCTGCAATCAGTTCAATACTTTATTTGTGAAAGTCCAACCTTATTCTAACTCCATTATAATTCCAGCCCGATCTGCCCTTATCTTTCATATCCTTCATCCAGTGCTTTCATTTTTCAGGCCTTCTTGCCAGATGCTATCTTTGGCCATATTAGCCCTGTGGAGTCAGTGGAAAGATTCTTATTAACACCAATGACACTGGACTAGACCCTTTCCATTTTCTTCATCTAAATCTTTTTCCTTATGCTATATGTCTGTGAGGAACACTGATGGGTCTCATGCCCAAGTGGCACTTCTTTTTATCCGATTTCACTTGGAAAAGTATTTTGAAGTTTTAGGTTGTTTATTCAGAAAAGCTGCCTATAATTATCTCATCAGCTACAGATGTAAGCAGTACTTCAAGAAACTTTTTTCTGCTTTGGTTCTTTTTGATGGTGAGGTGTGTTTATTAAATTCTTGGAATAGTGACAACATCTATTCTTATGACCAATGTAAACCTTATGATAGTCTGTAAATAAAGTATCTGAAAAAAAAAACAACAAAACCAACTCTGAAATCAGCAGAGCAGAGATTTTCTTTGGTTATTGCTTGACTGCTAAGATAACAGTACACAGTTACGTGGGAGGGCATAATTGTGCTAAATTGTGGAGTTACCTGATTAAAAACAAACCAAAACAATCTACCCTGTACTATGAGTACTTTGACCATATTTTCACCTTTAATCTTTCTTTGTTAGGGGTTCTGCTTGCACAGATCCAGTTCTAGATAGGCTTCTCATATCTGCCTTAACAATGTCATTTAGATACAGATAAACTGTTCTGCATAGTCTTAAAATATTACAAATGCATTGAGGAGATCTCTCTTTCCCAGAATTGTATTGTTTGGATTTTTGGCAACTAAGAAAGCCTGGGTATGAATTAGCTAGAAAATAACCCATGATACAGCATATATTAGCAAACAAAACAACTCTCTCAACCTCAATTCTGAAAGTTTCCAAAATGGCTTGATGCAAAATTATCCCATTTCTTGTGGCTGTGTGTAAAGCTTATTGCTTGTAGCTGTGGACTGTTTCATTATACTATACTATATAGTAAAATAGTAAATTACTATTTTATACTAAAGTGTAATATTATACTAAAATAGTAAAATTGAGGACAAGCGGTCTCCCCTCTGCAGGACCAGGAGCAGAATCTGGGTTTGTCTGCTTTTCCCACTCCAATGCTTCCACCTTTGAAAGAGATAGAGATATTATTCATAGAAGGTGATGAATATTTATTTTGAGTGTAACTTGGGAAGCCACATTTGAGTTGGACATAGGAAAACTATTTAACAACTGAGAGTAATTAATTTTTGTTTTCATAAGTTGTTATGGTATTGAGGGTGCTAATGGCCATGCCGAGCTTCCCTAAGGGACTTCCCTCACCCTGTCCATGGCTCAAGCCCCCATTTCAGCCCAGCCCTGCCCTGATGATGCTGCTGCAGAGTTAGTCTCCAGCTCCTTGCAGCCCCTCACCACCTGACCATGGACCTGTACAGTACCTTGAGACAAGTCGCAGGAGTTGATGCATTCCCAGATCTGCTTCAGCATGGCAGTTCCTCTTTTCCAGCGATCAGTATAGGATGCTCTAGGGGAAGCATAGCATGCTTTTAATTAGTATGTGTGAGATTGTGGTCCTCAAAGGTGCCTTTTCCTTGCTGCAATGTGATCTCTAAATACTGAGTCTGGGAGCAGGTAATCAGTTGTCCTTCGCCTCTGAAAAAATGGTTACCATAACTCTGTTTTATAAATGTGCAAATCCTGGTAGAATCTTGCCTATCTTGCCGTTTCAGTAACACTGTCTGACTGTAGGCTTGGCTGAAATTCTTATATTACAAATATATGTATATAACAACTTTTTAATCAGCTTTGAATTTTTCATCTTGCAGTTTGCTTCAGCATTTTCTTGGCTCTTTTGCTGTGAGGTAACATAAATATCTAGTTTACTTATTTATTTATTTTTTTAAATCAGCCAGTATTTTACCTACTTATACCACCTTGCCCAATTAATGTTTCTTTAAAATTGACTCTAGCGAAGGAGCTGAGATCCTGTCTAACTCAAATCTGAGAAACAAGGCAGAAGTGAAAGCCTATATCTAGCAAGGCTGGTGCTCAGTTCCTCTGTGGCAGCAGAATTAGTCTGAAGTATCTATATGAAGCCTGGCATCGAGCAGACCTCTCTCAAGGTCTTTAGTCCTTACAGCCAGGCACAGTACTCAGTTTTCCTTGTCTTGTGCCACAGCTGGAAGCCTGTGGGCCCCATCGGTGTGGGTTGCTCTGTTATCTGGGATCTCTTGACATGGAGTGGATGCTTTGCTGCAGTTAAAGCAATTGCCAGCTGTTTGTGGAGCTGCAATAACTGTGTCATGCATCTGTCCAAATTTCAAAGAAATCATGTTGGCTTAGACATGTGACTAAATAGATCTTAGCTGTCTAGTGCCCAATCCTTGTTTTTTGTAGTAAGCATGTAAATACCCTACAATTGACTTTTTGGGCATTTGTTTTAGTGCATTTTAAAACAACTAGCTTGACTTTTCTCTCCACACACGTTGTGGAGTCATGAATATGCTGTCAAAGGCTGTGAGAGGTGCCAAAATGCCAGTCTATTGTGTGCTAGCAAAGGGAACTTGAGGGGATGGATAAGGACAATTCTTCAGGTAAGAATTGGGCCTAGTAAAGTTAAAACTCCTCACTGGTAGTTTCAGGTGTGCTGTAACTACACACAAGCAGTAATAATGCTTTCTATTGAATTGCTCTGGTTCTCCTCTGTTAATGCATACAAAAGTAAACAGTCACACACTACACCTCTCTTCTTGCAGTTGGAACTCTTCTTCTAATATCTTCGAAGGTAGCTCACTGTTCTGTTCTTTAGATCTTTGTTTTCCAGTTTCCTTTTTCAGTCCTCTCCACTTGTTTGCTCCATTAGCTCCTCTTTTTTATTCCTGTTTCTTGGGCCAGTATTCTAAGAGATCAAGATAAACATTTGAGGTGATTTCTAACTGGGCAAGGCAAAACTTCTGTGGCCAGGAAAAACATTTCAGCTGTATGAAACTATTGTGGCTGAAACCATAGAACTAGCAGATGACATGGCAGTGAACCAAGCACAGATATTCTGAACTAATATTAAATACCAGGAAATGCCAATGATATAGCTTTGTTGCAAGGTTAACTCTGATTCTTGCTCATGTGGCAGCTCAGCTGTGCCCTGAGAGCAGAGGCTTCTTGACAGTTCCAGGATTTTGGATTGCCTTCAGTGGGCATTCTGGGGGTCCTGTATGTTATCCTAAGTTTTCTTGGTATTGCTATTTTGTACTTGGTGTCCCATTCAAAGTTAGCTTAGGAGTGTTTCACACCTGTCGAAACCCTGGAGCTGTATTCCATTACTTCTATTTGTCCACTTGCTCAAATAGGTCCATCTGTATCTTTTCTCTGACAAATGCCCACCCATGAGATAGAAGTTCAAACTGCTGAAACACATCCTCTGTTCAAAAGAAGCCTGTGATACAAATAAGCCTGTTGTCATATGATGGTATAATCTTATGAAACAGTGCACTGACTGGATATCATAAGGATGTGTACATGACTGTTCACACAAGGACTTTTTACAATTTATTTTTTTAATAAGAGTGATCAAATTTATACCCACTTTTTAGTTCAGAATAATCCTGATGAATGAGTATTTGCTGATCATCTCTTCTCAAAAATACATTTTCAGACAACATTGAAATACAATACAGTTAGGACTTTCTAATATTTTTATATGAGTGAAAAATAAAAGAAAACTAAAATTTGAAGGCATCAGGAATTATTAGTGACAGAATCACCGGTGAGAATAATTCACCATGTCGGCGCTGACTAACAACTCTGATTTTGTTCAGGTGGAGAAAGCAGAAGAAAATGATAACCAGATAGCCTGACAACAGCCTCTGCACACAGTTTCTGTCTCGCTGGAGGAGGTGGTACTCAGTTTATTGTGCCATTAAAGTTCAGAACAGTTCCCCATTGTGGCCACAGTTTGCGACACCAAAGCTGTGTTTCAGTTTGTAAGGCTTATTCTAGCCCACCTCAGCAAAACTAGCTCCAGATGCAACACTGAACTTCTGCCACTGACGTCTGAACAGCATCTGGCTGTGCCAGGAGGGATTCATTGTAACTGCACACAGGATGTCTTGGTTCCGCCTCTGGTGCACCACTGCCTTGCAGTCAGTTCTGCATCGGTGCCCTGCGCCTTTCAAAGGAGGAGATGGGGCACTGCTGCCATCATCTCAGCCCTGCTCGTGTGTCCTGCTGCCTCGCAGAGCAGGGTAGAGAGTGAACTTGGATAAAAGCTCTTTGGCTCCTGCTTTGTGCTCTGCTGTGCCTCTGCTTTGGAGGGACTGGTGTGATAGATGAGTGCTGTGAGCGCTGTGTGTACCACTTCCTGTTACACGAGGCAGAAGTATCAGCCTAAAAGGGGTTGGTGGTATTATTTTCCTGTGCTGAACTCAAAGGTAGTCTGCTGTAAAGCACTTTCCTGTGGGGCTATTTTGGTTCTAATCTTGCCATAACTACAACACCTTCAGGCTGACCTTACAGGGACAGATATGGGAACATGGTTTTCAGAGCAAGCAAACTGGAGAGAGAAAAATGTAAGAAATAACACATTGTGTCTAGAGTACTTTCTTGTCAGATGTTTCCATTAATGAATTAAGCCTTAAGATTTGAAATCCAACACCAGTTTACAACTTGAATGCTCTGATTTCTGAACTAATTTCTCCCACCTCACTCTCACTTCCTTTGAAAATGTCAGTTATAGGGTAGGCAGTATGTGAGGTATCGAAAAGGAAATGTTCTAGATTTCCAGAATGCAAAGCGCAAGGTATCTAAGTATCCAGTCCAAAGATTCTGGTTGTATATGATGGATTGCTGGTGGAAACGCAGCCAAAGAATTTGGATAATGTGCTTAGAATCACAAAGGATATTTCTAGCAGTCAATGGTAAAGCCCCTGTCTCTTAGGTGTCAATCCTATGCTTTGACTGTGGAATCATCTCTTCTCCATTCCAGAGACTAAATCATAAAGCATTACAGAATTGAGAGTATAGGCCTATTTCAAATCCTCCATAGATAATTTATTTTTGTGTTGTGACTTCAGTACCTTTTAGGATCTAGTGAATTGCTTTACTTCCTAAATTAAAAAAAAATAAAAATTAAAACTCTTAAGCCAACCGCAGTCAGATCTAAATGATAACAAAGATAGTAAAGAGGACATGAATTTCTGTATGGAGGCTGGCCCTTCAAAGGTTGTGGACATGTGTATTCGTTTGACTGGGAGTTTGGAAAACACCAGTGTGGTGGGGTGAGAGCAGTGTGCAAAAGCCTGTGTGGTTTTATTTTTGGCTTCTGTTTCACTGTGAATGAACATACAGTGTGTGATTCAGTTTCTCTTAACTGAATGAAAAGGCCACAGGTGCCAAATTTGAGAGTGCCTTTTATTGCCACCTCAGATCCAGAAGCACCATGGACACTGTGGAGGTGTTTGGGTAGGTACCACAGTGCCTCTGATACATGGGAACTCCACCCCATTTGCTTGCTTGAAAGACTCCACAGTAGGTGTTTACAGAAAGTTCCAGCCTTTCTGGACCGAGGTCTGAGCAGATCTGCTGCTCTGAAACCTCCCTGTAGCACGGGAGACATCCAGTTTCTTCCTTTTGTTTTTCTAATGGCCTGTGCTAAATCCCAAATCTGTGAGTGCTTATGCACTGACTTTACTGCTGTAAGTAATTCCATTCAACTCAATAGGGTTATTCATAGTCAAGCTGAGCATGTGTGTTTAATATTTGCAAGATCAGACACGGCAGAATCTTGCTGTTGTGCCATTTAGGGCTGGCAATTCCATACCTTTGGCTCCCGTATCCTTGTACGTAATGATTTCGTTTTATATAGACTTCACTTTGTTTTCCCCATCAGCCCTCAGTACATGCACTATCAGTACATACCAGAGCTGAATACTTCTTCCTTAGATATTGTATGAAAAGAAAGCAAATTAAAAGTGCATGCAAATTTAAATTCAGTACCTGCCCAGAGTGCTGTCCTGTGTAAAACATTCAGAATACTTTAATGCTGAAAACAGCAATCATCACTTCTGACAAAGAAGAGGCCTGCCTGGTTTATGTTGGATTTTTAATCTTTTAACTGATTTGTAACATGTAAACTGGTAGAAACCACAACAGTTTTGGGATGTGCAAATACAACGAAAAGCTGCTCTGCTCAACAGGAACTTGCAGTCAAGCATCAAGTTGTGATTGCCTTGAGGAGGAGAGGAGACAGAAAACTATCTGGATTTGGCCAAAAAGTATTGAATGAAAGCACAAAATGGGTAAAGGGAAGCCTTAGGACATGTCAAATTAGGGGATTAAAGCTTGTGTTTTGCGTAAAGTTTAGATATGAAGGAAAATACAGTCATAGAAAACAGGCCAGAGACCCAGTTACTCATTGCATTGTCCCAATCACTTTCAGTTGTCATCTTCCAGAGTGCTCACAGCTCCCTCCAGTTTGACATTGCTTGCAGATGTAGTAAGGCTCTACCAGCTTTCAGATCACAGATACATATATTGACTAGCTGAGGGTCTACAGCACTGTTGTGCATAACAATGGTTAATATACTTTCCAGTTGGACAATTTCTCATTGATAACTCATCATTCTGAATATTTTTTCCATAATTTGTCAGCAAGATGTTGATGTAGCTTGCCTATGAGACTGTTATGTAACACAGCATGAAAGCCTTAACAAGGCAACAGTCCAACAACTGCTCATATCTCCACTGGATTTTAGGCTTGCTGTTTGCCTTAAAGAAAATTAACTTGTACTGAAGTGATTTGCTACCAACAAAACCCTGCTGATGTGTCCTTATCTATGAGGTGCTTACATGGGAGCTGAATGGTTTGTTCTGATGTCTTTCCGAAAACTTAAGTGTTAGGCTAAGTGCTCTGTCACTTCTAGGGTCCTCCTATCTCTCTATTTTTGTGGATAAGCACTGTATTCAGCCTTTATCAAAAGCCTCATCCTTTGTCCACAAGCTCTCATTTGATAATTTTTAATGGTTATGAAATGGCTTTAGGCAGTTCCTAAAAATACTTTGGGTCATACTTCACCAGGTTCAAGTCAAACCCTGAGTCTGTTCTCTTTTCTTCCTTGCTCGAATTATGCCTGCTTTGTTAGTTACATTCTGTCTAATCCCAAATGGTTAAAAGCATCTGCTAAACAGATTAGTGGCCTGTAGTGTCACTCTAAAGGGTTTATGTTGTTGCTGAGTATAGGTAGTAAGCCAACTTAGTGAAACAATAGAGAAGCCAAGAAATTTTGGAGATCTTAAAAGCCAGAGCAGAGCACTGGGTAAAAAAAGAATTCAAAGGTTGGGGGTGTTGTGAAGGAAGGGTTTTGCCAAGGTTTTCCTGACAGTGGAGCTTATCTACACCCCTGAAGACCACAGATTGGAAGATTACAGAGTCTGTAGTAGTGCATGGTTAAAAATCAATCTCTCTGAATGCAGTGGTGTCATAGAGAATTTGTTTGGTTGTTTTTTTGGAAAAAACTGAAGACTTCAGTGTAGCTTGGATCCAAGGCTCCACAGAGAAGGCTGGGTCACTTATGCCTGTGGTGGGTTTGAGATGCTGGAGCCTGTGCAGAGGTGACAGGGTGGCCCTATCGTGCTTCAAATGATGTAAGAGTTAGCTCTGACCAGCTCAGGTATTTTGAAAGTAGTTAAGCTCTGGCTATGCTGAAATTTTAATATACAGTAATTTCACGATTATAAGCCACACCATTTTGACTAAAATTTTGGTGGGGCTTATAATCAGGTGGGGCTTATATATGGACAAAGAACAAAAAGCTGCTGTTTTAGTTTGGAGGACAGGTGTCTGCTGAGAAAGGCAGGAACTTCTCTTTGAAATGGAGAATGTAAACCCCCTCCCTCCAAATTATTATAATTTTGAAATCAAGGGGCTTTCAGGCAAAAATATGGGAATTAGGAATAACAGTTGTTTACTAGGGAAATTAAAATAGAAATACAGTACTACAAAGAAACAAACTCCAAACCCTGACAAAGTCAGAGTACAACCTGACACCCTGTCAGGCAGGGTGTTGGTAGCAGTCCCATTAAATGGTGGCTGCATCCTCCTGCAGTGACAGATGTGATTCAGTTGGAGCAGTGCTCCTGCAGAAGGTGCAGTTTCCATCCGGAGGTCCAGTGGTGATGTGGAGAAATCCAGTTTTCCTCTGGAGTCCAGTGGAGAAAGGGGCTCCCTTAGCGTCCCAAAACCTTTGTTTTATCTTAGTTAGAAATGTTGGGCTCTTCCCCCTGGCTGGAGCAACTTCCAATGGGATGAAGTAATTTTATCAGCCACACAGTGGGACTCAATGGGCCATTAGCAGAAAATGACTCTCTGGAGGAAGGATGGGTTGTGAAAAGATAAAGAACAATGGCCTGCCTGGTTTCAATGGATGGCCCATTAGCAGAATATCTGCCGTTGAGATAAGGATCACTGCCCACACCCTCAACAGATGGTGATAGAATAGATACCTTTTATCACACTCTCTATTGTAACATGTGGCTTATAATCAGGTGCGGTTTATAATCGCGAAATTACTTGTTGAAATGTACTGACTGTATTCAGAGTGGAAATAGAAAGAGACAAACATAGAAGGGAATGCTACATTACAGTCTATAAAATTATGCTTGGAACTGTATTTGTTTCATCCTCTGTCCTCTGCTTTCTGTGGAGAGAAGCACAAAGATCAGTGCTACAGCTCTTATGAATGTTCTTACCTGAGTGGGAATCCAGCTGGAGACCACTTGCTCTTGAACACTTTAGTTATTACAGAAATGGCTTAGTTATATGAAGCCTCATTCTTTCTGTTTTTCTCTTTGTTAAAATAGTACTTCAGTGTGGTGTTTTCCTCTTCCTTTTGCTCTTTGTTTCTAAATACTTTTAGTTACAGCTTGATGAAAACGTCTGTATCCATCTCACTAAAAAGAACATTTATGCTGTTTTCTGTTCTTGTGAAGAGGGCTTGGAAAGCTAACACCCTTCCACAAAAACATACTCAGGCATCACACCCTGGTTTCAGTTAGCTTGGATGAATGACACTACTGGCTTTCTAACAGTTAATTACAGTGCCTGATCTTGTTACCAAGGATGATGAAACTGATTAATCTGCTAAACAAAGAGCTTTGTGGGGTTTTTTGTCCACTTGCTTTGTTCCAGCATTGCTTTATACTGTCAGTGTGTGATTTGTTCTGATTTATTTCGTTATTACTTGTCCATGCAGACTACATTGTAGTGGTGATTTTTAACTATGGGCACCTGAAGTATTCCTCACTTAACTTTTTACAAAAGGATACTAAAGACTAAACATCACAGGTACTAACTAATTTGCAAAGCAGATACACCTTCATTTTTCCTATTGAAAAGGCAGAAATTACTTTCTGATTGGACACACAGAGATAATGATTAATGAAGTAATTTTCATGTCTGTGCACACTTCCTGAACAAACGTGGTTTCCCATTTTGACTGTGGTAGCTTATCAGTTGTTGGTATGGAGAAAGCATATAGGTAAACTGTCTAATAAAAAACTGATAAACACCAGATACTGGAAAAATCGAATAATGTGTTTGTGAAAAGGGAAGGAAAATAATCTGCTATTTCTTAATTTTGCTACTAGTCAAATTATCTTGACTATTGTTGTTGTCAGCAGGTGAAGGGTAGCTGACTAGAGGAGTAGCATATTCTTCTCACGTGTTAGATAGAAAACTTATGGTACCCAGTGGTTTGCTGTGGTCAGAATAGCTGCAGAATTAAATAAAAGTTCTGTGCACTTACAAATCATTTATTTTCATGGCACAGCAAAATAATACAATTCAGTGGTAAATAAAATTAATGCATTTACCAGTGAAGAGACAAAATGTCTGTTGGTATATGTCATAATGACTTTTGAAGTCCTAGACAATTAAATAGATTTTGGAAAGGTAAAGATCTTCAGGCATACAAGTAAGTTGTCACTATGGTAATCAATGAAATGCGGTACTGTCCTCCTGCTGGTAACTCCAGCTAACAGTTAAGATCTACAAGACAACACAGAAAAAATGTCAGTCCCTAGTCTAGGGAAAAACAGCCAGAAAAAAAAAATACATCAAATATAGACAAGAAAACCACAAAATGGAAGGAATGAATGTTATCTGTTATCTTGCCTGTGTTATCTGTGCATGGTACTTGAGTTGCAGCAAGTGATGTTTGGATTGGATGCAGGCAAGGCCTCATTTAATAGTTGAGGTATTTATCCTTTCTGCAGCCTTTAGAGGGGAAAACTGCACCATCACTGTGTTGAGAATCATGTAGGTACTGCTGATTCAGTCTGAGGGCTCGAGAGAGACTTCTATATGAGGTTTCTTCTGGTCCTGTGCTTCTGTGATTTCCTTTAAATGGCACCCAAAGCAGAGCCCCTTTAGGCAATGAAAACAACAAAGGCGTGCTGAAAGGCAGCAGCCTGCTGTGTCTCTGAGCATGGCTTAAATCTCCCAGTTAGGGAATCTCCCAGTTAGGTAGTTAAGACCTGTCTGGTCGTCTTGAGTCTTATGAATACACATAATGAGGCTGGATCATGTATTTGTACATGAGGAAACAGACAGCTTACAAGAATCTCCTTGAAACCTGGGGGGAAAACTCCTCAAACAGCAACCAACAAACAAACAAAAAAAATCCTAATTGTTATTTGTCAGATCAATATATTATGAGGACTCCTTCTGAAATGTGTTGGGCACTTTGTTCTACTCAAGGAAGGAGCTAAGAGGATGGGCTGGAATCAGCTAATCTTATGCATGTTAGTGTTGTGAAAGGTGATGCCTGCATTCTTCTAACTCATTTCAGTCTTCCTCCTCCACTAACAAGTCTCTTTCAGGCAAGAAAATTGTCAGTTGAACTTCATGGTGTCTGAACTTGTTTCTTGAGGCCTGAGCTCACAACTTGAGTGCTTTTGTTTGTGAATTTGTAAGATGACATATCTCATCTCCTTGTGTTTGGCTCCAGCAGACAGAGGTGCGGAACCTGAAAACAATCATAGGAAAAGACATGTACATGCTAGATTGTGTAATGATGCAAAATACGTAACCAATGTATGATATATTTCTTACCTTTAAAAATGTTGGATCCAAATGTATCAAACATGACATTTACACCATAAAACCATTAAACACATTTTCTGGTGACCAGTGATGGTCTGCCTGATTTAGAGTATTCTCTGAAATCAGCATTTAGGACTTTGTAGAGAAATATTCTCTGTCTTCTCCCTGTGGTATATCTTGTATGTTAAACTAATCTGTGAAGCTTTCAAATTGATTTTATTTAACCCAGAAGGAATAAAGGATTTAAATTTCATCAATAGCAGCTGATACGCAATGCTCAGTGTGCAAGATGCTGATACAGTTTGATGAGCTATAGTAAGTCTAACAATTCTTCTCATCTCTCCAACTTTGTAAATTCTTTAGATGCAGCTGTGCATCTAAGAATCAATCTAAGATTCTACCAATCTAATAGTAATTTAGTTTGTAAAAGACCCTTATGATCACTCAGTCCAACCATAAATTTAACAGCTAAGTCAACTGTGTCCCTTAGCACCGCATCTACACGTCCTTGAAGTACCTCCAGGGATGGTGACTCAACCAGTCACTCACCAGTAAGGAGATGATTTGCCATGGGCAGCCAGAAGTGCCAGCTTTTTGGAAGTGTAAGCATTTTAGTTATCGCTGCAGGGAATTGGGGATGTGGATTGCAGAGAACAAAGTGAATAGACAAATCTGGTGTAGGAATTTGGGTAAGGATGTGTTCCCAACAGGGTAGGTTTTTACAAATATGTGTTTAATGATTCAGGTTGAATTACTCAAAGTTTAGGTTTGGATTCTCAAAGATACACAACTGCCCAAATTCCTCAGATTAGGAATTATGCACCTGAAAATGGAGAGGGGTAAAGTACTACTGAAAGTACTGTTAAGTGATTTTCTGCCCTGCTCTGGTGGCTGATAGGCATGCTGGTGAAAGTTCACTGGGAGGCTGGAATAGGAGTGAACGTGGGTTTTGCATGTATTTGAATGAGCTGTTCTTGATGCAGCTCTAAGTAGAGCATGTTTGTACCTGCGCTCATTTTAAAGGCGTAACTGGACTCAGCACTTTTTTTTCCTTTTTCTTTAGTTTTATTTTCCAGTGGGGTCATAAATACATGACACAGTGAAAGTATGATGAATCTGCCATGTCTGCTCTGGATGCAGCTGTCTGCAGAGAGATACAGTTTAAGTAATGCCCATCTGAGGTAGTTCTGTTTATGCCAAAAGTGACACTCTGTGCTACACTTTTACTACAGAATTGGATCTTTTTTTTCTCCTTAAAGCCAGAAAAACACTTGAAGTGGGATGTATCATTTTGACAGTACCTGTGTGTGTGTTGTAGGAAAGAAGGGTTTTTTTAAGGCTTCAAATATGTTTAAAAGGAAAGACCAAATAATTCTTTCTGCAAGTAGGACTGACTGTGAGAAAACTTTGATGAGTGTGGTTCCAAGTTCTAATTTTGCTTATTTGTGCTTTTTTAAATCTAACATATTTGCACTGAAGTCATTGGAGCTGCACGGAATTAAGCGGTTGCAGAATTTACATCAAATAGTCTCCAGAGCTGTTTGTGCTGCCATAAGCAGTTACCATTCATAACAGTAAATGAGCTAATATGTGTATGGGAGATTCTTTTTGGATGGTGTGAGATACAGAGACTGTCAATCCAATTCTCATGAATGGAATTTTCTACAGCAACACTGAAAAAAAAAAATCACATTTCCTCTTAGTGGAACTCAGAAAACTTAGAGATACAGGAAATTAATTTGCATCTTAAAAAATAATTTCCTTCATTGGTATCTAGGTGTTATTGTGTGGTCTTTTTACAGTCTTCAATAGAGGCATAAAGCTGACAGTGTTTCAAGTCATTTCTGTCAGACAAAATAGGCCTGATGTTAGGAGTGCCTGTTACTGCAAAACTAGCCTTTTCTGTTTCTGGTCCAAGGAGCAGAAACAATGTTTTATTTGGATTGTCCTATCTCTAGGGAAATAATAACTTGCGCATACAGCCTTTGAACTAGTTAGGGATTTGATGCATCGTTTTAGTAAACCAACAGTATTCCACGCAAAGAATTAGATTAACTCTATCTGACATTAGATGTGATGCATTCGATCAGAGAGTTTTCCTTAGGCAACAGCAAAACACAAAGCTAAAGGAAATCAAAGCAAGAATCGAAACATTTTATGGAAAGCCATCAGTCTCTTTTCTGCCTTGCAACCTCTCCCCCTTTCTCTGATTAATAGACTTTTTTCATTTTTATTGTGCATCTTTAGTCACCTTCAGCTGAGAAGAGCATCACCACACTGCCAAATACACATTTCCAGGAAAAAAGGTGTTTCTTGAAGTCCAAGTCTGCTCTCTTTCTCCTTCATTAGAATAGTGTAATGTGTATCTAATGCTGGTTCTTCAAGAGTGTTGAGTTTATAAAGACTGTTGTGGTCACTTGCACTTACGAGATCTGAAATATACACCTAACACATCCAACATGTATAACACTTAGTGTGTGAAGATGCCACATAAATCATACATTGCATTAAAAACAATGAAACTGGTATTTAACCATGAGATAGGATGCATATCCATGTACAAACATATCTAGTGGCCAAGTTAGAAAATAGTTAAACTTGTCTGACTACATACAGGAAAATAAATTAAGTATAAGTGCTTTCATGGGCAGAGAAACAAACAGAAAGAAGTCAATGATCAGTCAGATTATTTGTCACAAACAATATCCTTTGCAAGAAGAGTGGAAGATAAAACCCAGCTTGAAGCTTGGATAAGGAGTTATTAAATGACTTGTGTTTCTGCGAAGCTGTTCCAATAAGATAATGTAAGAAGCAAACATTATAGGCACAGCAGTCAATATACAGAAGGTTGGTTTCTACCTAGCAGCAGTGGTTTGTGTGAGACAGGCTCAGGCTGCCAGTATGAAACCATGTCCTTTGGTACAATATAAAGCACTGGGTGCAGATCAATCTCTGCTAGCAAAAGTAAAGAGAGAGACTATAGTGCTTAGGCTAATTTCATATAGAAGAACCCAGGCAAACTGTTCAATTTCTTTACGCCTGTGACTAGTCTTGGCCAATGTGACTAAAGCCAGGTCTGACCCTAAAAGCTAGAGTAGATAGTCTTTGCCAGCTTGGCTGTTAAGTTTGTGCTCAGGATCTTTGTGACATACCATCATTATGAGTGGCTACGGACACTAAATGCACAGGCAGTGTGAACAGCATCCTACCAGCGTCCAAAGTCCTGTTCTGTAGGACCTTTACTGTACTGCATGTCCATGGAAAATCTAATCTTGTAGTTTGCAACATGTGTGAATGCCATCCCATGAGTACCTTGTCAAAATTCATTGACTGACAAACATATTTGGGTGCGGGCACTTGAAGAGCTGTGTTAGAGGGTCAATGTGCTGTCACATGCTACTTTCCAGAGTCAGGACCACCAGGACCATTTTCAGTTCTCTCCTAGCCTCCTGGTGTGCTCCTCAGTGGAAATTCTCAGTCCTTTCCTTCAGTCTGCTTCCTTAGGACACATTCCTGGAGTAGGTGAGTCTTAAAAAGTCAAATTACTTAGTCCCTGACTACCTGCATACATCTCATACATTGCAAAGGAGGGGGGATGTAGATTACAGACTTCCTGAGTGAGAAGAATGTGTGCCAGAGTAATTTGAACTCCCTCCCCTTGCTCTTACTGTGTGTCTTTCAAAGTGTAGATTTAACCTGACTTAGGACAGAGCTATTCCTGCTGTAAATGAAGTTCATATCCCCCTCCTCAGTGCATATCTGTCATATATATATGGTCAGGGATAATACCTCAAATCCATTCTCAGTGGGCACTGCCAAATGTTCTCCTTCTGGGTCTTAGGAGGTACGAATGACAAGTGACAACATGAGTGACAACACTGGAGCAGCATCATTGCCAGGTTTGTCAAGAACCTGTCCATTCTGGAGGACAGTATCCTGGTTTGTATGTTTTCTTCACTTCTCAGTAAGGCTCTTGCTGTGCCTTTACCTGATGTGTTTCTAGAAGAGCCCACTTTTGCTTTCCAGGCTTCAGCAACCATGCAAATCTGTCTTGCAGAGGGATCCAAGAAACACTAGAAACCTAAGGGATCCAAGAATCCTTTCCTAGGGAGCCAGTACAGTTTTGAGATGGAGATTTTGTCTGGGAAGGGGGGTAGGAAATGAACTTTTCAGAAAAGAGTGATGGTGTCTGAGTTCCTGGGTGAAGGAGTTTATACTACCTGCAGTTTATACTACCTGAAGAATAAAGGCACTGTGGGATAGTTGATGGAGGACTACTGTCATGAGGACCAGTCATACAGAACCTGTGCTGGCAATCTACTGGCAGAATATGTCCAAAGAGTACTTCGTTTCTACCATCTTATTTTAGTAACACAGTCTGGACTTTGCTACCAGGAATCACACTTGGGCCTGTTAATAAAGGTACTTTTAGGTACCCCAGATTTATAGTGGGCAGCTTGCTTGAGGACTGTAGCAAAGATAGAAGGAATGGCCTTTGATTTGTCCCTACCTTCTTGCCCAAATAAAATATTCTAGTAGTGCTGAGTATCCTGCAAGCTTGGTGTTTATGAGGAATCTCTACATTCAAAAAAGCACGTGAAGCAGTGAGGCATCCTGTGTCAGCAGTGTGCAGGTGATATCCAGGGCTCTTTCACCAAAGCGACATAACTTTGCTACAACTGGGATGACAATGTGCTCAGGGCTCACACATATCTGAGGGCAGAGTGGAAGAGCTGTTGTCTGTGGGGTTCAGTCTGTATGACAGATTAAGAGCAATCCTTCCTCTCTTTTACAGTAAGTCCTGCTGGCTTGGGTCACTCTGCTGCTCCTGAAGGCAGCTGCAACTGGGGGGGTTCATCACAGAATTCTATTTCTCTCTGCTAAGCCTCACAAGCACAGGCACAAGGAGCATGCATAATGGGTAACTTATTTAGCAATATGCAGCCCAATTCACACAAGTACTCCTTACCTCACAACTCTTTTTAAAAAAATTGAATTTAATTTCATTTTTTTTCTATGTACTGGTGATAGTAACAGCAATGGCAACAGTCACCACTGGAAGTATTGGTACTGATACACACATCACATGTTCCTTGAGCTACTGTTCTATTAGATGTAGGACATGGAACTTTTATTGCCTTGTATCTCCAGCTGAAATTTTTGTTCTGTATTTGAGCAGTATATAGCACAGACATAGCCAGTACTTCAAAGACTGTCACATAAACAAGTCTTGCAAATAAGCAGGGTAAGTAAACAAGGGGGATATTTTTGATCTCTGTTTATACAAGTTGTCACTGCATGTCAGCATTTTCACTGATATTAAGTGCAGGGGATTGGAAGTGGAAGAATTAGATAGCTCAGGGGATGCTTATAAAGAGATTCAGATAACTGAGAATCTGCCAGAAGAAAGCACGGGACAATTGCAGAAGCAGCAGTGCTAGTAGAGGAGAGGTAAATGGTAGCATGCAGAGGAGAGCAAGACGGCAGCAGCCCAGGTGCAGATCAAACCACATAGCTATGGGATCACACACCAGCCTTCTGACTCTGAGTCAGAAATAATAAGTGCAAGGGAAGCAGTCTCACAAGTTAGAAGTTGATTTTTGTTCACTGCCACGAGCTTGGCAAAGAGCTAATATAATCTTGCTCTCAGGGTCTAGACTTGAACAGAGCATTTCAGTGGCAGAAATAGATGGTGGTATATACTCCCTTGCATGGAACAATGTGCAAACCTAGAAACTTGGTAGTAGCAATAAGCTCTAGAATTGTAACTTTTCTCTAGCCTAGACATCTTGAGAGAACAGCGCTATACTCGGTTATTTGGGGTGTAGCCTCTCACAGGGAAAAATCCTTTCCTCCTTAGCCAGAGAGAACATAGAGCAGCCAAAAATATCTGATTGCTGTTGCTTCTGCTCTGAGACATAATGGAATTTATCATCTCTGTTGCAAAGCTGTCCTATTTTAATGGAACCATTTTTCCCCACTCTGGGTCTTCTCCAAAAAGGCTAGTGTCAAAAGGATTTTATGTTAACTAAAACTAAGAAGAAGGAAAGCTGGATATGATCTTGAAAGCTAATCATTCTGTCTGTAGAAGAAGCTGTTTTCTAAATAACATAAGTCCTTGCAGTCTCCTAGTGCCAGAGTTCTTTGGGAAATTATTCTAAACTCTAGTCCTCAGCAAAGTAAGCTTTCCTGCAGCCAAGTATTAAACTCCAAGCTTTATTTTTATCTACAGTTTTCTTGGCAATTTGTAAAGCTTATGTTTGGCATTTTATTTCCCCCTACAATCTTCTATCTTTGGTTTGTATTAAAATTTGCAGAGCTTAGGGTTTATATAGGTTTTGGGTGGATGATATAAATTCTAATAGGCTTTTACATAATGTAATTTAGAAGCTTAAACAAAGAAAGCCATATTCTGTACTGGAAGATTTGTGCAGAGCTTTGCTGAACTTATGTTAGTGTTGAATTAACAACTATTTTCAGTAGTGTTTTGTTTTTCTTTCAAATAAAATTGTAATGGAGAAGAAGGTGGAGAGCAAATTTCCTACTGAAATGCAGTACAACAGTAACACTTAAATATATTTGGTGATCTAACAAACTCGGAGCCCTAACATTGTCATTATTATGTATATTTTCTTTGAGAAACCAAATCCTAGAGTTTTTTTAATAGAGAGTTGTGGTGTGCTAAATTTCTGGGATATATTTCTCTGCAGCTATCATACTAAATTTTACAAAATAGAAAAAAAAAGTGTGTATAATGATTGCAAGACTGTATGTTCTTATTGCACCTTGCAATTAGGGATCAAAAAGCATGTTACAATTATTGGTTGTACTAAGTCAGAACCGAATGTGTAAACAAGATTTCTGTATCTGCTGGTGCAAATGAATGTTTTACTCAAAGTTAAGCAGGTCTGATTATAAACGACACTGCCAAAATCAAACCACACCACAGTGCTGAAGATAAAAGAGTTGTCTCTGTATGTTTTTACTTGTGACAGAACAATATAAATAAAAGCTTAATACAAATGCTGATGGGAAAATAAGGCAGAAAGCCAAACCACAGTGCATGTTACCTTCAAACTTCAGCAGGCTAGTGGTGGCAGCTTTAAACTGGGAAGTCTCATGTGGGTTTGTTGAGTAGTCTTCTAGTATTGGTTTAGATCCAGAAACTGGGAAGGAATAAAATAAGAACCATCTCTTGGCTATAAATGGCAGCTCCCATAAAAGGCAAAGGAGAGTCATAAAATGTCAGCAGCTATCTGGGGGTACATCCCTATGGACACTTTCTCACCAGAGGGATCAGCCCCGGCAGAGTTCCACGCTAATGTGCCAAACTTGGTTCTCAGTTTAGAATGGTCTCATGCCTGGTCAGCCTCTTTCCTTCCATCTCTCCCTGCACTCTTCTGAGATGATATACTGCTACTGCTTAGGTTGTACATGGACTGCTTGTCACAGATGCAGTCAAGCCAGGATAGTCAAGATGATTTACAGAAGCTGCAAACCTTTAGTAAAGAAGAGTCTTGCTCAGAGTATGTCTTGTTCAGGAAAGCGTGAAACAACAGTATTTAGCTTTTTCTACCCCTTCTACATCCAGGCCAAGATTATTTTCTGCTAGATACAGTTAGAATAGGTCTTTAAAATCAAATCTTTTAGAGTATTAGAACTACAAATACAGAAGAAAAAATTATTTCTAAGCTGACATAAAACAGATAGGCTTCAGGAGAACTACACACTGTAAATGGGATCCTGAAAATGGGTATATATTAATTTTAAGTGTATACATGCCTTTAGATCACTTGCAGGCATCATCAAATTTGGCTCCTTAAAAATTAGCTTAGTCTAGATTGTTTTATGTAATACTGCTGCTGTCCTTTGATATTTTGTACTTGTGGCAGCATTCTTCCTTTGGTACCATAGGAACTTCCATCTTCCTGGAGATGGTGATAACATTTGTTTCCAAAAATCCTTCTATCGTTATGTTTTGCCATTTTCTTTTTTTTAAGTAGAAAGAATCTGAAAACCTGTATCAAAATTAAACATGAATAGAAATTTTGTGCAACTCTTCAAAGAGCACTAGTGAATCTGCTTCCACAAGTTTTCTCTTTCCTTGTTATTTATTTTAAATTAATTTATTTAGTTATTACTTCCTCTTTAATATATTTCATATACGATCTAATATCTGATTTTTGTAAAGTCCTTTGTATGAATTTCTGAGCAAATATTGTGTATGAAACTTTCTTCTATACTAGGTGACCTGCATGATCACAAAAAGAAAAGTTTTTCCTAACAAGAAATTTGACTTTTCTATTATCAGATCGGAATTTGAGATTGTCCAACTATGTTGCACCTTTAAAATAGACCACTCTAAAGAACTGGCATTATGAAGACTATAAGGAGCACTTTAGCAGCCTAAAGAAAGTGGTGCCTATCCCGTTTACTTGTACACCTGGACAGAAAACCCTTTTAGCAATACAAAATATGCAAGAAATGAACTCACAGTACAGAGGAATTTTGAAGGCACCTGAGTGGAAGCTGAATATGTCAGTATAGCCAGATGGTTTTTGAAGACAGGAAGACAGGATAAAATTTTAATGTTACAAATTCAAAGGAAGAAAATCCAAAAAACTCTTTTCTGTCTAAATTTTGGTATCAATGACTCCAACTTGCTTTCTTACCTCATCCCCCAATAATATCAATCAGTTGAAAAAAGCCAGTTTTGAGATAAAATAATTGTTTTTAAATAAAATTGGAAATCCATATGCTCTAGCTATTGGCATTTTAATCCCTTTCTAGACAAATACAAGTGCATTAGCAAACTGTTTCTGAACTTCTATGGCTTTTTTTTCCCCCAGATTGGCCTGCAACTTCATAGGTAAATTGTTTTGCAATAACTGTGGAATTAAGGTGAAGTCCGTATTTTAGATCTGAAACTCTTAAGTGCAACTTCTCCATAATTGGAAATTCAGTGACTAGATGTCTGTCAGGGCCACAGCTATTTGTATCTTGCCAAAAACAACTTGGTGGTTCGCAATCACAAGGGAAAACTAAGCTTCCCAGCTGGCTGATGGGATGTAATCTGACTCCTACTCAGTTACCAGAGTGCTGCAGAAACATGTGTTCCGTTTGTTGACAGAACAATTGTCCTGGGTAGCATTTACTTACAATTCGGTACTTTCATAAATATTCTAAGAACTAAGGTGGTACAGCACGGAGAGTGCAGGTAGCAGATTCCATTTACGCTGTGATGGCCTAGGGCCATCATTTCTAAGTTCATTGCCAGCTCACTCAGCAAATCCTCTAGACTGGAGTACAGGCTATTCAGGAATTGAGACAGGTCATCCTGTACCTTACTTTCCTTAGCTGGTCATTCTCATTTTTGGCTGTTTTCTTCTTGCTCTAAGCCTCACAGGTTCATTGCTCAAAATTGTCTGATGGGTGGGATTTGTGCCCTGGTGATTTCCAGACTGGAAGTAGAGTAAGTAATTAGAATTGAAAGCATACATGTGGAAGAGTCCTGAATGACAAGATTCAGAGTGCACTTTGATAATTGCTCAGGAACATTTTCAACTCTGATCTGTTCTTTTTTTTTTTCCCTAGGCTTTTTTTGTGGACATCCTATCTCTTAATACAATCTGGTGAATACCTCTTCATTAAGAGAAAGATACAAGGATAAATAAGATTACAAGGAGCTAGAAAATATTATTTTGTTTCATGTTATCTATTGGTGATGAATTGTTTTTGCTAACAAGAATATTCTGAGGGACAGTAATCTCTGAATTTATGCTCTAATGACTCTCTCTCCTGAATAAACACCTATATTTGCCATTAATAATTCTTCCTTTTGGTTGAGACTCTTTAGCGTAATATGTTGTAATGGTAATTGTTCTCTAGAAGTCTCAGATAGGAGATCTGAACTTTCTAGAAGTCACATTTACACAAGGGATTTGGAAATAGTTCCCTCATGGGAGGTTATAATCTCCGTAATTCCTAATCCGATTTGCATTAGGGAATACATACAGCTCCTTAGCAGCACTTCCATCTTAATTACCACATAACTAAATGTGGGACATGCCTTTGAGTTGTAAATAAATGTTCTATGTATCCATGGTCCTCTAAGAGTGCCAGAAAACCAGACATAGTGAGGATGATGATATATGCATTATTTCTCTTTAAGTGATGGGGGTAAGCAAAGTAGGCCACGGCTTCCTCCCCCAAAATATCACAAAGCTGTGCCTAGCGGGACATGTAACCTCATTTGCATCAGTTGTATCCTTCATCCACAAATACATTTTTCTCAATATTCAAATCTGTTCTCTCCCAGGAGGCCAGGAGTGAAAGAATTATCTTCCTGTTTTACTGGTACCTTCTTGCTTAATTCCCCTTTTAAACTAAAGGTTTTCTATCTCTTGTGGAGAAAACAGCAATATATAGGGTTAGACCTTAATGTAAGAGAAAAATGGTTAATAAATTTGATACTATTCAGTGAAACACTTCTGTTCCAATCTGTAATTAAATAATATTGTATTTTGATTTATTA
The DNA here is from genome assembly GCF_009819885.2 of Catharus ustulatus. Classification (NCBI taxonomy): domain Eukaryota; kingdom Metazoa; phylum Chordata; class Aves; order Passeriformes; family Turdidae; genus Catharus; species Catharus ustulatus. The sequence continues at coordinate 41,242,842 of NC_046221.1, read as the reverse complement.
TAACTGTTTATTTAAATATTATAAGACTATGACTGTTACGGCTCTATTTTCTGTCTCTAAGTATCCTGCTTCTCAAGATCTGAAACTTCTTAAATATGGAAGAAAAGCATCTGAAGTTAGGCATGCTTTTTTGGCTATGAAAACAATGACCACAACAGCAAATTGAAAACTTTTATGTCGTAAAGATACTTCATTTGGAAAGGCGGCAATTGCAGAAATTTATTGTCTCTATTTTTGGTTTTGCTTTCTTTCTTTCTGTATCCCAACTGATTATTGGAGAAAAAAAAGGAAATTCACGTTAATGCAGATGATGTTACAATTGTTTTAAAAGTTATAGTCACCAGATCCTGGGTGAAGACCTTGTGGTATACGTCATTTTGAAACAGAAATGCCAACACTGAAGGCGTTTTATATGCAGATAATTAGCATGTGGTGTATTGGGCATTTTGGAACTGAGTCCAGAGGTTGTCCAAACTCATTTAGAACTTGGCTTTTCATCACAACAGGTATGATTAAACTCCCTGGTGTGATGGAAGAGAAATTGTGTGGGAAGAATATGATCATCTGGAGAGACTTATGAAAAAAGAGATTTGGTGTCCCATATTGCACAATTTACCTCAGCTACCTAGAGCTCTGGATATATGAACATCTTTGGTGTTTATTTACTGTCTTCCTTCTGTGCATGTGAAAAATTTTTACACAAGTTGACTAATCTTTAATATTCTTCCTTGGCTGAGGAACAGGTTAAAGGTTAAACTCATGACTTTAGGCTAAGTAGGGCTATAATAAAGGGTACTGATTGTTTTGGTGATGTTAAGACCTGCTTGGGTGAGGTTAAAATATTACACTGGGAGTCTGTATAGAACATAAGGAACAAGTGCAGCTGTGAAATGTGCAAGACCACATGACTGGAAAGAACTTCTTGGAATCTTTTCTTGGAACAGTCTTCTCCTACTGCAGGTATTTACGTGCTGAAGTCCTTTATTATTACTTCAAGGTCTATCTTAAACTAAGTAGTTTCTAGCTTTCTCAAGGTTGCCCTAAACCTGTCCTAAAAGGGTTGCCTAGATTTCATTCTTCTGATACCTAGAAACCTTTTCCAGACTAAATTGTGCCAATGTTGTCTTTTATGTTAAACAACTATTCCTTTCTTTGTCCCTGGGAAAAAGTAAATATCATGGCTACCATAGGACTAAATCATGTGAAGGTAGAATGTCAGCAAGGTGTCTCCTTCACCTAAGCTGGCCATGGTGATGCTAAGTTTAGCACTGAAATGCAGTGAGCATTAAATATATGGTCAAGTCTGAGGATGGATTTCACTGCTTTTCTACACAAGCGTACATTTTAGGTATTGCACACAAGCTGGATGGGATAAGAAATATAAATTGGTGTTAAAAATCAGCTGCATATAATTGTGACTTGCATGGAAATTCAACTGAAAATTTCTTTGAATCTGCTACTGCTACTGTTGGTGGTCAAATTCGTAATTTGTGTTTGTTTAGTTGGACAAGGTAGGTATCATGTATGATTAAGGACAGTACTAAGGAAGGATAAATAGCTATAGAGGGACACACGGTCAAGACACTTGGTAGTGTAGAGACCTTTCATACTATCTGACCATCCCTTCTAAAATGGCCAGTTCTATACACTGAAGTTAATAAATATTTTCCTTCTGTCAGAGGTCTGTACCAGGAAATTATCAAGCAACAGATTTTTCTTTTCTTGTTTTTTAAAGACAGGTGAAATAAATTTCCCCAGACTAAAATTTCTTTTTGAACTATGTAACAGCTCAAACACACATCTGACTTAAAATGTGTATTCTTTCTCTTTGTGTGGAAGAAAAAAAGAAACAATAGGACAATTGATCTTTTAAAAGGAGGATTGAGGAGAGAAAATGAAGTGGAAGTGATTTTATTCATTAAGTAGCCTGTCTTGACTTGCTATATACCTTTCAAATCTACTTTACTCATCTGAACCTGTACTTGTTGAAGCTAGTGGCTGTAATGATGGTGACATCATCGTTTTGTTTATACTGGAATCTCTTTTGAATACAATCACAGAAGAGATAGTTTTAGGAGATTGATTACTCTTCAACTTTGGAATTTGGTAATTTTGGTATACCTCAAACATGCTGCACTTGTCCTCAAATCTGCTTTTCTTAGCTTTAGATTATGAACTCATCAGGCCTTTGATTATTTCTTCATAAGCATTTAAAAACCACAAAGTACACTAAATCTCCTGGAAAGAAACAAGAATAACTTTGATCCTTGGACCATATGAATTTACCATAAATATTTAGTCACAATTTTGCATTTTATATTACACCTACAAACTGCAGTGATGAGCATTCAACGTTTGTAAATATTACTTAAGGATCTGCTAGAATGTGCAGGTTGTTCTTAGTTTTGATTTGACCCTGTTGTTCGTGTGCCTTGTGAGATGGTTTTCATTCACACAGTTGCTTCAGGTTTTACTTTTTTTTCCCCACTCCTACTGCATCCATCACAGAAAAGATGAGAGCATTTACTTAATTAACAACTTCTAAGTGTTTCATTTTAATTCTGCAGACTTACGACATATTCATTTATTATTCACTGCACTGGAGTAAGGTTACTGTTTTTCTTTTTTGCTTTTTTACTAACATTCAAGTTTATATATCTGTTTCTTTTACAAGCACTTTCTTGAGAGCTTTCACAAGCATGGGAATGGGGATTTATCTTTTTGCAGCTGGCTAGGCAAACAATGTCAAATTTCAACTGATCTTCAGTATCTAATTTTAGATACCTCAACTAGTAATTTTTTTATGTGCTAAGTATTGTATGACACTTGTCCTCAAAATGCAACATCATCTGGCTACCTTTGCAAATGTCTTTGGCTTTTTTTTCAGTCTGAACCATTCTTCAGTGTAAAGAATGCAACATTTAGTTGAGTACATAAGAAAAGGTTTAATTTTTAAAATGTCATATAGAAATCACATTGGCAGGGGTCCTGAGACTCTTCAGTTTTCTCCTATACTCCTCCTAGCAGAGAATTTTCCTCCCCTAGACCCTCTTCTTTAAGAACATTAGGTCAGAATGCCTCTTTCTCCTTTTGTAGCTCTAGTTTGTGTGTTTGTTTCCTCACCCCTTCTTTCCCTGTTTAACATCTCATACTTACCTTTCTGATCCTCGAGAAATAAGGTTTACTTTCTCCTCAGGTTTACACCACTTCTTTGCTTGGAGCCAGTCTTCTCAATCTACCCAGGTGTTTCTCTTGCCTGTCTCCTGTACGTGTGATTGTTTGCATAGTATTTGTGTCTTTTTGCCCTTACTTCTTTTGTTTGACTTTTGTTCCTCCTATGTGAATGTTCTTTGTTCTAGTGTAGCTATAGGAACTGGTTGTTTGCATACTGCTACCCTCTCCCCCTCACGCTATTTCTTTAATTTTGTTTGTTTCTGCCAGCTCTAATGAGAAAGAGGGAGTAAGTCCCTTCTTCTCCACTCAGCTCCTCCTTTTATTTTTGTATTGATGGCTCCTCAGTATGAAACTCTGTCTTAGCCTCGGAAATTATGTCTTGAAAGAAAAGGTAATAAGGACCATGGAATAATGACTCCTGTCATTTTCCTCCCTAGCCATTTTTAGGGGTGCTACTGCTGCTAAAATAACCTCCTCTTGTGATTACCTGCACCAGGTACTCAGCTCCATTAAAGTTCACAATGTTTTCATTAGCAATATTGTGCCAGCTTGTAAGAACAGCCAGTATTAATAGATAAAAGCCATGAGAATGAATCTACTTTGGTAGAAGTAGTGGCTGTGCTAGTTATCCCATCAAACATCATCTTTTCATCCTGTCTTTGAAATCCATGGTAACTTCCTGTCAGTGGTCCTACTTGACAGAGCAGCTGATGACTGGAGTGGATTTGATGCTGATCTCAGGCTGAGTGGAAGGTGCTTTTGTCAGCCTCTAACTTCCTTTCTTTGAGTCTTTTAAGCACCTGGTAGTTGGCAAGAAATTAAACAGCAGGAGAATAAAGTGCAAAGCTGACTCTTATTGCACTGCCCTAAGGAGACAGGAGACAGGCAACTTCCTCATCAGAGACCTGGCTTATCCAACAATTTCTGCTGCTTCCATCTATGTCCAAGAATGTGTTTGGGGAGGGGGTGGGGAACGAAAGGGAGGAAGAGGAGTGGAGGAAAAGCACCATCAGGCCACTCTGAGTGGACCAGGTATTAAATAAACTGATGGCACCTCTTCAGTGACACACAAGCTCTACCCATCTCCTTTCATACATCACCTGGTATCTCAGTGACAGCTGCACTCATATTCATATGCACAAAGCTGCCCTGCTTCTATTTTGATAATGACTTCTGGGAGGTTGGTAAGTTTCAAATGTTTTGAAGTTCTGGTCAACTTGTTGTGAACAGTGGTATCACTTTGTTTTCACTCAGGCAGCATGGCATGGGGAAGCTAGGTTGGCCTTTTCTGCTATGGTTATACATATGGTGACCAGATGGAATGCAGTGAGCAAACGAGTTTTTCAGCTCAGCAAATGATTGTGTGTTCACCTGGAGATGTTGTTCTCAGCAGAGTGCCAAAGGAAGTAAGGTGAATGAATGCTAGGCCCTACTACCCTACTGAACCTTGATTTGTCCATTGGTCATTCTCTGATGGTAGTGAAAAAAGAGCTAGAGCATCTTGTCAGAGATCCCTTCTCAGAGATCACAGAGGATCCTTTTATGCCAAAACCTAACTGCCATTCATGTCATTAGGCTCCTTTTTGATGGACCAAACATTTTTCTCACTCTAACCATTCATCTGCTGTCCCCTGAGAAACCTCACTAAATACTGTAGTTCACTGCACATTATGGGAAGTCCTGTTTTAGACCTTACTGTTCTCTGGACTGAATCCCCAGAGAATGGAGAAGTTCAGTGCTTGTGAAGATGGGTTGCGTTCATCCCAATATCAATGGAGGACTGCTGCAATCTGCCTCCCAAGACATAATTAGCACAAATTATGTGGGACCTGAAGTTACAATCCATCCCTATTATACCCATGCTGTTTTGTACAAGATCATTTTCAATGGTTTATCTGGGTTGAAACTCTGCCAGTACTGTTCCTGGAAGAGGAAAGGACGGAGTAGGTCACAGTTACACTGCAGGTGTATCAAAGCCCTTTATATCAAGGTTATTATATTCCTGGTGGTTGTGCACAGTGCTTTATTATCCGTTAAAACTCATCTGAGACCTGACCAGGTCATAATCTTTGATTGAAGAATGTGTTAAGACTGCTGCCTATTCAATCAGTTCTGCACAGCTTGCCTTACTTCATCTCCTCAGTATAACTAGGCAGGTGTAGTTTGCACTAATGATGCAGTCCTCAAAGGGCAGGTTTTAGTGACCTGGTACTGGCCCATGCCAAATCTTTCATTTAAAACCTCCCTCCAGGTTGTATGGGTGAGGAATTCTGGCCAGGATTGCATCTGTGCCCAATGCCATCAAACGGTGTGTGCACCTGCTATTCCCTCCAGGGCATTTACTTCTGTTCAGAGAAATGGTGAACTACTTTTGTTTGCAGACCGATTTGGCTCTGCCAGCATCTTTCCTGAAAAGCATAGAGAGGGTTACTGATCATCCATCAGCTCATCCTCCCCAGGCTCAGCCAAATGTCCAGAGCCTTTCGCTCTCCCGTGGCCAGCCTCCAAAGCAAGCCGGGGTTTGAGGCTGTGCTAAGCCTCCTGCTGGTGGGCAGTGCCAGAGGCCTGCTTTCCCTCCACAGCCAGGTTTATATTTTTGTCCGCGGGCTCTGCACAGCCTCCTTTTATAGTGTTCTTAGTTCAGCACGGTATTTGTTGATGCACACATTCCTTTCATTTGCTGCTTCCAAAACTGCTGATAAGACCAGAAGCTCTTCTGTCTGCTTTTGAGAGGGCTTGTTTGAGACCCAGTCCAACTTAGATCCCCTTGCCTTGCTTTGTCTTGACCGTGCTGTATCTGCATTTGTCAGCCTGCCTTCACTTTTACACTGCATCTCCTGTGATCCCAGCCTGATCCTGAAGCCTCTGTGCCTCTCATCAAGTGACTCTAGACTTTTTGTGTCTTTCAGAAGTCAAGCTGGGACTGATCCTGTTGCAGAGAAGCCACTACTGTTTTCTTCCTGACACTTCCCAGCCATTCAGAGCTCAGACACTGTATGTAACAAATGCTAAACCCAAAGCATCCTGAAAGTGATCCAGGGAACTGGCTGTATGTTATATGGACCTTTGTGCCCTCTCTGCCCTGCAGGTGCCCATAAACTCCCTGTGTCTATGTTAGAGTTTCAGTGACAGCTTGTGCCAGAAGCCATGGACAAACAAACACTTTTCTCCTCAGGCCAGGCTGAGTGTCAGGGTGCAAAAAGGAGCCACAGTATGCAATCCCCCCTAAAGGGTAGTGGGAGTAGGTGGAAGGAGGAGCACCAGGGCAAGGTGAGCATGGAGTCAAAAACAGGAAGAATGAAGTGATGGCTCACCTGCTGTATGTGGATGTTCAGCCTCATCAGCACAAGGTGTTTCACAACTAAATGAGCCTAAGGAGGTTGTAATTTTTATGCAGGCAGACCAGGCAAAGTTATAAGTTATCTCTACCAGACCAAGTGTTAACAGCTGTTTCCAAAAACTTTAATTGGAGCAAAGCTTAACAGGGGCAGCCAGAAGTACAACCTCGACACTGCTCCCTCCCACCACCCCAGCCTTTTGAATAAAGGATTGTTGGATTATTTGGATTATTTATGTAAGGGCAAAGAACATTATTTTTGGAAACGACTGAATTATTTTTGTCACTTTTTCCCAAAAGAAAAAAAAAAAAAGAAAAAAATTCAGCCCGAGGCAGACACCTGGCATGGAAAATTTCAGCTTGCGTGGTAAAAGCCTGGCAGAAGTTACCAGCAAGTGCGAAGTGTGTCCAAAAAAAAAGAAAAAGAAAGGAAAGAAAAGAAAAGAAAAGGAAAGAAAGGCAAGCATCCAGCACATCAAGCAGCCGTAGTCCCCGGCAGGCTGGGAGCTCGCTGCCCTCCCGGGCTCGCGGTCCCGCCGGGAGCTGATCGCCCGTGTCCGGCGGTGCTCCCGGCGCGGGGAGTCGGGCCCGCCACGCGGCTCCGCGTGGGACCGAGCGCGCCGCCCCCGCGCCCCGCGCTGTCCCAGAGCCGGCGGCGGCGGGCGGGGGCGGGGCCGCGGCCGCGCTGCGCTGCTCCCATTGGCCCGGGCGGCGGCGCGGGGCGGGGGCAGCGGGCGCGCCGCCGAGGCGGTCCGGGCTCAGCCCCCGGCGCGGCGGAGCAGTCGCGGCCGCCCCGTCCTGAGGGCACCGGCGCCGCCCGCCTCCGTCAGGCAGCGCAGCCCCCGCGTCCGGTTCTAGCTCGCCGTTCGTCTGCCGCTCCGCGCCCTTTTCTCTCGCTCTGTCTGCCGGGCGATCTCGGCGGGGCCGCGATGGAAGAGGAGCGGGCGGGCGAGCAGATGAGACCGTTGCTCACCACGGTAACGGGGGGTGCGGTGCGGTGGGGGGCGCACAAAGGGGCCGCCACGGGGCAGCGTTGCCCCGCGTCCTGCCCGGGGGTCGTCCCGCTACCCTCCTGCCGGGGCACGGCGGGGTCCCTGCCGTAGCTCCCCAGCCCTCGGTGGCGGCACCCTCGGGCCGGGGGTCCCGGCCCCTGTCGCCCGGTGTACCCGCGTGCCGGCCGCGTGCGCGCGGCCGTGTCCCCCCCAACCCTCCCGCCATCCCCGGGGGGCGGCGGCGGGGCCGGAGCCTTTTGTTCGGCCGCGGGCTCCGTGTGCTCGGCGCTCGCGGCTGCCCCGTCCACCCCCCCGTTCCTTTGTGAGAGCCCCGCAGGGCTTGTGCCGGCGGCGGTGGGCGGCGCGGCCGCCCCTGGCCTCGCCTTTCTCCCTGCCCCGCTGGCTGACGAGTTCCTGGGCGAGGGAGAAGTGCGCACACATGGCAAGCGGCGAGCTTCCCCTTGTCCTCGTGTTGCACGGCGGCGGGGTCGGCTCGGGTGGTGGGCGCGCTTCCCCGGCGGGTTTGTAGTCCTGGGGAGTGGAAGTGTCGGTGGGGGGGAGATGGGTAAAACGACGGGGCTTGGGTTCGTTTCCTTCTCGGGCCGGGTGGCTCAGTGAAGCGGGCATGTGTTGCCTTCCTGTGCTGCTGAAAAATACATGTGGTTCCACGCTTGTAATTTCCCCTCCCTTCAGATGACTCAAGGTCTGGATTTTGTTAATGAGCCTCTGAGCTCTTACTCTGATGTTCTCCTTCAGGGCCTTTTCCAAAAAGGTGTCGCACAGGGATTTGTCTTCAGTGCCTGAAGAGGAGGGATGTGTAGTTTGTAGCACAAAGAATGCTGTTGACGGACCGTGAAATAACACTGAAAACACATGAGTTTTCATCATCTTTCCGTTACTCTTCAAGGAGAGACTTGAGTCATTTTCGATAATATTGGCAGTCTAATGAAGTGCTCGCTTCCTGTGACATCAGTATGCTCAGTGTGTTTTTCCTTTGTTATTACAGGAGCATGATAACTTAGTAGTTCAAAGGGCCATGAATTTTGCAAATGTTACAATCTTTGTATGTTGACTTCACAAATTAATGCTTGTGCTCGTGTCAAAAGGTTTTGCAGATGTGTTCTAGACCATTTCTCCATTTTGTCACTGCTTATACTGCAAGAAAGGTGTATTCCCAATTCATGTAAACTTGTTCAAGGTAGATTCTGTGTAAGAGCAGTTCCTTAATAGGTTTGATTCATGCTAAAACTACCTTTCCCCTCTGTAGAGGGTATCTCTTCTTAGCTGGCAGGAAAATACTCCCAAGTAGTAAAGAGATGCTAAGCTGTGTGGAGGGAGTTAAAAAACTTTGAGCTTCAAGTGTAGGGTTGCAGTGGAAGATAGTAATGGTTACCCTCAGGTAAATCCAAATGAAAAGAGCATTGCAGATGTCATCAAAGTCAGTGTGCCCTGAGCATATTTATCAGGCCTAGCAGCAGTCATTTGTATTCTGTTGCAAGAAAATTTTTTTTTTGGGGGACAAACTCCTGCTGTATAATTGCATGGTCATTTTTGATACAGGTGTTTTGAACAGAGGTGCTCCATGGAGTGGTCCAGATTGGTTTCCTTGCAACAGCAATACCTGACTTTGTGCCAGCGTGCATTTGGGAGGTAATTCCAGCTGAATTGAAATGGTTAGAAAAGTGAGAGGGCAGAAGAGTTGGTAGGAGCTGGAAAAAAGGAGCTTCTGGGGAAAACATGAAGTAAATGGCTTACAGAAAGACAAGACTTGCTGATCTTTGGGCCAATACATACTTTGGCAATATCGGACTTGTGGTTTCATATGCAAGAGGTGTAATTTTATATACAAGAGAGCTACTTAATACAAAGATAAGTATTTTTGACAATAGAGCTTGACTTAATTTTTCTAATCCTGTGTTTCTTGACAATACAGGCTGCCCTTCTGCTAGCAAAGCTTGCTGAAACTGCTGTCGTGTGCATATGTTTTTCAGAAATAAACATCTCAATAAGATGAAAGGACTTTGTAAAAAAGTGCAGATCAAGTCTGAGAGCTTCATTGCTGTGGCTTAAAAGTACAGAAATGTAATAAAACAGAGGAGTCCCTAAAAATTTCTTTTATTCCTCCCTCCAGTGTTGTTTCTGTGTTTATAGAGTCTTAGATATGTAATGAGTTAAGATCTGGTGGCTTTCTTACAAAGGACCACTTCTGTCAGTCACATGCTGCCCCCTCCTCCTCCCATTTAGTTTACCAAAAATAAAGAAAAATCCTTTAACCTTGCTTGTTTTATACTTTAGGTCCAGTCTTACAGAAGAGAATGAATAAGTGTTTAGAAGTTTGGTGTTTTGAGGAACCTGAGTGGTGGCAATATGTACTTGAACGTTGGAAGGTGAAACTAGTGCCTGATAGTTAGTACAACCAGAGAGCAGCTGATGATCAGAGCATCTGGGATGACTAGAAAATACAATAGGAAAAAGATATATAACTGCATAAATCCATGATTCTTTCGTACCTTACATACTCTTAGATGTTCTGCCTGTCATCTTAGAAAAGATACATTATTATTGGAAAACATAATAACAAGAAGATATGAATTAGTTCAAAGATGATAAAAGATTCCACAGTCTAGGACTTGTCACCCTAGTAAAGATGATGGAACAGTGATATGGTAAGGCTCTATAAAAATGTGGAGAAAGTAGGTGACTTGGAGGAGGAGACGCACAGTCAAATCAGACTAAGGTGCTAAATTCAGAACAAGTAAAAGAAACTGGGGGTAGGGATTCACAGGTATATTTGCTATACAATGTATACAACGTGAACTTAAGGGGAGGTTGGATGAAGGTTGGAAGACGGATACATTGAGGTTAGTGGATGAGCAACAGCTCCAGGAAATCTGATTTGAAAACAGCTGGAGGTTGTGAGTGTAAGGAGGAGGAGTTATATGCTTGTCTTGTTTTTCCTCTTCCTTTAACAGCTACTTATGGTAATTCTTGTTGGGTGTTTTAAAACAGGGGTGGGACATGATAGTTTGTTTTCTCTACAGTGGTAAGTTTGACAATTGCAGTTATGGTATTAAAAATGCTTGATACTGCATATGAGTGATCTTAGTTCCAGCTTCTAGCTTTTGTTATAATGGTGTTCATTACCACAGTTTCGAGGGCTTCTTTGCAACAGTTGTTAGTAGCATTTAAAGGAATGTGTAGTGCAGTTCTGTCTTTAGATGTTTTTCAGGTAGTATTTCCAAAATACTTTGTTATCTTAAAGTAGATGGAAACTTTTTTTTCTGTTAGTATTTGTTACTATGTAATACATATCAAAATAGTCGCAAGGCAGTAGACCATGCACTATAGTTAAGTAATGGGTTTGTGTCTTCTTTCAGTGAAGCACATCTGGTTTTATCATTAATACTACTGTAGATGATGATAGAACTGAAAGTGGCTCTGTTGGAGAAGGGCGTATTTCCAGGGATCTCCTTCTGGCTTTCCTAATCAAACCAGGGAAGTACTGTGGTCTGCCTTATCTCACTGAAGAGGGCATTAGTGTCACAGTGCTTTTTCAGAAGTGGCTACATGGTTGGCTACAGCTTTTAACTTTTTTTTAACAGCTGTGCATGCACATTATCAGATGGGTTACAGTCACTGTCCTCTGCTGTCATCTTATTTAACATGTGGCTTCTGTGATGTTAAGTCAAATGACAGGTCTCTGAAGAATATTATGCTGGTGCATACAAATTTTTTTCCTACTAACATAGTAAACTCGAACTGCTGTTTTCCCTTTATGGCTGGACAGGGGTAACTGAGGGTATGTTTGTACTGCATAATTGAGGACTGTGCAGGAAACTCTCCTCCCCCACAAGTTTGTGGCATCTGGCTGAACAAATGCTCTGCACAAGTTAAAGCAATAGAGTTATAACTGTGTGGCAGTGCCCTAGCTAAATAGCCCTGATCAGAGAGAATTGTACTGACTTGCCAGCCTTGCAGACTTGAAGCTGTGACTTTGGAGAGACAAGCTGCTTTTCTGTGTTGTGCTGTTTGGGTACAGTGCGTACCTCGTACAGTTTGCACTGTGTTGTGGGCCTCTGTAAGCTTTTAAGTGTATGTCTGGCAGTCTTACTGAGTTCTTGAAAAGTTACCATGGCTGTCAAAAACTTCTTGTGTTATTTGAGAACTTTCATTCTGCTTCATTGTAGCAGTTCTATTTTTCTGTCCGGAATAAGCTGGGAGTGTACGAAGTTGGGTAGTTGCAGGTATATATCCATGCCATTTATCTGCTTCTGCAGGTGACTTTTGACATGTCAAGAAATTTGTTGTGAACCTTTGAATATTGATGCCCCTTACACAAGGGTGTATGTTGCACAAGACTTTTAGTGGTCCTGAAGCAGTAGAAATACTTAGTAAACAGAACTGCTCTATAACTAGTGTTAGAGAAAAAAAAAACCTAGACTATAACTTTGAGCATCCTCAAACTTAGCTGGAGAAGGTCTCAAATAAATATTGTCATGTTTTTAGTATAGCCCATTCTGGAATGGTAAAGTTTAAGGACACATCAGATTTTTTTTGCTAAAATTAAGATAGATGTCCTCCTAATGTTTTTGAAATAGTGATAGGAATAGTGAAGTTTAACTGAGTGTTTTGTAAATAAGGACACAGAGATGAGCACCAAGTACTACTTAACTGTGTAGATCAGAAAATGTCTGAATGGTAAAACGAGAATTTTCATTTTTTTACAGATCATTTTATAATATTCTTAAATATTTTCATTTATAAATTTACATTTGCAAAATTACCAATATATAAAAATATTACATTATTTTTAAAAAAGACCGACATTTATTTGAAGTGTTCCAGATCTCAAATCTACCTTGCTGGCATATCTCAATAATTGTTAGAAGGGATTATCTGTCTAAGAGTCTTGTGTTTGTGTGTGGCACTTTCAGAGTTCCTTGTTCAGTGGGAATTAAATTCTCTGCACTAGTGTTGTAACTTAGAAAATGTGTGTTTTAACCAGTAGATGGAGCCATTTTAGTTATGTATCAGTGTGTCTGTCTATTTACCTAAGTTTGGAAAACTTTGTTTCTTAAAGTGTTTTCAGTCATTTTGTCTACAGAGGATGACTTATGATTTTTAAAATCATTTCTTGATCTACAGAGAAGACTAAATGTTTTGTTCTTCCCATAGTTGTGCCAGGACTGTACAGCAGGAAGGCTATTCTGTTTTCGTAAGTGTGGAGAAAAAAGTGAATACTCGTTCTTTGTGGGAATTACTGTTGTCTCTGTAAATTGTCCAGTGTCACATGAGGAGAGCTGTGTAGCCTTTGTACACCCTGTGTTGCCTGAAGTAACTTTTCGGAATATTGATCTGTGGTAGTGTTATCTGACAGTCTGGATGCTCTTGTGACTTCTGCCCAGGAAAGTTTATTAGCTCAAAGTTTTTTGAGCTTTGTGAGATTTTTTTTCCCCTCCTCCAGTCCCTTAAACTAAAATGACTCAAAGCTATGTAATGGAATGGTTGTCCTTTTTGGATATAATGGCATCAGTTGTCTTATTTTAGCAGTGCTGGAGTGCTTCGTAACCTTTAAATACCCCATACTTATTAATTCAAGCAAGTCCCATTTTAGCAGAAGCATTCCCAGTGCTGTACTCATTGTGTTGTCTTGTATCTTCCTTCAGCATCCTCTTTTCTAAAAGTTTTTTTTTTTTTGTTTAACTCTGCCTCTGCATGATATCCTTAGTGTAATGTACTACCTAGACCTTCCCTTTCCCCCACTTTTCTGTCTTCTGCTTTGAAGATTATTTTAGATTAACACAATGCCAACTGGAAGAGTAGAACCTTATTCAAATCTTCATTTGAACTCTCAATATATGATACTTTGTGAGGTATAGGTGAGTCATCTTCTTTCCCAGAATCCTACTGTGAGAGATTTTGAGATTTCTTGTGGTTCAGGGCTGTTGTTGTTGTTGTTTGATTGTTTGGACTTTTTCTTATTCAAACTAATTGGAAGTTTAAATTTTCTACAATTTATACAGAATTAGTACTGATATTTTTCATAAGATGTAGTTGTGCTCTAAGGTGTCTAGACTTACTTTCTTGGCAGTAGTGCTAAGATAGTATCCTGAAATACAAGAGTATTTTTAAACTTGAAAACAGACTTGCAGGTTTTTTTAAACTTAAGTAGATGCTTCTGGGTTGGGCACCTGTTGTCAAACTGTTGTCCCAGTTTAACAGAATGTCTGGAGTCTGCCTCCAAACAAACTGGAGCTTCCTGTGAATGAGGCATGTGGGTGGAAACCGTGGAGAGGAAGTGGGAATTACAGAGAAGCATCCCCTGTATGTTGGAATTGTGCTGTTTGACCTACTCTGCCCTCTGCTACTGTTGCTTTTACAGTGAAGCTATAGTACTGAGGATCTGGTAGCAGAGATCTGTTTGCAGATAGGGTGAACTGAGGACTTGTATGAAAACCTGTCTGGTTTTTTTTGGTTATTATGTTTTTACTGTGTGGGCATGTATTTAGGGTGTGTATGTGGAAATACTGTCTTAAAAAACTATGCTTCTCTAAAATGTAAAGTGAAGATTTTTTTTTTTTCTCCTTATTCATTTTTCCACTAGGCTGATTCCTTTTCATTTTCCGTGACTAATGTCTACTAAATATATGCTGGCTGTGTCTTGACTGGGATCTGTTTTGGGATGAAGAAAAAGGGAGCTAAGTTATTGTGAATACCTAGGTTATGGGAGGGGTAATGATACCAGTAATTCCTTGCTAGGGAAAGTAATTTACTTCCACAAAAAGTGCTACCTCTGAATATTGTGAACACACTGATTGTGTCACTAGCATATTATAATCAGAAGACTAAGAGAGTCTCTAATCAGCCTGTTTTGCATCTATCTCTTTGTTACCAAAGAACAGAAAGAGGTTAAAGCAAATCTGTTCACAGAGCTGTTGTAATAGAATCTTGCTTGGTGTCCATTTCTGAACTGTGACTGCTTCTCAGTGCAAGAATTGTGTTGCTATGTCAAGAGATTCAGGCTGCTGTGTTCTGGATCTCAAAAATCATGCTAAGTGGAAGCATGTGTGATTCTTTCTTTTAGATAGAATTGTGAGTAAGGTAATACAGCTAGTAAATCACATTTATTGCTAACTGATCAGATTTCCAGTTTCCACTTAGAGGCCTTAATTCTTCAGCTTTTCTTATATTTTTAATTAAAGGATGGCTAGCAGATGCTGATGTGAATAATGCCTTGTTGTACAAAGATTTATTTTCTGTTTCTGCTGTATAGCTTCTCTTTTGAATGAAAAAATTGAGGTGTTTTCTCCCCTTCATTGTGCCTTTTGCACCCATTATAGCTTTCAACCATTGCAGAACTCTGGCTTATCTAACTCCACCCCTGCACAGCTAGATAATGTCAGTATATTCTTCCCACTCCTGCTTCCACCTTTCATGTATTCTGTTTTGCATTTGAGCTCAGCCACTGGTTCCTTTTCCTTTCGCACTGGTCCATTGTCAGGCCTGCTTGGATTACTGCATGTTGTGCTTTGAGGATGTTGTCTTTAAAGGTCAGCCAGTACTCACAGGCTTTGTCTTCACCCTCTGTTGTGGTCTTCTGGGGAGATGCTGCTGAGCAGATCCCTGGACAAGATGAAATTGCTCTCCTGAAGTGTCATGTTGTAACTATGTAGTGGGTTGTGCGCTGTATGCTGTAGTATTTGTCTTCTTCTCTCAGGACTTTAAACTCCATGATTTCATGATTGCTGCAGGCAAGGCTGCTCTTAGCTTTCACATCTCTGTCTGCTTCTTCTTGTTTGTGAGCAACAGGTCCAGCAGAGCATATTCACTAGTTGGGTTATTGATGACTTGCACCAAGAAGCAGTTTTCAAAAAATTCAAGAAAATTCCTGGAATGTTTGTGTTTGGCTATACCCTACCAGCAGATAGTAGTCATTTTAGGCCCTGGAATGTCATCAGTCATGAACTTTCCTTCCGCTTTCAAATATAGGCTTTTTCTACCCCCTTCTTAATCAGGTCTTTAGTAGGCACCTAGTACAAAGTTGCCCATATTGGACTGTTCTCTGATCCTTCCCTATTGGGGCTTCAGTGCCTTGTCACTCATTCCAAGCAAGGCAGGGTTTGTTGCAACCATATCTTTGTACAGATTGAAACCCACGTTCCTTACTTTTCCAGGCTGTTTTTCCTATAGAGCCTCTGACCTTCCACTGTTGCACTTTAGCCATGTGAGCTGTCCCACCATCTCTCTGTAACTCCCATGAGGTTATAACTCTGCAGTGGTGCATGGACGAAGTCCTGTTACTTCCCGTGCTGTGTAGAAGCACTTGAGATGGGCTCACAGATAGGCTGCTTCCACAAGGGAAGTGTGTGAGCCCCCTGACTTGTTTTCTCACATCTTGATTTCTCCTCAGTGTGACATCTCCACCATGCCTAGTTTAAAGCCATACTCACAGACTTATTGTATCTGGTGACAAATATACTCTCACCACACTTTGTCAAATGGATCCTTCTTCTTGGAAGAGGTTTCTGTGGTCATAGCATAAAAACTCTACTATCAACCGTACACTGGCTCTCTGGATGCATCCAATCTGCCCTAAGCCTTTTGCTTCTCACTGGAGAGACTGAGAACCACCACGTGGGCTTCCTCGCCCACAGCGCTCAGTAGTCACTAGAGTTGCTCAGTAGTTGCATTTTGGAAGTGTCATTGGTGTCACATGGATAAACAGGAAAGTTCAGTAGTTCGAAGATTGGATGAGCCTCAGTTATTCCAAAACATTGTTTGGCAAACAGCAGATCTCCCAGGACCTCCTGCTTATCTTATCTTATTCTATCTTCCCTATTGTGCCATGTATTTATCTCCTCCTGCAGCTCTTTCGCCTGGCCTGCTCAGCACCTCAAGGATAGCAGACCTCCCATAGGGTGAGGGAGGCCACTGTGATTGACAGCAGTGAGCCAGGGAGGAGCAGCAGGAGCTTCCTGCAGGCCAGCATCTGGATGGTGACATCCTCTCTGAGCAGTTCTCTGATGTACCTGTTCCTTTGGCTGGTGTTGGAGACTTTGCCTGGTAACATTGCACAAACATGAAAGGTATTTCAGGGCCCTTTGCAGCTTTGACTGTGAACTGCAGTGACATCTGTTGTCTGAGCTGTGGTGGATGGGTGTGCTGTGCCCAGGTTTATATTGTGCAACTGTCACACTGCCATCAGTTCAGTTCACAGTGTGGATGTAAAACAGGTATGTTAATGTGAATGCTTTGGTCTACCTGCAGCTGATTTTTGATGGGCATGTCATGTCAATATTACTTTAACAACTTCGGTGCAGTAAATTTGTAATGACTGCTATTTCTTCAAGGCACATATTCAGTAACAATAATAATTAAAGTTTTTAGTTGGCTGGTGCTGTTGCATTGGCCAATGTTACATAACTTATTGGCTTCTCAGCATGGAGAGACCAAACACAACAGATTTTCATGTTCAAATTTTGCCAAATCATGTACCTGTAGTAATAGGTATCTCTTTCCCTTACCTGGAAATATTTAATGGTATTTAATAAATACCTCATTAAGTAGAGCAGAAACAGTTCTTCCATACTGGAGATGCTTCAGTTTTTGAAAAACTTAAATTGTTTTTTGTTTGTTTTGTTTTGTTTGCTATATCTGTAAACTTAGTTTGTTATAGGTGGAAACACTGTGGCTTCAGTCCATGTTCTAGGAATGTCTTCATCTCTGTCTCTTTTATAAAGGGATTTTAACTGAATAATGCTACTGGTGCTTACAAGGGTGAGTACAAAACTAGAGGGTCTTCTTTTCTAGTTACTCACCAGAAAGAATGTTTAAAAGAGGATAGGCCATGGGTTCTCTAAATAATGAAGTCAAAGGACTGATTGCAAACTATTTAGCAGTCTAAGCAACAAGGTAAGATTATTTAGACTACTGCCAGATTTATTGCTTGTTTCTATTAAAGAAAAAAAAGCTATTGGAAAGATATTATTTAAACTTACTGCTTGTTTTAAGCTACTGATTTTTGGATTTTTTTTTCCTTTGGCTTATATATAGCACTATTGTGAGGATATACTGTTATGTAAGCACATGCGTTTCTTTAACATGTCAAACATATTTCCAGACAGACTTTGTGTACGAAAAAGGAAATGAGAAACTTCTTACTGAACAGCCACAGTTGGTGTTCCTGTTAGTGGTAAATTCTTCATTTTGTTTGTCAAATGACTACACCCTACCAGCCATGAATTTTAAAACTGTTTAAATAAAAACAAACAGATAACATCTGATGATTGTTATGACTCATTTAAGGAAGTGATAAAACCCAAGAGTAGCAAGGATCCTTTCCTTTTTCAGCTTGTTTATTTTTATTAACTTTGCTGTGCTTGTGTGCAGTTGAGAGATATCAAAAAGGAAATTAATAAAACAGATACTCTTATAATATTTGGTTGAATTGCAGATAGATAATGATTCAACTTATAAATTAAGTTTACAAAACCATCTTTAATTTTAGATTGCAGTTACAAGCAATTTGATTAAAGCTATTCTACCTGGTTTTTGTAAAAATCCTTGAGTTTTTCAAACTACTGATATATGTCAGAAAAGGATCAACCTTTTCTTTTGCTTGTTGGCATCGGTGTTGCCATCCATTACCTGCCTTAAGTGCTGTTGCTATATGAAATGCTTGCAATTGCTTGACACATTTTTAGAAACATAACCAGAGGGCTTTTTTCAGCATATTGTGTAGTGTATTTTACTGGATTGATTTTGACTGCTTTTACTGAAATATGTAAATATACATGGTTCTGTGAATTGTAAGAATAAATATTTTTGGGCCTTGTTTTTATACACAGATGCTTTAGGTAGAGGTTCAGCTGAAGATCATGAAAGTTAACAGAACAAAGATTTATTTTTGAACTAAATAAGATTATAAATTTGAGTCTTTGGAGGATGCATAAAAAAGTTTAAAAAATCTGATCACCAGGAAAGAGAAAAAATTAAATAGGGGTAGGATGCTATCTATCTTTTTTTTTTAAATGGAGCAGCCGTCTACCAAATTATTTTCACATGATAGGAAACCTTATTTTTCAAACAAGATTTTGTTTGATGTGATTAAATGTACTTAATCCATTTGTGGACATAAATAAATTCCAGTTCTTTATAACTTTTGCATAGTGCAGATGGGCTTGGTAGGTAGTCTGTTGGCTGATAGTTCAGGAAGAAGATGGCCATATTCTGTTGGGTGAAGCCACATAATGTTAGTCTGAGGCTTTAATTCTTAAGCATGACTAAGTTGCCTTTGATATAAATATATAACTAAAGGAGAAAATATAAATAGGGGTTTGAGAAGATTTTATATGCTCAAGGTCAGAGAATATACCTACTACTTGTATTCTATGCTTGGCATTGACAGAAGGTTTTGAAAAGCCAGGCAAACAAGAAAGTTCAGTGTGCCTTCTCATTTGCAGCGGGGCCATCTTACTGTAAGCTGTTTGGTATATGTGATTTTAGATACAGAAATAACTTGAAATATGCTGCTTTGTTAAATAAGATAATAAATTTCTGTCTGTCACATTCGGTGATTTGTTGTATGACTGGATATTTAATGTATTTGCATTTATAGTAGCCCAGGCTTTGTGTCTGATGATTATAAACTTCTGGATCCTGGAGGCAATATAAAGGTGAGCATTTGCATGTGGAAACAGTAGTCTTCAAACCAGATCTGCTTCCTAGTCCACATATATCAACTCTCTATCTGTATTTCTCTGGGAGAGGGATGGAAGAGTAAGTCTCACTTTAAAAACTATGCTGGGGGCTGATGTATTAACAAATAATTTACTTCAGCTTTCCGGAAAAAGGTGTATTTTATCTTTGGCTGTTCTTGGAAGAAATGTGTAGTGCTTGATGACCGTTGTTTAGATGATAACTTTTCAAGCAGTTAAAGTTGTAGTCTTGTCGCCCCAAGAGATTGCTCCAGAGTGCTCTTGAGTTGAAATCACCACTGGTGCATATTCTGAGTAAAGTCACAAGTGTCCACTTCATGCTGCTGAGGGAGGTTGTAGCCGGAAGACTAAATTTGGTGTCATTGAAGGCACCAGGGACTCAGGAAAATGTGTATCTGCTTTCAGAAATGGCTTCTAGAGAATGGCAATATTTCTAAACAGAGGTTTAAGTTTATTTTAGAGGCTGAAGAGGTAGCAAGAGCTGGGGATAGCATGGGCAGTGGCAGTACAGGTGTCGGGTGCTGTTGAGAGCCCAAGGGGGCTGTGGTTGGGGAGCCGAGTACTTTTGGAAGTGACAGAAAGGGAATCTGTATTTGTATGCGTGCTTATTTCTGGATACAAGTGTACAACATGCTTGAATTTCTAGTGGAGAGTAAAGAAATACATACCTCCAAGGTGGCATGTTTGCTTCTGTCTTGTGGCTTGTGTTACTGCTATAGTCAAGCTCAGAGGATCAATTATGAGTAAGACTGTAAACAGTTTGACGTATTATGGCCACTTTATGATCTAGAGAACCTGCTTCCAGCTTCAGTTGTACTATGGTGTAAACAGGCTCTTGGGTGATGATAGAAAAAGATTTCCTTCCTGTCCTGATGGTTGCTAAAAAAAAAATTAATCCAAGTACCATGAATGTATACAATATGCTGTACAATTTAGTGGAGCTGAACAATGGCTCTTTGGTGGTGAACAGATTGTTTGTGTGTGTATATATTTATCTTAAGGTATACTGAATTTAAATGGAAGAAGTGATGTATTGTTAGAGAAAAGAATGGACGTGACCTTAATTTGGAGAACTTGTCTCCTGTAGAGCTCTACATCAAAATACTTTTGTACAAATCTAACATATCACTAACAGATCCTTAATGAACATTTTTAAATCCAGTAGTATTCCTAAAGTCAAGTATCGGATTGGAAAGAGGAGAATAATCTGGGAACTGCATTCAATGTCTCCTTGCTTACACAGGAATCATTAAGATAAGGTAATGGTCAAGAAAACGGCTTATTGTGAGAGGTAAAATGGGGCAAAGCAGAGCTTGGTCATGTCCTTCTGTAGCTTCTGTGGTCAAGGTAATTCTTGAGGATTCCATGGAAAATTAAGGTGTAACAGCAAGCAAGACAAACATGCCGCAATTTTGTTACTATTTGGCAACTTTGTTGCACGTGGGTCCTCGCTGCGAATGACAGAGCGGCTTATACTCAGGTGCGGCTTGTGTATGGACAAAGAACGAAATGTTTGCCAACACCCAGAGATGCAGCTTATAGTCCGTGTGGCTTGTATTCGTGAAATTACTGTAACTTTATTTTTTCTTTGTTATACATAGTGATCATGCTCTGGGATAGTCATGAGCAGTGATCTCCTAATTTTACACCACCACTGGGGACAAAAAGTTTCAAAACAAGGTACAAGCTTTATATTCCATATGATAAAAAGGTCAGTAATCCTATATCAGTCCAAATCGTAGAAAATACAAACCTGAAAACTATTGGTTACAAGTGAAGCAGCAAGACTCTAAGTGAGCCCATGTAAAAGAAGCAGAGCTCTTGGTGCAGTTGATCAGTGATGAGGAAGCTGATCTTTAAGTGAACACAATAAACTTAGTTGTAGCAGGTAGTTTGACAGAAGTCTTATGAGAACACTGGCTTGTATCAAAGTTGTTCAGAGACTAGATGTAATGAAACAGCTGGAATTACTTAGTTTAAACTGGATCATTGGTTTGTGGTCCTGTCATGGTGTTCTGAGACCCTCACCTGAGGGCAATCAAGTCTTCATCCTAGAAATTGCTATGGCATACACCTACAGCACAACAGAAGAGCTAAGGATTGAACAATTTGTCTTCCTTGGCAGCTGAGGGCTAAGTGAGGTTTCTGGTTTTAAGTACTTGCGACTTTTGTTGTGTATTTTTGTGTATCTCTGTTGTTGTAATAGAGAATGCCTGTAATTCAAGGCCTACTCACTTTGCAAAGAAGTGGTGCTTGATTATCAAGACAGTGTAGTGTGGATGAGTTATGCTCATGCCTTCTTAAATCATGTATTAGTAATACCTTTTTGTGAATGATCCCTTCAGTGGCTTCCTAATTTACAGTAGTTAAAATTTTCTGCTCCACGGTTTCATAAATTTCCAATAAAAGCAACTTAAGCAAAGTTTTTTTTTGGTGTTGTGTTTATTGCTGTTTGTTCATAAAATCTTGGTAAAGAAATTAGTGTTAGAAAGAGTGTGTTTCAGTTGATGTTTCAGAATTAATACAAAATATTAAGGATGTTCCACTTCAGCAGTGTTAAGCATTGATGTCTCATTTAAATAGAAATCAGACTCATTTAGGTTGAAAAAGACCTTTAAGATCTTTGAGTCCAACTGTAAATATTTGTGCTTTATTAATATGCATTGACAGTTCTATTGTTAACATTAGTAAAAAAAGAGTTCAGTTGCAACATCTGGAAAATACATGAATGGTTAACTGAAAGAATATGGGAATTTTTGGGGAAGTTTAGTTATAGAATATAATACTGCTTTGAAGTATCAATAAGTACACAGAGGTAAGAAAATTATTATTTAAAGAAAAAGAAAATGGGTAATTTTAGGAAATCCTTGGTGAACATTCTTCCATCACCCTCTTCCTCCGTCCTCCTTATCAATTGTTGGGCTGTCAATGTGGCTAATGACATTTCTGAAAACTGTATGCCTGTCTTTGTCTCCTAATGCTTCTAAAAAGGACTTTTAGAAATGTGGGACTATCTTGCATATTCAAATTAATACTCAGAGTAGAAGTGAAACCTGCTGACGTAGTGGTTCCAAAAGTCTGAATTGTGGTGTGGCATCCTGTTCAGTGTGCCCAGGGTGATTCTGTTTAGGAGAGCAGGCATGTTTATGAATGTCTATAAGTGGTTAATAACACTTTGTCAGGTGTTACTGAAAATCCGAAAGCTACATGCATTATGGAATGAGTCAAAAGCAGCAGCAAACTTCAAATATGTAGAGCAAACTTTCCTTCAGACTGCTTTGTTTCATTTCCTAAACAGTAAGGGTAAAGACGCATTGCAACCTTTTAAACTGCTTTTTGTTTAACATAATTTTCTTAGTATTTGAGTATGCAGCTTCAGAATTTTCTTCAATAAAAAAGACTGGAAGAACTGCAAAAATTGAGAGTGATGGATGTTCTCTGTACTACTGTATGATAGTTGCCTGTCTGAGGCAGGCTGTCAGAATACTGTGGTTTTTTCCAATGTATGACTACATTTAAAATGTTTAAGCATTATGACCTCAGTTGTCTGCAAAAAAATTCTCTTCCCTTGTGTATATAAATACCCTGTTCATGAATGAAAATTTAGTGTTAATGGTAGGATCAGAGTGTGCAAGAGGTTTTTGAAGTGGATTGCTTTCAGGTTCCCCCTAGTGTCCTGATATGGATGTTGTAATTCTGAAGTGAACTGCAGTCCAGTTTTCCTTTAATGGGAGAGCTTCCTTTTGTTCTTTTGGCACAGTTGTTCTGTCCCAGTGAAAAAAGGGCATTCCTACCCTTTCTTTGAGTTACTGTCAATGCACAGGGACCTCAGACAGCATAAAAAGCTTTTAGCAGACAGTTGGCCTAGTTATAAGGATTTTAAAATTGCCATTTATTTGTCTCATTGTGCTTGAATAATTTTGCTTTATATGCTTTCAAAAAAACCACCAAAACCCCAAAACGATGCTTCTGCTGGTGTTGATTTTGATAACCGACAGTGAAAGTGTTTCAAATTGAAAAGACAGATCCTTTTGGAAACCTCAGTTTTTAAAGTCTGTGAAAGGTTGTTAAAATCAGATATGACATTATTACTTTTATTTAAATGAATTACATTTCAGACAGAAGTTCTGAAATTGATGTTAAGATAACCAAAAGCTATGATGTTGTTCTGCCCTAAATATCAAAGTGTATTCAAATGTCAATAAAAAGGTACCATTTTCTGCCAAAGTTGAATGTCTTGTTTTCATTCAGATACGATCTCATTTGATTAAGGTTAGAGTGCTGTAGAAGCAGGTTGGTTCTGTTTATTTTGTATAGGGGAAATTTTTCCAACTTGCTGTTGGTGATACTTTTCCAGCCTGGTTTACAGGCAGTTGATTTTCTTTTATAGCATCAGTCCTGTGAAGAAATGTGAGGATAAATCCAAATTATTTTGGTGGATAGGTTGATTTCTTTATGTGTGCCCAGACTTAGGTGAAGTAACACTGGGAAAAGGAACTTTATCATTAGAAACCTGGGCTGTTCCTAAAGGACAAGTATGTTCAAGTTTTTCCTATTTAAAATTTTCTTTACATGTTGCTTTTGGGACTAGGTGAGAAAGTTTCAATAAAGTTGCTGTTAACTGTAGTTTCTCATATCTCATATTTATTTTTCAATTTTTCTTCTATATCAGTTTGAGGTAGAACAGTCTTTTGGATTATGGAATGATGAAAGCTATGTTTGATTGCCAAATGCCACCATGTAAATATGTTCTTCCCTCCCAGAAAATCCCACTTGAGCATTTAAAGTTGTATAAATGCATATGTAATTAAGATATCTGATTGCAGAAATTTATGTGATATCATAACACATCCCCGGGCTGTAAGCTGTGGTGTTCATATTTTGTATGCCACAGTAAAAGGAAGTATTGGATTCTATGTAGGTGGCTTCTCTACAAATTTGATAGTATTGGAAAGAAATACTTGTTCTGGAAGCTTGGTTTCTAAATAATGAGAAACACAATGCAATTTTCTTTCTCTTTTTCTCCTTTTCTGATATGTGTAGAAAATTCATTTGGTTGCCAAATACAATTGCCATTGACTAGAACAACTCTTGCTTTCTTTTCAGCATTTAAAAATTCCTTACTAGCTGTGAAATCCTGGATTAAAAATGTTAAGATAAAGTTCTTGTAGGCACTGGGTGGTGTAGCGTATTTGATTCATATTGCTGGAAGGTCTTTTGCTTAGATCTCCAGTCTGGATGATGTATTTTATGTATTTATCTTAATGTTTGGTTTACTGTGCATTTGACTTGGTATTTTATTTTTTTTATCTGTTAATGGTATCAATTATGTTCGTAAGGACATCTTAAAGCTGTTCCAAGTTCAGGCAGAGAGTGCAGGAGGAGACTTTGTGTCTAGGGCAATGACTCAGATTTATTGATGCCAGCTTTAGAGCTCTGGGGCTGGTCAGAATTGCCATGGTTGCGTTGCAAAGAGCATGGCTGGTGTAAGTTTACTCTGCGTGTTCAAATTTGCCTTACAAGAAAACCATGGCAGCAGAATTTTTATGGGTAGACTTTATGCAAGGCTAGATAATTGTCTGTCTTCCAGAATTCAATGTGAAAACAAAAAACCTAAGTTCTTTGTTGTACATGCTCTGATTTTGCTTAAAATTTTTGTCTCAATGTCTTTTCTTGAACATGTATTTGTGCTACTGGATGGAAGTGTACAGATTAAGGTGCATGAAAATGTGGTCTATGGCTTTATTAGAAAGATGAGTGACTTTTGTTGTTAATTTTACAATAATGAAAAATGTGTTTTCAGAGAGCACCCTTTTTAATAGTTCTTGGCTGGTTAGAACTCCCATACAAACCACGCTAATGCTCTCTGTTAAGCAAATGAAGAGCATCTGATCTGCCTGCCATGTGTTAAATGCTGTCAGCTTTTCTTACTAAGTAGCCCCTCAAGTTATAAATTTACAATAGGAGTCCTACACATTATTTTTGTCTTTGCAAGAGAAATATGTGTCTTTCTTAAAAGTACTGTGCTGTAGATTGTCTTTTACATTGTTATTTACGAAACAAAAGCTAATTGAATTCTAAAACCAGTATCAGTAGTTGTTCTTGAGGCAAAGAATGAAGTGGCTTCAGGGCTTCAGAAGAGGTAGGCTTTTATTTTTGGCTAATTTTAGATCTCTATTTTGGTTTCCCTTTGCATTTCATCAGCTGAACTTTCCTGTAAAATAAGCACCATGTACAGTGACATGCATGAGTCAGATGTGTCAGAATCAACACCTTACTTTTAAACTGACTTCTCCCGAAACCTCCTAGTTGGACATAGTGAAAGCATTACTCTTAATACATAGAAAATCAGCTGCTTGTTTTTTTTGTAAACAGAAAACTAAAAGAACTTGTTTGTATAGCTTTACAAAATATTAGGCAAGACAAATAAGAAACAGAAGTGGATCTCCTTTTAAATGTCCCTTCAGTGGCCCTTCTGAAGGACCTTGGAATGACTCCTGGAAATTTCAAGTTCTGACATTTTTTGTCTAGCAATGTCTTTATTTCAAGCTTTTCAGACTTTCAAGATTGTTGTACTTTAGAAACGCAAGAGGAAAATGGAAGAAATTTTGGGAGAAAGTATATGTCCTAAAATACGGCTTCATGGTAAGGGTGAACTGGACTAACTAGTTCCTGATTTCTGAAAGGGAAAAATGTCATTCCCACTACATCCTGCCACATTTTTCGTAAGCCAATTCAATTTCTGAAGTCATTGAAAAACTCAAACAAAACCTTAAAAACCACCCTAACAACCTGAAAAAGGACCTGTCAGTTTTAGTTTTCTAAAATGAATATTAACTAAGTTACATGTTCATTGTGTAATTATAATAATTGAATCAAAAACTTGTCTAGGTTTGAAGGCACAGTCTTCTAGTTCCAGGACCCTTAGCATGCAAAGGCACACTTTCAAGTAGACCAGGTTGCTCAGAGCTCCATCCAGCTTGGCCTTAAACACTTTCAGGAGTGGGCAGCCACAACTTCTCTGGAAAACTTTTTCCAGTGCCTCACCACTGACAGTAAAGCATTTCTTCCTGATATGTAATGTGAGTCTATCTACTCTCTTGCCATTTGAAGTGCAAGAGACTTTCTCTCAGCCTTTCCTCTGGGGA
This sequence comes from Catharus ustulatus, assembly GCF_009819885.2. Classification (NCBI taxonomy): domain Eukaryota; kingdom Metazoa; phylum Chordata; class Aves; order Passeriformes; family Turdidae; genus Catharus; species Catharus ustulatus. The sequence goes on along the minus strand of NC_046221.1, from coordinate 41,216,474 downwards.
GAAGTGCTCCATTCCTCTAATTATCTTGGTGGCTCTTTGGACTCTCTCCAGCAAGTACATGTCCTTCCTGTGCTGAGAACCAGGTGGGGTCTTCACTGGAATGAAGTCATGGAATCACCTCCCTAGACGTACCAACTGCATTGGCTGGGAATCGAACCCCAGCCTCCTGCTTGGCAGGCGAGAATTCTACCACTGAACCACCAATGCTGGTGATTTTTTTTTTTTTGGCTCATTTTGCACATTACCTTTATTAAAAAAAATGGAATTAAACAAAAACTTCTATTTGACAAATACACAGGCACCACCAACTTCTTTGATTATTCCCTTCTGCACTTCTACTGAAGAACTTTGCTTTCACAATTAGGAGTTTCTTGGGTAACTTACCCTTGCCTAGCACTTTGTAGTAGCTTGAGTGCATACTATCAGTGACTGTGGCCAGTCTGGCCTCATTTTTCATGTAATTGAACCTTTTCTATTCACTTCTAAGTCTCCAGTCTCCGAATTGATAGTAGCACAGAATTTTTGGTTTCTTTTCAAGTGACAATGTGTCGTACCTACTTTTCTGAAATAACCAGAGTGATGCTTGTTGAAGTTCATCCTGTGATGTTGCATACCACCAGCATTATTGCCATGCCCTCTGGGATGTTTCCTCTGTGTGTGCATGTGGCTGTTGCTGATGTGCCCCCCTCAGCTTCTGGATGTCTCTGTCTGTCTGGAAGGCATTTTGTCAGTGTGTGCAAGGGCAGGGAAAGATCCTGGTGGTTGTGAGAGTGAGGAAAGGCAAAGAGGGCAAAAGTGGAAAAGTATCAGATCCAAGGTAAGGCATTGCTCAAAATATTATGAGAAGAGTGGAAGGTGATTCGACTGGTACCTTGCCATTTCTCCAAGCTGAGGTGTGAAGCTACAGCAGTGGAAGTGTATGTCTCCACTATAGTCCGAGTCAGGTTTTGCTGGAGTTACCCCAGGGTCCTGCTCTACCTCCTCTGGGCTCAGCAGTCTCCCCTGCCTGCACCTCACCAGTACTGAGTGGCATCTGAATTGAAGTGGCAAAATACCATCAGTGCAATTTTATTGCTGGATCAGTTCCCTGATCTGGTATGGTGCAGGTTCACATTGTGGTCAGCTCTAGCACAAAACAGGAATTGCAGCTTTCTGGTACTGTCCACCTTATTAATAAAATATGTGTGGATTGCTAGAACTTATTTTTTTTTCTTTAGGTAGCTGTGTATTTGTTGTGGTAGAGGCTTGCTAGTACACTGGTGGCTGGCTGATATTCAGTGTGTATAACAGTGGTAATAATCTGACTGGCATTCCAAGGATTCAAGGATGTCAAATACCTTGAAGTTCCTCAGCATAACTTATATGAATAGAGAATTTGAGACACAGGGAGAGCTGAAGGTGAAGAATTAAGCCTTGAATTCCTGTGAATTGGTGAGATTCATTTTTTTGCTTTTCTCTGAAACGACATATAGGTGAATAATCATTCAAAAAGTGCAACATTCATGGAAAGAATTCTTTTATTTATTAGCACCTGATGGTTGATGGTCTTGTCAAGGAGCTGTTCTATTTGGGTGTAGTTTGGTTTGGTTGTATTTGATCAATTTGTCCTAACTCAGTAATTGGATCGTTTGACTTTTTTTAATTTATTTTTTTGGGTTTTTTTTACTGTTTACTTCCTGAGGATCTGCTGTCAGGGAAAGGCCTTCTTATGCAAGCACTTTAAATAATATCAATAAAAACAAGTTAAAATTATCTGTCTCTTATTATGCTGCTTCATATCTGGGCTCATCAGCTGTTCACAATGATGCCATCTATTCTGGGGAATTAATCTAGAGGATGAGTGTTTAATATTTCGACATTCAACTGTTGGAGTGATTCCAGAGGAGGGGCCACCAAGTTGATCAGAGAGATGGAGCACATCTATGAGGAAGGACTGAGAGACTTTGGATTGCTCAGCCTGGAAAAAGGAAGGCTTTGGAGTGATCTAACTGTGGCCTTCCAGTACCTGAAAGGAGCCTACAGTTAAGATGGGGCAAGATTATTTATGAGAGTATGTAGTGACAGGGCAAAGGGGAATAGGATCAAGTGGAAAGAGAGTAGGTTTGAATTAGATGTGAGGGAAAACTCTTTACTATGGGAGTGGTGAGGCACTGAAGCAGGGTTCCCAGAGAAGTTGTGGATGCCCCATTCCTGGAAGTGTTCAAGGTCAGGTTGGAGCTCTGAGCAACTCTGAGAAAGGTCTTCCTGCCCACAGCAGGGAGATTGGAACTTGATGATCTTCAAGGTCCCCTTTCAGCCCAAACCACTCCATAATTTAGAATATTTGTACAAGTGGTTGTATAGTGAAGAAAAACTAGAATATCTCTCAAAAATACTGCCAAAATGTCTGGAGATGAATTTAGGTAAAGGCAATATGTTACAGTTGTAAAGTGAGCAGCTTTGAATTCTGCTGTGTCTCCCTACCATCCCTTCCTCCTACTCCCCCCTGAAAAAAAACCCCAGAAAACTCCCTGAAGTTTAAAAACTCAACCTCCTGAAAACCCAAAGAAATCAAATAATCAAATCACCCACCCTTCCCTAGCTCGGTGACATGGTAACAGGCATGAGCTGACCACATGCTCGTACGCACTGCTGTAAGATCATGGTGAATTTCATCCATCTGTACTGAGGGACAGTTTTGAGTCCTGGAGCATGTCCTGGAAAACTTTACACACATGTTTTGTTTTTCTGCATCATCACTGTATTCAGATCAGAATGTGGTGTGATTAATCAAGTAGTACACTAGAGAACATAGTACTCTTGCTGTTAATAAGGGTTCGGGTTATAAATTTCAGTGGGATCTCTAGAGAATAAGTATTCAGCTGTCCAAAGGACAGGCAATTGTGTAATGTCAGGAGGGCTTAAACTAGTGATCTGCCTCGTGTTTGCTCTTGGCATCCTAGCAGCTTCTAAAAGCTGTCCTGCAATGTGCTGAGAAACCCAAGACTATTACTGGGGCAGTGCACCAGAGAATATCTGTACAGAATACATCTATCTTTTTTATTACTTTCTTTTTTTGGAATAACCCAGTTCCATGTGTACGTGCCGATGGAAACTGAGGCAAGCTGAAGCATGCTGTGCAGATGTATGTCTTGGGAATTAGGTGTTATGTAGAAATTGTGTTCTGGAAAATATTTGTAGGCAGTAAGACTTGGATTTTATGGTTAGTTTTAACTCATTAAATGATGAGCCACTGCCGGCAAAGGTTTCTGTGTTCCCTTGCTAAGGCGGTAATGATTCTTTAGAGGAATACCCTGTATTTAATTTCTTTGTAATAAGAAACTCCTAGGAAGTTATCTTAGTATGAGCTAGTAGGTTCCCCTTTGATAAGAAGCTGAACAAAACCATCTGAAGAGGTGTTTGGCATATGAACTTCAGAATGTGACTTGGCCCCTTTATCATCTTAATTCCTTAGCACCTCTAGCCTCCCTCCTGACTGCCCCCATGGCCTGGGCTACCCTCACCCCCTCCAAAATAAAGCCTCATTTAGAAGTATTGTCATGCTGGCTCATAATTACAGTAATTTCATGACTGTAAGGCGCACCCTTTTGACTAAAATTTTCCCCGGAACCTGGAAGTGCACCTCATAGTCTGGTGCGCCTTATCTGATGGACAAAGTTCAGAAATTTGCCTACCCGGAAATGAGAGCTGCGAGCCAGGGAGGGAGCCGGCAGGGCCATGGCTGCCAGGTGGAGGCGGGGTGGAGTGGCGGCGGGCACACCCCGGTCCTGTGGAGGTGGGACGGCCCCCCCACAGGCATAGCTCGGCCCCGTGCAGGCGGGATGGCCCCTCCAGAGGCACCCCCCGGCCCCGTGGAGGGGGCACGGAGGAGCGGCGGCCATAGCCTGGCCCCGGAGAGGCAGCACGGAGGGGTGGCGGCCATAGCACGGCCCTGGGGAGGTGACACGGAGCAGCGGCGGGCATGCCCCTGCCCCGCCGGATACAGGCGGGCCTAGGGGCCCGAGGCCCCCCTCCTGCCGGGTACAGGCGGGCCCGGGGGCCAATGGCTACCGGGTTGAGGCGGGGCCTCGTCCAGCAACCGCATGGGGGGAGCTGGGGGCGGAGCCTCTCTGCAAAAAAAAAAAAGTGCGCCCTATAGTCCGGTGCACCTTATATGATCTACAAAGTTGCGAATTTTGCTGACTCCCCGGGGGTGCGCCTTATAGTCCAGTGCACCTTATGGTCGTGAAATTACTGTATGTCTTGCATTTTTTTAAAATTCGTTCCTAAAAAGAGATGCTCAGAACTTGTTAGATGCTGTCCTTTCAGCTGCATGAAGAAGGGTGGCAATGGACTGGGTTGGTTTTTTGGGGCTGCAATGTTAGAAAAGGTAGTTATAGTGTCACAGACTAATTTGAATTGGAAGGGAAACATAGGGATCATCAACCCAAACTCCCTGATCTAATTTACTCATATGAGGAAGGGTTGATTTTGGACTATGGATGCAACTCTTAGCACCCCACCTCCTTACCTGCCAAATCAGGATTTTAAAGTATCAATAGATACCCACACCTGCAACTCTGTAAATTCTACGTGTCAGTATGGTCTCTCTGCAAGCAAACAAGCACTCAGTTTCCTTGTGCTCATATCTGACTGTGTTGGATAGCAGCTGGGCTGGAGCTCATGTGGTAAATCCTGCTGAGAGCTCAGTCCTGCTTACTGCAGCGACTTTAAATGTCCTGCCATTTCGGAATGGCAGATTAAGCACAACTCTCCCTGCTAGACACTCTGCAGACCCTGCAGTAAGGCAGTTCACTGCCACTCCATAATGGACTGGGATCAGAATTGTGTATCACTTGGGAAAAGATGAAAATTTTTTCAAAGACGTAAGACCTCAGATGAAAATTTTTTTTTGGTCTAGATAAGTGGTACATACTCTTTTGGATCCATTTTTCAAAAGTACGCTTTTATAGACTGAGAAGGTCAAAAAGTGGAACTTGAGGGAGCATGAAAGTGAAAATTAAGAAGGAAAGATTGAAGGAAAAAGTTATGTTTTATGGGAGATACTTATGTTTCTTTTATTTAAAAAAAAAGCCCTCATACTGTTCTTAGGGATTTTTTTGCAACATCAAACATATGGTTAAAATTTTGCTCCAGCAGAAATAGTTCTACTCTGAGTTCTCACATTGTTGTCACTGAACATGTTCAAGGATGTGATAGTTTTGAATATATTTGCCTACAGTTTGTTTTAGAATACTTCTGTAGTCAAGCATGTTGAGACAATTGCAGTTTGAAGTTGCTCTGCTGTTCTCCATTTGATGGGAAGCTTTTTCCTGGTATTTACTCTAAGAGAAGAGCAGACGTTTATCCACAAAGTGTTTTGCTATGGGACTTAAAAGACAAAAACTTCAATCTGTTTGAAAAAAATGTGTTTGTATTGCTTCTGAGTGGGTTTTTTTGGTTGTTTTGTTTCAAGACTGAGTGACTGTTAACAAGGAATTGGTTGACTACAGACCATAAAGAGATTTCAATAAGCTGCTGCAGAGAGTTTTTTTTCCTTTAAGTATTCAAACTAAGCAAGTAGTTTTTCCCAAACCTATAAAAGTTTAAAAAAAATCAAATGTGTGATTCCCACCCCTCATATTCTATCCCTAAGGAATAGACAACCTCTTTTCCTTTCACATACCCACTCCCAACCTAAACAAACATATTTTTTACTTGTAGCAATTGAGTTACTTCTAGTATGACTTTATGCTAAGGAACAGTTCATTGAAGTATGGGAGAGCCACCAGGACACAATCCAGCATAGCTGTTTCAGTATTCATCTGAGCAGCTGAAGAGCTGCATGAATCTGTGCTCAGTGTTCGGGAAATAATAGATTTAGGATGACCAGTTGAAAAGAGGTCACAAAGAGTTAGGATATCTGATATATATGCTTTACTTTGTGCTTCCTGTATGAATAATTTAGTTTATAGCCATTTACATATAGCAGCAGAGAGGCCCTCAATAGCTTGGAAGTTAAAAGATGTATACGTGTGTTAGAGTGAGCTTCTATTTACAGAGTGGAAACAAACTACTTTTGAACTCTCTTGTCAGCACTATCCGAGAATACTTTTATTAGCCTATGGTCAGAGAATTTTCTGGACTGAGGCAGTGAGAGGAACTGAATGTGGCCTTCTGATTTCTCTACAGTTAGGTGATAAATACCATCTTCATAGTTGCACAATGTATTTGCACCAAGTTCATGGACAGTATGTTACTTGTTCTGTTTTGTCCAAGTTGTTTGCTGGTTGGGGTGGCACTACTCCAACTTCATTGCTAGAGTTCTCATCAAACGAGACATAGGAATAAAAGAAGGAAAAGAAACAAGGGAGGCAGTGGCATGTCTTAAAGGTTAAGTTATCTATAACTCCTTAAAGAGCCAGTTTTCCCGTGCATTTTATGATGGGACAAGGAGATTAGGTTATGTCAGTGATGAAGACGGAAAGAATGAAATGTTGCTCTGAATTTAATCTGCTGGAGTAGAGGTTGCATTTTTCAAAGATTGGCTTAAGGAAGGGAAAAATGTGGCTACTCACTTAATACCTGAAACAGAGACATCTTACTCTGGGAGGACACATCAGATTAATTGGAGCTAACAGCAATACTTTTTTACCTTTTCAACAGGAGGGGACAAAAAAAAGATTTTTCTTTTAGGAAGGCTTGGTTTATTTTGTCGAACAAGAATATAAGAATATATAGCTTGCGTAAAAAAAAAAAAAAAAAAACCCAGAACAAGCACCTGTATTGAAATGAGTGTTTGGTGAAATTTGATAATACATCTGTAAACACACTTAGCAGATGCTTGACTTCTGGGTTGTTCTGTTCTGGCACCCAAGGTGCAGATGCGTTTTGTAGTGCTAAGGAAGTCTTGGATCAGAGCAAAAATATTACCTTGGAGCTGTTCTTTGCAGCTGTTGATGCCGAAAATTTGAAGTGTGGAACTCAGCTCCAGCTCCTTTTTTGGTATTCCCTGAGCTGGAATTGAAGGCATGCTGTCTTGCCCATTCTGTGCGACCCTGCAGTAGCCGTAATCAGTGGCCTGGGAGACGAGCGACTGGAGCAGGAGTGATTGGCTGGGGAGCAATTTCCCGGAGTACATCTGTGTCAGGCACAGCGAGCTAAAGCAGTCATGTATGCGCAGGCTCTGATCTCTGGGGAGGTTCATTACAGGGTCTCGTACAAGGGCATTCTCTGCTTCTGCACATCAGCATGGAAGAAGCTCGTCAAGGGAAGAAAATGCAACCTGTATGTAAATAGCAGCTGTGTAACGTAATAATGGCTCGAATGTGATTTGTTGCAAGTGACATTTAGCAGCTGTGGCTCAGAATTGTGTGCTACCTTAGACTCACTAGTTGTGGAATAAATTTTTGAAAGATCTGGTGATAGAAGTAGTAGTTTGAGTAGAGATTTCTCTATTAGTGAAAATATTTGCTGTGTTGTTAGAATTGTTTAATCATAGTAACCAGCTTAATTCAGAAAGAAAATGTGCTCTTACAGTTGTGACAGTATACTATCAGATTTAGAGAGTGATTGAGTGTTTTGGATTTGGTTATTTTTTCTTTTGCATTATTTTGAGTCAGCCTTTCTTAGTTTGAAGGTTATTAACTGTGGCTTTGCTTGATTCTGTGCAAGTATGGCAGGGATGTTTCTGGTAGAGAATCTTGAAATAGCTGGTTAATTGTGCCTTTTTGAAAAAAAAAAAAAGGAAAGTGAACATAATGAGCTGTGTTACTGAGGTAAAGTGTTCTTGGAGATATTTTCTTCAGACCTCAGTGGCACAGATAGAAAACTTCATTTATGGGGATTTGTGCAATGAATTCTAGTATTAGTGTTACAAGCTATTGCTTAGCTGTTGTATGGGTTCTCATTACCATGTAACTGCAATGCAGCTTGTAACAGGGATTACTACTTTAAAAGTTTCCTGGAAACTGAAATCTATGGGATGGAATTTTCCTAAGGTGTAAAACTCTAAAGATCCCAGAATGATTTTATATATGACAACTAAATGTTCTGTCCCCTTGTGTGACCATAAGAAAGAGTTTGATTTAGATATGTTAGAGTGCATCAGATTGCAGTGGCCTTTTGTTTGTTAAGGTCTCTGTGGTACAGTGCTTGATTTTTGATTTTCATTGTGGTGCTACTTTCTGAGCTCTGGGCACAGAACTCTTATCAAACATGCATATGCCCAGGAGACTAGGCAAAGATATGAGGTGACTAGTTGTAAACACTATAGTACTTCTGCTTTTTTTACCTGTACTTTCAGGATTTCACTTAATTGCATTTCAGTGAATGGAGATAGGGATTTTTTTTTTGAATGAAATTTAGTACTGTGAGGCAGTGATAAAATGCAACTTTGTAAAATAGCTACTATAATATTAGTAACGCAATTTGATATCTTGTGTTGGATTGGTGACAGTATTTGCTAAGTTTATGCATGGTGATGAATTTTCTGGCTTGCAGAATACTCAGGATGAATTCAAATGGGCTTCCAATTTTTATCAAATACTCACCTGCACCTTAGTCATAGGAATCAAACCATTACTTTTTCTCGTACTTGTTCTAATCTGGTTTTTTGGATGAATTGCTGTAGTGTGCCGTGGTTGATAGCCATTCACAATCGTGACCAGTCTTTTGTTGCTATGATGTTTCCTTTTCTTTCTTTTTCTCACAATTTAGTTTCCTCTTGTGATTAACACAAACACTTTGTTTACTGTCCAAAGACATGTTTAGTTTTTCTGGGATGGAACATGCCTTCTCTTGTATGTTGTGGTGTTCAATGTGACCCTGGCTGGAATACGGCCTGCTAGAACTGAGATAAAAGTACTTATAAACATTAGATTTCAATGGTGCAAGAAGCAAAACATTAGCGTGTTTAGAACTGCTTTTTTCCTGAAAAGGCTTGGGTTTTCTGGTGCTTAAGTAACACATACATATCTTTAGTGCCCTCCACTTACAGTTTTGGAAAATTAAAAGTACAATGAAACTTCCACAGGGTCTGTCCGAAGCCTGTTGATATCTTTTGGACATACTTGTCCAAACAAGGTTTGTAGAGCTGCTGTGTTTATTGTAAGTCCTCTAGAAGCAGATTGGTCAGATGTATTTAGTAAGGCAAGCTGAGCAGTTAATTAGAGGATTATTAGGCTAAAAAAACATCTAAGTATCCCTAACCTCTTTTGTTATAGTTATGGTCTTACTGAAATAAATCTAAGTGTCACACCTTCCTGTGAGGCTCTGAGTGTAGCTTTGGTTAGGAGGGGCTGTTACTTACATGTGAGGATTGTTGTGTAAAATAGGAATCGTATCAGCACAGGTAAAATTCACAGGAAAAGGCTGTGTGTGTGGTGACAGTAAAGCCATTGAGCTGAACTAGAGTCATTCCTGTAGTGCTTGAGCAATACCCTCTGCTAAGATAGTAGAGGGAAAAAACCCTGGAAAGCAGCTGTTCCTGTGCAAAGGAGACCATAGAAAATACAACTAAGGGGGAACCCATCAATAGTATGCTTCCTATTTTAAACCTGGCAAGTGTTCTGTTTGTGAGTTATTATTAATTGTGCTCTCATCTGTATGTATTTAGAGGGGAAGGCCAGCTAAAAATTGTACGATGACAAAATGAGACAGGGCTCATTTATATTTGGCTGTTAGGTTGATGTGCTTGATTTAGAGCTGGTAGTGTTTCATCACTCTGGCAGCTTCTGACGATTCAGTATTGCTGCGTAGAGACTGTGCCCAAATAACTTACTTCAAATGCATCTAAAAGGGTGACTTGTGCAGTTCAACTAAAGTTGAACAGTTTGATAGACTGCCTAATATCTTCACTTACTGTTATTTAGAAAGAACTTTGAATTTTTTATTTATTTATTTATTTTTGTATTCTGGTTGTCCTTCAAGGAGGTAGCAACTAGAGATGCCTGCCCTTCTGAGCACTGTGGGCTCATCTTCCTTCTGGTTTAAAAGCAGAATCAGTCTGAAAGAGAAGCAAAACAATATATTTAGAACTTACCAAGTGCTGCTGTTAGTTGTTCCTGCAGGTAAACCATATCAACAACCGTTTCCTATTTGCTCACTTTTAGCTAAGGTACCTTGGTGCTGTGTATAGGTGGCAGTGGGACATCTATGGCTGAAGTAGAGTGATTGTCATTCAATTCTGCATACATTGTACAGAGATGGCTTTAACAAATACACTGTTTTTCTGGTTTCTTTTCTTTTCCCTTTCATGGTTGCTGTCCCGATTGCTATTATCTTTGTCTGTATATTGGTTTATCTATTTTCGAAAAAGGTTTTAAAATATTATATAGACGTACACACACGTGCTTGGATACGTGTGCAAAGTGAGGTTTTATAGTTCTTCTTTGGTTATCTTTGAGATACATGGTCAAAATGAAGGTTTTTAGTTATTTATATAGCCAAACCTTAATTTTTGAACCAGAGCAATATCAACAATCTTATGTTAATTTATTTTTTGGTTTGTTTTTGTTACTGGAGCTTTTTTTGATGACTGTCATAGCTGTCTCCTGAATGCAGATCCTACAAAGGAGGGCTGATAATAAAACAAGAGTCCTGCTTTGGCTATGCTTCCTAAGGTCAAGCCACTGTTGACACTGATTCAGTTTGCACTATTGTTGTGTCCTCTTGTGGACAGCACGTTGATGGATGGTTTGATCCAACTGAACTGCTCCTATGTACTTACTGGTGGTGAAAGAAGGAATAAAAAAGTGTGAAGGGCAAAATGCACTGTACACAAATTCTCAATGCTGTCGAGCTTGTTAAATCTAGAATAGTGTGCTACAAAGGTTTACCTGTTGGTTCTGGAAGCAGGGTGTGGTTCTGTATTGAGAGGAATGATTTGTTGGTGCCACATTCCAGCCTACGAGCTAAATTCTGTCTGCCAGATCTTTTGTGCCTTACAAAAGTAGAGTTGTATCCGTGGGTTCTTGTGGGAAGGAGGGGAGAAATGGTTTGCTTCAAACCAGAGAGATTTGGGATACAGTTACAGTCACAAAGCAGTATGTAGTACCACTGGGATGTTGTAAGCAGTTGCATTAGAATGTTATTAAAATGAGAAGTGTTAAACTGTTGGCCAGGGACAGATGTATAAAGGAAAAAAGTTGGTGTGAGTACACTCCTCCCTCTCCGTCCTGATGGAGCACATAAACATTGACCTAGCTAAGTAATGGTCTTAAATGTTGAGCTCCAGTTATTCTTAACACAGTTACTGTATTGCTCATAGATTTCAAAGGTTTACAGTTAGCTGTATCAGCCATTTATGATCACTGTCTATCACCAGAATGATTTGATTGAATTGTATTTCAAGTACCTTAAAAATGTGCTTCTAGCAAGTTGTCTGTCTTGGAAGTGGTTATTCAGTAATGCACTTTGGCAGCATGCCTGTCTGAAATCTGTCGTGTGTGTGACTGCACAAGGTTAAGTGAGTTGCATGGTGAGAAGTGCTTGCAGAGATGACAGTGGAAACTTGTCTTTGGATTTAATACTCCACGCGTCATATTCGTGCTAGTCCTTGAGACTGCAGCCACCACATACTGCTGGAGGTTGTCGGTTCTTCCAAGCTCAGTGCTTTCTATAAAAGTTCAGGCAGCTTAGCATTGACTCTTTTTTTCAATACTAGTTTAAAAAACATGTAGCATTAATATGGTAGATACCAAAAGTGTACTCTGCTAAATGAGGAGAGATGTTTGAGAAGGTAAATAAGTAGCATTAACAATTTCTGTTGCTTGTTTTTCTGCAAGGGGGAATTACTCTTTTTTCATGGACTGAGAAAAGACATTTGAAAACCACAGGTGGCAAGAGTAATTCTACTGGTCGTCTACTGGAGCACTGGCTATTTGAAAGTCTTGTCTGATCTATGGCAGTTGAAAAGGGATTTCATTTTCATGCTGAGGAGCGATAGAAGGGTGAGAAGACAGGCACCTCTAGCTGAACATGAAGGTTTTACTGGAGATTGTTTTTGCAGTTTGAATATCCAGAAATCTGGTGTTAGTTTATCATAATGCAATGTATTAAGATACAGTGTGCTAGGATTTTTTTTTTTAAATAAATTACCTTCACCTTGTTAAAAAAAAGTGCAAACCAGAGGTGAAAGCTTAATCTCTCCTTAGGGCACCTTGATTGCTGCTTATATTGGTTTATTCCCCTTCTCAATTGTTCTGTCTTTTGGCTGAAAATGAAAGCTACATACATTCTAAATTAGTTTAGAATTTTGCTTTGGCTTGTATACATCAGCTGTGTTTGGGCATTTGTGGGATTGTCATGCATAAAGTTTCACATGCAGTGAATGGTAAACTGTCCAGGAATACTTGCTTTAAGCTCCAGTCATTCTCTGCTTAAAAAAGGGAAGTTGACAAGTTTTCCACAATCCTGCTGTTCTTTGTTTACATAAAAAGTTCAGAAAGTAGATGAGAGAACTAAAACAGCAACTGTAGAATTTTCCCTCCCTTCAGTGCCTTCAACTGACATGATAGATCATTTATAATTACTGGAAATCTATGCCTGCAGACTTTATTTTTAACCAGGAAAAGGTTGTAGTTTGGAATTACTTTATAATGTATTTGAATGTTTTTGATTTTTTTACCTGACCTAAGGCAAAAGTTTTTCATACTGGGATTTGCTCTTGGCATCACAGAACAGATAGGTTGAAATGACGCTTTGTGTTTTTCTGAACAAAGGCTGTAAATGTAAATTCCTTCATATATGATATTTGTGGTTGTTAATGGTTTATTCTTGGAAGAGTCTTTGCATATGTTGAGTGCTTTGAGATAGTGATAGAACGGTTTGCAAGGGCATGCATGCCTTCCTGTAATCTAATCTTAAAAGACATGTTACTTTCACATGATGTGGTTTTTGAAGGCTGCTTCTATATGTATGAGTTTGGCTGAGAATCTCTTTTACTAAGCAAAGGGTGATAAAGATTAATAATGTGATATAGGGCACACAGCAAATCCAGTTTCAAAATGTTGTTGGGAGATAAAAATATTTCCTTATGTGTATATTTTTCACAGCGTGTATGTAGTTTTCTACTGGTATGTTATTTGTATCATCTGGTGAAAACCTTTATTCCTTTGTTGCTCAAAAACTGTGTTTGGCAAGATTCCAAGTGTCCTAAAAGGACTGTTTTTAGGGGATGGGTGTGTTTAGGTACAGGATTTTTCAGCAGTCTGGCTGTAACCATGAAGCTAATTGTGGAACAGGTTTTGATAGCAGTTTTCCTATTACTAGTTTTTTTTTGTTGTTTTTTTTTTTTTTCCCTCCTCTTCTACTCACATAAAAAAAACCACTTCAGGTAGTTTAGAGGATTTGTAATTCTTCCATCTGCTCCCATCTCTACTTGGAGTCTTATGGTAACGTGCATACTGTGTGTATCTGTTTCTGTGAACAGGAGTGTACTGCAGTATGCTTGATTTTGGTGTGTAGGAGACAGGAATATTCTTTCCCCCCCGCCATACTCCTCCCCAGTCTTATTACCATGACACTCGAAAAATTTCTACCACTTCTTTATTAACAGGTTCTTGGAACATTTTCACAGTCTTGCCCAACAGACAGTGCCTCAATTTTTTAAACTGTAGCTCTGTGGAGTGTACAAGGTTTTGATTTTTCTAACCCACATGCAAAACTCTACTGTCACTACAATGCAGCAGTAGTGACAAAGATTGCTGTGCAATGCCTTTCTTGAAAACCCTATTTTCAGAGACACAGCTCAGAATTTACTTGTATTTAGTTTTCAGAGGTTTATTCTGCCATGTGCTACTCTTTTCTCTTGTGCTTTTACTTATTTGCATAGTGCCAGCTGCTTTTGTTTTTTTTTGTGGTGTAGCTGCATCTATCCTTTTTTTTTGTGGTGTAGCTGCATTTGCATCTATCCTTTTGTTAAACCTCACCAGATTTTTTTTCCCAGCATGTGGTGCTCATAATTTTCATATTTTTTAATCTTCTTTCCTCAGTAATTAAATATTTGGAATTTTTTTGTGTATATGCACACAATATACTGTAATAAAGATATTTTTTGTTAAGATCAAGGAGTTCTGTGTTTAATTTTTTTTTTTTTTTAAGTGGAAGTTGATACAGTGTGTTTTAGCTTGTCCCTGTTACACACAGATTTGTTGTTTTTCATCCTTGCCACTTTTCCTGTGAGGTGACAAACTTGTTCTATATATAAAGTAATTGCATAATTCAAAGACCAAAGTTCAGTTGAATGTGAACACTGTTAGGGTTCCCGGTTCCTGTAACACTCCTGAATTAGGCTTCTGTTTTTCCCTTATGAAACCATTATCACAGATCCTCCATGGATTGGTCTAAATGCATCAGATCAATGTAAATGCTGCTAGAAGCAGTGATCAAACAGATAAAACTTGTGGTGGATCTGGCTGTCATACAGCCACAAGAGAAGCCACTTTGGTAAGCTGATCTAATGGAAAACTAATCAACGTGCCCCCCGCCCCCCACCCCCACGCCCCTTCCCAAATAGCAAAGAAACCACACCTTAAGCACTTTTTACCTAATTTACCTAAGCACTTTTTACCTAATTTACCTAATTTCCTTTAGGTTGGCCTAAAGGAAATGTGTGCCCAAGGGACCAGAAAGATCAGGGACAGTAATCTTTAGTAGTTAGCCTTGCCCTTATAATTGGATGTAAAATGTTAACCTTAGGCAGTTGTTCTTTTGGAGAATCAGCTCTGTCAGGCAGCTGTAATTTGTGAGCTGTGAAAAGTGGACTTTATTCTAAGAAGTGCAAACACGTGGAGAAAAGCAACTTTAATTTTGTTTTGATGTCAAGTCTGAGATGGGCTTGAGGTTTCTACTACTTCGTTGCTTCATTTTTGTCAAGTCTGAGCAAAAGGCAGTTTTAAGGTCTGTTTTAGTGAAGTGCTAACTATGATTAGAGGACATGTTCAGAGATAAACGTATATTTATTTCAAATATTATTCTATGAGTAGTGTGTTTTTAGTAGGAATAGAAGCTGAAGTGGTCTGATGGAAACTGCTGCTTCTTAACTTTCTGGGTAAAAAAAAAAGTTAATTAGGTTAACATGCTGGCTGTTGAAACCTGAATGAAGCAGTTATTTTGATATTTTCAGAGCTGTTGGTCTAGGAAAGACATTAGGTTGGATTAACCTAACCTTCTTGCTATCCCTTTGTTCAAAAAAACTTCTAATTTATGCTGGAAAACCTCACACAGGAATTGCTCCCTACAGAGAAGAGCTTGAGATCTCTCAGTACTAACTTCGGTATCTTTTTATAAAGTTTTGAGTTGTTTTATTGAAGTAGATTGATGGCTGTTGAATAAAAAACTAAAAGAATACTACAGTTTTGAAATGTGTGTCCTTTTTGTTAAGATGAAATCAAGAGCATTACAGGAGGAAATTTTATGGTATTTAGCCTATCTTTTGATTTACTGTCTTTCCCTTCAATACAGTGTAATGCTTTCTTGAAAAATTGGATGGGTAGGTTTTCAGTGATGGCATATTATTTCAGAACATATTTAGGAAATTAGGGAAAAAATAGTTCTATTTAGTTTTAACTTAAACTTGTGTCTTGTTTCTTCAGGGTCATGATGAAGAAGCTGTTGTGGATATGGGCAAAATCAGCTCTACTATCAATACAAATTTTGAGAAAGAAGAACTAGAAAGTAAGTTTGTGGTGGTTTTCTGTTTGCTTAACATGCATTTTTTGCTTAGGGATAAAAGATTACTTTTCCTTGCTAAAAGGAATCAAAATTTTATGGCTGTTGTGAAATTCTGGGAGTAAAACTGGTGAAAGGCAGAGGTGACCTGCCATGTTTTTTGTCTCTATGTATGATAATAAATATCCACTGTTCTAATCTGTCACAAAAAAAAAAAAAATTGAATCTTTTCAAGGAAAACTTGCTTCTTAGACTTAAGGAATAATTTGAAAAAAAAATTATTCCTGTTGTTAAGTAATTTTCCAGCATGAATGATGTCACGTTCTACAGAATTGAAAGTCAGGAAACAGGGGTCATGAGGGAGATGTTTGTTTTCTTTTCTGAAAGTTAAGTGTCCTTGTGATTGTGGTCATGCACTTCAAATACTGAGTCTGAACAGACATGTAACTGTCCTTCTGCTTCCATAGTCAACTGTATGTTCCACAATCTGCTATCAGTAAAGCATTATGGTAGTCTTCATTATTTGACTTGGGATTCCACATTTAGCACTAAAAATAGCAATTATTTAGTTTCATATAGCAGAATGTAAAATCAGGTATTTCATCTAAGACAACATTTTTTTCTTACTTGAAAACATTGGTTTGGGATGAGGATTCATGGATGCTATTAATGAACATGGAAAAGACTAGGGAGATACAATGTTAAAGTCTTCATTATTTGCCTTTGACATGGAATGCTCTGAAGCTTAATTAACATTTGCAGAATGCTAGAAGGCAGTAGATTCACTGAGTTGTACTGACTTACTGCTTCAGCACCCTGGAAAACCATAATGACAGCAGTTTCTGGCTAAGAAGAGTTGATTTAGGTTGCTGCCACGTTTTTCTCATGCTGTGGTATAACAGGAGAGTCACAGTTTAAAGTGATTGAAGTTGTTTGCTGCTATTGCAGTCATACTCTTACACTGTTCCCTTCATTCTGTTGCTCTTTTGTCTTGTGCTAACACTTTTGCTGGCCTGACCAAAACAGAAGCCCAGCTAAGTGTGTTAAGCTATTGGAAAATTTGAAGTCTTACAAAGGAAGATGGTAAAGATCTCAGCTCTTGAGCACCCAAAATGCCACACAGATGTATATGTGCCAGGGCTGAGCAGAGGAAAGAAGTGTAGATGTGATGCTGAGAGATGCAGCAGTGGTGGCTGACAATGCTGATTTAGATGGGTTCTGCTGTAGGGAGACCTCTGACTTGGCTTTTGCTGCAGTTGAATCTTCAGTGTAGATTTAAGCTATTTCCTCCTTAATTTCTTTCTCTTGCTTTTCTCGAGAGATGCCCCAGAAAAAGTGTGTGTATTTTTTACAGGGAGGCAGGGGTTAAGGGGAAACAGGCATCCAGCTGGAGTAGTATTTGAGGCAGCAGCCTCAGCAGCTGTAATACCTCTGCCACAAAGAATGACATGGGAATGTGCAGCCAGATCACTTCTCCAGTCTCTTTCAGAGCACATTCTTGTAGGAGTACTTCAGCTCGTACACCAGTGCAGTTAATCAAGATACTGGGTGGGAAGGCAGGGGGCTCAGGCCGCTTGAGGCAATTTAAGCACTTGGATGACTACTATGGAAAATATCCCTGTCTTAACCATAGCCAAAGAGTAAATTAAGGTGAAATGTAGACTGCTGTCCAATGAACAATTTGGGCAACATGATCGCTTTTGAATGGAGGAGTTGAGACCTCGCAGTCCTCAACTTGCTCTTAGCCATGCAACCTTATCTTTTCTTTCACTCACGCATTTTGGAGTGACCCAGTGTTTGTGTCTCAGTGCAAGAGGGGGCTAGCTATAGAGAGGTTTAACAACTAAAAAGAAGTATCTGACAAGAAAAATGTTTCCAGTAGGATTATCACATATATGAAGCTGTATATAGGCGCACATTTTCTCACATAAGTAGGAATTATTCTTCGTGTTCACATATTTCTTTTGTATATTTGTAAGAATTATATTTTCTATTGGTAGAATGGGGCAAGGGAAGGACAGGATATCGTTTGACTTTTATCAAAGTGAAAACTGTTACAAAGTAAGAACAGAATGTTTTTTCTTTCCTTTATGGAGGAGAAAAGATATGTAAGTTTGATTGTTCAACTCATATAGTTACCTTCTCAGAGATTCTTCAAATTCAGGGTGTTTTAGAGGATAAATTTATGTGAACTTACAGCTCTGATTAAGAGTTCATTACTTATAACTTATTATGATGAAAGTAGGTATGTGGAGCTTATAGGTTTTGTTTTCCGTTGTGATATTAACATCCTACAAGGGGAGAAATGGAATTGTTGGCTGCAAGCTGTAAAATAATTCCAGTTAGTATTATTTTTAATTTCTGACATGAATTTTTTCTTGTAGATTCGAAACCCTGTACCCAAAGCATTGGGCATTGGAAGTGTTTTAAGACTTTAAACTATTTCAGTCTAGTCTTTCAATATGTGTTTCTGGTGACTTGGAAAGGCGTTCTAGCAATTTTGAATCTTTACAGAAGTGTGCATTGATGTATTTTCAAGGAAAGCCAGCAAGCAGTGGGTTGAGTTCAGCTCTGGTATGAAGCATCACACCTTTTAAAGCCCACATGGAGAGGTGATACTTAACCTCTTTAAAGCACGTGCAAACTAATGTTGATAGGTTTGATACAGTAGAATAATAGTATAATTTTGCTATTAATACTAAAGGGAAAGTGTCTTGATGTTGTCAGTATTGGATACTTGTATTTTCTGGAAGTTTTGTGATGAAGTATTAATGGAAAGAGAAACAAATGCTAAAGGGGAAAATAGATCATGGACTTGGAGCTTCTCAAGCTCTGCATTCTATTTATGGTGGCTGTCGGAGTGTGGTACCTGTCTGGACTGACAGTGTTTAGGTTAGAAAGGTTAGGCACAGGCTGCTTGTTTCGTAACACTCTTCCCATAAAAGAGGAATGGTTAGAGATGGTAAACTGCAATTGTGGGCAGACTGTGTGTGTACTAAATAAAGGTACTGCAATTTACTGAAGCTGTAAGGCCTTATTTTGAATTAACAAATGTCAGTTTACAGAAGAGCTAGAAAGGGGAATAACATCTTAAAATAACCTTTTTAAGAGCACCTAATGTTCTTAACTTGATGCCAGGCTCTTTGAGTTACAGTGAATGAAAGTAATAACAAAGTAAGCCAGGAGTTGGAAGTAAGGTCAGAATATTAATGGCAGAGGTACTTTATGTGATCCTCTAAGAGGTATTTTCTGTTAAACGACATTTAAGGAAAAGTTTCTTTAACTTGGGTTGAGATGTCTGGCTTGATATTACCAGGATGTATCTTTTAAAATGTGTAGCTGCTTTTCAACCTTGATTTGAGGATACATTTACTAGATACAGTTTAAGGGACAAGGGATACATTCTGTTATTCGTAGCAAGCATAGCAAAGATAAGGAGTTGATGCATAGCAGAGGTTTCGTTCCAGAAACAATCTTGAGGTCAGAAATGTGTGTCTTGGTAGGCTAGTTTTCTGTGGCATAAATCCAAGCACTAGCTTTCAAGACTTAAGATGGTTTAGTAGCTATCTACTCTCACATTATCCTGTGGCAGGTGTAAGTAATGTTTACATTTTAAGTGACCCTATTATCTCTTATACCTTGATGAGTCTTAATTTTTATTTAAGAAAAGAACTGTGGTTTTCACTTAATTTTAGTTGACAAGGACAGGTAATCAAATAATACTGTATTTTTTTCTCCCCTTAGGTGAATATTGTCTATCTAAATAGAAAATTTGCTGTACAAGTGTTTTTGCAATTTGAAGCTTTTTGAAAGTCTTTGTCATAAACTGTCCTAATGTTTTTTTTCCAAACTTCTTTTATTTAAGAGAATGATATGTAATGTTTTTGTTCCAACTACATCAGAAATTTCATAAAAAGACAGCTAACTGTTAACTTTATTAGTTTTATAATCTGAAGCACACATAAAATTATTGTTAAAGTAATACAGTCATAAAACTGAAGTTCTACCAAACAATGCGAACCAAAACTTAAAACTTGTGCTAAACTTGATAGTCCCAGATCACTCAAATAAAAAAAATTTGAGATGAGACAGAAGAGACTGCTTGATTCTGTAGTCCATTACTACTTGATGACTTTTCATAACCTTTGCCTTTTTTTAAACTCTTAAAAATCAGTTGTTCTGAAAATCAACTAAACTTGTGCCTTGTTGAATATTAGACCTATTTCTAAGTGGATGATTTCTCTAATTGCAGTTCACTGAAAGCTAGTGTTTCATAGCAGTTGGAGGTTTTAAAGTGTGAGATTTACCTTTTTTTAATTTACAAGATAGGAAATAAAACAAGGATAGAGTTTTTCTTAGGAATGGGCAACCCTTCTATGAAGCAAAATTCTGTAATGTTTTTCATATCTTAAAATATCAATAGATGCATTTGCCAAACCATTCCATTTAACCACATGTACAAGAGAGGGGTGTGATGAAATTTGTAGTGACAATGTATTTGTGACCCATTGATGAAGTCAGAAAATTTTCATTTCAAAAGTTTCATACAAAATACTTTACAAGAACAGTGTTATGAATGTGGAAGCCTTGTGTCTTCACCAGAGGGATGGGAAGTGATGATCTTTAAGATCTGTTGCAACCCAAACTGTTCTGTGGTTTTATGTTGTATATAGTGGGCAAAGGGTTGGTCTTGAATGTTGATGGGACTTCCGTTTGAATTGCTTGTTTCTGGATTTTCTCTCCTGTAACAGAAACAACTCTTTGAAATGACCTTGTATGTGTATCCTTTTTCCTGAGCTCTGCTGCAGAGACAGGCTGGACCAGGGATCCTGAGCTCAGATAGAGCGTGGGGCCCAGCTCTGGTGTGGCTGTGCAGTGCAGGGACGCCTTGTCCTCCCTCCCATGGGTACCAAGGGCTGGCTCCTTTCCCAGGCTAGGAAGATCGGTGCTGGCAGTGAGCCACAGGTGGAAGTCTGTGCTAGAATCCCTGTGTGGCACTGCCACCCGGCACTAAGCTTTTCCTATTACTGTTCCTACCTGCATGTCTGATGTTTGCTATGACAGCTCTTACCTGCATGTCAAGATGGCTGATAATGCCTTCTTGAATATTGTTGATTGTGTCTAATAGAAGTATTCAGTGCATTTTGCTCTCTGACTCCCCTATGAACTCATTTGGTTTTAAGTCAGAAAAAAATTACTTCTGTGTGTAATGAGAAATCTGGCATTTATTGTTTTTGTCAACATAATATGCCAATATTTGTCTTGTAGTGAGAAAAACTCTTTCTTAACTGCTTTACCCTGTGCTATGCTAACTATGATTTGGGATTGTGCTTCTCAGTTTTATCACTTCAAATATAGAGTGTATTCTCAGATAAACCTAATTGCTAGGTGCAGCAGAAGATTTCAGAGTACAACCCAGGATGTGTAATGGATTCTAGAATACACTGCATTGTGGAGAAGCTTTAGGTTCCAGACATGGCATGCCACTATCCCTTGAAAGAATTTCCTTTACTTTATTCTACAGGTTTAGTAAAAAAATTTTATCTCAAATCTTTAATTCTGAGAGCAAAACATAACTTCTGTTAAATAGTTCTTTTAACAAGAAGAATCCTTTGTGTTTGTGGACTTCTTACTAGTCAATTCATGAAAGACCAAGATTATATTAAATTATTTTATATTCACTTTTGATACATTAATTCCATAGAAAATAAATTGACTCTTTCTTGGGAATGTGCATGAGAAGTTTATAAAATAAGTGAAAAATTCTGTTTGTTCTGAAATACTTCGTTTCTTTCTTATGCCAGGAACTTCATGATCAATACTATTTTGTGCATTTAATTGCATCTTTCAAAAATAGGGCATTATTTTAAATTAGAAAATTTGCATAGCAGAAGTATTTTTTGTGAATTAGTGACTTGAGTGATTTTTCATTATAAATAAGGGGGTGTATGTGTGTATAGAGGCATTGTTCTTGTTCCTTAAGTTTTACCAGAGCCAAGAATATTTGGAGAAGTCCTGTGAGCTGTGAAATTTTTAAGGGCAAGAAAAGACACTTTTATTTTCACTCTTGCTTCTTCCATCCACCTACTTTTTCCCATTTGTGTGCTTCTACCTTCAGAGCAGTCTTGTGACAGAAAAGGTCACAACAAGTTGTGCTTGTAGATTGCATTGAGCTTATTTTTGTGCATACAAGCACTCTCTGTGATGTAAGGGAAATTAATACCAAGGAACAAGATGCTGTGTTCCAGATCTTTCCTACTAGGGTAATGCATTTGGAGATGTGAGTTAATACATCAAACAGCTGGATTTCTTCCCTGTTTTATGATCTTAAAGAATGGATTGGGATCTCTACTGCAGATACTCCAGTTTTTCCATACTGGAACACTCCATGCTAGGATGAGATAGATTATTACATTATTTGATTAAAAAAAGGCTTCTGTGTAAAATAAATTATCTATCTTCAGATTATTATTTGCAGGTTTTCAGAAAAAATAGTAATTCTTGTCACAAAGTTTTAGCCTTCAACAGGCTTGAGAACTTATTGAGAAGATGGGGTCACACTGGTGCGTTGTGAAAGGGTGAGGTGGATCACAGATAAGATGCCATATTGGAAGTGATAGTTGGGTATTAGGATACTTTTTTTCAGGTAGTGTGTTGCTGTAGGTTGGTATAGGTTTTCTAGATAGGCTGTAGAAGATATATCCTTAAAGATACTAAAAGGATGGCTCTCATCCGAACTAAATTGATGAAAACCATGGCTTCAGCTTTGAAATTGGCTGTACTTTGAGCAAGATTGGACCAAGTAGCTCACCTCCACATCCATCATTAATAGATGATTGCTCTTAATTCAGATAACTAAGTAACAGGATTTGAGAATCCACATAGATATAAACTTGATATTCTTTACTTTTCCTTAAGATGGAGAACAATGTCCTTCTTTCTATGAAGCTTAAAAGGTATCTAGCCAAAGAAGAGAAGGTTCTGTGTGGAATTTCAAACCTAGAGACATCAGGGCGTTTTTGTTGATCTCTCAGACTTCAGAAGTCTTCTGTTACCATTTTCATGGGAGTTCTGGGGAGAAATTCAGAAACGGAGAGCATTTTATTTTCTGTAAGTGGTATAGGAGTTTAGCCAAACTGACTTTTAGAGTGAGACCAATCATGTGATTGGAAATCAGCCATGTGTTGGAGGCACGTTTCAAGTTCCTAACATATAAGTTTGTTTCATATCGATAAAGGCCTTAAGTAGTAAATGCTCTCAGTGGATTTGAACAGTTAAGCTTGGATAAAGTCATGTTGGATTAAAATGAGCAATCATCTCTTGAGCTTTGTATTACTAAATTTAGTATTGAGCAGTCTACTAATTCTATTGATTATTGGTTTATAGTAATTCTGTAAGAAGCTTTGTTTGAAAGTGGTACTCTGCTACAGACATTTACGTGATTAGAGCTTTGAAGGTCACATAATGTACCTTTTGAACTTTTAAACACAATATTCAAGTAAAGGTTGTGTCCCCTTTAAAAATGACACCCAATGATAGGAACTTGAATCCCAGCCTTTTCAGAGTTACATTTCTTTCCATTGCTTTCACTGATACATTAATTTTGTATTAATTGCCTTTCTTGAAGGTCTGTTTTTCTATTTTGTTTGGGTTTGGTTTTTTGGCCAGGCTGAAGGATATCATAAGTTGTTTCACCCAATTCATTGGGAATGAAGGAAAAAAATGACCATGTTATAGTTTCATTTTCCTTTTCCTCATAAATTTATAAGTAAATCTTTATCTGTCCATCTACAAACATTATTACTTCTATCTGAATAATGAAGCTTAAGGAAACAGACCTACTCAATGCAGCTGTCTTATTTTTAGGCGGCTTCTCAACAACACTTTGGTTTGTTGAGTTAGAATCAAAGTTAAGCTTGTCCAATTTTTATTATGTAGTTTTGTCCCACCTTTGGAGTTGAATATGCCTGTAACATGTTTTGGGGTAATTATGGCAGTATACTCAATAGCAGTAGTTTCAGATTTTCTAGACAGTAGTTGAAATGTCTTTATGACTGTTTATGATACCAGAATGAAGGTCTCTTTTCCTAAGGAATGATGAGGTGCACTCATAAGCTTCTGTTTACTGTAGGTAAATTTTTCTTGGTTTTATTGTACTGCCACCCCCACTGCTTGCTCTGAAAAATATTTCAGAGGCTCTTTGTCAACATCAGGTTTTTTGTTATTCTGGTAGAATTACATTGGATTTACTTTATAAATGCTGAAAATCATTTGCTCATTGACATTTCATGTTAGTCCCAAAATACCACTGCAGATGTCTGAACACTTTGCATATACAGAAGCAGTTTGGGGAAGGTATTCTTGATTTACATTTGCCTACAAGACTGTGTCTACGTGAGGAAATAGTCTCATAGTAGTCACTTCTGGGCAGTGTGGGCTGAAGAGCAGGATAATATCCCATGGCTGGACTGTTCCTGTCTCTGTGAGACCCTTGTTTGTTCAGGTAGCAAGAAGGTGCTTCCTTTAAAGCTTCGTTTTGGAGTTGAACAGCAGTATCAAATGTTACAGGTTGTGGACTGACTGACTGGGTTACTTACTTGGTTGTGCCTACTTGGTGTGCTTGAGGCAGCTCTGATGCATCTGGACACGATTCTGTGGTTCTGTGATAATAAAAGTCACTTGCTATGGACACAGGTTGTTTAAAAACCGTGTTCTGTCTGTTGCTTACTTCAGCTCGGTTTTCCATAGCTTTTACCTCTGTCTTTGCAGCATATATGCTTTCCTCCAAACTTTTCTACCAGATAAAAAAAATTCTGTCTCTGCAATTAGGTAGAAGGAGATAGACTCCTTGTTTGCTTGTTCCACCTCTCCTCCATGCAGCAGCATGGTCTTTGATTATGGACATGGTCATGCTATTACTAATGCTAATTTTTGCTGTAGTAAGGTGTATTGTTTAAAATAGAGATCCTTGGAAAATCTATGAGGGATTTTTGTCTCAAATTAGTGGAAAGAGCAAGAGACCAAAATGTGGAAGTCTTTATTTCTCAGGGAGTAAAATCCTGAACAATTTCACATTCCTGCAATGTTGATGGTTTGGTTTGTTTTGTTTGTTTGTTTGTTTGGTTTGGTTTTTTTGTTGTGCAGTGATCAAAACACAGGGTTAAAACAGTCTTATTAACAATACTAAAGCAGGCAGTTATATAAAATGCTCTATTACTAGAAGTATGCTGGAGTTTCTATTCTAGGAAGAAACAGTTCCTGCAAAGAATCCAACTTTGGCAACAAATAGAACTGTTCAAGTGTATATATAAACTGTAGTTTGATACTTGCTAATGGAATATATAAAATAAAACAAAAACCCTAACAGGCATAGTAACAGCATTTGCAGTGAGTGGTGGCTCACTCAGTTGCAGCTTTGAGTGGCATGTGGTGAGTAATGCAGTTATTTTTGAACCTCATACTTCTGCTTTCCCTATGCATAAGATTATTGTATCATGATGGCGTCAGCAACATGACCATTGTTAATGATGCCCCCTGATCATATTATATACCAAGGGCAGTGATTTATAGGTGTTACATTGGTATTAATTTCCCTGAGAATTGCATTGTGCATAGCACTCATGGAGGTCAGAGGTTAGGCTGCTGGGCAGGGGCTGGCTATTGTAAGAAACTCACAAAAGACAAGTCTCTATAAATAGGACTGATGAGTGCTTCGAGAAATTAATCTCTTTTCCACTCTTACATGGAAACAAATAGCTTTTAATATGCTTAATTTCAGATTTGGTCACAGTGCCAGTCAGTCAACTCTAATTAAACTAGTGTTGGAAGTGTGTCAAGCATTGGGTCTTGTTATGTGAACAGGAATCTGACAAATTAATGAAATGTTGAACTTACTTGTGTTAATAATGATTTTTATTGTATTTTTAGTCAATGTAGCCCTGTAAAAATACACAACTACTATAAAGAAGTATATTTTTGGGCTTAGGGGTTTTTTTTTTGTTTGTTTTGCAAATAATCTTGACATCTTATCACTTTTTGTTTTTTTTAAAGGTCTATAATCACCAGAAGTTTTTTGATATCTTTAATCTAGTGTTTGTGAGCTAGGCACAGACATATATATGTGTGTATGTGTCATAACAATTTCTAGGACTTGCCCGCATAATGTAAATTTGCTGAATTTGCATCTGTCTAAGAGCTGGAGGACCACTTCCTTTTCCTTTGGTTAATGTCAGGCTTCTGTAATAACTCTTCAACACTGTGAAACAGAGTATTTAGTGTTATAGTTAATTTGTCTCTTCCTGTGATTGTTTGTTTAAATAGGAATTGAAAAGCCTATTGTATATGCTATCTTCAATACAGGAGACGTGGTAGTAATATGTTCATAACAGTCAGTTGATTGATATCTTTTGCTAAGATGTTAATGCTGGTATTGTCTTGATGTGAAAGGTCAAAGGAAAAGCAAGATGTTGAAAGTATATGTCTGAAAGAACCGTATGTATTAATTTGAAGATGTGCTCCTAAATTTTTAAAAACTATCTAGAATAGGAAATAAACCCACCCTGACATCTCTGGAAGTTATTTGAAGTGTTGGACATACATTTCAAGACAGAACTTCCTTTCATGTTCCTGATACTAAATTAATGGTGTAATTGAACATTAGTTTCACCTTGATGTGTTACTTGCCACTTGAGGAAATATTGGTAACTCTTTCAAGGACAGAAAACTACTTGCAGACTCTAAATGGAGGGTAATTTCTTGATGAAGTTAATAACCTGAACCAGGAGATTATTTTCCCATTCTTACTACTGCCCTGATATGAATTCCTGCAAAAAAAGAGGACTATCATGTAACTTCTCTGCCTTGGCCTCGTGTTTGTCAAGTAGCTTCTTTCAGTGTTACAAGTCAAGCTTGTACTTCTGAATTATTTCTTTCACAACTGAATTATTGAACTGAATAATTGGAGAAATGAGTCTAGCACTAGTTCCTTGACACCCTGGAAGGACAGAAAGGAAGTAGTCATGTTAGTTCACTAAAGGTAATTTTGTCAAGTGCTTTTGGATTTCTATTTCTTAAAAGCCCTTGTCTTTAGATACTAAATTTGGGTAGTAGGTCATTTTTTGTTTACTTGTGTCCTTTTAAACTTTCTTGAAAAGGCCACAGAGCTGTGTATATTGGAGTTCATGTTCCACTTGGAAAGTCAGGCCGTCGACGGCATAGACATCGTGGGCACAGGCACCACAGAAGAAAAAAAGAAAAAGAAACTGATAGAGAGGATGGCAGAGAATCTCCATCATATGGTAAGAATTTGTTTTGCATGTTCTACATGTCTCCTGAAAATACACTTGTAGTAGCTACTCTGTGCTTAAATGTTGTTTGTTTTGTGCTATTTCTTTTATTCTTGCTGTAATGAATGTCTTTTCGTGTACAATCAGACAAGGATTTTGTGGTTGTGTTTTATCTAAATCAGAAGCTTTTGGACTTGGTCCAACTGTCTGCATGAATGTTCAGCAGCCTGCACTGAATAGGTTAGACTGGAGCTTTGTAATGCTCTCCTGTAGCATGAAAATCTGTGTTATTTAAATTAGACGCCTTTTTTCAGATTGTGTATTCGTGTATGCTTCTTCCTCTGATTTTTGAAACTAAGCATGTAGCTGTGAAAAGCAGCATTTGCTGTGGTAATTTGATCAATGATATGATTTTATTTAAATATTTACTTCAGCCTTCTTGCTGTCTGTTAGTAAAGGAATTGTACTGCTTCATAAGTTTTTTGCCCCTCACCCTGACCTATTGTCCTATGACAATTTTGTCATATCATTCTCTGAAATGAAATTATTTGGCAGTACACTTAGCAGTTTTTCTTCAAGACCCTAAGTCCACTTTTATTCCTAGACTGCCATGAATGGGCAAATTATGGTGCAGTGTTTGAATTTAAGTATGGACACCATGCTGTTCACTATTACCTTTCAATGACTAGCAACATGTTCTACATGGGGCCAGTACCTGAAACAAAGGAGTTTTCAAATGGTAATGCTTTGGCAAATCTCCTTTTTGCATTCTCCTATGGTTCTTGGTTTCAACCATCTTCAAGGCTTCCCGTCCCAAATACAGCTTTATATATATAACTGATGTTATATGATGTTAACTGATGTAGAATCTTGCTGTACAGTTTTTGAAGAAACAAGTGATATTAAGTTAATAGAAATTCACTTCTCTGTTCTGGTTGTTTCTGTATACTCCATGCACAAGGTTTGGCAGGATTTTGGGGTATGTTGGTTTTTGGGATGGAAACAATCTGCTATAGACCTGAACTGATAATGAATGATGTTTGCATTCAAGAGCACATTTCAGAATTATGCTACTGGATAATGGTATATACTAGAACAAAAATGCTAAAGCAAAACTCAATTTGAAATGAACTTTGTTAGTAATTCAGATTTCTGTTTAAATCTAAAAGGCCATCTTCCTTCTACAGTAGAAGCCTACAGTTGTATATTCATATCTAATAGCTGTGAGAGTGATGTTTCAGTGAACAAAGTTAAGAGTTTTAAAATTCGAGAAAATTTAACAAAAATTAAAATTGAGATTTACCTGTTTTTTCTGTCTCTGGCCTTCCTTGAGATAACATTGCAATTAATACATTATTGAACCCTTATAAAGATGAAAATTCACTGGAGTTGAAACAAAATCTTTGTATAAGTATTAAAAATATCTCTAAAATAATGTGGTTTAATTGCTGGTTTTCTAAAGTTTTGCTCATATTAATTGAAATCTAGTACTTACTTGATCAATAAGCATAGTTTAATTTTCTAACAAGTCATTGAGCCTGTTCCACTAGGCATTATATTATGAGAAGTTAAAATATTTTCTGGACACTTCCACTGCATAGTTTTCTACTTTCCTGTGCTGATTTATGCATAGTGCTCCAATTATGCAGTGAAAAAATTGTATCCTACATAAATAGCAACAGACCACAGAAATACCTGCTGCTCGAGCAGTGAGCACCTGACTACTCACTGATGACTCTTGAACTATTACTTAGGCAGCTAATTTGTAAGTAAAGCTGTTTGTTTCAACTTTTTCTTCTTTAGTGTCTTGTGTTGTGATGGTATTAATTATTTTGTTCTCAAAATGGAAACAAGGTTTCTGGTATTTTGGTATATTAATTTCTACTTATTTTTTTTAACCAAATTTGCTATTGATGTTAATTTTCATATTGGCAATCTATAGAAGAGTCAAAAATAGTTGATTAATTTTCATAAATGTGGATTTCCAAATGTTTTGTTTTCAGAAGCAGTACAAGATTTTCAGAGGGCCTTTTTTTAGATGTGTATATGGTGCTTTTGTTCCTTTACCTCTTAAAGAGAATGTTGTTCTGCATGTTTCTAGCTGTGGACAGGAGATTTTACTGCTATGTAGTATTTCTTGCTTCACAGAAGTATGAATACTTCTAAATTATTCAGTTTCTCCTTTTCTTCAAGACACACCATCCCAACGAGTGCAGTTTATCTTGGGTACTGAAGATGATGATGAACACATCCCTCATGATCTCTTCACTGAAATGGATGAACTTTGCTTCAGGGATGGAGAAGAATATGAATGGAGAGAAACTGCTAGGTATGTTTGGAGTAGATTGTTTCAAGATATAACTTATAGTAATTTTTTTAAAAAGAATTGCAAGCCAGGTTTGGCGTAGAATATTCACTATCTGTAGGAGTTGTTTACTCAGTTCATGCTCAGCAAACCAAAACTTTAGTTCTTCTTGTCCAACTCTGAAAGAATCAATATTGTTTTCTAAAGACCCTCAGTCTTTCTCATGATGTGTTATTTGCCCTAAGACAGATCAAACCAAACATTTTGAAAAGTAGGAGTATGCCAAGTTATAATATATAATATATATATATATATAAAAAGATATGTATGTTCATCCATAGAGTGTGGTATTTGCAGTCTCAGAAATCTCTTTGGTATATTATTGCCAAAATATTAGTAGTATTTTTTTTCTCAAGCATAAAATTTGGTAGTGTTTTCTTGGGTAGTATCTGGTCAGTTTTTAGCAAATTGCACACCTGAACATTACAGGATGCCATTATTATTTTTAACCCTTACTGGTGTAGTTGCTTCCTTCTGCGTATGCATTGTGATGAATTCTGCATTCAGTACTTCCAACTACTTTATTGCATGTTAACTTTTGTAACAACTCAATTTGCCTACTGCCTGTGAGTGGGAATCAAGATCAGTTTATAGTTTCACATGTTAATATTGCCTAGTTCTTAAATGTCTCACTTTAGCAGCCTTAGGAGACTTGAACATGCTATATGGAATGTTTCAGACAGCTTTCTAATCCTAAAATACTAATGAAATCAAGATGCAAAATCAGGTAATAAGGAGACTGCCATATTCTTCATGAGAACATGTGAATAGAGAGGTATTGGTCAAGCCAAAAGAAACAAAATGGGTAAAAACTAAAACGGTTGAGTGTGGTTATCAAGATCTGATAAAAATGTTAATCAGTTGGACTATCTGATTTCATGGGATTTTCTGTTCTGTGTCATGTTTAAGCCATATAGGGGAGTGGGATTGCTTGCCAAATTTTCCTTCTAGGAGGAATATAAATGTATACGTGAATGCATTTCAGGTGGCTGAAGTTTGAAGAGGATGTTGAAGATGGCGGTGATCGATGGAGCAAGCCTTATGTAGCAACTCTGTCTCTGCACAGTCTCTTTGAACTGCGGAGCTGTATTCTTAATGGGACGGTCATGTTGGACATGAGAGCAAGCACACTTGATGAGATAGCAGGTTGCAGCAAAAATTTTAAAAAATATTTTATTCCTAAATTTTGATCTATAACTTGAGGTGTTTTGGTGATGTGTATGTTTTTGAAAATGCTGTTGAAGACACAGGTATGTGCATGCTTGCTGCAGTTTTCTTGATCTGGTTGAGAGGAGCCGGTCCTACAAACTTCACTTATGAAAAGCGGCGCTGGATGAGTAGGAGCTCCTTAGTATGTATTTTAGGATGAGGCCCAGAACTTGCCTTTATGTTCTAATCCCTTAATGTGTTCTCTGTCTTTGTTTCTACAGATGAATTGTAAATATCTGCCAGAACATTTTAGGAGTTATTTGTGCACTTTAGTACCATAATTATTAATCATATTTTGGCTGTTGTTAACTTGATGCCATTAGTGCAGTTGGTTGTTGCACATCTGGTATTTTTTTCACCTTTATAAGAGGTGAGCAGAAATAAATTTTATACATGTTGTTTGACCTACTGTGTTGAGTGTCCTCACTAATCACATGGTCATTTAGGATACTATACAGGCAGCTTTGAAGACTTTCATATATATGTATAAAAATATATACATAGATACATGCACATATATATACATTATATATGTCTACTTGCTCTAAATGCCTTTGAATTAGTTCTAGATAATTTTCCTGGTATCTCTTGCTACAGCTACCACACAGTGGAATGCCTTCTCAGGAATCATATTAGACTTAGGGTTGACCAACATGTGCGTGAAGGACAAGGTGTTTTGGCCTTAAAAACTTTGGCAGTACTTGAAATGCTTTCTTGTTTTGAAATCCTTGAAATTCACTCAGAAAATTGGTATTCCCTTTCTATTTTTCTGACTTACTGAGCAAGAGTGTTCAATACATCATTTGTATATGCAATGTTTTGGTTTATAATTTTATTTTTAGTAATTGAATTTAGTGGTAATCTTAATACATAAGGCAAGCAGTTACTTAATTCCATGTAACCAGCACTCTGGGTAGTGGGTATTTTAGTTGGAGCTAAGATGTCTTAAGAGATTGTGTGAATTTGTTTCAAGTTAATTTTAGGTGCCATTGTGAAATCACATGGGTTAGCAGTGCTTGATATATAAATGTGTTGTCTTGTTTCCAGGAACCAGGAATACCCAGTAGGTAGTATTATTTCTTACTCATAACAGGAGAGAGGGGGTGGCAGGTTTCCTTTTGAGAACCTGTAAAAAGTGACTGTGTGTTACCAGTGATCTCAGAAAGAAGCTGCACTGTACTGACAGACGCTTTGCTGCATGTTGTTCTGTTTGTAAGGACAGAGCCTTGCCCTGAGCCCTAACATTTTTCATTGTGAGAAGTTCTATGCAATTTCAGTTTAACAATGCAGTTAAGTCTCAATACATTAATTAGTTTTTTAAATATGTTTTCCCAGTTTTATCTCATAGGTTTGTGTTGTTTTGTGCAGATTGAGGACTTTTATGAATTTATTTTATTTTTTTTGTAATTAAAAAAAAATGGACCCCTAAGAAACCACAGTAGATATTTTCCCTGATACATAGGCTTTCTTTCCTGGTGTGAGCATACTGGTGAGATTCCCTTTTGAAACTTGATGTTTGACAGATGAATAGTTAGTTTTGATGATATACCTAGATTTTGTTTCATACTTCCTCTTCTAAAGCATGTGAATCACATGAAGTTCGGTAGAGAGTGAGGAGCTTATAGCATCTGAAGATGATAGGAGTTGTGCCATTCATCTTATTCTATAGCAACTTTCACTTTTATATAATTATATATACTTTGAAAATTAGGGAACACCAGGTTAAGACTGTCATAAGTCTATTTTCCATTGTGTGTGTCTTTGTGTACTCACTCCTACTCACTCCTGTAGGTTTGCTAAATACAAGAAATACTTTTTTTTGAAAGTGAGTTTCCATTGACAGTTGAAGTAAATGGCTATAAATTATAAGGTACTAAGTAATTTATTTCTTGAAATGATACTACTAATAAATACTCTCTCTTGGATCTGCACGTTGTACTTTTCTTATTCTCACATTTGCTTAATGATGTCTTTGAAAATTTCCTGTGGATTCTTGAAGATGGTTTTGCTAAAGAGAGTACTTATATAGATTTTGATTTTCTTTTATTATTTGATGCAACTACGGTGCTTGAGTGTGGTGAAAGAGAGATTTGATAGCTACTTATATAATTTTCTTTTTTCTTCTTTTCTTATTATTATGTAGATATGGTTTTGGACAGCATGATTGCCTCTGGCCAGCTGGATGCATCCATAAGAGAGAATGTGAGAGAGGCTCTTTTAAAGAGGCACCATCATCAGAACGAGAAAAAATTCAGCAGTCGGATTCCTCTAGTTCGGTCTTTCGCAGATATAGGCAAGAAACATTCTGACCCTCTCTTGCTTGAACGAAATGGTGAGATAAGTTGTAGCATCCAGTTCATACTAACCTGATAAATGATGTTCTCACTGGGAGATGAAGGAAAGGTCAGCTGGTAATAACAGATAAGTGTTTCCTTCTGGATGAGCAAAGAAACTAACAAGAAGAGTGTGTGTGATGTGTAACTGTGGATGATATCTTTTAATTTACAGTAAATTCACGAATACAAGCCGCACTGAATATAAGCCGCATCACTGGGTGTTGGCAAACATTTTGGTTTTTGTCCATAGATAAGCCGCACCCGAATATAAGCCGCTTTGTCGTTCGCAGCGAGGACCCGCGTGCAATTAGTAACAGAACCACGGGAGGGCGGGGTTTACTGGCTGAGCTAAGGCTGTGCAGGCTCGGCCCGCTAGGGGCCGCTGACGGGGCCAGGTGGCCCAGCACGGTGCTGCAGCTCAGGGCCGGCCGCCGCTGCCACTGGGCTCGGTCACCCCGGGTCGGCGCTGCCCCGCGGTGGCAGGCAGGGACGGAGCTTCCCCCGCTCCTATGGCAGCGGCGGCGGACGGGGACGGAGCTTTCCCGCGCCCATGGCGCCGGCGGCGGGCAGGGACGGAGTTTCCCCGCTCCTGCCGCGGCGGCGGCGGGCGGGGACAAAGCACCCCGTCGGCTCCCCGAGCCGCGGCAATGGCTTGCGCGGGGCTCCTGTCGGCTCCCCGAGCCGCGGCAATGGCTTGCGCGGGGCTCCTGTCGGCTCCCCGAGCCGCAGCAATGGCGGCGCGGGCTTCCCCCCCCCTCCCCGGGCCGCGGTAGGGGCGGCCCGGGTCCCCCCTCTCCTCCCCGGGCCGCAGCAATGGCGGCGCCGGGCCCCCCCCGTCTCTCCCCTGGGCTGTGGCAGAGGAGGAAAGAGAGCTCTCCCGCCTCTCTCCCCGCCCCCCATGCTGCCTACAGGGAGCCAGGCTCCACCCGCGGTGCAACAGAGTAGCGATTTGTAACAATCGCAAAATGCCGACTTTGCAGCTGCTCGGCTCAGCACTCTGGCAGGCACTTCTGAGGTTGTATTAGCCGCTCCTGATTATTAGCCGCATTTCCGGTTTAGGAGCAAAATCTTAGTCAAATTGGTGCGGCTTGTATTCGTGAAATTACTGTACTCAAATATTGTACTCCTGCCTGTATACCATGGCATGCATTATTATTGGAAGTATAGTAGTATAGACCTACATTGATGCTAATGTTTTTTTAGTATATGCTTAAATAAAAAGTGCAATGTTTGAGGAATTTCAGCATCATGGCATAACTTACACGTCATATGGATCCTACTTGGCTTTTAGTCTTTGCACAAGAGATTTAGTGATCATGAGTTCAGTGATGCTGACAATTACTGCGTTTTAACCCAGTGTTATGTTCATTTGACAAGAAGTTTGCTATGCCAATGGTGAAGGTAGTACTGTTAGCTAGGACACTATTTATTTTTATCTTGTTTTGTAGAGAAGGGTCTAACAGGAAGAAAAATCCCAAACCTAAGAAAGGCATTAGCAATGTTCTTAGAAGCTGCACTGTATATTTTTTGAACCAGTTCCTGAAAATTTATTCTTGGCATCCAGTCCCAAATGCCAAATAGCAGTGTGCACTACAGAGCAGCTTATGTGTATTCTTGTGTTTTTATGGGGTCTCTATTTTCATCTTTGTTCTTTATTTTCTTTTGCCCTGCATTAATTAAGACACATAGAATTTCAGATGAAATTTTTTACTCTGAAAACTTAATTCTGGTTTCAGGGATCAGTCCTTGAGGTGAACTTCCTTTTCTGTCTCAAAAGATGATTCATTGCTTAGAATATGTTTCACTTTGTTAAGTGCTTAGGATCTACATATGCTGGAGTATTCTCCAGTGAATGCCAGAGCTTGCTGATAGTTTTAGTTAGCTAGTGAATATATGATATACGCTTAAATATTTCTCTAATAGTTTCAGATTTATTTTTTCAAGAATGAAAATGCAGCTAATTTATCTGAAAACATAGTGTCTTCTGTAACTCCCAACTTTCATGTTTTGTTCAGCAAACATGAAAACTTCACACACACAGACTTGGTTTTGCCCATCCTTGAACACCTGTATCCCCAGGTATAATTCTGCAAATTTGAGATCTCTTTCTTGTTAGTTACATTTCATGTATCAGTTCAATTTTTTTAGCACATTTTATTCTTAATACTCTTTCTAGAAGAGATTATGGGATATATGCTGAAACAGTAAACCAGTATCATATGAAAATATGATGAATTCCTTGTCAGCATATACGGATTTACTTTTCTCTTTATTATCCTTTGATAACTCTTTAATAAGCTGGTAAACCAAACATGCATATGTGCATATTAGTTCTTAGGCTCCTTGGGGGTGTGTGTGTGTTAGGACATCTCATGTTCATAATTTATCACAGGTGTACTTATGGAAGTTAGTTATTACTGTAGTGATTATTGTAGGCAAAATCAATCAAGTCTGCTCTGTTGGTCCTATTTTCTTTACTGCTCTGCAGTTTTGATGTTTTAATAGTTGAGTTTTGTGGCTTTTGTTCTTAATTCAGGTTTGTATCTGTAGGATCCATTCTTTCATTGTTTGGAGGGAGGGGAATGTATGTGAGCTTTACCTAGGTCTGCTTTATGCACCTGCTTCTTGTTAATTATTCTGGGGTTGTTCAACTTACTGGTTCGTGTAGTGCTTGGTATAAATGTGAGAGTAAATGTGTCTAGTTTGCTGTTTCCTTGCTTGATGGCATGGTACATGAAACCAGCATGTTTTGGATTTCAGGGGTTGTAGGAGAAGCCATCAGTAATATTTTCAAGGAGACTGGTCATCCCAGGAAATGTTTGTGGCAAATGGGAGAAATGGTATCACTAAACTTTTTAATGGAAGCACTAATATGAGCATAAACAGTCTCTCTTCCTGCTTAAGGAAGAACTGCAATCCATTGCAAACTCCAGTCTGAAGGAACCATCACAAGACTCTGTTCTCTTCATATGAAATTAGTGGGACATGGAAACTAGAGCAACAAAAGTAACAAGGGATTTTGGAGAAATGTTTGATTTTAGGCATATGGGGCTACTGGTAAGTCACAGGCAAGAAGCTATGGAGAAGGAGCTGTGTATCTCATTTTTGTGTCCTCTTCAAAAATATACATTAGACTACAGCTGCCTGGGAAAATTCTCAGTAAAACAAGACTTTTATTGGAAGACAGTTGCATTTAACACATTTAAATATGTTTGGTCATGATCACTTTTTAAAAAAAGAATAATTCTTTGTATATAATGGATAGAGTTAACTGAAGTCTTGTGATGTTTTACTTGCTAATGATTTTTTAGTTTCTTTTTGGGATGGATTAACAGCAGCTACTGTGCAATTTGGAGTAAGGAATTCTAGAAAAATTCAAGTCTGTTTCAAGAGATAATTTTTTTTTGTTAATAAATCTTACTCTGACTTAGATATCTTCTCCCTCAGATCTTCAGCATTCTAATTAGTGCTCCTTAGTAATTTCTGACTTTCCTAATGTCTGATATCAGATTTTTCTCTTATCTCTTACTTGCATGAGTATGACACTGGCCCATAAAGCTTGCAATTTACTATGTAAATTGTTAATGCATATTTGTATCTGTGTGGGTTTGGTTTGTTTTGTTTTAATTTAATATAATATATCCCTTTTGTAAGCCTCATGGTGTTCCATTTGTTTTATCTCAGGGGAAGGCCTTTCAGCCTCCCGCCACTCTTTGCGAACAGGTCTCTCTGCCTCAAATCTTTCCCTGAGAGGAGACAGCCGTTTGTCGGTTCTTCTCAGTAACCTTCTTCCTTCTTCGAGAGCTGGGACCCCGACAGCCTCAAGGTGTACAACCCCTGTAACCACCCCTCAAAACACACCACCCTCCAGCCCTACCTGCAGGCTCCCGCCAACCACAAGTGCCCAGCCAAGCCCACTTCAGGGCAAGGAATTGCTAGTGTCACCTGCCAGTGATGATATTCCTTCAGTAGTAATCCACCCACCTGAGGAGGACTTAGAAGTGCAGGAAAGCCAGGAAAAGAAGACAGAGGAAAATATTGGCAAAACACCAGGCAACTATTGAAATTTAAGCTGTCGATGTGTGATGCTCTCTGCATCTGGATCACTTGCATTGCTATGTTTTTGGCACAAAGGATATGATAACTATTACTTCTGCCTGCATGTTTATTTCTTCTCAGTTGTGACTGTCTTCTTGTTTGGCATTTTTAACTTTTTAGCTTTTAACTAAAGCAAGCAAAAAAATCTTTAACATTAATTTAATTAAATTTAATTAAATGTAATTAAAAATGAATATGGTTTTAAAATCTAATATATAAGCAAAATGTCAAAAATGGTGGCCTTTTCCTTTCACTCACCTACAGTCCATAGCAGGTTTTGCTTTGATTTTGTCAATAGTTGAGTTAATGTTTTAAACCAGTGTTTGGTATCCTGAGATAGGTACAGCTGAAACCATGGTAAAGTATTAGAGGTGAATATTAAGAGAGTTAGGAAGGATGCAGTTATCAGTGGCATTCACGGTTTAGTTGTATCAT
The DNA here is from genome assembly GCF_009819885.2 of Catharus ustulatus. Classification (NCBI taxonomy): domain Eukaryota; kingdom Metazoa; phylum Chordata; class Aves; order Passeriformes; family Turdidae; genus Catharus; species Catharus ustulatus. Next base: position 41,179,095 of record NC_046221.1, on the reverse strand, counting down.
GAAGCCTTCAAGCAGTTTTATTTTTGCTTTTGTGCTTTTTGAAACCATGACTGTTAAAACCAGCACTAGTTAATTGATGAAATTGTCATATTCAGTTCACCTGCAGCTGTTTCTGGATAGTTCTCCATTAGTGCACTGCTTTAGCATCAGACACTCCATTAGTGTTTTGTTGTGTTTGGTATGCAAAATTGGAGACAGTAGTTAGACGCTTGTAATTGTAGGTCAGAGCTCAGCAATTTATTGTTTTGTTGTCTGCAAAGCTACTATTCTTTATATGTAAAAAGGTATGTAGGTGTATAGATAAGTTGAAAGAAACTGTTAAAACTTTCCATCCTTTCTTGGAATGTTTTTAGTAGAAGTTTCATAACTTGTGCATTCTGCATACGTACTGTTGTACTTGCTTTGCTTTTGCAAAATTACTACCTGTTTAGAAACCTCAGAATTCTTTTTAGCAGATTGTGTTTTTTAAGGGGGGAATCATCTTTCTTTTTGGTCTTCAGGCTTTTCCTCCCTTTCATAGAAATTTGTCTTGCCAAAATCTAGCTTGTAGGTCTGTCTGCTTTAGGCCTGTGTATGTTGGGAGTGAGGGAGCTGATCTCCCTGAGTTCTTCCATCAGCTGAGGCTTTGCTTGATTTCTTCTTCACTTGTTTAATTAAATAAGGGCACACTGTTACATATAGCAGTGAAAATACGCTGACAAAGAAGAGGCTGTGGTTATCTGCCTTTTCACATTGGCAGCCAAGTCACTGTAAAGGAAAGAAACTACGTCATAGTTTCTTATCTTCAGTTGAAGTGTAGAGGCCTCATCATGACTTAAATTCAGAAAAGCAAACACGAATCTCTTTTTCTGACTTCCTTATGGGAAATTAAGAGAATTCACATGATGATAATTCTGTCACAGGTCATCTTCCAAATGTGCTTAGAAATCAGAAGTAAAATAATAGCTACAATTTTTTTTCCGGTTCTCATTTCTCTGACAGGAATGACAGCATGTCAGACACAAGTTCTTTAGAATCCAGGAGAAGGCAAATAAATTAAGGTCAAGTACATGATGCTATTATTATTATCACTAATAAGGCTTTCTACTAGAATCTCCAAGTCATGTTCAAATTGTTGTTCCTCATGCGGATGTTTCTCATAAAGAAAAGAATCTGAAAGGGATGGTTTCCCAGTTAATCCATAAGTCTTTCCAGAGAATGATAAGCATCAACAATGAAGATATTTTTGTCTTCTGGGGCTTTCCTCCCTTTTCTAATTCAAGAAATCATCTGACCACAGAAAGACACGTTTTTTCCTTAGAGGTGCTTTTGAAGACATTCTCAGACTATGACTTCAGGGCTACAAATGGACCAATCTCTGTCTTGGGAGACAAGAGTCAAAAGAAAGCCCTGACAAGGAAGTCAACTTCCTGGTATTAATTAAGGGAAAAGCCCTCAATTCTCCTGGTCCATTCCAGTATAGGTTATGGTCTGTATCACCTCTCTTGTAGTTCAGAATATTGCAGTCTGAATACATTTTGCACATCTGTATGATGGAGTTTGGTTTGCCTCCTGTGAACATGAAGAACTGTGTTAATTTTCGAATAGGTGGCTTTTTTCTGTTTACATTCGTCTCTCATTTGCCTTGTGTTATTCAGACATTTATTTTTTTAGTTTTCATAAATAGCCGGAAGGTTACTGAATTTACTGTGAGTTACTGTAAAAGGAGGGAAAAGAGACACACCTTTGGTCTACCACTTAATTTTGATCAGCCAGTCATCGGTTCATAGTAAGTCAACCAGACAAAGGCTTCTCTTAATAATGTTTTTAAATTTTGTCATCAGTTGAAGAGCAGTATTTGTTTTCCCATCTTTGAACTGTTGAATAATGAATTCCATAGGCAGGGCTGGGAAGTGAACTGTGTGTGTCATAGCTAAAAATTAACACTGTTAATTCACCAGCATTACTGAGGTTTCATAATGTCTGTGAACAACAGCAAAGAAGTCTGTTTTAAGAGGTCTTTTGGTCCACTGATAAATGTACTTTAAAACTGAACAAAATAACATTTACAACAGTTTTCCTCTTACAGTAATTGCTTCCTAAAAATAGTAATTCAGAAAAGTTTGCATATTTGCTCTCTAGTACTAATTTGATCATTTTTTTTGCATTAGACCTGCATTGGAATTTAGTTTTAAAAATAGATTTTAATTTCTTCAAATGCAAATATAGTTAACTTCATGTTTAGAAGGTTTGTGTTACATAATTTTTGCCTTTCTAAATGCAATTAGATGTTGAACTCATTCTATTACTCATCTTTTTATATGAAACAGATGTGAGACAAACGTATGTAATCTTCTTGCTTTCTTTTTTCTGTAGACAACATTAATTAGATTTTTGTGATCACAGTATTATGTGTAGTTGACTAGAAAAAGCACATCATCTTTAGTGAAGGTGTAGTTATAAGTACCTTATAAGTAGCTGGGGTTTTATTCCAAATTACTCAAGACTCACTCCACTGTAGTCTTTTGGAGGAGACAAGTGGTCCAGCTGCCTAACTAACATCAGGAAGAGTGCTGTGTTTTTAAGGATCCCCTCAGTAGCTTGGTAACAATGAGTTTCTCTGTCTTACAATCTGAAAAGTACTGCTAGGTATTCGTCCTTGAGTTTACATCTATTGAACTGGAGAAGAGAGGGAAATAAGTTCTTGTATTAATGTGAGGTTGGAATAGAAGTGTTTCACTGTTAAAGAAGATAATTCTTTTTTTCGGAGTTTCTCTATAAATATCAGGTTGATGGATCTGTGTAATGAGGTGCAGTCTTATATGGAAGTGCTTGCTGAGGTCTGAAAAGCAGTATTGTCTTGTGAGAACAGCAGTCTGTCCAACTGCAAGGCCAACAGAAAGGAAAGCTATTCACACATGGTTTAGGATCAGACAAATGTTCCTTTGTCAGTGTCAAAACTTATGGGACTTAGGTGTGACTGATTGGTGAAATTTTGAAGGCAAACCTTTTAGAAGAATCAGTATCACTTTAGTACTAAAATAATAAATATGTCTCCTAATATGTAGTATCCTTATTCTCTGTCCTTCTCTGTTGTCTTTCTACTTCTTGTTCTCTTGCTCACAGTGCTTTTCCAGAAAATACAAAACAATGCATTATGGCTCATCTTTCTTTAGTTAAAAATATTTAAGTTACCTGCATTGCTGCAGAGAAGGGAAAAAAAATGAAGAAGTTCATATGTCTAAACTTTCATATATATATATATATAATACATATATAAACTTTTGCTGTTCTTCTGCAAGCTGTTTAATATTTCTTTCTAATTCTACAAACATGAATTCCTAAGCAGTTAAATACTTTGATCAGCTGATTTCCTAGGTGGTTGATGATATGATTCTTGTGAATAACACATAAGTCTTGGAGCAGAAGGGGGTAGAATGTGTTTTTTGCTACTGGGTTTTTTGTTATTGGTGTGTTAGCTCATTACTTATGAGTGTTAGGATTTATGAAGGAAATGACAGTCTATTAATTTGGTTTGATTTTTGCTTCAGGAAAAACTACCACACCACTTAACATCCTTTATGAACTGTAAGAGTGAAAATTAGTGGTAAAGCCTTGGACCTGCATGTTTTTGTTGATATGATGACTTTTTGGAAGAGTTTTTTGGAAACAAATATGGGGATGAAATAAAATGAATTCAGTTGTCACTTGAAATGCTAAAAAAATGTCAAAATTGAGAAATTATAAACATGGGAATATGCAAGCAGTTATGTGGTAGTCGTTATGACTCAAAGATAGCCAGAGAAGGCTTCATTTATATCTTGACTAAAGAGATGCTTGACCTAAATACAAGATTTCTCCATGTAATACAATGTTTAGGCTTCAGACTTTCTAGATGTGGTTTTGAAGGCATGTGAAAGCATGTCACCACAACTGAAATGTCTAGTGTAGATGAGCAAGAAGGCCAAATGCACTTCAAGTGGATGTTAAACTGAGCAAGTAAAAGCTCTGTAATTCAAAAAGTGGGATTTGGACTTGGTTATGCATGCCTAGACCAGCTTTTAAATGTTGAGTAGAGAGACCCATGGTGCAACATGGAATTCAGTGTGTATGAATGCTTGGGTTACTTGCCTCTTGCACCCTTTACTGAACCTGCAATTCAGTGTTGCTGGCAGTGTAGCAAGATACATAACACGGTTTTGTTTTGGTGCAAGTGTTAGAGGGAAGCTGTATGTTGAACTTGAAAAACTTTATTGTGTGTGCCTCTTCAGCTCAAGAGTATATTCCATATAGGGTGGATAAATAGCATGAGCTTTGGTCTGTTGATTGAAAGCATGGTTCGCAAGCGATCCTTCATATAGTACACTGCTTACTTTTACAGCTTAGTTAACTTAGTTGACTACATTTCTTGTAGTTGTAGCCTGAGACTTGCTGACACTTTTTACAATTGCAGTAACTGCTACACAGCAGAATAGAGGTGTTCGCATTTGGTATCCGAGGACTTCTTAGTATGTTGAAAATGCTATATACTAACTACTGAATCAGTGATGATAAAAATGCCAGCAGTTATTTTTTCTGTGATTAAAGTAGCTGATGCTTTCTGGTGACTGTTCTGCAAATGGCCATCATTTGGGGCAATACTTAATTTTTTTAATTATGTCATTTTTTTGACAATACAGTGACTTGTTAATGTTGCATTTATGATACTAATGTGGGGCACTTACTGAGTAACGTGCACTTTTGCATTAAGCAAGCTGCCACATTGAGTTTTGGTAGTGTTGCACACTTAGTTCATTTCCTGCACCATTTTGAACTTATCTCCTTTGTTTTAATTTAGGGCTATTGGCATCTCCACAGTCAGCACCTGGAAATTTAGACACTGGGAAAAGTGGAGATGTTAAAGGTACTGGGACAGGAGGAAGCAGAGAAAACAGCACAGTTGATTTTAGTAAGGTAAGTAACATTAAATACCTTAGTGTTTAGCATCAATTAACTATGTAACAAAAACTGCTGGTTATGACTTCCCCCTTAGTTACCTCCAAGAGGTGTACCAGTGTACACATGAAATAGGTACTGAGAGATAACTTGTGTTACAATATGATCTAGGCTAAATGTGTCACATGTTTTGAAATTCTTCTCAATGGGAACTGTTTGATGATCTACTCAGTGTTTTGGTAACGTAAGAGTGCAGCCGCTGTGCTTTTTCATGCAGATGGAGATACTTTCACATCTGCTGTTAAGGCCCTTATGAAAGCAGCTTTGTACATTGTATTGTAACTTCTTTTTCTAGAACTTTTTGGTTTGTTTTTTTTTTTTGGTTTTTTTTTCCCCAGAGATGGTTTTTAAGAAGGATTTGCTATATATGTATAATGAGTTTCGTCTACAAAAGTTGTTGTAACATCTTAATCATTAGAAACATGTAATAGCACTTTCTGAAATAAACCTTGTAAAAAATCTACTGTAAATCTCTTCGATTTCGTTCATGATCTAAATTTGCTGGGCAAGTTCGATTGTGGCTGTTACTATAAAGTTCAGTCAGAAGTGTCATCTATACTGTGAAACACTGTAAGAAAATTGTTTTGCCAAGTTAAATAGTTTTGTTTGAGGAAAGCTAACTTACTTACACTGTAGTTCTGATTTAATCATGGCAGGTGCCATGAATTCCTGCTCCTCTGTCACAGTTTTTATATTTTTGCTTGGCCTGTCCTTGTGTACACCTGCCTTGTCTCCTGTTGGACAGGAGTCAGCCTCCTGGCACTGTAGTTGTGGCACACTTGGTGTGGGACTCAAGAGGCCATCTGTAAGTTCTCTAGCCAGCAATGTCACTGGTGCTTGTGTGTGTTTGTGTGTATGTGAACACAGAGTTCATGTGCTGTACCATTTTCTAATGCACTTCTGTAATTATGTACAGAAATAAAGGTAAAGATTTTCAACCATCATATTCTTTATGAATGAAAAGATAAATATACTAATTATTTTTCAAAATTATGACATACTTGAAATACACGGCTGTGAAATAACTTACTGCATTCTAGAAACCATGTGTAATTACATGAACTCTCCTTACTTAATTGTGCATAGATTTTGTTAATTTATGTCCTATCACGGAATGTTTGTCATGATAATAGTAGAAAGGTGATTATGCAGTTTGAAGTCTTCTAGAATGTACTAGGTGTTAGTAATTCTAACTTATAGAAAATAGTTTATTATTATTTGGCTGGCTGGCTGACATTTTCTAAATGTGTTTGTCTTTTCTGTATTGTGGGATATTTGATTTGCTTTTTAATTTTTCTTTGTAGCATAAATGTCTAGTAAATTCTGATAAACATAATTATGGTATTTCTGCTAAGAAATGTAAGGGAATAAACACTTGTTTCATCTTTGTATGAATAGGTTGATATGAACTTCATGAGGAAAATTCCTTCAGGAGCAGAAGCATCAAATGTGTTAGTGGGAGAAGTAGATTTTTTAGAAAGACCTATTATTGCTTTTGTGAGGCTCTCCCCTGCAGTGCTTCTCTCGGGTCTCACAGAGGTTCCGGTCCCTACACGGTAAATAAATGCCTGGACAGTCTGGCTTTACTTATGCGATAAGATAATAATATTTAAGATCTCAAATAGCTGTAAATTTTTATATATACTGTATTAAGCTAAAGAAATGTAGAGTTTTGTTTAACATTATGTCAGTAATTTGCTGCAAAATTTGAAGGAATGAGATCTATCACAAAATTCTCAGAATGCATAATATATATTTCTATATATATCTGTATATACACTCACATACATATATACATCTATATACATGTAAAGATGCTGTCTGAAGCAAGTGCAGGAGTTTAAATTGATAACTGATTTGGAGTAAAAGCAATGAGTCTTCCAAGTTTGTGTTGACATTTTAGAGATGGCCATGAAGATAGTTAACAGTTCCCTTTGGTGTGACACAACTTGTCAGTGGGGAAGAGCACACTTAAGTCTGAAGGTCTGTCTGATCTGAACATCTGCTCTTTCTGTACAAATGCTCTGCATATGAATGACTCATGGAGTCAAAAACCAGTTTTTTATTGTATGTCTAAACCTACATGATTGACATTGGAGTAGTCAATCTGCAGCTAATACATAGAAGTAGCTTTCAGTCTGCAATAGGCACCCTGCTCCCCCAAACCCTAGGATCTCATCAGTATACTGTGGATATGTTTACCACAGATGTTAAAAATATCAAAATATAGATCTCATGATGAAGGTAGAAGATAATTTCATCACTTATCATGGATGACACTTCATTTTTTGTGCACATTGATGTATTGGGCTGTTCCATGGTGTTTGGCATACATGTGTACATTTATGTTTTTGGTGGATGTTTAATGTTTTAAAATTATCAAAGTGTTTATCTTTGTGATTTTCAGCTTATGCACTCTTTTGAAGGGTAAAAATACATATATGTGAGAATTTTCAGTTGACAGGAGTGCTCATAATGTTTGTTGGGAAATTCCAGAATTTCTACATACAGATTATTGTATTTCTGTAGCTAAAATTACTTTGTCCTAAGTTTTTCAGAATGGTGTAGACTTGCAGATCTTGAATGGCATACTTGCATTCTGAAGATGCATTCTCAGTTTCAGTTAGGGTAGTAAACTTGCAGAGGAGATAGAAGTGAGCTTGAGTATGAGTTGCTACTTTTTTCAGATGTGTTGTGCTTGGGAACGTCATTTTCATGGATTATAGGAAGAAGGTTGTGAAACAAATTACTGACATTCAGTCTTTGGTTTGTATCCTTTTGAATTTATAGCATGCTATTCCTGTTTAAGGTTTTGGTGAGTTTCATGTTAGACACTGTTACAGTGCAAGGATCTGTTAACATGTGCTGTGACTCAATCCCCAGATTGGATCAGCTTCCCAGAATGTCACTTACTTTTTTAGGTGTTCAAATGTCCGAGTTCTCTTCCTTTCCTCTGACACAAAACCAGGATATGACTATATGAGTATGCCCAAGAGGTACAATACAAGAAGTACAATCTTATTATGCCATGCCCAGTCACAGCAGGTGAGGGGGTTTGACGCCAATGAAAAGGTGATCATCAGGGAGTGTAGGACAGGTCATACAGCTCCTAGGCTCCCATTTAAGGGGTCTTTGCTACTGAGTATGTCAGAAAGGCTTAGAATCCAGAGGAAATATTCATTGAGCTCTAGTCTGTGAATTTCTACAATGATTAAGGCATTGTAAGAAGTTGAAAAATGAGGCTTAATGAAGAAGATACCTGAGTAATTTTGGCTTAGGATTTAAGTTCCTTCTGGTAATGACTTTAAGATGAACTTTTTCACAGTGTTACAGCAATCTTTTAAGATTGAAGTCATGAAAATGGTATTTTTACTTCACCACTAAATTTTTTTAAGCATTAATTTGAAAAACCCCCTCTGAGTATATGCAGATGAGTCAACCATACTCATCTGTGTTACTTTCTCCACAGGTTTTTGTTTTTGTTGCTGGGACCAGCAGGAAAAGCACCACAGTACCATGAAATTGGACGATCAATAGCAACACTTATGACAGATGATGTGAGTGATCTGTTTTAAATGCTTGTAGTTAAAATCTAGAATGATATATTTACCAACTGATTACAGTAAATGATTTGGAGTAGTAGCTTAAAGAAAATAATCTGCAAACTGGTTAAATGAAGACCTGTAAACTTATTTATTTTTTGTGTTAGTGAAGTAGATGATGGTAAATTAACTTTCCTCCTTGTCTGTCTTGAAGAAATCTTAAATGTATTTCTGAAAAAAAACCTGGCTTTGATGTATAGATTTCATTTTTGTGTTAAATTGGTTAACAGGACTGTTAAATAGAACTGCATATGATATGAATTACTGTATGTCAGAAAGGACAGAAGCAGCTGTGCTCAGGACGCAGTTTTAAAAATGTGTGCAATTGAGTCAGGTTTTCTTTTGTTTTGGTTTTTTGTAATCTAAACAAGGTCAAATACATACTGAATTGCTGATAATTTAAAGGCTATCTAGCAAAAATGCAAGTACTTTTTACTCTAGAACAATTTGAAGTTTGGTAATGTAAACTAGAAATTTGTCATTTTGCAATTGGTAATGAGTCTGTGAATACAGTTTTTGTTCATTGTGAGAACTGAATATTAAAAGCTTTAGTTGCAACTTCTCATCTTTTTTAGATAGGCCGATCTGATTTTTAGAAGTACTCTACATTACTGAAGAAGAAAAAAATATCAATTCTTTGGTCTAAAAAGACCTGAGTAGACTTCAGAGATCTGTTATAAGATTAGAAGATTTAGTGGTATTTGGAGTAAAGCAGTTCAGGTTTCAAATGTACAGAACAATTTAGTATCATCTTCTGCAAGCAGTTATTTATAGCAAAATAGCATTTTTTTTCTCTGTGTGTATGAAGTACATCTTGGAGTTCATGTTGTACTAGTCTGTAAAACAGTATAGTTTTTTTTTTAGTAGGATTGCTTTCATGTGCTTTTTAAGTAGTCTTCTAAATTAATTAAGATAGATATATAAAAATGCATTATTGTTCTTAACAAAAACTTGTGGTTTGGTTTGAAGCTTATTTGAAGTATTTTTTTGTCATGAGCTAGCACAGCATAGTGGTACAGTGGCTGTAGGGCAGAATTATTCAGACAATAGTATATAAACGTGATGTCCTGAATATTGAAGATTAACTTTTCATTTAATTTTAAAAATGAACTCAATATTCATTTTGAGTTTGAAGATAAAGCTTCCATGTTTTGTGGTCCATAGGAATGTGCATACCAATAGTTTTTAATTGAAAAGTATGTAAATAAAATAAAAATCAAACTTTTGAGGACCGGCAAAATAGTTTTCATGCCTTTTTAAAAATAATCAAGTATAATCATTATATAATGATAATTCCTCTTTCAGAAAAATAAAAATGAATGTTGAGTACTTTCTTGTTGTAGGTTTTCCATGATGTTGCCTATAAAGCAAAAGACCGAAATGATTTGTTGTCAGGAATTGATGAGTTTTTAGACCAAGTGACAGTCCTGCCTCCAGGAGAGTGGGATCCATCTATACGAATTGAGCCACCAAAAAATGTCCCTTCCCAGGTAAAAGGAAAAAAAGATCCAATGTGTCTTGTAGTGTCTTGTGTAAACTGAGCATAGGGTTCAAGCTACTGAATATAGAAGGACAATCACTGCCCTTGTCCTGCTGGCCACACTCTTCCTGACACACGCCAAGGTGTCATTGACCTTTCTGGCCACACTGCTGGCTCCTATCCAGATGGCTGTAAAGCATCAGGAAAGTCCCCACATCCCACATTTTGCAAGAAAAACTGGATTTTCCCTTTAAGTTAGGAAAAAACTTAAAAAGAAATGAGGAAGGGGGAAGAAAGGCATCAATCAGTTTTCTGCTATGCTGTTAAGTTAGTTTGCAATATTTGCTTTTGAAATACTGAAATGAGTTCATGTAGGAACTAGAAGAGTTGGTAAGAGATTGTACTTGAGTTCATGTAACCAAATTTTACTACTAGTCTAGGAGTGATCAGCAAGAATATTTCAATTAGAACTTCTGTTTGCATACAGCTTTCATTGCAATGTTTAATGTATTTTGTGTAGCATATACTGTTCACAGAATGTTTGTGAAATAGATAAAAATCAATCATATTGCTCAGTTGTGATGATGCAGGCTTAGAATGAGAGCTAATGAAAGTGAGTCCTTAGAGAGACTTTCTTCTCCTCTTCCCTCGTTGCAGTTTATAGGAATTTGGGCCTCCGGGATCAAAAGCAGGGGACAGACCAGTGCTTTTGATTCAGAAGGTTGACACTGGTGTCAAGTCTAGTGGTGGTTTGGCAGAGTGGGTGGAATAGAATGGGGTAACAGCAGTGCAGTTTATTAATGAATAGCCTGAAGTTACCATGTAACTTGTTTCCAAAATAAGCAGGGCTCAGGGTTTTTTGGAAGGAATGCTCCACTGAAAAATTTATGAGGAGCTGGTAAAGCAGCTTGCCCAGCAGGGGAATAACTTCTCATTTATATTTCAACTAAAGTCTGTGTTTATCATAAAAAGAGGTCAGTTTCTTATGCATGTTAAATGTTTCTACTCTGGAAACGGTTGAAGAAAAAATGTATCTAAAGATTTGTGTCTCATGGTTGAGCCTCTACTGTATGTTGAAAATCTAGGCTTTGTTTCATTGTGTTTCAGGAATCTATTTCTTGTAGATACAGGAAGATGCATACTGTTGTGCAAGGTACTAATAAGGTCTTCCAGGTGGTGGTGTACAGTTCTAGTCATCTGTACTCAACAGAAGATTAGTTTGGAAAATGGAGGACTGCTGATGAACTGGCAATAGGAAAAAGAGTGTGGAAGACATAGAATTTCTGCACGCCCTCTTTTAATTATACTTTGTAGTGTAAAGGCAGACTCAAAGTTTTTTTATTTCCTTTTTTTCCTCCCCTGTCTCTTTTGTAGGAGAAAAGGAAGGCACCTAAATTTCCAAATGGATCTACTCCTACAGGAGAGGCTCTTAAAGAAGAAGGCCATCATGCTGGACCTGAACTTCAGAGAACTGGAAGGTGTGTTCACTTCCCTAAATTAATTTCTTCCATAAAGAAATAAAAGTGATAAATCTTCATCTTAACGATTGATGTTTAAACATTAAAAAATCATGGTACAAGTGTCAGAGCGCATCCTTTGTCCTTTTCAAGTGTTGGATTCTTGCCTGTAAGTGCCAATGTGCTTAAAGTATTTTCAAGCCTCTGGCAATGTTTCTCAACACGTTTGTGAAGGATTTCACATAAGATGCTGCCTAATTTAACTAACTGACTTTTAAGAGTTGGGTTTTAAATTTTAATCTTCAGGAGCATGCAATTATCATAATTACAGCAGGAATACGCTATTTTCAGCGTTGGGCTAGGTACGAAAAATCTCATTAATGCAAATCTGTTTTATTAAGTGTATATGACATGGAACAAAAAGAAATAAAAAGTGGCAAAAAGTAGTTTTGTATTGGTTAGCTTTGCGTTTTGGTCAGTTTTTTTAAAGATAAAATAAATTTGAAGGAATTTCTTTCAGTTCTTGTTGTTCTCTGTTAATTCCAAAATATTTTCTAAAGAAGTCTCCAACATTGAAAATACTTGCTTATGATTAAACTTTAATATCTGAAATGAAAGTGGAGATTAAATCAACTGAAAAATTTTGGAGTATATATACAGTCTTGTTATCCCCAGAATAATAAACTTCCAAATCAAATGCATCTTTTTCATACACTAGCGAGAAAGACTTTACAACATTTGTGTTGATTTTTACCAATGTGGCTTTGTTATAATTAGTTTTTATTGTTTTTGTAGCCCGTATGTGGAGATAAAAAGTTCATTTCTGCTCACAGAATTATCTGTAGAAAAGGCTTTTCTTAGGAATGGTTGGGCATTTTTTAATAGTTAAAAATAATTTAAAAATTACAAATGCAAATTAATATTTAGTATTTTGGAATCTTAAACTTTTTTTTAAATTGCTTTTTAAATAATTGGTAATAACTTGCCCAGTTGAATGAAGTTACATGTATTTGGTTTTATTCTTACATTTATAGAATATCTGTGTACTCCAGATGAGAATACTGTTAAAAATTATAGACCTAATTTTTTTTATAGTAGTAATATTGAAATGCATTAATGCAGTGATCTTGGTTGAGGTTTTGCATATTTCTCTGTTCCATTGTTCTGCAAATCATAAGACAGATTTGACTTAAAGCATCATTTAGGTAAAATTGTTTGCAAAGTTATTTTTTCAGTATCTAGCCCATATATAAAAAAACCCTTAGCTTTTAAAAACGTGGGTAACCTGCTTGATTGTATTTTGAATACTGCTGAATTAAAATAGATAAGATTCTCATTTACGTTTTTAATTGTTATGCTTTAATCTGGATTATGAAATAGCTAATTTGTGCCGGCAATAGGCACTGGCAGTCATGTGTAGCCCATAGTTTTAAACTAGCTAGAATCCTTTAGTCTACAGTTTGACGAGTTTCATCTCACCTATTTAGGCTTTTTGGTGGTTTGATACTTGACATCCAAAGGAAAGCACCTTTTTTCTTGAGTGACTTCAAGGATGCATTAAGCCTGCAGTGCCTGGCCTCGATTCTTTTCCTATACTGTGCCTGTATGTCTCCTGTAATCACTTTTGGAGGGCTCCTGGGAGAAGCTACAGAAGGCAGAATAGTGAGTACAAAGAATGGTAGTGGCCAGGCTTTTAGACCTTCAGAGGCAAGTCACTGTGTGCATTTGTCTCATTTATTTATACTTGTATTTGAAGAATTTACCCACAGCACTTGATTAGCCTGCCCCAAAGCAGATCTTCCCCAAAGGTAATTGCTATGGAAAATGTGGGGAACCTATGTGTACAGGAGAAGATGCACAGGGGAGGTAAAAAATGTTAATCCTGCCTTATTGGATGAATGGCTTCATGAATTGAGAAAAGGCTTGCATTGCCTTATTTTGGCTGCTTGAGAGTAATGAATAGTAGTAAAGGTGCACCATCCCACTAGGCCTACTTTAGGCAAAGTCAGAGGCTCAAGGTGGATAGCCAAGCACAAGTACTGGCCTTGAGTAGTAGGCCTACGAGGATGATAGTAATGCCAGCAGTGTGTGGCCAGCAGTCCATTTATGAAACTGAGAGGATATGTTTATGCCTGCACTAATACATATGTTGCTCACAATAAAGTAAAGTGTTTGAGGTTTATCAGCAGAAAATACTCTTCATTGTAAATGTAAACCATTTGCATACAAAATTTTGGTAGTGTTGTGTTGGGCAGTAGATAATACCAGTACCTTTTTCACTAGAGTAACATTACACTTTAGTTTTTGAAGCAGGGAAAAATTACTTAATATCAACAGTGTTAGTAACTTAGAGTCAATTGGCTTATGAGTAAACTAGTTTGAAGTGTATTTTCTGTTTTTAAATCTACCACAAAGAAACAAGGCTCTGTCCTTTTGTGGGAGGGAAAGATGTATTCAGACATGTCTTTTACAAATGCTAAAATTCTGTTGAAACTTATAATGTTACAAAATTTTTCTTGATACATAATGAAATTTTTAAACTTGTACTATATTAAAATTTAGTTAACTATTTTATCTCTTTCAATTTCAATTGCTGTTGACTCAGATACTTGTGTATTGATGTAGCACTTCAAGCTGATAGAAAAAACAGAAATCAGTTATGTCTTTTCTGCCTGCTGGTTTTGCCACTGTAAATGTAGGAATGATTATTAGAATGACAATGTAAGTTTTGAATGTACAATATGTATAGTAATGAAAGTACCCTCCTTTCAAAGCTTGATTCTCAAACACCTTCTTTCTTTTAGCTATCTGGAATTGTTTGCGGGTTTGTTCCTGCCTTCAGATACTTGGTGTGCATCATTGAATAAAACATTTAGTTACTGCACACACATGTTCAAGCACAGTAGCTGACATTGTAAGGTACACAGTTTGTCTTTGAAACCTTCCCTCGCGTTCTCAGAGGCCATCACCTCCACAGTGCTCCTGTCCCTGCCACCCTGAGTGAGAGCCCCAAGGTTAATGCATTGACTAATCAAAAACACTAATTCAAAGGTAATAGAACAAGAGACTGGAATTATATTTTTTTTTCCTAATGTTATGAACAAAGGATTCTTTTTCATTTTTTAATAGCCCCAGTTCAGCAAATCATTTTGACCATTTTCAGATGCTTTCCTGAATTGGAGCTCAAGTTTGCATAATTCTGTTTTCTTAGACTAGCATAATTTCAAAATAGCAAATGCTTAAAAGTTCCATCAGGAACACTGTAATTCCATTACAGGAATTTGTAATCCATGTGGTAGGTGGTATGATTAACTATTTTCAAATAAATTTAATATAATTTTAGTATTTAAAATTATGGCCTCTCTCTTTTGAGGTGCATTATAACTGGGTATTTTTGGCAGAAAATATTATAGGGAAACATGTAATTCAAGAACTGAAGTAGATACCTTAATTCCTTGAAAAGAAATGCATTACCAGGTGGGACATTGGTTTACTGCTCATCTATTTTTGGTGTCATGTATACATAAACCGATATTCTTCAGTAACTTCCCCTGCATCTTTGCCTGTCAGCTTGGTTTTTTTTTTTTTTTCCTCTTTTGTAATGCTTGGTTGACTGATGCAGGTTTGATACGGCACACTTGTAGGTATGTTGCAAATATAAATATCAATTTTCTTTACAGAGACCATTAATTTTTTTCTGTAAACAACATGTTGAGTAACTTTTATTTTTTCTTTGGTTTTTTTTGTTTATTTTTTTTAAATTTGTATAATTGTTGGTATGCTTTTCCTCCAGAGCTAACAGGGCTAGTAACTTGTTCTCATGGTTTTGGATGGCTTTGTTTCTCAGGGGTGAAGTTTTCAAAATCTTGTCCATGGTATTGTTACTGCAAAACTGTGTTAAGTTATTCTTGTCTCAAACATGGATATTAATTGCAATGTGTTTACATCTTGTCTTGTTTCTAAGTTAATGCATCTTTAAGCTGTGTTTATGAAGTTATGATGCTAAATGCTAACCTGAAAGGCAACAAAATTACAGAAGTTTTTTTTCCCCCCAAACAGAGTGCAATAGAGTCTCTCTTTGGAGCCTCATTAACTGGGATTGCCTATTCTCTCTTTGCTGGGCAACCTCTTACTATCTTGGGAAGCACAGGACCAGTTCTAGTATTTGAAAAAATATTATTTAAATTTTGCAGGTAAGTAATGTTTATATTGGCTTGATGCACTTTTTAACATTCTGACCTGTTACAATTGCTGTAATTGAAAGCAGATATGCAGTAAATCTGTATGTTCATGGATGTAAATACAGTGGCAAGAGACTGAGAAACTGATATGGTTTGGCAAAGCTGTGAGGCATTGGCAAACCTGAATGAGAAAGTCAGTGATAAGAAGTGGCAAGGACTTAAAAGTTATATTCTGACTGTGTGAAGTTGTTGGCTTTGCTTCTGCAGGGGTAAGCAGAGATCGATCTGCCCTCTAGGAGAAACCATCTGGGTAGTTCTGGCGAGATCCATCCCCATGATGCTTCCCAAGCTAGGTAGTTGCACCATCAATCCCAGAAACACCTTGCAGTGTTGCTTTGCTTTGGTGGGAGATGAGACAAAAAAAAAATTCTGCTTCCTTCAGAGCTAATATCAAGCATGAGAAAAGTGCTGAATACCTATACAGCTTGGCCTCAGTGTCTTTTGAAACATAATGTAGTACAGCTGGGTTTTGGCTCAGTTAATGCTTTTTGTTTCTTTCTTCACACAGGGATTATGGTCTTTCCTACCTCTCCCTGAGAACTAGCATTGGTCTGTGGACTGCATTTCTATGCATTGTGCTTGTAGCCACAGATGCTAGCAGCCTCGTGTGCTACATCACTCGATTTACTGAGGAAGCTTTTGCAGCGCTCATATGCATCATATTTATTTATGAGGCATTGGAAAAGCTTGTTCATTTGGGAGAAGTGTATGCCTTCAATATGCACAATGATTTGAATAAACTGACTTCATATTCGTAAGTACCAAGTTTCTACCTGTTAGTGAAATAAATGGGAAAATATAGAGAGACATGTTCTTTACTAAATGGCAGTGAGTGGCACTTCCAGGAAGGGTAGAAGGAATGCTAGGAGTAGTATTGGCATGGGAAACCTCCAGAAAATTCTATTCGGGATGCTGTAGAACTGAATTTTCTGTGTTAACTATGAGTAGTTGGAAAGGATAAGAGGCTGTGACAAAGCCTGCTTTAATGCAGCTTTACTAAAGGTCAGAACAGGACTTCTGCCTTGCTACTTCTAGGAATTGTGGCTTCATGAAATAGGATGAGTTGAGTTACCAGCTCGCACCTACCAGATGAAGATGCTGCTCACCGTTGCTCAGAGAAACCAGCTCATTTCTCATAGTTTAAATGAAATTATTTAAATGCCAGTGCTCCTCTCCTGTTGGAGATGTGCATTTTCCAGCTTTAGTTGTACCTGTGTGGTCACAATGTGGGTGAGGGGCCCCAACGAGGTCATGTCTGCACACCTAGGGTGAGGTCCCTGCTTGTTGCACTGGTCAGTCATTCCCTAGCTGGAGAGCAGACTGCTCACTGTTCTGCTGGACAGCTGTTCTGCCTGGCCAGGACAGTGATTATCTTGCACACAGGGTGACTTCCAGCAGAGTCAAACCAAGTATGGACTACTGTGTTTTCTCTGCTCACTTTTACAATCATTCAGTGCTTCTTCAGTACTTTCTTTCGGGGCGAAAAAGCAAACACCCTGTCAGACTGCTTCTTGTATTCCATTCACTTTACATTTACACTTATTTTCCTGTCTTAACCACTGTTAAGACCAGGCCACATTTCCAGGAGTGGGCTGTGGGAGGACACTCACTTCCTTACTTTTCCCTTTCTACTGGCTGTTCATCCTTCTGTTTCAGTGTCTCTGGGTCCTCACTGGACTTCTGTGTGGGCAAGTTAAATCCACTGATGTGGCAGAAGTTGTACTGTAGATCTTCTGGCACTTGTCACTTGATGATTGTGTTTTACCACAGGCAGTCCATGAGGGTGGAGGCAGGAAGGTGGGATTTTAGTTTGGTTTAGCTCTATGCTTTTTGGGATATGCCACAGTGTTCAGTTTGAGTTTGTTCTGTATTTTTTTCTCTCACAAAACTGTAGGAGATCCAGCTGTTCAAAATTGCTTTCTTCCTCCTTTTTCTTTCCTTTTTCCCCACTCTGTAACCTCCAGTGGGGACAAGGTGCCGAACAAGCGTGTTCAGTTAATTGAACCACAAAACAATCTCAAATGCTCTTACATTTTCTCTGGGTGTAATTTTTTTTCTTTCTTGTTCTGGATTTCTGCTTATCTACTTGGTGGCATACTTTATCTTCATTGCCTTTGTTGAGAAATTTGTCAACTCTTCCTTCAACATGATTGTTCATGTTGCTACCTTGACCAATAACAAATGATGATTGGTCTCATCATCAAACCAATTGCTTTTTGTTGCAATTCCTTTCTCTTCCAGTGATTCAGTGATTCAACTACTTTGTAGGAGTTACTGCTTTCCACTCCTTTCCCATTTCCATTTGCTGGTAATTTAGAATCCAGTTAACAAAAGAAGATTTGTTTACTTAATATTTTTTAAATTACCCAAACCCTGTGCTTTGCAAATCTAGGTTCTTTTTGTCCATGCACATTTAATGTTTTTTCCTTCTTTACCTTCACACCACCAGGATGCAGATTTTCCCTTCCATGGTTCATTGGGGTTTTTTTCAGTGTCTTTAGTGAATCTCATAGAAAAAGGAGACTTACTTTTTGCTTATTACCTCTTTCTTCTACATAAATGCTTACTTGTTAAGCTTACCAGTTGGTGTACTTGAATAGCTTTATTTGAAAACATCCCATTAAATCAATATTCAGTCCATTGTGGGGTTTTTTTATCTTGTGTACTTCTGTCAATCTGTCTGATGGAAGGGATTCTGCAGTGCAAGTTTGCAAAATGCTGCAATAGAGAGGGGCATTTTTACTTATACAAAAATATTGCTAAAAAGTATGTATACAATTCCTTTAAAGCTGAGCACTGTAAGCATTTATATGTTCAGTTAGCTCGCTACATATTAAATATGGTATCTTATTTGAGGATGACTTATTTCATTTCCCTACCCTTAGTCTTAGGTCATGTGATGTAAGGAAAAGCCTTGTACTCTGCTTCTTCCGTGGAAGTTTGGGATAAACTCTGGTTTAAACTCTTCAGGATTTTTGAATCTAATTCAAATAGCTGCATTTTGGCACATACAGCTTTAGAGCATGTAAACTTTTCTTCTTCCCTTCAGATGTGTGTGTTCTGAGCCTGAGAAACCAAGCAATGAAACATTGCGCATGTGGAGGACTATGAATAAGTCTGGGGAAGATATAGTGTGGAGTAACCTTACAGTTTCTGTGAGTATCTGAAACTATGCATATATATTGGTATGTGTATATGCATAAAAAATAAATACCTGCAGTTTTTATTAACATTTTTTCATCTGATTCCTTGTTTAATTGAACCTGGACTCTTTTCCTTAAAGGTGTATTTTTTAACTCAATTTCTTCCATAAGGCTTTGCACGGTCACTGTAGAGGACTAGAGGAGTGAGTCCAGGGAAGTAAATGCTAATATAAATGTCTGCTTGAGGTAGTCACCTTAATGCTCCTAGGCACCACAGTCATCTTCCTGCACGTGAACATGGTGAGGTGAATAAACAGGAGTTTGCTTTCTTCCAGTTCCTGAAAGAAATATTTTTAATATGATGTAATGATGGAAATTGTAGTTAAAGTGTGGTAGAAAGCACATTTCATTAGTTTGTTGGACATTGGTACAAAACTCCAACAGAATCAATGGAACTGCTTAAATATTGTTTGGAAGAAAATAATTGAAATTGAAAATAACTATTTAAAAAATAAAACATTAACTTCTGAAGTGGATATTTTATACCAATATCTAATTTTGTGTGTAGGTGAAGAGGAGGAAAGTTACCATGTGCAAGTGCTCTGGAAAGCTTTTAGAGAGAAACCCTTTTGCTGATAAGTAGTTTCTTGGGCAGTGTGCAGTAGAATAAATGCAGCTCTGTGCAGCCACTTTACTTACCCTGTTATCTGATTCCTACCTGTGTCTTGAATGATTTGGATATACTGCTGTATTTGTTATGCTTGCTAGGTTGTGTGCCTACTTTGACTATCTGAGGCTGTCTAGAACAGCAGTGGATATCTGTGTATGGGCTCCCCTTGTGTCTGAGCATAGACATTCACACTAAAGCACCTCTTTTGCACAGCAGAAATTTCATGTAAAACCTCAGTGCTTTATTTCACTTTTAGCAGAACTGGTTTTTATGTGCTGCCAATGGTTCCTAGTTTACCATAATCACTTACGATAGCAGTTTCTTTTGAACTTAGTTTTTATATTTCTTTCATGTTAATTATTTATTTTGTATGCCTTTTCATCTATATGCCTTTACCTCTAAAGCATCTTTAGTCTTACCTGAGAGAAAGAACTGATCAGGAATTTGGTGTTTTAATTAAAGTAGATTGTTAATAGGGAGAATTTCTGTTATATTATAAATTTTCAATAAATAAATTGATTAGGTTGGAGCAGTGCTGCTTCTACTACTTGATTTATTGGCTTTTTGTTTCCTTGTACTCCATATGTCTACTTTAACTTTTTGCTTTGCATTTCTGTAAGTCTTTTGGATAGGTATCATCTGACTTTACTTTTTTTTTATTTAAATATATTATTTACAATGTTTTCCTACTTTGCTAGAAACTTTTTCTTATGGTTTGGGTAATCTTATAAAATAAGAATATGTTTTTTCCCTTAACTGAGCAAAACAAAGTCAAAGAGGAGGGAGAAACTGAATCCTTTTTTATGTTTGTTAGGTTAAAGTTGATGTTGGATATGTTGCTTTTCCTGAGCAATCTTGAAATGCATTGAAAAACAGAATAGAAGTAATGTTACTGTAAAGAACTTGTTTCTTATTGGGCATCTCCCAGCATTTTGGCATCCTGAAATAATCAGTGGTGGCTACTGTGGCTTTTCTAGAATGGACATCACTCATCTGGCTTTTTCAGGGTGAGGTAGTGATGAAGGAAAGAACCCCCTTTTTGGAATTAAGAATATTCTGAAGTGTGTTTTATATTAAAAAGTTGGAAGCTTGGTTGAATGTACTGAATGAATAAAACATAGACATATGAAGACTTTTTCTCTTTGCAGGAATGTTTAGAATATCATGGTGTGTTTCGTGGATCAGCTTGTGGCCATCATGGACCATATATTCCAGATGTTCTCTTCTGGTCTGTCATACTGTTTTTTGCAACATTTTTCCTCTCCTCTTTCCTTAAGAAATTCAAGACCAAACGTTATTTCCCAACTAAGGTAATTCTGATTAGAGATTAGACTCCTGCTACCTTGTAATATATACTTTAGTATAATTTAATGGAGTTGAATTCTGTCTTGAGAGATTTCTTTTAAGACAGGAAAGGAAATTAAAACCTAAAAGTCAGCTAATAACTGCAAAATTTAGGACATTTGAGGAAAAATAATCTGCAGAAAATTTGGTGCTTATTCTGTATTTTTGTAGAGTTACAAGATACTCTAAACTTTGAAAGACCTAAGCAGTCCATCTCCCCACATTAATCGGTATTGCCAGGTATAATTAGTAGAGACAATATTGCTGTTCTTTTCCTCTCCAGTCATACAAAACAATTAATTGCTTTCCCCAAACTACTGATGTCTATTGGATTTTGAGTGGTTCCTCCGGGGATTAGTATTTCTAATAGATGCTAATGTGATGATTCTTTTTAGACTGATTTATGTAACTTCTTCTAGGCAAAATTAAGTGGTTAGATCTGCTATAAACCTCAGCTCATCCCTGTAATGTCTTCCTAATGTTTAATAATGTTATCTTTGATAATATGATTGTATTGCCAATTATCCGCCTCCTATCGATTAAAACATGAAACCTATGAATATTACTGATCAAAGGTACCAGGGGACTAGCTGCCATGGCTGAGCCTCCTAATGGGATTGAGGGGAGAGAAAGATGGTGGAGTTGTTTGAAGTAATTTGTCTCTTGCAGTAGACCACTTTTAAATGAGTTAACTGTTGTACAAAATAATTGTCTTCTGCAACTTTATACTACGCTGGCTGGCAGCCTAAACTTTAAAGTAACAAGGAAAAATAGATAATGTTCAGTGTAGTATAATATAAACTTCACTTTTTATAGGGAAGAAAGCCTTTCTACACGTGCAGATTATAATGGTGAAAAAGCAAGACTTAACACAAGTTGTTTCTTTATAGGTGCGTTCTACCATCAGTGACTTCGCAGTATTTCTGACCATAGTAATCATGGTTTTGATTGACTATCTTGTAGGAGTACCTTCTCCTAAGCTTCAGGTTCCAGAGAAGTTTGAAGTAAGAAACAAAACCTTTTGAAAAACAGTACTTTTAAAATGCTTGCTGTTTTATGAACAGTAGAACAAGCGAGTTATATAGAAACAGACTTTTTTTTTAAAAAAAAAAATTTATTATAATGTAGTTGATCAAGTAGTTTCTCTTTTCTGTTTTGGATGTATGTCTCATCAAACAGAAGAAATTATGTTTTATATATTACTGCAAGGGCAGCATTTTTTTGTGCAGATGTACAAAATGTAGGAATTAAATGGATTTGTTTTAATTTTTTTCGTATAAATGTCATGTTCACCTGTAACAGCTAAATCAGTCTTTTGATCAAAGCCATTGGAAAACAACCTGAATGTATACTTAGGGGACTGATCGACTGTTCATTGAAACTGTTAGCAGTATTAAAGACTGCATTCTATTTTAGTCATTTAATTCTCGTTGGTGATGGGCTGTTTTTTGTTTTGTTTTGTTTTTTTTTCAGCCCACCCGAAAAGACCGAGGATGGCTCATAGATCCTCTTGGAGGCAATCCTTGGTGGACACTCTTGATTGCTGCTCTTCCTGCTTTACTCTGTACCATTCTCATTTTCATGGATCAACAAATAACAGCCGTTATTATAAACAGGAAAGAGCATAAACTGAAGGTAAAAGTAATTTTTATGGAAGTCTAATGTTGTATAAGTCAGATTTACTTTAAATTGGATTCATTCTGCAAATTTGTGAAATTACTATATGTATAAATTGACTAATCAAGAACAAATATAATTTTGTGGATACTCTCAAGGTATCTGACTTTTGTAGTTGTAGGTTATTCATCTGCTGAGTTGGAAATAGGATATAGTATAAAGAGAAAGTTTATCAAGTTCTTTGTTTGCTTACTTTTACAGAAAGGCTGTGGTTATCATCTTGATCTGCTCATGGTTGGTATTATGTTGGGAATATGTTCTCTCATGGGCTTACCGTGGTTTGTTGCTGCAACTGTCCTGTCTATAAGTCATGTTAACAGCCTGAAAGTTGAATCTGAATGCTCAGCACCAGGAGAACAACCAAAGTTTTTGGGAATCCGGGAACAGCGAGTGACAGGATTGATGATTTTTGTGCTGATGGGGATGTCAGTGTCCATGACCTCTGTGTTAAAGGTAAAAGACAGTTTTCCCAAAATATTTTCTTTGTGCTTTTGATTTTGATGTTTGTGATTTAGCATTTCATAGCGCAAGAAAGTTCTGTTAAGTAAGATATGCCTGAACTCATTCTCAAATTGCTTTTTAGCAACAGATGTTAGTTAAATAGAAGTAAAATGGAAGGATGCAAGAAAATGAAGTCTGAGAAAGCTAGGAATGTAGCGAGTAGTGAAGAAAGCAACATTTTCCTGTGTTACCTGATTTTTTTGCCAACTCTTTTTTAATTTCTTGGGTTCATGTTACCTAAAAACTGCAGTTTTTCTATGAGTGCATAAATGGAGCACGAAAAGGAGTGTGATAAAGAAGTGAATTTACTTGAGCAGAAGTAATATAGTATAGCAGAAGGAACAGAAATACTGCTTTAAAAGGGAGGAATGACATTTTTCACTTCTTGATCTTCATCTTACTAAACTTTATTTGATTTTTTGTGTCAAGATTATTTTATGCATCATCACAGTATAATGGTGATTTTGCAGGTTGTGTTGTAGCATCAGATTACACTTATCTCTTAATTTATACCCCTAGTGACTTTTCAAAGACTCTTTTGGAAGAAAGATACTTAGTTCAGATTTACTAAAATCTGTTCAACGTCTGCTTTGTTGTTTCAAATCCAGTAGTTAAAAAGAGAAATGAAAGAACTATCTATTTGTTGCCAGAAATGCAGATATTGCATGACTGCTGGTATTTCTAAAGAACTTTGTAAAAGTCTGTTTAAACAAAGACAGATCACAACCAATTTCATAAGAAATGTAGCTTCTCAAATTTAGACACTGGGAAAGAATAATCCTGTAAACATACAGCTATAGTTTAGTAAGTAGTTATGTATTATGTAGTAGTTATGTATTATAAATTTTAAATAGTTGACCATTTTTATGTCTATTAAAGTATGTAAAGGTCTGAAAATAATAAGACCATAGCAGTTACTAAAAATAAGTATTCAGATTTTATAATCTCTCATTAAACAGTTACCAAGAACTCAGCTGTATAATGAGAATATTCAGAATCAAAAGCAGAAATACTGAAATAGATTTATTGTTGCTCAAAAGCAAACGTTTAAAGTGCTGGTTGCTGAGGAAAAGTGTTTTAAGCTCCATATTTTAACTTTTTATTCTCAGAACTTAATACTTTGTGTTTTATGGACCCAGGATAATAGGAATGCAGTTATTACTCTTTGCTCTTCAAGAAATGTTTTTCTTTTTCAGTGTGAATGACTGTTATTGTTTAAAAGAAGTAAGGAGAACAAAACTTTGCATCTGTCAGTTGCTGTGCTTTTGTTCCGTGTGTGGATTTATACTGATTTAATGCAGTAGAAGATACAATATCAAATTAATGTCTTTCACTGAAGACACTAGCAACATACACACATACATGCAATAATGAATCTCTAAGGCATAGTTTTATTTCACACTGTTTAAATTAAGGTTTTTGTTCAGTCTTGATAACAGCGGTTTTTATTAAGATTTCACAGTGTATCTTGGCTGTCCTTTACTTGGAAGCTTAATGAATTCAGGAGCCAAGAAGGCTTCACTGCAGATGTTTGATGCAAGTGCACTGAAATCAGTAGACAACTTTGTTATCTTAGTAAGCTTTAAATTAATAAAAATATAAAATCACACAGTACAAAATTAGATAAGCTGCCTATTATATATTACAATTTAAATTAATATAAATATTATCTAATAAGATTTAAATTGGTCTTCTTATTGGAGCAAAACTTAGCTCTGAATAATTAGCAGATTTTCATAGCTCAGTAGGTATGGTGAGGTTTTTGTATTGTCTGCTCCAGATATGGAAGTGTTCAAAAGTAAAACTTAGTGTGGCAATTTCATGAAGATGTACAGAATAGAGTAGTCTAGATACAGTTCCTATCAAATAGCAACATAAAGCAGTATACTTAGCCTGAATAGCAATTTTGGTGGCAAAGTAGAAAATTGAGTGAATGAGCAGTCAAGGCAGAACTACCTTTTTATCCTGGTGTTTGTTTTGGATTTTTTTGCTGCTCAATGATACATATGTATTCTTTTAAATAAAGGCCCTCAGTTTTCACTTAAATAAAATATAAAGTAACTTAGTCTGCGCCTTTCGCTGATATGAACTGCTCTCTTATGTCGTGTTGGTTCCCCTTTTAATTGTGGCTGTTTTTTCCTCCCCAGTTTATTCCCATGCCTGTTTTGTATGGTGTCTTTCTTTACATGGGAGTATCTTCATTAAAAGGCATTCAGGTAAAGTCTGATTTTAATGAGGAGTTCATTTTGATTAACACTGAATGAAACATCCCACATTGTGTGAGCCACAGAGTTATTCTATATTGTCTGACTAGCATGTAGGATAATTTCCTGAGTGTGATGTTCAGGTATATGTTCTTACAATACTGTGTCTTCACTTGTCAGTTCTTTTTTCATTTATTCTTACAGTAGTGTAGCTAAGAAACAGATTTTCTGAAATATTCTGTGATTTTTTATTAGTGAGAGGAGGGGACAACCCCTGCAAAATAGCCCCCAGTTCCACCCCCTTGAATGTTCACTGTCTTTCATGAGTATTTTATTTGGGATTATCTTACATTTCTATAGTCTCCTAAAAGTTTATTTTCTTCTGGAGAGGCAAAAAATAATTAACTGAAGAATGATTTTATTTTCCATGCAGTTTTTTGACCGTATAAAACTTTTTGGAATGCCTGCCAAACATCAACCGGACCTGATTTATCTACGTTATGTGCCACTCTGGAAGGTCCATATCTTTACAGTTGTTCAGCTCACTTGTCTAGTTCTGTTGTGGGTGATTAAGGCTTCTGCAGCTGCTGTTGTTTTCCCTATGATGGTAAGATTTTTGGTTTGCCAGTTAATAATTTTTATATAAGACTTACATTCAGAGTCTCTTTAGAAGATGTTTGCTGCCTTTAAGAAGGGAGTGGGAAAGAAACAAAAAGGCCCTGTAGTACAAGCCACTCACTTTTGAAACACAAAGACTTCTCACTTCATGAAAACAAGCAATTCAGTTGTGAATAGCTGTTGAAAGTGAAAGTTATAACCTTTGGGATAAGATAAAATCCAGTATTAGGAAAAAGGGCTTCAGTTAGATTCTGAGTGTACTGAAAGTGTGTGTGCATTTTTGTTCATTTGAATAGTTTAATAGAAAGGACTTTGTCTGTGGTTCCCTTTAGGTTCTAGCATTAGTGTTCATTCGTAAGCTCATGGATTTATGTTTCACCAAAAGAGAGCTTAGCTGGCTTGATGATCTTATGCCGGAAAGTAAAAAGAAGACAGAAGATGACAAAAAGATAAAAGAGAAAGAAGTAAGTATGAAAACAATCAAACAAGGCATGTTATGAATTTCTAGGAAATACTTAATGCAATTTGAAGAATTTTATGTGACCTGAGCATATATATACCAGATAGACATTTTGAAATTCTTCACTGAGATGACATTCTTTGCTAGAGGAACTGCTGTTGGTAGTTAAGGAATTAAGTCAGTGTTGCAATTATGCTATTTCGAACTATGATTCTTATTTGTGCATCAAAATTTTCAAGCAAAGCAGAAAGAAGCAGTTGTTGGCACAAAAATGTGGGGATTTTTGTCTTTCATCAGATTAGAAGGAAAGAAAATAGAGAAAGGAGAGGGAAGTGGTGGAGTAGGATTTCTTTATTCTGCCTAAATTAGTTACGAAAGTGTTCATAATATCAGGGACATTTTGCTCGTATGTTTGTGGAGCTCTCATTAAGCACAACTACTGATTACCATTAATACAGTAATACAGCTTCTGTAACTTCTCCGTAAGAGTCCTGCCTTGCTGTACACCACCGAGATGAATTGCTTGCGAAGCTTGTAACACCCCGTTTCCCTGGCCTCCCATGTCCCCTGCCTCAATAAAACACTTTTAAGAGGAAAGGTCCTAAGCTCTGTCTCCTACATTCAATTGCAGTACCCACAGGGAAGTGCCTCTTACCCCCATGGAATGCCTGTCGTGTAACTTGAGATAATAACTGAATAACATGAAATACTGTTGTGGTTTCTGCTATGTGAGTAAATTTACAAACTTCTTACTTGGAATTTACAGGAAGCAGAGAGAATGTTTTCTGACAATGACAGTGTACATCTTGCATATGGAGAAGCAAATCTGGAATTTCCTGTAAAATCTTTGAAATACAGGTATAAAATAATGTGTCTGTTTAAAAGTTCTTTTATCAGAGGCTGTAACTTGCTTTGTATAAAGTTGGTTGTTTATGAGTTGCAATAATTTCAAGCTCATAACTTAGCCATGATTAGGAAATATGAAGATATATCTCATGGTGCTACATTAGTATTTTTATATTGCATTGTTCTTTAAAACTGCATCTTAATTATAAATTTACATGATCATCTTGAACAGATCAGATGACTCAATTTCGACCAGCTGTACTAAAGGTGAAGAAGCATCCTTGGTCAGTTTTTATGGAATATTTGTGTGCTGCTGTGCATGAAATACTGAGCATTAAGCAACTAATAGCATCAGTTGAGCTATGTGTTTGCCAGCCACTTGGGTTTTTCAGAAAAAATATAAGCTTGTAATTATTTGGTTTATCTAAGCGAGGGCTAAAGTCGTAATTTCTCTGGTACAAAAAACCCATTTTACAGGCAACTGTTTTTACTTTAAAAGGTTGGTTTCTGAACATAAATGTAAGAATAGGTTCTCTTCTAGAAAAGGAAGTACTGGAATTTCAGTTAAGGAAATTCTTGCAGCTTTGGTAGGCATTTTGTCTCAGTTGGTGTCTCCCTTACTAAGATTGTATTTAGCTGAGTTGTCAGGTGTTCTCAAGTGTTCCAACACAACCTGAAGATGTGGCAGATAAATAGCTTACATAATACTAGGGTTCCTAGGTTAAAATTGACCTTCCTATGGATCTAGGATAGTACCAGGTATGCCCTGATGAGAGTTGGGAACAGACATAAATTTCAATTAGACAGATATTCCTACTGAGTACTGTTGCCTATTCTGAGAGCAGGCTTAATCAGACTTAGGCAACTCAAATGAAAATGCTAAAGCATTTTGAAAAAATATTTGAGTTACTAATTGCTCTCATAGTAGAGCTCTGATTTCATCAACTGTATGTGTGTGTTTTGTATGTATTCTGCTACCTTATATGTCTTATGGGGATCCCTGAGGAAAAACACCTTTGAAGGGTTTTTTAATGCTGTTTGAAAAACTTACAAAATGACCTCGGTTAGATTCTGAAGCTTAAATATGGAACAGAACAGAAAACAGGCCTACAGGCAACACCTAAGTCTGCTATACATATAACTGCGTGGAGGAAAAACATGGAAGTAGGCTTTAAAAGCTTACTATCTGTGAAGGTGAACTTCTGCAGCACTTGGGAGGGGAGTGGTCTGGCAAAAGAAGCTTGCAAAGTATCTAAGAAGGATTTAGAGGGAAAAAAAACCCCAACCTATCCAGATAATTGTATTTTCTCGATTTTTTAATAGTTTCAAATCTCACCTGAATTTTTGAAATTTTATTAACCTTTGCTGGTTTGCCCTTATTTCCTAGAAGCCACTTAAAGTAACCAGTTAACAAAAACCTTAGCACAACAGTGTGATTCAATTCATTATTTCTGGGCATGCAAAATAATTTTCTGAAGTTAGATATGGGTTACCTCTCAACTATTCTCAATGTCTTACTGGTATCTATGTGAAAACCTATTTTAAGATGTTATGGTAGTGCTAGTGAGTTAAATTTTCAGGTTTTTGTTGAAGTGTACTTTTAAGAGATGAACTTGTGGCTGTGTAAATATTGAAAGAAGGCACAACTGATGTAAATGATGAGTGACAGTTAAGTATAATAGAGTTGCAAGGAATTGAATACTAACCAGAAAGTATGTTTGTTCTTTAGCATTGATCCCTCAGTTGTAAACATATCAGACGAAATGGCCAAAACTGCACAGTGGAAGGCTCTTGCCATGGGTACTGAGAATGCCAAAGTAACCAGAGTTAACCTGAGGTAGCTATAATTACTCACACCTTTCCTAACTATCATCTTGTGTTTAGCAGCTGTACTAGTATTTATTGAAATGTATCTTAAAAAAATGAGTATATGTGGTTTATAAATCTGAGTTACTGACTTCTTACTTTAGAAGAATTTGAGCTTAATTTTTCCTCTTTAGTTTGAAGTTTATTTGTTTGTATAAGGAATTATTTTATTACTATTTTATTAAATGTATTATTTTAATAATTTTAAAATTACTGTTTATTTACTTAATACAAGTGTTTACTACTTTGATGAGCTTAGGGTTTCTAAATACTAGAGTGTAAATGAACACAGGAATGGAATTCTCAGTAGTAGAAATTCCATTGAAAATAAAAGGTAAAGTCCAGCACTGGTGCTTTGTACTGCCCTAGGATCTGCCCTGTTTTTGTGGGTGAGTGCATTGCTTGGGTTGCTTTTCCTCAACTCATTTTTAATGTCTAAAAATTAAACCTGCCTCTAATACTATCTTCACTGAATGTGAAATAACCTTGAATAAGGTACATGGGCAGGTCATGAGTCCTCAGTGCTGTGAGCATTTCCTGTAACCTGACGCACATTTTCTGTGCTGGTCAATAGCCTTTCTTCTCTGTGAACTCCCTGTCAAAGAACAAAATCTGAGTGTGATGAATCATTCTGCTATTCTATCCTAATTTCTTCCCTGTCTGGCTGAATCTCTCTGGGGAAACAAGCCAAAACATGAATATTTATGCAGAATATCCAAACTTTCTGAAAGTCTTATAATTTATAGGGACTAGTGTCTGTGGACTGCTCCACATCCATGTGGCTATTGCTTAGTAGTTTTAATGTAGGAAAGGAGACAATGGGCATGTCTGCCTCAGAAAACTAAACCTAAGCTATCCTTTTGTCTACTGTATGCATCTTCTGTTGGATGATCCCTTTCAGCCAATTCTGTCAGAGGAAGGCATATTTCAGAGATACAAAATTGCCAGGTTTTTGTATGAAATTGCAGCTCAGTGAAAGTGTTCATGGTGAGGAGGGGAGTGTTCATGCTCTGTCCAATGCTGGAGCATTCCTACTTTGTTCATGGCTCTGTCCAAGCCAACTCAGGTATTGTTGGAAACACTAGTAGTAACTTAGCACTTGTATACCATTCACCATGTGCATTACTCCAGACTAGGCGTGGAAATATGCTATTTTGGACAGACAGCAGCTCAACCAAGTGTAAGGGAGACAGAGAAAGAGCTTTGAGGTATGTTGTAAGAGGAGAAGCTTAAGAGACTCATCAGTGCAGGTACCATTTCCAGTGAATGTCTAAGGCTGCATTGTTTAAACATTTTTAAAATGTTAAACACATGTTTAATGAAAACATTCCAAAAACTTGAGTACCACATGAGCAAAACCATGAAGAAGACAAAAAATAGAGGTATTAAAGAGATAAGAGAGTATGGTTGTCAGTATACCCTCCTTATCTAATAGGTTTTTTTCTTGCTGTCTTCTCAGAAGCCCATTACAGAATTTGTGGATGATTCTAATGCATTATCTGATAGCCATTGGGTGTGTAAGGCTTGAAGATATACAGGCCTGTATTTGTTTTTCCAGAAGAATTAAGATGTTTCGATTCAGTTTTCAGGCAGTTATAAATTAGTACAATTTCATCTCTCACTTTCCCGTTTCCTGAGTAGGTTAAGTTAGTATGGAATTATGTGCAACACTAGCAAATCAGGCTTCTGACCAGTTTGCAGTGGTTTTTGTTGTACTTAACCTTGTATTCATTATTGTATCTATTTGTTATGTTTTACTATAAGACATTTGCCTTTGATTCCATAATATACCCTGCTTGAGCTTAGTACAGTAAAAAATCCATCTTGGTAGGGAACTTACTAAAACTTACTCCCTTGCTAAAATGGAAAATTAAAACCACTGGTACCAGAAAAAAAGCTTTTTAACAGGCAATCTGGTATTGCATTAATCTGGAAAATGTTGGAAGGTTGACTTCTTGAGCCCTAACTCGATTGCTCTTTTGAGGTATTTGCTACACTTTTCTTTGCATCCTGTTCAGATTCAGAGGTGACACTACTGGTCATTCAAAAGTAATTTCCAGTACATTACTCATTTCAGTTCTACTAAGTTTTTTTTGCATAACTGTCTTCATCTCGTGGTACAAACAGACATTTAATGCTGTGTTAAAAGTGGTTCTGTAGGCACTGCTATTTTCAGTTTTATATTTAAATACTAATGTAGTTTGAAGGAAACATGTCTTTTATAATTCCAGATGACATGTTGTGTGGGTTGGCATGATTTATTAAAAATAATCTATTTTTAAAAATATAATTCTAGGCTTTTTTACCTTTTCTGAATTGATCCAGATTGCTTTTTTTTCTACCTCAATCATCTGTTGTAGTTTACAGACTCTGTGGAGTCTCAGCACACTTGTATTTTCTAAGGAGACACAGAATTTTTCTCTTTGCGTGAATTTCTAATTTTTTTTCCTTAAAGAGCAACTCTACAAATGTGTCATCTCTTCTGAAATTCATCCTCCCTCTTATGCTGTTTTATTTCATCTTCTACTGTTTTCCAGCTACCTTGGGACATTCGTTATTGTCCTTCAGTGAGGCGCTGTTCGGTGTCTGTGTCCCTAAGAGTGTCAGTTGTTGAGGTGCCACTTGTCTTTAGGGCCTTCTGTTTCACCTGAATGGACACTTACACAGGTTTCTTACTGTCCTCTGCTGTTGTTGCAAGTGTGGTTTCTCCTTTTGAACAGACTGAAATGTCCTCCCATTCTTATGAATAGATTGTTTCCCTGCCCAAGGATAAAGATGTGTTAGTAATATTGGTTGTTACGTATTTTTGAGTATTTTTACCTAGACAGTTTTGCAGGCTGTGCTGGAGGTTTGTTTGTTTATTTTTGAAGATGTTTTGCATGAACAGTTTCAAATCAATAAAAGCAGTGGAATTGGATATGGTATTTATGAATGATAGATTGATGTTTTCTCTCAAGTTTGTACTGTTCCTGTGATATATTTAACAATTACTAAAATGTAATAGAAATACCTCATCATAAAAACATCCTTATGTAAATATTTTCAGTGTTCATTGTGATGTATAAAACGTTTAAAATTTAACCTTTCCTAAAGTGAACCAGATCTTACATTTTCTTCTTTGTTTTCAAACAGCCCTGAAAAACCAGAAAGTGTGAAAATAGAAGTGGAAAATTTACCTGTTGTGAGATATGTGGATGCTGAAACATCTTTATAGAATGGAACCAATGGAAATTGCGTGTATTTGTGTGTGTATATATATCACTGTAGGATATTATACCATGGAAGTGTGATTTCCAGTTTAAGGAGCAACGTATATTTAATTTCTGCCATTGTTTAGGGCACTGTAGATATGCTTGCATAATGTGAAGATTTTCCCAGCAAATAAGATGAGTGCTAATCACACTTCAGCTATTTATTTTATTGGAAATTTTATTTTCATTTTTAAATAGGAAGACTGTAATGAATGCTTATTATTTTCAATAATCAATATGTGCATAAAAGTTACATCAGCTTTGGCTGATGATTACTGGTCCACATTGCTTAAAATTTTGCAATACCTCTGTTTATAATGTGCGCTACAGAAGTTTTGTTTTCCATGCAGGCAATTAGTGCTTGTTTTTGCAGGGTATACTTTTTTGTGGTTTCATAGAACAAATGTTAATGTGCTGTTGACAAGAACTACTGTGTTTTATGTCTCCACTCCATGCTAGTGTTTTCTGGACTCTCTCTCCCCTACTCTACAGAAGTGGCCTAGAGCCCTAAGTCAGGTGGTTAGCTAAGCCTTAATATGTATCTAAATACCCTGGTGTGCTGCTTTCTTTGGGTTTTTTTTGAATTCTCTTGAGTTTTCATTATTGTCCAGTAGCAGTATGAGTGCAGTAATGGTAGTTACAGTCCCAAGTCAGTATTTGCCATTCTGGACACTCCATGTTTACACAATATGAATTGGATTTACAGGCAGCAATTGGTATATAGGAAATTACAAGTACTTACAACATCAGTACTCTTGAATTCTTTTCTTCCTGTTTTTGCTTACATGTTTTCCCATATATTTTCAGCATCTGATTTACTCAACTCTAAGATTTTAGAGTATTTCATATCTTCATCAAATATATTTCTTGGTTAATAAATTTTTAATTTACTGTGTATTTGATTAAATTAGTTGTAGCTCAATTTTGGAATAGGTTTATGATCAGTATTATTTTATGAATTACTAATGGCTTGTGGTATTTGTATGTACAGTTCTGATCTTCTCCGTTGTAAAGGGCATATATGATAGCACACCAACTTATTTTTAAACACTTTATTTATTTTAATTAGTATAAATTTCTATCATGTAAGATGAATTGAAAAAATAAATATTCATTTATTAAAGTAAATGGGATTTTTTGGGGACTCCACTGATAAAGATGCAGTCAGTGCATTTATTGTACTTACGTTTTCAAATTCTAGTGTTTAGCATTATAATATTTGAAATAATGAGAATTTTATATATAAATGAAAATCTTGATCACTTACCTGCGCAGTTTCCCTTCTTAATAGTTTTTGCCTTATGCCTTAGTTTTTTTTGGCTTTAACTTCCAACATGATCTCTTTACATTATGAATTGCCACTAGCCCTTTCTGGATGCATTACAGTGGCTTTGATTAGAATCTTTGCTCATTTAATACTAGAAGATGCTCTTTGCTTAATTCTGCTTTTGGCAGAGTTGGGAGTTTTACCATGGATCAAGTGATAAAATTCTCAACAATTGCAAAAGGAGCTGATTCTGGAGGAGGGCAGACTTTATCTGAAGATACCACTTGAGGTGGAATTTTGGTGCTCTTCAGCCAAGTGTCACCTGTAGAGAAGGTAATTGTATATTACAAAAATAAAGCAATCAGTGGGAAAAAATGGAAACATTTAAAAATAGTATTTATATTACATGGACTGTTACTGTTCCCTTTAAATGTAACGCAATTATTGAACTTTTTTTTTCTTTCCTTTTTTCATTTAACTGAATTTCGAGAAGACAGTTTAAAGAAAGGAAATCTTAGTGTACAACAATATGAGTAATGGTATCCAGGCTGTCATAACAGCTCAGGTCAGTGGCAAAGCAAGAAGGGGGTCTGCATCGCCAGTTTGAACAATACTGTGTAATGACCTGCATTCTTAGATAATAGTGTAGCTTGTGCCTTAGTTTGACTTCATGCTCTTTCTGAAAATAACCCATGGTTTCCCTCTGATAAAACTGAGACAACAACGAAACTACAGCAGATGGTTTCTCAAAGCTTTCTACATTATTTAAAAAAAACCCCAAAC
Organism: Catharus ustulatus; assembly: GCF_009819885.2. NCBI lineage: Eukaryota > Metazoa > Chordata > Aves > Passeriformes > Turdidae > Catharus > Catharus ustulatus. Next base: position 41,144,711 of record NC_046221.1, on the reverse strand, counting down.
AACACCATCTGCGTGTCAGTAGTTCACTACTATGTACCTATTGCTCTGAATTAAAGAGGGAAGAGATATTTTGGACATTTTATGTAGCATCATCCACAATACAGTACTTCTGTCCTCTCAGTAGTATTTTATGCTTCATGTTCACAGTTCTGTAACAATTTCCAAAGACTCAAAAAATTACTAGAAGCCTCTTGGATTGCTAACTCTTTAATGCTGGAAATCAGGGTTCCATGGTGCTGCACACCTTGTATTTTGCTTCTACATCAGAAGGGTTACGTTTTGGTCAATATTACAGAAAGTGGGTATATTTTGAGTAAAAGTTGAAAGGCAACAAAACCAAAGCCCCACAAGTCTAATCACAGTATTTATTTAATTGTGCAGATATTTTAATCAGTGCCAGAAATACCATGACTTGGCAACTATTTACAGTGACCTTTAGTTCCAGTGTTCTTGGGCAACAGTTTTACTTGCGCTTTTTTCCCACATGAACAGGAGAAGATCTGGTATTAAGTGCATAAATCCGTGTTGCTAATGTATGGTTAAGTGATTCACTGCTCATTTTACACCTCTGCTTTAAAATCACACATAGTGTTAAAATAAGACAGCTAAGGATGTAGTTTATTGTATGTAGATATATGTTTTGCCTTAATGGATGCAAAGGAGCAGTGATAATTGCTGTGCACTGATTTTTTTTTTTTTTTTTCATAGGGCTTAAGCCCTGTAAAAACTACGCCAATGGATTTCCATTCCAACAGTTAGAGGAAAATAAACAACCCTGCACTTTTTATAGATGCCTTGGTTTCCTGGAATGGAGCTTAGTGCTACTGTGTACCTGGCTGCAGAGCCACCTCAGGAAGTCCCTTTTTTTTTTTTTAATTTTTCTTTTTTTTTCCTAATTTATTTATAAATATGAATGTTTACATGAAATGTAGGTCTTAATTTTGACCACTCCATTTAAATTATCGTCTAAAATGTATCACTTAAAATGCAGTTTTGTATTTAAATTATATTCTAGAAAACTCATTCTTACTATTTTCATATGTTTTAAAGTGACACATTTTTCATTCTGTTTACATATGCCCAAGTTAACAACAATTTCCTCCTAGATTAATTTTGCAGCTATAACATAATATTTTATACAATTGTTCCGTGAAATGTTCCAAATTGCCAAGTTTGTCATCATAAAACCTGTCAGGGTAGACTTGGTGCCCTAATGGTTTTGGTATCTTTTTCAACCAAGTATATTGGCCATTTTTTTGTTCATTTAATAAAAATTTTCCTGTAAGTTATCATTTGCTTCACCTGCACCTCTGTCTTTATACAGTCACTTCCTAATTTGTGCCCTTTGCAAAGGCAGGTTCAACAGGCTGTAAAATATTTCTGTAACAAGTGGGTGTCACGTCGCAGAGCCTGCACCACGCTAAAGGGTTTGTCTTGTACATAGGTTCTGTAAATCAGAAAGTAAATGGTTCATGACTCTCCGTTCACAAATGTAATCTGTCAGGCGAGCACCATAGCGAGCTTAGTTTTCTTTTTGCTTTCTTATGATTAGTAATGTTTTAATTACTCATCTAGGACAAAATTATCAAGTACAGTGAAAGGTGGGAAATATTTTGTTTATACCAACAGTAATTTATTTTATGGCAAGATTTAAGACTATAGATGCACACAGCTTTGAGTCAGCATAAGTGTAGTGCTATAAATAAAGCAAATTTCTCAGTATGTTTGTCAATTTTATTTTATAATGTTTTTAGCAAAAACTTACAGGACTTTGTAGTTGGCATTGAACTTTATCTAAAGACACTTTCATATTGAATTTAGTATCTGTTGACATTTATTTGGAATAATGAATGAGTTTGAAAATTGATACTTTTCTAAATGATTTTATTGGAAAGACACACCATTTCTAGTATTTTGCTTTCTATTGTTGCTGATGCTCGTTTGCAAAGGTGTCTTCCAAGTTCAGCTTTTGCAGCTGAACTGCAGTTTTGATTTTAATATTCTTTATTTGAAATGTGATTACATACTGTATGGTTCGAATTTTTTATGACTGCTTTTCTAATTACAGTGATGTTTTCTTACTTTATAAACAAATCCAAAGCAAATGAAGACATTATTCCAACTGTAGAATCAATATTCAGTTTATACAGAAAACACAACTCTCAGACTTGTCTTTAATGTGAAAGATTCAGCCTTTGTGTTGTTTTAATTACTGCTAGAATAAAATTATCTTTTGTAACGTTTCAGAAAATTGGTAAAAGCAATAAACAATCTCCTGGACTCCATTCAGGCCACTTTTGTTTTCATTGCCCCGGGCCGGGGCCCGGGGGGTGCTGGGGTCGGACCCTGCGGGGCGGGCCCGGCCGGGGCGTCCCCGTGTCCATGGCAACGACGCCGGGCGGAAGCGGTGCCGTGGCAGCCCGGCACTGCGCAGCACGGCGGTTCGCGATTGGCCGGCGGGCCAAGAAGAGGCGACGCGATTGGTCTTGGGGCCCCGTCCCGGCGGAGCGAGCGTCGCCGTAGCCGGGCGGCGGCGCGGAGGCGAGCGCGCCGTGGAGTGAGTGGGGCCGGCCGGGGCGGGGGAGCCGCTGAGGCACCGCAGGCAACGGGAGGGAAGGGAGCGCAGGGAAACGCAAGGCAAGGGACGGGCGAGTCCTATCGAGGGCAGGCAAGGATGGGGAAAGCGATGAAATGTGCCCATCCTCCTCCCGTTCCACTGAATGACGTGCTGCACAGCCCTGCCCCTTCACCAGCTCTGGGCTTTCGGTAGGCATTGAACAGTCTCGTGATTCCCAGAGGCTCTAAGTAATAGCGGTATAATTCCCTACAAAGCTCTGCTTGGTGGTGGAAGCAGAGAGGGTGAGTTTCAAAGAGTTGATATTGAACTGAGCTGCTCATTAGAACTCAGAAATCCCCTATTCTTTGCTTTGTTTTGTTTGTTTTGTTTTTGTTACGTATGTGAACTGCTGTTTAACAGGGTCGATTTAGTCAAACTCTACAGAGGGAAGTTGTGCTCTGGAAATTAGGCAAGAGACTGACATCTGGTGGACCCAGCAATCTGAGAATAGGCCTGGCCATTTACGGAATGAGGTGGTACAGAGAGAAAACAAAACAAAACACCCAAAGAGAAACAACCCCAAAACAGCAGTAGCTCGAATGTTTTCACTTGTCAGGAAAGCAGGAAGAACTTTACCCCTGTTAACCTTTAGAGAATCTCCAAAGAAATTGTTAAAAAAAGATTGAGACACATAGATGCGTGTGGAAGTTTTTGTGTATAGCACACACATAGATTTCTGTATTGATTCAGTTAATAAAATGCAAGAATTATTATTCAAGCATTGTTCGTGTGGGTCCTTCAATACAATTTCCTAGACACAGGCTATCACTAGTGGGGATCTATTATGACTGCCATGTTCTCTGAGAACAAGAGAGGAAGCCAGCCAGAATTCCCTTTTTTTCCATCAGAGTGGATAAGGAAAAATAACTTTTGGGAATTTTTCATCACCTTTGATGCTTCCTTTGCCATAATTTTCACCATGTTTGGAATCCATTTTGTTTTGACAATAATATATTTCTAATTGCTCTTTTAAGGAGTGAATTTTCACCTGACCTTCATCTGACCCAGCTTATGGTATTAGATGGGGTATTAGATACATTCCTATCAAGCAACAGCATCAAAAGTCTTATTAAAGCCAAAATATCTATTGCTTCTTTATCCACCTTAAGCCTGTTATCCTGTGTATGATTAGTCAGTGGAATTTGGACACTGGAGTGCTTAAGAGAGGAGTTTAAGGGAAAATCAAGCAACTAGTTGGCTTACAATCTATCCATATCCAGTAGTTATTGCTACTGAAGATTGAGACATATTTTTGCTGAAGACACCATTACACTGTAGTCAACAGGGGTAGATTTATTCTCCAACACTTCTTTGTGGCTTAGTTTGGTTTGGATCTTGTTTTTACCTTTTGAAGCTTATGTGTTTATGTCATCTGGGACAGATACTAGACTGGGCCACAGATCAGGTCTGGGGTAATTCCTTTGTCTCCCGTTTCTCATCATGTGGATTATATTAGTTTCTGATGGGGTTCTTGGAGTATTTCTTGTCCTATCCTGCATTCCAGTGCTGTCAGAATGCATCTCTCTTCCTATGTAATTGAATCAACATAGCTAATTAAATGTAATTATCCCCAATTAAAATGAATGCATTGCTATTGCTCTGATTTCATTGTCTTAAATGGAATTAAATGAGACTGTGCTGTAAGACATTTTTCTTTTAATGTGTCTCTGTTCTATAAGAGTTGTCTGATTTCAGTTTTTATCTGGAACAACTGTGTGGTATTTGGTGTGTTTCTTACACATTCCTCATGGCTGGTGTCATAGCAGGGGGATAATTATGAGGACAGTGAATAAGCCTGGTTCCATGGAAATTTCTACTGGCACGAGTAAAGTAGAAACATGGGATGGGAACTTACTCAGTGACTTCAAGAAAGTCAAATAACTGTGAGAATAGGTAAGGGAATATTAATGTCTGTTTTCTCTCAGGTTTCTGGCTGATAGAAGGAACATCGAGTTGTTTCTGTTTGTCTACCCCTCACTCAGGACTTGGTGCTAATATACCTACCTGATTTAATGACTGGCTACTGATGGAAGGGGCTTTCTGCTCTTCTTCCTTGATTTACACCTGTGCATTCCTGCCCTGTCAGCAGAAACACTCATCAGGTCACTGTAACAGTGAGCTAAATTGGTAGGAAAGTAACAATACAAAAGGAAGTGCAATTTATCTGTCTGTCTAGCTCTCTAAACTGGCTCAGGTTTGGCTCAGATCAGCTGAAGAATTAGGGAAGAAATTCTGGCTGAAGGGGAAGGGAAGGAATGGAGAAAGCCATTTTCACTGGCAGCTGGCTCTTAATAGATTAGTTTAGTCTCTGTAGTAAGGTGAAGAGCGTAACACTCTAAGCTGCATGGGTAAGTCCTCCTTTCTGCATTTTGTCCCTGCCCTTGTGCAGTTAGAAGTGCTTTGACAAGCACAAGGTAATCAGGGCTAAAGTAGGAGAGATTATTTGTAACCTGAATCAGGCTTCCCAATCCAGTGAGCTGTGCATCTGAGATAAGAGGACTGAAGAGGTCAGTGCAGGGTCAGTTTGTGGCCACAGCTGGCCTTTTTCTTGAAGGGCTCTCTGACCTGTGCTGACTTGTTGGCCTCTAGGAAACAGAGAGGTAACCTCAGGGTGAGTCCTCAGAGCTAGGTGAGGGCTGTATCCCTGACTGACCAGTGTCTCTTCATTCTCAGCAGCAGCGAATGGAATTTGGCTTGAAACATCAAGTTCAAAATAGACTTGAAATATCAGGTTCAATTTTGCACAGGGACTTCTGGATCTGTAATGGCAACAAACTTTTAAAATACTTGTCATCTGTTTCACTCTGTTTCACCTTTATCAAGGCAGAGGAAACAGCAAAAGAATTGGAATGGCAGCTCTAAAGCAAGGTTGGTAGACAGTTATAAAATGTTCTAAATAATCACAAAGACCTAACAGTTCTTAAAATCTAACCATACTGGGAATCCCAGTTGTTTGCAGTTAAGAGATTTAACCCAAGAATTTCACGGGATGCTGAAAATTTAAACTCTTGTTTTCTCATAGACAAGTTATTTGTGTGTGGTTTAGTTGTTTTTTAATTGGTTGAAATCTGTTCTTTGTGCACACATACTCATAGTCAAGTAGACAATTTGTGAGTTTCACAGTATTTCCTACTGTGCAAATGAGAGATGCTTATTGCATCGTGTCATGCTTCAGTAACATCCCAAAAGGACAGGGTGTTGGGGAGATGATATAAGAATATCACTGAAACACTACATGGAAATTTTTACTCCTTACTCTTAGAGATGTACATGGGTTCTCCTAACTTTCAATGCTCTTGAAGCAAAGAAAACAAATACTTTGAGCAAACTGCATTTCATTTAGTCTGAATTCAGTAGTTTTGTCTGCTGAGTGATAGAACAAATCCTGTTTATATTCATTCCCTGGTAATAACTGGTGCCACAGAAGAGTTCTGAGGTGTTTTTTTAATAACCTTCTTGAGCAGGTGCATGGAAGAGAGCAGAGAAATTTCTTGTGGATCCAGATCAATTCCATGTGATAGGATACAGGCTTGTTCAAAAGACTAGACGTGGAATGAACTGGGCTTACAGGCCACTTCCGAGAGAGATTTAATACAGTGCACGAGTTCATGCTGTCAACAGTTGCATTTCTGTGATGTGAGATTGTATAACTGGAAAAATGACTCTGAGAAGGAGAAGCTTCTGGTACTTTAGAATGCTATTGTTTTATGACCAGTTTTCTTCTTCTTTGTCTTTATGAGGAAGAGAAATAAAAAACAGTAGCAGAGGAATTCTACTCTGCACAACAAGAAAAGGAGGCCATCAGGTTTGATACAGAAAATTCTGTGAGACACATCAAAGGGAACATCCAAACAGTCCATGTTTAGTGAACAGTAAAATAGGTAGAATGGATCAGACAGTGGTATTATATCTTTGTTTTTTAAATTGGAAGTGCTCTACCAATATGATACAGCTGTATGTAATTCTCTAGGATAATTCTACAGCCCCAGCCTGTGCCTGACCATTCTTTTTTTTCCCATTCAGACAAGGATTTGCATCAATATAGTTGCTTTTGTTGCAGCAAGATATTCCTCTTGAGTATCCTCTTTCCATGTCTGTGTGTTTCTAGGGCTTTAGAAGATTTTCAGTGAACAGGTGTTGTGTACTGTTCAAGTGACTAGCTGAGGGCTTTTGTGGGAAGTCAGACCAATTTACTGTATGTTTGTCTGCAGGGATTTAATGTGTGGTAATGGCCCTGATGAGGCCATGCCATATAGATCTACTCATCTGTGGAAGGAAGCTGTGTCTCCTACTGCAAGGAAAGCAGGTAGGTTTGGTGTAAGATATTCAGAAGGCCTCGATTCTAAACTGCTGAAAATTTCTGTTGTTCTTTGGCAGACTGTGTGATCATAGATTCATAGAATGGTTTGGGTTGGAAGAGACCTTAAGATCATCGAGTTCCAAGTCTCTGCCATAGCAGATGCACCTGTCACTATATACCAGGATGACCACAGCCCCATCCAGCCTGACCTTGGGCACTTCCAGGGATGTCCACAACTTCTCTGGGCAATCTGTTCCAGTGCCTTGTCACCCTCACAGTAAAGAATTTCCTCCTGATATCTAATCTAAAGCTGACTTCTTTTAGTGTAAAGTCATCATCCCCTTGTCCTAACACCACACACCTGTGTAAAAAGTCCCTCTCCAACTCTTTTGTAGGCCCTTTTAGATAGTGGGCTGCTGCTGAATATCTCCCTTGGACCCTTCTTCAGGTTGAACAGCTCTACTTCTCTTAGCACAGGGGAGGTTCCCCAGCCCTCTGATCCTCTTTGTAGCCCTCTGGACTCACTCCAACAGGTCCTGTTGTTCTTCTGGTGGGGGCTCCAGAGCTTCATGCACTAGTCCAGGTGGGGTCTCAGGAGAGTTGAGTAGAGAGGGAGAATCACCTCTCTGAACTTGCTGTATGCATCTCATTTTTCTGTCAGATACCTCCTTTTTCTATCCTTCATTTGACTTGTTTATTTGGATGATATAACTATTAAATTCTCTGTTGTCTGGACAACAGCTTGTTGTTGACAACCTTAATGTTAGCCCGTAAGCACTGCTGTAACATAACCAGCCAATTCACAGAGAGAAATAATGGCAAGAAGATAAAAGAAGAGGAAAATTCCTAATACAAATACATGAAAGAGCAAGACAGTATTGGCTATACGTGTTGGAAAACCAAGGTTTCTGTATGTTAGGTTAATAGCTTCATTATTAATATCTGGAATTTCAAAGAATATCCTGACATGATGCCCAAGGCTTCATGCTGAGAAAATAGCCAAGCTGTTTTCTTTTTCTAAAAGCTGTATAGTTGGTTCCATAAGTAAACATGTGTTCCTTTTGCTGCAATGATACAATTATTTGTATCTACTTTGTTTTTAAGGAAATGAGTTTTTAACCCCGTAATGATAATAGTGATACACAATCCCTGATCAGGACAAAAAGTTGAAGAGCACAGAAAAAGCAATAGGAAAAAAAGCCTGCTGGGATTTCTATGAGGTATAGTATCTGACGTTTTACTTTGAACTTCAGCAGAACTCGTGTGGAATTTACACTGGCTGCCAAAGCAGAATGCTTCAATTTGAAATGCAGTATAAACATGACAACTGTTACTCTGGTCACAAAGTTTATTTACACCTTTGTTGATTTAAGGCATTCTGGTGAAGCTGTAAATTCTTCTGTACGCAACATGGGAACACCAGGCAATGCTAGAAAATTTTATTTTCTGTCACTAACATTGTTGCTTGTTGTCCTTCTTTACACTTATGAAAATACTTTTATGTAACTATTAACACATGCTGATGTGGTTTTTTTCCCTAGGGATTATTCTACTCTAAAATGACTTCAGTCTCTTAAGTGTTCAGTCAAGGAACCAACAGGTATTTTTCAATAACTGTTATTAAATGTGCTTTAGAATTATAATTAATGGTGATTATGGTTTCTGGCATATGCTTAGAACATTGTGTTCTATAATGACTAAAACATGTTAGCAAAATCTTGGGTAGTGGATGTCTGTCTTGTCTTTTTTTTTCTTCTTTTTTTCTTGGCAACGTTAGACCTTCTGTGTGGGACAAATCACATTTGTAATGGGTAAAAGAATGAAATGGATTATCTTCTCATTTTTACTATACCATTTTTTTTTTATTTAACAGTAAAAATATTGCTTTATTTTGTAACTTGAGCAGGTTTTATCTAGCTATTGTTATATATATTAAAGTAGCGTAGCAGATTTTTTTTCCTCTGTGCCTTTTCACAACAAAGGTGGGCTTAAAGATGTGTGAGTAATAGCATGGGGGAGAGCAGTAAAGAATATAAAATAAGATCAGCTTTTTAACCATAAACAATTTGTCTTTGAGGATTTACACTTCAGACAGAAATATCTGGGGCTTAAATACCAACTTACAGGAGAAAGTCAAATCTCCTTCACCTCAATTCATTTAGTGAAACTTGTATTTGCCATTTGAAGCAAAGAAAACCAACATATGATATGGGTGTGAATCTTTGGAATCACAGAATATTTTCTCCCTTTCAGTTCTGTAAAAAGATATGACAAAATGACTAAAGGATTCACCCATGTGAGGTAGGAGTTATGTACTTCTACCTGGTTAGAGGCCTGGAATTGCTTCTGAGTGGAAAGTGAAACATGTGAGTTGTAAAACCAAAAAAGAATGTGAAGGCTGTGAAATTGTGGAATTGGGACAGGTGAGAAGCATAGATAATGAGCATGGGTTGCAGATTTTGTCGAGCTTTGCTATCATAAATTTTAAAAGACACCATTCTTCACCTTTTACTTACCTCTCGGTACTTGCTTTCCAGTCTTGTTTTGCATCAGTTTTCTACCACATCGGTGTTGTTTGCAGAGAGGATGTGTGCCTTGTATAATGGCAAGTTTTAGGTCCAAAGTTCAAGTCAGAATTTGAGAAAAGGCACTTTTGTTTGATAATATTCTCAGAAAACTTAAAATGCAGTGTTGGCCTCATGACTACTATCCCTTCCTTCCTTACCTTCCATCTGTATGTATTAAGACTAGTGTGACAAGAACTTGGCAAAATATCAAAAGCAGTGAACAAAAGTCCAATGGTCAGGGGCAAGAATCCACAGAAGCTATTGAGCTTGAAAAATTTAGGTAAAAATATTTAAAAACTGATGATGACACTCGTGTATCTCTGAACATCTTTATGTACCTAAGAGTATCACCTTGTCAAGGTGTTGAGGGCATTTGTATTTTTACCTATGTCTGTTACTTGTACTTTTCCTGTTAATCCAGTATTTGAGATAAGAATTACAGTAATTTCATGACTATAAGGTGCACCCTTTTGACTAAAATTTTGGCCTGAAGCCAGAAGTGCGCCTTATCGTCTGGTGCGTCTTATATAATGTACAAAGTTGCAAAATTTGCCAAGCCGGAAGTGAGAGCCGCGAGGGGGGGCGGCACCGCAGGAGCACCGAGTTGCGATGGGGGGGCGACCATGGGCGGCCCCAGGTGGCCCCAGGTACCAGGAGCAGCGCTGGCAGGGAGGCAGGGGGCAGCCCCAAGCACCTGGAGCAGCGCTGGCAGGGAGGTGGGGGGCGGCCCTGGTCAGCCCCAGGTGCCGGGAGCAGCGCTGGCAGGGAGGCGAGGGACGGCCCCAAGTGCCAGGAGTAGCACTGGCAGGGAGGCAGGGGGCGGCCCCAGGCACTGGGAGCAGCGCTGGCAGGGAGGCGGGGGGCAGCCCCGGGTTGCCCCAGGCACCTGGAGCAGCAGTGGCAGGGAGGCAGGGGGCGGCCCCGGGCAGCTCTAGGTGCCGGGAGCAGGGCTGACAGGGAGGTGGGGGGCTGCCCCGGCTGGCCCTAGGCACCTGGAGCAGCGCTGGCAGGGAGGCGGGGGGCAGCCCCGGGCACCAGGAGCAGTGCTGGCAGGGAGGTGTTACTACTTCGTTACTTTGTTGCACGTGGCACGGATCCTCACTACAAAAAAAGAGTGCGCCTTATAGTCCAGTGCGCCTTATATAATGTACAAAGTTGCTAAATTTGTCGACTCCCGGGGGTGCACCTTATAATCCGGCGCACCTTATGGTCATGAAATTACTGTACATATTTTTAACTTTTTAGACCTGTTTATGTTCCTGCCTTTGAAAGTGTCAAACTTTCCCACTCAGCAGAGTATACTGGTGAGAGTTAATAAACTCATTTTCAATAGTGATAGTTTCTTTACCTGGAAAAGTTATACCATTCTGATAGTCTCAAATTATTCATGAAACAGACTGTTAATGTCTGGCAATCTGAAGTCACGTTATTCTGTGGTAAGTGCTGATATGACATTTCTTAGTTTTTGTTGCTAATGTTAAGTTGTAGCAGTGTAAAACTGTCTTGTGGAAAGTTAATTTGCAGTTCACAGGTTGTTTTTTTTCCTTCCTTCGTAGCGTGACCTGCAAGAATGAGAGAAGTTTTAGCAAACATCCCAAGCATCAGCTGTTTCATGATATGTTTACAACTTTAGTTAAGGACAGACTTACCTGCAGGTCAGTATATGAAACACATTCATAACCAAGAAGGAGGACCACTGTTTCTTGCCTTCCATGAAGAAGCAAGATGCATAGATATTATCCCGTATTGTTACAACAACACACCTTTCTTTGGAAATTACCAGCAGCACTTCATAATCTGAGTTTTAAACAATCTCTTGTGTATTGGCTTTGAGGAACGGTGCTCGGCTTAGTGGGAGAGAACAGAGGACTGGGTCCTGATGTGATAAAACTTGGATGACCAAAATTCTAACTGCTGTATTTTCTTGATCATTTACCTGTATGTGGTGTCTGTAATCTACGATTTGCTTTTCTATTTTTTTTTTTACTGATTCTATTTGTATTTTGTGGACTGCTACCTTTATAGTGAGAGGCCAATGGCTTCCTTAAAATTCAGATGAATTGATGCCACTTGTTTGTATTTAATTGTATTTCTCTGTATAACAGGATTGGAAAGGATAATCCCTTTTCTTATGCTGCTCTCATTTCTGTGAGGAAAAAGTAAAAAATTTAAAAAAATAGAAGGGGCAGAGAAAGATATTTTCAGGGGAAAAAATGCATTTACAGGATTTTTTTACTATATTCCTTTGCAGTATTGTATTGTGTTTTCCTTTTGAAAGCCAAAATACATTTTCTAAAAAAACCCTTAAGTAGTACAGAAGTCTAAAGAAGGAATCCTAGAGCATTGAAAGGTATTAATGTATAACTTCTAGAATTTGCAGAGGGCTCTAAAAACACCACACAGTTTCCTTAGACCTTTATTCAGTACTAAATGGGGGACGCTTCTTTGATTATCTAAATGTAGTGAGTTTAAAATGGATAATTTACAGTAATTTCACGAATACAAGCCACACCATTTTGACTAAAATTTTGCTCCTACACCAGAAATGTGACTAACACTCAGGAGCGGCTAATATGTGAATAATTTTCTGACATTTCCAGCCCCAGAAGTGGAAACCGGGGTGCCGAGTCGAGCAACCTGCCAGTAAAAGCCGGCATTTCGCGATTGTTACAAATTGTTACTCTGTTGCGCCATGGATGGAGCTGGCTCCCTGCAGGCAGCATGGGGGGGCGGGGGGAGAGGCGGGAGAGCTTCCTCCTTCCCTCCTGTCCCGCAGCCCGGGGGAGAGATGGGGGGGCCCCATGCTGCCATCCCTGCAGCCTGGGGGGGAAGGCAGGGGGCTTCGTGCTCCCATCCCCGCGGCCCGTGGGGTAAGCGGGGGGCTCCTGCCCCCGCCTGCCGCGGCAGGAGCAGGCAGGCTCCGTCCCCGCCCGCCACCTCTGCCGTGGGTGCCGGCAGGCTCCGTCCCTGCCTGCCACCACGGGGCAGCGCCGGGCCAGGGTGAGTGAGCCCAGTGGCAGCGGCAGCCGGCCCCGAGCGGCCCCGCCGAGTGGCCCCACCGAGCTGGGCCCCCTGGCCCCGTCGGCAGCCCCGAGCGGGCCAAGCCTGCACAGCCTTAGCTGAGTCAGTAAACCTCCCGCCATGCCGTGATTCTGTTGCTATTTGGCAACTTTGTTGCACGCGGGTCCTCGCTGCGAATGACAGAGCAGCTTATACTCAGGTGCGGCTTATTTATGGACAAAGAACGAAATGTTTGCCAGCACCCAGAGATGCGGCTTATAGTCCGTGAGGCTTGTATTCGTGAAATTACTGTAAGTGTTTTTTAAATCTAGTATCTCTTTTTTTGTATCTGGACTTAGTACTCACCAGTGGGAGGTCAGTGGCTCAGCTTCATTAGCCAAAAATCTAAGAATAGCTTACACCATGATTTCCCAAGTTCTGTTTGTACATTGTGACATACTTGGCTTATATTTTGGTTTTCTTTGGTGGTTCTTTATGACAGTGATATGGCAAAACAAACCTCTTGTATTAAGAATGAGAGCAACCAGGCAAGGTTGATGAAATAAGCATAAATTTGTAGATATGTAGATAAACTGGATTCTACCCTGGTGCATCTAGTGAAGTGTATTGTAAATGAAACTGCAGTAGAAGAGGCTCTCAAATGTTAACCAGGCTTAGAGAATGACTGTCCACCATTGTAATATCTTCAGGCCAGTTTAAAATCTGACCTACAAATTTTGCACACAGTTATATGGTTGCTGTTTTCTTTCCATGAAAGTCTTGTGCTGTTCTAAAGTGGCCAATTATGGAATCATAAAAAATGGTATTGCTTTGGGCAGAATATTAGCATAAAGGGCTGAGGGTTTGTTAGTATCTATTTGTAAAACATTTATTTTTATGGAAGTATTTTTAGCTATTGGCATCATTCCCAGCTGCAAATGATGAAATGGGAAGAAAACTGCCATGACCCATACACTTCTTCTGTTTCCAAGAAACCTATCCAAACAAATTTTGTCCTCTCAGTTAAAACAACAACAGAAAAACACATAGCAAAGATGTCTAATTTTAGGTTTATTTTAAATAGGGAAATGGGGATATATACTTTCAACAGGCAGTGGAAACAGTGATTCCTTTACTGGTATTTTATGCAGGATTACTGCCCCTGGACACTTTCTTCAAATCTGATTTGTGTTTTCTGCCATGTCTTATGCTGGGGAATCATATGGAGAAATAAAAAGAAGGTAGTTCTATATGGAAATGCAATCCTATTTCAAGAACATTTAAACTAAATAACAATTTATTCCCAGCATAATAGAATTAGAGTTTTTAAAAGCCAGGATAGATTATGATAATTCAAAAGAATGTTTTAAATAAAGCTATTTTTACTTCTGTAATACCTATATTTTTGCATAAGTATATTTTGTGCACTGAAGTTTGCTGTGGGGTTTCTCACTTACTTTGACCTTTTGGGTCTTGACCCAAACACTAAAAGTTTATATCAAAGCATGGTTAGTTTGTTCTTAGAGATAAGCACATATTTTCCTGCATCAGTTCAGTGACAATCAGTGATGGCTGGTAATGCTCATATAATGAAATAAATTTATTTATAGCTGCTACTGTGTTTGAACATAAATGGTTATTAAAAATTCTATGGATTGGTATGTTGAACAGTTGTTGTAGCTCAGTAATCATCTAGTCAATTGATCCTGAATCAAACTGTTTTATATAGGTATTTAAACACTTTTTTATTGCATTTGGTTTATGTTTTGAGTATTTCATTTATAGGCAGTGGGTTATTCAAGCTCCATCCATCCATTTTCTTAGAGTATTAATCTGGTGGAGATTATTAATAAGAGATCCATGCTACCAGGTCAGTATGTCAAAATATTGTTTCTTGCTTGCATAAGGGGATGCATGGAAGTGTCATGCATATGGCTTGTGTTGGTGCTTGAGTGTAAAAACGTTTGTTCTTATGAATGCACACCTACATGTATGTATCTATATTTCTGTATGTAAGGATGGAAATTGCAAATAAACAGATTTCAAGAGTGATTTTACACCATTACTACATAACTTGCTGAATTTCTGGTGTTTCTTATGTTGTGTCTGTTGTTGCTGACCCTAACAAAGAGACTGTAAATCTCCATAATAGTTGGTCATTGCTCTGAGCCCTAGACTTGGTATTTGACTTTATCATATAGATATGTAAAACTCCCATAATGCAGTTAGTGAAGGAAATGAAAGTTCCAGTTTAAGAACCTTTGAAGTTTCACCTCTTGCATTTTTATTTATCTGCTTATTCTAAGTAATTCTGAACTTTTTTTTTTTTTTTCTTGTAGGAAATGCTTCTCAGCCTGGGTGGAATTGAAAGTCTATCTCAGGTAGAATTCCTCATAGTACCTTTGTCCATTACGTTGCATGTCAGTTTATTATGATTAGAATGGTATATACTGTAAAATGCAGTGTACGGATATTCTTGTTTTATGGAAAAAAGCGAGTCTGTTTTCACATGAGCAGTTGGTGTGGGTTATTTCACTTGTTTTCAAATCAGCTGTCCTATAATCTAGCTGCATTCATCTAGAACTTGTACTTAGGAGACTTAAGAAATGCCTCCTGAAGTGGGAGCAGAATTAGAAAAGTCAACTCGATTGGTTCAGTCAAAAGAAACTGTAGACTTTTGAAAGGAGATGAGCAAAGTCACCCTGCACTGTAGCAAATCACTTTGCAAAGGAAAAAGCATACTGATAAAATAAATGTTTTTTTTTTTAAATGTTGAAACAGGTTTAAACGTTGGGGCTATGCTACTACTAGTGCATTACAGAATATTTTTTCATGAAACAACTGCACCACCTATAGGATCTCCCTGTGCAGAACAGTTTAGATTTTTTTTCTTAATGGTATCCTTTATTTTCTTTCTCTACTTGTAGAATAAGGAAACAGTAGCAAATCATTATCTTAATTATGGAGAAGACCAGCATAATGTACACAAGTTGGTCAACGTGACATGTAAGTACAATATCAGAAATGGTAAGATTACTCACAAGCCTTTGTGTGAGGCTTGTGTGAGGCTTAAAATGTTTAAAATACTTGAAGTGGTCATTGAGTAATACACTACTATATTCACATGCATCATCACACAAGTAAAAGCCAAAATTTCTGTAGAAAAAAAAAGCTTGTTTTTCTACATAAGTAATATTTCTTTAAGAAATTAGTATCTTGTTATGCATTGAAATAAAAGAGTAAAATGAGCTAGTTTTGGTTCAAAGAGCTTACACAATGTTTTGCTCTGTTATCTGACTGGTAAAATAAAAATATTACTTTTAGAAAGTGAGAAAGAGTCAATTTATGTGTCTTCCTTTGTTCTATGGACATTTTCCAAAAACTTGCTGCTATTAAAAATCAGAGAATGGGTTATAGCAAGTGGAGCATATAAAGTTGCTAATTTTGTTGAATGAGCTACTTAATGGAATAACGCATGTTTTTCAGATTTGACCTAGGTCAGAGACTAAATTCCTTACATTGTCAAGTTTGTAAGATAATCTCTGTGTTTTACAGATGTATTAGTAGTATCATAAAAATAATGTCTTCTCTGTAAGTTACTTGGTCTGATGTACAATTATTGGCTGCTTCAGATAAATAGGTTAAAACATTTGGACTAATAGATAGTAAACATTTGGACTAATCAAAATATTTGTTCATATAAAAAGTAGTGCTTTTTATACATTGTCCTGAGCTTCATATTACTATGATTCAAATAGTTTTATGTATTTTTAAAATGTAAATTTATTTTAAAGTTTTTTTACAGAATTTTCTGCTGTGGTTTTTCACTAGTAAAGTATTCTGTATCTAAATATTCTGTCAGCCCAGACATCCCTTGCTATACATTACCATCAATCTAAGAATCTATACTTAACTATTGCTGATTTGTGGCTAAATTAAGATACAGTTGAGATCAAGTTCAATATAACTAGGGTTTCATGATTCTATCACGCTGCAGAAAAACAATGGCAATTTTGATCATATAGTATCAGAGAAACTATTTTTAGAGAATCTAAATATGGAGTTTACTTTAATATAAATCATGAACAGAAATACAGACAGGGCCTTAAATTACTGTGCTGTTTAAATATAAGCTGAATATTAACTTTTTACTTCAGGAGGCCTGATTTAGAGTTCTGAAGTTTTACACAAAACCAAGTTTTTACAATGATGTAATAGAGCTGCTTTAGCAGTTAAATTGATACTAATTGTAGTTTGAGAGGAAACATCCTTGCTTGTCCTGCTTGGGTGTATTCTAAGATTTTAAGTGTGTATTTGAGTTTACTTTGAATGTACCTAAGACTTTTAACATATTGTGTAAAGATTTGGTATCTTAATTTTTGCTTTTCAATAAGTATTTCTGTATGTGTTTGAGTCATAAAAGAAAATAATATACTTTGTATTTACACAGAATCACACATTTCCTTACCTTATTTCATATGTTTTTTCTAGACCTTAGTAAATTTGTTATCTGCCAGAGACAGCCATGTGCTTTTTGGTGCCCTCCTTGCTCTGACTAGTTTAGCAGAAAAGTAGGTTCAACTTAATATGCTATAATTAACAAAAGCTTTTTAATGTTTTTCTCTTGACAGAGTATTAAAACTACTCTTTATGAAGAAAACTTAAATGTTCTTAATTTTATATTGAAGCAATAGAAACTAAGTAAAAACTTTGGTCCTTGCAGCAGACTACTTGGTCATGTGGATAACTCTGCAAGAATGGAAGCACAGAATTTGTCTTTGCAATCCTCATGCAGGATTCTGAAATTTCTACTGACTTCCTACATGTAAAAATCTTTTGTCTTCAGTTTAATATAACAGTGCCTCACCATAATCAGGTATTGTTCAGTGTAGTAAATTATAAACTCGTACAGCCAAATCTGTGTATAGCTCATTAATTAGTGGCTAAATTTAAAAAAAAAGAGGGGGAGTAAGAAAGAGCAAAAAGGGAACAGAGTAACTTTCATCCATAATGGTGTTATAGAAGAAAAACTGCTATTATTCATCTTTTGTCCCCTAGACTTCCCGAAACTCTGATTCAGTTTAATTTTTTTTCAATGTCCATGTTAATTTAAATGATGTTATGCATACATTTTCAATTTTCATCTAACTTTCTTCGCTAAATGAAAGGTAGGATTTTGTGTTAAATTTGGACTGGGCGAGAAAGAGTTTGGAGTATATTGCAAATGCTCATAGAAATTGTGATTATTTTAAAAAATGTACTCCATTTGCTTTATTACCAGTGACATACAAAATATATTTGTGTCTTTATGCATTCACATTTACTTTTTTTGTACTGGGAAATTTGGAAAATTGTTGTTGTTACCCTTGACCCAGCATATATTTGTGGTTGTGTTAGTGTGCATATGATATTATTACTTAAGACTTGGGAAAAAATAATTCATCAAACATACAATGAAGGAGGCAAAAGAGCAATGTGTGTTTTTTATATACAGTAATTTCACGACTATAAGGCACACCCTTTTGACTAAAATTTTGACCTGAACCCGGAAGTGTGCCTTATAGTCCCGTGTGCCTTATATATGGACAAAGTTGTGAAATTTCCCAACACAGAAGTGGGAGCTGCGAGGGGGGGCGGCGCCGCAGGAGCGCCGAGCTGTGCGGTGGGGCAGGGAGACAGTGGCCCCGGTCCAGCAGGAGCGGGGCGGGGAGGCAGGGAGCCGCCGGCCCTGGCCCGGCTGGAGCGATGAGGTGGGGACCGGGAGCCGGTGGCCACGGCCCGGCTGGAGCAGGGTGAGGAGGCAGGGAGCTGCTGGCACCAGCCCGGCAGGACCGGTGCGTGGGGAGGGAGGCGGGCAGCCCCAGCCACTGTGCGGGGAGGGAGGGAGGGAGCCGGTGGCCACCCTGAGCCAACTCAGAAGTGTGAGCTGCGGCTGCGCCACGGCAGCCCTGAGCCACCCCGGACTGCGGGCAGCCCCTGTTACTAATTCGTTACTTTGTTGCGCGCAGTGCAGCTCCTCGCCGCAAAAAAAAAGTGCGCCTTATAGTCCGGTGCGCCTTATATAACGTATATATTGGCCACTCCTGAGTGTAAGCCGCATTTCCGGGGTGGGAGCAAAATTTTAGTCAAAATGGTGCGGCTTATAATCGTAAAATTACTGTAATCACAGAATAAACTGAGTTTCATGACGTTTAATACAAAAAAACTATGCAGCTTAAAATTGACATGTTGTTTCACAAACTATTTCTCTTTTCTTAAGAGTATGATATTTCTGAGATAACTTCCTGGCTTTCTATCTCCAGAAATAAACCATTCTTAAAATCCTTGGTTGTATTCCAGACCTAGTCAAAAATAGAAATGTTAAGGACATTATTAACATCAGCTAAAAGCTGTAGTCAGCTCTTAAACTCTAAATGTTAAATCAAAGCCTTCAAGTTAGCTTAAAACCCAACTAGAGATATTCCTGGAGGAAATGAGAGACCAAAAACCTTAAATAAGAAAGAAGTTCTTGCATATTTCAAAACTGTTGGTTAAGAGAAAAAAAATGAAAGTAAGTCTAGAAAAAATATTTTTTATTTTTCTTGAGCACTAAAGTTGTCAATAAATTGTACTGATTTACACAATTTTTATCTAAACAATATAACTATATATTTTAGGCTGAGTCTGATTTCAGTAAAATAAAATATCACTTGTTTAAAATAAACGGTTTTAACAGAGATGTTTTCTGCATTGCCGTAACAGTGCATGGTAACTGTGGTGTCAGTAAATTGCTTAAAAATTGATGGTACAATGTGCAGAGCTGGAAAAAGAAGTTTCAAACTTTACTTTTTCTGCTCATTATGTTAAAAGACAGCGACATCTCCATTTGTTTAAACTCCAGCCAACATCCCCCTTTCAGATCAGGACACAGCATCAAGCATGTTCATTTTAGTTAGAATTCCACTCTACGATAGCACTGTAGTAATTTTAAATCCTACTTTCTTTTTGCTATTATAACTTCAAGAGTTGTATGGTGAACAAGGTGGAGCAACTCACTTGGGTTAAAAACAGAGGAAAAAGGTGTGCAGCTCTTTCAGTTATGTTCCAAGGAGGCCAATCTGAGTAACCTGTAAATGTTTATATCATTTGGTGTCAAAGGGCTCTTGGATCAGGCTGTTGGGAGCTTCTGCTTCTGCTGTAGCTGCTCTGTCCTTGTCACAGCCTTTGCAGCAGCCTGCAGTAATCCTGGTAGCAGACAGAATGTGTTTGACTTAATGACGCCACTGCACAGCCCAAAACCTAAGCTTAACCATGGTCTAAGCTTAATTCTACCTTCATGAACAGTTGAAGAAAACATCAGGAACTGCAGAAGGGCCTCAGCAGAGCTGACACCTATTCCCTTCAACTCTTCTAGAGAGAAGAGTAATCTCTGTCAGGGACCTTGTCAAGTAAGTGGGAGCACACTCCAACTTAATCTACCAGTGCCCATCAATCAGACCTATAAAGTGGATAGAATAATGGGGGACACATGGTTCCATGAAAATGGAAGCTGAAGTCAGTATGGTTTTCACAAAATCCTACAGAAAGCACAGACAGACTTGTCAGGCTGTTGCTTTTGGTGTTTTTCCAATTTATTTTTATTGAGACTTGAATTTTGTTCCTGACAATTCAAAATATGGTGCCACATGGTGACAGGAGATCTATTGCTGCAATTTCCTTCACCTCTAGAGACAGAAGCATTTCTTCTTTACCTGTTCACAGGCTGTCTTTATGGTATTGGTTTAAATGTAATAATGATTTAAGTCTTACACATATTTAAGCTTATATTTTAGGTGTGCAATAGGATGTTGAGAACTTGTCCATTGGTATTAGCTTCTGATTTATCTGAACATTGCATTTTATTTGTGGTTTGCATGCAAAGGGGCACTATTAATGCTGACCTTTTTCTGTTTCCGGGCAAATGCAATATATACAATAGCAAAGCTAATTTTACCCAACAAAGAAAGGAATGCTGAACAAACCAGTTTATTACAGGCAACTCCCTTTATTATCATTGCATGGTGAAAGCCCCACAGTCCCTGAGAAGTTTTTTATCAATTAAAGTTTATTTTGAAGTAAAAATCGTATTTAAAGGGAATCCCCTACCCTAAAACAACAAATAGCCCAGGAACTGAAAGTTAAATAGCAACTCAATTTCTGTTCTGATTTATTTTGTTTCTGGCACCTTGTGTAGTGTAAAGGAAAGTCAGTATTTTTCTTGTGATACTCTTTCCTCTACTTTTTCAGGCTGTCTAGCATCAGATCTTCTTTACAGAGCCTTGATCTTCATTGCAACTCGCTCTAAACTTGATATTCTACTAATATCTGTTATTTCTGGATGTTAAATAAAATAAAGGAATGTGATGTGGCTGTTAAATAAAATATGTGAAGCTAACATATAAAATAGAGAAAATTTAAGTGTAGAATAAATATGGGCCAAATAAGCATAGAATGGCTCTTGATTTCTCATGCCATAAATGTACTGGTATGAATCAACTTAGGTTAAAGGTTATCAGTAGTAATTAATTACCTGGTAGCTTTTCTCAGGCTCTGTGCAGGCTCTCTAAGGCTCTTTAAGATACAGGAATGTATCTGTAGTGCTGGAGGTTCAGGGATGAGCACAGCTGCTGCTGGACTAGTTGGCAAAGTTCTTAACACAGTTGAATGCATTCATGATCCTGCCTCTCACCTGATCTTTGTTCTGACAGAGCCACTAACATGGGGCTACTCCACTATCTAATGAGGGAGGTGTGCTTGGATAGTGAAAAAAAGCATCTCCAAAAAAAAAAATCTTTCACATCATAGCTCTTTTGGATTAGAATTGGAGAATTGGAGAGCAGATTCAGTGCAGTAGGTACCTTTCTGCTGCAATAAAGTTTTATGGTGCACTTCATCTTAAGGATAAATACAAACTTTCCTGGGGGTTAGGTATATGGAACTAACATGCAGTCTAAGAACCTAGGGCATATGCTCAGTATAGTTGCCTCACACAACTTTAAGGAGCTTAACTTACGCCCACTGAGATTTTTAGATTCCAGAAGAATGTGTTTGAAATAATTCACAAGAGCTAGTAGAACAGCTGTAGTTGGGTTAAACATGAAGCCCTGTGAATTAATAATGGACTTAATGATCACACATGAAAACTAAATCTGTTTTGGGCAAGAAGTATATTTTTTATGCAACCTTGTTCAGCTTCTCATACTGCTACCTGTATTACCTTTAAAAATGTTATTGGCATGAAATACAGTTGCAGCTATTGGAATATCCTTTTTGAGTTTCACAGATATTTTTCTTAGAATTCTTGCAATGCTGGTGTGGTTGCTTTACTGCTCCACTCTGTGTGTTTTCAATTATTAAATTTTCAGTTTCTTTCTGCTATGCTACCTTAGTGATCTTAATTCATGCCTTTGTTTGCTCAGCTATAAATGTGCCTTATCATTGAGTCTTGACAAATAGAACTAAAGATGAATTGCATCAAAGCAGACATATTAAATACCTGCCAGTAGCTGTTTTAAAGAGCTTTCTTTGCATTGGAACTAAGGTATATGAAGATAGAAGCTGATGTCATATATACAGAGAACTTTATGTACAAATTTATGGTCAAAAAATTGAGTAATCTCTTATTTCCTATCTCTGTTAGAACTTATGGTATTTCATACTGCATTTTTCAGAAAATTGCTTTTTTACTCCAGCGTTACAATCCCACTGATAACCTTTACTTTTTTCAGCACTGAAGAAGAAAGCAGGTCTCATGTCTTGAGCTATCTGCAAATGGAAAGAGATGATCAAGATTTAAGTGTACCTCAGCATGTGCTGTAGCTATCATCGCCAACTTTTTTTTTCACTTGTTTTTCCCCCCTAAATGTCCTTGCATACTTTTAAAATACAGGAGGAACTTAATATATTTTAATTCCCTTTGTTATCAGGTTAATAAGCTAATCTGTCATTTAAATACAAAGTTTGATAGTGTGTAATGTATCAAGGGGAATCCTCGTTGTTTATCAGGCTTTTCCACATGTATTAAAAATCTCTCATTAATTGAAGTGCTTTTCCTACTGAAGTGTTATGCTTTCAGAGCCTTGAGATTTCTCTTCGGTGTGGAAAGAAATAGATATATTTTTTAAAGGTATGTTAACCATGAGTTCTGTAAAACTCTTTCAGGATAGCTTTCAAAAGTCCAATTAGAAAAAAATATTTTTTTAATGTAATTTGTTTCGTAATGGGCAATTTCTGTTCTGTCCACAGCTGCAGATAGTCATCCCTGCATTGCATCAGTGCCAGTCTACAAGACTGTATATTCAGTGATGGGACTTGTGTGCTTGCCAGACAACCTAGTTCTGTGTGGGCTTCTTCCCCCCCCATGAATCAACCTTTTATATATGTTGAGGACAGGTTTAAAACTGCTGACAATAAAACATACTTTTACCCTGAAGATTAGCAGGTGCGATTTGCAGCCCTTGATAGTAGCAATTAACTGGAAGCAGTTAAATTTTTTCTCTGAGCCCGCTACTCCTTCACCATGGTCTGATTTTGCATCCAGCTGTTCACTGAAGAGTGTTACTAAAGGTTTGGATCAATATGGACAAAATGTTTTCCATCAATTACACGGTTTTACTTGTAAGATGACCATTTCACCAGGCTTGCTACAAAGGCCATGTGAAATCTTACAGTGTGATTTGTGGCATTAGAATAGCAACTAGAGTGTCCAGGAGGTCTGCCTGTCAGTACTGTTGCTGTATGCTTTTATTATGTAACATAAATTGACTAAAATTCTATATATGACTTTTCTGTTATTTTTAAAAAGTGGATTTTGTACTGAAAGTGCCTCAGTTCATAATGAATTTCCATGGTTGGTGATAAATTTTTTAAGAATCTGGACTAATCTACTGTCTTTTGATTTTTCCAAATGCCTAATCTGCTTTTCTACTTATTCCAGAAGTTTAAAAAGAAACAAAACTTCAGTCAAGCATCAAACTAATCAATTGTTGCCTCATATTTGTTGGCTTTTGCTTTTCTCAGTCCTTTTCATCTTTTAGACTAGGACTCTTGGCCGAAATTTCTAAGATGGGTTTAAGATTCTCTGCAGACAAATGTTAATCCTATCACTTAGTGCATTACAAGAAGAAACTCAGATACAGTGATAAAAAGCATAAAAGAAAGTACTATAAGAAAAAAAGTAAAATTACTGGAAATTCAGAAGGTGCACCGATTTTAAAGACTTCTACTTGTTTGGAGTATTGGCATTTATCTTAATACCCAACCAATGGGGGCTGAAGTCTGACTTTTAAAAGGGACTTAAACTCTTATGGTATGTTGTGTTAGAGGCTTAATATTTTACTACATTAGTGAAAAATGTGTACTATTTAGGAGGTTCTGAATTAAGTTTTAATAATAAACATTGAACATTCTCTGCTATAGATTAATAGCTCCTGTGTACATTGTTTCTAAAATATAAAAAAAAAAAATTGCACCTTTTGAGACTTTTCCCTCCTGACTTGTTTGAAATTTTCATTGATGTTGGATATTATGTGCATGATATCAGAGTTTATTAAGGGTTGATATCAAAGCTAAATTCATTAAAGGTAAGTAAAAGCCTTAAACCTTCATAGTTTTAAGAAGTTGTATTCTTGCATGTAGTTAGCACAAGAAAGGCATAAAATAGTTTAAATTTGTTTATTTATCATTTAATTTATTACTAGGAGGATGTATTGAAGCAAATTTCTGAAAGTATTGAGAACATGACTCAGAATAAGGAAGGAGGAAATTACACAATTTTAGAGCACCTTGGCAGTGGAGCTTTTGGAAGTGTATATATGCTAAACTTTTCTTTTGCTATTATTTTACATATTTGAGGGAATGCTTAATGAAGAGGCTCCAATACCTGTTCTAGATACAACTATCCCTTGAATTTCAATTGGGAAATGTAGGTGCTAAAAGGCTTTTGTAGATCTGAGCTTGTTGTTACTGTTTGCTGTGATTTTGTTTGTTCCATGTTGTACTTTTAATATTGACCAGGTTATCTCTTAGGTTTCCTACATTACTTTCTCTTAATTCCTTTCTACTAACAGCCTTTTCCTATTGCAAAGACGAATAAATCTGTGTAAAACGACAAAAATTCAAGCATATTTCATCTGAAAAGCAACACTGGGCACAGATAATGTTGCTTCAAACACACCGTGCAAGTTCAGAAGTGTACTGTTAACCTGTACTGTTAGATTGTAGTTTTTTTACTAATCACATCATACCTCAAAAAAAAGCTATGATAAATTCTGTGAGAAAAGTTTGGACTCTGATGGCTAATATGGTAGCCATAATACCATTCTTCCTATCCCCACCCTATATTTATTGTACAATGGTTTTACCTTGTTTATAGGTTAGAAAACATAATGGACAACATCTACTGGCAATGAAAGAAGTCAGTTTACACAATTCAGCATTTGGAAAGGACAAAAAAAGAGACAGCAGTGTAAAAAATATTGTGTCTGAATTAACCATAATCCAAGAGCAGGTATGTCTCATGAACTCGAGTTTGATATGTGTCAGCATTCTGAATTATAACCTTTGAGTTCTCAGATGGAAAACTGCCTGGTGGAAAAAGACCTGGCATGTTGGTTGGCAATGTGCCCAAGCAGGCCCATGGCATCCTGGCCTGTATCAGCAACAATGTGGCCAGCAAGACCAGGGCAGTGACTGTCCTCTGGCACTTGGCACTGGTGAGGCAGCGCCTTGAATCCTGTGTTCAGTTCTGGGCCTTTCACTACAAGAGGGGCATTGAGGTGTTTGAGCTAGTCCAGAGAAGGGCATAGGAGCTGGTGGAGGGTGTGGAGCACAAGTGCTATGAGGAGTGGTTGAGGGAGCTAGTTGTGTTTAGCCAGGACTAGAACTCTGTTTTCCTCCTGATTACTCCAGTAATGTGTGGCATTTCTCTGCATTTGGGGTAGCAGTGAAGATGCACTGGAGTTCCTAAACAAGTTTGTGGAATCTTTGTAATATGCTTCCTTCCTACATGTAGCTAAACATTTTAAATACTGTGCCATCTGTTTAACTATTCTAAGCATCTACATTTCTTTTCTCATTGTAGCTTTATCATCCAAATGTTGTACAATATTATGGAACCTTCTTGGAAATTGAGTATAAATGTGGAGAATTACCACAGTGTACATAATGAAGAAATAGAAGTATATAATAAAGCTTACAGGTGGGCAAGAGTGTCTCAAATTTGGGTACAGTAGTTTCACGAATACAAGCCGCACGGATTATAAACCGCACTTCCGGTGCCTCGACAATGTTGCTGTCTTTGTCAATAGATAAGCCACACCCCGAATATTAGCCGCACTTTCGTTCGTCGCGAGAATCCGTGCGCAGCTTTCACAAATTGGCCAATTAGTAACAGGATCGCGGCATAGCGGGCTTTACTGGCTCGGGGCGGGGCCAGGAAGGCTCGGCCCGCTCATGGTTGCCGACGGGGCTGGGTAGCCCAGCTCAGCGCCACGGCTCGGCGGGGCTGGCCGGGTGGTGCTGCCGCTGCCGCCGGGCTCGCTGGCCCCCCTCTCCCGTCAGCACCGCCCCGCTGCCGCGTTCACTCGCCCTGCCAGCGGGCTGCCGCCACCGCCGCCGGGCTCGCCGGCCACCCCCTCCCGTCTGCACCGCTGCCGTGTTTCCTCGCCCTGGCCGGCACTGCAGGCCCCCGCACCGCCGGGCTCCCCCACGCTGCTGGCCCCGATTCTGCTGGGCTTCCCCCGCTGCCAGGCAGCCCCACCCGCCGGCCTTCCTGCTTCTGCCATGCTCCCCTGCACTGCTAGCCCCAGTTCTCCCAGGCTCCCCCGCCCTGCTGGACCGGGCTCTGCCGCCCCCCTGCCCCGCCCTACTGGCTCAGGCTCTGCCGCCCGCCCCCCACACTGCTGGCCCCGCCTCTGCCAGGCTTTCCCACCTCTGCCGGGGCCGGCCGGGCTCCAGCTTGGCTTGGGGCTGCCGCGGGCTCTCACTTCCGTGTTGGCAGCTTTTAGAATTTTGTTAATGTATTAGCCGCCCCGGAATATTGGCCGCACTTCCGGGTTTCCACCAAAATTTTGGTCAAATTGGTGCGGCTTGTATTCGTGAAATTACTGTAATAATCTTTCTTCCAGAACTGCTACAAGTTCAAAGAGGTCTACATTCCTTTAAAATTGAAAAAAAATTATGAGAAATAGTATTTGTATTTGTTTATCTATCAGTAAAACTAGATGCAATATAAACATGTAGCAAGCATCACTATTCTCCTCTGAAGATCCAAAGTTTGCAATTGAAATGCTAAATAGGGAGATTGCCAGCCGTATTGTTTTAATTTTCTTTTCTATAAAGAGTTATCTACATACACCTGCCTGCTGAGTGATTATGTGGCAGTGATTTCCTCACTGTGATATAAATTGAGGAAAAAAATCAAACAAAAATAATAGAACTAGATTAAGGTGTATATGTCTGTACAAATAAAAATTTTAAAGTGTAGAAAATAACAGCTTTTAAAATACATTTGAACTTCAAATACTCTGTTTTAAAATGGTTTCTATATAATGTTCTATTAATTTCTTTTACGAGATGACAGATTGTACATAGTCACGGAGCTCATAGAGGGGGTGCCATTGGGAGGACACTTTCACTCTTTGAAGGAGAAACAACAGTTTACTGAAGACAGAATATGGCATATATTTATCTAAGTAAGGGCCTCCATTCTTTTTGCAAAGATTTTCCTACATATAATTAGTAGCACTATATTTTTAGGCTAATAAATGGCAACATAACTAATATATAGTCACTATTATATAGCTGTGAATTTAATGTGCCTTTATTTGGGTTGTAGTTAAGAATCTTTGTAAGGCTCTTTCTGATTGTTTTTAAGCTTTGTCTAGCTCTTCATTATTTGCATAAAGAGAAAAGGATTGTTCATCAAGATCTCACTCCGAATAATGTCATATTGGGGGATAAATACAAAATTACAATTAGTAGAACTACTTTGCTCAAAGACAGTTTCTCAAGATGTAACTGAGAAGCATTTCCTTACTGAAACTCTGAGAAGGTTTCAGATTCCTGGGTGTTGGTAGTCATACTTGGAAGCTAGTAAATTATACT
Organism: Catharus ustulatus; assembly: GCF_009819885.2. Taxonomy (NCBI): domain Eukaryota; kingdom Metazoa; phylum Chordata; class Aves; order Passeriformes; family Turdidae; genus Catharus; species Catharus ustulatus. The sequence continues at coordinate 41,117,104 of NC_046221.1, read as the reverse complement.
GTTGTGTGAAATCATTGAATCACAGAATGGACTGGATTGAAACTGACCTTAAATATAATCTATTTTCAACACCCCCTGCAGGGGGGCCTTTCTCTAGATTAGGTTGCTCAGAGTCTCATCCATCTTGACCTTAAACACTCCTAAGGGTGGATGACCTGTTCCAGTACCTCACCACCCTCACAGTAAAGAAATTTTTTTCCTAATATCTAATCTAAACCTGCTCTTTTCCAGTTTGAAACAATTCCTCCTTGTCCAGTCACTATGTACTGCTGTTAAAAGTCCCTCTCCATCTTTCTCAGAGGCTCCCTTCAGGTACTGGAAAGCCACTGTGAGGTCACCCTGGAGACTTCTCTTTTCCAGACAGAATAATCCCAATTCTCTGAGCCTCTTCTCACAGCAAAGGTGCTCCATCCCTCTGATCATCTTGTTGGTCTTCCTCTGGACTCACTCCAGCAGGTCCATGTCCTTCCTATGCTGAGGCTCCAGAGCTGGATGTGACACTCCAGGTGGAGTCTCACCAGAGGGAAGAAGAAGGGCAGAATCCTCTCTCTCATCCTGCTGGCTGCTTCAGATGCAGCCCAGGACATGTTTGGAGTGGCCATGGCTGGGTCATGTTCTCTCATCCACCAGCACTTCCAAGTCCTTCTCTCCAGGGCTGTTCTTGATCTGATCATTCCCAACCTTTGTTGATATCCTGACCCAGGTGCAGCACCTTGCTCTTGGTCTTGTTAAACTGCGTCAGATTCCCATGGGCCCATTTCTTGAGCTTGTCCAGGTCCCTCTGGATGGCATCCCATCTTCCAGGTGTGTCATCTGCACCACTCAGCTTGGTGTCATCTGCAATTTGTTTAGACTGATCCCTTATCTATGTCATTAGTGTATATATGAAATAACAGTGTCCCAGTATGGACCCCCGAGGGCCACTACTTGTCACTGGTGCCCATTGGGACTTTGAGCCATTGACCACTACCTTCTGGATGCAACCATCCAACCAATTTCTTATCCATCTAGCAGTCCATTCGTTAAGTACTGTTGTGGGGAGCCATGTTAAAGGCTTTTCAGAAGTCTCAAAAAATGACATCTGTAGCCCTTCCACTGTCTACTGATGTAGTCACTCCTTCATAGAAGGTCACTAGGCTGGTCAGAAAGGACTTGCCCTTGTTGAAACCATGCTGACTGTCTCAAATCACCTCCCTGTCCTACATTAACTTTAGCATAGCTTCTAAGAGGATCTGTTCCATGACCTTCCCAGGGACAGAAGTAAAATAATTGCTAATGCAAATTTTGTGTCATCAGCCATGATTGTATCTTTTTCAGCTGTGAATGGCAAATATGATGGAGGAGATGATTTAGCCTTAAGATATATAAACTATAGTTATTCTTCAAGGCCTGTTTTTATTTAGCAAGAATATTGAAAGAACCAGATTATAGAGCAAGTGCTAATGAACATACAAAGTATAACAACTGTCTATTCTATTCTAGTCCAATTCTGTCATGAAATTGTTTAGTATCCTTCAGTTTTTCCCAAATCAGCTGCAGTGAGGTGCTATTTGTGTAAGTCTGTAGTAGTGAATATTCTTGATGTATACTTCTTTAACCAGTGTGGAGAAAGGAACTCAGGCAGGTTCTGGGACAGACTTTGAAAGTGGTATATGTGTAAACAGTACAAAGCATGGCATAGTTTTAGTCTTTGAGTGAATTAATGTGACCTAGTACAAACACAGCAAGCCTTCCAGGCAATTCAGATCCTGTAGTTTTTAAGTTCTCAAAGAACTACTGCATATTTTCTTGTTGCTCGTGACACAGAAGAAAATAAACAATTTGAATGCTCCAGAATTGTTGTGAGAAGTCTTTACAAAAAATTCCATTTCTTTTCTTTAAATATAACTGAAACATGTAGGCACGTGCACACACTCATCCACAAAATGCTCAGCTATAAATATTTAGCAACTATTGTTTCTTAGTAAATATTTTTACCTCATGATGTGCATATTTAAATTAATTTGTTATCAAATTGTATGTGCTAAACCCCCTCGGATTCTTAGTAATGATGCAGTTTTGGAAGAATGTGATTTAATGGTGCATTTATCCTTGAGTGATGAAAATAAATATTCAAAATATGATTTAGAAGTATCATATAATTGCATTTTATATCAACACACTGCCACTGAGTGGCACTCTTGTCTCAACCACCTTTCCTTATCTTTAGTCTATTCTAAATATGGAGAAGTCTAAATGTTCTTTCAGGGGTAATCTCAAAATTGCCCTTGAAAAGCATTATGTTTCTGTCAAAGATTTACAGAATTCAGGAAAATTGGAAGAACAGAAACTTATTTGGATCACTTCTACAACCATTAGTGCAAAACTATTGTAGTATTTAAACAAACACTCACTTCATTTAGTCCTACAACCAGTACAAGTGTAGTACCTATTGAATTTTTGGGGCAGATGAAGAACTTTATCTATTGTTTCTGAATTTTATTAAGCCTTGTTTTTTTATAACCTCAATGAAATTAAGATTAATTTACTTTCTCTCTGATGCTAGTCAGTATGTGCTGTATAGATGCATGCTGTGTTCTTGTTCCTAACTCATACAGTCTGTGTACCAAAGACTGGAGCATTTGTGATCTTAATGATTATATCTCACAACAGTTGAGGCTAAATGTACTGTCCATTTAGTACATTTCAAGTGTTCTTGGTGAAAACTTGCCCTGATTTTGTTTGGAATGGACTTAATTCTCTTTCCTGTAACTGGTACAGTGCTGTGTTTTGAATTTAGTGTGACAGTAATGTTGATAAGACACTGAGGTTTTAGTTGTTGCTGAGGAGTATATACTCTAAAACAAGGACTTTTCAGTTTTCCATGCACTGCCAACAAGGAGCTGCGCAACAAACTGGGGGCAGGGAGTGCATCCAGAATGGCTGACTTGAACTAGCCCAAGGGATATTCCTTACTATGGAATGCCATTCCCAATATATAAACTGGGCAAGTTGGCTAGGAATTGCCAATGGCTGCTCATGGACTGACTGGGCATCCTGGTAAGCAACTGCAGTGAGCATAATTTGTTTTTCGTGAGTTTCATTCTGCCCCACCTACTTTTAATTACAATTGCTATTAATATTATAACAAATTATAATCCTATAATACTGAAATATTGTAGTATTTTATTTTGTTTCAGTCATCAAACTGTTCTTACATTGACCCATGAGTTTTATTTTCTTATTTTTGCGATTCTCCTTCCCAATGGGGAAGGTGAGAAATTGAGTGTGTGGTGCTTAGTTGCTGGCTGGGTTAAATCATGACAAAGTTACAACAAAATGCCACATGAATGTGAAGCATATGCTAAAATGCTGAGAAATCTCTGAATTGAATTTATCCTGTCAGCTTTTATAAAAAGAGAAGGTCTGCTTTAAGATCTAGTAAAAACTGTACTTCCGTGTTTACAAGCTACACATGCATACTAAATAGAGAGAATTCAATTGTCTGGAGTCTTTCAAATCTGAAAATGGACACAATGCTTTGACCTAACTAGAGTAATGTTCCAGTGGACTACGTGTGAGGAAGTGTTGTGGGACTGTGAAAGTGGGATATGGCTGACATTATTTTGATTTATAAAAGAATCTCATAATACTGCTTTATTTTCTTTTCCTCAGTCAGTCCTTCTGGAAATAGTAACTCTTGTTAATCACTTGCTATGAGAATCTGCAGGTTGACAGTATAACAAAGGCAGATCATTCATCTGTAACTAATGTTCTTAAAAAATATTGTCTTTAGAGAGGTGCCTTGGTTTCAGACTCTTATGGTATTTTTTTATTTTTAAAAAAATAGTAAAATTATCAATACACTAGAGAAAGACCTTCTAGAGATTCAGACTTTAATTCTTCAACAACCACACCAATGTACTGCTTTCAGAAAATTCTTGGATTCACAGATAGGCATTTCATACCATGTACATGAGAATAGGGCCACACACATTCCAAATCCCTTGAAGATCTCTCATACAGTTTCTGCTTTTATGTTGGTGGGAAAGGATAGGTGCGCACAGAGTGGGAGACACTGCCACCTTGCTGTCAGAGCAGAAAAAAATAAACCTGCTAAAGAATTATGCTTGATTATCCTGAATTCACGGAGAAATATTTTACAGGTGGCCCGTGTAGAACAATTGCAGCAGAACTTGGTAGGCAGGGACCTATGGTGAAAGAAAACAAGAATTCATTCAAGGAAATCTTCAGCTGGCCTGGCACAATGCAAGATTAAATTTGAGGGACCTCTTCTAGGGATGGTCTCTGAATATCTAGTATAGGTCTTACTGAAAAAGAAATACCTGAGATAATACCTCACACTCTGGTGAGACCTTACCTGAAATACTGTGTCCAGCTCTGGGGTTCTCAGCACAAGAAGGATATGGACCTTTTGCAGTCAGACCAAAGGAAGATTTTGAAGAGGATTAGATGTCTGAAGCATCTCTCCTATGAAGAAAGGCTGAAAAAGTTGGCATTGTTCAGCCTGGAGAAGAAAAAGCATTAGAAAGACCTTAGAGCACCCTTCTGTACACAAAGGCAACTATAAGAGAGCTGAAGAAGACTTTTTACAAGAGTCTGTAGTGGCAGGAGGGTAGGGCTTATGTGCGGTACCTGTAGGGGGTATGGCTTCTAACTGAAAAAGAGTAGACATATTAAATACGAGGAAGAGATTCTTTATCTGGGGTGGGGGTGGGGGGAGGGCAGGTTATGAGGCTGTGGAACAGGTTTCCCAGAGACGTTTTGGATGCCTCATTCCTAGAAGTATTCAAGGTCAAATTAGACAGTTCTCAGCAATCTGGTGTAATGAAGGGTGTCACTGACCATGACAGGGAGTTTGGAGCTTGATAATCTTAACATCCTTTCCTACCCAAACCATTCTACAATAATTGTATTAAGAACTTTTGAATATTCATAGTCACATTATGTTTTCTTTTTCTTAAGTAATGTGTATGGTTAGATACTTTCTTTATTCAGTTCTTCCTTTATTATTTTGTTTTTAAACTTATGCAAGACACAAATGAAAATTCTAAGCCCAGGAGGTGGTTCATTCTAATGTGAAGATTGTATAACTTGTTTTGTATATCCCAGGACATCTTTTACACAAGTCAATTAAACTTGAGTTGTCCTAAACTTCTTCAGGCTCTTTAAAGTTGTGTGTTGCAAATGTAAATAGACATTTGCAATAGGATCCTAGCCAGACTGTTTCTGACTGTAGAGAGCTTTAAGCATGTTGTTGTTTTGTAGTCTCTAGAACTGTCCACTCTACTAATTTTCTATTTAATTTCTGACATAAATTCCATAAGAAGAGGTCCATAACTACCATCTCTTATGCTGGTACAGCATTTGATAATTGATTGAGCTACCAATACTATGAAAATATAAATATTAATCATGCCAACCTGCAATTTCTCGTTCTAAATTGATAGAAAAATATTACCAAAACTGTACATCTCTGGTCAGTTTGAAAATCGGATGTATTGTTCCAGACACACACAAAAAAAGGTGGAATTCCCCCAGGTGCAACCTGGATGAAAGTTGTTTTGTATAGGGTTTTAAAGATTCATTGAACCAATATTATCTGTGACTTTCCTTCTAATCTGCCCAGCCTTTTTATATAAGTCATTGGGAAGTTACAGTTCTAAACTGAAAATGTGTATCTGCTTTTATTGCAGCTATATTTTACTGCAGCTGTGTTTTGTTTCTAGCACAGTGTATTTCTGTCTAGAGCTCCATCGCTGCATCTGTTTGTAGGACAAAACAGAATAGTCTGTAGAGCATCACTTTTCCTCAGTGTCATTTAGTTGCAGCAAGGTTTAGACCTTGATGGTCAGAGGCCTGTGTGGAATCACTTGGACACCTTTCAGAGCTGATATCAAGGAGAATTGTGAAGGGTACCATAGTCTCTTTCAGGAAGTGTGTTCTGTTTAATGTTTAATACACATGATAAAATAGCAGCTGGAAGGATCTGTATGGGTCTGAACCTAGGATTATACAGTAGCAGAATGCTAGTTTTGAGACAACTCAGCTGTTGGATAAATTTCTAATCATGGCAGGCAGACATGGAGTGTCAGAATGGCTAATTGAATGTGACTTAGAAAGTTCAAAGAGTTGCTGGGTGCTGGAAGAGAGCTCTCTGTTAGTTTTGTAATTCAGAATATTTGCTTGTTGAATGTGTTCTATAAAACACCTATTGCCTCTGGATTCTCTTCCATGCCCAGAGAAGTAGTGTCCGTGAGATAAAGTGGATATAACCAGTGTCTGTTTTGTTAGTCACAGCTCAGATTCACTTGAATCAGCGCTATTTTTTAGCAGACTACATGGCTCATTGAACTAATATTCATAATCAGAATTGCTACCCTTCACACTGAGGTTCAAGGAAGTCCTTGTACTTTATTTTTAAAATTATTTTCATAATAGGCTGAGTGGAATCTTCTACTTTTTTAATATTCACACTGTAAATCAAACATTCTGGAAATCATTGGTGAATTAATAGCATGATCACATCTCTCCACAAATCTCAGCTCTAATTGTGGATCAGTGCTTAGGTTCCTAGAACTGAAGTAACAAACTTCACAAAACAGGCAGTAGATTGTTTACAAAGCATTAATAAAAGCACACAGAAAAGAGAATGATAGAATAGCTGAAAGGTTTATTTGGGAATGAGGAGAAGTTAATTCTGTTTGCATTCTATTGATGGGGAAAAGTAGAATAAGTATGTACTATTGTTGATTAAATTACAAATTATCTTGATTTTAGCATATGTTTTTATAGAAAATAAAATTAAAGTTCTAGTTTTATACTCCAAATCACTGTAACTCAGTAAGTTGCTAACAAACCTTCTTGATTACAATTGCAAACTTGCAGAAGAGAAGCAAAGCGTTTTTTTCTCATACTGAACCCTTCAGGGTTCAGTGGGTACACAGTGAAAATCTGATGTGAGCAGGTCTGAAATTCATAAATGGGGTGAATTTGATATCCTGTTTACATTCTTACTTTCTGTGCTTTTGGTGTTTGTGTACATATTTGATTTTAGGAGAAATTAATGGCATTTTCAAATAGGGTTCAGATATAAATTAAGGCAACAGACTTGAAAATATGAAGTCAGTGTTAAGATGTATCTGGATAATTTTGTCTTGTTTATACTGCAGAAGACAGATTTAGGTGAGAATTTTGGGAAATTAAACAGCTGATGAAAATCCAGATTCTCTTAATAAAAAGAGTAAAAAGCAATTGCAGGTATCTAAAATGCTTATTTGGAGAGACTCCTAAGATTTAGAAAGTTTCTGTAATTTGGCTATCATGAAAGCTGCAGAGACCATTCAGTAGGAGGTTAAGATACTAACCAAGTCAGCCTACTTCTATGTTCATAGTTCTGTCTTTCCTTCATGCCCTCTTCCACAGATTGTTAATCTATTTTGAAACCATCTTGCTTCATTATCACTTATTCTGCAAATCTAAACATAGTGTAAACAAGTGAAAAAAGTGAAGGAGGGTGATCAGAATCTAAAGGATTATGACTACATCGTATTGTTTTAATTTATCTTCCTGTTTAAGGATTGTCTTGTATGGTTGTTTGACTATTTTTTAACAAATTGAATGAAAGTATAATAAAACTAATTAATAGGGCTCACCTTCCTCTTTGGTCATATCTTCATTTAATACATGAGGCAGACCTATCACAGTTCTCAGAAGTTTTTTTGTTTGTTAGTTAGTTATTGTAGCAACTTTTGGCATTACATACCAAATAATCATGGAGTGTTAAAAGTTGTAGACCAATTTATCTTTTAAGACAGATGCTTAAATAAATGAAAAGAAGCAATGTGACTAGTTTGATGCAGTTCAATAGTTGGCGCTTCTTTTTCATTTGAATCTCTATTTAAGGCTTAAAAAAGCTAAGGAAAAAAAAAAAGATGCTTAATGTAAAGCTGGTTGTCCTGGGCTTTACATTTCTTGGCTCTGGCAGCATCAGTTGTATGTACAAGTTTCTTGTTGGTGTCAATAAATTTTAGCTGAATTTGGAAAAAGTACAGTAATTTCACGAATACAAGCCGCAGCAAGAAGACTAAAATTTTGGTGGAAACCCGAAAATGCGGCCAATATTCCGGTGCGGCTAATCTATGGACAAAAATGTGATGTCTGCCCTTACCTAGTATCATGCTGGTCCAGTCCCGAGCCAAAACAGTCTGAAATCCATGGTTTCCCGTTGTTCCGACGATGAACCAATCAGAGAACAGCTTATTGCCTGCCTGTGGATGGCAGCGTTACTGAGGGGCGGGGGTTGTTATCGGGGTGAGTTACCTCGGCAGTTCGATAAAAGTGTGTGATATTTCTCTGTACTTTTTAAAGTGTTTTCAGTCTTGTGCGGCTACGGGGCTGGCTGGGCTTGCAGGGAGAGGGCTGGGGGAGCCTCTCTCCCCGCAGGGAGAGGGATGAAGCGGGCAATCGGCTCGCAGGGAGAGGGCTGGGGGAGCTGCTCAGCCCGCAGGGAGAGGGCTACAACGGCCGCTCCCCCCGCAGTCGCAACGGCTACAACGGGGCCGCTGCCCCTGCAGGGCTGCGAGGGCCAGAGCGGCGCTCCCCCCGCGGGCCGCGGGGGCTAAAACGGGGCCGCTTCCCCCGCGGGCTGCGAGGGCCGGAGCGGCGCTCCCCCCGCGGGCCGCGGGGGCTAAAACGGGGCCGCTTCCCCCGCGGGCTGCGAAGGCCGGAGCGGCGCTCCCCCCGCGGGCCGCGGGGGCTAAACCGGGGCCGCTTCCCCCGCCGGCTGCGAGGGCCGGAGCGGCACTCCCCCCGCGGGCCGCGGGGGCTAAAATGGGGCCGCTAGCCCCCGCGGGCTGCGAGGGCCGGAGCGGCGCTCCCCCCGCGGGCCGCGGGGGCTAAAACGGGGCCGCTTCCCCCGCGGGCTGCGAGGGCCGGAGCGGCGCTCCCCCCGCGGGCCGCGGGGGCTAAACCGGGGCCGCTTCCCCCGCGGGCTGCGAGGGCCGGAGCAGCGCTCCCCCCGCGGGCCGCGGGGGCTAAAACGGGGCCGCTTCCCCCACGGGCTGCGAGGGCCGGAGCGGCGCTTGCCCCGCGGGCTGCGAGGGCCAGAGCGGCGCTCCCCCCGCGGGCCGCGGGGGCTAAAACGGGACCGCTTCCCCCGCGGGCCGCAAGGGCTACAACAGCCGCTCCTGTGCCAGCATGGAGATGTGGCTCCGCTTGGAGCTCAGATGCCTGCCCGCGCGGCTGAGCGGCTGTTTAAAGGCAACGCGGATCCATTGGGAATGCTCGCAAAATGACCACACTATTGTTCCTGTCTTTTTCGCCTTGTAAATAAAGGGTGTGTCTTTTTTCACTTGGAAACAATGTTTCCGAGGTCGGCAGTAAGCCAGTAAGCCCCAGCGATCCCGCGATTGTGTTACTAAATGATGATTTTGTGAAAGTTCGCTGCGAACTAAAGTGCGGCTAATATTCCGGATGCGGCTTATCTATTAACAAAGGCAACGATGTTGCCAACACACCAGCAGTGCGGCTTATATTCCGTGCGGCTTGTATTCGTGAATTTACTGTAATTGCCAGTGAAAGGATTTTTGTCCCTCCATTTCTGAGGAACTGAGCTTAAAAGGAAGAGAATACATTTATTCCAACTGGCTGATTTTCCCCTTGCTTTCTTTTTTTTTCTCCAGATAATCACTCATGTTGTATTAAAATAAACTACTATTTCCTGAACTGAGATGTTCAGCTCACTTCTTTCCTTTACTAAATCTTTCAAGCACCAGGAACTGAATTTATTGATTGTTGTAATGTCTCAATATTCTTCCTTCATCAAATATTATTTGAAAAATTCCAAAGGAAGGCGTTTAGAATGATTCACCCCAATTAATTCAGGGAAGTATCAATACTGCAAAAACCTCTGGTCCTTTGGGGATTAGTATTTCTTGGAGTGAACTGCCTGAGGACTGCCTTAACTCAAGGGAAAAGGGAGGCTTCTTGGTTATCCTGTTAATTTAGCATTTTTTCTATTTACATTTTCCAAGTACTGCAGAACTAGTCCTTATTTGGACATTTTGTTAAAAGAAAAATGATCTGTGGCTTGAGTGTCTAGATTTGGCTTTCTTATCAAAGGCCCTTTCTGAATTGAAGAACTGCTCCTTTTCATACCCTGAAGGCTTGCACTGAGCACTGGGAAACTAATTTTTCTTACCTATATTTCTTCTGATCTCCAGCTTCATTTGATGAGTACTAACATTTTGAAATAAAAATTTTATTAACCGTGTCACAGTCAAAGCAATTGGAATAGGCATGCTATTAGCTCTGTCCAAGCAGAACAGACATCTTAGAATATTTTAAACAATATTATTTACAACACAAATCTTCTTCTTCTGAAGTAGTATTGCAATACAAAAATTATTAACAGGATTTATCAAGTACAATAATGTTTTCTGCTCTTTGCTTGGACTTAATGAAGTGTGATGTATCTTAGCTGTGTTGTTGTGTGGAGACAGCAGTAGAGTATTGAACTGGAAAAAAAAAAAACTTGAACTGTTTGCATGGAACTTTGATTAAAAATATAATCTCTAAAGACCGCGTGTGACATTTTGTGAAAGACCACCTCATAATTACACAAGGCACTTACTTTAACATAAGTACATGATCATCTAAATCTACAGCTTTTTTCACAAGGAAGGGCTAAGATTCACCATTATTTCATACCAAATTCCATCTTTGAACATGAACTATTAAGTTATTAGGCACCTCCCTGCCCCATGCTCCTTGAAATTAAATTACTTGGAAAATCCACACTTCCCAACTGTCATAATTTCAAGGAAAGAAAAATAATTATCATAAATTTAGATTATTAGAGATTAGTATGAGATCACTGCTTATTCGCTATGTACCATTGTAGTACAGTTTATTGAAATATCTTAATAGAAACCTGAAACTGGTCACATAGTTTAGGGTGAAACCATTAAAAGTGTGCTTGTAGTATTTTTACATAGGATAGGCCTGATTCAAGTGTAAGTTGCTGATGAATGTGGAGATAAAAATATATTATTGTCCAGTTTTGTCAAATGTAAAAGATAAAAAAAGATCCCAAACCCCACTTCAACCCTCTCCCAACTTTTCTGCTGTTGTGACTGAGCACTGATTGTCATGCAGAGAAGGTGGCTGTTGAGATGTGAATCTTTTTGTATTTTATTTTTTTTTAATTATTGTAGCTGACTTCAGGTTTGCAAAGCAAGAGCAAGAAAACTGCAAACTTGCATCAGTAGTGGGAACCATCCTATGCTCGTGTTAAGTACTCCTGCATATAACTTTTAGTCCAGTCACTTGCATCTTCATGGTTACTCTTGGAGCAGATAGGCAAGTTGCAATGGAGTAAGGAAAAAGGTGCAAGCCACAAGCTACTCTACAAGAGTTGGTTGCCTGCCTATTTTGGTGTTGCCTGTTCTTAATGCATGGTGATTACTGTGGGTTAAGTTGGTGCAAAAATGTACTAACTACAGCAGTGTAGTAACTTACTCATCTATATATAGAATGTCCTTATAGATAAAGAAATGTGTGTTTAAATTAAAAAAAGCTATGTAAACAGTATCAATTACCACCACCACATGTGACGGCTTTATACTTGTGAGAATGTTTGGCCTGTAGGCTGTGATGAGTAATTAAGGGTTCCAAGCTATCAGGGGAGCTACTGTTTGCTCTTCTAAATTAAGAGTGAGTCAAAAACTCAGGCATTTGGCAGTTGAACATAATTCATTTTACCATTTTTGAAATTGTTGTTTGTGAATTCCTAGTGCCAGAATGGTAGTGATTGACACTAGAAATCCCTAAATCCTAAAATGGCTTCGAGTGTGAGACCTTGTAATGTGTTAAATATTCAAGTCACCTACCTTGAAAGACTAATGCTTGTAGTCCATAGTGAGCAAAGGTAAGGGGATGGCAAGGCTGCCTTAATTGGGTCTCCAAATATTCCTGAAGCATAGCACAGTCTCTGAGTGACATTAGACCTGTGAGTGAGAGTTTGGGTATATAAAGTGTAGTATGAGTTTGGTGTACTAGTTATATGCCATCTTTTTCAGCTTCTCTGAAATAATCAATTTGTTTTGTTCACTTATAACTGGGAAGAGAATCTGTTAATAAGAAGTAATTCTCCTCTTTTAAACACCAGTTTGAAAATAGAGGTGTCAGAGGTGTCAAAACCATGCTGCTGTGGCCCTCAGGCTCAGTGAATTGTAATATTTCTTATCCCATCTACATTTATTTCTTGTTTTTTCCTCTGTTAGGTGCCTGTTTTGTTTTCATTGATATCTTTTGGTTTTTTAATATTTTGTAGGAAACTTTTGTTTGAGAGCAGTGTTCTGTAGATTTAAATACTTTTTAAAATATAATTTTTGCTTCTATTATATATATTATTATTCTCATACCCTGTCTTATTACATGGAAATTCACAGCAGAACTAGAACTTCGGCAGGTTTTTTCCTACCTGTTTATCCAACTATTTGAATGCAGGATTGAGGATAAAGTGTCTCTTACATGTTGCAGTCTCAAAGGTAAGTGGTCTTTTGGGACATTCCTTGTCAGGTTCTGCTCCACAGGCAAAATCATGGAAGCAGTGATCCTTGTCTGTCTGCAGTCAGAAAAGAGAACAAAGATGCAGTACAGATGTCTTTGTATTTAAAATACATGCTTGAGTAATATTTAAAATGACAAGCTAAGATATTAGTCTTTCCAACATCATAATAATTCAAGAATGCTAAAAAAGCTTTGTAAACAGCAGCAGGCGCTGGAGGCCATCTTCAAGGTGCTTGGTTAGTAGTGTGTGTGACAGTGGGCTTTTTGAAATGGAAGACTGTTCACAAGGAATAAGGTGAACTGACAGAGTGTTTTAGCACAAATCTTGAAGGAGAAATCAGAGCCTATAGAGCCTGTAGCACTTAAGCAGTGCTTGGACTAGAATTTTAGTGGGGGTTTTTTGTATAATTTAAGTAGATGTTAAAGGCTATTAAGAAGTCCATAAATTAGGGCTGCCTACCTACCAATGCAGAAAAAAAACCCCTCAAACCAAACCAAAAGAGAAAGAGATGTGACAGAGTGTGTGTGTTTTCATCTTAGAATGGCAGAAATGGCTTTCTTCTGAATTGACAGGTAATAGTTTTGAGTAGTTTGAGATGCAACCCACTCTTCTTGGAGCAGACAATATAGTACAGAAACAAAACAATAAATGTCAAAAGTAGCATTTGATGCTTATTGTTTAAATTTGACTAAGCAGTGTTATGCAGAATGGTTCAGATAGAAACACGTCACTATATGTACCAAACATGTTTGTGTTTGGGTTTGACTGAATCAATTTGCTAATGCATTTTTCCAAACCTTGTGTCATCATAAAATAACTGCAGACACTATTCTATGTTTAGAGAGGGGCTTATATAATTATGGTTTGTAATTGTGATAATTTTTAATTTTACTTCATACTAGGTTGTATTCAACTATCACACTAATGAAATTCCTTTTAATTGGTTATCTTCCTGAACTAAAAAATCCAGCAATGTGTATGTTTAGAATACCAAATATATTAAATGGATGTGTTTACACTTAATACATTAAAAGTTGAGGAAAAGACTGTTTTAGGGAATTTGTAATGAATCCTGAAGTATTTTCTCAGCTCATAAGTCACTAGAAAAAATCTGCTCCAAATTAGTGATGACAGTCTTTATTATCATGCTGTCTCAAAGGCCTTCCCAGAAGAGACATAGCAGTTGTCCATGGTTATAGAGAGCAATGTTTCCTTTCATTTATGCATTCCATTTCTTTGTTTCAAAAAAAGCATTGTGATTTGTGAAGAGAGGACATATTGCCAGCAGATCAAGAGATGTATATAATTTTATATGTATAGAGACAATTTAGACAAACTCTGGGATATTAAGTAAATTTTGAGATTGGATGGAATAGAGAATCCCATTGAAATTCCTTGAGGACCTGACTGATCTTTATAAGCTGTTGAGAAACTATGAGTAGATCCCTCACGTGTCATTAAGAAGCAGGCAAGAAAGGTCCACATTAGTTGGTGAGCTAACTTGATCTTTCTGAAACAAAATTGTTTGCAAATGTTAGAAAACTGATGCACAGAATAATGTTACTTATTTAGCTTTTTGTGCTAATGTTGGGGAGTTTTCTTGCTTGCTGTGGTGTTTTGAGGAAACTTCTAAGTAAAATAGTATCTCCCATTCCCAAATGGGAAACTCCCATTTCAGTGGTAATTGGAGATACTATTTAACTTGTGTTGTTCATCTTCTCTGCTGTGGAGGAGAAAATATTCTTTGATCTTTGTTTCTGTTTATGGACTACACGCTCTGTATGTATACTGTGTTATGTTAACCAGATTTCTTTTCTAGTACTGATCACTGCTTCTGTTTATAATCAAATGTTGTGAGAGCATTGCATAAATCAATATTCTGGTATGATTTCTTATGTGGAGACCTGGAGTAGCTGCATTGCTTATTGTGGTGGCATAGTATTTTCACTTATTTAAAGAATTTTTGTGTTGGGAAAGGTAATTTGAGAAAGTGTGTTGTATTTTCATAAATGCTTTATTTTTAGCCTTTGTGATGATATATGGGCAAACTGATTACCAGATTTCTCAGCAGTACTTTCTTCCTAGAAAAATGGAATCTGAAACATTTCACCAGTTTCAAGGAGGTTTGAGAGTTTAGGGTCTTTCAAAGTTTGTAAAAATTTGGTGATGGATAGCAAGTAGTGAAACAATTCAGTCTTGGAGAAAAAGGGTTTTTAACTCAGCTGAAATGTTACCTTCCAAATAAGCTGCAGTATATGCTGTCATGTGATAGTAGTTTGGTGTGTTAGATAACCAAGAGAAGAGGAAACTGAAGGTACTGTGTAATGGTGACAGAAAACAGAAAGCTTGTTCAAAACTGGTCTTATGCTAGTTTTGGCATTCATGGAACAGATGGCTCCTGGAGGGGATTTGCTCATTTTAACAGAAAGGTAATGAAAGTTAAATAATCCTTTCAGCAATAATCCTTTTTTTTTTTTTAACCAGAGGATCTTCTGTAAGTTGTTTAGTGCAAATGTTCACTCTGAGAACGAAAGATAGCAATGAAATGCAGTTGGGAACATTTGGTTTTAGTGTAGACATAGGTTTATAATAATGTATGTCAACAAAACATCCCATGCAATTGGAGATAGAATCCACAGGGACAATATAGGTTGGACAATCAGGCTGTACTCTCCCTGTGTGTAACCCACAGGACAGCTCTGTGTAGAACATTGTGTTTCATTAGGGGCACCCCATGACTTAAAAGACACCTGGATAAACCTCAAGGAAGAAGTTTAAAGTACTTGTAGCTATTATAAGTACTTGACAGAAACTGCCTTACAAAAAGATATTCAAATGATTAAATTTTATACAGTTTCTATTAAGTAAGAAGTTTGCCTAGTTTATTGTCACCTGACATTTGGAATGCACTTGATCCCATGTCCAGTGTGAGATAGCATTGTACATGGGAGTAAAACTGGAAATTATGTGAAGCAAAGTAAGAAATCATGAAGATATCTGTATTTATCTCTGGAAAAATGTTCCAGTGATAATTATACAAGTCTTACCATAAGAGATAACTTAATACTAGACAGGAGAGAAGGAAAAACATCCTGGACTAAAAGAAAGCAGACCCCTTTGGAAGTAACATGGACTTGTTACATATTTTTCCTATCCTGAGTAGACGATAACTGTAAGGCTTGTAAGTAGCTTAAAGTCACAGCACAGGGAGTGTGAAAACAGTTTTCTGTACTTCTTTTCTATCAAGTGAGTGGGCTGATCCAGCTTCTAAAGGGTTACAGTAATTTCACGATTACAAGCCGCACCTGATTATAAACCACACTTCTGGGTGTTGGCAACTTTTCGTTCTTTGTCCGTACATAAGCCGCACCTGATTATAAGCCGCAAGTGACAGTACAGGGTGTGATAAAAGGTATCTATTCTATCACCATCTGTTGAGGGTGGGGGCAGTGATCCTTATCTCAACGGCAGATATTCTGCTAATGGGCCATCCATTGAAACCAGGTGGAGCATTGTTCTTTATCTTTTCACAACCCACCCTTCCTCCAGGGAGTCATTTTCTGCTAATGGCCCATTGAGTCCCACTGTGTGACTGATAAAATAACTTCATCCCATTGGAAGTTGCTCCAGACAGGAGGAAGAGCCCAACATTTCTTACCAAGATAAAAACAGAGGTTTTGGGACACTAAGGGAGCCCCTTTCTCCACTGGACTCCAGAGGAAAACTGGATTTCTCCACGTCACCACTGGACCTCTGGAGGAAAACTGCACCTTGTACAGGAGCACTGCTCCAACTGAATCACATCTGTCACCACAGGAAGATGCAGCCACCATTTAATGGAACTGCTACCAACACCCTGCCTGATGGGGTGTCAGGTTGTACTCTGACTTTGTCAGGGTTTGGAGTTTGTTTCTTTGTAGTACTGTATTTCTATTTTAATTTCCTTAGTAAAGAACTGTTATTCCTAATTCCCATATCTTTGCCTGAAAGCTCCTTGATTTTAAAATTATAATAATTTGGAGGGAGGGGGTTTACATTCTCCATTTCAAAGAGAAGCTCCTGCCTTTCTCAGCAGACATCTGTCCTCCAAACTAAAACAGCAACTTTTTGTTCTTTGTCCATATATAAGCCGCACCTGATTATAAGCCGCGCTTCGGGTTCAGACCAAAATTTTAGTCAAAATGGTGTGGCTTATAATTGTGAAATTACTTACTTTAATGCTGAGGGGTGAGGTGTACCATGTTATATAGACTCCATGCTGAATTTAGACCATTATCCTGAAGGAAAAAAGAGTACTGTTCTACTACCATAATACATTATAAATCAACAGTGTGCTTCTTGGAAACAGTTATTTCTGTAGAACATATAAAAATTGTACAGCAATTATTTTTAATCTATAATAATTATTATGTGATTATCTCTTTGGAAGCGATAATAATGATAATGAAGTAATACTTTTATTAGGACAAGATTAGTCATTTCATCAAACTGATTTCTCATCTTGTGAATGTCTTTTAGTCCAATGTTACTGGCATTTGTTTCCTGGAATTCTTTCGTTTTTATTTTAAGTAAACTTAAATGAGCTACATTAAGATAAACTATATTCTTAACATCTGAACTACAGGACTTAGAATAGTTTTGGTGAGTTTATTTCTGCCTTTCCCATTCTACTCTATATTCAAGATGTCAGCTGTATTAGTATGTTGGCAAATCCTTACTGTTTCTATGTCTTACTATTTCTTGTTTTGCTTTATTTTGCTGCTCAGTATACAGTGTGCTGTTGGAAATTCTTGTGCCATTATTTGTCATCTTGCTGTCTTGGATGTTTCTTAAAGAGCCTGTTTGCTGTTTTACTATTTCTTTGATGGTCAGTTAAGGCTGTTTTCTCTTTTCATTTGGGTTTTGGGATTTAGTTTAGTTGGTGTGACCTTTGTTTGGTTGCTTGCTTTTTCATAGAAGCCAGATTTCAAAGCTCTTATCAAGGACTGTTCAAACTTAGGCTTTCCTTGGTTTGTTCTATCTAGTGCAGATGAAGGAATTTGAATTTAAATACTGTGTGATTTCAGACAGACCTGTATGTCTGCATTGGCTATCTATTCTGCTGAAGAAAGCTGTTTTCCTGGGTTACTGCTCAGTATTTCTCTAGATTCTCCACAATTTGATCTGCACAAGCAGGGGTAAATGATTTTATGACTAGAGAGGTAATACAGTATTAATAACTATGTGATCCCACTTGCAGACAAGTAGTCTGTATATTTTTCTGGAGAGCAAAGTGCCAAGTTATTAAATTGGGAGGAGAAGGATATGTAAATGTAATTTGTGGATAGGTTTTGTTGATTATTATTTGCAAATTAATGTTTATGTTGGTTCTCTTTCTACTTCCTATCTCAAGAAGAATTGATAAAAGCTTTAGCTTATTCCTGAAAAGATTTTTAGAGGTAATTTGGAGAAGAAAACTGTGGGCTTAAATGTTTTTCTCATCTCAGAATCATGTGACAGTTCCATTTAGGTGTCATGACCTATTTTGCTTCTGGTCTGTGGTACTGAGCTGAAGAGAATGAGGTGGTATCTCGAATCTCCTCCTTTCTTTTCTTTAGTCTTTGCTCAGTTTCCCACATAGCCTTAGTTTTTCAGCTGATATTTATAAGTGAGCTAGGAAGCAATAAATTTTTTAATAAAAATGCAATAAAATGTGTATAGATTATTATGTTATGAGCCTGTGTGCTTATTTCATGTATAGACTTTTGTGGTGGTTGTTGGGGGCATCTGGATCAACAGACTTTGTTTAGACATGAGAATTTTAAATTCTCTGCAAAAGAAAACAATGAAGTCACCATCTTATTCAGGTAAAATTTCCATCTCTCTGCTTTTTTTTTCTGGTTGTTTTCCATTTAATCTATACTGAATGTGATTTCTAGACAGAAAAGTTGTTATTAATTATTAAGTTAATTATCTTGTTATATTAGTTTCTAGCAAATCCAAATACTTGCAAAGTCATCTAATTCATACCTTACTGTGAGACACAAGTTACTGTCAGAAACAAGTCTCTGTGTGGCTGGGATTCATCTTGCTTATATGCAGCAATTTAAAAGCTGGGCATCTTATTCAAGTCAAGCAGCTGGATGATTACTGAAAGTAATGGAAAAAAAAATAGGCATTCTGATAATGAATTTCATCCCATCTAGCTTAAAAAGTTATGTTTCGTTGATGAGATGAATCAGCCACCTGATGTGTCTATCTCACTTCATTTGCTTCAGAGGGATCTTAGCATAAATCTCTTAGAGGAGTTTAAAGTTAGATGAAATTGACACCTTCTTTGAAATCAGTTATCAAAGATCTGGGTTTATTTCAGAGCTGTTGTAGAACAAGATTTGCTATGGCTTGTGTTGTCTCTTTGCAGATACTTACTTTTCCGTTGTCTCCCTCTAAAATGTAAATATTCATGCAATTCCTTGATAAGTTCGGTTATCCAGCTTTGAAGCCTGATAAAGGCACTGAATGAAGTTCATTCCAAAAGGCATGTGTCTCAGTAAGCAAAATCCTTTACAGCTTTTTTACTGTTCAGATTTCTGTTCCATAGATAAAAGGGAAAAATGTATTTTTCTTGAGCTGTTTATACAGTTACAGACTTAAGGCAGTTTTTACAGTTAATTGGGATATTAATTCACTGAAAACCATCTCTAGTTGGAAGGAAACTCTTCTTAGAAGAATCTGCTAGATGCAGAATATGAGTGGTGCAGACTTTTATGTGTACGGAGAACACTTTGCCACAGCTCACAGATACAATTTGTCTACAGCATTTCTTTTAAAACTGACAGCTTGGTAATATGCTACATATTTTTGCATAAATATATAACATCATGTGTGTGGACTGTGCAGTGATGCTTGGTTTTGATAATATAAATAGCAAACCACATCAAAGGGAAATTTTTTGTAAGTTTCATTATGCGGCTTATACTTCCTCTTGTTGTTTTAGACTTTGTTCCATGATGTGTCTGAAGGAATAATAGATATAAATTAGAACTCTAATGTGTTTTTCTGTTTTAAGCTTTCCAGAAGTTCTGTATGTAATACTGGAACACTAAATTGCAAATTAATGTTACTTTGATTTGTTCTTGTAACTTACTCAAAGATGGATATATTAATCTTGAAAATTCAGAAATGTAAAAAAGTTGAAACAGCTGGGCACATTTTTAATTCAATTAGATAAGTGTTATTTTATTACAGTGTGAAAGGTGTTACTTTGTGACATTCTTTAGTAATAGTAAGACAACTGAAGAAAGAATTGGTTTGATGTTAACATCACCTTTTCAAATAGAGGCTGAAAGGCTTTTAAAATTGTCCTTGAAACATTTTTTTTTAAATTAAGGCCTAGAAAGAATAGTAGTTTTACACATTGACTCCTAGCAGGTTTTTTTCTCCAGATTAACAGATACAGTATATAGACAAGAAGGCCAAATTCAAATGGAGTAGTATCTGTATGGGATATTTTCCCGATATGCACCATGTCCTGATGAGGGGCAGAAAACACTGCCACTAGACATGGTTTAACCCCAGCCATCAGGTAAGCCACATGCAGCCACCTGTGAGACTGGAGAGAGAGTCACAAGAGTGAAAGCTGGAAAACCTCATGGGTTGAAATAAAGACAGTTTAATAGGGAAAGCAAAAGCCACACGTGCAAGCAGAGCAAAGCAAGGAATTATTCAATTCTTCCAATGGGCAGGCAGGTGTTCAGCCATCCCCAGGAGAGCAGGGCCCCATTACATGTAACATGTTACTTGGGCAGACAAATGTCATCATTCCAAATGTCCTCCCCTTCCTCCTTCTGTACATACCAAGCATGATGTCATATAGTCTGGAATATCCCTCTGGTCAGTTTGGGTCACCTGTCCCATATTCTCTTTCCAACTTCCCATGAATTCCCGATTTCCTTGCCAGCATAGCAGTACAAAAAGCAGAAGAGGCCTTGGCTCTCTGTACACCCTGCTAAGAAATAACAAACACTAGTATTTGTCTTCTGCTTCTTTCAGCAGCTTTTTACATAGGCTTTATGCCCAGAAAGAGGATCTGATAATAAATATGCTGAAGTTTTTTATGCATTTTCTTATATTTCGATTGACTTAATTTTTCTTAGTAAAGGTAAAAGAGTTTCAGTTGAGCATTATAAGCTAAGGGTAAAGCTGAAAGTTGTGTTTCAGTGAAAGCTGATTTTAAATTTCTAAAGTTGACTTCTTGGCAGTTCTATTTAGTATCTCTCTTCCATAGAAAAAGCCACCCAAACTTCTGCCAGTACCAGGTTTTGAGGCTGTGATATAAACTGTGTCAATGAAATGATTCAAGGCAAAAAACTCCAATTGTGACAACAACCACTCAACCTAAACCAGCCATAAACCAGGGCAAACACAAGCATTTGTGTAAACATATAATGATGAGCTAGACTAGAGAACTGAGCTGGCTTAAAAATATTTTAGGTCTTTGATGTGCAGAACAGGTATAGAAGTACTTGTGCTGGCACAGGAAAGCAGACCCTGGTGGAAGAGAGTGACTGGGAACAGGAGAAGCAAGACACCACCTTGGCTCTTAATATCTTTTGAATATACAGCCTGAACAACTTACCCCATGTGAGGCTGTTGTGGTCTTCACAGTTTCATATATGGTATAAGTTTTTGATGGGGAAAAAAGGTATAAGTGCCTCTTTGCACTTAGGAATTGGGAAATGTACCTTGTGCTCTGGATATGCTTTTGCCTTGGGTATTTAATGATTTAGGTATGAAGAAGGAATTTGTTGCTTTGTTTTTGTTTAACAAAGCAATAGGAGTAAAGAACAATAGAATATATGATTTTTATTCATATGTGACAAGGGTGAATTAGAAGTGAGTTGGTGGCAGTTTTTCATGTGTTCTAGAACAATGTCTTATTACAATGCTAGAGACCGTAAATTATTTTTCAAAGTTAATATTTTTGGCATTGCTAAGCAATATTGTATAAAGTTGGTACACATAGAAGCTTGAAGCTTTGTAAATTCAAAGAAATACAAATCTGTTGCTGAATGTTAACTGGATGTCCATATCTTTATTTTCAAAAGTGTAAAATAAAAACCCAAGAAAGTAAATTATTAAATTCTCAACTATTTCAAACAGAGAGGCACTGAATTGTGTTGAAAGGAAGCAGTAAGTTAGTGAATTCTCTGAATTGTTGATCAACAGCAATGTAACTGAAATTTACACTGGTTTATTGCTGGGATCTTGTTTTTACATGTTTCTCAATGCTCATTAACATTTGAGATTGAGACAGACTACACAAATTTACAACTATTTGCAGTGAAAAGTGTCCTTCCACATAGAACCAGGGTGGTTTTATTTGGAAGATATTAGTAAAAACATAAGGCAGGCATTATGCAGTCTGCTGTACCCTACAGCTATTAGTGCCTTCCCTGACTGTGGATTGGTTTTGCTTCTCTATAGAAGAAATTATATGAATATAGAAAAGCTTTCTGGGTAGAGGCAATAGTTGGACTAGGAAATGAAACTGTTGAGATTACACTGATGAGAGAGCAATTATACACAGGAAAGTGGCCTCTCTTACCTGACTTCAACCATTTTAAAATTACATTCCCTACCTGGTGATATGAGGATTTATCACACAGTAAAATTGCTCTCTGAAGGTAGTAAATTTTTTCTCTACCTGTGTACATTTTAAAACTTGGTGGAACCAATGAATAAGTGATGAATTTTTCCCTAAATGTCAGTAGAAGTTTAGGATGTCTGAAAAGATGTCTTTTGTGAATAAGAAATTATATGTATATTTTCTCTCCCAAAACATATTTAACATAATTTGTATGGAGAAAAATGGTAGCAAGTTAGACAACAGCATAGTAAATTATTATAGACTTACTTTTCTGTTTCAAAATAGAAAACTGTGGAGGTAAAATTTTAACTAGTGATTGAAAATCCTGTTCCTGCTTCTTCACTCAAGGGATACACAGAATATCCCCAAAAGGCTTTTTTTGAATTCTATATGTAGGTGAGAAATGCAAATAGCTTCAGCAATATTCACAGAACCTCTTTATTCAAACTGTCGGTTTTGTGGCTCCTGTTTCTTCTTCCATTGGTTTTAGTGGGAATTATGAAGCTATGATAATGAACATGTATCTGTGACTTGCAGCAAATTATCCAGAGAAAAACTGTAACACGCAAAAACTGCTGTTCTAGTTTTTACTGTGCCTTTTTTTTTTCCTTCTTTCCCCTTGTATTATTTCCCCCTCTTTCTGTGACTCAGAGAACTGATTATAGAGTAAATGTAGGGTTTTTTCACAGTGGTCTCCAAACACTTATAAATTATCCTGCAGTAGTTTGGTAAAATGAAGATGGGTTTGTAGAAACCTAGAATGGTGTCCAAATACAATCATTTTCTCATTCTTTGCTCTAAAATTCGTGGTCTTGGAACTTTACTGAGAAAATAGACATGAATTGAAACAGAAGAGATTATAACTTGATACATATAGATTTTTTTTTCTTCATTGTAACAGTCAAATATGGAAGTGAGAGGTTGCGTAGTTTTTACCTCTGAAGATTTTCATGACACTACTGGATAAATCCCTGTTTACTTGGGCCAGGGAACAGGAATTTCATTTTTATAGTGAATTGTGGCAGTCATAGGTACAAAGATTGTGAAAATCTCTTTCTCTACTTTGCTTTGTGAGTCCTACCAGCAAGTAGTAAGGCTATCCATTGCAAGTGAGTATTATCCTACAGGTATTTTAACAAAGATATTGACTTACCTGAAGTTAATAGAAGCTGCAGAGACTCTTTTAGCATTTGGGACCAGAGGAACAAGAAACCCCCATTGATCAATGTATGACAAGCTTGTCTATTATCTCTCCTACTGTCCTGTCCCCAACAGTGGGGGAAAAAAAAAATCAATATCCATAGGTGAGGAAGAATGGAATAAGCATATTGGATACTTTGCTAGTTTCCAGATATTTTCAGCTTGGATTGTTTCCTGAAATAGTTATGGTTTCTAGGCATGAGTGTTTGTATAGCTAATACCTACTGCAGGAATCTCCATCAAAGTTTAAGTAATTAATTGAAGTTATGTTAAAGACCAAGAGCAATAACTGTCATTGTTAAATTCCTTGGCACTGGTGGATGATTCTTTGTTTAGTTTTTCATTATAAACACCACCTTCTCTGGGAGTCAGTCTGGAAGAATCACTGCTGTTTTCATTAATTCATAACTGTCTGGTTGAGAAATAGTCTCATTTAAAGTACTCCTCCTACTGCAGGATGACACATACCAGTGTGTTCTTACAGCTGTTGGAAGCACCAGTGAACACTCTACCAAGAGAAGTCATGAATGGCTTACTGAAGTTCTGTGCAGCTTGGGAAGTCTTCACTGGTTGTATCCCTTGTAAAGTCAGCCTGATAGTATTGAAAACATTCTTTAGAAGCTTCAGAGGCTCTAGAAAATTAGGGCTGTTTTGAAAACATCACTCCCTCATCTCTTTTCCCCCTTCTCCAAATTTAGGACTTCTTTCTTAATTTTGGAACTTTTGTCCATTAATAACTAATGTGAACATGAGCTAATCTAGTGAGGATAGTAATCTTTCATATGGCTGTTTGGTATTAAAAATGTAGCAGACTCAGATACAGTCTGTTTAAACGTCTGTTTAAAATGTTCTTAGAGAATCAGTGATTTGATTAAATGTGTTTGATGTTTTACAAGTATCACTGTACTGAAATGATTTTGTTATTATTGATTTTTTAAAAAAATCCCTATTATAAATGTTGGGGTAGTAAATGGGTAAATGGTAAGTGGGAAAACTCTTCTATATTTAAAATAGCTGCTTAATTTTGTAAAAAATAGTTCAGAAGGAAAAACAATTATTTGGATTAAGCAATGGCTTATTTTGAGGCCATGGGCACGGAGGATTCTGTTATTAAGAATAAAGGTAGTGCTAGTATGTTGAGCAAGAGTGACCTTTCTAAGAAACAATTCTAAAATTGTCTGGATTCTGATGAGAATTTGTATGGTTATTCTGTAGATATAATTCTATGTCATTCATTTAAAAGAATTTAGTCTTGTGTTTACTATGGACATAGTTTAGTGAAGGACTTTCTTACAGTTAACATAATGATGCTTGAGTAACCTTTTTCAGCTTGAACATGTAAGTTGAAAACCACCAGTGATATGCAAACTTAGATGAGAACTAGAGTTGTTATCTTGAATATGTTAGCTACAAGAATTAAATGCTGCCACTTCTAGTAGCTGTGGCTAATAGCGTCAGTACTGCTGCTTAGTGCAGTAAGCTCGGCCCTTGGAACAACGGAAATTAAAATCTTTATAATCTCTTAGGGGCTCTCCATTTCTGTATTCTGCATTTTATGATGTTGACATCTGTTTGCTAAAAACTTAATTAGTACTGCTCTCTGATTTCAGCCAATTGAGTTATCTGAAGCTAAAAGTTAAAGGATGAGTACTGCCTTTATAGATAAAAAAAAAAAAATAAAAAATTAGAGTCATATTGACGCTACAGCCTTAAATTCTCAATGTTTGTGAGTAAGACTGGTTCCACATATTCTTTCTGGTCTTGACCAGACAGTGACAGTTTATACACAGTTGTCATCTGAATTAGGCAAACCATATGTACTCCCACCACCCTCCTGTTTGTGGGCGGCAGTGTACAAGAACAAGAACTGGGTGCTTTCTCTGCTTGGCATCCCTCACCAGTGTGGATCCAAAAGATGCAACTTGACTGCAGAACTATTTTGCTAGTCAACAATTACTGTACCCCACCCACATTTCTAACTAGCAGATGGTGAGGCAAGCCTGTAGTACATGGTGATGGGTTTTACTACATTCCTTGAAAAGTAAATAAATAATATTTGAAAATCCTATTTAAAAATCTAAATCACAGAACTAATTAGCCACTATTAGCCCATATAAGTATGGGATTTTATATTCTCTGTAAAACTTTCATGGTTACGTATATAAATATTACTTCAGTAATTTAAAGTGCTTCTTAAGCATGAGACAGTATTTTTTTTTAAGGTGTTGGTCAACCTAATGTTCTCAATATCAGGGATTTCTGACTAAGACATTTGTTCTAGAAGAAAAGATCAAATACTATTCTGCTACAAGTCCATTTGATTAAAAAAAAAGAGGGATTAGATAAGCATTTAGAACAATAAATCTTTCAGCATGAATAAACAGAACAAATGACTTCATTAACTTTCAGCTACTGTGCATTTGTGTGAAACCAAGCTAAAATTTTAACTCTGTCAGCACTGTATTCTTTCCATGATTTCTAAATCACTGTATAATATTTCCCAGTCATCATCTGGTGGGCTGCTGTTTGCTCTGTGCTTCAGGCAAGATTTTTCCCTGCTCTTCAGGAATCAAGATGCTGTAGGCCAGGTCATGGTTGCCTCTCTCTCAATTGTATTCAGCTTACTCTTTTTATTATACAGCTTCTTGCATTGTTACATAAATTTGGTTTGAATAATCTCGGTTTGGTACTTTAATATAACTTAGTAATTTAAAAATAATAATTTTTAACTTGATCTCTCTATGCATGAAAATTATCCTTAGTACAAAAGACCAAAATTCAATTAATATATTTTTTTTTTCTGATTAGGAGCATGCTTAGAACTTTGCTAAGATAGGGGCTTTGCCTTATTGAGATCTAACCATCTATATGATAAATTGCAGTACTAATGTTTGCTCTAATAGATAATTTTAATACACAAAAAGGAAATTTCCACAGACATCCAATGAATTAGTGTCACAGACAGTGTGATTATAGAAATATTATTATGTCCTAACACAATATTCAGCAGGCACTCTGTAGTTATGTAACAGCAGCAGCAAGATTCAAAGAAAATTGTGTATTGTTTTGACCCAAGAACCTGTATCTTGCTTGATCAATTTTTATCAGAAGAGTGTGACCTGTCAGTCCCTCTCACTTCCCTGCACTGTGAGCTTTGTTCTGACTTTCTATTCTGTTAAGTTCATGTAATTTATCTTATCTTTTGTCTAGGGACCTCATCCCATATATTTTAAAAATCTATGTTTTGTACCTAGCAGCAGGATATCCTCTAGCATCACTAGTTGAATTTGCATAGTACATCTGAGCACCCCAATAAGGCATTTTACCAGTACTAGAATTATGGAGATTTAGTGGTTCCAAATTCTAAGCTGAAGGAAAAAGATAAACAAGTTGGTTTTCAAGTTGATTTTTAAGATGAAAGAAGTCAAGTATTTTTCTATATCTCTGAATGAAAAAGCAAGCACATTCTGTGATTTGATCTTTACTTACTGCTAAGACTTGAACTTCAACATCAGAATGCACCTACTAATGTAAATTGTTATCATCCAGGTTCATGAAAAGCACTGAGGAAATTAAACAAAGGAAGTAAATTCTGTTTTGTACTGCAACAAAACTGAAGTTACTGCCTTCCTCCATTTTCTTTAAATGTATCTTTACAATATTTTTTGTATTGTGTTTGGCTGCCTGCTGAGTGTCCATGTTGCATCCTCACAAGGAATGCATTACAGTAGTTCTAAGAGGATGAAAATGATACAATGAGTCAAGTTTATTTACTTACATTAATAGCAAAACTATATCCATTATCATTCTAAATACAGGAGTTCTATTCAAATTTTTCTGATATCTGAATTATAAGTTGAGGTGCCATACTTATCTGTTCTCTAGTCTGTTTTCTTGAAATATCATTATTGTAAACTAGTAAATGCTGTAGTTCACTTATGTCCAGTAAGTCCGAAGACAATATGAGTGGAAAGGATCAGTGAATAAAATATAAAACCCCTAGTGTTGTGAGAAGTGCAGCAGAAGTTAAAAATCAATGCATTGTACTTCCCCTTAAAGAATTTGACTGGTGAATGACACATATGGAACCTTTTGAATGTAACTGTGTGTGTAGCTACCTTGTAGTGAGTAGCTAAATATTGGGTGAGTTTATTTTTTTTTAGAAAATAAGCCTACTTCTAGGTGAATTAATAAAACACTTGTGGCTTGCATTGCTTTCTCCCTAGTCCTGAAGCTGTAAAGGGTGAGCTGTATGGAGAGAAGGCTGATGTCTGGGCTGCAGGATGCATCCTTTATAAGATGGCCACTCTGAATCCAGCATTTTACAGCACCAATATGCTCTTCGTGGCAACTAAGGTATTTACATTTGCCAGATCAACCTCCCAATTATTTCTGCATGTATTCTCATGATCCAAGAAAATTTATATTTAAGTTTATTTATATGTAAACTGCTCTCAGCTCTAATGTGTGTGGCTTGTGAACTAGCACAAGTGTTTATTATTGTGAATTGCTATCTTACCATTCTAATTGCAAAAATTGCTTGTAAGTGTTCAATATTGTAGCACTTTAATCTGTAGACTAATGTGGATACCTGATCAGAAGAGACCTGACAGTCTGCATTGAAGTTGCTCTGCACGTTAGAGCTGTTGATGTAATTCTCATCAGATAGTTTCAAGGGACAATACTTATCATATTGGATCCTCAAATAAATAGTGGATTATTTTTCTTCAACAAACCATAGATTTTTTATTTTTCAGATAGTAGGGGCTGTGTATGAGCCTGTGCCAGGAGGACTGTACTCTGAAAAAGTCTAATTTACCATTAAGAGGTAATTACTCATTTTATTTCGACATCCTGCTGAAAAGATGTTTTTGTTTTGTATGCTTCCAACAGAGATAATGTAACAGTTTGCAGACTGTAACAACTGCCAGTATTTGTCTCTGGACAGGAAATATCTTGAGATTTAAAGAAAAACAGAACTATCTCCTTACACCAATAATAACATATACAATATAGCTGCACACATGCAACTTGAAAACTCATACCACTATAGTCAGGGCTTTCATTTAGCCAGTATAGACTTTATATTCAGTACTGGAATTTGCATTTAACAACATCAGTGCTGTACTTAATTCCCTACACATCATTTTTTCCCCCCATAAAAATCCAGCATTTTGAGTAGTTTTCAAATGCATATTGAGGTGAACTAAATAACCCCATTACAATAGTGATTTATAGATGACTCTATGATCATGTTCATAATTTTTTCTGTTTATTTGACTGATGGAAATATGTTTTTCCCTACCTTATAATTCTGTTAGCAGAGCAGCAGAGGTAACAAAGTAATGGAGGAAAAGATGAGCCTGTACTTCCTAAACTCATCACGAATTTCTCAGCTATGTTTATATCTTCCTGGAGATAATGTAATATTTAAGGCAAAGTATTGAGTGAATTAGAGATTTAGTTAGCTCCCTTGATTTTTCCATTTTAGAAAAGAACCCCACTAAGCACACAAATGCTTATACTTACTCATTCAGATACTTAATTCTGTCTCTAAAAAGCACACTATAAAAAAGGTTTATATAAGGTTATAAACTATGTTTTAGTGTACAGAAAGGTTTCTGTTCCCTCAGTTACCTTGTGGCTAAAGAACAACAATGGAGAGTACAGGAGCAAATAGAACTAACATTTATGTTTAAGTGGTGCTGAAATGAATTTTAATAAAAATATTAAAATCTTTACATTGCACAAGAGTTTTTCTAATGTTTTACTAACAGTGGCAAGCATAAAGTGTTTTTTTGTTATTATTCTTTTGGGGGTATTGTTTTTAATATTATCTCTTACTATGGTTTAAATCTTAAATGATATGTTATGTTTAGGTTTTTGTTTATGCTTTGTGAGATATTTAGGAAGAAAAAAATTTTAAAAAAGCAGTAATAATGAGATTTTAGTTATAATATAGATGAGGAAACATTAACAGAAAAGATGTAGTTATTTCCAAATGACTAATACACAACACATTTCAAAGATGAGTGTTGTAAATAAAATAATTTCTTAATAATGATTTGAAGAAATAATGAAAGCTTCTTATTGCAACTGTAAATTTTCATTTAGTGTTATCACTACTACTCTTTAGTATTGTTATTAAAGTACAGCTTTATTGCTTTAAGCTACTAAAGAAAGTTCTGGAACCATAACCATCAAATTCCTTCAGAGTTTAACACCAATCTACTTGGCATTTATTCATAAATAATTTTTAGATGCATGGGACGTGGATATAGGATTTATTAAAAATCTCTCCTAGCTCCCATTGTTCTTTGAACTTCTGCCCAATTTCAGTGAATTAAAATAATAAAAGAAAACCCCAACCCATAGGATTTTTAAGGGTGAAAACTTGCACCTCTTTAAAAGAAATACAAAATTAAAAATAAAAAATATTTTAAAAGTTAAGAAAATTAGTGAAATTAATCAACAAATTTAAAGAAATTTAAACAAAAATATTAAAATCAAGAAGTTCAAACCTTGTAAACATTTTCAAAAGGACTCCTTTGCATGGCAGTTGTTTTACTTAGAAAGAACTGCTTTAGAAATAATAAATCATTCTATGACATTTTCTTTGAGGAAAAGTGTTGGGTTATGTGTTTATGATAGCAGGTCAATAGAACAGTGCAAGGAAATAGTAGTAAATTATCAGGTTTGTTGGAGTTAACAGATTTAAGATACTTTTCAGCACATGTAGAACTGTCCCTAGCTGTCCTACGCTGCATGCAAAATATTCTGGGCATTTAGAAAGAGACCTCTTAATATATCATTACCATTACTAAACAGCTACCTAGAGTGCCTGAAACAATAAGCATAGACCTGTTAAAGTACTTTAGATTGGAAGGGACCCCTGAACGAGTCTAGTCTGTTCTGCTCAATGCAGATACAATTGGATCTGGTTGCTGACTGCTCAGGATTTTGTCTAAGTCAGTTTTGTATTGAAGGATGGAGATTACACAACTTCTCTGAGCCCTCTGTAGTGTTTGCTTTTGTGAACAAAATAACAATAATAACAATAATAACAATAATAACAATAATAATAATAATAATTTTATCTATCCAATTTTATCTATCCAGACTTCCCTGGGGTTTAACTTATGTCTCTTGCCTCTTGCTCTAAAACTGTGCACCCCTGAGAAGGATCTGTCCATGCTTTCCCATTATGCAGGTAGTAATCAGATATCAGAATAGGTGGTCCAGATCCCTCTGACAATTGTCCTGCCCATGTATCCCTGCAGTTCATTGCTCACAAACCCTTGAAGAATGCACTCTCTCCACGATCTAAGTTATTAATAAAGACATTAAATAGTACTGACCCAATATCAGTCCTTGGAGGTTGCTACTTCCAGCCACCAGCTGGACTTTGTACTATTGATGGCATCTCTTTGAGCCAGGAGGTTCAGCCGATTATCTTCCTACCTTTTTGTCCTTTGGATACTGTGTGTCAAACAAAAGTCTTACTAAAATAAGGCTACCCCCAGCATATATTGCTCTTTCCTTGTCCTCAGACAGTAATCTCTTCATAGGCACTAATCAGTCTTGTCAGGTATAACAGCTGTTTGGTTAATCCATCCTCACTGTTCCCAGTCACCTTCTTGTCATTTTTGTGCTTGAAAATTACTTCCACAGGAAATTGCTCTATTATTTTCCCAGAGACTGAGGTGAAGCTGACTGGCTATCAGCACCCTCAATCTTCCTCCTTGCTTTTCTTGGATACGTGTGTGATATTAATCTTTTATCAGTTTACAGGAACCTCCTTTTGATTCTTTTAGACATGACAGATAGTGGTATTGACCAATTGAATCAGCTCCCTCAGACCCTTCTCATGTGGTCCCATGGGCTTGTATCCAATTGGCTTAAATGCTTTTTCACTGTATTTTCTGCTAATATGGAAATACTTCATGCTTGTAAATTCTACAGGTATGCTCAGGGATCTGAAACACTTATGGCCTCTCAATGGAGATGGAAGCAAAAGAGGGACCAAGTGTCCCAAACTTTTCCATATCATTTGTCACTAGGCTGCTTAGAGGGTCCACATTTTCCATAGTCTTTTCTTCTGTTGGCCCTTCTTCTGCCTTCCACATCCATTGCTAGTTTCAACTTTTTCAGCTGAGGTTTGGATTTCCCAACTCTACTCTTTGGGCAATACCTGTATTCTTCCTGTGTAGCTCACCCCTGGTTCCTACACACAGGATTGAGCTGTTCTAGGGCTTTGAGATCTCCCTGAAGATTAGCTTGCCTTCCCAAGTTTTCACTTTACCTTCCATGGCAAAGTGATATTCTACCAGGAAGATCCCTGTACATGCTGAATTCTGCTCTCCTGAAGTCCTATGTTTTAACCTTACAATCTTACTTTCTCATCTCTCTCAGGATTTTGAGCTCCACAGTTGGATGGTTACTGTAAGATCGAGAGGCTGCTGTCAATCTTCACATCCCTGTCTCTTTCTCCCTGTCTGAGAGTGACAGGTCTGGAAGAGTGCCTTTCAGCTCTATCAAGAAATTGTCATCGGCAGATTTCAGAAATCTCCCGATTGCTGCACTCAGCCATATTACCCCATAGCAGATATCGGGATTGTTAATTGGCTCCAATGAGTGTCTGGAATCATGAAGCTTCCTCCTCATCTGTCCAATAGAAGCTTCATTGACTTTCTCTCTGGTTTTGTGTGGTTTATAGCAGGCATCTACCACAATGTCACCCATGTTGGTCTGCTCCTCTGATCCTTGCTGATAAGCTTTTTGACTGCATATGGCCAGGTGTTGGACTGCAGCCTGACTTTAGCCTTTTCTCCTCAGTGGTAGAATTCAGAACACCCCCTCCGTCCCCTGCCCTTCACACTTGACCCCAGTGCACTGTGGTCATTTTCAGTGTATTCAGAGTTGGCCCTAATAATGCAATTTGTGCCCACATGAATAACACGATGCCAACATGAGCAGCAAGAAGTAATAGCCCAAGGGTCAGGATTGAGTCTTGGTAGTATCTCCACAATGTCCTGGATCCAAGCATCAGGCACCACATTCATCAAATTGATCAAGTAGATGTATATCTCTGTTCCCTCAGCCACAAATGACTGTCAGCTACTGTATCTTATTTGTGATGTGATGCAGACTCACCTGCTCTGATGTGTCCTCTAATAGGCCTTGTTCTTCCTCACCTATTCCTAGGTCATTATATCTTTTCTGTAGTTATTCCTCTGTAGTCAGAGAAGAAGCCTTCCTTCTCTTTGCAGAAGTCACAAGTTTCTAACCTACCTACTCTTGGGAGCCTTCATCCACTGCTCCTTTGATAGCAAGCTCCAGATATTCCTTTTTCTTTGCATTGTTTTGAGAGTGTTGTCTCTGTGGAGATCCTGACATTCTCCTGGACATCCTCCTGACAGGATGCTCCTCTCTTTCACAGCTGCTTTGTCCAGTGGTGCAGAGCCCTGACCAGAGCACAATTCCCACCAGGCAGACCCCATGTCCCCCATCCCAGAAGAAGGACCCAGGCACTCCTCAGTGTGTCTGGGAGTGCACAGTGCAGTTCCCAGTAGCAATTCTGTTCCGGTCCGTGTCAAGGATAATTGTATCCAGCTGATACTGGAGGCTGTGCTGTGGTAACACCTAGGCATCAAACTGTCCCAGACAAGATGAGGGAGCAGTGCTGCCTGCAATAACTACATAAATACCAGGGCAGGAATCCAGTGTTGGAAAAGGTTATTTAGAAACAAGTAAGAAGAAAATGTTCTTTCTGTAGCTGCTCGACTCCTGATGGGGAGGCATGTCCAGACATAGTGGAGGTCAGCACACTGCTGTCTGACATGATGAAATACATGGATGTTCTACCCACCTCTCATCTCGTGTGGGAGAA
Source organism: Catharus ustulatus (assembly GCF_009819885.2). Classification (NCBI taxonomy): domain Eukaryota; kingdom Metazoa; phylum Chordata; class Aves; order Passeriformes; family Turdidae; genus Catharus; species Catharus ustulatus. The sequence goes on along the minus strand of NC_046221.1, from coordinate 41,083,813 downwards.
GAAACTGGACCAGGAGAGGAGGCAAACCCAGCAGTACTCCATGCAGGCTAATCAAAGTGCAGTAACCTATCACCATCAGCTTTCCATTTTGTCACAAGTAAGTATATGTATTAGGCTTTATTTTTTGTTATCGTTGTTTTCCATATCTGAGATAATAAGGTGCAGCAAAGCAGTAAATAAATCAAAATGAAAAGACCCATCCTTCTGTAACATTCTTCCATGCAGGCTCTTTAATTTATTTTTAACAAGGCATTCATTAATTTTTTTTTTCACGTTCTCATGCAGGAAAAATGACAGTATCTTAAAACCCAATGTCATTTTGTGTTGGAAAATGGCATCGTTATGGAGATTCGTACAGTTTTGATAATATCTGGTAACATTTAATTATTACAGCACACTTGTGAGTGGTTTGTGAATAGGAGAATATACAGTTGATTAGGGTGGAAAAAATTGGTAATCTTGTGTATGATTCATAAACAATGACACCTAGAAAATGGAACCTACAAGAATAAAATTTTTAATTACAGATTGCAAAATAGAGGCCAGTGATGCTGGTAAGGTATTTGTTCATATTTTCTAATTCTCTGATATAGTTTTGCAGGAATACTTCTTACAGTTCTTACATTTGCTTCAGGCTGTTTTAAGCGTCTTTCACGAAAAACATCAGTAGTTTACAAATTATATATGATCTCAGAGAATTTATTTCAAAAATACAAGGACAATGTTTTTCTCTAGCAAAATTGCCCTTTGAAAATTGTTATGATAATTGCAATATAAAGTTATAATTTACACAGCCACTCTTGTCTGTTCAGATATTGCTTCTCTTAGATTCCTTTTATCAGAGTTCAGTAGCTTGTACAAAGAGCCTCTATGTAGGAAAAAGGTTTTCTAGAACATCTAGTCCCAAACATCCTAGGATCGTAATCTTCCAAAAATAAGTAACTTGTATCAATAGTTAGTATTTTTTCAGGAGTTTTTTGACCTATCTAAGATCATTATTTATATTACACCATTTTTTCAATAAAAAGAATGCCAAAACCTACCAACTAACTGTAACAAACCACTACCTTTTAAAATGTAAGAGGTATTGGGATAAAAGAAAGATACAGAGTAGGGTTTCTAACTTAAAATACTATAAACAACATTTCCTATGTCTTTTTTTCATTTGAATTTTCTTAACCTAGAGATTTGGAAGCTTGTTGCATGCCATTTTTTTGTATCTTGATATAGTCATTCTCTTGCATAAGTGTGATGAAATTTGAAAAAAAAAAAAAAAAGGTGCTATAAATGGAAAGATACTAGATTTGGGATTTTGATGCAGTTATTGTGTCTTTGAGAGAAGAATGCCCTACCCAGCTATAGCTACAAAACTACCTCTGTATTTTTTGTGATAATGGATAATTTTCTCATGGAAAAAACACGGCAGTTCTAGTTCCAATTGATATTTTATTTATTTTATTATGCATATTAAAAGAACAAGAAATTCTGACAAGGATCCAGAACACTGAAGAAATGGAGGAGAATATGGCTTAGTAATGAGAAGTGGGAGACCTAATTTTGCAAACTGTTGTAAATAAGAATAAATCAGGCTAAGATCATTCAGATTTCAGAGGCACATTTACAGGGCTTAGAAGCAGAAGGAGCCATGTTTCTTCTTTCTTCTTGGTATTTAGGAAAAGTTTATAAAGTTGAAGGATTTCTAATAAAGAGAATAATTATTACTGAAAAGTTTACCTTTTGGAAAAAAAAAGGCAATGTTCTGACTAAAAGTGCTTGGAAGAATTTCAAGCAGCTGCTCCTGAAATAAAAGCTCTGTGAGATACAGACAGCCTAATTCATCTTAGTCAAGGCCCCAGCAATTGCACACCCAAGTAATTTGTCATTTTTCCATGGTGTCAGAGAATTTGGTGTTTCTGCCATGTAGTTCAATGTTTTGTTGAAGCCAGCTAGCTTATACTTTGCTTTCTCTACTGAAATGTACTTATGACCTCCTTTTTCATCTGAGTTGTGTTATACTGTGAATGTTTCTGAAATAAGGACTGTACTCTCTGTCCTGCTATATGAAACTGGAGAACAGAGATCTTTTGGAGCCAGAGTGGAATTTGTTTTATAAGTAGTTTAAAACTAGTTTGGTAGCTGGTAAATAGGCAATTGAAAGGCAGGTTAGTAGATGATGAAGTAGAGTTAGTTACCTTGTGTGGTAGGTATAGCATAAAATCCATGTTTGAAAATAATCCCAGTAGAAAGCATCATCATCACCTCTCCACAAAAATTCTTGTATTTCCTGGTTTTCCATAGAAACTGTTGTTTGTTATAACAGAAAGAGATGTAGGGGTGGCAGATGTTTGATAGAGTTTGTGTGTTCAGTTCTGAAAGGTTAAGGTTGCTGACACAGCACATGGTACAGAGGACCCAAACAAGTAAGAATAATGGCAATAATTCTCTCTTATGTTGCCCTTTTCATTTCAAGGTAGTCAATATTTTATTTTCATGCTCTTGGTAAGAAGAGGTGGAGAGGAAAAAGCTAGTTTGGATGAGATCACCAAACAGACCAGTAGCAGATTTGAGTTTTCTGTGTTCCAAGGCAAGTGAAAATCTCAAAACATCTAACTAATGAATCATCTAATGAATTGTCTTTCTAATATTATCCTTTAAAGAGACGAGTGTATAGCCAAAAAATAATTTGATTGATTTTTGAAGCATATTGATTTGAAACATGTATTTTGCCTATTTAGAAAGCAGTGAAAATGTCACTTTTATTGCTTTGGAAACATTTCATTACATGGGCATCATCTATTATTGTTTAATTTACTGCATATATCCTAAAAAGTTTTCAACTTTTCTCTCATTGCCACAATTTTAAATTTAAAATATACATATCTCTAAAACAATATAGAATGTTGAATATTGAGCTCGGTCATGTCTTTTGAATGCAGTAGAGGAAAGTGTAAGTTTTAAAATTGGAGTCCATTAGCTAAAAATATATGACAAAATATGAGCCATATGTACCTTCTACTACTCTGAGAATATATTAAAAAATGGCAGACATGGTAGGCTATCTAGATGGTCAGAAAAACCTCCTTTTCTCAGTTTCTGTAGTTGTGACCTGTGCATAAGGTACATATATTCTGTCACATTCTTTCTCTATGCCTCTCTGTGTTCTTTGGGAATTTTAGCTTATTTTCATTTTTGTATAAATAATGTCACTAGAATACGCATTTTGTTTTTAAAATAATATATGCAAATCCACGTATTCAGATCAAATTCCCAGCTACTCAGAGTAATGGGGGGTGATGATGCTTAGATAATGGGAAAAGTAGGTCCAACTTTTTTTTTCTGAGTGTATTCTGATCAGTGGAATGTTTCTCCATTCCATGTTAGTTGGGGCTAATAGGGAGTCAGAAGTCATTAACAGTGCTTGGTCTAATCTGGTTCATTGCATGGTACTGAGCTGGAAAGCATGGCTTATAGTCCACAGCAAGTCATCTTCCACCTAGATAGGATTTTCAGCTGCAGGTCAAATTGGCCCTCCCAAGCTAGATCTGTAGGTGTCAAGGTGTTGTGCTACTGGACTAGGTTGATGTTGCTAGAAAACATACTCTGATTATTCTTCTTGCAGGCAGCTTGGCTACAGCCCATGCTAGGAAGTCTGCCTATCTCTCCTGCAGAAGCTGTTCAGCTATTGGTTGGCAGAAATTAGTAAATGAAGCAGTGTTCCTGTTTTCAAATATATGTAAATGACTAAATTTAAAGTAAAGAACCTGACCAAAACTGAAATAGCTGACGCAGTTTCCTGAATTTTGTCTGGAACCTTCATACTACACCTCTAGATGATTGAGTTGACTGTATTTTGTATTTTTTGAGGATCACAGCTATATGAAGGACCAGGAAACACAACATAATTTAACTGGCTTTTCATCCAGTCATTTCCCCCCATGTCCAAATTCAGTTCTGCTCTGCTGGCAATTGTTGTGCTAATAATCACATTAGTTTCTAAGCATCACCACATGCATTACAAAGTAGTACTTAATTAGCAATTCAATTTGAATTAATCCGTTTTTTTGTTAACTCAGAAAAAGGCATAAAGATTGGATTAAAGTTAATTTTAATTTCCTTTTCCTTTATGTTTAGAAATAGGTTTTGTGCCATTCAATGCATAAAATATTTTCTTTCTTAAAACAACTGTGTGTGGAGCAATTGTTTTGGTGTTGGTTAAAGCAATGAGTATGCTTGGGTTTAAAACACTTAGTATGCCACAAGTCATTAATATTTCAGAAATATAGTCCAGTAATTATGTTAGGCTAGAATGTTAAAATATTTTTATTAAAATTAGAGCTAAAATTTTTCAAATTCTTGTATAAAAATGTGGATGATTGTTGCTGTGCGCTGCTGCATACATATCCCTTTAGAAATGAGTGAGGTCTCCAGAATGTCAGAAGGCTTAGCATTCATAAATTGTTTTCTTATTATTCCACCTTTCATTCCATTGTGACACCATTCTGTTGTGCTATTTATGTAACAGGTACTAGAATTTTTGTCTATATTTAAAAAATATTGGTGTGATAAAAAGAGAGAAACATTTTTGCGTTTATACTATTTAAGCTTGGAGAATAAAGTGACAATGCAAAAGCTCTTTTGAAGGTACAGTTTAAGAGTTGTTGAATATTTGTTAGTTCATCAAAGCTTTTTAATAGAATTGCAGAATGTAAAGGAGGAAGAGTTGTCAAAGATTATCTTGTCCATTTCCAAGCCGTAGAGTTACCTGTCACTCCTGACAGATATTTGACCAGTCAGTCTTAAAAACGTCATGTTACAGAAACAGTTTGGGAACAGCAGAAATGCAAAAGCTGTCTTTACAGTCAGCAATCATATGTCTGATTGAGTCTTATTTTTTTCTCCATATGAAGACAACATCTGCAGTTAATCTGATGCTTGCAGAAAATTTTGGTCTTTGCTTGAAAGGTTTTATACTTTTTGTATGTCTGGTTCCCAGGAGATATTAGATTGACATATGCCTATGCTCATATGGGATGTATATGATGCTTGAAATTTTCAGACCCAATCTTAAATATAAGGGCTCTGATAGCACTGAGTCCAGAATATCCCCAAAAACTGTTTACTGAGTGCGTTCAAACCTGTTACATAGTGTATGAACACATATTTTTCTCTGCAGAATCCCAGATAAATGCAATAGCTAAACACATAATTACTGAAAAATTCCTCCCCACTGTGGAAATATGTGAAAGTTAAAGCTTTTCTCTTATGTTGTATCCTCATCCAATTTTTTTTTCTTTCTTTTTTTTTTTTTTAAATTTTATTTAATTTGACCTGAATAATAAAAAAATGTGCAGACAGAGAAGGAAAAATTGACGTGATTTTAAGTGTAGTGTTGAAAATTGGACCTAATTACTCCAACTGAACATCTTCTTGATACCAAGTAGAAATCTTCAGAATTATTATCTTTTTTTCATAAATTCTGATATGATGTCTACCTTTTCATAACAGCATAGTATGGTAACATCTTATTCTGTTTCTGATCCAGCAAAATCCCTGTATCTTTTGCTGCGGAGCTTCTGTCACCAGTCCCTCTCTAGTCTGCGTGTTTGAATGATTGTTTCTCCTTGCTCAGAAACTTTGTATTTTCCCTATTTAAACTTCACCAGTTCTTTTAGTTTTTCCTGTTTCTCAAAATTTTCTTTGACACCCACTGTCACTTTCATTGACACAACTCAGTGTATGATGTATATGCTGCAATATGATGTACGACATGAACATATCGCAGTCCGGGCACTTTTAATAGGCCCTCTATCTATCCATTATGCAGATTATCACTGTAATTCAGTGATGACATTGAGTGGTTTTGGAACAAGGTCAAAAAGGAGCCTGATAAATTGTGCTTGCTACCCATTTTCCATTTAGGAAACACTCATAGCAGTTACCAAGTTGAGTACAATTTTTATGGTCAATTATTCACCCAACTGATTGTGTTTTTGTCTAGGTCACACTTCCATAGCTTTCTTCTAAGATGTCAAGAAAAACACTGTCAAAAGCCTTGCTAAAATCCACATATGTAACATCTACTTCTTGTTCCTAATTCACAGGAGCTGATACTCTCTTACTGAAAAAGGTATTTTGGTTTAGCCTGTTTTTTCCCTGCCAATTTCATGTTAGTTATTACTTATTTTATTGGTAGTTTACCAATGGAAATATGTAGTTTGTAGTTTGTTTTCTAATAGAAATTCAATTGACTAGCATAATGCTGTAATTGTCAATATCTCTAAAAAAGAAGATTAATTAAACACTGTAAATACCACTAGAGAGCTCTATATTTCATGAAGACAGCAAAGTTAATTCTTCTGGACAGCAGTATGGCAAAACAGCTAAATAAAAGATCAATATCTTTATTTTATTTCAACCTACCTTTTTTTTTTCTCTAAAGACTTTTAGATTCCTGTTGGAAGTTAAAATCAACAATTCAGGTTTCACTTTTCCAAAAATGAGGTATATCTTAATTTTACAGCATTGATAGTTACCAATGAAGAGATAGACAGTGCAAATATACAGGATATGAATGAAGACAGACATTTTTTTTCATGGCTGGGACACAGATTTCCAGAGATGCTTTACTCAGTAAAAGAGGTAGATAAATACTGGAAAAAAAAGTTAATTTGGTTCATAATTTGAACATTTTTTTGTAAGAGGATTTTTCTCTTTAGCTTTCCTTTTCAACTGTGGTTTTTATAAAAGAAGACAGAATTTATTTCAACAGTCAATCTAATGAATGGGGAAACAGAGGCACTAGCTTATAAGGAAAATGTGAAAATAAACTGTATCAACTAACAGAGTCTCTAGAGAGATTTGTGAAATATTGGACTCTAGAATCAAGTGTAGGTATAAGCACAGTTCAAATTAATAAATATCAACCATATTATTTTTTAAATTTTTGGGATACTTTGAATATTCCAGTTTAATAGATCTTTGCAAAAGATAAGCATCTTCCTCATTTTCTGAAAGAAATTTCCCTGAGACTTCAAGGCATATGAAAATGATTGTTTCAGTGTGTTGGAGAACACTTTTCTCTATGATCTTCTCACAAAATTATATTCTTGATATCCTTATATCCTTGTGTGGGTAATTTTGGTCCCTCTCCTATGGTGCAAAGTGGCATTGAACTTGCATTCCATCGTCTTCTAGTCAGGGTACTTTTGTTTTTCTAAATCAGTCAGTGTCCTCTAAAAAGAGAAAAAGAGAAAAAGCAGTTCATAATATAACTTTTAAAAATTTTTAGCTATTTTCTAGATGCAGTAAAATATATCACAGCAAGTTTATCTATTATTCTTAGATTAGTAATGAAGTAATATAGTTTTCTATATTCAAGTACAGTAAATTCACGAATACAAGCCACACTGAGTATAAGCCGCATCACTGGGTGTTGGCAAACATTTTGGTTTTTGTCCATAGATAAGCCGCACCCGAATATAAGCCGCTTTGTCGTTCGCAGCGAGGACCCGCGTGCAATTAGTAACAGAACCGCGGGAGGGCGGGGTTTACTGGCTGAGCTAAGGCTGTGCAGGCTCGGCCCGCTAGGGGCCGCTGACGGAGCCAGGTGGCCCAGCCCGGTGCTGCCGCTCGGGGCCGGCCGCCGCTGCCCCTGGGCTCGGTCACCCCAGGTCGGCGCTGCCCCGAGGTGGCAGGCAGGGACGGAGCTTCCCCTGCTCCTACGGCAGCGGCGGCGGGCGGGGAGGGAGCTTTCCCGCGCCCGTGGTGCCGGCGGCGGGCAGGGACGGAGTTTCCCCGCTCCTGCCGCGGCGGCGGCGGGCGGGGACAAAGCCCCCTGTCGGCTCCCCGAGCCGCGGCAATGGCTGCGCGGGGCTCCTGTCGGCTCCCCGAGCCGCAGCAATGGCGGCGTGCGCTTCCCCCCCCTCCCCGGGCCACGGCAATGGCGGCGCGCGCTTCCCCCCCCCTCCCTGGGCCACAGCAATGGCAGCGCGGGGCTCCCGTTGGCTCCCCGGGCCGCGGCAATGGCGGCGCGGGCTTCCCCCCCCCCCCCCGGGCCGCAGCAATGGCGGCGCGGGCTTCCCCCCCCCTCCCCGGGCCGCGGTAGGGGCGGCCCGGGTCCCCCCTCTCCTCCCCGGGCCGCGGCAATGGCGGCGCCGGCCCCCCCCGTCTCTCCCCTGGGCTGTGGCAGAGGAGGAAGAGAGAGCTCTCCCGCCTCTCTCCCCGCCCCCCGTGCTGCCTAGCAGGGAGCCAGGCTCCACCCGCGGTGCAACAGAGTAGCGATTTGTAACAATCGCAAAATGCCGACTTTGCAGCTGCTCGGCTCAGCACTCTGGCAGGCACTTCTGAGGTTGTATTAGCCGCTCCTGATTATTAGCCGCATTTCCGGTTTAGGAGCAAAATCTTAGTCAAATTGGTGCGGCTTGTATTCGTGAAATTACTGTACTATGTAAAGGGACCAAATTTTTTTAAATAGACTGGTTATAGCTTTACAGTTTATCTAACTGCTTTAATGCTTTATGATATATTCCACTGATCTTTGAACAGTTTCTATGGTAGGTCTGTCAATTATTTTTAGCTTGAGGTCTATGGAATTCCATTCAGACATGTCAAACAGGTTTCGTTTCATGATGGACAGTGAGATCTGGCACCAGCTGGTATCAGCAGTCTTTTAGATATTTCTTCCCCCCTCAGCTCTGCCTGATTTACAAGTTATTGTTAACAATTCGTCTTTTGAGTATGAGGTTCAATATTGAAAGTATTGAAAAGAGATTTAAGTTTGAAATGTCCATGCAGTTTGACCCTTCTGACTCAGTGCTTTTATTCCTTTGACGTGGAGCAGGTGAACTGGCTCTCTTCAGTAACTGTGCACTGCCTGTTCAGGGCACAAGAAATGTGTTTATGTGTTCCAGGACTGGAGTGCTCTCTTAAAGTCAGTTTGAGAGTCATTGTTAGTGGTTTTCATGCCATGCTACACTACAGTCACTGCTATTGTGGCATTTTGGACACAACCTCAGTCCAGTAATGAAGTATAAAATTACCTTTTCCCACCTGAATTTAAAGAGAAAACCATCTCATGGCTTGTTATAGATTTGGGACTAGAACAAAGGATGGAGAAGTAGCTGAAGCAGATCATTATGCAGACAGTGGTATATGTAGTCAATGCTGAGGGATGCAGTCAAGTTTCTGGGGAGAAAGGTTCTGGTGCATTCACTCTGCTGTGTCCTAATAAAGTCAAAATACTTTGTGGGAAAAACTTGAAAAGAATGTTGTCTTAGATACAGGACAAATTGTCTTATTCAGACTTGGTAAGAATATAAGTATTTAGGAATGAATTATCTCCTGAAATTACTTTAATATTAAAGATACTGACTTTTAAAATCTGATATATTTATACAATTTATCACCTGTCCTCCTTTATCATGCTTTACTTTGACAAGATGGAGTAAAAAGAAACATGAATTTATTTACAGACAACAGAAATAACAGAAATAATATGTGAAGATTTGGAACAATAGCAGATCATTAACAGTCTTCCTTCAAAATATGTTGCATTCAAATAGAAGCAATAGCAGAGACTAGGGATTTCTATTCATTCCAGAAAAACTATGAACATTGACAGCAGCAGGGGCAGAATTTTATATGCATTAAAGAGCCCTGTGCTACAAACAAGATGTGGTACTGATCATGCCAGTAGCATTTGGTCATTTCAGCCTCAGTGTATCTCTCATCACATCTGTATTGGTTTGGCACGACCTGGTTTTAGGTAGCAGGGGGGCCACAGAGGGAGAAGCTGCTGGAAGGTGCCCAGCATGTCCGGCAGAGCCAATCCCTGATGGGTCTGAAGATGGACATGCTGCTGGCCAGGGCTGGGCCAATGAGAGAAGCTGGTAACTCCTCTGTGATCACATATATAAGAAGAAATTCAAAACCAAGGCATGGGTTTTGTTTCTAGTCAGAGAAGAGGAGGAGGGGAGAACATGTGAGGGGAACAACATGGAGACACCAAGGTCAGTGCAGAAGAAGGGCAGGAGCTGCTCCAGGCTCAGGAGCCGATTCCTCTGCAAGTGAGACTATGGTAAAGCAGCTCTACCCCTGCAGCCATGGGAATCCATAGGGAATGCAGAGATCCACCCACAGCCCATGGGGATCCATGGGGGATGCAGAGATCCACCCACAGCCCATGGGGATCCATGGGGGATGCAGAGATCCACCCACAGCCCATGGGGATCCATGGGGGATGCAGAGATCCACCCACAGCCCATGGGGATCCGTGGGGGATGCAGAGATCCACCCACAGCCCATGGGGATCCATGGGGGATGCAGAGATCCACCCACAGCCCATGGGGATCCATGAGGGATGCAGAGATCCACCCACAGCCCATGGGGATCCATGGGGGATGCAGAGATCCCCCCCCAACCTTGGGGATCCGTGGGGGATGCAGAGATCCACCCACAGCCCATGGAGCAGTGAGTGGATGCCTGGAGGAGGCTGTGATCCAGTGGAAGACCCGGTGGAGAGAGGGGCCCCGCTTCCAGGATGGAGCAGCCTCTCCTTGGAGGACTGCATCCCATGGGAGGAGAGCCATGCCACAGCGGTTTTGGGAGGGTTGTCTGCCCGTGGGAGGGACTCACATTACATCAGGTGTGGTTTGGCTGCTGCTCATGAGAGTGGACCCAGTTCATGGAGAACTGTCTCCCGTGGGAGGCACCCCATGGTCTCACAGGGAAAGGACTCCTCTCCCTGAGCAGCAGAAGAAAATCTCGATGATGAACTGATCAAAACCTCCATGCCCTGCCTCCCTGCCGATGAAGGAGGGAGGGGCTGAGGGGGAAAGCTGTTTTAAGGGCTTATTTTACTTCTCATTATCCTCCTCTGATCCTGTCAGTAATAAATTTCACTTTGCAACTGAAGTTAAGCCTGTTTTGCCCTTGTAGTATTTCTCCTGGTCCTTATCTCACTCATGAAGCCTTCATCAATTTTTTTTCCTTTCCTAGCTGTGGCAGGGGACGGTGAGCCAGTGACTCTTGGCCTGGCATTGGGCCAGTGTCAAACCACGACAACATCATATCAAGTTCACTGAATATTTTACTCCTGTCTTGACTGTTATGCCGATTTTGCATTGTCTGGAATGTAACTTCTGTTTGTTCTATAAGATGAAAGAGAGCAAATCTACCAATGCTTGTCCCTGGTAACCTAGTACCTTTGTCCAGTCTGTAATTTTTCCTTTGTTCAGTATTCACTTCTCCTCTGTCATTTGTTTATTTGTCTCACTTTCAGTGCTTATTGTGAAAAGACTGTCATGACGAACACAGCCTTTATATAACGGATAGAAATAATTTGTTTTGTTTAAGAGTTTCCTTAGGTTTAACACTTAAGGAAAGTCTTGCTCTGTATTTTGAATCAGTAACTGTACCAGGTACTAGGTAGTTCTAGGCTAACAACTAAATCTAGTTTTATGTGTGCATGCACAATTGACACTTCAATTTTTTGGATTTTCTAGTGAGTGTTGGAAAAGGACAGTATCTAACATTGCCTTTTTTTTTCTTTCTTGTCAGAAAAATTACAGTAGTTTCACGAATACAAGCCAGCACGGAGTATAAACCGCACTTCCGGTGCCTCGACAATGTTGCTCTCTTTGTCAATAGATAAGCCGCACCCCGAATATTAGCCGCACTTTCGTTCGTAGCGAGAATCCGTGCGCAGCTTTCACAAATTGGCCAATTAGTAACAGGATCGCGGCATAGCGGGCTTTACTGGCTCGGGGCGGGGCCAGGAAGGCTCGGCCCGCTCATGGTTGCCGACGGGGCCGGCCGGGTGGTGCTGCAGCCGCCGCCGGGCTCACTGGCCCCCTTCTCCCGTCAGCACCGCCCCGCTGCTGCGTTTGCTTGCCCTGCCGGCGGGCCAGCCGCTGCCACCACTGGCAGGCACGCCGGCCGCCCCGCTGCTGCGTTTACTCGCCCTGCCGGCAGGCCAGCCGCCGCCTCCGCTACCAGGCACGCCGGCCGCCCTGCGCCATGTTTGCTCGCCCGGCCGGCAGGGCTGCCGCTGCTGCCAGGCTCTGCCAGCGGGGCGGCCGCCGCCAGGCTCGCCGACCGCCCCCTCCCGTCTGCACCGCCGCCGCGTTTGCTCGCCCTGGCCGGCACTGCAGGCCCCCGCACCACCGGGCTCTCCCACGCTGCTGGCCCCGATTCTGCTGGGCTTCCCCCGCTGCCAGGCAGCCCCACCCGCCGGGCTTCCTGCTTCTGCCATGCTCCCTTGCACTGCTAGCCCCAGTTCTCCCGGGCTTCCCCGCCCTGCTGGCCCGGGCTCTGCCGCCCCCCCTGCCCCGCCCTGCTGGCCCAGGCTCTGCCGCCCGCCCCCCACACTGCTGGCCCTGCCTCTGCCAGGCTTTCCCACCTCAGCCGGGGCCGGCCGGGCTCCAGCTTGGCTTGGGGCTGCCGCGGGCTCTCACTTCCGTGTTGGCAGCTTTTAGAATATTGTTCATGTATTAGCCGCCCTCGAATATTAACCGCACTTCCGGGTTTCCACCAAACTTTTGGTCACATTGGTGCGGCTTGTATTCGTGAAATTACTGTATGTGAAGTTGATTCTGCATACTAGCAGCAGTGGAGCAGCCAGTTGCAAAAGTGAATTTTCAGAAAATACCTTCCAGTTGACAGTTGTCAGTGTGCACATGGAAAAGATGAGGAAAGAACATATGAAGCAATCCTGGTAGAGGATGACAGGACTGTGGAGAAAGGTAGACATTAGCAAAAGAAGCATCAGGTGTTATGATGCTGGTTAGAGGTGGGTTAAAAGTTTCTTTGTTTTCGTTTTTATGTGCAGGTATTTTCTCTCAATTAGACAGTGAGATAGACATAGTGGACAATTCAAGCAGCTCCAGTTCAAGTAATTTGAAAGAGTCTGCTATTGGTAAGATTCCTCAAGAATGAAGTGTACACTACTTTCTAACAGTAAAACACAGTTGTTTAGTCCAATATATGAGAGTATTTCATTATTTGTCACAAGTTCACAATCTGTTGTTTCCTAAGTAAAGAAAATAACTGTGCCTCTGTGTCAGCTATGTCCAGTTTAACACATCTGGTATCACCAGGTCTTTGTGTAGCTTGTCCCCATATTTTGCAGTAGCAACCATGAAAACTGGCATATTATTGGGCTCCTTGACAAAGAAGGTGGTTTTAAATTTAAACACAAGATGACTAATATTGATAAGAAACAGATGGAAAAGTGCGAAAAAGAAAGTTCAAAGAGGCAAGCTTTAACTGTCTGGAAGAATTGACTGAATGGAACTGAAGGAATGTGTAGATTTTAATTAGGACAGAATTATGTGGCAAAACACAGCATTAATTCTGCTTATAGTTATTTATGGTAATCATATTGGACTGCACCAGCTGTGTTGGGTGTTATCTTAATAACAGTTTTTTGGGGTTACATTTCCAATTTGAAAATTAGAAAAAAAAATCAACTAAAAAATCCTTAGCTCTATCCACTCTGATTTACTTGCTAGATTGTGAACTACCATGACCTACCTATTACAGGCAATGGGAATCTGATTAGAGAGAATCAAAGTGCATTTTATACTAGGAAAAAAAGAGATGGATACTATAATTGAGCAAAATTTAAGATTTCGGTTCATAAAATATGGGGATGATTTAGATGTACTTTTAAAAGGTAAAGGGAATATAGCTGTCTGAAGATTAGAAAACATTATTGCTGCAAATGTCCCAGGCTTCAAAAAATCTTGAATAACATTACTTTATTTGCTTGTAATCCTATTTGATAGCTAGATTTTATTTCATATTTTGGCCCAGGTACTGTAGAAATATGACCTCATTTTACTGAAATGCCTTGCCATTAGGGCAGGGCAAATAAATGATTTGGTAACTCTACTTAAAATCTGTTAAAATGATTTGCTAATTGCCGCTGAATAGCCTACCATTCTGACGGCTGGAGGTTCTGTGTCTAGCGAGCCCTGAGGTTATTGTCAATGTTTTCTTAATAAATAACAATTCAAAGAAACACTTTTTTTGTGGTCACTTTCTTGGTCTAAGAGAGTAACAGGAGAAGGCTGCAGGATACCCGGAAGCCTTGAATAACTGTGGGAAGGGGCTGCATAGAATGAAGCATAGATTGAGAAAAAGCAGCTTCCAGGGACAAAGTTCTATTTTGTGTTCATACTGAAGAATAACACATTGTGTGTGTCACAGGAATGTAGTTCTTTGTGGGCTAGTTCAGCACTGAGCACAGAAATTTGAAGCCTTTGTGTAGCTTGTAACTTGCCACACCCAAACCATTAGTGGTAATTATTTCCTTCTAGTTAATTTTTCTTTATTAAGGTTTAGACATTAACAAAATATAAACTTTTACTTATATTTAAATATTACTGTGCCACATTGCCATAATTTTAATTAAATATTTTATGTGGAAAGATTCAGCCAGTTCCTATCAGTCCCAGTAACTTTAATCAACATTTCTAGAACTCATTACCCATTTTTCTGCTGGCATAGAGTCTAATTATTATATAGATACTTCAGGGTTGCTTTTTCAGAAAAATAACTCTGCTGTCTTACATTCTTGGATCGGCTGTAGTTTCTATTTCATGTTGAAGTCATTGTTGCAGATCGGTTGCTGATCTGGCAGCAAGTAATGCTGGCAAATGTTTCTGCTTTTCAGGGGTAAAGAAAAGATAGCTTTAAAAAAATTATAAATCCAATAAATTCAAATATAAATTAGGTATTGCTTGAGATAGGCTCCATTCATTAATAATAAATGGCTAACAGAGTTTGAATTATCAGCCATAGTTTTGTCAAACTTGTCAACATTACAGGGGAAAATGTGACCAACTTTGATTTAGCTAACTTGGAAACTGCTAACATGAGGATGAGAGTTTTAGTTTCAGGTATATTGATGAGGATTGTGAAAGGATTTGTCTAATCAAGCTGTCATCACATCATTGTCAGAGAAAATGTGATCATTCTAATTTAAAACTAGGGTGGTATTTTGCAAAAAGGTGTGATATGCTGAGCTGTTCAGTAACACAGAAGCTGGTATGGATCTGTCAGTGTAATAGGGGTAAACTTTTTTATATTCCAATATTGTCGTAATATTTTAATGACTTTGCATACTCAGTGTTTTTCAATGATGCTGTAAGAAAGGATTATTCTTCTTAGTATAGAACATATAGACAAATTATTTCTACAAGACCAGCTCCTTTAACAACTCCCAAGATTGCCAAGTCCAGGGTGTGTAGATTCTGGAATAGTTACTCCTGGTACTTGAAATGATTAATCCTGCAGGACCAAGATTCTGCACATTTCAGAAACATAGAGGCAGCACTGACAAATGCATTTTTCTTTTCCTGAAGTCATTATCATTTCAAATTATGAAGATTGACAGAGGATAGGGACATACAGAGTCAAAAAGCTGTAAAGAATGATGGGATGATAACAATTTATTAGTTGCACTTAGGTTTTTTTCTTAGTTTAAAATTACAAGGCTCCCAACTTTACCTTAGCTTAGTCATATTAAAGGGTTTTTACTTGCATTTGGTTTACAGTGTAACACCATACCTTCACTTCTGTGGGTAAATCCAATAGCAGAAAAACCTGTGATATGTAGAAATGCTTAGTAAGTCCAGTAGAGCTGGTGTGTCAGTTGGGGGAGAGTTGAAAAATTTGCAGTAATTTCATGAGTATAAGGTGCACTCTTTTGACTAAAATTTTGGTCCGAACCCGGAAGTGCGCCTTATAGTCCGGTGCGCTTTATATATGGACAAAGTTGGGAAATTTGCCAACCCGGAAGTGCAAGCCTGCAACAGTCCCAAGCCGAGCCAGTAAACTCCGTGATTGCATTACTAATTCGTTACTTTGTTGCGCGGATGCTCCCTGCAAAAAAAAAAAAAAAAAAAAGTGTGCTTTGTGTGCCGGTGTGCCTTATATATGGACAAAGTTTGGAAATTTGCCGACACCCAGAAGTGTGCCTTATAATCGTGAAATTACTGTACTTTTTGTTTGGGAATGCTCTTCTGGTCAATATTTTTTGATTCCCTTAATCATGTTCATTTACATCACAATCAGGACAGTGTTCTAAATACTTTGAAAAACAATTCTGTATAAAACATGCTGCTAGAAAACCCTGGTCTAAGAGTTTTATGTACTTTTAACTTTCCTCCCAATATAGAGGTGGCATGGAATAATTTTTTTTCAGAATTGCTCAGACTTTTCAAGAAATTAAGATGTCTCAAAACACAGTCCTGTTGTGCTGCTGTATCTTGTTTAAAAGGTTTTCTCCTACCTCATAATTTCATTTATCTTTCCACTATTTATAGGACTCTCTGCACTTATATGTCTTGTGACCAATAAGCAAAGACATTAATATTCAGGATTCCTTTCCTGAATTTCTGCAACCCAATAGTATTCAAAGTTACCATGTAGTGAAAATAGCACAGATCTGCCTGAACAGTATTCTACTGATGTAACTCTAAAAGGGTTTCCTAACAACAAACACATTATGAAATAAACCCCTGTTCAGTAATGTCATTTGTTTTCTGGAGCCTGTAATTTGGGCTAGATTGCAGGCAGCAACCTTATATCTTGAGAATTCTGTTGTTACAGAAATGAGCTTTTTTTTTGCCTTTTTAATTCAGACCAATTGTATTTTATGGATTTGGTGACTTGAGAAGACATTTCTTCTTTGGAAAAGATTACTACATCTAATCTTATTCCAAAAATTTACCAAACTGTCTGGCATCTGCTATATATGATTTTCTGGTTTCAGATTGTAAGGAGAAAGTTTAGGGAATTTCTTGAAAATTATTATTGCACCAAGAAACCTGTCATTTGCACAATGAGCTGTCTGTGAAGAGCTTTGGAGACCTTATTGTTTTGTAGGCTTGCTTTTCCTCATTTGTCTAAGATTCAGATTTCTCTTGAGACCTCAGGCTAATGGGATTTTGGTGAAGACATCAGCCAATATCTGGTTTTCCTGTATGATGCTTGAGTTAAGTTTGAAGTATATTTATGTTGATTTCTGTTGCTGTACCTGGAATCGCTTCTAGCAAGGAAGAAAACTTAGCTGTTTGCTCTGCAAAACAGCTTAATTAACCTAGTTGGCATTGTCTATTCCAGTGTATAGGAATTGAAGGGCAGCTTACTAAGAGTATTTTGAATAAATAAAGGTAATTTCACCTTTCTCCTGAAAAGATTGTTGAGCTGTCATTCAAAAAACCACTCCCTTTGCTTCCATTTCATTCATACTTAGGTTCTCTGCTAATACAAAATCTCAATTCAATTTTCCT
The DNA here is from genome assembly GCF_009819885.2 of Catharus ustulatus. Lineage (NCBI taxonomy): Eukaryota > Metazoa > Chordata > Aves > Passeriformes > Turdidae > Catharus > Catharus ustulatus. The sequence goes on along the minus strand of NC_046221.1, from coordinate 41,066,516 downwards.
ACCAATCTGATCAAACTTGGAATGGTTTCCAGAGGTTTTATTTTTTAGATACCATGAAGTGAAAGTTAAAGCCAAAGCAAAAGTTACTGTCTTCTCAGGTTTTTCTGATCTCATAACATGTAACCAGCTCTTTCCTTGCAATTGCCTGTTCAGATGCCTGCAAGAGGAGAACAGTAAACTTCATATTAAAATGTATTTGTATGATTTGTACTGATGTCAATATATATTAAGAAGTTAAAGTCCTAGAAGTTGCTCTAATTACAGTAATTTCACGAATACAAGCCGCACCAATTTGACTAAGATTTTGCTCCTAAACCGGAAATGCGGCTAATAATCAGGAGCGGCTAATACAACCTCAGAAGTGCCTGCCAGAGTGCTGAGCCGAGCAGCTGCAAAGTCGGCATTTTGCGATTGTTACAAATCGCTACTCTGTTGCACTGCGGGTGGAGCCTGGCTCCCTGTAGGCAGCACGGGGGGCGGGGAGAGAGGCGGGAGAGCTCTCTTTCCTCCTCTGCCACAGCCCAGGGGAGAGACGGGGGGGGGGCCCGACGCCGCCATTGCCGCGGCCCGGGGAGGAGAGGGGGGACCCGGGCCGCCCCTACCGCGGCCCGGGGAGGGGGGGGGAAGCCCGCGCCGCCATTGCTGCGGCCCGGGGAGCCGACGGGAGCCCCGCACTGCCATTGCTGCGGCCCAGGGACGGGGGGGGGAAGCGCGCGCCGCCATTGCTGCGGCCCGGGGTGCCGACAGGAGCCCCGCGCAGCCATTGCCGTGGCTCGGGGAGCCGACGGGGTGCTTTGTCCCCGCCAGCCGCCGCCGCGGCAGGAGCGGGGAAACTCCGTCCCTGCCCGCCGCCGGCGCCACGGGCGCGGGAAAGCTCCGTCCCCGCCCGCCGCCGCTGCGGTAGGAGCGGGGGAAGCTCCGTCCCTGCCTGCCACCGCGGGGCAGCGCCGACCCGGGGTGACCGAGCCCAGGGGCAGCGGCGGCCGGCCCCGAGCTGCAGCACCGTGCTGGCCCACCTGGCCCCGTCAGCGGCCCCTAGCGGGCCGAGCCTGCACAGCCTTAGCTCAGCCAGTAAACCCCGCCCTCCCGCGGTTCTGTTAGTAATTGCACGCAGGTCCTCGCTGCGAACAACAAAGCGGCTTATATTCGGGTGCGGCTTATCTATGGACAAAAACCGAAATATTTGCCAACACCCAGAGATGCGGCTTATAGTCAGTGCGGCTTGTATTCGTGAATTTACTGTACATCAGTTGCTAAAGACCAAAGTAGCAGTTAGAGAAATTATTTATGCCTCATTTAATACTTTTTTTTATATCCTCAAGGAATCTGCGTAGAGCTACTCAGAAGAGGGTGGCTGATGAGAATTAAAAGTTTGGCTTTTGTATGTCTTTCATCTTCTAACAAGAATGGACACAAAACAGGAAAGAGATGGAGGGTTTGTATTTAATTTTCCTTGAGATCATCTTGAACTGAAAAATGCTCTCTTGTAAGGCATTTGTGAAAAACATATTGCCTTGCTCTTCCCATCCATGGCAAAGGAGTAGCCATGGTAAAGGAAATATGGTCCAGGTAACCCTGAGCTGAACATCAGGATACACTGTGTGCTCCATGACTTACATGAGTTAACTTGCCTACACATCTGTGCTGTTTCTTACTCCCTGCCTGGCTTTGTATGATTAGCATAACTCACACACAGAAGACTAGGGATTATGAATAAAGTTATTAGTGTTCCTTGGGTGTATGGGTACACGAGTGTGTTTGTTACAATGTTTTTTACATGTTTGAGTCTCCTTGTGTTTAGATATTAAGTAAATTATTTCTCTGTGTTTTCATAGTGAGTAACATAATGAGATTCCTTTCTCAGATCTAGCTGCTCAGTTGGTCTCTAGCATAATAATAAGCAATAAAAATAGGCCTGAAGGGTGTTTGCTATTGTTATGTGATGTTCTGTACCATGATTTCTTTGGGGTTTTGTTTTTTAGCATTAATAAGTATTTTCCTAATTTTAGCATATGAATCAGAAAATATTGCATATCTGCTGTGTACAGTGAGTGATGAGACAGACTCTTTGGTGTGAAATATCATGCACTAGTAAATACACTCATAAGACAGCAGATTAGCAAGTCAAATGTGGTGAGTCATTATTTGAAACAGCCAAAGGGTATAGTATTTCAAACCAAATTTTGTACATGAATACTTGAAAAAGGGGGTTGTTTTTTTTATAAAACTCTAGCAAACAACTGTGTTCACACTTTCTAACCAAGTGGCTTTTGTTACAGATTTTCTTGCATATATACACGTAATATATTATGGTATTTGTTGCGACAATGTCTCAGGATGTAACTCAAAATCCTTACCCCAATCAGCATGACTCACGTTCCCTCAGCACTTCTACTTTTCTATTTGTGTTACTGTGTCTGTGTCCTAAGGTAAAATATCTGTTCCTTGAATAGGCACAGTAATATTTTTCATTTCTTTTCCTTTCTAGTCAGTGGGCACTCTCTTTTTGTATTTTTCTGTCTCATTAAAAAAGGTGATTGAAGAACTTTTGCTTCCATGAGGGCCTAGTTTATTTGCTATTATGTAATTCAACTGCTCTTATCAAATAGTCTTTTGTGTTATCTACCACTGAATTTTGGTATCTGTTTTGCTATGCAAAGTGTCAGCAAGGATTAAAATGTTGTTTCTTTTTCTTTCATTCTCTCTCTGTGACTCCTTTTTAGGAAGATAGATTTGGCCCAAAGATGTATAATTTCTTTTGGTTTTAAAGTGAATTCACTGTTTCACTGATGAAAGCCTCCTTCAGATTTTTTTTTTATTCAGAGGATCTCAGAAAAGTAGAAAAAATATTTTAGAGTCCAACACAAAAGTATATTTGAACACAGAAAGATGCAAGACTCTCAGAAATATGTTTACTCTACAGTTACTCAAGAACTAATATAACTGCTGTAACAAGACCAACAATGGGAAAACAAGTTTGACATAAAATCTTTTCTTTTTCTGGTTTGCTGTTTGAGTGATCAAATACCTCTGTTCTTGCTTAGTGATAATATTTGTGATGTTACTAGTGTGGAAAAAAATCTCATGTAGACAAAGATGCAGGTCTTTTATTAGAATACACTAATTGTATGGGAAAATTGTAATATCCTAATTTTGCCACTCAGGCATTCAGTTAGCAGAATTATTTTTTCATTAAACATACAGTCAATCAAAATGAGATACCAGGGTGGTCTCATATTACCATCCAAATTACCATCAAAAGAATGGTTTTACAGGAATGATTTAAGACAAATGCTTAAGACTAATATTTGCTTTAAGGCAATGCTTTCCAAGTGCATAAATAATAGATGTCATCAAATATTAGCTTTGCAGTATGAAATAATTTATTTCAATGTTTACATTCAGTTTTATTTCTGGTTACATGTTGGACCAATAACTAGTCATAGTGCTGTCTTCAAAGTAGTGCTTGACTTCAGTAGGATTATTTAAAAAGAAAGGTGTTGCATATGCTATTGCATGTAGATAGCCAGCTAATGGAATGGTGCCAGTAAATCTCTGGTGGACCTCTAAGAAAGTGGGCAAATATTCTATCTCCTTATACATTGACTGTCTCCATCTATTGACTATAGCCACAATGTTGTGGCTATAGTGGTAGCAGTAACTGTAATAATTTAATGCAAATCCAGGTACATATTCTGTGGACATCCAGTTAGCATGTGTTGCTACTTTCTGTAACAATTTTCTGAAAGAAATTATTAAAATGCTCTGTTGGACTGAGATTGTTGCTATGATGCAAGCAAATCTTTGATATATCGAACGTCAACTTGATAGTCAAGTGAGGGTTTGGAGTTTGTTTAATGCTGTTTCTTAAAAGTTATTTTGACACCATGTCTGGGATTAGAAGATATTAACATGCATGTTGTGGGTTTCTTTTAAACAGAAAATAGTATTTGTTTCAGGAATAATTAAACAAAGTTTTAGTGCTTCTGAAAGACAACCTCAGATAAGGTAGGTGTGATCTATGATATTAATATACAGTAATTTCACGATTATAAGCCGCACTGAGTATAAGCCGCACTTCTGGGTTTCAGCAACTTTTTGGTTTTTTGTCCATTTATAAGCCGCACCTGATTATAAGCCGCACATTACAATACAGGGTGTGATAAAATCTATCTATTCTATCACCATCTGTTGAGGGTGGGGACAGTGATCCTTATCTCAATGGCAGATAATCTGCTAATGGACCATCCATTGAAACCAGGCGGGGCATTGTTCTTTATCTTTTCACAACTCATCCTTCCTCCAATGAGTCATTGTCTGCTAATGGCCCATTGAGTCCCACTGTGTGACTGATAAAATTACTGCATCCCATTGAAAGTTGCTCCAGCCAGGGGGAAGAACCCAACATTTCTTACCAAAAACAGAGGCTTTGGGACACTAAGGTAGCCCCTTTCTCCACTGGACTCCAGTGGAAAACCGGATTTCTCCACATCACCACTGGACCTCCAGAGGGAAACTGCACCTTCTATAGGAGCACTGCTCCAACTGAGCCACACCTGTCACTGCAGGAGGATGCAGCCACCATGGAATGGGACTGCTACCAACACCCTGCCTGACAGGGTGTCAGGTTGTACTCTGACTGTGTCAGGGTTTGGAGTTTGTTTCTTTGTAGTACTGTATTTCTATTTTAATTTCCCTAGAAAAGAACTGTTATTCCTAATTCCCGTATTTTTGCCTGAAAGCCCCTTGATTTCAAAATTCTAATAATTTGGAGAGAGGGGGTTTACATTCTCCATTTCAAAGAGAAGTTCCTGCCTTTCTCAACAGACACCTGTCCTCCAAACTAAAACAGCAACTTTTTGTTCTTTGTCCATATATAAGCCCCACCTGATTATAAGCCGCACTTTGGGTTCGGACCAAAATTTTAGTCAAAATGGTGCAGCTTATAATCGTGAAATTACTGTAATTGATCCTTGTTACTATCAATTCCAGTTGGTTGTTTCAAGTGTAACAGTTCCTCAAGTGCCTTCATGAAACATGTTCTTGGTTACCTTTATGACTCCATTTTGCCTCAGCCTAGGACACTAAGTCTGCTTGAGGATATTGTTAGAGGGTGTTTGCACACAGAAGTTGTACATGATAAGTAGTTTTAACAATGGACCTTGCTATTGAAGATTAAGCTGACATCAGTTGATTAGCCAAATTCCATTTCTGTATTTTTAATCAGATGTTTTTCCATAGAAAAATGTGCTTGTGTATTTAATAGTGTGGAGTATGTTGGAGTTGTGTAGTAGTGTAGAGTAGTATCTTGTCCCTCTGAACTCCTCTAGACTTTCTGTATAAGCATAGACACCCAATCTTTGCATTTTGGAGGCTTCATTTCCTTCAAAAAGGAAACAAACAGAAGCAGAATGTCATATCATCCCTCTTCTAAAGGAACTTCCTTTTTCTTCAGTAATGCATCAAGCACATTCTTGACCATTATTTTTTCTGATCTCTTTGGCACCACCCTTATTCAGAAATCATGTTAATTGTTTTTTATTTGCACTTTTCTTTCATATCTGGAAAAAACTCTCAAAATCACTCTTGGCTGCATTTGTCCCCCGAACAATTTTTTCATTTTACCTTTAATGTAGGTAGGTAAGTATTTGTAATTATAGCATTGATCCTTTCCCAGAGTTTCTCCACAGACATTGTTTGATTCAAATGCAGTATTTTATTTTTGCTTTTAGAATGGTTCTTAGCATAACACTATCCAGTCTCTTGCTTATCACTTCCTCGCCTTATATCTTTTGTCCTATTGCAATCAGTAATGGCAACCTGCCCATGCTTGAGCATTGAAAAAGCACATTTTCTTTCTCTTTGAAGAAATTCACTACTAGACAAATCTCTGGCCTGCACATAATCATTGGCAAAACTATTTCCTTGTCTTAATTTGTAACTACTCCTTGAAACTGTCGTTTTCCCTACTGCCACAAAAAGTAGATACAAATTCTTGCCCTATTTGGGCTGTGGTGGCAGCCATCCATCAGGACATCGTGTTTGTTCTTTCAGTTCCCTGGTATCTGTACCCATTTGTTATTGCTTATCTCAGCTAGTGAAATCTGCAGGCTGGGAAAGTATTTGTCTAGAGTTTAGGGAAGGATTTAGCTTTGAAACATCTAGACTTGTATTTCTGACATTGAGATACTGCTGTCCTGGTGATGTAATGCCAATTTTGCCCCCACTTCAACTAGTACTGACCAAGGAAAGAAACTTTTATTTAGTAGAAGTCATTCTATTTTGGACATGCAGGGTAAAACCTGCCTTTATGTGTCTTAAAAATGCACGGTTGTAAACTAGTGAATTTGGACAGATTTCCTTTAGAGGAAACATGAGAAGGAGTCGGGGAATAATGATATTTTCTCTACAATTGTTGATGCCAAACACAATTAAAACCTTTTTTTTTTTTTGGTAATGATAGAGATTATGTTGATGGTTCTGGATCAAGATGGTGATCAGGTAATTTTGTGCTTGCAAGAAATTCAAACTTTAACTTAAATTAAACCTATGAATTTTCAAGTTTTTGAACATTATTTCATGATTCTTCTGTTGCATACAGAGTGTTTCCTCTTTTATTTCTTCCTCTTTAATGCCTATTGATCTGCTTTTGAGAGTTACCTTTACTCACCCGCAGGTTCCACCCTAAGAAAATCGAATGTTCATGATGAGATGGCAGTTTCATAGTCTGCCAGTTTTATCTATAATTGTATTTTTAAATGTTAGGAAAAGGTATAATTACATTTCACATACAAATATGTTATCTGAAGTGTCATTAAGGAACTTCATAACAGTATCAATTCCAATAGTGAATTGGTAAGATCTCGTGATAATTGTCATTACCCCAGCTAAACTTCTGCTGAATACAATGGGAATTTATCCTGTAAAATGAATATTATATATAGCCCTTAAAAATTATCATGTATTTATATATCATGATTGATGAAACAAGTTTCCCATTTGAAGTACTTTTACTGAGAAGCTTCACATGCTGTAACTTGCTAAGCTGTGATTTCAGAACGCATATTGTCTTAATTAAATAATATTTGAAATAGAAGTATTTTTATCAGTTAAGATACTGATATTCACAAAAAAGTGCTTCTTGTCTGTATGTTTTATTTTACAGTTTTAATATAAAAACTGTATTAAGAATTTTAATTATGGAGTACAGATCCAAATTTGATGTCAACCTTCTGTAGTTTCAGTGCTGTTTGCTACAGGATGCCATATAATAACAACACAGTGTAAACACAATGTCTACGAGCTATAATGAGCTACAGAAAAATACTTTAACCTTTGTTGATATTTTCAGTTCTATGAATAATGTGAGTAAATCCATTATCTTTTGTTGGTCATGTTTTCCTTTTGGATAAAAGTCTTAAAAGTCTTCAGCAGCCTATTCATACATATACCCTCATCTTCCAAATAATGCTATACTTCTGTATTTAAAAAAAACCAAACAAACACGGAACTTGGGGTGGTTGGGAGTGTATGGACCTCATGGGAACTCCTAAAATCTTTGAAGCACACAGATACTACAAGTAGACATGGAATCTGGTCCTCCTAGACTTTTAAGTCACGTTGTTGCTGTGAAACTAGAAAAGAGAAAAAGCTCCATTCTAAATATATTTCTATTCAGAAAAAAATAATTTAAGACCTACAAAAGAAAAGGCCATGATTTATTTATTTTTTGTTTGTAGTACAAACCATTGACAGGAAAAGAGGAGACAAATACCACAGAACAGGGAGCAATGAAAAAGGGAACATGTCAAAGAAGTAAAGGTTTCATTAGTGTCCTAACATAACTGAAGATTTTAACTTTGTTATGGCAAGACTATTCTGGGTTCTTTTGGACCTTGAATATACAGCATTGAAACAGTTGGTAGAGAGATGAAAATGCAACAAAAAGAGCTAAATCAAAATTGTTCTTCTTGTGACATATATTTTAGGTTATTGTAGCATGGCTTCCACTGTCACCTTGAGCAGAACCAACTTAGATTCTTCTTTAAGTGACTCAGAGGAAATGCAAAGCTTCTTGTCCTCTTAGTGATTAGTAAGAGAAGACGGGGGAAAATATGTCAAACTGAGTTTCACTTGACTTTCTCAGGACATCTGCCAAAAGGCAGCGCAACAAAAACCCCCCAGCAATATCAATGATATTGTTTTCCTGATCCTACTGGAAATGTGTCTCCCTGTGGTAGAGAAGGATGTTTTCTGTATCACTTTATTTCTGTGAGAGAACAGTTCAGATCTGAATGGTCTTTATACACTAATACTTGTGACTGTCTTTCTTCTTATTAAAGGAGCCAGTACAGAAATTTATCAATAAAAAAGTAGTAATAGTTCTGTTGTGGATTAGTTAAGGTTGGTATTTGGATTTCATCACCATCTCAGTAGAAATTTCAATCTTGACATAAGATCACTTTGGGGAATAAAAAAAGTTTTTGTGGTTGTAAATTTATGCATGACTTGTTGATCCTCGGGTTGTTTCTGTGAGAGTCGATGTTAGAATACCTAAATTAGCCTCTGAAATATAGTTTAGAGATAATTGTATTTAAGAGAGGTATAGATCTGCTGACTGAAGTTCAGTACTAGCTCAATGTCTAGCTTCCAGGCCTAATAGTCAACTTGGAAAGATTATTTTGTGAACTAATGTTCTTTAGTAATACACTAAGTGTTTTATAGTGGAAGTCTGCTGATAATCTTTTATTTAACCTCAGGGCCAGACAATGTGTATGACTTTTATACACAGGATTAAAAATCCTAAACAATAGACTTACCTCATTGAAATGGTCCACCTCAAACATATTATTATAATGCTTAGGGTAGAATGAAAATAAATTTCATAACATCAAAACATATAAAAAATATTGTGTGAGTCTATGTAAAAAATCAGTTAAGAAAATTACGTTTATCATATATTTATCCTTTTGAATAAATGTGACAGAATTTGAAGAATTATTGAGATACATTAGTACTGCTTTTTGCCTGGAGTAATTTAGTGATTCAGAGAAAGGGATTTTCTTTTGAAACATTTTGTCACTTACATTGTCTAAATTTTTAATGTTTTAGATTATCTTTTTTTTTTTCCCACCATTATTGGGAAAACAAGTCAAGCGTTTCAACTTGGTATTTATATCTAGGAGTTTTAAACATTGTATGCTGTTAATGTGCTAAGACAACAAAATGAGCTGCCCTCCTGATTTTCCTCTTGTCATCTACAGCATTGGCAGGAATGCTGTAGCAAAGGAAGGTGCATCAGATCAGTGACCCTGTTCAGCAGATTCTTATTCAGCTGCACAAAATTATCTTCATCACTCAAGTATGCATTGCTGCAGCTTCTGACATTCTGTACTTTTTAGTCATTTGCTGTTGTCAAAATGATGTTACTGCAAAGTGCTGCTAATTTAGTTACTGTTCTTTAAAAACAACAGAACTTGACATTTTTGCAGATGGCAGGATGCTTTAAAAATATATCATTAAAATAAAGACTAACTTGGAATATTAGTATGTGGAGGATGGCAATAATTGAGTCATATAAAAAAAAAAAAAAGCCGTGGCTCACCTCAGAGAAATGGATTGTACAGTAAAGTATTTTTACAGCATTCTGTCATACCAGCAATAGAACTACTTAAGGGGACTATCATATACTGACATGGAGAGTTAATAAAATGCGTTCCTCTGTAGTAATAGTTTCGAAATAACTTTGATGTTATATTTTAATTATCAATATATAGTAATACTCTCTAGGGAGTTTTAGTGCAATAGATGAAATCCTGAATACGTTAACTATTTTGAAATGTCAGATATTTTTCAAATTTAAGACTTGTTTTAAAATTAAGTTCAACTACTTCATAGTGAGAGTTGAAGTTATTTCATGCTGGCTCCAAAGCAAAAATGGAGCTGAGCAGATAGAAAACCTGCCTTTAACTCTTACCTAAAAATATGATTTGAACTTCTTTATTCTGCAGAAAGATGGCTACCATGCAACTAGTTGAAAATTTTGCTATTATCAATTAAACAGCTTTTTATTTTCCAAAATGAAGTGTGTACATTTGGGATGTGATGTTTATCACCTTAGGGCTTTTGAGCTTGATCAGCCAAATTTGTTTGGTTTTGTTTAGAACAGAACAACACAACGGAACTTAGGTACAGTTTGCATGTCTGTATTTTGGTTTTTTCCTTCTTTTTAGTTGTCAAACTTATCAAAACAGGTAATACAAGAATTAAGTTATCAGAGACAAAGGAAACAAACATTTTTTAAAATAATTGGAAATTATATCCTTCTCCTTCAGCAGACATGAGGCAGTTCAGTTTTTACATGGTATGTTAGGAGTATGTCCAAGATGCTCATTTGTGAGCCTATCCTCTCTGTTGAAGGTTTTCTCAAGTGGCTTACTAATTAATATGAGTTATTATAATGTGGATGCTCAAGAGCTGAGAACTAACAGCAACTCAAAAACTGGCTCAGAATTGGCCACTGAAGCTGTAGCAACAGATTTTCTCTGATTTCAGAGAAACCAGAATCCATACCTGTACTTGTTTACTATGTTTCACGTGCCTCCCTTGCACTTGTTTATGTTCTTACTAATATAAGGTTGGGTATTTTTTATAATACATAGCTGTTTTCTCAAACTGTTACATATTCCAGCTGACACTTCTAAACTGAAGTTTGCAAGGAATAGTTCTTGCCTGTTAGTTCTTGGCTGCCAGCAGCCTTCCCTGTTTCCATGGGAACAAGAATCAGAGTGATCTTTGGAAAACAATGTAAGAGAAAGCTTTTTTAAAAGCATTATGTAAATCCTTGGGATTTTTTTTGTTGTTGTTTTTTTTTTTTTTTTAAACTGATCTGACAACAGATTTCATTAAAACAAAAGCTAAAATTGAACACTACTGCCCAAGGCAACTCCAAGTTTCTTAAGCACTGGACTTGTTCTTTACCATTTCTGCTTCAGAATATCCCAGGATCCCCATGGTACATTAACTACACACAGTTGATTGCAGTGATATGTTATCCATAGGATATGTTGTTTGCCTTTCCAAACGCATAATTTTTAAATTCTCTTACAGGCTAAAGAACATTAAACTTCTGACTTTAAAGCATGTGTATAAGGCTTTATCTGCATGAGAAAAGAGAAGTATTTGTCTATTAAAAAAAAAAGTGCTTGCCAACAGCTGTCTGGAGAAGTCTTTTGTGCTTAACATGTGACTTTGATTTCTGGTTTGTCAGAGCAAATCAGGACTCCTGTGAGGCCAATAAAGCCATTCTGGATTTTCAGTTGTCTAAAAGCAGTAATTTATTCCAGTGGGATAAACGTCTTTATAATGTGTACTGTGTCAGTGTTTGAATGCAAATCATTACTGGTCTGCAATTCCCTAAGTAGTCAAAAAGGTTCCTGAGTTCAGTCAAGTGGTACGTCAAGAATTTACATCAATGAAATGATTATGAAGTGTATACTAAATGGTAGAAAATCATAGTTTTTCAAACAGTACCTGCAGGTATAAACAACTATACAGAAACAGCATAGAAGATAATAAATTCAAAAGGGTAGTAACATACCATAGGATGGTTGTCACACTGGGTTGATGTCATTGCAGTGACCAACAGCTTAAACTGTACATTTAGTGTTGGAGCATAAAAATTATTTTAAAGGAAAATACATCCTTTGGACTCTCTATTAAAGACTTAAAGTACCATAGAGTATGATTTGTGGGGTTTTTGTTTGGGTGTTTTGTTTTTTGTAAATATAGATGAAAGATGTGTTCTTTTTCAACCAAAAAGATGCAGGAGGAAAAAGTATATAAAGTTATGCTTTATAGATAAGTGAAAGGTAAACTTCCCTCAGGAAGCTAACATCAAAAGGGGTGCTCTGAATTGTATTAAGACCCATAAAGACCTTAGAAGAGGCCATTGAAGCCATTCTATGCATATTGAATGAAGGTCTAAGCTTCTTGTTATTCCATTAATTTCAGATGAAGCAACCCATTGTAGCCAACATGAAATCTAGTGTAATGTTCTATGTGCTTCAGCTGTAGAAAAATGTCCCAAAAACTTGCACTTTGATCAGGGAGGCAGATCTGGTATTTACCAGTGTAAGGCTAATAATGATGTTTACATTCAAGACTAGAGGAATTGAGTTACATGGTAAGCTAAGCCTAATAGACTGGGCAAACAAAGGAGCCTTATTATAATATGCCATTAAATCAAATCTTATACTGTTTATCATCATGCCTTTAGATATCAATGTTTCTTTTTGCAGTGTAGCTACATTTCTCAATAATGGGACTTCTGAATGGGTCAGTTTTTATTGCAGGTGTAACTGAATGGTGAAAGTGTATTTCTTTGTTTCATGTAGCTTCCTCCAGCTTTGCGATGCAACTTGAAAAGGAGAATCATTGGGAGATTCAAGAAATCCCTTCAGTCAGCAGAGCAATCCTTTAAACTGAAATGAGAAATCAGAAATGTGTGGCCCACCATTTACTACTTGTGGTCAAGTTTGTCTCTCTATTCAATCATACTTTTGATATTAATATCACAAAAATATAAATGCAAGAGTCCATTTTCAAAAGGAAATATTTAGAATGTTTTCTAGCTGTCCTATATTTGCTAAATATGGAGTCTTCTTAAGTAAGAAGTTTCTGCAGGTTGGTTTCAAGTTTGTATCTTGTCATTAGAACTCTTTGTGTAAATATAAAGGACCTGCTAGCTCCTAATACACAAAACCAGACCTCATCTCATCAGAGCTCAAAAAGACAAGAGGAAGGGCAATGTAAATAGAGGTTATGTTAGCTCTTCTTGATAAGTTAACAGTTCCTTAATATTTTTCATGTTTTGTACTCTACTCCTACTCTACTGTACTCCTACTCTAAGAAAGCAGTGTCCCAGAGTATCTTGAATATAAGTCTTGTCTTGTTGTTGCACAGTGTCAGCAACATTTTAGTGTCATCAGTTTAAAAGTACTGCAGATTTGTAAGAATGGCCTGACTGAAGAAGTATGCTTGAGTGTTTTCCAGTGGCATGCTGGATGCTCTCCAACAGAGAAAGATCTAATGACTAATGGCAGAATTTCCAAATGTTGCTTCAAAATCTCCTGAGAGGACTGTAATCAGCAAAGGATTTGAAATTTACTTCCTTGGCATCTGTGTACTGTGGGAGACTGAAGTTAAGATATTTCATTTATGAATTGATGATGAAGCAGTTTTTAGATATATTATTGTACGTAAAATTCGATGACTAAGGTGACTTATTCACGTAATTCTCCTCTGTAACTTGATTATTAGCCACTTCCACTGAATTATGGAATCTTGTGTCATTGTTTGCTACAAAACAGACTGACTTCAAACATCAGATCCTTCCTTTGCTTTTGCCCCCAACAGTAATAATCAACCTGAGGTGCTAAAACTTCCTGGAAGGTGGCACATTGGTAGTACATTAGAAAGGTAGTTAAAGATGTCTCTTTCTGAGCTATCAGTTTCATGCTGTCTTGTAAATTAAGTTGGGATTTACATAAAATATTCTGTATTTCAGTCATAACATTAAATCTAAGAAATACCTGCTCATTTTGTATAGAGTTGATGTTTTCAGAAAAGGATGCCCAAAAATATGGTGAGAAAAAGGAAGTGTTTATTATAAAATTTACCTAAATTTTAGGTGTTCAGAAATAAAGGAAGTTTTTTGTAAATGTTATCAACTGTAAAATTGTGTTAGCTTCAAAACCATTGGATTTAAACCTGTAGAAAAGGGAAGAAATACTTTGTTTAAAAAGTAAATGGTAATGTAAATTGAAAATGTTTGAGACATTGAATGCAATTTTGGGCATTCTACCTTGAAGGAAATATTATTTGGAGGTAATGGCAGGAACTTGAATAGAGAAAAGAATGAGGTTGAACTCTTACAGCAAATTTTGTTATAAGGTTGTATAATTTCTGTAAATAAAAATTAAAAATAATGGGTTTTAAACTAAATTAGAAAACCTAATAAGAATTGCAGACAAAAAGATTCCTCCATGGATCAGTAGTGGGGTAAAGGTCTTTCAACAATAGAGATTATTCTGTTTCTGTGACTGTAAAAGTGTTGTCATGCTGCAGAAATGCATAGCTGGGATTTCTCTCCTGTACACCAAGGTGGTCCTGTCAGAGTTGTTACCAGTGGATATTTTCAAAACCAGATGTTTTTCAGTTTATTGTCAGTATCATAATCAAGTAGCTGAATTAACATTCAGATTTCAAAAGTGCTGGGATCCCTCTAATGGGAATTATACTACTTGAATATCGGCTAACAATTTCACTTGAAGCCACAGTTTTAAAAAGCAGCACCAGCTGCTTCTCTCACAGGTTCAAGAGAATTCACACAAATGTATAGTTTGTGACATTTCATTCAGAAAATCTGAAGAATTCAGTGCTTTATACTAAATGCAGCTTGCAATGTTCAGTGTTTCTGGAGACAAAAGGGTAGGATAAGGATAAAAGGTTCGTAATTATGCTCACCACTTTTTCATTAATCTAAGAAGTACTGAAATTTCTTTTGACTTCTGATGACACTGGAAAGCATAAGAAAGTGTAAACTGCCTCCTAGAAGTCTGAAGTTTTGGCAAATGGGAAGGATGGACTTTTCAAATGTCTTTATTTTTTTGGTCTCTTTTTTTCTTCCCTAGATCCTGCAAAGTTCTCCTGAATTGACTGAACCCAATATTTTCACAGCAGATGAGGTGCATCTTTCTTCAGGTGGAAATATGTTGCTTCCAGATGATAGAGAAGGTAAGCAAAGCATCATAAACTTCTGTAGTGGCATATATATTTCTAATAAAGTATGTGGTATCAAAGCAGAAGGAATTGCTGCTCCAAGATCAGTCTTTAAAGACAATCAGACCACACTGATTTTCTGGAGGATTTGTTTGATTTTGCTTTGGGGTTGCTGGTTGGTTGGGTTTTGTTTTGTTTAGTTTTGTTTAATTACTGGTAAGATATACATTCAGCAGTGCTGGAACTTTCTACTGATTGAAGAGAGGACACTTTGAAATTATAGAATTAAAGAAATATCAAAGATGCAAATAATATATGGTTAATCCATGAAAATTAATAGAAATGTTTGTAACTGAAAGCGTCATACTTAGGATTTACCTGTCCTTAAATATGATTTTTAAGCCAACTCTGTTTAAATCCTTATGTTGTTCTTTTGTCAAGGTTGAAACAGTTGTAATGGGTTGATTTAATTACATAGTTAGATCAAACATATGAACTTGAGGAGGGATACGCACACACACACATATATGTATATATACTTTAGAAAATATATCAATAGAAAATATATCAATATATGTGTCACTTCTACTTTGGGCTGGTGATACTCAGGAAGACAATTATACACCATGTATAATCAAACCTGCCAGCTGTGGCATCACCTGGGGTTGGAAAATACAGTTCCTGGTTCAGAGACTTTTTTCATCATGTGCTTTTTTGGGCAATGGGCATAAGGGAAACATGCAGCCTGTATTTTGGTAATTGTGCCATTTACATCCTTCTAAATACAGAAAAAAACATGTTACAATCCATGAACTAGAGGACAGAGTAATATTAAAATCTGTGGTGCCAGAAAAAAAGAGTGAAAAACTTTCGTTTTGATGGCCTTTGTGTTGAAAATAGCATATCTGTTCCACAGCTTTTTGCAAAAGCCAAAATTAATACTAGGTGTCAAGGGTGATGTTTGAGTAGGAAATGAGTCTCTAACAGTCACTTTAAATATGAGCATTATTTTGTTCCTGGAGACAATAATGCAATTTGTTGAGATGGTCATTACCTGTAATTTTTGAATCTCTTAACCTGCAGACAATACTTTTGTCCTCCCAAATTGCTGCTGGCTGTGTGCCCTTTCCACTGTAAATTTCCACTGTACGTGGGGAAAAAATAAGAAAGTTGCATTTCTGAGTTCTGTTACATTAAGTATTTGCATTATTTTTCATTGGTTAGCATACTTCCATAATGTGTGTATGTCGAACATTCATATCATGTCATAAAACGACCCCACATTTCAGGAGTCACTGTGCTCAGTGGGAGTTAGTGATCATGAAGCATCTGTCTTGTCATCATGTTTGAAGTGGAATTGCTAAGTAACTGATAAGGGAGCATAAATGCCAAATTCAGTAGTATAACATTACTTGCCTTTTAGGCATTCTTGGCACTTCTGGCATGGCAGAAGGGATGACATATGAGCAGTTGGAGGTAAGCTGCATATTTACCTGTACAGATTCTTTTATCACTCTTAATGAACATATTTCACTGAAATTAAGTTACGTTTTAGACTCTAATTGAAGAGGTTCTAGAGGAACAGGCCAGTCTAGTCACTTTAAAAACAAAAGGTTAATTATGATGTGCTAAAGCCAAATGTATCGTCTTCCTGTTTATATGACTGCAGTTCACTTTAAACTTACTCCAGTATGTGGTTTATTACAATACATGGATGCATGGACTGGAAGAAATGTATGAGGGGCATCTTAACTAATCTAAGCAGGGGGTTTTTTTGCCACATCTGCTTTTTTCATTCAGATGAGAGAGTCATACAAGTGTGGTGGCAATTTCCTCACATTTTTTTCCCACATAAGCTCACATCTAAACAAAAGGTTAATTACATAAAAGTATATTTTATTTTAACACTCTGCCATTACAGGGTTTAAAGGATAAAGCTGATATACCTAGCAAAATATTGGAATACAGCACAAGAGCCAATATAAGTGTTTGCTAGCACTAAAGTGCAGGGGATGAAAAAAAAAGTGATAGTCTTTGAAACTAGGCAAATGCTTTCTCCTCAAGATGGTATATCTTTCCTGCAGGAAAATTTTGACACAAGAAAGAAAACATATTAACTATATATTGTCTCATATATTTCACCTGATATCCTACTATTTGTCATCTCAAATATTCTTCAATGCAAAAAAAACCATTAACTACTTCAATCAAGTAAGGCTGTTCTTGTCTTTACATTAATCACCACATTAAAGGCTGGGAGACTGCAGTTAGGTTTTCTAAAACAAACAAATAAATAAACATAAACCCTTCCCACCCCTTGTCCTTCCTATTATGAGTATTAAGAGGTTTTAGGAATTTATAGTTCTGGGTGTCTCAGCAGTATTTTTCAGTTATTTTTTATCTCTGTGAAGTTTTTGGTATGATTCAAGCTTGAAAAATTTCTTATGGTAGTCTGAATATTTCTATAGGCTACTCATTAAATTGGTATTTCAGCTTGCAAGTGTCTTGCAGCTCAAAGTATTGAAAATTATGATTTAACACTCACAAAATAAAATAATGGTTCAATCTTTAAACCTTCAGGGTTTACTTGAATTATGTTTACAGATTGCTTTTTCATCCATGAGGTCTAAAACCTTCTTTATAAATGTTTTCAAGTATTTTAAAATTTTTGCCCAACTGACAAGCTCCCAAGATTTGATGCTGTAGAAAAAGTATCGCACAGCTTGTGAGAAAAAAAAAAAAAAAAGAAAAAGACATCAAGGTATACCAAGTCCTATTATAAATATACAAATATGTTGTAGTTTTATAGTCATTTATCTCACAAACAGAATAGTAAAAAGTGTCTCACTTTAATTAAGTGTAACGAAGGAGGTGAATATGCCGAATATGGACTTCAGTGGTTTTTGGTTTTTTTTTACAAGAACTACTACAGAGATAAGGAATCTATTAAAGGAAATCAGAATCATAGTGTATCTCATAGTATTTTGAAAGGGCATGTAAGGATTGAGTCCAACTCCCTGCTTCTCATAGGACTTCTTAAATTTAAGCCATATGACCTAGAGCATCATCCAGATACTCCTTGAACTTAGACAGGCTTGGTGCTGTGATCACTTGTCTGGGGAGACAGTTCCAGTGAGGAACCTTTTCCTCATGGCCGATCTGAACTTCCCTTAGCACAACTTCATTTCATTCCCTTGTGTCCTATTGCTGTAAATGTAATTGCTGAAATGTAGAGCATACTTCAATATTGCAGGCACATATGCTGGTACTTTCAACATATGAGTGCCACAGAAATGCACATGGGACTAACAGCACTGAAAGAATTGTCTTTTTTTTCCCTGATTTATTCAGAACTTTTTTCTGCTCTGCTGGAATTCCTTAGAGAGTAGCTGTTCTGCAGAAAACTTAAGATTCTAAATATTTTAAAATGTTATTTTAAGGGAGGCATAAAAAATGATTCTTCATAGCTACATGGGATGACAGTGTAGCATAAGGAATTCTTGATCCTGTAGAAGGAAACGGGTGAAAGAGCAAGTGGTACATTTTAACATGTATGTAAGGTCTGGAGAAGGCCAGGAACATTCATCCTTAATCACATTGGTGAATGTGCTATGTCTTTGATTTTCACAGGAGCACAGGAAAATTGAAAAGTGCATTTTGTTTCTCCTGAGTCACACAGTTTTTTTAGCAGGACTTGCAGTATGTTATCCACAATCAGTGCTGATCTGTGGTTTTTTTTGTGGGATTTGTAGCAAGGACAAAATTGATGTTGGAGTGAATTTTGGAGGAATGGAGTGAAATCTCCTCATAGGTGTGAATCACCTTAGAAGCTAAGATGTATGTTGTTTAGATTTGATTGGTTTGGGGTTTTTTTAATTGCTTAGATTTGTTAACAGTGTGCATATAAAACCATTGCAGATTTTGCCCAACTCCACTGCATGCGTGTCACTACAGCATGTCCTGGCTTTAGCTGGCAGATACAAGACAGTTGTACTGCAACCCTATTGTTGGTTTCACACCAGCAACTTGTTTTTTCACTATGCTTTTTTGTGGTGGATTGACTGTGGCTGAATGCCAGATCCCCACCACAGCTGCTCTTTCACTCCCCTCTACAACTGGGCAGGGGAGAGAAAATATAACAAAAGATTCATGAATTGAGATAAGGACAGGGAGAGACATCACTCACCAATTCCTGTCACAGGCAGAACAGACTCGACTTGGGGATATTAGCTGAATTTATTAGCGATCAGAATCAGAGCAGGATAAGAAGAAGTAAACCAAATCTTAAAATTACCTCCCCCACACCCCTCTCTCCTTCCTGGGCTTTACGTCCTCCCCCAAAGTGGTGCAGAGAGACAGGGAATGGAGGTTGCAGTCAATTCATCACAGGTTGTTCCTGTCACTGTTCAGGGAGAAGAGTCCTTCCCCTGCTCCACTGTAGGGCTGCTCCCACAGGGGACAGTTCTCTGCAAACTTCTCCAGCCTGAGGGCTTCCCATGGGATACAGTTCATGAGCTGTGCCAACATGGGTTACTTTTCCACGGGGTGCAGTCCTTCAAGAACAGTCTGCTCCAGTGTGGGTTCCCCACAGGGTCAAAAGTCCTTCCAGGAAACCTGCTCCAGTGTGGGCTCCTCTCTCCATGGGTCTGCAGATCCCTGCCAGGAGCCTGGTACAGCACAGGCCTCCCATGGGTTCACAGCCTCCTCTCAGGCATTCACCTCTCCAGTGTGGGTCTCCCTCATGGGCTACAAAGGGATCTCTCACTCCCATGGACTTCCGTGGGCTGCAGGGGCACATCTGCCTCACCTTGGGCTGCACCATGGGCTGCAGGGGAATCTCTGCTTCACGCCTGGAGCACCTCCTGCCCCTCCTTCTGCACTGACCTTGGTGTCGTTCTTCTGCGCTGACCTTGGAGTTGTTGACATATTCCTCTCACCCTGCTCTTCTCTGAGCACAACTAAATCTGAACAATAACTTTTTTACCTTCTAAATCTGGTATCACAGAGGCATTATCACCATTTCTGATTGGCTCAGCCTTGGCCAACAGCAGTCCTGGAGCTGGTGGGCATTGGCTCTGTCAGACATGGGGGAATCTTCTGGCAGTTTCTCACAGAAGCCACTCCTGTAGCCCTCCACTACCAAAATCTGCCCATGCAAATCAGTTTGAATACTACTATTTGCTGTTATGCATAATTATATTTGGTTCCCCTGTCACAATTAATTGTTTCCCAGACAAGATTTTACTCCCAAATAACATATTTTTTCCTCCAGAAAACTGACATACCATACTTTAGCCTTGGCTGTCAAAAACATGTCTATATTTCCAGAGAACTTGCCATGTTTTCTGAAGCGTGGTCTGCTCAGTGCCATTCAGAGCCTTCAGAACTTAATAAATTTTTTTTTTTTTTTTCTGCTCACAGTCTCTCCAAATAGCCAGAGCCCAGTTTTGATAGCTGTCCAGTATTGAATGATTCATTTGGCTAGCAGATACGAATCATTAGGTTTCACCTCAAACTCTCCAAACAACATATGCAAGCTAGAAGAACAAATCAGTTTCCTGAGCTGTGCTGCAAGTCACTTATCGGTGTCCACCATTTCCTGGTTTTATTCCATCACACAGTAATTGGTTTGCAGCCTTCACAGCAACATCCCATCAGCCATTCTTGCCTAAAGCTGTTTTGAGCCTGGCTCTATGTCCTCTCTTTTACATACTGTGAGACATTTCAGAAGCAACTGCAAATTTTCCAGCAGAACCTCAATCCATCCTGTGGCTTTCCTGCAATTCCTCTCTTAGAAAAGTGTTCACAGAAGAGCTTTAGAAAAAAGTACTTAGAGTAGTGAATATCCGTATCTTGTTTGCTTTAGCAACATATAGGGATAGCAATACTATTTTTAAACTTATGTTAAGAGCTTTTAGTTTAGACTGGGTTTTTAATTTTCTAAGTTATAATGATGCAGCATGTGTGGGTCTTTCCCAGTGGAAACAGAATGACAGTGCTTCTAGCAGGAAACAAATTGCCTTCCTTTCAGCTCATAATATGTTTCTAGCTTGTCTAGTAGAAATGAGAAGGAAAAGAACTTCCAAGGGCTCAAAAGTCCTTAGAAGGCACATAAAAACACCACGAACTTGATTTGTGAAATTGCAAATGTATAAAGATATTTTCAATTTTAGGGCCAAATTTCTTCATGTTTTCTGACCAAGTTGACATTGATATTATCCATGCCATATATTGTAAGGCTACAAGGTGATGAACTGGGATGTGTGCTATGGCTAAAAGGACTATTAAATGCAGAATAATCAGCTAGATAACATAATAATGCAACATCCTACAGCACTGTGGAACACGTTTCATAGAGAAAATTCTGAAAACATGTTGTATTTATTTTTTGGTTTGGGGAAATTTATATGCATTGTCTTTCTCTCCCATCACTGTTGCCCTTTGCTGTACCCTTCTGAAATTCTAAGAATATAAGATGAGAAACCAAACCTTAAGTGAGGTGATGACATGAAAATTGTAGTAGGGCAATAAACTGTATAAAGAGTTAAAAATAATTCAAGCAACTTGATTGGGTGATGAGAGAAACATGGATTCTTTAGAAATGGACAGCATCTTAAGAATAATGTCATGCTGCTTTTTTCCCCCTATTTTCATTATAGTAGTAATTACTATCTCAATACCAGTCATTTCATGGGGATTAATGACCAGCTGAGCATAATGATCCTCAGCTTTATCCTGAATAATCAACTTGTGCCCATTTATCACTAATCTCCTGAAATTACTCAGCACTCCAATTGTATTACTTATTTATACAGAAATTTGGTAAACATGCATAAAAAGACCCTGTAATGTTTCCAAATTATTCCGTTCACATCCATTGTGCCACTTTTTCTCTTTTCCACCCTCTGATATAATATTATACTGCACAAGGGGCAAGCTCCTTATTTGTGAGGCTATTTATGAATAAGGCAGTGAATACCAGTTTCAAAATTTCATCCTGCTTTTTTATGTTAAAGTACACATGTAATACCCAAATTCGTGCAGAAATCTATTTTAAATAAATTGCTCAAAGAGACCTAATCCAAGCATAAACTCAGTTATGGGAAAAATGCAGTGGTCAGAGACAGGAGATGTGTTCAGCTGAGTGCTCTGTTGTGGTTTCTCTCCCAGGGGAAACCTCAACACCACACAACCACTTGCTCACTCCCCTGCAGTGGGAAAGGTGAGAGAATGGGAAGAATAGAAGTGAAAAAGCTCTTGGCTGTGGATAAAGACAGTTTAATAGGTAAAGCAGAATCTGTACCTGTAAGCAATGCAAAAGAAAGAATTCATTCTCTGCTTCCCAGTGCGAGGCAGCCTTAGCCATTTCCAGGAAAGCAGGACTCCATCACATCTCACAATTGCTTGGGAAGACAAGTGCCATAACTCCAAATATAGTACCCTGCCCTTCCTCTCTTCTTTCCTTCAGCTTTTATTGCAGAACATGGTGCCACGTGGTGTGGGACATCCCTTTGATCAGTGGGGGTCAGCTGTCCTGGCTGTGTCCTTTCCCAGCTTCTTGTGCACTCCCAGCCTAGGCACCAGTGGGGTGGTGAGAGATGCAAAAGAGGCCCTGGTGCTGTGTAATTGCTGTTTGTCAATAACTAAAACACTGGGATGTTGTCAACACTTTTTTCAGCACAAATCCAAAACATAGCAGTATGCAAATTACTGTGAAAAAATTTAACTCTAACCCAGCCAAAAGCATACATGCTCAAATGACCACGTCTATTTGTGAGGAATGCTTCAACATTTGTTTTGTAGGAAGAAAAATGTTTGCAGTACAAATAAGACTAGAAGGAAAAGGGCTTCACAACCAAATGCATATATTGATATGTTGTCACATATAATTTCTTAACTTTCTTTGGTGGAATTTATTCCATTGTTATTGAAATTTTAGAAATAGAGAAGCAACTAATTATATCATTAGAAAGAGCTATTTCATGATGAGCAAAACTGTCAAGTCTCCTCTAATGATAGCTGTCCATTTTTAACTACTCAAAGAATATCTCAAGGTATTATCCCCAGAAGGATTATATAGCTCAGGAATGACAGAAAATTCGAACTCTGCCTGTTTGAGGCAGCCCTCATTTGTATTTGGTCTATGGTCCATAATCTGAAAATAGAAATGCATTAGTGGAGCTTTTTCTGCCTGCAAATTTTTACCATGTCAATCAATATAATGTGCCTCTTTAATTCTGTTAGATGGCTAAAGGATTCAAATTTGTACTTCATTTAGTTAATGTTTTTTTAATGTTCTAGACCGTACCGAACTAGACAATAGATGACAGTACACAACTCCAACACTCCTGGAATCTAAAGCAGATATTTGACTTGGTGATATCTAGGTGATTTAAGACATTCTACTCCTTTTTATTTTCACCTGGAACCATTTCCACTAATGTCGCCGGTATATGTTAATTGTTTTCTTCTTCCAAATGGTTATCAGTGTAGATTCCTAGTTCTCACATATACAAAAGATTGTTTTGGCCAGCAAGTCATACCAGCATTCTGCTGAATTGTACTTCTCCCCAAGGAGGTAAAAAAGTTTGCCAAAGCACAGAAATACTTCTTACTATTATTATTTTTATTATTATTACTATCATAATCATCATCACTACTAAGCATTCATGGCTGCAACAGTCTTTCATTTATCCCCCTGCAGTTCTGATGGCTGCCAGCTGAGGGTCTGTGTGGCACTGTAAGTTTCCAGTCTATGTCCACAGACCAGCATTCACTTCACCTTTTGAGTCAGCTGTCCTTCCACGAAGAGGCAGTATTGGCCTGTCTTTTCTAACTCACAGATCCTACAGAAATTAAAAGCAACATGAAAACTGGGTGTAGCAATCGATCCTAGCTTTCATTTCACCCAGCTCCTGGGGTTAGACAGTGACTAATATTTGTCGCATTGATGAATAATAGAGTTCCAATGACAAACATTTGGCCATGAGGTGGATTAAAAGGCACTTGCTGGACAGGGTTCACTGCTGCACATGGTGATTGTCACAGTGTGCCTTTTCACACTTGCTAGACAGATAATTTTAACCAAGTCGTTACAACTCTACAGAGATAGGCTGCATTCAACTGATGTATGTCCAGGCTTCATGCTAATGGTCAAAATCTACAGAAAGGATGAATTATAAACTAGGAAAAATGTATGCTTTGGATTCTAGGGTATTACAGTTCTTCATGTCAAAATCAAATGATGTGAAAAACTTATTGCTACCTATATTTTTAGAGAATTGCAGAAATGTTCTGGTTACTTCATGGGTGACCAGTAAGCTAATAGCTGAAAGAAATTTATTTTTTTTCCCCTGGTATTACTGTGCCATAACAAGACATTTTTTCCCACTTTGGTTAGTAAGTCAGTCTTTTAATTTTTTTTTTTTTTAATTTTATTTTAGGCTTGTTTTGCCTGTGAGTCAGAATGATAAGGATGTAGAAAAAACTGTTTATTGCTCTTTAGCAACTAGTTAGCATCAAGATTTTGAGACTTGGCTCATATTAGTACTGCTAGGTATAAAAGACACATAACCTGGCTGTTATTCATGACATTGTGTGGTGTAGAACAGAGAAGTGATCCATCTGGTGCAAGTACCAGAATAATCTGATCATGTGGTAGGATTGTCATTGATGCAAATCCTCTTCCTTCACTCAAACTGAGGATTATCTTTAGCAATGAGATATGTGGAAAGGTGCATTCCACCTCTTGTTGGAAAAAATGAAGGAGCATATGGCCCGAATTTAGGCTGACTGGTAGGCACCAAGTCATTGATACAGCTCAGTGATGTACAGACAAAATTAAGTGGTCTCCTAACACTAGAAATGCTTGAAGTCCACATTGGCTGTAAAATGAGTGCATGTTTATGAAGCTGTAATCATTTGGGCAGCAGGCAGATGGCTCTGGTCCCTTGCAGAGATCACATGCCCTGAGTTCTCAGACATTCTTCTGTGAGCTCTCCATCTTTGAGTAGAAGCATCTGTCATCACTGACTTGTTTGGCTGAGATAAGATGGGTTTGCTCTTGCAGTTCTGAAACAGGTCTTTCTGTCAGTTTGATGCAAAGATTTAAGAACAATTGCTGTGTATCAGAGATGTCTGCATGGTGGAAACTGTGCACGGAGCATAGATAAACTCTGTCAAAGAACATCAAATAAGAAGGCACCTTCATACTTAAGCTGGTTCAGAAAGCTCAGTGTGACTAAAATCATTCTTGTACCAGTATTCTTATACAGCCACTGTGAACTTAACAGTTTCAATTGAAGTAGAGGGGAAGTTTTTTGGGTTTGCTTTGGATTTTTGGGGAGGGGGCATAGGGGTATTTTTGTTGTTGGTTTGGTTTGAAGTTTTTTTAGGCTTTAATGGTTTGGTCCAGCTGATCAGTTTAGCTGATAAGAATATAATATCCTTTTGTGTCATAGCAAGATGGTGTTTAAAGGCATTTTGGAAACTCTTAGACTAAATAAAAGACAATCTGAAAGTTTGGGAAGAGATGGAAGATGAAATTGACCTCAGTGTTCAGAAATCAGGGCCATAAAAAGATAAATCCTTTCTTACCTGTTTGAAGATCTCCTTAATGACTATGGCTAAAGGAGGAATTGCACAGAGTCACGTAGGGATGCAAGACTGAACAAAAGCTATTCCAGGATGTCAGTATAGTATTAGCAGTCATAATGTTTCTCTAAGCATTGTAGTTATGTCCTTTGTTTTTGAATACTCCTTTTTTGCTAGCAGAACATCCATTTACTGATAAGGGAAAGTCAAATATTCATGTTCATGTAACCTGTATGGTTATCCATACAGATAATTTTTAGGCCTCATCATAGTATCAACTCCAGTTTTGAAAGTTAATTTGAAAGCCTTTACTAAGACAAATCATGGCAAAATTATATAAAAATAAAGAATAACTGTTTTTCTCACTGTGATATTGTGTCTGTAAACCATCTCAATCTTCTGAGTTTTCCATGTTTTCTTGGAGTCCTACAGTTCTAGAAATCTGTGCCATGGAAGGATCTCAAAGATTTTAGCCTTTGCAGCAGTAAATGAAGGCACTGAAGATAAGAAACTTTGGCCTACCTTGCTTGCCCATATTAAAAACATTTAAGTGTTATTTTCTTTATTAACTTGTGTGTTATAGCAAGAATTAGCCAGAAAACTTTTGTTTGATTTTTTTTTTCACAGGTATGAATTTCAGGCTTCACTTAACAAATCTGTGCCAGTGTCATAATTTAAAAAAACCCCACAGTAGTAGGTGTATGCTTAACAGTAGCCTTAACTGAGTACTGAAATATCTGAAATATTGTCAGGTCAAGTCTAGACATCAGAACAGAAAGTGAGTTTGTCTCATCATCTTAAGGTAATGCCTGGGCAAAGAACTGATAAAGAAAAACTGATGAGATAGAAACTAGAAAATGAGAATACATCTAGTGCAGAGCCAAGAACAACAGGAGACAGAATGCAGGAATACTGAGAAGGAGATTGGTCTGGGCAGAAAGAAGAACCACCTGTAGCTGGAACTGACCAAGAGAAGAGAGAATGGTTTGCAATTGGGGCAGATGGTAGACACACAGAACAGGAGTCAGGCTCAAAAGTTCAGACAAGAGGGGATCCAGGGCAAAATTACTACAGCCTTTCAATACGTCAAAGGGGCTTAGAGAGAATTTTTTTTTACCAGGGCCTCTAGCAATCACACATGGGGCAACAGTTTTAAACTTAAAGTAGTAGATTTAGATTGGATGTAAGGAAGAAGTTTTCTCTGGTGACAATGATGAGACACTGGAACAGGCTACCCAGAGAAGTTGTGGATGCCCTATCCCTGGAAGTGTTCAAGGTTGGATAGTCTTTCCTGCCCACGGCAGGAGCGTTGCCCTACATGATCTTTAAAGGCCTTGTCCAGTCACAACCGTTCTGTGATTCTAATTTTTGCACAGGTATGGTGCCCAATCAAGGATTATGTTATCCACATAGCAGGCTAAGTGGAAGTTTGCAGTCAGCCTTTACTCCTTTCTTTTTTTGAGTGCGCTTGACTTTACAACTTTAATAACAATCTTTCAGCTTATGGATTTCTGTCTACCTTTATTGAAGTGTGTGTGCAAAGCTATAAATTATTTTTCATATTTTTCCTTTCCTCATTCCTTGAGATCCTTCTGTATTTCAGTAGTCAAAATAACACTGCTTTCCAAGGGACCACATGAAGAGAGGAATGTTTGCAAAGCCTTTATGAGTGTGATTTATACAAATTGTATACAAGTAGTCTGGGAAAATTCAGAAGATATCTCACTTGTGTTGGAGACTGTCAAAATTTTGAGACAAAAGCAAAACAACCAGTTTTACTTTTTCACAGCATTGATTATGAGAAATCTTTACATCATTTTTGAAATAAAATAATTGTAACAATATAATATATCTTGATTATGAGACAAGTTTCACCAATATCAAGATGACAGATGCATCTCCATCACTTTATCTGCTAATTTTCCATGTAGCAAGCTAAAGAGAAATTAGAAAAGGAGAAAGAAGTGATGTTAAAGACTTACTTCAACTAGTTCTCCATAGTACTGAAGTTTCTGGACATGTTACATCAGCAACATAAGTTAAAGCTGTCCCACAAATACATTATGGTGCATTCAGGCCTCATTGATTATCTGTGGGAGACCTTTGCACCATGCCGCTCTAATTCTATTTGTGTGCTGTGCAGCTTAGTCCATAAATTTTGAATCAGAGGATCATTAGACAAAGTAGTTCCCTGTGTGTAGCATAAATGAGAGCATTTCACCCAGAGATTTCTGCATCAAACTGTTGTAAACTATGAACTAAAACCATTTTGTTCGATAGACTTTTGAGGCTCCTTGGCTTCTACATCATGCTCATACATCAGCTTTCTGCTGGCAGCACAAAGATTGATCCCATGCCTGGTGAGTGTGAATAGTGGGAAATTTTTACTTCCAACTGCCTACTAATACTTTTCCCCCCAGGTATCTCTACTATCCGAAGGGAACAAAGAACTATCCAGAAAAAGAAGAGAATGTGTGATTCTAAACAGTGGGTTTGGAATTGTTCCTAATGAAGTCAACCTGCCTGTACTTCAGCAGAGGCTGATTACCAAGGGGTCAAGCTTTGCTTATTGAATAGCATACCAATGTGGAACAGCTTCAAGTATCATTTCTGGATGATACTCTTTAGCTTTGCTTACAGCATAAGCACTTTACAAGAAGCATTGTGAAAAATGCTTCTAGGTTTATACATTAGGAGAAAAACATAGTTCTCAACAGTACATATTCTCTATTTTTAGAATTTTTTTTAAAGCTGTTGCATAGTCAGGTTTTCTGGAATGATGGTTCGGTATCCTTATTTATATTCATATATGCCTTCAGTGTAAAGAAAAAGAACTTTGTAATATGACCAGACAGAAAATGTATGTAGATTCACTGTAGCAGAATTAGAAACGTATTAAATAGCATCAGTATAATTTTAATATTTAGAAGAAACTTCACTTCTTGTGTTTGGATAGTAGCAAATTCTAATGCTGATGTGACATGTTAATAGTGACTATTTGCAACTGGCATAGCTTCTGAAATCATTGTTATTTTAAAACCAGCCGGTTTCACTGCTATTTCTGTCTTCATATTATATGTCTGTAGCCACACACTGTATAGATCCATGTACATAAAATGTATAATGTACATTTCTATACATTTTATATACACATTCGTTTTACTCTTTAACAGACTTAAGTAAATTAAATACATTTTTACTGCTAATCAAAAGTACTTAAGGACACTTCCAGAATTTCAATATTTATTCACTGTGTTAAATGTAGATTAAGATATCTCACTCCAGTAGCAGAGAAGCTATGTTTTTGTCTACAATTTAGTAAGGAATTCTTAGTAAGTGCAAAGGCTTTTCTCTACAGTTGCTACTGTGGCAACCATCATTGTTGCCAATAACCAGGATGCACTTGGTGCTTATCATAGTTGAAAATTGTTAGCTTTATAGTCATCACATGATTACTTGTAAGTAATTTGATACAGATGTATGTTGTGTACATTTTTCTTTATTTTTTCCCCAGTGCTTCATTTGTAACTTTAAAGAGCTAATTGGCATTCCTTTCATAACCATTTAAGTGTATAGTTTTACCTTTGTGACTTCAATGCCCCAAACTGTGAAGCAGTGTAAAGGGGCTCAATGGACAATGCAAAAAAACCCCAATGATAGTAATAAAACTGATTTTTTTTCCACAGATATGTCATGTTGAAAGCCATCAGGCACTGCCTTTGCATCAATACAGTGGTGCAATATTGATAGCAAAGGCCTGTTAAGGCATATCATTGCTAAGGCTATCACCTAGCAGTGGGTACAGTTTGCACCATGAATCACCAGGGATGATGCATTTCCTGCAATGATGCCACTCAAAATCGATTTCTTTTCTGGTTCAGAGTGTTAGTTTCACTTTGCTAGAATGAAGAAAGGGAATGCAGTATGGTTAAATCTGACGGATTATAAGGCAAATCCACACTATATATGACTACCAATGGAACTGATTACATGGTTATTTTATCCAAAATTCTTCGTTTAAATTCAACCTTGATATGTTCTACTCAAATTGCATATGAATCCTAATAATAATTTTCCACTGAAATAACATATAACACTCTACACTTCAAGTAATCAATTTTATATTATTTTTTTCAGAAATTTTTATAATTCCAAACTTCCAGTGTGCACTGAAAGCCTCAGAAATACTTTAGCCTTTATTTCAACCATGTTTTGAAGTATTGTTGTTTATATTTTGTCTGGATTTGTATGATGTTAATTTATAATTTATGGTGTTGTTTTTCTTGAGAAATAGGATGAAATTAATTACTTTCAATGTGGTTTTTTTAAAGTATTTTCAGTGCTTTTAACTTTGAAGCAAATTTTGTGCTTGTTTTTGTGACTGTGAGAAATGGAATACTAGGTAGTGGCCAGCAGAGGGGCAGACTTCTCTCCAGTAACTCCAAGACAACTCCAAGTGGACTGGTGGCATGTGCAACCACCAAGACTTTGATTTAAAGCAGGAAATCAGTGGTCTTTTCTGTCCCAGTGTTTCATAGGATTATTTTTCCCTCCCTGGCTGCAACAGAACAGATATGCTGACTGTTGTAGGAAAGAGCTGATGCATTTTGCAGGTAGGGCAACCAGTGGCTACAGAAGATCCATTATCTCAGTTGTTAAATAGTTTATGGCATGAATACATACATGCTCTCCAGTGAGAGCAGCTTCCATTGTGTTTCCCATTGTATGAAAGGTAACAAGAGCCAGTTCTGACATGAACGATTTCTGTAGGGCTAAATTCTGTATCGACAACATGGGTAAAATGCATTCAGGGAAACACAGAAAATAAAGCTAAGTTGCTCAATATCATTCAGCAAGTCATCAGCAAAAGTTGAGAATGGAGCTGACATCTCCTGGGTTCCAGTCCAGCTCATAACTGGTATCCTTCAAGGTGCGTAGCTCTTTTTTTCTTATATGTTTTTAATCTTTAATGTAACCTGTGTAAAAATCTGAGAAATGGCCATAGCTGTACTTACTATTTAGCTAATTGTAAAAAGTCCTGCAAAGTATGGTACTATGTTGAAAAACTGTACTGAGCTACAGCTAATTTTGATAATTTGTGAGTTAATCTAAACTGTGACTTATGCAAGTCTTTCTGTTTGCTTGGCTGCAGTGGAGTACCTGAAATCATGTAGTGTTCTGTCTCCTATTATTCATGCACTTACTTTCTACAGTCATCTGATTACAAGTACTTTCTCAGGGGAATGTACTGTGTGTGTATTCTGTAGCCTGATTTACATATGTTGTGCTCTGTCTGAATCATTTCCCAGTCTCCTTTCATATCCCTGAATAATCAGATGCTGACATTGGACCAAATCATGAGTTTCATTCCATAAGGGAATTCCTGTTTACAGGCACAAAATAATGTGTTTAAAGACTGTTTCTTACAGTCATTGTGACTTTGTGGGATTAGGGCCTGGTTATTGGTATTTCACATCAAGTAATTTGACTAGTTAAGGAACTTTTGGAATTATGTTCATCAAAGAAGAAAGGCCGACAAATTTCCGTGCTGCAAACAGGAAAGCTTCTAGCAGTGACTTCTCCAAACTGAATAATAGACACAATTTTAGCATGTATGAATTCTGCCCTACTTTTGGGAAGAACCAGCAGTTCTGAATGACTGCATATCAGGAGATGTGAAAAGAGGAAGCCACTTGAGAATATTGGGTTTTGACTGTATGAATTCACCATGCACTTGAATTAAAAAACTTCTCAGCTGAATGTTTCATCATTCAATTTGTCTAGACAGATAGCAACAATTGGAAACAAAGGTCTTCTAATTAATTTTGTTTTGTGACTTGAAGGAAGCTAAATTGTATGAATACTCTGTGTTCAATTTTGCTCAACAGGAGACAGTGAGAATTGGGATGAGAAAACTTGTAATTTAAAAGTATTTGACACTTCAGTTCTCAAGTTTCCTGCCAAACTAAAATTTATTTCAATGGAAGCTTTATGTCTGTAATTGAACCTATTGCCTGCTGCTGTATTTTGACCTATGTTTCTAATTTCCACCTGTCAGGACATGTTCCCTGATTTTAACTGTAATTGGATTTACTCAGTTTTGCTCCAAATTTAGGCTTGCTGTAGCTTCATTACCGTCTTTTGTCTGCCTTCATCTCCATTGGTGCAATGTAAGCAAATAAAGGTTGTTTTTAGTTGAGAG
Organism: Catharus ustulatus; assembly: GCF_009819885.2. Classification (NCBI taxonomy): domain Eukaryota; kingdom Metazoa; phylum Chordata; class Aves; order Passeriformes; family Turdidae; genus Catharus; species Catharus ustulatus. The sequence continues at coordinate 41,034,940 of NC_046221.1, read as the reverse complement.
TTTGCTTAGCAATGGAATCCGTAGTGAGTTACAGTTCAAATCATTATAGACAATGGAGACACTTATATATCTATCTGTATCTATATCTATATATCTATATCTCTGTGTATATATAAGTAATAAGTATTATATATTAATAAGTAATATATATTTTTATGTGTTTGATTTTTAAAATTTAATATAGTTGAAATCTTAGCAGTCTAATTCAAGAATCATTATTAATCTAGATTTCTTGCAGGAAAAACAAAGAATAATAATGCAGTTAAATTGCTTCACAAACACTTTTTAGCTTCTCCTCATTTGGGGCAGTTATGCTCACCCTTAGACTGCTCCTCAGTGTCCCAAGGTCAGTGGTTTGGGTCTGGTGGGGTTGTCAGCAGATGTAGTCCTGTCCTAGGAAGAACAGGATGTTCGTATTAATGGCTCCATCTTCCTCACTCTAGGATCGACCACTTGGGATCATTTTTCTACATTTGCTAACATGCTTTTACTCCTTTGCCTTTGCTTTGTTGGTTTGCAGTGTCATGACATCTGGATTTATAATGTGTGGTGCATTTCACATGTACTGGATATTGTTCTTTTGTTCTCTCAGATACCTCTAACCCCAATTTTGTCCAGGTCTGCATTTTGCTGCTGATCATGGCTGAGTTGTTTATAGTTACCAGTGCCAAGTTTGTGCCTCATCTCATACCATCCCACCTCATCTCTATACCTCATCTTGTGTTTTAAGACACAGCTCTCTTAAGGACCCTGCTGTCTGTGCTGTCTAACCAGGCCTGTATCTCTTCATACTATGTCCTTATGTTAGTCTTGTAAGTATCTCAGTATACATTGAGTAACCACTTTTCACAGCAATCTGCATAAAACTATCCTAGTTCAAAGACAAATCAAAGTAAAACAAATCAGAGGTATTGAACTGGTCAGCTGGAGGAATCACAAACACAGGTGTTCCAATTGAAACAGCACAGCTGACAAGCCTCAGGACTTGCAAATTCAGTGTAAAGTTTATGGCCTGCTGGTGGTAGTGGTACTGTTGTATTGCAGGGCTGTAAGATTGCAGCTTCCAAAACTTTTAAAAATGCAGTGACTCTTGTTCCTGTACCCTGTGTACTGCTCTTAATGCCTTCAAAAGATACAAGTCATTAACACCATGGCAATATTCCCATGTGTCAGAAAAGAAGGAAGATCTTGTTGCTGAAGTCTGGTGTCTGTTATCTGTTGTGTGATCAGCAATACTCATTTAAAGAGGACTAATGTTTCCATGCTTGCCAAAATGGTGAATTGCAGTTGCCAAGAGCGTGATGCTGTGTGGCTGAAGAGTGGTCAAACAGCCATCTTTGGAGCAGCAAGCAGTCCACTGCAGGGTAAAAAGGAATGGATGAAAACAGGAGATGCACCTCACAAGACAGAAAATTAGTCTTTTTGTCAAAGACATTGTTTGAATGCAGAGGATTCACTGCCTGTGCATCTGGCACAGCCTATGCTGCAGTGCTGGCGGATGGAAGAGACCACTGACTTTGTGAACTGAGCAGAACATGCTCTGTGGTGTTCCAGCAGTCAGCGACGATCTGGGCTCCTTGATGGCAGGGCTTCATGAGAAATAGTATGATTATTACTGATTGTAGCTACTTAAAAGATCATGACTATGGGGGTAGCCTATTGGAGACTAGAATGTCAGAAAATTTGCTCTCTGAGCTTGCTTATGGTTTTCTTATTTTTTCTACCTGGTCCTCAGGGAGCATAGGGATGGAGTTGTTCCAGAGTACCTTCTTGCGTTTCTGCCACAATGTGATACGTATAGATTGTACAAATACAAATACAAATTCTTTTACAAGTAGTGAATAATTGAAACAGTAAATAGAGCCATTGAAACAATGTTTATTGAGATCATTCAGAAAGGCTTTAAAATTTTGTTTTAATTAGCAGTATCTGGAATCAAAGTTTTGCATTTCTTTAGCATGATCATGATGTTTATATTTTCTTAGGCAGGTCACAATACAATGGAACTATAAAAGAGGGCTTATGTTAGCAGAACATGTCAGTTTGATGTGGTGTGTCTGACACTGGCCCATGACACAGCATATACCTGAAGGGTTATGGATCTACTATCAGTTGTGATTCTTTGTAATCCAATTGCAGCCAATGAAAATAGACTGTGGACAGCAGTGTGCCAAGCAGAAGCAGGACTGACCAACGTTTCACCTGTTGGCAGTGTTGGTATGAATGATCTCTCCGGAGTCTTCTCTCCTGAAGATTTGTAGGACTCAGCAGGAGCACAGCAAACCCCAGAGACCTCTGTAAAACTAGACAGTGCAAACTGTTAGCCCTAAATTATGTTGTGCTGAATGGATCGTTTCTGCAATTAGGTTTATATTGCAGAGAGTAAGCATTAAATAAGTGGGTAGGTGTAGCACTCTGTAACTGCAGACAGCTATTTTTAAAGATGTCTTCAGTGGGACCTAAATTGAGGTTGACCTATTTGTCATCTTCACTTCTTTGAGACAGACATTTACCATGCTCCTTTACATAAAGTTTGAATACCCTCTCTGAATAAGAAAGCCTGGCAGTCAATTAGAGCTTTGCCTTGAGTGACCTGCCTACTGACTTTCAGAAAGATTAAATGATGATGCAATATAGTGATATTTTATTAAAAAATAATTATAGAATGGATGGAAATAGATGTTCCTGACATGAAGGAGTAATGGACAAGGAAAAATATCATGTTCCAGTTAATGAAGAGTGAACTAATTTCTCCTACTCCGGTTCTCAGTAAGAAGTCACTGCTGTGAGACATTCTGGTGAAAATCAGTGGTAAAACACTTTTTTTAACCAATAGGAAACTCGCTTTGTGTTCAGATTTCATCTGGTGAAACTGAATGTACTTGGCAGAGCAAAAGTTTGGGACAACTATTTAAATGTTGAGTAAACTCAAAACAAGACAATAATAATTGAGCACTGTTCTTCTGAAATCGCTATACATTGTGGAGTATTTGAATATCTGTTTAGGCTACTTCTCTGCAATTTCATTTATTGATACATGAGGCTTCCCATACTCACAAAATAAGTATAATAAGTATTCCTAAGAATGAGTCTCCTGCCTCATGCATTTTCTGAACCATGTGAGCTTTGCATTGGTGCATCTAGCACTGAGGTCACACAGACAGGATCAGGATATATTGCTACAGAACCTGGGGAGCAGCAAATCCCCACGATGTATTATAGGGAGGTATTTTTGCAGATTTTTTAACCAATGTAACATGGAAAAACAGGAAATATTTCTGGAATATAGAGCTATAACAGCAAACAAACACCCAACATATTGGTACTATCCTGGTGAGTACTCAGGGAAGACTTTGCTGAAGCTGTCACTATAGAGGCATTTAGGAAGCTGACTGTGCCTAATGCAGGAAGCCTGGAAAGTGTTTATAGCTTCTAATCAAATTGAGCTTTCTTTGAATTAGTAGCAGGAAACAGATAATCTTCACATAACCAAAGCTATGCTCAATTTATAAATTTTTAACCTAACTTTTTATCACCTTCTGTTTCAATTGCTTCATGTATTCCTGCTTGTTTTGTCAACATGTGAAGAGAAGATAGTATACTTATATGTGGGGGAGAGATTAATTTCCTCAGGCTATTTTTCAAGATTTTTTATTTGATTAGTGTATTCCTCTGTAGCTGCACGGTTCTTTCATATACCTCAGAAAGATCTAGAAGATATTCTTAGTTCTTCAGCCAAGCGTGCTTAGCAACAAGCTGCATCTTTTTATTTAAAAATGAAGAGGGTTACCCACCTTTTTTGAAGTGTGATTGTTACCCCTCTCTTGTCTCATTTCTATTTTTCAAGACTGCACGTTGCAAATGTTCATTGTTTCCTGTTTCAAAGAGACAAGCTGAATGCACTGCATTCAAATAGACTTAAACATAAAATATTGAAGGGTATCCTAAAACATGTTTCAACATAATCTGTTAAAGAAAGCCCAGTGAATTTTGTACCTAATTTCTGTAATCATCACTGCAGCACATATTGCTTTTTTTTCCCTAGAGCAAATTATATCTATCCTCTTCACTAAAATGTGTTAAGTGCTTGACAGTAATTATTCTACATGTTTGCTTCATTAGCAAGTAAAATATTAAGGCTTAAATACCTTAATGGTAGGGACTGACATCCTGTAGCTTTGACTCATTTGTATGTTTTTAAAAAGCCTTCCGATTTCTTGGTGTTTCAATCTTATTCTTTCATATTTGAGAAGGTTTTTTTCCAATTTTTTTTCCATTCAGTTTTTGAGGAAGATGTAGGTTATTACTCTGTGTCACTGGGACAAAGTAGATGGAGGATGAGGAAAGAATCCTGCTAAATATTTTGAAATGTAATTTTGCCATTGGAGAGTTTTGTTTAGATGAGATAAGGCAGTTGTATTTTTTTAATATATTGGAGGATGTCGTGGTAATTTGCATTCCTGTACAGCTTTTGATTTTAAGGCTCTGAAGTGCTTTATAGACATCAATTAACTAAATCTTTTAACACTTAAACTAAGTAAAGATTAAGATCCTCATCTTATAGATGCAAAAGCTCTGCAGAGACAGTTGAGCCGGCAATAGTTTTACTCTTTTACCCATAAACCAGAGCTCTGATGGAAGGTTTTGTTGAGTGAAACAGTGCATGCCACAGGTGAGAACAGCAAGTTCTTGAGAAATGTTGAAGACCTATTTCTCTTCAGGAAGTAAGATTGAAGTTTCTTGAAATTTTAACTTGTATTTTAGCAATTACATTCTCCTCTCAAAAAGAAGATCTTACATCTTCTTACTATCTTATATCTAAGAATATTCTTATAAATATTGTTTGAAAAAAAAGCTTTTCTATGTGTTCCTGAAGAGATCAAATCCGGTTTCCATGAGCTTGGCTCACTTTCTGGTTCTGCTGCTTGCACCACAGTTAATAATTTACAGTAATTTCACGACTATAAGGCGCACCCTTTTGACTAAAATTTTCCCTCGAACCCGGAAGTGCGCCTTATAGTCCGGTGTGCCTTATCTGATGTGCAAAGTGGCGAAATTTGCCAAACCGGAAGTGTGAGCTGAGAGCCGTGGGGGGAGCCGGAAGTGCCACAGCAGCCGGCTGGGGGCAGGCCCGGAGGCCCGCAGAACTGCCCCTGCTGGGTGGAGGTGGGCCAGGGGGCCCGAAGCACCGCCCCTCTCCGGTCCAGGCAGTCCCGGGGCCCCATGGCTGCCGGGGGAATGTGGGCTAGGGGGGCCGCGGCACCCGCATTCCCAGGTCCAGGCAGCCCCGGGGAGCCATGGCTGCCGCGTGAATGTGGGCTGGGGGGCCGTGGCACCCCCCTTCCCGGGTGGAAGCAGTCCTGGGAGCCCATGGCTGCCGGGTGAATGTGGGCTAGGGGGGCCGCAGCACCCCCCTTCCCGAATGGAAGCAGTCCCGGGACCCCACGGCTGCCGGATGAAGGTGGGCTAGGGGCCCCGCGGCACCCCCGCTCCTGGGTCCCAGCAGTCCCGGGGGCCCATGGCTGCGGCGTGAATGCGGGCTAGGGGGCCGGCGGCACCCCCACTCCTGGGTCCAGGCAGTCCCGGGGGCCCATGGCTGCCGGGTCCAGGGTGGCCTGGTGGCTTGCGGCACCGCCCCTACTGGGTGGAGGCGGGCCCGTGGGCCAATGGCTACCGGGTTGAGGCGGGGCCTCGGCCAGCAACCGCACGGGGCGAGCTGGGGGCGGGGCCTCGCTGCAAAAAAAAAGTGCGCCTTATAGTCTGGTGCGCCTTATCTGATCTACAAAGTTGCGAATTTTGCTGAATCCGGGGGGGTGCGCCTTATAGTCCGGTGCGCCTTATGGTCATGAAATTATTGTAGTTAAAAAATAAAATCTGGAAGCAGAATTGTAGTGATATAAAGCTGCCTTTTGACCTCATTCCTAGCAGCTGTTGATGCAACTGATTGCATGAATGTCCTAATACTGCTACTAGCAAACTGAAAAATATAAAAACACCAAAAGGGCAGAAACTAGAGCTGTGAATGAGGATGTGCAGAATCATTTTTGCAGAAAAGAACTCAAGTTGAACATGAGCCAGCAATATGTCCTTGTGGTATAGAAGGAGAATGGGATCCTGGGCTGCATTATGGGGAGTTTTGTCAGCAGGTCAAGCAAGGTGATCCTTCCCCTCTGCTCAGCACTACTGAGACCATACCCAGAGTTCTGTGTCCAGTGCTGGGCTCCTAGTGCTGGAGAGACATGGGCATTCTGGAGAGAGCCCAGCAAAGAGTGTTAGACAAAGGACCCCAAAGGTGATGAAAGGACAGGGGCATGTCACATAAGATAAAAGGCTGAGGAAGCTGAGGCTGTCCACTTGTAGAAGAGGAGGCTGAGGAGGGTCTTATCAAAGTGTATAAACATCTGAAGGGAAGGTGCAAAGAGGACAGAGCCAGGCACTTTTCAGTGGTGGCCACTGTCAGGACCAATGGCAGTGGGCACAAAGATGAAAACCAGGACTCTCTACCTGAACCCATTTTCACTGTAAGGGTGACTGAAAACTGACACAGGTTTTCCAGGGAGGTTGTGGACTCTCCATCCTTGAAGCTATTAAAAAAGCTACTGGACATGGTTCTGGGTACTAAGCTCTCTAGGTGACCCTTCTTGAGCAAGCTTTGGGCCACATGACCTGCAGACATCCCTTCCACCCTCACCCATTCTGCATTTCTGTGAATATCCATTATTTGATCAGTTTCTCTGTATCCTTGGGATCTGGAAAACCCAGTACTTTAGAACTGGTCTGCAGAAGTCAGTTTTTAATCACTGCTGTGGATGTCAGAATTTCCAGTTCTAATCACAGATTGTTCTATACATGATAGTCATGAAGGAATACGGGAAAACTGCAGGCTGGCATTGGGACAGCTTTTTTGAATGTGGAAATTCTAACTGCTCTTGTGTAATAGTCTTTCTTGATAGTACTGAATGCACATGGAATGACTTCTTTTTTGAGTTTTTCAGTGGTAAAAGGGAAATGGTACAATACATAAAATATATAGAGATCATGAAATGTGCTGTATAAGAAGATTGTCTAAAAACAGTCATTAAATCAGTCTTTTTTTCCTTAGCTTGTTATAGTCTAAAAAAATGCTGTATAGAACATTAGTAATGTTGAAAAAAAATTCTAAAAAATCTAAAAGCGAGATTTATGGCATAATTTGATATTTTATTGTTCATCATGTATTTTATTAAACGGAAAATAAACTGACAAATAAAGGAGCATGGAATTAGTAACATTTAAGAGGGCTGAGAAAAATTGCTCATAACTTGCTAAAGCAATGACCACAAAATGACACTTTTCTCATATTAATTTTATTCATTGGATAAGGGAATTTATTTATTAGATGGGGGAAAATGGTAAAGTAAGCTATATCTCTGTATCAAGGATTTTCAATGTATTAGTAACATCTTTTTATAATACTACTGCTTCCTTTTGTATTGCTTTCATGACCTGTTTTTCTTTTTTTGTGTGTGCATCTATTTCTCAGAATCACAGAGATGGCATTAGGGCCACTTGGAAACACTTAGCTTTAGTGATCCTGTAGAAATGTGCTCTCTACAGGGAGTGTTGGATTAAACACAAGAGTGTAGACCTCCTGTCTTCCAGCTGAGCTTCTTGGAAAGTGTCCTCCATTGATACACAGTACTACCTAGCTTTTTTAAATTGATAAACTTTATGTTATTTGATCAGTTTCTCTGTATCCTTGAGATTAGAAAATTCATGTGAGGATTATTTTTTTCTAACGATGCAGTAAAACCATATATTTTACATGATGCCTGGAACAGGCTAGTAAAATCTGATCTCTGTATAGTTTCAATCTCCTATCTTGGAAATTCCCAACTCCTGGAGTATAGTGTCCTCTTTCACACACACACATTTCCTTCGTTATTTAGGTGCACTTTGTTTACTCAAACTTTTTATACCAGCATTAATTTCAGAGCTGTATGGACAAAACTTTTCTGTATAATTCTTCTTTTAAAATGTTTGGGATGTTGTTTTTTTGTTAATGTCTTACTTATAGAAAATATGCTGCTATTTCAAAAAATACTTGTTTTCTTCTCTATTACTTGGAAAGTTGCAGGTGTTCCAAGGTGCCATCAGACATTCTCCAAAACCTACTGACAGTCATGCTTGCTAAAATATCAGAATTTTTATTCTAAGAACTTAAAGATATAACTAAGTTTTTTAGAATACAATGAAGCATGAAATATTATTTATGCCTTCTAAAAAAAGTGTGTTAGGTATACAAATGCTAACCTTCCAGTTGTTTTGTGTATCATTTTACTTGCAAATACTGACAGAAATGTCTTTGTTGGCTTTCTATAAATTTCTGTTAGCTTGTTAGCATGCTCCTCAGATCCAAATGTAATAATGTCTTATAAACACATTTAGACATTTGTTTTCCTTTTTGATTCTGGACAGTGTCATTTGCTTCCTGACTGTTAGACTTTTTATTTAATATGCATTAGCTTGAAACGTTCCATGAAAAATGTGTTGAATGTGAATTTTAATATATTTCAGAACTTAATAGATATTAATAGAGCAATAATACAGTAGCAGACACAGACCAGATTACAGCTTGTAAATTACAGCCAGCGTACTGAGGGCAAAGACCATTAAGAAGACATAATTTGAACATTAAAGAGATTGTGTTTGTAATCAGGACATCTGCCAAAACCATATCCAAAGATGTAGAGGTCCTCTAGCACACGTCTTTTGCAGCTTGCATCTGTACAACCCAATGTCTTCATCTGTCCAATTGAATTAAGTATTCTAAAGTACAGCCAGAAGGATAATTGCTACAGGAATACCAGATACAGATGCAACTTAATTGGAGGTAGTGTTTGTAAAATGTGGTGTGCCGACAGGCTTGGATATGGAACTCTTTATCTATATTAGCTGATGGAGTAATTCCTGTCCCATGTGGGGCCTCAGAGAGAATCAAGAGAACTGTGTTGTTGCTGTGCTGTTTTCTATCTCTTCCTGAGACTACATTGGCTTGTACCAGTCACCTAGATAAGAACAGATTTGAGCTTAGTGTTGCTTGAAGAGGAAAGTGATCTTCCTAGCTGGAGACTGAGTGTGGCTGAAAATCAGGAGACTCATTTGCATTTTATATGTTGCCAAGTTTTTTGACAGTTTTTCTGCTTTGAGATTTCTGTTAAGCAAAGCAATCAGATCTTCCCAAATCTTTCACTGATCCCTATATGAAATGTTGTTTTCCTGACCCTGTCAACATCTCCAAACACTCAAGAAAAACCCCAAACCTGGGACCTAATTCCATGTTGCTGAAGAATATTAAAAGATTATTCTGGAAAGAAGGGGTGAAATTTGAAATGCAAGATTATTTTGCCTTGGAAAAACTGCCTGAAAAGTGATGAAAAACAGGTATTTTGTATTTGTTCTATCCTTAGTTTCTGTGATGCAACAGATTTGCATCAGTTCTGTTGGTAGATTTTGACATGACATCTATCAGTGGGGAACAATTTCATTGAACTCCAAAAAAATTGCTTCATCGGAGCTGGAATTTCGGATTATTAACAGGTCACAGACAGTAAATGACAGGCACCACTTACACAAAGATCCATTTTCAAAGGAGTGTCTGAGAACAGAAAGGCCAATTAGAAATCTGTGGACCAGTCATCTAGCTAGAACATCATCACAAGCTCAACAGCTGTTTCATGTCTGGCTCTGCAAGTCATCAGGGACTCAACCATTGATTTTCTTGGCAAACTGCTGAAATTCTTGAGTTTGCTCTCTACGTGATTCAAACTCTAATTATGTACTGTTTATATGTGTGAATCCTGCCTCTGTCCATGTAACATCTTTCTGCAGTGGCTCTTAGGCACCTCCTGCTGTGTTTCCCCCATCTATTTTATATTTTGTTTCTGTTGCTCTAACACTGGCTGTTGTAGTGAGCTTGTAATCATTTTCACCAAAACTGGACTGGCAGCTCAGCTCTCTTGCAAGGGCTCCACATGCTTGTCACAAACCACATCTTTCCCACCTTGAGGAGTAAAGGGCAAGACCATTTTCAAGTTATGTGATATAGATGGAAGTCAGCATTTCCAAAGAACTTTCCCCTTATTTGGTAATGACCCTTTTAAAACTAGTTTTACATTGCACCAAAGAGCCATCCAGGACCTTTTGGCCCAAAGTGTTCATAACTGCACATTTTACATAAATGACAATACAAATGCATTTACACAACCAGTTGCCAAATACTCTTGCCTGACAGTAGTCTTGATCAGAGACAGAAGGAGAGGAAGTGTCACAGTGTTATTTCAGTGTCAGGGTGTTTTCTGTAGATATTCTGCTGTATTTAATCTTTGGGCTTTGTTTCAGGCTCCCACCCTGGTTTCATGTTATTCACCCTATTCATGAACCCTATTTTTAAAGCTTATATAGAGATCATGGCAATTTACCAGAGCATGAAGCCGTCACTCTGTCTATGCTCTGGCTCTGCCTGATTTATAGAGACAGCTCTTCATTATGCTGTACACACACCGTGACCAGAGCAGAAATGCCAGCGGTGCGTTGAAGCTGAATGTTCGGTTTGGAAGTGACTAAAGAAGCGTTCTCTGTTGTTCAGACACTGCATAAAAAAGAGGAAGATTTTGTATCCTTGAGGATGCTGGACAAAGAGCATCATATTTTTTTTTACCCTACTTCACCAGGAGGTACCCAGGAGACTCAGGCCAGAACAGCAGACCAGAATAAGGTCATCTTCTGATGCCTGGAGCATCCAGTTTGTCAGGCTCCATTCCCAAACTTTAGTTATCACCCATATACTTTCCTGTATGCTGGAAGGACCAGTATCCCTACAGAAAAAATATGCCTTGAATCACTTTAAGGCTTGCAGCCCTTTCAGGTTCCTCTACGTTCATATTTGTGTGTGAAGCTAACTCATGCAGTAAATTAGGCAACTGTTGATTAAATTAAAGTGACCTGAGAGAGAAAAAAATAAAAACATTCATAAAGGAAGTGTTTTTAATGGCTCAAAATCTTCAAACTGCTGTGGAGCATAGCTGGAAAATCAATTTGGAGTTTCATTTGTTTCTGTTCTCAGAAATGACACAGATTTGGCAGTTGTGCTCCAACATTAATAATTTAAGGGACTTAACTGTTCTTTATGAATAGAATTCAATCCAGCCTTAAGGCTAGTTGGCAATTAGTGCAATAAGCATCTGCATGACATGCTTTAAAGCTCTATATACATTGCAAAAATGTGGCGAGGGATGGGATTTGTAGGGATACAACAAACTCGAAAGGAATTCCTAATGGCAAAACTGCGTTCTAATCTTTATAGCTCATAAAGTGCATGGGGAGATGTTGGTAACATTTGTCTCACACTAAGAAGGCACCATGTCAGGTAATGCAGAAGAAATGAGTATTCTTGAAGCAATCAGACTGAGAGTGTTGCTGTCCCATGAAGTGCTACCTAAAATGAAGTAAATTTTTGGAGAACAGCGGTGAAAATTGCCTACTACTATTATTCAGGTAAGTTTTTGACTGTGGTGGGAAAAAAAGCAAACTCTTGAAGACCTGGAACAAAATTAAGGAGTTTAAACATAAAATACTGAAGGATCCGTTCCTGATCTTAGCAATCAGTGTTCTCCCAAAATTTTAGAAAAGTGATGTTCTTGATTAATATCAAACAATAAAATGGTACAAAAGGTCAGCTAAGAAGCTATCCTAGTTTTGGTAGTCTTGTTTTTTTTTGGGCAAAGAACAGAAGAAATATGCCTACGTTTTGTTCTTGCTGCCATCTTACCGATTCTGCAGGAATTTTTCCTGTCTGTCAGTGCAAATCTGCTCCAGATCCTTCTCTTTTCCTTCCCATTTATTCTTATAGGAAGTGTTAGATATTGTCTTTGTAACAGAAGTGTTGGATTGAGATGGTACTATCTTTCTAACATTCCCCTGAAATGTTTAGCTATTGGCTGTCTGAATTGTAGCTTGTCTTCACATCTAATTAGTCAATGCTTATCACCTAAAAAGGCAGAGTAAGATGGAAAGAAGTGATAAGTTTCAACAAGAATGGTAGAGCAGAAGCATCTGTAGACTGTTTTCTGATCTTTAACTCATGAGATAATTTCTCAAGCCATTTAATGAATTTTTTAGTCAGTGTTTCAAATATTCTTCTCATTTCAAAGAAGGCCTTCTATCTACATATAGTTACATTGGAAGAAAACTCTGGATTACTTGCATATGTTGACTCTCGTTAATGCAGAATACGAGTCCCTATCTCTTGTAGTTCAAAGTATCTGGAAAACAATAGCTTTAACAATACCTATTTTCATAAAAGCAATGAAATATAATTATATTCTGCAGCTTGTTAACTAGTGCAATTGGTGCAACAAACATTTTCCCTTCTTTCTTTCTCTTAGCTAACAGGATCATTAGAATAATAGAAAATAAGGCTGGAAAATATTTTGGGATTGGTTCTTTTGCCACAGGGAGGATCAGTTAGACTTGTTAAACTGCTCACAGATGATTGTGTGTAACTAATTATTATTTTTACTTTTTTTTGCAAGTTTCAAAGGTCAACAATTTACCAGTCTCTAAATGAGCAAAACCTCAGTATTCCTAAGACAGAGAAATTAACAGATACACCTGCTACTATAATAGTTTGTATTTGCTGTCTAGCTCTAGTTGAAGTGGTGTTGGTAATTCATGGACTAAGGGTTTTGGTAATTCACTTGACACCCAGCAGTTTTGCTGTTTTCAGGAAGACTCAGGCTGCTGCATTGGGGCTTACTGAATTACTCCTGACTGTTGCTGTTTAATATTTGCAATTAGACTGTATTTTGTAAAAATCTGTGAGGTGGTCATGTGACAAAGAAAGTCACATTGTAAGAAAATCTAACAAAAATTAAAATCTGTCCAAATGCCCCAGCCCACTCTTTCACAATTGTTATCATTAAGAATTTTTTTTGTGGTCTAAGTGAAACTTTTAAATTTTAAAGTCCAGTTTAGATTCCTTATTTGTTATCCTTCTTTTTAATGAATACTGTTTTCTCTTTGAAAAAACTTTTATATTATCTTTCTCTGTTCTTCTGGGTCATCTTTAGGCTAAAAAATTTGGTTTAATTATTTATTAGAACCCACTGTCTGAGAATAAGAATGTATTTAAAGTCTTCCTTTCCTTATGAGTTTCACCATTGGTTTGTCTGGAAGAAAGAAGTACAGAATAATACCAAATTGTTATATTTTTTTATATTAATTAGCCCTCAAAATCGGTTTTTAACATTAAGTAGTTCTTTAAAAAAAACCCCCCCTCACACATCCCTGTAGAGATTGTCATGTAAGAGGTAGAGACCTAAGTTTTTGATAGGTAATTAAAAACCAGGAGATAGTTAGTGGTCATAATATTCAGTTTCTGAAGTAATCTTAGCTTGTCTGTTTCACTTTGCTTACAGGCTAAGTCTTGGTTTGAGTTGTGAGCAGATCTTGTTCAGATCTGCTGTAAGGACATGATGTGTCAATTGTACACACTGTGTTGTACCTAGTTGGTGCACTTGTCTCTTTTCATTAGCAGATTGTTTCTAGATAGTCTGACACAGAGTTATTGTTAGTTTCACAAGCATCATTTCAACATGGTTGCAGATAATTACGGCTTCATGACTTTAGACAGAGCTGCTAATGTCTTCCACTTATAGCAGCTACAGCAATATTTTAGTTGGTCTTGAATGTTGTATTCTGGGATGGTTGGATTGCTCACAAACTAAGAATGATTCTAAAAATCTATAAACAAGGTTATCAATCTTTTAAAGGTTAAAAAATGTAAAAATATTTTGTATGTGAATACTAACACAGGGTGATGTTTAACATCAAGATATGTGCTCACTGCTTCTGTTTTGTAGTAAACTGGTACAGAGTTCTGAGGCAGCTTATGCAACTGCAGAACATGTTTAACTGATGGACTGTTGTGTACAAATCATCTTTAAATTGATTAGGTCATGGTCATTACAGTGAAAAAGAGCATTATCATATGATCAGTGCTTTCCACAGCCCAGCAATCTAAATGAAGATCAAAGCTCAGGAAACTAAAAGCCTATGAAAAGCAAGATGAAATGCAATGTGCCATGTTAAATATTTGAAAACTCTTTTGTCAAATGATTATTGATGAAATAATAAGATCAGAGCCAGAATTCACCACACAAAATCAGTTTTGAGTAGTCATGGGAAGGTAACTTACTGTCACAAGGTGAAACTAGAGCTATGGTTAATCCAGGGAGTGGGCTACAGATATAAACACTGATAAAACAAGGATGATCAAAGGTATACAAAAAATTAATAAATATGGGAAAACATACTGAAAAGTAACTAAGCATCAAGAATGGGAAAATAATCAGATATTACAGGGAATGGCATAGGCCAGCACAAGTTGTCAGCACAGGAGCTTAAGATAAAGGGTAAGTGAGAAGTGGAAAAATAAATCAGAGGAGTAAGAGGAAGGTAAGGAAGAGTAAATGGGAATGTTGCAAAAAGCAATGGCATGAAACTTGGCGTAGGATTGTGGACTGCGGAAATTATTCCACAGTTGAATCGATGTACATTACTTGGCACCACATAATCAATTTAAGTACACAGATTATCAGTTGTTTTTTACTATTTAATTTATTAATTAAGTCTAAGAAGATTGGGTTTTGGTAGTTTGATGGGGTTTTTGTCACTTGTTTTGGTGAACTAGATCACACCAACTAAGCAATTAGGCTTTAAAGTTTTTACTATGAATCAGAAAATTGTTCACTTATGTTAGAAAATGCTATGTATACTCTAAAATATGAAGTAGTGTGAGTCCTGTCCCTGTAGGTCCTCAGAGGTGTCAGAAGCCAAACCTAAAAGGACTAGATTACATCTGGTTTGAAGGCACTTCTGTTTCTATTGTATTTTTTTTCTGATTTCCTGGAAAGAATTTAGATTTATTGGTCTTACCCATGGAAATCTTTTAATAAATTGTCATCAGATTTCCTTTCCTACATTCTTCAGATAATATGTCTGATTTCAGTGAGGGTTTACATCTCCCAATTAATAGCTCGGTTCCTTTAGTAGTCTTCAATTACTTGGTTTTGGTGGTCTTTTATGCTACTTCTACCTTTCTACTGTCTCTTCAGTTTGATCCAGCTCTCCTAATTGCCACTGCAACCACCGTGTGGTTGAAGACATCTAAACGAGCTCCTCCATAGCAAAGTATGAAGTGTTTATTCACCTGTACTACTCCAGGTGTGCTTTATTGCATCTCTGTGACCCAAAATTCTCCTGTTTCTCATGCTCTTGAGAAAGATGCTACTAGCCAGTAGCAGGTTGCAGCTGTTCTATCATTTTCTATGCTTTTAATGTGCCAGTACTAAATGCTGGGTTTTGGCATGGATGTGATTTGCTCCCTTGGAGATTGTCTGTTTTAATAATTATGGTCACTATGTCAGTATGATTTTGATCCAAGTCCAACAGTGTACTCAGGAAAGAATCAAGCATCACTTTTCCTCTTCTGGATGTTACTTGTTCCAAGAAAATGTAGTTTAAGGAGTGTAAAATTGTTTCTTATGTGCCATTGTGACATTTACTCCATATGTAGAATCATAAAACTTCTCTCCCATTATTAGTCCTCTGCACTCACACCCTTTTCCCAGCAGCTCCTCTGGATAGTTAGGAAAGTAATAATAAAAATAGCAATAGGGAAAAAAATAAATAATCCTTTTCAATTTGGGCATTAAAAATTCAGTCTGTATGAATTCAGTGTTTCTTATTGGCACTGTTAATTTTTGTGTCCCATTTGGCTATTGGCTTTCTCTGAGCAGATGTCCCTACTACTCTATCATTTCTATATAATTACAGTAATTTCATGACCATAAGGCGCACCGGACTATAAGGCGCACTTTTCTTTGGCCGCGAAGATCCGTGCCGCACGCAACAAAGGAATGAATTGGTAAGGGAATCACACGATCGAGGGGTTTACTGGCACGTGCTCAATTTGCAAACGTTTTTCACAGATTGGTGTAGCCTTTAAACGCAGCCCCAAGCACCCTCCCCATGCACGGAGCCCGGCACTCCCGCCCGCCCCTGGCTGGCAAGATGGGGCTTGGGGCGGCCGTGGCTGCCGTGGTTTGGGGCGGCCACAGCTCACACCTTGGGGTTGCTGAAGTTCAGGGTGGCTGGGGGCCACCTGCGGCTTGGGACCATCCGTGGCTCGGGGCAGCGCGGCACTGCCCGCTCCCTCTCTCCCTGTGCGGCTGCTGCTGGCCAGGGGCTGACTGGTCCCTCCCAGCCCACGCAGCTCGGCGCTCCCATGGCGCTGCCCCCCCTCATGGCTCGGCTCACAGCTCGCACTTCCAGGTTGGCAAATTTCGCAACTTTGTCCACATATAAGGCGCACCGGACTATAAGGTGCACTTCCAGGTTCAGACCAAAATTTTAGTCAAAAGGGTGCGCCTTATAGTAGTGAAATTACTGTAGTTCACCTTCAGTATTATCATGCATCACATATTGGATTTTTCACCAACTTTTTGAGCTATGTTTTTATCACATACAGCCAAATATTTGAGACCACCTCCTCATTTTTGAAAAGTATTTGAAAGGATGATCTTGAACTGATCATCTATTTTTATAGACCTGCTTAATAAGTTTTATTTTTTATTGGCACTGTAATTCATGGTTCCTGTTAGATGTTTATCAGCTTTTATGCTAAATGTCATTTAAAATTTTTATCTTTACTGTAATGACTTAATCCCTTAAATATCTTTTAACTTATTATGTTGTTTTCCTTCGCACCTGTTGGTTTTTTAAGTTTTAAAAAGCTGTTCTGTATTGATTTTAATTTCAGTTGCGAACAAATTGTTTTTGTTGTACAGTGAGACCTTTCTTTGTAGACTCATCTATCCCAAGCTCTCCCAAGTCATAATAAGTTAAACCCTAAACTCTATTACTGTTTTCTGTGTTATACCTTGAATAACTCAATGGGACCTGTCCTCTTTGTCTTGTCCTAGTCAAGACACAAGAAGCACTTCAGAAAGTTGCTCTCAGAGAGATGGAAGGCTTGAAATTCCTCCTATTAGTTATGCTTTTTGCCTTGAGTGGCTCCTTTGCATCTGTTTCCTTTTCATTGCACTGTAGTCCCTTCCCACAGCCTGAAGACTTATATTTTTTTCCTGTTGCATCTGGGTTTCCCACATTAGTTTGATTATTTTTGGCTTGTGCTAGTATACATTTAGTAAAATATATGCATGGAAAGAAAAGCTTGTGGTAGGCTGTTTCAAGTTTCAAGTAAAAATGAAATTTTGCTGGCTATCTAGCTTGGGATATGAGCCAACAATGGAGATACCATCCCTTGACTTAGTTGTGTTTATTGCTTCCATAATAATTCCTTGATTACATGGGGTTTTTTTCCTTCCAGGTCAGTTGCCAATTAAATGAATTCAGTTCACCAGGAAGATGGTAACATAGAAAGTGGATAAATAGAAAGACCAAGAAAATCTTTGGGGCAGTGTGAGAAAGAACTGAGCTCTGAGACACAGGGGTCAGCTGGGAATACTGAGAGTCAAGCTAGGCAGACAAGCTCAGGTTCAGGGGGCATCTTAGCACAAATGAAATGATTTTTTATGGCTGCTTAAGTGAAGCTTCCATTAAAGCCTTGGCAATAGCCCAAAGTAAGTCTGTGTTGAAGAGATTTAACTGCAATTGGAACAAATAATCCTTATGCAACAACTGACTCACTGCTGAGGAAGGAGTGCCTGTTTTTCGCTTGTGTATACAAGAAAGAAGGGAAAAGTCTCTCATCTTTTGCACATCCAGAAAAAGCATTCAGGATGTCAATACCTTCTTGTTTGTCTTGAATTTCACTTGCAGTGCTGCCTCAGAAGGCGTCTGTATGGTAAAAACACTCATAAGAAGTTTAGGATTGCTTTCCTGAGATCATAAACTCTGAACCTGCAAGTTTTGTTTGCCAGAAGGCAAACTAGTTTGCCAGTTTAAATCCCTCTGACACGTGGTGTGTTTCTGCCAGTGTTCTTTAGACAAGCATTCTCTTGCATTGAGAGGTCTGTGCAATAGAGATAAGCCCAGCCTCATACTCCTGAACAAGCCTGAAAAGACATTTTTTCATCAAGAAAGAAGGGATGATTCCAAATTTTATTCCAGACTGCATCTCAATATGGAAGCTTAAACCTGTCTCTAGTTTGCATCTACTGACCATTGCAACAGCTGAAAAGATTTGTTTTTTCAGGACAATGTCGATGGTTCATTTACCTGACTTTTCTTGTGAGAGCCCCTGACCTTAACAGGCATCTGTAGTTCACAAGAAAGCTTCACTTGCACATGTGGCCTTTTTGACCACTATCAGAACATCACTGCCACTGGGCAGTTCCTCTGGTGCTTTATTTCTGAATGTTTTGTTGTGAACTGGTTATTGAACTTCTCCTGCAACTGGCAAGAGATCTGTGCTCATGAAACTGGTGACACAGATGGATGTCTGTCACCTGTGCACTGGAGAAGCATTGAGCCCAGCAGGCCATGAGGGATCAGAGTGCCCAAACATGCTGTGACAGCTGTGCAGTGTGATGGCTGTGGCCTTGTGCTCTGGCTGACAGGATGAGGAGCTCTGCACAGGGATTTTTCTTCCTGCACAAACAAAACCCTGAGACACAATCTTTGTACTGCCTTGGGACTTAAGACATTTGAGTTTCACTTCTTTGTCTGTCTTTATTATTGCTATTAACATAAAGCAATATCATCAATGTGGTTTACATTTCATGTGTGTACATGGCATGACTTTGCCAAGACCCACAAGTAAGTTTTATAGCAACAACTAAGTATTTTGTTTTTGAAATCTGAAGAACTTCTAGTGAAATTAATCACAGCATAGCGTTCTAAATTTGATATAATTCAATATTAATCAGATTTAATAAGCAAGAGGATAAATCAAGGCATTGCTAATAGGATACAGAATCTTTATACCACCGTCTGAAAATCAGTGCTGCTTACAGATTAGAGAAGTCGTTTCTGAGAATTGAATCTGACAATATCTGTGCAGTGTCTCTGGCAATACCTGGAGTGGATACATTCTGCAGTTCACTAAGTCTTAATTATTCATATTCTGTGACTGGTATGAAAACCCTGCATGAAAATCAGGGCATAAGGTGGGATGGTGCATCCAGCTGTGTAGTGGAACAACTGAAACGCTGAACCTCAGAGCACTTTGCAGGGGGCATAGATAAGTCTGTGACTGTAGATAAGACAACTCCAAATTAGCTCAGCAGGTGGTTACAAGAATGGTTGCACTGATGTGTCATCTTCATTGCTGATCACAGTTTGTAGAGCCCTGGGCAGATGGGAACTTCTCAGAAATTTTTGCAGTCCTTCCATGGGTGAATGGATGTTCCCTTGGGCTTCAGCTTAGTGACGTCTGTGGACATACCAATGGTTTTGGAAACAACCAAGAGTAGTATGTAGAAAGACAGTAAAGAAGTGAAAAATAAGATTCTTGTCAGTGAATATATTTTTACTATTTTGGTTTCTACAGGTATTCAGCCATCACTACAGTACCTAAATAACTTCCAGCAATATGTTAACATGTGCAAATAGTCTCAGTCAGGAGTAGCTTTTCCTTCTTTCATACTCTTTTAAACTTGAAACCTCAGGACATATTTCTCTAAGGAAAAAATTGGCCTGTGGTTTGTGTAAAAAGCATACATAATTTTTTTCTTTCATATCATCATATATACATTTATGTATATATATATATATATATATATATATAATACTACATCCCTCTATTACAAAGACTATATGTTATAGGTTACTCTATTATATATATATTTGTATCTTGCCTTTTTGGAGCCAATAATGAGGAGATTTTGCAGATTTTGAGAAGGAGATTCCATTTAAAGTAGTGATCAAATGCAATGGTGAATTTAATATATGGAGCACAGCACAGAAGCAGAAGCAAACACAGCACAGAAGCAAATGTCTACTTATCTTCATGACCAGTATGCCAGTTGAGGCTGTAGGCTTGGTATTTGTTAAAAGAAAGCAGAAAAATTATGCTTTGCTTCTGAGATAGGAATGCTTCAAGACTCTTGAAGAGTACAAAAGGATTACAGCTTTGCATTAATGTTGTACTGAAGCCAGTGTAAAAGAAGTGCTCTCTAACTATTGTAGCGCAGCCATGAAATATGTTTTCCATAGCATTCTTCTAGAGAAACTGGTTGCTTGTGGCTTGGATGGATGTACTCTTTGCTGGATAAAAACTTGCTGGTTGAGCCCAGAGAATGGTGGTGAATGGAGTTGCATCAGTTGGCAGCTGGTGATAAGTGATGTTCCCCAGGGATCAGTGTTGGGGGCAGGAGAGTTTAATTTCTTTATCTATGATCTGGATGAAGGGATTGAGTGCACCCTCAGTCAGATTGCAGATGACACTAAGCTGGGTAGGAGTGTTGATCTGTTGGAGGGTGGGGAGGCTCTAGGGAGGGATCTGGACAGGCTGGAATGATGGGCAAGGACAACTGTATGGAGTTCAAACATGGTTTCACAACAACCCCATGGGAACACTGCAGGCTTGGGGCTGAACAGCTGGAAATCTGCCTGGTGGAAAAAGACCTGGGAGTGCTTCTTGACATCCAGTTAAACATGAACCAGTGTGTGCCCAGGTGGCCAAGCAGGCCCATGGCATCCTGGCCTGTATCAGCAATGGTGTGGCCAGCAGGAGCAGGACAGTGACTGTCCCCCTGTGCTCAGCACCAGTGAGGCCACACCTTGAGTGCTGTGTTCAGTTCTGGGCCACTCACTCCAAAAAGGACATTGAGGGGCTGGAGTGGGTCCAGAGAAGGGAAATGGAGCTGGGAAGTGTCTGGAGCACAAGTCTTGTGAGGGGCATCTGAGGAAGATGAAGGTATTTAGGAGAAAAGGAGGCTCAGGGGGATTCTTGTCTCTCTCTACAGCTTCCTGGAAGGAGATTGTAGCCAGGTGAGAGTTGGCCTCCTCCTGGTAACAAGCAACAGGATGAGAGGAAAGAGTCCAAGTTGCAGCAGTGGAGGTTTAGATTGAACATCAAGAAAACGTTTTTGCTGAAAGAATTGTCAAGCATTGGAACAGGGTGCCCAGCAAATGGTTGAGTCACCATCCCTGGAGGTGATTTAAAAGACTTGTAGATGTGACACTTAGGGAGATGGTTTAGGGGTGGACTTGGCAGTGCTGGGATAATAGTTGAACTCAGTAGTCTTGAAGGACTTTTCCAACCTCTGTGGTTGGCTCTGTGGTTCTGTTATGTACATGGACACCTAACTTCTTTCATGGATGTTTGTTTAGGATGTGAATGGAAAAACCAATCCTGTGAGGTTTCAGTGTGTGCATGCTTTGTGTGTCTGTGCCTAACAGAGGCAATACTAGGAAAAAAGCCCCAAAACTGCAAGGACTGAAAAATGGCCAAGCAGAATGAGGGCACTGGTCAACTGCTTGTGGTGCTGTGGAGGGAAGATCTCTAAAATCCTGCATTTCCTAGAAGACCTACCAGTCTTCTGTATCTGTGTGTAGTTTTTCTATATACTCTATTTAATACAACAAATGTCCAGTGTAACAGGAATACAATCCCAGCTATCTCCAATTCTGTTAACAACTACAGTTGTAGAAGACTGGAGCTGGGTATGGATCCGAGTGGCACAAACCAAACTCTGTTTTTATGTCCTCTTTCTTAAAATCTCCTTTCAAAGAAATCAGAATTGTATTTGACACACAAAGAAACATTTCTTTCCCAATGCCCTCCTCTGCCAGCAAAACCATACTGTAAGTACCAGCGTGTGGGTGAATTTGCACCGTTAACACCTTTGAAAATATGTTGGGTGGTTTCCCAATGTTTGTTCTCTTCTGTATTTAAACTTCAAAGGTAAGAAATTAGTATTTATCTCACCTCTCTTTTGGGCTCTTTAGAAAAGATGAGAGGATAGATTTTTGTACAATCTGATCCTCAGCTGAGCCTGGGGAGATAGGCTCAGCTGCACAAAGTCAGAGTTTAGTCACTGTTTCAAATAAGTCACCCATTAAGGTAGAATGTGTAGAATTGCCCAATTTCACAGTTTACTGAAGCTCTTACTTTGCTTGTTTGTATAGTCCATCTAGGCTTAGTTGTGGAAGAAAGCCTGAAAATATGAAACAAATAGCTGGATAAATTAGAAAACCTAGTATTAATTTTTAATTCAAAATACTTCCAAACAAAAAAATCCTACAGTGCTGAAGGGCATGATCTGTTGGGTTTACATACCTCAAGACTGTTATGCTGAATGTAGGTACAGATACCTGACTTGAAAACTTTATTGTATAGCATTGTAATGGAGAGATGGCCAAGATGGTTCTGTAGCTGTATGTGGCCTACAGTGCCAGGTTGATATCAAGCAAACATAAGCAGACTGGGCTGCTTGGAATAAAGTTGGATTTGTGGATGTGGACTCAGGGAAGGAAACATAGGCTGTGAAAATATTATTTCCTAGCTGGCCAAGAAAGTCACCCTTTGGATCTGAGATACTTGGATGCATCTTGTGGGGATTTTTAAACATATGAAGGGTTTGACATGTACTTGAAAGAGGAGAAAGGCTAGTCATCTCATCTCTCATCAGAAAATATGCTTTCCCATGTTGTCTAACTTCTCCTTTTGACAATGCATATTCTCACTGCTTCAATTTGCATTTCAGTAATGTTTCTGTCCCTGCATAGAACCACTTCTCAGGTGATGCTGGAAACTGCTTCTGACAATAATCTGCATGCTTTGTGCTTTATTTGGGAAGAGGCCAAAGGTAATGATGATTCTGCTGTGATAAGATCCAGTTTCTAGGGAGACAAATAACCTCAGTCACCAATGAATGAATGATCAGCCCAGGTTTTGTTCAGATGTCTGCTCCACTTGTCCAGCTCCTGGAGAAGAGCAGACAGGCAAAACAAGCAGAATCCTTACTCCTTTCCTTAGAAGGAAGGGTAGGAAGGTGCAGAAGAGCCCCCGTAGCTCTGCTCTCTTGTGCCTGTCCTGCCTCAAGTCACCCTGTAGTTACATGGATGTTTGGTCAATTTTTACAATGGTAAGACTGGAAAGGGAGGAGTAGGGATCACAAAGCAGGAGCTGAAGGTATGAAACCTGGGGAAAAGGTGGTGGCCAGGCTCTTTTTGCCTGGAAATTACTTGGAATGAGAATAAGACTCCATAGAAAAAGCTGGAAGTAAGCAAATGCCACTCCTATCTTTAACGAAAAAAATCTGGAGCGCTACTGGCTGGTCAGTGCCACCCTGATCCTGGGAGCACGAGGGCATGAATTATTGTGGAAACTGTTTCTAGACACTTGAAAGACAAGAAGGTGATTAGGAAAGTAAACATGGATTTAGAAAAGAGAAATTGTACCTGGCCCAACCTGGTATCTTCTGTGGTGAGCTGACTGGCTTGGTGGATGAGGAGAAAGCAACACTGTTGTTTATCTTGACTTTAGCAAGGCTTTTGGCACTCTTCCCTAAAATCCTTAAGACAAAATGGTGGATGGTTGAGGTAATCAGACCGTGCAGCAGATTAAAAACTGGCTGTACCAATGGGCTCAGGGGGCAGCTGTGGCACAAAGTCCAGATGGAAGCTGGTCACTAGTGGAGTATTCTAAGGGTCAATACTAGGTCCAGAACTGTATAAAACTTCACTAGTCACCCGAGGGATGTGACAAAGTACACTCTCAGCAAATTTGGAGATGATAGACCAGAGGGTTGTGTTCCTACTCAGAAAAATTTCAACAGGGTGAGAAAATAGACAGGAACCTCATGAAGTTCTACAAAGGTAAAAGCAAAGTCCTGCATCTGGAGATGGATAACACCATGCATCAGCTGTGCTGGGGCTGGCTGGCTGAAAAGAAACTTTGTAGAAAAGGACCTTGGGGTTCTGTTGGACACCAAGTTGAATATGAGCCAGTAATGTGTCCTTGCAGCAAAGGAGACCGACAATAACCCGAGCTGCATTAGGAGGAGTTTTGGCAGCAGGTCGAGGGAGGTGACTCTTCCCCTTTACTCAGCACTGGTGAGACACATCTCCAGTGATCTCTCCAGGTCTGGGCTCCCTCATACAAGAGAGACGTTGACATACTGGGGAATAAGAAAGGGGAGGAAGAAAGGTCAAGTCAGACTCTTCTCAGTGATGACAAGAAAAAGACACAAGAGACAGTGGGCGAAAATTAAAATGCAGGGAATTCCACTCAAATCTAAGGGGGGGAAACAATTATGGTTAACTGCAGACTGGAACCATTTGGCCAGAGGGGCCATATTTGGTGGTAGTCAAAACTCAGCCAGACAACATCCTCTGCAACCTGTTTTAGGTGACTGCCTTGACCTAGATGACGTTGGTAGATGTTTCCTTCCCACCTCTCTACCATTTCTGTGATCTTTTCAATCAATATGTGGAGTCAGCTGTCCCAATTGTCAAAGTCTGAAAAATCCCATACAAAAACATCTTGCTATTTCAATGTCAGTGATATTTTTTGTGTGAGGGTAACTCACATTTTTTTAACCTTTGGGTTGTCACTAAAAACTAAGTATAGATGTGCTTTGATGATGAAGCCTGGCAACTTAGAAATGGTTTCTTTTCTTCAAGTACAAATAAAGATAGAATCTTACCAACTGTTTGGCTGGCTGTTGAAACTCTTTAGTTGCTGGGAGTGTCGTACATGAGAACATTTTGCTTGGGAGATCCACTAAATGCCTGAACATCTAGGATATTTAAACCCTAGTGAATGTACCTAAAGAAAAAAATAGCCTTCACTTTACCCATGCAAGATGGGGCTGTAAATGGACTATTGCTCTGTGGAAAATGATTCTTGCTATCAGCTTTTGACAGTTTTCATAAAATCAAAACTCCATGTTGCTGGTTTCTTATAAAAAAAGTACAGAGAACGACACAGAAATTGCCCCTAGATGGCCATATTAACTGCACTAAATACATGTGCACAATGAACGGCGCTTTGGCTTGACTTTGTTAGTCTGTGCTTCTGTCCTTAGGCAGGACAGTATAGCAGACCTCAGAACCAGTCCTCTTATGAGCTGTATTTCCCAGCAGATAGATAGATCTTGTTCTTAATTATGCATTTTGGCCATAGGAGCACAATTTCAATTGCGATCAACACACATATTTTAGAACACCCTAATGCAATTAGAGTTGTATTAAGGTTGTAAAATCCATTGCCAGGACACAGGAGCTAAAGAAAGTGCTAGCAGAAGGAACAGGTTGTGACAATGGTGACATGTGACATCTTTTCCTGCTGTCACTCCTTGTGTCCTTAACTACTAGCATCTCAATTATTTAGTGTCACATGCCAAATACCGATAGAGGCATTGCAAGAAACTGTAGAAGTAAAGTTTGGAGTCCTCATTATAGCAAGAATGATTAGGCAAGTTTTCTATATTTCTGCCTACAGCATTATTTGTCTTGAATAATGTCTGCCATCTTTCTTTTTGGTGATGCTGTCATTGTATGATTAGACGTTGAAACCCAGTGATTACAGCAAATAATGAGGAAAAAGTCCTGGATACCAGTCTTCATTTTGCTATAATAATGAGTAGTCAGGAAGTGGAAATATTTGTTTTGTTGGTTTTTTCCTGCCTCTCTCAGAGTCCATTTCATTGGACTCTGGTTAATGTTTCTAAGTTTGGAGCCAAGAATAAGTCAAGAAGAAAGATCATTGGAGGGATGCCAATCTGTCTACAGGTAATTTGTCTACTCTTTCAACAAAGGTGTTTATGGGTCATGACTAGTAATGGAATTCTTAGTGATCTTTTCCACTTGAACAGACAACTTAATTCACTTACAATATTCTGAATGCAAGTAAGTGGTTGTGGATATCTCATTAGAAAACCAAGCTTTAGTGCTTTCTGAGGCACCATATCATGCCAGAGCATGATATAGCCATGTCCTGAGACAGTGTCCCATTTAGAAAAGCATGAACCTGCACATGGTTATTCTGCTCTCAGGGATCTCATCTAAAGTTTAGGCAATGTAGATTAATGGCTTGAGAACCTGTATCTTCTTTGATTCACTAGAAGAATGATATTGCCTCCCTACAGACCTACAAAACCTTTTTGATCCTACCCTTTAAAACCTCCACTATTCCTCAAGTTCTTTTTTTCCAACACAGTCCTTAACATACAAACTCTCTCTTCATTTACATACTCCACCCAAAGGCCTTTGTGCTTCTCCTTTCTAGCCCACCACTCTTTAAGCAGCTGTCATTAAGTTAAATTTACACACACTCCATCATTCATAGCTCCTTAACTTTCAGCGTGTGTTTGCAGCAGCAGATGGAAGCAGGAAGAAAAATCACCTATGCTGCCAGGTTTCATTTCCCAAGGTAGAGAGTGGCTATAGATCAGGAAGGAGTAAGGAGACTTAATAGGAGAATGCACACTAACTTCGCTGTACTGTGGAGGATGCTTGAACAGCTGTAAATAAGCTGTACTTGCGTTCTGTCCGTGATCAGTCCCAGGGACAGCTTCTGTTGTTGCTCTGTGTCAGCCAGCCCCAGTGGGGGGTTGTGCAGGACTGGGGATATCCATTAGCCAGAGACAGCACTGAAATGGACATGAAGAAAACCTCCACCTTTCTGCAGTGGACAGTCTTGCCCCTCAAAATTTAAAATTAGTTTTTCTTAAAATCTATAAAGATAATTATTCCATATACCACAAAACTCCTGTCAGTTCTGGATGCATCTAGGTCCACAATTCTAGCCCTTTGTCATTCCTTTGGCATCACAAAGCTTCCCTGATCCAGTCTTCTCTGGATTCCTGCTTGTGAATAGGTGACATGGGTGCTTAGTGGGAGAGAGAGCCCTCCCTGACATAGCGCAGAGTTGAAAAAACCTGACTGACACCTGGATGTTTAGGGCTGGGCTTTCTAAAGAATCCTGCTCTCTGGCATTCCCTTACAATCCTGTGCTGCTCCTGCTGTTGTGTCGGCATACCTGATCACACAGTTGGCTGGAAAATAGTTTTAGGCTGGATCCTTTCCATGCTCTGGATCTCTGACAACCTTGTTAGCGGTGGTGTCAGCAGTGACCAGGTGGCCTGGGGGGAAAGGCTATTCAGCCAACAATACTGCTGGAAATAAAGGTTGACCTGGCCTTTAACAGGTAAAAACAGAGCAAAGGAGACCATTGTCTGTACACAGAACACTGAGAGTTGAAAAGTCTTTTGGCAGAAGGAAAGTGACACGGGTAGTTTGAGCCATGCATGCAGAGTATCCATACACATGCTAAGAAACTGAATTTGGAAGTGTAGTATATGGAAGACCTACACTGTCAATGGATTTTATGATTCCCTTCAAAGCCAGGCATGCGATCCAGTCAGCCCACAAACAGTATACTCCTTGCCAAAACCAGTACAGACTCTTTCAGCACCTGGCCAGAGTAAGAGCTATACATATGCAAATGTTTGGAGCAACTGTTTGCTAATGTCCAAATCGTGGCAGCAGGGTTCAATGAATGAAGATATGTCACACTAAAATTCATGCATAAAAGGAAATGAGATTGTTGGACAGAGAGAATTTTTAACTCTCATTCAGCCAAGAAATTGCTGACAGGCCAGGCAAGTACAACAAATAGTAATTGGTCGCTTAAAGAAACATCATCTTTTCCTTAGTTTTAATCCTCCTCTTGTTATCTGTTGGGGTAAGACAGAATGAAATAAATTTGATAGGCATCCAGAAGCAGGGTGGAATATTGATGGAACTGGAGAACCTCAAGAGAGAGGCTGGTTGCAAAAATTGTGTAGGTTAACACGCTTCAACAGGAAGATGATTTGAAATGAGTCAGGAATACAAATAGTCCAGCCTTTCAGATGTGATCAGAATAGTGGCTGGCTTTTCTTTCATTTCTTCACCTTTATTTTTTATAAAGTTTTGAAACTGCATTGTTTGTTTTACAGATTTAAAATTAATCACTTTGGAAACAAAATGCATTTCACTTTACCCTGCTTTGAAGGTGATTTTAAGGTAACTGATTAAGACAAAGCATTTCTCATCCACAGGTGAGGTTAGTCTTTAAGTCAAAGCCTGGAATGCCTGAAGAAACACCCGTCTCCTTTATATATAAGTCCAGGGTCAGGTACCTGCTAGCAGCTAGGGCAGGTTGGCACAGAATCATGTGAGCCTGTTGAAGGGCTGACACTGGAATAGCTGGGTCTGGGAGAAGAGTCATCTGGGGAGGATATGAAACTAGGAAGGCTGCCCAGCATGCGGCAAGTCAGCAAAAAGTGCCTCCAACTCCTTTCTCTGGGAAATGTGAAACTCTCTGTTGTGGTGTCACTACAGCCCAGGCATCCGTCCCACAGCTCTAGCAGGTGGTATGCCAGTGCAGAGCAACATCAGGAGACTTCTCTTGTTATATGTGAAAGTGGAAGTAACACTGCCCTAACGGAGCAGAGCTGGCAGCTGGAATGAGTCAGAGCAGTCAGTTTAGCCTCTCAGGACAGGCAGCAATGCTTTGTTCTGCCTTCCCTAATGCCTTCTTTGCTGACTTAATGTCTTTAGCATCTGATAAAGTCTGAAGAGAATTAGATTATTTCTTACTCTTGCATGTTGGGGCATTTTAAGAGGAAGTCATTACTCAGGCACATATCTGCAGTTTGCAGTTATTTGCTGTCCCCAGTGTCTTGAAGGTGGGAGCAGATGTGTTCACTGCCTACCTGTAACATCCCCAGGGAAGGATGAGGGTTGTTGAGAGGATGCTGAAAGAAGCAGAGTATTTCCAAGTGTAGAAGAGAACTTCATCAAGTATTAAACGCATTGGCCAGGAAGTTGGTTTTGGATGAGTCGGTAGTGTTTGCTGAAGGAGTCCTTCTGAAGTTCCAGAAAGTTTTCTCAGGATTTGATCTAATAATAGATCCCTGGTGAGGGCCATGGTAGAAACTTGATTTCCAGATTCCTTACCATGTCTATAAATTAGGCCATTAGCCTGCTACTTCCAATTTCCTCCTGCCATTTGTAAGTAGCACAGAACAACAGGGTCTAATGTAATATGATACTGAATGTTTTGAAGCAGATTTAAATTCAAAATGGAAAATGAAGTGATGGTCCTGAGTGTAAGGGCTGATGTAATAGAAAAAAAATGTATTCTTCTTGCCTAATAAATTTACTGGAAAATATATTGCCAATTATGCTCAGATCTCTCTGCTAAAAGCCACCAAATAACAGATGTGGTTATTTAAAGAGCTGCCAGCACAGGGCAGAGGGAAAGAAAGGAATGGAAATTGAGAGACACCATCGATGCATTAAAAAAGGGGAAATAAAAGAAGGCTGTTGCTGACAAAGACTGACTGCTAGAGAAAACCATGTTTCAAACATCATCTTTACATAGGTGACTCTCCAGAGGTTTCTGGCAGGTGCTTCATGCCTTCGGTTAGCACTTCACTAAAAGGCAGCAAAGGTTGAAAGATATTTGAAACTCTAGTATTCTGTTGTCAGGATCCTTCACATCAAAACCGTGGAACTAAAATGAGGTTGGAATTTGTTTTGTTTCTTTTCAAACCGTGCTTCTGAATCTTATGCATATCTGTTGACAGTCTCTGCAGATGAGATGAACTAGAGTTTTTTCCCCCAAGAAATTTTCTGCAGTCCTTTAGCAGCACTGAATGAGGTTTTCCTGGAAAGTAATCTACAGATTATCTTGAAAAGGGGAATTATCTCCAGTAACGTCACCCTCTAACAGATGAACTGAGCTTATAAGAAATGTATAAGCAAGGGGCAAAAAGCAGTGCACATTCTGTTCTGCATTACCCTTCTGTTGCCCTAGTTCTCCATTAGAGCTGTGTTGCTAATCTCAGGGAATTTTACTGATAAAGAATAGATTTCTGAATCAAATCAATGAATATTTGGTCCTCAACCCTGACCTCATATTAATTCAATGTGTGATACATTAGTGGGCTTTTGGTGTAACACACTAAGTTTGATGGGTTAAGCAGGTTTGATTATTCTTGTTCAGGGCATTAAGCACAATATGAAAGACCAGCTATGAAAACTAATCACAAGGACAGAATTGGATATGGTTGATCTAGTTTTACTTGCTGAGTGACATTTCCAGTATAAAAAAGGAACATTATATTTAAAGATGCCATTATGAAGTTGCTGCAGCTTGAAAATTAAGCAACCCTTAATGCAATAAGTAAGCTCTGTGGCATTCAGTAAAATAAAGAAGTCTTTTGCCTTAACCTTACAGCTAAAATCAGCATCCTTGGATGCTGTGTGGATTCAGCTTTTTCACAGAAACAGCAAAGGTCTCAGACCCCACTTCTGGAAAGTTTCATGATTCTTATAGCTATAGAGGAAGCCGCGGGTCCTTTAAAGACTGTGTTACTTGTCTAGAAATGGTTTGAGCTTTTCTAAATTTCTTCTCTTGCACAATAGTCTCGGGATTTTTTAAATTCACCTCAAGCTATCTCAGTCCTTGGGAACGAAGGGTGTTTGACAACTGTCTGTCATTGTAGGAGATAGAACATTACCTAAATGAATTTGGAATTCTTTTGTGTAATGCTTGGGAAATGAAAATTTGCTCTAATACAATGTGCTGACATGCAGAAAAAAATGGTTCACTTGCTTGTTTTGTAGGAGGTCCTAGTTTGAGTAACTCATCTCAAAAACAGTACTTAGACTGCTTTTCAAAGTCTCCTTTTTGAAATATTTCATTATTGTGAGAGACATTTATTTATTTCTGCTCGATTCATTCCAGCTCTGAGCAGCAGCCTTGTCTGGATGAATAACACTAGCATTTGACTATGGCTGGGAGTTTTCTAACTCACAAATAGCTTTGGCAGCATTACTGATTTAGCTACCATCACCTGCTCTGCAAGGACCTGTTCTGTCTGTGAAGAGCTGCTTTCCAGTGGAAGTGTGCAGAAAAACCCAGGTCAGCTGTTGGAAAATTTATACACTCATGCCAGTGCAGTGCAGCACTTGGGCTGATGAACCACATCACTGAGCAGGTCTTTGTAGTGTAAGGAGCAGCACAGCTTTGATATTCCACTGCCTTCTCTAATCCTGGAGGTGGATCTCTTGTGGATTTTTGTCTGGACAGGTGGAACTGCCCCACATGTCACAGCACTGGAGGTAGGGCCAAGTGGGGACCTACATGCAGATGTGTGTGTTGTGGTGTTCCCTGGGTTTCTGTCTCCTGCCTGCTTCTGCTCCTAAGGCCTGGTGTTGAAAAGGAAGGATATGAACAGACTGACAAGTAGTTCCCATTGACTTTGATGGAAATAGTCCTGAAAAGAAGCTGCTGTTGACTAGTGCACTCCAGATGCTAGCAGTCCCTGTATATTCCTTAGTGCAGAGACATGCAGGTTAATTAATTATGCTGGAATAGTACAGACCAGGATGCAGAAGTAGCCATGTGTATATGTCAAACTGCTAATGACACCCCTGCCTACACTTCATATTGAAACAGTTCCAAGACGTGTCAGAAAGAAGAGGTATATAGCAATTGACAGTGAAGAAAGCAATGTGAAATTTAGACAGCCATCATTAGAGCTTGCATCTAAAAGCAAAATGAGATTACTGTGGGAATAGTTACTGAGTTGAGAGTTATGAATTTGAACTAATATCTGGCTTGATTGTTCCTTGCAGTGCCTTCTCAATTTGCAGATGAAAGATGGAAAATAGTTTACAATTAGTATGGCAGTGCAGATAGATAAGACATTGATAGAGACCCCTCAGTTAATAAAAAAAAAAAAAAAGAAAGAGAAAAAAAAAAGAAGGAAGGAAAATGGACCTAAATACAACAAACGTATAAATCTCCTCAGAGTTGTCTCGGTAAGATAGTTATTTCAAGATATCCAGATGATTCACAGTGCCTGAAGTGTCATGTTTTCATGTTCTAATCCTCTGTATCTTTGAGAGTTGAGTTCTTCTTATCTGGCTTTAACTCAGAAATTTTTAAAAATAATTATTTGGTCACTTGAGCTGTCTGAGGAGACATTAACCCAGAAGTTTTATGGGTAGTTTGATTCTATTAATTGATCTTTCTTTTAAGCTTTACAACAGCAATAAAAATATTCTCCAACATTCCCGTGTATCTGGCATTTCCGCCAACGAAGAATTGGTGTCACCTCCATCAGCCCAGCTCCTGCTCTGCCTTGAAGGACTGAAAAGTGCCCAAATCATGGGAACATAGGAAACAGAACCTAAGGAGAAATGTCAGGCAATAGAAGTGATTGAAATGTCCTTATATATGCATATTACAGGCTTTGTAGAAAAACATTTGCTGTCCTTTGGAGGCAGTTTGATCACCTCCATATGGACTGTTGAAAATGTCACAGCCTGCAATTTAGTTCACTAAGAAATGCAAGATGTTTTCTTTCTTCTCTCCTGTAGATCTTTCTATCACCTGCCATCTTCCTCAGCCACTTCTAGAAACTGCAAAATTAGGAATGACAAAACACGCAAAAATGAATCATAGGTAGAAGTGACAGCTCAGAAATATCAAAATGTGCTGTAGGTGGGACTTGATTTAAAATGGAACATGAAAAAAGAGCAGGAATTCTTTGGAAAGAAAGAAGTGGCATGCAGAAAGTGAAATCTGAAGCCTCAGAAAATCCTAGAGAGAAAAGAAATGGCAAAAATCAAATTAAAAAAAAATCTGTGTAATTAAACAGCCAGATGTGTTAGAAATAGTTATCCAATTTGCTCCTAAGCACTGGCTTCTGTTGGACCTGTCCAGGTGTCTGGTTATTTCTACCTTTGTAAGTCTAGGATGAATTACTTTGGTTCACATTTGTTTCCACTGTAAATGTTTATGTGCCTTTGGTGACTTAGAATTCACAAGAAAAGACAGAGTGATGCTTTGTTTGCATTGGTTCAATAGCTAAAGTTGAGTTGGCTGTTTGAAATATCATTTTACTGGGTTACCTTCTCATTCTTCATGAACAAAATGTTTTGGGTTTTTTCTTAACCACGCCTGCAATCCCTTACAGTGAAGTCTGTGATTTGCATGTGATTTGCATGTAGGCCCAGGGATTGCTGAAGGATGCTGCTGCTACCTGGTAAGGAGGGCACACAGAGCAGCAGTGACATGCCTGGGAGTTCTGGAGTGCACAGCCTTGAACCTGCATCTCTGGCGAGAAACTGCAATGGAAATCACAAATTTCTTGGGGACCAAGATGCTTCTACACACTTCTTCATGATCCTGGGACAATGGTAAGCTGTGGCACACTGTGCCTTCTGCCTTTAATTCTGTTATGCCAAATAATGCATCCAAAATCTCTGTAATGTTTAAGATCTCTGGGGCCTTTGGGACTTAAGAAAATGTTTTTCTTGTCACCCTGGTGCCATTCAGACAAAGGATTGCAGAAAAGTGGGAAAAAAGATTTTTAAAAATGAGGAAATTGACAGAAATCTTTGATTTCCCACAGGCTTCATCTCAGGACAACAGAGCTAATGTCAGTTCTTCAGTCCTGGAGATATCAGAGCCAGGGAAGCAGAATTAGTTGCATATTTTGAAGGATTTTCCCATCTGTATGACGTTTGTAAGTCAATTTTCTCCTCTTTTTTTTTTGATCTTAGAGTGATTGCATACCTAGAGAATACACAGCCTTGGGCTGGTCTAAGGCAAGAGTTCTCTGAATTACATCTGTGCTCTCATGCCTGTTCCTGATTCTGAGAAACGTAAGGGCAGGCTTAAAGAAACTCTGTAAGAGGATACCAAAGCTTCCACAGAAAATTTCAGTGTTTTTCATCTCTGTTGGGTCCATCTCATGGAACCTGAGCCAAAACCCAGTGTAATTTTTACACTCCAGGACTTGTCTGAATCTGTATCCCCCTTGACTGCAGGCCAGCATTTCCCTCCTCTAAGGAAAGGAAGTTACTTTCAAAGGGATTTTAAAGTATGATTGGTCTCTTGCGAGCACAAAACAAGATGTAATGACTAAAAAATTGTCAGACACCATTCTGTTTTTAACTGTGTTTTTCCAATTGCAAGGATAGACTCAGATAAAAGGTGAAAACATTACATGCATTTTATTGCATGTCTTCCTCATATGCAATGCTCTGTGTTGGTTTTAATCCCCTGAGGTATTAAAAGGAAGGCTGTGAAAATAATTTCAAAGAAATCAAAAGAGCAATCCAAAATACTCATAAACAAAACCAATTATTCTGTATACATGCAAGCTAATGTATGGCTTAACTCCTGATCTCACAGTCTAGTGCTCTCCTATGTTGGAAAGTGAAATCTCTGAAAACAAATTACTCAGCACTAGCAAAGAAGTGGACGATTTCTCCACACTTTCTACCACAAAACCCTGTGCCTCACACACAGCACTCATATAGCTCAGAGAGAAGGAGATCACTCCAAGGGATTAAGCATTATCCCAGAAATGCTTCCCCTTCACTTTATCCAAAAACTACAGTCCCCTAGACGTTTCAGGGGTGATAACAGGCAAGAAGGATGAGGGACAGCTCTCACAAGAGGTGACAGATCTCCAGTGAATATATGGAGATATAATAGGGAATGATCAGAGGCACAAATATTTAGAAAGAATGTTAGAAAATCTATACAGATCATGATGGATTGCACATGGGGAGAAATGTTTTGAGAACCCTTTTTTCAACATGAAACGTTCCCCTTGTGTGGGCCACCACAGGCAACTGCTCAGAAGCTTGGAAACTGGACTTGCATGTGCAGTAAAACCATGTGCAAAAGATTAGACAAGTACTGACATAGGTCCTGAAAAATACAGAGACTATCAATGATATATGAGGAAGACAATAAGTGACCTACTGGCTATTCTTGGTTGTAATCTTCTGTTCATTTTGCATGTGTTCAGGGCTATAAAGCTATAATGTTCTTACCTTTTTGGTCACAGTCCTTGCAGACAGGTGAGAGAGGTCACCTGGAGGATTTATGCAGCTTCCATGATTGTGCTACCCTGCTGATACTCTGGTGTGACTGGTGTGTAGCTCCTCGTCCGCTCTTGTCTCTGTGCTGTTGCTGCCATTTATCTTGGTCTGGCCACCCAGCTCCTCATCCTAGCCCAGTATTTGTGGCTTAGCTCTAGGCATGTGAGTGGGGTGCAGTGCTGCTGCCTTGTTCTGAAAGGGCTGTGCTGACCTCCTTCCTGCTGGCACTGTCAGCCTTTGCAGTCTCTCTATAGGTCTACATACAATGCACTTTGATCTTTAAAAACCCTGCATAGGCCCAGTCACAGTCTGTCTTGGAGAGATTTCAAATTAAAGTATAGCAATTAACTAAACCCATCAGGCAGATAGTAGCTACCCTGCTATCTCTCTTTTTTTTCCCTTCCTCCCTATATCCTTCTTTCCCTCTGCCGTTATTCACAAAATTATCTAACCCAAAAGCGAAAGAAAAGATATCTCCTGTGTTTACAGCCTGAGACAGACTTTGTTTTGTTTGATGGCGTAATTCCCCTTTGGTGACCTCACTTTCACAGGTGACAACCTGTGTGAAACTGTCTGTTTTGAGCAATGATGCAGTGATAGGAATAGCACAAGCTTTGCATGTAGGAGGGTGTAGAGAGATTGGTGTTAGTGACTGGCTGTGTAATGTACACCACAGGCAAACATCTGAGTATGGATATTCCTCTAAAGGAGATCCTTGCAATCCTTCCATATCTCACATTTTCTGCGATCTATTTGTGAGTGAGAGGTGTTAGTGTTAATTGTGCTTGAATGTCAAACCTTTTTCTCATGGAAATGTCCTCCTCCTTCCATCTTTCCTGCAGTACTTCACTATCTGAAGCTAGGGAAGGGCTTTCCTGCTGAGACTGTGCCCTCTGTTTTAGCTGCTACTCTGTTGATTGGCATCTCCCTCCCCAAGGGGGGCTTGTGCACACCCTCTTCAGAGTGTGAGACACCCCAGCACAGCCTGAGCACAAAGCTCTTGGTTAAGGGATGGGATTGTAACAGAAGGACCCATTGATCTCTGGGCGTATTTTAAAGATTATCTGCTGGATTAATTGACTGAGTTTTCTGGTTGTTCTTCCATCCATGCTGGCTATCTTGTTTGTCTGTATTTTGGTTAAGAAGAAAATTGTAATAGATTATCTAGAAGGGTTAGCCTCTCTTCCTTTACAGTAACTGGTGCAACATTTCCTCTTCTGAAAGTGCTGCCTTCCACAGGTAGCACAAGTGCATGTGCTTTTAGAGCTTTATCCCAACAAATCTGCAGTGCAACTGCAGCATTGCTTATGCAAGCAATGCCTCAAATACCCACATGTCTAAAAGCAGAGTCATGGAATAGACACTTCATGGGTGGGTAACCAGTGTTGACTTCCTCAGTCCTGCCTGCCTTTTCTAAAAAGGTCTTTGAAGTGTTTGGTTGGTTTTTTTCCCAAAAAGTATATGATTTTAATTAAGAGAGAAAATGAGCTGTTAATCAGAAGCAAACTATTTGCTCTAGCAGCTCAGATACACCTGGGGCTGTGATTGCCATGTGTGATACATCCATATTAAACAGCATATGGGCAGGCTTTTCTTTCATGGTTGCCTTTATCATTAAAAATTAGTATGGTTCTTGCACAGATGGCTTCAGCCCAAGATGAGCCTGGATGACTCAGCTGTCCACAGCATCCTCAATTATGTTTGGTGCTGAAGAGGAAGGGTACTTAGCTTCAATCTGCAAGCAGGATATGCTGAGTACTTTTTGTGCCCTTTCACTGGACCTGCTCATATAAAATGGAAATGCCAGTGATTAATATACTGAAGCAACACTTTTTTAGAGGATATTAGCCACTGGTTTCTGAGGTTAATAGGAAGAAGCACATCAGATTCACTTGGGATTCACAGGTAATGTAGCTTATGAAATTACTGTAAAGCACTTTTTTTCCCTTCCTTGAATGTTCCAGATTCACAGAACATATCCAAGAACATATGTCTACAAGAAGTTTCTTCAGGCCATTGTCACAGTATGAAATTACAGCTGTACTTCCTGGCAGTTGTATGTCCCTCAAGTATGCTGCTGTGGCTTTTCAGGCACAAAAATCAATGAAATTCTGCTGACTTCAGGACCTTGTCAGGTCACATAGTCACCTTTTTTGGCAGCAGCCTTTGCTTGTCTCACATTCTGCTTAGATCTCATTGTGGATTAGTACCACCTGATGACTTAAGAAGGCAAATGTTAAAGGCAAACAGCAGCATTAAAGAAGCCTCTGACAGTGAGGTAAGGATAAGTCAGAGATCAGTGACTCTTGACATTTTATACAACCATACCCCTAACCTCACCTTCAAAAGCTGTATGCTAACTTTCAATCATAATGCAATAATTCCCGGTGTAAGTATTCCTTTGTTAAACTTCAAGACAGTAAAATCTTGCGGACTGAAAGTATTGTATTTAAAATTTAGATTTTCTTGCGGCAAAGACAGATGTAAATTCACCAAAGTGATTAACAGATAGTTCTTTCAGTGCAAAGGAAGGTAATAGTTGGAAAAAAACCCATTAATTACTTGAAAAGGAAGGGAGATAATAGGTAAAATTCCTCCAGTTTTATGTTAGGTATTTCAGGAGCTGGTTTGCTAACAAAGCTGCTGCTGTAAAGTTGGGCAACTTCCATGGGAGCAAGTGTGCAGAAAGCCAAAAATAGGAACAGTTTTAGATACTGAATTCTAATATACTGCTGCACATTTCCAAGAGAGATCTTGGAAATGCATTGCATCTTCCAGGAATCCTGGTCCCATCACCACCGAATTTGCCATAAAGTTATTCAAACTCTTTCCTAAGAAAAAAATCGGATGTCCATAGTTCTGAAGTTCAGTAGGTGAGAGATGTGGGCTAAGAAACCACAGCACACCTAGGCTGGTATGCTAAAAATACACAAGGAAGAGCTGATTGCAAAGTGGGAACAGGATTCCTTCAGAAAAAAAAATTACTTCATTCAAGCCTTGGAATTTATGTGCTTTTAATCAGTTTCCTTTTCTCTGACCTAACGTACACGCACATGTACACACACCCTGCTCCGTTGCCCTTACCTTAAATACCGTTTAAAAGTTCATAATCTTACTTATTCTGAATATGAAAGACTGTAAGCTCTTTAAAGAATGAGATATGATATTCAAACAAGGAGTTTTACCTGACCCCCAGTTTTATTTCAGGAGAATGAGTGCTTATAAACAGTTTTCCATTCTCTTAAGAGACAGAGATTGATTCTGACCTGTGTTAATTTGGTGAGATCCTATCTCCAACTCATGCTGATGGCCTCTCCACCTGGGTGGCTTCAGTGATATCTGGGAGATGTCTTCTAAATAGCATCTGACAGAACAGGTGTTACTTAATGTGAGTAAGAGCACTGGAATCTGGGTCAGTATCAAGGTTAGGATCTTGACTGAAACCTCTTGAAAATGGATTAGACTTTCACAGTCCTTTTCTACATCACCACTGATTGTTTTTCTGCCAGCTGCCATGCTGCATTTCACTTTTGTTGTCCATGTTCCTCGGCTGCCCTACCCTCCAGGTTTACCATTCATTTGTCTTTGACTCCTTGTTCCAACTCTTTTTCCTTTACAAGGAAATGATGAGATGTTGACAAGAGTTTACCTAATCTCAAGACATTCAGGGAGACCTGAATCACTCTGAAATATCTCAAAAATTTCTCTTTAACTGAGCCATTTACTATAATTTTAATTGAGGTGTCCTGATGTCTACTGTGGGTACCAGAAATAAACTCTACTGAGGCAGGAGCAGATGAGACACCTATAGCCTGACACAACATTCACAGAAATGTAATTGATTTCCACAAGAAAGCCTGATTTTCCAGCAACTTGAAGGTTCACGTTCAAAGAAGCTTAAACCTAAACTGCACACAGATTAAGGGAAAGCACGTGATGTGATGGATGGTTTATTCCCTGGTGTGTTTCATTTGGAACAGAGCATTTCAAAGGGGCTTCATTCACTGAAAGCTTAGAATTCATCTGCTTATTCCAATGTGTCAGAAGGGGATATGAATATGTTGAGTTGGATGGCTGTCCTGGGTCAGAGCACTTATCCATCCAACCCAGTGCCCCTGCTACCAAAAGTACCTATGAACAGACTTCTCAGGAAGAATAAGAAATGACAAACACTTGTGAAACTTCTTCTTGAATCTCTTTCAGGCCCCAAATATTTCCACTTCAGGCACTTTCTGGTTTTTCAATAGATTTGTAATTGTCATTGTATTTCTCTTCCATGTACCTGTGCACTTCAAACCCATGCCAATTTTTAGCATCCTTAAGTAATTTAACAACGTGTTTCTGCATTCTACTGTTTAGTGTGTGAATAAGCACAATATTGTGTTTGTACTGGACCTGTATTTTTGATACTCTTCAGTTCTTGTAATAAAGACAGTGAACATCAGTGGACATCAATTCCTGTCTATCCATGACACAATTATTTTGTGTATATCACATCATCCCCAGTTATCCCTTTTCTAGACTGCAATGTTTAGCCTTAGATGACAATGCTTTCATGCCCTTGATTATCCATCCTTGTTGCCTTTCTGTCAACCATCTCTAAGGTTGAAGTAACAAACCAATGGATTTATAAAGTCACAAAATATTTACATTGTGTTCTGCATTATTTTTCTAAAAATGCCAAAAATACGAGTTCCTCTGTTGACTGCAGCTGGGTATTGAAGTGTTGTTTCAATGGAGCAACTTACAAGGGCCCCAGGAACTTCTGAGTGGTGAAAACCAGTTTAAAGTCCATCATTCTTTGTGTGAAGTAAGGACTATTCTTTCCATGCACCTCACTTTTCTTTCAGCTGTACCAAACATCTTCTGTCATTTTTATTACACATTCTGATTCTCAGTCTTGCTCTAAGACTTTGTACAGTCAGCCTGCAGTCTGACTGGTAAAGGTGCTGTCACCAACAAGTTCTTTTGTTCCACTGTCCAACCATTCCTGGTTTTCTTATGAATATGTTGAACAGTAGAGGTCTCAGCACAGACCCCTGAAAAATTCCTCTTGATTCTTCCCTCCTTTGAAAGAGCTGATGATTTTTTTCTCTTTCCTGTCTTCTAACCAAGCAAGACCTTCCCTCTAAGAGCTGCATTTGCTGAAGGTCTTTTTCAAAGCCCTCTGGAATTAAAAAGAGTCTGTGTTGTTCAGATAACCCTGTCCCATGCATAAGCTTGTTGACATCACAAGAAAAGCAGGATTATGACCTTTTACATGAAGCTTCACTGACTCTATCAGTGTGGATTATTTATGGTACAATGCTTATGCAGTTGTCTGCTAACCCTTTCTAGTTTCTCTTAGTCTGTCCAATATGGACATCAGTCTGATATTCTCGTAATTCTCCTCTGGTACCTCTGCATCACATATGTTATCCTCCAGTTCTAAGTACCCAGACTGTTTGAAATGAAAGGTCACACGAGTCTCCAGCAGTTCAGCTATTTCATCCTTGAATTGCTTTAAAACTCATGAGTGATTACCATCTGGTCTTGGCAATGTGTTTCTGTTCTTAATATCATATCATATCCTTCTGTAGTCACTTCAGTATCAGTTATGACCTAAACTAACCCAAATCTCTCTCTTTACTCCTGGGCAAGCCAGTGCATAGAGCAGCTGAGTGACTGATGCGTTTTGGAAAGCAGGGGTTGTGCTGCTGCTCTTTGCTGTGGGCTGGGCTATGGTTCAGTTATATTGCATCTGGTATCCCATAATTGCATGTGTAAAGGAGCTGTGTAGAGGAATGTGATAGTGCGGTAGTGAGATGGTCACTTGTCATCATTAATTGTCAGGGTGGCTGTGCTTGGGACATGGACTGCTTGAAGCCAGCAGTGCCAGCACTGAGGTAGCCCACCCAGTTACACCCACAAGCATCTGGTGCCTTGCTACAAACCTGCAGTTATTCCCTGGAAGCAGAGGCACTAGTGAGCATTGCAGGTGCAGGTTAAGAAGCAGGAGCTACATGCTGTGTGGTGGTGGGGCCTGAGGAGTGAGTTAAGGCAAAATCATTCCTTCTTACAGCCTCACCGCAGCCTCCAGAGACCTTGCTGATTAAAAGAGAACGCACAGGAGCAGGGCACCACAGAGAGCTCTTCATGAGAGCAGCTACAGGTGGCTTTCTTTGTGCTTAGAAGTCTTGGAAACCAAGAATTTAAGGTAGGGATAACATTTTCTTTGTGTTATGCTGGTCTCAGTTTAGGCTGAGTCCTCATGTTGCAGCAGCAGGTGTTGGATTTGGTCAGGTCAGGGGGTTGAACCTGCTCCAGGAGCTTCCACAGCTCTATCTGCCTCCAACCCAGGGGAACAAGGAAAGGCTGAAGAGAAGGAATACTGTAGAGCAGTGAGGGCTGCCTGTGCTTCCCCGGAGGTCAGAGTGGCCTGAGAGAATGCCTGCAAAGCATCTCTGCTTGCCAGCTGTTTTCTCCCTGGGTCAGCAGAGCCAACCCTTGTGACTTGCAGGTCTCATTTTATTTTCTCTTTGCTTTCTAGCAAAGCAGAATGCTTGAGTCAGTTCATACTGTTCCTCCAAGTTTCTTTTTTTCACTGTCTCTACAGTGTAAAGATTATAA
Organism: Catharus ustulatus; assembly: GCF_009819885.2. Lineage (NCBI taxonomy): Eukaryota > Metazoa > Chordata > Aves > Passeriformes > Turdidae > Catharus > Catharus ustulatus. The sequence goes on along the minus strand of NC_046221.1, from coordinate 40,993,417 downwards.
ACCTCCTGCCAGCTTTCAGTTCTCTGTTGCTTCTGGCTCTCTAAGTTGCAAAGGTGGATGTCACTAAAAGCATGAAAAACAAATCCCTGGATATATAATTGTATAATTTATCAATCTGAGAGCTGAAAGAGCATTTTCTCTCTCCAAACAAGAGCAGAGTAATGTGAACTGAGACTTTTTGGTCAAGGAATAATAGTGGCTACTGATAGGTGACTTGCTTAAGTGAGTTTTCATCATCAAGATAAAACGTAACAGTTAAGGCTTAATAACAGGCGGGTTTTTTTCCTTAATAACACATTACACTAAACTAATCTCTTGATGGTCCATTAGTCCCATCAACCCACAGCTGGTTTCATGCTTTAATGAGAATTGCTTAACAAGTGGGCTGTGCTCTGGATGGTACTGAGGCTTGTTTGCACTGTGGCAACCTCATATAATTGAAAATAAAAATCTGGTTTGGATGTACCATTATCTTAAAACCCCAACCCTCTCCTCTGTACATAGTTAACACTGGAAGGACTGGTGAAAAATAGTATGAAGTTGCAGGAAGATTTATGTTAAGCTTACAGACTAAAAGGTAGAGATTTCAGAGAAGTGGAAAAATCATGATGAGAAATGACAGTAAGTTTCTTTAAGGGTCAGACCCATTTCCCTGCCTTCAGCCACCTGAGAGGTAGATGTGTAGGCTTCAGTGCTGTATCACTCTCGTCTGTGGGAAAAATGTGCTTTCAACTCCCACCTCAAGAGAGAACAAACTGCCCTGTTAGAAGTGTTTATGTTCTGTGTGGATTGTGGAAGCTAGGCAAATTGCTTGGATGGCTAAATTTAGCAGACTTGAACTCCAGACCTAGTCTAGTCTTGAGTGAGGCTTTTAGGGTTCAGCTTTTGTAAAAGCAGCCATGCAATTCAGTATGTGGCAGTATGTGTGTGACATGCCACTGACTTCAAGGTACTTTTTTCATCTTGCAATTAATGCTCGCAGACACTTTGAATTCCACCTGGAGAGCTGGATGCATTTATGACTCTGAAACTGTTTCTCTTAGTTTAATTTCAGAGTCTAACTTTTCCCATTATATACAAATAATGATACCTGAGTTGTAGGTAAGTTGCAAAGATAAATGGATTAATGCTTAAAAAATGTTACAGCAAATGTAGGTATGTTTTAGAAAAGTGTTCAGTTGTTTTCTATATTTTTTAAATTTTAAAAGATCTGGTTCCCACATTAATTGAACTAACTAATTGAAGCAATCTTGTAGTGTAATTTGGAATCCCCTAATAGTTCTCTTTTGAGTTACATCTCAAAGATTTCTTTGCTTTTGTCCTTTCTTTATCTTGCTCTCTTGGCAAGCTATAGCACAGCACATGTTCAGCACACACTCCAACTTTTCTTGGGAGACTCTGTGCCTGGAGTGGACTTGCAATACTGATACATAGTAAGTATTTCCAAGCTCTTATTCCCAGATGCTGCTTGCAGATGGACCAAGAGTTAAATGCTTCCTTACTGCCTTGCTAGAATAAGATTGGTACACTGGTACGCATGCTCCAAGCTCAGTCCTCTTTTTTTAAACATCAAGATGCCCCTGTTGCCCAAGGAACAGGTGGGCAGCCTGTAAGTAGTAAACCTGCAGTTAAAAGAGATTTAATTTGCACTCTCTTTTTCTTACCCTTTCCCCACATCATGCTCATAAAAGTTCAGAGGTCTCTTCTCATTGCCTCAGAGCTGAAACACCTCTTAGGCTTCTACAGAAGGAAAAGACTGAATGGTGCCACAACAAGAGTGGTTTGAATAAAATGGTGCAGGGGAACTGAAAAAAAAAAACCAAAATCCCTGTAGATGCAGTGAAAAGGGTGGGAGATTTTTTTTTTTCCTTATAGCCACATTTTTGCCCCCTTTATTCATATTTGCTATTATTCCTCACAACACAATTTTTGGACAATAACTCATTAACAAAGGGGTCTCCTGACAGTTATTTCAGTATGGAGAACTGAGACTGTCAACTGGAGGTATACACAACTTTGTGGCTGGATTCACACAAAGATACTTTTTTGGGTCAGAAGTCATTGGTTTTCAGACTTCCTTTGTTCCCATCATACCTTTCCTAACAGCTGATTTTGAGATGATTTGATGAATAGCCAGATCAGATACAGAGTGCTTAGGTCCTACCATAGGCTGGCATCACTTGTTTTTAAGGGTTTACTCTGAATGCTCTGCTGCAGATACCAAATGCTACAATCAAAAATGTAAACCCATTCAAAGCATCTGAGGCCACAGAATAAATAATAGGTTTTGCTTTAAAGTATGTGTTGGGCAGTCTCTGTTGAAAGGCAGCTGACTTCTCTGTGCTTTAAAATTATGCTTAAAACTTGCTGAAGTCTGTGTTCCAAGCTACAGTTTGGGTAAAGGTCAGTTCCATAGATGATCTGTAAACATTTAATCAAAATCTGGTTTTATTTTCGGGCTCTTTGTCAACTGTCCACTAAATGCCATTTTAGTAGAGATTCATGGTTTGGATTGCATTTCTAACTCTTTAGAATTGCTTTATTTCAACCAGGAACTGACTCTTTACTACAGAACATTGATCTGAATTTCTGAAATGATTTAAAAATGGTTTTGAAAAAAAGGTTTATTTAGTAACTGAAAAGGCTCACTCAGCAGATCAGAGATCAGCTTCACCCACTCAGGCTAGAGAGATATATGCCTACAGTCACATGCAATTGCTTACCTAGTATTACACAAACTGTTGTGCAAAAATTCCTGTTTGTCTTCCAGATTTGCTCATCTCTTTTTCTAAGTCAGTCCATAAAGACATATGGTTTTTTGTATATTTTAGCAAAAGAAGCCTTCACTTCTTCTTAAAAATAGAAAAGTAACTTGGAGGTTTCAGTCTTACAGCTATTAGATTCTCTAATCTTTACCCTTATAATTTCTGTCACAAGAAGCAGAGTTGAAGAGTACATGTACTCATTTCCCGTAAGCATGCTGTGGTTGAATTGTGACTGAATTGCTAAATTACGTAGGAAGTCGGGAAAAAATGTATTTTCTTCCAATATTTTACAGTTTTATCTCTACTTTCCATTTCTGTATCTCAACACAGGTCTTCCTCATGGTGTTAAAATTTGGTGTTTTCTTCCAGGCTTAGAGCTTGGGCTGTACAAGGGAGCAGCAGTTAGGAAGTGCACAGAGCCTTTTTTAAAGGTCATTGAACGTGAGACCTGCCAGGGCAATTCTCCTGTGGTTTCTGGATGCTTCCCTTTCCCAGGAGACAGTGACCCAAGGCTCAGTGTAACTGTGATGGCAGTGGGGACCTCCTAATTGCCTTGGCAAGTGTGTGAAATTTAGAATAATATTAATATTATTACTAATTCCCCTTTCTACATCCCTTGGACAGTGTTTCTCTTCATGAGATCAAGTCTAAAAAACAGGTTTTGGTTGTGTCCATTTGGTATTTTAAGTGGACCACAAAAATGGAATACACAGCACAGACAAGCCCATAAGAAATAAAAAGCAGAAGGACAGAAGCTCTGTGGTAATGAAGAAAATGAAAATGTTTTTTTCTGAAAAGTGATGCTCTTTCTATGTAATAAATGAAATAGTTTGTTTTTTCTTTGCTTTCTGCCTTTCATTATGTAGTTATGAATTACAAAGAGAACTTTGTGGTCCTTCTGCATATTTCTAGGAACATATTCCTTTTGTCTGTTAGGAAGATTCTAAGTACACTGTCATCAGATAGATACTTTCATATGGATTAGTGATTAATGCTCCTTACTGCAACTGGAATGGCTAGATGCCTACTAATGCCCTTCCAAATATTCCCAAAGATGGCTGTGAAGACACTCTCCAGACTTGCATTCAGAAGGTAATGACCTTACAGTAAAAGAAAACTAAATTGGACTGATGGAAATATATTGTCACTGAGTCTTAAATCCAAGTCACCTACTGGGTTTCTATTTAATTTCTGTTTGCTGGGTAATGAAGGATTGACTTCTAATATTCACTATAACAAGGCATTATACTTATGAGTGAAAAAAACTCTCATGCCAAAACCTTCTATTCAGCTGCATAAAACTTTATAGAAAAATTACCCTTTGGGCTGAAATTACTTATATTTTGTTCTCTTTCTGCCCTGTTTTCCTCACAGAAATAATTTGTTTTTATAAAGCATTGCAATGCGCTTTGGTGTTGGAGAGGGAAATAAATTTAAAAACAAACAAACAAATAAAAGACAAATGCACACACACCCACACCCAAAAAAGAGATTACCTTATTGCAGAATGTGACTCTTTGATCAATAAGAAATTACTTACCATTACAACTTCAGACTCACTGGGTTTCATACCCAAGGAGCACAGGTGATTGTTCTGTGCTTGGAAAAGTTTCATTAGGTAAAAATATCAGCACAGTCTTGCCAGTTTCACTTGCCTTTTCAAGGTAAACTGCGAGTAATTCTGCAGAAATATGTTCAGAGTATCTGTGAGTGTTTGTGCAGGCAGCGGGACAGTCCACGTTGATAAAAAACTGTGTGGCTAACAATGTGTTTTGTATATGTAAATATATATCTACTGTCATAAAAAGCTGTACACCAGCACACACTATTTGTGACTATTTGGAGTTCCATTGGAAAAAGTGGCCCTTGGTATTTATTCTTTTGCTTCTCTTTTTCTTGTCATAGTTTATATTAGGAAAAGAGAACAAAGCAACATGGCAATTAATTTTCAAGTACACAGTTAAAGATAAAAGTAATCCAGTGGAATGGGGAAGGCAGTTAATTTATGAAATAAAGGTGGTTTTTTTAGTATTATTTTCACCTTGCAGTGGATTTGAGAGAAAATTCATTTAGAACATGAAAATGTAGCACATGAGAAGTGGAACCATGAAGAAATTAATTGGTCGTTCCATTCCTTGGTTTTGGAAAGTTACAGGTGTCACTGTAGGAGCTATGCCCAGGAACAACAGTAGTGTCAATGAAATTATTTGTAGTGCCACAAGAAGAGGGTGCTGATATAGTGGGTGAACAGGTGAGAGAAGAGTATTTGGAATTTCACTGGAATGCCTTTCTGACAGATCATTTTATTTTGAATTATGCCGTATGTTTCTTGCTTACAAAGAGAGACTTGGAGGATTTTTCAAAATCAAATGCAGCAATAAAGCTTGCCAGACTTTTGAGTCTGTTCATGCCCCTCCATCCTTCTGCAGCTGGCAATAGCATACTATAATGACAATCACTGAGCTCTGATTCTGCTCTGATAACTTTATACCAAGTTTCTGTGACCAAATAATCATATGATTTCTCTTCTATTTGATGTGCACAAGGAGGTTGTGTTTACAGGCTGCACCATACTTGGAATAAAGGGAAATTGTGTCACCTGCAGCCCCATTCTATCACTTGGAGGTTAAGTTAAACTCAGAAACCATAAAGATACCTGATCTCCTTATTTTTGGCTCATCTCTTCCAAATCTGCTGTAATATTTGGGAATTTTAAAGAGTTCTGTTTGGCTATACAAGTGAAAAGGGGGCAGGTCAGTTGTGATTTCTCTTCAGGTCAAATGCTTGCAATGATGATGATAGTCTGTGATCAGAAAGAAATGTTCTATGAATCAAATTGCGGACCATATAGATTAGTAAGTCAGTAGTAACTAGGGAAAGTAATTTTCAATAAGTCCTTATGATTTTACAGGGAGAAGATATGAGAGGATACCATCACAAGAAACCAGTCCTCAGTAGTGAGAGCTGTTACCCAGGAGACAGGTGATAAACCTATAGTAAAGAAAGCAGAATGTAACAAGGAGAGAAGGGAGTCAGAATTAGCAGCAGGATTTAAGGCACATGCTGCAAAACCCACCTAAGACACAAAAAAACCCATATCTGTGAATTTTCCTCTGGCCAGTAGCCCTGAATAGAATTAGAGGCTCATGCCTAATCTTTTTAGTCCTCATTTCATTGTGCACCAGATATTTTGGCATGGCCTCTACCTCAACTTGACGGAGTCCTGAAATGCACAATGGCAAATAAGGGGGTTGTCATATGTTAAGGTATTTCACTGCATCATTGATCCTTAGTGATCTAAGAGATCGGGGTTTATATCTCCTGAATACTTTGGGGTTTATAATTTTTCAAATGTAAATCAGAGCCAAACTTCAGTACTCAATACCCAGGATTATAGGACTATTTTTCCTCCAAAAGTTGATCATTTCAGTCTGTGTCCAGAACTTGGAGGACATGGCTGCAAGTTATCAAATCTTGATTTATCTTGAAACTGGCAGTCTTAGGTTCTTACAGTGACCAGAAATAACCTCTTGCATCTCAAAAAAAGATAGGCAGAAGCATTAGGATGGGAGATTAAATTATCTTGTATTTCTTCTGTGATTGAAATTCTTCAGGAAAATAAGCTTTTGTCATTTTAATTACCAATGTTTGAAATGCAGAGAAGTCCACAAAAAAAGTGCACCTTAGCTGCCATAATCCTCTACCCCAGTGCAAAGCAGACACTGGTTGTCTGTGGTATAAATGACTGAAAAATGCAGCGAAATTTAACAAAAAGCTGGAAATCCACTTTTAAAGCTATCATTCTGGCCAGAGTTTGCTCTTTTCTGCCTTGCTTTAATGAGAGCTTTGCTTAACAATGAGTGAGCCTAAAGGAGATCCATAAAATTTATATAGTATTATTATCACTAATTAAGTCTGAACTTCTTATGAAACCAGTGTCTTACTCTGTCTTGCTCCAACAGTGTAGAGAATGCTGTCAGACTTTTCTTTTTCCAGCTCTGAAATACCTAGGTTCCCTGAGAGTTAATGTTTTCCACCAAATTCTGAAACCCTGATGAGAGTTAATGTGTTTCAGCCAATGTCCCAACGTGATCAGTGAGAGCAGCCCACTCTGAAAATGCAATCCTGGGCTAGCAAATTAGCTCTTACAGATTTTACAAGAATACACTTAGTTTACCTTCTCCCCACATGCCTGGATTTACACATTTCTGTGTGTTATGGGATAAAGCAAAACATCCTGAAGTGTCTTCAGCATCCCCGCAAATGGTTTTGGAACTCCCAACATCATAAATAGCAACACCAATAATGTGGGTCCAGATGATTTTTCTTTCCAGACCTGACATCTACTTTGTGGAAATTGGAGAGCTGAAACAAGGTTTGTGTTAATAGGAGTAGAAAAGAGTGTTGCACACAATTTAGAATCTGCTAAGAAGAACTCAGTCAGCTTGGGGGATATTAGCCTGGTGCAGGGACAAGGAGAACAGGACTGCACTAAGCAATGATACAAGTGTGACCTGCCGCCAGATTTGTCAGAGACTCAGAGTAACCGAAAGGTCACTTCCAGGCAGGAAGTTTTTAATTTTTTTCAGATTTCTCTATTTAAAGTGTAAAGATTTCTATCGGAATAATTATACAGCTGATGCAGATACATGGTGTCCTGTCCTATAAAACTTGTGCTTATGGTCATATGCAGTTGTTGATTTCTACCCACAGTAATTTTTGAACTGTGTGATATCACCTAAACTTGAGAAAGAAAAGGGTCTGGAAGACAACAAAGAAGGGAAACCAGGAATCTTGTTGCAACCACCCTGCTGTTGAGTGCAGGGGGACCCTACAAAGTAGAGTTCTTGGCCTTACACCTGTCCCAGCTCCAGGCAGACTTTCAGCTATAACTTGTACCGTCCTATAAAGCAATATCAATAAACCTCAAGACTTCAACCTGCAGAAACCAGGCTTCTTCTGTTGCAGAATTTAATAACCTACATCTTTCCTGCAGGTATTCAAGCACTCAAGGGAGGTAAAGTATTTCCTCTTCTCTTTCTTCCTTTGCAGTAAGAACCCTCTAGTAGGGTGTATTGTCCTTATCCTCTCATGGGGATGAAAGGCTGTGCATGCTGCAGGTCCCCAAGACCATCATGGGGATTCACCCTCTGCAGCTCTGATTCTGGTGAGAGAAGTGTAATGTGGATGCAGCTCTCTCTGAGGGCAGAGCCTCACTGTGGGTGCTTCCTCCAGACCACCAGCCCTGTGTGGAAATGATGCCCATAAATAATTTTTCACAAGATTGATACCAGTGACCTAGGAGCTCAGGACTACAGCGGGTCATTTTTTTTCTTGTTTTCTTCCCCAGGTGAAATTTCACTTGACAGAATCCAGGCTACACTGAAGGCAGTGCTCTGAAATGTGCAGTAACTTATTTTTGCCCTGGCAGTGCTCTCCAGACATAGCAACAGTATTTGAAGACAAAAAGCATGAATCTGTAAAATGTGCCTGATTTGAGTATTTGACCAAGATACTGATAAAACTGTCAGTATTGGCAGGGTATGTGCCAGTGAACTCACATGGCAAGTGTGTGCAGATCCTTCTTATTTGTATTGAAATCACCTCTTTTTTTTTTTTTTTTCCATGAAACTGGGGGAGAAGTTGTCAGCCTTTTCAAGCCACTAACATTTGGATTTATGAGCATGCCACCCATATTTTTGTGTGGGGAGGACTGCCATCTCAATCTTGTTGCTGCTAAAATTAACTGCCATCTTAGGCCACATAAGCTGCTTATTCCAAATGTCAAGTCACTAGGGACATTTACGGCAAAAAGGATGTTAATGGGGTATTTCTGAGAATAGACATTAAGTATGGAAAACACTGGAGCAGAGAAATGCATATTTGAAAATCATCTGAGTACCTTAGGCACCACCCAGAGCATTCTGTGATGGGAAGCTGATGAGATGCTCAGCTTTACAGAGGGAGTTGTGAGACTCAGTCATTTCCTCATCCTGAGCACTTTTTATTAGCTTCCATTCCCAGAACAAGGAGCATTTATTCCTTAGCTTGTTCAGCAAAGCTATTCTTGTCTCAGTTGTCCCATCAACCCATCTGTAACAGAATCTTATGGCTGTGGCCATCTCATTCAGATTCCAGAAAGAAAATTACATTTTCCTACCTCAAACAAGAATTTAATAAGGGAAATACTGCGTGAGAACAACTGTTTTGTGTTCCATAAGTAAAGTCTAGGACTAATCAGCCACTAACTTGATTTGGTGAAATCAGAATCAGGGGAGAAATAAGGAAAATATAAGCTCTGCTTAAGATTAGTATTTTATATGTTTTTACATTACAGGCTGACTATAAAAGCTAGTCAGCCAAGACTGGCTAGTCATGTGAAAGGAGGTCATTTGCCAAGCCTTACTGCTGTGTGCAAGCTATTTTAAAAGGGACTGTGGAAATCTGGGATCCCTCCTGCACACACCCAGATCACTGAAATAGATTTGCATGATAGTTCCTCTACTGTGTAAAAAGTGTGTTGGATTTGAGATCTGGCACCTCCTTTTCTCCTCTGAGCTCCAAAACACACCTGGGCTATGCACCTCTCTCCCTTAAAATGCTCATCCATTCTTAGAAATGAATAAAAGCAGAAATCTCTTACAGAAACCCACCCAAAATCTCACCCTCTTTGACATTTGTTGAATAGATCACAAGTAGATTATCAGTTTCTTGTCATTTCCCCTTGCCTGCACCCTTCCCCCATCCCCAGTTTATCCTAATCAAAATGAATACATTCCAACTAATATATGTGTTGATGCAGGAATCACTTTGTGCTTCTGAGAACCACATTTTCTAGGTAACCTTGAAAACAAAAAGTCTGAAGGGGTCCACATAAATACACAAAGATGTCCTGATGAGGCAATTCCCTGGGGAGCACAGGCAGGTCTCTCTAATTATGGGAGCTTGGCTTAAACAGCAGCTGGCCAAATGCAACCCAAATTACTGGAACCACTTATTGAAACCTCAGCAGTCACAATCAGGTTTTCAACAGCAGATGATTTGGGGTGAGTACTGGATATTCAGTGTTGCACACTGGAAATTTTGGGTTTGACTGACATGGCTTAAATTTAAATCTACAACAGTAGTAGTGTAATGATTTTTTTTTTCTCATAAAAATGTAAAGAGGCGAATTCTTCTCAACTTCACTGCTCCAGTTTTTACCTTCTTCCATTTTAAAGCCTCTTCTTGTCAGCAGCAGATACAGAAAAGTATTCTGTTAATGAACTGACTTTCAAATCCTTAGCAAAGCTGGCCTTTTATAAGCCACATTTTATAGCAGAGATGGGCTACAATTCTATCCATAAACCCAGCAATTAACTGGATTACAGTGCTGATTTCATGATGTTTCTGTCAAAAGTGAACATTCCTAGAGTGTTGTAAGAGAGGCAGGAGCTGTAGATTTTGCTCCAGAAATAAACAAACTGTGATACACTTCCAATTCCCTCTCTCGTGAAATCCCTTCTGCTGCACTCAGGTGGATCCTCAGCACAATTCATCATTTTTTCCTACTCTTCGTAAGGAGAGCCTCTAAAATGTTTGGTCTGTTGCCTCAAATATCATGGACTAAGAAGCAGAAGTGCAAAAAAATGAATCAAGAAATTATATTTGGTGAACCAACAAGTTTACATGCTTGCATGCCCATGGTCCCAGGAGCCTGGTTCATGGAAGAGTTTTGTGGTTGTGCCCATAGCAGCAGCCCAACATGAGTGTGTTCAGTGGCAGTGATTACAGTAAGGAAGGCAGCGAGTCTTTGGGGAGTCACCACCTCTCCTGTGGAATGGTGGAATGGCACCAGATTGGTGCCACAAATGTCCTTCGTTGCCAGTTGTCCTAAAGTTATTTTTTCTATGCTACATAAAGAGAACTGGTTTTTTGTCTCTGATTCTAACATAGCTTTCTTTACTATATTAATTTATCTTTCCGCAGCCACTATTTTATTAATTTTTATATTCTACCATTTCTTACTGGTATATATTTGCTGTCTAGTTGTCTTAACTAAGGCCCAACCTCCTCATTACTGATCTCAGCAGTGTCTGTGACATTATGACAATTTAATGCATACACATTTTCACATGGTTTACTTCTCTTTCTTGTCAGCAATTATGAGCTGTCATTAAAAGTGTGAGAAATAGTTATTGTGTTGCTAGAATTTTAAACGGACAGATAATCTAAAGGGAATAAGGAGAAAGGAGGAACATAAAGACTCAGAAGAGTGGTGGAGAAGAGGAAAGCTGGGAAAAGGATGAATTAGTGGAAGAATATAAAGAACAGGAGAATGTAGTTCCTAGTCTCATAATTTCAGTTTATTCCCTGATGCAGGAATGGCACCAGTTAGCTGCCACAAATGTCATTCATTGCCAGTTGTCCCAAAGTTATTTTTTCTACACGACATAAAGGATTTTTTCTGTCTGATTTCTGTACAGTAGTTGTTGCACTCTGTCACGAAGTCCCATAATGACACAAATGTCGCTATATTGTAATACATGGGACATCACTACACATATGGTATTTCTAATTCTTGTTTGCTTGTTTAGAAAACTAAAAATATATAAATGCAGTGTAAAAATATTGCCTATCACAGCCTGCATCAGTATTTAAAAATTGTTGCCTAGTCAGTTGATGACACTACTCTGTTCTAGTGAAGCCTGTAAGGAAAGCAGTCCTTCCACCCTGAGATGGGTGGGGAGCATCAGTGTTTAGTAGATTCCTATTTCTGTCCTTGGCCTACAGAATCAATATAGTTGATAAGTTTAGTCCAAACCTAATTTTCAGGCAGCTGCAGTTACTTTAGGTAAAACGAATGCTCCCCTCCAAAGATGTGAAATAGAGCATGAAGAACTGAGCGAGCACCAGAACTTCCCAGACCCAGCAGCAGGCTCAGGATGCAGCTAGTGTGTCCAAGCTCTGGCACAGCCAGTCAGAAGACAAATTACTCATGGCTGTGACAGAGGGGCTACTGAGTACCATGTCCAGTAAGGAATGAATGGGACTAAAGTGGTTGATGGATACTATCACAGCAGTAGCATCTGCCAGAAAAGGATTTATGGCAACAGCTCTGATTGTTTTTCATGTGAGGGGGAAAATCTTTCTGGTAAATAAGTTTCTAAATTGATCGCTTGATTCTGGCTGTTATCAGAATTTGTTTGCCATAGTAAGCAAATTCTGCATCATCAGGCCAAAGACAGGGGGAAAGAAACTCCACTTAAGAAAGCTGAGAAGAATCAGGAGCAATAAAGTCTGTCCTCTCTGTCACATAGTTATGCCTCCTGTAGCCTCTTTTTTCCACCAATGAGTTGTCTATTCTTTGTTACAGAAGTTTGTTCACTGAGACCATTCTCTGGGTTCTCACAGGGTTTTGTGGAGGGCAGGAAGAAACACATAGTCCTGTTTCTGGCATAGTAGAGAAGATAATGGAAATGTCTGGTGTGATGTAAAACTAGATTCTAACAGAATGGTGGGCTTTATTTTTCTTCTTGTAGTGCCCAGACCATATCCATTTATCAGCTAGGGGAAACATTACAACCACAGATGTGAGATTCCTAACATATTCGTATGTATTTATCTAAAAGTGCTACGTTCTTGGGCTGAGCCTGGGCGTGATTTTGTTTCTGCTAGGGAATATGCATTGAGCATCCAGACATCCAGGGATATTAGGAAGACACTCAATACCAGCTCTTTAGAGAGCTGAGTAGAGGATTAAAAAGAAATTAGGAAAGATAATACACTGATGTGTATTGAGAATACTCCAGACAATTATAAGCATGAGCATGTCAAAGCAAATTCCCGTGCTCTTCCCCTCTAAGGAATACATTGTAAAAGCAGACATTCATCTTGATATTTGTCTCATATAGAAGTGAAGGAGGAAAAAGCTGCAGAAAAGTAGTGAAAACCTGGTAATTCAGTTAGATAAAAGAGTACAAGGATATCATCTGAAAAGAGGAAAAGGAGGTTTTGCCTGATCCCAAGATAAATTGCATACCTTCACATAAGCAGATTGCTACCAGAGGTAAGTCATAAATACCATTGCTAAGTAAGTGTGAAATGGAGTCATGGGATATTACTAGTCTCTGACATTCTTGGATAAAAAATATAAGGAAATCAAAATAGAAAAATGAGAAAGGAGGCAAAGAAATTCTTATTTTTGCTTTCACACGCAGGTTGAATCGGTCTACCATGTAATTCTGTATCAGAAGGAAACTCTATAAACTAACAGTCCCCTCCATCATTCATAATCATCTGATCAAATAAGGCACTGCCTAATAGCAGGAAGATAGCAAGAAATTTTAATAACATCAGGTTGTTGAAGCAGTGAAATACAGGAACATGACAGACCTCTCCTCGCAGGATGTTCAATTATTTTTATGTTATTACTGACTCATGAAGGGGCTTATCTTTCAGAAGTAAAAGCACAGAGCCAGATCCCAACAGATATGTCATCAGGACAGCCCTTTCTTTTAATCTTTAATTTGTGCAATATTTGCTAGGTCTCTTCCTCAAGGTTTTGTATTTTTTTTCCCCCAGAGAACTCTGAAGAGTGTCCTTTTAGCTTTTGTTATGGTTTATCACTTCTCCATCACAAGCTGCAAGATATGCAAGATGCAACACCTGGCCCAGAAGAACAGAACTGAGACGATACCTCAGCAGATGAGGATGGATATCTTGATGCTGAGAGTATAAATATTTAACACAGACCTAGGTTTTCTTTAGCAATGAAGAGAGATGAAATAAATTCCTGTCTCCGCCACAGCCTTTCAGAACAAGTAGGTGGAAGTATTCAGGTACCACATCCAAGCTGATGCTAAATGGGTTAAATTAACTGTGTCTCAAAAGCCAATGATTAAAACCTCAAGTCTGAAATATTATGTACCAGGAAATGGTGGAGATCTGCCTAGGCCTTGATTGCGGTGTGTGAAAGTGTAATCCATCTTTCAAGTTGGGCAGCTGGCTGACTGATTCTTGAATCAAAGCAGTCTGGCTTGTGTAAACAAATATCTTCCTCATTTGTATGCTGTTCATGTGCTTTGAACAGAACATCTCTTAATTTTTCAGCTAAGGATGGCAATAAATGGCAATATGACCACTTTTGACACTTCTGGCCTCTCCTGCCAGCTCTATAGATTTTTATTTATTAGTTGTTGCACCCCACCTTTGAGGCAGGATAATTGAGGTTCTTGTTAATAGATCCCTTGTGGTGGATTAGAGTGAAAGGACAGTGAATGACCTGTGTTCATATGAGCCAGGTTTATTTTAAAACAATTAGGTTGGAGCAGGAACCAGACACCTCCCCTGCAGAGGGATTTTACACTGTCAGAAGCAGCACTGCGCAAATGAGTTGGGAGGCACTTTGGGGGTCTTTGATGGTTTGTGACCCCTTCTAATGACCCAGCTGCTGCTTGGCCCTGTTTTTCCTTGTGCCATTTGTGCCTAACTGGCAGGGAGTAAGCCTTCTGGCTTCCATGTGAACACCCAATACCTCCTGTGAAGGGGAGTTTTACACTGTCAGATGCAGATGTGCTTTTCTTGGGAGGGAGGAAGTTGGCATGAAAAAAAGCATTACCCCACCTCCAAAGGATCTGCTGCTTACCTGCCTTTTCCCTTATCTGACGGGAAAACACTTGAAGGCATCAATCCTGGGTTATCAGGGAGAAATTTATCATAAGGCTCAACCAGTTTATGTAAACAAAGTTCTATCACATTACTTCAGTGTGATTTAACATCCAGGGCATAATCGAATGGCAAGTCTAAGTATATATATACTTTTTTTTCTTCCAACAAAACACTTAGACAGGAGGTAGAAGGTTATTTTGAATTCATATGCCTTTTCTCACTAAGTGAATGAACAGCTACCACTATATATCAGTGAGTAATTTTGGCTGAAACACAGGCTTTCAAATAAGTGAAGTTGGAGTTTAGCTCATTAGCACTGAAATCCTAGTGACTCATAAAACACTGAAGCCTAATAGGACCAAGACTTTAGCTAGAAGTTATGAAAAAATGTCCCATTTTCCCAAGCTAGCCAAGTCTGCTGGTGGCCTAAAGCTGTGTAATAGTTTACAGGAGGAGTTTGGACCAAGGAGGTTATGGTTTCTACTTTCCAATGTCTTGGTTTATGACTCAGTTACATTCTGTGTGTATTTTTTCATTCCCATCCTTCAGCCATGCTTCTTTCCATCATTTTCTGTGACCTCTCTCATCTCTATTTATGTCATAGTCAAGCCAGCCCTGCAAATATAGGAAGGAAAATATCATTGTTCATTAGCAGTCAGGTAAGCCCTAAAAATATCAGACCAGGTGCTGATTGGCTTCATCCCCAGTTCTTCCCCTCTAGATTCAGCTTGATTTTCACAATAAACAGAAATCTAAAGTTGTCTGTCTCTGTACCCCAGGTATTTTTATCTGGGGAGAAACAAGATGTAATCAGGAGCCAGCCAAGTACATACAATATAAATATAAAATATTCCATAGGAACATGCATGTCTTTACTTGCAAAAGAAGGCATAGATGTATGCAAAAGATGACAAACACCAGCCATAGAAAAAAACCTAGAGCTTTAGGACATGTTTTTAAACAATGATAATGTAGGGAATCAAAATGGAATTGATATCAAGAACCAAGTCACACAAGGCTCGTATTTAAAACAGTTTTCTGTATGCCATTTCACAATGTCAAAAGCTTAATTAAGTTTGGCTTTAAATTCTTCCAGCCTAAAAAAATAAATAAGTGATGGAATTGAACTGGCATGCCAGTGATTTAGAAGTAGCTTTTACACAGTCAAGGGCAAGGAGCTCATTGTTAAATTCAGTACCAAATCAGAGGGCTTACATTGTTTTGAAGCCCAAGGAAGAGAACAAAATCATCCCCATTTTGCGGAAAACTCTATTCTATGAATTTATAATTACCTTCTCATATGGTCTCAGAATGCATCAAAATTTGTTCAGTGAGTTTTTATCACCTGCATGAGCTGCCTCAGAATTGCTGTATAAAGGATACTACCTGCTTACCAGTAAAAAACTGTGACTCCTCGAGGGAAAGTAAAACCTACTCCTTGTACAATACTAGGTAAAATATTGCCTCCAATTAAGTCTGTAGGAAAATGCCTGACTATTTTAGTGCAAACAAGATTTCATCCATGTGTATTTCTTGGTATCATGGTAACCTTCCAAGAAATAATGGAAACTAATGAAATTTTTGTGTTAGAGAATTCTCTTCTTAAAAATTTTCAGCTTAAAGATTAATACTGAGGCTAGTTCCAAATTTTGTGCCTGACCAAAAATATAAATAAAAGGTATAGACTAGTGTGTAGGGTGAATAGGCCTTGATCACATATCTCTCCAAAAGTTTGAAAAATCGTGTGACATTTACACTTTTACTGTGTTCTAAATCCCAAACAGAATGAATGTATTTGAACACTTTATAGCTCTAGCTGCAATGGCTTTTCTGGAACAGAAATATTGCTGGGACACTGCTCTTTTTATCTTTTTCATTTCCACTTATTAAAACCAAAAATATAGGCAAGAAAAAACTGATTATGGCAAACCAACACTTCCAAATGCGGGCAAATATTGACTTCTGAAGACTGATTTCTCTCCATCTCAGTGTAGATGCTTGTCATATCAATTGCCATGTCTTCAGTACTTAGAGCTAATGAGATTCAATTATTTTTCTTGCCTAAGTATGCCTTAAAATCCTAATTGATCACTGGACGCAAGATTCAAACCCTAACAGTGCTGGAATGGGAAATACGGAGAAATCTGAGTAAAATGATGGAAAATGGAGGACTTCAGGCATTTATAATTTTGTCTTATAATACCATAGTCATCAGAGGTCAAGGGGTCTTTATGTGTACAGAATGCAGCATAGCAAATGTGCGTTGCACAGCTGATTGTAAAAAGGTTTCTGGTCCTCAGAGACTCTTAGCCCAGCCTGTGGGGGCTCTGTTTTGGCAAACTGTAAAAGGAAAGATGCATTCAGTTCTCTATCAGCTTGGATGCATCAGAGAGCTGTCTTTCACCAAGTGCTTCTTCCTGCAACACTTAAAATTCCAAGGTTGCCTGACCATGCATTGATTTACACTTCTGCTCCCCTTTATGTTAAATGCAAGATTTCTTATGGAGCTTCTCTAGTCTACCTGTAAATGTGTGAGCTGTTATTTTTAACATATTCTTTTTGCTGATCATTGGTAAACTTGTCTCATTATTTGTCAATTCCAAACATTAAATTTTCTATGCTACTGCTAGCACAACATATATTCAGTCATTGCAGTTTTATTGTGTTTCCTTAGTTCTATAGGAGATGATTCTCTTAGATTTGATCTTTTAGTTTAATTTGATAAAAGCTTGACTCAGTATTTCTTTTTGATTTCACTTCTTTCCCTGAGTTAATTAACAGTATTCTCTTTGCTAAGTCCAGTGAAGCTGATAAGAATGCCTACATCCTGATTCAAGTGAGGATATAAAAGGAGCCTCTTGATGTCTAATTATAGCAAGTAAGAAAGAGGCAGAACTGATTTATGGACTAGTGCATCATGTACTCCACCTACTGTAATTCACTGGTTTTCTAAATGGCAGCCTATGGAGGTAAAAAGTCTACAGTACTTTTCCATATTTTCTTTTCATTCCAACAAAACACTTAGCCAGGAGACAGAAGGTTATTTTTCATTAATATGCTTTGCTCATTTTAGGGAAAAAGGGAAGCTTCTGAGAGTAGTATAAGGGTAATCCTCATTAAGACATTATTAACAAGGCATATTATTAGAACAGTTAAAGCCATTGCCCTTGATTATAAATGAGTAAATTGGTTAATGAGAACAGTAGTTAATTGAGGGTATTATTACCAAACAGGGAAATCATATGAAAGTTAAATACATCACATTGATTCTTCTACATAATTAAACTTCTATGAGAAAAGAGATTAAGAAGGGAGTATGAGAAAGTAGCAGTCATAAAGTAGAAGTATATTTTTAAAAGTGAATTGCAAAAGTCTATTAAAATGGAATAAAAGTCAACGGTGCATATTTGCTGAAACTCATCTGAAGCTACTTCTTGCAAGATAGAAAATCTCAAACTCCATCAGTGTGCTTAAAGGTTGTGTAATCATGGCACCAGCCATCTGGTAAGGAAAAGATTTGCCGCCCTGCATTTGCCTTTAAGATGCAGGCATCACATCTGTCCTTCCTCAAGCATCTCCTTTCATGTGTTTTATCCACTGTAACAACCAGCATTGTTTTGAGCAGCTCTTTACTATAAGGGTTAGATTTTGCCTGTCTTTTGCAGTCTTAATTGTGCTTGTGAGCTCTGATGGAAATTACACGTCTTTCTGCCAATACTCTGTTGTGAGAGAAAGCAGTGCACATATGAATTTTTTTCCAGGGACCTCAGGCAGGGTTGCCTATAGCTGGTTGACCAGGACCATGTCTAGACAGCTTCTGAATATTTCCAAGGATGGAGAATCCATAACCTCCCAGGACAAAATGTTGCAGTGCTTCATCACTTTCAGTGATGTAAAAACAGAAAGAAGTGATTCCTTATGTTTTGATAGAATCTCCTGTGGTTTTGTCTGTGCCTGTCACCTCTTGTCCTGTCACTGGGCACCACTGAAAAAACCTGTCTCCCTCTTTTTTTCACTCTCTCTTCAGGTATTTGTACACATTAATGAGATTCGCTTTCATCCCCTCCTGTGCCTTCTCTAGGTTATACATTCTGTGATTTCATTTAGGCAGCTGAAATTCACTCTGGTTGGTAACCCAACAATCATACCTGACTTTGGAGGAGAAAAAGTTTATGTGGGGAAGGAAATTGCCTTATCAATTCTGCCTTGAAACCACAGATATGGAGATGGCTGTACACAGTACCCCAGAGCCCAGTGCCAGGCCCAACTCAAGAGCAGGAAGAAATATTAATGCTGCCCTTGAGGATGGCTTGCTTCATCATGTAAATCCTATGGACAAGATCCTTTTTCAGCTTGGAGTGGTACCAAGGACCATTCTCTGTGGCTATATAGGTATAGTCCAGCAAATAATAATAGATTCTGCACCTTTGCTGTTATCTGTAGTCATGCTGTGTATTTGTAATCTTGATCCACAAGGAAATCAGTTCATTGTAGGGCTGTTAAAAGCAGTATGACAGACTTTTTACTTTGGAGCTCCTTGCAGCTCCTTAGGCACAATGAGGCTTTCTGCCAATGCCTTTGACTTTAAGGGGTTGCAGGGGACTGCTGGGCCAGTTTTTCAGCCAGCTGTCCTCAGCTGGTATGCAGGGAGGGCTAACCCTGGAGATGAAGGGGTAGGAGAATACAGCACTGGCAATACACTTCCCAACTTGTATAAGTCTTCATCTAAAGCAGGAAAGATGCACAATTCTAGGCCTTTCAGAGCCACATTGGCAAATTCCTTGTTAGCAGCTTGTGGAACGTCCAAGGTGTATGTATGTACTAGAAGTACCATGTGTGACTCAGAGCTGGCCACTTGAGAGCACTGCTATGATTACTAATTGTCTGTGGGGTGAACAGCCTGGGGCACAGGCTGTCATTTATAGTGGCATGTGCAATGGACTGCTTAGTTTCCAGATGAAATTGTAACACAAACACAGATGGAGTGATAATGTCCCACCCACTCTAATTCTTCTTGAAATTCCTAATTAAGTATTTTCTCTTCCAGCTTTCCCCTTTACAAAAAAAAATTGTTCTCTGGAGCGTTGTTGGGAAGGGGAGGGAGGGCTGTATCTCTTCCAAGTGGCAACTGAGGAGTGGCCAGGTTTTTGCTGTACACTGGCAAACCTTACAGTCAAACTATGAAGAACTGGGTTTTTCTCTAACTTGAGACCTGCTTTGGACACCTGAAGGCATGGGGGCATGGCAGGAGTGGGTGAAGAGAGAAGGGTATTAGATCCACACTGAATAGCGTTTCCCATTCAGTTGCAGAAAGTAAATCCACAGCATGCTGCCAATTTCCTGTCATTTGTTTGATGGTGGTGGCATACTGTGGAGCATCAAGCTGAGCATCCCATAGATCTCCTGCATAAAAAATGTGTGGGAAGTTGATGATACATGTCTTGTAACAAAACAACCCATAAGGGCTGTGCATCACTGAAGTCTTTTTCTATCTCTTCATTTTTTAGTGTTACCCTGAAGAAGAGTTTGAGTTTGTCATCCTAAAGCTGCAAAACAATTTGGTTCTTATGTGAGATAGTAAAAACATCCTGCCAAAAACACAATGTGGTGGAAAAATTAAATATCAGATCATAGCTCTGTAAAAACAATTATGTGCATTATCCACAGATAAACTCCTAGGAATACTGCTTAGCTGGGGCACCTCTTCTCTTCTCTGATCTCATCTATCAGAAGTTGTTCTGGTGACAAGTGTTTCATTTTATATCTCTCCTTAAAAAAGCAGTCAATCAGTATTTGCTCTTCCATTTTCCCACATTGCCATGAGTTAATGGACTATTCTCTTACTTCATGTAAGAACACAAATCCTAGACCTGCTGCTCTCCTCCTAGTCTCTCAAGGTCATCACAAGAGCTGATCATGGTTATGCTCTGCTAAGCCAAAGGCCCAAGAGGGCTACTACATTTCCTTGTAATCCTTCATAGCCATTTCCTCTTCAGCTTAAACAGCTCTCAGCTTTCCAACAGTTTTTTAGCCTTTTTTTTCCTCTGTTGCTTTAGCTGTGTCTAGGCTATTTTAAGGAGAGAGAAATAATTTATCTTTAGGCCTCTATTCTATTGAGGGAAGGTTAATATACTGACATAAAGCAAGGACGTGACAGTTTTGGCCAGGCACATCCATGGCCTTTTCCCACTGCAGTGTTCAAATGCCTCATAACTACCTGTGAATTTATTCTCACTGAGCTACAGTCAGCATTGTAAGTCATTGTTGCTAAACTCCTCCCCTGTTAAAGCATGCAAAAATATTAAATTTGCCCAGATTGTGTCCCTTAAGTTTACAATCAAACAGAGACTTGTCTCAAGTCTAAGTCACCAGCCAATATTTTATATGACACTTTTCTCCCAATTCTTCCAATGGTTTGTCTGGTGGGCCTCTGTTTTTTGCCAAATGGGGTATGCTCACTGAAAGGCTTAGCACAACCCTTCTATGCTGAGTGCCTTCTGAAACTTATATTGGAGTGAGATATAAACTTAAGGGGTTTTCTGGACGTTTTGGGCATCTTCAAACAACCAGCACCCAAGCTGTGCACACAGGGAAACCCATCCCAGATTTCCTGAGATGTGAAATAGGATCTTGACTCCAGAGCTTCTAGAAATAGACAGTATGTTAACCAGAGAAGAGATTTTCTGCATAAAATTCACTCTCAATCAAGCTACATTGGGAAAAAGACAGACAAAATCAAACTTCTTCCTAAGGTAAATTACAGATAGTAGCTAAAAGCTAGCTGCAGGCTCACATAATTGAAGCTAATATGCTAATTGTAACAAAGCCTGGACTCCAGCCAGGATATAAAGTCATGTTGCAACACGAGTAGATGATCTCCCGGCATTAATGGGTACAGAGTGATTTATTTCCTTAGAGCCCCTGTTGATACCTTATCTGTGTCACCATGAGATGCTGCTCTCTCACTCAGGGTGCTAAAATGTGCTCTTGTAATGACAACTTGTTATGGGTGGGAGCTGCCCTACGAGTTGCGACACGACATTAGACTCCGTCCTCTATCCTTAGACTTCTTTTAGAACCATTTCTTTGTATTCCTTGAAAGGTAGCAATGGGCCACACTTGGAATTGGTGAGCCAGTACAGACCATGAGCCAGCAATTTGCAGGTTCAGGGCCATGATTTTGTTCCAAGGCTTCCAAAGATCAATCTGTGAAGAAAGACCAAGAAGTCAAAAGGACCCCAAAACAGGCAGGGAAAAATCTGGTAATCATCTGCACTAAACTGGTCAGCATGGCAATCCCTTGCTGGAGGTAGACTCTCATGGGCCATAATTAATGAATAATGTTTTATAACATCTCAATTTGTCCCAAAGTCTCCACTCCTTGATGAATGGTGCTGTAACCTGTAGTTAATCGC
The DNA here is from genome assembly GCF_009819885.2 of Catharus ustulatus. Lineage (NCBI taxonomy): Eukaryota > Metazoa > Chordata > Aves > Passeriformes > Turdidae > Catharus > Catharus ustulatus. The sequence goes on along the minus strand of NC_046221.1, from coordinate 40,971,588 downwards.
TTCTCGAACGGCAATTTGCATCCTGAGCACTGACCCTTTGGCAAGTAAATCCTAGTAGTATACATCACTGCTTGGCATATCCTCACTGCCAAGGCTTCCATGACACATCCCATTAGTACTTCACTCTCAGCAAGGAACTCCAGATAAAGTCAGGTTATCAGTTCATTGCTACCTGAAGAATCAAATCTACTTGACTGGGCTGTTCTGATGACTTTGACTACCTGAATAAATTCCTCTCCTTGACCTATATTTGCTGATGTTGCTTCTCTGAACTAAAGTAGAAGTGCTAAGATGTAGAGTGTTCTAACTCCATAGGTACTTTTGTGTGTATGAAATTGTTTTTCCAGGTGCCTCTGCAGGTGGATTAAACTTGGCGGTGCTACAAATAGCACAGTCTCTACTGGAGAGTCTGTGTTTCACACAGAGAAGGAGAGTGGATGACAAGATCTGTAACGAGCAGAGAGGAGCTCTGAGGCAGGTATGTATGTACAGAACATGTCTTGGTGTTCTGTGTACCCTGATACCTTAAAAAAATGGCATATGGGGCTAAGATATCAGTGGTCCTTTTCCACTGGAATTACTGCCATGCTCAGCCCTCATCTCACTGAACCATCCTGCCTGGGCAGCTGCAGAAACCCTTTCCTCAAGGGAAGTGTCAAGGGAAGTATGGAATTTCTATTGAAAATGAACCTGTGAGTTCACAGATTTGGTCTAAAATTTGTTAGTATTTTTGGCTATAAGGTCATAATTCCATAATAATAAAATTATTGAATTTTAGTTCAAATCAATTTTAGATAAAGCAATATACTTAATAATTAATTATGGTTTTTATGTACTATATGTATAAATATATAAAATATTTTATCTATTTATATAAAAATGTATAATAAAATGTAATAAGTTTTTTAGTTAATTTAATTCTGGATTATACATGAGGCACTGGAGATCTGGCCCCGTAAACCAAAGTCATGCCTGATTGCATCTCTTGCCTTGAGATGGTAAACTTTCCCCATTCAAAACAATAAGCATTGTAAACATTGTTTTGTTCCAAATCATGGTCAACTATAGGATTACAGAGGGCAGTATTTTTTATTAAAATATCCATGGCTAGAATGAAACTATGTATATATATATTTGTAAGTCTTCAAGTTACAGAAAGCAACAAAGGAAAAAAACCCATGAAAGTGAAAAAGTGGCTCCTCCTGTGAAGTGGGTTAGAGGAATGGCTAAGCACAGTACATATCTCTCTATTCTGCTCAGAAAGCTGGTGGAAAAATGATGGCATTTTTGGATTACCACCAAGTACTGTGTTAGTATATTTGAATTACATGCAAATGGAAATATGAGACACACATCCATTCTAGATTAGTTTATGTGGTTTTGTTTCCCATTTCAGTCTCACATTCAATTTGTTGATGAAGTAATCACCGGTATGTCTCAAGGAAAAATCAAAAGATGATGCTGGTGCTCTGTCATGACTGGTTTTTTTAAAGTTTGATAGTTAGTTAGTTAGTTAGTTGGTTAGTTAGTTGGTTGGTTGGTTAGTTAATTAGTTTGTTTGTTAGTTTAACTGAGGGTGAAAACTTTGAGGTAGCTGTATGTCGGAGATGGAAATCCATTGCTAATGATTTCTTTAAAATGAATTGCTGAAGTGCATGTATCCAGATAATTCCCTGGTGGCACCGCCCTCAGCTAAAAACGCCCATTTATGTAGCGGAAATTTTTTAATAGACGCAAAATTGTTCTAAATTTACTTCAACAGTAAGCCGCAATACTGCTTAGCATGAGGTTTGTCCACAGGAGCTCTGTAAAATTTCCCATTAGCAACTGTCTGCTCACTCCAGCAGAGCAGCTATTTGATGCTGAGGCTGCTATGACAGCTACTTGAACATATAAATAGAATCATGCTTCACAAATGTGGCAGTATCACATGGCTAAATGCATGGAAGTGCTGAAGTGGGAAAAATTTCTCTTACCCCATAATTATGTGTGTGTTAGTATTACATTTAGTGAAGTGGTAGGCCTGGTTAGACCCAAGAATGAAGCATTTTTGACAAGCTTGGGTTTAAACTACAGCTGTGATAAAATTATTAAATTCAGGTTTGATGTAGATGGGTACCAGCACTTGATCTGTGCACATAGCCAATGAATTTTGTCTTCAGCTCCATTGCTGGTCCATTAAGTGTCCTGGTGATCTCTGAGTAGATGTGGCAATGGACTGGCTTGAGACAATAAGGCAGTAGAATGGTCTCTGTGCTGTTTCATGTTACAGCAATGGACTAGCAACTGTCAACGTGGAAATTTCAGACAATTGCCTGTTGAGCTTAGAACAGTAAGGCACTATTTGTGTGCTTCAAAGTATTGAACTCCGTCCTGGGTGGAGGAATCCTGGGCAGTCCCAATGATACTGTTAGTTCCAGTGACAGGTGAGCCAAGTGGCTGAATGCCACATGGATAAATTTAAATAGTCTGCAAAACGCAGCTGAAGAAATGTCTTTGGAAATGTTCTAGACATAACTAGTCAGCAAGATTAGTCAGTAAGACTAATCAACCTAAGCAATCTAGTCAGCTGCTCCCTAAGCAGCCTGAACCAATTAAGGGCAGGATCAGGAGCAGCAGGAGGCTGTATTAGACAACCCTCGTAGGTCCCTTCCAACCTAAATCATTCACTAGTCTGTGCTTAGAAATAGAACACTTTGTACACAGTAGGAAAGCTAGAAGAAGTTCTGTGCATAGTTTTACGATAATAAATAGAAATGGATCATTGATGTACTGTAGTCGTCATGTAGGACCACAGACCAACTGGACTGTAAGAAATCACTAGAACAAACTGTGGTGTTGCATTTTGATCCTGTAGAAGCTGCTCTTGCAAGACTGCTTGCGATGGAGACTCTCATCGAGACAGCAACTGACCATCTTGTTTGAGAGATTTGATTCCCCATATGACAAAAAATGTTTAGGCAAAATTTCTCAGTGAGTAGATGGGATGTTGTGGATTCTGAGTGCTTCTCAGAACCCACTCAAGGTTCTCATTGCGTGATTAGGAATGAAAGAGTTGGGCAAGAACTGATCTGTTCTAGGTGGTTTTCTTGAGGGTTATCTTCTTTCCCACCAATATGGCATGTTTAATGTAATCTTGGTAAAGAACAACACTGGTGGATTTTCTTTGAGATATAGGGGAAAAAAAATGTTGTCAGTCAAGAAAACAAAAGCCCCAACCAAAACTCAGTATTAAATTGTGTGAATTTGTGACACTTGTTTTATAGCAATAGAAAATATTAGAATAGAAATTTGTGTAGCAGGTCTTCAAAGCAATTACTCAGATGACATACTTACAAGAATTGTTTTCCCTTTCTGTTTTACTTTTTCTTGTCTTCTCCAGCCCAGACACCACAATAAGCTATGTCTCTATGCTATGATGAAGACTGTAATTAGTACTTCTGTGCACAAGAAGACACATCCCAAGAGACCAGCAGGAGAACTTATTTTCTGTGATACACACAGACACAGACATGACAATGAAATATTTCAAGATGCTCCAAATATTTGCTCCTAAAAAAGACTGATGCCACATTCCTGCAATATAATATCATATTCTGTAGGTGTTGTGGACAGATTATGCCAATCAAACACTGGAGGCAAGAATATTTTTATGTCATTACTGCAAAGTCTATCTCATCCTAGAGATAATAGCAAGAACAATTTTTCTTAAAATCCTTATAAATGTACCATTTTCTAGATAGAGCTTGACTTCATGCTGTCGTGAAAAAGGGATTGGCTTCGATATTTTGAAATGCTATGCATGGCATAAACAGTGCAAAGTATCCTTTCCTATTTGTAAGATACTATTATTAAACCTTGGAAGCTTTGATTTCTACTTAATCTTTTGCTTCATGCCTTCACTTATAGTGAAAATCATTATCAAATGCCATTTTGATGTGCTACCTCATGGAATGAATTACTGAAGGCAACTGAACAGCAACAAACAGAATGAAGGCTGGTGCGCTTGCAGACCTGTGTAACTTCACTGATGCCAGTACTATTAAATTTATCTATGTTCAAGCTGAATTGAACCCAGATCTTTATTTAGCTTGCTAGCAGGAATTTATATTCTCAGAGTTTGTTCCAATGTGAGCTGAAGTCAATGAGTTCAAGGGGTTTTAGATGAGGCTTCAGATCTTGGATGTGATGACATAAAGGTAAAATGTTAATTCTTTTTTTTTTTTTTGGTAAAAATGATGGATGCAAGATGGTAGAACAGATTACTATGTAGCCAATGACTCTTTCACCGGACAGAGCTTTTCTTTCTGTGAAACTAGAGCAGTCATACGTGGTAGTCAGGAGAGATAGAGAGGGAATTGTTTCGTTCAACCAGGTTTTATGATTGTTTATCTCCTTTTCATAGGATTTATTTTTTACCCGATTCTGAAACTTTAAAACCCTCATTTTAATTGTCTGAGATTTACATTCGCTAACAATTTGACCCAGAGGTTTTGTACCTCTCTGATAATCAGTAAAACAGAGTTTATTGACAAGACCTGCAACACTACTTGTATAATTGCAAGCTGCTTTCCCTGATTTACAGTGCACAGCAGGCAATTGGTTGTACCAACTCTCCAGGGCCCTGAACTTCTTTTTCTACCGCTTAAAACCACCTGGAACACAACATCAGTGATTCACTGGTTTCCAGGCTGCAGGTTCCTGCCCTTATACACAACCCTCTGTTGCTGATGGTCTTAGTTACAGATGCAATAATAGAACTCCTGCCTCTTCAGAAATCACTCATGACACTAAAGAAAAAGAAAAATAACGGCCTGTATATGATTTACCTGCAGCATTATTTCTTCCTTAGCAGTCATTTTGCTATGGCTTTGTGTTTCCTTTTTCCAGGTCATACTCAATGCACCAAATCTGTAATCACCAAAAAGCAGGTCTGGACATACAGATTTGTATGATTGTCCTAACCCAAGATCACATTCTCACTTTCCAAGTAATTTCATGATTATAAGCCGCACCATTTTGACTAAAATTTTGCTCCCAACACTGAAATGCGGCTTACACTCAGGAGCGGCCAATATATGAGAAAAGTTCGGAAATTTCCAAACCCAGAAGTGCAAACCGAGGTGCCGAGTCTAGCACCTGGAATTGCACAATTGTTACAAATGGGTTACTCTGTAGCACAACAGGCGGAGGCGGGCTCTGTGCTGGCAGAGCGGGGTGGGGAGGCAGGAGGCTCCATGCCCACCTGCCGCTGCGGGGCAGCGCCGGGCTGGGGCGAGCGAGCCTGATGGCAGTGGTCGCCGGCCCTGAGCGGCCCTGCCGAGCGGCCCCACCGAGCTGGGCCACCTGGCCCCGTCAGCAGCCCCGAGCAGGCCGAGTCCGCCTGGCCACAAGCTGAGCCAGTAAACCCTGCAATCCTGTGATTCTGTTACTAATTGTCAACTTTGTTGCACGCGGGTCCTCGCTGCGAATGACAGAGCGGTTTATAATCAGGTGCGGCTTATAATTGTGAAATTACTGTACTTGCTGAACAAAAGGAGATCATATAAATGCTCCATAATACTATGGTGTCCTTTGGCACATATTTCAACTTGTCAGGTACATGATGCACAGTGAACCATTTTCTTTGTTGTTTGTTCCCAATCTGGCTCCCACTAGCTCCATTTGGAGATCTGCAGTTCTTGTGTTAGACAACACTGCTCACAGTTGCTTTCTAATTACCATTGTCATACCAATCATAATTTTTCTGGATAATTTTCCCCAAATCAGAAGTCATAGCCTGCTCAATTGCTTCTTTTATAGAAGGTGTTTTCTGCTTCAGATTATCCTTCAAGCTTTTCTTGTCACCTTTTCTAATTTTAATATAAATTTTCTAGCACAGGCAGATGTAAAATGCATATTTTTCAAATTGTAGGCAAGCCATAGAGCTATACAGTGTTACAGTAATATTACCTATTTTTATTACAAAAGCCTGCAATTTTGACTTTTATTTATTCCTGACTACTACTGATTGATACACTGATGTATTAATGGAACAATCTCACTGCTGAATATTAGCACTGGGCTCAGAGCCCATCATTTAAGATGTGACATTAGAACTACTTTTGTCCAGGGCTCATCCCTTTATGTTTATCTGTACTGAAAGGTATCAACTGCTGTGATCTACACAGGCACTCAGTCTTGTAAGTTGCATGGCTCTTCACAGAGAGGTAATTTATCAATATTGTAACCAGAACAGGCTCCAGCACACATTCCTCTGGTTTCTGCCCATTTGTTCACTCCACTTACTATTGGAGTTAGTGAGTAGGGGATCTCTCTGAATTCTTTGGAGAGAAATCAGAGTGCAGGGATTGAATTAAAACCTTTGGATGAAATATAAGCTACTCATACATAGCGATGTAAGTTTAAGTTTTAGGATAAGTGAGTCAGTAAGTTTTAGAATAAGTTTCAGTGCTTTTAGTAAGTGAAAAGTTCAAATGACCAAGTAGAAGTGCAAGTTCTAGTGAAGGTTGAAAAACATGCTAATGTTTTCAGTTGAGGCTCCAAGAACATAGCTTTAGACAGTGCTCAGACATAATAGAGCTATAGTAAAAATATTGTTTACATTTTTCAAACAGAAATAGACCATATGTAGTTTACGTAGTTTATACGTAACCTGGTATGCTAACAAACTAAAATTATAATAAGTTAAGAAGTGGTGATCTGAGTTTGTGTCTTAGCTTGCTAGGAATATTTTATATAAGAACATACATTAGAGAGAGCTGGTGCTTCTTGCCAGTGCTTTTTGCCACAGCTTTTTCTTTTTGTCATTGCTTTTTGCCTTTGCTTTAACTATTTTGCTTTTGCTTTGCTTTGCTCACTGCCATCATCGACACCTGAGAAGAAGACAGGAGCTACTGCAGCAACATCAGCTTCCTGGGACCTTGACAATATCATCTTCTACTTCTGTTTGGGACTTTATACCAAAACTTAGCATGGACTTTAATGTCTGTAACTTTACTCTCAAGACTGAAGGGCCTTTGTAACAAACAGCCTTTTAGCAACTATTAACTGCTTTGCTCATTTAAAAAATAACCCAACAAAGTTGGTACCTAGGAGCACTGGAGGTTTAACATCACATCTTATTTTTGAATTTTTTTAGAAATTCTCAGGAAATTAAATGTGAGGAAATCTACTGAAGTTGCTTTAGAAGTTGATAAACCACACCAGCCAGTTCACTCTATTCAACTCCTTCCTGACTTCTTCAAATAACTCCACTGAGCCTGCAAGATAAGGCATAGCCTTAAAGAAAAACACATGGACTCTTTCCTAATTGATCATACTTATCCAGGTGTCTGCTCTTTGTGATATTAGCATGCTGTTGAAGCCAAGGACAGGCATCAGGATTCCATATTTGGACTTCCATGGTTCTCCCTGAAACTGTTTTTTGTTCTGTTAGAATCATATCTGACATCTTCAGGTGTGTGAGGCAGGTTTAAGAACATTATCCGCCACTTTCAGTAATCAAACTATTTAACTGGTGAGCTCTTTCAGAGCTACTGACTGACCGCCATCTTCATCCTGACAATTTGCTACTTTTGTCAATTTTCTCAAGGACAAAACTAACCTCATCTATTTTACAGTCAATTCAGTATCACACAGATTTTGTAATTAATTAGGCTTCTCACAAAAATAGAGTCCAAGCAGGGGAATTGTTCCTTTTTTTCTGGTTTGTGTATTGATGCTAAGATGCTGTTTAGCTTCTTGGCTATTGCTTCACAGAAGCTGAGTGTTCTTTTCATATCCTGATCATTCACAGACCTGAAAGACTCTCAAGTGAGCCTGTTTCCCTGACATGCTTCAGGTTATATTATTGTACTTTTGCCAAGAACTAGGAAAGCAAAGTAAAAAGACTTAGATTTCCATGAGAAGTAATGGAAAATAAGCAAAATAAAAAATATTCTGTGGTGTTTTGGCAATTCCTTGCTTCCTAAATATGGAGCTACTCATTATCATACTTTCTGTCTCCTGCTCATTTTGGTTTTGTTCCTCTCTTTGTCCATTTGGATATTAATGATGTGTTTACCATCTAGTTTTCCTGCTAAACTTAAGATGACTGTCTGTGACTGTATGCCTTATCAAGTAGCTACTGTTCAGGGAGTAAAAAGAGATACATTAGATAACTTTACACTGGGGGAAATCTTGAGTCCAGATCCAGGGCCAGCTGCACAAATCAAGTATTTTCAATTGCCAAGACCAAATCGTTCCAGATTGCGTTTATAGAACAGTGATAGATTGCCAATGTGATGCACTCTTTCAAAGACCATAAAAATGTTGACTACTTTCTTCTGCAATTTTTCATGAGTAGGATTCAAATGTTTATTTACCAACTGAGAAAAACCTAATGTTCCTTTAAAATGCAAGTGACATTAGAAAAGCTCTGGGAGAAACTGAGCCTATTACTGTTTCACTAGGATTCTTTTACTCTAAGTAGATTATCATAAAGTGATATTGGCAATTGCCAAGGCAATTGCACAGGGTACAACTCTCTCCATCAGCTGAGCAGATGTAATTAGATTGAAAACCTGGGTGCATTAGTCTAATCTAATACTATACAGAAATGTACAATCAGTTATACATCATATCATCTCAGCACGGTGTCAAATCAATATCTGTTTTCAGCAGGAAAAATGTGCAGGTTGTGCTGGAGATATGACTAATGGGAATGCTATTTGGAGTGTTTGGAGTGCAGTTTGCACTGTAAGGAATGATGATAATTGGTTTCATCTGGAGTAATTACAGCTCAGTGGCCACCAGTTAGGCAATTACTCAAAGGAAATCCTCTTGAGGGAAGAGTATCTCAGGTTTGACAAGAAAACATAACCAATATAAATTCCTTATGTGTGGTAGAAAAACATCAACTCTTCCAAAAGGTATAAAAAATAGAAGAATGGATATTTCACCAAACCCCACAGAATTTCATGTTTTCTGTGTGAAAAAAATCTCACAGTGTCAGGTTTGGTCTCCATGATACCATGAACTTCTTGAAAACATAGCAAGAGAGGAAAAGCAATTTTGACAAAATGTTCAGTCATCTAATGCGTTTCTAATGCACCATGTCTGCATTGGGTAAGGTATGCATGGGATGGCTGTGATTTATTATGTACACTTTATGAAGCACTGTGAGAATGTTGTCTCTTGAATGATTCTGATCTCCAGGAAGGGCATCTTAAGCAGAAAAAACATACTATTTCAAGAACATGCCTAGACTATGAATTCAGGATATTCCCAGGGTGGCAATAGAGGTGTTTGTCATGTGATACATCAGAGTGCAACTTCAGAAAGCAAAGTATTAGGAGAAGGATGTTAAAAATTAGAGATATGTTTGAGAAAGAGTTCTCTATTATCAAAACCCTCTTGTTATGAAGTAAGGAGACAACATAAGGAAAGGGAAAAAAAGAAATGTAGGGCCAGGTGGTGCTCACAAGATTCTTTCTTGGATTAAAAGACCACCTCCCATTTTGGTCTTCTACAAGCAGAAGCCTTGATGCCAGTCCATCAAACCTCTGCAGAACTACACTAAGGAATTAACTGTTCAGTAAAGCTCTGTTTGCATTGTAGGATTCAGCCTGCAGAAATCGGGTCTTTTAACAAAATCTATTGACAAAGCTTACAAAGCAAAGACATTACTTTGGTTGGTTGTTTTTTTTTTTTAAAGTTTTCCCAAGACTACCTTGAAGTACAATCACAGTTCTGACACTGCATGAATAACTTCTGCTGTTTCTTCTGCTTGTAACCCAGGTGAGGATCAATTCACAAAAAGGAAAAAAGCTATCTTTTGTGAAGTGCTTTTAATAGCTGTGGAAAAATGAAATACTCGACACAAAGAGACCTAAGGGTATTTTATTGCTGAATTTTAGTACCCACTGTGTGCATAACAGAGTTGTGAAGCACAGACTTTTCAGACAGGTCTTGGAAGTTTCCAGATGTTATTACAGAAGGGCTTATTGCAAATGTTACCCTGTCCTCTTGGGATGGCAGAAGACTCTGACATGGGAGGGCTTCTGAACTACTGAGTCAAACCTGCCTATGATGAAGCTTCATTTCTCCCTAGAATGCTCTGAGGTATTATCTCCATTCAAAAATGATTTTACATTTGTGTAGAACTTTTAAACTGCAGAATCCTCTATTTCTTTCTTTATTTTAGATGAAGAGAATTCTAACCGTCTAAAAAAAAAATTATTATGTTTATTTTCAGTAGAGTTGAAATGTACCTTGAAGAATTATTGCTAAGATTAGCCTGTGTATTCAAGCTCTCAGAAAATAAAAAGCATTTTATCACATATATTTATTACAACTAAATCATATTTATTATATATAGAATACAGTACCTAATATCTGTCTTGGTACAGACCAGGCAGATTAAGTCCAACTTCCATAGCATTTTATATTGGCTGAAATACACTCAATAGAGATCCGAATTTTGGCACTGATGGTAGTAGTAATTTCTTCAGTAAATCACAATACACTTGCTAAGTGGAAAGAGGTTTGTAATTTCCCAAATAAATGGAAAAATAATTTTGCAGGATCAGTAAAGGTAGCAATAATTGTTATAAGTCTTTAGTTATTGTAAAGAAACTCAATTGTTCAACATAGCCAATCAGAAGTAAAACAGCATAAGAGTGGAATCCATAACAAACATAAATGCAGCACAGTTTAAAAGAACAACTTTATATTGCTAAAAAACAGGAGGGTACAGAAAGTGATGAAGTGACTACTTCAGAGGCAATGAAGTGCAGAATGTCAGGTCACATCATCGTGATAGAGGTGTGAGTAATTTTTTCCAAGGTCCACACAGAATTAGGCTGTAATTGGTAAGCCCAAAAATGTTTTAAAATTTTTTCCTAATTAAAAAGACCACTGATATCCCAATACACAGAGATCTTAAAATGTTCCAATAGCTGTTGCCAGCTGTATGTGTAAGTGCACAATCCCTTAATTGCTCTCCACTTTGTTGCTTACTTTGAAAGCAACATGGAATGACAATTGGAATACTGGAAGATATAAGAAATATTTAACCATAAAACAGTGTGTATTAATATAGCAGGAAAATTAATATTATTCTAAATAATGTCTTAGTCCATATACAGCATAATGCAAAAAAGGGAAACTGTATATGGATCATTATACAGCCTTGAATGTATACGATGAAAATTTAAATTATCTATTGCATTTTTGCCAAATTTGATTTTTAATTAGGTGGCAGTTTTCATTCTGTCATCCATGAGTGCACAGAAATGTTGAGGAATTTCTCTGCAAAGTGGTTATCTCCAAACCCCTGCAAATTAAGAGCCTGAAAATCTTACCCTTATATTAGAAGTTGTTTTCATATTTCATGTATGGAAATCTGTATTTTGGAATAAACTAATATTCTGCCTTCCCATAGAGTTGTTTCATATCTCTGAAGTTTATATTCTGCAATCCAATCACAAATGCAGGACTAGGAAGAATATTTTTCTTTTGTGAACAAACCTGGACATTTTACAAAAAAAGGTGCTGAATATCAATTCTTTTAAGGCAGCACATCAAATAAGTTAGTTTCAGTTGTACACAAACAGATTTTAATGAACTGAATAAAATATAAATATAATTTTAAAATTTAAAATTGAATTTTAGATAATGGAATTATTTGGATGAGGGCACCAAATGTACATTGAAGAAAAATTAGATTGTAGGAAACAGTGTTTTTATAAATGTTCCTTACTGGGTTTTGGGGGGGCTTTTGGATTTTTGATTTGTTGGGTTTTTTTCAGGCGGTTGTCCTTGTGGCTAGGACTAACTTAGTAAATTTTTAAACCATCACTGAAATCTAAGAACTAGCAATTCAGGATGACAGTGTAACATCCTTCAAAGAGTCCAGACAACAGTTAAGAGAGACTTCAAATGTAAAGTGCTGCTCAGGGTGACTTTGTGTTGTCTTTGTCTATACACTCCTGCTTCCGACATTATAATCAGGAATTAAACCATTTGTCTTACCAGAATAAACCCACAGTGAATTTAAGGTGTTGATGTTAAAAGTGACTCACAGTATAGGTGGTAAACCCAACCACTTTGTGTAGATAACTGACTCTCTTCTAACTTAACTTTTTACCGTTTTTTTTAAAGGCCACCAGCTCCCACTTTCTCACTTTCAGTTCTCTGCTCTTCCAATTTTCTTCATGTAACTGTGAGTAGTGATCTGCCCTTAAGCAGGATCAATGTAATTAATCTGGTCGAAAAAAAATCTACAAGCATGTTCTCGGGGGGAACAGGCAGTCTTGCCCTGCAGAGCTAGACCTGGCAAAGCTGAGGGCTGATTTGAGAGACAAGATTCTGCCATTGATCCCTGGAGCTCCAGTGGTGGAAAAAACAGCTGGCATTCCCAGCACCCTCAGCTTTGCTCAGCCCATGCAGACTTCTACACCTTTGGCTTTGACAGGTAGATGAGATTGCCTCTGAAGCTGTCTCTGGCTATTGACTTTTACAGGGAAACCTAAAAGGGTCGTGTTGGTGCTTTCATGTTTCCACTCAGTTGCTAGCTCTGAAATGCTGCAATGCCAGAAGTGCATAATTGTGCTTTAGACGACACATTTTTCAGACTAAGCCATCACAGGGAGCATATCACTCAGTGTAAGTACTGAAAATGCCCTGCAGCATTTAAACTTTTCTGGTAACTGCTCTTACCAGCAGTCCAGATTTCTCTTTGATAGTAGCTGAAATTATGAATACTTTTACATTATTTAATGTCAATCTCTGCTGGTTAATACTTGATTTAAGTACTGCCACATTGTTCCAGGTAGCAGCACACCGTGACGGATCAGTGAAACTATAAAAGCAGTCAAGAAGGATAGTTAGCCAGGGAGTAATTAGCCAAATTTATTTTGAAAACAAATATGTTTAACTGAATAAATAAAAGAGGATGGAAGTGATCTAACTCCTTGGATCTCTCCAAGGAAGAGTGTAGAGGCTGATCATGCATTTGGTGCGGGCCACTACAGAACAAATCTATAAGAAAGATAACTCCTTGGTCACAGAAAACCCACATACTAAGGAGAAAATACTGTGACTGAATCATCTATTTAATCTATCATCTATTTAGCAAGCAAGGGTACAGAAAAAAACAACATGAAGCTAAAGAACAGCAAATTCAAACTAAAAACCAGGCATAGATTGTTCTGCTCAGAGTGATTGAAACAAAATATCTGGTGAAGTGATGGATTCTCCATTTTTCAATGACTTCCAGAACAGGCATGTTCTCTGAAGATGTATCATTTTTTGGCAATGACAAGTTACTCAGAGGGTAGTTTGAAGAGCAGTAGCTGATGAGCTAAAGATCCCCTCTGGCCTCAAACTCTCTACACGTGGTACACTACCACAGAACTTACAGGCAAGGCACAAAATACAAAGATGCTACAGCTTTCTTTTGCCAGCTGCAGGAGAGAAGAGGAACAATAAAGGCCACAGTGCAAACAGAAGCCTGAGAGAAGTAAAACTCCTGTGCAGGTATGTCTAAAACAAAATAGACTGTGGAATATACATAGATTATAGTCCCAGGGTGCAAAGAGGATGTATGAGCTTCTCTGTGATGTTTTACACATGAGATCCCCCATCAGCTTAAGTGTACAAAAATTCAGAAGCAGTATGCATAAACCAGAGCAAATCCACAAAGCTGCAACATGGAAACAGCTGGTGTACTCCTTAATTACAATGAACCTCTTTCATATGGGATGCTGGGGATCTGGGATGAAAATTAAAAACAATGCTGTAAAATGTTGTACTGGTACTTGTGCATCTGCAGTCCTGAAGGCACATGTGGCAGGTGCCTGTCTGTATATCCCAATTTTTCTGGCAAATTCCCTAATTTTTCAAAGTGGAAAGCTCTGACAATCACACTGCGTCTTCATGTGGTGTGTAGGAAAAGGCTTTGTGCTTTACTATTCGGAACTAAATGTGCATAATTTCAAGGTCTTGGCTCATGACCTAACCACACTGCAGGGCTGGTCACATAACTTCATCTAGAGAAAAACACCAAATTCCAGCCTTGTCCCTGTACCCATATAGACCCCCTGTCTGTTTTGGAAAGATGTGTGGGCAGTATCTGGCGTGTGGTGGACTTTTATGCTTCCACAGAGAGACAAGGGTAGAATAGCAAAGAGGTGGTACTGTCTGATTCTCTCATTGAAACAGGAAAATGTGGATGCCAGATAGCTGCACATCTAAGCAGTTTTTTGTGAGCATCTTTACAGGATATCTGAGGGAAAGTGAGGAGGGCCAGAGGAAGTCTCGAGGGACCAACTGACAGACCACCCAAATTACCAACGTTTTAGTCCAGCAGAAATATTTGTTTCCAATTTCATTCCCAACTACTCCTTTTTTTTTTTTTTTTAAGACAGAGCATTTGTAACATGTTATTTTGCTTGTATTGCTAAAATCATATGTCCTTAATCCTTTTTTTCTTTCTAAACAGGAGTAAATGTGATCATTATCTTGTAAAGGCTTAAGTCTGTCATTTCCTTGGCACTACCATTACACTGATGGTATCAGTTGAAGAGAACAAGCTACTCTGAGCTATTACAGATTCATCATTAGCATAGAATCCTATTGATTCTCCACATGTTTTTCTAAGGCTGAGCTACATGGACAACCAATAATATTATCATTCAGCATCAAGTTTAAATTGGAAGTGCCATAGCTTGCTTTCAGTTGTCTCAAAGTAGAATGAATAGCAGAAAATATTCAAAAATATTCGGTATGTTTCAGTGCTAATTTTTTTTTTCTTTTTGCTCCAAGGTGGATAGGCATTTTCAGATTTGTGCCTTTCAAGTGGGAGTTAGAGATATACAGTTGTTTTGGGTTTTTTGTCTGCTAGACATTCAAGAAACAAGACTTCTTCCTAAGATGTTTTATTTTATTCTGTCCTTAAGATCCAGACTCGATTACCTACAGGTAACCCAGAAGGAGTTATTTAGGTATTAGTTAGGCATTTTCCTCCAGTTTCCATCTGTTTTCCTTTACTTGGGTATCAAAGGTCTGCTCAGTGTTACGTATCTCTTCCTTTTGTTTAGCTTTATTATGATGAAATGTGGCTCAGTGGCACAGTATGCTCTATTGCTTCTCGAATTAAGCAAGCTCTGAGTGGATTGTTCTTTGAATGTTGCCTGCAGATTCATGAGTACATCCTTCCCCGGGATAATCTTCTACATAATCTTCTTCTTTCCCATCAAGGGGAGTGTAATTACAACAGAGAGTAGTGTGACAGATGTGGGTATTATAAACAGACTATCAGTGCTTTCTGAATGACTCAGGCATTAGTTTACCCTCCCACCAAACACCGATGGGATATTCCCTGCATCTCTGTATTGTAAATTAGAATCTTGGTATTGGTTCTCATTCATGCCAACACAGTATTTTAGCCAAGTACCAATAACTGCACATTACAATGTATGATCCCTCCTCCCTTCCTCTGTCTGCTCATTTGTTTCTGCCTCCCTTCCCCTGATTTAGCTGCAACTGGGAGCCTTTATTAATTTTCAAATGGAAATCTGTCTAGATTTTGTCTTACCATGTATGTCATCCAATCTTTCATTTACTGCCTCTTTATGCATTTCTGGGTGCTGTTTTATTTTTCTATTAATAGGGAACTGTCTTGAACTTTTGCACCTTTTTCTTTGTGTGTTAATGTAGCTGTTCAAATCACACAGCTCATGGCTTACTTCTTCTCAGAGTCCAATTTTTTATTATTATGAATGTGTAGTGAAATTGGAGAAGCAATCTGCCTTGCAGTATGTTTTACACTTACATGAACATGCAGACTGAAGACATTTTATTCCTAAGGGTGCCACTTTCTTGTAATTCATTTCATGCTAAATAAAATGAAGGGCTTTTTACCCATTTCACCTCTGACTTGGAAACTGAAAAACACAAGGAAGCTCCAAAATGAAATAAAATCTCCATTGACATTTAAATGTCTTCTTTTTAAGGGAAGAGAAGAGCAGTAAGTACAAAGTTTTTTGGATCCAAATGCAAACAGAGCTAGAAGAACCCAATGTCCACGTATGCTTTAAAGTTATTTTGACAAATCTAGTCCTGTTTTATCCTTGTCCCATTGAGTATACTCCATAGTGCCACTATAGTATGGAAAGTATTCATCAATTTCTTGCATATAAAGGCAACTCTCCTAATGCTTTGGAATTCTCTCTTATTTTATTTTCTCACTCAGAAATTCAAAGTCTGCTGTCTGGGCAAGTATCCCAGTACACTTGGTTGTTAAGCAAAGAGAGTCCTGTTTTCTGTTGCTACGCTGCAGTGAGAAAGATGTGTTCCTGCCAGCACCTGAATGCACAGTACCAGTGCCTGAGCCCTCACTGAGACCTTGGATGTTGAAACCCACTTTCACAGCTAACTGATGATCCAGCCAAGGCAAAGACAGGTTTGAGTCTCTCTCCCCTACTGTGCTTTCAGTGCTTCCTGTCTCCAGATTTGGACTCCCAGTTCTCAGCCACAGCCCTAGCACTCAGAGGGTTTGACAGACAAACTTCTTGCCCTGGCAGGAGGGCATTACCTCTCTAACAGGGCTGACAGCACACAGGTGCCCAACCTTTCAGATTAACTCCATCCTCTCTGCCCAGCAGTTTAACCTGGCCCATCAGGTTGGCACTGAAGCAAGATGCAGAAGTGTGTGCCATGCTGCTGATGTGGAGGTGGCAGCAGAGGCACAGCTGGAGATGCAAAAACATGGGGGGACAGCCCTGGGCTGGAACACCTTCAGCTTCTACAGCCTGTAGGCCTGAGCCTGAGAGTCCTCCTATTCAGTACATAACTGGGCCATGGGAACACCAAGGAGAATCCAGCATCTGACTCCTTAAAAACTGCAGTCCACAACTTTCAGTCTCTGTATGAATCTGGATCCTTGGAGAGGTGAATCTGTGATTATAAACCAAACAGTGGCTTCTCTCTGCCTTAAGCAGCAGATTAGCTGCAGAGCTGCTTTGCAAGTATTGCCCGATCCTAAAGCACAGCCTGAAACTTAGTGGGAGTTTTTCCTGCATTTCTTGCAGGCGTGTCTGTGTATGTTGGCAGAAAATGCAAAGGATCTGCCAAGTAAAGAATTCCCTAGTCCAATTCTACCTCTAGCCCCATCCCAGCCCTTCCAGGGTAATGGTCCTTCCTGGAAGCAATTTTGTAAAAGCTTTTTCACAATGTGGAGAAATAGGCCATTTCACACAGCTCCTGGCAACCCAGTCCTGTGCAATGGGATCCCTCAGGCCCTCCTGTAGGAGTGCAGACATGGAAATGTGGGCTAAGTCTCTTTTTGATTACTTGTTTTTATTGCAAAAGTTTTTAATGGGAAATGTAAACATGGAGTCCATCCCAAACTAAGTCATGCTCCAAGCAGTCTTGCAGCACTGGTGTTAGTCTGATGCCATACTCCTCCCCATGATCAGGAGCAGCCTCTATCAGGCAAAAAATACCTCTTTCCCTGTAGGACAGGGGACATGGGACATGCCATTCTTTGAGGGAACAGAAATAAGGGGATACAGCTCCTGGTTCCAGTTAGATGCTACAAGAACTGAGCATATGTCTTGTTCCTAGCAGCAGCTTTGTGAGTGAATTGGTGAGTAAGATTTGTTTGCAGTTATATAGAAAATTTGTGAGCAACAGCCTTGACTGGAGAAGAAAGACCTGCATTTGCAAGGTAATTTATTTGGGATAAATCACATGAGTGACTCCAACATCCTTCAGTGCAGCTGGTTACATGAGGTGCCACCAAAACAAGAAACAGGAAGGAAGGACAACCTGAAAAGAAGGAGGCAAACAATTTTCTTTCTCAGTGGTTGCTGTTTCTGGCTTGGCTGCATAAGTGACTGTTTAGCTGTGCAGTCTGTTAGAATGAAATTCATCTCAGATCCAAGCATTTTTTCCACATTTTGAGTTCATATTTACATTTGTTAAGGTTAATAGACCTGACAATTTCTTCATGTTCTCACCAGGGAGCAGTCACTGACAAACCGTGGGAGAGACTGGAACAATATTCTCCACAGAAAGTAAAATCTGTGCCTCACAAGGCTGTTGCACATTCCTCCCTAGCTACAGTTCTCAGTCCTCTGTGGTGAAAATCAATGTAGTGTCCCTGAATTTACCACAGCAATGCCAGTTTACACCACTTGTAGATCTGACAGCTTATCCTTGTTATTTACCTTCCTCAGTGTTCCGGTAATTGCAGAGGGGCCTTACCATTTCCTAAATCCACTTTTTTTTCATTTCTTTTCTTCTAGAGTGTTTCGGTTTCTAGTTCTTCTGTGTTTGTGCTACAAAGCCCCAGCATCAAGAGTTGTCTTGCCTTTTACATGCCATCTGCAAAAAGCTATTTTTTAAAAGAATGGGTAAAAAGTAGACATCAGACAAGAGGTGCCTTTGGCCACTTGTAAATAAGAAAATAGTACAGGAAGCCAGGAAATTCCTTCAGGAGAGAACTGAATTGCATTTTTAAGGTTAGTACATAATCTGGGGAAGTATGAATCTGCATTTTTCCTACTGGCATCAGCTTAGGACATCTGGGCAGGACATTACTGGGTCTGAGACCCTCTTCTTGCATCTTTCCTTTCCCAGACTCCACAGAGTCCCAGGCAGACTTTAAAATTCAAGAAGACAACTAAGACCTAAGCAGTTACCTCTTTTCAGCTGAGCTGAAGTGGCCATATGCCTGCTCTGAAACTAGAATAAACATGAGCTAAAATACATTAGTTAAATGCAGAAATTCAAGGTAAAATGTTTTATTTGCATTTAAAGCAGTATAAGTGGTATAGGCAGGTCCTGTGACTAAGCTGATATGTAGTAGTATCCTGCCACTGAGGAAACCAAATCCACTTCATGAGTTCACACAGGAAGTGCTCTTTCTTCCCCTTATTCCAGGTTCAGTACAAGGAGACAGGAACTGAAAATTGGTAAAAATGTTTAAAAGTCCCTGCTTTGCAGATTTGTTTTTAGAAAGGCTCATCCCCAAAGCTCACCTGGTGTTTTATAAGATAGTTCCATTGCATTATTTTGTACTCTTGCCTTTAATATTAAAGTCTGGCTCAATCACTGCTTTGCTCACCCACCACAACGCCTTAACTTTAGAGATCTCCATAATAAATGTCTCTCAAAAATAGAGTATAGTTAGAATAGTATGACATGGTCAAATTTTTGCTCTTAGCAGCCTTGTGGGGAAAAGGGTGTGTTGGCCCTGGTAGGTACCTGCTACTAGCTTCTGTGACAGGTCATACTGCTCTTTTAGTGGGAGTTCAAGAAAGAAAAGCTGGCCAAGTACTAATCATAGTTGTTTATTTGCAGATCATCCTTCCTTTCACCAAGCCTATCTAATTTCTCTGCCTCCAGCTCCACCTCATGTATCCTCTGGCATTTTGGAAGCCCAGGAACAGAAATGTAATGACTTGCCATCAATGCACTTTTGTCAAACCTCACACCTGATGTCATATCTCGTTTGCCATGTGGTTTTTGTTTCATCAGGAAGTTCTAGTGCACATCCTCTCTGTAAAGTTTTAATTTAGTCCTTTATCAGACAAATCTCATGTGGTGACTAATGCAGGAAGAAAGATTGGGTAAAAGTCAAATAATGTCTAAAGATTTGGCCCTAATGCTAAACATAAATGCAAATAGGAAAGGTAGACTGGAGGAGAGAAAAAGTGCTGGCTTGCATACAGCTTTTCTTCAGAGATAAATAAATTCAGAACATTTTTAGATACAGGTTGAATAGACTATAATGCTGTATTTGTCCTCAGCTTTTATCACAACTGAGAAGAGTGAAAAATTGCTTCATCTGTAAGGGCTTGGAATATAATGAGCAAGAATGAGCTTCTCTGTCAGTCCTAATAGCTTTCCCTCTGAACAGATAGCTGCAGTGGGGGAGATGTCACTTCCTGCAGTAACCAAATAGCACTAGCAAAACACAAGTTTGCCACTGCAACTCAGTTGGCTAGTGAGAAATACAGACCCCTTCCATAGGATGCTCTGGTACATCAGTTACAGGCACACAAATACAGCTACCGATGCACATAAGGAAAGGCACATACATAAATGCATATAGAGAAGAGAAAAAGGCTAAAAAATATGTTCCCTACAAACTGTTGTGCCCCACCATTTTAAGTACACGGCATAAAACGTTATTTCATCTAAACTTTGCATAGAGTAATACCAAATTTGCTTAAAATATCTCTGTGTACTACATCTATACATACATCTAAAATACTGAACATATATTTAAAAACTATATAGTCACATAAGAACCATATATATATTCACATATTCATTTGGAGCAGCACTGAAGAGGTTATTTTAAGTCCCTAAGACACCAAGATTTATTTAACATCTAAACTTAAAGAATAGTAGTTCATGTTCTTACACACCACTAGATGGTGACTTGTGTAATGAGTTGTTGACTTTTATTCCTACAGAAAATATCTTTTTTTATTGGAATGAAACAAAATCACAACATTACTGTCTGCATTGTTAATAATTTAACCTGAAGTATATTTCCATAAACATCCTGCTGGTTATAGGAGATCTAAGGCAAAGCTATGCAGAGAAAAGGTGAACATGGTTCCTGCTAAACTCTGTTTGGAATTTTTTAATATCTTTGTACAATTCAAAACTTTTGTTAATAGGAGGAGCTGCAGGATGTCACGTACAAATGATTAGGCTACAATTCAGATGTCTCCTGAGACAAAAAAGCATCCAATTACAATTATGTAATGCCATGTGCATCAGCTTGTATAAACAGCAAGCTTTCACACATCAAGCAAAACTGCCTACCCCCATGTGTGTTGTGTTCCCACTCAGAGCAACCTCTCATTTTAGCTATCTGCTATTAAAAGGCTACTTCAGAATCATACTTGGCACCTTTCCCTACATGGCTGCAGCTAGCACATCAAACAAAAGCGCTTTGTTTGGCAGCTGTAGTCTTGTTCTTCAGCTGGGCAGGGGATCAGAGTCTTATCAATAACAGGCTGTACCAAAGACTCACTCACCGCTTTCGTTCAGTGACACTTGTTGCTATTAATACTCTTCATCTGGCATAAAGGAGGACAGCCTTTAGCCTCAGATAAGTGGTGAAAGTTCAGTGATATCTATGCACTGAGTAAGAAAAAGCAGTATTTCTCCCCTTAATGCATCATTGAGAGTATAAATTATATAGAGCTGAGTTTGTCTTTTTTGTGTTGCATATTTTACAAAACTTCAGAGGGGACCTGTCTCCAGTTGTTTCACCCAGGTTGCCAACCTTTGTCAAAAGCAATGCAAGTAATAAATAATGATAATGATAATAATAATTCACTGCAATAAGAGCCAACTTTTTGTAGTTTGGTTGTTATTTAACAGACTGTGATCTATACATTATAGTTTTCATAAACAATTGAAGAATGAGATTGTCTTGAAGACCTTGGATCCTGAAAATTTGACTCCTTTAAGGAGACCTAAAAATCCACAAACAAATAGTTTTTGGCCTATGCAATGGACCCCCTTTCTTTATATGATTAGTGAATGGTCTGTAATATGCTGTTCCTGTAATTTGTAGCTGGAGTGAGAGTAGATATACCCTTGCTTTACCTGTACTGTCCTGATGGATGACTTCACTACACAGGTCTTGTTCTCTTCACCAAATCAAATTTTCTCGTCAAGCAAACTTCAACCTGTGAACTAGCAGTTGTTTTCTGTTTTACACAAGTGAAAATTTTCTTGTGTGAAGGGAAAGCCAAACCAGATCTTGGCTGAATCAAAATGTGCTTGAAGAACCACAAAGGCATCTGAAGATCCTTCTTTCAGGTCTTCACCTACCTCCACTATTGATTGATCTGTTATAGCAAGGCCTTGTGCATGGCTGGACTCCAAGCATTTCTGGTACAGTGTTTATTAATGCCTTGCCAAGATAAAACATTTCTGAAACAAGATTACCATCAGTATTTACAAGCAGAGGGTTAGCTCTAGAAATAGCTCAATCAAAAGATGTCAGAGCAGGCAGCTATTCATGGGAAATTATTTGCAAGGGACGCATTCTCCCCTCCTCAGTTGTGTTTAATGTTTTCTTCCCACCACCAGATTCACTCTCCAGTTCAAAGCTTAAATGAGGAAAATACACAATTTCTTCCTAGAGTACAGCTCTGTTTATTTTCTGCTACCTCTCTGCTTGCAAAACTGCCTATTGATTTCTTAATGTGTGTGTTTCTGTCCTAATGACTAATGACTAAGCCTTAAGCTCTGCCAACCCCAGCTAAACAGGTTGTGTCTGTGCCACACTGAGGTGGATATAAGAGGAATTTTTTTTTATTTAATTGAAATAATTTCTGATCATGTCTTGCTAAACGGAGACTGCTTTTATGTCCAGTTCTATGGGGACAAAAGGGATGGGAAAAGTCCTGGGAGAGAAGAAGCTTTGGAGATACATGGAATTTATGCTGAATCCATAAACTATTGGTCCAAGACTATTTATATCCCTTGGAATATCCTAAATATGAACATGTTTTTTTAAATCTAGCTTTCTACCCTGACAGGGTGTATATTTGAGGGATCCAGCAGTATTTTGTTTTTCATTCTGAGAAAACAACAACCAATATTCTGGCTTTCAGAATGGATATACAGCCAAGCCATGTGAATGCAATGTAGCTAATTTGCAGTGTCCTGCTGGGAGCTGGTGACACTGTAACCTGAACTTTTGATGTGACCAAAACTGGCCTCAGGCAGGGTGCATTTCTTTTGAAGCAAACACACAAAAAGCAGTAGCAAAACCAAAACCCAACCCCAAACTAAAAGCAAGTAAAAACCTTGGATAAGGGGGAAGCAAAAATAAAATGGTGAGTACTCCTTATCTGGTTTGAAACAAGAGCTTTTTCTAGACCCTGATCTATATTCTACCTCTCTTTTCACTACAGCTTGTCAGATGAATTTTGAAATGCAAGTAAAAAATTGGTAGTTTTTAAAAATTGCTCCCATTAAACTGTTTTAGAGTGTTATAATCTAGTCAAAAAATATGTGCTAAATCTAGCTTGCTTTTACTTGCTAAAGGCATTTTTGAAGAGTGATATGCTGTAGCAAACTATACATGCACATGCCTTGTAACTGGTATCAGCTGAAGAGTTAATCCTTACAGAAAATGTGAATAACATTGACTAGAGCTCATGTGATTTTCTGTTTCCCTGTTGAATAAAGTATCTGGAAACAATGAATGTGCTACATTGCAGCTACTAATGCTGTAGCCTGTCCCTTTCTTTAATTACTGCAATTAATCTTAATCTATCTTTGTTTGGCAACAGCTAGGTTAGGAATAACCAGCTGAATGCTTTTCAAAGAGACTGCTGTTTTGATCACTAAGCTTACAGTCTTTTCTTTGATAGATGAAAATATTCAGCATTTTATTGCAATTCGAGTATATGCTCTATGGTTCTCCAAAATACAATTGTGTATTACTAAGAGAGTGGGAAAAATATTTGCTACAAAGGGATTTTTTTCCATATACACAGTATAAAAATGAAATTCAGTGTGTCAAGAGCATTTTGGCCTGTTCTGTCTATAAAAATGACAGCTGTGTTTCACATTGTATGAACCACTCACATAAGCATTTAATTCACTCATTGTAAATTGAGCTACATAAAGATGATGTAATAATTAGGGCTGAAACAGATGGAAGTCCTACTTTAGATAATACACTCACTAAAATAGCATTTGCTGGCTTCCTTCAATTCTATACATTTTAGTCTGTAAAGCTGTACTTATCAGATGACACTTGCTGAAAATAATAGAATAGGCAATGTTTGCAGAAAATTTTTTGAGACAGAAGATCTTAATTTTTTTTCAGTACTGCATTTTTAGGCATTGCTGTATATACATAGAACATCGTGTAAGATTTTTTTTGGTTGTGATTCTAGGAAAATACAGTGAAGGAGCTATCTTATGGGAACAAGCTTAAATTTTTCCACTGAGTGTCAGTGAGTATAACTTCACCCCATACAGGCTGAAGGACCATGAGCTGCTGTGGTCTCAGCTGCGCAAAGATCAGCCCCTTGGGTCATCTTGTCTTTACTTTGATTATGTGAAGAACAAGACATGCACACGTAAGGAGGATGGAACACACTGGCCAGATAGTCACACGTACAAAGGTAAGTTCTCTGTTTCAGATGGGCCTCTAGCACCCCTGTAAGAAGAAAAGGTTTTTTTGCTCTGTTTCCAGTGCTCATTCTTGCAAGAGCCCAATTAAGCAAAGTTTCTGCTGTTTTCTGCTCTTCTGGACACAAACAAGAGGTGATATCCCATCTGCCATAGCAGAACTTGACCTGGGAGAAAACTGGAACCTAATGCAGGATTGTGCAGAGCAGGCATTGCCTCATGAGTGACCAGGTAAACTCAGCTTCTGCAGGTTTCAGTGACAGCCTTGGCAAGAAAATACTGAGTGTGTGACATCAGGTATTGTAAATGCTGAAGAATAAAATTGGTCATGGTACATTTGCCATTTCTGTGTGCTAAACTCTAGGGATATAGGGACATGCCAATGTTTGTGACAGCATTGTATGGCAGTGGACAGTGTCTCAGATTCCGGGATCTGGCTGATTTTCTTTTCAGAGTGAATTTATGCCTGACCTCTGTTCCAAAATATTTTAGATAGGAAGAAACTACCTGGATTTTCTGACCTTCTACATGTCTATTTTTCCTCAGCATGGGTAAGACATAGACCTGTTGCAGAGGGTCAAGAGGAGGATCACAAAGATATTCAAGTGGCTGGAGCACCTCTCCTGAAGACAGGCTGAGAGAGTTGGAGTTGTTCAGCCCGGAGAAGGAAAAGCTCCAGGGAGGCATGGTACCTTCCAGTACCAAAAGGGGACCTGCAAGAAAGATGGGTGAAAAGCTTTAGAGTTGGGCCTGCTGTGATTCAACAGGGGGCAATGGTTTTAAACTGAAGGAGGGTTGATTTAGGCTAGCTATAAGTAACAAGATTTTTTACAGTGAGGGTGATAAAACACTGGTTGCCCAGACCTGTGGTGGATGCCCCATCTGTGGAAAAATTCATGGTCAGGTTGGAGGCAGCTCTGAGCAACCTGATTGGTTGAAGATGTCCCTGTTCACTGCAGAGGGCTTGTATGAGATGACCTTAAAAGTTCCTTCCAACTTAAACCACTCTATGATTTTATCTCAGTCCTACTGATGGCCAGTTGTGCCTCACACAGTTCCACTTGCTGTGAGGTGACATTTTAATATTTACACATTGTGCTACTTACAGCCACAATAACATAACTCAGTCAAGACTAGGGCAAAACTGAAAGGGTTGCATGGGTTTGTTTGGAAAATATATCAGTGTCTGTAATATGAATGTGCTGAGGTTTTATATTGATGCATGATTTGATGTTGGCCGGTTCAGGTAGGTAAGACTGAAGAAATCACTCTTTGGACCTATGATCCCAGTCCTTTAACATTGGGCTCTCTGCTCCAGGCAGTGCAGTTGTTTCAGACCATTGTTCAGACTCAGTATGAATGAGAGCAGATTAAAGAACCACTTAGCATTAATACCCCTCAATTTAATCAGCACAGTCACCCAGCTGCATTTGGCAGCCACCACTTGCTCCCTGGAGGCCCAATCCAGCACTAGGAGTACACATGCTTGTGTTTTGCCAAAAAAACTTCAGTCTGTGCTTGCAAGATACCCTTCACAGGGGTGCGAGTCTAAATCCCATAGATGCATAGAAAATGATTCCATGAGTGATTAGTTCAAATCTAAGGGTTTTACAGGCAAGACATGGTGGTTTTGTTCACTTGAGGAAACGTTCAGCATTTATTTACTATTATGAGCAAACACCAGCAGTTTATAATTACTATTTTCTTTTCCTATTACTCTGGCGATTGAAAACACTACAGAGAAAACTTTTGGCCCAAAGAGCTTACAAGCCAAGCATAAGACAAGAGATAGTAGATAAAAGTGATGGAGGTGTCAAAGTCATCTCAGAAGTGAAATTCATAAATAAATGCCTTATTTCAATTTTATAGTTAAAAAAAATAAAAAAGGAAATAAAATCTCAGGATTGAACATAGTATTGCTTCTGACCCCAAAAGTGAGCTTGTTATAAGTGCCTGAAAAAGTGGAAAGGAAATGAGGAGCTGGATTTTTCACAGAGCTCTTATAAATTCCAGTGTTGGTACCTCTCTTGTCCAATGACTCACAAATAGGCATCTTCTGTCGAGACTTGTTTCCCAGGAGGAGAAGAGCACAAACACACTGTGAGGCTTTGTACTGTTTTAAGTTTGGGACAAGGGTGTTATTCATAAGAGAGGCTGAAAGAAGACATTCAGGTCATGCCAAAGTTGTTTTCACACATCCTGTGTGCTAGTCCATAGCATTTCTGCTATATTTGTGATGCATGCTCTGTAGAAAAAAGTATTTTGTGTAAACTTCAAAAAACAGTTTTCTTTACTGCTGCCCTTTATCTTCACCTGTCAGTCATGCTGCTAACTGCAGGCAGAGGTTTGTTTAGCATACCGCAGTGATGTGTCTTTGTTTGGTTTACTGATTCTTCACCAAGGACTTGTTTGTTATTTGGCATTATTAAGCAGCTGATTTTGCAGGAGTACATTTGAGCCATGGATTGTTTGCCAGCAGTTTGTAATAAGCCAAGAATGAGCAATAACATATAATCAAATCCATTATGACTACATTAAGATTACAGTAGAGAAAGGAAATGGAACAAACAAAAGTATTGCAAAAGTACGGCTAAGAACAATGAAGATATCCGAGCAATGTTGTAAACACTTATTACTAATTACATAAGGTCCACATGTCTGTGTACTCTCAAGCCTGAGACTGAACAGACTTTCCTTTTAAGGCTGTGCTCAGATAAGGTCAACCTCTGTTAACATGGAATCATATCAAATACAAATTTATTTCTCAGCAGCTCTCTTACAAAAACTGAAACCATTCCTTAAGTGGCCAAACTCTCCCTTTGGTCCTGAAAATTTTTAATATTGAAGAAACAAGAGAAATGCAGGTAAGATGATAAAATTCCATAGGAATGTATCCACCCTAGGGAAAATAAATATTTAATATAGACAAATTTAAATTTAAAAGAAAACAGTAAATACAATACATAATGGAGAACCAGTATTTAAGATGCATGAATACAGATACATTTGTCAATGCAGAAAACAGGTAATAAATTCAGTATCATGTCAGTTCAGGCCTGAACGGTCACCTCCTTCTTGATGTAGGGAGGGAATGGAAGGCAGAAAAAGTAAATACAGGCCAGGGAGGAGGGTAGAGCACCAGACTCTATAGAAGGCGAATGGGAATAGTTTTGTAAGTCAGATGTGTTTTCCAGTTCTCCCTTGTATGACATTTGCTGTGGGAGAGGCGTTGGAGGTGGCTGACAACAGCAGCCGTCTGCCCTGCACACAGCACACGCTGCTGGCCGGCCCACGCTCTGCCAGCAGCTCTGCCCTGCCACAGCACACACACGAGGGGCACTTGCAGCAGTGTGCAAGGTCCAACCAGCCAGAGAGGCATCCTGGCTACAGAAAAGCATCGTTTTGAAGGGAATGGTCTCGTGCAATAACTGTTACTGCATGGCAGACCAAAAGTCTGTCTTTCCCTGCCAGCATCTTTTGATGAAAATTTTAATAGCAGACTTCGGATTATTTGGCCATTAAGTGGATTGAGACTTAGCTCAATCAGTTACTCTGCCATTAGGATCAGTGGCTTTCCTGGGATTGAATTTATATAGAAAAGAATTATTCACTGTGCTCTCAGAAGGAAGGATTGTATTTCAGTATTTTGGCAGAGAAGACTGCTGAGGCATAACGAGAACACAGAGAAAGAAAATATATAGCATGCTGTGCAAATGATATGGTCCTCCTTTCTTCTCTGCATAATTCAGTCCTTGCCAGATTTTAGCAGACAGGCTGCACTCAGTTTGCCTTTCAGAAGCTGATGATTGGAAATGCCAGCTCTCCCCTGTTTTCCTGCAATAGGGGGAACATGCACCTCCAAACAGCAAAAGACTCCCTCAGAAGGGGGACTCTGAGAAGCTAGAAATCATTACTTTTTCCCTGGGTTTCCCCTCTGATCATTTTGTCATTTAAGTTTAACATTGTAGGATTAAAACAGGAGCTAGCTGCAGGAAGTATAGTTAAATTAAGCTTATTGAGACTGAAGAGATGATCTCTTTTGGTCATGGTGGGAAGCAGTCATGGATCTGTCCCACTAGGACAGATCTGGTTGTATATCAGGGGTGGTGGGGGGAGAGAGCATTTCTACCCTTTCTCTGCAGGGCTTTCTGCTCTCATGTAACTACACAGTAAAAATTTGTTGGAGGGGTATTCTTATTCCTCTTAGGCACAGCCCTCTTGATTTCAGCCAGCATGATGACAGCCTTCAGGGAATTAAGTCAATGCCTTTGGAAATTAAATCATGGGGAGGTTTGCTGGTTTTCCAGCAGTTCAAGATCTGAAATGCCTTTCAGGCTTCACAGAAAGAAAACCACTGAGCTTTTCTTCATAGTCAGAGAATGGCACAATTGTGACCTTTTTTTCAGTGTAAACTCTGAGAAGATCAGCTAAGAGCATAGAGCTGAGTTGCCTTGGAGAGAAGCTCTGTTGGTAAACTCTGCAAATGGAAGGGAAAGCGATCAGCAGTCTCAGGGGTCAGCAGTTGGCCCCAAAGGGAGGTGGTGGACTTTTGGCTCTCTGCAACCCAAAGTCCTGCTTGGCCATACAAAATTTATAGCCTGAACAAGCCCAACACAGCAGTCCAGTGTATGCCTGAGCCTATTTTCAGTGTGGGTCTGAGCTGTACTCACCCATTAAAAAGTATCTGGGCACAAGTTGTCTGTGCAGAGTAGAGATGCAGGGTCCAGATGAGTAAAGCCCAGGACTGTGCCATCCCCTGCCTCAGTGTGATCAGGATGTGAGCAGCAGCCAAGCTGTCATCACTTATCCCACGCCTGTGGGAAGCACTGGGTATCTGGTGTCTGGTAGGGTGCCTAGAGAGACACAGCTTTACTGGCTGCAGAAGCACAGAGATGAACTCAAGGCATGACAAATGGGCACTGGAGATTATGGGGTTTCTGCTCAGGCACTGGCCCACACTGCTGTACTCTGAGACTCCTTTACCATTATTCAGATAATATATATTTGTATTCTTGATGATCGATAAATTAGATTAAAAGCAGATAGATAAAGCCTGCTGTATAGGATCAGGCTGCTGACGCATTTGTTCCAGTATGCTGCTCTGGGATCAGATGCTCTGAACAAAAGGCTCACAAGACTCAGTAAGTGAGATGTAAATGAATAAACTCCTCCCTGGTCCTCTCTCACAGAGACTTTGTTCAGATTCAGCTTGGCTGCACTTAGACGCATTCACAATTCCTTCTTTTTTTTAAGGGGAGAAGAATTTTCACATAGCATTTAAAGAGCAACAAGTTAATGAAGCATTTTTATGATGAAAAAATAGCTTGTACTTATCTATGTGCATTTTTTTGTGAATACAAAAATACAGCATCCTCCTACATATATTTACCTTGACATCAGCATATACACTTACCGAATATTTGTTCAGTTTCCCCCATAATTTAATATGGAGATCTCTAAGAATCCCTTTCTTGGTATGCCCTCTCTTCTCCTCTCTCATATCACTTCAATAAAAAGCCAAAATCCATGAGAGTATAATAATGCTGTACAAGCATCTGGAATGTGAAAAGAAGTGAAAGAAAAACAATTTCCCTTACACAAAACTGTGAGGGATAAAATGAAGGCTCATCAGCTCTGTGTAAAGAAGCAGAGATTCAGGTCAGGTATAAACCTTCTCCAGTGCTAAAGCAGATCAGGTTGTGGAATTAATCACCTGAAAAGATCACTGAGTCACATCAAAGGAGGGATTGTGGAGCTGGAGGCTGTGGAAATTGCATTGGCATTAGGATGCAGCAACAGAGCCCAGTAAGGCTGGCTCAGCTGCCTGACCCTGCCACCTCCACCTGGGGGTCAGTTTTCATTTCATGCACAATTAAATGTGACTTTTGCCTTATCTGCATGTAACAAGCTTGTTGTGCAGCTCCTGGTGTCCCTCGAGTGAAGTCTCGGGCTATGGCTAAGCTTATCCAGCCTCCAACAGATGGGAAGAAAGATGACTCTGCCCCAGCTCCCTGGGCCTTGCACTCTCTGTGAGTCGTGGAGAGCCAGGAGAGCTCCCTTGTGGGCAGGTCTGGCAGCAGTGGAGGGAGGAGAAACAGCTCTGGCCCACACCTGCAGCAGGTGAAACATGAGAGCAGCAGTGTCACACAGAGCTGTGCCCCGTACCACTGCTGTTTGTGTTGACCATCAGCTAATGAGCTGGAGAGAGCAAATAGCAGAGACATGTGGAAAACAGCTGGCTTGGCATGGCTGTGAGCATACTGAGCACAAACACTGATCTGTCACTGCCATTTCCACATTGACCAGTTCACCAGGTGCCAGCAGCCAGTGTCAGTGGGAGGAGGATTCTTGGTCCACCACCAGCAGCTGGAGCTGCACTGGGCAGGGAGTCTCTTTGTATGTGAGCAGATGGTGCCAAGGACCGTTCATGTTTATGTGCTCCTCTGCAGTTTTACTTCAGAATTTTTTTACTGTTGTGTCTTTCTCATTTCCATGACAGTACCATATTCCCAGTGACACTGACAGGTGCTCATCTCCGGGATCAAGGGAAAAAAGGTCCCTGGTCATAGTAATGGAATACAGTCATCCTAAGCGAGCTCTAGTGTGATGTCTCTTACTTGCCTGGCCTTCTTTCAAGTGAACACTGACTTCACTGAATCACAAACTCACAGAGTGCGTCAGGTTGGAAAGGACAGCAGTGGCTCCAACCTCCCTGCTCAGGTAGGGCTGTCCTAGAGCAGATGGCACAGGATTGTGTCCAGATGGTTCTTGTGTATCTCCACTGAGAGGCTCTACAACTTTTCTGGTCAACCTCTCTGAAGCTTCATGGCCCCTTCCAACACTGGATCAGGGTGCACTTGAGTATCAGTGACAGACTGTGTTGTGCATAGCAGCTCTACACAGCAGTTTGAAAGCAGTTTGGAACTAAAAAATCCCAACCCATGCTGTGTTTATCTGTCATGGGGATGCTCCCATGTGTAATTGCTCCTTCCAGGACCAAGCTGGGAAGGATACTCTAGAGGGTTATAGCCAGGCAGTGGACAGGCTGCAATGAGAGAGATGGGTCTGGGTGCAGTCAGCATCATTCCAACACGAGCTGGAACTTGGCACTTCATCCTGGCTGCTGTCAGTGACACTGTCCCATCCCCAGCGTAAGGCAGCACAGCTGGTGCCCGTCCTAAGCAGGCTTTGAAAGCACAGGCAGGGAAAGGGGGTGTCTGCAGGCCCCCCACCCCAGGATTTCTGGCCCTCGTGCCTTGCAGCAGGATAATTGCAACATCTTTTCCTCTCTCTGGTACGTGCCTGAGCTATTCCACTGGTCTTTGCATGTGGATTAATGAAATCTTTACTTATTTCCATGAATTGCAGAGAAAGTCTTGAACAGTTGTCATCTGGTCACCAGCCAAATGTAATTGAAGTTATGTAAGGTGAATGATAGAAATAGTTAATTACAAAGGCACAGGAGAAAATACTACTTTAAACTTTTAAGTAACAGAACTGTTTTTAGTTGGTGGCAAGGAAGTTTTTCCAAATTAATGTCCCAAGGACTATCAATATTTAAAACAGATCTCTTAAAGAACTCTCTTTTTCAAATCCATTAAGTATTTTACTACAGAGGTGAGCAGAAAGACAAGCCTTGCAGGTTGAGTACATCTGAAATGGAGGTTTGTAATGAAGGTAGTGGGCTCCCAATTTGTGTGTCAGGTTGCTTCAGGCTTTTTTTTCCAGGTTTTTGAAGGAGCCACCAATATATATAGAGTGGACAAGGAGGGTGTAGAAGGCTTTAATCTGTGATTTGCAGTAATCATGTGTTCTGTACATTTCCAGGTGCTATCCTGCTTAGGGATGTGTTGGTATCACTGCAGCTGGTCTCCCAGGCTGGACACTCAGTAGCTCTAATCCTGGAGAGATACCCGTGTTCGGCTTGTGTTGTGTTTGCATGAACAATCATCATTATATCAAAAGAAGATAAATTGCTAGTTAGAAAATTATTTGAAAGGAGTTTAAAAATAGTTTTCTGAGAAGAAGGCTGTGCTGAACACAAATACCTATTTACGTAGCTGCATAGTGTGAGGATTATCACCTAAGGAAAGTAGGATATGATGCAGTTAAGTGTGCATTTTGCTTCTCCACACCTCTACATGCCATTGTGGGAATTCAGTTGCTTTCCCTGATGAAGTCCTCTCTGTTCTGGCAGGAGAGGGTCCAGAAGGCAGCTGCCTGCCAATACTAAATGAATTGCACAACACCATTGCCTACGTCCCACTGGTCTGCAGAGACTTTCTATTTTAGTATTTTCAGTTTTTCACTCCTAAAAAGAAACACTTTAAAGCCCAAAGACAGTTGACTTGCCACAGACAATTACAAACTCCCTTGGACATAGCTGCATGCCTTTCCTATTTATCCTACCTTGCTTAAGAGGAATATCTCTTACTATTGAAGAGCAGGCCTGAGTCTGCCATTAATATAATTTACTATAATAGTGTCCTGTTCTCCTGCTAAAGAAAACCCAAAGTCACACAATCTCCTGGAGAACAAAAAGAATATTTAACATATTTATAGATCTCTCATCATTACTAATTATGGACTGTTGCCTTCTGCTCAGACTAAAAAAAAGCGCAGTGTGCACAAACAAAATGCAGTATCTTGCATGCTTCTTTGGTTAAAAGGTTGCTTTTAAAAGCTGAAACAAGTATATGTTCTGTGTGTGAATATGGAGCAGAACAAATACGGAGCAGAACAGTAGATCATCATTTCAACTGAGAATCCAACCAAGAACCCCCAGTTGACTAAAATACCTCATTATATTATGCTTGAAAACACTTCCAGCCCCTGTAACTACAGATCAGTGCCTGCCAAGTTTTCCTGAATTTGAAGAGTAATTAAATTAATCCTACCTTCCCGGAGACAGATTTGCAAGTCAGATAAATTACAGGGACAAGCAGGTAATTAGACAGATAAGTGTTGTCATTTACAACGGTATTTACTTAACCTACAATCTTCTACTTACAGCTGACTGGACATTAAGAAGGGGAATGTGGACTCACAGGCTGTTTAAAAGTATTTTGTCCATGGTGTCTGAGTAAGTCTAAATTGATGTAACAACTTTCCATTATATTTCCTTTGTATTTCTTGCTGTCATGCTTTGCATCAGCTCCTTGCATGTCTCCTGTTCTCATTAAGCAGTGACTGAATCACTTTCCGTGTTCCTTGCTCTGTGGTTTTTCTGTCTCCCACTCTCTAGCCAAACCCCCTTCTTTTCTTCCTCCCTGTGATTTGAAAAATGTCTCATTCTATGTTGTTCTGTGCCGGAAGGTGAGTTTGGATTGGAAGCCACAGGTCACAAAGCTTGGATAATTCACATACAAATATATTTGCACTAAAGGTTAGACACTTGCATCATCTACTTTTCTAGCCTGGGGTGGCAGATAGCTAATGTGTGCAGTAGCTAAATAGCAGCTTGATGTTTTTTTAAAGGTTACATTGCTTTTAGCTTATCTGCATTATGCTGGGCATGATGTTACTGGCATTTCATGACATCAGAGTTACCTTTATTCTGACAACAATACAGAAATACCCAGAAGCTACAACATGATATAGGCCCTTTATGGTGTTTATGCTTAAGGTAGCCTTGCAAAAAAATGCAGATTTAACTTCTGTCAGAAAAATAAACTTTTCTGAGGGCTGTGGTATAAAAGTGACCACTCTCCTCATTCTCTTCTACATCTTAGCAGTCATTTAGTTCAGTCTGAAAAACCACATGAAATAATAATAATGTTTTTATATTGCATTTTTTTAATCCTTTTCATTGAACAGAAAGAAAACAATACAGAAGGTAGAACACTTCTTCAGCTGTAAATAAGAGAAAGGAAAAACCCCAAATGGATAAAGAAGAAAAAAAAAAGTCCAACATGCCCCCTAATCCCCACTCCCTAAAACACCAAATTAATAAAAGGGAAAGAGCCAGAGGGTAGCCAACAATTTTGAATGTTGGAGAAATTGCCAACAGACTTTGATTAGAGCCAGCACTTTGAAGCCCATCTGGAAGGCAGCTGAAGGTCTGGTCAATCTAATCTAAGAGTTAAACATTTCTTTGCTTCTAAACGAAGATGCTTTAGTGGCAGTGACAGCTTCAGATTACACAAGTGGGATGCTGCAATCTGTAGGGTTCAGGACATGTTTGCTGTACCAGGGCTTTCAGCCCATCCTTCCTGCTCCACAGATTATGGATCATTTGAGAACCAAGGAGACCTGTAGAGATGAAGCAGAGAAATTCGGCATTAATATGTCACTACACATGAGAGAGCAGTTATTTGTTTTGATTCTGTACAAAATCCCAGTGCAGATGATGAGACCATTTCCTCTCCTGGAATTCACCAAGACTTTTGGAAAGAAAAACACAGCAAAAACACTACTGAACAAGATCAAACATGTTGTAGTGAAATAACTATAGCTATAACTATCACGATTTTGATTGAGATGGCAGAAGGAGTGAGGTACTAACATGGGTTTTTTAAATGCAAAATTGATTTTAAAATAAGCAATTCCTAACATTGGGATTTAAATGTGGGGCTGAGAAAGAGCATCTAAAATTACATGAAGATGAGACTAAATAGCACTAAATATATCTGTCTGGTTATTGTCTGTTTGGTTTCAGAGAGAAAAGACATGGGTGGTTCTTCCCATCCCTTTACCTATTGTCTGGTACCAACACAGTAAGAGGGATGCAGCCATCCTGCTGCACTATGAGCCAGGTTAGCCAGGAACAAGCCTAAGGCCATTAAGATCTCCCTTTAATGTCACTGGGAAGGTCTTTCCACTGGTGCTAGGAAACAGCTTGCTTTACATTTCAATCCCATCTGTGAAGCTGTTGCTTGGATGTTAAATAAAAATATGGTACCTTATTAAAAAAATAACTAGCTCTCTTAGAACATTTTATATTGTCAGAATAGCACAATGAATATGCTGCCAGAAAGGGGAAGAAAAGAGCCCATGAACCCTCAAGGTGTATCTCTTTTGGTAAATAGACAATTGTTTATTCCTTGACAAGGAATATTCATTCACCTTCTTTTCTGAATATTTTTTTTCTTGAGTGAGTGGGCAGGCTGTGATAAGGAGTACTTAATTTGACATTGCATGTATTTATGACCTACAAAACTTGATATAGAGCAAAAAGAGTGGGCAAGGGATGGAAATTCAGAGCTGGCTTAGCAGCTGAATGTAGACCTAAGAGCCAAGAAATCCTCAGTACTAACTGTACTGCCACTGCTGATTTATGGAGTGTCCTTGGGGCTATTAAAACTTAGCGAGTGTTTTGAGGTGGAAGGGAGCTATGTGTTTCTATTAAGGTGGCATAATGAGGCTTTAATTAGGGAAAAATTGGCTTCTTCTCTGCTGAGATGGAATAACTATTGTAGATGTGAATATATAAATACTGAAGCTGAAAAGGAAGTTATTTGTTCCTCTGACATGAAATCTTGAGAATGGGCCATAGAACAGTTTCAGCATTACAACAGAGATTGTATATAATTTTGTATGTGCCAGTGTCACCATCAAAGGTAAATACACTTAAACTAATTTTAATTTATAATTAGTTCTGATGGAAAAGATTGTTTTCATTCCAGGGCAATTCATATAAGCCAATATGTACTCAAGATGGGTGGAAACTTGGCCATATTTCCTTCCCACAGGAGCCTTAAGCCAACTTTGACATTTTATACATTTTTAATTAATACTCTATGATCTTTGCAGGTCAGTATTTGCTCTGACAGTATTTTTAAGCTTGAAATTTAAAGGTAGATTATTTTAACAAATGTGCACAAAGATTAAAAAAATGAATGCCTTCAGTGTTGAGACTGCATTCTTTGTTATCTCTGTTTTGAGTAAAACAGATGGCTCATATTGCAAATGATGCATGAATAGGACTTCCCCAATGTGATGCAAATGGATCTGTGAAACTGGCAGTGTATGAAGGAAAAGAGGCTGATGTTAATAGAAACTTCTTGGACAGATATCAGTAATGAACATGTTTTTTGATTATGTTTCGCCACCCGTTAAAAAGCAAAGCATGTTCAGAAAAAATAATCAGAGAGAAAGATGTCCTTTCAGAGACTGATAGTTTCAGGGACAATAAACCAGTCAGCAAGCCAGTGCCTGGTGCTGCTGCTGATTCCCACTGTCACCTTTGACAAGTGCAGCCACTCAGTGTCTCTGGGTCAGCCTCAGTAACACGAGGGTTACAGCCTCCTGCTGTTTATCATCTTTCTGGTGCATTCAAACCGTGCCTGTTTGGGGCAGACATTTTCCCACAGTGGTTGGCACAACCACTGCACACTGCTGTATTCCAGAAATTGGAAACAAGCAACAGTGTGATGGGAAAAATATTTCCCTGAGATTGAATGACCTTCCATGGGCACTGGATTGTATGGAATAGATATTATATCATAAAAAAGACATTTCATTTCAGCAGAGTTTCTCACCTCACTGTTCTCAACAAAATACTTTCTTGAAATTCCTCGTGCTACTTTAAGCAAATGAGTATCAGCTCTAAATTCCTCCTTAAGCTTCCAGTTTAGAACAGGCCTTAATGAGTTTTCAGTCTGTTCCTGTAACTGTCAATATACGTGTTTCAGTGATTAAAATTAAATACATTCCCAGGGTGGTGTTATGCTGGCCAGATTTACATAATCTTTTCAATTACTGATTCTTCCAGTTTTTGAGGAAAATTCAGATCTATCACAGCAAACTAGTATGCAAAAATAGTTTGCATTATCCTTAATTATGGCATTGAAAGTGCCCAACAGCCTTTTTTTTAAATGGAGCACCATTTAAAAATGCCCAACCACCAGGCATTTTTTGTGTTTTTTACTTCATTTACTTCTGTTATCATAGATCACAGAATGGTGTTGTTTTAGGAAAATAGTTGAATGAGTTATTTATTTGGGTGTTTGGGCCAGCTGGCCTAAAGTTTTATAAATTTATGAAATGTCATTGAGAGTAACTGCAACAGATTGAACTGAAGGATTGGAAAAACCTGTTCATGAGAAATAAGAACCCCAAACTTTTGCTTGCACTTTTATTTGCACATCAGACTATCTTGCAGATTTTGATCACTTTTGCAGGTTCATTTTCATGGGTTTGTTGAACCTGTTCCACAGGCACCCCAACATGGTCAATATGTGGTCTAGCTGTAAAGTGCAATAACTGATTGCCAATTACCCCCTGGAAAACTTTCCTTTTCCCTATTCAAAATCATGTTGCCAAAGAACACTGAAGCCTCTGTCTTTGCACAGTTCCCACCTGATGAATCTGAACCTTGTTTCCTCTGCTGCTCTTGGCACAGAGCACACAGGTGGAGACCAGGAAGAGTCTGAGAGACCCTGGGAAAAAAAAGTGATATCCGGGATCACCACTTGGGAAGGACAGAGAAGGCTTGGGGTGGGAAAAGATTGTGACAGAGCACGTGGAGAAAGGAAGGTATGGAAATTTGAAATTCCAAGAACACACAGAAGTTTGGAATGCCATGAACATTTGCCTTGTTTCAATTGTTGAATATTATATATTCTGTCCTCTCCTTGCAGAGATACCTAATTCTTGTATTAACTACAGTTTTTATGGCATACTGGGCAGTCCTGTGCATATATGCTTCAGAGCTCACCAAGATATGGCTGAGGTTTGCTCCTTGCCTAATAGAAAAGTCTGATCTTGAATGGGTCTGCCTGGCCACTGTAGCGAGTGATGCAGGCAACCCTCATAAAAGGAAATGTTCAATATTCTGTGTGTAGAATCACATCCATTTTCACAACATCTGGAATGATTCCCCTGACTTTTCAGGGCTCTTTAGCCTAAATGTTCCGTGAAGTCTGTGTACAACTAAGAGTTGCTGCTTTTTTTTCTGGAGTGAGAAGAGAATGTACATTTTTGCATCCATTTGTGTGGCTTCTGGGACTTTTTCTGCTTTTAACATTCTCTGGCAATGCCTCATCCTGAGTCTGCCTTTGGTGGCAGCCACTACACCGAGGGGCCGTGCAGGCAGAATAAATAACAAGGCAGTGCTGAGAGGCTTTCCTTGATACAAATTGCTGTAGGCTGGGCAGAGAGGATATATTTTGTTAGCAAAGAAAAGCCCCCGCAGCTGCTGCTGTAGGAAACTGATGCATTATTGTTCTCTCTGTTCTGGGAAGGGACAGAAGAACTTTTTTTTTCCTTTGGTTTCTCCTGTATAGTCTGCCTCAGCAGCCAGCATTAGCAAAACCAGACCTGTGCTCATCTTTTCACTTTTTTCACTATCACTTTTATTTTGGAATACTGATTACTCAGGCAGACTGCAAGGCAAAGCTGTGAGAGTTTCAAAAGAAGGGCAACAAATTGTTGTACTGAAGTGGTAATGACATGAAAAATGGAGGCAGGGTACAAGCAATCCACTTAAGGGACCTGGAAAAGATGTGAAGAAAAAGATTGGGGCTGAAAGACATGTTAGATAAAGGAAGTTTTTACTCAGCACTCATTAGCTGGACACATCTAGAGCACTGTGTCAAGCTTTGCCCCCTGCAACACCAGAAAGGCACCAATGACCCAAGGAAAGTTCAGCAGAGAACTTCCAAGATGACTGGGGCAGGAGCACTTGCCTTATGAGGAGAGGCTGAGAGAGGTGGGCTTCTTCCATCAGCAGGTACAATGGCTTTGGAAAGACTTAATAACAGATGCCCAATGAATACAAGGAGTTCACAGAAAAGATGGAACCAAGCTGTTCGTATTTGGGTACGATAGGTGGACCATAGTCAGATTCTCATGAGATTTAAGAAGTTTTTCACTGCAAGGACAGTCAGGCACCAAAGCATCCTGCCCAAGGAAGCTGTGCAGTCAATCTCCTCTCTGGGAGGATTTTCAAGACCCAACTGGATAAACCCCCAAGCAATGTGGTGCAAAGATTACCTTGCTTTATGCAGGGGCTTGAGCCAGAGACCTCCTGATCCTTTCCACCTGAGTTAGTATTGTGATCCTGATTACCAGCCCCTCCATCCTACTAAATATAATAGCTGTGTTGCACAGCTCACTACACCTCAGTCATCACCCAAAATAGCCAGTACATGAACTCCTAATCTCAAGAATAAGTGCTCAAGCCTCCAAGCTCCAGGCTTCTTTCAATATTTTAATTTTCTTAAGAAACAAACCTGGAAATATTGACTTCAATGTCTTCAGTAGAGCGACAGCAGTTCAGGGCTGCAGAGAGCATGAAACTATGGTTTCAACTCAGAAATGTTCCCTACGTGTGTTATATTGAGCCTGAAACCTCCTGCCCTCAGGCCATTGGTCCTCTTAAAGGCAAATTCATGTTGGATGCTCTACGTGGCTTAGGCGTCCAGCAAAGTCAAAGATTGGGGTACCAGGAGAAGTTTAAGATGTTCTTTTATTTCAGATTGTGACAGAGGAAATGGTGTTCATCTTCTTTTCATGGCCTGTGGTTTGCTGTTATTATATAGGTGTGATGGTTCTCTGCTTTGAACCTCCTACTGTAAGTGAACAAGTAAATGTAAACCACAGGGTCAGTGCTTTGTAACAGTGTTAGAGAGGGGTAATCAACAGCTACCAGTTAGAACTTAGCACTTGAGAAAACACACAAAGGAAGGTAAGGAAATTAGAGCAATAAAGGTCTGCCAGGCTTCACGTAAGAAGGATTTTTTGAGCCA
The DNA here is from genome assembly GCF_009819885.2 of Catharus ustulatus. NCBI lineage: Eukaryota > Metazoa > Chordata > Aves > Passeriformes > Turdidae > Catharus > Catharus ustulatus. The sequence goes on along the minus strand of NC_046221.1, from coordinate 40,931,728 downwards.
TAGTGCAAGCAAATGAAGTAATAAAAGACCACCTTTGCAAAGTGAAAATAGGACTATTCATAACTTCAATAGACATAAAATGAAAGCAATTGACAATAGTTACTTATATTCTGTATTTGGAGAAAAGCAGCTGATAAGCCTATGCTAATTTAAATGTTTCTCAGTCCACTGAAAAGTGAGAAAAATTTTCTCATATCTTTAAGAAGAATGTTTATAAAACAGCAGACCTGGGTGACTTCCATCAAAATGTACAGCCAATTGCTTCAATTCTTTGGTGATGGTACAGTAAAAAGGAAAAAATGGGTTAATATGAGCCATCACCTTGCTATCCTGATGTATGTCCCTTGAAAATAGGAGAAAAATTAACAGGATTTAATTAATGAAGATGTAAATAGAGGTAAAAGGTGTGAATACCATTTCATGACAGTCAATATGATGCTGTTAAGAAACCAATCTTGTCAATACAGCCTGATTTTACTATGAATTATGTGTTTGGCTGATAATTACTGTCATGTAGACATAAAAGATTTCTGTGGTTTAATGTGTACTGTTTGCTGGCATAGGATAATCTGAGCTTTTCAAAAATGAGCAACTGCATGGCAAGGTTGCAAAAATGAGCAATTAGTGTCAATAAAGCTTGGATAAGATGAATTTAGAACTTGCTAAATGGCAGATTGCAAAGCTGTTGCTAACATGAAATTTTCTCTGAATGAGTATGTTTCTAATGGCATCCTATGGTGGTATGTACTAGAAACAGTGTTGACCAACCAATTTCATCAGCGATCTGGAATTAAATGCAACATTCCTGTTGATTTAAAATAAACCTGTGAATATCACATATGCTGCTGGAATAGAAATTACAGTGACATGACCACTATATGAAATGGTGTAGGGAGTTTAAGAGTATGAGTGCAATCAAATAAAGCTTTTTAATACGGCTAAAACTGTACCTGCAGAGTTGTGGAAGCAGCATTGATGAGAAGAGTCTCAGAGTTGCCACAGTGCAAGCAGAATCCCCCTGTGATGCTCTGGCAATACAAGCAAGTATAATGCTCAGCTACATAAACATGAGATAAACAAGTAGGAGCAGGGAAGTGATTCCACTGGAACTGAAATATTGCATGACATTCTGATGCAGGCATCTTGAAAAACACTTTGGAAAATGAAAATGTGCGGAGATGATTTGAAGCCTGATGAGTTTGAGAAAATGGTTTATTCGGAGAGGGTTTGATCTATTTATTGTGAAGTGGCTTGATAGTAGCTGAAGTAAGGGAAAGAAGAAAGGTAGGGTACAGTGAATATTTAATTGAGAAGAGTTCAGCAAAGGGTTATTAGGCTCAAATTTTGGAAGCCAGAAAGGGTTGTAGGACAAAAGATCCACTGCTTTTTTAACACTGCGGTATGAATCTTTGGGAAAAAAAATCAAAAAGGGATGGTGAATCTGTTTCTGAATCTTCACCTCTGTTAAGAAGAAAATGCCTTGAAAAATAGGTTTTAGTCAGACAGAGGTCACTTGGTGTGGTAGAAGAAAAACTCCTTAAGCATTAAGTTGGTTAAACAGACAAGAGTCACTCTGAAATCTTCCCTCCTGTTACCACTCAGGTCACTTGGAGATGTCCAAGGATGGGCATGTGAGTGTAGTTTTATGCTTGTGATTATGTTTTTTGGTTTAAATGCCTATAGGGTTTACCCCCACCTGTGGGGTTGTCTGTTCTCTAGCAACACTGGTCATATTCATCCTTTTTGTTGCATGTTGAATGGTTACCACAGTCTTTTTGAAATGAGAACTGTCTGTGTCTGTCCTCAGGTTCCCTCCAGGCAAGGCAAGAAACACTAGGAAAACATCCTGCCAGCAAAACTTTATTTTTTGAAACTTGTAAGTAAGAAACAATTCATGAAGGAGGTGTGAGCCATTGTATTTTCTCTCTGGAAGGATCCCTTTCCATATTATTGAGACTGGTCTTATTACAGCCATCTCCAGCTGGCAGGAAAGTTATGTATGTACTCAATAACAGCAAACATCAATGAAATGAGCCTTAAGAGCCCCTTACTGTGCTTGACTCACCTTTATTGATGCAGTGGTATGCGAACTGCATTTCCAATAGCTGATGGACCTCAGGACCAGATGGAGGAAACTGCCTGCAACTGGGGAGAGCAAATTTAAACCACTCCTGAGTGCCCCAAAATAACCTCTCAAGCAGTCATGGTTACAAGAGGAAAGGCAGAGCCTGCTGCTGACATCACCCAGCCAAAAGTGCTCTTCTGGAGAGGCACTTCATCTGCCTGAATAAAACAGGGGTTGGAGTCACTCACCTAAATGTAGGTCACCTGGGCTGAGCAGTGACCAGGAGAAGCCAGTACTAAATGGGCATCAAAGCGTGATTCAGCCCACCCTAAAATAGACATCTAAATTAAGGCTCCACAGAAATGTCTTCCCTCTCTCTTGGCTGCACAGGGAGTTTTCTAAGTGGCTCAGCTACAGACTGCTCTGCTGCAGATGTCTGCCTTCATTAACTTTTAGGGTCTTGCAACCAACTCAATTTCTGCCACCTGTCAGCACAGGGAAAGGGCCCTGGTGGGCCACAGTCACACTTGCTGTGTACACAAAAAGGAGCAGATGTGATTTCATTGTGTTCCACATGCACAAAATGCACATTCACATGGCTGATGAGCACTTACTGCAATCAGAACAGGGAGGCAGTCTGGGCCCTGGTCATCCAGTCTTTGGCAGCAATCTTTGGACACCACCTATAAATGAGTGAAAGGGATTTCTCAATTTCTTCCCTGCCCATTACAAATGAGGGTTGATCCAACATTGATATCAAAAGGTGACAGACTCATTCCACCTTCCAGCTGAGGGCAAACTTAAAAAAAAAAAACAGTTTGAACTTTGCACCAGTGGCACATGTGTAATATGGTGACACAGTTTTTCTGTGTTTTCTGGTTATAAATAACAATCTGAAGTTCAGGTAGGGCTGTCACATTCCCAGAGCCAAAGTGTCACCGGTGGCATTATCAGAGGGCTGCAGGAGGAGTGATGGGCTGGATCCTGTTGCAGTTCAGTGCTAGGAGGGGAAAACAGCACTACTAAAAAATTTCCAAAGAGCTGTGTGATTTCCTGTGTGCTGTGGGATGCAGTGCTGTTTTTAAAAGCTATAAAACTAGTCAAGTGACTTGTAAGCATCTCATTATTTCACTCACTGGGGAAAAATACCATCTCTGTCAGAGATGGACTGCGAAGAAGTATAACAAAAGCAAAGATTAGTTCAAGATTCCTGGCATTTTGGGGAGTTGGACAGAATTTTACTTGTGTGAGACTATTTCCCTGCAAATGGAAGACTGTAGTTACAATGTGATGGAAAAGAAGAGGAGAATTTGCAGTAGACTAAGAGAGAATAATCTGATACCAAAAAGAAACCTCTGATTTGAAGATTTACACAGTTCAAATAAATGAGAAACTGCCCAGTAAGCTAACAGTGTTTGAAATGGGTTAACAAGTGAGTTGCCACATTAAAAACAGCACAGTAGGTGACATCAGAAGTAGCTCTTTGAGCAACGAAAAAAAACCAGACCGCCATGAAGTTTTACATGAAAGAGGACCTTAGATTCTTAATACACATAACATATCTTAACATAAATATGTTTATCTTTCTAATATGTATCTTCTGCCTTTCATTGTAGTTCTCGGTTTTACCTCTTGTCTCAGACTGAATTAAGAGTCTGTAGTAAATATCATTTTTCCATTCTCACATAGGCTGGAAGACACTTAAAAAACACCTTCAGAGCGTGCTTAAAAACACCTTCAGAGACTAGACATAGAGGATGTGTGATGGAAAGAACCCAAAGATGTGCATTATTTCTGTAGTGAAATAGAACCTGCAGTAGTACTAGCAGAGGGAAGCGTCCTGGTGGTACCAAATAAAACGGGACAAATATGTATGGCAAGCACAGTATGTCTCAACCCACACTCTGCCAAGTGAGACCCAGTCAGCAGGCAAAGGAGGGAGCACACAGGCAAATCAGCAGTGACATGCAGGATCTGTTCCAGCAGAAGTGGATATTGGACTGGGCCTTGTTATGTGCAAGCACAAGTGATTGATGAAAACTACACTATTGTGAATTGTGGAAATTGCTAATGTAACCAAGGTGAATGGCCTTTACCACTTGTGTTTTCCCAAATCCATTTGCTGGAGCCAAGATTCTGCTTGTGCATCTGCAGTGCTGCCTCCCTTTGTGCTGGAATTGTTTCATTCTGAGTTCATGTTCCCAAAGCCCTGCTCTGCCATTTGCCCTCAGTGTTCCTCTCTCTCCTCCAGATTTTGCAGTATCATTGCTCTGACATCCCCAGCATGATCATACCAACATTATCCTGTCTGTTTTTTCTTTCTGACAGCCACTCACAGGAAATTCTCATCTGAAGGAGGATTTGTGAAGAGACCGTTGTCTCTGTGTGTTGTCTCTGACTTGTTCCCTTTTTGCAGTTCCTGTCATAGCTCCTTGCTGCTCAGTCTCAGTTCTGTGATGAATCTAATCTGCTTCCCCCTGCTCCTTGACTGAAGATACCTTCACAGCTGTTACTCAGTGCATAGCAAGGGAGACAGCTCCAACTTATTACTCTCTTTTAAAAGCAATAGCTTTGTGCAGAATGTTTTCTTTCTTGGGGGTTGGAGTAGATGATCTCCAGAGGTCTCTTCCAGCTGTAACAATTCTGTGAATCTATGTTTCTTCCCTTTTAAGTAACTCCTTACTTTGCAGTTTGAAGTGGGCTCCTCATTTCTCAGCCCAGCTTTGGATCCTAGGGTTTGGAAAGAACCAATATCTCTTTCACTCAGTCACCAAAGTCACCTTCTTTAATCTGGAAAATATAGTATTTGCATTGGTAAAATTCACTAAATGTCTTTAATGTGACTATATGCATGTGTCCATTCACACTGAGGTATGAGCCTGGAGGCAGCAGTCAGAGGATTGAGCAACCTGTCCCCATACTCCTTCCATCACAGTGCTTCATAAAGTCCCACCACATTTTCTACAGACCTACCCCTTGATTGTGATTTCTGTCAGGGCAGCTGGACTGTGTGTCCAGCTCTTATATTTAAAATCAATTTGCTTCATCAAAGAGTTTGTTGGCGTGAGTCAAATAAACCCCTTCAACACCTTCTTCAGACTATTTCTCATCGAAGACACCTCTTTTTCCCTTCTAAAAAGGGGATGCTACAAATACATTTTCCCCTTCTAATACCACAGTCCTTGCTTGGCAACTGCTTCCTCAGCAGTGGAATTTCTTGGTGTTGATGTAAAGGGTCAACCACACTCCTCAAGGTCATATGGCCCCCATCCAAGATGTGCAAATTCTTCTCCCAGCTCTGCTAGAATGCTGACACATTCATTACAGAGAGCTTGGAATTGAACAGTAAGGGGCAAAAAACCTGCTTATTGAGGTGCTCTGTGAACACATTTTTCTCTGCAATGAAGTGGAGAAGAGAAAGTGGAGAGATGTGAAATTATCCTCACCATTTCTACAAGGGCTCACAGTGAAGTTGGACTTTATTTTTAGCTCTTTATCTTTTTTTTTGCCATTTATTATTTATTTCACATCTTGAGAGAGGCCACTCTTGCTCATCTGAACTTCCAGGCAGTCAGACTTCAGCTCATGCCTTTCCCTGCTTTGATTATGTATGGTCCAATAAGCCTGACTACTGCTGGCAGACTCCCAAAGTTTCATTTGCTAGAAAATAAGCCTAATGCCCATTATTTTATCCCCAAGGAACTTCAGGTTTCCAGACAGCTTTCAAATTTGCGATTAGGAGGCATAAACAAGCCAGTTGATTAATTACAAGAGGTGTTTTATACATTAGATTCCATTTTTCAGCTGCTAAGTAAGAGGGAAAACTTCCTCACCTGCCAAAAGAGTGCCTGTTTGCTCTTGTGACTGCTTTGCATGGGAGCAGGCTGCTCTCTCTTTGAAATTGCTGTTAACAAAGAGGAAAGATTTCTAATTTGAGGAAACAATGAAGAATGAGCAGAATGAGGCTACCACCCCCACTGTCCTTGCTGGTGGCTCTTCACCTCTGGGTCCTGGATGACCACACAATGAATCAACATGCTTTTCACATACTGCTCTTATTTCTCTCTATTCATTTGGATGGAGGCTAACAAAACCCCAGCATCAAATGACCACAGTCAGAGTTCATCTTCATTGGCTGGGAGGCTGGGAAAGCCTGTCTCCTGCTTTCCATGAAGGCACACTCACCCATAGCAACACCAGTGATTCCCAGGATATGTGTTGTTGTCCTGCTGTCTTTATAATGGTGTCTCACCCCAAGGCTGCTCAACCTGCCCACACTTGAGGCAAGCTCAGCCTAAACATGGCATTAGAAAGGGCATCATAGGAGCCCTTCAGTGTCTGTCAGGTTTGTGTCAGAAATCCCAGGGTCCCTATCTCTCCTTCCTAACTTGTGTCTTCACAACTCCTGATAGTACTGACTTCATGGGGCTGGGACACCCTTCCTTTCCATGCAGGAATGCTGTCTTTGCAGGTGCAGTCTTTGTCTGCTGCTCTTCCTCCATTTCACCAGCAAAGGTCCTCCTCTGTTAAGGTAAGCCCAGCCCCAGACTGAGAAGGAGAAGGGAGAACTAGGCCTAGGAAGGATTTATCTGTAACACCTCTCTAACAGCATCCTATTAATTTCAGCAACTTCTTCCAGCATTTCCCCATGGACAGAAGTTTTTAGTTGCCTTGTAAGAAGACAATTTTTTCACTAAGTGAAATTGATCTTGCTACAAGAAGCAGTGGTAAATGACATCTGTTAATCCCTATCCCTGCATCATTCCCAAGTGGTTAAAAGCTCTGAGTGCAGAAGACAGCAGAGAAGGGGGAAGGGCAACTAAGTGATGCCACAAAAAATGAAAGCCATCTTGAAACAGAACATTAGAGTATAATTGAAAGCAGCTGCACTTTTTAGTTTAATGCCCATCCTAGATACAAAATGAAAACAGTAGCTACAATTGTAATGAAATAAAGGCTTGAAACAGTCCTAACTAAGAGTGAGATCTCGCATATCACAAGTCGGGTCTTCTGCTGGCTTCTGGAGAAAGGAGTGAAGGTCACTTGGCATTTGCCAATGTCATATCCTGACATTTCTAAACAGTTCTAGTAATATACCATTCAAAGACTACAATGGCTACAAAAGGTGACTGAAAATGCTATGAATGACCAAAAGTTAAAAGTAGGAGATCTCAGAATAGATTAATGGTCTATGCATAATAGTGGGGCATAATAGTGGGGTGTAATAGTGGGACATACGTAGAAAACTCCAGTACCTGAAAATAAATGAAGTAAATAAAGTTTTAAATCAAAGAAAAGATTGCAGTAAAACACATTCTCCCCTCCACCACCCCACTCTGCTCTGCTATCAAAAATGCCTGAAACCCAGGCACACTAAAAAAATGCTATGTCCTCTAAAGCAAAGTAATAAGCTAGACATGGAAGACCGTGGCAATGAAGACAGTGCATCCATATTTCAAGTGTTTTCGTGACTGATGATGACAGATCCTTTCCTGCCCGTGAGTGGTATAAGAAGGAACTAGTTTTCTTTGACTTTTCTCAGGCGTACAGAAAACAAGGCAACGAAGCATAGATAATATGGTTTGCTGAGTAACTTCTCCGAGTATTCAGCAGGACAGATCTTTAGCTTGCATATATCAGCACAGCATCATTGCTTTCACGTTAATTTAACATCTGCCCCAGTTTATTAATGCTTCTGTTGCTGTTCTTTCTCAATGGACATTCACACATATCCTAACAAAGAAATCCCCAAAAGAGCTGTCTTAAATCAATGGAGCAAAACAATTTACCCCATAGTGGAAAGAAATATTGGAATGCTATTCAAGAGCTCCAAAACAATGCGAGTAACTCAGCCTGAGATTTGTTTGAAAGAAAAATGAAGATTCAAGGCATGGTTAAGTTTATTTCTGCCAAGACATGGCTGCCCATTCTTGCACCTCTACCCTCTATGCTTGCATGCCTCTGTCTACTAAACTAAATCCAGTACTAGTATTCAAAATCACTCCCCAATACAAGGATTGCCTAAATTAGATTAACTATCATCGAGCAAGCGTGTGTCTAATGCTTTACTTGGATTCTTCTATTGATCATAACTGTTTCTTTGTTCAGTATTCTGTCCAAATATATTCTAAATTTAAAATATAGTGTTTGGTGTTGACATATGAGGAATGGCAGGGGGGAGAGTGGGGGTTGTCTTACTTCTCAGTCAGCAACTATTAGCTCAGCATATTCTTGCCCATCTGATTGCCTCCTCTTGGACCTGAGAGTATTTCCTCCCACAGGCACTGAAATCTGTACATTTGGAAGCCATAGCAATAGGAATAAACCCTTTTATTGTTTCTTTGCATATTGAAGCTTGCCTCAAAGGTCCACATCTGTCTCTCCTGTTTATTACCTACTTAACTATTGGCTGTTCTTTGGCTCTCCTGTCCTTCAGTCCACTGGCAATTCATCTGCTCTTAATGAGGTGTCAAAAATGATTGATAATGGCTCTGTAATTATCTCTGCCTGCTCTTTAAGAACATTCAGGTGAGACTATCTGTCCTTGCTCATATGTGAGCATTTAGTTTGTCACCATTATATTCTTTGTTCTTTTTCACCAGCCCAAACAACTGCTTCCTTAGTTGTTTTCTCACTTTCTCATCAACTAAATCAAAAGTACAGCTTCAAATGCAAAGCAACAAATTCTGTACTTGTGCATACCTTGCTTGTGAAGTCTCAGTGAGATCAGTGATAAGGGCAATATACAAACCAGAGCACATGTTAGCCTTAGAGAAATGTGCTCTGGTATGCTTCAATCTATTCCTTCTGGTTATTATGTTTGGATCCCAAATTGGCTTTGATTACTGTGCTTTCATCTGATCTGCCAGTCTGGAGGCCAAGTTTCTGTATTAGAAGACAGATTTTTACTCTTTCATGGGAGTAGCCTCTGAAAACTTTTGGTTGAACTCCATGCCCAAAGCAGATGGTAAAGTCAGTTTTACAACCCAGGACCTTAATTTGGTGTGGACGGAGTTCTAGAGCACCTCTATTGCAATGAAAAGATAAAAATTGTTTGCTTTTGAGGTACACAGAGACATTTCATCCATTTATTCAGATTATGGTGCCTTGGAAATCATTACAAATTTCCAGACAGAGGTATGACCAGGTAATATAGCCTGTTTTCACTGAAAAAGGAGTGTAAAAAATGTTGATGTACAGGATATCAGGAAATTTATTGTGAATTTTGTGTTCTTAGGAAAGATTCTGTGCATTCAAACAAAACCAAATTAATTTCCTTCAGGTACTCTTGATTGTAGGTAAGAACCATATGACTGCACCAGTTGTTTTTCACTGATTTTTTAGGAGTGTAAAATAACTGAAAAATTGAAGGCATTGAAACTGAACAGCTAAAGGTACATAATTTTAAAAGCATCAGATCCAGTATTTAGAAACTCATTATAATTCTTCTACAGACTTTGGTGCACAGACGCACCCATCCTATACATATATATATATGTGTGTGTGTGCGTGTATATATATATATATATGTATATGTATATACCAAGGCATGTGTAGTGAGCTCTTCATCCTGGTTTTAGAGAGGAGGCTTCACTGAGCATATTTATTGGGTACTCCTCAAGAAGGCTGGTCTCACCCAATCTTAGACATCTAAAGCAAAGACCTTTATAATAATAAGTCACTCCCTGTAGTCTCCCTCCAGTCAATGGAAAAAACAAGGCATGGCCCATCTGTCACTTATGCATCACCCTCAGAAGAGGAGAAATTGTGCTCTAGAGCGTGTCTTTTTCTCCCACTTGAGAGATAACTCCACTTTGGCGAAAGGATCCCTTCAGAGTCTTCCTCCTCTGCATTTCATCAGATCTGATGAAAAATCTGGGCTGGTCACATAGAGATAGGTTTCTCCACAGTTGTTTCAGAAGTCTGCTTAGGGTCAGAAAAAAGATTTGGACAAGACACTAATGGTTTTGAGTTTTATTGCATAGCTTGTGGAATAGGAGACTTTCTACTGGTATGAGATGAGAACACAGCTCCTAGCATCCTTGTTGCCATTCTGAAAGGCAATCACTACTAGAGCATGTCCTGCTGTTTCTTCTGGTTCAAGCCTAATGAAATGTGCACTAAGGTTTATTACACTTATCCTTCCCTCTGCTCCTTTTTAGATCTGTTTTTGCAGTTCTGATGGAGAGGTTTGAAGAAGGGCTACAGTTTCACTGGCATCATTATTTTTTAATTAAGTTCGCCCACATCATGCGGTAATTGGACTTCCTGATTTGGAATCCTGAAAGTTCTCAATATTCTTTCAAGCTATCCATCATGTTAATGTCGACACCAAACACATCCTCTCCAACCACTGGCACAGATCCTTATGCACCCTGCACTTCAGCCCTAGGCAAGTCCCCTTCTATCCCAACCCAGTTACCCTGGCACAGATGGATTCTGCAGCTGTTCTGACTACCCAGTCAGTTAGAAGAAAATATTTAATGTTGGCACCAAAGAGAATTTGGTACAATACCACCTTTTGTCCCCAAACTGGAGAAAGCACACTAAACTACCATTGATGGTTGGGATGATGACACCCTAAAAACAGGATGCTGCTATGCACATTTTTCTGCTTAAGCAGGAGGACCACACCAAAGTGAACAGCTTCCAGTTTGAGTAATCTTTGTCATCAGTGTGATGAACTCTATACAGTTATCCATGCTGGAAACATAAAAACATATATAATAAGCACTGAAAAGGAGTGTCCAGATTGTTTGTCAACACATCAAGCAACTTGTCTAAAAGAAAACCAGAATGCTTTATTCACATGAAGCCACACCTGGAAAAATGTTTATTCAGGACAGACATTTTATATACTATTTCTATGCACATATCATGTGGTAGTTTTTCTTTTCCTTTTGTTTTTTCTTCTGTGAAGGGTTTGTTGTTCTTTTTTTTTTTGAAAGCACATAAATATTCAAATGTACATTAAAACTTTTAAACCACTTAGCTTAATGCTTAACCACTTCAGTGTTTTCTTTATTTTCACTTTGGATTTTGCTCTTGAAGCAGAATCTTGGGATGTGAAAGAATCCTTCCTTGTGTTTTCAAAGAGATTTAGATAAATCTGAGACTGAGCATGAGGAACCAGTACAGATTAAACTGGTGCTTGTTAGATCTTCAATAAAGGCAGCAATGTTCTGGAGCATCTTAGTTACGAAGGTCAAACTGTTAGACCAAGGGAATGCCAAGCAGGAAGCAAAAATATGCACATTCGTAAACAGCTCAGTGAATTCCCCTGCACATACATTGTTCACTCAGCCCAAAGCAGCTACAAACTACCTGATGTTTGGCAGTGATCACGACACCCATGCAATTACTGCAGGTCCCCTGCAGGACGGCAGCTAATGAGCTGCTGATAATGCACCACCTCACCAAACCGGAGATGTCAGAGTCTCCTGCACTGGCAACACCTGTGTGGGGAAGGTGGTTGCACAGGGCACAGCTCTGACCCCTGTCCTGGGTATGCCCTTGGCCTCCATTCCTGGCACTCCCCAGGACAGGGAAGTATTACCAATATTTTCCAGGTGCAAACATAAAGGTTCATCTCTGCTAATTGCAAATTATTTAGCTTTTGGCAGATTGTTGCTGCAAAAAGAAGCTTTGGAAGCATTAACTGTACAGTAAATAGTGCTGAGAAGGCAAGTCTCTAACCCTGAAAAAATAGCATGTTATTCAACTATCAGAGTGACTGACATGTTTAACTTCAGCACTTTCTTGTTTTAATTAAACATGTCCCTTTCTTTCTTTCTTCATGAAGAGATGGTTGGCTAAGGAGCATAATGATTAAAATAAAAATTAATTATTCAGATTTTCTGAGGACAAAGAAAGAATTCTTCCTCAGTAAATTTACAGTAAGACAATCTTCCAGGGCCAAGAATCAGCACTAAGTGAGAAGAAAAAACCCAATTAACAGCAGTGACAGCAATACCAAAGATGGGAGCTCAAAACAACATAAACATAAATGCTCTTCAGGTGTTGTTTTAGTTCAAACTGACTGGAAAATGAGAGCAAAAACTTCTTCAGAAACTGACTTCAAACACTGAACTGTTAACCTCTGACACATAACTCACTCCAACCTTATTCTCAAGGCATAATCTTAGACACACATCTTCACAATCAAAATTTAATTACTTTACATTGTTGAGAAATAAGCAATTGGAGACAACATTCCTAGCGTATCAAATTCAGTGTCATATTTGGAAAAAAGGATTAATCCATTACTGGTAGAATTTTCACCCACTACTTACTGTTTGGTTCCTTCTTTCCTCTCAGGGTACTACATGGCCATTTCATTGTGGGATCCAAGAAGTACAAATTTCTAGCTCAAATTTCAGCTAGAATCCCATCCCACAGGAGTGGCACTTTATACGTAAAGTGATGCAAAATCAAAGACAGAGCACAAGAAACTGATAGCCTTATTTTGATCATGGTAAAATATAGACCAAAAACTGATGTGGAGAACTCTGATGCTTGAATAGCCTGAAATTACTGAAACCAAACCACAGCCTAGCCTAGTGCAAGAGCAGATTTTTGGGAAGAGCTGTCCTTTCTTGAAATTTAAGTTTCTTTGAGCATATGAAGTTATCTCTATAAATCATGCTGGAAATATGCTTAAAATCTGCCACACTTATGAGTAATTCTAGTTTTACACTGCCATAGATATATCAGTACTGCTTATTTTTAAGGATAAAGTATAATTATTAAAGTAAAAAATTCTAAGAAACAAAGAAAGTTATGTGTTGCATGTACTAAATTAGATTAGAAAAGGTCAGATGATAACAAAGCCTAACTATATGCCAAGACCTCCAAATACTCATTCAGCTATTAACTGGGCACTTTACGCGGAAGAGCATTGGCTCTTGGCCATTGCACTTGACAGTACAAACTTGGTAACTCGAAGTGAGTGCTCTTTGAGGGTCAGAAGGTTTCTGCTTTGGTTCACTTTCCACATTTGTCAGAAGCAGCCAGTCTGAGTGCAGACAGAGACCAGAGCCACATGCGTGGCTCTTCCCCTCTTCTCCAACATTTGGCAACGTGTAGCTGGCAACCACCTTGTGAATCAAATTCTTGATTCTGACAGAATCAAGTTCTGTCAGAGTTTTCAATAAATTCAGAAACTGGAGATGAGAAAGGGAAGGCAGCCTTTTGCATTCCCTCCTGGTGGTAAGGATCCTTCTTAGAATTAGCCAGGACTTGGCTTTCCAGGAGGTACTCCTTAAAACATGATTTTGGTCTCAACAAACATTGCCAAAGTAATTAATGCACAGAATTCAGAGTAAAATAGGATCTTACCATTAATCACCTCATTTAAAAAGGAAAGTATCCTCCTTATGTGCTTGAGGACTTTGCCTTTGTTGGGGTTAACCCATGGGTCTCCTGTTAGCATTTTCTGCTCAATTAGCTCTTTCAAAGGGATTACTGAATCTACACAGATATTGTGTAATCTAGGTTAAGTCAGGAAATAGCATAATGAGAAGCAGTTACATTGAGAAGGGAGGTCAAAAAAAGCAGCAACAGGAACTCAGGAAATATGAGGATATAAATAAAAGGACAGGTGCTATCTTCAGTCATGTAATGTGATTTCGACTCAGTAATTGACCTAAAAATAGATGAGACTAAAAGAAAACATTCTGAAAAGCACAGTAGAGGCCATAATCTCAGCTGGTGTAATTCAATGTACTTCCAGAGGAATGAGTACAGAAGTGAATCACTACAGCAGAATAATAATAACCTATATATTTATAGAAGAAATGGCAAAAATAGCACTTGTCAAAAAACATTACTCAAAGCTAAAGCAAAATGCTTATCGAAGTAGACCACATTCTGAGAACAGAGCTGTGATTACTATATTATGATTACAGTAAAGGCAGGCGATGCACAGTCTCAGTTAATTTTAAATGCAAGTTAAGCAAGAAACATTTGGTAACTATGATACAGATGGTAACAATCCTAAAAAAGAAGGGATCATGTTTATATTTTCCTTCATGGCAGTATTTTTGGTATGACAATGGCTAAGTCAGAACAAATACTTAAGTGGATCCTGCTCAGCTGGGTATATATCTGATCACATTTCAAACCTTGCCAGTTTTGCCTTGGATATAATTATCTCAGGCTCTGGAGAATTACTGAAGGAATTTTACTTACCAGAGGCAACTGGTGATTTTAAAGGATGGGTATTCCCCATCAGCCTGTGGACAAAAGGAAACCAAAGGCTGAGACTGCCTCAGACAACATAAACCTGACTTTTAGACTTCTTGCTTTGAAATGAGATATCAGATCTCCAATCTTGCCTGTCTCAAAAACACCCTGATCAGCTCCTGAGAAATTTCACTGTTGAGAAAACTTGAGAGACAGAATAGATGAGGAAATGCTACTTTCCTCTTTGATTGATATTTTTTTTTTTCACTTGAATAGAAAACTTTCGTAAAGTTGGAAAAATTCTGCTCCAAGAGGAGTAAACAGGAGGAGAAATATGCTTTCTGGCTGCTATCCCTCAGGCCAAGAATACTGTTAAATCTGTGCTTTAATCACTGGCATTTTATGCAACCATCTATAATTAAAAGCAGAGTTTTCACCCAAAATGTATCTTATGCAAGCAACATATGTTTTGTGCAAGTGAGCTTAACTGTTCCCATGCACTGAAGGAGCAACTTCATTCCTGGAGAGCTGAGACCAGCCTGCCTCCTTGCCAGGCTGCTGTGCTGCAGGGAAGCCAAGCGTTACCCTTGCCAGGCTCGTGGGGAGCGATACCCTCCTTGTTGTAAATCAGTGTAGCACGGTGCTTACTACACTGATTGAAACCTCCAGAGACTGTGACTCCTGCAGAAACAGGACTGTTTGACTGCATAATTGCATCCAGAAGCGGTTGTCTCCCACAGTGGCTAAATGCAGAGCCATGTAGCAGAGCCAGCTCCCCAGATGCACTGCTGGGTCACTGCATCCATTTCACACATTTCTAGCTGAGCAGCCTCCTACGAACCATTCTAGAATGGTGCACCTCAGCACAACAGAGGAACGACAAGTGGCTGAAAGGGCTCTGTTATCTGTTTCAGTAAGGTTAAGGAATAATTCAATAGCACAAAAATCACACTGTTTAATTGAAAATTTTCACAGCTTTTAAAATGTTAACAGAATACCAAAGATCAATGAAATCTGCATGCGTGAGTTATTTCTTTGAGAAACTAGCACAGTCACGAAGTGTTATGGAAGTGTTAGGGCTATTTGCTTTAAATGGAAGCCAACAAATTATAAAACATCTAAACCAACAGCTTTGATTCACTCTACTTGCTTTGCAGCTGAATAAGCTAAAATGAAATAAAACGTACATATATGCCTCCAGGTTAAAAGATATTTTTTCTATGGAGTAGTAAAGTAAGAGACTTTATTTCAAACTGAGGAATAACATTAAAAAAAACCCAAAATAACAAAAAAACAGGAAAATTTAAAGACTACTTGGTCCTGTTCGTGAAACATCAACAACTTCTCAAAAAGTAAAAAAGGCAACTTTTTCACATCAGTTTGAACCAACTCTGCTCAAATGCTTAGAAATCTCTTCTAAGAGACAAGAATTGGCACCAACTTCAATTCTGTGCTGCAACATCACAAATCAGAGTTTAGTAGGATAATATAATTCTTATTGTTCTCTTAATATTTTCCCCTTGGTTTCTTTTGCATGGAATCTCCTGAAGATTCTTTTTTCATTAGTTCTGTTTTGCTTGAAATACTAATCTGTTGCTGATGTGCTCTGTGGACCCACTACCTTATCCTCCAACTAATGTGTCATTGCCTGTCCCTGCAAAGCTGCCACGAGGGTGCCAAGATGCCTGTTGAGCAGCAAAAATGTTTTCATGGTTTGATTATTCATACTTCATCACTTTAGAAATATCAGAAACAGTGCAACTTGTCACACACTGTGACGCCACTTCTATTACATTCTATTAATGCAGATTTTGTTCATGTCTTTTCTAGAGTGAACATGTGCTTTATGTATGTGCACAAGAGGCTTCTCACTGGAAATTCTGACACTGCCCTTGCACATGAGAAATGTGCTTAGAATGGTGCAGTGGCACTGAAATGCTAAGAAAGACTCACTGTATGTTTATACTCTCCCAGCAGAGACAAGGGTGTCTGGGGCTCTGCAGGAGCACAAATTGCAGACCAAGTCTGCAGCAATGACAGATGTGATTAGCAAATCTGTCCAAACTTTGTTTAATAACAGGAAAACTCTTTCACAACATCTAGTGAAAATCATTACATTTAGATTGTTTGAAGTCCCCATCTATTCCATATTTACCAGTCTGTGTTTTCTCCAATTTGAGAGAAAACTCTGTTTTAAATTCTTTCAGGGGGCTGGAATAAGATTATATTAAAAAGTGCACAGTGGTGCTTGGGCTGTTTTGAGACAGCCTTGTAAAGTAAGCAATTGATTGGCAAACCAGTGGTCTCTTCTATGAATATCAATATTAGCAGGATGATGAATACTCTTTGTTCTCAAGAGTTCAAAACACTGCCTCCATTTAAACAGCAACAGCATTGTTTTAGCTGTCATAAAGCCTCTGGCAAGATACATGGGATAAGTTGACATGTTTTTGTAGCCAACTGACATAATTGGGAGAAAAAAAAAACAAGCAAAAATTTTTTCAGCTTTTGCAGTTTGAAAGATCTTGTCTATTGGGTTGTCCCCCTTTTTCTCAGCTATATTCACAAGTCTAAGAAAAGGCAGTAGCTTTTGCTTTTATAACAAGTACATTAAACAAGGAAGACCAAGTGCAAATGTGCTTGAGGACTTAAGAGCAATGTAAGGTCTTTGATAATTTAATTCAAAACCAGCTAACTGGAAATCCTTGTGTGAACTTTAGTGTTCTTTAACAGTAGATAGGGATGATCAGCAAAAACATATTGCATCTCCCCCTGTATATAAAATTTTGCAACTCTTTTGCTCAATGTCATACCCATCATCAGCAGTGGATCATCTTAGCAGATGTTCCCAACAATGACAGGTCTCATGTGAGTGAAAATAGTTTAGACAGCTGGATGTATAAGGGGATGACATAAAACACAGTTTATTTCAATCATAAAATTCTGCCACAGAGTTTATTTTTTTATCCTAGTCTGTCTCAAGGCTTTCTGTTGTTTCCCCAACCCCTTCTCCTAGGATAACGGCAAAAACAACACAGGAAGGTGAACTCAGATACTCCATATAATGCAACAAGCCACAGAAGTTTGGGTCTGAGCAGACAAGCCATTCTGTTGTCAGCTACTTTTGAAGAGGTTGCAGATGCACAAATTGATCTTGATGCTGAATTTGATGAGCAAAAGTGGAAGCACTTCAGTATGTCACATATTTCTAAAGCCAGACTTTCTCAGCCAGATGATTAATTCCATTCCATTCCATTAGGATATGATGTCTGACACCAAGACCTTCAGTTCAAATGAGTAACCTAGAATTTAGATACTCTGAGCCCTCCATCCTCATTCAAGACACTGAAATAAACACAGTTTTCCTCTGGTGATAGTCTTAGAAAACAGGATATAAAAGCAATGTCTTCTCTTTCAAAGTGGTTACTAGCAAGCTGCATGTGTTTTAGAGGAGCACTTTGGACTTTGTTCTTACAATGCCAGAGCCTCTCTCAACCTGTGTGCAAAAGATAGAGATAGTACATTCCATGCAGAAAACAGCACTCTCAAAATATGAGACTCCTTTTCTAAACACACTTCTTCCCATTTCAGGAATCACAAGTGAGGAATGCAAACTGTTCTGCAGAGCTTGGATCTGGATACATCCACAGATTATTCCCCAGCCCTCAGGCCCTGCTGGACTATGTCACTGTTCTGCATTGACACTGAGGACAGAATCTTCCCTTCAGTGACTGACAGAAAGAAAAAAAACAATGTGGACTTGCCACAAACATCCCAACACCTGGGGGACCATATGGGAGATGATCTGGGGGAGCACCACACCAGTCCCATGCACAGTGGGGAAGGTTCAAGGCGAGTAGGCAGAAGCAATGCAAACTCTTGCTGATGACCAGGCTGACAACCCACCAAACTGGCCAAGCCACACTTGCCCTCACCCCAAGTAGAGCCAGAAAGAGTAGCTCCCATCTGCTTGATTCTCATCCCACTGGCAGCATCACTCAGCATCTGTGAGCACCACAGCTCAACACAAAAATAAGGGGTCTTGGGCATATCTTCATCCTCCTAGGCTGCCCTGCAGTTTTGAAATGAAGAATTATTTTATTAAAGAAAGATGCTTTGATTTCTGGCTTTTACCATCATCCTAAACAGGCATTTCCAATCTTAGCGTCTTCATTAAGAAGATGCTAAAGGATGTCTTCTTATTTAAGAGAAATTTTTAATCACCTTGACTTCCAAAACAACCTGAATAATCCAGTCTTAAATCTCCTCATTAAGACCAGATTTATAAATTCAATCAGACTTTTGCCTGAGGTTTTGCAAATTTGGTTTTAAGTATCTGTATACTTAGACATGCACAGGTCAGTTTGAAACTCTGGGAAATTAAAAGAAATTAAAACCTCTACCAAATATTCCTTCCAGTGTAGCTCACATGAAAGAAGATATATCTTTTGTATGAAGCTTGTCTTCCCCATCAATTTGGTGGCTGAATTACAGGTGCTGGGTGAAGGACAGATGAAAAGAATAAAGCTAAAATCTTCTTGGTTTTCTTTTACTTTAGATCTATTTGAAAGCTCAGGAGTTTAATCTTTCACACTTTCCATTGGCTTGATAAAGGATGTATCAAGGACATTTGAGTTCTTGCATCTTCATAAAGAACCGAAATTGATATTAAAGACTTTACAGCCTCTTTTAGCTGAAGTTAATTAGCGACTGGAAAAAAATTATATGCTAGCAGAGTCTAAGACAATCTGACTTAAAAAAATCTTCTTTCCTTCCTCGTATTAAACATCATGTCATTTGGCTGTGGCAATTCACTACTTTTCTATTTCTCCAATCACTGCAAAATTTTGCAGGACTTAAATTTCAAAAGTGAAAAACAAGATAGAGGGAAACAATGAAAGTGAACCATCTGGTTTCTGCACACCTTTCCAATCATGCTCCATAGATTCTTTACTTCACAGGTGAGCTTCACACAGGTATATTGGTCTAAAAGTTGAACAATTGCCCTCTATTTCAACAGGAGTTTCTCACCCTTTGTTGATATCAAGCAGCCCAGCAGACCAGCCTCCCATCTGTTCCCATCTAAAAATGATGAAGTCCTAGAAGAGGCTGGCAACAGACAACAAGGGCTTACATTCATGGTGCTTTATATTTAATGGAATTAAGAGTGATAATAGACCTGAGAAATTCTCATTTCCTTGACAATGATAAGAATCTTAGGTGGAGATAGCCACTGTATCTAAATAAGTTACATAAGCCTGCAAAACAAGATTTTCTTAAATTCAGGTGCCTGCTTGTTAACTATTTGTAAATAAATTCTTCATAGAAGCAAGTGACATAATGCTAGCATTATAAACACTAACCTGAATAAACCTCTGTTTTTAAGTTAAGTTTTTAACTTAAGACAAAGCCTGAGACTGGTATTTTAAAAGTAATTTAATTTTTATAAGTCTTGTTGAGTGAGGGAGATACCTCTAAACTGGGAGGGAGGCATGTTTTCAGTCAACTGAAGAAAAATTTTGCTTTTAGCAAAGTCCTTGCAGTACAACAACAACATTTTCAGTATAGTAATAACGCTGCAAAAAATCATATTGTACCACATAATTCAAGAAAAAGGAAGAAAAGTTATGTTGGCCTACAATGCTTTGGGCTAAAACAAAAGACAGGTTTGCTCCTTCCTTTAAGGTGGAAGAGTTCATGTATATGCTTCTTGTCGTTCTGTGCACTGATGAAAGAAAATGATCTTTTCAAAACTCAGTGAGGATCATAATTAAAATTAAATTCTCTTTCTAATCTACAAAGCCTTGAAGCTGTCATAATTTGAGTGCTATTCTTCTTGATCTACTTAGCCCTGACAGCTTAAGTCAATGTTGAATCAAAATTGTGCCAAACCATTGCCTTTATCAGCATCTTTTTCTCTGGTAGGAATCCCTAGGCACAACTGAAATGGGAGAACCTTTAAAGTAGACTGGCTAAATATTCCCCCCAAATTACCATGGATTTCTTTCTCTCACACTCAGTGAGGATGCTGGCAGTTAAAAATACTTTCTGCAAGAGGACCTTTACTGTGAGAAATGAGAACTGCTCCTTTGATTTTAATGGAATTACATTAAACTGCTGCAGGTAAGGATCTGACCCTCCACACTTTTGGATTTCACCCAGGAAGACATTACAGCAGGGTAGGTGATGTCCCAGCTTAAAATTTTTTAAAAACACATATGAAGCAGACAGAAGCATACAAAGGATGACTTCATTACATACACTACATCTTCCCTGTGTTTCAAAGGACACATGCAGTTGGTTTAAAAACCTTTCAGTGAGAAAGCACAGCATGGACATTATTTATGATTCACCTCCTAGAGAGAAAAATATCTTTCCTCTTCAGCCCTTGTGAGGGCTAGGCAGGGAAGAGCCAAGTATCAGTTTGAAGAGTCAAACTGTGGGGGAGCGATATGGCAGAGTCAGATCAACCCAGCAGCCACCAGAGAGGCTGGAACCTTTTCTCCCCCACCCCACTCAGTGGGAAGCAGCCTTGCAGTAGGAGCAGTGCCTGTGGTGGGATGCCTTCCACCAACCCAGGTCTCAGGAACTCCAGGTGTCCAGGTAGAAACAGCCTGTCCTGGCCAGCCCAGGTGGGACTGGGTAGCTGACCATCACAAGCATAAACAACCTAATACCTCTCTCTCCCCCAGCTCAGCTTTGCCCTCAGACAGCCTTTCTGGAGCAGAGCACAGGATCAATGGTGTTGTGGGAGGTGGAAAACAAGTCATGGTGTCAGCAAGGGTTAAGGCAATTGAACAAGGGAATTCGCTGCATCTCCCCCTCCCTCCCTAGCATCTGCCTGCATGGATGTCTATCTCCATACAGAGCATCCTCTCCAGGCATCTTACCTCAGCTTCTCCCTCCTATCCCTCCACTCTCTGCAGAGAGTTCAGGGCTTCTCCCATATACAGATTGACAAACTTCTGGGTTTTATTGGCTTCTCTATGCACTACTGTAATCCCCTGCCTCAAATCAAGTTCTGTTTCATCCACCCCAGCCACTCTTTTTTCCCTGGGAGCATATCTTGCAGATTCTCATAACCCTTCACCTATCTCCTCTGAATGACGTCTTTTCTTCAACAAGAAATGAAGTTTACAAGTGGAAAAGCACAATGTTTGAGAGACAAGTAGATAGTTTGCCTCTGACAGACACAGAGAACCCCCCTGAGTGTAGCTGCCAGTGAACAAGGTGTGTTTTGCTCAGTCGTGTGCCCTGCAGTCAGGCAGGGATGTACCAAGAATTTGGCTCTTTCCCTGGGGAGTCTCCCAGAAAAAAGTGACATGACAGGTTCTGACGTGACTTGTAATATAAAGTAATTAAGTGCTTCTTCATCATGACAGAAACATTATGGCATTACTGTTAAGTAATGATTTAATTGCTCTTTCATTTTTACAGAAGAGGCTCCAGTATTAAACCAGTAAGAAAATAGAAAACAAAATGAACACGAACCACTTACATGAATGCTGCAATAGCACATGATTATGACAAGCACCCTCTGACCCTCTCCCACCCACTCCCTAACAAGTAAACAGAGAGTTTCCTGGTGATATTGTTGCCACCCAACCTCATCATCTGCACACACAGTTAACTCACAATGTCTAGCACAGAAATTCTTGCTCTCCCACCAGCAAGACCTAGGTGAGTCAAATGTTGCCGCACTCACACAAGTGCACACACACACACGTGTATGGGAACGGGAAGCTGGGACAGCTGAGGTCCATGTGCCATGAACCACTGTGGTTTTCCACAAGGGATGAGAACTAGTGTTTCAAACCAAGTTCATCAGGAACAGCATCATCAGGCCTGCAGTGAGGGGTGCCATCTGCTCACTCTCCCTGAATTCAGGCGGCCCACACAGCTCAGGCATCTTCTCAGTTTGTGTGCAAGAGCTGGTTCTGCGCTGAGCTCAACCCAGCACCTGCAGCAAAAGGAGCACACTCGTCAGACACCCAACACTGCGCTCACGTAACGTGAGCAGTCGTCACCCGCACACCTCTACCAGCTAAAACTGACTGCCTCACCCAGAGTCATCACCATGCTGTGTCAAAACAAACCTACTGTCAGCACAAGGAAAACCATTTCAAGATTGATTAAAGACTTGCCTTCAGGATTTTCCAAATGGAAAGCCTATTTAATCATTGCATTTCTGTGTGCTTTCAGGAAAAGCAACTCGGCTCTGAGTGACTCACTCTTCTCAGCCCAAACCATTTGTTCTCTGTGCTAAGTATGGCATCTATTTACTCAGGCAGTCAGGGCCAGGCATGAAATGTGTGTCGGGTCTCCTCAGGTCCATGATTATGTACTGTCATATTTTTAATTGAGGTAGTTTCCATCAAGGACCGTTTTTTGCACACCCTCAGGACAGCTTGGAAGTTCAGAGCTCGCTCCTCCTGAAACAATCACCTTCACAGTGGTGTTCACAGAGAGAACACAATGCTGCAGAAACAAAAATAATTGTGGAAAAATACTGGAACACAAGCATTTAAACAATAGTGGTGGGTATTTTCCAGAAGCCTGCTGACTCCAGTGATTTTGCTACAGAGTAACTTTGTGGGTGATGCTGCCTGAACTGTAACCCATTACTAGAAGCTAATAACATGTAGTCAACCTTCTTAAATATCTCTTTTTCCTCACTTTAAAAGCCTGTCCTCATACATACATACTTCAGAGATTCCAAAGGTCTGTGTAGAGCCAAATATAAAAAGACCCTACATGTCTTTTGCCATATAAACTTTAAAACATTAAGGTAATTATCACAGCTATGATAGTTCCTCATTGCCTCACTAGAAGTCTGAGGGTGCACCACTGCAGAGCTGTGTGATGTCATTATTTAGATGCTAAACCCTAATTAACCCTTTCAAAAGCACAAAAGCAATTGCCAGTATGGTGGTTCAGTTCACTCTGAATCAATAACACAGTTATTGCAGAAATGCTGATTCCACTCAAGGCAATATCAAAATGTCTGTCTCACATACCACCCAAAGTACATTCCTGAACTTGGAAAGAAAGTTTGCTAACAAAGAAAGCACAATTTCAAGTTCAACCAGGAATTTCGGTACATTATGGAGTGAGAACCAAACAGAGAGATGGATTTTCTTTAATTATCTAAATTCTTTTCAGCATTGCTATTTGTATCTACTATCCTGCAACTACAATTTCAGGGTTGTCACAGGTTTTGTAAAGAAAAAGATGTTTCCATGTACCTCAGAGCTTGTTGTTTCAAGGAATACCTTTATACCTTACCCAGCTCTCCTAAATACATCATCCTTTTCTACTTCAGAATTTCAGAATAGAATCGGCAAATTTCACTTTATTAATTTCTTGATTAGCCCTTTTTTAAAAAAAAAGTTTGTGCATAGATATCTCAATGTCTTTGTAAAAATCCATAATATATTAATCAGTTAATGAATCTTGCAAAAAACATGAGAAAAGAACAAATCTCTGCTGACCCATGAATACTTTTCCCAGTGAGATTTACCATTAACAGCAATCGGAAATCATTTCTGCTAAGTGAAAACAAGCTTGCTTGAAGATTCAATCTAAAGAGCCATGAAGTTTATTCAACCACAAATGTAATACTAAACAATAAAACACTAAAGACAGGGCAAAATATTCTAGTTTGAGTACAGCTGCAACGTGGTTAGATATCCTTGTCTTGAAAATCAAACAGGCTGTGCTAGTGTTCTTCAGTTTATAGTACTGGAAAGTTTGATGTACCAAAATTAACTTGTATCATTCTGAAGGAAAGCAGGTTCCCTATGGTTTTAAGGATGAAGTCTCTGAGATCCTGGCCTGTGATGTATCTGCTACCAGTGCTAAGGAAGTCCCTTCAAGAGGGATCTCATCCATACAGCAGTTTCCCTCCTTTTACAAGTGGCCTAAACCAACACAGTTGGCAGTGCTGAGGTGAGACTCTGAACTAACTGCTCTCAGGGTGGCAGATACAGTGTTCCCCAAAGCCCATGTCCTTAAGGACTACAAGGAGAAAGGGACAGTGGGTTTTGTGTTTCATAACAGCAACCAGACCTGCTGCTTCTGAAATAGGATAGTGAGAAGGTGTGCTGGTTGCTCCATATACAGTCACATTAAGTACATAAAAGCCAGCATTTATTCAAGAACCTGAAATGTCTCTAGTATTACCTTAATTCAACAACTCCTTTCTTTTGCCACTAAATTTAATTAACAGGATATAGAAATACTGTCTAGAGTACTTATTTGTTGCAGTTACAGGTTTTTTTTCCGACACCATGATATGTTTCAGTATTCTCTGTGGCTAAGAACTCCATTTATAAGAGACTCTGCTGAAAGTGAATGTTAATCTGGCTTAGGTACAGAAATAAAAAATTGGTAGACCATGAAATGCATTGAGCACAAAGCTAATCCTCAAAGGAAGAAAAAAATAATAGATTTTGATACGGTTTTTTTGTCTCCTTTTTGTCCCGCTTTGATGTCTGAAGGCAACCTGAAAGTTCGAGGGTCTGTTTTTCCTTCCCAGTTTTTTCCTTGCTTTTATATATTAAAAAATTCCAAACTGTATTAGAAAGAGCACGATTTTATAACCACATCTATGTAAAGAAAATGTGTATTTTTAGAGATGTTTCTAGATTTTAGAGATTTTTTTTTAGAGATGTGCAGACAGGCATAGAAACAGACCTCAGTGCAGATTAATTTAGCTAATACGTTCAACTTCAATCTCCATTTAAATATGAGTAATGTCAGCTCATACCAATGTTAGTTTATACCAGTGTTAGGGCAGATGTATTTAAACAGACCTATTTTTTCAAATTAAAATGGAGCTATGAAGAATTCAAGAGATCACAAACTCATTATAAGGCAATGACTACAAATTGTGAAGGATGAAGATACTTAGACAGATGGCTCAACATATGGACTTTTTGTTTGGTTGGATTTTTTGCTTATTTGGGTTTTATTGTTGTTGTTGTTAGTGTTTTTGTTGTGTTGGTTTGGTTTTGTTGTGTTTTTTTTTCTTTAATGTCCAGTTTAATCTGCCATTAACAGGCTACAGAGATTGCTGCTTTGTTACAAAATCAGCTTGCAGACTGCCCCACCAAAGCAGCAGGATGCTCACAATGTGTTTTTAAAGCCTCAAAACAGCATTAAGAATAATACAGATGTTTGATTTCCCAAAAACTTAACTTCTTCTCAAGTTTCCTTGCAGTAGGGAACCCTTAAAACCATGTCATTTTTCATTCTGGCGTTTCTTTTGGAATTAGCAGCTGTGTTCAGACTCACAGCCATCTCAAGGAGTCGCCTCCAAGGGCCATAACTATCTCCTAGGAGAAAAACACAGTCAAACATTTGTAATGCCAAGAACCTACCCATTTACAAGTGCAGAAGAGGAGAACTGATCCAGGAACATGAGCTGCACTTCCACTCTCCTCCAGTTTTCACAAACACGGCTTATCCTTATGAGTTAGAAGGCATTACACCATCCACATAAACACCTTGCTTTCTAGGAAGTTGTACTGTTTTCTGAGCCAGCTGGAAAACAAAAGGTTGTTCACAAAGGTCTGTTAATAGTTTGATATGGTAGCCATTGGATGTGACTAAGGATCTCAGAAAGAGGATGAGCTGTACCAGTGTCGCCTCATTTTCTTCCACATTCTGTGTAGCTGGTACTGGGATCAGGGAGCATTGTGAAAGGCTGAGGATGGAGGTGTACTTGGCTTAAATGCAGCATGAATCATGGCTTGGAAGCAACAAAGCAACCCTTTTCATGACTAAATAGGGCAAATGAAAACATCCAAAGGAAATCCTGTTTCATCTGCATGCATGTGTATGTACAGCTAACAGACACAGTCATGCACACGACTGACCACAGGGAAATATGAGTGAACTTGAGAGATGTATGGATGCCCTGCACATGTACATACTCATGGATGCACTGGCATGCAAAAAGCATCTCCCTCACATATTGCTGTGGAATGGTATGTGTATATTGTGTCTGATGTTTGTCAGTGGGTTTTGCTCCTCAGGTTGACTCAAGCAAAACAAAACCAAAACTTCCAGGCATTTCCCTGTCATAAGTGGCACCTTCAAGAAATCATCACACCAGTTTTCACTTGAAGAAACAACAATGAAGGAATTTCTTTGTAAAAATCAAGTCCTTAACCTTGTTTTATTGAAGAACCTGCAGAGAAATTCCCATCCTTTCTAGACGGAACACCAGGTGAACTGTAAGAGTAGTATCAATTTGCCTTGATACGTTAAACAAGGTTTGAATCAATTTTTCCACAGATCCCCAGTGGAAAGCTGTCACTCCTTTAGGTAACACAGTCTCGGCACAACTCAGTAAGGAGCGCTTGAACCTTATCCAGCAGTTAGTGCTGCAATTCACAGTGAGAAAACACCAACATTTAAGTGGGATTTTGCTTTTCCTGGACTACAATTCCAGCCCATGCATGGGAAATCTCCTTGTGAGTGCTACAAATAGCAGGGAGGCACTTGATTTGCATCCTACTGGACATAGGAGAGCACTGGTGCCATACAAATCAAGCCCACCTTCCCTTCCTCAACAAATATCCACAGCAGCGTCTCAAAGAGAAGCACAGACTCATGAGCCTTTCCTAGGGAAACCATCCCTGCTTCCTGGTATGAGCAGGACTTTCCTTGTTGAGAACTGCATCTATATAATGTTAGCATTAACTGCTAACAACCTTGATTGCCATGAATTTGTAGAGTCCTACCTTTGAATATGTTTTCTTCTCTACAGTAACTTATACCTCATTTAAAGGCATGCTCTCTACAAAAATGTTTAAAACCCCCCAGCATTCATTGTCTGATATTGTCTAACCAGAGTGCTGTTTTCTGTTGCAAAAGAGATAGAGCTTCTGAATTTTCCTTTTGTTTACAACTTCATTTATTACAATGAGTTCTAATGGCATCTCACCTTCATGATGGGGGATGTTTCCTATGGAAACTATTTAATATCCTTGATTATCTTATTATCTTTCTCTATATATTCAGTACTTCAGAAGTAAGTTCATTTTTCCTGAAGACAAGGAGAACCTGAACTGAAACACAATGCTCCAGATGTGTGTTCATCACAGATTTTATTCAGTGGTTTATCATACCATTCCACCATGCTGTTTGATTATTTCCCTCCTAATAATCTCTGCTGTTCGTCATTTAAGAGCTTCCCACTGTGTCTCCAAGATGCTTTTTCCATTTGATTGCAGTCAATTTAGAGAATATCCTCATGTTCAGATGTGCCATCTGCAGTACTTTGTAATTATTCACACCAAATCCAACCTTCTTTACAGAAATGTGAGAACCTTCTGTATTTCTTCACAGTTAGCAGTAGGCTGGACTGCCCTCCATAACTGTTTATAACCCACAAATGTAACCAGCTCATTATCAACTCCCTTCTCCACATCACCCAGGAATACACTGAACAGCATTGCTCCCCTTCTGATTTCTGTGGGACACCTCAGAAATTTCAGTAACTATTCTCCTTTAAGTCAACAGATGATTTCTCCTTACTTTTGTGATTGATAGGTTACTTTTCCCCTTTCTCAAATGCTAGCCTAGTTTCTTTCAAAATATTTGCCCTATCTGTTCCTTTAATACCTGATAAACTCTTGGCTCTTGCTAAAGGTGGACTCTTGTTTCTCACTTGCTTAGGAAAAAATATTCCCATTTGTTTTGCCCATATTGTGGTTTTACATGTAACATTGCCAGAATTTATATTCTCCTATATTTTCCTTCTTTAGATTTCCCTCCCAAAGTTTGAAGATTGTTTTTAAAACAGATCTCATCTACTCTTGCTTAGCTTGTTTAACTCTTTACCCAGGTTTGGAAGCGGAGTGATACCGTTTTTAAATTTGCTTTAGATTCACTCCACTGCACATCTAAACATGCTGCAAGACTCCATGACACTTTCAAGTGTTTAAGCCTCCAGTTGCTCCTTTTAGTTTCCTCTTTTTGCTTTCTAATGCTTATGATTTGCCCCTTTCAAGTTGAAAAAAAAAAAAATGTAGTAGATTTTCTGCATGGCATCTATTTGGTAAACAAAAATTCTATTCTCTTCTTATATTCCTGGGAAGACCAGAATGTGGATCACCACATCTTTTGTTCATACTCAACCCCTGAAATTTATGGCAACTGCAGTGCAAAATCTTGCAACCAAAGACTTAAGAATATGATGTGCATTAACAGTGAAGATATCTGTATCTAATAGGGTACCAAACAGAGAATAAAACACATAAAGCCTGAGCCTTAATACGCACAGACCAAATGCACTACCACAGATCTTACCCACAGAGCGTTAACAATAGAAAATTAGCAGAGAAAAATCACCATTTGTTTTAAGAAAAAACTAATGTTGAGAGAATTATCCTTTACCATTTAGAAACAAAACTATGGATGTTTTCTGTAAGAAAATCAGGGTAGAGAAATTAATCGCATTTAAGCTTTTAAGCCCCAGCTCTACTTTTCCTGAAGCATCTTAAAAAAAATAAAAATCACTATGTTATGCATATCCCTTCTTATTTTCTATCATATGCTATCTCCCATGGGTAAGGAAACATCCATTTCCTCTCATTTGTATTTACATGCTAAGGTATCACAGATAAAAATGTATCAAATTACTCATTTCTCAGCAAAATTGGCCTTGTAAATGAAATAACTCCTTGAAGTGTTTAACTTTTATCAAAGTCTAAAATTTTGTGCCATTGACTTCAAAGGGCAGCATATATGCTTTTCTAGAGACAGTAGTTTTGGACAGAAAAGTGTGAAGTAAACACAGTAAAAACAAGCATCTTCTTGGAACCATCCATCCCAAGCATTTCTACAGAGTAATGCTTAACCTCTTTTAAATTTGTTTGGGTCAGAATTTAAAGTTGGAAAGCCAGAAGTTCAGCTGGGGTAAAACTATACTAGATCCTGTCTCATGGATCAATTAATAAGGAAAAAAACTTATTTATAGTTTTCTTAGTCAATATTGGGAAGAGGGGTTCATTTTGAAAATGTTGCTTGAAATTAAATTTTTAAAACCTGCCAAGTGTTTTTTAAGTGTTTTAAGACTGATCAGAATTTCTTAAATGTTGTTTAAATAATTTTGTCTGAATTTTGTGGAGAAATTCCTGCATTCAGCTGTGAATAAACATTACCAAATTCTTGATTGTTAGTACCTCCAGCTTAGAGCCATCTTGTAGCTAGCCACCCCTGCTTTTTCTCACAGTGGCATATTAGCTGGAATGCTAAATATTGCTTGGGGAACACAGTGATAGAAATGAAACCAATTTTACTCTGAAGGAAATTTTACAGAAATTAGGGGAAGTAGATCAGGAAGTAATTTTGCTCAGCCTACACAGAGACACTACATGCCCCGTTCAGTAGTTTGTTATATTGCCAGAGCAGTGTAACATTTTATCTGCTCTTTTCAGACTCACATGTGCATTTAACCCTACTGCTTTGGGGTCCTACAGGAGGCCATGCAGAGCTTGGGGGCTGGGGTAGATAGTCAGATACAGTTTGGAAACAGGAAAGCATAAAATGCTAACTAAGGAGGATGTGTAATCAACAAGCACCTCTCCTTAGAAAATAAAATTATTACTTAAGGGAGTTGGTGGCAGGGGCAGAAATATCAGACAGTGGATATTTTAAGGACAGACCATGCCCTTTACAAACATTAACATTCTCTTAATTTGCCAAAAAATGCTCATGGAGATATGCAAACAGCTAAATTGGTCACAAGGAGTCACTCAACAACGATGACAAAACAGTGCAAACATGACATAAAAAGTTGACTATATGTTCATTTAAAAAAAAATTTCTTTTTTTTTCCTGTTCTCTTACTTGCCTTGAAACAAGTTTTAGCTATTATTTTAACAATGTTGTGAAAAACACTAAGATAAACAAGCTTCTGCCCTTGTAACAGAACCCTCACAGAAATAATGGATAAACTAATGGGAGAGATTACTCCAGAAGGTTTAAAATTTTTTTTAAGGCTGACCTTTAACACTTATTCTTGCAAAGTACAGTAATTTCACGAATACAAGCCGCACCAATTTGACTAAGATTTTGCTCCTAAACCGGAAATGTGGCTAATACTCAGGAGCGGCTAATACAACCTCAGAAGTGCCTGCCAGAGTGCTGAGCCGAGCAGCTGCAAAGTCGGCATTTTGCGATTGTTACAAATCGCTACTTTGTTGCACCGCGGGTGGAGCCTGGCTCCCTGTAGGCAGCACGGGGGGCGGGGAGAGAGGCGGGAGAGCTCTCTTTCCTCCTCTGCCACAGCCCAGGGGAGAGACGGGTGGGGCCCGGAGCCGCCATTGCCGCGGCCCGGGGAGGAGAGGGGGGACCCGGGCCGCCCCTACCGCGGCCCGGGGAGGGTGGGGGAAGCCCGCGCCGCCATTGCCGCGGCCCGGGGAGGGGGGTGGAAGCCCGCGCCGCCATTGCTGCGGCCCGGGGAGGGGGGGGGAAGCCCGCGCCGCCATTGCTGCGGCTCGGGGAGCTGACGGGAGCCCCGCGCCGCCATTGTTGCGGCCCGGGGAGGGGGGGGAAGCGCGCGCCGCCATTGCTGCGGCCCGGGGAGGGGGGGGAAGCACGCGCCGCCATTGCTGTGGCCCGGGGAGGGGGCGGAAGCGCGCGCCGCCATTGCTGCGGCCCAGGGAGGGGGGGGAAGCGCGCGCCGCCATTGCCGCGGCTCGGGGAGCCGACGGGAGCCCCGCGCAGCCATTGCCGCGGCTCGGGGAGCCGACGGGGTGCTTTGTCCCCGCCCGCCGCCGCCGCGGCAGGAGCGGGGAAACTCCGTCCCTGCCCGCCGCCGGCGCCACGGGCGCGGGAAAGCTCCGTCCCCGCCCGCCGCCACTGCCGTAGGAGCAGGGGAAGCTCCGTCCCTGCCTGCCACCGCGGGGCAGCGCCGACCCGGGGTGGCCGAGCCCAGTGGCAGCGGCGGCCAGCCCCGAGCTGCAGCACCGGGCTGGGCCCCCTGGCCCCGTCAGCGGCCCCTAGCGGGCCGAGCCTGCACAGCCTTAGCTCAGCCAGTAAACCCCGCCCTGCCGCGGTTCTGTTACTAATTGCACGTGGGTCCTCGCTGCGAACGACAAAGCGGCTTATATTCGTGTGCGGCTTATCTATGGACAAAAACCGAAATATTTGCCAACACCCAGAGATGCGGCTTATAGTCAGTGCGGCTTGTATTCGTGAATTTACTGTAGTTTTATAAATTTTTTAATCCACCCTTCTATAATACATATTCCAATGTCAGTTAGACTGGATCTTTAGGGACCCAGAGACAAGCATCATTTTATCATGGTAACAAAGGACAAGAAGAATACATCCTTGTGGATTCGTTCCTTTTGAAAATTTTATCTATGAAAAAACACGTTTTTTTAAAGACAGCAGAGATTTAAAATATCCATTTCATATGCGAGGCTGAGTTTAACTGCATGAGGGCTTTCTATTTTCCCACACATTCAGCCACAAAACCATATAAAAACATACATATATCCTAACACACAACAGAATGTCTAGCTTATAGATCCATTTATTTCCTTGAATTTTTTAAAAGGTTGTTCCCTGAAAAATAGAAGCCACGTTTACTTATGAACTAATATACAGCTTAAAACCATCAGGTTTTTTTTAAATTATCACTAGTGGAACTCTAGTTTGACCAGCATACTAAGCTTGTTGCCTTCTTGCTGTACTCCCCAGTGCTGAGGCCACCAGCCTGAAGCTCTTGCAAGGCAGTAATTGAGTGTAAGATGAGAACAACCCCATGCCCCTGGCTTACCTCTCTTCAGCATCCTGAGGTGCAGCTCCTCCAGGTTGCCTCCTCCCCAGCACTTCCAAGATGCCCTCTGAGAGGTTAAGCAAGCATCAGTCCCTTACACTCAGAGTGAGGGCACTCTGCTCTGCTCAAACTGTGCCCCCTTCCCACTGTGGCAGGCAGCCCACCAAACAGGCTGCCATTCACCAGCTGCTCACCTTGTACCCTTTGGGGGCTCTCCAGTCCTGGACCTCTCACAGCACACTTCATCATCGCTCCTCTCTTCTATCTCACGAGCAGTGAACAAGCCAAGAATGCTCTGGCACTGGACAGGTTTCTGATCAATACATTAGTCTGCTTTACATGGTTCAAATTTAAGCTTTTATTTGGTTTTTAAATTAAAAAAATAAATTTCGTTATTAAATAGTGGAATGGGTCTAAACTAATGTTAACATATTAATTCACTTGTTTTAGGATATCACCAGAGAAATAATTGAAGTTTACCACCCGGACAAAAACTTTCCATTAGAAAGCTCAACAGTGGCGTAATTCAGTTAGACAGGAAAAAAAGCCCCAAAAGTCTCAATGTTTACAATGAATGTTAGAAGTAAACCTCTGGTTTTAGCATCATCCATCTCTAGTTTCCACCACAAAGGCAGTCATCGTACTCAGAATACTATACCACAGTGCTAATGTCATCGGCTTCATCTGGTTTCTTTTGCCTGCTTGGCAGGGATTTCAAGTACTCAAGGTGCCTCCTTGCATCCTCCTGGTTCTGTCGGACATAATAAACCACGTAGGAGATCACCATGGTGAACCAGCCAAACATGGTGACCAGCATGGCGTAGTCAGTAGTCTTTTTAGGGAGGTTGCAGAGGTCGGCGTCGTTGGCGGCGTTGAGGAAGGGCCGCCCCGCGTGCTCGTCCAGCACAGAGGTCTTGCAGATGACGTTGTTGGCCGTCTCGTGGTTGGAGGCCATGCTCCGCAGCACCTGCTGCAGCGTGCAGTCACAGTGCCAGGGGTTGTTGGCAATCCTGGCCCTGGCCTTCAGGTTGTTGAAGGCATTTTTGTGCACGCTTTTAATCCGGTTGTCGGACAAATCCAGAGTCTGCAAAGTTTCTGCCACCCCTTTAAAGGCATGTTCATCTATAAACTCAATCCCGTTTTTTGATAAATTGAGGACTCTCAATTGGCTCAAGTCCTTAAAAATTTCGTTGGGGATAGACGTTATCTGATTGGAGTCCAAATAAAGTAAGACTGTTTCTGGAGGAAGATCTCTGGGTATTTCCTTGAGGTTTGCATTGCTACAGCTGACGTTCAGACCTCCGGAGTGGGAACAAAGGCAGCCTTTTGGGCACATACTGGCTGAATGAAAGCACAGTATCATGAGGACAAAACTTTGTAAGAGCAGACACATGGAGAGGGAACGAGTTAACCACAGGTCTACCAAATGCATGCTGGGCTGTCAGCATAATCACACGACCATTTCTCATTCAGCCAACAGGGTGGGAAAAGGACCGGCAAAGCGGAAATGTGGTTTCATTTTCTTCAGCGGGATTAGCAAAAACTGGTTGCTAACACATGGACTTCCTCATGGTCAATACGCTTCTTAGAAGCAGGCCTACAGAGAAGAAGGAAAGAAAGTTCTTTATACCATAAACTCCAATCCTAACTTTGTTTTCATTAAAAAAAATAGAAATTAAAAGACGATGAAGGGAAATGCCACACTAAATAAATGGTCTACTATCTTAGGTAACTCCTATTAGCATTATTCATAGTTTACTGCATAAATTCCCAGGAAATTTTTAAGAGGACAGACTACACTTACTACAAATTGCACAGATTTGGTCTTTAATACTTATCAGAGAAGATACTGGTTTGTTTTTATCACAGACGCTTCTAAAACAGCTATAAAAAAAAATTGCACTATCCCTTGCTGAAGTAGAAGACGCATCGATAGGAGCCAAGACTTGTATCTCCAGCAACAGTGACAGGTCAAGTGAGGAATTTGTGGTGGTTAATGCGAACTGATCTCAAAACAATTGATGCTATTTTAAGTCCAAATCAAAGTACTTCAGCAAGGAAATATTTTTACTATATCAAGGAACAAAAATCAGGTAAAGCTGCTACAAGACACCACAACTGCCCACCATCTCCTTATTTGTCTCCCCCTCCTTCTCTTTTGCTTTAGAATTATGGATTTCTTGTACTTCCCAGCATTTTATGAGACCCACAGACATAATTTCTACTTCCAGTTTTTTTGAAAATTTTATTTTTATGTAACAAAAAGAAATGGAAAAATTGCCAAAAACTCACATACCCCACCCTCCAAACCAAGTAAAACTCACAAAACCTATATACGAGCCAAACATTAAAATACCTTATTCATGGCATGTAATTTGCTAATAGGACATATGAAAAATACTGGCTCTTCTTCTCCCCGCTCAAGCTGGCTTTAAAATACCAAACATCCAGAAACGTTTCCATTTTCTCCTTTAATTGGAACACAAATACAGAAGTCTGAAAAGCTGACCTATATGGTTTCAAAGACAACCCTTCCCCTCCCCCCACCACCCCTATTATGGTAAACTATGAATTTCTAACAACAACAGGTCCATTTGTTTTCATGTACATGCTCTCTGTCTTTGTAGCAGCTCGGATATGTGTAGCCTTCAGGTTGTATTTACATATAAATGAATTATGCTTTTTTCTAAATCCACACTGTAGCCCACTGAACAAGAAAATCCCTGCATGGAGGATATGTGTGATTTTACATGAAAAAGAAGAAATTGCATTGCAAGCACTTTTTGCTTGCAGAACGGACATACCAACTGCAGTTGCTGACACATTGCAGTAATACGGATCATATGTGTCGAGTATAATTTCCAACTCATAGCTCAAGTTTTATTTAACCCTTTTTGCTGAGGCCAAGTATGTCAGTATCCCCACAGGAAAAGAAAATTAAAACTACCCAAACCAATCTTAACAACATGTACATGACTTGTGATTACTCCATGGCTTGGGAATGGCAAAAGCTCAGCATATTCTCACTGCAACTACTGGAGAGTGTAGTGTATCATCACTAATCTTCAACCTACCTATTGCTCAAATCAGTGAGTGCCCAAGAACCTAACAGAAAGCTTGCACTTGTATTCCATAAAACTTCTACTCTAAAATTAAAAAGAAATGTAATTGCTAGCCATGAGAAATTGTGAAGTTAACCCTGGAAATGTGAAACTGTTTAGAAGAGAACTAAGCAGAGGATGAAAAACCTGTTTGTGGAGAGAGAGGTGAGGTAGCACCTCCCAAGTCGAAGAAATCCTTCATGACCTCTGTGGAAAAAACAGGGTTTAGGTGAAAGAGCCCTATTGCAGTGGGTGTGTGCTGTTTGGTCTTTGCTCTTTGGCTCTTTGGTCACTGCAGTGCCCGCTCTCCAGACCAGACAGAAATCTGCCACCGAAGGAGATAAGCTCCAGAAGTTGTTTTTTCCCCAGCCTGCCCAAAAGCGCTAAGTACTTGCTAAAATGTGCAGCCCATTCGGAGGCCAAGCTGGAGCTGGCAGCTGCTCCCCCTGGCACTGGGAGCTGGCAATCTGCGGCTCCCTCCAGCAGCCCCGGGTGTTGTGGCAGGACAGCCTGTCCCCTGCAAAAACAGCCACCTATTGTCTTTTCCCTTCACGTTCACATGTCTCACTACTGTGCTGCTGCACCAAGAGTAGATGAGTGGTCCAGTTCATCACCCCAGAATGAGCATCATCCTATCACCTACTACTCGTATTTGCTACCACTGGCTCTGGAATCCTACTGCAGGAAGAGACTGGGGGGAAAGAGCAAAGACCTTGGTGCTTCATTTTACAGAAGCACTAAAATGATACCGCTCCCATCAGAATGTGACAAATAAGTATCAAATTTGCTTCATTACAGGCTAAAAAACCCAGTCAACCTGGAAATACAGCATGGACTCTGCTGAGTCTTCCACAGTACTGTTACACCACCAAAGAGCATGTATCCAAGAAGCCCCAAGCACTTAAGACAACATAGAACATCCTCACCCCACCGAAGACAAATGAATCTATTTAATGTATTAATGTATTTAGAGTGGAAGAAGTAGAGTCATTACAGACTAAGCAGGATAGTGTTTAATGAAGCAGCGCCTCTTCTAAAGGCCTAAGTAAGTAAATTAATATAGAGGAAAAAACTCGCAATGTTTTAAGTTGATAGATAGAGCAAATACAAGTTTAAACCTGCAATTAACAACCCAGTCAACAAAACTTGTCTGAATAAGAACAAAGCTCAGCAAATTCCCAGTAAATTAACCAGAAGAAACACAATAGGACTGAGCTTCAGTCAGAGTAAACAGAGCTTTGTTTGCTTCAGAATATCCAATCCAAGGGATATCTGAGGTTTAGGTTTCAACAGTAAACTTAGAGCAAAAACCCTCTTTATTTTTTTTAGTGACTGCAAGAAAAGAAAAGAAAACTAGGATTCACACATTTGTAAGGCCAATAGGAAGATCGCTGACTAATTTCCTCTTGCTTGGAACACAATAAAGAAAGAAGATGTCAAAGTTGGAACAAACACAAGAGAGATACACCAGAAGAAACACTAATGACTAAGGGATGAAAGACACAGAATTAAAATAAATATATTAATTAATTATAAATCTGAAAATAAAGGAAAAAATAATTTAAAAGTGAACGAAGGCACAAGGAAATGACAGCAATACCAGGAGCACTTGTAGCAGTGTGATAGAAAAAGGCTTTTTGTGCACATTTCTAAAATAAAAGTACAAACATAGAATACCTAACACCAAGTCAAATATTGCAGGGGAATAATGCTACAGACAGAAGATTGCACAGAAGAGATCTTTACAGTCTTGCAATTTAAAAAGGTTTCCAAGGCTTCCTCTTCTCAAGCTCCCCCAAGACCATTCAATCAGGGCTAACATCCAACAACACTGGAAAATGTACAAATCCCAAAATCCTCAGGGAAAGTATGCTACTTTTAATACACAGTGAGATTTCTACTGAGCTTCAGGGGTCAGGTACTTGCAGTGTTGGTCTTTACTGCAAACAAGGTGCAGCAACCATATCTTGGTTCCTGAATGCACCAGTACTAAATTATCTATTTGAATAATACCTTCTCCCCACAAGAAACTAGTGACGTGAGGAAGCTTTAGTGCCTCCAACTACCAACAGAGTCAACCAATTCCCACAGAAAGTCCAGGACAACACTGTCTACAATATTAATTTATGTTGTTTTGTCTTCAGAGAAAGATACAAGAGGATAGGAAATCCTATAACCATCGCACAGAACAGCTGAAAAATGACAGAGATGTTTTGTTGTTTAGGGCAATACTAAGAAAACAAAAGATGTAAAAAAAGACAATCATATATGTGTAGCTAAAGATGTCTGACTAGGGGAAGGGGTTTCTACTGCAGGGTTGAGACTTCCAGAGTCCACACGGCAGCTTTGGTGACCACCCAAGTACTCACACATCCCCTGCCTCCATAAAAAAGATGGAACAGCTACCAAATCCTTGCACTTGAGGGCCAGCCACTGCTCTCAGAGGACTCAAAAGCAGAGACTACAACCAACCTTGAGAGGTATTCTGCCCACAGTATTTCAAACACACCCCCACACAAAATCCCCTCAAACCTCAGGCGAAATCAGTGCAACCACTTGCTGATGACACTCTTCCTGCAAATTTGTATCTTTAAGATGTGAGAGAGGGATTTACTTCCTATTTGGTCAGCAGATGCCCACTCCACACATTGTGTATCTACATTTTAGTAGGGTCCTTCAAAAATTACTTCCTAGCACTACAAAAATTATCTGTGACATAAAATATCTTTGTTCAAGTTGATCCAGTAGGACAACACTTCTACTTGGAATTTCACCTGAGTTCTCAGACAGTGCCAGATGAACTCTCAAAAATTTCTTTTGTGGAAAAATCAAGACCTTCTCCTGACAGCTCTTCATCAAGCAAGATCTCCCATGATAAAGACAAAACCATGACCTAAAGTATTCAATATAAATGTTTTTACGGGAAGATTCCTGTAACAAATCACAGAATGAGGGCCACAAATTAAGTCTGTAGAACAGGATCACACAGGTACATGCCAACACAAGAGCCCCTAGACTCACACACAGCATCCTCATTCATTTTGCCTGCTTGTCAAACATTGATGTGAAGAATAAGCAGCAACCCTCTGCTCACAGTACCACACTGGCCTTCACCAGATCACAGACTGTAAGGACTCAGTGACAAGAGAAATAGGAGACTTTAATTTTTGTTGTTATAATTCACAAACAAGCAAAAATGGGAAAATGGTAAAAGATCTCATCCTAAAAGCATCTTCATTCCATAAGCTGACAAGCATAGGCATTGTGCAGAACACACCCTCCTAGCAATAACACCTGGATAAATATTGCAGGTATTTTAGAAGATGCTATTTTGCTCTTTCTTTGGGATACAATATCATGAAACACCAAGGAAAAAAAACCTGAAAGTGTTGTGGCATCAAGCTGCAGTTAAAGCACAGTCTAGAAAGTGAGAGCATAGCTGGCAGCCACCTATAAAGTTTTATGCAGCTTCTAGGGACAGAAAGTTTAGTTACAAAGGGTTTTCAGTGCTGATTTCTTATGTGAAGTGGTACTTCCGTCTCATGCACAATCACTTGTGCAGATCCCATAAGCTAAATTATGCCTTCACTAGCATTTGAGCAACTACATCAACCTCTACACGTGCAAAAAGGGCTGCATAGCACACTCGTTTCACTGGGAAGGAAATGTAGTGAAAGCAACTCCATTTTCCCTATCAATAATGTAAGGTGCTAGAATA
Source organism: Catharus ustulatus (assembly GCF_009819885.2). Taxonomy (NCBI): domain Eukaryota; kingdom Metazoa; phylum Chordata; class Aves; order Passeriformes; family Turdidae; genus Catharus; species Catharus ustulatus. The sequence continues at coordinate 40,892,861 of NC_046221.1, read as the reverse complement.
ATGTCTCCTCTTCAAAGCTGGGCTCACTGATGAAAAAGACTGCATCTATTATCCCAGTAATGTCAAAAGGGTCACAGCTAACTACTAATGATCAGCACACACAGTTTGTACTTTAGGTTATTGAAGGCACCATGTTTAGAAAGGAATTTATTATTACTGTAGCTGATGTGCTCAAACGAGCAGGTAAGATCAGAACAGGGAAAAGGAAGAAGCCAATGGATCAACCACAGGGGGTTGGCTGCATCATGACTGTACTCAATCTGTCTGGTCTGTCACTTTTCAACCACCAGAAAAACTGGAAAAAATTACGTACAACCCAGCTTCCAAAGAATGTGAATCACAGAGACTGATGCACAATTCACCTGCCTAGGCTTACCACGCTTCTGAGCATATACAGTCGTAAAGCTTAAGCAACCTTGCTACTAACTTTAGGCACAGTACTCAGAGAAGCTCTCATTTGAAAATGGATCCCAAATGGCTCTGCAGAGATCCACACTCCTTGAGATCAAGGAGTCCACAACAAACATCACTGTGTCCTCAGCTAATACTGAAGGTATCCCTGAGAACCACTGCAACCCTCCACAACAGAGATGCACTGCACATGTCAGGGTGCCTCCCATCCTCCACCTGAACAGCCCATACAACTCACATATGAACCTAGAGATAGCTCCAGTTTCTGTGGGCAGCTCTACTGCCTTCAAAAGAAGCTCTCAACTCCCAGTAAGCCCCCAAGAGATCCCTGAAAAAGAGCTCAACTTGTCAAGTCTGGTTTAAGTGAAGTCCTACCCATCAGAGTAACAACTTTCTCGTGTGCCAGCATTGGAATTTTGATACAGAATTAGAAACGTCCAGGAAATAAGACTCCTACAGGGCTCTTTTTTTAGACATCTTTAAAGCAAACTTGCGCTTTGAATAAATATTAAAATTTCATAACTAAAAATCCATTAAATGGAGCATTGTAAAAAGATCATTATTTTAACTGACTTCCAGAAAATTACTGAGATGTTTTATAGTTTTGAAAGACCTGATAATAACTTTTTGCCCTCCTTTAAGACATCAACTATGTTCCTTTATAGAAAAGATGCTCATTGATAAATCTAGTTTTCTATTTTCTATTAAAACGGGTCTTAACTTTTCCATAGTGAATATTTTTGGGTTACATTGAATTTAGCAAATTAACCATTGAAATAGAAGATATGCCCCTTCCTAATACATTGTTTCCCATGAGTTCTCTTTCCTGTAATGCCAGTCTGCTTGTCACAAAACACACACACACCCCCACCTTACTATCCCCCATCCATAGAGCTGTATTTTATGACTTTGTACTCCTCTTTTTTCCCCATTGTCATAAAAAGCCATACACTATTTTATCTCTAAAAATATTACCTTGTAATTAGTATTGACAAGACAGGTGGAGATTATAGGCTAAAATTACAGGTGGTTATCCAGCATGAAAAGTCCACTTTGCTAGAGGACTGAGGACAGGACAATTTTACCTGAAACCAAAGAAAGAGATTTGCCACCACTACTCCTGAACATTTGCTAAAGGCATATTTAGCAAGAGTTAAAACAGAGAAGATATTTGGAGAAAGAGCTATTTATATACATCCTACCCTTAACAAATCTTACACTGCTGGTAACCACAGACCTCTCAGTGAGCTGCACATTGGGCTGTCCTGTGCACCAGGTTTGAGAGCAGCTGAGCCTCTGGAGAGGCACAGACTCTGTGTGCTTTGGGCAAAAACCTCCACGAAATCCTGTCTGGTTCCACCAACATCTGTAGGCTGAATCAGCCCACTAATTTTAAAAACACAAGTAGATTGATGTAAAAATAAGAAGCTGCAGGGTTTTTTTTGCGTACCTATGGATATATGATAAGACTATACCTGACTGACTGAGTGGGTACTGAGCTGGAAATTGATGATACTTGTGAGTTGGAGCTGGACAGGAGCAGCAGGACCCAAGGGGAATGAATACAGCAGCCACTTCAGACCTCTGTGCTGTCTGTGCACTACAGAACAACAAATTGCATGGGTGCGAAGTGAATTGCTCCAAACGAACAACAAAATCCTTTAAAACAATGCCACCTGTGTGCTGTCAGCACATCGTGGTGAAGGGCAATCTCACCAGCTGCACAGACGGACTGCGAGCCAGGCAACACAACCCCTTCCATGGCTCCAGGACAACAGCAGGAAATTCTATTTAGCAGACGAAACAAGAAGCTGGTTTGGATTCCCAGGACAACCTGTGTCTTTCACGCATCTCTCCCTGTCACTCCTCAAACGTGGAGGTTTGGCCGCTTCACAGCTCAGCCACCTTGAGGGTAGGGAGTTAAGATGCTATGAAGCACCCAACCAGAGAGGTGCCACCAGCTGCTTGCAAGGTGCCAGGTCATTTAAATTCCCAGATGAAAGTCTCCAGCAGTGGAAGAGTTTCAGGATTTGAGAATATGGTAGCATGAAAAATTCTAAAGCAGTAAAAAGAGAACTTAATAGAAGCCAATGGCAAATGAGGTGGGAAAAAAGGGCATAAAAGATCACTGATTCTATGAATAGTTGAAATGTCATGATTAATCAGTGCGAGCCTGAACTTAAACTACATAATGGATTCATTATCTAATGAAACACCAAATGTACTCAAACTATAATATTCTTCCCTAGGACAGGGCTCAGAATTCCAGTGGTCATTATGTTCCCAAAAAACTTCCAGTATAGGCATCTATATCTAACTGCAAACCTTTTCCAGTTGTAGAAGCAAAGTGTGTAGGCAAAGGTTTACAGATCTTGAGCTATGAATGCCCTCCCTTACCTGTCACAGAGTAATAAAATGGTTGAGGAGAGCCAAATGAACATTTTAAGCTATAATTACTTTCTGATGGTGAGATCGCTGAATGTATCACTCCTTATTACAGATTAACATCTCAATTATACTGTGTGGGCAAATGAATCAGCACTTTAAGACTGATGGGTTGGGTTCATGTTAAAAATGTATTTGACTTTTTTCCCTTTTCACATCAAGTCAGGAATTATTTCATAACTCTCAGCTGATAAATAATTGTGTGAAGCTTAGCAGATATAGTAACAGATTGATGACAGAAAAATATTACAAATCATCTCCTAACTTTCCTATGATGCCTTGCTCTCGGAAGTCTTCTGTGGTAACACATTTCTTGGAATGAAATTTGGTAACTTGCTGGAAATTAAAGGAACAGCTGTTGGGGATGCTGTTAGAGTTTGTTCTTTTGAGCTTAACAAAGGCTGAATCACCTGCTTTTTAAAAGGTATGCAGTGCTGCCTACTTTTTCTTGTTAGCTCCTGCATCCTCTTCATCTGCTGTAGACTACAGATGGCTCCTGTCCCTTCCCTGAGCAACATACCCTGATGGGAAATATAAACAGCATTTTGTATGCACATCTATGCCATTTGAAAAAGAAAAGAAAATGTTACATACACTTACAGCAAGCAAGTTAAAAATGAAAGGCACGAGATGTAGGATACATCCTAATCTTTAATATAATTTATCACTGTATTTTGGAAGAAATTGTCTTGACAACCTATAGAAGAAATGAACAAAGGCTCAAGATATGCTAGTTACTGCTCACCAAACACATCTGCAGAAAGATTTTTTTACCACTATACAAGAACAGGAAGAACCACATTACAGATGCTAAGGGAAAATGCTCCAACACACACAAATGATTACTTGTGAAGAGTTCTCCAAAGCCTCATCATTTTTTTCTAGATTATTAGTGTGCATTAGGGTAAAAAACATTTTTAAGAGTTTGGGATTATATTCTACCAAGTCTCAGTGACATTTTATGAGAAAACATCAACAACCATTCTATTTGGCAAGAAAATCCTTTCCAGTTGCAGTTGAGTCAATCCTCCACATGATCTGTAGTAGAAAAAAATATAATCTAAAAGCTTAAAATAACCTGAAGTGGAAATACTTAATCTTCCTTGGGTAAAGAGATCCAGACTAAAGTATTTTCTAAAGTCTGGTTATGAAGAGAATACCTAGGAGCCTTTCATGAATAAGCAATGTTGTAGGTTTTCAAGGAATCTGATATAACCCAATGGAAAATTGGTTACTGTAAGACGTCAATACTCAATATTACTATTTATTTTTATCCCATATTATAAAATAACATGATCACAGTGAAACAGACAAATGCCCAATTGGAGCCAGACTCTTTCCAGTAGCTAATGATGGATGCTCCTTCAACTTAATTAGGCAGAATCTATCAGATCAGAGAAAATCTCATCTTGATCTCAAGATAATTACACTGATTACTTCAATGATTACCAGCATAATCAGTGGTAAGTTTTGCAATTTAATCTTGATAAACTGCATATGGTGACTGCAGATGGTGTCCTTGCCCAGTTGAAAATCTCATTCTATTTTTTTTTTTTTGCAAAGTGCAAATCTAACCCCTGGTAACAAAACAGTGTTATCAGTAATTTAAGAAACTTTAAGGAACCACCTTGCAAAGATAAGCAAGATTCAGACCACCTAGAGACCTTTCTTCCACTTTTAAGGGTGTTTATTGGGTTCTGCGTACTGTGATCTTTAGGCTTATTTGAGGTTCACCCAAATGCTCCTGCAATTTAGTAGAAGACAGAAGTTGTAATTAGGCTGGGGAGGCTGTGCTGATAATAAAGTCAGCAAGGCAGAAACAAGCATGCAAACCTGGAGGGAGCATTCAGCAAGGAACACGCTGGTGGCTCTGCAAAGCTGCCACTAGTTTCCCCAGGCAGCAGAAAGACAGCTGCTGGCAGCAGACACGACCTGGGCACCAGGGAATCCTGCAAGAGAGGTGCTGTGGACTCCAAAGCACGACACGGAGAAGGAGAACAAAGCAGAGAATGGCTGAAAGCTGGTTTTTCCAGCAGACCCCCTGTCACAGAGCAGGTTCCCAGGAACTACAATGGGTCACCACAGATGAAACCATTTCTTGGGTTAGACAATGCCACAGGAAATGCAGATGTGAGCAGAGAAGTGCCACAGTGACAGCTCTTCAGCCACTTTCACAAACTCTTGGTTTTACTGGGTCCAGATTACCCTGTTGCATTAAAACCCAGGAAGTCAAGGCTATTTTTCTCCCTGCACAACTTCCCAGCGCGACAAACACAGAGCAATAATTCATGGCACCAAGAATTCACAAGGAAAGAAGCCAGCAGAAGTTATTACTAAAATGAGGCAACCTGAATGTTAGTAATACACAAGATGAGACTAGAAAGAAAAAGAACATACTTCCAGAGCAATTACTCTAAAAAACACTTAAAGGGGAGAAAAAACCCACAAGATAAATTAGCAAAAGGGGACAGCAGTTAAAATAAAGTACCTCAGCAGTTACTAATTCAGCTCCTTGTGCTTTGAAATATGCTACCTGTGTATTAACAGGACCTTAAAGAAGCATGCAGAAGTAGAGTAACTCATTTAGAAAAATGCAAGAAAAATATAATGTGTACCAGCATATAAAAGAAACCAATCCAGTTTGAAAGTTCCAATTAAAAGCTCTACACCTAAAAGTGAATGCTCAACACCACAAAACCACAAGCTTCTCCTAAGGAAATTAAAATTGTGACTTAACAATATAATTCAGAAAATACAGAAAGAGACAGCAAGTATGGAATAATTATGAGATCAATAAACAATTAAGCAACTTTAAAAGACATTCAAGTGACCTTCCACAATCTAGTGATACACTGAGTTAGCTACAAGCCATTTGGGCTTGCCAAAGAAACTGGCTGATGCTGTTTTTGCTGTGCCAATGGTTATTACACCTGCACACTGCCATGTGCATAGCTGAGAGAGCCAAGAGCACATCTGCAACACCACACATACACACAATGTGCTTCCCATTTCTGCACCAAAAGCATCAAGCAAAGGTATCATAACCTATCATATCGAACCACCCACCACAAAAACCACATCCCCCACTTCTAATATTTTAATCCATGAGCAGCTTCAAATAACTGTAATTTCTTTTTCATTAGCTTGCCAAAGAAACTTATCTCTTTATTTTTCCTGTCCTAATAATAGATTTTCCTTCTATATTTAGGTATCATTGTAATTCCAAAATCTTAACATGTGGTATTCTGGAATAGTCAAACACAGGGATTTTGTACTTCCATGAAAGCAAGATTACCAGGTTCCCATCAGGACCCGCTTTAGCTCTGCTGTCTGCTACTGCCATTAGAAGCTGAGGAAAAAACTAGCCCAAGCACAACTTCTGCAGCCCTGCTTCAGGTTAGGATCTCCCAAGCAAGCAAAATCTAGTAGTGTAAAGCTTCAATGCCATCTTGCGCTGCAGCACTTCCCTAATTAAGAATTTAAGACCAGATGGAGCCATTAGATCATCTAATCTGACCCCCTGCCTACCACATGACGTGTCATTTTACCAATAAACCTTATATTGAGCCCAGAAATTTAGGTCAGACTGAAGCATGTCTGAACTGAGAAGACTTCTGCGTGCCCAGGGCAATACATTTTGTGTCCACTGTTCCTGCAGCATGCTGTATCAACAATCACCATAAGAGTTAAATTACTCTAGCAGACTTACCTGCTCCACCAGGATCCAGACACCAAACAAGACAGTCTGTTTTCAAAAGAAAGGCTATATTGAAAGATAATGTTCATCATCAACAGCTGCATGTTACCACTTTCTCCAAACGAAAGTTAGACAAACTGGCTATTTTTTAATCTGCTGGTGAGTTACATCAGGCCCTCAGCTGCCATTAAGGAACTTTTCAAATTACATGTGTTACATCTCAGCAACAATCAGCATGTTTTCATTTTGAAGTAAGTGCTCTGGAGCATCCCCAAGGCTTCCCAGGAAGTCAGGTTATTTATTTATTTATTTTTAACCATGTAGTACTTTTCCAAAGTCATTAAAAACTTGCTGTATTAAGTTTCTCTTCTGAGGACATAGGTTGCAGGCTGAAATACTTCAAGGGTTCTCTGACCCTTACTCAGCAAAAATCTTCAGCCTGTTCACAGCTCATCAGATTGGTGAGAGGCAAGCGAGACTTCAACGTTCATGGTGCTGAAATAAGAATTATCACCAACTGCAAAATAAAAGAAACAGCTCTAAAGAAAAAAATCTGCTTTTCTCAGTGGAAATAAACACCAGCCTTTATCAGACATGGAATCTAGCCGTGAAAAAAAAAACAAAACCAAAACCGAGGCACAGATGCTCGACATTGAGTGTGCAGAGATTTTCCAGTCAGTTGCTTTTCCCAAGGAGAAAACAAAAGGAAGAGCCAAAGGGAAGTGTTGCAATGGATACCTCCAAGAAGAGAACAAACCCTTGAAGTCACATTTTTACTAAGGGAAAAGAGGTCTTTATCAGTAGCACTAGAGCACAACAGGAACAGACTGAGACTCAGTTCAATAAAACCCTTATTTTAAAGACAAGAATATATCAGCGCTTTGTGTGTCCCCTCTGAGATTATACAGCCAAGTTGACTTTGGCAGACCAAGCTGATACAAAAAGCAGGACTTGTGAAGGAAAAAAAATCTTGATTAGCTGGGCAATGATCCAAAAAGCAAGACACTTGAGGCTGCAAGTTCTCAGCTGAAGAAGCTCAGGTAGAATTAATTTATAGCAAATTAAGTTAGGTCATGATAATGAAATTTAAAGACATGTGGGGCATGATTTATTTTACTACGGCTTGTTGAAAAGTTAAACACAAGCAGACCTAACAGGAAGGCTAATTTAACTCTGGTTACAGTTGGTACTGGCACTGAGATAAACTTAACTTGACATACTTGGAATGAGAAAAAGAATATAAGAATAGGATTAAAAAAAAACCAAAAACTTTTTAGCACCATTTTTCATCATTGCAGGAGAAAGCATGGCAAATTCAATCCTCTGAATCATGGCTGCTTGTTTCCCAATTTTAAAATATCCTGGCACACAGCCCTCAGTGGCAAGTGCAGTGGAAATAGCTGATGGCAAGGGTTGGAAAAGGATGGATAACAAGATCTGCCCTGCAAAGCCCCTGCCATCAAGGAGCAGAAGGGAGGACGGCAAAACCTAATGGAAAAAGGTCTCATAAGAAGTGCAGTCCTCTTGCAGGTCACTGGAAAGCAGCAGCAATGGCAGGAGGGATGCTGTCATCGAGGGCTCTGTGAGTTATCTCAACAGGTTACCCAGCAGCAGCCTGGGCTTTGGCTTCACTCGGCAACAGATGAGGTGCCACTACGTCCTCAGCTGTCCCTCCTGCCACCCACGTCTCCCACGCTGTGCGAAATGCTAGGGGAAGGGGAAAGAAGAGTCACTGTAATGGATGAATGCAGCAGTTTGCAGGAGGGGGGAGGGCGAGAGTAATGAAAAAGTGTTAATATTAAAGTAATAAAGCTTGTGGCCATTTTTCAGTCTGAAAGGCGCAACACCGTAAAACAATGCTTAAAGGCACTCACTTCTGTTCCAAACCACCTGCACGCTAAGGCACCCTGCTATTAGCACATAAGTTGTTTACTACCAGTCTTATTTCAGTCAGACTCCAGGAGAGCCATAAAACTGAATTTTTTCTCTCAGTACAGGAGTCCAAGTGGCCTCAGGTTTTCCTTGGTGTGCCAAGCCCCAGTGTGTCACCTGTGATCCCTGCCCAGTCACTAAAGCACTCATTTCTAGTAAGATGCATAAAAGTCAAATCAAAGCAGAGAATCTGTGCCTGGCACATGGCACACATACATCCTCCTTCTTGCCTGCTTCTCCTCGAGTTCCTGAAGCAATAGCTACTCTCAGCCACACTTTCCCAAAATGGTCTGGACCCTGATTGGTAAAATGAGACTTCCATTTCCTCTCCTGAAACAATTTCTTAAAAAGAAAAGAAAAAGTAATGAAGAAGAATTACATATAATGGCAAAGTAAATAAATAATGGATATTCTTTTGAAATTAAGACATTTTTATCTGTTTATTTGTCACTTGCCTCTTTTTTGTTTGTTTCTTTAGTTTGCTCTTTTGTTTGGCCCAAATAAAAGCATGTAAATTCAAAGCGACACACCCACTTTTTTTCCTCTGTCAGAAGCAAATATCACAATTCAGAAACTCTTTATAGAGATGGTCCAGCTACAAAGAAAAGTCTTTGCCTCACTGAGAAGACTAGTAATTCAAGGACAAAAAGACAGAGGCTAGAAGAACAGTGGTACCGACAGGAAAGTTTAAGGTGGACAGACGAGTCTGTGGAATTGCTGGAAGAGCAAAGAAGAAAGAGAACCAGAAGTTAATGTCAGGCCTGGGCAGGCATCATGAAGGGAGGAAGCCAGATGTGCCAGTTTCACATGAGAGACCACATTGGCTCACAAGCTGATGGGTGAACTCCTTACAACCTGGAGCCCAGCGGAACTGCCAAGCCTTAACAAGTTCTATAAATTATTCCATCTTTCTGGGAGCTACATGACAAACCATGAAACAGCTCAGCAGCAGCAGCATTCTAACGACTAACACAATAGAGAGAGATGCACTGATACGGTGAAAAAGACATAGTTTTCCCCATATTTACGCATCTTCACAGGAGTCAATAATGAAAAACACCCTGTTAACTGTCCTCCTTTTTTCAAAGGCACCTTTACCTCTGATGCATTCAATTCCCACATCTGAATACAAGTCAAGAGTCCAGGATATACAAAGAAGTCCAAATAGCCTAAACAACACTGTTAACAAGTCCCAGTCTATATACTATGAAGAACATCACAACAAAGAGTAAACCAAACTGCATCACTTGAGAGCAGCATTTTCAAATCTTCTTCCTCATGTTTTCATCATGGGAAACATTCTCTTAGTCGTTGTCCTTTCCTCAATTGCCACAGATGCAGTGCCACAGCGCTGCAGCAACATGCAGCCATCTTCATAAGTTGGTTCAGATCTGAGCACTCCTACACTTCTGACTGCTTCCCTTCCTGCTTTCAGTCTGGCAGAAGTGTCTTCCAGTTCCATCCTGCCCTTCCTCACTGGACAGTGAGGATAATAGACTAACTCAAGCACAACAAAGTTTCTGTAATGAAGTGATGCCATACACTTTTCAGTGTCACTCGTTCTGGTCCAAGGACAGTTTGCATACACCCCAAAAGGATGCTTTCTGAAAATGACAAATCTTCCATCTCTTCCAGCTGCAAGGAGAGCCCATCCTTGCAATCCTACATTTAAAACCTTTGCTAGCCTGAGGAGTAGCCCAGTGTTAAACCTCAGTCAACACAGCGCTGTCAGCCCATTTTCAACTGATCCATGATAGGTGAGCAGCAGTAGGGTGTGCACAGTGGCCACAGCCATGTATGTTATAGCACCACCAGGGCTCTCACTGTGCTCTGTGCTCAAACGTGTCCCCAGAACATGAAAAGGAGACACACATAGCTACAGCACCAGTGTGTGCTACCAGCCACTGCATGGCTGCACTATGGCAAGCAAGGAGACCACAGGCGAGCAAACCTATGGTTCTTTGGGGCATGAGCCCCAATAGCCCTGAAAAGCTACTATGATGGGTCTGCTTTCCTTTTAAATAATATATTCAACCTCTCCTTTCTCTTTCCACCAAAAAGCTGTCGTTTTGCAAATAACCCCTCTAGAATTCTTCGAAGTTTCACACAGAAATGCACTTTGGCAAAGACTTCTGCAAACAGGGAGGAGCGGGCAAGTCAACCACCAACCCAGGAGGTGTCTTACAAGTCCATCTGCACTATTAACCCGCCACATCATCATTTCATATTATAAAGTTACTTTCATGGCTGTACAAAAAGCTCCATTAAGAATAAATGATTAGTTCTTCATCAATGACTTTAACACCTGCCTTAGTAAGGCAATCACTTATTAATAACAAAATAAACAACTAGGCTTCTCTTAGAATAAATTTTAGTAGTAAAATGAGAGGAAAAAGACTCTATTTATAACATGCTGTTATATATTTTATTTAAAGTTGTCCAAGTATTTCCCAGGCAAAATGCTACATCCTACCATTACTCATTAAAATAGGACACAGCTTGAAGTTTGATGAAGAGGAAAAAAAAATCAATATTATTTCCTATACAGTGGCATTCTTTCAGTTGAGTAGTCTCTTATTTCTGCTGCATTTTTCATAGCATTAACATCCATACTGGCACTAAAATTTTAATGGATATTTTAGTGTTATTGGAACATACATGTTTTCTTTATTAAATATGAATTTGGAAAAACATGGAAAAATTAAAAACATGTATAAAACATTATACAATATGAAAAATTTCAATCAAAATACAAAATTTAAACCACATTGGCATTTTTCTGTCTTTATAAAAATATGGTAGTTTTTCTTCAGCACTTCCTTCTCCTGGAACTTTCAGTCAGCTCTCTTCAAAACAAAGAGAAGGTGCTTCTTTGATGCACTAAAGGCCATAGCCCTTTATGAACCAGTGAACAAGGTGCTCCCACTGGATGCTGCTTGGTTGGGCTCACACTCAGGAACTTAGCAAAGATCTGAAGCAGAAGCTCAGATGGTTGTGGTGAGATCAGGCAATGTGTTTTCAGATGAGATACCTGATATGGGCTATGCTATGAACGGTCTACCAGGAACAGACACACACATTGAAATTCTGACTTCAGAAGATGTGATATGTGAGATGTAAGATATACATAAGAGCAGATATGCTGAGGAAAATAAACAAGCTTTTTTTTTTGTGTAACAGTGCCAGCAGAAAGCAGCCCAGAAGCTGGTACAGCTACTCTTGGGAGTAATTACTGCAACACTTGCAACCTCCCACTACTTTTGAGGCAGTGCCACAGTTCCCATGAACAGCCATTCTTGCTTCCATGCAAGATGAGGAGCAACCCTGGTAGACCTCCACGCGCTGCTAGTCTGAGTCCTAAGTGCTATGCAACCCTCTGAGAGTCACTGGCTGTTTCTGGAATCTAAGAAAGGGAAAGGCCTTTAAAAAGTTATGATGAACTAAAACGTGGCAGAGTTGTGCTGGAAAGGTAAATGAACACTGCTGAGGACAAGTGGCTCCCCAGCTCTCACTCCATTCAGTGGGGATATCCAATGCCTCTCTGGAGGGCAGCGCTGACTAACCTATGCTTTCCTCAGCAGGAAAGGGATGAGCTGTGCTTTACACCCCTGTTAGCCCAGACTTGGAGCTCAGAAGAAGGCAGGAGCCAGAATCCTGCCTCAGTCTGATGGCTCCACCCAAGAAGCAGCAGTTTCTGGTTCTGCTGAGCTGGAAATAAAAGTTTCACTTTTTTTTTCCTTCTCCTTTCTCCCCATTTGACAACTGCACATAAACACTTGTAGATTGGGACTGCTACACCCCTGCAAGCTTAAAACAACCTTCCTCAGGCAGAGAGGACAGTTCTCGATGGCAACATGAATGTGACTGCAGACTAATTCACCTTGTTGTTCTGACACACGAAAGCCATCTCTGAAATCGCTGCACTGTCTGTAGTCACTCCTGTTATACATCTCTGCACAGTCAGCACTCAGCCAAGCCAACAAAGGAAAGAAGCACACAGAAAAAACTCACACCTTCTTGGTAGATACGTACTGCTTTTTTTTCCAAATTCTTCTTTTTAGTGTAATCGTGGAAAGACATTAATAGCTTAATTTAAATACAGGTCTATCAAAAGACTCTAATTTTTTTTAATACACACACTCTGCACAGGACTGGTTTGTGTCTAAAGCACATTAAGTGAATCTCTGATATCTGGGCAGACAAACTACCAGGAAAAAGGCCTTCAATTTAAAAGGTACTTCTTCCTTCAATATTCTGTGCTCAGAAAGCCCAGACCCCTGCAACCAGTGAGAGAATCTGGAGCCATAAAGGCTTGTTGTCAGCAGAGGAGGGTCCAGTTAAGGGACATTTAACCACACTGGACATACACAAGCCCATGGATCCAGAGGGGATGCATCCATGAGTGCAGAGGGAGCTGACTGAAGTTTACAGGATGCCTCTCTAAATTATCTTTCAAAGATCATAGGGATCAGAGGAATTTCTCGGGGACTGTGTGAAAGCCAGTCCTATTTTCAGGAAAGAGGATCCCATAAACTACAGGCAGGTCAGCTTCACCTCCACCCCTGGGGAGGTGATCAGCAAATAAATCTGGGAACAATTCCCTTAACATATGGAGTTAAATTAAATTACTGGAAGTAGTCAGCATAGATTTATGAAGGCAGAAATCACATCTGACCAACCTGATAGTTTTCTGCAATGAGATGCCTGCTGAGATGAGAGGAAAGTGGATGTTATTTATCTTGACTTCAGCAGAGCTTTTGATGCTGTCTCCCATAACATCCTCATTGACATACTGATGAAGTACAGACTAAATAAGTAAATAGTGAGGTGGAGAGAACACTGTCTGAACTGCTTGACTCAAAAGGCTGTGCACAGCAGCACAAAGTCCATCTGGAGGCCCATCACTAGTGGAATACTTCAAGGGTCAGTACTGCGACCAACATCATTTAACATTTTCACAACGATTCTGGAGGGTGGAAGAGAATCTCCAGCAAGTTGGCTGATAACAGAAAACTGCCAGGAGCAGTTGATACACCAGGTGGGTGTGCTGCCATCCAGAAGGACCTGGACTGGCTGGATAACCTCATGAAGCTCAGCAAAGGTGAATTCCAAGCTCTGCACCTGGGCATGGTTAACTCCATGCACTCCTACACGCTGGGGTCTGATCAACTGGAAAGCAGGCTTGCACAGAGCAACATCAGGGTCAGACGCAAAGTGTGTGCCCTCATGGAAAGGTTGGCTAACAGCATCATGGGCTGCATCAGAAAGAGCATCACCAGCAGGTTAAGGGCGATCCTCCACTCAGCCCTGGTGAGACACCTGCACAGAGCTGTATTAGTCCTGGGCTTCCTGGTATATGCAAAACATGGACTGAAACAAGTCAGCAAAGACCACAACGTGGATAAAAGAACTGAAAGATCTGACGTATGAGAGGCTGAGATTGCAGAGACTGTTCAGCCTGGAGAAGGCTCAGGGCAGGTCTCATCAGTATGTATGAACAACTGATGGGAAACAACAGTGAAGACAGACCCTTCCCAGTTGTGCCCAGCAAAAGGACATGAGGCAATGGGCACAAATTGTAATATAGGGAATTCCATTTGAAAGTAAGAAAATAATTTCTTTTTCTTTTTTCCCATCTCCCTACTGCCAAGGTGGTCACACCTGGAACAGGTTACCAAGAGAGGTTGTGGCATCTCCATCCAAGCCTGGTGGACATAGCTCTAAGCAACATGCTGGAGCATGGAAGTGGACTAAGCAACCTCCAGAGATTCTTTCCAGCCTCAGCTATTCCATGATTACTTCCAATCAACTTAAGCAGAGCCACTGAAAGAACTACAATTCAAGCAAAAATTACTCAAAAGCAGCATAACTTAAGACAGAGGTAATTCTAGGCTTTGCAGCATAATGCTTAAATCCTACAGATGCACATTTTTATTTCCTCTTTATGTTACACATGACTGTACAGTTCTGGGTTGTCTGCAAGGAAAAGATGCATCTCATGGGGTTTGTCCCTTGCAACAGGGAGCTAGTTATAAACACACACCCCAAATCAGAATTTGGCTGTAGATGTTTTCTATTACTCAGATTTTATGAAATATCTTACCACTGAGTATAGTTTCCCCTATGACTACAGTAAGTAAACAGACCCAATTACAGATGTTCTCTTTTAAAAATACTACTTGAAAGGAACATGGTGTAAGGCATTAATTGAAATGATGTTCCTTTCCACAAGGACAGTACTTCCTGAGAAATGGTTATATTAGCAAACTAACATTGAAGAAACACAATTACTGTGTTGCTCTGTGACCCTAAATCAAAATAGTATTCTTCTTTTTTAACTCACACTAAAATTCAAAAGCAAAGGACCAAAACTGCAAATGTTTATTCATTTTTGTAACTGAAATCAACAAATTGAATTACTGAATTGATAGCACAATACCCCCACTAAATATGCATAAACTTATCTGTAAACTCTTTAAAGGAGAAGTTTTTTAAATGACAACAAGTCACACACAGTCAATTTATTTAGGCAAATAAATTCCTAAGAACCTAATGGACCAATTAAGTGATTAACTGAATTCAATGCATCAAACATCAACTTAAGTGCCTACTCTCATACAAGCTGTTTTAAAAATACTGCTCTTAAAGAAACAGAGAGAGAAAGTAAGTTTAAGCCTTTTTTAAACACGCTTTTGGGTACCAAAATGACACTCAAGCTGGTGAGGAAACAAAAGGAAACTTTCATTCTGTTTTCTGTACACAAATTACAGAAGATAATCCTCAAAGTGTAGCTAAAAAGTTTCAAAACAAAACAAATACACTGAACAAGCTTTCTAAAATTCCAGCTTTTGTTATTAATTTTAAGATGCCAGTCAAATGGATTGTAATAGAAAATACATTTTTCCATCCTTCATTTACAATGCTCTCTTAGAACATCCGAGGCCAATTCACAACCCTCTACAGGGATATGACATTTGCCAAGAGGAAAAAAAAACAACTCCGCAAGAACAAGCCACCAAGGTTTTCCCTGAAGCCTCCTGTTGGGATTTGTAACCTTAAAAGGAAAAATGGATTTTATTATGCTGGTCCCCAGCTTGCCAAACAAAGAGCCCCCAGGTCTGTTTGGTATCTGTCTCATTGCATTCACTCAGGGATTCTGTGTGGCTTTCTCTTGCTATGTTACAGCAGAGCCAGCACAGCTGTTTTCATCTCCTGGTATCATTCAAACACTCTATCAGGCTATTTGCTTAACCCGGAAATCCCAGAGACCCCAGGAGTCTGAGCTCTGAAGGAAAGTTCAAGTACCAGAAGACACTGCAGAAACAAGGCATGCCACCTCTGCTCGGTACTTCTACAGGTCCAGGTAATCTGGAGGTGAGAAGGGGGATACCTCTGCTTGACCAGACTTTTTCCAAAGCCACGGAGAGAGTCATCCATTACGATACCCTCCACATGTAGGCAAAGGACTTATATCATGGGATCATGCAGTTCCTGCCTTGGAAGAAATAAACCAACTACCATCTGAATTTTCAAGTTCACAGTAACAGAAATAGCTTTGAAATTCATGTAGTGATAGCACTGATAGCAGACAAATTCCTCTTAAACGCCCTGAACAATTTGGTTCTTACACTTCAAGACTACAAGTTTAATTTCTACTTCTGTTTTACACTGAAGAGAAGCTCCCTTATAAGCCTAAAAAGACGGAGCCCACCACATACTTGCCCACAGATGTTAACTTTGAGCACTGAAAACCACTGCTTACAGCTTTTCTTATGGTGGAAAAGGGCCATGCAGAAGAAATCCAAATGCCCAGATAATTCATA
This sequence comes from Catharus ustulatus, assembly GCF_009819885.2. NCBI lineage: Eukaryota > Metazoa > Chordata > Aves > Passeriformes > Turdidae > Catharus > Catharus ustulatus. Next base: position 40,876,553 of record NC_046221.1, on the reverse strand, counting down.
AAAATACTATTTAATATGGTATAGTCAAGCATGGCTACATGAAGTAATCAAGATTAAACAGTATGGCAAAGAGAAGAAGCATAAAAAACATATTTTCCCTTACAACACCAAATGGGAGTCACATTCATTTAAGCAAATATTTTTCTATATTGATAGAAGCCAAATACGTGGGGTAAACTGCTGTGCTTTTTTTCTGTTTGCTTCATATAAAATCACACAGGAAATCTGTGTTCACATAACACTATCAATGAAATGCTTTTTGCTTTTTTATAAGTTGTTTGTAATGAACATTTTAGCTCTCTCAAAAGGTGAAGAATCAATCAGCCAACCTCTTTACGCATGTCCTATGAGGATACCCACCCTCAGTAAAAACAAATCTCACTAGCCTTAGTCAGCAAGCTGCAGCAGCAGGTGGTAAAACTATGACACGCACCAAAAGCTTAGAGACTTGTTAATTGGTAGCAAGATACAACAGAATATGCCCACTGAAAACTACCCAAATTTCCCAAACACCCTTTGAATAGCTTTCCTTTTTGAACAAGAACTTGATGCTTCACATTATATCTGTGCACACCATTTTCTCCTTCCTCCCTAAATTTTAAACCTTTTTCTTACATTTACTTCTTCTGAGATTCAGTAGTGACAGCTTCTTCTTTGCACTCCTACATATATTTTGCACAAGCTGTTAAACAGAATTAGTCCATGCTCCTCTTTCGTGTTTTTCCTCTGCTCTGAAGGAACCTAATACACAGACTTTAGAGAAACCCCAGTTTTGACCCTTACCACCAAGCTACTGATTTGTGCAAACATGGTTTGGCAACCAGGCTGAAGAAAGATCTTGTGGACTGTCATGCAGACCCCCCAGATGGCCACAAGAAACATTTACCAGGTGAAAATAGGTCCCAAGTGTCTGGCAGCAAAGGGGTATGGACACAGCATTTGGAAGAAAAGTTGAACATGCTGAGTGTAAACTCTATGCTGCCTTTAGCTGCCATAACACCCCTTACAAACAGATAACCACAAAAACATTGCCTAGTATCATTTCACAATTTGCACTCTACATGTACAATAACCCACGTTAGTTCTAAAGGATACCATCAGCAAGAGGGCTGGATGAGACTTGTACCTAAATACAGAAAGAGATTATTTATTTACCTTCAGCATAAAGGTACTCACTCCTCAAATTTCATGACAAGTCTATATTGCAAATTTCCCCTTATCATTCAAAATCAGCATGAACAAGTTAGAATCACTTAGAGAAGTGAAGCCTATTGGTCTTCACAGAGCTAACAAAGCAGAAAGATTGATACAAGTAAATTCCCCTTTCCTCCCCAAAAGACAAAATTACACCTTGATAATTCTTTCAGTTGCAGGTCACTAATTATCTTTTAGTTGGAAACAAGAACAACCAGTTTTGTGGTAACAATCACTACCCTTAACATTTTATTTTTTAAAAATAAAATAAAAATATCAGAAGAGATACTAGGAAGAAAACAAAGTGAAGTGGCAATGTAAAACTATCAGATTCTGGGAGATGAAATAATTCAAGTCTGAACATCCTTCCCTCACCATGTGGAAAGACCACATGGCAGCAGGAGCAAAATCATCATGCGCAGTATCTGAAGCCCATGCCACAGAATAGAAAAAAAAAAAGGTGGACAATAAAGAATAAACCTATTATGCAACTGCTGATATGTTTAAATCTGGAGGCACACTACCACTTCCTGCAGAGCTTTCTGCCAAGTTCAGAATCCTTGGGGAAAATGTCTCAATCCCCAGCAATGACGCAGTGTGAGAAGCCTATCTGGGACATACTTAATGCCGTCCTCCACACAGAGGGTGCACTTCCAGGAATAAAGAGTTAGTCACCATGTCTACCTCCACCACCCATCTCCTCATCTTTTGCATATCCTGCTCTGCAGAGACAGGCATTCACACCTACAGGATGCTGCTAAGTCATGCGGGGACACAACATGCAGGGAGCTGCTCTTCTAAAGAAAACACCACAAATACAAGTGGACATCCCACTAAGATTTCTTTTTTTCACATGGATTCCCACAAGTGGGTTTACTACACCCCATTCCTGAATGGAAGCACCAATTTGCTTCTGCACACCTTCTCATGAAGGCTAAAAAGGGGCAGAGAGCATCTTCTTGCATATACCAAGACTCAAGGGACTCATATGAAACAAATAAATTATTAAAATGGCTTAAAATCACAGAATCATTGAAGTTGGAAAAGACCTCTAAGATCACCAAGTCCAACCGTTAACCTAGCCACATCCATGTCCATCACTACAGCATGTCCCCAGGTGTCACGTCCACCTGCCTTTTTGAACATTTCCAGGGATGGTGATTCCACCACTTCCCTGGCAGCCTGTTCCAATGCCTGGAACACCACTTCATTGAAAAACATTTTCCTAGTATCCAGTCTAAACCTCCCCTGGTGCAATGAGGCCATCTTCTCCAGTCCTGTCACTTGCTACCTGGGAGAAAACACTGAGTCTCTTAGGTATAGATTCATCTCCAAGTCATAGGAAACCCTTTCTTTCCATTTTTTCCCCGTAAGTTTCTCTGTGGAATTGTGATTTATGCAGAATTCTGTAAACATTTCTTGTTAGCTCACTCCCAAAGCTCATCTCCGAGTGGAATAAGATCACATGCAGCAATCCCATGAAGCAAAGGAATGAGTCATCAGTCTGAAAGTTAAGCAACAGACAGAATCATAGATTCAGACCAAGGTAAGCATAACAATGAATGAAACACCAGTTCCAAAGTACATCTCTGGAGAGAGCAGTCTAGAACAGTAACTCATAAACGGACCTACCTAACACAGCATTAAAAAGCATATATGGGTCACCAGAAGGATACTTAAGAGAAAAACTCTATGGAATTCAAGGAAGGGGAAAATCTCCCTGAGAAATGCTTGAAACAGCTGAAGAAATTCAATTACATCAGTATAGACTTCTGTAACTAAGTTGGTCAAGTTTGTGTCCTATGTTCTTACGGCAGGCAAAAAGACTGTGGACTAGGAAAATGTCATTTTTAAACAAAGTAAATAATTGTAATTAATTTCCAGTGAACTCTTAGTTTTAATTCTACTAAAAGCAGTACAATTTCCCACGAAGAACGAAAAAAAGGCAATAGTGCAAATGCTCTCTCATGTTGAGTGGTTTCTCCTTTGGTTAAACAAAGACAGCAGTCAAAAAAAGAGAGTATGTCTCTTGAACCACACTGACAAATAAGGCTCAAAATCTGTTTATGTGGTTTTGCTGGTCTACATTACAAGTAATCTAGGTAATAAGTTTAGATTTATACCAGAGCAACTGAGAGCAAAGCTTGTCCCTAGAGATCTACAGCCTGATTAGTGGTGGCAAGCTGAGATAGCACAGCCCCAGCTGCTCAATATTACACCAAAAAAAAGAAGTGGGCAGGTTCAGAGAAAGCTGCACATATTGGTTTCACTCCTATTAACAATTTACCCCTACTATCTCACTCACCCACTCCCTCTTCACCAAAGCATGAAATGACAGTTAAGCTGTTCAATATTCAGCTTACTGTCATCACAGATTACAAAATAAATTAACAAAATGCCACCATTCCACACAGCAATTCCCAAATATCATGCTAGCCCTATGAATCTTCAGATGTTTCGCTCTCCTGCTGAACTCTTCTGCTCTGTCTCCACTTAACTGACCACAGCACCCACACTGTTGCAGCCACAGTTCCTTCTCCTTCCCCACTCCAAGGCAGCACTGAGGATCACTGTGAGTGCAGTACACATCAGGGTACACACTGGGGATTTACTCCCAATCCTTCATTTGTACCTGTACCTGTACTGAGCATTGCACCCCAATAATTCCCCTTTACTTACTGCACGCTACAGAGATCATATCTACCATCTCCAGGGAGCCTGCATCCAGCGCATGACTGCCTGAGCTAGTTTAGCTCTCACTGAGAGAAGGAAAAGAGACTGGGAAGAAGGAGAGCCTGGCAATAAGGCTTTCAGCTCAGCTCTTCAGGAAACCTCCCCACACGGTGATTCTGCTGGCTCAGGTGCACCATTCCCAGGTTTAAATTGTGGTGGTTCCCTTCCTGCTAACACTTCAGCCCAGCCATGCTGCAACATCCTGTGCACTGACTGCATCGCCTGGGCAGGGTGAACACACTCCAAGTGTCTGGCTGAGAAGGGTGAGGACCTCATCAAGGAAAGTAACACCAAAAATGTATTAAGAGGATGAGTGCTATAAACAGGGCAGTGCCATTTAAGAACCTCCAACATATACTAGCATGTCCCAAAGATGGAACACTACTAAATTTTTATACTGATACCTCCAAACACATGATTCAACAGCTTAATAGGAAGATAATTTCGAAGATTATAAAGACTACATCCCTTCTTCAATCTGGACCTGCTTCTTCATTTACTGATTTTTTAAGGAAGCTCAGCTTCCATCTCTATTTCATGGTTTCTAATTAGCTCATCTCTCATTTTAAGTATTTACAGCTTGGGAATTGAAAAAGCAATGGTGTAAGTGATGAGCAGAAGGAACAAGAATTGGCTATGCAGGATAACCGCTCCAGGAGCTGGACCGCCTAACCTGCAGGCAGGATGGAAAGCAGCTTGGGAATGTCTCCTTCCTGTTCATAAAACACAAGGGGCTGTGAGAGACTGACTTCCCACCAGACTGTGGCTGCATCACACCTACCAGGCAGTGACTCAGAGCACCCCTGCCACACACACAATTAAGTTCTGTCAAGCCACCACTGACCACCTCTAGTGCACAGCACATGGCACGCTTTAATTTAGCATTAGCAAAATACCAATAGCCCCTGGAGAGACTTGGATTTAATTCTACTTTAAAAATATGTTCACTGTACTAGAAGCAAAGTAGCACCAATGAATAATAATTACTAAGTGTCAGCTCTTTGAACATTTTCATACCTATACTGAAAGTCTTGGAAAGGATGGCTCCTCTTTCCCAACATGAATGCCAGAAACAGTATTTTTCTGAAAAGGAAGACCACATCAGATTGCAGATGTTAACTCTACATTTTTCTTCCTCAGCAGTCCAGATCCTGAAAGCAGAAGTAACAAGAATATAGTATGTAAAACTGCAGCTCAAATGTTTTCAGCAGCCCAGCAAAATCCTCTTCCACACATTCTTGTGAGTTAAAAAACAGATCTGCTGTGAGGCACAGCATGTATTTCATGGCAACAGTAAAGATTCATGTTTCTGCTTCTTGGGAAGTCACTACTTTGTAAAAAGATATGACTGGCTTCACAGGTCAAGGCAAAATTTACTGTCCTGAAACAGACTGAAAATGGAAAACAGGTGTAGCAGCCAAAACACACAGAGCTATCAGAAGGGGTTGAGGAGCAGTATACATCAACACCAGTTTATACAATCTAAATAGCATGGCGATGCTTTTCTTCTCCACCTGACAACTTCACTTTTTGCTTTCCATTTTCCTTGCTTTTCAGCCCTTTGGAAACCTCACTCACAAGGGAGAAGATGTCACATTTCCCCTGGAACAGAACTAGCTTATGACACATTGTGTAATTCCAAAAATACATCATGCATTAATTTGACATACTCCTGTCATCAAGACCTTAATTTCTAATATCTTCTTTTTCAGATACTATTAGAAAATTCCTCTGCCTCAGCTACCTAACTTGTAACACTTTAGGAGGCAAAGTGTCTTCTTGCTCATCCCAAGGTCCTTCACCCAGAAGATTCACAAACCTCTGGGGAAGGTCTGTTTGAATCTCTTCTTGAACATACAGTGTTCTCACCCTAGCAAATGACTGCCAGTGAGCTGCTTTTCTCAGCCAATACTTTGTATTTTAATTCCTATATTTCCTTCACTAATTTCCCCACCTACTTCCTGTTCCTATTAACTCTTTCCTTTCACTTTTTTTTGCTCTCCGGACCTGTGTGTCCCTCTTTACCACCAGACTGCCATGGGTGCTACAAAGTTGTCTCACATTCTGCAAAGGAGTACAGCCATGATTTCTGTACAATACCCCTGTAAGCCTAGGAGTGCTGTCTGGCAGCTGTTCAAACTGTTCAGGTAGAATCCTAAAATTTAAGTGGGACATTTTCTGTAAAATAGATGTGCTTCTGCTACATAAACTTTATGCCCTCCTACCTTCTCTAGAATTACAGCTGCTTCACTCTTGATTGTAAAAAGGCAGAACAGAGAGAGATAGGATATACAGACATGCTGAAATGCTTTCTAATGTCTTCTAGCAGACAATTAACTGTAGTCTGTGAGTCACAAAACTGTAAGAGATCCACTTGCTCACAACTTTGTGACCTTTCTGGTTAGGAGTTATACACCAGCTCAGGTAAGCTGCCGTTCCATCTTCACAACAAACCTCACCTGGTTAAATGCTACATATCTCTTGTGGATAGCAGAATAATTATATGCACTCACAAATCAGATGATGTAGTGCTATGTATTTTTCACAGAATGTCCAAAAGTCCCATTCCCTGGTTTCAGAGTTTGATGGTAAACAACGTGAGTGGGTTCTAAAAACCAGAGATGCACCCCAAACTGTAAACTGATGATGCTGACATCAAACTTGTCTCTCTAAATTAAAATATAAAAAGGATACTTCAAAGGGATAATAAATACCGGTAACTATTTTTCACAGCCTTCAATACACACTCATTTGCACTTGTGAAAGACAATTACAAAACCTTACTCTGACCTCATGCATCACCAAACCAAAACAGCGTACTCCCTTTGCACTGCTCTCTGTGACTGCAGAGAGTCTGGGAAAAATGCAAACCAATATTCATAATTTAAAGATTTCCTTTCTGCATCCTATCCCACTGGTTTTTGTTTAATTGCTTCGTGATCTCACCATCAAAAATCAGAGTACCATTTACTGTCATTAAGCTGTCCTGGTCATAAAGGAAAAGCAAAGTTCTTATTTTTGAACCAAGTTCCTTAGATGGGAGCATTGCCCAAGTGAAAGCAGCCTGGCTGGGCTGTGTAAGAGGGTAGGAGGCAGGGGATAACAATCTTAATATTTTTGGATGCAAGTTCAGGAGAGAAAAAGCAAAGACAGATGCTGTTAGCTGCAGAGGACACCTGAGAAGTCGTTCCACAGCACACCACACATGAGCCAAGGCTGATCTTACTTTTCCTTCCCACATACCTGGGCAAGCAGCCCAGCTAAATGCACACAGCACCAGCAAGGAGACTCTGCTCTAAATGTGCTCTTTATAGCACATACATTAGCCAATTTGACAAAAAACACCCGTCAATTCTGCCCAGAACCAAAAAAAAAAAAAAAAAAAAAAAAAAAAAAAAAAAAATCCCAGAGCCAAAGCAGCACTGACAAGTTGGAGAAAATGACCCTGACTTGGGGAGCAGCTCTGGCAGAAGCAGAGGGGCAAAGACTGGAAGATTTCTTCTGTTCAACCATATTCTTAGTCATGTCTTTGTCAGTAACTATTGTTTTTCTGCCAAGTTTGCATAACCCCTTGCACAACAAGGTATGTTTAGCACATGGTCTTTTAAAAATACCTTTTTAAAAAAGAAACTATTTTTCAGCTATGAAATCTAAAAACCTTCCAGGTTACAGATTTTACTCTGGCCTGCTTCATTACACACCTCGTGTGCAAACTTATTACAGGAAAATGTTACCTAATTAAATGTATTATGCTTTGTGGGGATGTTTTGTTAACTTATTTAATTAAAAACTTCTCAATTTACGTAATTTATCATGGCATGACCATTGTTAATGAAGCTCACAGAAGATACAAAGCAAAGGAGATGAAGCAGAGCAGAATGAAGGATTATGTTTTCAGACTTGCGAAGCGAAGAAGCCTGAAATAAATGGAAGCTGTGAGTGTTTGGAGCAGACAGTGCATTTATTGTAATTATTTCAGGCTGCATGCTGATTGGAAAAGATTAACATAAATAGGAGCTGCTATTGCAGATGTTTCTATTCTTGCTAGGAAATCCCTTGAATACAGGAAGCACAGAATAAAAATGCGAAGATGCTGTACTATAGAATTGTAACATTTTTCCTATTATTTTTTCTGTTCTGGACATACCAGAAGTAATATAAATAAAGCTGTTAATCCTTCAGGACTTGAAGAAAAAGCATCACTTTTCTCTGCAAACATGATAAAACATCCAGATGTCACCTGACTGCCCAGCAATAAACGCTTTGCACATTCCCTCCTCCCTTCCAGAAGGCACCTAGGTCACCTCCAGAGGCTATAGGGCCTGCAGCTACAACCTCAGTTAGTGAAACAAAATCCCCAATAATTAACAGCATTTAAGATCCTTATTCCTCCATTCACAACAGCAAATTTGATACATAAATAATTCACATAATTCTGATATTTCCGATTTCCTTTCTATATTAATGGCAAAATTTCCATTCAGTCTGGAAAAAAATACATAGAACTCTTATTTTTGAAAATTTTCCAAAATTTAGAAGTAGATAAAAATACCCAGTGACAGTCCTGGAGGCGTGTATAATACCTGTCATCGTATCTTCTGCTTACCTTCCTCACATCTCATAATTTGTTTCCTTGTCTCCCAAGGGCCCCAAGACACAGAAACTAAGAATTAAAGTAAATTACTTAGGGCAGGACTTTTTTCACTGCAACTTCAATCTGCTCAGGTCTATCACCGTAGCTATTTTAAAAATAAGTATTATACAACTATTCAAGCTCTTTGGTTATTTGTAGACAAGCTGCATGAAGTATTGTTCATACTGGCAAAGATCAGCATGAGTCAAAGATGCTGTGTCAGTACAGTATCTGCCTGAACATTATTTCCCGTGGTACTGCACTAAACATGAAGTAAAAGGATCATATGGGCCCATCCATACATCTCCTTTACACTATGCTTCACAGCCACAGGGCACTCAGCTACACCACCATGGGCCAGTCCCCAGAGCCTGAAGAACAAAGGGGTTCCTCAGCCCTGTGCTTCCCCTGTACTGGATGATGCTAGAAACGTGTCAGATCTAAACACAGTTTTCTTGGCCCAGAAGAAACATCCTCTGCTGCCTGGGACTCACTCCTGTGCAAGATGTCCCAGGGTGCTGGTCACCACTGCGCCAATCCTGCTAGCAGATGGACCTGGTTCTTTCCCAAAGATCAGATTGTAGAGGAGGATGGTTGCATGGTGACCAATGGCTTGAACACTGTCAGGAACCAGAAGCCCACTGAGCACATCTTTCTACCAGCACAGACACTGCTGTGGCACCCAGTAGGACAGTTTCAGTGACAAACTCCACTGACAGCACAGCACATCTCACACTCCAAATCTGTCCCTCCTTTTCAATGTTATGAAACAGTATCATCAGCTGCAGCTCAGGTGCAGCTTTAGAGTAAAATGCACTAGAACAAAAACAACAGCCCTGTCTAACATTTACAGAGCAACCTTCAGCAGGGTGGATCTCATGGGATTTCTTAAGCCATTCCAAGCCAACTGTATAATGTCACAGGTTTTCAAAAGTGTAGCCAAGGGCAGAGTTTGGGCGTCCATACATATGATTTCTTCAATTCACTGCCAGCTGCAAGGAGTCAAACACTGACAGAACACAGAAGCAATTCTGCGTAATAGCAATTCTACATCTTCAGCACTGCAGAAGGGAAGCACAGCCAGTGGCAGACGGAATTCACCAATTCACCACAAGTGCTGGGCTTTGAAAAAGGAGGGAAAAAGCAAAAAAAAAAAAAAAAAAAGAAAAAATGCTGCTTCCTCAACACAGTAGGGTTGCAACAGAAATTCTACCTTTTTGCAGGGGGAAGTGAGGGATTTATAGGCACAAATACATATTCTGCAAATCTCCTCCAAAGGACTGCTCTTGAATGACAGAAGCAAGATCCAAATCTCCCCAGACTAACTACCTAACTGGGCTCAGCAGGAATGAAATGCATTGTATGCCTGTCACTTCTATAATTTTGAGCTGAATCTTGTTTAGTAGTCCGTCAGATGACAAAGGTAGATTAGAATTCAACAGATAATGCTAAAGTCCCAGAAACAGTTATTTCAAGTATTTTTATATTACAAGTTAGGAACAATACCTCAGTTCCCATCTGGAAATATCCTGTGTTCAAATCAGTACAAATAACATCCATTCTCAAGGTGTTTTCATTATGATTTTCCATAAGTCTGTAAAAAATTGAGACAGCATGCACATTATGGACATAAATCTATTATACCTTACACCCACATAAATCAAAGCAATTCCACCAAGCTCAGACACAGGTTTACCTGAAATCTTTAAATATAAGTGGTTCTCAAGCAAAAAAAGAAAAAGAAATCCATAATACTGATGTTTCGAAAGTAAATACCAATCTAATCACAACCTCTATATAACCCCAGTCTCAGCTCTGAATCTAGGCACATTCCTGTGGTTTCCTCTCCTCAAAAAATCCAGCTTCTTCCCCAGAAGATCCAGCTATCAGCTCCAGCAAGAGTACAGAAAGGCCAGCTCCAGGCACCTGCACTGAAAGACTTTTGCTGCCCTCTTTCATGCAACCCTTAGCCCACATAAAGTGTCAAGTTGGTGCCTTGGAGAAATCCTGTGTAGCTGACACCTCGAAGAGAGGGGTAAACAGCTTTTTCTGAGAGCAGCGGCAGTGAAAAGGGAAGACAGCAGGATAAAAAGAAAGCTCTAGAAAGTTTAGGGACTGTAAGGATTCTCATTAGTATCAAAACACTTTCAAGGAAAATTACACAAAATTTACTTTTTATTAACTTATTACAGGTCTATGTTATAATAAAACATCTTTCCCTCCTTAACTGGGAAACACAGAGATTTTGTACTTGTTTAAGCATTTTGAAGACTCTTCTGTCACCTGAGAACACTTTACCTACTTATTTAGAAGGATCATTTTCCCCTGAGAAAGGAAAAGAACTCCTCCCAAAATAAAATTCACCTCCCATCTCAGACCTCCTAAGCCTCTTCTAGGATTTTTTTTCTTTGTTGTACCAACATCTTTCATGGACTTTGTACTTTAAACATCGCTTTGGTTCAGAGGAAAAATAGAACAAGGTCTTAAAAGTACTGAGGAAGCAAAACAAAACAAAGGAGAAATGCCTGGCAAGTTAGAAAATATTGCAAACCCATATTCCGAAAGTCACATGGGGACTCCCTTCCACCCGGTGCCGAGAACACTGAAATCTCATCTACCCATTTTACCCCTACACCATGCCACTTAATAAAAGAAAAGGAATTGAGCACTTTTGCTCAGTAAGGTATTGGAAAAGCCCTCCTGTAGTCTTCAATCACAACCCTGAAGGCCTTATGAGAAGAACAGCAATTAAAAACACCATCTACTTACACTGACAATATTCATGTTAACAGTCAAACTGGTATTTTAGAGTACAGCAAGCATTACTGAATCTGGCAGCAGCAAGTCCTAAAAACTTGCCATCATTCCTTTTCCATCCTGGACCAGCCACCCAACCTATAAAGAAACTCCACTTTTATAGAAAAGCTCAGCTCTCGAAGAAACTTTGAAGGGATGCCCATCACTGCTGACAGCTATGAGCCCATCACACAGCTGCGATCCCAGAGACTGAGCTCCTGACTGAGACCCGTCCCTGGATGCATTAGGAGCTCCGTGACTTGGCCTTTGCACCAGTATTCATGTCTCAGCCTTGACAAATCCCCTTGACATATGCATGTCCAAAACACTCATTTTCTCAGGGCCCATCAAGATGCCTCCTTCAGGGCTACCAAGAAAGCAGCTGTAGGCTTAGCAAGGACATGCTGTTGTATTAGTGGGGTGTTTTATCTTTTACCGCTCACCAGAAGCACAAACTTTAAAGGAAACGCTTCTGCAGGTGCTGATTACTCTGCCTTTCATCTCTTCAGATGAGCCTTCTTACATGGGTATTTTATCTGGTACATCCCTGCCAGCTCTTTACAGAAAACACTTCCCTCTCATTCCATTTTCCCTAAATCCTGACACGCAAACCCAAGCTGAAGAACGCAAACCCCGTCACATCTGATGAATTAGTACTGACAGTGGTTGGTGCTTTTGCTTTGTTTGTTTGTTTGTGGTTTTTTTTCTGCAGGAGCAAGGAAATCAAGATTACCCTTCAAATGAACCAAGGGTCAAAACCTTAATGAAAAATTAAAGGTTTTCACCATTATGGGGAATTACAACACAGCATAAGGAGGCAAGGTTAACTTTGCAATGTCCCTTAGAGCCCTTCAGAAAAGAGGTGCACCCCAAAGCTGTGGTCTGATGTGGCCATAGGTGCACGCTGTCCTTGTGGTGAGGAGGCTCACAGGGAGCCTGCAAACATCCATGTCCTTCTGCAACCCTGGCACTGCGACCCAGTGTGGGGCACCTGGCACTCATCCACAGTTTTCTCTGCTTGTTGCCAAGACCATGTAATAGCTATATTCTCCTTATGGCACCTGAGGAATATTGTGCTTCTCTGTAACCTGAAGGAGTACAGGCAATGGCACAGGAAACAGGTTTCAGAAGGTTTACACAGATGGGCTTTTTCTTTTTTCCCATTCTGGCCTGAAAATGTTGAAAAGAATGTAATTATTTATATTGCATTTGTTTTGGAAGTGAAGATACAGATCACTTGCTTTTAATTTCTTTTTCCCAGATTCATCCTTTATTTAGTGGTAACTATAAAAATTCATTTGAAAAAGTAATCTATTCAAGATTAATAAAGTTCAAGTGCAAAACATTTTTAAAGACAGCTTAGGTACAACTATTAAGTTGTCAAACAAAACCATGTAGTCTGAGTTATACAGGAAAAGGGTCGAAGTTTATGGCTAATTTCTCAGATTGAAACTGTTTCCAGGAGCAACACTTCCATGCCAAATGCTGCTAGGTGATTCCAAGAACAGTCAGGTGTATGAGTAAAAACAGAGAATCTGAGTAATATCACTGTTAGCAAGAAGCCCACCTCTCACCAATCTCCAATTTCCACCACCATAAACTTTTCGCCTTTGCACTCAGGCTACCTCTGCATCAACTGACCACAGCCTCAGTATCTGTAATTAAAAACAAAAACACATTTGTTTTTTTTTCTAGAGATGGGAATACTGAAGTTCACTTCCCTGATAGCTGATCCTTAAAAATTCAATCTTTCTCTGTCAGCTGTGGTATTTAAAGTCACTAAAATGCTACCCTGTCAGTGCCCTTTATCTGCCAGCGACTGGTCCAAAATGCACAAATAATGTCATAAGGGCTGTGATCAAATGCTTTTAAAGTCACATTAGCTCCTCATGCATACATCACATCTACACTTACAAAAATGTCAATTCTACGTCAATACCGATATTTATTAAATTCAACAGTCAAACCCCTAGCCTTATGTACTTTTAGAAGGCAACAATATACCTTTACAAAAATAATTTGAGGAAACGGTGGATGCATAGGAAATGGAAGAGGCTACTTGGAGCAGCCAAGTGAATGGAAAACACCTGAGGTCATAGAATCAGCCCCTAGCTCCCCAATGCTTTACATTAATGAAGAACTGCTGTGCAAGCCTGATAATATTTTAGTCTCCTTTGCAGATGCCCAAGCATTTACTCGGTATTCAAAGCTGCACTCCACAGCTTCAAGAATCAGAATTTAAAACTAGCAGTCAGCTCACTGATTAAATACTGCTTCAATGAAACAAGACACACTAACTCCAGTCAACAAAACTCCTTTTGGGACCCCACAGAACACCTGCTCTGTAGCCCCATAGCAAGGGAAAATAAAGGACCTGTGCAACCTCACTCACCTTATGCTTTTCTAATGATTTCCCAGTTAATTCAAACATCCATAAGCTTTTAAAATCCATTTACTTATCATCAAAGCATTGCCTGCCAAGTCATGCATGACATAGAGAAAAAAAATACTAAGATGACAGCGCATGGAGCTTTCACTGCATAGAGATTGTTTCTCTCAGGAAAGTTCTTTGGAGAACAGAGAAGGTCTCTAGAAGTATGTTTGTGGTGATACAGCCACACAGAAAGTCCAGATTGGAATGGTATTTTTATACAAATTAATCTTGAAAGTAATGGAAAATCTATTTTAGTGCATCTGACCTGTAGTCAGATTTCACCTCAAGAAAGATTCCCAGCATGACAGCTTTTTACACAGAAAAAATAAATACATATCCGTGAGCTGAAATCAGTGACAAAGGTGTAATAGCAAATATCCCTTATGGCAAGCTTGTGAGAAAGGGCTGTTCTCAGACAACAAAGCCTGACTACAAGAGGGTACATCAATTATTTCTGCACAAACCAGACTGAAAGAACAGCACACAGCTGATATGTCCACAGTTGTTCACACAGCATGACAATGGGAAGGGATGAGATGGCATTAGACAATACAACAGCATGCATTTCAAATTTTAACAGATTCATGTAATTTTTTTCTTTTTTGCTCACAACCAAGAGAAACTGCAATGCTACTGACACTGCACAGTTGACTGCTGCTGTTCAATGTGTTAAAAAAAAACTACTATAATTAAGTAATTGGTTGGCCTCTGTCCATTTCATTCTACACTGCTGCCTCACACTTGTTTAAAGAATAGAGAAAAAATTGTTGAAAATGTGGCAGATAGTGGAAAAAAAAAGTCAAGCTTGACTCGTTCAAATTAGGTGGTATTTGTACAGATGGAGCACCTGCCATGACTGGCAAGAAGAACAGTCCTGTCGCTTTGCAAGAAACATTTTTGGATCGAAAGTTATCGAAATACCATTTGTATCCATCAGGATTATTTCCTGAGCCAAAGATTTAGGTTTCTTGCATGTCTAAATCCTGTCAAGTCCTACTCTAGCAAAATAAGTATTTATAGAATCGCAGAATCATTTAGGTTAGAAAAGATCTTTGAGTCCAACTGTTAACTCACCACTGCCAAGTCCACCACTAAAGCATGTCCCTAAGTGCCTTATCTACACATCTTCCAAATACCTACAAGGATGGTGACTCAAACACCTATTCCAATGCTTGATAACCCTTTCCATCAAGAAATTATTCCTAACACTCACTATGCATCAGAGATGCCAATAAGCATAGCAAGTAATTGATGAAAGTGATGAGCAGAATACAGATAAAATGTTTTCTGCCAAAGGGCAAAACCCGTGAAAGACTCTGGAAAGAGAAAATGACCAACACATTTTCTGAACAGAAATTATTAGCCTTTCAATGACAACAGTCCTGCTTATAACCAAGAAGGGATCAAAATTCCAGTGTATAGGGACATGACATGTCAGCTCTGCAGCCTCAAAACATACAGGAAAAGAAAGGATTACCTGGACTGCATGCTGTCATCCATGTGCTGCTTTTCAGTCGGAGCTGAGATGTTCTTATTCTACTTGAATTGTGTGCTTTGGTTAAATGCAGTGTGTTACAAGTGACACGTAAAGGTCTGAGAAACACTATGATCTGAAGTTTGAGGAGCTATTTCACTCTGAGTTAGAAGATCCTAGAAACTGAAATTTCCCATTTGTATCTCATTTTATAACATGATATAGACAATTCCTAAGAAAAGGGTTTCAGTTTGGATTCTCTCAGCTTTGAAAAAAAGATGTCCTTGCAGCAGCAGTGTAAAAACTGGTAGACCCACCTAGAGAACAGGACCAGGCACACCCAGAGAACAACAAAGTTGAAAACGAGCACTTAGAAGCAGATCTCCTCTGATACATGCCTTCCCTTTTAGTGCTTATGCAGACTGGGACTGACAAACATTCATGAACACTAATACTCTATTACAAACTTTGTTAAAAATAGACTGTTTAAAAGTCACCAATTCTCATCTCAATGACTTGGTGTCAACAAAGCTGAAAACAAGGGCAAAAAGGACATTTAGAAACACTATCACACTATTTGAGGGTTGCAATAGCAGAATTAGCCTGATAACTTTATTTTAGGAGAAAAGAACCAAGGATCACTCTTATGACATTTATAACAATAATTACATTTAATAAAATGTAAGAATAAAAATGTACTTTAAGACCATTTGCAGTAACTACATCTAGAAAAAAAAACCAACAAAACCAAACCCAGTTCTAGCAAGATATACTATATAAAGACTGACCCCTGGATTTACCAATTTCCAGTCTTGCCAACAGTCAGTCTCCTGCCATTGAGGACCTCCCCTCTTCTGCAACTCATGTATTTGCACATATTGATTCTACAGTTTTTGCTCCTGGCAACTACCAGGGGTTTTTTTTGCCTAGATGGAGGTAAGTATGACAGAACATCAACATTTCCAAATAAATCTTCGGAGTGAAAAACAGGATTGCAGAAGTGTTTTTAGAAGTGTAAGAAAAGGTTTTCTGGGTTTTTTCTTTGCTTTTAAGAAAAAAGATTGAAAACAATATATAAGCACTGCTATATAAAGAACTAAAAATAAAAATAATTTAAATGGAAGCCTAAAGAGATTGTGCCTATTTTCATTTCCAAACACAGAATAGAAACAGGTTAAAAAGTCAAGAATTAAAACACAGTAATTTATATTTATTTTGGTTGCAATGCTGATTAAAGATTAAGATGGAATTTCATCACTAAGATATATAACCACCATTGTTTGCTTAACCATATATGACCTAACAAGCAATTGCACACGAATTTTTTTGTTGCAGTTCCTCTTTAAAGAGGAAGACGTATTTGTCTCTGCTTTTAAAGGAGAGGAAGTACTTGCAGGAACTCAACACTGTTGACCCAGTGCTTTTCCTTTTCTTTTAATTGCAATGCCTTTACAATGGCAAGCACCATGGATTTATTTTCATGTCCAAAGCCCTCACCTTTTTGCTGCAAATTACTCACAAGCAATAACAATGTATACTTTTTAAGTATTACAAGAATATTTTGCATTAAGCAAATGCTGCCAAAACAATACACATTTGTAACCTACATGAGGGAAAACAGCCCTCACATGCTTTTCCTGTGTCCCAGTAACTCCCAATGAAGACATTTGGAATGAAATGCTGAATACTCATGGTCTTGAATATACAACATATCTTTAGTAACTAGAGTTGCAAAAGTGTGTAACCGAGTTTTGGTAAACTGCAAAAAATACTCCATTTAAAACCAGTGCCATTGTTTGGTGGAGGAAGCAACTTTGACAGAAGTAAATGATAGCACTATTAAAACTAACAACATGCACAAAGTAAATCTCTTAAGAGAGCCCTGCACCTAAGACATGCCATGTTTAGAAGCACATGCCCTATTAACTGAGGTTGTGCATCCAGAGGATGAAGTGGGAACACGAAGTGACCCCCCTCGAGAACACTGTGTGCCAAACTTCCACAGTTTGAGTAAAATACTGGTTGTTATGCAAGCACCACAATATACAGGCAATACTTTCCAACTGAGAACTCCATAGAAATCCTGTGTCCATCCCCTGACCCTTCCGTCCCTTCCTGTCCACCTTCTACTTTCTTTATGCATTGTTTCTCTCTCCTAACCTTTCAAAATTCTGTTAGTTTCTCCTTTTACTGTGACTTGAGAACGGACTTTTCATTTACTGTTCCTTAAATAATTAAATAGTCTCCACTTGCTTTCCTGCTTCCAAGCCAGAGAAGTATCCCATTTATGTATTGTCACTCAAATCTATCACTTTTCATTTTTTTCTTATTAGCATATCTTTATAGTACTATTTGGCAAGTAGAGGTTAACGTTTTTCTTCTTCTCAAAGGATAAGTTAGCAGCTTTATGAAACTGCTATTAATGAAGCGCCAAATTCATTTAGAACACACACACTAGCTAGCTGAAAAGCAGAGGTAAACCTTAATCAAGCACATCAAGATCTGTAGTGCTAATTTTCATCTCTGTTTAAGTAAAAAGTCCAATTATCCTGCTCAATCTATCTCTGAAAAAGCATTTTACCAGCCATTTCCTCAAGAGGCATTTTTTATCTCCTTTCTGTCAGTGGAGCTGAGATACCAAAAGCGAAATTCTAGTCCCACTGAACTCAACCAGCACATCTTTTCTGAAGGCCTATGGCAGGGCCATGACAAATCCCTGGCACAGCATGGAGCCAAGCCAGAGGGCTACGGTGCAGCCTGAATCACCTCAACTTCAAGAGTCAAATTACTCAGATTAGCCACTACTTTCTCCCTGTTGTCATGTACTTCTCCCCTGTTTTGAGGACATGTGGCCTTCTGCATCTGTTCCCATTTGTCTACCTCTCTTTTTTTCATCCTTATAAAAAGTTCATACCCTCCAGAGAAAGAAACACCATCTTAATTAGTTCAGTAACCACTGCCTTTTCCTTGATGATGGAAAACAGAACTCAGGAGCAGGGATGATCCTTATGGTAAAAAGACTTCCCCATGTCCATTGTGCAAGTCAGTCAGAAATGTGCCAGTTTTTTAAAAAGGTCTGCTTGTTGCAGGTACTCAATAGAGCATTTAAATAGCCAGAGAGAGGAATAAAAGGTACTTTGTTGTTTGGTAACAGTAAGCATTGTGTTTGCATTTCCAAGTTCAAACTAAGTGCGAAAAGCAAGCTGGTGCTGGACATAGTGCTGATGAGCTTATGGGGAGAAGTGCAGGTCATCAGTGGCAAGGACAGACACAGGCACCAGTCACCCACAGAAATTTCCATGAAGCAGATCATGCATCTTTAAGCATGGTGAACTAATGACATCCTCCTCCACAGTGAGCTCCACAGCAACTGTTTATCTGAACCACAAGCTCTGATGAAGCAGTGAGTAAAACCAATACCACATCACACTCATTTTCCCTCTGGGATGCACCCACAAGTCTGCTGTACATCCAGACTAACAACTGAGCCAGAATGATGGAAGCACAGAAACTACTTATGAAAAGAGCTGGACTGAAACTAGAAGCAGAGATTAAATTCACCAAAACATCTCCAAATGTGATGCTACTTCACCCACAGCACACTGGATTTAAGACTAGAAGATATACCTTGCTCATCCATGTATTCACAGGTGTAATCTCTTTAAAAATACTTACTGAAGGTGCTGAGAAAATCCTAAATCCTTTTTGCTTATACTTTCTGTAGACATACTGGCACTTGCTTCAGACCGGTACTGAAGTGCTCCACCAAAATTGCACTTTCTGAAGGTTACTTTTAGTAAATAAAATATTAACTTAAAAATGCTTGGCCCAAGAAACCAAGGTAAATGCTACATAGTCTATTAACTCAAATAATTTATTCTCGGCTCAAAATACCATCATTTTGAAGTAAGTTTCTGTTTATCATTATTACAAAATTTGCTTCAAAAGAGTTTTCTCTAAGCTTATGAACAAAGCTTACTGAATGAAGTAAAATTAGGGGTATTATTTTGCTAGCCACAGAACACTAATTTAATTTGTATTCTCTAATGAATGCTGATCCTAAGATCAGGCATGCAGATGACAACAAGGACAGTAGTTACATGCAAATCCAGTAAGTCACTACAAACGCAGTATTCCACTCTGAGAGGAAGTACCTTCCTTGGTTCATCTTCTGATGAAATGAAGTGGCAACAAGAAACATTTCTATCCATATTCCTTCTTGTTTAAATCATCCACTTCATTAAAAAGTTTAAAATCTTCCTGCCAGTGAGCCATGTATTCCTTGTGTTACTCACGTAAATATTCCTAGTAAAGTGACAGGCAATATCCTTAAAAACAAGACACAGAAGCACCTTATTATTTAACTGAACATCTAAAGGTGCTTTTGAAATGAAGCAATACATTTTCCCTGGCTTTAGACACTTGAGTTAGCACTTCTGAATACAGCTGAGTTTTATAAATTCCACTGCTCCTGCCGGGAGGATATTTCTTGAGCT
This sequence comes from Catharus ustulatus, assembly GCF_009819885.2. Classification (NCBI taxonomy): domain Eukaryota; kingdom Metazoa; phylum Chordata; class Aves; order Passeriformes; family Turdidae; genus Catharus; species Catharus ustulatus. Next base: position 40,856,793 of record NC_046221.1, on the reverse strand, counting down.
GACATATCATGCATTTGTCTGTTACTCTAGTTACTCTAATGCTGTTTCAGTGTGAGCAGGAAGAATCTCCTACCTCCCAAATGATTTGAAATACGGATCCATAAAGCACATGGAAAAGGCAAATCACACCTATACCCTTAAGTCTTGCTACTCCATTTACATATAGCAAAGCTCTCATGGGACTGTATTAGCTCAGGACTGAATCCAGAGCACAGACTTAGATGCCTATTAAATGATACTTCTCTTTCAATTAATCTCACATTTGAGGCAAAACACATTGATTCTTGATAGTTGCAGGTACAATCCTCACTCACTCAGGCGCTCATCTCCAAGACACTCAGCAGCTTCAATCCACCCTAAGGCAATTGAAAACTACAATCACACAGGAGCTCGTTTTGGTTGGACTGAAGTCGGTGCAAATTTTACAGCAGACCTCAGGGGAAGGCAAGATCAGGGTTCAGCGACACAGCCAGCAATAGCTGAATAAATGCAAGAGATCTGGACTTAACCTCACAGTCTTCTCTTACCGAAGTCCAAATCGTCCCATTAGCGCCAATGGGCACAACCCTACACAGTGCTGCACACTGGAACTCTCTATGGGCCTGATCCTGCCATCTTGAGCCATCAGAATATTGACTGTAGAAGTAATCCCACAGAAATCCACACAACTCGCCAAGTAAGGGATGCCACAATCGCAGTTATCATTGATTCTGAGCAATTTTAATATTTAGAAGCTAAACTAGAAAATTAGACTCTGAACGCAGCAAAGGTTTTGCAAATTTATTTCATTCTACAGCTTATTTTCTTTCCCTTTAAGCCAAACCAGAAGCCTTTACTTTTAAATTAAATTATTAAGAATAATTATCAATAGGTAAGCCACATGAACACTGGGGTGCTCTATATCAAAGCCTTCAAGCTACTGCTTTCAGTAGGGCGTGACGCACACCTTCCAATTTAAACCTACAAATTATTAGACAGGTTACCATAGGAAGAAATTTTTGATAGGTCTTTTCAGCATTTAGAAAAGGCTACACCAGTCAGAGTTTTCAGACTGAATAAGGGTTATTTTCCTTTCCTCACCAAATCTCTACCATTTTCTCATGGCTATTATATTTTAATTAATTCCAATAATCTCAAAAGCTTTAGCTTATTCTGTCATTTTCATATCTGTGTAAATAACTCTAGGATTACTTCTTTGAGGAGAGCATTCAATGTTATTTGCCTGGTTCTCATTCTGACTCTTTGGGTGGTTGGGCTATTTATGCTTTTCAAGTTGTTTGGCTGTTTTCATTCTGTAATTACACCATTTCTGCTATCTAGGGACAATCAGAAAGATTGGACGATAACCGACAGCCTGAATCACTCTCACATTTTCTAACCGATACTCTAGAATCTCCTAATTTTTTAAGGCAGAAGCAAAGAAGGAAATAAGAATTCTCCCTGGCACATCCTGAGGCATTTTCCAAATTTTTGGCGAGGTAAAGTCTGGACGGGTAGCTTGCCAGAAAGGCGAGAGAAGAGCCCGCAGTTCCCACAGAGACACAGTACCCACAGCACCGCTTGCTGCAAGAGATCACGACATTTCTGTGCAGGCTCAGAGGTCGCGACCGCCGGGTCGCACGGAGCGCCCCGCGGGTCCCCCGAACCCCCGTTCCAGTCCCGGGCCGGGGACTCCCCGCACCCCGCACGGTGCCCCGGGGCAGCTCCAGCGCCTCCCGCTCCGGTCCCGCCCGGTGCCTCCCCGGGCAGCGGGGGCGTCGCAGCTCACCTGGGCGCAGCAGGCACCGCTGCTGCCATTTGTTGCTCCCGTTCGGAGGGAGATGCCCTCTTCCCCCCTCCCCCCGCATCGCGGCCACCGCCGCCCGAACCGTAGCAACTGATCCTGATAGGTTTCAAAGTGGAAAAATCCTACGGCAACACACACGGCGTCTTCCCACCCGTCCCCGCCTCCGCCGCCCCCCTTCCCCGGCAGCCCCGCTCGGCGCCCCGGCCGCCGCCCGCACCGGAGCAGCGCGAACGACCTCGGGCAGCCGCCCCGGCAGGGACAGCGGCCAGCACCCGGGAACACGCGGATGGGAGGGGACTGCATTTTCCACCCCTTCTTCTGATATTGCTCCGTACGGGATCGGGGGCGGCGGGTCTCATACCCGTTTGCCTCCAAGCGAGAGGGTGTCAACCCCCTTCCCGCAGCCTCCGCCTCTGGATTCCCTCCCCATATCCCGCTGCCTCGGCGGAATCCCGACCCCGTCAGCCCCAGGACTCACGGACACCGGAGGTTCGCCAGCACGAACTGGGGGAGGGGGCACCTCCGGTGGCCCTCGCCGATCGCTGCCGGGCAAGGGGCACGGCACGGCGGTAGCCCCTCGGAGGCAGCAGCGCCGATCGCCTTACCCCCGCTCCCTTCCCGTCGAGTTTCCTCCCGGCGCTGCCGCCCCCACCCAGCGCACCCGCGGGGCGCCGCAACTCACATCGCGGAGCCTTCCCGCAAAACTTCTCGGCGTGTGGCCCCGGCGGCTCCGCTCCGCTCGGCTCGGCGCAACAGGCAGCGCTGCTCACCTGGCGCGGGGCCGCCGCGCCATGGGAGCGCCGGGCGGAGCCTGCGGGCGGCGCGGCGGGGCCGGGCGCTGCCAACGCCCGCCCGCCCTGCTGCTCCGCCGGGCGCCCGCCGGAGGCTGTGCCTGCCGGAGGCTGTGCCTGCCGCGCCGCCGCTCCCTGCCCTGCGCTGCGGCTGCGGGCACGGCGGCAGGCGGGCAGGGAGGGAGGAGAGAGCGGGGCGGAGAGCGAGGGAAGGAGGAGACCTCCCTCTCGCTCCCACCGCACCGCGGGGAGGTGCTGCCCGCGAGGGGTGATGCTGCCCGTCTGCCGCCCGGGGCTGACTCTGCCTCTCACCCTCCAGCTCTAGGGGCAGGGCGCGGACAGAGATAGCCATGCCTGGGGTGCCTTCACAGGGTGCTTCTGCTCCCCCCAGTGCCCAGCAAAATACGAATGAGGTTAATTGTTTTGCTCATCTGAGTGAACAGCTGTCATTGCCAATGTGTAATACCAATGTATAATATAATACCAATGCATAATATAAGTTTACCACGATTAGTGAACTTATGCTATGCACAACCTCACCAACGTTGTTTGATGATCCCGTTATTCACATCCTGCTTCGGGTTTACCGCGGTCCTTGCGAGGGTGACTTTATTCTCCAAGGGGTGCTTCTGTGAAATGTGCTATGTTGCAGCAGTTGCATGGCTTGTCATAACCCAGACTTTAAGAAACATTATCAGTTGGTTGCCTTTTTCACTCAAACACATTCTCTGTTGTGCACTTTTCTACTCTGGCTCTGCAAAGTAAACTTTCTGTTCATTTCGTGCAGCAAAGAATTTTGTCACCTGTCTTCAGTTGAGAGCACCTGGGCAGATGGGTTTTAGAAAGATCCATCTTAGCTGGTTTGCTTTGAGGTGAAAGCTGCCTAAGATGCTGCATGGAACAGAAAACAAATTGGCATTGATTTCCTCTGGGCTGTGTTTTTTGCCTCTAACTATACAAAACTGTTTTATCTCCATATTGGCCATTGTTAAAAAGAAACTTCTAGGTCAGAAGGACGAGTGCTACAGTCACAGACAGGTGGTCTTTTGAAGGAAGGGGGGACAAAGGAAAGGGATGCGACTAATCCATTGCCAGATGTCATTTTCCATCATTAAACCTCAGTCCTGTGAGTTTCTACCCAAGTAAAAATATTTACCTGAGTAATCTATCTGAATCATATTAGCAAGATAATGCAGGACCAGGCCTTTGTATTACAGCAAAACCTGCTCTCCTTTCTCCTAGGAATATTCACAAATTGGCTCATGAACACTTATATATATGCCTATAATTTTAAATTCTTAGTATAAGAGATGATAACAAATACAAAAACAAACTTGATAAAAATCACTTTCGTGAGTTCCTTACACAATTCTCGCACTGACTGACTCAACCCAGCTTTGAAGACACAATCAGTTAAAAAATAAAACCCTAATACATGACCATGCCTTTCTTTTTGCAGTGTGTTTGATTGTGTTACAAAGCTGATAAACTGACTGAAGAAGCCATGGCTATGTTACTAGCCCTGTATTATTTGCAATGGAAAACAATTTTCAGGCTTTGTGAGTTTTATTCCTTTAGCTGAAACTGACTCAGATTCATTTTAAGGAAGTAGAAAAATGTTAACCATTGTTGATAACTCAAACCCAAAATCTCACGTGCAGCATCCCATTCTTCAAATAAAGCTTGTGTTCATGTTTTTACTGTTTGGTGTATAGATATATGACAGCTGGGTATAGTACCCAGAATGGATGCACTTGGTTGCAATACACCACATTACCAGCATTGCAAACTTCCTTGGAGTGATTTGCTGTTTTTAAATATTTTAATGGGAAAAAAAAAAAAAGGAGTTAGCAGATCTGCTTTTCGTTTGGCTTGACACTCCCCACCCCCTCTAAAAACAAAAAAAAAAAAAAGAAATGCAGTTATTTCCCTTTAAAACTGAACCTCTAGTGGTACTTTGTGGAATAAACTGTTTTCATTGTTAAATATCACAACAATATAAGAAAAGACTGACTTAAGCATGCACAACAACTTACTGCATTAGCCATTATGTCATTCATCATAATGATTTAGGTGTAATTGCCAAAGAAAACAGATCCTCAGAAAAAGATAGAAAAACTTTTTTGTTGTTGTTGAAATTGCACCTAATAAAAAGTTTTTTTGACCAGCTGCACATAGCTAGTGTAGCTGGTTGGCAGGTTTGTGCTAAAAGACTCACTCCTGAGAGCAGCTAAGCATCTACATCTTCAGTTGAAAAGTGGATGTTTAGTATATCTCTGAAAAGGAGAGCAGAGTTCTTTTTCTGGGGAAAATTACAGTAATTTCACAATTATAAGGCGCACCATTTTGACTAAAATTTTGGTCCGAACCCAAAGTGCGGCTTATAATCAGGTGCAGCTTATATATGGACAAAGAAAAAAAGTTGCTGTTTTAGTTTGGAGGACAGGTGTCTGCTGAGAAAGGCAGGAGCTTCTCTTTGAAATGGGGAATGTAAACCCCCTCCCTCCAAATTACTATAATTTTGAAATCAAGGGCCTTTCAGGCAAAGATATGGGAATTAGGAATAACAGTTCTTTTCTAGGGAAATTAAAATAGAAATACAGTGCTACAAAGAAACAGATTCCAAACCCTGACAAAGTCAGAGTACAACCTGACACCCTGTCAGGCAGGATGTTGGTAGCAGTCCCATTAAATGGTGGCTGCATCCTCCTGCAGTGACAGATGTGATTCAGTTGAAGCAGTGCTCCTGTAGAAGGTGCAGTTTCCCTCTGGAGGTCCAGTGGTGATGTGGAGAAGTCCAGTTTTCCTCTGGAGTCCAGTGGAGAAAGGGCTCCCTTAGTGTCCCGAAACCTCTGTTTTTATCTTGGTAAGAAATGTTGGGCTCTTCCCCCTGGCTGGAACAACTTCCAATGGGATGCAGTAATTTTATCAGTTACACAGTGGGACTCAATGGCCATTAGCAGAAAATGACTCACTGGAGGAAGGATGGGTTGTGAAAAGATAAAGAACAATGCCCTGCCTGGTTTCAATGGATGGCCCATTAGCAGAATATCTGCCGTTGAGATAAGGATCACTGCCCCCACCCTCAAGAGATGGTGATAGAATAGATGCCTTTTATCACACTCTGTATTGTAACGTGCGGCTTATACTCAGAGCGGCTTATAATAGTGAAATTGCTGTACTGTTAAGGGATGCACAGCCACTTGCTGTTAAAAATGTCGCAGATTTTTAAGGACTGAAATACTGCTGATGTCATGGTGGTTGTGTGCAGAAGAAAGACTTTATTATTATTCTAGGTGAAAGAAACTTTAGTCCTTAAACAAACCCAGCAGCAGATTTGCTGACTGGCTTACTGGCATTGTCTGTCCATTTTACTTAGGTAGAAGTGAAAGGATTAGTCCTCTGTTAGGAAGGAGTGCAAGTTTAAAGGATAAGGAAAAGGTAATTTGGCTACCCTCAAATAAGAGAGAAAATGCTAGTATTTGCTGAGTTCTACACGTAGTTAGGAAAATCAGGGAGCATTAAATAACAGGGGATACCAGATGGTTCTTCAGTTTCCCTCATAAAATAATTTTGATGAGTGTTTGTAAATATTTAAGGGCCTGGTAGTACTGATCTTTTCACAAATTATTTTTTTTTCTAGTGCAAAAAACCCCTACATAATTCAGCAAGAATGTTTGTAAGGATTATTCATATAAACTAGGCTTTACAGGATTAGGTGCTTAAAAATGTATAAATATTAACAAAATATTTCAATGGCTAAATTAAAGAATCATCTGGTGCCATCTATTCCCTTGATTTTCTGAGACATTAATAGCTTTTTACAAAATCAGGAAAGAATACTGCTTCTTCAGTGCTGAGATAAATTGAGTGACCTTCTCTTTATCCCTTGACTAATATTCCTTTCATTACAGGATCAATTCTTTTCATACCCTACAGTAGTATGAAATTAATATTCTAGATGTAGGTACATTAAAAAGCTAAATCTCACAAAGTTTAAACTCTAATAGCACATGCTTAGGAGTTTAGAGGGATTATTCTGTTCATGAGTGTGATTGTTTTCATACAGAGTGGTGCAAAGACATATGAGGGGCACGTTCTCCCTGGGATAACTCCATACTCCAAGGGAGCATGCAGACAGAGCCCAGAGCAGCAGTCGGTGTTGAGCCACAAGAACAGCAAAAAGCATGAAGTTTTGCAACCTGGAGATACTAAAAGCAACACAAACCACAATATTCACACTATAGCTGCATTCCTAAATTGTATACCCATTTCTGCTCTCTCTCTAGGCTTGATGGTACTGGCAGTCCTCACTCTCCTCTCAGCCCATAGGTACTGCTACTGCATGTATAGGTGATGAGGTTTTGCCTTGAGAAGATTGGTAATGAATCAAAGTCCTCTTTACAGAGGGCCAGTACAAATCCTTTGTGTCTCTTAATCTTTTTAAGCTCTGTGCTGGCAATGTGCAGACTATCTTGATTTCTAAGCACAGCTACCCTCACAAGGCTTTGTGAGACTTGCTGGGCATTAAACACTCCCTTCAAGAAGCACCACTAGTTTCTGTGTTCCTGTATTTCGCAGATTCTGTCATTTGAAAGCTCTTGTTGGTCTTTTACTTAGTCTCTTTTCTACTATAGCAAAGAGATGAAGTGACTTTTAGGAGAGAGTTCCTGTTTTAAATAACAGAGGATCCTCAGACTGCCAGGAATTCGTTAACTCTGAGAGAGAAACAGTGGTTGTAAATAAGCTCAACTAGTTCAGCTCATACTCCACCTAGCTCTGATTTAGAGAACAATATAAGTAGGGAAGTATATTTTTCTGCTATGTGCCATCCATTAGTTGAAATTGATGTTTTGGTCTTCTCACAAAACAGCGTGTGTTTCTGGGATACTTAAATATTAGAAAAAGTATAAATCTATTTAATCTTGGTCAAAACAGGTTAGTGGCAGTTAGTTCTCAACACAGACACTTGTTGAGCTTTTAGTTATTTCGAAGATTTATATTAAAGATTACAGGTCTGTGTGAGAAAAGCAGCTGTATCGATAGGAGGCACTTGGATTTCTGCAAAGCAGTTAGCTTAATGCCACATGACATCTTGATTTCAAGTCTTGAATTACATGGAATTAACAGGTCACCTATTGCGAGGATTAAGAAGTGTCTCGCTGACAAATTTCAAAATGTAGCCTTTTAATGGGCAGATTGTGAGGAGCTTTCCAAGCAGAATCAGAAGCAGACTTTGCCTGATACTATTTTCTATTGGTTTCAGCACTTTGGGCCATGAGGTAGAATCTTTGCTCTAAAGGCTTGCATATAGCACAATAAATAAAGAAGATATATTATTTCTGCAGTAATTTGGTTTGGGTAAATGATCACTGTCCAACAAGCAGCACACTAAATTAATTTTACTACAGTCCAAAAGCTTGTAGGAATGGACACTGGCTCAGAGAGCAGAGACTCAGGGAATGATAAAAGGTGATTATCCTAATCACCCCTTACATGAGGTCTCAGTACATTGCTGAGGAAAGTCCTTGCATGTTTCCAAGATATCAAGCACAGTTCTGGTGCCTGTACTTTAAAGAAGATGAGAAAATGTTGGAGAAAATCCAAATATTTTTATTTTGTATGTCAAGTGCAAGTCTTGAGATGGGAGGCTTAAAGAGCTGGACATATTCCACTTCAGAAAAAAGTGAGAGGACACAGGGAATAGATAACAACAGTGAGCTTTTTCACTCTTGCTGACAAAAGCAAACCCAAATCCAGTGACTGGAAGTTTCGGGTTAGATGTAATCAACCTTGAAATCAGATGCAATTTCCTAGCAGTAAAGGTAATTAAACTCTGTAGCAGTCTATGAAGGGAGGTGGTTCTCCCACCATTGCTTCATCTTATCCTAAAAAAGGCTGTCTTTCTTCAATACAGCTTCACTTCAGCTTCTGGGAGAACTTCTAATGGACAGAGCAGGCTCAGAGAGGGAAGGAGGGTCACATCAGGCTAGATCCCCTGGTGATCCCTCTGGCCCTACATCCATTAGAACAATGCATCTCTGCAGCTTCTTCCATTATGGCTGGAACAAGATGGCTTGAATTGCACCCTGCCCACTCAGATATTTTCAGGCTGGCATTAAGGTAATAATTATAATCAAATCCCATACTTGAGAGCTCCAGTTGGCTGCCTACAGCAGAGAGGAAGAATCTCCACTCCTCTGAGAGATATTTTGTCTCATATATTCTGCAGAAGAACTTTTTGCCTTCCCTTGAACCATGTATTATTTATCTTGCTGTAGCCAGGAAGAGATAAAACCAATGCAGAAATTATTTTAGACATCTGATGTTTGAGTTTGAATTAAACCCAGTCCAGAAGCAGTAGAAATTTCAATAGCTCAGATTGGCAAGCATGGTGGATATTTTGCATGGACTTTTTTTCTGTTGTTGTCTGGGCATGCCTAAACAGTTCTCAAGTATCACCAAAAGCTCAGGTATGGTTTTACACACTGTTTTAGTTTGGTTTCTCAAGGACTAAAATTCTATGGGCTAATGAAAGTAGTTCTGTCAGCTTTGATGTACATGTACAACATTTAATAGGTGCCTATATACAAGATAGATTAGATGGTCTGATGATCTCTCTTGGCCTTAAATTGTAAGGAAATTTAAAACTTGTATGTAACAATAGCCTCTAATTTCCAGGGCTCTCAGGAATGCACGTGGTTACACCATGAGCCACAAACACCAAATAGTCTCCAGTGCCACTGGTCAGAGATGGAAAAACTCACTGAGAAAACTCACTCAAAAACCAAGCAATTCTCACCAAAATTTTAAAATATGCAAGCACAAAACATTGCCAATTGCTTGCAGGTCTTTGCCTTGCAAGTATCAGAAATTATCAGAGGTATCTGCCTGTAGTAGAAGACACCTGTCCTCACAGCCTCTGCCATCAGGAGTCCCATCCTGCCTAGACTGACAGGACAGAGCTGCAGGACATGGTGGTAGCTTGGTTGTAGAAAATCCCTATTGAAAGCAGATTTCTGAAGACTTTCAGCCCTAAACTATGAGGTGTTCCATCTTCATGACAGGTAAGGGTGTCCAGCATCCCTGCATGAAAACTTGGATATTTAACACCATCTCTGGCAAAGCATTTATAAACACACCATGGTGTTCTGGTGTGGTTGGAAGGTGAGAGTGGCTTCATCCAGGAAAATAATAACCGAATAAACATAAATTAGCTGTTTCTCCCCACAGACTGACATAATTAGTGAAAACTTGTTTCTAACATCTTATCCAAATAGTAATGAAAAGGAATCAAAGAAAACCAACTCAGACTGGTGAAACAAGGTGGAAACACATCTCCATGACTTACTGCCTCTGAATAATATACTCGTAAAATAAGTTGGATGTATCTCTAGTAAGTGCAATGAACAGTATGACACTGCAAATTATTTATAAACAAAAATGATATTATAGATCCCCAAGATGTTTGCACGTAGAAGCCTACAAAACCACATTAGGTATAGCTTCATATAATGCTTATCATCACAGAAAGTGGATATTTTTTGTTTCTGAAGGGTAGGAGAAAAGGACACCTTATAGGCCTCAGCTCATGAAGATATTCTTCTCAGTTTAGATTTATTACAGGTTTTTCTTAAACTATAGTTTTATTTAAGAAATGGGCTTGTGTCATTGAGTGTATGTACAGACTGCAAATGATGTTTTCCAAGCAAAACCTCTATTGCATAATCTTTGGAGTAATTTTTAGTAGCTAGATAGAAAAGACATTTCCATAAAGAATCCCTGTCTATGATCAGACATATAAGAAGCAACCAACACTATCCCAGAAGCAGATTGCAGGGTGTCTGGACAGAAATGAGAAACCTTGGTGGATTTATCGTCTTCCTGAAACAGAAATAAAGTAATATATATATATATTTTTTTTTTTTTAATGTAGTCCAGCAACAACTAGCAATAGCATAACAGCTATTAATTTCAGCTATCTGAAATGTGAACATATGAGACACTGTTCAGAGGATATTGAAGACGTTTCTTTCTTTATGTGCAGTATCATGAGGATTTACAGAACTTGATTGCTCTGGAAGAATTCGCATGGTACCTAGGTTCTTGAGTCTTTCAGAATAATTGGCTTGATTGACTGGTTTTAGGTTGGATTTTTAAAATTATGTCTATAATTGTTATGTACAAAATTCTTAGCCAAATTCACTGGGATATTGTACACATTTAAAGAAAATGCATATTTTGCCACATATTTATGTGGTATTTTTTACATTAATAAAAGTATGGTGTGCCCCAAAGAAGCTGCCAACCTAAGATCCCGATCCTGCAGGTATTTACACATCTGCTCAATAAAATGTGCCAAGAGTACTGATACTGACTTCAACTGACCCTTCTAAAAGTTTTAAAGTAAACTATATGCCGAAGTCCTGTGTTGAATGGCACTTGTAACAATACCTACAGAAACACTGGGAGGACAAAAAATGTAGGTTAAATGATACCTCATGCTTAGGCACCTAGATAAAATGGGAAAGTATATGCAATTTACTTTCAAGGTGGATCTTGCTCACAAGATGAAAAATGCTCCATAAAAGCAGTTATTACTATGGGATTGCTATTGTTCTTCTTCAGCCACTTTCCTGAGAAAAAGTGCTTTTATCTTCCTTGGAATAGTCTCACAAGAAAAGTGTTATGGTGTAATAACAGGTGTGTCTTGATATAGGCGAATATATTATGGTGTAATAATGGGTATTACGGGGAAATGACATGATCTATGGTAGCGCATATATATATAGATATGTATATATGTATGTGTGTATGTGTCCCCTGTGTGTGAAGATTTCCTTCTCAGGTATCAACCATCCCTTGTTATTACTCTTCTCTTGTGCTGAACATCAGGGAGGACTGAGATTGAAACCCTAAGAAGGTATGCATTTCTCCACAGTAAAAAATCAAACTCTGAAAAGAAGCTGGTGGATAATTAACACAGTTTGTGATTTTTTTATTATCACTTTTCAACAGTCTCCTTTTTGGAGAATTTCACAGAAAGTCCACTTTGAACCCTCCCACTGAATTAAGTTTTGTCAATACAACTAGGATGGAGTAGCACCAAAAAAGAACTAGAAGTCCAGAGAAAATGACATGCATTAACACTGTCTTTCTGGTTTTTAGGAAATGGGAGAGACATGACTTCCTGCAAAGAAGCCCACCAAGGGATTTTTTTGTTGCAAGGCACTGATCTTAGGCAAATTGCCAAAGCTGAAGTTACAGACTCTTGATAGATACACAGTGGCCCACAAGAACAATGGTAAAACAAGAGAAAAGAAGTTCAAGTAACCAGAAATCTTTGAAGCATAATTGCCTTATTTCTTCTGGTTGTCAATAAGATCAGACATTTTTGCTCTTGTTTAACTAGTCAAGTGCACAAATCCTGGCTAGCCTTCTCATTCATCATTGTGTTGACAGGCACTAAAGGTTGCCATCCAGAGTGTTTAACCCAAAAGAACATTAGATCTCACTTAAAATCAGTGGTCTGCCAAGGACTCTTTCAGACTCACTGGAGTATCTGAAGCTGTTAGCCATACTGATCATTAATCAAAGGGGAGAAATTGCCCCAGATTCCCAACATGCAAGAGAAAATGCCCCATATGTTCAGTGCTTTTTTCTGGTTGCAGGAAAAGAGCCTGGTCACAGCATTTGACGTAGTTGTCTTCCTCTCTGAAAAACAGCTGGAGCTTAGATTATCTTTATTTTTCTATTCTATTTTAAGGGAGTCAATTATCCTGTGGTATATTCATTTAAATTTTAAATAAGTAAACAGGATTAGACCAAGGATTTGGCCTGACTTGGGGGAAACAGTAAGACAAGGTCCCCAAATAATACTGCTGTCGGCTAACAGCTTGGTTCACTAAGAGAACAGTCTTATGATGACAGTCAGATTAAAAGTGCCTAAAATCATTAGAATTAATTTTAAAATGGTCTCTGGGAAGTAGCTGGGCAGAGACTTTAAGGAAGATAATGAGAGAGAGTGAGGTAGAAGTGAGGACTTTAAAACAGACTGATTAATAAAATATGAACACAGACAGCTGTGCAGCTGGGGTTTTACACTACTATTTAAAAATAGCCATACATATCATTCTGACACTGAGCCTATATCACTTTAAATCTTTTAGAAATATATTAAAATTACTGAAAGAGGGACCATTTTAAAAAGCTCCCTGGACTTATGCATGATAACTAAAACGATTTTTATTGTAAATCCCTGTGTCTAGTTCCACAGTATTATCTGCTTACAGACAACCCCCAGAGGACAAAGTCACAGCCTTCATCCGGCAAAATTATTGTCCAGTGATGATATATGGTTTGTGCTTGCAGAAATGCAGCATGAGCACAATAATATTGGGTGTTATATATATATTAGGATGCTGCATTTTCAGGACAAAAATATCAACTATATTATTGTTTTTACTAATGAGACATTTGTGATATAGCATCATTTGTCTAAAACCAAAGACAGATCCATTTCAAAATCAAGGAGAACAGGTAAAGAAAGAGTCAGCTGTACATCAGTTTTCCATTTTAGGACAAATATTCTCTAGTTTGTATAGAAGCATTATGAAAATACGTATAAAAATGAATTTGAGGGAGATGAGTGCTTGAAAACATTTTGAACATAAGATCTCTATGTATACATGAGATCAGAAGATCATGATCTTGGAAATAGTATGATTCAGTAAAAAACAGAGTGGAAAGAAATCCTTCAGCTCATTTGGAACTGTATACTGGAAAAGAAAAAAATATTTGAAGAATTTGAAGTTCTTATTAGTCATCACTGAGTCAAGACATGTATCTGTATCTGACCTACAAAGAAGCAGATTTTTATGCAGCATTCCTCTGTTCCCTGTTGGGCATGCTAAACAGCACCATGTTTTAGAACAGCAGCCACCCCTCATGCAGAAGGAAGCCTGTGCAATTTTCTTCCATTTAAGCCTTCAAGACAGAACTGAAGTGGGATCTTTATCTTTTCTTAAGTCAAGCACCGATTTATATCTGGTTCCTTATTTCCTGTCCCTTACATTGCATGCTGTGAGGAATCTCCTTGTGGAGTGGTTTAGTGCACAATTACTATGCACACTGTGGAGGGCGAGTCAAAACATGGCCCCTGTTACCACAAAATGGCAATGAAGAAACAGATTCATTTTAATAAGGGATGCATAGGCCCTTCCATACTTCTTACAGGTTGGTTTGAATTGTTTTCATTATGAGCCTATTAGTTCAGGTGTTTAACAGTGCCAAGCAGCTCTGCTCTAGGCTACTGTTTGGCATGCAACTCCACCAGCACAAGAGTCATGGTTTATTTGGACAGTTTGATAAAATTAAATAGCTCAACTCTTACCCAGCTCAAAGACAAGGTAAAATACTAGGAGGTTTTCAGATTTTAGAAACTGTATTTAGATTGCACAAGGCATCTTTGTCTTTAAAAGCTGTTCAAGAAGATGAGAGTTCATAATCTGGGGTAATGGTCATGCCAAATTAGGCAAGAAACATTGCAATATTGGCAGACCCAATACTAGTGGGTAAAAATAATGTTCAGAGATAATGCAGTAAACAGTTGAAATTCCAAGGAATTTGGTTTTAAATATCTGGTAATAATAACATGAATCATCTGACATGGTGGGGTATGATGATGATTGCACTCTGTGCTCCTTTGTAAGGTGTTTCAAGATGTGTCAAAGAACTCGTTTCATACCTAACTACATTTAGTTGTTATTATTCAAGAAAGATATAATTCAGTAAAAAACTAAACATTTTTGGCCATTACAGGTCTTCAAAGAAAAAGTCTTTGCACCTAAAATTATTTCAAGAAAGATGAATTTAAAAATTGTCGCAGTATTATATGTGAGATGCATCATATACTGCATGCACTGCAACTGGTAGCTTTCATAAGCATTGAAACATGCACAAAACCATTGTATTTGTTGTTGTGGAGGAAAACTCTGTATAGGTGCCATATGTTTCAAGAAACAGTCACATTTCTACTGTCTGCAGACCTTACTGTCCTGTATGCTGTGGACTGCTGGCAGAACTGCCTTCATCAGGCATGGACACACTCTTGCATCCCCCAAACAAGGTGTGGGATGAAGGAAAAAAAAGTACAGTAATTTCACGACCATAAGGCGCACCAGACTATAAGGCACAACCCCAGGAGTCGGCAAAATTCGCAACTTTGTAGATCATATAAGGCGCACCGGACTATAAGGCGCACTTTTTTTTTGCAGCGAGGCTCTGCCCCCAGCTCCCCCTGTGTGGTTGCTGGACGAGGCCCCACCTCAACCTGGCAGCCATTGGCCCCCGGGTCCGCCTGTACCCGGCAGGAGGGGCGGTGCCGTGGGCCCCCCAGGCCCGCCTGTATCTGGCGGGGCAGGAGGGGCGGTGCCGCGGGCCCCCCAGGCCCGCCTGTATCTGGCGGGGCAGGGGCATGCCTGCCGCCCCTCCGTGCTGCCTCCGCGGGGCCGGAGGTGCCTGTGGAGGGGCGGCTCCGCCACCATGAGGCCGGGGCGTGCCCGCCGCCACTCCACCCCGCCTCCACCTGGCAGCCATGGCCCTGCCGGCTCCCCCCGCGGCTCGCAGCTCTCACTTCCGGGTAGGCAAATTTTTTGAACTTTGTCCATCAGATAAGGCGCACCGGACTATAAGGCTCACTTCCGGATTCCGGGGAAAATTTTAGTCAAAAGGGTGCGCCTTATAGTCGTGAAATTACTGTACTCCACCTCAATTTTTAAAAAGATGTACCTACCTTTAAATGTCTTTGGCATTCACAAACAGGCTCCTTTGCAGTTGCTGGCAATTATCTCTATTTTTAGAGTTGTCTGACATACTTCAAAAAGGAGCAACGGATGCAATAAAACCAGGTCTACTATATATCACTTTCATTAAGAAACAGCACTTTAATTGCCATAACTTACTACTTCAATGCTTGCAAGATGGGTGCTGTCACCCTTGAGAATTTTCCAGGCACAGTTTCTACTTAGATTTAGTTCTCAGACTATATTTATTTCAGTTTCTTAGGAATGGGAGACCAGACAGTGGTGGGACAAGAAAAATGCAGTGTTGGAGAGAAGGTAGAATGACTGAGAATGACTGACATTAGCTCAGGGATACACATGCATGGGACAAGTGTATGACCTGGGAAGGAATACCTTATGCTCTATTATCTTACATGGCATGAAGTCCAAAAAGGCTGCTGAAAGAGTGTGACCCTGCACTAGTTTAACAAGGATTATTGCATTTTGACTCTTTCTTCTGTAGATTGGGGACCTCCCATATTTAACATGTTGTGCTCTGTTGGCTTCACATGGATACCCCCAAAAGCACTTGTGGCCTTGTCATTAATACTGGGTTTGTGTATGCAATATTTTTGAAACTTACATTTCAGTAAAATCAGCATGAATGAAGGAGCGCTCGGAATTACCCATGGCAACCTCAGACTTTTTGGCCCTTCAAAAGAGTTGCTGGGATAGTCACAATCTTTCCCTCTAAGTGAACATAGGATCAGGAATAGCTATTCTGCATCTGTAGAAAGTCATGGGATTTTGATCATATGAGAGAAGAGGACTAACTCGGAAATGAAAATGGGTCTGTACTGCAGAGGAGGTACTTCAAAGATATCTTTAATTTTCATGCAATCCAGGATCATAACAGAGCTTGGCCATCATTGGAAGCTCTTCTGGGCTGTATCACAATAAGCAAAGATTAGCTTTTATTATTCAGCATCTGCTTCAGTGTTCTAAATATCCCATAAAATTCTGAGCTTTACCTAATTGGGCTAGAAGGAGAAACAGACCAATAAATCTATTTTTATTTTGATTCAGTTATTCAAGTTTGGGAGTAAATGAATGTTAAATAAAATGCATGGGAATACTAGCTAATCACCTTCCAACCATAAGAGTATGGTATTAAGAAGTACACTGGAGTTTGGAACTGTTATTCAAAAATATTCTTTTTCTTAACCGTATAGCAAATAGAATAGCCTTTTTTTTCAGTCATTAGTGCTGCCCAGGCTAGAGACTGCCAGTGCAGTTGAAGTGATTCTTAGCCCCTTTCTTACACAGAGAAGCTGTTGAAAATGCATTGTACAAATGCTCTGAAACAACAGATTATTTCCAACAAGCTTCTTGATGGGACTAAAGAGCCCATTTTAACTTTGCGTGCCCTAAATGGTTTGGAATTTGAGAAACGTCCTGCACTTCCATGTCCTAGTGCCACCAGGGAGATAAGCAGAAATTCATAAAGGGAGGTGCTGGTTTGAAATCCACTGTATAGGTTTAGATCTTGCTCTCAGCCATGTGCTTTGTTATTGTTTGAGGCATCCTGCTCTGCACTCACTTTCCCTCTTGCAGTTAAGGCAGGGTGGGCTGCAGGATGTACATCTATGGCTGCCTTCTATAAATTTTTAGTACTGATGCTGCAATAGGTGTTTCGAGGTGGACATGTAGAGATATATTTTGAAACTGTGGATCTAAATAATACTCATGTATGATTAGGAGACAGAATGGGGACTGCAGAATTAAAATTCCCAAGAGTTTTTATTAGACTTTATCCTCAGTGGTGCCATCTGAATTACATGTCAGGAGACCTGTGCTGTGAAGAACTGCTCTGGCATGTGGGCAGCAGTATGGCAGGATGCCTGGCTCCCAGGAAATTGAGCTCTTCTTGCTACCAACTGCATCCAAAAACTAGCCTCATCCCAGAGGTGGAAGGAACAGACTCACTTTTTTTAGTCACTGAATGTTTGAATCTCTCTTTTCCAAAGACTAACCATGTCATACTACAGCACAAGCTTTCCAGCTTGAGAGACAGCTGAGAATGGATGCATCTCTCTGTATGTCATTGTAGTAGTTGGATACAAAAGTATAAACACATCACAGCCTGAATATTTACAGCATTCAAAATTCACTGACCTTGCATTTCTAGGAAAATAAAAGAAAAAAAAAGAAAGAAAGAAAAATAAAAGAGGAAGTAGAAACTACTGGCTTTCCAATGCTGAACTTTCAAAATATTTTCCAATGGTGACATTGCCATGGTATTTTTTATACTGATACAAGGTGAGTTACTTCATACTAATGCAGGCATACTTTCAGTTACAGTTCAAAAGACCTACAGATATGAAGTTACACATGATAATAACCTAAAAACAGTAAGCATATCAAATAACAGTAAGCATATCAAATGAGTTTTAAGTTCCTTGATTTATGTAAAATCTAATAATTCAGTAGCAGCTCAAACATTAAACTTTACTTTTTGCAAGCTGTAAAGATAACAAGATGAATTTCAATTCAAATCCCCCCAAAAACCTTCTCATTCATACCGTAAATAGGTTATTTGAGTGCAAATCTTTGCAGAGACTGCCTGTTAGAAAGAAGCAGTTGTTAAAATCGGGTCATGAAACATAAACCTTCAGACAAGGCATCAGTATGCTTCACTCTTGCAACAGCCTCCAAGGAAAGCATGCTGCTCAGAGTGTTTATGTCTGAAATGATATGTTTGCCAGCTTCAGATCAGTGAGGAGGAACTGTAGTGCCTTCTCTTTTTTTCCCAGCCCTATCTGGCTGCCAGTATCTCTGAGCTGTCAGGGAACAAATGCTCTGACTTCATCTTGTGTGCTCTTTCCTCCGTATTCTGACAACGCCTCTCAGGTTCAGAGATGTGTCAACCCCATTGTAATGATTTCTGCCAAGGCAGATGTACCGAGGAATTTAATGTGGAGATATATGTTAAAACTGCCTTTCTTAGTCATCAGAGATGCCAAGACCCTGAAAGAAATTTCTAAGGAATCAACACATCTCTCATGGTTGGAGGTGTTTTTGATTTTTTTTGCTTCTACAGGTAACACTTTGTAAAAAGCAAGTCCTCGTCACTCTGGTTTTCTTATCTGAGAGAAGCAGAAGTCACAAAAATCAGAACTTGAAAACTGACAGAATCTTACCATTAAACCAGTTACAATCAGAAATCTAATTTCTTTTCAGAGGAGCCATGGGATTGCATGAAACAGGATTATTACTCCATTTCCAATTCATTGTGCCAGCCTAATATCTTCAACATTCCTGTATTATTTTCAGTGTTTGTACCACCTATATTAATAAAGCAGATTATGTCCCAGTCAGCAAGCAAAAAACAAAGTCTTCAGGAGGAATGATTTCTTATGAATGTAAAATGTTTAATACACATACACACATCCCAGGAGCCCAACACCCTTCCTTAGGAATAGCTTCTAATTGATTTCATTTAGCAAAGCCTTTGGGATCTCTATTAAATAAATTAGGTCTAGTGGGTAGGCTTTGTCAATCCAGCAGTTTCCCTAAAGTAAAATCTTAAGTCCTCTCTTTCTCTCAAAGGGATTAGATTATTTAAAAGGGAAGGGGGAAAAAAGAGTGAGAGATACTGAGAAGGGATAGCAACTCATGCTGTTTAAATAAATGTCAGCTCCAGCCTACTTGACCTTCACTGCAAAAATATTTTTTTTTCAGAAGGCCACTTTACAAATTTCAGAACAAAATTTCACGAGCTTCTGTTTGAAAACATTTCCATAACATTTGTAAACTACCTCTCACCATCAATACTTCTGTACTTCATCTATACTCATATGGTTCCTTAGCAGCTCCTGCCTGAACTTCCATCTGATCTCATCCCTGTCCAGCAATGTAAAACCTACAAGTTCTGCACTAGCTAGATGCCTTAAGACCACTGATCTCTATTGCATCCAGACACAGTAGACAACTCTAGATAAATGAATTAATGTTTCCAAATAGGTTCAGTACTTTTCATTCCTGCATTTAAGCCATACACCTGAAGTCAGTGGAAGCTGAATTAGCTCATGCACTTTCAAATGACTCATCAGTCATGCATTTGCTCCATGAAGTGCACCTCCTCCTGCCCTATTCCATGAAGGCACAGTGCAACAAGGACAGTACTCAAAAAAGAGGGCAGGTGTCCAAATTTCCCATGCCCTTTTCTCACTACCAAATATATCCTCTCTAGGATCTTGCCCATATAAATACTGCAGTATCACTGCTTGTAGCTGGTCTATGTTGAGCTACACAAGACTAAGATATATGGAGTCTCAGGATAAACGAGCAATTGCCTGCATGTAATTTTTAATTGAAATGTTAATGTAATCTCCTATGCAGCAGACAACATTCTAATCAGATTTTCTTCAAATTTACTGTTGCTGAAAATATACACACACACACAAAAAACGCTTCACAAATAAGATCTTGAATCCTAACTCAGATGGGAAAATTCACAGGCCGCTCTCTTTAATTAATTTAAGCGTCACTAATTTAAACTAAGTTCTCCTGAGTAATTCCGGTAACAGCACTCTAAAATAATGCTACTGTGCAAAGGTCTGCTGCTTCAGAAAATGATCAGAATTAATATTGCTCATTTCACAAAGAAGATTGTCTTTGTTGTGGCACATGCAGAAAGTTCTAGTCTATTAGCAAACAAGATCAAAAATGAGATCATTAATACTAACTGAAACAAACAACATTTTGATAGTCACATATTGTTGGTCTCATGAGAATCTGAAGGGGAACAGGGAAAACAAAGCAAAAAAGTTGTGTACCCACAATGGGAGGAAAAACTATCCTTTATGATACTAGTAGACAACTATTTAAGTTACAAACACTTTTATCATTGTTATAAATAGTTACTAATTTTGACTAAATTCATGTCACAATGCCAAAATTCTCTTCCCATCATGACAAGCAGTTGCTGGTCAATTTGAATTTTTAGTTTCTTCCTCAAATTTCTCACAGATCAACTTCTAGGCTGCTCTGATTTTATCCCACATACTGTAAATGCCCCTGGCTTTGGTCCAGTAAACAGAAAAGTTTCTTTATTTACCCCAATTATTTTTTTATTTTCTATGAAATGTTGTTGTGTGCCTATAGTTCGTGTGCTCCTACAGAAATACTGATTCTGCAGGAACAATAGTGTTTGTCAGATAATATATATAGATTTATGTAAGAAGGGCTGGTGTGTAAGTGGACTTGATACATGTTTCAGTTGGACACACTCTAAACACTAAGTATGATGTCAAAATATTCCTTAGCTATGTTCATTGTCAAAAGTTAAATCCATTGATTCACAAGTTAGTTTGCTACTAAAACAAAAAATGTTGTGAAGTTATAACTTGTCATTTTAACTACCTGTTGCCCACTCTGACCATGAGAACTGGTAGAGTCCAACCTTCTTGGGCAATGCTCAGCTTTTACTTTGGGGGCTAGCAAAATCAGTTTTACTTAGAGGCTGCCACCAGTGCAATCATGATTAGACCTGTTCATTTCTTCTCTATTTCTGTTCATGGTCACCTGGTATTTACTAGCAATCTTTAGAGAGGTTAGACTCTATACTGGAGTATAGACAGGAAGAAAGTGTATGGGGTTCTACAGGGAAGAGCAAGATGGCTCATTTTAAATATGTCTATCATTAAACTTGCAAATATTATATAAAGGCTACTGTCTGGCACTTTTTCCATAACATATATCAAAAGAAGATTTTGACCTTTATTCGTTTATGTAGAAAACAGCAAGAGGTCATAAAAGAGTGTGTATTTCCCACTTTCTTTTTTTTAGTGCTGCAATCTGTGTAGTGTTGAGAATAATGGCATTTGGGAAGACAAAGAGATCTGGGGTAGTTGTGGTCTTAGCATATTGCAGTATTCCTTTCAATGTCTTCCTTCACTTCTAAAACTGATTTTTGTTTTGCTTTTCTTGCTGATATCAACTAGAAAATTAGATTTAAAAAATTAGAGCGAGCAAGATAAACAGCAAGAATTCTGATCTTTTCCCTCATTTAGAAAACTTAGATTACTTTTCAGTTGGTTTGCATTTGAGATGTGCTGATTTTTCAAGTGCTTCTTAGAGCAAAGAAAAAACCCTAAAAAGTAAGTATCTCTCCAAAGCACTTTCTAGCAAAATGGATGGCAGTACAAGATTTTGACATTAAAGTTAGACTCAAGTATCTGAAATAAAATGTAATATAAAAAGATTTCTCATTGAAGTATGTTTCTGTTTAGACATTTCTGAGAAGTTCAGTTTAATTAAACAAAATCTGATACTAGGTTCTCATTTGACTTAGGCTGAAGTTGATCTATTGCCCTTTGTTAAAAGAAAAAATAGCTGAGTTGCTGAAAAGATGTAGAGGATATCTTTGCCTTGTTGGATTACAGTATATGGGACTAAGCACTCACAGAGAATGTTAAAATATTAATTTTTGGAAGGATTATCACGAACCTAACCTTCCCTGGCTTGCACCTGATTAATTCCAAGGCTGAATACTGAAATGCTTTTTTAGGCAAAACTCTCCTTATCATTAATTTCTGTGATAGTATTAAAGAGTTTGAGTCCAGATTTGCAAAGGCATTTAGATACTTAAAGATGCAGATAGGCATCAAATAGGATTTGTAAAAAAGCCTACCCAGGATATAGGACTAATTCATTTTGAGAAATAATGCACACTAGATGTCAAACAATCCTAGTGTTTTGGAAATACCATTGGACATTTCCATGCAAAACTGCGTGCCTAACAGACTTCAGGGTTTTTAAGGTTTGTCTTTCATCTGGAATTCCTTTAAAATCTGTCTCTCGGATTAAGGGAGTTGAAACAGATACAAGAAATTAATACATCCAATAAAATTTAAAAAATACATGTGCCAACCTGTAAATATCTGACAGATAAGTTCTGAATGTTCACATTATAAACTACACTCTCTGCATATCTCATGACTTATGAAACCAGGAGGGTGTAATACATACAGAGACTAGATTACCTGACTTTACAAAGCTGTTTGTAAGAACACATCTGCTTTGTCTTGGCATTTGAAACACATTTAGAGCACACAAGCTCCTTTTCAATTGCAAGTTCAGTACAACTATATGAACTATTACATTTTTCTCTTGCTGAAATCCAGAGAAATGAAATTGCTGCCTTGAGCCATGTTGTGAACTACTATTGCCACTAGAACCAAGAAAAGCTTTAAAACTTACATTGCAAGACTTCTTCAGTAGCTACAAAATCCCCCTCCAAACCTCCAAATCAGCTTCTGATGGAAACTGTTTTTGAGGTTGCCCCCACAGGTATTTACCTTTCAAGTCAATCACTTCTGAGTTCCTTGTGTGTTGATCTTACCTGAGTACAGGTTCCTAACAAGTATTTATAAGAAATAATAGTATGGCTGAAATGTTAGTGTGCCATGACCACACACATGAAACAGCCCTGAGCGTAAAGACCTGACAGATTAATCTTGTATTCCGGTGCAATGAGATAAACAAATCTTTGCCTTACAGCTTTTTGTAATCAAACAAGGAATACCAAGAGATATTTCTTTTGCTCTGTAATGTTTTGTGTGTCAGTGCCACACCTTCAACGGGTCATTTGTTGTGATTTATATTTTCAGAAAGCATATGTTGTGTTGCATGAGAAACATGCAACAGAATTCTGTTGAATTGAGTTCTCTGACTGCAATAACTCTTGATGAGCTCAGTGTCTTAATCTGATGGTTATTTCTTTTTATAAAACCAATGTGTACAGTTACAGTACTGTAACATTACAGTACAGTACAGTACATTACTTACAGTACAGTAAATTCACGAATACAAGCCGCACTGAATATAAGCCGCATCACTGGGTGTTGGCAAACATTTTGGTTTTTGTCCATAGATAAGCCGCACCCGAATATAAGCCGCTTTGTCGTTCGCAGCGAGGACCCGCGTGCAATTAGTAACAGAACCGCGGGAGGGCGGGGTTTACTGGCTGAGCTAAGGCTGTGCAGGCTCGGCCCGCTAGGGGCCGCTGACGGGGCCAGGTGGCCCAGCCCGGTGCTGCCGCTCGGGGCCGGCCGCCGCTGCCACTGGGCTCGGTCACCCCGGGTCGGCGCTGCCCCGCGGTGGCAGGCAGGGACGGCGCTTCCCCTGCTCCTACGGCAGCGGCGGCAGGCGGGGACGGAGCTTTCCCACGCCTGTGGCGCCAGCGGCGGGCAGGGACGGAGTTTCCCTGCTCCTGCCGCGGCGGCGGTGGGCGGGGACAAAGCACCCCGTCGGCTCCCCGAGCCGCGGCAATGGCTGCGCGGGGCTCCCGTCGGCTCCCCGGGCCACAGCAATGGCTTGCGCGGGGCTCCTGTCGGCTCCCCGAGCCGCAGCAATGGCGGCGCACGCTTCCCCCCCCTCCCCGGGCCGCAACAATGGCGGCGCGCGCTTCCCCCCCCTCCCTGGGCCACAGCAATGGCAGCGCGGGGCTCCTGTCGGCTCCCCGGGCCGCAGCAATGGCGGCACGGGCTTCCCCCCCCCTCCCCGGGCCGCGGTAGGGGCGGCCCGGGTCCCCCCTCTCCTCCCCGGGCCGCAGCAATGGCGGCGCCGGCCCCCCCCCGTCTCTCCCCTGGGCTGTGGCAGAGGAGGAAAGAGAGCTCTCCCGCCTCTCTCCCCGCCCCCCGTGCTGCCTACAGGGAGCCAGGCTCCACCCGCGGTGCAACAGAGTAGCGATTTGTAACAATCGCAAAATGCCGACTTTGCAGCTGCTTGGCTCAGCACTCTGGCAGGCACTTCTGAGGTTGTATTAGCTGCTCCTGAGTATTAGCCGCATTTCCGGTTTAGGAGCAAAATCTTAGTCAAATTGGTGCGGCTTGTATTCGTGAAATTACTGTAATTAATTTTTGTCTCATCCTGCAAATTCTTCACTATGTGGGAATTGCCAGAATATTTTTTGTTGTTGCACACAGTAAACAAAAACAATACCCTGCAGTGAGTTTCTATTTAAATATTGTGCCACAGATCAAACTCTGCTTTAGTTGTAAGGGTTCAGATAAAGCATCAGCAAGTTCAAAAGGAAAAGGAAGATTTTTTTAAACTTCAGCAAGACTTCTGTAAGAACCAGCATTAATACACCAAAAAATGACTGAATGTCCAAGGTGGCTGGAAAACCATTTTTTATCTGCAGATTTCTGTGGTGAAGGTGAAAGAAGAGCATCCAGAGGACATGAGAAAAGCAAAGTAGAAGGATTAAAGGACCAGAGGTGGTCTTAGTTTCTGTAACTGGAATCTAGCAAAGCTGGGCTCTGGGAAAGTGCACTCTAACTGCAGTGTTAGTACTGAATGCTAACAGCAACTGGCCAGCAGACTGCTTGAGTAGCAGACCTGAGAAAAAACTAAGGTCATGACTACAAATGTGTAAGAAGCAGTCTGCCTTTTGTAGCAGGGGGCTCATCAGCCCCTGAAATTAGGAGCCTTCACCCAAGTAGCTAAACTGGGATTAAGGCAATGTAGGCAATGTGTTAGAAGCAAAATATATCCCGGTAAAACCACATTATACATAAATTTTTCTCATGCATTTTAAGTCTCAGGAGATGCAGAAGAGCCAAAAGATCAGAGTCTGCTACACTCTGGTGACAGGGGCTGCTCTTCACCCATCCATTCCAGTGCTTGGTACTGGGCAGTCAGCCTTATCTCAAGCACATCAGGCAATGACACACTTAGCCTGTCCCGTTTCTCATAGTTAATCCTAACAGAACTATTCCCATTCCTAACCTTCCAGCCCTCTGTAAAAAGAAATTTTTTAATATACATGCTGAACTAATTCAACATGGGATTTGGGAGCTGTGTCCTGTTTTTTTCTCAAATTGTAAAGAATTATTTTAAATGAAAATAAAAAAAAAAACCACAAACCCCCCCCCCAAAAAACCAACAAAAAACCCCCAAAAAACAACAGTTTGAACCAAGAAAAAACTATTTTACAGCCCAGTATGAGAAAGATATCTGCTGTCTGCCCCAGGTTTATACACTTGGCTTTAGCATCCTCACATTGCTGAAAGTAAAGAAGTTGTGACTTTGGCAGCAGGAGGCACACACCATTATGTTAGATACACTGTGTCAGGAGATTTTTTTACTTAGTTGGTGGTATCATATCTTCATCTTAATGTCTTTTCTTGGGCTGTCTGTGTGGGTGATGAATCAGGGTTTCTTGAGTGAAAGGAATAGGAAACGGGGCACAAAAGGAGCCCCTGAGAGAAGTCTGGAAGAACTATTGTCCAGACATGATGAAAGGGAGGAAGAAACAGCATGTTTGTAACCCTTGTCATGGATGAGAGCAGCTCATCCTGACCCAACGAGTCAGGATGCTATTGTGCTGTTGGGCCAGTGCTGAAAATGGGGGCAGAGAAGCACAACACACCAGTTTTGGTGGCTGTAGAGGCCACGAGGTCCTCTCAGATCTGCTTTGTGTGAAACACTCACTTATTTCCCAGTAGTTCACTCCTGGTTTTGTAGAGTTCACTCTGCACAGTCTGCACAGTCACTGGTGCTCACATCAGCCAGAGAGACACGTGCTGTGTACAGACACTCTCAGCACACGCACAACAGTGCAAGCCAGACAGACTTGACATTTTCCACACAGCTACTGTTACAGGCTCCCAAAATACATGAGTTATTTACTCATTATCGGCTGCCCAGTCCCAGGCGGGGTGCTTTCCAAATAACATGAAGACACTAATCTCTCCCTGCAGGGCACAATCCAAAATAGGAACGATCTTGTTGGAACAGTGGTAAGGGACACCAGATACGAGCAAAGGGCTCAAGGCAATTTTCAGAAATCACCCCCTTAAAATACTTTTGTTGCTGCAGTCATGACACAGCAACTTTACATTCTCCCATTGCCTTCATATCATACCACCATTCGGTTCAGCAATTTACCCTATCTATCTGGTTCAAATCTCAGCCACACTTTTTCAAAGAGTTCAAACAATGTTGTTGTTTCTCATCTGACTAAACACAAAAATTCTGCAGTAATAAAGTATATTTTCCAGGAAAGCTTGAGTGAATCGCTGGATGAGAACTTCAGAACTCCTTCAGAGGGAGGTAATTTTTTCTGTTTTTGTAGCTATCTAAAGAACAGAAGAGATTTCTTCTCTGATTATATCTCTTTCTTATGAATAAGTCTCTGAATAGGAAGAAAGCTTCTCCTTTCTACCCATCACAAGTTACTTCACAGCTGTGGCACAAGCAGTGCCATTGTACACTCACTGAGGAGTGAATTACCCTTCCATGTCCAACATGACAGGCAGTGCTCTGCATATCCTGAAATATTCTGAAATTTCACTGTTTGAAACATGACCATTTTCTCAGTAATGGTATACAAATATGCTGAAAAATATCTCAGTAAACAGACTCACCTATTCTGGGCAAGATGTTGAGAAAATGGGCTAAATGCTGGTTTGTCAGAAATGCTAATAGATGAGCTGATATATTTTCAGCACTGATCCTAAGAAGAATACACTGAGCAAATGTCACTTTTACAACCATTAATTGAACATGAGTATGGCTGACTTTCCTTCCTCCCTCCTCAGCCTACCATCAAAGATTATGGAAATATGGAAGTTTATTGGAAATATTCATGCTTCCCCAAAGGTTCACCACGAACTGCATCTCCCTGCCAACAGGACCTTGTATGTGGAGTTATTCTTCTGCACTTGTTTCTCACTCTTGCCTGATCCAGCCAATTCAAATCATCATGTTCATGCAGCATTTCTGCCAGCAGAGGAGGGAGTGCAAGTAATTTGAATTTGGTTATGTCACCCTTCAGGGTCATCAAAGCAACACCAAGGAGGTCTGCACTCAAACTGGGTGACCCCAGGCAACTTTTAGTTTTACCTGTACCTTCAAAGCAACAAATAATCCTGTGTAAACTGTTCAACAAGTAGTGTTCACAAGGAGATGAAAAGAAAGAAAGAAAGAAAGAAAGAAAGAAAGAAAGAAAGAAAGAAAGAAAGAAAGAAAGAAAGAAAGAAAGAAAGAAAGAAAGAAAGAAAGAAAGAAAGAAAGAAAGAAAGAAAGAAAGAAAGAAAGGAAGGAAGGAAGGAAGGAAGGAAGGAAGGAAAGAAAGAAAGAAAGAAAGAAAGAAAGAAAGAAAGAAAGAAAGAAAGAAAGAAAGAAAGAAAGAAAGAAAGAAAGAAAGAAAGAAAGGAAGGAAGGAAGGAAGGAAGGAAGGAAGGAAGGAAGGAAGGAAGGAAGGAAAGAAAGAAAGAAAGAAAGAAAGAAAGAAAGAAAGAAAGAAAGAAAGAAAGAAAGAAAGAAAGAAAGAAAGAAAGAAAGAAAAAGAAAGGAAACTAGCATTGATTGAAGTGAAACATTGGGAAGCCATCCCCTCAGGAAGCCTGATTACATGAGATGAGGAGTATCTGCACATTGGGTTGTGACTTCCACATATTTTTGGACGTGGACTTGCCCAGACCCAAAATGATGCATCAAAATACCTATCAGCTTTCAGCACCTCAGAGGCAGGCATCAGTATCTCCAAAGTCACATTAACAGAAGTTAGGTTCAAATTTAACGTTCTAGTTTAAATGCATCACTAGAAACAAAATGTGAAATTTACTTGTACCTGAATATAACTTCTTTTTAGCTGGAAACTTGATGACAATGATTCCTGGGAAGTTTTCACACAGCAGATATCCCCAGAAACAACCAATTTCATCAAGACACCTGCTACCAGCAATAATTCCATAATGCCAACTGCAATTAAATCCTTAAAAAGTAGCATGCAGTATCTCACAGTTTATGAATAGCAATGAGTATATAAATGCTCACAGACCCATGAGCTCAGCAAAAACCTCAGGTAATTTTTCATTATACTGCAGTCCTCTGCAACTTCAAATCAATCAAGGTTCTACCATGAACTTCTAAAACTGGGTAAAATACCTTAGGACATGCAAAAACCCACAACAAGAAAAGCACAGCTCATGGTGTAATAGTAGTATAAAGCAGCACAATCTGTATCAGCCCAAATAAAATACACCCACTCTTGCATGATTTATAGCAAAGCATTTTCAGTGCTGCATTTGAAAGAAGTGAATTCCAGAAGGTAAAACACAGATTCAAAGAAGCTGTTTATCTGGTTTTTTTTTAAAAAAATGCTATGATTCCTTTCTTTTTATTTAGAAAGAAAGAAAAGAAAAAAAAGTTCTCCTTATGCACAAGCAAAGCCAGCCAAGGCTTTGCACACCTACAAGCTATATAAAGCAGACAAAGAGAAGTGGTAGTAGCAGACATACTACCTTTTTAACAACAGGTAGTTGAGATCTGTCTCACTTAATAGGTTAAGATCCCTGTTACTAATATGCATATAAGCAAATAGAGAGACTAACTCAATATATATATATTATTCACAGTGCATTTTTAACAGGGGGTTTTCTGTAAATTCCTGTACTCAGAGGGGTGGCTTCAGTCCCTGCTAAGGCTCTGCTGGAGCATTAGGGTCTTGACAGCTGTGTGCTGAGACCAGAGCATCCAGACAAGCAGTTAAACATCCTCTGCCCATCTTTTAGGGGATTCCTACAAGCACACCCACAGCATTCTGGAAGAAATGCCACAGTGCTGCTGCAAGCAGGGAGTGTGATATCCTGGTGGCAATAGATGGAATTCTGGCTCCCCTTGATGATGTTTCATTCCTTAATTTCCCCGTAGCCAGACTTTTGATAGGTGACTTTGATAGATTACAGCAAGGATGAAATGCCACCTGTCTCTAAAACAGCCTCCAAAGGAAGTCTGGGCAAAAGCAATAGAATGATGTAACCCACTCAGTCTGCTGTTTGGCCTGCAGCTTGTAGCTCCTGCTGGCACCCTACCAGGCTGTGTGTGCTTCCAGCCCCAGCTCGAGGTGACCACAGTGCTGGTCTGCCTCTGTGACTCCCCTTGGCTGCCAGCTCCACCTCTCTGTCTTGATTCACTCGCAGCCACTTCTGCTTGCATGCCTCAGGCAATGTTTCCTTTCCTTCCTTTGGCTCAGAGGATTAGCAAATCAAGCTGGATACCCAGGAGGTATATAGTGCCCCATAAAGATCCAACAGTGTGTCATAGCCTGCTGTGCTGTGTCCCAGCTGCGTGCTCAGTGGCCCAGGTCTGGAACAACTCAGCATCGAGCACAGTGCCCCAGGCATCTGACTTGGATCAAAGTAAACAAATTATTAACAACTACTCAAAATACCTGCGTGAACCTTACAAACTGTTTTAGTTCTGTATGGACAGGAGCTGGACTCAATGGTCCCTGTTGGTCCCTTGCAGCTCAGCATATTTTGTGATTTGGGACAATTCTGGAAAACAAAGTTTTAACACTCTCATTTTAACCTTTTATTGCAAAGTCTCAGTTCACCACTTCAAGTCAAAGTTATAGGCAGGATTATGCTCTGTAGGACCATAAATATTTTGGGATTCAGTTTCATTAGGTGCTGTGAGATTGACATTCTACATTGTGCTGTTCATAGCAGGTAATACTGCTTGTCTTTCTTTCCACCCACAATGTGTTTATCTCCAGTAGCAACTTCAGGCTGCTGGCCAGCTGTAATAAGGTGAATCCATATCTCAGGAACAGCAAGGTGGTCTCTAAAAGCCTCTTCTTTCTAAGACTGGCTCAAGACCTGGCAACTATTACAGCCAGGAGAACTGAAAACAGAATTGAAATGCATTTGTGGTACTAAAAGCTTGTTAGATTAATGGCTTCAGAGGAACAGTTTACAGAGAGGAAAATTTCAGTAATTGCTTGGGTTTATTAAAAGAGGGATTGTCTGGGGCCATTTCCTTTAAGAGTTAACATCCCTCAGGGCCTGAGATGCTTCTGGTGCTGCTTGCAAAGACCCATTGGAGACTGAAGCATGAGCGATACAAATCCTGCTCTGGGTCTCTGCCTGGAGCGGGAAGGAAAGGCTGTGAACCAGTGGGAAAGAGCAGATGGGGATGACAGCTTTTTTCTGCATCTGAATTACTAAGGTTTTGAGGTATTATGAAACCCTGATGGTAGCAAGGGTGTCTGTACCTGAACTCAACATCACTCCAGCCTAATACAGGCTGGACTGAGGACACTAACTTATTTCATATTACCTATAA
The DNA here is from genome assembly GCF_009819885.2 of Catharus ustulatus. NCBI lineage: Eukaryota > Metazoa > Chordata > Aves > Passeriformes > Turdidae > Catharus > Catharus ustulatus. The sequence goes on along the minus strand of NC_046221.1, from coordinate 40,826,293 downwards.
AATATAGACACCACATCTGGTTACATGAGCAATATGATGGCTAGCAGGACCCTAATGGTAAAAGGTTTAGTAATGTTTTATTTTCCCTCTGAGTTACCAGAAACATAAAAAGAAACAAAGAGGAAAAAGTCTGAATAAAAGAAATCCAAGTAGTATTTATGAATTTTTTTGCTAGGCAAGTGTCATTACTTAGACTCTCAAACACATGAAATGCTCTTAGGGCCCTCCCTATTCCCCCAAGACTATCAATACATCAGTGTACGTCTGTGTGTACTTTTAACTTAATAAAAACCACCCCAGAAGTCTGTTGTTGAACTACAGAAAATGTGATGCTACTATGGGAAGCATTCAGCTCTGACTCATTATCAGTATCTAACCATAGGATCATGAGCTCAGATACACAGACCAACTTTCATATCAGAACAAGTAGCCTAAAGGATACAAGGATCCTACAGGATTCCTACACCATTTTTTTCATTTTGCATAAAGTTTTGTTTGATTTTTTACCCCAAACATGACTACTGTAACAATATAAAGTAATGAATGGGTGAGAGAGCATGGGTAGGAGGGACAGGATTTTTGGCAATGTCCTTGTTAAGCTGCTGGCAAGTTGCCTTGCTCAGGATGTGGAACAGCAGCTGAAAACAACCAAACACCGAGCCCCTCTCAGGAAGCCTGGGGACTGTAATGCTGTTGCTAGGGATCCTGCTTTCGAAGTGCCATAGTTGAGTAAAGTAGGTCAAGAAAATTACCATTATAATGATATTCTCCTTGCTGTTCTCTAGCTGGTCCCCTACCTGGCCCTGTGCTGCTGCAGGACCTTCCTCATTGCTTCATCTTGCCTTTCTGCACAGTGGCCTGTCTGCACAGAAATGGCAATAAACTCTATTTAAGCCTAGTGAGAAAGACTCAGCTTTTTTTTAGAGAAGGGAGCTGTTGCAGAGAAGCCCTCAGGATGAGAAGAATCCACGCTTCCCAGGTGAGCTCTGCAAGTTATTGCTGTCTCCTCCCCTTCCAGCAAACAGCCACCCTCTGGCTAAGTACTGAAAGGATGGATTTAAGGATGGACGTATTTAATGAGAAAACCTGATATAGATACCCGTTAAGATACACACCTGTCTTGCTGTTTCTCTTTAGCACACCAAGCCTCTTGTTCTTCACTCTGAGAGCACTGAATAGTATCTGTGGAGGTGCCCAGTTTTGTTACACTATCCACCAGAAAGACTGCCACATATTTCTGTGATAATATCCTAATTTAATGAGTTAACAATAATCATCTAACCTAGGAGCCCCCAGATGCCACACATGTGCCCTGCTACAGCCCTACCAGTACAAGCTTGCTTTTTGAATTAGTTCGATTGGTTTAGGGGCTTACCTTATTAATCAGGCAGGGTTCAAGACCAAGACAAGGTACCCAAAATGTACCAATCATGAGGAGCCTCTGAAAGATCCTGTTAGCCAGGATTAGGGTAGTTCCTCCCTGCTTCCCTGTGGGAGTAGTCTTGTTAACTGGCCCTATATCATCACTATGATCTGGTCTCAACAGGCCAGATGGTAGCCAGAATTTTGGAGAGTGGTGGCCAGGCCTGATTCACTTCTGTTTTTCCCATTTTGAGAATAAACAGGTGTTCTCTCTGCTGCTGTGCTACTGCTTAGGAAGACTAAGATCAGGTTGTGGAGTTCATTGCACAACCCAGTGCTTTCCAGCCAGCCATGCCTGAGCATTGCCAAGAAAATGACTCAATACACGGCATTAAGAAAGAAATTGCTCCTCTGTTCTATGATCAAAATAAAAATATTAATATCTACTTATTTAATAACTATGAATTAGCCATTGTTTGCACATTATTTAGGTACAAAGAAGAGGTAAGAGGTGTTTCAGCATTTAGAAAATGCTAAATTTGAAAAATTGCATGACAATTAACTCCTATTAAAACAATAAGCCTTTTATGCTTGTACAATAACTTTTTATTCTTCAGCAGTGTTGCTGTTGTTGAGCTTTTCCATTTCCTTCATAAATGCCAACTGTCTGATGAGAAGACTATTAACTATGAGTGCTGGTGATGCATAATCTCCATCTCAGAAAGAGCTTGGGGGCAGGGAGAGGCAGTTGTGTTCCCTCTGATAATAGCAAAGCCCTTAGTGAGGAATATAATTACAAATGTATTTTTGTCATACTTTTGCCTGAGGCTGTGGACAATATTTTGGATCTAGCTCTCTTTTTTTCATGTCACAGATAAACAGATGATTCTAGTCAAGTACTTCCTTTGGTGCCCTGCTCTATTTACAAAGACTGCACTGAGGGCACTATTTCCATGAAAATGGCAGGAGCAAAACAGAATCAATCACCATATTCAGAGATCCCTGATTTGCCTTCCCAAAGGGGTTTGTACTAAATGTCACTGCTTTCATTTCCTGTGATTTCTCTATTTTGTTTTTCATATCTGTTCTTTTTTTTCTCTCCTCACACAACCATTTCGGAGAGCAATTCCCCAAATTTTTCCTTTGCCACCTGCCTTACAGAACCCTCCCCAGATCCACAGCTTCATTGCTGCCAGGATGCCTGGAGAGCATGACTTCCTGTGACATCTCATCATTTTATAAAGGCCTACTTAACTGCTTCCTCTGGTTAGCTCAATACCCCAGGATATGGTACAGCTGCTCCCTATAAGCAGATACGTAAGTGTAACAAAAGACATGGTTCACAGCCACCAAAATCAGCTTTCAACGTCAAAGGAGATCTCCAGGAAAGAAAAAAAGGCTATGAATTTCATAAATATCCAGTTTTTATCTAGAACTAGAGTCAGATGGTGTCTGTTGCACTCTGAGGCTTGGCCATCTTGTTTTATTTTGTTTCACAGCAGTTGCAATTGTCCTTTGATTCTGACAGGCTATTGTGCTGTTTTCCCATTAATTCTATTTGGATTCATATAAAGGGTTTGATTGGACCAGATTTCTTGAGTATGTTAAAGAGTTTCTTGGTCCTGCTGTTATTTATGTACTTGTACCCCAGGTTTTTTAAGTGCCTGACAAGAGAAGTCCAGGTGCTGTTAACTATACTTTAAGATACTTTGACAAAAACTCCAGTTCCAATTAGATCAAACAACCCAATAGTGAAGTCAGCCTTGTACAGGTTCCCCATTTAAGCCCTTTCCAGTGCAGCTGTCTTCATGCACTCAGCCCTCTGCTCACCTCCTGAGGATAAGGACAATTTCTTCAAGATCTGCAGGGAAACAGCACTAGACACCCACACTTTCACATTTCAAACTGCTCCAGCACAGGTACTGCTGCTGGCTACAGCTGTTGCAATGGCAAGGACAGCAGGAGAATACAGAGAGTGTGTCTGTAATGTGTAATTTCCTTTGGCACCCTGCACTTTCATGCTATCCTTTCCAAACCAAGGCATTTAACACAACATGGTCACTTTGTACAATGCTGGCAAGAAATCTCTGTATTCAACAGATGTTACTGGACATCTGTTCTGATCCTGACATTTTCTGCTGATAGCAGAATTCGGAGAGAGAGGAGAGTGGTCCTGTATTAATAAGGGATTTCAGTACATATTTGATTACTAGAAGTTCAGTCACTTCAGTGATAGGAAGTAACACTTCCCACTGCTCCCCAGCCACTCTGCTCCAGTGCAGAGACCAGCACAAAATAAGCTTCAGAAATACTAGAGAAAGGAATTGAGGATTCATATGCAGTGCTAATAGCCACAGGCACTCCATGGGAGTTAAACCAGGCCAGGAGAACTTGTCAGAAACAGAACAGGGCAGTCCTTTGCTGCTCTAAGTCTAGTGGCACTGCTGGATCGGGGTGCAGATTAGAGCCTCTTCAGGTGGGAAATGAAATCAAACCAGCTTTGAAGGGTCTATAAACACTTTCTTAGCATTAGCTGCAGCATGAGTAGGACTAGCATCTGTAAAGAGGAGAGCCTCTTGCCCAGGTCAAAGTCCTGTCAGCCACATCTGGTGTTTCTCCAGAGAAACATCTCTGACCCACTGACTGAACTCATCACGTGTAAGGGTTGCCATGGGGACATGCTGAGATTGTGCCACTCTAACATTTATCTTTCAGATTCCTCAAAGAAACAACTACATAAGCTTCTAGGCAATAAATATGCATACAAAAATGTGAATATACAAACCAACCCATCAAGCAGTCTCAAAGCTGCAATATACCCCTGTCTTGGTGGACTTGAGTTTTAGCTGCTGTTTGCACAGCAGCTGTGGGAACATTCGCTGTCCCCAGGATCCTCTACACCATGAATGTAAAAAGGAAAAATGATTGGGTGAATGGCTCATAAACACAGCTTGTTTTCAGAGAGAGAGGAAACAGGGAAGGAGAAAGCTGTGCAATTTTTAAAGAGAAATTTCTGACCATCATTCATAGAGCTCTACCTGTGCTTTACTTATGGTACCTTTCAAGCAAATTCATTAGTCTATAGCAAGAAGACAAAATTGACATAAAGAGCTGTAATCTAAGCTTCCTGCTGAACAGCTGTGTGGAAGGGGAGACAAGCCTGAGCTCTTACCCAGAAATGCTTATGGCTTCTCATTATTTAGACTATTTGCCTTTGCTGTCTTTGAGAGAGGCATTTAAAAAAAAAAAAAAAAAAAAAAACAGAGAAGGGGTACTACTACTACAGAGAGAAGAGTACTATAATTGACATTAGCTGATGGAGCATAATACCCATAACCCAAGGCAGGAATAGGGCTGACTTGCTCTCCCCTGGCAGCCACATAGTTGTGAAGAACAACTTTCAACTCTGCCAGGACTTCAGGTATAAAGAATGCACGAGTCATCTAGGGAACAATAATAATATCACTGGAGTCAGTGAAATTTATCCAGGGATACTGTAAGGACGAGGATGCCCTAGCCAAGTGGAAAATGGTCTGTATTGATCCTCAAGCCCATAAATTGAGGGTATGTTCACACAGCAAGCTGCTGCACTGTGGCTCAGAGGCAGCAAAAGCTCAATTCTTCATGGCAGCTTTCCATGCCCTGAACCTGCACTACAGCACAAAGTCTTGGAATGTCCGTGTTGTTTTACCCCTGCAAAATGTGTGGCACCATCTTGAGAACATCTCCGAAGGCAAATCTTATCCATGTCATCTCCCCACTGCTACCCAGCGCCCTCTCACCCACAGCCACTCTGGAGATGCCCACTCATAGCTAAATACTGGGGCAGTTCTGTTGGCAGCAGAAGCTGGTATAAACAGCCTTTAGGTCTAAGGATCAAATCAGGGTGGCTTTAGGGAATGCTTTCTGACTTTCCTTCTTCCCAAGGAATGGCTCTGGCAATGGAACTGAGAAAAACCACCAAGCCAAAAGCAAACAGGATATATATCATTATGCTAGTTCATATGGCCAGCATTCTGATAATGTAATCTTGTAGATACTTTTTAATTTGTAAATACTTTTAAATTTTAAACAGGTGTTTGAGGTGAGCCTTGGTCAGGTGAGTAAATATTTGGCAAATTTTTGATGGCTGAATATGATTACAATGCAAAATACTCTCAATAAATTGGAAAAGTTTTCTGGACAAACATCAAGATGGTTCTCAGCAGGGGTGAGTGCAGTGTACTACACCCAGAAAGGCACATTCAACTAAGCAAATGAGTATAGATTGAGCTGGAGAGCAAGATCTAGAAAAACATTAATAATTACAATTAATCATAATGTTTGCATGAGGCAATGCTATTGGAAGTGAAAAAATCACCCTGAATTGTAAAAAGATGATTAAAACCTGAAAGATGCTCTATTGGTAAGATCTCAAGTGGAGTGGTATGTCCAGTTTTGGATGAAACATTTGGAGGATGACCTGGAGCCCCTGGAGAGCATGAGAAAGGACACCACAGTACCAGATAGCTATGAAACATCACCTGTGAATAGTGACTGAGATAATTTTGTTTATCTCAAAAGAAGTCTGAAAATACAGACAAGACAATTGCAAAAGTGAAGGGAACAAATTGTTTTTGTCTGTTTAGGTGTGGGTCTCAATTGCAACAAAGAAGATTCAGAGGCAAAACTCGGAACTATTTTATGTCAATAAGAAAATCGAGCACAGAAATAGATATAATGGATCTTCATCACTGAAGCCTTTAACTAGGAATTATAGAGTCTTTTTGAGAGTGGAATAGGAAGGGAAGGCATGTAAATAGGTCTGGTTTAGGTTTTTAAGCCTAGATTATACTCTTTATTATATTTTATTGGGCAATAATTCACTCTAAAAGATTCTTAATTTTATTTTTAATGCAGAAATACGACACAGAAAAATGAAGAAACTAGAGATTCAAGAGGTTTTTCAGCTCAGGTGTAGGTCAGTGCCCATAGGTACTGTATGAAGACAAAAGAGGAACAATTATCTCTAGCTTAGTCTTGCCACTCTGGGGGAACAGTGCAATTAGGGCAAGGAGTGAAATACCAGCATGACTTGAACAAGCACATTATCAGTTAGATTTCAAAATGACAATTTCAATTAATAAAATGCAGCATGAAATTCTAGCATGAGTTTAAGCTATCTAGAAGAGGCAGAAATAGAAAGTTTGCAGGGTTCACTATCTGAGAAATAAACATTATCTTTTGACATGTGATGAGACAAAGACTCTACCATTTGAAAAAACTTTCACTGTCGCGTGTCTAGTCTGTTTCTTAAGACAAAGCATTGGTTGAGATAATAAGTTATTTCAACAAATGAAGTTACATTAAAGCATCAATTAGAATTAATCCTTCAATTCTGACATTTGCAGCTAAGGTGTACGAGGAGGTAATATGATACAGCAATGAAAAAACACACTGTCTGGAGCTAAAAATATCACCACCCACACTTGAAAGTTAGCTCTTAGATGAACAAATTACCCTTTTAATGAAATGAGAGGCATATATTTGACTATCAAATAATATTGGGTATTTGGTACTAAAGAAAATGCAGATGTTACTAATAATACACCCTTTTTCTCATTACAAATTCTAGTACCATAGAGTTAGAAAAGACTAAAGTCAGTGTAGTGAAAGGATTCCTACTTAGCTCCAGTGCCTAACAGCATCAAGGGCCAGATTAGTGAAAGAGCACTAATTCTTGCTAGACACAGCAGCTGAGATCAAGACTTCAGCATGCCAAACTGAGTTCCTGGTTTAGAGATCATGAATCAAGGAATGACAGTACAAGCAGTGCCCGTAATGCCTCACTGAACTTTCCAGGGCTTACAAGTTGGCTTGATCTACTAAGGAAAATCATGGTTCTATCTGCAAAAGCAAAAACACCAGTCTAGAGCTCACTACCCTCACAGCTACTCTAGCGATGGAATTAGCTGCAAGGGCAAACAGTTTCCCAATAGCATGTTGTGCTGAGCACGTGGCCACACGAGCACAAACAAAATATTTGCTCAACATTGCTTGCTTAAGATTAAAGCAGTCATGCTTTTAGTGCTGATGGGAGAAGGGCTGAGCTGTTATGACACCAGCAGTGGGTAGCAGCACCCTGCACAGCTCCTGAACACAAGCAGTATCCCCTGGCTGAGGAGTGGGAGCACTATGGACCAGCTATTCCTGTGTCTTCAGTGGCTCACTGTGCAGCAGCTTTAGCAAGGGAAGTCCAGGCAGCTGCATTGCTGCCAGCTCTCATGACACATCACACTTTTGTAGTCACTGAGCTGGTGCAAATTGATTCTTGTTCCCTCTTTTTAACATAAAATGTAATTTTTGTCTCAGAGGAGGAGATTTTGGGTAGGAAGAAACAGTTCAAAAATTAACTTTGGTCACAGAAAGCAAAATTTTAATTTGCAGTTCAAAGCTACCTATTAGTGAATGGTACCCAGAGGAGGAAAATCATGCAGCTGTCTGAAAGGAGTCCAAAATTCAAATAAAATGTTTCCAGGTAAGCTAGCCAAATCTATCATAATTACTCTTGTGTGAGCAGACCAAAACCTATAATTTGTTGACAGCATCCTACAGCTATGTGTGTAATCAGATAAATACTGTAGGCCTGGACTGAAATTCACTTTTCAATAACTGACATAAATGTATAAATAAACAAGACAAAACATTAGGGTTTGGTTGTTTGGGTTTTGGTTTTTTTAGAAAACACATTATTTCCTCATTCAGAAAGATAATGTCTTTGAAATTTAAACATGCAGAAGCTCCATTATCAACAGCAGCAATGCTGCCTTTGTGAGCTCTTTTAAAAAAAATACTTGTGTGTGCTAGACACACAAAATATCTTTTCAAAAGCAGTTTATGCCACTGGGAATTGGCTGTCTAAAGACCTTTGAGGATTTGGGGTTTAAGGCTGGATTTTTGAAGCCTCAGGTCTTAGGCCTCTTTTTTAAGGGAAGCTCTAACACAAATAGTTGAAGCTTCTCCTTTTTAAAGTTCTAAGTTTAATTTTCCAACTTGCTCCTATCTCTTTAGGGAGTTGCATCATATTAGTGCTCAGGCTATGGCTACACACCTTACTTCCAGGGAATTCTTAACTGAGGTTTCCCATGCAGGGAAGGGGCTCTTAGCTCTCCTTGCACAGGAGCTGACAGGGGCTGGCTCACACTACAGGCAGTTGCCAAGTCAGTGCATCTTTTCAGCTCTGTGGACCCATTTTTTAACACTCAAAACTCTTCTGCGTCTCCCTTAAATGGGTTATCAGGTCTCTACAGGGAGGAAATAGTGGGAGGAGACACAGCCTGTATCTCCTCATGGGCAGTTTTCCTCCCTCATCCTGTTGCACAGACCAGGACAGACGCGTGTCAATGCTGAGCACAACAGAGTAAATTCACATGCTAGGTGGCAGCATGGAGAGCCCTTCCCTACAGCAGGATGCTCTGGCACAGGGAACAACTGTACCACAGCAAGGAGAGCACATCTGGACCACCTGACTTATCAAAAACCCAATCAAAGAGATCTGCAGTTGCTGTTGAAAATTAAATTATTCTTAAAGGAGTAATATAGAAGTGGGTGATCCCCTTGCTCATGGCCATGTTTTATTCAGACTGCTCAGTTTTGTAAGGGGGATTTATTGAATTTTCTAGTTTCATGGAGTTTGTCCCATTTAATTTTGTTCTAAATCCTAAAAAAGCAATACCTGAAGTCCTGAGGCTGGGTAATGGGAGTTTCCTTTGTTCGTCCAGCTTTGATGAACATTGACTAGTTTCAGCATTATATCCAGGAGAGCTGATTGGAAGGCATTTGAAATGAAGGATTATCTTGTGGTCAGGCAGAAGAACAGGACTCAGGAGATGTGATTTCTATTGTTTGATCAGTCACACAAATCCTGCATCACACTGGGCAAGACAATTAATAGCTTCATGTCTTGTGTTCTTCAGCAAAATTGAGGGTATGAATGTTTTGGTTTTAATTTCACTTTTCTCCAAACAGAAGGGCAGCTCTGCAAATTGTTTTTTATTGATTGGTATAGTAAGGACCTCATTTCTGCTTTGCTTCTCAGTGTTTCCAAAATTCAAAACAAAAAAATCCTTTTATAATTCCATGATCTGTTTTCTTATGAATACTGAAAAGTGAACAAGTTGTTTTCTATATAAATTGGGCCTAGGAGTTTCATCACTAGTTTTCATTATTGTAATTTGCTACTATTTACCTGGCAATGATTCCAGGCCTCGGAAAACACTTGAGAAAATTATTTTACAAATGAGCTCTGGGTGTGGGTGAGAGACTGTTTATGCATCAAAGTAATAGTAGTAGTTTTGCTGCAACCATGATGGTCAAAATATGTAAGGAAATCAAGTTTCGTTTTATCTCTTACTGGCACAGGTAGGGTGCCAAATACACAAGGCCAGTGCTCACGTAGTGCGTTCTGAAGTACCTGAGGAAAATTCAGAGATCAAGCCTCCTGCTCTCCTACCCTCTTCTCCCTCCCCAAAAAGTGCCAGCATTGGTGCTGATTTACCAGCAAATGGACAGATACAAGTCCCCATCAAATACTGCATTGTGCACGTAACATTAATATATGCACAGCCATTACAGAGGTCAGGAAGAAGAGTTTGTTCTCATTTTCCCATCCCCACACTGCAGCTGACAGCTCAGCACTTGAGCTGCAGTGATGGACAGTGACTGCACCACAGTTTCCTTTCAACTTTGCTTATACAAGACACTGATTATTTGGACAGATAAATATGAGAGTGGAATAATTTACTGCTGTGCTTCTCACTGTGCTTTGTAAGTCTCCCTTTAATGCAGCTCAGCTACTGAAAAGAAAATATATTTGAATTCTAATTTTCTGCATGCTTACAGGGGAGAATCATTGTTGCAGTTAGGATTTAATAAACAACAATTTGGACCTGGACCAGGTTAGTAGATAAGCACCAGACATAACAACAGAACAAGCATAAGAATTTCTATTTTTCAGTTTTAGAAAAAAGGTAAATATAGCAGGACATCAAACAACATGTTTTCTTCTTCCTGATTTGCTTGTAATTCAATAGTTCAACTCCAGATTTGCATCTGGATCCATATATTTGCTCAGCTTTTCCTACCTGTCATTGAACACCTAGCTCTTTTTAGGAGGGGACATCACAGCCCATCTGCTCCTCTTTCCAAAAGTATTACAGGGGGGCAAACCACCCACCTACAGAACATTTTACTAATGCAAAAGAAACCAAGCCATTGCTATTTGATGTGAACTTGTGGTCAGTCTTCATTATTGGACTTCAGGCTAATTTGACAATGACCTTTTGCCTGATGTTGTTAATTTTGTTTCCTGTAGTTTTCATTAAAGGAAGATAATGAAAATACAAGCTCCTTGGTGCAAATCATTAAAGACTCTGACTAGCAATGTGATGGCAAAAAGTACATTCCTCCTCTTCTGTTCTTTTCTTGTTCATATTTTGAAGTACCCTTATAAAATCATGAAAGTGAAAGACTCACTAGCCTGCAAAAATAAAGAAGTCTTCATAAGACACCATGCTGTGTTCCATGAGAAGCCCCTGATGTATTGCTGTTGGCAAAATTCACAAAGAGTAGTTGTCTGTAAAAAGATTCCTTAATGAGGACAGCATGTGCGAACAGAAAGGCGCTGTGTGTCTGGAAAGCCCATGCTGTTAGCCAGGACTGAGCTGCCCCAGAAGTGCTGGGCATGCATGAGACTTCTTGGTCACCAGAAGATGATAATCTTCACTATCAGCTCTTTGTAATGCTCCTGAAACAGAGGGTGTCGGATGGATGACTTATTAAGGATTCATTTCTGTGTGCCCTTTAATACACTGCAGTCTGGCCTGATGTTCAGGCAAATGCGTTTCACGGGAGTGCCTCATAAGCAATCTGTACACACTTCAGCTGGGAAATTGCAATGGTCTCGAAACTGAAGTAGTTTTATACTGCATTATCACTGTCAGATTTGCTTTAAAGACCAGATCTTTCTTTGGCAATTCCAGAAATAGTGAGTGTTCTCACTTATATTCTTTAGTCAGAGAAAGTAAGTTTTATTGCAGTCTCTGCTTTTCTTTTGAGCAGAAGCAGCTTTTGTCCGTTTTCTAGACTGGGGAGTACTTTTTCTGTGCTGTTATTCCTCAGTAAAGTAGCAAGGGATTTGGACTGAATGGGCAATTTGACCAGAACAATGCTGTTGGTGCTAAGCTGTAATGTTTCAGCTGTCCAACTAGTTTGGTCATTCTAACTCCTCCTAAAGGTAAAAATCTAAGCTGAAAAAACAACCCTGAAAGAAAAGTATCAAGGCTGATTAATGTCATTACCAGTTCACTAAAAATTAAATAATTAAATATTTAGCTATTTCAGTTGTCTATAGCAATTGGATAAATGCCTTGGATTCTGCAAGAGAAGTGCACACTGCAAGACATAAATGAATGAAGGTTACTTGCATAGTAACTTTAAGCTGTCCTCCTCCAACATGCTAAAGTTCCCATTCTGAATGTATTTGTAAATATCTCACATCTCTAATGTAATTGTATCAAATAATCACAAAATCACAAAATTCTTCAACATTTATAGGAAAACAACAGATTCAGAGATCATTGGCACTTCCAGTTTTGCCAGTAACCTGGATATTGCCTTGAAATTTAACAAAACCACAGCAGGTTAGAAGTGGCTGGAGACCTACAAACTGTCATCAGTGAAGTAAGAAACTGGACCTCATGGCCTAATAGGTATTTCCATTCCTGTTGCTAGATACCCAGGACAGTGCCATTATTTTCAAAAATTCTCTCCACAGATGTTATGAACAGAAAGTAACACAGATATTTCTGACTTCTTAAATATTGTACTTGCAAAAATCTAGACTTTCCTTCCTGATCTTCACACCCTACTTAGCTAGGCAAGGCTTTGCTGAAATCTGTGACAGTTTTGACTGAATAAGGGCAGCAGGATTTGATCCCATGATGATAATACAAAAATCTGAATTCCAAACAAGGTGTACACCAGGAAGACACGCAGAAATTCCTTGCAAAAGGAATTTATCATCTTTTATTTTTTAGCAGAAGAAAAATGTGGCAGAGAAACAGACTGTCAGAGACTTTCAGAATCAGTGTTTCCAGCACAACAAATATTCATTTTATACAGTGGAGTACAAAGCTATGAATCATGTTGTATGTGAAGTGCAAAAATCAAGAAAAGGTAATGAACATAGACAGTTACATGCTGTAATCTCAACCTTCTACCAGTTCTACCAGTTCAACTCAGATTCAGTAGAATTTAACTAACTCCCAGATTAGTTCCTTCTGCAACAGTCTAACTTTCTTTTTACAGTACAAGGTATTTCTAGTTAAATAACATGACTCCATTATATCTTTATTAGTTATGATTTCTTTGGTTCTATCTGACTTCAAGTATCACAACAGTTACAAACGACACAAAGCAAGAAAGAATTTCTACAACTGATCAAAGTTCTGTGACCAGCTCCATTGCCGTATCACCAGTAACTAGTGGTTGCTGTGACAAGGAAAGGCACAAAACCCCCTGATTACTGAACAAGAGAAAGGTTCTCTCCCTTATGACAGAGACAAGGCAATAAATCTATTTTGTAGGCTGTGCTGACAATCAGGTGGAAGCAAGTGACAAAGGCCACAATCAAGGCAAGTCAAGATGAGAAAATAAAAAAAGATTGAAAAACCCATCAGTTCCAAGGGTGAAATGAATGGGAATGAATGCAGTCCAGGGTCATCAAAATAGGGGTCAGAACAGCAGGGTAGGCTCCAGGAAATGAGTGGGCAGAGTATCAGCAGGATCATGTGAGAAAAGTCTGTGCACTCCCTGAAGCTTAAGGGGATGCCTGATGGTGAAACCCAGACCTGGGCAGAGAAGCCCCCAAGGTGCTGGTGCCAGTGGGGCAGTTAAACTCCTGAAAGCTCCTACTTTCTCATCCTCTAGAGAAGACAGTCTGTAACATAAAGCCTCTTAAAATTTATTTTTTCTCCTCTGCCAAAACCCTTTTTTCTTTTCTTTTTCTTTCGCTTTTTTTTTTTAAATAAGTCCTATAATTCTCTGTGGTATTTTCTATAGGAAAATAACATGCTAAGGGTTTTGTGTTCTGTTTATTTTTAAAAGGAAATTATCTTGCTGACATCTCATTGACATTTAAGGTGAGCCTTCTGACCTGAAGGCACTCCTGCATGAAAATCCTACAGCAGCAGGCAGAGGAGACCAAAGCCAGGCTGCTGGTCCCACACCAGCTCCCCAGCATCCTCCATAGGGGCACCTCATATGCACTCAAAGACTCTCTGACAATTCCCAGATGGGTTACACACATCCAGATGGCAGTGACAGAAACAGCTGTTTTTAAAATCAGAATTATAAACCAAATGCAACTTTTAGGATGAAATCTTGCTTTCCTCTTGCAGCATGAAAGCATTTGTTGAGAATTACATGAAGATATCAATGGTCTTTCTGAGACTGGTGAAATCTTTGCAGGGGTTGGGCTATGCAGGAGGTGCCAAATCAGGACTGGAGTTTTAATCTTCAATTACTAAGGGAAGGAAAGCAGCATATAATTTTTTCTTCTTTGTGAATGAGTGTGCAGACATTTCCCTTCTGGTTAGTAAATATCACACCCTGACTTTGGGCCATCATTTGCCATATGATGTGTGAGAACATTTTGTTGCTCTCTTTAAGGATTTATTCCTATTTGGAAGAAAATGGAGGTTAGTTGTGAGCAGAGTGGTACCTCTGACAAATCTGCTAAGCCAAGTGCTTTGTTCTTCATGAGCAAGTAAGATGAAGTAAACTGTGCAGAGTGAGTGCTGCAGACTGAGGCCCTAAATAGATGGTCCTTAGAAATATTAATTTGAACTTTTGGAGGCATTTCTACCAGGGCCTGCCCCTGTGATTCATTGATCTTTTCTAATCTCTCCCACCTGCAAGTCAGCAATCCATCTGGCTGGTGGCAAACAGAAGCATAAATCTTGTAAGTAGCCCAACTTTTGCATTCCCTGGTTTGCCCTGAAGTTGAAGATGCTTTAAGCCACATTTTTAAACATTTTGGAAAGCACTAACAACATATGACATACTAAATAATCACTGAAAAAAAAATTTAAAAACACAAACCCCACCTTCAGAAACTATAATTGAAAGTTCTGTTGAGTTTGGTGTAAGGTATGCTGAATATCAGCCAGAAGTGAAGCCAATGGACTGAGAAAAGTACAAAGGCTGGGAATTAGTGCCTAGTGTTATGAGCAGACAGAAATTTCTTCATGAAGCAGCTTTGCAAGTTTATTTGTAAGATATTCCCTAAACCTAGAAATTCTGTAGAGAACGCCTCACTTTTGATGGATTTTGACACCAGTGGATAGGTTTTTGCACTCCCCATTAATAGCTCACTCAGATGGTGTCCAAGGCTCAGCACAGGAACCCCAGGAACTGTGGATTTCATGGGTTTCTCCTGGCTATCTGGTAACTGCACTGCTCCAGAGCTGCCCTGTCTGCAGAAGCAATGTTTGCTTCAGGAGAGCTTCATAGGTCTCCTCTGCACTTCTGGCACAGATGAGCAGCACAGGATTCCTCCAGGTACCCACCTCATTCCACCCAGAATCCACCAGGGAAGAATAGAGTGTCAGGCTGCTCATTTTTGAGGGTTTCCAAAACCACAGCTTTTGCATCCTGTGGATCAGGGACTCGGTGATTCAGCCAGGTCAGCTGGTGAGCAGCAACATTTTCTGGTCTGCAGGGACATCAACCTCACCTAAAGGGAGCCCATCTGTATGCATTGACCATCCTGAACCAACATTTAACTTGTATTCCAGCAGCACAGAAGATACTGCTTCATTGCAAATCAGAGCCAGACACATGAGAGAATGATAATTTCTGGTGAAGAATCTCAGCCTTTCAGTTTCTGAAATGTTACACAACAAAGTAATAATCATGGCCTTTCTTGAAGGACAGTTAGGTAACACATTCATTAAAGCTTAGTTGAAGGAGCCTCTCAGAGATCAAAGACTTCATCTGCAGCACTCTATTCTTGCAAAAGTGACATTCAAGACCTCTGGATATTTTTAAATATCATGTTTACTATTTTTCCTCACAGCAAAGGAAGAAAATGTGCACAACAGTACACATTCCTGCTTCACTACATCTCCTTTTCAGTGATCCCAAGATAAAAATGCAAATATTCATATTAAAAAAATACACGAGGCTATGTACACAGATTTAACAAGTGAAAAAAATTATAAACAGCCATATTAAAGTGTGCAGCCAACACCTGACACAGCAGCAAGGATTTCCTGTGAAATGCAAAGGCTTCAAATTCAAACACCTCAGCCGTTTTCAAAGGAGACTAATGTCATTACATGCCAACTTCACTGATCCTCTTCTTGCGGCCTTCATCTACTCATGCCTGAGTAGCACCAAAAGAACCCATTTCTTTCTTCCAAAATAGCTCATTGTCTGCTAAAATTTAAAGGACTGCATATGGTATGGATTGATAATGTACATTTGGTAATGAATCCACTTCACTACTGGCCACGTTGTGCGACAAATGTGCTGGAGAGGACAAGTGTAATTTCTCAATAGGGATATGCACTTGTCATAGGAAAGAAGACTGAACAAATGTGAGAGAGTTTTGTGGACCAGTTCTTAATGTCCTTTCCCTGTCACATAACCACGGCAGCAACAAGCATTGTGCAGGGAAAGAGGCACCTACCCCACTGCCAGTCCTCACTTCTCTCTCTCACTAGTCCGACAAGGAGGACAAAAAGCTCATCTACACTTTCCATCTTTTTCACATTTGGGGAGACACAAAGGATCAGTAATGAAAGGGTAGCCCGGATGCAGGACCTATTCCAAGTTTTCACTTGTCAGCCCTCTCTGCTTGCCAGTCTGTATATGCCACAGAACCAAACAAAGTACAAGGGGGTTTGACAGCTCTCTAACTAATGAGGTATTTTTTGGGCTGGTTGGGTTGTCAGGGACGGGAGGGACCTGGTAGTTCCACCAGGGCCAGTCACGAAGGGGAAGGCAACAGAGGAGAAAAAATTAATGGGATCAAGAGACAACAAAAGCCAGGGGTTTAGAAAAAGACCTGTAACTACATAGACATTAGATGAGAAATCTAGAAGCTGCTTTAGGCAGCACTTAAACAACTCATAATAGGAAGAAAAAGTAATATAAAAGGCAGACAAAGCCTTTTGAGCAACGAGAATCTTTTCTTTTCACTCCTGAAATAGGCAAAATAATGTCTGTGGTGGTTTTCCTGCTAGCCAGAGTCATATCCTTCCTTTGTAATATGCATAAATAGTTTATTGAGATAGGTTCAATTTTCCCCAGAAACTATAACAGATCAGCATCCAATTTTTCTAGGTGAAGTAAAAACACAAAGCAAAGAAATATTGTTGCCCCACAGTGTTAATAATCCGAAGAGATAAGATAAAGGGTGAGAGAAAATAGTTATCATTTATAAGAGAGAAAAAGGGAATGGGCACATGTCTAGCTGCAGTTGTGACTGCAGGTGGTAAGGTGCACACACTATTCTGACTGGTTCTACCTGCAGAGAAAGAGAGCAGTGAATCCATACCTTTGATCAGCTCATCTTAACACAGACACAAAATGCTGAAAGAAAATAAAACTTACCTGAAATCATACATGCAAGACTGGAGCTTATCCTCCACAGAAATATTGAAAGTAAAACGAAATGCCTTGGAGCACACTGCTTCAGTTTGGAAAAAATAGACCACACAAAAATGAGGGCTAATATGGAAATTATTCTTCTATGCAGATTAGTTTTTTCCCTGGAAGAAAGTTACCAGGTTTTAAAAATTTGTTTTAGCTTCACAGAAAACATTTCACAAACAGGAGGGCTAATTTTTCATCTCCTGTCCTGAGGGCACTTAGCTCAAAAACCCAAAATTCACAACCAATTTATCTTCATAGGTGTCTGAAAACATAGCATGCCCGAGCACTTTGATGCCTGCTGGCTCTTCCAGCAATGTGAAAGCTATCCAAGGGAAAAACATTGTTTGCCAGAAATAACACTCCAAGGAATCTGTTTGTTCATTTTCTCTTGGGTAATCTCTCTACTTCCTCCTAGATTCTATCATTCACAGAATAGCTTGAGAGGAGCCCACACTGCAGAAATCAGAACCACTGTCCTCCAACAATAGTGGCCAAACAACCCATAACTACTCTGTTTCTCTTATCTTCCAGAACACAATGCAGTGACAATAATACGTCCAAAGAACCACAGGCACTGCCTTCACTGCATTGAAACACTGACTACTTGTCTGTCTAAAGCCATCCCTACAGGACATTTCATTATCAGTACTGCTTCAAAGCAGTGGAATGAAAATCACCTAGCACATGTTCTTCAGGGCTTTCAGGATTTTTTTCAGAATAAAATTAAATGTAAAGATCTCTGGTCCTCTTTCATGCAAATACTCCTGTTAGAGTAAAGTGGTAATTTGCATTACAGCCCACAGAAAATGCATATGTGCCTGTGTATCTGATGAATACCAGCAGGAAAACTCTAACAACAGAAGACAATATAGAGCAATAAAAGCTTTTGAGGAAGGTGGGAATGGAAATCCTGGCTGAGAAGATACAGGCTGTACAAATAAACTGTAGAAACACATTTCTATTTCTTGTCAGACTAGCCAGAAGAGGACAAAGAAAAAATCCCATCATATTTGAGATGCACCAAGTGCATTCTTATGCCAAACATACATTCAATGTTAGCAGAATTCAGGCTGCACGCTAGGAATACAGACAAAGAAAGGTATGTTATAGATAATTTCCTGTATACATCCATATGCATTCTTTTTTTCCAAAGACAGATCTTTTCAGTAGTTTCTTCCCACTAAATTTAGACATTTTCTTGAATAGTCTGGGTTGGAAGTATACTCAGTCCTAGCTTCCTTCATAGTCAGAGGAAAGTCATTGGCTTTCGCAGAAAAAGGTCAAGTTCTGCAGACACCTATGAGGATTATCAAGGAAACCTGAGCCAGGTATGGCTGCATCTCAAAGGCAAACAGAGACAGCGGGCAGAGCATGACATGCCTGGTCATCCTCACTATCCCAATAAGAACACTTGTCTGCTGGCTTCCCCTCCCCGTGTCAACATGCCAGGACACAGGGAAAGAGAGGGTGGTGCACACCTAGGTCTTGCCTGAGCAAAGAGTCTGGTTTGTCCCTGACCCACAGATTCATCCTACACACCTAACCTGAATTTAGAGAAAGCACCAAAACTTAGGCAGTCAAAACGGAACCTTTACATCTAACCTATATTCAGAGTGGCACCACACCACTCCCACTGACACATATTTTGCCTGCCTTAGGTAAGGATCTGTACCCCCACCCACGTAAAAAGGCAAGGATTGAAAGGATTATATGCGTACACAACGGAAAAAACCACTGTAATATATGTAAATAACGAACATTGCCTTTCAAAATCTATTTTAAAACCTGTGTGGGTTTCTCTGATCTTCTCTCCCCCTCACCTTTTTCCCCTGTTAGCACAATTGAACGCAGAACAGAGAAACGCAACAAAAAATTTCAAGTGTGTCATTTTAGCTGCCTGAAGCACTTTTAACTTACTGTGCTTATGATACAGCTAAAACAGAATTTGATAATGCCATGCAGTCTATCGTTGTAGGTTGCACTAAAGGATTAATTGAAGGTTTATGCTGCAGAGTGCTATGCTATTCTTATAAACAAAACCCCGTTACCTCAGTTACTGAGGCTGTAAGTTTTTGAGTTCAGTGATTTGCATTTTTCATGCACTTCTAGTGACTAAGAAGTGGGGATTGGAGCAAGATTTAGGGGACTGTTATGCTGGAATAATTTATTTTACATTTCATGGTAGATTATTTATAGCCTTCTTTTAAAAAAACAAAGAAGAAGAAAAACTAGAGCTAAAACTGAAGAACAAAAGCCAAGTCAGTGTCAACACTGTGTTTGTTTTATTCTCCTCCATCTCCATTCCTTCATCCTACACAGACCTCCTGGCAGCCTTACTTTTCCGGATTCACAAAATAAGCTCCCTCTTACCACTTTCAATTTCTTTAAGACTTGTTTTACCTGAAGTGTCCATTATATGTTAATCAAGCAAACTGGTGGAAAAGAGAACTTCTCTGCTTTCATTGCAGCTTTCATGCTTCTTCATGCAGAGCCTTAGTTTTTCCTCTTTCAATTGATGAACCTGGACACTCTTAAAGATGAGATGTTCGTATTCTGAGAGTTTGCATCAGGCTGAAAACACCACTCTCACTGAGTAGATCCTAATATAGAGGTTATCAGTGAATGCTATTCAGAAGTCTCCTGAAGTCATGCTGAAATGTAATTCTATATTCACAGTTACTAGTCAAAAAGTTTGGAAAAGTCTGAGTCCTTTATTGTTGCTTTATCTGTTGTCTTATTTGACTGCATATGCAACCCAAAGAAGTGAGAATAGGCCCAAGAGAATATTTGTACTTTTGCCTATGACAGAGAGATAGACTACAGAAAGTCCAATAAAGATTATTTTGTATGAGAAATTGTAAATCAATAGTATTACATGCACTTGAAAACGTACATTCTAATTATAAATTTTGATCCAGGACAAGTTTTTCAAATTTTGAGAAAAATTAATTTGATACACATTTCTGGAGATGGAAGGGAAAATATACAAAGTTCTTTGAATTATGTGGTATTTTTCCCCCAACCACTGTACAGTTCTGCTCTTGTGACTGCTTTGGGATAATGACAGCTGGAGTAACACAGCCTAAGACAGAAAGCCTAGTGTATGGAGGTATTTTCAAGAAAATAGAGAGCAACCTGCAGGATTCTGAAATAATCAGACAAAGTCCTGATGTGGGGAGACCTGAACAGTAGCCCAGGGGATAGAGGTGTGATCTGCTGTCTGACAGGCTGAAATATCCTGAGAAAGGTGAGCCAGCTCAAACCAGGCTTGCCACAAAGAGCAAGTGTGTGCTCCTCCAAGCCCAAGTTTACCTGCAGGGAGGCTCACTTGTCTCAGAGATTCAGCAATGTCTGACCAGATTACAGTATTTTCATGATTATAAGCTGCACCTGATTATAAGACGCACTTCTGGGTCCTGGCAACTGTCTTGGGTTACAATACAGAGTGTGATAAAAGGTATCTATTCTATCACCATCTGTTGAGGGTGGGGGCAGTGATCCTTACCTCAACGGCAGATATTCTGCTAATGGGCCATCCATTGAAACCAGGCAGGGCATTGTTCTTTATCTTTTCACAACCCATCCTTCCTCCAGCGAGTCATTTTCTGCTAATGGCCCATTGAGTCCCACTGTGTGACTGATAAAATTATTTCATCCCATTGGAAGTTGCTCCAGCCAGGAGGAAGAGCCCAACATTTCTTACCAAGATAAAAACAGAGGTTTTGGGACACTAAGGGAGTCCCTTTCTCCACTGGACTCCAGAGGAAAACTGGATTTCTCCACATCACCACTGGACCTCCGGAGGGAAACTGCACCTTCTACAGGAGCACTGCTCCAACTGAGCCATATCTGTCACCGCAGGAGGATGCAGCCACCATTTAATGGGACTGCTACCAACACCCTGCCTGACGGGGTGTCAGGTTGTGCTCTGACTCTGTCAGGGTTTGGAGTTTGTTTCTTTGTAGTACTGTATTTCTATTTTAATTTCCCTAGAAAAGAACTGTTATTCCTAATTCCCATATTTTTGCCTGAAAGCCCCTTGATTTCAGAATTATGATGATTTGGAGGGAGGGGGTTTACATTCTCCATTTCAAAGAGAAGCTCCTGCCTTTCTCAGCAGACACCTGTCCTCCAAACTAAAACATCAACTTTTCGTTCTTTGTCTGTATATAAGCCACACCTGATTATAAGCCGTACTTTGGGTTCAGACCAAAATTTTAGTCAAAATGATGTGGCTTATAATCGTGAAATTACTGTAATCCTAGAGGATGCAGATGGCGATGTGCTAAGCTACCACAGCAATGCTTGACATTGGGGCAGCTGCACTTATGAAGAGCCTTAACTTATGCCCTGACCTCCACAGAACTTAACAATTTGCCTCTCCTTCTGCCAGGCAGCAGAAGCAAGATGTGGGATTGGCTTCCATGTGGTAAAAACCAGCATCATTCCATTCATTTTGTCAGAGCAGTATTAAGTCCTAGAATACAGCTGTCCTCCTGCCACTCTGTCACTAGCAGTCATCCTCTGCTAAGGAAAATATCACTTTATATTGTTCAAGATTCTCCAAATGAAACAAAAGGTATTCTGTTAGAAGAAATTCTATCAGTGATTAAATAAAACCCAAACGGCATAGTTATAATCTTGTCACTATGCTATAGAAAAATGGAGCACAAATGCCTGCCTGAAGTTTATTGTGTTACTCGAGTGCAGTGGGGATTTCCTAAACACAGAGGCATTTTCCTGGATACATAGCAATTCTTCACAGGAAAGGCCTGCCCTGATACCTGGCAGATATATTTGAGAATTTTCTGATGAAGCCTGAGTTTAGGACTGGTAGCTAGTCAGCGTGCTGTATTAGTGATGATGGTTCTGGCAATGCTAGCCATAATTTTCATGGCTTTTTATGACTTTTCTTTTTCATTATCAATATCCAGAGAAAGGAAAAGAAGAGCGATGAGAATTTCTGGGAATTTGAGAACTGCTTTCAGAGCACCACTAGAAAATTAATGAAAAATACATCCTTGGAAATCCATGGCTACTAATACAATTGCTCTCTTCATTGTGAGAAAGATCATCAAACCTTAGGATGTTTGGGTATGAAAGGATAAAAACTAGTTATAAAAACTCATGTAATGGGTAAGTGTGACTGGACTCAGTGCCACAGAGGCTGATAAAATTGCTACAGTGTGCTGGGATTAAGTGTTGTTCACTACTCCTGGATGATGTGAGGAAAGAAAGTGAAAACTTAAATTTTAAAATAATGGAAAGACAAGAGGGATGTAAATTAGTAGGATGAACAGTGAATTGAAGTGGGGAAAAGCAAAACTCAAAATGCACTGGTCAGGCAAATAGAATTGTGTAGATAAGTGAGTCAGGCAATTAACTATATCAAAATAATGAAATAGGGAGAGATTATGAAATAAGAAAGCAGAAAGGGTTGGTTTTTTTGGGTTTTTTTAAGAGGCATTGTGATAAGCTATTTTCTTTTAATATACCTTAAGCCAGGACTAACTATTGCCATTATTGAGCAAAATTACTGTCAGCAAAAAAATCAGATTATGTACCAGTGCAATCTGTGAGTGTATTTTGAGAACTGTAACCCAAAGGAAATTATACCAACACAAAGGAATGAAAATTAATTTCAATCACTGTCTATATTTTTGGTTACTTATGCTACAAAAAGGAACAGGCTTGCTACAGATGTGGAAAAGATAAAACTGAGAAAATTGAGGGATATTAAATTGCTAACTACTTTAAAAAAACCATGAAAAGACCCTACTTAAATCATATCAAGGAGAACAGAGATGGATGCAGAGATCCATGACAAAGGCACGTGATCTGTTTTGTACTTCCAGGAATTTCAGCTTGTTAAACCAATAAAAGGACAATGATGATGGCAACACAAGATATTCTTGATACAAAGCAGTTAAGTAGAAAGAAGCTGATGTTAAACACAGAGAACTCCTTAGAAAAGCAATATATGGATATAAGGTTACGGCACTCCATATGAGCATGCAATACCACAGGACAACTAAAAGCAAGAAAATGAAAGTTGTCTGTTAAAACCATTCCGAGGAGGAGGAGACAGACAAGCTGGAGCTATGAGAATTCATTAGGAAAGTAAAGTATGTACCTCCTAACCAAAATCAGGGCAGATCATCCTAATGTCTCCTCTCTGCTAATGTACTCAGTAAAATCCATTCAATAAAACCAATTTTTTAGAAAAAGTACTTTTCATGGTATCCATTCTCAGACTGTAGGCAACTAAGAGAGGTAAGAATTATTATGAAATCTGACTAATTTTCCAAGCAATGTAGTGTTTTCCTCAGCTTTTAATTTACTAATAGAGTAAGTAAAGGCAATAGTAAATAATTAATATTCTAAATAGGCATGGACAAAATATTTTCAGTTAGATGATCACCTAGTACTAAAACAATCTTTAATGTATTCTGCAGTTGTGTTATAAGGGTTGGAGACTATTGAAGTAAATGGAGCAGTTCTTTGATACTTAAATTTGTAGACCCTTTCCAGCATTCCATTATTATTTTCAGGTCAAAATGACATGCCAATCAGTGTATTTAAAACAAAAATAAAGTCATCTGTCAAGCTGGTTAATTCCAGTATAATTCCACAGTTTATGTTCAGAGCAGTATTATGGAATAGACAATAGTTACTGTGAAGCTATTTGAGCTTTATTGAGCCAATTCACGACGCCCTTACTGAATACTTACAAAACAGTTTTTCATAAATCTCCAATAAGATTAAGCTAGAATTAGTTTTGCCCAAATATAAGTTTGAAAACAGAAAAAGAAGTCAGAGGTTTAGGGTATAAGAATTAGAGAGGGAAAATAGAGTTATAAAGCATGAAACCTGTCGAAGACACACTGCATTTAAGCGCTGGCTCATAGTACACTGTCAGATTAAAGAATGGTAGGATTAAACGGAAACAAAATACTCTTTTCCCTCAGAAGACCCTAAAGCTGATGTACTAGTTTTGCAGATTTGTCTATGCAGTTTAACATTGCAAGATGTTAAATTAAAATGTCTCCATCCTGTTATACAACTTCCTTGTAACACAAAATTTTGTTCAGACTTCTTGTGATTCTCACTGTTTGAAATGGCCAGAAGTGTCATTGCAGAAGTTTAGGAGGCCATCAATACAGTTATCCTCTGGTCATACCCAAAGGAATCATATGTATGTAGTGTAGTGCTTTGCACAAGTTTTACGCTCTGCTTCAAATTTCTCCCATGCTAAATACATCACACAAAGCATTACTCTGAGGTAATTCCCCTCTCTGCTTTTCCACTTCCTTATGAAGGCTTCAGCAGGATGTCAATATTTTAATATTTAACTCTTTGAAGACCTTTATAAAGCTAATGAGTAAAAAGTATGTATACCTCTTTTTATGGTCTGAAGGTCTACACAATATTAATATCTAAAGGTTATGGATGGTCCTCCTTCTTTAAAATATAGTTCATCATCACGCTTTGTCTGGCATGTAAATCATGAGGAAATAAGCTGGAGCACCTTCACAATTAGCTGAGCATGATCTTTCTGCAAACCAGTCCTTGTCCCAGATTTTACTGTCTAAATGATCAAGGCAAAGAGAAGCAGAAAAAATGTGCCTTATGCACAGAATGAATAATCCAATAGTGGCAAATACAATTTGACTCCATGCCATTTTTCTGATTTTGCTTGTCTGAATCAACATGGTCGTATCAGGATGTCTTGTTCAGGAAGTGGGTAGGAGATCAAGCACAAAGGTTGGAGGAGAAGCTGGGACAGAGAGCCCATGGACACAAGTGGCATCATGTTGAGTGTGATTAGACCAGGAGAAACCCAGGCAATGTCAGCATTGTCATTGCTGATATTGTGCCACATCTCCTTGACTTCTTGCAGTTTCTGCACACACACTAAAAATTTTGACTGCTAAGATGATAATAGAAGCTACCAGGTTTTCAGTCTGGATATTTTCATTTCTTTGCAAGCTCAGCAGAAAAGAAAAGTAAATAATTGCAGAAAAGGCTAGGTAAGAGCCCAGTCTTCTCTTCACCAACTATCTGTAGAAGGACTTGAGCACGCTCCAGTACAAAAGTGAGTCTCACCTTAGACAAAGTGAGAGATGGCAGTCTGCAGAATCTGTCCCTGGACCCGAGGTTTCCTCTGCAGTGGCGCTGTAGGAGGAGTTTCTCTCCTTGTAACGCAGTACAGGGAGAATGTCCCGCTCCCAAACCATGCCAGCCTGATACAATGGGGAGATCTTTCTCAAGAGGACAAGCAAGTAAATTTTTCATAGTGTATTGCTTTTGCACAATTTTCAAGAACTACAGGTAATCACAACTAAGGCAGCAGTGGCTAGATTCTTCCTATAAAATCAAAAGCGAACAATCAACAAACCAGGTTTGATTCCTCTGACAGGACACTTTTTACATTTTGTAGTAGACTCTGGTCATGACTGGACAAGAATAGTGCCTTGCTAACCATGAAAAATAGCAAATACTCTTACACCACGTAAGGAGAATGGTATTCAAGTGCCTGCTGTTAATTTTGCCCCAGCTTTCCAGACTGAACATACTGTATCAACACAATATCATAGCAGGTAGAAAGAGTACAAAGTAGTTTTATATAGACCTGCTTTGTGAATCTGGTTCTCTTTTTCCTATTAAAGAAGTGTCCTGATGATTCTGTTTGGCAAGATTATTTTTCTTTTACTTTTTAAACTCATTAAATTTAATGAATGTATTAAAGGTCAGAGGCATAAAGGAAGCATTTACCACTACAGCACAATGTGAGAAAGCTGAAAAATATCAGTTATAATGAACACAGACAAGAAACCTCTAATGACACTGTATTATTTAAGGCAGTCTGTCTGCAATTTAAACTGTGTATTTTGCTGAAAGTGCAGTTAAGGAAAGTCTAAAACAAGGACACAAGGCACACATTGCAACTAAACACTATTGGAGGAAATCTAGAAGAAATAATTCAAATTTCCAGAGTAAGAAGTACCAATAGCAAACAGTAAGATAGATGAGAAAGTGAATGTGAGTAAATATTATTGCACAATTAATTTCTTTTATTGCTTCTTAATCATGACTTCTTACATAATATGCAAAGCCAAGAAAAAAAGTTAAGTTCAGAATATTAAAATGCCTCATCTTAAAAGAAAAAAAAATAGAAAAAAAATAGAGAGACAGAGAGAGAAAATTCTGTAACACACTGGGAGATTTGTTTGAGCTTATGAATGTGAGCCAGCATTCCTGGGTCCTGCAGGACAGTTTCATTAAATTCCAGTCTTCAGTTTGAATGCGGAGCTGGTTATCGTCTGCTGTGCTTTGCTCTTCTGGAGAACTTGAGCTCCATAGGAGAGGATGTAAACAAATCTTTTGCATAGTACAAGACTAGCTAAAATGTAGAACTCCAGTGATCATCTCCTAGTTAGGATAGCCACCTGATGGCAAACTTTCAGCCTCTCAGTGGGGACATCAAGGTTAGTGACAACTGAGCACTGTACTACACACTGGGAATGCCAATCCTCTAAAGAGACCAACAGGATGAGAGGACAACAAGAAACACAGCTAAAAAAAATTTACCTGGGAAACACAAAGATAGAAAGCTTTCCTTTTTCAGTCTGGGGTAGACAATGAAAGAACTGAACAGAAAGTAGGAGAAATTAGTATTTTGGGGAAGAAGGTATATGCAGGAAGGGACTTGGGCATGGCTGGTGTCTCCACTGCTGAGGTCCAGATCCCAGCCCAGCTCCAAAGGACTGTGAAGAAAACAGTAACAGTGAAAGAAAAGGATCTCTGCCATCTCACTCTGAAATACACACTCTAGCAGATTACTGAATTACTCCTGAAATTGAAATAATGGGCTTCCATTAGCCACTCTTATAAAGTCAGGTTTTTCATGGTAAGAGCAAATAAAACAGATCTAATCCTCAGTCTGAGGCCAAACACCATTTTTTATCTTCTTGATTCTCCTTAGAACCAATTCTTCCATTCTTCCTCACAGAATAGTCAAGGCTTTCCTCCCTCTTCAACTCCTACTCTCCCAAACTACTTCTTCCCATCATAAAGCAAGTTCAGATATTTTTAAAACACAGCTTCTAACAATAGAATAACTGCAAAGAGAAAAATGGCAGAAAACTATGAGGATAAGCCCATTATTCCTGGAATCCCAAGGATTTAGAAAGGAAACATATTTCTTTGCTCATTAAAAATATTTCACATTTGAAACCACTGAAAGAAGAATGGAGCGAAAATGCCCATCTGAGATAACAAAAAATTTTATCTACCCCAAAACAGCACATGCCTGCTGCAATTTGAGTGATGCAATCATCTCTTTAACCATAACTGATTGCAATTTAAGCACATGAAAAGCACTTAACAAGTTTAAGAAGATACATAAAAGAGGATTAATATATAGAGCATCCTGGACACTGTGTGACTTCAGTCTGAGGCCTTCTCAAACTTGTTGAGTAATATCCATATTTTTGACACAAACTATATACTTCTAAGTACCTGAATAAGTGGACAGGTATGCTCTTTCTCCCTGTACCACTACAGCACACTGCAAGGTGCTTTTACTAAGAATAAAAGGCTTCCAAAGGGATGTGGAAAGACTGAAGAGCTCAATTAATAAGGCTTTCTTGTTTTAATTAAATTAATTAAACTAATTAAATTAACTTAAATTTTAAAGATTCACAATTCATTAATATTAATAATATTAATTAAAATAATAATATTAATTAAAAACAAGTTCGCTATAATTCTGAACCATAATACTAAGCAAGGAAAAGAACAAACGTAGTTCTAAAAATGAGATACAGCATCCACACTTCTCATGTTCAATGCAATTCTCAGGAACAGAAATTTATCTTGCCAAATTTAAAACAGTATTTCCTATTTCCTAAACCATTGTTCCCTTATTGATGATCAATTTGTTTCCACTAGGGCTGACAAACTGCTGACATTTAAGCTCTTCAGAAGTTTTCAGAAGAGAGCCATAAGTCAAAGGATGCATGTAATCTCAGTCACTCCTGCCAACAGCTTCAAAATTTGAAAAAGATAAGAAGATGTTCTAGAATACAGAAAAGGGGGGGGAAAAAGAACGTTATGGATTTTTATTCCTCTTTTCTGGTATCCAACACAGATCATCTGTTTTCTGTGTTAAATACGGGGATAAGAACTTGATTTCTTAATACCACAATATAAATATTTTTTGTCCCAGTACTGGACCTCTTAGACATTAGCTAAGTAAAACATAGTCTTTATTAAAAAGATGCAATTTTTTTTCCCATGAAAATTTTAGGATTAAAAATAATATTACCTTGTGTTTAGTGAACTGTTTTTGACAATATGCATCAAGAGTATAAAAGTAAGACTTTTCTAAGCAACTAATACAGTAAAGAATATAAAGATAAAAATTAACTGCAGAAAGAAATTAAAAATAAAAGGAGAGAAAATACAGTCAGAAGTAATTGTAGATCTTAAATAAGGATGGATAGGAGGACATGTGCTGAGATAGTTATTACAATTTACTGCCTCAGACTTTTACTCAATGAGCCTTAACAAGTACAAATCTATGAAAAGTAGTCTTATGAAGTAAGTTTGAAGAGAAAGAAAATACTCATTTCCACTGCACTTGAAAGAAAATATTGATGACATCACAGGCCTCTGTGAGAAGGTCACTCCACGTTTTTATCACTATTACAGAAAAAAAAATGCTGCAGATGAGATGCTTTTATTCTGTTTCTTTTAAGAACAAGTATTTCTCAGCAACTTGACTTTAATGATAAATGATGGGAAATCTGAAAAAATAATTTCTGTGAATTTTCACCTCCAAGTCAACCTGCAGTTGAATAGAAGAATGCTGGAAAATAGTGATCAGTAAGAAATTGTGTTAAAAACTGAGGAAAAAAAGAAAAAGAAAGAGAAAGAGAAAAAGAAAGAGAAAAAGAAAAAGAAAAAGAAAAAGAAAAAGAAAAAGAAAAAGAAAAAGAAAAAGAAAAAGAAAAAGAAAAAGAAAAAGAAAAAGAAAAAGAAAAAGAAAAAGAAAAAGAAAAAGAAAAAAAAAGAAGAAAAAAAAAAAAAAGGAAGGATGAAGGACAGCTGAGCTGAAACCTCCTGCCAGCTCCTAGAGTATTCTGTCTTTCTCATTTAGTCTGACTACAAAGTACAGCCCTCTTCAAAATGCTATACAGGAATAAATGGAGAATTTGTGTTGGGTTGAATTCAGTGGTACTGAACAAATAATTGGGCTCATGTGTCTTCAGAAGTTTTGTATTCAAATCATATTCCCGCTGCTGAATATCAATCCCGCTACAGGTTAGTTTTTTAAATCAAATAATTAGGCAGGCAACATAAAAGACATGTTACTGTCAGCCCTCAAATACACAAAACTGGTTAAAATGCCTAAAAAAATATTTTAAACATTTAGTCTCTTTCAAGGGCTTCAGTATTTGTAGTTGCTAAAGTTCTGATGCAGATCAGCTTACTGCTGCTGCTTGGGCTGTCGATGTGAAAGAGAGCCCATCAAGAGGCAAACGACTTGCAACAGAATCACTGGAGTCATCAGTACCTTATAAAACATGAAAATCAATTCTGCACAGCAGGCTTGTCTAGCCAGTCCCAGGCAATACTTTTTTACTCAGAAGAGAAAGTCAGACAGAAAGTGGAATATTTAGGAGGACATTCCCAGTAAATAATCTCTAAAACACAAGAGGATCTACTAACAGTATAGACATATTTTTGCCACAAAGAAACATCACTTTATGCTGTTGAAATGGTGTGTGCAGAAATCACAAGGAGGAGCTGAACATTTAATTAAAACAGGAATGCCAATGTGAAGAAAGCAACAAAAGTGGCAGCAAGAATGAGGAAATTAAAGCACACCCCTCTTTTCATCTACAGCTTTCAGCTTAGTGAATCCAATAAACACTTTAGATAATGAGCCATTGTTGGCTATATCAGCAGGCTTTATAGCATGTGTTGGAGATCAGGAGACCTCATTCCTCTTGTTTACTAACAGAAATCTAAGGCTCAGCAGGATTTTGGACTAGGTGCTTCTTATTGCAGGCTATCTGAAATAAATTGGTTCCTCCACAGCACAGTCTAACCCCTACTATCCCAGATTCTGGGTATTCTCTAAATAAATTAGCTAAAAACATTAATATTATTAATCAGTTTCACAGAGAAATTTCAGCAGGGAAGTTAGGTGACATGTCAAAGGCCAAGTGGAAAAATCAATGATTGAGCCCAAATATGTTGAATCAGGGTCCTTTATTATGAACTCCTTTTTTTTTTTTTTTGTCTTTAGGGGCTCTGTTGCAAGCAGATAGTTGATTTTCTCCATATAGAGCAAATTAAGATTAATTCTAGTTTTGTAGACAGAGAAAAAAAAATATTCTCCATATAAAGGGATTGCAATCATACTCATTACAATCTGCTATCCTGAACTAATTTCTGGCAATATTCTGACTCTTTTTGGCGCTGACACAAGGATAATCAACAATCAAAGATGTTGGAGATAGTAAACAATTGTATTTCCTATAATCACACCCCTATTTGCGTTACTCCTATGCAATTGTATGTGCACATGTTCTATGGGAATTCCCAAAGGAGTAGTAAGCAGGGTGGTTTTGGAAGTTAATAAAAGAATTATGTTTCTCTTACAAATAGTCTGCCTCTTGAGTGCTTACATCATATGCACATAAATTATGTATCTCTGTTAATTTAGATTTATAGTCAACATGATAGCAGCCACACTTCCAAACAGCCATTGGCATTCGCATATTATGAGCAATCTGTAGTGCTATGATAGTTACAACAAAATAAGAAGAGCCTACATAATTTAAATACATTTTTCATTAAGAAGAATGAACATTCAAAGCTGTTTAGAACTCCAAGCACTGGAACATGAGGTATTTAACCCCTTCTCATTTAAAACAGATTTTCATGTAACATGGCTCATATGTGTGGGAAAGGCAGGGTGGCTCAAGTAGCTGAGCCTCCGCTTTCCAGATTAAACACTCCCAGCTTCCTCAGCTGCTCCTCGTAGGAGTTGTGCTCCAGACCCTTCACCAGCTTTGTTGCCCCTCCCTGGACACCTTCCAGCGCATCAATGTTTTTCTTTCAGTGAACTGAGCACAGCACTCAAGGTATGGCCTCACTGGTGCCAAGTACTGCCACGGTCCTGCTAGTGACATTATTTTTGACAAAGGTCAGGATGCCATTGGCCTTCTTGGACACCTGGGCACACTGCTGGCTCATGCTCAGCCAGCTCTTGACAATCATCCCCAACAAGTGGTCTGTGCTTGGGCAGGAGAAGGAGGCTGTAGGGTGTCACTGCCACTGCTCTCCCCATGCAGTACTGAAGGGCTGGGAAAGAGTGGCTGGAAAATTGCCCAGTGAAAAAGGATCTGGCTGCCTCTGTTCCAGGAGCCTCATAATTCAGCACAGCCTTTTGGGCAGTGGCAGAAGGGACAGAAAAACCTTCTGGCTCCTGAATGTGGCTCACCTGTTTTCTATTATTCAAGCTATGACCCTTTGAATAGGTTCCCCTATGAACACTAGTGAGATGGGTACCTTCAGCTTCGATCCTGCTGATTCACACAATCCTTTAGATTTTATTTTTGGTTATCTTAAAATCTTTGGTTCATGGTAAATGGAGGATATCTCTATATTTGGACTCTATTAGCATCAGGGAATCTAATGCAGAACCTATAATTTCTGAATGTTTAGTATTACCACCAAAAGAAGGCAGAGGAATATTGTACCAGAAAGATAAAATCTTGAGAAACTTTACTGTGTTTTATATAACTTCCAACTGTTTAAACAGCTCTCCAACGTTTGTCCATTAAATGGGAAGCTGTGTTCAACATAACACCTGTGAAAGAATCTTGCCCTGAAGAGGAGCTCATCCTTATCCAGCTGAAGGCTTCTCCTAGGGCTGATATATGAGGTTGATGTTTGACTAGTCAAGCTGCAGCTTTAACACAGCCTTTTCAGATTCTTAAACTCAGCTTTTCTACTACAATAGAAATATTGAAACCGCATTATCCTGAATATTTAGTTGGGATACTCATTCAGCCTCTCTGAAATGATTGTTCCCTCAACTGTTTGCTTTGCCATTTCCTCCTTGCCTTTATTTACTGAAGATTTACTTATTTAAACTGTTCATTGGTACCAGTAACACACATGAAACTCCTACTCTATCACATTGCTATTTTTGTTAAATTCATAACTCTTCTCTGTGTGTTATTTATTTAGGACTTTTAAACTCTCTTTTTAATCATTGACTGCCCGAGAAATGGCTCATGTACTCAGCCTGCTAAGTATTTCCCATCCTTTACTCAACTGGATGATTCAACTCTCACTTGCAGATTTAAAAACCTGTTAAAACGTGTGTTTCCTTCTGGGTTGTGAAAATTACTGTATGGACTCATTATCTGAAGAAAAAAAACCAAAAAAACAGAATTCAAATCATAGATTTAGGAAAAAGTGCTACAAAGGAAGAGTGATAGGAGTACCAGACAGTTCCAAATACTTTTTAACTGTTGCTACAGACACTGTTTTATTCCCTAGAAAATGGGTGTGAATAAAACCCACAATAAAACATTTCTTTTGTCTGTTATCAGTCATTTCCCTTCTGTGGGTAAACATGGCACCACTGAAACTGCCTAGCTTGTTGTCCCAACAAAACCAGTCTGCTGCTCTCCTTTGTTAATAGCTTGTCACCTCAATAAGCTGCCAAGATCTTATAGGCCAAATACCAAACAGGTCCTCAGCCACTCACTCTATTAGTGAAAATAACATTTGCACTTAAAAGTAGTAATTTATGTGGTGGTCTTATGTGAAATTGCCTCATTTTTCCTGTGTACCTCTGGCCTTGTACATGTAAATAAGAACAAGATCAATGCTGGCAATAAAAAATCAGAAAGAACGCTGAAGAATGATCACTCATAATTCAAGCTCTTTCCTCCAGAGATGCAACCTCATGTGGCCTAGAATCACTGGAAGAGCCTCCATCAGGAAGAAATGAGGTATCTTCATCCTCCCGAGGCTAGTATTCATAAGGTATAGCATGCAGGTATTTTGTAAGCACTGTAGTGAATGAACCAATTCTAGTCTCTAAAGTAGCTTTATTCTCCTTAATTCTTCAATAATAAAGCCATCATAATGTACTGCATTTTCTTGGAAGAAAAGAATACAGAACTTCAGAATTCGTAATCCTCCCCATTTTGCTGCCTTACAATAAGAAAGCAGTGCAGAATAATAAGATGTATGCTGGATGGCTTCTGCTGCAAACCCTTGACACTCTAGAAGGGAATTCATCTGCCAACTTATGTAAAGAAAGAAAAACTGAACTATGGATTGAAAAAGAATTGGTATGCCTATTTCTTATTCAGGCCCTGAAAATCCCTGGTCTAGGATTAAAAGTTGTATCTGAGATACAAAAAGCTCTTGATACTATTGGTAGTTCACAGATTCTTAGTGACATCTTAGACGCACAGAGGAATGGGACCAACACTCAAGATGCCTCTCCAGCCCCAGGCAGGTGCCCAAAGGTGTCTGAGACCTGTGAGCAGGCAGGGCAGTTCCATCCTTAGGAATGGAAACTTCAAATACCAGTGCTATGATTTCGCCCTAACTGTTCCTCAAGAGGAGAAATTGTTAACTTGGCTGTCAACCAAGTGACTTTGAAAATGCAGCTCTAGGACCTCCAGACTATCCAGTCGCCAAACTCCTTCAAACTGCACACAGATGCCTAATTCCTTTTTCCTGTTTTCATGTTGCTGCAGTAGAGCTTGAAGGTACTGGGCTAAGGATGAGCATCAAAACTGATACCCAGATTGAGGTGCAGTATGAGAGACATACAAAACAGGAAACAAAACAGGAGATGTGTGTTGAGGGGAGAGACAGGGTGGGCATGTTTTCGTCTGAAGGATGGAGTACTCCAGGTACTTGTCACTCAGTGAAATGTTTGCAGGGAAGTCAACAAAGGTTATATCAAAGTGTATGACTTGCCACAGGTCAGAGTGGAAATAATGCAAGAAAAAACCCACAAAACCCTAATGTAATATGATAATAAGCTTTTCTTTCAGGACAATACCAATGTTTACCCGAGACAGAAATTATTAGAGTAAGCAATTATCAACATCATTTAACACAAAATAGATACAATAGAAATGTCAAAACAATACTGATTTTACTGTCTTTAAGAAGAACTCAATGTTATGTTGGAGAAGGATATTCTCCATGAAGCAGAACTTGCTACTATTTCTAGCATCTCAGTTTTACATTTCAGTTTGATCACAAACAACTTTCCCAGACACTGCTGGAGGCTAAGAAATGACTCAAAGGAAATTTTTGAAGTTGATCTTCTGCAGGCTGTCAAAGCACACTGTAGTGTTCTGAAAAGTGCATGTATGAGCACAAATGGACATGTGGTTATCAGTGTAAATATCACTCCTTGCAATGCCTCCCTCCTCTTCCAAAGCTATCTGACAAAGGACAGACACTCTCAATAATAACTCTTGTTGCCAACATCATTTAACACCTCCTTTATTTCAGGGTATGCACAACGTGTTGCTATTATGCAGCTTGATGGATTTCAGAGTGGTTCCGCTTTGGAAAAGAGGCAAAAGAAACAAAACCACTTTACTACTTTCACTTGGCTGCCAGAGGATATTTTGAGACATTTTGTAACCAGATAGTCTAAGAGATTTCAATGAGGGCATGAAAGAAAATACATCTTCAGTGAAACGTAAGGATTGAAACATCTTTCAGGGTACTCCATACATCGACTGATCTCCTACGCATGGGTGATTGAAAAAGTCATTAAAAATGGGCCTCAACTGTCACATGAAGTTGATTTTTTTTCTGTCCATATGCTTTTGAAGATAATAACAGGATTTTCACTGTGGTTTCAATTCTGTCCAGCTGGGTAATTTGTGTGACACACTTTCAAGGCACCTACCAGCTAAATAGCTATAACTTCTGGATTTTATTGCATCCATCACAGTTCTTGTGCTAGAAAGCTGGAGAAAAAATATTTTCATTTGACAAATTAGGCGTTGCCTCCTCAAAACAATCTAATATTTATAGACATTCTGACAGACTAATGAATAGATAGATACATTTGCATAGAAGGACAAGTACTAGTTTTTAGATGAAAGAACAGAGCAATGTGATAAAATGTTAAAGACCGACAAATATGTCATGTAGGTTCTGATTATACCATCTGACTGTCAGGAGAAAAAGCAGTAACTTGCTCGCCACATCTCAAGCAGAAAATTCAGCAATCAAAAAGGCTTTGTACATTTCACCACAGCTTGAAGAATTTAGAATTTTTTGGACCCTGTTAGTACTAGTTATATTTCATTGCTATTGGAATGGTACTTTTGTAATGATCTCTGAAAACTATCTTCATGTACCCAAGGAATCCAGCATCCCTGGATGAGGGAAATACATTTTAAACAGCAGCAAAAAAGGATAACTAACATCTTATCTTTTGCTATATTATTACACAGAAGAAACCTGACCTTATTTTTCATTCAGCAGGCTCATTATTCCACCCCATAATCGTGCACAATTTTACTGTCATCATCAACAGGAAAACAGGAAACTGGTATAATGAAAACTGTAAGAAGAGATAATTTCATTTTAAAACATCCATCATCTAATCAGTAGTAAATAAATAATTGAATATTTAAAAGTCTGTCAGGATACTGTGAGAATTAAGGCATCGGTATGTTTATGTGAGGTGGGTTAGAATGACTTTTTGCTGATAGATCTTTTTGTGAGCTCTAACAAAATACAACAAAGTGAAAATAACTTCATAGAGAATATTTCTATAAGATGCCTTGGGGACCCTGGCTGTGAATAAAGATAGGAAGGATGTAGAGACAGCAGCTTAGGTATTTGGTCTGTAGGGATCCTAAAGGGTTTTGATTAGCACCATAAATAGGAGGCTCTGTCATAGATGTTATTAAGCTGTTTAAGAATCTTAAGGAACCTTGTTTATCAAAGAGGAATCACAGCTTTATGAATATGACTAGCCTATCTTTGGACAAAGATAAAAATACAACATGAAAGAGTCTTTGAAGACTATTCTGCAACCCTTGCTTGCACTAAGTTGCATTTAGCCTTTCAAGGAGGTCACAGTGGAACAAACCTAATGTAAGCACAGTTGCAGAAATATGCTTAATAGCACAACAAAGTAGAACAGGTGCTTTCCCCTAGGGCAGCCATTTGGAGTTACCAACAAAGTGGAAAGAATGAACTAGGAGGGTAGCTGGCCAAGTAATGCACTGAGCCATTACTCCTTAATCTTTGATAGAGAGCAAATCACCACACTAAAGCCAGTGCTCAGTTTTCAGCATGTAAGGCAGGAGTCCCAAAGAAGAGGGTGATATTACTCCCTCAGAGGTGTAACAGTTCTTAAACATGGCACAAATGAAGAGAATGTCAGCAGTGACTGGGTTTGCTCTAGTTATTCACCCTTACAATGCAGTGGAAGGGAAATATATATGGCCCAGTCAAGTCTCAGACTAGAGTAGCACTTCAACACAGCCCCAAAACAGACTTTCACTTCCCAGAATAGAAAGCAACTCTATCTTGATTGCAAGATAGGGCATTGCTCACATAACACATAAAATCACAGGAAAATAATACAGCAATTATTTGCTATAAATGACCAAGACAGATACTGCACAGACAATGCTTTCCCCATAATCACCTTAGGCCAGGACATCCCTAGGAGAGAAGTGGGAGCAAGCACCAGACTGCCCTTCTACAAGAGTATAGAGCAAGTGTTACATTTAGGGACTGACCATGCTTGCTACCAGCATTTGAATGAAAATCATCCTGCAGACTTGGACTATCACAGAGACTCCATGTCTCTGGACTTCCCTTTAGTGAAGCATTTTCCTGTACCTGTGACTCAAGAGTTTTTATGGTCCTTATCATGGGCTCACCACATGAACAGCCTCAGAACACCTTCTGCGTTACTGATATATAGTAATTTCACGATTATAAGCCGCACTGAGTATAAGCCGCATCTCTGGGTGTCAGCAACTTTTTGTTCTTTGTCCATATATAAGCCACACTTGATTATAGGCCACACATTACAATACAGAGTGTTGTAAAAGGTATCTGTTCTATCACCATCTGTTGAGGGTGGGGGCAGTCATCCTTATCTCAAAGGCAGATATTCTGCTAATGGGCCATCCATTGAAACCAGGCAGGGCATTGTTCTTTATCTTTTCACAACCCATCCTTCCTCCAGTGAGTCATTTTCTGCTAATGGCCCATTGAGTCCCACTGTGTGACTGATAAAATTACTGCATCCCATTGGGAGTTGCTCCAGCCAGGGAGAAGAGCCCAACATTTCTTACCAAAATAAAAACAGAGGTTTTGGGACACTAAGGGAGCCCCTTTCTCCACTGGACTCCAGAGGAAAACCGGATTTCTCCATATCACCACTGGACCTCCGGAGGGAAACTGCACCTTGTACAGGAGCACTGCTCCAACTGAACCACATCTGTCACTGCAGGAGGATGCAGCCACCATTCAATGGGACTGCTACCAACACCCTGCCTGACGGGGTGTCAGGTTGTACTCTGGCTTTGTCAGGGTTTGGAGTTTGTTTCTTTGTAGTACTGTATTTCTATTTTAATTTCCCTAGTAAAGAACTGTTATTCCTAATTCCCATATCTTTGCCTGAGAGCCGTTTGATTTCAAAATTATAATAATTTGGAGGGAGGGGGTTTACATTCTCCATTTTCAAAGAGAGGCTCCTGCCTTTCTTAGCAGACACCTGTCCTCCAAACTAGGACACTAAAACATCCCTGAGACCTCCTGCTTCTCAAGCACAAGCTCTACCACTGGAGCTCTTGTCATTAGACCTTATCTGTTTACTCAGGTAGGACTTATGGTTAAATATTATTGAGCAGCTCAGACATCCATAGATCATTGAGATGCATTTCTGGCTTTCACTTCCAGAGGCTCTTCAGTGGAATTACCTCCTGAATTGAATTTCCAGAACAAGTGAAGCTGGAGACTGCACCTCTGAGATGCTAGCAATTTAAAACATCAGCAAAAGAGGAGAAAAATAAGGTTTTGGAATTCTGAGAATGTGTAATCTTACTCGGGTACAACTTTCCAGGAGTATAAAGTGATACCAGCATCTTCCTGACTCAATAGGTCTCTGTATATAATTTATATATAACAACCAGGAACAGGAATAACTCTCACCCCTTAAATTTTGATTTTTCCAACTTTGCTGTTGTTGTGGAACTTTGTAGCGAAACAGAGTTTAGATTCATGTGTAAATATTTCACTGAATAAGTTATGGGAGTCACTGTGACTTTCATGAGTGTAGAGTACTGCAGGTCTGAAGAGGAGGCAGGGCATCATTCTGGACATAATTCCATCCCACTGGTATAGATGGTCATGGCAAAGACACCACATGACACTAGGTTTTAGGTGACAAAGATTCTGGCTTCAGCATGGAGGATTCCTTTCAACTTCAAGAACTGAAAACTCCTCCAAGTTGGCTTTCCGATGTTTATTTAATTGCTGCTCTACATTTTGAAAATCCACCTCTCTACTCTCTTCGTTCAAATAATTCAGTTGTTTTCAGCTTGATACTTATTTTAGTTTTATTACATCCTTCAAGACTGGTAAAGTAATCAGAAGTCCAAGCCACAAAAAGCTCATGGATACAATTAGCCTTGCTGTTCTGTGGAAGAAAGAGTTGGCCTTGCTCCAGAAAAAAACTCCACATTTGCTCCACCTTCTTAGCTGCACAACCAGAAAAATACTGTAAGTGTTGAGTCTGTGGTAAGCTGTGCTGCTGGTAGGGTTGACATAGGAACAAGTCTTTCATCCTTTCCCTCAAATTCTCCTTAGCTCTCGACTGTCAAGTTGCAGAATTGCCTGCATCAGCCTAAACTATTGCCTGTCTGAATCTACTCTTCCATCCTTGTCAGCTGTACTCAATACTGTGCTGATGTGAAGGGTATGAAAAGATCTGGAAACTAACTGGATAAGAAGGGAGGTATATTTTATTTCTCTGTATACTTGAGGATTTTTGTATTTGCTTTTTGGCCTTCATTTTCTCTTGAAAGCCAAAGGGGGGAAAAAAACATCAGTAGAATAACAAGTACAATGGAAGTCTAAATCACTTGACTTGAAATTTGACACATACTAATATCTTGACAGAAGTTTCACACAACACTGCAGCTCAGGATGTAGAAATAAATATCACATACACACATAGAGGTCTTGAAAATCTACCAAAACATTGGTTATCTTGCAGATTCAAAAACTTCTGGGAGCAATCCTGTGAATACTGACTGAGGTCAGTATCTCAGCACACAGAGAGCAGTTTGTAACTCAGCCAAGAAGCAGTACTACGGAGCTGGAGTGAATTTCTAATCATTCACTTACAGGCACCCCTTTGAATCATGAGAACTGTTTGGCTGCAGTCTCAAAGCACCCCTGGTCAGGCAGGGTCTTTTGGGTCTACCTGGGCCTTATTTTTTATTTGGGTCTTCTCCATCTCTGGTGATGTGGCACAGCCCATGTAGGCAGTGTTGCTTGTGTGCATGAGGTGTGCCTCCATGCACTTGCCTTCCTCTCCCATGGGTGCAGCAACATCTTCTTGAAGACAAAGGCAGCAGACCAAGGTGGGATGAGCTTTGGATCACCCTGTTTCACCTCACACAGGGTCCTTGAAGAATTCTCATCTTTCCTTAGGCCTATAGGTAGTGTCTCCTGGATCACTTTGTGATCATGACAGCCTTCCATGGACATAAAGTAGCTTCCATGCATGTGGTCTAGTACCCAAAGTTACACTCTTTCATCAAAATCTCCAAATTATCAAGAAAAATTGGTCAGCTAAGTAGTAGCAATGAATCTGTTTCTCTAGCCCAGGGTGAACATATGGTTGCTACATTCCCAAAATGATCATCTCATATTCCATCTCAAATACAAAGGGTTTAAACCAATATCCAGTGCTCTGATTATAAACACATAGGCAACAGCTAACCTACTAATTAGCCTTTCTATGGCTTTAATTTAATATCTAGCATATAAGGTTGAGCTTATGAACATGCTGTGCTCAGGAGGAACCACAAGTGCAAAAGCCTGCAGGGCTACATCATCAGCTGCTATTCCAATATTGCTGCTGACCCTAAGTAATTCATCGTCTTTGACAGTACAAAATGCATACAAGTTGTAAGCTCCAAGAAAGAATCTGATTCTTTATTTCTATTAAAATCTCCAGGAACCCTGCCTATGTTAAAAAAAGAGAAAAAAATAAAAAAAAAAACAAGAAAAGAGAAGAAACAACCTACAAATACTTTAAGAGGTTGCATACACATCTGTTTCTGCATACAACTTTGTTTGAATAAAGATGGGTGAACGAGTCCTGGTGATTAATTCTAAGATCTTCCATTATCACCTACATAAAGAACTTTAGAACTAAATGAACTATCGTTCTGGAGTAAATACTCCCATTTCTCACATATGCATGGTACCAAATCCTCTCCTCATGGGGAGCTAACAGGTCCCAAGGATATTTTAAAAAACTTTATTCAATTCTGAAGAAAACAATATTGCAAAGTGTTCATTCTCCACTCTAAAATAACACAATCAAAGATGAGACAGGCATCTAACCATTATTTGTTTCCCTTAAGCAAAGTTTAGCATTTTTTAATAAGTTAATTGTTAATTAATGATTCATTATGGTCTTTCATTAGGCAGTTCAGCTGCTAGTAGGCATGTTCCTAGATCTAGAGTTATTTGGTAAACTGATCTCTTTATTGTAAACTTTTCCCTAATTTTGTGTATATTGTATTAATTCCCACCACTTAGGATTTCTGTTGCTCTGCAGCTTAAAGGAAGGGCACTGCAAACTCATGAGATGTTGTAAATTCCTGCTGAATTTCAAGCTGGCGAGAACAAAATTATCCATTATGAGCAGCATGTAAAATGTACGTTACATATGTAAATATCAGTCCATTAAGATAGAAACAATACATTCATTTATGGAGAGATGCTGGATAGTTATTAATGATACACATGATTATAATGATAGTTATTATTGACACACTCAATCTGACTGCCTTCTATGGACTCAAGAATTTGAAAAGAGGAAGGCAGACTGAAACAAACTCTGGATATTTTAACATTTTAAATAATTGTTTATCAAAAAGCCCAAATAAGTTTCATTCTCCAGCTGGATCCAATGTTTGGAATGTCTGGGTTCGCTTTCAAGGTTATGTGTTTGCTTTCAACACCTATAGGAGCCAAAGTAATATGACAGATAGAACTGGTGGTGAAAAATGTAAGGACACACAGGCAATCTGTTGGAAATGAGAGGTTTCAAGAGAAAGTCAGCCCATCTTTATTGCAAAAAGCAGGTGACCAAAAAAAAAAAACCCAAAAGGTTCATGACAGGGCTGTGAACAGGAAATTTGGTGTGGGGAAAAAGGTAACTACACTGGTTTCTTTAATAGAAGCACAAGAGAATAACTTCCACATTCTTGGTGCTATTAAATGCATTCAAAATAGCTGTACAGATCATCAGTAAGAATCCAACCCAGAATTCAGACAGCTCAGCCAAGATGACTGCACACAGATTCTGGGTAGCTTGCATGGACCTGCTTGTGGAAAACAAAAGTCCAAGTAAGGCAAACATGACTCTATTTTAGCATGAAGATTACAAAAATTGAAAATATTAAACTCCTGTATCTTGCTACCTCTCTGCTACTCTTAAAAAACAATTTAAAAGAACTCTTAAAGTTCCTTTTTTATTTCTAAAGATGAAAAGTTACTTTTCTTATTTATGAAAACACCATCAGAGACAGAAGAAATATGATTCCCATTGTTGACTCCTTGTTATGCACCACGCCTTGGATAGGTGATGGCAGACAAATAGTGGATGACAATAACTTTCAATTCCTAAACATTTTTCATTCCTCAAAATAATATATTGTTGCATGCTTATATTCCACAGTGGCCCCATATAAACATATACTGTTTATTTTTCAACTACTTTCAAATCCCAGGCACTCCAGCTAACAACACGTATAGCCCAATGGACTTAGTCCTTAGTCAACAGTACTGCACTTGCAAAATAATTTTTTTCATTTTCCTTTTTTCCCCCTTTCTTCTCACTCTCTTTTTTGACCCCCTTCCTCAGGAGGCAGATATGACTGCCTACATTTTTAAATTCTGAATTAAGAACTCAGTTTCCACATTGAAATCATTTTTCATGCTGAGGTTTTGTATTCACTTCCATAGCTGCACTGAGTATAAAATAGAGGATCAAAGAGGAAGGATCAGTAGAGCACAGCAGTTAAGTCTGAGTTCAGTTCACAGGGATGGTGCTACAAGACTTGGACCTATCACCCATAAAAGCAGAATTTTGCTCCCCTATGATCGTGACATTACAGTGAAACACTTTGACAGACACATGAGAATATCTCAGATGTGCAACTCCATCAGAGTGCACTCATGAGAGACAAAATATACATGGGAAAACATGTATGGTCACACTCTCCCACCTTGAACAAGCCTCATAGAGATTTGCTTTCCAAAAATATTATTATTGGTAATTATTGATTATTTTAACCTTATTTTGGACAAACCAAGAAGCTGAAGCCTCTCTAATCTGCCACAATATGATTTGTCTGGAGGAAAAGCATACCTGTAACTTGTCACCTCCTCTCTGTTGCTGGCATATCTTGTATAGCAGAACAATGGGCAGAAGAAAGGATGAGAGGCAAACACTGCATCTGTCCCTGGGGCATAGTTTAGTGAAGCAGTGAAGCCTGCAATCCCCTGGCCTTAGCAATATTCTCGGTACAAATGGCATCATTTCCTCTCAAGTTTTGTGCCTAACTTTGCCCTTAGATGAAACATCTCTCAGAGGATCATCCTTTGACTCCCTGGTCAGGTGTTACACTGGTTCCCTGTGAGGCAGCACTGAAGGGCTCCTGGGATCAAAAGGAAGAGAGAGGAAGAACAACATCCACACTTTTCCTCTTTTATTTTTTC
Organism: Catharus ustulatus; assembly: GCF_009819885.2. Taxonomy (NCBI): domain Eukaryota; kingdom Metazoa; phylum Chordata; class Aves; order Passeriformes; family Turdidae; genus Catharus; species Catharus ustulatus. Next base: position 40,783,162 of record NC_046221.1, on the reverse strand, counting down.
TCCAATATTTGTATCCTGCTTTATTTTCTTGTGCTCACAGTGCCCTTCATTTCACTTCCCAGATGGATATTTCCCTTCACCACTCTGACATTAATTCAATCTGTTGGCCTCCAAAGTAGAAACAAAATTAACTGCTCAAAATTCTAAGGATTACCTTGGAGTTCCTGGGACTGTGAAAAATATCCTTTTCCAAAACAGTCCAAAACAATGAGGTCCTCAGCCCTCTGTAGGAATAGCAAGTGCCTTAAAGTCTGGATATGGGGTTCACTGTCAGAGGCAATTAAATCAGAGTGTCAGCTAAATTCTCTCCATGGATCTGGAAATGAATAAATGTAGCATCAAAACTAAGTATTTGTTGTGATTGCTCATACTTCGTGCCTCTTCTGTAAAGCAATAGAAAGAGCCTGCCCTATTCTGTGCACTTTTATAGGATGTAAGTAAGAATACTACATTAACTTTGACAAAAAGGCAAAATTACAGGGGGCCTTGAGGTTTTTGTAATGTTGAAGTTACTGATAAATGCTACATCCATATGCAAAAGGTATACAAACGCCCCAGCACTGATCCCAGGCTACTGAGGGGCTCCTCTCGCTTGGGCTGCTAAAAGCGAAAAAGGTGGAGAGAGGGCAGGTTTGGAGAACTCCTCTTCTGGCTTCAAAAGACAAATTAAGACCCTACTGCAAAATGATCTTATTTTCTAGAAATCATTTCTTGTGAGCTGTGCCAAGCATACTGCATGCTTGCTTTCTTTTACAGCTGCAGTGCTGATACACTAAAGGAAGTGATGGAAATTTTGTGCTACAAAATGAAGGAGTTGATTTAACCCTGATTTCTCTTCTTCACAATCTTGAAAGTAGAGGTTTTTGTTTCCTAGAGAAACTTGGAGAAGGAAAATAACACCTAGCATATTTTAAAAAATTTAAAATAGTTCATTTGGATTTTTTTTTAATCAAATCAGGCCAGTATATAGAACTTTTAATACAGTACTGAAATTTTGCCGTCTTTTTTCCAGTAAGTTTCTTCTCATGTGTCTCTACACAGCAATACACAGCAGAAGCACCAATCAATGAATTTTACATCCTTTTAGGAATGCAAAGCATGCAAACAAATGTCATGCTTGGATTTTAATATTTTTTAAAATATAATTTTGGGGAGGGAGTGTCTTCAGGATAAAATTCTTCTCTAAGCAGATCCTAAGGGAAACCACAGACAGAACTTTAACTGGCTGTCTATATTTAGCCAGCACCAAAATACGTTCATGTAGCAACCAGATTTATCATTATTTCACAGAGTCACATGTGTAACTCTGTGACTCCAGCTCACCAGGGATTAGACTTTAATAGTAAATGATTAAACTCGTACTTCAGTGTTTGCCTTCCGCTCCAGCAGTCACCCAGTTCAGGACCATGTGCAGCACTGTGAGATACAGGCAGCTCACCAACCTTGCACAAGCTATGGAATGAGAAGAACAGCAAGCACCAATTCCTGGCATACAGGTGCTTTCTCAATTAGAAGTGTATATATTTGTACATTGTTATTCTCTTCAGCTCTGAGAAAAAGCATAAGTATGTTATCATCTGCCTTAATTATAAGTGGGCTTTTTGGAGAGGTTCTGCATTCATAGGTTAATAAGTGCAGCTCTGATATTTACACTCACAACAGAACAGACTTATCAGTTCTGTCAGACATGATTTAGTTATGAATTACTGGACTCCACACTGCTTATTTACAGTTGAAGCTCAAAGAAGGTGACCTTTTCCTTCCCTGGGAAATGCTCTGTTCCTATGAGAACTGCATGAAGAACTGCACTCCTTAACAAATCTAACACATATGGAGAAAGAATCATCCACAGAAGATAATTTGTCACCTTCTGCACCTTTTTTGACTCAGAGTGTGGCAGAACTCGGTGAAGACATACAATAAATATGTATTTCCCCCGGATGTTAGACATACTTAATCTATACTTTCAATTAAAATCAAATTAATACCTTACTTTCAGTATTCCTTATATTTCCCCATCAATAGATTTAAAGCAGTGGGATCACCTATGTTATCCAATCATGAAAATTGCTTTTCTCCTAGAGAGGTAGAATTTGTCCCCAACTGAAAGTGTAGGCATCCAGCATAGCCTAATTATCCAGTTGGTTTATTCCCAATGTAGTCAAAGGACAGTGATGGAGCCAAGTCCTTCAGAAGGCAGCCCATCTGAGCTGTTCACCTTGGAACAGGTTGACTTGCCTTTGGCTGGTTAAAACCAACTGTTTAAACTCAGGAGAGAACATCAATATTCAACAGTAACCAATATTCCCTGGTTGCAAGAGAAATGAAGTGACAATGAGGCAAACGTGACCCAGAGGTAAAAGTGAAATCAGGTATAAAAAAAATTCCAAATATTCCTGCATGTAAGTTATTTTCAGTAACTGTTGATTTCTGATGCCAAGTGTGAAGGGGGGAAAACAATAACTAAGTTTTCCAGGATTAAACTCCACTGCAGTTTTATGCAGTTTAAGGTTCATCCTGTGGGGCACTCAAAATCCACAATACCCAGAAAAAAACAATACTGGTCAGCAAAAAATGCACCAAAATAATACCTTAGCAACCATGATGGCAAGCAGACAGTAGCACCAGACTTCCTTTGGCACCTGCTCAGTTGTAGAGTATGATTACCATCATGACAGAGAAAAATCCACAAGTATGGCAGGGTCCTTGACCACACTTGCAATTTCTCTGTTCATTTGCAATCACTGTTTGTTTTCCTTTTAGTAAATTAGCTTCTCACCAATTTCCTGGCAGACAATCAAATCACTGTGTACATGATGCTCTGAGGGAGAGATCCAAGGCATCCAAGGAGTTTAGGAAAAGAAAAAAACAACTGAGTAATTTGAACTTCAGTGGGGAGGGGAGAAACCATCTTCTGTTCATCCATGTAGCCGCCATGCTTCTCTATATAGAAAAATTCCATATACATTGAGTCATCCCCAGGATGTTACACCTATGGATAGCAGAAGAAATTCTGTATTTTTAATAGCTCTTACTCTATTTTTAATAGGTCTTGTTTGTGCCTCTTCTGTAAAGCAACAGAAGGAGCCTGCACTATTCCATCCACTTTCATAGGACATAAATAAGAATATTACATTAACTTTCACAAAAAGGCACAAATAACAGTGGGCATATATTTTATATATTAAATATATATTAATATATTTTATTCATATTAATATATATATTTATATATTAATATAAAATTTTCATCTATTTTATATATGAAAATATATATTTTCATATATCACATATGAAAATATGTGTTCATGGAATAAGATCTCTCACAATTCGTTTCAGCCTTCAGGCTACTTGTTGTCTTTAAGTTTGAGGTAAACAGTGCAAAACATTCTGTTGCCTAGATATTATTTTCCCTTCTGAGCTGGAGCCAAATATAGCAGTATGGACTCTGCACTGGGAATCGACTAACATAAGTTCTCTTCAGCAATAAATTCTGATGGCTAGTAGCAATGGTTTGGGCTGGCTGACCAAGAGTTTCTCTGCATTTCTTCCCTCAAAACAAAAGCAAAGTAGAATCCAGCAATATGTGTTAAGCAGGTACAGTTATTTTTCCAGCAAAACTGTTTTTCAAGACTTACTTTCACCTTTCTTTTCGCACATCTGTAGCGATCTGGTCAGCAACACAGGACAAAATCCAAACAAGTAAACAAATAACAAAAAGGCAAAGAAATGAGAATACCCTAGTGAGGAAGTTTTATTAGCTGCATGGTTTTCAAGAGAAGCCAGTCAAAATTTAAAATTTAGGGTAGGATTAGTCATTTCCACATTCAGCTTCATTATTTCTCTAAATTCTTCATGATTAAGCCTTAGCTTATTCCTATGCCTGGTTTCCTTTGTGGGTCTGTTTTCCAAATGATGAGTAACAGTTTAGAAGTGAGTTTCATTCCAATTTCCTCACCCAATTTGTACTCTCAATTTGATCTAAAAATAGTTTTGAGTGTAAAGTGCTTTATTAAAGTCTCAGCCAGAGAAAGTGTCTTGATTTAAGCACCTCACAGCCACTTGCTCGCTCCTACCACACACTCCCAATAGGATGAGGGAGGGAATCAGAAGAGTGAGAAAAGTCATGGGCTGAGATAAAGGCAGTTTAATGGGACAGAAAGAAAATGAAATAATAATAATGATGATAATAATAGTAATGGGAAAAGAGGTAGAATATACCGAACAGCTTTTGTTACTATTTTCTAAAAGATTCAAGACCATTTGTAGACACTGTGATGTAGTTAAGAGTACAGTTGGTTCATTATTGAAATCAGCACATAAAAGAAATAAAAACAGGTGATTATATGATAGCCTGTTCTCTTATTAAAATTTTGTAATCTAGATATCCAACTTAAATCCTAGTCCTTGAATATACTTCAAGCTAGCAAGAAGGATTTATAGTGTTATGCTTTCCCATATGCCAAGCCCAGAAACCAAAGAAGCAAAATCTAAACACAGAATTATGAGTACAGTAATTTCACGAATACAAGCCGCAGCAATTTGACAAAAATTTTGGTGGAAACCCGGAAGTGCGGCTAATAGTCGGGGGCGGCTAATATATTAATAATTTTCTGACATTTACAACCCCAGACGTGCCAGCCAGAGTGCCGAGCCAAGCACCGGCCAGTAAAAGCCGGCATTTCGCAATTGTTACAGTGTTACCATGTTGCCCTGGCTCCCTGCAGGCAGCACGGGGGGCGGGGAGAGAGGCGGGAGAGCTCTCTTTCCTCCTCTGCTGCAGCCCAGGGGAGGTGGGGGGGGGGGGCGCCGCCATTGCCGCGGCCCGGGGAGCCGACGGGGGGGGGGCGCCGCCATTGCCGCGGCTCGGGGAGGACGCGGGGGGGCCGCACCGCCATTGCCGCGGCCCGGGGAGCCGACGGGGGGGGGGGGCGCCGCCATTGCCGCGGCCCGGGGAGGACGCGGGGGGGCCGCGCCGCCATTGCCGCGGCCCGGGGAGCCGACGGGGGGGGGGGCGCCGCCATTGCCGCGGCCCGGGGAGGACGCGGGGGGGGCCGCGCCGCCATTGCCGCGGCCCGGGGAGCCGACGGGGGGGGGCCGCGCCGCCATTGCCGCGGCCCGGGGAGCCGACGGGGGGGGGCCGCGCCGCCATTGCCGCGGCCCGGGGAGCCGACGGGGGGGGCGCCACCATTGCCGCGGCTCCGGGAGCCGACGGGAGCCCTGCGCAGCCATTGCCGCGGCTCGGGGAGGAGGCGGGGGGCTTTGTCCGCGCCCGCCGCCGGCACCACGGGCGCGGGAAAGCTCCGTCCCCGCCCGCTGCCGCTGCCGTAGGAGCGGGGGAAGCTCCGTCCCTGCCTGCCACCGCGGGGCAGCGCCGACCCGGGGTGACCGAGCCCAGTGGCAGCGGCGGCCGGCCCCGAGCGGCAGCACCGGGCTGGGCCACCTGGCCCCGTCAGCGGCCCCTAGCGGGCCGAGCCTGCACAGCCTTAGCTCAGCCAGTAAACCCCACCCTCCCGCGGTTCTGTTACTAATTGCACGCGGGTCCTCGCTGCGAACGACAGAGTGGCTTATATTCGTGTGCGGCTTATCTATGGACAAAAACCGAAATATTTGCCAACACCCAGAGATGCGGCTTATACTCAGTGCGGCTTGTATTCGTGAATTTACTGTATCTGAAGAGATAATATTCAGTTCATTCCTTCTGTCCCCAGTTTCAGGACTCCAAGGACGTGGGAAGAGGACATGAGCCCAAACTCAGCAAATTAAGTGTGTCTGTTAATACTCCATCTTTCCTTTTTTTGTCATGCCTTTACTACACTTAAAATTCAGCCATTTGGAACCAGCTAATGGTTTCAAAGGAGGCTGAATCCTCCAAGAGGAGCTCTGCGCATTGGCATGGCCATACCCTTTTGACTGTAGGAACAGCCTGGGAGGGATTTGCTGCACAGGCTGACCATGATTCCCAAACATGCAGCAGCTCTTTTGCTCCAGCAAGAAAAGGAAAGCAATAATAGAAGGTCTGAGGCACCTCAGGCTTCAGCAAAAGAAATATCTTTTTGTACAGAAAATACCTTCTGCATTTATCTATGATCTGGAAGGAATACCTCCTGCTTGTGTCAGAAGAGCTCAAATATGTTGGTGAATTGTTTTATCAGAGCTGTATCTCTTGACCTTTGAAATTACAAATAACTGAATCTTGCAATTAGGGAAGACGGTACCACCTCATCTACAACTGAGTGTTTTATAGCCCACATCAGCAAAAGTATTTTTAGATCAAATTGGAAGTGCAGTGAGAGCCTGAAGCTGACCAGAATCATAATGCAATGGAAACCCTCACACAGACACCTGTTTCAAAGAGATTCCCGACTCAATTGGCAGATCAAAGAGTGTCAGCTACTGCTGATAAGCTCAGATAAGCCCCTGGAATTCTGGATCCCACACCTCTTAACACAAGAGGTTCACTTATCATAGCTCTTTGGGGTCTCCTGAAACTAACTGGCAAAATTTCATGCTGTACAAAAGAGGGTATCTTGGAAATGAGCACTGTATTCCTTTTTTCCCAGGCCAGCAGGCTCCCCCTCACAGGTTCATCTCCCAAGTGATCAGTGAAGTAAATTAGAGAGTAAATTGAATGCCGGTTCTTATTTTCATTTTCCCAAGAATTAGTGGAACAACAGCTAGAATACACACAGACACAGATGGCTAGAATGAGTGTTATTTTTCTGTGAAGCAATTTCTCTCTCACTCTCTCTTTATCTGTCACATACATGCACTCTATTTCCTCTTCTGATGACAAGACTGACCAGGGTGCTGATCAGCAGCATTGCTGATATTGACAATGACAAATCCCTTCCACAGCTCAGGAGAACCTTAAATAAATTCTCCCACAACACTGGCAGACATTCTCCTCCTTGCTCTGTCACTCATGGTGAAGGTTGAAAGGCTGATTAGAAATTATGCAGGGGCATTCTAGAATGGAGAAAAATCTCCTTGATGGGGAATAAGTCAGGAATATAAAATGCATTTAATTCCTTCTCTTCCCCTCTTCAGTTTTAATTAGGATTAAAATGTTTCTGCCAGATATTTTTGAATTACTTTCTTTTTCTTACCCTATGCATGAGCTTATCTGCATCACATTATCCTGAAAAATACTGGAGAATTAACTACTGGAAATAAAACTGTTGGAAGGCAAACACATGCCAGAAAAATTCAAGGCTCTATTCATTTCCCCACCCACTCCAGAACACATGCACATCAAAAGTTTGTGGCAAAAAATCAACCCTAACATCCATTTATTTTCCCACAAACATATTTTCATTTCATTGTAACAGAACTCTGTTTCTGGGCAAATGACAAGCAAAATGTTGGAAAGAAGCAGAATCTTGGCTGGTTTATTATGGTTTGCATTCAGCACTTCTCAGGACTGGGTGCATCATCTCATGTTTTATAAATACTATAGACAAAAAAGAAAACAAAAATCAGGTCACCCCAATGAAGAACCAAGTCCACCTGCAACCTGAAGCTCACAGGGTTTTCCCTTGCACTAAGTAATTTATTTCCCTCTGCCACCTTTACATTTTCTGTTCCTCTCCTAACATATTGTGCTCAGCCACTGGTGCTTTTCACATTATGTAGATTCAGGGCCTCATTTAAGACCCAAACCTTTGGGCCACAATCTTGAAATAGCAAGCAGCTATTGGCATCTAGCAACAAAAAGGACAAAGCCTAGAGGGGCTGTGGTGAGAGCTGCCAGTAGCCACAAGCACCTCTCCACACAGCAGAGCACTCAGGTTTTGATGAAACATAAGTGTTCCCCTTCAATAAGGAAAAGCTTGGAAGCAACAACCTACATTTGCAAAAGGGAAAAAATAAAAATTTTATTACAAACCTGTGGGATTTGGTTTAGATAGCCTTCAGAGCTGGGTGTATCTGCCTGATGCTCACAGCACCTTCAAATAACTCTAGGAGTTATTTATTAGGGGTTATTACAGGGCTGTACATGACATTAATATTTACCTTTAGGGTTTTTACTCAGTCATAATTACACAAATATCCACAGTAGGAACTGTTCTTGTGGCAGACCCTGTAAAGAAGGTTGGGACTGTGACTCAGGTGAGCCTTGCACGCTGGATGAATTGCATTGCTGCCTGATGTGCAGCATCCCCCCCAGCTCACAAGCAGATCCATGTATCCCAGCCAGCAAGACATGCGCATCCTGTCCTGTCTGAAGGGACACACCCTTAGTGGGCAGGACTGAGCCAAGGGGTGGAATTTACATCAAGGGAAGCATTGCTGGTGGATTCCAGCAGAATTCTGGAATAGCAATGGAATAGCAATGGTTATGAAGCAGCACAGGCAGAGACATCTCTAGAATCCTGTCAATGACAGAAGGGGCTCCAAAAGTGTTTGAGACACCTTCACACTCGAGGGTGTTCAATAAACTTATTTAGTGAGATGAGGCCAGCCACAAGAGGTTTATAGTGTCTGGTAATACGCTTTGACGCAAGATACTCAACCAAATGGAGAAATGAGTCTACTTTAATATGACAAGTTACATGTTCCTTTAGATTAATCATTTCAGTAAGCAAGATTAACTTCTCAAAGCAAATTGTTCAGAATTTGTCATGATGACTGATGATGCTTCTGTTGATTTCATAACAAATTTTGCATTTAAAAAGCATTTTATAATTTTTCATGCCAAATCTAGGGCTATATATCTACCTGTCTAGGTACAGCTAATTTTCAGGCAGATATAGCCCCAAGAACACTCATACAATTGAATTCTTTAGAAACTATACCCCCACATTTGTGGTCAAACTGTGTCTACTGATTGAGTTGTTTCCCTTCTTGTGAAGTTCAAGTTGGTCCAAGTCTTTTTGTGAGGAACATCTTAGAAAAAACAGAAGGAAATATTCAGTGTTTACCTTTCTAGATAAAGAGTAGAAAGCTTTCTAATTGCTGAAACTTTCATTATAAGTACATAGAGAATATGTTATTAGCGTTGGTTTTAAGATCCAGCATACTTTTGTGCAGGAAGATTTTGCTCCTTGACAAACAATCAAATCATCTGCTCTTTTTCTCCTAGTAAGAAAATACTAAAGCTGCAGAAATCCATTTTCTTAAATATTGCACAAGACTCAAAACTTGGAGACTTAAGACAGAAAAGGAGACTGTGAGACAGTGAAATAAGGTATCTTGAGTTAGGAGAGAGGCAAAAATATTAATAATAATTAATATTTATATAGCAGAGGTGGATTCCCTTGTACATTCTCCTAATTGTAGATTAACTTATTAAGCAGAAATGTGGATTCTGGACTGTTGATTTCATTTGGTCTAAAAAAATCCCAATACAACTACAAAACAGCTCTTTGATTGCTCACTACAGCTGGTGCTGGCAGAAATTCAACACTGAAAAACCCAAACAAGATGCTTTTTGATCTCTCCACACGTGTGTTTGCCACAGGTGTTTATCTCTGATACGTTCACTGTGAAGAATTCATTAGCCCAAATCCTAGCAGGAGGGGGTTTTTTGGAAGGCTTTGGCACATTGGATGTTCTTCTCAGGACGGAAAATTTCCAGTTGTAAACCTGCTGCCGGTAGTACTTAAAAATACTAGAGTGGTATATCATCATTGTATCCCAGGTTGAGCTCTGTTGTCTCTAGGTCCTCCTCCTAGCCAGTGAGGGCATCACAAACAAGACATTTGCTGTGGAATTTAAACAGACCTGCAGGAAAGCAACTTGCCAAAAGGTTTCTGAATAGAGGAGCTGCAAAACAAACAAAAAAATCTCAGGAAATAACTACTCTCAAGCTATGGATACCAGTGGCAGATCACTAATGCACCTATTTATGTCCTAGAGAATTAAATCAATTTGACTTGAAACTCTTCTTTAGAAGGATTACCCTTTACTCACCTTAAAATGAAAAAAAAAAACCCTAGTAATTATATGTTAGGATGTTCTTAATTCGTTGTTCTATTTATATTTTAACCAAAGTGTGAAACTACTTTCTGTGAGTTGAGAAAAAACCTTAATTCAGAGAGGTCAAGGCTTTAATGTCCAATGGCTCCAGGGTTTTTAGTGCCTGGTGAAAGATGCTTAGAGTTCAGCCTTCAAGGTCTGGGCAGTTGGTACTGTAGAGCATTTCCAAGGAAGCACAGCCAGCCCTCCTAACCCCAAAGCATCCTTCTAGTTACTCAGTCACATTGTGTCAGAAATTAGGTTATTTTTCCCTCTGGCAGTAGTCTTGGCTTCTGCCTCACCAAGACATTATTCACCAATTTCCATTGCAAAGTTGTCATGGGATTGACTTTTTGCTCTTATTAGCACAGAAAAACTGAGGTAAAGCACGAAGTACCTGAAATCCTTATAGATTTAATAATAGATTATTAAAGTCAGCAGGCGTGCCATGGAAATTTTCAGATTACTTAGCCTCTTTTGTAAGCCAATATATATAAAGGCTAATACATGACCTAAACAATTACAGTCTGTGAACTTCCACAGACGGCCTGAAGGCAGCTGTAGCAGGTAAGACAGAGCAACAATTTGGGAAGAGCAGCAGGCAGTCAAGCACTGTCTGTCAGGATAAAGCTTCTCTAAGTTCATTAGGATCAAGAGGGAATCAGATAATTAGAATGCACTTGCACATGCATTCAGATTTGAGCAAGTGTTTTCTCCTAGAGATAGAATCACGCTGCTAAAATATATCTTTCGTAAGTTCTTGTTCAAGTGAGGTAGGAAAAAAAAGGAGGAGGCAAGTTATCCTTTACAAAATCTCAACCCACCTGCACTAAGAACAGTCCTAAGAATCTTGAATGAGAAGTGTCTGGGTTTGCATTTAACTCTGCTCAGCATGTTCAAAATAAAGGGGGGAAAAAAAGAGAAAATAATTAAAAGCAACAGTGGCTAAAGAAGGACAAAGCAAGAAATCTGTAACAGGAGCACGGAAAAGGGTGGGCAAAACCACTTGAGACTTCAGTAAGAGCTCCTGGTACAGCATTACAGCTTACTTAAATCAAAGTTTTTGTCGGGTTTTCAGGCACCGTGTCATTTCTGTAAAAGTGCTGTAAAAGTGAAACAAAAGTTACTCTAAAAAAAAGGAAAAAGAAAGAAAAGCAGCCTTTACAGTTACGTGAATCCAGACTTGAATAAACAAGCGCAACAATAGTGTGATTCCTTCCAAAGAATATTAGATGTCTCTATTTTATCTTCTCTCTGCTGTTTTACTGAGGCTTAAGAAGAACAGAAAGTTAAAAGCTAGCTTGTCTGCTGGTCTGTTTGCCTCACATGTATGGGAGACAAAGAATGGCTTTCTGAACTTATCCTAGAAGGGAGGGGTAGGGGGGAAAAAAGGAAAGCTAAGCAGCAGCAGCAGCTCCCCCAGACTGCTAACAAGGATGAGAGATCTTAACCCAGGCAAAACCAGTGTCATGAGAAAGCACTTGCTAATTCATTTTAGAAATCTGGTGGTGACACACGGTGCTCCTGTTGACACACACCAAACCAAAAAAAAAAAAAAAACCCAAAACATTACAAACCACTTTATGTACTTTTAGAAAACAACAAAAAAATTACTCTTTTTTTGTTTGGGTCCCTTCACTTGCCTGCTTACCTTCATGGTAGGCAGGATTTTATGATTCTACAGTGGGGTCATCCCAGTGAAAGATCTCCACAGATGTATCTGAATCAGGAGGTTCTGTTAGTCATCCTGATATCTCACTGAATCAGTCTGTAATCCCAGACCAAAAAAAAAATCCCATTTCAGTAGAAATAGTGCTACTGAATTAAACCGAACTTCTGAAAATCCAAGGGAGATGTAATCTTTACATATATGTGTATGTGTATACACACACACTCACACAGCAGATGGTTTCACCTCAATGCCTCCTGTCTCTGAAGAGATTTTATGGCAACCAGTGCACACAAACTTCCTCAGAATATAATATCAGTGGCATACTGTGATACACACTCTCAGATTATTCAGGACATAATATTCGCTGAAAATTATCTTCCACTAATTTCCCACACAACTTTAGTTACAGGCACAATAGTTACAGGCAATAAATAAATATTACATTCCACTGACATTAATGAGCGAAAATATTATTTGCTTGTTTGCATGGTCTCTCACACAAGTCCTTTTAAAAAATCTAAAAATATTGCTTCCCAGTAGCCTTAACCAATTAAAATAATGACAAATTCTTCAAATTTATACAATATAAATCTTTACCATTTTCTGCCAGGTATTTCTGGAAAAATATTTTTTCAGTTTAGAATAGCCAAGGCAGTGCAGCATCCGTGCATACAAATGCCTACTTCTAGCACATAAAACTGTGAATTTATGTGATAAGTTTAGAATATCATTAGAAAAAGGGAGCCATGGGACACATCCTGCTATCAGCTACAGCATTTTAAGCCTGCAATGAACCTGAATGGAGATTTTCCAGGTTTACACAGGACTAACATAGGAGGTGAATGGCACATTTTCTTGATAAAATTTCCATGTGGTGAAATGAGTACAGAGGAGGAGTTTAGGTAGATATCATGCATAATAAATTGCCTTTTTATTTTTTCCATCAAAAGAGATACTGTAAGAAAAGAGTACATTTTATATACTGTACTAGCCTGGGTGAAATTAGTAATTTAACTGAAGAGTGATTCTACAAAATAACAATAAAATACAAATGCATACTCAGGCAGGTACTTCAAAGGGATCTGATAACACAGGCTATAGAGAGACTTTGCTCTTACAGCCAGTATGTCCCACGGACTAGAGAATGATTTCTGAAGGTTGCTTTTCTTAGCTTTTGTACACTCCTGTTGTTGGTAGCCTTCAGCTAGATGAATAGGGATTCCCACAACACCCAAAAAGATTTTAATATCTGGAGCATGAACACATTGAAATGGGAATCAACAGACATGGGCGGGGTTTCCACCTTTGCCACAAGTAGTTGTGCGATCTTCACCAAGTCACTTTTGTTTCTGGTTCCCCTGCCATTTCAACCATCTACATGATCACGGAAATGGGTCATCATGATCATTCAATAGGTAGTGGAGGCTTCCAGAGCTTCTACTGGAAGCTTCCCAGAGCTTCAATCTGCAGCTTGCACGCTGAGCTACTTGCCCTAAATGCGTTCCTCAACACTTAGCCTAGGTGTGAGAGTGCAGAGCCAGTGGGAATCAGCAGAGAATGAGGATCTGTGAGAATGGTCATGCTCACATGGCCATGTGAAAATAGCGTAGATGGATTTAATTATACAAGTAAATTTACATTTTGCTGATTGGTGGGGAAAAAACATTTGCAGTACAGGGATTTCTTAAGCATGCTCACTTGAATTATGAAAAGATACATATTTTTGATACAGATTTATTACTATCTTTACTATTAATGCTTCAGGGCCACCAACATATAAATGTACTTATCAACCATTCATTAATGCAGTTCATTACTATAAAATAATGCACTTGAGCTCTTTTAAACCATTGCTTAGTGTTTCATCAACCTTCTCTCATATGTGCTTTAAATCACGTTGTTGAAAATACTTGTAATAAATTCCTAAACCATCAGTGGCCATAAAATCATCTGCACACACAGAGCCTATTTTACTGTTCTGGTCCTCTAAATCATCAGGCCATATTTCTTGAACCCTAGAAAAAATACTTTTTAGTTCAAAATTATGCCCAATGGATGCATGTAATTTCAGCTTTAAAATACCCTAATCCATTATAGTGGCAATGTATATATTACTTCTAACAGGCTGAAAAGGAATCTTAAAATGATTTAATTAGAGGCCTCCAAATTAAAACATCAGAAGTGTAGTAAGAGACTGAAAGTACCTGTGGTTCACATAAGCCCTGGATAGCAATATGGAAAAACTCCTTTGAGACTTGAATAGATAATAAGAACATTAAGAAAGCTTTCTTTGTATGTTTTCAAGCTGTTGCTGAAAGGATTTCCCAATTAGGAGAAAAAGTCACATTTAATTAAAATTCAGTCTAAATGTCCTGTTTACTTTTAGCTATAAAGGTTTTGCACTGTTGAGACAAACACAGTCTACTATTATCAAAACCAACTGCTTTATAATTTATAAATGAAAGGTGAGAATAGGTAGATGTACTCAGAACATTGTGTTTCCAATGTATTGGTGTATTTTAAGGTCATAAAAGAATGATCTGGCATTCAAGCTGTCCAAGAAGTAATTTGCAATTCAGTACATTGTATTTTAATCAATAAATAATCATGAACAGAGGAAAGTATGATTTCTCATGTAACTAGCCACTGCTGGGTTTCAGGGAACAGTTCCCTTTCATGGATGCTGAATATAAAAAAAAAAAAAAAACCAAGAGCTGCAAGTATGAACATGTTATCCTGCTGGTTTGAGGTGAGGTTTTGAATTACATGGGAAAATAAAAAGAGAAAAAGAAGAAAAAAACAGGAAAAGAGATAAAAAAACCTTTTTATGGTTTTCTGATAAATTGCATTGTAAACTGTTATCATAGACTCACAGAATACCCTGAGTTGGAAGGGACCCACAAGGGTCATCAAGTCCAATTCCTACCACTGCACAGGACATCCCTATGAATTGCACCATGTGCACAGGAGCACTGTACAAACACTTCTTGAACTTTGTCAGGCTTGGTGCTGTGATCACTTCCCTGGGGAGCCTGTTCCAGTGCCCAAACACCCTCCTGGTGAAAAACCTTTTCCTCATATCAAACCTAAACCTTCCCTTATACAACTTCAGGCCATTCCCTCAGGTCCTGGCACTGGTTGTCACAGGGGAAGATCAGTGCCTGCCCCTCCTCTTCCCCTCATGAGACAGAGAAAAATCTCTCCTTGGTCTCCTCCAGTGAGGAGGACAAGCCAAGTAACCTCAGCCATTCCTCATTGTGTTCCCTTCTAGATCCTTCACCATCTTTCTTGCCCTCCTTTGGGCAAAAAAATAGCTTAATATCTTTCTCATATTGAAGTGCCTAAAACTGCCCCAGCACTGGAGATGAGGCTGCCCCAGCTCAGAGCGGAGAAGGACAATCCCCTCCCTTGCCCAGCTGGTGATGCTGTCCCTGATGCCCCTCAGGACAGGGTTGGCTCTCCTGGCTGCCAGGGCACTGCTGACTCACATTCACCTTGCCATCAACCAGAACTCCCAGGTCCCTTTCTGCAGCTTTACTCTCCAGCCTCTCATTCTCCAGTCTGTCCCTACATCCAGGGTTGCCCCATTCCAGCTGCAGAATTCTCCACTTGTCTTTGTTGAGCTTCACATGGTTGATGACTGCCCAGCCGTCCAATTTGTTGAGGTCTCTGAGCAGGAGCTCTCCCCTTTGAGGGAGTCAACAGATCCACCCAATTTTATGTCACCAGCAAATTCGCTTAGTATTCCTACAAACCCTGCATTCAAATTGTTTATGAAGATGTTGAATAGCAGTGGGCCTAAGACAGAGTCATGTTGTTGGGAAAATAAAAGTCATATTTGTTTACTCTTACTACACTCTCAGTTTCAGCCATTTCCTATACGCAAGCTATTTCCAATCTGGTTATCAGACCAAGGAATTACTTTTCTTTTGTGAAACAGTGTTATTTAATCACTGCATGTATTTGTGCCATATCAGTCTGTGCCTTGCTTCACTGGTGCTGCACAGACATAAAGTACATGAAGTGGAAAAGAGGGGAGCCACCTGTACACCCAGGTACAGCCATGAGTATAACCTTTAAAGGAGAAAACACCCTCCCAGAAAGTTGCTCCTCTTGTTTCATTCAATCAACTAAAACAGATAGCTCTGCTTCTGGCAGTGTTGTCATGGTAGTCCCAGGTTCCCTGCAACCCCAAAATCTTTCCAGGAGGGTATGGAAGTGCTTACACAGGTAAGCTGGAGCACAGAGAGGGATGCTGCAGTAGCTTCCCTCAGGCTTGTGCAGAGGTACCCAGTATGATGACACCAAAGCTTGTTTAAGAAAAGGTGCTGTGCACCAACTATTTCCGAGCTATATCTGAACTGAGCCTTGACCACCTAGCTGTCACCAGCCCACCTGACAGTTCCCTGGAAGTTCCAAGCCATCTCCATGTCTCCACCAACAGCAGGCTGAAGGGACTGTGCATCACAGAAAGTCGTCACTGAGCTGGCCTCAGTGGCAAGATTTGAGAAGAACCTGCATTGCACCCCTGCTCACGGATGAGAGGTGGGAGGATGGAATGGGATGCAGGGCAGATGAGTCCTTACCAACAGTTACTCTCCAGGCTTCCCACGTGGAAAAGCAGCAAAGCTGCTCCAAGGAGATTCCATCTGCTCCTGGTAGGGAGCACAAACATAAATAACACCGTATGGCCAGTGTTATTCAAGGCAGCTGTTGGATCTAAAGGAATCCTAATATTGCAGTATTTGGTAGTCTGCACTGAATATTTAAGAAGATCCTAAAGAATTCTAAATTTAATTTATAAGCTAATGTAAACATGAATAATTTATGCACAAATATAGAAGCAGGGAAAAGCTACTGTAACATTTTATAAAAAAATCCCTGTTTGGTATTGCTCAGCACTAGCATTTTACCAGAATAGACCCAAATATCTCTACATAGGGAGATTGATGTAACTGGGTAGCAGAGGGCATTTTCCTCATGCACTTCAGATTCAGCCTTGTCACACAATAACCTGCTTGCCACTCTGCTCAAAACAACCTTTAGAGACTCTGGATGATGGCTGAGAATTAAAAATCAGCTTTGTTAATTTCCTGGCTCCTGAACTAGAGAAAAAAACCCCTGTATCATGCAAATATTGTTCCCTTGGAACCACATTTATTTAGCTGCTGATGAGCAAAGAAAGAAAGTGCTGCTCTTTCCTGGGTTTTTCTAATCGATATTTTAGCAAAAATTCTGTGCTACAATTCTTCCTGAAGCTGTGTCAAGTGAAGGGATAATCATTTGCTCCAAACAATATGAATGATGCAATGGCAGGGGTCACCAAACCAAAACCAGAAAGGAAATAAAACCCCAACAAAACAGCAGTTCTCCATTTTAAAAGGAACAAACCCTCATATTTGTGCAAACAAAAATATCTTAACACAAATATTGCT
Source organism: Catharus ustulatus (assembly GCF_009819885.2). Lineage (NCBI taxonomy): Eukaryota > Metazoa > Chordata > Aves > Passeriformes > Turdidae > Catharus > Catharus ustulatus. Next base: position 40,766,095 of record NC_046221.1, on the reverse strand, counting down.
TCAATTGCTGCATTTTAAAACCATCTGATAAACACCGCTTCATATTTTCCCATCCAGAACAACATTACATGTCAGTTTCTGAACATCACTTTGAAAGACCTCATATTAGAGGCTTTGATTTAGCAGAGCTGGTCAGCATGCAGGAGACCAGAAGTGTATACATAGGTGTGGGTTTATTATTGAAGATGAAAAGGACATACAAACAAGAGCTTTGCTGAACTGCAGCTGTAGTGAATTGTCTTCAGAAACTGCTGCCTAACAAGAACACTAAGTGGGTCATCTGTTTTGCTCCATCTTCTCCCCTCCATTTCATCAGGCTGTATCACCTTTGATTAGAATTGAGTGACTAATGTTTCTTTGATAGATTTCAACTTTTGCTTTACATGACTTATCTGTATATAGCTTCTGCTGTAGTTCTAAAAGACACATATTATTTTTTAGCCCTGCTTAGGAAAAGAGAAGACTAAAAGATCTGGTTTCCTGACTTCTACCAATCTATTCTTTCACTGCATCTACCAGAAAGTGTTATGCAAACAATAATTCATGCTGCTGGTTTTTCAAAACTTCTTTACTCTGGCCGTGGTTTGACATACAACATGAGTGATTTCCAATTAACTCAAAGGATTTTTTTGCTTCCTAAGTGTGTGACAAGTCCATGGGAAAGAGAAGAACCTTCATAGCTGTTGAACTGTAACTTTTAAGCATTATAGTTTGTTCTGCCTATTCCAGCAACCAAAGATGACAATAGAATAAGGTATGCTACTGTGTCCAAATGTTTTGTCATGCTTGACATGCCATTAGATGGTTTATGGAACACACAGAATCTGCAAGTGATGCAGTATAGATCTGCTAACTTCCCACGAGAAGAGCTGGGAACATACCACTGAGGCACTTGTAGACTTAGAATTCCACATTTCCTTATTGATATTCATTTCCATTATGTGGTGGTTTTTTTCCGTAAATTTAAAAGCAAACAAAAAAAATTCCAAAACCCATCCAACCAACAAAAAAAAAAAAAATCCATGTCTATAAAATGACAAAGAAATCACCACCCAAAAATCCAAAACACTCCAGAAAAATAAACAAATTTAAGGTCAAGAGGGATTTCATCACTCTCTTGATAGATATTTTCTATTAAATTTTACCCCTGACATCCTGCACCCCAGAATAGAGCTAATGATAGACACAAATAGAAATGTGCATTTGTATTTCATTTTGAAGTATTTCCCGTTTGTGATGCAATATTCCATTATTGCCTTCCCTCATTGTTCCTCTCCTCAGTGTGTGATTTTCATTCTTCCCTGTAATGGCCAAGGACAGCAGTGTAGTTTCTTTTGTTCTTTTTCATTCCCTTCATAGAATATACCAGTTGAATTGCAGTAATTCACCGTGTGAAATATTTATTTTTAGCGCTGACCCCTTTAGGGCAAAAACATTTGCTCAGACACAATCAAGAAAACGCAGATGATAATACACTCAAGACCCATAATGGAAGTACCTGTTTATACCCTGACACATCACAATTTAAAGACGCTTTGAGAGTAATTTGTCACCCAGGGTCACTCACTACAACAACAGAGCTAGAGAAAAGCAAGGACCAAATCTGGTCTATGAGGCCACAGAGGAAACACTCCCAATAATATTAAACATTAAATCTTCAGCATCTTCTAAAAAAAGTCATTGAGTTCACTGATTTGGATCTCTGGGAGCGTTAGAAATTGAGTCAGTGCTAATAGAAGGAACAGACATCTCATCATCTACAGACACCATTTGGGCAAAGGCAGAAATATTTGGAAGGAAATCAGCAACTGGTCAGACCTCCCGATTTAGACAGAGCCTCTGAATGAGTGCTTGAATGAGAAGACTTAGAATGAACTTCTGGAAGACACAGCTAAGTTGCCATTACGATTAGTTGCCCAGATTGCTTCCTGAAATTCTCTCACCTGCTGAAGCAGCTCAGTTATGCCTGAAGGTAAAATATCCCAGTCTTCCCTGAAACCACCTGTCATTCAGCTCACAGGTTCATTAGCAAAAGCAAGGAAAATTTGCACTTCATCGAGGCAAATCTCAGCCTGGCTGGGACATATCCACCAACAGATGCAGGAGCAGCATCTCACAGCTCCTAAAAGCTCTGCTCAGTATTTATTGCTCAACTGTTTATACAGTTATAACACTCAAGAGCTTGGTGAAGTACTTACAGCCACTTGGATATCTTTATAAGTTAAGAAATCAGATGCCATCAAAATGCAAACAAAGGAAATGATGGAAGCTTTCACTGAGGGATTTTGTCTTACCTTTCCCTTCCTCTCCAATGTTAAACATCTTGAAAAATACTTGACAAACTCTCATGTTATACTAAGCTTCTTCCTTCTGATGATACCATCAAAAAAATTAAACTCCAAAAGTAACTGTTCAATTTTATCTCCTTCAGATTATTAAAGTTGAGAATCTATTTTTGGTTTCAGCCATTTAAATGAAAAGAGAGTTTCAGGAAGTTTTATTTGTGAGTTTCTCCATCTGAAATATTCAATAGGATACTGTTATTTTCATTTCTCTAGGTCTCTTTTTTCAGCTACAACAATGGCTTAGCTGGAGCTAAATGAGTTTCCCAGGAGTTATTCCACATCCACAAGCAGACTTCCCCTGGCAAGGCTGCCGCGTGCCCTTGGTTTTCCAGATACAGCCTCTCTTTTCACTCTTCTAATCCCAGGTTCACTTGTTTTACCGGACAAATATGGGCAAGAAAAATATTTGTAAGTGCAGCCTGGTAGATCTCAAAGTCCCATCTGGCATGGGATATTTTACAAAGAAAATAAAAATTAAAAGAAAATGTCACAAAAGAGGAGTTTAATTTCTGGTACCCTGATATGATACCTCTTCTCAGCTTCACCCAGGGGAAACAAGGTGGCGGTGGCTGTGGCTATGTTACAGATTTTTATTTTTTTTTAAATAAATTTCAATCAAATCTCCTGGAAGCATAAAATCATTACATTTCTGATATCTAACTTGATCGTCCTATCTGATGGCAATGCCTCTAAATGTGTGGTGCAAAAAATTATTCTGTTATCTTAAGCCTCATTTTATTTTCTTGCTTAGGCCCCCAAGGTGAATGTTGGGGTGCCCTGCATTGCCAAGGCACAGCAGTTGGCAACCTGCACTTTGAGCACCTGCTCCCCACCCCACCAAGCCATGGGCTCTGATGAACTCCCCTTCTCATATTCACCAAAAATAAAACCACACATTCCCTTAGCCATTAAAACAATGGGTGCAAGGATCTCCAGGGAAGGACAGCCCCAAGGCAGTAACACCAAACCACAACACTCCACACCATGAATGTGAGTCAGAGTCTGCAGAGGGTGGTCACATCAAGCCAGCTCACTCTGGGACATTTTCCCAAATTTTGACAAAACATGGGTTTTGATTTGTGAGAATCTACACAGAATAACATGTGGACTTCTTGATTTCCACCCTTCCAAAACCATTATCTATCCAGGGTGATTTCGTGATTTCCCAGTATCATTTTCTGCAGGAGCTATCCTCTGATGCAGCATCACAGTTCCCCTGCTATTGTTCTTGGCCAAACTACTTGAAGTACAGAGGGCAAAATGAGATTAACAAAAAGAAAGAAGGTCAAACCTTTCATCAAGTTCAAGAGTTCTGTTTTGCAGTTGAGTGAAGTAATGTCTCATTCCCACTTAAATTCATTCCTCCAGGACTAAAGCTTACTAAATAATCATACTAAAGCCAATCCTGATTAAATCTTTTGTACTTTTAGGATCAGAACATCAATTAAATTAAACAACTATTGCAAAATACTGAATCTTTTCCATATCCTTCATAGAAGAAAAAAAAGTCTGCTTAATGATCTCAATTTTAAGAACATATTCAGCCAGTTAGTTCTCATTGAAAACCAAAATCCTTCTACCACATATGCTCCTGTGACTTTTGCTGGTTTTGTCCTTACTATAAAACAGATATATTATAGCAAAGAACCCAAACCAAAACAACAACAACAACAAAAAAAACCCAATCAGAAATATAATTTTCATTGTTGGAATCAAGCCCTTAATGAAAGATCAAAAAATTCAGATTCACAGTTCCTAAAGAAGTGTTGGTAAAGAGTAGCAGTCATCCTCTTCAGCAGGGATTTCTCAGCAGACATTACAATGGTCAAGTCACATAAGGACAAAAATGTCTTGGCATGTCTTCCCTTTTTTTTTTTTTTTTTTTTTTACTCAAAGCAAATAAAACACTCATTTCAAGACTTAACTGCAAAATTATTCAAAGCAGTTGCTATACTTTTCCACTTAAGGTCTCTGTGTTGTTGCTTTCTTTTAACTAGTGAAGAAATTAAAATGAAGGAGTTCTTATGCAAAGCTAACATTTCACTTGCCTCTGGTACCCACATGCAACTGTGTGTGAGTTTTCAGGTTAGACTGGTATAGTTTAAGTATCAGATGCTCATTAACGTGCAAGTGGTCGCTCTAGCATTCACATTCTCTGCAGAGCTATTCAAGTGAGGAAAAGCAGACATTTCTTTATTCTCTTTCTCAGAAGCACCTCATTTATATAGTAAGTAGGGCATGCCCAAAGAGGATGTCCCCAATTACAAAGCCTTATACTCACATAAACAAATTCACACTTAGAAAATGACCCAAGTCTACCAATAAACAAATTCTGCCTGATGTAATTTATAGTAGCTGTTTCAAAGGCACACTTGCATTAGACGGGACAGTAGCACAGGTCTTCTAGCTAAATGCACTTAGTTCATCACTCACTACAGCACCAAACATTTAATACACTGAGGGATGGAGTTTTGCTTCACTGTTACCAGCCATCATTACAACACTAGGCACCTTGAATTACTTGCTGCAAGTACACAGAAGTGGCAAAGCCATTAATCTAAAGACAGGTTTCTTCAGAGCCAACACTTACTTCTGGTGGGTATTTATTTGGCTATAGACCCACTTCAGATTTAACTTTGCTCATTATGATGGTTGGAACTGGCCTTTAAGACACGTCTTCTTAACACACGGAGTTACGTGAAGAGATGCTGCCACATTTTGCCATTATTGGACTGTGAATAAAGAATAAAGTGGTGCAGAAGAAAGAACAAGACGGTCTGCCTTCAATTACATGACTTTCTAAGGTGCACTTTATTAGTCATTCAGGAGAAGCTTTTGTGTTCCTAAACCCTCTGCTGAGAATCAAATGCATACCACCAAGGAACTCTGCAGAGTTATCATAGTTTACCTTCCCCTGGTAGCAGAGAAGTAGTTTATGAGGTCAGAAAGGTGGTGTTTTAAAGATGTGCAGCACTTGGAATTTACAGTTTAACTAGCATGTAGTAATCATGGGCCTAGTCTGTGGTATATCATTATCATGCAAGGTTTTTACTAACTTACCTCAGCTGCCATGGTGAGGGGGTATCTAAGGCAGGGTTCAAACTATCCATTGAATCAGAGCATTTCTGATTGCAACAACAAACCTGTCCTTTTTTAAACACCCCTTTATCTGACTTTTGGGACCTATATACATTGTGTGCCATTCCTAGAGAAGGTAACAAAGAGTTACCACCATCACCACTGCTGCACACACAACTTCAAATTACAATCTTAGCCTTGGAGAGAAGAAGATAATATTATGGATACGCTGCTACTCAGGGATGACACTCCACCCTCCTAAAGCAGAAAAATACTTTAAATTCCAGTCATTGCACACTAAAATTTGAAAACATTAAAAGCCTCCATATGCTTTCCAGGGATGAGGTGGAAATAAATTGAATACCAGGTCCCATAAGTTCTTTCAAGCAATCAGAGATGAAAATTATGCATTCACTCTGCAGCATTCCAGTGTGTATTTTGATGCAACGTAAATTAATTGTCTCTGCTCATTGACTCCAGTTACTTCATAGTCTTGTTAATTAGGCAGCTCTGTGCAGCATTATTGTGTTCCAATTCCTTTAGAATTACAGCTTACTTTGCTGTTGTTTTTTAACTCATTGAGCAGATAGATACATACAACATGTCAAGAAGTAAATCCAGACATGCTTGTGGGAACTGATCCATCAATATCTTATTTAAAGACAAGATTTCCTTCTTGCTCATCCCCCTGTATGATTCCACCAACAGCCTGGAAGGGACTGCCTATCCAACAGACCTCTCCCATACTAAATCCCAAACACAGCACTGTACCAGCTACTTAGAAAAAAGTCAACTCTATCCTGGCCAAAACCAGGACAGTACCTAAGCTAGCTCCCCAGTGCTCACAACTGTATGTGCTGCTCAGTTTAACCTGTGCTTTAAGCTGTGTCTTTAGTACAAGCACTGCTGCATTTGTGGCTTGAGTAAACCTGCTCTGCTTTCACAGGATCTGTACAAGTTAATACAGCAACCACTTTCAAGTCATATTTCTGCAATATGCAATAATGAAAGGTATTCTAAAGTTTTATTCCAAAACATAGCAGGAAATAAGAAGATTGCTCGGAAATCTTAGCCCCCATCTAGAGCAAAGAGAAATAAAGACACAGTTATTCAGTCCAGCCTTGAGGAGACAATGCCAACCAGTCCCCAATAAAAACTTTGAAGATGGAAAATGCTTCCTCCCCTCCCTTTTAACTGAGGGAATTGGAGAGGAAAGAAACTAAAACAGGCTTTGATGTGTCCCTATTAGTTTTTGTCTGCACAACAGTTCTGCTCACCTCCAAAGGGCAATAAGAAAGAAAGCAGCTTCCCTACCTGGCTCAGAAGCATCATCCAAAGAGCAGGGCAGCACCCTATAGAGGAGATAGCTCATCCTGGAAGGCTGCTTTCCTCCAAGCAGCTGAGCTAAGTGGAGGCATTCAAGCCCTAATTAAGGAGGTTGGGCTAACTCCTGCTTTAATTAACATGGAGCAGCAAGTGTATTAGCATATAAAGTTTGGAATGGGTAAAAAGCAGCTGTCACAAAAAAAAGGATGTCTGTCATGTACAAAAGAGAAGAATTTGAGTCAAGAGTCAAGAACTGGATTAAAGGACAATAACTGAAAACGGAACATCCTCTGCCAGCTGTAGCTCTATTACTTCCACATATTTCTTCTTGCTAATTGTGTGCAAACTTATCTTGCCCTGGCAAATCTGTGCAGACTCTAAATAAAACCTATAAAGGAAAGAAAAATAAAATTATTTTCCGGGGAGGAGGGGAACATCACAGTGAATTACATATTCTGCTGTAATGAGTTTGCAAAATAAGCTGTGGAGGAGACAGTGTCTTGCACATGCAAAGCTGGAAGGGCAGATATTCCTTCCAGAAAGAGTTCACCCAGGGACAGCATGTGGTGCCATGATAAAGAGAAAAACAGCTGGGGCAAACCCAAGGGTCTGGCAGCTTTCAGCAGAAATACCAACTTTCTAACTCCGTAGAGAGATGCAAAGGTGGTACCTGTGCAAGTGTTTGCTGCTCAAGTCCTCCCTCAACCTTCCTTTTGTGCACATGCAGAAAAATTAGTGGGAAGCTAAAATGCATTTAAGTACTGATTTAACGCATTTATGTGGGTTTATGCATATATGTGTTGAGGGTTTTATAATGGAAAGGTGTTATAGTTTATGTTCATGCAAAGTCTGTAGTTAACTCTGCTGCATTATGCCACCTCTGCATGCCATCATTAATGATAATTACCAGACATTGTCAAGGTTACAAGATACAAAAACACAAGAGTGTTGGACCACTCTACTCCTCAGTGCTGGCACGCTTCATTCCCAGATGGAACCATACAGGGATATTATGTATAAACAAGAAGGTAACTATGGAGCGATTGTCCTTACAGTAGTAAAGAGCTATAAATATAAATCAAATCCAACTACTCTAAATGAATATATGCCTTATCATACACAATGGCATGCAGCTTCACTATGAAGTGAAGCTTTTCCTTGTTGGAACTATCTTACAAGATCAAAATTTCACCATATATTCATTTGTGTGTTACTCTGTGCTGCACTTGTGGTAAATTTGCTGCATAGTTAGCAGGGAAAACTCTTGCATTGTACAGCTGGTTTAGAGTTGGTGTTGCAAGTTATAAAATAACATCTACTACTTCTCCAAAAGTATTCTCATAAATATTTCCAGCAGATAAGTTGCAGGAACTGAAACCTCAGCACGAACAGGTTTTACACCTCCCTCTCTTATGTTGCCTGATAAAAAACTCTGGAAGAACCAAATCCTTCTTCGAAGTTATAGAGCCATAATAATGTAATAATACAGTGGTGCAAAGTATCTGCTACATGCGAAACATATAGCAAAACATATATGTCAAACAGGAGAGTCTGAAATAGCAAGCATAACCCTATTTGAAGAGATTTTAATAAATACCCAAATTAAAAAAAAAAAAAAACAGAACTACTTTTTATTGGTTTTTATGCTGAATGTAGAATAACGGATTAAATATTGCTAAAGGAAAAAAACAAACCAAATAAGATCCTCCAGACATTTTGTTCTTCCTGTGTTGACAGAGCACTGGTATTTATTTCAACAGAATGATTAATTAACAGTTCACTTTATCAGGACAGGACTCCTGGGGACAGCACCACTGGCCTTTCATGCTGTCTTTGTCTGTGAGGTTCTTCAGCTCCACTTGAAGACAGCAAGGGTCTCTCAGTAATCTCATTTGTGCACAGAGTCTCCCTAAGAGTCAGTGCCTCCCAGGAAAAAGAGAAGTAAGTGAAGCCCCAATCCAGATTGGAGGTCAGTGTCATAATGCAAGTAGAATGTGTTGGCTCAGTATCTTCATTATGGTTCCAATCCACTGCCTTGTTCAGAGTACTTTCATAATCTCTAGGTCAGGTGAATGTGTGGGTGGCTCTTTCAGAAGACCACCAGCAGTGCAAAGGAGCAGTGCCATTGGACTGCACCTCCTCAAAACCGTATCAGAATTTAGGGAAGAGTCAGGACAAGACTAGAGGAAGCAAAAGAAATAAAGAACTAGCATGTCAAGGAAAGCAACTGCAAAATAAAGAAATGTGCTCCATGCAAATTTCTCACTTTAGCGTCAGAAATTATGGCAGTTCCACATGTTATGATCTCCAGCTCTATGGCAACCTTAGTAAAGTCATTGCTTTGATATGTGAACATGTCATTTTATAATTACCCTAATTTTATTCTAGAAAGTAAAGTTCCTCATTATGCACTAATCAGACTTCTAATCCCTCAGCACTCCCTTCTCTTTCCTCCTTAGGGAAGCCACAGAGACTTATCAAATATGCCACCTTCTTTTTTTAATGTGCTTGTAAGAAATCATCAGATAAGAGACATTCTGGCATCAGAAAAAATGGTTAAGCTATATATAGTAAATATATCCACAAATGAAGATACTATTAATTGGATAAGAACTATATTAAAATATCTACTTTTGAATAACAAAGCTTCCTTCTCAATTATTTTAAAATCTAGGCATTATGCACTAACTATAAAAGTTGTGCTCACACTAATTCCATGCAAGGAAGTAATAATAAACAGAAAGAAATGTTTTGTTCCTGAGGAACATAACAGATATTATGGGTCTAATTAAAGGTGTCTTTTCCACAGCACTGAAGCAAGTGCACGGCCTCAGATGTATCATCCAGGTTTTGGCAGTCAGCTCAGGAGCCTGGTAAGCTGGGAGGTTCATCATGCCTTATAAGCCACAAACAGCTTGAAAAAAATACAAAAATGTGACTATTTGTCACATCACCCTGGCCATCCATGAATGTTAACTACAGTCTGTAGCCAGAAATAGATTCTTGTGGTAGAAAGAAATAGATTTGTGTGGGGAGGCACACAAAACCTACATTGAGGCAACAGGTAGCTGGTAATATCTGGCTCATCTACCTAAGATTCAGGAAAACTTTTGAAAATATATATATACGAGCCCAGCTCTCCTTCAAGTTGCATGTTATCATAATGTTGAGTAAAGCATGTGTCAAAAGGTTATCCTGGAAAGGGATGTCCTTAAAATAAACTCCCAAAATTATCTTTCCTCTCTGACTGAAATATGGATTTCTTTTTTCTTTTTTTCCCCCTTCACATTCAGGTAATTTTAATTAAAATCTCTTGAGATCTTTGTAACAATAGGTCTCCAAATTATTGGGCAAAATGTAAGACCTTTTTTGGATTCTTTTTGGATTTGAAGCTTTTTTTATTTCATTGAATAACAATTACTTGTTCCTGCACTCTCTGGAGAGTGAACAGAAATGGAAATGTATCCTTTATTGTTTTTTGATTGTGTCCTGGGAATATTATTGTTTCTTGCTTTTAATCTTTTCCTCTTTTCTTTTTCCTAATCTATGAAGGCTTCCCATACAACTAAGGATGTTTGCTTTTCTGAATGTCTTTTATTTTAGAGAAACCTTTCCTGAGATCCAGCAGTAAAACTGTACCTGCTGTTTGAGGTGAGGCGGTCAGTGATATGTTCAATTTACATTATGGCTTTTTCATATTTTCAGAATTGTTCCTCATCTTATTCTTCTGTATCATCCAACAATTTTAGCTTCCTTAAGTCTGTTTATTAATTTTCTTGCTTATGCTGGTGCTGAAAAATATTGAGCTAGGATGCTTTTTCTGATAACCACTCAGTGTTGCACCAGGGTCTTTCTGTGAGGCTTTATAGTTAATTTAGTGATCACTATGGATTTTTCCATTAGCTTTCCTAAAGTGTGCACCTCAAACAGATGAAGATTATTTTCTACATGAACAAAGGTCATATTTCTAGCTTGTAGAAGACACTACATCTTAAACTTGCAATAAATCAAGCACAAAATATAATTCATCCTATATTTCTGAGCAGTGTAATTTCTGGAGTACATTGGTTTGGAGAGGGGAGGTAAGAAGAAACACTTCTTATTACTGTTTATGCAATTATGGAATTTTCCATCAAGGGTTTTGGAGTCTTCCAGCACTCCAAGAACTAACTCTTGTTTAACAGGCAAACAGCCACAGGAATCCCTTCCAAACCTAACTCATTTTTGTTGTGTAAAATGTTCATAATACAATACCTTAATTTGCACATTTTCTTCAAGTCTCTTTCTCCACATGTATGCAAACAAAATCATCCAAAAAGTACTCTCAGCCCCACAAAGCAGAGCACATTTCTCATAAGAACTGCTGTCCACAGCAGCAACTCTTTAAAAATTTATTTTCTGTGACTTCCTGTTGCTCTATTCTAAGACTTCACAAATTTGGCCTTTTCTGTGTGGAATGACAGATAATGCCTAGATTGAAACAGCACAAATTTCTGCAGGGCAAAATAGTAATCTTGACCTTACCCATAAACCTTATTCAAGATGGCCAAGCTTGAGTATTATTCAGTTCTGTTAAGACAATCTGCAGCACTTTGGTTTAATTTCATCAACTGATGGTCCAAGGATTAATTTTCAAAGAGGGTTTTACAGTGCTCAGTAAGTACATAATGTAGCAGTGGTTCTTGTTCTCTCCATCTTCCATTAGGAATGCATCTGTTTGTATGAATTACAGTAATTTCATTACTATAAGATGCACCAGATTATAAGGCGCATCTCCGGGAGTCGGCAAATTTGGCAACTTTGTACATCATATAAGGCACACCGGACTATAAGGTATTCATTTTTTTTTGCAGCGAGGATCCACCCCACGCACAACAGAGTAACGAAATAGTAACAGAATCGTGCGATCGCAGGGTTTACTGGCTTGGTTTGGGGTCGGGCAGGCTCGGTGCCGCTCGGGGTTGCTGCTGCTGCTGGGCGCCCGAGCCGCACAGCAGTGCCAGAAGCCCATTTTGTCCTGCGTTGCTGGGCAACACCGCCATGCAGTGGTGCCGGGTGCCTGTGCCGCGCCATGGTGCCAGGCGCCCGTGCCCCGCCGCTGTGTTGGGCATCTGTGACCCGCCACTGTGCTGGGCAACTCTGCTGTGCAACTGTGTTGGGCACTCATGCCCCGCCATGATGCCGGGAGCCCGTGCCACCCCGCAGTGCTGGGAGCCTGTGCCACACCGTGATGCTGGGAGCCCAAACCACTCGACGGCGGCGCAGCACTGCCGGCTCCCCCCATGGCTCTCCTGGCTCGCACTTCCGGGTTGGCAAATTTTGCAACTTTGTACATTATATAAGGCGCACCGGACTATAAGGCGCACTTCCAAAATTTTAGTCAAAAGGATGTGCCTTATAGTCATGAAATTACTGTAATCTGAAAAACAAGAATGTGGTTCAAAACAGTCGCATAAGTCCAAGATAGTTAATTCAATATGCCTTCAGTGCTGAATGACAAAAATAAGTGACCAACTGAGAGGTCCCTTTCAGCTCATACACTCAGCTATGCTGGTGTGGAGTGCATTGAGCACCTTAGCCAGACAGACATGGGAAGAAGATGAGGATTTCACTCTGGAAGAAAGCAGTGAATCATGGATAATACTTAAGCTTTTCTGATTTATTATAGAAAGTGTCAGGAAATGTTATATGAGGGAAGAAAGCAAAGGGTAAGAATAATTACCATGAAATTCATTGCCCAAAGTGTCAAACAAAGTAATAACTGAGATTCTTTGTATTGAGAGAACAGGTAAAATTGGCAACATGAGCAAAGACTTTATGAGAGTTCTAAGGTCCAAGTGAAAATATATTAGACAAATGTAAAACTTCAGTATTTCAACATAGAAAGTTTGCTATGAACACTGGATTTTACTGCACCACTTTCAGCCAAGAGACATATTGAGGCTTGGAGCAGGGCTGTTTGGAAGTTAAATCCTGTTCATACATACTTGGGCAGGCAGCACCACAAAATAAAGCAGAGCAGGGACATTTATGCATTAAAAGCAAATAGTAAAACTAAATCACATCTTGCACCTTTAGAGGCTAAGTCATGTAAATCATCCAATGTCTCAAGTAGGTTTTCAAGGGCAAAATAGGGCTGTCTCTCTTCAGCCTGCTGTGTAGCATTAGCAAGGGGGATGTAACACTACAAAGCAAGTGACTGTACTATGGGTTTCCCAAGTTTCTTCTCAGAATTGCCCAAGAGCTTCCATGAAGACCACGGCAAGCTCTACTGACATACCTGGCCCCAAGAACTGTTTTGGGTGCCCACTCAAAACATCCTGTGGATCAGACCAACTGGTTCCCTCCATGACTGAGGACGTCCAGCCCCTGGCAAACCCTTTTGCAGATTCCCACAAATACAGAAAGGTGGGCTAGCACCTGATGGGAGGGGAAAAGAGATCTTTAAGAGGTGAGACATGGCTCTCACTTCCAGAATGGCAAGAAGTGTTTCTCATTCATTGGCCTGGGAGAGGGATTGGACCCTCACAGTTTTGAGATTTATATTTTTAACATCTACTCCTCTGATTGCTGTGGTTGTCTCCAAAAAGTCAATAGTTAAAGATGATGAACACGATCACCTTCAGGATTAAATAGACAAAATGCTTTAACAGGTATCAGAAGAGGTATCAGAACAGATATCCTTTTGATGTGATGAAGGGGTTTTCACTTCAGAAAGCATTTCTCACAATATCACATACTCAAGTTTAACACCAAAATCTGAGGTGTGGAAATTATGAAACAAATGGAAAAATGGTTTAGAAAATTCAGAAGAGTAACATGAAGCACAGGGAAAGGACTGAAAAAGCAGCTGTGTCTTGCATGAATGCTAGAAACACTGAAAGAATGGTTAACAAAGGAAACTAGATGCAACAGAGAGATGTTGAAAGGCTTTGATCATCCAAAGGCTTAAACCTCACAGTACTTAATGCTGATGGACAGATATGAAATAAGGATGACAAAAAGAATGAGATGCTAAGCAATAGCATTCAGCTTCATGAAGAATGAAAAGTGAAAAGGGACAAAAGAGTCAAAGAATCAAGCAAAACTAATCCTGTCTGATATAAACAACTGATGGAAATGGGCTCTATAGAGGAAAAGACAGCATGGAGAAAAAAGATCCTAACCCAAAACCCTCAGCACTTGCATCATACATCATCAGGAGATTGCAGACAATGACCCAGTGGAAGCAAAACTGCTCCTGAAGGTGCAGACAGATCATGGCAAAGCAAAGGAATTTGCTTCTCATGTGTTCACTGCCTAAAGAACACTGAAACTTTTATTGCTCTTCTCAAGCACACACCAAAGTAGCAGCCTTGGTAACCACCCTTGGAGATGCAATATTATTGATGCCTTGAATTTGCTTTCACATTATTTCTATAACTGTATGAAATTTGTCAAGCTGGTAAGTCAGATATATTGTCAGATTCACAGCAGCAGGAATTTGTTGAAAATAAGGATTTTCTGAATAACAGGCATGTGGGGTTTGGGGGTTTTTACAATTCAGTGGGGGCTTTCTTCCTAAAGAGGGTTAGTGAAAAAAATTCAATCCAGAAAATTCAATCCTGAAATGTTTTTCAGTTTTCTCCAAGAAATCATTCTTCCTCCATGGCCAGGTGACTCCCATGGTCACATTCTTGGAGCATTGCAATATCCTCTACTGCTAGTTTAAAATTTGCTATTTTACCAGTATTCTTGACAGTAGACTCAAGAATACTTTGAATATTCATGAAAAGGGAAAAAAAAAAAAGGAGTGCAAACAAATGCAAAAATATTCAATTTTTTTAAAAGTAACCAGAGTTACATGGCATGCATCCATGAGCTACACTTAACAAGCAATGCCAACATCTTGCAGAGGCAACACGTTAATGGTATAAAACTGTTACCTTGTGTCATACATCATATCTGATAACACCTGCACTCACAACTTCATGAAAACTCAGCTTATCTGAATTGCATAAAAAATTAATGAGGAAAACCATCTGTATTGCAGCTTGTAATGTACAATTTTCCATATAATCACGGAGTAAGTCTGTCTCTGATTTTAACCATTTTAGACATTAGACTGGTTCAGAATCAGACGAATCATTGTTTCATCACTCCAAAGTTAATTGAAGAGATTTAGCTCTGCCAAATAATCAAAATGCATTTTCCTACTCACAGGAGCAGGCATCGCTGCTCCCATTGTGGCTTGAAAGGTTAAGACTATTATAAAAAAGTTCAAAACAAAGTTCAAAAGAATTAGTCTGTCTTTAATTTTGATGTATCAACATAACAATAAGAGACCAGAGGCTTAATTACTGGCCTTCTTGCTGAGAAGCTGAGCTACAGGTCTGAAGGCTGCCCTAAGCAAAAATGACTCCACAGAGCTGGGCCATCCCTGCCAGGGGGGTTTTTCTCCTCCGAAGTTCAACATCCTCTGCTTAATTTAGCCTTTGTCTCATCAAATTTGTGCAGCAAATTTGCAGAAGCCTTCTTTAATGGCTGCTCTGAAATTTCATTTCTTCAAGAAGCCAGATTTTGTTTAACTCTTTTAACTCTAATCTATACCTCACCACAGAAATGATAGATTTTAAGAGGTCACTTGTTATTAGTCACAACCCAGGCCTTACCTTTCAGGTGTGAAACTCAAGCCTTTTTACTGCTTAAAGAAAACTTACTGGAGCCAGAAGTACTTTGACAAACATTTTTATTGCTGCTGTTGTGTTCCGAACTTTCCATTTTACTAAGGTTAATTTAAAAAACAAAAAAATCAGATGGAGAAAAAATTGCTGGAGTTTGGCAACAATAGAGGGTTACTTGTTTTCATAGGTAAGAAAAAGACAAAGTACTGTCTGAGAAAAACATGCTCCATAGCAGAAATAATAATATTGAATAGACCATTATGAAGTCATTTTGAGAGGGGGAAAAATGGGGGAAAGGGAGGGGATTCACATATATTTTGTGATTTTGAAATTTGCTTAGCAGCAGTTGGCAAATATTTATGACTGCATAAAAGCTCTGATACTCTATTGTTAATTTCCCTAGTTATCTTCTGGAAAAGAAAAAGCCCTGAGCTGAAATATTACTATCACTTAATCCCTCCAACAAGAACAATGTGTAAGCAACATTTTCCATCCATGGACAGACACACACACATCACAAATAATGCATGGATTTCTTCCTATAAATGAATGCTCCAACTAACAACCCTTTTGGGATGCTAACAGGGATCTCTGTCTAACCAGAGGCTGTACAGGCTCACAATGTACCACAGCTTTGGAAAAATAGCTGAGATTACTCTCAATTTATACATAATTTAATAAAAAATTAATTCATTTTTGCATGTTGACTAATTTCAGTCCTTCTGATTACCTTCCCAAGGGCTCAGCTTATTTTCAGGTTAATAACCATACTGTACTACAAGAGCTGAGGGTAGAAAATCCCCTTTGTAACTTGGCAATGGAACAATGTGTTTATAGGAGAACTAAGTGAGGCTGATAGACTTGTTAAAAGATCAAAAGAATTTTTGGGCAGAGTGCCTCAAAAGTAAATTGTTATAGCTGTACCAGCTCTTGGAAACATCAGCTATTCCTGGCAATGCTGTTACAAACTTCCTAATACCACCAGCATGCCTATTAACTTTGGCTTCCAAAGGGTAAATTTTCCTCCCCAGCATTTGTATGAGCAGCTCTCAGGCCAGCTTGCACAGTTAAGCAGAAAACCTTCTGCTCACTCTTCAGAGAAAAGGGATTATATTAGCAGTCACTGCCAATGTATCTTAACTTGTTAAGGATCACCGCTCCCCTAGAGAGGAGAGTTTTTCTTGCATCAGGTTTTCGAGACTGAGCTTTACAACTAAGAAAAATATATTTGAGGATAAACTAATATCTACATTTGTTATGATGAAGTACGCACTCAAAAGATAGAATAACAAATGTACTTCAAAGTTTTTTGAGAGAGTGGAATTCCCTTGTGTGCTCCAGCACCTCAGCTGTCTTCTGAGTTCAGTTCAATAGTCCCTGAAACAAGTGGGCTGGGCAGCTTCTCCTTTAACTTCCAGCTTCCCCTTCTCTATTTTCCATTTCAGTTTATCTGCCCGCCCTTCCCTGCCATTTGGCACTGAGGAAACAGAGGCTTTGCAGAAGGCTTCTTACTCCACATCCCATGTTATTTTTCCTTTTGCATGCCTTTTTTCATGTAGACCTAAAGCTGCCTTCTCTGGATTCTGGCCACCTGGTGATACAGCACTGAGGTTGCACAAATTGCACCTCCTGGGAACTCGGAGTGGTGTGTCTGGAGTAATCATGTTTACTCTCTTATGTTGTTCATTTACAGCTTGTAAGCATTAAAGGTGGGGCACAGATCCTACCTTACATCTCACTAAATTCCAAAGAATTTATAAGTATATTTTCATCCTCTGATGATTCATTTCACAGGTGAAACAGGAAAACACTTTTTACATTATCTTCCCATGCTTATTTACAAAGATGGACATTATTTCCACAGGAGAACTCAGCACTGCTTTGGGCTCAGACAATCAGTTTCCCCTGTACTGCTGCCTGTGCACTGTAACACATGCACACAACAGCAATATGTGAGCCCATCTGAGCATTCAGGTTCAACAACCTGAATGAAAGCTGTGTTCAATAAAGCCTTAACTATATTTACTTTTCTGAAGCATCTTGTCCTGGTTTTGGCTGGGACAGCCATAATTTTTTTCAATATTTTTCTGGATTTTCAGTATACTGCTTGGGGACTGGCTGGACATCAGTCAGCAGGTGATGAGCAACTGTGGTGACCATCACTTATTTCTCTTGGATTTTATTCCCTGCTCTCTCATCTCTTTTCCAATAAAAACAGTAATATTATTATTAGAAATAATAAATAATAAAATAGCAATAATAAATTTTCTTTCCATAATTAAACTGTTCTTATATCAACCCAAGGGATTTTACTTTTTTTCCAATTTTCCTCCACATCCAACCAAGGGAATGGGGAATTCATTAACCAATGGCATTGTACTTAGTTACCAGCTGGGATTAAACTGCAACACCCTTTAATTATTTAAGAAACTCAGCCTTGTGAGAATATATTGGAATGTTTCAGCAGTTTTTGGCTGTGCATTATGCACTTGAAAATTAAATGATAGTTCCATTGCATCAGAAGCCATTCTGTGTGAGGAGGCTCAGGTATCTTGCCCCAGCTTGTGATCTTACACAAATAAACCCAAGTTTGATCCAGTTACTTCATTTAATATTATCCAGTGTCCACTTTGCCTGAAAAAATGCAGTAATTTCAAAACTTTCAGATAACTGCAAGTTGTTTTCACACCAGTGCATGGGCCAGACGAACACAAGGTACTCAAGGTTAGCCAAGAAAATTACACAGTGATTGAATGGCTAGAAGCGTGCAAGGTCACACTAGTAATAAGTCATCATTTATAGGTACTGTGGGTCATTAGCAAGGATTGTGGTGACTTCTCTGTAACAATAAATTTCTTAGACTAAATGTATTTCCTCCAAGGCATGGCATTGCACTCAAAACAGTTCCAGGCAAACACACCCGAGTTATGCAAGAGGCCAGAAATTATCACAAATAATTCCTAATTATGATAGAAATTATTACAAATATTTCTTCTTCCTCCACATTCAAGTAAGGGATTATAGGCTTTTTTTAACTGCTACACAAGTGAAAAGAAGACAGTTGTGTTGGGCCAAGGAATGTTGAAAAGGCGGTGGGATCTATAAGGAAATTGAAAGCAAATCTTTGACAAGTCAGGCAGCTCTCCTCTGGGACCCAACAACCAGCCTGCCATATTTTTCTTGTGTACCACAACTTCAAAACTTCTCCACCCTGCTGCTGCTGCCATGCTATACATAGGGCATGGCACTAAATACCTATTTCTTTGGTGATTCCACCTGGCTAAGAATTGGTGATACACTGATCATTAGTGCAATGCAGAAGCCAAATCTACATGAAACCACAACTACTTTTATTCCTATAACCAATATTCAGCTTCTAGTTTTATTTCAATGAAATACATTTTCCAGTTGTGCAAAGTTGCTGCACAGAATGCAATTAATGACTGTCCTGGTTTAGGGCAAATTTGGGAGATGTCTTTCACACATCTTGGGAACCCTGACCCACTGACACCACTGGATAATCTCTCACCAAGATCAGTAGGATCATAACTCCCTCCTCCACCAGTTATGTACCACGTTAAAAACCAGAGATGCCTTCAGTAAAATTGAAAAGTAGGAAGGAATCTCTGAAGCTACCTGCCACATACCTCCACAATGTCCACCATGGTTGAAACATCACATATTTATTTTCATTGTAACCTGTGTATTTGTAAATGAATAAGCACATACTGATTGGCTATCTGGGATAGAAAAGATGTGATTCTGTTTGTAAAGTCATCACACAGTCAGCGTGTGAAACTTTTTCTACATAAGGTTTTGACCAGGTTTAGCAAAATATCCTACGATAAAAGAACTATAAAAATGCAAATTTTAATTTGTTGTTGCAAAATTCATGAGTGGATCTTTTTAAGGGGGTATCTCCAAACGCTATACTCAATTGTTAAAAATTAAATTTACAGCTGTCTATATCCTTGGGACAAGGGAGTGCAAACATAAAGGGAAATTGGCAAGCCTGTAGATGCATTGCCCTTGTCTGTCCTTCCCTAGAAGAATTAGTCTAAGACATTCTAATACTTAAAGGAGGTTGTAGGAACATTTAATAGCTGAGTTAGAATTCTCTGCCTTATAGTTATGCATTGGAAGACCACATCAAATCACAGCACAATGTAAATACTTCTATAGAGGATCACTGAAATCAGCCAGGAATCACTGTGCCATTAGTGCACAAGCCAAGGTGCTGCTGCTTTCACAAGGAGACACTGCAAAATATACATTTAGGATATTGTTAAACAACCTACCAAGGATGGAGCTCTGAAGCAATGTCATTTTATCCTTTCAGTTCTCATTTTCCTGGTGTTTCAGAAATGATGTGTTAAAATTGACCAGGCACAAATGGAATTGAATAAATTATTCTTAAAAGGCATACAATTGTAAAAATCACTATTTTGATGGAAGATAATATTAAATGTATTAGCTGTTCAACAGCTGATAGAAAAGTTGTCAAGAACAGCAGAATAGAAAGAGTATATGTGTGGTAGTCACAAAGCTGGGACTCCGCATGGAACCAAGAAACAAGACACTTTTCTGGAAAAAAACAAGCAATTTCTTCCTGGAAAAAGCAAATCATGAGTGACATGAACCAATGAAATTTTTATAGTAGAAATAGATCTAAGTTTTAGACAACAAATGTGCAACTCAAAGCTGTTCTTAGCAAATAAAATTCCACTTCAAACACTCCACTCTAAAACACTTTGAAAAACGAAAGGAGGGTTTGTATCATCCAGTGTGTCAGTAACATAATTTTTCTTCAGGATATAGTGTAAATACATTTTCTATGGCCAATAAACTTCTGACTTACAGTATTAGGCCTACATTTTCAAAAATGACTAGCCATTTTTTAGTTCTCAGTTTCTGATGCCTCAAAATAACATGAACTTCAGAAATGTAGGTATTCAAACCTCTATGGAATCCGCTCCCCCAATACATCCAAAATAGACAGCTCAAAAATGACATTTTTTTAGATTTAAATTGAGGAAGTTCAGTAAGGGTTCAGACTGAAATCTCCAAATTTTTTCACAGAAGATTTAACAGTACAGACAGTCACAGAACAAGTTTCATATTTCTTAGTCTTCCAGACTGATGTGATAGGATCAGTTCTAAGTATCAGGAGACAATTTAAGCTTCAAACACTTTTAATTCATGGCTTCTAGCAACAGTTGCTGAAGGAAGAATATTTAAATTTGAAATCTGGAGTTGTTAATAATTTTTAGTAATTTATTTACTGCATTTTCAGCCCTCTGTTTCCAGTGTGTTTTAGTGCTCATATCATGTAAAAAATTCCTCCCACAGGAGGTAAGTAGTAACATTTACTTGAGTGACTAAACTCAAGTTTCATTAAACTGAATCATACTATGTATAAATTAAATGAATTGCAGATGAACCAGAACACACATGCACTACTTTGCACATCTGAAAAGATTTCTAGGCAGTTTACTGGCCTCTGAAGCCTGATATTACAGTTCTTTCTTCATTATTGTCTTGGGCCCCAATCTGACTCCTTTAGCAAGCACAGCTAGTCCTTCAGTGGAATTCAATTTATAGATAGGGAGAGAAAAAATGCAGTTTTCTAAACATTGATTTAGACTTCTTATTTATATTAATTATTTTATCTGAATTTTATATATTCTTCTTCTGAAATACCACCTCCTTTTGAAATACTTCAGACACCAATTTTATTCTAAATGATAGAATTTTCTCTAGAATTAGCCCATATAATTAATTTTTTTCCCAAATTTCTAAATATTTTTTAAGTAATTTGAATAATTTTAGATATAAGAACACTCATAAATTCTACATCTCAAGTTCTCCTTCACTTTGGGATTCAAGAGGTTGAAGAGGTCTGCAAGTCCTCTTCAGTCCATACGAACAGACCATAATTTTGAAACTGGTAGAAAGACTTCTCTGCTTCATCCAGAGTCACTAGATTTAAAAAACTGAAGCCATACAATTTATTACTACCTATCTAAAAAAACTTCAGAGACAAAAGTTTTTTTGGACCTTATTTCATGCTGGATGAAGCATTTGACTTTCCTTGAATCTTCAGTTAATATATTTAAATTTCAGCTGCAAGGTAAAAATAAATTTCACTTTCATTCCCAGTATAAAATTCAAGTGAAAAAGAAATCACTACCTTTCAGATCTAAATAATTATTTTATGGGTGAAGTCTTACAGAAAAAGAAATTTATGACAGTCTCACAAGTGCTTTATTTTTCTATTTCAAGTGTATTCATGTGGTTTGCAGGATAACTGACTTTACTGGGGAAATAGTGGGCATTTTTCATCCTTTAACAGTTTTTATTTGCTCCTGCATTTTTCCCCTGAAAAATTATTTCTCTATTTATGCTCTGAAATATCTTTCTAGTGATGTCTTAAAAACAAGCATCTTAACCATGATGCATTCTATTGATGTGCTCTCAAATAGGAAGGAGAAAGGGAATAAGAGGTCTCACATCAAGGCTACAATTCATTGTGCTGTTCTTAGTGGCCTTCTCCTTCCACAGTGCCATGACTGGAATCTCTCAAAGGTGGTCTAGCTTGGGGATGCCCCACTGGAGCACCATTCACATGCCCCAGTGATTGAGAGACCCTTTGTCCAAATTAAGGTGTATATTTCAAAGTCATTGGTATGGATTTTATTTAGCAATGAATGTTAGGTAGAGAGATAGAAAGAAACAGAAAAGACAGGAGAGGATCAAGGGGGTGGGGGGAGGAGAGTCAAAACATGATCAAGCAGAAGATAGTCACCACCTGTGGATTCAGCAGCATTTTGTTGGTCCTTCCTCATGCTGGGTTTCTTGGTGGGGAGGGTCCTGAGACCATTCCAAACTTTTCATTTTTTATATGTTCTAGCAAACAAAGAAACTAATTCTTACTGGCTACACAGTTCTGTTATGCTGTTGGTTAAATGATTGCCTTGCCTCTAGTGCTAATTAGTCCCATGCTCAGTCCTTCTCTTCTGAGTCAGTGGATTTCTTGGGTTGATGGTCTGTGTTGGTGGTCATGACCTCCCCCTGCCAGAATTACCTTATACTTGGTCAGAGCTGATTTCAGTACAGTTGCTGAGCTGGCTTTCCTTGTGGCCCATAAATTCTGTCATTTTCAGCAATACATTCTTCTCCCCCAGCTTTGTTAAACTCACCCTAGGGCTGAGATAACACCCAGACAATACTACCACCTTTATCTTATCTCAGGGTCCCACTGTGGTGGTTTAGCTTACAGTCCAGGTTCCAGGTATCCACAGAGGCTTATTCCATGGGGGCTCCAGTGGCTGGTGGTGGTCACAGGTGCCACCTGCCCCATAACTTTAGGTGATCCTTGTTTGTGCTCATGTGATGTGCTCCAGGTGATGTGCTCATGAGCTTCTTTACATGGTTTGCCAAGGAAGGAATTTTTGTCTGGATGCGTTACCCAGGATGTGCTACCTAGATCAGAGCTCTGCCAAGCTTGGAGTTAGTGCTATCCTGCTGCTCTGTTCTGTGCTGATCTCATGGTCAAGTCCTTCTGTGGCCTTAACAGTGTTTGAGACAGGCAACTGTGATCCCAAAGTCCTTACAGTTGACTTCATGAGCTACACTGACAGTTTCACGGAAGAATTTACCTTCCAGATTGCAGCACATAATTTTACATACTAAACTACACATATTTTAACATACTAAACTGTTGTCTTCAGCGCATGGAAATTGTTTTATTTTTTAAGAGAAAACCATGATAGTACACATACAGATTGACGTATATCCTGTCAATTGGCACTTGCTTGGGGAGAATTCTTTCCTCCAGAACAAGGAAGAATTTTGTTTTTCTGCAAATAAAACTTTCTGAGTAACTGAAATTTGAGGCCAGCATGCCAAATACCTCAGCTATTTTTCAGCTTTCTCTATGAAAAGCAATATTCATGTAACTGTAGAAAACTGCCAGAATATTTTTGAACTCAGACTCATGACTCAATCCCGCTTCTCATTGTTGGATATATGTGACTTGGTGGAAAACATGCACTCAATATTCTTATTCTTGCAATAAACATACCACTGAAGAAACAAATGTGATCATAATTATATTGAAAATTAGGTCCAAATATCAGTCAGAAAGCTCAGGGGAAACCCTGACATAGGTCAATCTCAATGCTGTCTCCCAGGAAGATATTGCCACCTCCACTGATTTGTATGTGACAGGTTTGTGGTGTGAATTAGATCAACTGGGAGTCCTACTGAGGCATTCATCATCATCCTGAATTTGTCTTGAAATGGAGGCCTATTGCATTAAAGTGACAGGGATGTTGTTTCTATATACAACTAATTTATATTATTATGAAGTCCCTCTATATCTTACCCTTTCACCAGTCTTTGGACAGATCACTTACTATAAAATCTTTTTTCCTGTCAGAGCAAGCTCCCAGGTCAAAGATACAGACACAAAATTCACAATTCTCAGTAACATGTTACAAAAATATGTAAATAGGATACAAATAAGCGCAGCTATTATGTTGCTCAATCCTAACCCTCGGCTTTTGTGGGCTAAGTTGCAACATTAAGTCACGATTTCACCAGTGGATTCCTATTCCTAAAACTAAAAATGTTCCCACTTCCCAGACGGCTAAATGTTACAATTGAACAGATTATTGATATAGTAATTTCTCTGTCTTTTACTAATAAATGTATAAAATAATCTTCTTTAGTGTCAGGAAACTTCATCCCTGACTGTTTTGCATCTTTCTAAATAGATACAAGGGAAAAAAAACCCAACAAACCACAAACCAAATAATTTCTTCAGTTGCCTAATGATCTTTTAATTTCAAGTATGAAGGAAAGAATATATGACTTCCAGCCCCGGTCAAGTCACTGACAATGTTGGAATTATCTTTTTACCATGTCTTTATGTAAAAACTGATAAGATTAGTTTTGATTTTTCGAGGCTGAATTCGATACAAAACCACAAAATTATAAAGACAGAAGAAAATGGAAAATACAGTCAAATCAATCTCTCTATTCCCATATATCTTTCCACCATGTAAACTTTCATATTTTTTATATTCATTTGTATGTATTCTCTTTCCTGGAAGGGAAATTTTAAGATAGTTGTCTTAAATTTTAAGATATCTCTCTTTAAATTGTCCATCTTGAAATTCACATAAAACAAAAAGGAAAAACAAACACCATAGCACTCCCCCTGTACAAGGTGAGTAAAATACATCTTCAGAATAATTTTGGCAGCATTCCCTGGATTTAGTTCCCCATATGCCAATATGGGGTTGCCAATATACATTACACAAATGTCTCTCTGTCATATCAGTTCCCACTTATTCATTTGTGAAACGGTTTTATGGCAGTGAACACGACAGGACTGCAAAAACAAGCCAAGAGTTGCACGGGCATTCCCTAGCTCTGTCAGAGTGTACTCCTCCACCAAGTTTGCCCATCCTCCCCCATCCTCAACAGCTTTAACAAAGCCCTATCAGCTCACATAAGAACTCTCCCAGAGCGCTAAAACCCATAACAGAAATTGCACAAAATGGCCTAGGTACCAAGAAAAGGCCATTTCCCCCTTCTGTCTCTCAATTCTGCTCAGGGAACACACGGACATAACAACTCCTGAGAGGCCAATTGAGGAGCTCTCACTACACACAGGAAAAAAGCTTTCTCTAGCAGTACTTCTGTCTTCTCACACGTAGAGAGGAATACATCTTCCTCTCTTATGGAGCCACTGTGCACCAGGATGCCCGTGATTTCCTTCCCCCACTCCCTGTAAAATGGAAACACCAAACTTTTTCGCTCAAGGGAGTTTTTTTTTTCCAAACTTCTCTGTATCCCAAAACCAGTGGGAAGAAGGATTGTTTGTGCAGAGGGCAGCAGGGAGTAGCCCAGAGAGGAGCCCTTTTCTGCTGCAGTGCAAGGTGTGGTGAGCATCCCTCTCTGCACATATGAAGCAGAGATTCCTCCTAGGCTTGGCCATATCTGATAGGACCTGTTCTCCAGGGAAGCACACCATGGACAAGGGCAGCTGCTGATGAACCACAACACCAAGTGTTTTGACATTATATTGGACACAAAGCTTTCTTCTCAGATATCTCTCCAGGTCTCAAGTCCTGGTTAAAATAGAGGCAGAAAGCCTCAAAATAGAGCACTAGCTCAAAAAAATTACCTGCTTGCTGGACAGTCACAGGACATGAGTTTCCTAAATTTCCTTCATCAAGTAGGATATTCAAGTCAGTGTTTCAGGATGTGGTTCATCACATTTAAACCCTCAATGGGTTCAGAATAAGACAGTTTCCGACACTCACCCTTATGCTACTCCCACTAGGCCAGACCAAATGCCTTGACATTTGCTCATTCAAAAACATCAGTACAGAAAATGTCAACAATGAAAATCAAAACACTGTTGAAAAAGCTAGCTCATAAGTACATTATGGCTGAGGCCCTGGGTTTCTTTATAGCAAGTTTGACCTAAATTCTCACTTTAGGCTTTTCGATGATGAAAATTTAAAGGCATCTTCAGTTAATTTTGAAGTAAAAGTGTTACTGAATAAAATGAAAATGAATAATGCAATCGCTACAACATCTTCTGTCATTTATTTTTATATTTATATAAATTATTTTATACAGCTACTACATTTTTAATGTTTCTGTGGTACTATGAAATTTTATGTCAAACTGTGGAATTTATCAGAGAGGGAAAGGTAATTTTGAGCATAAGATTGAGAATTGCAACTTTTATGGGTATAAGAAACCCTTTAGATCTGTGGAATTGCTCTTATTACATCAGCTCTTAAAACATCAATACTGGCGTAGAAATTAATATTATTACATTTCAAACCAACTTCTCCTCTGCTGATGAATGGAGGAATTACAGTAATTTCACGATTATAAGCTGCACCATTTTGACTAAAATTTTGGTCCGAACCCAAAGTGCGGCTTATAATCAGGTGCGGCTTATATATGGACAAAGAACAAAAAGTTGCTGTTTTAGTTTGGAGGACAGGTGTCTGCTGAGAAAGGCAGGAACTTCTCTTTGAAATGGAGAATGTAAACCCCCTCCCTCCAAATAATTGTAATTTTTAAATCAAGGGGCTTTCAGGCAAAGATATGGGAATTAGGAATAACAGTTCTTTTCTAGGGAAATTAAAATAGAAATACAGTACTACAAAGAAACAAACTCCAAACCCTGACAAAGTCAGAGTGCAACCTGACACCCCATCAGGCAGGGCGTTGGCAGCAGTCCCATTAAATGGTGGCTGCATCCTCCTGCAGTGACAGATGTGATTCAGTTGGAGCAGTGCTCCTGTACAAGGTGCAGTTTCCCTCTGGAGGTCCAGTGGTGATGTGGAGAAATCCAGTTTTCCTCTGGAGTCCAGTGGAGAAAGGGACTCCCTTAGTATCCCAAAACCTCTGTTTTTATCTTGGTAAGAAATGTTGGGCTCTTCCCCCTGGCTGGAGCAACTTCCAATGGGATGAAGTAATTTTATCAGTCCCACAGTGGGACTCAATGGGCCATTAGCAGAAAATGACTCGCTGGAGGAAGGATGGGTTGTGAAAAGATAAAGAACAATGCCCTGCCTGGTTTCAATGGATGGCCCATTAGCAGATTATCTGCCATTGAGATAAGGATTACTGTCCCCACCCTCAACAGATGGTGATAGAACAGATACCTTTTATCACACTCTGTATTGTAACATGTGGCTTATAATCAGGTGCGGCTTATACATGGACAAAAAAACAAAAAGTTGCTGAAACCCAGAAGTGCAGCTTATACTCAGTGCGCCTTATAATCGTGAAATTACTGTAATCCCTTCCCCAGTGCCACTGGTTTAGGCTGCATTTCTTGAAACAGCTAGATCCTTTCCTCACTTTGTTTTTGATTTTAAGTGGGTAAATCACCTGCTTAACAAAATTGGGTGGAAGCATTAAGGAGGTTGCACAGATGACAATGCTGGCTTGAGCATTGCTCATTTTTACAAGAAACTCTAAGGAGTAGGGTCCACAGAGAAACAAAAGCTGAGCCTCAGAAGAAAAGTACTGCAGCAAGAAGTGACATTGGTGGCAAGTTCTCAAAGCTGGGTGACAGAAGAACAAAAGAATTGAGGTTAGTGTTTATAAAGACATCAGTATTTAAAAACAAAATTCAGAATGCTCAGAGACAGCATTCCAACCACTAGGATAAAAGTTAGCCCACTTCTTAGGTATTGTTTGTCAAAAACATTACTGTGTCAGGGGAGCAGTAATACCTATCACACGAGCCAGTCTTCAAATGAGTTTGATTCCATTAATTCTACTAATATTTGCTTAACATAATAGCAAACAAAGGAAATATTTTCATCTTGTTGATGGGCCAACTGTGTAACTACTTCTGTTCAGCGCTCATAGAATGACACCAGACAGCAATAAGAATGTAGCCAGGTAAAAAGAAATTTGGCAATTGAAACCATCTTAACTTCAGTCTTCAGCGACAAATATTCCTCTCACCCATGTTTGGTGCTGAAGATGAATTATTTTTCAATCTGTCTGGAGGTTTGCAAGCTGAGCATGGCTATTTTGCTGTCTGGCACATCAAAGCTCCAGGCTAGCAGGTAGTACTTATAAATATACAGTGCATCAGGGATCGCTGGACCAAATATTATATGTGTCTCTCTCTCACTCTCTGGGCTCCTTCACTTGCTTTCAGGACACAGGATTGCTGCAGAGGGAATTAATCTGTGCCTTCTTTCTGGCCTTTTCTGCTGCACCACTGACTGGGCTACAAAGGGGCAACTTGCCTGTGGCCACCTTTCTACTAGGAAATAAAAGGTCAGACCTAGTGCATTCTGCAGAGTTCAAGAGATTCCTTTCTCCATTAAGTGGAAGCAGCTGCAAGAGCTTGTTTGTCAGACTTTCCCAAGTGGAAATAGCTACTTGTAAGCAAGAAAAGAACTAACAGTAAAAGAAAAAGAAACTCTTCTTCTCTTTTATATTGACTGGCTTTTTGTCCTAAAAACCATACTTAAATATGTTAAATATAATAAAAATCACAATATTCCATAAAGGAATGATCCTCTACAACAACAGCTGTAACTTGTTTAAGACATAAGTTTGTTAACACAGTCTTATTTATGTTTCCGTGCCTGATCCATATGAAATTGTGACTTCACATGTTAATTATTTGCTGGCAGAGCTTCCCATTTCTACTTTGCAGGAATCTGTCCTGTATAGTACATATAATTAATACCTTAGGGAGAGGGAAAGAAAAAGGGAAGAAGTAGCTTTTTAGTATCTAAAGAACATTTATTGCTGATTCTCTTCTACTATACAAGACAGTATCTCATATCACAGAGTTTGTGGATAACCTCTATGCAATATAAATATATATGCAAATAACCTCTATCAATCTCCTCCTCTCAATACCACTGGTTTGTGTATGTAGAAATCATCATGAGCAGAGAGTAACCCACATGGTATTTAACTTCGAGCGCTGGTTGGCATTTTCTTCTTCAGTAAAAGGGAAAGCCTACTACTGAAAATTAGTGGTTACAAATACCTGAACACAAGGGCAAGTTTCTTTTGATGCAGAGACTAGCCCACACCCTTAAAAGTGAGGGATTTTATAGAATTTCCAAAGCCTTGTCTGTATTTCCTACACAAGAAAATTGCTTTAAAATGTTGCATTTATCTTTCTTTCTGTCTTTACCTTTGCCAGACTCCTCTGCTTGAATTTATAAAAATGTTAAAGTCCATGCAGTAAGATTCCACTTCTTAGAGGAAAAAGCCTGGAAGAGATAACATGGCTAAGATTACTATTAGATTTTTTTAATCATTATTAGCTTGTATGGTTTATGACAGATAATTTGGCTCATAGAAATAAATTGAATAATTCTTAAGAAGAATAGAAAAAACAAATTTAAATAGGAAAGACAGCAGGTATAGGCAACAGAGATAATGTCTTGATTGATGGTATGTGAATTTAAATTTTGCATTTTTCAACCTTTTTTTTTTAATAGTATTGTGTTGCATAGGAATTGCATATATGGTAACATTTAAGTCTTCCATGACATTTGAATGAAGCTGAAAGTTTGGATTACCATTATGCATTCAGCATAGTTCTAACATAAGGACATGGCTCACTTTGTTAGTGGTACTAGTGGTTTATTCATTCCTACTATTCTCTGAGCACTTTTGCATTCTTTGAACTTTCTTTCAAGCCAAGATTTTGCACTTTGATCTGGTTTATTTATATCCCATTCAAACTTTACTTTTGTGCAGATCTTCTATTGTACTTGAATCCCTGGGAACATATAATGTATAAAATTACAGTCTTGTATATTGGGAATAGTGATGTGGTATAGGTATAAAAAATGGAACTTTAATCACACTAGTGAGAATTCCCACATGTAGAAGTAGATTAATTCAAAAGTGTCAAGTCTTATGAATGAAATCTAACAATGATGTACAACCTTAGAAGCAGAAAATTTCTCCTTTATAAAAGGCTGTTAGGCTAGTTGATATTTTTTGTTACTTATTACAAATGAAATGCACTTCACACAGGGAAATAGTGGCAGGATTAGCCTTAAATGTACACTTGTAAAATGCAATTTCTTCATCTGACAGAGAAGTCCCAATAAACTCAAAACCAAGGAAAACTAAGACACCATCATAGAATAATCTCCCAAGTGCATTAATAATATCTGTGGGCACAGAGACAAACCTTGAATATTCAGCTGATGTGGAACCCTTCAGATGTCAAGGGACTTTCAAAAGAATTGAAAGAGATTCTGTCTGACAGGGTGCTAAAAGTTTACTGGATTCATCACCTTGAACATCTTTAACAAACATATTGATGACACCAGTGATTCAACAGCACCAAACCTTCCCATGATCTCTGTTTGCCAATTTTAAAGTATTTCTCATAATTATTTCACACAGAAATTATTCTTTTGGAATAATATGGAGGCTAGAAGTGGACATGAATACAAATGTTAAATTTTCATTCTGGTCAAACAATTCCCTGTTCCGTGGTATAAAATTCCCTGCATTACTAGACAAATGAAACCATTAATATAATTTGTTTAAAAAAAGTTCTTGGATGCTACCAAGCTCGAAAATATTGTTTATATTTAAAAAAAAATAGAAAAATTAACAAAAATCCAGTGGTCAAAATGTAGAAGTATTGTAGAGACAATAATTTGCTTATAATTATAATAATTTGAAATTTGCTTGTGAAACTACTTTAGACAGAGTTCTGTGTTTCACCTGAATTCTGTGTTTATCCATAGGCAGCATTATCCTTGAGTAGCCTGCAACAGAAAGTTACCATAAGCAGCAATTCTTCCATTCCTGACTTCTTAATCCAAAGATTTCTTCAGGCCAACCTGCTACCGTCCTTTAGGAGGTGATATTTATGCAATTTCTCTGGAAGAGTTCTTGAGTCAACATAAGAGCTCTCAAGTCAACATATGATAAAATATAAAGAACAGATTTCAACAAAGAACCTCAACTTCACACAAATAGGAAAACAAGAGCCCACACAGTGAAAATATTCCCCCATCTGATGTCTTCTGATAGCAGCTTTGCCTGTTTAACAGTACCGGGACAACAAGCAGCTGAGCTCACACAGATGTTCAGTGCTCCCAAAATGTTATGACTGCCAGCCTAGTCCTCACCAGACAGTGAATGATAATGAACCCACACAACAAGAAACAGCAAGGAAATTCCAATCACATCTATTTCCTTAAGGAGGCAACTAAGTGACAGAAAGTGTAGACGCCATCACTTTTAGCCACAATAAATCTTGTTTGCAGAGATGAAAAAGCAGGACACATATGAGTCTTCTGACCTTGCTGAAAGTAATGCATTCCTTTCTTCTGATTGCAGTGCTGAATTTTAGACTCCTCTAATTTTTCAGGTATTGAAAATACTAACTTTCTACTTAAAACAGCTACTAAAAGCACACATGCATATATATGCACATGTGTACAGTACAGGCTGGGGAAGGAAGTTTGCATTTCAAACACTGAGCAGGCAAAATGGCAGAAAATATGCAAGAATGTTGAATACACTTTGAAAATTCAGCCCACATAACTCAATCAATTACCTAAAGATCTGTTTGGTCCCTTCTCTACATAGGTTCTTTGTTCAGTATAGCAAATTCCTCTAGTTAAACTCTCAGCCATGGAATAAGATACAGAACAGGAAGTTCATAACTCAGCAGGAAGGGCTCAGCTGTCATGTGTAATTGCTCTTGGTTTTAAATCTGGACTGCTGAAACCTTTTGGAATGAAGAGCACTTAGACTTCTTTCAGAAATAAAAGAAATTTAGAAAAACAAATAAAATAAACAAAAAACCCAACAGCTTAAATCTCCAAGCATTTTGGAAGACAAAAATTAATCTTGATGCAGCAAACTTCAGGGAAATATTTTTCTTCCTATTGAGATCCTATTTACTGTTCAATGGGACTGTAGAAAATAATTGCAGCCCCACACCACCATCACACCCCATATGGTACAATCTCCATCAGCATACTTTGGAGCACATTCCAGCCTTCTCCTGCTTTAAAGGTGTGATTAATTCACAGCGTTTGTCTCAGGTTTCACGCAGCTGGGAAAGTATATAATTCTCAATTTTGGTGCAGAAAGGTGTTCAGATGAGTTACTTGTTTTAAGGAAAATCGCGAGAGTGAAACACCAGCATTACCCTGCTTTTTCCATCTTGTATCAAAAACTTCCAGTCATTCCTACAACAGAATTACAAATAATATTCAAATTCTGCTTTGCTTTTCTTCTTTGTTAGAAGAAATTTAGTGTGTTCAGCATGTTAGCTGGCTATGAAAAAAATTGCTTTAACTATGGTTAAAAAAAAACTGCTTGAGCTTGGCTGGACACCAGGTGCACACCAAGCTGGTCTATCCCACCCCCTTCCCAGGACAGGGGAGAGAAAATAAGATGAAAAATTACTCATAGGTTGAGATGAGGCAGTTTACTAAAGCAAAACCAAAAGTTTGCATAAACACAAGCAAACAGCTAAAAAAAGTTTTTTCTGTACTTCCCATCAGCAAGCAGTGTCCAGCCACTTCCCAGGAAGCTGCACTTCAGCACATGTAGTGGTTTCTCCAGGGTAACCACTTGATGGGAAGGAATGTTGGGAAGCCAGCACAGATGCTGTGCCAGCACTGTTCAGCTGTACCCAAAACACTGGTGTGTGTCATCAACACCTTTCTAACTACCAGTGGAAAGCATAGCACTCTGAGGGCTGCCATGGGAAAATGAATTCCATCTCAGCCAGACCCCATACAAGAGGATAATATTCCTTGTTCTTCATTATTGAGAACTAAAGCACTCTGCAGATCTTCATAGCTAACAGGATTTGGGCTATGCATATTATGAACACCAAAAAAAGCAGCGTGCAACCAATACTGCTTCAGCATGCATGCCATGTCTAGTAGCCTCTACTGTTCTGAACAGACTAAATATGATCAGAATTTAATTTACCATTAAAGTCTTGATGGTATTTGCAATGATAAATAAATGCACTGAAAAGACAACAATCAAACTGGCAAAGTAAAAAAATATGCAAAATAACAGCATTAATAAGCCACAGTCTTTTAAATGGTACATATTAATATCTACAGTTTTTTTCAGAAGTAGGCAGCCATGTTTAATTTTTAATCTCAGCTTTGCTCTTTCAGTGCTTGTCAAAGATTTGGTATCTTATCTTTTTGGGAAATATTGTGAAAAGAGCCCACGTCCTTTGATACCCTTTAGCTAAATATCATGGTGTGTCTACATCCTCTGCTACAGTGAGCACCACATATTTCAGACAACTTTTTCTCTCCCAAAATTGGCTTAAAATTTACTATGTTTGAATTTAACTGGACTAATTTAAATCAGGCATGGGGGAATGAGTACTGAGAGGTTATGAAGGGCAAGAGAAGCAGTTAAGTGTCACTTTGTTTGTGAAACTCTGCCTCTGAGCAAAGGCATAATTCCTGCCTTAGTTCCTAAAGAGCCAGAGTAACTGTCACACTAGAATTCATGATTTTTCTTTTCCCAGTCCAATTATATTGTTGAAATTAATTCAGCAATTTGCACCAGGAGATTTGCCATCTCTTTATTTGTTTGTTCCTCAGCCAGTCACATACAAAGGAGGCCTATTCCAACTCTGTGGCCTCTGATCCCTCTAAATACCTCCTTTAAAGGACTAGAATTAATAAGAAATAGTGTCTGGGTGGCAGCGTTAGATTAAATTGCTTTTCCATTGTGCCAGTACTGTCCCCAAAGAGTGTGACTATGAATGTAGGAACAGAGTGGAAAGCTGCTCTGTTTTCTCTCTCAGGAGTAAAAATTTGGCTTAATAAAAACATGATACACACTTGCCACATGCTGCTGCCCACTAGCTCTTCACTGCTAAACATTTAAGAGACTCCACCGGGCTGAGCGGATTGGGAATGCAACGAAACGTCTCCCTCTATTTCTTGCTTACTGCAGGTATCATACACAAAGAAAGATCTAAAGGGGATAGTGTTAGCAGCCCATGAACATAAACTTTACCAGTTTTAGCTGAATTTCAACTGTGCATAAAGGGAAGTGTGGAGAATGCTAGACACCTAATTATTTATTTTGGTACCTTGTTTAATCTTATTATTTGATTACAAGGGCACAAGTATGATATCTGTTAGAGATAGCATAGCAAACTCATGGTTGTGCCTGTGCACACCAACTGTATAGTGATGGTTTGAAACTGCATACAAGAAGCTTTCAATGGATAGGCTTCCAAAAATTGAAATAAGAAATACAGACTAAAGAGTTTGGAGAGCTGGGAACAGCTCCATTTCAGTAAGTATACAGCTATGGCAATTAGTAGTCTTGGTAGGCAAATAAAATGAGGCTCCACAGAGGAGTAAGAGTTGTTATAAAAGAAGTGTTCCATAAAAAAGGCTTAAGCCACAGTCCCAAAGAATACTGAGAGTAAGTTTAAGCTACAAGTCCAGAACACTCCAACTTGAAAACAGACATCTGGAGAAGCAAAACAAAGAGACAGTTTTTATCATGGGGTTATGAAATAAAACACCACTTCCTAATGTTTTTATCTCTGACAATTTTACAGTAGACGTTTCAGTTCTCCCATAGTGAGGGCTGTTTTAAAGAAAAAAAAAGTGTTAATACACGGTTTTATAACAGAAACCCAAGGAAAAGTATAAACTCTTATCTTACAGTAGAACTTAGATAATCAAGCATTCTTTCATGAAACCTTTAATCTTTTTAATGTGCTTGTTAATAACCTAGTGGAAATCAAAGAAAAAGTGGTACTGTAGATGATGCCACATTTAAAAGAGCAGTTTAAAATTATAAAGTCACAGAATGAGCAGAGTTGGAGGGGACTCACCAGGGTCATTGAGTCCAAGTCCTGGCTCTGAACAGGACAGCCCCAGGAATCACACCATGTGCCTGAGCACATCATTCAAGTATGTCTTAGACAGGCTGGTGCTGTGATCACTTCCCTGGAGAACCTGGGCAGTGGTCCACCACCCTCTGGGTGAAAAACATCTTCCTAATATCCAATCTAAACCTCCCCCTACTCAGTTTCATGTCATTTCCTCAGTTCCTGCCACTGGTCATGAGAGT
Source organism: Catharus ustulatus (assembly GCF_009819885.2). Lineage (NCBI taxonomy): Eukaryota > Metazoa > Chordata > Aves > Passeriformes > Turdidae > Catharus > Catharus ustulatus. Next base: position 40,731,045 of record NC_046221.1, on the reverse strand, counting down.
GAAGAGATCTGTACCTGCCTCTTCATTTCCCCTTATGAGGATGGTGAGGACCACAGTGAGGTCTCCCTCAGTCTCCTCTTCCCCAGGCTGATCAGACCAAGTGACCTCAGCTGTTCTTCATAAAGATTCCCTTTGTGGCCCTCCTTTGGACATTCTCCAACATCTTAGACCACTAATACTGAACAGAGTCAAACAGGAGGTATGGACACAAAAACCCACTGCAGAGTCTGATATCTAGGAAAGAGCCAAGACTAGAATTTCTAAGAGACTCTCATGAAAAGCAGCAACACTGAACATAGCAGAGGGGAAATCATATCAGACAATCAACTACACATCATTTTAGTGCACTTAAGTGGGATCTCTGTCAGAAATAGCTTGTCCACTTCTATATTCCTAACTCAAGAATTATGTTAAGAAACTGAGAAGATGGTAGCTAGTGGTAAGAGCCAGAAAACGACTACCAGAGATTTTCCTAAGGAGTATATTGAGTACAAAGGTACAACATTATACCATCAGACCAGAGTTATATATCTGCAAGGAATTCAAAGGGCTGTTAATTATTATAGATCAAAGTACAACACAGTCTAATGACCAGCACAGCAAGGTTCATTAACTTATAGTAAAAACAATGTTTTGGTTTTTTTCAAAAAAAAAAAGGTGAAGATAATTTTTCATCACCTCTCTTACTTTGTAGCAAATGGGGTGGTATATCATTGTGATTTTTAAATTAATAGTGGTTATTTTTCCCCTTGAAAAAAACTTCCAAGTAATAATTACCTCAAGAAAGTTTTCTAGGTTATGTGGAAGGTCAGGGTATAACACCAAAAAGACTGATCCTGGTCCTAAGTTAAAGTATGAATTTATCAGCATTCATAACTGAAATGAGCACAGAAATAATCTTAATCAGATTGTAAAAGCCAGTTCCCAAATGCATTGGTTCACAAAACTTGAAACATATCCTCAATTTCCCTGATATATATGTATTTTTTCAACATTTTTGGTACAAAAGATCAGGCCTGAAAGGTATTCACTAGGGCATTTCAACCCATTTATTTGCACTTTGATTTTCAAGTGATCAGTGTATAGAACATATCTGTCAGACTAGACAGACAAAAAGCACATTGATGAGTTTACACCCACCTTAACTTGATTTTCTACCCTAAAGCAACAGATATTTTCATGGGCAGCAGGACAACTCATGAGCTGTTTTCTACAGATTTCTTAGCTTGCTCATTGTCCCCAGCTCCCTCCCTGAATTGCTCTAGTTTAATCCACAGTGCTGGAGGCAACACATTACAGAAGACAAGAGAAAGCCTAGATGTGTACTGATGGGCACAGTGACAGGCTGGCTGGCCAGCACAGAAATGCCAAACAAGAGCACTGCAGCCAAGGTTGGCACTTTCCCTCAGTGTGAGCACTAATTGCATCTCTCTCTCCTCCCCAGATTCTGCTTTTGACAAAGATTTTAAGAACATCGTTCTAGTTTATATTTTTCCATCCACTTTCAAATTTAGTTGCACTTGGCCAAACAGTTTAAAAGTTACTACATAGGACTTGACAGTTGAAGAGAAAGTCAGTTTAATTATATAAGCTTCATTTCCTTAGGAAACCAGGCTAAAAATGTAAATGGGGATTCGAAGCTTGATAGTGCCCTTTCAATAAAAAGAATGAAGTAAGAATATATGCTTGCTTTCCTGCCAGAGGAAATTGCTAAAACAGGCATTTCTTTTAATTTAAAGAACAGACTGCATAGAGTTGCTATTTGCCCAGATGCTGCCAGAAAAGGCCATTGACCTGCTGGTCCAATAGAAATAAGTAAAAGAAAGTAAATTACTATTTAGTAGAGTGATTTCACAGTATCAATCCTTAGACTTTAATTTCAATTATAAATTAATTAGTCAACAATTGGCTTAGGTTTAATTCATTTGTTCATCTCCTTTTTACCCTGACTTTTTGCTGTCTATTGCAAAAGCCTAATGACATTACCATTTTTATCCTCATTGCACAACACTTTTATCCATGGCAGTCAATCTTGCTGGGAATGCAGTATGTAGAATTCCAATAGTTCTGTCTGTTCCTGCAACTGCCTCTTGGTATCATCAGAAAGGACATTAAATTTAATCACCATCAGGAACTTCAGCGTACGAACCCACACGGAGAAAACAAATGTGCAGGAGATCCAAGGATATATTGATCAAAGAGAGCTTCAAAGCATTGGAAAGGCCGCAGGAAGCATAATAACACAAGCAAATACGGCATCTAAGATTGCTGAATGCCAGGGGCTCTATTATACAGTCTTTGCAGGCCAACATTTAAATATGCCTCCTTCATTCTGCACTGCTCACAGGCTCAGCTCAAAGCTGGCACTGTCTAGAACAGTGACCCTAAACACACAACTCACATAGAGAAATATTTTGGTTGTTATTCACTGGTGCCAAGTGACAAGCTACACTTCACCACTGCAACAGCAGGGACCAGCAGGGTCAGGCTTCTCCACAAGCAGGGATAAGCTGGGAGCCAAGGGGAATCCCAACACAGTGGGGACCTCCCCACCAGGACGCCCTCCCACAGGAGATGAGCAGTGTCAGGATGGCAACCAGTCCCCCTGACACCTCCAAACCAGGTACACTGATGAATTACACCAAAAGTCCAGTCAGGACTCCAGTACAGATCCAGAGCCCATCCAGGAGGTATGGACAAAATCTTGAAGACAGTGTGGTTTTGAAAATAATCGAGTAAAAATAATAAATCCATAAGCCAGGACAGCAGCAGACAGGAGTAGGCACAGGTATATTTGTGGTGGAGCTCAGGCCAGGTCTAGGTGATTTCTCAGCTAAAAGGGAGGCCTGGGATATGGGGAGGGGTAGCAGGGATGGGGATCCCAGGTGAGACTACTCAACTTAATCACAGCTTACAAGTGTCTTACAGGCCCTGACAGGCATTTTGCATAAAACAACGACAGAGGGAATTCCTGCCAAAACTGTTAATTTTGCACTAAATGATAGAGGAGTCGAAACATTGAATTTTTAGCCAATATCTTAAAATTGGAAGTGCATATAAAAAGCATGTTTCTTTCTTGAGAAAATAAATTCCTGCTGTGAAAATGCTCTTTTAAATAGAAAGTCGCTTTTCCACAGGAAGCAGTTTTTCATGGAAAACACTAATGGAAAAATTTTCTTTTATGGAAAAAAAATCATCTCTTTTCAGTCTTTGAGGAAATGAAATCCAATTTTTCTTTTTCTGGGCTTAATCTTCCTGTTGTGCCATTGTGTTTGAATCTTCAGGACCCGCAGGGCTCATCAGTGTTAGAGTCTTACAGTGAAGAAGATAAATACACATGAAAAGAGGCACTGTGGAAAGGACATCTTTTTCCTCAGAATGGGATTTCTTCCCTCCTACCAGCAAGAGGCAAGATACGCTTGCTTCATTCTCTGCTGATGAGATGGTACTTTAAGGAGGACTTGTGCAAATGAAATTATGGAGGGGAAGGATTTCCTGTGATTAGATTTATTTAGGTGCTTGAGGCATTCAAAGCTGCTGTTGAGTCAATGAAAAGTTGGATTTCCTAAATCAACAGTAAGAGAGATGTAGCACCACTCTGCTGATAAACACAATTAGACTTGTGTGCAATGCAGTTAAAGCCCCAAGGCTTTCAAGTGATTTTCTTGACATTTGTACTTTATTTGGGTCAGCTCTTAGAGGGTCTACAGCAGCTGTGGTTCCTGCTGACTTCAGGGCGCACTGTGCATGCTCAATAACCTTCAGAACTTGTCCTTTAATTTACATTTTGAACATACTTTAGAGCAATTATGAGCAAGACATGTTAGTCTGCTACCCTTTAATTTTCCCATCAGCATGATACAAGCTGAACAGCTTGCTTTGGCATCAGAGATTTTGCGGCTGTCAGACCCACCATGAATGACGTTGCTCATTGCAGACACCTGACTTCAAGGCAAAGAGTCTGTGCAGACACAAAGACCATCCTCCATCAGTTGCAAATGTTAATTTAAAAGGTAGGCACAGAGATAGCACCTTTAGTTACACCTCTGCAGTAATCCAGTAGTCACATCCTAGTGTTGTGAATCCCTTTTCCAAAGCCTGCAGTCAGCTGGTTTGAGCACCACAGTCTGGTCGCAACAGAATTGCCTACCTGAAACACATTATTCATCTTCACATGGGATAAACAGGGGTGGTTCGTGACGGTAATCATCTCTTTAAAGTTTAAGACATAAGTTTTGCTTTGAGTTATGCATTTTTGTAACAACTGTAGTCAAAAAAAAGAGAAAGAAACAGAATATGAGAAGACAGGTTTTTGTCAGGTAGAAATTTCCACCCACAAAAAGAATGCTCAATTTTGGGAATTAAAAAAATAAATCATAAAATGATCATTCTGAACATAGTGGAAAAATTAACAACCAAACACTTTTGGTTAGCCATTTTAAAATCAAAAATTCTTATTTTTTAAAAATAAACACTACTTATTAATAAAAGACATTCATCACGAGCAAGAGAATGAATAACAATGCTGATTACATGTCATAAAATAGTTTGGGTTGGAAGGGACTTTCAAAGGACATCTTGTCCAACCTCCATTCAATGAGCAGGAACATCTTCAACTAGATAAGGGTGCCCAGAGCACTGTCTATACAAAATTTTTCTAAATTATATTCTCTCATTTATTGATCTTACATTTTAGGAAGCAAGATGCTTACCACCTCAAATGTGCAAAATTCTGTTGTAATTCTTACAGACACTAAGCAGTGACCAGAAGGTGTTTTCCTGCATTCCTGTCATATTCATGAACACCTTTTCTCACGCACACATTTAGGACAAAGATTGATTCAAAATCTCTTGGCAGGCAGTAACCAGTATCTATTATTTGAGCCTTTGGGTGAGCAAGGGGAGCTTGTAGCTTTGGACCAGATGTTTCTGACTGTGCTGACAAAGAGCCAAATATTTCAGAAACTATTGAATGTATATAAAAAGTTTGTAAGAGATCATTTTGCTCTGTTTAAAAAACATTTAACACCACACAGTCCTCCAAAGCCTTTCATCTTCATTCAGTTTGATAAACTTTACCAAATTAATCATAGAAATTACCCTACCTTGTTATCTGGGAGACAAGCCAACAGGGCTGAGGTTAAAGCACTTTGATGAAAAATTACGATTTTGTGTTTACCACTGTGATTGTTTCATAGATGCAGGCAAGAGTTGAGTTTGCAATTCAAATGGTTTATTCACTTTAAAATGTCTTATAAAAGACAGAATGAAAGGCAACTATCATTACCTATTAGTTTTTTTAATAAGCTTATGAATTTTAAAAGGTAATTCATGGAAGAAAAAAGCCGACACCAACAAGCATTTATGGGAGATTAAGGATGAGAACTAAATACAAAAATCAAGAAATAGAAGTCAGTTTAAAAGCATAGCCTTGTTTATTCTGCTCCTATGTACTTATTGCTAAAATGGTGGTCTATCACTATAAACTATTAGTGAATTGATACAGCACATAATGCAAATTGGATGTGAATACTGTGCAGAAAAAAGGCAAATGGAATTGTGTGCAATTTACTAGTATACAAGATGATTCACATTTCCTATTTATCTTCCATTTCACATTTAGAGTGCGAAATAAAACCTTTAAAAATTAAACAAGACTTTTCCCTTTTTGAAGGAATCATTTTTCATTATTCTAAATATAAACAGAAGCCACTTAATGGGTTTTATATATGCAATTGCCACAATTCACCCGATATGTAATGAAAGCAGCATTAGAAGCTAATGCAAGAAAACCAAGACAAAACACTGCATTTTCCTGTCATGAGTGTTGGGAAGTGCTGCCTGCACTTTCAGGGTTTTCCAGACACAGGAGAGCCACAGAGGGGTGGCATCCCTGCTCCAATCCCTTCTATTCCCCCTTCTGCCATTATAATCTGGTTGGCCAAATCACTAGTCCTGGAGTTTGAGGTTCACATTTACTCAGATGGAAGCTGTGTAAACCACAGTTTGCTCTGCCAAAACAATCAGGTTAATTGGAGCCAAGGACATCAATAGTTTTAATTTAATTACAGTTTCATTTTTGGTAGCAAAATCGTACTCACATATAAAATTTGTGATGCTCTGTTTTAAGAAACTGATTTACAGAGACACTGACCATCTGCACTTTAGATGCTTTGATCCTTTCATACTCAGAAGCCAAACATTGGATATTGAACAATAGAAATTAAAGCACGCAAAAGTAGAGATTAATTTCAAAAAGGCACCCGTATCTAAACCCACAAAGTGTAGGAACAAAAAATAGGCATAAGACTTTCCTTGCAAAACCTAATGATGCTATAAATTGGCAATGAGGACAGTACTTGAACATGTGTTATCACTTTTCCAAGTGATTAGAGAAGAAGCTACAGTAGCCAGCAATTTTTTAAAGCTGTCATTGATTCTGTTGCATGTAATTACGTGGCCATTATAACTCTGGACAGCATAGGTTTTCTTGATCAAATTAAATCATGTAAGTCAGATGGAAAGACTGTCTTTTTTTATGTTAGTATTGCAACTAAGGATAAAGAACAGATTCAGGCCTCCTGAATAATGTTTTAGGTCAGGCAATGAGATATTCAAGCCACTCAGAAATATGTACCTACAAACCTTGATCTTCTCATACTCTTAAGCAGAGAGAGTCACCGTGACAACTGAGAATGCAACGACAGTCAGGGCTAGTCAATGCAAAGTAAGAGTGAAAGACCTGAATATAAAGCAATGTTGGAACACTACTGAGCAACTCAATTTTAAATAATTTAGTCAAAAGCACAGTAGGAATGAGAATCTCATCACGGGGATGTTCACCATGCCATTAAAAGGTAAGAATAAAATGGATTTATAAAATTAATGATTAAATCATCCAACAGAGCAAGTACGTCCATCTGTGTATATCAGTTACTAGTGATGTTTTTAAATCAAAGATTAACCTTAATTTTTAAAGGACAAAACCATTAATTTCCATAGATAATAGACCTACACTAGATGAACAGGCACTCACAAAAGTGAATTAGCTTTATGTTCATTCACAATTGGAAAACAGTGTGTTGCTTACAGTGAAAACCCATAAGGAACAATTCAGTTTGAAAAATTGCCCTCGGGAACAGTATGAAAGCCCTTCTATTTGATAAAGCACTACCAGGAAAGCATAACAGGAAACCAGCATTATTTGGGTTCATATCTCCAAGTCTAAAAGTCATACAGAGTAGCAAAGAATTTATTGTGATATACCCTGAAGTCCTTATACAGCTGCATACCTGAGGAGATGAGAAACGACCTTAACTACAGGGTCAGATTTACCAGCAGGCTTGAGAGAGAGGTGGGAGGCTTTCAGCAGACTTTGTTCACACTTAACGACCCTCCCTTTCCTTGAAACTGGCTGCAGAGGCAGAACATGTCAAACATTTTCTCTCACAGCTGTTGAATACCTAATCTGTTTTCAGAATACTGACGTATGTTTCTCAGAATTCCTTGGATTGTCATTTTTCTTCTTACTCTTTCTGTAACTTCTTGCTAAGGTGGTGTAACTTTCCAAAAGACAGGAAGTTTTTGGCTTGAGCTTGGGACCACAGAGGAAAGATGTTGCCATTTATAAGAAATAACTTCACCAAAACAACAATTTATTCTTAGGGGGCATGCCTAGGCTTACATTCCCAGGATCTAGAGTTACTTTCAATACCCCTCCTCACAGCACTACCTTGGGGAAATCAGGTATTTTTCTCTGCCAGATACAAATCTGTGATGATAGACTTTTTTTTATATGATTCTGAGCCCTTTTGTGCCAGTGTGTTGTTTAGTTTTCTACCAGTGCACCCAGCTGCAAACATAAAGCCCAAAAGATATTTGAAATTTTCTGTTACAGAGGCACAATAGGATTTCTGTTTTGCCAGCAATACACGAGACAAGGGTTTCATCTCTGGTCCTTGTCTTTAATGCACTGTCATCTGTATACATAGCAGGAGCATTTAGTTTTGATCAAGAATCCACTGTGATAAGGGCTGGATAAACATGGTCAAGAGAAACATAATTTTCACAGGCTTTAATGGGAGCACTGGTTTGTTTGTTTGTTTGTTTGTCTCAATATCAGGATATTGAAAGAGATGCCTGAGTATGGATTTAAAGGGCAAACTTCAAGCTTGTTAGATAATTTGATAAAAACTTCTAGCAAAACAGTATGAGAATTAAAAGAACATTCACACTGCAATGCTTCCTTTCTCTTTAAACTAAACTGCGTTTGCTACAAAATTCAGTGTCACTGCCCTTGTCCAGCTTTCCTACATTTCTAAAAATCCCTAAGCACAGCCTTTCAAAGGTTCATTGCCATTCTTGCAAACTCATCCAGGTTTTCTTTGAAAGCATTTGAGATAAACACTTCCACAAACAGTCTGAGCCACCTAAACAGGTGAAAACAGAGCCTGCAATTGCACCTGCAGAGGTATTAGGAGGGGACATCCATTACCCATTTCAGCCCTGGGAGCCAAATCTTCACATCTTTAGGCTAGCTCTATCTTTGTAGTCTGTATGACGTTGGCTTGCCCCTTCTGCAATGCCTAATCCCTCACAAGGATATCAGGAAGAAACAGGCATTAGGAAAAGCCTTCTCTCTGTTGGCTTGGACACAGAGCAGAAGTGAAATAAAAACTCTAAGGTCTTTCTGCCCATAATTTTCTGCTTACTTTCGCTTTGGGTTTTTGGGTGTATTTTTAATGGATTCATTCCCTGGTGTTACCTTTCCAGCTCCCTCTTAGCAGGAGCACAGAGATTGCAGCATCCTTATCTCTGCAAGGTGAGGGAGAAGGAGCTCAGCAGTGTCTGTTTATTAAAAGAATACAATCAAGGTCTCTGAGAGAAGTAAATGAAATATGAAAGTGATGGAAAACAAACTGAGGACAAATTTTGGAATATTTTCAAGGAGCAGTAAAGAACTTGTCCTGCCCAAAGGCTTTTCTCCCTTCATGCTGTGTATGTTACTCGGGGGTTTGAGGAAAAGTAAAAACCTGTGCTAACCTCATACATAAGGGTGACAGTATTTGTCTTTTTTTCTGCCCTATTTGTCTTTCTTTGCCCTCTTCATGTGCTTCCATGTGTCTTCCTCATAGTTCATATACAGAAAAGTAACTTGAAAAGAAACACTTTAGTGCAAAATCAAGCACTGTAAAGTTAGGACATGCCAGGATTATTGATGCACAAGAAGTCTTAATTCAGGCCATTTTATGTATAAATTTGTTTTTTAATTATAAGCTCATCTACTATTTCTTCCACAGGGTGTCTGACTTGTTCAGTGAAGACTTTTTTTATCCACAACATAGTGGCCTGCAGGCCTTATTTAAACTACCTTGTACTGAATACAAAATTGTGTCATTTGTTCCTAGTGCTCTACAAAATCTGAATACATCCATCTTTATGGCCCCTCTCTGCAAAACTGATAGCACTCCCCTTACAGAAGGGGAATTAAAGCATTGAGATGAAGGCTGCTGCTTCCTAAGCCTCCTCAGAGCACACTGGTCCTTGGCATCTGCAGTTTTATTTTTCCTCAGACTCTGCTTCTTTTTACCTACATAATTTATGTATGTAAGCAATACAGAAAGACAGAGATGTCTGCTGTGAAAAACGTAGAGGCACAGCATCTTGAGATAGACTAGCACCTACCTGCCCTGCTTGCTTTTCCAAATTCTCCACATCTCCCAGCCTTGTTGTGGCATTGCCCCCCTGCCACTGCTGCCTGATTCCCTCTTCCCGCACTGCTCGCAGTAGTCTTCAATTTAAAGCTCAGTGCAGCGCTAGAGTTTCTCATCATCATTTTTGTTTTAACATTACAGAATGACACATCTTCCCCCAGACTCCATCTCGCAATCAGACAAACCATTTTGGCTGTCAGACAGGGAAAAAATACCAATTCCCTTACGGACACAGACGAGCTTTCAGCTGGAACTGCTAGTCAGGAAGTTACTACTGATAGACAAGGTGGTCTATAAATACCTCACATAAAATGATGTTAAGGCACCACTGCTCTGGCTGTAAAACCAAATATTCAGAAGTTAGAAAATGCCAGCATGCAGGACCTGTGTACAGCTCTGACCCAGCCCCACAGCCAATCCACTTCAAAACCCTTTCTAGCTGACACAATGCCCTTGTTTACCTGGATGTTACAGCTGGAGGTGCATGTTCAACCAAGCCATTTTTTCTACTGGAAAGACTGCGTGAGGGGTTTCACCTTAAAACAAAGTACTGGGGATTTTGTCATCATTTACCACCTGCCCTTGTTTTAGCTGCCCCATTTCCTCATTCAGTGATTCCTATGCACTTGCATAGGCTCCTGTGCTTTGCTGATGGGGGAAGCCAGAAGGGAAAGCCACCCCTGGCGTGCCAAGAGTCATGATCCCTACACAGCTCAGTGGCAAACTAGGCAGCAGGGAGAGGAAATTGAAATCCAAATGGTTTATCCCTTTCACATGCTGTAAAAGCACCTTGAACTTTTTCAGCTTTTCCAGCTCTGTCACCTTCAAAATGAAATGTTTCATTTTTAAAGTGTTTTAAGTATTATCTTTAAAAATAAACACCAGAGGAACTGCAGTAGATTGCCTGCTGTTATTGACTCTGGAAGGACTGCTGACTGAAGCGCTACACACCAACAGAGCAATAGCGATTTAATGTTCATTAGTGTTTAGAGCAGTATCTCAGTGAGAAGATTAAGAGGCCAGGAAAACCACTGAATTTCTATTCTTTGTGATTCAAGGTGAGAAAATGCATTCAGCATTTTCCTGTTTGAATTCTCACAGAGATGTGACCATGATGGGAGATAAGACGTCACCTCCAGTAATCACAAATTCTTGTAAAGGATGATTTAAAAATAAAATATAGTTCTGTGAGGGTGAATCTTGATAATGCACCCTTACAGTATCTTTCAGAGGAAACAAAAGGAAAGGTGCAATGCTGCTACTGTTCAGAAATTGCTTTGTTATCTGACTCACACTTGGAGCAGAGCAGTCTCCACTCCTGGCATCTATCACAAAGCATCAGAAGAACAGCGCTGAGTTACAATTTTAAAATTACAGTGGGAAGAGGCTATTATTTCCACTTTGTAGGACTATGATAGAAGCCAGGTCTCTGCTACCTCGAATAGCTATTTCTGCCCCTCAGCATGTTCATTCCTCAGAATGTGCCTGTTTGGGGCTCATTAGAGCATATTTTTTCTGCCCAAATATTTTTGCCTTCCTACAGTCACAAAGAAGAGAGCTGAAAGAAAGTCAGCATTTTTTTTTCTTTTTTTGTTGGTTTCCCTACTGATATATTTGCTAATACAGTAATTAAAAGCAAATTGCACTCCTCCATAGCTAGAGAAGTAATTATGGGCCATGTCTAATAACTGTTGCCAAAATAACTAACAACTCTCAAACTATCTCATAGAGCACTTTCTCCCCTGTGGGTCTCTAACAAGCTCAGCAGCTTCTTTCCTTTCCCAGTCAATCTGTCTCAGTACTAAATGTATATAAATACCATCCTCAAAATGTGTCTATGGTTTCATTGTCCTGTTCTGGCTCCTCACTACAGATCAAATCACAGCTGATGTCAGAGGTGAGATGCCCCAGAGCACAGGGACAGGCAAAGCAGCAGAGTAAGGCCTTGAACGCAGCAAACTGTCATCTCCTGTATTTATCCAGCTCCAAGGCTTCACACTCCTCTCTAACTATTGCCTTTGCACAGTCCATCCTCCCACACCACCACTTTCTCCCCTGGCATATTTCCTTCGGCATTAGCCAGCAAGCCAGCCAGTGCAGAGTTCCATTCTTGAAGAGTTCAGGTGCCTCACACTAAAGCCACACTTGGTAGGAGACACCCAAGTGGTAAGAGGGGCATAACATGATGTTACTACAGTGCTGCTCTGTAACAGCACTGAGGGACTATGAGAGAGCACCTTCCCAAGCATTCTCAATCTCTTCCAAGGAAGTCACCATTCCTGTTGGATCCCTTCTAGGCTTCTTTTCCTGGAGGGCCAAGTGCTGCTCACCAGTGGAGGAGCAGCAGGCATTTGTGGCTGTAAAATACAATTATGTCCTAGCACGTCCACAAACTAAAGGGACGAGCACCCCTCGTGTGATGGAAACACTCTCTCTGGAACAATTGAGGTCTTACTCCCTGTTTCCCACACTCAAGACATAAAAACCTCTTTTTATGTTATCCTTAGAGCCTTTTAGCCTAGGCACTAAAGATTATAGTAGTTGGTTTCCTTATAACAGATGCAAAGCATTACTCAGCACGTGTGATAAGAATGCATCAAAGAGAGAAGCTGTAAAATATTTCTGGTGCTGTATTAACACTGGGAAAAACAAGAAAGTAAAAAGCTGACTGAGAGGCATGCTTTTTAAAACAGATTTATGAAATACAATACCTTAAATTTTTTTTCAGTCAACATTTCAAGAGAAGAAAAAGCTGAATTTACGCAAGCCAGCATCTTTTTTGTTTCCAGTTTGTACTGTCTTTCATCTCCCATTTGACTAAGCCACTTAATTCAAAGAAGATGAATTGTTAGGTCACATTTGGTGTCAGTGAAATGGGTCTGAACCACAAACCCAGAAAGTGATGTGTCTTCACACATGCAGCCTCCTAGGGACCCCAAGAATAAAGAAAATTACTAAAAATTAAGAAAAAAAAAAATTTCCATTACCCTTCCTCTAATTTTTTAAGAAACAAAGGTGTTGAAAATCATATGCCCTTGTGTTTTGTTTTTATTTCTGCTGTAATGACAAGCTATGCAACACATTGCAGTTTGGTTTTTTCCTCCAACAATGCACTACTTCATCTTAAAGCAGGAAAAATAAAGTTACTTTTCTGGAATAAGCCTGGAGTGACACAAAACTAAATCAAATCATTGCCTGGGCTTTTTATTCTTTTATGGATTAGCTATTGTTGTGGTATTTGGTACAGTTCTTGTCCTATTGAAGTTCAGGGAACTTTGTCATTTATAGCAAGAAAATAAAGAGATGTTCTTGCTCTCTCTGTATCTCCATTTTTCTAATTAATATCACCAATATGATTAAATACACCTAATATTTCTGCCAAGGGAGCAGAAGATGTATCCCCATGAGAGTACGTGTGTAGTAATTTTCACACCTCACTTAGGCTCTTCTGCTGATAACAAGTTTTCTGTTTTCATAAGGTTTTATTTATTTTACATTTGACATTCTGAGTATTATTTGTTGAAGTGGCTTCTTTCACGATCCATCTTCCCTCTTTAGCACAATTTAGTACAATTCTCCAATTTATTTGGCTCCAGAGTCAAATTTATGTCATGTGTTTTGCCAGACAGTGAAAGCACAGTCTCATAGAGGCATTTAAATCAATCAGTTCATAAGTTCTCAGTCCTGGGGAGTCACTCTATTGAAAAGAATTTATTACCAAAATACAAAACTATGTATCTGTAGAAATAAATCTGTAGCTGCAGTACATATATCAGCCAAGGAAAGCAGATCAGGTAAGGCAGTGCCTTGTGAACAAATGCTTTGAATTAATGCTTGTGCTATGTGAAATAGATTTTACAGCGCTTCTGAAAAAAGAGTCCAACACATTCTTCTTAGTACTCACCATTATATTTTTGCTTGTTGTCTTCTAACTTGCTGTGACTGCAGTCCTCAGAGATATGATGCATCTGTAAAAGCTCCTCACTATGCCCTACCCAGGTTATTTCTCAGCTCTAACACTTTAAAAGCCATTAGAGATGGACTACAAGACTTCTGCCACTCAGGAATCTGAAAGTTTCACAGTTCCCATCTATGACCTTGGTGTTTGATGAACCTCTCCAACTGTAGCCTTCTAAAAATCTGCCCTGTCACTGCCAACCAATTAATTGCCCATCCTTAGATGCTGGCACCAGCAGGGGAAGGACTGTCCTTGTTCTGTGCCACGCAAAGGGCCCCACCGTCACCCTTGCCTGGACCTGGGGGAGAACCAGGAGGAGCCCTCCAGAACAGGTACCCTGGGACTGAAATCATGGCAAGGAGCTTGGAGAACAGGTGGACAGAGGGCTCTGGCAGTTGAGGTGCTCAGAACACAGATCCACCCAGCAGGTATTTTTCTCCTTAAATATTCATATGGGTTAAGCTCTAGCCCACATATGGGGGAGAATCTCAGCAATACCTAAGCACTTTGCTGACTATAAGCTCTGGATGAGCAGAGCCAGAATGAGTGCTCAGCCCACCTACAGACATCCTGAGCCCTCTGCACAACGCCCTTGTTCTCAGTCTAAGCAATTGGAGAGCTAACATACAGAAATAACCAGCAGAGATAGAGCTCAGGTGGCTAAGGGCTGCTGACAAGCCATTCCTAACTTTACCAGGAAGACAAGGACAATGACTACAGAACTGGACACTGCTTGCATAAGGCTGCATGCATATATAGGTATCAACAGCAATATTGCTTTTCACTCTCTTTTGGCAATAAAAGACTCCACAGCAAAGGAAAACTTGAACTGAAGGAGGTGCAGCAAAGGACTGGTAGGACCATTAGGAAAAGATGCTAGAGGAACTTGGCAGACATAATAGCAAAAGGAAGACTGGGCAGAGGTACAAGAGAATAAACATGAGCAATTATGCATCTAATGGACCTACAAGGCTATACTGGCCCAAGAACAAAAGGATATAAAACAAGCCTGACTAACTCAGGTTGCAATTAAGGGGAAGGTTTCAGATTATCTCAGCAGCATAGTTCTGGATGGATTTTTTAAAGGAAAGGTGCATGCATAACACACTGGGACTGAGAAATCACCTGTGGCACATAGGGCGTGTGGAAGAACTCCCTACAGACTGTTCCGTGCAGGGATCTAGCTGCTCAGCACAAGGGAGAGCTATCTGTGCCAAACCCTGCTGACCAAAACGTTGGTGGTACAGGGTTGAAGTGATCTCAGTTGTTAAAGTCAGAGCAGGAGCACCAAGGTGACAAGGTGAAAGCTTTACAAAAGTATCTACACCGGAGTTCAATCTGTAGTTTATAACCCTTTTATTTTTGGACTAAATTAGGCTGAATAGTTAGCATTTGGCCTGACAATGTGTGAGCCAGCCAAGGGGTTCAATTTTGAAACACACTTACTTTTCTTACAGTGTTAGGGTAACAAAACAAGGGATAAATTCAGTACAATGTTCCATTAGAAATGCATCTGTAAAGGTTCATTGTTATTGATATGGGACACAATTCAGTCTTGGCATAAAACAGGTATAACACCACGGTTGGTTTTGGCCAACTCTATTAACTGTTCAATAGTAATTTCTTTAACCTATAGCACTGAATATGACTGAACTATGTTTTAAACCTATAGGTTCAGGTCAAGCTTGACAACACCATCAAGACAAGGACACAGATGTTTAATCATCATGTGTCACGTAGAAGCAATGCCATCTTGCAAAAGAAAATTGTTTACCTTTGAGGTAATCAAACCTCTCAGATCCAACAAAAGCCATGGTAGATGCAGGGAAACACTTCTAATTTAACTACAGAATTCCAAGATTTTCTGCTGATCTTTCAGCCACATGCTTATGGATAAGAAACCATAGAGTCTTTCCAGGTTTACGTCATGTAATGACAGCAGAATACAGACACTAAAGTTCAGCATGTCATAAACAGCCAACACAGAGAGGCAAAGATGTACTTGTGGCATTCCATAGAAGACTTTCTGAATTAAATGTATCTGGAGGAGAAAAGACTTGGGTTGAAAAGTAGAGGGAAATAATAACTTGCAAAGAATGTAGAAAAGCTGCGGTTTTGGAAGGAAAGAATTTTAAAAAGACCAGTATAAATGACAGGTAAGCGCAGGGTGCAATGCAAAGGAAGATAAAAGGGTAAATCAGGAAATTAATCACAGAGGAGGACATGGATCTAGAAGAAGAAAAAGCAGCCAGTTAGGAGAGTTTTAGCTAGTCTAATGTCAGCACAAAAAAAACTTTAATAGGAATTGCAGGAGAAAAAGAGGAAATGGTAAATGGTGCATAAGCAGAGGAATTGCAGGAGAAAAAGAGGAAATGGTAAATGGTGCATAAGCAGAGGGAGATGACAGCCTGCCCCAGCTTTGTGGCATTCATGTTTTTCTGTGGGTGAAGAATCACATATCAAGAGATGTCTATTCTCTAACCTATTGCAGGAACCCAAAGGCCTGCACCATACCTTGCAAGCAAGGGAGGTTTTTCAGAATGCTGGACACATACCCCACCCCACCCTCATGCTAGTTATTAAAACAAAGAGGGGGAAGCCCTGACATTCTCTGACTTAAGGCAGGATGTGATGCTGCAGGAGCTCACTTGGTGCCTGACCTTCTCCCATAATCATCCTTATCCACAGGAACTGGCAAGAAATGCGGAAGATCAGCCCGTTATGTGGACCCACCCAAACACGTCTGGGTTTGTTCAGCCTGGAGGCATCACACAACCTCTCTTGCACTTGTGTGAAAGACAGTAAATTACAGTACCTTGTGGTCAGAGCAGTACCCAGGTCAAAGAGGAGATAAGACAGTACAGACTGTTCCTTCATGATTTATAGGTGAAGCGTTCCGTGCCGGTACAGTGATGAAGAAGCTTTGCACCACACATTGTGATGCACTGGCACGAGCCAGGGTGGAGATTGGCAAGGGGAAAGCAGAAAGCTATTATTTTTGAGATTGTACTGTTCTGGGACTACAGATACTCTGCAAATTGAATTCATATTGATAGTATGTAGTAAGAAAACTATTTTTTCAGAAAGAGAAAACTTCCAGTTTGTTCTCAGCTATGCAGAGAACAGAGCCATATTTCAGGACAAACAGTATTATTTTTCCTTCTCAACTCTTAGATTAAAATAGGATTTAATTCCATGACCAGAAAAAATAACATTAATAACTGGCTTATTCCCTGACACTGCACCTAATAAAAATATACTGGCTAATATTTTGCTTTCATTCTGTTTGTACCACAGATACATTTGAGAACCAGAGCTAAAACATCTCCTGACACTGCTCAAATAAAGCTGTGCTATTTTACAGTTATTGCATGCCATCAGACAAAAGAAATCAAACTTACCAAAACAAAACCAATCAAAAAACCAGCCAAACAAACCACAAAACTAAAGCTTTGCTTAATCCCTGCCTTAGCCTCAAGGACTGCCTTTTCAAGGACTTAGGAAACCACATTCCTGGGTCTCTGGAGACTTTCTGCTTGCCAGAGTGGAGAATTAATACAAACGAAATGTGTGGAAAAAAAAGAAATTAAGGTTTACCTTATATAATGAGGTGAAAGGTGTGAATGCAAACATTGTCATGGCTGGTTCTTGGTACTGGGGGTTGCAGGGCTTAAAACAGCTTGAAACTACTGACTATTTAAGGGGAAAAAAAAGAAAAAGGAAAACATAATGACTCTGTATCATTTTATCACAGGTAAGTTTTGCTCTAATTACTTTATCTGCCAAGCATTAGTACCTTTGCTACCACAAACAGAAGCCACAATGCAGTTAAATCCTGCAGAGCAAGATCTGTGACTTCAGCACACCCACGTGCAAGCTGGGCTGAATGATGTCCACTAAAGCCATGGAGAGAATTCACTTCATCCAGAAAGAGATATGATTACAAAATGCTAGTTTATATTTTTTGACATAGAGCTATTTGTTTTATATAGCATCTGAACATTATCAGATTCAAGCTTTCGGAATCTTGAAGCTGTGACATTACCCAACAGAGACAAGCCAGGATGTGCCCGTTGGACCTATGGCAGGGAAGAGCTGTGCTGGTAACAGAGCTCAAAAGAAGATAAACCTGCTCTTTGCAGGCACAGGAACAGGCATTGGCATGGCTGTGGAGAAAAAATCCCCTTTGAGAAAATGGCTTTTACCTGATAAATCATCGCCCTACAAGAGAAAACTCCTACCTTGTAGATTTGGAAGCACATGACAAAAAACCCCAATCTCCCAAAAGTTAAAAAACATCATTCTTAAGAATAATTACACCAGGTTACACTTAGAAATTCAGAAATATGACCTCTCTTTTTACAGGTCATATGGGAGAAAAGATGGAGCATGTGGGAACTTTTTGGAACGGTAAACTGCAGTTTTAGGAGATTTTAAAAAATCAGAAGCACAGCTTGATCTAATCAAGGACAGCCGTTCCTTTGAGAATCAGCATCCTTGCTAGATCAGAAAGCAAAAATGGAAGAGCTGGAAAAAAAATAATTGGTCCAGTTGAAGAAAACTTTTCATTGCAATCAATTATTATTATTTTCTCTTTATTATAAAAGGCTAAACTATTTTGGTTTGTTTTTTCACTCTGCATTGCATTTTAACATAAGTAAATAATAATTTCAAGAAGAAAAATGTTGAAAACGCACTACAGGCATTTTAAATTGCATTTAAAATATGATATTATGTCCTGTGATAATTTGTGAAAGAAAACCCTGGAAAATATTAAAAAACAATTCTTTATCAAAACACACTTCGTTATTTATAAAGTTAAATTGGTACATACAAATATGGTATGAAATTCAAAGTTATAAATACCATTAAGCTTTTAGCAAAATCTGAAAACTTTCAATATTATAATTGCCTTTAAATGGCAAGTGTTTAGGAATATTTTTCAACTGAGATATAATTTGAAATACAATTTTTAACCTAATTCTATAGAAATAATTTCTAAAATCTGAGTTAAATAAAATGAAATAAGTCTGGAAATTATGAAATAAATACAGTCTTATTTTAAATGTGATCAAAATTGTCCCTCTTAAACTTGCCTATGTAGAATTTCCATTAAACAGACTAGCCTATATTTCTTTCATATTTCACATGTATGAAAACGGTGCTGAGCCAATTACATAAGATAAAGTTTCTCAGACTACAAATTTAAAGATTTAATAAATGCACATTATATTTTCAATCTTTATCTATGTGTACATCTTATTTTAATTTCTATGCAAGGTTACTGATTCAGCAAAACAAAAACAATTCCCATTTCATTGCTATATTGAAGAAGCAATCTAATTTGAGGCAAAATAATAATTAAAACTTTCATTCTAAAGAAATGTCTTTTTTTAGTGTTATCCTTGTGTCTTAACTGGAGTTTCAGGATGATAGTTAGACACAGAGGTGACACAGCAGAGCAAAGCCATGAAATTCCTTGCATAGCTGTCATGTTTGGGTCCCTGAATTATTATACCATGAAAATAACATGACCTTTTTTATAAAGCCATGGGAGGGCATTCTAAATGCCATGTAAACTCACAGCTGGAGCTGGTTTATAAACTCACACTAGGCAGGTCAGATCTCCTGCACTGATGATAAACACATACCCCTATGATTTCCCAGAAGGACACAACTTCTCCCTTGAGGTTCACGAAGGTTTCTGCATTTAGAGTATCCTCTTCTCACCCCAGATGTGAGAATCAGCAGTTAGAATAGTGATTTCAACAGCAGCTGGTTTTTAGCAATATCAGGACAGCAGGCCAAGCTCTCCTCTGGTGAAACTCCATTGTCTAGCATTATTTTACCTTTTATTTTAAACAGAATTGGCCCAGGCACCAGACTTTCCAGGCAATGCTGTTGCAACTTTGTGCAGAGACCAGGAAAGAAGAAGATGAAAAGCAAAAATAAATAATATGTGCACATATCATTGACGTGGTCACCTAAATAAATCCAAGCCAGTAAAACAGAAAGATGACAATGCTGAGAAAAAGACAATGTCAGAGAAAGTCAAAAGGCATCTTGATGCTTTATTTCCTTTCTACGCATAAAAAATGATAAATACTTAAAAATACTCAAAGAACTTTTAAAAAAAAAATTTCTTTTCCAGTCTCCATAAAAACTACTAAATCTACTTGAAAACAATCCAAAATAAGAGAGACAAGAAATGGAAGGAGTCCTGGCTCTTATCCTCCCAGTCCATAACCAACACAGTACAATAAGGAATTTATTTCTGGCGCCTGCCTGTATTTCCATGGTGCAATGGAGAACTGCTAACACACAGTACCTCACATCAGCTTAGACACCAGTGAGAGACACAATGCTTGCCAGGATTACAGATAACACCTGGTACCTGGCGATGTGGCTGAAAGCACAACCAGCTCGGAAAGTCACAGAAAAAATGGGAATAAGAACATCCCTGGCAGTGCTTTGTCAAGCCTGGACCAGTTTTTGGTGCAGTGGATGAACACTGTGAGCCTTCCAGCCACACAGAGATGCAAAACCTTGGCTGAGTGCTTTACTTGCTCTCAAAATAACTGCAGCAAGCAAGAGAACAAGCAGCATTTTCTTCAGAACAGTGGGGAATAAACCACAAATTGAGTGCTCTTTTCTGAAGGATTTTTTCAGGATGTATTCATCTGAGGTTTTCTACTGTTATATTTTATAACACTTTCCATTGCTTAAATTTTCTCCTGCTGAAAAGAAATTTTTATTTTACCATGTAAAGAGGTATTTCTGCATCCAGTTGTAGGCTGGACGCATGTTCCCCTTTTATCTTTAGTAGTTATCTCTCAAGCAACAAACTCTTCCAGTTCACTGTTTTCCTCAAAAACAAATTCTGCCAAGCCTCACTCATCATTTTGCTATTCTTCTCTGAATTATTGGCTTGACTTTAGTCATCAGAATCCCCAAATCAAAAAACCTGTATTTGATACATGGTGAGCCAGTGCTTTATGAGGGCTTTTTCCCTCAGTAGTAAACAGACCTCTAGTGAGTCTAGAGAGGTATGTGTGTTTTCTAAACAGAGTACAGTTTGAGGGAAAGGTTGGGAACCAGACATAGGTTTACAAATCCCAATCAATGTAAGATGTTGCATTGTGCCATGTAAAATTTTATTTTTTAATATACACATAATCTGCCTTCTCATCAGTGATAACTAAGTGAAATCAGTTTTTAAGCAGGTATTATCCCTCCTGGTACTTCTGAAACCTGCAAGGAGCTATGGTTAATACCTGCTGGAAGAGAAGATTCTCCTAATTTTGTTGTGCCTTTCCCATTATATTTCCCTTCTATCCTCTACCAAACAAGTAGATCTGACACAAAGTAATGAAGAAAGAAATGAAGAAGTAATATGCTGATCATGGCATGGCATGGCATGGCTGACTATTCAGCATCTCCAAACAAGTGAGCAGGATGCAGAAAACACAGCAACTGAGAAGGAATGGCATTGCATGGTCCAATCCATGACAAATCAGCATGGTGTGCTACTGGAATGCATGACTCAAGAAAAAATATCTGCATTGTCCCATGAAGACAGAAGAAATTAATCCTAAGGTTTGAGGACTACTCTAGGGAGGACACAGTCTTTGGAAGCATTAACACTCTTCCAAAGCTTCCCTAGCCACAGCGGTGGACTTCAAATCTCATATTGCCCAGGCTGTCCATTCCCAAAATGCAATCCCAAATACCTGAATGGAAGAAATTATAGCATCAGTTTTCAGTATGGGGAAAAAAAAAAAAAAAAAAGAGGAAACAATGTTATTCTGGTGTTTTGAAGTGTCTAAGGTCTCTGAAGAAAAATCTCTGATTATTTACAGATTTGCTCATTAAATAGCTATTACAAAAATATTTGCAAGATCTGATTTTCACCTGCTGTTGAAAATCACACCAGTCACTCACAGCAGAAGAGAGGCTCTGGAAGACCAACTCCTAGGGCACCTCTAAGCCCAGCACCTCTCCTTCTCCTTTTCTCTCTCCTGCTTCACAGGCAGCCAACTCCTTGGCTGAGGGCAGCATCTCCATGGAGTTCCCAGCAGCACCTTAGCATGCTGGGGATGCAAAGACCCCCAGGATTTTGTGAGCTCAATTGGGAATGTATTAACTGTGATGGAAGCCATTATTTACAAGTCATTCTACAGCTGTACCAGATTATTAGAGTGGCCATTAAGGGTTTTCAGTAGTCATACATATGCTCTTGGAGTCATGCCTCTGCCCCATCACTGTTCATGATAATAATTGAAAAATGCCCCATAAGTTAATGCCACAATGACATAATAAAGCTGCTTGAAAACTGACTATGCCCCTGACTAAATGCCCTGCAAAAAGTTGCGATGATAAATTTTAAGTGGAAGATTAAATAGTCACAAAAAAATACCAGATTAAAAAACCCACCTAGGCTCACTGAAATATTTGTTTTAACATTTTTTTCTGAACACTGTCAATTGAAAATGAAATTAAATCTATCACTAAACCCCTTAGATGTTTCATGCCACCTATGTCAACCTCTTCAATAAAAATCTCTGTTGCCTTTCTAAATGCCACTGCATGCATAATTTTTGCAATAATCTTGCTTTTATAAAGTCCAACATGAAATGTTCCAGCTGGAATTTTCCAACAAGTTTCTTTCTGGAGAGGCTGAAAGAACGTACTAAATTAAATTTCAAGAAGAAAACAGGGCTAACCACCACTCACAGGGAGGAACTACAGGCATGAGAAAACCACCAAATAGATGAGCTAGTATCTGCCACAGAGCAGTGAATGCCCACATCTGGGAAAAGATCAGTTTAGGCACCCTGCTTGTGTTCATGCTTCTCTGCAAGATAATTATTACAGCAAATGTAGGTATGGCTTCTCTAAAGGGGAAATGCTGTCGGCATGTTGGCATTTCTGTAACAGAGAAAGGCTAAAGGGATTCGGGCATGATTACCTATATTAAAATGAACAGACCTCACACATCCATACAACTGCCAAGCAAAATACAGTAAATTCACGAATACAAGCCGCACTGACTATAAGCCGCATCTCTGGGTGTTGGTAAATATTTTGGTTTTTGTCCATAGATAAGCCGCACACGAATATAAGCCGCTCTGTCGTTCGCAGCGAGGACCCGCGTGCAATTAGTAACAGAGCCACGGCAGGGCGGGGTTTACTGGCTGAGCTAAGGCTGTGCAGGCTCGGCCCGCTAGGGGCCGCTGACGGGGCCAGGTGGTCCAGCACGGTGCTGCAGCTCGGGGCCGGCCGGCGCTGCCACTGGGCTCGGTCACCCTGGGTCGGCGCTGCCCTGCGGTGGCAGGCAGGGACGGAGCTTCCCCTGCTCCTACGGCAGTGGCGGCGGGCGGGGAGGGAGTTTCCCCGCTCCTGCCGGGGCGGCGGCGGGCGGGGACAAAGCACCCCGTCGGCTCCCCGAGCCGCGGCAATGGCTGCGCGGGGCTCCCGTCGGCTCCCCGAGCCGCAGCAATGGCGGCGGGCGCTTCCCCCCCCCTCCCTGGGCCGCAGCAATGGTGGCGCCGGCTTCCCCCCCCCCCCCCGGGCCGCAGCAATGGCGGCGCCGGCTTCCCCCCCCCTCCCTGGGCCGCAGCAATGGCGGCGCCGGCTTCTCCCCCCCTCCCCGGGCCGCAGCAATGGCGGCGCCGGCTTCCCCCCCCCCTCCCTGGGCCGCAGCAATGGCGGCGCGGGCTTCCCCCCCCCTCCCTGGGCCGCGGTAGGGGCGGCCCGGGTCCCCCCTCTCCTTCCCGGGCCGCGGCAATGGCGGCGCCGGGCCCCCCCCGTCTCTCCCCTGGGCTGGGGCAGAGGAGGAAAGAGAGCTCTCCCGCCTCTCTCCCCGCCCCCCGTGCTGCCTACAGGGAGCCAGGCTCCACCCGCGGTGCAACAAAGTAGCGATTTGTAACAATCGCAAAATGCCAACTTTGCAGCTGCTCGGCTCAGCACTCTGGCAGGCACTTCTGAGGTTGTATTAGCCGCTCCTGATTATTAGCCGCATTTCCAGTTTAGGAGCAAAATCTTAGTCAAATTGGTGCGGCTTGTATTCGTGAAATTACTGTATATCTCTTGGTGTGCCTATGCAATGGAGTCTCCCATGAACAGATGTGTAGAGTGCAATGGGAAGCTGCAATGGCACAGGTGCTCATTTGGAGCTGGACTCTCCCCTCTCTCAGTTGTGGATGTTTCTCCCCATTTTTTTCCCTGCAGCCCTGCTAAGGGTATGACATCACTTTAAATCCCAGAGAAACAGCCCTGGAGCAGTTGCCTTCCCACCCACCACTTGGACCAGCAGCAGAGTGGCCAACTCAGCTTCCACTGCTCCTGCGCTGGCAAAGTAGGATGGCCAGGCAGGAAAGTTCTTCTCCTCCTGCTCAAGAAGAAATTTGCCAAGCCAAGACTCCAGAATATCTGAGAGACATAACCAACTGCCTGCCTTATTTACATAATTTCTTTACCCATTTTCTCCACCCTAAAGCTTCACTTCTTTGTGTGTGTGGGGAGAGAATATGACACCAAAACACAGGGAGCAAGCCAAAGTAAGAGCTGTACCTTGGCAAGTACATGACAGGAAAGATAATCTTGTCCTAGTATCATTCACCTTGGCGGACTGCATTATCTTCTTTTCCCATGCCAGTGACCAGCCACATCCTCCAACATCCCTTTGTGCTTTTATGTTCTTACTAGGATTCAGATGCATGAATTCAGTGATTCCAGTATATTTAGTCATCACTTGTAGCTGTAAGCAGTTCCAATGGTAACCTTTTTTTAAAAAAAAAGAAAAAGAAAAAGGGTTTTTTCAATGTTCTCTATTCTTCCCATCAGATACCTGCAGATTCTTAAAAGCTCAGTTTTTGTCTGTCTAACTCAGTTCAGTATTTTTGATAAATCTCAGATGAAACAGCAGTATAACAAGACTAAGAGAAAAAATAGACTACTAATTTTGATCCATTTTTCTGATGTTTAAGAAGGGAGTGGGGACTCAAAAGAATTTTAACAAAGTCTCACTCTTACCAACATTCTGTAGGCAAAAAACAATACATTTCTGAGCACTCCTTTGGGTGAAGAGTCTGTCACATTTAGAATGGGAACCTTAAGCACCAGCGGTTACGCTTGCATTTCCAGTCATGAATAAAAATAAAGTGCTCCTAGGGGAGGAGAAGTACCAGAGGCTGAAGCAAAATTTATCAGAACAGAAAAGTGCCTAGTAAGAGCAGGTATGGAGCTAAGCCCAGCTCCCTTAGCAAGCTGGGCAGGGAACCAGATCTACAAGGGGCAGAGAACCAGCCAGACACTCTGGCTGTGTTTGTCAGGCCAAGCAGCACGTGGGAGATAAGATGTAGCAAAGGTGATGGGTGAGGGCCACGGAGTCTCCAGAGTACAGAACTGGCACTTGGTAGGCAGCCAGAGCAAGCACGGGACAAGAAGCAGACCTCAATGTGAAAGAGCAGTGCTTGTCATACAGGCACACCTTTCTCTCCCTCCAAAGCCTGTCTGGGAGCCACAAGCACCCTGCCAACCCAACCTCCCCAGGGAGCTGTGGGGACACCAGCAGGCTGCAGAGTCAGATGAAGGAGGAAGGCACAATGACCCATTGGCTTTGCTGTGAAGATGGGGCTGTGAGTCCATCAGGCTTGAGGATCTTACTGCAGGATGAGACATGGCTGGCATTCAGGAGCTTGATCTTGATAATGATGTTCAAATATCATCTTTGCCATCCAGTGATGCAGAAGAGGTAAGGCAGTTCCAGAACAAAGCTTTGTTTACCCAGAAGAGGAGATATGGTTTGGGCTAAACAGCTGGTGGTGATCTTTAAATATTTGTCAGCTTCCCCCGTTGTCTCCTGCATTTTCAGTTGCAGCTGTCATAACCAGCAGTACCATCCATCTGCTTTGGAGAGCCTGGCCAAAAGCCCACTCAGTTTGTTGACTTTTGCTTGTAATTTTTTCCTCCCTGATTTTTCCCACCCATTCCTCTGGCACAGGTTTGTGGTTATCTTTCCTCCTCACAACAAAAACAGATTCAGCAGCATCCTCCCCTCAGGCAGGGACAGATTTGCTGCAGCCACCTGTCCTTTACAGCCTCTCATTTTAGCTCTGAAACCAAGTTATTATTTCATAGAACTTGTTTGCCTTTCAGTGGCTGCCCCTGTGGCTCCCCTCCAGCACACAACATCAATTTGCAGGGATTTTGAATGTGCTTTCTTCCAGTCCAAGCCGTTCATGCTGGTGAAGTCATCAGCCCAAACAAAAGAACCAATGCCCCAAAACCACTGTGAGTTTCCATAATCCCTTCCCTAGGGAGTAATGCCCAGTCTCCAGGCAGGATAAAAAGATAAGTCTAGTCTCACATGGCTGCGGCGCAGATTTGAAAATGAAGGTATTATCCTATGATTTCAGTGTGGAGGAAAGACCCTGACTGAGACAGCCAGGACTGGCTATCATTACATTCTCCTCTCAGAAGTGAGGCTCACTGTAGGCTACAGAAATTAGTGGCCACCATGGCTAACACATAATCATTGATCCAGTGAGTTGTGCAAGCGTGGGTTTAACACTTCTGAAAACCAAGTGTGACACTGCTCAGAATAAAATCCTTTCTGTATCAGACAGATATGGCCTGGGCACTGAGTGTGATGTGTCCAGAGCTTCACTCTGACTTCTGTCCATCTGCTCAGGGGAACAAAACCAATCTGAGCCCTACATCCCTGGAGTGGCAGCGCTCATTGCCTCCAAGATGTAAACCTAGAGGCAGAGATTTTTAAGACATTCACAAAAATTCTGTTATTTCACGGGGTCATTCAGGCTGCTTTTCAAAACACCAAGAACTGAGTTTCAGACACGGCACCAAAAAAAAAAAAAGGAAAAAAAAAATCCAGATCAACATTCGGCGAAGGGAGAATAAAATATAATCATACATCATAAAATCATCTCAAACTCAAGCCTCCAAAAATCAAGCACTCAGATGCAATAGTCTGTCGTAAAAATCCCAGTAGACTTAGGAGCCTGGGACTCCAGTTTTAGTTATACAGTAATGAAGTAACCTCTGGTCAGCCTGACATGAACATTTCTGAGCACATTCCCAAATTATCAGCTGTGCGTTATCATAACAGCCACAATGAAAAATTAAAAACTAAACCTGATAGAGCAATAACTAGAGCTGGTAGCAGGTGTATACAACACTACTTTAATTTATAAGTACCAAGATGATGGAAAAAAGCCTCCAGACCACATATGAACATAATTTATAGGAAAATTAAATCACTGACTCATTTGGATTATGACAACATGTGTGCACAGTTGAGAAATGTGCTAAAAGTAATTCAACTTTAAAGACAGGTCTGGTTCAGAGCTTCCAAAGCCAGAATCACCTATTCACAGCCATGTTCCAGGTGAGGGAAACAAGGAGTTCTGAAATTGTGTAGAACAAATACACACAGCCTTGTGGGACTTAGTGCTTGCATTTCTGTCAGAAGAGGACAGGCTGCTAACTTCCCATCCAAAAGGAAGGCAGGCAGGAGGTACAGCATCTTCTCTGGAAACCTTTTCCTTGACATGGTTGTGGGAAGGATCCCTGTTGCTTTAGATGAGCATTACAAGGGGGTTTTTTATTAAGCTTAAGATGGCATTACCTGGAAGAGGGCTGTAACAAAAGAAACACATTGATGGAGAAGATTTACAAAGAAGGACCAATAATAACTTTGGGAATAATCTTGTTAAATGATGTGAGGCTCAGAGTAAAATAGACATGCAAGTTAAGAGGATCCTCCAGGGGCCCAGGTAACCCTCAAGCTTAGAGTAACCCAGCTGAAGCTGACAGAAATGCACCAGGGTGTAATACCACCTACTTATATAAAAATAAAAGATGTATATAAAAATATATGTTTTTCAGGTGACTGTCCTTTTACAAGACATCATTTATACAATAGTTTAGAGGTCAGATTCTTTTAATCCTTACTAGAGGAAGACAAGCAACAGGTAGACCTTCTTTATTGAGGAACTGTCTGAACCAGGGGGTCTAAACCTCTGGGGATTTCTACATTTTATAGATGTTTTTCCAGATAATAGAAGGACTTGTTCCTGAGTGACGATTAAATTATTGGCTTTTGCCTCTGACTTCATCCTGCTGCATTTCATTCTTGCTGCTGGTCAGTCAGTCTGTGAGCACAGCTTTCATCTTTGCAGCCTGTACTGCATCCCTGCATCAGAAAGACAGTTTTATGGAGCTTGAAACAGATGAGCAAGTAGTCCACTTCCTCCTTAAATTGCATGAAAGCACATGAAGCCGTTTCTCCAGCCAGGTTCCAGTTAGAAGGAAATAACGTGATAAAGCCAGCTGCAGGTTTTTCCCCTTCTGTGATTTCACAAACCATCTCCTTTCAGTAAAAATCTGCAAGGTATGGATGAGCTGCTCTTCTGAGCAGCTGCTGCTGTGGGGCCTTGGCAAAAATAACTCTCCAGACTCAATACAGGCATGATCCTGCTCCTGCAGGTGCCACGGGCTGGAGCTGCCCTGTCTCACAGACTGATGTACATAAAATGGCATAGAGAGCTGCCACGTTTCCCCTGTAGCTGTCAGGCTGAGCTTGTCATGAGGGAAGACAGCAGGAAATGAGGTAACGGTGCTGAGGGTCGGGGTTTCTCAGCCTGCTGTCTCTGAGGCTGTTCCACTGAGTCTCTTACAGAGTCCTGGACCTGGGAAGGCAGAGGTGGCCAAAAGCAAAACCAGACACAGTCAAGCTGGCATAGTCAGATTTTACCACCATTCAGCTTTGTCTCTCTTTAAACTTTATCCAAACCAAAAGGTGTCTTTGGAAGGCTTGTTTCAATAGAGCAACAGATCTCAGCCAACATCTCCCAAGAATTTTTGTGCCACATTGTTCACAGCCTCCCCCATATCACATCACATCATCAAGTCACTGGCTGTCACATCTCCTGCTGTCCTGTTAACACTGTCCTTTTCTCATGTAGGGCTGAAGTGGCATCAAATTTCTGGATGGATTGTTTCCACCTAAACATATGACAGAGAACTGTCAGCACAAAGTCAGCTGAGAAAGTCCCTGGGGATTGTTGTTGATTCAGACATCACAATCCTAAGAAAGTTTGCTTGTATGGGGAGAGTCTGATATTTATCTCTGATTCTGTAAGGCGTCTGCACCTTTTACTGTGATTGCTTTTACTGACTCAAATATTTTTAAAAGAAAATAAGTAATTAAATAAAAGCAGGCTGCTATCAGGAACCAAGGAATAATTTATAAACAGTCACCAAAATTTGAACTGATTCTGACACTTCTCTCAGATATTTACAGGAAAGAGAAATTATATCAAATATGCTCTAGAATCTATTTATAAGGGCAAGCTGAGAGATGGAAAATAAGAAACACAGAAACATTACCAAATGGATATAAAGCTATTTCCAGTACCCTCCATATTGCAGCATTTTACCAACAGTAAATACAAAATACAGTTTTGCTTAAACCAAGTCAGCTTATCACATATTTCCTCAAAACTAGACAGTGCCAAGTTATGAGAACTCCTTAATTATCCATGTATGTATATTTAGCCACAGACTCGAAAGGAACTAGTCCTAATAAGCAGAGATTTAAACACTGGCATAGCTTCATTACATGGGCAATAATGCATAAGACAATTACCTGGATTGCAAACAATTGATTTTTATATTGGACATTATCTGATAAATTTTTGCTGATAGTCAGTAACACTGAAGTCAGTTACTCTAGACATGACTGTTAGTTAAGGACTATGAATAGCTGCCTCAATGTAGCAGAGCAGCTTCATCATCCTTTCAATTAGGCAGGCTTTTCTCTGTCATCCCTGGTGGTTTGGAATAGTCTGTAAGTAGGACAGAGCAGTTATCCAATAAATTTAGTTTTAAACAGAAATTATTCATTACTAATAGTGAAACAAAAGCTTTTATAAAATCCTGCACGGAGTAGGTTTTATAGCATAGCAAGTGTCTCATTTCTCTTGCTCACAACTGCAAGCAAGAATTGCCACTTGACAGCAAAACAGTTTATGAATTTTATAAATACGTTAATGAGCTTCACATGATATATATGCATATGCATCTCAGAAACACCTCAATTCATAATCATAAATTTCTTTAATAAAAATCATAATGATCTTTTATCATTGGCACTAATATATAACATTATCAATCTCCTATCCTTATTAACATAAGAAAGCATCCTCTAAATTAAAAACAGCTGATTTTATAATAAAATCTATATATAAATAAGATATTTAACATTCATTGTAAAAGCTGAAACAAGAACACAAAACCTTTTTAATTCTGGATTCAACACAATGTCGGTTTTAGATTTCAACCACACAAATCAACGTCCAGTCTCATAGTTTAAAAAGAGGAAGTCTAAGACCTACGTGAAGTTACCTGACTTTATCTCTGCACATAGCTTTGAGCAAGTGAACATGAAAAGCAGAAGAAAGGAATGTAGAGTTTAGAGGGGTGTTTTTCAAAGGGCTTCTTCAGAGTTCCAGCACATATTGGAGGGTGTGGAAAATAGCAATTGCTCCATCTCCCCCTCTCTCTCTTCCCCCTTGTAAGGAATTAAAGATCATAGTTGCTTGTTTCAAGCACTTATTCTCATTTGTGGGCACAATTTACTGTGGCAGCAATTGTAAAGGAATGTGGTGAGGGCAATTTGCCCACTGAAATTCAAAACAAGAAAAGCAACCTGAGATAACAGAACTAAATTTGAAAAGGATAATAATTTCACTTATAACCCCACCAACAGTAAAGCCACAGTTTTTGTTTTGTGTCAGGATTAAATCATAACAGATCTGTAATCTACTGCCTGGAGAATAGAGTATGGGCTTAATATAAGGATATCTTTCATAAGAACATTTTCTATGAAAACTTTTTTGTATTTTGCATGAGAAGTTTGTACATTAAAAGTTAACTTTTCATGGTGTATGGGATTTCCAAATTGGACAGGAGCATTGTCTACAAAATTCTTCAAACTGTATGTGGATGTGGTTTAGAGAAAAGCCTGTTTTAAAGCCACTGAATTATGCGAACACACCTCCTCAGCAAACCCATTCACACTTGTTCCAGTGTGCAAAGGTAATCAATTGTTGTATGGGACCTCAAGATCACCTTGAGATTTGGTTGATTAACACACATCCTAATATGTGATCTGTTGGGGTTACCCCTCCATGGGATTTAAAAACTGAGAGCCACTGTGTGATTATACAGCTAATTTCAAGACATATTGGGACTCCATCCAGCAGGCACGGTATTATGGAATCCTTCACAACCACTATTCATTAAGGAACACTCTGATCCTTGGGACTCACAGGGTGGGGGCAGTGGCTAATGAGAATTAGTTGATGATTGCAATTGGATTTACATTTTTAATGACTGGAATAGCTATTGCTATGTGGTTACTTGCAGCTTCTGCTGCTTTTGTCTTCTAATATCTGCTACATACACATCACCCCCAAGGGCAACCAGTGACTGACAAAAAGTCCCTGGAAAAGTCTTTGAGTCATGGGGTGGTGTAAGGACTTTGGGATCACAGTTGCCTGTCTCAAACGCTGTTAAGGCCACAGAAGGACTTGACCATGAGATCAGCACAGAACAGAGTAGCAGGATAGCACTAACTCCAAGCCTGGCAGAGCTCAGATCTAGGTAGCACATCCTGGGTAACGCATCCAGACAAAAATTCCTTCCTTGGCAAACCATGTAAAGAAGCTCATGAGCACATCACCTGGAGCACATCACATGAGTGCAAACAAGATCACCTAAAGTTATGGGGCAGGTGGCGCCTGTGACCACCACCAGCCACTGGAGCCCCCATGGAATAAGCCTCTGTGGATACCTGGAACCTGGACTGTAAGCTAAACCACCACAGTGGGACCCTGAGATAAGATAAAGGTGGTAGTATTGTCTGGGTGTTATCTCAGCCCTAGGGTGAGTTTAACAAAGCTGGGGGAGAAGAATGTATTGCTGAAAATGACAGAATTTATGGGCCACAAGGAAAGCCAGCTCAGCAACTGTACTGAAATCAGTTCTGACCAAGTATAAGGTAATTCTGGCAGGGGGAGATCATGACCACCAACTCAGACCATCAACCCAAGAAATCCACTGACTCAGACTGAGCATAGGTCTATTTAGCATTAGAAGCAAGAAAATAATTTAAACAACATTAAGAAGAGAATTGCTTAGCCAATGAGCACTTATCCCTTTGTTTGCAAAAATGTGTAAATAGTGAAAAATTTTGAATGTACTTTGCTCTCTCACAACTGAGAAGCCCAGGGTGAAAAAGGACCAACAAGATGCTGATGGATCCATAGGTGGTGACTATCTTCTGCCTAGTTTGTCTGTCTGTCTCTCTGTCTCTCCTCTCTTTCTGTTTCTTTCTATCTCTCTATCTCACATTCAATGATAAATTGAATCCATACTGTTGCCTTCAACATGTGCCCACATTTGCACCTTGATTTGGGCAGAGGCAACTCTCAGTGACCAAGTCATGACATCCCTCCCCACAGAGCACAACATCCCCATTAGGAGAGCTGAGAAGCTGCTCCAAAACAAAATCATGTACCACCCCAATAAGTGTGGTCATCCTTCATCACATTGTTCTTCTGCGTCCCGTTTTCTATGTTAATTTTTTATCATTTGCTTGATCTTTGATTTGCTATAGCAGACTGATCTCAAGCAGACAATGGTAAAATCCATCACCTTCCACAGGCCAGCAGCATCCTGTGTAGCCTTCCAGAAGGTCTGTAACACTACTGCAGACCAATATCACAAAAGCAGAACTGTGCAAACAGATCTTGAATGGCCTGATTTATGCCCATATGAATATTTGTCCTTCCTCTCACACTCTGCTGCGGTACCTCCACCTCCATCAGGTCTCCTCAGACCAACCATTCCTCAGACAGAGGATCCTGAGTTACCTGTTTTGCTGCCAGCTGTATGAACTTACTTTTCTTGCTGTTCTTTTCGAAGTATCCAAATTGATGTGTAGTTTCTGGTCTTCATCCTTTATGTGCAGCCTATTTCACTAGCTCAGTAAAATGCTGCTTTTCATGTCTAGTAAGATCACATACTTTTTTTTAAAAAAGCCCTTTGAAGAGCAGTGGTTTAAATGCAAGTCTTTTCTATTTCTACTTTGATATTATTCCCCTATTCTTAGTCATTTCTACTCTCTCTCTTACATCGTTAATCCAGAATTTAAAGATGCAAGACAACCCATGAAATTAAAAGTAATTTTCATGCATCAACATGGCTTTTTTTTATTGAAGTGGTTTTTTAATTTTTTATAACATTTTGAGCTGAAAACAGCTAGAATGTAGGAGCCTGATCAAATGGGTGTTAAAATATAATCCTCAAAACTTCTGCTGAGGTATGGGGAAAAACGAGGAAAGAAAACTTCAAAGACTAATAAACAAAAGATACCAGTGTAGCAGCAGCCATATTTTCCTCTCCTGAGGTCAAATCTCATCTTAGTAAAGTTAATGGAAAAATCAGCATCAACTTCAATAGAATTTCTCCCCTGACTTGGCATGCTGTGGATGTGCCATGTTATCACGGTAGGATTAGACCCTTAACACCAGCTCTTCTGCTGGCAGCCCTTAGCACAGGTTACTGCAGCTACAGAAGATAATGGTTTTCATCTTTTAGACATTTAAAAATGTAAAATAATTGCAGTCCCACCTGAAAAATTCACATGTATGTATTGTGCTACATCCCATGCTATTTAATCGCTCATTAGGTATACTTTAGAAGGAGCTGGAAACCACTAGCAAGATTTACTTTCTACCACAGGCTCTCTTTGAAAGCTTCCACTTGCTGACCATGGCACTTTGCCATTTCACCACTCATCATCAAGATGGTGTCAGAGAGCAAGTATCTCAGGATGTATCACAGAAGGACAATATTTTTTCATGTTAGATCTAATTTTGAATCAGCATCTCTACCATGTAAGCTCTAAAGGAAAATAAATTTAATAAGAGCCATCTGTGACATAAAACTGCAGAAGAAATAATTAAGATTAGTAGCAGACTTGGTTTCTGAATGAA
The DNA here is from genome assembly GCF_009819885.2 of Catharus ustulatus. NCBI lineage: Eukaryota > Metazoa > Chordata > Aves > Passeriformes > Turdidae > Catharus > Catharus ustulatus. The sequence continues at coordinate 40,697,290 of NC_046221.1, read as the reverse complement.
GATATACAGTGTATAATGCAGGTTTATGAATCCACTTTATCTAAATGATTAGTAGCTCACTTTTTTGTTGATGGCATTTAGGACATGAAAAATCATGCTGGTGTATTAACCATTTGATTAACAACTTTTATGATTAAAAAAATAAGAAAAAGAAAGCATTATTCAGTTCTCTGACTCAGAGAAAAACTATAAATTTCAGATACATAAATGCAATTAAGAATTTCGATGTGATAAACGGAGAGAGGCAAATCCTCACATTCATGGAGCTTATTTAAACCTTGTTCTCTGGAGTCTTGGAGAGTATATTTAGCTTTTCATTTTCCTTTCAGAAATTTCATTTCAGAAGCACCTTAGGAACAGTTATTTTTGGCCTACACATATCATTGTAGGGATGCCAGTGCTAATCTACTGACAAAACCACTCAAGGATGCCCTGAAATTAAGCTCAGAAGATGAGAAAGGGCGTACAGAGTTCCTTTTAGATCCTCATCCTTCAGAAGTTTAAGTCTCTGCTTTACAGTGAGTGCTTTCAAACAGTCTATACCATCTTCACCACCTCCAAAATCTTTTATTATGCATAATTTTCTATGTGTATTGAGATATGTTTTAGTGTTTCTAAAGTTATACTTTCCTCATCTTAAGCTGCCAGTGAAGTTCAATAGAGAACACAGACTTTAAAAAGTGATTAGGGTCTGCAAGTATTTGCTTAATTTGCTTAAAGATCACCTCCATTCTTTGAGAAGGTTCAGAAATGTGTCTGCCCTTCATATGTCCTGTAATCAGACAGTAATATATTCCATAATTTTATGCTCCAAAAACTTCTGGAAGCAGTATTGAACAAAAGACCTTGCAATTGGCTTTTAAAAATGATACAATTACAGCATTGTTTTACACGTGAAAAATGAAGGTTATTCTTCAAGGCCATGTATTTCATCCTGCACTGTATGAACACACTGTAAAACACATTGGCACCCCAAAAAGAATGGGTGAAAATTTTCTTCTGTTGCATAAAGCGGCTCACTTGAATTGATCAAACATTACAAGCTACACATGGATTTCATGCTACTTAAGAATCTCAATTATTTAAACAGCCCCAAATCCAATAGCCTACTAGGTGCCTGCAGCTCCTCATTCATATTTGTATTAATTCATATTTAGAGCTGGGATGAAATACAAACTGTTCAAATCCAGGAAACTCATTCCCGAATAACTCCTCTATATTCAAATAACGTTCATCTGAAAGTAACACAAAACTTTTCCCCAGCTTTAGTTTATCATTTACACTTGTGCTTTGAGTATCTAAAGGTTTTAATTCAAGGCTGGTGCTGCTATCTAGTATCAGTAAAACCAGGAGGGGAAGAAGTTGATGCAGACTCTGTAGGATGGCAGATACATAAATAAAGCTACATTTCAGCAGTTCTGTACTTTGGAATGATCACCTGCCACATGAATGAACTACTGCTAAAACAAATTTGAAAGATCACATGGCAAATATTTATGCCTAATGAATATGTAGCTTAAGAGAAATATCTAAATTTATACCTTGGTACCCAACAAGATTATCCTGAAAAGCATGTCTTTCAATAAAATTTTAAAAATCATTATTATATCAATTTCAGTATTCTGTTATACCATCAATTAGCATTAGCAACAGAAATTTTTTTAAAGGCAATTAAAGATTCAGATTTTTTTTCCTCATTTTCTTTTTGTAATATTTTTCACTGCATGACTAGCAATCCTCTTTTCTTGCAGCAGATTTGTTTGAATGAACAATATTTATTTAGACACACAGTGTCGTCCAAGGGAAAGTACTCCAGGCTGGATCTCAGGAGGCCACAGGTTTTACTACTTACTTTGCCTCTGACCATGTGTACTTTCAGTATATCTCTCTGTCCCCATTTTCCTTGTTTCCACCGTCAGAAGGTCAAAATATTTGGAGAGAAGCTGTCACATTTTGTGTGCCCTCCTCTTGCCAGGCTCTACAGTAATACCAATCTATGTAGTAAAACTTGTTCTTCCCCCTGAATTACTAGCACCTGAGTGCAAGATTGTGTTTCTAGAGAGAAGCCAATTCAAGATTAGGCTTTTAAGAATTAAAAAGGGCTTTTTAGGCCACTACTCTATAAAGTATGAACCTTTGTGCTCTATCAAGGTGTAAGTGCAGTATGTGGCATCCTGTTCTTATTTAACCTCTTTTAGACTCACTCTCTTTTAACATACTCTTACCAGCTCTATCAAGTTTTATTTTCCATGGTGTAACAGCACAGTCTCTCACAAGAGTTCTTGCCTTGCACCCATCCTAGTAGAGCATTTGTACCTGGTTTCCCTAGGATGGTTTATAGCACCCTTTTTTCGAAATCAATAACCAAAGCTGGTTCTTGCAAAAGAGAAGATTGCCAAGACAGAAAAAATAATTATGTAAAGATCTATGAATTCTGAACTGCAGTTGCCCAACTCAAAAGCATAACAGCTGTGTATTTACACTGAAGCCTGTGGCACCTTTAGGAAGCTTGTCCTTGGCATTAGTCTCTCTGATGTCAATCCTTAGGCAGGATCCTTATTAGACCAGTTAATCTGTGCTGTCCTTTTACTTTGTCTCCCTGGAAACACACGGATTGCAGACAAATGGAAATACCCCAACTGCAGGCGGGGTTGGATAATTACACTGCCTCAGTATTTGTCTATCAATACATGGACTGTTTTGAGATACCAGATATGCAGAGCACTCTTTGGTTTTAAAGGAGACTGGTTGCTTGATAATTCTTAAGATCACAGAAAAAAACCGAGATTTAATTTGTCTACTCTGTGCATCAACATCTACCTTTAAAGTCCCTCCCCTTTATGCAGTGTAGAATTTAGAGTAGAGTAGAGTAGAGTAGAGTAGAGTAGAGTAGAGTACAGTAGAGTACAGTAGAGTACAGTAGAGTAGAGTAATCTTGAGTTGGAAGGGACCCACAAAGATCACTGAAGTCCAGCTCCTGGCCCTGCACAGGACATCCCGAACAATCACACCATGTGCCTGAGAGCACTGTCCAAATGCTTCTTGAATTCTGACAGGTTTGGTGCTGTTACCACTTCTCTGGGGAGCCTGCTCCAGTGCCCAACCACCCTCTGGTTGAAGAATCATTTCCTAGCATCCAATCTAAACCTCCCCTGACACAGCTTATTTCCACAGTAAATGAAAGTTCATTTGCTCCTGGCTTTGAAAAATATTACCATGTTCTCTAACGAAATGGCACCTAGGAGAATCCCAGTGGAAATCACAAGTTTGAGCAGCTCTTGATATTTTGTTGCCTTTGAATCTTGGATTGATCTTAACCGTAATAGTTCCTCCACAGTATTCATTATTGTCATTCTCATTCCAATAATACAAGCTTTAAAAAAATTCAGTATTTGAACCTCTGCATTCCTAGCACGCCAAGAGATAGCAACAGAGAACACAAATACACTGAAGTCACAAAGATTTTACCTATTGTAGAAGTCAGGGTTGGGGGATATTGTGATTTTGGCTTTTTTCAAGCTCTATTTCTTACCTCCCAACAGTGTGTATCTGTATCCAGCAGATGTACTTACAGTAATTTCACGATTATAAGCCGCACCATTTTGACTAAAATTTTGGTCCGAACCCGAAGTGCGGCTTATAATCAGGTGCGGCTTATATATGGACAAAGAACAAAAAGTTGCTGTTCTAGTTTGGAGGACAGGTGTCTGCTGAGAAAGGCAGGAACTTCTCTTTGAAATGGAGAATGTAAACCCCCTCTCTCCAAATTATTATAATTTGGAAATCAAGGGGCTTTCAGGCAAAAATATGGGAATTAGGAATAACAGTTCTTTTCTAGGGAAATCAAAATAGAAATACAGCACTACAAAGAAACAAACTCCAAACCCTGACACAGTCAGAGTACAACCTGACACCCCGTCAGGCAGGGTGTTGGTAGCAGTCCCATTAAATGGTGGCTGCATCCTCCTGCAGTGACAGATGTGGCTCAGTTGGAGCAGTGCTCCTGTAGAAGGTGCAGTTTCCCTCTGGAGGTCCAGTGGTGAGGTGGAGAAATCCGGTTTTCCTCTGGAGTCCAGTGGAGAAAGGGGCTACCTTAGTGTCCCAAAGCCTCTGTTTTTATCTTGGTAAGAAATGTTGGGCTCTTCCCCCTGGCTGGAGCAACTTCCAATGGGATGAAGTAATTTTATCAGTCACACAGTGGGACTCAATGGGCCATTAGCAGACAATGACTCGCTGGAGGAAGGATGGGTTGTGAAAAGATAAAGAACAATGCCCAACCTGGTTTCAGTGGATGGTCCATTAGCAGATTATCTGCCATTGAGATAAGGATCACTGTCCCCACTCTCAACAGATGGTGATAGAACAGATACCTTTTATCACACTCTGTATTGTAACATGTGGCTTATAATCAGGTGCGGCTTATGTATGGACAAAAAAACAAAAAGTTGCTGAAACCCAGAAGTGCGGCTTATACTTAGTGCGGCTTATAATCGTGAAATTACTGTACTCCTTTTCGCAGATCTTCTCCCTCCTCTCTTTTCGCACTGGTCAGCTTGTGCTTCCTCTTGTGCAATTGAATTTGGCAGGTGCAAGAGCACTTGTTTATGCTGTACACAAGCTGGGGAATGCTATTTTGACAGCTGATAGTTCTGCAGCATCCTTGGAGGCTTTTAAAAGCACATAGAAAACTTCATTATTTACAGAGCTTTACAGCTGGGATGCACAAATCATCCATGGCCAATTTGTCAAAGGAATATTTGACTGCATTTTTAGGTATCCACCTTGTGCAGACTTTGCACAAACAGAGAAAGGTATTTTGTCTCATCTTGCTATTTTGGGAACTTTAAAATTCATGTTCCTTCATTCCTCCTCTGTGCTTGATTTTGTTTTTCATTGGGTGGTTTGAGGAAGGGGGTGTAGATTGTTGGAGGCTTTGTTTTGTTTGGCTGTTTCATATGCTTTGGTCACTTCAGTGGGTGCAAGATGAAATCTGGGTTTTCATCAGCTCCATTCAGCATCAGAAGACAGTCACAGAGTGGCCATGATACTCTGAACATGTCCAGGATATTGTGTAATATTCCAGCCTTTCTTTTTGTGTTTGCAAACCCACAGTTTTTCCAAGGTTTTAGCAGCATAGTATAATTTGTATTACTTCTAAGATTTACTTCCTCTCGATCATTACCATCTCAGCCAATGCTGCTTCTTGCTCTTCTTCCTCCTTCCCAGCCAAACAATATTTTATGCCGAGAGATGTGCAGCTGCTCATGTTTTCTCTTTCCCTATGTCTCCATTCCCCTCACCTCCCTTATCTTAGAGAAACATTAGGGACTGATTTTTAGCAAACACTCACAGCCTGTATACAAATTAGCAGGAGCAATGGGTGTTCAGCTGCTTTGAACCATCAGGCCCTACCTGCATATTTGTGATGAGCTCATTGATTGAGGAGCTAAGCACCTGCACCAGGCTGATGGTGTCAATTCTGGTGATTTTATTTCCGGTCTGAGATTATGCAACGGGTTTAATCAGTGCTTCTGGGAATCTCAGTATTCATCATGGAACTCTGGCCCTCATGAATCTAGAGACAAACTCAAAAATACCATCCAGGTGTCAAGGCAGGTCAAAAATCTATTCCAGAATTCTTTGTTTGATGAAGTATTAATTTAATCCATTTCTTTGCATACAGAGGACACAACCCATGGTGCTTAAGACTTGCAGTAATGCAAAACTTCAAAGTGATTTTCACTTTGTTCTCTGTGCCAGTGGAAAGTATACAAGGTCTCTATTATAGAAACTGGGAAAATATTCATACTGAGTGGTGACTTCGTTTATTTAATGTTCATTTAAAATAAGCCCATAATACTTATGTAATCAAGTGTTCCATAAATACTCAAGCAAGCTAAGAATCTGGCAGGAATGTTCACTGACTTCTTCTGAAGAGTCTAATATTTATCATTCACACAAATCCTCCCCAAAAGCCTGATCCACATCCAACCAGGAAACTGAAGCATGCTGTCTAATTTATAGAACCATCTGAAATCTTGAGTATGGTATATCCATAACAAGCTAGGCATGTATATTGTACACACATATAATATAAATCTAATATTATTCATATAAATTACTTGGAAATTAACCTTGGGCAGAGAAGGTGTAAGATTTGTAATAAGTTTGCAGACAACTTGTAAATAGAAAGAGCTTGGTTTGACTAGATACTTATTTTCTCAGCTCAATTTTGTCTTAAAGAAAATATCATATTTTCTTCTCTGTGGGTTTTTATTGGATATAAATAGGTCTCACAAGGTTGATCTAACTGCAAAATAAATAAAGGACCTTCAGCAGTTTCCTTAACAACATGATAATGGCACAAACATGGCAGTGATGTTTCTGGCACTTGCTATTTTGAGAGGTTTTCATCTCCCTTGAAATGAAGAACCCAGTGGGAAACAATAAGCAAAGGTTTCTTGTGGACAAACAGACACTGCTGCTAGTGGAGAGGAGCCTCACCTTGACTTGCAGAAGTGTCCATCAGACCCATGCACTTCAGGTTTGTGATCTGTCTTGCCCTGGTGCTTTCATTAGGCTTCTCCTGGGGCTGCTGCTGCTAAAACACAGCTATTGGGAGTTGCCAGAGTAGTCATCTCTCATTACCTGGGATGGTACTCGGGGAAGAGAAAGGGCTCTATTCCATCCACCTCCTTCACTGGGAAGGCAGGAGGTAGGACAGCTGCGTAGGACTGCTCTCCTACAGTGTTGCAAGGTTGTGAGAGACCTGGCCCATGTCTAATGTTTGGTTACTTCTGTTGTGTTGGTGCTAGGAACACCCTCAGCCAAATGTTTCAGATGCAAATGTTTATACAATGGACCATAAATCACATTATATGGAAATGTTTTTTCTCTGGATTGTTTTTCATTAGTGCGAATTAAAATGCAAAGAATAGGATGGTTTAGAGGGATGGGGGTTTTATCCTGTTTTGTAGTAAACAAGGCCATTTTTCTCTAATTCTCTATTTGATCTGTAGATAACTGATTGTATGTGCGACTGTATACGCTCTGGTTCAGTTGTACAATTGTGTATTCTAAATCACATCTGGTGTAAATAGTACTACTGACAAAAAAAAAAAAAGAAAAAAATTCTATTTCTAAAATGTGTTTATTCTCTGAGCTTATGTTGGATAAACTTCAAGCTATGGCTTTGTACATCAAGGAACTTGATTTGTTTCCTCACTGTGTCTCATGTAAGGAGCAGACCTGCATAAATAAATGCAGATTGAGTGGGAGATAAATGTAATCATTTACCAACCATCCCACCATGATGGAAGAGAAGTTTATATATTGGCAAAATATAACATCTTTCTTTCCTCCTCCTCTTCCTGCTATTTTTCTGTCAAACAGACACTATTCCCCACTCACAAATACTGAGACTGACTCTCTGACTTCTCTTGGGGTGAGAACTCTGCTTCATGGATCATGATTGTTTCCATCTCAGCCAGTGCTGAAAGGACTCCAGAGACAGGCAGGGCAGAAGTGCAAACTCCTCATCCTGCCCTCAGTAATATTTCTACTACTATGTGTAAAGAATAATTTTTTAAAAAAATCTTTAAAAAATACATTCCTGTGGAAGAAACAATTATTTTTTAAGCCAAGATGGGAACTTCATTGTCAACACTCTCTGCCATTCCTATTTCAGTTGCTGTTTCTTTTTGCATTGATTTTTTTGTAAACTTTGTGACTAGTAGCAATTAGTGACCCTTGCCTGGCAGCAATGAGCATTAAAACAGGTATTTTCTGAAATAGGGCAGGTGGGGACAAATGAAAAATCATCCATAATGAATCCAGACCAGGTTTTAATGTATAGAAAAACTTTAAAAAATCTGTATAAATTAACTGAGCTTGATCATAGCAGTAAATTTTTCTGTCCCACAGTGTGAAATTCCTGAGCATCCAAGGTCATCACGGGAAGAAACACTCTTCTCAAGCAGTATTCCACAGGTCACATCCCTTGAGAGACATCTCCAGGCACAGCCCTTCCTGCAAATTCTCTTCATGTTACACTGGGCTGGGTATCATGCTCTGTGATTTTCAAAACACAAGAAGGGAAAGCAACCTGGATATGCCTGTAGGAACATTTCTTACAAACCTGATAAATCCTACAGGAAGAAAATCCCATGGAATCCCAGTGACAAGTGAGCAGGATTGAGACCAGGATTTAGATGTCTACACGTGACCAGACACCAATTCAGACCTCTTAATCCATTTTCCAGATCAGAATCCTGATCCTCCTCCCTCAGCTCCTACCTCCTGAGAGGGACTAAGATTGAGTAGACAACTCTGTGGAATGTAAGAAAAAATTCCCTTAATGTGCTTCAGAGAGCCACAAATGCACTTACCACAGCACAGGAGATTTAGATAAAATATCCCTTGAAGGTATTTTTGAGAAAGGATATCTTAATACTCAAGCACATTTTAGACTTGTGATCACTGAAGTTACATAGAAAAGTTAGTTTATGCAGAAGGAAGAGGTTTGTGAGGAGAATGGAGTATCTAACTGTGGTGACAGCTAGAGGAAGGAGCCCACAGCACAGCTGATTGCCACCACACAGTGCAGCACTCTGCTACCTGATTAGATGGCCAAGGTAGCCATCAGTAGCCTTTTGCTGCACTGCACCACTGATTGCAAATGGGACAACTCAAAACTTCAAATTGCTCCGACTTGCCACTGAGTACCTGTTATCTGCTGTTAAGAGAGGGTTGATTATCATGTACACGGAAAGAGGCATAAAAACAGTAGGTTGGCCTGTATAGGGTATTTTTTCTGCTGCATTGTAGAATCAGTAATAGAATTTCCTGAAATTATGGAAGAAACCCATGAGGATCATTGAAATCCAACTTCTAGCCCTGCACAGGACAGCCCCAAGAGTCACACCCTGTGCCTGAGAACATTGTCCAAACACTTCTTGAACTCTGCTAGGCTGGTGCTGTGACCACTTCTGTGGGGAGCCTGTTCCAGTACCCAAACACCCTCTGGGTGAAGAATCTTTTTCTAATATTCAACCTAAACCTCCCTGACACAGTGCCATGCCCATTCCCTCGTATTCTGTAACTAGTCATGAGAGAGCTCAGTGTCTGCTTCTGCTCTTTCCCTCATGAGGAAGTTATAGACTGTGGTGAGGTTTCCCTTCAGTCTCACCCTTCTCTAGGCTGAACAGATCAAGTGGTTTCAACTGTTCCTCATAAGGCTTCCCCTTTAGATCCTTCACCACCTTCATAGATCTCTTCTGGATGCCCTCTAATAGCTCAATATCTTTTTTGTATTATAGCCCAAAAACTTCCCCCAGCAGTCAAGGTGAGGCTGCCCCAGCTCAGAGCGGAGAAGGACAATTCCCTCCCTTGCCCAGCTGGTGATGCTGTCCCTGATGCTCCTCAGGACAGGGTTGGCTCTCCTGGCTGCCAGGGCACTACTGACTCACATTCAGCTTGCCATCAACCAGAACTCCCAAGTCCCTTTCTGCAGTTTTGCTCTCCAGCCTCTCATTCTCCAGTCTGTCCTTACATCCAGGGTTGTCCCAGCTACAGATTTCTCCATTTGTCTTTGTTAAACTTCATACTGTTCACGACTGCCCAACCCTCTAATTTGTTGAGGTCTCTCGTCTTTGAGGGAATCAACAGCTCCTCCCAATTTAGCATTGTCAAACTTGCTTAGTATCCCTTCCAGTCCTGCACCCAAGCCATTTATGAGGATGTAGAAGAACACACAGGGCTGTGGAGCCCTGCAGGGGACAGGTCACTAGTCTGATGTCCCCCCATTGACTACAATCCCAAACTGTGAGCCAGTTTCTCACCTGAGATTTACCTGTAACCCATTTGTTAATTCTGCCTCACCAGGAGCCCTGTGCAGCATCAGGAGACACACATGACCCTTCTGCCTGGGAAACTTCATTTGCCAGGTGAGAAACCTTCCCTTGACATCTTACTGGAAGACAGAGGTGAGCTCAGGAGGTCCATAGGACAGGAGAGCAAAACAGGGCAGAGAAGAAGACATCAGCAATGTTTGGATCTTGCAGAGGGTGTTCCAGGACAGGCTGCAGGCTAGCTTGAATGCTTGGCTGCCTTTTGAAGCTTGGGGAACTACCTGAGTATGTAGAGAAAGGATCCCACAGGATCCACAGAGTACAGATGAACTGAACTTGTTATCCTTTTTGGTGGCCTGCAGGCTGAAGCAGTTCCACTGAAAGCATTTGTTGGCATCCTTTATCTCTAGGTGGCTTTGAGAAATGCTCAGAACAAAGTGCACCCAATTCTCTTAAGTCCCCCTAGCCCTTGAGCTTTCACACCACAAGGCTGCCCTGGAGACCACTAAGCCTTCATAGCTCAAATATTTCTTTCCCAAATCTCATCTCATCCTCATCTCTCTTCATATCTCACAGCTCTCTCTCTCTCTTAGAGATTTCAGCTATAGGCAGCCGCAGCTGAGCTATACAGCTGTACTGCTCCATTAGTTGCCATTTGTCTACGGAGTTGCAAAACCATCCAAATGCTCACTCCTACCTTTGAGCAGAGCCACAAAATCTCGAGACTTGAACCATTCTTAGGACCACGAGAGGTACTACTTAGCATTGTTAAGTAATGTGAAGCTCAGCTGACAAAGTCAAACAGCTTGTAGTTGTCTGTCCATACCCATCAGCTGAGTTACATTGGTACTGTCTTTATTTTGGGTGTAATCTTTCATATTATTTAAAAACTAGCAAATAAAAATTAGTAACTAACAGTACCAAGGAGACAAGCTCAGTCCAGAAGCCCAGCAGATCTCGGTTGACAAGGTCTGTCCACAAATTACTGTTCTGTGTTTGACTTCATGTCTGGAATGAGAGAGACAGATATAAAGCCAGGGTGGGAGGGAGTTCAGCACAAAAAAGTGAAGAATAATTCCTATTTTCACTGGTGCATTGCCTGGGGAAAAAAGATTGGGAACCTTGTTTGAAGCTGCACTCCCCCTGCAAGCATCACCACTAGCTGTGCAAGACTTACTGTGAGCCAGTTGTAAAGCTCCTCCACATCAATCCCCAAGGGCACAGAAAATACTGACTCAGCATACGCACATCTACCACTGTCAGCCAGGAGAGGGAGTTCAGAGAAGGAGGGAAAATAAAAAACCAAAACTCCCCAGCTTTCAAAACTGTGTCTACAGCAAGCAATCAAAGGCAGCTCTCCTGAAAGGATTCCCTGCAGGGAGCACAGAACAGAAGCAGCAGTGAGTGCAATAAAGCAGCAAAGTCAATCCCTAGTGCTGCAGCCATGGTAAATGCCTAAGGATGGCAGCTCTGGAGCACCTGTGTGGTAAAGGCACATTCTGTGGTGCTGCTCTTAAATGTTTGACAAAAATGCTGGGAAGAAAACACATGTGGTACAAACTGGGCTCATGACACTGGCAGGCACTCTTCCATTTTAGAAAGAGAGATAGCAGAAAAGAAACACGTGTTTCTGCTTGTGCTCATAAATAAAACACAACATATGTCGATGCATAGCCTGTAAATACTAGATAAGAACATACTGTAAAGTAAGACAAACTTTGTTTCTGTCAAAAATTTATACTTGCCCAACTCAACAAAATGGAGCATCAACCTTGCTTATGTGGACCCCCGCAAAATTTGCAGTGGAGGTGCTGCCCCAGAAAATTGGGTTAAGCCCTTCTAAAATTGGTTTGCTTTCCTTCTGTACTTTCCATCACTTCCTTAGAAACAATTTTTGAACCTTCAAGGGTCAGTGGACCATAGTTTAAAAAAACATTGCCCCAGAAAACCTGATCACAGTCTCAGGCCTGCTCTGTCAAGCATTTCCAAACACCAGAGATCATATCCTACCTCAAAAGGCTTTGCAATAAATAAACGAGATGGAGAGAGAGTAGACACATGAAGTGGGAAGCACTGAGAAGAAGCTCCACTTGCCTGAGGCCGTATGGGTCACTAGCAAAGCTCCTGTTCACTTTGATGGTGTGCAACTCCCCTTGGAGTTATAAAAGCCCATTTCTGTCCTGGGGCAGCAGCTCAACTGAAGGAAAGTGAGTGAGATTCACCAGGCAGAGCCACACTGTGGGTTTCAGGGGGTTTCCATTTCTCTCTGCCCAACCCTTCCAGGTTTCACACACTCATGCCAGGCACTGCCACAACAGTTTAAAAGCACTTTTGTGTTTTCTGGGGTTTCCTGTAAATCATTTTCACTTCAGCAGCCCTTGAGGAACAACATCAGACAATGCAGCTTCCCAGGGCATTGAGCTGCTGTAAGACATGCCCATGCTGAGAGGAGAGACCCAAGGACAGAAAATGAGTTTGCTGCTGCTGCTGCTGCCAGGTCTCTGCTCTTAGACACCCCTAATAGAGAAAGGCACTCCAAATACCAACTGAACATGCTGTCTTTTCTCCAGCTCAACCACTCTATAGGAGACAGCAATGCAATTTAATAGTAACTGGAGTAGATGATGCTATGTCCTGCAGAGATGTCTTTGCATCTCTTGAAGCCATATTTCTGGCTTTAAAATGCTTTCTTCAGTTGCCTCAGAATTATGTATATATACAAGCTATGTAAATATATGAGTGTTTCCATATGTACATAAAAGGCCAAATTACATGCAAATTATATTAAGATGTCACCTGTGGAATGTCATTCTGGACTACCCCAGTGTGAGAAATTCACACAGAACCATCAGCTGTGGAAGCTCCATGCAGAGGTGAGCTTGCTGGGCATCTGTAGAGCAGGGATCCAGTGGAGTTGTATGAAGAGTTAGCTCAAGCAGCAGGAAATAGTATCTGGCAGTAGGTTCCATCCAGGGATGCAGTGATGTTTCTCTGGATCTGAGGGGAGATAGCCATCACTGGAAACAAACTGAACAGGAGAAGTACAATTTAGAAAGGTTCCTGAAATAGCAGGCAGAAGAAACAATGAAAGACAGAAAAGATTTCCCCATTTCCAGTGAGAGGCATCCTGAGACTGATGCCCACAGAGACACCCTGGGTCAAAACAGGGAGAGGGAGAGACACTGCTTTACCCTTTGTCCTCTGTATTTCTCTGGCTGCTGAGGACAGTCAGAAAGTGAAGCAGGCGGTGATCCCAGAGCAAGAATTTATTGTGGCCTCTGTCCAGTCTTTTCTGGTTTTGATTTCCAGTCAGAGCCCTTTTTGGATTCTGAATCTGAGCACAGCTCACTCACACACTTGATAATGTACTCAGTCATGGAACAGTTACCTGAGACAGCTCAGTTCCAGTGGAAATTAAGCCAAAATGAAATGGTGTTGCATGATATATTGACTCAGAGGGATAGGCTGATGCTAAGGACAACTTTTTAACTTTTATTCGATGTGTTTGTGTTGGGGGAGTTTTATCAACGAGAGTATGAAAAACTAGATCATGACTTTTCAAGGTACTCACAGAAAAAATATTTTACTTGTATTATAAAACACGCAGATGCTTTTGTGCTTATTTAAACCTGTGGCAATCAAGTAATGGAGCAATTTTGTTAAAACGTAATGCTAGAAATAACTTTCCAGCTCATTTTTGGTAATAAAATGCAGATTGTTTTAGGAACCCAGAAATTTATACTTACTTATTGTTGATCATGAAATTTAGCAGAGTTTTAGCAGTTACTTTTTAAGTTAAGCAGACAGCTAAAAATTGCCTGTTTACCCATTCTGTTTTCTGATGGTTTTCTTTGAATAAAATGTTGGAAAACATGCTTAATTTTATAAATATAGATTCACTGCAAAAGATGTGGCATTAGAGAGGCCATTAGAGAGGCCTACCTTTGTTCTGTGAACACTAAAAGGTACATCTGACCATAAATGAACTGTGGAATTACATATAAAATACCACAAAAGTAGGACTTGAATGTATGCAGTTGACAAAGAAACAATTTACCATAAAATATCCATGAACACAAAAACATTTTGCTGTAGGAACCCTACCAGAGAGTGGGAGCAGTTGAAAGAATCTTACTGGTTGACATCATGGTTATTTTTACAGCTCCCAGTAATTTTTTTACAATTTACCAATAACTCAAATATAACAAAAATTGCTATAAATATGATATTCGCTGATGAAGAGGAAAACCTGTAGCAGAAATGTGTCAAATATCTTACAAATGAATGTCAAAGGAAATTAGAACTTTTCTCACAGGTTGTTATATTTAAAAACCAGGAGCATTTTGGCACAAGAAAGCAGTAACATGAGCTTTGCAGGTAATACTGTAAACCTTTTCAGTTATTTTAGGGCGCTGCATGAGAAAAAAACTGTTTGCTTTGTGGGCCGTAATGCTGGATGGTCTCTGATTTTGTACTTCCTGCGCTCAGAGAGCAACTGCAGCAGAGCTGAATAACCTCACACAGCACACCCATGGGAGACATCAAATCAAGCCCTCCCAAGAACAAGCATGTTGCAGATCTATTAAAGCACAGTTATAAACAGATTTTCTTCTATAGAGGAATAGTTAAAACTGAAGATGTTGACCATTGTTTCTGGAATTGACTATGATAGTGTGATCAAAATTAAGAGCAGGTTAATACATTCGTGTTACCAAACTTGTTAAATAACAAATACCCTGGTAACCAAGCCAAATAAAATCAACTGCTCATGGGAATATATCATTCACTTTTTTCTTTTTAATCTTGCTATTTTATTAACTCCCACATATAAAGATAAATAGATTGTAAGCCTATCTATATAGATCTATATAGGGAGATCTGATAAAGCTTATTTTCACATATTATTCAAATTTTTTCCTCAGTTGAATTAGTAATTTGATTTAGTTGAATCTGCTACCCTGGTAACACAGAAAAATGGTGAATTTTCTGTCTTTGCTTTCTTAAAATAAAAAAAGATGCATTCTCACTTAAGTGGGAGATAAAACTATTTATGTAAATGTTCAGTCATTGTTCAGATACAAGACTGCAAAATTGTGTACCCTATACTTTACGCAGTTTTAATTTCAAATATTTAATATTAAATACTTACAGTGAATGGTTATTAGAGTTTGATAAAACCAACTTAAAAATAATTCAAACATCTACTTTTTTCCCCTTAAACCCATGTTTAAAGTCAGAATGAAAAATTTTGCATAGTCCTCTTGCACATTCATCTGTGCAAGCATGTTAAAGATTGTCCTCCTGTCTGGATTTTACAGAATGATTTCATATGGCTGTGATCAATGTGTGTTAAACAGTCAGAAGGTACCTCTTAGAGCTCTAACGATATTTATTGTGGATATCTTTTGTCTCTTATCCTGTATTTGGTTTTTATATAATTTGGGAGAGGTTTTAAGTCATGGCTACCCAATCCCACCCCCACCCCTGATTCCATATTTATAAGCTCGTGATTATATATTACACATTATATTTTGATCTGCCTTTTGACATTTGGACTCTATTCATCCCAGGCATGTGTAAGGAATAATTATTAGTGTTGCATATTCTCCAGTATTTCACAAAATTTAAAAAATATAAATTCCTAGTTGTTCAAGAATCTCTCATTTTCATGCATCTTCCCTATAAGATACTGATGGTTTTCAACAATCCTTCACAGCCCATCCTTCATTTAAACAATACAGAAATTTTGTAATTGATAATAAGGATAGTCTCTTGATGTAAAGAAGAAAAGAATTTCTAGGACTTCCCTAATAAAATGAAAATTGCTAATATAATCATTATCACTGGGTAAATTTTATTTCAGTGATCCGTGGGTCAGATAAATTTCAAAGACTGATGTCAGTGACTAAGAGAGGCTAAAGCCTACCTGAGAATGGACACTGCCCAACTAACAAGTCTGGTTTCAAGGATGTGCTGTGAGTCAGCAAACAGTAAACTGGGTTTCAAAGCTGCCTGTGCAAGATGAGAAGTGCACCCACTACATGAGGCAGAGCACGAATCCATCCAAGGACACATCCTCCAAGTGCAAATGCATTCAAAGACTGTCATAGGTTGAGTTTTTTTATAGGATGCTTTATGGATGAGAGTGCCTCCAGCAGCCAGAAGGAGGCAGATATAAAATTCACAAAGTCAACATTGACTATCATGTATCCTGCCTAAGTCAAAAGAAATGCAGACTCGTGCCCACAATCAAGTCAAATGCATCCTGCTGCACCCAGCTGCCAGAGCTAGGACTAATGGTCAGGGAGCCTTGGTTCCAGAAGAACAGTACTTTGTAGGGTATGTTAAGAAGCAAACACAGCACAAACAAAGCACCAGGTCCCAAAAATTTGCTTTTACTATGAAAAACATGGAACTACAGACAGATCCCACCATTACAAGCATGACACTACTTTCCAGTAACAGAATTTTCTCCAAAGTTTTAAGGAAATGTAATTAATTAATTTCCTAATTTAACTTAAGAAGTAGTTAATGGGAGCAGCACATTTGCTAGTATTTCTAGAATTAATGTATTCCTGTGGTAATTTTAGGAAAATTTTTATGGTAAGTTATTAGCAGAGTATATATCAGAGGCATTGCATAATCAGATAATTGTTTAAGTGTTGTTTTATAACACAGTATTTCTGGCATCAGAGCGGCAATGAAAGGAAGGCTGAGAATTCCTGTCTGGTTTGGCTATTATACAGAAAAGTAATTTATTCTCTTTTATAGGCAACAACATTCCTGACTTCAGCCAACAGAGAAAGCAATTGAAGTATATTACTGAAGATTTACCATAACAGTTGATTTGGCCATTACTGCACTTCTTCCCTGAAAAAAACAAACAAACAAGCAAACAAACAAAACCCAAACAAACAAAACCAGAAAAACAAAAGAAAAAAACCCCAAACAGTCTTCTGATAATTCAGAAGGGGAAAAAATAAACAACAAACCAACGAAAAACCAAAAAAGGACAAAAATTCTACACACAAACAAACCTCCACAACGATGCAGGTCAGCTCTTCCTTTCAGCTAAAATGGAATTACAAGTTATGAAAGCAATGTTTTATGGAATGTGAGTGACATACGAGCCTGATTATCAGATCTTTCCATTAGGGAAGTGAGCAGCATCTTTCTGGAAGTATAGAAACTATATTCTAAATTGATTTGTGAACATGCCTTATTCTCTTCTACTATTTACTTCAGTAGGTGGGAATATTATTACCAGGTCTATGTGATTTTCTCAGCAGATTTGCAACTTTGAGTATAATATGAAAACACAGCATATTGTACATCTTATTTAACAATGCTCAGAGCTACAGAAGACAACAAGAAATGAGCAACCATGAATAAAGGCTGCACTTCTTATTTTACATCTGAGAACATAAGACACTCTGAGTATCTGAAGATTCTATTTCATAATCAATTTATACACCATCTCAAGGATGGTTTCTTGATTTCACCTTCATGACATTTTTTTTCAGCATACATTTCTGCAAACCCATTTCACTTTCAATAATCTCTAAGGATTCCCCTGAGGGATTCCATGAAAGAAGACCCAAGCTCTTTGAAGTCCCTGGCTGACAGAAGTCCAGCCACTTCAGAACTGGAGGACAACCTGCTGTTCCATATACAAAGTTAGGTTAGTGCTCCAAAAGCATTGTTTCATGATACCTTAATGAGCCTTGATAGAATCCAAGTATAAACTTTTGTGTAACAGGAGAGAAAATTCACAGGCATCAAACAGATACTTTGGCATTTGCTGTAAACTGTGCAAACACTGCACTATTTCAGAATGCATGTTAATTTCAACACATTTTTCACTACCAAGGACACTTTCCCTTCCCACTTATCCGTGCCTAGAACAATCAAGTCAAATTCTGAGTGGACTGTCTTGCTTTCACAGGAAACATAAACAGGTTTTTTACACTCATGGTAAGGACAAAAGGCTCATGAAAGTTTGCATTAGATATTTTATCACTATTACTTCTCTAGCTGGAATAAAAATGAAGTTACAAAAAGAGAGCAGAACACCACCATAAGAGCTATACTCCCTCTCAACAGGGAGGAAGCTTCACAACAATAAGCAAAAGTTGTGGCAAAGACAGACAGAGGGATTATTGATGCAAAGATAAATTATGCATTTTAAGCTCTTCTTCTTACCTTCTTGTGACCAAAAAGCAAAAATATGGGTTCAGTAAGTGAATGTGCTTAATTGTGGTAGGCAAAGTGCAGCATCCATGTCAGTTGGAAAAGGAATACCAGACAAACCAGTCTTGGCTGCTGCCTTCTGTCAAAGGGAAAAATCACCACTGATGGGGGAAGGATTTGGTACTGAGACGTCTGAGCTACCTAACTGATGGGATATCAGATGAAATGAAGCATTTCCTGTTCAGGAGACCAATCTGTACCAAGGAATACTCAGGCTACATAAAGTGCACACAGATTTGAAAAGCAACAGGAGCTCTGCTCAGCGCTGTGGTTACCAGACAGTTCTCAGCAGAGCATGGATACTTGCTCAGAAGTCTTTTTCCTTAGCAGTAAATAAAGAACTGCTTAAACTGCCAGTCACTACTTTGATGTTGGCTTCTACATAAGCAACAAGGTGGTTCCTTGCTCAGAGATTTTTTTGTTATTTGTGGTTATCTGGCTACTCACTTGGGACCTTGGTCACAGAGAGAACCCATGATACAATCCCTTTCTCAAACAGTCCCAACAGATTTTGGCATCTTTTCTCTGACATATGGAAACTCGTTAGAACTATGCTGCAAAAAGATCTCCACAACAGAGATTCTAAGCAAGATTTAAGGTGAAAAAAAGTTCTGTAGGAATCATCACTTGAATTTCTATTTCACTCCTTTCTCTTTTCATAAAATTAAAATGTATAGATGTACTGTTTTGTCCAGAGTCCACCTCCTTCAGCACCAAAAAAAAAGACTTTGAGGAAACTCAGTGCATCTGGAGAAACCAAGGAATTGGCAGTTCTGCTGTATGTCCTTGTGGGCTTCTTGTCTGAATCTGAGTGCTGCTGCTGCTGAGATTTCTGCTGTGACTATAACATTGTTCTCTGCAGATGATGAGAAAGGAGACTAAAATTGCAGA
The DNA here is from genome assembly GCF_009819885.2 of Catharus ustulatus. Taxonomy (NCBI): domain Eukaryota; kingdom Metazoa; phylum Chordata; class Aves; order Passeriformes; family Turdidae; genus Catharus; species Catharus ustulatus. Next base: position 40,678,301 of record NC_046221.1, on the reverse strand, counting down.
TGAAGATAAATTCCTCAGGGGTCCAAGTTGGTTCAGATCTGCCTAATTCATTTTTTGCTTTAGCAGTTTTATATGTAAATAAAACCAGGGTGCAATTGAAGCACAAATTACTTTGGATTTCTTAAAGCAGATGTGCCAAATCAATATGAAAGTTGAAAATACAAATTGAATAACCCTGCTAAGTAGGATCCTAGGTGGGATCCAGCAACAAAGAAGCACAGACTTACTTTGTATTTCAATACTACAAAGGGGAACTTTTTAATCCACCGACAGCCAGACCCAGCAGGACTTGGGGCCACTTAAAAAGAAAGTACAATGCTTCCTGGAAACTCATTTTTATATTCTTCATATGCTGAAGACAGCATAGGCAAGCCTGTCTACATAAATTACAGCAGGCTGTCCTATTCAGACACTGCCTCACAGGACCAGAACAGCAGCTGGAAACTGATGTGCAGGAAAAAGAGCAGCACAGGGAGCAAAAGGAAATGGCTGTTCAGATTACTTTTATGAATATTGGGCACTGAAGTTTTATTTTCTTGTAAACAGGAAACAAAACAAAAATATAAATAAAATATCTGAGGTAAACAGTTTCTGGAAACACATGTTTAAAAGGCTGGGCTGTGTGATAGGGATCTTCTGTGTACTGGGAACCACACAACAGTGCACTGCAAGAGATCAGATTGTCACAGCCATGGCAATCAGAAACAGCAAAATAGGATCAAAGTAATACAGTAAGTAGGAAAGTGAGTGGTCTTCAGGAAGAAGAGGCTGGCCAAGATGCAGTAAGGGTGAAAAAACAGCAAACAGTTACCTCAGCAAGCCAGAGTTGACAATAACTTCACTTAGAGGATATTTCCAAGGCATACATGAAAATCTAGCATTAAAACCAGAAGATCTGTGGAGAGGCTCCTTCAGGTCCAGTCTACAAAGGGACACCAATGTATCTCTGCAACCAGACACCTCTCAGTGACTAATGATTTCTCACTTCTGAATAAGTAATTTCTGAGCTTCTTTAATCAGCTGCTGCCAGTGGCTCCCGGACCAAAGAGCTTGCAGGTGGCAAGCACAGCTGGGCCTGTCATGTTAATGTGATCGGTTTTGCATCTCTTTCTGGATGGAGCCACTTGATCTCCCCAGTTCTGGATGACTTGAGCAGCAGCTCCCTAACTGCTGCTGACATTGGTCAAAGGTGTCCAACTTTGTGTTTGAACTACATCTCACTCTGTTGAGTGATAAAACAAAGATTTTGCCTGTGCCAAGAGCAAGAACTCTGACAGTAGCATTTATATTTCCCCTCAGACATTGGAGAGTCCCCCTTGAGCAGGAGTCACCCTTCCAGCACTGGTGCCTCCAGCTGGGCAAGTAAAACACTTCTCCAGAGCTTCATGCATGCCACACTAGAGATACTGCTCCAAGGTCTTCCATGGATGTCTAGATAACAGGAACTTTGAATTTCCTGTTATAACCAATTAAGTCAATATTGCCTGCTAAATGCCCTTACACCCTAGCTAATGAGTGTTCTCATTGCAATGCTTAATTCAGTTTTCACTCTACTTTTAGAGTTCAGCCTGAAAGCCTCTATTAAATTCTTGCTCTGCTAGTTCAATAGCAAGCAGCAAAACCAAGGTAAAGTTTTAAGTCAAATTTCAAAATGAGGGCAAGAACTGTTCTTCTGTAAATCCACATAATAAATTCTAGTGGAAACACAGCATATTAGTCCTTGTCAGGATAATGGCTGTTAAAGAAATTCTGTGCTGGTCATTTTAAATAGAAGAGAAATCCAGATTCCTCACCAGCCTGCACTTCTGGTCTATTATATCAAGCTGCATTTATGTCCCACTGTTCGAACAATTCAATTTTTCAAATAGGGTCCTTCAATGTACTAACCTATTCTAGGTAAATATAAAAATGTTTAATTATTCCATTATATAGAACATTTCTGTAAAGCAGCAGGTATTTTATATAAACTCATAAGAGATAAAAAAAACAATTATGTACCCCACAATACCAGTCACAATTTAAAAATCAGATTTCCAGTGCAACTTGGATAGCTCACCAGCTCTCAGATAAAAATATATAGCTTTAAGAAATGGGTCCATTTTCCCTGTGCTAAGTTCTCACAGGATACTGAATATTCAGGGATGCCTGAGGTAGCCAGGCAGCTGAGATGACCTTTTATCCCGAAGTGAAACCCTTGATCTGCGGCAGGGTTTGCACTAAGGGAACAAGAACTGAGCACATAAAAAAAATATATGAGCCTCTGTTTATATACTGCTTTTTTTACAGCACAGTTCAACTCTGCCACCATCCACAATAACTTCTCCACTGTTAAGCTCAGTGAAATATTTATTTTATTCTCCACTGGATGAAAGACTGTTTGAAGCCTGAACAGCTAATAAAACTTTGAGCCTTTATTAAGCAACACTAAGTTCTTCCCTCAGGTATGTAAGCATAGGCAAAAAAACATTCCTGTGTTTCAGGATGGAAATAAAGCTGCTAAGTTACTTTTAGCTACCGCCACCTTCTCTTCACCCAGGTTGTAGCAGTGAGTATGTTGGACAGATGGCAAAATTAAATAGGCTGAAATCTACTTCCACCCTTGTTTTCTCTACACCAACAAAATTAAGTAACAGACATTAGCTTCCAAAATCAAAAGTAAACACAAAAATGGGAGTTTAAATTTTGATCTGTGCTCTTACCAGTAATTTTAAGAAATATGGCACTCTATCTCTTATCCCACTCCTATATTAACAAAAGGTTAGTATTTTGGCATCATCAGCAAAAAACTACACGTTTATTTTACCACTGGTTTATAGGCTTCCCCTTATAGTTCTGGTGTCAAGTAGCAAAGAAAAAAAAAAGTGCATTTTATTATTTTACTCAACAAAGATTTTTACTCTGTCGTGAAATTTTGACTTTGCTGTTAAATATCATTATTTCATACAAGCCAGCACCTAAAGCTATTTTCTTCCAGAGGTGGCTGGTTTTCCTCCTAGGAAAGATGCAGTACATGATATATGAACACAGGTCTAGACTTTAACTTAGGACAAAGGGGACCAGAAAAGATACAACTTGCATCCTTGCACATTCTGCTGCTTTAATCAGAGGGGGTGATAGCCCCATGCGAGATACAATGAAGGACACAAAGTATTAACTGGAACAGTAACCGAAGTCATTTTGTTTTCCATCTCTGCCGCATACTGAGCACAACATGACTCCCTCAAATGGCTAACTTGTGCACACCGAGTCTAAATATTGCCACCCTGTGGTCTGACAGCACTGTCTGACAGCCCTGCAAACAGGGACACAAAGCATTTCTAGGCTGGGTACTGCACATTCCAGTCCCTACATGCTTCTTTCTATTCTAAATCCAGTTTTATTTTCTTCACAGACTCCTGCCAGCAAAAGAAATGGTTCCCTGATGACCCCACTTCCCTCTTTATACCTGTATTTTTTCCCAGGTGCACACTCTGACTTATCTCTCCTGCAGCCCAGCATGAGGACAGACACACGAAGCAGCAGAAGCCAGCAGCAAATACACATCCATAATAAAACTTTTGTTGCAACATCCCACAGCAAGTACAAATTCCCTTTTGAGGGGATGGGCAGCAGAGGCAGAGAAAATCCTTCCAATTCCTTGCTATGCCAGCATGATTTCCACTGGACTTGTGTACAAAGCAGTTTCTACAACAAACACATGGAGCTAGGCCTATTTCTTTGTGATGAAGGGGGCAAGAATTAGCCACAGGCTTAAAGCTTTAGGGATCTGTTCTGACTGTACAGCTAGCAAGTGCAATGCAAGTGCAAATAGCAAGTGCAGAGCACCTGACCCTGCAAGGGCATAAAGTACAAAGACCCCTGTTCCTATAAATCTGCTGTCCAGTGTCACAGTAAAACATGATTGCTGGAGAGAAGAACTGAATTGGAACTCAGCAAAGACAGATTTTATATCCTCAGATCTGTGCAGAAGTCAGAGTCAAAGCAGTTGGTGGGGTCTCAGACCTGGAAGGGACCACCAAGACTGGTAGTTCTAAACTGTGTAAACAAAGCCCTTCGTTAATGGCTCAGTGAATAAAACTACCTTTTCAAGGAGAAAACTTCCAATGTTTCTGCAAGGATGGAATCCACCATTTCACAAACTGCTCCAGTGACTGGCTATGGCCATTTTGATCTGTGTCTGGTAACACCTCCCTACTGAGGGATGTTTTTATACCTCAGCTTGCTAGACTGGGGAGTACTACAAAGCCTCCATTTTACATACAGCTGCTTACAGACAGTTTAAGCCTCTCTCTAGCTCTCCCTATTTGGGTGTCCTCCACAGGCTCCTCCCTTACCTCAAAGCCACTGGAGACTGGGCAGGAAGCCCCAGCTGAGCTGCTCCATTAGACACCATCAGGGCACAGCAGCAGCTGCCCCAAGGCCCCAGACCTGAGTCACAGTCAGAACTGGGCATCATTCGTGCCCATTCTAACATTAGGTAATTTCCCAGCCTCTAGGGGATTTTGGCTCAACCACTGAAGCTAATTATCCCTTCCTACTGCTTGACAGTCTTTTCAAAGTTATAGATGTTATTACTGAAAACTCCAGATAGTCTCAGTCTTTAAACAGAGGTCTGATGTCTTAACTTTACTTACTCTTGGCAATAACAGTATCCTGTGACAGACTGATGTGCCTGTTGTAAAACAGATGTCTTAGCACAGCAATGATATTGCCATACATCTAAATCTCCTAATGGACCATTATTTTTGTAGAGGGACTAAGCTGCACTAACAAAGCAGTAGTTGTGCTACTGAGAGGTGACATGTTAAAGGCTGCTGAAACAGTCCAGAGAAGTGCAACAGAGACCCCTGGGAGCACAAAAGAACAAATGCCAGGACTACAGGACACCCCAAGTGTTGATCACCAGCCAAAAATATTCTGCTACCAGTCACTGAGTAAATTGAGAGTGGGGTAGAACCAGTTCTAAGGACATAACTAGAAAACATAGAGACTTGTGTTAAAATTTATTGCAGCTGCTCAAGATTGGTAGCCTAGGAAAGCTGTCTTCAGATTATCTATGACTGCAATGAAAGCAACTGGCTGTGCAGGATGAATCTTTCAGAATAGAGCAATCTGTTACATTGTATTGATAGGGACAGATGATTTCTTAATTATTAAAGGGGAAAAAATAATCTCTATTGCTTTTGCTTGTGTTTTACTGCTTGTGCTTGGTCTGATACTCCTCCCCCTTGATGCTTTATTGTAATTTGAATAGAATAAAATACCAGAAAATTGCTTTTAAATTATTTTTTTAACTCCTCTCTCTAAATGGTTGTCCCTTTGGTCTCCTGATAATGGAATGGGAGAACAATTGTCTTCTTTTCTGTCTGCTATCATAGTCACCCTTTTTTTTCTGTTGAAAGGAAGCAATTTTTAATTCCCAGCCAGATACAGAGATTCTGGAACTCTAAGGGATAATCCAACTGAACAAAAATCAAAAGAACCTTTAAATTCAACCTGTTTATTTAAAATTCTGTATCTTTTCCTGAGCACACTCCACTTCTTAAACATCCTGTGGAGGTAAGAATGGCCAGTAAAATTCCAGAACAACCTAGATCTCATCTGGGTCTCATCCCACCACTACTTCCTTTAAGAGCATGGGAATGCATCTTTTTTGCTGCTTGCCTTATACAATGGTATTCCTAGCATTTTATTCATTTTCGTGGCACTCTGAGTTCTCTGTACAGATGTCTGGGTTCCTTCTGGCCTGATGAATATGACTTACAGCCCATCCAATGGTTTAATAAGTTTCTAATAAGGTAGAGTTTTGCCATCCAGTGTTTATTCCTTTACTTCACAGCCAGAGCAGCAAAGGCTGTGGTGGGAGAGAGGCAGAAAAGCTGAAGCTCAGGAAACAGAATTATCCTGACACAGTATTTCTTGTAGCTGCAGTGCGTAAGGGGGATGAAGGTAGCTACTCACTGTGGAAGAGAAATAGTGACCAGGGAAGCAACTGTTATTAATAAAAAGAAAAAATTAAAAGAGGAAAAAAAGGAAAAAAAGGGGAAAAAAAAGAAAAAAAGAAGAAAAGCATCAGAAAAGCTCCCTTGCATTCTCTCCAAGATTTCTTATGAATAAACAGCTTTTCAAAGGTTCTCAACTGGCTGCTCATAAGCAGAACTCACGCTGAAAAGAAATGTGGTCTCTTGCCAATCCTGTGCTAATTAAGCCTGTTTATGTTCTGCTTGAATGGATGACAGCATGTCTTCCTGGGATTGCAGAAAACCTGGGAGGTAACTGCAGGTACCTGAATTTCGTTTTAGTTTCGCTATGCTATTCTTGCTGCTTGGGGTAAAAGCCTGGTAACACTGCTATAAAATTCACCTGAAGGATGAGCACTCCTGTGTCCCTGTTGAAATCTGGCAAAAGCAGGATGCATTTTTCAAGGTGGGAATGCATCACTGTTGTTTCAGTAATGTTCCCTGACAACCCAAACTAGGCCTTGGAGATTCAAAAGTATTTTACAAAATGTTTCTGCCCCTTTGGGGAATCTTCTGCTATAGCCATCAAAATGCAGTGAGGCATCCTGGGAAAATCAATGGGAAAGCTCTTGACAGCCTTCCTCCCTGTGATTCCTAGTCCAAATTTGTTCCCTGAGGAGGCTGGGACTCTGTAAATAGACATCTGACTTCCAGCTTCAAAGCACATCTCTTTATCCATCTTATTTCTTCTTAAGAACGATACAAAGTGGAAAGAAAGGAAGCCTAATTTTGTGCCACTGCAATATAAATACAAATCCTTCAATTGGTTTTTTTAGAGTTCCAAAAGCTGATCCACAACTTGAATAGCTCTGCAAAAGTCAGTGTGAAGATGGAGATTTTGAAAGGAGGATGCGTGAATTTTTTTCGCCAAGGCTTCTAAAATCTAAGACAACTTTCTCTGTTTGAACATCTCAGCCAGATCACATGAATCACCATGATCACATGAATAACGATTTCATTAACCCTTAAGCACTAATAGGAAATCTGTTTAACTTTTTTTTTGTTTTTCAAATGAGGGTTCAAATTAAACAATTAGGGGAAAAAAAGGTCTTTGAGTAGAAAGATCCTTCCTTCTCCCTTCCCCAAAGAGCCCAAATGCTGCAAAACATGGATTTTTAGGCAGATAGACAGGCTTTTATCCCAGAGAGGTTAATATGAAACATATGAATAGCAAATTATGTTACATAGTCTGGAAAATCCTGGTTTTATGTTACAGCCTTGCCTATATTTCAGCCAGTATTAACTTTGACTTAGCAGGTTCTGGTGCTGGTTTCACATCTTTTTCAATAAGACAGTCTGCAATGACATAACAGATGATAAAACAGAATCTTAAACTTGAAAGGCAAAAATATTTCCCTATGCTGAAAAATCAAACCCTCAGAAGTCCAGTTGCTGGCTCAGAGACAATTTCACTCAACTACCCCAGCCAAAAATCTCCCCAACACCTGTGACACGTGGCCGAACTCCCAAAGTAAGTTGCTCCTGCCGGTGATTTTCCATGTGGAAAGCTAAAGGAGGATAGGAGTAGGAGACATTATTGTCCTCCAAGTCCACCACGTGCAGAGGCTTCTGCAGTTCACACAGAAGGTGAGAACTTGGCATCACAAAGCTGCTAGGAGTAGAGCTCTCAGGAGTGGCCAAACTTGCAGCAACATTCACCAGTCTGGGTTAGTCCAGCTCCAGGCACTGGGGAGGCTTCTTTTTGCCATGGGAGTAGTGCCCAGCTGAGGATTAGCAGAGCACTTGAGCTAGGGCAGGTTTCAGCACATCCTCCTCTCCGTGCAACCTTCCCAGGAAAGACCTTGTCCAGTGGCTGTCCAGTCTTGCCAAGTTTTTCCCAAGCCTCCCCTGCAAATTGACTGAGGTCTAATGGAAAATCAACAAGTTACAGTGCAGTTGGGTGTGTATGCCCAGATCTTAGGATGCACATATTAAAAAAAAAAAACAAACAAAAAAAAACAAAACAAAACAAAAAAAAACCCTAACAAAACCCCAAGCCTGCTGGAAGAGAACAAAATAAATCCTAAGTCTTCTGGATGTCAGAAGAGCTTATGATTCCCGAGTTTAACAATCTCATTTTAAGAGGATACAAAATCTGCTTCAAAAAACATACCCCAAACAATTCTCCAGAGTTTAACATGCAGGTTCAAATTAATAGCTTGTGCAAAATACTTGTCTCAGGTTAGCAAAGATAGAAATGAATTTGTGGACACATAAATAAGCTTTCAAAGAAATTGAAAAAGCAGAAGTGGGCATGCTTCATTTGCCAAGAGACATGGCAAGTATGGTGTGGTCTCACTGATTTTACTGGTGTAATAGTCCATAGAGTTAATATAATTATTTTAAACTAGTGAGAGTACATATTGCAACTCGTGTTTTTTTGTGCAAAAGTATCCCAGGATGAAAATGATTGTTAACACTCCTCTTGTTCCCACCCAACGATAATTCCAGCCTCTGTTATTGCAAAACCAGAAGCCCAGGAGCTTCAGAATAAAGAATAAAGAAAAGATGAAATGTACATTAAAGGCCCTTCAAGTCCATTTTATTTCTGTGACTCACGGATGTATGATTACTGCTTGGTTTCTCTGCCCAGAGGCAGACACTTTATGTATGACTGCTTTGTATATGGAAAATTCAGAATGGTATCTTACAACTCTGGATTTAAATCTAGCAAGAATATTCTTGCAATATACACTAGCCAGTAACAAACACAAAGCCAGATTCTTTCCATGGGCTCTGAGAAATGAAGAGTCTAATACACAATACATTATTTATTAGGATGGCATCATATTTTTTGTTCCTCCCGTATAAATATTATAATACAGAGTTTTACAAAGCTGCCTTATAAAACATTATTTTGCAAAGGAAAAGCAATTCCTGCCTTGAGAATTAAAAAAAGAACAAAACAAACAAATGAAAAATTTTATAGACAAAACTCAGACACTGCAGAATGAAGCTGTGTCCTGGATAAATGGAGCCTCCATCAGCAAAAAAAAAAGGAAATTCCTATTGCATAAAAAAACAAAAAAAAAACCAAAACAAAAAAAAAAAAATCCAACTAAGCAATACTAGCCGCAGATGAATGCACCCATTTTGCCAAGCAGCTGAAGGTCACAAGTCCAGCCCAGCAGCAGCACTTAACTCTAATGGATACTATTTGTCTCACGCAAGGGTGGTGTCATTCCACTGAAGAATGAAACCCATGCTGGGAAAGTGAGCCCATGCAGTGGACTCTGCCTAACCCATTTCCTTTTAAATGCACACTCTGTGCAGGCACGAGTCTGCTCAGCTGGCTGCCTTAACTGCAGTATCCATGATGTGCAGAGTTGGCATCCAGGATTGCCCCTAGAAGGCAGCTCAAGCAGTGGGATGGATCATTTTCAAGGCAGCTAAAACTGCTCTCCAACCCAATAGGAATAAAGTTTCCTTTCAGGTTTATCCTCTCAGAGTGTCTCCTAAGCTACATGTGCCCGATCTAAACACCTAAAATTAAATACAGTAATTTCACGAATACAAGCCGCACCAATTTGACCAAAATTTTGGTGGAAACCCGGAAGTGCGGCTAATATTCCGGGGCGGCTAATCTATTAACAAAATTCTAAAAGCTGCCAACACGGAAGTGAGAGCCCGCGGCAGCCCCAAGCCAAGCTGGAGCCCGGCCGGCCCCGGCAGAGGTGGGAAAGCCTGGCAGAGGCGGGGCCAGCAGTGTCGGGGGCGGGCGGCAGAGCCTGAGCCAGCAGGGCGGGGGAGCCCGGGAGAACTGGGGCTAGCAGTGCAGGGGAGCATGGCAGAAGCAGGAAGGCCGGCGGGTGGGGCTGCCTGGCAGCGGGGGAAGCCCAGCATAATCGGGGCCAGCAGCGTGGGGGAGCCCTGCGGTGCGGGGGCCTGCAGTGCCGGCCAGGGCGAGGAAACGCGGCGGCGGTGCAGACGGGAGGGGGCGGCCAGCGAGCGTGGTGGCGGCGGCGGCAGCCCTGCCGGCGGGGCGAGCGAAAGCGCCGCCGCTCGCGAGCCGCGAGCCGCGAACCGCGAGCCGCGAGCCGCGAACAGCGAACCGCGAGCCGCGAAAGCGCCGCCGCGAGCCGCGAAACGCGAGCCGCGAAAGCGCCGCCGCGAGCCGCGAGCCGCGAGCCGCGAAAGCGCCGCCGCGAGCCGCGAGCCGCGAGCCGCGAGCCGCGAGCCGCGAAAGCGCCGCCGCGAGCCGCGAGCCGCGAGCCGCGAGCCGCGAGCCGCGAGCCGCGAGCCGCGAAAGCGCCGCCGCGAGCCGCGAACCGCGAGCCGCGAAAGCGCCGCCGCGAGCCGCGAGCCGCGAAAGCGCCGCCGCGAGCCGCGAGCCGCGAGCCGCGAGCCGCGAAAGCGCCGCCGCGAGCCGCGAACCGCGAGCCGCGAAAGCGCCGCCGCGAGCCGCGAACCGCGAGCCGCGAAAGCGCCGCCGCGAGCCGCGAACCGCGAGCCGCGAACCGCGAGCCGCGAACCGCGAGCCGCGAACCGCGAGCCGCGAGCCGCGAACCGCGAGCCGCGAACCGCGAGCCGCGAAAGCGCCGCCGCGAGCCGCGAGCCGCGAAAGCGCCGCCGCGAGCCGCGAGCCGCGAGCCGCGACCCGCGAGCCGCGAAAGCGCCGCCGCGAGCCGCGAACCGCGAGCCGCGAGCCGCGAGCCGCGAGCCGCGAGCCGCGAAAGCGCCGCCGCGAGCCGCGAACCGCGAGCCGCGAAAGCGCCGCCGCGAGCCGCGAACCGCGAGCCGCGAGCCGCGAAAGCGCCGCCGCGAGCCGCGAAAGCGCCGCGGGGCGGGCGCGGCGCTCGCGAGGCGCGGCGCGGGGCGAGCGAAAGCGGCAGCGGGGCGGACGGCGAGCCCGGCGGCGGCAGCCCTGCCAGCCGGGCGAGCGAACGCGGCAGCGGGGCGGTGCTGACGGGAGAGGGGGGCCAGCGAGCCCGGCGGCGGCGGCAGCAGCAGCACCACCCGGCCAGCCCCGCCGAGCCGTGGCGCTGAGCTGGGCCACCCGGCCCCGTCGGCAACCATGAGCGGGCCGAGCCTGCCTGGCCCCGCCCCGAGCCAGTAAAGCCCGCTATGCCGCAATCCTCTTACTAATTGGCCGATTTGTGAAAGCTGCGCACGGATTCTCGCGACGAACGAAAGTGCGGCTAATATTCGGGGTGCGGCTTATCTATTGACAAAGACAGCAACATTGTCGAGGCACCGGGGGTGCGGCTTATAATCCGTGCGGCTTGTATTCGTGAAACTACTGTACTCACCCTTTTCTCTCTAGTAGCCCAAAGTACATGTTAAACTCCAACCTTTCAATATTTCTCTGCCTCTCCCCTTTTGAACATCAGGAAGCCACAAGGGGTCAGCTATCTGTGTCTGAAGTAAAGTGCTCTCCTAAGTGTTTGTAGCTGTATGTTCATGCCTCCCACTATCACTCGGACATGCAAAATATAAATTACTTTTCATTATGTTTAAAGAGAGTGCATGTGGGAATTTATGATCCTAGGAACTAGCCATGTAGAGGTGTTTTAATTGTAAGTACTCTAAACAGTCACATCAGGGCAAGTAGAAAGTCTTTCTGGGTTCCAGCAGTGCATTGGGATGAGGCCCTTAAAAACAGCTATTTCATCCAAGTTTTCGTGTAAGAGAGAAGTTTTTATCTCAAGATCTTTTTTAATCCATGTAATTTTCACTTCAGTAAATTATTTTTGCCATGATCTAGGATTACATTCTCACCCATAGAAAAAAATATCTAAACACCTGCATCCTAACTTTTCCTTATTTTCTTGTGATTTCACCTCCTGGGCATGCTCACCACTATCATCACTTAGGAAAACCCAAATGAATTTTAGGCAAACATTTACTAATATCTTGTTCCCAGTTTTTCAATAAGAAGTTTTCCAATTAATTGTATTCTTCATTCACATCCTTGTATAAAGCCACAAAGAAAGCCACGACTGAAATACGTAGCAACATCTTACCTGGGTCTCCCAGCATGAGAAGGATGTGAATGTGCTGAAGCAAACCCAGAGGAGCATCACAAAGATAAACCAAGGGCTGGAGCACTGCTTCTTTGAGGACAGGCTGACAAAGCGGGAATCTTTCAGCCTGGAGAAGAAAAGGATCCATGGAGACTTTTTATAAAGAGAGCCTACAAAAAACTGGAGAGAGACTTAGAAGGGCACATAGTGATAGGGATGATGCCTTCAAATGAAAAGAGGGTAACTTTAGACTACATGTCAGGAAGAAATTCTTCACTGTGAAGGTGGTGAGACACTCCAAAGAAGTTGAGGAAGCCCCATCCCTGGAAGCATTCAACGCCAGGTTGGGTGGGGCTCTGAGCAACCTGGTCTGGTGGGAGGTGTCCCTGCCCTTGGCAGGAGGTTGGAACTGGGTAATCTTTAAGCTCCCTTCCAACCCAAACCTTTCTATGATTCTATGACATTTCATTGTAAGAAAGGAAGAAATATCAGTCTCTCCTCCTCTCTTGTATGTGCAAGCAAGCATTAACTTAGAGATCCAGCAGTAAACACAGGAACAGGAACCACCTGAGCACATCTTTGAGAAGGAATCACAATCTTAGATGTTTAAATACCAGTCCTGAAGGAAATAAGATGAAGTTCTGGTAGCATCGTGTCCTAGCAACAGAATTTTGCACAGCCAATACAATGGATGGGAGCATTTGCAAAGGAGGTCTTAGGTCCAACAGTTTCATTACTGCAAGATATGAGATGATTTCAAAATAGCTTAAGTTCAACTGTTCACTAATAAGCTGAAGTATTTATGTATTCACACTACTTTCAGAATTACAGTACCCAGGCTATTCTTAATTACCTACAGTTCACTGCTTTTCTAATTTATGTTGGCATAGATAGTCTTTCTGCAAATTTTTGTTTATAACTTGCACATTTATTTTTTAATTGGAGTAAAACTGTGAAATGTCTGAGTACTCAGAAATCCATACATTTCTAAAGCTCCTTGAGTTTGCTGTAGTATTGTAATTCCAGACCAGATGCTGCCTGACCTTCTCACCAGTCCCTCCCTGCAGGCAGGTGCAGCCAAGGGTGTCCCACCCAGCATGAGAGACCGATCAGCACCTAGGTCAGAGCAGTTGGTGTCACAGGGCCACACATTCCTCTTTGGGAAAATACCTCAGATACACATTCCTGTTTGTATTCATTTTATTGAATAAAATATTCTGTGTGGATAAATTCTTTCTCAAGATCAATAGGAGATACAGATACAGATGTGTGTCCATATACATATATATATAGCATAGACCCCAGCATATATGTATGTGTTGAAAAAATTTTCGTGTTTAGCTTTTTCTTTCAGGTGGACTGTTTCAGGTTTGGGTTTTTTTGGAGGGGTACAATATAATTTATGAGAGTAAAAAAGGTATTTTTATCACAGGATCTTCATCTCACAACAGCAGAAAAGGCAAGCGCGCAGATTTTTTTTGGAGTGGTTCCACTGCTGTAAAATGTTCTCAGTTCCTAAAAAATAGCTGGTAATATCTTACAGTTGAAAATTAATTAACTATTTAATTTTGTTAATTAACTGAATGAATCAATGTCTACATAGAACATGTTGTAAGAAAAATCCTGGAAAAAACTCTTAATTTGAGATTAAACCATTTTTGCTTAGCCATGTAGATTCAATGTGGTGCAGACCTGGAAAAATATTACATCTAATTATACTTGCAGTGCCACAGAAGCAGTGGGAAACTTGAGAATATGACTGATAAGTGGCTAGATAGGAGGCTAATAGATATGCATAGTTCATCAAAGGTGTAACAAGGGCTACACAGTACAAGTTTGCTACTGTAAGAGGAAAATAATCAGAGACAACATTTAAAGTTGCATCGTATCTAAAGAATGCCTCATGTTGCCAGCTGCAGGAGCCTGAGTTCATGCTCAGTGGATAAGTTAATTAACCAATTTAATACATCATAATGGATGCATTAGGGAAGGTAATCGCTGAGAGAAGGCTGAGGAGAAAGCATCAGTGCTTGTAGAGAAGAGCTGCAGTGCTAGGTTTGGGATGCCTGGGCTCTGCCTAGTGAGGCCCCAGGTGGGCTGCCTGGCTGGGTACAGAGCCTGGCATCTCTGACCTAACACATTCCCTGGGTCAGAAATGCCCTGCTGGGCCCTGAGCCTGATCCCAGAAATGCCAAGAGCAGACTGGAAATAGGCAGCAGTGGTGAGTGGGTGCCATTGCATGGGGGAGATGCCTCAGTCAGGTGAGGCCTATGGAAACCTGCAGATACAGGGCAACTAGAAGAATCCTGTGGAACACAGTGCACAGACAGTGCCGGGCGTAATAAACACTCTGTGTGTGCAACAACCACGCAGAAAATCCTCCCAGACCTCTTACCACCCGCATGTCTTCCGTAATTTTAGCTGTTGGAGAAAGCTGCCATCAACAGCCAAAATATTGTACAAGAAAAAAAAATATAAAAATTAGATCTGAGGTGGCAGAACAGCAGCCATAAACTCTCTTCCAGAAATCCATGGTTTCTCAGCCCCAACAACCATCTTTTGATCCAGTTCGAACCAGACGAAAACTGAGATGTTGACCTGGTTGTAAGGAAAGAAATTAGAAGAGGTGACTGATTTGCAGTCATTTGGAAACAACAGACTGAATGCCAACTGAAAGAAGACAATAAGTAATGCTGTGAATATTACTTTAAATACAGAAAATAATAAAGAAGCAGACAATAAAACATTCACACAGTTGATTTTTGAAGAAAGGTGAGTAAAAGGCTGGCAAAGGAGAGTGGCAAAGGTTAGAATGTTTTGAGGAGTAAGAAATTAACACATCTATAAACATGACCTATTGCAAAAACCAGGTTTTGCAGATGTCTTTTTTTTTTTTGAACCACCGTCAATCTTAAGCAGCATGTGTAAAGAAACTGCAGACATAAATATTCACACAGCCCTGGTGCCTGAATTGCTTTCTTATCAGGGAGTAACCCTGCCTTGAACTGCACACATTTAGCAGTCATATAACAACTGAGCAGCACTGCAGATCAATCATGGATACAGACATATCTTTCTTCCATGGTTCCACAGTTTTAGAAAGAAATTAGTCTCCTGCAGTTGCTTAATGATAAGGCTTCCTAAACTGTTAAATCTCTGAGAAAGAGTAAGCTGCAGGCTTAAACTTGGCCCAGAAAAATAATTAACAGGTTTTTAAAGATTATTTCTCTTTTGCAGCAGATTTGCTGAAAAATTCTGGTCAAAAGTATAAAATCCTTTGCCAGCTGGAAGAGGTATTTAATCTTAAAACAGTCAATAATATTAAACTTACTTCAGAAAAGCAGATATTTTTTCCAAAAAGCAGACAGCAACCTCTAATTTAATTCATACAAGAACTCCAAATGGATTATAAAAGAAAAGTGAGTACCTTCTAGAAGAAGCCAGACATGTTCTCTCCTGGCATAGATAAAGGTGTGTTTTTATTAAAATCAGTGGAATGTGCAATTTGTTTCTCACTTTTGAGTAAGTTTTAACATCCTGCCAATGGAGTGGAGCAACAGACTGAAACAGTCATGAAAACAAGTGACTACTAGTGATGGTGGGAGAATTACAGCAATATCAAAATCTTGACATGCAAGAGATATTTAATACTCAAAAATTATTTCTTCAGTGCTGCAGGTGAAACCATGTAAGCATTACTTACACAGAAACAGAGAATAAATGCTGCAAGATCATGGTCATAGTCCAGCTCTTCTATGTTAAACCTACAATACTGAACCCCTTCATGGTGTCAGTTCTTATGATACTGATGTTCCCCTAAAACAGACAAGGCAAATAAGAGAGAATGTGGAAGCTCTTCCATGCCATTTTTATCCATCTAAAATTCTCATTAAAAACCAGGAGATGTGTAAGGAAAGCTAGGTCACTGTGTCGTGTCTACCGTCTCGTGAGGAAAAGCCTCTCCAAAATGCAAACACAAAATGAAGCAAGCCCCTTCCAAACTATTGGTCTAGTTCCTGATTGTCCATTCCTGCAATTTGACTCGTGCAGAGCAAGTCTGAGGCCAGCAGGGATACAACAGCTAAGAAAATTAATGACAAGGTACAAAACAAAGGCTGTGTCCAAACCCAGTAGTACTACTTGCAGAGAGCAAAGATCTCTTCCTGCCCTGTTCAGCCCTCCCATGAGCAAAACAAAGGCTCTGCTCCAAGTACAGAAGTCTGGCCCTTCCCCACAGAGGGTCTCTCAGCTTTGGTTTTCCTTTTCAAAAAGTTGGAACAAAATAGAGGGATATTTATTTAGTTTTTTTACCGAATATCACCAAAAAAAGAGTTTCTGTCCATGAACCTATTCAGTGGCAACTTTGTACCCTTCCATACTGTTTCTTAAGCCCATTAGTATAATCTAACTTGTCTAATCAAAAGCAAAATAACAAGACTAACAAGACTATTTTTTAAAATGTGAACTTACATGAATACAAGTCTTCCAATCACTGGGATGTAGCTGCTACTCTTACACCCTTATTTAACAGTACATAAAAAGGATGGATGAAAATTATTTAGTAGGATCAAAGCTATCATAAAATAGAAGCAGAAGGAACACTTTCACCTGCTGTCAAATGAAACCTGTATGAACCTATTGTACAACCACACCACCAGGTTGGGGTTATATTTCCTTTCCATACACTCCAGCTTAGCTGAAACAGTGTGCCTTAATCTTTATGCATCTAAATGGCTAAAATATCAAAATTAAAATCAATGTAAACCCAGAAATTAATTTATCCTGAAGCTTATGAATCAAGAACTGAAAAAGTGAATGTAGTCTTAGAGGATCCACATTCCTTACCAAAATAAAGCTTATTTTACTTCTTTGTATGAATGTTATTAAAATAATTGACAACAAATCACAACCAAAAAAAAATCAATAAAAATAAGAAAATTTTGCCATAGTTCAATTACTTCTAACTTTAACTTAAATTAAGAATCAAACAAGTTGCTGCCAAATTTAAAATCAAACCAAGACTCTAACGTCAGCAAAGAATCAAGAGTAAATTCAATTATAGAAAGTAACAACAGCCTTTCTTCAAAAAATAATGTTCGCAAATTCTAGAAAGTAACAATCAATTTACTGAATCTCCAGCTGAAGCCAGAGTAATTTAAAGTGCATTCACTCAGCAGTGAAGCAGAGTTATCTAATCTGCAATCTCAGGCTACTTGAGCTTCCTTCTGGGAAAGCTCCTTTTTGGTAGGTGCAGATTCACACAGTGTGGCTCTAAGACTCCTAGAAATTCCAATGTAGATTCCAAAAGCTAAGGTATCTGAGGCCATTCTTTCAGAAGTATTTCCATTTTCTTTTTTATTCTTTTGGCAATATGTGTTTTACAGGAGCTCACAAAGCTCTCAAATGCACTGACAGCCTAAAGTTAAAGTTGGGATATCTCTCATCCCAATAAAATACAAGCAACAAAAATGAAATTAAGCTTAAAAAAAGCATGATTTAGACTATCAGGGATTCATAAATGCATCAGCTCAGAGTTTCCTGGTCTCTCATGTG
The DNA here is from genome assembly GCF_009819885.2 of Catharus ustulatus. Classification (NCBI taxonomy): domain Eukaryota; kingdom Metazoa; phylum Chordata; class Aves; order Passeriformes; family Turdidae; genus Catharus; species Catharus ustulatus. The sequence goes on along the minus strand of NC_046221.1, from coordinate 40,660,765 downwards.
TGAGCACTGGGGCAGCATCTGGGACCAAAGCACCCATAGTGGTGGCACAGAGCTGGGAGGCACCAAGATTGGTTACAAGCTGCAGTTTCTTGGTAGTATTTTTGCTTCTTCTTTCCAAGATGGCCCACATGAGGATTTCAGGAAGTGTTGTTTGGGATTTTTGTCACAAACTTCCCTTTCTTCATGAATTTTGTTTGTTGAGCCTTGCAAATCTTCCCATTAAGGTCCTTAGGCAAACAAGTCAGCACACAGGCATGTACCATGAGCTGTTCATCAGCTCAACCAGGGAAAGAAATTTATCTGAGTATTTTTAAAATTCACAGCCTGAAAGCTTAGAGCTTTTATAATTTTCTAAATTACCTTTGGATATAATTCAGGATTGGCATAATTACATCAATAAATATTTTTAAGTTACATTTTCCCACTAATATATGGAAAGCATATTTTTTATAATACTTTTATCAATAATCAATCAAAAAATGTCTAGCCCAGCCCATGAAAAAACAGTAAAAATAAACATGAAAACTTGTGACAGCTTAGCAGGAACATTCCCATGTTAGAACGCAAGTTTTCACTTCAAATAGGATTGTAGGTCAAGAAAAAGCTACAATCTGATGTTTCATTTTGTCAGTTCTATTCAAAATATTGCAAATTATGCCTCAGTAAGAATATGAACCCTTTTCTTCAGATTCTTTCCATTTCTCTAAGCACTATCAGGGGAATTTTGCATTTGCTGTTGAACGACAAAGGAAAGCACTGCCTGTTGGCAGATGGTTGTCTCAGAACAAAAACAAGTTAGTGATTTTAGGCAAACTGCAGATATGAATTCATGGACATGAGGATAACAGCAACAATATGCCATTATGAAAGTGAGTTACATGCTCAGGTTTATTGTTCCTCATCCTGTCAGAGTAATTCAAAAGTAAATCAATAATGATAAGTGATCCCCAGCTGCCAATTAACAATGCATCGTATATGTCTTTTAGGCACTGTAATAAAGATGATTCAGGGAATGGATTTTGAGAGCAAGTGAGGAATAGCTCAGATATCATTTAGAGATTGATATCCACTTGGAAAGGATCTCTGAAATAATACAACTACACTGGAAACATGGAAAATTGCAGGTAAGGGAAATGTATATTACCTAAAAGGCTGAGAAATCTTTGTGGAAGGACTTTTTAGAGAAGCTCTTCCTTTCAAATGAAGGAAGTACTCTCTCTTGTTTAATGTCTCAAGGAGATCATATTTGCAAATGCAGAGAGTAAAGAAAGGTATGCAGGTTTATGATCTCCCAGGCAAGGTTTTAGGGCCTGATCCAGCTTCTTCTCCCAAGCCCCCACTGTGTTATCAGGGAAGCCAGACAGGGAAGAAAGTCACAGAGGGAGAACCTCTGGTCTTGGGGCTGAGGAGAAGCAAGAAACTCTGAGACACAGCAGCATGGGGCAGGCTGCAGCACTGACCTAGCATCCAAATCCCTCAGGCACAGCAAAGCAAAAGAGCTGGGCTGTGACTTGGCACCATCACCCACAACTAATAGCTGTAAAGCACATTAGGGCTTGGCCAGGCCTTTGAGCTTGACTATGATGAGCAGTTTGGATACAGCCAATTTTCTTCAGGGCTTTGGATTCCCTTCAGAGCTCAATTTGTTATTTCCTGACTTTTGGTATTCAAGCCATTTGTTTCATGTGACAAATAAGGGTTTATCTATTTTTCAAGTTAAAATCCCATAATAGATCTTTTAAGTAACAGCTCACCAATAAGATTTTTTTATCCAAACTCAGCTCCAGCCCAGCTCCACCCCATCTTTCTCTTCAACCTGATCAGGATTCATCCCACTCACAGACCCTCCACAAGCACTCCAGGCACCAAAGCTTGGGTCTTGAGAAGATGACCTTTCCTTCCTCCTAGTTCTTACTGCTCCCTGTTGCAGGAGGGGAAAGGAAGCAAAAAAAAAAAAACAAACAACAAAACTCCCCACAACTAAACAAAACAAAAACAGAGGACAACCCTGCATTTCTGGGCTTTGGGTATGGCTTCAGTTGCTCCAGGGTACCAAGACCAAACTAAAGTTGGGCAGAGGCAGAACTTTGGCATGAAGAAGTCCACAAAATTTAACTGTGCAAAATTTAACTGTCAGGTGTGGGTGCAGAGTGGGTCTTGATAGTCAGATTGAACAAATGTTGCAGAATCCTTCAGAAGCTGGTACAGGAAGAAAAAAAACAAGGTTTATACTCAAATGCAGCAAGACATCCTTGTTTCATCCATAAAATGAGCAAATCTGAATCTGAGTAAGAGATGAAATAATACTACATATTTATATTTACCACAATTGAATAAAGCCTTTAGTATTATCCATTCCAAGGCTGCAGTGAACACTGCTGAGGGTCTTTAAGAAAATCATATTATGCCATGGAGAACAGCATAATGATCATATCCTCAAGTTAATAGAATACAACCACTGCCTACACATAATACCATAAATTAACTTTTATGTATATGTATCCAATAGGCTTATCCTTAACAATCTGAAATTTCCAACCCTAATGATGTAAACTAGTATGACTTTCTCTCCTGCATGTGGTCAGCTAACAGAGTGTTTTTCCTGCATCATTCTAACATTATAGCATTTTAGATTTACAGAGGAGGGGACAGAGGGTAGAAGAAAAGGGCAGTGACTCCACTCAAAAAAAATCTCAGCTAACATTCTCCCAGCACTACTAAACTGAATTAAATTGGTTTGCCTAAAACAAGCAGACATCGGTGACATTTTAGGCCAGGGAATTAGATTTCAGAGTAGCCATGAAAGCATTTATTAAATTCATGAAATGTTAATCTCCTAATAGTAATATATAACCTAATTTCATTTGTATGAATTAGCCATGAATCACAATGATAATAGAACCACTAAATCAGACAGAGGCTATGTTCTGTAGCTCTGGGTAATTTCTTTGTTATTTTTCTTGCTCTGAAAAAGTAGCTTAAGCATGCAAATGAGACAACAGTCAAGTACTTGAAAATCTTTCCCATGCACTAAAGGTGAAGGATAGCAAGACTCAAATCTTATTTTAGGTTCCACAGCCATACAATAGTAACCTGTGCTGGCGGTTTCAAAATCAAACTTCAAGGAGGCAGTAGAAACCAGAGCTGGGAGTTGGACTTAGATGATCCTTGTGGGTGTCTTCCAGTTCAGGAGATTCTGTGGTTCTATGATTCTATGACTAAACCTCAGACACTGGGAGATTCCCTTTGAAATAGAAATTTCACCAATCTGAAAGTAATCTTTAGTACTTCAAGACTGTTATGAATTTATACTCAAGAAGTACCTCATTAAGCAAACTCATATTGCAACTTTGTGATGCGTTCATAGAAAAGGTAATCGGACATTACAGAAAGTAAACACATAATGCACAAGTCTATAATAAAAGTCAATATCACTAAATGTACCTTAAACAAGACATAGTATGGTAAGAAAATAAAATTTTGACTGTTCTGCTGAAATTAATGGACACTGTGTAGCTAAAGCCCCATGGATCCCTTTGTAAATATGCCTATTACATTGTTTCACACCAGCCTGCAAGAAAAAGACTTTGCAACCAAGATTTCAAACTAACTGAAACCAGAGCAGAAACTCTGCTGCTTAACATAATGGGCTGACAAGTCAGCAATAATGGGCACACCAAATTGTCCTTGCTGAGGACGGGAAGAAAAACTCAGTACCTAGTTTGCACATAACCCAGGTGGAGAGGTTGAACCTGGGAGCATCTCTTGAGCTGAGGGGACCACATGGCTCCTATGGCAGGGGAAGAGTGAACAATGATGGCCCCAACAGGCTCATTGCCAAAAGGTGTTTTTGTGAGCATGGCCAGAGTGTGAGGGGCTGATGTACTTGCAGGCTAGTTAGTAAGTTATACATAAAGTTATACATGTTGCATTTCTGCCTTAAGAAAGACAGACATCTCATTCACCTAAGTAAAGATCAGTGATTGCTGTTTTCCAGCAGGATGGATGACACATCCTAATTCCAAGCCCACTGTTGTCTCTGTATACTATCAACACCCTCCTAATTTTAACCTTATAAAAATGGGTAATTGGTTTGCAGCATACACAGTGACATTGTTCTTCAATCAACAGAAGAAAAGGGGTAATTTTATGTACAATTCATTAGTACATACAGCTACAGTTCATAAAGATCTTAAACCAATCTGAGTTCAACTAGTAAACGTGTACAATGTCCAATGAAGCAAAAATTTTGTGATGACAGGAATAACCTTTTCCTGTCAGGAACTGTACAGAGTCCTAGTCCATCTAATAATTAATTGTTTCCCTCAAACCACTTCCCACATGCTCCTAAAGGAAATACTAGAAATTTAACATTAGTGGCTTTGGTCAGTTCTTGAACTTTAAGATGTTGATATTGTGTTACTTTTTACATCCTTCTGTCTTGCAAACATGTTGATTTACTCTCATATCTAACTGTAATATCTACTACAAAAGCCTGATTTTCCTTAACAAATACCTTATCTGGTTTACATAGTTCATTTTATTAATTCTTTAACATTGCTTCCTGGAATACTACTTTTGTTTTAAACTTCATTCACATAGATGTCACATTGTCAATTGGTTATATCTCTTAATCTCAGCATCTTGTGCCACAGAGTAGTATGCAATAAAATGCACCCAGCTCTCATTCTCCACCTGGCAGTGACTACATGATTTGAATCTGTTGCCTATCCTTAATCAGAAACTCTCTGGCTAGGCAGACATTAGCTCTCAGCTGTTCCTCTGTAATGAGCTTTCTATGGGGAATTCCTCTAATGTTCAATCCAGCTGTTACTGATATCCTCAAAGTTGAAAATTTCATAGCCTTGGGATACAAAGGAGGTCCAAATAATGAATTCTTGGTTTTGCCAGTTACAGGATTTCAGAAAAAATTACCTTCGCAGTGGTTATCTCCCATTCCAAGTTCCTCACCACATAATTCCTCTGATATAACCTGACTTCTTTTGGGTTTCAAACTGATGGAATTTGAAAATATTTGAAAGATGAAACCTTTATCACCTCTGGCTATAATTCATAGTCTTTCAAACTCTTTCTCAATGCCATCCTGCCCAACAACTGCTCTTGATGTGTCATCCAAAGACAACACAATTTTGTGCAATCTTAAAGCTGGCCACACTAGGGATCAGTCCTGAGATCAGTCTGGTAGTACCTAAACACCCACATCACATGCTGTGCTATGGCTTGGCACCTCCCAAAAGATGTAACCTTTCCTTGAAAGCAAGTCGAATTGCAAGTCCAGGGTTTCTAGGAATATGGGTTATGCTTTACCTGGCAGACCAAACTGATGTAATCACAGAATAGTATATCCATTCAGGATGTCAGCTTTATAAAAATCTCTTATATGGAGCCTTTCCAATCTGCTGCAACCATGCCTTTATCTTTTCCAGTAGTTCTGATATTCCAGCCTATGGGTCAATACATAGTCCAGGTACTTTTCAGGGCTACCAGGTACAAACATATTGAGAGGGTGCTGTTAGCTGCCCATGTAGAACAGTAATTGATCATGTGAGTCTTTAGCTGTCTTGATGTAAATTCTGTCTCTTTTTATGTCTTGAGGCCAGTTAGCTCACAGAAGACCTCCCCAATTTCAGTATTTTTTCTGCATTTCTACACAGGATCCACTTAATAGAAGCAAGTTGTTTGCAAAGATCACGGTTATTTTTCAAGTAATATTGAAACCCATATCCTTCCTCATCCAAGTTACACAGTTACAGCATCCATAGATAAATTAAACAAAATTGGAGATATCTGATCACCTTCTTTTGTATCAGTCCAAATCCCAACTTCATTAGATACTTGGCATATTTTTAAATCAAATATTACATCTACCCTACATCAAATTTTTTTTCTGGTCATATCCAGTAGAGCATTCAGAAATATTCTTAGCTTTAAGCACAGGTGTAAAGTGCAATTGCTAAATCAAGATTCCTGACTTTACATTAATTTCCTCATGAGCCTTTTGTAAATGTTAGTAAGCACAGGCTATTTTTGAAAGGCATATTAAGAAAGTTACATGCAAGGACAAATAAGAAAGCTTTTAAAAAGTTATTTTTACCTAATATATCCCTCTTTTTTTGAACAGAAATGCAAAATGTTTGTATTTTAACAGTTTTTTAGAGCAGTCTTCATTCATGGAGCTATTGGCAAAAAAGTTGGTTTCTGCATCCATCTAATGTGTCTTTTAGATAATACAGTTCTTAAGGCAGTATTTCAAAAAAATTGCTTTTTTTGTTGAGTTATCAGATTCAATTATCCCCTTCAGAAAAGCAATCGATACCACACCTGATTTAAGAAAGTTGCTATGCAATGTTTTTATATAATGGCAGCAATCCTTTAAGCTTTGGGAATCCAGCACTGTCTCCATTGGTGCCATGCTCCAGCTCTTGAATTATATGTCCCTGAGTAAAGGCAAGGAGGGAGGGAAAGAGGAAGAGAAGGAAGGAGTCCAAGCTGTACCAGACAGAACTGCTTCTGAATAGCCATCTAAAAATCCATTGGACATTTCTGATGGGTACAGGGGCTCTGGCCTCACTCACTTCTAGGGGTACACATGTAGGCAGCAGGCATCCACTCTCTGTCAGTAATCAGGGACCATAGGCAGGTTCAGTCAGAAACCTCTTGGCACCCAATCTGAGCACCAGACTAATCAGGCTGAATACCCCTCTGATTTTAGGCATAAAAAGCAGAAGGATCAAAAATTATTAGATATTAAAGATTCTGGCCCCAGTCCTGAAGCAGGGTGTTGATAACTACTCATACTAAACAGTACATGTTTGGCCAGTTAATTTTGGAACTACCGTGATGATTTGAGAGTTAAAAAGAACATACACAAAATCTGCAATAAAATAATGGTACCGTTGTTAATTATGTGTACAAGCCATGAGTGAGAGGGCATTGATAGACACAATTGAGAAGTTTGTTATTCAAAGATACACTATTGTAATAAACCTTCTCTAACTTCAGTAGACAGAAAGCCATAGTTCTGCAACACAGCTTAAATGCTAATCATCCAAATGAACAAACAGTAACATTAAAGCAATCTGTGCACTAAAACACAACATATTGTCTGATTTAATCCATATAAAGAAAAGGTGACTGCATTTGAGCAGGCTAGTGCTGATTTGTTGGGGTGTTTTTACAGAAGTTATATAGCAAATGCAGTCTTGAAATTATTAAAATGCAAACTAATGTTAGCATTGTGTACTCCATGGTTTTGAAAGAATCTTGATAAGCTGGAGATACGCCCTTTATTCAACTGTAATTAGCAGTCATTTGTACAAAGACAGAAATATAGCCAAGAGTTCTAAACAGCATTATGAATAAAACTGGAAAGCAAAAATAAGAGACTGATTCAGTGCAGGTTTTACCCAACTTTTTCAGGACTTCATTCAGAAATTCTCTTGAGCATCCATACAAGATTAAACCACAATATTTAGTGGTTTTTGGGTTAAAACCCCAGTTGTGATATTCAGTAATACATCAAGGATAATGATGTTAGAACCAAGTGATATGTGAGAAAGGTTCATCATCACTGGGCTGTGTATTATGATCCTTGTATACAGAATGTTCAACAGACTGGTCAGCTGGGCATGGTCCCCGACTGAAAAGCCCATCCCATCTGTTACAGTGCCAAAGCTTGGCAGGGGACAGTTTCAGGTAGAAATCAAGAGGTAGTAACTTCTCAAACTCAAGCTGGATTGTGCTCTGAAGTTTTAAACATTCAAGCATCCAAAGTACTGTGTTGATTGATGAGTACTGCTCCAAAATAATTACGAAAAATGAGACAATGTTATAACACTGGCCAAAGCAACATGCAAAGAAGCAAGGTGGAGAGTGGGAAGTACATCTTACAGAAAAGAACTGAGAAAAAATCAGAGGAACAGCTGGTTTTGACTATAGTGGTGTCAGGCCAGAGCACGCCTATAGGGAGCTTCAAGAAAAAAGGACACCATGCCATGAGAAAGCTTTGGGAATAAGGAAACTCTTCAAGGAAACATGTTGGTATTGCTGCCTAATAACAAGTGTGCTCATTTTTATGCAAAATTCTTTAAAAGAAGGGCAATCCACACACATAATTTTATGCTCGCATTTTCTAGCGAGAGCTCACCAGAACACAGTACAGCAAATAAGTTTTTCTTCCATATTCTACCCATCAGTACATACATTTCAACAACAGTAGCCTCCCTTCAGGACACACATTGCCACCCACTCTGAGAATGGCCAGCTACTACCCATGAGTATCAACACATGCCACGTTGCATCTGTTCTCATCTTAGACTGTAGTTAAACACAGCATATTTATTAATAAGGCAATTATCTCAGCAGTAGGCAGGGGTGGATAATAATGCCCATCCTGAGTGTTGGAGATACTGAAGTGTGAAAGGCAAATGGTGATGTATGAATAGAGTATAAAGTAGAACCTGACAGACTACATCACTCATTTTAACATCCTAAAGGCACGTCTTGGAGGGATATGTAGTATGGCAACCTTGAGTCAAAGCTAAAGCTTTATCTGTTGGGGCTTGAAATAATGACCATTTGTTTTCATTTCTTTCTACAGAACAACCTAACTCTTTTACAAATAGCAACAAATGTTAGAAAAAGCCACTAATTTTAAATATGTCTAAATATATTTGCCAACACATCAAGATTCTCCAATCTTCTTTCCTTATTGTCAGCTTTTAACACCAGACCTACCATCGATCTGCTACAGGAAACTAGGTTGTCTTGTATTAAAATTTCATGCCACCCTTCCTTCTGTTTTCTGAAAGTTGTTTCTAAAATAACTCTAAATAATCCTGATGCTTCCAAAATTCCTTGGAGTTATGTATTTGTCACAAAGTTCTTTTGTCATTCAAAAATGTTTCTAGCATAACCATTTATCTTCTAATACCATAATCCACCACCCTTTCTCCAATAACTAGCCCATCTTTGCACCTGGGGATCATCAGTGTGTATAATTCCATGCTTACTTATTTCTAATAAGAAAGTCATCTTTTCTCAAGTAAAACTTCTTTTAGGAAAAGCTTTAGTCTCTTTTCTGATCAGGAGATCCTTGCCAGTGTGGAGGATGTTTAAATTCCTCAAGTGTTTTAAGTGACCTTTGTATTCTTTGCATGGAATTGCCAGTTGTAGCCATTGTGTGAGGATGTTAAACGTGCTCATCCAAAAAACTTCCATGCTGTCAAACCTTCTAGGATGCTAACTGTCTAGGGCTGTAAATGAACCAATATAAAGAAAATAATAAAAATATATTCAGAAATAATTTGACTGGTCTTATCCCAAAGCATAAACTCCTACTGAACTTGATTCTCATAGATCCCTCAATGACTGCATCACAAATATATATTTCAATATATATATGCGCAGGTGAGTGGTTTCAACTATCAAAAATACTTTTACTTCATCAGAGTAAGCTGTCCTGCCAAATTCTTAAGAACTCAGTACAACAGTAGGATTTAATTGGATTTATCTCTGTATTCAATAATACTCTAAGCACAGGAAATCTGCAATCTTGACTTTGTTCATGTTGTAAGCACTATTTAGATAAATAGACCATCGGTGGGATTCTGTTTGTCCAAAATCTGGCAGTTAGAATAACATTTTGGTAAAACCAACTCTAAGCTGTTACATAAAAAATATGGAAGCAAATCAAAATGTTTTGTTTCACTCATCTCCCAAAGGTTTAAATCATTTCATGTCAAAGAGGAAAAGAATCTAAAAATGTAAGGGGAAAGGCACCACTTTCTCACATCCCTTTCTCCACAGTTACACACTGAGACGTCCTTGAAGAGTTTGAAATAAGCTAAAATCCAATCATCCTCAACATCCTCAATTTGACAGTCCTATTCTGTCACCTACATCACCAAATTTTCTACATCTCCATTTAGGGTCCTTTAGTGAAATATTGAAACTGGTAGTGAAGAAGGGGAAGTGTTTTTCCAAACACAGCAGCAGTAATTTTTCCTCTGTTCTTAAAGCAGAAGACAATGTGCTTCAAACATCTGAACCTTAAGCAAGATATTGCCTAATTCTCCACCCTTGGTATCTTAACTATTTGGAAGCAACTAATACCAGCCACTTTAGATGACAAATATCTTGAACAGCAGTTCCTTACATTCTTTATTTAATAGGCACTGTCCACTATATTGTCTTTTTTACCCAAAAAAAAACAACTCCTAAGCTGTAATCTAGTTTGGCAGAAGATATTTTCAAATACTATGTATTCAAATGGAGATAAAATTATATGAAATTAAAGCAGTTGAATTATTACATATCTAATGCATGATTATCAGTTCACATAAAACTGATATGGAGTAGATAATGAAGAAGTAAAACTGTTACATATGGAAAAGATATTTGTCTTTCTGTATAAGAGAGAAATGCTTACTTTTCCATTTTTTCTGTGATAACTATCAAAGTTTTCCAGGCATGCAAGAAACTAACAACATAAATCAGCTGTGGCAACAAATTAACTGTGATTATGCCAGTGAAAAAGTATGACTGTATGGAGTGAAGTTGGGCTGTGAAAATGATCAAGTTTTTCTCCAAAAGGTATATGCACATGTGTACAAACTCTTCCCAGACCTGTGAGAGAGTGTAAAATAAAGGTCTTGGTCCCTCATCTTTAAATATACAGCACTTTTCAAAAGATTACAGTAATTTCACAACTATAAGGCGCACCCTTTTCACTAAAATTTTCCCCTGAACCCAGAAGTGTGCCTTATAATCTGATGCACCTTATATGATGGACAAAGTTGCAAAACTTGCCAAACTGGAAGTGTGAGCCGCAATGGGGGGCTGGTGCCGCAGGAGCGCCGAGTCGCAAGGGGGGGCGGGAGTGGGCAGCTGTCAGGAGCCCCACAGGGAGGGAGGGAGCTGCCACTGGCCCTGGCTCAGGAAGAACAAGAAGCTGGGCGGCGCCACCCCTCGCACAGGGGGAACAAGAAGCCGGGCAGTGCCAGCCCCGGTCCGGGGGAAATGAGAAGTGTGAGCCCGCAACAGCCCCGAGCCCAGCAGAGCCAGCCCGGCAGCGGCATTGGGGCAGCGGCAGCGCAGCCCGGGCAGCTGGGGGACAGCAGTGCAGCGGTGCAACCCGGGTGGCTGGGGGAAAGCGGCAGCAGCACGGCCTGGACGGCCGGGGGAAAGCAGCAGCACAGCCCCTGCGGCCGTGGCAAAGTGGTGGCGGCGGCCCGGCCCCTGCAAAGCGGCAGCGGCTGCGCGGCCCAAGCAGCTGGGGGAAAGCTGCCAGTATCAGGGCAGCAGCACCGCAGGGGAAAACCTGGGGGGGCGCAGGCCTCCCAGAGCAGCACCTGGAGCGCGGGGGGAGCCCGGGGCTCCCAGCGTGGCATGAGGAACCCAGAGCGCTGGGGCGGCACGGAGAGGGAGGGAGCGGGCTGCCGCAGAAGCCGCAGCAGCTCAGAGCCCCGCCACGGCAGCCCTGAGCCCCGCCTTGCCAGACGGCGCTGGGGGTAGGCGGAAATGCCAGGCCCCGCACACGGGGAGGGTGCTTGGGGCTGCATTTAAAGGCTATGCCAATCTGTGAAAAATGTTTGCAAATTTAGCACCTGCCAGTAAACTCCACCATCTCGGGATTCCATTACTAATTAGTTACTTTGTTGCATGTGGCACAGATCTTCGCAGCAAAAAAAAAAAGTGTGCCCTATAGTCCAGTGCGCCCTATATGATCTACAAAGTTGCAAAATTCGCTGACTCCTGCAGGTGCACCTTTAGTCCGGTGCGCCTTATGGTTGTGAAATTACTGTACTGGTTTTGCCCCTCACTTTCTGGTCTACTGTAACTGTTCTCTGACGGAATTTACCACCCCATTTTACAAAACATAAACCTCACTCCATCTGCCAAAGGCAGGGAAATGTTGTACTGCATCCCAGTCGGGGGAGGAGCACTGTGTTGATCTGGTCTCACTCGGAGACTCTTCCATCTCCACAGAAAGAGTTATGTGCATTATGGCAGGAAAAGAGGAATACAGAAGTAAGCAAGCAACTCCATCAATTCATATCAAAGTTCAGATAAAAGGTAGGTGCAAAACTGATTTCCTTTGATGTCTCAGTGATGGAGCCCACAGGTTTACACAGCCTCACAGTAGAAATAAAAAAGACAGCAGCAGAAAAAGATCAATCAATTCCAAAAGTGCTAGGCCACCAGCAATACAGGCTTTCTAAGGGTGATGTAAATACAATTTTTTTCACATATGCTGGCACATACAACAACACTTTTAAAGAATCATGATGCTCACTCAGATTAATTTCCAGTGGGCATTTCTAAAGAAAATACTTGACTTAGGAGACTTTAAATTAGTTCCTATGCGTCATTAATAAGACTTCATCTGTTGCCTGACAGCTAAAAGCTGTAGAGGTTAATAAATCAGTCTTTCTGATTTTTAGAATCTTTACCATCTCATCAAGTAATTTTAAAGATAGTAATGATACTTGAATTGAAATGCAGGTATCTTTTTTTCATGCATTTCTTCAGACTTCTTTGCAATTCATGGGGCCTTGAATAATGATAGCTCATAATGTTAAAGAACATTTAACTTCAAGAAAAAAGTTAAAAGCATCAGAAAGTGTGGAAATATCACACAAGATATTTGGATCAAGACCAGTGAAACCTGTAAGCCATAGTTATACATCTTTGAGGTAGAATTTAAAAATCACACATAGAAAATTGAAACCAGAAAATAACAAATAGATGAAAAGTTGTCTTGATTATTTCAGTAGCCTCTTATTTTTTTCAAACAATGTAAGATATTCCACACTCATATTATAGAAGCAAGAAAATACTTTTCTCATTTATGAATTGCAAAACACATAAGTCAAGTGACACTAACAACAGTATGCATCAAATAAACGGAAGATTCTTGCCATGGAGACTTGGAAAGACTCCAACAAAACTTTCTCTTTTGCTCAGAATGAGAAGTAAAATTGCATATTAAATATAATTTTTCAGCATATGCCCTGCAATCAGTCTCTGACGTCAACAAGAGTTTTCACAGGAACTTTTCACTGTAACCCAATGCAACAATAATTTCATTTTGGTAACCAACATGCAGTAAGTGCTAAAATTCATACTTCATATGCTCATGAGTTCACCATTTATTTTTATTTTAAGTAAGAATTCTGCAGAAGTGGTACCATGAACACAATTTTTCCTTGTTATGTGTTTACTGGAAAACTCCCTTTTACATTATAAAATTTCCTTAGCAAACAAGCAGCTCTACTTGCAGGCACTCACAAACATTTTCTCAGTATTTCCTTTTAAAACCTCTCTTTCCCACCACTTCCACCACTCAGGATAAAGTCCTCATTCTTCCTCATGAGTGTTTTCCAGAAGATTTGGAGCAGAGTTAAAACTTCTTGAAGGAAGATACTAATGTTTTTCATTTTAAAAATGAACAAACAAAAAACCAACACTTTTCCACTTGTTTGAAGCTCAAAGTGAGTCAGATCTCCATAAGAAGCTCATCAATATTAGCAAAGACAGCCCATGGTGAAAAGGAATATAATTTAATCCCCTTATTACCAGTATCCATTAATATAAGCAATTATTTACGTAGATCTAACTTACTTTAGTTAGCCAGAATGATCCCTAAACCTGACATCTTCATGCCAAAGGAACTCCTTCCTAAGTGTCGTGCTCCCCTTCCAGCATGTTTCAGAAACGCCTATGAGAGCTCTGGAAAAGACAGAATATTAAGTCTCTGTAAAGTAGGTAACTTTTGAGAAGACAGAATTTGCGACTTCTTACATACAGAGGAGAAATGCCAATCTTGGTTGCAATTTTATTCTTTTGGAGCATTGAAAATGCCTCACATTTAACTTAATTTGACTCTCACAGGCTGACCAAAGTCACAACACAGTAAGTCACCCTAAATCAGCAAGGAAAATGTAGGTTGGGAGCTAAGTCATTCCCTTACTCCTGGGCTTCAGGACTTCTCCATGAGAAGCTAGTAAAGTTCAGCATCAAATGTATGCTCACAATTTTGTTATCTGTACTAGAATTTTTGCATATTAAAATATACCTTTTACCCTGACATTTCTTGATTATTACAGAAAACCCAGAAAAAAGGGAGAAACAAGAGATACTATTACTCAGATTTTCAGGAGCACCAGTGACCTGGGCTGCATGAGTCAGGAAATCTCTCCCACCAAACTGCAAGCATTTGTTTCAGGGTTTCTATCAATAAGGGGCAGGTTTGAAGATGCCTTCCCTGACAAACAGAAACCTTCTGAAATGGAGTTGGAAAGTAAGACACAACTCTGCATTATCACCAGATTATCATAGCTAGCTTTATCTTTGATTAAAAAATAAGTTACTAAGGTACATTATTGAAGTGGCAAAGTCAGATATTCAAAACCAAGGAAATGCCAAAACTCAAGTTTACCTTATAAAATGAGGGTTATAATACCTCACTATGTCTCAAGGTGGCTATAAGAATAATGTTTGTGAAACACACAGATAAAATAGTGACGAATGTTGTAGAAAAGGTCAGAGGAAATTAATACTTCTTTCTTCAGAGCTGGGCTTGAATAGGATGTTACCCCACATGGCAATAAAGACCAGCACTGCATACTGAACACTGAGGCAGTAAACCAACATTGAGTAGCTGTTCATTAAAGGCAGGATATATCCCACCTAAATTTAGCAGTATAAAAAGTCCACTCTAGTGTAGTCAAGTAGCCTCTGGTCTTGCTGAAGAGATGCAGACATCTGCAGCAGCAACTCATACAATTGCAAGACAGTCTTCTGAGATGAGCAGGAAGAATAACCATCTATGCTTCTATTGTCCTTCTATTTCCCCTTTGACTCCAGACAAGAAGTAAGGAAAAGTTTAAGCTATGTGTCTAATTGGTAAGCAGCTAAACTGAAATGAAATGAATCTGTCCTAAATAAGCACCATATATCCCATGTATTAAAGGATTAAAATAACAAAACAAATCAACTTAGTATATAAACTTGTAATTGAAGGGTATTTTATTTTATGTGTGCAAAGGATACCTCTAATGCATAATTTAATTCTGAAAATCTTCTGATTTTTAAAGACCAATTTTGCAGACCCTAGTGTGGATCTTATACAGAGTGCAAGTACGTTTGCATGCTAATTAATTTGAAATACAAAAACTACATTAAACCTCTCTGTAACACTGTTTGTGTGCTTCACCAGTTCTGATTTCCCTGTGTTCTGTGTGGCAGAAGAGCATCTCAGTTCATACATATTTAATTTTCTTTCCACCATCTTCCATGCTACACTAAAGTTTTCATACTCTAGTCGCCACATTCCATCATTCTAAGAATTGCACAAGGAAAATCCAGTACCTGATAGTTCCTCACCATAAACTCTGTTATATGGAAGTGGTAGTTATTCTTGCTTTTGCTCCAAGGATGTTCATTTGATTATTCCAAACTAGAACAAACACCTTAAGATGGGATTTTCCTGATAAAGACTCAAGTTCATTAAAGGCTCTGCTCTAAGAAAAGCAGAATTACTCTTTAACTTTCCAAATGTCCATATATTCCTTAAGAAAGGAGATGTCAGTTTCCTACAATAAAACATGCTTCTCAGGCAAATAAGATGACTCATCCACCCTCCGATATTTCAGTATGCCAAGGAAAACTTTAAAAAAGTAATTCCATATTGTAACAAAATCAAAGTAGATTTTGAGTCAGCAGTTTGGCCAAGAAAAATGGTATACCAGGTAGGGTTGTGCTGCACAGTGTCTACTCCTAACTACAAAGAAATAATTGAGGCAAACCTCTGGAACAAAGTAGACATCTCTAGCACCCTTCTGAGGAAGCATGATTGCTTTTTAATACAGTGAAATCAATCATTTTCAGGAGCATCTGAATCACCCTGACGTGGCATAAGTGGTGCTGCTCCAAGGAGCAGACTCATACATAGCTGCTGGCATTTCACACACTACCACCACTTTACGTGGTTGCCCACCCACTCAGAGGCAAACGGGGATACTCAGGAGAAAAGGAACTTGCCTGCAGCACAAATCTGACATGCTGCTCAGGAAAGGAGGGAGTGCTTCAACCTCTGCCATCACCCTGCCCCTGGAGCTTGGAGTGTGACTGCAGTTAGTCACCAGCTATCCAAAGAACAAGTAGATGCTTAAAATGCTGACATTATGGCACTGAGATGCTTCAGTTCCTACATAATCAAAATTTTTTGTTTGCAATTCCTCTAACTGGAAACTGCCAAACTTGTAAGAACAGCCTCAAGTGAAAAGAGCATTAAAATGCAGTCAGACCCCCACTGTTTGGAAACCAGATCCTTAATCTCTAACTTCAGTGATTCACAAGACTTTCCAATTCCTATTAGAAAGAAAATAAAATAGCACAGCATGAAGTTGATAAAGCTGATGGGATCTACAAGTCTGATATTTCACAGCTTTCCAAAAATAGAAACAAATTGACAGAGGCAGTGATTTTCCAATCACTGCTTGTGAACCAAAAATTTTCAATCACTGGTTATTAAGTTCCACACAGGTTTGCACTATATTTCTAGGCTATACTCTAGAGATTAACTAACCTTTCCCTGAAAACAAAACTAATGCACATGCACAGCAAAATTTACCCATCAGATAGCAACCAATGGATTTAATTCCTTATTAATAAGACCACTGTCAAATATACCTCACACCCATCTACTGAACTTTCTGATGCATGCAATAGTGCTGTCCAGGGATAATATCTCATCTTTACATCCGGCATGAAAGCAGGAACATGAGCAAAAGCCAGTTCCTCTTGCGACATCTTTTAAAATTTAGAGACTTATTTCTGTTTTGTTCAAGTCAAAAACCAAAACAGTGAAAAAAAATTTTTAAGGGCCCGCACAAATCTGCTTTCAGATTAAACCTCAAAATGCATAGCAGGCTTGTCTGGATTAGGAGCTTTTGTAAGCACACTGAAGGTGAAGGCCATAGTCTGAGGTTTGGAAGGTCCAGTTAAGTTTCTGCACTGATTCAAAGCAGTCTTTTGGAGGAGCAAAAGATTAATTCCAGTTGAGAGCTGGGAGATAAACTGCATCTCCAAACCTTAGTGCTGTGTCACAGGCACCATGTCTTCTAGAAAATGAAAAATAACATTTTTTCCTCCACTGTTCACCACTACCCAAATTATATATCCAAATACAAAAATATTAAAAAAGCATGTTCTTGTTCCAGATCCTTAAAAACCTCCACCTAGCTATATAAAAAAGACTATAAAATATATCAGCAAAAAATCAAGTGAGTTAATCAAGATGATCAAGAAAAGTAGGAGTGTGCCATTGGAGAAGCTGAACTGAAATTTACATTTTCTTTAGAGATATGCATGAAATATGCTCATTTCAATTTAACAGAAGCCAAAAGAATGAGAAAAAAAACCAGCAAAATGACCATAAGACTCATTGCTGAAAATTTAGAAAATTCCAGCAAGGCTGGGCATGTAACAGGATCCACAAGCATCCAATCAGCTTGGGATCACATGGATTCTTTCATCAAGTATATCTTTTCATGTTTACTTGTGAATCAGAACAGATTTCTCAAAGGCACAGAGAGCTGGATAGTAAATTTTAAGCAAAGTAGGATAAGGCATTGCTAGGCAAGAAGTCACGCAACAAGGTCAAAGCAGCATCTATTGAGCCAGAGAGACCTAAAACCCATTGCAGATTTAATCTGTTTATAAGTTAGGAAGCAGAAAGCACAACTAGACAGATTTTCTGCAGTTCTTTGACCAATGCTTATCCTTAAAAGATAAAGTAGTAATTCAGCATTACATTTATTTGATCTTACCAGAAATAAATACTGTTTTTATTCATATGGAATATGCTCTAGGACAGACATTGTTTTAATCCAAAGAAAAATTCATTTTCTTGAGAATATGATAAGATACTGATGTGATCAGAAACTGGAATTTCTCTTCCATTAGGAAATTCTTACCCATGAGCATTTGTTTCCATTTCAGGGCAGGTGCTGCAGTACTTGCAACTTCTATTGAATGTGAAGTTCAAACCTCAAGGTGACAAAACATGGAGCTCAAGCCTGAAATGCTTCCATTTTATGTAAAGCTATGGAGTCAATGATGGATCTCTCACAGTCTGGACCTTTCCAGCAGACTGCTTCAGTCACAACACTCCTGTGATACACAAAGCACCCAAACACAGGACCAAGCACAGCCTTATTTTGCACAGGGACGCCAGAGCACTTTGAAGGGGATGGATGTGCCTTTTCACAGTGTACTACAGCATTTCAGGTAGACAGACTTACAAATGGGTTCAAAATATTTTCTCAGTGAAAAATCAATGCTTCAGCCTACCAACATTTTCCTATTGATTATTTCAGTTTTGTTGAAACCAAATGCCAGGCACTCAGTCTTTCCCCAGTATTAGTGTATACTTTCTGCTTTTAATTAACCCACCATTTCCAGTTAGTGCATAACACACCAAGTACAATATCACAAATCACAGTATGGAAATGCTGACACATTTGAATGCAGTGAGAACTTTACCAGGATTTTATGCACAGTTTGAAAAATCTAATAAAATCCATTTTAAAAATAAGAAGGGAATAGGCACTATTGGAGATAGGGGAAACGATTCATCTGATTCTGTGTCATTTTTATAATCCTAGCTTTTGAACTTCCATGGCCTTATATTGATTTTCTCTGTTCTTTCTCTCCTTTTTTCTTTTTAAATTATGGAAAGTGAACACATTTAATATAAAACAGATTTTGCTTTATTTTTTCAGGTAAGCCTGTTAAAAGTAGAAAATACTTCATCTACTGCACACAGAAAAAGCGTAACATTAAGCATTTGACATTAAATCTTGGTAGATAAATATCGTCTCTATTTAATTATCTGTTAAAATTGACAGAAGGGTAGCATCAGTTTTTGAAATCCCCAGCAGCAAAACTCCCACTGATATCAGTGGGTCTAGGATCTCACTCAGAATTTTGCCCCCCTTTTTTTTCTTTTTGAACAAGCAGCATCTCTTTGTGCAATAATTGGCAGGTATTAGTGACAGTTTGGCAGATCCAAAGCTGCATGGGTCCATGGGAAATTTATGCCTCCTAACATGCCTTGCTAAATTTAAACCTGTTGCATAATATGCAGATTCATTCTCATGCATGTAATGCAGCTAAGAATATCTGAAGTTCAGAGAAGCTAATACACATGAGAAGAAAAAGGAGGGTTTAAATGCATTTTGGGCTTTACCACATGGAATAAAAAGCACTGATGACCCCCTTTAGTAAAGCTACACCTTCTTGCAATCACTTCAGTGAATGTGCATTTCATTCACATGACCAGTGTGACCATTAAAAATAGGAAAGCAAGAAAAGACAGACTAGCTTTTTGATTCCATTAAGTCATCACTTCAGTCCCAACTCTAGGGGCACCCTGCTCTAAAATACTTCTGAGGAACTCCGAAGCCTGCTTTTCCTCCAAAATTACAAACTGGATGATTTATTTCTACATTGCCCTTCTGTATTCCCTCTTCCCCCCCATCTCCGCCACTACACATAAGAAACAGACCTTTTTTTCTGTTTGATCTTGGAGACTGAAAAATCTTTCTTGTAATTCAGAAGTAATTTTTACTTCTGGTCTGAGCCTGCATGCAGGAAATACAGCACAGGTAGATATATCTATGTCTTTTCAGAAAGTTAAATAGCAGCTTGATCATATATGAATATTTTCTTTTTAAATACTATTATCAATCATTACAAAGAACACAGACAAAATAAGAAGCTTGGATGATGTTCCATCTCTTTGGTCTTAATTTCTAATGCATATATTCTGAAGTGAAAACTTCTAGAAACCTTGACAGATTAGAAAGGCTAGAAAACTGTTGCCAGTATTTGGGGTTTTTGTTGGTTTGAGGGTTGGGTTTTTAATCATCTAACTTTTATCACCAAACCTTTTCTGGAGTAATTCCCTGAGGATGAGATAATTCCTAACCTATAGCCCAATTATCAAGTCATTGTTCATGTTCATATTTCACCTTCTAATAATAGCAGCCCACACATGTTCTTAATTCACACAAAAATATTCCAGGCCCCACATCTAAATATTACTCTCCACACAGAATATATACTTAAAAATTTAGCCTCATGATTTTCAGCTTCAGACAAATATGGTTTCTTTTTGCTGTCAGGCCAGAACATCCACAAGCCTTCTCCACATGACATTTACTCTCACTTTTTATCAGCTATCCCAGCTTTACTGGAAGCAGCACGCTGGAAGATAGCCCTGGTCTGCATTAACACAAAAGAGCCCCCAGTGACAATGCCAAATAATTGATTGGTATCAAAAGCATGACGTGGTTGGAAAAGGTAGGAGATATGATAAAATTCTTTCTGTGTTCTGAACCATTCCCTATGTTTCAGTGCAATGTGATACTGATGCAAGACTATTAGGCCCTCTGATCTTGAGAAGATATCAGTTTGAGATTAGTACTCAATTATTCGACTTTTTGGTACAACCTGAGTCTGTTTGGATTACATAACACAACAACCAAATAAAATGCTGAGTATTGCTCTTTTTTAAAGAAAAACCAGAATGTCAAAACCTTCCAACGAAAGTTCAGGATTGTGACAGCAGAAAACCCCTCCAGAGATTGAGTATTTTGAAGAACATTAAAAAGCACATGAAAAAAAGTGGTGATTGTTATTTATTGTTGTTGCTATTACTCCAAACCAGAGATAAGGTTGACAGGAAAATCTGAAAGAACTCAGTCCATGGCAACATAAATGTTGATTGGATTGAGGCAAAAAATAACCAGAGAAGAGGAAGAATAAGATAATTTAAAATATTGTGAATACTTCAAAGCAAGAACTGAGCACTGACAGAGTTCACCTGTAATTATGGTGTTTGTTAAGAACTTTATGAACATTTCTAGGCTTTATGTCTATCATACTATTATATCCTTACCATGAGTACTGCTTATTACTGAACAAGAAGTTCTGACCAAGAGCAATTTCTGCAAGCACAAACATGGTCTAACCATGAGCTAGATCCCAAGCAATGAATATTTCTCAGCTGTTTGGGACACAGCTTTGCAGAGGGAAGGAGACAAACCAAGGTGTATCAGCCCCTTGCTTAATTAATCAGCTGCTAAATGCAACCATGACCAAGCTCAAAAATATTTACACTGGAAAACTGGTGAAATGGAGATTTTTTTTTTTCTGATAAATAATAGAGCTGTAGATCTCCCTGAAAGAGACCATGCAGCTGAAGTCCAGGTGTAGAATATCCACTAAGACACTGGCAGGGAGTGGATTAAGCTGAACATGACATCTCCAGGAAGGCTGCAATTAAAGGTAATTAATATACTGCCTATTTTTCATAAGAATAAGAATGGCAGAAGCCTCCTGAACAGATACATAATCCACTCTTTGCCTTTTGGAATGTATTCTAGTTTTAGTTCTCAAGACCTGGAATAATTCAGTGTTCCACTTATTCTCGGCTAATATTGTACTTCCACTAACTCCCTTTCCTTTGCCCAAGATATTTGACTTCTGGTGCTCTTCTGTGCATCTGACTCACCTTTTAAAAGGGTCAGTCAAGAAAACTTCTCTTTCAACAAGTCCCTTGTTAAAGCACACCATCCAGAAGACAATGAAAACTCTTCTGAATCTCATGAAACAAGTGTTTATGAAAACAACAGATATGCAGGAAAATAGCAGAAACGTGACAAACACAAGTTTTTCTTCAGCACCTGCTGTTGTATTTTCTCTCAGTAGCAGCCCAGCTATCACAAAGCACAGAAGCATTTTAAGAGAAAAATGTATCAAAGACAAAAATACATCATAAACAAAAACAGTTCAAAGGAATTTAATTTTTTTCATATTCTACTATTATGACGTCTATTTAATTGTTACTTTATTCTCCACACCTTGGTGTAAATGTCCTTCACTTTCTTTATTTCTCTGGTCTCTTGCGTCAGAATAGACAAGTTAGCACTGTTTACTTCATCAAATAAGCATTCCTGACTCATATAGCAGGCAAATAATTTATTTAACTGCTTACTAATAAGCAAAGAGAAGAGAATCTATCACGAGAATAATCTTGGAACCCTCCATCTGTTATAGATAGTGTGTTTCTGTTCAAACAAATGCTGGGAATGAACAATTTATTTCTCTGTTTACTTCCTAACCCATACCCTGCATATTTCATAATGATGGAAAAGCCTACAGATGAGTAACTAACCCCAGAGACTCAGCAGAACATATATTTCCAAGCTGTCTATGACTTTAAAGCACCAACACAAAAACAAAGGATCAAATACCCTAAGGTGCTCTTGGTGAGGAGCAGCCAGTATTCTAAATTGCATTCTAACCTGTCAGGGTAGAATACAAAAAATTTGAGGATCCTACTGACATTTTGTTTGAGTTGGAGAATCAATGGCTTTTGAAGGACTCAATAGCATAGCTAGGGCCAATGCTACCTCCTCTTCTAAATAGCTCCATTATCAGTAAATTTGTTTAGATTTTGGGGAAAGGAATGCATGTCCAGCACCTGGCACATTGGTCATGACCTTCTGGGTCCTTTGGCACTAACCTAAATTAAGTGACACTTCTAACAAAATTCAGAAACTGACACAAGTACTAATCCTTTCCTTATATGTGGCTTACCTAAAGAGACTAACACATATGGCTAAAAACAGCTTTTCTTATGTTTCATCAGGATATTTTGAAACAACATAAAACTACTGCATTACTATAATTTATCTGATTTACCTGTACATTGAAGTCAGTCCCCTCTCAGCAAGAGTTTGCTTATCTCCCTGATTAGACCTACCTTTTTGTAAAACAGCAACAGAACCCATCAACCATCTGGTGATCTTCAGCCAAAGGCTAGGAAATAAACTGGTATTTGCCACCAAAGCAGGATGCACATACAGCATATCGGGGGGGGGGGGGGGGGGGGGGGGGGGGGGGCAGGGAAATAGAATAACAACACACAGATAACTTATACCACCCAGGGTGAGCCTAGGTGCTGGAACTGAGCTTAAATAGGCTCCTGTGCAGCGGGCAGAGAGTATGTGGGTGGGGGTCTCAGCTGAGAACTCTCAGAGCAATTACAGCCCACAGGTGCCCACAGGGTCCTGGCGCACACATAAGTATATGCATAGATGTGCAAAGGGTTGGTTAGCGTTTGGAGTCAGTAAAAGGATATTATTGTGTCCTGGATGTATGGCCTCTTGCATTAGCTTAGAGGAGATTGGTTTGGGTTATGTGCTCCATAAGTCAGGGAGAAAGCCCCCACTTTGCTCTCTCAGCTGATTGAATTTTTTTCTCTGAGATATGTAAGTCACTGTGCAAGCATACCTACAGCAACAGGTAGGTTTCTTAGAGCACTGCAGCCCTTGAGCAGGCTGACAGCCTTATTCCTGCTGAAGGCAGTAGCAGTTTTGGAATTTGGAGTAGGCAGGTTTTGAGCAAGAAAGTGAGAAAAGGATCTGAAAGCCTTCTGAAACTGACCTCCCTAACGTTCCTGGAGTTCACTGGTTGTTTAAAAACCAACATCTTAGATAACCGTGAGTCAGCCTGGGATATTCATAGAAACATAGAACGGTTCATGTTGGAAAAGCTCTCTAAGATCATCCAGTCCAACTGTTAACCCAGCATTGCCAAATCCTCAATTAAACCGTGTCCCCAAGTGCCACATCCACATATCTTTCCAATATCTCTAAGAATGGTGGTTCTACCATTTCCCTGGGCAGCCTTTTCCAATGCTTGACAACCCTTTCCATGAAAAAAAAAAAAATAATCTACTAATCTAAACCTCCCCTGGGGTAACTTGAGGCTATTTCTTACTTGTTACCTGGGAGAAGAGGCTGACCTCCACCTTGCTACAACCCCTGTCACACAGTCACAGGGAGCAATAAGGTCTCCCCTGAGCCTCCTTTTCTCCAGGCCAAATATCCCCATCTCCCTCAGCTGTTTCTCACAGGACTTGTACTCCAGACCCTTCCCCAGCTCCATGGTCCTTCTCTGGATGTACTCCAGCCCTCAATGTCTTGCTTGTAGTAAGGGCCCCAAAATGAGCACAGGATTTGAGGTGTGGCCTCACCAGTGCTGAGCACAGGGGGACAGTCACTGCCCTGCTCCTGCTGGCCACACCATTGCTGATACAGGCCAGGATGCCATGGGCCTGCTTGGCCACCTGGGCACATGCTTGCTCATGTTCAGCTGCTATGGACCAGCACCCCCAGGTTCATTTCCATCAGGCAACTTCCCAGCCACTCTTCCCCAAGCCTGTAACACTGCCTCAAGTGCAGGACCTGGCATTTAGTCTCATACTATGGCCTCAGCTAAAAGCAGCTCTACAGGCAGGGATCAGTCCTCTCAGTCAGACCTCCCAGACTCCCAGCAGGACTGGGCAACCCCCACCATACCAGCTCTGAGCCAGCCCCAAGCCTCACTGCCTTGGGGCCTGGCACTTGAACTAAAGAAATCGGGAAAGTATCTCACTCTGCCAGACCAATTCTGGAATTCAACCTCAAACATATAAAGGATCCTCGGGACCCAATCCCTGAAACTTTTCTGGTGTATTTTACCTGGTCCATTACACGGAAATACTAGAAAGGAGCAATGACTCTCTTTATGTTCATTTTTTAAAAATCTTCCCTTCTCTTTCCTATTTCTACTAAACAAGTACTAAGCAATAAATGTTATCATTTGCCTATGAATGCAATTTAGGAATTTCTTTTGAAATAGCTCCCAGGAGAGTCTTTCTTTCCTTAAGTCTTGTAGGCCACTCCACACAGAACGGAGGTGTCAAGAGATGAAGCCAGAGGAGGAAAGGAACAAGAACAGGAACCATGTCTGACTCACATTCAATATCTGGTGAAGTAGACGGATTCTTAAGCTATCTCAATTAATTTGTAAGTTGTAATGGGAAATAAGTAGTCCTAAAACACTCATGAAGACAGTCCAAAGCAAGAAGAGTGAGTCACAGCAAATATTGCGTTATCCCCTACAAACTTTTATTTTCAAACTGTATGGTTCCTTCAGGGCTAGAGCCAAGAGTAACAGGGACTTCTCCTGCCCTCTGTGCATCAGCAGAGACACGCAAGCACTACAGTATATTTTAACAACTTCTTTTTCTTTTATCTCTTACTTCCTTCCTTTCAGCAAGTGCACAGCATGCTTAGGAAACATGGAATCATTTGCCTTCTTCACTGCTCTGCCTGCATTTCCAGTGCCTAATGGTGCAAAATGAAGGCTTTAAAGAGCTGCCGACCGCTTCAGTAAGTCAGCGCACGCTCGAGTTTAATTCACACAGCGGAACTCCGATTAACTCTGCGAAGGAAAAACAAAGGCTGGATGAGACGTCCTGCTCTTTTCCTTTGCGAGCAGCGGCTCGATGGTGGTGTGAAAAGGAAGGCGATATCCCTGAGCGATCTGGTGTGCAGGGCTTTGGGCAGGATGCCCTTCGGCCGTCGCTCCATCCCCGGTTCCGCGGTTCGCGGGATGGGCGTCCCGCGCTCCGGGATAACCGGGATTCTGCTGCCACCGCGTGGGCAGCCCGCTCCTCCCGCCTGCTGCCCGCAGGGGCCGCGGGGAACAGAGCTCTTCCCAAAAAGCTGCTCCTCGCACGGACGAGCCCTCGGCCAGACCCTAAGCTTAGCCCTAAGGCTAACCAGACTAGCTCAGCTAGTCTGATGCACCTTTGGGAGCAGGGGTGGCTGCTCTCCGCAGGAGGAGGCTCGCCGGTTTTACCCAGCTTCAGAAGATGCTCTCCTGTGGTTTCTGATGGCTCTGCACGGGTCCCCCAGCGTCACCCATTACAGATGTGCTCAGGGCAGGAGTAGGTGCTTTGCAAAGCAGCGAAGGTCTGTTCAGTTTCCTCCCATAACACTGACAGTTCGTGATAGTCTAAAATGCTCAATATTCACACTGTTCTGACATAATCTTTTGGCCTTTAAGTGTCACAGACATAAACAGACTGCTAAGCCCATTTTTTCATAAGCATTTGCTAATGGTGGAAATGCCTCTGGAGCTTGTTATACTGAATATGGCCACAAACACACACTCTTTAACCACTCTTTAATTTTTAAGGTTTTCTCTGGAGACCTCCTGGAGGTGAGCAGAAGAGATATTAAAATTCTTCCCAGAAATCCTACAGCACACATCTTCCTAAAGCGATCCTATAGCATCCATCATGAGGTACAGACCAATTTGGGCCAGTGCAGGAATCTGTAACGTTCCAGGACAGACCAATGTGCTGGCAAATGAATCTTGGCTATCAGCCAGTAAACCCTGGCTCGTAGTGTGTGAACCACAATACCACCTTTTTTATCTGCTTCTAAAGAGGACAGTGTTGTTCCAGACCAGGAACAAATCATTCAGTACAGAAATGAGAATGTCCCAGTGACCTGGTAACCAGGTACAAGCTCTTCCTTGGAGACTTGTAAAATCTGTGGCTCTAAATAGTAAATACAGACAAGGTTTTAAGTAAGCATGATTATTTCAGGCAAGGTGACCCTCTGGAGTGATATCGTTTTTGTCAGCCCATTTCCTGGCAGAAAGGCACTCACATTTAAAACACAACCATCACAACCAATCATTGCCAGTCAGAGGAGAAACACAGACAAATTAATTGAATAAAGGCCAAATTATTCACTCCTATTATAAGCATGACATTGGCAAGATTCCCAAATGCATCCAGTGGTAACTTCACCTAGTTTGTTGGATATTGCAGTTGCCTCTAGGGGAGCATGTTCTATTATTTTCAAGGGCTTCACCAATTGTTATTCCGAACACTCTCTTCCACACACATTTCAGCTACCTAAAACAGAACAAAGGTGTCCTCTACTCTCTTTCCACCGTATATTATTGAATTACAAAAGAATGTCTCTAAAACAGATGTGAATAGAGAAATTACTACTCCTTGTCTTTGTTGCTGTTAGAGTCCAGACACAATTTCTTAGCAATCTCAGGAATCTGCTTTTCCTAGAACTTCTGGCTATCTTTTTAATTTTATTTTTTTTAATTCTAAATTCATCTGAATCCTTCTCTCTGCGTTATTGAAGAAATTGAGCAAGAGCTATTTCTATAAATTCCACTCCCACATAGTCTGCTAAGAAGGGCTTGTGCAATGAGCAATTTCCCTACATTAATGTGAAAAAATGCACTGAAAAAAACTGACTTGCATCCATGGCAAAGGTTGTTATTCTCTTTCATTTCCAAAAAGGAAAATGGAGGCAACTCCCTTGTGTTCTGACACAAAGAGTGAAAATCAGTAACATTCCCCATCTAGCACTTAAATTAAAGGTATGCTTAAGACTATTCTTTTTTAAACCAAAGGATGACTTACAGGATGTAGATCAGACTCAGTTTTACACCCTTATGAACAGCTCTGGCCTTTACTTTCCACCCAAGAGAGGAGTCGTTCTGTCCATTGATGTTTCAATAAACAAAGCTGAGACAAGCCTGTCATTGAGTGAGTTAATTGGTGTAAGTATCTAAGTAATTTTTAGCAAGTAAAGAATGGATGGTTAAAAGGGCAGTGTTGGGACAAGCCTGAATCCAGAGACTCCTTTTGGTGTGGTGCTGCCGGCAGCATTTCTCTTTATCCACTCTAGGCTTGTTGCAGGTTGGGTTTTGTTAGATCAGGACCAGCAAAGTACAACCTCAATTTTACTGCTCTGGCCTCCTGCACACATCCAAGAGCTTTAGGATGTTCACCAAGCGTGGAGAATTCGGCTGGTTCCAATAGAAACCATTATGGAGGCGGATGAACCTGCTGGTTGTGCTATCCAAAAGAGATCCAATATTATCAAGAGCCAAGAGTATTGCCAGCACTGATTTAAGAAATTCCTGAGCATTCCTAGGTAATAAAAAAAAATCCACATTAAATACAGATAGATGATACCAAGCTACATGTAAGCCTCCCCAGGCCAGATACCATTCTCGGAAAAACAAGTCCTTAGGAAAAAATAAGAAATTGTAATACTCCTATAGAAATAATGAAATTGCAGAAGTATTATCGCTTTCTGACATACTTTTACAGCTTATTGTGTACAAATATTCCATATCTTCCATCAAACTCATAATATCATGAGAATTGACTGTTACATTAATTCCTAGAATATATTTTATGACTTGTTTCAGCCCAGAGACTGCTTGATGGCATTCTGAATTCCAGGAAACAGTAAATTAGGCATGAAACAACTGACCTCTGCTTAGATTAATAATACTTAACACCAAATTCTTGACAATGATAAAAAGAGGAAAACTACAAAATTATATTAACTATCACATGGATGTACAGCTATTTAGCATCTGATCTGCTTTATATCACTCTAGGAGAACTACAAGACACATATTTAAAAATATTAATCTCTTTTTCAATTATAGTTCCTCATTTGTATTTCTTCTGCTCTTCATGAGCACAGGTCTTTTTTCAATCCTTCCTATTGATATTTTACTTAACTTCCTTCCTATTATATTTTGTTGGAGATCTTGGGCTGCAATAGCCTTTACATTACCAGCTTGATACACCTGAATATTAGCTATCATACTAAAATTATTGCGCCTCCTACACAGAGGTACTGACTATAAAAAATTGATATTGGCATATTTCTTTACAATAACTGTTCAATAACTGCAGGTAGGAAATTGGCTTTCTACCAAGTTGAAATTAATCATCATTGTTACAAAATTTGGAGTGATGTCTACTGTCCAAGCAGAAACTATTGCACATTTTGCTTAGGTTATAAAACTGTCTTCTTCCTAGTTTTTTTTTTCATTACTGTTGCTAGCTTTAAAAAATGAAGAGGAGCTTATCTTAAAAAGAAAAAATAAATAAAGAGTAACAAAACTGTGATAGATACAGAATCATTATTACAAATCTAAGCTGATCAAACGTAAAAGCCTATATGATATCACTGGAAATATACAGAAGGAAGAAATATTTTCACTATGGTCTTAGCTGTGAATAAATGCTAGTTCAACCTTCAATTTCTTATCTGGTGAAAGTTAGCTAGTGAGTATGAGCCAACATTGCTACAGAATCCAAATCCTGAGGGCAGTTACTCTCCTCACATCGTAAGAGATAGAGAAGTTTGACTGTGTCCAGATGACAAACAGAAGCCCTGGGAGACTTGCCCAAACTCACAGTGCTACTTAAAGACCAAATGTAATTTTGTTCCAGGCAAAATGTGATTTACATAGTGAAAAGGAAGGACAGTAAGAATATTTATAAATTAAGTTGCACAGAGAGCCTCTGACAGAAAAATGATGTAGTCTAGGTATTTCAGGCACCAGGCAAGCACATTCGCCCATTTTACTGCTAAAGAAAGAAGCTAAAGTGGTGTATTTTCACAAGACATTTGCAAAGACAATCAGGGGAAATCAGAGAGATCAGGATTTTTACATGCCCTTAAAAGCACTAATAATTTCCATTCTGCAGTACTCCACTGTATCAGCTAAATTCGAAACACTGTGCTTCTCTTCAAAATACGCACTTCTATCAAGCAAGGTTTATACATTCCAAAGTTTGGGATATTTGGTGCTTCAAAATTATACTTACCTCCACGATTCCAACTGAAAAACTATAGCCAAAGTTGAGGGTTTTTTCTTTCTCAGAAAGCAAAAGTTATGTAATAGTTATGTATCATTTACATAAATTACAAAAGGAAGCAAGAGAGTGAATATTGAAAAAAAGGGGGGGAGAGAAAAAGGTACCAATTCATTATATAATCTTTTCATTCCCTGATACAACATCTACTGTCCACTTCAGAATAAGAGGATCATTTGCCAGTCTAAATCCTACAGTTTGAGGTGGAAAAAGGTATTTAGAAACCTTTCCTTAGAAATTGTCCAGGGTAGAAATGCTCCATATAGTCCTCAAAAACTAGTGAAATGCCTCCTCTCCCAATTATTTTCTAACAGAAGACCAGCATATAGCTGAAAATATAAATAAATTGGGGTTTTTTTTCTGACATCAACAGCCACTGTAGAGCTTTACTAAGTAAAAAAGGCACACGTTAAACAACAGATAGCGAAGTTAATCCTTTTGCAAACTTACACCAGTTGTTTTCCACATTACCTGAAAAGCCATAATCCACCTGTTATAACACTTCCAACAACACTTTAAAATCAGTAGAGCTTCTCATGTTTCTTATCACAGGAACTTTTCTCTTTATTTCAACAAACATAGTCTACCATCCAACTGTCCTTAAAGCCTGCTTTTGAGTCCATTGAAACACAAAAGGAAAGACAAATTAGATCACAGAGAATAGTGAGTAAACTCCATGGATGTTTTTGTACCAACTGTTTTCCCATTCCCCTTCTGGTCACAGAAGTCCAAAGGGTGGTCCCACAAAGATGCCTCCCCAAACACTCTGACAGCACCAAGGCACCTTGCCCAGTCCTCCAGCATGGACATCCCATCCGTGCCCTGGCTGTCAGGCATGGTGGGAAGGGTGACAGGACAAGCGACCCAGGTTCTGTAGTACATATTTCTCACTACAGACCCACCCATGGCTTGAGAAGTTGTGAAACATGATCCAAAGTACACTCAGAGTGTCCAGGCTAGAGAAAGGCAAACTATCATCAGCTGGTAAGCAGGAAATCATGCTGACTTGAATCTAGTCTTTGTGTGAATTAGCTTTCTGTTCAAAAGAATGTCATCGATGCTTTGAAATAACTATACTTACTGTTGATTTTTATTTTCATATTTGTAAACTATGAATCCCATTTTTTACTGAAAATAAAAGCTTTTGCTTCTTTCAAGTTTTAACTGGATTTACTATGAAATAATTTAGGAACAAGACATTATATTATAAATTCATTCATTAGCCAAAAATATGCTGTATACCTAAGTAAAGAACTTTTTCATACTGAACTAAAGCAATCTGCAGTAAACCAACATGAGGAATATTTGCTCTCTACACTTGTAGAACAAGCTAGAGAAGTGTGAAATGAAATTAGGTTTATCATTTTAAAAAACTGCTCCTGGAGACAGACAGTAATTAACCCTGAGCAGTGGCTTGATCTTTATAAGATTTCAGCAAGCATATGAGGCTTATATTTTTTATAACACATATTTTTATTAGGTTCCTTTAAGCAAATGAGTTCAAGTAAGTTACCATAATTGCTATTTTTGTTTCAAATGCATTTATTTCTAAAAATATTAGCTTAAGTTAAAATCTTTGATTCAAATCTAAACAATATTTTAACCAGCTGGAAAGTAGGCTGATGAAAAAAGTCCAGAGGTCCTCACGGATCAGCTGCCTTTGCAGTAAAGAAGACCAAAATCATTGTGGGCATCAGGAAGAGCAGCAGCAGCAGCTCATGAGAGGTGATTTTTCCCCCCTACTCATCAGAGACATATCTGCAGATCTGGGCTCAGTCCTGGGCTCCCCAATACATGAGAAACTTGTTCATATTGGAATAAGTCCAGTGAAGAGCTACAAAGATGATAAAGGCCCTGGGGCATCTGACACGGGAGGAGAGGATGAGGGAGCTGGGACTGTTTGGCCTGGATGAGACAAAGTTCCAGCAAGGTCTTATCAATATGATTAAATACCTGATGGGGGAAGAAAGAAGAGGGAGCCAGACTGTTCTCAGTAGTGTCCACTGAAAGGATAAGAGGCAAGGAGCACAAATTTAAGTACAGGAAATTCCACTGAAATGTGAGAAACTTCCTACAGTGACTAGTGCCAGTGACCAAGCACTGGCACAGGTTACCTAGAGAGGCTGTGGAGTCTCCATCTCTGGGGATACTCAAAACCCAGCAGGACATGGCCTTGAGCAACCTGCTCTAGCTGGCCCTGCTCGGAGCAATGGGGCTGGACTAGGCAACCTCCAGCCTCAGCCACCCTCTGATCCTGCCTGGAGAATTTGGCTCTCACAAGTGTGTTGGACCACTTGAGAAGTAGGCTTCAAAAAAACCACTCTACTAGCATCTCCGAATTTTATTTATGATATGGTTAGTAACTACACACTTGTAAATCTAAATATGAAGGTTTTTTATTCCAGACTCTGGATGCTTATGTCTCAATTATTGAAGATGAATAGAGCATTTTAAGGGAGAGCATTGTTTTAATAGCTTGGTCAATTTCCTCACTTAATACTTTAGCAACACAGATCCATTTTCCTTTTATGTTTGCAGCTACCATAATAAAGCAGTAATTAGCAGTAAGTAGTCCCTGATCAGCTCAGTGGCGTATGTGACTAAAAGAGATTATTCAAAAGAAGTACAGTAATTTCACCATTATAAGCCGCACCATTTTGACTAAAATTTTGCTCCCAACACAGAAGTGCGATTTACACTCAGGAGCGGCCAATATATGAACAAATTTTGGAAATTTCCCAACCCGGAAGTCTGAGCCCGCAGCAGCCCCAAGCCAAACCAGAGCCCGCCCAGCCCCGGGGGCAGCGGTAGTGCCGCTCAGGGCCAAGAAGCGTGGCGGCGGCAGCGTCCAGGCACGCCACTCTCCCTCTTCCCAGTGGCACCAGCCAGGCACGCCTCTCTTGCCTCTCTCCCTCTTCCGGGAGGCAGCGGCCGGGCACGCCACTCCCCCACTTCCCGGTGGCAGCAGCAAGCGGGGTCGGGGCCGCTCCCTGGCGGCCGCCCCAAGCAGGGCCGAGCCAGTAAACCCCGTGATCATGCGATTCTGTTACTAATTGGCAACTTTGTGAAAATTGCACCCGGATCCTCGCTGCGAATGAAAGTGCGGCTTATAATCCAGTGCGGCTTATACATGGACAAAGACCTAAATGTTGCCGACACCCGGAGCTGCAGCTTATAATCAGGTGCGGCTTGTAATTGTGAAATTACTGTATATAAAAATGAAAACTATATAAACAAATTTCAAATAGACAGGGGATAAACTTGGGCTCTATTAATTTTTTTTAAAAAATCCAGATTCCCTACAGGGTACATGACTACTGCATCTAGATGCTTTAAAATGATCCATAATTATAACACCGAAAATAACTATCGTCACAAAACTTTCATTGTTTAAAAGTTACCTGCACCAGATGATTAAACTGCAGTGGGCTGAAGACAAAAAAAAAAAAAATTAATCATTTCAGTTCCTGTTTTATTTTTCTCTGTGACGGTATCATCTATCTTTTCATGGTTGGCACACTGCAGCCTGCACCCAACACTCCTGGGGCCATGATCTCTGCTATCTGAGGGAAAAGGAGGCATCTCTGTCACAGTATTAATTACAGGTCTGCAGCTCTGTATCAAGACTGGGTGAGTT
Source organism: Catharus ustulatus (assembly GCF_009819885.2). Taxonomy (NCBI): domain Eukaryota; kingdom Metazoa; phylum Chordata; class Aves; order Passeriformes; family Turdidae; genus Catharus; species Catharus ustulatus. Next base: position 40,627,481 of record NC_046221.1, on the reverse strand, counting down.
TAGTCAGACTGTACTTCCAGTCCACAATAATACAGCACTATCTAGGTCTTCCCTCATTCTGCCCAGAATCAAAATTACCTGTAAAAAATCATCTCCAGAAGCAGCTTGCTGGACGATTTCCTCCACATTCACTGCCCTCCTGCTAGCTCTCTCCTGGAGTCTGAAGTCTTTAAATCAATTTCTTTTTGCATGTAATTTGCAGAGGGTATTTTTGAATTTTGTATTCTGCCTTTTGTATTGCAAGCAATCCAGATTCTCATTCATTGTACTGCCACTGTTAATTAACATAAGGTAAGAGATATGTTGGTATTTTCCCTAACAGCAAACTCCCATACTCTGTCTTGCTTGTTTGCATTCACATTTTCCCTTTGCTAATATATCATTTTACTTTCACGCTTACTATTCATTAATCTGTTCTGGGCTGCATTGTTCTGCATGAACTCAGCTTCTGAAATAATCATTCTCCAACTGCATTTTTCACAACAGCCTCTTTAACTTTCTATTCAGTAAACACAGCAAATGAAAAAATTATGCTGTTCAATATCAGCATGCAGACCATTTGTGTAAATAATGAGATTTTAGGGTACAGCTCAACCTCATGATAGCCCATTATTAAGCTCATTCCAGAATCAAATTTACTTACAAGTGCAGCTTTAAATCTAGTGAGTTACTTTGCCTCCACTTACACAGGTCAAAGGCTAAGACTGACTATTTCAAAAAGAACACTGGTGAAAAGTCTTTTAATGAACTAACCCACCAATGGGAATATCAAGCTTCACTCACATCTGCACTATCAATCAAGTCACTATTTGGCTAAGATGCTTGGCTGATGACAGAAGGAATAGGCAAAGTTCTTTACCCTTCCTTTGCAAAAGTACACCCTCATCAGATGTTAACTCTAAGTATAGTTGAGTGTTCCTGTTCTCTCAGATTTATTTATTGAAGACAATTTTTTTTCCTAAAAGAGGCCTTGTTTGACAAATTTTGCTAGTTCTACTTTTCCATTTTGGCAGAAAATCCAGATACTTCCGAAGATACTTATTCCTTTCTGTGTAACTAGTTATGAAACCTTCAGTGCCATACTTGAACATCTACTTTACGATGCTTTTATAAAATTTCAGAACAAAAAAGGTCATGACCTACTAATTCTATCCCTGTGCCACATGGAGGATGTACAGGCCATGCTGTATGCATCCTTCAATGCATCCTTCAATCCTCCCATGGCTAACAAGGAAACACAACAAATGGAAACAAATACAGATGAAAAGAAAACGAACCAGTGCCAACAATCTTATGAATGTCTGTCTATATTACTGTCCCCTGAATATCACCTGTGTGGAAGAATGTACATAAATCTATGATATTTGAGACAACTCACCATGAGGAAAAAGGTAGAATTCTATATGGAGTAGGTAACAAAGGGGAGTTCAGTCATAAACCTGGTATTACCATGCAGTTAATTCATCAGGTGTGGACTCCTAGCTTGTTACCAGCCTCTCTTTTGTATAAATTATTCCAAACAATTTCTTTGTCACATGCATAGAAAAATCTTTTCTAACATTGTTTAACCATATCTCCTGCTCTAGTCAAGAACAAAAACTTCATCACACAAAGAACAGATATTTCATTTATTTTTATTAAAATGAGTAGAAGTTCCCTCCTTTTAAAACAATTACTGGTGTAAATGTTAGGGTGAATAAGGCTCTCATGTATCAAATGAGCAACTCTCAAAGCTGAGAAAAGATTACAGAGAGCACCAGGGATAGAGTACAGAAAATCATCATTAGAGCCATTTTTTCACACCATTCACAGCAGAAGTTAAACACTTGCAAAGCACAAAGTTGCATTAGTGCCACCGAAGCCAAATGAATTTGTGAGTGCTATACGCCGTTTGTCAGTTTTCCATTCCTGAGCTGTCAATGGAACATAATTGAGATCAAACTCTGCCTCTGTTTTGTGTAAGTTTAGAGTAGGTGGCAAAATCCCATGGTAGCAGGACAGGGCAGTAAAAGCTGCCTCAATAGCCCCTGCAGCCCCCAAGAGATGTCCCGTTGCTCCTTTTGTTGAGGAAACTGCCATATTACGTGAGTGATCTTTAAAAAGTCTCTTGATTGCTTGATTCTCAGCAGCATCTCCTAGAGGTGTTGAAGTTGCATGTGCATTGACATATGTTACATCTTCAGGTTTGATGCCAGAATCTTTTATTGCTGCAGACATACACCTAAGGAAAAAAAAGACAGCAGAATGATGATTTGCCCAATGTATTTTTTGTCAAATTTACAAACCAAAAGAAAACATATAAGTTGTTTTAAAATGTTTATCAAGTGTGAAAATCTGCTTTAGCAGAGATGTAAATGACAAGAGGTTAACTCATCTAACTAAGCACATTAGCAACTACATTGGGTACCAGAGAAAGACAATAAAAGTGAGGCCCACTATAAAATCAGACTTGCTGTTACAAATTCCACAGCTAGGAAAAATAAAAAGAAGAAAAGAAGATATGAAAATCAGTCTCTACAGACTACATTAATGTATCAAATGCCTTTTTCACTGTAAAATTTGAAAATATTTGAGACAAATAACTACCAATATTATTACTAAAAAAAATTAGACATGCTCTCCCCAACAAAAATACTGGGAAATGAAAGGAAAAAAGACCAGTCATCCTCCACATGAGCTTCTTTTGCATGCTTTCCAGAGACTAGAAAATGTCAAAGAGATAGCACAAACCCCTATATTTCATTTTGTTATGAAATTTACTGGAAGTCACACCCTTCTACCCCTGGCATGATTTGTTTTGTTTGACTCCTGATGAATTGTGCACTGTGACTGCCTCTTTAAAACATGTTGTTTTTATGAAAACGATGGAAGGATCACCACAATTCCATACTGCAATTTCTCATAGATTTCCCCCAAAAAAGATGAATCAGACATCTCTCCTTGCTCATAACAACAAACCACCTCTGAGTAAAAGACCATTGACTCTTTTGAAATTTATGAGAAATAAGGAAATAAAAAGCTGAAAAACAGATAGTACAGGCTTCTGGACAAATTTAAATGTCTCTACTACAGCCTTCTACCCTTAGAAGCATCCAATTTAGCTTAGGGTAGAGGTCACTGACACTCAGTGTCACTAGACAGTGAGCCAATATCTAGGCAAAAGTGAGATAAATTAATTTCGTCAAATACATTAGCTGCAATGAACTCATTCACTTAAGGAGATACTAGATTACTTGTATAGGACACTCTCTATACCCACAGTTCTGAGCCTGGCTTTGCTTCTCCTTTCCTGCTGGTTTATTCCAGCATCCGTATTAGCCTCCAACAGAAGCAGTTATTAGAAGATGACAAAAAATATATTCCTCTGATTTTTTTGATGTGGCAAATAAAATTCCTACAGAAAAGTGAGATAAGCACTTACATTCCAGTTTTAACCCATATACCACTGCAGTAACAAAATACTGGTTTGAAGACAGTATTAAAATGTATTATCTCAAGGGTGGAATTGCTCAACATTTTGGAGATACCCAGATTAACCTTCAACTTTTCCTACTGTGAATTTAATTTATAGGCTACTGCAATCATAAAATACACAAATATTCTATTACAATGTATTGCCATATCATCTCAAGGGTAAACAAGTCTGAAAATACAAGATAGGACACTCCTGATTACTCATCTCACACCTATGTCTGCAGAACAATTAAATATGAATCAAAGAGCATAGATGGAAACATGGCATATTTATACTTCTAGAAAAATTTGTTAACCTTATAAAGATGCAAACAGAGCTTTACAATACCATGCAGAAATTTGATCTATTTGTGCAGTGATATATTGAATTTTGGTACTAAATGTTCACATACATTCAGAATAAGGCAAACTAAATCTTTACTAAAGATTCTAATGCCAGCAATAGTACTCAGCCTAAATGAAGCTCTCCAACTTACACATGTAATTTAGCTGACAATTTAATTAGGCCAATGATTAATGATTAAATGAGTATCATCTACTTGTGACCTGGTTTTGATGAGATAAACACTGATTAAGCTTTACCACCTCCCTAAACAGTACTAAATACTAACAGTAGTAGTATTTCTGCTATGCCCCTTCACCAACACATTTAGCTGCATCTGAATGAACTACTGAATATTCTAACAAACTAAATCTTCAAAGTATGCTTCAGCTTTCATCACCTGAGGTTTCCTGCAACAAATAACATGCTTTTGCGGTGAGACAGGGTCAATCTTCTCAATGGAAAAAGAGAATCTTTTCAGATTCTCCTTCACTATCTCACCACAGACATCTTAAAAAGAGGTTTCTATTGAGACTTATTTATATGAACAGCTGTATGCACCAAAGGAAAAATGTTTTCACTCAGAGAAATCTTTCATAACTCTATGGGAAAAGGTTGATTCTACTGAGAACTGCCTTTACCCTCCTACAGAAGAAAGAAAATCGGGGCACAGGGTTACCAGAAGCTCTTTAATTTTTCAGATTTTCAAGCTTTTGGAATATTAATTCAAGTCTGAACATCCCTTCTCTATGAAGAATATATAATGACAGAAACAAATGTACCCACTACAATTGACATACGAAGTAGCCATTATAATCAACATAGAGTTCTTACCTGAAGGCACCATCTCCCTTGGGATTAGGTGCTGTTATGTGGCAAGCATCACCGGACAGTCCATAGCCCAAAACTTCTGCATAGATCCTAGCACCTCTTTGCACAGCATGTCCATACTCTTCCAAGACCAGCACAGCAGCACCCTCTCCCATCACAAACCCCTCCCTCTGCGAATCAAAGGGTCGGCATGCTGTTTTAGGGCTCGAATTAAAACTAGTGCTGAGGGCCCGGGCTCTTGCGAATCCAGCCAAAGACAAAGGACTAATGCAAGCCTCAGTCCCTCCAGCCAACATGACATCAGCATCACCAGCAGCAATGAATCTGAAGGAGTCTCCAACTGCATGTGCACCTGTGGTACAAGCAGTCGACACAGCGTGATTTGGCCCTTTCAGTTGGTATTTAATGCTGATATGGCCTGCTGCCATATTGACTAAAATCTTTGGGACAAAAAACGGGCTGACCTTATTGTAACCCTTTGTTCTAAACAAGGCAGCTGTGTCAGAGATCTCTTCCAGTGGAACCATTCCCATGCCAATTGCCACACCGGCGGTTAAGCGGTCCTGTTCAGACTGGGGAGACCAGCCAGAGTCCTTCATTGCGAGCTCTGCCGCACCGATGGCCATCACAGTGGCAGAACTCATGGATTTGATCTCTGACTTCGACACAAAGCTTTCTTCACTGAATTCACCCTCCTTGTTTCCCCTTGGCACACATGCAGCCACTCTACATGGGATGCCTGCATATTCTTCCCCATCTAGAGATGTAATCCCACAGCCTCCTTCCAGGAGATGCTTCCACACAAAGTGAGTCCCCACACCAAGAGGGGACACTAGGCCAATACCTGTAACAACTACTTTCCTTCGACATGCAGGCAGTGACTTGCTGAAAGCCCTTCTGGGGTTTTGTAAACGCAGATTTACATTCAGACTCCGGAGATGAAGATTTGCAATCTTCAACAAATCCTGTGGGCACTGTGAGAACATGGTGGCAATAATCAAGCACATTCCTGTAAATGGAATAGGGTGGAGGGGGTGGGGAAAAACAAACACAACAATAAAGCTGCCAGTGTGGAAAACATTCCAAGAACATTAGATTAATAACCTGCTTTTTACATCACAGTCTATTTTCAACCCTTAAGAAAAGGATATAGTTTCTGTGCCTGTAACGAGGAATAGTATGAGTTATGGCAGGTAATGGCAAAAAACCATGTTCACTTTGGGAATGCCTCTAGTGGGCTTTCCTAGTTTAAGCTGCTGATGACTTTGCACCACTTTGGACTGTGAAGCACTCTCTGGTTTTGCTGCAAAATTTCCCCTGGAGCTTTAACTACCAGCTGGCTGGAGGCAGAAACAGAGAGCATTAACAACTTCATTCTTTTAAGGGAAAAAGTTTGTGTTCACCAGAAAGTGTATGTCCCACCATTACCAAGTTGAGGATAACGTCATCTCAACCTTCATGTCAGTCAGAATGGTCTAGAAACCTCAAATAGGAGTTAATAAACTTGTCCTGGTTCTGCTACCAATGTAGTTATACATCCAGGACATTCTCTTTCCACCTCCCCTTTATCAGCCTTGGGTTATTACACTGTCAGGGGACAGTATCTCAGGTAGCTTGCGCAAGATGTGGAGCACAGCACCACCCCTGTTGAAGGCAACACCACCAGAGCCAGCATAACAAGAGGCACAGCAAGTGGTGGCAGAAGGCCCCTGCTGAGAACAAGCACTTGAGGAAGGACCAGAAGACTGTGCCATGCAGTAATGGTGCTGTACAGTCGCTTTTCCTTGCCATGGCTTCTGCCAGGTCCGGAGCCAGTCTGATTGCACACATCTGACACACTGGAGCAGGGCAGAGGCTGCAGTACAGCTCTGCCAACACCTACAACACAGGCTTCAACAAGGCTTTTTGCCTTGCCCAAAGTGCAACTCGGCACCCCCAACTCTTTGGTAAAATGGAGGGAGCTGTATGAAGACCATAAGGGGCTGCTGGGCACTCCTGCTAAAATACCCAGACCTGTGGCAGCACAAGAACACAGCAGCATTACTAAAAAATGTCACAGAACCATAGAAAGGCCTGGATTGGAAGGGACCTTAAAGACTCTCATTCCAACAATCCTTGCCATGGGCAGGGACACCTTTCACTAGACCAGGCAGTACAGACCAGCATCCAGCCGGGCCAAGAACACTTGGGATAGGGAATAAAAATAATAAACAATCACATATTATATTTTATACATATTTTATGCAATTATTAAATTTAATTATTAAAAATATATATTTAAAGGAGCCTGTTTTAAATCCTGGCACAAATTTGCCATTTCAGTGTTTTAAGCCACTTAGCCTGGACTCTATTAAAGAGGCAGTGTATGTGTGTGTATATGTGCATAAAAATATATATATATTATATATAACGTATTACATATTATATAATGTGTTACATATACAAATAGATAAAGAGTGTTGGATATACTGTATATAATATAGATTGTAAAACACCTCTGCAGTCATATTATATGCATATTTATAGAGTATAATGTATAACATATATATGCTTTATAGAGACACTGTATTCTATACATTGTACATCATATACAATGTAAGATAATTGTACTTTATGTGTGTGCATGTGTTAAAAATATTTATTTTATATAATATATTATGTATTGTGTAATGCAAGTTATATATGAATATATAAATAATATTCTATATTCTATATAGAATATAAACCAGCTCTGTAATCATATTATATGCATATTTACAATGTATAACATACCTATGCTTTATAGCTTTATAGAGATATTATATTATATATATTGTACACCATATACAATATGTAAGATAATGTATTTGATACATATTATTATACACGCGTATAATAATGCATAAGATAACGTATTTTATCAGTGTGTCTATGTATATATCTCGATATGCACACATAATACGGCTGCAGAGGTCTGTAAGGCAGCTCGCTCCGCAACTCCACGCAGCCTTTACGGAAATGCCGTCCTGCCCGACCCAACAACGCCCAATACCTGGTGTGCGGGGAAACCAGGCGCAGGATAACTCCCCCCGGGACAAGCGCTACCGAACACCCCGAGGTGTTTCAAGGGAATGGCTATTTTTAGCGTATAAACTCGATGTCAAACCCCGGTGCCACGGGCCCGCCCAACGCCGCCATTGCCGACCCGGCCCGCCCCGCTGGGGGCGGCGCCCCTCGCCTGCCGCGCTAAACCCCGCCCCCCTAAGCCCCAGCCGCGCCCCCCCGCCCCGCGATGGTTCGCTCTGCTTGCCTCCCCCGTTCGACGGGGCGAGGCCGCTCCACTCCGCAGGCGCGGGGGGGAAGAGGGAGGCGTGCGGGTGCGCGGGGTCCACGGCGCTTCCTCCCGCTGGGCCCCGCCCCGCGGGTGCCGGTGCGGGCGGGCGGGCAGCGGGATGGTGTGAACAGCCCCGAGAAAAGGCGATGAAACTATTTCCTTCCCGAGCCACGTGTTTCAAAAAAAAAAAAAGAAACCCACTCCGGTGGAGTAATAGGCAAGACCTCATGCCGGACAGAACAGACTAGCATGGCTGAGCATAACATGCTTGTCAAAGTAAAATGTTTGTCAAAGTCTCATCAACAGAGACATGAATAAATTCCATTGTGAGTATATTTGTTAGGTGATACCTTTATATAGTTTTCGTATACAGCAGTAAGAAACCTGAAATAAATTTACCCCCACACAACAAATTAATATTTATTAGCTGCAAACACAGCTACTTAAAAATACAAACTGTAGCACAGTAATGAGGCAGGCACTGCAGGAAAAATAAAAAAAAAAAAAAAAAAAGAAAGCAAACAGTAAGACAAATGCAATATTTAATTTAAAAAAAAATAAAATTTTTTAAAAAGTTTTTTTAAAATTAATAGTCTGTTTTTAATTTATAAATAAAATTTCCTTAGGCATTTAATGTGTTAATGATTTGTTGGAAGCTGGTACTTGGATTTCTAGATTTTTCACACTGCTTGACTATGAGCACTTCCAAAGCATTGTTTACAAATGCCATACTGAGATGCATTATATATTTATATGCATATATGCTACAGTAAGAAAGTTAATTTTTATATTTCCTAAGGCAGCCAACATTGATACACATGGAAAGGAAATTAAAAGCTGAAGTAGCAGCCAAGGAACATGGCATCATCTTAAATTAAAATGTTATTACTTTGGTACCAGTTCCATGTTCCTGAGGGCTGAAATATTAACTTTTTCACTGTGCTAGTAGGAATAATAAATGTAATCTCAGCAAAAGTGAACTGCCCTGTTTAAGTCTCAGCTTTTGTGAGGGATATGCAGCACTACCTTCAAAAGTCATAGAAGCTGAGCAGTGACCTGTCAGAAGCAAGCAGCAGAGACATAGTGTAGTATCACCTTCAAAATCAGAAAGCAGCTTGAATTTTAAAGACCTCTCTTGCTTGGAACTCTTTAAATCTGCATTCCAAATAAAGCAAATCTCCGCAGCCTGTTTGTGTCCAAGGTTCTTCACCACAGTTCTTTCAGTAGCAGCACAAACCCGACGTCTGGAAGAAGAAGACCAGGATTTTTTCACTTCTCTGGGGCAGATTTTGGGTAGCGCAGGGCAGATGTCACAGCAGGGGCGAGTCGCTGCAGCGACATTCCTGCTCAGGCAACCAGGTGAGCCTGAAGGTGTGGCACCCTCAGTGCTGTCAAACCAGGGCAGGACAAAAAGGGATTTATATCTTAAATGATGTTAGTGCCTGCCAAGGGGCTCCCTATGTTGCAAAATATGGAATAGGTAAACATATCCTTAAAGAATTACATTCTTTAATCTTTGTATACTTTCGAGCTAAATCAACCAGAAAGGAGATTTAATCAAGTTCTAAGTCACGTACAAGTGTTAGAAAGACAAATTTCTCGTTGACAGAATTGCCTTTTTAGGGCTCCACATGTTTCAATGGGATCACACCTCAAAGAGGTGGAGGTTTACAAAGCTTGGGAAGAAGGTGTGTACCACTGAGAGTGGGCACAAAGAATGCAGAATTTATTGCACACGAGGACATTTGGCAGAACTCCCAAGATAAGGAAGAGACTAGCAAAGCCAACTCAGCACTGTGCTGGGATCAGCTCTGACTGGATAAAAAGTGATTCTGGCAGGGAAAGTTTGCAATCATCGACTCCAGAGAAAAATTGAGCAGGTGGACTAAGCGTAAGAAGTAAGGGAATCATTTAACCAATAGAAGATAGCATGATAATTAATTAGAGAGCTGTGTAACTTGTGTCCAATGAACGCTAATGCCTTTGTTTGCTGGAATGTATAAACAGCGCTACATTTTGGTAGTCATCGTGCTGGCCTTGTGCACCCCTTTCTGCGCAGATTTACAAATAAATAAATACCTGGGCCCTTTGCATGGCTTGGCGCCTTGCACACGGGTGAAAGAAGGTGCTGTGGGATATCGAGACCCCGGTGTGACCGGGAGACCCCGCTGCCCCGGGAGTGCGGAGTCAGGGTTAAACCCACTCGGGCCCTTTAAGACCCCCCCCACAGTGGGGCTGCCGGAGGTGACCTCACCGCTCGTACTGCGCATGCGCCCAGCGGTGGGTGGTGCTGCCCGGCTGAGGGCGGTGACCTCGGTGCCCGCATGGCGCATGCGCGTGGCGCAGCGCCGGGGGCGGGGGGCGTGGCGCGGAGGGGCGCGCAGCAATGGCGGCTGCCCTGGGGCTGTCGTCTTCGCCGGGCTCCCCCGCCGTGAGCGAGCTGTGCCAGAACAGGCGGGAGATCTTCCTGGAGGCCTCGCGGCTGCTCCTCACTTACGCTGACAACATCCTCCGGTGAGCGGGGTCGCCGCCTCGGTCCGCAGGCGGTGTCGCAGGGTCCCGCCGGCCGCTCCCCGGTTCCGCGCGGCGCTTTCGTCCCCGTTGTGTAATACCGGAGCTCAGAAGCGTCTCGCGTGGTTTTGTCGTTGTTTTAAAATTAATGTTGCTTATCTAGAGGTGTAGTGCTCTGGATTTCTGTTTCTCTATTTATTGCTGGCTGGTTTGTTTTGAAAGTTTTGGAGTTTGTGTATTAACCACAAAACGATGCCTTATTCCTGATTCTCCACCCTAGGTGGGTATTAAACCACCTAAAAACATGTGGATGCACAGCAAGTAGTTTAACTTGATTTAAACTTCATTTTAACTTCATTTTATTGTTTGGTCTATTTTTCGCTTGCTCTTTGCTTATGACTTCGCAGGGTTGGTTCCGAGAGTTAATTATAGCCGGGTTTCTGCCAGGTGGCTCTGTAGGGTGCACACACACGCCAGTACGTGCGATCGACCTTGCTGTCTTCCAGCAGCTCCAGGTGTATGAGCTGCCCCTCCCTGTCCGAATCTGGCTCGTCAGCCGCTCGTCAAAGCTGCTGTGTGACAGAGAACAGCGAGTCCCGCCCGGGCTGACTTCTTTCAAAGAAAGAGGCGAGAAAAAAGGATTTTTAAAAGAGCTGAAAGGGGAACTGAGAGATAGCACAGAGACCGCAGTGGTTTAACATGCGTACCAGGCAGTTTAGCTCAGCTTCCAGGATGGGACTAAAGCCATCCAGCATTAACCTGGCGGGTTCAATTAGAACGCATCAGGTATAGGGGGATGCGGAGTTGTCTCTAACTTAGCCCTGCTGGGTATGAGTACAAAACGTGAATTCACGAACATAAGTTCCAAGCTAAACTTCAGCATCAACTGTTAACTCTCAAGAGTTAAGTACAAAAAGATATTTATAAAGTCGAAGTCTCATGTAAGTTTCACTTAGGTGATATAAATGAAACTGAACTTTAAGCAAAATCTTTCGCGGTGCAGTTAGCTAGCTTTTACGTGTTTACTGAATTTGCAAATATAATTACAACTTTCAATTTGTTCAGGAATCCCTATGAGGAAAAATACAGATTAATTCGGATTGGAAATCCAGCATTTTCCACGAGGCTGTTGCCTGTCAGAGGAGCAGTTGAATGTTTATTTGAGATGGGGTTTCAAGAGGTGAGTATAATGTAGCAATTTCAGGTGTCTTCATCAGTTTACATATCAAAATTTAAAATTTAGTGGGTTTTTTTTTGGTTTTGCTTTTCTAGTAGCAAGGCAGTAGCTTTTAGGGCAGTTGGTATTTTCTTTCAGTCCTTGTCTGCAAATACCTGTAGCTAACCAGCAGAGAATTTAGATGTGGCTGCTTCAGAAAAATGGTGAGCTAACCTAATGCATAACAAGATTATTTTTTTTTTCTGGTCAGGCACATTGCTGATTTGCTGAATCCATGCTGGCACAAAGGAAGTGGTGGAAGCCCCTTCTCTTTGTAGCAATCTGCTGTTAGGTGAACACCTACATTATACATAAGTGTTGAAACTGCTGTTTTGTAAAGAGAAAAATGATTTTTAAAAGCCCTACTCGTCTTCATTTTTCTACCATCAGGCCCTACTGGCCCTGTAGTGATTTAGATAAGGGAAGCTGATCTGATTGAAATTTAAGCTTCCAAAACAAAACCAGAAATGTTTTCAGCCAATTCACAGTGCAGCTGCACAAGTACTAGTGTTGTCATGACAGCAGTGAAGGGCAATAGACTGACTGTTAAAGTAGTAGTAGGAGGGTGAGTCCTTCAAAACCCATTTTTAAAAGTTATGAAATGTCATCCTAAAATAGTGTTGAGTGACTGCTGATTCTGTTGCAGTTAGAATAATGTGTTTCAAAGATTGTATTGTGTTCTGATGTGGCGGGGCCCCTGTCTTGGTGGGGCTTAAACCGCCAAAGCTTGTTAAACTAGAAACAGTTTTTGTAATTACTGGAAAGCTAGTCTGAAAACCCAACTCTTGTTTAATGGTACAAAGCTCTTGCTTTGCTTTAATTTGTCTGTTTGATGCCAGACTTCTGTATGGGTATGTACATTATGTTAATTAGGTCCAGCTGTCATGGGACCTCTGCCTTTTCTCTGGGTAAAGTTAATTACTGTAATCTTTTAATTAAAAGAAAAAGTATGCTGAAAGAAGTGGTGACTGCAGAGGGAGAAATGGACTTATTTGGATTTATTCTCATGCTGGTGCTCAGGAGACTTTTAATGGTGTGTTTTAGCCAGGAAGTGGGTGGAGTAGCTAGAGAAACACTCAGGTCTCTGCTGAGAATGTGTTGGCTCAGTCTTACGGTTACTGTGTCAGTCAAAGCTGGAGCTCACAAACTTCTCTTCAACTGCGTGGCTAATACAGTTCCTTCTTTTGTTTCTGCGTGATAATGGATTGATACATTCCATTTAGTTTTGTGGTAATTTTAAGTGTTAACAGGAAGTCCCCATCTGCAGTGATATGTAACCTCAAGTAACTGTAGGTAAACAAATTAGCTCAGTAAATAGAGGTGCTGCAGTGGTAGAAACTGAAACTGTTAAAGGATATTCAGGATATTAATGTTTTTAGTAACCTGTTTCTTTATTTTAAGTGCACAGTTATTTGATTCTGTCATAATTACTGATCTCTTGCTGTGATACTAGTAATCACCTTGAAGTCAAAAATAAAACCCAGAAATCAACCCAGGTACCAGTTTTAATAAGAGTGATATTGCCTATCTGAAAACTTTAAACTTTGACGTAAAAGATACCAATATGTAAGAGAATTTCCAGCAGATGCCATTCTAGAGCCTTCTTCCTTCGACATTGGATGCCTTCCTGTGTTGTTTAGGATTTCACTGCTGTACTGTGAGAACTGAGCATTAATTGTTCGTTTCTGTTGTTGCTGCTTTCTGTACCAAATCATAACTACACAACCCACGAATGGCTCTGCAAAATAAGTTACTAACAAAAGTGTGTTGTTATGAGTTCGCTTTCTCTAGATTGACTCTAGGTTCTTGATCTGGTAGGCTTCTGAAGCTGTGAGAGGCTTCAAGCTTCAGTTGTAAGGGACCTAATCTAAAAAGCTGAATCTTGCCAAGCCTTAGGATGCTAGCTTCCAGTACAGTCTTCAGATGTACTACAGATCATTGACCAGCTTCAACCTGCATTAACTACTGAATTAATTTGTCTAAATTTCAGGGAGAAACTCACCTGGTTTTCCCTAAGGAAGCTTCAATTGAGCAACTACGTAAAATCAGAGACTTAATTGCTGGAGAGAGGAGTAGCAGACTGAATGAGTCGAACCAAGTCCACAGATCAGGATCCTCTGAAGCTGTCAGCAGCACTCAGACAGCTGCACAACGGCCTTCGAGACCTGTTGACTCTGTTCTTGCCTCTTCTCGTCAGCAACCAGAAACATCACTTGTGCAATCCCTTGAAATGGTAATTAACACCTGCAGACTTCATAGGCTCCTTAGTCTTGCATATAAAGATTGAAGAAGAATTAACTGTTAGGATAGGTTGCTCAGAGAAAATGAGTAGTCTCCAAATAAGTGCACTGTTAAGCCTAAGTAACTTGGTCTGACCACATAGCTAATCTTGCTTTCAGAGAGTTGGACTAGACTTTATTTTTTCCCCCAGTGGTTTCTGAAGGTTTTTGAGTGTTTTCTTCTGTTTACATACAACTTAAGCATGAAACGTGCCATAAACAGAATATTAGAAAGAGATTTTGGTGAAGATGTCCATAAATATTCTATTGATCAAGGTGTCAAGAAAAGAAGATGATATGTATTGAGAAGGAGCAGCAAGATGGGGAACAAGGGGGAGAGTGAGAAGCTGACTAGAGTTATATTTGGTATTTGAGAGCCAGCAGAAGAACACTAGCATAACCGTAATGCTTATAATTGTTGGTGTCTTGGTTCATGCATTATGATCTCTATGTGTATGTAGCCTGTGAGGAGGGCTTTTTTCACGTGTGCCTGGTATTAAAAGCAGAAATTTAGCCAGACGAGGACAAATTTACAGTTATTTAGGCTAAATTTCCCTTGTCCAAGAGGCTGAGGAGAAGTTCCTTATCAACACAGAGCAGAGTCCTTTCATCTGATGTTAGCTGTGCTGGTGGGAGAAGACTCAGCACCTCATACAACTTTGAAAAATTAAGTTACGCTTTTCATAGAAACCTTTAAGGATGCTTTCATTTAACTTTCTGAAGAGTTTTTCCTCCTAGAACCAGTGTCACTTTGGTCTCAAAGTTGGTGTAACATGAATCCTTCTAAAAAACTCACTTCCCATGCGTCTTTAAACACAATTTGCATGTTTTATATTATATTGTCAGTATATTATTGGATATGATCTATGATGCACTGTTTTTTCCCACTGCCTACCCAAGTCAGTGAATGAGAAATGGCAAAGCATTGTTTGAAGTGATGACTTTTGGGGATAGAGAGCACTAAACGACCCGTCCTCACCCAAAAAGTCTTTTGGGAAAGGTACACATTGTATTGAGACATTTGATCTAATTATGTTAGCATGGCAGTAGTTGCCTCTGGATTTGTTTTACTTTGGGGGTTTCTGGGTTGATTTTTTAGCCTGCTTCTAGATTTTTACTGTTTCAGCCACTTATGCAATGGTGGCTGGAAGTGATAAGAGTGATTTGGTGCTGCTGTACTGCTGAGAACAGGAAGCTTTCAAAGTTGATCCTGCAATGGCAACAATGTTGCACAATGTTGACATAGTGTATTCTAAGGTTGATCCCTCCTTCTAGTTACTCTGCCCCAACATACCCTAGTCATCAGAGGTGTGGATCCATTTCTCTGAAACTATTCATTTTCCATGCTTCCATGCCTGAGTGGTGGGACCAAACTTAGTACTATTTAGAGGCAATGTTGGCATTCTGTTAGAATGCTGTATTTAGCTGATCTCTACAGAGAACTATACTTATGGGTCTCTGAGCCATTGTGTCTGGTCTTTATAGTCTGAATTGATTGGAAGGAAGTCTGGCACTGACTTGGCCATTTTGCTTGCACAACAGTGGGGGGTTTGTTTTCCAGTGAGTATGCTGCAGTTATGTAGTTAATATAGTTGTATTATTGTTGTATGCACTGATGACAGATGTCAGAGAGATTTAGAGTTGTTTCTGTAGTGCAAACATTTTTTTCTTGTCGGTATGTTTCACCTGTCATTCGTGGGAGGCCTGGTAAGGACAGGGAAAAGCAACTTACTTGAAAGAACAGAGGTACATTCCTAAATGCACAGTTATAGAGACCCTAGCCGACCATTAATTTGCCTCTTTGTTTTCTGCATTTCTTGTCATTAAATATTCTTAAGACACAGGAAAAGGAGAGCTATGGCTATTTGTTGATTCTGGTGGATGGATTCTGATCCCTTCCTGGATGGCATAGTGATTACAGGAGGAAAGGCGTATCCAAACTTAGAATTGCAGTGAGGTTCACCTCACTTCTGAGATTAAATGTTTGCATAACATCTCGTCCAGTGGCTTTCATGAAGCAGATTAAGCACTACTGTAACACTGATGATTTAGCCTCAGAAATGTGAGTTGTCAAAGAATCCGGGAGACTTCTGCTGTGCTGAGCAATATCCCTGCATACTCTTTCAGGAAGCTGATGGACCGTGAAGGTCTTTAGGCCTTTGGCAGTCTCTAATGTCCCTTATTTCTTTCTTTAAATTTGCATTAAAGTGGATCTGCACACAGTGGAGTTTATGATGTTAAACCAGTTACCTACAGCTGATGAGATCCAGAAGAGCAAAATATGCTCTATTCTGTTTTAGCAGTTGTGAAAATTAAGGACTGATCCTGCAGTGTAACAGCACCAAAGCAATCACTTGTAATTTAAGTGCTCCTTTAAAAGAAGTTACCTTCTGAAGAGTTCTCACACCTGGGTGTATTATATTGCATTTGCTACCAGCCTGCCAGGAAAGCATTACATTTTTTATTAAATTAAGATGGTAGTTAACAAGCTAAAGGCTGAAACATGATGTAACAATAGAGAAAAGGTAATTTAGCAGTACGACAGGCTTCCCCCAAAAATATGCCAGACTCTTACTTCTGAAATCCCATTTCACTTTCTGTATTGTTCCTTTTTAAATGGCAACAAATGGTTTGCTCAGCTACCAACTTCATTATTATTAACTTCAGCTGTTAGTTTTAGTATCTATGTGTGTACCTTATTGGTTTCAACGTGCCACTAGGTGACACCTAGGATAACTGACTGAAGAAACCTAGTTCTTATATCCAGTTGCTACTGAAACAGACTGGGGGGGTCGCTGGGCTGTCCATACAAACCTCCAGATTTGATCTATAAAAGAAGGAGATAGAAACAGACAAACAACATTCATGAACAAGAAATCATAAGCAGAATTCATCAATAGTACAGTTCTACAAACCAGTGTAGCAGCATCCAGAAGATGAAAGTGACTACATGTCTTTTGTGGGTTTTGGGTAAAAGGTGTCCAAAAGAAAGGTGGGAGGGATTAGGTGGAAAAGAGAAGTCAAAAACTTTCCTATCAGAAGTGTCTGTAAAAACAGTTTTCTCCCTCTAGGTTAGTATACTTTTCACTCAAGACGCCATTCAGAGTGCTCAGAGATGACAAGACTGGCTTTACTGTTTGGGTGGTGGTGTCTTCAGTTTTTGTTGATATCTTTGGAACATTTCACCTGTAAATAAATATATAATCTAAATATGAAGATAGAATTATGACTGACTGAAACTAAAATAGTAGAGCTTGGTTATTATGCCTGAAGGTGAGCGTTCATAAATCATCTTGTGACTGAAAATCCTTTTGCAGGCTGCAAATATCTTGAAAACACTTCAAACAAAATTTGAGACTCTAGTATTGATGTATGAGAATCCTTCTATTCAGCAGAAAGCACTAGCTGCAATTCCCCTCCAGGAATTGAAAAGCAAGGCTCAGAAAAAGCTAGCACAAGCTACAAGACTGGACAAAGGTAATGCTGCCAAGTGTATATGAAAGTAGAAATGTTCTTTCAAATGTACCATACATTGCCAGTGTGTGTTTGGTCATATGTCTACTGATTCCAAATGCTATTTTTAAATTGCCTTCTTCCTAATTTACTACTCTCTTCTCTTATTTTTATTTTGCTTTTGTCATCCACCTTTTACTGCTTTTATGTAGTAATTTTGGACTCAATTTCTGAATTAGTATAAAAAATTGCTGGGGAAACAAATGTTGCATTCCTTGAATTTCAAGTGAAATAGCTACAGCAAGAGGAGGGGCAGTTTTGTTCAAGTAGTCATTGTTGTGAAATTCTCAGAGTGCGGTTTTCCTGTACATATTACAGTTCTAATTCAGAATAAAATTAAGTACTGCTTCTCTTTTTTAAAGTGATATTGGTGAGATTTTGAATGAGATCTTTCCAAGATATAACCTGATACAAACAAATGGTCACTTTCCTTGTTAATGCTTAAATGAATAAGGTTATTCCCTATTTCTCATGGAGCTAGATATTAAATGTAGGCATAAATACTTGCAGCATCAGTGTCTACAATTTGTAGTTTTGTGAATTTGTTTTGAATGTATGAAGATTTTGTCAGTTAAAATTACATATTTCTGTTTATAGGTGATGGTTTTAGATTTGTTCCAGTATAGTGAAATGTTACTTCTATAGGATAAATATTTAAAAAAACGCAATTCCAAGACCATATTTAGACAATAAAAGTAAGAGAAGTAAGAAACCATGTGAACAAGTACAAAGCACTCTCATTCAGCAGCATGGGACAATACAATAGGAAAAAGAGACTTATCGGTAATAAATTACAGCTGTTAAATTTCTTTATAAAGGAAAAAAAAAGAACAAGCCTGCCTCTTAGACTGTGTTCTAATACTACTGTGCACATTGTTTAAAAAGGGGAAGGAAGAGGGAAGATAGTGTTCTGGGTGCCTCTTCTCAAACCATCAGGCTGATTTAGTTAAAATGGCTTCCAGACCTTAATTTAGGTACAAATAAAGGGGAAGGGATGGAATTCCACTGTTTTGGATTGTGACATCTTGAAAGCATTTTCCAAGAGTTTTCTAGAAACATTGGTTTTGGAATGGACTGTATATGAGATTTTTGGGTAATTGGCTTTCACCTTCTTTGGTTTCTGTCCTGCTGCATTAAGACTGCCACCTCTGGGAATAAATATTTAGTGCTAGGGGATGCTTGTTTTTAGGCTAAGCCTTGCAATACATAATAAATTTTTTTGACTCATAAAGACTATACTAGGAAGATAAGTCATTTGATGAGAAGTATGGCTTTGATTTTATTATTTCCCTTTGCCACATTTTATTAGAAAGATGACCTGAACATCAAAAATAGCTGTATATCACAGCCAACTGTTTTCAGTTCAAAGAAATCACATTTGTTATTTTTCCATGTGATGTTTTAATAAGGAATTTATTTTGCAAATCAAGGGAAGAATGTTTATAGCATAGCAGTCATATTTTCACAGATGGGTTCTAGTTTGAATGTTGTTATCCAGGAAAAGAGAGTATGGCCTTTGCTTGAAATTTTCTCATTCAGCTTTTAGTAAAAAGTTTGAATATACAAGCATATCCATTTTGTAAGCAGTAAGCCTTTCTCTGAGAGTTCCAGCACAAAGGTTTTTCACATACATGAGTGAAAATGGAAATTTTACTATAATTAGAAGTCAGATGTTCTTGCTTTGATAAACATGATCTCTTCCCATGCATTTCATGATCTTGGTTGGCAATGTGTGTTTAATAGTGTTAGGTGTTCCTACAGAGTCTTTTGTACCAAAGATGGCTACAGCTTCAGAGCAAGATGTGAAATGAGCTTGAAAAAGGAGCTAGTGCACAAATTTTTAGTGCAACTGCCTTCAATTTCCTTTAGGCAGCATTTTTACAAATTTATTTTGTATGTTAATATTTATTAGTCAAATCTGTCTGCTTTGTGACTAGAATAAACCTGTAGTGCATAAAAATAACCAGGTAGTAATACCTATGCGTGGCCTAAATGATAAAGTTGCTAGGAAGAATTATTTGAATATTTATGTATCTGAGAAGGAAGAGTATTTGATACTCTGGGCATTGTAACAGGATGTGTATTTAAAGATTCCAAGGAGTTTAAAGGAATGGCTCTCTCTTGAAAAACTGGATTTTTAGATTTGTTTTTTGGGTAAAATGGAGTTATTTTCAGGTGTCAGAATAGTGAGAGTATGTGAGTAGGTTCTAACACCTGTTATAAGCAGGAAAATGTGCCAGAAGAGTCTGATGTGGTGAAATCAGCTAGAGTAAAAAACAATTGACATCCAATGTCTACCTTAGGTAAGCTGAGAAAGGTGTTTATTTGCTGAAATTAGAACAAACTCAATGTGTTTGCATGTTATATAGATATTTTCTACAATAATTAAGCTGTGTTTGTAGAAAGCCTGTATGCCTGGTTGTTTAGACTGCTGCCAGTGTCTGGTTCTTTGGGATTTTGAAATCAAAGCGATTGTTACTCCTAGTTTAATAGCTGAGAATAGGAAATTTTTTTGGAGCAGAAAAATAATTAACTCTCTATTCCAAAGTCGTGAAAGAGTATGAAGGGCATCAGGAATTCACCAGGCTGAAATGTAAATCTGACTCATTTTTCTGAGCATTTTCTTATTCTCATTCTAGCTGTAGTATTTAGGACTGCAGTTTCTTGTTTTTAAGTTTGAACTTCCTCATTCTATTTTCCTTTTTTGTATGTGTTTGAGTAATATATGAAGCTTTTTAATACAGTTTTTATATTTAAAAATACATCAAAATATAGAAAGGCCCAGAGATACTGATTTGTGTTGAACTATCAAGTTCAACTAAATTACTTTTCCATTGGAACTAACTGTGTATTGTATAAATTTTGCAGGTGCACATGTGAATGAAGAGGACTTCTTATTGTTGGAGCTTTTGGACTGGTTTAAGACTTCCTTTTTTCATTGGGTCAATAGTCTTCCTTGCAGCAGGTGTGGTGGGCAGACAGAGCATAAACGTGACTACCTGTTGCCTACTGAGGATGATCTAAGGTGGGATGCCGGGCGAGTGGAAAACCATTACTGCAACCAGTGTCAGCTCAGTAATAGATTCCCAAGGTGAGTAAACAGAGACTTGGCATCATTTTTCTTTCAAGAAACAGCTTTGCATCTGTTCATTTTGTGAACCTGTGAGAAATTCTTACTTCGGAGAGTAGAGAAGCTGTTTTAGGTAACATGGTAGAATGTTTGATGAATCAGCAATTTCTCTACAAGATCAGAGATTTTTAAAAACAATGTGGGCTTCCTCTTATGTGGACTTGTTCTGAATGCTTGTCTGGTTTGATTGGGGGTTTTTTAATGTTAATTTGATGAACTACAGCTTCTAAATAAAATTTGTTAATATTGGGAACCACATGAAGGTAGTGTTTTGTTATTGCAAGGAAGATTTAACTTCTGTAGGAAATCATAGTGTAATGTACATCTTTTGCTGAGTCTGTAGGAGAAGAGCAAATACACAATTTATATATACTTTCAAGGCATTTAGGCATTTTGCTAACTGTTTAAAGAACCAGCATACAAAAGTCATATTTTGAGATGTCTAAATCAGTTTTGAAAACTTAAACAGATTCATTTCAGTGCTGCTATAAACATATGATGGAGTCGTATGAATAGAGGTAGCATTCTGCTTAGATGTATTTTGTGCAGTACAGCAATTATTTCCATTATCTTCTGAAGACTGATCAGTACTGAAGTCTGTTCAGATCATCAGAACACAATGTAAAGATTTCTGGAAACTGAAATGTATTTTCAGTTCTTGTTTTGTGTTGTTGTTCTCTTGTAGATATAACAACCCTGAAAAACTTCTGGAAACCAGACGCGGGCGCTGTGGCGAGTGGGCCAACTGTTTTACCCTGTGCTGCAGAGCTGTAGGGTTTGAGGCAAGATATGTCTGGGACTATACAGGTACCAGTATTCTGGAGTACTATAACATTAATACAAGTCTTTGCAAAAGGATATTATGTACAGTAATTTCACGACTATAAGGTGCACCCTTTTGACTAAAATTTTCTCTCGAACCCGGAAGTGCGCCTTATAGTCTGGTGCGCCTTATCTGATGTACAAAGTTGCGAAATTTGCTAAACCGGAAGTGTGAGCTGTGAGCCGTGGGGGAGCCAGAAGTGCTACGGCAACCGGCTGGAGGCGGGCCCAGGGACCCGCAGCACATCTCCTCCCGGGTCCAGGCAGTCCCGGGGGCCCATGGCTGCCGGGTGAAGGCGGGCCCGGTGGCTCGCAGCATCGCCCCTGCTGGGTGGAGGCGGACCCAGGGGCCAATGGCTGCCGGGTTGAGGCGGGACCTCGGCCAGAAACCGTGCGGGGGGAGCTGGGGGTGGAGCCTCGCTGCAAAAAAAAAGTGCACCTTGTAGTCTGGTGTGCCTTATATGATCTACAAAGTTGTGAATTTTACCGACTCCCGGGGGGTGCGCCTTATAGTCCGGTGCGCCTTATGGTCGTGAAATTACTGTATTTTATGCCTCTCAGATCATACTAGCCATCAGGCAGCACGTGCAGTTATGCAGTCTGCTAACAAAGACAATATACATTCAATTTCCTGTCTTGCCTGATGAGATTAAATATAGTTCTGCAAGTAAGGTCAGATGACTGACTTCAAAATGATACAATCTTTAACTGTATGTAAGAGACTCTGATCCTAAGAAAGAGGAAGCTTTGGTAATGTTTCTAAATGTAGATTAACAGAAAACATGTTCTTTCATCTGTTCCTTTATTTAATAAATTGGAAAAAGTTGCAATATTCTGCAAGATTAGAATAGAGACTCTGTAAGTTACTGTTTATTCTTGACTTTATTATGTAGATCATGTGTGGACTGAAGTATATTCTTCATCTCAGAAAAGATGGCTTCACTGTGATCCTTGTGAAAATGTCTGTGATAAGCCTCTTCTCTATGAAACTGGCTGGGGAAAGAAGCTCTCCTACATAATTGCATTCTCCAAAGATGAGGTAGGAGTAATGATGCTAATAATAAACAAACTTGCCCTGAAGCAAGTGTGCAATGTATTCCACCTTGACGTGATTTTCAGAATTACTGTAGAAAGGCATACTTTCACTAACTAGACTCTTTAAATGAAGCAAGATATGTGGAAATTTTTGGTTGCTTTATTTTCTTCCACTTGTGCTTGAGGTTGTTGATGTCACCTGGAGATACAGCTGTAAACATGAAGAAGTGCTCTCTAGAAGGACGGCACTCAGCGAAGCTACGCTGCGAGAGACAATTAATGCACTAAATAGAACGGTATGTAACTTTTCTTCAGTGGCTTTCTGAGAGTGAAACACAAGTATCTGCAGAATGTGGAGTCCTCAAACAAAAGAATGCATTTGGTAACCTCATAGGAATATCCATGTACTGTGGATGTATATATTATTTTTCTTAGGGACTTTGGAGCAGACTTGTGCTTGCTAGGAGTTAACTGCAATTCCTTAGTAACTGTGTGGACTCCTGCAGGGTGACTGAATGTTTTCCACATTGGTGCTGCTGTAACTTGAAAACAATAGCATTTACAGTTAGAAGAAATGCAGGTTTAATTTGCTTTCAGTGACTTTTTACAAGCTGTAGGAAGTGAGAGGAATGATTCACAGGCTGTTTCCAAGACTATCAAAGCCTGTTGATACCATCGGTAGAACTTTGACTCAGAGCCATGTGTATTAACACTGTTCATGCTTAACATCCCCAGAATACATGTAGCCATTTGCACCTGCATGTCATGGTTGCAGAACCTCTCTGCTAAGCTTTTTCCACTCCCTGCTTGGGACACCATGAACTTAATTCAATATACTATAACACCATAAAACCTTGAATCACCTTGAGGTTTCCATTTTGTCCTCCCTTCCTTACAGGGATAATTCTCATGCACGGAAACTTTATTGCAGTGGTAGTATAGAGCTGATGACTTAATAAACAGATTATGCCTTTTTTGAGGCCTGCTGGCTTGAGAGTTATAGCCATACATTAAGACTGAAGAATTGAGCTGGACTAATATTTTGAGACCAGGGCTTGAAATAATTTTAACAGTAATGAAAAATTATAGTCACATAGCAAAATGGAGTACTGAGAAGAGTAACCAGAGCAGCAAAGCAAAAGGAGGTAAAGAATCAGAAATTCAAGTTGAGGAATGTAAGTTCTTTGTGCAGGGTTGCAGGAATTTAGTGGTGCCCCCTCCAAGCCCTGAATCTCTGCTGGTTACAAAACTAATCTGATGGGTCCTTTCTTCTGATCTACTGGCAATAGAATCCAATCACCACATTCTCATCCTTCACAGTTGTTGGTACAAAAAGAACATTGGAAATGGGGCACTAATAAGTTGAAAAATTTCCCTGACAATATTGATGGAATCAGGAAACTATGACATCCTTGTCACTTCAGTGATGTTACTATAGGATCATGCTCTGTTTCACTTCCAGAAGTTTAGGAAACTTCTGGAAAAGATGTCATTGCCATTTAACAGATGGTACTTCATGTTGGTCTGTTTCTTACTCCTTTCCACCTTCTTTACAGGACTGTGCAGCTCTCAAGCTGCATTTTTCAGACAAAGACCAGGCATTCTGGTTATATTTTATATGAAAACTTAATGGTAGAGGGAAGAAAACTGTAAATGTATTTCCAGTACCATCTCTGTTTTTCCTATCTTCCTTTCCCTACATATGAAAAATCCCAGCCCTTTCATCTCTGTGCTGTTGCTTTCGCTGCTGCTTTCCAGTTTTATTAAAGCTGTCTTGTGATTTTATAAGAACACCTTCGTCAGTGTTTTTAGTTGTATCCCGTTCTGAGGAACAACTGTCTCTACTAGATGATACTTACGCTGCTCCTGCTACATTTTTTTTTTTGTCTAGTAGCTATTCAGAATGTTTGATTCATTTAATTTACTAAGTTAATAAATTTAATCCCTGTAAATATCTGCTCTTGCTCCTTTTTTCTTTTGTCACTTAGAATAGGAATTAGATTTCAGGGTCTTAGAGGCAGTTTACCATCCAATTGCTTGAAGGTCTAGGTATCTTTCCTGCATTTGTCCTAGTTAAAAGACCTTTCCTAAAGCTCATGCTAAGGTGTCAATGCAGTGGGGAAAAAGGGGACTTTAAAAGTTGGTGTCAAGGGTTCTCAGTGTTGTATTCTGCAGTCACAGATGGCAAAGGTATCTCATCCCTGAAACTTTCAAGATGTGTTAGATCAAGTTTTCATTACTCTATTCAGTTGCAAGCCTTCAGCTTAATATGATTTCCTTCATTGCAGCCTATTCAGACAATAACTGTTGTAGAGGCCTTCTCTAACTTGCCCTTTCCCCATCACCTCCTAGAGACTGCTCCACAGTAGGAGGAATTGCGGTCTTTGTACTGTTTGATGCAGAGCTCCAATGCTGTGTCTTTTAAGCTCAATTCCTCTAAGTTACAACTAAAGAGAAGCATGCATGCAGTATACATTATCACCTGTACTGCAGTGTTAATGAGAATGGAATCTGAGGGATCATTTTTGTCTTTCTTGGATAAAGAACAAAGGCTGTGTCTGTTTTTTCTCAGATGTCTGTCTGTTCCATTGCCAAGCAGAGGCCATACAACAGTTCTAAAGATGTTGAGTGGCTTGCTGTTAAATGCATAGCAGACAGGAATAATTTAATCTCTTCAGTATATCTAAGTATCTCTACTTATTTTACTTCTCAAAAATACTTTTTGTGTTTTATCTGGGCCAGGCATTCCTAAATAGGTATATAGCCTCTTGGTTACCCACCATCTGATAATATTCTTTGGTACTATAGCACACTCGGACTACAAATTTTCTTCACCTACTACCCTATTTCAGTCAATTGTATGTTATCTGGATAGAAAGTGGAGAAGGACCCTGAACTTCCAGTACTTTCATTGGAATTTGGATGGTAGAACAGAGAAGCAACTTTTTTTTTTTATTTACTCCAGGCTTCAATTTTTTGGTAGTGATTGTGAATTGTTATAGATATAGCCAGGGCAACTCTTAAAAAGAAACGAGTACTTTAGGTTGAATTGCAAGCATTTCATGCTCATTGATGTGAGATGAACCAGTGCTCCTTGTCAAAGGTTTAAAATTCAGTTCCTGCCCTCAGATTACCTGTTGCTCAGCCAGCAGTGGGTCTACTTAAGCCATGGGTTATCAGTCGGCTGAAAGCAGATTCCTTCAGGAAGCATCAACAGTACAACTCACACATGATACAGAAGTAATGGTAAAGGTGCAGTTCACCATCCCTCTTCCTTCTTAGTACCTTTGTCTGCCGAAGAAAGGTGTGGCCTGAGCATGTAATTCCTTCAAACAAACAAAAAACCAACACCACCACCAAAAAATTAAACTAAAAACCAAACAACTCAAGCAAAAAAAAACCCCAAAAGCAGGAAGTTTGAGCCATGGCAGCTGGAGTTTTTGCAATCCATTTCTAATGACAATGTCATTGGTAGGAAATGTACGTACAGGATTTTCCACCACAGGGTGTGTTGATGTCTGCAGAGTCTGAGTGTTTAGCATGTCGTGCCTGCAGCATTTCTATGCAAGAGTCTGTTGGGTGGCAGGAGATGGCAAGAATTAGCATACAGTAATTTCACGATTACAAGCCGCACCTGATTATAAACCGCTTGTCTGGGTGTCGGCAACATTTAGGTCTTTGTCCATGTATAAGCCGCACCAGAATATAAACTGCACTTTCGTGCACAGGGAGGACCCGCGTGCAACAAAGTAACAAATTAGTAATGGAATTGCGGATCGCTCACCCTGGCCCAGCACTGCCCCAAGGGAGGGAGGCACGGAGCCCTGCTTGCACCTGCGGCAGGAGGGGGAGGGAGGCACGGAGCCCGCTTGCACCCACGGCAGCAGCGGGAAGGAGGCACAGAGCCCCCCACCTCCCCCTGCAACCGCGGGGCCGGCAGCAGGGAGCCCTCACCTCCCTGCCCCGCGCTGCCGGCACGGAGCCCGCCTCCACCCACTGTGCAACAGAGCAACCAATTTGTAACAATCGCGCAATCCTGGGTTTTACTGGTAGGTGCTCAGCTCGGCTCCTCTGCTTCCACATCTGGGTTCAAAAATTTCAGAACTTTTTTCATATATTAGCCGCTCCTGAGCGTAAGCCACATTTCCGGGGTGGGAGCAAAATTTTAGTCAAAATGGTGCGGCTTATAATCGTGAAATTACTGTACTCACGATACTTGAGGAACTTACTGGTTTCTTGTAAAGGTCTGTTTTCTGAAGCCTTTTCATGTTGTAACACTGCTCTATAACAGCTTTTTTCAGCTGTTGTTACAAAAACTACACGGCAAAGGATCCAGTTCTCAGCATGGCATCAGTGATTTCAGTGATGATGACCACTGACACTGGGTTTCCCCTGCATGAGAGTGCTTAAAGGACATTGTGGATTGGTGTTGTTAATTTAGGATAAACCATATCAAATGTCCTCTGAGTTGGAGCAAGATCAGTAGTGCAGCATACTGATATCCTGAACGTCAGGGCAGCTGTTAGCCTCAGGAAGGCCTGATGTTTCATGGGAAACTGCTGCAACCACTGGTTGTCATCTATCAACACAAGTAGAGGTGTGTTTCCTTCCTTGCTGTGTTAGAACTAGTGTT
The DNA here is from genome assembly GCF_009819885.2 of Catharus ustulatus. NCBI lineage: Eukaryota > Metazoa > Chordata > Aves > Passeriformes > Turdidae > Catharus > Catharus ustulatus. The sequence continues at coordinate 40,600,402 of NC_046221.1, read as the reverse complement.
TGGCATCTGGAATTTGTTCAGCTGGAGCTGTTTCTTATAATTTCTCTGTATCTACTTTTCTTTATACAGTTCCACATTGTTGTCTGGAACAAAAAGAAGTCTTCAAATGTTTCTTTTGTGATCTCTATTAGCAAAACTTGCTGGGGTCAGAACGGCTTTTGAGATAATTCAAATTATTATTGGCCTTAAGTTTCAGGTCCCACTGGGCTGAGTGTCCATGCCTTGGATGATCACCAAAGCAGAAAAAGATGATGTGTGTAATAATTTACATACTCAATGTTGAACTTAATTTTTTCAGCCCCACATGGGTTTATCCAAAATTAAAAAATTGAAAGGCTTTACATTTCAGATTTGTATATTTGGCATGAAAATCATGCAGACAAAATACTGACATAGCAATAAAATTTTTTAAAGTTGTTTACCAAAAAATTGCTCATAGTTTTATTCATGTAGGCAATGAAGACTGTAATTTTTATTTTTCACTAATTTTTCTGGAACTAAGTTTTTCTCCCATTTTCTGACATCTTAAAAATAGAGATGTCATGGTTCGTTGATGACAGAATCATAATAATTCTTTCAAATACTTTTGTTTGGGCTTAATCTCTTAAAACCAAGACTGTTGCCAACAAAGTCACTCCACATTAGAGAAGAAAAATTTGACTACAAATGATTCTTGTCTTTTCTTTCTTCCAAATAATATTGAGAACAACTATTGTACAGCATGCATATGAATGGCTATAAAAACTATTATGGAAGTATTTATCATCCAAGTAAACGTATTAAAAACAAAGCACAAACATTTTTTTATTATATATAATAATATAATATGTATAATATATATAATATATAATAATAAATATAATTATAATATAATAATATATGTAATAATTATATATAATATATATTATTTAAAAAGAATTCCACATAGTGCCTGCAAGTTCCTAGAGAACACACTACTGTCACATATCTGTGTGCTTATGACTGATTTATATTTGTGTCTGTGGTATAAGATTAATGTTTCTAACAATCAGTCTAGACTTTAAATGTTAATCTGTTTTTTTTTCAATCCCATTTTTCCCTGTTGGTGTCGCTGTAGAGCAGAATTACAAATACCATTTTTCTGAATGTTTTTTTTTTCAGAGACAAAAGTCTTTGTCAGAAAATAGAAGAAGAGAACTCCTGGAAAGGACTATTGTGGAGCTCGTTGAGTTTATTTCTCCTAAAACACCTAAACCTGGAGAATATGGTGGAAGGACGTCAGGCTCCATGGCTTGGCGAGTAGCCAGAGGGGAAATTGGCCCACAGGTATTTAACTTTTGCACTGATGACCGTCTTAGAGGTAGCTAACTAAGGCTTTGTGATTATGGTCTATGAAAAAAGAAGGTAGTAAGATTCAGCTCAAACAAGTGAATCTTGCAAAAACATTAGGTGAAAGTTTGATGTGAATTCAGTAGAGGTCCACAAGTAATTTTTTGAGAATTGATAGTGGTCCATTGATTCTAATAATGTTTGGGACTTCTTGATAGAAAATGTGTTTTGTTCTTAAAAATACTTTTTTTATTTAGTTAGTTTGACAGAACTAGAAAGTTTCAGTTAGTTGAAAAAAATTGCGAAAACTGTAAAAATTGTTGTGTTTATATTATTAGTTACTGCCAGGATTTAACCAATAGTAGGTTTTGACCAACTATTTTTGTTAATAAATCAATGTGCAAACAATTAGAATTGTGTAAATTAGCAATCTCTCAAATAAAAAGTTTGATTGATTTTCACATCAATATTTTTTTGCTGTTTCCAAAAGCTAGGTTTGATTTTTATTTATCATATGCTAAGATACAGTTTCCCAGAACCATAATAATATTTAGCTTGAGTCAGGATGCAAAGGTGTGACCTCAGTTTTGTAGCAATCCCATCATGTGGAATGTCTGTCCTAAAGAGAAACAGTTACAGTAATTTCACGACTATAAGGCGCACCCTTTTGACTAAAACTTTCCCCTGAACCCGGAAGTGCGCCTTTATAGTCCGGTGCGCCTTATACGATCTACAAAGTTCGGAAATTTGTAAGCCCGGAAGTGAGAGCTGCGAGCCGTGTGGGGAACCGGCAGGGCCACGGCTGCCAGGTGGAGGCGGAACTATGCCCCGGCAGGCATAGCCCGGTCCCGGGGAGGGGGCACGGAGGGGCGGGTGGCAGAACCTGGCCCCGGGAGGGGGCACAGAGGGATGGCAGGCGCAGCCCGGCCCCGTGCAGGAGGGGAGGAGCCCCGGAAGGCTTGCCCCGGCCCCATGGAGGCGGGGGTGTGCCCCAGCAGGCATAGCCCGGCCCCATGGAGGGGGCACAGAGGGGCAGGCGGCAGAGCCCGTCCCCATGCAAGCGGGGAGGAGCCCTGGCAGGGTTGCCCTGGCCCCCTGGAGGCGGGGAGGAGCCCCAGAAGGCATGCCTCAGCCTCGTGGAGGCGGGGAGGAGCCCCGGCAGGAAAAGCCCGACCCCGTGGAAGCAGGGAGGAGCCCCGGCAGGCTTGTCCTGGCCCCGTGGAGGGGAAACAGGGGGGCGATAGGCGTAACCCGGCCCCGGGGAGGGGGCACGGAGGGGCAGTGGGCATAGCCCGGCCCTGGAGAGGCGGCATGGAGCAGCAGCCCATGGCTGCCAGGTTGAGGCGGGACCTCGTCCAGCAACTGCACTGGGGGAGCTGAGGGCGGAGCCTCACTGCAAAATAAAGTGCGCCTTGTATCCGGTGCGCCTTATATGATCGACAAGGTTGTGAATTTTGCCGACTCCCGGGGGGTGTGCCTTATAGTCCGGTGCGCCTTATGGTCGTAAAATTACTGTAAGTGAAGTTAATGAGTTTCTTGGGATTGTCTAAGTTTGAGAAACTAATAGTTTATTGCAGTTCTCTATTGTTTGGAAGACTTCATTTCTGAAATTGGTAAGAACAATGACTTTTTAAAATAAAAGTAATACTGTGATATTGCGAAGTTTTTAGTTTAAGTTTTTTGAAGCTGATTTGTAAACTGGCATCCACAAGTACCTGTGTATGGTAGTCACAGGTTTGCTATTCAAAATAACCATTTGCTTATTCATTATACAAACAATGTACTAAACATATAAATTTTCTGTTCTGAAGCTAATTTCTTACTTAAATTATACTATTTCATGTTAATTTGTTTAAAACTTACTTCTAAAAGTAATTGCATGAAAATTTAAAAGATAAAATTACTCCTGCCCTCTGGAAAAGTTGCACATGTACTGTAGGAAATTGGTTTAAAGCTTTTCTTCTGCAGAAATGGTTGTCTCTGTGACCTCTCTTAAAAAGGACATTTTTTTTTTCACTTGGCAGGAAAACTGAATTGCAAAGCCCTGACATACTCTTTAAAATAACATAGTTTTGGGGGAATCTAGGCACTGGGGGGTTAAGGTGCTTGTATTTTTTGGCTTTTTCAGGAAAGAAAAGAAGTTATTTTTATTCCCTCTGAAAAGGAGAAGACATCTAAATTGTTCCATCTCATCTACAATGTAGTAGATGATAGTTATACACGGATTTCCAATAACAATGAAAAAATAAATGGCTGGGAAGCAGGTGTTTGGAAGGCAGAATCTATTTGGAGAAAGGTTGAAACAGATTGGAAAATGGTAAGAATAGCAATTATTAAAAGCCTATAATGTACAGTAAAATTATGATAACTCCAATAAAACAGAAAACCCTTGCCAATGTTTGGATTCAAAACCTCTCCTGGTGCCTGTAGAATTTAGCTGATGTTAGTAAATGCTGTTGTTAAGATTCAATAAGATTGCCAGATGGTACAAGAAATTAGAAATAAATTTAACTTGTCTTTCAGAAAGGATGATTGAATTTTCTGCAGGTAGGTAAAATCCTTGCCAGAATGCCAAACTTAAAAAAATGGCTTCCTTCTTAGGCTTTTGGGAAAATGCTATTTTATTGAGAAGCAGTATTTCTCCTGAAATGAAAAAAAGTTATTTGTTATTTTTAAGAGCAGTTTTATTGCGTATCATATCTCTTTGATACTCAACCAAAGGAAGAAATTGTCATCCTAAATAATACAATTCCATCTGCAAGATGACAAAAACCTGTCAGTTATCCAGAATATTGTATAGCCTGCCCAGAATCCTTCCCAAGTGTCAGGACTGAGCAGCACAAGAGTCGCAGGCTCTAAATCTAAGAAGAGAACTGCTACCTGTGAAGTGGGAAGGGGTCTGTAGTAGCAAACAGCTTTTCCCACAACAGCAACCGCTGTGGAACTGAACATTCTTGTTAAGGACTAGAGCATGTTACTGCTTTTTTCCTCGGCCATTTGACTAGTCTGAAGGGTCTCTGACCAAATATTCTTCTAGCTTCCCATTGATGAAAATGGAGCTAAGTATGTATTTACCTTTTGAGATTTTCTCTCCTGTGTCTGTACATAACTGGCTTGCAAAATGCAGTGGGGGAATAACTTGAAGAGGCTATACTGCGCTAAAGAGAGACTAAATAAAGACGGATCAATAGTATGAAAGACATCACAACAGGATAGACTTAATAGTAAAAGAGAAGTAACAAAACCTCAGAGTAAGGGACAGATGTTCTCTGCTTCCCCAGGAAGCTTAGGTGTTTCTGTGACTTGAACTTTACTATCAATGTTGAAATAGTTTAGTGTTCCCTAGTGAGGGGCTGTGAACATGTACAGTTACCTAACTGTGAGATATACTTGTGGGATGAAGAAAGAGGTACTTTGTACAGTTTTAAAGGTTCAGGGGTTTGACAAAGTATGAAAGTGTGTTCTCTTGTGATTTTTATGTCCTTGTTACGAGGATTAATTTGATGTATGTTGGTCATCTCAGTTTTTGACATGCTGGTTGTGTCTTCTTTCCATGTAGGTTTATTTAGCCCGAAAAGAAGGGTCAACCTCTGCTTCCATCAGCTGGAAGTTTGAGTGCAAGTCAGTTGGTTTAAGAATAGATAACATTTCAGTTAGGACAAGCAGTCAGACATTTCAAAGTGGAAGGATACAGTGGAGACTTTGCTCTCCTACAGCAGAAATTGCTTTGATAGGAGGTAAGTGTGGAATTTAAATAATGAATTATATCACGTAGCAGATGTGTAACTGGAAATAGTTTATATGGAGAGGATACTGTGCAAACATTAAAAACAAATTATGAATATTCTTTACTTTTCCAGCAGCATTTCTTAGCAAGGTCAAGAAAATACTGTGCATTTAATTAAAGCTGGTGCAACACTCAGTTTTATTAATATACACAGCCCTACCTGCAAGAGAACAGGGCAAGCAAGAACATGGAGTGAATACAAGATACTTGTGTTTTACTAGGAAGGATAGATGCTTCCATGTCTAGTGGCAAATGAATCTGGGTAGTTGCAACTGAGATCCTTAAAGATCCATTACACTTAGCCTTTTTAATGTGCATTCTATTGTTATATACTGGTTGGAGCTGTGACTTACTGAATTATTTGTCTTTTCCTCCAATAGATAAAAATCTTTGCTCCTATTCAGATTTTTCTGGAGCAACGGAAGTTATGTTGGAAGCAGTTCTAAATGGAGGGAATGGTGAAGCTGCATGGCAACACACACAGCTGTTTAGAGAGAGCTTAACAGGATGTGGGGAAAATTGCTTGGAGATAATTATAAAACTCAGTGACCTCTGAGAATCTCAACTGCAGAAATGTACTTTGGATTCCTTGAAGACATTATACCATGGATACAGCAGGAAGATTTGGTTGGCAATTCCTCTTCATCCACTGGCGGCGGCTTATTTCCTGTTTCACTACTTCCATTAAACCAGCTTGAAACTGCAAGTGTATTGAATAGGTAAACATCACAATGAAAACCTCTTTGCTATGAAAACAAACACCAAAATTAAGGGATTGAACCATAAAGTACCCTTTTCTTAAACTTTACAATGAAAAAGAAACAATTTTTGGGAAGCAAAACATGATCATAGAAGCACAAAGCAATTGTAATTGATTTTAATTTGAGGTTTTGAGATTGCCTTGCTGAGTTTTTTGGGTTTTTATAATCTACTTGGAAAAACAGTTTGAATTCTGTTTTCCAATTACAACAGATGCTTGTGATGATTTAAAAGTATTTTAAACGATATTAGAGGATTTAGACTTTTTTTAAAAATTTGATTTTGTGTAGTATCCAGAAGTGCTGAAATTAAGATAATTTCAAGATTGCTTCAAAATTTCTTTGTTAGATGTCTGAATATTAAACCTGTGTTTAATACTAGAATTATTTGGAAGCATGATGGTTGATGGGAAAATAACCTCATTTTGAAGGAAGTGTTCATTATGTACCTAAAATTGTCATGGCCTATGATCTGAAATTGAGGCTTAAAACTGAGTGAAAACATCATATTTTTTCTATGAAAAAATAGATTATTCATTATAAATACTTTTTAATGATATTAATTCAGATTTGCTTAATAAATCTTTTAAAAGGTAGGAATGTAGGTTGAAATCCTTTTCAGCTATTGTCTTGACTTGCTTTAAATACTATTCCCAAATTTGATGTAAAAGTATATGCATTTTTTTCTGTTCAGTTAATGAAGTGTTTAAATTTATTTTCAGTCAATATAATAAAAAATACTATCCTGAAGATGTCAGATGTTGCAGTGCTATGAATAAAGCATGGAGTGAATGTTCAGATTAGATAGTCTTTATCAGAATGTGAGGAAGGCTAAGAGATTTTCTATTACAAAACTAAAATGCAAAATTTTATTCTAAAATAAGAGAGAATTGAGGATGATGTTCTCAAGATCAGTGTTTTTAAAGTTTTTCTTCCTTTTTCTGATCTTTCCAACCTCTGTATTGATTTGAAGTGTTTGTCAAAAGTAATTTATGTTGAAATAAATGTTTGCTGACCTTTCAACAAATTTAAGCAAATATAAAACTACTCAGATGTTACTACAAAACTGCATATTCACAGTGAACACAGGCATCTTAAAAATAGTAGCTTAGGGCAGCTCAGAAGTGACAGAACAATATATGATGGATTATATACTTTACTTCAGAATGTAAGTGGACAGTTTGAGAGGAATTAGAAGAGTTTCCCCCCGTAATACAGAATAACCCTGTGACAGAGTAGTGTATTGTATACACTGGAGGGGTGTTAATCAGTGCTTGACTAATGCAAAGTAAATTTCCTAGTCTCCATTTAAAACTACTTCTGTGTTTGGTTTCAGTTAAATGCTTTTTCTGAGATTTTGAGTGCGAACTCAACAGAAAAGTATTTTAGGCTAATATGGATAGTACCTAGGAAGAAAAAAGGAAAAGGAAGACAACTCAGGAGCCACCAATCAACAGAAATGTTTCCACTTAATATTTTGATTGCTGAAAAAGTTACTGCTTTAAGGCAGTTGTTTTTGCAATGTATTACTTAGAGGACCTTGAGGAATTTCAGGATTCCTTAACTACATCTGATAATTTGAAATCAGAAGGCAAAATAAATGTAAAAGTAGTAAGATAAAGTAATTTTCTCATAATTTTGGTCAGAATCTCTTTGGGAAGAATAATAGCTGGAGATAATTCACAACAGTCAAGTACAGTAATTTCACAATTATAAGCCGCACCATTTTGACTAAAATTTTGGTCCGAACCCAAAGTGTGGCTTATAATCAGGTGCGGCTTATATATGGACAAAGAATGAAAAGTTGCTGTTTTAGTTTGGAGGACAGGTGTCTGCTGAGAAAGGCAGGAACTTCTCTTTGAAGTGGAGAATGTAAACCCCCTCCCTCCAAATTATTATAATTTTGAAATCAAGGGGCTTCCAGGCAAAGATATGGGAATTAGGAATAACAGTTCTTTTCTAGGGAAATTAAAATAGAAATACAGTACTACAAAGAAACAAACTCCAAACCCTGACAAAGTCAGAGTACAACCTGACACCCCGTCAGGCAGGGTGTTGGTAGCAGTCCCATTAAATGGTGGCTGCATCCTCTTGCAGTGACAGATGTGATTCAGTTGGAGTAGTGCCCCTGCAGAAGGTGCAGTTTCCCTTCAGAAGTCCAGTGGTGATGTGGAGAAATCTGGTTTTCCTCTGGAGTGTAGTGGAGAAAGGGGCTCCCTTAGTGTCCCAAAACCCTTGTTTTTATCTTGGTAAGAAATGTTGGGCTCTTCCCCTTGGCTGGAGCAACTTCCAATGGGAAGCAGTAATTTTATCAGTCCCACAGTGGGACTCAATGGACCATTAGCAGAAAATGACTCGCTGGAGGAAGGATGGGTTGTGAAAAGATAAAGAACAATGCCCCACCTACTTTCAATGGATGGCCCATTAGCAGAGTATCTCCCGTTGAGATAAGGATGACTGCCCCCACCCTCAACAGATGGTGATAGAATAGATAGCTTTTATCACACTCTGTATTGTAACGTGCGGCGCATAATCAGGTGCGGCTTATGTATGGACAAAGAACGAAAAGCTGCTGGCACCCGGAAGTGCGGCTTATACTCAGTGTGGCTTATAATCATGAAATTACTGTTAAGTCCATTTCTTAAAAGGTTGAATTAATTAAAAAGATGGAAAAATGCCTTGCCAGTCTAATTAATCAAGAAGTACTTCTGTATTTATAAGATCACATGCAATGAATAGAAATGCTTATTTTAGGAGAGAATTAATAAGTAAAACACTCAGGCTGAATAGACCTAATATGAAAAATTTAAATGGAACTCCTTGAGTTGTCTTTTGGAGTAGTCTATGAATAGTGAACACTGAGTTTCTTCATACATAAGTGTTTTTAAGGCCCTAATTTCCTCTGTTGTTCTCCATTTAGCCCAACTCTTAATACATTTTAATTTTTTTTTTTTTTTAAACCAGAGGTGATTCCTCATCCACATTTGTTTAATGTTAACTTACAGTATCCTGAATTCTCAGTATTACGTGGTGGAAAGATCTGTGCTGCAATCTGCTCTAAAAGTATGTTGTTAAGTTATGCTGGCAATGGTATGGTCCTGGGTGAGTGGTAGATGTTGATCAGGGCACGTGTAGATAGAAGTCAGGGCTTAGTCAACTTTTTGGAAGTTTGAGAAGGTGGAGATTACATGGGGAAATTACAAGTACAGTTGCCTAAGAATGTGTTACTTATTACAGGTAAAATCAGCATTGTTTTCTAGAATCCAGCTTAGTCAGATAAAAGTCAGTCACTTTAAAGAACGACTGGCTGTCCACTGTGCCATCTGTGGGTGTCTTGCAAGGTTGCACTGAGTTTTAACAGAGAAATCTTTATCATTACAGTTTACATAAATACTTTTACTACCCAGTTAATGCTTGCAAACTAATTTTGGGGTGCATGGTTTCCCACAGAACTATGTGGGAGCCTGTGCACAGAATTCCTCCTTTCAAACAAGTGTTTGTTGTACTGTTGTCTGTCTAGAGTTGATTGTCCAGCTCTTGATTTCTTCATATCCTGTTTTGACACTTAATGCTTAGTAATTTCCTATACCCCATGAAGTTGCTGGGAAGATGTATCCTTAAAATACGTGAAGGAAGCCCCTTCTAGGCGGTGTAGAAGAAAAGAAGAGGTACAAAGCACAGGTATGCAGGAATCAAACAAACTTCAGTGTAAATTATGTAACTTAAAATGAGAAGTAAGTAGTGAAAATTATCTTGTCTGATTCTATATGAAAATCTGTCTCCTTCACTCATCTGTTATCATTGGAAGATTTTTCACATATAGTGGGTTGGATTTAAGATATAATCCTTATTATGTGCAATATCAGGAAATGTAGAACACTAAAAATAAAGTGTGTTTGTCTCCATAGTGCAGTGGAATGAAAACAGATGGCAGGCAGCACATATGGCTGCCAGAAGCTGGGAACACCCATTTGCAGAGTTGTTGCAGCTCTAAACAAAACAAGCCAAAACAAAGGAACTCCAAGAGGGGCAGAGTTTGTTCCAGGCAGATATCAGGATATCCGCCCTCTTCTCCACACCCACACTCCTCATTTTTTTACCTTTGCTTGCTCAAACTAGAAATACTAGTTAAGAAATAATGGACCTTCTTACTATTTTTCAAAACTTAACATTTTTAAAGTATAGGTATTATTTAAAATAAATCTCTGATTTCCATTGTAGATTCAAACCTCTGGGTGTGGACAAAATTTGAAGTTTTGCAAGTGTTGTCCAATTCAATAACATTAAAAATGTGTCAATATTGAAGGGACTTCTGTATCTCAGCTTTATATCATATGAATAGTCGAGAAGGAAATTGCAGGCAGGTGCCTTCCTTGAACACAGTTGCTGGAATAGACTTGGGTCCTTTCTATACTTTGAATATTTTGGAGTAATTTATTCAACATTATTGTCAGTAGTTCAGCTTACCTGGTGCTGGTTCTGAAGGTTCTTTATGGGGTACTACTGTTGCAAGCAGTGCTTTATGCCTTGTACCTTATGGCCTCTCTAAACAGTAATCAGTGATGTAATGTATATTATATGTACCTGTATGATCACTGGTCATTATAGTTGTCAACATGAGCAGAAGGGAAGAGTAATAGCAGTAATATCTGGGACAATTTGGGTTTTTTTATGCTGATCTTGGATATTTAATCCAAGCAGAAGGAGAGTGGAGTGAAAAAAAAGAAGTCTTTAGTAGATTGAAACAGTTCCTTTACTGAAATTTTAATTTCAGGAGCAGAATTTTGAGACCTTCCACCCTATGGAATTTAGGAATGACCGATTAACAAACCAAGGTCAAATATGTTTATTTTAGGTGTACAGGTATTAAGAAATGTGTAAATGTGACTGTGAATAAGACAAAAATTATTTTCTCCATTGTTAAGATTTTTGTTCTTATTCTTGAGCTTAGGGGCTATTTTTTATTGTAAGTTTTGTAATTAGGCTTTAGCTTTGTTTATCATTAGCCTGCTTCAGTTTCTGCAGCTTTATTTTTCTCTCGTCTGACTTAAAATACATTTTAATTTGCTTTAATTTATGTACACAATTGCAGCTGTATGGTAACTACAGTATGACAAAAAATAAGTTGGTTTATTTATTTGGTAAAAGGAGATGAAAGGGGTGGATTAAAAATACTCAGACTCAGCAGAAAAAAAGCAATAGTCATTAAAATTGATGATACCCAGAAACCTACAAAATTACTGTGACTCAATAAAATTTTATGGCGAAAGAAAATGTAATGGACTACATAAACTGGTGCTGGCAAAAGTAGCTTCCAGTGACTGACCCTGTTTTTGAGACATTTTACTGTGTGTTTATTTATATTTAGGTTCCTGAAAGGTTTCAGTAGAAGAAAATTGCTGGAAGTATTGAACAGCTTTTTTTGAAAATCCATCTGAGATTTAAGGAATATCTGGGTTTAAATTATTTTTTTTTTATTTTTACTAGTTTAAGTTATTGAAATTATTTTGAAGTAAAGAACAGGATCCCACTTGTTATAGATAATTCCTTTCTTTGTTCCAGTGAATAATCTGGATCTTTGATTTTTGTAAAAGTGTGTTTAGTGACATGTTGTAACTGAGAACTTTAGGTCCACATTAGTTGTAAGGGTGTGAGATTTCAGTGTGGCGTTGAGCACCTGCTTAGACTTGAAGGACTGCGTCTCCCGTTAGAGGTCTTACAAACTGAGGGAAAGATGATTTCACTATGCGTTTTGATGGTTTGATGGTTTCTTTGTATGTTCTGTTAACTTGATCCTTTTATTACATAATGCTGAGTGTTATTTCATATCCTTGAAACTTCAAGGATAATGCACTATGTAACTGAAGTCCCAGGAGAGCATATTTTCCCCACTGAAAATCATCAACAGCTTAGCTCTGTTGCAATCAAGAGGAAATGCTGGACTTACTTTAGATAAGCAGTTTGGATAACAATGTGCAGACTCCCTTGTGGAACAGTCATAAGGAAACCGACTGGTGTAAGAGAATGAAGACATCCAAGCGCACTGTTTAAGCAAACTCGAACTAAAATAGGTGGAACAGTTGGTTACAGTCTCTTAGAGCAAATGGAAACAACAGTGAAATACAGAATGGAAGGAGAGAGCCTCGCTTCTCACCTCTGCGTTATTACCACTGTGAAGAGAAGGATGGAAGGTAATGGAATGTGTGTGTGTCCATGCTTAGGTTATATCAGAAATCAAAATAACATAGTTAGGCTGCAGCAGCTTTCACTTTTAGCCAAAGTGCCAGGAAAATGTATGGTGTATTAAAAAGCGAAGTTCACTGCTGGCAAAAAGGATGTAAAACTTTATTGGCCAGAAAGGAAGTGCCTGGTTTTGGACTGCATTAAGAATTGTGGAGCTGTTCTGGTTTGGTTTAGTATGAAGCGTGGCTAAAACTGGTTTTGATTTGTGTTTTCTTTTGTTAGGTTGTGTAGGTTGTAGTTTCTGGTTGAGTATGCCACCTGATTTCCATGATGTCGGCAAAAATGGTTTAAAAGAAAATAGTCTCTCTTCCCGCCCCACCCCCCCAAAAAAAACCCCCTAAAACATTCAAAATAAAAAATAAAAACACCTCCACTAAGGATGTAGGAACACAAACAGGAAGTGTTAGAGGCTGCAGTTTAATTTTAACACTAGAGGATGGAAAAAAGATCAACACTGATTTATTAATGTCAAAGTTGCATTGTTTGGGGGTTGTTTAGAAAAACGAATTGTTTTCTTTTTTTAATAAACCAGATATTTTTGAAAGGAATTTTTATCATCATGTAGCCTTTCAAAACAGAACCTTTGGAAGTTCTTGCCCAAGTGTCAGTACTACGCATGATCTGTCTTTATAAGTTTTCTCAGCCCCTGACAACGTTATTAGTCATATCAATTCTTCCTCTACACTTCAAAGTCTGTCTTTGGTAATGGTATTTTTAAAATATAAATCCATGTGATTTTCTTTTTAGTAAAGATGAAGCCCCAGAGTTCATACTCATTGCAATAGACATTGCAATTTTTCTTAGCTATGCACGGTAACTACATACTCTGCAACTTCGTTTTGTAGTTTGTCACATTTTAAGGCTTGGTAGTGATTCATATTACACTAGCTCATGGATGAAAAAAAATATTATTGAGTGACAGAAAGTTATGAAGAAATGGGCTTTCAACCAGACACACCCTAAAAATAACTTTCTGAAGACACACTTATATGCATTTCTGGCCCACAGAAAAAAAAAATCTGTGATAGGAAGCAAACTAATAAACACTTGCCAGAATACATTTACCTTTTCTTCTTTCGATTTCATTTATTTCACGTAAAGGACTGATTACCAATCATGTGAGGAAATTCAACCTTTTGTAAGTAAGTATTCAGTGAAAATACAAAGTCCATCTGTGAACAGAGCATGGAGGCAACATGTATGCCAATGAAAGAGTGGCTTAAAGATTTTGGATGTGGAAAAAATGAAATAATGTAATTAATTTCTAAAGAACATGACATTTACTGGCATGTGATAACCAATTCAGTGGCATTCAACTAGAACCTATTCTGTTCCAAGGATTTAATGTCAAATGCATAACTGAGGAATATTTTATTGAAAAAGTTATATGGAAGGGACACTCCAGTCATGTACTGTTACTTGTGGGTGGAGTGGGAGTAACTACAAACAGAACTGGTCAGTGGATTTTGCGTTTAACACAAATTAGAATGAGAAAACCAGGACTAGCATTACATATTAACATTACCTATATTAGTGGTGAGATTGAGGGATTCTACAGTGAAGCATAAGCAGGTGCTTTGTCCATCTTTTGAAAGATTCCTTTGTTTAATGTGGTATCAGCTGTCTACTGGGATAACCCTCACTGTTGTCTTCACTCGTAAAAGTCCTTCCAGATTTCCCTTTTTCTAAACTAGTGGATTTTGTCCTTTGAAGCAGTGTCTGCAGTGGCAATCAAGGCAACTTCCCAGTGACTCTAGGTAAGATCTGGAGGCTTCTGCACCATCCTTGGGTTCTGTCCTTTTCTTTCTTCCCTGGTGTATCACAGGCTGGTACCCCCACCCCTTAAAGCCTCCATATATTCCCTAGTGCTGGCAGCTGCTGTTCACTTTTTGGTGGGCAGTGGGAGAAGCTATGAAGATGACAGTAGCATGGTCTGTAGAGGGAGTTCCTTGAATGTGGTCCTCTGAATTGACCACAGGCTTCATTGTTGGAAGATTTTGTTCATCTCTCTTATAATTTTATTTCCTACCTGCTTTTTGTGTTGTGTCACTGTGTCGCCCTAGTCCATGTGGCATATTCATAGGACAACTGAAGCCTCAGCCCCTATCATTCCAGTAATGTGTCCCTCACTGGTATCCTCCTATGTTCCCATTCTCATTCTGACTCCCAGCAAGTCTACTGGCCACCAAGAGCAGTAACATAGGTAAACTGCAAGCCTGGTAACATAGGCTTTTCCTCACATCATTGTAAGACCCACGTCACCCAGGAGCCAGAGAGGTGACAGGGATGTTCTGGGGCCCTCAAAGCAGGGAGAAGTGAAGGACCAGCCATTTTAAGGGAAAGGTTTTAGGACCAACGTTACAACCTAGTGTTTTGGTATGTTTATGCATATAGTTCAAAAGGGCAATGAGACTCCTGACCAAATTAAATAAGCAGATTTTACTTAACAGGAGAATTTTTATCCACACTTCACAGAAATATTACAGGACAACTGTAAGGAATTGCTGTGGAAATTCAAAGAACTAAATGAATGACTGTACAGTAATTTCACGAATACAAGCCGCAGCAATTTGACAAAAATTTTGGTGGAAACCCGGAAGTGCGGCTAATAGTCGGGGGCGGCTAATATGTGAATAATTTTCTGACATTTACAACCCCAGACATGCCAGCCAGGGTGCCGAGTTGAGCAGCTGCAAAGCCGGCATTTCGCGATTGCTACAAATTGTTATTCTGTTGTGCCGCGGGTGGAGCCTGGCTCCCTGCAGGCAGCACGGGGGGTGGGGGGAGAGGCGGGAGAGCTCTCTCCTTCCCTCCTCTGCCGCAGCCCAGGGGAGGACGGGGGGTGGGGGGCGCCGCCATTGCCGCGGCTCGGGGAGCTGACCGGGGGGGGGGACGCCGCCATTGCCGCCATTGCCGCGGCTCGGGGAGCCGACGGGGGCCCTGCGCCGCCATTGCCGCAGCCCGGGGAGCCGACGGGGGCCCTGCGCCGCCATTGCCGCGGCCCGGGGAGGACGGGGGGGGGGGGGCGCCGCCATTGCCGCGGCTCGGGGAGCTGACCGGGGGGGGGGGACGCCGCCATTGCCGTGTCTCGGGGAGCCGACGGGAGCCCCGCGCAGCCATTGCCGCGGCTCAGGGAGGAGGTGGGGTGCTTTGTCCGCGCCCGCCGCCAGCGCCACGGGCGCGGGAAAGCTCCGTCCCTGCCCGCCGCCGCTGCCGTAGGAGCGGGGGAAGCTTCGTCCCTGCCTGCCACCGCGGGGCAGCGCCGACCCGGGGTGACCAAGCCCAGTGGCAGCGGCGGCCGGCCCCGAGCGGCAGCACCAGGCTGGGCCACCTGGCCCGTCAGCAGCCCCAAGCGGGCCGAGCCTGCACAGCCTTAGCTCAGCCAGTAAACCCCGCCCTCCCGCGGTTCTGTTACTAATTGCACGCGGGTCCTCGCTGCGAACGACAGAGCGGCTTATATTCGGGTGCGGCTTATTTATGGACAAAAACCGAAATATTTGCCAACACCCAGAGATGTGGCTTATACTCAGTGCGGCTTGTATTCGTGAATTTACTGTACATTAATTTTGCATGCTGTGCTACAGGTATCTCTTGTAAGGCTATGAATGCTGTTATATATTCAATTTAAATCTAGAGAATAACCCAAACAAATGCTGAATTGAGAAGAATATTTTTATTTCCTGTCTTTTTGAAAGATTAACTATTGCTTTTTATGAATATGCAAAGACCTGTAGGAGTGGAAATGCAAAGCACAGCATTCACCACATTAACATGCTAATTATTTGGCGGGAATTGAAAAAGTAGTTTCACCTATTTTATTTGCATGTCCCTGCTAGTCTGTTACAGAACCTGTTAAGCCACCATGCCTGTGGCATAGTTAATAATCCTGGAGGGAGCATCAACCTTAGGGATCGTGGGATGTCCCGCCATGTACTGCATGGAAGTAGCATAGGTCAGGAGTGGGATGACAGGCACTGCAATCTTTTTCTGTTTGTGAAACCCAGAAAGTGATCGTAAATTAGCAGGGCAGATTTAAGCATTGAGCAGGAGCTGGAGGGAGGCGTGGGAGGGCTGTATTCTGCATGTACGCTCCTCTCTGTTGGGAGAATGTCTCATACTGGGCAGCTTGGGGGTGCTGTGTGCTGTGCCTGGCTAAGGAGATGTTTGGCTTTGTGGCTAAAAGCAGTCATGCTGGTTTGATGAAGCAGCTCAGAGCTGAAGCATGTGCCATGGGTTATGTGTGAGTGCTGCAGCTTGTGCTACGTTCCCATGGGCTCGTTAATGTGCCTGCTCTATGGCCTGTGACTGTGCTCTGTCTTTAATCAAAGAGCTGGTGTGGCTCTGCCTGTGCTCTACTTCAACAACAACTATCAGGAAAGAAAGCATTGTTTGCTCTGAATTGCCTTCAATTCTGCACAGCAACTCAAAACTAGTACCTTTAATTATTTGGAAGAATGGATTGTTTGATTAGAAAGCTGAGGAAAGCTTTATGATTTGAGAATTATATGTTGCAAAGAACCATATGTACGCAATTGATCTCTTAAACTTTAGCTATTCTGTGACTTCAGATAATTTCATTGTGTTTTCAGCTTTTATGCCAGTGTGCTCTTTCATCATCATTACTCATGTCCCAGAGAAATGAGTCCAACATATTTTGGGAGAAGTGACAGAAAATAATGAGCAATCGAAAAAGAGCACGTTAGCAAACCAGTGGAATTCTCATGTGTGAGAATTAGCAAGTGACTTTTTAATAAGCTAACTGTAAGATGTAAAGTAAAAAAAGGAGCTTCCATGCTTCTTATCATGAGTCACAAGAGAAATGAACTCAGCAGAAAAATGTCATGTTTCAGTATCATGTCCAACATGTCTCAAAGGGTACAGGAACATAAAAGAATAATAATGTATCTGTCTTTTCCCAAAGAGCTAGCATTTGTACTGGTTCCAAAGTAAATGGAATTCTGTCATGGTTAATGTCAAATAGTTTCAAAATCTGCTAAAAAATACATTGATACCTAAACCCCATTTTCTAATTTAAGGCACATTAGAGGAAGGAAAATGTTGAATGGAATGGAAACTGATACCATGTTGAAATTTCTGGGCAATGTATATTGCCTTTTCACAAAAACCTGACAAATTTATTGCACTTACTACCTGGAAATAGAAGAATGTGAGCAGCAGTAAAAACCAAGGTAAAAGGAACTACACTACTTTCAGATAAATTTCAAGAGCTTCAGAGCTTCCCACTCTTCAAAGCTTTTCTGCAGTAAAAACTTTCAGCAGAAGAGCATATGTGAAATAAAAAAGCTCAGTAAAAGCCAACTAAATGAAAAGGAAGGTGAGTTGTTATTACAGTTACTATAGCATGATGGTAAAAACTTTGGTATGAGCTTACTATGAGGCACAGTACAGGAAACGTATTCTCTCTAGTTATTATCTAGGAACACAGGGTATCACTAAGTTGTTCCTTGCAAAATTATTTTTAAAAAATGAGGAATGTCATTATAGTATAACAGTTAACAGATTTATTGCAAAAATAGATATGGCTGCCTTTTTTGATGCTTAGGTCTGTCAGTAAGATAAAACATACAATACCTTTCCTTTGCTTCATAGTTTGCAAGAAATGAAGGAATATTTTAAAAGAACTTCATTGATGAAAAACATTTTTCTTTACTGTTCTGCAAGTGTAAATTCACAGTGGATTTCAAAAAGAAATGGGTAAAATAACAAGGACTACAACGTCAATATTGTTTAGGTTAAAAGCGCCCACAGGTGTATGGATATCAAAGCAATTTACTTTTAAAACATCCTGTAGATGAAAACCTTTTTTCTAGAACATTAAAGTGAATTCACAAATTACTAAAGTACATATATTCAAAGTCATTCAAAAAACTCTTTTCCTTCTTCACAGATGACAGCCAGAAATCCTAAATCAAAGAAAGAAATGCTGTGATCAAGATGCAACTTTATGAGGTGCTTAGAAATGGAAAGATGCTTTTGGCAACCATGCTGAACTGAAGAATTAGACTGAAGTTCCCAGACCCCAATAAAAATATGGCATAGCGAAGTGCTGGCTAAGTGATGCCTAAGCAGTCAAATACATTGTCCTGGCCAGTACTGAAAGCTGTTGGTACTGCGACTTCTGCTACCGCTACCAGCAGTGGCTGCAATCATAGTGAGCAAGAGGCATATAAGAACCACTTCTCTGGATGATTTTACTTCATCTGAAAACCGAGGTAATGTGTTCTTACATTTCTCTAAGAAAAGCAGTGCACTAAGGAGCGTGAAGGATCTACAGGGCTGATTGGAGCAATGTAAAGCACATGGTGATAAGAGAGTATAAGCAGTGTTAGTTGGCTAAAAATAGAACAGGAGACCATAACCTAAACATAAAATCATATTTAATGTGTTGCATTTGATGCTTTATTTACTCATTCTCCTAATAAATGCAGCAAGACTAAAATGCTAAGCAGAAACACCATTATTGAAAAAAATCATGAAGGACAGCTGCATGGTATCTGGGAGAGAAACATTCAAGATCCAGAAGTACCAATGCGTTAAAATATCTAAAGGGATAACAAAAGGTTTTTTATGAATTTCTGATCATCTTTGTTTAATAATAATATTGCCTAAGGAAAATAGAGAAGTGCATGAAGCAGCTAGCAGTGACCCTTTTAAAATACTGCTTGCCCAATCATCCAAGCTGTTGAATTACAGTAATTTCACTATTATAAGCCGCACCATTTTGACTAAAATTTTGGTCCGAACCCGAAGTGTGGCTTATAATCAGGTGCGGCTTATATATGGACAAAGAATGAAAAGTTGATGTTTTAGTTGGGAGGACAGGTGTCTGCTGAGAAAGGCAGGAACTTCTCTTTGAAATGGAGAATGTAAACCCCCTCCCTCCAAATTATTATAATTTTGAAATCAAGGGGCTTTCAGGCAAAAATATGGGAATTAGGAATAACAGTTCTTTTCTAGGGAAATTAAAATAGAAATACAGTACTACAAAGAAACAAACTCCAAACCCTGACAAAGTCAGAGTAAAACCTGACACCCCGTCAGGCAGGGTGTTGGTAGCAGTCCCATTAAATGGTGGCTGCATCCTCCTGCAGTGACAGATGTGATTCAGTTGGAGCAGTGCTCCTGTAGAAGGTGCAGTTTCCCTCCGGAGGTCCGGTGGTGATATGGAGAAATCCGGTTTTCCTCTGGAGTCCAGTGGAGAAAGGGGCTCCCTTAGTGTCCCAAAACCTCTGTTTTTATTTTGGTAAGAAATGTTGGGCTCTTCCCCTTGGCTGGAGCAACTTCCAATGGGAAGCAGTAATTTTATCAGTCCCACAGTGGGACTCAATGGCCATTAGCAGAAAATGACTCGCTGGAGGAAGGATGAGTTGTGAAAAGATAAAGAACAATGCCCTGCCTGGTTTCAATGGATGGCCCATTAGCAGAATATCTGCCGTTGAGATAAGGATGACTGCCCCCACCCTCAACAGATGGTGATAGAATAGATAGCTTTTATCACACTCTGTATTGTAACGTGCGTCTCATAATCAGGTGCAGCTTATATATGGACAAAGAATGGAAAGCTGCTGGCACCCAGAAGTGCGGCTTATACTCAGTGCGGCTTATAATCGTGAAATTACTGTACACAACTCCTACTGAAATAAATAGGAACTGCTGCTGCCAAGCCTTGTTATAAATGAGGTCAGCTGAGAAATTGCTGAATAGCTGATCTATAACAAATAGTTGTTAGGGAGTTTTAAATTCAGATAATGCTTATGGTGAAGTGGGTGGCTGAGTCTTGTGTACATTTTGCCTGTTTAGCTATACCCTTTGTATATTTTTTTAGTGTATGTATACATCTTATTTTTGTAACTACTTTCTCAAAGACTTCTGAAAAGTTAATTGCCAAAAGCCTTAGACTTGTCTGCTGACATAGGTAATCTGAAACAATGCATTTAAGCAAAGAGAATTATTTGTAAACAGGTTACTGGAAAGAATAATAACTTACGTCAGCTAGAAAAGAATACTCGCAGAACTGTATTATTATATAAACTTCCTTTTCTAAACTGCTTTGTAATTGTCAGAAGAACATGGTGAGCACATTCCCTGTGCTGTGGGCTATAAAAGAGTAGATCAAATTTTAGGCCATCTAGTACCCAATCAAAAACACCACAGTCTAGTAATTCAAAGCACTAAGTCAGTATAAACTCAAAACTGCCAGTACAAATTTACTCTAAGGGTTTCTTCATTAATTTGTTGGATAGGTACGTGCAAACTCTGTGGTTCTGCTATTTTATGCCTGATTGAACACTTCATAGTTACCTCTGACTTTTCTTCTTAGTAACTACTAAAAAGAAGTTAGTAACTACTTTTTGTCTTCCCCACTTTCTGTGTTCAAGTGTATTGTTAGCTGATGTTCTCATGGTGCCTACCTTGTCCTCTTTCAGAAGGATGTTCACAGGTCATTCACTCAACTCTTTTGTTGCTCTTTGCTTCACATCTTCATTTGTTCAAGTATTCCAGAACTTAGGGCCTCCTCTTTTTGCCTTTGACCTCAGCATAAACTATGTGGGTGCGCTGGCCACACTTTAATGATATGCTCTGCCTCAGTGGAGATTGAGCCATCTGCCTCTCTCTTGGGTCTTTCTTGAGACTTTTCTCTTCTTGGGTTACCAAAAGAACCACACAACTCCCTTCTGAGAAAGGGAATGTGAAAGCACATCCTGACCTAGTCATCATTGATTTTAGTCACAACTGGTGATGCAAAGAAGCTGTGCAGAAAAACTTGCCCTTTCTATTTCCTCCCCATAATAAGTCAAAACATTGTGTGTCAGAGGTGGTTGAATTTTAGCTCAAGGGAGCAGAGTACCATCTCTTTAGACATTTCCCCCATGATTCAACATACCCACACGTGCCTTGTATAGAAATAACTCCTTCACCTTCCTCTCATTCCAGGAATGACTAGACATGACCTTCTGCTATTAAGAAGCAGTCTTGATACTCAAAATTTATCATGAATTTCTGTCTGGGAGACTGGAGAAATACCCTGGTAATGGTACCTTTAATGAGCACGGAGAGTCTTCCTGGGTAAAAATGAATTGCCACTCACATTTTATTGCCCAAACAGTCTTGGGTGAAATGCTAGGAAAAAAACCTGCATGTTTGAATAAAAAAGAAATCCCACTTTGGAAAGAGAGAGTTCCTTTATAGAGGGGCTGGGATAGAGGGACAATAAGAAAGGGATATGTGGCTAACATCAGAAGAACTTCTCAAGGAAAGTCTAGCACACTTTGCAGTATTCATCACCCTGAGCTCAAGGGAGTGCCTTTCTGAATGGCATGGCATGCCCAAACCTTGCTGGCTGTTTGCGTTCTCCACACTGATCAACAATGCCATAATGCAGTTGGTGATTCCCAGCCTCCAAATCACAGCAGTCTCCTCTCAGCTCAGCATAACTGCTGAAATGGCCTCTGCTATCTCATATACGTTCAGCACAGACCTCAAAATACATCACCTTCTGCATTCTGTGTTTTTTCCGTTGTTTTTGTCCCTCCAGGCATTTGCATCTTTTCTGACTGCCACCAGCTCTTCTAAAAGACTCAGATGGTAATAGTAATGGATAGCAATTCAATTCCATTCATGTTGAGAATTCCTCCCAGGACAGCCAGCTCAGCTTCTCCTGCTTCACCTCTACATGCAACTTCTCTTGTTGTGTGTGGCCACTGCACAAGGGAGCTTTGTCCTATAGAATCTCGACACAAATATATTTAATTTCTCTGACCAGCCTCTGCTAATTGAACAAAGAGGTTTGAGATACAATTGTGTAAGAACACGTGATCTAGCTAAATTTATATGGTTAGGTGATCCAGCCATGGGTAGACTTTCCTTAAATACTTTGGAACCATGGCCTGAAGCTCATTCGCAATCAATGCAGTACAAGGATGTTGGTCACTCTCATATTGTACTGCCACAACCCTACTCAATAATTTGGTCAATTATTTCAAAATTATGTTAATGAATTATAACAAAATTTAAAAATGCAGTAGAATATGGAAATAATTGTGAGTATAAATGTTTAATATTAAAATATGCAATGTTTGTTTATACCTCATTACAACCACATACAATGTGGAATGTATAATGTAATGGGCATCAACTTAGTTTCATAAATATTTTAGCACAAAATTGCACTTTTTCTTATGTAGTTTGCAGAAAAAGGAGAGCTCTGATCGCTCATTTAAGTAAGTGCTTGTATCTGAGTATGTTCACAGATGAGATAAATGTGCATAGTTTCACAAATAGTCATATTTTAGGCCCTTTAAATCTGAGTCTAGGAAAGCCACATAGAAGGAAAAGGTTTTATTAGATAGTAAGTAAACTAGAAGCAGCAAATAATTTAGAACAGATGGGAAGTTTTTACACATCAAGTATAGAAATACTTAAAGAAAAGATCATACATACAGCTGTCTTACTGCTAAAATGATTGAACACAAAGTAGTAATACAATAAATATTTTGCTTACTAAAAGCAGTAGTGAAACTGGTTTAAGTGAATCGTTGTTTTGAAAGCCTGTAGGGTACTTCTGTTTATGTTATGGTCTACAATTTTAAGGACAAGTAAATCTCCAATGAATTGAAATAGGACTTTGTATGTACTATCTCAAGGACATTATTAATTTAAAATGTCACACAATAAGTATGAAATATTTGACATGAACTGGTATGCATGATTTGGGCAAGTTGCATCTCATGAAATAATTCCTATCAAAATGTTGTGGCATTTGAATTTGATTCATGCTCAAATCTACTTCTATGTTTGTTTTAACAGGGATCTCTTTAAATGTGATGAGCAACCTCATTTTGCAGCTTCACCTCTGCAGTTCACAGAAGCAGCTGCTTTTAGTCTCGTGAGAACTTTATCCCACAATCCTAGATTGTACTAGCAATTGTCATTGTGCAATCACTCAGCAACCACTCAGCATACACATATAAGTGTTAGGGATAAAACCAACATCAACAATAAGCCAGTAACATTCTGTGCAGCTAGCATAGTATAGGATGAGAATTAAATAAAATCCAACCTAGACGAAGTAATTTCAAAGACCAAAGAAAATGCTTGGGGGAACACCAGCATTTCCTCATAAATCCTCTCCAGCGTGACACAGACTGAACATGTTTGACCATGCATGTTCAAAGATCAGTAACTGCCAGGAAGAAACTCCCTCTGTCTCTCTCAAATATATATGGAATTGGCTGCCTTCAAGTTAGATTGCTATCTTCTACTTGGCTCCCATTGCAAAAAGCACACCTCCCACACTAAGGATAGCCTATTTACTAAACAGCTAGAGTTAATGAGAGCATGGTACACTAATGTCTGAGACTTGCTCTGTTTCTGCTGAACACAGTAATGGTCCTCTACCCATGCAAAAAGCTTTGGACAGACACACTCCTGTTTTCTCTGATCCTCACAATATTCATTGCAGCGGTTCACTATACATGATTCGCTTTAATGGGTCCTACATATAAGTTTGAGATTTTGGGAAAAAAAAATCAACATGGTTCTAATCAGCAAGCTCAAAATTCTGAAGCACTAGGCAAACCCTGCAAGTGTTACCTTCTGGTTCTGCAAGAGGCACTATTGATCTTGCCAAAAGTAGAGGAAAGCACAGCCTACAGCTCAGAGGTACATGCAGCTGGCAATGAAAGTAGGCTGAAACAGATAACTTACTGTTCCTTCTAGGCAGATGCCATTATTTTCCATAATCCTTGTGCAGCACTTATATATTAGTTTAATAGCTTCTTTAGAAACTGGCAGAGTAAAGTTATGCTAAATAAGCAATATTTACTAGAGATTCTTCTGATCCTTCCCTTGAGGTGTAATTGAGCATTACAACTGACTCCTCAAAAGTGACTGCTCCATTTCCAATCCCTTTACTCCTTAGGAAAAGCATTTTGCAAAAGGAAAAACCTTTAAATTATTGCTCTTCCTTTGAAATGATTGTCTGATTTGTCTACTAGCTCAGATGCAGTGTTCCTACTAATCCCTCCTTTTGAGACTTTACATTCTTAATAATTCAAGGAGTGGAACAGGCTGGACCAGGTAGGTCCTTTGCATTTCACCCAACAGAATGAAAACTACTAACTGAGAAGCTGCTTGTGCTGAAGCATAAATCTAAGCTTGTAAAAAAATCTGATTGTAATATATTATGGTTATATATATATTTATGGTTATATATGTAAGTATATATATACTTTTGGTGCAAGGTATCTAAAACTGTATGTATTTTTTGGGCTGATATCTAAAATTACATGAATTTTGGACTTTGTAAACACGCTGGTTAGACCTAGGAAGTAGATGTTAAATTTTTTGGCCACAGAGTTTTTTCCAAAACGCGAATATGGTTATAGTAGACAGGGTTGCATACTGTGTACAGAAAGGGGTGCTGTGCTTTGTGGCCCTGTATGAGGACTTCACAGGGTGATGCTCAAATGTAGGATAAAGATGTGCGTGCTGTCCGGGTTAAAGAACTCCTCGGGCCGATCCCCAGAGCCCAGAAGAGGGCAGTGAATTGTAGGCACTCTCCTGCCTGGAGCCCCGGCACTTCCAGCCTGCTGGTACCGCCGCAGGTCGCAGCGGTGGCGATCGCAGGGATCGGTGAAGGGCTGGTGTCTACCGAACACCTGTCCCACCTATCGCATCACCTCCTGCCGCTCAGCGCAGCATCATCCACCTGGAGCACCAGGAAAACGGGACAGCCGTGCTCTGCCAGTCCCCAAACCAATTCCTCCGTGTGGTCACGGGGAAGCGAGGCGTCTCCCTGCCCGCCGTCGCAGCCCCGGCAGGAGGGCGCTGTTTTTCCACGATCCCCATCTCTATCCCGATCCAGCCGCCCGATCCGTATCCCGATCCCCATCCCTATCCCGATCCAACCGCTCCGCCTCCCTTCGCGCCGCCCCCCGCGCGCGGCAGCGCCCCCGTGCGGGCCGTCCGCGCCCTGTTGCCACCCTCAGTGACGTCACACGCGGCCTCTCCTTCTGGCTTCTCGGATTGGCCGGCGCCGCGCGCAGCCTTCCCGCCTCCAGCGCGCGATTGGCGGGCCGGGCCGTGATTGGCGGGCACAAGGTGCGGGGGGAGAAGAGGCCCGGGCCGGCTGCGTAGGGAGAAGCGGCCGCGGCGCGGACGCCGAGCGGGGCCGGCGCGGTTATTTATTGTCTACGCGCGGTGTCCCGGCGGCGGCAGCGGTTCGGGGGCTGTGCGGGGAGAGCAGGGGGAGGAGGCGACGGCGGGGGAGCGGCGCCGGGCAGCGGGACGCAGGGTGGAAAGAGGAGGGGAAGAAGGAGGGGGCCGGGCCAGCTCCGGGTGTGCGTGTGTGCGGGGGGCGCGGAGCGGGGAGGGGGGGTCTGCGCGGGAACGCACGCGCACGCGCGCGCGCGCGAGGGGCGGGAAGGGAGGGAGGGAGTGAACGCGGGAGGGAGGGGACGAGGGAGGAGGGAGGGAAGGGGAGATTTTTTTATTATTAATCTGTTTTCCGGGCCTTTGTGGCTGCGGGGGGGACGGCCCGGCGGTGAGGAGGAGGGCGGGAGGCAGCAGCGCTACGGCGGCGATAGCGGTGGCTGTTGTTGCCGCCGCTGCCGCCGTGAAGCGGAGGGACCGGCCCGTCGTCCCTTTAAACTAGCGAGAGCCGCAGGCCCGGCCGGGCCCTCCCTCGCTGCCTCCCCGGCGGCGGAAGGGGCGCTTTGTGCGGGCCCCTCGGCCGCCCTCGCTCGGTGCCGGCGCGCCGGTGAGCGCGGCAGAGGCGCGAAGGGCGGGCGCGCAGCGGCCCCAGGCGCGGTGTCGGTGCCGGCCCTCCCGGCCGCCTCTGAGCGCCCTCGCCTCGGCTGAGGAGAGACGGGCAGAAAATGGCAAAGTCTGGAGGAGGAGGAGGAGGAGGAGGCGGCGGCGGCGGCGGCGGCGGCAGCGGGGGACTGACTTGGGTGGTGAGTTGTGGGGCTGCGTTTTGTTGTTGGTGGGTTTTGCTACTTTCGTTTTATTGTTATTATGGTTATTTCTATTTGCGTTCCTTGCGTGTGTGGAAAGAGCGCGGGCTGGCTTTGAAAGGAGGGAGGAAGCTGAGGGAGGACGCTGAAGGCTGGCGCGGAAAGCGGAGCGCTGTGGAGCAGCCGCTCGGTGGAGGGCTCCGGGGTAGCAGGGGAAGCCTGGGCTTGGAACTGGAGTTACAGGGGGAGCTTTCATCCCTGTGTGGCTTCTGGGAGTGCTGGGAGCCGTGGGGAAGAGGTCATTCTGTGAGCAAACAGGTGGGAAGCTCCTGGAGGAGCGGGTGGGTCGTCGGGGCTGTCTTGAAGTCGCTGTCCTTCCTCCAAGGCGAGGTATGGTCTGTCTGTCTGTCTGTCCCGGCAGAACTGCAGGTATTGCCTCTCGTTCCTAGAGAAAAGCCTAAGCGGGCTAGCTGAGGGTCTCTGCGTTGGTCCCATTTTCTTCCCCAACTGTGTGAAAGGACAATACCTGAAGTTCCCAAGTTTCAGAGACAGGAAGCAGGAGCTGCGTGCTTGCTATTCCATCTTGGCATTCAGCTTCATCCTCTTCCAAAAGTTGTAACTCTGTAACAGACCCAAGAAGGAGGCGTTTTGCTGCCTTTCTTGGATTGGTTGGAAGTATTGGGATTACTGATAACTGACTCTAGAATTGGTGAATCCTTTTGAGCCTCCTTTGGGAGTGGCTCCCAGTGCAGAGGTGCTCCTCAGTAGTAAGAGTGGGTGCTCTCAGGTTTTGGTGAGACCTGAGAGGGAGGAGGAGCAAAGGTGACCTGAAGGGGTCTGGTTCAGCCAATCGGTGACTCCCCCGCTTTCTCCCGCTCAGGACAGAGGGGTAACTTCTTTAATGTTTAAGCACAAGACACTAGATCTTGATGATGGTGAGGTATCTTTAATCAGGCACGTGTGC
The DNA here is from genome assembly GCF_009819885.2 of Catharus ustulatus. NCBI lineage: Eukaryota > Metazoa > Chordata > Aves > Passeriformes > Turdidae > Catharus > Catharus ustulatus. The sequence goes on along the minus strand of NC_046221.1, from coordinate 40,573,366 downwards.
TTTACAGAGGTGGGAACTTTTAACAAGAAAAACAGCAAACTTGTTCTTGTGTCCCTCTACATCTTGAAGCTGTTGAAAAAGAAATATTATTGGAGTGAGCAAATCCCGTGTGTCCTGATGGTGGACTATTTCCATGGCTCTAATTACTGCATTTTATGTTGGTAATTCTCTTTAATTTTAAGAAGCTGGCAGCATGGAAAGGTGAATTAAAAAATGTGCAAGTTTCTGGGTGTGCCACTTGCAATCAGACAATTTGGGCATGGGAACATATCTAAGTTGAGAAGCCAAAATTATTCTCCTTTCTTTCCTCAATACTTTACAATCTTTATCAAATGTGGTCTTTGGATGGCTCTTCAGAATTAAGATTTTACCATCTAGGTTCGACCAAGTAATTGAAAGTTTTACAGCTGAGACAGAAAACTGAAGAATGAAGTGTGAAAATTACCGAATAGGCATTTTTATTGAAACATGTTCTTAAGTGTAATGGGGTTGAAATTATGGTGAGTCAACAGTTTCCCACAACTGGAAATGATCAAACTTTTCATTCTTTAAAAGCAGTAAAAGTTAAAAGTGTTTCTGTCAACTCAGAGTAGGTGTAGGGTAATAATCGGATTTTAGTTAAAACTGTGTTCATTTATTTTTTCAGAAAACAGTGGGACATTCTTTCTTTCTCTCATGTGCACTTTAAATGGTGAAGGTAGGGTTTCTGAGCCAGCTCCTAAAACCAGACCTGTTCCATGTCAGCTGTAGAACACTGGCATACGAAAGAACAATATTGTTGTAGCACTGAATTCGATGGGCCCAGGGCCAGTGTGCCAGGCTGAAAAAAATGTTGGTTTTAGTGGTAGTTCATTTTTAGATGATCATATGCTGTCCTTAAGGAGGGTGAGAGGTAGGGACAGAATAGTTTCGGCTGTCTGGCTTTAATCTGCTTGCCATATATCTGCTGGATATGCAACCACTTGCAGTTTGGTTGTAGGTCGTTTTGAAACCACCTTGATTTCTTTAGAATTCTTGCTAGTGTGTTGAAACCACTAGGATGCTTCTCTGTCTGAGTAATGTATTCTCTGTTGCTTGTGGTTTCTTAATAAGACCACGAGTTAAACAATTGAAGGGTAACTGAGGAAAGTCTGGTCCTAAAGATGAGGAAACATTTAAAACCTGGTGGGATGTTAATTTGCGTTTCAAACTAGCAGGTCCTGTGTACATAACCTAGTTGCTCACATTTTACTAAAGAGTTTTGTGTAACTTCAGCTTTAGGTGTGATTCAAAGAGCATGCTTGTAGGTAGGAGAGAATTACATGCAGTTGTGAAAAAGGAAGGGTTCTTCCTAGAGAATTTACCCTAGAGTGATGCTATGAGACATCATACAAGCATCAGGTGATACCTACTTCTACTTTTGAAAGAAAGAGGAATTAAGTGTTTATGGAAACAAACAGCAAGTCATCTGTGTTTTCAGTTATAACAGGACTTGTGGAAATACAACTAGTTAGGCACAATTACCAGTGATGGGAACACATCTGTTCTATCAGTAGAGTATAATAACTGAACACTTTTATTGGGAAAATAATTTAGCATTATTTAACTGAAGACAACCTCTGATTTATAAAATGTACTTGCTTGGTTTTTTAATAGCTTTTTTTTTCCCTTGGTCTGGTTGATGATTTTCTGAAATCAACATGCATCTCTGCACTCTAATAGTTGGTAGAAGGTGGAGTTTTGGCTGAGTGATATAAATTACTTTGGTGGGAGATCTCCACGTGTCACTCACAGAAGTGGTGAGTTGTATTAAGGGTTATTTACAAAAGCGTGGATTTGTAATTAGGAGAGTTTTCATTGGTGAAACGTAATGGCATTTTCTAATACTAGAAAAACTTACAGTGAACAAAAGAAGTAATCTTCAACCTCTGTGTATGTTTAGGAACTACAGAAAATTAATTGTAATGGCACAGTAATAGCACTTTTAAAATACATATGCCTTTTATAGTGAAGATGAAGTCATTGAAAGTAACACTTTGGAGTGCATTGGTTCCGATACAATGGTAATGCCCACAAAACTGAATATTTCAAACAAGCAACATTTAATCACTTCTGTCAGTGTTTTCAAGACTTTCTCCTCGACCCCAAGAGCTATATGAGCCTGATAAATGGAAAGTTAGAGTACTGATGATAATTTAGGACTTTGAACACTACTTCCTTTTTCCTGTCCTTGGTGAAAGGGACAGGTACTAGCTCTAGGAAATTCTAGCTTAAAGTGAACATATGCTGAGTGTTTGTGAGACTTCTATTTAAAAAATATCATTAATATTTACTCCTTATATGGAGTGGAATGGAAATAATGTATATCATTAGTAGATGGAAATATTGCATATATTTGGGTTATACTTGTTTGAATAAATGCAGTAGCTGTATATTGGTAAATGAAAAGAATCAGCATTTCAAATAATCTAAATACAGATATAGGCATTTTTTAGAAGATTAACAGTTTACCTTAAAAATAACCTTTAGTTTAATACTGTCATTGTTTAAAATATGAAGAGTGGATGTAATTGATAAGATAGTAGGCTCAATATATATATTTTTTAAAGCACCAACAATTTAAACCCACCCTAGTCATATTAAAGGGACCTTGTCTTTCTTTTATTGTTTCATTTGAAGTCAAATACTTTTAACTTTAATAAAGGAGTAGCTTTCAGTTAGATTTGGCTTTTAATATGTTCTGAGAGGATTAAAACAAGTCTTCCTCTTGAATAATGTCTGATAACTTCTAGTGGCATGCCATAATTCACTGGTTATGGCTTCTGCAATGGGTGGTTTCAAACTTTATTGGGTAGGTTTTTTGCATCTGAGATCTGAACTGGATCTCTGCCGCCCCAAGTGTCTGCCCATCACTGCTACACTCAGCTTTGACTGTTCCTCTGTGTTAGAAGCGGGGCTTTCTGACGGGAGCAGCCCAGGAGTTCCCTCCAATGAAGTGCTTGGAGGGAAGTGTTGAGCTATGACAGTGTACCCAAGAGTTGCATTGTGTTACTGCTCTGTCACGGGTCTGTGTTTATAAGCTGTCAGAGTCCTGCCTGAGGTACAAACAGTTGGCAGATATGGTCAGTAATGTGACCAAATCCTAAGGAAATCTTCTGGTTTTAGAAGTAAGCATACTGTCCTGGAGGTGAACCATGGATAACTAATCCTTTATCCTTTTTATTGCTGTTCATTTCAAAGGAGGAGTAGGTGGTTGAAGTTCCTCCTCCTGAGTCCTTTCGACCTCTTTTGCTGCCTCTCCAGACCCCAGGTTAAAGCTCAGAATTAGCTTTCTGTTCTTCCCATTTCTTTATCTGGACCAGGCCTCCTGTTTCTCGCTGTCTGCAGCGGGGCTGGGACGCAGTTGTCGCACACATAACACTTGTTATGTGTCCTGTTAGTTTGTCTTATCTTCCCTGTGCTACACTGTGGTGTCTGCAGAGCAGGCAGGGTGTGGGGAGAAGTCTTATGCTGTTGCCAGGCCTTGTTTCAGTGCTCTTTTGCTTTACATAAGTGTCCGTCTTTTGCTATTATGGTGACCGGGGAACTGGCAGGTTTTATGTCCTGTGTGTCCTTAAGCCCTCTCCCCCTCCTTTTCTCACAGTTATACAATGAAAGGAAGGTCAGACCTGAAATAGTTGCCCCAGTGTATTAATATTAATATTTATTTTACTAAACAGAATGTGTTTTGTAGGCTTTGAGCTAAATAGTTATATCCAACAGTCGAGGGGAACAGCATTCCTTCTGGTCTTGTATTTCTGATTCTGCTGCCCTTAGGAAGCAGTGCTGTAAAGAGATGTGATGACTCTCCTGGGTATTCTAGCACCTGAGGGAAATATGTGTGGCTCAGTTGGGTGAGTCAGACACAATAGTTCTGAAGAGGGATTCCTCAGATGTTTTGATTTGCCTGCCAAAAAATAACAGTGGTTGCTTCTTATCTTCTACCCTCCACACCACCATTCATTAAATACTTTTGTTGTCCAGTCTTCTCCTTGTCAGAGTGCTGAATAATGCAGGATCGAAGAAGTGATAGAGGTGATATCAAGTGGAGGCTTGGTACTGGAACAGGATCAGGGCCACGTCTTTGACAGCAACTGAGCCAGTCCCACAGCTCAGTACGTGCATCTGCACCCTCTGTATTCCGAGCTGGGAGGAAACCTTGTTCTGGCATAGATGAAAGAGTGATGAATGCATAGGAGTGGGGACCTAAATTGTAACCAAGTCTAGGAAGGAATGTCTATCTCAGAGTTTGGGGAGGAATTGGTTTTAGAGGGTTTGTGGGTGATTACTTTAGGCATTCAGTGAGGAAAGGGATACATTTGAGCACGTGCCCTCTTGTTAACGTTTGACCTGTGAGATTTGTGTGTGTCTGTACGTTTAATTTCTAAGACACCTGTGCTGTATTAAAAAGTAAGTGAGGAATTACTTTATTTGGACAGATAAAGTAACCTTTCCAAATAAAAGAACATATAAGTGGTCTAAGATGGATAGCTTAGGTCTGAAAAAATACTGATTAAATTTGGTATTTCATTTGCATTGACTTTATTTTTCCAGAAGTAGGTTTTTACCTTGAATCTAAACTGTCTTGTGTGTCTATGTGCAAAGGCAGTCTGCAAATGCATGTTTATGTTTCAATTAATGAAAAGCAGCACATGTGATTCATAGCTGAAGGATGGGAGTGATTCCATCCCTGGGAGTGAGTTTTATATATCTAGATATACACATACACATATACATATATATATATAATCGATTATATATAGAAAAATTAAGAATGAAAGCTGTTACATAAAACTTCATTTTCCTTATTTGAAACAGTAAATTTCTTGCCAGCCACCCACACTGAAAATATAATTCTGCATTAAATAGGTGCTTTGAATGTTTTCAAAAGCAGTTTGAGCAGAAAAATACTAGTTCTAAATATGTGTAACTGCGAGAAGATGTCTCTTGAAAATTGCATGCTTGGAAGCATAGTGATGTCTTCTCAAGTATTTCTCAAGTGCTTACAAGTTCCTGTGTACTGGAACACAGGTATTTTGGAAGAATCTATTTTAAGGCTAGTATTCCGGATTTAAAGTAAATTCTAAATCAAGGCATACAAAATGTTATTGCATAACTTTGAAAATAAATACTAAAACTGCAGTATATTTTAAGTTCTAGTAATAAAAACAAGGTGTTGAGATCAAACACCAAATACTTATTTGTGTTGCAAATATAGAAGAAAACTGTTCCCTATGAGTGAAGTGATAAACCAGCTCTTAGGAATTTTTTTTCAAAAGTGTTTCCTAGCTGTTTTCTTCAGGTGTTTCAGTAATGACTACTCAAAAATCTGGAGTGAAAAGCAGGAAAACATTCCTCCTCTCCTTGACAAGTGAGCATCACATCTGCTATTTTTAAAATTTCAGTGTGTTTGCAAATGCTTTTACCCTTATGAACTCAGTCCTTTTAAGTTGTGTTTTGAAGTGAGTTGTTAACTTATTCTATAATATCAACTCATCTAGTTTCATCTAATAAAGCTATTTTAATATCCTGTCTGCATCTCAGTGCAATTCCAATTTACATAGAAATACAGTTTGCCCCTGAAAGTAAAGTACTACATCTATTTTTTTTTTTATTTTGTGAAAGTGATAAATCTGTGTATTTGTTACACTATGCACATCTAGCAATTGTAGTGGGGTTTTTTTAGCAGGTAGGAAAACGGGTGTCAGTTAAATCAGTGTAAAATCTACTTGAGCTAGAATGTGTTTGAAAGGTTCAGACCTAAATGTCAGATCTATATTTTTCTTTGGATGTAATTTTAAAAGCTACCTTAAAGGGAAAAAAAAAACCCAAAAAAACCAAAAACATCATATATATGTATATATATATATATAAAAGTGGATTAAAATGCTTAATCTACTAATTTTTGTCCTGATTTGTGAAGTTGAATTGCAGTTGAGATAATAAACAGTTCTCCTCTCATGGACACCACATGCCTTGATTTCTTTTACTCTTTTTTAGTGAGTGAGTGGACCTAGTTAATCTTGGGCTTCCTATTCCTTCTTCAGACATTGGAAACTTGACGGAAGAGCAAACTTATGAAAAACTGGGCAAATGTCTACATTAGTGAGGTGCCAAAAACTCACACCATCTTTCTTAATTTGTGAAGGAATCTTTGAGGAGAGAGCAAGAAAAAATATTTTCTTGTCATGACAAAGTACAGGAGCCATAAGATACCACTGAGAAGTTATTTTCCTATAAATCAAATGAAGCTGAGATAAAATAGAGGGGAAAAAATTTTAAAAAAGCTCTTGCAACCAGATAACTTGATATGTAATGTTTCCATAAGAGTAGTTAGAATTCTGGGGCTGTCCCCTAAGGAGGGCATCTTTACTTATGAGAAATGGGTAGCGTGAGCTTCATTGGAGATATTTCCAGCTGTGTAATCCATGGTAGCCATCCTGGCCTATTTGGAGTTTTTAGGGACGGTAGTGTAGTAGTATGTGAGCATTTCAGTCCTTTGTTTATTCCCCAGCTGTGTGCCATGATATAAAGGTGCAAGAATGGCAAGGTGTTTGGGGAAAAATTATTAAAATAACTTTGTCTCAGTCCAGCTGATATAGAGAGTTCTGCTCCCTGAAGTCATTCAGGCTGTTACTCCATGTGTCAGCACAGAGCTTTTTGTTGGTTGTGTTTTTTGTCATACTCTATTTAGCGATCCTAACTTAGTGTTTTCCACCACTGTTGTGTTACAGCATCATCATGAAAACTTCGAGGTGTCTTAGGAGTAAGAGGGAGGCAAGTTACTTAGAGAAGAGCAGTTGCAAGAAGTGAGGCAGTTATTCTTTTTTTGATATTAAGTAGAATCCAGAAGAGGGTTTTTCTTAAAATCTCAAATAGGAGACTGTAAAAATGTTATGAGAAATTGGCTGGGGGCAGAGGAAAAAGTTCCGTACTGGTTTGCTGGTGGAGATGGAGGCAGATGGTCCAGATGCTTGAGAGAAAACAAACCTAAAGTTGTATCATGTTAACCTGTCCTTCCTGATATTAGTGAAGTATTTAAAAATGTGCCATGTAGACTTTCTTCTCTGCCAGCTGAGTGATAAACATACATGTCAGGTAACAGAAAGGTGGTAAAAATGCAAAACAACTTGAAAATTAATCTCAAAATATATTTGAAGTTATTTTATTAGTCTTTTATATGGTACCTTTTATGGAGAGGTTGATTCTTCTGCCTGCCAAGACCCAATTCTTAAATAGCAAATTAAAGGGTAGAGTTTTGGTGATCTTCAAGATTGTCAACACTTTTAATGAACAATCCTGAAAGGCTTTTCCTAATGACTTCTGTAGGAATGTTATTGTGGGAGGATGGGTGACTGAGGAAGAGAGGGGAGTTCTGGAACAGCATTAAGGGTTTATTGACTCATTGATGCATCTGTTTTCCTCCTTGTGAATTGCTGTCAGTGTCTGGAACACCAACCCTCTGTTCCTTTCTCATGGAATTTACTACAGGATTGAGACTAAAATTTGTAGTATATTTGCGAGGCTTATAAAACATTTTGAGGCTTGTAAAGTCTCCGGAGGAGGAGTAGATGTTGCATAGAAGCCGCTGAACAATTAAACTCAAGCAACTTTTTTTTAAGGAACAGTGGTTTCATATTTATTTTAATATGGAAGAAAAAATAGATTTTTAAACTAGAGAATACCAGAACATTTAGCTGTGTTACCATAGGTGCTTCTAATTATAAAAGAAGTAGTTTTTAGTGTGGGCCAAATGTAGTATGGGATATGAATGTGTAGAGTGTTTGGGACAGTGTTCAGTGTTTGGGAGGTTTTTTTAAAAGGAAAAAAGATCATTAATTTTCATTTAGGTGGTGCCTTGTGTTAAGTAAATATGTTGCTGTTTCTTTTCTGTGGAGAGTTCCAGGCAGCAGACTGGTAATGGTTTCTGCTGATCATACTGCATTCCTTTTTAGGGCACCATGTGTATTCAAAGTATGAAAAACCCATGTATCACAGTTTAAGGTGTTTTAGTATTTCAGTGCAAGGTAGACAGGCAAATAACATAAAGATATGCTATTATAAACAAATTCTAGTATACTGGTAGCATTACATTTGTGAGAGTTTAATAATTTGCTTCTCTTGTTCAGCGGAGGATTGCTTCCCACTGAAGAGTGCTGTTAGAAAAGTAACCTCTGAATGATATTTGGGCTCTCCTCTATTACTTATGTAGTGTGACTGGTAATCCTGAACCTGGCTAGAAAAGTCTGAGTTTGGGGTGCTCTGTAGAATAAAATGTCAATGTGTGCCAGTTAACATGAGCTGAAAAACTACCCTGTTGGATTTGTTCTCTCCATTTGCTGTCTTGCAGCATGAGTGTCTTGAATGTTGCCTTAGTCCTGCCCAAAGTTTTTTCTAAAGTTTATATGTTAATAATGAAAATAGGTCAGCAGGGAAAAATACCTTGCAGTATGAAATGGGTTCAATCTGGCCGTAGAACCCAGAGCATCTGGAAGAAAACATCACAGTGCTGATGTGATACTTGACATACAGCCTGTATGGATTTCAAAGTTTTGTTTCTCAGAAAGAAAAATCTGTCAGGTTGTGGGAAGTAATACTTGCAGTTGGGAAATAGAAATGTGCTGGAAGTCTGGAATATTTTCACAGTGCTCAAACTAGTGATGCAGTAAAGTGTTAGAAAAAGGTCAAGGATGTGGGAAATGTTGAGTTATAAAGAGGTGCAGCCAGATACTGATAACCTGAAGTTCAGATGTCAGAACCTCTAACTTTTAGATTTGTTGGCTGGTGGAGGGCTTGTGTGTGAGCTGGCTGGTGAAATAGTGGACCAAACAGATTTGGTCGTTCTGTCATCAAATGGCTTCAGCCAGTGGTTCCAGAGACCACTGTTACCAGAATCTGTAAGAAAACAGTTGTAAGATGTGTTGAAGTAAAACATTAATAAATTCCTTTTTATGTTAGGGTATTTTTTCCCTTGTTTGTCTCTGAGTTTTAGCTGGAAATAAGAGATTCTTAGAAGATTAATCTATTACGGAATCATCCATGGATATACTTTTTTATACTGTGTGAGCAGTAAAAAATGTGTATTGAAATAGAATTTGTCAGTGGATAGACAACTAAAAAATTTCAGACCAACGAAAAATTTAGCAGTAAAATTCAATTTAATTGTCATAATGTAAGGGCAAATATTAGACACCTGCTTTTAGTAAAACTCAGGATCTGAGTGTATTGCTGGTTGTGTACAAATCTGTGCCAAATAAAGTGTAACTGTTGCTGTACTAACTTAATATGACTGAAAGTGAATTAATACTTAATATACATAATTTTCTGGTCAGAAGTAGTTAGAGTGAGCATACATATTTGCACAAAGGTGTTATTCTTCAAAAGGGATGGAGAAAGCATATGCCTGAAATTTTATTTAAGTCTGGTGTGCCTCTATGTTGTTTATTAATAATCCTAAAATAAAAATGATGCTACTTTTGTAGTGTTTGGATATTTACTAGGAAGATGAAGCTCTGTAATTCCAAGAGTGTCATTCCATCATGCAGCTATAAGCAATCTAGCAATACCTGTTGAAAAGTGTGGGGTTTTTTTTGTTTTTGTTTTTTTTTTTAACCCTATCCTCCTGGCTGAATGTATTTGCTCTTTCCCTGCACCACCAACTTGTCTGATTCTCTAGCAAGCTTGTCCAGAAAAGTGAGCTAGTGGACAACTGATTGCTTCTGGTTGATGAAGAATGGGATAAAGCTATGCTTGCTCCCTGAACCGGTTGTTGTGAGATGGATTTGAATCCACTGTAAGGAATGGACGAGGGAAGAAAGAAGGAATTTTGCCCTTTTGGCAGCAATCAATAGTTTTGGTTTTCTATAACAGGGAAATCTGAACATTCCAAAACTATTCCATAACTGGATCATCATCATGAAAATGTATGTAATGTGATGCTTTCAGGGTCCAGAGTGAAGTGCCAGAATCAGGGGATTTTAGAAAAAAAAATAAATTAAAATGAACAGATAGATTAGTCTTTCTGGTGAGACTAGTTCTGGGTGAATTTTCTAGGAACTCCTTTCCATGCTCAGCTTTGAGAAGGAAGTGATAGAGAGATTTAGTTCATGTCACTAATGGTATGCGACAGTCTATAGAAATTTGCTGTGGTAAAAGGCAACTGTTACTTTTGTGTGTTTTCATCTTGGCAGGAGAGCCCAACCATTTGTTAGACACAGCAGGAGAGTGGTTTATTTTGAAACTCCCTCCAGTTTTGTTTTCATGGTGGGAGGCATTCTCAGCCAGAGTTTTCTTTGGGAAGATTGCAAAATGTTTAGGTTAAATTTTATTCCTTGTCTATTTTTCTAGGGCAAGAAAAGGCCATTATGATCCAATATGATATCCTACAGTCAAGTGCATGTGATCTACAGAATTCCCTAGTAATTATCACATGGCACCTATACACTTTTTTTTTTTGAGGTGTAGCTTATCTCCCTCAGAAGATGTAGTTTTGTTTTGAACTGTAATCTCTGGATTTCATTACTTAATTAACCTCCCAAGGTTTTACAGCTTAATTACGCTCAAAATTTACTGCCTTGTCCCACTAAATGTGCTTATCCTACACTTTATTTAAGGAAATGTAGGACACATGGCATGTACTTTTCTAAATGGTTATGTCCCAGGGCTGCATTTGCCTATTCAGGAGTATGTATCAGGAGTATTCATTATATGGAGTAGTTTTATCAGTTTAAGGCAGAAAAGACAAAGCCAAAGGGAAGGAAATAAACTTCTTGTTCACCTCATATTCTCTTCTAAGCCTCATTTATGCTTGTCTGCCAATGTGGAAAACAAGCTTTTTTCTTGCCACCTAACAGAAGTAAGAAGGAATGGGCACACTGAAGAAAATTGTTTTGTCAGTGTTGTTGTATGGAGATATTTTGCAGTGGAGGAGACTACGGCAGTGACCAGTACAAAATAAAGTTTGTGTAACTGGGGAGAGACATCGTTATTAACATTTTTCAGGTCTTTCAGCTCTCTACGGTGCGGAATTCATCTGGTTAAGTAACAGTAAAGCCTTCACTTAAAGTAAGGAATCAAACCAAGGATGTATTTTCCACCCATGGCAACATTGAAACTGCTGATGAAGCCTGCCTTCTTTGTTGTAGCTTTACATGTCATTGTGTCTTTAAATAGGAATAGCTTTTCTCTGGTGCTGCCAAAACTAGATGAAGTGTGTATTAAGATTTAGCTGTATTAAGTACAGCTGTTTGCAGCGTAAGTAACCAAATTCAGCACGGTGGCTCAAAACGCAAAGAAAGATGGCGTGACCTGGTTTTCATTAAAAAAAGACAATAAAAATCTCTAACTTAATATGGATGTCATGCATGCCTTATTATAGAAATGTCAATGGGTGAGAACACAACATGGAAAAAAAAAGGCAGAATGTGAAGAAAGAAGATGCCAAAGTGAAATGTGTGAGTTTTTGGATTGAAGGTAGACAGTAAAAGCCTTGTTGCCAAACTGTCTATCAGTGGCTGCTTGGGTTCTGACTCTGAAAATCACCAAAGGAAAGAATGACTGCTGCTTTCACACAGTACTAGATAAATTCATGGCAAAAACAACTTCAGAAGGGAAGCTCTGCAGACATTGCAATCATCCTGGGGAAAGCAATTGCCATGATAAGACCTGGTCGTGACAGCATGCACGATAGTCGTGATGTGGCAACCTGTGCAGCAATTGCCATCAACTGGGTATTAGGGTTTTTCTATCCAGTTGTCAGTATGCTGTGTTTAAGAGCATTTAGGGATCTGGCACCATCAAAGGTCACTGTATGAAATGTGACTGCATGTCTTCGAAGAAGGATGAAGAGTGCAATAGGTTGTAGCTTTCCCAACTACTTAAGCAGGGTCGTCTTGCTGGCTTATGGATAGGTGTGCATATCTCATCAGTCTGGAGGGTTAGAAAGTCCACAAGATTAGCACGAATTTATAAAGTCTTGAATGTCACAAGAGCGTTGGCAAAGTCATACACTGTGTCTAAAAAAACAATTAAAAAAATTAAAAATTGGCAACATTAAAATTGCAAAGCAGACCTTGAACATTGGGTAACCTGTAAACAAACAAGCAAAAAGCAGTCTTGCTGTGAAGCAGAAGACTTAAGCCCTTTGTGACACTTGGTTAATTCTCTTTAGGGGCTTTCTCATGAAACAACAGCTGGTGCTGTTTTGAGAAGTGTTATTGGAGCTTTAACAATATGAAGATCTTTCATACAGGACAGAATACAAAAGGCATTCTTGAGACAATTCCAAAATATACAGCAGAGATTGTCAGTTAAACAACACTGTGGTTAAATGCTTGCCCAGTTAAAAAAAAAACAAAATACTTGGTGGAGGACTTTCCTGTTGCATTTATTTGTATTTTAAGTAGTAGAAATTCAGAAGATGAAAACATTTAAATTTTATTTTGATTTTTTTATCGAGGAACACCAGATGTGGAGACTGTGGAGGATATTTGTGTCCACAGATCTCTATCCTGTGTTTGATGATGAAGATTTTCTCTTTTTTGGGCTGAGTTCCAAGCATCACTTGAACTCTAAAAATGTGCATTTGAGATGAAGAGATTCAGAACTGGTTTTCTGGGTAGAGCACAGCTCAAAATGCTTGACCTGGGAAACTGCAGTCCTGTGGATTTCTGATCTTTACACACCTGCATAATTGCATTCATTTGTATAGTTGAATACTTTGGGGCTTTTGCTTTTACGCTTGTGTTTCAATAGCTTGTTAAATAAGTTCTGAATGTTTATAACACTAGGGTTTTTTGCCTGCAGAATATGTATGAATCTTGAAGCACTGTATGAATAAAATCATACATCATGAATAAAATCTGTCCTTCTCTATGACAGTGAAATTAACATTTAGGTTTGGCATACTTTGTTATGTCTTAATAAAAACTATAGCTTAAAAGTTCTTTAAGACTACTTTTTTTCCTTTTTATTTAAAATCATTGAGCAGAAAGAAAATATGATCCTTTGTGGTTTTTTTTCTCCCTTCTTAAATCATACATTAGTTTGTTTAGGTGTGACCTCCCTTGTCTCTCAATGTGGCAACAATTTGAAAGTAGCATCTCAACAGAAGATATTTAATACTCTACACTTATTACTGATAAATTGGAAAGTACAAACTCCTCTAAGCTGTCAGTAAGACTTTCACTGGAAAGCAGAAATGCATTTCCTAGCATTATATTAAAGGCAATAGCTTATAGAAATCCCTTCCCAATATTCTATTCTGTAATAATTTTTCCCAAACTAGAGTTACTTGGTCACAATCAAATGGTCTTTTGCTAATCTTCTGACTCTTACTCTACTTGTCCCATAGCATTTTTGTCATCAGAGGTAGGAAAATTGTGGCCTAAATTTTTAGGCTAAAGTTTAAGTTCTCACTTTGTGTTAGTGTGTTTGCCAAGTTGTGATGTGTGGTTAGATCCCCATCCTCACACACTGGAAGAGTAGAGGCATTTTGGAGAGCTGCCTCAGAACAACCCTGAGAATATTATACTGATACACATGTCAGCTGAAAAACTACCATGTGGTAACTGCCGATCCCAAACTTCCCTGACTGTAAAAACATCTTAAAGCCTAAGAATTGGTAGCAAATGAAACAGTTCTGTTTGAGTAAGATTTTTATGGTCTTTGCACCTGGAAGTCTTTTGCATTCTATATCAATTGCATCTTCTCTATTCCATTTTTTACAACACTTATTTAATATGAGAAATATTATTTTCCTACTAGTCACTGGTCCCTTCAGAACAAGTGAACATAGTAGAACAGTATTAACAGAGCTGTGGGACAGTAAGTGAGCTAAGGGTAATTCATATGAGATATGATGTCAAAGATGGTAATGAAATAAAATATTTATATACATGTGCCGTGAAACTCATTGGAAGCCTGGACATCATTCACAGAACTGCTTAAATGGAAAAAAAAAATATGTTGCAACTATTGGCAATGCTTCTTTAGTAACAATTCTTATTCCTCCTTTTTCCTATATCAGTTTAATGCATCTTTTTGCAAAGTTCTGTTCCTTTTGTGCTTGCTTAGTTGATCCGTGGCTAGTATTTTTAGGGTGATGGTGACAGGGTTATCACAGTTTAAAACCAAATAACTGTGAAGGCTGAATTAACTTGGAATACCAAAGCCCTCTAATCACCCATGTGATTTTGCAACTTCCCTGTTTGGCAGAAAATGAGATAGACTCCAGAAGAATAGTCATGAGAGCTAGTGTTTTGGTTCCAACTGTGCTGCGTGCAATCCTGGTGCCAGATTGTGAGATTCCCTGGGTTCTTTCCCCATTTCCTCTGGATGCTGTCAGATACAGGAGTAGCCAATGGAGAATTCTCATCTGGCTTGCTCAGTTTTACACATGTCCAAATAATTGGTTGTTGTCATCACTGGTGCATGCAATCTGCGTCTCTCAAAGTTCTGGAAATGTGTTTCCTAGAATAACCATAAATAAACTATAAAAATGTGATCTCTAAATCTGGAGGAGAAAGGTAATTTCCCATGTTAGGAATAGAATTAAATACTTTATTCTTGTGCTGCCTGGGCTGGGTGGGGGGAACTGTCGAGGCATCAAAGCCTGAGTACTGGAAGCTGGAGAAGATAAATGAGGTTAATATGTGGAGAATTATGCCATAGGTTGGTGTTTGGCTTTTTGTTTCTGCTAAAATTGTTTGTGTGAGTTTAGTATCCGTTGCTCCTTTTTCCTGTGGATTTATGTGCTTTCTTGCCCTTTGCTTACAGGGTGCAACACAAGCTAGATCGAAGGAGAGGTGATTACACTTCCTTTTGGCCACAAAATTTACATGATGACTGGTTAATTGAGGGTTGGAGTTTAGTCTGTATTTACTTTATATAGACACATACTGGAAACAGCTAAATGAGAGGGAAAAAATTTACCTGAGTGGCCAAGTGGGTTTTGTCCTCTTTATTTGTCTGGTGATGGTTTCTACTGGTCATGTAACACTGCTTCAAAGTTGATAAACCTTCTCTGAAAGAAGGAGGCTATTTCAGGTACTGGGTGGGTGGGGACAGAATTTCTTATGTCTTCTTACCAGACAAATGAATCATGTGAGTTAAAGTTACGTTTACTGGCATTTTAAAGATAATTCAGATAATTCCAATTTATAGATAGGAATGCATACTGTAAAATGTCATTACTAGTCTCTTTGTGTACATGTTTTTACTGTCTCAGAATAGGGCTAGTCTATATTTGAATGTTCTGAGATTAACCTTTTTTTAATGTGGTTTTCATTTAATGGCAAGGAGGTATCTATCAGGAAAAAAATCGCTGAAAATGCACCAAATCTCTGTATCCCACCTCCTTCCCCATCCCAAAGTGGGTTAGTTAACCATAAAACTGTTCTTCAAGGTATTTTGCATAAAATCCAGACAGATTATCCTTGAACTTTGTTGAAATTGCAGCATTAGCCTACATGATTCTCTCTTCTTACAGTGCTTGGCTTTTTTCATAGAATCATAGAATGCCGTGGGTTGGAAGGGGCCTTAAAGATCATTGAGTTCCAACCCCCCTGTCATGGACAGGGACACCTTTCACTATACCAGGTTGCTGAAAGTTCCATCCAGCCTGGCCTTGACCACTCCCAGGGTTTGGGCATCCTCAATCCCTCTGAGCAACTTGTTCCAGTGCCTCACCAGTCTCACAGTAACAAATGTCTTCCTAATATTTAATCTATATCTACTCTTTCAGTTTGAAGTCATTCCCCCTCGTCATTCCTCTATATGCTCTTATAAATAGTGTCTCTCCTTTCATCAGAAAGCATTCTGGGGTTGTTTCAGGTTTGATTACTTCAACAGGGAATGTAAATTACAGTAATTGAGAAGCCAGTAGAAGAAGCATTAAGTGTTTCTTAAATCCTGCTGAATGAATTGTCCAGACTATAATGTGAAAGTGTAGTATTGCTGTTACCATTTAGAACAGTATTCAGTGGTTTGGATTCAAATGCTTATGCACAAAATTGATGTAAATACTTAACCTGAAGAGATGGTTGCTGTTTGTGCCGTTGTTTCCTTATTTTGGTTTATTGTGCTTAGTAAATTGCTCAAGTTTGAATATACAGCAATTTATTAACAATCTGTCATGTAATCCATTCATTTTTTCTCTATTGCTAGGATAGTTTTATCTTAATTCATCTGAAAACTTAACATTTAAATTACATGACAAGTTCTGATTATAATTGAAATCTCTGTCAGATTTTGTTTATATCTCAAGAGTGACAGATTGAATGAGGTTGATTGTTGGTTTGGTTTGTTTTTTAGACATTATTTGATAATCAGATGAATGCTTCAAAAAAGGAAGACTCAGAAAGCATTAATAAAAATGACAGTTCAAAGAAGATGTCTGTTGAGAGAGTTTATCAGAAAAAGACTCAGCTTGAGCACATCCTCCTCCGTCCAGATACCTACATTGGGTCAGTTGAACCCTTAACTCAGGTAAGTGTTACTAAATTTACAGTATTAATGTTTTTTGTTGTTTTAACCAGGAAATGTCTATTCTGGTTATTAAATAGGTGCATCTCTGTTTTTTCTCAGTATTTGGAATTAGATAAAAACTGTGGTCTTGTTCATATATGCATGTGTAGGAAGGGATGAGACTTACTTGAAGGCATTGAGTGCTTGGTTCATCTGAAAAGATAGGATCAAAAACCATTGAAATCCAGTCAAAACACAAACACTCACCTGTGTGTGTAAACAGGCAGCTGTGTGTGTATAGGTCTATGCTCACAAACATGCCTCTGTGCACACACATATGTATGCATATCTGTAAGTAGCATTTGTTCTAGGTCCAAAAATGCCTTGGTCTGTTTGTTTAGATAGAGAACAGAGAATTTAAGCCTCCTGCTGGCATTTTCTTCAGTTGTTTTTGTGAAGTTGCAATTTGCTTTGAACTTCATTGTCTGTACTGTTGGGAGTTCCCCACCAAGCAAAAAATTCATAATGGAATTCTTTGTGGGTACAGCTATAACTTTTGCAGACTTCTGCTTTTGTCTTGTATGACTGCCAGTAATCAGACTGTAAGAGGAAGGTTCTGAAGGAAATAGATCTTAGAGAATCATAGACTGGTTTACCAAGACAGTAAATACTTTTATTTTATTTTGTTTCCACGTAGTTAATGTGGGTCTATGATGAAGATGTAGGAATGAATTGCAGAGAAGTTACCTTTGTTCCAGGCTTATACAAGATCTTTGATGAAATTCTTGGTAAGTATTTTTAACAAAATACTGCCTTAGTATTGCGGAGTATAAACTTTTCTGAGTGCTCTCAAAGTACATCAACTTGTATCTAAGTTTAAATCCCAGACTTGAGTCCTGCTGAACTATAGGGCATAAAAATATAATGCATTCTAGAATTGTAGAGCAGTCTAAAAGGGATGAGTTTTCAGCTGAACATGTAAGAAAATGTAAGTATTTCTTACTGAATGTCCAAACTAGATCATTCTTTAAGATCAATATTGTTACAAGATTTTTATTCTGTGAAGTGTTACTAGGGCTACAATTTAAAGTGACTTTTGAAAAAAGATTATTCCTCTGAAAGAATGCAACTTCTAAGTTGTCTATGTGTTCGCTTAGGTCATCCTTTCATCAATCATTAGAACTTCCTCCTTCTGTACAGAGGGATAGTGGTGGTAGTTTTTATGTATCATTTCTAGACTTCAGACAGTTTTAAAATAAATAAGTATCATACTGCCATTATAAAACACTATGACTGGGGCACAAAACATATTTTTAGAAAAATTTGCCCAAAATTCTCTGAGTTTCTGTGACTTACTGGTTAATGATATTCTGTTGGTGACAGGCAGGCTAATCAGCAGTATCTGAATACTGTGCTGTCTGCTGAACTGATATTTTGGTGTAATTGACATGAAATCTTGGACTTACCAGCTTTTATGAAGTTCTGTTCAAAGGATTGGTAGAATTACCTCATAAATTAAATTATGTTCTACTGAAGTCAGTTTTGTCGTGACCTTCATTAGGTTCACAAACATTTCTCTAAAATTGCTTTACAGCATTGCTGTCTTTGAGGCAATAAGGACTGTATCTTTACTGGGTGGAAAAGAATGCTTATTTAAAAAAAAACAAACCCTTATATTTAATTATTACTTAATTTGATAAAAATGGAAATGAAAGCCTTTAATTGCTTCTGTTTTGAGTGCTGCCTCATAAATCTAAGTTTTTTTGGCTTTTCATGTTAGGGAGACCACTTCCATATTGTCCCATTCAGAAGGAAGATCAGTATTCTGTCATTATTGGAGTACTTCAGCTTTTTGCTGCTTTATGAAGCACTGATAAGTGTTCCAGAGAGTGTGGTTTGAGAGCCAGAGGACAGTGTAGTAACATTATGAAAATGGGACATTTGAGCTATGCATGCTTTTGAATGAAACTGCACGACATGATTTTAGCAAAAGCAGCTTGTAATGTCTGATCTTATACTGCAGTCCTTGTCAGCTGTTAAGATATTGTACTTTGGTGTTTTGGGGTTTTACCTTCATCTGTTTCATGGATGATGAGACAGATGCTGAAAATGTCTGTAATGTGTTTTCGTGTTTAATGGTCACATTTCTTAATTCATATACATGGCAGTGCAATTTAGTTAAATTATGATCAAATGTTGATTTCCAGTTATCCTTGTTTTGATCCTAAACCATGTAGACTATCAGTTACAAGTCTTGCAGTCTCTTTAGAAAAAACTTTAGCTGCAGTCAAAACACTTCTTAAATGGATGTCACTTTTTTGGTGGGTTTCAATGTGTAAACTGGTCTGGTGATGCATGTAAGTTTCAAGGGTTTTTCATGTACACATGCTGCAATAAATATCCAAACAAGAACAACAAGAGAAGAATGAAGTGCCCAGTATGTTAAGAACAGTTATGAGCTCACAAAATACACGTCTATATTTATTTCTGAGATAGTCTGACTGCTAGAAATAGAATCAGCAATTATAGGAAGGTTGAAAAATATCTTCTTGTAGATAGAAACTTGGTTGTATTTTTAGATTCCAGTGCTAAGATACAAAATATATACAAAGAGCTACCAGATTAAGAAATACCTGGACTATTGTAACTGGTGGTGGAATATGTACAAAATCAGTTTTACAGGCAAAGATGTTAATAATTGCCTATGAAGTGTTAATTTGTGCTACTTTGTTTCATAGTAAATGCTGCTGACAATAAGCAGAGGGACAAGAATATGACTTGCATTAAAATATCCATTGATCCGTAAGTAAAAACGTGTTTTCATTTGCTTTCCCTGCTAGTGCTATTGCAGTTTAGATTTGTACAAATGATTTTACTAATGAAATTGGATTTCTTAAAAACAGAATATTTTTGAAATTGTTTCTATTAGCTTCATATTTTAAGATGAAGAGATGAATTAAAAGTGGTTAACGTAAATGCTACCATTCTGAATTTATAATAATTGCTTTCCCAAACCATTTGTTAAGGTTTGAATGAAACTTAAAACCACAAGTTCATAAAATTTATGATAAATTGAAAGCTTGGCAGTGCATAACTATAGCCAGCCAGGTTCTTTACAAATCTTAAATACCAGCTTTGATGCTTTGTAACACAGTTTTGCCCCTCTTGAACTTTTATGTTAACTCCTTTAGCATTAGGGTAAGACTGAACTAGTCATCTATATCACACTGAAACTTCATATTACAAATACATCATCACCATGTTTTTTGAAACTGAATACTTGAAGAGATAATTTCTAGTGAGAAGTACTGTATTTATAGATGCTGATTGGATTCCTTTAGCAGTACCTCTTCAGTGACATTTAACTGAATAATAAATTATTTGGAAAGATAGTTTTCAGATCTCACCTTTAGGATAAATATGCTAAGAAACGATTTTTCTACTTTCATCGTGGAGTGGGAGAGGAATGGTAAATGTGTAAATTTTCCTGACCCGTTCTGATTTTGAACTTTCTAATACTCAAAAATGAAAATTCTGTGTAAGAAATAGTACTGATGCCAGGTGTTGATGGATTTTGGCACTGATACATAAAATAAGTCACAGTGTTTATCATAACTCAGAAATAACAGTTTTAAACAAATGATAACTTTTCTGGATGGACTTCAATGAAACCTTAAAAGCTACATCTCTAACCTGAGTGTGATTCTGACACTAAGTGTCCAGATCCTGTTGTAGTTCATGTTGACAGTGAAAGCTCTTCAATCAGGTTTTTGGAAGTTATTTTTGTTGTATGAAATACTGACAGGTATGGACAACTAATCTCCTTCTTCCAAGATATCCAATAAACAAAAATAAGTGGAGTTTCTTGTAATTAAAATTGTTAGAGCTCTAAGTAAATATGATCTTTTGCTGTATTTTTATGTAGTTATTTTATTTACTGTGTTTAAACAGGTACAAAGAAGTCTGTTTTCAAGATTGCATTCATTTGCTTAATGTCTTCACTATTTTCTAGGGAATCAAACATTATCAGCATATGGAATAATGGAAAAGGGATACCAGTTGTGGAACACAAAGTAGAAAAAGTATATGTACCAGCTTTAATCTTTGGGCAGCTACTAACCTCCAGCAACTATGATGATGATGAGAAAAAAGTTACAGGCAAGGCTGTTTAAATGTGCTTTGTTTTATACAGTTAAACCTTTGTGTATGGTTTAACTCGGTATGCTTCCCCTTCTTAATCTTTTTCTTTTCTGTTTCATAACTGGTGATTACTCAGTCACCATTACTCTATAGCTCTTTATTAGTGTAAAAGGACTTAAAGGAAATATCATATTTTTCCTTTATAAATACCACTAAGTACAGAGAACTTTACGTTTATATCTCTAATGTCAGTACTCATTATTGAGTAACAAACAACATACTTTTATGTTTTAATTGTAATGTATATGAATGTTTAATATGAATGTTTAAACACTTCTGCCCCTGAAATGCAGGGAAATATAAATTTGGTAAGTTAGGATATGATTTATTATCCTAAATTTAAACTGACCCTAGTTTGCTATATGTTTTTTTCTTCCAGGTGGACGCAATGGCTATGGTGCAAAACTTTGTAACATATTTAGTACAAAGTTTACAGTTGAAACTGCTTGCAAGGAGTACAAACACAGCTTTAAGCAGGTATAGAAATGTTCAAAACTCCTTTTTTTTTTTTTTTTCTGTAGTTACAGTTTTAAAATCTGATACATACATTTCAGGTGTATTTAACAAAATGGATAATTTCTCATTCAAAGGGATGTGTAGAGTTTGCATACTAGGTTAGTTCACTTGGTAAAAATTGGTATTTCTGTGTGTTAGGCTTTTTGGGTAAAATAATACTTTCTTTGGAGTGTTAGGTGACTAAGAAACCAAAAATTTCTTTTAAAACTAAAGTATATGTATGCATGAAAAGGAATATATTAAATTGAAACTTTTGAAACCATTGTTGTATAATTTGTCAAAAGAAATCTTTCTACATAGCTATGCAAACACAGAAACAATTATCTGTGTAATTTTCTATGGTGTTAAGAAAAGGATTTTTCAGTGTTTATGTCATGAATTTAATGTGGACTTAAGTGCAAACCCCGCCATTTGAACCCATTGCTCATTGTTAGCTTACAGACCTGAATGTAATCAGGTCTACTGTATACAGCTTTGAGATGGCCACCTTTCAGTTTAAAGTACTTTGGCAGAGTATTAGATACCAAAGTTCCTTGGCCTAACTGTTTTTCCCAGCTGGAGGCTTTATTCTCTTACTTTCTGGACAATTAATTAATTTCTGGTCATGCTGTCATTTCACTACATAAATAATGCACTTAATCTGTTATGCCTGTCTCTTAAAAAATGTAATATTTTATGCTGGCTGCCAAAGGGCAAATTAACGTTGGTTTGAGTTTACTTTTTGAAAATGACTAAATGCTTTACAACTTAAAGTGCTCTGTTTCCCAGTATTTTCTAAATCTGTGAGCATTTATTAGAACTGAACCTTGATATATGCTGTGAGCAGACGTTCTGCTTGATCATGCAGATGTGCCCACATTCTTAAATAGGGAATGATACAAGACCCCTGAGTGAAGTCTGAACACCTTGGGGTTTGGTTTTTTGGCACATTGCATCACTATGGCATCTCCAAGATGCTGTCTTGGAGACTACTGAATCTCTGCACAGGGACTAAAAACCCTCTCTGTAGAGATGTGTAGAGATTGAAGGTGTTAAATGGATGGGTAGCAAGGACTGTAATCCCAGCTCACTTGTATCTAATTTATTAAATTCTGTGGGAGGCTTTATTTGCATTAGAATCATGTCCATCAATGTAATAACACCCACATGTTTACAGAAACCACAAATGTGCTGCCACCTATGCTTGCGCTTACCTTTGTAAATCAATTAACTTTGTGTAGTGTTTTACCAGAGGAAACTTCTAAATGAAGTTGTGAGCTTTTTGTTGTGCAAATGTTGCAATCCCAGCATAGCTGGAAAAGGGAATAAAGGAGGAGAAATAATGTGTTGTAAACTAACATCTAAAATGTTTTGTTTCCAAAGACTTGGATGAACAACATGATGAAGACCTCTGAGCCCAAGATTAAACATTTTGAAGGTGATGACTACACATGCATTACATTCCAGCCAGATCTGTCTAAATTTAAAATGGAAAAGCTTGATAAGGATATTGTGGCTCTCATGACAAGACGAGCGTATGATTTGGCAGGGTCGTGCAAAGGAGTCAAAGTCATGTTGAATGGGAAGAAGCTACCTGTAAGAACATCACTTGATATGTCTTGAGTGTACTGAGTATTTGGTGCAGAGAGTAGTGACTGTTTTCCTGTTGCTTGTAGGTGAATGGATTCCGCAGCTACGTAGATCTTTACGTTAAGGACAAGCTGGATGAAACCGGCGTCGCGCTCAAAGTCATCCACGAAGTCGTGAATGAACGATGGGACGTGTGCCTCACTCTGAGTGAAAAAGGGTTCCAGCAGATCAGCTTTGTAAATAGTATAGCTACCACAAAGGTGAGTGGTTAGATCAAATGGTACAAAATGGAAATTATAAAATGCGTGCTGAGGCTATGCCCAGTCAGGTGTTTGATAAAAAAGCGAATCTGGGTTGCTATAAATAAATAGGTGAGGTAATCCTCTGCATGAGAGGAGCTGGCAGAGCAATTGGATGCAATCAGAATACATTCATAGCAGTGTTTCTACATAAGCACTAGTTTTGAAAACGCTAGTAATCATTATTGGTGATACTTATGTCTTATGTGAGTGTACATGGTGTTGAAAAAAATTGAACTAATTTATTTCTTCCTTTTTAACACTCTGTAGTAAGGTAATTCTGGAAGTAAGGTAAAAAAGTGTACAAATGCCTTTAAAGCTACCAGTGGCAAGTTTTGGAGGGCAAAAATGGTGTTTGGTGTCCTTGAGAAATGACTGTCCATTTATTGCTTTATGATGTAAAAAATTGTCCTGAAGTGTTGAGATGAATTTTCTTTTATTTGTGTATCTTCGCAAAGATATCTAGGTTTTCTTTGCAACTATAGTAGTAGTGATCTAATAACAAAGAAAGATCTTAAGTTATGCTAAAGCAATGTGCTCAGCATACTAAATAAAGTACAGCTCGGTGCTTCTCTGCTTGTGGGACCAGTCAGGCATGAAGGTAATCACCTGAAATCAAACAGCATAACTTTTATTTAAGGCCTTTTGGCATGAACCAGGTTCAGGGGCCTGTAGTCCACCATAGTGAAAATAAAGTCTTTGTCACTTCTGCTCTTCACAAACTGCACTGAATGAGTGGCCTAACAACTAGGCAGTTAAGGTGTTAGATCTTACTAAACAGTCTAGTTATTAGAGGTAGTACATCTAACAAGTTAGATTTAACAAGACTAGAACAAGCAGTCCTAGTAATTGGTGACACTGTTTCTACAGAATATTAACTGTGAGCTTTCCAAAATACGGGAAAAGATTGGTAATCCGGCAATTTGAAACCTCTCCTTGCTCAGATCTCTGTTGACAGAGTCAGAAGAAAATCCTAATGGTAGCACAATTAATTCATAAGCGCTGGTGGTTACACTTAGTTTAGTAGGTGCCTAGGAATGTCAATGGTTAGGTGATGTGTAGCCAGTATTTAAAGGGGACATAATTTTTATTGTGTAACTTCTTTTCAGTCACTCTCAGTAGCTGAATGAATGTTCTATGGTAACAGGGCAAGTTTATTTTGTTGTAGAATATTTACTTTCTAAGTGTGCGTTGCAGTTAAAAAGTTGGTCAAAATTAGGTATGACAAATCTGGTAGTTAATCTGAAGGGTTACTTTTAGTTCAGGGCTCTTTGTGCAGCATAAAGAAGAAAAATAACTTGGCCTTAAAGATGTGTACAATACTTTTATGAAGAAACTGGCAATGTAGAAAAACTTCATTATGCCAGGCTAAAGGAAATTGTTTGAAAAAAACTGAATACTTCCTGCCTCCTAAGTAAAATAAATTGCATACACTTACTCCAAAGATTTTGAATTTTACTCTTCTGGATCACTTTACACACATTGTTATTATATATTCTTCTGGAATATGCTTGGAAAAAAGGTTCTGTCTATTCTTTGACAGTAAGTGCTGTAATTTCTAGTTTTCTCCACTCTCTCAATCCATGCCATCCCACTGGTGTAGGATGTTCAGGCACTGAATCCCCTCACCAGCAATTGTTGAGCAGCTACCCGCTGATGGGACATAATAAGTAGTAATTAACTGCATCATCTGCCTGCCCCCCTTATCTGCTAACAGGTGGGGAGCTCATTCTAGCTGTTAATTATCATTGTTTGCTGACAGCTTTTTGCTTTTGCATTTGTTTAAATTTCACCAGCTGTGACTTTCCCCCACATTTTTTAAACTTGCTATAAATTCCAAGTAAGTTTTTTTTTAGGTTGCTGGCATGGTTTTTTTTGAGGGGTTTGGGAGGTCAGGCAGTATGTTGAGGTGCAACTCCATTGTTTAGTTCTTGTAAATTTGTAATCTTTTTCAGCTCCCGTTAATCAAATTTTTGCCATAGTAGACCACCGCAAAATTCAGCTTCAGGCTCTGATAAGCATTTGAAAGAATGTTTGTTGCTATTAACAGTTGTACAGATAACCTTCAGTGAGACTTCAAAACTGATTAAACATGGTCTTCTTAAGTTCTGAATTTCAAATATGTGGTAGAAGTTGTAGTAGAAACCTCAGCTATTAACATAGGAATCTAATGATAATTTTAACATGGTGGCACTGCTAACTGTAATACTACCAATCATTTCGGCAGAAAGCTTCAACCCATACATTTACATCTCAGAAGTTAGACTTGCATGGAGAGAGAATCCCAACCTGTTAAAATTTGCTGAGTTTGGCAAGAAATTCAGGATTATTCTAGATTTCAGATTTATTTTCATAAAAGAAATACAATTTTGAAAGTGTGAAAGAAAATAGGATTGAAATTGTAAAACTCATAAAATGAAAACTTCAAATTTATAGTTAGCTTCTGAATTTTTCTATTGTATAAACCATTTATCTGTGTATAGAGTTTAAATAAAGCTTACGTCCAAATCAATGGAAACTGTTGGCTATGGGAAGAATAGAATGTATATAGGAGGCAGTCAAAGCTTCATTTTTAGGATTTTTGTTAGCACTTGATTAGATACCTTTGCATCCTGAAGTTTGCAAGACAGGGATTCCATCATTCTGGAAAAAGGAGGTTATGCTCTCTTTCCACATAATTCAGAAGTGGTCATAATCTTTGCCAGCCTTCTAGATTCAGAGGGTGTTTTTGCCTTTGTGTCTTGTATGGAATTGTTCTGACAGCTGGGGCAGTTCCAGGATGTTCTGGTCCCATAGTGGGTGCATTTGCCACCTGCTGGTGAGATGGTTGAGGTGGTCCCAGCTCTGAGCATCCCTCACTCACAGCTGCACACTTAAGAATGGACTCGGGAATGAGGAACTCTGTAATAACTAGTATCTCCTAAGAGTAGGAACTGCTATAATAACTAGCATCTCCTAAGAACAAGAATTACTGCTAAATTGCTGGTTTTCTTTAATATGTCAGATGCTACTTCTAGCAAAATTTAAAATTTCCTAAAGCTTTAAATGCAAAACTATACTGAGATGTTCCCATAAGTGTAAGTTTTCATTAATGTGATGAGTAAAAGAAATGCATTTTGAGATTGCCATTCAAGTGTAGAGAGATTTTGAAATGTATAATTTGATATTTTCCTGTAATATAATTTCTTTACAGTTTGGAAATGTATTTATTTTTATTTAAAGTGGCAGGATATTGATAGATCAGCTTTCAGTTGAACTCTCCCTCTGCTGAAACTCTGTCATCCATGTGTAGATAAAAACAGTAGTGTTTTAATTTTGGCAGCTTTTGGGGTTTGGATGTGGGTTTTTTGGTCTTTTTTTTGTTTTTTTTTTTAGAAGAAATGCCATGAGAAAAGACTTTGTATGGTACTTCTAATGGTTTGTGTTGTTCTTTTAGTAGATGACTCTAGGAACTGAGAGAAACCATAGATGGTTTCTTTAAAGTGCAAGCACTGGTTTGTTTGTGACTAATAATATGTAGTAGCTTAACCATTTTGGTTTTATCTACTCTCTTTTTAAATTTTTTTATTTAAATCTCTACTTTCTGCATGAAGCTGAGAACACAGCTGCTATGCCAATTCAGCTTCTTTATATCTTCAGTTTTTCACATGCATATTCTGCCTTAAAATATAGAATCCTAACTTTTGGGGCTTAATTGCTAATTCTTCTCTTTTTGGCCGCTGTTTAATCTTAGTATTTCTTATCTATCCTATACTTCCTCATACCTGTCAAGCTGTTTTTCCTCCTCAGTTCTGTTTTAAGTACAGCTTTAAAGAGCAAGGATTTTTCTGTTTGTTACTTCATGATGAACTTCTCCATAGACATGTGTTCTTTATTTTACCTGCTCTAATGCAGATTGATCTGAACGGAACCAGTATTTGGTCTGTATTTTTGTAAGGTGCTAACTGATCTAAAGCAAAGATGATACATGTAACATACGGAATGTTGAGTTGGATATGTTTTCATTTTATGGGATATGCATCACTCTACTTTTCATTACAAGATTTTAGGCAAAGTGTTATGGATTTCCTATGACAGCCACTAGAATTTAACATTTTATTAATATTTTGGCTTCTTTGTCTACAAATTTAAAGGAAGGTATTTGAGTAATCAATCATTTAACTTTTGTCATCCTCACTTGAATGAAGACTGAATGACCTGGAAAAAATAGATTTTTCTGTCTTATGCTGCAACTCAGTGTGCATGGATTTCTATACCAAAATATGACTACAGGAATTTTGTTAATACAGCTGAAAGCTATTGGTAAATTCAATGGTTATTTTGTTTATTATTTGGGTTTTTTCTCTTCCATCATTCAGGGTGGTAGGCATGTTGATTACGTGGTGGATCAGGTTGTGGGCAAACTGATAGAAGTGGTGAAAAAGAAGAATAAAGCTGGAGTTTCAGTCAAACCATTTCAGGCAAGTAACTTCATGCAAAGATATTGAAAAAGATGAATGTGAGAATTTTGTTGAGTAAATTGGTTTCTATGTTTTAAACAGGTGAAGAACCATATATGGGTTTTTGTTAATTGCTTGATTGAAAACCCATCATTTGATTCCCAGACAAAGGAAAACATGACATTGCAGCCTAAAAGTTTTGGGTCCAAGTGCCAGCTCTCGGAGAAATTTTTTAAAGCAGTAAGTAAACCTTATTTTTTTCCCCTCTGTGAAGCAGGAATTGACACATTGGACCAAGTATATGTATGTTCTGTAGCGGAAGATTAGTTGTAGTTAATTATGGTGCTGCAGTGGCACTTGCATACTCTGAAAGTGGGATAAAGGAATGTCTGTTCATTCTCTGGGGTTAAAAATGGATGCAGTGACTATGTTTTGATTGTTACCCTGGATTTAAAAGTGAAATTCACCTGTACAACTTGTTTGATTGAGATTCTGGCATTTGCATTGGTGACATGAATTTGACTCTTAAAATCCAAACGAGGTCCTTGATTAATGTTTTTTGTGTTAAAATATTTTTATGAAGTTGAGAATGTTGTCTGCCTTACTCTTTGGTATCAGTCCTACTCCATTTCACTGGAGTGAAAAGAGGTGGGGGGAATATTTCACATTTACTTGCTCATCCAGTAATCAATGAAATGCAAAATGGTACCTGTAGTATTAAAAGTGATCCAGTGATCATTATTGTCAGGCAGTAAGTTTAAAAGTTTTTCTGTAGATGGGTTAAGAATTGCTGTCGTGAAAGACTGTATTTGTGGAAAATATATCAGAGAGGTTTTTCCTCTACTACATTTTCTTACAATGAAGGAAGAGTAGAATTCTGTTAGCCAGAACTCTTTATACTAAGTCCTATTTAGTGCCAGTAGCCTAAAATGAAACTCTAGTAGTGAGAGCTGTGCCACTACTGATACTCCTGGCATCAAAACTTTATTGATTGTATAGTGGTTTATTCTTCTAAATCTGTGTTATGGGTGACATTCCTATAGAATTTAGAGGGAAAAAATAATACAAGTCTTGTATAACGAAATCTGAAGAATGAATACATGTTGTATTACCATCAGCAGTTTGATTTATAGAGTTTCTAATATTCCCAGAAGTAAACATTGATTTCCAGATGCATTAAATGTGCAGCACAATCTCAACAATGAATGCTGTATTATGGGGGATAATTAAAGGCCAAAGCTCACAGTATTTTGCTCCATCTGTGTTTTCTTTTGATGTGAAACAAAACCTAAAGCAGTTTCAGTTTAGAAAATATACTGTATGCTGCAGATGTGTTTCTAAAATTGGTATCACATTCCCAAGTGTTTCGTAGAAAGTTCATTCTCAAATAGTTTTGATTGACTTTCAGCCATTTTCAGTAATTTCCAAAGAAATTTTAAATGGTCATAAATAACCCATAAGGGCACATTTTGCTGTCAAAATCCAGGAAACAAATGCTTAGTACCTGAAACGTCTCAGCACATCAACTACGCAGCATAAGACAACCTCTCAGACCTCCTTTGCTCTTTCCATCAGTTATAAAAGTGGTGGAAAAGGAGAAAAGGAAGCTCTTTTGTGTTGTGTTTTGGTTGTATGTGCATAAAGGGCTTAATAGTAAAGTGTGTGTTAATTCCTCAACCTTTCATATGCTGCAATTTTTACAATTTAGAGAACCTTAGAAACAGTGATTTAAAACTGAGATGCAAAAATCTGCTATCTGAAGCTTTATTTTTCTCATCCACAATTCTGATTTGTTGCTTGTAGGCCTCTAACTGTGGTATCATAGAGAGTATTTTGAATTGGGTCAAATTTAAGGCACAAACTCAACTGAACAAAAAATGTTCATCAGTGAAACACAGTAAAATCAAGGGCATTCCGAAACTGGATGATGCTAATGATGCTGGTAAGAGCACTTACTTTTAAATTATTTACTGTTTCATAAATTCTTCACAGACATGCTAATTTGAAACCTGACTTTTATTTCTCATCCTTACCTGTTTTTTTAATAGTTTTTTTTCTGGTTTTCTAAACTTCCTAGAGCTAGAATTCAAACGTGATGGTGAGTTTGTTATCAGGAATGCTATCCTCTTTAGGGCAGAGAATTGATAACACTGAACAAAAGTGGCAGTGTAGGTTGGTCCTGGAAAAGTGTGTATCTTGTAATTGTGGTTTCCTGCTAAATGGTGTTACCAGTATTGCGTCTTGGAGGTGACTGCTCTTCTTGACCTTTCTAATGCGGAAAGATCGGACTCTTTGTAAGGTCAGAAGGTATAGGAAGTAAATCAAGCAGTGTGCAGACCTGAGGGAATGGTTCAGGAGACTTTTTTCATTAGACTTTAAATGCCATTAGGTTCCTGTCTGGGAATATAGGGCAAGCTGGCAATCTCTGCTGGCTTGCTTCCTTAGCACAGATAAGGGATCAGGATCAGCTGGCAGTCTTTGTTGTTGAATGTTGTTGGGAGTTGTTGAATGGTTTGAGGAGCACACCTGGCTAAAGAGCTCAAAATGTTGCCAATCTGTGTTAATGTTAGCTGGTTTTTGCATTAAACAAAGGTAGAGAAATTGCAGTGAAGTAGGTGGTTGGGCTGGTTAGGTAAAAGCATGTAAGAATGAGAATGAAGCTTGGTTTTGGTTGGGTTTTTTTCGTTGGGGGGTTTTTTGTGCTTCAACATTCAAGATGACTTGATGAGATGATGGTTCTGCTTAATTTTTATCCCTTTCTCTTTGTTCCTTGGTTATTAATTTTTAATTGAGTTTCTTCAGTATTTAATTACTTTTTCATTTATTCAAATGTGATATTTTGCCTCAAAAGTTGATAATCGTGTCTACTCTAGTATTTTGCCTGTGGAGTTTTCACTCCTCACTCAGAGATATGTTCCTGATACTTTTCTTGCCAAGAAGATTGTGTGCTTGAAGAAATTATATATTTTCATGGATATCAAGCCTGGTGCTCCTAACTTATATAATGAATGATTTTGGACACTCTTTTTTAGTAGGTTTTTTAGCTTTGTTATGGCGATCAGGCTTCAAAATTACTTCTTACCTCTTTTTTTTTTCTTTTTGACTGGGGTTGAGGGGAAGGGAGAATCTCTAACAGGGGAACTAATAAGCTATTCTATTGTTTTTCATCCTGGAAGTTCCTTAATTAAGAAGGCATGTAGAGATTCACTTGAGCTGAGTACTTGTGTCTAAAGTTTTCCATGACTTGAATACCTGTTACCCAGGTATTTGTCTGATACCTAATTATTGTTTCAGTTTGAGGGAACTCAGCATCTCCTGTGGAGGCTTAGTGAGATACTGGTTTATTGAAGATCTGGAAGAGACTGGATTTCTGACATTGAAGGCATTGCACATTCAGGGTGGACACACAGGAAGTATAGCAGGGAGAGAACAGTCTGTTGGCCACAAATTCCTCTGACTTTAGTTATTCCTGTGGTTTTTAGATTTTATCTTTACTTCAAGAATTAATTTGAAGCTGAGGTCCAGCATCCACAGGTTTCTTGTGTGCCTGATACCCCTGAATGCTTTTCTTCATTGCCAGTTAATGCTTAAGAATAGGAGAAAGGTGTATCTGCAGAGTGAAGCACTTGCTGCAGACTTCCTCCTCCTCTGTAAAGAAAGGGTCCTACACCTAGTCATTCTTGCTTTCTTGTGATCTTGAACAGCTATCGTGGCTTGTTGAAGAAGAGGTAGAAATCAAAGCAAAATTGAAGAATATAGGATTGTAAGGGAGCAGCTAGATTACTAAATCAGGTGAAGCATAAAAGCATTTTTTGGACCTGTCAGTTCGTGTAGTTTTGTCTTTGAGTGCTTTAGAGCTGTGCTCAGGAAAATACCTGGCATATTGTATTTCTGTGAAATTAATTGCTACTGATGGCACCTATTCCAGAAGTGAACCTGGATGACATTCACATGTGTTTTCTGCAGTTCTTTTATGAAAAATATTGACTTTTATATATTCTAAAACAGCAGACTAGTGTTTTTCTACGTATTTGGAGTCCACCTTGCTGGTGGGTAGTCACTGCCAGTGTGAATAACCTAGATTTTATAGGTTTATTTAT
This sequence comes from Catharus ustulatus, assembly GCF_009819885.2. Classification (NCBI taxonomy): domain Eukaryota; kingdom Metazoa; phylum Chordata; class Aves; order Passeriformes; family Turdidae; genus Catharus; species Catharus ustulatus. Next base: position 40,541,761 of record NC_046221.1, on the reverse strand, counting down.
GGCTTAGATTATACTAAGCCACACATTTTCATTCAGAAAACCAAAGGTGCTGAATTTAAGTTCTGTGTAATAGGAAGTATTGGGTAGTTTTTATCTACCAGGCAAAGGCAAATTGCAGCACACATTTTAAATACCAGTATATTCAAAACTACTATATTGGCAGTAGGTGAGACTCAACCAGCTTGAAGGTTTTTTTTGAGTCTTTCCTACCATTGGCCTTGATAAAACAGCAAAGCTACTTAATGAGCATTTTCACTGTTGCAGGAGGGTGGGTTCCTTTTTTCAGCCTGCTTGTTATTTAGAACATTTATTCCACTGCTGCAGTTGCAAGAGGCAGAACACAGATGTCATTCCAGTTTTGAGCACACAGGCACCAAAATGCTGTATGTCTTGTAGAATCAAAATTATACAGTTAGTAAAGATTTATTTTTCTGTTTGAGAAATTTGTAAGGTATAAGAAGTGCAAATGGTCTCAACGTTTGAGCTTGTCTGACAAATCTTTCATACAGTTGTCTGACTTTAGCTGATAGACAATATAAAAGGAAAACCACAAAAATGTGATTTAAAAATTTATTTTAAATTAAAATATACTGTGAGGAAAGTGGAAATGCAGAATGGGAAGTAACTCCTGTATGTAATAACTCAGGCATGCATAATATATGTGTGTAAGAAATCTGCAGCTAGCAAAATAAATGGGGAAGGTAGAGAAGCAATCTGTCTTTTTTTGTGCACATGTGTGGGAACTATTATATAAGATGTGCCACCATTGCATCCTATTTTGCTTATTTTCCTCCTTGTCCATAGCAATCCACAGTGTACTGCTAAGAGCAAGGATACTGCTCTTTGCTGTGCAGTTTTAGTGGTTGGAAGGCCATCCCTAAGAAGAGAAATTCAGCCTACTTCAATTAACCGATGAGAGGAAATTACCTGTAGAGTAGAAAGAATTCAACTGTTAATGCTCTCTGGTTTTTTGCCTTCCCTCTCCTGCTTCCTGGCCTGCAGGTGGCAAACATTCCTTGGACTGCACATTGATATTAACAGAAGGAGACTCAGCCAAGTCTTTAGCTGTCTCTGGCCTAGGTGTTATTGGTAGAGACAGATACGGAGTCTTCCCACTCAGGGGCAAAATTCTCAATGTCCGAGAAGCTTCTCACAAACAGGTGTGTAGTTTTGTCCTTTCCTTTTGCCTGACAAATGGATGTCCTCCTGTTTATTCTTGATTTCTAGATTTACATCTCATGTTCTAATTTTTAATTTTTTCATGGAAGTTTTGAGATTTCATAAAGTGAAGGCTGGGATAAACCTGTAAATATTAACTGTAGCAGTGCAGTACTGGGATAATGAATTAATTCCTTCACAAGCGAAAGGAAATCTTGCTATGACTCATACTCACATTTCACATGAGTACTTAAAGCCCCTAAAACTTTGTATTCTCTCCATTGCCATGTCGTTTCATGGACTCACAATACAAGTCAGTGGCCAACAGCATTTCTGCAGCATGTTGCTCCTGCTGCCATTCCTAATTTGTCTGTAATAAGAGGTCTGCTGCAGCTGCCATAAAAACAGTGGGAAAAGGGACAGCTTTGTGGGATTACTTTTTGTTACCGTTTCAGTTTTCTCCCAGTTTCCAGATCCAAAGTGCTCTGGCTGTAGAGGAGAAAGAGAGTGATGCAGTCTTGAGAATTTGAATGTACAGAAGAAATCATTGCAAGTGCAAAGGCTTCAGGGGGTGGGAATAAAAAGCTTATGAAGTTGAGGCTAGGGTGCATTGAAAAAATAGCTATAAAGCAAGATTGAGATGTTTCTGAATCTCTGCTTTCTACACTGGCTGCAAAAATAACTTTTTTGTGCAGATTATGGAAAATGCAGAAATCAACAACATCATCAAAATAGTTGGATTGCAATACAAGAAAAGCTATGAAGATCCAGAATCTCTGAAAAGTTTGAGATATGGAAAAATTATGATCATGACAGATCAGGTAAGTCTGAAATTCACTGGTTTTAATCTACAGAGCTTCTTACAATATGTTTTGATGCAATTTCACAGATTATGAGGCTTCTTTAAGGAATTAATTTATCTATATATTGTTTTGGTTTCTCTAAAAGCACAACTGAACTTTGTTGCACAAAATAGTAAGAAACCAAAGTAATAATAAAAACATGCTATTGATAATTCAAAAATATGTTGAAAGTAAAGGCAAAAGTAGGCAGTAAATGAGGTGGTATTGCCAGCAAGTCAGGTAGAAACAAGAATGTAGGCAATTATTTTTGGATAATGTCATGATTGAACTATCAAGCATTTGACACCAATGAGAATTTGGGCTGGATTTGGTTTTTTTCCACAAAAATTCAACTCTGTGGTATCTGGGAGAACTGTCTAGCTCTCAGCAAAAACACAGTCAGGGAAACCTTGAACAGCAACCATACACTTGGCTTGGAAGAGCTTTTTAATAGCTCAGGGACAGTGACCTTCACAGGTGCCTATTTCATACCCAGGTCCAGTTTGGAATCCAAATTAAAACCAGCTGTTCCTTTCTATGCTTTCTGTCATCACACATTGTATTGATGTATTCAGGCCAGTGAGTGGGTGTTTTGGTGGTTTGGGGAATCTGGTACAAGATTGCTTCATGTTTTCATGTTCTGATTCAGGATCAGGATGGATCTCACATAAAGGGCTTGTTGATCAATTTTATTCATCACAATTGGCCATCACTGTTGAAGCATGGTTTTCTTGAGGAATTCATCACCCCTATTGTGAAGGTATGGGTTCTGTTATTGAGATTTTATTAACTACTTACAGCACAACAGAAATGTTGATTTTGTTTGTTTGTTTTTTCAAAGGCAAGCAAAAATAAGCAAGAACTTTCATTCTATAGTATTCCTGAATTTGATGAGTGGAAAAAGCATATGGAAAATCATAAAGCATGGAAGATAAAATACTACAAAGGTTTGTTTAAAAACAAATATGTGAACCCTATGAATAAATAATAATAATAAATGTGTGCTATGAAGTTTTATTATAACTGTTTTCATGATAGTATCTTACATAATTTTATATTTTATAATATTCCCAGGAAAATAAAAAGGGTAAAATAAGAAAAATTTTGAATATTGAGTAACTGTTTCTTTTTATTGTACAGGATTGGGTACCAGCACTGCTAAAGAAGCAAAAGAATATTTTGCAGACATGGAAAGACATCGGATCTTGTTTCGATATGCTGGGCCTGAGGATGATGCTGCCATAACACTGGTAAGAGCTCACAAAAGTACTTCTATATGATATGTTTTAGTTTTCATTGTGTGCTGAAAATGGCACATGAGGAAGTCCTGCCGGGTCTTGTTTTGGTTTTGGCGTTTTTGGGTACCTGAATGTAGTGGTTTTGGAAACTGGGCAGGAACACCAGTTAAGTGTAGTGGTTTTGGTTTGCCAATTGTTCATTTCCCAGGCAATGCACCAGTTAATGAAGTGGGTCTAGTGCTGGACAAATGGCAGTGCAACCACTAGAATTATATACTCGTTTTCTGCTGTGAGATAAGGATTAGTAAGACAGCAAAGCAGGCTAAGACTTTAAAAGGGTATAAAGAAAACTTTATTAACAGAATAAAAGACAAATAATAAGAAAATCAGAATAAACTTTCAGAACATTTCTCTTCCCCCCTCAGCCTCTTTTCTTTCCCACTGACAATGTAAACAAACAATGTGACTTTCAGTCAGTTTGCCACCTCTAAAACAGTCTTTCTTCAATTCTTTGGGAGAGGAGTCTCTCTTGCCATGCCATGGAGACTTCTGCACAAGAAACAGTTCTCTTGTGGCTTTAATGTCCCAATGAATCAGCAACCACCCAGAAATCTGCAATCATGAAGTCCCTCCCACATTTTGGTAGTTGTTTCCCATAACTACCACCATATTCAGCTTATTGGGGTGCAGTTTTAAGGATGAGCAGTTCTAGTATAGAAACACAAGTTCTATCTCTGGGAGCAGAGGTTTTCTTCTTCCATCCCTGGGGCAGAGTTTCTCATCTCTCTCTGCTCAAGCTTCTCATTGGATCACAGCTACTGCAACATCTGCTTATTTCTACACTGGTGCCTCTGCTCATAGCTATGACTAGAATGCTGTATCCCCCCAGTGCATTCCATGAATAACAGGGAAGAAACGAAGTCTGATATATCAATTGTATCTTCACCATAGCCTTACAAGAGAATTTCAGCCCAAAACTAAGGCATCTCCTCAATCTCCTTCCATCTAGAATTTGATTCCTTCTTCACTGACCTCAGTGTCCCATGTTGTTTTCTTTACCTGTCTTCACCCTTTCCTTTTTCTGATTTGAGAGAGAAGTGGTGTTCGTAGGTTCATTTGTTCCCAAGCTTTATCAATTGAAACAGTGTCTATGGAGTCCTGCAGTGCTGAAGGGCTCTGCATTGGGGAATTCACTCACCCTGCCTCTCTGCTGTCGTGTCGTCTCCACCGATACCATGCGAGTCCTGCTGGCTGCCGGGGCTGAAAAACAAAAAGGAAGCTGCTGTGGCTGCTTTTATCCTTCTGTTCACAGCATGGCTAAAAGCAGCTGAGCAAGTAAGGTTCATTGTGAGCTATGCTGAGAGAACTGTGGCCAAGCAGTGCTGCCCTGGCCATGCTGATTCCGGCCAAGCAGTGCTGGCCGTGGGTCCGCTCCCAGATGCGTGGTTGCTCCCAGTGTTGGGATGGCCTGGTGGTGCTGCTGGGAAAAAAAGAAAGGACCAGTGGGCTCCACCAGGAAGGAACCTGGCCCTGCTGGGAAGAGGCCTAGGGGATTTTCCTGGGAAGGGGCAGTGCCTGGTTACCTGTTCAAAGGCCAGAAGCAAGAGAGCTTGTCCTGGACCTTGTTTGTTTTTAAATGCAAATCTCACAGAGGCATGTTCAGCTCTCTGGAGTGGTTTAACACAGTGTCAATATTCAAAACTAGCCAGGTTATGGTTGGTTATGCCAGGCCAGAAGGAAGTTGCCAAGGCCCCCACAGGAAACTGCTTCTGCTTGTGGACTCCCTCCCCGTGGCACTGAAAAAATAATTCGGGCAGAGAAAGAATCTTCTGGAAAATGTTTTAAATTTTGGAATAAGCTTAATCCATGCCACAAAGTGAGCTCTACCTGCTACTTTTAGATTTTATAATTTTGTGTGGTGTGAATATCAAGAGATGTTACAGACAGAATTGCTTTTAAAGACAGAATATACAAAAAAGTACTCTGAGGGGCTTTTATTTGTTTAACTATGTTTCACATGTACTTTGGGGTCTGTATTTTGTTTCATAGCAAATAATACCAGATAAATTTTGTTTCTTTATTGAAACTCTGTCAGTGTGTCATATATGTGTTCATGCTCATGCTCTACATATTTGAATTTGAAGTTTTGTAAATAGTTGTGTGCTGTTAAATACTTGTGTTTCAAAGAAAGCTTGTGGAAGTACAACATATGAAGTGTCTGTAACTACAGTAATTTCACGACTATAAGGCGCACCCTTTTGACTAAAATTTTGGTCCGAACCCAGAAGTGCGCCTTATGGTCGTGAAATTACTGTAAGCTCTTTTCTCCAGAAATATTTCAACGTTTATCTACTGTAACTTGCTATTTTAATTGTGGGTCACATTAGCAAGAAAATAGGATAGGAGGAAAAAACAGGAAAATGGAAAAATGCCTATCTTAGATAAAACAACCTTTTTCTTATCCTGTGGGTACAGTAAAATGTGTGGTTTTTACTAACAGAATTCTGATCTCTATTTCGGCAAAAACACATCCATACACTAGCTGCTATATGAGGCCATGTAACCAATTATGACTGATCCTCATTGCTACCTAAAATAGTATTCTGTCAGTCTGGGAGGAAGATGTTCACCTCTGTTACCCCTCGGCAACAGTACCAGCTAGTACTGGAATTGTGTACAGAAACTTCACTTCCACCTGCATTTCCTCTGCTGGTCACTGGAATCCCAGCCCCAAATTTACCTCTGGGTGGTGTGGGATTATGGACCCCACCAGACCTCATGATAGCTGAAATCTAGGAAAGCAAAAATTATTTCACAAAGCAACTTCTTCAGCATTCCTAAGAACTCTTACTAGTAAATTAAATATTAGAATAGCAGTTTTAAGTGGAGAAACCAGAAGAAATCCCCTTCTTATTTTATTGAGGAATAAATATTTGAGAACAGCTCTTAATTCCATTAATTCTATTTCTATTCTATTGAAATAATTTTTATGCTGATCCAGCTCTTGGTCATTTGTCACTTCGGTGATCTAGATAAACTGAAAGGAGCCAGAAGAAAAATGTAAGAATTTAGTCCTGTTTTTTACAAAAGCCTAATCTTAAATTTTCAGATGTCTTGCACTGTGAATTATCAAGCTTTGTTCACAAGGAAAGTCAGTCTGATGCAAAACAGGGTGATATTGCTTAGTCCCTTTCTCAGAAACTAAAGTATGTTTAATATTTATAATGTAGCATTGTGGTCTCCAAAGAATTGAAACTACTCATTGAGCTCTTTTGGAGTGCTCTAGTTGGAGTCCTTTGAAAGAGATGGTGCTGATGACTGTGTTCTTATACAGGAGAGTGGTTGAAATCAGGACATGATGAAGTTTATATATGTTGCTCTCTGAGAAAAAAAAGGCAGTACCTCAACAGCTTACAGAATTTCCCTAAAGTAGTCAAAATCTTGCTTAAACCACATACTCAGTTTTTATGTATTTTTCTCTTTTTTGGGGAAGAAACTCACTGGAAGGTAACTCTCTTTCTGTAACACCACAGAGTGTTCCCATGTCCTTTTGTAGTGGTAAGTGGTTACTGGAAAGTGATGCCTTGTCATCATGAAGGCTGAGGCCATCAGTCAGCTGGCCCAAACTCTGGCTTAGGCTTTTTGGGCAGTGTCAATTCTGTCAGGCTGTCAATTTTCATCAGAGGACTAGACCAGTCAGGAACAGCGACAAGTTACTGACAGAGCAAAGAGGGCATGGAGAGGACAAGAGTGGGGTATTTTTTCTAATATCTTCTTCACTTGATTGTCTCGATGAGAGCTGATTACAGATCAGTCTAAATGATTAACCCAACCTTAAAGCTATGTGGGGAAAGACCTTCAAACCTGTGTGTCAAAGCACAGCTCTGATGTGAAGAGGGGAAGAAAAATGATAAGATTTGTCTAAATGTGTGCAGATTTCAGGAAAGCAATGTAAATTTAAATTGCAAACAGAGACATCTGTCATTTCAAAAAACCTTGTGCAAAAATGTCTGAAAAGTCAGGTACTGGTACTGCTCCTTAAATGTAGATGTTAGTTATATGGATTAGTTTGTCCAAATAAGCCTTATTGAATACTTGATCAAAAAGTTCAATATACTTAAAATTCTGAGTGAAGTAACATACATTTGCACAAACATTTATATGCTGATACTTTAGTGTACTTGGAATCTTTCCAGGCCTTCAGTAAGAAGAAGATTGATGACCGAAAAGAGTGGTTAACAAATTTCATGGAAGACAGGCGACAGCGTCGGCTACACGGCCTTCCTGAGGTGAGTCCTAAATAATAGCAATAAATCTGCCAGCTGAGATTTAAATGCAATGTAGTTTTTGTATTGAATGAATAATGTATGTGGTTTCTTTCAGCAATTTTTGTATGGTACAGCAACAAAACATTTGACTTACAATGATTTCATTAACAAGGAGTTGATCCTTTTCTCAAATTCAGACAACGAGAGATCTATCCCTTCCCTTGTTGATGGTAAGCTGATAATTCATTGTGATTTGTTGGAATATTTGTGTTCATTGATGGTTTATAGAGCTAGGATTTCCATTGGGATCAATGCATTCAAGTAGACAATATAAAACTTCCATGTATGTGTTTATCATTTTGTATCAATGGTATCCTGCATGCATTAGGAAAAACAGTGCCAGGGGCTCGAGGGAGATGATCATACCCCTCTGCTCAGCCCTGGTGAGGCCGCATCTGCTGTGTCCAGTTCTGGGCTCCTCAGTACAAGAGAGACATGGAGAACCTGGATCAGGTCCAGTGGAGGGTTGTGAAGGTTATTAAGGGACTGGAGCATCTCTCTTATGAGGAATGGCTGAGGGAGCTGGGTCTGTTCAGGCTTAAGAGATGATTGGGAGGGGAGATCTCACACACATTAATGAGATGTGTGTGAGTGTGGAAAGGGGAGGTGTCGAGAGGATGGAGGTGCCAATCAACAACACAAGAGGCAGTGGACAGATGCTGACACATGGGAAGTTCCATGGAAGCATGAGGAAGAACTTCAGTGTGCAATGGCCACACACTGGAACAAATTGCCCAGAGAGCGTGTGGAGTCTTCCTCAGTGGAGATATTCAAGAGAGACCATATCCTGTGCAATGTGCTCTAGGATGATCCTGCCTGGGGAGGCTGTACGAGATGAGCTGTTGTGGTGCCTTCCAACCTTCGTGATTTATGTTCTAAGGAATTGCCATGTTTCTTCTGTGAGGAAGTTTAAGCTGTTGCTGTACAGGCTTTTTATTTAACCAGACCTATTCCCTAGGCCCTACAAGCACTTTGCTTCTGCTCATACCATCAGAGAAAGCAAGTCTCTTAAGTGCTTATAATAATTAACATACAAGTCAGCAACTGAGTGCAGATGAAGATGCAAATGTTTTCTCCCCTCAGTCTTGCACCACAGGCAGTGCTCTAGTGTTTACTGACATGTAATCTTGCTAGGCTCCTGTCAGTCAGGTTCACTCACCCTCCCCTTGCAACAGCATGTACATTAAAAGAAGCAGTTTTTACTACACTACAGCTTCATTTGTAAAACTGTCTGCATGGATGCTGTATAATTGGCTGAAAAGGTTGTTTCCACTTTTTTGGTAATTTTTTAAGCTTGGTAAAGTATTTTTAAATTACTTTTTGAAAAATGATATTTTTGTTATTATTTTTAATATTACAGTGTAAATTTGCTTCTATTTAATGTTTAGACTTCTTTTGAGAGATTAGAAATTATAATAAGGCAAAACAAGTTTATCACCTGTAAACATTTGCGTGTGTATGTGTTGAAAATGGGGTGTTGTTCTTAATAGGTCTGAAACCAGGGCAACGCAAGGTTCTGTTCACTTGCTTTAAGAGAAATGATAAACGTGAAGTAAAGGTTGCTCAGCTGGCTGGTTCTGTGGCTGAAATGTCAGCTTATCACCATGGGGAGGTGAGTATGGAGGATGGTGAAGTTGTGAGGACTTTCAGCCTGTGTAATATATTAGATAAATGTTTCTGCTATTAAAATTGCAAACTATTGACTATAATTCTACTAATCACAGATGTATTTTTAAAGAAAACGAACCAAACAGTATGTAGCTTAATAAGACAGCCTGTTTCCTTCCTTTCCAAGTGTTGGTGCACAGTGTTATCCCAAATACATTGTGGGTTGTGACAAAATAGTAGATAACTAATTACCAAGGCAACTTCTAGATTCTGAAATCATAGGAATACAGGAACCATGTACTAGGACTTTTTTTCTGAAACACAGAAATACAGTATTTTAAGGAAAGAAGAAGAGATTCTTCTTCAAAAACTTATTACAATGTCAGAACAAAGGTTATTTCTAGTTCCTGTTTTGTTTATATTTTTCTGAAATATTAGCAAGAGTGCGATCCATCCATCCCTTCTCTTCTCCCTTTAGAAACCATGAGTATTGGTTTATGCATGCAAGCGTGGTCAGTTTATGTCCCTTTATTTCCCCCAGATAAGTGCTTTAGAAGAAAGTGAGAAGCCCAGGGGTTTTCATAAGCATAGAATATGTATTCCCAGCAACCTTTGTAATAGGTCACAATGGTCCTTTCTCAGGGAGACTGCTTTCTTAAAAATTTAATTCAGGTTAGTCACACAATTTTGGGCCATTAAAAATAGATTTTACTGGCTGATTAGGATAGACTGTCTCATTACTGTGAATTTGTACTTTCTTGCAGCAAGCATTAATGATGACTATTGTCAACTTGGCTCAGAACTTTGTTGGAAGTAACAATGTGAATCTGCTACAGCCTATTGGTCAGTTTGGCACCAGGCTTCATGGTGGAAAGGATGCTGCCAGCCCTCGTTATATTTTCACCATGTTAAGGTAAACTGTTAATGTCAAGCTAAATGTATACTTTAAATAGCCTTGTAATGAAACTCATCCTTTCTCAGCACTCTGTTTTTGGGGAGCATGGAGAAAGAAATGGAGAAAGATTGCAATATTTTGATAGAAGCTCATATTTTGCTTTGAATCTCTTAAGTGTGGTTTTGAACATCCTTAAAGTTTTGCTACTCCTACAATTAAACAAAGAAATTTTGCAACTATTTGAATGCTGTGTTGCTTTATTACTGGGGCCCCCAATGTCACACTGAGCTGTGTGTTTTGGAAGCTTCAAAGAATTATATTTTGTAGGTGTTATATGACAACAGTTGCAAGTGTACCAGATATGTGTGTTGCTGTGAAGGAAACAAACATCATCTATTATGAACACATACTTCCATTGGGAAGAACTTTGTTATCTCGGGAGATGTGTACATTGAATTTTCAGCTTCAGAATAGCAAAGAGAAAGGAAGACGTGAGAAAAATCTGCAAACAGATCATTTCTGGGCCCAAAGGCTGTTAAAACAAAATGTCCTTTATTTACTGGACTTCAGGTTAAATGGTTTTCTTTTCTTTTTCTTTTTAAAGCCCTTTAGCAAGGCTACTTTTTCCATCAGTGGATGACAACTTGCTTAAATTCCTGTATGATGATAACCAGCGTGTAGAGCCTGAATGGTATATTCCCATCATTCCCATGGTCTTAGTAAATGGAGCTGAAGGAATTGGTACTGGCTGGGCGTGCAAACTTCCAAACTATGATACCAGAGAGATTGTAAACAATGTCAGACGAATGCTGGATGGCCTAGATCCTCACCCAATGGTAAAAATAATAGTGTATATTGGTATTTTATATGTGTGTATTTACAAAATTAATTCCTATTTCTCTAGAACTTCTTAATTGTTAGAACATTGGAGTTGGTTTGTCCCAGTAATTTTATGTAGGAGCTTTACTTGACTGTTGGGATGAGGCTGGGGAAGTTCACCTTGAAGCAAAAACATTGCTATTTGTATTTTTAGCAATTATTTTAGAGGACTTCCTGTTCAGTCTGCTGTTACGAGTCTTACAGGGTCGTTGTGACATGGCAGCAGAGTAAAAAGTTGAAAAGTTGTATCACTTTTTTTTTTGAAGATACTACTTAAGTATCATCAACCAAAGTTAGCATTATCTCTCTGTTGTCTGAATTGTTCTGTCTTTTGTATATCTGTAGGCAGAGGAGAAGATGCTGCTACTGTTTAAGAAGATCAGCAGCTTCTGAACTGCATTTAGCTTCTGTTTATTCAAAATTTTAGAAGTCCCAGAAGTGATGTGAAAAAAATGGGGCAAGAAGAATACCTGTGTGAACCCAAAACATCTGTGACCAAGAGATGAAATGCAGTTGATGTAACTTTAATTTTACAATTGATGAATATTGCTGCTTGGCTGTGTTTACTAAGCCATAGAAGCAGAAACATCTTTTCTTCTTTATTTAGATCGCATTTTTCACTGAGTGTGCAATATCAATTTTCAAGACATAATGGCTTTCCTTTTTCAAATCCTTGGGAACAATGAGATTTTATTTTTTTTTAATTAATGCCATCCATTGCCCTTCCTTTAGGACTCCTAGGCTTCTGTGTAGTCTCACAGTCAATTGAAGCTCATTGTGGTTGAAAGAGGCAGTTCTGCCTCCATCTAGCACCTTTCTATATGCTGGTATGTGTTTGTGTCAAGCTGGATAAGGAAATCAATCCTGTTAAAAAAATTCTTCAGCCTGTTAGCTACAATTTAACCTGGATGGGTTCCACTATCTTTGCCAAACAGCACAGAGATGAAAAAAATTGTTAGGGGAGGTAGCACCACTTCCGTAAAGTTATTGTGGAGTGTTAGTCTGCTTTCTGTCATACCTTATTTGTGCTTAGTTTTCTTTAAGAAAGAGGAAGAAAAAACCAAACAAAAGAATCAAAACAGAACTCCTCACTGGGATCAGCTGCATCTTCTTAACAATTTTTCTGTTCTGTGGGCAGTAGGACAATTGATCCTGTCACTTGCATGTGTGTATTCTGGGTTCTTTTCTGTAGTATTTTTCCAATGACTTCACAGAGAGTTTTGCTGGAGGGTTAGTGCAATATACAATGATAACTGTATGGAGTATGGAAAATAAATATTTTTGACATTTTATTATAAAGATTGTTACCACTTTGCTGGTTTTTCCAATTTCAGCTCCCAAACTACAAAAACTTCAAAGGGACCATTCAGGAACTTGGTCAAAATCAGTATGTAGTGAGTGGTGAAATATTTGTGGTGGACAGGAACACAGTAGAGATTACAGAGCTTCCTGTAAGGACATGGACCCAGGTAAGTAATAGTGAAATACATTTTAATATGAACAAAAAACAATGAAGAATTTCTCATTACATTATTTAATTCTATGTCTGCATGAACTTCTAACACAATTTCTGATTGTACATACACGGAAGGGAACATGGTTTCTTTCTCCTATGTGTTTTTGTAGAAGATGGTTCCCTGTGCCATCAGAGTAGTAGTGTGTCTGTACTACACAGAGCACTTGTTTCTCCTGCTGAATTCATAGTTAATCCACTCTCTACAGTAGCCCTTTCTGTCCTGGTTTCTACCTCTTATGTTTGTGCTACTCTTGGCCTGCATTTTGGAGTTTATACTGGTTCTATAACTTATAAATCAGGTGTAATGCATAGAACTTTGAAAGTTTAAGTTGTTCTGTTGGTTTGCATTTTTAAGGCATTTCAAGTGGTTCTGTTTTCTGCTGCCCTATTTTCAACAGGTGTACAAAGAGCAGGTTCTAGAACCTATGTTGAACGGGACTGAAAAAACTCCAGCATTAATTTCTGACTATAAGGAATACCACACTGATACAACTGTGAAATTTGTTGTGAAGATGACAGAAGAAAAGCTTGCACAGGCAGAAGCTGCTGGATTGCACAAAGTCTTTAAGCTTCAAACAAGTCTTACTTGTAATTCTATGGTAACTTTTTCAAGTTTGGCTATCAGAATCCCTACTGTTGCTTGTTGTAAAATCAAATGTTTTTGTAGTATACTTTGGTTCTTGGTAGTGAACAGTGCATTGTGTATTTGAAATTGTTTCAATAGTAGAAAACTGTAATGATGACCAATACTATGTCAATTTGAATAAGCAAATTCATTTTAGTTCTGCTGAGTCTTTCAAATAACACAGGCCTGGGAAGGTTGCCTTCCTGTAATTGAAAATTTCCTGTGCAGTGAACCAAAAGTGGTTAATGTAAAGTAGATCATACAAATAACTTTCTGCCATATTATAATTAAATTTGAGTTTTAAACTTGAGACAAATTACATTTTCAAAATTACACTTTCTGCAGGACTGTTACTCCTCTAATAGGAATTAAATGATCCAATGTTTCCACCAGCATAAATCAAATTTTAGGTGGTAAGGTATAGCAAACACTGTTCTTAAGCTGCTGAAGACATAATAGTGCTGTAAATTAAAGAATATGAATAAATATAGATGTCTGTCAATTCTGAGAGGGATTTGAATGTAAGTTACTTTCTGCAAAGATTTCCAAACATCCTGTCTTTACAGATACTGAAAAAACAGTTTTATTTTTTAAGGCAGATGCTACTTTCAGATATTATCACAAAACAAAAATATCATTTTTGTTGCTATTGCTGTGTACATCAAAAGCTCTGTGAAAATAGGTTAAAAATAAATTAAAGACCATAGAATTGGAAAAGAAGACAAGCCTTGCTCAATGTATTTTGTAGATTGTACTTGAAAAGCAAATCTGCCAAATGAGGGTGATGGTATTTCTCACATATTAAAACAACTGTAGGAACTACTGTGAGAATCTGTTGCCAGTTTTGCATTTCACGGATTACAAAATGTTTTGCAGCTGAGCTCCTGCATTTTCTGCTTGCTGAAATAAATAATAAATTGTAAGGGCTACTTTCTGTACCTGTGCAGGAATTAATCTGCCCTAGTGTAAGAACCTTAAAAAGTTACATGAGCTTGGCCATTGTCCCTCTGCTCCCAAATAGCTATTTTGGATAGATGAATTACCCCCTAGAGGGGTTTATTTCTTTCAGTTGACTGTGGAGGGCACCAAGGGTGACTAGTTCACCTATAAATGTCTAAACTGGAAATGTCAGAAGCCAGGCAGGATTGATTCCACCTATCAAGTAAAAATGATTTCTTACTTTGTGCTTAAACTTGAAGGATGGTGGTTTTCAGAGCTGAAAAGTGACAGATTTCACAGCTGAATTGAAAGATTATTAAAGATTATTAAGCTTTTCAACTGTTACATTAAATAGTTGTGAATCAGCAGTTGCTACTGAACTTGTGATTTGATTTGTAGATAAAATTAGTCATTCAAGTGAATTCAGGCATATTTCTCTATATAGCTGTCTTTTTGTTTGATTGTGCTGCCATAAATCTCATCCTAAATCTACTTGTAATAAATACAAGTATGTGATACCATCCAACCCTGTGCTGTGTAGCTCCACAGTGAGGTTTGAGTTCACACTCCCTGAAATGCCACTTTTTGCACAGTGCTTTTATGTGTGCAATAGAACTGAACACTTACACAAGGACTAACAAAGTCTGAGTTAAACAGCCTCTCTAAGTCTGTCCTGTATTTTCTAGGTGCTGTTTGATCACATGGGATGCTTAAAGAAGTACGAAACTGTGCAGGACATCTTGAAGGAGTTCTTTGATCTGCGGTTACATTATTACAGCCTGCGCAAGGAGTGGCTCGTGGGAATGCTGGGGGCAGAGTCCACCAAGTTGAACAACCAGGCTCGTTTCATCCTGGAGAAGATACAAGGAAAAATTACCATTGGTGAGTTAACAGAATTGTGAACAGTGGGGGGAGATCTGGAAATTATTTAAGTATAGTAGAAAATACTTGCATGCAAGATTTTCATGACACTGACTTCCCTTCTTTTTGTTTTTCCTCCCCTCCTCTGTGTTTGTGTGTGTCTTGTAGAGAACAGATCAAAAAGAGATTTGATTCAGATGTTGGTCCAAAGAGGTTATGAATCTGATCCAGTAAAAGCCTGGAAAGAAGCACAGGAAAAGGTAAAAATCTAGGTGATGTTGTTACTGTTACAAATGATATTGCTTATTTTCTAGTCATCTAATTTAATTTACACCACACACATAGCACTATAAAAACATTATTCATTACTCCTTTTTGGCTTCCATTTAAACTAAAACAAACTACACAAAAATAAAGTCATATAATATTGGTATTGAATATGGATAATGCTTAGAAGAAAACTAGATAGTATAAGTCTGAAAAATTACATTGCAGAGGACTGAATTTCTTATTGTACCCAAATCAAAACAGGGTTTTTGTTGATTCTGATTGTTTGATTTCTGACTGGCTGATACTGATATATGGTGTTGCATCAGTTACCCCACACATACAGCTAATTACAAAATGTAATTATTTCTACACAACTTATCAACTATTTTTCTGTAAAGAAACATGGATATTATAAAACTATGACTTTTAAATTTATTGTAGTAAATTTGATCATGACCTTGACCTGTATTTGTTTCTGCATTTTTTAAAACCAAGCAGTTTTTATTGTTCCAAAAGAGAAATGTGACAAGTTTAATTTCAAAGTTACGTCCCCATTACTATGGGCAGATGGAACTGCTTTGAAAAGCAACTTTGAATTTCTGTCAGCCACTGTGTCTTTGCCACTGCTTTGGATATTTGTTTTCATTTCACATTTCTTTTGCATTTTTAATACTGTGTTTTAACTCTATGGAATGATTTCTATTTGATAACAGAACTGTTATTTAGAGAAACTTTGATCTACTTTCAAACCTTAGTTTGCACATTTGGGGCTTTGATACCAGCTCTCCTTATCCAAAGGACTGTGCTCATTTTCTGAAGGAACAGATATTCATGAATACCCAAAGGGCAAAGGTCACAGCCCTGAGAGACAGATGGGACAGCACCAATATCTGCAGCCAGCAGCACACAGTTCAATTTGTTTTCTTGAATCAAAATACAAAATAATCAGCTCTAGAAGGTCACAGAAGCACGACCTTTTGGAAAGGTCCATAAAATGTTCAGGTTATTAAATCTCTGAGGGCACACGTTGCTGCTCTGTGATGGTGCTTTGGAGCAATGTCACAGTTCATGCGCAGAGCTGAGATCACTAATACTTGCAACTGTGCATGTTTCACCTTAGGCAGCAGAAGAGGAGGACTCTCAGAATGCAAATGATGATGCTTCCTCTGCTTCTGGAGCAACCTCTGGCCCTGACTTCAACTACATTTTGAACATGTCCCTGTGGTCACTCACCAAAGAGAAGGTGGAAGAGTTGATCAAGCAGAGAGATTCCAAGGTTGGTACACTTGGAAGGCTTGTTCTGAAATGACACAGTAATGGCTCATGTGCTTGGGAATGTTCATTCTTCAGTGGCATTTGCTTTAGTTTTGCTTACATGCTCTACTTTCATGTTTTAGGAGAGAGAACTAAACGATCTTAAAAGGAAATCTCCTTCAGACCTCTGGAAAGAAGATCTAGCAGCCTTTGTTGAAGAGCTTGAAGTATGTTTTACTTTATATATATTTCTAAACATGAAATGTACACTAATTTAATTAAAAACACTGACTAATAAGAATCATTAAAAATTTAAGAAAAAGAATTTTAAAATACTGCATGTTGAATCAAAAGTAGGTACATTGCACAATATAATGGTGACTGGGAAATCAATATTGGATATCTGTGTTCCTGCTAGTGTTTCTCAGGGATTGTTTCTTGCATCTCTCCAGTTTAATGTTTTTTCCAAGTCAGTGATGTTAAAAGAAATATAACCAGGAGAAAGTTCATTTTCAGATTATACAAAAACCTGTGAGTAGTAATTGGTAATGGTAATAATTAAAATAATTCTACACGATCTTATTTTTTGTGAGGGAATAAGTATTGCCAAATTCAAAACTGTTCTTTCAGGAATTAAGTGTGTAGACTACAAATAACTATATGAGGGCCCCTTAGTTAGCCTCATCACTAATACTGGAAAAAAGATAAAGTCCCTTTGGTGAATAACCTGTTGAACCTCAGTTTTCCATGTTGTCTGAAAAGGGCTGGTACAATCTTTCGAAGTGACACATTTCAAAACCAAATATTTAAGTTAAATGCTGAAATAATGGGAATTTAAAACAGTACTAGACACATACTTATAAAATAGAGACTTGATAGAAGAAAAATTTTTCAGTCTATCAGTGTTCAAAAGTTTGTATTTATCCTTCAATAAAAGTGTAGTTTTTAATTCTACAGGGTAATGAATTTATCAAGATTAAGTGGTCACTTTTCTAGAACTGAAAATCATATTCCAATTCTAGTGAGAATTAAGGGGAGCTTTATGCTCCATGTAAAAAGAAGCTGCATCTTAAATAATCAGCACATTCCACATTGTCCTCACTAAAAAATAATGTGTTTCCCCCCTTCTGCCTTCCCTTGTTTGTTAGAAAGTAGAAGCACAGGAAAGAGAAGATGTTCTGGCTGGCATGGTTGGCAAACCAATAAAAGGCAAAGTTGGTAAGCCCAAGATGAAGAAACTCCAGCTGGAAGAGACCATGCCATCACCATTTGGCAGGAGAATAGTTCCACAGATTACATCTGCCATGAAAGCTGATGCCAGCAGGAAATTGCTGAAAAAGAAAAAGGTAAACCAAAATGACTGCTACAGTTAAATTATTTAACTGGTGTATTTTTCTCTTCTGATAGCATAAATCCAAATTCCCAGATCATCACTGGTGCTGTATTTGTACTGTTTTACTGACCTAATGCGTAAGAAATTTGTACTGGATTTCTTTCACATTTGCAAACCTCTTGAGACTGCTTATTGTTCAGGTGTTTTTATTGAGGTAACATCTTTCCAAGACTATTCAACAAATGTCAGTATACTAGTTTGCATTCATTTATTATCATCTGCAAAACTATTCTAGTTTGATCTTGAGATATAATGATGTAAATTATTTTATTTTGTAATTTTAGGGTGAAACTGATTCTCTAGCAATAAAAATGGAATTTGATGAAGAGTTTGGTGGTGTTCCAGCTGAGGGTGGTGGGGATGACTCATTGAATGCATCAGCTGCGGCAGCTAAAACCCCTAAACCCAAGAGAGAGAAGAAGGAGCCTGGTAAGACCCTTGCACAGCCATAGTTAACTTTAGTTGTGTGTTTGCTGGGCATGAAGTGCATTTTTAACACAGTGTGAGAAGGGAAATACAGCACAATAATTACTGTTACATCTGGTTTTCTTCCCTAAAATGAAATATTTGAAAGTACTCTGCTGAAATTTATTTACATCAGCTACTTTCCTGAGGGTGATGGATCTTACATTTTCTCCATTTGAATTTTTGGGAAGGGTCTAAATCTTCAAATTTGTGTATAGAAAAATAGATTATTTTTACATAATAAGGCTAGTTCTTTGCAAATTGAAATGTCTAGTTTCTGTGCTCTTTGATATTGAAGGACAGGGCAGTCACCTTCAGCCCCTCAGTCTGAGTAATGGCATAGATTGTAGAACTTGATTAAATAAATGCATTTTTCTATTGGCATATTCAGTCACTCTGAGTTTCAGAAAGTTATGGGTGCTATGACTTGGCAGACAACCAGCGTTCACTTCCCCATTTCGTCTGCTAGTGGGGATTTATTATTGCTGTTTGAGAAATACACAGTAACAGGGAGGCAGTAACAAAAAAAGAAAACTGGAGACAGAAGAGAAGGTTTAAGTATGAGGGGGTTTATTTTTTCGGAAAAAAAGGAAAAAAACGTGGTTGCAGAAATATTTATCCAACCTGAGTAGATTCTCTGAGTACAGTTATGACTGACCTGTCTATGTGCAGCTCAAATCTCCCATAGCCAGTGTTGAGCAGGGCAAGTTAGCCCAGCTTGAGCTGAGCTTGCCCTGCAATTGACTGACCACATTTTTATCCCCCCACAATAGGATACACTCAGATTCCCATGTTTGTTGTGTTTTTCCAATAAATGTCTCTGATCATGTTCCCTGAATAATGGAAGACTGCACATTGTTTTCCTGGAAAACTCTAAAAACCCACAAGTTTGATGGCAAAGGAGATAAAACTCGAAATTTTATGTTTTTCAGTCATAAAACAAATTTCTTTGGCAGCAACCTATCAGGTTCTGTGTGGAGTAATTTCATGTTAAATCTTCCTTCAGGGAAGAGAAGAAAATTTGCAATGTTTAAAGGGGAACTTTTTAAGATCAAAATTTATGCTAAATTTGTAAACAATTAGAAAATGTGAAAATATTTTTTTAACTTTACTTTTGGCAGGTGCCAGGGTAAGAAGGACACCATCATCTACAAAATCCAGTGCAAAAAAAGTGAAGAAACGAAACCCATGGTCAGATGATGAATCCAAGTCTGAAAGTGATTTAGAAGAAAATGAGCCTGTGATTATTCCAAGAGACTCTCTGCTTAGGAGAGCTGCAGGTACCCAGGATTTTGTGAATTGTGTATTGTGACTGAAAGTTTCAACTGCAAACTCACATTTTCCTTTGACCATAGACTTCCTTCACTGTGTGAAGAATACTCTTAATGTCAAGATCAGGAATTTGTTATGAAAGATTTTTGTAACTTGGATCAGAAGTCTTATCCCCTGTTCTAAACAGTAGAAATAGAAATTACTTACGAAACTAGTGAATTATACAGAAGAAACAGACAAGGCAATAGTCTTAAAAACATTACTCCAATACCATTATACTGCCAAATAAGGCCTAAAAGGCAAGTAAAAAATTAACAAAAAGTTCTGAATGTGCCATGAAAACCAAGACTGAAAGTTTGGAAAATGTGTGAGTATTTGATGGTTTAAAAAAACCCCACAGAGTTTCTGGAAAATCAGGAAGAATGTTCAAATGGTGGAGTCAATAAAACTTTAAGTGAAGGATTCTCATTCCTTGAAAGTACTGATGCACAATGTCTCCATAATGCCTTTAGCTGAAGGTGTCTGAGCAAACCACAGGATGCTAACATCTAAATTATTCTTTATTCTTTTTAACCCTTTATTCTTCCAGGCTGAAACAAATTTATTATCCACCACTCTTTTGTCTTCTGTACTCTGAGGCAGGGGTTGTTCACTGACTTCACTTTGATTTGTGTATATATCTGTATTATATAACATAAACAACTCTCCTGAATTGTGCACACGTGTGATTTTCTCAGCTGAGAGGCCCAAGTACACTTTTGACTTCTCAGAAGAAGAGGATGATGCCGACGATGATGATGATGCCAACAACAACAACGACTTGGATGAGCTCAAAGTAAAATCCTCTCCAGTTACAAATGACAGAGAGGATGAGTTTGTTCCCTCTGACAGTTTAGAAAAAGATGAGTATGACTTCTCCCCAGCCAAATCAAAGCCATCTCCAGAGTAAGTACTGTAACTCAGCAGGATTTCTTTATTAATAGTTTTTTCAACGCAGAAGTGTCTGAACAAAACTGAGAAACATCAGCCTGTTATTGCTCTACATGCAAATAAAACGTGGAGGAATTCAAGTGTATGTTATCTCAGCCTTGCAACTGACCTATGCAGGGCTGACGCATTATTTAAAAAATAATATAATAATATATAAAAATAGTTATGATACACTGTCTGTAATACCATCTGTTAAACTATGTTTTTAAGGAGTCTCTGTTTTCTTTCTTGTACCAGTCTGGTATAGAGAACTATTGAAAAAAAATGTAATTCTGTTAATTTTAAATGCTTTGAGTTCTTGACTGGATGTCGGTTTTAGAGGTTTGCTGCAGGCAGATACAAAAATGCTGGAAATGTTAAAACAGGATTTAACTTTTACATGGGTATTACAGTGTCTGTGTACTTCAGTCTGTGCTTAATGTAGCTCATATAATTCCTTTTTCTTTGCTTGTAAGTAGAAAAACATCTCAAGCCAAGAAAAATCAAGATTTTGGGAACATCTTCTCTTTTCCATCTTACTCTCAGAAGATGGATGATGGTGAGCTTGTTTTCACAGTTCCATTTAATTTTTATAACAACTATTAATGGGACATTTTGGGGAGTGGTATGCACAAACTTCACACAGTAGTTACAGGAGAAGGATGTCCACATCCTCCCCATTTATAAAGAGGAAAAGTGAAGGAAGTTCTGATCTTTAGAGAACTTGTCTCATAGGTAAGGAAGTCACACTACATCCATAGCTGTAGCATCACAAACACTTACTTGAGATTAATTTTTACTATAATGAATATTGATGTAATTAATTTGTGCCATGAACAAATCTTATTCTAAACAAACTTTGTGATTGTAGATACAACAAAATTGGACAGTGATGATGAGGATTCTGCTCCTGTTTTCTCATCATCTTTTGCCCCAAAACAAACAGAGAAAATTCCAAGTAAAACAGTAGCTGCTAAAAAGGGTAGGTATAGAATTGGCCTGGAAGCCAATCTTTTTATTTGAAGTCATCATCTTCACCTTTGCATTGTCTCTTCAGTCTTCAAAGTGGGAATCGCTCTCAATTATTTTGAGCTCTGTGAAATTCAGCAATAGGGTATGAATTTTCTCCAGTTCCTTACTAGTATTAATTAGTTTCTTTCCATTGGCTATTTTGTAGTGTCAGAACTTGATACCTTCCATGTCCGGAGGTGGTGTTTAGCCGTCAGTTAGTTTAACTAATGGGAGGTTTTTAGCTTCAGAGGATAAGCAAAATGGAGCATGATACCAGGACGTGTGGAATATCCCTTGGGTCAGTGGAAGGCAGCTCTCTCGACTGTCCTGTCACAACTCCTTGTGCACCCCCAACCCCTCCCTGGTGTGATGGTGTGAGAAGCAGAAAAGGCCTTGACTGTGTGTCAGCAGCAACAAAATATCCCTGCATTGTCAGCATCATCTCCAGCCCAGATACAAAATACAGTCCCATACCACCTACAATGAAGAAAATGAACTCTGTCCCAGCCAAAACCAGCATAGAAGGCTATCACTTTTTCCTCTTGAAAGAGAGGATGAGAGACTTTCCTCAGACTTCAGAGATATAAATTCTTTCAGTTATTAGTCATCTTTTAGAACTGCCATCTTGCAACATTTTTTCCCTGTGATACTGCGGCCTTTGTTTTTTAAAACTTCTTTTGACCAACTTGCAGCTGAACTTAATATAGTAATTCTTCTGTAAAAAAAGCTACCTCGAGTAGATTGACAAGAATGCAACCCATTACAATAATTAACTTACTGTCTTAAAAATGAGAAAAAAAAATAATCTTGTTTTCTGTATCAGACACCAGTGAACTGCAGCATCTTTTCACCCTTTCCTCAACTGCTTTCCTATTTCTAATCTATTTCTTGATGCATTGTGTCCACTCTAATTTGTTAACAGTTCAAATGCGTGAATGCCTGAATACTTCTCAAACACTTCCAGTTACTGGTAGAGTTCTGTAGTACTGTAAATAAAGACTGTATACAGAAATAGCTCATCTGTAATAGAGCAGTCTTTAATATTGAATTTCTGTACTGGAGCAAATACAAGAGAGAACTCTGTAAGCCGTAGCCAAGCATGGATGTAATTTTACATTCAGTCTTTCTCCCTCTGTGTTTTTTTGAGGGTCTAGACGTGGTGAGTTGTCATTAGCCCAACCTGAACCCTTAAAATGCAGCTGTGATCTGTTTCTGAGGTTCTAATTAACCTCTACACACACAAAACAGGCTCTCTTTCAAGCAAGAGTTAAAATTTTTGCCTTCAGAGTTGCCTTAGGGGCACTTGCTCCTCAGTGCATGGCAACATGACAGTTTGCTTTCGCCAGTTTTCATATTTTCTCTTCTTTTCTGCCCCAGGTCTGACATGACCACACTTTCATGATCACAGCTGGACAGTCCAGTGATAACCCAGCAGGTTTAATTCTTTGGTCATCTGGTTACTCTTTTCATAGTCTCTTTGATTCTAAATCCATCTTCATGGACTTGGCAGCAGCCTCCTCAGAACTCATTTTCTGGTAATGTAATATTCCACCCACTCACCCTCACACTGGGAGCACTTATTGTGTGTGGCTGAAACAATTGTTCCAGAGTTGTTTGATTTTTCTCTGACTTCAGACTCTGATCAATTTGGGATGAAATCTCTTGACCTCTGCTGTTCACTACAGAGGATCGAGAGACAACTGAACTTTTCTATGACTGTTTGAGCTGTCTGTGGTTTTAGGGCTTTATAGTAAAGCCTAAGGGAAATTTGAAAAGCAGACTTACTCTTGATAAGCAGCTACTCAGCTTGAACAGCCCAGCTGCTGAGATTCTAGCAGTGGGATGTACTCTTTGCATCACCTGTTGGACTGATGCCATGGACTGTGATACCTGGGCTTCCTGACCTTCTTGAGAGCCTGTGTACATTGATTGTGCTGCACACTCTGTTTCTTGACATGCTAGCTAGTGGAGAATTTGGCTGAGCTGATTTGCCATCAAGTTGTGCAGCTATTAGAGGTGTAAGTTAAAGTAGCAGATGAGACTCCCCCTACATTTACTACAGAGGGAAGTCAGTGTTCTGGACACTATTCCTTTAGCCACCAGATAAAACAGCTAAGAGGTTTGCTGTCCCTTGGACAGACTTTACAGGAGTTACCCAGTGGTATCAGGCTCTGTTTCCAGGGAAGAACAAATCCAGTGTCTGTGGCAGTGTGTTGTACCTCTCTTTCTGCAGTTCAAGACATCATAACCAAAACACTTGTGGAGACACTCTCTTGTTCTCCAGACACATTCCCCTTGTGATCCCATAAATGAAATCCAAGTTCTCACAAACATTCCTGGTGTTTGGACGTGTCTGTGGGAGGAAACTGTGGCTGGTAGAGGGTGTAGGTCAGGTGTGTATCTGAGGTTTCTGCAGGACTCACTCACCTGTAAGCCTACAGAACACATGATCTGATGATCTTAGGGGTCTTTTCTGACCTAAATCGTTCCATGAGTCTATTCCTTGACACCCACTATGGGAAGATTCCCATGACCATCTTTTAAGGATAGCCGGATTAGTTGTGTAGCACTGATTGAAATTCTCCAGGAAATGCAGAATGTTCCCTTCCTTTCCTTTCAGCATTTTCTGAGGTTCCTTTTTGCTGAGATTGACAGAAAGCAATGTCACAGAGACGGAGGCACTGCCTTCCAAACTCCTGCAGTAATCCTGGGGAATGCTATCCTGCAGTCATGCCACCCTGAAGGCAAAAACGTCACAAGCAGCTGGATTTGTAAACACTATAATGTATCCAGACACAGTCAAAGTATCCAACCTGGGGGACTTCCGTTGCTGATGAAACAGTATTCAGCCAAGGACGCTGGAGTTTACTGGGTGCACCAATCCTTCTCAGAGCACCCTGTTTATTCCACACAGTTCTAGCATAAAAGCTGAAGTATGTTTTCCCCAAGTGCAGAAATCACTCATCTTGTTTTAATGTCTGCCATTTGTGCTAGAATTGGAGTATCTAGTATAATTTAATGTGACCAACCAATATGTGAATTTATTGAGTATCTTTTAACTTCCAACAGCAAAACTAGATGTGCCCCCTAAACCTAAAAGAGCTCCCAAGGCCAAGAAGGTGGAAACTGTGAACTCTGATTCAGACTCAGAATTTGGCATTCCAAAGAAGACGGCAGCACCCAAAGGTAGGAGTCACCCGTGGGCTCTCTGGAGCACAGGGGCTCACAGTTATTTTAAGAACCACGCTGAATTATGAGTACATTGATCACTGGTACATGATCAGCCTTCCCAGTGACAAATACAGTGTACTGACTTCTTGGCAAACAGTGTGTGGACTTTTTATCTGACCTTCACTGCTGGGAATGCATTTAATAGTTGCATCCCCCACGCACCCTCTTCCATTCTTCTGGATGCTACTTGTTTTATTTGATCTCAACTCTTTCAGAAACAGTAAAATTCTGGTAGTAATTGTACTAAGTAGCACTTTCTGGGTTTTAAAGGCCAATTTTTGGTATCCCAGTTGTCCGAGTTCTCACAACGCAGCACAGCAAGCAGTATACAGTAATTTCACGACTATAAGGTGCACCCTTTTGACTAAAATTTTCCCTCGAACCCGGAAGTGCACCTTATAGTCCGGAGTGCCTTATCTGATGTACAAAGCGGCGAAATTTGACAAACCGGAAGTGTGAGCTGAGAGCCGTGGGGGGAGCCGGAAGTGCCACAGCAGCCGGCTGGGGGGCGGGCCCGGAGGCCCGCGGCACTGCCCCTGCCGGGTGGAGGCGGGCCAGGGGGCCCGAGGCACCGCCCCTCTCTGGTCCAGGCAGTCCCGGGGCCCCATGGCTGCCCGGTGAATGTGGGCTAGGGGGGCCGCGGCACCCGCCTTCCCGGGTGGAAGCAGTCCCGGGAGCCCATGGCTGCCGGGTGAATGCGGGCTAGGGGGGCCGCGGCACCCCCGCTCCTGGGTCCAGGCAGTCCCGAGGGCCCAATGGCTGCTGGATGAAGGCGGGCCAGGGGGCCCGCGGCACCCCCCTTCTCGGGTGGAGGCGGCCTGGGGGCCAATGGCTGCTGGGTCCAGGGGGGCCCGGTGGCTTGCGGCACCGCCCCTACCGGGTGGAGGCGGCCCGGGGACCAATGGCTGCCGGGTTGAGGCAGGGCCTTGGCCAGCAACCGCACGGGGCGAGCTGGGGGCAGGGCCTTGCTACAAAAAAAAAAGTGCGCCTTATAGTCCGGTGCGCCTTATCTGATCTACAAAGTTGCGAATTTTGCCAAATCCGGGGGGGTGTGCCTTATAGTTCGGTGCGCCTTATGGTCGTGAAATTACTGTAATTGGAGGAGTCTGTAAAGGATGCGCCAGTGTTGATGGTTGTGGTTAAAAGTAAATTTACTAAAAAGTAATGGTGAATTAATGCTGTGTAATCAGTGCAGAAGGTGACCGAGGACTCATGGTTCTTCAGCAGTGTGGAAGTTATCTTTGTCCCTGTCTTCATCTGACAGCATGAGCTGTCATGGTGACTGTGGAAGAAGTAGAAAAGATTTAAAACTGAGAAAATAAAAAATACTGTATTATACTGTTGTTGTGAAGAAGTTTAAGTAATAAACGGGGTTTGAACTTAACATGTAGACATACTAAAGTAACTTCACTAGGGGGTCTTTCAGTTTGATGAAATCTGGAGTTCAAAACCAAAGTTAATTTGTAATCTCTGACCTAGGAAAAGGCCGAGGGGCAAAGAAAAGGAAAGCATCTGGTTCAGAAAATGAAGGCGAATACAACCCTGGGAAGAAAACACCCAAGTCCACACCAAGCAAGGTCAGTTCCATCTATGCTGTCTTCTCCTTGTAAAAAGAACCTCATGGATTACTTACGTAAAAGTTAAGTTTGTTTTGTAAGTCGCTGATACGGTAATAGGGGCTGAAGTGGCATTAGCAATCAAATGCTGGAGAGGCTTTCTTTCAATTCTGAATATTAAAATGGAAAGTGTACAAAGCATCACAGCTAGGTTGTCTTTTCTTTTCCAAAGAAATCCAAGAAGGCCGCTTTTGACCAGGATTCTGATGTGGAAATCTTCCAGTCAGGCTTTGCCTCCGAAACCGCCCCAAAGCCACGGACAGGCCGGGCTAGAAAAGAAGTGAAATATTTTGCAGAGTCTGATGAAGATGATGATTTTGATATGTTTAATTAAGTGCCCAAAGAGCACAAAAATGTTTTCCAACAAGTATCTTGTGTTGTCCTTTTGTCCCCTCTGTTGCAAACTTTTGTACATTTGACTTATTTTATGTGATAATGTAATTGATGGTTTTTATTATTGTGTGTAGGCATTTTAACATTTTGTTCTTACACCTACAGTTTTATGCTCTTTTTTACTCATTGAAATGTCATGTATTTGTCTGACTGGCTTGTAGAGATGTTCTAGACAGCTGTGCTAAAGCACATTTTAATTGTCATGGTTGCAAACAGCAAACCTGCTTTTTGAAATGAAGTTTAAACATTAAAAAATGGAAAACTACCGTGTGTGCATGTGTTTGTGTAGCTTTGGGCTAGAGGGACTACTTCTACACAATTTTTAAAATAAATATATTTTATTCTTTGCCAGGAGACTCCATGGAAAAAGGTAAACAGTATATGAACATAGAAAGCATTGTTAAACAATCTCAATGTACAAACAGAGCCAGTGAAAGTACATCACAGACTTGCTAGAATATATAAAAAAAAAAAAATTCCACTAGTGCTTTAAATGAAACCTAAGAAACTGACACTTTAAATCTGTTAACCATTCTACCACAGTTTTCACTCTGCTTCATGGTGATTTAACAAGGCCAAGAAGGCAGATTCTCTCCTTGTGTTTCTGGAAGTCCTAGCTGTACTTCCTTAGCACCAGGAAGGCTGGAAAGCCCAGCTGATTTCCTGGCAGTTGATTCTTAAGGAAATACCCTGGACTCAGCGATTCAAAAGCTGTAAGTGAGTCTGCTGGTTATCATCCCATGAAGTTTCCCTAATGGCTTGTGAACAAGTAAACAAAAACATGGTAACACTGAAAAGTGTTTCTGCCTTGGAGGCTATAGCATTGCTGTCAAAATGGAGCAGGTAATTGTGGAGCTAGGTCACCAGCCAGCTAAGAAACCACTTCTTTAAACTTTAAAGTGACATTAACAGTGGAACAAATGACATCTGAATAACTGATCTGGCAGTTAATGCTGATACTGATACCTCTTCTGCTGGGGCAGTGACATTTTGTATACTTTTTACAAGGAAGGAGATGCAAACTGAGGGCGGCAAGGACAAATTTTCATATTTCAACTAAATCAGACGGTCCTTTCAACTTCCTTCTCTGGATGTGTACAGTAGTCCATATCCTGTGGTTGGTGTCTTGATCGTTTTAGGTATGAGAGACAAAAGGAAAGCACCAAACATCCAGTATGGAGAGTACAGCCATACATTTGTATGTACAAAGTCATCAGAAATGCAACCAGAATTTGAAGACTGAGATCTGTCTTGTCACCATGCAATATTGAGTGTTCAGAGAAGAAAACAGAAGCTTAACTATTTTTTTTTTGCATGAAATGGCTGATTTAGAGTTTCAAAAGTTTGCATTTTCTAGTTTTAAGAGTTTAAACAGCAAGGAGTATATATCGATACATATGAAAATTTCTTGGTCCTTGTTGAGTTTATCTATATATATATACATATATAGATATATATTAAGTCCAGAAACTAAGCAGCAGTAAAAATGTTTTTCTTGCTTTTCATCCCTGTACATAAGGTATTAGGAATGTCTGAAGTAGCTGGAAAATGTCTTATTCCACCATAGGGGATTGACTGACACTGCTGTTATCCACTGAACTAGGTGAGATACTGGGACTGTGTTCTGCAGTATTTCCATTTGAGGTTGGTGTCAGTGGTTCATGTCCTTCAGAGTTCTCCAACATTTCCTGAATAAGAGGTGGCATGGATCCAGGAATTTCCATTTTCAATGTAATGACACGTTCTGCACCTTTAAAAAGAAAACACAAAATCCTTCCCATGAGCATGATTCATACTATTTCCTTTCTGTTAGCATTACAGGAGTAATTTCAGGGTGTATTCTGTCAATAGATTTGGTGTCTCCTTCTATACTTTTTTGCACACAAAGGTGTGTGAGTGAACTGCTTCATCCAGTTCAAGAAGGAGTTAGGTCCTTAATAGATTGATTCAAACCTATGACATAGCAACTGATATTTCAATACAAGTAACTTGGATGAGCTGCCTCTTTTCAAAGAAGGACTCAAAATGGCATTAAATTATATTGAAAAATTAAATTAGGCTGTGATCGTGTAGATGTCTTTATAAAGTGGAATAACATTTAGTCTTTATTCTCTACTGGTTCTGCAAAGAATGACAAAAATTCTGTCTGTGTTAAATAGGTGAGGTGAATCCTGCAAGAGAACTGCAGTGATCTAAGTCAAAATGTTTCCTTCCCATAGAGAAAACTGAAATAAGACACAGAATTTAACAAACAATTACTTTATAGAAGAACACATTCAGGCAAAAAGACACTGTTACGGGAGTAACTTGCCTTCTGAATTCTTCAGGCATCTTGTGCTAATGAACCACCAAAGTGTGCAGGAACCCTGAGGACTGCTCAGCTCTGCCTTGGCTGAGGCTGCTTGAGTTGGGCTTGTGATGTGTAGCAGGCATTTGTCTGCAGAGGCGGCTCTGCAGGTGAGTGCACGCAGGATTAAACAACATTACCGCATCAATCCTGACCACTCGGACTGGGAGCCCACAACAACTGGTTTAGGTAGGAAAAAAAGCCCAACACAAAGTCTCAGTGTGTGGTCAGCAGGCAGGGCCCTGCTGGACGCTGGGCAGGCAGTGCTGAGGGAACTGGGTATCAAGCAATTCATAGCCATAAACCTCAGCATTCCTGTTGCTCAGGATTCCTCATCATCTTAAAACTGGAGTCCGGTGGAACTGTGTTTTTTAAACAACAAGAATAATAATTCAAAAAAATTACAGAGAAAATAGTTTGGTTTTTGAAGAACCATTCCAGAAGAGTGATCCTTTGGAAGTACTCTGCTAATGCACGCTGCTGCAGTGGACATGCTGGAGAGACCACTACTCACTCCAGACTGGAAGGGAGCATTTAACACGAGGAGCATCCAAAAATCATCTACAAAGGTAAAGACTGACTTTCCAAGTGAATGCTGATTTAAAGTCTCTTAAATAACTGTAATGGGAAAGATACTAATGCAGAATGATGCTTAGAGCTTCTCTGAAAACCAGCTGTTGTCAGAGCTGTGCTGATGAACTCAATTTGGCCATGTTAAACACCTGCTTTCCACTATTGTACCTGGTGCAATCAAATGTTTGTGTGGTCATTCAGTGCAGAGTCAGAGAAATTTTTCAGGTTTTGCGAACTTCCAATTTAACTGGGGGATAAGAGAATTCAGAAGATGAGAAGGACTCAACTGTCTGGCTTCAGTCCCACAAACATTTCACCCTGCTTCAGTCCAACAAACATTTCACCCTTTAGCTACAAAACCTCTAAAGCCAAAAGGAGACACTCTCAGTGTTTCAGATTCACGCTTTCTTTGGTGTTTGCTTTCAGAGATCAGGTACCATCCAAAGTCATTATCGTCTAATGTACTTCTTTTCAAATGAAACTCAAGTCACCCCCCACTCCTCCAGGACATCACCATCCTTTGGTATGATTTAGTTCTACTATGAAACATTAATGATATAATTAAAGTTAAATACTTATGTCAGAATGAAAAGAAGCCTTTCTTGTGAATTGAATATAAGGATTGTGTTCTTGAGGAGCTGGAAGGCTCTCGTAAAGAAGGAGGGAAGTGGAAATAGATTTCTCTCAAACAGTGGAACAGAAGGGCTCCCCTAAATGCTTTTGTAGCTCAGTACTGCTCTAAGTTTATTTTGTAGATTCAGTTGGATGGAGCTTGTTTTACTTGAGGGTAAACTGTAAGCTTTAGATAACCTGGTAAGTGGTTCCTTTTTAGGATACTTTTGCTTCCAGCTCTGGTGTTTCCCTTCCAAGTTACTTCTTTTGGTTCTAGTCAATCCAATTAAATTGCTCACTTCTTTTTATAAAGATAGCTACTACTTAATCTTTTAACTTGGATTTATATTGTTTGAAGTGAAGCAGTTAAGGTTTAAATTCAAAACAAATGTATTTAGTTGAGTGAATTAACTACTGGGTTTTTTTCCCCCTGAGTCTTCCCCCAAATGATGCCAAATGAAATTGGTAATCTTTCCAAAAGTACAGATCCAACCTACACAGGTACCTGTACATACAAGCTCACGTGCTTATTTATCTATCAGGGCAGCAAATGTGTTGCAGAGTAAGCAGATAAAGATGATGAAACTCATCAGCCACCATAAGAAAAAGAATTGTTACACTTTAGACTCTGAATTTTCAGACTGGTACATAAGGGAACCTGTTCTGATCAAATGAAAGCATTCAGCTACACCTGTGCTTTAGAGAATGTGTGACAGTGCTTAGACTATTAATTGCACAGGATCAATCCAGCACATACAAGATTGCATAAAATGTTAAAACTGATCCATGTTTAGGTATGGTTAGTTTGGATTAGAGGGGCTGAATCTCCAAAATGCTGGATCAAATCAGTTCTAAATCTCCAATATCTCAGACCACAGTTTAGGAGAATTTTGGTTGCACAAGTGTTTTCTGCAGTCTGTAACCAGACTGTTTTTTAAAAACCATTGGTGATACAAAGGACATTTTGATCTGAACCCCCTTGTAAACATTAACAAAGGTTTTATCTTGTCCTAAGATGACTAACAAAGACTTAATGCTAATGATTTGCTAGGCCACTTGCACCTAAAACATCTTTTTCACTGTCAGTTGCATGGAGAATGGAGCACCACATTTGTTTAAAGCAAAACCAATTTCAAGGCAGGAATTATGAAAAGAAACTGGGAAGAGTAAGGTCACAAGGACCTTTCTTAGATGTATTAAAAAAATAACAACCCAAGTGTCTAGGGCAGTTCCTGTGAAATACAACACTGCCATTCCTGATGAGTTTTTGGGAGAAACTACCTTTTGCACTGATGCTACGAAGATCCGTGATTTTCATTAAGATCTTTGGGAACATATGAGGCTTGTTGGGTCGTCTCTTTCGGATATAAATTTTCAGTGCTTCAAGCAAGGGTTCCTGAAGCTTATCCACTTTCATTGGTTCTTCAAGGTCCTGGCGATCTGTAGGAAAGTATCATATCACTCATATGATTTTAAATATTTATTTTTTAAATATTTTTTAAAAAAAAACTCCAAATCACAGAATCTCCTCTGTGTTCTTGATTAGAACTCTGTACATTTCATTCTCTACTAAACAACACACTCTCTGTAATGAGCGTTCCATAGGAAGAGGATAAACCACAGCTTTCTGAAAACTTGGAATAATTTTTTTCCTTGGTGACTGGAATGGTTTGTCATTTGGGTGGTCAAGAATTTCCAGTTTGCTCTTGTACCACCCTCTTCAAGGGGAAAACACCTTGCTGCAAACAATATTTTGGTATTAATTTTATATGTGTCACTGATAGGCTACCCAGGTATTCACAGAGGTTACAGCTATGTTTTGTTACCACTACTACAGTAAAGTGAGTTACCATCAGGAATCAGCAGATGGCAGTGCTGGCTTGAGTGACAACAAATGGCACCCCTCTGCACCAGGACACAGCAGTTGTGTCTAGGAGCCATCAATGCTTTTAATGGGTTAGCAACACAAAATTTGAATGATTTTGTACTAAAGGGCCACTACCAACAATGACTGACTCTTGTGTTTCAAACACTCACTTGTAGCATTCAGTTTGTGTTTCAACAAAATGGCCCAGGTAAACAAGGTGTGTTTCTATTGCTAATCCACATTTTGCCAAGGAGGAGAGAGACCAAGTGATTAAATCAACAGAAATTTACAAATAATTTTGGACATTATCTGAGACTTCACTTTTTGTATTTTAAGCCTGTGATTTTAATTGACAACCACCTTTTTGAGTTCCTTTCAACCCCAGTTTGGTAGTATAACTCTTGTTTTTGCTAAACGAAGTTATCACCAATGGTGCTTCCATGTGACTGAAACCAGTGCAGATGCACACAATTATATTTATGAATAAAAGCTGTGTAATGGGGCATCTTGCTGTCAGAAAGCTCATTCATGCAGGTACCCATACACTGCTTAGCAAAAACATAGCAGGACCTGATCTCCAGAGGTCCCTCTTAACTCCAACCATTCTGTGAGGTACCTCAATGCCCTTTGTCAGGCAAACAATAGGACTGGTTGCTTGACAGAATGATTCCAGTAATATTTTTTCAAATTATCAATAATAAAACCAGTAACTATCACCAGCGGAAAACAAATCTTTAGCATTAAGTAGTTTATATAATACTGTTACATATTACATGTTTAAATAAAGGAAAGCAAAACACATGGAACATAAATGAAGACATTATCACGTCTGTCCTTTTGAAATGCGCTAGAGTTCATGGTGTACAATACCTCCACAGATTAGGCAGATGGCACTAAGGAGACCTGTTTCTGTATCATCCATTTCCAAAGGCAGGAGCTGGTTGGCAAATGTGAACACGAGATCAGTCAGCGGGCCAAATCCGGCATTGTGCATCTGAGTTCGGTTTAGGGTAAGGCCATCTGAAAAGGTCATGGTGTCTTGTTCTGGTGTGTATCTTGTGCAAATTCTAAGGATCTGTGGGAAAAAAAAGAAAAATGGAATCTGAAGAATTTAATCCATAAGAGGTTTGTTGCATTTTCTTGGTGTGGCGAATGACTGTGGAACTTCAGTACTTGCCCATGTCAGAACAATCTGAAAACAAGTTTGTGCAGTTCTAGCAGCACAAAAACTCTCAGGTACAACATCCATATACTCTGTTGACTGTGTGTATTCCTTGTCACACAAACCTAAGAACAGAAATTTCCCCCTAGTTATGAAATAATCAAAACTTCGGAGCAACTCTCACCACTCTGCTCACCAACATTACAGTGATAGCCACAAAACCAGGTCTTTCATTAGTCTGCCACCCACACCTAACTATAAAATGTGATTGATCCAATGAACTGCTGGTCTGATCCAGTAAGATCCTGAAAGCATCTCACCTCTTTGAACAAAGGTATATCTCATTGATTTTGGGATCATTATGCACGGCAGCACTTCCCTGGGTTGTGTCTTTTACAAGGACAGTGTTGGTCTGTGGAACCTTGTGGGAGTGAGTGTGGACAGCTGTGAGCTGCTGAAGAGGCAGAATTTTGGGCTGCCTTCCCATCCTCTGTGAGAGCAGACAGGCAAACACTGCTATGGGGACAAAGCCCTCTATCTCCCCAGCAGCTGCAGGTAGGGTCTCCTTGGAGCACGGCTCACCTTGTCAGCCTGGGAGTTTGCATCCAGCAGAATATCAAACTTTGCACTTCCAAATGGCAGCACACATGACTACTGGCAGCCTGGTCTGAGGAGTTGGCCCAGCTTTTCTTATGGTGGTTGTTACTTCTGTGTGCTGTAACAGCAAACCTCCCCACCAGCCTGCTGGCTCCCAGCCTTCCTGCAGGCTCTGGTGCTTCCCCCTGTGGAGCCCCAGCAGTGGCAGACCCTGCCTGCCTGGTGCAGAGCTGCTGACAGAGTCGCTCATTCCTGCGCACGCCCAGGCAGTGTTGGCTTTGGCAAGTTCGCTTGTATGCCGACAGCCACCCAGTGCTGACCCCAGATGAAAGAGCCTTCGAGGGGAGGACGGGGATTCACACCTCTAACTGGACACGGAGGAATGCAAAACACATGAATAAAACACCGAGGATGCTCCACATTTTGTTAGTGCATGCCTCTGGGGTAAGGGCAGCGTCAAGAGCACTGTCACAGCGGAGGTGGCAGAACAGAGGGGGTGTGTGCAGTGAGCGCTTGTGCCTCTCGGAGCACACCCGGCATGTGTCCCATCATAGACTCTCTGTGGCACAGGATCATTTGTACAGCTGCAATTAATGAGCACTGCCTTAAGGACCAAATAAAAGAGACGTCCATCATGTTGACATATTCCTCTTGTATATACACCAATGCTTAGTGTTTTAAATAATCAGAGGTGGGAGAGGGCTTATGCCGAAACTAAACTGAACTAAAATCCTGCCGAAGTCAGGCTGATTAGCTGAGCTAAGACTACAGCTGTGTTTTTTCAGGGCTTGACTGTATTTATTTCCCATCCTACTTGGTTAAAAGATACAACAAAAAAAGATTTACATGAATGTAAGAGAGCACTGGGAGAATTTAATTACTCCTATAGCTGCTGAGGCTCTGAGTCAGAGGCCTCAGCACATGTTGACCAGTCTGGGCTTGTATTCTCCCTCTTTCATCTTTGCTTGGCAGCACTTCTCCAAATAAGCAGGGAGGAGAATGAGGAGAACATGGTCTGTAAGACACCTATAGGGAAGCTTTTATTTCTCTCCTTCAGTTCCCTGGTAAGAGACTTAAAAGGCTGTATTTCTGCAGATGGATCCTCAAATATTTTCTATCTCAGCAATAATCTTATCTCACTTTCTGTGTATACATTGAAGTACTGAAACTTTGTGTGGTTGGACCAGCATGTCTGACATTGGTGCCTTACCCCTGAATTAGAGTAAATTCTTGAAATTAATTATATCAATGACCAAGAGGGGCACATATACAAACACAAGGCACATTAATTCCTCAGTGACCACAAATTCCCCATAATGTATGTCATCTTAAAAGACTGCTGGTTGCTAGGTTTTATGTAGCAGCCAATGTATTGTTCCGATCATTAGAAAAAATTAACATTATAAAGCACAGCACCCTGTCAGTAAGAGGCAGCATCTTTACCACATTCAGAACTGCCAGTAACCACCGGCTGTGCTCCCCCCTGAAGTTCACAGTGGGTTGCTCTTTTAAATCATTGAAAGATTGTATGGAAAGGAGAAGAAACATGGAGAATGCCTGATGTTCAAGAAAACACAGGTTCAAAAGCTACATATTCACTGTGATACTCAAGAGCTACTTGGTTCACTTCTCTAATGGCATGCAAGAGGAACTGGAGTGCAGCTCTTCCCACCTGGGGCCTGCACAGACAGCAGCTGCCTTCCAGTAAGGGTGCATGGCTGAAGATCAGGAATCCAACTTTGGCAGGAACAAGGCTCTGTATTTCTTACCTGGTACTGCTTTTCCCTTAGCTCAGCCAGGGAGAAAGGCAGCCCCTTTAACTGCAGAGCTATTTCGATTGGTAAGCCTTAGCAAGGAGATTTCCTGCCTCCACAGCCTCAGGACTCCCTTCCCAACAAATTAGCCGAGCAGGATTGGGAGCTTAATTGGGCAATGCCATGGTGTATTCCCCAGGCTGCCTACAGCTTCCCCGGCAGCTGCCCAAGCAGGGCTGGCAGATACGGATCCCCCAGATCCTCCCTCACATGGCAGGTCTGGACAGCAGCTGCTGCAGAGATCCCTGCCCAGAGGGACTGGGGTGCCCTGGAGTGATCTTCCCCAACAGCCCGGAGGCTGAACACACACCTGCCACCATACACCAGGCTGCTGGCTGCCTCGCAGCAAAGCCTCCTGTGCTTGTTTCCTGGTGCCACAAGCCCCATTGTGTTTGGGGGTGCCTGCCAGGAGTGCTCAGCAAAGAGGCGCCCAGGGCTAACGCAGAGGAAGAACTTTCAGGCTGGATCCTCATCAGGAACAGATTTGGGATGAGGTTACTCAGCCTCAGGCCAGCTCCAGTGCGCATGCACAGAAAGGGCCCTGCAGGGCCCTTTAAAATATAGAGTTGTGTAGGATTTAGCTACTTCCAGGCTTAGGCAGCAAGTAGGACTGGTTTTTGTTAAAGGCAGCCTTCAGGCCTTCATACCCCAAGTGCTGCACCAGCAGTCAACTGGAGGAGCCTGCAGCAACTTCGCTGGGCACTGGCACGGCTGAAGATCAACTATGTGTTTTCAGCAATGCACTTAACTTGACTGCAGCAATCAGGTCTCAGGTTTCCTCTGCATTCCTCTGACATTATCCCACAACATGCTGTTATTAAACTCCAAGACAGATGATTTGAAATAGTGTTTTTCTTTACTTTTTTTCTTTTTTTTTTTAATTTTTAATTTCTGTCCTTCATCAAGATCTGTGAAACGCCATGGATATTGCTGATCGTTGCTAAACTGTTCTTGGGCAAATTTCCAGTGTCAAAGTAAAGCTGATTTCAAGCTCATGTTCACTGAAGAACATATGGGAAACATCAGCACTTCAAAATAAGAAATCACGGTATCTTTCTCCATTTTAAACTGAACTCCTAATGTCCTCAATGTTGTTTAGATTTTGCAACCAAGCCAAGTATTTTAGTTGTCACTCTGCTCTTAAATGCCACTTGCAGCCATAAATATGGTTTTTCCTCATTATTAAAGGGCCCCTTGTTTTAAGGACTATTTATATATTAAAGCATTAGGGATTCTTATGAGCCTGTCATAAAGTGCAAAGCAAAAACCCTACTAGAGGCACAAAACCAAAGTCAGCCAGAAAATTGCATTTATGATGTTGTTGCTACTACAGAATTGTTACTAATTTTAAACAGATTAGGTAGGCAAGGTGGGCCTATTTTTTAAGAAAACTTATTGTTAGACATTAGCTGCCTCAGTTGGCTGGGACAGTTCCTTGAGAGGAGAAACCCAGGCAGGTGACTCTGAAGCAATGATGCCCCATGGCACTGCCAAACTCCATCAGCACAGCTTGTTCTGCACACACAAATTCCTGCCTGGCGTTAACGCACAGGGGCTTACAACGGAAAGCAAAAATTACATCATTAAGGATTAGCATTCAAGGACTTCTCAGGTTTTTACCCATTGGATTTAAGACAGACTGGACTCTGGATTCATTCCACATTTGTCTTGCCAACGCTCAGTGAGGCTGGGGATGCTTGGCTGCTGCTGCGCCAGTGTACCAGTAGACAGAAGCACTCACTTTTACAAGGGTTATTGACTGAATTTTGGTAATATTTAGCCCTAAAACTTCTGGCATCAGACAAGATATAAATTCCACGATCCTCAGTTGGCGCCTCAAGCTGCCTCAGGAAGCTTGATGTTTTTTCCCTTCCAGAGTTAGTGTTTGTTTGTACATAAAACAATTCTTTGGCCCATACCCATCGGACTTTACTGAGCTCCTGGCACCATTTCATTTGTCAGCCTGTTTAAGAGGGGCTCAAGCATCCACAGCCACAGGAATTAATTGAGACCTTGGCAGGGTCTATAAATGCTTAAGACTCTCCACAGCTGGTGCTGAAGGGCAGGCAGGCAGTGAAGCTGGGGTCTTGCTGGCAGGGAAGCCTGGCCACCCTACCTGGGAGCCCCACACTGCTCCTCTCGCGTGCTGCAGATCTGGGAACATGTCCAGGGCATGGCAGAGCAGCAGGATCATAAGGGCATACTGCTGAAGCTCATGCCCTGCTCAGCAGAGCTCACACAGCAGCCACTGGGTGCTTGGGGCAGCAGGAGGGGAAACAGAGCTCGCCCTGCATCTCAAGACACAACAAAATGAAACATTTGAAACACTCCTAACTAGGACAACTGGCTTGTTGCAGGGGGGAAATATGTGCTATTTAAACTGTTCCAGTACTGATGTTCAGCTTAAACAAAGATAGAGAGCAGCACTGCAATTCCGATTATGTGCAGGTGATGCGGGTTTAATGGATACAGCATTTCACAGGCAGTGCGCACACTACGCATTACTGTGTCATGGTAATTATCCCATTTTCTTTTTAAGCAGCATATAAAATAGGCACATAAAGTTTGTGTAAATGTCACGCAGGAAAGTTGGGACTATTTGCCATGCTGTATCTGTTCCTGGGTTTGGAAAAGCCTCAGCTTCTCCCAGCTGCAGGCTCCTATGGTGCTTGCTATGCCCTGCTTGTTTGGATGCCTCTCTGGCTTTGTGAAAAATAAAAAACAGAATGAGCAGGTGATCTGGAATGACAGGTGACAGGCCTCAATAAAGTTTATAACTAAAGCCTGAAGGTTGCCAATAGCCACAACTTTAATACAATTCATTGTATTAAAGAATCAACTTTTCTATGCATTAATTAGTTGAAATAAAGTCACCATTTACCACCTGCTTCAATCTCTTTTTCTAATCTGGAAACTAGGTTTTTATTTAATCGCTTTGATCAAAGTGCCTTTATCAAGGCACTTCAGAAAAAACCCCTACCAAAAAGGGTCCCCTCAATTTTAGAGCCAGTGTTGGCAATGGCAGCCAACTGAGTGGAGCTGCTGCAGGGACCTTGTCCAACAGGGGCTGTGCATGCTCCCAGTGCAAGCTCCCACTGCCCACCCCAACAAAGAGTACCAGGAGCTCGCGGGATTATGGAATTAGGGTATTTGTTATCCAGCAGCTATGGAGCCAGGGCATGGCACAAACAAACAGGGTGGCAGCTTAAGGGCTGCACTTCTAGGGCTAAAATGTTTGGATGTGCAGATTCTTGCCATATCCTGGCTCCTCCCCACCTTTTTTGTGTAGGTTCTGTATTAACTATTTGTTATGGGTTGCAGCAGTACAGGACAAAGCAGTTCCCATCCCCTGCTGCTGGCAGAACACACTTGAGGCAATTGTGCAGTTTTTTGATCACCATCTGCCTCTCATGTAAGAGGAACGTAACAGAATCTGATCAGGACAGAGCTGGTGATGACAGGCGTGCAATCGGTAACAAATGGCCCTGCCCCACCGAGGGACACTCTCAGTAACAATGAGATGGCTGAGTCTGAATGAGTGCCTGGATTAAGGGAACAACAAGAGGTGACTCTCAAGCATGGCAGGGCAACCTCAACCTTCCCTTTTTCAATAGGCCAAAGAATGATACCCCTTCCCCTCTCCTACCCCTCTTCCTCCTTCATCAATGTCCTCTTGATGCGATTCTTCCAAACAGCTTTTGACAAAACAAGAGGAAAAGGTCACAGCAGTTAACGTCCTCCTCAACATGATCCTGTTTGAAGCAATGCACTTTTAGAAATCCCAAGATTAATTACTTCAACTTCAGTTTCCCTAGCTCAAACTCCTGTGTCATGACAAAAAATATAACTACAGTAGCCATCCTACAATGAGCTTCTAGACTGGTCATGCTTGGCTCAATGAGAACCTGAAGGTTTGTGCTCAGAATGAAACATTTAAAATACGTTTACATTGAACATACTGTTTTACTGCAAGTTATTGCTACAACCAGTAATACGAAGCATATTTGCCACTAAAAGCCTGAAGACCTCTAAGGTCTCAATAAAGAAATGCTGAGATCCCAGAGGGCTCCTCTGAAGGTCAGCGTGACAGAAACAACCAGAGACAAAGAGAGGGAAGACAGCTTGCCTTGACACAGTGGCAAGGCAAGGTTTGGAGAAAAACTCCCAGCTGACCTGCACAGTTGTCTCCTGCAGGTTGTACATTTGCCTATTTAAATTACATTTAGCTAAAATTTGTACTGAGTCCATAACATTGGCCACTTCCACAGACAGACACCTGCAGCCCTGCAGAAAGCAGTGGGATATGAGTGCCAGAGGCTTGCATCTGACAGGCTCCAGGCACACCAGTTTCCCCTCTAAAACCTGAAAAACACTAATTCTGAAGACTTATGTCTTGTTCCTTAAATTCCCTCATGACCATAGATAGGTACAGCACATTCCTGAATAATTATACAGTGGACTGTCTCTCTCGGCATCCTTTATGCACAGGATTATACAGAGGGAGGAGAAAGGATGAAGGAGGAGGGAAGAAGAAACAGGTTTCTCTTCAGTGTTAACTGTAAAGAAAATTTTCCAAAGTTACACCTGCCACAATACCAAAATGTGCCCTTTATATTGAAACCCACAAAGTGTGAGGACTTATTTTGAGAAGTATGCTCATCCCTCAAAACATATCTCTGTAGGTGTGCTGGAGTCATCTTCTGACCACACCAGCCTACCCAGTAAGTTCAATTTTACAGGGTCAGGTCCATATTTCACCCCCCTCTTCCTGTCAATTACAGTAAAAAGAAGAATAGAAAATGCATTAGTAGGAGAACAATGATGTTAAAAATACATACCAGTATATCCAGGCAGGCTGCTTTGAGTAGAGTTATTTGGTCTGCAATGGTCAAACTTGTAAAGCCTGGCAATCGCTTTGCAAATTCCACTATTTTAATAATGCACTTCGTTGCAAGTTCACTGAATTTGTCCCAGAGCCCAAGGTCCAGTCGAACCCGATGATCTGCGCTGGAGTTCTGGAAAGATAGGCCGAAAGCACCATAAATCAACAACGTCCCTTTCAGTGAACAGTTTGCAAGGGAAGGAAAGAACAACCACGTTTTCCTTCCAGAAGTACTTTCTATTAACATTCCAGG
Source organism: Catharus ustulatus (assembly GCF_009819885.2). Taxonomy (NCBI): domain Eukaryota; kingdom Metazoa; phylum Chordata; class Aves; order Passeriformes; family Turdidae; genus Catharus; species Catharus ustulatus. Next base: position 40,500,891 of record NC_046221.1, on the reverse strand, counting down.
CATTTTCTGAAGCTTGCTGTTGGGATGATGCTGGTTTTAAACTTGGATTAATCGCCTGAAAATTCCTTGGATACTTCTGTGTTACTTACGATTGCAGAGGCCATCTGTACAAGGAATACAAATGAACTTAAACATTTCCAAATGCCACCCTCATTATTCTTCCTTGCCATTATATAATAAGTGCATTGAGAAAGACAATTTACAGTTGTACCCCAGAAAATATAAATGAACAGTAGAACAAGAATATTGGGTCCTCCCCTGGAAAAAGCAGCACAATATTTGGAACACAGTTTCACATACTTAAGGTCTTAGAAAATTGGTTCTGCTTAATTTCTCTGCTCTGTGGTTCTGCCATAGCTTTCTGAAACTATAGTCTCCCATGACTTACAGAGCATTTATTTACATAACGTTAAGGAAAATCTCATGTGCCTTGGTGAATGCTACGTGCTCATTTGGTGGCACATCCAACATACACCCCCACTGCTGGAAGTGTAACAAGGACACATTCTGATGGCATCTTCCAGGTAGTGCTTATAATATATTCACCTATCTCAATCAAGGTGTCCATAACTTTCTAGAGTGCATAGGAAACTTGTGTTAAGTTTGTGATCAAACTCACACTTTCATACATTTGGAACCACTACTTAACCCTTCAAAAAGCTGAACATGTCAGCCAAGAACCGTCTGACTCAAAATCTTCCATGACCTACTTGATGCCAGCCCACCAATACTGGGTGTCATGAGAAGACCTGGTGAGTCCATTCCAACTCACCCAGGATTCCCTTAGAGTGACAAGAAACAGGTAATGATAGTGCTCTGAAAAACCCAAATCTCCTTTCCTTCTGCCCTCACATGCAGTGTATTGCCAGCATTTGATACAGTGCTATTTAGGATGCAGCCAGTGTGATGGTGTCCTTCAATCCCCTATTTCATAAGCCACCAAATTTAGTGTGCATTGCACCTGCCTTCAGCATTTGGGTGATCTCCACTGCAGGAGGAATTTTACCTACAAAAATATGCTCAGGCAATGGTTTTCTCCCCAGCTGCAGAGGAAGCCCATGTGATCAGCTGCCTCAGTCTCAGCTGGTTGAAGTTAAAATGTTAAATTAACTTTAAAATTAAAGTTAAATGAGCAGAGTCTCAACCTAAAAGTCTAACAGACATGGCAGATTAAATAACCATCAAATAGCATTCAAATTACACAGATCACACTTCCTTGGAGGAAACATTTCCAGTGAGCCTGCCACCACCACTGCTGAGGGTGAGGGCGTCCACCTCCTAGAAAACCAGTGAAGCCATTATCTTGTCAGCTTGCTTTGGTTCACAGGAAGGACACAGGGCTGGAAGACATTGGTGAAGGAATGTGGAGTGAGCTCAGCCTGGCTGTGATGCTCTGGACACCATCCCGGTGCTGCCTTCACAAGACACCACCGCTACCATCAGTCACAAAGTAGAAAGTCCTGACGGGTCCCCAGGGCATCACCAGCCTGACATTCACCCTCACTTGGAAGAGCGTGGAGATTTGAGCCAGGAATATTTACATTAGGCCCTAACTGCAAAAAATTAACACTATCTGTGCTGAGCAGTCTGAAGGAGTATGTGTGCTCCTTCCTGCTACCCCTCCCTTTGGGGGATAATTAATTCATTTCATAATTTCTATTTGAATTTTTATTCTGGGAACTTCCTCTATTTTGTTTCGGGTTTTTCTTAAATGACAGAAGAAAGATAGAAGAAAACGTCTTTATAATGCCAAACCTAAAGAACTGCCTTCAAAATGGCCCAAAACTAATGAGTTAACAGTCATTGTAATGCCCTTTGAAACATTTCTTTTGGCTACTGGAGTATGCATCCTTCAGATTTATTTTATTTCATCCTCAAGGACCTTGGTGAAATACAGTACATTGGAGGAAAAATAAGATCAAGATGTGCAGTCATTCAGGCTGTAATTAAATTTAATAGGCAGTTTATCCAGTTCATAGAAAGATGGCATAGCAGAGAGCTACACAAAGCAGAGCCTAAAGCAGGAAATCATTTTACAATAGGGTATCCATCTGGAAAAAAAGACGTTGCATGAAACCAGCAAGTGTGAACGAAATCTTCATCAGTATCATATGAGGTTACTTTATCATGCTGCAGTGCCAGCAACGGGAAGTTTGACGTGCCTTCTATTAGGAGTAATGCACGGCCGTCGTAACAAATGTAAATCTAACTCTCTATTATGCAAACTGAAGAGAAGGGGTAGTTAATAAAATACAAAATAACCAGGTGTTTTATTATGCCAGGTGCCAGATCCCTCAGCGTTGGAGCTAAAGTAGTTTTACACATTATATTTGGAAAGAGTTTTAACATTCTATTTGTTAATGAATGTCAACACTAGTGTCACAGCAAAAAGAGCTGGATTTTTAGAGCATTTCTCAGTATTTAAAAACCAAAACTGACTCAGTATCAATGTATAGGTTGAACAATGAAACATGGGGTTAACACAGTGCACAATCGAAACAAAAACCCTACTTAAATTTGCCTGGAGATCTCCTCTATCCATGCTGTGAAAAAGATGCAGATGCTATGACTTTTCCTGAATATTTTACTGAAGTGGGTTTTTGGGTGTCTTTTCCAGGAGCAGTCTCACATGTTTTTCAGGCCTATGCACCAGTGCACATATGGTGGAACAATACTGTAATGCACCCGAGTGGCATCTTTATCAGTGGAAAAGCCCAACCTTGCTATGAAATCCAATTAAACAGTCATTTTTGCCACATAAATTGATCCCATTTTTTCCATCATTTTTGTTTTTTCATTGCAGGCTGCTCTGTCTCCACATTAACAATACAGGATGAGGTACTCGTAGAAACACACACAGCAGCAGAATCCCTACTGTCTTTAAAATCCACTTTACAAAGGAAACAAGGCTCACAGGGGCACTCTGCCCTAATCAGGAACACCCGTGATGCCTCTTTAGTAAAAGCAGCAATGCACTCCAGCTCGGGCAGGTTCACTGAGAACCATGGCACATGTCCCTGCTCAGTCCCAGTATCAGGAGATACACACATATTATATATATACCTACGTATATATATTCCTCTGCAATGGCACAGAACAATAGCTGTGTAACTTCTAAGACCCGCACTCACAAAGAACAAAATGCTGCCAAGATGTGGAACATCTTCACTTCCAGCTAGCCAAGAGCAGCCCAGGAGAATCTGCAGCAAGGATCTGCAGAGCCAAAATTGTTTTCTGTTTTATCCTCCCTCTATCACAAGGCTGGATGTAACACAGCTGTAGACTTACAAATAACACCACTCTCAAGGGACAAGCAGTATAGTTACACTCAATTATACTATAAAGTATGACATCTCCAGAGAAATTACCCAGGCACTCTCTCTTACCTGGATGACAGTAATAAAACAGATCTGTTTATGATGGACTTTTGGAATCCATTACATTTAAACAGCTTGCTGATTCTCATCATCGGTAGAACTGTATTTGTCACTGCCCACCAAATGCAACTGTTAAATCAAATGACCCAGGGAATTTAATACAAGTGCTATTCTCCCATTATTTTAAGTAGACTTCTATTAACTATGTAAAGTATGGGGCCCCTTTTTCTTTTTAAAGAGCAGATGCATATAAAAAAAAGTAATTGAAAATGCTTCTCTAAAACCACTTTTTAAGGTGAAAACATGCAATGGAGGGGGGAAAAATCACCATGTAACCTTTCCCTCTGGGAAATGCAGGCTGCAGTGCTCAAGAGTGAGAGGAGCCAGATACATAAGCCAAATGCCAAAATAGATTTTTTTTTTTACTATATCTCTGTAAGGTCTTTTTTACTTTACACTCTTATACTTAAAATTCTTTGCTCTTTTTAGCAACAAATGAAATCTTCTTTTAAAACAGTCTGAATGTTCATGTAACTGAAGGCACTCAGGGGTTGTTCTTGAAGGACAGTTTCTTTCTTCCATCCACCATCCCTGTGAGTACACAAGTGCAAGGCTCACAAAATTCAAGGCAATCTACATTGGTTAAAAACACTCACTTCTCACCTCTCACTTAGAGAATTAAATTAAAAATTCTAAGGTTACAAAAGCAATCTGTGTGCTCTGTAGTGTGAGCACACTATGCTTCACAACTGACAGCACACATAACCAGGCATAAAAGTAGAACTGAGGGCAATCTTCCACCTGTACTAGATTGTTACTATCAAAAAAGCAGAGAGGCAGAGGCTTCTAACTCCCCTTGGACACAGCACCTAGGAAAATGGCTGCGTGCTCCTCTGTTTTTCAATTTCTGGTCTCTACTTCAAGTGTCTCAGATTGCTGTCGGAGCCCTGCCATTTTATCAGCAGCTGGTGGTGGTCTCCAGGCACCAGAGCTGTCTGTGCTCCTGTGACCAGCACACACAGCTTCCACATCCCAGATCCTCCTCTATCCTCAGTGCTGCAGAAAGGATTCTCCCCTGCCCTTGGGCTGGAGAGGAAGATGACTCTTACTCCAGCCCCAATGCTACTCTGTCCTTCCCACATGAGCTCTTAACACTGAAGTCCTACATAAAATGCTGGAGTGGCTGCCAGATCTTACCTAGATGAGAGATTTAAACATTCTGCATTTCACTCACAGACTATGAGAATTGCAGTATGAAGACATTTATTTAGAACCATTGCTGTTAGTTCTGATGCAGCATTTGAAGAAAGCTGCATTGCTCTCAAAGATTCAAGGTAAGCCAAAAGTAACTCTCAGTATAATTTCGTTATTGCAACTTGTACCATGACAAAGCAGGAGGGAGCTGAGCCCCATGCAGCAGTTCACGAGTTTAGACTTCCAAGAGAACAATGCTAAAAACAAGAAATCTCCTGCTCTGGGCTGTCCCATCAGGCTTGAGATCCGAACAATACTCAGCCCCAGAAAGAGTGTGGTCAAATCGTGGCTACTTGTGTTCCATAGACAAACAATACCCAGCCTCAGAAAGAGTGTGGACAAACCACGGCTACTTGTGCTCCATAGACAGACCAGATTCATCTGCTCATTACTGAGATCCAGGTGCTCTCAATAAGGGCTCTGAAATTCCAACAGGGACATAAATTCACCATGGGTTCAGACGGAACCTAAGGATGAAGGCATCAGCAGTGGGTGTGCTATGCAACAAGACCCTCTCCAATTTCATTCACTTGTATCATTTCAGGAGCTAAAAGATTAATGATACTTCAGCATCCAATACCTAATGCAAGTGTAGAGGTGCCAAGGTTTATCTTTCAGCCCTTGAGGATCTTTGGCAATTACCAGGATGCAGTACAGTACCATCCCACCAGCTGCAGTGCACTGCTAACTCCAAGGTAATGTGGAAATACGTACTAACGTGTTGCTGCTGGGAAGGACCAGAGAAGCATGGGGAGGACAGGCTCCTTTCCCAGTACTAACCAGCTTACATGGGGCTCAGAATAAAATGTGAAAAGCGTTTGTGAAAATACTTTTCAGCAACATGAAAAACATGCCTTTGTCTAAAATCACACCATATGTGCTTGCTTTTCTTGCACTTAAACACCAAGTCTTACACTTAGACCTCAGTTTTAAGCCTTGCACTTTGTTTTGTAAATAGATGAATATGCCATGAAAAGAGCACCCTGATTTCTAACACAGTGAGTACTGATGGCACACAGGGATTTGTCTACATCACTCTGAGAAATTTAATGCTTGTTTCAATAGCAGAAAATTTACTCAGAACAGAGAGCAATCCAGTGATGGAAGCATATCACTTTTCCTCCGGGGATTGGTGCCAGATCTTCAGCTGGGGCTAGAGGGCAAGAACTATGGAGGCAGCTGTCTCCTTGCCCCAGCCATGTCACTCCTGAACTCCTGCTCTCAGCAATGAGAGCCCATGCCTGACTACCTCAGGATGTTTTGTGCATCCCTCTGAAACAGCCAGTGCTGTTGCAACCAAGAGCAACCCCAGACCTAGCAGTCATTTCTCTACTGATAAGGCTCCAAACATTACCTAATAGCTATTTTTATCATCTCTTTTATTATTAAATTTGCATAATTAACATTGAATTTTCTTTAATCAATAATATCACGGACTTTCCTTCTATTTAGCAACATATATATGTATAGAAGAAAAATTATTTCCCTGACTCATCTCTGGAGAAATTCCCATAGTACTGAGTTTCTTAATGGGGGGGCTGATTTTTCATTTCTAAAGGCAGCAGAAGTTTTTGCTGTTATGGGATGTTTTGGTAAACTGGGATAGGATGTGTAATTTTTGGGGCTGTGATGTGCAGAGCCAGAAGTTGAACTCAATGCTCCTTGTGGGTCCCTTCCAACTCAGGATATTCTACGACTTTAGGAATAAACTGCAAATGATCATTTTGGAAACTGTTTTACTTAAACATTTCATATTTTCCTTGACCTTGGTAGCTTTGGGACTATCACCAGTAATCCAGCAGCATTTAAGAACTCCCTACACCTGCAAAGTTGTAATCCGCTGATGCATGAGCAGAGATCACGTCTCTGGAAGCCAACAAATTTCTAATGAATGATGGAATGTAACTGACTCATGGTCTCGGAGCTGGTCATTTGGCTGGATGAATCCTCGTGGAGTCTCTTGTGATACCGCTAAGTAGCGCTCACATCTAAGTGCAATTTCTCTTCCCAGTAGGCAGCATTTGCACACACACCTCTTTCTTTTTTTTCCTGGCTAAGGAGGTGAAAAGAGTGAATCTGCTGCTCCATCTATTTAAAATGTCCAGAGCCTCCAAAACTCACATTATCCAGGCATATCCAGAACACTCTGTGCCTCAAACCATACTCACCGTAGTGTATTTTCCCAGCTGGCAGAGTGAGGGGAAGGTTTCCTGGTGAGCTTTTCGGATCTTCTCAGTAAGATCATCTAACTCTGCTGTCATTTCATAGTTTTCTGTGGACTCCTGCTTTGAAGGTTCCTTCTTCTTTTTGTTCCTATCATTTCTGACAGCTGTGAAAAAAGCAGAGATACAGATGACATAGGGTTATTTGGATTAACCTATGTTGCTTCTGCTGCTCTATTTCAAATCACTGTAAAATGCTGTTTTTTCAAACACACGTTATTTTAGGCAAATATAAAAATATTATATGCACAGAGAATACTAATTCCAGCTTACTCATTTAACAAAAAAATTAAGAACTAAATGTAGTGAGCAGTGAAGAAATCAAACTTCCACAGGGGTTTGTTGTGGGTGTGCCATCACAATCTCATAGTATCTGCCTTTCAGGAAAATCTACTGCAACTTCATCAGCACAGTGTTGTAGTAACTTTGTGAGGTGGGATTTTTTCACTGTACATGGAGGATAGTGAAGTCCTCTGCAGTGATGCAGTTGCTATTTTACTGGATGTGAACAACACTAAAAAAAGACAGCAACTGTCTTTCTTCTTAAGTACCTCAGCATGGAAGATAACAAAGCCCCATACTAATAATACAAACTCCACCAAACAGAAGTTATTTAAAAGGAAAGTTAAATGTGAAAACAGTAAACAAAATAAGATGAAACACATTAAACTCAAGTTCTGAAGATCAAAGGAGAAGCACAAACACTTGAAAGAGAAAAAATGGCAGTGAAGCTATCTAAAGTTGCTTGCCATCTGCTTCTGCACTCAGATCAGCCTTCTACCTTCCCCCGGCCGTGGGGGATTACTGGAAATATGCATTGTGCACATTCGTGCTGTAATTGATTTCCCACATATTTGTGTTTTGTAATAAAATATGACAGCTGCTCCATCACCATGCTGCTCTTTGTTCTTTTAATGAAAATAGCTTAATTTTACAAAACGTGCCCAGGAGATAAGTCCATGTCCGCAGTATTGCCAGTAATTGTGAATTTTATCAAGAGTCTTGCTGTTAGCTAAAGCTAACGTCCTAAGTGTAACCAGATGCATAAGGCTTTACAACAAAGCCAAGCAAAATCAATCCCTCTCCCCAAAGACTCCATGTCAATATTAAACACCCTGAAGACTAAATCTTACTGGATAAATAAAACCAATCTTAACATTGTTAGTATTCAAAACCTCATGATATTTAAAACAAGGCCCTAAACTTGGAGGGTGCAGCTGGTGGGTTTGGCGCATGTGAGCATGGGCAGGGATTTTGGATGGCCAAAGATCTGCTGATTCTTATTTGTACTGCCCTGCCCCAGAAAGTGCATCTATCCGTGCCGTAGGGAGGGAAGCACAGAGCCACCTCCGTGCCAGCTCTTCTTCCCTGTGGGTTACCCAGACCCATCTCCACATCTTCTGTGGTTGCTTCCTACATGCCAGCGAACCACAAATAATCACAAAGAGCAGAAAAAATAGTGGGCTGGGAAAGCATCAGAGTCAGAGGCATCTACAGAAATAACATATTTTGTGTAATAGAAAACAAGGAGCAGAGATGTGGGGAACGTTGTTTCTCCTTCACAAGGCCATTAAGCACATAGTCCATGCAATGCATGGCTCTGGTTTTCTCACTAAAGGTCTGAGAGACTTCTAGTGCCAATCATTCACATTTTAAGCATGAACTTAACTGTGTGACAGACCCACACTGAAGTCAGTCATGTGCTTTGCTGGATCAGGGTTGGGATGCTGAGCACCCCGCTGGATCAAAGCCTAATCTTGAACACCATCAATTTTGGTGTTTGGAGAACACAAACCCAAAGGAGACAAGAGGAGTGGACCAAAAAGGCTATTCCTTGCAAAGGTACAATGCTACCAGTGTAGTCAGGTTTAGGAGGATGGACTGGTTCCTCCCCACTTCCTTTTATTACAAGTTTAGCCTTCAAGTAAACGCTCTGATTTGTTTGCTGGACCCCAGGGCAGAGCACGAGCACCATGTTTTACACTGAAAAAACATCCAGGACCCAGAAGTATGTCTCAAGTGCTGCAAACTGCCACTGCACTTCAGAAACAAATCCTATTCACTGCTGTACTTGGGGGATAAAAGAGTTCCTTAGGAAATTCTGTAAACTGCTACACAACCACAAAGAGCAATAAACCTTTGTCACAAAGCCCCACTTAGAGCTCTAGAAGCTCATTGACAAATTTTCCAAGCAGGCAGCCTCAACAACTACTTCCCTGAACAGCTTTGAACTCATGGAAGATGAATGCATTATTCAGGCCAGGTTTCGAAGCAGGTGCCAAGGGCTCCCAGAGACCAGGAGATAACTCTGGCAGGAGCCCTGCCATGCTCCTTTGCTATTGCAGCCCAGCTACTTCTGTAGTTCGACCTGAAGTCCCTTTCCCTCCAAAGGCCACCAGAGGGACAGCTGCTGATCAATCCTCATCACCAAATTGGCCCAGCTCTGTGCTCTTTCTTTTTTGGTGCAAATCAGAGGGCAGAAAGGGGAGAAGTAACCCAGCCCGAAAACGAAGAATGTTTTTTTTGCTCCTCATTAACTTTTTTATATGAATCTGATAGCTTTTATAATAATGTTAAAACCAGAATAATATATATCTTCTTGCTTTATTCATTAAGACTCCACCAGATGTGTCAGTGTTTCTATATTCCCTATAAGATAACGGATTAAAGTGCTGACATATAACATCCAAGCTCCAAAAGTATAAAGCATTTCAATAACACTGAACTATTGGGCAGATTTAACTGCAGCTATAATTCAACACACACACACAAAAAAAAAAAAAAAAAAAAAAAAAGAGAAAGACCTTAAGACAACACTATGTTTAAAAGAGTTAAATAAAAACATATAAACACACACATTTACGCAGTAAATTTAAAAACCATCATTGCTCTGGGAACAGGAACTGTCACACCGCCTCTGGGAAGGGTTTTGGATTACAGTTTATGCTTATATTACATAAATCACACCTTTTGGTATCTTGATCTTTATATGCTTATGATCACATCAATCCCTGATGCAATTCCACTGCCTTTTAATGATGATACGCCAGTGATGAATCTGTGTCACAGTTAATGCTGCCGTAGAAAACTCACTTTATCAATTTCATTACTTGTGCACTAAATTCTGACTTGATAGCTGCATTAATTAGAAGCTCCCAACAGGGGACAGTATGGAAGCTTTCTTGTCCTATGAGAACTCTGGGAAGTTAAAGAAAAATAAATAAGGTTGCAGTGTGGGGAAGGAGAATGAAAAAAGGTGTATGTTGATATGTGAAGAAGCCAGGTCTTGACGTGTCTCAGAAGGCTGAGTGACACACGCCCACGCTTGTGCACGTCTGCTCCAATCCATCTTCCTGTGACAGTTTCCCTGTCCCCTTGACACACATGCCAGGACTTGCACTTCCACACCCAGAAACCTCCAGGGAGACACAGCAGGGTTCACAAGTTGGCAAAGGTACATTCTGTTGCCTTAAGAACTAGCCCCTACTTTCAGATGTTCATTCTCCTCCCTGATGACAGAGGGGCAATCCTGTTCAGTCTGTTCTCCTCACCCCAGGTTTGCCAAAGCTTTTCCCTTAGCCTCAGATACACTTTCCCTCTTATGCTCGAAGTGATGAACAGGGTACAAAAGCTGCATGAGGGTCAGATGTGTTCTTCAAGGACAGCAAGGTCTGCTGTAGATGGAACTAAGTATAGAGAAGACACAAACAGCTTCCCTTGGAGGAACCCCAGTGCTCTCACTTAGTAACCATGCAGCAATTCTCCTGCCTGAGTGGGGTCATTTCAAGCATGTCCTAATGCAGGGAATCGTCCAGTCTTAAACACAAGCCCCTCAGGTCCACCAAACTTAGCCACTGCTTGGCTAAGGATAAGCTGGGATCCAGCCCATGAGATTTACACAGTTTCTAGACAATCAGATAAAATCATGGAATAGTGAGTATTTGTACATCCATCTGTCAAAGGTGGCACAAACGTGTCCAAGGGAGAAGAACTTGCCACTCACAATGCAATTTTTCCTATTACTTGCACAACCTGTGCTTCCCCAGATATCCAGAAGATATGCAGACAGCTCTTTTCATGTATTATAATGATTAATCAGCTATGAATTCATTATTTGAAATGCTATCACTACAGTTTTGCCTCTTGGAGATCCCCGTGACCTTTGAAGAGCTCTGTGTACTAGTTAGCTGGTTTTGTTCCTGTAGCAACAACTACTAGTGCTTCCAGTCAGTTCACATTCCTGTAAAACCACACTCCTCTTGTCCCCAAATATTTTGGAAGTTACTCGTTAAGCTAACAAACCTCAAAAGCACCATAAAGCACACAGAGCAAGTCAGTAATTGCACAGCGCTGGGCACAAGGTCGGTCTGCAAAAAGACTCCTTTTGTTTGTAAAACCCAACAAGAAGAGAAGTGAGAGGTGAACTGAGGTAGGAATGCTGCAGACCTGCCAGTTCTCCCTCATGGGCAGAGACTCACTGTCCTGCCTGTCCCCCTGCTCCCTGGGAGCCACCTGTCCCTGTCTGAATGCCAGGCAGCCTGGACAGGCCAATGGTGCCACATGTGGCTGTGGGGCCAATGCTCAGCAGTGCAGCTGGGAAATCCAGGAGCACCAAGCTGCTTTTTAGGGTGGAAACCCACAAAACTTGCACAGCTCCTCTACGCTCTTGCTTCTCCAACTCCAGAGGCAGCTGCTAAAAGAAATTCTAATTCTGGCAGAAGTCAGCAGCTGTGGCCAATCTCAGTCAAATATTTCAGTCAAATAAGCAAAATGCTTACCTACTGCCAATGCCAGGTTTCCTCCATTAGGTTAAATGCCCAACATATACCACACGTGACTCTTCAACAAACTGTGCTAAATGGTATGGAATGGCAGCCCATAAGGGTGTCTTTCCCAACAGTCACCTTGGAAAATCTCAAACCAAGGGAGCCTTAATGACCCTGTTGCTGCTGCTGAACTAGGCTCTCTGACACCCATGGTCAAAAGCAACACCCAGATGCACATCCCAGGCAGCTTACAGGCCAAAGAACTGGTGGAAGAAAGTACAAAGATGAGGGAAATCAAGGAGTTTGAGTTTCCTAGCTCGAACACAAGTAAAGGAATAAAACAATCATCTCAAAAGCAGCAAAATCAAGCTTGACAAACTGACAAGGCATCAGTTCAGGACGGTGGGACTCCTGTTCACTTGAACAGCAGTGCAATTGCAAGCTAAACATACTAAAATATGCAGAATGCCAGGTAGTTATAAATAGATTGGCTTCCTAGGTTGTGATTTCCAGATGAAATAATGTTTTCTTTTAAGCAAAATAGCTCAGTCTTAAAAAAAGCCAGGAAACTATTTTAAAACAAATTTCCATGCCAAAACCTGGCTTTGACATATGGAGAATGATTGGAGACAAAGCCCATTTCAAACACAAAACTCTCATCTCTAATGGACAAAGCCAATAACAAGTACACAGTTGTGTAAGGGGCTTACAAAACCAAAGCACATTGAAACCTGCATATTTTGTAGCTGATTCTGAGAAATCAACCATGTCAGCTGTTGGATAACAATCACCAGAAGAAAACATCTCAAATTAAGTGAGATAGTATCTCTCTACAGACACATATCAAAATTAACAGGGAGCACACAGAAACAATCATGGAAGACATTTCATAAGCACCTGGCACGCTATCATTTTTCCCCAGGCACAGAGCAAGCACATCCATTACAGAATTCGAGCCCGCCCAGGGTTTCCTATTGAGAAATAACATTCAGTTATGGTAAACCCGCCCCAGCCAAAGCGCCAGGAACCTCAGTTCAACCACAGGGGAACACACCATAGATCCAGAAGACACCGTCCTGTCGCCTGCCTTCACATACACGGGCCCTTCCAGCCACTCGTGGAATTTTTTTTTAATTTATTTTTTTTCCTTTTTTTGAGGAAGGTAAATTTTAACTCTGCCTTGCACCTTTGTACTATTCATTACATAACTGCTATGTTTTATTAGAAACATGATCTATTATAACCTTGAATATGGTAACTTAAATGACATTGAAAATTAGATGATTCTGATTATTAGAGAAGTGAGAAAGGTATTAAACATTTGTAAGGCTGATAATCAATCAGTGTATCCATGTGAGTGCAATAAAAATCAATCAGGAGCTAGTGCGTTTAAATCTAATTTTTTAAGCATGACATTTTCTTCTGAGCTTCTTTTTTAAATGTCACCCTCTTCTACAACAGTGATTGATTCTATCCCCAGGGATAGTTAACTCCAACTGTTTTATTCATTGCGCTGAGCTCTTGTATCCACAGTCTTTTCTAAATATCAAATTAATGACAACAACAATATTTTTATCAAAATGTAAAATTCAGAAATAGGCATTCAAAACAGTAAGAAGCACAGCAGTACATTCAAACTGCTTCAAATACCAGGGACCTTTTAACTAGTAAGCAGTGTACTTTATTTAACACAGAAAATGGTGGAATTTTGTGTCCCTCCCGTTTTCTTTTTCCTTCCATAAAAGAGAAGGCCGAGGATTTGCTTGTTTAAAACATAATTCATTTAGAAATGTTTCAGTAGTGAGCAATGAATCAGTGGCTATAGGGAGCCTGTGAGTAATTACCTATGCCTTCAAAATAACCTTATTAGGCTATTGTAAGTATAGGGGAGACCTTTGATACCTATAGCCTAAGGGCCTCTATTTTTCCATTCATGCACAGGGGATTTATATGGTTATATCCTGACGAAAGCAACACATCTCCCATTTATGTGTGAGGATAACTGCAGGGTTAATATATCAAGAGCTGAGTTATAAGAACAGGTTTCATTATATGAATGAATGATACAAATGGATGCTCTACAGCTTTATTTAACTGGCCTGAAACTTCACCTGTGGTTTCAAGGATTCTCATCAGTCTGAACAATTTTATTTTTGACATGAAATTTGGCACCTGCTATTGTCACATCCCTGAAATATTAGTAAGTGGAATGAGCAAAAAAAGGAGTTTCTAGTCCTTTGAAAAAAACCAATACCATCTGAAATCAGATGTAGGGCCGAAACTGAAAAGCCAATGAAAAACAACAGGCTTAGAAAAATACCCCTTGAAATTAGCTGAAAGATTATGCCTTTGGCATTCTTTTATCTATTTATTTTAAATCATTATTAATATTATTTCACTGTCTTTTAAAAAAAATTGGGTGGTTTTTTGTTTGTTTTTTTTTAATGTTAAGACATCCAAAAGCAAAATCAGCAGTTATCGTACTTAGGATATGTAGAACTGCCAATGCAAGACCCAAAACCACTGTTGAAGGAAAACAAATAGTTCTACAGGCACATTTGTCTTGAATGTTGCAGAAGGACAGGAAAAAAAAAAACCCAAACCAAACAAAAAAACCCCAAAAAACAAACAAACAAACAACCCCGCCCCACCCCCACCCCCCCCAAAAAAAAAAAAGCCCAACCAACCAAACCCATCAAAATTCCATAAGCTGTTTCCAAATGTATGAATATACCAACTAATGCCTACCTTTATATTTACTATATTGTTTTGGGAGTGGTTCAAATTCTGCAGAACATGCCAGAGTACCAATTGCCCAAAGAATAAAAATCGGGACTCCAGAAATACAAATGGAATACTCCACACACTCCCTAAAGAGGTCCTATGAACAAATGAGAAATGAAGAAGTTGCAAAAACAGAAAGACAGTAAACAAATGGGGGAAAAAAGCCAGAAGAAAATGTGTTTTACAGAACAGGGGTGTGGGCAGGTAGAGGATGAGAGGATGAGAAGCAGCTGAGTCAGAGGTAGGACAGACACAGGTCACAGCACCTGTACCAGGGGTTGAACTGAAAGCAGACTCCTTGGTCCCCCTTACCATCTCCCTACGTACAGCAATCAAAGTAGGTGGAGAGATGGGATTATATATTAAACGATAAACTGTTTAAATAGCATTTGCCTGGTGATTTCCATTTTCAAAGTGCTTTAATGTCATCAACTAATTGCCAGTGTGAAATAGGATAATCCACACGCTCTAAGCAGCTGATGCTTAAAGAGCTATTGAAGGTTGTTAGCATTAACAATTGCAGGCAGAATAAATCACTGATATTGCCTGTGAAGACTCACCAACATATCTGCAATGGAAATAGCCTAGCCATACTCATTGACTCGGACAAAATTTACTCACTGGTATGTTCCCATCTGTATTTCACACAGGCATTACCTCAAGTTACTTAATATAGCCAGAAATTCACGTCTGAGATGGATATCTCCACATGCAGGTCTTGCAATGTCCCTGTGCATCTTGGGCAGCTGTTAAATTAAACTACACATGTGTTGCTCCCTCCTTACTCTGGTCATGCCACATCTCTCCAAGTATTCTGCATGAAATCAGTCACTTCCTTACTCTCAACACAAAATCTATGATTTTTATTAAGATCTAGCATGCCACTTGCAATAGGTTTGCAAGCAATTGCATCACCCAGTGGGTATCGCCAGTCTTTCTCTTCCCGCACAGTGCAGGAATGGGAAGGAGCTTTGGGAATTAAGCACTCCATCTGGGTAGGTTTCCTAAATTTAAAGGGCTTCTGCAGATAACTCAAAGAGAAGCGCCGGCCTGTGGCAGAATCCCCATGAAACTAAAACCCTCAGGGAAGCAAAGTGCTGTGCTTACTATCTACTGTTTTGGCTGCCAAGATCCCAGTGGATTTACTAGTAACTTCTATGACAGTCTAGATAAAATTCTTCATGCAGCTGGTTAAACCAAAATACTCTGGGGAAATGGAGGACAGCTTTTCTGGAATTGCAGTGTCTTAACACATTAGCTAAAAATACACAAGACCACAAACAAAGTGATTATTCTTTCTCTTCTTTACAGCTGAAGTGATCAAATGTATACGCAGCAGTTGAAAAACTCTTCTAAATACTCAGCCTGAAAATGAATTTCTATTAGGCTATAGTGCATTTCTTTTACCATAGGCTGGGTTAAGAAAAATCCCTAAATTTCAAACTCTGAACTTTCAGTCAGAAATCACTGAGAGGCCATTAAATCTGTCTCATCTAATTTCAGCTGTTGAGGTGCCCTTTCAAGCTACCTTCTCAAAGCAACTGCCCTTTTGAGCTACAATCTTGAAGTCTGGTACACTAACTCTTTATGGATAACCGATTATGAGCAAAAATATCCTGAACCTGACCTTTCTCTCCAGGGTCATCAAAAGGTAAATCAGTCTACTTATCTACAGATATTACATTAATTTCTCTTAGAAGACAGTCATGGTAGTACAATGCCTCGCAACTGGGAGATGCTGGGGTTATCCAAAGTCCTCATTTCAATTTGCTGGGCATTATCCAGTAGCACTGATGGCCAAGGAAGTGCATGGCTGTAAGCTAAGACCAGACACTGCACACTATCCCTGCCCCACTGCCTGCCTGTAGCACTTCACACTTCAACCTGCTGCAGCTATTTTATTTCTTATCCTTACATACACTGAGGAAAAGAACATGACTTGCTTTTTACTTAGCTACCAAGTTACCTACCATGATAAATTGCAACCTCTTTCCTGACAGTGCCATCAACAGACTCCTTCCACAAAATAACTTTCCATAATAAGCACCTTTATTTAATGTAACGAATCAGTCTGAGATACAGGACAAATTCTGACCATGCACGATAAAACTGATTTTATGGGACCAAAAAAAGGAGGGAAGTTGGAAGACCCCTTCCTTTTGCTTGCACATGGACACTCAAGGCAATGGCACCCTAGAAGGAAAAGCAGGTTCAAGAGCAATACCAAGACAGTGTGTCACTGCATTTCTCTCTTCTATTATGGGTGGTTTCAAGCAGTGAACAGAATCTGGCTTTCCCCAAGCAGGGTTCACTCCTACATTATTTGCCAGAATTAAAAATAACAGCCCTAGCTTACCCCCACTGCTGTTTTTGTCTTGCAGTGGCGCTACTCCTCCAATCACAGCAGAGTCCTATTAGTGTAAAACTACAGTAGCGTAGTGGGGGATCAGGTCTAATATCTGTATCTGCAGATGGATAACACCACATTCATACCTAAGTTTCATTTCTTTGTTTTGCCCCCAAGGCTGAATTTCACATTTATACCTCCTGGTGGCTTGTGCAATTGTGTAAAGGTGCATCTAGCGAGAGAGCTGCCAACTGACAACACGTCTGAAGAGGCTGTGCGTGCGCGGGTGCTTCATCAGGCGCAGGGAACACATCGCCTCCCGCAACCGTAAACTGAGCTCATGAAGGCGCAGGAACAGTTGTTCCCGGCATGTTTTAAGAAAGGGAGCTGCAGTCTTGAATCGCAGCACTTGCCTGCGTTACAGCCTCAGCAGCTTGCAGCCCTGGCCTCCTACTAGGCCAGGGACAATAAAAGCAAAGAAATAGCTCAGAATCTATTTACCTATTCCTCCAAAGGGAATGTGGAAAACACGCCATTATGAACTTACGTTCCTTCCTAAATGCAAAAGCTTGTTCATACTCCTACTACTAAAACAAAATAAAATAGAATTGTGATTGGGAGGTTATTTCCATCTCTCAAAGTGCCAGGATTGGCACCCACAGTGGAGGCCGTGGGGAACAGAGTGTGCACCCCACAATCATGCTAAGCCACTCTGCTCAGGCTTACCTTCCTGGCTAGCTGAAGGAGCAGGAGAAGGGAAGAATAGTATAATTTAGTCAGGTAGACCAGAAGCACTGCTAGATCAGCCAGAAAAAATTGCCTGTTTAAGCCTCACACTGATGCACAGTCCAACACAGCTGGTGGGCACACATCTGCACTGGCCAGGGGGCTTGAACGGCAGGTGGGTTTGATTTTTTAAAGAACATTGTGTGTTGTTAAAGCTGTTTTGCCATAATACTACCAAAAAAAAAGCTTCATCAAACAGGATAACGTGCCCAAACAATATTGTTGCATATCACTGCCTTTTAGCGTGTTGTTTACATCCTTTCCCTTCCCAAAATCTGAGCAGCTGGAATAAACAATCTGCAGATTTGTTGTTGGGGTGGGGCATTTTTTTTGAAGATTACATAGTCCTGTTTTCACCAACTGTAAACTAAGGCAAAAGCAAGGAGTGAGGTCAGAGGACTTCTTTTTCTTTCCATCTCAGGATTTCAGGAAAGCCATGCTGAGCCAGCCAGCAGACTCTGGGAAAGCCCTGCTGAAGCTGGCTGCTGCCACAGGTAAACAAGTTTATTCACTTTCAGCTTTAGCATCTCACTGCCCACCCCAAAATGCAGCACCTGCCAGCTGAGGCACTTAAGAGGCCTTTGCCTCCCAGCTTTTCTTCGGATCCCTTTCTGCCCACGCATGGCATAATCCTGCTCTGAGCACCAGCCAGGCATAACAGGCAGCAGCTGAAGCCCCAGCTCACTTCTGGGATCTCTGTGCCCGGGACAGCAGCAGGGTTTAATGCAACTCTTCAAAGCAAAAAGTGCCTGGGAGACAAAGGCTCTTGGTTTTGCATTTAATAAATACTGCTCCATCCATAATTCACATGCAGAAATTCTGCTTCTCATCTATTGATGTAGGCTCTCTGGACATCTGTACTCCTGCTTCATGTAGAGGCAAAAGCATCACAGCATTACAGGGCGAATTCCCTTAACACACCTGCAGCAACCTCAGCTGTTTCAGCACTCACGTTATGACATGAATCACTCCACGAGTCTGCACCTAATTATCGGACTGTCTATTTTGATATATTTTATCTCTTATGTACAATGCCAATGAAGTTCTTTAAAAATACATTCCAAATATTCTTCCATTTAAAGAAAAAAAAATATTTCTTGTCTGGGACTGAAGTTCTGAAATAGCAGGAGTAAGTGGATCAGATTATTTTAAAAAGAAGGCATGCTAGTAACTACAGCACTGGCTTAAAGAGCTTAATTCTGTCAGTCAGGGTCAAGCAGAATCAAATCCTGATTTCTCCATAAGATCTTTTAAATATCCCCAGTAAAGCCAGCATACAACCTTTTTACATTAAGTGCTTTCACAGCACACCAGACCAGCCTGATGTAGAGATCACACAAGAAGCAAAGCAGCCAGACACTCTCCAGGAAATAGAAAGATACTAAGGAAAGCAGACTTTTTATTTTTTATCTGAAATCAAAAAGTGATTACTGAGGGCTCTGTAACTTCCAGGGCAAGATTTAGTGCACACAAGGGAGTTCATTTTGAGAAAGCAAACAGGCAGCAGGTCAACACAGAGTTAACTCAATAAAATAATAATTTCTACTTGGATAAACTGACCTAGTTTTCTCAGACTTCTCCATGAAAACAAAGGATGCAACTTGGACATGAGATGACGTCTGAAAAGGAAGCCAAGGGCTGGGCAAGGAGAGTGAATTCAATACACAGCTGGTCCTTAATTAAATGAGGGTGGTGGTCCCCAGTTGGTATTAGAAGTGACTACCCAGCAAGGATCATCTAGCAGTACAGGTGGCTGCTAACCCCATCTCGTCTCATTGATGCTGATGACAAATCTTTCATATCTTTCACCAGTGCGGGATTGGGCCCTGAACTCGTGCTTGCTTCCAGTTAGGATGGTCTTCTCCAAGACTGTGGCAAGTGCAAGATGAAAGATGCACTAACAGAAGGGTTTCTATGAGGCCCTCAGGATATTGTTCTAGGGCTACAACCCCCATAGGAAACATGGGCTAAAACCTCAGGATTTCCAAAAGCAGAAGTTTATTCAGTTCCCAAAAGAGCTAATGAACATCCACCTGCCCAGCCACCTGTAGAACTGCCCAGAGCACCAGGCTGCATGGTAGACACAGCGCAGCCAAGCCCCCCGGGGCCTGGGATGTACAACATGGAGGGCAGGAACAGACAAGGTTCCTTCCTGGCCCCCCTTGTAACTCATCCTGAGATTCTGCAAATCTGAACACAACAGACAACTCTTCATTTTGGGATTCAACCCAATGTTATTTTCAGCAAAGCTTTGTTGTGCTGGAACACCTCCAACCAGCTCAAGTTAAACAATTTGCCCAGAGAAAATGTTCATTGAAGGGGAAACATAAAAGTATGCACAGAAAGAGGCCTGAATCCCCCTCTTTTCTAATCCATCACACAGCATTAGGGATTAAATACTCATTAAAAATATATATAATAAACTGTTAAGACAGGGTATCTAGTGATTCCTCTTAATTGCCTCATTTTTCCCACACCCTGGTTTCTAGAGAATATTTTTTAATATTCCTCCTCCATCAGCTCAAGGCCCCTTTAACAGAGTGTTACCTCTCTGCCTCACTCCCCCAGCCAAGAAAGAAGACCCCAAAACTCATGGGTTTATACTGCATATCCTATGAGTGGGAGTTGGTATGCCTGTGCAGTTCATGTATGTTTGCACCTTACAATGCCTAAATTCTAGTAGGAAGAATGTTCCTAATAAACATGTGAAATAGCTGTAGCTGACTTAGAAAACAACAGGAAAAGTTGCCAAGAAAAGGCTTTGACTCTCTTTTGAGGACAAACAGGATTTAAGCCTTCTTCAAAATTAAAGAAATAAAATATTTATGCTTATTCTCCTCTGGCCCTGTTTACTTTTCCCTGTGTTATGAAAGGTTTGAACATAATAGGGCTTCTTTTTCTTAGTAACAAATATCCTCTTGCTTTTATTTATTGTCTTTTTAATAATTTTCATTCTTTTTCCATTTAAAATTATTTTCTGGATGTTCTGATTTAACAGCAGTGTTCACCTGAAGAGGCATCTGAAGAAGGGGCAGGGGGGGAAGTATGCAAATTTCTGAAAGGGCAAATCAAACATCTTTCTTGTAAAAAAGTGCTGTCAAAAGGCTCTTATGAACTAATGGCTACTTGTTCCAGGGATCTGGATCACGTGGTTTTGATCTTGGAGCTACTTGATGGGATGACCAGATGGTGCAGTACAGTACAATGTGGACTACAAGCCCAAAGACACACTGAGCTCTGGACTTCTTCACCAATCTTCACAAGACTACTAATTGGAAACACAAGAGCTCCCTTCTGTCAGAGAGAAACTCAAGCTCCCCTAAACCTAATATTTAATCTTCCAGCATCAACAACTTCCCAGTATCAGACAAAAAAAGCTTCTCAATGAAATTTCAGATGTGACACTTTTTTGAATGTCTTTTCCCAGTTGTGTCTCCACTAGAATCAAAACATACCATGTTACAGGTCACTTAAAAGAAGTGCTATGACAAAAAAAAACAACCAAAAAACGGGAAAGATAGTCCTTGCATGAAGCACAGCTGTGGTGCAGTGAGGGATGCTGTCCATATGAGGTGCAGCAGTTCACCGCATAAGGATATTCACTTACTGCTGATTTGTCTTCCTGGGTTGCTACTTCCTCTGCTGGTGTCTCCAGCTTACAAAATGGCTAAGACATGTGCAATGACACTATCAGCCTTCTTGAGATAAAGAAAAAACTCTCATGTATTAACCAATATCTTATACTTAATTGCCACTGGAAAATTCTCTAGAAATACACAGTATATAAAATTACTGCACTTCATAAGAGTATACATAACTTATGGATCCTCTGAAATGCGAAACTCCCCACAAATTTCAGGACTTCCTGGCAATTTCCATTTTTTCTGCCTCTCTTACATTGCTATTTCCATGATGAAAACTGCAATCAGCTAGTTGGGAGTAAAAAACAAGGAGAAATGGAAGCAAAGGCTTTGCAGCAGCACCCATTGCACCCAGGTTGAGCGACAGCAGAAAACCTGTTAATGATGGAAACAGGAGGAGACAGAGCAGCTGAAAACAGTGTCCCTGGATCGACCAGTGTGTCAAGGAATGATGTCCTCTCCTGCTCCTTCAACCGTGCAGTGATGTCTTCACCAAAACCGCTTGTGAAGCGAATAGAGCTCAGCTCTCTGCCAGAGACCTGGCACCCCTCAGCCATCTGACAAATTGTGCGTGTGCCCACTGCTGAAGGAGTGAGGTGGTCCGCAGCATTTCTAAAACATTTTCCTTTATCACCCAGTATCATTCAATTTAGTATCTCTGTGATGTTTTAATCCATCCTAACGGCTAAGTTTTCCTATTTTATTTAAGGCTTCTTTTTCCCATGCTATCAAGTTTTAAAGTAGAGATTCTCAGGTTCAAATACATCCAGTTCTGCTTCCAAGAAAACACTGACAGTGGAGCATCAACCTCCTTAACACAGGGGGAAAAAAAAGCTGAAGTGCAAAATGCACAACACTATCTGCCAGTAATCCTTCTTCCCCCAAGTTTAAAGACAGCAAATGTTTAAAAATACAGTGCATTGAAAATGATACAAATATAATATGCTTTGTTAGTCTGTTATTTTCAATGGTTTGTAAAGTCCTCCCCCAGAGGACTGGGCTTAAATCATTCATTAACTTGAAGCTGATTGCTTTGTCCTGCAAAGGGGGAAGAACATGGATTTCTTAGATGTAACCCAATTTCCTAACAGAAACAAAAACAACCTGATGAAATTCAGTTATCAAAACAATCTATCATACCCTAAACAGAAGTGCAAAAAAATTAAATTACAAAATGAGCTCCTACACCAAGGTCTAACTTTATGGAGAGTTTTAAAATTAACATTTCACTTGCTTCAAAATTTGAAAAAAGAAAGAAAGAAAGAAAAGTAGGTCAGCATGTTTCCCCAGCATGTCTTTCTGACTCCATTAAAAGTGTCTGTCAGATGACTAACCATGCCTGTAATCCAACTAAAAGCATGTTTGCTTTCTGTTGCACTTTTTGCCAGGGGAAAGGAAGAATTCCACTTAGCTTTAACTCTGAAATTCAGGTAAATGTCTCCAAAGTCAGACAATTTCCTCACATTTATTTACCAAATCTGTTTATATCAACAACAAGTAACTGGTTATGGATGCATGCCACTGAGAAATGATCCCACAGCTCATTAAATGCCGATCAGCCACAGGCACCGCCTGTAGGGCTTTAAGCTACAACTTGTAGAAGTCAGGTTTCAGAACTGTTGTCTGATTGACAGACTTTTCATGAGACCTACATTTAAACGTTTAAGAGCTTTCAGAAACAGGCAAATATGCAAACAAGCACTGGAGTAAAATAAGATGGGGAAAAACCATTGCTTTCTGTTCATTTTGGGCTAGAGGACATTAAAAATTCTAATGCCTTATGATCTTCCTTTTTCCTTTTATAGAATTGGCAGCTGAGTGTTATTTAAGTTTGGATAAAAAGGGTGTTATTTCTACTCCTTGTACACCATCTACTTTAAAAAATCCTTTACACTTTCCACATGAGCGCTGAAGAACTGGAAATTAACTGTTCCGATGTATTTTAAAACAAGCATGTGATACAAAGTCAAACTAAAAACAATCTGAGGCTATTTTTAGAGCACAGTCCTAGGGCCAGCATCCCAGCAGGAGGAGCTGCAACGTGTCAGCCGGCTTATCGCAGGCACGGCAATGGAAAACTCCCTCTGCTCTAACAATTCATCCAGTGGATGAAAGCAAGCCATGAGAGCCCGACAGCAGCAGAGGGAAATCCATGGCCTCATTTACTTATGGAGAGATCTTCCTAAACCGTCTTTGAGCGTTTTCTGGTTTCCCAGTGCCTGCTTTCCATCTTCCACACCATCAGCACGGGAGCTGCTCTCTGCAGAGAGGCCCGCGAGAGCTTTGCTTCTTTGCCTTTCACAGAGGCACCTACCCCGTGCAAGACCATCTCCAGTAAAGTGATCAGCAGGAAAACAAAAGTTTGCAGATATAAACCAGTAGGAAGACATACATATTTTCACATATTTCGTCTGATCAGCATTTCCAAATAAGCCTCTCCTTTGATAGAGAGTCCTTCAGGAACATTCGGGTTGCTGCAGTTCAGACTTCCCAGAACTCTTGGGAACAATTTACTGCATTTCTCATGAACCTTGGCTACTGTAGATAACATTTTCAGGTTGGCCTGACAACCAAATAAGCCATGTTTAGCTTCAAGGCCCAGAACACTGGCAATTTGCTCGTTCCCAGCCTGATATTTATCTCATTGACATTTCTGTATCCTTTGGATTCAACATCCCAAAATAAAATAAAAAAAAAAAAAATTAGGGGGAAAAAAAAAAGCATTCAAAAGGAAAAAAAGATACCAGAGAAACCACAAGAGTCAGTATAGAAAACACAAGCCACATGGCACAATGGCAATCAGAAAGAGAGATGCAAAGATGCCCCGCGTCCCAAAGAACAAAATGATCCAAATGAGGAATACGAAGCAGTGAACTGAGTGCATAAAGGAAGAATGGAAGCTCTGAAACAAAGCTTTTGAGGTCATGGGATTGGGGTCTCAGCAGTTATGTCCGCATGACAAAGCAAATGTGGCCTCAGCTTCATTCTTAGGAGTGCAAAGACTGGTAGGGACTGGCTACTCCAGATTTCCCATCTGCTCTTACAGAAGCATTTACTGGCACAGGACAAGGCAGAAAGGATAACCCAGGGTTTTCCTTGCCATGAAAGCCTCTGTGATACTAAATGGAAGAAGAGGCAAAGGCAACCTGCAACATCAACACAAATGCATACAGCCGGTGTCTTTACATGTAGAATTTAGAATAATGCTATAAACCAATGTGGGGGACGAGAAATAACAGAAAAAGGCAGGAAAATAACAAGATCTATGTTGAGAAGTGATTTTTAAGAGATATCTGCCCAAAATGCCTTTTACTGGGAAACTGACAAAGAAGAAAGCATCTGATGATTCCTAAAACATCCCAAAGGTGTAAAAAGAAAAATATGAAAAGTCAGATCTGTGTCAATGCCAACTGTTCTCAAGAAAGAGCCCAATCTCCAGAGAAAGATCTCCACAGAAGGTGGCACATGGCAAGACTGCCACAGAAACCTGAGCTGCGAGCACCAACAGGCACATCATGGGTTCCTTTAAAATAAGGATAGGTTCAGCAAGGTCTGAGGACTTTACTCGAGCACTGAAAAGTAATAAGCACTTCTCTGGAGTGTGCTGCAGGTCTAAGCAGAAATTAGATTCTGTGTGCATTATGCTTTTCCCTGGCTCTAGTTATCTTAAGTTTCACCTGTAATGAAAGAAAAGTTACTTGCACAAGGACTCTGTGCTACTCAGGTGAGCATCTTCCACAGGACAAGATTGAGAGCCATTCAGGAAGCTCCTAAAGCACATCGCTTTTAGAGCATGGTTGGGTACTGCAGTACAAATTATTAGTGTAATAACTTTAGAAGTGTCACAAATTTAATAAAACATCTTGTTAAGCAAAAACGTAAGACAGGCACACACTTACAGTCATGGAGGACTAGGATTGATGGATGCAGACAAAGGCTGCAGAGAGCACACGAGCCCTGGTAACTTCTGCCAGGATCTGTGTTGTCATAGAGACAGCAGAGAGCGTTGAAAAGTTCACCACGGTAGCTATACCTTAGTGAATAAGTCTTAATGTAACTTCCAGCTGAGGACATGTAATCAATCTCTGTATGAGCTTATTGAAGGAATTCCCTTTATGCTTACTCAGTCCTCAAGAGCCCAAAATGAGGAAAAATATTTTAAAATATATATTTTACTACTTTTCAAGACAAGCCAAGCACTTCTTTTGGATTTGGAGAGTAGGGATGGTAGTGGCAGGAAGATAACTGCTTCTTTTTCAAAAGAAATTATGTAAAACATGAAAAACTTGATAAAGATATGAAATTTTAAAAACCCCAAAACACTAGCAACTCTAGAGCAGACTGGCAAGTTTAGCCACATGCAGTAGTTTCTCCCCCTTTCCCCAGAAACCTTCCCTGCCGAGGTGGTTGCAGACCTGGCATCTCACTGCTGCTCATCTATTGGGTTCAATCACCTCATCCCCTTTTACACTGCAAAACACAGGACTTCCCCTGTTCTCTCTTCCCTCTCCAGGCCTTTCTCCTGGCATCTCCCTCTCCAGGGGCATCTGACCCCTGGTTTACCCTCCTCAGGGCAGCAGCACCCCGTGACCTTTCCCGGGTCCCTGCTTCAGGCTCCATCCCACCACTTGGGAGGTATGGGACACTGTAGCCCACAACAAGCAGCACAGAAACAGTGCCAGGGGTTGTTTATTGGCTGAGGTCTACAATTCTTAGCTTACACAATTATGGGGTTTCTATGCAAGGAAGGGGGGGGGGGGTGCGAAATTTGCAGCACTAGCATGCTGCAGTTTAAAGTTACAGCTATTTGCATAATGCCTGAAAGGCAAGGAATAGAAGAGAAAGAGAACATTAGGACACTATTCTTACTTTTTCCTAACATTTTAGGATATAAAGATCAGACTAATTACCAGACAGTCTTGAGCTGAGCAGGGTTCACTAATCACACTCTGCTTGAGGAATTACGAGAGAATTTACTTAACCACATCATGAAAGGTGCCAATAAATTGTTCAGCTGGAGAGTTAACATAATAAAAAAAATCATTTTTTATGTTATTTTCTTTAGCAGTTTATTAATTGCTGCCTGAAATACTTTTCTGAAACACAACGAGCTGCAAATGAATTCATGGGCTATTAATCTGCTGTACATGGCACTGGAGGGAAAGCTCATTAGGTGAGTTGATGCAATTACTGCTATTACATAACCATCTTCACAGAACATAGAGTAAATTATGGATAATAACATTCAATCTAAGTTGCTCCTTTAAACATTAAAGCTGGCAAGTGAAAGTTATGCCAAATCAGGGGTAAAGGCTAAAACACAGCAGAGGCAGACCCCAAAAGGAGAAAGGAAAAGAAGATCTGCTTCTTTGAAGACAAAAAGAAAAGCAAGAGATGTTTGTTTAACCATGGGAAACAATGCACAACAAGTAGAACCCAGTTCTCTACAAGAGAATTTTAATTGTACGTAGACAATTTTCAGCCACCCAGCATAACAAAGTGTGCATTATCCCTGGCAGAGCACAGGCTGACACTAGAGCACTGTGGTTTTTGTTGCAGGAAGATCCTTCCCCATTAGCTTTGTTCTCATCTTTAAAAAAATCTCCCCATCAGTGATATTGAGAGTTTGGCATTAACTTTTAAAAGCTCCCAATCTGTCAGCCTGAAAAAAAAAAAAATACAAGCTTTCCTATCCAATCAGCAACCGAAAAAAATCTCCAAACCAATCCATCCTTAAAAAACAAAACAAAAAATATGTGATCTCTATGGTTTGGGCATAGCTTCCCTGCTATCTGTATTTTCCAATTCTTAATTTAATTGGTATTTTCACAGTTTACATCTTTCTACTTTCAAAGCACTTACAATACAAGGTCTCCCAGTCTCTATGAACAGACATAATTTTTACCTCTCAAGACAGGAAAGACAGAATAATCACCTTGTAGGGTTTAGAGAGAGTCATTAGTCCCAGAACAGAATTCAGGGGTTTGTGATTTCCACTCTGATATTTAGCTCCCGCCTCTCGAGAAAGCAAGTTTACAGGCAAGGCAACTACTCTGGAATTTTTGAAAAAGCCCCCAGCCACTGCATGGTATTTAGGCATCGAGTTAAAAATCTAGCCTGTAGCAAAGCAGAAACAATTCCTAAATCCAGAGCTTCCTGCTGGCTAAAAAGCATAAAATAACCCCGGTTCAGTTCTGACTAACATCTAAATAAAGATTGCATGCATTCTAATTAATTCACTTTAAAATTATATCAGTGAAATCTGTATGAACTTCTCAAATACAGCTATGCAGACTAGCCCTCCACTTAGCCATTCACTGCAGATGGAATCATACTTCATTAAGGAGACTGAAAAAAATTAAAGAGAAATAAAAAATACAAACATGACAGTTCCTCAAGTTGATGTTTCTTGCTTGCCAATTTCAACCAGAATGAAAATAAGTAAATCCATTCATTCCATTGTTCAGTAGCAGAATGTAATCATATGTTCCAAGAAGCATGAACATTTAAATATTATAAGACTCAAGTCTGTGACAAAGAGTAACAGACATCTCTGGGTAAGTTAAAAAAAAAAAACAAAACAATAAATACAGAGCATAGAAACCAGATTCTCTCTTCTTCATGATAATTTCCCTGCATTCCCTTCCTCCCTCCTTCCCTCCCTCCAGAGATGTTAATTGTAAGCAGATTTGCAAATCTGAACATTGCTTCAGTGCACTGAAGTAATCTGGAACAACTCTGTCCCTTTATAAACATAATTTTGCTCTATTAGAGCTCACTGCAGACAAGGTTTATGCCAGTATAAAGAGAGCTGCTCTGCATCACACTCTGGTACGAGGGCTGGGTTGTGTCTGAAGGGATCCCAAAGATCATCAAGTACAGTGGCAGTCCCTGCAGCCTATACAGTTTACAAAAAAAGGATGGAATTTGAAGGGCTGCTGGGCTAAGCTGGGCAGTTGTGGCAGAAGGGAGCTCCATCTTCTTACCCCCTTATACCCTACAAAAAAATCCAGTTTAGGTTCTCTAGGCTAAGGCTTCACCTTACAAAGCGCCTGTCGAAGCATCCTGCTTGAAAGAGTCCATTCTTGTGCAAGAGCTCTGCCCAGTTCCCTAATTGCAGGAGGCAGTGCCGTATGTGTGACCCCTCGGCAGCTCCTGAGCACCTTGGGGCTGCATCCAGGCAACAGCGAGCTGCGAGCTGGCACCTGGGGTCACACCGAGGATGGGGCTTCAACAGCAGCGCAGGGATCACGTAATAGAAGGGCAAAGGTTAGTTTCCTAAGGCTCTCCATCACATAATGAGCCACTGTCAGCCTTAGCAGCCTTCTCACTTCAGCAGAAGCAAAAAACAAGAATCCTGCATGATCACTGCTTGTCTCTACGTGGTAATTAAAAAAAAACCAAACAGACTGGGAGGCTCCAAAGGACAGAAGTCATTTGGAGCAGGGTCCAGAGCCTCAGCTGCACCTACACTTCCCTAAACACTCCTACATGAGTTGAGGTGGGACAGCCACTCAAAAATCCCCAAACCTGATGTGGTGCTGTTGGAGGGACTGGCTCCAGGCCCTGAACTGGGAGTTGCAGCTCAGGTTTCGGGGACAAAGCTCTGGAGTTTCTGAAGAAAGGGTATCTGATTAAAGACAGCAGGGTTTTATTTCAAGCTGTGTTTTGTCCTGTTGTAGGATGATAAGGCAGGTCGTTTCCCCATACAGTCTTTGTCTTGCCTATCTGGAGCAAAAACTTTTTGCAACAGGGACTACACAATGAAAGAGGGTCCCTACACTAGTGGGATCTAGTTTCAGCAGGTCTTGCAGATATTATCACTAGGCAAATAGCTCCACTCCTGCCCTGGAGTTATTGACCTCTCTTGATCAGATCTGGGGAGTAAATGGGGTTGAAGATAGCTTTTTTCCCCCTACAGAACAAAACAACCTATACAGAAATGCAAATTTGGTGCATTCCTTCATCATCTCACTTCATTCTCTGAAACAAGATAAGAGCATACAAGAAATTCTCAGTATCTCTTCTCTTTAAAATGTACCCCGATTCTGAAACTCCTACTTATCACACTGGCTATGCACCCAATTCCCATCTCTCCTGTGATATTTGTGAGGAGCACTCTTTAAGCTCAAAGGGAGCTCCATATGCAGGTACTTTTGCATGTCCTTTAAAGACAGAATAAATAAACATAGGATTGTAGCTTTTAAGCACAGATTACTCTGTATACTGAAAATCAGCATCTACTCCTCCTTAGCTCCTGGGAACAGACCTTGCAGGTGCCATCATGATTACTTTCCCCATTTGGGACTGGTTTGAGCATTGTAGGCTTGTTTCCCTGAGAGATTTCTCTGATACTTTTTTCTGTCCTTTGTTCATGGCTTTCACATTACAAGATAAGAGAACTGTAAGAAGACCAAAAAATAAAATGTGAATAATGCACTGGGGGAAAAAGAAAAACCTCTATCTGGTAAGAAAAAGCCAAATGACAGATGTGCCTTTGTTTACATAAACTTCTAAAGAAATGGAGTTGAAACCTAGAGATGCGTATGAAAGAAGGTCAGATAAGAAAATAGATTCTCAAATCTCTTAAGAGATTAAAAGCTCCTGTTTATGAAGGGATAACACAGAATCACTTCAGACTTAGTTCTTAAACCCAGAAGACAAGACACACTGCATTCAAACTGATGACATTTAAAATAATTTCTCTGTTCCTTTGCAAATGTCTTCTACAGAAATGCAGCCAGAGGACATCCCTCACTTCTCCCCCCATCCTCTGTTCCCCCTCCAACCTGTTATCCCCCTTTCCAGTGCCTGTAGAATTTTGAGATAAAGGCAACTGCCAAAGGGCAATTTCACTCAGCTCACCCCAGGAAACAGGCAGAGCAAAACCTTAATTCCTGCTGGCAAAGCTCCAGCTACCCTATGGGAGAAAACAATCCATCACCTAAAAGGCACTAAGTCTTTATAGTTTATCCAAAGTAACTTTGGTTAACATGTTAGAAATACTGCTGATACTTCCAAAACCTACTCCGATGTGACGCTACAGCATTTAATAAGATTACTATTTCACGTCAGCAGTAAAATCCTTAGGAACTCAAGACCAACAAGCCCTCAGGTGAGAAAAGTGCTTTTGTTTCTCTTCCAGACAGCATCATACTTTTTTCCAAAGAAAGAAAAAGCTTCATGTGCACAGGTACATATGCAGTGAAATAGCTATCAATAAAATCCTCCTCATTCAATCTTCTGTCTTTGCATTTAGCCTACCTTCTCCTTTCCTGCCATCACAGTAACAGTCTGTACCTAAGTATAGATAAGTGCACCTCAGGCACACAAGAAAACTAGAAAACCAAACACGGAAAGTGAAATAATGGAAATCCTAAGACCTCCTCCATCAGTAGCTTGAAATTTTCCAATTACCACAACTTCACATTTCCATGAAAAGGAGCTGGAAACATAGCATCACGGCCCTAAGAATGTATCTGGTTCTTTCTCCACTTCTTAACACTCTTTCTCTGAGGGTAAAGAGACAGTGTGAGAGAGAAATGGGACGCAGTGAGGAGGGACAAATGTAACTTCAGGATCTCTAACTCCTGACCAAGTACAGAGAAGGGAACTACTGAGATATCCCACACAGTTCAGGGATGTAAAATGCTGAAGATAAGAAACTATTTAAATCACAGTTCAGATGTAAATGCCTCATCATGGTAATTTTTTCTATTCCTGTGATCTTAAACTCTCTCCAAGAAACTCTTGTGGGTAAATTAAAGTTAAGAATTGGTGTTGAGCAATTTTCCCTCCTCTCTTATGCACACACTGCAAATTTCTGTAGTGGTTATTATTGGAATTGACCTACTGACATCAGGAACATCGCTGATAGAGGTAAAAACCCTCAACAATCGAACAGATCACTACACCAGAGACTTTTTTGCTACTGCAATCAATCCAATCAAAAATGAGAAAGTTTCAGAAGCATTCCCCCATGGGATCTGAGAAAGGCTTTTTTAGCTATATTTTCAGTGTTGATGGGGATATCAATAAACTGAAAAAAGAGAATATCACATATTTCTACATAAATATTTTAAAATGTTAATTTAAAGGGCAAACCAGAGATTTGTAGAAAATAAGGGAGAGGGAAAATCCTTTGGGGTTTTGGTGTGCTTTGCATGGTCAGATTTACTGGTTTTGCAGGTTTATAGAAGAGCATTTGCCTTTGCAGGTTTAGAGAAGAGCTCATTTCACCTTTTAGAAAGGGTCCAGGCAGTAAAAACACACAGTTTTCAGGCTGCA
Source organism: Catharus ustulatus (assembly GCF_009819885.2). NCBI lineage: Eukaryota > Metazoa > Chordata > Aves > Passeriformes > Turdidae > Catharus > Catharus ustulatus. The sequence goes on along the minus strand of NC_046221.1, from coordinate 40,469,427 downwards.
GAACTAAGGACTCAGAAGTCTGTAAATAAAGGCCTAAAGTTGAAGTTGTGTACCAAATACATACTCCTTGCCCTCCATGTGAACACAAATAGTGGCTTCAATCACATAACTGCATAATACAGTAATTTCACAACCATAAAGTGCACCGGACTGTAAGGCGCACCCCCGGGGTGTTGGCAAAATTTGCAACTTTGTAGATCAGATAAGGCGCACTGGACTATAAGGCGCACTTTTTTTTGCAGCGAGGCTCCGCCCCCAGCTCCCCCCGTGCAGTTGCTGGCCAAGGCCCCGCCTCAACCTGGCAGCCATGGGCCCCCAGGCCCGCCTGTACCCGACGGGGCCGGGGCATGCCCGCCGCTGCTCCGTGCCGCCTCTCCGGGGCCAGGCTGTGGCCGCCGCACCTCCGTGCCCCCTCCATGGGGCCGGGGTGTGCCTGTGGAGGGGCCATCCCGCCTGCACGGGGCTGGGGCATGCTTCTGGAGGGGTTGTCCCGCCTGCACGGGGCCGGGGGTGCCTCTGAAGGGGCCGTCCTGCCTGCACGGGGACGGGGCGTGCCCGCCACCACTCCGCCCCGCCTCCACCTGGCAGCCGCGGCCCTGCCGGCTCCCCCCGCGGCTCGCAGCTCTCACTTCCGGGTAGGCAAATTTCTGAACTTTGTCCATCAGATAAGGCGCACCGGACCATAAGGCACACTTCTGGGTTCGGGGGAAAATTTTAGTCAAAAGGGTGCACCTTATAGTTGTGAAATTACTGTAATTTTTTCCCTTAGGACTGCCACATATATATAGGATACGACAAACAGTAAATTGTTTCTGAGACAACTTACATTCTTTGGACATTCCCACTTCAAAGCACTTTTGTAGTCTGCAGTACTGGCAGCGATTTCTGGTAACTTTATTGATAACACAGTTTTTATCTCTGTGACATGTGTAAACCATGTTCTTCTGGATACTCCTGCGGAAAAAGCCCTGGAATCAAGAAAAAAAGAAAACAAGTAAGCTTCTGAGCTTTCCATAAACCTTAGAGACAGGCACAAATGTTGCTTTAACATAACAAAATAAATTTAAAGTTATGGCTGGAGTATGGCATCTTTAAAGACTCAGTCTTACTATAATTTAGTACTGTTTGTTGCAACATAAGACTCATCGCCTAAATAAAAACTAATTATCTAATGCAACCTAAGGCCAAAATAAACAAAGCTAAAACTAGTAAGAGCATTCAGGAAATGAAGTCCTACATTTTACAAAAAAGCTCAACTAAAAATGGTTTGAGCTTATAATGTAAGTAATGAGTTGGGTAAACAACAGCCCTCCTAACAGACCCACTTGGAAGTCAGACACTCATCCAATAACAAACAGACTCTATCAGCCTTAAGGTCCCATCTATTTTTGTTACTGCAGAGATTCTCTAGCTTGAAGGCAGCACCTCAAAAGAGAAATAATTTGAAACCCAGGTCTCTTAACTGCTGAAACTCCTACAGCAATTAATGAGGCTTCTGCAGGTGGAAGAGTTCCAGTATCAGGTTATTGAGTTGTGAACTTGAAAAAGTTGCCAGTTACAGCACTTTTTTTCTTACTCAGAGACAGCTGCGAAAATAATCAAGTAATTACAATGATCTTGAACAGAAATTAAAGAAACCTAGAGGTCTGGTTTGTACTTAAGGAACACCATTTGACTGAACTCCTCCTTCAACAAGTAAAAAAGAGAAAAATAGCCATAAATGGTAAGGTTAGGTGGCACAGAAAAAAGGCAAAACCCAAGTTAATTTCTTTATCTGAACTAAACCCCAAGCTTTAGATAATATCATGTAATAATGAAGCAAAAAAAGAGGATTACTTTAAGCATTTTAGAGTTCAACCCACAGATATTCAGTGAAAGTATTTCTGCAACAGACATTTGGAAATTTGACAGGACTATTTAACCTTCTCACTCAGATTTTGAAAATCGTTTCAGCAAGCACCAGGGTCAAATTTCAGTCAACATCACAGCATAATGGAAGAATAGTTAGCAATTTAATATTTGTTGGAGGGCTTGAGAGGTTAAAACTCTTCAACCAGCCACATGTTTACACCCTACAGGGAAGCTGTAAACTTGATGCCACAGATGATAGCTCTGTGCCCACAATACATTTGTCTAAAGATGCAATCATGGTAAGCTATAAAATTGGCTCTCCTCGAAGTGCTCACCGAGATACGTGAGCAGTTCAAAAGACAAAACTCCTATCGTTGAGAATAGGCTGAGACTTTCTGGCTATATGATCAGGGAGTGGTAGGGCAGGCAGTAAGGGCTGGTCATAAATTCCTTGCACAACCAACGTGCTATAGACGCTAATGTTATGAAAATACCTCAGATTCACTCAGAACTGAAAAATGCCTCCTTAATCACCTAACCCCTGGCAAAAGTTTTCTGAAGCTCTTGCACAGACAAGCCTCATCCTGAGGTTAGCTCCTCTGTTTTAGGAGATATTTATTACTGTCATCAAAGAGCTAAATAAAAACTCCCCACATCTTTTCCTTAAGCTACTGGACACAGAAGAAGAATTTAAAGCTATTTGTTTGGATAATTAAAACCTTTCAAGTTATCAATAAACACTGCTATTTTATATTCTATGCTTCTGATCATTAACACTGCTTGAATTATTGCAGTGGCAGGTATGGCAAGTGCATGTACATTTGTTTACTTGTCAAAAAGAAAATTTATGGCAATATTCACTCCTTGCTTTGATATTCCCCTGTGATGCCTGGCTCTGGGGTAATTGCTGATGTGGCTAAAAAAACAGTGAGGCCTCTATGGCATTTATTTTGGTGTAATTCAACAGGCAGAAAATGCGAGCTATGCTGTTTCAAGAGTCTCTCTACAGCTTATTTGGTCATCACTTTCCAGCTGGAAAGATTCAGGACAAGCGGAAACTGGTAACTTTTATGTCAGTCATGCCAGCCTAATCCAGTGCTGCTGCAGGTGATTTAACATCCACAGCCACCAATGGCATTAGTCTCCTACCACCAGCCCGACAGGGCAAGAAACCATATGGCCCAAATAAACAAGTCACCCAATACTGGGAAAAGAAGAAAGGGTCCTCTCCAAATATATCTGTACTTCACCAAAATATAACCAGCAATTAATAGCACCTACTGGTCTGTTGTTCTGATATATAGCTGCAGGGTTTCCATCCTTACAAGCCAGGGTTTAATTACAGCCCATCAGGAAAGAAAGCAGAGGAGGCTGCCTCAGTCCTTACCAGACAGAGTTGACCACACAGTGCAACTGAAAAATGTGATCCATCTGCAGACAGCAAGTATAAAGCATTCATGAACTCATTACTAATAAAAAAGGCTTAAGAAGAACAAATTTGGAAAAAGCTGATATCCAGGTGGAAATGAAGACAGTTTCGTCATCAGCCTAACCTCCCCAGGCAGTGTCCTCCACAGAGTGAAAGATACAGAGGAGGATACTAATTGTGGAAGCTTTGACAAATTACTTTTTAACACCTGTAGCTCTCCCTGGATTTACTCATGGAACATAAATAAAAATAAACTTGTTTGCACAAAATATTCAGGTGAAAAAAAAGGTGCAATGTGGTCCTGGTCAAAGCTAAGGACATGATTCTCAATAATGTATTAGTGCCCACTCACCAGCATTCTTCCCCAAACCAGGACTGGAATATCATTCCTTATAAGATTTGTGACAAACTCATTTTAAAAGCTCAGCAATACATCATCAAAAAGACTGAATTTTTAAACTTTCCTCTGGAAAGGCACTGAGATTATAATTATCTTTGCACACAAACCCCAAACCAAGCTGTCCTAGGGAGAGGAACAGGAGTTCAGGCACTGGGGGTGAGGAGCATCATTTGCTGGGCACTCGGGGCTTAGTTTCCCCACCCTCCTCCACAAGCCTGATGCTATGAGTCACAAGTTATGGATGGCACTGCAAGCAGGATCTTGCTCAGAGATATTTCCTGAATCTGGGTTGAAAAAACAGAGTGTCTTGCCCTCTGCAAGGGTTTGGACCTCAACTGCAGCTCTGCAGTGAAAGAAAACTGTGTAGGACATGGAGATGGCAAAGCAGGTGCTTGCTGCCCAGTTAAACAGAAAAGCACATTTAAACTCTTTCAAGGTTGAGTTCCAAATAGCACAGGTATAATAACGGTGTCCTTTTCACTAAAAATACTGAAGTTAGAAGCAAGCCTAAGTTTTGCCCCATGTGCTTTTGGCCAAATGACTCCCATCTGATCTCACAACCCCAACAGTTTCTTCAAAAAACAAGAAAATACTGGTGTTAAGAAGTTGTCATAAACTTCAGAGACTGAAAATCACCACTGACTATAAGTTAATCAATAGTGCCTATTGGCTCTTGGAAAGCAATATACTACCTACTATAATACAGTCACCTCAAAATGAATCTGTTTGGCTGACTATTTACGAGGCATTTTTAATGCAAATATTTTAGCATCCCATCCAAATTAACACCCTGTAATGGGAGATGAGACACTCCAGTGCCAAAAACAATCACAAATGATTTTTTCTTTGTAATTTAAAAAGCCTTATGAATATATAAAAAATCCCATCCTGTGAGACATAAAGCATTACTGTCATACATAATTGTTTTTGATAGCACCTACAAAGTACTTGAATTTAAAGTAGAGGAAGCTACTGAAGGCCTATCAGGAACAGTGATTTACTCTGATATTCCTTTTATCCACAACTTTTGAAAGGAACATGGATCTTGTGTTTTTATTTTAGACAAGACAAAGCTTTGTGGAAATTACACTTTGGAATTAATTCTGCTTTTCTGAGTTGCTTTTATCAGCATCCTTTACACAGAACATTTTGGACAAACATTTCAATTTTTAATCTCATCTTTTCTGTGTATCATGCCACGTTCTTCCCAGGCCCACCAATCTTGTTATCTTAATGGATGACAGATAGAGTATCACTCTGACCATGCCACATTAGGCATCCTCATTTACCGAGTGCAAGGAAAAAATGCTGAGTATAAATTATTCAGAAATCTATTGTATCAGCATGTGTTCCCTGAGCATCCACCAGTGGCAGAGCAGAGAGATTATTTTTCACTTTTAATTGTGTTGATATCTTATCTGCCACACTGAAAACAGAGAGTGATACGTGAAACCAAATGTATCAAGCAGCAAACAAACCTGGCTTCCAAGGTCCATTGCATAGAAGTAAATAATCTATTTAGTCAATCCAACCTCAACACAATGCCAAAGAAACCACCTCATCCCATTCACCACTTACTTTTGCAGCAGTTGCCTGTGAATGGGTCAAACTTTGAGAGCTCAGTACAGAACAGAGTGCCCAAGGAAAATATTAACTATTTCAGTAATATTTTGAATGCTGTTATGACACTGGCAATCTGGATACAAAGGACCTCATTAAGGATGAGCCTTCAAGATAAGGTTAAATGTTTAAACTTATGAAGTCTTATAGATTTGTTAGCATGAACTGCTACCCTTACATACTTGATAGGAAATCTATACAACTCCCTATCCTTCACTGTCCAGTTGATTTTGGCAAGGCAGATGACTTAGTGCTCAAGTTATGCACATGCATGAAGAGATGGATCATTTGACCACAACAATGTCTTAAAAATATTTTGCCAGCACAAGGCATGCCAAGTATTATTTGCAGGCAGAGTGGGCTTACAAGCTGAAAACTTGCAATGCCAGCCAGGGACAGGGTAATCAGCAGAGAAGGGCTATTGCAAATTCAATCTGTTTGAACAGCCTGCTCGGTTCATCTGGTTCAGCTTTGATTACCCCCAAATACAGGCAGCTAGCTATGACTCCTGCAGATTTAGAGGCCATTTTTTGACAAATTTGCAAAATAAACTTCTGAGTGAAGCATATTGCTACTTTATCATAAAAGAAACAAAGGAGTAGGAAGGACTTCTCCGTGGTACAGTTTACTAATCATTTATAAACTCCGACTGAGCTCTGAGAGGAAAGATAAATACCAGTAACAACTGAAAAGAAAATCCAGCTTTATTTTGAAATAGAGGCTAGGCAAATATGTGCACTTTTTACAAAAGAAATGTTTGTGATGCAGGGCCTCTTTTCAATCTCTCTATTTTAATCATTTAAGTTACCCTCTATCCTTGCTCACCCTGTAAAATGTATTTAGAGAAGGCAAAGCTCCCATTCCTGCTGTCTCTGGAGCATCAACAGACATTTAAGGTATCTCTCAGTGATGAGATCTGCATAAAACTGCTTTGTTCTGTGACTGGGGAATTGCCCAGGTACCTGCATGAACTAAATGTAGTTTGCAGTACTTTTAATAGCTAGTGGTAGCAGTCAGGGAACAAAAAAACCCTGCCTCACCAAATCCTGGTAGCCTCAACAGTCAAGCTAAGGTAAAGACAAGCAATTTTTAGTTGTTAACCAGGGATATTTACTTTGGGAGGCCTAGGTAACATGCAAACCTGCAATTGGAGTTGCATAGAAGGGCTTACAAAAGACCTACAACCCACCATATACTGTTCAGCGATACCATACAGACAAAACACACTGCAAAATGGCTGTGGCCAGAACAGGAGACCCCAGAAGTAGTGAAAGCTACCAAATCAGCTATCTAAAAGGAAGCTCAAATAGCTTATTCCCAGGTGAACAGCACTTTTCCAGAATGTCTGCACTATCACACTTTGGAGGTCACGGTTTGCGGAATAAACAAATTAATTGTCTGACATTGTGGCTGGAAACCACCACTGGCACAAGATGGAAGCAGTTACAACAATAAGTAAAGGAAGGCTCGCTGCCAGAAAGCAGGGAACTTGTGCTGATGATGTATGTCAGGGCAGGACAGGAAGATCTTTCCAAAAACAAATTTCAGTAGGTGGTAGAGAGCATCTAGAAATGCCAGCCAGCCAGTGGTGGAAGAGCTCAGTATCAGCTTGCCCTGGAAGGGCTCTGGCTTTGTCTGTCATTGCTGGTATTTCCAGCTTGCCATACACACTTCTGCTTGTCTAGCCATTTATTCTGCAGATGAAGAGCAGCCCTAAGATTCTACGGCTAAAGAAACCTAAATTTGCTCTTGAAACCAATGTGGTAGTGATTTGCCTTCTTTTTAATAGACAGAATTCAAAATGCAATAAAAAGAAGCAGCTGTCATCCCATATCTTGCATATGGAAATGTAGACCTGTGGATTTAAGAGCAACCCACTAAGGGGCAAAAACGGTCCATTATGTTTTCATTGTTGTTACACAAATGGAGAAGTTTGAAATATCTCGGGATTTTGCATTTCTTAAAAAGAGAAAAGGGCCCAAAGCATGAGCAGATGAGGAACGTGTCACTACTCTCTAAGCTACCACAGCAGGGATACTCATCTGCAACTACAAAAAATTCGCCAGCAAAGACAGAGTGGGCCATGTCTGATAAACCCTAACAGTTTCTAATGTGAAAAAGGTCTTATGGGCTTCACAGGGCAAAAAAAAAATTCTGATGACAGAGCTTGAAGAAAATTGTTCGCAGGGCTAGTAATGTTGATTAGCCATTAGCTCCTGGTGAGGTTGCAAAAAATCTCATTTTTTATTACCAAAACATATTTTGATTCCACAAACCTTGGTTTAATGTAAAAAACATTCTATAAATCATCAAATCATTGATTACTTTTTTTTTTTCCTGGGGAGTTTGAAACACTTCTGCTGGCCAGCTGGCAGAGAGGCAGCTACCAACAAAACTGGGCAGATGTGTTCCACCAGCTGCAAATCTGCATCAACCGGATTCTTCCAGCAAGGGTACCACGACATCCCTAGGACTACGCACGTATTTTTCCACAATTTCGATTTTCACTGAACTCCTGACCTTTTTAGCAAACATGTCAAAGTCTCCAGACAGAACAGTCATCACCTTGAAACAATATGTGAGGGGAAAGAACGGTTGAGATTTTCTGCTTCTCCACTTCAGTGATTTAAATGGAGAGGAAGGTGCTGGTATGCGCTTCCATCTGCCTTTTTCAAATTAAGAAAAAAAAGGAGATGGAATGTATATAATTAAAAAGTTACAGTTAACTTCCTTTCAGTCATGTCTGTAGGATGATTTTTGGCCTGCTATGAAACTCCAGATGGGAAGAGTAATGAATATAATTTAATACAAATAACAGGAGATCAAAGAAGTGCTTTTCTGAGTTATTTCACACAGTTTAATGGAGAACTCAGGAATGAATTATTGCATTTTGCTGTTGTTTTATATTTTTGTTTATGCAAATCAATTCCCTTTAACCTAATTTGTGAAGGATCAGACCTATAACCCAATAAAACCATAAAATGTCACTAGGATAGTTGTACAACTGGCTAGCACTTATCCAAAAGGCTGTATGTTGCAAACTGCTCATCGTTTTTTTTCCTCTCTTCCCCTCCAGTGCCTCAGGATTTATACCACCAATTAAGACAATAATGAGTGCCCCAGGTTGACCTCCCAGGAGCAAGAATTAATTAAGCGCAGTATTTCTTCGTAAAGAATGACACTTTTCCAAACCATTTATGCAGCTGCCCTCCTGCATGGAAGCACAGTATCACAGAAGACTTTTCAAATTGCTATCTCTCAATTGTATGACTGATTTTGGGTTATGCTCTTAATTCATGTCTTTGTTTTTATCCACTGGGTTTTCGGATGGCTGGAGCGGGGGGACCATCTTCCATGGACAATGTCACAATTTTACTAGGATGCACATAGGGTTTTTTTTTTTGCACAGAGCTACAATGGAAATACACTAAACAACATCTATTCTAAAAGTAGTGGACCTCCTAGTAAAAACAAACAAAAAATCTCTACCAAGCTATACCCCTGCAGTGACATGCAGATTCCTGCAGCAGGCAGGACAAGGAAAAGACACATGTTAGGTATGCAATTACCATGCTGCAATTACTTGTAGCAGTCTCTCAAATTAACCTCTCCATTTAGTTGCTTGGCTGAGATGGAAACATGTGAAGAGGAAAGGGCAAGCTCAAACACAAACCTACATAAAAGAAGGTGTGTGTGTGTGCTCCAAGGAAATTCCCTACACAGGCAGGTTTTGTGTCCTTCTCCTTTTCCCCTCTCAGCCTTCCCCACAAAGGCTTGCAGAGTTCCCGCACATATTTGGCAGCAGAGTTATTTATCAAAAGAGGCACAGGGACTTTATTTAATTGTCAGCCAGTACAAAAATCCCTGCATTTCTGCACCATCTGAAATTTATAGCGGCACTAGTTTCTTTCCCGCTATCAGCAACCGAATGTTTAGAGCTCAGCTGAAATAATAATGCAAACTATGCCACAAATATTTATATATGCCTGCAAGCTGGCTGAGGCGCAATTCCCCTCACGCTAGCAGAGAGATCTGCACAGTTTGCGTGCACAGCCAGCTGTTCCCTGCTCTCGCCCCAGCTGACCTGGAACCAATGTAGCAGCCCAGCCTGAGCCTGGCTGGGTGGGTGGGTGCCTGTGGGTGCTGGCAAACAGCTGGCTTTGGCCATGCCACAGCATGGCCCCTTCTTACCTTCAACACCCAGCATGTTTCTATTCTCTTTGTCTGACCTGGGAGGAGTTTTAAAACACGCCTGATCTGCAGCAAAGAAGTTTCTGAGGAGGGATGAAGTGACATATGAAAACAATGCAGAAAGCAACTTAAAAATACTCAGAAGAAATAACATGGATATAAACATGCCAAAATAAACCAGATGTCTTGAGCTTTATGCTTCCTGGTACAGTTCTCAGGCATCTATCTATGAATGACTCATCAACACACGTTCACTATCTCCCCATAATTTTTTTGCTCTAAGTTTTGACAGTTGACATCTAAACAAATATGTTGTACCAGATCTCTTGAAATCTGGCAAGTAATATCTTGTACTTACTACTTTATGCTGCACTCTCATTCCTCTGTGTTCGACAACAAAGAAACTCTGCTAATATAGAACTATCCACTAAAATCCTCTAAAGCCTAGAGTTTAGTGAAACTTGGATGCCTGGAGACTAGAAAACAGAGTTCAAGTAAACACCCAGAAATATGCAAGTCTGGCTCTTTAGTACTGGCAGTAGTCAAGGAAAATTACCTTTCCATGCCGCAGCTGAAACTCATTACCAAAGGCGACAGCAGAGGGATGAGTTGGAGCTGGACCAGCTTGGAAAATCCACCATTTTTAAGAGTGAGATGGTGGCCATATTCCCCTGCCCAGTTTCCATACACAGTCAGAGCACCCACGGTCAAAATGGTCTGGACAACATGGGAAAACAGGCTGAGAAAGGTGGATGAAATGCAGTCTATGCCAGTGCAAGGGACTAGCAACTGCAGAAACAGAGCCAGAGGAATCAACTGACTAGTTCCTCCAAGCAATGAAGACTTTTAGGGTAACACTAATCAGAGAGATGTATCTTGTTGCAAACCCCAACACAAATCCCACTGAGATGCTGAAAAAGCATCACAGCTTTCAGGACAAATGCAGTGCTGCATCAACCTTGCCCAGTGGATCATTCAGCCAAGCTATATAAAGCAAGGGAGAGTCTTGGACTGGGCAACTTTGACGACAAGAAAACATGACCTTTCAGAGATGAGTGAATGAACTGGAGCTGATTAATCTAACACAGGAAAATCTTAGCAAGATGTTTTCCTGTTTTCTCCCTCCCCTGTCAGACTTCAATCAATGGCCAGATTCAAGCACAGAGCTCATATAATCACAAGACGATCATTCTTTCAGTTTACGAAAATCACATGGATTTGGTAAGATGAAAGGTCTTTTTAGTTAGTTCATCCATTCGGTTCCTGGATACTGTGCTAGCATCTCTTCTGTTCACCTAACACTCCCTCTTCTTTCCTTAAAAAAAAAAAGGTAGTTTTCACTTTTGTTTCTGTACATGTAACAACTGTGCATTAGTATCAACAAATGTGGACTGGGCAAGACCATTTGCAACAGCATCTGAGAAATGCCTTGATCCCCTGATCAAAAAAAACCCGTAAAAAATTGCTGTGCTCATTCATTTAAAAAATGATGGGTTGCAGAGCTCTCTCTTTTACATGCTCTGCTTAAATATTGCTAAATCTGGAGCAGTGCCACTCTTTTGTACCAGCAGAAAGCATATAAGGAACACGGTGCACACTGAAGCGAGGACATAATAATTTGCATATATTTATCACAGGTGCACAGGGTTCCAAGCAAGGCAAGCACTCCACAGACAGGGAAGACCTCTCTCCTGTTTGGAAGATTCATCTGGAGAGCAGCCAGCAAGGACACTCGCAGGAGTAGTGAACAGTAGCCCATTGGAGTGGTTACACCACAGCTATAAATCTCTGCTTTCCCTGCTAAGCGCTGGGGAGGAGGGAGAGGGAACTGGCCACAGCTGATAGTAATGGGTCCCATTAAATTGTCACTTTTAAAGAGACTCTAAAAGGAGAACAAACTTGCTTCATAAGCATTTGATCAGTTTGCCTGACATGAGGCAATGGTATACTCTGCTCACGCGCACTGGCTGGGGGCTGCTGGCGCTCCCCTCCGGCACTGGATTCTGAATAGATGGAGTGAAATCACTGACTGCATTTACAGCCAACCAAATCTACATTTCTGGCACTACTTGCAACTGTGTCTCACCTTATAATTTATGTATCCATTATTCTAGACAGGGGATCCAGAAACAATATACTTTTTCCCTCTAAAATATAACTATTATGATCCAGTTTTTATTGCATAGTAACTTTTCCCACTGAAATATATTAAATGAGAAATTTTAAGCATGGCCACATGAAATCATAAGGGACTTTACATTTAAAAAATGTTTTTTTACTTCTCAGCAGTCTCCTGAATTGAGCTGTGGACATTGTGGGGGCTCCTGCTTATTATCAAAAGGAAGAACAATTTATGAGTAGGGACTTTCAATATTTGGCAAACCAGCTGCAGCAGCACACCACTTAAACAGCTTCTATGCCAACATACCAAAAGTACAAATTACAGAATTGGGTGCATGACTTCTTTAACACTACAGATTTTCATAACTGGAGTACTGAGATGCACAGGTGTCACACCTAGAGGTATCCCCCGTATATGGGAAGTTCCTCTGAAATAATAAGAATAATAAGAAACAGCAAGAAGGACACAACATGTATGTAATTTACATGATTCTCAGGAGACAAGGTATCCATATTTCACGACTACAGTACAGTCTAGATACAAAGAGGGAAAGATATGCACATGGCTGTAATCTCAATTTTGTCATTTTCTACTCTTTTGAATGGGTACTCAAAAATAAAAGGATTTTTTTTTAGTAAGGCATTTGTTTTGTTTTACAGGGTGAAGAAAAAGAAGAATGTATATAATAAACAAATCAGATAAAGAATCTCTAAAGCTGACTTCACTGGAAATACTGAATCATGGAAAATTACATCCAGTTGTCTTTTCTGCTACAGCACAGACAAAGACCAGCTCCACAAATCTGCACAGCTCTGGGATCCATGGTGCAAATTCAATTGCACTCCATTTCCAGAAGAATCTAAAGCAAATACCCCTCTAGGAAATTTTCTCAAAGGAACACTTCATTCGGGATTAGAAAGAACCTCTGTGTCCATTATCAGGTCAGTCAGTAAGTGCAGATGGCAATGGAAGGCTACTTTCCAAGGTCAAAGTGTTTCTGCAATTTGGGAAGCTGACCATTTACAAACTGGGCAATGGTTTACAAAAACCAGAAAATCTAGAAAGATGTATCTTTCAAAGTAAATTCCAAACTTGTAGCAAAGAAAGAGCACCTGAATATCTACTTAACACGTAAGTGTGAACAGAATTAGATAATGATTAATTCAATTTTCTGCCATTATGAAACCCCATAATTTCGGATTTACTTCTCTAAGATATGCCAATTAGAAAGTCTTTAAGTACTTGCTCAGAAAAACTCAAACTACAATTTGAAAAGATGCCTAAAAGAAGAACAGCAGTGACCTCAACCATCTCACCAGGACCAAAATCACACTCAGCCAGAACCACTCTTGGTAAACTATTATTCTATTCTTTTTTCCAACAGGAAAAACAGTGCACTTTCTTATGGGTGCAGCAAACTATTCTAAATCTAAATGCAACAAACCAATTGTACAGTAATTTCACGAATACAAGCCGCAGCAATTTGACAAAAATTTTGGTGGAAACCCGGAAGTGCGGCTAATAGTCGGGGGTGGCTAATATGTGAATAATTTTCTGACATTTACAACCCCAGACGTGCCAGCCAGGGCGCTGAGCCAAGCACCGGCCAGTAAAAGCCGGCATTCCACGATTGTTACAGTGTTACTGTGTTGCCCTGGCTCCCTGCAGGCAGCACGGGGGGCGGGGAGAGAGGTGGGAGAGCTCTCTTTCCTCCTCTGCCGCGGTTCGGGGAGGACGGGGGGGGGGGGCACGCTGCCATTGCCGCGGCCCAGGGAGCCGACGGGGGCCCTGTGTCGCCATTGCCGCAGCCCGGGGAGCCGACGGGGGCCCTGCGCCGCCATTGCTGCGGCCCGGGGAGGAGGTGGGGTGCTTTCTCCGCGCCCGCCGCCGGCGCCACGGGTGCGGGAAAGCTCCATCCCCGCCCGCCGCCGCTGCCGTAGGAGCGGGGGAAGCTCCGTCCCTGCCTACCACCGCGGGGCAGCGCCGACCCGGGGTGACTGAGCCCAGTGGCAGCGGCGGCCGGCCCCGACCAGCAGCACCGGGCTGGGCCACCTGGCCCCGTCGGCAGCCCCTAGCGGGCCGAGCCTGCACAGCCTTAGCTCAGCCAGTAAACCCCGCCCTCCCGCGGTTCTGTTACTAATTGCACGCGGGTCCTCGCTGCGAACGACAGAGCGGCTTATATTCGGGTGCGGCTTATTTATGGACAAAAACCGAAATATTTACCAACACCCAGAGGTGCGGCTTATACTCAGTGAGGCTTGTATTCGTGAATTTACTGTATATTCTTCTCTATCAACTTCTCATGAACCAGATTTTTTTTAAAGTTCCAGAGTTAGAAAATGAAAGCTAGTTCATTGCAATTTTATACATTTGTAATTGCATAAATATGGTATAGTATAAAAAATAGGCTAATACTGTTATCAGAAAATCTCTGTGTATTTAATCTCTGAGATGTTTGCTGTGATATCCCTATTTCCTTACTTCCTGGATTACATCTGCAAACAGTACTTGTAAAGATCATATTATAAAATCTTGTATTAAATATGGTGGAAAGCTGCATTTTTTCCTACACTTCTACAATTTGCAGAGCGTGTGCACAGAACAGCCTGTACTCTACAACTATAATTAAAGGCCACATGTGGTCCTTAAACTAACAGAGAGGTATGAAACAGATTGACAAAATGAGAACAAAATAAAAGGTTTTTTCCTCTTTCTAGTGAAGAAAATTGAAAAAGTAAAACCCATTAGAAAACTTAGTGACAGGAAAATAAAAACACACTTCACATTCTCAGCATGCAAACTAGGGGACTTCTCAGCAGGCAAGTCTGAATTTCAGCCCACCTGCTTCTGGCATCTCTGGTTGGTAACTCACGGCATGATTTGCATAGAGAGCACTTTTACATGTGGATATAATTTACTTAATTCTGCTGAAGGTGTTGTAAAAACACACACATTACTGATCCGCTGTGAGCCCGAGCTCTCTCAGCCATTTGCTAATAAGCCACAACAGCTATGGGCAGGTGAAAGCTGGATAGAAATGTGGCAAATACATCTACAAGGACTCTTTATCATCCACTGTGCTGCAAGAAACCATGATTCAACTCCAGCAACAACATGTACATCCACATATAAATTTGAAATTTCTTCCTTTTACAGTGTATATTCCCAGATAGGGAAAGGCATAGACACAACCAAAAGAGTAAGACTCAAATATTTTAGTTTATTAATTACAACAACAATGAAAAAGCTGTAATTGTTCTTAGTGACCAAAGACCCTGAAAAGATAGGCAAGGTCAGCAGGCATGAAGGCTACATTTATATTAGGAAATGCTCTTGTGAACTGTCATGGGCACTATGGCTTTCTGGCATACAATGGGAAAGTCCACATCTACCTTAGATAACTCCTCCTGGCCTCTAAAACAGGACAGTTGTGTGCCAGAAAGCTATGCCCCAAAACGTGTCTGCTCACCAACACACCAGAGTTCAAGAGTCAGACATTGCTGTTCATTTTTGAGAAAGCCTTCACTGATGGTATCAGGAATTTCATAAGAGAAGAGAGTGCAAGATTCAAGCCAAACAATTATACATCGTTATTTGACAGTTCATGGAAAATAAGAGAGTACTTTCCAGTTCCTGTTTCCACAGGACATTAGCCCTTATGCTCACAAGTAAGTGGAGCAGTGGGGTTAGCACAGTTAGAAAGTTAATTTGCGATAACAGCACCAGCATGGTTGCCAGAAAAAATTACAGTTAAGTAAAACACAACTATTCTCACAGCTTAAGATGAACTCCTGGTCTACGACAAGGTAACAGACAGGATAAGAGGAAGATTAGCTGTGGATGTAGGTGCTGTACCCTCATGGGGATTCTGCTGCTCTTTTTCCATCCCTGCTCCAGAAGCCCAGCGGAGGGGAGCAGCTGAGCTACAGCCCATGCCCTGGGTCCAAAGCACTGGAAAGCATATTTGGCACACATAAACAATTGACATTTTTTCTGTCTGTCATGGTGAGCAAGTAATTTTATTTCTTCATTCATGGCATTCACACAAACCCAGAGAAATTTAATAAATCTGGTTAGAAAAATTTTTTGTTCCTGATCCCACCTATTTCATCATCTTTGCTTGCTCTCAGAGTGCTTCCAACTAATATATGTTTCCCCATCTTAAAATTTTTTAAACAAATTCAGGATATGTCAAAAGCTTATCTACCAAACAAAAAACAACAAAAAAAGAATTAAGAACTTACTGAAATAGATACCATCTTTTTCATGGGGCACCTGACCTTTCATGATTTGTTATTTGAAAAGCTAAAATTTCAAGGATGGCATTAAAACAATCAGGTCTCATCTGATAGCACAAAATGAATAAAATTTCCAGGTTTTCAGTATTACATTTAAAGCAGTTGCAACTCATTTAGCGTCTTCCTGCATATGGCACTGCTTTCTGCAAATGAATGGCTTGGAATGTTGCTATGTTGCAAAGTGCTTACAGTTTAAGATCAGATTATATTAATAGTATGCAGAATTGTATTTCAAAATGCATTTTTCACCTTCTAAAAAGTATTGTTGATTTAACTGAAACTAGGAGCAATTTTCTGTGATTTGAGGAATTTTTCATAGCTGTGCATGGATGACAGCACGCATCTCTACTGCTGGCACTGTCACTAATACAGCCTAAATGGAGACGAATACAGCTTGATCATTCAAGCTGATCTGTATTTTTCTTTGAACCAACAGAAGCTTTTGCCACAGCATTGCTGCAAACAATGTCACTTCTTTCCCTGATACAAATCATACCGCGTACATATTTTCAAGTATACAAGTTTTCTTACTTTCTGTTTCAATTATAGGTGATTAAAACATGCCGAGAAAACAAAACCAAACAAATACATGGAATGTTAGTTAGCTAGCTTTATGAAGTGTGCTTTCATTTTTTACTGCTAAATAGCTGAGAAAATTCTATGTCTGGATCCTTAATTCCCTGTAAAGGGGCATAAATATAGGCTTAAACATAATTATATTATAGCTAGAAGCTAACATGTGCAAGAGTGGTGTTATCAAAAAGAACTGCTGCTTAAGATCCCTCCACAATCCCAGAACTGCCCAAGAAAATGCAAATCTGTTCTCACATGATGTAAGAGACATTATTAAAAGGAAAAGGCATCTGTCCCAAAGGACACTGTTCCATAAAGGGAACTTTTTTATAACAATCCATAAAATATTTTAGGTCTCTCAGCAACATTTCTCGCAGACCAAAGCATTATATCATAGAACCATGATATCATTTAGGGTGGAAATAACATTCTTCCCATCAAATTTCAAACAAACAAATAAAATGAAAGCCAGTTCCCCTTTTTCTCTCTCTCTCTGTGTAGCATTTTGCAAACCAGTTGTTGTACCAATGCTGATCAGGGATTCATGGCCTGCATCAGGGAAACCCCAAAATCCTCAGCATCCAGAGGGGCATAATCATAGGGAACATCATATCGGAGAACATTAACACAGTTGTGCTTGGGCACCTAACCCAAAGACTCATTGGGACAGGCTGTTCTAGAGGGTGACCCAGAGCAGATCTGGTTTAGATGCTTTGAATCAGCAAACAGAGGAGCTTCTCTCTCTCTTAACAGACTGCAAAAAGCCCAGCCTTCAAAGCAATTTTGGGCCTCAAGTTGAGTGGTGGGACTGCCTCGCTTTGCATCTGTAAGTGATTAAGTTAGAACTATAACAAAATGACAGCTCCTAAGCTTAACATCTTAAGTTTAACAACAAATTTGAATGAAGCAAAAATTGTTTCATTTTCTCTATTTTTTTTCCCTATGTGTATTTTATCTTTTCTGGGGAGTCAGTCCTACAAAATTACAGACCTAAATGTCAAGGTTTATATAGATGCCTATTTCTTCATACTGCTTCAAGTCCATAATAAAAATATATATTTGAGTCAGGAATATGTCAAACAAATAGACATATTTTCATAGCTGAAGACCCTTGAAAATATATTAAATGTGGTTACCCTTTTAATTTAATGACTCCACATTAGATGTGATTCTATATGAAAACTCTGATGGAAGGAAAGCTATCCTTATTTTATGATAAAAGCCAACTTGGGATCACTCAGTATTGAAGCAGATTTATCTACATTTTTGTCTGTTAGCATCAATAGCAGGCAGAGAGGCATCTTCATCATTCAGACAAAACTGCTGGACCGTAAACCTACCCTCTTATATGCTGCGCTGTCTTCTCCCATGAAACTGCTCTAGGCATCTTTGCTGCCCACCGAATTCAAGCCAGTAATCCGGGCAGGACTGTCAGCAGAGGAATGCCGTCTTTTAAATGCCCAGAACAAGAGACAAGGCTCTCAGAGACAGCTGAAGCTGCCAGAACACCAGCTTCTCCTCCTCACCCACACAATGATGGCATTGTGCGGGGAATCCAGCCCACTACTCTCAGTCTCCCTTTCTGCAAACCCGGCTACAACAACGACTCAAGTCAGGACCAAAGAGCTGAGCGTTTGGTGACAGTCAGCCCCATAACCACTTGCACCAGCTGGATAAATCTAAATTGCACATTTTCAATGGAATTTGTTTGCGTGCTATCTAGCAACACCCAGAGACGAGGAGGGGGAGAAAAAAAGAAAGATCTCAGAAGTCTGTAACTGAGGTCATCAAACAACACAAGTAGATTCCAAAACCCACCTCTGAAATGCCATGCAGTTTACAAAATGGAAAAGTTGTAAATAAGCAGAATATTGTCAATGTACTGTTTTACAGATAAAAATATGGACTGTCTATGGAATTTTGCTTACGAAATACAAGTACACTGTGAAGATCGCTTTGATTTTGAAACTCTAATGCATACAGAAAGCCAATGATCAGCTATGAGGCACATGCACTTTTTTGTTTTGTGTAACACCCAGAAATAAACACAGAAGCACATTTTTGGGAGTGTTTTTTAACCATTTTGAAAGTCTCACTGCGGTTCACAAGTGCCTACTATGAAATACTCCATCTTCTAAAAACTTTAAATGCTTAGTATATCAACACCTGCCACAGAACAGTCTTCCTAGTACTACAGCAGAGTACTGAAGACTCCAGTAATGAATAAGACAGCAAGGTCACTAAAGTATTTGGCAAAGGATGTTAGGAGGTTGTTGTCCCAGGTACCTGAAAAAATAAGAACCAAGGATGACAGTGAGCCATCCTTGACTCACTGAGGAAGGGAGGACAGGAGAAAGCACCAATCCCATGTGAAAAGACCACAGCAATAGTTTGGCAATGAAGGTAGCCGAAGCCAGACTCTCATATCCTGAAGGAAAAATGACAACAGGTAGGGTAAAAAACAATACTGCAGATCAGAAATTATGTCATCATGACAGGATGTCTGAAAGAACCAACATTATAGTTGGTGATGCCACAAAGAGAGGATGGAAAGTTCTGTCTTCACGACTCTGAGTCCAAGGTAGCAGTGACGTGAGAAAGACAACATGCCAGGGAAGGATGGGAGGGGAGAAGTCAGAGATGGGAGTACTTTGGAAATCATCGATGGGTTGGTGGCAGCTGAGGGAAGACAAAATTTACAGCGCAGTGTTTCTCAAATTGAACATCACAAGGTCACAGTCACCATCCACAGCTCTCCAAGGGCGCCTGGCTAGAAGGGTCTCAATTAAAAATACACCTGTTATAATCAGAATAGTGCCATAATATCCCCCACTGGTCTACCATAAAAAGAGGTCAGTAAACAATGCTTTTTTAAATAGAAAACCAAAGAGCGGAACCTCAGGGAATGGCATCAGGAAGTGGATAAAGAGCCATTTAAGGAGCTATTGAAAAATCAGCAAGGGAAGAGTCCTGAAAGCCAGGAAGAAGAAAGCCTGATGAATTAAAGGCAGCCATCAACCCAAAACCTGGAGGACAGAAAACTGCTCCTTGCATTAGATGATTACTAATAATGATCACTGTGGCAGCAGCTTCACTGGAGCTCAAAGGAGAAAGGCAAAAGAGAAGGAAAACAGAGAGAAGACTAGAAGAAAAGCAATGGAAAGCTAGCACAGAGAAACCACAGATCAGGGTCCTAATGAGATAAATATGATGTGAGCAGTTTTCCATTTGTGTTTCCTTTGGACAACAAGACTGCCAGGAGTTCAAAGTGAAGGGTGAATGAGTCAGAAAGGAAAAAGGAAAAGACTCGAGAAAAGAACCTCAGAACAGAGGAAGGTGCAAATGCAGGAGAAAAAATGAGTGAATTTAAGATTTAACCACAGAATGGAGATTGCAAATTCGATGAAGAAAGAAGAACAGGAAACAGAAGTTAAAAAGGAGAAAACTGCAACATGGTCAGATGAAAAGAGAAAGAGATAGGCTGATATTTTAGTCTAGTTTCTTACGGAATGAGATTGCCTCTCCCCATCCTAACAGTTTCTGAATATGCTGGTCAGCTTCAGTGACAAATCTTGAAGAAAACAGAGCTCTTCGAAATTGCACGGAAATGTGTCTTCAAGGTAAATGGGCAATGAATTTGAGTTTCCTAACTACACAAAAGCCTGTAACACGAATTCTTCCTTATTATTTTTGCTCCCTTGATTTACCAGAAAATCAGCATGAAACTACAGCTCCATACTAAGTAGAAAACTTCAGTGAAACCCAGGCTCTCTAATAAATTTAATCAACTGAGAGTGAAGGCAAAGAAGAGAAGGCTTCTTCGAGCAGCAGTGCTCAGTTCTCAGTGCTTATTCAAACTTCCAAAGCAACTGGCTAATTTTTGTATGAAGAAGG
The DNA here is from genome assembly GCF_009819885.2 of Catharus ustulatus. Lineage (NCBI taxonomy): Eukaryota > Metazoa > Chordata > Aves > Passeriformes > Turdidae > Catharus > Catharus ustulatus. The sequence goes on along the minus strand of NC_046221.1, from coordinate 40,449,049 downwards.
CTGGAAAGAAAAGAGGTGCATGAAGAACTGATATTGAGAACAGAAGGTGAAAGAAGACTTGAGAACAGACAGAAGCCTGTATGGATACAGATCAGAAGTTCAAGGTGGTAGTTTTCTCAAGGTACAGGACCAACAGCTGATGACAGTATGAAAGCAAGTGTAAAGATGAAGGGAAAGTAAACCAAACAGTCAAAAAAGGCTCAAGAGAAAAGGGTAGGGTTCTTCGGAGAAAGAGTGGAAATTGATGACACAGGTTTCTGAGGTGGCCTCTGGTGTTGTGGTCTGCTGTCTGCACTCTGCTGTCATCCAGCTCACCACTTCTGTTGACCTGAAAGCTGAGACAACTTCCAACAGTAAATGTGGCACCTGACTGTCCACCAAAGGGACCAGTGGTTGATTCAGCAGCCACATCATGTTCTAGCATTCACTAAGGAATGTGATTCAATCCATGGAAGAGATTCTGTAAAACCTTAGTCCAACCTGTTGCAGAGCTAGCATCAACAAACCCAAATATTACCAGTCTCAAGCAGCTGAGTTACTACTTTGGAATCTTGCTGTTTCTCACAGAATAACAGGTTTTGTGTATAACTTATCATTTTTTCTTTTTCTTTTAACATCAGCTATAGCTAAGTGCTGAATTACCCCATCTTGCAAATTAGCAAATAAGTGAAGATAATTTTTTTGTTCTTGCTGAGTAATGGCGAACACATTACAAGATGGATTTCCTCATGCATTTTAACAAGTGAGATCTTGCTTTATTTATGAAAATGCTTTGCAGTAGGCCAGTGAAACTCCTACAGTGTGTTTTTGCATATTTTTCAAAAAGGATGAACTCTTAAGGGCACGTGACCTTTCTGCCATGGTCTGCAATTATGTCTGTGTTCAGAGGTAATGTGGGTGAGCAAGTTACACTACCAGCATTTGCATGTTAGTATCTGAGTATCTGAGTATGATGAGATCTATTTAAGGAAATCAGCTACAGCATATCCTTTCCATAGCTCTTCTTAACAAACAGTTAAATTTTAATAGTTTTATGGTATCTAAAAGAAAAAAAATACAGATCGAACTTCCAAAAGAAAACCTCAATACCAGAAAGAGGTTCTAAAACTGAGGTGAGATTAAGAAGGTACTTTAATTCAGTTTCTACAGCTATAAAACAGGGGGAAATCAGATTTCAATCCTTTAGTTTTTTGCTCTAATGACGCAAACCTAGGACTTTGATATTTTATGTAAGTACAAAAGGTCACTAGCATGGAAGAAGCTGAAGGTTCAAAGGATAAAGTAAAAATGGTTAACTACACACTATCTGAAAAATATATAGTTTCACAAAAATAAACCAGCAAAATGCCTTTTGTTAATTTATTCCAAGAACTTTATTTATATGGCTATAGCACCTGTCACATTTTCAGCATGCATTAGTACTGTACTAAACACTACACATCTATTTTAAGCTAAAGGATGAAAATCATAGGTCTTTTCTTTAACTGTTAAGAAAGATCACTGCACTAGGGTATGCTAACAAATTTATCTATGAGAGCATCTGCCCTATGGTACCATTCTTTACCATTTTTCACTCTACCTTCTTCCTTGCATGCATGGGAGTGCACACTGTGTGCACACCTCCAATTATTGCCACACAACATGGTGTAGCTGACATTGCTTCTCTGCTGGGTGTCTTCTCTTCAGACATTCTCTACTTTTGAGTGGTGTGTTTTATTACTGCATCCTATGGACAGTCATCAATTCATGCTCTGATAATCACAGCACTGGAAGGCAGCTGGCAGATGTGCCAGCAATGAAGTCTGACAGATTAAATTTTGCAAATACAAACCTGCTAATCCTCAAATTCCCAAACTGATTTGAGATTAGTTACATAGCTAGAGACTACACCAAAAATCTCCAGATGATCAGATCCTGTTCCCAAATTCCACCCCCTTAGTACAAAGAGGTAGAAATACACAGAAAAAAGGCCAAGAGCAGTCAAGGGGCACGTGAGATCTCAGGAAATATCTGACCTACAGATGTACAATGAAGACACAAAAAGTTTTCTGTTTATTCTTTGATTATGTCTACATCTGTGACCACATTCTCATGTGAGTCAGTACTTAAGGAAGTCCCTGAAAGACATATTTGGCAGAAGTTACGAACAGAATTAATTCCAAGAATGATGGTAATTTACTTGTCTTTAGTCATGAATCAGAATTAATTCATGCAAGAAAGTTACAGCTGTTTTTAAAGACAATCAAGTCACACCAAACTGCATTGCTTTATCCCTCTCCTAAGACAAAATGCAGCCCTATAAAAGGAAAGGGAGATGATGGCACTCACCTTACATCCCTCACAAGCACTGACACCATAGTGATATCCGGATGACTTGTCTTGACAAACAAAACAGGGCTTGTAAACACGAGGGGGTGGAAGTGGTGAAGGAGGGCTCGGAACAAGTTCCTCAGAACTGGTGCTCTGAGTTTCAACTGCTACAAAAGAGAAAAAAATAAAAATTGAATGATTCATAATAATTTTAAACAAATTACTATATATAACCATTTTGTAAGTATCAAGCTGGTCCATACCTTTCTTTCCATAATAAACATTAATTTGTCTTTCCTAGTAAAATTTAAAGGGAGATAAGCAAGGCAAATAATGACAGGACTACATCCTACAGCCTCAAAACTATATTTTAAAGTACTCAATAATTTAGATGTAAGGCATGAATCTTACCAGGCTCCCAAAAAGGACAATTTTGGGCTCGTGTTCTGGTTTTAGCCTACAGAATTGTATACCATCCATATGTGCAGGCTGGATATCAGCCTTTAAAGGGCAATTGTGATTGGTACCTAATCTTGGGAGAGTTTTTTAATCTCTTGCATTTTTCTACAAAAGGTAACACCGCCAGTATGCAATTCTGACCTAGCAGGATAGCAGCATATATCAGCATATATGTAAAGAGTGTGAGACCTGAAGTGAAAATTACCTAATCAAGTAAAACTAGCACAACCCAGCAATACTTCCTTACCTACCTTAAGACCTGTAACATCAGGAAAATTCACTGAGAAAAAGCTACTTATATATTATGACCCCCACATCCCTTTATTGCCTTAATATTTCTAGATGGTCATTTGTTTTGGGCCTGTTGAAAAGCCAGTAACCCCTTTCAGGGAAAGGACATGAAAGCTCTATGATGCAAGGTAAGACATGTGAACTACATCTTTCCAAAACATCTGCATTAGTTTTCTGTGATATGCTGTCATCATTCCTCACGTTTATTGTGGATGTGCAATACATTTTCATGTTTCACCTAGTCGTCTGCTGCTTCTCAGATAAATCCCTCTAACTTTTCAACAGATATACAAGAATGACAGGATCCATGAACTCAGATCTATCCAGAAATATTAGGCACTATCAGCAGAGCTAAATCTCCAGAGTACTAGCAGTAGGTCCTAAGGAATATTACTCAATGGAAAAATCTTAGACAAGATTTACTGTACATGATATTTTTCAGATTACAATGATGATACATTTGTATTAAACTCATGATTCATTGTCAACCCATCTGTTGCCGAATTCACAGAGGGCATCACAGCACATGAGGCAACTTCTGATTACTCATGAGAGAAGGGCCCCTTTCTGCCATTTTTCCTTGGGTTAAGCTAGTATCAACTTCAAGGACAGACACTTCTTGAGAAGAAAATAAATGCTAGAATAAAGTATTAAAGGCTCTGATGTAAGCAAAGAAAGACCTTTGTATTTTATTTATATATCTAACAATCAGGAGGCTGTGAAAAAACAGAAAACTAAAACAAGTAAAAACACATGGCTCCATAAATTGTGACCCTAAGACAATGTCCAGAACTATACTCATCCTTTCCAGTATTAAATAAACTGAACTTGGCAAACATCTATGTGTTCCTACCACACTGAGAAAACTTTAATGAAGCTTTTTCTTAATGAAAACTCATATGAGAATGATAATTTCTTTTCAACAGTAATTTTTGGTATTTAAGAGAGATAGACAGTGCTCTGTTATTGATCTCTGCACAGCCACCCTGTTTGAATCAATAATCTATTAGTACTTCTAAATTAAAGTTAGATTCATCAAATGCCCTTGAGAAGCCTCAGACATTCCTCGCCTTATTTCATGCTCGTACATGAATTATGGTAGCTTCCAATGAGTCTATGGAATGATCAAATTTTAGCTTTAAAAGACCAATACCAGCAGACAATGTGTTTTGTATTAGCTAATTCAACTCTCCCGGTCCATCTAAAAGGCAGTTTTTAGGCTTCCCATGGGAAAACAAGGTTGTGTCATTCAATAAAACAACTGTGCTCCTGCAATCCTTCTGTGATTTCAGTTTGGGGAAAGCAGCCTTTCAGGAATAATACTGATACACTTCTGTTTATTCATCAATTCATCCTAAACAAGCACCGGCATCCAATAGCTGTGTTCCAACCACAAATAGTATTGTACTCCAGAGAGGTCTGTCAAGCACTGCAGAAACAACAGGAGCTTGTGATACCCAGAAGAGATTATGCAACCAACTCAGTTCATAAATACACAACAGAGCCAGCAAGTGAAGTGTTGAAGGTACTGCTAGAGAATATTTTTCAGGACAATTTGAAAAAGTATATGCTAAGGAAAGAGCCAATGGAAATCAGAGGATCCTCCCTAAACATGTGTGCCACAGCAGATTAAAAGGACTTAATCTACTAATACTCTGTCTCTAGACAACTGTCTAGAGAGTTTGCTTTTTTGGTATATTTTTTGTTGGTAGATTTGGGGGTTCTTATTTGGCTTTTTTGGGGGAATGTTGGTTTTTCTGGGGTTTTTTTGGTGTTTGCTTGTTTTTTTGGGTTTTTTTTTTTTTATATAATAAAACCTAGCTTGGGCACATTCACTTTTGATCACAGGCAAGGTGTGCAGTTTTCTCGAGAAGGCCTGAACCCAGGTTCAAGCTATGATTGACTCTTACTCGAGTTTCTGACTTACTATTCTTCCTTGGATTTAGCTTTTCTAACTCTTTATTTGAAGAAGTATGCAATGCCTGTGAAGAAGTTCTGTGCAGGCATCTGTAGTAACTCATGCTCAGCAGGTATAAAGTGTTATTTTTGCAACATGTTGACAACAAATGGATGCATGACAGCAGAAGCTGCTTTCTCCTATGCATGTCTACACAAGCAACAAGGAAAAAAAGATAGAATGGGGGATGGAAAGTTGACTTTTCCAGAAGAAGCATTTTTAAAGTAGTCCTACAGTTTTAGGAAGAATTCAAGGGGAAAAAAAAGAGAATTAAAAAAATTCAACTTCTTTCCACGCCCTGCTTTCTTGTCCTGTGGGATGTGACATTTGAGGATCCCTACTCACCTGAGACAACAGAGCCTCGTGCTGTCACCCAACACCTGAATGCAGCTGAAGCATACAGGGCCTCTCAAACAATTGGTCACTTCACAATTCCTAAGATGTCTGAAATTTTTCTAAAGGTTAGATAAAGTAGCAGATAAGATCTTTAAAAGCACAGCGTGCTTTCTGAGAGCTAATTTACTGCCAGCTAAACCGTGTTGACAGATGGAGAAGGTATTTTATTTTGAGACCAACTAGAAGCAAGCAGGCACTGCAAAATGCTTCATGTTCTCCTAGAAGCTTAGATTATTAAGCTTGCATGTTAATGCACACTTTGGACAGTTGAGTTTTAAAAGAATAAGAAGTTGTAAAGCAAATGGCATTTCCTGGATAGCCTCAAGGGAATTTTGAATACTGAGCTCAGGGTCCCTGGTGGGAAGCAGCAATTTCAGTTAATTAGGGTGAATAGCAAAGTGTTGCATTTGGTCAAAACATTCTGTTAACCCTCATTTTTGTTGGCACCAACAAGAGTCTGGATTTTTTGCCTTTTCTTTTCTTTTTTTTTCTTTTTTTTTATTTTTTGTGAATTCACTGCAGGAGTGCAAGGCACTCAGCTCACATACATTAGGCAGAAAGTCAAAGGAAACGCCAAAGTTCAACTAAAGTACAAGTAATTAGAACCAGATTCTCTGCTGCTTGTATGGGTGCATTTGATTGTAGAAGTTATTTATAAGCCTCCAAACATTTGAAAAAATAACTATATACTGTAGATCATTTAATTTTTATGTCTCGTCTGGAAAAAAAAGTCTGCTTTTAATCATCTTCCAGGAAAGAGCCAGGAACTGGGAAAGTGGGTCTCAATTGTTTCAATACAAATTTCTCTCTTTCATGTGCCACATAAAACTATACTATAAAATTAAATCCAAAATATCATTGACTTTGCCCCCCTCCAATTTTTTTTTAATGAAAAACTTCTTTGAATTTGTCATGCTTAAATAGTTTGCATTGTTATGAGGGTTTGGGTTTTTTTAAACTCTTGTTTGGAAGACAGACAAGGGGAGAAGAAAAAAAAAAAGAGTGAGAGAGAAAGAAAACATTATCGTGGAGACTTGCCAGCCTTGACTTAGTAACCTGGCCATGACCCTCCAGCGAGTGTGTGTTTGACCCGGTCACACATGACTCTAGCTGCGTACTGTTGCTGGGTTATAAGTCCCAGATATTTTTACCATATATACAACAGGTGGGGATCACAGACAACAGAAAGAGGAAAACAAAGTCTCCCCTTGTGGGAAGACTCCCATTTTCTCCCTTGCAAAGAAAAAAGCACAAAGCAAAGAAGTTGTGCTACTACTTCAGTACTGGCACTTGCTGTGCTGGCTCGTAGTTCTTCCCGGGGGGTGGACGCACAGAGGTGGAGTGGGCTGAGGGCAGGAGGACTGAGGAAAAGGCTCAGGGGAAGCCATGTGCAAATCTTAATCAACACAGAACAAATTACCACAAACAAAAATCTTTCCTTATAGAGCTGGGTATGCACCAAAGTTCAGGAAGAAATGCTTTTTATTACAAGTGAACACAACATACCAGGATTTAAAACCTACAAAAGCTTCAGATTGAGATATTATTACCAGGATTTTCAGAAGTACTAAGAAAGTTTGTTTTCCACATTTGAGGGTTTCTTTTTTATTTATGCCTTTATAGTTGCACACATCTGCCTTAAAACTATGGTATTAACTGTATTTCTTCTATTTTAATACTTGGTTACATTTTTTCTAGCACTAATTATAATTAAATCATGCATCTGTACCAGACTGTCCTGAAAAAAAAGGGTGGTATTTTGGATGAAAGCCAAATAAACCCTCTAAAGTCTACTGGCTTGCATTTAGTCTGAAAAGGAACATTCTACTTTCAACAGGGACATCAGAAGATGAAACTCCACAATCTTCCTTCTTTTTGAGGGTGTCCAATCAAAAAAAGGATCCTTTTCTGTTATTTTAAAAGCTAATAGAGTATCTAACAGATTTCCACTATGTGCTGCTCAGGATTCCTACAGTACGATTTAAACGACAACAGAACTAGAAAGAGGTAAAGGTTACGGAGTTCAGAAGCCTGGTCTGCAAGGACCAGACTAAACTGCACACAAGGTCACCTGGAAGGAGTCTCAGACCCAGGGCACTTTGAGGGCCATGCAAGGGGCACAGGCTGCTGCTGCCAAAACTATCTCAGACAAGGTGCAAGTCCCGATAGGCACAGCTGAGTTGGCAGGAGTTCTCTAAAGCTCAAGTACTCTTGCTGCTACAACTCTTGTCAGCTAAAGAGCGATAGGGACAGCTGGCTTCTGTCCCGAAGCATCTGGGAGAAGAGGGGTCCTGCTGAACTCTGCCCTCTGCCTCGGAGTACAAGAAGCAGTGAAGCACACACTCTCTGATATCCTCACCCTAAATGAAGTTCCAAGTACAAATTTGGCCATTGCTCCACTGCAGCCAGACATACCATCAGGACAGCATTTTCTTCCCCCACCCTTCTGCATTTCATGCATTTAGACAGTGCACTATTTTGGGCAGGGCCTCAGAATGTACTCTACAGTAACTGGCGCTGCAGGACTTTCCAGTGATACTCCAATTCAAATAATGATAATGATCATAATCCTGCCAAGTCAAAAGATATTTGAAAGAATAAACCCTGAAAGGCCTCCACAGCCTTGCAAGGCAGGTCCTTAGAGTGCTTTCATTTTAACTATTGTACCATTTCAATGTTAAAACACAGACTAAATGTAAAATATGATTTAAAAAAAAAACAAACTTCATATTCAACAAATGCCTTTGCTGTGTACACATCAACTTGTATTTGTCAACTGACAGAAAAAAAGTGTTTACACTTATCTGCTGCATATTCCCCGGTTTAGAACTGGGAGAGAGAGCTGCATCATATTTTCCATCATGCCTTTCATCAAAATTGCCAAGTTTCAATTGCAAATCTGTAACGTTAACCAGCAGAGTCATGTAACATAAGTCAGTGGAGTCAGTGGATACTGATCTTGGCCACACAACAGGAGTATAGCCCTTTGAAACCTGTATTCATATCAGGTAATTAGGGCCAAGAAATAGATTAGTATCCTACTACCAGCATAGCAGAGCTTTCCAGATTTTTTTGCTCTAAGCCAGATGACAACAGCATCTATCTTCTGGTATTTTTCTGTTCTACCCTCATAATATAATTTCTGTTACTTAGCAGCTAACTTCTTCACAAATTTTATTATTCTCCCAAATAATCTCTATCTGTTGCCCACTGAAGAGTAGAGATTCTTTTGCAATATATCTTTCTGTTACAACACAATTTGGCTTCTTTATCAATCCATTAGTTAAACATGGCAATTTGGTCACTTGACTTTATGCTGACATTTAATAAAGCACTCCAGGAGCCCCACCTGCCAGCATATCTTCCAGAGTGACATTCCTGCACAGATTCCCTGAGTGACTCTTCTCAGGCCCTGCTGTCCCTGGCCACACAGCAACACCAGCACAGCTTCTGGTTCTGCCATACTTAGCAGTATAAAACGTCCTTTTCTCTTCTGCTTATCTGATCTGCAAGCATGGTCCCTGCCACTCCAGTACGTGAATAACTCATGAGCATTCATATTTTTACCTTTGTAACACCTAAGTGAGATAAGGGAAGAGCTATTCTTACTTTACAGATAGGAAACAGAAGCACTGACAGTGAAAGGGCTTTATTTGCTTGCATCATAAATTTCTAGAAAAATGCAAGCAGTACCCAACTGGGATTTTCAACAGCAACTGAGAACCTAGCTGTCTACAGCAATAAGCAATGTCCTCAAAATACAGCCTTACATGTCTTGCCCTAGGTTTCACATGGGATACGTGACAAAGCAGGGAACTCTGTTAAGTTTGTGCTCAGTCCCTCTATTGCAGGGGCTCTGAAGCACCCCTAAGTCCGCTCACTTACTGCCCACTGTCAGACAGGACAGGGTTGGGTGCCTCCTGCCTCCAAGAGCCATTGCTGCTGCCAGCAGGGAACTCAGGAGAGATGATGAAACCTTGCATTCATTTTCTGATCTCCACAGCCAGCTGAGAATAAGCTTTCTTAGACTACCATCATATATACAATTACACAAGAATGCCCTGGCAGGAAACTGACTTGAGAGAAATCCTAAGTCTCCTGGAGGCCACACAGCGGCAACTGTGCATGTGGACGCTGTGAAACACATGGGCATAAGCAACATCAGAAACTGCCAAAAAATCCTCTACTCTTCACTGTGCTGTCCAAGCCTCACACACCAGCAAGATGTTAAGTCTAAATCTAGCAGGTTAGTCTTATAAACTGAGTACATATGACCTGAAAATCACCAATACATGATCAGGTATTTCTGAAAGAAAACACCCTGAAAAGCCTTTGTCTGAAACTGCTGAATCTTTTTCTTGTGTCCCACAGGAACACACGGGGAGCTGACACTGCAACCACTTTTGGTGATTCTCCCAGTAGAGCCACAACTTTCGGCAAGTACATTCTCTGCACAGATATTTGCTACAGTTGCAGTAAAGGACAACGAGGAGGCTGCAGCTGCTCCGTAGGTTCGCACTTTCTGGTTCTCAAGCACCAGCTCCACTAAACCCTGAAGGTAGTATGTATAACTAACATCACCTTTTCAAAGAAAATTATACTGCTTTTCAGGTTGATTTTTTTTTTTAACAGTTATGTCAGCAAAGCAGATCTGCATTTGGGTTTATGTGTCCGTATAACCAGAGAGATGTATTTACACCTGAGCAAACGTGAAAAGCAGAAAGCTTGTCAGGATTAATTACATCAGGGCCAAGAACTGCATCTGGTTATACCTGTGTTACTCTCAAGACAGCGAGACTTAATGACGTGCTAGTAACTGAGAACAGGAGCGTCTTTTGCTAAATAAATGGCCAGGCAGACACCATGAGTGAGCCAGGGTGAAAGTAAGTGTAGAGACAGGATGGCCGCAGGGTTTGGCAGGCAGAGTTTACAGGGCAGCAGCTCATCACTTTGTATTAGGAGCCTACCTTCGAAATGAAAAAGAAAACATGTTAAATGAAAAAAATAAATCGTATGGAAAACTGAAGAAAAACATCCGAAAGATGCTAGCTCTGTAGTTTTTTCAGGTCGGTGATTTTCTGCCTGTCCATTACCATGCAAAACCACATCAGTCTCAAGTGAAAATTCCACATTACTGTAAAACTGAAAAATAAGATCTTCCTTTAGGAAAAAAAAAACAACATAATTGCACCATTATTTGCATGAAGTTCAGTTTTCCTTTGAAAATGAAATTTTCTCACAATTCAGCCCCTGGATGCTTTGCCTGTTAATTCCTATGATCAGACCCTACGTGAAATAAAGTGGCATAGGCAAAAAAGAGACACAAATGTAGAGAGGATGAGAACTCTGATCTCTTTATTCTTTATTTATGAAAAAGAATCCTATTTCTGTGGCCTATTGATACAAAAGTGGAGTAACAAATTCAGTGCTTTCCCTACAGGATTAAAAATTTTAAGAAAAGGTCCACTGTAAGGAAAGAAACACTTAAAAATAAAAGGAGTCTGATTCTTTTTTTTTTTTCAGCTATATTTTACATTGTTGCTACTCCACTGATTCCAAAAAAGACCCTTGTAAACATAAATGGGAGAAAACCCAGATCTAGTATCATCAGTAAGAAATGAAAATTCAACAGCAATGAAATAGTTGGAATAATCTCTACACACATTCAGACATTTTACTAAGTCATAAAGTCTCCATTTATAGTTATTATATGTTTTATAGTGTTTTGAGGATTTTTAAGTCTTTTCAAGTATTGAAACAGAATAATTCAGAGTATTATTCTAAAGGAATGATTTTATTCTTCAAAACTCACCTCCTATCCAAGCTGGTATTAGTTTTTGGTATTACTATATCTGCCAAATAAATTTTTTATTTTCTATATATTCAACATATCTTATGACACTATTCATCCTGACTTTTTGCTGTGGCTTGAATCCAGCAAGAAAAAGAGTTTTTTAATATCTTTAATCATGTAATACTATTACACAGTTGTTCAGTGCCACATGGACAAAATAAAACTATTGTGCTCTCTTTGAAAATGCCATAAAACTGACTTGCTGTGCAATATTTTACATATCATTTCATTTCTCAAATTTTAGGACCATTAGTTCAGAACATTTTGATCTTAAAATGTTTTCAAACCTTAAAATTAATAGAGTGACTCAACAAGAGCCAATTCAGTGATCAAAACTACTTCAAGTTAGTAGGGTAGCAGTTAAAATGCTTATCATTACAATTAATTTGTATTACAGCCACACTGCTGGATATCACTAATTGATTTATATACCCTCCTTTCTATAGCCATTTACAAGGGCAATTATGAACACCATCACATATGTTTAAATGGGTTACATTAGAACATTATCTAGAAACTAGACTGCTGAGCCTAAAATCCTTAAGACCAGGTAAATTCTTCATTAATGGGTATGTTATAAACTCACTACAAATGGCCTATAACCTCTTAAGGCAGCACATGGTGCTAATATTTAACTTTTCATGGGCAGTTGGAGGTTGGCTCCAATGATGAGCTCCACCACTATCTTTAATTGTTTTTAAAATTGCATATTATAGGCAGCAATAAACACAAATTAGTATTATACCATCCACTGCTTTCTGCGAGGCATGGTTTCTATAAACAAGTTAAAACGCATACATCTGTAAATAATAAGTGTAAGTATGCTGAATTTAATGAATAAGGGCACTAAAAGAAATTGAACAGTAGGGGTTCAGCAATTAGAGTAACTGCCCATTTTATTAAAAATGTATTGTTTCCAGCTTTCACTTTAGAAGGCTTTTATTGCTTTGCTAATTCTAAGTTTTGATTTCCTTTGAAAAGGATATCTAATTCCTTATTTTTCTTTGACAGCCCTGTCACACTGCACTTGCCTTTTTTACAAGGCAGTGGACAACTGGGATGCTTTATATCCCCTTGCTTGGGATCTCACTCTCGAGCCCTCTCTGCAGACCTTTGGTGTTATGCCACCCAGAGGTATGCTTCCTTATCAAGTAAGGTTTCATGCCACAACGAAGCTGGGATGAAACCTGCAGAACCAGCACACCCCAGGCAGCCACCCTTCGGCCCTTTCCCAGAGGTTACCAACACTGGCAGAGTGGGGAGGGGAGGAGCACACTCCCAGCTTCCCAGCCATGCCCCTGCAACCCAGGGCCATTTGCTGAAGCTGGCAAGGCTCAGGCCATGAAATGGAGCCACGAGTTTCCTGCTGCCGTTCAGCAGCAGCCGGCTGCAAGAGGACAGGGCAATGTGTAGACTGGGAGAAGCAAAGGTAGCTTCTCAAACCAGGCAGATTTCCCACTACGTCTCTCATGCCCCAGCATCACTTCAGTGAACCCCTGGACTACCCTTGCTTGTATATGTATGTTTTACCTCCATGTAGCTCACTTTCCAAGTAAGTGTTAAGATTATTCCTTACACTAGCTTAATTGCACCCACGTCGCTGGTCTGTGGGGGTATAATTAAAACAATCCATTATTTCCATTTAGACATGACACAATAACAGGAAAAATATGGCTTTCATCACTTGAGCTTATCTGCAAATAGGACAGTCAGACCAAAACTTGACCTTTCTAACATCCTACAGCACACATACATTTGCAACATCTAAGACCAAAACAGGCACAAACTCTGTCCTGCTCCATCCCCTCAGCCTGTCAGACTAGGACAGTGCAGTACTAAGAGCAGTTCACCCCAGCATTTCTGATGCTAAAATAGGTAATTCCAGTTTATGGTATATTTAAGAACTTTTTGAGAGAGCAAACAAAATATTGAGTTTACCAAGCTACAATGCTCACCCGAGCAGAATGTCAGTATTTTTTAAATTTAATACCTGCCAGACTAAAAATGTAGCACAGTGGGGAAGGTAACATGGAAACTAAGACACAAAAAAATTTCCTTTCCTTGTAATTCACAGCACCTTGGTATTGAGTTTATAAAGTATTTTGTTCTGATGTTTTGTTGGTTTTTTTTCTCCTTATAACTTTCCATCTTTATAGTTAACATGGCAAACATCTCTCTACCCCTCTCACAGTAGGTCCAGCAAAAGCTGAACTCTGGGAAGGAGCGTAGTGTCCCAGAGCCAACTGCTGGCAGTTCTCTTGATGGTGGCTCAGAGCACACTTGCACACTCTGCCTAGAAAATCTAAGATCAATAAAATAAGACATCCACAAGAGCCTGGAGACAAGATGAGTACTGTGACTGGAGAGCACACTTCCCAATATTGTTTCCCTATTCTCTATCTGCAGTAGATTTTCCTAATAAGTGCTGGAGTGAGGAACACTTATAATTTTACCTGAATGTTTTACTATTCAAAATGTGCACAAACTGTACTTCAGGAAAACACATATGCGCTAACAGCATTTCCTAGTCACCTAGTCTTTCTAATTCAATACCTACCTTCAGCAGTGATTCTTTTTTTTTCCAGATAAGTTACTCACAACTGGCTGCAATATCCCTGCCTTGCAAACAGGAAAAACGTCAGCCATACTTTATATAGAATATGACAAAAAGAAAGTACTTTGTTTCCAAAGAACTGAAAAAGTAACATTCAGCCCTAGTAGCTGATATCCCAGGAAACTTAAGGCAAAACATACTCTGAAAAAGTGAAGCTACTTTTCCCCTATGAGGTTAAAATCCAGAAGATTTCTGATTACTGTGCTCTAATAATTTTAAAATGTCTGTATTATGAATATCCACTATTACACTATGCTTATAATTATGTTTCATAAAACATAACCTTTTTTAGGGGGAAAAAGCCCCGTTTTCTGCCATGTTTGAGAGAGTTGGCCATTATTTTCTGAGAAATTAGGCTAATATCTACAAATGTTTTTCCAGTTGTCACAGTTCATTCAATGCAATCTTCCCAGAGTTTCTGAAGGACAGCTTTAGTGCCTCTGCCAATATCCCAAGGATTCTGAAGACACAGCAAAGTATTATTGCCAACACACCAAGGCTATTAAGAAATGTAGATAACTGTAAAACTGTCTGTAAGACTACCCATTTCACTTGAGGGTCCAGGAAACCTCTAATCTGTGGCACTACTATTTCACTGAGTCACTGTGACAAGGCAGAGTGGTCATTTTAAGCAATTAGTAAATTAGTAAAATCAGTGGTGGAGGGCTGTTGGTTAGAAATCATTGCTTGTAATTTCTTAGTATTTGCACAAGTCTGACAACTGCAGAGCTGCACAGAGTTGCCCCAAACTGTAATATAAACTAGGCAAGCTTTCCACAGAGTAAGTCCAATATGCTTTCCCTTATTTCCCATTCAAAAGTCTGATTCTGTTTTTTTTTCATTACATGGACTTGTCAGAAATTTTGGAAAATCTTCTTAGTTCTTTTCCCACACCTTTCCCACCAGACACAAGCTTGTCATCCAAAGATGGCAACCTATAAAAACAGTAATTTAAAAAAAGTGTAACCTGTGAGCTCAAGGAATGCTCTCTGAGCAAACTCACCATTGACCACCTTACCCTAGGACCAGACAATCCCAGTGGAATGGGAGCACATTTTGGAAAGCTCTCATACCACCCAGGAACCGGGAGACCCTGCTGTTTCATGGCACCCCCGGCATTTGCAAACCAGTTTGCCTGATCACTGCCTTCTATTGTTTCCTGAGATAAGCAGGGCCCCAGTGAACAATTAGAGCTTTCAATAAATAATCTGTAAGCACATTCATTTGATTTACTGTTATTTGATACAGCAGTTAGTTTCAATGGGGCAGTTACTATTGATCACTTAAAGTACTGCAGACAAACATGAAACACTTCCAGAACTCCATGGATTATTACTCTTTATCTGCCACTCATCTGAGTTACTTGTAATGGTTGTGAAATTTAAAATCAATAACAACAATTAGCGTTTGTTATACTCTGAGGAATGAATCATGTGAAATATGTTTTGTTACTAAAATGAAATGCTGGAGAGCTTGCAAATAGGAAAGACTCATGTAAAAAGCTAAACTCTAAAGTAATTTCTCTTGGTATTAGAATGTCCAATAAAGCAGGTAAAGAAAATTAAAAACAGATATTTTAAATGCACACAGAAGTATACACACAATTGTAAAAAGGTATTGGTAGGATTTTCAAAGGAATAAAACTTTCAACAAAACTGCTGAGAAAGATGCACCCAAGTTTTCCTTAGAAAATTCCACTACAAGTCCTACAATTTCATACTCCTTGACCTCTACAGGAGTTTTGGGTTGTTAGTCATTGCAGGACTTGCTCTTATGTAGATAATTAAAGATACAGGAAAAGCTGTGACTCTTCCAACTACCTTTTACTGAAGACAATCACCCCAAAAAAGTATCTAAGAAATTAATTCAAAATGAAATTAAAGTTGGAAACCAATTTTCAGGTACATATGTCGGACAAAACTTTCTCTCTTCAGATCCATATAAATAAGTGTACCTAATTAAATGGATGGGAATAACAGTATTTTGAGATCTCTGCTAAAGTAGTAATGCTACATAATTAAAATGCAAAACAATAAGAGAAATATTTTATCACTAAAATGTAACCAGAGCTCTGTGTGAAATCATCCATTCAGAAGACTTGTTTTTTCATCAATTATTTGTTATTTATCTGATGTAAATATAAGAAGGTCTAATTAAAATGTATGACTCCTTATGCAGCCTCTTGTCATTAAGACCAATGAAAGCACTCTGAAGACCATAATGAAATAATTATGTTGCCTTTAAGAATCCTCTTCAACAACACATGGTAGTACCACACTAAATTAAAACATCAGGAACTAAATTTCTCTTGCATCTATTTCCATTTTCACTAATTATACCCCCAAGCTTTCCAATAGACCAGGCCCTAAAATTCTTTTGAAGCTGAAACAGCCTAAGGAATAGCAACCTTTTCATAGTAATGGACTTTGAAGAAGAAACAAAGGTAACACAGCCCTGGAAGGATTAATATTTCAAATAGAGTTATCATGTGAAAATATGTGTTTATTTGAAAAATGGGGAAAAGATTGTTGATAAAAAGCCAAATATGTGTTCCAAGGAAACCAATACTCTGATTTAATCTCATTTAATTGCGTCACTCCTTCCTAACCTCTTTTTGTCAGAGTATTTTCTTGTTCTGCACAGAAATTCAAGTTAGCAAAAGCATAACAAACACAGTACTGCTGGGCAGTGGCAGTGTACCATGCTGTAACTGAGCTCTGCTTTCACGTTTTGGTGAAGGTGAAAACAGCCCCTGTGAATAATTGCAGTGTCCACAAAGGACTCCATTTCAGGGAGAAGCGAACAGCTATTTGCCCAAACTGCCTCCAGACATGCAATGCATCCTAACACACAGCTCATGCTTTAACCACAAAAGTCTTGCAGGACCTCACCAAAACACAGAGAAAGGAAGGGATTCAGATAAGGAAGAGAAAAAAAACAAAAAACCACAGAAGGATATGAGTCAGCTCTGACTTCTTGAAGGCAGCTGAAGGCTTCTTTTCAAAACTTCAGGAAGATAATGGATCCTGCTTGGTATGGTGTCAGATAAGTGAATGTGGCAATACGAACAAAGCATAGAAAGATGAGCAGTTCACATACCTAACCTGCATAGCATGTGACTAAACATGCAACTAAAAAACAGAGCTGGAATGTGCTCTCCAAATGGAGAGAGGAAGGCAGAGGTTCACTAGGGGATGAAGACTTTGGAAAAGTAGCTTGCCCTGTTAGCCCCACTGAGCAAAGACACTGAAAGACATAGGTGATTTGCCATTTGTTCTGCATTTTACACCTTAGTGTTCAAAGTGTGGAGCGAAATCAGAAAGATCTTTAGAAAGTCCAAGACTTTTCAGATAACCTCTAAGAAGGATTTGACATATACCCTCATCCACTGACTAATAAAATTTCTTCCTCAGCTGAAAATGAAAAGAGGAAACTCAAACCACAAAGCAATGCTAAGGATTACTCTGAAAGATGAGGAAAAACCTCCTCAGATCAAAAGTTGAAAGGCAGTAGCATGAACAATGGCTTAAAACCAAAGGAAGAACCCCCAAGCTCGGACCTGATTTTAACAACAAAAAAGTTCACCCATGCGTGGCATTTTAGCCAGTCCTTTCACTAGTGCGCTAAGCCAAAACCTGCAGGCTGGTGGATCAGTGAGGGTGGATCTCTGTGAAGGAGGGAAAGTTTGTAGAGAAGTTAGGACCTTTGATTAGAGCAACCCGGAGAGGAGAGCAAAACCTCGAGAGAGAGGCAAGCTTTTGGGGGGCACAGGCGTTTCCCTGCGCCTCACCCGAGGTCCTGGGGGAAGCATCTGCGTGCAGATCCACAGCCCTTGCCCAAGGGGAGGGCTGGGTGTCAGGTATCGCCAGATGGCACTGTGACACAGTTTTCCAACTCCTTTTTCTTCACGTGCGAGTGAACGTTCAGTCTTGGAAAGACAGGCAACCCTGGTCTTCTTGTGAGTTTTTGAGTAGATGAGGAATTAAAGTGGCAGGAGAGCCTGTTTCCTGCCCCGGGCTCTGCCCACGGCAAAAGTGCTGGAGGCTCTGAGACCCCCAAAGCCAAGGCACAGCTGCACCGTGCCTGAACACCTCTGTCCCAAACTGGTATTTGTGAACAAGTGAAATACTTAAATCAACTCAGGTGCTGTTACATTCACTTATCATGCAAGAACCTAGAAATCCTCTTGGTAACAGTCACCAGCTGGCAGAGGAGTGATTCTGGTACAAGACTGGAAGATGAAGGAACTTCGTAGGAGATGAAATACACAACTCTATATGATGTGCTGCTGTGTCATCAGCCAGCCTGGCAGAGAGGACCAGCAGAGTGGTTTAATGCCCACTTCAGGAATTACCTCAAACTGAATTCAGATTTAAAAAAAAAAAAAAAAAAAAATTGCAGGATTCAAGAGCCTTTTTGCATTGTTTAACTGTTTGGGGTGGGTTTTTTTTTTTTTTGTTAGTGGTGTTTTTTGTTTGGGTTTTTTTTGGTTTTGTTTTTTTTTTGTGGGGGGAGAGTTTTGGTATTTTGGTTTTGGGGAAGTGGTAATTGAACCATTTTTTCCACTGTTTCTATTGGCTTTCTATAATCAAAGCACCCACTGAAGGATATCTGTGTTAAATCAAAATGTGTTTTTTGTCTCCAATTGGTGCAACACTGGTCAACCTGTTTAATTGTTCCACAGCACTGCTATGCATCTCTAAAAGAAGAATGATACTTCTTTTTAAGAAAAGTTGTTAGATGTTCATTGTGCTGAACATCCAGCACAGTGACATGAACTTTTACTGATATTTCCTAAAAGTACATAAATACACCAAAGGCTCACTGATACAACCACTCTGAAACTCTTATTAAAATCGAGGGTAGAGGGCTGAGTGCATTTAAGTGCTTCACTAGATAAGGCTGTAAAAGACAAAGACATCCTTAATTTGTCATTTTATTGTTCAAAAATCCTTGCTAAAAATACAATGTGAGCCTAGAGAAAAATATTATGGTTCAATGGAAAGAGATCCTCCAAACCATTAAAAGAAACTAAGCGGTGCTACAAAATATCTTTGCTGTGAGACATTTCTCTGGTTTTTTTCTTAGGGCATGCACTTAGAGGGTAAAATGTAAGGCACTGAAAGTGCATAAAATGGAAATCCTTCCAAACTATGGATGGACTCTAACATCATGTCCTTAGCGGTGAAGATCCAGAGCACTCTGAGAATTTATAAATACTCATTCAAGCTTTAACCTATTAAACCTATACAAGTGTCGCCCGCATGTGTATATTTAACTTACATAGTTTTATAATATTCAGTTTATATATGGTATAAGCAGGCAAAAGAAAAATCACCTTGTCCAAGGGGGAACAGAAGGTATGTTATATACTTTGTGTCTAGGATTCTTTAACACAGACTTGCTGGATTATATTTCCATCTCTCTTAACAAAAGTATTTGAAGAAGCTGCAAGGCTCAAACAGAACACTAAAAGAAAGTGGGGTCAGTTATATAAGGGCTAGCACTAGTTTGTTGAAAGTTTTTTTCCTACCCACTCCCAAATAAAGAGACAAAGAAGTGAACATTGTGGGAATGTGTTTCTAAACCACATGATATCCTTATCAGATTGTCATGTACAAGGGAGGTTCTCACACAGGGACCCCATGCTGGTGAGCTGACCTGTCACATGATGCAAGTTCTACACTCCTATTCAGATTACTAAAATGAGCTGAAGAAAGCTAGATTTCCCCTCCTCCCTCCCCCCCCAAATAAGCAAAATGCACAGTGACCAAAGTCATATTAATTCGCTGCCACTGAGAAAGCAATCCTGAGCAGCAGCAAATGATAAGTGAGTATATGAAGAAGATAATCTAGCTATTAAAATCTATACCACAATTAATATCTGCTGAGCAGACTTTATCACAGAGAAGCAAAGAGAGAATCAGAGAAACCTGTGAGTCAGACAAAATACAAGGAAAAAAACTCAGTTGATTTGTAAATTTATGGAAAGATAGTAATATATTTTTATAAGCAAGTCCTACTTTGTTTTCACTGTTGATGTTGTGAACACTGTCATTGAATTACTGATGTAGTTTGGGGGAAGTGGAACAGTCCTGTAAACATTTTTAATATTAAATGAAGGTTTTAAATAGTATTTGAGCATCCAAATATATGGCCTGTTTTAAAAAATGCTGAGGGAGCTCCTAGATGCTCAGCATATTTGGAAATGAAGCCATGAAATGTGGATTTAGGATGCTAACTTTAGGCTACTGTTTCTGACATTCTTAACACATTTGCTCATGCAATGAAAAATTAATAAAATCCCAGACCTTAGATTATTTTTTAAAAGACGGTTTAAAATCCATAGTTTTGGATGCAAGTTGTTTTCAGATTACAATTAGGAGGAACAGCTAAGATTACTGTGACCAAAAAACTGCATAGAATCGTTTCCACATTGTATCAGTTTGTTCCTTTTATACCTGGAATATGGTTCTCATAAAAAGGTGGCAGCAGTAAGGCATTACTCCAGGTTTGCCTGCTAGAAAATCCAGTTTTGTTACCCTTCTGTCTGTACTTTTTCCTGAAGCACAGAGAACATGATTATTTTGTTACTTTAGAATAGTTTTGAGCATTTTGAGGCTTGTATTTTTGTGGTTCCATTTGGTTTGAAAGGGCTTGGATTTCAGCAAGAAGTGGCATGGGTCACAGTGCATGGGGACAGACTTCATGCACATGAGCAAAGGTCAAAATCAATCATAGCTTTGTATTTCCAGGCCTATTACTTTTGGCAGTTTACCCTGCCAGAAGGGGCTAAAATATTTGCCTCCCAAAAGGAGTAAACATCAATAGGGGGCAGGAATATAATCAGTTTCTCAACCACTCGGCAATGAGAAATGAGGGTAAAGGAACCCCTCCTCGCTGCAGCCACTAAGCCATCTAAATGTTAGATGCAACATTTTCAGCAAAAA
The DNA here is from genome assembly GCF_009819885.2 of Catharus ustulatus. NCBI lineage: Eukaryota > Metazoa > Chordata > Aves > Passeriformes > Turdidae > Catharus > Catharus ustulatus. The sequence goes on along the minus strand of NC_046221.1, from coordinate 40,428,218 downwards.
GTTGAAAGATTTCACAGCAGAGTGACTTGAAAAGGACAATAGGCCTATTTAGGCAATTATATTATGCAGGCTTTGTTATTAGGCAGCCCTGCTCAGCCCCAGAAAGTCTGGATAATCAAAAGTGTCCAAGTACAGGAAGGGGAAAAGTACAACCCCACCCTCCCGCACAGCCGCTGCCAGGACCTCTGGATTTGAAGGGTAAAGTCTATTTATCGAAGTTCCTTGGCCATTTTATACATCAACTGATATCCTTCCTCATGGGGCTGCGTGCTACAGCCTAGCAAAGCTCTGGAAAGCCCTCTGAAACCACAACTAATTTGGCCCCAGCCGCCCGCCCCTGTAAATTCACTGCTCAGAAGCTGCTGCCAGCCCCCCAGGCAGAAACCGTGAGGGGAGAGGGATGCTCCCCCCCGGCTCGCACGCATACCAGGGCCGGTCCCCACGGCCAAACAGATCTGGAAACTCATCACAGCTGTGCTCTGCTTTTGAGGTCTCAATAGGACGGGGCACAGCGTGGCCGACCGCGGCAGACAGCAGTCCTTGCGAGCACAATGTCCCTTTCACAGCCCCGCTCCCAACCCTAAATGCTGGCTGTGTAACACAGCCGCACTTCATCGGCCGCGTAAAGGGCGGTATATAAATTAGACCTGAGCAAAGCCAGTCACTTGGCGCGTTTCGGGGAGGTGGGACCGTAATCCGCCGAGCAGGGCGCCTCGCTCCCCCGAGCAAAGCCCCTCGGCTTGGCCGGGCTGCGGGGCTGGCGTGACGCACACATGGTTAACAAAAACCGCTCAGCAGTAAGTAGGGATTTAACTGGATGTGAGGATGACTAACTTCGCTGTCTGAAACACTATCTCCCTCTTTCAACTCCTTAACTTCACCGTAACCCTCTTCAAGGCATCGCCTCAGAAGCCTGGCTTTGTTCTGACAAGTTGCACCTTTGCTGCACAGACTCATTAGGCAAGCAGGGAGTCACCCAAAGATACATTGCTTTTCCTCCAAGCTTATCCCACCCTGACTTCACCACCGAAAGCCTCTCATCATTTTTGTCTGCAGGAGTTTTTGACAGTGGTGCGTGTCCATTAGAGTTTTTCTGTGCCAGCAGCCAAATCTGACTAACTGCATCACAGTCTATGTATAGTTTTTCCCCTTTCAGATATTTTGGTAGAAAAATATCCCCACTTTTTTTTTTTAAATGAAATGATCAGAAGCAAACTTTTTTTTTTTAATCGCATATTTCAGAGCATTAAGCTAGACGTATAAAAATTTAAACAAAGACTCTATCCCTTAACAAATCAGTCCTAGCCATTTAGCTGTAAAGTTTATAGATGAACTTCAAAGAAAATAACCTGGTTCAAACAGATCTTGCCTTCTGGGCACTAGCAAACACACCTGCAGCAATCTGATACTTGGGAATGCAGATTACAAGTCCTTCACTTCAAATTGTTTGTTTTTTAATTCAGAAAGATGAAAGAAAATAAAGTAGTGAGCTTTTTTTTCTTTTCTCTTTTTTTGTGGAACACAGATGTTTCCAGTGCTGGCAGGGAATGGGAACCTGACCCAAACATTGCAATAATCCAAAATTCTGAAGGAAAACGTATGCTTTCAGGAGTCCCATCTTCATGAACTTTCTGAAAGTTAATACCTGCCAGCTCCTCTCTAGGCAAACACTTCCTACCAAACTGAAATAACAACTGGGTACTATGAGAGCCTCAACATCTCAGTGTGTTCCACTGCCATGTCCATAACTTTTTACTTCATCAATTTTTTTATGCTTCTAACCCTAAGGAAATGCAGTAGGCAGTAGTCATCTACTTGATATAATTAGCTGAAACACTACATAATGCCAAACAAACTTACTCTTGTTTTGGGCCCGCTCATTTGGTTTTTTGCCTGTTTAATTAATGAAGACTAATGAAGACTTTTTAATAGGCTTTTCCAAGGTCAGATCTCCATTCTTTGCAGCTCCTCTCTCAGGACCTGTCCTGTTCCCACTTCCGCAGTATTTAGTTAGCTCATGTTTCACCAAAAGTTACTGGTTCTCTCTCAATATTTGTTGCCACTGCACTACGAGAGAGCAGAATATTCTAACTTACTTAAGAAACTATAAATTACTCATTCTTTCAATCTTAACTCTTTTGTCCTCTTAAGAACTATCCTTGTCTAATTTAATTATACCAACCTGATTTTTATCTTACAACAAAAGGCGCGAGAACAAATTACGATTAGAAGTGCAGTTGGTTCTAGTCTCATTTCTGAGTCCACGATTTTCTTTGCAAACAAACAATCTCATTTTAGATCTACAACAATATAACTGGAATCACATAAAACATAAACTCCTATGAGTGCAGAATCAGGGGATTTTTTTGCGTTCTTTTAACACACCATGCAATACGCAGCGGCTAACAGTTGCATTGCAAACCCATATCAGGTTTTTCCTCCCACAGGGGAGAGGAAAAAAATACCACACAAGTTAAGGTCATGTTTGGGTTGCGTCTTATCCTCTATTTTTACTTTGCAGACCTTCATGGACTAGAAAATTCATGATGCTGCAGGAGTGCACTAGCTTAGTGAATTGTAACAGGATTAACGTACGGAAGATGTGCTGAAGTTGGAGACCTACAGCATTCTGCACTAAACCCTGCAATGGCCAATTTTGCCAGCATTTCAGTTGAAACCCTGATGCTGTCTGGGATTGTTACTGGCCTGCTCTGAGTATGCACTATCTGTGTACTATTCCCTCAACAACCATTTACCTTTCACTCTACAATCACGTTTCCATCAAAGCAATATTTCTAAGGCCTAAGGCAATGGCTGCAGGTGTACTGGTGGTTTTTTGCAGAGCCAAAAATTAAACAACAAATTAGACCCAAAAAGTCCCCTATCACACTTCTAACAATTAAATAAAATTTGATATTATTACATCAAACCACAGAAGTCTTCTTAAAAATGGAGAATTGGGAAATGCCAAAGTTAGAATTAAACATTGCTATCTTTATAAGTACTGGAGCAACCTTTAAACTACTAAAAGCTTTCTGGACAACAAAAATTCTAGTTCTGTCATATTTTCACAAGATTCAAGATAAAAAATCTCACACTTTGAGAGAATTTTAGTATTTCATAATCCATTTATATATTTACTCATGCATAAACTGCTTACACTTTCTTCAAAACTGAAAACAAAATTTGCTCTAAGATTTCAAACAGAAATCTTAATTTAGACTCACTCAAACTAAATTATTTTTCCACATTTCTATACCATTAACTTTCACAGTTCAAATTACAACCACCGTATTATAATTCAGGTTTCGGCCTGATTTTAAATTCCCATGCAGTGAAGATTAATCCTACTGCTTACAAAGTTACAAAACTGGATTCCTGAACGCATTTTCCTGTATTTTTATTTACTCTTGTTAATATGCGTTTCTTTGATTAGCTAAACTTTCCTGTTATCAACACTTGTCTCTTATCACAGGCCCTAGGCAAATGACATATTTACCACTCATTCCATTCTGATAAGGGTAATCCTGTGTTTAACTTGCCCAAGAACAAACACCATATATTTTGTTTTTAAGAATCCTGCTTCTAGGTATTAAGAACATACAAGAGAAAGAGCAGGAAATTTTAAAGCCAGGAGTTATTTAAAGGATATTTTGCAAGTGTAAGCTTTTAACAACAGTATATATGCCCCCTACTCCAGGAAAGTTTATTTAATTCCAAGTTTCCGCAATATCACCACTGAAGTTATACTAAAGTTCAAACCATGAAAAGAGGAAAACGCGTTTTTAGTAAAACATCTGGTTTGGATTTTTGTTTTTGCTAACCAAAGCTCTCCCACAGCTAGTAACACTGTTCTGAAGCAAAAGCTTTGTTTCATATTTTGTTTGAAGCATTTTGAAAACTGCGAAAAAAATAAATATCCCATGCTGAACTTCACAGTCGCCTTTTAATTGTAAAGACATCAAAACATTTGCAGTGTTGTAGGCTGCTAGTCACTGATTTTTACAATTCTGTTTTCATTACTCAACCCACACAAATGTCATATGGTATCTGAAAACTTTTGAGCCGAGTGAAACACACTATTTCACCAAACACTCTTAAATTTATTTTTCAATTACCTACTCCACCCCTTTGAAATGTCGAAGGGAACTCTTCTAATTCCTAGTTAACTTTTTAACGTAATGCAAAACAGAAATTTCCAATGGCATTATACAGTTAATGGTGTACTGAAGTGTTCGAGAGCGTGCTAAAAACATTTTGATAGATAGCCAAGTCATTTATCTAAATCACCGTCAGAGCAGTGAAGCATCCTGCAAGCTTTTAAGCATAGCATAAGGTGATGTTTTCTGGCACTTTTTGTCATTTCTCAAACTTGAAACTGGGGTGTTAAAATACCACTATTGTTTATCATCTATATATTTCAGCAACAAATCAAGATCCTATAACATAGTAACACATTTTCAGAAGTGTCCTACTACTAACTCTCACTCTTCTGTTTAACAGTGCATCGCTGTCTGAATCTGAAGGTATAGAAATAATTGATGGTTAAACTCAAAGGGTGTTCACAGTAAGTAGTTTTCTAGCAAAACAGCAACTTCTTAGAGCAACAAAGTGAAGAAGAAAGGTGGCAGCAAGGTCAGTACAAAGAAATATTGCCTTTTCTTCGGAAACTTGTAACTACTGTCTGATTTTTGGAATGGCACCTACCCACTGCAATTCCACATCTTTGCAAGTACTGTAGAGATCAATATTTTAATTGCTTAGCTGCTCTGCTAAAATGCACTTCAAGACAGCATGCATCCTGATTAGCAAATGTGCCACAAAATTAGATTAAGGAGGGGGAAAAGAAAAGGCTACCACAGAGATGTTATGTAAATTTGTCTTTCACCGGTTGGAGTTTTGCAAGTATTTGCTGTATTACATTACGATTTTATGTGTTCCTGTTTGGCTCCACAACTGTTGTTAGGATCAATATGCCACATGAGAAGGGATAAACAGAAAGAAGTCCCGTGCTTCTTTCATTTTTCCTTTCTTGCCAGAAGGAGAAAAAAAAAAAGCTTGCAAACCACATTTTGCACAAAAACTCACCCCACCCCTCATTACCTCTGCGCTTAATTATCAGTCTTTCTGTTTTAAATACATGCAAGTAAATAAATAAAATAAATAACAACAACAACAATTATAATAATAGTAATTGCTTTAAAGTGGAAAAATAACAGTTGGGACCTACATTGAGCACTGTGCCGGTGTTGCCACTCTGTTTGTGCCAATCCACTGAAGCATGCTTTGAGAGCCTTCTCCTGGAGCATGCAGGAAGACGGACTCGCAGTGTAGAAATCCAGCATCTGAGCAGGGCTCACTGCTAGAACGTCCATACAGTCAAACATGATTCCCCCTGCACAGAATGCCTGCAAAAGTGCTTTCCTCTAGGTGTGGAGGAAAATGGCACATAAAAGTACACCCAACTCCATCAAACTCTGCCCCTTTTTTGGCACGTAGGCTGTTGGTCTTTTTCCCAGACCAGAATCATGAATTATGACAGACAACACAGCTAAAAGCCTGTAATTGATCCAAATGATCATTTACCATTTTCCAGGCTGCCCAGCCAATCCAGCAAGATGGGGGGATGCGAGCTGCATTCCAAGTTTTAGCTACCATCAATTTCCCCCCAAAATTTCTTGAGAGTCAGTCCAGCTCCTGGGGCGCTCGCCGGGTGTGTGCCGCGTCCCACGCCGTGCCAATCGCCCACCTCCCCGGGATAAAACAGCTCCGGTGGAGGCTCGGGATCCCCCTCGGCCGTGAATAGATGCTTCTGCCTCTGAACAGCTCACTTCCTACTACTTGTGTCACAGGGAATGAAAGATTGAATTGCCTAATATATGCGAGTGAACTTTCCGTGAACCCTTCCCAGGCTGCTAACCTTCAAATGACCCAAGCGGTCTGACATCACCAGCTCCCAGGATTCTCACACGCCTTCACAACTCCCAGCAGCCCTGCAAAAAAGCCAGGCAGGCAGGCGGGCGGGCAGGCAAAGGCGAGCCCCAGCCCTGCCGGAGTCGCCCCGCGGCCGCCGAGCGGGCGGGTGCGGACGGGGAGCGCAACTTACAAAGAGATCCAAAATAATAAAGTAATTTAAAAAAAATAAAAATAAAAAGCCAAACACAACGTCGAGGAGGAGGGGAAGGGGGTGGGAAGTAAAACAGCGGTGTTTTCAGCGGTTGCGGGGAATGGAGAATTTGAAAATTCCAGCTCGATTTGCTGAAAGTTCTGTGCCCCCCTCCCTCCCTCACACACACACACACATTCCTTTCCTCCCCGGAGAGGCCACGAGCGAGGCGCAGGCGCTGCCGCTGCTCCACAGCCAGGGATACGGGCTTCGCCCCAGCTGCTGGGCTGGCGGGCTGGGCTCGGGAGCAGCCTCATCCCGGCGCTGCCCCGGCACACGCCAGCAGGGACCCCGCTCAGTGCCACCCGCGGGGGCCCCGCTCGGCACCACTCGCAGGGCCTGTGCCGGTGCCAGCCCCACTCCCAGCGGGGAATCGCAGGGGCCCGTCCCTCCTGGGCGGTCAGGCCCCATCGCTCCGCACCATCCATCCCTCACTCTGGCTCCTAAGTCACCCAGCGCTCCCTGGCTTCCCCGATGGGTCCGATTTGGCACCGCCCGGGAGGGTCTGTCCCCACCACTGAGCCCAGGGCAGGAAAAAGCCACGCATCCCCTCTTCTCCCTCCCCAGCCCCGCCGCCGCCGGGTCCTGCCTGTCTCTGATTAGCAGAGAGGGGCTGGGGCCGCTCGTGTGGCCCCGGAGGGGCTGTATCAGCTTTCAGAGGGCTAATGAGCCCCAGCTCCCCGGGAGGGGAGAAAGGCCACGAGCTAATCCATAGGGAACAGGACCCAGCCCATGGTGCTGAGCCGGGAGACCTCCCTGGGAAGGCGGCCCTGGCCAAGCCCTCACAGCCACTCTGAGGGCAGGGGGCCGCTCCCACCGCTGAAGTCTGTGCTAAACCACACTGCCGACAGCCCTCCCTCATGGCCGGTCTAGGTGTCAAAGGCTTCCCGAGTCTGTGGCCACAATGCCTCAGCCAGCCCTGTGCGGGCCCACCACTTGCATGAGGCCAGCAGAGAGCTCGGTGCTTTTTAGGTAGGTAACTACCCTCTCCAAAATCTTGCTCACCGAGAAAGATTCCATGGAGGCTTCCACCAGTTCTTACTCCTATGGACAATTTAAGCATTAATAACAACAGCCTGGAAACACTCCCTCCGCCCTAGTGGGAAGAACATGAGCTCAATAACCACATGCATGCTTTAATTTTAAAGTAAGCCAAGCCACCTCAGCCCCAGCAGTGAGCGTCATCCAGGAGCAAGTCACACAGGAGCCTCGCTTTCCCACTCCAAAGCAAGCTCAGGTGCAGAAACTGGAAAACGGAACACTTGATTATTGCTCATTTCTTGCAAAGCCCAAGATAGGAGTCGGGCAGAGAGGGGCACACTGAGCAGGCATGGCACACCACTGGCGACCGTAAAGAAATGCTGGAGAGAGACTCACCCTGGGACCTGCGCAGCCACTTTAATGGATGTGGTGTCCCCTCTCCACAAAAAGTCCTTTGATGAACCGAAAGTTCTCTGACAATGCCTGCAGATTGTATTAACAAAACTTTTCACACAGGTTCAAGAATTTACAAAAAAGCCCCAAACCACAAAACAAATCCCCCACACAGCACACGCACTTGTTCCCTGAAACTGATATACCCACATTGAAAACCAGCGGCCAGCAAAAAGACCTGCTGCAATCTGGAAGCGAATCCTTTTGAAGAGATTAAAACAAAAGCTTTTCTTAGCCTCCTTCCCCCCCTCAATGGGAGAGCTGTAGTTGTCCCTGCAGCAGGCAGCCTCTCTTTCCCTCTTCCCTTCAGGCAGAAGAGTTACAAATGCTGGAGTTTAACAGCGCTTTTTAAAGGGCTTTTTAAGGACTTTCTCAGCCCTTTGGGGTGTCCTCCCCCAGCCTGAACTCCTGCAGTTGAAGAAGCCCCTGACACTCTCTAATCTAAAATTTATGCACAGCATACACTTACTGAAAAAGCCATCCTTCAGGGAAGGCTTGTTTAAACTATTTCAGCACAGCAAAACAGTGTTTGTTGCATTAAAATAGCCAAGTGGAAAAGTGGCTAAACTTTTTTTTTTTTTTTTTTAACTTGGCTGACTACAGTGCTACAGTTTTGTTTGGAATAGTAAAGCTAAATTAACAGACAGTTATTTTCTAACCAGACGACACAGGATGCACAAGAAATTTGGAATACGTAATCTATCACCACAAAAATAACTGGAAAGGATGACACAAAACACAGTATGGTTTTTTTTCAGTCTCCAATTTAGGGAGAAAACAGGTTTTTTTTTGTGAGGACCAGGGTTCTTGGAACAGTTTAAGCTTATGCCAAGACAAACATGTTGCCTATGTGAGTTAAAAGTAAACAGAATCCGACAAATAGAAATGCAGTTATGTTTATCCCATTAGCAGTCTTATAATACCATATTAAAAAATAATACCTGTCAGTTGTACCTCAAAATGTAGAGTGGCAATTTCTGAAAGTAAATGTCAGGAAGTGACACTTAAGTGTGTACAAACTGGAAAAAGGTTGCTTTTTCTCACTGTATCAAAATGAGCCAGGTAGATCATCATGCTTTGTTGCAAATAATAGTTGCACTAATACTTATATTTATTACTAAATGCACATGTAATTTAAAAATTCCTCAAATAGCCCAATGCTTGGTTTTCTCACACACTATTTCTACAATACAGTAACATATGCATCTCTATTTCGCTTTGAAATAGCACAATAGTTGTTTTTCTTCAACAGAGTATCAGGAAAAGCTACATTCATAAAATGGGGAGTATTTTCTAATTTAGATCAGGACTAATCATAATTATTGTGCTAAGTAATAGTCCTCTAGTTCAAATGAAGTATTGCCATGTATTTTAAATGCCTACCCAGCACCCACAGAGGTGCAAGGAAGCAAAACTCTCCAGTATCTTTGACTTTGTCCCTGCAAAGAAATTGTGGTTTCACATCAGTGCTTTGACCTGTTTTCTCTCAGACTGTGATAGCAGAAACTTTACAATAAACATATTCTTAGCTATAAGTGAAATAAAAAGCACAAGTTCAAGTCAGAAATCTATTTCCTCTGGTGTTACTGTATATTTGTCAGTGTGACATAGCACATTTGAAACCCATAATCATAAAACAAAAATTTACAGCCAAGGTTTAGGGTCTACATCTGTTTCTCTGGTTTTTGTACTGCAATTACCCACTGGACAATTCAGAAAGCAGCACTATGAATCATGTACTGCACACATGGTTGTGCTGGTCACCTTTTTGTTAGTACAAGAGGCTAAGGATGCCATAATGTGCTTCACTGAGAGAGAGAGAGAGCATTAAGTAGAATTAGGATGAGTGCACCAGGCTCTCTAATAAAAATGACTTTACTAGAAGCAACAGAGCACTTCTAGAACATTACAGGCATATTTATAGGATGGAAACATTAAGAAGTGCATGCAGAAATTCTCCCCAACTAAGTATCTCAGGGGAAGCAGACTTTTTTTCTCTTTTGCATGCATTTTACTATTAATCAAATGTAGCACTCTCTTGAAACAGTTTTGACAGCAGAGTAAATGGTTACTAGTGAATGATGTGTGTGTTTAAGCAGTGAAAGCAGAGACAAAGTGATGTTTTCTTCTACTCCCTAGGCAAGAGCTGACACTAAGCTTGCTGCCTCAGCTTTGATACTCACAGATTCCTTTGTGTCAGTTGCTGGGAGAATCACTGGCAGTTCACTAACCCTGCCTCACACACAGGGGCTTTGATTTTTACCTCTTCATTGACGATAGATGTTAATATGAAACAGTACTTGCCTGCCTTGGCAGTTTTTTTTTCCCCCTCCCCCAGCTGGCGATGCAAATCTGAACAATCTGAAAACCCGAATTCCCTCTTCACTACATGTAGATTTTAGTGTTGAAGGATGTTTTCTTCATGTCTCGAGCACGTGAATGATGTAAAAAGATTATGGGGAAGAAAATCACTAGGTCACAAGAGAATGGCTGAATATTTAAAACTCTAAGGTAGTCCTAGGAAATGGCTATCAATTGTGAGCAAGAATTGCCCTGAAGAAAGTAAAACAGTAAAATTACTGGCATGAAATGGCACAAATGACATGGAAAAAACATGAAATACAGTGAAATTAAGTAAAAAAAGGGGTTTCTTCAGTCTGCTATAGGCTAGCTTGCAATGACCGAAACAGGAATTTGCACTAACAGGAAGAATTATTTCAGGCCTGAAATGTAACAACAACTGGCAAAAGACAACTCAGTGCAGAGCAGTATTTTATTTTAGATGGGAAAAGCAGAGTTAGTCATCTCCAGACCCAGAACTCAGGCATGCAACCAGTCTGCGAATCACTTACTGATAAAGGCTTTTTGTCTGTTTTAATCAAGTGGATATGTATTTTTTAGATGCCTTTAAAGCTGATTGCTTAAATTAAAGGCTATAGAAATAATTAATCTCCACAAACTTGAGCATACAACCATGTTTCTTAGAATCCATACAATCCTTTGGCTTGGAGCCAAGGGAGAACTGCCCTACATGATAAAACTGGGAGTGTATCTGGCTCAGCAATCCATTTCTAAGAGTGACTGCTACTAGATCTTTCTAAGGAAAATACAGGAATCCCTAGTGATTGGCGAAGTATAACTCACCCTAAGGTCCCCTAATAGCCTATTCTCTAACAGCAAATCACTTAAGCATTAAAGCATGAGATTTTATATACTTCCCAAATTTTTTTTGTAAGAGCCCCAATATTCTAGATAGTCATATATAGCCAATGTCTTTTTGAATTGTGATAAATTTGTAGCTCTGTGACACAGAAGCAGATAGTAAGCTATTAGGCTTTGAGTTAGAGAAGGATAATTTTTAAAAAAACAAATAAACAAAAGAACACTGTAAAACTCATCCGTGTTGCAAATAAAGGAGAGAGACCAAACTGCACCTTTTTGAGGCCCCAAAGGCTCCTGATGGCTGTAGACTCCTGAAAGGTTGGCAAAGAGGCAATGACATCATATGCACGAAGAGGGGACAACATGCATTTTTGAAGGATATGAAAAGAAAATAACATTATTAGATTAAAAACTGGCTACATACTGAATCTACACTTGCTATTTATGAGGATCCTACAGTGCAAACACCACCGCTAAATGGTTACCAGAAAGAAAGAGAAGTGGGGAAAAGAAAGGTTTGTTTCATTTTGTTTTCTTTTTAAATGACTATGAACTGCTGCTTCAAGGTTTAGCCAAGAAAGAGATTTTTACTGCTAGCCTATAAATCCCTCAAATCATAGAATTATAATGGAAATGCTGAGGTAACTGGAGTGCCATGCATGGCACTGACACATTGCATTATATAATCCAGGGAGAATGAAGGTAGGGAGATCTATAAGACCTAAGTAGAATCAAGATGTATCAAAGAGCAGAAGAGCAAGTCGAAATGTTGAATATTAAACTGCAGAGAATACTACTACTAACAATAAAGTTTCCTATATGCTGAATATATGGTTGGCTGAAGGCGAAAGAGCACAAAGCTCCATTAAAACTAAAACAGAGATTCAAAAAGACTGTTCAAGTAACTACTTTGTTTCTGCCTTTTTTAAGGAGGTAGAAAAAAGAAAGTTACCTAACAAAAGGGTAGTATTTCCTGATGGTCTGATATCCTGAAAGGTGTCTCAGAATGTATAAATAAATAATCCGAGAACATGCAGAATAAATGGGAGTTCCAAACATAGGCACTGTACCACTCTATCTGTAACCAGAATCAGAATATAAATGGGGACAACTGTACTTCTTCGACAGGTTCACTAGTTGAAGCTTAAACTCTTGGTGAAAAGTTAGGCCTGATGGCTTTCTTCCAGAAAAAAAACAAAGTTACCAAGCAGTGACTGGAACTCCAGCTCAATACATACACACATACATACATACATACATTCTAACAAAGACTAAGCCTTACCTAAGCCCTATTTCATTTAAGTCAGACTTAAGCAGCATTTAAGGCTTGTGCTCCTGCACTGCTGACAAGGACAACCCATATAGAGGGATGGCAGAGGCCTGAGATAGCTCAAACACATTTGAGTGAAGTTCTGGTCATATAAAGCCCAATGCAGATTAGAGTGGATTATGCTGTGAATGTAAACTGCAATAGAAAAAAATAGATCCACACTCAGCAGCTTGACGTGCGTATTCATGACAATCCAGTTCCCACTTATCTAGTTCCCAAACCTACATCAACCACTGAAAGAACAGCCCAGTGTCCTATCTCTGGCATATATTAGAAAGAAGAATGAAGGGGTGACTGGAAAATGTGTTGGCGTTGGCACAGCTACCTGGCTAGCAGGGGTAATGACAGCAATGACAATGTGGTGACATTGCCTGAAATCTGCTGGTAATGATGGTCATCATGCCAACACCTCCACTCTGCCTGTTGCCCTAATGCACTGTAATTTCACACCTTTGTGTTCTGTCATGCAGATGTGCTTTCTGTTTGGGAACAGCCTGCATATATTTTTGCTGTAAGTGAGGTAGAATTACCCAGAAACTGAGGCATGTATTTAGCAAATCGATGTCTGGTTTCTTATGTAGAACATGTGCCATCAATAATGTGTGAATTAACTGAGGGTAATGTCCTCTGAGGGACACTGTTATCACTGTAACTTTATTGATGTAGCCTGAAAAGTAAACTTTACTGACGGGGTCAGTTTTACAAGCATACAGGTTATCATAGTGTAACTACTGTTGAGCAGGTAAAGGATTCTGTATATTCCTTTTACACTACAGTAACTGTACTGGGATAGGTAACTCTTTCAAAAAGGAACAACTGCTTTCTCACCCTACATTGTTATACCAGTGTAACATTCAAATGTAGATGAGATCTCAAGAAAAGTCAGGCTGGGCTGGACCTCTCTTGCATTCAGAACAAGCACAATGTTTCCTGGTTTTCAAATTCTAGGCCAGTGTACTTATCAAATTGTTCTTTGGTGCATTCCTCAAATTCTACTTGATTTGTGCAATTTAAGCCAACAAAGAAAAATTTGCATGAAGCTGCTTCACTAAGCTAGTCCCACATAATTAAATAGATCTGCAAATTCCCATACCCTTAGATTGCAAGACTCCCATATTGGACCACAGAAGGGATTAAATGTCCACACATGTTATGTCCATGTTCAAGGATTCACAAGTGATACACATGCTTTAATCAAAGACAACTTACAGAGCTGGAGTGCAGTTCAATATTATGGCAGCATACTGCCCCAGGCTTTGTGCAGTATCACTTTTTATTCCCTTTTGGGACCTTTAGTCCAAATAAAGTGGTGGACATGCAAGGTGGTTTCTAAGCATATCAGGCTTTACAGATCTATAGAACTATCAAACTGGTTTTGCATAAACTAGACCAAAACCTCTTCATTTGGGTATCTTCACCCTTCTGACTGAACAGTTCTGCACAGATCTTGTCATCACACTGAAAAAAACCAAAACATTTCTTTCAATCCAATCAGTTTTGAGCAAGAATCCTCAAGAACAGGCTTCTCATTCATGGGACACTGATCTTCCAAGTACTGTTATCAGACTATTAGAAAAACAGACTTACTCAACTTCATATGGAGACATGGGAAGAAGAATGTGTATTCTGTCCTTTGCCAAATGGCTTTGAGATCTCACCCTTACTACATCCATCCATTCTACCAAAAGACAGGGTTGTGGCCAAGCTATTTCAAGGAATTATCAAAATTGTTGGATGGGTAAAGTAAGCCTGAATCTATAGAAGCTTTAGTTACAAGAAAGGCATGTGCACATTCCCAATCCTGAGAAATGTGTTGTAACTCTCTCTAAAGAGTTCTTATCCCCAGTCAGATTTAAATGACAAGTTGGTTCATACATGCTAATTAAAACCTTAAAAAACGTGAAAGGTCCACCTGTTGGATTCTTAAATTTGTCTAAAAATTGTTAGGTTTGGGGTTTTCTGGCGGTATTTTTGTTTGTTTGTTTGTTGGATTTTTTTTTAACAGACTTACTAAGAGCAGAAGGGCATGCCACTAATAGTACAGCCTATTCTGCTAGCTGAACAATACAGGAACATTATGTCACTCGTAGGTAGAACTTCACAAGCATGCAAGAAAGGCTAAGAGCTTTGCCAACACAGATTATCAGACAGAACCTCACTGGAAAAAATGAGGCACAAAGATCTAAGTGAAGTGTAAAACTTACTGAGACTTGAACGACATGTTGACAGATACCACTCCACTCTCTTGCTTCCTATCAGACCCCAACAGCCAAAGCAGAGATTCCTAAGCAGTGTTTTTACAGGCTAGGCTTAGTCTCTCCCTCATCTTATCAGTAGCCTTCAAAGGGACTGTGGGTGGATCACCTCCAGGGAAAATTAAAAAAAAAAAAAAAAAAAAAAAAAAAGCCAACAAAAAACAACCCCCAAAAAACCTCAGAAGTGCCACCTCTTCCATAGAAATATATTGGTGCAACCATAGAGACTTTGCTTGAGCTGAGAAAACACACTGGCTCTTCTACAGGAGAAATTAAAGAGTTTGTGCTTCAGCCCTCAAGCCTTGAGTGGCCTTAGAGAAGAGGAATAGCTAAGGAGAGAGTCTAATCAGGATGCGGGGAAAATCAATACTGGCTTCTTGAAATGCCTTAGGCAGGAATGAACAGTTTAAGGCTAAGACATTTTTCTGCTCTTTCTGCACAAGAAGATGTGCTGGACTGAGTGCACAGGTGACAACACAAAGGTAGGAGAAGGCTTTCAGGAAGACTAAAAGCAATCCAAAGCATGTTATATCCTAAAGTTCTTTGGGAAATATTATCTTTTAAAAGTTTCCTAGTTTTGCTGTATGAGACATCTTTCTATACACCACTCAAAATTGTCCAAAGTAACATTTTCAGCAATAAAAGCACACCATTGTACTGTTATTTTCTGACTTTGGTGTGGAATACAATTATTTAAGACTCAGTGGGAGAGTATGAAAGGAGCGGGAGTGTAATTCCAGTTCAGGAAAAACTCCAATAACTGACATCAACTAAGAAACACAAGATAGATGCATTGTATTGTAGGGGTGAGTCCCATTGGCTGGAAACCATGACTCTCCCAGCAGGACTCAGTTACATAGCAACTCCTGAGGGTAGATTAACCCTTCCCCCGTTAACATATCTGGAATGATTTAGGAGACCTTTTCCTTCTCCTGCTACAGAATAATTTCATAGGTTTGCAAAAATGGTTTGGAAAAAAATGAGTTGAATGCTACCAGGGTAAAAGCAAAGCTATCTGACTCACCACAGGATACTGATGGTACAATAAACAGAGATTGAAGGGAGTTCACATCGGTCTAAATGATATTTTATATTTTCAGGTTTTGTGACGTATGTAAAACACAAAGTGTATTTCTCATCAAACAGTTAATGCTTAGTCTGTGGGGACCCAATCCAGAATGCATTTATCAAGTACCAATGGTCTTTCTCACCCAAATTCTGCCCACTCACTGACTTCCGTCTAGATGGTTACTGAAGAATTAAAGAGTCCTCAGCTGGCATAGTTAGTACTTAATCTAAATGAGAATTTTTCACTGTCAGAGAACGTGCTGCTTTCATTCAGAATTGTACAGGTTGATTATTGTGAACTCTGAAATAACTCCTACAAATCTTATAATACTAGTTGGTTTTCTTCTAATAGTGCTTTCTAATTACTGACATCAAGTAACTTGATGAATCTGGGAATCTCTATTTATTTCATCATAGCAATTTCCCTATTTTGTTTTTAGAACTGCATTATGCTTCAGTGTATAGATATCAAATGTGAGCAAAAATACTATATACTCTTAAATTCATGTTCTTCTGGTTATCAGAAATAATAAAGTTTGAATTTTAAAAAGTGAATACCTAAGACAAAGATCCCTAAAGCTCTCTATTTTTAAAATGTTAAAATTCAGCTACATTAGTTTTCTCCCTTGTAAGAGAGCTAGATGGTCCCTGGGGGCCGGAAGGGCACACGTCCTCATTCAGGCATCCCTGGTGTGGTCACACTTCACGGCTTTGAGCCACAGCTGCACACTCCGTAAGAAAAAGGAGCTACAAAGTTTCCAGAGCAGAAAATAAGAGATCAGGCTGATGTGATATTACACTTACTTTTGACTGTCTTCTGGTTACAGTAAGTGAGTTCTTGTTTTTTCATTCTTTGTACAGGCAGAATTGGACTCTGGTAGAATGGGCACTAAACAATGCTTGGAAAGGCAGGCACCAGTGACACTGCCCCTGTTCAGACAAGCAGGGTAAGACTATACCTTTCCTTTACCCTGGAAGACCCAAGGACACTCTTACCTGAAGGTTAGAGGAGAAAAGCCTTGAACCAGTTCATCTTCTGCTCCTCTTCCCCCACCCACCATTCTCACATATGGACACAGTAAAGTTACAGCAGGTCCTGTAACACACACCTCCCACCAACATCTCTTCATGACGTAAAATCGCTGCTCAGCAGCAGCTCCTCAGTTCCCATTCAGATCAGCCAGAAGAAACCACAGTCCTGTTAAAGTTTCTTTTTTTTGGTTGCTTTAATAAAACAGGTAACCTTTGTGTGTTACTGAAAGGACTATCTACATGGTTAAGATATGCCTTGCTTTTCTAAAAGTTTCACATTCTAGAAGTTCATTTGCATTCTCTTTCTAAGATTCTTATACATCACTTGCAAATCCAGATGGGATAGAAAGATATAATTTAAAATTCTATTTATTATTTAATTTGGCTTCTTGCATTATATCTTGAAAACTCATCTCAAATTACTTAGCTGCTGACTTTCAAAAACTAGGACTACCAATATAGTGGGTGGGAGATAGTACAAACAGAGCTACTTCAGAAATATTTTGTGTTCTGAAAATTAATTAGGAAGAATCAATTTAATTTCTTATTATGGAGATTTTTTAAAAGTTCATATTTTGCTACCATTATTCACCTAAAACTCTCACTGACACCACTGGAAATGTAGCCTTCAAAAGGGTAAAACCTGAAGGACCAAGTTCAACATGCTTATATTCTGTTGAAAGAATTTTCATACAAATGCAACACAGACCTATCAAATATTTGTGCTCTTCATTAAACTAATGCCTCCCTCCACCATAAACAAGATGGTGCAAAATATAGGTGTATTCCCATGTCCTCCTACTAAGGTAGGTGATATCAAAATAAATTTGCA
Organism: Catharus ustulatus; assembly: GCF_009819885.2. Lineage (NCBI taxonomy): Eukaryota > Metazoa > Chordata > Aves > Passeriformes > Turdidae > Catharus > Catharus ustulatus. The sequence goes on along the minus strand of NC_046221.1, from coordinate 40,410,939 downwards.
ACCATATCATTATATCAATCTCCCGTATTACTGCATCAGAACTATAACCATAATTAACTAGCTGCAGGTCAAATTTCTAATAAATCTTTAGAAATTAAATGTATAATTTGTCAAAACCACATGTCTTCATAAATTGATTATTCAGAATTTAGAAGCTTTTTAATTAGGAAGAAATTTATGCAATACCATGTGTAATAATTACGAATCAGCTCTTCTGTGATATTTTTGTACATCAGCAAAAATTAAAACATTGGAAAACATTACCAGGTCATTGCAGTATTTCAATGTCAAAAGAAACACATAGTTTAAATGTAGAGGTTAAAGATATTTTCCCGTATCTTTTACATCTTATATAGCTTTATGATCTCAGAACTGGAATCATTAACCAAATACAAAATCAATGAGAAAAAGATCTAATCTGACCATTTTCAAGCACAGAGTCACTAAAAATGATTTATGCCACTGTAACACTTTTTTTCCATGGTTCTATAGTTTTACTAAACAGCATATATTCTAAGTCAAACTACCATTTTATGCTACACTAAACAATATTTGGCCTTTCTTATCCCTTCCAGCAAAAATTCTGAAAGAGTTTAAAGCTTTAAAAACATCACCTTTGTGACAAGCACCAAGATGAGGGGTACGACCCCGGCTGCTAAATAGAAAACTAGAGAAAAAAGAAGTTAAATATTCGTTCATGGCACACAAGCAGCAAAAATTGTACCCCAGTTCCCCTGCTCTCCTCTCCTGTGCTTTCACCACGGGCCTATTCAAACTCTGCACCCCCACAAGGGCTGTGGGTACTTCTATCAACATTTCATAGGAGAAGATTTTTTTTGACAGAGAACACAAAAGCTGCTTTGTGTGAAGTCTGGACACTTTTTTTCTACCTAATAAAAACATGAATAGAAGTGGGACCTCAGCAAGCATATGGCAGAAAGTCTGGACTAACTGAAAAAAGGGGGCCTAGAAGAGTTTGCTCTCTGTCATTCTCCCCCGTGTTTACTGGTGAATGTATATGGTGTAAATAAGGAATATGCAGAGCGGCCCATAATGGAACATTGTTTATGTGCACATCCTGGCAAATGCATATACAGCATGGAGACTATTTCCAAGCAGAACATAAACACAAAAGCGGAGTGATGACAAACAAGTATTCCAAGGAAAGAAAAATGTTATTCCATATACAAACCAAACAAACTAAAGTGGTTTCTCCCCTGCTAGGATCCAACTGGCAGATCTCAGCTGCACACACTATGTAGCTGTTAAAGAAATGAGAGACATTCCAGGCTTACTGGTTGGCTTTCTTTTTCTTAAGAGACCTTATTATGCTCCCAATATTAAAAAGAAAAATACAGTTAATATTTTATTTTACTCTCTTGAAAAAACACAACAAAACAAAACAGCTCTTTCTTTCAGCCTGAATAAGAGCTGGGGAGATAGAGCCGATGCCAAGAAAACACCATAAGGAATTAAGTCACAGCTTTTCTATTTCAAGTTCCCACTGAATGATAGAGATGGTTCTTTCTTCTGCAGGTCTCTCTGACAAACCTATTACATGGCTTTAGCAAGTGACACCAGTGTGACAATAACTTAGAGGTTTCATGCTCCTGGCAGAATGTTTTTTCTTTTAATATTACTCATATAGGTTTAGAAGAGGGTTTAGAAAACCCAACTCCCTGCAATTTCAAGATAGCAAAATTCCAGGGGGATGAACCTTCTTGTGTGCTTACTTCTGGAGAACAGAGTATTGTGCTTTGACAGCTGCTATGTAAATAAATGGGTCTAATTTTATACATTTAAAACTAATTTCAAGCACCCAACTAAAGGAGGAAGAAAAGATGACAAGCAGGAAAACAGAGAATAAAGTGACAGCAAGAACCACAAAAAGTCAACTGATAAAGCAGAACTTTTTAAATAATTAAAAGGCCTTTATAGGATATTAGACACTAGGAGCTAGCAGCTTTAGTAGGAGATCATAGGAGGTCCAGAACAAAAATACTTTGTCATGTCCTACACAGAAATGCAGAGCCAGCCTGTGATTTTAGCCTATTTTAAGATACTCAGAGTGCGCCTCACTTTCTCCAAAGCTCAAGATATAGACCCAACAAAATTGAAATACAAGTTCAGAACTGGGGTTTGCACCTATAAATAAGTTTTCTGCTAGTCTGTCAAAACCTGGATGCAAATGTTCCATGCTCTGCCTTTATGAACTCTTGGAACTTGGGTGCATCACTCATTGGGAAGTGATAGAGCCTGGGCTGGGAATACTGGTAGCATCTTCACAATATATAGACAGTCCTTTATGGAATCACATTATTCTTTGATTTTTCTTTTTTATGCACACCTACCTCATCCCAACATGGCCTTATGCATGCCCACTGCTTGAGTTTCTCTTCAGCTGCTTGCAGACTTGTACAGAGCCTTCACTGTACTTCACAAAACACGCATTTCTCATAATTACAGTAATTTCATGAATACAAGCCGCACTGTTTTGACTAAAATTTTGCTCCCACCCCGGAAATGCGGCTTACACTCAGGGGCGGCTAATATGTGAATAATTTTCTGACATTTCCAACCCCAGAAGTGCAAACCGAGGTGCCGAATCGAGCAACTGCCAGTAAAACCCAGCTTTTCGCGATTGTTACACATTGGTTACTCTGTTTTGCGGCGGGTGGAGTGGGCTCAGTGCCTGCAGCGCGGGGTGGGGGAAGGCGGGGGAAGGCGGGGGACTCCCTCCTTCAGGCAGCGCAGCCCAGGGGAGAGATGGGGGGTCCCATGCTACCATCCCCGCGGCCCGGGGGGAAGGCAGGGGCTCCCGTCCTTGCCTGCCACTGCCGCCACAGGAGCAGGCAGGCTCTGTCCCCACCTGCTGCGGGAGTGGGGGTGCTCCTTCCCTTCCTGCTGCCGCGGGTGCCGGCAGGCTTCATCTCTGCCTGCCGCCGCCGCGGGTGCCAGGGGGCTCCATGCCCGCCTGCCGCCGCGGAGCAGTGCCGGGCTGGGGCGAGCGAGCCCAGCGGCAGCGGCGGCCAGCCCCGAGCGGCCCCGCCGAGTGGCAGCGCTGAGCTGGGCCACCTGGCCCAGTAGGCAGCCCTTCACAGCCCGAGACGAGCCAGTAAACGCCACCAGCCCACAATTCTGTTACTATTTGGCAACTTTGTTGCACGCGGGTCCTCGCTGCGAACGACAGAGCGGCTTATAATTGGGTGCGACTTGTGTATGGACAAAGAACGAAATGTTTGCTAACACCTGGAGATGCGGCTTATAGTCAGTGCGGCTTGTATTCATGAAATTACTGTACTCTTGGCTGCATGGACCACTTATGGCACGGTGACAGGGAGGGTGCACACCAATGCCAAGTACAGGCTCCCATGTTCTTTCCTCATTACAGAAGGTATTTCTGGTAACTGAATACCTTCTGCATATTAGAGCTGTTGGCTGTATGAAGGGAAGTTTTTTGTGATGTGTGCTACACTGAGCAACCATACATCAAAGAGGAGGATCTGTGAAGGCTGTTGCAAAGCTAAGTCACAGTGGGCGCTCTAAAGATTTTAAATAAAAGCAGTTTTAGTAAGGCTCCACATCTTACCACTTACTCTTAAAGAAAGGTACTAAACTATGGGAAGGATCTTAAAAAATTTGCCAAATGTATAAAATTCATCGTCAGATTTAAAGAATCTTTTTATTCTCTTCATTTAAGCTTCACCAGTTAAGCGAGGCACTCAGTTTTCATCTGAGAAGTTTTCAGCTTTAAGAATGGCCTACAAACATGACCAGACTGGCATGTTGAAAGGCTAAGAAATGGAGGGATAAGGAAGAAGTACTCTAAATTACTAGCAGTAAGCCTTTTAATATGTATGTCAGCATTAAGATTTATTTTACATTTGAGGCTGAGGACACTGAGTAATTCAGATATGCTGAAGTGAATTCAGGACCTGCAAAAGAGGCAACAAAGGTACTGGAAAGGTACTGTGAGAACAGCTTTGTATTCCTTACTAATTTTGTCCAAGATGTGCAATCTTATACATTGTTGTTTACTAGACAACTACATAAAAACTAGTATTCTTTATACGCTACTCCCATCCCCCTTTTAAATTAAAAATGAGTTGTTATTTTAACCCTACTCAAGTATGTAATATAGTGATGATTGTAAGTCTTTATGATCACAAAATCCTTTGATTTATCCCTTAGTTTACTAGCTTTAACAAATAATCCTAAAAACAATACAGAGGAAGATCTTATAGGCCTTCAAATGATGGAGAGGGAGCAGGGAACTTACTACATAAGTAAAACTACAGCTTCAGGGCCCAAAACTTTCCTGTTGGGAGGCTTTCTGAATGCTGCTAATAAGGTCCCGCCAGTGGAAACAGAAGAATATCTTCATAAAAAAAGCCCTTTAGTGTGGGAAGATATGATTTTCTAGAAATTTTTTAATAAAAAAGCTAATAGATGTGGGACCTGAATCTAACAATAGATATAAGTATGTCTAAATACATAGGAAAATATGAATATTATTAAAGGTGGCAAGTCCATCCTGCCTACCCCCCACATCCAGATCTGTAGTCACGAACATGAGGATATTCAAAGCTTACGTGAAGATAACAGACCCAGCTCTCCACTATTAGTGACCATATGGCAACAGGCAGTTAAACAGACAAAAAGAATGATTTCATTTTCTGCTCAGTGTTCCACACTGTGACAGCCAGAAGAAAATACACGGAAGCTACGCAAAGTATGTCTGCCTTCTCTATGAGCCTTGGCCTTAGCCGAGATGCAATTACCACCCTGCATCACAGAGTGACCCTCTGAACATTTTGGGAATCTGTATCAAACCAACATTAACTCTCCCACATGAATTCCAGAGGGTCTATACACAGGCATGGCAGTTCCTTTTGTACCTACACTCATAAATATAACAGGCCAGAGCTCAGCTCCGGCCCTGAGGCTCAGCTTGCATTCGCAGCAGCTCCTACTCCATTACAGCACTGCTTGGGGATAACTACAGAGATACAGTAATTTCACGATTATAAGCCGCACTGAGTATAAGCCACACTTCTGGGTTTCAGCAACTTTTTGTTTTTTGTCCATATATAAGCCTGATTATAAGCCGCACGTTACAATACAGAGTGTGATAAAAGGTATCTATTCTATCACCATCTGTTGAGGGTGGGGACAGTGATCCTTATCTCAGTGGGAGATATTCTGCTAATGGGCCATCCATTGAAACCAGTAGGGCATTGTTCTTTATCTTTTCACAACTCATCCTTCCTCCAGAGAGTCACTTTCTGCTAATGGCCCATTGAGTCCCACTGTGTGACTGATAAAATTACTGCATCCCATTGGAAGTTGCTCCTGCCGGGGGGAAGAGCCCAACATTTCTTACCAAAATAAAAAACAGAGGTTTTGGGACACTAAGGGAGCCCCTTTCTCCACTGGACTCCAGTGGAAAACTGGATTTCTCCACATCACCACTGGACCTTTAGCAGGAAACTGCACCTTGTACAGGAGCACTGCTCCAACTGAATCACATTGGTCACTGCAAGAGGACTGCAGCCACCATTTAATGGGACTGCTACCAACACCCTGCCTGACGGGGTGTCAGGTTGTACTCTGACTTCATCAGGGTTTGGAGTTTGTTTCTTTGTAGTACTGTATTTCTATTTTAATTTCCCTAGAAAAGAACTGTTATTCCTAATTCCCATATTTTTGCCTGAAAGCCCCTTGATTTCAAAATTATAATAATTTGGAGGGCGGGGGTTTACATTCTCCATTTCAAAGAGAAGCTCCTGCCTTTCTCAGCAGACACCTGTCCTCCAAACTAAAACAGCAACTTTTTGTTCTTTGTCCGTATATAAGCCACACCTGATTATAAGCCGCACTTTGGGTTAGGTCCAAAATTTTAGTCAAAATGGTGCGGCTTATAATCGTAAAATTACTGTAGTTCCTCGCTCAGCTGCTCCTGATCCACACCTGGCATTGCTGGGGAGAAGAGGCCTGTGTGCTACTTGTCACAATGGACAACTTGCAGGACACAACCTCAGTCCATATCCTGACCCTGCTTGTTTTTCTGATAGCCTTTGAGCCCCTGCAATTCACTCTATCCACCAACACAGGCAGAAACTTAAGCAAGTCTAAGAGCTTCCTATGGCTGTCCTGACTCTGAGGACGATTCACCACACTCTGGTGGAGAAAGAGCCCATGTGAGTAGATGTGAGACTTCAAGCCCAAAAGTTCCTGAAAAGAAGAACTGCAACAGCCACTCCTTTCAAAGCATCATTGCTAACAGAAGGCTGGAGTCCTTCCATGCTGTCTCTGGAGCTGCGTGGTTTGGGGAAGAGTTGCCTCCACTTGGCTAGCACTACTTAAGCAACATTTTTATAGGCTCACTGAATCCACACAAGAAATCTGATCAACTACCTTCAGGAACCATCCAAAAACTTTGAAGCTTCCAGCTGGCTCACTTGTTCACCCATCTTGGGTATTCACGTATCTTATATAACATTCCCTTATTAAAAAACACACAATTTATATGGGTTTTGTACTGCCTAATATGTGAGCATATATACAATGTCAGCCTTCAGTGACATCATCCTCCTCTTGAGCTGAGATATGGAGATGTGTCTGATGAAAGAGAAGAGTTTTTTAATATTTTTCTCTCCTCCATGTATCTCCCAAATGAGCTTGCCTTAGGTAGGAGTGATGTAATGCCTCTTTTGAAGACATTCTTAAAGGGTCAAAATGTAGGAAAATATCCCTTGAACACACGAAGAGGACAGTTTATCATACAGGAATTCTGGCCATCTATTTGGAGTTTAACTGCAACCACAACATGTCTCTTAGTGCTGACACTGGCACATGAAACTGGAGGTGAGCTTGCTAGTTGCTTACATTTCATTAGTACAATGAAACTTTTACTGATTTCTTATTAGTGAAAAGCAAAAGTGCCATCCTGGTTAGTAAAAATCGCTATGCTTTTCCTAAGTGTAGAATTTGGATAAGCCTAAGCTTATCACACCACCAACAAATTCCCTTCTGGGAGGAATCTACCCTACCTTCTCTCATTAGTTTGGTCCTAATTCTGTTTATTTATTAGCTAGTCATCATAGCCATTACTATTTTTAACCCTGTCTAGCAAAAAGAACTTTGGCCAAAAAGGCAATAATTTTATGTGTCTTGGAGGCTCTCCAGGCCCCATCCAGGATGACCACAGTCAACATGGAGACAGGATTGCTTCCAGGATGATGGTGTTGGACACCTAGTTAAGATGCCAGGAGGGAAGGGATACACTCCTTAGCAGGGGTCATGAAGGCAAATCTCTCAGCCAAGGAGCCAAGGCCAGGCAGTCCTTTCCCTGTAACCCCCGGGACAAGGCAGGCTAGCGCCACATCATGGGCTGGTGTAGAGCTGAGCACTATGGCCAAGGGATAGAAATCTTTCCAATGATCCCACCTAAAAGCAGGAACCACTAGAAAGCCAACTGCAGTGCACACCTGCTAGTCAGAGAGGAAGAAGATGGCATGAGACATGACTGTGTTGCTTTCTCTAAAGGGGGCCTTTAACAGCAAAATTTCTAGATCTTAATCTGTCAGAAACACAATGCCTCTGCAGTTTCCTTATCTTCAACAGGGTTTGTTCACGTTCAGCACATTAAAATGAGACCACCTGTTAGTGAACAGGGCTGACAGCAAATACTTTATCACTAAATAGAACCATTTAAAACCAGACAGTAGTGGAGGTTGACAATCTAGGTTTAAACATCCTTCTGAGCTAATTATGCTGCTCCTAGGGCAAAAACTATGAAAGAAATATGACATTTAAGCACAAAATTGACATATTTTGCAAAGGAATAAGATGGAGTTATTGAGCAGAACTTTTTTTTAAGCATTTCTGTGAACTCAATTCTGATCTCAAAATATATAATCTGTTGGGTTTACATGACATTTCCATTGCTGACCAACGATGTTCAAATATATCAGGCAGAGGATGGCCTACTTGTTTAAAGTTCTAATTGTCTATTTTAATGGATAGCTACTAACAAAATTTGCAATCCTGTGTTAGGGGAAAAGAGCCTAGACAAAATTATATGAGCAAAAAAAATTATATAAAAAGCATTTTCCATAACTATTTATGTTTTAAATTCATGCCTTCAAAGCCAAGTGCATACCACTGGAGTGAAGGATTTAACAGTTATGGATTTCTGTTGTTTTTTTTAAGAATTAGCAATACTGGGATTGTTCAGTCTATAGAGAACTCAATGTAGCTGGAAAAGTGGGTGAACAAACATCTTTGCTGCCACAGCAAACAAAACCTGACACTGATTTTTCTTATCCATACTGTAGATGTCACAAAAAGCTACACAGATGTAAATCAACTGGAAATAATAGTTACTCCGTAATTGTTGCTGGTCAAATATAGCAGAATTTGACCTGACACAAAGGCAGAACAACTGTGAAACTGCATTTATGCAAGAAAATAGTAACATAATATATTCTTTATTCAAGAACCCTACAAAATATTTAAACACTGACATAAACTAGTTTTCCTTCAAAAATTTTGTTGCTGAGTTTTCAGGGCCAGAGTAGGCTTTCAGATAGTATGATGCAGTATTAGTATGAATTTGGGCCAGCATTTCACATATAAAGTCAAGATAAATATCTTTTTATGTGCCAAGTATTTATGGTTCACAGACACTCTGAAAATGACGGGGCAGGACAGATCCACTCCAGCAGCGAATTTTAGAGATGCAGCCCCTGCTTGCATCAAATCAAAGTAACTATGCTGCTGATCCACAATCACAACGTGAAAAGCCAAAGCCAAATCTCTAGAAATACTCAGTCTCATACAGCTGGAAATAGAGTAGCAAAGTTTGGTCAGTAACTTGGGGGCTAGTCTGATTTTACCATTAGCATATTTTTTTCATGAGACCTTAACGATTAAATAAAGCAGTATCAACTCACAAAAGACATAGCAGCCTTAGAAGTTAAGAAAAAGGGCATAAATCACATTTGAGCCAGAGGAAAATAAGTACCATGAGAAGTAGTACTTTTTGTTGTTTTAGTTTTTGTTTTTTGGACAGCTTTATTTATACACAAGATGAAAAAACACCACAAAAAGTTTTAACACAAACGGGTTTTTAAGGTGATCTCTATCTACTACAAAAGTAATTTACATTTCCATTATCAGTCTTAAATCTTTCCTGAGAGTCTGAAGGCCAAAGCAAGTTTCTAATCTCAGCCACTGTCTACACGACCCATTCAAAAAGAAACCCTCAAAGCTCAGGCTCTTTAAATCAACTCCATTTGGTGCAAGGCTGGGTTTCCTGCTTGTTTGCTTTTGGCCTTCCTGCATATTGGTTCAGGACTTAGGGCCGAGCTCAGCTGCAGAGATAATGCAAAATCAGAACTATTCTTTTCCTCTGGCTGCCAAGGAAATCCCTGCTTTAGATTAGAAAATAACTAATGATTGTGTGTCCCTGTATGCTTTGGAGTAGGGCCCCTTATTTTATCTACATGGCAGCTACCTGTCAACGTGTGGTGCTTGGAGTAGCGCACTGGGAGTTCATACACACCAAGACTATCTAAACAGACCATTAAGTGCTAGTAAAGTAACACATGTGAACGACAGGTCAATAAATTTTAAACAACTTATGTTCACTGCAAAGACCTGGCTGTTTTAGAACAAGCTGTGTTTACATAAAATCGATTTTTACAAGCATCTAAATAATTAGGGAATATACTGCAATAATAATTATATTCTAAGTTCAATATAATAGTTCCAAACAAATTCAATGTATCACTTGCTTGTTTACACAATTCCTCCCCCCTCCCAGGTCTTGCTTCTTAAATAACTCCTTCTCTTTACAGGAGATGTTTAAATTTCAACTTGTGTCCAAATTAGAAGGTGCTGTTACTTTTTATACTAATGTGCCCTGATGTTCATCCCATTGCATATGTATGTGCAAAATGACTGAGGTCAGTAAATCACAATTCTAACCTATGTTGTTATTTTACCCCTTCTAACAATATTTGCCAATATTTATTTAAAATCAGACAATTTATCCAGAGCAATCTAGCTTAATAGAAAATTAGAATTATCCAAATTCAATTTTGTATCAAAAATTCAAAAGCTTTGGATTAATGATGGTTGAGTTCTCAACTTCCTGTTCTTTATACTATATCAGTATATTAATTTAAAAGCTGCATATGTATACTCAGATAAACATACATACATGCCACATGCGCTCACATCCAACTGGAAGTAGATAGCAAATAAAATAATCCAAATTTCACAATAAAGACTAAACTAAATGTTATCCATAGCTACAATGGCAAAGACACTGGCAAACTGATTTACAGGGCTGAGTTTCCACTTCATTTTTGTTGCTTTTCAGCTACAGGCAAAAGAATTTAGCATGTTGTGAGCGCTATAAATTCACATTTGCCACAAGAACCCATGATGCCATCTGTTCCCTGGAGCGTTTACATAAAGTATGCCAATGCAAACCATCTGCAAACTGTTCTTGCATGCGAATTCTTGTGATAATGCAATGTGGTACATTTGCAATTTCAAGCAAAGACCACTTGAGCTTCTTTGTAATTGCTGTGCTTAACTCAGATGTTCTATAGAAACCTCTTTAGAGCAGGATTGTGGAGTATTTTGTCGGGTGGTTTTGCCGAAGTCCTTGATGTTAACTCTTTAGCATTGTTTTCAGGTTTCATCACTGCAAGATAATGGTGCACCTTAAGGTAAGGGTGAAAGGAAGAAACACAGAGAAGTGGGACATCCTCAGTTCCCTTGAGCTAAGGACTTTTAAACAAACTCTCAGCCTTTTGGGAACAAGAGAGAGCACTGGATTGTAGGAACTGTGGGTTTGCAAAGCACTGCAGTTCTTTCTATCCAGTGCAGAATTATATCCGTTTGTCCTTTTCACAACTTGCTTTTTTTTCTTCTTACAATTTTAAAAAATTAATGGGAAAAAAATGCTTATGAATGACATGCTGATATGCACTGATACTGTGAGCAGCAGTGGAAATTTTCTGAAATAGTAAGGTGGAAAAGGTACACACACACACTCTACATTCCCCTCCAACACCAGAACCCCCTGCAGATCCCCCAGCAGTTGGGGCCCTGGTTAACTCTTTGCTAAACAGATTAATTATTGAGCCTCTAAACCATTTTCTAGGTTTCTGCAGTTGGTATCTAAATTTTAAATAACCATTTCTCTTCCCACACAGTGAATTCAAATGTAGAATTCCCTATCTTGGATCAGACTAGCTACTATGAGTAATCTGTGTGCATGTGTGTTCTGCTTCCTTTTCTGATTTGCCGTAAAAAGGAGTGACCAGTATCACCACTTAGTCATTCTTCTTTACGTAGCACAGTTTCACACTTCTGCTGCTACCATATATAATGTAACTTCGCTCTTCCCTACTACTCAAACATGCCTTTAGTAAAAGCCACTCAGGAAAACAAAGATCTGGCAGAGGGCTTGGGTGACATCCCTCAATTAGCCAGCCTGATACATGCCACACACCCGTGCTGCCACCACTCTCCAGCTATGAGCCCAGCTGACTCCAGTGCATTAGCTGATGGTTGAAGAGTGTATTATAGACTGACTGTAGAAACGATTAGCAATACTTAAAAGATTCAATCAGCTTGTAATTTGGCTCAGTATGCACTTGTGCTCTATGAAAATGACAGTCTGAATCTTCCCTACTCTGTGAGTGTTACTACTGGGAAGTTTTTCTTGACAGCTATCCCCATACACCAGCCTTAAACAAAATCCTGGTAAAACTAGTTCTGAGATTTTAATTTCTATCACTCATTCACTCCAGACAATGCTAAAAATTATGAAGGGTGACATTTATGATATAATTAACTTTGACAGAGAGTTTTCATTTGTTTACATGCAGAGGCTTTATCTTCCATTGTCTTGTTTTTAGGAAAGGAAGAAGCAAGCAGGCACTGACATATATGGTGCACATCACATCCCTCTCAACATTTCTATAGCTAGTGAATGCCAATTTTTAGTGCCAAATCTGTCTTTCTTCAGCAAACCTGCTTCCTAGCTCCCTCCTGAGCCTCTGGGACTAGTACTCACCCCAGGCTGTTTTCCAGAGTGGGTTATGTCATGTTTTGTTGGGAGTTTTCAGCACACTTAAAATTTATGCAAAAGAAAAAAAGAGATGATCAAAGAAGCAGGAATACCTGAACTTCTCTGCCTGTGGTCGCTCACTTTCACTGAGCAAGCCCCAACAGCATCTGTCACTGAAGCAATGGATTGTTTTGCTCAGACATCTGTGGGTCACATTATTTCACAAGGCTGCAGCAAGAGGGGAAAGTAAAACTGAGGCAGGTTATTAATCACTTACCGTTTCCTGTACGACATAGAGGAAATAATCAAGCAGTATAGTGGGTTATAAAGGGAGATTCCTGAGAAACAAAAATACGCACTTCATTTAAGGCATTGCAGGAGGCCGTGTGATAGAGGCAGATTCAGTTTGTGGAAATTTGGCATTATTTTATTTACGAGATTAAGTAACTGACAACAGCTGCCACATCTAAATGAGGGTATGATGGCATTCACCCAGCAACTGAGAAGAGCAGCGCTTCAGATTTACAAGTCTTCTCCATTCATATCCAAAAAGCACAGGGTTTGCAGGGTGGAACAAGCCCAAACTACTCTCAGTGATATTACACGACCAGATCTGGGGGGAACTTGCCCCATATAAATTAATGCCAGCCTTAACAAGAGTAACTTTGATTCATCGATATATGCAGCTGTGTCCTCACTAGGGAGTTTTCTGGCTACATAGGATTTTATACATCTGTCAGCTTTAAATCAGGGATCCAAATATAGACTGCAGCATGCCAGAACACTCCATCAATTTGTCCTTTTCCCTTGGGCCTATAAAGCACTAAATGGGCAGAGACTCATCAGTGAGGGATCAAGTCCTGATCCTACCCGCACCCTGCAGCCCTCTTAACCTCAGCAGTGCAAAATGGGAGTCAAAAGAAACGAAGTTGTACCCAATTTTCAAAGTATCTCCCCTACCCCCCACCCCAAATTTTCAATGTACAGCAGATTGATTTTTTTTCCATTTTTCCTCCTGCCACACAAATGTGCAGGCCGTTTCCTGCAGCTAGAAGTGTGAAAAGTCAAAGGGTACATAGCATCAGCAACAACAAACATCAAACCGAATTAGACCATCTTCTGAATCATCATTTCTGTGATGAATAAGGGAGATAAAACTTCCGCTGAAGAATTTTCTAAAGCTACACTGAAGCAACCACCCAAAATACAGCAGAAGTGGCTCATGCAGAAGGAAGGATATGGGGGCACCGTTCTGTGGTTTTGTGTGGATTTTAGCTGCATTAAGAGCAGAAGACTTAGGGCTGCTACCTTTGGTAATTTATATGAGGTATTTCTAATACTGACCTATTCTTCTCTTACGCTTGCAGGACAGCAAAGTCTTTTCCCTGTTTCTGCTCTTCCCTTGAATTTCTAAAGGAAAAATACAGCATTCAAAATCAGGACTGGCCATGCTGGCAGATGAGGCAGCTTGGCAGTTCAATACCAAGTGAGTTAAATAAAAGCAAAATTTAAAATTAGTCCGTTTAAGCAGTATCAACTGCAAGTAACGGTGATATTCACATTTTAAAAGGCCTCACATTTCACTAATATTATCAGTATTGATGGATTTCTAGTAAATGCAAAAATCTCTAACATGGAACACTGCAATGCACAAGAAGCAACCCTTACACCATTTTTTTTCTTTTTTTTTTTTTTTTTCTTACTGAGCTTTATATTTCAGTCTTTAGAAATAGCTCAGTCATCAAAGACTGTGACCCCCATGAGGGCACTAATTGAGGAATGGATAGAGTTTCCCAGAGACTAACAGCCCAGGGTAGAGAGGCTGTGCTGCCCTGCTACAGCACTGCTGCAAGGAATACATATATGACAAGACCTTTGGTCCCTAACCGTGATGGATACCAAGTTGCTACAGCAAATATTGCCCTGGATGACTGCCAAGGATTAATCTTTTGACAATTAGGAACTTGTTTCATTTTGCAGCATAAGCCAGGGTATGCCTTCACTAACATAATCTCAGTTTGAGAGATGTCAAGCATATTCTTCAATAGGAAATTACAAGACAGGCTGTTTTATCTTTAAAAGAAGTGACTGGAACATAGAAAATCACTCTTAAATCTATCTCTAGATATAGGATTAGACGAAAACTGACTGTGTTTCACTGATACATACAGCTTTCAGTACCCTCTTAAAAATCACAGTTCTAAAAAAATCAAATGACAGAATCTGGTAGAAATTGTACTACTTTGTAGTGATCAAATTCTTTCCTTAGATGTACACGCATGGGGCTTCAATTTGACAGCAAACCTGCATAACCAGAAAGCCTTCATCTGAGCACAGAATATGACCCACAGATGCAGGAAAACATCTATGTTTGATGTAGCAGATTTCTATTCTTTTAGAAGAGCAGCATCTGGACCTGAAAGTATTTTAACACACTGAGACTGATGCATTTGACATATTGTAGTCTTGCTGAGTTCCTTCCTTTATTTGGAGATGATGAACTTGATAACAGTCTGCATTACCGAGTGATTTATCAGTCACTTTTGTAAAGGTTATCTGTTAAAAATACATCTGATTAATTTGGTCCAATGACAGAAGAGGAGCTATAGATCCCTTACGGCTGACCCAGAGGCCATCACTGTATAACAATGGACAGGTTTCATTTATAACATGGTGAACACACATGGAAATCTGCTTGTAATTAGAAAGTGATAATGAATCCATCTATCAAATGGAAGCTGGTTTGTCAGCAGTTGTGGATGCAAACCCTGATATTTACTGTAAATCCCTCTGGCCTTCCCTGGGGAGTATAATTGCAAATGTAAGTCTTCAGCACCTCAAACAAAAGTCTTTCCAGGTTCTGGTTTTGAGAAAGAGATTTTTCTTTTTGGTCAATTCATGTTCTTGCTCTAACAGTGAATAAAAGAGGCAAGTGATGAGTTACAGACATCAATCTTTTTCTTCAAACATTATTGTGTCTGTTTCAGCAGAGGAGAAAGATGCTTAGAGGCTCTGATGATCTGAAAGACAAATGAGATCTGTACAAATAGAAAATGCTTGAGTGAAGCAGAACTACGACTGCCTGCAGGTAACGGAGGATAATTCAAGAGAGTTGTGTACCTAGCATAAGTTCCTGACAAAAGGGTACAGGTCATTCAATACCTATAAAGATTACTGGGGTGATACTAAATCTGTTTCACAAATAATCTGATTAACATGAGCTTCTGAAGAAGGCTCAGACTGAAAAAGGACTTTGAGATTATGAGCTTTGGAAACTGGAAAAACAGAATTACCATCAAAGGAAATGATCAGGAAGGATGAAAGGGAATGGAAGACACTTGGAAGAGCCCTGACAACAGCTGCTAGCCTTTTTCTTTTTTATCAGCATTCAGGTGGAAATATCTGCAGATACCAGAACTCCAGTTCCAAACAGCAACTGTAACAGGAACAGAGCCATTACTCAAGGTACCTGAACACCTCCATCACCCTGGGCAACTGATAATCAAATGTAAGTAATGTCCCTGAAGGAAAGCCACAGTAAAATAGTTCAATACATTTCTGAATATTGATTCCTTCCAGAAACCAGAGCAATCTAGATAGGACTAAAAGAAAACGGGACATCAGTCTTTAGTGTAAAATCAGTTACAATCCAATTAAGCATCTACCAGAAAGCCAACATAAACACTCACATGCAGCAACAAAAAACAAAACCATGTAGTAATAATCCTCTAAAATCTAACACCAGAAGATAAAGAGACCTGGCCAGTTTCATAGCCACAGACAGATGATTAAAACATAAAACACACATGTCAGAATAAAACTGTTAAATAAATCATTTTACAAGGAGGAATTCTAAGGTTTATTTCCACTATTTTCTTGGCAACTAGCTAATTACCTGCTTATATCTTCTTAAGATGAGGAGGAAGCTGAGAAGAGGCCATTAATAAATCAGATGCTCCCAAGCAGCCCCAAGCCTTTAAACACAGTGGACAGCAGTTTTTACTATGGGAGAGTATAGCCAAGCTCATAACAACATTACTCAAAAAGTCCAAACAGCCCTTCAGCCACCAGTCTTCTCAAGTGTTTGTGGGGAAAAAGTTCATTAAAAAAACTCGAGAATATACACACATGGAAGAAAGTGAAGAAATGAAGCACAGCAGAGCACAAAGGCTTATGTCAGGCAACCACAGCAAGGATTGTGCAGTGGAGGCTCAGCATCAGACCAGCAGGACCATGCAGAACAGTTCATGATTGCAGATAGAAAGTGTTCCCTCTGTGGCCTCATGGATACCACTGACCATTCCTAGGGGCATGATCACAGCTTTGCCATGAGCACTGAATACCTGCAGGATACAGCCAGGCTAGGGTGGCTGGAATCAGAGCTTTGTGAGATCTTCTCAGGAACCTTCTCATGGCTGGAAATGGCAACATGGAGAAAGACCAGCACAGCAAGGAGGGGAAATGACCAGGAACAGTCTTCAAACAATACTCTCAAATATGAAACTTATGACTTCACTGGACAGAACCACAGGGTCAAACCAAAAAATCTGAAGTAAAAATTTAGCTTTCAACCATAATGTCAACTTCAAATTAAAATAGCATGAAGAAGCCAAAAAAATCCAAACACAACCACACCACTTCCACCAATGCAATGGAAATGAGCAACAACCTTCATTAATACCAAACCCAGCAAGAACGTAGACTGACACTCAGCCATAGATAAATGAACCAATTCAGAAAATTTGATTAATTTTAATGCAGTTGACAAATGCTCAGGACAGTATTTGCAGAAAAGCATGACCAGAGAAAAGTAAAGAAAAAGTGTCAGAAGAAACACACTGCCTCCTCCAGCCAAGGCAGATGACAATCACAACCACGCCCTTCTCAGCACTCCAGAGAAGTCCAGAACAGCTGCAGCTGGAAGGAGAGACAAGTGCCCTAACAGCCCTCTCATGACATGACTCACATGCCCACAGCCCTTGGGATACCACCACCCAGGTTTCTAAAGGGGTTTCTTTATGGGAGACAACCATTCAGACCATAGGCTCTCAGTTGCAGTCCCAACAGGACCAGGCAGAACCAGAGCATTACAAGACACTGCTTGTCCTCTGTAATTCCAACTGTTACTATGGAAATAGAAGGAATTTTTCTGGCACTTGCCAAATGCAACCAAGAGCTGCTGCAGCTATAGTCACCTAAGGCAGACAGATCCACCCATCCACCTATGCCAGTGGAGTTGTCACTGGGAGGCAAGAGGCCCTAGAAAAATAAGGCTACTGAAGGCAGTGCAGCAGGAAAGATCAGCCAACAGAAAGGCTCCAATGGGTAAAGGCTCTCACATAGTAGAGAAGCATAAGGAAGAGGGGGGAGGGCCGTGGAAAGCATTATAGGAGAAGGATGATGTGAGAAGAGGCACATCAGCACGTCACTGAAAAAGGTCCAGAATTCAACAAAAACACTACCCAACCAGCAAGACCAGCCCCTCCCAGCACGCCATCCAGCAACCTGCAGAAGGCAGCCTTCATCTTAGTGTTTTGGTGCCAAGGAGCTGAGTGCAACACAGTTATTTGGCAATCACTGAGCCTTCAAATTCTACATGATTGAATGTGTTTCCCCTAATAAAACAGATTTATTAATACACTTCTATTTTTAAATGTGATTTTTAGAAACTGTGTCATCCAAGAGGTACACTGCAGGGTGGAAGAATGGAGAGGCAGAGAGGGGGAATAGATCCTTCTGATTCTTGTTCACTGAGACAAAGCTGTTGGCAAAGCAGCACTAGGACAGCAGCAGATACAGAGCAGACACCAAAATCGTGAGTGGTGATGTTAGTGAGGATGCTGGTTATGCAGATATGTGCAACTGGGCCACATGGTTCTATTAGATACCCAGAGGTTCTGAAACACAGCTGGATCATGCCTGAGTTATGTGCCAGGTGAAGGCAAAAGCCAACATTAAAATTCCTGCAAAGCTGGGCATGGTCAGTGTTAAGGCTTGTGAAGTGCCACAGAAGCTCTACATTTTTCAGACACCTAATGATATTGAGGCACAGAAAGCAAGCTAAACAAAGAGCTTCATTCACTCCAGCTCCATTAAAAACACGGAGAACAAAATCAGTTCCAGACATGTGGGAAAGAACCAACAATTGCTAGCAAAAACAGTAATACCAGCATTAGCGTTCCAAGAGAAAGAAAAAAAACACGATGGAATAAAAAAATAAACACATGAATCACAGAAGATGTTTTCAACAATCTGAGTGCAATTTAAAAATAATTACTAAAAGAAATCAAAACTAGCTTGCTGAATTAAAAATGTACATGTCTGAAAGATTAACACTGTTTCAAAGATAGTCTTGTATAAATGGTCAGTAATAACAGCCTACGTAATGAGTACATGGTAATTAAGAAATACAGATAGCAGTAACTTAATGAGGATATAATATTTTCCCCTAAGGAAGGACATGAGCACTGATACATCCATCTGTTCTCTTCATACCTAGAGTCTGGTCCTGGTGGCACAGTCTTCACATACTTCAGCCCATACTATTTTGTGAGAAGCATTGGTCAATGCAGTAAATGTCTTTACACTTTTGTGTTGACTTACAAATAATAAAAGAGTAGCTCACTGATGTTTGATCTAGTAAAGAGGTTTGTAGCTAGCCATACTATTTATTTCATCCTTGTCTGGCAAAGCTAACTGAGAATCTCTTCTCTATTGCTAAGTGATCTTACTGCCCTGTCAAACTGCTCACTCCCCACTCTCCCCCACACTTGGGAAAAGTCTTGCTCATAGCCAGAAAAAGCAGTAATAATCCATCATCATATACACAGAGCAGGTCCTCAATTCCCTGTTTTCTTTTATTTTACCTTCTCAACAACCACTCACTTTTCCTTCTTAGAGAAACCTGTCTCTCATTCCTCTTGCTGAAATGACACCCCTAAACTTCAGACACACTGCCTATACAGCCAATGTTGGTTTTTTTCTGGCATCTCCTAAAGCGATCAGGGCTTTTGAGGGCACAGCACTTCCCAAGCCAGCCTCTTGAACCGATTAAATGGATCAAGTATGCCCAGTATTTGTTCCTGTCAAATGCATCAAACAAATACTGCTCTGACAGGGTTTTTATGAGTAGCACAGGAACATATTTGGAAACAAACAAATCTTATCCTTGGGACCAGAGACAAGGATATTAAGGAAAGAACATTTTGGTGTATGTGAGAGTATGTTTTCCTACTTACTGCCCAGTAGGGAGGAAGATGAATTGCTACTTGCTTTCACAGACTGGTAAGATTTCCTATTCACCCTGCCAGGCTCAGACAGTATTATCACTTGCATCAATTAAGGTACCTTAGCAAGGGGTTTTGCAAAAAAATTACAGTAACAGCTTTATCAAAGCACGAAAACACAAACAGTGCCTTCATTTATGAGGAAGAAACAAATGATTAGAGTATGAATGCATCGTTTAGGGTAATTTGCAAAACAAGAGGACATGTGCTGTAGGCACTTTTGTTGGTAGGTAAAAAATAGTAACAAGAGAACAAAAAAAAGTCCCACTGAATTTCCTCCCTGCTGGCCATTGTCCTCCTCCCTGTTTCTTGTTTGGCATTTAACTGATACTTTTATTTTTTCCAATAAAAATCTGGCCACTATTTCTATGGATCTTAAGGGTTTGTATAAGGGTCCTTATAGCAGCTACAACATCAGTCTGGGTTCTCCCATCCCACCCTCCAAATCACTTCAAACCAGCTCCACAAAGACTTTCAACAAAGCCTCTCAAATAAGCACATCTGCAGCAAGGATGTTCTTGATAAGAACAGTCCTGTCCCTAGGAATCTCTCTGCTGTGCTGCAGTTTTGTCCATGAGCCTCTCAGTTTAAAGCCAGAGTCAGGACAATACAACCTGCATAAATACACCTGGTCAGTCTGCCTTTTCCTGCTGATAGAGAAATAACAAGTTACATACTTTTGTAAAGGGCTTTTGAAATATTTCACCTGTTTCTACTTTTCCAGATGTCGTAGGCCAACCAGTCCCTGCGACTTCTACCGCTGGCCTTTATTCTTCATTACTGGAGACCTTAAGGCAGCAATGCTGTCCTCTCCAACTTCAAAGCAAAGGGAGCAAAATCTGACTGTGAATTTCTAGCTGAGGATACTGCTGGATATGAACTATGTCCTCAGAAAGCAAAGACATAGGGACTGTGTTACAGGCTATTTTCAGGGAATAGTACAGAAAGTGGTTTCAGAGGCAGGTAGGATACTCCAGAAAAGCAGTTCCACATCCTATAGGAGAGATCTCATGCACTAGTTGAGCCTCTTCAGAATGGATAAACACTGGCAGAAGCTTCACTTCAAACTGAGTCTGACCAGTAAAGTTTTCACTGAAAGAAATTTCTGACAAGGGTTCAGAAAAAGGGCTGGTTATAATACAAACGGACACACTGATCATGGTGATTGTCCACCCATTTGGTTTGATGTCAACATAAACCTCATACCACAGGAGAAAGTAAGGAATTCTGTAGTAGTCCTCCCTACGGAATCAAGGTCTCATGGAGTTCACGTGGCACAGAATCATAGACTGACAGAATAGTTTGGATTGGAAGGGACTGTAAAGATCCAATCCTTCTGTCATGGGCAGGGAACCTTCCACTAGACCAGAGCCCCATCAAGCCTAGTCTTGAAAGAGAATCGTAAAACTGTTTCAAATAATTTACTGGTGGTTCTCATGCTGAAAATAATTCATAGTTCAAAGACAACCAACAGAAATCTTTAGCACCATACCCATTTGTACAAATGATTTGCATACTTCTTGATTTTTCCACTTTCAGTTGTCCAAGTGAAGAACTGGGTGGATGGGGAAGTGTTTATGGTAGACACTTGTTTCCTGCAGCATGTGAATGTCTTTACCTCTGGAAGAAGGACCACAGTGGCATCCACTGTGGGTGGCTCCAGTGTTGCTCAGTCAACCTGACAAAGCTTGGCATCAAAAATTAAACTCTGTGGAAGTTCAAGGGTATCTCAGTTGCATCATTAACAAGACTCAGAGGCAATGACTGTCAGGAGACAACAGGGAAAAGGTGATATATGAAGGACATAAATGAGAGCAACTTCCAGAAACAGGTTTAAAGCATACTGCACTTTCAGCAGTGAGGTTGGACTACTGCTGGGGAGCACCTGGCTCTGTCCAGGTCTCTTCTCTCAAGACCAGCACCAATGCCAATAGTGACTGGAAATGTTTAAGTCAGAAGAGGACACTAGTCTATTTGCAGGTCTTTGTGACTGAAAAATGGAAACTATCAGGCTTTTTTCCTAATACATGCCCAAGCCACACCAGAGCCTTTATAGGAAGACTTATTTTGTGATAAGATTGTTTCAGGAGTCAAGGGCCTCTTTCTTTACTTTGGGCATGGAAAGACATTAAGAAATTATTCCCATTTTGGTACCCCTAATTGACAGCCCCAAAAAACTGCTAAGTATCTAACAGGGATTTTCTGAAGCAGAAGAGATGCTCTTTTTGCCTTTTGGGGTAGTTATAACATAGCAGGATAGGTGAGGCTTAAACAGAGTATTTTGTCCCATTTCACAAGGGTGATTTGCCAGTCTGCCCAGCCGTTTGCTAGTTCACAGTCACTGGCATTCAAACCAGAAGCGAGGACTGTAAATGCATCTTTAGATTGTACAGTCCTTGAAGATTTCAAAGGAGTTCAGCCTGAGCTAAAAGCTGGCAAGTTGGAAACCATTTAGACATCTTACTGTGATGGTCAGTAAGAGGAAACCAAGTTTCAGACTACCTCCCGCCTTAAGTAAACAAGATACATGTGTAGCCCTGTCAGAATCAACTAGTCAAGAACAAGGTTCAAGCACATTTAAAACTGAATCTATGCTGATCCTGACTTAAAAGAGAAGCATATTGTTGGTGAGAGTATATAAAATTCATTTCTCATTTACAGAAAGGAAAAAGAAAGACCAATTCTGATACAAGCTTGTGGGTTGTCTTAGTACTTGAGCCTTCTAGAGGTAGAAAAAGGTTTGCTAAGAAAGGAAAACATGCTGGGGATTTGATCTGTATTCCAAGAGGTCTTTGCAGTCATATAAAATGACCTAGACTTACTACAACTTCAAAAGACACACATAGTTAATACTGATTGTATCAAATATCATAGTGCTACACAGGCTAGCATTGCTTTTGAAAGCATTTGCATAACGAATAACACATCAAGCTGTGTAAACTGTAAACCCTTAAATTTTTGGTTTCTCATCTAGATAGCTTTTAAACAAGGTCAGAAGCAAAGCTGCATGTTTATTTTGCTTTTTTTTAAACTTTTAAGCAGAAATAAGATTTGCTATTTTTCAAGCATTTGTTGTCCCTTCTTCATTTTGAGCAAGGAGAAATGGTCCTGACATATTACATATGACATATGACATAATGGATTTTTGGAGGAATCTTTTGCTGATTAACCATGCAGTGAAATGAAATGCTTAATAGAAAACACTTGGCACAAGCTCCCTGATCAAAATGTCACCTTGAAAATGGCTCATAAGTCATTTGTCACTGTAGATTTTACCCACATTGCACAATACTGGCATCCCATACTAACACACTGCAACTGTGAGTAGACAGCCTGGGGTGATAAGGAAATTACAGGTATTACCTTTCTGGTTATCCACAGATAATTAGCAGCTCCCATAGGTTGCAATGATCTAGGAAATACCATGTCAAAGGCAATCCTTGTGCAAGTACTAACTCTGACAGTGCTTTACTATCTTTGGCCAAGGTTAAATTTGGGTCACCGTACATGTGAACGTATGGAATCACGCATATGATGCCAAACAGGCTTCGTCCAGTGTTTGACCTTTACAGAGAATGTTTTTCTTGCAGTATCTAGAAATTATTTGCAAAAACTGGCATCCAAAGTGTGAATACAGTTGAGAAGTTATTAACAGAACTAGGTATTTTCATCTGCTCTGCTGCTATGAAGTTGTCTGGGCTCTGATATTTTAGACAGAACTGGCTTCAGCTGAGAAATGACATCAACATTAGTCCACACAGTGCCCCTTCTGATTGCAGGCAAAATGAAGATTCCTCAGACAGGCGACTCAATGCTCTTGTAAAGGGTAAAAGTCAAATTCTGCCCTTTTGAAGAAAAATGTTGGTAGCTGTCTGCCTCCTTTGAAAATTGCTGTATACTCTCTACAGATATGGCTGAGAACAAATATGGTTAGTGTTTTACCCCTACATGTCTTTTCTTATTATTTTTATACCATTCAGATTACCTCAGAATTACTGTGCATTTGAGAACCTCTTTATTTCCCCTGATTTTTATGAAATTATGTAAATGACTGGAACTCATAAAACATTTGGGTGCAAATGCCACAATCTGATTTTTTTATCCGGTATTTGTGGCATATGCAATCAAAATCAATCCATCACAATATTCCCTAATTCCCACATTCTCATCCCATATGCAGTAAAAGCAGCCCCCATCATAAAATACTGCCCTGCAAGTGCAGTGGTACTTGGCATGTAGTATCCTTTCTGTTCTGCAGAATTTCACACCTCTTTTCATTCTGCCTGTGCTCTTTGTAGCCCATCTCTAGATGTCCACCTTAAGTCTGTATGATGTAGCTTCAGTTGACTCTAAAAAACCCAGTGTTATTTGTCCATCAAGGGAACAGAGACACTTCTTAGCCCGTGGTGACACAGCCAAATCTTCTGCAACCCTTTCTGATGACAGAAACATGCACCAAACCCAGGATTCACTGCATAGCCTGAACAGTCACCACACTGCACACTGCATCACCTAGAGATCCTTGGACAGTTTCTTGTAGTAAAAACAAAGACCATATTTCTATTTGTATGAGTGGCCTGGTTCCCTAACCAAAATTGCTGAGCATGCCTTTTATTTTTTAAAGTGATATTTTTATCCCTAAAAACTGTGAGTCTCTGGTGCTACCGCACCTGTCAAAATGCTTCTTTGCTCTTCCATGCATCCCCACATTTGCAGTTTGAACCAGACCATTTTGGACATTACTTATGGTGCTTTCTTCTACCTACAGCCCTGGGAACACTACAATACACAGGGGTGAGACATGCTAACACCAGGTCCATGAATGATTTAATAAGGCCTGAATGTCTTTTTTCTCTCTCCCTGAACAGTCTGTGGTAAAGAAGGGAAAAAACAAAATACTTCCATCATTACAGTACTAACATTAACCTTTAGGTAATGAGTACTATAATTCAGGCCATTCAGTTCAGTTCAGAAAAATCACTGGAAACACAAAGAGAAGGATATTAATGAGTATGCCTGGAGGTATCTAGATGTCCCTGGAAAACCCAGGCATTCTGTGGTTGACCAGTCACATCTTCACGAATGGCACTTGTGCTGCACAAATGGCTACGAGAATCCTTCAGTCTTACCATCCTTATGAGTGCATTTCTGTGTTGTGTGAAACCCACCAAAGAACAAACCAATTCCAAGCCATGAAGGGGCACAGTCTCTCAGAATAAATGTCGTAGCAACAGGAAATGTCCATCACTGGCACATAAACATGGATATGACACACAGATGCCCTCACCTACGCTGCCTTGTTAGTGGCAATGAGCAGAAGGCACCTCCCCCCACCATCTGTGCCTCCTCCTCCTCCTACTTGTGGAGGAAAGACTAGCATATTCCTCAAAAATAGTACATATCAATGACTTTGCTTCTTTCAGTGAACTTTAAGTCTTAAGTGAAAAAAACTTACATGTTTGCATGTGCCATAATCAAGTGAATCTTGTGGATTTGGAGGAAGGTAGAGGACATGTCAGATTATAGACTCCAATCAGCATCTTTCCACAAACCTATGTTATTGAAGTCCACTCACAAAACACAAGAGACATAACCTGATGTCCCTGCAGCTGATTTTGGGAGGCTGCTCTGGAACCTCCCTCCTCTGCTGGCCAGCAAAGCCTCCTATCCTGTACAAACTGCATTAATTTTCAGACCTGTGCATTCCCAGAATACTCCTGTGCACACGCCGTCCTCTAGGTGTAACTACAGTAATTTCATGATTCCTGATTATAAGCCGCACTTCCAGGTGTCAGCAACTTTTCGTTCTTTGTCTATATATAAGCCGCACCTGATTATAAGCCGCACATTACAATTCAGAGTGTGATAAAAGGTATCTATTCTATCACCGTCTGTTGAGGGTGGGGGCAGTGATCCTTATCTCAGTGGGAGATACTCTGCTAATGGGCCATCCATTGAAACCAGGCAGGGCATTGTTCTTTATCTTTTCACAACCCATCCTTCCTCCAGCGAGTCATTTTCTGCTAATGGCCCATTGAGTCCCACTGTGTGACTGATAAAATTACTGCATCCCATTGGAAGTTGCTCCTGCCAGGGGGAAGAGCCCAACATTTCTTACCAAAATAAAAAACAGAGGTTTTGGGACACTAAGGTAGTCCCTTTCTCCACTGGACTCCAGAGGAAAACCAGATTTCTCCACATCACCACTGGACCTTTAGCAGGAAACTGCACCTTCTGCAGGAGCACTGCTCCAACTGAACCACATCTGTCACTGCAGGAGGATGCAGCCACCATTTAATGGGACTGCTACCAACACCCTGCCTGACGGGGTGTCAGGTTGTACTCTGACTTTGTCAGGGTTTGGAGTTTGTTTCTTTGTAGTACTGTATTTCTATTTTAATTTCCCTAGAAAAGAACTGTTATTCCTAATTCCCATATTTTTGCCTGAAAGCCCCTTGATTTCAAAATTATAATAATTTGGAGGGCGGGGGTTTACATTCTCCATTTCAAAGAGAAGCTCCTGCCTTTCTCAGCAGACACCTGTCCTCCAAACTAAAACAGCAACTTTTTGTTCTTTGTCCATATAAGCCGCACCTGATTATAAGCCGCACTTTGGATTTGGACCAAAATTTTAGTCAAAATGGTGCGGCTTATAATTGTGAAATTACTGTAATCACCTTCCCCTGTAGCAGCCTTCCCCTCTGGGGTACTCAGTATACAGTGTCACTGCCAGCCTGCACTCTGCTAGACTAAACACACAAGGCTCTTTCAGCCTCCCCTCTCCAAGTCTTCTCCAGCTGACACTCCTTCTCCTGTTGCACAACACACTTCCAGTCCTCTACTGCAGAAAATTTCAATTGTTCCAGTTTAAACGTGTGGGAAGTGCTGAGCCCACTTCTTGGTTTTGCTTTAAAAAAATCACTACCTCTAGACAGTGCATTTATGAAACAGGCTGTTATCAAGTTATGCATATAAAATAACCTAACCTAGTGATAATACAGCATACTAAAAAATAGCTTCTATGGATTATTTGATTCTATGATGAAATGTAAAGCATTTGCTACTCTGGGATAGAAGCTAACATTCACCATAAGCTTTTTGATTAAGGTTTCTGATTAGGACTGTGTTTTAATGTCTAATACAGTAAAATCCAATGTTCATATTATGTTGCCTCTTTAGATCAAAGTTCGTCTCACACAACCTATGCAATTCATTAATTTTATTTCTGGGTATCTAGAATAGGTCATGTCACATTCTGGATGTAAAAAACTCAAAAAAAACCCAAAGGGGGTAGCTTACAACTGAACTTTTTCTAACATTGCCTTGAAATAAATATTAGATTTAATGTGGAAGAGATGATAATGCAGAATATAACTTGCTTTTTCTGTCAGTATAAGCAGCTTATTGGTCTGGTTAAAAAGACAGCATAGGAAGCCCTTCACTGCAGCACAGCAGTGAAATACATGGTATAATGCCACATGTGATACACAAATCCCTAAAGAAGGACTTCCTGAATTCCTTTTAAAGTTTATTTAAGCTTATTGCCTTCAAAGTTTTTTCTTCTTTCAGCATAAGGTCAAGACAGCTCTCCTGTATTTATCCCAGAGAAGAAAACATCTACGAAGTGCCTGTATTGCTTAGATGAGCTCAAAAACTGGTTCTGGGGCCCAGAGTTGTTGTCACCTTTGCCAACCCTGGCAGAGGGATAGCACACCATTTCTTACACAAGTTCAGAGTAGTGCCTGGCTTCCACGTGTTGCTGCTGTTTCTTTGTCCTGTCCTACCCTTCTTATCTCCCAGTTGTCTGGCAACCCTGTCTGAAAGGAGAAAGTCCTCCTGTGGGTGATCCAAGGCACCTGAACTGGAGCTGGTGCCGCTAACAAGTTTCCAGCTTCCTTGACCAAGGGAATTGAGGTCTTTCTGAGTGACCACTCATCCCCAAGACATCAGTGGCATGTATCAGATTAATACCATCTCTGAGGATGTGTCAAACCAAACAGAACTTCAGTGTGACTACATGAATCTTTTAACTGGGACAAAAGGTTATTTCCTATCAGCTGCTTCTTGTGTGTACCCTGTGGTAGAGATAGGTTGATTAATTCCTCTGCAAAAGATGCTGTGAGATAAGGCCAATCCCCACTCGAGTGAGAGACTTCACAGGAGCATGTCTGTGTGTGGAAACTCCAAAGCTGTAAGTGATTTCTGCCCATGGATGAGTACACAAACCTCCCACTGAGACCCACAGGGAGCCTAGAGAACTTGTCTAAGGGCAAAACTCAATCCTACCCTTATAGCTCAAATTAAAAGATAATAAAAATTCCCTCCACATACAGTCATGTGACATGCAGCTAATGTTGCATGATGGAATAGTACAACTCCATTTCTTTGGCCTTCTTGCCAGAAAAGCAACAAAATTAATATTTAGCTTCATGTAGTGCTTCTTGTCCTATTTCTAAACCCCAAGTAAACCCTGCTTGGAAAAAGCATTTCAGGAACCTCAGTGACACAGAATCTCTCCATTGGCACAGCTTCAGTAACAGGCATGTTTGGTCAGAGATGTGCCCCACGCAGCATCATCGCTTCCAGCTCCCCAGGAAATACCAGTAGGAAATATCTGGCAGCAACCAATGCACGGCACAACTATGTGAGCTTACTACAGCTTATCCTGCACACAGAAACGAGGAGAAAATACTGCAACATGTTTCTTCCTGTCCCTCCTCAACAGCACATGGACTTTTTAGCAAATTTTCCCAATCAAGCCTTAATAACAACACTGTTATTTACTACAGTAGATATTATTATAGCATATCATCTCCTCTTTAAAAAAACAAGTAAACAAACAAACAAAAAAAAAACTCTTTAAGGCGTTCATCCTGAAAAAATAAACTCCTGTAATTCACACAGAGCAAATTCCACTGTGAAAACATTCTTGTTCTCTTCTGGAATGTGAAACTGTTTAACTCCATCTACACACTGGACTTCACAGCCTGGAAAAGACCCGGTTGGGATTTCTATTTGTAAACCAAGTTGAACATCTTACCAGCCTCAAATAAGGCCACATAGAAAAGCACTATGGAGGGATGAAGTTCTTTTCTGCCCTCTGAACCTGTGAAGGATTTTTAACCATGAATGCTGAATTATGCAGGTTTTACTTGCCTGGTCTGAGCATGGTGGGAAATGCACTGTTCTGAAAAGAAAACTCTGCAAATGCAAAGGCAAAAAGTGCAGCAAATACTGAGTGGGAGAATCTGGGAAATTGATATGCATAACTTTACAAAATCCAGTTGATACTGTGAAGTTGTCATTTGAATAATTAAGTACCAGTGAGTGCCTCTACTGATAGCAAAAGGCAGTGTGGGCAATCTGAGCTCAGACCAACAACATTCCCTGCCACTCTGTCCCTCTGTGGTTGATGGGTTCCAGAGCAGGAGTGCTACCAGGACAAGGTACCAGAAGAGGTGTGATCCCATTCCACAGAAATTAGAGAGGGAAGGTAGCTCTTGGCAGCACATGACGTGTGCAGTCCCCAGTCAGTGACAATATCTGATGTTGTAAAAATAGATGGTTTCTACGTGTTGAGAGGATCAAAACCAACCTGGAAATAAGACAGTAATCCCCACCTTTCTATGTGCTGTGCACACACAGATAGGTGTGCACATGTATAGACATATATATATATATACGTACACACACATATACAGGGTTTTAAATAATAAAGAGCTCATAACTCGCACATATCATTGCACATACATACACCAACCATACAAGTATGTGAAGAAAAACTGAGCATTTGGCAGGAATATTCTACATCATCAGACACAGTCAAATGCATGTTTTGTAACAAAAAGTTTCTGTAAAAACACCATGGAAATCTGTGCATAAGTCTTGCTCAATTTCAAAAAGGCTGGATGTACACACCACAGAAATGATCTCATGTTTAATGCAAACAAGAAGTCACTAAATTTATTTTCATTTTTTACGCTGATTCTATACAGTATAAAAGTCTCTCTGTTGCTAGAAATCCTACATATAAGTACTGTATCCACTTTCAGATACAGGAGAATATTCCTCATCCTTTGACAAACCTTGGGGTGCTAAAGTTTCTCCTGCGTCAGAAAATGTCTGTTTTGTTTCTTTATGCTTATTTTTTTATTGTAGTCATTCAGAAGAATAAATGCAGAATGCATTCAGCAAATCATCTAACAGAAAAATTTTCTTACAAAAATATAAAGACATGGGGTTTTTTATAGATAGATAGATATGCATATATATGTATCTGGAGACATATGTGCTTAGGCTGTCACTGATCTTCGCTAAGCAGAGATTTAACAAAATTTTCCTACAGCAGGACCTTGTTACTATTTTAAAATCATAAATATGTGCAGAGGCAGTTTACAGACCTTTTAATTTATTCTGCACACACTCACACTGAGACTTGTAAGATACACACAAAGAAGCACAAGGAGAGCTAAAAGAAGAGACGGTATCTGGCCTAATTTCAGGATCTAGAAGTTAGATGTCTAGTTCTCAGTTAGTCAAAGCTCCTTTCTACATCTAGTAGGTATTTATAAGCATACCTCAGAATCATCCTGTCTAGACAGTCACTCTGGAAGTGCTTGCTCACTGCCTGTCAAGGGGGCTTACGGTAATGAGTTAGTGGGTAAGTTTTAGAGATGTCTAAAACTGGGTGAGATAAATCCAGACATTCACATATGCTTTTGCAGAGGTGCAGGAAAGCCTCTTTTTAACCTGCAAGACCTCCCTGCCATTCCTGAGGGCCACCACCACCTTCCTGCCATGGGATGCCCACAGCTGCCAGGCCATCACTTGGCCCACCTCCTACTCCTGAAATGCTACAGCCAAGGCCTGAATACACATCAGATGTGCACCATTAGCAGTGATGTTTCCTGCATTTGCAGCACATAAACTTGTTCCTGTAACAGCTCTTGCTATTTTCCACCATTTGGCTGGCGCTCAGTGATGTAACCCAGTGTGAATGAAAGAGCCCCCTTTTTCTCCAGTCTCAACAATGTGCCTATTTGTGAGCAAAGCCACTGCTTTCCCCCACGGACCTGGTTAGTAGTGATATTTTATTTAAAATTCTTGTGGAAGCTTATGGGCTAAAGAAACTATGATGTGAAAACCAGATGTCCATGGCAAAGGAAAGACTCAAAGGGCTTTCAGAAACAGGGAGAGTCATAACTCGGCTTCAGAGACTGAGTTACTCTTCTCCACGATGGGTCCTGGCAACGGGCAGGAGGGTTGCATGCAGGGATAGGTGGTGAAACACATCTGCACTTTCACTGTGGGATGGGCCTGTGCTCAAATACAGGGGGAAGTGGGGTGAGCTGGGACCCTACTCTCCCTCAGCAGCCACATTCCCAGCAGTGCCACCTCACTCATCTCCCAGGAATCAGTAGGGGCACAGCCAGCACGGCAGCACCTCTGGGCATCATCCTGCACCAGCTTATGTGGTGCAAGTCCCCAAGTTGCAGATGTCCCCACGTGATGACAGCAGCTGTAGCAGGTCACGAGGCCAGCAAGAGGCTGCCTCACCACCTCACTGGGGATGTGAGCTGCAGCACAACCATGCACGAGCAAGCAGCGGGATGCTGCTCCAAACATGAGTCTTAGCAGCTCTTTAGCTACCTCTGCTCAAGCCTAGCTAGGCCACTAAAATAGAGGCTCACACGCCATCATACTGCAATGATGCCGAGAAGAAGCTTGGAGTCAACAAAGAGCCAACATATTCTCCAAGTACTTTTCTTGTCCAGAACATACACCCTACCATCTGGAAGTGTAAGGCAGCAAGAAAACTTTGATGGCAGGCTTCAGCAAAGTAGTACCACTGATTTTGTTACCACAGTCATACAAAAAAAAATATATTAAAACCATATATATATGTGGAATAATTAAGACTAGAAGAAGCCAGTTCAGCCCACCATAGCTATCAGTGCAATTTGTGTCTGCATTAGAAGCACAGCTGCAGCTAGTTTAGGATTTTCGGAGCGTGCTGGTATGACTGATCTACTTAAAACACTAAGATGTAAGAAATTAAAAACTTGAAATGGTTCAACTATAAAACAAGATCCAATTACATGTCAAAGCCAGCCTGAACGTTTTTGGATACATAAAAATTTTGAAGATGTGTTTTTACAACTGTAGGTGCTTTGGTTTTTGCCAAAAGAGTTTTGAATAGTTTTAAAACTCTCCCTGCATGTCTGCCAAAGGATGTGCTCACTGACAGGAAAAGCTAGTAATAGATGACAAAACAGCAACAAACTCCTTCCCACTCAAAATGCTGGTGAGGTCTTGTTTAAATGGGGAGATGGCTTGTCTGCAAGTGCTGTAACAAAACTACTGTACTTTGATCATGTTTATTTTAATAGTTTAAGCTATAATTATATCAAGAGGAGTTCTTTATTCATTTTTACAATGGGCATAATGAATGCAAATATGCTTTTTTAATGGTTTGTGTCTTTCAGCTTTATCCAAGTACTATTAAGAAAATGGATGTGGAGTTATTCTAGGATAACTTCTCCAAAACACATTATTTTTCCCTCTCTCCATTACATAACAAAATGTGACTTTTACTACAAATTATTGTAAGCACACTCCTGGAAGCTAGTATTTTACAACCTGATATCCTATTTTGATTGCAGGAAAATGTGAAAATAAAATACACAATCATGTACATTCCTCTAACAGTTACCTTTGAATATGTATTTTAAAACACCATCTCTGGTCTCTGTATTTTTTCATAATTTTAGCTTTGTTTCCTTATTTTTAAAGACATGCTTTAATAGACAGATAAAATTTCAAGTATTCTGTCTGTGTCATGACTCCTAATAATTTTCCCTCTTACTACTAAAAAAATTCTTTCTTTTTGAGGTCAAAGAGTGAAAGAGTTGAAGTTAAACCCCAGGAAGTCAAGGGTTTAAGTCGGGACATAGCTGGCTGTGATTGTCCAAAAGCAAGCATTGCTAGTGGCACTGAGGCAAGCTGTCCCCGCAATACTCCCAGTGGTATCGCCCTCTGTGACATTCATCAATCTTCCTGACATCTAGCAGGAGACAATACTGCCAAAGCTCAATGTAAACAGAAGTAAGGTGCCTGAAAAGGTGTAATTTGTATTGGCCTTCAAATGAAATAAAAATGAAAAGCTGAAAAATGTAACTTACAGGTACAACCAGCAAACATGCACCTCAGCATGAGCCCATGCAAATCAGAATCTACTCTCATTGCTTTCCACCTTTAAAAGTATCTTACAACCCCACCCCTAACCTGAAATTTTTAAATTCAACAACAATAAAGACTGCTTTAACCACTTTAACAAAACCAGAAACATACAGACACATGACACAGCTTCCCACAGGCAGGGAAGTGCTCTGTATTTCCCTGTAAGGAGGGCTCTTCTTTAATAAGAGCTTCATCCGATCACTGTCATTGTTCTGGATAATGGATTACCTACACATACATTTTCAAGTGTAATGACACTCTTGCTTATTAAAGACCTCTCAGCTGAAGGGGCAGAATATTATGAACTGGCCAATCCATTCATTTCCTTGAATATGTTATTCAGTATTTTATGCTAAACCAGCAATACACCATCCATTTTAGTACAATGATCCTTATGTTCAATAAAACTGAAGTGCTGGATCATAAATCATTATAGTCATTTATTTTACATTAGACACATTAGCCACTATATTCCATAATCTATTACAATAAGGTGGATTTAAATGTACCCCAAGGAACTACAATAATAACTTGAGAACCAAATATAGCAATTATGGATAAAATATGCTTAACCTAAAACTGCACTAGCTGCATAGACTGCTGTGAACTTTAAATAAAATTTAGGGAGGATGATAACTGTCCTGGAATAAACAAGTAACAGAGGAAAATCAGAACCTCCTCTCTATACTTCAGATAGTTTAACATGCTCTATCTATGGAGAAGGGGATGTTACGCTTATAAACCAGTGTCTACTAAAATATTATTATTCCATTATTACTGGTTATGTTAGCTTTCCATCATGTGAAAATTTCCCATATTTTCCTGGTGTATTACCTCCTACTTATGGTTTTTAAATAGTGTTCTTCCTTTCTAGCTCTCTGTTTCATCTGTTTGGATTCCTTGTGTGTTCTTCAAACTCCCTTCAACCATTTTTAACAGTTTTGGTAAAATTTCCGTAACACGTCCAGACCTCACTGGTGCTTTTGGCTTTGGGCTGAGCGACAACAAAGGGCAAAGTCTGCTTGTCTCCTCCAGACGCAATGTCTCTGCATAGCCCCACAAAAGGGGCCATTGGTAACTTTCTGGCCCCAGACCAAGAAGCAATCTCAAATGCTTGTGAACACAGTTTAGCATTTTTCAGAATTAGTGCTCTGCCAAGTATTAAAACCAACTACATGCTAAAGAAAGCGATTGTTTTTTTGAAGGAAGGTTCCACACTTCAGACCACTGGGATTTCTGAAGACCCCTGACATCAGCAGAGCAGAAAGAAGATTTAGGGCTGTCAGGCATCACCTGTATGAAGAACTGATGGATGCCATGGCCGAATTTCACACGTGCTGCCTTGTATTTATAAAACCATGTTGCTTTCTGCATAAATTCCATTATCCTTGAAATATTTTTCTGTGTTTATTGCCTGAATTTTTTTCTTCCCGGGAATAGAAATTACATTTAAGAACTCAATGCTCACCACCACCAGCGTAGCTGCTCTTACCTATCACTATTAGTTCTCTGTTCTTTTCTGTGATTTTTCAAAAATTACTACTATTAGGTTAAATAATTTCCTAAGGGGCTTATTAGCTAGATCAGCAAACATGTACACTGGAAATTCCCTTTTCCAGTTGTTCTGGAGCTTTTTATAGAGGCCTATTTACATCATTTTCTTTGTTTCCTTTTTTTTTCCTCCATGGAGGCCAAATATTAAGACTGGATATTGAGTGTAGCTCCTTGTGCAGTTTCTAGAAGTAATGGAGCAGGTCCAGCTGGAGGCTCATAGGCTGCTGCCCTAGGTGCACTTATGCTGCCTGCCCTGCACCTACACAGACTTCAGTCTCTCGTTGCCATGCCAGCACCTTTCATGAGACTTCATATAAGTAAGAGAAAACGCACACATTATTCACTACAAATTCAAAATAAAATTCTGCTTTGGCTCCAAATTGTTAAATATATTCAGGCAAACAAGGACATCCTAACCAAGGTAAGGCAGAAGCTTGCTTTTCCAACCCTGTGTTCATGTTTTACTCCATAGCACAAGAGCTGTAGTAGTGAAAGGTGTGCTGAATGCAAGAAACCTCAGCTCTGGTTTAAATGTCCTTCCTAATTTCTATTGAATATGAGCTGACCTGTTTGTTTTTATTCCACAGTTTCTGACTGAGGGGAGTTGCTGTGGTGCCACAAAGAAGAGAACAATGCACCCAGCTCTGTGGGTTTTGGGAGAGAAAATAAATATTTTGTATACGACATCCATTGTTGAATAAATAACTTTCTTTTTGATAAACAAGCACCAAAAATCTGTATATATCATGAGAAGAATTCAAACCTTTGTGATAACCTTACACCACAGGTGTCCAGCAGAGCTGTGCAACAAGCAGCTGAGAAGGGCAGCTACTCTCCCATCCCATTTTGGCCCTGCATTGCTCCCTATGACTCTCACATTCACCCACACATGTGACACAGGAACAGAAAGGAGACATGAGAGGTGTGTATCTAACAGAGTCACTGTAAAGTTTTGTCTGAAGCAGGACAGAGCCTCAGAGGCGAGATGCAGATGAACCTCAATTCCTGCTTGCTTTACATCCTGGGCTGTGCTCTTCCCCTCCACTAGCACTACAGGAATAAGCTACCTCCATCTGACATCTCCAGAGGGGAAACTATTTTCCAAAGTACAATGCCAAAATGGAAAGTGGTGCACAGCAAGGACATCTGATCACTCAGGAGTTATGGCAGCCACTGGAGTCCTGCCAAGAAAAACCTTGCTGTTTCAAAGAGCATAAACTGATCACATGGGGCTCTCCTTCCTTCCTGGTCCTCTCCACGAGAACAAATGGAGGGAGATGAAAGCAACAATGACAAAACCAGGTAGCATGGCATGCTTTGATTGAAGGCAGAGAAAGCATGGGCTGTACTCAGGGGTGAGGGCTGCCCATGCAGACTGGGGCCAGGACAGCTCGGACACCTGGTGGCCACCATGGCATTCTAGATCAGAATGTGCCACCCAGTGAAGGCCAGTCCCACGTCCCGCCAGCCACACCTCGTGCCAGGCAGGCACCATGCCTCTGCCGCCATGGATCCCCAGCACAGTGCTGACTGCAAAAAGGAGAGGAACCTGCCCACAGTGAGGCGTGCCAAGGCAGCCATGCTCTCCCTGAGGCAGGATGGCACAGGTGGTACCAGGAAAGAGCTCACAGTTTCAACTACATAAAGACAATTACATACGTTCAGTGACACAGAGTGCTCACAAAGGGCCACATACTGATCTAGTCTAGGCATAAGATGCTGCATATTTAAAAAGAGAGACAAAAGCCCTCAAGGTGTTAAGCTCTCTCTAAATTCAGCCCTGGAAGATGCACTGCCCAAAGAGCCCTGCCCACTCCCAGGGCACTGGCTGGTGCCCCTTCCCTGCACAGGGAGAAGGTCTCCCTGCTGGAGTGAGTGACCCAGAGCCAACAGACCAATTTCCCGTCCCCAGCAGGGCCCTCTCTCCGCAGGCTGTGCTGGAGGCTGGGAAGAGACAGCTGTCCCAGAGGACACCCCTGCCAGGGCACGGGGCGCCGAGGCTTCCCGCTGCCTCCCCAGCAAAGCCGCCTGAATTCCAACAGCCGCTTCCTGCCAGCGCTGCTGGCAAACAAACCTGTGGAAAAGTAAATACGTTTATCACGCAGATTTCCTCTGCCCCTTTTTAAATAAGGAAGGGCTCTATTGCTTTCCTGAGTCAGACCCATACCATGCTGAAGCCGTATCGTCGATAAATACGCACTCCCATGCTCATTCCAATGACTACAGCCACAGGTGATACGGGGTTGTGTGGTTTTAGGATAAAATGCAAAAGAGCTCCTCTGTGTATGCACATTCCCACCCAGAAGTCAGCATTAAGTATGATGTAGACCAGTCTGCATGAGCCAAAATGCCAGGGCAGCACAGTGAGATGAACGTGTCCCTCACCCACTCTTGCTGAAACCAGTAGATATGCAGCAGCTTCCTAATGCCTTTTCCTCACAAATAGGAAGGCCTCTTGAAAGAAATTGTAAGTGAAATTTAGTCCTGTTAACAGCAGGAAATAGCCAGCAGTTTGAAATCACCTGGGCCAGGGATTTGGCCTTAAATTTTCCAATCTGACGCTAGCGTGGCATCAGTACCTTTAAAGTCTCTATTAGGAAGGGGTAAAAACAGTTGCAGAAGTCAGGGTCATCTCTGGGAATTTATACGAGAAATGTTTGCTGTACTGCAGATCAAAATAGCATTTTGACTCATTGATCCCCTGAATGCCATAAAATCTGAAGCAAGATCCTAGTGCTTAGCAGTGGGAAAAATGAGTTTCTTTGCCTCCTATCGTAATATAAAGAATGAGCAAAATAAAGAAAAACAAAGGAAAAGAAATGAGATATAAAGCTTGAGATGAGGGCAAAGAGAAGCAAGCAATTAAAAAAGATATATGGACTTCAATTTACAAAAAACACCCTAAACCTCCGCCTCAGTAGCATGTTTAGCTCTTAATCAAGTCTTATTACAATCGCATGCAAATGCCGAGATGGCAGGACATTCCTTCAAACTATGTTTTCATTAAAGATTCTGCTTTTCCAGAATAATAGTAAATGACACGTGAACTTCATATGAACTATAGGTCATGAAAGGATTTAGTATTGGCATTTTTAATCTAAAAAGTCTGTGCCAGAAAATCAATATGTTTCAGTCGCAGCATTCGAATGCAATTTTCTTCACGTAACAGGGTTCTTTCTTTCACTCCTCCTTCCTCTCCCTCTCTCTTTTTCTCTCCCTCTTCTTTAAAAATAATGAATAATTCCCAGTTTTTCTATGAAACAAGCAGGCACATTAGAAGGCAACGACATCAATAACGCGTTACATGTAAACAGAAAATGAACAAAAAAATCATTCAAGGCCCCTTTCAAACTGGCGTGCTTTTCATCAGCGCTATTACAGGTTCCATTCACATTATCGGATTGAACCACGCTGCATAACCAAGGTGCTGACAAGCCTTGATTACCCAATAACTCCTGTATTCCTTTCAGGCAGGTTCACCGAGAGGACAGGAATGCGCGGCCTTCCTGTGGGGCAGGCTGCTTTCCAGCCAGACCAAGTCAATGAAACCCAACGCCCTCTCGCTCCTGCGCGCCGAAACAGCCCCTGCATTTCCTGAGAGGCAATTATGACTTTTCCCTTCTTTATTCTCAATTGTTTCGGATAACAATTTATTGTACATCGGAGGGGCCAATATAAACATTTTAAACTCTTTTCATAACACTTAGAGGGGGCTGCTAAGTCATCTCTGTAGTAAATCTGTTGTCGGCTCTTTCCCATGCTGCAGAGTCAACAAATCCGTCTCTCACCCAGGGCAGGGCCAGCCAAGCACTGCAAAAACAGGGGAAAATGAATGCAGCGCCTCGTTCGTCGCGTCTCTACTTGCTCTGACTTTCCCTGCACACTTGTTAGCCGCCCACCTTTCGGTTTTCCCTTTGCACGACACACTTCTCGAAAGATAGATTGCTCAAATGAGAAAGAAGAGGGGAAAAAAAGCAGTTTCAGGCCGTAAGTGTTTTTCACGTTTGGATTAATCCCTGCTCCGTCCCGAGGAGAGGCAGGGGATGCATTACACACTCGCTCTTTCTAGCAACTTAGGCTGGAGCACTAATGAAAAGCAGGAGACGGAGTTGGCAGCCAGATGTGGGGCGAGGGCTTCTACCAAGAGGGAGTTGGAGCCATTAGGGCTGGGATCTAACAGAGGCTAATTCCCTCGCCATGTCACTTGCCTAATTCCTTGCAGACAACTCCTTCTCCATTCCCTGAAAAGTATGCACATATCAAAGGCAATCAAGCAAAACAAACATTTGCAATAAATTTATTTTTGGTAGCAATTTATATTGAACTTACTGTTGTTTCTCCCTAACTAAGCAGTTCTTAGTCCTCGTCTATGTGTCCCCTGAGTTAAACAGCTGCTTTAGTATCATTTCGCATCCAGAGCTGTGGGTGTAATATTACTCACATTTCTCTAATTAACTTCTAATGACATGAGTTATCTGCACGTTTTTCTTATTATTTTTTATTGTTTTCAAGTCAAGAAGAACTCAGCTTTTACCTGGTGCCTGCTGCACATGCAGCAAGACTTGCAGCACTGTGTACAAAGCTCCTGCCTGGCTCTGGCTCCGAGCAGCCCCCACCGCCTACCCGCTGTAGGGCCACTGGGATCTCCTGCTCCCTGGCTGCTTCAGTTTTCTTACCAATGCCTGTGGGATCAAAGGAAGGACTATGTGTGTTCCTCCCACCTCTGCCCAATGCACCAAGGCTATCCCTCCTCCCAACAGGGATTTCAGAGAGAGAAGAAGGAAGATTCAGCTTTTGCAAGCCCTGGAGATACCAGAGCAGTGGGTGAAGGAAGGGACAGCTGTGGGATAGGGTCAGGGGAAGAAATTCTTGCTGCTGGTGCGAGGCTTGGCCAAGTCAACTCATGGCACAGACCTCTGACAAGGCACTACCACACAGGCCACACACATGTATTACATTCTTTCACGCACATACTATATTCTTCTTTAAGGCCTCAGTATCCCAGAATGGTCAGACAATGGTAAATGCAAAGGCATGTGTGTGTGAAGCGCCCAGATTCAGAACTGGTGTCTCAATACTGGGTCTCTGATGTGGCTGACGCTGAAACCATCTTGCACAGGCATCCAGAAACGTACACATGAATCTGCAAATACACACAAGGAAATCCCTGCTGCAAATATGCACTGTCTAGTTCTCTGCTTTTTAAATTTCGTCTGCTTTTCCGTTCTCCACACATGGCTCTTACACTCAGCTCATCACTGTAGTGTATTTGTTGTCACAGGCCTTTTAAATGGCAAGTATTTTGAGCTATCTGTGGTTCCGTCAGTTTACTTTTCAACACAGCAAACTAAGGGCTTTTTACTTGGTGTCTCCTAGAACTGGAACAAAAAGCTATTTCCTACGCAAGAACAAACAAACAAAAGCTAGACCATTTTCCTTCCAAGCAGGGAGTTAGTCTTGCCCAAAGAATTGTGCTTGATATCTTTCAGCAGCAAACACACTTCACTGGAGATTTTCTCACAAACTTACAATATCAAGCCTTAAACTTTTCTGCATCCACCATCAAGGCAACAGTGTCAGACAGGAGCAATTAAAAAACTACAAATCTGACCTCAGTTTTTACCTTAGCTGACCGTGGCAACTTCTAGAAACACCCAAGTACTTTTAAAGCCAGTATTAGAGCAACACAGATTATAGAAACACATTAAAATAGGAGGATGAACAAGATGGATACACAACCTTCAAAGAAAATTCTTGTAAGGTATTTTCCAAGGTACAGCATTTACAAAAAAGTTTATATTCTACCTGTATCTACAGTAATTGGCTATGTTTAAAGAAAAAGAAAGGGGAGTAACTGAATTACAGGAAACCATAATAGCAATGGCAATGAATTACTTGCCTATTGAGTACAAAAAAGACTTGAAATCTGTGTTATGGATGTGCTAATATTTGGCTGAATGAATAACCTATAGGAACCTTACAACCAAAATGTGGAAGTAATCGCTCCCTTATTAATTTAGTAATGAATTTTTTATTTTACTTACTCCTAGTTTATATGAAGAAATAAAAATTGCATTTTGTTGTATTCATCTGGTATCTCCCTTCCAGCTTAAGGAGAACTGTTACCAAGCAAATGCTCCAAGGAATATTTACTAACCCTGACTCTAAATTGCAGTCTGTCTCCAAACAAAATCACACTTGCGAACTGAAGCTTTACAAAATCTCAGCCTTTGACAAAAAGACACCAAAACTGGACTGCTGGATTTTTGCAGTTTAGTCTCAGTTCTCTTAGGCTGGGACATAACTACATCTTCAACTTACATAGACTTTAGAATCTTCCCTTCAAAATTATCTGTATTCTTCAGCTTCTGTTTCAATGCCTACCAGAACAGAGACTCTATATAGAAATTTGGTTCAATAAATCTGAAAGAAAAGACATGCCATCATCCCCTTCCATCCATCGCATTGTTTGTTGCATGTTAAATTGTGACTGCTGTGGCCTTACAGGATTATTTTCTGAGAAAGCTTCTTCCTTAATCGTGCTGAACAAATCATAATGATGTTTTTTAATAGATGCTCAGGGACAGTTCGTAAAAACTCTATGCACCATTCAAATAAAGGTTTTATAGAGCTTAACCAGATAAAGATGAAATTCATCTATTTTCAAAAAACTATTATCCTATACACCGAGATATCCTTTCTGCAGTCTGGCTAACCATCCCTAATCTGTTATATCACCTCCTGGGACAATAAATCATAAGAAAAGGAGAAAAAGCAGGCTGGAGTGTGAAGACAGTGCTGTACCACATAAGCATAAATCATCATCAACCCATATTTAAACTTCAGAATAAAGTCCATGAACACTGCAATCCCAGGAACTTTAATGGGACAGGTTGCAGTGCTGACTTTGTTTTCCAGTTTATGTGTTATTTTTATTGCCATTGTACGATAGTAAGTCCTTTCATCAGGGAAGTTTTTAATCAGATGATTTTATTATGAAATTTTGCTGCTCTGTTAGATCTTGAGTGGCCTTTCAGTCAATGCAATGCCTTTGTCACTCTCTGCCACACAAGCAGTAGATGTAACATCAGCCAACCTCCTCTCTTCTCAGTAAATACCAGCATCAGATGTCAGTGATACCTATCACTGGATGGCACAATGTCCCTCTGCATCCCAGGCCATAATGCAACACCCTGAAAAAACTCTTCTGACACATGAACTCAAGCCCCTTGAATGCCTGTCACTCAAAAAACCCAACCCCAAACCATCAAACTGTATGGAGTAACCCACTCCAAAACAAATTTCAAAGGAAAAAGTTCAGAAACAGCCCAAGATAGAAAGAAGAACCAAAGAGACTCCACAATAAGTTAAAATAGAGCTACTGTCGCCGTCATGGCAGGTGACTTCTCTCTCTAAGCTGTCTCCCATCCATCCATCCATCCATCCATCCATCCATCCATCCATCCATCCATCCATCCATCCAGATTCATACTGATTTTGCAATGGAACTGTTCCTAAATCTGTATCTCCTTCTCAAGTGCCACTGCAAGTCCAGTGAGCCACATTACCAGCTAGACAGACAGCCTGTTCCCAAATGCAAGCGGCAGCCATCAGGCCAGCACTGCTTTCTGAAGTAACAGTGATGTGTACAACACTCAGCTATCTGCAGGACCAAACAGGGCTGCAAAAGGAGCTTTTTTCATTCATTAGTCCCTTAGGAAAGCGTTTACCCCAAAGCAAACTTCTGGCAACGTGAGATGGATGAAACCTGTAATATTCACCATGCAACAGTGCATGGAGGGCAGCAACACTGGAACTGTGCGCTGAAATTCTTTGTCATTGCACAGCAAACTTTTCCTTTTAAACTCAGGAATAAAAGATTTAGTAGACTGTGTGACAAACAAAATCAAGAGACTGTTTACATAGGAAAACCAGCCCTCTTGTAACTGCACAAATAAATAATATTCTTTTTTCT
The DNA here is from genome assembly GCF_009819885.2 of Catharus ustulatus. Taxonomy (NCBI): domain Eukaryota; kingdom Metazoa; phylum Chordata; class Aves; order Passeriformes; family Turdidae; genus Catharus; species Catharus ustulatus. The sequence continues at coordinate 40,368,791 of NC_046221.1, read as the reverse complement.
TTGAAGAAAGAGCATATGCTCAACATTCCTTTGTCCTGTATCACAATAGAAAAACCCTTTGCACTGGAATATCTGAATCACTTCTTGGCAGTCCCTCAAGGTAAACAGAGTAAATTAAAAATGAATGTTTATTGTAGATGCACACATACACACACACACTGCAAAGTGGAGTGCTGTATTTGCCTATCAAACATAAGAAGCAATTGAGTCCATCAGTCATTCAAACAAGCAACTGAAAAGTGGAAATAATGGGATGACAACATCAGAAAACAACCTCCCAGAAAGAGATGAGTTTCCGCATCACCATTTGTCTTGTCTAATTAATCCCACATGTGGGACTAGGCTGGAACATTAAAAAAAATTAGGTACAAAATATTACTTTCAGTGGAAGCTTCAGAAGTACAAAAGAAACAGAAATGCTTTATGGTCGCACTTTGCTTTCAAATCCCGTTTTTCATATCATCTTCTTAATGTGGGACTCAGCCCTTGTGCCTAAGATGAGACTAAGATAGTGTTAACAGCACAGAGGAAAGCAGTTGGAAAAGCTGGGGAAAATTATGTCGTTGCCACTAATAAAACAACTTGTCAGTTCCTAATAGATTTAAAACCTGTGTATTAGGTTGCAGACTATTCCTGGGCACCCATGGAGCGGTCATGCCCAAGAGCACTTCCCTCTGCTCAAGACCGGTGAAAAGGGCATGACCTATTCCCTTCCACGCAAACCTTGTCACAGTTTATCCGTATTTTTGTCAACTCGGAATTGGACTGCTGTAACACGCTCTCCACAGGGCAAAACAAAATGCAGAAACAAATGCAGAATGTGTCAACTGCTGACTTAATGGAGTTTCATGCCAGGAGCTTGTTGCCCTAATGCGCGCAGGTCTGTGATATCTGTCCTCACAAGAGACCGCGTAGCTAGAGCGAGGTGGTGGGTTTAATATGTGAACCCAAGAATTTTTCAAAGGTATTTCTGATCCGAGTATGGAGACAGACACACCTGCCAAGGTTCTAAAAATTGTGGCCACTTCTGAAAAATGTGTTGGGGTTTTTTGTTGTTTTTTTATTCTTTTTTCGTTTGTTTGCTTTGAGTGTTTGTTCTTTGTTAGTTTTGTGGGTTTTTGAGGGATTTTTAAAGTACACAGCAGACACCTCCTCCACCACCATGTGTATCGGGCAGGCTACCAGAGCTGAAATGAAAGCAGAGCTGAACTGAAAGACCCCTGAACATGCCAAGAAACATCCTCCATATGCCTACTACTCTGAAGCAGTCTACATATCTCCCTATTATGAACATCAAATAATGTGAGCACTGCTAATCTATTTCCACAGATTTTTGGAAGGAGAAGGGACTGCAAGTTGCAGCATTTCCAGCTGCAGTCTGAAGGATGACCATGAACTGGAATGGGTTGCCCACAGAAGGTATGGAGTGTCCCTCACTGGAGATATCAAGAAAACCCTGGACACAATCTGTGCCATTTGCTATGGGATGATCCTGCTTGAGCAGGGAGGTTGGACCAGTTGACCCACTGTGGTCTCTTCCAACCTGATCCATGCTGTAATTCTGTGATTTTTCAAATGCAATGAGGTAACATATACTAACTAGCCTTTTGCACATCAACAAAAGGGGTGAAAACTGTTGTGGCACTTGGCACTGTGAGGACACTGTGCTTGTTGACACATCATTTGCCAAAGAAATCCCCCAGGTAACATCCCACACTAACGCCGAAAGGGAAGGTGGCACAGAACAAAGCACCAACAAGCTAACAGCTTCATATACAACTTCGCACATTTTGGCAACTTTTAAACAGAAAAGTAAAAAGAGGATTCAGATTACATGTTGTGCATCCATCTAAAGCAGGCATCAGTGAGCCTACTTGAGGCATGCAAACACTAATGTGTGCTGTGCATGTGCACACTCATCTGTATTTGTATCTGTAGCTGTATGTACACAGATCTCCTGGCACCCATATGTGGATCACTGGAACACTTCTGAAGCAAAGAATATTTTTTAATTCTTTTTGTTTCTCAGGAGAACCATAAGAGACGTTTTCACGATTTTTCTAAAGTCCCTAGTTTGCTCTTTCTTTTCCCTCACCCCATCTCCCAAACTCTCTTCAGTTTGCTTTCACAGTAAGGAGGTGCCACTTGATTCCTCCCACTTCAGCCAGGAATGAGGTGCCTGAAGTGCTCTGTTCCATTCCCTTCTGCCTCCATCCAGGGAAGATGCCCCCCATGCTCAGGGACATGCAATAGCCCACGCCAAGCTAAACGCATTTAATTTATCTGCTCCTGAAAACCACTTCTCCCATGCTTCCTGTCTCAGTTGAAAGTAAGTGGGTTAATTCCTGTTGCAATATATTTGAACCAGATGTACTTTTATTTTTCCCCCACAGTCAGAAAGAAATAGGGAATTGCAAAGTTTTCCTTCTCCTTTGAAGGAAAATCTACAATTTTGTTATTGAGTCAGCTCCAGATCTCATATAAAAACACCCTGGCATCCAATACCTCCTCTACTGTATTGCACTTGCATGTTTTCCTTTGGCATTTATGGGGGTCTGAACACAATATATCTGTTAGAAATATTCCCAGTGCATAACTCTAAATAAAGTAGAAAGAAGATTACACTCAGGTTAGCACACCAGAATTTTATGTCAGGAACACTAGTAGCCAAAATGCCTACCTTTGCCATTGGAAACCTCTTCAGGAGAAGAGTCAGCTCAGAGTACTAGCAGAAAAGTCTAAGGCATGTAACAATACAAATCAAGATTTAGGAAAAACAACAGCAGAGAGATCTGTTCTGCTAGCACTGCTAATAAATAAGGTATTAAATCGTTAAGATTTCAATTACAAGGGAAGAATGCGGCTAACCAAATAAAAGCAGGAGGAGTTGAAATAAGAAGTAGGTTAAAGATTAATATTCTGGGTTCAGAACAAAAGGATGCTCTTTTGTGGCACTGTGCTTATGCCTCTGAATGTAAACATTGTTCCGAGAACCATTTTTTCTTTGCCCAATCTTTAAAGGGTAATAAATTAGACCTTGGACAGCCATACAAGCTGCTACTAGATGTGAATGTGAATGTGTCTGTAGAAAAGGCTGACTTTCAATCAAAGTCTATTGAAAGAATAGTTGGATTTTCTAAAGAAGCATGTTGTGCCTATTAACCAACTTACAAAAGGGGCCATTTTCTTGATTTATGTTTGGTTGCTATAGAGATCTTGCAGTACAGACTGGCAGGTGAAGCTCCCATTTAACAATCTCACAGGTTTTTCTTAGCTGTACTCAGAGGACACAGAGCTACAGTAGGTAAAAACCACCACACAAATACTGCATATCTGTCAAACTTAAAGATCAGATTTAAGGCTTTTCAAGAATTTATTGGGAATATGGTACAGTTATTACACAATCTTTTCCCACAAATGGTTTACACCCTGAAAAATCTTATTGCAGCAAGCTGCTTCAGCTCTGTTGGGTTTTGTCACTGATCCACTTCTTATTCAGCAGGTAATTACGTGTGAGCAGGATTCCAGGACATCGCAGGGCTGTCATTTATTTGTGGGTTTTTTTGCAAAACGTACAACACATTCACAAGGGAAAACCTTTGCTCTGCAACAACTGATGCCAACGTGTGCAGGGAGGTGTCAACTAAAATGGAAATAATAATAATAATCATCATCATCATCATCATAATCCCCTTGTCATGAAACTCAAAAAACCCAGAGAACCTGCTGCTAAGAAACAACACATCATGGTGAAGTCATATGAAATACTTCTGCGTGTCAATAGGTCACAGGCAATTCAAGACCTGGACTTTAAAATGTTACTTTATAAGAACAGGTCTTCTGCCTAAACTCTGACAATAGTGGAAGCTAGAGTCCTGGAAGAGGAAATTATCAACCTATGCAATTCACCAAACTGCAGTCCCAGAGGAAAAACCGCAAATCTGCATGGCAGTATATGCTTCAAGTCAAAACCAAATAAAGCCAAATCAAATTAGTATTTAGGATGCCAGTCTTCCCTTAGTTGCATCTTGGCATTGACAGATACAGTATCAAATATACAAAACTGAAAAAAGTTTTGAAAAAGAAAAAAGAATCAGAAATATTATTCTCACTGTATTTAACACATGAAAAAAACCCCACAACAATTATTTCTATGTGACTCCTTGATTCAACAAGGAATTCCTATTGGCCATCTGTATCAAAAAGGAATCTGTAATTCATAAACCAGTGATTTAATTAAATTAACAAATTTTGAAAAAGGCAGTGCCTCAAAGCTTCCTTACTTATCAGTATCTTACACCATCAGTATCTTCCATACTATTAAAATTTTATTTAATTTCTTCAAATAAAGAAAGAGAGGGGAACAAGGAAAATGAGAAATCTTACACCATCAGTATCTTCCATACTATTAAAATTTTATTTAATTTCTTTAAATAAAGAAATAGAGGGGAAGAAGGAAAATGAGAAATTAAAGCATTATGGCTCTCCATCATTTTACAGAAGTAGTATGAGCTGATAGGGTGCTGTGGCAGAGCCAGTCCCACAGCTCCCCTTACCATGATCTCTCCATTCACAGCCTATGCTCCTTAACCAGGAACTCCCACCTCTTGCCAGAAGAAATGGCCAGTTTTGCTTCTCTACCCTGCACAAACCCAACATGTTCACTAGGATCACTCAGGCAGAATCAAACTATACTCATCACCAAGCAAAAATACCAAAACCACTTTTTTTTTTTTTTTTTAGTTATTGTTTGAAGTTGCTCGCAAGGAGGCCTGATTTCAATTCCTGAGGTGTATTTAGTGTCTGCAGAATAAAGGTGATATTTGGGGGCACCAAACATCTGGAGCCACCAATGGTTGAGAAGGCATCAGCACAGCATGACATGGATGTAGGTGGAGTAACTTCCATATGCAAAGGCATCTTAATCCAAAGCTTATCAGTGCAGAGAGGTGAGAGTCATGGATGGCATTAAAAGGTGTAAGAGAATAAATGGTTACCTCTTGCTAAGGCCAATACAAATGTCTCTCCAGAGGCAGATGGCTTGGGGGTTGAGGTTGGTCTGACCTTGTATAGCTGAAGTTAATGAAAAGGAGCTTTGCCACCAAGTTCAAGAGGACAGGATGGAGGCATGGGCAGTATGAGCTCTGACGTCAGGCACCCAGAATTCAGTCTCTCAAAATGAACTTCCCTTTCTAACCGTCTGTCAGAGCAGAAAGTTGCAAAAGCTTGCTTATGGTTAAAAGGGGGAGGGGAGGATAATTGCGGTAATCTTCAAAGGATTTGTTTTAATTTTTGCTGAAAGAACAGCAAGTCTTTCGTTGTTTGAACATATGGCTTTTGGGGAGAGGGCTCCGAGTTATTTCAATACTGCTCTTTTGAAATTTTGCTGATTATCAGGAACAAATATGGCCTTAACACCAGAGCTGTGATGAAGAGAGATGACTTCCTTGTAAAGCTCCTCATTGTTTGCATCCTAGTAATTATTCAGCAAATGGATTCCACCTGTTGTACTTCACCCAGCACATACAGATGGGACTGAAATATATCCTGGATTTATATTTTATTTGGACTAACAAAGCCAGGATTTGAATTCAAGGGGCAGTGAAGGAACTAAGAATGTTCTGCATCAGAGACTTGGAAAAAGAAATACAGAGCTTTGGCTGTGGCCCTTCTGCTCAGATTATCTCCAAATACTTTACACAGTGACTCCTCCTAAGGAAAGTAGGAGCGATCAAATCCATTACACTCTGCTGCTGAACCCTGTCTCAGGCCTCCTTCTTGACACATTTTTTAACTTCCTGTAAGCTATTTTTTACATTAAAATCACTGGCAATATTTTGACCATCTCCTGCTTTAACTCCAAACCATGATGAAGGCAGATTTGACTGCTAAAACAGTATTACACAATATCTGTCATCCAGATTGGACAGTAACTTATTAGACCCTGTTTTATGGAGAGTCTGCATGTCGGCATTTTGTTTTTATACCTTGCATGTGTTTTTAGTGTTGAACTTGGCTTTTCCACGAATCTTATAAACATAAAAAGCACAAAGACTGAAATCCAGTCCCTGCTGAAGTAATAGGATTTTCGACACTGATGTCCACAGGGTAGGATTTCAACTGAGATTACTAACAGATTTGGGTTTTTAACAAAAATTTCAATTTGTGTCTCTCAAATGTACACCTTTTGACTGGAGAGGTCACTAGGGAGGAAAAAAAATTGGGAAGAAGTACTGCTTTTGAAATCACATTCTAGACAACATCCCTCTGCATGTGCATGCACATCCACATCTGGAAAAGCTGCTGAGAGCACATGGAGTCACACAAGGTCTGACACCCCAACTAAGAGAACACCAGTTTTAGACCTGGGATCTCTAAATCCTTGAGGATACATCCAATATCTTAGAGGTTCTAAACAGTGCAGACAAAGAACACTTAATGCCAATCCCCTAACTGTATAAAGAAATACCTTTTCTACCTTCTGTCACTCTACAGGACATAGCATTCTAGATTTTGGTCTTCAATATATATACACATGATATATATAAGCAAATACAAAAAAGATGGCAATATCCATGTGGAAAGTTGCTGGATCGTATAGTAATTTAATTTACTGAACACATCCCTTCCCTTTTGCCTGGTAACTTTTGGTACTTTTCAGTTTCAATGCAGTTAAGATCCTTTTGGAAGCTACGAATTGTAATTCCATGAAAAGCAATGAGGGTAGGAAAAGAGGCCATCTTCTCCCTGCTCTGTGCAGAAAGGGACAACTCTGGGAATCTAACTTCTTTGTTCTTGTGAAAGTTTAACAACTACGTTCAGCTCCACCGGCGAGCAGTAAAGGTCTGGTGTGCCCACCAGTGAAAACTTGAAGGTTATAACATCGACCCTTGTAAGAGAAAAGTTCTTAGGTCATTTGTAAAGGTGTTTTGCTGTTTAATAAACATGCCTCCTCAGTCTGCAGGAGTAGGATTTTGGAAAAAAGTCACAATAAAACTTAAAGCCCTCCAAAAGATTCTTAAATGGCTTTTCTATAACCCATATGGTATATAAATGAATATAGCATAGTGTTGTGTAACAAGTTTATTGGCATACAGTTGGTATGGCCAGATTACTTGTCCTTTTAGTGTGTAACCTTAGACTGCAGCCATCTTAAATGCTTGCTGATAAATCCTAAATGTACCAGTCCATGGTGTGTCATTTGTTCTTGATACATTCACTTCTATTGGAGTACGTAAGTAGATATTTACATATAAAATTCTGATGGGGCACAAAGGATTCGATTAATGCATTCCTCTGTAAACCCACCAAACCCACTGTGTTTTCTATCATGGATAAAACCTCTAAGCTTTTAAACTCAAAAATGTATTTTAACAATTGTTAAGCCGCTGTTATGGCCTGTGAAGGTTCCTGGTCTGGTAACAATGGAAACTGGAGTCTTATGTTTATCTTCTGGCCAGGACTGATGGAGGCAGCAACAGTATATGCTTTCCTAAACTGACCTGCTAATGACCTGAATCCTGCCCTTAGGGGTTAGTATCCCTTGGAGTAAGAGGATATTTAGCTCTGATGCCTGCTCAACCTACTCATTTTAAAGAAATTGCCTCATCCAAGCTAAGGGGTTTAGATCCTATTCTTCAAAATTAATAATTCATGCATGTTATTTCAGAAACTTAGATGTTAGTTGTGAAAAATATATCATTAAAACCTGAGCAGTCTTGTACCACAAAAATTAATATGGCCAGTGCCAGATGTCAGAGAAAACTTTGGTACCACACGGACTTGATAAAAGGGTTTGACTGCTTATTCCTTTCAATAGCACAACTTCCGTGTGTCTGGTTTGTGCATCAGCCATTTTTGTGTCTCTGCTGAACCAAGGCCATCCAGGGATACCAAGCTCTTTACTGACTACCTTCCCCACTTAGGAGGAGTTTGGATTAAATAGAGTGACCTCATTCACTCTTTGGATAAAGCTGATCTGTCTTGAAGTTATAATAAATTCAACTACAGTAAATCACGGTTTTGCTTTATCATATGCATGTGCATTTTACATGTTTCTGATCAAGATCAGAGACAGAAAAGGGCACAGGGTGGCTATTTCCATGATATCCTCTCACACATCTGGAGATTATTGACACAGCATTCCAGAAGGATTGTATAGTTTGGGAAACCCCAAGATATTTTGATCACTTACTCACAAACCCAAACATGCAGTTTCACCAAGCACTACCAAAATACCACACTTTCTAATTTTCTCAATTATCACAGAGTAATGATATGACCAGAACTCCTACTTCCTGGAGTCTATGCTCTCTTCTTTATCTCTGTGTACATCTGCCATTCAGTGTTGTCCAAACTCAGAGCAGTACTTGCCCTTATTCTATTACAGGTTTTCCTTGAATGCTAATCCCCTAGGAATCTGGCATCCTAGTTCAGATCAAATCCTGTTCATATACACACTCAAAACAAGAACCCAGTTTACCATTATTCAAAAACACCAACAAAAAAAATATAATGCTACAATAAAATTGCATGTTTATTTGAGTTTCTCAGGACAATTCCCATCCAGATAAAATCACCAGCCTGAAAAAGTCACAAGAAAGTTTGTTGAAATTTTGCACTAAATCATTTCAATATCTTGAAAAAAATTCTCCCTCTCCAATTCACTTTCCACTCCCTCAATCCCCTTCAATGGAAGAAAATAGGTTTGTATTTTGAACATTAACTTTCAGGTAAATTTTGCATTGCAGATCTAAATATTTCTTCCTTGGGATATTACACACCTCCAGTGGCAGCATTTGTCTTCTTCAGCATGTAGGGAAAAAAAAAAAAAAAAAAAAAAAAAAAGTAGTACCACACACATGCCTATACTTGCCAGCATATTCATCATATATAAGTATAGAAAAGTATTTAGCAGTAAAGCCTTTCTTGAAGATTTTATAGCAATTTCCTTGCTCCTAAACAACTTTTAAAACTTACCGTCTCAAGTGGCTCTGAAACGAAATTCAGTGGCTCCTAGAAAGTTCATTTAAATAAATTATTTGATACTGCACATGAAAAGCACACTACCTACCAACTGCTCTATGCCTATATGGAAAACGCGTACTAATAAATCATAGTATATGAGGAGATCAAAGTTTGTTCTTTACAACTGTGCTCACTTGAACATATACCAGGCATGGAGCTAGGGATGAGGGTCAAATCAGAGCACCTGAGGCTTTCCAGCAGGATGAACTTAATGCTCCTGCACCAGTGCGGGAGACAACTCCTCATCTCCTAACAAAGTTTCTTCTGCTCACTTCTACCAGCCACCACCACCTATTCCTATCTATCTGCTCTGACTGATTCAGAAATGGGCACAGCCTGAGCTGCTCAGAGCCATGACCTGGAGTCTCAGGTGCTGAGCAGAAATGGGAACATACCTGGGCACCTCTACAGCACTGCAGACAACAAAAACTCACAAGCTTTTGCTAAAAGCCCCCACCAGCCAAAGGCCTGCAGGCAGCACTGCTGGAAATATGCCCAGGCAGGTGGCCTGCACCTCTTGGTGTGAGGTTGGGGATCCCAAGGCCATTGGTGACCTTTATCCTGGCCGCTCCAGCCCAGGGATGTTGCCGGGCATGATTGGCGCCGGTACGTCCCCACCCCTGGATCCAGGTGCACTGTTAACAAAACTGTCTTTCCCACAGAGCCTGCAGAACAATACATTTTATATTCTAATGAAGTAATTATTAAAATAGGTAATTATTGAAATAACCGCATCAACTCCCAGTCATTAAAATCCTCCTAAACAGAACTGCATGATGGCTTAGGCTATTAGAAAGCTTGGCAGCCACCCAACGCCTACAATAGCTTCTAATTAATTGATCTCACCTCTAATCTGCTATTGTTAGCCTGGTGCTGATCATTTGTTTGGCCTACAGATCCTATTGCCCCTTTCATTTGATTGTATTTGTTACTGTACCCTCTCTATCTCTTTCAATTAAGCACAGGTTAAGTGGTTCAACCGCAAGAGAATAGGAGATAATGGCACCAATCAAAGTAATCTCTTTAATTTGCTAAATGGATTACAGGGAAACCCCAGCCAAAGTGAAGTCATAGCTGGTGGCCTTCACTTGAACTATACACAAAGAGTATCTAATTATTAACCCACCACATGCCAAACTTTACAGATATTCAATAAAACAACACAGCAGTCCCGTACTAGTGGGGTTGCTCTCATTACAGGGTTTTCACTGTAGAATTACTTTGTCTGCAAAATCCTTGTATCAGTGTCTTTCCAAGCACACCATACACTGCACTTTAAAGCGCAACATATCTAGATACAACAATCAAAACACTGCACTGCATACCAGTCAAGGGAGTGGATTTATAATCTCTTTAAGGACATGCTTGTGGTAGAGTTCATTTTTCATATTTGTACTATAAATGCAAATGCAGCTTTGCAGCTAGTATTGCTTCTGCTGACTGGAGAAGTTTTAATAGTAAATAAGCTTTGTCCTTAAACTGGCAAGTGGGTTTCTTCCCCCTCTCCTCTTTCCTCAGAAGTGTTTTTGAGCAAGCTGTCTGGCAACAGAGCTTCACACCCAGTACTTTGGCTGTGCATGTCCTTGGCTAATCAGTCAGGCAGTGAATTCAAGAATGTGAGCTGCATGAGACAGAGGGTCATTTCCTTGCAATGACAAGAAGAGTGGGGCATCAGAAAGAAAAAAGGTAGGAGGGGACAACAAGATTTCATGTCGAAGGAAACAGCTTGTTGGTGAAGCAGAATTTCTTAGGAGCAGCTGGATCTCTGCCTTTTAATAATAAAATGTTTTCATTAGTGACAAAACAGAGATTACCGAGTACAAATCTACTGCTCTTGGCAGAATTCAACTTGCATGAGATGATGGGTCAGTGAAACAGAATATGGTATCATTTTGCACTCCCATTTTGCCTGTGGTTGTTGCTTTCAAGCAGAACACCTAAATGAAATCTCCCTATTAACCTAAAGGAAAGTGAGCTATATTGAGAAATAATAACCTGTATTCCAGGCTGGATGACTTCAGATCCTACAAAAAGTCCATTAAAATGGAACAGAACTTGTACTTTCCAACCTGACACCTGGCCCACAAGAGAGCATTTATTTCTAACACTCTCTGCAGTTGTCTTGTAAAGTCAAGAGCTACAGTTTCGATTTCTGACTTAGCTTTTTGCATTCTCACTTGTTTGGGCACCACAGCTTCTGTACTGGGACTGTCAACTTTACACAGTTTTGTGATGGTGTGGTTCCAGGTCGTTTCCATGCAATACAGGCACGAACAAAGAAATTATGTATATACATCTCCAAATTTCCAGCAACACTCCCAACACAGCATGCCTCTGTTCCAATGAGATGTCATATTTCATAACATGTTTTTGTTTGCATGGTAACTGGCCAGTAACTTGGCATTCTTCTGCCTTTCTGTGTTTTGACACCAGTTCAAGCACTAACTGCTTAAAGCTGAGCACATACTTCCTGCATTATTGAATTAGCAACTACATACACACACTATAAACTTCAGCAAAGTCCTTGCAGCAACTGCTCATATAGCAGGTAGGGTTCCACAGGAAAATCACAGCTGACCCAGGTTTGTCACCCACAGTCACCTAAAGGTACACACACAAGGAACCTGCTTGCTCTGAACATGTTGAGCATTTTGGAAAAAAAAAAAAAAAAAAAAAGTTCTTTCTGGGTGCGGTTTGGGGAACAGAGTGAGATGCTCTTCTTTTTCCACTCCCCAGACTTCAGCCTCACTGTACACTGCCCTGCTTACTATGTCCTGCTCTGAGGCACCCAGGACATCTCCATAGGCTGACTCCACTCATCCAGCCACCAAAAACAGGGGCTCTTCTCCATAGGATGTGGGACCTGGTCTGGATCGCTGGAGAAGTGCTGCAGCACCAGCAGCTGCAACCAGCAGGGACTGGGAACCAGCCTGGGGAACAGAATGCCTCAGCCACCCTGTCATCTGCCAGATAATACTTGTCCTCCTCCTCTAGCATACAGCATGCAAACAGATCAAAAAGATCTGGAGCATGACCTGCAGCTCATTTTCATTTTTACCTCTAACAAGTCCTTATGGAGATGCACTTTCTGCCCACAGCAATCCATTGTGCCTGCGTATGCACACCTGACCTAAAAATACATGGCTGGCTGACACCTTCAAGCATGGAGGAAATCAAATGCCTAAATTTCCAAATGCCTTTGCCATTTGAGAGCACATGTAAGGCTATATTCTGCTTTCCAGCTGTCGCACCTCAAACAACCTTAATGGATTTAACAGCACAGATAAAAACAGCCTTCCAGACTTTACCCAGGAAAGAATAAATATATCCTATTTTTCAGGTAATTCATAAAGATTAAACTGGGCAAAAAGGGAAGATGGAAGCTTACCCAGTAGTATTGTTGGGTTGGACGATATTCAGAAAGCTCAAGCTTTAGGGATCTGTGGTGCTGATTCAGCCGATTCACAGAGCCAGGGGTCAACCCACAGCTCTACTTCTCTGGAATGCAGAAATATTTATTCACATCTGGAAACAGCCCATCTGCACTGGAAACTTTTCTAGCATTTTCTCGTCTATTTTGATGCAAAAGGTACCAAGCAATCTCTTTTGGGTTTTTTAAAATTTTTTTTATTTTTTTTTATTGTTGTTCTGTTTATCCAGCAGTCTTCCATTTATATACCTCCATTAAATAAGCAAGTCATGCCTGTTAGGAAGTAAATCAAAATGCTCTGAAATCTGCCAGAGTGGGTACCAATAACACAAATTGGTACATAAATATTGAGGCCCTAGTAATCCTCCCTCAACAAGTGAGCAAAATAAGAATCCAGGTGAAGCCCTCCCTTTTTAATTCCACTGAACTACTGCTAATAGCATGGAGGCACCCCAACACACGAGTGCCTGGCTCAAGTGACGGTTTTCAACACCACCTTAATTAAACCTGCTCCAAGCAAATTTAATCAGCACGGTGAACAAAAAGGCTTCTGAAAGCAGGGAGCACTTTACATCAGAGTTTGCAGCACAACTGTCAACAGCGCTGAAAAAACATTTTGCTAAGCGTCAGTGGCGACTTCTGGTTACAAAGAAAATAATTTCTATTACAACTCTTTGAGCAAAACACTTTAGAAAGATCCTGAGGAAAGCGAACACAGGGAAGACACTTTCCCATCTGCATCCCATCCCTTTCAGTTTCAAGAGGAACTTCTCTCAGCGTCTGAAATCCGCCCCTATGTTTAATGTCAGTGGTAATATTCCAGGATTTAAATTCGGATCACAGACAAATCTGTTGCTCTTTTTCCTGTTCTTTCCTAAGTGTCTGCTTACGGTCAGGGCAGAAGACAGATTGCTGGGCCAGACAGACCCTGGGTCTGAGCCGGCACAGCCTTTCTCATTGCAATAAGTTTCCTACACTATCCTGTCACAGGCAGTGCAGGAACTATTTGCTCTTTCTTTCTGCTGGCTGTATGAAGTCTATTATTTAGGTAATTACACTAGGAACTGTACCAAGCAAATGGTTTCCTCCCCTATTGATGCAAGACAAGTCTCAAGACTGACGATAATTCCATTGCCTCGCTATACAAATAACATAAATCTCACTGATGGATATTTTGCATGATCTCTGATTGAAAACAGCCTTGAAAAAATACAACTGTCTTTAAGTCTTTTCTTCCCTAAACCCAAACTACTGTAGAAGCAAAGAAAAAGCAACTCTTTTGTTGAGCAAACTACAACAGTACTGTTAAGAAAAGCCCCAAGGTAGATATTTCTATTAATTTGTGTATCCAGCAGCACAGGCAGATCTGCCCAAGAGCTGCCCTCCCTTCTCCATGCCACCAGCCAAAGGTGTGCTGGGCAAAAGTCACAGGACTCCCCGTGCAACCCATTTGCTGTGAAAAATAGCTGGCATTGGCCATGAGGGCAGGCAAATAAAGACGTGATGTAAGGCAGTGCTACAAACTCTGATCTCCTACTCCTAGGGACCATAAGGAGCATGGGGATACCAACCTCTGACAGGGCTGGGGTCAAAGCCCTCTCTTCCTGCACATCACTGGAGCCAATTGGCATTCCTGTGGTTTTGCTTTGCCCCATTAAAATGGAAGTTCTTAGGGACTACAGCCCTGTTGCCTTTCCTCAAAAGGGACATGTCTTCTGCACTTGCTACAGATACAGATCCCAAATGCACAGTGTTAGAGAGAACATCTAGAGGCATAGTTACATCCAGATAATAAAGTTTCACCTCAGTCTCGTTCAAATGCAAAGATGAACATACACACAGATCAAAGGAAAGGCCCTTTGCAAGGACTGCTTTTACCAGCCAAGTGTAAAAAAAACCAAGAAATTTGCAAAAAAACCCCCAAACAACTGAACCAAATAAAAAAAAGAGTAGTAAAAAAATAAGAAATTATATTTCTATTGATAAGTCATGATCCTATCTCTCTGTCAATAAGTTCAGACTTCTTCACAGGCCCTATACAAATGCCTATGCTTTTGAGGCAATGAATATGTAAAAAATTTAATACTACTTCAGTAGGAGTTAAACACAAATGAAAATACCTTATGTCTAGAGCACCCTGCCAGAAACCATCTGCTAAAAATCTCCAATTTAAACTTAGGCTTATGACATGCCTGGTTACTACTGCAATCCCAAAGTAATGGGAAACACAGGAGAAAATGCAAGCTTTGGTGCCTTTCCTACTAAACCTCAAAAAATCTGTGAAAAGTATCTCCTTATTGAGGGGTGCAGCCTTCCCTCTTAATATTAAATTTTAATCTGGAGAGGAAAAATGCTTTCTTAGAACAAGCAGGTTTTTTTCTTTCTTCAAGTAAAAGTGTTCTCTAAATATGACCCAAATTGTCAGGTAATTTTGCTTCAACCTAAACTGGATTGTTTCAGCAAATCAACCCTTTGTAATTTACAGTCGTGTCAATGCCACCACACCGTCTGAAGGACCTGGTTTGCACGGATTATTTACACAGTAGCAAATACAATGCAGTTAGAACCTGCCCAAAGTTTTTAGACTGAGGATACACAGAAAAGCTGCACAGTCCCACAGGGCTCTCCAGGCTGCCTGGTTTGGCTGGAAGTGAAGCAGCATCCAGTGCTAGCCAAGGAAATACTATCACTCAAAGACACCGAAATAGCCATGGAAAGAAGACACCATGCAACAACACAGCATTCCTATAGCTCAGCTGCAGAAAAGTACCTCTCTTCAAAACTCTCACCGAAGAATCAAAATTGCTCAGTAAAATATTTTGGATTACTAATCAGAAAGGAAAACAAAAAAAAAAACAAACAAACAAACAAAAAAAAAAAAAAAAAAAAAAAAAGAAAAAAAGCTAAGCACTTTCAATCCTCAGGCTTTAAACACACTATTCACATGATTTCCTACACAAAATTTAAATCCATCAGTATTTCAACAGTTCCCTAAATTAATAAGCTATACTATTTTAGAAAAATCTATTCAAACAATAGAAAAACAGAAAGTGAATGGTGTCAATTAGACACTAGCTGAAAGTCCTGAAGTATATTAAAATCTAAAAAGTATCTAGAAGTTAAGACTTTAGAAAAATATTAATGTGAAATACCTATGAGTGCAATCTTTAAGGAAAAATAATGTGTTAAGCCAAGTACATATGGAAGCATCTAAAATTACAAGCTCTTATTCCAACTCCTGGTTATTCAGTAGCTAATCTGCACTGGAAGAAGGTAACTAAATACAAATGAATTGTTAAGAAAAACACCCAGTATTTGCTTGAATATTTAACAGCTGGAACAGCTGGACTGGATTACTGAACAATGAAATTCAGTGTGCAGTCAGGTAGTGAGGCAAGAAAGCTCCCTGAACAAAGCCACAAGAGAAGGAAATAAAATAATAAGCATTTATAACAATATATTTTTTCTTCTCCTTAACCAGCTATTAAATCTCACACTGAATGCCCCATTTCATAAATACATGTGAATCAAATCAAGACATCTAGAAGCCAGTTTTAAAGGTTTTTAAAGGCTTCTTAATTTCATTTTACAGTGACAAGATAAAATGGGATTTCTTTTTTTCTTTAATTGAACATGTGTGATTCCCAGGGCTGGAAGGATGCTAAATTCCATTTATTTATTTATTTATTTATTTATTTGGAAGTATATGAAATCTCAGGAAATTTTTCAATCACTCCTTATCTACACTGGCTGGCATCGCTAAAAGCAAGAGGCTTATCTCAGATATTGACCCAGGACAGTTTTATTGAAACTGTGTGAACCTGCTCTGATGGTCTCTGAAATATATAAAAGTGCAGTATAAGCACAGAGGTCCAGAACAATTCCCAAGGGACGTGGGACTGCAATATGCAAAGGTGTCTCTGGATGAGGGATTGTAGCTCAGCAATGGAGAGCAGTTGAGATAAAGGAAACAATTTTTCATCTTTCTGTTTCTGGTCCCCACAAGCTCAAGGATCATCTCCCCACCATATGACAGCAAATGAGATCCAGTCCACCTAATTCAGATGGACTCACTTGCATGGGTACATTACACACACAGTATTAGTCTTTAAACCTTGCTTAAATGCTAGTTGTCTAATGGCAATTCCATTTGCAAACTTTCAAGAGCATCTTTTTCTTTCCAGCTCAAGGACGCTGAATGCTTATTTTACAAGGACTGCAGCCCTGGTGTCTAAAACCTGGATTCTCTTCTGATCTGCAGTGCTGCTTCTGCTCCCTGGAGATGGACTCGATGGTCCTTCCACTGCCAACTTCTGCCTCCAGCTGCCTCATTTTCCTGATTCAGTGAAACATCTGCTGTCGAGCAGCTCCTCTGGTATCGATATCACTGCAATAGTCAGGCAGTCCAACATGAGGGCCATGAGTACAGGGTAGATATCCCAACAGACTGATCACCAATCAATCAATGAGGGTGACCAAGTTCAATCTTGACAAACTTTTCTTAGAGGGAGCCAACACTTCATCAGGATGACCAAAACCTTGGAAAACACAGCAGTGTGGAAGACACTGTCAAGTTCAGGCAGTTGATGCTGTGCCAAAAGACCCATCAGAGCTGCTTCAGATCCTGAAGTGGAATTCCTTTATGTTCAGGCACTGACTTGTCTTGCCAAATATTTCTAATGCGATTTGCATACCTCAGAAAAGATCCCAAACTTTGCAAGTTAAGCCAAAACACAAGCCCAGCCAAAGCCTCCACCTGCGCAAGATGTTTATTTTTAGCAGCTGCAGACTTAGGGGAGCCTGGCAATAAATTTGACCTGCAGCTGCTCATCATGCCAACGCTGTGTCAACAAATGGCAGGCTGGCAACGAGCACATTAAACACAGCGCTATCCAATTTATTCAATGCATTCCTAATCGGAGGGGAGACAAATGGTGGTACATGCAGAAGACCCAGATTTAGAGGAGGTTCCTGTTCATCCATTTGAGAAAGATCTGGCTTGAACTGCCTATTTTCTTGTTGGCCAGTTCCATCCATGCCCATTCATGGATTGTTTGTTTACTACTTGGCAAAGGAAGCAGGTGCTTACCAACAGATGTTTGATCACAAATTTTTCATTGGACTTCAGTGTGAGCAGGGGAAAATAAAAAAAAAAAAAAACCACTGCAAAATCGTAGCTACAACTCACATCCACAGTCCTCTTTCCTTACTCCAGTCTTGATGAGAGGGAATAACCCTGGGTGCACTGGTGAGATGCTGCATCCAGGCTGCACGTGCAGTTGGACAGCTGTCAATGCCTTCTGCTCCCACCAGCAATGCCAAAGAAGGAGGCAAGGATCAAGCATGCTGGGGAACTGAGGAACTTACAGCATTCTTCTGTGCCTTCCTTGGTCATGCAATGGCCTGGAAAGGGACTGGGGAGGGCTCTGGTGCAGTGGGACAAGGCAGGAGGAAGGGAACCGTGTTTCTCAGTGGGAATGTAGCAGTGACAAGCAAGGAGGGAAAAGACAGCGAGTAGGACACTCTTCATGATCAGGTTTGGGGCAAAGGGGTGAGGGAAGACAAAAGCCCATGGCTGTGATCCATTCTGTTTCCGTACAGCTGAGACACCCTGAGCCAGCACCAGTTTTGCCTTTTTGCAGGCCAAAGGGAAACACTAATACATGTGAAAACAACATCTTGGGTCAGGCCTATCACGTATGCAGGACCCTGCACTACCCACTGGCTAACCCTCACAGCTTTACTGACTCAGCCCAAACCCCAGGAGGGTTTGGAAAGCACCACTGATCCCATGGGCTGAGTCAGCCAGTACAGCACTCAGAGCAGCTCCGCTCGCAGGAAGGCTCAGGGACTGTCACCTCCTGTTCCCAGAGCAGGAGTGTGATGGAGAGGTGAAATATTTGATTTCAGGTAATGGAGAAGTTGTCAGCTACTCCCTCTTTTTTTTTTTTCCAAGATCCTTGCCAGATTATTCAAAGCTAAATTTAAATGAAGAACAGTTTCACAGGTGAAACAAATACAAGGCCAGGCTGCATGTTACCTTTGCTGCCTTGGCTAAGAGAGGCAGTTTTTTTAATACAGCTTTTGTCAGTGATGATCAATGTGCAGCCCTGGCAGGGTTTGACTCATGGCACCTCTGTAGGGCACAGGCTTGCCCAAATGCCAAGGGGACTCGTGGTCTGAGGGTTAAATGCCAGCTTTTTTCCCAGCTGAGAAAAACTTCCCAGCACAGAAAGCAGGAATGACACACAACCTTCACATAACCCAACCCCTCTGGGCACATACCTTCAACAGACAGCTAAAAAAAATAATAATTTTAAAGCTCTTTATCTGATAGACAAGTTGTTATTATACCGAAAGAAGGGAAACATCAGAGACAAAATCCTGAGCAGTGCTGACTACCCACAAATCCTATTAAATGAATTTTAAAAAAAGGTCAAGACAACAACAAAACTCTTCACCCTTAATCCTGGATTTATACATGTGTTGCAATTAAATATAAATTGAATTTCAAAGCCATTTCAAATAAAAGGGCAGCTCAAGAGGTAGAGTGATAGAGAGATCTATATATAAACATCAGTTATACACATACCTACTCTACTTAATGGCAACATAACAATCACCAACAACTGAATACACTGTTACACAACACTGACCAAGTTTTTGCAAATTTGGTAAAGAAACAGTACTTCAGAGGAAACAATGGCCTGGCAGGGGGGAAGCACATTCATACTACAACTGTTAATTCAAAAATGAAATTGGGAAGAGCCACTGTTGTGTTCTGTTTTCCAAACAATTGCTGAAGATATTTTTGGCCCCAGTCTACAGGTCTGATTTTGGCCATCCACTGTTAGTCCATGAAAAAATTGGTATGTTTTATCATCCCTTCTTTGCAAGATGAGAGGAGGGGAGGTGGCAAGAAGAGATGCCTCTGGCTGAATACAGGGGAGGATACTTTCCACAAGAAGCCAGGCAGATCTCTGGACAGAGGCCATGCAAACCTCCCCCCAGCCAGATCCAGACTGGAAAAAGCTGGGAGTGGGCTGGGCTAATGTCAGAACTGGCCTACCTTCCAGCACAGCACCTTATTGGAGCCCTCATGGGGTTCCGTCCCACCCGAGATACAGGAGATGCCACTTCCTCTGTGGGGTTGGCAGACCAGAGCTTGGAACACCCAGGTTTAGTTTCCAGCTCTGCCACAAATTCCACGTTACCCTGGGCAGGGAAACCTAATCCCCATGCTTCCCTTCTCTGTTACCTTGGCTCTTCCTATTTGTCTGTCTCCCCTGATTAAATGTTGAACTCTAAAAGCAGGGGCTGTGTGTTCATATGGTGTTTCAAGCAGCGTGGCTTGATAGGATCTGGCACATTCATGTGCAGTGAAATAAATCAATCAATAGTCAAGAGAGTTGCATTGCAGCATAGACATCTACTACAGGGTCTACCTTTAGTTTCTTGGTATGTTTCCAAGAATCTTAAGGATAATTTTGTTTAAGTATGTAATGAAAGATTAGGGCTAAATCTGTAATACACATGAAAATGAAGTTATGCCACGCAATGAATAGTTATTGTCCTCCTCCTAGTGAAAGTTTATTACACACAAAATCGTTCTGGAGGCATGGGTAGCTATTAAAATGCCTAAACACCTAATTCTGGTTTCACGGCTGCACAAAGCAGTGGCTTCATGCATCCCTCTGCAAGATCCCAAAAACAAATGGCAGTTGTTTTCTAGAAAACAAAAAACCAAAATGACAAAAAGGGTGGAGGGGAAATGCAGGACTGTATTTATGCACCAAAACAACCCATTTGTTTCAGCAGAGCTACTGCTCAGAAAGAATGAACTGTGCCTGCTGCCTCTCCCAGAAGTCAGTGGCTCACCAACACCACATCTTCCCTGCCTACCTGCTGCCAAACCCAACCTCTTGGGTCTTTTTAAGTAACCACTGGTATCGTTTTGGTGCAAACCCTCTGCCACCCCATTTTCAGAGGACACCAGCATGGCAGGAAACCTGCTGGAAGTGACAGTGACAAATGTTCCAGCTCTGAACAGCAAAGCCATAGACTCTCTTAAACCAGCCGTTACAGCGCCTATATTTTAATTTTAATGGCAAATCTTATGGAACAGACATGTTGGAAGAGCAATAAATAATAAGTTATTGTACCCAGTCTTTCATTTTTGAATAGTTAAGGAGATTAATGTACTTGTCTGCATTACTACTCTGAGCTATTCTGAAATGAAACCCCAGGCAGAGCAACTTCTCCATGGCCATGGATGTACCAAACTGTGAGTGTGCTTTGCCACGTGCCTCCACAATACACACTGCAGCATCTTGTTTGGATTGTCTTCTCTAAATAAAAGGCAGATCAATAAATACATATAATTAGCACATTAGAGTAGTCACTTTGCTGTGACACGTAATGAGGGAAATGAAACAACTTCAAAAGAGATTTGCTCAATTAACACAAGACTTTATAATGGCACTAGAATACGATCTTATCACAGATCTAAATAGCCTGGATTGCAATTTCTCTCTGACACATACTGGCATGCTCCTGACAGTCATACTATCATTAGAAGGATCTGTCTGCACTTCCATGATATCCCTAATCCCCTGTTTTGAATATTTAATACCTACAGAAAATGGAAATCAGTGCACCATACTTCAGAGATAATTCCCGTAAGAAGGACAGGGGCTGTATTGCTGCAGCCTATTCTTGTAGCTGCTCTCACTCAAACTTCTCAGCATTTCCCTGTGGAAAAGTCAAAAGACCTGGCTTTGTTGTGGATAGATCTGGTTCTGTCATGCAGGTATCCATAGCTGCAGACCCTGAAATGCAATTCATCAACACAGAGTAAACATAATGCTGGATTATGCACTTCTCCTTTGTGCCTACAGCTGAATCAGCAGCCCTGATTGGCCACACAGTGCATACAGGCACAGCATGGACAGCAACTCTAAAATTAAGAAAAAAATTCATCACAAAAAAGATTAATCTCCACAGTATAATTTGTTGTTGTTAAAATCTCTAATAGACTAATTTACAAGACAAAATCACAAAAGTTTTTCTTCAGAGCAGTCACCTCCACTGGGTCTCAAACCAAACCACAGAATAATTTTTCAATGAAAAGACGAACCAGTTTTACTTCAGGCAAAAGCACTGAGATTTTTCTTAAAAGACAATCAAAATTATGTACACACGACCAAGATGCTGCAAGCCTTTCTTGTTTGGATACTAGCTGAAAAGCAGTCAATAAAGATTTCTTACATCTTTGATTTGTCTTGTCTCTTTTATTTGAAGAAAGAAAACCTTTTTTGCAAAAAGGAGGAAAAACCCTCAAAACAGCATTTTTTCCAGGCTTGCAACAAAGTATAATTGTAACACAGTTCGGTTAAAAAAAAAAAAGAAATCTTTATGGCAACACCTATGACCTCACCCATGGGCAAAGGCAGAAGTCTGCAAAGACAGCAATTCTGTGCAACACACAAGTTCTTCTTTTAATGTACAAATCAAATTCCTAATGCCAGTGCTCACTAGGGGTTGTGTAGCAAAAAACCCAGGCAGTTCCACTAGCTGCCACTTTTCAACATCCATAGATATCTCTGAAAAAAAACAGTGTAACTGTAAGAAAAACAACAGGCATCTTTCATCTTAACTTACTGTTAATTAAACTGCTCTTATAATTTATTTCTTGGTAATTTTACAAAGAACCTAAGCAACTGTGAACTCAGTTCAAAAGTGGAAAAAAAACCCCTTTCTTTGAAGGTTTCTGTGAAATTCTACTGCATGTGCATGGAAAAAATAACCTTGTCAGTACAAAATGCCTTAAAGGAATCTCCCATCAAAACCCCAGTGAGGATGTAGACTCTTGACTGAAAAGAAGAGATCAGTGCAGTCTCTGGAGACAGTATCAAAGGCAGAGACGCTAAGCAACAGCAGATTTAGCAGATCTCTCACTTCCATCTCTTCACTCCAGGACGCCAGCCACCTCAAGAGACTAGCTCACATCAAACAGAGAAAACGATCAGCTATAGGCTCGAAATTAAGCTTACACGGTTTCACAAAAGACCTGAGTGTTTCTGAGAGATAAATTCACAGTTGAATTTTGAGCAAGGAGCGTGCCGACCGCTGACGGCATCCTGCTCATCTCCATCAGCAGCTTTGACGGGAGCCATGGCAGAATTCCATGCGTGCAGCACTGAGGATGCTCACTGGCATCGACAGATCCCTCTCATGCAAGCACCCTCGCCTTTTGATTCCCCAGGTAAATGTGCAAACTGCAAGGGTTTGACACCATTTACATAAAGAACAGTTAAAATACAAGCTGAAGAGACACTGCTGAGAAATCTGGATGGCTGGACAGAAAACACTACAACGTGTGGGACAGTGAAGGAAGAAATGCCAGGAGATCATGCAAATGCTAAAATAGGGAGCTGCAGTTTGTTCCGAACACGGATCATGCCATAACAGCAACTTGAAACTCATGGGGGATGCAGATTCTTGATAACATTAAAGAAAATCTCCTGCTTCTAAAAGCCAGTCTACATGCCATCACTTGGCAGACATTTAAACTGAAAATCTTTACAGTTACAAATTAGTGGTTTTAAACACTTACTCAAAATACCTCTTGTTTTAAGGAAAAATCTGCCCAGACACAACACAGAGGTATGGTGTTCCAGCAACTGAAAATCTGTTGGTTTTTAGGTTTTAGTTTGGTTTTTTTCCTGTAGGACAAGCAGCCTTGTCCCAGCTCTAGGTCACAACCAGCACTACATATTTTTTAAGATAAAAAAAACTTTATCTTTCCTCTTCCATGCTTGCATGATGCAGACTGATTAAACATTTGCTCTCTAAAATTGGAAATGTTATTTTACATCAGGAAATCATAGAGGTTTTCATTTGTTTTGGCTTTCATTTGCAGTTTGCCTCTCTGAAAAAAGATACAGGAAGTAGCAAAACGTACTGTACTTGCACTCTACATAAAGATAAGGTCTATCAAAAATCTCTTCACTTGTGATGGATAACTTTTGAAGGAACAAATACATAAATAGCAATACTCTGAAACTGCCTTCTATTCACATATTCAAATCATTGCAAATTAGACATGTTTATGATGTCTGGAACAGCACAGAATGAAAATGGCAACAGATTCCACCCTAGTCTCACTGGGAAATTCTGTGTCAGCTGCTGAAGAACTGTCCTGAGTCATGGGGCAGTGATTGGCAATGTTTCCTCCCACACAGAAGTGCTAGCTTATCAGCTGGCAGGTGGAGCAATTATCACTGGGGGGTGGAGCAAGAAGTGAAAAAGAAAGCAAAAAGAGTGGGGGAAAAAAAAAGAAGAAAGTCTCTTCCTTCACAAGACTTTAAATCTCAAAATTGTTGGTAGACCCTCACGAAGCTCTCAGCTTCTTTCCTGGTGAGAAATCCTACACAAGCAGGAATGACTTCCAAACACAACTTGAATGGTAATGTTTTAAAAATATAAGCTTCTTCACGCCTCAGTTACCCAGCTGTAACACGGACACAATTATATGCCTTGCCACACTGAAGTTTTCTGAAAATAATAACATATGTATCTGAGGCAACCAGACAAGATACGGTAGGATTGATGTCTCACAAGGGTCTCAAAAAATTTAATATTATCTCAGAGAAATTTTTCAATTACATGCAATAAATACTCTCCAGCCATGACACAGTGAGTTAATTCCTAATTATTCACTGTGCTCGGAAATATTTTTTATCACTTCTTTGATTCCCAGCTTTTCAAATGTGCCTCTTTTCTCAGTCATTTCCTCCAGGCAAAAATACTCCCCAGGTAAAGTGAAAACACGACATCAAATAGAAACCAAAATAGCAGGGAATGCTGGTGTACAGAGTGGTTATTGTGCTCACTGTAATAGCCTCATGCAAGAGCTGCACAAAAGTCCTGTGATAATACAAATATAAAATCCTTGCACAGACAAAGATACACGCCGAGGCATGAAATAAATGAATGCCTACTACTGAGTTACATCAAGGCTGAATTTTCCCCTGGAGTCCATGATTGATTAATTCCTGTAACTTTGGTACCTGAAAGACAGGAGATTTTTCTTGGTAGTAAAGAGCCTTATAAGATATACTTAAACGGATTATGTTGATACCTTTCATGATGTAACCCTAATGATAATTTAATTGAAAAAGTGCTTTAAGCCATAATAGCAGAGAAGACAGGATTTCCTTTTTTCACTTTGACAATTATGGGCCAGTTCAGAACTGCTCTCAAAATAAGGAGGAAGACAAATTTCCAATCAACTTAAAAGAATGTGTCAAATTCTGCATCAGTTTTCCTCAAGCCAAATACAGAAATGTACTGGCATCAAAGCTTACAGATTTTTCTCATCACCATTCCAAGATCTTTCCTCTTCCATCATGGAAATCACTCTATGTTTATCCATGTGCAAGCGTGCTCACTACCATACCACCCTGCACATTCCATTTTTGATAGCTGCTCCTCACAGCAAAGAGCTCCCCACTGACTGAGGAGCCAGTGGGCAAGGCTACCCAACTTTTACCTGTTGTTCTCCTCTATACTGTCTTAAATCCTACATCTTTTAGTGCTTCACATGCACTGTTTGAGAGGCCATCAGGTTTATAAGACTGAGAGCATCAAGCCACTCATGAGCATATGATCATTATCATCACGTGCATTGGTACCACCACCTCACGGATATACTGATGGTACAGACAGAGTAAAATATTTTTTTGTTGTTTTAATATGATAATTTTCCTTTCCATAGGTTACTGCTGATTTATATATTTCTTGTAGCCAGCCTGTGGGGTGCACATGAACCAGGAATCATACTAAAACTCCGTGCATGGGGACAGCACAGCGGGACACGGTAGGGGGTTGTGCATATCCATGTCTCTCAGGCTAGGGGAGAGATGTTGCAGCCAGCTGAAAAAGCTAATTTTCTGCCAGTATTTTAAGAGGGAAATCAGGATGAGCTAGGTAGTTACAGATCAGCTAACCTGGTATTGATTTCAGACAAAATAACATAAAAGCTGTTATAAATGCAATCAGTAAAGAACGATGGATTGGTAGCATAACTCACGAAAATCAACAAAGTTTTATGGAAAAGCAGTCTTATTGCATAAGCTTGGTGTCATTACACATATAATTGGAAATACTCTTGGGGAAATAACACTCTTAAAACTACTGTCATGCATTTGAATTAGCTTTACATGACATTCCAATTAAAAATTATCAGTGGACATAATCAATAGAGAAAAAAAATAGATTAAAAAGCTGTCTGATCTATCCTAAAAAGTAATTGTAGACAGGAAGCTATCAGCAATTACAGATATTTCTATGGCAATTTTACATGGATTTGGTCTCAATCCAGTGTTGTTCAAATTCTGTCAGTAACTGAGGGATAAAGTGAGTAATAGTGACAATATCCCTGACAAAGGTTTTTGAAAGAACAGTACTAGGTAAGAGAACATCAGACCAGATCAGTTCCAGAGAGTGAAGCACAGTAATTGATAAAGGAGTCTCAGCCTCAAATAACCAGCCTCCCAGTATCATCTCATTTCAAGTTCACATATGTACAAATAAAAAATATAGTTTGCTCAAAGGGCACGGGATGCACCTGAAAAACTGTGGCTTAAAGGCATTTATCATCACTGTGGCTGACCAGTTAAAATACAATTACCACACAAAGCAGTCACAGAGAAAACCATCTCTCACATATGGAAACCAAAGAAGGAAGTTGGTATTTGCAACTGTAAATGATGCTCATGAAGTATTTATGGCACACCAAAACTTCTGGCACTTTTTCCAAAAGGAGGTTGACAAGCTGAAAATTCCACAGGAAAGGGCAAACAAAAGGGCAGGTTCTCTGGATACTTTGCCACATTCTGAAAACAAAAAACAAAAAAGAAAATACACACATGCAGGCAACAGAATGAACAAAAGAAAAAAAAGCCTGATACTCAAGTTCAGGTCTCAATTTGTCAAGGAGAAGGAGAAATTGGAAACACTTCACATCATCTGTAGAAAGAATCCTGGACGCGCACAGCAATAAAAACTTGAGTGGATGAACTTACAATGAAGGAAAAGGAACCACAAATAGATAAACTGTACTTCTCAACCCTTCTCCTCTAATATCAGCCTTATTATCTAGCTACACTCCATGGCCCAGAACCAGAAAAAAAGAAGGAATAAAGAGGAGGAGGCAGCAGCACTGGGAACTACAAAGCAACATGCACTAAGATATGAAGCAGCTAGCCAGGCATAAGTGCTGATGCTACAAACAGCAGGGCATTGACGGTGTCCCCCCGATAAGCAGGAAAGCTTTCTTTCCCAGCTATTCAGCAATCCTCTGCCTAAGGCATAAACATACTCTTCAGCCATAGAATTCCATCCCTATCTATAATGAAGACAAGAATTATGTATGTGTGTGCACTGACTGGTGAGGAAGCTCAGAGCAGTTTCTACCCTCAGCTTGCTTTTCCAGAAAATTTATTTGTATCATTGAGCAATCATTTTGATGAAAACCTTGCAATTTATTTTGCCTTCCAAAGCAGTGACATCAGCACTCCCTAGGCAGGAGAAATCAAGAGATTCAGAAGAGCTATCACCTAGCCACCGACCCAGTCAGGTTTGGTCACCCGTGGGCTTTTCACACCTGATTCAACCACAAGGACCCAGGCCACCCTTCAAGATGCCCCTCAAACCCATGTCTAATCACCCACTACCCTCAACCACCTACTACCCTCAAACAGCACAGTAGTAGTGCTTCTCCTGTCATTTCACAAATTTTCTGAGAAACAAAATACATAGCAAAAATAATACAAAATATTGTTTAGATCTCTCCAAAAGGTATCAAAAAGGATAGACATCCTTTTCAGTCCATCGTCTAAACACTACTGGGTAAACATTTACTTACTCAAATAACTGTTCAATATTTCTTTGTGGTCCCTTGCAGGTGTTCTACTTCTGGTTTTGTGAGATGAGGGAGGAAAGGATTAGTTAAGCCCAAGAGAGTCAGAACTGGCATTACAAAGCCATAATATGAGTGGGCTGGGCGAGTTTCAGCTTTTCAAACTCCTGCATTCCAAGAGACATCCTAAGGTCGTGAGCATTATACGAGTCTTCAGTTTGTTGTATACAACCAGAACGTTTTCAGATGGCAGGAATTTAATCTTTGCTTTCTCAGGAATTTCCATTCACTGGTGCTTCATGCATCCCTCCTATATTTTCTCACTTTTCATTGCTGCACATCCCCTTCGTGGATATGAAGCACTCTTCCACAGATACGTAAATACAAGTTATTTCATCTCTAACATACTGCAGATCTGCTTATCACCCACACTTCTGACAGGGAAATCAGGGAGGCACAGAAATCAGCATAAAGACTAGCACATTAAGGGATGAAAGAGAAGCATTTAGAAAAACTTAACACAAGAAAAGGGGACAGAAAAAGACAAGGTTAGATCTAGACATGATGTGAACAGAATGAATACGCCCACGGGGCATAGAGGATGCAAACAGTAGGTGGTCTTTAAAGCTCTCATCTTAATTCCCAATAAACTAGAGGTGGCAGCTGGAGAATGCAGAAAGCCTACGGATAACCTCCCCACCATTACCTTCACTGTTAGTGCGTGTCACATCCATACTCTGGAATTCAGCTTGCACATCTACTGGCAATTTACTACTGAACAACTTGTCCCACCTTCCTCCTCCCTGAGCTCACAGCTGTGAGATCCCAATCCCTTCACGCCAGCCTCAGTGTTCATCCAACCTGTGCCATTGATACGGCAATTTAGGGATCTAAGCTGGCAGAAAACATTTTACTTTTAATCTTCCTTACATGTGGTAGCAGTTTGGTTCTCTGAGCTGCCTCCCCAAGGACGAGAGGGGCACCCAAGAAAAGGAGGCCACAGCCACCATGATGCAGGAGGCTGGAGCAGGAGCAGCAGTCCCAGCAGCCACCAGCCTGGCCACGAGCAGAGCCCCAGCACGAAACTGCGCCCTTGGCTAGCACGAGACCCTGTTCTCTAACAGTATCACATTCATTACCTTACAGAGCACCTTCTGAATGAGGATACGCTACATTTTTGAGTGATCAGTCAAACCCAAACAATCAATTACACCTTTTGTCAAAACTGTTTACGCTTTCACACTGTGCTGGAGTCATTAAGAATGAACACTGAGCAGGACTGGTTATTTATCCTCCTCCTCTTGCCCTGAAAGGGAATTAATCTTAAACTTTCCGTTTAATGATCTCAATACAGGCTCACTGTAAATGACAGCAGGCTGCACTGAGAAATATTTAAAAACAGAAGGGCCTCTGAATGACAGAGTTTAGCAACACACAACTGTTCCTCCACATGCACGCCAAGGGAAGCCAAACCTCTGTGGAAGGCGAGGTTAAAAATGTGCGACGTGCCACTCCAGTGCTACAGAAAACATGCTGTAATTAGCAACCTCTAGAAATTTATTCAAGCTGAGAAAGATAAAAGTGAAAGGAGTGATTCAAAAGCCATTCTTAAAACTGCTGGCCGACCCACTTAACATTCTCTCAGCGTCTACACAGAAAATGCAATTCTTCTGTCAAAGAAAAGTAATTAATGAACCTGCCCTACCCATCCATTGCCCCTCTCAGGATGCTGGCCACCAGCATGCTCCAGCCTGCACAGTGAGGTGGGAGACAACAGCACAGCCCCACATGGGTGTCAGTCACACACGGCACCTAACCTCAACAATGCTTCAGCAGAGCATCTCAGACTTATGGTTAAACGTGGTCCAGACTGGGACACACCCCTTGGATTGGCTGGCTGTGGTCCTCAGCAGATCTCTCCCTCTCACTGCCCTGTACCCTGTGACCTTTCCATATCCACCAGAAGCAGCAATACATGTTGTTGGAGTAGGATAAACCAGAATGTTTCCAGTTCTGGTCTGGGTGATTTTCACCGATATGCAGGGAGGACACAGGGCTTCATTGCATGGCAATCTCCTCCCCACCACCATATTTAGCATATTTAATCTGTGATACTTGTCTAGGTGGGGTGTTTATCTTATTCCCTTCCCCTACAGAGGAAAAAGAGAGTCTGCTTTTACATACTTTAAGAATTTTTAAGTCCAATTCTAAAACTGATTTTTTTTATCATTATTTTCCCACCATTCTCACTGCTCCCCTCCACAGACTGCCTTCCACCCGAGCAAAGCTGACAGTTCCCCACAGCAGCAAGCCACATTGACGGCCATCATCTCATTCATATGCACACTCAGAGCACCATAAATCTGCTCAAATATCATTCCTCCCCCGGGGCAATGTTTTTTTTCCTCCAGAATATCTACATTGCTAGCTGCAGAAATTTCTCCTTCTAATTAACTTACAGGTTCCAAATCACCAGCTGGAACCACAGCGCAAGGCCTGGGCTCTGAACACAGAGGAGCCCAGCTAAAGTATGAGGGTCTTCAGGGTCTTTGATATCCTTTCTTGGATTTGGTGCTTTTTTTCTTTCTTTTTTTGCTTTCCCTTTCATTTAAGAGCCAGCAAGTTGAAAACTACTGAACCCTTTATCGACACATGAATGGACAATGAATAACCCATGAACTGAATGGATTGAAACTATCCACAGAACCCTCAACTGATATTTTTGTTGGCCGTGTCACATCACGTTATATTTCTGACGTGTCATCTTTATGCCTGAGTCACGGTGCAGCCTGATGGAAGAACAAAGCACAGTGAGATGCAACAGGACATACTGGTGAGGTCAAAAACCCCATCTGACTGCTGATTGACTGCCCACCACTAATCTGGATTTAGTTAATTCCTTCTAAGAGACAAGAACAAAAGTTCAGAGAAGGTTAAAGGGCACATGCAGAGTTTAATAATCTATTAACACAATAACCTGCCATATATGACTATGCAATAAGCTGAGGGAATTTGCCAGAAACACTTCACTCTGCAAATATTATTTACAGCAAATCTTGATTCATTATACTCTCTGTATACACAGAGAAGGGCAGTGTTTCTCTAACAAGAAGGCCCCAAGACATGAGCTGAGTAGTTCTAAGGTAAAAAACAAACCCTAAGCAGCAGCCAAATTAGAAAATTAAGTTTATCATATTTTTAATTTTTGTTGATGAAAACTTTTTACTGTTGGGCCTGAATTCGGCTGTCTGGGAAAGAAAACCTGACTTCAAACAACAACAGGGAAACAAAGAAGTCATTTTATCATAAAACCTTAAAGACCATAAAGATCAACTCATTAAATGATCTCTGCCTTTCAACTCCTGCTTGTCAATGGATAGTTTTTGCTTTTATTGGATTTGCTGTATTTAATGTAGCCAACAAGGCTGATCTTCTTCTTTATTTAAAGCCAAAGGCAGTTATCAGACATGGTGCTGACCCTGAGAAGAGAGTCCCCAGAATTCAACTCTTCAGCCCACACCTGATGTACAGACAAAGGTTTATTCCTTCTGCTGCTTCTACATCAGCACAAAAGAGTTTTGCTGCACTGCAGCCCCACCATCCTCCTGGAGAGAGAACTGGGACCTCTGGGATCCTAAACCAGTTTCAAGCAGGAGCTTGAAAACAACAGGTTTGCATTCCTTACAGCAGTGAAGGAGACCCTGATGTTGAGGATGGTGTGATTTATGATGACGATCCTAACCTAGCACACAGAAATAAAACTAGTTACTGTCTTTTTCATACTTTACCCAAATAAGGTTTTAAGAAAGTTATAACTGAAGTTCTTTTGGCTTGGAATACTGTTTTTGCTGCCTAAATAAGCCCATAGAACAATTAACCAGCAAAAGAATGACACCACTGAAGTTCTCCTTGTGTTATATCAATATGTGCATACTTTGGACCAGGAGAGCGACATCGTGAATGAATGAAACAACGTACAGCATTAAAATAATCTCCATTTTCCTACAGTAACAGAAGGCTCAGTAGGTGCTCCTGCAAAAACAGCCATGCTGTCATAGTATCTTACTGACTTGGGTTTGCAGAGAGAAACAGTTGGTAAAGAACTCATGGAAGCATGACAGGAAAAAAAAAGGGGGTGACTGACAAATCCTAAGAAGGCCACAATCATGCTCCTCAGACCGGTTATATGGTAATACAAGAAAATCAGAAGCAAAGGGAAACCAAATTTTGCTCAACCTACTCTAGAACCACGCCTTGGTTTTGATTAAATTTTTCTGTGACTGAGATTATTTTTTAAAAAAAACCAACTTGTGTGCAGTATTTCAGAATCAAAAATATGCAATGTAGATTCAAAAGGACACCAAAGTTCAGAATCTCTTTAGGTTTCTTTGTCTTGCACCTGTTAACTTGATGCATCCAAAAATCATTCTAGAAAACACTGGCTGTGTATAAAAGCAGAAGTGCCCATTTTGTAGTTAACATTCCCTTCAATCCTACATGAGATTTTTCGTTTGGAGTAGTGCAGTCCCTGTATTAGGTGGACCACTGGCAACTATGTTCCTCCATCTGGCAGTTCCTGGGTCTACTGCAATCCCATGGAGCACATCACAGCATCACGACTGTGATTCAAAAGCATAAAGCAAAACCACCTGATTGCCTCTCCCCCTGAAGTAAATCTTGCCCTTGAGACAACTCCCATGTGAAGGATTGTTTTGCTATAGGATCGTTCAGACCAAAGAAAATCACTGGGTTGACACATGAAATGGAGGGGTTTAATTTTTGTGAGATGTGCTTTTTAAAGGTATTTATCTTAGTCCATGTGACTGAAACAGGAAGAGGTATCAGGGTGACACTAGAAAAATCCTTAAAATGGAAAATTCTGGCACCAAGTTTTCATAAAACCTCTCCCCATCCTCAGGAACTATATAACAGGCACTCGGGCAGGAGATTTACAGTTTCCTATTGAAGCCCTCCAGCCATCCATCTATAGAATCAATTCCTGCTCCTTCCAAAGAGCAATGCAACCAAAGATGGTCCAAACACACCTCTCTGAAAACACAAACTCAGAGCATACAGAAGGTACCCTCACCGTTAACATAGTTATGAAATTGGGAAGCTGCATC
Organism: Catharus ustulatus; assembly: GCF_009819885.2. NCBI lineage: Eukaryota > Metazoa > Chordata > Aves > Passeriformes > Turdidae > Catharus > Catharus ustulatus. The sequence goes on along the minus strand of NC_046221.1, from coordinate 40,336,288 downwards.
AATCTTAAGCAACATATTTTGCCCTCCGTTCATGCTGTTCTGAAACAACACAAGGACTGTGAGATGATTTTCTTACTGAGTAGCACCATACTTGGAGTAATACATTACTGGTGGGACTCCCCTGATGATGTATTACACTAATGCATCATTAGGATGATGTTTCACACTGATGATATATTGCAGTGCAACATAATGAGAGCAATAGCTCACTGGGTGCATAATCCTGCCAGGAGCTGTGCGCCTGCAGCTCTCTGACTTCATTTGTAGTTCAGGGTGTCCAGAAGCTTAGATGGATTAGATCCTCAGACACACACATCTCAAAGGATGGCAAGAGTCAGAAAAATGCCAGCATACAGGTGGGTGCACTTAATTACAGGTTTCAATGTACAGTATGCTAATATCAAGCATTGGCATCACATTTTAACAACTGTGCAAAACATCTTTAAATTAAGAAGTGGCTGTAACAGAGCTGCTGAAGCTCCTTATTCTTATGCTTCCCTGCAGTAGCCATCATAGCAGACTCTGGGTGCTTACAGCCCTGATAAAAATACCTAGCTTATATTTTCCATGCCAGATGTCTGCTAGGAGGAGGAGGAAGGCAGGGGAAAGGGGGTGGTTGCTTGTTTTCAATCAATAAATTCAGTGGAAGTAGTTCTGTTCAGCTATTTTTATGACCCAGACTAAGAAAAAAAATAGGTAGTTTTGCCAACAATGAAAGATTCTGGTGACCTTTTTTCTGACCTTTTTTAACAAACAGAGCTATTTGATCTGTATGAAATTCTAAAAAGACCTTGCAGTATGATCAGTGTCACTGACAAGAAGGCAACATTTTAAGATTTGTGAACTCTTAACCATGAAATCATATATAATGTTCAAAAAAAGGGCAAACTGGTAAATAAACAAGGAAGGAACAAGCCAATTTGAATAATAAAAGAACTTCTTCATTCTCCCACAGAAACATTACACTTACAATTGAACCACAACTTCATTATTTATTTAGTTTTTTGCTTCAATACCTTTGGGGTTCTCAAATAAGTCTAAATGCGCATGCACACACACACTCAAAAACATAACATGGATTCTGCATGCAATTTCCATTTTTTGTATTTGTTTAGTTCGGAAAAACGTAACAGTATTTTAGACAACCAACTAATGTGCTCTGCATCTTCATCTTCAGGTTCTCCAAAATGAACAGACCAGACTCCTCTCCAGGGAACAGCAACCTCTCTGGTCACAGATTTAAAAAACGTAGCTTTCATACCTTTCTTCTGACAGCTGTAATTGAGAAACCACAGGGTAACTCATGAACTGGAAAAGAGTATAGACACCTCAGCTAGCTAAATGATGAGTTAATATCTCCTCCTTTCTCTTTTTTTACCCCCTCATGTGCAGCCCTTCAGATTACCTGAGCCATAGGGCTCTGCCTTGTAGATGCTATCTCTAGTCAGTTGAGGTTGGAAATATACAACAAAGAGCTTATCTTTCCAAGATCTGTCTGCACCAGGAAAAAAAACAACAAACAAAACAACAACAAAACACAAAACCAAAACAAAAAACAAAACAAAAAATACACAACACCCAAAACCACCCAAACAAAATAATTCCCCTTAAACCCCCCTCATTTTTAGGGGACCACTTCTGAACAGCCCTCCAGCACATCCTGCAATGAATTAAATTCTAAGAAGATAACACCAGCTGAGCATCACTCTGACCTACAGTAGCCTGAATCCACCTGTCAGGGTACTGTGTGTTTTCCACACAGGGCTGTTTCCTCCCTGTTTCCCAGGGAGGGAACAAAGTCTGCAGGAGAGAGAAGGGGACAACACAAATCCCACCTTGTAGTTCGCAGCATGCTGTCCCCAAGCTTGGGGATGGCAATGAAAACTCACCTCTTTAACAGACTACAAGATAACAACCAAAAGAAAAAAAAGAAAAGACCAGAATGACTTCATGTATTCCCCCCACCAGCTGCCCATGCAAGGGCCAACCACGTCCTGGCCATAAATTCTCTGGCACAAGAGCATTATACCAAAGGAAAGGAATGCCTTTCCATCTGTGTATTTCCCCTCAGGCACTCACTTGATAATGAAACCAGTTAAGGTCTTTGGGTTCACAATGTTATTATAGTGGGATAATATTTTGTTTGCAGCCAAGCCTGAAGAACTCCTAAGTAGTGCAGTACAGGCACCATACACCTGTTAAGTCACGGCGTTCCTTCTCTAAGTGGACAAATCTGTTTTAGCCATCTCCCGAGATTTTCCCCTCACAGTTAATTACAAAGCGATGACTGTACTCATTTCCTGATCTTAGAGGGAATCTATAACAAATGTCTGCCACGGGTGAAGGCTGTTCCCTCTGTCCCTCAGAAACAGCAGCAATCCTTCTAGCAGCCCTGCCTGCCCTCCTTCCACCTTTTCTCCCAGTTGTCCCAGATCTTCTGCTGCAACACAAACACTGCACATAATAACAACCTTTCACTAGGAAAGAAACAACACGGGCTGACCAGGCTAACAGTTTCTAAAATAATTGAACAATGCACCTCCTGAACACAAAAACACTGCCACTGCATCCAGACCAAGGTATTCTGCAAAGACCTACACTGAGATGGACAGACCCAATCTTGTCAGTGATGGTCAGGCAGAGAGCCACCCAGCAAGGCAGCAGGATTTTATTTACTTCCTGCACAGGCATACACGACTACAGAAGAGAACATGTGGTTCCCAACGACTTGGGGAGTAATTTTGTTTAAAGTGATTAACAGGGTCACAAAGAAATTTGCCCCTTTTGGATCTGAAACCCACTGGAGTCACTTTCACCCTGTGACTTCTATTCTAGTATACAATTTTGATCCAAAGCATTGTTGTGTCTTGCAAAACATGAGATATTCTGAAACCAGGTCAGGCACAATAAGCATTCTGGGGGAAAAATAAGGGGAAAGTAGTCCATCCTAAGAAGAAGTGATACTTCATTGTGACAGCAACCTATCTTCCTGCTACTCTTAGCAGGTTGATGTCTGATCCTGGGCACAAATCATTGGAAATTGGCCTAGTTGACCTTAGAGACATACGTTAGGTCAATGGTTCCCAACTTTCCGGACCGATAGCCAATTGAAAAGGATCAGCATTTTTTGCAAATCGTCACACACGCTTACCATCAACCTTGGAAGCTCAGAGGTGATGTGACTCAGCAGCATGGCTCCATCACCTTCTTCATTACCGTTCTGGGATGACCAGTGCTCAGCAGACACAGGTAAAGAGCATCCCTTAGCTGGAGTAATCTCAGAGAAACGTAGAAATTGAATTTGTTCCCTGGCTCCCATGTTTTCACAATTTGTTCACACCATATCCCAGGAGCCAGCTCCTGTGCCATCATCCAAGAATGAGCCTTGCCACAGACTGTGCTCCCCCTTTTCTTGGCTGCCAAGAAGTAGCCTAACTTTCTAAAATCCCTCTCACTGCAAACACAACATCTCACCGAAAGCAATTCCTTCAGCAAGGAAGGAGGGAGCAGAAACATTTTCTGTAATTGAATGTATGGAATTAAAAGCACAGAAGCACACAAACACCACATAAATCAATTAAACAAAACCAGACACAATCAGACAATTTGCAGAGACAAGAAAGTAAAGAAAAAGATTAAAGAGAGAGCTCCTGGGTCATGAGCAGATGTGACTTGAAGTCAGGTAAAGCAAGGGACTTTGGGTATTGTATTCCTTCTGTGATATAGCTTCACTTTGCCAGCCTCAAACAATAGATCTGACCCCAAAATTACTCTTTTCCTCCAAAGAGAAGAAATCTGCTAGACCCAAAATGTGCTTACTCCCTCTGATGACAAAGGAGAGGCACCACCTCCAGAGTGTCCTTGCAGCTGTTGGAGAGCAGCTTTAAAAATTTTATTAACATCCTCTGAAACACTTTTACTTTTCTTTTCCCCATTGAAAAGAGACAAAATTTACCAAACAGGGCCACATATTCCTTATCACTTCATTGCTTTCTTATTGGAACTATCATTGTGGAGTCTTCTGGTCAGTCAAAGAAGTGTCATGGGTGTAGAACTGATTAAAAAATGGATCTCCAAACGACATCTCAGGAGAGAAAAAATGCACATATCTCACTCTGGGTTTAGTGTTAATGCTCTTCCTTTGCACACTTCATTAGGCTTTTAAATTCTGGGCTGTCCATTTTGTATAAAATCCTCAGCACTATTAGAAACCCCTGGCACTCACGCAGAGTGCTTCAGAACAATGACAAAGGTTTGGCAGAAACCCCATTTGAACTGCCCACGTCAGTGAGTCTCCATATCCTTGGACTAGTATTGGACAGCCCCAAGTATGCTTTGCTTTGATTAGGGAAGGTTCCAGCTTCGTCTTGGACAACAAGGTAAAAAATTCTTTGGTTATTAAAAAAACTGAAATGGGGAATAGATCTGAAACAAACAAGGCATTTTCTGCTATACGTTTTAATTCACTTTCTCAAATAATTTATAATGATCCTCATTTTTTACTACAAGTAAATACCATTACCTATTTAAAAATCAAAGCTATTGCAACATGTTTTCATCAAGTTTGTGTGAGTAATTACATATTAAAATGGCAAACATCCCTTCCAATAACACCCTGGCAGAGTTTGCTTCTTCTGCAAGTAATAAAAGTGAAAGAGAGCAAACTGTGCTTCAAGATATTTGGCTGCTGCACCATGAGGCAGCTGATGCATTCCAAATGTCTGTCAGGTCACTTTGCAACACCAACCCCTGCTAATCAATAGTGAAATCTTTCTCTCTGTGGCTTAAATATATTTCTGGTTTCGTTAAACAGAAGAAAATTGCAAATTAGTTGGACTCTGCTGGACCATGCAACTTGAAGAAACACACTGTCATCCTGACTGGGTAAGAGTTAAGAAGATACAGTTAAATTAAATACTTAATTGACTGTCAACCATGCACACAGGTTTTGTGAGATGCACTGCAGAATCTTATTGCTGGTCTTCACAAGAGGCAGGCCAGTCTCCACAGGCTATATTGTTGCTAAGCATCCAAGCATTTTTCTTAAAGCCCCAAACTCAGCTTCCCCTTTCTAGGATGCGTGCCTTTCTTCACCTCCTTCACTTGGCCCAGAAGTCATGTCCTTTTCTGTTACTCTTCATATATCTTTCTTTTCTTGATTCCAAGCTACTTGGAACAGAGATCATATCCGTCTTTGTTTGAAGACTCTATAGCAGTCTGCATGTTGCAGTGGTACCATAAATAAAAAGTAATAAAAATGTTAGGAAAGTCTTTTGAAAAGTCCATGTTATTTTTACTATTACTCATGCTGTCGCTATTTAAGAAACAATGCCAGGAAGATCTAGGACTTGAAGGGGACCTATAACAATTTTTGTAAGAATACCCTATTGAAACTATGATGCTATTGACAGCAAAGCATTTTGCAAGGTGTACAGGTTCTCCTGCTGCTTTTTTGAGTGCTTCTAACAGATGTTCAATTTCAAGTGGTCTGCAGATACCAATAGGCTGATGGTTCTGCAGGAATCGGAGCAGCAGATGTGCCCTGCATTATGTTTTGCTATTCCCTTTATGAATCGACATGTCACCCTGTGGGTTTATAGCCAGTTAATTTTGTAATGACATCACTATTTCTGTACTTTTAATGATTCTCACAGGATTTAATTTCTCAAATAACAGAACTCTTGATCCTGGAATTGCTATGCGAAAGTAGTATATAACACACAGATTTCTTTACATGATACAGTTCCACTTCCCGCCAAATAGCTTTTAGGTAGTGCTGGTATGCACAGGGATTCTCCCAAAAATCGCAGATTTACAGCGTGGCCTCGTTTCAGGGCTCTAGACGAACGTCTGTGCTTCTCTCTCCAGGATCACTACCCTTGAACAAGTATTGCCTGGTGGTTGGAAGGAATGAGGATAGGAAGGGAATAAGGACAGCAAGAATGGGGATTTCCATTGGCTCTGTTGTAGAAGGGTATTGCCCCCGTCTGGGGCAATACTGTTCCACGGTCCCCAGCTGAAATCGGAGCGCACAGGAAATTGTGCTGCATTTTCCACTGACAGGGACTTGATTGTGAGGACAGCACTCTGACTGTTGGCTTGGATGCTTTCAATCTTAAAAGAGAGCCAAGTTTTTTCTCCCTCAAATACAGTTGCAGAGTTTGTTAGAGCCCAGGGGTTTTTGGGCAGAACCTCTGGTAACAGCTGCAGGCTGCACAGAGCAGCCATAGGACACCACCTTTTTTCCCTGGAGTGTTCGGTACTGGTAAAGAATGCCTTTCTTCTTATTTTTAAATACAGAGAGGAAAAAGTGATGCTATTACAGCTGTATTTAAAGGACTTTTGGCATTTCCTTCACTGAAACTAACTTTTAGGTATTTAAAAAAATTGACTGGAAAAAACATCACAGGTTGTAAAAGGTTCTAGTAAGCTATGTTGTGCTATAAAGCTTTAAAATACATCTGAAAACTTTTAACTCTGAGAAATGGGAACTGCACAAGCCTACATTTTGCCCCCCCCGCCATTATCTCAGAAATTATATTACCTACATTACTGTAAATATCAAAATACATCTTTAGTAAAAGCCAGCTTTTGAAAACCATCTTAGGTCTTAAATTTAAGGAGTGAATGCTATCTGCTCTTACTGATCTAGCTGAGACATCAAGGTCTTAATTTATAAGAATCAACTACATAATTTTTACACACATACAGGAAAAATTATCTCCAGTTGTGATCACAGGCAGAGTCTTCACAGCGCTTGCAGGAACTGTGTGGTCATGCTGGGGTCTGAATCCGTCCTCATCCATCCAGAAAAGATGAGGAAATCCATCCTAAAAGGATGAGGTAAGTATTTTTCTGAGTTTTCCTCAGTATTCCCGTTTTTTTTCTGCCCATCTTCTTGCCGTACACGTCTTAAAAAAAGTTGAGTATCAGCCTTAGTACAAGTCTCAGATTGAAACACATGAGGTTCAAGAAAGCTAATGCTGAGGTTAAATCAAATTTGACTGGCCTTCAACACTGGAAAATAGCAAAGACAAAGCTCTACCTGGAGGTCGACACCCATTAAGTGCATGAACTACCTGCTTTCCATCTTAACTGAAGCTGTAAGCAAGTGTGCTGTCTAATGGCATGCCAAGCCCATGGATATCTCAGAGTACTCTGAAAGCAGAAGTGCATTCCCCAGAGACATGGCACATCACAAGCCTCCAGAACCACCTCTCCTCTTCTGCTCTAGCCTCCCAAGAAATGCTGAACCAAACTCTTCCATCATCTGAACTCAGCATTTCTGCCCAGATGCTCCCAACAGCCAGTCATGACTCTCAGCCCGTGTTCCAAACACCTTGAACTATGGGATGAAAATCATGCTCAAAAACCTTTTGCTCCTCTGGCATAACTGAAGTACTTAAACCTGCGAAGTTTCTTTTTGCAGGCACCTAAACATCCTTGCAGGCTTTCCTGAGAAGTAAGGATTACCATAAAATTGTGGAGCTAAGCCAAGGGCGCATTGCCTTTGTCCAGCCTTCCCCAATATGGAGGCATGGCCACACAGGGACTTCCAGTGCTTCTCCAGCCCTTCCCCTCCTTCAAACCCAAACTCCAGGTCAAAACACACACCTTGCTACCAACACACTTCCCGTGACTCAGACCATGAAGAATCAAACACACAGGCAAGATGCAGGGCATGCTGTTCACTGCACAACCTCAGGGTACTCAGATACAGTCATCAGGAGCTCAGCAGCCCAACCCTGGTGAGACCCACTATATTTAGGGTATGACTGCTTTCTAAAAATGCATTATCTAGACAAAACAGTTGAGTATCTTAGGGATGCAGGTTCTGGTTTTCCGAATATTTCTGATATTTACTCTGACATTTCCTCTGAGTGTGCGTGGTATTTTGAAAGGAAAAGAGTTTTCTGCTGCTTAAGGCCACTCCTTCCTGTTTGTTAGTTTATACTAAACCTAAGTTTTGACATGAATAAAATTGTTGCTTTAAGTCTGATTTCAAACATGTGGTAAAGGCAAATCTAACAATTTTATGAGATATTGTTACTTTTGTAGAGGGTGACTCTGCCCTGGGGAATTTTCCCTGACTAGATTTATCACAAGTTTTTTGAACCAGATAATTTTGTTTGATAGCACATCTGGCAGCATCATAAAATCTTGACGTCCCAAGCTATTACACAGGAATTACTTTTGTAAATCATTTATGAATATTACTGATGTAGGCCTATTCTGGGTAGTAAGAAAGGAAACGGAGCGCTGAAGGACAAAGGAAGGGAAAAAGGATTCCCTGCCCTTTCAGGGCTCATCAGATAGGGTGGGTATTTATCATTTTAAATGGGAAACACGTTGTCATTGATACAGCTGAAAAGTCCACATAACACAATTTGTTCCCCATATTCCCTAAATAGGCAAAAGGGGAAGATATTCTACCTGAGGAAAACCATAAATTGATCTCTCCTGAAGACAAATCTGTCCCTGTCCGAATCTTAAATAAGACTTCCCAATTAAACACCACATATTGCAAAAACATAGTAAACACAAACTCACAATTCAAGCAAACTAAAGGAGGAAAGTCACTGAGGCAAAATAAAAGGCTCATTTTAGCTCACCAAAAAAAAAAAAAAGGTATTTACAAAATCCCCCCAATCCACTTCACGCAGTGACCTGCCTTTTGAACATGGCAATATGTTTGAATGGAAACTCTCCTCACATAGCTAAAATGACATGATTAGCTGCTAAACATACGCCTTCAGACAGGAAGCTGGAAATCAAAAGCTTATGTTGACTTTTAGTATCATGAATTATCACACTATTAGCAATTTCAGAAGATTGCACCTATTGATTTGGGTGGGAAACACATCAGACATTGAAATAACTGGGTGCTGCCCCCTTGCCAAACCCTGGCATTCATTCCTTTTGAAAATGTAGTGGGATGGCAGAACCAACACCAAACACACCCTCAACTGGGTGGAGGGGCAACAGAGGAGTCACCCTGAATTAACCAACAATGGGGGGCTGCAACAAGCTCTTCATTCCTGATGGCCCCAATACTGGGAGCTACTGGGTGTTATTCTTGTTGAGCAGAGAAGAAGGTCATTTGCAATGCTCTGCAGAAACACATTTCCAGCCTTAGGTAAAAAGGCATTTTGTTGGGGAATTTCCCTGCTTTGGGGCCCATAAGGAGGGACAGAGCAATTCTCTGACGGCTCCTGTTTGTCTTTCAAACACCAGACTCCTTTGGACTACGGCATGTCCACGAGGGATGCACAGAACCATTTAAGGAGCACATGCCAGAACTGCACCACACACTTTCCCTGCCAGAGCAGGGGAAATTTCTAAATTTGGCAACCTCCCAGGAAGCAAATTCCTGTCCATACACACCCAGACTGATTTCTCACAGATGAGCATGCTGCCCACTAAAATCTGAAGTGGGTTGCAACCACAGGGTGTTGAGGACCCACCCTGGCAGGGCAGTGGTGTGTCAGGAGTCACCAGTTGCACCAACTAGAGAGGAGCTCCTGGCTTTTTTGAAAGTGGCAATACTGAAAAAGAAGCTCTAACATGAAAATGCAAGTTTAAATTTTTAATAGTTTCAGATCAACTAGAATCCAAAAATGACAATGTAGCAGTTTTAATAATTGAAGTATGGATGGTTTCAAGCTGCATAAACTCCACCAGGTAAAAATCCACAACATGACATAAAGGAAAAACTGAAAATAAATGGTGATTTCCAGGGTCATGAGTGGTATCTGCAGGGTATCATTTGGACATTGCTCCTCAAACTTGACAGCATGAGGCAACATTGGCTGTGGCTAAGAAATCTGAGATTCATGTTCTGTTTACCCCCCTCTTTCTGAATGCAAACACATGTTCTGTCTTTCCAATAACGATGGACAACACATGCACTGAGTAGGTACACTGAAAGTCATCTGTTGATTGCAGATACATGTAAATGGCCACACAGCAAGCTTTCCCAGGGAGACAGGAATGGATAAAAGGGAGACAGCTATACTTAGATTAGACACAGTGAAAAAAACCTCAAACAACATAATCAAACAAGGATGATTAATGCATTTTTTTCCTAATTCAATATAACTATTATAATACTATTTTAGATAATTCCAGAATGCCAAAGAGTGATGAGGGTTTTTTTTTTTTTTCAGTCCATTATAGATAGCACTTGCCTCAGTAACTATGCCAGTGGAAGAAAATCCATCATGTACTAACCATACTCCAATTTCCAACAGGAATATTCTCCATTTTGTGAAGTAAAGTGAGATGTGGGAGTCCTTGACCTTCCGAATAATTAAGGGAAACAGAGACATTCTTGTTTTTATTAGAGACACACTAAACTATTTGAAAATAATTTGAATAGCTGGAGAATTAGTGTATTTGCCTGCTCATGAGTAGTGCAGATAGTTTAGAGTTCTCTTGGGGGCAACACATAGTAATGAATATCTGCTATTCATATTTAATGCAATCTGCCAAAGAGTGCTTTTGGGAGGACTTTCTGTGTCAATAAAATGATTAACAACAGGACTGGAAAAGTAAATGAATTCCTGCAACGGGTGGGGCTGGCAAAATATCTTGCAGTACTATACCAGTTACACTGGATTTAACTGTACTTTTTAAAGGATACCAGTGGAAAATCCATTTCCCAGGGAGGGGAAAAAAAAAAGCAAGCGATCTTTAAGATTAAGTTCAAGTAGTAAATAATTGCATTAATGGGAGGAAAAACAATTTCAGCAGAAAACAATGCCCAAAATAACAACCTGCCTGTCCAGAGCATGTCTGAGAAGCCTGGTATGTAATACTGACTACTAAATAAAGTAATTAGTATTTACATAGCATGGTGTAGGTACTTCCTTTCTACCTCTTTAAGTTCCTCAGTTGATCTTACTTTTCATAGATTTTCTCATATTTCGAAGACTTACATAAAACAGAACATAAAGTTCTTTATTCTTTACAATACACTTTTAAAACGCCCCAGACAGAAAATAACAGAAAAGCTTGGCTGAAATACAATGAGTGACCTTAACATGGAATTTTCTCCATGGCATCCCAACAGTCCTCTAAATAACACATTCAGATTACTTCTTTCCAAGCTATCTGGATGAAGCAACCTTATTAAGTTTATATAAATTCCAGGACACCCTTGTATCAGACTGACTGCTCTTCTCGGCCCCTTATCAAGCTACTCCTATTCCTCCCTTGCAAAAAATGAAAGGGGGGATATCAAGGATTCAAAGGCTCACATTGGCAGCCTGAGGATCAAAATGTGGAGTGGGGGTCAGAGGTAGAATATGGGGGTGCTCCTACCAAATTCCATGGACTATACAAATCACCTCGTTCAAGCAGATGCTCAATCCAAGCAGAAAGGGAACAACTGCCAAACAAAGCGTTTTATTATTTAGCGGTTCCCACTGTGGTTATTGTCCAGACCCTTTTTAAATTTGATCTAGCATACACTCAGGGATTCCTTTCATCACAGTATTAGCCGAGATTAAGCTTTTTCCTCCAGCTCACACCAACTGGCTTTGTTATGTGGTGATATCTAGCCATGTTAAACTAATTCTGTAAAACTCATTCTGGTGAAGTTATGTTACAGGAACCAGTCTTGCAAAGATACTTTACAAACAACCAGCAGGGCTTCATCTTCTGCATGCTGATATTTGCTTGTGAAATTGCAATATTGCTGTGTGCCGTGCAGTTCCATCAGCCATAACATAAATGTAGCACTTTCCTCACCAGTTTTCAACTCCATGGATATACTACAGTGATCTGTGCAGTTTTTACCTGCCATCCCTCTCAAATTTCAGGTGGTGATTCATTTGGCTGGGGAGGTTTTCTTGGAGTTTGGGGTTTTTTGTAAGACTAATTTTTTTTACTAATCTTTTTCTAGAAATTAAAATGTGCCCATTACAGCCACAAGAGATGTTTTATAAAGAAGGTAAACTCTTCTAAAGCTGGTATCCTCATGTTGTGGCCTTACTGATCTCTGGCAGCAGCATTAGGTCTCAAATGGCCCTGACCCTTTCTCGAGGGCTGATGGAGAGCAATGCTGCTCAGATACAAGAATTGCCTGTGTGACTGCCACTCACCTGAATCTAAGGTGTTTTTACTTTAATAAAATGTCAAGCAACAATATCTGCCCATATTTATTTATTCCTCCCCAAAATATTTCACAAATGTTCTATGATTTTCCTATTGTAAACATGTCAGGCTCTGCAGGACTTTTGCCCATTTCCCATAGCTGCTCCCAGTGAGGCAAAGAAGCAAAACCTCATTGTCTATGAAAGGTTGACAAAAAGCACAGGAATGCCCCCAATTTTGCCTTCTCTCACTATTTCTAAATGAGTTAAGCAGTAATCTCCTGAAACCACCTCTGCTGTGTAGAAGAAACTCCTCATTCATTAATGTGGTCAGGGAAGGCTGCGTGGCACCTGATGTCAGGAGTGAAGATGCCTGCTCTGTGCTCCACGGGGTAATACAGCAGTAGGTAAATCAATCCGACGTCACAAAAGGAACGATCTCCTTGACCGTGGTCTCGTTCGGTGCTAATGCATCGCTCGCGTACCAGTAAAAGTGGGTTTTTCATCCTCTGACCTCTCCAGCACTGCCACCAGACCTCCAATTATGAAGTATTTTGCACTATGTATCTCAGTATAAAAACAGAAGCCAAGTCACAGGTCACAGAGGTAACAGCATTATTAACATCAATGAAACTAAATCACTCCATCCTGAGCATTTATGGCAAGCCCCTTGTGCTCACACAATTCATGTGTCTAAGATGTACTGTTGTCTGTTTAATGGGACTGGAGATACCTGCTTCAACAGTAGACTAGGATATCTAATGCAACTTAATGCAACTTGATATAAGGTTATTGTGCCATCATTAAAAGTCTAAAACCAAGACAGAAAAAAATAAGACACTAATACAAAAGCTCAAATGGTGCTAACTTTGAACAAAAGCTGTTGAACAGCATTGTTTTAAAAAGATTAAAGAGATCTTTATAACATTCCTGTTATGTAAAATCATTTCTATTGGATTTTACATGAATGAAAAGAATCTGGAAGATAAATAGTACAATAGCTTCAAGCATGTAAAGAGCACTGGTTTGGTCAACCTTTAATTTTTTCAGGTCTTTGCAAGAGAGTTCCATATTATTCCACCACACAGTATAAATTCTAACTTTAATAGAGACCATCAGTCATACTGACTTTGGTTTCTGGGTGGCTTCATTGGGAAAACAAACAAATAAACAAACAAAATCTACAATGGAGAACGGAACCCTGAAATACAACCCAAAGCTCAACCTGCATGCTTCCAAGAATTTGTGTCCATAAATCCAGAATCAGAAATCTACAGACATAGTGTTGACAGCACAGGTATGAAAACAGAGTAGTGCAAACCAGAGGAGTCATCCTGCAGTGGACTGTGTCTCAAAAAAAATTCTCATTCAAGTCATCCTCCTTCCTATCTTGCCAATTTTAGCTGGTATTTGCAAACACTATTGCCTTGAGCTGTGCACAACAGCTGCCAGGCTTTTGTGCTCAGCCACAGAGACCCAGTGCTGCATAGCACCTCCACAAAAATACTGACCTGAAAATGCTGAAACCAGGACCCCAAGATTTAGAAGTATCCACTTATTTTGCACATTGACAGACATTCATACTAAGCAGTACTTTTCTGAGAGGCTGAGCACTGACTGGTTTATTAATCATTAATAATGCATCAGCAACACAGTCTTAATTCCACAGGAATAATTCATAATAGAGAAAAACTCTGCATCACTAATCATATAATTTTGGTATTTACCAGGCTATGCCTCAGAAAATGTTCTCATTTACTAATAAAACTATTTCTTCAACAGGTGAGTATTCCTGAAGTAGTGCATGGTAAATTCAGGATGGCAATCTGATAATCGACCAGGATATTTTCTAATAGGATTGGAAAATTTAAGTTACTTTTAGACCTTCTAGTTGTTTTGTTTTTCATCTCCAATAAAGACAAACACCCTGCAATAGAACAGGGCAAATAAAAACCTAACTCAATTATACTCCTTTGCATATGTGACTGCATGAAAACTGTCCACACAAATGGAAAAAAATAAACAAACACAAAAAACACAAACAAAAATAATCAAACAAAAAAAACCCCATTAATTTACTTCAAGACTGCACAGCATTCCAGTATCTATATATGAGATAATGAAGCTAGAATTAGTATCAAGTAGCACAAAACCTACAACTTTACTCTTCAGAAGTACTGTTTTCACTGTGATTTCCCATTTGAGTTTGGAGCTGAAACTTTGTGAAATTTCTGTAAAGAACTCTCTGAAAGACATACCAGGGATACTCTTATAAGAAGTCACCTTTTCTTTTAGCAGAAAGTGCATAGTTCCACACGTGCTGTTTAGTCAAGACTTCTCATATCCAACAGTTGCAGTAATGGATTTAGACAAGCACCTTTAACAACAAACTGATCTGCAAAGCTGTGTCAATCTGCGTTTCTTGGGTAATAAATACATCAGTCACCCAGTGCAAAGACCTCCAAACATGTATCTTGTCTAAGTGATCCTACTTAAAAAGTTTATACATGGGACAGCTTTGTTTGGGGCAACTTAAACATGTATAAAACTAAGAACAAGCAGAAAGCACACTTGGTCACAAGGTAAAGAAAAAGCCTTGCCCAGCTAATACACTCAGCAGTGCTGCATGAAGAACTGTCCTGGTTTTGGTTGGCAGAGTTAATTTTCTTCCTAGAAGCAGCTAAAGTGCTGTGGCTTTGGGACTGAGTATGAGAATAATGTTGATAGCAACAGCATTGCATCACTGTGTTAAGTAGTGTTTACTCTGAGTCAAGGGCTTTTCATTTTTCTGTGCTCTAACAGTGAGGAGATACACAAGGAGCTGGGAGGGAGCACAGCCAGGACAGCACAAACAGGCCCCAGGGGTATTCCATGAGGTAAAATACCTCATGGAATAAAGTGGGGGGAGGTGGCCAGGAGTTGCTGATGGCTGCTCATGGACTGGTTGGGCATCAGTCAGCAAGTGCTGAGCAACTGTAGTGACATCTCTTGTTTCTCCTGGGTTTTACTTCTTATTCTTTTCATTGCCTCCCCTCTGATTGCAACTATTCTTACATTATATCTTATTTCAATATTAATTTATTCTTATCTCGAACTATGGGTTTTACCTTTTTTCCCCTCGATACTCTTCCTCATCCCACTGTGGGGGAAAGGAGATGAGAGAGAGCAGCTGTACAATAGTTGGTTGCTATCTGGGGTTAAACCATAACAGGAACTCAACCACAGACTCAAGGGCTCATTCTGCAGTAGACAGCTCACAGCTACCAGCTGTCCACTGGGCTGCTTTTCAGAAGCTGCACATGAAGAAAAGGATTACTTATGGAAGAAAACTAAAGCAGTTTTAATAACTGTGCAACTTGAGAGAATTCTATACTGAGGTATCATTGATACCGAAAATAACGAATAAAGCACCGCACTAAACAACCTAGTTGTTTCGTGTCTCTCTGTCGGGCAACATCATCGCCAGTCATGATTACAAAAAGGTCAATTTTTCTTTAAAAGCAACACTGGATTCTGCAGCAAATATAATAATGTAGGATATAATAATGCATAGCAAGTTTTGTCACTCTTTGTTTCCGTAGCTTTGGCATGCCATTCAGTTG
This sequence comes from Catharus ustulatus, assembly GCF_009819885.2. Lineage (NCBI taxonomy): Eukaryota > Metazoa > Chordata > Aves > Passeriformes > Turdidae > Catharus > Catharus ustulatus. The sequence goes on along the minus strand of NC_046221.1, from coordinate 40,320,591 downwards.
CCTGTTCATTTTTATAAAACCAAGAGGAAGTGAAAATGGTATTTCAAAACAAATGCATGCTTTTTGCCCAAGTAAAATACATCATAGATGAACAACTGCAATCACTCTTGATATAATTTCAGAATGAACATGCTCAGTCTTTATTAGAGTAGAGCTGGTCAACAAAAGGTATTAATACCAAGCACTTACTTGCAGGTGATGGAGTGCTGCATCCACTGGTTGGTGGGTGACTCTGGAGCCCATGGAGGGAAGGTAGTGACAGTCCACCAATGACTGGAGGAAAAAGCAAGGGATATGGTGCTGCTGGATAGTGAGTCATATGTCCATTCACGGCCGGTACTGGACATGTGCGGCTACTGGTTGTCATGTTAACACCTCACAGTGGACAAATATTATGTTGCATCACTCCAGGCCAGCAAATTCGGTACCTCAAATTATGAATGACGAGGGCTGTCAAGACTGAAGGTACAGCTTAAGCTGGATTGTGTGACGATGAAGAGGTAATTCACTAGATCTGGTCCATCCTATATTTCATCACTGCTTCCTACTGTTCTCTCTCCTAGGACATCCTTGCTCTGCAGACTGTGGATAGAAAGTCTTCTTACTCTTGTATTAGGATGCAGTTCAGTTGCTTATGCAAATGTTTCTCTGGGGGGCACAGTTGCTCTCTACAGATGCATACTGACACAGTCTGGGGGAAGAAAAAAATATATTGATTAAAACATACATATTTTTAAACAGGCACGTAGCAGAACCTTTTTTTTCTCATTGTTACTTTTGTTAAGTTACAATTTATTTATCAGTATCCCATGAGGTCAGCTTGATATTTACCTAGGGGTGAAACACTCACCCTGTTAGTGAAGCTAACAGCAGAATACCCATTAGGTTGATTTCCCTGTACAATGTGCAACACCAAAAGCTATTTCTAGTGTGATCCAGTCTTGTGAAAACTTCCAGATTTAAAACCAATGCATCAATAATTACCTGAAATATTGATGCTGGGAGAAAAAAAACCAACTTCTGAAACATTTCCTTGTGTATGAAAGCTTTCAATGTTCCCCTAAAAGCTACAGAAGGATTGGCATTGAGGAGGTTCTTGACTCCCTCCAGTGCCATGGCACTGAGGCATGTGTCTGAGGGCAATTTTGGGCTGGGCTCTTAAAGAAGTAATTGCTTTAATAACGACTGTTTTCACAAAGAATAGTTAGTATATTATCCATTAGGAAACACCTCACTAATGGTTTACTCTTTTTTGGGTTTTTTGGGTTATTTTGATGGGCAGGGGGAGCTGCCCAAACAAACAAGCACTCAATATTTCATAATCTGGGTCAGTGAGTGACATGAGTCAATAGACTGCAATACACTGCTTCTGTGCTCTGCTGGGGAACCTGCGTGTTCTCATGACTACCATCTTCAAAGTCATCCAGAGCTCCACACAACTTCCTCGGTATTTCACCCAAACAGCTGCCACCTTTCAAGGGATCCTCATTTTTTTCAGGCTCTGTACCAAAAGTCTCAGGCCAAGAACAGGACACTTCTTGTGATATTCCCATTAAATTTGGTCCCACCATGACAATTCAAGTCTAGGTACAGCAAATGGCTGGTGGTCCCTGAATCAACCTGCTGGTGCCACACCAGTAAGTGCTACTGGTGTCTTGAGAGATACAGTACTGGGAAGGCTGCAAACACTGCTCCTGTGGCTGCTCATGCAGTGCTCCAGGCAAAAGGCAGTGCTGCAGCCAGCTCCTGAGCTCACCCTGCACGAGGGTTTACTCCTCTCCTCCAACACATACTGTAGAAGGAAGACAGTAGGAACCACAGAGCAAACTCAGCCATCCAAAAGTAAGGCAACCATGGCTGCCTAAATCTTTGTTTCCTGAGACAATGCACTACTCCCTTGCATCTGCCACAGCCAGTGATCAGTAACCACATCCACTGCTATATAGCACTTTTATCTGTAATTCTTTGAAATTATAGCCTGAAACCAAAGGCAAGAGGACTTTTGGGTGGGAAAATAAAGAAGCAGCGAAACGATGTGTCAAGGTCACAAAGCAAAACTGATGCCAGAGGAGGAAAACCGTGACAAGGCAGTACTGACTATTGCTGCTGCTACTCGGTGCACCAGTTGTCGGTAAGAATTCAAATGAGCAAGGAGAAGAAAGAAAAAAAAAACCAACTCAGATGCATATGTTTGCCTGTCAGAGAGCAGCGGAGTGTTTCTGCTCTGCGTGGAATACCAGCAAAGGTTACCAGCTGTGCATGTCGTCAGACAGCAGCTTCTGCTGAGTGCAGCCTGCTTGGGGATAGCTGAAATGTGGCTTGTAAGGATTTGATAACTGTGTAAATTATGCACGAAATGCCTTTAATGCTAATGGAGGCAAACGTATGCAGAGAGAGGCTGTAAGAAGGGGATACAGCAAGCGAAGGCACAGCTGCTGGTCAAGCTGAGCCCCAGGACCACAAGCACGGAGACCAATGAAACCAGGCAGGTCTTCTGAGGGAGCCCCAGCAGCTAAAATACATTGACTCACTAACAACACAAAATGAGATGAACCATCGCTGGTGCCTGTTGTACCTAGCTAAGGTTTTACAAAGCTTAAGAGACAAGGAAAGTCAAGTATCAAAGGAACACACAAAGTTTTATAAAGCAATTCCACAAAAGCCAGCAAAAATACCACACTTCTAAGTGTTTGCAAAAGAAAGAACAGGAGAGGGATGCTGATGAATACCAGCCCTAAAAATGTGTGCATTAAATTAAACACAGAACAAGGTCATCTATTTTCAAATGATGTGGGGCTTTGGAAAAAAAATTCATCTTCTAAAAGTATCTAATACCTTCAATTATATTTCTATTAGCCAGAAAAATGCAGAGCTCATCATAACTCAAAAACATTCCCAGAACCACATCAGATATATCTGCATATTTAAGTGAAAAGTATTCAGAAAAAAAGCAACTCCTTCATGACAGAGGGGGGGAAAAAGGCACTCAGGAAAACTCTTTGGTCACTTCTTCATTACTGAAGGAATATGATCTGTGATGGAGCTGGTGATGACAGAACACAGAGATATTATAGCTCCTCGGTATACAAATACATATATTTAACAGTGCCAAAAGTAGGTTTTGAAAAACAATCCTATAGTTTTGTGTGTTTATAATTTTACATGAGATGTAATTATAAATTGAAATTACTACATGAAAGTAAGTTTTTCTTGCCTTACACAAAAATCACCTTTCTCTCACCACTCATGGGCAGAAGTTTCCTGCAGATAGGTGAGCTAGAGACAAGCCTTCAGAACTTGTTCCTCTTCAGAGATCTCCAGAAATTTACTTTCAATAGGCAGAGGGAGAAGACAGTGTAAAAGTCATGATACTCAAAACAGTGTATCATTTGACTCCAAGCTGTGTCCCTTGGGAGCACCACAGGTTGCCCACATGGCTGAACACCTGTGCTATGGTCAAGGAACAAACTGTAGGCAGATAGCTACATATCAGCAACTCCAGCTTCTTGTAAAGAAGCAAATGCCACTCATGGTCTGTGGTTACTGAGGGACTTCAAGTTACCAGCTCTGCTAACAGAGATTACAGACCCATCACCTTCATCATTGCAAGGCAGAGGACATCTCAAAGTAGAAACTGCTGCAGAACAGGAAACCCAGCAATCAGTTTTCCCATTCCACCAGTTCCACAACTCCCATGACACATTTCACTAATGGACACAACTCACTGATGAGGATTAGCACTAGACATCAGCCACAGCTGTCTAGGCTGCATGTGATTCCAAGGTGAGAACATCCCTCCTGCCTAACTAAACCTGTACCATAGCACAAAACACTGAACAGGTGCCAGCTTTGTGAAGGAAATTTTCCTCTGTCATCACTTGCTATGGTAAATACCCCATAGCTGATGAGCTTGCCCTAAATGGGTCAGGAAGAGCCAGCTACCACAGCTGAGGACTAACCAAGTAGGAGAAAGCCAAACTGACTGCACAGTCACCTTGATGGTGGATGACCACCCATTCACGTGATGCAGCAGCATGGATTTCTGCCCTGGAGGCAGAAGGCAAAATTTTTAGAAAACAGCTCTCACCAAGGCACTTCAGAGGATCTCCTCAGCCTACGATGAAAATCCTCTTCCATAGACTTCTCCTTAGTGACTGTTCATGAGTACAAGGCCCTTAGTACAAGCAGTATGGAAAAAGATCATACAGAAAAGTTCCTTTGAAGGTTCACCAAGAGATGATCACACTGCACTACTTTGCATTGAACAGCGGCCAATAACTCTTCTTTGACAGAACATATGCCTCCTCCTTTTTGGTTTTTCCAGGTATTTTATTGAGTTGTGATAAAGCAGATGGCCATAGGGGAAGCAGGCTACCGTAGCTCTAGAGCAGAGCAGAATATTTATCAGCTGCAGTTAATGCAGCAGGTATATCTGTCTCTTCCACATTTCTTCTCAGTGTTTGTGCAGCAGAGCAGAAATTTAAAACTACCAATTTTCACATATAAGCTTAAAATTTTACTGGATAAACAGTAACCCAACTTTTCTTACTGTCTCTTAATTTCCCATGCATTTTGCACAGACTTGACTACAGAAAACAGCTTTGCTCTTCAGACATCTGTCAGTTCTCCTAAAATATATTAAATGCATAGAGCCTCATTCATTATATTGCTATTTATCTTCCATTTGGTAACAATATTTGGTATTACTGTAACACAACTCATACTTCTGAATTTTTCACTTATATAAGATTTATTTGAATTCCTAAAATCCCTTTGCTCTTACAGGTGACTTTGATGCACATCAACAACTGGACAGGCAAGAAGCCAAGGCAGGAGGCTTGGCCAATTAATCTGTGTCAGTAGGAAAGTTACACTCTGTCCTCCCTTTTGCCAACAACACCCCAATTTCACATTCCTCTTCCTCCCCTTTCACTAGCCATAGCAGGGAATGAAGATGTCAGCATAGCAAGTAAAGCAGGATTTTTAATCTTTTTTTTTCCTTCTCTCACTTCTGAAAAGGTCAGTGGGGAGTTCTGCCCTACCTATGGTAATATTTGAAATTCAGCAGTCATTTTACGATATCCATGATGTATCATCCAGAAAACTTCTAAGCTAAATCTGCCATCCCTACAGCCTTCTGCCACAGCAAACTGCTGTTTCTCTCCCCTTACAACTGGGGGACAAACCCAGGAATGCAGAAGAGGCACCCCAACACAAGGAACATGTTCTGCTCAGAGCTAGGAGCTTGGGAATTTGCCTCTCCAAGCCCTTGGTCTGCAGCATTGCTGTCCCCAAAGCTTCCAGGGTCACAGAGGAAGTCTCTTCTAAGTTCATTTCCCATTTTCCTGCCAACTCCAAACCCCCCGCCCCTCCCTTAAATCTTAGGCTAAAACAGGAACCTCTGGAGTGGGAGGGCAGCCTGGGCAGTAAGACAGGAGAAGCAAGTTGCTCTTCTCAGAGCAACAAAAACAATTTCAGAGAAATTTTGCATATAAAACATTTCAACAATATATTACTTGTTTTTCCCAAGGGACAGTTCTTATTTATTAGCTGGCTTCAAGACGTATTCTAATGCTGTTTTCAAAACAAGTAAAGTTCTGAGAGTCCTTACTGTATTTAATGTATAGTCTGTATTGAAATCCCTGATTATGCATATGCTTTCTATTATGCTGGCTGATGGTGTTGCATTCAGCAGTACTGAATAATTCAGCAGATTTAGCACGACTCAAGTGTAAATCAGTCAGATCCAGTAACACGATAACCACACTGCCTTTAAACTCTTAAAAATGCATGAAAACTTTTATTTCATAAAGAGGTTGTACTCCGTTCTGCACCAGTTCTCACAGACTGTGAGATGTTGCATTTTTGTTTTCATGGCTATCCAACAAGATTTAATTAAACAATAAACTAGTTATCGTGGCAGAAGTAAAAAAAAAGAAAAAAAAAAAGCCTTTGGAGTGTTATGTTTCCTTTATTAGCATAGTGATGTGAAACTAAACAGAAAAAGCAATCTAATAACAAACATTCCTTTGAGAAGGGCTCTGGGAGCAAAAGGACATCCACTTATTGTTCAGCCCATCCCATTGGTCCATATACGGCAATAAAGGTACAATAGAAGGAAACAGGAAACAGACTGGCACATCTGCATTATCTTATTAGAGGCTAATGGATATCTGAGAGGAACATGCATCTGATGCTGAATAGTCTGTACCAATCTCCGAAGCAATTACTCTTAATTAGTGGATTCTGTTTATAGATGGAACTTAGTGTACCCTTTTGTATCAAAGAGATGCAGGCATCTGGAGAGAGATATGGTTTTCTTAAAGGGAAAGCACTGCAGCACAACGCGAGGGTTGGGCTGGTGTTTGGTTGGGTTGGGTTTTGTTTTTGGGAGGGTGTTTCTTTGCAAATAAAAGCTCTCTGAAGCATAACATATTCTACTGTATTATTAATCAAAAGAGCATGCTGGTTCAAAAAAAGTAAAGGGTAAAAAAAAGACCATACCCTTAATCTCAAACTCTGAAAGTAAACACAGAAAGCTAATACTCGTATATGAATTATATGACAAAAACCACTTTGATGATAAGCAAATAAACAACTGAACCTAAAATTTCCAACCGCTGGCCAAAAAGCTTAAAATAGCAGCTTAAGTCAGAAGAACAACATCTGCATTTTGTATCTGCCAAGTCTGCAGCCAAAAAAAGTAAACCACTCTATATGACCAGATGCATGAATAAAAAAGAAAATGCATGAAACAGAACTTCAAAGTCAGTTTACTGAAAAGCAGATCTGTAGCTCTTACATCCCATAACCACAATTGTCACATACTTTCAAATATAGGTGCAAGACTTATGGAAAGAAGGAAGATAAATTGTTGTAACAGAATCAAGACACTCTTACTATGACACTTTTCCTGCATCTTGGTATGCAAGATAGCTGTCTGCTGGGGGACTGTGAATTTCTTTTTGTCATAAAGCTGACACTTCCAAAATGGGTTTCTGTTTTATTTGGGGTTTTTTCCCCCTGACATTGCTAAGAGATAATTAATATAATTAATGAAATTGCTGTTTATTTTAAAATCCTATTGGGAAGTATAAAAAGGAGGGGGGAAAAGCTTCTTTCTCCCTAAGCAGCTATGCTTCGAATTGCCTGCATTGCAAACACACGCTAATACATGCCTGAAAAAGAGCAAATCTAAATCTGAAAGGGGAAAAGGGAAAAAAAAAAGTGAGACACAATGACACCCATTTATTTACACACCATACAACAGTACCCTGCTGTGCCAACTATTGATTTTAGTGGAACTGAGAGTCCATGTTGGAGAGCAGCAGCTGTGAGTACATAGCTTGAATCCTCATATGGGAACAATACTCCATAAGCAGAATAACCTACTTCAGCCAACCTTCATGTATAACAACTAACATTAAAAACATACAGAGCTTACATTTCAAAACCTGAAAGGCACTATGGTTATTTGTTCCACAAAGGTTCAGGGGAGTTATTAATTTATTTGTGCTAACACAACCAAGAGGTGTGAAGGATTGAAAATCCATGCTTTGCATGTCTGTTATTCTACATAGATGTTAATTCTGTTCTATACTAACCATATTTAAGATCCTGGTACTCTATCAGGCAATTTCTCATCTTCTCCTGTTGTTTGCTGCTTTAAAGGGCTTAAGGGCTGTTTGAAACTGAGGTGTGGAGTGGTTGGGTTTCTGGGTTGGGTTTTTTTGGGGAGGGAAGGAGCAGGGGGGCAGGAGGTTGGTTGCTGCTCTTTTTTTTTTTTTTTTTTTTTTTTCCTTCTCCTACAGCTATCTACATTCCGTGCTTTTTCTTTCATTACTCAGCAGTTGCCAAAACTATACTGAGAAGTCAAGATAAATGGTTAGGTCAGGTGATGGGGTTAACAATTTACTGTGTGTACTGCTCTGAGAGCCAGATATAGTAGAATTGGCTCATGTTTATGTACAGGATGAGAAGTTGATTTCCTGTGCAGTGGCTTTCAATCACCTCTGCAAGGGACTCTCTTGCAGTTTTCTGCAGAGAATTCAAAGGGCTCTGAATACATTTTGTGCTGGTATATGGGACACTCTGCTTTGTAACTAAATGCATTCCTTTCTTACTCTGTCACATTTGAAAAATCCTAAAGGACAGTCAAGAAAAAATGTTCTCTCTCATCTATGGAAACCAATGGAAAGGTAACTGGGCTTCCTGCTCCCCAAGTTTAAGTGAACTTGTACACTCATTATGCTCCCCAAATTTAAAAGCTATTTCTTAATGCTTAAAATTGCTCTTTCAATGGAATCATCACTTCTGTTCTTGCATAGTCACCTCTGTTGTCCCTCATTAACATTTCCAAGGATGTAAAACAGTAACTCCATACTGAGAATATACTTCATGAGAGACTATCCTGTGTGCTACAGAGGTTTAGGAAATCAGAGATTTGCCAGACCAAAGCTGCAGGGCTTTTCTGCAGACCTGTTTCCTTGTTTCTGCTCATTCACAAAACTCAAAAGGAAAAACAAATCCCTTCTCTCAAACACAATTCAGATGATCCACAATTTAACAGCACAGGGTAGCTAGCTCTTAAAAAGCAGGTTGGTTAATCAAGTTACACAGAACCAGAAAGTCCAGTACAAAGCTTTTCCCGCTTAAGGCGCTGTGCCTATTGCTTTAGTTCTCTGACCACATTTTTTTCAGCAGGTGTCCTGTGTTCCTGAACAGTTTCTCCTTACAGTTCAGAAAAACAAGACTGGATTTAGTAATCCAAATTATCCTTTACTGTCCTATGTGTCCAATAGCCGCTTCTATGTGAGATGGCCACTGTGAAGATGAGATATGGTCACTGACAGGACTAAGGAACCTATCCCTTGGGCTCTCCCCTCATCCTCAAGTCAAAGAAGAATCACAGGTAACAAAGGTAAGCTGCAACAAGCACCAATGTGCTTCTAGGATTTGGGAAGATTTACACAGGCCAACAGGTAGTACCTTAAAGTGAGAGCATACTTAACTATCTGTGACCCTTATCCATGAAGGAAAGGTAGCACCTCCAATTAAGTTCAGAATGGAATATGCAAAAACAAACTTCCACTGAAGTCTTCTCCTTAACTGGCAATTAATTGGTCTTTACCCTTGCCGACAAGGCACCACAAGATAGCATCACATGGATTCCCAGCCAAAGCAAGCTTTTGTGAGAAGAGCTCTTGGAAAGAAACGGGAGGCCAAGGGAAGGGAGACTGAGTAAGCAAGAAAAACCACATCCTGCTGCTTATGTTCAGTAATGTCATCCAATATTATGGGATGTGCAGACATTTACAAATATGCCAATCGCTTCCCAAGTGGCGTTACAGCGAGGAGTGAGGAATCTATCTGAAGCCTTCCCAGCATGCTCTCAGAACGCTCATCTTTAACCTTCTAGCTGATGAGAAACATGTCATAGTGACCAACAGCAAATACAGCACTTACCATCACTGCAACTACTAAAAAGGTCTTATATTGGCTGTTTATAACTTTTAAGAGGCCTCTGAGATCAGTAAGAGGGGGTCAAGTGATGTTATTGTTTTGGTGACAGACGGAAGATCCCTAGTAAATGATCCCAGTGGCCTGGGAGTTATTAAAAGAATGGAGTACTTCATCGGCTCAGAAGCTGAAGAGGAAAGCAGCTTTGGAGGGTGGCTCCTTGACAGAAAAGTACATTTCTTTGGGAGGCCAACACTCTACAGTCACAACATACACTGCAGAAACAGGATGACAAGAGATACTTCCTTAGAGGAGAGCACAAAGACATGCAACACCACTGACAACTTTTACTGGTACTGGTCTGAAAACCCCAATTAACGAAGCCAGGAGTCAAGGAAATGATTCATCAAATGCTCTGTGAGTGGCAGGTGCAGAAAACATTAGTTTGGATGGCTATGCTTTATCTGAACATCCACATAGGTGATGTTAATTACCCACAGGGTTATTTTGGGAAAGATCAGGGCAATTCAGATCTGAAGCCTTTGCTATTAGTTTTCTGAATTGCTAGAGATGACTGTCCCAGCACAGAAGCAAGTTTCATCTCTCTGTTCAGCCTTAGAGGTATATTCCTGAGAAGTCCTAGTCCTAGCAGAAACACCATAATAAAGAAAAGCACCACATCCTCTCCTCACCTGAGGTCATTTGGGTAGTCTTCCTCTGCACGGACAGGATATCTTTAGTGCCACTAAGGATAGAACCGAGCAGTCAGATTCATCCAGCCTGGATGTCTAGCCACACCTGCAAATATTGTCATTAGACTTGCTTTCACCACCAAATTAAGGTAGAAAATGCTCCACATCTTTAATTTCTATTTTGTTCAGGATCTGGACAAACACTAAATACAGATCCTTTTGTGCACCACTATGGCACAAATGTGCTGTCTGGAATTGCACTGATGTGTCAGTGCAATATACGATCTTCTCACACTGTGCAAAGAAGCAAATAGACTTCAACAGTCACTGAGATAAAAAAAGATGAGAATAAAATTCTGTTTAATTTAGAAAACATGCACTACAGCAGAAGGTTCTGCCTCAGCTCAGAACACTTCAATTTATAAGCCACACAAAGAATGATCCTGCAAGAATCCACTTAACTGCAAAGAAAAATTCTGCTATCTGGAGTAATCTAAACTCATTGTTAGGATAAGCATGTGGATTCACTCAAAAAATGAATAATGTTTGTTCAGAAGGCTGTCAGAGAAACCTGAAAGAGGATTTTGTAGAGGTTGTGTCTGAATTGTGAAATAACATAGATTTCCCAATCCCCCAAGAGCTGGGAGGCACAACTATGCTCAGGAGATAGGTTCAATCTATTAGTAGCTTTTTGCATTGCAAGGCCGGAAGTTCTACTTCCTCTAAGCTAGAGGAGTTTGCATCCCTGCTGCACCCATTTATCAAGTGAGGACGGTGATCCAAGTGGAACAGGGGGAAAAAGAGGGTTCAAGTGCTGGTTGTGAACTTTGTTTCTGAAGACTAGTCTGTTGGACTAGAGGTGCATCTATCATCTTAATATCATGGAGGTGTGGACACTGTGCTAACACAAAATAACTTAGCACACATAATTTATCACCTTTTGTTATATACGTCAAGTCTGGTAGTCTGTCTGCTGAAAGGTTCTGCAATTCCTCTGAGTTATTAGAGTCTTCTGTCCTACTTTACCCAGAAGACGACATTTCTGCTGTCTACGTCAGGCTCCTGAACCTTCACTTATTAGATATCACAAGTTTCAATATATTCCCAGTAAGACTCCCCGAGGGTCAGCAGAATATGCCAGAGGGCTGGTGGAGATTATGAACATCTATTTTAAAAACTCTGTTCTCTGTAGCTCCCTGTCACAGAAACAATAGGGTGGCAAAATTAGGAACAAGAACAGCCATTAACTAGGAAGGGACAAAGCCATAGCATGGATCACAGAACAAAAATAGCATTTTTATTGTCAATATTTTGCTTAACAGGGAGCCAATAAAGCAATTGTGAAATGCTAATAATACGCTGAGATAACACTGCACATCTAAGCACTCTCAGAGCCATCCTCTGAATCATCTGAAAATGTTGCAAAAACCTTATCAGTCAGGTCATAAGGACAGAGGTGCAACAATCAATCACAGTAGCCACAAAACCAGCACATCTTTTCCACATTCTAACATTCAGAAGATCTATATCCCAGAATTGTCTGCTAGAGGTGCTGGACAGATGGATTACATTGTCAGAAAGATCAGCATGAACTATGACCTTACATTTCACATCCAAAAGCAACTAAGAGGAACCTAAGCACTGACAAAATTCAAGGAGACTTGTGTCATGCCCGCCAGTCTGCAAGGCAGGACTTCTGACACAACACAAAGGTATTCTTGCAGAGTAAGCAAATGTGTGAGTTAACTGCACAGCAATCATTCCCAACAAGCCCTTTTCTGAAAGGATCTTTCCACTGATAAATGCATGACAACTTTCCCACTTCTGTGGGCAGAGAAACCAGTCTGAATTACTTCATGTTCATAGTGCAGATAAAAGCTGCATGCAGACCCTTAGGGATGGAGACAGGTAATACATCACCATGCAGCACTTAGACCTGCCCAAACCTGCTATCATATTTAAGCATTTCAGCCATAACCCAGATCAAACACTTATCAAACACTTATCAGGGCAGCATTTAGCTTCTGAATGCATTGGGATCACTAATCATTCAGCTTCACTGACAAAGTAATGTATTAAAATAATGAATTTTGAAAACATTTAAGAAAGTAACAGTGAGCACTTTCATAATTAGGTCATGAGACACGGGTCAAGAGCAAAGCCCTCAAAAACATTTGGAGTCCCCCAGGAGATGCTAAACTTGGATAACAGAGCCAAAGATGACTCCTCCTGTGGAAAGACAGTGTGGTTCAGGCAGGGCTCCTTCCAACAAGCCTCCAACCAATTCTGAGCCACCACAAACAGCAGAGCAACAGCAAGGATACTCAGCCTTGGCAACAAGATTCTCATTTCTGCAACCTCTGACCCTCACACATCAATAAATGTAAGCCAGTAAGAGAAGCAGTACTCTCAAAGCTCCCAGCAGCACCTTCACCCCATGACAGGAGTCAAGCCCAGTGTGCTGCTGAGTACAACCCAGCACACACTCATCTCCTGGTACTGACAGCACCATCTCTGCTGCAGTAACCCATCCTTCATCTGTGCTTACTAGGCTATGCTGAGTCATTTTGCCTGGTACTCTGCATTTATACTCTAAAAAAAGATATCCAGAGCCAGACAGCTGGGCAAGTGTGCATTCCATACCACTTGTTATGTGTGTGGTAAATGCTCTTCTCCACTGCAGCAGAATGATCTTACCAAGGCTCTTCCTGCATGATTTTCAGGACAGCAGCACCTCACAAGTCAGATCCAGCAGACCAATGCACTACAAAGAACACAGAGGAGTGAGAAGCCTGAAAGTCCAGCTGGGAGCCCAAGGCTGATGAGACAATTTGATTTAACCATGCAAATACCAGCAGCCAAGCAGAGCATGTCTTGGAATTGGGAATGTCAAACCAGACATGTCACAACAGAGAGCGCTTTTCTAACAGCACCTGAAGTTCCTTCAGCAGATGCACATTAGGTGAGTAAATGGATCAATCCCCAAGGAAACAAAAAAGAAAAAGAAAAAAAAACAAGGGAAAAAACCTCCAAAACAAAACAATGGTCTCAGTTACTGAGATAAAGCCATTCAAAATCCACTTCCATCTTTTGTGATTATAATCAGGTCAAAAAAAATCTCTAAATGGAGTAGTCCACTTAGAGATGACTGAAAGATACATGTTGATTCAAGCACATCCCTCAGTATTATCCCAACTGCATCCTTTTCCCAGCTAATGGTGTCTGTGCCAACTGAAGGTCAAGGACTTGTCCATTATATGGGGTCTCTCAGAGTACCATATGCTACAGCAAATCCAAAGTAAGCAGAAAAAAACAATTTGTTTCCTCAAAATGATGCATAAGCAAGAGAATGTAATAAAGATGTCAGCTAATGGAAATAAACTCTCAAAATAAGTGACATCTCTAAAGGCTGTCACTTCCTTTACGTAAGCCACAGTTCTTGAAGATATTCCACCCATACAGCTCTCCAATTCCCAATGTGGAATCCATCACTGTGAGATGAAGAGAATCGTGTTGCTCCACACTGCATATCCAAGTTTATGAGGGAGAGGGGAAGGAACCAGAAGTGGGAAGAAAAATGACAATGTTGGGTACAGTCACTGCTGCTTAATGTGATGACCAGTGTGAAGATGCCCCTTTCAAGAATGCCAAGCCTGTGTGCACTGTCAGAGTTCCACAGTGACAACAGGCTGAAAAAACACTCCCACAGCCTATATAAATAATTATTTAAAGCCAAAAGTGACAAAATTGCATGGAATACTTAGATATTCAAGGACACATCACAAGCAACACACCTGACTGAATGACACGTGAAAGAATACTCCAAGAAAAATGATGCAAGAGATGGAAGATATACTGAAGATTATCAAGAAAAAGCACCCTGTGGAACATGATTTTGTATAAACAGCTGCATTTACAACATGGACCAGGTCTCATATTCATGCAAAACCACTCTGCCCCCATTTTAGCAAAAGCAAAAGCATACGGGGATTTTTTAATAATATATGTCAGAAATCAGGAGATATATCCCACAGTAATAATGGGAGTCCAGGTGTTAAAGAAAACCGTAAGATCTCTTCCCTTCTAACACACTTTGTAATCACAGTAATATGCCTAGACTGCAGTTTTACCACGTGTGAGCTATGACAACTTTTTCCTGTGTGTGTTTGAACAGTAATGACGGGCCTTAATAATAACAAAAAAAGAATCAGGTGTATTGTCTTTATTATGAGAGTATAAGGAGTTTGAAACAGAAAGAAATAACTATCCTCTTCTACAAAGAGGAATGTAAAAATGTAGCCTCTGCATGTCAGATCTAAGCATCAAAGACTAAATGCTTAAAAGTAGAATAATACAAACATTTGAGAAATGCTATAGTGAGAACATAAATTCCACCCTAGCATTTGATTTAGTGATAATCCTCCAAAACCAGTTCTGCATCTGATAAATACAGGTTTAAGATCCAGTTGTTGACACATGGTAAGGAAATGAAACACATTCTCCCTATATGAAGCTCACATTTTTCTGGGTGAAACAAAGCACAGTTGTACCTCACATCTCTAAGCCACATTTAAAGCAATAAGGATAACTGAAAGGCATCTACACGAAGCAGTTTTATCTGACGTGCTAAAAGGACCTGAGTTAAATAGCCCGACTGTCACGTCCACTCTTAAGCCTTTGAAAAATAAGGAAATCCAATTTAAGATTTACGCAAAAAACCCAAGGCACACAGTTCCTTGGCATTACAGCTCTGCTTCACATACCTCACTGCAGAGGTAGGTTGGTTGCTCACTGAACCTCTTCACAACAAAAAGACCTTTAACAAAAATGAGTGGTGAGAAGGTAGAAAGTTTGGTTCATTAGAACATCACTAACTCTGATTAGTAACAGCCACAATAATAATATATGCTCCTTTCAGAAATTTTCCACTTTTAAAGAAGAAACAGAAACATTAATAGATCTGGCCAGTGGCAATGAAGGCACCCAGCTCATATTCTTCTGAATAGAACCCATCATTTAGCTGTGTACCAGGCAACCAAGACTTTGTCCCTCAATTTTTAAAAGCACATAATTCTAACTAATTATGTTGCTCGATGGTTCTGAGTACTACTGAACAGAAAATGCATCAAATGGGAAGCTAAATTCTATAATTTAAAACATTCATACACATGAAAAGGGAGAGGGAGAAAAAAAAAGACACACTTTTTCAAAACAGCATACAAAATTACATAGCAACAGTGTAAAAGCTTCTGAACCATTTCCTTTCCCTTGCCTCCAATGGAGGGTTTATTCCAGAGAGACAACCCTCAGCAGACAAAGCCTGCTTTTAAACATAGAAACACAGGAATTCCTATACTGGGTCAGATTAATAGTACATTTAGTTCAGTAACCTCTTATCTGACAGCAGCCAGAATCAGATGCTTTAGGGAAAGGATGAAGAAATCTCTAGGAGAGCAATTACAGAAAAAACTTTCCCATAAAATTTCTTTCCAACTCACATCATCTACTGGATGGCTTATGCCCTGTAACAGGAGATTTTCTTCTCGTCTTTTTGTTTGTTTTTGCTAGCCTGAATAATACAAATAGCACTAAATAATACCCCAAGCACTGTAGATATCTTCTCTATCTATGGCCCATATGTTTTTAATCCTCGAAATTGTTTGCCCTAGCAGAATTTAGAGACACAGAGTTTCAACATCACCAGCTTGCTGTTTAAAATAATATTCTGTTCTGCTTTTAAACAACTCTCACATTTTCCCTGGACGATCCTGAGTAGTTACAGTACCTAGTACACCATAGTAAAAGAAAAGTTAGGTGGATCTAACTCACCTTCTTCTAGAGTCCCTTCTGGTCTGCTTTCCTCAACACATTTTACTGCAGTGACTCTTAAGAAAGCAGCCTGGAGAAGGCAGAAATGCCTCCAAAATTCCTTCCCCCCACACCAAATGTTTCAGGTTTCCTTCAGGACAAATATTAGTTCTTTTGTCAAATTTACTTGTTCATCTTAATTGCTAGTATACACTTCTTCAAATGTCACCCTTCTTAGTTAACAACTTCCTTAGATTTCAGGGCAAACACTTTTCAGGGCAGGAAAAAAAATCAGTTCTTGAATAAGTCAAGAGTACCAAGTCGTTTTTCTAATTAGGACATTGACTTTCTACTAAGATTGTACTAGAATTATCTGTATAGTCACTTCCATGTTAAAAACCTAGGTAAATATTAGTAAAGAAACAATTACATCAATTAATAATAGCAGCTGACAGATAAACACTACCAAGAGGACTCCATTCTCTCCTGGGGCAAACACAATGCCAGATTCCAAAGGAAAGCAGAAGGGGAATAATATGGACCCAAACTGTCCAAAACCTGTATCTGCATCTCCAAGTAAACTTAAACTCTTAAACTCTGTAAACACCAAGCCATTACCAGCCTGCTTGCCATGCTCTCAGCTGGGCCACAGCAAACAGCTAATGGGGAAGCTCCAGATGAGCAGGGACACTCTGGCTCTCTGGCAGCCTGCCCCATCCATTGACCCCTGGTTGGCTTTAGGGTCACTTGGGATTCATCCACGCTGGCTGAAGTCTGCCGGCTGTCTCCAGGATTCCTGGAGAAGATTGAACATTCGCAATTTTTCCTAATGTATTCACATCGTGCATGTCCATACGTCTTCATCTGCAAGTCAGCTCAAGCATGGAAACGACTAGAGCATGAGCAAGTATTAGACTAAATTATTTCAGCAATCACATCACTTTTGGTAGGCTGCCTTTTGCCAAACCAAAGCATCTGCAGCTCAGAAATGTAACTTCTAAATTAAAAAACTTTGCAAAAAAGTGCATTAGTTCACACAGATCTGGACGGTGACAATCCTCCAAAAGTTACTGCTGTGAATAACATTAGCATAAGCAAATCAGCCCTCTCAAATCAGTTCTGACAGAATACCTGAACAAGGAAAGGCTATATAGGGTTATTCTTCATAACTTTCATTTTTGAACAAGTTTTTAAACACTCCTTTCAATAAAAATTAAAATAAACACTCATAAGTAAAAATTTACGCACGGTGTGAGTATACTTCAAGGCTGCCCAGTCTAATTTAAAATTACGTTCTCCCATTCAGTTCCACCTATCCCTAGTCAAAGGACACAGCAGAATCACTAAGAGTCTGGTCACTGCTTGAGATTTGGGCTGAAAGAGGAATTGAATGCCAGCCACTGATAGAGGGATGGGAAGTCTCTCACACATATCCCCCTCATTTCTTACTGCAGGCCTTCCAAACAAATTCAGTGAAATGAAGCCATCACATGGGGCAAATAAAAAACAGACACAGGTTTGTATCCAGGGGCCAGCTCATGCTCTCATGTGATCTGCCCCTCAACTCCTCACGGGTATAAAAAGCAAATACCATCACCTATCAGACAGAATGGGGGGGGGAAATGCTCCCCTCAACACAGCTGCTCAAAGTGTCTTAAACACAAAGCAAGATGGAATAAAATGGATGCATTCAGGATTTTACAATTGTCACTGTAATACTTTTCTTCATTATTCACTGGGCTTAAAAGATGCTTACCCCACCATCAAGGAGAGTCAGGGGCTCAAAATAACAGTCTTGCACTATCATCAAAGTACAAAAAAGAAACTTTATATCAACCAGCTTAACTGGTATGTCTCTAAAGGAGCAACATGTAAGGAGTAAGTTCAAAAATATTAGAAACCACTTCTGAGCACTGTCAAGCTGACTGAAATCTTAAGAGTTTGGGAAAAAAAAAAAAGGAAAGTGTTGTGACAAGTAATCTAAACAAATGTTAAAAGTGAAGTTTGACAAAGATGAAATATCTGCCAAACACCCAAAACATAAATGAAACTGCCATTCAGCCAGGGCCAAATAAAACAAGATGTAGCCAGGCAGTTTCTGACAGAACAGTAAGGGCATTGTTAGGTCTTCTTATAGACCTCCTTTCTTTATGCAAAAAAAAAAAAAAAAAAAAAAAAAAAGAAAACCACTATGTGGCAAAGTGTGCCTCCACTTCAGTGCACACCCTGGGCTCTCTGTTTATCTGTGAAAGAAGAGGGATGGGGAGGTTTATCCATGGTTTCTGCTGAGCACCAGGGTGCTGCACATGCTGGAGGTTTCCAAGGACCAGAGCAAGAGGAGATATTGAAAGACAACAGGGGAAATCCAGCAGGCAGCAGGAGGAAGGAGAGAGTTCAGGGGAGTAGTAAGCTCATCTAAAACATTTAGCAAGATTTTACACCTATTTGGTTTCAAAGGCTAATTAGCATTTTGAATAAAGGGCCTCTCTTCACTAAACATGTAAACACCTCATCCTTCCAGTGACTGGCAAAAATCAAAGGTTACCAAATGAACATATATAAGATCTTTAAACTTCTAACGAACAATAAAACTATTTTCCCCATAAATTTCCAAATAAAGAAGCATAATACAGTACAGAGATTACAATGCCAAAAGAAACCCAAACCAGAAAAACCCAACTCATAAACTCTGCAGGTTTTCTGAACAGTATTTTGATCTTTCCAGAAAGGAGCAGTAAAAGCAGCATATTCCCCACTACACGCTTCATTTTAGGATCAAAAGGATAGCAAAGTACATACATTTAATTATCAGGGAGAATATAAAAGCCCATTAATGGAAAACAAAACACATTCTGGAAACAAAAATACACTATAAATGTTACAGTCACTGGTGTGTGTTCCTCTGTGCGTGGCAACAGTTCAGGAGGAGGAACTTCTGAAAGCGGCGCACTGACTCCCAGCTCACAGCTTTTCAGGATATTCACCCTTCTGTGACTGCTTAACATGATTTTCTCTATTTATAGTGACTCTTTTTACAACTGTTATCATACGGTTATTAAAATGAACAGGCAAGAGTCACAGAAACACGGCAGCAACCAACGCCAGCGACCGAATAAAAGACACTACCTCAGCACACGCTTCTGCTTGTAGCTTGGGCAGTTTTGAGATTTTTGTTGGCAGCATCCTCTGTGCAGGACACGAGAGCCCAGGAGCAATGGTGGAAGTGTGGGCTGTGGCTGACCCCTGCCTGAAGCAGTAGAGGTGTTAGTGCAGAGCACACAGTTCCACATCTGGCCCCTGACCACCCAAACCAGCACAGGGAGCTGAGGGTTCGCACCGAGCCAGGGCTGCTCGTGGGAACAATGGCAATTGTGCCCTGGTCCAGCTGCAGCCCTCAAGCAGCAGGGTCCCCAGGATACACTGGAGCCTCCTTGCCCTAAAGCACCCACCCAGCCAGCAGAACTCTGCTGAGGAGCACATCTCTCATGGCCACCTCCTGTGTGAGCAGCCCTGCGAGTCCATTCCACACCAACTGCAGCCAGTACACAGCACCCAGACATCCACGATGATCTCTGAATGCTCATACACACACAGCCATGCTGCTCTGTCAGAGGGTTTATGTCCTCAGACACAAAGAACTCATCCCTTCAGCCTGGGCCTGCACCACAGCTCTTCCCTCACAAGTGTCCCACATGTTTCCATATAGGCTGGTTTTAGTTGCAATATATTTTAATTAATTGTACACATTATAACTGGATTTCATACTAATTCAATTTTGCAGTTTCTAGTTCAGAACAGCCTTTAGTCAGACTTTAGAAGTTCAGCTCTCTCATATTATAAATAAACTGAAGTGTTTTCTGCTTTGTTTGCAGGAGGGAAATAGTTTTTACATTTCATTATGATAAAGACAATTATGGGCAAAAAAACCTTAGTATTTATTTTTAGATTTGTTGATTTAAGCTTTATTTTAAACCTGCTAGCAAAAAGACCCCAGACAAACCAACTTTATTTGATTTCATTAATTACAAAATTAACCTTTAAAACCATCATATGTCATCTATCACTGGTTTTACTACTTATAAAGCATGAGTACATCGGGACTGCCAGGGTCTAGAGTGTCAGACAGGAAGGGATGGTCAGTGGGGTGAGCATACATTCCTGCTGCTGCCAACCCATTCTAGTCCCAAGCAGCTGGTATGAAGCTGGTATGAGCCAAGTTTGTAAACATCAAGTGAAGTAACCCCTGCAATGGCAGCTTCTAAAAGCTCAATAAAGGAATCCCAAGAAAAACTGGAATTTAAAAATAGTGTATACACTTTTCAACGTTAAGTTTTCCACACCTCCAGACCAGTTCTCATCTGAAGGTTACCTATATTCCACTTGCATCTATCAGCACCCAAGATTCAAGGGACAGAAATCCCAGCTGCAGAGACCACGAAACTCTTGCTTACCCTTGTAGCCAGAAATTGCCAATTAAGAGAGGTTCACACAGGGCTGGAAGCAAGCAAGCCCCCCTAGGCACTGAGGCACCACCCAGAGTGAGAGATCTGGGTACAATGAGACCACCAGAGCTCATGTGGTCAGTCAGATGGAAACTCACAGAGACAGAAATAACTCCTTCAGAAAAGAATATTTCAAAAGCACCCGGAAACAACTCTAGGTTCTTGGGTTTTTTTTCTTTTTATGTGTTAGTTAGGAAGGAGATGAGTATACCACATAAGGGGTCCCAGAGGCTACATCTCACCTCAATGAGACTTGAAAAGACACACTGGTAAACCAACAAACTTCAGAGTTTACTATTCCCATTAGGATTTAAGGGCTTCCTGAGGGAGGAATTCCCACCTAGGGTTAGGCAAACATACATCGCTCAATATCTTAAAGCTGGGACTGGATTACACCCATCCCAGAGAAGAAGCAGCTCAAAGGTCCAGATAAAAAGGTGCAAGTATACCTTTTTTGTTCTGCAATCTCAGCTTATTGCTTCTAGTCTACATGGGAAAAATAAATCCAGAGACCATATTGCCTGTTTTGTATTTTAATTAAGTAAGTGCCTGAAAATAAGTTATAGGCTTTTTCCACTGCTTTCTCTTGCTAGCTGCCCAAACACAGGCTTTTCCATAACCTTGTCATGGATCAAGTTATTAATAAAATGCAAACAAAAACCGTACTGGCACATAAGCTAATTAAAATGTCTCTTACCAATTTCACCTTTGCTTCTCTTCTCAGAAATGAATACATCCTCCTTTGGCACAACCCTCGTATTCTGTAATCCCAGTGTCTTTCCAGCTATCCATGGTTATTTTGCCATTACAGCATCTGGTGTTTCAGAGAGGCTTTGACAGTGCCATTTCCTTACCCCACTCCCAAAGATGCACAGACCAAGTTCCATTCATTGTGGGAAATTTGCTCATGTCCAATTTACTCAATGCTCTCTGCAACAATTTTGTTATGAATGGCTATTGTTAGCCTGCTGCTGTTCACTCCTTAGAAAAGGGGGTTTGGTTTTTTCATTGGTTGGTTTTTGTGGCTTTTTTTTTAGCAGTCTGCCAAAGTAAAATACTCTTTCAACCCTTCAGTGTTGTAAATCCATGTTCAGTTGCTGTATTGGTCTTGCTGGTATAGCAGTCCATACAGTGCCTTGTTTGAATCCTTGGCTGGAACAGAGTTGATAACCCACTGATGTTTTTATTATTGCTGAGCAGGGTTTGCACAGCAGCAAGACCTCCTCTTGTGCCCACTCTGCCCTGCACCATCCCACTCCAGTGTATAGGCTGGAAGAGGGCATGAGACTGGGAGGGGACACAGCTGGGACAGCCAACCTGCACTGACCAAAGGGATACTACAGACCACATCATGTTGTGCTTGGCAGTGGACGCTCAAGAAACAGAGGAGAAAAGGGGGAATGCTCATGGTCATGGTGTTTGTCTTCCCAAGCAACTGCCATGTGTGCTGAGGCCACGCTTCCCAGGAAGCAGCTGGATGTCTGCCTGCTGATTTCAAGTAGAGAATGAATTACTCTTTTTGCTTTGCTTCCGTGTACAGCTCTTGCTGTCATGATTAAAATGTCATTATCTTGAGTAACAAATCTTCTCACCTTCCTTCTATTTTCTCTCCATCTCATGAGAGAATGCAGGAGTGAGCAGCCGTGTTGGTAACTGGCTGTTAGCCAAGGCTAACCCAGCACAAGGCTACAACTGCCAATAATTTTCTTCTTGACCTCCTTCTTCATCTTTAGTTATCTTCTGTTTAATTAATCTAATTAATCCATATTAATTTAGCAGATCAAAGGAATTCTTGACATAACAGCTGACTCAGTTAGCATCACTGCACACTTGGAATCACAACAGATTTACACAAAGTCACCAGCTGAAGTTGGATGCCCTCCTTAGGCCAACCTCTTTCTCTCTAATCCACAAAATAAAAGTAATGTTTTAATTTCTAAGAATTATTTCAGGCAATGCTTAGGACATGACAACAGAAAGAATATCAGAACTGCAAGATCCCGATTGATCCAGCTGGTAGTAACTCAATCAAGCTGTGTTGGATGTGTGTGATGAACAGGGAGGGCACTGGCAGATGCCAGTGAAATGAAAGACCCTGAAAAGCTGTAAAGTTGCTCATATCTTTATCAAATGAGTAGAAAGGCATTAATGAACCAAAATTACTTACTCAGGCACTTCAGAGTTGTACATAACACACAGGGCACAGGGGAGAGGGCAGCTGGATTGCATCTCCAGATCTGACAGTGATTTGCTAGTGACTTCAGGAAAGTCATTTGAACTCCATCTGACTCAATTTTTCCATTTGTGAAATGGAAATCAACATGCACTTCCATTTTAAGATAAGTGAAATACTCAAGGCTGGCAACATCATTAACTCTAAGTAACTAATAGCTATTAGTACCTGGTGCACACGATTGCCCCTCGGAGCGGCTGTCCTGGGGGTACGGGGGAACATGACTTACAGCTCAGCACAGATAACCACTTGATTTCAATAGCCATTCTGAAGAGGGCAATGAACATGCTCCTAAATGAATTCCACACCCCAAATCAATTCACTGTCTAAGAAGAAAAAGAGTATCTACTGGAAAATAAGATGACATATTCCAAGACAGCTGTTTTATCTATCTGATATGTTTCCTGCATCTTGTGGTGATTTACCGTAATAGGTAATAACTAGTGTACATTATAGCTCGTTTTTAATAACCACACTTCCATTATATTTCATTTCCCAGAGGGACTATTTGTGTTTTTTCATATCTTTTAACTGTAAAACTCTAAACTGGTGTAATCAAGTACTGCTTTCTCTTGTATTCTGGACATCCTCCGTTGATTATAATCACTACCTGCTGAACTTACCTTCAAAATGTTAATCAGGAATTGAAATAAAAATTGATATTATCACGTTATGTACTGCCTCATTTATTCCCTCTTCTTAACACAGGAGACCCAGAATACAAAGAAATATAAAACAGCAAAGAAAGGAAAAACAGAAAAGTAAAAAAAACAAACACAAAACAAAGTGTAGGGGCGGGGGGGGGAGGAGGAGGGAAAAAAAAAAAAACACTCCAAAAATTGGCTTTACAGAAGATGAGAATTAGAGAAGACTTTTAAAAAAGGTTTGGTGTCTGTAAAAGAGATGTAGGCTCTGAAAGTATGTTTTGAGGTACAACATCCCCTGTAACTCTGGATAAAATACATAAAAAACTCATTTTAAAGTATATTTAAAAATAGCACATCTGTATATGGTACACTACTTTTTTGGGAACTAGTGTCTTGGTCCTACAACCACCTACCAGCAAGACTACATGAGGAGTATGTATTTTAGAAGGTATCAATAAAAACAAGCTAGTAAGTGTGTAAATCAAGCTGTAGAGTCAGCTGCATTTTCCAAAAGGAATTCACATTTCGGGGAACTGACCAGTTTCAGAAGGACTGAAAGGGTCACTGGATACTACCTCATAATGCCCACAGTGACATTTTCAGCAGCCTCCTACACAGCATTTCAGAGATTTCCAGGTTTCCAGCACCAAAACAATGCTGGGCTGGGAAGATCTAAAATCCTTGGTTTAACTTACACCCAGCACAAAGGATGCATGCATGCACACCCACACCTACAGTGTTTGAGTTTTCTCTGTTCTGACTCACAAAGCTAATACTACAAACTAACAAAACAAACTCTAGTGTGGTCCAGCACTTTATCTTGATCAGTGCAACCTAAAGGCTGGCTGTAACTACATCCAGAAGAGCAATGCACTACCATGGCCTTCTTGAAAGTAAAGGAAACTTTTTCCTGAGGAAAGAGTTTTAGCAGAACACACAGAACTTAACTCTCTCAAGAACCCCTCTTTCCTTTAACTGGACACTGGCACCAGGAGTAACTAACATTTCTTAGCTTCCTTCAGAAGAAGAAAGGGATGAGCATCTGCAAGGAAGATTTGGGAAAACCGTACAAATGCAAAGTTGTACAGATAAATTCAGCCAGCTGGAAAATAAAATCAATGAGCTAAAAGCATTATTAATTGAGACAATATGGGCAGAGTCAAAGCTACTGACAGAGCAGAGGAGATAAAACAGACAAACCATTATCACCAAAAGTAAATAACATTGAATCAACCAGATATGATCAAAGGAGCATGTTCATAAGTACTGGTGATATTACTTCAGAATTTGATTTATTTTATCTTAAGTCACAGTGTGTATCACTTAAGCAAGCCAGTTCCTTCCAGGTATCTTGCTAATATCCCGTAACAGAAACAAGACTGGATGCCCAGACAGTAACAGATTAAACGAAAAGGCAAAAAAAGCCCTAACTAGATAGAAAGGCATCATTAACTCAGTACAGCTAACAAATCTATATACAGAAAAGGAAGAAGCCACTATCATCATATAGTCTGGCCAATCACAAACACAGGGCATGTATTTATCTCCCCCAAACATGGATTAGCACCATTCCCTACTTATATAAAAGAAAAGACTTCAAACGGTGGTATGTTCCTCACTTCCCCATTAAACTGTCTTCCCTTGTCCTCTCCCATTTATGGTTACAGTGCATACTGGAGGAACAGCTGTAGAACTGATGCCCATAGAGCAGGGAGCAGCCCCCAGGAAGTGCCTGCCTGTGCAGCAGCATTGACTTTCTCCTGGTCTGGTGTGTCCAACATACCTGGCTTAGATCCCTGGCCCAAAAAGAGAGGTCTGTAAGAAAGTTTTATCTAATGGAAACAACAATGCAATATGTAGTATTCTTCACTTTAAGTATCAACCCAGGCACCTATTAGAGAAGACCACGGTTCTGATTTCAGGATGTGCTCCCAATAGCTATTGAGGATTTATACTCAATACTATTTATCATCTGCAAATGGGTCATCATACTCAACACTCCCAAACTGCATACTTGCACAATATTCTTGGGTTACCACCGTATTATAAAGTCAGTTGTGACACTTTTACCAAATGTGACCAAAACTGACTGGAGGGAGCTCATTCACTGTCACCTTAATAGTTCTGAATAACCTACAAGACCAGTGGCAGTATGCTCCTCACATGGGAGGTGGATGCACTCTACTGTAATACAATCATTCATCTTTTATTTCCGTGATTATAGATCCTAAAACCCTAAATGCAAAAAAAAAAAATTTAGAACTCCACATAAAGTACCCTACAGAAGCAAATGCACTGATAATAAGGTATTTATTGGATATGGTTAATTATCTCATTTTATTTTTACTACTCAATAATGTTTCATGGAAATTAGAGAGGCTACAAATTCCTGTCAGACCTGAAATGATTTGTAAAAATGTACAATATTCCACTAACATTTCTGAAAGTCTGAGACTAAAACTGGCAAACAATCTGCCCTGGCTTTGTGGCTTTCCTAACCAAAAAAAGACCATTAAAATATGAGTGCTGAGAACTTCATAACTATGCTGTGTTTCTTGTCATGCTGGGATTAGTAATAGCAGTGCTATCAAATATTACTGTGCAATAAAACCTGTGGTTTGCATTTAGATTACATTTGATTTCTTCATGTGGAAAATGCATACTCTAATTTTCCTCTTACAGTAAAATTGATAATACATAGAATACAACATCACAGCAGATGACACAGTCTACAAGGTAGGCATGACTTGTTTTATAGTCATAAAGCTTGTACTTCTGGCTGTGATTTTATGAGCCAAGCATACAAAAAAAAAGAGCACAAAAAGATATTTATAAATAAAGGCATACAACAGTAAATAGGAAAGGAGACGAAGTTACAGAACAGATTGAACTGGATATAATCAGAACCAAACAGCTTTCACAGAAACTGCAAACTTAGCACTTGGATTCCTCACCAGTCAATAATGTAGGTACAGCAGCCTCCTATAACAAAAGAAAGCAATTCTAGGATGGAAGAAAAGGAATGTAAATAGGACAGGCAGCATCCTCACCCGGCCAAAAAAAATTCTTTGAATATATTCTTTTAAAGGTCACAATATAATAAATTAGCCCCTCACCTCTCTCCAGCTCCCACAAATTTGATATCATCAATCACTATTTTCTTTGTAATAAGTAATCTTTCAAAGTATTAATTTCAGTAGTATCTTTCACAGTATATTTCAGAGAAGCTTCTATAAGCATCTAGGAACTTATTAGATAAAAAAGGGAGGTGTGTGCTGCACACGGTCTCCATGGGGACATTGCACATGGCAGAAGCTGTGAACAGAGCACTTCCATCACAGAAAGGCAATGGGGAAGAATTATACAATAACGAACAGAGAGCTCATTAGCATGTAAAAGCCATAGCCCTATATATGCTGCCATATTTCTGTACGTCACTGCATTAACAAATTGCTGTTTATTAGCCATGATTTACTGAGTCGAGCACAACAGAACTGGGCACTAGCCGAGGCAAAGCAGCTGGATGCAAAACTAATGCAAACAGCTAAGAGGAGAGTGATGTCTTAACTGCTTCTCTGCATAGCTTGATCCACCAGCCAACAGATGAACTGATTACACACTGTAGCAAAAATTTCACCTTTTGCTACACTGCAATAATTCCTGAATAAATACAAAACATGGTCAATCTTGACATACCAAAATATGAAGAGCTGCAAAATGATTCCTCACCTCCACCGAAGATGGTGCTGTCAGTATTTAGAGAAATTGTCTTTTTACAATGCATTAGTGTTCTTGTATTCAGGCCAACCATGAAAAATCACGAACTGCAAACGTATCCCTTTTTAAATGTTTACATCCACTTCAAAGTACACATTTTTCTTACTACTACCACCATGTTCTCACCACACTACCCTTACTCTTCTGAACTCACAGCTTTTTCCACTGCAGTCTCACTGCGGATCCACACCTCAATACAAAGAAACAAAATCCAGACTTCACAAAGCCAATAATAACGCCATGCTCAAAGCTCAGGAATTCAGTAGAAGCATGAATTCCCAACAGAGACCATCACCAGTTAGTCTCCCCACGATGCTCAAGCCCAGACTTGCATCCCCTTTCTTGCTCGGGCTTTGCATCTGGCTTTATAAGTGCCAGTACCAGGAGAAAAACACTTTAACTACACATTATAAACAACATGCATTAATGGCTTATGGACTGGTACACTTCTTTGCTTTTTCCTTTCTATACTAAAGGGATTTTGCTCAGGGAGGAAAGAAAAAGAGGAATCAAGTTTTGGACTTGTTTTCTTCTTGGAAGAACCAAAAGCCCCACAAACCTACAGAAGAAACGTGCAAAATGCAGCAATTCCTAGAGACAGCAGCAGATTAAGCTTTACTGTTTTAGTATAATTCTGAGCCCCTAAATTTCAAGTTCACATCAACCAAAATTAAAACTCACCGCAGATTATCAAGTTTCATGTGTTTTTTCACTACCCTTATGCAGAATTTACTTTGGCACAGGATAGGAGTGCATTATTAATCAGCATAGGTTTGTTTAAAAAAGCAGACTCTATTTATTCAGAGGTAGGTCTGACTCCAAATCCAGGCTTTCTTTTCCACATGGAATGCAAGTGTATCAGATTTGGTATTTGATTTTTCAGCTCAGTTGTGAGGGACGAGCTGAACTTTGGAATAAAACAGAAGTACAGTCTACGTGGTAACAGAAAAAATAACCACAGTATTTTACTTTTTTTTTTTTGTGCTGGTTTCAGGTATCAAAGTGAAAATGTCAAATGTCTCTCACCACACCCATTACAGCACAATCTCAGACCAGTTGAAGACAATGACGCTTTGCTATTGGCATTAAATGAATCCGGTCTCACCCACCCATGACCAAAAAAGACACAGCGTCATTTCAAAATCACAGTCACTTTCCTATCAACTTTTTGCAGTATTTTTGCAGATTTATACATCCTCTTTTTCCTCTCATATTGCAGTCAATTAGCAGCTATAACTAAGCAGATCTGTGCAGTTTTAGTATGAATTCTTCAAAATCACTGATCTTTACAAGCTACTTTGATGAAGAGAGAGAATATTTACCAGCAACTATTAAGCATAAAGTTTGAGGAAACAGAAGAAGCTTGTAGGAGGATTTGCTAATGTAGTGTATTGCTGTTACTTTTCATATCTGAAAAGATACTGCCTCTGAAGTCTCTGACAAAAACGCAAATAGATATTCTTGGGAGACAGTACAAGCCAAATGCAAGTTACAAAATCAGATAACTCAGTGTTAAGGATTTCACCACATAAATCCACTGATATCTCAACAGTGTCACACTAATATACATGTAAAATCAGAATCTGTCCAGTGCTGCTGAAAAAAGAGATGGTGGAGACGCACAAGGATTTTCACAACAGAAGTCTTCCCCATAAATGTGTGCAGTAAACCTAGAGATGAAATCCCCCACAAGAAGATACAATACTACCTACCAGGCAGTGATAATCTCTCAGCGGTCACAACAGGCATGTTGTTGAAACAACTAGATGGGAAAAAAGGCATCCATGCTTGAGTGATTCTGCAGAGCAATGTGCCTACACCCAACACAATGGAAAACCTATTCAAGAATAGCTAATCTTGTGAAACTACGACTGCAGAATGCTGTTAGAAGCAGTGAAAACTGAAAATCCTCTGAATTAAGTGTTCACTGAGCAAGTTAAAGCTTTAGGTAGGCATCTCTCAACCCACCCACATAGCTGAGGGTGGCATCCATGTGACAAATTGCATTTAACACGCACCTGCACTCTACCTAGTAATCCATCCTCACCTTGGCTACTTCCAGCATTACAAATCTCCAAGGTACTTTGAACAACTTCCTTCTGCAAGGAAGAATTGCTCCTCAAAAGTGTATTGTCAAGAAGCCAGGAAAGATTTAGGTACAAGTATACTGCTGTTCAATATGGATAGAAAAGGATCTTTAAATTCTTTGGAAACAAGGTATCTATGGGTTTTCAGGACCATTACTCTTTCCAGGAGACAAAAATACAGGATTTCTAATAGCAAAACTTATAGTTCAGTCACTAAGCAGTAAACAGTTTGGAGATGCATATCTACTGCTGAGGATGGGGTCAGGTGGTGAAGCCCTCTAGACACTGACAGAGTGACAACACAGCTACTCTTGGATCACCTACAGGCAAAACCATCATTCCTTAAGCCATGGACCTGCTCCCCTGAGAGCTGAGTCCATACAATGCCAAACAAAGGCCTCAACAAGGGGAACAGACTCTTCCATTGTTGAACTTCAAGAAAATCTACAGTGTTTTGAAGGTGCAGATTAAAGGTGCTATAAATGCATTGGGGAAATGCTGAACTTCCCCTCAAAATACTGCAGCCACTCTCATGGCATGGCAACTTAGGGAGAAGGAAATATTCACTTCTTGTCTCCAAACTGTGTGCCATGTGGTAGCTTGAAGTTGTGCCTGGAGTAGTATCAGAGGTCCACAGAAACCTCTATCCATGCCCACAGTACTAAGAGTGCACCTCCTTCAGCAGATAGGAAAAATCTCTGCCTCAAGATGAGAGAAAGAAGGATGGAAGTGTGAAGGCCAGTTTATTATTTTTTCAACTCTGGTTGGGCACCAGGACTGGACCCTAAATAAATTAGCCAGGATATATATGCTCAGAGTTAGCCTCCCTTGCAGTTCTGCACAAACAGAAATCAGCAGGAGTCCAGCATGTAGAACGGCTTCCGAATCGGGTCATTAATCTGTACAAGCAGAAAAACCTACCCAAAAAACACATTAGCAGCCACTGCACTCCAGGTTACAAGGCTGAACTATCATGCAAATTGATACACATCTCTTGCCTCCTTGAGCCACAGAGGAGGGCACAAGCAACCTACAGGGGAGACAGCACAGAAACCTATGGATGCGCACTCCTGGTGAGGAGCAATGGAACAGGACAGATTTATTCAGTGATGATGACATGGTATTACTTTTTCCTGCAACAGCAATGCAAATTATTCAAAGATGGTCGCATTCTGAAATGGCTTGGCTCTAGAAATATGTTCATTGCCATGAAAATCTTGCCAACTTAAGTGAGCACACAAAACCACAAGGGCAGAAGACAATTCAAGGTTTAAAGTAGACAGAGACACACAGATTAGTCACTAACATTTTTTTTCATCTACTTGTTTGATGATTTATCAATAAACTAAGCAATCTCCACCTGCTGTCCAGTCAATAGCTGATTAGTTAGATGATTCCCTCCAAGTCCTTCAGCAGGACAGAGTCTTGAGGTCTTGCTTTCAAGGACACAACAGGAGTTTTTTTCATAGTTTTACAGCATGCTATTCCTTAATAACAATGCAAATAAAGCAGAGTGAAGAGACCTTTCATTTCAAAGCTACTGTAAAACGTGGAAAGGACTTAACTTTGGGCTCAAACAGATATTTTTTTTCTTATTTCTTTTTTTTTAAATACCAATAATATCGCAGGCATGAAAAGATTTCATCCTTCTAGTTCCTAGACAAAACCTAGCACTTACTATTTAATAAAACTACAAGCAGGACAGACCAAAGTGAGACAGAAAGGCATATCTCTCAGACACTATTTCTATCATAAAAACACCAATTATTTACATTAGCCCAGGAAAGAACCACATATGAGGCAAGTCATTAAACAAGAACAGTCCTATGTTAACCATCAAAATTCACGACTGCATAACCCACAAACAAGATCTGAGTTAACACTGGTTGGTAGCTCTTCAGGAGGCTGTAGGAAACAACAAGGTTTAAGGAGAGTAAGAGGAAAAAAGGGCTGGTTGAGTGATGCACCTGCTCCCTTGCTTCCCCTTCCCATTTTGAGCAGAAAAATTTGCACAGTTACAACTCTTAAGTGCACATTAAACTTCTGCCCTTTTACATTGACATGACTGTGAAGACATTATAGTGGGTGTAAAATACTATACTACTATTTAGAAGCATTTCTGTGCTACCAGCTGGTGTAAAAGGGCCCTTGTGCAGTTAGGAATTTTTGTTTTCCTATGTATGATAAAAACACAATAAGAAGTCTTGTTCAAAAAGCGTGTTTAAGTAAAAAGAAAAACACCTACTAATTTACATTTGTATAAAAATATACAAATTGCATACATTTATAAATATAAATACTTATTAATATATATGGATACACATATAATTGGCACACATAGAGATATAAAGAGTACATGTGTGTGTAGATATATAAATATATATATATAAACCCTCCTAGGAACACAAATTGTCAAGTGTGTGTACAGAACGACTCCTCTCCTACTCTCACCAGAAGACCAGAATCAATTATTGAAGTAATAGTAGCATAAGTTCTGCTTCACACCAGAGAAGAGCCAGTGAACAAAAGTTTGAACTGTTTCAAGTGAGCCTGAAAGATGTTTATTCACCAGAGTTTGAATCTGTTGCAAACGGCTCATTTAATTCAACCTTACAGGCATTTGCTCTCCACTTTCAACCTCGGAAAGCAGTAACCTAGCTAAGGAGGTTAGATGCAGTATCACCAGTTCAGATCAAAAAGATGCCAATGAACAGCTGAGACTTAAATTTATACCCAGCACGGTTACACAGACACGAAAACCAGCAGTAGATGTAATCGGTTTCAGCTATATCGTGTATTTTTGCCTGTTCGTAAAGAACTTCAGGATGAAAAATATTAAACAAAATGCTGAAAATTAAAATCAACCAAGGAAAAATTAATCTAGTTGCCAAGAAGAACTGACTAAGGTTCCATGACAAGCACAGATACGTATTCAAAATTAACTTTAAAAAAGCTTCTAAACTCAAGTAATGTGCTATAAAATGACAAACACACATATTATACGAACCAATTATAAAACATTGCAGCAAGCACTAACTACATGCACAGAACTTATGAGCACCCAGGGAGCAGGAGAGTGGACTAAATAGCAATCTTGAAATCCACAGACATTACATTCTCCCTGTATCAAAAGGGTGAGAGAGGTGTTCAGAAGGTTCTGACTTTCAGTTCTGAGAGAGGAGAAAATACAGCAGATACTTGAAGTATCTGTAGGTTTAGTCTAGATACAGAATATTTACCAGAAAATTGAAACTACGGAAATCCTGCAGTATCTGCTTCTATCAGAGACTCACCTATTTCCAGAAAGATGACAACCATTTATAAATCCGTTTCCACAAGAGAACTATAAAAATCCTTTGCATATGCAATCTTCAGCATTCAATATTTGCCACCAGCAGACACTGTTGTTAAACAAAATGGGAAGCAGCCCTCAAAGCATCCAGATAAAAAAGCGAATCGTTGCCTCCTTGTAAATCCTGCAAAAATACATCTCATTCACTGGTGTGGATCTCTTTATTGCAGTTGACATGGGCTTGCCCAGGGGACTAACTTGTTGTTCCATAAAGATCCTTAAATAGGCACTACTGATGAAACATTTAATCCAAGCCCTGGTATCAAATGGCTGCTATTGCCAGTGACAGTGATAGAAAAATCTATTTGCCAATTAAATAACTGCATGCAAAGCTATGACTGTTTATTATACCTTTTAACATAGTTCAGCTGGTTTGGATCATATCCAGTGAGCTTCATATTTTACAAAAACTGCATTCCGTATAACTCATAAGTAACATGCTTTAAGCCTTCGTTTTTTAAATACACCCTTTCACTCATGTTGTTATGAAGTGTTTACTTGGGCAAGGGAATACATTTTACACAGAAATGCCACTTATATCATTCAACTATACATATATATTGCGTTGGACCCCTCTCTGTTGATAATGAAATTATGATTTATGCTTAGAACAGATGACCATATTTTATTTGTTGGAAAAAAAGGACCACTTTAAAAACTCACTGTGTTTACTTTAAATGCTAAGAATATACAAAAGCTATTAATTTTTTTTTAAACTAAGGGAATACATTTTGATCCCATGAGTCTAATAAAACTCTGCATAAACATAACAATAGGGAAAGCTCAGATGAATAGTTGAGATGAACACTTAAGCCTGGCCTTCATTCCGGTTGGACTTCCACCATGCCAGGAAACAAGAAAACAAGTGATGGGGCATTAATTAAAAAGGATTTAAGATTAGTGGCCAGCATTACACCCCCGTGTGGAACACCACTAAAATAGGACACAGCACTCAGTTTGACAAGGCTATAACTTAATAAAGTACATAAGGGTGCACCAAAGCTGCAGCTCAGGGAAGTCACCTTTGCTGAGAGCAGCTTAAGCATTTGCTTAACTTGAAATAACCAGAGCTTATAATGTGCTTTGTGTCAGGCATGAATATATATCTTTGGGACATAGACTGCATTTTCATTTCAACTTAGTATGAGAAAAAAGAAATTAAGTCATGCTAATGTATAAAGCAGTATTGGATAAAAATGGGACACAAATACGGGAAATCGAAAATATATCTAAAATGAACCCCCTTCCATAAATAGGACAAAAGGCAGACTAAAGTGAGTTTTTATTTCTCTTAATCACAGAAAAGTTACGTTTTTTCCCCTTAATCTTAAAAAAATTACCAGATGTAAGTTAGTATCTTACTCCTATTCCCCAATGCCATACATTTAGTATAAACTAAGAAAAGAAAATACTTAATGCTTCACAGTGAACATAGATTCTTCCACATATTGTATTAACATTTAATTTACTACTTTTTATGCCATTTTTAACTTTGTTTTGTCAGGATAAGTTGTAGCTTTTGCTGTACCAAAGTATGGAGAAAAGGTTTCCATCTTACTTTATCAGATTATTGGAACAATGTATTATAATTTCTGGAAAGCGCTATTTCCATTTTTACATTTAAGCCTCATTCAAGGAAATTGTTCATGAATTTTAGTAACTCTTTTAAAGTACATGGGTTGAAATTGTTAGGAATCAGTAGGAAGGTTCATTGAAGACTTTAGTGAGGTAAATAAACTGATTTAAGTGTGCTGCTCTACCACAGCTTCATGAGAACACAAATTGTAGCATTATCTTTGACTATATCAAATTTAACCTCTAAAAAAACCTCAACTGTTTGTCTAGTAAATAAAGCTAATGTTGTTATGCCATATTGCAATACCTCTCTTCCTATAGTTTATGGCTATTTGTATGGGAAAAAGTCCAGAGTCCAGACTGTCAGTGCTTAAAAACTGCTTTTGAGCCTCTCTAGTTCCTTGATTTCTCCCTGCTGGGCAGAAATTTTTAATCACGAAAATACCTCCTGTAACTCTATCTCATATCCAACTTGGATATACTCAAATTTGAGCACAATCACTTTGTTGTACAAATACCTTCGGAGCAGTCACAACTGGAACCCATTAGGTTTGCATCTGAGCAGCGCATTTTTGTGAAGGGTACAAGAAGGCAGCAGGACCTGCAGAAGCAAGGAGACCCCAGTCATGGTAACGTGGGGGTTTGGGCTTCACAGCATGCAGGTGAGTGCCATGCCACCTCTGAGAGCTTGCAGGTGCTCTCAGGTGCTTCCTCACCTGCAGTGGACCACAGCCAGAATGCACGAGCTGCAGGAAAAAATTATTCCTAAAAACTGTAAAATGTAATTTTAAATTTTTTTTAACTTTTTTTTCTTTTGTAGTTCTGAACGAGACATTTTTGTGACAAATATTCATCAAAATCTCACCTGAAATTTTAGACTTTTTAGCACATTTCTTTACCAGCTCAGCTCTGACACACATTCAGCAAATGTTTTGAGCATTTGTTATCTGGTGCTTTCAAAGTTTCTCTAAGATCCACAGTAGCAATCATCAAAACTTTTATTTCCTTTTCCTAGGATTCTGATCTTTAACATCTACAATTACAGTTATTTACTAGTGTATAAAATATCTTTAAATGTGCCAAATCTATCTGAATAAATATACTTCAATGCATAAACTATTTTTTTTGATGCATCACAATGAATACATTTGCTTTAACATCTATTCTCTTGAACAGTCATTTTGAGGTGGTCCACTTTTGTTTTCCTGACTTTCACAAACATGCTTGCAGCCAGTAAGAGACTCTTCACTATGATTAATGGCCTCCCATTGGGTATACAGAGAATTTCCCAGCCTGGTTCCCTTGAGAATGCTCCACTACATGGATTTCTACGCAAAGCTAGATTAAAAGAGGAGGAGCAATAGCTATAGTCCACCTACCACACAGCCATCAATTATATACAGTTATAAATCAAAGTTTTCAGCCAGAACAAAGCCTAGTGTGGCAAACAAACAAGGGCGTTCACAGCAAATTGTTTTGAAGCAGAATAAAACTCTTGATAGAAACAATGGGGCAAGCAAAGCCACTGTCAATATCACTATAAAGTTCTGTTGATTTATTAAGAATTAGACACAGTGTATCCAATTACTGCTGAATTAACTTAAACAGAAAGCAGCAAGTGGAAAAATAAGCAAGGAGATGGATTTCTCTTTTGAAAGGAAAAAAATCGCGCAATTCTATATCATAGTTAATTGAAGACAGTAACGTGAATCATAAAGTATCTGTACTTTAACTCTCTGTATTTGTGTTTCTTGGCTTTTGGTTTTAAGCTCTCTCTTTCATGAAACACTGGTAAGTCTATCTCATCCATATTTCATCTCCGGTCTGTTTGTTTTCCCGGCTATTTCTGCCTCCATGCCATAGATGATTTTGATCAGTTTGGATATTTTTAAATACCCTTCACGCACAATCTGCTTTCAAACAAGACAGTAGAAAAAACCACTAGGGGACATGGAGACAAAAGGCTGTTAGCATCACTCCTCACATGTCTCTTCCCTTCTGGACAATGTGAATTTTCTGCAGGGGCCCCTTTTTTCCAGACATGTAAAATTCCATTTTTTGATGCACAGCAGCTTTTGGAAAGCCAAAGAATATAGTCAAAACCAGTTAAAATTAATGTAAGCATCAGCCAAAAAATTAGTTGATATTTGCTATTGCACCCAGTCCTCACTGCAGAACATTTTTCACATAGACTTTGTCTCTCTCCGAAGAAACAGATGCTTGAGAAGAGTGCTCAGTAATTTTCAGCAAGTGAAAAATTAATTTTTTACAACTCTGACTAAAGCTGTGCAGTCAAAGCCAAGAACCTTTAGGATGACTTCACATTGCTGACAGACAAACCTTGCCTGTCCCACACCATATTTTTCCCAGTCCTTCCTTGCGCTACAGTCCTCCAGCTTGCAGCAGGCATCAGCACCCCAGTTTTGGAGTAAGATGAAGTTTTCGGACTTCTGACAGGGTAGGGTCACACATGAAATATGGAATCACAGAAGGGAATCATGTAGGTTGGAAAAGACCTTTAGTATCATTGGGTTCATCACTGCCCATCACTGCCAAGCCCACCACTAAATCACATCCCCAAGGGCCATTAATGCACGAGTTGTCCAGACCTACATTAATGCACTCCCAAGCTCCTGCCTTCTCTGCAAAGATCTCTTCAAAGGGGCCCCATGCATCCAGAATGTACAGCACCATCCACTTCCTGCCTAAGTAAAGCTGTAGTGAGAAACATGGACCATCACCTCAAGGGCTGGTGAGAAATTCCCAGTAAAAATCCAGAACAGTCAAGTGTGTTAGCATCTTGCAGGTTTGTAACATATATTTCAAACAGTATTGGTTAGTGACTAATTTTGCCTTTTTTTTTTTTTTTTAAATTTTATTTTTGGAGTTAAATGATTGGCAAATAGAGTGCAGAATTTACATGATGTCTGGAGCTCTAACCTCAGCTTTCCTGCTAACTCTATACCACCTAATTCAAAACACCTAATAATGAGAGTCTACATCCTTCAGCAACCAAATAAAACTGCAAAAGATCACTTTCTACAAAAATAGGACCAATTAATGCATACTTGACTTTTTCTGTCTCCTAAGGGTGTTCATTCTGGATAGAAAAAAATCACCTTTCATTCTTAGATTTTTCTCCCAGATTTCTGAATCTGGAGAAGAGGAAAAAGATACTTGTACAATAATTTTTTAAAGGTACTCTTCTAGTGTTAACACAAATTGTCCTTCTGGAAACCTACATTATTTTCCTAGCAAGACTACCTTCAAGTAAGAATAAAATCTGGTGTCCACAGGTTCACGATCCACACATCCACATTACTGGACCTCTCTTCCTATGTAATTCTACACTAATAAAAGAGAATTTGCAAAAATACATTAAAGCACACAAGAATTCCATTAAGGAATTCCACAATCAAGAGTCACAGCCACTCACAAAAGACCTCTATAATGACAACAACAGAGGTGCACAAGTACATATTCCATTTAGGTTAAAAATGTCCAGTAAGTAATTTTCTAATTTTCAAGGAACCATGAGATAGAAAGTGAAAAATTATAACAAAAATGCTGATGTATCAACTTTTAGGAAGAGATACTATGCATATACAATTCCCTTTAAATCAGTTTTATGCCTGAATTACACAAAGCTGTTGGCAAAGGTAAAATTATGCTGTTTTGAAGAAGACATCAGTAACAGGTATGATTTAACATGCTTAAAAGTACCTTAAGAATGACATGTACTAGTGCTGAATTTCTGCCTTTCTCACAAATTTCTCCATCCCTGTATCACCTGACACACAGACACAGACACACATACACACACACACACACACACCCACACACACACCTATTCTATCTTGTACTTTGGAAAATACGTTTTTTAAGGGAAATGGCAGTATGGAATTTTGCATGTAGTGAATCTAGTCCAACTCAAACAAGGTCCAAGCTGGCAAAAGCTTGTAGCTGCTTCTGATACGTGCTGAATACTAAGAATAGAAACTAACACTGCCTTCAGAGCTCCGTGATGGTATTTGTGTGTCTAAAATTAAACGTGAGGTCCATTGATCCACAGCTAGTTTTCAGTGTCGGGCAAATTCAAAGGGGAAAGAAGAGAATGATGACCTTGACACAAATATGATTGGGAAAACAGGCTGGGTGGGAGGAAAATTTGTGTTTTTCCAAAAAGCTGAATGTATAATCCTCCGAACAGACTTGTGGCTAGGTGCAAATACATCAATTGAAGAGTGACATCGGCCAATTTCTTTGTTTCTTTAACGCTCATCCTGCAGCCCCTCCAATAGGAGGGAAATCCTTCATCATCCTGGTTAGATGTTCAGTGCAGCAGCTCCAGGAAGAAGCCTGACACAGCAGACACAGAAAGTCTAAGTTCACTCCTTTCATTGAGTAGATACAACAACAGGATTTGACTTGTAAGACAGAAAGTGGACAGACACACATAATTTAATATTGAAAATTATGGTCATATTTGGATTGCTTTTATTTGCAAATTATTCTGGAAAAGAAACCAAAGCACATACCTAATTCGAGTAACAACAGGCTCAAGGTCATGTAGAAAAATATAATTAACTTCATAAAAAAAGGGGGCAATATTAAAGACACAGTTCTATGTATGAACTTTGTGAATGGATGAATACATCTCAAAAGAACAGATGGAGAGAAACCCTCCTTCCTCTCACTATATGAAGTTATGCCTGAGCCACATAATATTGAGGTAAGCACTATTTGTAGATGCAAAATTACTTTTTGAAGGGGTCACAAATTCAAACACAGCACCTCAGCCTAGCCCAAAAGCATTCCTTTTTTTATTACTGCTTTTAAAATGTTTATTTCGTACACATTTACCACAGCTCATTTCAGCTGAACAGAACCCCCATGTTTGTGATTTTTGCCTACAAGAATATTAAATTTCTGCACATCTGTCTTCTCTCTAGGGGTTTCTCTAGGGAATATAATAGACTATTTGTTTTTCTATTGATCTTGTATCTAAATACTGTTTTCTCCTTTCAGAAAAAAAGAGATCTGCCAAAGAATCAGTAGTGTCACTGTGAAAATGTTTTTCTTAGCTGGATGAAATGATGGCAGAGCAAGATTGGGAAAAAATATTTTTCAAATCTGTTTTAATAAGCGTACTTCCAGATAGGGATATGCTAGATATTGGTCTAGGCATGCCCCAGGCCTATGATCCATCTTTCATCCTTTTTACCAATTTCAGACTGACAGCTAAATTAGCTCCTGGAAAAGGCTCCCGTAGGCAGTAACCAATAACCTGCCATCCAAGGTAAGTTGCAACAGTGAGAGGAATAGGAAAAAAAAAATGGAGATAGAAGGCTGAATTTACATCAGTCAATAAGAAAAAAAATGAGGATACAAGAAGGATCAAATTCTTAAAAAAAAGTTAAAATATTCATGCTGTAAAGAGAAATAGAAATTGTGATTTAATGTTATATTAAGCAATAGGCACAGACTGGCCTCTTAAGACATGACTAGCCAATCTTTGAGTTTCTGTAGTTAGTAAAACCAGTAAGTTTGCAAATACACAACTGCAAATGGAAGGGCTTTCTCTTCCTCTAATATTTAGGCTTACTACCACCTAGTTACTGAGATGTGTTCATTGGGAGACAATGGCTGGTCATAAAAGGCAAGTATCAACAACCTTTTGAAAGACAAAGCTCATTTTCTTCTCAGGCAAAATAAAATCCTCAGCATGGGAGAGTTCACATTACAGTGCTAATAGTGCACAAGTGCTGAATTATTTAAAAAATAATAAAGATAGGAGGAATGGCACATCCGCGGGTTCACTGACAAAGCAGGCAGTTTAATATTTGCACAGCATCTATCTGACCAAGTAACTTGAGCTTATTGAAGCTGACGCTTAACATAGATTTCTGCATGAAAAATAACTGCTGCCAACACTTAGAATAAACTCTTCCTGAAATGGGCTTAGTTATATCTGAACTTGCATTGTATACTTGCATTTTTGTCATTTTTTTTCCATTAGACTCTATGATAGGCAAATCACAGTTTAAAACCAATGACTTCGGAAGTGATTTTCTTCATGGTAGCAATTTCCCCTAATGTTATTTATGGTACAATACAACAACAAAAATTATAATTAAAATTATGGTTTCAGAATAGGGTGCAGTTCTCTGTTAAGCACTGTTAACAAAATTTCTTCTGTTTCATTCATATAGATAGATAGATAGATAGACAGATTAGAGTTTCAACAGACAATCCCAAAATGTTAACATAGATACTGGCAAAAAAATCCCTTTTTGTTTAGTGGGATGCCACAAAACATGACAATCCCATTTTGTTGCTCACTGCAGCTGTGTGTCTGCGCTTGAAAAGCATGCTTAAATTAAAGATACAAAGAAATGCCTGGGGTTTCATTGCATTGCAAATGTAAAGAAAGACTGATTTTCTTCAAAGGAGGTTGATAATAACCTACAAACAGCAGGTATTTTCTGCTACCAGCATGTAGCTGGCATGTCATGGCTAGTACATCTTTAATCATAATAATGAGTTCTGTGGTAATCATGATAAAATATGTTTTAACTGACAATGTTTTTTACCTGTCATTGATAGCCTCTATTGAGAAATAGCCAACTTCTTTTCTTTTTGAGTTTCTCTAGCTTTAG
This sequence comes from Catharus ustulatus, assembly GCF_009819885.2. Taxonomy (NCBI): domain Eukaryota; kingdom Metazoa; phylum Chordata; class Aves; order Passeriformes; family Turdidae; genus Catharus; species Catharus ustulatus. The sequence continues at coordinate 40,279,800 of NC_046221.1, read as the reverse complement.
CAGTACATCTCATTGAGGCTGCTATACCATTAGCTGGGTCACTACTCTAAAAGGTTTGCTAGTTGTCAACATTTAACTCTTAAATATCAGTTTAAATACTGTGAAATTCAACTGACTGCTCAGAACAAGGAATACACATAAAAATAACTGAATGATCTGGAAAAAAATAGGGAAATTGCCATTTCTTTGCCTGCAAAAGGCAAGCAGTTTTTTAACTTCTTTATCTAAGCAATTTTTTTCCCTGCCACAGTTAATTCAAAGAATCATAGAGTGGTCTGGATTGGTAGGGACCTTGAGGATAACCTAGTTCCAACAGCCCTGCCATGGGCAGAGACACCTTTCCTAGACCAGGTTGCTCAAAGCTACGTCCAACCTCGCCTCGAACACCTCCAGGTAACCGCAACTTTTCTGGGCAACCTGTTCCAGAGCCTCACAACCCTCACAGTAAATAATTTCTTCCTAATATCTAATTTAAATTTAACCTTTTTCAGTTTCAATTCACCACCCCTTGTCTTGTCACCACGTTTCCTTGTAAAAAATACCTTTCCAGTTCTCTCATAGTTCTCTTTAAGTACTGAAAGGTCACAACAAGGTTACCCCAGAAATTCTCCAGTAAGTTCCCATCTCCTCTTATGTGCATTTTCTCTAAGATGTTTCCCATGTAAAACTAGCCTATTTCTCTTGTCTGCTGGGAAAAAAAAAATCAGATCCATAGCAAGACTCTCTCTTGTCCTAGGTCATCCACTTCAAAAAAGACCCACACCTTCCCCTCCAGCATCTCATCCTTCTCAACCCATTTACTGAGAGTACTCAAACTTTTGCAACTCCTAACTGCAAGTGGGAGCACTGTAGTTTACCATGAGGGGACACCAGCTTCCAGCCTACTCCAGAAAACCTGATTCTCCTCGAAATGTTATGGATGCCCTACCCCTGGAACAATTCCAGGCCAGGTTGGATGGGGCCCTGAGCAATCTGATCTAGTGAGTGAAAACCCTACCCACAGTGGGGGGGTTGGAACTAGATCATGTTTAAGGTTCCTTCCAATCTAACCATTCTACAAAATATCACCACCTTCTTTCAAGACAAAAATGAGCACATTAAAGAGACCTTCGGCTTTTTCTAATTAAAGAAAAAAAATAATAGCATAATTAGACAAACTTCACCAAAAAAATTCCACAAAAAAATATGAAAGGGAAACCAGAGAGAAGTGATTAAACCTTTTTTTAAAGCACAACAAAAGCTGCCCAGTGAAACATCCTGAATGGCAGAAAACTCAGCATTAAAAGCTAAAACCAAAAATAAACTTTATGTCTAATAAACTTCCCCTCGGTCCACAATAAACAAACAAACAGGTGGCTGTGAACAAATGCAACCTCTTCTAGCAGGCTTGTAGAGGATTATTTGGAAGGGAAATCAGTAGAGCTCTGATGTGCAAAGCTAAAACGGCTTTGAGTGCTGGGGATGAACCCAGCATGGGCACAGAACCTCATGCAGCACAAATATCTGCTCCACAGCCTGTTTCAAATGCCTGTGCCAGACCTCAGGTACTGGGTTTGGCTGGGACAGAGTAAATTTCCTGGAACAGAGTTAATTTTTTAAACCACAACAGATCATCACAGAAGAGCCCCTGATGTGTGGTTTCATCTTTTTCTTCTGCCGCTGTCCTCACAGTGGTGCCAGCAAGACTGTTCCTACCACTACCCCTTAAAAAAATTATCTGGCAGTTGTACTTTGGTCACAGTGCTTCCAGGGACCTGGGCCTCCATTCCAAACCCTCTTGTAGATGGGAGCCAACTTGAGTAGCAATGGTGAAAGATAAGGTGGGAGCAGATTATCAGAGGTTTGGGCTGAGTGTCCCACCCCACCATAAGTCAGCCCTTTACCTGAGCTTTTACAAGCCTCAGTTTGCTGCAAAACATTAATAAAACTTTCCACTGCACAGTGGCAACATTACCAGGGCTAGAACAACACTCTTGAGTTACTCAGCTATGGTGGTAACACAGCTTTATTCAATACCTCAGGTATTTTGTACAATGTAGGAAATATAAATGCACCATGGCAGCTAAGACCTCTGCAGGAAAAAAGTACTTAAAGACTAAACTATGAAGAAATAAGCATTCTAAATGAGTGCCCATTTCAAAAGCATTTTTCTTTCGCCACTTATTAAGGTTTGCAGAAACCTGCTGAAAGGATGTTTCTCTGTTACAACCTTTTAACTCTGAGTTCTCAACCATACCATAGATCATAATATTGTCATTCTTCACTGTCACCACTGCGTCAGCAGCTGTTTTTGGTCTCACAAAAAAAGGATTTGACCTTTGGGATGGACAGGAAGCTGAAGGAGCAACTTTCTGAAAAAATAGCCTCCTGTTTACATTAGCCTTGTTTAGCGAACAATTATCTTGGGAGACATAAGTAATAAGCATGTAAGTTCACATAAGCAGAAGTGTCATTTTGATAGCATTAAATATGAGTGCATGTCAAGCTGTTGGTACAGTTCTAACTGTAAAATGCTGATCCGTATTTTACCAATAAAGCCCACGAAAATGCAAATGACAATACCAACAGCACAGTCTGTCAGAATCTAACCCCTATCTATCACAATGGGGCTCAGCAGCAGCCACAGAAAAAACAGCAGCTGCCATTATTTTATGGCAGTTTTTAGTGGTATTTGTTTAATGCTGGTAAATTCACCTATTCTATGATTCTATGATCTACATCAAGAGCACCAGCAAGCTTCAAACTATTCCTTATACATGTCCTAAATATTCTCAAGTACTTTAGTTCTACTACAGTCAGCATTAAGTTTTCTATATATATTTGTGTGCTGAAAAAAATGTTTCATATGAATCTGAGAAGCAGTAGGGTGAATTATATGCAGTAAAACATCTTATGAGTGTTAAATGTTATGTTACAGATAACTCATAATGGCAGAGACAAAGCAATTCAGTTCTTTAAAATCTTGAATTCTGCTAAAGTTATAATGCTATTTAAACATATTGCAAGTATTTACACTCATTGTCTAGATAATCTTAGTTTTAATGAAGCATCACTTCATTTTCTGAGGTTTGAAAATATGCAAAAATCAAACATGAAGTATAATAGTTTTTTCCAACTTTGTATTTTACACTGTCTTCATAGTGATATTTACTTTAAATATTTTAAAGGCTTGTAAAGGTGGAATGTACAATCTCTAATAGGAAACCAACCTCAAGAGCACCCCTGAGAGTGTACTTTTATACTACAACAGAATACCATTTTATCTGCTTGGAAGAAAATACCACTGTTTAGAGTCCTTATATTTGCAGTTTTATATGAGACCTAAAGAAAAGCTACATACATTATGGAACAGATTTACTGCTATATATGTGCACAACTCTTACATTTGCATTTATTTGATATTTAGCAGGTTCTGTAGACCACCTCTATGCTGTGACTCAGTTCACTACAGGATAGTAATGACACTGACAACAAACTTATCCCCTGAGAGTACTCAGGCAACCTCTCTTAGTTACAGTAAAAGTCTCTTGAAATCCCATCCTAGCTCAAGGGAAAAATTAGCTCTTTATTTACTTAAATTTTAACAAATAACTGAAACAAAGAGCACAATGCCAAATACCCATGACTGTCACCGCACTTCCCAGGGCAGCATGTTCTCCTCTATGTCATCTCTAACATTACCAAATGTAAATGAAAGAAAATACCCAAATCCTCACTGGACTATTTCACGATCCTGAAATGCAAGAAGAATAATTTTTGGCTTGCCATCTAAGGTGGAGGAAATACCTCATCAAAAAACACACTAAAGGTGCTATGGAGCACGATCATATGCAATCTTCAGAAGTACCACAATGAGAAAAGAACACACGCCTACCTGCTTTTAAACAGCTACTAATGACTCAAATTACAGAAAGCTCTGTCAGAAAACAGACATGCAAGTCATCTGCCACAGCTCAGCAAAATCCTGTGTGCAGGCTCTGTGGTCAGCATTTTTTTTGATCCATTTCCAGCAAAAGATGGATTATGGAACATAACCCCTACATTTTAAAAGTCCAATGGGACGGTTGTGATAACACTACCTGTCTTACTGCTTAACACAGACCATTGTGTCTTGGTTTCCTCTGGATGGGTTTCTTTTTGCAGCACAGATGTCAGGAATATTTCTATTTAATATTTGGCACGCTTTTTTTCACTGAGGAAAATTAAAGGCCTCCACAGAGTTAACCAATATGCGCTTTTTTACTTATAGAACTTGACTTCAACTTTCCATCTGTCTCAAGTTCATCCCCAATCGGTGTGCTGAGACAGCAAAAGACTATGGATTAACCATCCGTCTGAAGAAAGCTGAGATAATGTGCCTTCCTACACTTGGGAGAGGATAAAGATCCAGCATGACAATCAATGCAGATGTACTCTCATAATGGATTTCACTTACTGGGATGAGTTTTGTTTAAGCACTAGCCTTAGTGATCACTAAATCATTACATAAAAGTAAAAAGTTGTACCTTGCCTTCAGCAAAGTACCCCACTGAACCTGACACCAGCACAGTGTGAGATCAAACAGTGCATCCCCACTCCTACCCAAGACTCAAGCCAATTCCCTTTTTTTCTCTTCCTTCTGTTCGCCAGTGACCCTCAAGACCATCTCAGGGCATTCAGCTCACCCTAAGCATAGGTCTCCTTCCCTCTCTTCACCACAGCATGGTCACCCCTGTCATTTCAGCTATGTCCACTGACTTCCTCAACACCTTCCTCTTCCTCTGCTCCTGCTCTCCCCAAACTTCTCATAATATCATGCTGGGCTTTCTCCTCTGCCTTGTCATGTCCTTGCATCTGCTTCTCCAAGTTTCCTCAACTCTTTTTTCTCTCTTCTGAGCTCACTTTTGTCCTCTTGTCATATAACTGACTTCCTTTCATCACAAAATGGACAAAAATCCCCCAAAAACAAACAAAGCAATAAATAACCCAGTTCCTGGCAAAGTACTTGCTGCCATCCCATGTTTATTTGGTCTGAGCTCCTTTTCCCAAAGCAGGCCTTGTCTATTGACCCCACGGTCCCCTTGAGCACAAGGACTATTTGCTGTGGGGTGTTTGCACATCACCTAACACAGAAAGGTCCTCCAGTAACAGCATAACTTCCTTACTCCAAAAATCCAGTGTCAGGACATTACTCTTTTTAACGCAGCTCATCTGAGGGGAACCTACATACTTTTTTTTTTTTCCTTAAATATGCTTTATAGACAACAAAACAAGTTGTTTTAACTGTTTGCAGGCACAACTGAGCATGCAAGGACATATGATATCCACATAGCTGTTGGACACAGGGAGTATTATTTAGCATATTTAGCATATCGACAGGCTGGTCAAGTAGAGGCACCTTGTACCATTCCCAACATCATTCCAAGGGAGGTGAAGTAGGAAGCCAGCTTGTGTTTTCAGCCTTAGGTAACAGACATCCAAGACATTTAACTGCCAATCACAGGTTTATTTGTCTGACCCTACAAAAATATGAGCCCAACTCATTCCAGATGAGCGCATACCCAGGTGCCCAAATTTACATATGCAAGCACACAAACATGCTCCTGCACAGACCCACACTGCCCACCCAGCAAGGAGCAGAGCAGCCCCTTGAAGTATCTTTTCCACTTCTGTCCCACCCACACACTTTTAAAAACCTCAACCTAATTTTAATTCATTGCATATTGTTCTGCAGAATAGTTTGTGGCAAATGACAACTGCTAGATAAAAACATTTCTCCTGCATTACTTTTCAACAAGTTCCCATTTGTATTCATCTCCTCTGTCCAGAAGAAAAGACATTGCAAGTCAGACACACCTGTTTGACAAGAAGTGAGGTCATCTGGGACATGAAATTGTCCTCTTACATAAGAAAAGGTCTAGTCACAGAATAAATATTAAGAAAATAAAAACAATAATATATATCCGTAAAGCAGTATGATAGCAGAAATACGCAAGAGTGGTGGTTACGTGTCCTCCACAGAAAACAGAGTATAGCGAATGTTTAAAAAAAAAGTTTTAAAAAAAATATTTTAAAAAGTCAAAGAAAAAGTAAAAGCTTGAACAGCAAAAGGGGACAGGCAGATGAAGGAAAGAAAACATCCTGGACACTATGACACGAGCTTCAACATCTGCAGTTGGTGAAGAACAGAATTTATTAAGGTAAAGTGAATCCTCAGGGTGAAAACAAGTTCGAAGCACACTTCAACCTAAAGAAAACAGGATGCTTCTCAAGCAAGGAAAGCAGTTTATACTTCAGAGAATAAAAACAACTGTATTCATTTGTCTTAGTTGTCAAGTGCCATAAATTGAGCCCCTCCAACTTTATTAGCAATTAAAACCATTCACATTTAAAATAGTTTTATCTCTACTTAATTAATTATTTGTCACCTATAACCCTTTGTTTTCTCCCATATGAACCTGAAAAAAGCACCAATATGTTTCTCTTTACTTAAGAGTGTAAGAAGAAATAGATGCTCAGAAGGTAGGTGTTTCCCCATCCTCGCAGGCTTTCTATTCACTCACTGAAAAGAATTTTCTGCTATGGCTGAGCCCTCGGCTTAAAAGACTTTAAAAGTTATACTGTCACATCTTTAGAAAATACATGTACTCTAACTAGCAAGTTAGCAAAAAAATCATGGCAAAACTTCTAACAGGCACATACTACGTACACTCAGGACTGGGTGAAGACAGATTTGGACCAAGACAGAGTCAAATATTGGCTGGGAAGAAGAATCTCTCCAGCACCACCACTCTTTAGTCACTTTGTACATGACTAAAACCTTCAGGTGGGATCCTGCTTCTCCAGTGTGTCCAAGAAGCACCTCCACCACCTTTTTTTTCTGAGTGACCATCTCTGCAATGTTATCTTTCCCACATAAACTCCACTGGGGTTGTTCCTCACCAGCAAGGTGTCAGATTGCTGTAACACACCTGCACAGAGACAATGGTCACAAGAGCAGAAAGCTTCTGCTTACAGAGTGGGTGGCTTGTGTGAAATGCCAGCAGTGTCAATGATCAAGCTCTGCTGGCTGCCAGCAAATTTCCAAACAAGATGCCATGCTTTTGGTCTATCTCGCCTGCTGCTGAACATCTGCAGCACTATTTCTCTCTATTTCCTTTTCTTCTCTTCTGCCTCACAGTCTTACCACACCTCGTGCCCTCCTCTGCAATCAATCAGTAGTCCCAATCTGGAAACCCCTTGCTGTGAATTCGATGGAGATGCTGGTGGGATGTGATCCCATCCAGAGTCTCAACTTTGTGATTCCTTGGATGCTTTAGCTACTAAACTCTCCATTTGTGAGTGCTCAAAGCATGCTGCAAGGCCAGTCTCACTCTCTACCCTGAAGACTAGGAATATTTCAAGGTCATTTGTTGCCACTGAATATATGTCATAGAGAGATGAGTAGTGCTTTCTATTCCACTGTTCTCTGTACTATGTATTAATTACAGGAAGGGCATCCAGAACATAGCTTAGGTCTTCTTAATGGCTTTTAGAAATCTAAACACATGAAAACAAACATTGGATTTTGTTCTGTACATAATCCTTACCAGCTGTGACTGAGCTTTATATAAACCAAGCTATTTGATAGACTTCCTTAATAAGAATTGCCTTGCAGTGTAAATCATCTGAGGAGGTAGGACAAAAAGCAAATTTTACTTACTCCTGTGCTGTGGTGTCATCACTTAGAAAAGGAATCAACACAGCAATTAATTAATTTTACACACACAATCTCATCTGAAGGACTGGCATGATCTAGTACCAGACAGGTAACTGCACAAATCTGGTAATTCACAGATGTGCAGCATATTTATGGAAACAATCCAAAGACATTTGGCTTGTGGGAGGTGGGAGAGGGAAGACCACCAAAACACTTTGGTTTATTTCTGAAGATTTGCTGTGTGCCCACTAGCCCACATGTTAAAGCAGCATTTCTTTAATAAAAACAGCATCTTAACCCTGGAAAATTACAAGATTTGATACAGAAAGTAGCAGCTACAAAAGTTGCAGCTGCGGACACCAAAAGTAAACCGTAAATCCAAAGTAAAACACTTGCTATGCCAGGAAACAAGCTATCTGTTTGAGATGCCCAAAGACTGAAAGGCAGATGCTTTCTCATTGATATCAAAGCAGTATTTACCACATCCTGATCCAACTCTAAAACCAAACACGAGGTTTGGTGAGTACACTCTGGACACGCACCAGAGTTTCATTCCCCAAACATGAAGAATATCACCCATATCACTTCACTGACAAGGCCAGGGACATTTTCACCTGACCCAGTGGGTGGCAAGAGGTGGGGCCATGGACAACGTGCATTGACTGGAGCAGTATCTGCTCCCTGAGCAAGGAGAACCTGGCTCTTCCTTCAGCCACTTCAGGGTGGATAGTATCAGTGTCACATGTGGGATTGAGCAAGCCTCCAGAGAGGCCAGATCTGGAAGCAAAGGCAGCTTGATGGAAACACAGTGAGTTATACCGGACAAGACCACCAGGAAATGAGGAGGCAGTGCTGACTTTGAATGAGGAGGGATGGGGCTTCATTTCCTTAACTCTGTCTAGAGGGAGGAGTAAAATAAAAAAGGAAAGCAAACTCCAAATCCTGCCATATACCTTCCAGTCTTAAAAAGTTAGGTGAAAAGGAAGTTGATTTTACTTACATTTAGAAAATTCAGAAATGTCTTTTCATGATTACTAAATGTGGAATGATGGAAGCCTCAGAAATAATTGGTCTCTCTCATCTACTGTTCTACTAGCGGAAGATGGCAGAGAGGTTGGAACTAGATTTTCTTTAAGGTCCCTTTCAAACCAAACCATTCCATGATTCTATTTGACAAAGAAACAGGTGTTTTTAAAGTTATATTTTACTTTAACTTATTTTAAACAGAGATCTGGAATCCCTAAACTAAAAGAAATCACTTTACCTAGCAGTAGCATCAGATGACTCCTTCTCCCATTACTAATGCCATCTACAACATGGAGGGCAAGAATGGCCAAGCTGTGAAAAACAGCTTATTTTTCAGCCTACCAATGGCTTTTGTGCCTTTTTCCACAGTACAGAGGCTTGAACAGACAAGACTCATTCTCAAAGTCCTTCTCAGCCATGCAACAGATGAAAAAAGATTTTCCAGTAGGTTATTTAATCCATGGCCCACCTATAATTACTCATGCACAGGAAGAGAAACTTCTAGTTTCAGGCTTCTGAAAGCAGATTAATGAAAGTGCCTTTGTTTGTGGGGAAAGAGGGAGCGGGGTTACTTGCTTAAAAATGTACATTTTTGCCATATGTAGGTAGAAAATAAACCAATCCATCAAGGATATATTAAAAATAGATGAAAACTGGCTCCAGACATAAGATTACTTGGTGAAAATGCCAGAATAATAGACATGGAATTTTTATTCTATCAACTCTGAACAACAGGGGAGATTAGTTTATGCAAACTACACAGAACAAGGCTTTATTTCAGAAAGTAATCCTTCAATTTAGCCAAGATTTTGTTTGCTCAGAGATACAATGGAACAGAAAGAAAAAAAAAAGAAAGAAAATATCTGGCATACATAAAGACAAGCCTGTGTACTGCACTTAGAAACAATTAAAGATGTGCTTTGTACCAGAGTAAAGCTTTTAACTATTGGAATAGGCAGAGCCAAATCTCGTATTTTGTGCGTACAGTTTAAACTGCCAAACAGGGTTTATGTACCGATTAGTGGAGATTATTTAGAGTGGTACAGCCATTTTTTAAAAATACAATATTATTACAAAGAACCCCCAGAGGTTCATATGAAGATGGTCTCTATTTCATAGACAGTAAAATCACTGAAGCATATCATCACAGCAATGACTTACTACTCCTGAAGGAGCCAAGGGAGTCAAGCTTAGGGCTGTTAATGCAGGGAACAGCCCTCCCCTGCAACTGAACATGCAAAAACCAGTTCACAGCTCTTATCAGGTTTTTACTGGACTTTGACCGAGGTCTTAACACGTCTGCATTGCCTGTCGGCTTCATCCAGTTTTTCTAAAGGAATTAGGACAAATTAAAAACACCTAAAATATTTAATTTAGGAAGTCTCTACTTCTTGTCACTCTAGTAACACCACTGGTGGATGTAAATGTTCACCAGGCTTTTGGGAAAAATCACTTTTATAACCCTACCATGTGCATGGGACAATATTACACACCAGATCATGCCCTTATGACATTCAGGTTGGGATGATTCAGGCTTGACTTCAGCATTCTGAGCAATGTAAGGCTATTTATCCACACTACAAACACAAATACTTACATTACTTAACAGCTCTAAAAATGTTTTTTTGGATAATCTTCATTTTGTGAAACACATTTAACATGATTAAAAATCAGTAGCAGCACAAGAGCACTATAACTGGATTTTAGCAGTACATCCAAAGTGAAAAACACAGCGTGCTTATGAGAAAATAAATGCACTTTTCAGTAACAGTCATTCTCTACACTTTGTTACCAACAGGGATAACAGAGGTGTTCTTTGTGGACATCAACAGCAACATCAGCATTACCCATTACTTGCAAATACTGTCATGCTGGGATGTTACCTGGATCATGTCCCACCTGACCCAAAGCAGGCAGTGCACTGCTGTGTGTGCTCTGAGTGTCCTTGGTCCATTACCTGTGCAATATAAAGGCACGGGTACATGTACCAGTGATCACCATGTGCTGTGCGTGCAGAATACTCAACACTGCCACGTTTTCTACCGTCCCTTCATGCACTCCAGGAATTCTCCTTGGAATATCCTGCCCTCCTGCTTCTCACATCATCTTACTACCACCCACTTGCAGGCATATCTGCAAGGCAAGCAAGACCAAACTGTGTTTCATGAAAATACACACCGAAGGCAGCTGCCCATCACCACTTCACAGCAACCTTTGGGTGCAAACTCCACACACAGAGGGCTTCTGAACTCCACAGGATGAGGATCAGAAGATGCAGGTAATACTTTTAGTTGGCACAATAGCTTAACTACACTATGTTTAAGTATGTACAAAACATATCTGTGTCTCTGTGTTCTACCTCAAAGCTGAAGAAGACATTTACCACCAAGCAAAGTACAAGATTTATGTAGCTGATGATATAATGCACAGCAAAATCTTCAAGAACATTATCAAGGCAAGCACTGTCTTTGACCAGGAGACTGCAGAGATTACAAATTAAAAACGCAACTGCAGTTCTACCATTGCTGCTACCATCTTGCTGCCAAAGCAGAACAGAAAGAAAAGGTGTATTTAGGAGGGGTACAGCATGCTGACACGACAAATCTAGACCTCTGGATCATCCCACAGAAGACCAGCGTTAGACTGAAGAAATTTCTGTACTACTGATTGAGAAAGATTCCTTGAGTGAAGCAGCCCTGGGGAAAAATATATCCCTGAGCTAAGGGACAGTAGGCAGAAGTCAACAAGCCAACAATAAAGATAAAATTTAAAAATTGTTTGCCACTTACTACTCTTTTTTTTAGAGCTGGCTGCAAAGAAAAGCCAGGCCCAAGCCAACCACACTGTCTTGAAAGAGATCTCTTTCCAGCCTAGGTAACAAATTATAACAAAATTTTCAGCAACTCCTTATTTCTTTGGTGCATGTGAAGGAGGAATAACAGGAAAATGTGCTTTTTGGTTTGCCCCCTCCTCCAAATTATAAATATTATTCTAATGCAGGAGACTTTACATCACTTTCAAAGAGAGTAATTCAATGATGTCTATTGTTCTTGTGACAGCAAAATACTGTGCTGAAATTGCCAAGAAATAAAGTGCATAATAAAATCATCCTAAAGATAAGCAAATGTTTAAGCCCAGCCCTGTCCCAGCAGGAACTAGCAGGACACCCCTAGAGAGCTGCTGTCACCTTCCCTCTCCTGGCTGGCAGGGCCACTTCCAGGTGGCCACCGCACTTCACACCAAGAAAGCTGGGTGCCCTCCTCTAGCCACAATCAGCTCAAGATGCAGAAATAATTTCAAGCAAGATTCTCGCTACTCACAATTTCAGAAAGCAATTCCCAAACATGAAGGAGTTCTCCATTTGAAACACACCTTTAGGTCCACACTTTTTCCATAATAATGAGTTCAATGGGAATTAGAGCTCAAGCAACAAAACACTGGAGCACTTTGGACAGTGGAAAATGAAGAAACATAGACATCACATGAAATAATCTGCTGGGCTCTGTGTTTTAATGGACTATAAGACAAGGAAAAGAAACACTGTCAAACTTGAAGGGAAAAGGACATCAGGCAGGTAATAGCACTATTTACAGAAAATCTCCTTTATGGAGTTGTTAGTAAAAAAATGGAGCAAGTGCCTAAAACAATCAGTCCTTTATTGACCTGAAGAAAAGCATGCTCACATCAACATCAGCAAGGACTTTGTGTTAGGCCCTATTTAAAACTCCACCATAGAAGGAACATGGAAAGGGGTTGCTCTTCCACTTCAGCTGAAGTCTTTTCCCTGCAACACTCAGTTTTATCCAGTCTGCAGACCAGGTGTTTGCTAAATAAAGTTAACTGAAAAATTAAAATATGCAAATACATAGCCCAAAAAACTTACAGGACAAATATTGACATAATTGAACACATGTACAACAAATTTCCATAAAAATGCATGAAGAACAGAAGATTCAGTTTCAAATTTCCAGGAGTTCTTCATATGTGTTTAAGAAAGTACGTACAAAATAAAATATTTTATGCATTGTTAGCAAAGGCAGTTGTGACTGGCATTACAACTGCTTAGCTTCTTATCCTGTAAAATATCTGAAATATTGCTTACCATCAAGTCACTGGCCTATGAAAATATCAGAAGAAAGCAAAAGTAGTGTTTTCAACTACAATTCAGAATTTGGATGATGAAGTTAGAAAATAGGTAAAACACTTTTTAAAAGTGAGTTATACGGATTTATAGCTATTTCATAAGCCTGTTCAGAATTCTTCAATAATTTGTCTCCTAGTGTTTCGCTTCCTTGATGCAGAAAGAAATATTTTTTTTTTTCCTTTCTCTTCTGATTTCTAGGAATTGAATCTGCTTCACACGTCAATGTTAGCATTCCTATAAATCTTTTCCTGACTGACAAACCTGCTGTGGGAAAAACAGTGATGAGCCAAGTCTAGATTTCCCTCTGAGCAAAAAGGTTTCAGGGCAACATTCCCATTAAACGATGATGAATTATAGTGAAACGCTGTGTATGAACACTGGGATGAATATGAAATGAGATCAGCTTTGTTAAAGTCACCACAATAAATATAAGATAAATCAGTGAATACCAGGCAATTACTGCTGAGCCTTTTAAAGCTGTCCTACTGTAAATGCATTGCAGGCACTAGAAAGATACCTAGAGTTGCTACAGCTGCAAACATTGGCAGTGCCAGTACTGAGAGTAGAGAAAAATGCTCTACAAATCACAAATTGGAAAGGGAAACCAGTGGTAGCCACAAAAATGCTCAGGATAATGAAGGTACAGCCACCACTCCATCACAGCAGACACCCATCCAGGCAGTGGAAACAGCATGGAGCTGGATTTCTCCAAAATGTGAACCTGAAGACAATTTTAAACTTATGGCTTAGGCTTGAGCCTATGCGCAGGTCAAAAACAGAAAGACTGAGCCCTGGAGAGCATGCTCATCACTAAAAAGAACATAATCTATGACAACTATCTTTCCTGAAGTTCAACCTTTGCGGCTCTCAGCCCCAAGAGGGTACCCTGCTCTGTTCAACACCTTGGTATGGCTGAAATGGGTTTCCTTTACACCCAAAGGCCCCTCTTGCCAAGTAAGTAGCTGACCATTTTTAACTCTGCAAAGAAAAGTTTTTAGGTGATCACGATCCCCCTAAAACTGCGCAGTGGAGCAGTTCAGTGCCATACCACAACACGTGAGGCATGCCCCAGTAAGTTCATTCTGCTGAAACTTACTGCTCTAAGATGATAACCAGGCAGAAACAGAGAGCAGCAAAGTACCCAAGTAATATTTGGCTGCTAGCAGAGAGAGAACGAAAAAAAAAAAAAAAGAAAGGGCTGTGGAAAACCAGATGAAAAGCAACACTGCGAGCTGCTGGCTTGAAAATAAACCAGCTCTGCACCCACCAGCAGCAGCAGTGTGCTTGCAAGTCACTGAGACCTCGCTAAGGCTGAAGATTTGTTCCTTGCGGTGCTATGACCCATCATGCCATAGTTCACCGAGGAACCAAGTAGCTGGGTCATGCGATGGGCAGATGCACATGGGAGAGAAACCCTCCGGCTGCCGGAGCTGCTCCGGCTCCTGGAGTCCCCTCTGTGACCAATGAAGCACATCAACTCCCCCGCCCCGAGCTTCTGCAGCCTGGGGAGCAGGGACAGCTGAAACCTGGGCTTATAACCTCGTTTGGATGGATACCTGACACACTGAAAAAGTCAGGTCCTTCTTTTTTAAAAAAAAAAAACAACTCCCCTTTTAAATGCTAAATTTGCATGCACACCACACAAGCAATGCAGAGACAGAACCACATTCTTTCTCCTTTCAAACTAAACGCCACATAACTTGTTTTTCTTAAAGCCATGCCCTAATTTGATAGATGTGGAAACTGACTCCCTCTGTCCTGTAAAAAAATGAAAAAGACAAAAAAGAAAAAGAAATTAATACTAATAATCCAGAGGATTAGGGTTCAGAGGTCAGTGCATAACCTTTTAATGAGCGAGGTATTTAAAGACTGATGACATAATATATTTTTATTCTTCAGTAATTCAGTACAGAAGTTTACATTGATTGCTTAAAAGGCCATTCGATTTTATTTCCCATATTTAATTGTTCTTAGTGCCCAATAAATGGGTGGTTGAAGAAAGTAAAGGATAATTTTATTCTTCTTGTATCATTAAAAATACTGTCAGCCCAACTCACTCATTCACACGCCCTCAACATGCCCTTCATGTTTGCACAAAACCATGTGGATTATCTGTTTTTCATTACCACCAAACCCAAAACCCCCACAGTGCTCAGGCTCTCTAACCTGAATTAAACCTCTCACAGGTGCATGAACAAAAAGGAGGTATTTTACTATTCCAAAGCAGAGCTTTATTAATATGACAAAGAAAAACCATAAGGCTTGCACAATGGAATTTTGTTTTACCTTAGAATTTATACTTTCAATGAAAAAGGGCTGCCTGCAAAGTCCTTATGTCTTATCATGGCTTGGACCCCTTTAGATCCTGTCATTGAGCAAGAGCTGCAGGTCCTCAGACCAGGAAAACATGCATTTAAACACATGGCTAAGTTATATGTCTAAAGTTCAGCATGTGCTTAAATTGGCTCATCATCTGCTCATCTTTCTCCTTGTCAACAGAGAACAAATGTGAAAGACATAGGAAGGGTTCTCTTGCCTATCCAGTGTTTGTTGTATCTCACAACACAGTTAAATTATGCCACTCAGTGAACATCATGACAACTTCCTAGGTACAAAGTTATTTTTGTGCTTTCCATGAATTATGGAGTTATCTGGACAACACACACAATTCCTAGGTTGCTATTTATGCAACACACAGACATTGAGAGTACTTGTTGAACCACCTACATACTTGCACAATTCTAACTCACCAGAACCCGGAAAAAAACCCCGCTCTTTTTTAGTTTCTCTCTCCAGCATTTCTATGATGTAAGAAATTATGTATTATCACCATTTTCCATCCAGGCAGCTGAGGTACAAAGAAATATGGTTTGGATTTGCAGAAGGTTCTGAGGAAGTTTAAAGCCCAGATCACCTTATCTTAATTCCGAACATGTTAGCCTTACTTTCAACAAACTCAGAAGGTGAAACTGTTAATGCCATTGAACTCAATGGGATATTTTACAATGATTTCAGCAGTGTCAGGATTTCATCTTCTAATGCCAGAAGGATTTTTATCTAAATAAAATCTGGGACTTTTTCTTTATAGCAATTCACAATATTTTATCACACACCACTGAAAAGGTAACCACAGTTACTGAAAAGGTAACTTGATTCACTACTTCATTTAAAGTGAATCTCCCTCAGTGGAAAATGCAGATTCCTACCAAAAAAAAAAGAAGTACATAGCATACAACAAGTTTCACAAAAAAAATACACACATGCATATAAAAGGCAATTTTTAGAAGTTTCTTGTACCATTCAATATTGATGATCTCAAAGATCATCACTTTAGAAAAAAATATTGAAACATAAACAAAAAAGGAAAAGGCATAAAATATCTTTTGAAAGATAACCATATAGAGTTTTTGAAATACAATCACATAGTTGAACTAGTACAATTTATATTGTATCTGTAATCTACTTAAGTATTTATTGATTGACAACCATGACAAAATAACTGTTGCCCTAATAGAATTCACATCCAACATTTTTTAGGTTTTCCAAATAGTTCACATGGTACATTTACATATAAATCAATTAATATTGACTGATTGATCAATATATGTACAGTATGAAAAAGAGTTTTGGCGGCTTTATGTTCTTCGCAGAGCAGCTTTACCTACTGATGATTAATTTTAATTTACTTTAAAGGATTCTATTGCACTGAAACTTTAATTAAAAACGAAATGAGAAAGTCTATAAAGTCTGCATAGCATCAATTACCTAGACTTGATATCCTGCACTTCGCCTACCCTCTGTACATATGGTTTCTGTTAAAATAATTGGAAAGCACTTCTGAACAATGTCACCCACACATCTATTCTAAGAGTGAGAGGATATATTACCACTAAACGTCACTAATATTAATAAAGAAACAATTAATTCTTCATTATCTATTTCTAAAATACACCATCAGACTCCTTCAGTTCAAACACAAATAAAATGTTACACATGTCTGTCAGTGAAATGGGTAATCATCATCGTTGTTGTAATTTATACTGCATTCTGTTGTAAGTCTAATGCCTCATTTATTTATAAGGTTTTTTGGCTGGCATTATAAATAGCCTCTTTTAAATATTAAAAAAAAAAATCTAGCTCTTATTAAGCAAACTCACATACTTCCTGTCAACTCTTATAAAATGTTGATTTTAATTTGCATTGCACCTTTTTTGGTGAACAGGCAACATTTACATTTTATAAGTGTTACTGGCTCATTAAAACACACAAAATAATACTTTCCATTGATTCGTGTATGCAGATAAAAAAATCTGTTTAGCAGACTAATCTCAATCTCAAACTAAGAAAATCCATACAGAAAATTATTTGAAAACTGCTGGTGAACTTACACTAGGAGTAAGTCTGCTCAGCAACTAGTCTGATTTAAATATCAACCCTACCAATGCTGTTTTGGATCAGGGATAAGAATGGTTCAATGTTTTAATTATTAAAAAAGCATGGAATTGTCATAGTCCTACTCCACTGCAGCCAGTATCAGGTTACAAACCTCCGTGGTGTCTCTGGCACACTGCCTGGACTATTTACTGCTATTTGTAAATTAGACACTTGTGTAGGAATGTCAGTTTTAAATATCTTTGTTTAAATGAGCCTGATAAGAGATGACCAGATATACATTTTATGTGACCATTAAGTAATTGCATCACACACAACCAACTTGTGAATTTTACAGGACAGCTAATAACAACCTACAAGGTAGTTTGTGAATTCAACATTAAAAAGAATAAAGCCATCAAAAACAATAAAAAGTGTACTCCATAAAGCTGTAACAACAAAACCACCAAAAATAGTCAACTACCATCCATAACAAGAGCAATCTCTGAGCTCTCCATTTCTGAGAGTAATGGTGAGTCTTAGGGGCCCCTATCAATCCTGCTAATACAGCTCCAGCAATTATTTTCCATGCTCTACATCAGTAAGTTAAAATATGTTTCCAATGCCTAACATAGCAGTCATTAAAGTTTCCCCTGGTTCAATCAGCATAACTAATGAGGCCACATAATAACAGAATGCAATCTCTAATGAAAAGCCCAACAAAGTCTCCCTGCTACAATGCTGCTCGTGATTTAGTATTCTCAACTTGTCCATCCTCCATCTTTTACTCTGTGGATATTATCACCACTCAGAAAATTACATTTCAATGAACTTGTCAGGAAATAAGTAATAAATTAATCAGGCAGCATAAACCAATTACACTCATTTTCTGTGTGTTTTCTTCCAGGGCCCACGCACGAATGCAGTACTGAGCACACAGGTTATTCCTGCTGACTGCTCAGAAAGGCTGCAGGCTGTGAGCAGGAACGCTGCTGGAAGGAGGGGGAAAGGCATCTTTGCTCTGCTGAAGCCATCACAAGTACTGTTGATGCCAGAGGACATCCAGCACCAAAACACTGCTAATTTTTAATTTCTTTTTTTTTTCTTTTCCAGTCCAGGAACTTCGAAAAGTATTTACAAAATAACAAATGTGAAAACTTCCAGCATCTCAGCAGGTTTGCAAGCGTAGCCCTCTGTATTCCTTGTTGACAGTAGTGACAAAGAAAGGTGCCTACAAGACTTAAGTTGCTGTTAAGAATATTTCAGTATCACATTTGGGAGTACCCAAAGGCATTTATGCCAATATCTATGGCTAAACTGAGGGAACTGAGAGAGTACTTAATGGATCCCAACACTGTTTAGGCAGCACCCAGTTGTAAGGCAATTCCACTCTTCCCTCCAACTGCTAGAAAAACTTTTAATACTGATGCTGTTACTTCTAAACATGGGAAATGAGCAACAGTACCACGTGAAGTAGCAGTGAAGAGCTCCCATGCTAACAGGGACTGAACGATTCAAATTGGATGCCTCTTGCTCCAGGCTGTGTGAAAATTTGGGAAGAGCAGTGCACTCATTTAGCGCCTCTTGTTTAAGGCATGATGTCCATCTTCACAAGCAAGAGAACCAGAAAGATGATTTTTTTTTTTAACAAATAAAGCTCAGATGCTGAAGGCACACTGTCATGGCATAAAATTTCACAACACATTATTCAGATGCAAAATCTGAACAACACAGACTTCTGGTCCTATAGAAGTGAGCCCAGGTGACACAAAATGACACAGAAACTCATGGCTTGATAAGGAATGTTAGTCTACCCATTTACTGCCTTCAAAAAGATTTAGTCAGACTCAAAATAGATGCACTTTCAAATAAAAACTTTCTACCAACTGCTTTTGTTGATATATAATTAAGATTTTATGCATGCAAACACACTTTTTCCATGTATTAAATATTTCCATGAACTCTTAAACTTATGCAATCATCATACACCTGCCAGACTCTAGACCCTCACAGAGCACCAGCATTCTTTTTGTGAATATTGTCTGTGTTCTGTCTCAGCTGGGAAAAGATCCAAGTGGGTTAAGCTCTGAGAGCTCATTGTCATTGCCACTTCTTGAAGGTTGAATATTGTTTAACCTTTCCCCTACAGTCTGCATAAAATTCCTAGAGGGCAGTTTGAGACTCATACGGACAAATTAAAAGTGGGTTTTATTGAGACTGGAATAAAATAAATTGAAATAAAATAAAATATGTCATGATACATGTAACCTTATATTTGGCAAGAGGTAGTCCAAAAGCAGTAAAAAATTAATTTACAGCATTAAAAAAAAATTATCTTCCAAGCACTTTTGCCACCAAGCTAGCTGCCAAAGTAATATCCCCCCTTCACGACTTTTACAATTGTTTTCTTTATTTATCTTCACAGCAAACAGCTCCTACCAAGAAGTCATGTGCTCTCATACTCTTCCCTATATCAACTTATCAATTTCAAACTGCATTTATCTACCTTAACAGTTTCAGACCCTCCTGGTTTTTTTTCTTTTTTTTTTTTTTGCTTGCCCATTTTATGTTTTCTTCCTATGTCCTTTTTAAAAGGCAGAACCAAAGAAGCTCATATTTTCACAGCACTGGTCAAGGACATGAGAAACTGGACCACGCATACTTTTCACCTCCACTTCCAACAGCATGGAATAATGCTTACAAAACAGGATTATTTGAGCTTGCTCAGGTACTGACAGCAGTAAAAACGGGCAGCAGAATCACTGGCTGGCTTAGAGACAGGCTCTCCTGTGTTCTAGACTATGCCCATGGCACACTTTCTCCATGGCTCAGCTACATCAGACATTTGACATGTGTATTGTGTTGCCAGAAAAACACCACAAAAATAAAATGGAACAGGTAGTCCCATTGTGTTAATAGAAAAGAAAATGGATCAACAACACCCACACACCCTTACAAAGACTGGAGAGACAACCTCACCAGTCAGACCCGATGGGCCATGGTGACAGTGGCAGCATTTTCAGCTCTTTGCTGCTTTGCAGTAGGTTTTTCCCAACATGTTCTAACAGCAGCCAGCCCCGCAGCCCCAGCAGGATTTAGAGAAACTGTGCTGCTCAAACCTTTAACCCAGTTCACTGCAACCACAAGCAGGAAAGCCTTAGCAAGCCAATGGGTCTACTGCAGAGATAAAAAGTACTCACAAACCAGTACACTGTGCAGCACAAGTTCATTTTGCCATCCCTGGTTCATCTCCATGCTACAGTGCAACAGTCGTTTAAGTAAATCTCTTTTCCAGCCAGCTTCCATTTTCGTATGTTTAATTTCCTCGTATTATCCCAACTACATCACAAATGGTCATGCTAAATTATTTCTCCTCTTTTTCTTTTTTTCGTTCTGTACATTTTTATATACTTCAAAAACAGTGAGGTGGTTCTTGTGCCACATCCTTCCAGCCTCCAACAGAAAATATTTAAGTCTTTCAAATTTGTGCTTTGAGTCCATATTTCCAGCACCTGAAGTTTGTTTAGTTCACTGGCTTTCAGAGTGTAAGCATCCTGGTGTCAAATGCTCTATCTTACCTTCCAAAGGAGAACATAACTCCAGTTGCACTCACTTCAGAGTTTTTCTATTCTGGGAAACAAAGCAAAACAAACAAAAACAAACAAATGCACCATTTTCCCCAGTTGCCCTTAATTTGACTTCACTATGGTCCACATTAACAGAAACAGCAGCTAAACTGTCTTTGAAACTTTATTCACCATAGCCAGAAAAAAAGAAGGAAAAAAAGACTGGTGAAATGCCTTTAAAACATGCTTTAATCTAGCTGGAATGCCATAAATTGCTTCCAGATGTGCTCCATACAAAAGTCAATCATAGCTATTTATACTGACACTCTACAGTCCAAACAATCTGAATCCAAATGCCATGTCTCTGCTACAATAAAGCTATAAATGTCAGTCTTGTTGAATCTGGAGAGGTGTTGAAGAGTTCATGCTAGTTTGCTTTCTGGGCTATTTGTTAGCCAGCAATTATTTTTAAAAAAGGAGGAAAAAAAAAGGGGGGGGAAAAAAAGAAAGGAAACAAAAAGAAACTTTTAAAATGGGTCCTTTCCTTGCTGAACTGTTCTTAAAGCACACCTGACACCTTCCAATCATGACCTTGAAAGTGCCACAGGTTACAAGTTGAAATTCATTTCATAAGTTAGAAAAATGTAGTGCTTAGGCTCTGAGCCAAGAATAACTGAAGGGCTTGGCAAGGCTCCCATGCCCTCCCCTAGAACGAACACACACGTAGTACACCTGGGACTAAATGAACTGAAGTACAGTAAAATGACACACTGACTGCAATAATACTTCTATTCAAAAATCTTCCAGGGTATTGGGGGAAAGAAAATAATTCTTGCTGTACAGAAAAAAAAAAAGTTTGGAAACTGTACCCTCATCTGTTGTTTTGCATGCAACACACAGTCATTGGAATCAAAGTAGTCTTCTCACCTGGGAAAGCTGAATAACCAGCATTTAGATGAAGAAGATGACCTATGGAGTTATTCTACACTGTTTAAGGAAAATATATTATTTTTGTGTAGTCTCCACTGAATTTTCTTGTTCATTTTTATAGACTTCATTATGATGCTTTTCCCTCCCTTGCAAAAGTGCACCTGCAGTTCAATTTATGCATAAATGTACAGAGTTTTAATTCTGGATGTTTGTGAGTAAAAAACAACAGGGAATTTTCTTATCATTGCTTGCAGTTTGGGGAATTAAAGCATTTCAGAAAAATCACAACATGTAATGTCTTTAGTCTTCAGATTCCTGCCTTTTTATTTCCCTTGATGTTTGCCTCCTACTCCAAAGATTTCCTCTGTCTTCCCTCAGATCCTTACCTTTTCCAAGTCCAGAAGACCATCCCTAAAATGGAACTGAAGAACATTCCTTCCTCCCAGGTTAAGCTGTAGCATGGACTGTCATTTTTAACCACACAGGTTGAGAGAAAAACGCAGAAAATGCACACTGAAATGATTAAACTTGGGTCTAAAGCTTCCAGAGAAGGGAAGCAAATTGTAAAAGATACAGTATTTTGAGATTTAAACTGTGCGTGCGCACACACACACACACACACATATATGTATATACATTGAATACTTTAGAACAAGATTTGTGCTCTCAGTTCAACTTACTGGAAAACTTCAGTTTTTAATAACTCTCTTCAGTCAGAGGTTATACAAATGACTACAGAAGCAGCAAACATAATACCTGTATTTAAGAACAGGGGAGGAACCTATCTAGTGAACTACTTGAGTTATCAGCCCAAACTTTAGGCAAGGTTTTGTAACCTATTTTGAAGGAATGTAATTTCTATGTAATTGCAAGGGGTCGGAGGATATAAAAGCAACAGAGAGGCAGAAAGGCTATTCAAGTTAAAAGACAATTCTGGCAGAAGAAGAAATGATTAGGACTAAGAATGGAATTCACAGGCACGTGCCTAACCATGAGGAGGGCGAGATGCCCCAGCCACTGTCCCGTGGGAATGGGATGGAGGAAAGCCCTACCACATGGGAGGTTGAGCAATTCACATGACTTCAGTATCCTGCAACAGCAGGGGATGAAACTTGGTGATGCACAAGCTGCCTTCCTCCCCCTGTATCAGCCTACATCTGTGTGTCTGTCTTTACTCCTAGCTCCTATCAGACAGTGAGAAGTTTTCATTGCATTGGTTCTCCAGATAAAGACATTTAAGTCTTGCAAGAAAAGCTTGGGGGCTGCTAAGGCCATAAATAGAGGGCATTAATACAATTTTTCAGTGACATCTCTCTATCAGTGAATTTCTTCCTTTTCTTCTACCCCAGTAGTGATACCAACCTTCAAAAAGTTTCTCCCTCCATGAACTTTACTACACAAAACACCATGTTATTGTACATCCTCATACTATCAAAATTTATGCAGAAAGTCCTTCTTACATCCTATGTCACTGTAAAGGCCTACCACACTGTCTCTGAACATGCCACGGTCTCTCTGAAAAGTCTGACCACACATTTTTAACATTTAAAGACAAATGCACACCCAGAAGGAGTAACTAATTTATTCTGTGTCCGTAATCCTTACTGCATTCTCTCCACCAAAGCACAGTGTTCTCCCCTCAAATGTGCATTAAGTTTCCCATTTAGATACCAAACCTTCTGAATCTAGGACTTCTCAAGGAGCACCAGCCCCACTCTGGGATACAACAAAGTAAAGTAACTATGACAATAATAATAACTAACACTAATCACTATTGCTGGCTTTGAACTCTACGAATCTGTTCTGCTTTTGCAGCTGTGCTGTTTCTTCTGAGGCACCAGTGGTGCTGCCAGCAGCCTAAATGTTAGTATTAATTCAACCCATCCTTCCCATCCAACAAAAAGTACCATATCTCCAGATCTGCATAGCTTCTGCATTTGTGATGGCTGACCCCCAAAAAGAGCTAGAAGGAGAACAAAAGTCACTAAAGTTACCAAAATACACAATATAGCTACTGTTTCAAACAAACAGATTTGAAGCCAATATAATTTCTAACAGTATCATCCAATATTTTATTTGCTTTAAATTTGTCATCCTTTGTTGGAAACAATAAGCTTTCCAAAAAAACCCAAAAAAGCAAACAAAAAACCCCAAATTTGGAAAAAAAAAAAAGCAAAAAGAAAAAGGAAAAAAAAATCTCAAATTGAAACAAAAAAAAATCAAAAATTAAAAGATAGAGAGAAAAAAATCCCTCACTTTATGTTTGAAATTATTTACTACAACTTTAAAAGTAACAAATGAAGCACTTGAGTCTCAGATGTGTAACCAGTAGGGAGTTGGCTCGATGCGTCAGTTTTTACACCTCTTGCAGTTAAATCAGAGATCCAAATGCAAAATCTAGCACTCAGTGGTGAACTTATAACACTCCCTGGAGGAGTGTGTCCATAAACCATTCACTGGATTACACTCATCCATACAATACTTTATTTTATAAATCCACTCCCCACCAAAAAAAGAAGTAAAAAGGGAAGAAAGGGGAAAAAAAAAAAGAAAAAAGCTTAACTAAGGTGAAGTTAAGGTTGCACAAACTATAGATCATTTTTGTCATCACATGTCTAAATCTCTGCTTTCCTTTTTGCGATTTCATTAGTACAACTTTCCGGTGTTTTTATCTCAAATGGATTTGTTTCTCCAAATTTGTGTCTTGGCCAGAAAAGGGATCCAAAAACACCCAAGGACATATGTGGCACAGCCACGCGTGGTGCGGGAGCACTCCCAGGCCTTTGGAGTACGCTCAGCAGAGCTAAAACACTTTCAAAAACTGCTGCGCTGACTTTTCTGTGGAATGTCCTTAGTGACAGTTTTCTGGGAGTTTCACATTACTCCTCATGTTCTTATGAGTCTTCCAGACATTAAGTCTTTCGCAATGTATTTCATAGAGTCATGGAATCATTAAGGTTGGAAAAGACCTCTAAGACCATCGAGTCCAACTATTAACCCAGCACTGCCAAGCCCACTACTAAATCGCGTCCCTATGTGCCACATTTAGACATCTCTTAAATACCTCTAGGCTGGGTGATTCAGCCACCACACTAGGCAACGTGCTCCAATGCTTGACAATCCTCTCTGTAAAGAAATTTTCCTTAATATCCAACCTAAACCTCCCCTGGTACAACTTGAGGCCGTTTCCTCTTGGTCCATTGCTTGCTGCTTGGGAGAAGAGACCAACTCCCACCTGGCTACAACCTCTCTTCAGGTAGTTATAGAGAGTGGTAACACCTCTCCTGAGCCTCCTTTTCTCCAGGCAAAACAACCCCTGTGCTCTTCCAGCTGCTCCTTATAAGAGTTATGCTCTAGAACCTTCATCAGCTTCCTTCTCTTCTCTGAACGTGGTCCAGCTCCCGGAGCATGTATGTAAACGTGTGCACACGCTGTATGTGTGCTCACATGCATGTACACGACCATACACACACACACACGAACATACACACAGTCTGGGGCTAAAACTAGAATGGATAAAGATCAGTGCAGCTCCACTGAATTCAAAGGAATCTCCACCAGAGGACAAAATCTGAGGACAGTGAACCTGCCTGAGGGCCTACTGACTATTACAAAGTTGACAGAATGTAATAAATGTGAAGATTGCTGAGGTCCTTCATTAATAAAACAAATAAAGCACATGCACTTAGAAAGAGTGGGAGTTTTGTTCCAGTGACTACCATTCTCTTCACTGACTATCTAACACACAGCTCCCACTGTCAGCTCCTTCCATGTCTCTTGTTTTATTAAAATTGCAGAATGGGTGGCTTCTGAGACTTAATAATAGTGTTGACTAGACAGCCTCCACCAACCATAACTTTTTTATCTTTTGGAATATGACAGTTATCCAGATTTCTATATTTACTATAATTTCTCAGCTATGCCTGCATGGATTTATCATGCTCCAGGAAAGCTTCCTTTGATTCTCTACCAGTTGTAAACCACAGTCTAAAAACAAGCACAGTTCTTAAAATGCGCATTAAGTTCTTGAGGTTTTTTTTAGTTGTCTTATAAAGTGACATTATTGAAATAAATATTTCAAACTTTGAAATTTTGAAAACTTGCCATAATGCTCACCTCCCCCAATTCAATTCAAACATAAAATGGAGTTCCACTTCCAGTGGTTCAAGTTCATGAAAAATTAAAATAAACAAAAAACTCATGTTGTTTTGGAATGTCCAGCTAGCACAGATCCATTTCTTGCTGCAGTGGAGATGGGACCAGCAGCAAGATCAGCTCACCTGCAGCTTCACCTTCTGCTTTAGCTCTGACCAACTCCAAAGAGTGGGTCAAACCAACAGTATTATCAATGTCAATTAGAGCCATTGCACGACCCCACACCAAGGATGGATGTGCTCTGAGAATATGCAAAACTAGCTAACAACTCAATTAGACAGTACATGCAATTATGCCCTCAAGTGTTATGAAACTGAAAAGCCTTTTTGGATATAAAATACATTGGGAATCTTAATGTTATGGTTATAAGACAACAGAACATTACTTATGCTGCATTGTATCTAGTCCTTGAATGCAGCTCCCCCACTTCCTGATGTAAGATTTTCATTAGCCATGATACAGCTGACCGGGAAAGCCAAGCCAGAGAACCAAACCCACTCAAAGACACAGCCACATTAATAAGTTGACAGCACATGCTGTAAAATACAACTGTGGGCCTCTTATGTGAGTCACAACCAATAACTTTTACAGCAGGACAGTCAATAAAGAATAACCACCACCCCAAAAGAGTGTCTTGGTGAGCAATAACAGGTAATGGTTTGTTCATCTGTTTGCCAGCCAAGCTCTAGAGAATAATTTTCTCCAATTACACTGCTCTCACGCATTGTGCCATACTTCAGTGACCACATCTCCGTGTCAACGTTTTTTAATTCTTTTATCTCCCCTAATCTGCTTTAAAGAGCTACCCTAAGTCTTTGCTTACATCATTCTGCTGAATTCCATTACCATGGAAAAACATCCACCCCTATTAATTTTTTCAGTGCATTTTGTGGTATGTTACTGCTTTTTTTAAAATCAACTAATAAAATCATATCAGAGAGTTTTTCAGTGCAGCCTAAGCAAACACTGGCGTGTGACCACAATGAGGTATAGTACAGTATGCAAGAGAATTCAGAGGCTGAAATAAGAATACAATTTCCCATGAGAGAGGTCTGTGTTCAAGCCATTTAACTTTAAAACTAGTTCAATATTTGAACAAGACACTATTTTATTCCCATTCAAAGTTTAAACACAGATCACTTCGAAATCAATCATAAATTCAAACCTCTTTATTTTAGAAACTGTTTCAATATTTAAAAGCCTTTTCTCTCTTTAATGTAACCGCACCTTCAAGGCTGCAGAAGCAGAACTGACTTTGAGATCCTTAAGAGCAATGCTATTTTCCTGCCAATACATACAAAAGGCAGTTCTAGGAAAAAGAAAAAACCCACAAAGGCGAGGCTGTGCTTTGCTTCAGAGTTTAAGAACAAAGTCTGGACAAAGAACACACAGCCTAGTCTTCAGCCCAAACTAAAGTAAATGAACTTGGTTTGGGTGCTTTTCAGGGCACACCACCATAATTTCTTGTTACTGCACTGCTTTTGTCCTCACCTGGGTGTAAGGAAAAACCAGATGAGTGGGGTCAGTGTAGGAAAAAACAACCCTCCTCTAGGATGGTACAGAGGGAGAAATCTGCAGTTCAGAAGGAGGATGCAGAGCCCATTGGGTCACTGTCCCCACCTAGCTGTGCTTGTCCTGCTGCCTCAGAAGGCTCACAGCCCTGCTGAGGGAGCAGAAATGGACGGCTCCAGCTCTGCGACACAGAAAAAATATTTCAGCCTGGTGAAATAGCAACATTTCACACCCATATATCATTTCAATGTGATGATCTTAAGTTTTCCTGGGGGTGGATGTTACATTTGCTTGTTTTTAAACCTTAAAACTCATTCTTCAGATGGGCATCTTATCACAGAGAGTCAGTGATGGAGAGGTGAAACCAGGCGAGTTCCTGAACTGCGTCAGTGCCAGCTCCTTGGAACGTGCCACTCTCATCCAACTAATTTCAGTACCAATTTGTTTCTAAAAATTATCTTTTGTGCCCTCATCTTTATACAAAGCTCTTTTTCACAAGCCTAGAGCATACAGCTCAACACAAATGTAACAGCACAAAAATACCAAGTAGAAAAGACAAACTGATTGTTCTAAAGCAAAGAGTCTTACTAAACTCAGGGTTGCCCTGCTCTGGTTTCTGGTCAACTACAGTCTTCACTATCAAGTTAAAAGATGCCTTTAAAAAGGATTAAGCATCTGTACTATTAAGAGACCACAGAACAGGAGCAAGGATTAGGTTGTGTCTTTGTGATATCAATGCACTTAACCACCTATGGCTTTGTATGAACCCAGGAAGTATTACTGGGCTGTATATATAGCAACGTGATAAACCTGGCTGCATGGGTAGTCATGCTGCTGCACTAGCATCTGAATGTCACCTTTCCCAGGAGAGGGCAGCTGTCATACATAACCATCTCTCCTTAATTGAAAAATGAGGGGTCCCTATTTCCAGGAAGCCATAGGCCAAGAGCATTAGGCAATAAATGAGCTTTACTTTTTACGTACCTCCAAATAAAAAGAAATCAGTTGTAATCAACACAGCATTAACATACTGTCCTGTAATATTTCACATAAAACATGTCACTGAAAACTCAGTATTGAGCAGGAAGGAATTTGATGAATCAAGTAGATGAAGCCAAGATGTAGTTATTAGATGCATTACATCTTTAGCACATCATCTGTAAAAATGTCCAGGGTAAACTAACGCTCCAGGGGAAACCTGACCTTTAAGAGGCTCCCTAATACTACATCTAAATTAATGTCAGTGACAGGCACTTCAATCTAAAATAGCAGGGTTCTTTCGTTCTATCTACACTATCTATTCATCCATTTATTTGTGTGTAAATGTGTGTGTGCATAAATGGATTTGTGTCATTCTGGCACTGGGGGAGTGGGTGGGGGACAAAAAGAGCTCATAGATTTTATTTTTTCTTATTATTTCTCTTCCTTACTACTCCTATGCGTATTGTTAGTTTTGCAGGATTCATTCAGAATCCTTTTAGCATAAAGAAGGGTATGAAAATTATTTTTTATAGTAACTAAATATACTTCTCCAAAGAGGTATCAACCTTGCAAAATAAACATGCTTGGACTAGAGCAGGATGGAACTCTTGCAGCAATCAATATAACAAGTAACTCTGAATTTGTTTTAAAGAGCTGGGCTGGGCTCTGACATGACTGGTGGTCAAGATAAAAATCATAATTGAGATCAGTTTTGCTGTTTCAAAACAAAGCACTGAAAATAAATTCAGTAGAAGATGCATTTCTGCCTTGGAGGAAAAGAAACAAATGAACAATATGCAGCAAAATACTGATTACAGAATAATTTCATGGCTGTTAGTCGAATCAGTGCTAACTGTGGTGGTCAGACCTTCCCTCACTTCTGTTTTTCATTCCATTTTGGAGACAGGTCCTCTGTCCTTCCACTTCAACAGCATAATGGTGTTTTCAAGAGATATGTCTTCATGCAATAGAAGCTGAAATTCATTCCTTGATGCAAAGGATTTACACACTGCTCTGAAATGAGGACAACTGCATCAGCTAAATCCTAGTGAAGTAAAATTGTTAAGTCCTTTCACATTTTGTTGATCAAGAACCCTTTTATTGGAACATTTTTCCTTTCAAACCTCAGTTCAGTAATAAACTATCCTCTAATTGGTCTTTATGCTATGAAGAGCTACCTTGCATTTTAGTTACTTTATGTGTGGTTATATTTTCTTACAAAGACACAATTGATCAGGAATTACCACAATCCCACACAGAGAAGTAGCCCTAGAAGCAGTGAGTGCATAAAACATTAATGTCAGTAATGCAGACATGACAAGTTTCAAGTCTCCTTTCAGCCAAACAATCTGCCTCTTTCATACTAACAGCACCGTTCAGCCATGGGCTACATAAACAATGTCAAACCTGGTTTCAATATAAAGTGAGCACATTAATGTTCCCACTAATATACATTTCCAAGTAACCACTCCATTAGATTGCTTAGTTCAAACTGCATGACATATCCCATAACGTATCAGCCAGTTCAGATTCACAAGCTCAGAAGATACAGATATTCTAAGTATTAAAAAAAAAACAACTTTCTTGTGTGTGTACTCAAGAGCCCTGCTAATACAAAAACTCCCATGAGGCTCTCAAGAAAACATGCCTGGTGGAACACAGCCTTCCTCTGTTCAGTAAGGTTTTTTTAGGTTTTTGCTTTTTTTATTTTTGGATGATGGTCTTACTTCTTCACAGAGATTAAGTAAATGGACACAAAAATAAAGAGGTGTTGTTCAGAGTAGATAATCCTTTATGTAATCTCAGATAATGTATCTAAGACCAGTGGATCCAGTGATGTCTCGCTTTAAGCCATCCCAAAAGCAAGCCAGTTGAGTGGCTAAAATGTTTAATGTACATGATGTAGAAATTCCCTGATTTAGCTCACTACAGATGCTCTGATTATAAAGCAAGACCCTACTCCAGATACATGAACTTTGTCCTTTCCCTCACACCTGGTAACAGCACAGCAGCATCAGTCTGAGGATAGATGGACATGAGAAACCCCCCCTCTGCAAGGCAACCTTGTGTGAGCCTCCTTAACAAGCCCATGGTCCCACAAAGCACAGCGCACACGCTGTACAGCAGCGTGCTACAGACAACATTACTGTGGCTTCCCATGTCAGCCCGGGTTATAGGGTGGTTTATTATGGGCTGGGGACCAATATCCTAGGAGCTCACACTTCCAATTTTCACGTTCAGCAGCTGGAAAGGCAAATATCCTCAGCCAGAAAGTTCATTAACCTAGAGATTTTCCATGGCCAGATTTCTTCAGTATTGCAGTAAGATGCAATTTTACATTTGGGTTATGGTGTTTTGAAGTATTTAATGTAGCTGGAAGCCAACAAATACCAGCTAACCTTATCCCTGAGTTTGATAGTGTGTTGTGAAAAATATAGCCACTTTGAAATAACATAACTTTAAAACTGTTTATGCTTAACACGGTGAAATTAAACACACTGAGTCAGACATGCTAACTTTTCTATGTTGTTGAGTAACACTTAATACCTTAAAGAAGTGAGAAACAGGAAAGAGACTCAAGGATTTAGAGAGCAGCAGGAAATTTCCATAAAGTCATCTGATTTCTCAGAAGGAAAAGAATGAAAGTTGAAAGTGAAATTGAATTAATCCTAGAAATATGTAATTCATGCCCCCCACTAATCAGACTATGGGGAGCACTGAGCACAGATAGAGGAAGGTCCACTCAATCTTAAAATGAAAAATACCCATTCTAAAGTCCTCTGACTCTTCCAGGTTCACTAAACTTGGCCCAGAATACATAAGTCTAGACTGGCACTGATCTCATAGGGCACATCCTCAGAAGGTGTAAATCCAAGCAACTCCACTGACTTCAAAAGTCTGTCAAGTCTCTTGCTCCAGATGTTTGTGTGCAGTCATGAATTCCTGATCTCAGAATACTTTAACACACCTAAAAGATCAGCAAAGGCTAAAGGTTTTGCACTTGTTGTTAAGTAAACAATCACTTAATATGCCAAATAAAATTAATAGCTGAAAATATTCTACATATTCTGATCAGCAGCTGATATTTATCCCATACATTCAGGTTCAAAGTAATTTTGCTTCAAAGCTCACTTTTAACTTCAGCCAGCTTCCACTGTCAAGTTTCCAGGATAAAGTTCAATAAGGTTTACTTTCTAGTAAGAGTTAAGCCATTAACCTATACCACACACTTTTTCACGTACAGTGTGCTTACTGAAATGCAAGTCTTCAGAATACTGTAGTATATCTGTCAAAAGAAGGTGTGGCACAAAAACCCCAGTCAGGGCTATTTCAACCATTCAAGAGTCCAATTACTTATACTATGTTAGACCTTCCACCTCCATGGATGTAAAGCTGTTTACACTCAGGCAGCCAGGGTTGCACAGATAGGGTTGTACATCGTGAATTATTTTGTCAAAATACAGTGTTTCAAACATAATTACTAGAAGAGAAGTAACATGTAGGCTTGCAGCCTCAAGTGCAATTTCCTGGCTACTAAAATGGTGCAGGCTTCTG
This sequence comes from Catharus ustulatus, assembly GCF_009819885.2. Lineage (NCBI taxonomy): Eukaryota > Metazoa > Chordata > Aves > Passeriformes > Turdidae > Catharus > Catharus ustulatus. Next base: position 40,247,882 of record NC_046221.1, on the reverse strand, counting down.
GATTAACACATGAGCAATTCCAATTAAAAGTGATGCAAGTCCACTAACATTGGGTCTGAGTAATATCCCCTCATACACAGGATCCCCTGAAACTGGAAATAGAATAAATTAACATGGAATAAATTCACTTGCAACATTTAGCATACAAGTGAAGATGCTACCAATTAGCTGTCTGTGTAACCCATTTTTGAAGATAGTATCTACTTTTTCTTTCCTTCTCCGATTAGATAAATGAGCATGTCCTGCAAGACCTTCTAAATACGCTGGAGAAATATGCATTCTATAAGACGCCGAGAAATAGGATTCAAAGGTCCTTACCACGCTCCAGTCTCTCTGCAGAGTTAGAAAAGAGAACACCAACCTGAAATAGAGCTGTTAGAAATTGTTCTTCCTACAAATTCCTCCATCTCAAGAGAAGCAGCATTTCAGGTGCTTTCTGCCTGTACAATGAATACTGAATTTTCCATTGCCACCATCAATTGATTTGATCAATACTATCAATTTGATCAATACTATCCATGCGCACAGTAAGCTGGTGGGACCTCAAATCATCATGGACTTAGTGAAAAGACAAATCAAAGTGCTGGATATACTATTTTTCACAAAGTCAGGAAATAAGATTTGTGCAAGAGGAAGAAAAATGAGATACTACATCTTGACACATTGCTGAGTGGGATACAGAGTCAAATGCTGGGGAACTTGGGAGGTCTTGCCAAAGAATTGTTGTGCTACCTATCAGGAAGGTGATTCTCCCAGAAAGGTATAGAAAGAAAGTGAAATGCACAAGTATAAACAGGTATGAGGATTCAAAACCTGCTACTTAGCCATGATCCACTAATAACTGAGCAATGTTATTGCCTTACTTCTTAATATTTTATTGGAGACCGTTTCCTCGAAATGGTATTGTTACAACCTTGCAGTTCATTATTTCAACAGACAATTTTTAAAAGACACCTACTGTCATAATCTTTTCTCTGGCTTTGGTCATTTAAATCTAGCATTGTGGGTTTCCCTGCCATACATACCACTCTAAGCAGCATCATACAATCTTCTGCTACTCCACTTGGATATTTAGGGGATCCACAGGAAGGAATAATCTGTTTTACCTAACCCATAGTGCAATTGATGCCACTTGGGTGGCTGACAGAGAGCTCACTCTCAATTTGCATCATGATTTCTTCCCTGCCAAAATGCCACTGCTGAGGTGCCACCAGCAATGCGTGTTGTGTAATCGAGACCACCGTGCTCGGGGCAGGCAGAGAACTGAAGGCTCCTCTGTGCCATGCAGACATGCCTACACTTGGAGAGGCAAAGCTGACTGAAAGCTGCTTGAGCCACTTCCCTGTGAATTATTTTTACTTCTGCGGCTTGACTCCTTCATTTCCTTTCCCTCTCTTTTCAAGTTGATGCTGTAACACGGTCACGCTGCAGAAATCTCAGTCGGTACAATATTCTGTGGAGTCACACGGCCCCTCCGATATTTAGGAGACTGCTCCTGATTCATCAAGGCTTCCCTGATGCCTTACAACATCTTGGCGAGGTCACAGGGTGCAGGCTGCAATTTCCTTCGCCTTTTTATTTGTATTAATCAGGAGTTTGGGGGCTGTGTATCCCTGTGTTTCCTGGCCGGCTCCAGGCATCACTGCATCACAGCGGCACCTGGTGGGATGGGGCAGGGCTGGAATATGCCGCTGCCCACCCCGCAGCCCCAGACACCCACAACAAACCCACAAGCAGCACTGTTTTGCTCTGGCAGGTCTTCCTAACATCTGTTGCTGTGAAAAGTTCAAAATTAATATCGCTGAACCCTACCCTGGTATGCGCTAAAGAGATGCAAAATGCTGGATGGGGAGCAGACTGAATGGTAAGCCACATCTTAGAAACAGCCTGCAACCCGAGGGATCCGGGAGATGCTGCACACAGCACCAAAAGGAAAAAATAATCTGATAAATAACTCATCTCTAAGGCCTCTCAAGTTTTGATTCATTAGCCATCATTAAAAATTTATAAAAGTATATTAGAAGTAAAGCTCAGTTCAGCCACCCACATGTATTCTAGCAGCCGTGTGACACATTGAGCCCTTTTCTTTTGATTACTGCCTTCAATCTCATAATTTTTATTTTATGGGACGCAAAGCATCAAATTCAGCTTCAGAAATACAATGTTCAAAATATAGTGGCCAATAAATGTTTCATCTTTTTCACAAACTAGACCTTAAAGAGCTTCAGTTATTTATTTTTATAGCAGCAGCATACATAAGTGTATGACACAGTAAAGGATACTGATCTCTGAAGACCTCAGATTATCTTAAACTCCAGAAAATCAATATCAAATCCTGTGTTTACGGTACTTTTCATTATTTATTTTAGAGCCTAAGGAAGTGGACAGTGGAGACTGCCAGTTTTGTAGAAAAAGAACCTAGCAAAGTTGCAGTCAGATTTATAGGTCAAACACTACATTACAAAAGAAACCATTTACCCCCAAGAGCCGAAATCACTGCTGTTCACCATAAGCAGAGCACTTTAATAAAAGCCTGCAGAGTGTTGCTAAACCTCCATCTAATTTACTTCAGTCCTGACACGCTGGCCGACGCAGAGCCTGTGCAAGGTGTGTAAGGGCTCCCACACAGGTACAGCTGCCTTTGAGAGGCACTGGGGCTTGTGGAGTGCAGTTGGAGCTGAGGGCATTCTGCGATCTCCAGATGCTCACACGCCTCAGCATCGATGCAGATGAACACCAGGCATGCCAGATTGTGCCCGCTGCTTTCAAGACTACCAGTTCTTGATCAATTTTTCGAAAGTGCAAGTCCACGACGCACATGAGAAGAGGGGGGAAAAGGAAAGAAAGAAAAAGTTTAGAGAGTTTTAATCCTTAAAAACACTTGGATGGAGGGAACATTCAAAGCCAGAAATCAGGATTTTTATCTCTTAAAAAATCCGCTCTTTTCATTGTGGTTGCTAACTGAAGAAAACTACTAAGTTAGATCTACATTAAGTATAACTTTAAATCTCAAATTAACTTAAGTAGGTTGATAAAGAACAGGAAGAAATAAAGTCTTAAGGAGTGCACAAATTAACCTACAGAAGTGCTAGTTTAAAATGCAGAAAAAGGTCATTAAAGTAAAAAGGAGCTTTTACTGTCTCTGACTGTACTCAACATACATTTAGAATCAACCTCTCACTGCTGTAATGATTCTAACACCATTCTCCTGTATCTGAAATAAAAAAATGTAAAAGATAGTTCTGATTATAAGCACCTCTCTTTTTCCCTTGATTCTTCATACAAACATTAAAATGTTACAGAAAAATAGTGTTGCTACTATATAAAATAACTGCATAGTCTTTATATTAAATACTATGATCTGTTCTTGTGATAAGCAGAAGGTATAGATATGAAGAATTGTTAGAATAATTGCAGGCACTGGAAGAGTCCTGCAGGGTAGGAACTAGAAACACTGACAGGAATCCTTTTAGCTTAAAGATGAGATACTAAAAGAAGGCATGTTTGAGGCTTACATGAGACATTAGACATTCCTATTTATAACATAAAATTAATTTGTGGAATGCACTGCTACCACAGCACACTGACATCAAAAGCGCAGCAAAATTCAGATTAGGTTCAGACAGATAACATGAAAATGAAGCGCTGCACCAGAGCAGGTTGAGGAAACATGAAGGATTTAAGGACACAGCACTGACCAAAATCTACTGACAGGATTTTTTTAAAAACCTACAACTTTCACATAATATGAAAGACATTTTAAAGTTTATTTTAGGGTTTTATGCACTTTTTTCTGAAAAACTCATTTCCAGCCTGTCTCAAGAGAAAGGACAGCTTCTTAGATGGACCACTGGTTTGATCTGGTATGGCAAGCCCTATATTCTTATGTTCCTACCAGATAATCTACAGTAATTTGAGTGACAATGGATGGGTATCCATCCTAGGGAAAAAAATATTCTATCACTTTATTTCTCAGTGCACTGAACTGAATTATGTTAGGTTAAGTGTTGTCACACTGAATAATCTCAGGTTGTATCACATGTCCAAAGACACAACTCAGTGTAATGTGTAGGACAGTGCAATCAAATTTGCTACCAATGTGAACTCGGGGGAGGGGGTGAGAGGAATAAAAACTTGAAGTCTAGTGAAACTTACAGTACCCACTAAGTAGTAAAAAAAATGTTAAAATATTTTAATTCAAAATGCTGTCCACCTCAGAAATTGCTCGAAGATATAAAATACTTTTCTTTCCTCTTTCTGACTCTCCTCAGCCTAACTTCATATAATCACAAACTGCGTCTAATGCCAAAGAAATTCAAAGGCATCTCTCAATAAAACAGTTGGGAGGGTACAAGTAAACTGAAGACCCCTTAACTTCTTGGAAAAACAATCATAATAGGTAAATGTTACAAATTCATTGCACTGAATTAAAGTATTTTATTTTGCCTATTAAGCACAAGAAGAAGCTCCCACAAGAGTCAGAAGTGAGAGTCTCAAGATTTCCCCACTCTTTGGAAGCTCAGGCTTGGTTTCTAACTTAGCTCATTCCACAGAAAAGATGGGATAATCTGCCTCAGCTGTTTCTGAGATTGCCATAATTTTTAACTGAATACGAAACAGGAAAAGAGAAGACCCACATGCCTACAACCCACATCACCATGCTCAAATGTTCATCCCTTCACATGAATGATTCTGTTTGCTATTCATGCTCCTTCTTCTTATGGCTACAAATTACAATTTTGAATAATTTTGTAAAGCACGTTTTGCAAAACAGCCACCTTTGCAGAGCTCTCAATTTAAGTATGACAACCATAGGCAAAAACCTCCCACCAAAACCCCCCATACTCCATTTAGAAAATGTAATTTATTTAGATGAACTCTTTCATGCCTAACCAAAGTCCTTGGCTATGTATAGTGGCTTTAACTGCACATATTTCCAAACAAAAGCTGAGCAGGACATGAGCAGAGGACACTTCTGCACATGAAGGAACCCTGTCTTGAGTACTACTCAACACAGACATCCCAACCACTGTCCCCCTGCCAGGACAGCCCTGATGACAGGCAGTCCCCAGCATGATGGGTAAGTGGCCATGGGTGCCAGAAAGGGAAGCCTGTGTAAACCACTGCCTCTTTCCAGGGGATTATGTGCAGACAGCTACTCACATCTGGGAGCTCGCAGAACTGAGACCTGGGTCTGTATTTTAGTGTTTGCTTTTCAAATCATGCATTTAAAACAAGAATTTGAGGACTCCATTAAATAAAAGGCTTTTTACCATCTCCTACAGCCCCATAGCTACCAGGTCTCAGCAATGAGATTTTTTCATTTGACTTTTCATGTGTGTACACAGAGATTCTCCAAAAAACATCTTGAGATTTGATGTCTGACAGCTCCACTTGCTTTGAGAATCCTCATACCACACACAAGAGGGTTTGATTTTAAAATAATAGCTCCTTATTATTATCACATTCTAGAAGATTTTATTGCAGGATTAATGATGTTTATGTGGCTCTTTCGTTACCTTCTAAGAACAACAGGTCAATACTAGTTCACAGAGGGAGTGTCAAGAATTCCTTTCAAGGTATAATTCAGCAGCCACCATGACTTGTCCCATTTTCTGCCATGGCAGTACTGCCATTTTGACCATCTCTACACTGCTTTTGCTCTGCAATGCTGCAAGTAGTTCACACACAAACAACAAAATGTTGCTGGCACCATCTGCTCCTTGGAAACCTGCCAATCAGCATCCAAACCACTGAGAGGAGCTTGTGTTGGGATTTACTTTGCATCCATCCTTTCTGGAGGTTTGGCTTTTGCTGCTGTCTCCAGTAGCCCTACCAGCAGCTGTAGAGAGAGCTTTGATCCATTTGTGGAAAAATCTGCAATCTAGTAACAATTTCCATCATACTCATTGAGATGACCTTGTCCCGTCAGTTTACAGCACAAGTACATCGCTGGGTCTGCAATGACCCAAAGTCATGGAACATTTTGTCCTCAATACTTACAGTCAACCTGAACATTGTGAAAACAAGGAGCATAAATGAAAGGTGTATTTTGCCAGTGACTGAAATTCAGCCACTTTTGAAAAGGGCAGAGCAGATCCTAAACACTCAGCACCCATCATTAGTGTTTCAGAGATGAAGTGGGGGCTGTAGTATATGACTTTCATAATTGACAGTAAATAGACAGGAAGCTCACAAAGGACCATTTTCACCAAATGTGGTCCACATGCTAGAGGTAACAAGCCTTCTTATAAAAATGTTACAGGATTTAGATGTTAAGATATCTCAATACTGGAAGGGGAAAAAAAAAAAAAAAAAAGGAAAGAAAGAAAGACGGTAAAGAAAAGAAAAATGGGGCAGTGTGCCATAAAGCTACCCAGAAAGAAAAAAAGAAAATCTTCCATAAATTCCATACTGACACTGCTAACATTTACCTGAAATGCAGTTTATTAATTTATCATAATCAATAATAACTGGTTTATGATATCATGAATGCACAGTTCATCTCATTTATACTTATTTGTAATTTATGCACACCAAGCATCATTTTGTTCTACTATTTTTCATACCACAGCTTGTTCAGGTTTTTTTACTACAATTGATATTGCTTTGCTAATTCTTCTGTGAGTCTCTATTTACTGTAGCTCTTGGCTGCCTGTGTACTATGGCAGCAGGCACTGGCTTCAGTGCTGTGACATATCTATTTAATTAACCCAGCTGTTCTCTCTACAGTGTGAAGTACCAAGCAATGGTGCCATACGGGAAAGCAGGACCCATAAAACCAAAAAAAATTACAGTGCCACTTGGAAAATGAAACACAAATAAAGTCTGCTTGAAAAAAAAATACAGATAAACACATCCCTGTCTGCCTTGACAGGGCTCTATTATTCAGTTAGATACTGCACAATATTGCTGAAGAGTTTTAGCATGTTTCTTATTTTAAATCCACCTTCTTCATCTTGAATAAAATTAGCAATTTATCTGCATATGAACAAAAATGGACCATTTTCTTAAAATAGAAAAAATTCAACAGCAGGCCTTCCCTGGTGGCAGTGCTCTTTAATCTATGCTTCTACAGTGTCCATTCTTAAAAGTGCTTCTGCATAAGACATAAAATAGGAACATCTCCCAGTGCAAGTTGATACTGCCTTTTCCTTGAAAGCTCATGATATCAAAATCAAACAAATTAGTCTGTTTATCAAGCTGTCACTTTGTTGCACGTTGAAGGGAAGGAGGAAAAATAAAGCATTTACTGAAGTTGAAGATTCTGCAGCCATTGCACATGAACACTACAATACATATAATTCAGAAGGCATCTCCTGCCCATCACAAACTGAGCCTCAAAATGGGGAGCGAGGGGAGCGAGGGGAGCGAGGGGAGCGAGGGGAGCGAGGGGAGCGAGGGGAGAGAGGGGAGAGAGGGGAGAGAGGGGAGAGAGGGGAGAGAGGGGAGAGAGGGGAGAGAGGGGAGAGAGGGGAGAGGGCTGTACCCAGTTTCTTTTAGATGTGCTGTCTACACAGACACACTGGATGTGAAAATTAGTTAATTGCTTTGGAAGAACAGCATCCTCTGGAGTTATATCCATATTCAAGGATGCCTCATGACCATGGCAGCTGGGACAAATGAGACACAGCAGCTTCAGCCAGTCTCTCCAGTCACACAGAAAACCTCAGCTCATACCCAGATGGAAATTAACTCAGTTACATCAAGTGAGAGACTGCTTGCTCTCCTTAAGTGCTGTCAGACCCCTCCTGTATTTTCAGCTGAGAACTGAGGAGGCTAGCAGTGGTTCCTGGGCTGAAGGCATTTGTGTCAGCCATGCCAAGGTACACAGCACATGCCATGCAGGGTTTTCTTCACCCCACTGCTGATGAGTGCAGAGGACAGCTCTTCTCAGTGATGGGCCTACTTTGTGGGCACAACTGTGTCACGGAATGAAACCTGGACAGCTCATTTCAAAAGCACTCCTAGCCACTAATTCAGGGCAAGGCTACTATGAAAAAACTTCCCACATGCTCTCAAATACAAGCAGATCAAACAGATGCTGGTGCAGTAATACTGTCTGAGTATAATTCATTGAAGTTCAAAAAAAATATTATATTTTATTTGTTGATGAAAAGATCTAAACCTTGCAGAGTTGCTGTTTCCACAGTAATGACCAGTAGCAAGAGAAGGAAAAGTTGTCTAACATCACCTAGCCTCTTATACTCTTGGCTATTGCAGCTACGAGAGTTCTCAGGATTTTAAGTACAACCCTGATGTCTGCTGTCATTAAAAATAAGTAATATAAATATATATCTAGTTTAGTGTTATACAGACACACATCTATAGGTAGACAGACAAATAGGTACAAAGTAAAACTTGCCTGTAAATTGAGAGTGGAACATAAATAGCAAATTTCTACCTACCACACAATCCTGTTTCACCTGCTAAAGTCAAGATCCAGGTGAAGTCCTACACTAGTATTTTATTTTCAGAAGTATCTGAACAACAAAAGTTTCTTGAAACACTTCACCCAGGGTATGGATCCAGAAACCTGCAAATTAGGAGAAACGCACCTAAATCTGATGTAAGGTGGAACAAAAACCTGCAAGACAATTAACTGAAAGGAAAAACATTTTGATTGATGTTGACATTCAAGGCACTCAAGAGACTGCACTCCCTGCAAGCTTAGAGCAGAGAGAAAGAAGCAAGTAGAATTCTCTATTAAAAGACCATCCTACAAATGTAGACCTAGAAATGTACTGACCTTTCCTGTGATCCTTTTAGAAAAATGATTTTTGTGAAGTCTTTGGTTTTGTAAGCTCAGCATTTTATCGCACTTTCCAAACACACAATATGCTTTGCAGCTCTTCCCTGAAACAAACCAATCTACACAAATATTTCAAGAGTATTTGTTTCAATTCTTACAGTTGTTCATCACTACAATTCACCTTTAGCAGTACCTTCTTGTAAGATAATGCTGCATGTCCTGATGTCCCTCCCAACTTCTTTGGGACTAGAACTACACAACACATCAGTCCACTAAGCAATACAGTTCAGAATCTCCTGGAAAAGACATATGCAACTTTTATTTTAACCTGACTGACTGAAGTAAAATCTCACTCAGATATTCACATTGGCACAGCTGTCAACAATGGATTTCCCAGCTGTTCAAATCCTCAAGCTGATCCAGTAGGAAAATCCTACTTCACCAGTGGGGTGAAGCAGCATCATGTTCAACAACACTAGTAACTGATTTCCTTATTCCTACTGTTTTGTAGGAGGATTTAATGGTGATCCCCCAAACCAAGAAACAGGGCAAAGCTCTTCAGAGCTTTCTCCTTTGCCTCCAGCAACTATTGTTTACCATCTTTCACGACTTGAGAACTTTCCTTCACAATGGCAAAAATAATACTTTGCCCAATAATCCAACCTGACTGCAAATAATTAATTTACATAAAGAAACTGGAACACTTGATTTATGGAAGCACACCCAAAACCTACAGTCAAACCAAACCTCTGATTTGTGTCTGCAATATTTGTCTGCCATTGCTGGGCTGAAAAAAATTCAGTGAAAAAACTTCTAAAAATTACATAGCAATAGATTCAATACAGGACAGTTTGTGACACATACTTCAGCATGAATCATGAGAAAGATGAAAACAGAAATGAAAGCCAGGTTGACAAAATATTTTCATTGCTATGACTAAAAATCTGAATCACTACTTATTTTTTCCTAAAGCAGTTCACTTTAGTTGAAAATGGAAGAATCTAAAGAAAAAATACTACTTACTGCTGTAAATGCCAGAAAAAAATTAATGAAGAAAATATTCCAAAGTAAATAAATCAGAAAAGGAATACTGAAGATTCCTAGTATGCATTCAGAAATGTGCAAAGACAAGCAAAACACTAGCACTGAACTGAAATACTCTAGCTTTCTTATTAAGGCATCCTTAACAGGGTGGCAACCAGTTAAGGACTAGCTGTTCATTCAAGATAAGCAATAACACTCCAACTAAATTTCACCTCAGTTTTAGGTTTTCATCCTACCGTTCCCTTGCCTAGGTATTTTAAACATGTTTACCTTCTGCAGCATTGCAGGGAGGTAATCCTTTCCGTTCTTTTATTTTTTGTAGCTGTCCTACTTAGCTGCAAACCAAGCACTTGAGGTTCAACTCCAGAGCAAACTCACGTTACTCTTAGCTCCCTGACCCCCGTTCAAGCCAAACCTACAAGAATATCCTGAATTTTCTGATGATGGAAGATTTACTCAGTGAAGAGCCAGGTACCACAGACCACTACTCTTCCTCATGTGCTCCATATTTCACCACCCTGACGGAATCAGTAGCAAAAGGGAGCTGCCAGTGATCACAGTAATTCCTAAGTAGGACATCGCCACATTTCAGAGGCAGTTTTACAGAACATAACTCCTTTGCATTCTGTAGTGGTAGGAAGAGGTGCTTCCCTGAGCCCCAAGCCAGGCCAACTGGTCCATCCCATAATTGCTGTATTGTTATGCAGTAACCTACCCCAATTTCACCGGGGTGCCATAAATCAGGCCTCACATTCAGGGGGGCTGTAAAACCATCAGTGGCAGATAGCCTGTGTCCAGCTACGGTCTAGTGAGAGTGCTCTGAAAAAACTGACAGTAGGAAACTTTACTGCTGTCATCTGCTGCACAAGGCAAGTACAGTGTTTGTGATACAAGGGGCTGATGTCTACCAGACACCCAGGAGGAAGCTGAGGTGCAACCTTTTGCTGCAGAGGTCTCTCTTGGCATTCACTTTTATCAGCTCCAGTACAATATTTTCAAAACCTCCCCCTGGGTGATGTCCTTCAAGCCTTTTCTTGGTATCCAGTCTCAAATTTGATTTTCCTCCTTTTATTCTCCCAATTCTTCAAAGATCATTCCAGAAACCTGATTTGATTAGAAGTCTCTTTTAACGTAAGCAATTCATCCTCACACATGCGGAGCTGTTGATTCACCTTTTCTTTAATTTCATTTTGCCTGACTTTCATTTGAGCTATCTCAATTTTAACCTCTGTTAAAGCTCCATCTACCTTGTTTACTGTTTCTTTGATTTGAAAGATCTCCTCCATAAAGTCCTTAAGCGACAACTCCGTGGCCATTTTTGGCTCCAGCTGTTTGTCAGGAGAGGTCAGCCACTGCCTCGGTCTTTTATTTGTCTGGAGAAACATTCAAATTGTTTTCAGAGCAATTGTTTTCTTCTCATTTCCTGCCATCTCTGTTTGAAAATAATAATGAATTACCTCAATTCTAAGGAAGGTTTCATCCCTTTACTTCATTATCAAGAGCTGGGAGAAAGACTGTTTCAGAGGTTGGCACCCTGCACAAATTTCCTCATGTCTTGCTTGAGGAATAACAGTGCAGGAACTGTTAAAAGTTATCTTCTACACATATACAGGATCCTGCAAGAAAGCACTTGAGCCTTCAGAAAATTCACATTCTTAAAATCCTGCCAGGCAGGTAAGTATTAGATCTTCTGAACGAGAGGGCCAGTAGCAAAAAGACTTCATTTAAAACTCGCATACTAAAACAAAGTTCCTGGGGTTTTTTTTTCCCTTTTTCTTTTTTTTTTCTCCCCAGCTCTGGTTAGCAGGATCAGTTCCTTAGCTGGACAGGAAGCCTGGGGCAGCTCTGGAAATAGGTTTCCTGCCTTGATACAGAGTTGCCAAACTATCTTTTTTCTTCTAAACACATACAAAATGTGCTCAAAGGAATGCATCCAGCACACAGAACTGATGAAAGAGTAGCTTTAGATCAGAAAATGGTCTTTCTCAAACAAACCTTTATACTTTGGCCTATTATTTCATGTCAATAAGGAAGATACAGAGACTTAAGATGTGTATTTAAGTGAGGAACCTGTTTGTTTTTACAAGTATCTTTACTTTAAATCATATCCCAGCTGTTACTAAGCCCACCTGGGAATTAGCATGCTGTAGATTAATAATTTACCTTAAAAATCTAGATTTTTTTTTTTTTTCAGTTTGAGCACACTGTTCCCTTCCCCCTCACGTACACAAAAAATGTCACTCTGAGATTCATGCACTGCCCTACAGACACAAAACCATAATTTTTGTATGCCTTCCCAGGGGAAACATATCCCACCTTTACTGGACACTTCTCTATAAATGATATGACTCCTTATCTACAGGAACCCTTCCCTTCCATGACTGAGCTGAAAGGCTGGATAAATAGCTTATATGTGATACTAGCTTATATGTGATATCTTTAAGGTGGCTAATCTGAAGTGAAAATGAATCTCACACTTGAACACTTTTTTCCCAAGTGGATTCATTTCTAGTTTTAACATCAAATTTCCACTCCATTAAGGAGCATAGCTGTGTTTTTTTAGAAGCTGTTTTTCTAACACTACAGAATCTTTACCATATCAAAGAAATGTATTACCTCTAAACTATTTTTGTAATAATTTTATTACTATATTGTGACTTTCTTACACTACAAACCAATGCTTCTTGCAAACAGAAATGCAAAGTTAGGTTCCTAACATACTAAAGGATACCTAGTCACACAGACTTAAAAATACCTAAGTGATTTACAAAACTCCACAGAATTAACCTGACAGGCAGTTTAGATTTTTGACCTTTGGCTTAATGGAGGCAAATATTTGCAGAGAGAAGATGGGTTATCAGATTGTTGCATATACAAACTCAGGCCAGTTTCTTTGTAAGAATGAAACTCCAAATTTGTCTTTTTCCATCCCAAATAAACATTTTAACACCTCCTACCAGAAAAAGTGTCTTGATGTAAAGTCTTAATATATACTCTTAATCAGAATACTATAAAATTTTTCAGTAGATTTTTTACAGATCTCTAGAGTAGCAATGGTGTGGGGAAGAAAAGGAACATCAGGGTACATTAAAAAAAAGACTCGCCACTTTTGCTTTAATCTATAAATAAACAAACAAGGAAATTTTAATACTTTCTTCTTGCATTAAAGAACGAACACACAAATGTTATCTCTCCTGGTGCAATCTATTTGGTGTGTCATAAAACAGAAGACAAGCCAGCTGGGTCTTGAGTCCCATTCTCACTGGGGCCCCTTTTCATTGCCAGAGCAGTGTAAAGCAGCCTCTGTGTCAAAGAAACTGAGCCCAGATGAATGCACAGCCGAGCACAGTGACTCTATAGCTGTAGCTATTAGGAGAAATCCAGAACAGGATGTAGGAAAACTGTACAAGCTGAGTCTAAGGAGACAGAGGCCACATCTGGGTAAAATATTAAATGTAAGTTTGCTATACACATACAGGACAGAAAATTAAAATTACTGGGGCCTAAACTGAGACATATCACGGTGACGACGCAAAGAATAAACAGCACCACTATGAGCTATGTTTGCTTACCAAGTAAAGGAATGAAACTCCATGAAAAATTGTCATTTTAAATGATCATAATGCTGGGATACAAAACCAGCACATTTGGAGACTGATATTTCTAATCTTTACTTAATGTCCATAGTAGCGATTGTATAAAATAAACCACTAAAAATTCCTAGCCAAGCAAAAAGCCTGATAATTTAACTTCCAGGCTTGGCTTCCAAAGACTAATGCAAAGTTTAGTAGCTGCACAGTCAAATAAATCTTTCAACTACAGCTTGCCTTTTTTTTTTTTTTTTGAGAAAATGGTAAATATGGTATTTTCCATATTATATACCAGAACTACAGTCACAACCCAAGAATGTAGATCTTTCAACCATTCATTACAGAAAATATTGCTTGAGGGAAACTGCTTTAAACTGATTTATGTGGTAGACACCCCAGTCAAATTGGACAATGTGGCAGATGGTAATGGATTTATGCATATTTATGTAGCATGTATTTACTTGTCGACTTTGTTATCCATCTTTTGCCCCTTCCAAAAGTAGATAGCAATTTATAACAATGATGCTGTGATGCTGTGACTGGCTGTCATTCCCTTTGTAGCCCTTTCCTCTGGACAGGCTAAAAAGCAGCATCCTTTGTGCAGCTATTTTAATTGTTTTACAGTTTTATTACAAAACATCCTGTCTGTTACACTTGCTTCCTGAGGCTATCATAACAATGTTAGTTGCCACTACTTAAATCTGCCTCAGGGTATCTGTTTTTACAGTTACAATTAAAGTCACTAAGTAGTTCACCAACATGTTAACATTAATTTGTCTTTTAATTTATTTGACCTTTTAAACTAAGCAAGTAACTCACTGAGGTAAGGGATGCACAAAGTTCGGCTGCTATACATTTTTGCAATAAGGTGGTTTCAGGTTCTTTTCCATCAAAACATTCAAGTGTCCAGTTGCAAGTGCTTTTATTTATTCTAAATCTCTTCAGAAAAGGCAAAATATGTTTACATTGTATTTAATATGCACGTGTTTTGCATAAAAATAATGTATATACCACCAGTATAATCTTTAAAATTCATCACAGAACAACTGAGCAATCTGAAAAAAGTCTTTAAAACCTTGATGCACTAAAACCACTACAACTCTTAGAAACCCTTATATGACCAAGGATTGTTTACAGAACACATCATAACTGATGCCAAAACAAAGAATACAAGGAACCAAATCACCAGCAATCAACAAACTGCTTTGGTTTTGGAACAATCTTCTCCTGCAGACATGGCAAATGTTTAAAAAAAAAAGAAAAAAAAAAAAAAAAGAAAAGATGTTATCAGTGACTTCTGATGCCCTTTGCTCTCATGGAAAAATGCAGCCCTATATCGGCATGCCTTATACTGGTCTCTAGAATCTGATGCAAAAACATCCCAGGACACATTTCAATATTTAAGATAACTTATATATGCAAATAGCTTTTTAAAAAGTTGTTATAAATAAATGCGGTTTTATATTGATCACCCATTAATCTAAGGTATATTTAATTAAGTCTCCCAAGCTGCAGGAACAATCCCCAGACAAAATTTCAGGACCACTTTAAGCTAAATCTAAGCTATGCTGGTGCAGCTTCCCCACATTTTGGTAACATGCCCTTTGCCTATGGGCATCATTGTGAGCTGCTGAGTCTATCTAAAACCCTGATAAGATGAGAGGGGTACCACCCACATCAAGAGCACTCCCTGGTAAATTAGACATGGGGGGATGGTGAAGAAAGACTCATCAAATGGTCATTTAGTGTCAGAACCATTCAAGCTTAAGCAAGAGGCAGTAGAGAGGGAGGGAGGCTTGGGGAAAAAAAGCTAAAAAGGGGGAAAAGACCAAATGAAAACAGCCACTACCATCTAATAAAAAATTAATCATCATAAAAAAAGATAAGAATTCATTCACTCCCTCCTGGTTGATTGAAGCATTTGACTCCTTTTCTCACAAACCTCCCTCATGACAACCAAAGCTTTAAACTGTTATTGCCATCTTCCTCCCAAGCTCCTAAACCTCTCTGAGCTGTAAAAGTCTTACTCAGCTGTGCTCCTGAGCATCTACAACCTCCAGCCTTCCTTTTTCTGCAGCCCAGACATCACCAATTAACACAAATATTTGCACCAAAATGGTAACAACAAGAAAATAAAAAAGGTTTTTTTGAATGAGGGGGGCGGGAAAAAGGATGTATTAAAATACAAAGGTTTTCAAAAATATTTAACCTTAACATCAACAATAGAAATCCATTTTGCATCTATTTGATTCAATTTTAACACGTGAATAGCGCATATTATTCTTAGAGATACACGATGCCACTAAAACAAACACCCAGATTTAAAATACAACCAACCAACCACACCAACCCAGGCCAGTTATGTATCTTTCTGTTTCCCCTGTGCCGCCAGCAGAACAACCAAGCTGACATGGGATTTAGTGCAGCGAGCTGTGGAAATAAGAAATCAGGCTGTGCCTCACCTAAGCACTGAGGCCACACAATATGAAGAAAAATGCTATGGCTGGAAGTGGTTGTCGGTCAATTACTCACCCTTTAAAATCCTATTATCTTCCAATTCTGCCGAGGAAAAAAAGGCACTGCTGAACACAGAAAGGCAGAACAAACACTATCTTTTTAACCAAATGTGTCCAAAAGAGTTTGTCTCTCCATATGCTGCCAGTCATCCAGCTGAAAAGCTTAGTTCTGACTGGGTGGCTCACAGCACCAAGTGAAGTTAATGACATTTTAAGAAGAGAGGTGTATGTGGCAATATTTGACTTAAGGCTGTTTAGCACACCGTGGCTACAGAGTAAGCAACACAGATGAATTCTAGATAAAGTAGATAAAAGGAATGCAAAACCTAGCCAAAAGAAAGACTAATGCCTGCCAGGTAAAACGTAGAACTACGTGTCAAGAACAATATTCAGTAATGAGGCAGCAAGACAGATTCAAAATATATTTCTAGCAGAGTGGAGGACCAGTGCTCTTGCCATTACAGAAACCTGCTTGAGTGCCCTCACATCAGTGTACCTCTTTCACATCGCTAAAAGCATAAATTATGATACAGTGAGATTTATCAGATGCTGTTCTGTGCCGGACAAAAAGATTAAAGCTTTGCTCTGATTTAAAGAATAAAGCTTTGCTCTGTTTAAAATGTGATAGACTTTTATAAGTTGACCACCAACAGGATATTTATCCCACAGTCTGAATTCCAAAACTCTGCACAGCATCTTTCCCTGTCCTCCTACTTGTATCTCGACAACAAAAACCTTTAACATAATTAAAATGGAGCCACTGCAGAGGGACTGAATTTTCCCCTGCCCTATGGAGATGAAACTGGAGATCACATACAACCTGAAGGGAAGCAAAGGAGACTACAGGATCCTGCACAGCTCTCCAGAGCTGGTTGGTCCACAGGACCACGACAGAAGGAAAACCACTGTGGAAAGGTGTGT
Source organism: Catharus ustulatus (assembly GCF_009819885.2). Classification (NCBI taxonomy): domain Eukaryota; kingdom Metazoa; phylum Chordata; class Aves; order Passeriformes; family Turdidae; genus Catharus; species Catharus ustulatus. The sequence continues at coordinate 40,231,059 of NC_046221.1, read as the reverse complement.
GCTGAAAGCTCCTCTTCCCTGGCAATAACGGTGTGAGGGATTATTTCCCAGGGACAGAAGCCCTCTGCTGGTCAACGCTTTTTCTAAGATGATTTACAGCAACTAAATGCACGCAGGTTTTAATTTGTCCCTGGTTTTCCTACAAAAGTAGACCCGTGATTGAGAACCACAAAAACAGATTTCACTTTCCTTTTGAGGAAAAAATCGAATAACCAGAGTACAGCAATCAAATACTTTTCATTCTTATTAACTAAGTTACTTCTGTTCTGCTATTTAAAAAAAATGCTGTTCACCCTGTAGGTAAATATGCAATCATTTTCAAAAAGTCTTCATGACTTAAACAGTGCTGACATCACATATACACTCGACACCTCTTTCGCTGTTCGCACAAAAATGACAAGAATTATTCAAATAAAACATGTTGCTGACATAAGTACTCAACCCTGCAATTTGTTCTCCAGCACATGCATTTAATATTTAAATGCATTAAATTTTTCAAAATTTTAAATATTTAATATTGCTATTACACATCTGAATTGTATTTTAGGTTTTCAAAATTATGTATAAGCATAAAAAAAGGCATTACCTCACCTTCTCATGAGACTAGAACACTGGTCCTTAAAGTAAATCAAATCTAGTTTTTGTTTTGACTGTGAGTAGGCCTCCTAACTGTAGTATTGAAATTGGTTAATTGTACTTTTATGGCTAATTGTATTTTTGGTGCCTGTTCAAAAGTGAAATTATTTTCCTGGGAGGGATAAGTAAGTAACGTTTTTAGACACATCCCTCAAAGTTCAGCAGAAAGAATTAATTCTTGTTTTCTTCAAAATATTAAAGGCTAATGTTCTAGCCAAAAAAGAGCCTGTCAGGACAAATCAATCTTCAAATACACAGACTTTAACATGCAAAAAGATACATAAACACACACAGGATTCCTTGTCTCAGCACCATTCTACAGCTCTTATTATTTATTTATTGTTATTACTGATTCAGCCAAGAATCAGACTTTACAGTCTAGTGCTTTACTCATGCACCAAGAGTAAAGGTTGATCCTGAACCTATATTGCTTTCAGTAGAAGTTCAGGATCTAGCATGTAACAAAACTCAGAAAAAAAAAATTAAATTACCATCTTCACACTCCTTAGTCCAAAGCTCTTAGTCCACAATTTTGCAGTTCAATGTATTTATGCCTGACATTTTTAAATCAATCCAGAATAAAGAAACCAAGGAAAATATATAAATAAAATACATCAAATCAGGTGAAGTCCTACAGATGCAAATTTTGTTATGTGGTGGAAGCAGTGTATTTCTAAATTCTATACCAACAACCAAACAGTATCAAAGCAACACAGACCATTTACAAAGTATACACCTGCTACTAAGACATCCTTAAAAATTACAGTAATTTCACGACCATAAGGCGCACCGGACTATAGGGTGCACCCCCAGGAGTCGGCAAAATTCGCAACTTTGTAGATCAGATAAGGCGCACCGGACTATAGGGCGCACTTTTTTTTTTTGCAGCGAGGCTCCGCCCCCAGCTCCCCCCGCGTGTTTGCTGGACGAGGCCCCGCCTCCATCCGGCTGCCACGGCACCGTGGCCCCGCCTCCACCCGGCAAGCCCGACCCCGCCTCCAGCCAGGAGCCCCAGCCTCGCAGCCCCGCAGGCCCCCAGCAGCCCCAGTCGCGCGGGCACCAGGAAGCCCCGGCCTTGCCTCCACCCAGCAGCCCCTGTCCCGTGGCCCTGCGGGCACCCAGCAGCCCCGGTCCCGCGGCCCCACGGGCACCCAGCAGCCTCGGCCCCGTGGCCCTGCAGGCATCTGGAAGCCCCGGTTCTGCAGGCACCCAGCAGCCCCTGTCCCGCGGCCCCGCAGGCACCCAGCAGCCCCGATCCCGTGGCCCCGCGGGCACCCAGCAGTCCCGGTCCCGCAGGCACCCGGAAGCCCCGGTCCCGTGGCCCCGCAGGCACCTGGAAGCCCCTGTCCCGCAGGCTCCCAGCAACCCCAGTCGGGCAGGCACCCAGCAGCCCCGGTCCCACAGCCCCGCGGGCACCCAGCAGCCCCGGTGTGCGGCCCCGCGGGCACCCAGCAGCCCCGGTCCCATGGCCCCGCGGGCACCCAGCAGCCCCGGTCAGGCAGGCACCCAGTAGCCTCAGTCCTGCAGGCACCCGGAAGCCCCGCTCCCACGGACACCCAGCAGCCCCAGTCCCGCAGCCCCGCAGGCACCCGGAAGCCCCGGTCCCGAAGGCACCCAGCAGCCCCAGCCTCGCCTCCACCCAGCGGCCCCGGTCCCGCGGCCCCGCCTCCAGTCAACAGCCCCAGCCCCGCAGGCACCCGGCAGTCCTGGCCCCATGGGCACCCGGCAGTCCCGGCCCTTCGGCCCCGCCTCCACCCGGCAGCTGCAGCCCCGTGTCCCCGCCTCCACCCAGCAGCCGCGGCCCTGCCGGCTCGCCCCGCGGCTCGCAGCTCTCACTTCCGGGTTTGCAAACTTCCGAACTTTGCACATCAGATAAGGCGCACCGGACTATAAGGCGCACTTCCGGGTTCAGGAGAAAATTTTAGTCAAAAGGGTGCGCCTTATAGTCGTGAAATTACTGTACTTTAAAATCCAGTATAGCAGAATTCTTAAAAATGAAGCTAATGCCATTATAAATTACTGACAGAAGAATCCTTCTGTCAAAAAAGGCAGTGACTAGCATGGCACAGCACACCACTTCCGCATCTGTGTAACCCTAATCAGCTGGTCAATACCAGCCAAATCACTGCTTGGCTGCCAACATACACTCTGTATGTCAGTCAAAAACTCACATTTATCTACAGTGAGTCAGAAAATGGAATGTTTATCCAACCAGCTCAAAAATTCTGGCTCACAGGTACCAAAATTTGCCCATGCATCCAAGTTTAGCCAGCAGCTAAATCCTTTTTCCACTAATCCCAAAAAATATGTGAATGAAAACACAACAGGATTCTCCTAGAGAAGATGAAGTAGTCTGCCCTCAAGATCTGAATGACCTAAAATAAAACACCCAGTTCATCACTCTTGTTAACAAATTATTACAGCTGCAGCCAAGAGCTTCATTCACGTGCACTGAATTCAAGTTGCTGATACCTTAAATCTGTTATTTTCTTATTTCTTAGCATCTAACTCTATAACTCTACAACCCCAGGCAACAACGCTCTCCTATGTGTTTCCTGAGTGATTTTCTAGAATTTTTTTTCAACAATAGAGAGAATTTCTATTACATTATATTACACTGACAACTACTCACATAAAGAAGAGGACTGACAGACACTTCAGGCTCAACATCCAGCCTTCTTTGAGGTGATCTCAGGGAGCAACCATCACCTTGCTATCCTCCAGACCCCAACCAGATGAGAAGGAAAATGCTCTGTCTCCTTGCAGGACAGAAACAGAAGTTAAGGGTGCCAGCCTAAGATCCAGGCAGGAATTTGCTCCACTAGACACAAACTCTTTCTGCCTGTTCAGTCCAAGCTTCCCACTTCTCCTTTCCCTCAATGCCCTTGGGTACTACTGTCCTCCATGTTCCAGAGAAGGAAATGGCCATGAAAGGCCTGTTAAATAAAAGCATTGCACCCACACAGGGTGTGGTTTTAAAGAAAAGGGCATTCTCAGTCAGCAAAAGTACATAATTTCAAAATATCATTTTTAAAGAGAAAAGAGATAATAATCATAGGACAAATCACATCCTGCGGAAAGTAACTTGCACCACATCATATTCTCTCAAGAATACTCTACATAGCTGACAAAGGAGTTTAAATCTGTAAGTGCAATTACAACAATATGTTAATACTTAAAACTCTTTTAACATAGCTCATCATTTGATATTTCTGACAAAGTACCTTCTGGATGTATTACAAACATCTTGTGCTGGCTTACAAAAAGCCAGGCACCATCTCAAAGATTCAAGTTTATGAAAAGCAACAGATAACATTTATACTTAAATTTTGAAGACTTAAAACAAGACTGATGTTCCCTCTTACATTAAAACCACTATTACAGGAACAAAAATGTAGATTTTAAAGCCTGGAGAAGACCGGACATTAGTAAGCCAAGTTCTTGGCAGTACAGTTACAAAGGGTGGAAGTTATTAAAAATAAATTGCTGTAAACTTTAGTCCTAAATGTATTATGAAGCAAATGTACAGTTTAACCCATATTTCAGCAAAGTAAGTCTCCCTGAACAATGGAAGCTGAGAGCAGCATGCCAAACCTTTATCATTAAGTCAACCAACCCTAGGACAGGTTCTTCAGCCCAACTTGCTCCTCATGGAGTTACATTTACTTCAAGAAGACTTTTAAAGGAGTGAGATGTCCTTAATGCCAGCAGGAGTGGCACAATGTGTCCCTGCAAAGCACCAACCCAAAGTCCTACAGTGTTAAAGGATGTGTGATGTATTAACAGTATTAAATTGCTACGGTATTAACATTTAACTGTGTTTAAGCAGTAGATGTTGAAGAGAATGCATCAGTGCTGGGGAACTTGGAGCAAGGCATGTTTTGTAGTGACCCTATAGAGCTGCAGTGAGAGCACTAAACCACAGGGACCAGCCCCAGTGAGTGTCACAACAGGCACGGAGGGTAAGGCTGGGGAAAGCTGACGCACATGTGCACAGACACAGGAGGAAATAAAGGATTTCATTAAAAGGAGTGATTCACATTGAACAGACTAAATACAGAAGAACAAATTATGCATAGATCCATTCTGAAACAAATCAATTGAACTGAACATTATTCTCCGTAATGTAGAATATGTGCCACCTGAATGAGACAAAATATAAATATCTATCAACAAAAAGAGAAGTTCAGACAAAAAGATATTCATGCCAAGTACCATGAACAAATCAGTACAATTACAGCACAAGACAGTATCTCTAATTGTAGTACTTAAATCAGTAATAATTGCAGAAGCCCAGGTACACCACAGCACCTGGTCAGGCAGGGTGTTTCACTAGGGGTTGTGCCAAAACACAGTTGAGCCTTGTCCTGTACTGGCACCAATATTACCTACATGGGCACCTCTCAAACATGGACCTTGGGTTCAGGTTGCTAGTACTGCTCCTAGTCCATTCATGCTGCCAAGAAGCATAGAGAGTTTTCATGCTAAATAGGAATAAAATACAATAAAATAAAAAAATTCACAACTATTAATGAGGCTAAACAGTGTCAGAGCAACATACGTTTCCTGTTGCTCCTCCAAAGTCACTATGTAATGAGAATTTCTGATCACTTTAAGGCTCCTTTATATCTGATAGAGTATTATACAGTTTGAGAGTACCTTGAAATCCAGACTACTGCATCCAGAGTAACCGGAGGGCAAGTCACATGGATTAAAAAAGAGAAACTAACTGCAATTCTAAAATTACCAAATGTTCCCTTGGAGATACCTCATATCTCCAGTGCAGCACTGGGAAATTGTGTCTTTATTTGTAGCAAAACTAATGATAAACAAACACATGAACACTGATAATATTGCATTGTATCTTTTTTTGAGCCACAACTTAGCAATATGCTGCTCTGTATTTATCCCTCTGGAGACTGGCTCTGTCCCTACAAATTTTGGTTTAGCTCAGGTGGCGAAGGTTGATGCTTGCTTGTGACAGTGTTTCAGAGCCTGACATTGATTCCATAGGAATGGTGAAGAGGTTTAAAAAAAAAGTGAAGTAAGAACCATGTGTAGCAACCTAGTTATGGGTCTGTCATGCATCAGGTTCCTCTACTTTTGCAGACAGATATTTGATGCTGGTAAAAAAAAAAGAAGGTGTGTTCTGTTGAGGCTCCAGTGATGCCTTAACTTAGCATGAAGTTGAAAGATAGTAACAAAATAATTAAATCTTTGTGAGCACATCTCCTTAACAAGTTAAGTAAATCTATATGAGTGAGCTTGAAGCTGCTGAGACATCTCTGAGCAGCACCACTCAGTCCTATCATGGTCTCACTCCAGCAAAGTATTTTTTCACCGTAGGTGAAAGTAGAAGAGGGGAAAAGGAGAAGGAGAAAAGCAGGACAACAAGCAGGCCAGTGTAAGAGAGCAATATGTCTAGGTGCCTGATTTGACAGTTCACAGCTTGTTTTGTATTCTGATAATTCTCCTTTCTTCATTTCCTTCAGTCTTCTTTATGACCACATGATTTTTTTTTCTCCCCGTACTTCCTCAATTTCTGTGCCTGCATATCCATCAATATCTTTTTTACTTCTCCATTTAGGTTTCTCTCTTATTTCCTCCCTTTGTGAATTTTACCAAGTCAGTGGCCCTTTTTTATTTTTCTTTTAAAAATTATATTTTCATTTAATAGTTGCTCTCTTCACATGCCTGAAAAAACTCCACCAGAATATGTTCGATAAGTTTCTGTACTAAACCAAACATTTTCTTGGTGCAAGAAACAGTTTAAGGGCACCAGCAGTCCTTTTGGAGATAGGACAGCAGTATTACAGCACATCTAATTAAGTACCTTTTCCTCCAAATTCCATATGGACTCTGCTTTTACCATGATTAAGTAAGACTCATCACTGCAATTATCCTCTGGACTATGAACAATATTGAAGTCTAGCACATAGTATTTGTATAAAAGCACATTACAAATTGATCCTGAGGGCGGGAGCAGTAATTTTGCTGTCTATACAAACTATCTTTAAGTGCAGTTAAGAAATCATTTCACAGGCTCAAACTATATAATAAGATGAAGGTAATAAGCATGACTGAGACACAGAGAGAACAAATTATCTTCTGGCAATATATCCTACAATTGTGACTGGATAAAATTGTTAATCTGCAGCTGAGCAGAAAATGTATAATCTGAAGGGATTTCTTCATTTAAAATAAAGCAATCTGCTACCCTTTGATAAAACAGTAAGAACTTTCCGTATTACAGTTACAGTAAACAGCACAATAAGACACAGGTCCAACAGAAAAAGAAGTTTAAAAGAGGATAATCAGTATCTCTAGCATTAAAAAGTTTCTTTAGTTGACTAGAGAATACAAGCTAATAAACATCTGGTATCATGAAGCATCCTCCTCTGCTCACACATACCTTTCTGTTGATACAAGAATACAGAGCATACAGTGCTCCCTCCTGTCTTACTTGTACTAACCATCTAAGCTGTTACACTGAATTAATGTAAAACCAAAAAAAGATTTCATATGAAACAGCTACTCAAACTTCACTTACAAACTACGGGTGCTTTTCCACACAAAGTTAAATGATACTCATCTTTCACAGATAAAGTATCTGAGATTTAACAATGCAGAGTAATCTTTCAACACAATTATTACTAATTGCTTCTTGTGATTCCATTTTCCAAATGTGTTCTGACAAGAAATATGGGAAGTAGTGTAAGTGAGGTCTTAAAAGTGAAAGCCAAAAGTAATATTGTAATTTAAAAATCACTTCAATATATTAAATTAGAAAAAATTTGAAAAAATTTCGTACTTAAGCAGACAAGCAACATAAAACAATTTAGATCGTGCTGAAGAAGATCTCTACACACAAGAGGAAAACAGAGTATATGATTCCAGCATAGAAACTACAGGCACAGTCATTAAAATTGTAAATTTCTCCATTTACAGTCCCACAGGGAAGCCCTCCACAGAAACACCCCTCAAAGAGCAGAGCTGAGTTTTTGGTTTTCCCCGGGACTACATCAACCTGCTACTCGCAGATGCGGACGCTGCACTTCACAGGCAGAAGCACAAACATCAAACTGGGCTGCTGCAGACTTCAGGCACTGACTTCAGTGGAACACAGCCACATCTTGCTGTGGGGAAAACAGGCCAAGCAATTAAATATGCATCAGCATTAAAGCTAAATATACAGAAATAGCTTACAGACATCATTCTGGCTTACCAGCTCGGCATGCATAACCTGCATGCATATTTCATTTTTAACTACGAAGACAAAACTTTTGTACAATATACTTTCTGTGACACTATCTTTACCATTCTATGCATCACTAAGACTTGGAGCAATAAAAAATAATATGACAGCATTAGTAGTTACTAGACTTTTTTTTTTACTAGAAACTTATTCAAAGTAATTGACTTTAGAAATAATACCTGTCCAATTAACATTAAAACCAAGTATCCCATAAAATTCCTTCCTTGGCCTCCAGTGTAGAGCCCTGACCTTTCAACTCTTTTCCTTTACCTTTTTCCTTTCACAGTTAATTCCCAACAATATAATCCATAATAACATGAACTCATAATAAAAGGCAGGCCTGTGAGCCATTCTGCCTCAGAGCAACATCCACAGCAAATACAAAAAAAACCAGGCAGAAACATTAAGCTACAGCCACAAATTTAATCCTTACTTCCAACAGCAAAATGAGGGTATCTGCATCCCACATTTCATACGACTTTATATATCATGAATCTCTGGCACATCCATAGGTACAAAAAGGAAATTCTTTCTTTCCTGCACTATGGCAGCTCGCAATAGTCTGCCAAACCCTTCAAAGTGTCAGCAACCTCTTATAGAGAGATAAAGACAATGGATAGCCCTACCAAGCTGCTAACATCTGCTCAAAACCTGCAGCTTCTCTTTTCTTCTTCCAGCACTTACCCAAGCTAGCATGCACTTGTAGAAGTCTTTAAAGCACTGAACATTTAAGCATGTCACCATTCTATGATGTCTCATTTATATAATTAGTTCTAACATATGGCCCACAATCAGTGTGGGAAATCTAAAATATTCTTTGGGAAGCTGTCAAACCTAAAGGGATATATTTTTCACTAAGTGAAAAGAATTAAATATGCAAATTCTGCTAACAATAGGGATAGGGAGGAAATAGAAATCTAGCCCAAAAGGCATGCTAGCTCATTGCATCAAACGTGAGTTATTATGCTCTGTACCTGTCAGTGCCAGTTCAGATCAGAACGTACAGTGACACGCAGAGAAATTCTGCAGCCACCAGGATTTTAGCAGTGCTGTGGAAAACCGTACTGTAGATAAGACCCAAAACCCACTGTCAAAATGCCAGCTATAATTAACACACTGGGCTGAATATGGATTCAAGGCATATTGTATTAATCCATGTCCTTTTCAGAACTACAGCTGTTCCTCGGACAGGGACACCTCTGTAACACATCTGTAGCAAGTAGCACACCATGTGCTAACAGGGACCACTTTCATGCAGGCTCACCCCAATTCCCCCTTCAGAAACAAAAGCCCAACAACTCTACCAACCTCTGGACTAAGATTTAATTCTCCTTCACTGGTTTCTGACTAGGAAAGCTGCACCTGTTTCAATTGTGGCACCAGCATGAGCAGTGGCAGTAGGCATCCCCCTCCTACCACTGGGAATGACCAGCTTGGAGAGAACCACAGCCAGAACCTACAGTGGACAGTAGTCCTGGCAATAGGTTATCTCACTTCCCTGAGATCCCTACAGGATCAACAGTTGCACCTGTTACTTATCAGTGAACTGTCAATTAATCAGTTGTACAGATTTAGGTGAAACACTCCTGGAAATGCACAGAAGAGCTCCCAGTGTCAACAACAAACAGAGCACCAGGAGGATTCCCACAGGATCCAACCTCCCTGGGAAGTTTAACTGGCTTTCCCACAAATCAAAATGGAATAAACTGCAGCAAAAATAGACAGCCTATATGTGCAACTAATAACTTTGCTCTTCAGCACAGCGTTATTCAGCATGGAAAAAGAAAAATCCAATATCATCAATGATCCCACAGTAAGGAAATAACATGCCCCAAAATAATTTCACCATTCACTTTCAGAATAAGCACTGAAATATGGAACCAGCTATACATTTCTCAAAACAGTTGGTAGGAAAGTCAAATCTCTTCAGTAAAACCCTTTCCTAAAGGCAACTTCAGCAATGTAAAAGCTCAGTAATTTGTCTGAATAAAATCCTGCACCCTGTGGTTAAGAACCTGCCAAGCAAGCCAAATACACTAAACAAGCAGAGCTGGCATTTGACATGTCTCTTAAGAGTGAGCTGTGACAAGTCACTAATGATCTCAGTTAGAAAGCAGCTAATACTGTGCTATAAAAGGTGTAAAGACATGCAGAAACTGGTAATAAGGACCAAATGCTGACTGGAGATAAGCAGCTAAAACCATTTTCAGTGAATGACACTACTCAGTTCAGCTCTAAACCTGTCCCTCCAAACATTCTGCACCTTTTGTTGTTAGATGGATTCATCCCTAACAACATCCCTTGCATTCATCCCTAACAACACTGTAGGCCTAAAATGTGCTCTATATGTGTGAACAGCAGTATGTTGACATAAAATTTGTTCTAAATCTTAGAGTGAGCCCCAAATGTGCCACATCTGCCTACAGTAAGAGCTTCACAAAGTTAGAAAACTGGCAGTTGTGAAAAGGAATTAGAAGTGTTAACAGGTACAGAAGAAAAACTTAACCATTGCTCTCCATGTAATGCTAAAAAGAAATGCCTTTTCAGTGAGAGGGGAGATCACCAAGGGAAGAACTGCTTGGACTAGAGACAAGTTTGTAAAGCCATCATTAGTGAGTTTCATTAGTGAGTGGAGGTATTTCCACTGTCTGGGGGAAAAAATGCCCAATCCAAACAAACAGAAATAAGCCATCTAGAGATGAGGAAAAAAAAGACTCATGCAATGCAAAGAGTTATGCACTGTAAGAAAGCATATGGGGCCTTCCTTATTACTTTAACTCTATTCAAGTTACTATTTTTATTTAAATTTTCCTTGCACCTCATTGAAAATGCTGTCTGAACCATCTCTCCCAGTTTTCATAGGTGGAAGGAGAAATGCTGATATCTTGTCCAGATAACTCTGTTTTTCTAAAATTACTACCACTTTTATTTATCTAAGTGTTATACAACAACCAAAGATGGAAGCTGGTTTGCTGTGACAGGAAATTAAACGGACCCAAAATGTTCCTATTTGCACTCAATTACTGAATGAGAGTAGCTGCATGGTAAGGTGATGCAATCTGACACAGTACTTTCAACCTTGCATTTTCCTGGTGTATGCCTGTCAAAAAGGCTTCTTTTTCTTTCCTTCCCAGTCCTTTACCTCCCCCAGTTTCAGTTCTTGACTTTTATGTCTTAGGTTGCTTGGCATTAATTAACACTATTAAAAGGAAGATTACATAAGGAGCCAAACATACAAGGTATCATATTTTTGATACCTATTTAAGTTCTTTCAGGCATTTTTCCCAGTATCTGTGCAGCACAAATTACCTCTGCTAGAAGATGAGAGTTAATGGACAATCAGGAAGGCATGGTGAACCAAGGTCACAAAATTAAATATTATTTAATAGCACAATATGCAGTGACACAAATGACATTTTTACAGGGAAACAGCAATATTAGCCTCAGAGTAAATGAATGATGTGCATCCTTCTCACTGTTAAAATGTTCTTTAATAGAGACAAAGCATGAAAAAGTATGCAAATACTTTTAAACACAAAGGAGATTGCAATCTAAAACCTTAAGCCAAATTGTATTTATAAGGCTGCTTTACATCACTTCAGTAAAAGAGTCAAAAGACGCCAAGGCATCAAGAGTAGAAAAAAAATACCTTTAACATAAATGAGATGACCAAACCTAGCAAGATTCAAATCTGGGAAAAAATAACATACATTGTTTACATAGTACTATATTACATTATCACTATATTACACAACATGTTAGAGATATTTTATTTAGAATAGGGCATGCAGGTAATTACTCTCTTCATTCCTCCCCTAACATATGAAAAGGAAACAATTTTTTCAGATTTGTCCTAAAACCTGAAGGCCAGAACTATCAGTAGCCAGAGATTCTGATGCATTAAGGTACTTAAGAGAAACACATAAAAGTAAGTTCCTGTGCATTCAAACATAACACTAAAAGCTAAAGAAGCTTAGTTGAGTTTGCTTGCTCCATTCAATCTTAGCAGCTTTTCAATTTTTTGTATTGTTCATTATTTTTCACCTAAAGGTTATTCACATATTTGACATGCAAGTTTCAAGTCATTTTGGCATGGTCCAGCCAACGCAACTAATATTTAATCAGCTGTGTTACTGCTTATTTCAAAATGCATGAGGTAACTCCTCCAATCACATAAATCATTACATAAATTCTTCCCATTTAGAGAAGTACAAACCATCCCCAAAAAGATCTTAAAATTTAACTTTAAAAAACCGTACTGGATATGACAAAAATGTTTTCATAAGAGTTACAAAGGAATACTATAGACAACTGGAGTGAGATTATGATAACTTAAAGATACCAGTCAGTGTAATAGAAGCATAGTTTTAATATTAGCAACCAAGAAAAAGAAAAAACAAGCATTTTTCAGTGACAAACATTAATGTTGACATTCTCAGGAATTCAACTTTTTTTGTAACTGAAAATAATTTGGGACCCTCATTTCTAGAAGTGTACTTCAAGCATTACAAAGGCCTACAAAACTTGATCTTGCATTGATGACTTCAGGTATCTGGACAAGAAACTAAAGCAAACTGAAAATGTGCCTGAAAATAACCAAATGGTTTTGTGGCCAAAATCAAACTACTTTTTGTAAGATCTTCCATTTTTAGTAAGGTAAGTTGTAAATAACAAGAAAGAAAGAAAATTCTATTTTACACAAAGTTTCCAATGACTGGAAGAACATCTTCAAGCGTAATGTCAGTAAAATAATGTGCAACAAAAATATTCATGTGCTCCAAAAAAAAAAACCCCAACAACAACCTCCCACAACTATCACTTTGTCTTCAGATAGGCACTTGCCTCCCCTTCTTCATGCTTCCATTGTGCTCTAGTCAGAGAAGTTGTATTAAGGAGGCATTTTAGTCTTGGAGTAGTCCATCACAAAAAGTCATTTTAATATGGCCAGAGTCAGTAGAGCACTTAAACAGTCTCAGCTAAGTCCTTGATTAGCTCTGTTAAAGCCAATGAGGAATGCATGAGCTTAAAATTAGTTTCCTGTATAAATGCTCTGGAACAGGGTTGTAATTTCATTTCTTTCCAGTTTAGCAGGCAATTCCTGCTTCTGCCATAAGATACCAAATACCTTCACCAAACAGTGTAATTAGTAACATCTTTACCCTCCTCAAAAAGAAGGAAAAAGTGCTATCCCCCATAGCCTTAGTAATTCTACCTTTGAGAAAAATTGAAATTGCTGAAGGGGAAATTCTCAGCATTTTGCCTTTATTTTAAAAACTTACATGCCAATAAAAAACAGTTATTCAAAATTAATTTCTGTCTGTTCAGAAAAAGAAGTATTTTCAAAGAATATTAAATACCTAGAGCTTTTTTTAACTGTTCTTTAGGAAAAAAAAAGTTTCATTACAATTCAAAGACAAAACAGAATCTTACAGATTTGCCACCAGAAGTAATGCACAGTAAGCAAAAGTGATCCTAATCCTCACACACAGTCTGAAGATGAGGTAGGAATTACAGCATTCATCAGGAAGATGTGTCAAGTATCCCTTCATGCCCTGCTATGTTTGCAATACCTCTGAAGCCCAACCCTCAATATTCTTCCAGTTGGCAGCTGGAAGGGCAGGTCAAAGTAATATATACTGGAGAACTCCCCAGCTGAAGCATCCAATGCTTGAGCCTGTAAAGAACCAGCCCAGCACATCATCTTTCCCAGAGTTACTAGCCCATCTAATCAAACACAGCTGAATTTCCCAAATCTCACTGAATGCAGCAGTACAAAACAGTATCCCTTGGAAATACAATGATTGAATTGTATTGAAGTAAGATTATTGATTGAAGTAAGATTATTTATCATTGTTCTTTACAAAAGGAAGTTCTTTGGGAAGCAGCAGGAGGCTTCCTATATTAAAAAATCTTTCTTGATTGGCTCTTTGATATTAACAAAGGACTCTATTTCATCCTCAGTGTGAGCACACAGCTTCCCTTTAAGCTAAAAAAAGTTTAAGCATGCCCACGGGAGAATTTACAGCATCACCTCTTGCAACAGCATCCTTCAGTTTCACAGTGCTCCACCTATGGTCACATTCTGAGTGGAAAAACACCTGACATTTTGAAGTTAAAGGCAGACACTGTATCTGAAGGTCGGAAAATCATGAAGCTGCTAAAGCTGATCAGCTCCAGGGTCTAGATTCAGCCCAACCCTCTCTGCAGTAAGATACATTCTCTATTTATTCATAAGCACATGCAAAGGAAACAGAAGCTTGTAACCAGAGTCAGACTTTGATTTCATACATGAGCTGAAAACCCAGTCTGCACTCAATAAGCAGAAGAATTCAGTATCAGCTTATTTCTGCTGATTTTGAAGTTGAAAACAGTGCATGTGTTTAAGTAGGGCTGGCTATGCAGCAGTAGTTTCACCTTGTATAAATGTGAGATCCTCCAATACTAAAAAAGCTACAACCATGCTACAGTGATAAAAATCTACGAAGGAATCATGGGGAACATTATGCTCAGGGAGGTCATACACCTCCACTTCCATCCTGCACAAATTTCCAAGCCAGTTTTAGTACAATCATGTGTTTGTGACTCCACTGCTTTTCCCTCACCAAAAAAAAAAAAAAATTCACATGCTTCTGTACTAGGATTGCATTTTCCAAATAAAGTGAGTTGTGGTTGAAATGCTGATTACCCAGAAGAAATCCTAACAAAAGCAAATGTCATAAACTATAACTATACACTACACAATATATGCAGTTTCTCCGCAAATGCAGTCCTGGCCACAAGAACAGGAATGTCTTTGGAGTCCCATTACGTATAGAAAGAATAAGATATTTATGAATGGCCAGTAGCTGCTTGTGCTCATTGTCCTGGGAGAAGCATATATATTCATAACAGCTAGTGGACTTGAATAAGTTCCACGTATTTACTTTGTTTCAGAAGAATACATAAGCTACACCACAATCCAGGATTTAAGGCTCATCCAAATCACCATCAATTTTCATGTGAAAGAAAAATATAATCCACAGTCAGTTAATACATAAAAGTACATACTCCATCCTGGAACACACTTTTGACAACTGTGTAGTGAATCCTTGATTGAACATACTATTTGGTATGACTCAAAATCTGTTTTTCTTGAGGGCACTTCCATGAATACACTCTCAATTACATAAATAATGTATCACTAGATATTTGAGAGTCTTTCGTTATTCAGAAATAAGTCTTTGTCTGTGAATAAGCACTTCAAAAAAAATCCTTTTTTTTCCCCCATTTCTTCTCTTTTGAATTACTAGAAGCTTAAGACTTCAGCATTCACAGAAGAGTTACATACTTTCTCTGCACTGCAATTGCATAAAAACTAAGAATTCTAGAAAAGAAAGAAAGGAAAAGAGTCAAAATAGAAAGTCAGACACAGGAGAACTGTGGTCTATCAATGTAACCTAACAGTGCCTACAGTATCACAGAAAAGAAGGGTACACCATAAGGCACAAGTACAGAATACTTGCCCATAGTACACTTGAGCCTTAAATCACTGTGGTGGAATATTCACCCTAACTTCTATTACTGTATTCTAATTGGCCATGTAAATGACAGTTTTTCTTTTTGAATTTATGCATTTAGACTAACATATCTAGTTTGTCACAACTCCACAAAGTTAATTATGCATTGTATAAAAAACACCCACCCTGTTTAAATCTGTTATCTCCATTTATTGCCTTTCAATGTAGTTCTTTGTTCTTGCTGTAAGTTAAAGTGCATGACTTATTTATACACACACCCCCCACTGACTGCTCATCCTCTAATTTAACTATGCTGGTTTTATTTCTTTCAGTACCTTTACACAAGAAATTCCTTCCAATGCCACAAAGCACTTCTGCCCATCCTTCTCTATTTTTATTCTATTTTCTTAAGAGTGATTCACCACAAAACAAGTAATTCCTGTTATAAAGCAACACTGTTATAAAACAGTAACTATTAACTAGAAAAGACTGTCTTTGTTTTATAAATTTTTTGTTATTTTCACCTTGTTTGGTTTTTTTTCTAGAGAGACAGACAAAAGCCTAACTTGCCAGCTTTTCAATTGCAGCAAATGTAGTTAATTTAATATTCAGCAACATGCAATTAGGTCAAATTATGTATTCAGAAGTTTTAATTTGGATTTGTTAGCTGCAAAATTTCATGGGCCACCACAGTGCCTGTTCCCTAAGATTTGCTAGATATCCCTCAGTGTTTCTAGCTTTCCTCTAACCCATTTTCTATCACTCACAAATTATACCATCCCTTTATTCATATTTTGAATTGCTTTATAGAAGTAGCATTGATGCTACTGTTCATATTTCTACATCTTCCCATTAATCTTCTATGATGTCCAAGTTCCAAGTGTCCACATGGCTCTGAGCATGGCACACACTCTAGAAGACAGTAAAACTTCTGAATTGCACTGTGCCGCAACTCCTGCAGAAGAAAGAGTTCCATTAAGTCCACCTCATGCTTCTCCATATTCTGAAATGTTTCTTACATGAGAGAAGTTTTGGGTAAGAACTTTTTCAAAGTCTAGAGGAAAAAAAATTATGCCCTTTAATGTCTTCTGACACAAAACAGTAGTCTGGGTTAGCTTTAGCTGTAACTACTTCATTAGACCTAGCAGTAGAAATGCTTTTAACAATTTATTATATTCTATCATGTTATGCATGTTTCTTTGCCATTCTTCCCAGGAGAATCCTACTCTGAACTAAGAAAAGGGCCACAGACATCCTGTGATCCAACAAACCCTTTCAATAGGCAGCATTACAACTAAGGAAGGGACAGGTTATGCTTTGATATGAAACATCAAATTCTGACAATATTTCACTAAGCCTGACTGGATGCTGTTTCCACCACCAACTGATACATTTTCTTTCTTCGCAGTCCTTGGTTGGGCAATCCAAAAGTGTGGCAACAAGACAGCTTAAAATACTAATACAAATGAAGTTCTCTCCTTTTGTTGAAAAGCCATTTGTCCCAAAAGGCACTCTTCTAACCTCAAAAGCCTGCAAACAGCAATGCTTCTGAGAGCTCACATGCATCCTGCACAAACACGTATCCATTTAAATGTCAGCTCAGAAATGCACCTAAGATGTACAAAGAAAGCACTTCCATTCTCAGGATTTCAGCAGGTTCTTTGGCACACTAAGTTGCAGTCAGCCTACAGACAGATATTGCTCCATGGGGTCAGACATGATTTTATAGCAGCAAGTGCTACATTTAGATTCCATTCTCACTGCTTTTCTTTGTCTCTTTTTGAGGAGGGAATTTCTTCCATGTTTTCACAAACAGCTTGTCCTTGGTTATTTTAGCTACTGTGTTTCCATCTAAAATCATCAGAATCAATGATTCCGAAGTATTCCTATAGGAATCCTTTTCTTCTAAAAGAACAGTATCATACATTCATTTCTACCTTACAGCCTTCTAAATCTAAAATAGCTTTAAGCTATAAGCACAGCTATAAGCCCAGTCTCTGAATACTTCCAAGGAGGTAATACATTTCACCTTTCTAGCACTTATTATCAGCAAAAGCTTTAAAGCGTCATAGGTGTAGGTAGCAAACCACAAACACTACTGAAACTGGGAAGCAAAGCCACCCAGTAACTTAAAATGCAGACTGTGCAATCATAAAATGCTTAAGAGAAGTAATTCTGAAGATTTTAGAAAAAAAATGGTACATTATTTCATTTCTAGACTGGATCAACATAGTAAAAACTGGATGTAAAAGTCAGATTGGTTGCAAATATGTGGCTTCCTTTCTTCCTTGAACTGTCACTTTGCAACCATAGATCAGTCCTTCAGACTTCATCTAGTGAAATGCCAACTCTGCCAGCCTCAGTCTACAGTTTTTACTGTGCTGCTACAACTTAACACATCCTTAAACCAGAGGCTTTCTCAGCCCTGTGACTGCTAAGTAAAAATCTTAAAATGTATGACCCTTATGAACTATTAAAAATTAAAAAAAAAAAAAAAAAATAGAACAAATACAGCCTTCCAATTTACTTACAAGTACTTGGAGACCAATTGCATTTTTAGCTCTCTGGAGAGAATAAGAAAGTGTTTTTGCATTTGATTATTGAATATTGCTGCAGAAAAATAATTGCTCCTTTTTCCTGTTCTCTGCTAAATACAAAATGTGAATTTTCTAAGCACGTGTGAATCTTCTGCAAGAAGACCTTAACCAAAGGTCTCCCTAAGTCTTCTTAATAACACTTAGTAACTAATGGCTCACAAGGATGCAGCTTTCCCGCTGCCTTCCCAGGAAGTTGTTGTATCAAGGGTTTGAAATTTTTCAGGACAGAGATACTGATTCTTCACAGTCTGTTTTCTGAGGACCTACTGTAATACAGTTCTGATCAGATTGAGACAAGCATACAGGTCCCTTTCCTTCAGCAGTAACAGAGGTTAAAAACTCATCCCCAAGTTCTCTGAAGAGGGTACAATATGGTATTGAACAGATCATTTCATTCTTCATTACTCACAGGCATTCCAGCATGAACCCATTCCCTACTCATGGAAAGCCTCAACTAAATATGCATTCAGTCCCACTGACATGAGTTGAGGCTTGGATCTCATCATCAACCACACACATTAAGTTCCCCCACTGAACATATGCTTTCTGAATGGGGCTTCAGTCAATTCATACACCAAGATCCTGGAAACAGAAGGGCATGTTTGCTACATGAATGATGAGATAATGGAAATGCTGAAACATTTCAAAAATACCATAAGCAATACTTTATGTCCTGAAGCAGGGAATGGTCAATGCCTAGCACAGGTTCTGCTGTACACTTCTTGGGACTCCTCCAGGTAAAACCACTTTCTGTAGGATCAAGCTCTTGGCTTGGTAGAAGTCTCACTTCTGTGCAAGCAGTAGCAACTACAGAATAAAGAATTGGCAATAAACTAGGTGAAATATACTGATCAAATTTTCAACCATCCAGATCACGAATTCCCAGATAACAAAAATGGCAACTTGTTAGCAAAACCACAAAACACTCCCAATCACCTCCAATTTTCAGCTAAAGCCTAGTATTACAGATGAACTTCTATCACAATGAAACATTCTGATACCTAACTGCAGGATCCTTTCATGAAACAAACAACAACAACAAAAGGATATAGTGTTCAAAGTTTTCTGTTTAAAAAGGGGAAAAGCTGATTTCACCTGGAGGGAAGTCAGCTACACTAATTCAAAGTACCTAAAAACTAACTAGGTCCATAGTCCTATATATCAAGTTTAAGGAAAAGATAAAAGTGAAAAAGCAACCACTGAAGTGTTTGCAAAAAAATTTGGATCATACTGCTCAGCAACTTCAGTTTCACCAAAATGGAAAGATGATTTGAAAAGGAGAGTTTTTGTTACTTTAGAAGGAAAAAAAACCAATTTTGCATATGTCATATACAAACTTTTAATAGGCCTAGCATGATTCAAAACTTAAGGGTTTCCTCTGTCTTACATTTTATAAAATTAAGCTTAGTTTTACTTATTTCTTGTCTCTGGTGCAGAGCAACAAGTTCACAACCAGAACAGGTCTGTTGGTCAAGGCCATTTTCACACCTTAGGACAATGACTTTGGTCTAATCAAAAGGAAATGCTACTTCCTAATATGACAAATATCTTTTTTGACATAACAGACAGGACTGTTGCTTTTCTCTGAGCTCAATCTTTATTTCATCATCACTTTTATCAGTGCTGGTTGCAATACATCAAATGCATAGAATTTCAATGAAATTGTCATTACAAAGGCTTTCAGGGGTCTTCAGATTTTCTGTGGGCACAGAATGAGTCTGGGGTATGCAGCAGCCTCTCCTACATTCCCTGCTCTCCTGATTTCCCAGTGGTGATCAGAGCAGACTCCATGCTTGCCATCTCAACCCAGGTACCACCCAGGGTATTTGGTATTTGTGAGTGTTGCCCAGTGGGTCGTTTCATATTTTATAGCAACTTGGAAAGGTCAACAGCCAGTTAGCACCTATGAGTTGATAATAAAATATACATACACAGATACATGCTTCAACTACCTATGAAGTGTTTCCATGTTAGTCATGGTTATATACAATACGTATTAGTTACATAAACAACCCATGTTTATACTAAAAATAATACATAAAGATGCACAAAAATACACATAAGGATGCACAAACAAAACATACACTATAATTAACAGTATTTTCTTACTACATGTAATCACATTGATAGTCAAAAGAAGCTAAAAATTGAAAAGTCACATATTAAGTGTTTGATCCTTTGAAAATTACATCTTGAAAGTGCCTCTAGTAGTTCTCTATGTCACTTTATACATTTTTAATCTCAAAAAGCCTTTTCTCCCTTCCTTTAACATAATATTATAGTTTATCCAATTTCAGTACCTGGTACCAGTAAGCTGACTTTGCAGGAGAACCTTACTGATAGCTCACCTCTTACACATACATACTGCTCTGCAAAGAAATAGAGCCCAAGGATGCTGAACCAGTTTTCTGAAGCTACCATTTCAGAAACACTATGAACAACTAAGAAAAATACGGCTGCATAACTTTTAACCAAACAATATGGAACCCAATCCAATGCATTAACGGTCCATAATACTATTGAACAAGACTACAAGAGAGACACTTTACTTGCAGTTGCTTGTCAGACAATTACTCTCTGCTACTGTAATACTTCATGTGCATACTTCCAAGGAAGACTCATGAACGCACAGGTTCATTAAGGGAATGAGAGAATCGATTGTAAAATGGAAAAGGCCGAGTGAGGTCATATTTCAAAGAGATGAATATGGTACACTCCATTATGTTGTAATCAGCCTCTCTCTTTCATCCTAAGAACTGTAATAGTCTATCCTAATTTTCAAGGAAAAAAAAAAATTCTCACTGCCTGCATCGTACCTTCATCCCAAATACAGTGAGGAATTCAAATGTGCTGCAGGCAGTTTCCATTTACCATGGTCTTTGGAGCAGACGGTATTGATGTTGCTGACCATTTTTCTCCTTAATAAGAAAAACATTCAAATGCTACTAATATTGCTGCCTTGGCAAACCACATTTTATAGATGGGACTTGCCCTGTACATGACACATAGAACATCAATCAAGGCTGAATTTTATTTCAATTTATTATGGTTGCTGTCTAAATGAAAAAATGCTTATATCGTTAAAATGTCTTACAATATAAATGTGCAAATGATGTAATCACCCATTTTGTGAGAAATTTCTGATTCTGATTAAAAATATCTACAGTTGAACTTCTAAATATTTAATAAACGTGAAACAAAAAAACCAAGCATGTTAAGAAACTACAGTAATTGGTATCGGATGTAACATCATGGTTTTATGCTTGATAGCTTTTATCTTTAGAGGATGAGTTTATAAGGTATTCTTTTAACATGGTAAAAGCTGCCTTTTTGTTCAAATCATCAAGAATAAATTACTTCAATCTTGACTTCATTCAAGACCTCACATGCTTGCTTTTTTCAAATTATAATTTATCACAGTTCTTTGCTTGCTATAGCCAGCTGTCTCCAGACTGAACCTGGTAGCCTGCAAAAGCCCTGCAAGCCTTCCCAGACACACAACTCTGGACACCACACAGTTACCAATGGGGAGAAAGCAGCACCTTATAAGAAGAGAGACTATTCAATTTTGTAATTGACTGGAAATCACAAACCTGTCCCAGTTCTTGAGACAGAGTGTAACGCTTGGCAGAGTCCCACTGGCACATACCACAGCCGACATCCCCAGGAGCTGGCTGGGATGCTGACTCTCCCAGCTGCTGCCTCCAGCATGGCACAAAGCAACACACCCAACATCACGTCCCTGCTGCAGAGAACACTGCAGAACATCATGTCAACCCAGTGGCATTGAAAACTCATTAAACGCTCATATTCTCTCTGTATTATTAGCATACAGTAATTATATAAATACAATCCTTCCCCACTTAAGAACAGTCAGCTCTTTCTGCCATGTTTATTTGCCAATACCCTAAAGTCCAGATCCTAAATGCATCAAAGAATGATAAACTGTTACAGAAGTTCATAAGCACATTGCAGACCAGAAACTAAATCCAAACAGTTTCTACTAGAAAATGGGAGCACAGATGGGCAGGCAACTGATTCTCCCCTTCCACTCTGACCCCACCTGGAGTACTGTGAGCAGCTCCAGGGCCCCCAACAGAAGGAGGAGGATAAGAGGGCTGAAGTACCTCTCCTGAGCTGAGGTTGTTCAGCCTGGAAAAGACAAGGCTCCACAGAGACCTTAGAGCACCTTCCAGTACATAAAGGTGGCCTACAAGAGAGACGGATGGAGAGAAACCTTTTATAGGGCCATGGGTTGACAGGACAAAGGGTGATGACTTTAAACTGAAAGAAAGCATATTTAGATTAGAGGAAGAAAATCTTTACTGTGAGGGTGGTAAGGCACTGGACCAGGTTGCCCAGAGAGGCTGTGGACACCTCATCCCTGGCAGTGTCCAAGGCCAGGTTGGATGGAGCTCTGAGAATTGTGATCTAGTGGAAGGCATTTCTGCCCACAGCAGGGGAGTTGGGACCAAATGATCTTCTAGCTCCTTTCTAATCCAACCATTCTATGATTCCATGTTTTTCTTACTTGGACAAAAACTATCTAAATCACAGATGGATCCAAAAAACAAAAGATCGAACTGCAAAAGAGGTGATTTAGCAGATACTGAAGATGTGTTGAATAAATGGGAAGTACAGCTACACACTGCTACCCTTTGTCACCACAAATCCCAGCTCATGCACAAGTCCCAGCATCCTTCACAAGAGGGAAACTTCCTGAAGATTTTTGCCTTGCACTGAATTTTATCATAGTCAAGAAATGAGCAGCAATTTCAATTTGGCCTTTAAAAAAAAAAAAGAAAGGATAAATAACTGTAAACAAAGGAAGTGTATGAGAGCTACATGACAGATAAATGGATTTTTATAACATTGCATATTGTAAAGTTTGCCAGAATGTATTGAAAGAAGAGTCAGTGTCCTGGTTAAATCACATCCTGCTGCAGCTGTCCAACTTTATAGCTAAACTATTCATATCAATTCCATTAAACAATTACAGAAGGAAATCCAAACTACTATTAAAAGTATGTTAGCTTTGTGCTATCTTCTTTTCAGACTTAATAATTGATAAAATATTCTCAGCTTCAAAGAGTAATTTTTTGGTGTGCATTCACACCCTGGAGGCCACAAAGCAGTTGTCCTATGGAACTCCTACAATACCTAAACTTTACTACATATTTCTATTTCTGACAGACATTTTAGACAAGAAAGGAAGGATATTTTAGCATTTATGGAGCTGGCCTGACATTTAGGAGATCTCAATTTAATTTCTTTGTCTGCCAGACTTCCTTCACAATCCCAGACAAAGTAAATTATTTTCCTTTCCCTAGTTTCTCATCTTCAAAATGGAGAAGACCATTAAAGTACTTGAATCATGCAAGTTTTGAAAGACAAAAAAAACCAATTTCCTTCTCCATTTTTATTTTCCCACAGATAGAAAATTACCTGAAAGCTCAATCTTCCAGAGGTTTCAACTGCATGTTGTTTTGTTCTCAAAATCAACAAAACACACTATTTATAAATGACACACTTTGTATGTTGCAGATCTTTGTCACTGGAGAGCCTTCCATTTTAAAATGCCTCCTCTGTGATAAAAAAAGATATTGAAGGATGAGGACAGAGAAAGTTAATAAACAAAATGCATTCATGGCCCATTGCTTCAAATAACTTTACTATATAAATAGTCCACTCATCAAATAATGGCCTCAATTAACATTTAATTCTCAGACAATGCATTTGTAATGTACTGCAGGGATTAAAAGTTCTGCATAAATATCACTATTCTGGAAGTGCCACGACTTACAGGAGAAGTACTGACATATTTTCCACTTGATTAAAAACAATTTCTGGTCTTTCCTCACCCTGCTTTCTCTACTAAGCCTCCTTGCCCTAGAAGGATCAAAAGAAAATATAAACACTACGTAGGGGCTCCCAGTCTGCTGGCTTCAGCCTTGCTTTTAAAATCCATAACCACACTAGTGCAGCATCACTACAGAGAAAACTAAGCTGTCCTTGTGATTTTGTTAAGAAAGCAAATTATGAGAATTCCCTCATGTAAGTATATGCTTCAATCCTTTTTACAGCAAGGTAGAACAAAGTCAGTTTTTCACAGAATATTCTCAGCTGGGAGGGAGCCACAAGGATCATTGAGTTCACCTCCTGATTCTGCACAGGACACCCCCAAGTATGTCACCCTGTGCCTGACAGCATTGTCCAAACACTTTTTGAACTCTGTCAGGCTTGGTGCTGAGACCTGGGGAGCTGTTCCAGTGCCCAACCACCCTCTGGGTGAGGAACCTTTCTCCCATATCCAACCTAAACCTTCCTCAATACAACTTCAGGACATTCCTACAGGTCCAGTCATTGGTCACCACAGAGAAGAGATCAACATAAGTAACCTGGCACACATAAGCTTAAAAAAATTTAAAAAAAAGTTAGCAAGCCAGCACTGCCACCGCCAGGAACAAGTCCAAGGCAACAATGGAAGAGTCTGACATTACGTGGACACTGGACACTGCAACAGTGACAATCACTATAACAACTGCTGAGATGCTTGGATGCTTGCTACTTGGTATATCTAAATGTGAAAGACCTCCCCTCACTCAGCCATCTTGCTGCTAATGCTGAAAGAGAGTATCTTTGTAATATGCGGTTGCTTTTATCCTGCAACACAATGGCTGAGCGTTGATGAGATGATAACTGAGTCAATTACTCAAACACCAATAAAACACATTCTAACAATGATTGCCACTTCATGGTGTCATTTTAGAAACCGACTCCAGTACACTCAGACTTTTTTTTTGTGTCCTGTGGGTTTGACCTCAATCCTAATGAAATTAACTGCTAGAAGAAACCACACCAGTAGGAGCTACCAGATTTCAAGGCAGGATGCAAAACCTGCAGAAAAAGTCAACAGATGTTTCTCCTAGAAGCCAGAAAGGAGGAAGGCCAGAAAGGTCCTGGAAATCTAAAATGGACCTCATTATGCTTTGAAGGTGAAGCGACTGAATAAATATAAAAAAATATACAAAATAAAAGTTAACCTATGACAGAGATCTAAATATAAAATCCTGCCAAGATCCATTATTCTCAAAACGTGTTTTAAGACATGTTAGGACTTCTGCCTGTGGGTTCATCTAAGGCATGAAAAAAATACAATTCAATGAAAATTAAATATCCAAAAAAAACCCAACAAAACTGCTTCTCACCCATTATTTTCCTCACAAGTATTGTCTCATTTTAAATTTATTGCTAATACAGTATGTTAGCAGTTGTCCTTAATAAGCTCTGCATACATCCAAGAAAAGTGCATACACTGACAAAGACGCTTCTAGTTTTGCACAACACACGGGTTTTTTTATACGGTATGTTCTCTGTTGAAAACTACTCCCTCACAAAATGAAAATTCAGCAGAAACTCTAATAGCTTTCATATTTCAGTCTAATAGGTAGCATGGCATTGCACTGCCACCCACCTTTGCTACAATATTGCACAGCACATTTAACAGACATTTGATTCCTTCACTCAGTCCTTACGTGCAGATTCTGCAGGACCTTAGTATTAACATTTAACAGAGTCTATGAGCATAAAGCACATTTATGAACACCTGCTAGAACATTTTATTTGCCTTAAGAGTTTTATTATAACTGTTAAATTTTCTTGCTATGCTTTATGGGCCAAATCCTGGTCCAGTTTTAGCCTCAACTCCCATTGACTTCAACAGCAAGCAGATTTGATTGTATGTGGGTTTCCATACCAATTCAACACAGCTTTAAAGAAAATGGGATCACTGGTAAGCACAATACTGGATAGAAAAAGCCAGCACTTAGCAGCTCTAAATATCCACTGAATACAGCCTTCAAATGAAATTAAAACAAATAAACCCCACACTCACAAGTCTGTAACCTCCACAGTGCATTACAAAACCCAACCTTGCACTTGTACAAGGTATGCAGGTATCCCATCCAGAAA
The DNA here is from genome assembly GCF_009819885.2 of Catharus ustulatus. Classification (NCBI taxonomy): domain Eukaryota; kingdom Metazoa; phylum Chordata; class Aves; order Passeriformes; family Turdidae; genus Catharus; species Catharus ustulatus. The sequence continues at coordinate 40,205,104 of NC_046221.1, read as the reverse complement.
TGGCTTGGTGGGATGTACTACCACCAACTACTCCCTCTCAGATCACTCACAATGCTGCTGTCACCCAAATTTGGTTCTCTGTATGAAAGCCATGTTAGCATTGTGCCTTCTGACACATCCAAACAGTCACAGCCCTCCTCAACAATACAAGGCTGGAACAAACCATGCAGAGCCAGAAGTTGTAGGTGATGAACTAGAGTCCAAGGAAAATGTTGTAGAGAAAAACATGCCAGAAGTCTGACTGTTCTGAAGATGTTCTCTACAGTTGTTCTTCTGACAGGGTCTTACCACCTGACTATATAGAAGCAACACAGCTCCTCATAGCTTAGAGAAAAACAGGACTCCAGGAAGTCCACACTGAGCTCCTGTAAGAAAATTTAACCTCAATTGAAATTACCTAAGAGTTTACTTTGCCACTGCTATTAAAAGTCCAAAAATAGTAAGGCAGCTAGCAAAGAACAGACAGCATGGCAATGCCACAGCTGTTTCACAAAAGCTTGACAGTAAATGCTTGATTGAAAGCATACTATTAAGCCCCCCAAAATTCAAGCAATTATAAAAATGAAATTATGGACACAATGATGAATGACGACAAATGAAATGTTAACAGATCTAGCACCATACAAAAAAAATATTGATTTTTTCTGATTACTACTTAGGTGATCAGAGTGTATGAGGTCCTAGTTGCCTGCTTGCTCTAGATTTTATTAATGCTCCAATATCAGACACCCAATTTGGAAATCAATGCTTACTTCATCATTTTTCTCTGAAGGATCCTATTATTCACAATTGATTTAACAGAAATGAAAGGCTTACCATTAACAAGACCCAGCTGCTGACACTTCTTAGATGAATTATTGAACTTCTAAGAGTGAATTAACTTAACCATCACCAAGACTTATTGTCTGATGTTTCTCATACCAAAGTCAGTGTATTTATAATTACAAAATCAAGTAGTAGAAAGTAACTCCTTTTCTGCCTCCTCCAACACCATAGACACCAAGTAAAAATAAGATAAAAATATGAGTTATGCACCAAATTCAGTCAGTTGGAGCTTAGTCTCTAACTGCCTTTTGACACCCTGAATCTTCATTTATTTCTAAAACTCATAGGTCATTTCAAGGCTCAGAAAGAGGAAATCCAATTTATGGCAAGTTACATCTTCTTTCAATGAGATTACTGCAGTCAAAGATCCCTAGGGCTGACCATGCCCTGCCAGAAAGGCTACAGAAGACTATTATTAATTCCCTTTAGGTACAAAATGAAGAACCACCTTATGAATTGAGATAAAAGTAACAAATATTACACTTCTGCAGGTAGAAGCAGTACTACCAGTCCACGGCAAAAGTAGTGCAAATGTACAAAACAAAAGGTCTATGTTCAGAACTTGCCATCTGAGCCAAGGGGCTCTCTCTGCTCAGAGCATAAATTCATCATGCCCATTTTCCAGTCTAAGAAGGGCTATTCACCCAAGGTGAATTCAGTTCCTCAAATAAGAGCTTTTGCTCTGCAGAATGAAAAGTTCAGTGCCAAAAATGAGCAGGTTTGGAAGGGCAGGCGATCACACCAGTCTCTATCGTAATCCTACGAATGACTCTGTAATCTATCGTAATCCTACGAATGACTCTGTAATCCTCAATGCAATTCTCAAGCAGGTACACTGCTAATAATGCTCTTCACAAGTCATCCTTGAGAAGTGGGCAATAAAAACCCTGAGTGCCAGTACACTGCCCAGCTGCACTGATCTACAAACACATTAGTGTCAAGAGCACAGAGCTGTGTTCAGCAATATGTTATCCTTCAGCCACGGACAGCAGAACCATACTTGCCTGGTGATGCAGCCAGAACAACTGCTCAGCTGTCAAAACTAGTGAACATTTCAGGTCTTAGTAGACTTTTGGCTAAGCTGTACTACCTGGTTGAATATGCCTTCAAAATGCTAGAATGGCAACTGCTTTGTCCTTTAGCATTCATCTTACTTGCAGAGGTCAGCTTGATTATACTAACTTCTACAACTGCTCTGAAGACTTCAGCACAAAATTAAGTTCAGACTCCAGATGCAACACATTCAGGAAGTCTTCTGGATTAACAACATAATTTTTGCTTCCTTTTTACTCCACAGAATGGCGAGATAACAGACCTGTTCTATCCTTTTCACACAAGCTGAAAGTCAACAACTGTCCAAAATCACTAGAGCCTCCTCTCAAAGCCCTCAATGGATTTGAGTGCTTTCACACTGCTGGAGGCAAAACACCTGGGCCTTTTTTACCAGGGTTAGTATCTGAGGAAGACACTCTTGGAGCAAACCAATCACTTTTTGAATACTGTATTTCCCTTTCCCAACCCCTGTTTTAACCCCTATCTTACTGAAACTAACCTTAAAATTCTGCTTTGGGCATCGGACAAACACTTTAAAAATTAAGAAAAATGGGAAGGAAAGAAACTTGATAGATAGAGCCTCCAAGCTCATAGGTCTAACTACATTAGGGAAACAGGCCAAAATCGTGAAATTATGATTATTTTTAAAATATTTAGTTATCAAAAATTTTCAATCTGCCTCTTCTCTTCAGAATAACACTTTCAAAATGGAGGGTGGCTGGCCATAACTGAAACCTGGTTAAATTTGATATCTGCATAAAACATATCTCAACAAGTAGGTTGTAACAACTTTTTAAAAAAAGACATGGACCTTGGCAGATTTCCTGCTTTTCTTATACTCATTTCTTCCAGTACTTCCCACATTGTGAAATAACTCTTAATGCTATAAAGACAGTGCAGACTGCAAAAATTTGTCCTAGTGGTTCCAATGGGAGTAACGTGGTCAGAATTTGGCATTCAACAAAGTTTCCATTTCTACATAAGTTTCATTTATTTTTCAGTTTAAAAATAAGACCATATTTTGGCACGTAACTAGAGCTACTCCTGCAACTCAAAAGAAGTAACACTGCTGGCAAGCCTCAAATCTGTTCCAAGACAAAAAACTGTGTTGGCAGAACTTTTTGAAAAAGTTCTTTTTGACTAGAGGCGGAATTCAACACCAGTAAAAGTGGAGAAACTTCAGTGAAAACAGTTATGTTAAACATTAAGTTTATATAATGCAAATATATTTAGCTGACATGGAATTAAAATTCTGTTGAACCAAATCTATTTATCTTCTACATGTACATAATAACTTAGCACCAAATTCTATAATCATTTCTCTGTGAATACTCTTTTCCCTCCTACATAAATGGTACTGTGCTATTTACAAAGTACCACAACCATGCCACACATTTTTTTAACGTAAGAGTTATCCAATTAGGATGTGGTGAAATTAAAGCTGCAAGATCTATATTCCTGCATCAATTACAGGCACAGAAGAAAATAACATAAATCTGACATTTCACAACTTCTGAGGGTTTGATTTTGCAACCTACTTTCTAAAATACCTTTTTTCGCACGTCATACCCAAGGGTTTTTTTAGAGCATGAATACAGTTAACCAATGTGCAGCGGTGCTTCATCAACACAGATCACAGCAAGATTTGACTCCCAACTCCACTATAGCACAGACAACAATGAAAGCATTCAAAGAAAAAGATGTCCATGCCCCTTGGATATTCAGGATATAGCTGTTTGATGGATGGGACAAAGTACTTATAAGGAAACCTGTACTATTTTAGATTAACTGTTGAAAAAAACTGAATTGAGTTCTTCTTGCCAGAGAGAGGGAGAAAGTTAAATGACAGTGGTATCAGGTTGCTTCAATCCTCTTGAAGAAAGAGCAACACAAAGCTTAAATATGCAGGTATTTCTAAAGCCAAGTTCTAAGCACAGTTTGCTTACTCTACCCTAAATACAGCTGTCTTAACTCTAAATACAGTTGAGTATTATATTGAACATCTTTGGTGTTTTGCCTTTTTGTCAAACCATGCTTTTTTCTACATTTTGCTATACTGTCACTGAAGAAAAAATTACTAAGAAATGTAGATTGAATTTATTTACCTTCAGATTTGTAAGAATCTGTATCCAGTGCACCATAATTCACTAACTGCTTCAAATGATTTAACTAAACAGATGGACTAGAGCACCTTTAAAGGTCTCTTCCAACTCAAACTATCCTATGACTTGCAACACTTGATTGTAAAAGTCAGTCTGCCTACATGTAAGGTATCTTTTCAATAAAGTCAGTGGACATCTAAAGTGGTATATTTAAAACAATTCAACAAATAAAAAGGTAAGAGGTAATGACTGTGTTCAGACCACAAATTAATTCAGTTAATTTGACCACCAATATAATTAATATAATGACCAGATAAGTACAGTTAGAATGCCAAATAATCTTAAAATATTTTATATATAAATAAAAACTAAATAGAATTTTAACTAAACCTTAGGTCTGAAATTCCAACCAGCAGTCTCATTGAGAATAAATTACACAAAATTTTCAGCGTAGTGTGCCTAAGAATTGATGTCACAAAAATAATCAGACCTTCAGAAATTTAAGGTAAATTTGCCACCAAGTATGGGAAAACACATTAATCATCTTTTTAATTCCACTGTAGAAATAATGTACTACAGGTGTTTCAGAAAGATTTTGATTTTCAAAAATCAGTGGTCTCCTTCTTTTCATACATTACCAAGTCTAACAGAGGCACATTTTTATTTAGGCTAAATCATGCCTTATGGGACACACTTAGGAGGAGGAGAGGAGGAAAGGAGGACATACAACTGGCATTTGAGACATATTGCCAGTACAAAGCTGCCAAAAGCACACAGCAGGGAGCATGTTTTGGCTATCCATGAGCAGAATAAGCATGCACTCCTTAACCACTGCCAGCTGGCATTTGTTTCCAAATACAGAATGCGCACTAGGCAGTTTGGAGACTGGACATACTCCTAACCTTAACTATGCTCCCATAAAAACATAATGCTGAGATACCTCATTAACCATGCCTGTCTCTTAGCTGACTGCCAAATGAGAAAGGTTGAATGACAAACAAAAAGGATGCATTTCTCCCTACATACAAAAAAAGTACTTAAAGTATATCCTAACATACTCCAGTGCTAACAGCAAAAGAGAGATTTTAAGACTGCTAGAAGAAAATTCTGCCAGAATCTCAAAAAGAGGAAACACTGCCACTCTCTATTGTATATAGATAGAAAAAGTGAAATCCAGAGACACAGAGTACCAAGAAAACAACAATGTATAGAAAGAGTGGCTGGCACTGTGATTATAAAGTGTACTATCATGTTTAATACAACCTCTAGCACTCCTCACAACAGACGCTCCCTGCTTTATGTGCTGGGGCAGATCTGTGGGTAGAAGATTAATGTCCCCCTCCATCTGTTAATGACTATATAGGTCCCCTGGGCTTTGCACCAAGGGTACTTTGCCCTTAGGATGGAACAAGAAATGGGAATTTGTGTTTGTTACAACATGCGCTTACTAATTCCAGCAACACTAGCAATTGCTAGATGTGTATTATTTCAACTTTATCTACCAAAAACATATTTTATCACTGTAGTTCAACTGTGATTCCAAGTAGATTTTCAAAGAGATTGGTTAAAAGGAGAACAAACCAACAGGGGGGTGCTTTTCACTTTCAAAGTGCTGTCCTGACACACATAGCCTGCATTGGTATTTGCCCAGTAAGTGCTCTATTCATTAACTTTTCACTAGAGTTTCAAAGTGACTCCACTTTTTGGATTTCCCCCCTTCTCTGTCACTGATAGCCTGCTGTAACGGACCAAGCAACTCAGAAGGAAGAAATGTACCAGAGACTGCCATGCAAAGGAGAGGGCACTAATTAAAGTCTTCATTTCCTTCAGGGGGTTCTGTGAGTGGATTTTAACTTACCCTGCTAACCGTACCTTTGCTCCTGAGACCTGGAGGCAAGTCAGAAGGAGCTTGACACCAGCAGAGTCTTCATGGATCTAAGCCAGTTTGATATCCTGGAACAATAGAGGGAAAGAACAGTTACAAAATGAAGTTCTGAAGGAATGAGGGAAACATAGTCACCACCAGAACAACAATACTCAGAGCAAAATCAGAGATGATCTTAACAGTAGCTCCAATACTCACAAATGAGAAATCAAAACCAGAGTGTTGCTTCACTAAAGTCTCTAAACGTGGTCTCTCAGGTTTGTTTCATGCTTCTTTGCTTCCTTTTCCCACCCCTATCAATTGCAACACTGAACTCAGTTCCATCTCAAGGAAGAAATAGTTGTCCCTGCCAAAATTACCTGTGAGCACCAGAGGGAATTCCAGTGGCAGTCAACCATGTTTACATTAACACCAAGCACATATAATTAACTTCTCCAGTTTACTCAGTTTAACTTTGGAAAAAGCTGGAACACCTTTGCAGCTGAACATCAACACAAGAAAATTTTACCCTTTTTGTAAAAAAGGGAAATGCGATTTCAGCACATGACCTCTACCAATCCTTTTGATCCAACTGGACACTGTTTCTCTCAAACCATTCCTGCCCTACAAGAAAAACAGTACAAGACCACAGTCAAGAGATGAAAAGAATGAAAAATGGAAAAGGAATTGCTCCATACTCTCCTTCATCTTCAGCAGAGAATTTCTTGGTCTCAAATGAAGAATGAAGAAATTGCAGTCACAAAAGACAATTCTTTCCCTCTATATCAGCAGCAGTACAAAACAATGAGTGTTGAATTAACAAGGTGCTCTGCCTGTCTTAGTACTCATTGCTCTGAAAACACTTCTCTACTGGCTTTCCAAATAAGAAAATACTCTAAATCAAAGTTACACACTTAATGTTGTTAAAATTGTAAAACACAGCCAAAAAACCCCAGCCTGATTTGTGTATATTTTTGTTTCCGTAACACAATCTTGTTAGAATCAACAGAGTTGTTCCCAGATTTCCCATCTGAATCTAGTGATACTTGGCCTTTTCCTTATGCTTCCTCAACAAGGCATGCATTTCACCTTTCATTTGAAAATTAAAGGAATCATCTTTTCCTTTAATCTGTGCACAATAGAGGAAAACACATTCTAATTTAAATAGACAGAGGAGGTAAAAGGGATTCAATGCTAATATTTCGTGATTAAGTCATTCTCAGGTCCTTTTGGAAGTTGGACTTAGAGCTGAAAAGCTTGAAAAGCAATGCTAAAAAAATAATAAAAAATACACAGTCAAGAATATTAAAGACAAAAGCACAAGGAAGGTAAGGGACAGAGTAAGGAGCTGGTTTCCCTACCCTGTGGGAAGGATAGCACAAGAGAGTGTATTTCCTGACGGATACTCCTTTGAGGAACAGCTTGCTTTCCTTAATGTGCCTCCTCAATTGCCATCCCGTGGCCTGCACAGGTAGGCCGCCCCTGGAGAGAAAAGCCACTGAAGTCTGTGCATCCTACAGAGCACTGACAGCAATCATTCAAGTTTTTATACAAGCCTCTTGTACATCTGCAGAAAGGCTGCTCTCAATCTGGCCTCCAGAGAAAATACAGCAACCTAGATTGATAACATCTACTTACACTGCTGCTGATCAGATATAGACTGTCTCCAACAGTTTTCTTTCTGAAAAGCTGAACAGCAGTCTTAAGCCTCTAACTCAAGTACTAGTAAAACATATTTAAAGTCAATTGCAAAAAAACCCCAAACATATCTGTCTGGGGGAAGAGCAGGGGAGTTACTGTTGCTTATTTGTGGAGAAGAAGGGAGAAATGTATCATGTCTGCACACATACATACACAGATGTATGTCTCACACATGGGTAAAGGATAACAAATACAACTTGTTCTCCACTACAGAATTTTCCACTTTGAACATATAGGCATTAGTATATAAAGTTCATGTTATTTCAGTGAGATTGAATGAATTCAGAATGAATAATGCTGGCAGGATTACAATTCATGTAACACAGACTATTTGATCATCGCTAACTCAAGGACAAATTGAAGTCTGAAGGTCAAATGTATGGGGATTTCTGGTGACATCACTAAGACCTCACACAGATGCCTGAGACAATTACTGCTGGTATTTTGCCCACCTTTGGCGCAAGATAGTTCTGAGAAATTACTCAAAAAACAGTCAATCATGATGCCACAACTAACAACACTGAGCAACTCCATCAAGAGATAGTACTCTCATCACATCAGGAACAAAGGACATGTGAACAATCAATCTTTGAGAGTTTCAGTAGCCATTCTGTCAAAAAATAAGAAATAAACAAAAACATTTTTTTATCAAAGCATAAGTAATTCCAACAGAACCCAAGCCCAGCAAAGACTACCACTTCACATGTGGCACATTTATTTGTCAGAGCTATTCTCAACACACAGCAGCAAGACTGTGGGTAGTCAAGGCAGCAGCAGGACTTTGCCCAACAGTTTAAACTTGTTCCTTTGCACGTGCTCTTTATCCATTTTTATTCTAAATTATCTTGGCCATGAGTACTACACAAAGGGCTCCTCTGATCCCACAAACAGACAGCTCTTTCGTCCTAGGAATGTAATTTTAAAAGACTATTTAGCATAACTTTCACAATACTTATTTTCTCTGCAGGAAATCTTCTTACAGAATCAGAATAATTTAGGCTGAAAAGGACCTCTAGAGGCCACGTCCTCCAATTCCCAGTCAAAGCAGTGCTGATTTCAAAGTTAGAACAAGTTGTTCAGAGTCTTATCCAGTCATGTTTCTAAATCTCCAAGGTCAAATCTTTCAACTTCCACAGACCTCAGGTCAGATTTTGACCGTTCTGATTGTTAATTCTTTTTTCCTCATGCCCAGTCAGAATTGCTCCATTTCTATGTGTGACAACTGCATCTCATCCTTGCTCTGTACACCTCAGAGAAGAGCACTGCTCTCTGTTCCAAAGCAGGCTATTAGACAATGGAAGGCAACAATTCACCTTCATCTTCTGATCTCCAGGCAGTACAAACCCAGATCCTTCAGCATCTTGCCATGTACTCCAGACAACAACCGAAACAAGGCGGCTGCTCCAGGTTAAAACTCTTTAAATTATTTAGGAAAATGTAACAAAACCTTTCACATACCTCACCTTGATCATACAACATTACTTTAGAGGTCCCCTAACACAGACAGGACCATTGGCACCTTACTTTCTGATCCCAAAGAAATTTCTAAAGACAACCTCAAAAGAGGTTAAAGGATAAGCATAAAGGATTTTAAAAAGTGATGCACTGAGTGGCATCTCAGATCACCTAAACACTCTGGAACAGCACTTTTTTAAGAGTACAAAGAAAAAAAAAAATCAACATTTTAAAAAAATTTAATGTGGTTTAGAATGTAGCTATACAGCTTCCTGCAGTTGACCCCAGAAAAATAAGACATGTGATGTGTAATTTCCTTTGACTTTTCTTTGAACTCTAGATAGAAGTTCCTGCTTTAAAGAGTGGGATTTTTTAAATTAATTACTTTTACAATTTTTCTTAATATTTCCAAATAGTACTTAATGTCAAAATATTTGCACGTACCAATTCCCTGGGTTAGAACACCCTTTCAAAGAAAAACAGCTTCTAATCATTATTTTGAGATGGGGTGCACTGCACTACTTTGATGAAAAGAGCAGTACCCACCCCTCACTTGAGCGTGTTAATTCCAAAGTATTTTCAGAGAATCTAGACATAGGTCAAAACATATACAAGAAAAAGATCTGATACCCTCACTGAGCTACTGAGAGCACACTTCCTTGCATGGCAGCACAAAGCATGCCCTCATCAGGGTGTGAATCAGGTTTCATTCAGAGACCCAAGGAAGTCAGCCTTCTATACAACTACAGAGGATGTTCCCCATATGCAAGAATGGGTTTAATAAAGATTTTATTTATTATTTATTTAGTGCTTGTCTTCTATTACTTTGCTACATACTGCTGTCACAGGGAAAAGCTTTTCACATCTGTATAAATAAGATCTAAAACCTCCGGAATCATTACTTACAAATACTCCAACAATCAGCAGCCCCAGACCTCAAGATAAAGCCATGCAAGTTCAAAACCTGTCCTCTTAGTGGACGCAGCAGCTCCACCCAAGAACACACTAAGTATTAGCACTGAAAAATAGGCATGGAACTATTTATACACACAAACACCTGTATATTAATTGTGCACACTGTTGGCAGAATTGTGCATATTACACAATTACCCCATACTACACACATAATCTTCAGCAATTTAAGAATGGTACCAAACACCAGTGTCAGCAATACTCTGCATGTATGAGAGAAAAGCCATGGTAAACATGCCAGAGCTGTCACATAGTAATGGCACCTCAATCCTGAGCCTGCTGCAACTCTGGAACAGCATGAGCATCACAGCCTCTCAGTTCCCTTCTCCAGCTCCCCACACCAGCCTAGACACTGGGCACAAGCTGTAGCTCTGCATGAGAAGTAAAAGAGAAACTTGTGCCCCTCCAGAGAGAGGCACCACTCTTGCGCCCAGCACAAACACACACATTGGCATAGGACTCAGCTCAGCTCTGAAGTTTTGCACATGACCTGGGAAGGTTTTGTCATCACTTGTCTAGCAAAAAAACCAAAACCTACTCCATGTGCAAAGTTTTTTAATACCTCCACAACTGGCACTTTTACATCTCTAGGCTGAGGGTTCACCCCCCTTCATCGTATCCTCTCCATTTAGGCTTACATAGAGACCACCTCCAGAGTGCCATGCTAATTAGCAACAGCTTGCACTCTCTAGTAAAACTAAAAATAACCCCAAAAACCTAGTGAAAAGAAAAACTCAATGAGCTCATATGCATTTCATCATTTCAGTAACATTGGCGTATTTTAATTATACTTAAATAATATTAATTCTGATCTGAGCAGCAGACTAACTATAATTGCTGAAAAATAAAGTTATAAATTAAACGTGAGATATGGTAGAGTCTATTGCCCAGCAGACTTGCTATAAAGTGCTACAACAATATATGGCTGTAACCAAAACTAACAATAATAAGCTCATTGTGTGAGGATAAAACAAAGAGGTGAACACTAGAGAAATTTTCAGCTGATGTAGCAAATAAATCCAAAACCTACAAAGTATAACTTCAACAAACTAAATAAATATTTAATAAAATTGAGTTCTTTCAATTTTCACTATCATGAGTAGCTCCTAAAAATAAGGAAAAAAATTCCTTATAGGTAAATGTCTATTCTATAAATTTTCCATATTTCCTGTACTTCGTTTGGCTTTTTCACAATGGGCCTTACTCTGTTTCCTTACGTCTGTATTTCCTATATGTTCGGCATTCACCAATCTATCTACCTTGAATACAAACTAAACTATGGATTACAGAGACTGAGAAGTTCAATGACTCTTCCAGCCTTAAAGATTTCCCAGTACTGTAGCAAACAGAATACTGCACACTGCTTTGTGGAAGGGAAATATGATTTAACTGATATTTCATCAGTGTCTTGGGAGTCAAAGACCATCTCCTATAATATTGAATATTTAATTAGAACACAGCCTACAAATAAGAAAATATTGGACATAATTTTTCCCCAGTATCTTGCCTAAGCTGTAACAATAGTTTGCACTTCCAATATTCACTACAGTAGACTCCATTATTATAATTAACATCAGCTAAGCTGTTTTAAGGAATTTCAATAGCTACAGTCTCCTCCTCATAGATAAACAAGAGAGAGTCAATGATATTGAAAGACAACAGATTTAATGCAGATAACTTACTGAGCTCAATACCACAAAATATTACTGAAACAACAGGTTATAAAACCAGGCAAGATAATAAAGTAACTGCTAGCTGAGAAGGGTTAGAAAAACTTCCACCACAACAAAAAGCACTCTGTAACTGCTCATAACAGCTGGATGACAATGGCTGGACTTTGCATTGTATCCCACTGAGAAGTGACAGCTTTTTTAATCGTTTGTATCACCTACCAGGAGAATCCCACCCTGGGGTGCAAAGTAATGGAAAACTAATCTTTGTCTTGAAAATACCTGTACTTCTTGTGGGAAACGCCAGTATTAGCACAGATCGGGTTGAACCTGCCAGCAACTCTAATTTTACACGTGTAAATCCACAGAAGTCAACAGGAACTTAGTTTATGCTACCTACCCACCATATCCACACCGACAAAAGTGTGAAAATGGATGATCCCCTTCAGGCACACCTGGCTTAAACTCCTACTGTACACACCTACAGACACTCATAGTTAGGAATTTGCTGCAATAATTCATTTATTTCTACAGAAATGTGGATATGTGAGAACACTGAGCTTTCTACACCTCGCCCACACTAGAGACCCATTACCCCAAACAAGTTCTACCAATAAATCCCTTTTACTACTGACATAGGCAAAACTACCTCAGCAGAAAATGAAAAGGCAGTCCTTGGTGGTGCGACTCCTTCTACCTAGAGAGAACCCAATTTTCATGTGTAACAAAGACACTTTGCCAGGATGCTATTATGGTGAATTAGCCTGAAAATGCAAGAGAACTGCAAGACCACTGCAAGAAGGTGCAAAAGAGATGCAAAGTACCCCAAAGTGCAACCATCTGCGGTGGAGCCACTTTGTTTTCTTCACAAGCACACTTAGTCACAACATAATGACAACCCAGGTTGAGACACCCTCATTTACTAACACTCTGACTCTACTATACAAGGACAAATCCTGCAACCCTTCATCTAGCAAAGTATATTTTGCTGGAAGCTGACCCACATAAAAAGCTGAGGATCAACCTTCTCTGATCATTAAAACAGACACAGACAGATGCTGACACAACAAGCTCTTACCCAGAGCTTGGTTCATAAAGGAACGAATTAATTAATATTTTAAATCAAAACCACCCTTCTTGGTTAAAAAACAAAGCACACACTAACTCCTGATGCTCTTAAAATAAGAGCAATGGGTTTTTTATGCAGTTTTGCTTCCAACTCTTCCCAAATGACATAACCAGAACTACAAACAAGTGATGTCCACATAGCAACTTCTACCACAATGACACAACTGATCTAAATTTACACTGACACCACTTTACCTTAAATCAGCCTCTCCCACATACACTAGGTATCCAATTCCTTCAGTCAGCCTTAGCATCATATATAATTAACCTATGCTTGCTAAACTTTCTCATGAGAACTCTTCCAAGAGAAAGGGACGAAGAGCAGTCTCTGTGAATTTCCTTTCCTTGGACTGTTGCTGCACTGTCCTGATGGGCATCTTTCGGATCTAGCTAAGTCCTTGGACAATAATATTTTGTGTTGCTCCATTAACTACTTTGTTTTCAGAATCCATGCTATTGTTCCCCTCTCTCTTCAAAGTATAAAGTTAGACCGCGTTGATTGCCAGTAATTTAGCTCTTCATATTTTGTTACACACAGCTTGCTTAAATGCTATTAAAAGCACGACTCAGCCAAAGGCAAAATATCAACACTACCCAAAGCAGCAAAATTCTGCCACAGATTCAAACGACCGAACTGTCACTCTACACACAAACAACAGCGCGCCACTAGAAATGCATAAAGAGCATCCCTATTACCATCCTGCATCAACGCCTGTGACACGCACACACCCTGCCGAGTCTTCCGTATTTGCTAACCATGTATCTATCACTCCCAGGCAGGCAGCAGAAGGGACCCAGCAGAGCCCCACACCGCCAGCCTCACTCACCCAGAAGTAATCCCTGCTCCAGCCGCAGAGCCACCGCGTCCCAACATCATCCTCCGGCGAGGAGAGGAGCCGCAAGACTGAACTTTGGCTCCCGAAAGGCGCGGGAGAGCCGCCCCGCACGGCTGCCCGGCCGCTGCCCGAGTTGCCGGGGCACAGAAGTAGCGGGAGGCGAAGCGCGCTGAAGGACGGGCACCGCGGCTCTCCCTGCGCAGGAATCTCACCCGCAAGGCGCACATCGCTGAGCCTCTGCTCTCGCACACCGAGCCGCTCTGCACAGCCAGCGCTGAGACCCATCGCCTCGTTCCATCTAACCACATTGCAAACATCAAGTTTTTGGGGGTTTGGGTTGTTCTGGGGTTTTATTTAATTCCGCCAAAACAGCCGTTCATTCGGGCCAACGGCGCCCAGCAGGAGAGCGGCCGCAGGGGCGGAGGGGTGCCGGGCTGACGGGGTCCCGAGCACAGCCCGGCGCTCCACGCTTCCAAACCAGCCCCCGACGCGCCTCGGGCGCGCTTTTGTCTGCGCAGGGGAAGGCACGGAGAGCCCGGGCGCTGCCGCCACATCACCGCGCTCACGGGCTGCAGCCCAAAATAGCGCCCGCGCCCCGCCGGGCAGCGGCAGGACGCGCCCGGTGCCCCGCGCTGACCCGAGCTGGCGCGGGGGGCACGGACACGCCAGCGCCAGCCGGGACCGCCAGGGCACAGCCGGCAGCGCGCCCCGCTCCCCTCCCCGCCTCTCCCCGTGCCGGACGCGCCGCGGCAGGCAAGAAACCGACCCCCGCTAGCCCAGGTCAGCCCACCCAACAGCCGACAGCCCCGCTTTACCTCGGCAACCTCCCGCTCCCGCCGCCGCCCCGCCAGTGCCGCCGACAGCGGCGGCGGCAGCCCCGGACCCCCGCCCCGCCCCGCCCCGCCCCCTGGCGGGGCCGCGGGGGCTCGCGCGCCCCCTTGCCGCGCGCGGGGCCCGGGGGGCGCGGGGCGCTTCCCGCCCGCGCGGCCGTGAGGCGGCGGCGGGGTCCATTCCCCCGGCGCGCTTCCCGCTCGGGAGCTCCGCGCCCCGGGGCAGGTGCGGGCCGGGACAGGGCACCGAGGCACCCCGGGGCTCGGCCCCTGGTCTCCGGACGCTGTCAGGCGCTTCCCAGATGGAGCGCGGTCCCGACCGGCCGGAGCAGTCGTACTCCCGTCCCTCTTTCCGCCCAGCGCACGGGACGGGCTTACCCGCTCACCCCGCTAGCGCTCTGCGTTTTGCCTGCTCTGCCCGAGCCTCTGGATATCGTTTGTCTTCCATCAGACTCCCAGCGCGGCCCCCGCTTGTCGCACCTTCAGTGCCGATGTGCCTCCTCCTGCCTTGACGGCGGCAGGGACTCTCCGCGCCTTCTGCAGGTGTGTGGGTCCGATGGGGAGCTGAGCTCACAGAGATGCTAAGAACTCCTGCTAGGGAAAGAAATCCCGAAAAAGGGAGATAAGGTGTGGTGATGCTCAGGTGGGCAACGGGCTCCAAGCCTTCCATCCCAGCAGCACAGGAGCTGACTGGGCCTTCAGCATCCTCTCAGCTGCTGTTCATCTCAGCTTAGAGACTGCAAAGTCTTCAAGAGTTAAAACAGGCAAAAACACCCTCTATTCAGATTTTTGACAGCTGTAATGAGCGCAAGGAAGAATTATGTAAACATTATTAAGTGTTAATAAACACATGTCAGCGTTAGGCACTCTTGTGTAGAAATGTTGGTAAAAGCCACAGTGAAAGCTTTATTCATAATGTCTTTTTAACTTTATGTAGCTGGTGTAATAGGCCCTGCGCATTGCTGTTGCCTCGATGGAAAATCATTACCCAGTAATGGATGAGCCAGTTCGGAAGGAGTGCCACTGGGATACTGCACACTTTCATCCAAAGATGCTATGTATTAGAGGAAGTAGCAGGAGACCTGCCAACTTTCCCAATTTAATTATTAAACTGTCAGTTCCTGACTTCTTGTTTCAACTTCCTGAGGCAACATCTGGCGGTAATAACAAAAATAAATAAATAAAATAAAATTTGATCATTCACTCAGCAGCATTCTCTCTTTGCTGTGTCCTTTTTACAGCAGCTTTTATGAAAAGCTCAATATGGGGGATCCAGACCCGGCATCTCTCTGAACTACCCGAAAGCAAAGACGAGAACAGTTTCAGCTGTGATCCTCAAGGCAAAGATGTGCAGAAGGCTATATCATATGCTTGAGCCTTTTTTCAATGAGTCTGGTGGTGCGCGTTTTAATCTTCCTAATCCTTCTTTTATTCATAAGAACATCAGCGGGTTTTTTTTCACTGCATGAATCTGCATGATATGACTTCGGGAGATAAAAAAAGTTCTTTTGCTAGCCAAGAATTTTTGCATTTTCATCAAACATTGCTTCAAAAGGGTAAAGTTGGTTTCAGGAAAAGAAAAAAACAAACCATAAAGGATATCAGATTTAAATGCTACCAAATGTGAGCAAAACACTGAAGAGAAGTTTTAAAATATCTGAGACTGTGTCTTCACGTGTTCTCTGGATCTGTTTCATATGATGTGACAGCTTCAGCTCGAGATTCGTTATTGCAGTGGCTTTTGGAACCGAATGCCTCTTTTTTTTCATATCCTCACTCAAACACATGCACACGCTTACAAAAATATGTATCTATATATGTACACATGCACACGGAGAGACAAATACAGAGTGACTCAGCTCTGCATTCTACTTACTTAATCAGTTTCAATGCTTCAGTACTGTTCCTTTGCCTTATTTAAAATGCCCAAGGCCACCTTTCCCACATTGCTTGTTTTAGTGCTGGGGTACAGACCCTTTGACAAAGCTGGGCCATCTATGCTTCCTTCTGCAGGTCACCCTCTCCTAAAAGCCTTTCTGCAGGTCAGGAGGTCAGCCCTTCCATTAATCACACGACAGCTTGAGATTCAGCACTCACCCTGCACTCTAGTCCTAGGGAATCCTCAGAGAACACCTTTTTCCTGATGGTCACTTGGAGCTAAGGAAGGAAACCAAGATCTGGAGGCAGAGGTTGTGCAAGCCCAAACTGCAGAGAGGTGGTATCAGGAATGCTGTGGGGTGACCACCAAACTGCAGAGAGATGGTATCAGGAATGCTGTGGGGTGATCACCGTTGCCCACGCACTGCACAGTGATTTGGTCTGCCCTGTGCTGCGGAGAGATAAGAGTTGTAGCAACTCTGCAGGTAAGTACTAGTCAGGCAAGTATGGCAGCAGTGCCTAATTCAGCACCTCCAAGCATAACTCTTCCCTAGTGCTCCCAGAGAAAGCACTCCTGATTTTCTGCCTTCTATCAAGAAACCAGGTAGACAGATCAGAGGAGTCTGAAGTCAGTGTTGCTGTCTTTTGGGTTTCTGTCAGATATTTAACATTAGGTCCTTGGTTTTTTCCCTCAGAAGTTTCCTTCTTCTCATCGCTTGGAGGAACTTCTGGAACATTTTATTGATTTCTTAGCTGCTCTCCTCTGGAACTCCTCATAATTCTTTGCTTCCTAAGGCTTCCTTGGATACTTTTTCTTTTGTATCCCGCAGTTCAAGCAGCAGAAAAGCTAACTATCCTGTTAAGTAGGGCAGCCTTTCTTAAATCATCGAAAGAACTCTCCATAATCCTTTCATACCTGTCTCCCATCTTCAAGTGAAATGACTATGCCTCTTAAGTTGTCATAGGATGGAATTGAATACTTTATATAAATTCTATTCAAGATTCTCCTGTTTTCCCTACAGTTCATGACAGATCAGTCAGACTCTTCCTTTAAAGAAGAAAGAAAATAGAGAGAGGGGAGAGTGTTCAAAGTGGATTTTCTGGTCAAATTCTATTTAACATTTTTTCTGCTATTTGTCAATTCCCAGGCCTATGGCTCAGAATTATTTTTAGAAATGCCATCTGGGGTTAAAAAAAACCAAAAAACCCACAAATCCTCAAAATGAAAAATGCTCTGGACCAAAGCAATGTTCCCAGGAGAGCAAAGACTATCCTGTGACCACATGCAGCTTTGAAAACTTCCACAGGAAGTAGAATTTGTACTATAGGAAGGAAAGTTTGTGCTTCTGTACATTAAAGAGTCTATCATCAATTTCCCTACTTTTTGCTCAGGAGATCCTATGACGACTTCTGTACCAAATATTAATTCAGAAGTAAAGAGGAAACCATGCAAAAAATGAGCAAATCCTTCATGAAAAGAAGGTCAAAGAACAGTTTAACACAGAAAATTTCACAATCTGTTGGAGAAGGTCAATAGCATGATGGATAAGACTACAGCAGATGTATTTGTATATTTACAAATGTGAAAGCAGAAATTAGGGTCTTATTAAAAGCAGCAGCTGTTAATTGCCAGCCTCACATATAGACACATGCTTGGAGAGACTGTTAATTAACTGAGTGAAAAACTGGAGGAGTTTCAGCTCTGAATTACTTGCCATGGCCTTAAGAAGTTTGGTGAGAGATTCTGATTCCCAGGTGGACTATCCCAAGCTGGATAATATTTGTTGGCTGTATGGAGGCAATGATGTCTCTCTGAAACAGAATTGCCTATGCATAAGGATGTGCTGATCCACTACGGTCAGCGTCAGCAACTATTAAAACAAGCTGACATAAAGAGCCTCCCAGATATCTGTTTTCATATAGTCTGGAGACATCAGCTCATATAAAACTGCAAAATACTTGAGACTCAGAATCTAAAATTCCTTTCCTTAATGAAAAGCTTCCTTTACTGAAAGGAAGAAAAAAATATCCTGCAGGATTTGAAACGTCAGCCAGCAGAGAAGAAATTCAGAATCCCATTAAGCTTGGGGCACACTTACATGAACATTTGTTGCAACAGCCAGCACTTACCTAAGGACATGATAAAAATCCCAAGGTGTTAATAATAATAGCAGCTCAGTCCCTAGAAATATTCATAGGTTGTTGGTTGGAGGTTTTTTTTCTGTAAGATACTGGCAGGAAGGAATATGGAGTCTGTGCACAGAATTTAGAGCATTAATTTTGTGTCTGCCATGCTTACTAGGTAACAGAGATGATATTTTACCTTTAGAGATGAAAAATAAAGCTGTGGCGCACTCAGACCATCATGCAATAATAACTGATAGTGGCAGCTGAGATTATAGGAGCATCTGCAGCTACAAATACTCAGCTGGGACTCCTTTAGGCTTCTGTGTATCATCTGGTCTTCTATTATCTCCTTGGGAATTAAACTAAGCAACACATGGGTGCCATGATTTCTGAATGCTTGATAAGGAAAGTCGAAAATAAAGCTAATGAAAAATACAACCAGTATAACTGATACACTAAAACCTCCTTTACTGAGCTGGGTAATGACTTAACAAGGGCATGCAGAAAAGACAAAGAGCAAAGGCGTTAGAACAGCTAACCCATTTGTTACCTGAGAGTTCTCTTCAATGGTAATGAGAAGATTGGGAGAGATAATTTGGTGCATTGTATTTAAAGAACAGCTCTTCGAGGTTGTCTCTGGGATGGACTGTCAGGGAGTATCAGGTTGCAAGTATACTTATAAGACAATATGAAGAACATGGGAAGAGCATTTGGTGGGAGTAAAAAAAGTTTGTAAAGGTCTCTGAGTAATTAGGATGTAAAGTTACAGAAAGCAATGTCAATGTGTAAGAAATCATGTCACCTTGGCGTATAATCAGTGACTATGAGGTGGAATCCTGATTGCAGGGAAAATAGGGCAGAAAAATTGTTACAAATACAGAGGTACATAAAGAGATCTGGCTAAAGTACTTAGTGGACTTATAAGGAGAAACTCAACTTGGATAGAAAAAGAACGGAAAGACAGAGGTCTAACTCAAGCTATGTTTGAGTTTGTTTCTGGATTTGTCCTGTACACTTAATGGTAATGTGGAATCCCTCCATGATTTCTGTTAGATCTTCTCTTGAGGGAAATTATGCATCTAGTAGTAAATCAATGTCATTTGAGGATCTGAAATTAACAGTGAACCCAAGTGTTTGACTGTAGAAGTGAAGTATTTCAGTCCTGCAAAGGTCCCTATGGCACGTCACGGTCAGTACAGAACTCACAGAGCACATGGAGTACTCTGCCTGATACTTTACAAAGCACCATCAGAAAGATGTTGCCAGAAATAATGAGTAGAAATGAGTCTTGCTGCTAGTATGTTACAGCAAAGTGAGCTTCCTGAGAGGATTTGGAACCCAGCCACCAAGGGATGAAGGAGTGAGGACAGTTGCATGTATGCTGGTGAAACATCGCATCGCAGTTTGGTCCTGCAGGCTGTGTGTTCCGGCAGAGGAATCCGAATAGCTGCCATAAGTCAAAGCTTTAGACATCTTCAGACAAGTATGAGCTAGTGTCTGTCCTGCAAGTAATGGAGGGGATGTGCTCTGTAAATCACATCAGTGATCCAAGCTTAGAGTTCTGATCAGAGAAGAACAACAAATCTGTGTTACAAAGGCCCCTGTGTCATCTTTTTAAATAATACCACTCAACCCTCAACAATCCAATACTGTTCTGATAAAATTATTTTTGGATTCATGCTTCCTGAGATACTTTCCTATTTATCAAAAACTAGCAAAGTCTTCTGTACCTACCCAGGTGCCAGATGCAAAAGACTTTTATATGCCGGGGACCTGGAGTAATATTTCAAAAAACAGACCAATATACGGGTCAAATGCAAGCATGTCAAACACAGGATTAAAAAAAAAAAAAAAGGAAGGACAATAATAACATTTACAATGCTGCAACCATATAGTGGAAGACTGAATCTAGAGGAGAACTTAAAAAAGTTGAAGTTTTCAGCATAGCACATGCCCAAATACTGGGCCATAAGTTACATACTCTCTATTGCTGTATAATTGTAGTCCATCTACACTGAGAATAACTACAACATTCATAATCTTTGTAGATAGATGGTGGGCTTCCTGGTTTTCTAAAAGTTTTTACAATATTTAAATTTGTGTTGCTGATTAAAATTCTTGTAGAATTCAAGAGATAAAAAGCTGTAATAATCACTGCAAGTAGTCACACTGAGATATGTGTGTCAATAAATATGTAATTTTTAAGTGTATATATGTAATTTTTAAGTGCATATATATCTGTATATATACATGTATGTAATACTACTACTAATAATAATAATAATTATTATTATTATTATTATTATTATTATTATTACTACCAGCGCATGTAGAAGTTCTTGTTTGCAGTGTCTTAACATACTTCTCCCTGGCTCTACTTTCTGAATTCAACCAGTCCTGCAATTACTTCTGAAATGACATTTCTACAGTCTAACTCCTAAGTAAATAGTGTGGAGTACTCTATGGAAGGGTAGTTTTAGGCGACTTTTTCTAACAGTTGCATCAAGAGTGGCAATTGAACCCACATTCTATTGTTCTCCAGTGTTATCTTGGACATGTTGCAAGTGGGTAGCGTGGCTGAAGGAAAGATTAACAGGTACTCGACTGGTAAAGATACCACAGGTCCATTGCTGCTGTAAATTGTTGGTTCCTTACAGGATCTGCTCCAGGTTTGTAGGCAGGGCACATGGGGCACAATTCATGGTCTGAAACCTAGGATTCTGATCTTCTGGAGGGGTGTCTGAGGATTAGGAAAGCTATCCTACAGCATCTCATACTGTCACTCAAGCTTTTAGAGTCTCCAATTTGGAGTCAATTTTTACACAAAATATCTAGGTGCATTCTAGCCCTTTTTTTTTTTCAGAGAGTAACATTGAATCTTAAGTATTTCATTATTTTCTGCTTATCTGGAAATAATTACCTCCAAAACAATACAAACAAGTTAGCAAACAAGCAAGAATACCACTAGGGTGTTTGTAATTGAGACCTAAGGCATAATTGTTTATCTGTGGATGGTAAAACACAGCTATTTATCTATGTTAACCTTTGACTACTTTCTTAGTCACATGGAACAGCTTATTAAACAAGAAAGGGTGATGTATAGAGGTAACAGCTACTCTGAGGAGGTTTGCAAAATCATGCTGTCACTGTTTCATTCAACCCGATGAGGTCAGAGCCTTCTAATTAAATTCAGTGAGTTCAGCCTTCAGTCTGCACTCTCAGTTGTCATAAACACGGTTGATATTTGTTATTATTTTGCTGTAGTACTTTTCCCAGGGCGTTTGGGTTTTGTGCATATACAGGAAGAAACAGACTTATTGCTATGGGGATAATATGTGCATTCCTAACTCCGGAAAATATCCCTCTGACCACTAGACTTGGTAAGTGTTACTGAGTTTCATCCATCGCTCATATCTGACTGTAATTGCTGTGGAGCGTTCTGCTATAGCTTTCTATAAGGACTAATATGAAAATTGCTTTAAATCACATTCAGAAATGAAAATAAAGGGGGAAGGAATGGCCACCACCAGGTCCACAGGCTCAGCTGGAAGAAGCACCCCACCTCTCCCTGCTGGCAGGGCCAGTGCAGTGAGAGCTCCCTCTTCCGTTGCAGATCATTTTAATCATTGGGCATGCTGTCATTTTAACCCCAACATCTGGTTACCTGCTAGATTTTGTCACTGCCCTACTTAACTTACATTTCCATTTTAAATTAACATTGTTTGTTCTGTTCTTTTACTGCTTGTTATTGTTTTCCTCTGTGCCATTGCTTTGGCTTTCCGTTGACTTAAAAAAAATCAGTATCTCTTCTACAGAAAAAAAATCTGAATAAGCTGAGTGCAATAATACATCAGGGTACATTTTTAAGTTAAAAAAAAAAAGAAACACACAAAAAACCACAAACAACCAAACAACAAAAACCAAAAACAAAACAGGAATGTCCAACATACTCAGAACAGCCTTCTCTATGGTCAGCTGTAAGAAGGTGTCTTTGGCATTTATGATCTTGGTGAAAGTGAGTTTAAAATGTCATCAGTTTTTGTAAAAATGGAATATACTTCTTGGAAGAATTAATAATACACAAGATTATTTTGTAGTTAAGGAATTTATTTACTTCTTTCATCTCAATATGCTTACAAGGTGAGTGTGAAACTTGTTTATCTGGATAGGTTCAAGCCCAAGAATGAATTTTTAACGCTTGGCTTTCAAATGCAATAAAAAGTAATTTCAGTAAGGACTATTTATGCTAGACATTGTGTTACTATCTCCCAATAATCTGCCTTCTTCTGTGGTGTTGTGTCCTTCTCCTTTTCCCCCAACTGACTGGTTCATCAACTTAAGTCTTTAGGGAAAAAGGAGTCATTTGCTAAATGCATTCACAGCCCACAGCACAGAAGGGTCCTGACCTGACTGGTCTTTGGCCTTAGAATATTTTACAGGAATTTGTTACTTATTATTCTTGTTTATAATATATCATGAAAGATTTCCATCGTTCTCATGTTGTATTGAAGGTTATTTTTTATTCCAGTTAAATATGTCTTGGTTGCTTTCAGAGCGCCGGGTTTATGATACGTGAGATCCTGCAATACGGTGGTGACATAGGTTACACAGTATGATGGTTGTTACAGTAAGAAGTGAAGAAATTGTGCAACATTTTAAAGACTTACGGTGACAGCACAAATGACACACCATGATTTTGCTTTTGTTTAGACTCTTCTGGGGAGCAAATGTTTGAAACAAAAATCCTGAGTTAGTCTACAGATAGTTGCAGTACTACCATCAGTGCCTGCTCCTGTGTGTTTGCCTTCCTTCTGCTCTGACCAAGGATGAGTGAGCACCCTTTTGAATACAAAGGCACTTCAATTTTCATGCTTATTCAATCCTGGGCCTCTGCTGAGACTATGATATTAAAAATGCCACATATAAAAATGTTTTTATGATACACGTTTTTCCTCAAAAAATCCAGCTGCGATAGTAACCGACGTGTGTGATGATAGAACATATTTGTGTGTGAGAGGGAGAAAGTGTTTGTATTTTCAGGAAGATTCAAACAAAATAATGGGGGCGGACACATTATTTGAATATTTCTCCTTTTACATTTGAAAATTCTGGACTGTACAACCAGCAATTTCTCTGCCTTGCCACCATGTGTTATAAGTCTAAGCAGCCACAAAATTCTCTGACCACTCAGATGACCAAATTCCCTCCTGAGTGTGCGAGTTCAGGTCAACTCCACTGTCTTGTATTTTTACATCCATAAATTAATGAAAAATGCTGTATTTTTCTTATAATAGTATTGTCTTGTCCGTTTGGTTTTACTCTACACCAGTAAAATATCTCTGGAATCTCTTACAAGTGATGTGCTGAGAAAAACAATTGTAAGATTTCAGAAGTTTATATCCTAAATTTCCAGACAGGGAGCAGGCAATATGATTGTCAGGAGTCTTTCAGGAAACAGATCTTGACCACACTGGTTATTTAAGGTTTCATTGCATCTGAAAAAAACAAAGAACTAAAAAGAACTCCTTCTCCTTTTTGTCCCGGTTTAAAGGGACAGTATTACCAGGAAAAGGGAATTCAGGAACTCGCAGGCACAGAAAAGGTATAGGTTGGGAATAACAGTTCTTTACTGAAATATTTATAAGACAAACAAAAACAGCATCAGCTATACGAAAGAAAAAAAACAGTGACAGAACAGAACGGAATTCAGTCCCAGTCCCTTTTTCAGTCACCGATGGCTCTCCGATGGACCAGGGCGGGCGGCTTCTTAGTCGCGGCTGCTGCAGGGGGCAGGGGAGGGGGCCAGGTGGCCTCACGCCCCAGGTGGAAGAAAAGGGTGAGGAAGGAAACTCTGCTCACCGTGGGCGTCCCAGTTCCCAGTTGTTCAGAGGAAGCAGAAAGCTTTAGCAGTCCAAATCCAAGAAGCCTGATCCCAACAGGAGAAAGAGAACCTCTCTCCTCGAGTTCGGCCGGCGAGCTGTAGAGTTCTCCTACCCCCAGTGTCCTCTTACTTGCCGAAAACAAAAGCAGGACTCCACCTTTCCCTAATGGGCCATCATTGCTCCAGCTAGTCATTTGTCTCCAGCTCTTAACGGCTAATAGGAGAGCCATCCCGGCTAGCTTAACATAATAATGGGAAAAAATTTCTAAACCTCGCCAACCCACAACACTTTTCAAGTTTCACATTTCAATTTACAACTATAAAAGTCAAATTTAGTTCAGTTTTCTCCACATATAAAGCTGTCATGGCTGCATTATCCTTTTTGCCAGTTCTCCTTCCACACTGACTTTTTAATCCAGTGGCTATCTTGAATTAAATTTGTGAAAAGTCTTAAAGATTTAAGTTGTTACAAGTTCTGTGAATTTCATGACTTCGCTGTTGCTGGTGCTGAGGGATTTGGTATTTGGTAGCACACGGGCCTGTGACCGGACTAACCACTTAGCAGCTTCCAGCCAGTCTTTGCAGACTTTTCTTCACCTGGAGGGAAAATTAAAGTATAGAAGGGCGACACAGGAGGGAGCTGATGGTCTGGTGGATACATCAGGGAGGTTTTGCTGGAGGTGAATTAATGATCTGAAAAGAATAAGGGCAGTAAGATAACGGAGAGGCAACTACGGGTACAGCAGCAGAGGGATTTATAAAGAGGAAAGCCAGCTAGCAGAGGTAGTTTTGGAGAAGATGTAGGATACTAGTTTATAGGAAGCAAGGCTGTCTTAGTACTGTTGTTACAACCTGCTTACTGTAAATGTAATTGCTTGTAGACAATAGAAGGCAATAATTGTAAATTACGAAATGTAGTGCATAAACCGTAATTTATGTATAATAAGAGACAATATCCTCCCTGTTAACAGACTTGAAGTTTAATGTCTTACTAGATTATCATGCCAATAACGAAGTTTCGTTATTTAAAAGAGATGCATTATGGCAAAAACAATAATAGCAGCAGTATTCAAGTACTTATCCACTATGCAGTTTTCCCATGTTTCCAAGCTGTTAGTTGTTTTAAAAGGAACTATAATTACATTAAATACTTCCCTGTGTTCAAAAACTGAAATTGCTTGGCTTTCCACAAGATTATTAACCTGCAGTAAACATGGGTGAGGTGTTCAGTGTAAACACAATCGAAAAAGAATACAGCCTAGTCAACACTATCTCATTAAAATGATGACTGCACAGTACAAAACACTGGAAGATATTTCTCTGTTATATAAACTGTTGAAGAATATTCATTTACCCATAGCTCTGCACCAATGGTATGAACTTAGTAAGAGTACCTTGATTTTCCGTTCTCTAGCTCAAGATAAATACTTTGTCTCCTCAAAACCAACTAATTTTACCAGTGGGACTAGATCCCTTTACCAGTAACCTGCTGGCAG
Source organism: Catharus ustulatus (assembly GCF_009819885.2). Taxonomy (NCBI): domain Eukaryota; kingdom Metazoa; phylum Chordata; class Aves; order Passeriformes; family Turdidae; genus Catharus; species Catharus ustulatus. The sequence continues at coordinate 40,179,286 of NC_046221.1, read as the reverse complement.
GTCTAAGGAACAATACACTACATTCAGATCTAAGGGACCCTGTGTATATACAATGTTGTCACCGAAGAATATCTGACTCTCAGTTCCCTCCACCCCATCTTGCTTGTTGGTTCTTTATTTAAGCAACATCATGTTTGGGCTGGACATTAGAAAAAGATTCTTGATCTGGTGGGTGGTCGGGCAGTAAGGAACAGGTTCCACAGGGAAGCGGTCACAGCACCAGCCTGACAGAGTTCAAGAAATGTTTGGACAGTGCTCTCATGCACGTGGGGTGACTCTTGGGGGTGTCCTGTGCAGGGCTCAGAGCTGGACTTCAATGATCCTTGTGGGTCCCTTCTAACTCGGGATATTCTGTGATTCTGTGATATTTGCTAAAGGAACCCAGAAGAATGCATCCTTAAACGTAGGAGAGCTATGGTCAATAGCAACTAAGTTTAACATCCACTGGAAATCCAAGATGCCCAGGTCCCGAATAAAATGAAGAACTTCCACTCCAATGTAATTTCCAAGGCAGTATGGTCCAGTCAATGCTGGTCATTTACCAAAATGTTAGGAAGAAAAGTTAGATGGGTGGGTGAGCACCTGATAAGGAGTCCAGGTACGTGACAGTTTTCCCCATTAAGAGGTATCCAAGAAGTTACAACAAAGCAGTTAATTTTTTCTTATTCAGAAGACAGTGGTGAATATTCAGGGATATTCTTGCTGAATTCCAGCCCACAGATACCCTCTGGAAACCAGTAGCTGTAAGAAAATAAAGGTATTCATAAATATAGCTAAAGAGAGAACAGGAAGTTGGGCAGTTGATGGGCAGTTAATCTCAACAACAGACAGAAGCAGAAATAAATCTCATGGAGGAATGGAAAATACTTTTCCTCCCTGAACAATGGCACTAGCAATAGAAAAGTTATGTGAAAAAATAATGTATGTAAGACAGTGGTAAAACCAAAGATATTTGGAAGAAAGAAACACTTCCTTTAAACCTTGTGGTCATTTTTTCTTATGTATTTTTAATATGAGAACAATAAAAATTACATTGCCCAGACAATGCAGGTAACATTTTCCTAGAATACAGTAGTGTAGAATTTGTGTTCATATCTGTATAACTGACTACAAACCTTTCTTTCCTCTGTCTCAAAGAAAGGCTGTTTTAAGTTAAGGAACTCGCTGTATAATAAAGAAATTTATGTTTAGACAGAAAATATATTTTGTACAGGGACATATGTATATACCATTTCGGGTCTCAGAATAAAGTCTTGCACTGGGCCTAATGCAAAATAAATTCAGAGCATTTTCTAGTCACGACAATAAGGATGTATGTAAAATGTAGGTACAAATTAATGCACTTTGATGTATGTGTGTGGAGCCAAAGTGAAGTAGGCTTACACCAATATTTAGCTAAGCTCACTTTAAATGCCCCTTTTTATCAGTGACCTTTCCTTTGGAATTTCTGTGATAACACTTGGGGATATCACATTAAGTTTCTTAGTATAAAATTGAGCACCGAACAGACTTTTAGAAAGATTATGGTGCTAGGGGGATATTTAATGGTGAAATCACTTACTGTAGTACTCATTTCTGAGAGCAAAGGTCTGAAGTGAAATGAATTTGGTGATCTTTGATTAGTCCTCGTTGGGCAGAGGTCCATGTCTGAAGTCAGCTATGTGTATAATTAGGTATAATTTTTACATCTGTTCAATAGAGGTTAATTGAACTATCACAATAATTGAATTCTAGTACTTCTGATTTTTTCTGTTCCAAGTGTTCCTGTGAGATCAAAGCCAAGTATTCATCATCCAACACATTTGTAGGAAATTCCTGTTGCATTCAGTATTTGGTTTGTGGATTAATACAGGGCATTGGCATTTTTCAAACGTCTAAGCACAAATACAGATTCAAGCTTCCAAAATAAACAAGGCAAATAAAGAAAAAAAAGATGCATGCTACACATACATTGATTCTATACAGAAAATTCCTCATAAATTAAAGGAACAGTCAAAAGCAGGTAGGTTACAACTGACAAAGATGGAAAGATCTCATAATCCTACCCATTTATTTTGCAAGAATTTCACTCTTCTTGTGGTGGTTATTTTAGATTCAGTTTGTATTACACATATTCAGTAAGTAAACACTTTGCATTAACATTGAGCCTGAAATAAAACAGCTTAATTTTTTTCCTATAGTCACAGGTGTGCAAACACATGACAAAAGCATATGCATGAATGCTGTGTGTATTTACTTTTCTGTGTATGCAAGCAGTTACACACATTTTACAAGGTTACTGTTCACTCATTCAGAAAACTAACAGTTTTTTTTTTTTTTTTTGCTTTCATATGAGAAAAAAAATAGACCGGCACTATGATGAACAGCATCCAATTATACATTCATGTGGGATCCAACATTATTGGATTATTTTTGGCTCACTACACTTGTCAGACCTACTCTTTAATTTTTTAAGGAAACATTTTCTTTTCATTTACTGACTGTCACATTTATGAAGAATACATAGTTTTGATATTGAAGTTCTCTGTTCATTCAAATAAGCAAGGCACTGAATAAGTTTTCTTTCACAGAACAGGAAGGAAAGGTATGGTCCATACCCATTTACCTATAGGCTTCTCAGTGAGGACTGTCCACAGAGATGTCAGAGATGATCAAGAAGTGCAATTTCACCAGAACTACTTCAGAAATTTAGGCAGCTTATGAAAAATCATCAAAATTAAAAATATTCCATCTGAAAGTAAATTTTTTAAAAATTGGAAGTACTACCATAATGTCTCAAGGGCTTTATGAACATTAAGGTTGCATGACCCTGATCTGTCAGCTCACTGGTCTACTTCTCTCATGGTACACAGGTTTGATATTAGCAGTGTCTCACTTTGACGTAGCATGGGAGTTATGGGAGTTACTGTCTCTCTGAGGAGTCCAGCTATAGTGGAAAATAGAGGTGAGGCACAAATATATCACATTTACTAAATCAAGATTCAATTTTTTATTTCATGAATCCCTTCAAACTATTGAACTTTTTGCTGGTAAATAATTTCTGTTTAAACTAAAAGTATAGGTTTCTGAAGGAAGTTTGGCTATCAATCCATTTTACTTTTAACTACCAAATGATTTTCTGAAGAATGTTTCATTAATGACATATTTGATGAAGGACTGGTGTTACCACCTGAATTAATCTGAGTGTGCAAGTGGTTGTCTCATAACTTTTAGACTCAGTCAAGCTTGTGGACTGATTGCAGTGGTGCTTCTCTTTGAACAACTGGAGTCAAGAACAGTGCAGAGTTTCAACAGCGCAGAGAAGGCAGGACTGATCCCTACAAACACACTTAACCTCTTTTGCAACTAAATCCCATAAACCAACTTTAGTGGTGCAATGAAGTTCATTGTCTGCTAAGTCACTGTGAATCATAAAGTCCCCATTTGTGTGGTATAAATCAGCATAACTATTCAACAATTAAATCTACAATGAATATATTTTTTTAAATTGCCAAGCATTATGTTTCATTTTACAAGCTTGCACATGCATTCTTTACAGCCTACTGTCGTGTAATGCTTTATAAATGATACTTGATAAACAACAGCTGTATAATCTTAGAAATATTCATCAAGAGGCACATATATCCATGGTAAATCACTTTTGACTTGTACAATGCTGGTGGCTGGCATATATTCTCCTAACTGCTTGCATGTGGAACATAATACAACATGGCACTATGCTTCTGTGAGACAAAAATACATTCAGGAAACATACTGGGGTATCAATTGCAAACAAGAATGAAAAACCTTTGTCAAGTGCACAGTTGCAAAGCGCAAATCTCATAGTAGATGCTATGTTTAAGCAACACCACTATGCATATTTTGCATAATAATGCAAAATAATGTTAATTTTTAAATTGGACTTCATTGCACTAATTTTCACAGTTTATTGGCACTGAAAAATAAAGCTTAGAGAATATGTGGTATCAGGGATTGGCTTTGCTCTCCCATAAAAAAGACCAAGCTGGAGCTCCTGTATTTCTCTCAGCTGTTAGAGTTCTACTAATTCCCTAGATTATGTCATAGTTAATTTCCTATCTGTTATACACATTTCAACTTTCAGAAAAGTCCTTGCTGGGCAGAGTATAAAATGAAAGGGTTCGGGTATTCTTTCAGATGCTTCTCTGTGACTTCTGCAGAGCCAGACTCAACAGTTCATATGTCACAGTGAATTTTAGGGAGGAAGAGATAAGGAGAGAAGAACATCATTCACATGCTGATAGCAACTCGGTGCTGATGCTGTTACATAGCAGTGGGACTAAAGAATTGAAGTGCACTGTGATTGCTACCTTTGGGCTCTGCGCTGAATTGAATTGCTCGTTATAGCAGCCTCCAGCTTTATCGAGACTGTGCAGTTTCTATTTAACATTTACACTATAAGGTTACAAGTATTGTTCAAGAAGTACCATTTATCTTTTGTTTAGTATCTTCTGAAGAAGCCAAAGTCTGAGGTGCAAAACTGTATCTACTCACACAGCAATTTCCATGACAAAAGTTATGCTTGTTCTTTAAAAATTGTGGCTAGAATTCCCCTCACCTAATCAAGTAAAACACACCCTTATGTAAACCCCTCAACTAGGCTTCCTCTAATCCCAGTGGAGAAAAACAGACCAATTAATCCCATCCTAAATACTACCTGAAAAAAGAGGACGAACCTCCCTGTGGAGGGTGTGCAGACTCTAGAGGCAGCCTAAAAGGCTTCCTTAGAGTAGAAATACTTTTTTTTAATAGGGTAGTGTGAAGTGAGATGAATGCAGCCAGCTGTGCCCCTTTTAGTCTCTGTGCAGCAGCCATCCCTCTAGCACAGCTGCCCTTAACTACAGAGCACATGGGGGTTGTGTGCATGTGGTACAATTTACCCTGGCTGTGCAAGCAAGATTTCATTCAGGGAAGTAGCTTCATTTACCTGATCTGTTGTGTCTGCCTAAAATTAAGGACTTAATCCATGAGTGTGCAAATAGCTTTCATATGAGTTACATGAAGTGGTAGAAAGCCTTTTTTCCCAGCATAATCCTACAGGATCTGGAGCTGTTTCAGGAAGATAATGCTTGAATAGGCTTTCTACTAGTTGTTTGTATCCATGATGCACACTTAGAGGAATTTGCTGTCTGCAGTTCTGCATTTGTGTGTGTGTTACACCAAAACATCTCAGTTTTTTTGACAGAAGTTGATGGATTCTCTTTATATCCTCTTATCTCACTCTGGATGGACAAAAATCTGGAGTATATCTTTTATTCACTTATAGAGGCAGAATTTAGCCAGGAGCTCTCAAGAAAGGAGGTGCTGCACAGGAATTCTCCTGGCAGTCTAATTAAAAGCTGAGCTTTGGACTGAGGGAGAAATGGCATACTTCTGAGACAAATGCTGGAAAATGAAGGAATTTTTCTCATTTCTCAAGTCAGAATTTGGAAATATGACTCACATAATTCAACAAATTTCTCAGCTTTATTTTGTGCTCATCAGTAGTTCGTATTAGGAAGTACAGAAGGTACATTTTCTTTGCCCTTTTATTTTCCAACTTGAGGAACTCCAATAATTAATAGACAGTCTTATCTGTTGTGTTGGCATCTCTGGTTTTATCTGTGCATTGTGTCTATGTCTATTTGTGAACAGATACAAGTCCTGCCATGTACTTACCCCTCCAACCTGTTTTAGGTCTTTTTAAACCTTTTTAAACAATGTGCTCATCAAGAGTTTTCCATCTTTTAAACATTTCTGTAGCAACAAAGACTGGATCTACTAAACCAAATGCAAGAACAGAAGAGATCTTGCTGGTCTACATTTCTGCATAAATCAGAGCAAATAATAAATGTTTTAAAAGTTTAAAAGTTTCTTCAGTTAGGCGCAGGCTATATTTACATTTTGAAAGCAGCAGAGCAAGTACACATTACTTACAGTTGTATTTCAGCTCACTATTGTCACCCTGCTAACAACATAGGACAAAAAAGCTTTACAGTGTATACTCTTGATTAATTCTTAACTATAGAAGACCTTGCCTTCCTGGTGACATGAAGATTTCCAACAGAAGGCAAAGACAGGTACTTAAGAAACAAAGCATGTAGAGGCATCATTTTCCCTTCTATTCTATTCCAGCTTTTGTTCGTTGTTTGGATTTCCTGAAACAGAGGCAACATCTGTAGAATTGTGTTTAAATTCATTAATGAACCTCTTCCCCAGGGACTCATCTAATCCTTTTCTTGATTCATTTTAATTTTGGTCTCCACCCTGAAGCAATGAGTTCCACAGCTATGTGATGTATAAAAGCATTTTCTTTTGTTTGCTTTAAAACTGCTGTGATCTGAACGTGCTTCGTTTCTTAACATGATGGAAAGTAGCAAGTAACAATTCACTACCTACACTCATGAAATAATTTTTTCTTTATGTCTGTCATGTTTTTAACCTAAGATGTGCTGTAGGGTTTTTTTTGCCAAGATTATTGCCATCTTTAACTCTGTTTAGTTCTACTGAAAGGTTTTTGAAACAGGGTAACTGGAGTTCTATGCAGCATTAAATGTGTTACACATATGAGTTTTATTAAGCTGTTTTCTGTTTTGATCTCAGTTCCTTTATAAAGAAATCCTAACACTGTATTGACACCAGTTACACCATCAACTTGCAGATTATTTTGTAGAATGAACCCCAGTAACTCTGGATTCTCTGTCCAGGATAGAAATAGTTCATTCAGAGCCCATTCTTTTAGTACTAAAGGCTGATTTACTCCAAATGCATTATCTTGCACTTATTGATAATGAGCTTTATCTGCCGTTTTACTTCACTGTCCTCTCCAGCGAGCTCTAGAAGTCCCTGCTGTCTTACATGTCAGAAAGTCCCTCTGCCAGGTAGCACATGAATGATGTGCCATACATGATGACACATCATGTATGATGAACTATACAGATCCAACCACAGATATTTAGGGAATTTGTTGGCTGAAAAAGTTGACCACTTACAGCTATTCTTTGTCATCTGCCTTTAAGTCGTTACTAATCCATGGCAACAGCTTCCCGTTCGTCCCATGGTAATTTATTTTGTAGAAACCTTTAATGAAGAAATGGATGAAAAGCCTTTTTAAAATCTAAGTACTCTATAGCATAAAGATCACTGTAATCCATATGCTTGTTGAGAGTTTTAAAGATTTCAAATACATTTGTAAGAAATATCTTCCCTCTCTAGAACAGTCTATTATGCAATATACACTGTTTCTCTAGATGTCTATTAATCTTATCCTATATTACAGTTTTACCATTTTGCCTGTACAGAAAGCAGACTTGCAGTCTATGGATCCAAGATCTCTCTGGAGTCCTTCATAAAGATTGGTGTCACATTTCCCACCTTCTGTTCCTCTGGCAATAGGTTAGACACCACCGTTAGCAGTTTAGCGATTTTATATTTGGGCTCTGTTATAAATCTTCAGTGAATACCATCTGTTCCTGGAGATTTCTTACTGCTCAGTGTGTCAATTTGCTCTAAAGCCTTTTCTATTGACACTTGAATTTGAGCCAGTTCCTCAGCCTTATCTCCCATAAGGAATGACTGATATCAGGACCTCATTCTCTTCTGTAATGAACACTGATGCAATAAATTAATATAGCTTTCCAGCAATACCCTCATCTTCCTTGAATGTTCCTTTCATACCTTGATTGCCTATTGGTCCCATCTGAATCTCTGTCAAGCTTTCTGCTAATGGTATGTTTGAAAAAAGTTTTATTAATAGGTTACCTGTCCTTACTGTTACTCCTTCAAATCCCTTCTGGCCTGTCATACAGCATCTCTGTATTCAGCTTTCTGTCATTTATACTCATTTTTCCTGTGTTTGTTTGGATGCAGCTCCTAATCTTCACTTCTGACAGCTTTCTCTGCTTTAGTATTTAACATAGGCTTGGTGATTTTTTGTTTCTAATTTGTGTTTTTAATAACTGCATATATTTTCTCTGTATCTCTAATATAGAACCTCTCTAAATTGTCTTTCAGAAAAAGTGTTTTCCTCTGCTGATGGCTGCTTTTCATTTTTATTTCCCTTTTTCACCATTTTTTATTGTTTCTATTTTTAAAGACTTTGGTATTGTGACACATTTGGGACCTTTCCCTTTCCAATAATGAGGATAATTAATGTGGTCACTATTAGGGGAGTCTGTGTGGGCATATATTTCTTCCCTGGGTAGATGTTCCATAAACCAGTTTTCTCGGATACCTAAAAACGTTCTCTCAGAAACAAGCGTGCCTAGAAATGACATTTTTTAGATAAATTAATTTCTTTTCAGAAAGTCTACTTTCATTCGCAATCAAAAAAAGTTATTGGGGGAAAAAAAGAAGGTACCTAGATTTAGACCTTTTCTATATGATGTGGATCATACTATCTGCTATGTAAATATAACATTTCAATTCTTAGCTTGATTTTACTCTGCAAATTTTACTTTTTTCTTAAACCAATGTAAGTCTGATAATTTCAGTGGATCTACTTTACTGATTTGTACTGAAGTAGAAGTAAGATCAGGTCTTGAATTAGCAGATACACCTAAAAGGGATACTATAATTTGTAATAGCTGTAGATATATGCACTATGTGGTCATTTTCAATCAAGCTTTTATTCCATCTGCTTTCTTTCTTCATAACTGTTTTAAATTTATGGCTTACATGATGTATTTTCAAGTGAAATTACCAGTGAGACTCAAGAACTCCACAAATCTTCTGACTAGCTAACTTTCACCTTCCCTGCTAATCTGTGTACTTATGAAGGAATTTAGCCATAAATCAGCAATAACACAGCTGTCTTAGCAAAACCAAATGTCATCCATTCGTTTGACTTCCGGTCCCAACACAGCCAAAATGCCACGGGGTGATCAGGAGACGAGTGCAAGTGCTACACAACAGTGCATTTAATTTTTCCATTTGTCATATCATGTCAACTCATACCCCTCAACTTCTTGCCACTTAAGATGTAAGCAGGAATAGCTGTCAATATAATCTTCAGGACGTCTACTAACAAATTTAATCAGCTGAACACAAGGATGACTAACAAATTCCAAAGAGAATCAAAAGTCTTCTCTGGAAGCAGAAGAGATCTCAGTGCTTTGCTTTGGAGTTTATCTGTGTCACTGCCCTGCAGCCTTGTAGTAAGTGCTTTCTTCTGATATTTTGCACTAGTGGACGCGAATCTCCACCTGCATGTTTAACCAGGAATTCCATTCAGTCATAACAGGCATCACAGTACCACAGATTTACACACAAGAAAAGTTTTGAACCTTATGTAGTTACCAGAGAAATTTCAAATTAAAACAGTTTTAAGGAGTGGTTATAAATAATAAGAAGAAATAATTAAAAATAATAATTGAAAAAAGTTTCTGTGGAGCGAAAAGTTGTGAATGGTAACAACAAATAGAACTTTTCTCTAAATTAAGTGCATATTTAATTCTGGTACTGTTTCTGTCATTTAGTTTCTTGTGTAATGTGAAAGTGATTTTCTTAAGAGCTAAGAATAGTTAGTTAGCTGATACCTAAAAACCTAAGAGGTTGCTGTGGAACCTCCTTCCTGCACTCGAATTGATATTGTTCAGAATCATGGGGGCAAATTTTATGTTTCTGTGTCTAGTCAGCTCCTCTCTTTACACCAGTCTTAAATGATCAGGAGTTGAGAGGCAAGAAGATGCTTTTCTTACTGAATATTTTGTTGCAGTAGAGAGAAATTCTTTCTGAGCTGTGACAGGTACTGGCACAAAGTTCTGGCAACCCAAAACTGATAAAAGCCAGCTCTGATTATGCCTGTTTCTTGCCATCAGATGTTGCGTGCTTCTGTCATTCCAAGTAAATCCATCCAACTTATGAATCATAATCTATCAGAGGTTGCTTTTATCTTTCAGATTCCAGTGATATCTATTGTGTACTTCTGGTCTCTGCTCTTACACCTAGTATAAATCTTATGTGAAGTTACTACTTAACTATTCAACTGCTTGTTTGGTTTTCCCATTGGAATTCAGATTAAATTACTAACAAATAAAAATATTCCTGAAATTGTATTTTCACTTCTGTAAAGAAGAGTTAGTTACTTTGTTATCTCTACCTAAAGTTTTGTCCAATGTCAGAAAAAGCTTTAACTATCTTTACTTTTTTTTTGAATGAGGGTGTATTTCTTAGACTGTATTGTGTCCTTTTATTTTTTCCCTTGTTTTTGTAATAAAGAGAGAATTTGTGTTCAATTTAGATCATTACATTACATTACATTAGTGTAACTTAGCCTGTCACCTGGCAAAATAAGACGAGGGAAAGACAAAAATGTCATATTGGTTCTTTTTAATGTTCCATAGAATCCATTATTGCTGTTTCTCTTTTCAAGAGAGGGGAGTTGAAGACTGGTTCCATTTAGTCCTTATGCATTTGTTTATGCGCCTTATCAAGAAGAGCTGTTTCCTGACTGTGACATATTTGCTTTATGGATGGTAATGACAAGAAATTGTTGAATTTCATACTTTCATCACAGCCCTCCTTTCCTTGAGCCACTGGGAGTGACACAGCTTCTCTCCAGTGATGCAGTCTCCCCTAGTTCTAAAATCTTAGGTTTGTGCACAGCAGTTTTAACAATATGTACAAGTATTATGACTACTGTATTTTATCAGAGGTAGGATATTATGAGAGGAAGGGACTGCTTGTAAAAGAAATTATGGTGCATAGTGCTTTGGCTCTATATCCTGCAGGTAAACTGACTGATATTTTAATTTCCTTGGACTCTTTTGAAAGCTCTCTAAATGAAGGTTCTGAAGAAAATACATAACTTTGGTTATCATATTTTATGGTTATTACTGTGTACACATTAAATGTGAATTAATGCAATAAAACAGTACATTTCACATAAAAAATACTATGAATTTCACTGCTGTTGCTGACATGGCACATGTATCAATGTAATTATGGGTTACAAATCGTTGGTAAGAGAGGCAGTGTTACATTTTTTTGAAAATCCCCCATTATATGAACTCACAAAGAATGCTGAAGCTTGTATTTAATTTATCTTGTCTGGTAGGCCTTTCAAAAAAGCAATATTGATGCCGGATTTATCTTTAGTTTGATGACAATCAGAGTAAATAAGCATGTGGAATGTACTGGTGCCAATGAAAATGTTGGGGCTTGCTCCTCCCTGGATTAGTTTGATGGTGTGAAATCATCACAGACAAGTGAACAGAAGAGCTCTGCAGGGCACTCCCAGGCCTGACACATCAGGGAGCTCTCTGTTTAGGACTCACTACATTTGCTTCAGCTCCACGTGTTTGTCTGGAGATGTCTGGGCTATGTTTGCTTTTTAATTAATCACTGATCAAAAATGCATCTTTTTAAGCATTTATGCAGAAGGACGGTGAATCTGCAAACTCTCCTACTTTGAAGACTGCAAGTAGCTAAATTCAGTGTGCCTATACCTGCAAATGTAAGAACTTGAATGAGCAACTGAATTTTGATGACTTCAACCACTGCCAAATACCCACACCAGCTGCATCTCCTGAGCCTACTGAAAGTCTCTAGCAGAGATTGAAGCCTGCACATTTTACTTCATGCTTCCTATAAGTGAAAACTTTGTGGGTAGTCAGTTATCATGGCTCAGCTGTGATATAACATCCCAAACAGCTGGGATAATCAGCTGTACATCTGAGCCCATGAACAGGATATTTATTTTATTACCATATTATTTGTTCTACTGTGTCATTCATTCCTTGCCAGTTGAGAATCAATTAAGTCTTCCTACCTTTATGCTTCACAGATCTATCTAAATACCACTTTTATACTCTTTTACATCATCCACAATCGTACTTTGTCTTGCTGATACATATAAGTGTGGAATTTCCTTCCAGTTTTGATCCTTTGTTCTTCAAAATCTTTCCTTCAGTATCGAGTCTTCCAAAAAGCTTACCTATGTTAATCCATGAAGATAAGAAATGTTGTCATGACCCTAGTGTTCAGAAAAATAGAGGCACACTAGTACCTGAGGAGTGCTCTAAATGAGGAGGAGGTCAGTAAATTTATTGGATGCACCTCTAGTTTCCAATAAATGAAGAGCAGTTCATTACACATCAGTGCTAGAGGTGAGTTACAGCACAGCAACAATAAAAATCCTGAGCAAGAAGATGAGTAGCTGGCTGAAAGGGACTGTGGGAAAGGAGCAAAACTGGAAGGGGAGGGAACACAAATGAGTAGATCTCTGCTAAAAGAAGTAAACTGGACTGAAATTTTTAAAGCTGTGGGAAGTTGGGTTTTGACCTTAGGTATCTCTTCCTTGGAATCATAGAGCCACTTAGGTTGGACCATTAAACAAACACTGCCAAGCCCACCACTAAACCATGTCTCTAAGTGCCACGTCTGCATGTCTTTTAAACACCTCCAGGCAGGAATGATAACTCAACTACTTCCCTGAGCAGCGTTTTCCAGTGCTTGACAACCCTTTCACTCAAGAAATTTTTCCTTATATCCAAACAAAACTGCCCCTGGTGCAACTTGAGGCCATTCTGTCTTGTCCGATTGCTTGTTACCTGAGAGTAAAGAGACCAACCCAAGAGATCACCTTGCCACAACCTTCCTTCAGGCAGTTGTAGTGAGTGATAAACCACAGCTCCTTCAGCCTCTCCTCATCAGAGCTGTGCTCCAGACCCTTCACCAGCTTCATTGCCCTCCTCTGGACACACTCTGGCACCTCTGTGTCTTTATTTTAGTGAAGGGCCCAGAACTGAACAGGGTTCAGTCTGAGTACAGGAGTACTCATGCAAATACCAGTGTCTCATTTATTAACATAGTATTAATTGTTAATATTGTAATTAATTGTTACAATATGAATTTTATTCTTTGTAAGATTAAATTATTAGAAAGCATTCCAACTTTGAAACAATTAGGTTTTGTAACAGCATAATTATTTTGAGAGATTAAACATCTTCTATGAAGGTATGAGCAGTTTCCTTTCCAGCTTAGAGTCCCTTGTCAACACTTTCAATATCCACCAAAGACACAAGATGCAGATGGTCAGCACCTGCTTGCTTCAGGCATTGGTTTGGCTGTACACAGTCCTAAGTGCACTGTCACTGCTTAACAAATACATCATAAATAATTACTGTAATTAATACTGAAGCTACTTCCTTGGGCTGCTCATGCTTTCTGTGTCAGTTCTGCTGCACGTAATAGTGCTAATCTTTTAGGCTAAGTAGCTATTAAATTCTTTGAGTTTAGTGAGTTGTTTCCAGCAGCAGAAAAAAATAAGTATCATTAGAAATTTGCTTCATATTTCTATTTGTCCTCAGAGAATTCATCATCAGTTCTTGCTTGTCTGAACACATTAGTAATCAGTCAAAAGGAGACTGCTCATAATCCCTAATCACCATTTCAAATTTTTCTACCTACTACCTAGCCCTGAAACACTGTCCCTTAGCCACACTACCATGATTTCTTTGCTGACTTCTGAGTTTTCCTGCTACCTTTGCAGTGGCATCTGACGCAAATATACTTACAAATAGGTCAGAACAACACTCAGTCTCTGTATTTCCATTCAAACTCCAGGGAAAACTCGTAAGTATGTAGTTCTACAGACATTTTCTCCAGCAGCAAATATAGTTTAAAAGGATCCTTCCACTATCTGCACTTTTTTACTTGTTTCTATCCTTTTAGCCTCTCTACACTGCGTTAAGTCCTCTCTGAATTACCAGTGCAAATGTTTATGGATTATAGTGTATGCTTGATCACTGACATACTCCAAGGTAATCATTCCTTTTCTTATATTTGGAAACCTTTAAAAGAATTTAAAAGTACCACAAGTGGATTTTTTCATAGATTTGCCTTAGCACACAACCTTACTGCCCAACTTGGTAGAAGATGAGGAAAAGTAGGAACAAACAGGAGCAATGGATTATTTTGTTTGCTGCTGGGGAAAACAAACAAAAAAACCCCCCAAACAAACCAAAACAACAAAAAAAAACCCCACCAAAAAAACAGCAATACCAAAACATGCCCATAGCCCTCATAGATCAATGTGTATCCCAACCTTGTACTGGTTTGTGATTGGGACACAGTCTGCTCTTGTTCCAAAATAAAGAGGAATGTGACTGTTACCTGATTTAACCTGACTTGAAACTAGCAATTATACTTACAGGTTCCACAAGGCTTGTTATGGCCAAAAGATCACAGATGTTCTCTGGGAACCAGCCCACCTCCAACAGAGCTGCAACATTGGGCTGTGCTTTAGTTTTTGCTTGCACCTAAAACCAGTTGCTATCAATTAGCTATCCTGTCTTTCTTCTTAGTGTCTATGGGCAATCTGAAAATATCATGGCAGAGGCTCAAGAAATGAAAGGGGACAATTGGCTTTGATGATATGCTATGTATTTTGTTACTTTAAGAACTCTTCTTTGCTGGCACACAGCCTTAGGGATGTTTTGTTATTATGACTGTTGTCAGTTCTGAACACTAAAATTTACTGTATTTGATGTTAAAATCTCAACTCAAGGTTGTAATATCTATAAAAAAATATTGCTATAAAGATTAAACTTGGAACGGGTTGTTCACATCCATGAGCAGACAGTAGAATAAATACTGAAAATCTTATCTTTTTCTATTTCTCTGAGAATAGGAAACAAAATGAAAAACATTTATTTCTATTTGAGAGAAAATACTTTTAACAATACATAATCATTATCAGTCAATACTCAGATGTTGATAGTTGTTGTTTGGAAGATGCTTTTCATGATGACCTTTAAATGCCACAGTCCTAAGTGATGATGCACAAAGGATATTCCTTCATTTCAATATCTACTAGGAAAAAATTAAATTGCTTTTGAGTATAAGCAATATGTATGATAGTGGAACATATCTATACATTGGTTCACCCTGCACAGTGAGAAATGAACAGGATAACATTCTGAATTTGAAATCACCACCTTTGGGCATGGCATTTCTTGCTACTAACAACCCTCAATTCATTACTCTTTAAGTACAATGTTAGCACTTTTTTTCTTCGATCCATCTCACTTATTTCTCACTAGAACAACACATACTATACAAAATATTTTCCCAAATGCAGTCCTGACATATTAGTGTTTGCCTAATTGTCAGCATCAAGATTTTGCATGACTTTTACAATTTTATCCAGCTATGCAATTAATAGGATTATTCAGAATCATGTTAATAATATATTTTCTCAATTTTGGAGCTGCAAAATTCTTATGTTGTGTCACATTATTCAACAGAAGCAGCTGAGGTGAAACTTTTGGTATGAGGAAGGTACTCAGTAATTGCCTTTTTAAACTTTTTGACCTCCTTTTGAATTATTTCAAATTACATGATCAATATTTGATGCTGGCCATAATTCATTGAAGAGAATACTTTGGGCTCAGTAAGTCTTACTAGTGTTGAGAGTATCCTGTATATATTGGCCAAATCTTGCATCCAAATGTGTATTTTTTTCATTCAAATATCTAGGAAGTAATTGCTGTAACTGATTAATTTTAAAATAAAGTGTAAATGTGAACTTAGACAAATACAAGCTGCATATTTAGTCTTGTTGAGGTACTTATATTTGTTGAAATATGGCATTTTGGCAGCAGAAATACTGCTTAGGAAGCAGATAATTACTCTTATAAATCAGATGATCTTCAGAGTAAAATGACATATCCACAAATGAGAAGAGTATCTCCAAATTCTGGCTCCTTACCAAAAAAATAAGAAAATATCTGTAATATTTTATATTGCAGAATAAAGCACATGAGGAGTGGGAAAAAACAATTTTGTGAAAGTGGGTGCAACTGACACAGTTTTGGGGTTTTTTTTCCCCTTTTCTTTCAAATCTCTCCTTTGCGTTTAACTTCTCTTTTATGCCCCTTTACACCCAGCAATCTCCGAGCTCTTTTAAATCATTAATGAATGAACCAGGCTGAACCAGGCCTCCCACTGATTTTATAAAGAAGGAACATATAATTAGGCTAATTTACAGGAGAAAGAGCTGATGTACTGGAAGGGTGAGTGACAAATCCAAGATCCCAAAGGACACCCAAACCACAATCAGTTATAAAACCTCTGCCTTTTAACAGCAAATCTATTTTTTTACCCCATCCACTTTTGCAGTAGTTGTACAGGAACGGGTGCAAATGTGAAATACCCTCTCCTCCTACAAAGGGAGTTGTGCTAAAGCACTGGCCAACTAAAAGCACTTGTCAAATTAGCAGGGTGATCAAGTTTATGCCTTCATCCCTCACCACAAGTTCAGGCATGCAGGATCCAGACCTTGAATCCAGATCCACAGCTGGTAGAGGGAGATGGCCCCATGCCTCTGCAAATATAGACCTGCTTAATAAAAAGACAAAAAAAAAAATCTACTGTCAGGACATTTCAAAAATATTCTACTTAAAGGACATTGAGGAAAAGGAAACAAACCAAAGTACAACTTAACACTTACCTTTAAGTCCACTGTGAAACCTGCATTGAAGCAATAAAGTGGTGTCTGCAACTCAGTAAAGGCCTCTGTTTTTGTCAATCCTTTATTTAAAGCTCTGCTGACCTAACCACATAAAGGAAAATAATCTTCAACCTATTTTTGTGCAATGATTAAGTCTGCATGAGCTCCAACAGCAGCCCCGACTGACAGTGGAGAAGAGGGTCCTGGGATATTCAGCTGTGATGTGTTGCTTCTGTGAAGGTCATCTCTTCTTTCAATCACAGTGAATGATTGACTCAACACGGAGTTCATATTGCACAACGTACTTTCAGAAATGATTCATGTTAATGGTGTATCTCAAGGGATTGATGTTCAACAGAAGCTACATCTCAAGCTTAAAAAATGATTTAGCAATATGAAAGCCTACAAACCAAAGCTCACGTAGAGACATTTGTTGGTAAACATCAGAGAATAAATACAACTAAGAGTCATAAAATTGGATAGACAATAAATCTGACTGTTTAAGACCTTTTGGGGCTCAAATCATAGAATCCAACATCACTTACACATCCATTCTTTGATTCAGCTGTGCATCTTCTCCTGAGAAGGAAACAGAAGACATTTGCAGTGTTCTGACATGTTGGAGCCACTCAAGAAAGCTATGTCAAAAAACATAACAATTCTGAGGAAATACAACTCCCCCAGCATTACCCTCTCTCCCCACCTCAGTGCTCATGGGACAAACCTTCAGCAGAGTGGCATTGGAAGCCTTTATCCGGATTTGGAAGCATGGTAATGCCACATTCAGGCTGTACCTTTGTCCCCAGGAGCCACCGCTCCTCTGCCTCCCCCAGGGCCAACACTCCCTGCTTTCACATACATGGAAGTGTTTATTGTAAAGGTTGAGCACATGACACCCTGTTAAAGGAAAGACCAGATAATTCCAAGCACTTTTTAGTATTTTGTCAAATGTTGACATTGATGGGGGAAAGGGATTTTCCTCGGCCAAATATAAATACAGAAAACACGAAGTCAGAAAAGAAAACATTACATACCGTAGCTTTCAACTGAACTGACATTTGAGAGGGATTTCTGTTGAGGAAAGGTGGTGCTCTGTTTGCAATTGTCTGAGTTTAGACAGGCATAACCAAGTAGGTGGGTTTTTAAAGATCAGGTCAGTAATTTTGAAGATTATCTTGGTATATATTTGTTGTCTTTATTAATATGTTATTGTAGAACCACAAATATTTTTTCTGTATTGGACTCAGAAATGCAAGTTATCTTCAACTTCTGCTGTCCAAATAATACATCCAGCGCCCTGAGCTTCAGAGGAATTTTACAAACCTCACAGCCAGTGAGTGCTACATGGTAGCTATAATTTTAAAAATTATTACTTATATAATTTTAAAAATTATTACTTATGATAGGTCTATATAGCCTTGATATCTATATGACTGTTCAGTCCTTTTTTATCTTACTGTAATCTTAGTATCAGTGATTTCTAGTGGTACTTAGAATGGAATTTCACACCCGAAATACAGAAAAAGCATTGAGCCTTCTGCTGCTTGCTTGCACCAAATGGCTCCTTCACTTCACAAACAAGGTCAAGCTGTGGGTCCCTGAGTGCCTGCTCCAGAACACCTAGTATTGTGCAGACTCATGTAGAATAAGTAACCTCTATCATCTCCTCTTTTCTTTCCCCCTCAGCATCCCCATGGAGGCTGGGTGATACGTAGCCCACTGTGTTACATCTCTGTTCCTGCAGTGCCACTCTGCTGCTCTCCACATTTATGATTGCCCCAACCCTTTGCATAGTCCCGTAGATGATTTGCTTTCTCAACTGCAGTTGCACATTGATCTGTGTACAGTGAAGTCCCAGGTCTCCTTTAGATTATATAATCAGCTTGCAGCTTTCCAGGTTGAACAGATAATTCTTCTTTGCAGCTGGACTTTGATGGTCTTTGTTATCACTCTGACATTTCACCTATCTTATTTAAGTTTCTTTCATATTTTCTACAGTCACCTCAGGTCCTGTACAGGTATACAGCTAAGTTCCCTCACAGACTTTGTTGAATTGCTATCCTTTCACATTTCCAAGTCATTAATGAACTCATTAAACATCATGGCACATCATAAGGAACACCTGGGGCAATTAATCCACCACTGTGATGGGATCTGGTCATTTAATCTTACTTGTTTTTCATCTCTAATCAGGTCTAGACTCCAGCAATCTTAAAATCTTGTATTTAAAAGGTTCAAACTGTGTCCTGACCTATCTGTTAATGTACATTTATTTCATATTTATAATTAATTCCCCTAGGACTATGTATAATTGAAAGCCAAAATTCAAAAATCTGTCTAAAATTCTAAAGCCCGCTTTGAAAAAACCCTACCAAATGGTCAGCCTGCTGTGTTATTACCTGGCTAAACCTTTTACACTGGTGCAGTAGGAATTGTATGAAAAATACTTTCTGCTACTTAAAATATTCCTTTACCAGATGCAGGGTCTTAGGCTGCCTTGTCCATCTACTGTTCTAATTTCTGCATTTTTAAAAAATCTCTTAGCATTTAATTTGTTCTAACTAACTAAATGGAATGCTTTAAATCTACCATAGAACTGAAAGGTGGATAACATGAGAACATAAATAATTTGCAGAGCAGAGACAGAAATCCAGGATTCTCCTGTCTCAAGAGATCAACAACACCTATATCTCTTGATTAATGATCAGAGGAACACAAAATTTATCATAATTCCCCAGTGATCTCTGCCCTGATGTTTATCTGTCATTTTCTAATTACTTTCTTCATGTGAATATACCCAGTTCTATGAGGGCAATCTCATGTTTCTAAAACTCTTATCTATAGTCAGACTGTCTTGTACTGTAATTTTTCATACAATTTTCCCTTCTATTTTTTGTTGTTGTCGAACATTATGGGATACAAATGAAACTGCTGGTTTTGCCTACTTTATGTAGAATCAGAAATGGCACTTCTGATTTCCTATTTTTTTAAATGCAAACTGACACAAATTTTTCGAGTATGGACAGACAAAAGGTAAAACAGTATCTCAGAATGGATGCATATTGTAGTTATTCTTCTACCACCTGAGAACCTGCCCTCAGGGACAAGGGAAGACAAGCTGAGACAGTTGGGGCTGTTCTGCATGAGAAAGGTGGGTGAAAAACTTTTTATAAGGGGCTGTTGCAATAGAACAAGGGGCAATGGTTTTGAACTAAAAGAGGGTGTATTTAGGTGGGGTATAAGAAAGGAATTTTTTACAAAGGGTGTGGTAAAACACTGGAACAGGCTGCCCAGAGAGGTGTGGAAACCATGAGGGTTTGGTTGGATGGGGCCCTGAGCAACCTGATCCTGTTCATTGTAGGAGGGCTAGACTAGATGACCTTTAAAAGATCCCTTCCAATCCAAACTGTTTTATGATTCTATGAATATCAGGAAATGAATCAATAAAAAAGGAAAGGAAGAAGAAGAAAAATAATCTTCCTAGAAATTTTGAAATTACCTTAATCAGTTCTTCATCGGAATTCTTTAATTTTCTAGATCATTCCTAACATGAAGATTCAGTTTTTTCCTAACTTGACCACAAAAGCCCCTGCTTGGCCTCTCTGAAATCAGAAACTTTACTTCATCTACTGGAACCTGCTTTTTAGCAAAGAATAATATGATTTTAGTTGTATTAATCACCTCTGCTGAGCTTTAGTAGCTCTAGCAAGGTTAGCAAAAGTATAGATGTAATGGGCCTGTAAAAACATTCCCTATTTCTTTGAGACTTGGTGATTATTTTTCTTTGTCTGATAAATTAACCAAGTAATGATTGATGTTGGCCTGATAAGTCTTACATAAAAGTGAGACATTAATTTTATCTTTATAATCATAAGACTGTCTAATGTCATGAATGACTAAAAGAGGTCTGAAAAGATTAAATAATTGTGAGAGAAGGCTAACATTTCTGATCTAAAGAAAAAAAAGTCAGGACTATTTTAATTATTTCCTCTTCTTGTAGCAGATATGTGAACTGCAGCTGAGATTTATATAGTTTACATTTTTTCTGAGTTGCAATGGCCCAAAGGGGGCTGCTTTTCTTCTTGAATAGTTAAAGCATACCTTTCATCAATCTTTTTCTCCCATTCCAGGGTACCTCTGCATGTTGTCTAATTTACACATTTCAAGGTGGAGCAGGGAAATATGTACCAAGAAACCGCTTGCTTTGAGAATACTCCTGAAGTACCATTTGTGCTCCACCGTTTACCTGGGTAGTCTAAAAACAGCCCATGATCACAGCCTTTCTTAGATAAAGTCACTTTATTTGGGTGCATGTTTTACAAGCACAGTAATACCCACATCCTGCTACTACTGATTAAGCCAGTAGAAGAGTGACCCCATATTTCAAGTATTATTTACCAGCAACGATTCAAATTCACAGTGGGAATCTTCAAAAGCACAAATGGAGGGCAAGTCTCAAATTCTTTTTGACTTCCAACAGGACTGAGATTCCTTGCGGCTCAGAATATCTCCCATAACCAATAAAATGCCAAGCTAAAAGTACTGCACTGCAGTGAGGTTGACTTATGCTGAAGATGAGACAGTGTGTCTGAGTTTATTGAAGCTATTGTTTTGGGTAGTTTTATAGCTTAACCTTCAGTAAGTGTTATGAACACCATATCCTTTAAGATTACAGGGAGAAGAAATTTATCTAAAAGATAAAATACCTGATAAGTAATGAAAAGAAAATGCTGGTTTTGTATCAAGTTCAAGATTTAATGCAAACAAATGTGAACTGCCTTGATATGCTCGTTGTAGTGTCAGCACTAGGACGTGTTCCCAGAGGGGAGGGTGCAAAGGCAGAGGAGGTTCCCCCACGAGCAATGCCCTGTGAGGTACCTGACCCAGGCATGTGGTGGGGGTCTAGCTGTGCAGTTCCCCCTGTTTCTAAGTACTCTGAAGCTGCATCCAGCCTTAGTTTCCTTTCACACATCCTTCCTTAATTGTGGTATTTCAGTTTATTGTACACTAATTAGATAGACCTGTTGGTTGAAGGAGAAGAATCAACACCCCATAATTACTTCATTGTAAAATGTAATGAGCTTTGGAACCTGACTTACTGTAAAAATTGCAGCATAATAAATAGAACACAGTTTTCCAACTATAAACCAGCAGTGAATTCTGTTAGTGTATTCCTTCATGAAACATGTTTATGTGATAGTCTTCCAATTTTATGGCTGAAGTTTATCACCATAAGGTGCATTTCATGACAGCCAAATAACTACATTCAGTTAGACTTGTCACCATGTGCCTTCAGTATCAAGACACATGCTGATTGTATCAAATAGTGTTGACTGTCTTTGGCTGCAAATAGAAAAGATGATTACACTGTTCTCTTTAGATGTGATGTAATATTATTCACCTCACTAAAAACTGAAGGTCAAGGTTGTCTAAGAACATGAGAAAGATCATCAATTGAAAGCTTCATAATGTGATGATAATGCACTAAGAGAGAGAGGAGTATTTTTGCCTTAATATTTCTGCAATTTCTTATGTACAAGTCAGTGCACAGCCTACAAACTAAGCAAGTGACTACTAATACATTTAGACAGAAAACAGAATAATCCCAGGAATTCTGAAGCTACCATATTTTGCAGACACTTATTTATCACACAAAAGTCAGTAAAAACAGTTTACACTCCTGTGTGAAATTCCAGCAAAGGATTATCAATATATTTATGCCAGAATGCCATTATCATCTCCCTGAGCCTGTGAGAAAGCTTGAGTAAAATAAGGGATAGTGATGGAATCTAGTGAAATAGTTTTAAGTAAAAAGAGTTTACTCAGGATCATAGCCAAGTCTTGTAAAACCACTGGCAACACAATTTGTATTGAATGTGGGTAATGGAAATGTTTGAACCTCATTCCAATAGTAAATACCAAATATATTGCGCACCACGGTACACATTGTGAAATTTGGATGGATGTATAAGACCCGCAGTAGCTTTAGGGGGAGACTGATTTCTCCTAGCTACACCTCAAGCCAGCAGAGCATCACTGGAGGTGAGGCAAGTGGAAGGAGTGTGGAATCATGGTGTGTCCAGTACCGTAACCTGGTGTGGGGAATGCTGTGGCTGCCATGGCAACCAGAGAGGAGCTCCCGCTCTTTGCCCTCTCTGGAGACACTTGGCCCCCTGCTGCCTTGTCGCCTGTGGCCCTGTGACAGCCAGACACTCACTCCACCTAGCTGAAAAGAGCGGAGATCCAGGAAAGAGAAACTGATCTGGTGGGTTGTCAGCTCCCCAGCACTAGCATGGGAGAACAGGAAAATTCAGATGATAAACCCAGCTTTTATATTGACATAATAATCATAAAGAATTAGAGCATAATCGGCTTGGAAATGACAGTTTAGTCTAATTTAGGACTGCATACAGAAGTATTTTTATGGTAGACATTGAATGGCTTTGTGAAAGCAAAGGAGGACAGGCATTTTCATCCCTAAAATGTGTCATTGTAATCCTTAACTTTAATTTCTCTCATTTAGGACTCCCAGTACAAGGATAATATATAATCTACATAAATAATCTTAAATCTAAAAAAAACTTGTCTATATTCTTAACATTAACCACACCTTGGTGCATTTTAGTTTAGGAAAATACATAGAGTCTGGAATAACGACAAAAGTTGAAATTATCTTATCTAGAAAATGTTGCATTCAGGGATTAATTTTAATGAGGTTTTAATATATATTTTATTGCTTTAATTTTAATGTTTGTGTTTTGTTAAATGAGAGTTGTTCCCTTAAGAACCCATTTAGGAAGAGAAACAAATCATCTTACTAAATAATTTTGATAAAATGTGACCCATGACAGTGCTGAAATTTTGGTAGATTTTTCAAAAGATCAAATAATATGCTAGCATGATCATCTTTTCCTTTCAATAAGCAAAGGGAAATGTAAGGAGACATCACAGAAATTTTAAAAGAGGGAGAGGGGAAGAGAGAGAGAGAGCAAATGATACAGCAAGAAAAGTGCAATTGAAGTCATTGACAGAAGGAAGTAAGAAGTAGAGGGGCTGCCAAGTGAGTAATGAGCTAGAGCCACAAAGACATGGGTGGGTGGCTCTCAGCTAGCAGCTATTGATGCTGCTCAGATCACCTCTTGCCCCATCCCCATTCCAGGGATCTCCACTGGGTGCCTGTTGTTTCTCGCCCTTAAATTCTTAACCAGGAGTTATTCAGAGAGAGATCCCTTCTTCAGATCAGCTGACACCAAGATCTGCACCTTGGCATCAGTTCTCCTGGCACAGTGGTTTTCGAAATGTGATCTCATACAACAGCAGCTGAAGTCAATGGCTGTGGCAGGTGCTCAGCTGTCTCATCCCCTATCCTTTTCCTTTTCCATGCACCTGCCCCTGCGAGGTGTGCTGAGAGTTCAGTCTGGGGGAAAGAAAAGAGAACTGGAAAGCTCCAAACACGTTGTGGCTTCCATATCTCCTGTCCTGCTGCATTCCTGCACCTGGAATGGTGTTTGTCGTGTATGTGACGAGGAGGTTGTGCTCTACCTGTCTATGTCTGGGCACCATGACATGGTCAGGGAGATAATCTGTCCTTGGCATCCCTTCAGAGAGGTACAAACTGGGTTACTGATGTGGATAGAGTGGCAATATCAGTCCTTTAAATAGCTACATGGAGAGTTTGAGTTCCTCATATATGTAAATCACTATATTTAGATATGAAACACCTATTTTTCTTATAGCAAAAGTGTTCCATACAGGCTTTGTTCCCCACAAAGGGGTCGGAGTTCAATTTTGTGTAAAAATGTCTGGTGGTCAGAAAGTGTTTGTTTTGTCTTTTTTAACTGAAAACAAAAAAAGATTTAAAGGAAATTTAAACACCCCCCCCCCCCCCCCCGAACACTACTATTAAGCTTTATTACTAATAACCCTATTCATAATAATCAGTATTTTGTCCTCCTGATTGTATTTTCCTATCATTCAATTTTCAAAGGGCCTAGGTCAGGCTATGCAGTCCTTACTACTGAGCATGCATAACATTGTCTTCTAAATTCCCTGTAACTATTCAAATAGCAGCTCGAAAAGACAAATTGTCTATCACTCCAAAGTCTTAAAACAAAACAAAAGGCACCATATTGCCACTTTAGGGACACATTTGTTGCCTGCTGTTGCTATTATATATGTCATTTCAGTCCTGCAGTTAGCCATAAACTACATCTTTTCTTTTTCCAGAGAGAAATAAGAGATGCCTGAAGGGAAGTAAGAATGGAAAGCATCCTTAAAATGACTGATTTACAATTGGTAAGGAGATACAATATGAAAATTATAGCTTTCTGAGTGTGTCACATGCCAAGTTTGCACAATGCTCTTGTTTTAAAAGCTGCCCCACAGGCCAGTGTGATGGCTCAGAGGACAGCATGGCACACATGTAGCTGTGTGACAGGGAGACCCCAGGTCGTGGTCCCAGGAGTGGCAAGAAGATTCTCTCAGGGGATGAGCTCATGGGACACCTCTACTGCAGAGAGTGCTGCACACAACCCCGTGCGCAAAAGAGAGTATGCACAGCACACCTTTCTGCAGTACGTCTGAGAGTGGAATGGAAACAATAAGGAAGGTCCCAAAAAAATCAACTGAGAGAAAAAAAAGGCCCCTGTGATTCAAGCCAGAGGCTGTTTCAGGAAGTAAGCAGCCTCTTAGCATAAAACTCTACCCAGGTTCTAGTGAATAAATGAAAACCAATGCGTATTTTATGTGACTGTGAAAAGCAACCATACAGAATGCTATTTTTAGGCTCCCGGGATTTAGGAGTCTGGTGTGAGTTAATCTGCTTCGGCTCCTGTGCAACTTGGTCTCTAACCTAGGCTGTTCAATAAGATCTGTTGCTGCAACCTCTACATTGCAGGGTGGTGTTCTAGAGCATTTATCTTCACTTTATCTTCGAGGTATAAGAGGAATTTTTGGGTGTTGGAGATGTATGGCTGTTCTTTGCCTTTTTACGCTCTAAGCTAATAATGAAAAGGAGAAGTGCTGATTTGTTTTGCATTTTAAGCAAAAAGCATGTCCATCATGTAATTTTGTGGGGAATTTGGCCCAGTCCCAGGGTTGGTACGGTGTCTGGCTCAAACATCTTCAGCAAAGTAGAGATGGATGCCTTGAGTCAGTACCTGGAGCTTACTCAGTTTATTTCATAATCTAGTATTTCATAAAAATCCTGCTACTTCCTACTAGCATAAACAATTCAGGATTGTGTTGGAGCGTCACATCTATTATTTACTGAAGTGCTTATCCTCTATAATTTCAAAAACAACTCTTCAACACCTTTTGTATTTTTGCTGTCCGGATTTTACTGTAACATGGGATTCCTTATTTTTCTTTCATCCTTTGTGAAAAAGCACTTCACTTTGTTTTCTGTTTGTTACCTGATAATTTCATTCCATGCCTGCTCATTCTGATCTTATCAGAAACAGAAATGATTCTTTGTCAGTGCTGTTCTCCAGTCACTCAGGACTGCAAAACTTTTTCTATAACTTTCATGCTCACCTTTAGGATTAGCTACTTTGAAAAAAGCAGAATCAGCTGCATCTTTATTCATTCCAGATTTACAATGGTTTGCAAATAGTGTATGTATAGAACAGATTTCACATTTAGGCTTCTTCCACTGGGCATCTGTAATTTATTTCTGATATTTTTTAGATATTAATATTTAATTTGACATTAATCCATGGGAGGATTTTCCCTCTTATCGAGTAATAAACTCAAGTACTCCAAATATATATAGATTTGCTTTATTTAAAAATCTGTTATTCTATAGGGAATTCCTGAAGTATGGAGCTAGTTGCACCAGTGTCTTCAAGAAGCAAATTTGGTTTATTACAACTATAAGTGAGCTACTCCACAGAGCTTTACTAATAAGTTGCACAGCGATTATCACTCTGGTGTTCTTATTTCCCCATCACATGCTGGGATGGTTGTTTAAAAGTCTTGTGAACTTGTTTTGAAAAATGATCCTTGCTGCAGTAACCCAAGAGTATAAAAACATTACAGTTTGTGTGTCTCCAGCTTTAATTTGTATTTAATAACCTAGTTTTTGTTAAGTATATTAAATTTACTTGACTTTTAAAAGAGCACCCACTGAGTTTTATGCACATGCAAATTGTATGTCTGTTTGCTATAGAATTAAACCCTCAATTATAATGGCAATAAAGATGCAGTTGTAGTTTTAATAATCAATTATCAAATAAGTATCCTTATTAGAACTTGGGATTAAGTTACTGATGAAATATTCCCTTATACAGGAGCTTTGGGCACTGGTTTTCCTAAGGAGACAGATCCTCAAACTCAGAGAAAAGAGTACCTAGATACAGATTTATATTTAAAAAAACAGGTAAAATAATTTTCTCCGATATTTGTACTTGTTGCCACAATAAAAAATAGCAGGTCTGTGTCAAGATTCCTACCTATATCAATGATCATTTAATCTGCACCTGGTAGTCAACTGTAAATGGGGATTCAGTGTTACTTTTTGAACTGTTCATGAGCAGATCTATTGTTTGAGACAAATATCTTCAATTTCTCCATGGGCAAAGTGGAAATAACAGACAGGTACTACCTATAGATGCTGTAAAAATGCTGGAAGGCATGAAATTGGAAAAGATAAACACAAAATACCACACGACTGAGACATACCTGTGATTGAACAAAAAGCTTGGGGGAATAGGAAATCAAAATAGCTAAACTATTTTTCTGGCCTTATTGCTAATTGGCTGGTGATCTCAGGTAGTGTCAGGTAGGAATTGCATATGAGACCTTCTTAACAGGGTTTTGAACTGTACACTTTGGTGCTCTGTACTCTTCTCATCCCATATCTAGGCCTGAAGAGTGTTTTAGTGAAGTGCTTGAAAGTCAAGTTTGTTCACCATTTGACATTTGGAGCTAGTTTATTTTCAGTATGTTGTCAGAATTAAACCTCCAATGTTTTCTCATTTTTATGTGCTGTTCAGAGCATCAATGTTTGCCTTGTTGTTTTCCCCCTAGGAAGATCGCCTTGTCTACTAATTTGAATGTTTTAGCCTTTTAATCTACATGGATTTTAATGAAAACTCTTTTGACTGTTAGTTCACAGGTTTTCCTTGCATTAAAAAGAGCCTGAGGTTTTTTCCATTGAAGTAATTTTCCTAATATGGTGAGAAAATGCCAGCATCTAGAAGTAGTGACTTAAAAGGAATGAATTACTATTTGAATGGAAATAAGATGAGGATGCTCATTCTGATTTTTCAGAACTTTTTAAATCAGTAGTGCTAAAACCCAATAAATCTAAGAAGTAACTTCCAATCTTAGACTATAGTCTATGCAGAAATCAAGAATACATGTAGAGATTTCAGATTCCTGGAGAGAACAATAATTTAGAGGGCAAAACCTAGCATCTGAATTTGGAGAGCAATGATTTGGAAGTGGGGAGATGGAGTTACTGATCTTGGAGAGCAACAGCAGGAAGCAGTGAACAAGCATTTCTTGTGGTTCATCTCATTTTTAAAAAGTCACATCTGGCAGAGAGAGCTTGCCTTGCCTCCATTCTGGAGCCTTCAGTTTAGCAGGTCTTTCCATACCTTGCACATCTTGGTGCATAATTTAAATTGTACTGTCCAAAGAAGACCCTAAAAGTCTTTCTTTCTCCCCACTAGTACTTCGTTGTCTTTCTCTGAATATAATAGTGTATGAAACACTTATATTGGGAAAACACACACTTTGATAACATAATAGGTTAAAAAATATTAGAAGCGGACAGTGTCTACTTCTCAGAAAGGCACAGACTGAGTAATTCCAGCATTTGAATCTCTGCAAGAAAAACCTCACAGGTCTTAAGGTATTCCCAAAGGACTTGCTTATGGTTCCTCTTCTGGTCCTGACAGCTTTGCTAAAATCATACTTTCCAAAACCTTCTGACCTGCCCATGGCCCTCTGTTTTACTGAAAGCTCTTGCCAGTATGCAGGACACATACAAGTGAACAGGGACGTCACTAATTACTGTGGCTTCACTTCAGGTTTCACAGATGCTGGTGTCATGGAACTTCTGCCCCACTGCTGTCTCAGGCTTGTCCAGACGCAGGAAATCTCTCCTACTTTACAATAAAACCTTCTGTCTCAAAGTTTAAGGATATCATGAACATTTGTAAAAAATGGGTGCTAAGGTGGGAAGGTTTTTATGAAGATCCACAATCACCACCAGCCTGTGGGGATAATTGAGCCTATGGGCAGAGAAAGATCCATCCTAGAGAATCCACAACTTCTTTTGTGTGACTGAGAGATAAAACAAATAGTGCCCAGGTTTCTGACATTTTTATAATTTCTATCTCCTTTTGTCTCTATAATTGCTATGAAGCAATAAATGTTTCAAAATGCTACAGAGAAGGGGAAAATTGAAAATTTTATGACCTAAAGAATGGGCAGAAAGAGAACAAAAGGGGTAAAGGCAAAATCCTTATAATTCAAAGTTTCAGTTTTAAATAAAACACCTGCTTTACCTAAGAAGGCAAAATATTCCTGTTGAAGTTTTTGGTGTGGTGGACAAACACATCATTTCAATTTGTGGGAAAAGAGGATGCAAACATAAAATTTTACGGGAAACTGTGTCAATTCTGAATAATCATGGGTTAGAGAAATGATAGTTTTGTAATATGCACTTATTGCACAAGAAAAAGTGAGGTTTCTTCCTAGTGATTGTATTTAAGATTGAGGCTACATTCTGCTGTTATAGAAGTAACTGAGTGTCATTATATAACAAATAAATCCTGCAGTGTCTAGACCCTGGAAAACAAAGTGGGTGAAGTCAGTTACATATCTGCTTTTTTCTACAGCAACCTGTACATCTCTGTTGTTTCAGCAGCATCAAATATGTATAGCAGATGCCATCTCCTGG
This sequence comes from Catharus ustulatus, assembly GCF_009819885.2. Classification (NCBI taxonomy): domain Eukaryota; kingdom Metazoa; phylum Chordata; class Aves; order Passeriformes; family Turdidae; genus Catharus; species Catharus ustulatus. The sequence goes on along the minus strand of NC_046221.1, from coordinate 40,149,926 downwards.
CAATATAATTTTTGGAAAGTAGTCCTAATCTTACACAGCTTACATGCAGGAACTGATTTTTAACAATTTTTGAAATATGCTTAATGCGAAAGCAAGCTGTTATATCCTTGAAGTTTCATAGAAAGCATTAACATTTCAGGGACATTAGTTAAATTTTCTGATTTTCACTTGACACTTCCTAGTAGTCTTGCAGTAAAGAACTCTATGTCAAAAGTTCAAACACGTATGAAATGCATTTAAATACATATTTTAAAAAATTTAGAATTCTTAAAATTACAAAGTTTACAGGTAGGGGTTGTTTTTTTTTCTTGAGATACCTGATAGCTGGAAGAGAACAGACTTTTGGATTCAAGAGTGGATTTGTAATCTTATCTTCAAATTCTTGTCTAATTATATACAGAAGAAATAGGAATCAAAGTATAATGATTTTAAAGAGACATGTCTTGACTAGCAGAGAAATCTAGTACTGTAACATGGAAAAAAACCCAGCTATCAAGTGGGTAAAATGCAAACCAGTGTGATTTGACTTGGACATATTTAGAATATCTTATTGCATTTCATGAATAATTATTGAATTTCAGAAGCATCCCTAAGTGGCAAACGAGTATGATAAGGCCACACAACAAGCTCATGGAAATGAGCTTCTGACATGCAGTGATCTGCTTTATTACACCAACAGATTGCCTGGCGCTCAGCAGAGCATCTCCATGGGGTCTGTGGCCCTGCTGCTTTCACAAAGCTGAAGCAAAAACAATAGTGGTGAATCTTCCAGCTAACTGTAATCTGTGTTCAATTTCTATTTCCAAGTCCTTTTGGACTTAGTGATGTTAAGGTAAGGAACTAAGAGTAGGTATCTCTTTGCTCTATCTCTCTGTACCATTCTGCGTTTTGTGGTTTCTAATACAGACAGATTCACACAAGACACCAAACTGGTCAAGTAAAGAAGTCAGAAATAGCCTGCAAAGTGGTCTTAAGATGTCAGGGCCACTGGGGCTTCAGGAAAAAACAGGAACTGGTAGAAAAAAGCTGACATTGTGCACAAGATCAACATTACTACAGTTTAGACAAGGAGAAAACTAAAAGCTACACACATTTCAGGACAGTGAGTTTGATCTTGTTGAAGCTTCTAATGCAACACATTGCCAGTAGAGTGCCTTTCTGGACAGCAGAACTGGATGGGAAAGAAAAAACCTCTGACAGCTGGGCACTCCTCCCCCTACATGTGCTTTGTTACAGGGCAACACAAACCCCTGGTGATCCATACTTGAAGCAGAGCGAGGGTCTCCCTTGGAGAATCGTAGGAACAATCACAACTGGCCAAATCATGACATGAGAACGCGTGGGGTCTTTGGAGCAGGCCTATCCATTTGGAATATCGTATTCATGTAGGTACTTCTAGAACCAGGCAATCCTGTGCATTCATGTTTATAACAAGCAGAAAACCATGTCTCAGCTGCTGCAGCTGGAATTGCTTATACTACATTTTAGTAATAAAGCCAACAATGCGCTGCTTACCAAAATTATACCTTTTGCAGTGGTTTTAGAAATTCCCAAAAATTTAGGGTGCTTTTTTTGTAGGGCTTTATTTTACTTGATTTTTACATCATTCTGCTCAGACACTTTTTGGCAATGTTTTGCTGATGCAGCTGTATAGGGAACAGAGTCCCAGTCAGGGGCTGGTTTTGCCATTGTCCCCTATCTGGGAGCTGAGAGCCTGTCTCTCTGGAGCATCCCAGCTGAGCTGAGCGCTTCCCACCTCTCACTGAGCTTGTGATCTTGGTAGGGCAGAGACTGTTTCCATAGCCCTAATTGCTCGCTTTGCAAGGCTCCTTGTTACAAGTGTTTTTGCGCTCACTGAGGCATGTGAATCAAACTTGTCTGTGTTTGCTTCAGCCCCATAAACAGTGCTTGTTACAATATGGGCTGCTTGCCTGATTATTCAGAAGTCTAATCATTGTAGGCTTCATTCTAGCGGCACTCACACTGAGCTTGTTTTGCAAAGCCCTCTCATGACTTCCATTATCGTTTTAGTACTATGCAATTCTTTCACATCATACTGTTTTCAGAAAAGGGGGGGGGGGGGTTTAAAAAAAAAAAAACCACCAGAAAAAACCGACACCACAGAAACAGCTTCTTCGCACAGTACAGTACAGTACTGTTTTCCAAGTTGTGCCCAGAGCTACTACTACTTATTTTGCTCTATGGGAAAAAGGACTGTTACCCTTTGGTAATTCTCATCTGCCCAGTCCTAAGCCTCATTATAATCTCTTTTTCCCTGCTTAAGTAATTATTCCCTGGCTCTTAATTCCAAAAGTGGAATCAAATAATAAAACCTGGAAATTGCTGTCGTTGATGTAGGGAAAATAGAAACCAGCCATGTTTTCCTCCTGGAGGTTTTAACTTGAAAAACTGGAGCGTAACTGTTGTCATTGTCTGAAACTTCTGTAGCGGCTGGTAATTTACATTAATTAAGTATGCAAATAGATGACATAAACAACAAATTGGCCTCAGCGTTAACAGTTTTCCTCCCACATTTTGAGACAAGCAAAGTGGTATAATGGTATGGAAGGGATCTAATTCATCCTAATTCTGGTCTTCCTCTGGGAGCAGAAGGAATCCAGCTGTGCTGCTGGTGGAGTTAGTAATTTTGACACATGGAAGATTTTGGTTTTAATGTGATTTCAGATGAATACTGCTTGACTTTTTTCTCTTTTTTTTCCAACAACATTAACAACAAAACAAAATGTGATGAGAATTAGGGTATTGCTGGTCAATCACATTACCTCAAGCATGCCGAATTTCTGTTTTGTAAATGGAAATAGAATTTTATCATTTTTAGGAGGCATCAAACTAGTACAAATTATTTATAGATAGTGTTCAAGAATCTTGGTTGCAGTTTTTACTGCTCTGAAAGGACTGTCTTGTTGGAGCTCCGGAAATTAGTACTTAAGGTTATTGATCCGTTTTCTCTCTGGCTGTGGTAGAGAATGTGTGTCAGAAAAAAAATTTATAACAACAATACTCATCTGTCTTGAGACATACTCTTCTTTTACAGCTAAACAAAATGAATAAAGGATGTATTCATACTCAGATATCTGTGTGCATTCACCCCAGTTCTTCTATAGATCTCTCCTTCCTTTATGTTTCATCCATTTTTCCCTCCCAGAAGGAGGGATGCCACAACCTGCCGCAGCCCCAAAGTCCTGGCTTGCTTCCCCAGCTGCCCCGTATTGTCCCACAGGCCATTTGTTCTGGTCTCATGCATTGCTCATCTTTCAGTCATGTCATGCATGCTGTTTGCTAATTGCATGGTGTCTAACTAATCTGGGTCTCTCCCTCATTTGGGGTGGGGGATGCACTTCTGCTCTGCTCACAGGCCTCTGCAGCATCCCTGGCAGTGCAACTGTGGGTAAGGGACTGAGCTGTGCTTCATCAGAAGCTCAAGTTTTTTGAGTAATGTATTTTCTTTGCAGATCTATTTCTACAAATGTGCAATGCTGAACATTGCTCTTGCCTTCATACCCATACACATTTGCTGCATATAAGTAAATGGTTGTGGAGCAGAGCCATGGACTGGTGCTCTCACTGCTTCCTCATCTGCACATCACTGCAAGTTTTACTTATTTGAACTGAGATTTGCTTGTTTTGACTGGCAGCATCATTCATGTGGTTTTGTATTGTCTCTTCTGAGTGGAAGCGAGACACAAGTCCAAATTCTACATTCTGAGGTAAGAATGCTCCTTTGTGCTTTGCCAGCACCTTTGTTCATCAGGGCACTGGCAAAAGCCAGCAAACCCATAAGATAAAAGCATATTCATTAGTTAAAAAATAATCTCAGGTATTTGCTTGGCTCCATTCACAGCCTTTTAACTTCATATATAAGGTGGAAAAGTCTCATATTTAATATAGAATGAAAAACAAAAATAAACACAGCTGTATTCCACGGTCTTTATTTGACCAAATTATTTACAGTTGCAAATATCCTAAGATTTTTATTATTAAACTTAGCTATTTTGGAGGCTGATAATTACATAGCATTCTACTCAACAGAAACACAATAGAATAATTTGATCCCATATGCTATCAGGACAAAATAAAGACTTCAATAATAATTCAAGACTGCTCTTCAGAGTTTTTAGGTTTCAAGGCATGAAGAGAAATGAAGTACAGTAATTTCACAATTACAAGCCACACTGACTATAAGCCTCATCTCCGGGTGTCGGACACATTTCCTTCTTTGTCAATACATAAGCCACACCTGATTATAAGCCGCTCTGTCATTCGCAGCGAGGACATGTGTGCAACAAAGTTGCCAAATAGTAACAGAATTGTGTGATCACGGGGTTTACTGGCTCGGCTCAGCTCAGGCCGTGCGGGCTCAGCCCGCTCGGGGCTGCCAATGGGGCCGGGGGGCCCAGCTCGGCAGGGTCGCTCGGTGGGGCCGCTCGGGGCCAGCCACCGCTGCCACCGGGCTCACTCACCCCAGCCCGGTGCTGCCCTGTGGCGGCAGGCGGGCACGGAGCCCCCTCACCTGCTCCCGCTCCCTCAGCACTGGTGGGAGGCGGGCACGGAGTCCCCCGCTCCCGTGGTGCCGGTGGGAGGTGGGCACGGAATCCCCCTGCCTCCCCCCCGAGCCATAGGGATGACAGCACGGAGTTCCCCGCCTCCCCTCCCCCCGGCACTGCCGGCACAGAACCCGCCTGCACCCGCCCCACAACAGAGTAACCAATTTGTAACAATCGCCCAATCCCAGGTTTTACTGGCAGGTGCTCGGTTCGGCACCTCGTCTGCACTTCCGGGGTTGGAAATTTCAGAAAATTGTTCACATATTAACCACTCCTAAGTGTAAGCCACATTTCCTGGGTGGGAGCAAAATTTCAGTCAAAATGATGCAGCTTATAATCATGAAATTACTGTAAGTTATTTTAACAATTGCTTTGGTTTTGTGTAATTTTAGTAAGCTATGTATGAGCTCTACAGACTCCAGCAATCCTGAGACAGACTAGGGTTTTTTAAGATCAGTCCTAGAGAATTTCTGTGTGACCATTGCACAAAAAAAAGGTATTCTTAAATAATCAGCTATGTTATAGTTTCATGTCAAAACTGCAGACACAGTGAATTTGCTGTGATTGCACTGCAGCAAGAACTACCGGAAGAGTCAGGTAGCAGCCTGGATTTCAAGGAATTAAATTTAAGCAGTGTCATACATTTTCTTGCTCTAATCTAGGGCCTGTTTGAAGTGATGATATCTGGAGAGAAATGTCTTGGCTTCTGATACTGAAGAAAAATCAGTGTCAGTGAAGTGCAGACTCAAGTGGTAGGGCAGGCATGAGCTACTTCAGAGAGAAAAGAGCCAAGGAGTGCCTGCCATTTGGGACAGGCAATTCCCAAGACTTGCAGGCTGATCTATCTGTCTAGTAGTGTATGAGGGCAGCTAAGCTCTGAAAGATGAAAGGAACATGGCCATGGATTTACTTTTCCTTTGGTTAAATTAGGAAAATAACTGTGCATAAACCAGAAAGGCTCTATACATACAAAGATGCCATTTCTGCTTAACTTTAGACTCCCACTGCTTGGACCTTGGTTAATTGTATTGTGGTCTATTTGGACCACCTCTCTAGACAGTGTGCATGGAGACCACTACTGGAACATACATTATTGTTTGTACAGAAGGCACTGAAATACAAGTGTGGATCCAAAGCAATCTAGTCCAAATCCTACCTCTTCCAAATACAGTGGTGACCACAGGGCTTTGAACCATCTGGTTCTTGTAAAGGGGAACTGGCTCTGTGCCCAGTGAACCACAGTGACATCCTGAATAAACCATGCTGTAGAAAACTCAGTGTTGAACTGTACCATGCACAGTGTTCTTGCAGGTTTTGCACCATGCCAGGCCACATTTATAAAAATAATAGACTGTGTTTTTAAAAAAAGAATTGGTGTGCATGTACGTTGACAGCCACCTTCACAGGAAACACTACATCTCCCTATTTTAAAAATATTAGAAAAAAGAAAGAAAATGTTCTTTAAAGAGATCCTGTGCTTTAACCCATCTTGGCCTTGTGAAATCTTTAAGATTGCAGTGGAGTATCTGAAGTCCTCGGTGAGGTGTAATGAAATCTTTATGCTGAGGTAACTTTCTTCCTTAATAGCATGGTGGGAGAGAATCCATTATGTTTTAAATCTGTCTTTGTCTCTGTGGAGACATTTATTTTAAAGCAACATTTTAATCATGGCTTCAGCCTGCAGGGAAAAAAGAAGATACCCAGAGCTGAATAATGCATGTCCAACTACCAAAGGGGATGCTCTATTAACTCTGATTTACATATGACTGATTGTTTAAATTTGTAATATCACTATTCAGATGGCATTTTGGAAAGGTGAAGACCTGGTTTAGGGCAACCATAATTCAAGGAATAAATGAACATAGTTTAATAAACATTATTTGAAAGCATGCATTGTCAAAATAAGGCTGACCTGCACCACAATCACATTTATAATAAATCAGCTTCTAGGGTTCTTTTCCTACCATTTGGGCTTAGAAATTACTTGCCTGGATGTCCTTTACTATGCCTATTTTTATGGACCCTTGGCAATTTTAGGGTCAGAAATAACATATATCAGCAGAGAATGTGAATTTAACAAACATCATTATAGGCACCCATTTCTCACACCCATTTTCTTTCCAGAATCATATAGTTCGGCTCAGTTCAGTTTGGTCGCTTGTCTTCAGTTAATGGGTCTATGAAAGGTGTTGCTTGATTTACTTTTTAGTGGTCTCTCCTGGCTTTTCAGGGCTGTGTGCATAGTGGGAGATATTTTGCCATTCTGGCAGTGTTTGTGCATCAATAGTGGGGTGTGCTGTAGCTGGGGAATGCCTGGATAAAGGCTTCCCACTCTCTGGACTGGCGCTGCCTTCAGTGACAGCCCTTCAACTCCAAGCCCTGACTTGCCCACTCCTCCCTTTCAGAGTAATTGTGCCATCCAGTGACACTTGTGCTGGGCAGAGGCACCACCAGTGTCACAGACACACATAACCTAATAACTTATTCAGAATGCTTGTGCAGTAATCTCGATGAGAATACTTTCAGGATTTTTTTTTTTTTTTTTACGAGCTAGAAGCAGTGAGCACTGTTATAAATGCTAGCATATAACACTCTGAGAGGAATAATTGCAGCACATAGTTACTTATGTTAATACTATCACATTATCTTGTGATAGCTGTGCAATTAAATGAGTCACCACTATGCCAAAACCTCATTTGTCTCCAAGCACTCCACAAATATGCTGCATTCACTGTCTGTGCTTCGGTCTGATAGCTTTTTAGTCACTGCATTCTCTTTGTGTTTGGAGAACAACAGAGCTGTGGAGCCTTTGAAAAGATGGAACATATTGTTTGAAATTTAGTAATAGAAGGATATTAATCTAATTACTGGTTTTCCCAAAATGTGTTTAAGAAGATACTTTTTTGAGTGATATTTACACAGCAATGTCTGAACCTTTAAAGAGTGTTTTAAGAACAAAAACAATGTTGTGACACAACTGTCTGCATCCTATTTACTCTCCACTCTGACTACAGCCTGTGTACTACGTATTCCACCGAAGCGAATCCCATTGGTACAGTTTTTAATTTTCAGATATTCCCAATAATATATGCAGAACTTTTGTGCTAAGCACTACTGGAACATCCCAAAAGTGAGTGAATATTCACTTGAGGAGTGGTCAACTCTTGGTCCCTGGTAGGAAAAGAAAAGGAACCTAGCAAACAGATAGGAAAAAGCTCATTGATGTTCGGGGAAGCACATTTTAGACAACAAACATGTTTTATCCCTTCTGTGTTACAGTGTTGCAGATTTTTTGAATGGGGAAGAAAACCCATAGAAAAGCATTCCTTTTCCTTGCAGAGAGTCTCTTCTGTTTCTTTTCCGTATTAAAATCTGCAGTCTGATTTTGGTGTACTTGAAGACTCCTCTCTGGCTTAGAAACAAAGCTAGGTCTAAAATTGGGTAGAAATTATTCGACTTCCACCTAAATCATTGTGGAACTAGAACATTGCCTCAATGCAAGCATGAGCCGAGAACAGGCACAACAGCTCCTCTCCTGGTTGTTGCAGCAGCTCAGAAACGAACTGAGGAAAAACAAAGAAAATCAGAGTTAAGCGCGCTTGAGAAAATGTCCCCTGTGGCCTCAGGACACCGTTCTGTTATGGTCAGATACTGTTAAGGTTTAAGAAAACAGAAATCGGTACATTTATGCCCCAGAGTTTAATTGTGACCTTTTATATTTAGGCAATATCTTTTCCCAGCCCAGGAATTAAATATAGTACAGAGACACTCCTCAATGTGACATCAAGTATCGTTCTTCCCCTGAAGAAATAAATGTGAATGATGAAAGCAGGAATGTGGAAATAAAAGTGTTACTTCCACACTTATAATGCCAGCTAGCACTTGTTACCAAACTTGTGAAAATAACACGATTTACTGTAATAGTTTACACTTGACTAGTGAGGTATAAAATATCTTTATCTTATAGCCATATAAACTATGGTTAAATTAGGCTGAAGAGACACACAAAGCAGTGCCCACAAAAGGATTAGGAGTACAAAAGCATTACAAATATAAGAAGCAGAAGCAGAATATCCTGTTCAAAATATGTGTTGAATGGAATGGAAAGGAAAGGAATTAAACTAAAAAGAGGATGAAGCAGCTCACCTCTTGGGTAATTCTTAATCTGAAACAGAAGTTGATTTAGGCTGAGGTTGTACAAAGTCCTTACTTCCCTGCAGCATTTTGACTGATAATAAAACAGGGACTCTTAATGTGAGAATGGTAAGAGATAATGTGATTAGTCTGATCACTCAGATTCTCAGATTTTCACCAAAACAACAAATCTTTGATTGAAGTAGTATCATTATATTTGTATGTTCTCACCTATCTAATTATTTACATTGAATACCAGAAATGTTCAAGGCTTGTTTTGCTTTATTTTCACATCAGGATTACTCAGAAATCTGAGGTGAGAGTATTCTCTATTCTTGTGTTTGAAAGAGATAGGGATATCAAACTTCCCTTTCCAGGTATGGGAATTAATGGTTCAAAAGCAAAAGTAACAAACCAAACAGCTGAAAACAGCCTCAGCTGAAAAAACATCTCAACTGAATAACACTTTTCCCATTTCCCTGATATGATAAAAATTACCGTCTTAAAATATCTGTCTTTTAAATGGAAAATCAAATGGAAAACCTCAGCGTTTTGGGTTTTTTTAATACGTCATGAAATATTGAACAAAAAAGAGGTCATAAGCCATTTTGTTGACTTTATAGGTCAGGCTCTCTTTTTGTTTGCTGCTGTACATCTGGAGCGAGAGTCATGCAGAGACAAGATGGCAGGTGTAAGTTTCTCTTGCAGATGTAATGCATTTTCCTCCACAGTATGCAAGAAAACCACTTCCTGTTTTCACCAGAAGAATAAATAAAACTTTGGGCCATGCTCTTGCCCCCCAAAACCAAATTATTTTTTCCAGAAGTTCCAGCATGACTGGGATTTTCTCCTATAAATTGAACTACGCAGCTTCCTTTTGTCAGATTTAAAAAAAAGAAAAAGAAAGGAAAAAAAAAAATTAGTTACTACCATGGGAAAAAAAAAAAAGGTTTCACCTATTCTACTAAAATAATTATTTAATGTTGTAATTGCGTGTCTAAAGAAAAACTAAGCCATGGAAAAATGAACGTACTTGAGACTTAGGGTGCACTAAAATTAAAAACGTCTATGCCTATAGCAACAGCAACCAAATAACTCAGGAAATGTGGCCATGGCGAGCTTGTGAGAGGCAGAAAAAAGTTATAATCCTTCATCCTCACACCGCCCTGGCCAGCCCCGGCTCTTCCCAAATCGTGCCACCGGGTGCCGCTGCAGGAGAGAGAAAGGAAATGTTTTCCCAAGGACGAGAAACATTAATTTTCATGATTCCATGCCTGAAATAGTGTTTTCCCTCCTAGTACACACGCAGCCTTCTTGTATTAAACTTCTATATCATGAGTTATTAATTTTACTGGTCTTAAAAGTTATTGGGGAGAGAAAATAATGTCATAAAATCTGTGTATGACTCACCTTCAGCAGAAGGGCAATGCAAGAGTTGACAGACTGAAATTATTTCATTTTGCTTGGAAACCCTCCAAGACTTCACTATACAACTCTGTCACAGTTAAATCTCTATGGTCAGTTCTAATTTCACATTCTTTTAATTTGTTTTCAAAAGAAACCTCTCCAAATCACAGCTGTCAGCACTGCTGATTCCCCTAAAATTTTTACATTTTTGCCCATATTCACCAAACAACTTGCGGCTAAAATCCAGGAGGGGAGCCCCAGTCCTAGCTGACCTACTCAGCAGCATTCAGGCCAGCTGCAGGGAGATTCACTCCCTCTATGCTGTCTTACCTGACGTCTGATTGAGTCTCACTTCATTGACAAGTTGGTCAAATTCCCCAAGAAACAAAGCAGGATTCTGGCAGAAGCTAACAACGTGCAGATGTTATTAGAAATTGTAATTAAAAAGAAATTCCTATGTTATGAGCATTTGCCTAGGAACCAAAAGGCAGTATCAAAGCATCTGCCTCTGCTGTATATTATTAGACTATTATGTATTATTGAAATATGCAAATCATGGCTATTAAGGAGAAATTCAAAGAAGCAGCCAAAGGAGTAGAAAGTTTGCAGGTGGCATGCCGGGTGTTTAAAGATGCTGCACCAGAGACTAACAGCAAACATTTACTGCTTATCAAAAAAGACTTTAAAAGGACCACACGCACACAGAAAGCTGGCATGACAAAACAGAAATGTGAAAGCAGTTGTTAGAAGTAACAGTCAACCTTCAAAAAGTGGAAATTGTGTTGAAATGAGGAAAACAGTAAAGAACATAAACTCTTATAGGTTTAATATAAAGCCTTTATAAATTAGGCCAAAAATATTTTGAGGAATAACTTGTGATAAGGATAAGAGTGAATAAGACAACTTGCTCTAAACACATCAGAAGCATGAATTGTGCCAGAGAGTTTATAGGCATTCTATAATGTTTGGGCTATAAAAGAAGTATTTAAAGGAGATAAGCCCAGAGCTGAAATGCTAAATGAATTTTTCTCAATAATGTTCTCCATGGGCAAGCTTAGGCAGGTTTCAACAGCAGAACCTTTTTTAGGGTCCAAGTCAAAGAAACAATCTCAATTTGAAGTGTCAGAGAAGAAATTGTAGATTAGACAGAAACAAATGGTAACAAATCAAGTAGATTATATCAAGTTTTCAAAACATTTCTAAAGGAAGTCTGACACATGTGACAAACTATTAGTGCGATGTAACTCGACATGTAGATTGGCCTCTTTTCCAAAGGAATGGAATGTGGCAAATGTGATGTTTGTTTTGTTCTTCAGTTCAGTGGGACCTCGGGATTTACAGCCCAATAAGCCTGACCTCCTCTATCAAGTGGATAAGGCTTTTCAAAAGAAGTGTATAAGGCATAAATGATCAGAGTTTATTGAAAGATTCAGCATTCAGGAGAACGAGAATTATTTGGATGATACATTATGAATGATACATCGTGGAAGGATTTCCTAAACCTTGAACAAAGATCCTTCATTAAAGCTTGCTGAAGAAAGCAAGCAGGAGATAAAATAGATTTTCTCAGGTGTTCCTATGCAACTGAAAGAAAATCTTCAGAAATAGGATAGAGAATGAACAGATAGCTTTCCATTTTCACAGTGGCAGGGGTTTACTCATAGATGTTCTCCAAGATTTGATGTTCACTCCTGGGCTACTTTATATTTTAAATGTTTTAGAAAAGAAGTAAATAGTGAGGTTATAAGATCAGCAGATGATGCAAGCCAAGAGGCACTTGTGATGGGATGCAGGGTGTCCTCTCAAGACAGAGCAATTTGGTAATAAATGGTGGAAGAAATTCAGTGTTAAATACAGAATAATACCTATAGGGAGAAAAAAACCTCTTTATACTTATGCAAGTTCAGCTTTAAATAGGTTGTAACAGCTAAAGAAGGAGGTGTCTGAGTTCTTTGGGACATACTGTGTGTAAATGTCAGATTAATATTCAGCAATGACGAACAAACAAAACCCCAAAGTATTAGCAGAAGGAAAAGGTGAATAAAACAGAAATCAGGATGCAATTATAAGCATGATACAATCTGCAGATCCAGAGTAATAAATCTGACCCATATTTTGAAGACTGTGCATTGTTCTACTTGGGCTTATGTAAAAGAATGTTGTAGAACTAAAAAAATATAGTAATGATGGCAATAAATGTGACCAAAGATATGTCTGCCACAGAAGATGGAATTTAATGGAGAAAGCATACTTCAACTTGGATGAGAAACATTTTCTTGGGATATGAAATAACAGAGGTCATGAAATCATTAGTGGCATGGGAAAAACTGAATAGAGAGGGATTCTCCTCTTTCTGTCACAGTGTAAGAACTGGGCTCCCTGAAATGCCTCTTGCAGATGGCAGGTTTGAAATCAAAAGAAGGGCGTAGTCTTTTATTTTTAGCTACCATGGAACAGTAGCCGCTGTCTCAGCAGCAACTCCTGCTCCACAGAGATTTGAAAATGCCCAGAGAGACAAAAGAACATTAGATAAAGAACTGAACTGTACCTCAGCCAAGAATAAACAAACGTGGTTGTCAAGGGTTTATGAGATGTAAGACACTAGCTCAGGGAGTTCTGTTGTGAGAGGGGACTGAAATCTGTAGGCTTGAGGAAGTGGTGTTGGGTTCATCTAAAAAAGGAATCTATTGGTTGTCCTGTTCAGCCGTATCCCTCTCATTTACATACTACATTTAGTAGTCAAATCTCAGTCAAAAGTTATTATTATCCTAAGAAAACATGGAGAATTTTTTCACTAAAGTCTTGACCATTACTTCTGAAAGGGATCTGCTGCAGCTAGGTTTTGTGATTTGTAAGTCAGTGGATCTGGCCCAAAGTAGCTTCAACACCCAAAAGACAGAGCAGCATGTCTTCTACATCCAAGAGGCACAAATAGGCCCTGTCACAGGATTTCTCCCATCCTGAACCACACGTCAGATGTGTCAGCTTCCAGTGGTACTATGTCCTTCCATGGGGGTCTTACAAGAGACAGGGAGCATTCAGGTCTTACCAGCACTACAGCCCTGTTGTCTTTGTTGCAGAGTTGACTTGAGTTTAAGTGATATATCTGTGCATTTTTGGGGCAGGTGTTTTTGTTCAAGACAGCATGGAAGGGTTAATATAGATCATGGTTTAACTCTTCAGTGAAAATAGCCTCTACAACCTAAGTATCAGTGTTTTCCCCAAGTGTATTTCTGCGTAGCATTTCCTCTTTTGCAGAGTAATCCTCTACTGTGAGAAATGCTAGGCACTTTGAGGTGCATTTTGCAATGACTAATTAAAATAAATGTGTGCACAATCAGTGCAGGTGATCATGAAGTTCCAGGCAATCCAGAAACCATTTTAGATACCGTAGTTCAGAACTATGTCCAAGCTAAGTCCTGGGGGTTACTTATATTTTTACAGAATTTTAGCAACTTGTAAGGATTAATAAGTTATTGCTGAGACTTCTAGCTAATTAGGTACTTAGTTATGACAGCAGAGTAAGAGTAGGATGGTATATGAAATGGCTTACCTCTGACACAGAGAGGTAATCTGATTTTGTTAATGACATAGTGAAGCCATAAACCTTATTATACCTGAATCTGTTAAACTGTAGTGTGTGTAGAATGGGAAATAGAACTGCAGTATCATCAAAATCTCTGAAAAGACTTTTATAAGGTCATGATATGCTGACACCAAGCATTTTAATTTAAGGTTAACATCTTCTAATAATACATTTGATAGCTATAATGAGACTTTCAATGGAAAAAATATTTAACTGTAATAGTTAATTTTAGAAGTTATAAACCCTAAATGTATTGTGGTATATATTGCCACTATGAATTAAAATTAATGTATACATGACATAGTTACAAGAGAAAAAAGACTTTTTTTGATTAATGGAACAGTAGCAGTTCTGTCTCTTTTCATGTGTTCCTGCAGAGTGAAAGATGCTACAAATGTGAAAGAGAAACAAACCATTAAGAGGTTTAGCTTCTTAACTTCTCCTTTAATTCTGTCATGCAAGCATAATGTATTCTGTACTAGTTTCCTGAGAACTTCAGAAGGATGAACATGAAAAAGAAAAACTGTCTTTCTAAGCAACCTTTGTCTAGAAACCAACATTCATATTAAAGGCTGAACTGTGTTATTTCAAGCTTTAGCATATATACCTCACCAAATAAGGGCCCAGCCAACTTATGTAAAAGAATAACCTGCCTTTGAGCAGAACTTATTAGCTTGGGCACAGTTCCACAACAGCATGTCCAAACAGTTTTTGGATTGAATGTATCTTCCATTTTGCACCTTAGAAAATGAGCTAAGCTATTCCACAACTGTCTCCACCTGACTACAGACATGCCTTCATAATTCAGCTTGGACCAAGGCCCTTCCCCAGCTTGCTGACACAGGTTGGCTGTCAACTGCTCTTCCCAGCTGATGTGAGGCAGTTGCAGCACGATGAGTTCAATATCTATATTTAAAGGAAAGTCATTGGATGGGCATTAAATGAGCACTCAAGAACACGTAGCTGAGTTTCTGAATTTTGCAGGTCCTTTGAAAAGCATTGTGTGAAAACAAACAACTCTCTTTTCTTGCTTACGGCCCTAAAATGAGGAAAACAATTGCAGTTAAAGCTGAAGACACAAAAGGGGCAGAAGTTCCTGTCGTTAGCCCTACAGATCAGTCAATCTCCAGTAAAACATAAACTGTGCTTGAACAAAATTTAAGAACTCTTCCCTGAAATCCCATCTTTGTCTGAGGAGCGCCTATAGTTCGAAGGAGGACTGTGCAGCCAGAACTCTGCTCTGGTGAGCAGCTGTGTCACACTCAGTAAGAATTGTGTTGCTGGAAGGCATTACAGGGAATGTGCACCTTCCCAAATCCCCAGTTCTTGAGTGCCCCACTTCAACCTGCTCTGCTCCTGTCCTGTCTCTCTTCTCAAAACCCAACCTATTTTGGATTTGACATCTGGTGTGTATGTAACAATTTCAGCATTATGGGAACATTGTATAACAATGTGGTTGCATGCTACAGAGGAACTGGATGAAAACCCAAAGCAAGGAAGGCCACATAAACAAGGGAAACATTAGAAAGAAAAGTAAAGATAGGTTTCAGCAGCCAGGAAAAAAAAAAAAAAAAAAAAAAAGTTCACCCCTCAAAAGCACAGGAAAAGAGAAGGGGCAAGGAGGAGAAAGAAACAATAAATAGTTTAAATATGACATTGATTACAAAGTTGCTTCATTGTTCATGTTTGGCAGTAGAAGAGGAAGGGGAAAATAGCTTTTTGGAATGCTGCATGAACATTAATATTGATGGCCTCATAAAAGTAAATTTGGGTTTCTCAGGGGAGAAGAGTGCAGACACTCCTTTGCCATTTAAAGCTGAAGTTCATGTGGAGGAGCGTCACAAAAGTCTTCTTTCTGTGTACCAATACTCTGAGTATTCAAGAGACCAAATATTTTTGGCAATGTGCCTGCTTAGATGAGTGTGTTGTGCTGCCTGCTGGGTTATGTAAGGGGGGATACTGCAGCAGAGACAGTGAAGCAGGAAGCCTGAAATGTTCCAGAAGACCAACTGGGATTTCCCCTGCTGCTATTGTCACAGCAGAGCCACTATTTTTAATTTAACTAGTAAAAATTAATTTACTTCTCTTACTCTAAGCTTAGTCTGCTACCAAATGAAAAAAAGAATGCAGGCAATGCTAGTGGGATTTTAAACACAGAGTTTAAACACACTAATTTCCTGGCTGGAGGGGAGAAAGCTGGAAGACCGAGCAGCACAGACACACCATGTCTGCCTCATGCAGTACTGTGATGCTTGGTGGTGGGGGGAAATACTTGGCTGTGGTGCAAAAATGATAGAAAGCCAAGTGAAGCTGGCAACTCTGCTAACACAAACCAGAAAATAGCCAAAATTCTGTAGGAGATGCATCGTAAAAAAAAAAAAAATAAATGGAGAGGGCAATGTGATGTAACTGGTTATTAAAGCAGAGGGATGGGAACCAGAATGCCTGATTTCCAGTGTTGTCCAAGTTACACACTGAGAACATAGTCATGCCAGGTACTAAATGTCTTCTCACTTAGGCTCTTGTCTATTCAGGATATTGTTGTGTAGCTTTTCCATATTCACCTGCTTTAGCGAAACATTTGGACTACAAATACAGTTCGAAATGCTCCTCTCTTCCAAGCTAGAAGCAGACACTTTGCTGTGTTATTGTTTCTAGGGTAAAAGCATTATGTACACAGACTGAATGCTTTAAAAGTAATTATTTGAGAGTCTGCTTCCAATAAGATGCATTGTCCTTTCTGATACTGCCTTTTTTGAGTGGTAATATATGCAGCAGTAACATAAATCCTGTGACACATCTCTGCAGGGTATATTTGCACATGATAAATATACTAAACAATATTAGCTCTACCATGGCTGGGTTGCTGATGAAAAGACACAGTAACAAAGGCAGTGAAGCGTAAAAAGTCATGCATTAGTCACATATGAAGCTAGAGCTAACAGTTCCTGGACCCTGACCCAGTGTACTTTTCCTTTGGCCAAAGGGTAAATTTGAGCGTAAAACGGACAGAAAAATTTAAATGTGTCCATGGTTACTTGAATTTCAGAGTTGAACACATGACCTAGGAGAGATGTGACTTCAGAGATGCAGAGGAATGTAGGAGAATGTGATGAGTACTGATACGTTCTGAAAAATTAGGAAGTGGTTAACTTGTACTGCAATGCACTTATAAATAATTACTTTCCAGAGATTTATAATTTGTTCAGTGATTTCCATGGCACATCCCATCACAACCCCTGGCTACAGTCCTAATATCCCCGCTAAGTTCCTTGTCTAGTCATTCTGTCTTCCCTCTCTCCTCCTTGACCTCTAAATCCTACAGTCCACCCATTGTAAATTCTTGAGCTAGTTTTTCTCTCTTTCCACAAGCTTACAGTTTCTTTTTTTGAGCGTCACACCCACTTGTACCTTGCATTTCTGTCTGGCAGCTTTGTCCTCTATCTGTAACAAAAAGGAAAAAAAAAAAAAAGATAAGATAAAACATCAGGAAAAGCAATCTCTTGGTCCTGATAGGTAAAATCCCAAGGCATAACTGTTGTTAGGAAAAGTTGAGAATATTGTTGCACTTTGGAATTTCAGGTGAAAAGTGCAAGTGAGTCCCTTCTGAGCACTGATGAAGAGGTTTTCCAAAGACTTGGACCCTGGGCAAACTTGGTTGTGCTTTTCACTGAACAAGGGAATGGACCTACTCATTGCACAGAAATTGCCTCCTTACAAATTTCACATTTTCCAAGATGTGAAGTGCTGCAACTGTTCAGAGGAAAGGTTTTGAACAGACACAAACCCAGGTAATGGTAAAAGAGCAAACTGTTAAAGCACTGCAAAGTTATAGAAAGACAATATAGGGCATTATCCCAGAAAGTGCCAGACAAACTTACTCATAGCTGATGCTATCAGCACCACCTCTTACTGCAATTCACACATAGTAAACTCATACTTTTTCTGTCATAGTTAGATTTCATGTTTCTGAAACACATTGTAGGGTGATATTTTTCTTGAATGCTTATGGCCAAAAAAATCCTGCTGTTGATCCTTTTGATTTATGTATCAGTTTACCAGTTTAAAATAAGTGCTGTGTAAACAACAGTGAGATTCATAAAATATTGTGGGAAATTCTAAACCATTCATGTCTCAAGGTTTCATCAGATTAATAAAAGCAAGAGTTTCAGCTTCATCTATAAAATAATTGACACTTCTTTCTCTGTAGCCCTGACTCTGCAAAGTATCAATTGCCTTATATGAAGCCCCCAAATCTGTCAAAACATTTTGGATCAAGTACTCAGCTCCTGGAGCACTGAACTTCAATATACCAATTTTATCTGGATGCTGTGTTTGGTCTCTTAAAACTCCTGTCTTTTGTCATTATAATGTACAGTCCTTTATATTCAGCTTGCAGACACAGTTTCTGTTGATCACTTTAAACTTTGGCATGGCTCTGAATAAACCATGCAGCTTTTTGTACTGCATACCAGATGTGGATTAACTAAATGGTGCTCATTTTCCTAGAAATCAAAATCAAAAAATGTACTTGTGCTTAATCATTATATATCTATTTAATCAACCATTAAACCATTTAACTGTGGGATATATTTAATCAACCATTTTCCAGACAAGAGAAACATGGGTTTTATGTGGTAAATCAGTCTGTGTAGGATAATCTGCATTTTTCAGATTTCCCAAGGTGCTTATTTTAAGTGGTATAAGGTTTGCCTTTTTTTCTTTCTTTCATCTGGAGTATCACAAAGTGCTAGACAAACTGTAGCTTTGAGGAGCAGAACACTTCTGTGGGGAAATATGGCAACTAGTGACAAACAGGAAATGTGTGCCACTTAAAGAGAGTATGAAAAACAACAAAAATAAATCCCACACACTCAAACCCAGGACCAGGTTGAAACTATTGGGATGGTTCTCTCCCTGGATTTGAATCTTTGACTCACCTTGTACCATTCTAATATTTTAACTGAAGAATTGAGTTCAATTACAAAAAGGCTAGGCTTGCACTGGGGAGTCCAGATTCCCTACAAGCTCTGCTTTTGCCCCTTGTTCTTGACTTTATTTATGTCAGAGGCTGCTAGGTGAGCTCAGTTCTGGGTAGTTTTGCAATGTACACAAACATCCTGCAGAAAATAGAGTTATTATTCCCTCTGATTAATAATTTTAATTGGTTTAATGGAGCTTTACAAAATACAAATTGAAATACATTAATTTCCATGCGGGCTTTCAAAATCAAATGGATCTAACTGTGATGAAGACGGAGTCTGTCACTTCATGGGCCTGTCACCCACCTGTCATCAGTTCTCAGGAAGGTTTTCATGGAGGAAAGAGTGGTGCCGTGGAGAAGACACTGGAATGGCTCCTAACACAGCAGTGCACCAGCTGTATGACAATTCTGGTGGCACCAGGCAGTTTTGCTGCAGACAACATGGTTCATATCTCTGCTTCTGAACTAAGAGCTTGTGTAGGTGAGTTCCCAGGAGACAATGCTGATGCCAATCTCTTTGATTCTTGACCAAGACTCCCGAACTTCCCATTCCTTTTGGACCCCACTGCCAAAGCCTGCAAATACTACAAAGCCCTCTACTCCTTTCATCCAAATGTTTTTACACCCAAGTCTATTTCCCACTGGAAAGCCTCCCATTCCTTCTCACTTCCCAATGCTCATCCTGCAGCCTGCAACAACCACATGCCCCCAGTGAGGAGCATTCTGCTCTGTTTAGCCTTTGACCTGTCCCTTCCTACATCCCCTGCCAGAGCTCTTGCCCCAGCCTGCCACTCCTGCTCTGCCCATCCAGCTGCTGCTACTCCCCCATCTCCTACACTCCCTGACCCTCCTCCTGACTGCCACAACCACCTAAGGATGGTGCCTGTGTCATGCCCACCTATTCCCTTCTTCCTGCCCACTAGGCAAGACTTAGCCCATCTTCTGAAGCATTTCACAAGAGCAGGTTCCAGATGTGCTTCCTGGGCATCCTCTCTGAGAGCAGCGTTAGAAGATGCATTCTGGAAACCAAAAGGGCGTGTGAGTTATCCTACTGCAAAACTAAAGAGGGCCGGAGCAATTGTGGAAAAAAAAAAAAAAAAAAAATTAAAAAAACCCCAAACAAACCAAACAAGCAAACAAACAAAAACAAAAAAAAAAAAAACAGATCAGGAAAAAAACAAAACAAAACAAAACAAAAAAACCCTAAACAAAACAATGAGTCTAGTCGGCATGGGAAGGGGAGAGATGGAGCTCTAGGACCTGAGAGAAGATAATGGTGGTATCAAAGACTGAGAGTTCAGATGATTTTGATGAGGGCAGAGTTGAAAGAAAGGAGGGAAGAAAACAAACTTGCTAGTGCACATCAGGAAGGTTGTTTCATTCTTGTAATTGTGTGAAACTGTGAGGAAAGGGTAGTAGGAGTCATGTTTCATTTGCTTTCACCAAAAATAAACTAAACAGCATAATCCTGTGCTGGGAGGGGAATGTTCAACCACGGACAAAGGCTGCAGCCTACGGCATCCAGCAGATCTGTGTTGGATGCCACCACAGGACGTGGATGTGCTGCCACTGCCTTTCAAACAAAAAGCCATTTGCTTTTCAAAGTTGTCAAGAGCCCCTGAGAAGGGCGGGCGAAGGGATGTGACAGGCACTTCGGGGAGGTCACAGCCGCCCGTGCTTGGCAGCAGTGACACAGCTGCACAAAAGCTGGCACCCACTTCGCTGTGCCTCGCTGGGACCGATGATTATCGCCTCTAATCCGCACCAAGAGCTGACTCTGGGCTCTCTGTTGTGCCCCGTGCGATCGCATGACTGCACTCTCTACATGCATCGTCTGTAACCTCGGAGAGCTCTGGGATGCTCTGAACGCTCCAACTCGCCTTTTTTCCTTATGGTTTCCATTGTCGTGACACTAGAGGGTGACAAAGATTTAAACGAGACCCACAACGAAACCTTTAAAACTGGAAACTTGAAATTCGGATGAATTTTTTCAAAACTGACAAGTCTTCCACTGGAACAGGTATGAAGATTCAGTGCTGCTAATGGCATTTTACTGGAAGCTGGTGGCACTTAGTGGAAACTTGTTTGGTTTGGATCAACCCTTAAACAGATTCTTTAAAATTAAGAATCACAGAATCACTAGATTGAAAGAGTGCTAAGGTGATAACAAGATTTTTTCTAGGACTTTTCCAGAACAGAGCTGAAAAAATATACAATTTTTTTTTTTCCTTTTTTTTCTTGGAGTGGTCCAAAACATGATGCAAAATAAAGCAAATTTGAAGTAGTGATGGGAAATCTGTGTTTGTGGAAAGTGTGAATAAAAAGAAGACAAAAGCTACATAATCAAATTTAGGCACAAAAAAGTACTATTGCTATTATGAACAGCAGTTCTCAGTTAGAGAATTATGCAGAAAAAGAACACTTTTCTGTATTTAATTCTGTTTACAAATGTGAATATATTGGCTAAGAAGTGAAAAATACAACACTGATGAAACTAACCTTGTTTTCTGAAACAGTCTCATGATTTGCTCCTGCATTTTTATGGGCATACAATTCATGTTTCACTTGAAAATAGCGTTTGGAGACATATTAGCCACTTGATAACACTCAAGTGATTCAGGATCAAATCGACCATGCTGTCACTTTCAGACACTGCAGCAATCATGTTAAGCCTTGAATCACTTAAAACACGGTCTATTATGTATGTAAAAAAATTAAATTATTTAAAAATTGTAAGAAATGCTCTGCTGAGTTAATTACCTTAGCTTTATTTGCCAACTCCAAGTAATCTTTGAGTGAAATTTGCATGATGCTACCAGCTCCCAGGATCTTATCATGAAATTTTGTAGAAACTGTAATTTACTGGCACTAAAAAGTGTGTAAATCTCAGCTTTCATGTCTACAAAATCTTTCCAGGCTGTAAGACAGTGGAAAAACAGTGGAAAAGAAATGAATCTAAATTTCCAGCCTCTGAACTGCAATGAAAAGAGCTTCCCTTTGTTATTTTAAAATGTTATTTTTAATTTTATTGTTATTTTAAAAATGTTTAGGCAGTCTTATGATGTTTGGGCTCTTATTCATCACTCTCAGGGCTTGCTGTTGGCAATACAGCGTGCAAATGGCACCAGTCTGGGTTAGCGGGATCACTGACTGCAGTGAGGAATTTACCCCACCCTTGGAAATGAGAAAAAGACGTGTAAATCCCTTTCATGGAAACCTTGGGAAGAAATAGGAGATTTGGTTAAAGATTCTGGCTGCTTTAAGCACTTGGCCAAAAGAAACTATGTTTAGTGGTCAGAATAAGACACAGACTGTAACATCAGCTGTTGCCAGATCTAAGACAGTCATCACCTAACAGACCAAAAGTGCCTTTGTCCTCCTCTATCCCTCTGCACAAGTGCCCTCCTGGGTGATGTAGCATTTTCTGGCAGAGAGGTTGGGATGGCATTTTTTGTGGCATCTATGCACAAGACGAAGTAATGGTCAAAAAGAAGGTGTGCTTTGCTCAAGGGAGGATGAAAGCTCCACACAGACTCTAATGTGCATGTTCTTCACTTTGGATAAACCCTGGGAGAGGGAGGATCACCTCCTTTGGGGCTCCATGTGCTTCTTGAGTGAAGCAGAGAGGGCAGGATATTGGTGTAGGATGTGGGTCTGGGAAAGAGACCCTTCACATGCTTTAATAGCCCTCCTTTTGCTCCAGTTTCCCCTCTAAAAGCGTGTTCCCATGATAAAAACTTCTGTAATGTGTTTTGACATCTCTATGGTCCAACAGAAACACTGGTAAAAGCTGGAGATGAAGAAGTTGCTGTCGTAGACGTGTGTCGGCAGAGCAATGAGGGCTGAAGTCACCCAGTCCAACTGCAGGTGCTCAGCCACCATGGGTGTGTTGGGGCTGGAGCTGCCTTTGGTCCCCAGATGAGCAGTGACTGGAGAACTGCTGGGCTTTTTGGGATTGAACTGGCCCTTCTGCCCAAGTGTGTCATTTGCCTTTGCGCTGTGTTTTCCAATGAAAGAGACACCAGGAAGCATTCCAAAGGAAATATGTTTTTTAACAGTTGCTTGATGCAATCTTCTCTGTATTCCAGCAGCCCTGACTGATCCTCAGTGCTAAAAAATGAGGGCATAGACACCCAGGAGTTAGTTGATCTGAGAGAGGGAGCTGCTTTCACACAATGCAAGGACT
Source organism: Catharus ustulatus (assembly GCF_009819885.2). Taxonomy (NCBI): domain Eukaryota; kingdom Metazoa; phylum Chordata; class Aves; order Passeriformes; family Turdidae; genus Catharus; species Catharus ustulatus. The sequence goes on along the minus strand of NC_046221.1, from coordinate 40,127,064 downwards.
CAGCCCCAGCAAAGGCAGGCAATGGCAATTAGATCACCACATGGATGGTTCACAAAGCCACTGGCGGTTTTGGTGCAGAGAAGAGGAATAACACTAATGTGCTCAAGATGCTGTCCAGAGAGAACAATCTACACTGGTGTCTCAAAGACTGGATCCAAGGGAATGTAAATGAAAGTCAATGAGAAGGGAAGTAACCCAAAGCACAGGACAGGTGGAGAGCATCTGTGATGAGCACGATTTTGCCGTGGGATCTGGGGCTCTACTTGTAGGCAGGACACAAAAGCCCCCATGGTTAAAACAATGCTACTGAGTACAACAGAAAGGCATTTGTGTTTGTTTTGCTTGTAACCTTTTTGTTACCCCAACTGTTTGTTTTATTAAGCCACTGAGGCTATGGGTAGGTATGTGGACAGCCAGGCAGTGTCTGAGGTATCTGTTTGTCAGCCCTGCAGGCTGGAAGCGATGCCTTTGAGGCTGCAATGCCCATGCTGATGGAAAGAGCACAAAGTCCTCCCTGGCAGATGGCAGAGGAACCTCCAAAGGAGCTGGCTGTGGTCCAGATCACACCCTCATGTAGGAGCTGCTGTCCGCTGCTGCAGTCGCTGTAATGAAGCAGTAGATCACCACATTTCTCAATATGTGCTGTGGAAATCTGTTTGTACTCACACACATGGTCCCTGGAAAAGGGCCTCCAGTGGAAGGCATGAACACAACATCTTGCCAATTTGTTTTATACAACAAGCTGATTTGCCATTTGAAGGAAAATGCCTCCTTCGTCTCAGACACTTCTTGTCTGTGGCTGTTCCATTTTTCAAGAGAAAGATGCAGGGGTTTTTTCCCCCTTTTTCCCCCAGACATTTACATTTTTCTTTCTCTTCCCTAATTCTTCAGTACTTTCCTGCCAAAAAGTACTGTTGGCATATATTTTTCTGTAAACACTCGTTGTGAGAGATTAAAAATAATTATTTATATCTTGGAAAGAAGAAATCTAGACTGTTCTGCACGTTTCTCTAAGTGGCATTATGCTTTGGCACGGATTGGGAATTGTTTGTAGCATTATTAATGACAGCACTTTAAAAGTTTACCTAGTCGTGTGCTTCACACAGAAACTATGAAGACACAGCATATTCCTCCAAAAACTGATGATTTTTAATAAAGATATAAAAATATATAATGCAGAAAACCAATAAGTACCTCATAAATTCTGACTAATCTGCATTTTAAAATCTAAAATTATAAACTTACTGTTTTTGATTTCTAAAATTATTTTAATGTTCCATCTATTTTTAAAATTACAGTAATTTCACGACTATAAGGCGCACCCTTTTGACTAAAATTTTCCCCTGAACCCAGAAATTCACCTTTTAGTCCGTTGCACCTTATCTGATGTACAAAGTTTGGAAATTTGCGAACCCGGAAGTGAGAGCTGCGAGCTGAGCCGGGACCCGCGGGAGCTGCAGCCGTGTGGGGGGAGTCGGGAACCGCGGGAGCTACGGCTGCTGGTCAGGGGAAACCGGGAACTGGCACGGCCACCGGCCAGGGAGAAGCGGGGAGAAGCAGCGCGGCCATGGGGAAGCGCCAAGAAGTGCCACAGGAAAGTGCTGAGAAGTGGCGAAAAAGTGCCTCGGGAAAGCGCTGAAAAAGCGGTGAAAAAGCGCCGATAGAAAGCGCCAAAAAGCAGTGAAAATCACTGCAGAAAAGCGGCGAAAAAGCGCCGTGGGAAAGCGCTGAGAAGCAGCACCGCCGCTGGTCGAGGGGAAGCTGGGACGCAGCGCGGCCAAGCGGTGGGAGCCGGGAACCGGGAGCCGTGCCAGCCAATGCCAGACGTGGGCGGGAGTGCCGGGGCCCGCTGCACGGGGAGGGCACCTGGGGCTATGTTTAAAGGCTACACTGATCTTTGAAAAATGTTTGCAAATTGAGCACCTGCCAGTAATTCGTTATTTTTTTGCATGCCGCGTTGCTCCTTGCTGCAAAAAAAAGGTGCGCCTTATAGTCCGGTGTGCCTTATATGATCTACAAAGTTGCGAATTTTGCTGACTCCCGGGGGGTGTGCCTTATAGTCCGGTGTGCTTTATGGTCGTGAAATTACTGTACCTGCATAAGTGTTGTGCTAAACTACACATAATCTCACCACGGTAAATTTCTTGGATTTATCATTGCAATCCAGTCTTGTGCTACTAGCTTGAAAACTTTGATGTTGAGCTTGTAAATCAGGGATAAAGTCACTAAGAAGATGTTGTTTCACAAATATCTCATGAATTGAGGGTTGGAGTCATGATTCTTTGCTGACATTTACCATTTGTCGCCACTGCGGCCTTTGTGAGCAGGATCGTCTGTGGTCCAGATTGCATTACTTCAGAAGTACAGAGTCTATAATGCAGTGGTAATGGGGACTTCTCTGGTTTTCAGAGAGATCCACAGAGGAAGAGAGCAGCTTGGTGGGTTTGTGGCATCTCTTCTACCTCCTCACTTTGAAACCTGGGGTGAACAGATCAGGTTGGAGCATTGCTGGGCTCTAGATATGCTTTGGCTGCAAGAGAGATCTACTGGGAATTGCTGCAGCCAGAACACGTTGGAAGTCTGTAACAGTTCTGGCTTAGGGGAGAGAGCCTTCAGCAGAGTCAGAGGAAAGTGAAAAGGAACAAAGTTGCTGCACATCTATTTTCTTCCTTCTGCATAAGCAGTAGGTGTGGGTTGTTAAGAGTGGGGGATACTCATCTACAAAGATGTCTGTTGATGCTTTGCAAGATTCTTAAGTTCATGATACTTTTAGATCTGGGGGAAATGTCCCTAGCTTATTACAGATCCTTCTCTCAAGTAAAGCCAAAGCAGCAAGCAAATTCAAATAGGTTAGCAGATGCCAATTGTGGAGATCTAGTGGATTGACAGAAATATTTGGGGAATTTTCAGAAAATGGATGACAAGTAATTTACAAAATTCCATCAGCCAAATCCTCATCTGGTTAATATAACTTTCTTTCCCTATGAAACTGAAACCTCCAGATTCATTAACAGCAGATGAAGATCTGGTCCTTGTCTGAATTTTTCCAGGCAGACATCTATTACTTTTGCCCTCAAATACTAGCCCTATTCCTTCAATAAATCCAAGCAGCCAAAAATTTAAAAATTAGGGGGAGGGATATAAGCGGAATTCCAAATTCAAGCCAATAATGAAAAGTTTCTTCTGTATAGTCTGGAGTAATAACTTGTGCTTCTCCATAATGGTCACATTGAGATGGTAATAGTAAGTGTAGTTAATAGCAATCGATATACTGACTGCTGTCAATACACAGGTTTTGTTCAATGTCTCATGTTTTCAAATGAATATGAAGTCTTCTTTACAGATATAGAAAATAGTTGACAATAATAAGAAAGCACAATTTCTTGTTTGCCCCTTCTCTGATAGCAATGAAAAAATCCTGTTGGTTTTCCAAAAATAATTCAACTGAATTCTGAGAAATATGGTTAGGGTCTGAAAGGTCTCTTTTTCATGAAAAAAACCCCCAACAATATGGGGAAAAATAATCCCTGCCCTCCTCCTTTTTTTACTATACTGAGACTCTCTGAGCAAAATTAAAATGTTACTGTGGTAACTGTACAAGCTGCAAGACACCATCCTCCAGAAAATGACCTTCTTATCACTCAATGGACATTTCCAATGCCTGTATGCCAGCATCTTGCTTTTTGTAACATATACCTTGTGACATTTTTAATGGATCTTTTGTGATTGTTCTTAATGCAGATCAAAACCCATTTATTTTCTCTAGTTTGTATAAGCTTGATGCTGTTACACACACTCTTTCCTTTGTCTGGGTGTCTGTGTGAGAAATATTGTCTATATTGAATTTTATCACTAAGGAACACCCACTGTACTTCCTGTGTTATGTGCCAACACATATTCATCAGTATTTCCATTTGTTTAGATTAATATAAATATTTAAAAGTGGATAACAAACTTCTGTAAAATAATAGGCTCCCTCAGAAAGTCTTAAGGATCTGGGCTGAATAGGTAAGACCCAATAACTTAGAGTCAAAATTAAACTTTGAGCCCTGGATCACCCAAATGCACAGAAATGTGTGAGAAACCAAGTTATCTCTTCAGTCTTCATTGCAGTGTGTTGAGCCAAGTAAGGTCACAATTTTTTTCTCTCAACTTCAGTGGTACCAAATAAAAGAGATGACAGACAGAATCCTTGTATTTTATAGCCCTGGAATTACCCAAGGAATTAACTTCTCAGTAAAAATTTAACTGTTGAACGTCATCAGACACATCAATTCATGTTCTTATCTCATGCCCATAATATACACAACATTGTCAGATACCAGTTTTTCATAATTATTCTAAAATAATCAAATAAAGGGGCTTTGTCTGGGATTTTGAGTCTGTTAGCAGACAGTCTTAGAGTACAGCAGCTGCTTGAAGGGGTTTCCTGAAAGTCTTTGTTCAAAGAGAATTACAGCCAAACAAAACATTACTAAGATGGAATTAGTACTAGCTACAAAAGAGGATGTTAAAAAAACCACACATACATATCAGACACTTGAGAGCTGATCATGGGTAAGATAAAAGACATGCAAAAGCAGCCAGCTTGTGTGAAATACTCTTACCCTCCCTGCCTGCCTGCTTTCCCAGGGTAATATTGCCCAGGCTACCCATGTTATGGAGCAGTACGAGTTGCAGTGACGAGTAACATGACCCCTCTGGGCAGAACCAGTCTTTTGGTCACCTCTCATCCAAGCATCCATTTCCTCCTTCAAATGGCAGCAGGAATAGAAATGACTGGACTTTCTCACACTTAATTCTTTGCCTTTCTTTGATGTGCATAGAAAAGAATTAATCTACTAGAATTATTTTATTTCTAGTTGGTTTTTTATTCTCCTCTGATTTCTGTGCCAAAAAGCCTGAGTGAGATTTCAGTGTTGTCCTCTTAAAATAAGTACAGTTCTTAGGCCAAAACAGTTGGAATTCCATCTGACACCACAACCTATTATTTTCTCCATCAGAGAAATCAATATCCATATTCAAATAAAACCCCAATAAATTTTTATGAGGCTGTATAAAGAACGTAAATATTATTTCATAACTAATAAGACCAAAACGCTTTTTGAATATGTTAAGTTGGCAAAGTTAGCAAATTGTGAGATTCCAATACATCTGGTAAGACATCAATAGCTTCTCAGTATTCTATCAATAGCCCAGGAGTAGAGTCAGATAACTAAGCATGAAAGATAGAGGGCCTTCATGGCCTTTAAAGCATTAACAGCTCAAAAGTAAAATTTAAAACAAACAAAATTCCAAGACCTGAGTCTTCCAATGTGATGAGGTTTTCTGCAAATTCTTCAAGTGAACTATGATATCACTTTTGGTTTTTGCTACTGTAGTTGTTGCCATCACTGTGCTCAATGAAGATGTTTTTACTGAGAATCAACCTTATTTCTAAATCAGTAAATACCAGTTAAGGTATGTTGATAGAAGTGATAAATGGGATGTAGTAATTCCCAAACAGAGATCCTTTTGCTTTCTCATGCAGTGAACTCTTGTTATTGTCAGGGAATATTAATTTTTTAAAAAAAAGGCTGCAAGTAAAAGTACGTGTCAGGCTCTTTTGGAGTGTTATGTATAGAATTTGGAATTGCTAACCTGTTCCTTACAAATAATATCTGCATATGATTAATAGAATTACCCACTATTGCCACAGACCTCTCTAGAACTCATGCAAAAGTGCCTCCAGCCTAACTACATAATTAATGGCACCACAAAATCTCATTCACTAATATCAGAAAATGATTTATTACCACAGATATATGCATTCATTCAGAAAAAAACCCCTTACATTGGATATACACTGTGTTGGATGAAGTAATGTGGTAAAATTATTCTTGATACTTTTTAGATATTTATCTGAGAACCCTAATGAAATTTACATGAAATCACTTTCAGTGTAGTTGTTTTTTTATATAATTTTTATTATCTGGGGACATTAAACTCAAAGAAAACTAAAAATGCACAAACTTTGCAAAATTGCTGTCCATTTAAAGAAAGCTAGGTCTAGACTTTAAAAGATTTGAACTGATAATCAAGTATATAGGCCAGTTACATTTCTGATTTCATCATTATGGAAAAATACTGTAGTATGTCCATGATATTCAATGTTTTTCCCAAAATACTTAATAATTTATCATTGCCAATAGTTTCAGTGTGGGAAACAGATGTATTTCTCCATGTCCCTCCCTGTGGTATATTTGAGTTCCCCATGAAGGAAAATCACTACCAGAAGATACGCAGTTCTACATGGCAGTTCTGCAAAGCAATGAAACTTCACTTTGCCTTTTCTCATAAAAAAAAAGCAACCGAAAAAGAAAAATCTTGATTTTGAAGTCTGTCTTAGTTTCTTCTCAAAAAGAAAGTTTAGGTCTCTGAATATCATGTGCAATAATCTGTGCTGGAGCTTAAAATAGTTCAGACATAGTTACAAAATGTCATGTACTTACTGTCTGAAAACATGAAATAGCAGCCTACTACTTTTTGTGATATTCCCTTTTCCAAAATTCACTGAAGTAAGTGGAAATGTTTTCCACTGATTACATGAGTTTTGGAACAGATTGTGTTCAAACCAGTTAAGGTTCTGCCTAAGGAAAGATTACAGGAATATGATTCTATTCTGAGAATTTAAGAAAATGTCTATTTTAAGAGATTTCCATTTAACTTTTTTTTGCAGGACAATCGAGTACTTAAACAAAACTGAAAAAAAAAAGGAACTAAAGGAAGAGTAATCTGCTTACTGGATAGCAATCTCTTCTATTCTATCTTCTTATTTTATTTAAATGACACTTTTGTTCATAAATATGCAACATCTTAAAATATTCAAATTTCAAGGAAAAAACTGAAGGAATTATTTGACTACTATTTCAATATTGCTGATATTTTGCAAATTATTAATTTAATTAAAGATACTCAGGAAAGTTCAATTAAATATAAGTAAATTCTGGCATTTGCATTGCAAGATTTAATTGACTTCTTTGACTAATAAACACTTCCGTTTTCTCACATACAGTAGATTAGAAAACTGCTGGAGGTAAAAATTTGTAGTATGGAGAATTGTCTGAGCTCCATGACATCAGCTATGGACTAATTATTCTCACCAATTTAATTTCTGTTGTTTCCCCCAATATTGCAATGTCCATGTTTTGCAAGTATATCAATAAATATACTAATTCTAAAGCATTAAATGTATGTCATGTCCTTTCCAATGAAGTAGATATAAATGAAATAAACTTCTTAATGTCTTATAACTAGTAAGATATTATATAAAGTGAATTTTATCATTAGAAAATGACACATTTTTCATGTGTCATGTAAACAGCAAGGTTACAATGCAGAAATTCCACATATGGAGAGCAATCTGTCAGTATGATCTTTTTTCACTAATGAGTACATATGGTTTTTCCTCATGTTTTCTCTGAACACTTGTACCTAACCCACAGTATTCCACAGCAATCAGATATTGTGGCAACAAGCCCACACACAAAAAATAGAACTTTGCTTATGCAGTGAAATCAAAACTTTGCTAATGCACATATATATATCTATGAAGGGTTCTTTTCCTAGGAGGAAAAGAGGCAAAAACTTCAAACTGTTTTGAACAATGAACTGGCTGGCCCTGCCAAACGTAGTTGCCTGTGATAACAGAGAACTGGACTAGATGACTCAGTCCTGTATTCCTGTTTAGGACAAGTCTGATTTGGTGTATAGAAAATATTGTAGGAAATCTCTAGGAGGTAGCTAAAAAGGAATTGAATAAATTTATTTATTCATTATCTATACGTAGGCAGAAACTAGTATGTTTGGCATATGTTACGACTTGTATTTAATTTCTTCTCATGAATCTCAATAACGTATGGTTTAATAATTATTTATGCATGAGTTAGCAAGTCTTGAACCTTCCAAAGGAGGTAGATTTTGTTTTGGTTTGGTTTGGGGTTTTTTTTCTAATGCTAATGCAAACTGTACGGTGTGAACTGCAATCAGAGCCCTGGTTTTGGCACTATTGCTTTGGCTGCTGCCATGGTTGTGACATTTCAACACCTGGTGATGCCACCAGCACACTGAGAATCAAGGTCTGCTTTAGAGATCATCTCTGTGGGACAGGGTCCATCTCCTGTGGGGCTGGGCAGGCATGAAGGAATCTCCCTGGCTTACCTGAACCTAGAGTCCCAGTCAGTTAGACTGACTCTGCTCTTCCTTGTAACACAGCAGGGGTCTGTGAAGCCCTGCTGCATTTCAGCCCCTTTCTTCAGGGTTACCAAGGAACCTAAAACTGAGTGAACCCCAAAAAGGAACGGCTTTTCTTCCAACCAGGAAGATTATGGCTAGCCCATCTGGCATTGATCCATCAGCTGCCTGTGCTTCAGACTTCTGTAGAGACTTTATACCAAAGGTCTGGGATGAAAGGGAAGGGATGAAAGAGGAGGTTAGCAATCCTGCTGAAATGCTAACTGGAACTGAGAGATCTGGGTCATGGATGAGGATTGCTGCCTCAGTGGACATACTTCTGGGTAGCACCTAGAAAATATATTGCTCAGCTCTGAAGATGAACTCAGGTAAGGAAAAGGAAATGAGGCTTGGCTTCCATACTCACATCCCTGCATCATGCAGAAAGGTGATCTTGAGGAAATGTACTGTTACCATTAGGGGAAAGAAATGATAATGTACCTGTATCACTTTATCTCCTGTTACTTTTATGCAGTTACAAGATTTTGATAATATTAAAGACTTTGCATGCAATTTTATTACTCTTCACTTTCTCTCACGTATTTACATAGCCAATTCATAGCACAGTCAAAACCAAGTACTAACAAACATGAGTCCAAACTGAGTACTTTTGAAGGCCATTGCAGACTTTACCTGCCAGCTGAAGAGCAAATAAAGGCCCAGAAAAGGCTGCTGGTGCTATGTGAAATCAACCTCTGCTGACTAGCTCTGCCTTATCTCAGACTATATCTGATACCTGGTCTATTTTGAGTATCTCAACTGAACTCTCCAATCTGCAGGACAGATCATTACAAATCACAGCATTCAGCAGAGCTGGGCTTGCAGCAGGGTGTTTTCCAGCCCATTCCTTGAGGTGGCTGTGTCCAAGGCTACTACAGGGCAGGTTAAAATCAAAGTGCTGCTTGTGAAACATGTTCTTTCCAAGTATTTTTAATCTGAACAAGAACAACAACAAAGATTATTTTTCCCCGGATTGATGCATTTGTGGGGATAAAGGATAGATTTTGCCTTGTTCATATTTTTTCATGGGTGACTACATAACAGACCGAGGTATCCTTTCTCTAAAGTCTGAGCTCTTCTTTAATTTTGCAACGCTGTTGGTGTGGAGAAGGAGTTCAGATTCCCCATTCACACCACAAGCACATGGACTAGCATTAAACTGCAAGAAAACAGTCTGGGGTCATTATAGTATTTTTTTCTCATCTGTGCCAGCACTGTTCTAAAACTACCAAAGGACTTCATGATAGAGTGCTTCACTAGTAACTTAGGCAAAACTGACTGTGATACTAGTCCATGCCATTTCAGAGACTAAATAAATGTGAAGATTATATTCATTTGTTATGTCTAATTTGAAGTCATATCTAGAAAAAGAATTGAATGTGACACAAGATCAAGAAAGCACAGACTACCAAAGCTTTTTCCTCATCAACTTTTGTCTGAAAGTTTGTGTCCAGGGATCCAGGCTTTAGTGCTTGAGTGATAGATGTTTTAATCAGCACTAGGGGAAAAGCCAAAGTGGAAAATATTCTGAAGCTTGTGTCTGTCGCATTTTATGGATTGACAAATGTTTACTGTTGTTTAGCAATATTAATGGATTGACGTAGAGAGAGAGATTTATTGGAACTGTTCTAATATCAAGATGCTTCTGCAAACACAAAAATAGATTTAAGACCCAAAGACTATCCAGGCTCATTTCAATGTCATGTACAAGTTTGGCAGCCCTTTTTGCTTTGATTTATCTGCTCTCTTGCTGAGTCCATAGTCTCTAAGACTGGTTCCTTGTTGATTATCACAGCATTACGGATTCCACTTGCTGTAAATAGGACAACTATTTATATAATATTTTCACAAAATATTATTTTATTATTAAATATATTTTAAATAATTAAATAATAGCAGTAGTTATTAATAATTATTTCCTTTTAACTACTTTTTTTTACTACCTTTTCTAGAGATTTCTTAACTGCACCGGCGACAGAAAAATTAAACAAAATAATGAAAATACAAATAAATCTCAGCTGACAAAACAAAATATAACTTAGGGTATTATTTTCTTTTCCTATAAATATGAAATAGATTTCACATACCTTTCCTGTGTTTATCTAGACTTTTCTTCCATAAAACTTGTGACTGCAAGGGCTTGCAGGTCTCATGCAAGAATTATTCTTGATCAAAAATTTCACAAACATCTAGTAATTATTTTGTTAGCTAACTGGAGACTGTGAAATCAATAGCCATTTTGGAAAATTGTTGCCTGTCAGAGATAATGTTTATCTAGCATAGTTCTGGTATTTTCTGCTTTTCACTGTTTTTCCATTGTCTGATTTTCACTTCCACTTGAAATATTTTTGAACATTATTTTCCTACTCTTGCTGTGCATTGTCTTCAATAAAACTGTACCTAAAGAGAAAATAAACATTCTTCAGCTCTCTGCTCTGATCATTTGGCAGCACCGTCTCACTGGTTCACTGTCTCAGTGTAAAGCCCAGTTTCTATTCCCTTGTACACAGCAGCAAGGTGAAGCAAAACACTTCTAAAAACCTAAATATACGTTTGAAATCACAAGAATGGAAGGGGAAGCAGGGACTACAGGAATACATTCTTGATATATTTAATCTCTGATCTCTATTGACCCAAGATAGAACATTCCCATTTCATGACTTGTTTCTGATGATCTAAGTGAACTTATTGTCTGTAAATCCTTCCTTAAAATTCACCTCCACCCTGATGTATACCCTGAACTTTGCAAGGCAGATGGGCTGGGTTCTCTTACCTAATTTAGTCATCTAAAAGGCATTTAAGCACTAAATATAGACCAGTTACCTAGGTGCCTACTGCAGTCAATGGACACAACCACATGCAGAAAGTGATTCATCACATCCTAAAATATGTTGGATGAATGGCCCATTTCATGGATCTGTCACTCTCCATGGACTATGGCAACAGCCCGGGTGTCTAAGACCAAATACCTCACGTTTATACAGCTAAAGTTAGGTGAGCTAAATCCCACTGCTGGCATTTGCATTGGATTTCCTGCCTTGATTGAAACAGTCCTACTGTTTCTTTGTCTATCTTGTCTGTGGTAACTATACATAATCTTGTTTATTGTAGACATATGTTCTGGTTTCAGGTGGTTTTTTCTCTTACTCACAAATTTCAAGCTCTTTAGAGAGGGGACATGGAGAAGTCTCTCCCTTCCCAGTTTCCTCCTCTCCCCCTAAAAGAACAATAAGAAATAATTCTGGTGCCAACAAAAAAAATCATTTGACACATACCCTTTAAACAATCTGTAGCAGCCAATTTAATCAGTAGAATATGTGACATCTCTTCACGAAAAATCCCCACAAATAATTTAAAAACTGGTACTGGAAACTCTTACTCTCTCAGTACTACTGAGGGCAATTTAAAGATTTCTATAAGTAAGGGTTTGAAATTAATGAGAAGACATGCAAAAATAACAATTACTTGCATCAGTAAGATTTGCTGAATGTAGCCTTTAATTTATCATCTGCAAATGCAGCCCAGTGAAGATGTAGTAAGACTTGCTTTTTTGTAAGAGTTACAGCTCCAGATTGTGTTATGTGATAGTCCATGATTAAATAAGTGCATGGTATTTCTGAAGGATTATGAAGGGATATAGAAAGATTATTTTCTTTACCACTCTTCTTGTGGAATTTCATGTATTTGGACAGTGTATAATTGAAAGTTCCATTTATTGCTATTTCCCTTTTAAAATTAAAACTCCTGAAGGTGGAAGCCAGAAACAATACCTCTGGGTTAATTATGTAGCACGTAATAGGATTAAATCTGCAAAAATAAAAAATAAATGTCATTTTCAGCATCATTAAGGCTTTAACAGCTATTGGAGTTGATTTAAACAACCCATAATGACAATGTCCTACCCTAAACTTACTGAATTCTAACAGTTCCCATTCCAGACTGTTAAAATTATGCACTTTGTGCCAATTCCTGAGAAGTTCCTTCTAATACCATTACACCTAGCTTAGTATTTTCTCAGGGTTTCTCATTAGAATTTAGAATTTCATCATTTCATTTGATTGTAGTAAATGCTTTAGACAGCTGGAATAAAAGAGGCTTTGTTTCATAAAATCATTTAGGTAGTTTCATATGTTTGAAAGAGAGTTGTGCTGGAAGGAGTTTGAAGCAGGCTCAGAAATTGCAGCTCCTTCCAGCACATCACATGTGAAGAAAGAACCCAGAGAGAATTCCCTTTGCTGAGCATGAGGCCAGACTTTGTGGAGAACTGAATCATTGCCAGCTCTCAAAATTTCTCAACAGTTACTGTTCATCCTCACCTTTAAACATGTCTAGTTCTGTGGAGTAATTTCTACCAATTCCTATGGGGGCCAGACACATAATCAAATAGAAATAATATCCCCCTCAACTTATTTATGTAGAAATTATTTTAAATACCATATTTTTCAGCTTTGCAAGAAGAGTTTTTAAATACTGAAGGTCTAGATTGCTGTCTGTGTGATAGAACCATCTACTAATCTATGTGTCCGTGTATTCAAAATCCCTGAAGCAAACTGATATTTTCTCACAAGAAACATCTGAAATGAAATCTCACAAATTTTATGCTGATGGTGGTTTGATGTTAGTTTTTACACAGCAACCTAAGACCACATTATTGAGGAAATCTCTTAGAACAGAATCATAGAATGATAGAATCACTTAGGTTGAAGAAGATCCTTAAGATCATCAAGTCCACTTAAGTCCAAAAGTGGACACCAAGTCTGAATTTGTCTGTTTTTCTAGAGTGTCATTTTGCTTTTTCCATTATGTAGAGAGATGATAAAGGCATTGACATCCATGGAGGATGATTCACAGTAGCCAGTGAATAAAAAGAGAATTTTAGGATCCTCTCTTCTTTGGCTATGTACTGGTTGAAAGTTTTCAGTCTCCTGGGGTCAGGTAGATAAACCCATGACCAGTTTTCAGACAGGTTGCTGATGTACAGCCACATGGTTCCTGGCCTCAGGGCCCAGGTTTCTGTGGAAAAAGAATGGAGGTTCACCAAATGATAAAGTGCTACTGTGCTCCTGCGTCCCACCTCTGATCTGGGTGACTGGAGAACCCAAACTCCAGGTTTCAAGCACTGTACTGTGTGAGAAATGCATCCCTTTCCTTTCCCCAGCTTCTTTAATTTCTCATGGTGCTGTCAAGTCACGTTGTATGAAATATGTTCTTTGGTGCTCAAGTATTCCTTGCAGGATTTTCTTATGTAATAATTTCATTGCCTTATATTTACTTTTGCATTTATAAATGATCCATCTATTTTTAATTTAGGTAATGAGTTCCTTCTACACTGAAACATCTCATTTTATTCATAGGTACACATTTCAGCAGAAATCTTAAAATATTAATAAGATTCTCTAGTTGTTTTTTTCCCAGGCTGTGAATCAGTCCCTGATAAAAAGGACCCGATCCTGCTTCTGTTTAAATCAACAGAAAAACTTTTAATTCCCTTTGGACAGAGATGAGCTCATCATGACACTGAGGAAAGTTTGTTTTACTTTTTTTTTCCCTAGCAAAGTATGTTTTGCTATCCTTCTGTAAGACCAAAGTACTTGCCAATATTTAAACTTTATTTAGGCAAAGCTCCCATGAATATGGGTGTCAGGATAAAATCTACTGGCTCTTTTAATAAAGGAGGGAAAAAAACCCAATCAAAGCCCTGATGTATTTTTCTTTTCCATTAGAGAGAAGCAGTAAGTGTTTTTCCTCAGCTCCTCATACCTTATTGCCCTGGGGTTATCCCTCAGGGCAGTGGGATGGGTGTGAAGAGGCCCAGAGCTGGTCCCTCTGTAAACTATTTTTGTGTGGGTCAGTATGAAGAAAGCTATAAAATCCCTGATAAATCCACCATGGTCTTCCTTGGTTAATGCCTTGATTTGTGCTTTTTCCTTAAAACTTTTTTTAATTTCTCCTTTGTCATATTAGGATTTAATTATTAAAATGGAATAACCAATATCCTCCAAATTCAGTGCATGAGGCTTCCCTGCCAAGTCCCACAAACAAAATTACAAGGTCTGGTGAAATCCTACACTTCTTGGTTATTAGCTCTGTCAAATGAATCATGCTTCTGGGGAATCAGATGTTCTTAGGATTTAAACTCTCATAGCAGTAAATGCAGAAAAATATCTGAATAAAACTTTGCTTTTTAATGAATTTCATCACATGATTTCTGCAACATGTCCTGTTATAAAATGTAGGAGTAACACAAATGTAGCATGACAGAGATAATAACTATCATAGCCCCTGCTAAGTCATGGTATGAGAAATTAAATTTATAATTAATAGTGACCCATCTCTTGTGGAACAAGGTCTTGTTTTGGATAGTTTCCAAGTAATTTTCTGTGTCTCTAGGCACAGACTCACTGCAGAGTGTCACAAAAATATCTTGCTTCAGAAGTAGGAAGGATAAAATAATGTAAAAACTAATTTTAAAGCACTTGAGACACCTAATCTTAGGACAGACTCATTTTGTAAAATTCACAAAGGAAATGTGCACGTATTGAAATATTTTTCTGCAGCTCTTTTGATTGTTGGTTCATTTATGGGTTTTCTTTTCATCTGCTCTGATGTGCAAAACGTAAATAAATATATAACAGAGTGAATGCAAACATTGTAACCAAATTAAAAGAATTGTCAGCAATTACCATTGTATTCCTCTTAATTTGCAAATTTAGTACTCACTCTGAAAAAGACAGAGGCAAATCCTATTTGTACTATTTTTTAGGAGATAAAACCCATTGCAAAAATCCCTTGTAGAGCAAAGCTTCAGATAGAAGTGAGGAACACAGCCTGACTCTAATCCAATTTTGACGCCTTCTCCCGCGAATAACTGGGGAGTTGTGGCAGTGTTCAGCCTTTTGGTGGTACCTAGTGTCTAATTCTACAGCCACATTGCAACTCAAGCGTGTCAGAGCTCTCATTTCTTCTAGCACATGTCATACATGGCCAAACCTGCCCTAGATTATTGAGGGAAGGGACAAAAGTCCACAGGCTGCTACTTTTGCTAAGTTTAAGTGGTACCTCATTTCAGAAGCATGGCTCTGGAGCCAACGCTCTCATGCACATCCCTGCTGGAAGCTGTGTGTCCATACTGACTCTGTGGAGACCAGACAGGTCTGTGTTCCAAGGATAAGCATGGAACTACCCACAGCCCTGATGCAATGGCACTGTGCCAGATAATCTGCTAAAGAGATGACATCAAGCTACCAGGGAATCTTTCATCCCTTCCCTATGCTGTTTGATACACTCAGGAACAGAATTTAGTAGTTGTGCTGCTGAAATCAGTACAGGTCATAGCCATTGTGAGCAGCTCCCGCAGGGAAAGTTCCAGTCCTCCCCCAAACTTTCCAAAGCTTTCAAAGCAAAAGAAATAAACCTCAAAACCCCCAAAATGAAAAAGTAAAACAATGAAAAGCCCTCCTAAGACATTTAACAGGCAACTGAAGTATTTTTTCCAAGACACTCAGTACTGGGTGTGCAACAGCTTTGAAGGAGGACATGCAATACATTGCAGAATTTCATGTCTTTAATCGTATTCCCATTATGGAACAGAAACTGGCTTGGATTTTGTGTGGGTCTTTTTTCGAGCTTGACTCTGACCAGTAAATTTCTTTCTGCTATAAAATGTCCTCTGATGTTTCCTATTGTAATAACTAGTCTTACATGGTTCCTGAGTCTGTTATGTTTTAAAATTCATTTAAAAGAATGACCCTCTTTCTTCACTGTTAAATTCATTAAACTCAAGAGACTTAATCTCTGTAGGAAATACTAGTTTCAAAAATATTTAAAGTTCTGAAGTTTTAATTTACTTTTTGTTTTTCCTCTATCTGATATCATTCTGATATCTTGTCACTGGAAAACTAGTGTCAGGAGACCTTGATGGAGTAGTCTGTATTTCCATTAATTTATTCTTGCCAGATAAATTATTGCCAGAACTTCTCAGTCACTGTCTTTATTAACTCAGTTAAATTTCTCCTTCGGGTCATTGTCCAGTAGTTTGTCCAGCTCACTGATCTGCTGGCAGACTGAAGTATCCAGTGTCCGGAAGAGCACTCTAGCAGGGAAGATGATTAAATCATAACATTTTTGGAATTACACTTTTTATTTTTTTTCAATGAAAAACAGTTTTATGAAAAACAGTCACTGCAGATCCACTTCCCTCAGAATACAAAGGACAAAACAACTCCGTTTAGTAAAATAATTTGTTTGGGACTGACTAGTTGGTTTTAAACACAGTTTTTCTTTGAACACAAAGCTTCTATTCACAAGAACAGCCATAGCCTGCACTGTTATTGAGGGGTGGTGCAGCATCCCTCCTGCCCAGCAGGACCCATTGAGAGGCTTAATGTTATCTTCTTATTTGTATTTACTACAGAGATAAAAGCTTCCTCCCCATCTAAATCTTCTCCCACCATGTTCTCACAAGTCTGCATAATGAGATTAATAAATAAAGCTTCAAAAGGTAACCCGATCAACAAGACTTTGTATCCCTCAGCTTTTGGTTGTGGTGAAGCAACCTGATGGTGACCTATGGTGAACTGGCAAGCGCCTGGTGCTCCCAGACACTACAAAGCACCTTAAATTACAAATCTATTCTCCAAAAAGTGATGCTAGAAAAATGATACAACCAAGTTATATTTTTGTATTGTTCTAATTTGTTCCAGACAAAACATATCAAATTTACAAATGGAAAGGAAAGCTATCTCCCTTTGCAGCCCTAATGTATTAACTTGCCAATACTTGGCTCTATCAACTTGCTAAGAAGTTGAATGTCATTTTGGATTCTTTCTCCTGTTTTTCCAGTGTGTTGCAATGAGCAGGCCAGTTCCACCACCAGAAACACTTGGCAATCAGATTGTCTTCAGTAGCTTTGCACACATACAATGGATTCTGACACTGCACAAGAGAAATAACAGAAACCATCTCACTTCCTCTGGTCTCTGCAGAGCTAGCAGGAGTCAAAATAAACTGCCAATCCTCCAGGCAAACAAATAACATGAACACACATGGACCGAGGCTGCAGCAACAATGGCCAGACTTTTGCAGGATCTTATAGGAAGCTGCCCTGCCTTTGAAAGCAATGGGAAGCCCTGCCTAAGGCACAGGCAGCTTCCCCCCACCCCCTTGCAGCTCCTCAAATTGCACTGCTGAATGTCTGGTCCACTCAGTGAGGTTGGAGCAGACTTTTCCTGGAGGACTGGCCCACATTATACATCCACCTTGGCACCCATTCAGCCTGCAGTCTTTCTCCCCTGGTTGCCAAAAAGCATGCTAGTAATTCAGATACACTGGTGGGTCTGGGATATGAATAGTTGGCCACTGGGAACAGTATGAAAACTTTATTGTTATTCATAGCCCATCATAAACCAAAAATGATTCGCCACATGTAACTGAGCTGGTTTTGGATTTTAAATCCTAAGACATCAAACCTTCCAATCTATTTCAATTACTAGTTCTTTTCTTTCCATTGCTCTGGGAGAGAAAGAAAAGAAAAGCTTCACTCCAACACAATAAAAAAATCCAGGGGTTATCAAGAGGCTGTTCAGGGATTGTTTGTGGTTTGTCAGGCAAATTTATGCAGTCCTTAAGTATACAGTTGGCACACCACTGAAAATGGGTCACTTCTGTATGTCTTTTGGGACAAGGAATTTAGCAGGTTAGTCAGATGGAGAGTTATGCAAACATGGTTTAAAAAGCCATGTTTTTGTAGATGGTTTCAAAAAACAGATTAAAAAACTGCAATTCATCAAAAGCTGACCAGAGAGAGATGGGGAAATAACACAGCTAAAAATGAAAACATTGGAAGATAGATGGGGTTTTCCTTCAACAGTGTGATGAAGAACTGACAGTGAGAGTTGGCTCTTCATGGATTCTGCTGTATTATGCTCTCAAAGCCATTAAAAGAACTGTTGAAAAATTAACCACCACACAGGAGTTCAAAAAATCTCTCAACCATGTGTTTATTTTTCCATCATGACACAGCTTTATGCATGCAAGAGAAAGAAGCAATCTACCATTTGTTTAAAATAACAGAGTCACAAGAAACCCTAGCTCTTATATAATCTAAAACCAGCAATATTAAAAATCTATCTACAAATTTCTGGAGTTGGACTTCTTATAGTATATTTGTGTGTCCTACACGCCTGCAGAAGAGGAGGTTGCTCCTCTCGGAACTGTCAAAGCTGTGGGCAGGTTTAGGGATAATGCCATTGCTGTAGTGGGCAGATACAGCAACATGGAAATCAGCTGAGCTTTGTCATTCTGAGTTTGTTTCATTCCAGGCAGGAACCCCACTGTTTTTCTCCACTTCACCTTCTTATGGTCTCTCACACCCTCAATAGTACATGCTGGAGTATCCTTCAGCTGTTCCAACTCCTTATTCTCTTGACATCTGGCAACGAGCAATTGCTAGCTCTGTTAGACACAAACCATTGCTTTTGGTGGAAGAAGACTAGTTCTTTCAGCCCATCAGAAAATTACAATGGAAACCTGTGTGGACAAGGTTGGGCACTGCCCACCCACTTTGCTTTCAGTCAGTGACAGCATTTCCTCTGTTCCTCCTTATTTTCTTCTGTTCCTAATTCAGCCATATGTTTGTGTTTTGTACATGTAAGTGAAGCTAGCAGGAGGCTTGCTGCTAACTTCAGTGGGGTTGAAATTTAACCCGCTATCTCCATTTCTGCTTGTACTAATAAATGAAGGAACTGGAATTTCAGCAGTGCTTTTACAGACAGAGAGATGCACACTTGGGTTAAGATCACTGGGGTGAAATTCAAGACTGTTGCAGTCAATGTGGGAGCTATTTTTTTCACTACGCCTCTGTTTAGCCCACACTTGAGAAGAAAACACACACAGACACTGAAGAATTATTTATTTAGAATAAACATCAGTTGAGGGAACTGAATGGTGGAAGCTGCTAAATTGCTTGTATCCCTAGTCACAATTATAAAAGCTGCCTCCAAAAGGGAATAGCATAGAAATAATATTCCTTTGGTCTCTTTCTCTTTTTTTCTGTAGCAGTCTTCTCAGTAATACTCTAAGTGATCTGGAAATGCAGCAACAGTATATTGTAATACTAATTTGAGTATGGAGGAAAAGCATTTGCTGTCAGTATTAACCTTTGTTTATTACTGTGAAAAAGCCACAGTAGCACGTCATGCTGAACTAATTTGAGAATTATGTGTTGAAATTATTATGTAATTCTTTTGTTTCCACCCTGTTCAGATGTTCTATGACTGTTTCTGTGTATTTTGTTTTAAAGTGTTTATAAGATTGTTTACAAGGCTTTGCTTGTTTATTGTCTAGTAAGGTAATAGATGCCAGAGCTGACTTTATCTTGGTTCCTCACCACCACGTAGTGTTATAAGTAGGGTTAACTTCTAAAAATTCAAATTGCTTCCACTGTCTTTGCTGTGCAAATAATACTGTGCATTTGGTTGCTCTTTTAATTCACTGATTTATCTGCACTTTGGATTCTGGCACCAGACTGTAAAGGCATCTAAATTTATTAAATTGGTAGTATTTATTGGTGTTTGTATGTTGCCTTTTCATGGTTTCCCTTCCATTCTCAAGGAAAACAAGAAAGAGAGAGAATTAAAAGCCTGTGCAAGGACACAGAGGAAGGTGGTGGCAGTCTTAGTAAGATTACTGCAGTCTCTTGGTGCTCATTCTCAAGCCACTGCCCTTCACTGTGTTGCCATTTGGAATCACCTCAAGAGAGCTACAGGCACCTCCTACCCTCCTAAACTGGGCTGGAAGTGATGCAGGTTGGAAGACTTATCTTTCAAGGCAAACTTTTCAATACACACATGGGAGGATGCTGAACAGAAGCTACACCGTTTTTTTTAACGTGCTGGTGGGGGCTAGTATTCTGCTCCACAGTAAACTCCCTACAACATCCATTCATTTCTATTTCTAGAACATTAAGTCCTTCTCAATATACAGGTCCACCTGTAAACTATGTGAACTGCTGTAGGAAGAAGATGGAGCGCATTCGCTTTTCATTAATATATATATTTGTACATGTATATATTTAGTATATTTTAGAGAGTTTTATGTGCTTTTTCAAAGGAATATAAATATATATACATTTGCATAAAGACTTGGTTCTAATGCTCAGCTCTGAGTAAGGAAAAAAACTGGTCTAAGAAGCCGAACAGCCTGTGCAACCAAATTTAAGACCCTTCAGTTTTTTCATTGGAAAGCTTCAGGTGGGTGCTTGTGATTACACAGCAGTCTGTGCACTGCAGGAGTTCCTATGAGAAAAAGTGGCTTCACCAGTTTTGCAACCTTAATAAAAAGTCATTCTATCATAGAGGAAAAGAATTCCTATTTTTGAAAAGCATGGCATGATTCATCTGTGTTTAAGTCACTTTTTAGAATAAACAAAATTTGTGTTTTTAGAGCACCAGTCTCTGCCACGTCGCTGCTGGTAAGATACAGTAAACTGCTGTGCTTCAGCTTCCCTGAACAGCAAACACTGGGGCCTATGGAACCAATATGAACTGATCTTATATAAAGGTTTAACTCACCAATGACATGGGAGACAAAATAACTCTCCTGCATGTTTGCAGAGCCTGCTGAATCGTAAAAAATGAAGTAGTTCTGGAAAACACGCCATACCACTAGTTCAGAAATAATTTATGTTTCCCTTCTAATTATATGCTGAATTTTGGCAGCACAGTCAAGGAGGACTATTTATTATACACAGTAGTTGCAAAAAGTTATCTCTTATTCACATGAAATAAAAAAAAAGAAAATTACAGTAATTTCACAACTACAAGGCGCATCCTTTTGACTAAACTTTTCCCCCGAACCCGGAAGTGCGCCTTATAGTCCGGTGCGCCTTATCTGATGGACAAAGTTCAGAAATTTGCCAAACCGGAAGTGAGAGCTGCGAGCCGCGGGGGGAGCCGACAGGGCCGCGGCTGCCAGGTGGAGGGGGGGCACAGCGCCGGTGGGCACACCCCGGCCCCGTGCAGGCAGGACAGTCCCTCCAGAGGCACGTCCTGGCCCCATGGAGGGGGCACGGAGGGACGGCGGCCATAGCCCAGCCCTGGAGAGGCGGCACGGAGCGGCGGCGGGCATGCCCCAGCCCCGTCGGGTACAGGTGGGCCCGGGGCCCATGGCTGCCGGGTTGAGGCGGGGCCTCGGCCAGAAACCGCGCAGGGGGAGCTGGGGGTGGAACCTCCCTGCAAAAAAAAAGTGCACCTTATAGTCCGGTGCACCTTATATGATCTACAAAGTTGCGAATTTTGCCGACTCCCCAGGGGTGCGCCTTATAGTCCGGTGCACCTTATGGTCGTGAAATTACTGTAAGTTAATAGGATAGTCAGAAAAGCAAATTGATAAAGAAATCTTATTCTTTTAGACATAAATAGTCAAATAATTTATGAATATGATTGACACTTCGTTCAAAATCCTTCAACAGTTTTGGATGGTTTATTAAGGTTAGCAGAATTTCACTTTGCAGGGAGTGTCAGCAATTTGTCCTCTTCTTCTCCTCACAAAAGGATGCTCTTATCGAGTGACTTTCCTGTGGAAGAGAGATGACCAGGCTTTTTATTTTTGACACTTGTCAAGTCAACTGTCATGCGTTTCCTTTGTTTGTTTTTTTCTGTGGTTCTCATTTCCAAGACATATCCTGTGGACTGTTCAAGTGCATTTCCAAAGTGAGAACTAAGTATATCTGCACAGTGTCTCACAGCAAGTTGTCTGTCTGAAATGACTGACTCTTACACTAATTGAGCCCATCCATAACTGTACCAGGGTTCACTCTTAGTCCTCTTCAAAGCTCCAAAATTTAACCCGACTTTGGAGGGCACAGCTGGGGTTTTTTCCACATCCCAGATATCTATCCTAGTAGAGCACTGATCTTGGCACAGACAAAAAATTCTACTTGTGAGGTGTTAGTTTTTCTTGTTGGACCAGTGTCAGCATTCCTACCCTAGAATGTGAACAGTTAAGAAATTTTTTTCTGGAACAACTGAGCTAATTAAATTTATAGTTTCACAGTGTCTCTGATCCTAAGATAATTTACTTGCGCACTTTTGCCCCCTTATTAGGTTACTTTGTTATAGGTTTTATTTGGTTCCAGGGAACATCAGGGCCAGTGAGAGCTGGGTGCTCTGCAAGGGCAGGGGAGCCTTGACTTGATTCTGGTTGCAGCTTCAGTTGAGGAAAGAAGAACATAAGACATTTTCCTCTCTATAGCAGAAAACCCAGTGATTTGCATACACTCTGATCTCATCTGAATGTGGTTTTAGCATGGCTGCTTAAGTTATTAATAGACTACTTTTAACTTGGACCTCCCTAAATATTCTCACAGTGGTATTGTTACCATAACGGAGCATACTCCTACATTATCCTCTTTGGTTAGCCTTAAAAATACTTCAAAACCTGAAAGGAAGAATGGAGTCTTTGTCTATGAATGCTAAAATCTATCTTCATCCATGAGAAGCTGTCGATGATCGCCATGGAAACATTTGCTAATTGTCCATGGAGCCTGTAAAAATAGTAACAAAAAAAAGGTAAGATTTGTCAAGAAATAACACTGTGAGGTGTGACCTGAACCAGAAGACTGTCAAACGACAGAAAGACATGGTGTGGTATAGCAAAGCCTTTTCTTCTCCTGATCCTCTCTTGGGTGCAGTCCACCTTGGTGTCTTACCTACAGAGACCATTCCCATTGAAAAAGAGTAGTGTCATCGTGTCCCTTGATGTCTGCTTACAAGGCATCTTTCAAAATACAGGGGCTGCTGGACTGTGACTGCAATCAGAAATCAGGATAGCCATCCATTCTCTATCATAGTTTGAAAGATTTGAGAAGTCACATTTCTCACTTTTAAATTTTTTTATAATTCCTTTTCCCTCTGTAAAAATGCCATTTTCCAGGTCTAAGTGTATGCTTCTGGGCTGGTTGTGATGCAAACCCAGTCGTAGCTCTCACTCTGTGGAATCTGCAAGGTACAGTAATTTCACAATTACAAGCCGCACCGATTATAAGCTGCACTTCCGGGGTGGCGGCAACGTTTCGTTTTTCCTCCATAAATAAGCCGCACCGGATTGCAAGCTGCACTTTCATTCGCAGCAAGGATCCACGTGCAACTTTCACAAAGTTGCCATTTAGTAACAGAATCGCGGGATCGCGGGATTTACTGGCTTGGCTCGGGGCCATGCAGGCTCAGATGGGCCCCGCTTTTCCCCTGCAGGGTCCAGACGACCTTGGATGGGTCCCGTTTTTCCCCTGCCGGGGCCGTGAGAGCTCGGATCAGCTCAGGGCCGTGCAGGCTCGAACTTCTGGATTAGTAAATTTCTGAACCTCATCAACATATTAGCCACACCTGATTATAAGCCGCTCTTCGGGTTCGGACCAAAATTTTAGTCAAAATGGTGCAGGTTGTAATCGTGAAATTACTGTAATTCAAAAGCTTAGAGTAAATGAGTGCAGTAAGTGGGAGAGACAGGACAAAAGAACACACTGATTTATAACTAGATTGGTCAAAAGTACATCTCAAGAAGCCTCAACAGCTGGTTGTTGATTTTCATTTCTGGGTTTTTTTAAATAATCTTAAAGTGCTACTGCTAAAATCTCGTATTTGCCCTCAGTTCTCCCTTGGCCAACCCATGGAGCATTTGGGCTCTTAAAAAAACACACTAAGGGTCTCTGTATCTTGTTAATCATCAGGTAGCAAAGGAATTTATCTGTTGTAGGAAATACTTTTGTGGCTGCAATGGTTTTAAAAGAGTTATGAAATGACAGCACCAATTTCGTTCATCACCAGTTTGGACTGCCAGCTATCAGTAGTTATTGACCTAACCTGCTTGTGTACTACTCTATTTAAACAATTCTTTACTCATTAAATGGGTCATTTAACATGGGCAGAAAATAGAATCAAACACAAGGAGTGGCTGTGCTTTGCTTCTGTCTTCCCATTAGAGAGGACTCTGTTCCCTACTGGGTCCCAGTGTGAATGAACAAAGTCTTCTCTTAAGAGAAACTGATTCCTTACTCACTAGCAAAACAGTGGAGCTTAGAATTAGTTTCTGCTAAAAGGCTTTCCTCCTTACTGTTCTTGCAGGACTTTATAAGAAGAAATATATCTATAAATATTTCGCTTAAAAGGGGATGCCATATGGACTTCTGCCATGTGGGCATTCAGAACATGTATGACAGAATATTACTACAGAAGAATTCTTGAATAAAATCACCATTTCAACCACCACATGCTTAATATTGATTATAAACCAACAAGGCCCCCTAACAGAACGATAGCAATGGAAATTTTCAGTGTGCTTTGGATCAGAAAGAAGTAATGAAATTGCTTTATACATTCCTACTGGAAATGTCACAAACCCACATTTCTTTACTATCTGAAGTCCATATTTTGACACATGAAGAGCTCTGCTTTCCTGAAGGTGCAACAAACCAGATCACTTAGGGGTTTAGTTAGTCTCTTAATATCATCTCTTGCAGATTTCATTGGGGATGACATGAAAAGGTAACTAGAAAGGTGAGAGGGAGGCTTGTTAGGCTGAAGACAAAAGCAATGGCCAAGGCAGAGCTGTGTCAGGACAGGAGCTGTCCAGGCAGCCCACGTTTACTGGATGAGAGCCACTGCACAGCTGAGGCCTTTTCCCTTTCCAATTTTTGCAATTCTTAAGCCTATGTTCTTTCAGTAACAATACCAGAAAAGTCCATTAAGCGAGCTGCACATTTGTCTGTTCCTTTATTTCTTCTTGGCGGATAAATCTTTTCATATGGTAAGTTGGCTGAGGTAAAGCTCATGGCAGCAACTTTGTTCCAGGTGAACATTATTAGATATTTCTCTCACAAGATAACTGCTGGCTTAGAGATAACTAATTTACTCCTAGCTCCAGTATACACTATGTGGTGATCTCACCTATGACTGGTCAGCACATGATCTTAGCAAGCTAGAGTGCATCTTTTTCCATATAAACACCGGCTTAATTTTTTTGCTAGTGTACAAAAGGGCACTTGAACTTGTTCAAGAATATTTTTTCTGTCATGCATAATTTTTCTATTATTTGTTGTTACATTAATTTTCCAGAGTGTGTATCAGCACAGTCTAAAAACAATCATTAGAGGAAAACTGAATAGCAAAAAAATACTGATATAAACTACATATTTCACAGAAGCATTTTATATTCTCTGTTCTGATGTATTTTGTTGTATCTTGATGAAATGTTTTATATCAAGGAAAGAAATTAAAATCAATACAGCTTTATATCTAGGTGCAGCACGCACAGATAAAGCATAAGTGAAATGAGATAAAATATTCTGCTTGATGATTAACATTGAATAAGGTTGTACTGAACAAAAAGATGCCAGAGCTTTTCATATGAATGTGTATCAACAAAAAATGAGTGCAAAGCAGTAAATGTTTTGGGATTGTTACTGATACAGCATCAGAAAAGTTTAGGCAGCCAATACTAGACTAGCTCAATGAGCAGTATGCTGAAATTTTATTCAACTAGAGACTTAGATCTTCAGTATCCACTCAGACATGTAAAATCATCTGGAAAGGTGAGTTTAAGGACTCCTGAGCAGTAAACATAGGGTTAACAACAATAATATGCAAAAAATAATTGCAACAAGAAACCTAAAATTCAAATATTGCTTTAGAATGCAAAAGAGTGCAAGAGATGAGTCAGTCTCAATACCTTGGCAGTAATATGCAAGCCAGTGGGGATATCCAGAATGAAATCATGTCACAAATTGGCAAGGCAGCAGCTGCATTTATCTGCTTTAAGAAGATTCAGTCCTTGAAAATCTACAACTTAAAGAACAAGCTGAATATTCAATTCGTGTTATTTTCAACTGAACAGATGGATGGGAAAGCTGAAAATCTACCAGAAATACAGGCACTCATCTAGGAAGTCTGATAAAACACTCAGAGAACTTAAACTTAGAAAAATAGTAATTTTTAATAAGTGAATTTCTAACAATTTTTCCAAAAATTGTGTGTATTATCAGATATTAACAGCAACAACAACAAAAAAAATAGCTGTATCTGTGATACATGTTGGTAATAAACATGAAGAATGGGCTGGGTAAAAGTCCATACAGAAGTGTAAGCAAAAAGGGAGAGCTAAAAGGACACCTTGTGCTGAACACTCTGAAGGACTCCCCACCATGAAGATAATAAAAGTTGCTGCATGTGCAGCCCCCCTGGCTGCTGCCAGGAGGCTCCTGGTGGCCCCCACCAAGCACAGCTCTGGCCAGCCTCCCCTTGTCCCCCTCCCACAGCAAGGGCTCCCAGAGCAAGAGGAAGCCCTGGGTGGCTGCTTCTAAACTGAGGAACAGCCACCATCTCAGAAAATACCTGCCTTTTACATGAGCTTCTATGAAATTCAAGTCATGAAACTGAGGATATTTGTGAATTTGCTGTTTGTACGATGCAGCAAAGCAGGGGCCACTGTGCTGGATGGAAGGATAAAAGCACTGCAATTACTCAAATAAACTAGAACAATGCCTGGGTGCATCAAGCAGCTGCTTCACCTGGTTGCACTGTCTGCTTGGGAGTTTTTCCAGTAGATTCACCCTACTCAAAATTTTAAGGGAAAAATCTGCAGGAGAAGATATCCCTTTTTTTGTATGCAAGTACAGAAAGACAGTTCTAGTAATTTTTAGTTGTACACTCAAAAAATAGTGTGATGTGATAGTGTAGTAGGAAGCATGAATAGCAAAGTCACAGACCCTGCTTCAGACATTGTTTTTCATTACACTGGGCCTTGTCTACTCTAACATGCTTCCCAGTTCTTCTCAGCTCCAGTCAATTATGTCTTCCTACCTGGTACTTTAGCAAAGAGAAAAATAAAACCACATCAATAATACAGTTTAGATCCATTCTTTTGCTGCTGGATGGAACTAAAGAAACCCAGGAACTTAAAATGTATCTCAGGAAAGGTCTTTTTCCTAATGGTCACTGTCTCTCCTTGTGCTCTGTCTACAGTACCCCTATCAAACAGCCAGCTTGTTTTCCTTGACCTGCTATGTTAAGGTGAAGTTTCTGTCCTGACTTGCCTTCACCTTGCTCTTTTGTCATCAATTTTATTTTATTGTCATCATTCCCCTCACCTTCTCTCATTAATAAAGCATGAAACAGCATATTTTGTTGGTTTATTACAGTCTTAGCCTGCAGACCTCCTTCTATACAGAGCAATTGGACTTATAGGACATCTTATATATCCTTGCTAGCTGAAAATCTCTAAGTTTGTATAAAAATGAGTAAAGGTAATCCAGTTCATCAGCCCTAAATATTTTAAAGTACTTTTCTTTTTTCTCTAGAGTAAGAATGGTCCTTCTTTAGGTCTCCAGAATACATTGAAACTTTTCTAGAGCTGATCATTACAGTGGGTTCTGAATTTGATAGGTCCACAAACATGATATGGATAGACCCTCTGGCAGTGTGTTGCCAGGACTCAGGACCAAATTCATGTTTGTTTAAATACGTAGCACGTTTCACCTGGCTTATGAGGATTTGTACTTTTTTGAGTACAAAATACACTTCTTCTGTGAAGACTTGAAGACACTGAACCGTGTATAGAAGTTATATTTTAATGTATTTCAGTACATTGTATTAAATAGCTACTCTATTATTCAAAAAGAAGACCCCAACTGACTTTGTAGGATTGCAATTCACTGGCAATATCTTCTAAATATAAGCTGAGCAGAAACATGATGTAGAAAGCACTGATACCCAGTCAGCACGTGCTATCCCATTTTCAGAGTAGAATCACGTTAGAGAGTAGCTGTGTTCTAGAAGCTTAAATACTGACTAGGATGGAGCTTTAATCCTGTTACTGCCTTTGAACCGCTCTCCTGTCTCAGCTGCGATATTATGAGGCTGTCTAGTCAAATTAATTGCATCCCCTAGTAGGAGTCATGTAGGTGCTACTCTTATTTCTACATTTGTAATGCAGGCAGCACTGTTATACCTAAACCACATCTTTGCATCATTTTCTTTCCTTCCATACCTTATCACATTGAAAAGTTGCGGGTAGAGATGTGAAAAAAAAACCAAACAAACAAACAAAAAAACCCAACAACACACAAGACATTGAAAACCTGTAAGTGAAAAGGTAGTCTATTTTAGCAGCTACGTAGGTCAGCCTCCACACCTGGCCACTGGTGCGAAGGAAAAAAAATTAAAACTAAATATAAAATAATTTTTTAAACCCACAACAAATAAACTTTGCAATCCGTAAGACAGACGGTGCCCAGTGTCCACGAGGTGCTTGCAAAACCACCTCCACGAGCCCGGGCGCTGGCAGCGGCCGCTCTTACGCAACCGCTGCTGCCTGCGGGGCGGCTCTGCGGAGCGGGGCTCGGCGCCGAGCCGGGCGATGGCCCCGAGCGCTGCCTCGGCTCCGCGCCGCTAACCACACACCGCCCGCACCGCCCGCACCGCCGCAATTAACACCGTTCGTCCGCCCGCAGTTCTGGCCGTGCAGAAAGCGCGCATTCCCGCGGAGAGCAGGCGTGGTGGGGCCTCTCTCTGCCGAGCGACAGGGACACTGTGGGTCTCGTGTCCGGCCAAGCCGGCAGAAGCGCTCAGGAGAGGCGTGAGGAGCTCCGGGACTCTGCGCTGTCCCCGCCGCCGTGCCCAGCGCTCCGCGCCATCTCGGCGCTCAGCTCCGCAGCGCTGCCCTCTCCCTCTCCCTCACCCTCTCCCTCTCCCTCTCCCGGCCGTCTCCCTCCGCAGGGAGAGCCGCCTGACCGGCCCCTCCAGCCCCCCCGGCCCCGCGTCCCGCAGCCGCCCCCCCGCGGGGTCAGCCGGGGACAGCGCCCGCCTCCCGCCGCAGGAAGCGCCGCAGCCGCCCCGGCGCTTCCCGCTCGGCGCTCGCCTGTGGCAGGTGAGACTCGCCGCGTCCCTCCCCGCTCCCCCGGGGGCCGCCCCGCACGCTCTCCCCGCCGGCCCACGGGACGGGGCTGGTGGGAGCTGTCCCGGGCCGGCAGGGGGGGCAGCCCGAGCAGGCGGGAACCGGGCGGGGATCCGGGCCGCGCTGCGGGCCGGCGCTGGGCCGGGGCGGCCGCGCTCCGGCGGGGATGCAGAGGCGCCGGGCGGGAGCGGCGCCGCCGGCCGCCCCCGCAGCCCGGGCCCGGCTGAGGCCCCGGTGTGCCGCTCCCTCCCTTCCCAGCCCTGCTGGGGCTCCCCTGCCGGCCTCGGGCCCCCCGCGCCGGCGAGCACCGGGCTGGAGCTGCGAGGGCAGCGTGTCTGAGCGTCCCCCGGCCCTGCGTTTTTGCCAGACGTGTTTACTGGCTACACGGGAAGAAAATAAGCTCCAGGAAGGGCTACGTCGCGTTTGCTGCTTCTGGAGAGTTCATTCCACCCCTGGGAACTGCTCAGAGCTCGCAGGAGGGGCCGGGCTGCTCCGTAGGGAATTCAGGCGCTTTCCCTCGCGGCGCGTGTGGGAGCGCTGAGCTCAGCTGGGACGGCAGCATGGGAGATAGCTGGGAAACCCTGGGGAGCTCGGGTCACAGATGGCAGCGGCCGCGTGTTACCATTCCAGACTGCGCTCCGTGACCAGCTGACAAATTGAAACAAGTTGTGAGAACCTCTCTGCGAATGTAGGAAGGCTGTTTGTTAACCGTACTTGTGACTACAAAGGAGCATGAACCAGATTGTTTTGTTGTTCTTATATTTTTTAACGGGTGCTACTGACCTCCTACTCGAGTGAAGTCAATATCCCTCATGGAAAAAAAATCCATAGAGTTGCATAGGGTGATCTGTGGGATGCTTCTGTGGGAGTGATGTAAACAAACTAACACAGAGTATTATATGGAAAATAAAATATGGAGTAACTTAAGCCCTGCAGCAACAGGTGGCAGAGCTGAGGAGAAGAGAGTGCAAGTCCCGGCTCTCTGTCCTGCACCTCTGTCATAGTGCAATCTTTATCTGTTAGGGGTAGGGCTTTGTCTCACCAAAACAGTGGCTAAACGTGTAGCGAAGCAGGAGGATGCTCTGCTGGGTCATGCAGCATGGAGCAGTTGTGCCCTGGGGCCATGGAGGCAGTGAAAAGTGGAAAAAGCCTCAGCAAAAAGCAGGCACCTACAGAACATACACGATAATCAAATCACAGTTCTTTCCCCCGTTAAAAATTTTTCCTTCCTCCCAGAAAGTATACCTGAAAGAAAATGCTGCAGGGTACTGAAGCACTAAACCAGTGGCAAAGGAAAACAGAATGATACTGTGTATCATTAAAAAAAGTTAATATAGTCAATTTATGCAGGCAAAGTTGCCAAAAGGGGTAAGGCTTGCTTAAGAATTTAAAGCACAACAGCATGCTTGGCTACAAAAGTTTAAGGTCTTGGCCTTCCTCATTGAATCAATAAACATAAACTGAAAATAGACAGATTCTAATATAAATTTATACTGAGCAGTTGAGATAAAACTTGAACGGAATAAATGAGAAGGCATTGTTTGGAAAAAAGGCTTGGGAAATGGTATCAGGATTTATAAGGGAAATGAAGAAAGACATATTGTCTGAGATTTAGAAAGGAAATCTCTTAAAAAATGAAGCCTAGCAGAAAGAAAGAAAGGGAACCTGCTAATACAACAATACTTTGTTTTCATGGAAAAAGTAGCAATGAAAAAGTTTTGAGAAAGAAAGGGCTGGGGAAAAAAGTTATATCAAAAGAAATGTTGATGATAATGATGGAAACATCCTATTAAAAAGAAATTGAAGTGCTCCAGGTGACAAACATTTTCAGAAAGTAATATTGGAGTAAGTGACTAGCTTAAGAGAAACAAACAAAAAGGACATGGGGTAGTATTTCTCAGAAAGAAGCTGAAATACAGGAGATAAATTCCATTAATTTCCATCACACAAATTGTCACCATCTGGAGATCAACCTGACTAATACACAAAAAGAGAGAGGTAGCTTACAGAAAAATTGTGAAAAAGTATTAGGAATAGAGAGTGGGGAACAGAGCATAAGCAGATAGCTGAACTGCTACAGGCATTTCTGCAGATTTTTATGTGAGAGGGAAGGATGCCACACTGCTGTCCTAGGGAATTGTGAGCTCATTTTGCTATGTGGATGGCAGATAAAACTAGAACCCCTAGAACTGAGATTTCACTGTTTATTTTCTTGGCACATAAAGATACTCTGGAGAAACCCGAGAAATTCTTGAATGTACAATGGGCTGCACTTCCAGAAAAAGGACTAAGCAGGAAAACAGCTGATATAGGATGATGTATCTGCCATGACAGGGGGATGTCAGAAGCAAGGCCAATAAGTTAAGGAGGATGACCCAAAACTCCCTTATGGGGCATTGGAAACCAAAGGTATTTACGGAAAATACAGATTTTTATATACACCTGAAAGAAAGACAAAAGATTGTGAGGTTATTACCTGGGAAGTATTACCAGCTAGAAGGGGCAACTGTGATAAGGTTCAGCCATTCATGTACAGCAGCACATACACAGCTATGAGGTACATTGTGTTACAGGATGTCCTGCAGACCCGGAACAGCCTAATAGCTATCCTGTACCAAGCTGGGCTTTCTAGGCCATGACAGACCAGCATTTTATGTAAAGAAAGGGGGTGACTAATTTCTTCATCTACCCAAAGGAAATGTAGCACTTTTAATGGGGTATTTAACACTGTAACAGGAAAAAACCCCAAAAACCCAACAAATCAAACCATTAATAAAAAGGAAGGAAAGCTTTTGTAGAAGGACAAATGTAACAATGTGGTGCATTTATGAGAATATAGACAGCTAAAGAAAAGGCATTACATAAATAAAATTATAGAGAAAAAACAGAGTAAAATTCCTGACCTTTCCAGGTCAACAAAGCAATTCAGCCCCATATGCAATCAGTCATAAATGATGACAGTCATTCTAACAAAAGATGTCTTCCATTAGGACACATCCTGACATAAACTTTACACTTAGGTCTGACCTTGGCTTCCTGAATATGGACCTATTTGTTTTTACTCTTTTTATGAAGTTCTTAATACTTCCATTGCAATTATTCCATTTGCATTTCAAAAAATGTGCTGCAGAGCGGAAAACAGTAATGTCATTCCTAATCAGTTCTGTCCCTACAAGTTTAGCAAAACATAAGCGAGAACACATGGAACCTATGAAACCTGAGGAACCTATGGAACTTAAGCTGAAAGACAGATAAAGATATGCAGGATCTTCCAAACATTTCCTGTTTTTATATTAATGGATTAATTAACCAATAATGGGAGGAAGAAAAGGATCCACACAAAGCTTTCAACATATTAGCTGAAATGTTGCACTTGTCTGACATGTTGTGGCTATAGTTCAAATGAGATATTGGGACTGCATGGTACTATCAGTTCTGTCCTCTTCCTTGGTGCATTAAGGTTTTAGCCATTGTTTTTGGAAAACAACAGAACACAAAAGCCACATGGTTACTTCAGAGAGGTGTTTTCCTTTAACGTTTCTAGAGTCAGGTGCAAGAGAAACCCTTGACTCTCTTCTGTATGACTAGGTCCTGGTGGTAAACCTTCATCAAAAACATGGTAAAGTAAAATAGCAGGAACTTTACCTGTCCTCCTGGTGAAGGTAAGGAGTTTTTTGTTAAGAGGTTTGATTTCTGAATGACAGGTAACTGTGTCAGGCATGAGTTGGGGGAATGTAATACTTGGTGTTGAGATAAAACTGCGGAAATCCTGTTTGTAAAACTGGCCAGCTGAAGATCAAATGACAAAGAAAACGGAGTAAGTAATATACATAGGAGGACTTTTAGAGGGTTCTGAGTCTCAAAATCATAATTCAAGAGTATTGGAGTGGAAAATGTTGCAAATAACTTTTATGACTTTGGCAAAAATATGTCATATAACACCACTTTCCTAATTTTGTTGGGATAATGACAGGTTAATAAAAAAGTAAAAGGAGACTATAAATAAGTAAGTAAATAAATAAATAAATGAATAAAATTAACCAAGTAAATAACTAAGTATGGTAAAGTAAGGACCAACATGTTATGAAATGGCAGAGTAGGTGTACATCTGGAACTGGAAACTCAGACACTATTTACTATATGTATGCACATTTTGTTCTCCTTTACTCTGGTCAGGTTATATGCATTTAAGTTCATTTATAGTGATGTTTAAAAAAAAAAATTAATTACTGGTCTTCACAGTAAGGATGAATGAGTTATTAACTGTTCTGAGATATTATAGGAGATGTACTTAGGATCCGGGATCTGTCCAGTCCTCTGGGATTTAGATGGAGGATCTCATTAGGTTCAGAGTCACTGCAGTAAGTCCAGAAATATACAGATGCTAAACAAAATGCAAAATCTTAAGTATTGTTTGCAGTTAATTAAAATGCTATTTTTGTTTGTTCTACCTCCCTCTGGCATCTTCAAGTCCTAATTAATTCTTAGCTGTGGGTGGTGGGATTAGGATTGGCAGCAAAACACACCTCAAACAGCCCACCAGCACCATAGGGCTGTACGTGCAGAAGTTCTGCCGAAGCAAAGATCACATTCTTGAGAAGTTAGATAAAGGTTGCTATTGTTCTTGCCGCCAAGATTATTTTTATCGCATTGTCAACATAGTTGTTAATGTACAAACATGCAGGTGAGATACAGAACACATGAAACTCATAAAAAAGGTGGAGATGTTGTACGCACGTGCAATTAGAGCACTGGAGATGAGATGTACATAAAAATGCTGAAGGGGAGCATGTGTTCGCTTGACAGATTAAGGAGCTGGCTGGCACTGCTCCTTGTGGTGAACTGCTCGGTGACATTTATGGCACTGATAAATAAAATTAGTGAGCAAATATCATTAATTGATGTAGTTCAAGGAGTGGCTGTTTGGCATGTTTCTATGGAGGTGGTAATTCAAGTGCATAACCAGAGCAACAGTGAGGGATTTTGAGTTTTGTTGGTTTTTTTTTTTCTTTTTCTATAATGTTCCAGTTGTTTCAGAGTACAATGAGATTTTTTGGCTTAGAAGTACTGCTGTAATTGGTTTCTGGGACTTTCTTGATTTGACCTAATTGGACATTTTGAAAGGTTGCCAAAGTACGGGGTAGGATTTTGCCAGTTTTCCATCAATGATTAATAAAGCTCATTTGGAGGATCAGTTAGAGTTTCAAAAATATTTTGCACCAGAATTATTATAAAAGCAATGAATTCTCTTTTATTAATGGACATTTTTGATGTCGAATGATGAAAAACAGTGCTACAGTGAGCAGTAAATGTACTTTTTTCGGAGAGGATTACCTCCCTTCAGGTTATTATTATATTATTTCAGGAATTTTATAATCAGGGTGGGAAAGCACTTTAATTCTGGTTTGTAGTGATACTTTTGGCAAAATTCAAATTGTTGTTTTTAAAAAATTATTAGACTATTAAAAAGTGGTTTAAACAGGTAAGATTTCCTGAAAAATTTATTTCCTTTTCACAGTGCTTGAAGTTAAGAAGCAGCTTTCTAAAGGTCTTTAGAAAGAATAAGTAACTGCTAACTGCTCTTGGTGTGTCTGAAGACCTAGTGAATTTAAAGAAATGAAGTGATATGTTTGGAGGAAGTAAGAGCAAGTAGTGTATGCCATCATCAGTTTCTAATCATCCCAGCTCCTCCCCAAGTTCTTGTTTTCATAAAGATAATTTAAAAACAACATGCAAGTGGTTCAGCCTGTCTCTGTGCATTTATAATTTGTTTATTTCCCTGGTACACAAGTATAGATGTGGATTGTTTTTTCTACAGTCAGAGGACTGACTAGGGTGGATAAGTTAACAAGCAGGAGGTTCCTGCATGTTGGAATTAGCAACTTATCTGTCTCATCCATTTCTTGTTTGTTCATGTTTTGCTCATTCAGTTGTATCCTAAAGAAATGAGATACCCAGCTATTACGGTAATGCCAGTTTCTAATTTGTTCCAGGAGTTCATAGCCGTGGGTCTAAGCGCATCAGGAAGGACCTGTAGGTGTTTCCACACTACTTGTTATTGCATTTGGGTCATAAGTAAGTTTTTAATCTTAATGTTATTGGGTTTCAGCTGACCGGGTATCTAAAAAAAGTGTAGCACTGCTATGCTATGCTATGCTATGCATAGTTATGCCATGAGTTGCTATACTTACTCTTTATAAGTCAAGCAAGAGCTTTTACTGAGGCACTTCCCTCTGTAAAGCTTTATGCACACCAGGTAACACTGCCAGTCTGCTGCAGTGCTTGAAGGTCACTTGAAAAACCAGAGTTTTGATTAAAGTAGGACTCGTCTTCCTCCTTCTTCTTTCCTACAGGGAGATTTTTCAAGCCGGCCTCCAAAGCACCTTCTGGGATTCCTGACAGATCGGGTTTTCTAGGGGAAGGAACTGTTTCTTTTGCAGACACTATTAGCATAAATATCACAACATGAAGCCCATAATCACACTCAGAGGACACTTTCCTCTTGTATGTCAGGCAAATTGAGTTTAATTTGGCATTTACTGAAATATGACAGTTGAAAATCTACCAGCACTACATTTTACACTGATCAGGTATATATACGACATTATGTGCTACACTTGGGGCAAAAAATGGCAACCCATTCTGAACTAATAGATTTATAGTGCTATCCATTAGAGCATTTCCACTAGCACCAGGGTAATATTTCTGTTCCTGTTCTCTCAAGAGAATTTACAAACCAAAATACTTCCATGAAAACTCTATGCATATCTCCAAAATCTTCCAGAAATTCAGCTATGAATGGATTCAGGATGAAGATGGTAAAATGATCTCGTTTGTTGCATGTATTAGGCCTGCTAAAATAAAGCTTAGCAAAATACTGCTTAAGCAAGAGTGGAGGATGAATGGGAAGATTATAGAGCATTATTTTACATGTTTTTACTTACTGAAAAGAGTAGATGACCTCATCTTCTCCAGACTAGAGATAGCAAGCTTCTACCTTCTATTCTGAACTTAGTAGAAAGGTGGAATCTCAATTCATAGATTTTATTTTTAGTCTAAGGTGGAGGTTGCTTCCCAGCATGTCTGTGTTTCTTGCTCTCTTTTCCACAGTAATGATTGCTTATGAAGTTGATTTAGAATAGGGTGAGCTGCACGATCCCACAATTAATACACCCACCCACCTGGTGATTGAGCTCCATATGGTCTTGGATTAGGAAAGAGAGAACTTGCAAAGCTCTTGCTTCTGTCATGCCTCCAAAATCAAGACTCTCCAGCGTGTTTTAGCTTTGCCTCAGAGTATCCCAGTTATAATTATTCCAACTGAAAGAGCGTTTCCAAGCCCTCGTCTTTTAACTGAAACCACTCACCGTGGTTTAGGACAAGGCATCTGGTTTCAATAGGACCTCTACACATCTTCCCACTCCACCTTCTCTCCCAGCTATATTCACTCTTCATTTGATTCTTTTCAAAAGAGATGTCTCTTGTCCACTGCTGAAAGCAAACTGTGTTGCTAGCCTTTGGTGCTGCCACAACCACTTCAAACTAGAGGCTTTTCTGCAGGCCAGTTAAACGCTATTTCTTCTTTCCTGATGGGTTGTTCCTTACTGGGGTGCTCCTTGACCATCCCATTTGGTATGAAGGAAAAGCTACAGATCTCAGCTACTGAAGCCTGTCATTTGTCATCTCCTTTTTGCATTAATAAATTAATGTGAAGTTGCTTCTGATATGTATTTTTGTAAAGTCCAAACTAGGTCCACTGTCATGAAATTTGGATCCATGACTCATTAAAAAAATCATCACAGATGGCACAGAACAAGAATGGTCATGATGATCTATTTAGAGAATAAGGAAAATAAACTACTGGTTTTGCTTACTCCAGTAGCCCATCTAGTTCAGTTGCCCTTGGCTGATGAGTACAGGATGCTTGCAGAAAGACTGGAAGAAATAGAACAAGTGTAGGATTTCCTAACTTCTGGAAGTCAGAGGATATGGGAATTTCCTAAACCAGAAATTTCACTGGATTGCATCATCATGTTTATTGGCCATTGATGGACTTGTCGACCATAAATTGTCTGATCTGTTTTGAACTTTCTTGAACCTCCACATCATCTTCTGATAACAGTCCAAATAGCCTTTTTTAGTAAAATAGTTTTGCAATAAAAAGAAGAACATACACAAATTCCTGTTTAGTCTGGAAGCTGGCTTCTTCTAGGAGAGCTGAGACCTGTTTTTCCCAATACTTTCTTGCTACAATTTAGAAACACAGATCTTAAAAATAATTTTTGATAATAATTTAATCTTACTGTTTTCTTTCAGTTCAGATTTTTTTGCCTGTGTTCATTTGCCTTTGTGGACTGAGCACTAATTTCCTGTGTCATGTGCAACCCTGCATAACTTGAAAAAAACTCCCTGCTGTGTTTTTTCATGACAGATCAAAAATGGCTATGAACTGTGCGTTGGAGGTTAGAATATGACTCCAGATTTGTTTCTCTCTCTTTTGCTTTCCTTCTTGTTATTTATTTTTCTTTCCTATTTGTCTCAATTTTCATTCATTTTCTCTTCTGTTCTCACCCATCCACTCTGATTCCACTTGAATTCTGGTGGTAGGATGGAATTGGATCTCTGTACAAAAGCAAAGTATTATTAAATCAGGTTATTTTTATATTCCCCAGAAATCTTGAAGCAGACATATATTACACTGTATTGGAAAATCGAAAATGAGGAGGAAAAGGAACAGTACATAGTACTACTGGTTTATTTTCCTTTTTGTTTTTCTCCAGGAAATTAATATTAGCCCCAGACAAAGACTAGAGAATGTTGGCCAAATACCTTCAGTTAACGCCAAAATGTTTTCAAGGGTTTCATGGCATTTAGAGAAGACTGGCCTCAGCTAGCATTAATAATAAATGGAAAATAATCTAGAGTCATTGCAGTCGCATACTGTCCATCAGTTTTGTTGTGCATACAAGCACTGCTTATCCATCGTTTAAAGCGGGACTCACACAGGATGCTTTCCTGCTGTGCTGACTCACTCCTGGTTGTCTAAAAATGAAAAGGGGCATGTATGCTTGCTGATTTTCACATTCTTTTTAACATTTTAAAGACAAAATGTTTTGGATTCTCTTTGTCTGCCAAAAGGTGAAGTATTCATTTAATCAGCAGACTGGAGTAATTTTTAAACTGCTGCTTTACCATGATTGTTTTCATCTTTAATCACCGTGTCCTATGCACTGTAGTACTCAGGAAGTAAGAGGCCTTGGGAAATTGCAAATAAAACCCGGATGTCTTGTAAGACCCTCCTTCAAAAAGTGATTAGAGGGTCCCCTGTTCACCAGATAATGTGTGCTAGGTGGTCAAGTGATTCAGCTAAGCTCATGTTTCATTGCCTGTGCTCTCTGCCTGCTTGTGTACAAACAAATGAAAAATGGAACAGGTGAGGTATGTAGTACTGAGAGAAACATGAAGTCATGTGTATTAGAGCTGATGTGCCAAGCAACCACTCTGAAATCTAAGTTCTGTAGGGCAAAACAAACCAACCAGTAACAAGGAAATCTGGCAGCTGGTGTCAGGTGCACGATGTCCATTACCATTAGAGAGCCCAAAGAAGCTAAAGCCTGTCCAGCCCTGAAGTGTGAAAGCCAGACAAAAATTACTTTGGAGGAAAAGTAAATTGAGAGCAATAAAGGATAAAAAGCTGAAATCCACCAAGGTACCAAGTTAAGTTGTTGTGTTAAAATGCAAAAAAAGAATACAGTTTCATTGACAAGAGCCTTATGTCCTGAAAGGTGTTTAGATTCTTTTCCAGCTCATCTCGGAGCTGGATCGCATCCTAGGCACTCCTGCTCCAGCTATCAGGTAATTGATGAGGTCAGCATTAGGTTGCTTTTTGATTGAAGGGTACTTTCTGACTCCTGCATTTGTGAACAAAGTCATGGGCTGTGCATAACTGATGCAGTAGGAAACAGTGCCTGTACACAACCTGAACTTTGCTTCTCAGAGAGGAGGAAAATGCTGTCATTACTGTCCTGGTACAAACTATGTGCTGCCTCCCTCTGCTCCTCCCTCCCTCTTTAGTGCCTGCTCCAGGTCAGGCAGCACAGATACTGCCCTGGTTTCAGAGGCTCTTTGACATGTCCTCTTCCATGGTACTGAACCCTCATTTCACAGCTGCTAAGAAAAGCATTTATGTGAATGCATGGTAGTCACAGCAGATCCCTGGAACTCAAAGAGCGCAACAGGACCATCCTTTCTTTTTCCCTGACAGGAGTAGTGTTTCAGGCACTGGGATGGGCATTGATAGTGAAAGTTGCAGAGGGTTTGGGGTCCTGAATTTCCCAAATCTGGGGACTTACAGTTCATATGCAAGTATCATCTTCTGCCTAAACAGATGGAAGGGAAACTGTGGTCATGTGAGGACCCAGGAGCATCTGTCCTCATGCAAAATAAGTGGCTAGAGGAACACTTTGGGATACTTTGACTTATCTATTCCAAAAGATGCAGGGAATTGGCATCAG
Organism: Catharus ustulatus; assembly: GCF_009819885.2. NCBI lineage: Eukaryota > Metazoa > Chordata > Aves > Passeriformes > Turdidae > Catharus > Catharus ustulatus. Next base: position 40,087,336 of record NC_046221.1, on the reverse strand, counting down.
AATACAGGAGGAAGCCATGCCTCTACAGTATCCACAAATATTTGCTGTTGCCATCAGTGAATGGTGTTCTGTGTCGGTGTCATTCGATGGGGATGATGACACATTTTGAGGCTTCCATTCTCACCATCACATGGCTTTGTGTCCCTGCATTTTAGTCATTTCAGAGCAGTGCATCACCACCCCACTGGCTCATGCTGTGCTCTGTGTTTAGCAGCACATATCTATGACACAGGGAGTGAAGAATGAAGTCTAACTCAAGTCCTTAGCTAACCCATAAGTGAGGGATTAACTGCCTACTGCAATCTTTTACAAAGTATTAATCACTTAACATTATTTTCATTTTTTCAAAAAGTCTTTTGCTGCCTTAGTATGTCAGCACACAACTGGGTCTGAAATCATGGTGTTTGAGCGACTGCTGATACATTAGATGGCCACTGCTGTTGTTAACCTGACAAGGAACCTGTTGTGTTACTTTCTGGGTGAATGAAAGTACATGTGGATGGGCTACAGCTATCAAGGTTTGCTCTTGCTTTACAAACCTGTCTTCCTGGCTGTGGCAGAGTTAAAAAAATAATTACAAGTTTTTCAAAGGATCACCCACATACACATGGTATGAGAGCTCTTTTCTTTGTTGGTTTCATTTTATTTGTACATGACTCACTCTTGGCAAACTGAGTGAGCCTCATGAGCCTGTAAAAATTCTGTTTGGATTAAATGATTTGCATTAAATGATTTATAACTGCAAGATGGCTTTAATATTCCTGTAATTCCTTAAGGAAAAACAAACTGATCTTACTCTTTCAAGTAGCTATTGCTTTCACGCCTGTTTCTTCAGACGCCATCTTACTTGCTCAAGCTGATAGCTGTTAATGAGACTCTGGGTACTTCTTCCTTGCTTTCCTGGCCTCATGAATTAGAGATGGGTAGTGGGGATGTACTGTCATCTTTTTCTGAAAACATTCTTCTGAGCGTGACTGAGGGCCAGGAAACCTACAGCCTCCCAGACCTGCTTGCCTTGCTAGGAGCAAGGAGCAGCATTTGTGCTGGCCTGAGGTGCGGTGATCATGTTTCTGAGACCCAATTTACCCCGGTTTTGTAACCCAGAGGCCCATCAGTCTTCATTTTCCTGTCAGAGCTGGTGTGCTGGTTACAGCCACTTCATTCCTGCCGACTCCTGCATGGATCAGCTGTCAGCAGGGCAGCTGGGCTATCCTTACAACCTGACCCCTTGGTTCCCCAAGCTCAGAGATGTGGGGGCAGGGGGAGAGCCCTCACTGGGCATCCCTGCAGAGAGGGGACCGCCAGCTGCCAGCCGCCACCGAGGCTGCCCGTACCCTTGGGACAGAGGCCTCGCAGCAGGGTGTGCCTGTCAAAGCCCATGGGAAAAGCATGCGAGTCAACAGCGGGACAGCCCAGCCGGATGCAGGACGTGCCATCAACAAGCCCTTTAACTTTGTGTTTGCGCACAGCCGCGGCTGCCCTGGCTGCCCCACTCCAGAGGCTGAGGCGCGGCACAGTTGTTAGCGGAGCCGCTGCCTTCGGACTCAGACCACGGGGAATCCTCCTCCCCTCCCGCGCCCGCGTCCCTCTGACAGAACGACCCGCGGGATTTTAACATCCGAAGCAGAGAAGCGCCGCGGTCCCTCGCCGCCCGCAGCCGCCGGCCGTGCCGCACCGCTCCCTCCGCCCGACCCCCGGGGCGAAGCGGTCACCGGCGGCGCCCCGGGGCCCGCCCTGCCGGGCACCGCCCGCGGGGCCGCGGCGCAGCCGGGGGGATCCCGGCCCCAGCGGCGCTACAAGTGGCCGCCGGGGGCGGTTTCGGCTCCGGCTCCGCCGCGGTTTCCCTCCGCCCCGCGCCCGCCTACCGGCGACCCTCTCCGCGGCGCGGAGGGGCCGCGGGGCGCGTTGCGTAACGCGGCGCTGGGCTCCGCTCCGCCGCGCGTCGCTCGGGGAGGCGCGGCGAGGCGAGGCGGGTCGGGTCGCGGCGGCCGGAGGTGAGCGGTGGCGGCAGCGGGGCGGGCGGGGCCGGGCCGGGCCGGGCCGGGGGGGCGCAGCGCGGCGCGGCGTGTGCGCGGCCCCGCGGGAGGCGGCGGCGCAGGCGGGGGGAATCCAGGTCACGTCCGCAGCCAGACGGCGGCTGGCGGGAGGGACGCGGCCAGAGGCACCGCACCGCACCGCACCAGGCGGGCGGCGAGCGGCGCGGGGCAGGCGCGCCACTGCGCTCCGCCGGTAAGTGCCGCGAGTCGCCCGGGCGGGCAGCGCGCCCGACCGCGGGCATGGGCGAGTAGGGGGTGCCGGCTCCGCAGGTTGGCGTCCCGGAGCGCCCGCGGGGAACTGTGGGGCGAGCGCGGCAGAGCCGAGCCGCGCTCCCCGCCGCTCACTATATTTAGCCGTCAGCGATGGGGAGCGCGGCGCGCAGACGCTGGCGGGGACGGAGCTCCGCCGGCCCGTCGGGGCGCCGCCCGCAGCAGCAGCGGCAGCATCCGGGGGCGGCGGGGGGCGAGCGGCGGCGCGGCCCGGCGGGGAGGGCAGGGACGGAGCCGCGGCACCGCCGGTATTCATCACCGGGGGCAGCGGCGGCGTGCGCGGCTGCCGGCGCTTCCTGATTTATTTATGTTTGCAGCATAGGTGGTATTTCCCCGTTAAGAGTTTGTCCATTGAAGTTTTCTAATTGACTTTCTAAAGCGGCGGCGACAGCAGCGACAGCAACTACAGAAATCCGCGAAGTAAAAAAGCCAAATGTGTTAATTGTTAACTAAATATAGACGAGGAAAGCTGTAGTGGGTGGATTGATCAGGCAGCGTACGAGTAAAAAGGAAAAAGGCAAAACTGTCCATGAAGCCAGGTGCCGGTAGGAAGGAAGCATCGCACCTGTTCTGGTGAGTGGTAGGAGCCCCATAGCCCCGTGGTGCCCCGAAACCTTGCACGTCCTCCTGTGATCCGGATGGGGGAACGCGAAACACAGGTTAAAAATGCTGTAATAAATACCAGGTCTGACCAGGAAGGCAAACGGGACGTTTTTTTTCTACAGTGTAAACCGTGTTGCCTTTAGTATTTTAACTTAACACAAAATTCGTGCATTCCAACTGAGCCATCTGCTAGTTATAGTAACATATTTAGAGTTTATTTACAAAACTTAGTCTGTCGTAAATATATGCTTGCATAATTGATAGACTGGATATTTTTATAAAAAATGGTTTGTTTTCCTTTTGCAGTTCAGTATTACTTGTGTGTTGAGACAATTTTCTAGATTTTATGGTCCCTGTTTTCTGTTCTGAATAAACATTTGAGAAGAAAAACCAAAACAACAGAGCAAAGGGTTTGCTCTTTTAAAAGAAATTTCTGTAATAACAAGGTAATTTTCAGGAGACTTTGCCAAATAATCAATGCAGTTGCACTGGTTAGTTGTATTGCCTCACAGAGAGGCTTGAGTTCTCTCCCTTACTTTGAACTCTAAATAGCACAGCTCTATGAATGTATAGTCATTTTTAAAGAGAAGAAGCTGGAGTACATCACTGGAAAGTATAACCTTTCACTTTCTCATAGAACAGCTGTTTAAGGCACAATAACAGCAAAAGTTTTGTGAAACTGTGTATGCTGACTTCCTGCCTGACAAGAATTTTTTTTGTTTTCAAATAACTGGCATGAAATCACCCTTCATATTAGTCCCAGGACCCTTAAATTAGTCTCAGCCTTCTTCCAGTTTATTTGAATTGGTGACCTTTGGATGAGCTGGTGTGTTCCATTGTTACTTGCTAATGATGGAATAATCTGGTCCTGACGTACCAGTTGTGAAACCAAGGGAGCTGCTGCTGGATGGAAATTCAAATGTATTATGGCTCCATGTTGGAAAAGACAGGATTTAGCTGTGGTTTTCATCTGCTTTTAACTCCATGTACTCTGGTTTCCAGAACTAAAAGGACTCAAACCAAAGTCTGTTAGAGTTGATGGAAAATCTGCCATTGATTTTTACTGGTTTTGGATAAAGTCTCGAGCTGGTGTTGAATACATCATGGCTACTCCAAATTGTTCAGTCCTTTTGAAATTCTTTGCATATCCAAGTCATTATGTAAAGTCAATTTTTTTGTGTGCTGCCTTTGTGAGAATGTTCTTTTGCTTAGTAGAAAGTGGTGGTATTTTTATTCACTCTCTTACATACTACAGCATTAATTTTATTATCTGATCATTTCCTATTATGTGAAGATGACACAGGTGATTTTGGAAAAAGTGAAAGTGCTTTTACTGAAGGCTGCTTACACTGAGGACAGGTTTCTTCAAGTATTTTTCAAACAACTTGCAGTAGTGGGACATCTGAAATTGTAAGACATGCTGTCTCTAATGTCCGTGTTGTACTTCCCTTGCCCAGTATATGGTTGTTTGCTGCCTTTTGTTTGTTTGGGTTTTTTTATTACAAATGTGAAGGGGAGAAAATTAATGTTAACGATAACAGATACTTGTGTTCTGTGAAGAAGCTTGCAGAATAACACATACCTGTGGTAGGCATATATCCTCTCCCTGCTGTTGATGATGAGCAGGAGTTTTCCTCTTGGCTATATGTAAAAACCCAGCCAAGAGAAAGTAGGGAGGAGAAGGATTGCTAAACTTAAATCATGGAAGTTTGTCAGAGTTTGTCTAGTGTAGCCTGTCTTGAAATTTGATTCCATTTGGAAGGGAGTCAAGGGATGAAACCTCAAAAAAAACCCACCTGATTTGAGGCAGGACGTCCTCCAGCAAGAATCTCATTTACCACCGGAAGGGTGAGACGTGGAATTTTGGCTCCTTGAAAAAGGAAATTCTGGAGCTCATTATCTCTCCATCATATTCTGGTTTACTGATTTGGGGTTTGCTTGTTACTAAAAGTTGAAGAAGGCGAAATAGGCATGCATGTGAGAGAAGCTCAGGTAAATAGGCTGAAATGAGGGAATGCAGGAGAAGCACCATTACTGTGAGCCCTCATGCCTTGGATTTCCTTCTAGGGTTTGGAAAGTGTTAATTTTCCCAGCCAAACTGATTTGCTCTTAAATGAGGGATGGCTGTCATGGCAGAAAGCAGAGCTGTAATGCAAGGTGCAGGGTAGCAGTGCAGAGCTACATCTTTTCTCTGTCTTGTCCTTTTTCCCATGGGATTTCCAAAACACCTGAGAATCTTGCCTCTGGAGGAAAGGTGGAGATAGTGCTGGGGCACTCTCCACCTGTCTGCAGGGACTGAGGCAGCACATCCATGCCACAGGTTTGCAGAGATTATGGCCAGGATCTAAATGTGTGAATTCTCTGTCAGAAAGGGTCAGAGGATCTATCAGGAAGGATTTTCCTAATATTTCCACAGTTTGTCTTGGTTCCCTTCTTTCCAAATACCAGAAATTGTTATGTATGTAGTCCTAGATTCTCTCCTGCATGGCCCCACTTAAGTTAATAAATAAAAGCTGTTCAGTAGCTCTTCAGGTGTATGACAGCAGAATTCTGCCAAGTCACCAAGGTGCTTTCCTTCTATCTGCTTAACTGAAGGAAGGCCTCTGGGTGGCATTCCTCCTAGTCCAGGGAACTCCTTGGCTTAATTTAGCCCATCAAAAAAGTTAGCAGAATAATTCACATGGCCACTAGTGTGACAGTACTGCTGCTGGCATTTTTTAAACTTTTCATTAATGGTGCAGTGGAGAAATAATCTCCCTTCTTAGGGATGAGCTAGGATTTTATTGTACAGGGATAACTAAACAAACAATGCATGTGTTATGAGAACCTTCGTCATTAAAATCAAGGGCAGACTATAAATTTCTGTGTAAAGATTAAAGAATTGTATTCCTTTAATTCTGTGTTATTCCATCAGTTGTATGTGGTCCAAGAGGACATTTTGAATAAAGTAATTGAGTCTTGCATAAGTTGTTTCTCTCATTTAATTCACAACACGTGAATGAGGTTGTTTCCATTATTCATCACAACTACTTAATTTAAATATGGTCATGGCAGGGGGACAATGCAAGTAAAAAGGCTGGTTGGAAAAGTTGTTTCTGTTGTTAATATTTTCAGTGTATGGTTACACTGCCAAAGTGCATTTAAGCCTGCAACTAGAGAAGAGTAAATTGAAAGCAAGTAAAATTTTTTTTACTTTTTAATTTTTTTTTTAAATACAGAAGTTAACTTCAGTATTCCATTTTGAATGCTTTTGGTCATAAAAATTCTCATTTTACTCTAACCCATCTTAGCTTATTAGAAATTAAGTACCTGTGAAACTAGTGAACTAATGAAAGAATAAAGAATTAAACCACAGTTTAAAAAATACTTTATATCCTCAAGTGTCTTAAATATAGAGAAGCTGCAATAATTTTTACTGATGAACTAAAAGGGCAAATACTCTTATAATTAGATTATGCGCATGAAAGCAGTGTGATCATTCTAGACTACAGAACTGTTCTGTGTCCTCTGGTGAACCTAACCCAATAAATTAGGGTTCTGTTTTTCCATTGGAAGAAATAAAAGGACTAATTGTCAAGCTGCCTAACAGTAAGGTAGAAAACAGAACAGGAAGATCAATCATCAAGTGAATTTAGAGTCAAACCAAATGTAAGTCTTTCTTCTACTGGGTGGAGTGAAGTTGGTACATGTAGAACCAAGTCACTTGTATGTTTGCATACACAATGATTACTGTTTTATCTTGGGCAGAAGTTCCTTCTGCTCACCTGCTAATTTTTTTTGCCTGTTTTGATGCTGATGTTTGAGTATGTCTTGAATACTCCATGGGAGTTGGTTGGCATGAACTGCATGCCATGGATACAGCACCAGTGTTGCTTGACAGTGAGATGTGCTTTGCAACAGCTGTGGTGTAGGAAAATAAAGGAGCTCTTTGAAGACAATTAGAAGTATCTGTCGACTACTGAAGTAGTTGGATCCTTGAACAATTGCTCACTAACTGATACCTTAGTGACATACATATGGATGAACCATTTTCAAAACATTCACTGGAAAAATATACTTCTGTGGGTAAGAAGAGCTGTTTTCATCACCACTGCAAGTTGGCTTCCTTGAGTTGTGTGTCATGTGTGCTGTCAATATCTACATCTGTACAAGGCTCTTGAACTATGGGCCCTTTCCTTTCTTATGTTTCCATTTGTAGACCTTCACTTCTTTCTTCCGCTGACTTGGTCTTGCACCTTGGGCCCCTTTAGATTCCTGTTATCTCCACACCTCCCACTCATGATTTTGCGTTGTTTCTCTTGATTTTGCTATGCCAGCTCCTTGCCATTTGCTCCAGCTCAGCTGTTCTTCAACAGGTATGGAGTACTGCTGCTGCTTCTTTGTTTCCTACCTGTGGAAAGAATGAGCACTAATAAATTGAAGCTATTTCTTTCGCATTGTTTTTTTTTCTCTGGCTTTTAGCACAAAATCATTCCTGGTCCATTTGCCTACCTTCTTGCAACTTTTGACGTGTAGGAGTGCCTTCATGTGACTTTATGCTGTTTTCTAGCTTTACATTAAAATAGTTTTATTCCCATGATTTATTAACTTGTCACTGGCTCTGTTTTATTTTAATATTTCATACATGTTTTAAAAAAATGTGGCATGTTTGTATACTAGGTGCTTCAAAGTATAATTATGAGCAATATCATTTATGTGTAAGACTTAACATAACTCTGTTCCTCCCTTCAGGAAATTGAAGGGTTTATCTTGAGCCTTCTTTTATAAGTTAGGTGTCTTACTTTCCATACTGCATTTTTTCTCATTAAAAAAAGATAAGGTGAAATGCATTATCCAGTTAGATAAATAGGGAAAAAGTCTATACAGAGTTGTAGCCATGTAATTCTAGAATATACATGACCATGCAGATATACACTAAAAGAATATTCCCTCGCAGAGTATTTGTGACAAAATTAATTTTTAAAGGAAAATAATTACTTCAATTAAATATTAAAGTATAATTTTAGTTCTAAAAATACGGAGAAAATTGTGCCAGGAACATAGAGTACTTCCTATGTAATGCTGAACTGCATGTAATTTGTGTTGTGCTTGATTCACTGATGTGACTTACTGAAGTGATTTAGTTTATCGAAATTCTCTATGTGACCAGAATAAAACAGCTTGGGCCAGAGAACTTGGATCAGCTATTTAACTGTGGAAGTTGCTGATTATTAAGGTTAAAGAAAGGAGAAATACCGAAATTATGGTTTGATATGCAGCCTTAATTCAGGTGTCATTGAATATATGCAGGTAAACTGAGGTTTAAAGTCTGTGTACGATATTGCTTCACTTTTCAGGGTGTTTAGCCCTGTGTAATAATTCTCATCCTTGAAAACTACACTTCCTCTTAACTTTATTTGAAACCAAGAAACTTGGGATCAGATGACGGGGAATGCAGGTGATTATGCAGAACATTGCGAGCATGTGGTCCTTGGTGTTATACATGTGTAACAGTAATTTTTCACTGGTTGTGAATTTTGAGTTGAAAGTTACCTCTGCACCATGAAGGTATCTAACCTGATTACCCAACTTTGTATTTAATTGTTGCAAACTGTTTAGCTCTCTTTGTTTCTCTTGCCTGACCTATTTTTCCTGCCCCCAGTCCCATACCTCAGACACCTCACACTTTTCTCCTTTGTCAGAAATGGGAGAGAGATGCGAGAAGCATTTCATTTTTCTGAGGAGTCTTATGCATGGAGATAGCATCCTTGACCTTCTTTCCCCTTAGAACGTCCTTTCAGTTGCTCCAGTTCTGAATTTGGCTGATGTTGAAGGCAACTGCCATGCACCTGGTTCTTTCTTACAGGGTCGTCTTGCTGCCAGAAGGGATAAGCCAATGACAGGAGTCACACTTGCCATTGTGTGACCTGTGTTTTGCCTTCTTGACTTTTTGTATTACTGAGTATTGAGTTTTTTGGGGTTGGTTTTTTTTTAGTCCTCTGTCCCACTGCCATTTGGCATGTCCCTCCCTGGCTCCCCTACCTTGCAGTTCTGTTGGCTGTGTATGGGAGCACTGACATGTGCTGTGAGACTTGGACAAAAATGGTGATAGCCTCTGTAACCTCCAAAATGCATGGAGACTTCTTTCCTGCTGAGTAGGTTGTTGCACAAGATACCATCTTGATGGCAGCTGTCTTCATTTGCATTGAACTCTGGGAGAACCCAGAGACTGCTCTGATACTCAGGCCTCCTAGGAAGCCTGTTTGCTTTCATCCTCTGCCCAGGGAAGATGAATCTCACCCGCTGCCACTCTCACGGCAGGATGGGGGGAATGCGCTTGCAGCCATTCTGGCCATGACTTTCCAGTGGGTGGATGGTGGGAGTGTGTTTTGCAAGGCAGAAAGATCTTCTACTGTTATCTCTTCAAGAGACCTCATATCAAAGCACTCTGTTAGTTTTGGGAAGTGCTTTCTGTGCTTAGAGGTTAGGCACGAGTGGGAATAGTATGACCCGGGGAAAGGAAAGTGCTGGATTCTATAATTCCCCAGGCAGAAAGGGCTCTGGTCATACTGTTTTTACAGAGCAGTTGCCTGAGCTGACCATCCTCATCTCTCCATCCTACTTGCAGTGACATGGATAAGTCTCCTTGCTTTGGCTCTGCAGTGGCTTCTCTTCAGTGCCACTTTCCTTGCGAGGAAAGCCATATGTATATACAGTGTGCTGCCTTCTGTTTTCGGATGTCTTCACATGTTCTGAAATACATGATAGCTTGTAAATTCAAGAATCTGGATGAAACGTGTTTTTTTTTTTTTCCAGTACTACAAGAAATGTTTGTGAAGAACAAATAAACTTAGGCAAGCCCCTCTCCCGACTAGATTTTTATTTTCAGAGGGACAGCAGGATTCATCCTTGTCATAAGGTCCTTTCTTGCCAAGTTACAGGTTCTCTTCCGAGGAATAGAATTCAAGTAGTTGAAAGAAAAAGAATTTAAAATTTTGCCTATAGAAAAAAGCCCAACCCCAAACATTTCCTTTGCAAGATTCTTTGTACAGGTTGCCCAGAGACATTTTGACGTCTCCATCCTTGGAGATACTAAAATAAACAGGTGGACATGGTCCAGGGCAACCTGCTTCAGGCTACCCTACTTGGGTACTGGACAGTCTGCAGAGGTCCTCTCCATCCTCAGGCATTCCTTGAATGAAACTTTCTGAAAAGGTTTTGAAAGAGAATTGCAGTTCACTTTCATAGAGCTGAGCAAAATACAAAATAATTTAAGGTAGATTCATTCAATGGAAAGTATAGAGCACACTTTCAAATTAAGCTGGTCTTCCAGGCTTGCCCATAATAAATTTAGGAGACTAAAAAAAATTATTAATTTATACTTAATTCACAGAGCAAATCATATTGCTTCTGTCTACACAAACAACTGAAGCGTCTCTGTAACTTTAAAAGGGGCTCTAAATGCATTTTCCATGCACAGATCAGAGTTACGAGCTTACTTAAAACTTAGAAAGAGATTTCATGCTCTCACCTTTGCACATAAGAGGCCAATTCTCAGGATCATTGCCTTTGATCCCATAGAAAGAATCATAGGCTTAAAAAGGAGCCAGGATTTGCCTGCTGTTTAGTAGTAATTTTCTGATTATACTTTGTTCATAGGAATGTAAATGTAAAGAACCAAATTTACATGAGCAGACTACTGTGTGAACCTTGTCCTTCCCTCTCCCTCAACCTTTGCTGTCCAGTTTGGCTCCCAGAGCATTTTCAGAAGTCTCTTTCTAGGGTTACTTGTCTCTCTTGCAAGAAAACCAAGTTCTGAAAGCAAGAAAGTGGCAGAATTGCAGCCACAAAACCTGAACTTAAGCGATCTTCCCTCTCCCATTACTGCTTCACCTACTCATGAGGCAGCCCTGTGGGGACCAGTCTGGACACTGGCTGGCAGCCAGGTGTGTACCAGACACCTCTTTACCTTTGCTCATAGATAGAGCTCATCCACAAATGGCAGCTAGAAATTCATGCCTATAAGTTCACATTACTTTTATCTGTGTTTTACAGCAACAGTGCAGGCTACCTTTTTCCTGAAAAAGAAATTATTTCTTAGTATTTTTAACATACTTAATTTCCTCATTTTAGGACTAGCAGGAAGGTTTATCAGCAATTTATGGTGAAGATAGAAGGAAAAGGAGAATTGGACTGCTGACAGGATATCACTTGCTGGCTGCACAAACATAGTGTGCAATAAGACAAAAAGCTTGGACTCCCCTTTGTGAAGTTCAACTCCAAGCCAAATTAACTTAACCTCAGCCTCTTTTCAAAACGTGTCTGTATAAATATAGCTGTAGTCTATTTTGATGATCACAAGTCTGCAGCTGAATTAATTATCTGATGGTGCAAGGAAGATATGTAAAGGGAGACCTTTACCACTGAAACCCAGATTTACAAGATCAAATCTACACTCTGATTTTCTTTCCTAATGTTTTCTTGCTAAGTGTTTCCTTATACATCATGCCTAATCTTGTCAATATTTCTTTAGGTCTTGCTCCCTTAAATAGCTCTGGATGAGTGGAACATCCCATATATTTTCAAAGGTCTCCTGGAGTCAGTGAAAGCCATTTGTGTGAACGTGGTCAGCTGAAAGAGCAAAGGCATTGTGAGCACTGCACAGTTTTAAGACAGTCTGTGTTTGGGACATGGGAGTAGTATGGCATAACTCTGTTTGCTTTGGAAGGTAATCTAATCTAAAAGGGCTTGAAACAATTTGCAAATTAGGATTGTGGAAACCTCAATGTCGGTGTTTTTTTTTCTTTAGGGAAGAAATATTTAAACCCAAAAAGAGCATTAGGCAGGAAGAATTTGAGAGATTCAACCTGGCAGATGTTGCAAGGCATGTGATAGAATAGGACTGAGCTTTACCTATTGCTGTGTGAAGTTAAGATCTGCAATCTCTGTTAGGAGCTCCAGATTTCACAACACTTGGGTGATGGTGTAACAGGAAGAAGGGTGTGGGCAAAACTACAGAGCTACATATGAGTAATTCAAGACCTCACCTGTTTTCCCATATGGAGAGCAGGACAGAGTGGGGAAGGCAGATGGACAGATCAGAAGTTAGAGTTTAATCGCTTAACTTTTGCTGAGTTTATCTGTACTGAGGATAATCTTTGGGGATTCATGTTTGTTGCGTACTTTTTGCATTTTTTGGTGAATGCATTTTGAGTCAGAAAAAATGATATCTGGTGTAACACCTTTTATATTCTGTCTCAGCATAGCAAATCTGAGCTACTAAATTATAGCCAGCAGTTTTTGTGGTTCTATACTGGTAATTTACTTGGATGTGTTTTCTGCAGTGATGTTCCTAGTGGTGAACAAACTACCTTTTTAATAATATCAAAGGGGTGGAATTACTGCCTCATTTCCATGTGAAAAAGTCTCAGTGAGTGTTACAGACAGATGATGACCTCAAGTAGTGCCCCGAAGTGATATGTCAGAAAGAAAAAGCTATGATCCCAACAATGATTTTTGAAATTTGGTCAACATTATATATGTTTAATAAATGCACATCTTCCTGCAATGTTTGAAATTGAGGTCAGGACTCCAAAAAGAAACTTAATGAGATTGTCTTCAGTGGCTATTACAACTGGAGAATCGAGAAAGGCAAAAATAAAGGTAGGTGATACAAGCTTGCTGTTTTCCAAAGCTCAACAGTTTTGTGAGCAAAGTGATCTGCTTACAGGGTGTTTTTAACATGGAAGTAATTTTATCTACAGTGCTACATTTGGAATCAGTTTACCCAGCCATCTGCATCTGTGTATATGGCAAGTCTAATACCTTAATTTGGGGATTAAATTTATACCATGCTCTTCAGTGTTTTTCTTCAGACCCTTACCTTAGGTTTTGGTTTTGGTTTTTTTTGTTTTTCTTTTTCTGTTATAATGCGGAGTCTCATTGAATATTGTTGCATTTCTTATTTACTGATATCTTATGAAAAACTTGGTGAAAGTTTGGGAAAACTCAAGGCTCCTTATACTCCTATATGTCAGTTAGCCAGTGGTATTGATACTGAATGCAATTAATGCTCTTCCCTTTGTAATCCAAGCTAATGTCCTCTAATCAACATTATGTAATTCAACAAATAGAGCAAAACCTACTGAATTAAGATACTGTACTGTTCTACTATCTCTGGATGTGCAGCATAGCACGTATTTTTGTATCTTCTGAATATTTTGTAGATCGGTAGCTGAATTTCTGGGAGTAAATGCATTGTATTTTTGAGTTAATGAATTTCACTTTCTTTCAGCACTTCTGTTCAAGTTATGTTTCTGCTGAATTACACATTGTTAATTATGAATAATTTTATCTCTTTGGTTAACAGAAGAAATTGGGGCATTATTAGGGTGTTGGCCTTGCTGTTTCCATAACAGGTTGGCTGCTTTGATCTGGCTGTGTTGACAGTAAAATTGGGTCTTCTGCTTGGACGTGTAGAAGTATGTGTTTGGTTAGACCGTTATCAAATTGGAGCAAGTAACTACAATGGGTAAAGTGAAGACAAGCACAGTAATGATAAAAAAAAAAGAGAGAGAAAATTAAGCAACACAGGGTCACATAGAATGCTGTCACTTTGCTGATGTAATTTGTGGCTGTAAGCAGAGGTCATGGTGTCATGCTACAGCTATCCCAGCTCTTCTCAGTTTTATACCATTTTCCTGTAGCTCATACAAGCCTAGTCCTAGAACACCACATTACCTTTTGTGTACTGCTCCTTATTTATTCTTTTTTTCCTAACCAGAAGAGATTAAATGGGAAAGAATCCAGGCAGGATTTGGAAAAGTAATAGAGAGTGTGAAATGAGTATTAAACTAGAAAGTACTGCAAAGTGTCTGTATAAATCTGTCAGTGACCTTGTCTGTTGTATTGACTGAAAGTATTGGTAAAAGGTAACTGCAGAAAGTGAGGATTTTTAAAATTTTAAAAAGGGGATTTACTTACTCGACTTTGGTCAGTGTGTGATGGTATTACCACCCTGGAAGTGGTCGATAGGAATTAAGTTGTGTACAGCACCAGCAGCTGTGTATTATAGAATGATAAAACTTTGTTAGAATGGGGGGTAGGCAGCTACTGAAGTCGCCTCTTGTATGATCATTTTTGGTATCGGTGGCATGTCCTGGCTTTGTACACTAAATGCCTTTGACCTAATTTAATTCTAGTGTAACAACAATGAGAGTATGGGGCATTTACATCATGGAAAGGAGAAAGGAAAATACATTGAAGTATTTCCTTATTTAAGTATAATATTTTTCCTTACCTAAACATATGCAATAATATATTAAGCAAGATACAGGAAAAATAGGATTCGGTGGTATTTGCCTAAAGTAAGCATATGCAATCTTGTAAGTGCTGTGTGACATTTTAGATTTTTATTTAATTTACCCTTAAAGCTTCAGACTGGAATTTAAAGTGCCCTAAAGGAGTCTTTATTCTAGTTGAAGTGCTGTGATTGCACTGATCTTTTCATCCTTTTCTTTTTTTTTTTTTTTGGTAGTATTTTAAGGTTTTTGGATTGTCAAGGAAGAAGTGTCTCTCTTATTAGGAACGTTGGCAGCTAAAGCTACTCAGTGCCCATTCAGTGATCTTAACAATCACCAGTCAGCCAGAAAAGGAGGAGGACCTTGCAGAACTGCAGGTTATGTGCGACCCTAATTCAGAAGTGTGTCTGTAATTTAGAAAACTTGCAGGGCAGGTTGTGAGATCCATGCTGTGGTTTTGCCATCTCACTGGCTGGCTGGCTCTTCTCAACAAAAAATGCTGTTTAAAATGTTACAACAGCTTTTGTGAAATTGTGATTTTAAATCACATAATCTCAAAAAAATCTGTACCCTAAGAGTATGAAGATTATAGATTGGTCAAAGCACAAGAGATTGCATTTCTAGACAATGCCAGGAGAAGTACACGGGGAAGAAAGCCAGAATTACCAGCTTTTGTTCCTCTACTTGCTTGGTATCCCAACAGGACAGCACTCGCCAGAATGGGATGGTCATAGCTGGGTTTGAACAGAGGTATCATGGTAGAACTTCAGTGCTTTTTGGTGCAAAGAAATCTAATGGGACTCTTATCCTCATGAAATTTTCAAATATATCCCAACATCTTTTATGTAGCATGCCAAGTAAAGAGCATTAGTCCTAACATTTAGACAACATTCATTTCAACTGGATCTTTTTCTAATGCACCCATGTTCACAAAGAAAGATAGTTGGGTGCTTGGTTTTTCATGTATTCATGTAATTCCTTATTGTTCTTAATTTTAAATTATTGTTTTTAAGAATCCAGCTTGTTCTAGAATAGTCCTTACAAATAAACATTTTTGAAGATTAAATGAAAGGTCTCAGTTCCATAGAGTATGGTAGTTTATGGTCTTTAATTCCTGGCATTACTTCACAGCCACCACTCTCAGCTGCTGCAAAGTCATAAGGATCACTAGATTCCATTTAATTTGTCTTCTAAAACTGCTGATGAACTTCACAGGTGTCTGTGTGGCTCTGCAGAATGTCTGGGAGCAAACTGTTTTAGGCAAAATCCTTAGAGGTGAATAGTGGATGTAAGCCTATTTTTCATAATTTTCATTCTGTCACCATACCCCCCTGAGGAACTTTTGGAGCCTAGTGGTGGTTTTAGAAATGAATAAGATGCATATAGAAATAAGATGCATATGGAAATAGCAATAATGAAGGAGAGATTATTTTACCACTGTTGGTGATAGTCTGGAGACGAATATCCTGACGTTAAATTCCCAAAGTGCTATGAAGTCATATAATAAAAATGAGCAGTTTGTATCCCTATTATAATTATGGTGTTAAATTTGTGCTACTTTCTTACCTGAATTTCAATATGTTTGGTCTGAATTGTTTGTAAGGATGGAGTAGTAATCTATCAAAAATGACAAAATTGCCATGGTTGGTTTGTGTTGTGTTGTCCAAATAAAAATCCCTTTTCTTTTTGTGCCTGCATATATTTAAGACTGCATTTACTTATTTGTATGTTACCCATTTGTAAATAGTGCTTTGCAGTCATATGAAAAGAAATACAGTCTTTTCAAGATCTTCCAATATATTTGTATGTAATTATGGCCATTTTCTATAGCTTTTCTGTTTTTTAACACTTAATTAGGACAAATGCACCTAAGTGATTCAATTTTCGGTGCTGTCTGGTTACCCATGTTAAAAATTATTCTTTAACTCTGTGTGTTTGCTTTTTTGAGGATATCGTGACTCATTATTTACTCGTGGGTAATCATCTTTAGCAAACACAAAGTGCATCTTGTGGGAGCTAATACAGAGCTCTGTGTGTATCAGTTGGAAAGAGACCCTTCGATTCGAAAGTTCCTGCCAGCTGTCACCTCCTGAGCTAATATCACCTCATAATATAGAGCCAGTCACAGAATGCAGAAGTAATGTTTGTGTTTTGAGAAAGCTTGCAAATAAACCAGAACTCAGTAACATGTATGACTTCAGAGCTGCAGCAAAATGTATCTGGGCATATAATATACAGATTTCTGTTTTGTGTCTGGTATCTTACTGCGATGTTTAGTTAGTATTATATACATTTGCAATTAATGGAAGCAACAGAAAAATGGCATAAAATAGAATAACTTAATCTTGTCCTTTTTCCTGCTGTGGGAAGAAAATATACTTTGTATCTGTTACCAGTTCCTTTCCTTAACATGATATCCTAGGCTTAGATTTTGAATCATTCCCCGGCTGACTAAGTGATGACTCGCTCGTTTTGTCTCCTATTTATAAAAGAAGTGAAAAGATTTAGCTCATGAATTTTTCATACAGACTACAGATGTACTAGTTGGGGCCAAATGCTGTCCTCAGTTACAAGTCAGTGTCGCCGGTGAGCTGTCAATGGCAGTGCTGTGAATGCATTTCAGCGTAGTACTGAGACTTGAATGTTTTGTTTCTGGTGTGCATGTGGGGGTAAGAATTAAGGAGATGGTAGATAAACTGATTATAAAAATAGATAGGAAATAGAGGTTCATTTTCCAGTTCAACATGCTGCTGCCAGTACTGAAGCAAGAGTAAAACCATTACTCACTGCCCTGCGGGTGCTGCGCCCTGCAATGAATGAGCACCGTATTTTAAAATATCTAGTAACATTATGAAAAATTGAAGTCGAAGCAGAAGTTCAGATCTTAATTAGTGAAACTGCCTTTCCACCTTTGGTGCTGCCAGCCAGAAAAATTTGATTATATTGTAAACTTTCCCAAACGGACTTTGCCTTTTGCCTTCTTAGGAACTGCCTGTGAGACCAACAGCAAGGAAAGGTGTAGCACAGAAGGCAGCTTTATGTGCCTGGTTTCAGGCTGGTAATATCCCTCTGAAGTTTTACTGTATTCTTTCAACCTCCCTGTTTTTCTGTACTTTGAAGTTAAAAACTAAGTTAACCTTTGACCAAGAATTTCAAAATCACCTGGTAGAAAGCCGTTCCCTTTCTGCTGCCTGATAAATGAAAAACTCTCCTCTGCGTATAGAACTCAAAAAACTTCTGTAGAAAAAGATGTGAGGCTTTATTAATTCTGAATTGCAGTTTTTCTGGATAATTCTCTTTAGGAGGAGGCACCTCTTCCAAGTGTTTGAAGCTCTTCCTTCCTTTCGGATCTGGAGAATAGAATACTGAGCAAAAATAATTAGAGGGAAAATGTTAGCAGCACTGCCATGATGTGAAGACCTTACCTGCAGCTGGGGTCTGCCAGGTAAATGAGGATGGCTGTCAGCCTCACCAGCTCGACAGCTGATATAAAAGACACAAAGAAAGCTAAATGGAAATGCGCCCTTGCCATGTGGTTTTTTGTGCTGGAATGAGGAAAAAAATCTCTTTGTGCTGAGCATAAGGTTGTTTTTTCCCATTGCTTGTCTCATTCAGCGTCTGTTTTCTAGAAAAGGGCAGAGCATGGGCCATTTCTGGTTTCACAGCCCTCTCCAGCTAGTGGGTATAGGAAGTCTTCTCAACCCCTGTACTAAATTTCAATAGAAACTGAAGAGCACTGTCTGGTATAGGGTAGGTGGCATATTTCATATTTGAAATTCCAGTCACTGCTCCTTGCATGAGCATCTTGAGGTTTCTGAGTGAATCTGTTAGCAGTTTCATAAGATTACTGTTCTCTTGTAAGGTTTTTTCAAACTTTTTTTGTCCTGATCTTGTGTCTGGATGACTCTGCTCTGTCTGTTGGGAGGGTTTTGTGCCAGGGAAGAGCTGGGTGTTGGTACCCCCTGGGCGTGGCATCCCTGGGCGCTCTGTGAGCTGCCCTACATCCCCCTTGGTGCTTCTGGGAGAAGGCTTCACATGGAGAAGGCTTCCTGTCTGATGCACAGGGTAGCATCAGTGGCATGGTTCAGCAGATCTGCAGTTCTGAGAGAGAGGGGATTTACAGACTGCATCATGGTCTGTAGAGCTGGGTGAGTGGTCAGCACCTCTCTTGCACCTACAGATAGTCCAACAAGCTCTGCAGTGTTGTCTGTGCATATATGCTGAATGCTCCTGCTTCAGGTTGGGAAAGTCAGAGATTCCTGCTCATGATGCAGCTCTGAAAGCATCAGGGTAGGACATTTTTAGTACCTTTTCAGGAAGTGTACCTGATGTGTACCTCAAAGAGATATTCCTCTAATGGAGGCAGTGTTGCTCATTGTGGGTTAAGGGAAAGCAGGTGGGACATGAATTCCTGAAGTATTACCAGGATAATGCAAGGTAGGTCTTTTAAGAGAAATCATAAACATGTTTGGCACATATACACAATAAAGTGTCTCCTGTAAGACTCATTCTTCCAGTGTTGGCTAATCAATTTGGTACGCTGTTTCTGAAGGTTTGATTTCTTTTATGCTTTGTGTCTCCTTCTGGAATTCAGATGTCTGGCTGGTGAGGTCTTTTTGATGCTGTATGTTGTATTAATAGCCCTTATGAACTTGTCTTGCAAAATTACTAGATTTTAATCACTCCCTTCTTTGAGAACTGAATCTTAAATATGCAGACTCCTTGGCACTTAGACAGCTTTATTTGTCTATCAAAATACATTAAAGACAAGTCAGTCTATCAGAGCTGGCTATCTTGAAAGGGTTACTGATTAAGTTATCAGCTTTATCCAGGGGCAGCACAGAGGTGAGAAACAATAGATAGATGGACAGAAAGATTGGAAAAGAATTATTAATTTAAGTATCTTGGAGTCATAAACTCCTGTTTTAGCAGAGCAAGTCTGTCATTATCTGCTTTGCTCTTTCTGTGGGAAGTTCTGATCTCTCTAAGGCTGCTGCTGAGTGCCATTTTGAAAATCTTGTCAAGGACAATTGCTGTTGCAAAGGTAGTCGTTCACACATTCTGGAAGATGCCTGGGATATAAAAATGGTGATGTCTCTAACTACCCATTTCCTTGCTTTTTCTCTTCTTTTCCTGAAATTTTGAAAAAGGTGTTAGGGAATGATGCTGGTAAAATGGATTGACTGCCCTTGAGTTTTTAAATTCCATCTTTTCTTTGTTTTGTCTTTTGATTTCTTCTTTCTTTTGAATTTCCTGGATTTTTGTTTACCTTTTAAATTATTTTCTGTGGAGAGTTAAAATTCTCAGGGAGGTTTTTAGGCATAGAATATGAATCGTGCTAACTGAACAAAGAATAGTTCCTACTGAAACCTGTGTGGCAACATGAACACAGAATGGAACAAAATAGGATATTAAGAAGGAATCTCAAAGATGTGATAAGTCCCCCCTTCTTTGCTACTAAAATACCTTAAAATTCAGAGAAAACTGATAAGGCAGTGTGTTGAAAATAGGCAATATACAGTATAAAAGCACAAGAGCACAAGTTTAGCTTTCAGCTTACATAATAGACAGGGGAAAATGTCACTCCAGATTATACTAGTTGCACTAAATGCCTGTCTATTAAAAGCAATTGAGTTTTTTTCCTGCTGTGCTGGCATATAGAGCTGCTGTCTGCTGTGCTGTAGCATTCAACCAACACAATTTCAGCTATGCTGATTTTTTTTTTTCTGAAACTCTATGTCTGTCAGTCACTTTGCAGAACTTGCTTGGAATTATGGATATAAAAGCTGTGTGACAAGGAAGCAGGCTGCTGTTTCATCAGTCTCTGCTTTTCAGTGTCTTTGCTCAGGGCAAAGCAGAATTTTAAGAGTTTTGGAATGTCAATTCTTCAAGTGTTGTGCAGGCAGACTGCTACTTATGCTAATTTTACTAGGTAAATTTTGGGGAATTTTGATCCTTAGCATTTATATTCAGTGGTTGAAATATGATATGTTTAAGCTTTTAGAGGCACGGTGCTTGAAATGGGTTGATGTTGCATTATGCACCGTGTCAAAAAGGAGATGAGCTTTTGTTGTTGCTATTATGATTCTTCTTCTGAAACTTGGGCAGAGGTTGTTTAATTTGTGAGCAATCTAAAGTAATTTTCCTCCATTTAAGAAAGAGGCTTGTTTTTGTTTGTTTATTTGTTTGTTTTTTAACTGGCCAGTTGAAAACCTTGGCTGTTGTGTTTTGTTTTGCTTTAGGAAAGAAACTAGCCAAAGTGATTCTTTCATTTTCTACAAATTATGGTGCTACTCTGATAATCGTTAAGGAATTTATTTTTTGCTGTGTTTTGAGACTAGATACAGGATCTTAAATTTTCAAAAGTGAGTCATGATTTGGCATAAGGCCATTTTAGAGTGCGTAACCTAAAACATCTGAAAGATGGTATTCAGTTCTTACTGAAAACAAGATTCTATTAAAGACATTTTAGTTGGTCAGAGAAGTGCCCAGGCATCCAAAATCACCACTTATATGTGCAAACTGAGCTTATTAGATTTCCTTCCAGACTGTGTTTGAAAGCTTTAAATAGTTTGAAAAAGTTAGAAGATTAAAATCAAACAGATTTTTACATCTATCTGTAATTACACAATACAATGTGATGATAGTATGATTTATGATATAATGTCATTTATTATAAAACAATTGTGTTATTATTGTCTGTATTTAGCACAAGGGGAAGGCAAGCAGGAATAACTGATGGCTAGACAGCATGGTAGGTTCTGCTGTTTTGTATACTGCAGTATAGAATCCCCCAAAATTTTCTCTTTATAGCCCTTACAACACTGATTTTGTGGCTATTTCATGGAATCACAGAATCATAGCATGGTTTGGGTTGGAAGGGGTCTGCCATGGGCAGAGATGCCTTCCGCTTGTCCAGGCTGCTGAAAGCCTTATCCAGCCTTGCCTTGAATATGTCTAAGATTGGGGCATCCAGAACTTCTCTGGAAAACCTATTCCAGGGCCTCACCATCCTCATAATAAAGAATTTCCTCCTAATATCTTATCTAATACTCTATTTCAGTTTAAAGCCATTCTGCCTTATACTGTCTCTGCATGTCCTTGTAAAAAGTCCCTTCTAGCTCTCTTGTAGGCTCCCTTTAGGTGCTGGAAGTGCTCCAAAGTCACCCCAGAGCCTTTTCTTCTTCAGACTGAACAACCTCAACTCTCTCAGCCTGTCTTCATCAGAGAGGTTTCCAGCCCTCTTACCGTCTTCATGGCCTCCTCTGGACTCCAACTGGAAGTTGCTAAGCAGCCTGACATAGAAGAAAAAACTAAATCTTACAGAGCAAAATACCTAGCAAAGATTCTTAAAACAGCAGCACCAAAACTCAAAAGTTTCATTGAATGACAATTTATATATTGATAGATAAAAGTGGTGTGCTGTGTTGATTTCTGCCAAGGAAACTGTTCAGATTTTTGTCACCAGTGTGAGGATAATCTGAACCACTACATTGTCCCCAAAATCCATTTACGAAGACATTCCATAAGCATCAGCTTGTTGATGTGTTTCATTCCCAAACACTGGCCATTTCTCTTAACTGCTAAAACAATCGGGAAAATAATTTGCACATCATAGATAAAAAGATCTGATTTAAAATAGATGGGACTGTTACAGTCATACTTGGTGTTTACAGCATCATTTTCAGCATAGCATAAAATGGAGATTAAAAAGTTATTTAAGAGTTCACCATGGATGTATCCTATGGGTCAAGTTTTCTGTTCATTACTGTTCTGAGTGAAAAAAGCAGGTACAAAACAGAAGGAAATCTAAAAAAGTTCCATGAAACAAGGAGCTGCTCATCAAATAACTTGATAATAAGTGTCAGCATCCAGTGGAAGATGTGTTCATAGTTAATCATTTTGATTCTTCATCAGTGAGGAAACCACAGAGTGTTCTGTCCAAGTTTTTAAAGATGCCATCCAAAATGCCGTCCAAGATTTTGATTAAAACAGAGTATGCCTTTTGCACAATGAGTTGTTGTGGCTGGATCTAATTAACAATGAACAATTGGAACCACGAGAGAACAAAATAAAATAATGATTCAGATAAATTATAGAGCTTTTCCATTACGTAGTCCATGTGACTGATCCCAAATACAAAAATTGTAGAATTTTTATTTTTTTTTTAATATCAGGATCAAACACCAGAGTTGAAATACTATATGTAGCAAAAGCTCTTCTGGTTTGTAAAACTGAAAATGTGGCTTTCTTATCCATTGCAGTTCAGCTGTGAAATTCACTTGCTTTGTCACAAAATCACAGAATATTCTGAGCTGGAAGGGACCCACAAGGATCATGGAGTCCAACTCCTTGCCCTGTAGAGGACAGCCCCAAGAATCACACCACGTGCCTGAAAGCATTGTTCAAACACTTCTTGATCTCCTTCCTTTTAAACAAGAAAGTAAACAATTATGAAAACCTTTTCTGAATTAAGTGGAAACGACAAAGTCTTTTTGTGCCTTAATATTGGCTATGAACATGGAATCATGCATCAGAGGGATCAGGCTGGAAGACTGTGAACCTCTGTCTCCTATTTTCCCTGTCCCTCTCCTGTGAAGCAGGCTTTGAGCACCTCCTATCACCATCAGGTAAAACTGATGTCTTTTGCATGGATCTGTAATTCCCTTTAATTAATCTAATTAATCATAGTCTGTCTCCATAAAAGCAATTAATAATAAAGTAGTGGATTTTTTTGGTAATACATTGCACTAGCAACTGTTTCAATGTGTTCAGGTGTAACTTTAAAGTCCAATACAGAATTGCATGTTACTGATACCAATAATCAGTTATTAAAAAAATCTAAACTAAGTAAATGAATCCCTGATCTTAGAGAAGAGGTTTGGGAAAGTGTATCCAATTTTATATTCTGTATTTTCTTGAACAACAGCCAGATTCTCCCATTTTAATTTACCAATAAACTAGTAAGGTCGAAACAATCTCAGAATAAATTTATACAAAATGTTTTGACTTTGTGATTCCCAGCTCAGTGTTTTACTGTGAGGAGACGTCGAAATCATTGTGAGTTAACAACAGTAGAAACTGTGGTGAACATTACTAAATAAAAAAATGTGCATCATATAGTAAAATAACTTCTCAACTACGTTCTGCTCACGGAAAATATTGAAGTGAATTTTAACATAATCTTTAATTCAGACAGTAGGATGCTTGAAGTCATCTTTGCTTTTGCTGTTATGGTTAAAGAGCCCTTACTATAAACAGTGATAATGCTCAGAGGATTTCTTTTTTTAAAAGTTATTCTGTGTATAGTATTTCTTTTAATACATCCTTAAGCATAAACCCTCTTGATATAATTACAGCTTTGTAAATCCCCATTATTTGTTCTCCCTTTATAATAAAGGATTTGTCTGTTGAGTTACAATTGCAAGTACCTCATAAACCCAGCAGCTAAGTATTATCTGTGATACACTGGAAGAAACAAGCAAATACCATCATCTTTCTAAAAATACAGAAGTGTAAATGAAGCCTTTTTTTATGGAGCTTCCAAAGTGAGGTTAATACCACTTTCCTCTTGCCTGCTAGTTGTGCCTTGAAAAGTTTTGTGCCTGAATCCAGTTTTGAATTTGAATACCTTGACAGATTTTTTTTTGTTCTGTTTTCCTTTGGTAGAAATAAGCACAAAAGGCAATTCCAGTGGATCGGTTTTGATACATTACTTCATAGCTCCTAAACAGATATCTTACCGAGTCCATTTGTCTCTTAATTGGAGTTTAGCCCTATTCCACCTTTAAAAAAAAAAACAAAACAAGCAACAAAACCCTGAACCTTCAGCATACTTGACCTTAGCTCCAGAAAATAAAGCAAATATAGTTTCTTAAGGCTTCTATCCTGTGAGTTTAGCCAGAAAACCTTGATTCAGCAAGATTCATAGTTGGTTATCACTAGCAAATTATGTCAATGTCACTAACAATGTTTTCCACTGCCTCTCCACAGGAGATGAAGTTAGGCAGCTGCAGACACTAGTCAAATATAACTCAGTTTAAGTGACGATTTATATTTGTTCTATATACTGGGCATAGGGAGACATTTTCCAAAGCCCTTTTTTCGAAATACCTGTTTCTGTTTCACTGTCTGTTTCTTATACTGGCAACCAAATCTGTCATTTGAAAGACACTTCCCAGCAGAATTGTGGGCCTGATGGTTATACAGCTGTACAACAGTTGTTGTACAATACACCTTAAAATCTTTAGAGTACCATAAATAAGAAGAAATAACTTCTCTTTAAGCTTGCTTTCACTGACTTTCAAATGTCAGATTTCCATTTTATTTATTCTTTGGGTACTTCTCATAGCTCTCAATATGCAGTATGCACAGCTTAAGGCCATTTCTAGCTCAAATCATGCAGTCTGTGCCACAGTTCTGAACAGTTCCCTGGGACATGTGCTATACATAGGACTTAAATGAAGGCACATGCCATACAGGTAGAAAGAAGAAAGAAATGTAACAAATAAAAGATCCTAAACTCAAAGCAGTTTGTGTGCTACAGACCAGTTCACCATTTTCCCCCATTAGATGCATGTATTAAACCTTTGCTTTCATGGAACTTAATTTTTGATGGAATTACCCTGACAGCTACATTCCAGTGTGCAGGTGTGATGGTTGTCATCCACCATCCCAAGAAAAACAGAACAGCACCAGTTATTAGAAAAAGCAGTGGGGGAAAAAATATATGTGTTCTTCTGGATGTATCATGAGTTGGAGGCTGCCAGGCTTTATTAAGTTCTAGGATGTGTTGGGTTGGTAGTGACACCCTGGAAAAGATAACATAACAAAGTCTGTCATGTTTTATTCTAGGACTCAATAATGAACTTACTGGCTGGGGATTTTATGCTGCAATACTTACTGTACATGTGTCCTTCAAGATACTAGCTTATTTAATTTGGCCATCTCACAGAAGATAAACCAAGGACAATTAAGAAAATCATAATCATTCATTTGTCAGTGGGGTGATTATAAGCAGAAGAGTATATGCTTTCTGAGAAAAAATATGAAGGTCCAAGTCATGTCTCTGCAGTACATTCTTTATGCTTACTCAGACGTATGGACAACGATTAAAATCAGGCATCTGGTGTAAGGCGGTCTGAGTCTAAGGATGATTGAATGGCTGAAGAAACCTTGTTTTGGCTGTCTGAGCTTATCTTCCTGGGCTCCTCTTCAGTAAGTTGGCATAGGAGGGGAGAAAATTCCAGGGTGCTGTTCGTGCCATCAATCTCAGAAGTAGTGACTTCCACCGATATTTGCAGTGTATGGTTAAAAACATGTGGATGAATACCCCTGAGTTCCCCAAACTTCCCGTATCACCATTGTCATATGTTGCATATAAAACTTGAAGGTTCCCCTTGGATTTGACTATTAGCTGGTTGGTTTTTTTAAGTTTTGATGAATATCAATACTTTAAAAGTATACATGAAGGCTTCTCTTCAACATCCTTATGCTTTTCACGCTTGAGTCTTTGGTCCTATGCAAGGTTTTCAAGCCAAAGGGGACTGCAAGGTTTCTCATCAGCTACAGTGTGCATTGTTGTGCTTTCTGTGGCATTGGGCCAGGCCATACTATGGAGATGACATCTTTAAATACCTTTCAGAGGAAGAAAATAATTGCATTTAGGGCAAATGATTGTGTTATGTACAGAGAGAATAGCTGCCCTTTTCTGGGATCTGCTTAGTTCTCTTGAATTTAATTAATTCTTACATTACAAAAATGCATTAACTTTTCTTTTTAAGGGCATAAATAATGTAATTTTTCTATAAAGAGAAGTAGAATAAGTTTGAAGATTTTAAACAATTATTTTGGTATGGTTTTTATTTTAAAGGTAAATTAATTTATTGTTGTACTTTTCAAAGTCAAGAAGAATTGTGACAGCATTTCTAATGTAAATACAATGTACTGTAATAGAACTTACAGGTCTACTAGCTAAAGTGTATTTAATCTTGTTAATTCTTCATTAAAGCAGAGAATTGTAATGGAAATGCTGGCAAAACAGGACTGCAGACATTACTGTGTGTGCACTCATCATCATCATCACAGGAGAGGATAACAGCTTCTGGACAGCGTTTTTGTAGCATTTTCTGTAAAGCAGCTTTGAGCTCTTTAGTATACAGCAGTACCAATGATGAATTTGTTTCCACGTTATTCCATCTCTGAACACTTGGGTCAAGCTACCTGGCTGATGTTTAAAACTTCTTAGATCCAGGAGGATGACTAGCTTACAAAAAAAAATCATTTAAGTCACTGATTTCTATGACAGTGAGTCATCATGAGCAATAATAAATGGTGACTTCTTTGACAATTTTCTTGGGGAGCAGGGCAGATGTGAGAGGATGGGTCTTGGCTGGTCATGCTGGAGGGGCAGCAGAGCACTTGCATTTGGCAGCCCCTACGTAGGCAGGTATAGCTGAGGGTGGGGTTACTTGCAGTTTTTTGGCAACAGTGGTTAATTTTTAATCTGTATGTATGCTTTAAATTGAGCTATTTTATGAGTTTTCTGCCTCCCAGCTATGGTCTTGTTCTTGCTGCCCATTCTGAACACAAGCTTTCTTCTGCCCTTTTATCCTGCAGAGAGCCCATACCTGCCTGCTGATTATGATTAGCATTGTACTGGTAGTAAACATTCTCAGGATGCATCCCTAGGTCCCAGAGTTCAGCCTGTGCACACCAGCCTTTCTGCTGCCTCGCAGCACCCAATAGTCCAAGCCATGCTGTGTAGAGCTCCAGAACTGGGAATGCCTGCCACAGATTAGACTTTGGCATGCTGCAGTCATGGCTTTTCACTCTGCAGAGTGCATGGCACAACTTGCTAGCTACTGCAGATACTGGAACTGTGAAATCAAATGGCCTTGAGTCAAGACTGGTGGGGCAGGAAGAATTAAATTAACTTTCTGTGCCAGCAGAGTTCCTTGCATCTTGAGGAAGAGCTTTTCTGAGGGAGGTCAGTGAGATTTTTCCCTGCTGTCTTTTTCTTTCCCCTACTTTTTTTGTTCTTTTTTACTCCACCTCCACTGACATGCTTTTAATTCTAACAGGGAGCTGCTAAACTGAAGAACTGAAAGCCAGACTTACTGGAGAAGCTTTAAGAATGAATTTATCTCCTGGTCAGGACTGCTCATCCCCCACTCCTTTCTTTTTCCTTCCTTGACTCTGATGGAATGAGAGCTCTCTGGCTTTTTCAGGCCCGTTTGGCTGTCTGGGATCTTTTGTGAAAAGGGAAATTGTAGTTACTTTGTTCAATCAGTCTCTTTGTGGATCTCTGAACACCAGAGCATCCTGCAAGGACTAAAAAAGTAAACTGAAAAAAAAAATCTAGGGTGAATCCTTCTAGAGGACTGAATAGATTTCCATCTTTTGGTAACTTTGTCTTTTTCTAAATATAGATGTCTGTGATGGGCGTGAGAAGCTTGAAAGTAAGTTTTAATAGGATGAATGGGATTTGATGGATAAGGGGAAAAGTATAAGAAGAAAAGTACTGCTCTCATCCCTAATCTGATATCTATTCAAAGACTTAGGCAGAATTTGTACTTTATATCTAAATTTTTGGAAGAGTACCTAGGTATCTTTTCTCCTATCATGTACTGGATAAGTGTTGGATCATATGGAAATGAGTTGTTTTAGCTAATTGAGTGTATTCCTTTTAGGGATCAAACCCATATTTTAGTTAACGACTAAATTTAAGTTACCTTCAGGTTTTCAGTTTCTCCTAAACAGCATACAACAAAAAAGGTGAAATAATAATGACTGAAACAAAAAGGAACATTTTTTATTTGTACAACTCCGTGCAGTCAGGAATTTTCTGTGTGTTAAAGTAGGAAATTTTCATCTTCATATATTCTACTGTCTGATCATTTTAGCAGTATTGATTTCCTGTGGTTCAACAAGTCAGTGGTGAGTCTTCCTTAAGAAAAATCATGGTAGCAAAGTACATTGTTTCAACAATCTCTATCAGTAGTCTTTTTTTACTGTTAATTACAGTATTTACAAAACTGAGAAAGTTCATAAGTTTTTCTGAAAAAACTGGAACTTGAAAAAATATTTATGTTGTTTTTTTTGGTTTTTTGTGGGTTTTTTTTTTGTTTGTTTTGGTTTTTTTTTTGGATAGAAAGGATAATTGTGAATACCCTGTTGAATTTACAGAGCCTCTTGTCACTGAGTGTGGACAGTTGTCTACTTAGTTTAACTTGATGGTACTGATGTGCCTTTGAGGCAGTCTGATAGAATCCTCCTAGAGTCTGCCCAAAGTTAACACATTTGGTGACTGGTAACAAGTATAGTTTTTACTGCAAAGAGGCATATGCTTAGCAAAATGACACATCTGAATATTGCAATGTAAATGTCTTCACTTTTTTGCCTTTTTTTTTTTTCTGTAGTGCTCTCCCCCTCCATCTAAGCAGTAGGCATTAAGCATGAAGGCAGTGAAAGCATTAAACAGGAGATATATTTTAATTGTAAATTCTTAGCCAAGGTGTCCGAGGCAGATAAGGCAGGAAACCTGCTAAGTCTTCTGTAGGGGCTAGTGAATGCTTGAACCTCACTTATCCAGTGTTGATTTGGGCACACTGGAGTGGAGGTTATCTCCATTGGATAAAAGCCAGATCTTCTGAGGCTAGGAGCTTCCTGCTATCTGCTGGAGATAGTAATGGGTCCTCTTGAGCACATGGCTACTGAGACCATGGGGCTAGGCAGGCAGCAGGGCCCGTGAGAACCTGGGGCAGGAGGTGCTCAAGGCCCTCATTATAGCTTGTCCTGTTATCAACAGCTAGATCAGATAAGGAAAACTTATGCAAATTGGTTTTTTTAAGCATGCTAGGGTGGTTTGGGTGTTTTTTTTTCTGAGAGTCATAAACTCTGCCAAAGTAAGATTCCATTCTTCTTTTAAAAGTATGTAGGATGCGTTAAATATGCTTCAAAGCAGCTTGTGCTGTGAGTGTTTCTAGCATAGAAATACTTTCCTTTAAAACTGTGGATCTTGTCACAGGATCTTGTCATCCTGGACTTTTAGTCTTCTTCAGACTGGCTTCTTTACCTCCTTTATGGTTAAAAGAGGCTAACCTGTGAGATACTCCTATCCCTTCCCAGAAAACAATTCTGGTCCCAGAAACTTTGTGCTGTGGACTGCAGTAGTATTGTGACAGGTGAGTAATAGGGAATCAAGATGCATTATGTCCTCAGTTGCACTCTGGCTAGCTTCAATGGGTGTTTTGCATGAGAAAAGTAAGAAGGATTTGGCTCGTGCTGTAATAAATCCCACTCAATCCTATTGAAACCCTGCATAGCATCCAGTGATAAAATACTTACTGGTTCTGTCCTTTGATTCCTGCATGCAAAAATCTTTCTTAAATTACCTTTTGTGGGTGACCCACACCTGAAGCCAGACAGGTAAATGTGAGCTAATCTGGTACTGATGTATGTTTTTAATAGATTATTAGCAGGGGGAGCTGTAGAAAAATTAGACCTGTGAGGATTTTATGTTTGGCTAAGTAATTAAATGACCTTAGAGTTATTCTTCTTCCTTTAAAGGTACACATGTGCAGGTACTCTGCTGTGGGAAAAATCAGACTTTGTAAATGTCAGCTTTCATGAGCTGACTTATAAAAATGGGATCTCATGGCTTTTCTCAAAACAGGTGGTTAATCCAAAGATTAACTGCACTCCAGGAATGTCTCTCTTTAAGTTTACCTTTCCCATTTGTGGAATCGCCTCATTTTATAGGTGTCTCAAAAATATCAGGTGACCATACCCCAAAAGAGGGTAAGAGGCACTTCCACTATTCTCTTAAGCTTTTTTTCCCTCAGATTGACAGATTCATTCTAGAAGACTCTGTTTGAACTCTGCTGTCCCCGAAATCACAACATTTTCACTGTAGAACAAAGAATTCATCTCTTCAAGCATTGCATCGATTGCATGCTTTGAGGCCAAGCTTCGAATTTGTCCTTGGCAAAGATGAACAAGGTCTCTCCTTGTTTTCTCTTCATCTGTAAATCTCTAACCATACTGACTGATGGCTAATGAAGTGTATGGAAAGTGCTAGAGGTTGAGATGTTTTGCCTGTGACTCAGCATGATTTTCTCTGCTTTTCAACAAATACTGCTAATAATTGTCAGATTTTATTAGACTTGGCTTCTTGTTTTCTATTTCATGCTGTATATTATGCTAATTTAGGAAATGAAATAAAAAGTGTGGTTTTGTTCTTGCATACATTGGTGACAAAAAATACCCATTTGCTTCAGAGTTACCAGAATCCAAGTCCCAGTTATAATGCTGATGCTTGCAAATAGTTCTCCCCAGTTGTAAAGGACTGCAAAAAACTAGTGAAAAAATGAAAGGTTAATTAATATTTTTGCAGGCCTCAACATTCATTGATTGTTCTGAGTTATGCCTGAACTCTCCCAGAATACTCTTAATACTTTTTTGTTGTTTGATTTTGTGAGTGTATCGGTAAATTGTTGACAAATGTATCATACAGAGCGGCTGAGTTGAAGTAGGTGTTTATTGAAATGGCTTGATGAAATGGCTTTCATTCTTCTAAACTGCCACTGACCCTACCTGAAAATAACTACTTAAAAAAAAAAAAAAAACCAACCTTCCAGGCTGAGAAACTCTTTGAATATGCATACTGCAATGCAAACCCATCTTATAATAGAAAATACCAAATGTCCAATAAAAATAATGGAAACATAAATACTGTTCATGAGATTCCGATTGAAGTGAAAATAAACCTACTGAATGCGTCTAATCAGCCAAATAGGTGGTGAATTTTAGGTGGTGAATTGATGAGATCAGTTGTTTGTATTGATATTTCCAAAGCATTTGAAATGTTTGTTCAGAACAGCTAATTAAGATGGTAAATAAATAAAGACCTCCACGCCAGAGTGCTGAGAATGATTAACCTTGCAAAATTACAGACTTACTACAGTTATGTAAAAAGAACCTTTCAGTTTTGGTGTTAATTGAAGTGAAACTAAAATAGTTACTTCAGAAGGTTCTTTTTACCAAGTGGATCTTTAATACAAATCTTTTTACTCTTTTCAGTGAAAGAACAGAAAATGAAGCTCTAATAAGGTAAGATTTTCTTTTTATTCCACTTTAGTAAGATATTCAAGTTAATTTGAGATAATTTTAACAAATATACTCAGTATTTTGGTCTAGATCCTGGACCAGTAGATTTCAGATTTCACTAATAGATCCCAGTTTGGGTCACTATGTCAAAGCACAAAAAAGAAAGAGTACATCATTGCAGAATGAGTCTAACAACACTTAACTTTTTCTGTTGGTGTTGTTTCTGAACCACTATTTGGTCTTTAATCAAAATAAGATGCTTTCATAAATTTGGAAACTTCTTTTTGCCTGTAAGGAATTTGCAGGTAATTATTTTTCAGCAGATGCTATAGTTTTTACTATGCAGTCATTGAAAATCTTCATTTTCTTCCAATTTGAAAATGAAATATTAGAGGATATGCTGCTAAGTAGCTTAGTCATAGATTTTTGGTTTTTGAGATGTGGTGGTGGGAGTTTATGCGTTACATAGTTAAATAAATAAAGGAGGGATAAACTCTTCTGGGAGTGAGTATTTCCCTTATATATAACATAATTCAGCTGCATTCTGAAAATAGATTCTGCATCATCTTCTAGATGGGCAGAAGGCAGAAGAAGGTCTTTCAATACACTACCAACTGTAAGAGATGTTTAAAATGTGGTTTTCCATTTCTTCAATTGCTAGTGGAGATGCTGATATTCATGTGGTGTGTCACCTAGAAAATGAAGCATCTATGTTGAATAACAAAGCCAGGTGTACAATAGCAAGTTGTTCTGACTGGCAGCTGAAGTATGAACCTGTTCAGAGCATTACAAAAATATATAATTACTTTCTTGTCACAGTTAATATTTCAATTATAATAGTCATTCTCAGGATTCCAAGGAAGGGAAGTGTTGTTGGTTATTATCATCTTTTCCTCCCGTATTTGCCTGGTTTGCTTTTTTGTATCAGTAGTTAAAGTAAAATTTTACAGAGTTGTTAGCTGGATTTCGTACACCTCTTTCAAGTCAAATGGCTTCCAAATGGAAGAGTGTTCAAAAGAAATTTTTTTAAAAGCTGTTGACATCAGTAAAATTGATATGTCTGCATAAACTGTGTTCCTGGTTTGCAGAGGGGCATTCTTGGAATGGGGAAGAGGGAGGCTTAAAAAGAAAAGACATTTAAGCTATGCAAAACATAAACTGCTAGAAACCACAAGTGAGTAGAAATGTGAAGTATTAATGGAAAAAACAGTAGCCTTGTGAAAAAGTAATGAGGTGTCATAACAAATGGTGGTGGTGTAAACAGCAGACTCTCTTTGCAATTCTTACTTTATATTGTATCATGGAGAGTATGTGCATCTATTTGCAGCTACAAAGGTGTGTGCTTATATAATACATCTCTGACAGCAAGATGCTGCTGGTTTTCACTCAGTCAGTAAAAAGGACTGAAAACCCTTCTGGAATAGGGCTGATGAAGCTAAGGAACTTTATAATGTGTTAAGAACCACATGGGTAGTGCAGGGATTTAGTAAATGCCAGAAGAAATTCTAGTTCTGAGCAGTCTTTGTACACTGCATCATCAGCATCCATGATCCAGGAAGAGCACAAGTCCTCCTTCTGTCTCTTTACCAAGATTCATCCATACAAGCACTGGGCAAACGTTGCAAAAACGATTTAAACTTGCTGTGTCTGTAGTTGATCACCTAACACAAGGGAGCCTTATATGGAGCCTCTGAATGGTGCAGTAATACAAATACCTAAGTAATGTGCCTAAGTAATATAGCATGACAACAGTGGTGGAAATTTACTTATTTTGTTTACCAGAGTCACAGCTGGAAGTATTTTAGGGTATACATATCTCACTCCTGGATTTCTGCCTTGGCAGCGCCTGCAGAAGTACCAGGTCATTTTTATGTGATTTGACATATGGGCAGTAGTAAAACACCTGCCACCAGCCATCTTTTTCTTTCTAAGTTGACTGTAGTGTTTAGTAACTACTGATCCAGTTAGAGCTAGAATTTATCAGTTAGGTTGAAAATGAAGCTATGCAGGTCACAGTGCTGTTCATCCCAAATTTCCAAGTCATACAAATGGGTGCTACGGAAGCTGGAAAAGCTTGTTAAAGAAGATGTTCAGTGCCTACCCCTTGCATTTGAACTGAGTTTTCTCTTTTAGTCTCTTTAGTCAAAAGCTATCTCTAATACATCACCACAGATGCTGTGCAATTGACTCAGGAATCCCTGTCTTGGTTTGCCAAGCAGGCAAACTATTTATCTCAGGTAAGAGAATTTTGAGGTGTGATGTGGTTTGTATCTAAAAATATCAGTGTAGGGAGATGGGATAGGGCTCCAACAGACAAAAACATAGGCAAGATAAGGAAGAGGAATTCACCTTGGAATTACGATACCGTGGGTGTAATTAACCATTGGAAATGCTTAGAAAGGAATGTGGTAGATCACTTGGAGTAATTAAATCAAGATTAGATCTGCTTCTGGAATATCTTCTAGTAGAGTTACAAGTTCTTGTGCTTTGTAAAGAAATTGCTGCATGAGGTATTACAGGCTGTGCCAGGCAGGAAGTCAGACCAGATTACCATAAGAGTTCCTCCAGGCCTTTTAAATCCACATCTCCACCAACAAAGGCTCTTATGTGGTACAGGCTGCCACAGAATTTCCAAAACCTGAGGTGGAGCAGGTCACTCTTGTTTCAGTGGTGAAAGGTTAAAAAGTCTTTGAGCAGATTCTTGCAGAGACATGGTGGTAGGTACTCGATGCTGCTGAGCTTGTACATCTTGTGTGCCTCAGTCCCATGTTCCAATACTGAGCCAGTTTCTGCCCTTGTCTGATCAGCCCTGACTGATTTAGTAGGTTGCATTTTTTATTGAGTTCAGTGAAAAATAGTAATTATTCTTTGATACTTGTTGAATCCGTTCTGTGATTCAAGTAAAGTCCTGAATGAGTTCAGAATTTTCTTCAGTTACTTAGTGAACATAATTCCATTGTCTTTAACACAGGATCTTCTGTAGCCACTCTTAATACTCCTGTGAGTAGAAAGGGCAGGGGACATTTTTAGCAGATTATGTAGAATTCCTAGGATAAAATAATCTGCTTTCCCCAAAACTGAAAAAGTAGTAACTTGTATGTTTGTTCTGGGACCTGCATGGAACACTGAGAGTGGAGGATACTCATATTTTAGTTCGCTTCAGCTACAGAACAGTGTATTCTTGTCTTACTGGGTAAGAGACAGCAGATCCTTTTAATAGAAAAGACATTAAAATAGATCAATAAGTAATTTTATACTAGAAGAAACACAAAACACAGTGGTGAACAAGAATAGACCCTGGCTCCTTCTTATTACTTTGATAAGCTCATTAATTTCAACATTCAGAATTAATCAGGAATTACTGTGCAAAATCTTGCAAATGGAAAAACCCACCAACTTGAGCTCAGAATTATGTCACCCTACTGTACTTAGGTTGCATAGCTTTTGTTACAGGAATGTTCAGTAATTCCACAGCAGCATGACAATAAGAAGAACTAAGAGTTGTCCTGGCCGTATACGGGGAAAAATCTTATTCAGGAAAGTTTTCATGTAATTCTCACTCTGTAGAAAAATCTATGAAAAAGTTTTTCTGAAAAATTATCCAGGGTAAATTCAAGAATGCGCCCAGGAATATCAGAAGATTTTTTTTTTCCAGAATACCTGATACTCAGCCTGA
This sequence comes from Catharus ustulatus, assembly GCF_009819885.2. Lineage (NCBI taxonomy): Eukaryota > Metazoa > Chordata > Aves > Passeriformes > Turdidae > Catharus > Catharus ustulatus. Next base: position 40,052,363 of record NC_046221.1, on the reverse strand, counting down.
CAGAAGGTAGTTTGCACTTGGTACCTGATCATACCTACTGCTCTCCCTCCCTAAACCAACGCGTATTTATGGTTTACAATGGGAGCCTAAACCCAAATTGGAAACAAAATATTGAACTAAAACAATAGTAGAACTAAAATAGAGAAGAGAGTTACCATTGTGTTTGATAAACCAAAGTATGGGGTTTGAGGTAAGTTTTGTGTCCCTCCATATGGAGACTCCACCTGCTTTCATGGACATCCAAGAAAGAGAACAAAATGCTGGAAAAAGATAAAAGGATAATTACCCTTGCTAGTAGGTTAGGGATTCATGGCTGTGGTGAAAGGAGAGAAGGCTTTGGTTAGTCAGGAATCAAAGATGTTTGCTTGGTTGCTATGCAATAATAGTTGTGATTTTTTAGCAAGAGGTTTCTTCTGCACCATGTGTTTCTTCTGCACCATGTATTTCTTCTGCAAAATGTATTACATGCCTATGGTTTTCACAAATTCCTGATAGCCATAATACTGACTGTGGGGAGTATTTATAAACAAACTTCAGGATGCCTCTTTTTCACATGTTTTTGCAACCAGTGAGTCACTCTTAATGGATACTTCAGTTCTGAAAAGGAATGGAGGAGACAGTGCCATGGAAGAAAATTGTCCTCTCCATTATTTGAGACATCATATTGCTGCTATTTCCTTCCATGTGAAAGCTCATGGCTAAGTCATTTAATGTAAAGGAAAACAGTCTTTTCTACAACAGAAGAAGTGCCTCTATTGGACAGTGGCACACAAGCCTGCAAAATTGACTTTGGTTATCACTGAGGGTTTCCTTGGCATTTCTTTCTGTTCAGGCAATTAATGCTGTAAAAGCATTCCATATGACAGAAAAGAGCAGTTGTGTTGAGGTCTGGGGAGTTCCTCTGGCGCATCTCCAGTGCACTGCTGGTCCAAAATTCATTGTATCTAAGAACTGCACTTGCTTTAAAAGCTCGGTTTTACTGCATTTGAAAGCTATTCAGTCTTGTTTCCTGCACTTTGTTTACTTAGTAACCCCTATACAAGAATCCATGATTTTGCCTGGGTAACTTGCTGCTCTCTTCCAAAAGATAAATATACTGTTTTTAAAGTTTTTTAAATCCCCATGCTAGGTTGGGGCAAAAGTCAGTGTAAAGAAGTAGCTGGTGCTTACACTGTGCTCACAATGTCTGCTCAGATGAGAATGTTGTGCTCACTGGTACAGAACTCTGCAAAAAGTGTCGATTCAGGGAAATTTGCTGCCGTGAGAGAACAGGAGCATCAGGAATGTTCTCTCCCACTTAATGGAAATGTGGCTTTTGGTGACTAGTACATTTAAAAAATAGCAGATTGCGTGTATGTGCTCGTTGACAGAGTCCAACTTGAACATCACAGTGATGTTCAGGACAGCAGATCCTGCTGTTTGCTGCAGCCCCAGGAGACTGGATGAGGCTCTGGTAACAGCAGGCTGGTACAGCATATGTCTGGCTGCTACCAAAGGGGATTTGCAGCTGTACAATTTTTGGTTTTGAGTAACCTTTAGATGAGTGCATCTGAAAAATTGCCAGGGTGGCCAAACAGATTAATGCCCATCAGCAGGAGAGACAGCTGTTCATTTGACAACATCTGCTTCATTTGACTGTGTGGGTCATCTTACCAGAGGGAATGGGCTCCAGAGACCTGCCTGTAGAGAAGAGAGGCAGGTAGGACAACATGCACTGTGCCAGAAATTCTCTTCATCTTTGACATTACAGAAATGGCCTTGCCTTATGGATGTGATGGAGGGGTAGGCTGCTTATCCTTATTGTTTGACCTTTGCCCTTCTGCACATAGCCCCTCTATTTACCCTTCTGCACATAGCTCCTGAGGGATTCCTGCATTTACAGAATAGATGGGTTAATTACAGAATATTTTAGATGGCTGCACCCTGCTGCTAACACTAGTAAAAAACTTCCCAACCCCCCAATATATTACTGTGAAAATATGAATAAGAAAATAAAGGTTGGAAAAGTCCATGTTGGCTGAATAATATTAGTGCTAATCTCTCTAATCAATAAGTATTCTTTGCCTTTTTGCTCACTTTAAGAATCAAAAACCTGTCTAGAAGCTGCTACAGATCTAGACAGTGTTAGCTAGATTTACTTCTAGGTCATTCTCATTCAGCACCATCCTCAGAGCAAACTTTGGTTCTATTATTTCAGTTTCCCCATCTGTGGCTTTAATCCAGTTCTCTTTCTTTAATCACATCCTACGTAGAATTGTCTCACAGCTCTTTTCCACTCCAAGTTTAAGGTCTCAGTTGTTGTGCAGGAGACCCTGTGAATGATTTTATTTTGAGGTAAACAGACAGTAAAAACATACACCAAAGCACAAAAATCTTCTGTCATCTGTTATGTGCCAAGTGCATTTAATTATTTAGTGTAGCTTGTAACAGTAATGAAGTCCTTGTAACATGAGATTTAACACTCTTCTATTAATTTTTCCCTAAGAGGTGGGAAAAGACTGCTGTATTTTTGTGTGCAAACTGAGAGCATGAAGCTAATGAGATTTGACTGAGAATACGTAAAAGGGGCTGGAACCTTTTAGTGCTTCTTAAGAGTTTTGCTAATAGGTAGTAAATCCAAGCACATCCCACAGTTAGATAAGATTCTGCCTGTGTTGGCAAACCAGAAGGTGCTGTCTGATGCTTTGCCAAGGCAAAACAGAGTTTTCTTGAGCCAGCTGTATTTTTTTTAATGTTTAGCTTAGTAAAAAGAAAAGTTGTAAGTCGCACTCTTGCTCAAGAGGTATCATTCAGAACAATTTTTTATAGCATGATAGATTTCATGTTGCTACAAAATAAATATTTAATCAGTGGTAATATTTTTGGTTCCCTCAGGCAGGGAGAGAAGTTCTAACTTTTTACTCAAGTAAGTCCAAATGGAATCTAGCAGGAAGTTCACAATAAAATGCATGTATATCCTAGAGATTTTTTAAAATGGATTTTAGGTTCAGCCAGCCAGGAATGATGGCTGATTTTGTTCCTGACAGAGAACACTTCATCTCAAAGTTAAAAAGCCCCTATCCCCAAAAAAGGAAAAGAACCCAAAAAGAATCTGTGTTTGATTGGTTTGAGTTGTATCATGAACTAGATCAGTTATAAATGAAAATGGAATTATTGAAAAAAGGAAAAAAATAAAAGAAGAAAGGCAGCCTGAAATGCTTTGTTTACAGTTACAAAGCTTCCACAACCATGCCAACCCAACTCAATGACTGAAGGGAACAGTCTCCATAGAGTTACACTTACTGGTTAGTTTTTAATTCCTTGATCTTGTGTCATCTACTGGGCTCTTTATTCAGGGGCTTCACTTTGAAGTACAAAAGTATATTGTGTGCAGGGAATATTTCTTACCTTGACAGCTGCTCTGTCAAGCACAGCTGCAGAATTGGGCCCTTGGAGGACGTGAGTTCTTTAGGGGCTTCCTACAAAAGCTCTAGCTCCCATGACCTTCATCAGACAGGAGGATGGGAACAAGCACTTAAATTTCATGCTCCTCCTATGTCTGCAGAGGCAGCAAGGACTAAATGGAGCTCACTTTATTTTTTTCTTCAAATGTGAACCACTGAGTGAGGGTCTTGCTGTTTTCCCTTTCTGCTCAAGAGTCAGTAAGAGCTCTTCCCTGGTGTCATGATGGGCAGACCTCTATTTGTAATGGGTCAGTCTTGAGACACTCATGATGCTTGCATTTAAGAAAATCTTTCAGAACACATCTACTCATTCGTGCTCTCTTTTGATCTGTTGTTGATCCTTCTAGCCATCAGCATCTTTAATTGTCCTTTCATAAATTAATTTAAAAACCAATCATCCCTTCTTTGATTTAGTAATCCCAGTAAACAACAAACAGAGGTAAAGGTAAAATAATACGATTTCAGGTGGGAAATTGTGTGTTCTGAACTGAAACTTGAATGCATGTGCACCTCACAGAAAGGCAGCAGGTTTCTCTCATGTTCACCCGGAAATTAGGAAAAGTATTCCCTGCCATGTCTGTCACCAAGGAAAAGCAGTACTGAATTTTTGCTGACTCTGAGGATGTCAGGTTAAAATTTGTCACAGTCCTTTAGTTGTAGTAGGTACATGGTGCAAAGAGACAACACTATTGAGCAGTTACGACAAGTTTCAACATTTCTGATTTCCTTTATATTAAGATGCTGACCATAGACACTATTAGTCTCTCCCCCTAACTGGGGCTGATTCAGAGAACTTTAAGTTTTCAGATAAAGAGGGGTTTGTAAAATGCTAAGACGTACAGGATAGTAAAATTTTCAGTGTAGAGCTGCTTTAAAATACAGTGACAGTACAAACCCATCAAGATTTCCAGGTAAGTAGCCACAGTGCAGATGTTCACCAGCTCTGATTTTCTTGAGATACAGTATGTTGTGCTTTTTCTGGCCTGAAATTCGATTTCTGAAAACAAATTGATTGGAAAATACTTAGATTTATAGGATGAGCTCCTGCTTTGCCAGCAGCAAAAGCTAAGTGAAAATGACAGGGAGTGCTCACTTCTTTCTGCAAGTTGTGTCTTCAGTGGGAAAATGGCAGGCTGACCCTGGTGTGTTCCAACTCTGTGTGGGAGGATTTGATGTACTTTGTTCCCAAAAGTTGGTTGTGATTGCAGCTTTCACATATGGAAAGAGACAGAGATTAAACACGAGACTGATGTAAAAATGTACTAGCATTCTTAATTATGTTTATATTTTATTACTCCTTGCTTCCTTGAAATAAAACAATTAGAGGAACCTAAAATAATAACAGAAGAGGAAAAAGTAATTTCTTTTTCTTATAGGATCATAAAATCATAGAATGAGTTGGAAAGGACTTTAGAGGTTATCTGCCTAAGATATGGACCGCTTCCCCTTGCCCAGGTGGCTCAAGGCCCTATCCAACCTGGCCTTGAACACTTCCAGGATTTGGACGCCCACAGGTTCTCTGGGCAACCTGTTCCAGTTCCCCACCACCCTCACAGAAAAGAATCCTGACCAAGTTCCTAAATCCTGGTTCTGATAATACTGCAGCCATTGTATCTGAACCTTTTAGATCCCCTTAACTTCTTCTGCCTTCCTTAAATTCCCAGTACAGTTGCTCCAACTAATTCTTAAATGGAGTGGAAATTACACAAATAGGAGTTATTTGAAGCTGCAGAATGATTTTACACTCATTATTACATAATGACCAAGAACTGCACAGCTGACCAAAAAACAGTCCTTAATTCAGAATTCCAGCCCTTTTTTCACTTCAGTGGCTTTGTAAACTTCCCTTTAGTCTTTATGCACCGTTTTATGTGGTTTAACTGAAATTCCGAGAAAGTAAAGGAAAATGAAACATAGAGAAATGTGGAAGGACAGATGAAGTGAGAGATTTCACATCAGAATGGGGCGTAGAGAAAACAGTTCTGTAAGAATGGTTTGATCAAAATGTTTGGGATGGTAAAGTGACATCGAGAAAAAAATTGATTAATTGAGAAAGAATGCATGACAGGAAAGATTGTGATTTATTGGACTGGAAAAATCTTCTGCGACGACAGCAAGTGGCATAATCTTCCAAAGAAAGTGTCTGTATCATTTGGGAGCTGAAAACTTGGTTGAATAGAGACTAGAAAATACCAGTGCTCTAAGTGAGCACTCTTCAAGCAGAAAACCTTTTCTATTTCTGTATTCTGACTTGCTTGAGAGAGCTTCATGAATCTGGTTCAGGCTTGGGATAAAACCATAAGGTATGTTTTCTCTGCCTGCTCCCTTTTCCCCCTAAATGTTATTATACTGCAGCTTGGCTCTGTCCACACAGTCTGGAGCAGACTGTGTTGTAACTTGCTTTAGCCGCCACTGAATTTAACAGCTTTTGGCTTTGTATGTCATGCCTTAGGAGAACTCTTGCTCATCTGTTCCCTGAGCCAAAGGAAAACTCCTCCAGTAGCTTTCCCAGTGTTTTCTCTGGCTGGAACACATAGTTACCGATTGCTAGGTGAAGATACACTATCTTTAATCTTATTTTTGTATTTTCAGTTTGTCCAGCTGACATATTCTAAGACAGCCACTTTGACTAAAGCAGTGACAGAGGACTTTCCCAATGGATTTTCTTTTCTCTTTTCTTTTTTCTTTTCTTTTCTTTTCTTTTCTTTTCTTTTCTTTTCTTTTCTTTTCTTTTCTTTTCTTTTCTTTTCTTTTCTTTTCTTTTCTTTTCTTTTCTTTTCTTTTCTTTTCTTTTCTTTTCTTTTCTTTTCTTTTCTTTTCTTTTCTTTTCTTTTCTTTTCTTTTCTTTTCTTTTCTTTTCTTTTCTTTTCTTTTCTTTTCTTTTCCCAGCACTCCGTGTAATTAAATTCTTCCATTGGTGGGAAAAAAGCTTTTCCTTGATGTAAATGTGTGGCAAGTAGTTGAATACGGAGCCAGTCAGCTGTATTTCCCTGCTAAGCATAGTATTTCCAACATTTTTCCTAGCAGAAGGACTTATCTTTGTTTCTTAGCTCTGTACGATTGGCTTTCTGATCCTATTGTCATTTAATCTGTTCCAAGAAATGCATCCATTGGGAAATTATTAAATAGGATCTCAATAAACATTCAGATTATATTTAGCAAGTACAAATCACTAGGAGATATTTGCATATTTATTTGTTGAATCTCAGCTTCCACTTCAGGTTAGATGAGACATAAACAATTATACAGCCCCTCTGGCAAAGAATTAGTCTTCAAAGCAAGTCAAAGTAACACTGGGAATTGGGAGGAAGATTTCTGAAGTTTTAGAAGGAACTGTGAACATTCTATGTCAAGTATGGAATTAATGTTGTAGACTTTGATACATCTTGTTTGTTTTACTCTAATATGTCTTTCTAAAAAATATTTATGGCAGCACTGGTCAGAGACTACACCTTTGCCTGCATCATTAATGTAAAAATTATCCTGATTTAAAGCCAGCTAAAATATTTCAGGGGTGGTGGTTTGTTTGTTTGTTTGTTTGTTTGTTTGTTTTGGGGTGGGTTTTTGTTTATTTGTTGTTTGTTTTCCCAGGGTCCATGGATCAGACTCTGCATTGTACTTTGTAACAGAGACCACAGATAACTGTGATCTGCCAGAAAGATTTTAATAGGTTTTATGCAAGATCTAGGATCAGGAGTCCAGGTACCACAGCATGCTTTTGTGCCCTAGCAGAGGAAATAACTCTTTGGATGTGTTCTTGGCCTGCTTCATTTTTGGAGAATCTCTGTGTAAATTATAAGTGAAAATTAATGTAATTAATTGTAATTAGCATAGTGTTTATAGTGGATACATGTTAAAATCTTTAACAACAGTGCAGAAGACTTAATAGTTTCCAGGAACTGTAGATTTACAGCAGCAATTAGATCATTCAGGCCAACCCTGAATACCTTTTGAACTCTGCATTTACTGTCCATTTGCATCTTTGAAAATACTCCCACTTATTGACAATTAAATTTGATGCCTCTTTACTTTGTTTACATGAAAGCAATTGGCATACTCTTTCTGTTTGTGTCTCAGTGTGCCTTATTTATTTAGTAGCATTGCTGGATTTTAAGTTCTTGAGAGAAACCAAAGCATTAAGGGCACAAGCCTTACCTGCTGTTCATTGCTTGTCCTTCCTTGCATGCCTGGATTTGCAGGAAAGACTTGCACTGAAAGTGAGACTGATAAGCTTCCAGTTCTCAAAACAAAATGCTATTTTTATTATATCGTAAAAGACTTGACACTTGGCTTGGTACTCTGTTCTTACACATCCACATGTTCTTTGAAGCTCTGTCCTTAATATTTGTCCTATAAAATCTATGTTGTTTAAAGGGGAAAAAACAATTAAAGGGTGTTTTAGAATGTTTGATTCCTTAATGTTATTTCATACTTTGATGGGAATAATCAAGGGTTGGAGTCTGTACTTTGATTAGCAGAAAGATATCCTTAAATCCTTGAACTGTATTTTCTTTTCAGCTACATGCTTCTGCAATCATTTCCAGTTTTGCAGAATATTATGTTCAAAACACTATGTTCTGTATGAGATTCATGTAAATTTGTTTTTCCTATTTCACAAGCATGAGGAGTCATTTGTTGGTGCCTAGCCTCACCTCAGAAAATTAAGATTACTCAATCTGGATTTGTGATCTCCTCCCACTACTTCTTTCATTTTCTTCCACTTAGGTAGGCATCCATTCTTCTTCAGCTTCTAGTAAAGCTTCATGTACAAGAATCCCTGCTCTACATTGTAATTACAGTAATTTCACGACTATAAGGCGCACCCTTATGACTAAAATTTTTCCCTAAACCCGGAAGTGCGCCTTATAGTCCGGTGCGCCTTATCTGATGTACAAAGTTGCAAAATTTTCCACCCTGGAAGTGAGAGCCGCGAGGGGGGGCGGCGCCGCGGGAGCGCCGAGTAGCCATGGTGGGGCAGCCGCGGGCAGTCCCAGGCACAGGGAGCAGTGCGGGCTGGAAGGCGGGGGGCGGCCCCGGGCTGCCCTAGGCACAGGGAGCAGTGCGGGCTGGAAGGCAGGGGGCGGCCCCCGGCAGCCCCAGGCACCGGGAGCAGCGCGGGCAGGGAGGTGTTACTACTTTGTAACTTTGTTGTGCGCAGCGGCCTGAGCCGACGGGACCACAGTGCTGGGGGCAGCGGCGCCACAGCTGATAGGGGCAGGCGCAGCCAGCGGGGCTGCGGTGCTGGAGGCAGCGGGGCCACAGCCCGATAGGGGCCGACGGGGCCGCAGTGCGCCAAGCCGAGCGAGGGATGGGAGGCAGGGCAGTTGGCGCCGGCGAGCCGAGCGAGGGATGGGCGGCAGGGCAGTGGCGGCGCGGGGCAAGCCCGCTGACATGGGGGCACCCGGAGCACCAGGGAACTCCGGAGCAGCGGGGCCCTGGGGACGCCGCACGGAGCGGCAGCAGGCGTTCCCCGGCCCTGGGGACACCGCACGGAGCGGCGGAGGGCTTTCTCCGGCCCCGGGGATGCCACACGGAGCGGCGGCGGGCATTTTCTAGCCCCGGGGACGCCGCATGGAGTGGTGGCGGGCATTTTCCAGCCCTGGGGACGCTGCACGGAGCGGCGGCGGGCATTTTCCAGCCCCGGGGACGCCGCACGGAGCGGCGGCAGGCGTTCCCTGGCCCCGGGGATGCCGCACGGAATGGCGGATACAGGCAGGCCCGGGGGCCAATGGCTGCCGGGTTGGGGCGGGGCCTTGGCCAGCAACCGCGCGGGGGGAGCTGGGGGCGGAGCCTCGCTAAAAAAAAAAAAAAAAAGTGCGCCTTATAGTCCGGTGCGCCTTATCTGATCTGCAAAGTTGCAAAATTTACCAACTCCCGGGGGGTGCGCCTTATAGTCCGGTGCGCCTTATGGTCGTGAAATTACTGTACTCTCTTTTTTTAAATTTTTTTTTCCCCCTGGTGTTCACGAGACCAATTTGCTGTTTTCAGTGGATTAAACATGGGGGAGTTTCTCTGCCTTTGATCACAACTAGAACTTTCCACCTAAGAGAGTTTAGTTCAGGCAGATAACTGCCTTTCAGTCAGTGGCCAGAGGAAGCCATCATTTAATGAAAATTTAGAGTCTGGATGCATTTTGTCTGGGCTATTTATTTTTCCTTGAAGGCAGAGATGAGGAAGGATGTGCAGTGATGCAGCACTGAATGAAGAATAGCAGAGGAGACACCAAGACTGGATGCAGGAACAGAAGGAGATTTACTTTCTTCAGTGTTACCTGATAGGATCTATTTTTATATAGAAATGTCACCTGACAGAAGTCAGGAGAGAGAATATCCAAGTAGTTTAGATGCAGCTAGAGGCAGGGAGCTAAAGCCACGAGGGAACAGAAGAGGCAGTTAAGGTGATCTGAATGCACAGCTGTATATAAAAATAGTAGGTGGAAGGCAGAGGTCTTTGAGGAAGCTGACCAGATACTACATGAGGCTATAATCATAGCATAGAAGCTGGCACTAATTGGTAGTGGAGAAATCAAGTGAAAGACTGATGTGTTATGATGGAGAGCTCAGGAGGAAAAGGTGAGAAACAGATGACTGAGAAAAGAGTGGCACCAGAAAAAATCAGGAGGAGTGAAAAAAAAATGGAGGTAAGTAGAGATTTGAGGCTGAGAAAGAAGAAGGATGTGACTAAAGAACTGAGGACAGCAAATATAAGGTAGTTAGGCAGCACCAGGGAAAAAAGAAAAAAACCCAAACCCCATGAAAATCTGGGTTTCCTAGTGGCACGAGAAAGATGCAAGTGTGTGAGTCTGAAGACTCATTTTCTTTAGGTGGAAAGGCAGATCAGCAGAGTTTATCTGGGAAAAGAGCAGTGTTTTGTTTTCCAATACCAAAGAAACACTATGGAAAGACAAAACTGAGAACAGTCCTGGAGAAGAAACTTGAAACAAAGATCTCAGAATCCCTTTTGGAACAAAATATATCCAGGAAGGAGAAAACTGTCCTAAAATCTGTGGCTGGTGTGGTTTTAGTAAAATTATCTTGGTCTCTGAGAAGGAAGGGGGGTGAATGACAAGCTAATGAAGATGCACCAAGAGGCATGAAGAATTCGGGGTCATGCAGGCATTAAGAGGTCTTCATGCCGTGGGCATGTCTGTACTAGCAAATTAAATGGAGTCTAGAAGCAGTCCCTGGCCCTGAAAATTAAATGTATCTACTGTTGACTGTCCCTGGCCTAGTTTTGGTGTGTACTTACGGGAACTCACCTGAAGTATTCCCAGGTAAGGTTTGAAAGTTATCTTGGGATTGTTCCCGGTAGGCAGTTTGAAAGCAACCTCCCTGTTTTGGAGGGTGATAGACTTTATTAGCATGGCACCTTTCTGTGCCAGTTGGCCTCAACATTCTTGGACATGTTTATTTTGCTTGTAGAAATAGTGCTGTAAATGGCTCAGTAGATGCAATCCCTTAGAAACTTAGGACATCAACAGTCTTTGATGCAAGCTGTGACAGGCAGCGAATATGATTCCTGCTTTAAAACGTTGCTGAACTGAGATGTTGATGTGCTCTCAGATTTTGTTTTCATTGAGCATGATGACATTGAAGAAGATTCGGTTATACAAAATAAGTTTATATGAAGCATGCATTTACTTATTTCCATTTAAATATTATACAGGCATAAGCAAACATAGGTCATAAATACCACTCCGTCTCACAGAAGGACAGGCTGTAAAATTAAGGAAACAAGGTCGTGAGGTTGGTAGGTAATTCAGTTGGCTGGACTAAAAAGCCCAAACATTTAAAAGTAGAGAAAATATTTTTAAAAGTTCCTGAAACTTGTGTAAAAACAAGGCAAATCTCCAGACCTAAACAGATAAGATAAATATGGGTCTAAAATGGAATAGGTGTAATATGAAGGTGATGGAGGCATGGAAACTTTGCAGTCAGTGTAGAAAAATGTGTAAAATGAAATTTCATGTGTTGTTCTGGATTTTGAATTCAGGAATGATTCAAACTAAAACAGGAACAGCAAGAAAAGCATCTCTGAGAGCCTTTATCTTAGCAGAACAGGCTAGCAAAATGAAACCCAGAGCATGATAAAATAGTTCCTTGATAAATACAACAGGAAAAGGGCTGTACAGAGGACAGCTGGTTAATAAGGCTAAACAGTGTTGTCACATGAACAAAGTTAGTAACAGATGTCAATTTTAGCAGGAAGCTGTCAATGGACTCTGAAACTAAAGTTAGATCTTTCATGCTACTACAAGCAGCATGCATCTCAGCTGGCATTTTCTAAATGGGTTCATGAACGTGACCTGTTCTTAACCAGGCACAACGTCAGTTTTGTGAGGAGCTTCAGAGATGAGCAGGAGGATTTGCACTTTTCTTTTGAATGCCTTGGCTTCTGAAGAGCCAAATGCAATGCTTTTGGAAAGGACTGTGCAGGGTATTTGGCAGTTCTCCTCCAGCATATCATCAGTCTTTCAGCAGTCATCCTACACTCATGGATCCTTTCCTCTTCAGTTACAGAATTATAGAATCATAGAATGATTTGGGTTGGGTCTTTCACTAGCTGGGGTTGCTCAAAACCTCATCCAATCTGTCCTTGAACAATTCCAGGGATGGGGCTTCCATAGCTTCTCGGGGTGACCTGTTCCAGTGTCTCTGCACCCTCACAGTAAAGAATTTCTTCCTAATCTAAACATACCTTCTTTCAGTTTAAAGCCATCACTTGTGCCTATACTGCAGGTCATTGTAAAAAGTCCCTCTCCAGATCTCCTGTAGGTCCCCTCTAAGTGCTGGAAGGTGCTCTTAGGTGTCTCCAGAGCCTTCTCCAGTTCTGCCCTTTAGATTTTCTCTGTTGAGGTTTGATGTTGTATATGTTCTCCATGGTCCTGCTATCACAGGTTGTGTCCTGCTTTCCTGGTTCAGCTGTATGGGAAATCAAGCCCACAGAGCAAGTTCACCTGTAGGAGCTTGTCTCCAGGCAGCCTTAAGTTGTGTCAGATTGTCAGAATGTTGCACTGTTTTTTTTTACCTTGGTTTGCCTTGTTGCTGGAGCAGGATTTCATGGAGACCATTGAAAGAGCATGTCAGTGTAATACTAGTGTTTTGTTTATGTGTAACTGAATGTGAATTGATAACCCCAAATTGTGACATAATGTAATTTTAATGTCATTCTTATTATTTTTGTTGGCCTTTACATATTTCTATAAATACTGTGTAGTTGAATGAATACCAGACTGATGAATGTGGAAGCCCTCTGTGTCTCTAAATGAAAACTTTCAAATATAAATAGCTCTAAAACTATAAATAGAAAACCTCTATACTATATTTATCACTGACCAGTTTTTTTCCCCCTTTCACCACATCTCCCATTTTATTTTTAGTGATGCTTACTTAAAATAGTTTTCCTACTTTCCTGTTGGCCATTATATGGCCACTGTGGAATCTGAGTGATTTCTAAGCCAGATGGTAAGGAAAGTGTTCCTTACTTGAGCAGTGTGAACCTGAAGTCTGTTCAGACCTTCTTCACTGATGTCATCAGCTTTGTCTTTTCAGCTGATTTCACGTACATATTCCTTAACTGGTTTCAAAATGTGATTCCAGCATTGTTCTGGACCTCCTGTTCTTCTTACATTGATGTTATTCTATGTCCCACTCATAAGATGGTAGCTCTGGTTTGGTCAACTTACTAAAGTCCATACTCTTCACAAAAGTCACTATGTTGGCAGCCATAACAATTTCTTTTTCAATTCTAATTTAATTCATTTTACGATATTGATATGTTGGTGATCACCTCAGCTGCACACAAGGAAATAGGAATAGCTTAAAGTTTAAATGACCCTTAGGCCTTAGCTTTGACTTCACTGTTGAAACTCCAGCTTCCTGTGCACTTTTAATTTGTGCTATTGCATGTGTTAATAGTTACATAATTTAAAGTAAGGTTGAATGTAGTGTAAGCCACATTACTGTTTGTTAGAGTTTGCAGGCCACAGCTGTCTTCCAACATGACTTGTTTGAAGAGGCTGCAAGGGCATCACATGGTTCTTTTCTCCTGAACTGTCTCAAGAAAGTGAAGTAAGTGTCTGTAAGGACTGACTGATTATCTGTGCACTGCTCAAAATGAAATGCAGTTATTTAAGGCAACTAGGATCATGGTTAGTTCCTTGTAACTCTGCATGCTTTGGTGTCAGCCTGTAACACTGCTGTGGGAAGGAAGGCAGCAAGACGGGAATTCTTGTGGCAAAGAAGTAGGTAACAAGTAGGACAAGTGGACAAGTTTTGTGCCCACATCACCAGCAGCAAAAGGCTTCCTGGCACTTCTGAGGCAGCAGTGGGTCCCTCTTGTACCAAGATAAATGCCTTGTCCCCTGTCATTTCCCAGTAGCCAGAAGATGTGTCTGTATGGGAGATGTATCTGTGTGGGCAGGGTGCACCTCAGATGTGTCAAGGTGTTTGGTGCCATTTCTTGTGGTGTTAGTGGGGTCCCAAGAGCAGCAGCTCTGAGATGAGATGGAGTGAGAGTTGATGTTCCTGTCTCTGCCCAAGCCTGTGCAACTGTAGTCATTGCCATGACACCACTTGTACCTTGGACTTCTTGCAACTCTGGAGCAGCAAAGACAGGAGCAGAAATGTGTTCTGTCATCTTTGGGAGGTGGAGGAACCATTTGCTGCTTGTCAGATAGGAAATCCCCAAAATGGCCAGCTACTGCTCATGGACTAAAACTGTTTTCCTGTCCTTATCAGGTGGGAATATTTTTTCCTGCTGGCAGGCCATCATGAAGATTCCTTAACTTTAAATTCAAGCAGATTGCTGTTGCGTCCATCCAGTGACAGATAAATCAGTCTGTGTTCATGGGGCTCTGAGACTCTGGGGAATTATGGACTCATTTAACCATCAATCTTTATGATTTGAGGCATGCTAGCATCTGCATGCTTCTTGTTAGTTTTAAATGTGATTGAGTTAGTTTCATTTCTGTGCAGCACCTTGGGATGCCTACTGAGAAGGGCCCTTAAAATAGGTGTAACTTAATGTGCTGTTCAGACTTCTCATTAATCTGCTTGTCTTTACTCTTACCCAGAGGTAAAATACAAAAGCTACAGAGGGAGGAGTTTGGAATAAAATGATAGAAAAGGGGGCTCTGAAATAAAGACATTTAGTACTGAGGACTAAGACTAGCAGTGGAGGAAACAGAACAGGATGTTCAGAAAGTCCAAGCCCTTTGGCATGAGTTAAGGAGCTTGGAAAATAAGCAGGGCTACAGTGAATTTGTGAAACAATGTTTGTCTTCCTAAACTGAATACTGGAAAGGATCCATTTCACACTTTGCCTTTGCCAGCGCCCTGATATCTATTGTAGCACTCATCTTCTGGCCTCTTTATTTTCAGAGAAAAGTTTGACTTTGTGTTTAGAAGTTATTTGTGCTTCCTGCTTTCTTATGGTACTAACAAGATTATGTTGTGGCTACAGGGCTAAACTTTGGAGTCTTAATCTTTGGTCCTGCTGTGCCACCCTGTTTCTGATGTTTGTATTTTAACTGCAGCAATGGGCTAAAACGACTCCACTTCCAGTTTGCTTCACCACTGCTTTCTCTGCATGGGTAAATTAATCAGGGCCAGGACATGTATCTTATGATTGTCCATATTGTTTAATTTCTAGCACATTCCATGACATGATTTTGGTCCGTGCCAACTAGCACACTCCCAGATGACAGCTGTGGCAGGATGGCGTGGGAGAGAGACTGTTCTCAACAGGCATTATTGACGAGGTAACCATGTTTTGCAGGGGAAGACCGTGTAAAGATGTGGATTGGAACTGGCTTTGCCTTTCTTCCCAAGCCTCTGGATTCTGATGTATTTTATACACTAGGATCAGTCTCTCCTGATCTTAGCATTTGTGAAAGATACTGAAATACAAACTTTTGCTTCCTCATTGCATCACTAGGTGCTGTTACCCACAAAAACATCAAGCCACCTCCTCCTTCTCCCTTTGGGCCATCTGCTCAGGCTTACAGCAACACTTCCATAGTGATAAGATCTTTTATCATTGAATAAGAGTCAGGTTAGGGGCACAACTCAAGTTTTATGTCAAGCTAGTTCACGACAAAACCAATCCCTCTGAACCCAAGTGAGCTTTCCAGAGAGTGGTCTTCCATCAGGCAGCATATTTGCACCAAGAGGTACAGCACACAAAGCTGGTGTTGTCACAGGCCCACAACAGCAAGTTAGATAAGTAATTGCTGTTCTGGTATGTGTGTATTTGCTTATCACACAGGGTCATGATGATTGCCCATACAGATTATACATTTGCTTGCACACAAGGATTTTTTTGAATTTCACACCTATAATTCACTCTTCAGGCTTTGTTTGTTGCACTTTACATAAAATAGGAAATGTTTACTTTCCCCTGTAGGATTTCTAGTTTGTGAAGCCCGCTGCAGTTGTCTGTTGTGTAAGGAATCATTGAATTCCAGAGCACTGCTGATGCTTTGGCTGAATGTGTTTTTCCAAAAATTGTTTGTATAAGGTACACCTCTATAGGAAATATTCCTTATAAACCTTGATTGCTCTCTTTATGGCTTCATTTTTTGGTTTCTGAGTTTTTTGTTGCAAATGGAGATGTTGCAAAAACCATAGTCTTCCTCACTCACTGGTGCAAATATTTTTTCATTTACATAGTACGTGGTGTGATGTTTGCAGCATGTACATCAACAGTAGCTGCACAAACTTGGGTTTTTGTCTTGAAAATGATAGGATTAGCTGCACAGTGAGCCTGTATCTCTCATCAAGATTTAAGCTCTTGAGCCTGTTCTTGGTGCTACTGGAGTGGCAAAGGAAGAAACCACTGCTGAGTCATTGGACTAACCAGGGTAGGTTTCTTCATCGTGACAATCTCTGTACAGCGCGGTTATCAAGGGGATTAGAAACGCTGAGCAAAAGGGATTTTGTTGTGTTAGTGCGAGATGAAATGGTGCTTTTACAAACTGGTGTGCTGGGCAGGTTTGAGGCTAGGGAGAGCCATGAGAACCATGATGGTAGGAGTCACACAGAAATTGTCAGGAAAAAGAAGGGTTGTGAGAGGTGCGGGGTCTCCTGTGTAAACTCTGTTTACAGTCGTTGCCAGTCCATGCACTCCTCTCAGTATTCATTAGCTGAAGAGACTGAAAAGTCAGTTTGGAAGAGATTGTGCTGACTACAAGTTTCTGTAGCCTTTGGTGGTGTCAGCTGCAAAAATAGGCAAATCCGGCTGCAGTGGAAGGGCGTGATGGGGCAGCTCCAGCCCAACTGCTACCCTGGAGGCGCTTGGAGGCTTTGGCTGGAAGCCGTGAAATGCATCTCCCGGGGAGGACTGCATTGCAAACAGACCTTGCCCTTCCCTGTTGGTGGATTCCTTTGGCAACAGGCTGGCATCAGAACACCTCAACATATTTATGATAAACTGCAGTGGTTTTTTTGCCCCTCTTTGAGGTGGATGTGAAATTTGCATTGTGTTCATTAATTCATCTCACATATGACCCTTTCAAAAGGTCTCGTTGTAGCAGCTGTTCATTAGTGGTGGCACTGTGCCTGGCTGAAGGCCAGGTGAAAACATGTTTCTCAATTTCTCACTCTTACATGGCCTAAACCAAACATTAATGGCTCCCCATTGATTTAAGTGGCTCTTGATTGGGTCAAGCCTTATCTGTTGGAAGAAACAAAGGACTGGAGGAGCAGTTCCTATTTTTCCCTTGGAGTTTAGCTTTCTTAAAGAGGAGAACTGAGAGGTCCTCTGCATCCCAACCTGAAGGAATTCCTTGAAATAGGATACTTTTTTACGTGTATAAAGAGATTAGCATTAGAAGTAACTTAGAGGTAATGAAATAAAGCTTTATGTGTGTTTTAGAGGACTTTCTCTTTCCCCACAGAATTGTGGTCCTTGGTAATTTGGTCAACTCTGTGTAGGAAAGATCTTTCTGGGAAGGGATTAATGTACAGGGAGAAAAGCCCACTGAACAAAGCAAGCTTTCTGCTGAAAATTAAGTCTTTAAAAACACATAAAACTACTTTATCTGTTATAATTTCATTATTTTTTTTCACAGGAAATAATTAATTTTTCTTGTTCATCTTATTTACTTACTTTTCATAGGAAAGGGAGAATGTTGGGATAACTCAGTAAACAAGAAGTCTCAATAAGAGCCAACGTTTACTTCAGGCAGCAATTGGACCACAGCAAATGTAGGCAGACTGGTGTGAGCTCCCATGAACTGTAATGACACTTAGATTGTTGCTGAACTAAGTATGCAGGTCAATGGGTAGGTCTCTGCATCCCATACTGGAGCTCTTACTGCTGAATGATTCACTGCTTTTAGGACCTGCATTAGGAAGATTAAAGTGCTGCTTTGCCTACCTAGCTACCTCCTGCAGGGAATGCAGGGGGAAAATACTTCTGAAATCCTGAGCACACAGAAAACAGAGATCCACACTTATCTTGTTGCAGTGATTTTGAGGCTTTTCTACACTTTCCTGTGGGACAAATTGCTGTGCTGCCTCATTTTCGTTGGTGTTGTTCAGACATCAGTTATTCAGCTCCTACCCTTGCACAAGTGCCAGAAATCACAGATGTGGAAATCTTGGACACTGTGATTTTTCACAGCATTCATGACAAAACGACAGTTGGCTTCAGAGATCAGAGGCATCTTTGAGAATGAAAAAAGCTCTTTTAAGTATGTTCTTCCTTTGTAAAGGCAGTTGCTCATTCAGGCCACAGTCAAGTGTGAGTACCCTCAGCTGGAACCCTCTGCTGCAGTGTGGTCTTGCTCCTGTTTTGAGTCAGCCAGTTTGCACCACTGCAGCTCATTACCCGGGCTTTTCATCAGCTGCTGAACTTCATTTGTTTTCTGGAGTTTGCTCCCTTAAAAATATGGTAGCCAACAGTAAAAAAACAACTGAAACAAGAAGTGTTTGGCTTATTTTTTATTTAGGTATTATGTGGTTCTATAGCAAATAAAAGGTATGGATTATTTAGCTTGATTCAAACAAATAATTTGCATCAGCTAGTAAGAAAGGGGAGCAGCCATGAGCTGAAAATAAAATTTGCAGCACAATTCCGTGTATGTTGTCAGGGAATCATTCCCATGCAGCCCAGTAATGGCACAGAGATTTCAGGGATTATGTTCAGATTAAATGTCATCAAGAGCTGAGCCTTGGCAGTATGCCAGGAAGGTCATATGAGGAAAGTCCCAAACTTTTACACTCAAATAAAATTGTGTTCTGCTCAATAACCATAACACACTGCAAATTTTAGAACAAATAACGACTTAGCTTAGGAAATCTCATAATAATTTTATTTTTAGAAAATGTATTATTTAGTTTAGGTTCAGGATTTTTCACTGCTTTTTGGGATTTACGACTATGTCAGCAATTTTATTTTGGGATACAGATTTTTTTCTTGGTAGCATGACATTAAGAAACTTTAAACCAAAGCTTTTACAAGTTTTAAAATTTGAAATTTTTCATTTTCAAGTTAAGCATGAATGGAACAATAGCCTGCTAATACTTCCACAAGTATTATTATTTCCCAGAAATACCTCTGTTTATTTTTAAGAAGTCTAAAATGCTGTAATTCCATGACATTTATGGAAGACTATTACTGGGAGGGAATGAGAAAATAGTTACAAATGCATAGTTGAGAATTGCTTTTTCTTTTATTTATCTTTGGTTGGTCTGTACCATTCCAAAATACCTGTGGAATTATGAAGGAATATGCTGACAGTCTAATTCTGCTTTGAGAATGTCTCATTTTGGTTTAATCTGATCTGTTTAGAGTAGATTGGTTTCAACTATGGAAGGGAATTCTTTCCCTAGGGGATATCTATACATGGAATTGTAGACCCTGTAGATCCTTAGCTATACCACTTGAAATAAACACTCTTTTAATCTACTTGCTCTCTGTAAAAAAAACAAACAAACAAAAAAAACCCAACCAAAACCAACAACAACAACAAAAAAAAAACCTGGAAGTATTTAAAAAGTGATTTCTTAAATCTCTTAAGTGCTCTCAAATGTGATCCTACTCTGCATATGCCTGAGGGTGTATGATGATTTTTTCCATATCTTTGGTGTGGGCACACCCCTTCCTGCTCCCCATGGTGGGCATCGGGTGCTACGGAGAGAATTGTCACAAGACTTTCTTCTGGGTGGACCACCCTCCTGAATCAAACCGTAGTTGTTGGATTTGATTTACCAGGGAGTTTCAGTAAAAAGGGAGTAAAACTTGGAGCCATTAGCAAAAGCAGTGATGAGACCATGGGTTCAGGGCTCCACCTTTATTGTCTGGTTATATATGCATCCCATATTTGTAAACCTTATTTTAGGTATATTGTATGTACATAAAAATGGGTTTATATACCCAAGTATGCATGTATGTGTAAACATATGTGTGTGTGTGCATGATGAAGTTTATTTTCCCCTTTCTCCTCCTCTCCTCTTTGCTCACCTTGCCTGCTGCAGTGAGGCACCAGACAGGGAAGAAAACTGTTTTAGCTGACCAGCATTGCAAAGGGAGAGTCTACAAACTCATCTTCAGTTCATTAAAATGTAGAGGCTGGGTGATAATGATCAGAGTTATCAGGTTCTGGAGAGGGTCACAGTGATAACAGTGGGATCAAAAAGTCAAACTGAAAAGCACCAGGAGATGTGGCTGGGTGCAGCAGCAGGACCCCAGGGTGAGCGAGCATCCAGGCTCCTGAGGCAGAGGTGCTGGCAAGTTTTGCAGAACAGCAGATCCAATTGGTTTGTTATTTATGAAGGGTATGGTATGCAACCCTCAACATGTCAACAGTTCTTTAAAGTGCAGATGTAAGAAATTCCAGTTAGAAGTAAGTCCTTTAAATACTATGAATAAACAAGGCAAATCCATTAATTATCTCAACATAAAGACCTCATGTTGTGCCATCAGTTTGTCCTGAATTATTGATAGGATTTTTTCCATTACTTTTCTAGACCTTTATTTAAACTACAGTCAGTAGAATCTAACCATCCTACAGCCCCAGACACACAGCAATAAATCAACCCTTATTTCCTTATTTGCTTGAAGCTAATGTGACAACAAATAGCCTGTTCACATACATTATTTCTTTGTACTACATCATATGCAAATATTTCAATTATTATCCTTTTATCTCCATAATATTTTAACAACATGATACAACATGTTTCTCTGATAAATTGAGTTACATAAAAGCAGCTTCACATCTACATAATGCTTTAACAAAACATTCCCTCTATTTCAAGTTAAAATGTGTGTTCAGCTTGGGAATATCCTCATAAAGAAACTTAATTTGCCTTATTAAGAAACACTTGTGTATTCTCATAAATTTCAATTTCTTTTTTTTTTTTAATAATAATTTTATCACATTTTGGAGTCCTGCCTGCCCAGGCTGCCTAAGGCTGTCAAAGGTTTGGTAAGTTGAGTTCTGCAGTAAAATTGAGTTGGTTTCTTGTTTATAAAGGATGTAGCTTGACTTCCTTGCACCGTTTTTTTATCCCCGTTCTGTGAATATTTATGTAACTGGATGTTTATTTTCTAGTATTAATCCTTAGTGGCTTGAGAACTATGGCTTTCCCTCTAAAGCTGGTAGAAACCTGAAAACTGCCCAGCAGGGCTCATCCAGCTCCATACCTGTGCAACGCTGTGTCACCAGCATTTTTTATTAAGCAGGATTGTTCTAAGGGCCTGTGAGATCCCATGGCAGGGTGCAGCCTCACCCTGTGTCAGTGGCTGTGTCCCAGTGCTGTGCTCAGAGTTTCAGTATTCCCCTTTTCCAAAGAAGGGGAAGAGAAACACATAATGGTAGAAGAATTAATTTCCTCTTCTCTCTTGGCTGTGCTGTCTTGAGGCTTTTTATAAAACCAAATAGCATTACTAAGCATCTGTTTGCTGGAGGGGTGTGAAATAGCCAGGTGTGCTTTGTGTAAAAGCAAGTGATTGTAGCCTGAAACATCGCTGCAGACGCTTCATGAGTCAGATCATTCCTAACTGCAATAACGAGATTATTCATGGCAGGCTCCTCATTGTGACAATGGTCCTTTGTTTGAAGTCTGCATTGTGTATGGGCTATACTTCCGATTTGAAGATTCCTTCTCTGCTAGAAAACAGCATTGCAGCAGGGAACCAGAAGTGAAGATCAGTGCTGCTAAATTCAGGATGTTACTCAGTGCTGGAAATAATTGGGAAAGTTCATAGTTGAGTTAAAAGCTCTAGCCAGGAACTTCAGCGGGATGGTACTACTTCCTGTTGGTCCTGAGGTAGGTTTTTTATTTGATTTTTAGTGAGTTGTTTTTCGGTTTTGTGGGTTTTTTAAAACTCTATCTTCTGATTAGAACTGGTTAAATACTGCCAAGAGAGTTTTGTTGTTCGTGATCATGTAAGACATGTTTTGTCTTGATAGTGAGGGTCCTTTATGTGCATAGCCATTTTGTTTAAGGAAAGGAAGAAAAAGACCTCAGCATTTCTTTAGAGTTCGGAGTCAAGTTAATTTTAAGTTCATCACTATTTTTAATTTTTTAAAGAAATTATTCTTGTCTCCATTATCTGACGTCCCTATGTTAAGTTTATCCCCCACAGTAAGGTGATTTCACTTTGTGGTTGAACCATGACCACATTGTTTTAGACTTGAGTGCTATAACATGGCTTGGATTTGTCTCCTGTACACCTGGGTGGTCAGGCTGAAACCAAGGCATGTTGTGCTCCACATCTTTGCCCCAAGTGGAGCATCCTTGTGTGATCTTCCTGTACCTGGTGCACAGAGCTGCTGGGAAGTTCATCCCTGCTGAGGCAGGCTGGGGAGCAGGAGGTACTGGAATCTTCCTTCTCACCACGAAGCTCACAGGCAGCTCAGGTGACTGCACTCAGAGGAGGCAAGCTGTGCCACCACTGGGAAGATGATGATGTGCCAGGGAATTTTTGGGAAAGTGGAGAGACCATCCCAGTATGGCTGAGGCACTTCACACAGAATCACCAGAGCTGTCTGCTGCAGTAGCAGAAGTGAAAATAAGTGTGTTCCCATGGTCAGCAGCTTGTAAGGAAAACACAGAGCAAACTTGGTTCTTGAAAAGCGCATCTGCAACTAAAATACTGCTTTTGTTTTTACTTTTGATAACAGCTTTTGTCCTTGAAGCTCAGAGGTTTCCTGGTGTTTTCTTTTGAAACTGTGCTGTTTCATGCAAGGCAAACAAGACTAAAATAAATCCAATGCAAGCATTACAGAGACTCTGTCCTCTATTTGGGCACGTGATTTTTTAATTTTTCCCCCCAATTAATTATTATATTCTACAGCAGAAGATTGTTTTGATTTTATGGATGTTAGCTTTGAATTTTGAACTCCAGTATAAATTTGAATTCCAGGTCATATTATTGCAAGTTCATATAATATTTATATGCTCACTTTCAGAAATAAAAAAGAAGGAGTTAATTGTTTGACAGGAAGAATAAAGCATTTGACTATTCTGTATTGTGTGGGGTTGTTATGACAGACTTCTTTTGGTTGCACAGCATTCAAATTATACACCAGTAGAGTAATGTTACATTATGTCATCTGTTGGTACTTCTACAAGCAATTTCATTACTTCATTAAAAATTTATAGTAATCTGAAAGGCACTTTGTGATAGATATAATGATAATTATATATGTGTGATTTTGTATAGTGTTATGTTGATCTGCATTTTCTGCATCCTATAACTAGAAACAAACTACTATTGCTCTTGAGATACTTTCCAGGTAATTGAATATAAAACCTGAATTTTTACTGGAGTTTTTGGTATTTGGATTTTAGCCATTTCAGTTGCAGCTGACAAAAATGCTTTCACTGTTACTGGGAGGATAATCAAATTGAGTTTGCTGAAACTGAGATAATTTTTTGAGACTGATTTATTTACAAATGAGCAATAATACTTTTTGCCTTAAGCAGTTAAAGGAAGCAGTGTTTACTTATTACCTTTTCCACACATCTAGATTAGTGCTGTTTAAATTGCAGGTTTGATTTAGGCTTGAGCCATAAGCATATTTGACCTTGCTATGATTACATTAACTTTCCCTGATGGTGTTGGAAATATGGCACATCTTGCTGTTTTTTCCGGTTTCTTGGAGAGTGAATTCACCATTCCTAGGTGTCAAGATTGTGCATGACTCTTGGATAGCCATGAAGATGCAGATCTTACAACAAATAGCTGGATAACCCTTAGTAAATTAACTGAGTAATGCGAATTAATACAGTATTACCTTGTTATTTACTGCAAAAGTTTTGTTTTAATGAAAGGAAAAAAATGACCTGTACAATTCTGTTGTCAGTGAACTTTTTACAGTTGTATTTAAAAATTATGTTTTCTATTAAAATATATAAATTTCTATTAAAATGTATAAAACCTTTGCTGTGACCAGAACTTTTTTGTTGTTGTTTTGAGAAGTTCACAGATTTGCTGTTGAAGTTTTATAGTAAATACCAGGTCTGAAACTCTTCAGCAGAACTACTGAAGTGTAGTTACTGTGTACACAGCAGAGGAAAAGTCTTGACAAGAAGATCCTCCCATTTCCAGTTTCCACAGAACTCTTAAAAGGAAGAGCAATGTGAAAATATTTTCTTTAAATTGTTTGACAGTGCCATTCAAAAATGAGATGTTTTGTACTCCTACTTGTTAACTCAAGCACAACCAGATAATGATAATTCTTCGACCTGTGATTATTCATTGCTAAATTTATTAATAATGGTACTCTTTCATTCTTGCATGGTAGCTTTCCAAAGAAATTTCTGTAGTGAAAGGCAGCCTGCTCATATTTTCTTTTTTAGTGGTTTCTTTTTCTTTTTCTTTTTCTTTTTCTTTTTCTTTTTCTTTTTCTTTTTCTTTTTCTTTTTCTTTTTCTTTTTCTTTTTCTTTTTCTTTTTCTTTTTCTTTTTCTTTTTCTTTTTCTTTTCTATTTTTTAACTAATTATTGTATAAAAAAATACATGAAATTTTAATATACAGCCTTGCTAGGGATGAGAATGGGGGGAAATAGGTAAACTAGCCTAAAAGCAAATTGAAGTCTAAAATTGAAGTAAAGCTCTTAACTGAACTGAACTTTGAAATATTTATCTACATCAGTAATGATTTTCTCTGTGAGCTCTGTAAAAAAAATAAAAAAGGAAATCTGGAATTATTTACCTAAGGTTGAAACATACCATTATTAGATATATGTCACTGTCATCTGTGGATTATTCAGTGGTTAATGTGTAACAATAATTCTTTACAGTGATCAGTTTATTTGTATCAAAATTTGCTCTATAAGATCTTCACAAATGTTGAGGAAAGAAGAGGAGGAGAGATTTATTTTCTTAGCGTGGTGGTAGAATTTTTTTAAAAAAACACTACCACTAAACCTATTATAGGACTATTTAGAGGAGATTTCTTACATGTGCTTTCAACAATACTTTATCCAAAAACATCTTTTCCACTTCTCTCGTTTTTTTTCTCAGTCTCAAGGGTGTCATCGCTTCCTTCGGAACTTCTGCTGGGCTTGGGGTTATTCCACCCATACACAGAGACCTCAAAATACTTGTCCACTGAAGTGTTTTTTCTCAAGACCTCTGGAAATCAGGCTTGCCCTGAGACTGAATTGGTCCATTGTTCAGCTCAACCCTAAACAAACAAAGGATCTTCATATTTAATAGGAATGGAAATGTATTTACATGCTCATGAGCTACAGAGAAATCCATTTGCTCAGTCTTTGGTGTAACAGCATTGTTGACACAATTCTGGATGCTAAGCATCCCTTTTTGACATTACTGGAAGAATTTGGAATATGTGGTAAAGGCCAATGCACCACATCATAATAAGGCTATATTTCCCTGTTTTCCTCTAGCTGAACAATTCTGACTTGTAACAGGTGATGGTACCATATGAGTGTAATATTTAAAGTTACATATGTGAAGAGGGTCTGTTTTAACTAGCTTGTCCAGGAGGCAGCACTATTAACTCTTCTGCATGTCGACACCCTTCTTACTCACTGAAAATTTCTTAAAGGAATTTCTGGGTTAATGTGAGAGCTTGGCTGTAGAGCTGCAGTAACTGAACTTTGTAATCTGTGTCATCTTTGTCATCTTTGTCACAGAGATGACCTGGATCAAAACTTTACCTGTCGGAAGGGTTTCAGAGCAAGTAGAAGCAAACTGAATGTAGTTTTTGAACTTGGGTTAATTTTATTGGACTGTTTCACTTGGAAAGATCCTGGCCAGCCCATTTACAACAGCACTAAAGTGGGCAGTGATGAAGACAAACATTTGAGTAGGCAGAGTCACAGAAACCTTTTGGAAGCATCCTTTAATCTGGTGGTGTGGCATGTGTGAAATCCCCCAGGGGTTGCTGTCATTAACTACTCCCATGAGACTCCTGACAGAGAAGGTTTTTCAACACCAAATGTGAATCATGAAGCGTGCCTTTGATTGATTGCAGCCTCTTGTTTGGGAATGTAATTAATGCCTCAGTTCAGCTGCCAACACGCTGATGAGCAGTGATACTTGAGATGTCACACAGGGTGTCCCCCTTGGCCTCCAGCAGTGGCCCTACAAGGAAGGGTGTCTCTGTTGGGATGGTACTCGGGAATAGGCAGTTGAAAAAAAAGCCCTTCTGTCAGGAGAGCTTTGCTTTATTTGAATTCTTATGAGAATTTGGGATTTTTTCTATTTTCATCCTTTTGCCTTTCACTTTTTCCCCTTATAAATAAAAATATTATATATATGTTTATATATATATATATGTTTTATAAATATAAATTTTTCCTGTTATAAATAAAACTTACATGTTCTGTAGAAGAGGACTAGATTGACAGCAAAGATACCAGCCATTTCTCACAAGGAAAGACTTGTTAGTCTTGGACTTCATGATGTGTAATAATGGCCAAATGATAAAAATATAGTATTTTTTCTTTAATCTTTTTGATGTGGAGATTATCAAATAATAAATTATTTTTTACTTTGGCTGCTGATATCCTCATTATAAAACTGAAGGGTTCTTAGGGCAGTTCAGCGATGCTTTCAAAGCATTTCCTCTTGGATGAGATCCAGAGGATTCCAGCATGGTCGTTTTGGCACAGTTGGTTCATTTTCTAAAACAGGTGTCTACATGTGTGTAATAAATCCAGTTGGGCTGATAAATCTGAACAGATAATTGAAAAGTGTCTGTTACAGTGAACAAGGCTGGTAATTTACCATGTCAGTAAAGCAAAATATAAGCAACATTTCTGTAATGTGTGTAATGTTCAGTAATTCTATAATTTAATGGCTCCATTGTGTGAGCCATTTTTAAATTCCTGTTCAAGATGTTCTTGATCCAGATGTTCATATATTTTATTTTATTACTAGCTGCCTCTCAGTTAAAATCTGCAAAACTGATTCTTTTCTTGCTTTACCATGGTACCAGCCAGTCCATGACAAAGGATGTAAAATTAATGTGCAAGTTGAGAACTGAATCATACACATTAAAAATAAATGTAGTAAATGAAAATCAGTAGGCTTGTATTACTAAGAGTCACTTTTCCAGGTGGTGTTCCAGTCTATTCTTTGAAACCAAAAAAGCTTTTTAATCCTACTCGTATCACTTACATCAGACTGTTGCTAATTAAGTTGCTAAGATTCAGCAATATCTCAGATGGTCTGGAAATATTAGAAAAGCAGACTGGTCGATTTTATTGTAATGAATTTCATCATTAGCACTGAGATGTTTTGGGCTCTTTTTATAAATTTCCTTCCAAAGTTCTGAAGTCTCAGTCCTTATTTCAGATTAATGCATTGACCTAATTATCACCATATTCACGTGGAGTCCCGTGACTTTCAGAGAAGGGCAGAGGATCTTCAGTGTTTTGTAAAGCTCATAAACAGCTGAAAAAAATTAGGCTCAAAGGCTATCTGCTACTGAATTAAACAAAGGAAACATTTTGAGGAAACAGTTATATTGCATTTACTGGTTAGCAAAAGTTCTTCTAAGTCCCAAAGGATAAGCTGTAGTTTGGTCTTTGTTGCTCAAGTGTGTGACAGATTTCAAGAGTTGCCTCCAAATCTGGAAAGAACTAGGACGCATGACCAAAGATTTCAGAGATGCAGGGAGAACTGCTAAAGAAAGTCCTGGATTCTGTAGTGATTTTGGATGTGTGCTGAAGCTGAGGATCACTCAGTCAGGATCAGTAGATGAGTATCTATGTGGTGTAACTGTACCTATAAAGTATATCTATATTGTATCTGTACATTCAGGATCTATGTATGAGTTGATTATTTAAGGGATGTGGCCTCCATAACTCGTCAAATGGCAGTCCAGTAAAGGAATTATAGTGCAATCCCTCGTTCCTTTAAATGCTCTGTAAAAGTCCAGCATTCTTAAGAGGCCACCTGGATGAGAGCTGATAATGGCATTGTAAGAGACTCTTTTCCCCTCTTTAAAGTGTGTTTTTTTCTTTGCACAGAGAATAGGTCTGATCCTGAGAAGACTTATCCTAAATGCCTTTGTTCAGGGAAGTGAATATATTGCTTCTGTTGCATTCCTTCCTCCTGCTTGGGATATCCAACTAGAGCTAAGGGTAGCTTGGTGAATTAACAATTTTTGCATTGTATTTTCTTCATCATGATTTTAGGAGCAAAAATTCCCTTTAGTATCTCTCTGAGCTGCTAGATACAAGGGAGGGAGCTGTTCAGGACGTTGTCTGAAAAAGCGGGTATGTGAATCCTCTTCAAACTGGGAATATAATTTCAAGTAAAGAACTTCTTTTGTGTCCCCTGATGCAATGACAGTCAGTTAATAATAGTTCTCTTAGCTGAGTATTATGGGGGGGTCTCCAGACATTCAAATATCTAAGGAGGGTTAGGATCTGAGATGAAAGGCTTGATGTCCAAGCAAAACATTGTGAGAAAAAATTGTGTTGTGCTTAGCTTCATCTGTAATTATGTTTTGTATCCAAGAGGAGGAAGGAAGTGTGATTTACAGTGTTGAGATTTGTGATGCTTTCCATTAATTTTGACACTGAAAATAGTATTGGAGCTCTTGTATTGTGTGCTGCAAATCTCCTCTAGATGAAAGTAATACAGAGAAAGCAAGAAAACCATAATATCAACAACCATGCTTATAAGAGTGTTGTGTGATAATCAATTCTACATGAAAGAGTGATGTACAAGTTTGTGTAGATGTTCTTGGTTTGCAGGTTTTTTTAGGGGTTTTTTTGTTTGTTTGTGTGTATGTCTTTGTGTGTGTGTGTGTGAGAGAGAGAGAGAGAAAAATCAGAAGTTCCAAGATATACAACTATTGAATTTTTTTAAAGAATTAATGTTAAACTCTATGCTTACTGCCAAGTCAACACATAAAAATAAATGAAACACTCGCACAAACATTCTGCTTACCATTTCTGTGCTCAGAAAGATTTGAGTTTTTACTGCCTCTCTCAGCCAATATGTAATGACCCAGCATTTCTGCTGCTGAGCAAGATTGATTTGTTGTGCAAAACTGAAGATACTAATTGTTCTACCTGAGCTGTTTACTTATGTCTCTGCCCACTACAATTGGTGGTGATGTGTGGGTAGGGTTCCAAGGTTAGGTGCCTGAACTGCTTGCAGTAAATCTCACAAAATCCACAAAATCACAGAATATAGCTGAGTTGGAAGAGATCCACAAGGTCCAGCTCTTGGCCCTGTGCAGGACCATCCCCAAGAGTCACACTCTGTATCTGAGAGCACTGTCCAAATGCTTCTTGAACTCTGTCAGCCTATTCCAGTGCCCAACACCCTCTGGCTGAAGAACCTTTTCTAATATCCTACCTAAACCTTCTCTTATACAGCTTCAGGCCATTCCTTTGGGTCCTGTCACTGGTCACCAGAGAGGAGAGATCAGTGCCTGCCCCTCCTTCCCCTCATCTCTTCATCTCAAGATGAAGCCTCTTCATCTCAGGAGCATGCACAGGGTGCATCAGAATATGAGTGTATGTTATGGTGTTGCACTTGTAGTGTCTTGGACATTATCGGTATAAGAATATTGGGGGGGTTTATGCCCTACAGATTGAATATGAATGGAATGAATGAAGGACTGGATGGAAGTTGAATTCCAGTACCAGCTTTCAAGTGTAACTGGATTGAAATTACTCTGCTTCTGGTTTAGAACTAAAAAAGTTTTTCGAAACCATAACTAAATAGAAATGGGGTCTAGATTTATCATCTGCCGACAAGAACAGAGAACAGTCCTATGCTTTTGGCTAATCCACTGCACATATTCTCTATAGTAATATGACCAATGCAAAAGTAGTTTATACTGTATATTAATGTCTTGTTCTTGAATGGATACAGCCTCAAAGTTACATATTATCTTTAAAACAGGGAATGGAGGTGGACAGGAAATATGAGACAGACCAGACTAAGCCAGGACAGTGCAGGTTTTACTGATGATACCTGCAGTACTCAGAAAGAATTGTACTGTTCTTTGTCAGTATGAAGTACACACAATACTAGCAAGACCGTTCATGCCAGCCTTGCCTTGTGATTTTTTTCAATGATGAAGCACACCCTTTTGTACCAGAAGGGAAAGAAGTTAATTAAATCCTTTACAAATACATGTGAAATATGCAATGAATAAAATCTTTTAAGAGTGCTGCTTAAGGTTATAGTGTGCCTATAGTGTTCATATATCAAGTTTAGAAGAAAAGTCCAATTACAAGCCCCATGCAATGAGTGGTTTTATGTTATGTGTGCAGTACAGGGTATCATAATAGTTTTCTTCTCTTGATATATTGGTAATTTGCTGAGTAGTGGCATGAGGTAGTGATTTGTTTTATGACTGTCTAAGATCATGGTATAGTGTTAATGCTTCATATTCTTCTGACTGAAATGGTTTGGATGCCTTCTCTACTTTATTGAGGTCTAGAGCTATACATAAATGTATTTTACCTTATTGATTTATCAACTTTTCATAACCGTAGCTGAATTGTCTCAAATACCCTCCTATCCCAAATCACTCAGCTTGTGTTATAGTCACTCAGACACCTTCCTCACAGCTGCCTGTCCTGTATCATCATCTGTGCCTTTATTCTCTGACAGAAAGTGTAATTAGAGAACGATGATTTACCTTTTGGTTTGGCATACACTAAAAACTTACTACAGTACTCTTTCATCTACTGCTGTTGTCTTACCCAAGTGTTTTAAGCATCTCTTGTTTTTCTCCAGTTAACTTCCCATCCCTCTCAGAGGTGAAATGCTCTGTCCATTAGCCATATAAAACATTGTTGTCAAGGCGGGGAAGAGAAGAGTTGTTTCTATTAGTCAGCCTAGTGTGGGAATTTGGAGAGACAGAATGTAATTAATTATCAAACTTGAGTTTTGGCCAAGACTCTATTAGAGATGAGAGTTACAGTTTATGAATTTCTTTCATTCTTGTGATGATAGGATGAGCAGGAGGGAGATGAGAGTGGGGTTTTATGCAAGCATAGAAATTTGGACTCTTGCTGTGGCAGCGTGTTTCAGTTGTCATCATGTTAAACTGGACTGTTTTATGTGGCTGTGGCAGGAGAATGGGGGGTAAAAATGATAGCACAGCTTCGAATGAAATTGTTTTCAGGGGAAAAAATGGTTAATTATACATAAATCAAGCTCACAAAAACCAACCAGAGCATGAAAGAGCTACAGTGCATGCCCTCTGCCTTTCACAGACTCTTTCCAATTCACTTGGTGCTTTGTGTTGCTTTTCTGAGGCAGTTCTTTTCTCTTTATTTTGTCATAGTTTGTTGATGGTAATTTTGGGGCCAGATCTACCAAGTCTCTAGTAGGCTGTTTAGCAATTAGATCAAATATAAATCAAGAAATTACTGTATAAGTTATGTTTTAATTCCTCTACCATGTCTAGAGTTAATTTTGTAGGGAAGGAGTAATCACAGAGACAAGTATTAAGACTGAACACATCCAGAATTGGAGTGGAGGAGAAGTTATGTGTCCACCAAGGCCATTTTTCTGCCATGTTATTGGGACCATATGCCACATCAGCCAGCACTAAAAAAAATAGTCTTAGGCAATGGAGAAACAGGATTGGAGAATAGATGATCTGTCTTTGACAAATACCTCCCCTGTGAATTTTCAGTTGTGTTCCTTTTTACCATTAAAATTCCTCAAATGTTATCTAATAGTTTATATTAAAAGCATGGAAGAAAGTAATTCAAGGTTCTAAATGTTCTTGCTTGTATGAATTTGTCTTAAATGCATGGTATGCCAAGTCCCAGTATGTCTTGGTTCTTACATAATAAGAAAATAACAATTAATGAGATCTGTTTTTCTTCTGAAGACATGCTTGCATGCTGAAAAGGTTGTAGTGGTGTGCTGTTTAATGGTCCCACTGTCCTTGTAAAACAAGATGTACTTTGTCCTGTTAAAATTAGAACTATTTAAGAGATGCCACACTTACTATGAAATTGCAAGTCATCTCCCTTGGGAGAAGGTGATTTTCCTTGCTGAAGGAAAGTTGGCATTGATAAGCATATTATCCATGAAAACAGTGTTGACATAAATGGATATCGAAGTTCCTATCTTTGGGAATAAATAATACTGTAGGGAGTGGGATAATAATCAGGGTGCAACTGCACAACCAGCATTCCTCTCCATCTTCTGCCTTTAGGACTAATTCATCACATAACCAACTACTTCTGCAAAGTAGAATTCACTGTTGAAAGGAGAACAGGGGAATGAGATAGAAAATGACTTGAAAATTGAAAGAAAAATATCTGTGTACCTTTCAAAGACTAATCACTGGGTACAGCCTTGAACCCCCCATCACAGTAAGTTTTCTGCCTTACTTTGTTCCATTTCACCTCCAGGTTGTGGTGTAGCTGCACATGCAATGTGCAGTGCTCTCTGTTGAGCAACCAACACAACCAACACAAGAAGGGTCAATAATTAACCAACGCTTGGCTACCGATCAAAAATCACAGCAGAAATCAGTGAAAACCATCACAAATTCTCCTGTGCTGAGGCAGATTACCCATCCCACTCTCTGCTCACAGAGTTCAGGGCTGCCCTGTCCTTCTGGCCCTGGGTGTGCTGGCATGGTGCAGCTGTGCTGGAGCAAACTCAGATAGGCAGGGTCCGAGCTGTGGCTTCTCCAAAGGCAGAGCCTCGGGGGGTTTTGCACACCTGGATTCTCCGCTGCCACTGCAGCTGGGTTAAAGGTGGTGTGCACCAGGCTACACCACGGCAGCTGCAAAATAAACACACAGTTTGACCTTCCCAAGGGTTTTGTTTAATATTTTGTTCCCAGTGGTGATGAGTAGCTCCTGCATCCTCTCCTCTGGTGAAATGAAGTTGTACGTAGCTGGATTTGTAAGGAAACAGGGAAGATTTTCAAAGGCATATTTCCTTTAAAAACTCTGTAAAACTATCTACCTGACTGCTGTAAGAAGTACCTCAGACCTTGTTTCTCATTTTTCATATGTACATTTCTAATCATGGAAACAGGGGATGTATTTTTATATACCTGTTAAATAGAGGGATCTTTTCCCGATTTCTGACTGCAGTTTTGGGTATGTTTTGAGTCTCGGTACAGGACACCTGTGTGGAGTGGCCTAAATATTTAGGAGCAGCATGTTTTAGTCAGTATCCGAGAACATCAGAATTTCTGACTTAGGAAGTTATTATATCCTTTTAAATGCATTTTATTCTTGCTTAAGTGCTGCCCACACATAACGAACAGTTTGCAAAGTCAATTGCTGTACCCCACCAATGACCCCGTCTGTTTCCTTTCATCATAAACTCATTACCAGTCAACTAAATCCTCTTCTTTTTAATCTCTTCTTCAGGGGATCCTACTCTCTTCTTCTGCATACATGGTCTGTATGGACCAGATACACCTTATTTCTCCTCCTCTTTCCAGCAGTTTTTTCCTGCTGGAGTGGGGGTCAGCCTGGTCCCACTCTCTGTGCTGCCTGACCTCCATCCCGGGCTGTGGTGCAGGCATCAAATGGCAGCAAAGGCATCTCACCTTCCTCTCTTCACATGAGGATAATGCCCTTCTGTGGAACCCAGAATTAAACCCAGTAGCTAGCACTTCTCACAAGTTTGCAGACATTTGGTGTGTCATCACATCTGAACTGATTTTAACAGGCCTGGCAAGAGCCACTTCCCTGACTAAAATGTACTCTCTGCTGTTTAAAACAAGAGGCATATTTAAATTCTTGAAGATAATATTTTCTCATTGCAAAACATTGTCTTTTTTTTTTCCTGGCCTCTCTCTTGGAATTAATTAAACCATTTTGGTTAATGTAAGAAAAAAGCATAGCCTGAACCAAGCATCCAACCTGGAAAGTTTCAGCCCAAACAATTAGTCTTGCAAAATTATAAGCAAGTGAAAATCAGATTTTTAGGAGGCATTGGATAATCCTTAGTACAGTAATTTCACGAATACAAGCCGCAGCAATTTGACAAAAATTTTGGTGGAAACCCGGAAGTGCGGCTAATACTTGGGGACGGCTAATATGTGAATAATTTTCTGACATTTACAACCCCAGATGTGCCAGCCAGGGCGCCAAGCCAAGCACCTGCCAGTAAAAGCCGGCATTTCGCAATTGTTACAAAGTGTTACTCTGTTGCCCTGGCTCCCTGCAGGCAGCAAGGGGGGCGGGGAGAGAGGCAGGAGAGCTCTCTTCTTCCCTCCTCTGCCGCAGCCCAGGGGAAAGACGGGGGGACTCCGCGCTGCCATTGCCGCAGGTCGGGGAGGTGGGGGGGGGGGGGGGGCTCTGCCCCCGCCCTCCGCCGCCGTGGCGGGAGCAGGGGGTACTCCGTGCCCGGCCAGTGCCGCGGCGCAAGCGGGGCGTGCTCTCTGTGCCTGGCTGGCGCCGCGGCGGGAGCGGGGCCGGGGCGAGCAAACCCAGAGGCGGCGGCCAGCCCCGAGCGGCACCACCGAGCTGGGCCACCTGGCCCCATTGGCAGCCCCTAGCAGGCCGAGCCTGCACAGCCTTAGTTGAGCCATTAACCCCCCGCCCTCCCGCAGTTCTGTTAGTATTTGGCAACTTTGTTGCACGCGGGTCCTCGCTGCGAACGACAGAGCGGTTTATATTCAGGTGCGGCTTATTTATGGACAAAGAACTAAATATTTGCCAACACCCAGAGATGCGGCTTATACTCAGTGTGGCTTGTATTCGTGAATTTACTGTAACCATCCCTGTCACAGCTCCCACCTGTGTGTATTGAATTCACAAGACAGCTTTTTTTTCAACATGCATGCAACTTAAACATGCTCTCATCCAATGTATTCTATGGAAATGCATATCACTTAAAAGAAATAAATATTTAATATTATTATTTTTTTGTGCTTATGAGTGCTTTGCTTGTTGAATAAACATGTTTTTCCACTTTTCTCCAAGGAAATCTTTTCCCAAACTAGTTGGGGGAGGGGCCACTTGAATCTGCTTTCTAGAGGGACTCCATTTGAAGGTTTCCTCCCAAATTTTGCCCTAAACCAGGACAATAATCCACTTAACATGCATAAGAATGACTCTGTCTAAATATGACTGCAGCTAATCGCCTGTGTTGTTAAACCTGTTAATTGCTTATCATCTGTTTGCGTAGATTGCATTTTATAACAGCAAATAGAGGACCAAATGCTCAGTTATCATTTATAATTGTTCCTGTTAGACATGTTTTAATAATTATAAAATTTTTGTCCTCAAAAACATACAGTAAATTTATAATATAAAAGCTGAGTAATTGAAATGCTATTGTGACACAGAAAGCTGTCTAGCAATTAATGGTTCAGAAAAACAATAAGTTAGTGCAAAGCCTTGAGTCTTCATTCTCCTAATACATTATTTTGTTTGTTTCCATACTGTGTTGTTCACAGTGGGAGTCAGAGGAAGCCTTTGGCTGAATATTCTTTATCCCAACTAAGAGACTCTGTTGTGTTTTCATTGCATTTGCCTCACATAATCACTCACTGTTAATTTCAAAAAGCCTTTGATATTTCTGCATGTGTGTGTCCTAAACAATAAGCTGATCCGTAATGCATCATG
Source organism: Catharus ustulatus (assembly GCF_009819885.2). Taxonomy (NCBI): domain Eukaryota; kingdom Metazoa; phylum Chordata; class Aves; order Passeriformes; family Turdidae; genus Catharus; species Catharus ustulatus. Next base: position 40,016,900 of record NC_046221.1, on the reverse strand, counting down.
ATTTATTGCCTTCTGACCTTACACACAGCTTCTCCTTGTGGAAAACAGCTTACAAATCTGGGTGTTAGCTGCAGCTTGAGTAGCACAGAAAACTTTCTTCTGTGTGCAGTACCTGCATTCCTAGGCAAGGTCAGTGATCTGGTCAAGTGAGGCTTTTTTGTTTGGATGGCCTGCCTTGCCCACATTCCTTATAATAATTTTTTCCCAATATTCAAGTATGCTTCCCAACTCTGTGTGTGAAGAAGTCTCAGTATTTACTGGGGCTGCAGGCTGCTGATGCAGTGCATTTGGGCTGAGTACTCCTGGGACCAGATGGAAAGTGCCAGTGTGCTGTGGAAGAACAGCAGCAAGCATGAACACCTTTCCTTCAGCTTGTTTGTTTTGATGGGTTCACATTGTGCCACCAGAACAAGTCTGATGTAAGGGATGCTGGGGCAGCAAGGCTGAAACTTGCCAGGGAGATGTGGAGAAGGAAGGTGGTGTGCAGAGAACATTGCCTTAAAGCTTATAATTTTCAGAGATGCTGCCTGTAGGAATGCTGTAGGCGTGGAGGAATGAGAATCTCAGGAGGTTGCACTGGCTGTACCCCGGGATGTATACCTATTTATGGGAGGAGTCTTCTCACAATGTTGTAGGTAGTACTGTTTAAATTTAAGTAGCGTAACTGAACCCAGAAAATCATTGCCCAGCATTAAAAAGTTTGAGTTAGGAGTTTGAGTCCAGGAATCTCTGCTACTTAGTTCTCCAGTAGATAGAGTAGATACTTGTTGCTTAAGGCACACAGGAGGGAAAGGGTTAGAAGAATAAAAGTAAGCAAAGAATTTGGAAATCCAGTATCTTTGCATGGGACATATGATCAAAGTCTGCTAGAAACCTTTTGTGAGAGAAAGAATGTGCAGTTAAAATAGTAATTTGTTGTTCAGGCAAGTTCTTTTGGAAGAAGGTGGCTGTCTGAATCTCCAGGTGCTAATAGTGAGAGTGGCAGTGGTTACTTTTCTGGTTCTGCTCAGTGACATGGCTTGGCCAGTTTTTCCTCCTCTGTCAGTCTTTTCAAGGTGGGCAGAGCCCAGGAGGATTTTACAGTGGCACCATGCCTTGCAGTCAGTTCCAGAGTAAATGGAAATAATGGAAAATGTAATAAGAAGGCAACAGTAGTCGGGCAGGGAGAGAAAAAAAGACTACAGTGGTACTGCCCTGTTCTGTGGGAATGAAGGATCACACATTAGGGGAAAAGCTGGCTCATATATGTGTGGAGATCAGCCACATACATGCTCATGTGCTGATCATGGTCAGTGACCTCATCCATATGCAGTCCTGGATATCACAGTGGTTAGGGCTTGCCAGCCAAGGACTGACTCTGGAGGAAAGTGAAGACTGGCTGGTTTTGGCAGAGAATCCCCACTCTTTGCGGAGTCACTTGGAATCTTGCGAAGGCTATGAATCTTAGAGCCTTTTCTTTGCAAGGCTTTAAAGGTGGATGGCAGATGAAATAAGTTCATTTATTGGTTATTTTATTCCTCAACTAAATCTGCTTTCTATTTGTACCTGCATGAGCTCACAGATTTGCAATGTGCTCTTTCTCTTTTCTTTTATTTTTTTGGGCTATCTTACTGTAGAGTCCCCAAAATCCAATACCCTACTAAGTGCATTGAGACACAGAGCAATGGTGATACCCATTCCATGTGCAGGCTGATGGGAATGACCTTGGAAAGGGTCATGACAGTCTGGATCAGCAATACAAGTCTGGGCTGAAGCCTCTGTCCCTGCAGGTGCTCTCAGTTGCATGCAGGGTCATCAAGCTGTTTTATGTGAGCTGGGACTTGTTCTGTAACTCAGCGTTTCCGGGCAGGGAAAGGCATGCGAACAGGACTGCTCTTTCCCAGCAGTGTTGCTCAGCTCTGTCCAGGACGTGCCAAGTCCTCATTAACATCTTTTACCCACTCTTGGCATAGCTCTGGGATGGCAGTGGTTGGTATTTCCATTTAGAGGGACTGATTTTTAGGTTCCTTTCATAGTTCTGCACCTAGCAGTCCTTGTTAGAGCATACAGTAAGTATAGATTAAACTCTCCTGTGGTCCCCAGAGCTCTGCAGTAAAGGTAGAACTGGAGATCCCAAGAGACAGAGCATTTTCCCATAAATTCTTTGCCCTGTCTGTTTTCACATTAACTGGTGATGGATGAGGGGGAAGAGGAAGAGAAAGAATAGCGTTATAAAACCCCCCCATTGCATCACTTAAAATTCTCAAGGAATGTTCGTAAAAAATCAATGCTGCTTCTCTTCAAGCTGCTGGGGGGTACAAGTCTTTAATCAATTAAATTCTCATTTTTAGATTTTTTTTTTTTTAGCAAGGCTTCTTAAATGTCTTTGTGCTGTTATGTGTGCCTGGTGTTACTTTTCTAGCTAAAATAATCAGATAAATTTTGCATGTTTTAGGTCTATACTAGCAAATAATAATGGGAAACATGAAAGTATGGTTCACATTAGGAATTAAAAGTTGATGTAATCTGAATGGGAGCCACAAGAGTTTGAATTGTTTGGCTAATTTAGTTCATGCAATTGGGAAAATAATGGAAAGGAAATTTAAGTATATGTTGCACATTTGTTTATTGTGGATAAAGCAGAATATCATCTAAAATTGCATATTTCTTTTTGTGATAATCCTTTCCAGTCTTAGGGGGCCATCAAGATAAAATAAGATCTGTGTACTGCCATTTTCCCTGTTAGCTGTAAAAACCTTATTCTGGTAATTTGTTCATGAGTAGGTGAACGTGGCTGTTCTTATTGTAGTACTAATTTTCATTTTCAATAAGGATATTAATCTGGCAGGCTGTACTTGATTCATTTTTCAAAAAAAAAACCAAACCTGGTGGGATATGTGTAGGCCAGATAGGAATAATTTTATCTGAAATACTTTCTTCTTTAATAACAAGTGATCCCTTTTTCTCAGTGTAGTTTATCCCACTACTTTTTTCACCCATTTCAACTCCTACAAGGGCTGGTATCCTGAGAAGACCTCCATTCCTTTCATTTTGTGTCTGACCTCCCAACAGTAGTACTGTTTACCTAGGGAGATAATTGTTTTCTGGAGAGCATCCAGCTGATAACTTACTTTTTCATTAGACCCCTTTTTCCTATTAGTTGTCTCCTGTTAGTTGATCTGTGTCATTTGATAAAACTAATTAGGTAATAAAAGACTGTTACTGAGCTCCTCCCTTTAATTTTGGCATGGTGAAATGTACTTCTTGGCACCTTGCTCTTTCCACATAAAGACAGCCTTCAGTTGACAAACAACATTAATCCAAAAGAAAACAAGCCAGTTCACGCATCCTCTCTTGATATATCCTTGTGCCAGGACAAAATAGTTCCTAACAAATTATTTGTACCAAAGATAGTGACATAACCCTGGCTCTGTTTTAGAGTTTTGCAAATGTTTGCAGAGCTTCTGAAGAGGCCAGGCTAAAAATACTCAATGAAACCATTCAGAATTCTACTAAAAGCATTTTGTTTCCTAGGACTTTCCTCCCTTCTGAAAATGCCCTCCCACAGCTGCATGGCATTTATTAGAAGGTGATGAAGGTATAAGGTAGGAAATCACATTTTATATTTTATTTTAAAATATAGGCTAGTTTTCAGGCTTCCTTTTTAGATTACATACATTTTTGTAAAGAAAGGGCTATCTCAATGGAAGGTAAGCTTATTATTAGCTTCAAATTGAAGTATACTCATCCAATGAAAAAGTCTGATCAGATTGTCCTTCATGAACGTTTTCAATGTGAAGGTTGGAAGTATGCAGCATTTCAAAGACAAATAGCCAAGAATTGCCACTCCTGTATGGACAATGGCCTCTGCTGCACCCTAATCATGGAGGAACTTCCTGAGGATGCTGGTGGATTTTTTTTTTTTGATTGCTGCACCCCAGAATAAAATTCTTCTTCAGAGTTTACTTTGAGAAGAGTATAGAACATACTATGCTCAGATATGAGACTTGAAGAAATCGCTGTAGTAATTTTCCATTCTGCCCAGAGAAAATCTATCCAGTGAAATTAGACTAACAAAAGGATCTCCTGTTCCGTGTTTTCACTCAGAAATGTCATCTCTCTTAAAAGAATGGCTTCTACATGTTTGGTTTTAAATGCAAGCAGTGCTTTGGTCAGGTCTGAAAAACTGTTTTGATATTAGTTGCGTATTTACTGTGTGTTGCATTTATTTCCATCTCAGAAAGATCTACCATGGGGATGTTTATGTTGTGCTTGCAGAGATTTGGAGTATTATGTCTTCTGGGATGCAAGAGCCCCAAAATAGCAGTATATGAAATTTTAAAATCAGTGTTATGATAAACCTGGATAGTACCAGTGTGTGTTTGTGAGTCATGTGATAAATAAATGATGGAAGTGATAGTGAGTCAGTTACAGCAACAAGAAGTGACTGTTTTAAAAACTAAGGGGAAATAAAGTTTCGCACTTTCATTTGTCCCAATTAGATTCAGGGTTTGACTTGCTTTCTGCCCCTGAACATTTTTTATTGTCTTCTCTAGATGTACTTATAGCCAATAGTGCCTCATGGGCATTCAGTTAAGATGCCTGAGATGGTTATTATCCTCTGGAGCTTCTGCTTTTCCTATCAGGAACAGTCCTGAGATACTGCAGTTTATAACCTACCATAATGTTAACTACAACTTTTTTTTTCTATTTTGACTCTCATACCTTGTAGCTCAGGCAGAGCTGATTTTGCATTTCTAGCATTAAACGTAAGAGCTTTTCAAGAAAATGGCAGCTATCACTGCAAAGGAATTGAAAGCATGGGCTAGCTGCCATTGTGTCAAATCTGATAATTGGTTTTACACATAAGCAGCTCTGGAAATCCAAACGACCAAGCCTGTTTGTCCTGTGTGCTTTTCTTTAGTGTACCACTCATTTTCATTTCAGATAATTTCCAAGCTCTCCTGGCTGAAATTCAGTGCCTCAAGAAGCCCCTGTCAAAGCCTTGCTCAGATTGTTCCAGTGCTGTGCTAAGTGGTGCATCAGTGAATTGTATCCTGTGTGGCATGATTTTCAGCTTACTGTGAACAAATTCTCCAGGATTACAGATTTGCTAAGAGGTAGTGTTGGGAGTCTCTGTATTTATGGGCAGCCCTGTGGTGCCCAGCAGCATAACAGTCATTTCCCCTCAGGATCCTTTCCCTGTCTGGGCTCTGTGCTGTCTGCCCCTCTTGTAAATGAAGATGTGGAGCAGTGCCAGAGGTGCTCTTGCCAGCAGGGTTATGGGATCATTTTGGCTTGACCCCAGAAGAAGGGCAACAGATAAGGAACAGAGGAGGCTACAGCCCAGTTTTGAATGGAGTAACTCTTGGTTTCTCTGCTTTGGCTTAATATTTAGCCATGGTCTCTGCACAGCTGTCAAGATCAGATCCATAGGAAGGGAGGGAGACTGCTTGGCTCACACTGCTGCAGTCCTATCCTAGGCACTGCAGAAATAAATGAGGAAGTGCTGTTGAGCAGAAGCACTGCTCTGGGTGTCCTGGCAGGAGACAGAACTGTGCCTCTACTGCCTTCTTGGCTGGACAGGTTGAGAGAACTCACCTGCCTGCTGCTCATTTGTGCTGCTGACAGATGCTGCTTGTACAACTGATGGGAGAAGCAAACCTTTCCATCCCCACCCTTGCACATGAAGATAATGCAGTTTAATATTAGCATGTCCTTTTCACTGCTTATTAAAACAGAACTGTTAACATATTGTGGATTAAACCATTAATATTCACATTTTCACTCATATGGGGTCCACAAATGCTATCTGTATATGGAATTCAGAGTGCATAGCTGTAGGAGAACTTTTTTTGTGTGTCTTTTCTGGCTAACTACTGTGCAGCATTTTTCTGAATTAATGAGAAATCCTTCTACAGTTCAGGATTGTTTTTTCTAGTAGGGATTGCTGTTGTGACAATAGATTCTTTTCAGGTTCAACCTCATTGTGCTTAGATAAGACAATTATTGTTTTGTTGGATTTTTTTTTTTTTTTTAATTAACACATCAGAGAAATGCCTAAACTCATCTGAAAATTATAAGGGGAAAAATCTATTTTACTGTCAGGCTAGTGTGAGCTCTACTGACAGTTCAGCAGCTGATGATGTTTTACAGTGCTTTTGTTTGGTGCTAAAAAAAAACATTTTCTGATTTATGCCTAAGTTACATGGAATACATATAAGAGCTAAAACTGAGTATGTGTCTTGCAAAGGAGAATTAAAATTGGAAGGAAAATACACTAAATTGCAGTGTGAGTGGATTGTGGCAGTGTCCTTCTTCTATGCAAAATTTAAGATAAAAGATGAAAAATGCTAAAAGCTAAGTAACAGCTGGTGCTGGTAAACAGTATTTATCTTCAAAGACCATAGGGATTTTCATGAATTTCAAAAGATCCATAAGTGAAAGAGATGATTTGGCTTAACTTGCAGATACTGCTGCTGAAGCAAGGAACTTAAGTAACTGTCCATAGCAGAGCCAAAATGAAATCTGACTCAGGTATTCCTGGTCTCTCTCCTTGTTCTACAGTTGCTTGACTGTCAAGGCAGACTGACACTAAATAGTCTGCATGTTGTTCCTGATTTTTTTTTTTTAGCAGTTAGAAACTTTGATTCTCTGCGACAGACAATGTTTGTACTACAGATGCATGAAAGTGGTTTGAGCATGTCTGCTTGTGAATATATTTTATTTTTAGAAACTGCAGAATTTTCCCCTGTTCTTACCATTTCCTGTGGTTTTACTCTGGAGCATGATGGATGAAGAAGGCTATTTGTGTGATTGAGGTATGAGAATAGCAACTGTAGGTCTTGGGTTTACAGTTGCAAGTCAGATGTGACGGTCGGTCCCTGAAGTGTAGTAGCAACAAGTGAACTTCTTCATCTGTAAAAGAATATTTGTTCTATTAGAAGTGTGTAGGAGGAGTGAGGCTGCATGAATATTTCAAAAGCCCTGTGGGATCTATGTAGGAAAGTGTCCATGGAAGTGATATTAAATCAGTGAGAGTGCAGAAACAATACATTCACCTGTAGTAAGCAGGGAGAGAATTAAGCTAAACAGGAACACGACGCACTGGAATAGGTGTTGACACATGGAGTTAATTGAGAACAATTAGGTCTGTGCATAGACAAGATCTACACAGCCCGTTTGATGCATGACATTATGTGAGTAAAGGGTGCAGGATTAGACCTTTTGTTTACTGATTTACCTAATGCTTTAAACTATTTGGATGAATGGTGTTACACAAATGTTAGTCATAATTATAATTTAATTATGACCGCATGTTTACTTTGAACATAGTCCTATGCTTAATATGTAGGAAAGCCAGGATAATATTGCAGCTCCAGTGCGTGAGCTAGTGTTTGCCAAGCAGCGTTTTCCTAATGGCTTCTCCTTCCACGGGATGAAAATGCCTCCCTGGACGGTGAAGTTACACCAGTTGTGGTGTGTAATAGGTAAATAGCTTGCATAAGAATACCTTCAGCTAGAACATTTTGGAATATGTATCTGATATAGAATGCTAACTTATTAAAATTGGTGCTATTAAATGTGCTTGGTTGTATATAATTTCAAAATCCCTGAGATGCCAGTATTTCATTCTGTTTCCATTGAGAGTGCAGAAAGCAAATTTTACAGTATGATTCATAATATAGGAGTGCTACAGAATTTTTATAATTCATGTGTTGCTACTTTAATTTGCATTTAAATGTTTAAACTGTTATAAAATTGAAGATTCTTTAAACTTTAATCTATTTTTTTTCACTCTTAAGCAGAATGAAGTTGTTCCTTGTTTAACTCTATTTTGAGGTTTTCTTTTGCTCAGATCTTCCATTTCAAATACTGTGGAGATCTTAAGATAATTTTATGAGTGGCTGTGCACATAAGCAAGAAAGAGCTTAGTGGGGTGTTTTTTTTGTTTTGTTTTGGTTTTTTTTGTCAAGGGTTTTTTTGTGGGGTTTTTTGTGTGTGTGTGGTTTTTTGGTTTGTTTGTTTGGGGTTTTTTTGTCTTTTGGGGTTTTGGTTTTTTTTGGTTTTTTTTTTTTTTTGGCTTTTTGCTTGTGTGGTTTGGTTTTGGGTTTTTTTAACTTTTTATTTTTTTTCTTTTTTTAAAGACCCTTATAAGAAATATAATTCTGAGGGACGTATGGTAGGTATATCCTAGGTTGCAAGAGATAGGATGCTTTCTGTCCTATCCTTTTCACTAAGTTAATGTGGGTGGTTTTTTAAGTGACCAAAGGTAATGGAGAATATGAACCTTTTCCTTAGAATGCTCTTAGTGCTTTGAATGGAGATACCTCAGTTCCTCTGTGCCTGGCATTTACAGTAATTTTTGGTGCTACTGAGAGGGGGAAAAAGATCTCTCTTGAGCACAGGCTGTGCACATGGACTTGTGTGCAGGATCAACCTCATTAATTCAACAATTAGTCTTTTTTTTAACCCAATACAGGTAACTTCTGATTCCTCACTGAGTTACTGAATCCCATATAGTAATTCCAGCTTATATTTTTCTCATTGTTTAAGGCACTTGATCTTCCCTGTGGGCTTCCCCTGACATGCTTGCCCCTGCTCACCAGTTTGTAGAAGAAGATTTGTTAAGCTTAAGGTGATATGACACTTCCCATGTGCACCAGAAAAGCGTGTATTTCTGCACTTCAGTTTTCCTGAGCACCTGTTTGCTTTGGTGAGAAATTACTTATCCAATAAATTTAAAAAGAAAATTAAAATATTGGATCATTTAGAATAAGTGTATTTTTTCTAAGGGCAAAAGGGGAGACATGCTGATTCCTGCAGAAAAGAAGAAACTTTTTAAAACTCTAGGTGTTCAAAGTTTACTTAAACTTTCTTTCACACGAAAGACATTCTGTTCTACCTGGAAACAAAGTATTTTGGTGGAAGTAATTTATGTTTGATTTGAAAAGATTTCTGAAAGGAAGTTTGGTTTTAAAAAATTACTTCACCCCTTCCATTTATTATTTTGGTGTAGAAATGAAAGTAAAAATAATTTGTGAATGCAGTTTCCTTGAGAGGGCTTGAGTTTCTACATTCCTTCGCTTTTCTCTGTGTTTTTCCAGCCCAGCCGTACGATTGACTGTTTGAATATTGTAGTGTCAACAGCTCCTTGTATTTTCACTTGATACAGTTGAGCAAAAATTTTGACATTCAGCTGAAATGTTTGAGGAGCCATTACCAGCATAATTCTGCTTCTTAAGTAAATCTCATCTCAGTGCTTGAAATCTAAATGGATTAATATTTTTAATGTCTTGTTTACAATGCTGCCTATGAAAGCCTGTATTTGTCTACTTGCCAACCTTCCTTCTTGGCCAGGAACCATTCTGGCATGAATCTCAACGCTGGGCTCCCATCCATTTTCCTTGAGTCTCTCTCTGGTTCCCTCCCTTTTCCTCAGGGGCTCTCTGGAAGATTGTCAGAAGGGCTTTAATTTCTTGAGCAAGTCAGCTTTTTTTGACTCCTAAATATTTCTGCCCCAGCCCTGAATTTCAGAGTTTGCCAGCCAACCACAGATGGCTTGCCCCGGTGGTGTTACAAAAAAATTACATATATTCTCAGGTTTTGCTGAAAACAAACCTAAAAACAAACCAGTGTTAGCTTTGTAAGTGGGCAGAAAAAGATGCTTAAGAAAAAGGAATCATACAGGGTGTATGTGTGTATGACTTGACTGGGTGCCCAGCAGTCATGGTGGAGTAAAGGTGAGCTAGTAGGTAACTCCTAATGTAGATTGTATCCATTAGAGCATCCCATACCATTTATACGTTTTAGCAGCAGAGCCATACTAGCTAGGAATGCCCCAAAAATTACTAAAATTAGAAAAAAACCCACATATTACCAGTATGGTGGACCTGGTTTAGCTGTGATTGCTGAGCATCTTCAGGGGTAGGGGGACTCTTAGAGGAGAGTCTTGGGACTTGGTGTGTGTGACATAAGCCCAAGTGCTAAAGCAGGAGCAGGTTATTAGAGGTGTATGATAGGGTGTATTAGGGCTGTATGATATCAGACTACATTACAGTAAAATTATACAGCTGTAGGTGTGGTGAACCCTCTCTTCTGAGCAGGCCAGCAAATCCTCACTAGTGGTTATTTTGATATGTGAGACTCTGATGCTAACCTGAGGAGTTGAATGCGAAACCAAAGAAACCCCAGTGACAATGAGAGCCCTTAGCTGAGCAAGGAGCACTTGGCAGTTCCCTCTGCCTTCCCAGAAACAGAGAGTGACACGAGCTCACGCAGTGACAGGGTGCAAGGTTCCCGGAGAGGCATGGATGGGTGGGTCCCTGCGTGGTCCCCTGAGCCAGGTACACCTGCAAAGAAGAGGTGGTGTCCTCACATCACAATACTGGTACTCAAACAGCCCCCAAAGCAACAACAATTTCTGCTTGGTTTGGCTCGAGGTGAGAGTTTCTGCCTGGTCTGGCATTAGGGAGTGCAGTGGGATGGCAGCCCTGGAGCAGAGCCTGACCAGAGACATGTTTTGCCAGACTGCCACTGCCTTTGGAAGAGTGGGAGCCACTGCAATTCTCCCCATGGTGGAGGAGAACCCACATTGCCCCTGCCATCAGTACAGTGCTGGTCTGCCTCCTGCTTGTGGCTGGGCTCCAGCATGGGAAAGGTCCTCTGTGCTGGAGGTGAAAGATGAAGGCGTGAGTGAGAGGAGACAGCCAAAGCCCTGCGTGCCTGCCCATGAGACACAGGCGGTGTCTGTGCACCCCAGGAATGAGTGACTGAATGAGTGAGTGAATACATGTGTGTGCGTGTAAGATGCTGATTTCTAAGGAGATTTTAATTTCTGGTTCTCAACATGCCATTTATTTTTGAAAACACGATATTACTCAAAATGAGATCGGTTGATGAGACACAATAATCTTGACAATCTTTTATTACAGCTATCTGAAGGAATATGAGCATTTTTAATGTTTTATAGACTAGCATGTCTGGCTCTGAGAAATTATAAAAGAAGTATAAATAGCAGGGATAAAGAAAAGGGAAATATGGATTTAATATGTGAAGCAACCAAGTATTTGGCTACCCTTTATCATTTATTGATCATTCTCTCTGCTGTTCAGAAATTATTTGCAGTCAAGGATTCTCAGATTTATTTTTTTTTTAATCTCCTTCTCTGTCTCAGACACCAGGCTTACAAGAAGAACATACAAATATGAGTGTGTGAGTCAGGAAACATGTCAGTGGAGGTGGCTGTGTGAGCAAGGCAGTAGGTAAACAGAAATAAAGTTAATTGGCAGTTTTCTTGTATGCACGGGCAGCTGAAGTCCTTTTCGCTGGAAGAAATTTTCTTTTCCCATTATCCTTCAACATTCTCTTGGAGGAATTGTCTCAAGGGAAGTGAGTGAGTCAGAAAATATGCCAAGTTCATGTCATGGCTGTTTCGGCGTTTCTTTCTCTTGCTGGCCTCCAGGAGCTTTATTGGCAAGTGTTTTTAAAGGAAATATTGGCACAGGAAGGCCTTATTGTTTATGTCATGAAAGTCTTTTGGCTTCTTCTGCCTTGTTATTTTTCTCCCTTAAATGGGGAAATTAGGAGTGGGGGGGACTGAGAAGGGAAAAGAGGAGAGAAGCAGAAACTATTGATGGTTGCTACCAAAACTCTTCCCCCTACATTAGGATGTATCTTGGTGAGTCCTCTCTTTGCCTTTTCTCTGTTGCTGCTTTTCAGGCTCTGTTACCATTGGTAAATGGGTTTCTAAATAAGTTTCCTTTTTATGCTTTTCAAGACGTGGCACTTAGAGAGCTTTTTGAAAGAAGCCAGCAGTTTTCTGCTGGGCTCTCCTCTGCCAGAACAGCACAGGGAGAGGCGAATGCAGAGCCCAGACAGGGTCAGATCACTGCCACCTTCTCACATGCAGATCAGAGCTTTGGGATGGGAGGACATTTCATGAAATTCTTTTCAGTTCTCTGTAAGGTTTGCATACAAAATACAATGTGATTTACAGGAAGAAAAAGTAAAATTGGGAAGTTCTGCAGAGCAGATGCAGCGGGTGCAAAGAGAAACAATAGTGAGATGGTGCATGGTCAGAAATGTTGCTTGTTAAAAACCAAACCAGAAAGCAAAAGCATTTCTTCAAATGTGTACATGTTCTTAAAAAAAATACCAAACCAACAACCAACCCCCTCCCTCTACCTAAACTTACTCATATGCATTCTGGCAATTTTGGCGTAACATAAAAGCACACAAAAAAAAAAATTATGTCCAGTGCAGCAATAAAAATTGCTGTAACCTATTACTCTCAAATTAGGTGAGAGTTGGAAAGTCTCTGAGGATGCTATTAAAGAATTAAATATTAACATTTCAAAGAATGCTTCAGTATTTAATTTTTTTTTATTTGGAAAGTAAAAAGTTAACTCTCCTTGTGATACTTCATGGCAGAAATTCTGTTTCTAAAACAGGTTCATTTTTATCTATGATATTTGCTTCTCTGTTATTTGTGCATGCAGTTCAAAGATCTAGGATACAAAATTCTTTCAAGTTAATGTAACAAAGGTATGCATTGATGTACAAGAAATGTATAACCCTATTTCTTCTGGATTTGTTACCACAGAAAACGAAATTTAAAACAAATGCCTATTTTTGTGAGTTAAACAGAGAAAATGACATCTCAACCACTTTCCTTTGTACCCGTTTAAAATAAGGATTGGCTGTGGAATTAAATATCTATTTCAAGGCTGTGATGCAGTTTTTGTGATGTCTCTTCAAACACTAAATATTTGTTGGTACATAATATTTCTTTTTATTGTGGCATCTTACTTGCATTTTGGTGATGCCTTTTTGGAATGCTCTTTTTCAAAGGAAAGAGAGATTATTAATCTTGGCTCTTTAAACCTTTATTGCTTCACTTTTCAACTCTTTCATGTTTTTTTGTTTTCTAACCTACCTATTTGCAGCATCTGTGCAAAATTCTGTTGTGCATAACAGTTTAATTTGTGGAAGCTTTTCCCTTCCCCCTCTACTTCCAATTTTGTACTTTGCTTTGCTCAGACCTTGCTTTTACTTTCTTTAAAAATGTATATGCAATTTAAGGTTAGTTAGAAGTTCTCGTGGAACATGCATTTCTAGACCTGAGTATTCTTAGAGCTTGTTATTTTTTCAGATTTGGGATCTTGCTCAGCCTGTTACAGGAAAAGCAGCTGCCTGCCAACTTTAGAATCCAGGGAACAGGACCCTGGATTTTGCTTGGAAAACATCGTTAGGAAAGGTGGCTGTGGCTTTTATATTCCTGCCTTCAAGTGTTTTTACCAAGACTGAGCCATAAGAATTATATGGTGAAATGATAGTTACAAAACCAGGAAAAAATACCCCTTCTAGCAGCACTAGCGTATTTGTTTATAATTTATTTGTATGAATATGAATCTGTAACAAAGTAATCACTTAAAAGGATATCATAGTTCCATATAGGATGTTGCAAGTGAGCCATATTCACTATGTTGTAATTGTTATCTAGAGTGGAACATAAGTATTTACTGTTTTTTTTTAGTATGTACATATACCTGTATCTATGAATATATTTGAACAAATATTATATATATATATTATATATATAATATATATATTATATCAAAAGACAGGCGCTGGAATACTTATGGTACTATCACCATGGATTTTTCTTCTGTGTTAGTAGTCCTACATTTGTCAGTTCAAGCAGACAGAAACCTTTGTGCCGTGTTTTTTGTCTCATGTCATAACACTAGAAAAAACAAACCATAAAACTGGGTGTGAATAACTGTACTTTGGCCTGTGTCTGCTGTCCCCTTTACCAGACAGCCAAAATTCTTTAGACATGGCAGTAAAAGCTCAATATTAAATCATCAGCCCATACCTACTGTTCCAGCATCAGGTACACTGTGACAATATTGCTTTATCACTGTGATGGAGCACCAAGTGAAATCACCTGTTTCCTTAGGGACTTTCATTGGAGATGTCTTTCTCTTCTGTCCCCTGAAACTTTGAGGTCTCTTGTGAGCTAGGAAGCCCTCAATTTGGGCTGCTGCATTGGTATTAGGCTTGTTGGTTTCCTTAGCAATGAAGTCTAGGAAAGCTACCTTCTCCTTTTCAAGAGCTTTCTCCTCCCTCCCACAGCTCCATTCATTTTTGCTGCATTGGAGAAATAAAAGAAAATAAAAATTGGATATGGTCAATAACATTCTTGTAAAAAAATGTCCATAATTCAGAACTTTTCATTTTCTGACAGCTGGACTGTCACATGTACATAGAGAGTTGACGGAACAGGGAGTCAATTATAATTTAGGATTGTGTTGTTCATAATGCAGGCTAAACAGCCTGGCTTAACAGGAAGAGGTCAAAATTCACGGGTCTACCCAATTCTTCAGGAGAGGCAGTGACTTGGGTTAAAATTATGATCCAGTTATAATCTACTTGAATTTCCAGACGTTATTAATAGGGTTCTTTCCTGGAGGCTTATACAGAATTAAAGCTGCTGTGCACTGAAAGGGAAACTCTCATAGTGAATTAATAGCAGGTTCAAAGTCAGGAAGTAGTAGGGAGTAAATCATCAAGTTTCACAGTGAGGGAATCCTGTAAGGCATCAATCCAACATAAGGAAAAAGGGGTTAATATTGAAGTAATAAAACCTGATGGTGGTGCTTGAGTCAACTGGGAAGAATTGTACAATGATTTGACAGTATTGAGTGTGACTGACCAGAGGAAATGGCAGATGAAATTCAGTCGCAATAAATGTTAATATTTTTAAAAGAAGAAGAATTGCAGTCATAGTGGACTTATGGCCACTTAGGAAAAAAGTGCTGGTGTCTAATAGATTTTTATAAAGGTAACAGCTGAATGTCCATCATATGTCAAAAGCAAACACTGGGAATTTTTAGGAACAGGGCAGAGAAAAATGTCATATTCTCCATGTTTCACTCTACATAGGACTGCATCCAAGTAATGTGGTCTTTGTTCTGACGTGCCAGATTTTCATATCTGTAGTGTTAAAACGTATAACAGCACAGTATTTTCCATCCTCAGATGCATCTTTTTCTGGCACGATCTAAAAACCCTATAATATGAAGAACAAGTGAAGATAGACTAATGCCTACCAATTTTATAACACTTTGATATAAGCATCTAGCAGTTTCTTACTGGTAATTAAGAAAGGAAAATACTGAAAGCATATCTGAAAAATAGAAGGAGTGAAGCCTGTATGAAATTTCAAGCTGGGAAAAGTTACAAATGTAAACACATTTATGATAAACAGAAGCCCTCCTTAATAAATAAAAATAGTTCATCTGGAGACTTTGCTGTAACAAGCCTGTCTTCCGTAATGTTTTATTCCAGAATGGGTTAGTCCCAAAGGACTTTTTGAATGTGTGGATTCAGATGTATGTACATATAACTGCTGTACCTATCAATTTATACCTCACTTTATTCCAGAGCAATTTTACCCAGCAAAATTTATGCCTTTTAGCTACTAAGCACCAGTATCATGGCCACAAATACACAAAATTAACCAGTTTGCCAGGTACTTTCCAGGTACAATAACTGCTACATATTTTGTATATAGTTCAATTGTTCTCTTGGTTACAAACTTGCACATGAAGTATGGGATGCATACTGAACATAACAATATCTACTTTTCTCTCCCCATCCATCTGAAGATCTCAGATATTAAAAAGAAGAAAAATATTCTAGTAATGCATTCATTGGTACTTTGAATCATTTTACTTACGGTTTTATATGTTGTTAAAATTTCACCATTTCTGACCAAAAAAAAAAAAAATTACAAAATTCTTTGTCACCTATGAAAGGCTTGAGATCACACTGACCAGACTGCTCTTCAGAATTATGTAGGTGTATTCAAACAGCTTAAAAGACTATTCTTGCTTCCCTCATTAAAAAGAAAAGAAAATTATGCTGATGTTGTTCTACGGTTCATCTAATATGTATATAGAATAAGTAATTTTACAATTTACACAAATTTAAATAGAAAAATACTAAAATTGAAAGCAGAAAACCCGATGGATAATCAAATGTGCTTTTTCACAGAAAAAGTTACGCAAAGATTTCTACTGTATAAATAGATTCTGCTTAAAGACAGAAAATGTTATTTCTACATTGCTTAATTTCTCATTTTTCTCCCTGACATTTTGAATCCCACATTGGTCTGTAGAACAAATTCAAAATATCAGAGGTACAACAAAAAGCCAAACTTTGTCTTCAGGATGTAGTTTCACTAACTTGATTGGGCATTACTCAGAGCAGATTCAATTTTAGCATATTGCAATTTGCATAGTGACCTTTTCTGCACTGTGAATGAAAATTGATGCTGTGATGTGTTAATAAGTCCCGTAAAAGAATGTCTAAGATTTCATTTAAATATATTGTTTGGTGAAAAATAACGACATCTACTCTATTACAATAATAAAAATGTACATCACAATAATAAAATAAATCTAGATTGCTTCCAGATAGCTGAAAAATATGAACTTACAAAGCTAAGATTTGTTTGCAGAAATGTGCACTGACATTTTCTGTCTTTGGTCGCTCTCAGTGAAGTGCAGAACCGTTGAAAGTTTAACAGTCTTATGTAGGATGGATGTAAACATCTGGTCTGCAATGGGGGGATGTGTACATTTGCACACGTGCATATGCTGATGATAATAGTTTGGAAGAATGTCACCTCAAAACTCGAGACAGGGCAGCTGCTCCAGGTGAGCTATGTAAATGGATGCTTTTATTTCTCTTCCAGTGTGATTGCTCCATAGTTTAACATAAACTGAAAGCACACTTACTTCAGGGAGAATGTTATGGAGTAGTTAATGTGTAGATTGTCCTAAGTAATGACTGCAAAATATGTGCATCATTATTAGTTTGACCTGCTGAGGTCCCAGGTGGAGCACCTGCTCCAGTTTAGTATTACAGGAGAGAGAGTGAGCAACAGGAGGCAGTCTAGACAGGAATATCAAGAAATACCAAAGGCATGGTAAGCTGGAGTTCCAAGTAAGGTTTTAGCAAAGCACAGCTGCTTAGTTTTGTGCAAAGGTGATTGGGAAGACCAGGATAACAGTTCTCATGAAACAGATATAAGTTAGCTATGAAGAAGAGCCAGCATTGCTTGTGGATCTAGCAGGACATTGACAGCTGTGTTGACAGTAAGAGAACCTGTACTGGGAAAAACACTTGAAAGAAAGGAAGAGATGAGCAATATAAGATGTTGCCTAGGGTAGGTGTGGTGTTTGGAGCTGGCATAAATGGGACTGGGTTTGCAGGAGAGATACACCCACTGGAAGATCTTCCCTAGTCACAACTGGTGAGGTGCTCACTTGGTCTCAGGTGAGACATGCTATAGTAGTCCCAATAGGTAGCCTCTAGTATACTAGAATTTATATAAACCCCTGTAAGATGAAAGCCTTTTGATCGTTGCTGTCCTTCACTACTTCACCCTGTACTTATGCAAATCCTGCTCACAAATTACAACAGCAAGTCTGTATGGACAGATGAAATAAATCCTCTGCTGGACTGGAGATGATCCCCTGCATTGAAAGAACAAACATTAAACTTGTTGAAATGCTAAAAGCCTGTTGAACACTGCAGGTAATTTCTTAATGCATGGCTTAAGGATGTTTCCTTACTCTACAGAAACTGGGAAAATAGATGCAGATTGTACTATTTCAGAGAGGCCATTCAGTGGTTAACTTTCAGCTATGTATCTCAAAAAAAAGGAAGCAAGCTTTCCATCCTTCACACTCCAGTGTTCATTCTGAATGATGTTTAATGTACAGCCTACTGTGGCACCTCCTCTAATTAGCACTTGCTGCTTTTCTTCTTCTGAAGACAATTGTGATAGTGGCAGACTTCATGTCTTTATTACCAGCAAGATGGAAAAGGCTCCTGTGACTTCTGTAACTGATGGGCTGAGACAGTCTGGGTGCCTGTAGCTCCTAATGAGCAGCACATGACATGGTGCAGAGTATTGGCAAGATTAACGAGCCCAGGTTTCCTTACCAGCACACTGCCTTGTCCTAGCAGCACAGACAAGGAGTGAGAGCATTAGCACATAGTCTGCAACGTACCTCTGTACTGATAGGAAAATCCTGTGCAACCAGCCACAGGAATAGATGTGAAAAAAAAATCAGGTTTCTATTTGCAAATCAGGATTGGTGCAGATGGTTGGGCACTGATCATTGTTAGCAGACTGAAGCCCTAAACGGGGAATCTGCCATTTACCTTAATTTGGGAAAATATTCCCATATAGGAAAACAGATCAGAATACACTCCCCTCCAAAACTCTTCCCAGTTCTCTTGGCAACATCAAAGGGTATTTTTTCTTTGTTGAAGTCCCTGTCAGTAATTTTCTGACATCTTTAACAAGCTACCTCATTTTAACAAGAAAACATTATCACATAAGCCCCCTGAAACGAAATAATACTAATTCTGATGTTTTCTAATCATTAGATTCCTGCTAAGTTTTCCTCTGTACGGGTGAAATTTTTTTAAAAATGCTTTAGTTTGGAAAGCTATGACACTTGGAATAGTTTCTGACTAAGACTCTGCAAATACCTGATTTTCATCTGAAGTTTCTGATTTTGTGATACAGACAGCTGTAAGGAAGTATAATCTTTTGGGTAATCTTGAGAGTGTCAGGACATGGAGAGGCTAATTTGAATTGAAATCACATATTATAACCATTCAACTCATAATTTGGCATCTAAAGTGCTTAAAAACACCCACTGATTTCTTATATTTCCTGAAGACCAGAAAGATGAAATGTTAGGAAGCTGTATGAAGTGGGATGAAAGAAGACTAACAGAGTATGTGCTTTAACTTACCTTCCTTCAAGGAGATGAGCACCTGCACACTGGAGAGACCAGAGACTTAATTTGAGATCAAAAAAGCAAAGTGCAGTACAGGATTCCTGTGTAGGTAAATACATGAAGGTTTTGCTTTGTGACACCTATTTCTCAGAGTCTGAAGGTTATTTCAGGCTTAATTCTTGGTGTTCCTTATTGCACATATACACCTGCCAGCTGCCCATAATAAGAGATGCTTTGGAGAGGAATGGAAGCAAAGTCTTACCCCTAAGGTGGTGAGTTGGGGCTGACAGTGCTCAGTTCTGGAGTCAGGCAAGTTATATCCCTCCCTGTCTCCAAAACCAGGAAGAAATGCCTGATACATAAGAGAGCAGGTTGGCAGCACTGAGGCTTTCCTATTTCTGTCTCTCATCTTGTCTGATTTGATCTCTGACTGTCAGCTTCCTTGGTAGCTGGGTAGAATTAGCCAGAGTGTGGGTCTCTCAGCATCCCTGCTGAAGCTGTTTCTCTTTTAATATAAAATATTTAAATATTCCCTGAAAACACAGAAAGAAAATGATCAGTCTTTTCTGGGAGAAATCTGTGCAGCATGGGACTGAAATCAGTCTGGAGTTGTTTTACATGGATTTAGAAAACAAAACAAAATATCCACCAGCTGTGAAAAAGTACTGAGAGAAGCCAGCATTGCCCAGCATCAATAAAGTGCGGGCTCGTTTGCTGAGTATGTAAAAACGTCGATTTCTTCAGATGGTTTACATGGTAGTACTAATTTCATAAGACAGAAGAATATTTCGGCAATCATCTGTCCAGCTCCAGAGCAGCTGATTCTTATAAACAATGGGTACTCATGGACTGGTGAAATTTAATCTGAAAGTCTTGATCTCAGGCAGTGCATCTGAGTTGTGAGACAGTGCACCAGTGAGGGCTGTGGAATTGCAAATGAGCACCGCGCTCCTCTTCTCCTGGGTGGTGTAGGCAGCTTTCTGCTCCAGGCTGCTGCCTACCTTGCCTGCTGCCTTGAGCTATCTCTGCTTTTCCATGAAAGACTATAAGCAGTGTGTAGAGAAAAATTCTCTCGAGTGAAATGGGAACAGGATCAGGATCAGACTGCTTGTTGTTTTTTTGGTTTTGCAAAGTCAAAGTATTTCAGGTGAATGTCATCTTTATTCAACCACTTGAAACAGGGAACTGATGATCATTGTAAAGAGGGTTTCACTTGAGATCATTCTTGTGTACAGCTGCCAAATCTGGGCCTCAAATAAAATCTCAGTGTTATGTCAAAGACTAGGAGAACTGTGATTACCACTGCCTAAGAATTATGGAAAGTCATCCACCCATATATTCATCATGATTTTTAATAAATAAAATTAGTGCAGGTTCTTTCCTTCTGATTTAATTATTTTAAAATTTGTTGGGAATTTCAATAGCTTGTAATTTGGAAGAAAAACAGTTCTACCTGCATGTCAGAAGTTTTCCCCGCTGAGAAGTAACAACAAAAAAGGCATACAGGTATTTTGTTACTTACCTTGTAAATGTGATTTTTGACACTGCATGTAGGTTGATCTTCCAAATTCTTGGCTATTTCAGTGATGAACAAATCCTAAAAAACAGAACTTTTTATTTAGCAGCTTAAAATCTTCTTCTTGTTAACAAGCACTCTGTGTATAAAATACCAGTCTTCCTGAGAGAACATTAATAAAGAATGTATGGTACTGTTAAATATTCTAGTAGCTTAACCAAGCAAGAAATATGCAGGCAAAGACTAAGATCCCAAGTCTCAGATTCCTCTTAGGAGTGCCTGGATTCTCCAGTATTATGCTGCTCTTTGTGCAGTTGTTTGCATTTTGTAGCATTGAACAGTGCTTCTGCTCAGTTGTAAATGTGCTGTGAGTGCAAGTGGATGCTTTTCAGTGGTTATTCAGTAGACATTCAGTCGCTGTCCCTGGAAAATGGAACAGATTTTAATAAAAACCTTGTCATTAATAAGAGTTAATATATTTAGTGACATACCTGGGTTTATATCTACTGTAGGTGTGGAGATTTCTTTCTGCAGGCTAGTCTCTGAATTTTATTAAGTCTTCTCCTTAAAGAACAAGCCCCTTTTTCTTCTTTTTGTCTAGCTCTCTTTAAAAGTTGTAGAACTCTCTTTTGTTTTTGAGGATAATAATACTCATATATGACTTCTTTTTGCTGTGTGGCGTCTCACTTCAGAATTTGAACTAAACTTCAGAAGCACAGCTGGCACCCAAAGACAGAACATGTCTGCTGGAAAATTAAGCCTTAGTTATTTCAACATCAGTAGTTTACACTCTGAGTGGGGGTACTTGGATTTGATATCTGTGAGGATAATACACTATATACTCCTTTTAAGGATAATTTGTGCAGTATCTAAAGGCAGTAATACTTACAGGAAAATTTTGTCAGTATGAAAAAACTGAAAAAAGATCTAAGGGTTATTTTACAAAAGCACCAGGGAAAAAAAGAATTTGGGAGGAAGAGACTTTTGCCTAGTTTTCTAGCTAAGTCCCTATTGTCCCCAAAATAATGCTTTCAATGTAAGAATGCAATAATTTAATGTAGCATTTTTGCGGATAAATGGGCAAATCAGTTTCATTACCTGGTCTTCCATTTACTAAATTTAAAGACATTAACTCCTTCTTTGGGACCAGGCAAGCAGTGAAATGACTTCAGATGATTTTTCCAGCATGCATATGTTGTGTAGAGACATCTAAAAATAATCATCCCCTCCTAGCTGGTGAAATTATCCTGGCAAAGCCCCTAATACATACGAAGCTATGCCAATGGAAAGTGCCGCCGCCTTTATCAATTTAGCTGATGCCAAATTGGGGAGATGACGCAGTGTTGGTGGGAGAGGGTTTCCTTCTGCTGGTGTGCATGTGAGGAGAAGGTCAGGAAGAGGCTGATGCTGTCAGGCTTGGTACATGCACCACCATGACAGCACTGAATGCTCGATCCATCCGCCTTGGATGTTCCCCTGTGCTCATCCCACTCAGTCCTCCCGAGTGTGCCAGCAGGTCAGCGCATGTGATGTGCTCAGAACAACAGGCTTGGTTGTTTGTTCCATTTTGGGACAACAGGCTGCAGTACTCAAGTGCACCCCCACCTCGTTGTAACCCCCAAGCAGCCCTGGTTAACATCTTTCGCATCTGCTGGTACTACTTCTGCCATTTCTTGACACTTCTTTTTGCTCTTGTGCCTCTTTTCCCCACTCCCGTCTCCTCCACACTAAACCCACCCATAATTGCCTTTTTCCCACCTTGATCCCATTTTATCCACATCCATCTCAACCTTGTAAACCTCAGGTGACAGGATTGGTCCTGATGGCCCTGTGTGGCTGTATGCCCCAGCAGGTCCTCTGCCCTCCCCATTCCCTGTCTGTGGCACTCTTGCCAAGCTCCCCTTCACCCATCAGTGAAATCATTGAAACCTGTATAAAGGGTGCAAGAGTGACAGTTCCAGTAGACTTCATTGAGCCTGCTCAATGGAAATGAGTGCCAATGAAGAAGTACAGAATTTGGCATGAGTAGCTCTTTTTTGTGTCCTAATCCCTTGCTGGAGAAACATGGTACAAAATAGCTGACGTCAGTAGAAAGAATCCCTTGGCTTCATGGGCCTTCCAGCAGACCCTTATCTTTTGTCTTACTATCTTAATGCTGGCAGGATGACTAATACAGACAGATATCCTAAAGCTGACAATGACATCTTAAATCTGTTGTAAAGGATTATTTCTACAGCAGAGCAGATTTTTCATGAATTATAGCCCGTTATTCTAAAAAAAAGTGTAAGGATGAAAAAAATCAAAATTAAGAAATACTTGTAAAATATAGCAAAAAGATATATGCTTGAAAAAAAGATAACTGGAAGAGAGGCACATATTTTGGCTATAGCTGTTGACCACAATACCTGAGAAATAAAGCCTAGTGTGGTTATGAAATCTCAGCAAATTTATGGATTGTAGTGATGTCAGTTTGTTCAGGAGAGATGTCTGTGTTATTAAGGCATTTCTAATGATCCAGTACTGTCAAATTCCAGCACTCAGGAACTGTGAATCAGGTCATTACTGCTAACTCTGCTATTTTATTCTGAATTTTTAAGACTTTTTGTTGTTGTTGTTGTTTACATGTAATCAAGGACAGCATTTTATAGTACACTATCCCCTGTAGCTTCTGTGCCAGCTCAGAAAATGCTGATAGTATACCAGTCTCCCTTCTGAGAGACCTACAAAGATTTTTTTTTAAAAAAAAAGCCTGGTTTAAAAACACATATCATCTTGTTTCTTAAGACTTTTTTTTCCCCCTCTAATTTGGATAGGATACCTCAAAGAAAATTCTATTTTAAAGTCATTATAAATAACTTCTTATGTAAGATTCTCCAACAACTTCACAGATACTAAAAAATAAGCCTTCTCTAGAAGCTAGTACATTTTGTGCTTCCCATATAAGCAAACTGCTTTGTCATTTAGACCAAAGTCTCTTGGAGGATAGCAGAGCATGAAAATAAATCTGGGTATCCTGTTCTGATAAAGTTTTCCCACAGTGGATTGCAGATACCTTCCACGAACAATACAAGGTGCTCTCTCATTCTGTCAGTATCTTTGGGTTTTTTCTAATTAATCTATCTGTTTTTCATAGTAGAGACCCTCCGTTTTGAATTGCACAAAATTACAGAATCCTCCATGCTGTATTTGGTTTTTTCCACAGAAATTTCACTATGAGCTTTTGCAATCTCCACATATTGTATCTTGGCACAAAACACTACCTCTGCTTATGGTTTGCATCATTAACTATCAGATTGGCTGCTCACTGTGTTTATAGGGTACAACAAGAAATAGCCTGTTAAATCTGGCTGGTTGGTAAAACTGATGTTAGTTGAATCATTCCTCTCCTGTGTTCTCACATTGTACAGAGAACAGAATCCCATAAAACTAATAAGCTGTAAAATAGAATTAAAGCCAGTGGCAAAGAATATGCCCAAGCGTTGTAAAATAAATTGAGAATAACTTTCCTGAAGTCTAAAATAGTAAACACTGAGAGTAGACTAGAAATGCATTGTGTAAAACTGTTTTGAAGTAAGAAAGGCATGCCAAGCATATAGGATATTAATAATAGCAGTTCTGATGGCTTATCTGTAGATCTTAGTGGCATACTGTTGGAACTGAAGCAAGTATTATCATCTCCACCTTATGGATGAGGAAGCTGGGTAACCGTAAGAATGAATTTTCAACACGGAACATGAGGCAGTGCTGACTCCAATTCCTGTTGCAACTCCCCAACTTTAATTATTTTTCTGTGAGCTTCGTTTGTTTCTCTTCATTACACAGAACTTGTTCTTTCAGCACAAGGCAATTTGGATAACGTGGAATGTAGATTAGATCCATCTATTAATACTTATGAAACTTATTAATTCTAAAATTGCTGTGATAGATTAGCTTCTTCCCATCACTGGATGGGAAAATGCCCACGTCCTTAATGTAGACTGGTGTGTTGCTTTTCACGCTTAATATTTTTCTACTGGAGACACTATGAAAAGCATGTCTGTGATGCTTATTTTAGCATGTTTCCAGATAAGCCTGGTGGGAAGTATGTGGAATATCACGTCTAAGATCATGTATTTTCACTGTCCTTTTTAATATCCATGTGATGCTGCTGAGATAAATCATGGGAAGCCACAGTATCAGGAATACAAGGATGATTTCCCACTCTGCTTCTCCTGATTGATGTGAGTGGCACAAAAACTGTCTCTGAGTGTCTGGCTAAAGACAAACTGCATATTAGTTAAATAGAAATGGTACTCAATGGAGGACTAAAATCTACTGAAAAAGCAGTGGTTTCCATCTTGCCTTGTGTTTGGGACTTGTTTTGGTTGTGGCCTCTCCCTTGGCTCTCTTTGGCTTCTTTATTGTCTTTATTTTCAGGGCAATCTTTCCTGAGACAAGCGGTGAAAATTCATCTGGTAACTTGACTTGGGTAATCTCCACATTTGTATGTTCCATCCCTTACCACTGCAGTGTGTTTCTATAGAGTTTTAACCATAAAACTCTTCAATTCCTTGTAACTGTTCAGTGTGCTGCAGCTCTGGGAGCACTCCCTGCTTTATCACTGTCTTGCCCCTGGCACTCCATACCAGGTGGGATTCAGCATCTTCCTGCTAACCTTTGAAGTCATCTCTGCTGGGTTCTTAAAACAAAGTTTTCCTTGAATGGTGATTGCCCCTGCTTGCAGCTATGTTCTTCAAGGATCTGTTCGTTTGTCAGGCAGCAGATGCACAGGAGCAGCACACAGAGATGGAGTCATCAGGGCCATGGCTTTTGCATTTGGGAGTGGAGCCCGTCAGGAATGAAATGCGACATCCAGATTTCCTATTGCACAGTTGCACAAACAAGACATGAAATTAGAACAGAAGGAGAGATTAATTGGAAATTTGGAAAGGAGGAGAAAAGAGAGAATTGTGTATTCAAAGAAAAGCCTGGCTCATCCCACTGACTCAGGAGAGCAAAGAAATTTGGATTGATACCTTGGTGTTACCTCAGTGACATAGCCATCATGAAACACTGTAGTATTGAGAGTTTAATGAACTTAATAAAAGGGATGGATAAGATTTCTGCATGTGATTTTTGGTGTGCTTTCTGGGGAAATTGTATCTGCTCAAACGAGGGTTTTGCTTCAAAAACTGGGAGAATGCTGCTTCCATACTGACCCCCCTCTGCCTTTTCAAGACCCCTAATTTTACTGCTTCGATAAATACATGCTCTAAGTCATAAATAGGGGTTGAATGGAGGGAGTAGTGAAACTGGAAAGATCTGAGCCAACTACTGACAAACCAAGGAAAGCAAAACAGCTTCAGATGTACAACTCACAACTCAGGGGAAGCAGATGGTGCTGAACAGGACCTTACAATTGAATTTCCCCTGCTCGATTTTTCCATGTTTTCCTTCCAGAGGCTTGGACTCTTGTGGGTTGTTTCCAGCATGTACCTATGCCTCTGTGTGCTTACAAGCAGACGACCCTTAAAGCTGTTCTTTCAGTGCTTTGGCTTTCTCTATCAGTCTAAGCTTCTGGAACACCTGTCCAAAGCCTCATCATCTCAGGACAGGTCAATATGGGTCATTTAATGATGGGTCATATAATATAAAAGCATGTTCAGAATCAGCTGGTAGAAATATCTTTCTGAGTCTCACTGCACTTCTATGGCTTTAAAGAATCTTTGATTCTTTACCCCTTTTATAAGCAAATGTAAGCTTTCTGATTGTATTCTCACTCTCTGTATGACAGGTACATCTATTTGTGGAGCTTTTCATGGCTTCTCTACAGGCTTTGCTGTCCCTGAAGTCCATCCAAAAACTCCTCGTTAAAAAATTAAAAGTCTCCCCCTCTTGTTTACATCATTGTGCAGCCCCTCATGTTCCTCCTCTGCACCTGTGAGCTGTCTCACAGTGGAAGTGCTATCACAGCAAATGGAGTGTTCTGCCAAGGAGTGGCACAAAGACTGGGGGGTGGCGAGGTGAGCTTCACAGGCATGCTGCCTGTGGTGGTGTGGAGCTACTGAGATCAGTGAGGAGCGCGTCACAGTGAATGCAGTAGTAGAAATCTGGCAGCAACAGAATGTTGCAACACAATCTTCCAGCCATGCCTTGGTAGCCTGTAGCTGAAGGTAAAATACATAGATAACACAGCAAGATGAAGAGATCAGTTGCAGCTTCTTCACTGCTCAGAAAAATTGTCTTTTGGATGGGTTGCTGTAGGTCTTATTCAGGTGTGCTCCATAAGCTACTTTATTTATTCTAATATTTTATTCATTTTACTCCTGATTTCATATACAGTAATTTCAAGACTATAAGGTGCACCCTTTTGACTAAAATTTTCCCCCGAACCCAGAAGTGTGCCTTATAGTCCGGTGCACCTTATGTGATGGACAAAGTTGCGACATTTGCCACCCCGGAAGTGTGAGCCGTGAGCCATGGGGGGAGCTGGCAGTGCCATGGCTGCCGGGTGGAGGCGGGCCCGGGGACCCGCGGCACCGCCCCTGTCAGGTCCGGGCGGGCCTGGGGGCCCATGGCTGCCGGGTTGAGGCAGGGCCTTGGCCAGCAACCACGTGGGAGGAGCTGGGGGCGGAGCCTCACTGCAAAAAAAAAGTGCGCCCTATAGTCCGGTGCGCCTTATATGATCTACAAAGTTGCGAATTTTGCCGACTCCCAGGGGGTGCACCTTATAGTCCGGTGCGCCTTATGGTCATGAAATTACTGTACTTACTGTTTTCTGGTAGAAAAAGGGAAGAAAACTTTTAAAGTCTAGGCTGGTCTTGGGTTTTAGTGTTGTTAACAAATTTTCAGGACAAAGTTTGTGTGGCAAGTTCAGCTAGCTAACTCTTACCTAAGTCTTTCCTGTGTGTGGTCTTTATTATCTATTTGGCCCACTGTTACATTTAGGTAACTTAGCAATGGTGTGGACTTGGGTTCTTGCTGGAAATACATTCTCATGTCTCAGTAGTACTAGATTCATGGCTTTACTTAGTGCTAAAGGGAAGACTGACCTTACTGATTCATACTGTCATTCTCCAGAACATACAACTAGCACATCTTAGTGCCTTTCTTCAGCATATAAGGATTAAACAGAGTTATAATGAATTATGTTGTCTTTAGGATTTTTGCTTTTGACAGTGCAAGACTTAGAATCTTCAAAAGTGTTTCAGAAAGCTTCAGAAGTAATTCAACAATTAAAAAGTATATCCAATGCCCTAGTTTATTACAAAAGACATCAACCCATCCTGCGTTCCTGTGGCACGCTGATCTCTGAGGCATGGTGAACCTCATCTCCCTCCCCTTGCCTCCGTGCAGCTGTGGTCTCCTGCCACTTAGTGCCAGCTGTGTTGGTCACCAGTCACCTCACAGGGATAATTCAACTCACTAACCCAGCGCAAAACTAACCCAGCAAAAAGTGGGTATTTTCTGCAGGGTCAGTGAAGCGAGTCAGGTCATGCAAGGGGTAGAAGGGGGCTGCGCTACAGAGAAAAAAAATCTTTTATGTCTGTCCTCATTACACATTATGTCTATCTTAAAGCTATCACCAGTTTTTGTAGTGTTTTGCATGAAGATTTTTAATGGGTTGACTGTTAGCCTCATACCTCTGTCCCATGTGTTAGGCCTTCTTTATTCTCTTTATTTTGAAATTCGGCTGTTAATATACAGTTGTGCTGCATTTCAAAGAGTTGTGCTACACAGCAAAGTAAGCATTGTGGTATTGGCATTTTCTAGAACTATTAGCATAATTATTCCTTTATTAAAAATTATTTCAAGCAACTAATTAATGTTGTGATTGCCATACTAGGAATAAAAAAATACCCTCCTGTATTTGCAGTAAACTTTCATCCATTAGAAATACGCCACTGGACATTAAAATCAAATCACCTAAGGAAAGCAGCTTAACTCCTCTTTATCTTCAGCAACTTCAGCAGTTTTGCAGAGCCACCTGTAACTCAGAGTGGTTCAACAGCTCCCCACTCATGACCCCGTAGAGCCATACCAGGAACTAAATAAACCCTACTTACTAGCAATTAAAGTGATTTAATTTAAAACACACTGACAGATGCATAATGGGTTAATTAGAAAATAAGTAATTAGCAAATAGGATGGAAAAGGTTAAAAGGTTGTGGACTTTTGTTGTTTGCTTGGGAGAGATAGCGAAATTATCAGCGATTAAACTTTTTCTTTTAATTTCTGGGCTTAATTCTATTATTGTTAGCTGCAAATGAGGCAGCAAACAAGAAGAGAGGGCTAAAGAAATAAGAAGAAATCACTGTTTTATCAGACATACTGAAAGGCTATTGTTTACACTTAGGCTATGGGATTTATTTCCAGTCTGCCCACAAAAGCAAGCACACATCTATGATGTTTGTACTTAATATCAGTATATATCTTCTGAGAAAAAGTAGCTGTCCTCTCCTCTCTGCACTGGGCCCCCAGTGGGGTTAGGAAAAAGGGTATAAGACGTGATAGAGAATAGAACACACCTCTTAGGAAACTCTGCCTGCCTTAAAGATTAAATCAGTGAATTATTTATTTGAGAATATGCCATAATGTGTTTCTCCTCCAAAAAAAAAAGTTAAAGACTTTGAATGTGGTAACTTCTGAGCTGTGAAAATCCTCAGCTGAAATCCAGTTAGCTACATGCAGTGCTGGTTATACAGACAAAGCCATTACAGAGAGTATAAGCAATTTTCTGTTTGAAAAAAAAAAGAGTGAAATAAGAGCTTCTACTTCATTTTCACAAGTATTATTCCTTCTCTCATGACTTCTGTCTGCCCACAACCAGAAGCAAATGGGCATTTAGATAATTTTAAAACAGTCATATTTTATGACCACTAGCTTTTTGCCAGGTAACTTAAAACTCTTTATTTATTTATAATAATTATAAATGTATTTATATATCTATGAAACATGTGGTTTGTATTTTGAAATTTCAGAGAGAATGTTTGCAGAAAGCTTTCTCCAATTTGAGCCTAATTTTTACTGAAGTCATTGAATTTTTTCTTTTGAAAAATAAGCTTTTGGGTGAACCTCAGAAATAGCAATATGAAGTTTTCCATTTCAAAATATCAATTAAAACCAGGCATGATTTTTTTTTTAAATATAGCTGCCTGCTAACTTAATTACATGTCCACCAGTAACCATTAGCATAATTTGACCAAATTTCCCACAGCAGTCACATTCTTCCATCATTCCTTGTTCTCTTTTGACCATGGCTGTCCTGTATTCACTTCCTTGTCACTAAGCCATAGTCAACTCTCAACAGATATCTGTCAGTCCAGCCCTATAATCATTTAACTTTACATGTTTGTCCCTCCTTTTCTATTAGTCATACTTTTTTGTGTGCCTGCTGTGCTTTCAATGTGCCTTCAGGGTTGTTTTCTGCTTTACTGCTTGGTATAAAGCCTGAACCTACACATCCAGAGATGCACTATCCTCTTCTGGTGTGTGTCACATTGTCATTGACCCTCTGATGCCCTTTCCCCTTGAGCCACTTCTGCAGTGGCAGGCAAAGGCTCCAGGTCTGCCAGACTGACTTGTGGAAAGGACCTTGCACAGATTCTAGCTAGACTTTATTCACCCACCATAGCTCTTGTGGCTAGGAATATAGATTTCAGAAAACAACTAACTTCTTGTTCTGTTCTGTTACTTTGATTTTGTTGAAAATCAACTCCTTCAAAATTTTTTCCTATTATAATTGAGTTTAAGCCATATATTTCAGGCCTGGAATCTGTGTAAAACATTTCAGAATTCAGTGGCTTGGCAATTCAGCTATCAGTTTTTAGGAAACTCCTTAAGTCACACAACAGACAAAACCCATGAGGCTAAATCAATAGCTGTAAAAGCATCTTTTGTTCTGTTTTCCAAGGTTTTCTGCAAAGTTCTATATATTTGCACACTGTAAGTCAAATCCTGCAATACAGATAACAATTTTTCATTTAGATTTTTTTTTCATTTTAGAATTTATTTTTTCAACTAAGTGGTAACTTTCTGAAGCTCTGGTAAGAAAAGCGGAAAGCTTAAGCTGAATTAATTCCCTGAAAATAGCTCAAACAAATGCCAGTACCAATCTTTAAAGTAATACTTATGCCTATTCAGAGTGACATTTGTAGATTAGAACATACTCATTTTTGCTTCACTGATTTTTAGGCACAGCATATATAAGATGCGTTGACAAAATGCATTCATGTTAACAAGATTCACCCAGGTACCTCCCCTCTTGACATTTAGAAAATATTTCTTTTCCTTATCTATTCCATCATAAGGGGGAAAATTCACCCGTTTTGAGGAAAGTCTTTGAAATTTATTATCTTTGGGATTAACTAACATCAGTCAGTTGCAGAGTAGGTAGGTAATTCAGCCTTTGTGTAATATATACTTCTAAGTGAGTAGTAAGAGAAATTAGTATTGAAGATAAACTGTCCCTTGTTGAAATTTCAGGGAGAGCAGCTAATATTTCCTGAGTTGAGAGAACAGAACAGACAAACAAGGAAAGTTTTATATCAAAGCTGTTGTCTGAATGGAACACCCATGTGCTAGAGAAAGAACACAAAAGCCATGAAGTATCTCAAAAACCCACAAAATTATCACTCAAAATAGAGATCTTTTGTATAGCACCCCTCCTTTTTGCTTTTCTATCGTTCTTGGCCCTCCAGGATCCTTGCTCAACTTTATTCAATTTGGTAGAGTTCTTTGTGAATTAAGGCTTAACTCTTTGATGATATAAATTGATAATAATAATGATTAATTCAGAGTTACAGATCAGATACTCTTTGGCAAATCTGGCTAGCTCATGCAGTAGCACTTCAAGTTCAGGAAATTACTCACAGGCAATAGAACCCTGGTTATCAGTGGCTAAACAGGGCTGTCTCCAGTTCTGTGCTCCTCTCATGCCCTCCTGTGTACACATGTAGTAGGTCAAAGCAAAGTGCTGGAGAGCTGACATTTCTGCTAGGGGATGAAGTAAAGCAAAGAGAAGGCTGCAGCCCATTATGCTGACCTAGTGTTAAACTGAATGTAAGTAGATTTCTTAGAGCCTTTACATCTTAAGGGCAGTCAGCAGCTCTAGATCGTGATAATAAGTGATTTGAGATACTCTGGAAATTAGATTACTCATTTCTGTAAGTACAGGGCAAAAGGAGAATTACATATTCCATTTTCTGCTTGATGCCCAGGTGGTTTAAAGGTAATATTACAGTCTCCCTCTGTGTTCTTTCAGTGATACTTATGAAACTGCCTTTCTAATCCATTCAGGCTACTGGGAGACAGACACACTAAAATTCTGTTTCTTTTTGACTATGAAGAAATGCATTATTATATTTTCCATGCATTATAATTCATTATTACATTTTCCACATATAAAAAGATATATTTACCTCAATACAGTAAGCTATTAAGTTTTGATGAAATCATAAAAACAGCTTCTATCTTGCTTCTGTCTTGCATTACTTTATTTTGCGGTGCTGAATCTTCTTTTTTTTTTTCTTTTTTTTTTTGGTAGCTATGTTCAGATCAACAGCTTTATCGTTCAGGCTGTCCTGCAAACCATATGCCAGATCCAAAGCCTTGCTACAATGAGACTATAGGACGAATTAGTTTTTCTATCTAATTCAGTAGTGTTTATCCTGCAGATCTGCTTATTGAAACACAAGAGCTTTCAAAAACCTGTTAAACAGTGAAGTTACCATTATCTTTTATGAAACTTATTGTCTGCATGTAATAATTTTCTGTCTTTCATGCTGTAAAAAATTCTGCTGATGCCTGCACAGAGCTGAGCATGAGTTGAGTCTGTGTGAGGAGGGTATTACACAGAATTACTGGACATTCCTATTAAGAAGCTCAACAGCTCTTTGCCTTTTTGTTCTTATGTTTTGGGATAGACTGCAAATGTTTATAGAGATAGTGCACTGTGGTTTTGATTTTATGCTTTATTGCATGTTTTTGTGTCCTCGTGAACTGAGCTATACCAGCAATAAAAAGCATGAGTCAAAGCCCACTTCTGAGCCTGTGCCTACAAGCTAGTTCTTTTGGGTTCTTTTTCTTTTCATTAAACATATTTGGAAAACTAGATAGATTTTTATTTCTCATGCAATGCACAGTTGTTCATTATGTTTTGCAAGGGAAGATGTGTTTTGCTGGTTCATGATAAATGTATCAGGTACCATAAACAGTGGTCTAGTACATTTTATACTGAATATGTATAACTTGCAAAATCCTCTGTATAACTTGCTCCAAAATACTAATTCTGCTTTGCTGTTAAATATTGAAATATTAAATATTGAAACAAAGTTTAAAATTCAGTTAGGCATCAATACAGCCTATGGGCTACTCTGTAATTTTTCCTGATTCAGAGCTGTTACTCAGGATTTTTCACTAAATAAGAACTTAAAAGTGAGAGCAACTTTCACAGAGGGAGTTTACAGAACAAAATATTCAGATGATACATCCCATAATTCATCACCCCCAAGTGAAGATAGCCCCCAAGAAAAAGAAATAAAAGTGCCATAACTTGTGGAATGGAAGGCATGAGGGGCTGGTGTCCTGGGGCTGTCTCTCTGGCTGTGATGGAACTTTCCCCCTGTGCCTGGTTCCAAAACCTACAAATTCTGCTATCCCGCTCAGTGTCCCCGTCAGCTCCCAGGACCTGGGCAGGCTTCCCCCATCCCCAGGTCTGCCAGCAGCCTGTCCCTCTTCTCAGCCTCCTGGGAGGCAGCCCAGCTCCTGGCAAGCATTGTGTAAGAGTGTTGTGTAAGAGTGCCAGGGATAAGCCAGAGACATCGGGAATTGCAGGTAGGGTTACAGGAGCGATTTGTGCAAATGAGCCAGGTTGCCCCATGGCCCTTTCTCTGGCTTTTAAAAGGGGACATCAAAGAGCAGTCCAGCAAGGAGCCGGGAAGCTTGTCATTGCTTCTGAAAGGTGCAAAATCACTTTTCCCACCTGCCTTGAGGAGAGACAGGAGGCAGCAGTGCTTGTCCACCCTGTGCAGCTGCTTGATGAGTGGGAAGGGAAGCCTGAGGCCCTCCAGAAGGTGTGTGGTTCATGGTGTGGACAGGAACCAGGATTCAAACCTCAAAATTACCCTGGCCCTGGCCCAGAGGAGACTGGTAGTCACCATTTAAATCTGAAGCATCAGAATACGGTCAAAAACACACTGATCCCCTGGGCAGCAAACTCCTGTTAGATAGTCATTGGTTAATCTGATGTATTCATGTGAAGGAGGAGGCACTTGGTGAAAGTGGGAAAACACCTAACTACACTGATTAATGCTAATTGGTTAATCACCTTTCATTAAGGAAAAAGTAAGGATCTGCAGTAACTGGCAATGGCTAGACAGTACTTCTGTATTGGAGACCAGAGCTTGAGAACTAATTCCAAATATCACCTATTCAGGCCAGAGGAGCTGAAGATTCCAAAGATATCTATTTTTTTTAAGTTTATTTAGGGGCACTATAAGAATATTATTTTCGTAGATCTGAAACAATACTCTGTATCAGGATGCAGTATGTATTTTGCTGCTTTCACTTGAGGTAGCCAATATGATCATGAGGACTAACTTGTTTAAAAAATAAAAAACTAAAAAAAGCAGGATATAATGCCAGTGATGGAGAAGGAGCATAGTTCCCAGTCTGTTGCTGCAGCTCTCTAGCAGGGAGGTCATGCAGGATGTGAGATAGCAGCCTCTGAATCCTGCGTGCTCAGAGACTGTGACTCACAGCCATGAGACCTTGGGTAGCTCTTTTGTGGGCAAGTAAGTGCTCAACACTCAAAAGATAATCTAACAAAGCCTGCTCCCTGTGACGTTAACAAAGCTTAGCCATAAAAATTGTGTCACTTCTGGCAAGAAAGAATCTTACTCTGCAGTCTCCGTAAAGACCCCCAGACATTACTGGCCTGATGGAGTGGAGACTCATCTGTGACTCATCCACATCCTTCCCATTTGTGCCTGCTTATGTACTTTTCAGCTGTAGACTCTTAAAAAGAACTGGTTTCCTTCAATGTCTTGCACAACTATGCCTTCAAGAGGAACTGGCTTCAATTACAGTAATTTCACTACTATAAGGCGCACCCTTTTGACTAAAATTTTCCCTCAAACCCGGAAGTGCGCCTTATAGTCCGGTGCACCTTATCTGATGTACAAAGTTGCGAAATTTGCCAAACCGGAAGTGTGAGCTGTGAGCCGTGGGGGGAGCCGGCAGTGCCACGGCAGCTGGGTGGAGGTGGGCCTGGGGGCCCATGGCTGCCGGGTGAATGCGGGCCAGGGGGCCCGCGGCACCCCCCCTGCCAGGTACAGGTGGGCCTGGGGGCCAATGGCTGCCAGGTTGAGGCGGGGCCTTGGCCAGCAACCGCGCAGGAGGTGCTGGGGACGGAGCCTCACTGCAAAAAAAAAATTGCGCCCTATAGTCCGGTGCGCCTTATATGAGCTACAAAGTTGCGAATTTTGCCGACTCCCGGGGCATGCGCCTTGTAGTCCGGTGCGCCTTATGGTTGTGAAATTACTGTAATGTGGACACCACTTAATATTCTTGCTCATGTGAAGTAGAAGCTGTGTTGTGCCTTCAGAAGACTGCGCTATGTATGTTCCAGAATGGATAAATAGTTCTATATTTCCACAATGTTTCCAGCTATGAGCCACATTCCTTGGAAAGAAAAATAGGAAATTATTTCTGGTGTATAAAATGCGGTATTAAAGCATCCTTTAGAAAATATCCCAAGATATTTGGGAAGATTATTAAACTCAGAAAAGATTTTAATTATCACTATGTTTTCAATAATTATTTATTTATAATTTTAATTAATGGTTTAAATAATCATCAAAATTATGATTAAAATCATCATCATCACAAAGCATCTTTTTACTTATTACAAGTGTATCTTTTAGCATTTGCTAAATTGACCTAGTGGACATGCCAGATGGGTGAAATGCTGTATATTTACAGCAACATCAAGACCTGTTCCAAGAAACTTTGTCTCTAGGCAGGTATGAGGAGAAAAAGAGGATGCACACTCTCCATTTTATACTTTGGTACACGAAAAGACTGCCAAAGCCAGATATGTTAGTGTAATGCTTCCAAACAAAAGACCATCTTTTCTTACAGTTATTTAGTAATTAGTTTTTTTACATAAGTGACAGCTGCTTTTATGCCACATCCTAGTCTCATCAGGGAAAATGGCAAAACTCCCAGGATAACAAGAATTTTTCTCATTATACAGAATTCATTGAAGAACATTGTATTTATCCCTTTTTTAAAATTGTCCTTTTAAATAGATTGGTGCAAAACCAATAATTTTAGGTTTAGTAAGTAATTATTTACAGGAGGGACAGAATTTTTGTTCAAAACACTCAATTGTTTGCTTCAAGTATGCTTGTGTGTCACTGAGTCACCAAACCACAATTAAATTCTGGGAAATTACTTATTGTTGAGGTTCACGACATGAACCCATGACGTGGTGGGGTGGGTCAGAATTTGATTTTGATTGGAGGCCTAAATTGGAGGATCTAAATTTGTACCCTCTCAAATCTGGATTGACACACTGTGAAGGATTTTGAAGTTCTACAAGATGTCAGCAGCATTGTCGCCTCTGGTTGTCTGGTTTGTACATGGCAAATATCAAGCAGAATATTTCCTCTTCCCTTATAAGATTAAAGAGATTCTGTCGTTTTTAGGAGCCCAGATGAAGTCCTGGGTGGCTTGCTTGGGAGAAAAGACAAGTAAAAAATACATTGTCATACATATGCGGGAGGATATTTTACCAGTTCACAGACTTGTTGGAAGGGACTTCTGGAGATCATCCAGTCCAACCCCCTGCCAAGGCAGGGTCACCTAGAGCAGGTTACAGGTGACACAGGAACGTGTCCAGGTGTGTTTTAAATGTCTCTAGAGAGGGAGACTCCATGACTTCCAAGGGCAGCACGTTCCAATGCTCTGAATCCTGCATGTAAAGAAGTTTCTTCTGTAAAACTTCAGTAAGTTTTGCATTCTGTGTGCTTTGCAAATAGAATGAACATTATATCCTGAAATCAGTAATTTCCATTCAGTATAATATACTGCAGGAAGAAATCATTCCAGATTACTAGGAAATTAGAAAGGACAAAATAAACTGTCTCCTTGGGAAGTGGTCACAGTCCCAAGCCTGCCAGAGCTCCAGGAGCCCGAGGCAATGCTCTCAGGCACATGGAGACATCCGCAGAATCACAGAATCATAGAATCTGCTCAGCGGGAAGGGACCCATCAGGATCACATTCCTAGAGTTGGCCTGTGCAGGGCCAGGAGCTGGACTTCGACGATCCTTGTGGGTCCCTTCTAGCTCCGAATATTCTATGAGTATGGGCTTGTTAGGGATTTTTCCTACTTTTTTTATTTGGGAGAGGGGATGTTTTGTGTGTTGTTGTTTGCTGAGGACTTTTTTGTTCTTTATTGTTTGGTTTCGGGTATTTTTTTAAACCATAAGCAATTCCGACCTTTGGTGTAGCAATTAATTCAATTTCCAGGTTTATGCAGAGCTCCCCGATTAAGACAAGGAAACACGAAAGGCCCGGGAATGGCGCTGTGGGCTACGCCGTGCCGCCAGGGGGCGCTGCCGCGCCGCAGGCGGTTCTGCCTGAGGGAGGGCGGGGAGGCCGCGGCTCCTCCCGGAGCCCTTTCCCTGCCGCGCTGCCCCTGAGCCCCTTCCGTGCGGCTCCGCCCGGCGCCTTTTCTCTCCCGCGCTGCCCTCTGCCTCCCAGGCCGCAGCCGGCTCTCGGAGGGCCCGGGGCATGGCCGTGCCTCACACTCCGTCTGGAGCAGCGGGGCGCGAAGCGGCGCCCCGGGCTGGGGCCGTTCCGCCCACGCGGCGTAGCTGAGCAGAGCCGCGGGTGTGGGAGCGCCCCGGAGGCGATGGGCTGAGGTGAAGCGGCGGGGCCGTGTCCCCGGCTGCTTTGATTACCCGGTACTGCGGCTCACCTGCTCTCCCGTTCTCACCTAAACACAGCAGATGCGCTCGATGTTCAGCCCGCTGCTAGGAGAGGATATTTATTTCAAGGGAAAGGCTCCCTGTGTGAGGAAACAGGGACGTGGTATTGAATGGATGGAGAGAAATAAAATCCACAAGTCTGTTAACAAAGACCATTTTTTACCATAAAATTATGATCAGGACAATTTAAGAGAGGTTCTACTTCCTGTCTAAAATATCTCTTCCACACTAACATTAAAAGAGAGGTGTTTTCTGTTGGTAGAATCACAGAATCAGCAAGGTTGGAAGAGGCCTTTTAGATCATCCAGTCAAAACATCAACCCAGAACTACCACAGTAACCACTAAACCACATCATCCAGCACCAGATCCAGATGCATCTTAAACCCTTCCAGGGATGGTGACTCCACAACCCCTCTGGGCTACCTATTCCAATGCTGGACCGCCATAACAGTGAAAACTTTGATGTAATATCTAGTCTGAGTCTTCCCTGTCTCAGCTGAAGGCCATTTCCTCTGGTCCTCTCATTTCAGTCACACCTCACTGCATTTTCTTTCCAGGGAGTTGTAGAGAGCGATGAGGTTCCCCCTAAGCCTCCTCCAGGCTAAACAACCCCAGCTCCCTCCGCCCTTCCTCACAGGACATGTTTTCTTCGTGAGCCTTGTTGTCCTTCTCAGACATGCTGCAGCACTTCAATGTTCTTTTTAAAGTGAAGTAAAACTCACCCAAAACTGCACACAGTGTTTGAGCTGTGGCCTCACCAATGCTGAGTACAGGGGGATGTTCCAGAGAGCATGACTCGGCTAGTTTTCCACAGGTGTTATTTGGGTCACTTGTAGGCCCCGGATTTCTTACTTAAAAATTCTAATGAGATCTTGTCGCTATTCTGGAGTAATGCCTTTAGGATTGTCTCTGCTTGGGTTGGATTGTTGATGCTTAAACTAGGGAGCGGGCTGGGATCATCCAGCTGGGCACTGTGTTTTGGGCAGGCATGCTGCCTGTGATGCCTCCATGTGAAAAACATGAGGGCTGGTATAAATACCAGCATGGCTGAAGGATGTTGTCATAACTGATATCCATTACTTTCTCTCCTGGCACTACAGTAGCTTGCAGGCCTTCGATCTTTCCTACCAAACAGAAAAAGAGTACAGTTACTATTTCAGTGTGTGTGTATGTGTGTATAGGGACAAATGAAAGGGGGGCACAATCTAAATATAAAAATCAAGACTTTAAAATGCCAGATTCAGGTCTTCACAGCTGCATATGTCTTGTTAATAAAATAGAAGATGTCATTGTTCAAAAATTAACAAAGTACATATAAATTAGTTTTCTATCATATGAGTAAAATTACTATTTACATCTCAGAACTTTGTAAAAGTCAGTAGACTTTTGGGTTTTGGTTGCCTGAGTAAGAATCTATATAATTTTGACAGAGAATTTCAAATTCCTTTGAATCCTCTGTTTTTACTGAACTTGAGAGTAATGGGCATATATCGTTAGAAACTGTAAAGTAGAAACCAGTTAGCTCCTAAAGTCACATATGACACTTAGAGGAACTTCTGCAAAAAAAAAAATTATGGCAAGTATTCCATGAAGTGGGAAGAAGTATTTTTTTTTTCAACATCAGTAGACATGAGCTTTTAAAGGTTGCTTCCACAGCTCCTCCAGTCCACAATGTTTTGGACCTGATCTACATTTGTTACCTCATGTAGCTAAGCAAAGTGCTTTGAATTTAATGTGTTAAACTATCAGACATGGACCATGCCATTCAAGATCCAGAAGGTTCCATCTTGGTTAAATGTTGATGGTATTCTGCAGATAAACATTTATGAACATATTACATGAGGGTTTTTTTCTTTTTTTTTGGCAGGTGACATTGGTGACGGGAGAAGGACAAGAATGATTACATATCCATAACTCCCAGCAGTATGTCAGGTAATATACTTAATAAGAACATCTGTGCAATATTTCTTTCCTTTCTGGAGCGATTATTGCTGAATATTTATTGAAAAAATGCTTCTTTAACAATTTCTGTAGTTATTAGTGCTGGGAATGGAAATCTTTCCTCCATCCAGAGCACAGAGATGTGGGACACATAGTAATCTTGCTCAACATTTTCAAAACTTTCATCGTCCTTGGTTTGCTTTCCAGAACCTAGTTGTGTTTTGTTCTAAATGTACATTCCAACTTCAGCATTCCTGCTGAACTGCCAGCACAGTAACAGTTTCTGCTGAGCATCCTGTTATTTTGTAACATGGACATATCCCCTGAGCTTCAAAGTGAGACGGTCAAATTTATTTTACATAGATTACCAAGTACATGGACTAGGTCTACAGGTGAGCTAAAGATCCAGAGTGTACATGACCATCAACCATTTTAGGCCTGCTTAACCATCTTATCCCTCCCAGTTGCAAAGCATCTGAAGGTTACTTATAAATTAACTGTGTCAGAACCCCCATGTGTCTAGTCCCAGAACAGGGTGTCTAAAAAGGCATGTTGATTATGTGGAGAGCATATAGAAGACCGGAGAATTTCAGACTTCCAGAATTTGTTTTAGTATTCATCAATTTGCCTAAGAAAATGTTCTACTGATACTCTTTGTCAATGCGTATTTCAAGGGTCAAATGCATTAATGGGATCTTTTATAAACCTGCAAAGTACAGCATGTGCTACATAGGGAAAATCATCACTAACAATACTGTATTTCTGGTGTTCTGCCCAAGAGACAGTTTATTTTAACTTGACTATGCAGATCAATTTTCTTTTCTATAGAAGGCTCCCATCCATTTGTAGTGAGCAGCAAGGCATAACAGCTGCATTCACCAACAAAGATGGTCTTCTGACTTTAGGTTTCTAGATAAAAGGTATAGGGTAAAATTCATTGGAAGAAACAGAGTATTATGTAAATAGACACATTCTTAGTGAACTGTATTTTTTGGTAATATGAAAAGGTGGTTTTTTAAATTATTTTGTTTACTGCCCATTGAAGCAGAGACAAATATAAGAAGGAAGTAGAGAGCGTTGAGGCGTTTTGTGTAATTAAGTGAAATACTGACCCTTGGTTGATGTGTCAGGCTCTGATTTAGCATCACTGCCTCATGAGGATTGGGAAGGAGTTAGTGTCCTTAGGCTGCATTGGCAGGCCCTGCTAGAGTGGTTTTACACTGTCCTGAAGGCATTCTGGACATGGTGATTTCATCTGACAGATACCTGTTTTGGAAGAATTTAAAGCACTGGCATGAAGTTTGGTCTGTTCCAACTCTCTGTTGTGCTCTCCCTTGTCTCATGTGAAATTGTGTGTTTCATGGCATTTTACTACAGGGCTGGAGATTGCTGTGGTTTTGGAGAGAGACGTTAATAGCTTCTACTGTGTCATGGCAAGAGATGAGGAAGGAAAGCAGTGTAACCACTTTATCATCACCTTATCTGTTGGATCTGTGGCTTCGTATGGAGGGTGGATTTGTGGATATTTTCCACTAGCGCTCTAATCAATCCTGTCTCCCTGGACTTGCCCCTGGCAGGGCAGCTCTGCTAAGCTCAGAGAAACACAATGCCTAATCAGAAGGACCTACATTTTCTGCATTTCTTCTGACAGAAGTCAGCAGAACAAATATGTGCAAAGAAAATGATCATCAAGCAAAAAAAAAAAAAAGGGTTGAGATGGAGATGACTGTTTGTACGGCTGTAGATGTCCAGCACTTTTCATTATGAGCAGTTCATATTTTCTGTTTCTGATTATAGGAATGACATTCCCTACATGAGTGCAAATGTGAAGAGAAACACAGATGAAAGTCTTTCAAACTGTATAAAAACTTCATAAATACCATGATCCAGAACCAGACAAGAGTCCTTTTCTAATGAATGATAATGGAAGTTTAGGTTCTGTTACTGAGTCACTGGAATATGGGTACAGAATCTAATATGAAACCAAACCAGCTGACTAAAATAACAGGCTGTATTATTCTGTATTTTTCATAGATAATTTTTCTTCCCATATGTTACGTTTCTACTGCAGTATGTGTTTTCCACTGCCTGAAAGCCTTCAGGTTCTAGTGCAATCTAGAGTTTTTCTGACAGGAGATTGTAGAATTTGGCAGTAAAACCAGACTTTATTACATTTGCAGGCTAAAAAAATTTGTACCCAACTTTCTTATAGGCCCATTTCCCCAGAGCTTTCCCTCTTCAAGGCTGAACAGTTTCAAATTTTTCAGGTTTCATTACAGGAGAGAGATTTGATTCCTGTGATCGTCTGGGTGGCCCTCCTCTGGACTCACAGGTTTTTGTCCTTACTGTTCTGAGGACCCCAGAGCTGGATGCAGTGTTCCAGCTCATGAGAGGGCAATAGTGGGGCAGAATCTCCTTTTCTTGCTCTGGTGGCCATGCTGCTTTGGATGCAGTGGGCTGCAACAGCAGTGTTCATCGGCAGTTTTACAGTTGGCACCAACAATTGCCACCCACAGAGTAATGTCTGAGAAATAAACTTTATCAGCATTTTAAATGAGTTCTCTCTTAACAATAAGAGCAAGTTCTTTCATGTGCATACATTTGCACAACAGAATAGTGAAAAAGTTAGAAGGTATTATTTTCTCAATGAGAAAACAGTAAATAAATATGTAAAATAATTTTGAAAGTTCTTGCTATTTCAACACTGTAATTGTAGCTTCTGGTTTTAGCATCACTATTCACTGACCATAGCTATCACTGAAGGCTCCCTTCTGTACATTTTCTCCCAAAATATAGGACAAACCTTGAGACATAGTTTCATCTTACTTTATTTACTAGAGTGAAAACCGAAGAAGAAATTCAAGAATGGGTTCTAAAACCCAGAAGATAGTGTTCACAGAATACAGTAAATCTCATAATTTTTACCTTCATGGCAGATGAAGAGAGAATGTAAAGAGTGTAATAGTGGTTCCAGCAAAAACTGCAGCAGTTCTTTCACTGATTTCAGTAATGCTGGGGTTTTACTCTGCTTTTACTTGGGAGCTTCAAAATCAACTCAGTCATTGTGCTTCTACTCAAATATCCACACTGTTCTATTTGGTAATGACTGTAAAGTTAGATCAAGATAGGAATTACAATAAAATTAAGTGCTTACATTCGGGAATATAATTTAAATGTCATAAATGCATATTTTCAGTAAGTAGAATTTAATATGCAACATTTCTTGAAACAGGTCCCTCATTTGGAGAAGAAAATTAATCAGCTTTCGTGCAACAAATCCATTTGAAAACCAGTGTCTCCAAGGGTGTTGCACGTAGTTTCCAAGAACTGGGAAAAGTAATAGAATAGGAAAGGTACCACATTTTCTTCATGAGTCTTTTCACTGTAATGCTCATTACCCTGTAAACTTGACATAAATTCAGGCGGCGAACAGCTTATTGTTTAACATCAGCTGAGAAATTATTTCTTCCGAATTTCTAGAATTAT
Source organism: Catharus ustulatus (assembly GCF_009819885.2). Classification (NCBI taxonomy): domain Eukaryota; kingdom Metazoa; phylum Chordata; class Aves; order Passeriformes; family Turdidae; genus Catharus; species Catharus ustulatus. The sequence goes on along the minus strand of NC_046221.1, from coordinate 39,974,172 downwards.
TTTCCTAGGATAATTTAATTTGACATACATCGCTGTCTGACACTTCTTTGCCTGCCAGACCATGATAAAATCCGACTAACTCAAGTGTATTATTTCTTTTAAGTAATGGACTTTTTAGGAGGGTAGTAAATACTTTAATATAAGGTTTTGTTACGCCAGGATTCAGCAGCTTTGTAATGAGCTTTTGGGGATTTTCAAAAGGTTAACAAGATTTATATTGTGGGATGTTTTTGCATGAAGCTATGAATCACTCCATGATGGCTCTTATTACTTAGAAGCGTATTCCTGAATATGCAGTTAAAAATATCACACTTGCTATGTTCTAGGTTACAGACACTTTGGGTCAATTTAACCTTTTTTTTGGTTCAAAATTTATTATTTTTAGAAGTGCTTTGTAAAAGTGCTGTATAAATACAAAAGCCAAATTGTCTGGGAAACATTTTATAATGTTTCAAATTTTATGCAATTCTGTAATACATTGTGTTTTCTTTCCAACTTATCCAACTTACCTACAGTTTTTTCCACAAAAGATCACACAATTAAAAAAAAAAAAAAAAAAAAAAAGAATAGGGACATCTGATTAGATTTCACAAAGAACAGAAAGAACAAACTTTTTTTTTGGTAGTAGCAGTATTTTTTTTGGTTTTGTAGCATTTGCTCATCATTTTAAGTACATTTCATTATATTAATGCTAATATGTTTTTTCTATGTTGTTTTTAATGATCTATCAGTATATTTAGTCTATTTCTACAGTAGTGTTATTTAAACCAGAGCTGTTTCTTTTGTTAACTCATTTTTCTGAAATTTATTTCTGATGGGAGCAGACTGTTGTGTTTGAAAATTTGAGTGTAATTCTTAGACTGTGTAGCTGTGTTTCACTACTGGCATCAGGTTAGGAGAACTGCAAAGTGTTGTCAGTATAAAATGTACTTGTTCATTTTGCAGGCAAGAATCTTTTGGAGTAGTTATTTAAAAGGAGTAAAATGTCCTTCTGTTTTTTCTAAGTCTTCTCCGATAAAATAAAGCACTTTGCTGTGCTTGCCACAGGAGTTTCAGCCTGCCATCTTATGATCTTCAAAAACCTGACCACAACTGCTGTTTAGTTCTTCTCATAACTGTATGTCAGAGCAATGAATTTAATTGTCCTTGGTATTGATCCCTGAATGTAGACAGGACTGTAATTTTTTTGTGTGCCAATTGTAAAGCTGTTGGTAGATTATAAGATCAATCCAATCTGGCATTTTCCAGTTACTTCCATATAAAAATACCTTCTACATTCACTAAATGCACTTCTCATTATGTTCTTTAATAGCATCAGATCTGCTACAGTGCTTGTTGCAGCAGAAGAGAAGTGTTTAAGGAAATGTGTAAATGTTGCCATAGACAAAGGCCTTTCACTATTGCTTTGCTGTGTTGCTGGAAATGGTTTAGACCTGTACCAAGCTTGAGTTTATTTGAAGTTAAAAGAGTCTGTCATTCTTACTGAAGAAACTTTGACTGCATTGTTTGGGCAAATTTTATTTGTTTATTTACCTTTTTTGTCCTTAACAAATTACATATTTGTCAAGACTGCTAGTTTTAGTACCTTTGTTTTACCGGCCATTATTCAAACCTCAGCCCTTCAATGGGAGGTGTTATTTCAAGATACTGGCTATCTCTTTAAGCAGTTTTAGAACCAAAATAACTTGAACTGTTTCATCACCTTGAAAAAAGAAAGATCTGTGCATGTATCCCTATGATTTTTTTACCAAGCAGCAGCCAAACATACAGTCTACTTCCCAGTGGGAAGAAGTGGAACGTTTAATGAGAGATTACAGAAAGACCATGTGAATTGATTTGAAAGCTCACGAGGAAAGTAATACACAGAATCAGCATTTTAGAAAAAGGTGGCAGTGATCTGAAGTGATTTTTGAAAGTGATTTGAGTGACTTCCTAAATGGTTTCACTGTAACTTCCTTGTTTTAAAGATCTGTTTTATGAATTTTGAGCTATATTCTGAAAATGGTGTTTTGTCTTCTCACTTTTATTTTAGTAGATTCCCAGGCATTACAAGAATTATCTAACACAACATGAAGAGAGTAAACAACCATTAGCATTCCCATATTCACACAAACAGTAGTCTGCAAAATGAGCCCTGGAGACATGGATCACTGTCTGTGGGGAGTTAAATTGATGTTGTTTTAAAACAAACAGAGGGAGATGGTTCTGCACATGAAGAGTCAAACACTGGGATTCCTTGCCAGAGGGGATTGTGAATACAAGAAATATACACAAGATCAGACTGGCTGTAGTTCAAAAAGAGATCCATTGAATATTGCTGCATTTTAGAAAGGCCACAAGGGCTCAGGCAGTCCCTTGGGCTGAGGAGTACCTGGGGATCGATAGACTCATGGTGGGAGCTCTCATATGTGCTTGCTTTGTTCTTACTCTTCCCTGGGTATCCACTTATGACTCCCTTTGGAAGCAGCAACCAGGTGAGCCCTGTGGTTGAAGTATAGCTTCTCAGAAAAACTCCCTCCCATGTGTCATGCAGAACTATGAGAGGGAAGGATGCATTTAACATCTATGTGGCTATTGGTTAGCACCCCTGTTCTAGTTCCATGGTGTATCTTGGTATTTTACTGCTTTTTCCCATGCAGCTTTGGTCATTCATTCCTTTGGTAAGTTTGTTTTATCTGTAGATGCTACAAGATTCCATATTGGTCTATACAATTTCTGTTCATTTCTCAAAGGGCAGATTTTCAGAGAACTCTTTACATACCAAAACCCTGAGCCCTGAATCATTTGCTTCTCTGTGCTTAGAACCTGCCTCTGGTTAACTTACAGATGAACAGTCATGTTCTTCTGGGTATACCTTTTCTCTGATTAATTCTTTCTCATGTTTAGAAATTTGAGCATAATGTCAACCCCAGGTCTTGATGAGATAAGTATATGTGTAGTATTACTTTAAAAGTTAATGGAAATTCAGTGTGTTTTTAAAAAGTGGTTGCACTGATTCACAGAGGAGCTCATTAAGATGCATCAAGAACAAGGATAAAGTTACTACCACTGTTCATTACAAGTTTCCTAATATTGCCTTTCCTTACATATTAGAAACTGTTTACAAAGTTTATTGTAGTTATCTGTGTGCTCTTCTTTCATGGTGATTTAATACTTGTCCAAAAGGTTGGAAATAATGAAATTTTATCTTGAAATCCATATTCTAAAATGTAATATTTAAATATTTTATAATATTACCACTGCTAAAGCAAGTAGCAGGACAACAGTCCTGGATTAAATAACCCTGGCTGTTTATTTCCACAAGCACCCACATATGCATATATTTCTGAAATATTGAAAACCACCTAATGGTTTCAGCAGACATTGCTAGTTCTACCTGCTACGGTTCCTTTCACTGTACAATATTTTTTCTTATAGGCACTGTAATTTTTATATTTTAAAAATTTAGAAAAGAAGTCACATGTTCTCAAAGGTTTTATTTAGCACATTTACAGAGGCAGAATTTGCATATTTAAAAAGAGGAGTCTGGCTAGTCTGTGTGAGCTGGGTTCCATCCTTCTGCTTATTCATTTATCATATGAGCCTAGTTTAAAAGTTGTGAAACTCAATTGTGAAGTGTTTCCCTCTTTTATGAGGAAGCATAAGGAGAAAATGCTATGACTTTTTGGGTGAAAATGGAAGAATGGGAGAGAAAAGAGGAAGAAGAGAGAAGAAGCAAAATAAATGAAAGAAAATAAAATGCTGTGAACTGGCAGCAAGATTAATGAGAAGAAATGAAACCTTAGCCTTGTCTGGCACAGATGGTTTTGTCTTTCCTAGCACAAACAGACGTGAAAACTTTATGTGCTTTTACTTATAGTTAGTTTGTAAGGTTTAAAATGCTGGAAAAAAGTATGAATCAGGTCTTAACTTTACTGAGGACATGTCTTTTAATTGTAACTTTGTTGCTTTTTTTTCTTTTTTTCTCTCAAGTCATCAAGTAAAAATCCTCTAGTGTTATTGGACTAGGTCCATACAGAGCTAGGCTGCTTCATCAACCTACTGTGCACTCCTCAGTCCTAATCCTGATTACATTTGCCTTGGCTGATCTCTCTGAAGCCAACCCACTTCAGTGTCCTTATATGCTTGCATACTTCAATGGCGGAAAAAAAAAAAAAAAAAAAAAAAAAAAAAAAAAAAAAAAAAAGAACAGACCAGTGAAGTGATGTTATCTTTGCTGCTCTTTTTTCAGTAAACCTCAAATATCCAAAAAGGCAAAACTTTACTCTGTATGTTTTACAATCAAATAAGTTAATGACAATTCAGGGATCTTTTAGTTGCTTTCCAACTTGTCACTATTTTGACCAACTGCAAATTGAAATACTGTATAGAGAGAATTTTCAGTGAAAATTCTGCTCTGAGCAACCTTGGAATGTAAAATAACTTTTTATTGTTAGAGGAAGTGTCTTTGTAACTGGGAAAATAGCAATCCTCTGACATCCCAGAACTGTTAATTTACCTTTTGCCTAAGTGACAACCTGTTGCTGAGGGCGAAAAATAAATGTTTGCACTCCCCCAAAAAGTGTGAGCAATGTAGTCAGTCTCTGAGGAGCAGGAACCGATTGCCTATGTGGTCACAGCAGATTTCATCACCAATGGATTTAGCTGTCAACTGGAGCTACTGTGGTATAAGCAGTAATAGTAATAATGGTAATGCAAATCCAGCCTTGATTGCAACAGGGCAGATCCCAAGCGTGGAAAATTAGTGTCACTCTCAGGGGCACAGCAGGGGGAATTTAATGCAGTGCCTCTAAGGCTGTTGTGAGCATGGACACTCCTTCAGTGTGGTTTTTGGTCCTGTTTTGTGCGCTCTGAGTTTTTGTCAGGATCAAAGTTGAAGCTTGGTGTCCAACTCATTCCAGCAGGAAAACACTCTCCTTCTGTTGGGTGGCTACCACCTTCCGTCTTTCTGGGGAAACAACTTAATGCCTGTCTTCACTTGAATTGTACTAAAAATGGGAGACGTTTTTGTGTATTGCTTCTTTGCTGTTGGCAGATACTAGCAGAGAATTGGGAAAAAATCACATGCATAACTGAGGCAAAAACAAATTAATTGTTCCATATTTTTTGTAGTCCTTTATATACTGGCATTCAGATAACTGCATGTCAACAGGCCAGCCTTTACATTTACCCATTAAGGAGTATTTACTTTGGCCTGTAATAAAAGAATTCCAAGGGATTTCCCCTTGCCTGTTCTTTTAGTTAAGCTTAATGGGCACTTCATCTGCTAAAACTTTTCATCTTCTACAAAAACAAGCTCCCCTTTAAAAAAAAGCTTTTGCTGGGAATTTTAGGAAGTTTTTTGACCTATTGGTTGCTGAGATGGCAATTATTGGTACAGTGTGCATTTTGAAATTGCTTGACAGTTCCCTGATCAGAAGAGCTCTGGCCCTGCTTGCTAGTCCCTCTTAACTCTGAAACAGGGCCTGTGATTATAGCCATTTTAACAATAGAGAGAGAGAGAGAGAGAGAGAGAGATGCTTCTCTTACACGTAAGGAGTGGAGACAAAATTATATTATCATCCTTTATCCAAGATTTTGGGTTGACAAGACGAAGAGCAGATGCAGGAGATTTCAACTGTGTTTGAAGAAGCCTGTGAGAAATTCAGTATATGTTAGAACCAATGGAGTAGAATAAATAATGTACTCCTCTCATGAAACTAATTTAACATTATAATAAGATGAATGGTAATTTAAGACATAAACATCCACTGTGCCACAGTATATGAAGTACAAGAGAAGGAGATGAAATATAAGAGCCCTCAGTGGTAGTTCCTTGCAACTTAATCTTTGACTAGCAAAACTTGAATGTGAAATGTCCCTGGTGACTGAGGAGAATTTGTGAAATAAAGTGGAAACTTGTAAAATTAAATGAACTGTAGCTAACATGGCAGACAAAATAGTGAGACAAATTTCAGAGGGAACTAAAAGGAAAAGAGAGTACGTAGCTTCTTGATGTTTGGCTAGCCTTGGTAAATTCTGCCTGGGTAAATTTCAAATGATGGAAATTGTAATAGAATCAATTTCTCCTTATAGTTTAAATGTGTCTATGATCATATTTCAAAGTCCCACAGATGTTTTGCAAACAAAGAAATTGGAAAATATGTTTTGATTTTTAAGTTGCAGAGGGTTTTGGAGTTCCTTGTTAAAGGTAAAAATCTGTAAACCTTGTGTGACACCTTCTCTGAGTCCTTGGGGAACAGAATTTTTACCATAGTCCTGAATGTACGGGTTTTAATTAAAATCAAAGGTAACACAAATCCATATAAGCTAAGATAGCCTTTAATATCAAAGATAAATTTGGGGAAAGGATATAGAAATTTTTGCCTAATGAGATTGAACTACCTGGATTATGAATCACTGATCTTGAGGACTAATAGCAAGACCTGAGTAACTGAGGATATAACTGACTTTTTTAAACAAGGTCAAGAATTATGTTGGTTTACTGGACTGCTCAAGGAGCTGACAAAGCATGGATCTATTTATGAGTGTATTATAGAAATGCCTGTATTTTTAATACATATATATATATATTGCACATGCCTGACTCTTGCATTTTGTCTAGATGCAATATCATCCATGCAGGGAGATAATTAGGGTGAGAAGGAACTCAAGGGAGAGTAGCCTTCTACTGAACCAGGTATGCTGTTCAAAGTTATGCGAAGTCTAGAGGAAGGGTGGGTTGTAGTGCGCAGTTCCTCTTTGTGCCACAGAAAATGAGGTGTCTAAGTTCAGAGGGAAGTTCTCAGCTCCCAGAGGGTCTTATCAGAGAAATTCTATCTCTCCTTTTGAGTTTTACGAAGCCAAGAGAATATCGAAGTGTTCAAATTATGAAAAAAAGTTTTATATTCTGTTCTTCTTCTTCTTTTTTTTTTTTTTAAATTGCCTAATATTTCTGGGTTACTTTCACTATTCCATTTTAAACTGATTATCCTCCTACAAGTGATATTCTCTTACCCTATTACCTGCATTTAGAATTCGTTTTTAATTTTACTTAGAAAATCAAGTCTGAACTAAGAGCAGATCTGTAAAGCTAGAAGTAAGTAGATAAGGGCAAATTATATAGGTAACTTACCTGCCCTTTGCATTGAAGTCCGTGATGCTGGGTACTCTCTCAAATTTGTGTTACTGATGTCCAGCTCAGATACAGTGAGTAGAAGAAATGGACTTGTAGCTGCAAATGTCAGGTGAGCTTGTATTCCTAGCAGAAAAAAAAGTGTTTACATCAAAAATTAAATATGTACATACAGGAATTAACATAGGATAACAGTATTTAAAACTAACCATGAGTAAGTTTTCTGTCTTTTTCCTATAATAACAATATTCCACTTAAGGGGAGTCCTAAGACAAAGGATTCAGAACCAGCAATGTTATGACAGATCTGGTAACTGAAATCCCAATTTACTTTTAATCTTTTTTTTTTTCTGGAAATTGATGACTTGGCATGTGCCTGCTTACTAATATGTACTTTACTGAGTGGTATGTGAAGTTAACTCTTAGATTGAGTAGAATAGCAGAATCTTACTATGACTAAAACTACTGTGGGTATCGGTCATCAGATGTCTAGAATTTGCTATTTTCTTTGTGCAAGTTAAACAGCTGTTCTGTATTTGAATTTTGTTACATATAATATAAAATAGGGTAGTATCTTTAAATACAGAATATGATCTTTGATGGGTCATTTCTACTGAATTTAGTTTTGCTGCTTAGATGCAGAAATTGGGCTATATTTAGTTTTACAAATTTGTCAACTAATGGTATCTCAGTTTCTTCTATACCAAAGAATAAGAAATGACCAATTAGATAAAATCATGCAGCTTTGATATTTTTCATTATCTAGATTGGAGCCAAGTGTCCGGGCTACTGTGATAAAATTAGCATCTCTGATTCTTCACAGTGACCGCAGGCGGAGAAAGGCAGTAGGTAGCAAAAGCGGAACTGCTAAGCATGCCCACATAAGAATGTCACACTTAGGTAACAGAGTGTCCCTCAGGTCAGCCTACGATAAGAGCAAAGTCAAACAAGGCTGAATCCTTGATGTTTTGTGTTTTAAGTATCTGAAAATTGTTCACGACCAGCCTCGACCTACAAGACCTCAAATGATCATATGAGCAAGGCAATAAATCGGTGGTAACTTGCCCTGGGGCCCATGTTGTAGTTGTGATGTTGTGAAAGTTACATCTAGCATTAGCCTGTCCACATAGATCTGCCTGCTTTTTCAGGATTATCAGACAGGAAAATTTTATATTCACTTTTACTGAAGGGGAACTATGGTGGCTGAATGGGCATGGCTGAAAGGTTCTGCATCATATCAGTGCAGTCCAGTGGAGATGCATGGGAATATCACAGCATCAGGAGAGCTGGGAAACCACTTGCTTTCCAAAACTCCACACCTGAGCAAGATTTTGGCAAAGCCAACAGTTTGTAGCCCTGCAGTATTTGCCAAACATCCAGGACGTGGCTTCCTGTTGTGGGACAGACTGATACACCTTCCTGAGAGAAATCAGAAATGGAATGTAGTGGGCATAAGAGAAAATCGTTTCTGTAGGAAAAGACACTTCAAAAATGATGATATCCAGAGGAATGGACAGCAGCTTCCGCAATGCCTACCTGCTTCAACTTGGACTAGTACAATTTTACAGCCAGGCCATACAAAAACGAACTTTCAAATCATGTCAAGTGCACAGGAATGCGAAAAAGAAGAAAAAAAGTGTAAAGGTAACTGACATTGTCATGCAGAGCACAGAAAATGCTGTATTTAGAAAAAAAACCAAAACAAAGCAAAACCAAGTTATGTCTTTGTTTACTGTCAGGGATTTGGCCATTGGTAAAAGCATTGTTATGTGGGGATGTTTTTTTGCTACCAACCTTTTTTAGATTTTTTTTTTCATCAGTGGTAATTGTGTTTTTCAGTTTTCTCTTCTATTAAATTTAATTAGCTTTGTGAAGAACCCTTATGATAATGTGATGAGTACTTACTGGGGTTTTCTGTGTGATACCTAATACAAAATAATATCTCTAATTTTAGAGCTTTTAAAAATATTTGTCTTTCTCTTTATGATTTTATAAGCTGATAAAATTTTTTTTCTGAACCTGGCCTTTTTAAATAAAGCATATATTTGATACATTAAAAATGAAAAGAGAAAAGAAAACATTCTTTTCTACTTTCAAGGTGTTCAGCTCTCACCTGTGACTATGCTGTTTGCCTTCTTTCTTGTTGTTAACCATACCCAAAGCCTCAGTAAGTGCATGTACAGAACTCAAGTAGGACTTCTTGTTAGGAATACTGTCTGCCTCACTAGTCAGTAGAATAAACCATTTTCTCTGAGGTAGGTTGTTTTATTCACATCAGCACAGCATTGAAGGAATTCCTTTTAAGAATCACCATTGCTAAGGTATTAGCACAAATGCAGTGCTTAAGTTATTCTTATTCCTCTTTAAACTTGGATAAATAGTTCTTCATTGCTTTTCACCTAAAAAATAATTACTGCATATTGGGAGAGAGGATTACAAGTTGTTTTCTTTTACTTAAGTCTTGCGTCACTCCAGGAAGAAAGATTACAGTGTCAGGCAGGATATCACCTCATGAAAAAGTTAAACTGGTCTAAGTACCTGATTTCTTTAGATTTAGTTGTGCTTTACCTCAGAATGCCTCTTTGCTAACAGATGTCAGGTGTTGATCGCTTTAACGTCTTACTAAGGGCTGTCAGGAGGCTACCAAACCCAGACAGTCCCATCTAGGAGCCTGTTAATTATGTTATGTCAAGTTAAATTGGCCTGTTTTCTGCTTGGTTTTATTTTTGAACAAATGAAACTTCTTACCTTGATGTTTTCATATTAAGTTGAGGCAGGGAATGACTCAAAAAAGGTACATGTTTTAAGTATTGGCCATTACTTTCTCAAGAGATAAGCTCTGTAATTAACTGATGTCTGCTAACAGAGTCTTCCAATTATGATATATGAGGAGGCTTAACAAACTGGGTTGTCTGGGTCACAGTTCTATAATTACTCTTAGTAATATTTGTTCAGGGACCATCTTAAAAGTTGTCAAAACTATTCAAGAATTTTGTTTGCCCATTTGTTGGCCAGCATCTCAAGGAGCAAGTGCTTTCTGATGAGACTGTGTGCTACCTATCGACGTCGTGAATAGTGCAAGAAAAAGCAAGCACAAACCCTGGAGGAGTCCTGATCAGAAAACAGCAAGCTCCATTCTCTTTTTACCAAATTTATTCAAGGTGTCAAAAATATTTTGAGGGATAGCTGGAATTGTAGTGAATCTGAACATTTCAATATAAACTATGACATTCTTTGTTATTCAAGCAGACTAATGAGTCTGAAGTATTTCAATAAAAGGCACACCATACTGGCATTTTATGAGTCACAGACAAATTTAGTGTCATGTCATAACTGAAGTACAGTAGGTTTTGTGAGAGGAACAGGGAAATAACTGACTTGGTACACTTAGAGAAAAGAGGTGGGCTGTTGTATAAGTAAGATTTTCCTCCGGTTTGTACCACAGGGTAGCTAGTTTGTATCTTCCTGCATCTGTTGCAAACCCAAGGAAATCATTTTATGTCAGAAAGATTTAGCTTTTTTCTTTCAGCTGCTGTTGTAAATGTAGCATGGACAAAATGATGATTTTTTTAATGTCTTGTCTTCCACTGAGACATACTCCAAAAATTGTCAAATGTTGTTGTGACTTTTCAGCACTACAATTCCATAATCCTATCTACCTTATGATTTAGTCACAAGTAGAGTTTTCAAGATAAACACAAATAACAAAGACTTTATTTTCTTGTAAATGCTTGTTGTCTTGGATTCTGATGTTTGAGGTTTTCTTAGCTTAATCTCTAACAGTGATTTTGCATAGTCGTACTTCTGAGGGACCATTCTGAGTCTGATCATGGTGCACAAAGTGAATGAATAAGATCGTGTGAATGCATACATTAAGGGAGATGGTAACTCATTGTGTGGGCACTGAGACAGTTGTATTTGACAACTTATGTGTGTTGTAAAAGCCACGTTAGTAGTTTTGCTCAAAAGGTGTTGCAGTTTTAAGTATATTTTCCTTATGAAACGAGAAGATCTGTCTAGGACGTAGCCCATGTTATGAAAGTAAAGATTGGTGTTTGCTCAAAAAGCAGTGGTCTAATTTCTTTTTCCCCAAAACCATCAGAGGTGGCTGAGACAATTAGGGCAACAATAAAATCTATAAATAGAAAATATAACAGTTATTTTTTAATGTATAAAATTTTGTTTTACAAAACTAGGAACTGATAGTACAAGCATACAAAACAGTGAGGAGGTCAGAACAGTATGTTTAATATTTGCAACTACATGTTTAAATGTGCAAAATTCTTGTACTAAAATCTGGATTTTTGTTCATCTTTATGCATTTGGTCTGAACAGCAACCAATGTAAGATTCTTCCATTTGGTCCTTCAGAAGTGGCATTCTGCCCTGACTGATTTGAATGCTCTGCAATACCTCCCACGTACCGGCACTGCCAAATCTTTTAGAACGGCATGCAGGGGCCCTATCTGCAGCATTGCGATACCCAGGACTCTAGACCAGGGGTGCACAGTTTGGAAAAAGTCAGGAGAATAGGACTCTTGCAGGTAATATGCCACAGCAGATTAAATTGCACTGTGTGATACTTCTTTTTTCTGTGTCAGGGACCTCTGTTGGTTGGGCTGTAGCGTCCAGAGGGTCATCCACAGGATTTTTGTCTTTCCTTAACATTTCTGTGTGTTCATTTTGGTGGGTTTTGTAACTGAGCTAAGTCATAAGGAGAAGTAAGTGCATCTTAATGGGGGTATTTCATTGTTTGTAATTAAAAGTCTCAGTCATAATTTGTAAAACTGGAGTTAATGAAGAGCTGAATAGTGTAGTGTAAGGTGGTCTCTTCTGCAGACTCCCCCTTTCAGGCATTCTAAGCCTGATTTCTGCCTACTCAGTTAATATCACTGCTAGACTTCTGATTTACACCAGGGTGAGTATATAAAAACCTTTGGGGCATTCCAGGCACATGTTCAACAAGTAATTACTGCCTTTTTTAGAAAAATGGACTAACACCTTAGAGTGTGAGAGGTTTGAGCTTTGGGTCCTCAGCCATTACAGTATCAAAATTTATGTTTTATCCCTGGCCTGTTGCTTGAATTGAAGAGTTTATTCTTATGGTGATTAACTTCCATGTGTTCACATAATCAAACACATGTGAACTAATAAAATTTCAAGTGTGATATTACATTGCTGGAGGCAGCAAAAGCTCAGCATGACTTGATGTAAAGACATGAATATTCAAATCAGAATACAAAACAAGAAAAAAACTGTTGATATTATTCTACTCCACAGTCTGACTTTCTTGTATCAGACAATTTAATTCAAAGGCATACATGAAACAAACCTACAGCATTGGACTCTAAAAGATTAAAATGAAAATATTTTAGGAATATTTCAGTTTTTAAAATCTTTGCAGTATTCTTTGAACTGATTTGCTTCCAAGGGAACAACAATCTGCAGAGCTATGAATCTCTTTAATATTAGCATGTCACAGGTAAGGAACCCACAATCCCTGGCAGTGTTAATCTTTTGTTGTTGTTGTTGTTGAAAAAGTCTTACATTCATTTTTTTATTTTTTCCCCATCCTTCACAGTTTCATGTAATTTAATTTCCTTGCAGTATTAAAGGAACTCTTGACAAAAATAGTACATGTGACACATTTCTAAGCATTATTGATACAGCAATAGAAAATAAGAAATGTTTGAGAGATTTATTTTGGAACAGAATGTAAGTCACAGGCTGTGTCATGTTGAAATACCATTTCCTCAGGTGCCATCCTGGCTGGAACAGCTCTGTCTATGCAAGGTTTCAATTCTGTTTAATTTTTCAGTAGCAAACCTAAATCCAGTCAGAGAGGGAACAAAAAAGAGAATAAAAGATTTGTGGGAATTTTGACTTTGCTGGCAAAGCAAATCCACATGGGAGAAATTCTCACTAAGAATTTAAAGCCCAGATCCCCGAAGCTTTTTCGGGTGGTGTAAAAATATATAGGTATTGTGCTCTGCTAACCTGTAAAACACAGCCTCACGTCTGTGGGAGCTCTACATAAATTCCTGTTGGCCGTACAGGGGATCTTTTTGTGGTAAATGAACAACCCGGGTACTGTACTTGGGAATGTTTTATTGGGAGTGTGGAGAAGCAAACTCGGCAAGCTGTATGTGTTACATACACTAGAGTATTACCAACCCATCACCTCAGTGGGAATGGTTTGGGGGTTTTGGAATAAACAACTGTTGCGGAATTACTTGAATGAAACACATGCGTTTTTTATGAAGTGCTAAGCATCCATTATTGAAAAATCAGATCTTTCATGAGTCATGCTTTTTATCACAGACAAACTCACTGTTTGTAAAATCTAGATGATGGGCTTGATTTAAAATGAAAATTAACTTCTATTGTGTGCTTTTTCACACTGTATTTTACAGTGGTATTTGTTGAGTTAAACAGCAGTAAATTAATGAGGGTTCATTAGGGTTTTACTTGTTGGATTTCAGTAGCTGTTTGTGATCTTAATGAAATAAAATATATAAATTATTAGAGTTTTAGGAGAACAAGTTCATTTTGGAGGCAACTTCATTGGCTTCAGTAGCACTTACCTCTACAGAGTTGTCTGACTTACCAAATGCATTATTATTTTATGAGCAAGTCAATAAGAAATGCGTGTCAAAGACGCTTCTTTTATAATTAGAGGGGGAAGAAGAACTCCAAGTATGAATTTTTACTTCTCTGATCATTGGAAAGACTTGTTCTGGGTTTGTTAGTTAATTAGACATTAACTGGAAATGCTGCTTATTTAGATAGATTAGTTATAGTTGTATGTTGGAAGGGAAAATGTTTCTCTGTTGGCTGTTTTTATTAGTCTGATATATTTAGCAATATCAGTTAGAGAATAATATGGATACGTCATGCCCAGTTCTTTACCTATTGCACTGAACTCTTGAAGACTGTTTAAAAGTATGTTCATGAAGATTGTTAGATGTATGCTGAAGATCCTAGAAGAAAAAGGGCCAAGTTACATGGTAATGTTCACAATCCTTTAGTTTAAGCTACTGAAATAAAAAAACTCTCATTATCAAATCAGTAATAACTCAGCTCACTAATATATGAGCAGATATTAGAAAGGGATACCAGTTTGTTACTGACTTCACAAGTTTTACTGTATTGTAACTGTGCTGTAAAGAAAAAACACATTTTTCCTAGTTAAAAAACAAATAACAGCTAATATAAGTTAAAAGTGAAATAATTTGTTCAGATCAAAAAAGAATGACTGATTAAAGGTTTACTAACCATACTAAAGTTTGGGGTGCATTAAGCAATTAAAATATCATACAGTTTTTGTTGTAGTGGCATTGTCATGTTCATAGGTGAGCCAAAATGAGCAAAAAACGTTCCTTCCTTTCCTCGCTCAGTTTTTAGGAAAAAAAAACTCTTCTAAAAGTGCTTCATTACTGAAACAGAAAAGATAACAAAGCAGAATAGCAAAGCAATTAGCTTGTTGATAATATTTAAGCAGTGTTCTTTTTGCTGATTATATTATTTTTAAGTTTCCCACCTGTTGAACTCAATAGAAATTACTTCTTGAAATCACTGAAGTTTAGAAAAGCCGCTTTCCCGTAAATTCATTACCAGGCAGTGGGGGAGGATTGTGTATGTGTGGTAGGCTGGGGAGATTCATGCATGTAATTCTGTAAAACAAAATCAATAAAGCTGATGACAGATTAAGTTGCTAAATTTTGTAAAAGTAGACTACTGTTTGGGTCATCAGCACAGCACTATTGGATTTTCTATGGTTTAATGCTGAAAAACAGGATTATTGATTTTAGGATTTTCAGCGTATCCCCTCTGGGAGTTCTTAAGCAGTCTTTATAATTCTTCACACTTAAGTTGACAACTACAGTGACATAACTGTGTCCTCGCCTTAGTAATCGTTTTCTAATCATATTGGAAAAGGCTGGAAATGGTTTATAAAATGATTATTCCAGACAAACGAGGGAACAGGAGGGTTGTCAGGATGTCGCTTCTTTGTCTGGTGGTCATTGCTACCTGACTGCCATCTTCCCTTGGAATTAACTTACAGTCACAGATTAAGACCTTTGACTGTCATAAATCTGCTTCCCAATATGTTTGACTGGCAGGGGAGTTCACAAGCCGTCCCAATATAAATAGGATTTTAGCACATCAGGTGCTGCTCTGAAGTAAAACGGGCTGTTTTGCAGTCGACTTTGTTGGTGTATATTCATTGCTCCTCTCCCGATCCATGTGTATGCATGCCTGCGTGTGTATGCATGTGTGTGTGTACGTAAAGTAGAAGCTGAGATAGGCTAACAAAATGAACTACTGTATGCAAGAAATATATGAAGTGCACCCAGCTGCTGGTAGCAATTGCTACATGCAGTCCACTGATTATTGCACATATATCGAAGATAATCAGGGTTACAGCAGTTGTGATGCTCAGGTCCTGCACAGTAACAACATATATATGGAACAGGCCTGGGCGGTGAATCAGCCTTATACCTGTAGTTACCCTGGAAACGTGTTTAAAAGCGAGTACTCTGACATGGACATGGCCCTGAATCAGTACAACCAACCTGAATTTTTCACAGAAGAAAAACCTACTTTTTCTCAAGTGCAGTCGCCATCGTACTCTCAGAAGAAAGGTAGGGGCATTTTATTTAAATAACAAAAAAAAAATAATCTCTGTTTTTGTTTTTGTTTTGCTTTAAACTTACAGTTGCATCAGTTGGCTCAGATGCATCTTTGAATGTGAAGGCTGCCTGTTCAAAATTGAAAGCAGCAGTAACATAGGTTGCTAGGTGATTGTAAGGTTTTTGGTGAGCGATGAGGATTTCCAAGAACTTTTTCTTAATCTATAAGAGACATTTGCAAGTATATTGCTTTTTTTTCTGCTTTCCTGGGCTATTAAGTTCCTTTGCTATTCACCAGTGAGCTCGATAAGAAAGTTTCTCTCCTGAAATGTCGTCATTATATATTCAGCATCTTAAAGCTATGTTTCTGGTTACATGCAAACTGTGTAAGTCCGTGTTCTCAGTAAATGTGAACTCTGTTTGCTCAGCAACTCAGGCAAAAGATTTTGAAAATAGGACTGTAAATATGTATGGGAAAATGATTGTGTTTGAGTTACTGTCTTCTAAGTGAGAACCACGAGTTTCTGATTATGCAGAGCAAAAAAAGACTGAAAATTCAAGACTATATCTATACAAGCAAGATGACTTTACATCCAAAAGGATATCTAATCAATATGTTTGTAAGACAAGTGCAATGTCTGTTCCCTAGGGGTTAAATGATTGCCGGTTTTTAGAATTTCTTCTTTTGCTTTCAAGTAAGCAAAGGAGATTTGAAAAGAGCCCAAAATACTAACAGACCCTTGGAAATGTTTTCAGTGTTGTTTTGAACTTGGTAACCCAACTGACGCATACAAAGTATACATTCTCTGTGTTTCTTTAAAATCACGTTATTAAAGATGAAAAATAAATTGTATGTTATACCAAAATGCTGTCCTTTTCTAATCAGACCAGATATTGTTTGCAGTTTTCCAAAATCCAGATGAATCTGATGTAACTAGAGAAATAAAGAAAACACCATTTATTACTTTTGAAGTATCTTTGTAGTGAAAAGTAGACTGTTTATTTTTATTAACTGCATGGAAAACTGAAATATTTTCCTTTGGGCAGAAAATATTCATTAACCCTCGATGCAGTAAATCTCTGTGATTGATAGAAAAATGTCTTAATTTTATACATTGAACAGCATCATGTTTCATAATAAAGAAAATTATTTTTTAAATGCTTCTTGGAAGCTGTAACAACATGGTCAAATTGTAGGCTAAATATAGTTGTGGATAATGCATGTTTTTCTGTTGTGCAACATTTTAAATGCTTTTTAAGGCTATTTATTTGTTGTTCGGTTTTAATTAATGAATTCATAGCTTTTCCCATGCCTTAGTTTTGGTTAAAATAAAAGTTTATCTCAGGATTAACTTAGAAAAAATAAAGGCTTGCTGTTGCAAAGTCCCTGAAGGAATACATTTTTCACAGAGTTAAACGTTATAAATGATACTTAGTAGACCTAGATCAGAGCTTTAAGTTATTTCAGTACTCAGACACCCGACATCTGCCTTCTGTAAAGTTTTTGAACTTGTTTGTTTGAAATAGCACAGAGTTGTTTTTAAAAACGGTTTGTATGCCCTTATTTTCTACCACCTCAGTTTCACTGAGAAATGGTGGTGAATTTCTGTGGAAGCCGGCTTTCAAGCAGTCTTTTAATTGATCATTCACAGAGACTGAGCAACGTGTTTTGGGATTCTTTAGAGCCTTATTACTGTGATAATCAATAAAAAGTGGCCTCCCTTCTGTCAAACCTTTGCAAATGTTGAGTTTGTTAGACAGAAGAGATCTAAACTGCATGGAACATGTGCATCTTCTCTTTTTTTTTTTTTTTTTTTTTTTTTTTTAATTTCCATCTTTTAAGCAAGCTATCGTAAAACTAACGAATCTTTTAATCCTGTCCTAAGAACAGAAGGCTTTTCACAGGGCATGTGTGTCTGTATTGATCCAGAATTGATTGGGAGAGCGAGTGAGTTTGTTAGAGAAGCCTTGGTAATAGCCCATTAAAACAAAATTAAGTCCCTAAACAGGTGTTCATGAGGAGTCTTGATTGTTGCAGTTGGTATTTTTGTTAGTCCCCTGAAATTTGTCATAATCTCAATAACGTGCTGTTCAAATTAGATTGTACTTTACAGTAGCACATGGACTCTTTCCTTATCAGAACTTTTGCTAGTTACTAAATGGTTAAAGTCTTGTTTTCCTTCTGGGAAGGAAAAAACCCCAACATTTTATATGTTGAAAAGCTTATCATTTGTGAACAGGTATTTAATTACTTCTCTGTTTTTTATGTCACTTCGAAAGAATTCAGAAAATAACTTGGAAAACAACAACCAAAGACCCCAGCAATGTGTCACTAAGGGGGCGGGGGGGGGGGGGGGGGAAGCATTTATAAAGCATAGCTAGTTATTCTAAATATCTGAAAGCTGCTTCAGTTATTACAGTACATTAAAAACTATTATTTCCTGACTATCTGTCAGAAATTCTGATGAAAGAATTAACTTTTAAAAAAAAGAACTGTAGTCCAGAAAATGAAGAGGTGGAGATGTGGGTTTAGCTTTGCATTTACTTGTTGCTCTATTACCTTTTGTGCTCTGGTGCATGCTGTTAAAAGGTGACAGCACAACATTTGTACAAGAGCTTGCTGTTTTTTTAAGGAAACCCTTTTGGACCTGATCCTGCCCTAGGAAACAGGCAGACAGATACACTTTGTTTTCTGCGCAGTGCTGTGAAATCTGATAAGCAGAACAGGGCTCATCGTCATGAGAACAAGGTGCTATTCTCAGTTTTGTCCCAGAGAGCTTAAACTGGAATATTTTTCCCTTCATATAGTGCTGCCAACCATGGCGAGCTTGCAGCAGTGCCTGCTGGAGGGGTGATGTTCTGGGGGAGCCTGTGGCCCCTGCCCCTGTGCAGAGGCTGAGCAGACAGGCAGAAATGTCCCCGGATCTCCT
Source organism: Catharus ustulatus (assembly GCF_009819885.2). Taxonomy (NCBI): domain Eukaryota; kingdom Metazoa; phylum Chordata; class Aves; order Passeriformes; family Turdidae; genus Catharus; species Catharus ustulatus. The sequence goes on along the minus strand of NC_046221.1, from coordinate 39,955,497 downwards.
CACACCACGTATGCTCTGAGGAGAAGTACGCAGTGACAGGAAGGAGATAATGCAGTTAGGAAGGCACAAAAGAAATATGTACAGGAGTTCAGAAACCTCAGTCTCCCCACACTTGGTGTCTGCACAGTGTTTTGGACATTTGGACAGCATGGGAGAAATGTCTGCAAAGTCAAAACTGGGATGAGAGTTGGCTTTCACTTTCCTTTGCGGGGTAATTTCTTGGACAATGTTAATGAAGGATGTCCACAGATGTCTGTGAGGTTGGGCTTTAACTTCAGATTCTGTGGGGCAGAGAGCAGCAAGCAGAGGCTGCCCCCCAAACCAAGGGTTTGCAGGAGGGAATACTTGGGTTTAGTCTGTCACAGAGCCAGCTTCTCATCCCTGCAGTTCACTTTGCTTCCAAGATACTGGTGAGCTTAATGCCCTGTTTTGAAGGGCCCCTGGTATGGTGGAAGAATGGGACTTTGAAAGTTGTTATTACTGATGTTATTTTTGTAATTGTATTTGCCATAATTATTTTTCTTTATATTTTCTTAGACAATTAACATGCAGCTGAAAATACATAGTGTTGAGTGCTAGAGTATGCAACTGAATTAGCCTAAACCTAGTTCTCAGCAGTGTGAGAACATTAGGGTATTTTCTAAATAACTAAGAAGAACATTAGGGTACTTTCTAAATAGCTAAGAAAAAGTAACATGAAGCTTATGCCAAAACATCATCTCATCAATGCAGGGAGTGTGTGTGGATATAATCAATTTACAGAAACACTGAGAGTTTGTCATCCTGGCCTGCCTTTGCAGCAGAGCAGCTCCCAGTAGTTAACGATTATTCAAGGCTTAAAAGTATTAATTTTGCTCTTGACTACCCATCTAAGGGAATAGCACTAAGAAAAAATGCATAATCCATTGCATAAATCATTATGCATTTGGAGACAAAAGTCAATGGAAATAATGTGTTTTCATCTCCTTTACTGTAACCTTTCCACAGCCAGATGAAGGATGAGAAAGTGAAGTAAGTTATACTTTGCTTTGTTCAGTGAGGCTTAGATTTCTAAACAAATAACTTTCTTGCAGTACTAAGATATTGTCTCTAAAAACATTTAAATAATTTAAGGGGTGGGGAAACTGCATGGTCTGACCCTTAAAATTATGTATTTTGTACCTGTAATTGGCAATGGCTGCAGGTACAGTACAGATAGCAGAAGTTTAAGTGGCAGCACAGTTTGGGCTAAAATGTTCTCAGCACATTCTCTGCAGAGAATTGTTACTGATAAGGTTTCTGACTCAACCTAAGGAACGGAGCTAATGCACTGAAAAGTCATTGAGAGAAAAGGGACTATAAAATGTTTCAGATTCAATCTTTGCAGAATCTTTTCCCAAATTTTAGTAATTTCATAAATCAAAGAATGTCAACAAAAATAAAAATTGAGGACATGCAAGCCAGTTAGCGAACAAGGAAAGTGTGAATCTGCTCAGCAACATTCTCAGTGCTTCCAAGCCTGAAGGAGAAATAAACCATTTTTCTCAGTGGGAATATTTTAAAGAAAGTGGGAAACAAGGATCAGTGTGTCTGGCCAGCCTTTCAGATCAATGTCGATAATAGCACAAGAATGGAGTATGCTTTTTCTCTGTCGGCTCTATGCTTTCACCAAGAAACACTCCATTTAAGCTTTTACTGCACAAGTATCTCAAGGATGATGCATGGCTGGTCCTTGTAATTTTTTATAATTTCTAAAGAGTTCAAGGTGACTATGAAAGCAGTAGAACAGCAGTACAAATTTATATTTCAGTTTTAATACAGTTGAGGATTCTCAAGGTAGTAATTAATTTCATCTTTTTCAGTTTCGTACTGCAGTGTCTAGTAAGTGAATACCAACTTACTGGTATGTCCTAACTCCTCATTTTAGTGAGGACTCCAGTCATGCAAACCATACCACATGGGGAAAGAAAGATTTCAGGGAATATAATACATGACTCTGCCAGTATACAATGAAAATTAAAATACTGAATAATGGTCTTGAAATGTAACTGACCTTCTGCAATAGCAAAAAATGGCATTTTCTACCTGCAAGCTATAAATCTATGGTGGATTAGGAACAAGCTAATAATGAACATCTGGCAGACAGACATAATTTGCTTGCATCGATGTTACTCATATCCCTGTTTGATAGTCAAGTACTATTTGGTTCTACATTTTTTTAAGGTGTGGATTAATTCCCTAGGCGAATATCACATTATCTGTACAGATCTGGAGATATAAAGTATGTGCAATGATACTTTAATAAAACTGAAATCAGTTCTTTACTTTTCTAAAAATATGCTTGTTGTTGCTGTTGTTGCTAATGTGTACCAGGTACAGAGGAAAATGAAACACTGTAATTTTTCAGAATTTTTTGTAATTGAGATAGTTTTTCTTTGCCTTGGTGCATGGAGGAATACCCACTGAGTGCCTCATTTGTGTATTTCCAGCCCGTTACTATGTGCAGGGTCATATTTGGTGATTTAAGGCACCATTCCTGCAAATGGTCATTCAAGAGTGCATGCATAGTGTTAATGGAGGAGTACCTCAGATGACTGCATGGGTTAGCAGATCTCCTTCTGTCCTTATGGCTCCTTGGGGCAGACTCATTGTGCATTTTCCTGTTGAAGGGAATTGTTTCCTGCCATGCCTCTACAAAGCTACAGTTGTGATTAAAATCACTCTCAAGATTGGCTATAGTGGATTATATGGCGTGTTCTTCTAGAGCAGGGCAAGTGGTCCTGCTGTGTGCTTAGCCTTGCCAAGACAGTAAGATTAGGCAGGCTGGCAGGTGGGAGTCTGGGGACCGTAGGTGTTATTTTAGGCTATGGGGGAAACACCAGACATGGCAGATCAAGGTCATTCACTATTGTTCTCCACTCAAAACAAAGATCCAAGGTGGGCATCAGGATAAACAATGTCAGCTCATATTGACAGATAATTAACTTTGAGGATCATACAGGATGCAACAAATGACAGTCCATGAGGATGCTGAACACAGCAGATAGAGACTTGAAACAACAAGTAACAATATTGGTTGTTTTTGTACAATTCGGTGAGGTTGATGTTGGTCTTGAACAGTTCCTCTTAGCTATTTACTTTAAAAGGTTTTCACCAAATGAAATAAAAGATAAATTAGGACCACCTGAAATGGGAACCTACCTGATGTTCCCATGAGATTTTCAGACATTATTCTTTAGTAAGGGAGCACCAGTGTTGCTCTGTCCAGTCAGCATCCACTTTTCCACATAGGCATTTTTATCTTTGCTTCGGAGTTACTACACGTACATGAAGCAAAAGTACTTGTTGATATAAGAGACAAGGTGACAAGGTACTAATAGTGGTGCAAAGAGAGAAACAAGTCTGTTGCTCTTCCTCCTCCTCAAAACATCTAACAGACAGCTCTGCTGCCATCCATGGCTTGCCCAAGAATCTCCACTGCACAATTCATTTCTTCCATGCTGGTACCATGTTTAAGAAAACAGTGTTGAATTTCTTCCTGGTAATGCTGTTTCCAGCTGTGAGAAGCAGAAGAAAAAAATGTTCTGAGTCTGTTTATCTGCACGTCTTTCAAACGCAATTATATTGAATTTATAAAGAGGTCATACAGGATATTTGCAACTACTAGAAATTTCTTAGAATGGACATTAGTGGTTATAAAAACTGAATGTAAATCCAGTAACTCCTTTTGCAGTGATTTCTGTCTGAATTATATCTCTTAAAAATACTACTGAAAGTCCAGGCTTCCCATTCTAGCCATTTCCGACCCATTAGATGTTGGAAGAAGTGTTAAAAAAATAGAAAACTGTAATAGAAAGAAAAGATGTGTATTGCATGCTTTTGTTACCAGTGATTTCTTGGAATAAGATTTTTCTGGTTTGTGTTTCCTGTTGAATCACTAGAAGAGTTCCAGGTGTGTAATTCCCTTGTAACATGGATTCAGTCTGCAGAAGAATTGAACATAATATTTAGGTAGCTTAAGTAGGTGGCACTTAATTGTAAGAGCTGAAATGAGGGATGCGGAACTCCAGACTGGCTCTTTAAAATGCTGTTTATTGTATCCAAATGATGCAGCAATTCACGGGTCATGGGTGGCAAGAGCCTGGTCCACAGCCTTTTCAGCCACAGCTGTGGGTTCACCTGAAAGCTTCCCCTAGTTCTGGTTACAATGCATTATATACTTTTCATTGTAGATCATCTTAATACATGGCAACCAATCAATACCTTTACTATTACCTATAGCCTATCATAGCTACTAACATTTCCTTATTCATGTTACTATATCCCAATCACAAAAAAGTTAATATGTTACAGTTTAAGCTAGAAGTTGTTTTTCAGTTTTCTTGCAGTGGAAAATTCTGAGATCTTTTCTCTACTTGCAACATGGCACTTTTGTTTGTCTGTGAAAATTCTTTTTTTTTTCCTTGGTAAAAACATCTTTTGTTTGAGGTGGATTTATCATTTGCTCAGAGTCATAAAAGCCCCTTCCAACTCACTTGCTCTTTGCCTTCTTAGCTACCCAGTAAGACTGGCTCAGCACTTCTTTTCCTCTATATCAAAACTTGATATAGTTTCTATTCCTTCTTCAGATTCTACATTCAAAGATCTTTCTGTTATACATACATATCTGTGAGACCTTCCTGTCAAATCCTCATCCTTCCCAACACTTAATGCTTCTGATGCAAGAAAATTGGCAATGTGGTTGCATGTAAGAAGGCCATTTTTAATTTCTGACTAGGAGTGCCCCTAGGAGATTTTGTGTTCTGCCAAATTGGAGACTGGTTGTTGTATTGGATAAAGTCACAAAACTCCAGGAAGGAGATGGACAGCAGTGGAGCAGTGGTCACGTGTATGACCTACTGTACATATATTTAAGGAAGTACAGTAATTTCACGATTATAAGCCGCACTGAGTATAAGCCACACTTCCGGGTGCCAGCAACTTTTCATTCTTTGTCCATATATAAGCCGCACCTGATTATAAGCCGCATGTTACAATACAGAGTGTGATAAAAGGTATCTGTTCTATCACCATCTGTTGAGGGTGGGGACAGTGATCCTTATCTCAATGGCAGATATTCTGCTAATGGGCCATCCATTGAAGCCAGGCGGGGCATTGTTCTTTATCTTTTCACAACCCATCCTTCCTCCAGCGAGTTATTTTCTGCTAATGGCCCATTGAGTCCCACTGTGTGACTGATAAAATTACTTCATCCCATTGGAAGTTGCTCCAGCCAGGGGGAAGAGTCCAACATTTCTTACCACGATAAAAACAGTGGTTTTGGGACACTAAGGTAGCCCCTTTCTCCACTGGACTCCAGAGGAAAACTGGATTTCTCCACATCACCACTGGACCTCCAGAGGGAAACTGCACCTTCTGCAGGAGCACTGCTTCAACTGAATCACATCTGTCACTGCAGGAGGATACAGCCACCATTTAATGGGACTGCTACCAACACCCTGCCTGACAGGGTGTCAGGTTGTACTCTGAGTTTGTCAGGGTTTGGAGTTTGTTCCTTTGTAGTACTGTATTTCTATTTTAATTGCCCTAGAAAAGAACTGTTATTCCTAATTCCCATATTTTTGCCTGAAAGCCTCTTGATTACAAAATTATAATAATTTGGAGGGAGGGTTGGAGGGTTTACATTCTCCATTTCTAAGAGAACTTCCTGCCTTTCTCAGCAGACACCTGTCCCCCAAACTAAAACAGCAACTTTTCATTCTTTGTCCATATATAAGCCGCACCTGATTATGAGCCGCACTTTGAGTTCGGACCAAAATTTTAGTCAAAATGGTGCGGCTTATAATCGTGAAATTACTGTAGTTTAGGCAAGTGGTCTCCTGCTCCTCCAGTAGAAGAAGTTGCCATTAGATGAGCGGCACTAACCAGCTTGTATAATTACTGAAATATTGAGGCATTTAATTCAGAAGCAATTCTTGAGGAAGCTAACCAGGGATACCGAATTTTTGGGGATGTATTTTATACTATGCAAAGACTATATTTCATGAATAGCAGTAACCAGCAATAACAAGAAGCCATTGATCTTCATTATAAATTTAGGGGAAAATTCAGCATCCCTTTGCTGCATCTTCTGCCCACTCTATCAGCTCTATGTTGTGTATGTGTTGCATGTGCAGAGGCAGGTGTGAGCAGAGTGGGGGCAGGATGGAGATAATAGCCTCTGCTAATCCCCCACTGGCATAGTGTCTATTAGGAGTCTGTGATGTAATTAGAGTTGATACCCTGCTGTCTCTCACCCCTCAGTGTCGCATGGCCTCCAGTCTATCCAAGCATAACTTGTTCATCATGGAGAAATGCAGCCTGAATATAAATCTGGTCTTTTGCTGACTTGCAGACTGGCTTGATACAATATTAAGATCTCAGCTTGTTCCCCCACTCCCCTTTCAGATGTCAGTAGGAATATTGGCAGACCTGAGATGCCTGTACACAGGAATGGCTTTCGAGTACTACTGCTTCCTTGTTTAGAGAAGAGGGATAAGTGCTCCTCTATAATTAGAGGTTCTCATAATTATACTCAAATTAGGCCATACAAATACTTCTTACCTTCTTTGCATTCTCCTGATTTATTCAGCTGCCTCCATAAAGTTTAAGCATTTTAAGCTCAGTTAACTTTAAGTGTTTTGTCTAATTTGGGCTTTCCTTTCTGGAGAGCCTTTGGAAGGATGACTTTAGGAAGGCAGTTGAATTTAAACTGTCTGTTCCCGAGCTGATCCTCTGGCATGTTAGTTGCAAAAATATGATGGCCACCCCTCTTGCGGCATCCTGCAACAGCCTTCTGCTGGCCTGAGTCTTGCTGCTGGTTGCCCTCCAAGTGACTGGTGTCCCAAGTTCCCAAGCTGTACCAACCCACACTGCTGTGAGGGCTGCATAAAGACAGCAAGCTTCATGTCTGGCCTTATGTGTGGTGCTACAGATGGATTCAGCAAGCCAGTGTTAAGGGATAGTGTTACAGGCAGCTGCATCCAAAGAGCTCTCCTTCATTGCACTCAAAAATTCCTCTCAGACAGCTGGCAGTTGATGCAAAACTGGGAGGAGCGGCTGGAACAGCAGATGGGTGTGCTGCCATTCAGAGCAACCTAGGCAGGCTAGAAAAATGGGATGAGAGTTGAACTCTTGAAGTTCATCAAAGGAAAAGGCCAAATTCTGCATGAGGGAAGGAATAATAAACACAGCGGTATGGGCCCAGCTGGCAGGAAACTGCTTTTAAGTACTTGGGGGTTCCTGTTGGGCAGCTAGTTGCATATAGGCCAGCAGCGTGTCCTTGAAGCAAGGGACGTAAATGGCATCTGGTCTGCTTTAGGAAAATCATAATCAGAAGGGATGTGATCCTTCCCTTCTGTTCAGCTCTAGTGAAACACATTTGCAGTGTTGGGTCCAGTTCTGGGCTCCCCAATAGAAGAAGGACACAGATATCCTGGAGTAAGCCCAGCAAAGGGCAACAGAGATGATGAACTGGAGAATTTCTTCTATGAAGAGTAACTGAGAAAGCTGGCACTCAACTTGGAGCAGAGAAGGCTCAAGGGGGCATATCAATGTGTGTGAATACCTGATCCTCCATATTGTAGAAGACAAGGCCAGACTCCTCTCAGTTCCTGGTGACAGAACAAGAGGCAATGAGCAGTAGAAGTACAGGGAATTCCTTCTGAGAGTAATCAAATACTATTTTCTTTTCACTATGAAGGTGGCAGAGCAGAGCACTTGCACAGATTGCCCAAAAAACTTGTGGAGTCTCCATCCCTGGAGATACTCATGCATGGCCTGGACAACTGGCTCTAGGTGACCTTGTGTTGAGCAAGGGAGTTGGAGCACTTGACCTCCATAAGTGACTTCCAACCTCAGCCATGGTGGGATTCTGTGAAATGTTTACTACACTCCACTAATCTTACACATTTATACATATAGGTGCCCTTTCCTCTCTCCACTCAAAGGAAATCTGAGATCTCTATGTTACATCTTCACAGTGAGATTTTTCAGAAGGTAAAGTTACAAACCCTAACTCCATTAGTTATGAGTCATGAAAACATTGATTTTGAAATGTTTGTGTTTTACCCTGTTTAAAAGTTGCCTGTGGTTACAGTTAGTTTTTGCTCGCCATCAGAATTGTTTTGGTTTTTTGCTCAAATTGAAAATATGTTTGTGTTTTCAAAACAAATGTCTTTGTGGGAAAAGAACCAAGCATTGCGAATTTTTTTCACAGCAGGAATATTTTCACTGGCTGGATCTGGTAAGCCACTTCTGAAGAGAAAATTTCATTCTAGCACTTACACGCGTGCACACACACACACACACATTTGAATGTCCATGTATTTTTCTTTAAATTCAGGCTATGTTACATATTCCCGTGGAACATGTCCAGGTCATGCATGATCAATACAGCTTGGGCTATATGTTGCTAGTACCTCTCTGCTTTGAAACAAACCATCTGTCAGTAAATATTTCTTATTACCAAGTCCCCCAGTCACACTGAAACCTGGGATCTCATCTGCAGTGTACAAGTATATTGAGGTTTTTTTCTGATATATAAAACAGAAATATATTGTATGTCTTCACTGCTGTTTTCACATCAAATCTTTTGAAGTAATGAATATTTTCTGATGTAGTATGGCACTGGTAGACAAGATCTACGGTGGATTTCATTACAATCTTTTTATATCAAATGTATCGTATTTTTTTGTATGGAGTTTACATGCCATAACCTCTTTTTCTTTGTAGGGTATATACCCAGTTACTTAGACAAGGATGAGCTATGTGTAGTATGTGGGGACAAAGCCACCGGATACCATTATCGCTGCATCACTTGTGAAGGTTGCAAGGTAAATGGCACAGTGGGAAAGTGGGAATCAGAAATAGCTCTCCAGCTCCTCCATTATACAGACTTCCTGAACTGTGCTGTCAAATCAAATAAAGACAGATTAGAAGCTAATAAGAACATCCCGTACTGATGATAAGCTGTATCTGGCCATGCTGCTGCTCTTCATATGCATAAGGAATGTAGTTGGATTTTACCGTGTTTGCTTCTGAAAAGAAAACACGAAATTTAGATTGTTGTTGCTGCTGTTTAACAGTTAGCTTTTGGATTTCCATTTTTTAATGTTTCTTTAGCCATGTTCTCAGCCAGAGTACATCAACATGTTCCCAGCTACTCCACTGAAGCTGTTTATGCAATAGCTGAGGTTCTGCTTATGGCCATGAAGAGTCTGTAGCGATTAGCAGTGCCTCTCACCATCTCTGTGTAGAAGCAAAAATCAAAATCCTTTCCAAATGTTTATACTACGGTTACATCCATCAGTTTGGGAAGCACTGTCACCCAATTAAAATAGTTTCAAAAATATTTTGACTTCTTTAACCTAAGCATATTGAAATGTGCTTTCAACCCTAAAATGCATCTCCAAGACTACATGCAAAATTAAATTTAAAAAGAGATTGCTTTGGGCAAGTAAATTAAAAAATTAAGTGACAGAATCAGGCACATCTTACATGACTTCACTGCCATGAATTTGCCTGAATAGCTTGAGATTCTGTAAGAAAGCTATTCTTTCCTGCAGAAAATTTAAAAAAAAATACTGTTTTCTAAACAAATGGGACCACACATGTTTTGGACTAGTGTCAGGAGACTAAGCCACAGAAGTCTCATTCTGTTCATCCACAAAGTCTGGAACATTTGGATCTGAGACTTTTGGGTTTGGATTGGCTTTAGAGCTCCTCATTACAGTAACTCTTGTGTTGAAGTAGTTCCTTTGGTTGTACATCATTGCCCTAAGTTACATTTAGGAAATGCACACAGACCTAAATATCCTATGTATAGCAGATTCATGGTAATATTCATAATGGTTCATACATGTACTTACATACAATGTATGGAAAAAGTTCTTTTATCTTTAGAAAGAACTGTGGAGCTGCACAAGCGATTCTTACACATTTGCATCCTGAATGCCAGATGATAACAATACATAACATGTATGGGTGCAATTTAATTCAGATACAATGGGAAGTAAGCATCACTGGGCCATTATGAAGTATACTTAGCTCCCAGCTGAACAGCTGTATCTCTTGCCAGCTTTTCTGCTAAGGTTTTTGTTACTTAAACTCAAGCAGTTTTTTTTATGCCTACCAGCTATTTTAGAGACATAGCATACAAATCTGCTTTTATCTTCACTTACAGTTCTTCTGTCTGATGTACAATCTAAAATAATGCTTAGGTGCACAAGGAACTGAGATGACAATTTCCAAGAAGTAATTAATTTCTTGGAGGAGCTGCATACACATTTCAAGTTGTATGATATATCAACAAAGTTGTATGCTTTATCAATATACAATATATATAATCAATTTTCAATTAATTTGATGTTTACTAGTTGCTTCCACTCAAAATCACTTTAGTTTTGTAACAAGCATAATCAGGGCTGACAGTCAAAGATTTTCTTTGGCAAGTGCTTTCATGAACAACACATCTTCATACATGATTTCTGAAGAATAAATAGTGAGGAATTCAGACACAAATAAATGAACAGTGAGTTCTGACATCACTGAAATGTTTTTCCAGACTTTACCCATTGCATCTACTGCTATATAGGTGCATAGTAAAAGAGTTTAGGAAGTTACTGCCTACAATACAGTGTGCTTTCTTTTATTGATGAGAGTAACACTTCTGTGGTGAAGTGTTTGGACAGATAGAGAGAGCAGTTTCCATAACATGTATCTAGATATGAACAAAGAATTTTTTTGCAAAATTCTTCTGAGAAATGCAAAGAAATAAGAAGGTGAAATGGGGTGTCCCAGCAGAAGTGATGGAGACCCTTGCCATCATAAAGCTACAGCTACATTAAATTCCATGAAAGGTTTGCAAAACACAAGATCACTCACTGAGATTCATTACAGATTTTTCCATCTCTTGCTGTAACTACTGATAACCCTGTGAGCCTGGTTGTCCACAGCCATCTTAGGTCTTCAGGAAGTGGAGGAGCAGATCCTGTCTCTAGGAATTCGTCACAGGGTTGAGAGCAGAACCAAAACTGGCTGTTCAGTTGATGAGAGTTTGAGACTTATTCCAAACCCCACATAAGGATATCTTGCCTGTGATTTCCTGGATTTTATCTCAACACAACTGGTCTCCATCTTGCCAAGGCTCACACACAGGCTTTATGCCACTCAGTTTAATTAACATTTCAGGTCTTAACATAATTAAGGAAGAGAGAGTTGTATTTTTAGCTCAAGCTGAACCTCATAAGATAAAACTCTAATGAGGACAAGTCTCTTTGTTGTCTTCACAGGAGTTAGGAGTACAAGCTGAAATACAGACTTATCTGTACATGTTAATTCAACATTCTGTGTTAAAAGAAATTGCGCACTGCTCTAAGATTTTACTGGGTGTTATTTAACATGATTTAAAAACAGACCTTTTACCTACTGAAGTGAAGAGACTATTCATTAGACAAAATCCCAGCTGAAGAGACTATTCATAAGGTAAAATCTCACTTGAATTTTGCCATCGTTTTGACTGAAACCAAAGCCATTCTGAGCAGCCTTAGTCAAGCAGGACCAGGGTATCAAGTGTGTTCTCAGTGTCAAGGTAATCCCAAGCTGTACATGAATGTAGGCAGTCTCAAATAATGGTGAAACTTAAAATTAAAGTGAAGTCTAAATTTCCTGCTTTATCTTGTTCATATCTTGCAGTTCTGGGAAGTTCATCTAGCCTTTGCAAAAGTCAGCGAGAAAAGTCATGTGGAAATTAATTCCAGGATTATGTCCATAATATTGAGAGAGAAATTTTATCTGATTTTGTTACCTACAGCGAGGTTTCATGGGGTGTTTAAGTAAGCTAATTCACTGGGATTCCATTAGTTCATATGGTCTTAGGATCTGTTTAAATTTGCAATATAGATCTGTATTATGATAAGATAGAAAGATAGATAGATAGATAGATAGATAGATAGATAGATAGATAGATAGATAGATAGATAGATAGATAGATTCATTCATCTGTGGTGGTGATGCAGCTTTTGAAATTCTGTGGTAAATACAAATTAAATCTGCTTCTCAGAAATACAAATAATTTATAAATTAGGGATCCTTTGAGTTTAGAACCAAACTCAAAGACTGTGTAGACTGTGTTTGCAAAATCTTTGTCTTGCCCAGGTTTAGTTGGTTCATTGGTTGGTTGGTTGGTTGGCTTTTATAGAAAGAAAGAAGTGGAACTGTTTGTCCTCAATCTTTTAATAGCGCAAACACACCACCATTCTTACTATTTGCAGAAGCTACTTTTTAATTAAAACTATATGTATGCCTTTTAAAATCCTTCAAAATTATTACAGAGTTTGAAAAGGGGCTCAAAATAAAATACTCCATTACAAAAAAAATTAACATAGTAAAACATAAGACTACAAGAAGATATGCACACAGTATTTGTGCCTCAAGACAGCATTGCTTGCACCTTTAGTTATCTAAATGTATATATGTTTTTAATTGTTAAGGAAAATCAAAAGAAATGCCATACACTATAAAACTTGTTTGAGAGCTTTGAGAATTTCAGGGAATGAAGTGTGTTATTTTGCATACTTAGGTACATGCCTAACCAATCAGCTCCCAAATTTTAAAAATTACTCAGTGCTAATGCTTTCCAATGTCTTTATTTCTTGCACCTAGGGTTTTTTTAGAAGAACCATTCAGAAGAACCTCCATCCAACCTATTCCTGTAAATATGAAGGAAAATGTGTGATAGACAAAGTAACAAGAAATCAGTGCCAGGAATGTCGCTTCAAAAAATGTATCTTTGTTGGCATGGCAACAGATTGTAAGTATATTTTCCTGGTTTTCTTTATTTTATTTCATTTTTTTTCAGTGTCTGTGTTTGCTTGAAGTGTGTTGATTGATAAAGCTTGTTAAAGTAAAGTAAAGAAGAACTGCCAGCCCTTTTCTGGTTTTAATAATACCAGGGAATTGCACTCATTGCATTAAGCCACTTTCACAGGGCTGTAATTTTTTGTTTATCCTTCATCAGGCTGCACCTTCTCCTGGCCTTACCAAGCTGAGTAACAATAGGAATGTTCACTCTTTGGAGGAGAGGAGGGAGAGATGCATCTGGATGGACACTTTGCTTGAGATGAAAACATCTTGTTTAGAAAATTCTGGAGGATGTGAAATTGAATGTCATTGTATGAGTCATCCTGCAGTTGTTTGTTTTATTTTTAGCCCTGAAGAAGTTATCTGCTGCAAAGATTTCGACTCTCATTCTAAAGAACTAGAAAATATGGCTGTAAGATTAACCCTAGGGGTCTTCTTTTCCTGCCATTGCACAGGGATTTACACCAATAACTTCAATTACTACAAATGGGAGGAAGTCATGTAAAACCCCCAGAAGTCATATAAATCCCCTTGTGCCTTCATGGTTGTTGCCAGTATAATCCTTTGCAGAGGAACTAACAGGAAAACAGGCCCAGTAAACAACAAAAAAATAGTGTAACTTAGTGTTTTCGTTGTTAATGTAATGCATAACAGTGCCCTCTGTCTAGAGGGAAATAGAATAAAGGAAACAATGAAATAGAATAAAGGAGACATTTTCTTCTGAGAAAATGAAGTTTGAAGGGAGAAATAAGAGAACTGTCCCATCTGTGGGTCTTGCCGAGGTACTTTCTTACTGATTAGTTAAGGTGTTTGTAAGCAACTGGTACCTCAGGCACAGAAAAGACCAAAGTTCGGACAGTCTTAAGAGCTTCCTGCCATTTTTGTGTATTTTTTCCCCTACTAGTGGTGTTGGATGACAGCAAGAGGTTGGCAAAGAGGAAGCTGATAGAAGAAAATCGAGAGAAGAGACGTCGGGAAGAGCTGCAGAAAACCATTGGGCACAAACCAGAGCCAACAGATGAGGAATGGGAGCTCATCAAAATTGTTACTGAAGCACATGTGGCCACTAATGCACAAGGAAGCCACTGGAAGCAGAAAAGGAAATTTCTGGTAAGGACAGCAGACTTGTACACTGCTCTTAGAGCCAGGTTCTGTTCTTCTGCGGTGCCTTCCCAGTGTTGCAACCCCAAAGAGATTTTATTGCCAGTGTGCTGATGTTTGTGAAAAAAGGATGATTTTGCGTAGTTATTACTTCATTTTTCGTGCCTGAACCTCAGTGTTTGATCAGACTGTGTATTTCGAAAGATAAACAGCATGTTTCTGTGTTAAGGCTTACTCAGCTGTAACACTCAGCTACGAACTTTTATTGTGCTATAGAGAGAAAACGTAGAAAAATAGTTTCACTTCTAATTGAGAACAGAAGCAGTATATAAAGCATATTGTATTTTTAAAATATATTCTATCTAGGGGTTAGTTGTCTCTATTAGGGACTATCATAAAACATACTGAAAGTGTTAAAACAATATAATGTTCTAGATGAAAGCTGGTATTTTTTGTTAATAACTCAGGGGGTTTGCCTCTTGGTTCATGCTGGATACATTAATGAAAATAAATTAGGCACAGAAAATTAATTTCAGTGAGAACAGAAAGATACGTACACTATACCATTGGGATTGCAGCCTACAAAAAACTTAGATTTTCATACTATTACTAAGGGTCAGAAAATAAATGGTGATTTGTGATACTCAACCTTAAAAAAGAATTTATTTGATTTTTCTAAATCGGTTTTTAAGGGAAATAAGTGCAGAAAGCAAAATGCTTGTACAGCACAAAAGAGGGATTAGAGACTGCATTTCAGAAATGCACAGGGGTCTTTAACCAAATCAGACAGAGCACACTCATCTTTTTGCAAGCCTAGGCTCCTACTGTGTAATTCACCATGGGAATTTTCAACTCACTTTTGAATTGATAAGAGAAATTATGTATTCAAAGCAACTGATCTCTTTTATAATGTTGGGGTTTTTTTAAAATTTCAATGATACCATCTAAATTTCTATATGAATAACTCATGTTCATAGTACTCTACAGTCAGGAAACCACAACCAGTCATCACTGGCAAGAAACAAGAGAGCACTTTCCAGGAGTGTTGCAGATCAAGGTGTGAGCAGATCAAGAAGCAGCTGCAGTAGTACTTTTGGTTGCTTAGACAGGAGTGCTGTTCTTCAGGTATCAGCTGGTTTGGGATAAAACCTAGGGAGCTCGATGTTGAGGGTGGGAATGAATTGTTGCAGAGCAGGAGAAGCTGACAGTCTGCCCCAGGAGCTATGGATCTGTCCTTATGTGGCTGAGGCTGGTTCTTTGACAACAGGGACTTCATTGAGGTCCTAACCTCTTCTCCTCTTGAGCTGGGTGGAAAGGACTCCCCTCCTGTGTGTTAGCTTTAGCTGGCTCTCCTGACTTGCTTTGACTTTCCCAAGATAATGCTGTGCTCTTTCTTTTTCTCCATAACAATGGTTCGCATCAGTTTAAGCATTTGGTCTTCTTGCTTGGAAGAGATAAAGTTGTTTATCATGAGCACACAGACAATGTGATTTAGTTGCCCAGGATTCAGGGAGGGAGGGAGAGAGCCTAGAAATGAGTTTATTTGAGTTTTTTAGTAGAAACCATCAGATAATTGAGCCCAGTCTTCTTCATTGTTCCTTCATAATTGGTGCTTGCTTTATTAACACATTGCTGAGTTTTTTCTTGTAAAAAGTTAGATTTGGATTCAGATTGGTTACAGAGCTGTGGAATGATCTTTTATGATGTGTTTCTTTTAAAAAGTGGTTAAACACAAGCTTTGGTTACAGACAGCACTTTCAGCACCTTCCCCGTTTAAGTGTCTTATATAAATGTCATGGGGCCCATCGGTCCTAAAGGTCTAATTCTCTGGATTTCATCTAGTTTTTGACCTTAATGTGAACAGAATGAAATCTCTGCATGTTTTTGGTAGGTGTTTTGTAATTGCAAAGCCACACTTAACAAACTAAGCAGCTTTGATGTGCCTGTTTTTAAAATACATGGTCACATTGACCATAAAAACCAAGTTCAAGTGTAGTTGGAAAAAAACCCCACTCATTACAGATTCTGCTTGAAACTGTTTCATTGTATATCCCTATTGAAATCCTCAAAATACTGTTTGTTTCTCATTTGGAGAAGCCTTGAGCTGAAATCATGCAATAGGCAATTTTCAACCAAAATTTTACCCAGATGAGTTCAAATTCTATTTACATTATCCAGGGCACCTTTACGTTAGCCTGTGCTTGCTCATAAGTTGTTTTAGCTTTGCACATAACTTGTTTTAGCCTTTTGGAAACTGACCTTGGCAATTACCTGGAGGGGCCCTGTGATACCTGGCAGTCTGTTCTGGGGGAACTTTCCAAGCTTTGCATAGGTGAAAGAGCCTAAATCTGCAAAGCTTGCAGCATTGTCTCAGGGTTAACATGTCTCCTCAACTGTCTGTGCTTTTAGAGAAACTTGAAAGTTTTCAGCTCCTGTAAGGAAAAACATGCCTGTGTTTTAAAGCAAAAGCTGCATGTGCTGCACCCAAAAAATGCATAGATACAGACACAAGGAAGAAACTGTGCACACAGCAGTCCAGCTGTCCACAAAGAAAGGGTAGAAGCATACCAGTCACCCATTTATCTGTGCAGTCACCTCTTTCACAAATGCTTTACAAATAAATTCACATTCTGTAATGTAAATGGACTTTACTTATAAAGCAAATAATGTTGCTTTTTATTTTAGCATATCACCATCACGAAGCAGGACTTTTTGGAGTATAAAATAGTTGCTCTAAGACAGACTGCTGCCTTAAATATCTTTGTTTATATCCTTAGCCAGAAGATATTGGGCAGGCACCAATAGTTAATGCCCCAGAAGGTGGTAAAGTGGATTTAGAAGCCTTCAGCCAGTTTACAAAAATTATCACACCAGCGATTACAAGAGTGGTGGATTTTGCCAAAAAGTTGCCTATGTTTTGTGAGGTAAGAAGACTTTCTTGCTTTCCTCATTTATATGCCTATTGTTATAAACTACTCAAAATATGCTGGCATGGAACTTAAAAATTCACTGTGTCTAAAACTGAAAAATTAAAGACACTCAAAATCAATGGGACTAGAATAATCTGAAATTTTATGAATTTTCTTTTACCTGTGATTGCTAAAATCCTGAGTTTGTTAATCTGGAAGTCATTGTGGTTCATTAGGAACTCAGATATGTCTTTAGAGGTGGCCTTGAACAAAGCAAAGAACAAAAATATACTGTCCAGAAGCATTGTGAATATGTCTGATAAAATCTTCCAGCACATGGTTCCCTATGTATCTTCTGGTTCCTTGGCAGGTACAGTATTGTAGAGTTGGGTCTGTGAAGTAAAAAATTCTTCAAATTCAGGAAAGCACCCGGTCCAGGAGTGGCACTTTCCTCTGTGGGTTCCCTAGGCTTGGTTTTCTTGAATGGGGAGGTTATGCATAAAAGAGTCTGAAAGTAATAGATTGTCATTCCAGGTATATACTCACATGTAAAATATACAGTAAATAGACTCAAAGGCTTGGTTGCACATTAGGAATGCAGAGGCCTTACACTGATCTTATTTGTACAAAGGTATCATTTTTATTGAAGGACCAGATGCAATAACTGATTATATTTTCTTTTCTCCAATTTAATAAATGGTATCAGAACTGCAGCCTGAAATAATACTTAAGTCTTAATAATCTAAATAGTTTGCATAGAATCATAGAATGGTTTGGGTTGGAAAGGACCTTAAAGATCATCCATTTCCAATCCCCCTGCCATTGGCAGAAGCACCTTCTATTGCACCCTTTGAGGGGTCCTTTCCCTCCTAGGAAGGAAGGGTAAGGCAGCCATAACATTTTACTGTACTATGGCTGGCAATTTTTAAAGAAAAGTCAATCAGGGAGAGCTGTATATGTCCTCTGGCAAGTACAGAACAAGAAGAGGCAAATATCAATAGTTGTCATAGTGTAAATATCTCACCCTGGCCGGTCTCTGCATTGGCGCTATCAGTCAAGGAAATATGAAATAGTAGCCAAGCATGAAGACTTTAAAATACGAGGAATATGTCCATAGATCATGAGGCCCCTGCAGCATTTAGCATCTGAGGGAATCTGTCTCCTCTGATCTGGCGTTTGTTGGTGGGAAATTGCAGTGACATACCAAGGTAGTCTTTTTAATTTAGAAAGCTCTGCCAGTCACACACAGACTTCAGTGCCCATCTGACATCTCCTACCCCTCCTGGCTGCCATGGGCCCACTTGTGTCAGAGTTAGGCAGGAAGCATGGATGAAGAAATCAAGGCATCATTGAGCATGACCTCTGTATGTTATGTGGCTCAGCTGGACAGGCTTTGTTTACAGCTGAGCTACTGTGTAAACCTGACACCTGCCCATATGCAGCAAGATCTGATGGCAGGGTAAGGGACAACTCCTCAGAAACACAAAGGAGTAGGACAGCTGTCCTCCATGTTGTTGTATAGCACTTGCTGTAGCATGAAGAAAATGACAAATGTTTGCTCCTTTTTGAAGGGGCACCCTCCTGGTAACTTTGTCTACATTATAATCTTTAACCCATATCTTTTTCTTAGAAGCAACGCTGTGTGGACTGTAGATTTTTTACTAGAAAAACACCCCATTTTTCCACAGGACCTGCAGAGCATTAAATATTAACTCGGTTGGTAATTCCAGAAGCTGTCTGAGAATGTAGTAAATCTCTATGAAAGAGGAACATGGCAGGGAACATCCATGGCCACTTATATTTTCATGGCTACTTTTCCTTATTTTTCACATCTTTGGACACATGTAGAAGCCAGCAAAGCACTGTGAGTGCCCACCTTAGTTTGTGTGCATCCATTGGTCCCTGCCTCAAAACAAGTATCCAATCCCAGAGTAATCAAAGTATAAGGAAAACTTCATTTGCTTCTCAGCTTTTCTTCTGTTGTTTCTCTCCTGCTTTTCTTTCTGCTTAAGAGATGAAGATTGAGGAGAATGTAATAAGTTTGGTGTGAGTTTTAAATGTCAAGGCATCAGTGGTTCCACAGTAGGTGAAGCTGTGTAAATACTCTTTGAGGTTGCTCAGCTCAGCTCAGTTCTATGGTGCTGCATTGCACATGTGTCCTGCAGAGGTGAGCACCTCAGATTCCTTTCTCCCTGCAGAGAGAGGAAAGGAAAACCCACAGCAGATCCTTGAACTGTTTGTTGACCCTGATCTGAAAGATGCTCTGGTAGCAGCACTCAAGTAATGAGTGTAGATAGCATTAAAATCTGCACAGTTGGGAATAAAACTGATGTTCAAGCCTCCTGTCTCTGGTAACTCCTGCTACTAGCAGATAAGACCTGAGGCCTGGCATCTGTGAAACAGGTGTCCCAGGTATCCTTCAGAATCAGGAAAGCAGGTGAAAGATAGGCATAGTCAGATCACCACTACCATAAAGAAGTTTTAAGAAAGATCAAGTAGAAAGAGAAATCCTCATTAGTTTCATGACTCACTAATAAAACATCTGAAGTATCACAAAATATCTTCTCTACTGTTATCTGTTTATTTTCTACTATTCTTTCTTCTATTTAGAAGCTTGGTGGTTTTTTAATTTCCCTTTTCTTGTCCCTTGTCTCTTCCTTTCTTTCATGTGTTTTTTTTACTGTTACTACTTATTCTGGTGTCTCTTCATGGTTCCTCTCACATATCTATTCTTGTTTTAATTTTTTTTAACTCTCTTTCTTTCCCTAATTCAGTTTCTGCTGCTAAACAGTGGAATTGTCATTGGGTAGCAAGACTGCTGTTGTGCCTGTGCAGTCTTCCCCCCACTGCTGTTGAGCTGAGGGTCATCTTTAGGGAAACTGATTTGCCCTGAACAGGATGAGCCAGTTTTCTTGTGTATTAAACACTTCACACCTGAAACTGGCATTGCTGGAAAAGTAGATGTATGACTCAACTCATTTTCCTGAGCATGGCTAGCTTTGTGCTTAAAACTCTTGTCTAACAGGGAACTGCTTTCCGCTTGGATTAGTTAGCTCTGCATCATTTCACACCAAATCAGTTCTCTTGCTTTGGAAGTACACATTGCCATGTAAACCTGTATTTCATGGGGGTTTCATTTTGAATTGAAAAACAGGTAAATATAATAATTTTATATAAATCAAAAATAAATGGCTTTTTGCCTCCTTTCAAGCCAAGTAGAAGTGTGCTACTATTTCATATGTGGGACCCTTGCTATTCACATGCATGAACAGTCTCAAAATTGTCTTGGTGGGTTTTGTTATTGTTGAATAACCTATGAAAATATAAAGACATGCTTTATAGAACATGTTCTGCTCATGTGTCAGCATCTTGGTTATACTCTGTAAATAAAGAACCTACATGTAACAATTTGGACAGCTTGCCTTTGTTAATGGCATGGAAAAGACACATACCTTGAAGATCACAACTTAGGCACCAGCATAAAAGCTGTAGCTACACCGTAGTGTCTGTCCAGCAATAAGGTAGAGAGCTCAGGGAAAACAGCCTTACTAGATTACAGTAATTTGAAGACTATAAGGCGCACCCTTTTGACTAAAATTTTGGCCCAAACGCGAAAGTGCACTTTCTAGTCTGGTGCACCTTATATAATGTACAAAGTTTGTAAATTAATTTGCCAACACGGAAGTGGGAGCCGCGAGCCGTGGGGGGACCTGTGGCAGCCAGGTGAAGGAGGGGCTGCAGGGCTGCGGTGCCCTTCCTGCCGGGTACAGGCGGGCCCAGGGCCCCATGGCTGCCAGGTGTAGGTAGGGCCTCAGCCAGCAATCGCGCAGGGGGAGCTGGGGGCCGATCCTTGCTGCAAAAAAAAAGTGTGTCCTATATTCGGTGCACCTTATATAATGTACAAAGTTGCAAAATTTACCGGCTCCCGGGGGTGCGCCTTATAGTCCGGTGCGCCTTATGGTCATGAAATTACTGTAAGTATAGATTAATAAATTCTCTGTTGTTAAAATGGGCAGTGAGAATTACTGCTCCACTGATTGAGGTATATCCTCTAGATATAAACATTTATTTAATTATTTTTGTTTAAAACACAGTCCACTCTTACAGACCCTCTCAAATGTCTTTCTTTTCCTCTGGTCAGGTAAAAAATAAGTATGGCTGGTAGTGAATTTAACTGGGATGGGTGAGGTCTGCACCAGCCCCAATTATGGTTTATTCTGCTGTGATCAGTTGTAAGCTGAGGGAGCCAGTAGCTGTGTTATTGCTAGATTTCTTGAGGGTCTGTGGGGTTGCTAACCAGGGAATGTTATTCTGCAGGCAGATCCTGAAGGCAGGAACACAGATCCTGAGGATTTGTGCAGAGCTGCATGTTTCAAGGAGAGCTGCACTATGTGGTGCAGTGTCCTGGGCTGTGAATTGCAACTTTGTGCTTGTAGATTTATTGTAGTTGTAAAAGCCACTCCACGTGACAAACAGGAATTTTTCTTTGCCATTTATAATTTCTGCAGCTGCCATGTGAAGACCAGATCATCCTTCTGAAAGGCTGCTGTATGGAGATCATGTCCCTCCGAGCAGCGGTTCGCTATGACCCCGAGAGTGAGACTTTAACACTAAATGGGGAGATGGCGGTGACAAGGGGCCAGCTGAAAAATGGGGGTCTTGGCGTAGTGTCTGATGCCATTTTTGACCTGGGCATGTCTCTTTCTTCATTTAACCTGGATGACACCGAGGTTGCCCTTCTTCAGGCTGTTCTGCTCATGTCATCAGGTGAGAACAGAAATATATTGGGATCCAAACAATTTTTAAACTCTTTGGTCTTTGTCAGAAGCCCCTTTGTAAAAGAAATAAGATTGGTTAGATCTTGTAGTGCTGACTAGAGTAATGTGGGAGAAATTTTCCCTCGAAACCCCAGTGACTTATTTTGATAACCACTAGGAAAAAAATTCAGGGTATTCAGAGAGATGGACATAAAAGTGGTTTTGGTAACACACCTTGCTCAGTTTGGTACTTAGGAATGAGCCAGGGATGATCATCAAGAAGAAATTAGTTCTGATTCTGAGCCAGTTTGCCTTGAATGTAAAATTTATAATTTAGCAACACTGGTCCTTACGATAAGTCCCCTCTTTCCCTGAGTAATGTCATGCACTGGGCATTCATTCACATTTCCACCAGTCTCATATGTTTAGTTTGACTTGTCCTATTGTTTTCCTAATTAACAGCACCACTGCTTCTTAATGGGCATTTACAAGCTGTGCTGCTTACCTACACTGGGAATGTTTGCAACTGGTCATGATACAAAAGCAGTACAGACAACTTCCTGTGTTTTCCAAAGAGTTTCTAACCTTCTCAATTTGAGTATGTTTTCAAATATGCTTCCAGCATTGTGCCAACCCAAAGAGGAAATTCCATTCTTGGGCAGTGGCAGATTTGGCACAATTTTATTTTACGATGGCTTTGAAGATTGGGCACTGAGTAACAATACACAATCAGTGATTTACAAGCATTAACTGCATCTGAGATAAAAAGGTTTCCACATTAATCACAACAAAGCACTTCATCTTCCCCATCAAAACATTTTGATTTCTTTTTAGATTCCTACACAGTGATATAGGAGCAGGGCTTTCAGAAAGCAATTCAAAAAGGACTTGCTTTCCCAGAAATGTCTCCTGAGAAGTGACTTGTCAAAGGGGCTTTCCCAGTCCTGAACTGAGTGCCAGTCGAGACAGCCACATTTTTGGCCTTTGTTGTTCCGTGATGCTCCATAACAGCTCACCTGGGATCAAAGCATGATTAAAGCGTGATCAAACCATTGGTCAGATAGTAGAAGAACAGATAGAAAGGAACTGTAATTTAGATATCTGACAAGGAACTTTTTGTTTCTTTATTAGTTGTTTTACAGAAAAAATGTAGCTAGAAGCCTGAGCTGAAATTAGGGATCCAATGCTCTAGTCACTGTAAGGAAATATTTCCCAAACAGCTCACTCTAAGTGAGCCAAGCTGGCAAAGGATGAAGAAAGGAAGGAGTATCTTCTTCTTTTAATGGGGATAGTACTAACTACTACTAAAGTGAGTTGGCTGAAGTGAAAGAAGTTTGTGACAGAGCCACAAATGTCCCCAGTCCCTCTCCTTTCTTTCCTAGCATCAGAATGATCTTATTTTTCATTATTTATGATCAAGGATTTATTAAAAGCAAATAAGTAAGTATGATAATTCTGCTGCTTTGTATCTACAGATCGTCCGGGCCTTGTTTGCGTCGAAAGAATAGAAAAGTGTCAAGAGGGTTTCCTCCTGGCATTTGAACACTACATTAACTACAGAAAACACCATGTTGCACACTTTTGGCCAAAACTGCTGATGAAAGTGACAGACCTGCGAATGATCGGAGCCTGCCATGCCAGCCGCTTCCTGCACATGAAGGTGGAGTGCCCCACAGAACTGTTCCCTCCTTTGTTCCTGGAAGTGTTCGAGGATTAGAGAGACTGACATGGTTCTCCACACTGCTGTCGCACTACTGGCTGTCATTTCATCACGTTGCCCAGCTCTTCTCACCTGTTTGTTCTTCTTCTTTCGTGGTCTTCTGTTTCTTGAGATGGGGCTGGGGTTTTGTTTGGATTTTCTTTTGGGGTTGCTGGGGGGCAGTTGTATACACATGGATGAAAACATCCCTTTAATGCGGGTACTTGTGACTATTGCAATTTGTTCTTCAGTCCTTTGATGTGAGTGCTTTGACAGCTTAACAGTGAAAATACGAACAGACCAATCTCATTCACCAGCATTTGCGTGGTCACCAGCTCACACTCATCATTGCCTGGAAATAGGGGCGAGAGGTTGAAGTGGCAGAAAAATAAATTGGCCTTCAAGTTAAAACACCTATTGTTAATTTGATCCTGACAATTCTGTCTTGTATTATCTCCTTTTGCAGGGTACAACTGACCAATTCATAATACAAAATTTCTGGTCTTTGTGATTGTTTCTATTGTAACAATTACCACTGTGATCTAGGATCTTCATCATCATCATCATCATCATCATCATGATCCCATCGTTCTCTGAGATTTTTTCCAGCAGATGCAGTTTAACTGTGCCCCATAAATCAACTACTTAAAATAATGCAGAATGTTAGAAGGGACTAAGTCTTTTTTTTTTTTCCATGTGTATAAGATATTAAGATCTTCAGTTAATAAATTTAGACTCCAGGTAACTTCACTGGAAGGTTTGTTGGAGTGAGGAGGGAAATTTGATCCTCTGAGGTGCTTTTCCTGATAGTGGAGGGGTCTACTTTTTCTGAGGTGTGTGGAAAATCCATCACTCTGAGGGAGAAGGCTCTCTGTCAGGATAGCAGGCATTGTCTCAGAGTTATTCAGGGACATGAGGGCTCACAGAATGAAGGCAAGCAGAATGAAACATACGGGGTTACCTTCAGATGGGACAGAAACCAACTGTGTTATTAACAACACTTAAGACTGTAGAGCTTTATCCCAGTAATACAAATAGTGTTGCTCGGCAGTAATCCTTTGTTTGATATATATATATATATATATAAAGTTTATATGCACGTATATATATAATTTTATATATATATAATTACAAATCTTCAGCAGATGTCTTAAGCATATTTCCATATTTTTATCTTTTCTCTTTTTCTGACTCTGTCCTGTGCGTATGTGTGTGCGTGTGTGGATCAGCTGAGTTCTCCCTCCCTACAGGTGTGTTTGTGTGTGTTTTCTTAGGCTAGATGCTCTCTTGATTCTTTTAATTTATTTCCACTAACTGCATTAGCAGGAACCAAACTGAGCAATGACAAAATGTCCTGCTGCCGAAGTCTGCAAGCCAGTACTCACAGTCCTGGAATATTTGGAGGCCAGTGATGAGGACATTGTATGTAGTGGTTCCTCTCTGTCACCATCTCCATTCAGGGATGTTGTCCCTGGACTTTATAAACTTGATATTAAACCATCTTCTGAATATGTGTGACACATCTAAAACATCTTTCTGTTCTTCCTGGAAACCAGAGACTTAGTTCATGTTTTGTGCACTGCCTCACACCTTACATCCTTTCATGTAGTGCATTGATTTGTACTAGTTTCTTTCTCTGCTATTTATTGACCCATTTGCCCAGCAAGTTGTGGCATTATTAGAGTGGATGTGTTGACTTTCAAAGTTCGTGGCCCGTATCTGAACCCATATGTTATGTGCTTATCCCCTCAAGAAAACAGGATACTCAGGAAAACTTATAGATGGAACATGATATATGTGTGTCAGGAGTTAAATTCTTTCTACCCTCCTTTCCCTACATCATTGATAAAGCATTTGGATGAGGTGCTATTGGGCATGTTCTAAGGGATGTGGGATCTTGTTCTCTCTGTTGTTTGATACCATATTCACCTGTGATGAGCTATGAGCACTTAGGGGCTTTTTTGTCAGAACATGAAACACATTGGGGTGTTTAGGAGTTTTTTTTTCAAGTATCAGTGAAGACACACCATTGGAGATTAATTCTTAAATATTTGGCATAGAAGCTCTCTTGTTGGCTGTGTTGGCTCCATCTTAAAGTGTGTGTCTAAACAACGTCTCTGTCCAAATTCCTTGTAGAGTCAGAAACTGACTGTTTGGATAGGTGATTTGGGGTGACTTGATGGAGGACTTACAGTATGTAATAGGGAACTCTGAAAAGCAGCTGATCCCTTTCTTGCACTGATGCCTTCACAATCTAGAAACAAAACCACACACTTTCAAGATAATATTAATATAGCAAGGAATATAAAAGCAGAATTGGAGACCTCCAGGTGCAAATATGGCAAAATGCACACGTGATACAGGACTTCTACAATTTTATAAGTTTAACAAATTAGCATATATAACAATAGTGTCCAATTAGAAGAGCACTTAGTTAAGTAATCTCCCCTTTTGGTTTTCTGCCCATTTAGATCCCCTCCTGAGTTTCTAGCCCAATATTTATTATGTCTAGGATACATGGTAAAAAGAAATAAGACGTTCTTGGCTAAAGAGGCAGAACTAAAAAATATTTCAGGAATGTAGCATAATATGTCTTAGAAGGTTATCTTATTGGTCTAAAATGTAGTGGGAAAGGAGTAGAAAAAGTACTGGGAGCTACAGCCATGTGTCAGAAATCTACAAAGTTACAATTATATGACAAATATATGAAAAGCATAGGCATCAGTGCATGTGCCCACAGTGGCTTGTAAAGAAAATAGAAATGTGTGTGTCTTCTGAAGCCCTGTTCTGCCATGAATCTAAGCATGGAATTCCTCCTGAAGCCAGTGCAAGTACCTCACCTGTTTGCTTAATGTGAGCTTGAGTAGGCATTGGGTAGCAAAGCTTTTGACTTTGCTGCAGGTGAGACCCAGGAGAAGCAGCATCACATCTCTTCTTGTTCCAAAATACAGTTTAGAGCTGTGCTTAGTCAGGGTTCAGAAAATCAGGCTATCTTCCTTAGGTGATTGCAGAATGAGTGAAGTGCCTAAAATCAGGCAACCAACTTTGACAGTTCTGGCAGTGCTGTAAGCAGAAAGGACATATATCAACATGTTTTTTAGCCTTTCAGGTTAAGTTGGAGTCTGGCACTAATTAACAGACTGAGTTAGTAATACTCCCTGACTGAAAACTAAAGCCAAGCTCATAGGTGGACAGATTTGATGTACTGACATCTAATGGCCTCTGATCTCCTACCAGTCTTACTTTGTGTCATTTCCTTTACTTCCTCAGTATGACTGCTGATTTATGTGATTGTGAGAGCAAAACTAACTGACCTTAGCTCTGCAAAGACATACTTCTAAATATCAGTGGTCTCAAGCCATTGTGGGATTGAGCCCCTGGACTGACCACCTTGGTGGCAGACACCAGTGCCACAGTCAGCACCCTTTGTAGTAACTAGCCTTCTGAGTGAAATAACAAACTTGTGCTTTCCAGAGCAGTCCAGAATCTTGTTTTTGCTGGTGCCACATGGCTCTCATGTTTGCTTTGTGGTCTACATGTAGGTCTTACAGAGAAGGTTTTTCCTGTCAAACCTGATTGTCACCATTCATGGTATTGCCCTGAGTAACATGTGCATTTAGATACTCATTTAATGTGTAATCTCAGTTAAGTTGTGATATTTATTATAACATATATAGTGCGTGCTAATGATTTTTGTTTACATTCTGCCAAAATGTAGATGTTAGAGTTAGACCTCCCAGGTCCAAAATCATCCTTGAGCAGACTGCTTGCTTCTTCAGAGGCAGGTATCAGAAAGAGGAAAAAACTGTCCAGAAAGACCATTTATATCAGAAATCTGCCAAGAGAGGGCTGTTAATCACAAGCAGAGCATGTCATTGCTAGTGATGTATTTTTATGCTATGGAACTCTAATCTGTATGTGTCATATTGACTTCTTGCTGCATGAATCATAAATTTTAAAAATCCGTCTTACAGTTTATGGAGATGTAGCCAGCATTCCTAAGGCTAAACCTTTTTCATTGACAGAATCAAAATCCACAACCAAGAAACGTTTTCCTCTCACTGTGAGAGCAATTGAAAGTGTTCAACTTTTATCTTTTCACAAAGGAAGAGGCAACAGAACCTCTTAATGTGTCTTGTTATTGTGATCATCTGGAAATGATTGCCAGACGTTTCCTTTTGATATAGTAATGAAGTGATCTGTATTTAAATTTTATAGAGAGAATTTTATTCTAGTGTGATAGAGATTTATTTTCCACTTAAAGACTCAAAATGGTGTAAGCACGTTTTTGGTTTTCTTTTTTTTTTTTTTTTTTTTTACTATGGTATATTTTTGCTTTAAAATTTAAAAGAAAACAAAAAAAAAAAGGTTTGGCCTTATCACAAAGTTTTAGTATAGATGTTAGCAAACGCAAAGAGTATGCATTATTTGTGTGTATCCACATTGACTGATGTCGCCTTCAAAAAGCAATATTGTGCAGGTAATAAGTTGTTTGTGACTGTCCATTGCACAGTTTACCTTCTTTAAAAGCTAACCTTGTTTATGCACAAGACAATCAAATGTAAATCTACATCAGCACCCAGGTGTGGATTAAATTTATGTAAATTACTGAGCACAATGTAAAACATTAAAAGACACTTTATTTAATTACACATTTAATGTTGGTAAAGATAGTATCAGGGCATGAACTAGCTGACATACTGTAATTTCTTTTTTCTCTTTTCCTACTTCCTTAGCACTCTACAGTTTCAGTTTACTCATAAATACATCAAATTAGTCATTCATAATTTTTTAAAAGAGGAGGGTTGTTTATTTGTTTTTATGAAGTTGACTGGGAGGACTTACTACTTTGTCTATGAGGTTTGTGGGTTTTGCTTAATTGTTTTATTTTTTTATATCAGTTTCATGCCCTGAGGGTAAGACAAACATTACACCGTACAGTCAAAAAACAAAGTACCTTGGATGATGTATTTTTTTGCAAACAGTGTTAAGAGTTATGCTAGATTGGTAATATTTTTTCAGCCTAAAATATATTAAAAAAAATCTGTGATCACAAATGTTTTAAACTATCTAAAGAGAGAATTTGTATATTTGGGGAAGAAAATAATTTTTACATAGCTTTTGTATGCAGATATTAAAATGTAATTATGAATATAGTGGGCATAGATAACTGTGTAAGCTTGAATTCTAAAAAAGAAAAAGCTTATAACTGAAAAGTGGTCCTGGTGTCTCTGTCTTTTTGTTGCAGGCTATTTTGTCAGCTCTGTCTCACACTTCCAAGCCATTGGAATGGGAAAAGTAGGATCTAGAGCACAATGTTTTATCAGCTCTAACCTGTTCACATTTCTGTGCTTCTGCATCCCTTTCATCACCTACCTCATATCTTATCTCCTCTCCTCCCTTCCCTTGGGCAGCCAACCAAAGATTTTCACTTCCTCACTCTTCACAGCAGCCAACCTTAATTTACTCCAGTGAACTGACTCTTGATTTATGTCTCACTCAATTATATTTTTTAAGGGAACACCCTTTCTTTCCTTCTCCGCTCCCAGTCTAAACAGGGATGATGTGACAGGAGCAATAAGCTTCCCATCTTTTCATACTTTCCATACCTTGATCTCCTACCTATTGGAGAAGATCTTCTCTTTCAGATAATTTCTCTATTCTTACTTTCCTTTGCAATTCTTATTTCTCCTCCAGTTCTTTTACTCTCACCTGGAAGAAAAGCCAGACCTATTGCCTGGATCCAGAGTAATTTCTTGGCCTGTCCCAGATGGCAAACCTATTTTGGGCTGTGGTTTCACGGTGATTTCCACAGGCATTTACTGGCTGGCTGCCAGCTCCTGCTCCTGGTCCCTTTCCACAGGAGGTGCTGGGAGCCTTCCGAGGGATGCTGAGCTCCCTGAGCTCTCTCTGCCTGGCACCCCTGGCAGCACATTCCTGACATGGGGCTTCATGTCCCTGGGGAGTGCTGGGGCAGCAGCTTCAGGGTTTGTTCCCACTGTGGGAACAGGGACTGCCTTCAAAGGCAGGAGCTGAATGTGAGGAGCCAGAGGGAAAGCCAGAGTGAAATCCCTGCTGTGCCTTAAATGGAATCCCTTCAAGCACTCCAGTTCAGACACCCTTGTGGGGAAGCCTTGCCAAAGCCTCTGCTGGGTTTGCACCAAGCAAGCAGCAACGTGGGTTGCTTTGGTCCCCCAGGACCAGCTCTGGAGCAAGGAATCAATTTGGTGTGTAAAAACTTGTTTACTGGATGTGAAGAAACAGTTCTGCTTCCACAGATGCCAGTGCTGTAGGCATAACATTTTCAGTCTTCATTTGTAGTGGTGAAATCTGTTTTTCAAAAAGTAGTGTGATATCTGTGAATTCTGAGAGCCACATGAATTTGCTTTAGTGTCTATTCATCCCTACAGAAAAGGACATAAGAGATGGTAGCTGTTCCCCTGGAGCCCTCTCATTAAAGCAGGAGCGTGTTCTTGACCTGCGGGCTGCCTCTTGCACCCTCAGCCTGTTGGTGAACACAGGTGCAATTTGTTTGTCCAGTTGGTGACAGTGCGTGAGGCTTTTCTGTCCTTGAAAACTGAGCCACGTCTGAAGGATTTTCTTTGTGAACTTGGGAGTCTTAACAACAAACAAATGTGAGTCATACTCATGGTCACGTGTACTGTGTGGTATTCCCCAGAGCATCAGTAGTTCCAAAATGAACTTGTATATGAAAAGTGACTGCAAACACATCACCTTTGAAATAAACAAAGGGTATGTACAAAAGTCCCTTTGTTCTGTTTATCATATTGCAGCCCTTATTACTGTTTACCACGTAGAGAGGACTCTTTTCCAGACTGAATCACAGAGCATTTTTCTCTCTTCTCATGCCTATGCCTGGTGTAAGCGCTGACCCTGCAGGTACTGCACAAGCTGCCTTGGTACGCACAATCATATGCCTGAAGTCCCTTAGAAAAATTAGAAAAAAGCTTGAGGAGTCTCCTTTGTATCATTTGGGAGAGCTTTGAGATTTTCGAGTTCAAGGAATACTGGAAGGTTTGTGGGATCTTTAAGCAGAGGCCCCAAAGGGAGAAATAAAATGTCTCCTGGGTCATCCTGACCTTGTAGTGCCTTGAAAAATTGGCACAAACTTGAAAAAGTGATCTGAGCTCCGTAGCCTGCTGTGCAGAACCAGGGTGGAGCCTACAGGAAAAACAAGACAATTCTTAGTGGATTGTATTTGGAAAACAGTGTAAAAAAGTAGAGAAAGATGTCAGCAAATCAAAATAAATACTCAGAATGAGTAATTTTCCAAATTTCATTGGAATTTGAATTTGCAAGAGACTGTCTGAGTGGGTATGAGGCTAGCTTCAAGCAGTGTTTCTCTGAACAGAAATGTTCTAGTTACAAGAAACAAAAGCAGTTTTGCAAGATTCAAGCAAAATCTGTACAGTAATTTCACGACTATAAGGCGCACCCTTTTGACTAAAATTTTGGCCCAAACCCAGAAGTGCACCTTATAGTCCGGTGCGCCTTATATAATGGACACAGTTGCGAAACTTGCCAACCCGGAAGTGTGAGCCGCAATGGCGGGGCGGTGCCGCAGGAGTGCCGAGTCACGAGGGGGGGTGGGAGAGGGCGGCCACAACCGGCAGGAGCCGGGCGGGGAGGGAGGGAGCCAGCGCCAGCCCTGGCCTTGGCACGGGGGGAAGAAGAAGCCGGGCAGCACCAGCCAGCACCGGACAGGAGTGCCTGGGCCCGCAGCAGCTGTGGCTGCCGGGCAGGGGAAGCCGGGACCTGCGGCTGCGCGGTTGGAAGCCAGGAGCTGCGAGCCGCACCAGCCAGTGCTGGGAGCGGGCGGGAGTGCGGGGTCCCGCGGCACGGGGAGGGCACCTGGGGCTGCATTTAAAGGCTATGCCAGTCTGTGAAAAATGTTTGCAAACTGAGCACCTGCCAGTAATTCGTTACTTTGTTGCACACGGCGCAGCTCCTCGCTGCAAAAAAAGTGCGAGCCGTGAGCTGAGCCGGGGTGGGGGGGGTGGGCGGGGTGGTGCCACGGGAGCGCCGAGTCGCGAGGAGGGGCAGGAGCGGCCAGACCCTGGTCCCAGCCCCTGGCAGCCGCATGGGCTGAGTGGGACTGCCCAGTCCCTGGCCAGTGGCAGCCGCACAGGGAGAGAGGGAGGGGGCAGCGCTGTGCTGCCCTGAGCCGCGGGCGGCCCCGTTCCACCCTGAACCGCAGCAACCCTGAGGTGTGAGCCGTGGCCGCCCCGAACAGTGGCAGCTGCGAGCCCGGCCGCCCTGAGCCCCACCTCGCCAGCGTTTAGAGGCTGCACCAATCTGTGAAAAATCTTTGCAAATTGAGCACCTGCCAGTAAACTCCACGATCGCAGGATTCTGTTACTAATTCGTTACTTTGTTACACACAGCGCGGCTCCTTGCTGCAAAAAAAATGTGTGCCTTATAGTCCAGTGCGCCTTATATAATGTACAAAGTTGCAAAATTTGCCGGCTCCTGGAGGTGCGCCTTATAGTCTGGTGTGCCTTATGGTGGTGAAATTACTGTATTTATAGGGGAAAAAACCGTGTTATATGGGACTGCAAGGTCTTTAGTATCTCCTTGCCCAGAGATAGGAACAAAAACGGGAAGAAGTTGTCTTTGCTGGATAACTGTAGAGGCAGAAAGATTCACTGCCTGATGTAATGTTTAAAATGGAAATGAAAGGGGAGCATGTCTTCATGTGTATGTAAAGTTGCAGCAGGAGTCAGCTATGGCTGAAAACATGTCCCAGGTGAAATGCCAGAGGAAGAAAGGAAGGAAGTCTGTGTCCCCTGAAGTTGGAGCTGTAGATAATGACAAAAGGTGATATTGCAGGCAGTGGTTTGTAAGTGTGGTGGCTTTGTCTGGCTGCTCTGTGACCGTGGTGTGTCATTTTTCAGAGACTTCCAAAAAAATGGTGGGGCAACAGGGTAGGTTTTTCTCCTGAATGCCAGAGCACACACCAAAACTCCTGACATCTCTCTGTTGCCAAAGTGAGTTCCTTGTTCTCTGTGCCCACAATCCTGGCTCTAGCCCTGAGACCCCCCTGGAATGGAAGAGCTGAGCACACTGTGCTGGCTCAGCTGGGTGCCTTGGAGGTGAAGCCCATCTTTGTGACTGCCTGGGCAGTGAACAAGGCACTTTTCCATTCAGTCAGTGCCTGCTTTGTCTATCTTTGTTGATCACCTCAGTCCTAGACACTGCTTTCTTCCAGAGAGAGCAGAGAACTCTTCCAGAGCTCCCACTAATGGCTTGTCAAGGCAGGTCCTGACACCCATCTAGCATTCCAGAGAGGCATGTGTGGAGAAGTAATGTGCCCCAGAGGCATGAGCCTCCCCTGGAAGTCCTGCTGACACCAGAGATGGGATGAAGGGCACCAGAACAGACTTACTCTGTAGGTCAGGAACTACGGAGATGGAGTGATGGTCACAAAGGTCTGCCTGGAGGAAATGGGTGGTGACAACAGGGACAGGTCTGTGTCTCCAAAACCTGTTGCAAAGATCAGGAGCAAAGTATTCTTCGTCAGAACTCTGTAGTGATAAAACAAGCATGTGTTGGTTCTAAAATCCCAACATTCCCTTGTTTGTTCTCCTCAGCAGTATCCTGTCATGGGAGTTTGTAAGTTTGTACCGCTGCCAAGGCCCAAGGGAGAACTAAGAGATTATGGGGAACGGAAGCTGCTCCATCCAGAAAGAGAGGGGGTTGAGCTCCCTGCAAACTGTGCATGTGCACAACTTTGCACTCAACACAGGGCTAAAAATCCAACCTGGGCCATGCCGTTTCCAGGCTATATCCCAAAAGCTCTGTCCTGAAAAAGAGGTGCTGATTGCCCTGTAAATCAAAGGTACTCTGAGGCAGCTCATTTTGGAAGCCAAGGATGGCCTCAGCTCCCAGGCTGCCCTGTGCTGAAATCAAGGGAACACATCAGGCTGGGAATATCCATGGTGAAATCCCCACATGCCTTGAGCAGCTGACAGGCACACAGCCCTGTGAGCCTGGAGCTGCTGGAGCTGTGCTCCAGCTTCAGCACCAGGGCTTGGCTGCTGCTCTGAACCCAGGGCAGAAAGGACACGTGGAGTCCACTTGGGATGTGAGCTGTGGGATTCTTCTCCTTTTCATTTGTGTTTCAAGTTCTATTAAATAAATCAGTAGTGAAACCAGGCAATCACCTGATGTTAATGATGGCTTGTCACATTTCTAGCTGTGCTGATCTGATCAGATTTGCCTCTGGCCTTGGCAGTTAAATGCACCTACACTCCATTATTACCACACATGTTTTTTCCTGAGTTGGGCATGACGACAGTATTTCAACTTCAAAATAAACTTCACAATATCAATTGCTTTTTTATGGTGGAAAATAAGGTGTTTGTAAGGATTTTAACCAGGAGATGTCATGACCAGATAGGTGTGTAGGCCAGGAGAAGAGGCTGGACTAATAAGCCAGGTTTGAAAATAATTTTTATAACCTGTGATGCTGCACTTTTATCCATCCACGCTCCAGGAGATTGACCCCAGTAATATTTTCATTTTCATCAAGGAAGTAATACTTTTCCCCCTTCTTCTGGGCTTCATGAGAGGCTTAGGAGATGTTTGCCTTCCTCAGAGCCAAGATGCTTGACTTCTTCAAACTCAGGTGAGCACCTCTCGGCTGTTGACATTTGTATCTGATGCAGGTGAAATTCTCTTGCTATTCAAAGTATATTTTAAGCAGAGAGTTTGATCAAGAAGAGAGAGTACGTGTCTGCACTGGCCATTTGATCTTCGTTCCTATATGTCATCCATATGCACATGCTGACTCCTGGGCATTTTCCTTTCCAGGGTGACACAGTAGCTGCTGCCCTTGGATTGGAGGTCAGGTGCCAAGGGCCTGTAAGAAGGAGAATTATTCTGGGTTGGTGCCAGTGCTCTCCATAGACTGGAAATACAATCACTCTAGAAGTACTGCAAAAGCTTAGATTCTTTGTGAGAGGGCGCAGATTTTTCCTGTTGCATGAGTTAAGGGTCAGTTATGAAAACCTTGCTGTTCTTTCCTTTTGCAAGCTGTGAGTGTGCTCAGGACTGCATTATTCTTGGGCTAGATTTGAAGTAGTTTAGCACTGACCATAAGAACATATTCTGAGCTTTAATTCGCTTGGCACTTAGTTTAGAAGTTGACCTGATATTGTTGTATTAAGAAATCTGTTGCCTTCCCTCGAAGTATCCATCATGTTCCTGAAATGGGTGTTGACTAGTCTGTACCAAGTTTTCCCTTTATTTTTTTAGTCTGTGACTTCTGGCCCACTGGATGGAATAATTTTTGCACAATGCAAACTAACTGATGACTAATAATAATAAGACCCAAGACTTGAAGCTGCTTTTGAAATTCCACTTCTTGAAAATAGATGTTAAAAAAACCCCTCCATTTCTCTTCTCTGTATAAATCACTGTGTAAATCTCTGTGCCTTATCTAATACAGATATTTCCTACTGCTTCTGCATTGCAACATCATATTTTAATGATTTTTAAGTGCAAATGGGGGTAACCAACAGATGACAACTATAAACTACTACAAGTAAGCAGAGAGAGAACGGATAGCTTAAGGTTTGTTTTATTTAAGGAGGTGATCCAACTGATGTTGATCTGTTTTGGTTCAGGCCTAAAAGCTATTAAAGTTGTCCAGAAATCAAGTGGATATAGAAAAAAATTTTACTTGCGTGTAAGTCAGTGGTCCCCAAAATATATTTTAGTAGGAATCTTTCTGAATAAAACATCTGGTTTTTTTCCCTAACGTGGAGATAACAACATTAAGAAGTGATGTACTTGTCTAAGAAAAAGTGAGAGAACTTTGGACTTTTTCACCAATTTTACACTGCACAGAGCCTTTTTAAGGGGGAAAAGCCGCAAAGGAACTGGGCTTTGCAAGGCATCTCATTTGGTCGGAAAGCCAGCTTTCTAGCTAACCCAGTTTGAAAAACCATGTTCCACCTGTAGGTTAAATGCACATACACAAATGAAGCTAGAAAATGAAGTGGTTTTCACTGAGCCCTGATTTTGTGACAGCAGCCTAGCACACTGAGTGCCTGGTCAAACCCCACCAGCTGTGAAGCAGGGCAGAGTGTTGGCATCTCTGTTGTTTAAAATGTCAGGACTCTTTCCACATGGAAAAGGTGGTGCATTATGCTGTCAATGTTGATTTTGCAGCTAGACAATAAGTGGTACCTTGTGTGACAGACACGCTGATGAATATATTCAGGGGGCCGTTTATCATCTAAAATGTCTCTGTTGAGAAATATCCTCTGGCTGTCAGTCTGGAGGGACCAGGGTTCCTGTCAGAGCCTTTGTAAGCACAGGGCTGGTTTTGGTCTGATTCTGCACAGTCTTCTTTGAACTGCTCCGTTGTTCTTACAGCACACAGCTGGTGAGGACGTGCTTGAGGGAGGGAGGAATTTTTGCTCCCTGCAAATCATATCCTAGTCACAACAATCATCAGTTACACTCCTTGTAACTGGGCCATGAAGACAGGCTGAGTTTGTCACTTTGAAGAGTCTGAGCAGAGAAGTGCATTGAAAGCACAGGTAGTTGTTTCCTTTGAATCTTCAATTGTGACTGCACACTGGACTGTTTGGAGGACTGCATTTCAAGCTGGTTTAGAGAGAAAGCTGGTTTTCCAACAGAAAAAAAAAAGCATTCTTCTTTCCATCAACTTGCAAAAGCATTCTTCTTTCCGTCAACTTCCTTGATTCTGCAGTTCAGGTATTCTTTTTCAGATACAGTATTGCAGTTTATCCTGGGACTGCAGCATGGGCATCAAACCCAAGCATCTTCAGCTGGAACAAAGTAAAACTGGCTTCAGAAATATCCTAGCCTATAGGATCTTCTGAAGCTCATCTCCCTAGCCAGGCTGCCTCTTTCATTCCCTGTCACCTGCCTCTGTGCACAATGCCACAAACTGATAAATGAACTTCGAACTCCATAGACCCCTCCCCTGCAGCAGAATGGGGGCACATGGAGCCCACACCATGTGCTGATAGAAAGCATCTCTGCCATCCCTGATCAACTTCAGGAGAGCAAATGAAAGCTTCTCTTTCAACTATTATCTTTCACAAAGTACTTTGCCAAAACTGCAAAAGTCAAAGAAAGGAAAAAAATCCAGCTAATCTAAATTGAAGCAAACCTCCGGTCAAGGAGCTTGCCAGGCTGGTGAACAGGTTACACAAATTACTGACGTGTGTTTACCCTTCTGCCTCCTCCCCTCAGTCATTTGATTTCACAAGTTTTGCTGGGAAGATTGTAGATTAAATAGATGAGCTTTGCCCAAACCAGTAGCAAAAAGTGCCAGAGAGCCTAAAGTGAAAAACAGGAAGCTTCTACACCACAGGAATCCTGAATGTTCAGTTTAAAGAGGATTCACTGATTGGAAAATGCTAAATATTGACTTGGGGGCAATAAGAATGATGAATGTTCAGAAAGGAGGATATGACATCCATTTAAAGAAGGAACACAAAGAAAAGAGGAGAAGTAGTCCAGCTAAAAATCTTATTTTGCATTTTGGGGGGGGAAGATCTAAAATTATATAACTATGCAAAAACCCTAGGAAAAGTGTTTAAGGCTTCACAAGCTAAGGAACTCCACTGAATCCTGATTTTAATATGGCCTCTAAAGCTTGAAAAGGAATGTTAAAGTCTTCCCAAAAGGTCAGAAAATGTCCATTTACTTTCTTCTGAATATTAAACAGACTCTCCAGACATGGGAATAGACTTCAAGTACCTGTCACAGTCTCGGTCTTTGCTGCCTCCTCCCTTTCATCCCTCAGGCTGAGCTGAGGGCTGGAGTTTGTGGTGGGCAGCCCTGAGCTCTTCACCAGCCCCACTCAGTGCCCACCTGGCTGCTCAGCAGGAGGCTGGCTGTGCCTCAGGATGTGGGCTCTGGTTTCCAGGAACAAAGGCTCCTACTCGGTTCTTGCACTGGAGGCAAGGATCTGGCATTGCACTGACCATGAGCAGCACCTTGT
The DNA here is from genome assembly GCF_009819885.2 of Catharus ustulatus. NCBI lineage: Eukaryota > Metazoa > Chordata > Aves > Passeriformes > Turdidae > Catharus > Catharus ustulatus. Next base: position 39,918,147 of record NC_046221.1, on the reverse strand, counting down.
CCCCTTCCTGTGGCCAAGAACGTTTGCATTTGGCCAGCTTGGGCAAGAGGACCGAAATGGGCAGGAGTAGCCGGAGCAGCAGGAGGGTTGGGAAAGGAGTGACTGCCACACTTCATTGTTCCCTGGGTTTTAGAAACCTTCCAGAGTCAGGTTGAAGGCTGGAACACACAACTATGCCTAGGTCTCCAGCTCTTTGATCTCGGAATCATTAAGGTTGCAAAAGGCCTCTAAGACCATCAAGTTCAGCTGTTAACCCTGCACCATCATTAAACCATATCCCAAAATGCCTTATCAGCATGTCCTTTGGTCACAAGAATGGTGCTTCTACTCCTTTCCTGGGTAGCTTGTTCCAGTGCCTGGCCACCCCTTCAGTGAAGAAATTTTCCCTAATGTCCCATTCAAACCTCCCCTAGTACAACTCAAAGCCATCTCCCATTGTCCTGTTGCTTGATAGCTGGGAGAAGAGAGTGACATAGAATCACAGAATCCTGAGGTTGGAAAAGGCCTCCGAGATCATCGAGTCCAACAGAGGAGCCCACCTGGAGCCCAAACTCGAGATTCTGCATGACCTGACACCCCTGGCCCCATTCCATCACTGCACCTAAGAGACAGAGACAATCTGGAGTTCCTGCCCCAGATCCTGGTGTGTTCAGCCCCATGGGACCATACAGGAATACTGTTCATCAATTCCCCCTTCAACAGACCAAGAAACTGCCACCAAGACACAAATGCATTCCCCAAATTGTAGGGGAGACCAAACAGGCCTAGCACGAATAGGAGACCTCTGCAGCCTGAACAGCAGCCCTGTGAGCCTCCCTGGCCCCCGTGGCCAGTTGTGGGACTGTTCCTATCCAGGGCACAGATCCCAAAACTGTTGTCAGCTCCAGCCACACGTGATGGGAGAGTAAGGCCATCAACTTGCTGGTTGAAAATACTAATTCCTACCTAGCTTATGCCATCACAGGGCACCTTTCCACCTATTCCTGGTATGCAGAACCAATGATCCATTTTCATCTTGCCTCTACTCTGACTTCCAGCATTAAGAGAGACAATGCTGTCTTTCTGTACATAGAAAAGTCACTCCTTTATTTCACATACTGCCATTTTTTTGGTTTGGTCTTTGTTGATTTTCATCTCTAACTTAATTCTGCTTTGCTATAAAATATGATGTGTTGTTTAACTTTCACTTATTCTATTTGCTTTCCTTGGTAAAGATAACACAGTAATTTTTAATTCTTCATAAAAGTCCTGTTGCTGCCCATAATAATAAATTAAATTGTTCATGACATATAATTCACTTTTATGATCATGTGATCATCCACCTTGAAAGAGCAGGACTTATGCAGAATTGAGTAAATTAACTACCTAGGAAAGCAAAGGTCGGACTTAATAATGTCCAACATGCTTGTGTACTTGGACTTTATATCTTAAATCTGTAACACAGGAAGTTCTTGTTCTTTCTCACCTTTCTGTAGGATAGAACAGCACCTGTTACAAACAGACTGTGTGCCAGTGTCTAGAGAATCTGCAAATCATGACCATCATCTTCCCCAGTGTGCCATGGAAGCAGATGGCCTTCCAAGTCAGCAATAAACCACAGTCCTCAGTGCTCTGATGGGGGACTCAGCCCAAAGAAATTGTGGCTGCCCCACCCTTGGAGGTGTTCAAGGCCAGGTGGGATGGGGCTCTGAGCAACCTGGTCTAGTGAAAGGTGTCCCTGCCTGCAGCAAGGGGGTTGGGTCTTTGAGGACCCTCTCAACCCAGGCCATCCTGTGATTTTATGATGTTGGCAATAGCTCCTGATCATTTAAGGTCAGGATGGCAGAGAGTAATGCAAGTTCCCTGAACTCTGTTACAGAAATTATAATAAATATAACACAAAATCAGAAGCCAGAGAAGCTTTTACTTAATCACACTACTCTAATTAAAATGTCCCATACATGTGGTCAGGAACAGAAACATGCTAATGTGGGTACAGTGTAGAGAAGGTTTTTATAGTTTAGCATCCTCTCATTTTTTCCTCATAGGATGTTCTGTCTGTTATAATATAAATACCTTCTGTCCTTTCTTACTTGTATTAAGAGAAATTAAGAGAGAAATGGCAAAAAATGTCAAGTATATTTTAAAAACCTTCATCAGTAGCAGGATTTCATCAGTTTGACATCAGTTTAGCAACAGTTTAGCATCAACATTCTGAACTTGTTTAAACTGTACAAAACCAAAAAGTACAGCTTTTGGTTGCATCTTATATGTTTGCATATAAATTCCAAAATGTATCTCAGCTTCATTTCTACCGTATTTCAATGCATGGTAGTGACTGTTTCCTCAGCTGGCAAGGCTATGACAGAGTAACTAAGAGCAAAATTGTAAAAAGTTTGATTTCTCAAACTCCAATCTGTTGTTTAAAAATCCTGACTTGGAAAGCTTTCCCACTCGTAAGGCGTTTTCCATTTGCAGAGAAATCTGGCTCCACCAAGTGACAATTGCGGTGATTGCTGGTCTGCACCTGCAGCTAAAATAATGAAAATCTGGCAGTAGGTCACACAGCCAGCCAGTGCATCAAATTGCCATTGGACAACTTTCAACTCCAGCAATTTTATGCTAATGTGGACAGAGAGCATTGTCACTGATACTCTTGGTCTTTGTTGCACTGCACGTGCCACCAGCATCCAGGTTTCTGTGTGCATCCATAATGGATAGTTTAAAGACATAGGTTCCATGGAGGAGTTCAGAAAAAGTGAAGTGTAAATATACATTTTCTTGTCTATGTTTCTCTCTTCACCACATATATATATATACATATACACACACACATATATATATATTAACAGTGCCATGTAATGAGGATATATCTGTGGCATTCCAGCTCTTTTCTGAACTTAGACCAGCATATGCTAAAGTATTAATAATAAATTTTACCTGTAGTAGAAGGAACAACAGTTTCTCATCTATATAATAACCCCTGTGTGTATTTTCTTATTTTGAACTTCCTCCATAAATAGATGAGAAGGTTTATTCATTTTTTACTTACCTATTTGCACTAAATTGGTGAATAACCGAAAGTAGTAAAAGTCTTGACATGCTTTCATTGCCACTTTTTATGGTATCATCATTTTAAAGGGAGATTTTTACATCTGCTACAAAGATCCAGCAGAAATGTTGTATTTCCAGTTATAATCTGAAAAATTTGATCATGGGAGCGACAAAACCAACAAATGAACATTGGACAGGACATTCTGGATCCAGCTGGGAAAAGAAACCTTCTGACTTAAAAGCACTACATGCAGTCCATGGTGGTGCTGTATGTGGACCTCTACACCATGTGTCACACAACAGAGTGCAGCTTGAGTTCCAAACTCCAACGAGCAGTGTCTGGAATGCTGCTAGAACCACAGCTCTGATTCCCTTTATTTAATGCAACTGTATGATGTAACTCTCTCCCTCATGGCTTAGTAGAGTGAGATCAAACCTGACTTGAAGTTTTATCTTTAAATTCTCCGACTCTAGTCACTGTAGCAAGTTTTGCCATATGAATAAACTTACCTGCAATTAATTAATATTAATAACTGATACAATACAGCATCATCTTCATAGAGAAAAGCATCAGTTTGCAGTAGAGAATCACTGGAAGTATTGACTGTTTGGGGGGATATGCCCAGCTGTCGGGGTAAAAAACAGTGGAAGGCTTGGGTGGCGTTAGGATGAAGGTAATTGTACAGTATCATAAAACTATTACTGTGTTGGGCACTTGTTCCATTACATCCAGTGGAATCCCACTTTTCCCCAAGCTTGTGGGGCTTTTAGTCTTTGGGAGGAGGCTGGTAGATGTTTGGAGGAGCTAGGAAGAATGAACAGGGGGACAAAAAGGAAAGTGGGGGCAAGAAGAAAAACTGAAATGCTGTTTTGGCTTTCTGTGGCATTAGGAACTAAAGCAAAGGCTTTAATTAACTAATTTGCTCATGATTTTTCATATTGAAGACTAAGAGATTGCCACTCTTTATGGTATCATCAGATACTTCAAAGGGGGATCTTTATGCTGGATTAATGAGTTGTGTTTCCACAGAAATTTACTTGACAGAAGAGAAGTGAATCCCAACTTTTTTGATGTAAATCAAGAATAAGTTTTAAAAAAATATTAATTTACAACATTGTAAAAGCTATGTAGACAAAGCCAGTGATTTTGAGCTGAAGAAAAAAAAAAATACAGAACCTTCTAAGGACTGGGTACACATAAATGACTGTTGTTTCCATTCTCAATGCATAGGAGCCTTCTCTAGTTTGAAATATGTCCCTGCCCACAGCAGAGACTGGGACCAGGTGATCTTTAAAGGTCCCTTGGAACCCAAACCATTCTATGATTCTGTGTTCCTATGTTCTGTGTTAGAATCATTTATTAATCTGTATTTATATTTAAAAATTCTACACGATACACTTATCTTTCTGATTGCAATACAACTTGTTTGCTGCCCTAAAAATGTTGTTATTCATTAAATTCTACCTTTTTTCCTTGGAGGATTTCCATGATGAGCTGCTGAAGATGGTGAAACACTTGGATGTAAAATCCAAGGTTGATAGTAATAGAAATGTGCCTTCTCATTTTATTTGGGGTCTGCCAGCAGTCTGACAATGCTGTTTTCATAATGAAAATGGCTCCAGACAAAAGTAAACAAATCTAAGTAGAAATTAGGCATTGTTTCTACAACATAATTACTGCTTTTCATGTAATTGCGAAGCAATTTTCACTTATTATCATAAAAAGGGTACATTAATGTCGGTAAAGGATGGACCTTTTGGATGAAGATGCCTAGCAGAACAGAAGAATTTGAAGATGGGTTTTCTTATATCTGCAATCTATTTTCATTATTTACTGAGCAGTTCAATAGAGACAACTATTGTTCAATGGTGCAATTAGTATTTATGTAATCAACAGCTGTTACAAAGTAAAAGATTTGGAAAACCTATTTAGAAAAACAGATGTGGCCTGTAGCTAAAATTCCCAAACTGCAGTAGTTTAGAGGAATTCTCCATCAGTAGTACATTTATGTTCCTTTCTGGAGCATGTCTTGAAACAGAGATTATTTGGTAACTATATGTTGGCACATCCAAGTCTTTCTAGAAAGTTCCTAACACACTACTTGTTTTAGTTGCTTATAGGTTCCAAATATGATCAAAATTCCTTTTTTTTTTTTTTCAATGACATGTTTTCATTTGTAAGGGTGTGCAGCAGGTTCTTGTCTGGACAAAATAGTGTCAGAGCTCAGAGATTTTTTTTTTTTTTTTGAGTGAAGAGAAGCCATTTTACAGTATGTTACCAAAAAACTTGTCCACTGGGCATCACTGCTTAAAGGATCACTGAATTCAGGATGCACTGGGTGTGTGTAGCTTGGACCATGAAGAGACAGCAGATTCAATGGGAGACTTGTGTAAATTGGGGGGCAATTGGACTTAAAAGGCTAGAGAAGTACTCTGTAGGAAATACAATCCCAGTATTTTCCCGAGATATATCCAGGATGAAGCAACTGGAAGGACAGATTGAATGATCTCAAGAGTGTCAGTGTAAATGTTTATTTAATCTTAATTGAAAGTTGCCTCTGTGGCATACAGCTGGGAGTTCCTGTCTGGCACCTTCACACACACAGATCCTTGTTGGTCTGAATCATCCTAAGTGTGTAATGATCCATCATACCTTAAGTTTTTAAATAGGAGGAACTTCTGAGCCACTTTCTGGTGTTGCCAAAAGTCAAAACTTCATCATTGCAGAACAGTGAATGCACATAATTGTTCCAGAAAGTGAAGACCCAAGTAGTTCCAAAAGGCATGTGAATTGTGCACTTGCCATCTCTCAGGAGGCAAGCATTGAAAGAAAGCTACTTAGTGAAATTAAGCTGAAAATTAAGTGCATAAGGCTATCTTAAAATGCAGTCTTGGAAGAAGAGGTATTTATATATGAAAAATATATTCTTAATTAAAATCAGTACAGAATGATTGGTAAGGGCAATAGAAAAGAGTTCAAGTAGAAAAAGACTTCCTGAATTGCCAATTGTGTTTCATGGTGTGCTACCTATTGGAAAAGGTTTCCTCATTCAGATGTTATCTCTGTTCCCATATTCCTTTGCAATTTTTAATTATTCTCCAGTTCTTTTACTCCTGCCTGGATCCAAAGTAATTTCTTGGCCTGTCCCAGATGGCAAACCTATTTTGGGCTGTTGTTTCACGGTGATTTCCACAGGCATTTACTGGCTGGCTGCCAGCTCCTGCTCCTGGTCCCTTTCCACAGGAGGTGCTGGGAGCCTTCCAAGGGATGCTGAGCTCCCTGAGCTCTCTCTGCCTGGCACCCCTGGCAGCACATTCCTGACATGGGGCTTCATGTCCCTGGGGAGTGCTGGGGCAGCAGCTCCAGGATTTGTTCCCACTGTGTGAACAGGGGCTGCCTTCAAAGGCAGGAGCTGAATGTGAGGAGCCAGAGGGAAAGCCAGAGTGAAATCCCTGCTGTGCCTTAAATGGAATCCCTTCAAGCACTCCAGTTCAGACACCCTTGTGGGGAAGCCTTGCCAAAGCCTCTGCTGGGTGTGCACCAAGGACCAGCTCTGGAGCAAGGAATCAATTTGGTGTGTAAAAACTTGTTTACTGGATGTGAAGAAATAATTCTGCTCCCACAAATTCCAGTGCTCTGGCTGGGACATTTTCAGCTTTCATTTGTAGCAGTAAAGTGTGTGGGTTTTTTTTAAAAATAGCATAATGATGTCGGCAGGGGCTTCCAGAATGTGTCAGAGCAAGTCTGCCACACCACTGTGCAGCAAAAGGTACTTGAAATGGATGGCAAAAGTATGGGGAAAGAGCTACAGCCTGCATTTGGATTGTGTATATCAGGTTTTTACAGCACTGTTAGTCCCATCCCAGACTTAACTCTGCTGAGCTTGAGGGCAAAACTGAGACATCAACAAGTGTTGTGATGCTTGGGACGTGTGGAAGGGCAGACAGAAGCGAGACTGAAGCTAATGGTAGCAAATGACCCACTGGAGGTTTGGCCAGGAGTAGCTAGCATCTCCCAGGTTTTCCTCTTTGCCCTGTAAATCAAAGGTACTCTGAGGCAGCTCTTTTTGGAAGCCAAGGATGGCTTCAGCTCCCAGGCTGCCCTGTGCTGAAAGCAAGGGAACACATCAGGATGGGAATATCCATGGTGAAATCCCCACATGCCTTGAGCAGCTGACAGGCACACAGCCCTGTGAGCCTGGAACTGCTGGAGCTGTGCTCCAGCTCCAGCACCAGGGCTTGGCTGCTGCTCTGAACCCAGGGCAGAAAGGACACATGGAGTCCACTTGGGATGTGAACTGTGGGATTCTTCTCCTTTTCATTTGTGTTTCAAGTTCTATTAAATAAATCAGTAGTGAAACCAGGCAATCACCTGATGTTAATGATGGCTTGTCACATTTCTAACTGTGCTGATCTGATCAGATTTGCCTCTAGCCTTGGCAGTTAAATGCACCTACACTCCATTATTCCCATGAGTGTGCTTCTTCCTCAACTGGTCATGATGACAGTGTTTTCAGCCTTAGAACATACTAACAATATTCCCCATGTTTTCTTTTTTCACGAGAAAGTAGTAGGTAATGAGGATTTTAACCAGGAGATGTCATGACCAGATAGGTGTGTAGGCCAGGAAAAGAGGCTGGACTAACAAACCAGGTTTCAGAATTGTTTTCACCAGCCAGCAACTGCAGTGCTGCACTTTTAAAGGGCTATTACAGTGCTAGTTTTGCAATTCCCCTGATTTACTGATAAAGAATACTTCTTTTTTTCTTTTTGTGAGCTTCAAAGAGACAAATGATGCTCACAGCAGAGGTGCTCTACCCCTATAATCATCTTGGTGACCCTCCTCTGGATTTCCTCCAACAGGTTGATGTCTTTCCTGAATTCATCCTACTATAAAACTACTGCACTTGCAAAAATTTGTGTTCTTTGTGGGGTAAAGCTCGTCTCTCACTTTACAAAAACGGCAAAGGAAGTGGAAGTGTGGATGTTCAGGAAGCCTGACTTGACCTTGACACAAAGCTGTGATTTGTGACTAGGAGGCTGGGTGCTTGATCAGACCATGGCAGCTATAGGGCAGAGCACCTCCATCATTCAGAATGTTCTCCATTAAATGGTCAGATCATTGTGCTGTGAGAGTTTTTGTGCACCTATGCAGCACAAACAATAGCTTTTGTGACAGAAATACCAATACATTGATATGGGGAACCATTTATCATCTAAAGTGTCCCTGTTCTGAAACACAGCCTGGCTACGAGTCCTAACACATCTGGTCTCCTGTCAGAACTTCTGTAGGTCCAGGGTGATATCAGTCCAATTCTGGACAGATTTTTTCCATGGTCCATGTTTCTTGTGACACACAGCTGGTGTGGACATCATGGGCTGCCTGAAAATCATGTCGTTTTAAAAATAATTTTTTAAATCTGCAGTCAGATGACTGTGCCTTTACCTGCCTTTGAAGTGACTGAGCAGGTCATCAGAAACCACTGGGAATGACATGAGCAATGGCCAAGCACGACAGGCTACCAGGGGGTGAAGAGACAGATCTGTACCTGCCCCTCAGTTCCCCTCATGAAGATGCTGAAAATCACAATAGGTCTCCTCTCAGTCTCCTCTTCTCCAGACTGAACAAACCAAGTGGCCTCAGCCACTCCTCATAAGACCAACTCCCCAGGCTCTTCACCATCTCTGTGCATTCTCTAATAGCTCAATATTTTTTTATGTTGTAATGCCTGAAACTGCACACATGGCTCAAGGTGAGACATACAAGGTTAAGAATATCTACATATCATTATCAGAAGTACATAATTTGGATATGGATCCAGCCAGATTATGATTGAAAAGGAAAAAGTAATTAGGGTTTTCTTGTTTATTTGGGAGGAGGTTAGGGTGGAGAAAGGAGGATTGAAATATGGGAAAGGGCCTAATAGGTGATAATGACGTAAGCACAGCTGTCCATGGGTACCTGCCCTTTATCACTACAGCCTGAAGCAGGACAATTAGCCAAGCCTGTTGTTGGGATCACACCACACGTCTAGCTTGTTTCCAGAGCCAAGAGGCCCAGAGTGCATTCAGTTGCCAGCAAGAGAACACCCAGGATGGACAAAATGAGCCTGCCATCATCACCATGTTGGTATCTGCTCCAGGACCGATGGTATCAACAGCTCTCTGTCAGCCTAACATCACTATTCATGACACAAATGTTGGTTACATCCTTCTTAACAGATTGATTGCCCTGCTTCAAAATGCTGTGTGTATTTTACTGACTCACCTTGAAAAATTTCTTGTTACTCAGCCAAGATGCAATAGAGAGAAAAATGACAGTCTCCAGGCAGGGACTGTAGGATGAAACCTGCAGTTGTCCCTTTGAGGACTCCAGAAATGCTCTGAGAAGCTCATACAGTTTTTATGTTGTTTTCTTTAGATCTTCAGGACTCAAGCTAATCTAAATTACTCCAAACCCCAGGCTAAGGAACTTACCAGACTATATGGTGAACAAGTTTCAGAAATTACTTCTTCATATTTACCCTCTGATTTCACCAGGTTTGCTAGATTAAATAGAGAATTTTTTTCCCATGTCATTTTTTTGTATCTCTCTAGTACTTTTTAGTGGTAGACAGTTATGAAAATTCAGAGTCCTACACAACAAAGATCTTGAATATCAGCTGAGCACTTAGGTCTGACCGCACATTGTGTGCTTAGTACATGTTCATTTCTGCATCCTGTGTCAGGTATTCTCCTCACAGCACTGCATTTCCAGAACTGATCTTGCTCATTGCCCTGCTTCCTTGCTTGTCCCAAAGTGAGCACTGAAGGGGGAGGGTAGGGATATTGGTTCTGTCTCAAATATATGGTTTGTAAATGGGAATCATGGGTCTTAAGCTAAACTGTCTGCAAAAAGGAAATAACATAATTCTGCCTTCCTAGATCACTGATGATATAGAAATAGCACAGTAATAAGAGTCATATTTACACCTTTTAGAGCAGTGGAGGACAGCCTGATCTCTTCCATACCTGTCACATTGAATGTCACCCTTTGTATACAACACTGTTGGCAATTGCCTGAGTCAGCTTTGCTTGTTTGAATGAATGCCTCTGGATGGTGGATTTAATGCAGTTCATTTTATCAAGCCTTCCTAGGCTTTCTGACAGGGTAATTAATAGTAACACACACACAGCATTGGTAGGTTTTGTGTTCCTCTTATTGTGAAACACTTGTAATGATGAAACATTTTCACCTGAAGTCTTGAGGACTGAGTCTATAGGGAGTTAATAAAATTAATTGAACTGAATGAAAAGAATCCCAGGGAGGGCAAGACCTTTCCTTCTGGCAAGCACAGGTATTTTGCAAGTGGGAGTGCTGTTCTGACAGAGAAACAGAAGCAATGGAGTAAAAAACCTGCTGGTTTCAAGACAAAGAACAGCATGGTCCTCATTCTCCATTTGCTTTTTAACAGAAGTGTCTTGAACCCCTCCAATTCTGCCTTCTCAGTATCCTCCTGGCATGTAGGACATGGACTTGAGCCATGTGGAACAGAAAGCTTTCTCCTGCTCTGCTACACTTGATGTTTTCTTCCACAGGTCAACTAATATAAATTCCACTGATATTTTCACAGTGATTTCTTTGGCTGTTGCATTAATGGATATGAATTAACACTGAGGAAGAAATGCTTATGAGTCGTAGGTTCAGGATGTACTTCTCATTGCAGTAATTGATGTGTGAGAGTGCTGGCAGGATAAACTCTACAGTTCAGTCCAAGAACGAGTTTATTATTCTACCATTCAGGAGCCTGGATAAATTGTGGTCACAGGTTTTACCTCAGGAAAAGATTAGCCTCCTTAAGAGATGCATCCTCATGCTTGGTGTGAGACATAACACAGGGAGATGGTGGAAGGCAAAAATATGACAGGTTGAGTGTTGATGGGAATTGAGTGTGTGGCAGCCCAGAGCCATTCTCTGATTTCTACTAGTGTCCAGAAAAGGACAGCAAAATTAATTCTCTGAAAACACCAGGAATATGAAAGAAGCATCATGAATAAATGAAGAAGGACAAAGAAACACACAGGAACTATTTTTTTAATGCCAGTTTGTTAAGATGCCTGTAATTCTGCTTTCGTTCTCTCTCACTGGTTTTATGTACCTCCATCGATTTTACCCTTCCCTCTCATCAGTGAGTTTTGATTATTGGTGTTTTCTAGAGGAACTGTAATCTCAAGAGTGTTGGTTAAGATGCCTCAGGTTAAAGAAGAGTTTCTGTTCCCCTTACAAAGGCAAAAGACAAGCTCAGTGCTTACTCAACAGAAAGGGCTGCATGTGGGACGGAGAAAAAAAGGGAGAAAGCAGATGAATGCCCACATTGTGGAAGTGCATCGTTTCAAGATTACATGGAGTCACAGCTAATTATTATCAACATGCTCAACACTTTTTGCACCCCATGCTATATTCTCATGATCAAACATGAAATACGCTCTTTAGCAGCAAAGAATAAGGTCTGGAAAAATATACACAACTATTCTAAGACTGCTGGACTGAAAAGATGAAGATATGAGTTTCTGAGGAGGAAGAGAATGAGAATAGGAAAAGAGATTAACAAGCAATTTTAATACTTTAGGCCACTTAGTAATTTTTTTTAATATATGTTCTTTCTTGATAAGGATAATGAGGGTTGTTTACATTACTCAGGGGTGCCACACAGAAGGGCTGCCAGGAAGGCTTAGAAAAAAGACAGCTTCGTGGATGAACTACAGCTCCAAAGGTTCAAACTATGAGCTGCAGGGTATGCCAAGAGGCATGTGATCTTGTGCAGCTATGTAGTGGTTTTCAGGGATGTGTGGCATGCAAGTGGTGGTCTGAAGAGGTCTTTGGAGTCTGAAGAGGGATTTGGATGCTTTTGAACCATGTCTTAATATTATTCCTGCACAATTCTGTTGTTTCAGAAACTTCAGAGAAACAGATTACCTTTGAAGAGGCTTAAAACCAAACTGTCAGGTGTATTTTCTTTTTTTCATAATTTACCCCAGCCCTCTAAGTGTTGTACATATTCCACAGATAAGGAGGGAGGCTAGGGGATAATTCAGCAATCTTCATGCACAATAACAGCCTCAGCAGTAAGGCTTACTTTTCTCTGAGGGATTTATGATTTCCTAGAGAAGGGTCAACTGAATAAAGAAATACAAGAAAGTGATGATGTGGGAAAACTTAGCTGTGTATCCCTCAACCAGTGTCTTCTAGTTTGATCTCACTTTGTTGTTAATTTTTATATTTATATTTGGCATCTTTCTGAAGTACTTCTCATCACAATGGAAGCACAAATCATGTTAATTAATGAGAGTGGCAGCCAAAAAAAAAAAAAAGGAGCTAGCACTTCTTTGCCATAGTCAAGAGCTCTTGAAAAACTTGTCCTTGATGTTGTTTTGGCTGAACAAAAATTAGATGCATAATCACTATTAGGCTTGATTGACTGCATAATTCTTTCTATTACGTTGATGAAAAGCACATGGCAGGAATTCTTAGCCTTGTACAACTTTATTGCCACATACACATGTTGCTAAATAGCTGAGCATCTCCTTGACTTGGACATTTATCACTGAGGATGCTGAAATGTCTGAGGTAGTCCACAATAGTTTTGGTATGATGGAGAAAAAAATCCTTCTGTTGATGTAAAGTCCCTGTCAGGCACAGGAATAGGGTATGATATTGTGAATCAGCACAGTACAGATGGAGAACCTGTGAGCTCCAAACCTTTGGTGTCCTTCTTATACTCACCTGAAATCATTCAAGGAGGCTGAATTTGAGTAAGTTGACCTTAGACAACAGCTCACACTGTTCGCTGTGGGGTGCTGTCCCCCTGGCCACACAGCAGCAGCAGTTCGAAGAGACCAGGAGGCTTCTCCAGTCACAAGGACACAGCAGTGCAGCCTGTAGATATTCCCATGCCAGAAAGGAAGGGTGCAACTAGCAAAGTTCTCAGCCTTGTGTGTCATTAAATTCATAACCTATCTGTCCTTCAGTGGTTGCTCCTCAAATGTTTTTCTTGTGGGCTGAGATATGACAGTGAAAGAGAAATAGAAATTTAAAACCAGGGTTTATTCAGTTCCTTCTCCATCTTTAGATGAGAGATGATGAAAATGTCACCATCATGGCTCACTCACCACCAGTAGCAAAGTGATGCAAGTGGCTTAGCAGGAACACACAGGGTGTCTGAAGGACAGGCTTTCCTATGCACTTACTGCTCATCTCAAAGCTAAATCAGGGTTATATGTAAACAAGGAAGAAAATTAACTGGGTTTCCCCACAGCTAAAGATCAATGTAGTTTGAAGATTTTAAATGCAAGACTGGTCCTGAAAATGCACTTACAACCTTTCTCTAAAAGCCTGCCACCATTCAGAGCTGCTGCCTTGGCAGGAGTTAAATGAAGCAGAACTGGGTTCTTGCCCTCCCACCTGAACAGGTAATCCTTGAGACCTCTGGGGCAGCAGCCTGGTGTTGAGTCAATAGGTAGAGGAACCAAAATACTTCAAATGGTTGGCAGCTTAAATAGCATGAAAGCCGTGGCTGACACGGCTGTGTCTATGGCATTACTGAGCTGCCAGCCCAATGCTGTTCAGTGCTTGGTAGCCATTTTTCTGGTCTTATGGCAAATCGCCCCTTGATTCTTTTCCCCTCCTTGATCACTGTGTCTTTAATAAAATGCTGTTGATTGCTACTGGCACAAATCTGTGCTACCCAGGCACAAATCTGGCTCTCAGTGCAAATTCAGGTTGTCTTTGTGGACAATTCTTGAGGGTATCATGGGGTGGTGGGGTGGGAGAGGCTGCAAGGGAAACTTTCATTAAGGAGGGGAGGGGTAGAGGATCACCAACAAGCAAGGAAGTGCCCGTGGCAACAGCCCTGAGTCAGACAACCTGGAATGAAGCTGACAGCCAGAAAAGGCAGGCAGGACACAGCAGCATGTGGGAGAGTCTGAAGCTGGCTGCAGACCTGCCAGAGGGGAGGAAGGTCTCAGGAAAGGAGGGGATATGCATGGCTGGAGGTGCTAGAAGGTCAGAGCAGGGGCCTCTGCTCTTTGACCAGCAAGTGGCAGAGCAGGAGCAAAGTGAGCTGTGGAAGGCATGATGCGAACCTTGATGTTACCTCATCTGGCAAGGACAGGAGGTATTGCTGGAGGTGGGACTTGAGAAGAGGCACAGCAGAACTGGGTTCTTTTCTCTCAGCTGAGGTCCAACCACAGCAGACTCCAGCAGAATCCTCTTTGGCATATAAACACATTAAGAGCCGCTATTCATGGGAGCAGTGCAAACAACCCAAGGGGCTGGCTTGCAGCTCCCATCAGTCACACATTAAACTCTATTTATACCTTCCTACACAACCAAATGAGCTGTGATTAACAAACACAGACCATTTTAAGCATCACAGACTAGGCTTGATGGCAATTGAAAAAAGGGGATGGAGAGGAACAAAAATGTTCTCCTCTTCTCTGTCTTTGTTTTGTTCTCAGTTTTGCTGGCAGTCTCCATGTCCTGCCTCCCAGAGGTGATTTAAAGGTTATTTGATTATATGAGGACTGTTTTGTCTTACAGGACAAAACATCATCCCCGGGAAACTTAGGAGATGCTCCTGCTGCAAGGCCATGCCTGCATGCCTGCAGATGATGGTCCCCATCAAGCCCCAGGAGCTGGAACCGTGTTTGTGTGTGCATGTGCACGCATGAGTGTTTGTATTTGTGTGTGTGTGTGTGTGTGTCTCTGTGTGTGTCTGTGCGTGTGCACAAGCACTCAGTGGCTGGCCAGGTGGAATCTCTGTGTTTAAACATGAGAAAGCTAACTTGTGAGGCCTCCTGGGTTTGGGAAGGAAAAAAAATCAGGAAAAGCTGATTCCTAATACACAAATTTAAAAAAAAAAACAAAATCGGTAAGTGAAAAGGATGAAAGTTAAAGGTGTCTGGTATTATTATTTCCAGGCCCCAGAAGAAGCATAGAGGCTGGTGTTGAGTCCTGTTCTGTAAAGGGCTGCTTGCTCTTAAGGCTCATTCCCTCATCTTTCTCCCACCAGAAGAAACAGTAGCTGAGATGGGAGATGTGAGGCAGGAACCATGGGCAAAGGCAGAGACCCTACAGGGACATCACTTTGATGCTCCAGCTCTAATGCTGCGACACAACTCCTCTCCCCTCACCAAATGCCCACCACCAAGAGGAGCTCAGTACAGTACACTACATTGCATCACAATTATTCTCAGCAGCCATTTAGGGTTCTTCCCATCCCCTAATTCCCTCCTGCTGCCTTGCTGTGCTCTGGGGCCAGTGCCTGTTTGTGGGGCTGGTGCTGTGCCCAGCTCTGATGCAGACGTTGCAGTGAGAAATGGCTGTGCATTGCTGAGCAGCTGGAAGCAGTTATTAACTGAATTTGGCATCCAGATGCATGTAGCTGAACTACAAATGCATCTGGGTGGCTGGAATTGTTCTTAATTATATTTTTGTTTTATTGTTTTCATTTTGAGCTGTGCTCCACCACTACTCTCTGTATATCTCTGTGCTGTACATTTTCTTTGCTCCCAGCCCAGCGTAATTGCTCCTTGTCGTGCTGTGTTTGCCATTTTAATTTTTTATCATCTCAGATACTTTCTTTTCTTTCCCCCTTTTGATTATTTGGTTATGTCATTCCCATTTGCCCTGACATTTCAATAAATTCACTTCTACATTATCTTTGTCCCTAGAGCAGCAGTTTATCCCTCTCTTCCTCATGTCTCTGTCTCAAAGCTGGATATGAACTGTTTATTTTTTCCTAACAGCTTCCCTTTTGGGCTGATCAGTAACCAGCAGCAGAGAGCAGCGTGCTGGGCTGCAATCCTGGAGCCAGAGTGCCCCCTTCCAGAAATACCGAGGAATAACACAGCTCCCTTTAGGGGAAGAAGCACAGCCAGGCAGGACTCTGCAGCTCAGGGTCTAGCCACAGGTTAATATCCAGGTATAATATCCAGATGAGACTAACTAAAAAGATGCTGCTGCAAATGATGTGTAAAGAAGAGAATTTTCCTAGATTGCCCTTTATCCACTGGATTTTTCACTTCCCTCTCTCCTTCAGGCGCTTCTTTTTGTCTCTTTCAAGCTTGCTTTTTGATCCTTCCACCTAAGAACTCAGAGGAAGGGTCTGCAGACACTTTTAAAAAATTTCACTCTGTAGTTAAAGACTGCTCTGTCCAGTCCAGTCACTTATGAAGGGAACAACCCCTCTTGCAGCATCACTGGAGAAAAAGAGGCTCAGTGGGGAACCTTATCACCTGAAAGTGATGGAAATTAGTCTTTTCTCCCAAGAACAAGAGAAAGTGGCCTCAAGTTGCACCAGAGGAGCTTTAGATTGGATATAAGGAAAAATTCCTTTACTGAAAGTGTGATCTGGCAATGGAACAGGAAGCCCAGGAAGTGATGGAATCAGCATCCAAGATATGAAAACTGTAGATATGGCACTTGGGGACATGGTTTAGTGGTGGACCTGGCAGAGTTAATGGCAGTTCAGTGGCTGAACCTGAAAACCTTAAAGGCCTTTTCCAACCTTAATGATTCTGTGATTCTTATACTTTTTGGATCAGCAGAGTGGCATGAATGAAAGGGTTCAGGGGCCTGGACTTTGGCAACAGTGGAGCAAAATCTGGCAACTCAGTTTAAAGGGATTGATGAAGATGGGTTTTGAGGGAGCTGTTGGCCTTTGTGCAGAAGTGGGGTGGCACTGCATTGCATCCCAGTGTTTCTGGGGGAGACAGGGTGGATACTGCTGGGTGGAGAGGTGAGCGGAACAGAGGAAGATGATATTTTATTAACCTGCCTTTTGGGGGTCTGAATAGTGCTTGCCTTGTCACCACTCCTTAAGGGAAAGTCCTCACAAATAGTTTGTTTTCTTTAGCAAGAAAATCACTAAGACTTTGAACTGTGGTTTGAGCTGTGAGTTCACCCCCACAGTGGCTCTGTGTATTCAGGCCTCTCTGAAGTGCTTGTGTTGAAAACATTTGTCCATTTGAAGCTAGAACACAGAGACTAAGACACACCTTCATTTAAAACTATTCTCTGCATAGAGGAAGCTTTGGTCATACCTGCATCAAGAGGAAATGTGAAGGAAACCTACTGTCCACACTTCATTCCAGGGTGGTATGAACACATATGGTTGATTTGAAACTGTAACACCAGGTAATACTCTTCTTATTGCTATTAAACTTTATTAATATAAGAAACACCATTTCCCTTCAAGGCACTCCTTTCAGACTTCAATAAAGTCTTCTTGTATTAACAAGCCACTGGAGTCTTGCTCTTTCTTTTATCTTTTAAGGCTCTGCAAAGAAGACAAAACCTACCCTGGTAGTAGCTATGTGTTTAAGTTCCAGGGCAGGAAGGTGCCTTGCTAATACATGGCAGCTCCTCAGCACTCTGGGAAAGACATAGGCTCCTGTCAGGGCTGTCCCAGCAGTCAGCTAACGTTTTGGAATGGGAGGCCATGGTATTCTCACATGGTAAGCACTGTGCCATGCAGCCAGGGAACTCAGCAGAGCGAGGGAACACGACATGTCCAAGAGCACACAGTGAGTAAAGGACAGACTGGGGACTAAACCCCAGCTCTTCCTCTCCAGGCCTTCAGTACACCACTTTATCATTTTAAGCCACAGCTGCAGTAGCACCAGGAATGTGACCCACAGCCATGCACTCATTCAGGTTCTTCCACTGCCAGAGAGAGCAGCACCACAGGTTCTGAGGCACTGACACTGCTCCCTCAGGTGGGGATGCACAGTCCAGAGGGATGCACAGTCCCAAAGGATGCACAGTCCTGATTTAGGGATGCACAAACCCAAGGGATGCACAGTCCCAAGGGATGCACAGTCCTGGTTTAGGGATGCACAAACCCAAGGGATGCACAGTCCCAAGGGATGCACAGTCCTGGTTTAGGGATGCACAATCCCAAGGGATGCACAGTCCCAAGGGATGCACACTCCTGACTGAGGGCACCATCCCGTCCCTGAGCCAGTCTCAGCAGTGCTGAGCCTGGGCACGCAGGAATGCACACGTGCTGTGCTGGGAGAGCACTGGCACAGAAATATGGCTGCACCTCAGCAGGACAAGGCTGAAGCTGATTTCCCCTCTGTGGAAACCTTCCCAGCTGCTAGACATCAGGTGACTCATACAGTGAAAGTACTGTGATTGTGTTACTAGGCTGAACCAACTACTGAGCCTGAATTGTGCCAGTTTGTAAGCCAAGAGGCTTACACTGCATCAGGGCTGCATCAAAAGCAGCATGGACAACAGGTAAAGGGGGACATTCTCTCCCTCTGCACTTGTGAGACCCCATCTGGAATATTGCATCCAAGACATGGGCCTGTTAAAGTGAGTCCAGAGGAGGGCCACAAAGGTGGTGAAACAGCTGGAGCACCTCTCCTATGGAGAGAGGCAAAGACATTTAGGAATGGAGAAGAGAAGGCTCTGGGGAGACTTTATAGCAGTTTTCCACTTCCCAGAGGGAGTCTACAAGAGAGTTGGAGAGGGATTTTTTACAAGGTATGTTGTGCTAGGACAAGGGTTCATGGCTTTGAACTGAAAGAAGGCAGGTTTGGATTGGAAGTTAGGAAGAAATTCTTTTCTATGAGGGTGGTGAGGTGCTGGAACAGCATGCTCCACCCTTGGAAGGGGTGGATGCTCCATCTCTAGAAGTGTTCAAGGCCAGGTTGGATGGGGCTTTGAGTAACCTGTTCTAGTGGAAGGTGGCTCTACCCATGCAGTGAGCTGACCTTTACGGTCCCTTCCAACCCAAACCATTCTATGATCCTGTGATCAGTAACTACACCACAGTAAGGGTACATATGCATGTCTGCAGATATGTATGGATAGGCACACAAAGCTGTGTCATGCTTCTGAGGGTCTTACAGTTTTATTTCTCTTAGTTCTAATGAAAAGATAGGACTAAACAAGGAAACTCATGTCACTAAGGCAAACTTAGCTCTGTCATAACTGTTTCTGGCCATTTTAGGGGCTAAGATGGGTGTAGAGGCAAAGCAGCCATGCAGGTTTTGTGCTAAGAGTGTTTGAAGGCCGAGCCACAACTGGAAGTGTGCCACAGACAAGCACAGTGTGGACATCAGAGCCTCCAAGCACTTTGCCCTTCAGGCCCAGAACTATTTTTAAGGATCCTGACCTGGTTACAGACCTGCAGACACCTGGTGGGTGGGAAGGACCAAACACAGGGACCTTCTCCATGATTTGAAGATAATTATTAGCTGTGAATGTAGTCACCAAACTTATTATCCTGGCCCATCCCATGTTTGTCATCTCCTCATCACCTCCAACCCCCCAAACGTGACACACTCATGTCTTGGCTTCAGTGCATTAGGAGGGTTTTCAGAGCCAGATTTGCAGTCTGAGTGTGGATCAGAAGCTGTGGTGCCTGGGGCAGCTAGGGGAGGCTGACACCTACAAAGAAGCAAAGGCTGAGCCCACAGCCTGCTGTTTCATGCCAAGGAATTTTGGCTGCAGGTGTAAGTTAATTCCTGGTATTGCTGGCAGGCAATCCTCCCAGCTATTCACAGCAGTGCTTTAATTCAGCCCACCTATGCTCAAGTGAGGATCCTGTGCAAGAACAGCCCTGTGCAGGAGCTTGTATGGGTTGAGCTACCAAGAAAGGCTTTTTTTATGGTGAAGTTAAAAAGTGATGTGTGAAGTTAAAAAATGACATGTCAGTTTGCCTCAAAAATCAGTGGAAGGACCTTTCCATTGGTGAAGCATCTGTATGAAAAGTGGTACTGTAGCGCCCAGGATTATCACAGTATTTGCTGTGTGCAGATATATTAAAAGCAAGCAGCCACTGAGTGATAGCACTGGACTTCCTGATATATTGGCATTGTAGCACAGAGCTTCTGTGAGGCACAGGGAAAATGATTGCAAATAATTACAGAATCATAGAATCAAAGAATCGTTTGTGTTGGAAAAGACCTCCAAGATCATCAAGTCCAGCATGCCAAGCCCACCACTAAACCATGTCCCCAGGTGCCACATCTACATGTTTTTGGAATACTTTCAGAAATCATGATTCCACCACTTCCATGGACAGCCTGAACACCCTTTTAGAGAATATTTTTTTTCCTAGTATCCAATCTAGACCTCCTCTGGCACAACTTGAGACCATTTCTTCTTGTCCTTTCCTTGGGCATTTTTGTTATTTGGGGGTAGAGACTGACCCCATCTGGCTACACCTCGTGTCAGGTATCTGCAGAGAGCAATAAGGTCCCTCTTTGGAGCTTCCTTTTCTCTTGGCTGAATACCTCCAGCTCCCTCAGCTGCCCCTCATCAGATCTGTGCTCCACACCCTTCACCAGCTTTATTGCCATTCTCTGGGCCCACTTCAGCCCCTCACTGTCTTGTAGTAAAAGCCCCAAACCTGAACACAGGATTTGAGGTGTGGCGTCACTAGTGCAGGGGTACAGGGGGACAATCGCTGCCCTGCTCCTGCTGGCCACACTATTGCTGATACAGGCCAGGATGCCATGGGCCTGCTTGGCCACCTGGGCACACTGCTGTCTTGTGTTCAGATGGCTGTCAACCACCCCCCACCTCCCCAGGACATTTTCCACCTGGCAGCTTTCCATGAATCCCACAAATTATGGAAAACATGACTGAATTCTCCTAGTGCAGTGTAAGAACCAGCATTCATTTTGTGATGCATTAAGCTGGCAGTTTTGCTCATGCCCTCATAAAGGCGCTAACAGGACAGATGTTGCCCTGCAGGTGTGTGTGCAGGGGGTCAGCTTGGCCCCGTGTCAAGCTCTCAACAAGGGGGAGCCTGTGCATAGGCACACAGAGGGCAAAGGCACACTGCACAGTAGGAAATAGGGCTGCCAAGCCACACACATGTTAAGCAGCATGAGACAAGGCTGGAGAGGTTCCTGTTGGGCAAGGATAAGAAGGTGAAAAGAAAAAAATCCTTCACGCAGCATTGACTGAGCTCTGCACCACAAGCCAGCCTGAGGGGTCCTAGTTTAGACAGTGGGGAAAGGCAATATTGTTAAATAGCTAAATAATTTTTATTTAAATAATTTTTGGGAAACCAGGTTTAGGTTGCATGTTAGCTTGACCATTCAATCCATGTGTTTTCCCTATCCCAAAGTCTTGTGCAGAAGACAAGTCAGCTATCAGGATATGCACAGGTCTGGGTTGCTTCCTCGGGCTTCTGCATGAGCAGAGGGAAGGGGACCAAAGGATGCTTGAGATTCTCCTCGAGATCCTGCCATAATCTGGGACTACGCAAGAACCAAGGCAGTTTCCAGCCTAGGTCAGACAATCTTCAGCTGTGTGCTGGCGACTGAACCTGCCAAAGTGGCGTACAAGAGGGCATCAGTGTCAGCCTCATTTTACATAGCATTACCAGTGCAGCTAATCCAGAGCTGCCTGTATGGGGCCTGTGGAGCATCACACACGATGGAGAAGTGCTGTTGTACAGCAGCAATCCAGCAGCAATATCTCTCTAGCTGGGCTGCATTTTGAGCTGCAGCTTCTGGGCCAGATGGGCTTGTGCCACATTGTTGTTTTCCTCTGCCTTGTACCGTCTTACAAGTAGTGCTCCATGCTGTTGCAAGGAATAATTTGAATTACAATCTTCTTAAAATAAGGAGGTGGGGGGGGAGCAGATAGAAGGGCCTTTTAAGAAGATAACCCCCCCAACAGGTTTTAAGCATGTAACTTTATATGTAATCCCCTGAGGATCCCCCTCCAGCCAGAGGCAAAGGCAGTCCTGGGGTGCAGCGCAGGGGAGCAAACCCTGCCATGGGAATTCAGGCCAGGCAGGAGAACAGAACAGTTCAGTCACATTGCAGTGCAAGCTGTGCATTCATAGACAATTAGGGTGTGCATTTACAGCAGGCATAAACTGCTCTGTGAAGGAACCTGGTGTGGCAGAGCAGTGTCTGCAGGAGAAACGCTTTTTTTGGTGTGAACGGGCATTTTTGTTCCAAATAACCAGGAATGTGCAGCCTCTCAGCCTCCACTGCTCAGCTCCTCTCTTGCTGGTGATGCATCTGTGTCCTTGACCAACTTTCCTGCCCAGCAAGCACAGCCTCCACAGTGCTTTCCACAAGCCGCCCATTGCAGCTCAGTCAGCTGCCAGGAGCGGCTGCCTCCAGGCTCTCCTTATACCTGGATGTTCTTCCTTCCCACTCCAAACTTCAACTTGAAATAAAAAAAAGTAAATTAAAAGGGGGGAAAAAGGTGGTATTCAGTGATGAAGGGCTCCTGCAGCTGCTCGCTGTACTCATCAAAGAAGGGGAAGTGCCAATTACTTCCTTGTAGGAACTGTTTCTGTAATCCAAGCGCTCTGCGGTGGAGCTGCAAACGCCGATTCCCTCCTGCCCAGCACAGCCCCTGGGTCCTGAGCCAGAACAGGAGGTAGCTGGCTGCCCACACCCTCATCAGTTTACACTTTCACACAGAACACTCATACCTCTGTTTTCCTTGTGACATTCACCATTTCCTGGTGCAGCGAGCACAGCCCAGTGCTGTGGGCACACTGGCTCTCAGAGCCCAGCACATTTCCCATGAACAAGCACAGGAGCCTCATGTCCCATTCCCAGAGCATCCTGCCACACTGGGAGGTTGGGAGAGTGAGGGGAACACAATCATGTTTTTGCTGAGAAATGCCTTTCCTGCCCTCACCATTTGCTGTGGTAAGACTCTTGCAGCCAAACAGGGAAGAATTACTTGCAGCAAGAGTTGAAAAGAGCTCTTCCCAAGGACCTCCCAGGTCCTGGAACCTCTGTGCCTTGTGGCACTATTCACAGGGCCTCAGACTTTGTGGCAACAAGGAAAGGCATGTGCAAACATGGTACCAGAAAAAACATGCTAAAAAAAAAAAAAAAGGCTTTTTTGTGCTGTTAATTTTTCCAATGCTGGCAGTTGCAATTTTGTTCAACTTTTTTTGGTGCGTGCCTTTTTTTAAAATACTAGTAGGTACAATATTTCCTGGAGAAGCTTCTCTTATCTCCTAAAAGAGAGCACGTTCTAAAGTAGGAAATCAAGCTGGAAAATAACAGATCTTTGCTCCTCCTGTTTTTTCTCTACCTCTCTTATAACCCAAATACTTGTCCTAACCAAACAGCATCTTTTTTTTCAGTTTCATTCTTTAGTGTTTTATCTTTTCCTCAGTTACAAGTTATATTCTCCATATTAAAGAAGTGTTTAAAATAACTATGATCTATCAAAAAAAAGTCCTGTAACTGTAGTAAATGAAGTGCAGCAGAAAACCCCATCCAAACAGCTGGGAAGACAGAGGAGCAGCAGACAGGGATATGCTGGCTCGCCCTGCTGCTGTGCCCCCGCTCAGCCCCGTGACCTCTCAGCAGCTGATGTTCTCATCCAGAAGAGAATCTCTCCTGCTTTGTTCATCCCAGCGTGCTGTCCTCCCCGCCAGATTTTGTACAGAGAAATACAAAGAACACAGACACACAAGTTTAGCTTGCTGACATAATGCCCATATTTAATCTTTTAAAACAAGAACAAAATCAAGAATAAAATCAAGAATAAAAATTTCATTTAAGTTCATACAGTACATTAATCTTTCAGCAATGACCCAATCTACAGTACTCAAATGCCTGGCATGAAGTCTATTATCTCAGCATTTAACAAGTGTATAACCAGTGACACAGTAAAAGAAGAGCTCACAATACACAGCTAACACAATGAGTTTAGATTTTCTTTGAAGAGTCCAGCTAGGGTTTGTAATACATGGGTCACTTTTGAACCATACTTTTAATCAGTTTTTTGTTCAGTCAATTTGTTTGGGGCTTTTTTTTTTTTTTTCTGTTATGCGAGTTTTTCCATTATGTACAGGAAGATTATTTCAAATGAAATTGCACAAGTTAGAATATCTATCTATAGGCATACATGGTCAATCTAACTAAAAAAATTTAATAAGCAGTAATTACTCAGTCCTGGTTATACATTCCTAAAGGCTTAATAATACAGTTTTAAGAAGAAAAAAAAAAAATAAAACACAACAAAACACAGCTGTAGGGTGGCAATCTGTAAGAAGCCTTCTTCCCTCCTGAAACAACCAAGGGCTGACTGTACTTTCCATGTCTGAAACGGGGTCTACAAAGAAGTCATTTCAGCAACTAAATAATAAAAACCGAGTGACTGTGTCCTCTCTAAAGTCTGAATGGTTCAATGCGTAATTCAGTGAAGCTCTCAAACAAGTAATACTGGCAGGATGCAGACTGTTAACAGAAATTAGGACAATATGCCCTGATAGCACATTTGGGTAGCAAAACTGTATGCAGGAAGGGCCATTACCCGCTGGTTAAAGCAGCTTGAAGCAGGATAGTCCTGCCTGCAGAGGAGGGGAAAGGGTGGGCTCTGCTGCTCCTTAGCCAAGGCTGACTTTTCCCCACCCTTTACCAAGCACTTGCCCACCTGCTCTCAGCCCCTTCCTCCTGTCTGAGGCAGAATCCCCAGTCCAAAGGCCAGGGGAGTGTGGCAGGGTGCAAGCCCTCCCTCTTCCCACCCCAGATCCTGATGCTGAGCAGGAGGCACAGGTTCCTTCTGCTGCAGCCCCACCACAGGCAGCAGGGCTCCTCCCAACCCACCCTGGTGTGGGCAGGAACTCTGCAAGCTGGAGGCTTCCTGGGTCCTGGCCCTGACCACCAGGAGTAGACTCCCTCCCAAGAGCAGCTTTAGCAAACACTAGAGACCCAGAGGGCTACCTCTAAGGCAAGTTAACTGAACAAGGGTGATGGAGCACCTTCTTCCCACATTAGCAAAACATAAATGTAACTAATTAACACAACTGCTTTGACTTCTTTTCGTCTCTCTTTTCTGGTGCCAGGTCCTGCTACAAATGGAAAAAACCCCACAGAGAGCTGCTTTCCTAGATGGAAAAGCAGCAGAATCTTAAGCCTTGTGGATCCGCTTTGTAATTTGCTACTGGCATAAACAACAAGAAAAAGTCCCATTTGTTTGGTTGGTTTTTGTGGTGTTTTTTTAAGGAAAAAATAAAAAAATCCAGACCATCTAATGCACCTTCTCTGCACATCACACACGCCCACATGCACACGCACCAATGGAGAGCTCCAGAAGAACAGGCACGGGAACCACAAAGCCCAAATGGTGAAAAGACGTGGGGAATCTCACATTTGTTTTCAATTCTCATTTAGCAATGAAGCAGCAAAATGATGTATTGCAAGAAATAAACAGTCACAGAACACACATACACCCAAATGCAACCATGGATACGTTTTTCCCATTTTTTTTCTTTTTCTGACAGACTTTGCTGTTCATCTGATAGTTTCTTTCTGGCTGTGCTGAAGTTTTTGAAGAGCATCTGGTGCTTATTTAACCTATATCAGAACACAAGAACCTCCAGTGGCAATGGACAATCCACCTCATTAGTGCCACAACCAACCATATATGCTTGAGATTCTCTACAAAACCCTTTTGGAAGTTGAATCCGACTCTTGCCTCTTTAGTGCCACTCTTGGTTGTTGCTTTTTTTTTTTTTAAATTAACAAACACAGCATATTAATGCAAATTTGATGTTTTCTAAAAAATGCTCAGATAATTAGTTCAGCAATATGCAAAGTGCATCTATTTGGTTCTTTCCATAGATCACCTTCTGTTTTAAGTTTAAATTCCTTCACAGTTTAAAATATTGTGAAGAAATTATATGTATACTTTATGTATAGAACTATTTATATACATACACATATATACACACAACTCTGTACTGTATATAGCCATAAACACTCACTACTTAACTATTTATATTATATACACATGGCATGAACACACGCTCAGTGAAGAGTTGGTGCAGGCTGAAACCATTCCATCGGGTTTAATGGAATAACAACAGTGAAACCATGAGTGAGTTATCAAGAGACACGGACATACATCTATTAGATAAGTGAAAGACCAATTAAATCAGCTCTTCCATTTTCCTACTAGCACAGGATTCTTCCCACCCCATTCCATGCTCCATAAGCACATACACAGCTACTCTGCATTCAGTTTACATGAGAGGACAGTGGTGGTTCTGCTTCCTAAATAAAAGGAGAGTCCATATTTACTGGGGCTCATGGCAGCCTCTTCTGCAGGAGTGCAGCACAGCTGGGCCTGGATGCCTCGGAGGATTCCAAAGGCTGTGCCGCCGTCAGCTGAGAGCACCTGCCAAAGCTTTATTGCATGGTTATGGGACAGCTATCAAACTGCTCACAGTCTGTGAACTCTCTCCAACAAGTGGTACAACTGTATAAATACATATTTTAGCACAAAACAGTTTAACACGAGGCAAGTCCAAGTACAAACGAGACCTAAAGGCCTATGGGTGAACTTTAAAGGCCAGCAGTTCTTCAGAGTGCATGTTGTTTAAGGAACGCAAGTCGGGTAATTTCAAAAGAAGTTTTGTGAAAATAGAGGCTTCATTTGGGTGATTTTTCATAATTAAGGTCCTTAATGCACGGATTAGTGTTTCCTGAAGTGCCTCCACAGAATTGACATTTTCTATTCCGGAGCGATCTAAACAAAAGGGTAGGGTGAGAGGGAGAGAGGGAGAAAGAGAAATTAAAAAACAGGAGGGTAGGGGGGAAAAAAAAATATTGACTGAACAGATGTAGCCTGCAACATAAAACCAGGGCAGTAAGAATCCCTTGCTAAATTAACAAGCACAAGAAAAATCACATACTTATGCCAGAAGTTTTAAATCACACACCAAAAATCTTTTAAAGGTTATTCAGCATTAACTTTTCAAAGTACTAAGTTCATGCCAAACTGGCAGCGTTCAATCACTATTTCTGTGATCCCTAACCCATGTTCCCAAGAGGGACAGATTGAAGCAAATGTTTAAATATGTTGCTGAATCACAACTTTCAACCCAAGGAGAAAGACAGGGCACATGAAAGTAAAAATTTCAAACATTTCTCACAGTTTGATGCAGAACCCTAAATTTAAACTGAAGGTTTGAGGAGGAAATCCTACTCAGGACAAGTGACAATTGTTATCTGCACAATGGGATTCTCAGGGGCAAAGGGAGTACAATTACAATTTCCAAGTGTATTCTGAAGCACTTACAAAACAAAACACCATGCACCCAAAAATTCCCAGCTGAGGAAAAGAAGAATGTCAGCATCAAGACAAATAATATGTTCTCACATGCTGCACTCCCACCACGCCTGAAGCATTTTTTTCAAGAGAGCTGCATTTAAGAACATACCTGGTATCACTAGGTGGAACCTAAGTAAGCAGCTTGAAAGGATGAATTTTTAAGTAAAACATCTCACCTCACAACCATGCACAGTGGCTGTTTTTCCTCCCAAGCTGTAGCTTCTTTTCTTAAACACTATGTAAATTCAGCAGGGCACATACATAGCCGAGTGACTGGCACAAACAGAAATGTGCTTTGATGTGTACATGTACTTAAGCACTCTGCAGAACTGGGACAAGGAATGACAACAGCTTTCTGGAGTAACACTGAGTCAGATCCTCCAGTCAGAGTGGGAATCCCTTCCTTATGCTGTCAGTGTCAATCCAATCAGATTGCCCAGGTGAACAGTCTAGGAAGTCCTCCTGGACTACTCAGCGCAGTTTCCTACTGCTACAGGAAAAATTATTACATAATCCACTCAAGTATGCATCTTGAAGCAGTTACATGTTTTGTTCCTTTAGGAAGATTGTTCCAGAATCTTCTACAATTAGGAGCTCTGATTATTACTAAGCAGTTTTTATTAGCACACATTCCACTCTTCTGTGAAGACTGTCCATTAGGTTTGACAGCTGCTGCTGTCCAAGAGAATATGAGTGAGGAGACATCTCACTGCCTTTATTTATTAAAGGATCTCTCCTGTTTACCCCTCTGCTCTGCAAAAGCTTTGCTCTATTCCGAGCAGGTACAGTGACATTTGCACAGAACATGCCCAAGAGAGTTTCACAAGAGCACTGTACAGTGAGAATAGTACTGCCTTGCCTCTGAAGGTGGAAGAATGCAGGTCAGCCTTTTCTGGCAGCCTCAGGTGAGTTACTGTAACCTCCTCACTTCAATTAGTCCAAGTCTTTCCTCCTCCCTCTCAGTCTACTTCCAGTTGCTCCCAGTGGCCAGTAGATTTTGCTAGTATTATGCCAGTAAGGGAGAGTAATAGAGGGTGTGTACCTTATATTCTTCTACCACAAAGCAAGACCCTTAGTTAAGGGATTATCTGGTCTCTAGACCTGCACAAACCACATTCTTTCAGCTTTGCTTCTGCCTTGCTTTTTCCTCCTTCAGTGGCCATGATCCACCTTGCTACCTCTCCTCCATCTTCAACACATCCACCTAACTGAAGCCAGAAGTGAAGCATTCTTTTAACTCTGGAACAGTACCCAGATAATTCCTCAGCCTCACCCAAGTGTGATCCTGCTTTTTCTTTCTTTGCCACATGACATGGGAAGGAGAGGATGTACAGAGTTACACACAGTCCTTGCTACTACCACTGCTTCTTCAGCCCATTCTAAATACTCCTCCTATGAGTGGTTATTCATCCAGTGTTAAGCAGAGTGTTTCTGACAAGCATTCTCCTAA
This sequence comes from Catharus ustulatus, assembly GCF_009819885.2. Taxonomy (NCBI): domain Eukaryota; kingdom Metazoa; phylum Chordata; class Aves; order Passeriformes; family Turdidae; genus Catharus; species Catharus ustulatus. The sequence goes on along the minus strand of NC_046221.1, from coordinate 39,889,555 downwards.
CTAGCAGTATTTAGAGACTTAATTTCCATTGGTGGGTTTTGTTTTTTTTCCTAATTTTAATCAGCTAAAAGTCTTTAAAACGAACTTTAATTAGTGCAGCATGGTACTGTATATTGTGGACCACTTAATCAGTATTCATCAGTTCCAAAAGCAGGAAGAAGTGTAACTGTTGTAAATCTTGGCTTCTATCTTCCTTTCAGTCTTCTCTTGAATAACTTCCTGATACAAAGAATGGCCTTTTTCTTCCACCTTCAGTTCTTCTTACATTTATGGCATTTTTTCCTTTGCCTGCATCTCCATGTCATTCTCTCTCATCCTGTTCTTCAACTGCTCATCTCCAGTAAGTGTCACCTCCCCTCACAGGACATTACTTTTTTGGTTACACTACTCCTCGAAGAGGGTGCGCAGGGATCTGTCTGTCAAGATCTGTTTAATCAACACATGCCCACAATCCTTTGTTTCTACGGGCACCTTCTCCTCCTGGCACTCCCTCACATCTGTGAGGATCTTCCCCAGGAGTTCTGCAGAGGCCACTTCTGTTCTTCAATACCTGCCTGAGCATGAAGCCTCCTTGTTTACTCACTTGGGCAAACAACTGCAGCATTTCAATCCAGTCTCATATAACAGTGAAGTTGCTCTGAATATTTTTGAACTCACAGTGATCATCAGGGTTAGTTTTGTGTCTGGAATACAGCCCCAACATTGACTAATAAAGCTGTACTTTATAAAATCCTCTAAAATTTTGTGAAGATGTCCAAGAAGGCTGTGATCAGACTGCAGATCAGATCATGAGATAGCTAAGATAGGCAGCAATAATATCCAAAATATGATCTGAAAAATCCTCAGCAACTGCAAGAAGCCTGAACACCAAACACCCTTTCTTTCTGTCCGGTTGCACAGCTGACACTACAGGCTGTATATGTTACATGTCATCCCTAAGCTGATCCCTGCTGGGAGCTGGCAATCAGCACAGTGCTTTAAAGGCTGGGGATATGGCACTGTGCTAGAAGCACATTTAACAGAACAGATACAGCCACTTACACTGAAAACAGGTGGCACAGAGAATGAGATATTCTAGGACCCAGGAGCTGAGCAAGTAAGAAGAATGACTGTAAGCCTAGTTAGAGTGCACAGAAGGGAAGAGACCTGGTTCACAGTCCTTATTTTAAAGGCTGCCTCCAGTTCTTGTCAAGAATTTCCAGAGTCTGGAAAGGCAACTAAGACTTCATGCTTCTCTCTGCTACCTGAACATTTTCATTTCCATGTCTCCTTCAGATTATAGTGGCATGCTTTCTTCACACTGCCATTTGTTCTGGCTCTTGAAGCTTGCTAACTCTGTGCCACCCTCTGCTCATTATCACGGCTTACAAACTGAAGAGGCAACAGCTGCCCCATCCTGTGCTCTGACATTTCAGTTCAGCCATGCACAAAGCTATCAGACTGAACTGTCCTACCTTGTTACAGAGGCCTTATGTGCCCCCAGCACCATGCCTGGGTGTCCCTCCTTGATGACACGTGGGTCTAAACTGCTCATGTGAAAGGGGTGCACTTGTTCAAGGAGTTCAGTGCTCCCCAGCTGCTGGCTCGCAGTCTAAGTGGGCGCTGTGAGCATTCCTGCTACCTACCTTTAGAGAGCTTCTTACCCAACAAGCAGGCATTCTGCATCTTGCATTCCAGGCATTATATGCGGAGCTAGTGTGCCTAATTTGAGGCTTGAGATAATACTACAGAAGTAGGTGCTTAATCCTTCTTTGAATCTGGGCCAGGGTGCTTTGTCTATCCAGGGACTGAAACAAGACAGGAGGCTGGTGAAGATGTCAGTGGATTGGGAGGCCTTTAGTGGTAAGAAGTCACGATGCAGATGATAGGGCTTTCTTGCTGACATAGGCAGAGATCAAACTGCTGGATTTAGACTTAAGTAAAATACGCAAGAGACTTAAACAACGATACTTGGAAGCAAAAATACACCTCATCCAAAGACTTATGCTGTGCAAGTCAGGAGTAATTTCAGTGATGCTGTCCTGTGAAACTTAGGAGTCAGACAAATAGCATCTAAATGGCCATGGGGCAGCTACTTGTTTTTGCATTACATAGAAAGCAGTAGGAAAACATAAGCCCATTGTCACCTTCTTTTTTAAAGGCAATATTAGAAAGACTAGGTATGTTATGAAGTACATTACAGGCTGCTACTACCTTAAAACCTACTCAACTGCACTTAGACATGAAATAACAGGGTGTACATTTTACAGAAAACTTCTAATAGGGAGTCACATTCAATTTTTGGCAAAGGTGGAAGTTAACTTTCTCTCCTTACCAGCAGATACCAGGACAACCGCTGTAAACAAACTCATTTCCTCATCGCTAAGTTGCAGGGCATTTAGTTTCTCACTAAATTCAAACATTGAGTTGAGCAGATCACCAGCTCCCATTGAATGCAAGTCATCCACACTGTACTTCTTGCCACTCAGGAAGGTGACAGTACGTTCCTTTGCATCAAACAAAGATGCAAATCGTACCATTAAAACCTGGTGAAAGAAAAAGGAAGAAAAAAAGAACAACAAAACCAGATAAATGTAGGTGCATTTCTAGAAAAGCCAAAGAAAAAATTTAAACTTTTCAACATCATTCAAAATGTCTCGTTAACCATTCTAAAAGCATTCTATACAGAAACTGTCAGCATGCTACTGAGCTGCAAAACACAGTGCAAGCTCTGGCCCCGTAATCTGAGAGAAACAAACAAATGACAAAATTAGGGAGTGGATGCAGGGGAGGGGCTACAGCATATGAAAGGCAGGAAAATTAAAATTTAAGCCTCAGACAGCCTGAGCCACACAGACCATGTCATTCATAAATATGCGAGTAGGACAACTTGCTTGAGCCACACAACAGCCAAAGGCATACAGAGCATTAAAAGAAATTTTTTTCCTGGCCACACTCATGAGGAGCAAAATGAAGGTACTGAACCAGATTCTCACTTGGTGTAAAATGGAGCAGCTCTATGGAAACAATGCTGATTTACACCACCTGATGATCAGGCCCCCTAGGCATTCTTTGGAAAAGTACCATGCCACATCACTGTACCCACAGGAATGTTAACGAGCTCTGCTAGAAAGGAGCCACATGTAGAGCTTTTAAAAGGCTGGGGAAGCACAGCTTGAGATGGCACCTGGTCTGCTGCAGCTGGGAATACCCCTTTGGTACAAGCACCTGGGCTGGAGCAGTTGAGGTGTGCTAAACTTACCCCTTTGGGCTGAAATTTCTCTTGTGGTTTCTCAGTTGTACTGTGAAATGTTTCCCTCTGGAATGGCTTGTAAAGTTTCATTTGCTCATGCTCAACAACCTTATTTACATTTTCAAGGTTTAAGTCGCACAGAACAGCCTTCTTATTTGAAGAAAACTAACTGGCATTGGTTAAAACGTCAGACCTGGTGTAATCTCTTGGTGGGACAGTTTCTCTTCTCATTTACCCTACTAACTGCATTAATTCTAATGTTTACTGCAGGTGAGAGGAGAACCAGGTTTGTGAAGACTAGTGCCTTTGACAAGCTTAAAGAAAGGACTGTTCAAAACAAATGAAAATGTTTGAGAATTCAAACACTGTTCATGCACATTACATGACCTGCTCCAAAATTTTACGAGCCAAACAACATGCAGCAACCTCGATGGATACAAGAGCACCATGTACTAGTCACTTCTGTCAGCTAAGCTATCTGTCCTTTGATGACATTAACTACAGAGTGCAGAAACCCAGATGCAGAAGCCATCAGAATACAACAAAAACAGGCAAAGGGCAGGCAGACAAAGCTGAACTGATGCATTAGCACAGACCCACCAGGTATCCAGCAACCTTTCAGTTCACAACGGTATTCTCCCTATAGAATTGGCTTTAAAAACATCCTTAAATAATGAGCAACCAGGATTAGTGCTGGTATTCAAAACTGAAGCTCATGACGTTGTGCTGACTTATTCTAAGGCAAAGACCTCTCCTATTTCAATGCCACCATTCTAGACAAGGAAGTACAGTTTGGACTATGGCATAGCACAGAATTGATTCATCCCATTTCACTTCCAACCAGGCTCGTACTTGCACATGCTGAGAGCACACCTCATCCATCCTATCATCCGACCACAGGCACATAAAAACCTCCACTCTTGGAGGTTGCTTGATCACTTCCCTACCAGCTGCAGTCAAATCTGAGTCACTACTCAAAGGGATCCAAGGGCCTTGTTGGCTCTACCATCAACTCCATTTGGAGGGGAGGTGGAGGAGGGCCCACTCAAAACCAGTCGAGTTCCTTATTTTAGGCTCACTGCTGTTTCTGAGCTGGCTCTCCTAAGAAGCCATGCAAATGCCACCACGATACACTGAACTTCCCAGTACTCCCAGTTCTAAGAGACCTTTTTAGCTTACATGTGTGTGAATATATATAGCAGCTCCTGCACCAGCATTGTCTCCATGTGTCCTCTTACCCTCAAAGGAACAGGCACTCCTGGAACACGAGCTGCTAAGCAGCACAGTGCCAAGCCAGCCACACCAGACTTGGAGGCAGCACTTTCACTCGGGTTCTTCTATCATCATGCAGACATTGGAACATCCTGGTTCAGTTACCCAGAAGACAGAAATGACCTTGGATGCACCAGGCTTTCAAGATGCTTTTGCCTCTATCACAATGGTTTCATTAATCCTGCTGTGGATTTTTTTCCACTGTTCTGCAGCCCTACAGGCTTTTTTTCCCTGTTGCTAAGATGCCACACAGGCCTTTAACTACAAGTTGTAGCTCACTAACAGGAATCATAAATGTTTCTTATAACTAAGTGAATAGTGACAAGCATGCAGCCATACATAATTATTAATTCCCCTGGATATAGAAACCTTATCAGCAGTGCTTGTAACTGGCAAAAATGCATATGAGTGAGGCCTGAGAGAAACTTCAGGTGAAGCAAGGGCAAGACAAAATGTTTTGCTTGCAAAACATGAAGGTTTGGTCTTGCATTATAGAGACAGTTCAAGCCAAATTTTTCACCCTCTTCCTCCTTTGCAGAGGAAGGAACCAACATTTTTGTGTAAGGTGAAAGTAGTGAAGAAGTAAAAATATAGCCACTTCACGAGTTGTAGACAACTACTAAAAGGTCAAAAATAAGTACAACAGAAAAAAAATACATGACAGTAAAATGAAGGAAACAAGAAAACTAAGACTCCAGGCAAGAAGTCTTCCTGTAAAACTTACACCTTCCAACCCAACAATTATCCATTTTAGAAGTGGGCTGTATAAATGCAGACAGAAGACCCAACACATCACACGAGAAATGTCTTCATCTCAGGTAAACATAAAATCTAGCATCTCTCTTTGAAAGAATAAATCATGTAAACAAGAGAAAGGCATCACCAATGCTACACTCCCCAGAAAAGCACAGTAACATCAAATACTTGGGACTTTGACCCCTCTGACCCTCTCTATTCAAATTTCACATTTCAATAATCATGAAATGCCTACCATCTCCAGTAGACACAAGGGTCTGGAAGGGCAACTAAAACATGATGTAAAGGTCATCTAGTGAAGGTCACTAATTATAAAACAGCACCAAGCTCTTTGGTATCATTTCCAAACTAATACCACTAATTCACATATACGTCATGACCACATGCAATTAACCACGAGGACCTAGTGGGATTAGTCTAGAGTAAGTCAAGCTGCAGCTGGCACACAGTATCTAACAGAGCTGCAGCAGTACAGGTAGTTACCATTGTTACTGCATTGGACACAGAAACTTCAGACACTCCCAAGCTGACACCAAAGTGGTGGCTGGTCAGGATTGGATACTCTGGCTTTTGCAGGAAGCAGAGTGGCACAAGGAAGGACATGCAGAGCAGTAAACACATTCCTCAACAAAACTTTTAAGTCAGTAGACAGCTTTCTAACCTATCCACCCTTCAGATGCAGTACAGTTCCCCAGAGTAAGAAAAGGTAGCTAAAACCCCCTAATTAATGTCCAGGGAAGGGGGAAGGGTAGAAGGGCTGAGCAGTTTTGAGCTCATTGGAAGAGGGACAGGTCACCAAGGTCTGACCTGCCACAGATCCCTTGGACACCATCACCTCAGAGAACAACGCTCAGAGCGCCCATGAACAAGCTGGTTTCAGCTGATGTAACCCACCTCCATTTGATTCTGCTCTTACAGGGTCAGACTGATGCCCAGCATGTCAGGTTTGCAATACACACACAGTGGTCTCACCTCAAAGGTCCCAGCCTTTAGAAGATTGACCTGGTCATGCTGGGAGAGATCTCGAAAACCTGGGATGCGCTTGGCGAACTCCACCACTTCCTTCACTGCAGGAGTAAAACTCAGGGAAAACTCTTCCCAGATTTCATGGCCAGACTTGTTTGGGTCCACATGGGGAGTCTTACTCATTGGGCAGACCTGATGTTTGCAAAACATAGACAGAAAACAACTTTTAAAGGTATAATTCCAAATGCTGACAAATACTTAAAAGGAACATGCTCATTATTCAACAAAACTTTGCAATAATGACACAGAAAAGAAACCAAAACAGTATTCCACAATCAATTTCCAAAAAAACTGGATTTCTTCCTCTTGCTTTAAAACAAACAAGAAAAAATCCATGGGATTGTTAGCAATCTGTTTATAAACTTGTTAACTCTGGAACCTACAACACTGTGTACTGCAAAAGACCTGGCAGAACCAAGGTTGTTATTCTTCCTTGACCTCAACTGATCTGGTCTGACATATGAATTTCTCTTTACTTGTATGATCCCTGTAATTTCACAGTAAATTGCGATTACACAATCAATCAGTTGCAATCTTGCAGTCACTATGACATTCATTTTCCCATCTTTCTTGTTTTGCAGGCAACTGAAGTGCTTCAGTCAAGGCGACAAAGATGTCAACACCAGAGCCAGAAAGCAAGCCTTGGTTTCCTGAGTCACAGGTTTACACCCTCATTACAAGGATTACCCTCTTCTGCAAGTTTGCTTTTACTTGTATCACTGAAGGAGGAACACCAAGGAACTGGTATTCCAGTATTTCTCAGTCACAAGATGACAAAATGCTCTTTCTTTTATACAAACATACAGCAATTTTTGTAGGCAAGTCTGAATCCATTATATTGAGATCAGATGTATCAGTCAGGGCTGACTGCCAATAAATTCCCTCTGCAAGAGCCAACCAGAAGCTCTGCGATATTTTCAGTTCTAGCTTCTAAAATTTACATCTTTTAATGAAGCTTAAACCTTTTAATATTCATTTCACCTGTCATCATCAAGGACAGAAATTCCTTTTAAGTATTCCTCACAAGTATACCAAACGATGTATGCAATTCTACATAATGTCAGCAAAACAAAGAGAAAACAGTGAAATAGATTAGCAATTCCTCAGAGCTGTGCTGTTTTTGCAGGGCATCTTGAATATGGTAATTGCCTAGCAATTCTTTGCATGGGAGGTCTTAAGATTACAAGACTATAATATTTTGGCAAAAGGAAAGGTCTAGGCACACAACCAGAAGGGCAGCAGATGCCAACCACTGCTCTGCCTGTGGTATTGCAATGGTTCATATAGGTATTGTTATAAATACAGCACTCGCTGAAAATAATGAATTTCTGGTCCACACCCAGTGCATTGTGTCCGTGGTCTCTTGACAGACCTCTGCCCATGAATCAGAGTATCTCAAATTAGGAGAGACCCATAAGGACAGAGTCCAACTCCATGCTCCCTGCAGAACCACCTAAAAACTGAACCATATGCCAAAGAGTGCCATCCAGGCACTCCCTGAACTCTGACAGGCTTCCTATGGAAGCAGTTGTCAGCTTGAACAGTCACCAGTTCTCTTCACAGGAACCTCTTCAGGAATGACCTGTTCTGCTTTTCTGGTTACAGAGGTGTTGAGTAAAAATGACCAAACCCCTGAATATCTGCCTCTATACTGGTTCAGAGCCTAATTACTTGCCCTTATTGCTGCTGACTCATTTTGGTGAGATCCTGAACTCTTTGAGTTCTTGGGCAAAACCCTCATCCATATCAGGGATGTGGGGCGGGGAGGGGGAGCTGCAGTGCTCTGTTGGATTTGGTTTTGTCTCTTCATCACTGACTAACTCCTGCCTGCAGCTGCCCTGCACGGGTCAAACTGAGCAGCTGAGGCTCTGCAAGGCAGCACCACTCCCTCCCCACCCATACTGACAGGTTTAACCTCTGCTTCTCAAGAGCGCCAAGAATGCCGTTGTAGTGACACCACATACTTTCCCTGCAAGGAAGAAAGGCTGGGAATTATTATTTGCCACGATGTAGTGCCTGGAGTCTGCAATTAAGGTCAGACCCTGCTAGGGATGGCAGGGTCTATGCATGCAGTAGACAAAGAAGGGTTAAAACAAAAAAAAACCCACAACAAAAAAGTCCCCATGGAAATGCAGCATCAAAATAAACACCTTCATTGCGGAGACCTTTGGGGGTCTTCAAGAACCTGTGAAGGATCTTCACAAAGTAGGAGGAAGAAAAACACCAGCAGCTGAAGTACTTCAGAAAGGTCAGGGGCTCGCGCTTCACACCAGGAGCGCAGGATGAGAACGAGGATGTTATGTTCTCTCATCCCAAGTGGCTCCAGTGATAAAGAGAAGGACAATCTATTTTAAGGGGCTTACAGAACTGGTTGCCTGAATGGCAGAGAAACAGCAGGTGCAAGGCAAATGAGAGGGACCTGTTAAGCAAAGGCGAAAAAAAACCTCCAACCAAACCAAACCAACAACCATATGCAAAAAACCAGGAAGCATCCTTGTTAGGAATTCAGTGAGAAAATACTCTAGCAAAGTCATCTAAGGTACCCAGAAGCGTGTCCAGAGCCTCACTTGCATAAATACTACAGAGAAGACCCTGAACTTCTCTCTAATGGTTTAGCTCTGCATCTTCTTCCTGCCTCTCTTCAGATCTGAAGATGCTCTACTGTGAAAAGGATGCACAGCCTGTGGGCCTCATTAAAACAAAACAAATTTAACAAAAAAGCAGCCTGCCTACCCTGCAACAGAGATTTCAGAACCCATAATAAGGCCTGTAGACCCACTTAAATCCTAGGGCTGGGGTTTTATCCCAGAAATTTTCTCTGAATACCCTTAGAGAAAATACAGTACACCTGACTGCACAGATTATTTGAAAGTGAGTCTTCAAAAGGGCTGAGTAAAAAGGGAAATTTATAAACTCCTATTTTCATTTTGAAGTCAAGACACATAAAAAACCCATGACTGTTTTTCAACCAATACTCTTTGACATTATTTTACTTTCAATTGGTTAAAATCCAAGCCAAGAAACCCCATCACTTGTATGATTTCAAATCCTTCACACCTTGAGCCAATTTTGTCCTTCATCACAATTTGCACTATCCAACTTGTGTCCCCCTTTAAAGTTTCAACAGTTGTGCCAACAGCCTGCAGCTTCACTGACTACTGAGGCACAGCTGGATCACACCCACCAACAACTAAGTCAAATCAAACAACTGATATCAATATACCAGATGCATTCTTCCTCCAGTGCCGCAAGAGTAAGTGGTGCTCTTGTTTGGAGAAAAGCCATCCTCTGGGATCCTCTCACACATTCGCTGAGGGTACCCACTGGTGAAGTTCATGCAGTGGCTGTTTGTGAAGCACACGGCGTGCCCGCTCGGATAATGCACCGCGCTCCTCCCCTTGTACTGTCCGCCAAGGTGCTGCTCCCTTTCAGGGTACTGAGGGCCACCGAGGCCACCAACACAGTGCTCACTGCTCAAGATGTACTGCTCAGTGCTCTTTGATGCTCTCTCCCCACTCTGGGGCTGCATCATCTCTGCTGGGTTTTGGGACTGTTCCTGGTTGTACATGAAAGTGTCTTTGTGGGCCCTGGTGACCATACCGATCACCTCCTCCTTAGCCATGTCAGCACTAGGAGGGGGAGAAGGGCTTTTGATGGTTTCTCGCTCTTGTTTGGGCTTGGAGGAAAGATCTTCTTGAGGTGCTTGGTCTTGATGTTCTGTAAGTGCTTCGTTGGGCAAGTGACCGCTGAACTGACTGTTCATCATGGTTTTCATGGCACTCTGCATTTCAATCAACATCCGCTGTTTTTCACGTTTGGGAATACGGCCAAATCGAACAGCTGCCAAGGTGGGGAAATGGACAGCAGTGGGAAGGAGTGGGAAAAAAAAAAAAGAACAAAAAAGTCAGTCCTGAAAGTGTTAGCATGCACACACAAAATATACACACCCCAATGAAAAAATCTTGCCTTAGAAGGCAGGATTTAACTGCTCTCACCAAAACTACAGCAGGGGGATTACCAGTAAAGTCAAAGAGTACAGGCATAGGACTGGCATGAATACAAGTATATGCTGTTGTGTACACACAGGGAGAAGGCAGTCTAAGACACACAGTCTGTAACGCCTTTTCCCCTTTTGCCTCAAAGCTGGCTATGCAGTACACACATAGTTGTGTTAACTGACAAAGTGTCAGGCTTTAAGATTGGATCTATTAAATCAGCACAACTTCATCAGCTGACAATTACCTGAATGTAAACATAGTTCATATCATCTTTGCATAAAAGTCCTACAAGACAGGTCCTCACGACCAATTACGTAACTTACCAAAACAAGAGAATCAATGCTGAACAAAGCTTACCTTGGAAAAATTTTCTTGATAACTTTGCCTTGACAAGGACATTTTCTGCTGGCAAGGGGATGGGCATCATTGTGGCTGCAGCACTTTTGACCCTGTCCTAGGGAATCTACAACTCTCCCACCCTGTCCAACCAAGGCTGCACAAGGGCTTATAACCAGTTTCGACTGATGTAATTATCCTTGTGCAGTAGTCCATCATTAATGTAACTAAGTCTCTTTCATTAAAGCAGGTGCAACCTTGTGCACAAACAAGCGCCTAGGGGATGAAATAACTCCTATGCACGACAAGAACTCGGAACAATTATTTAAAATAAGTTCTAACACTCCACCCACTAAATTATTAACAGCTCGAGATTCCTAGTTCTTGTGAAATAAACACCCAGAGAAAATTAAAAAGTGAAACATAAGGAAGAGTTCTAGTTGTGGCAGTAAGTTGTAGCAGACGAATGAACTACACTTTCAGCATTATTTATTAAAATGTCACAAGGATTGGACAGCCAGCAAGGTGGTCAGAGACACCAATCAACATCACCATTTCCTCCTTGCCTTTCCTCCTCCTCTAAGAAAAGAAAGAAGGGGGAAAAAAAGGAGCAGATACATGCTCATCCTATGCACCCAAAGCTAACTCTTTAGGCTCTATGGTGACTACTCTAAAGCTATCAGGTTGGGCAGAATTCCCTTTCATTGAAAAAGCAATAGTAACAAAAGAAAACAGAAAAAACAAAGAAAAAAAAAAAGAAAAATATGAGTCTTTTTCAGATTCAGGTAGGACACAGCTGTATGTCTTAACATTAAACCAAAATTGAGATACTTGTTACAACCATCCCCCTAGCAGGCCTACACATCCCACTCCAGAGGCGGGAGGACAGCTCTGTGGCTGCTCGCAGTATCACCTTACCAGCCCCGGACACTCACGGAGCAAGAAGGCAAGCTGAACTAAATGCTTTCACACAGGAAACCTCTCCTTGACAATAGGGCTTGGCTGCATTATCTGCCATCAAGACCCTCAGCAATTGTTTTTGAGGCGGGCAGCAGACTCCCTCTCAGAGGATCCCTGCTCAGTACAGGAACGTACCATCTCTTGACATCCCAACAGACAGGCATTTTTTGAAACGACACTGTTGGCATCTGTTCCTATTCATTCTCATTATAGAGCAGTTGTTATTCTTCAAGCACTTCTTATACTGGATGTTTTGCTGAATGCTTCTTCTGAAAAAACCCTGTAAACAAGCAAAAAAACCCCACAACTATCATTACAGCACATGTCAAATCCTTCCACCAATGCTCATCTCTCTGCGAACAGAGACAGTAAACCTCACTGCATCACATCAGCTGCTTCAGAGCCATCAGCCCCAGGAGATTTTAAAGAACTTAGTACTCCTCATGACTTACTTCCCCTATCTGTGTGTGATCTGTATGTAATGTGAACTAGTTATGATTTCTAATTACAAAAGATGCCAAGTTGTTCCCTGCATAGTCAGCATCTAAGACCAAAGAATCTCCAATATTACCTCTATTACTGTACTAACAGCTCCTAAGAACTCAAACACCTACGACATCAAGTGCAAAGATAGGTGTCAAAATAACATCTTTTGATTTCCATCTCTGCAGTTTGGCAAAAAAACCATCCTGCTGCACCACATGACCTTCAAAGGCGATTTTTTCACATAACCCTTTATGTTGATAAGCTCCTTCACAGAACATAGTATTTGCAGTATTACAGATTAAGAAAATACATATTTAGTTCTGGCTTTCCCTATGGTACAGAATTGCTCTTCCAAAGCTGTTTTGTTCTGTGTCCCAGCCTAGGTGACAACTCACACCCACTATCTCTTAATGCAATTAACGTGCACATGTCTTGCGTGACATGGTCCTTACCCCCTCTGCTTCCAGCTCGTGCTCTCTGCTGTGCGCTCCAAGTCAGGTAGGATTGGACAAGGGGTGGGAACAGAAAGTACTGCAGAGTTTGGAAAATGCTGCGTATTCCTAAGTGGTTTGCCTGCTCCCTACAGCTTCTGAAATTTCTCGTATTTAACAGAGAACTACACCAATTTGGGTTTTTTTTGGCAGTATCACCCCTTTTCCTCTATGGGGACAACTTGAGCATTTCACCAGCAGAAAGGTGAGCAGAAATATAGCTCACCTTGCAGCCCTCACAGGCATGAACACCATAATGAAATCCTGAAGCGACATCTCCACAGACTTTGCAAAGAAGAACCATGCCATTAAATTCTAGAATCAAACAAAAAAGTCAAGGATATAGAAACCAATGACAACTGCAGGAGCATGTTTCCAGCTTTTAAAACCTGGACTTAAATCGAAATATGTCAGGTCAGTTCAACACATGAAAAAATACAGAACAGACAACATGAATGTACAAACACCCTGAACAGTTCAGAAGGTACCAGTGCAAGGGTGGGGGAAAAAGAGGACAAACACGAAGCACTCAAACGAATAGGGAGAAAGCACATATTCACTGGGCTTTCAAACAGACTAGCGCTGCACTCAGCAGTAGAAAAAGAAAGTCTGCTTACATTTAAGCACTTTTAAAAGGACCATTCAGTTAACTAGGCCACCAAAGTTCAGGCTCAATCTGTTTTTTCCATCAGGACAAGAAAGCCTATGAAAGGCTACAGTTTCCCCAATAGAGAATAAACACTTTTTCTTAAAAACCAGAAATACTAAAGAACATTTTATAATATATTCAACACCAGCCATACACTGTACCTATCTGATAACAATTTAGGACTGGTAACTCGGCCATATCTACATATGTAGATACCACTCTTTTGAGTGCATATCCAGAATAGCTTGCACACTTCAACTTGAAAATACCTTCTCAATCTCATAAAAATGCTCATGGTTTGGGTTTTTAAAGTTTTTCCCCCACCTATTTTATTTCAGCTTGTCAATAAAAATTTTTTGCAAGTCCTAAGTGCTGGTCTAACATTGGTTTCACTGAAGCCAATGGGAATTTTACCAGTGAGTTCAGTAACCACAAAGTTACCTTAGAGACAGCTGGAAATACTCCCACAGAAACATATTCTACCAGAAAAGTAACTTATTTGACATTTGGGTTTCATTTGTAAAGAGGAACTAAAACATTTTTTTATGTTTTCAAAATGAAAAAGGACCAAACCACAACTTTTTCTCTTCTTTTAACACTGTTCATACTGAGCCAAAAAAAACAGTTATCTATCTGAACAATTTACAACAGGTTTCATTTCAGGAACCTCGCCCTGATATGAAGAGTATAGTTACTAGAGAATTTTTAAGTATAGGTTCTTACTAAGAACTTAGCATAGAAACACTTTAAAAAACCCAACAATAAATCAACAAAAAAACTCTATTTGAGGTAGAACTGTTAGACACTTATTCTAGCTTCATAACAATCCAAAATGATAAAACAATTCTGCCAATAAAAGAATTGAGCCCCCAAAAGACTAAATTCTAGCTGTTTGCTGAATCACTCATTCCAGTACTTATTTTGAATCCTGCCCTTCCAAAACTGTTCAAATATACTTCTCTACCACCGATCTTTTCTGATTACCAAAAGAAATGCGAAGTAAATATGTGGAGATAGATTGTTTTATGTATTTTAAAAGACAATCCTTTAGGTCCAGTTTACAAGTATTTTATTTTTCACATCCACAAAATTGTGGCTTGGAATCAAAAAGATAACTGTTCCACACACAGCTATAAAAGTATTATGCTTGGGTAATTAATTTATTTTGTTCCTAACAGCTGGGGGGGAGGGAAGGTGAAGGAGCAGGGGACAAAGTATGAAAGAACAGAGAAACCAGATTTCCAAGACAGTTCCATAAATACTCTTGAAGGCAATTTCTGCTTGTATTACCTTTACTTCATCACTTCTTTTTAACCAAGTGTTTGATTTTACTGAGATCAGTTTCCACTAGCGAAGATTTGAAGTAAATCTGGATTGTATTTATGGACTGTTTGAAGTTGGCAGCAATGGGACCCCCATTGTATTAGCATTTGTATGGCAATACTGTGTGTATCACCACAATATAATGCCAGAATATACAAATGGAGGCTTTGCTGTGCACCTACACCACAAGCCAAAGGGAGACCTGGTTATAACACACAGGGTTGTAATACGTAAGGGGAAAACGGTGTTTTCAGGAACTGGCACCAAACATACTTGTGACTCCATTATGGCCTTTTGTCAAACCAGCAACACTTGACTGGTTTGTTTTAATAGTCTCCTCCAGCCGATCGCTCTTCGGCGCCCCGTCAGAGCCTTCACTGCTCCGGCCATTGCATCCGCTTTCCGAGGAGGAGCTGTTTGGAGGAGATGGTACAGGCGAAGAGGACGACTGGAAACCGCTGTCTGAGCTCTCGCTGTGACATGAGGCTGGGCTAGATGCCGAGCTCGAAGAGCTGATGTAAGCTATCACACCCCCTAAGGCAAGAAAAAAAGGCAGCACGTAGTGACATAACCAGCAGACATGCACCGCTGCCATGTGAGCCACACCGTGACCCAGCACCACCAGATCAGCCATTACGTGCTCCTGGGAGCACTCCTCTCCCTCCCTCTCTCCCTCAAGCTTGTTTGTCTCCATTCGTTGTCTAAGGCTGATCTCCCAGTCTGCCCCATCCCCTTCTCCCATCTTAGCAGCTGCCTCTGGCCCAGGTTGAGATGAAATGGCATAACCAAAAGATGGAGCAGCAAGCCATGGTGCTGGAAGGATGGGGCAGCAAGGACAGGACACAGAATGACCCAGAGAGGGCTTCCCTGGCCAGAGCTCATCTGGAGCCAGAGCAAAGACAGGACCTTAGAGCGCTGTGGAGCCAGAACACAAACAAGCTAGGTTAGGGACAGAAATAGGGCAGAGAGAAAGACTTCATGCAGGCTACGTGCCAGAGGCACAGAAAGGAAGGACTGGGAGGCGCTCACGATGCAGAAGGAAAGGGGGCAAGGGAAGGAAATAGCACTGCAGTCTGGTTAGCCTACTGAACGCCATTTGTCCGACTGCAAGCCTTTGTAGCGTTTGTTTCTAGCAGCAGCTAAACTCCAACTGCCAGGCTGCTATTTGCAAACAGCCTCTGTCCTGCCGCATCTTGCAATCTGACACACTTGAGAATCCCTCAGATGAAACAGCTTTTTGTCCTCAGGCAGACCTGGGAGCAATTCTGGCTTTTCACAGGCTCCTTCTCCTTGCTCATAAGCAAGCAAAATTGTTTGCACTTCATATGAGTTTGCCTCCAAGACTCAGCATTTCAAAAGTCAATATAAAAACATTTGATACTTCACACAAGAATTTCAAAAGCCATAGCCATGAAACTGCTTAAATAAATTACACTCCGTATGTTCTACATTTTATGCCTCTATTGCTCAGTGGACTCTCTTCACTGATGACTCAGGACATTGCAGCAAGGAACTCCACACACCAGTAAGAACCCAAAACTTTAAAAGGGCCATGCACTGCCTGCCTTTGGAGGAAAAAAGCACTGGTGTCTGTAGAGTCCTTGATCAACTGAATTGGCACAGCAGGCAGAGGCTGTAGCATCTTACATGAGCCATACCCTCCTCACAGATAAAAGCAGTGGTCTTATACAACCCTGGAAACACCGCTGCTAGCAGGGAACAATTCTGACTTACAAATTTTCAATACTCTTATAACGGTCCTCTCAGCACCCCTGCAGCAACAGAACTGGCCCACTTCCTCTTCAACATTTCATGTTTTTCTACCAAGGAAATCTTTGGCAGGAGGGTTCCCTGAAGAGCACGCAGCCCAGGAGCAGAAGTCAGACGGAGGGGCCATGTGACACGTGCAGGACACACAGACTGCTGCTCACGTTCCCAGACACCAATGTCCCTGCACCCTGCCACAGGGCTTGTACCCGCACTGACTTTTTTTTTTTTTTCCAGAAATCCTCCACACAGTACAGCATGCATTCCGGATCAGGTTTTCGGAGAAAGGAGGATTGGCAAGGGGGTCACGGGTTCAGCCGTGGCTTGAGAAACAAGGCATCACCAGCCACCGTGCTGGGCTAAGACACCACCTGTTTGACAAAGCCTGTGCCATCCCCCAGCGCCGCACGCGCCTCTGCCAGGTGCCAGGTCAAAGCTCACTGTTCACCTGGTCCAGGGAGGCACCAGGCTTCTCAGCAGGCGCCATCCTTATCGGCAAGGGGCAGATCGGGACACGCAAGCACGGCCCCTGCAGGGAACTCCACGTTTCTCCTTGCTGCCACCGCGCCCCATTATCTTTAAACCCTGCTCGTAAAAGAGATGCTCTTTTCCCTCAAGGGTAAGGCCAATGTCACAGAGGAGCACAGAAAGTGTGCGCCTGTGGGGGGGGAGATTCACCCCTCTTCTCCTTAGAGCTGGAGGAGCGCCAGATAGCTGGGCTGCTCTGGCACCCTAGAGAGCTTGGCAGGCTCGCCAGCGTTACGGCCGCGATTCCTCGTATTTTTTGTTATTTTAGAAGTTGCACTTCCCTGTGAACCCTGGTTTTGTTTGGTCAGCAGCCAAAAGTTGACTCTCCCTCAGAGCACAGGGTGACATCTCGGAACAAAGAGCACAGGCACGGAGCACGTAGGCGCGCACACGGCTGCTGGCACGCCGCAGGAAGGGGGTACCGGGGCGCTCGGGGGAGAGGGCAGCCCCGCTTCCGAGACCTGCCGGGGATTTTCTCAGGGAACCCACCTGCCGGTGGGCGCTGAAATGAGTCATGTGGGCTACGCGGAGCTGCGCTACTGCTGCTGCAGCACCCCCGGCTGGGTGACACGGACCCTTCAGGCTCTACCTGGCGGGATGCACTTAAGGGATGGGGCGGGGGGCACCGCAGCGTGCTAGTATTGCATTAACACTGAGATCTGGAAAGCGGTAACGCCGCAGGGGCGCGAACCAGCGGGGCCACCAAACCGGCCCCCGGGGCGCTGCGGCAGCAGAAGCACCCCGGCCGGCACCCCCGATCTCCAACGCCAACAAAGTGGGGAGGGAGCGGAGAGCGCGGTCGCCGGGCCCGCAGCCGCCCTCCCGCCTCATCCCATTCCACCGCACCGGGGCTGCGGCTTTTCCCTGCCGCGGTCACGCGGCGCCGGGGCTGGAAGAGCCGGGCCCGCCCTGCGCTGCCCCCGGGCCGCCCCCTCCCCGTTACACAACACCGCCCCCGCGCACCGCGGCGGGCCGCGTGCCGCCGCCGCCGCACACGGCCGCACCGCGTGTCCCCCCGCGACCCCGCGCACTCCCCCGCACCGCGCCGCGCCGCCGGCGCCCCCTCACCCCCCGCGCTCCACCGCGGCGGGGGCGGAGCCGCGGGGGCGGGGCCGCCCGGCGCCGCAGCAGCAGCGCCGCGGCCCCACGTGTCCCCGGCGCGCCCCCGCCGCCGCCGCCGCCCCGAATGTAGGTCACCAAAACAGCGGCCGCCCGCCCGCCCGCGCGCCTCACGTGTCCGCGCCGCCCGCCGCCCCGCGCCGCCGCCCCGCCGCTATTATGCAATGCGCGCGTCACCGCCCCGCGCGGCCAATGAGCGGGCGCGCCGCGCGGAACGTAAACACAGCGCGCACATGGCTCGCCCGGCGGGTCCATGTGAGGCGGCGCGGGGCCGTCCCGGCCACCAGCGGGGCCGGGGCCGGGCAGCGCCGCCGCCCGCCGCGCTCCCCCCGCCCCGCCGCGCCCCGGCCGACCCCCGCCCGCATCCCCGCGCCCGCCCTGCCCCGCGGGACCGTCCCGCACGGCTGCCCCCCGCCTCCCGCAGCGGCCGACCCCGCTTACCCGCGCTGACTTCCATGGCGGCCTCCTCCCCCAGGGGCACGGGCGGCGCCGCGCTGGGTTCCGCCGGGGCCGGTTCGGCTCCGGTCGGCGCGGCGCGGCTCCGCTCGGTCGTTGTCTTCCCAGCTCCGTGTCCCCGCCGCAGCCCTACATGCAGCCGGCGGGAGGCAGGCAGGGAGGGAGGGAGGCGGCCGCGCTGTCTCCTGTCAGAGCAGCGGGTGCGCGTCCCCGCCGCGGCGCCCTCCCCTTTACAACAAAAGCGCTCTCGGGGAGCCGCGCAGAGCGAGTGCGGCACCGCCGCCCGCCCCGCCCCGCCTCCAGCCCGCCCCGCCCCGGCGGCCGCCCCGCCCCGCCCCCGGCCGCCCCCCTCACCCAGTGACACACTTTCCGCGCCGGCCGCACCGCTCACGTGCGGCGGCAGCGTGCGGGAGCGCGGGGGCACTGCGGCGGCGGCGGGGCAGCGCCCCGAGCCGGGCGGTGCGGCGGGCGAGCCCCACCGAGGTCACCGGCGCTGCCGCAAGCGGCGCGGCGCTCGCCCCCCGCGGCCGCGGGGCACGGCGAGGCGCGGCGGCGTGTGTCAGCTGCTCCGCCGCCGAGCACCGGCAGGAAATGCCATCGCTGTGACTGCCGCAGCTGACGAGGTCGCTCCTATCCCGACACGAGCATCTGACAGCTCCCAGTTCCAACTGTCAGCGCTCCGTGCCCTCTTAGCCGCGCGTTTTCTCGCTGCCGGGAAAAGGGAATATCCGGGGGAGACCCCTCTCGGCAGTGCACACTCACCGCTGCAGCCATAGTCTCTCCCTCTGCAGCCATAGGGAGAGGCCATCACACAGTTCATCCCAATCTCCGTCTCTCCTGTTTTCTGCCAGGACGTGGTTTTGTCACTCCCAGAGCAATTCCAGCCTCTAATACCTTATAGCATGCAGTGATGTCTCTGGGCACAGACTTCCCGCAATAGGGGAGGGATGCTCCCCCAGAGGCCCTAAAGCAGGGATGTCCCCACCGGGGTCCCCACACTCCCTCCCCCAGAAGGAAACCCACGAAGAAAATGCACCACAACAAAAAAGGGACCAGAAATTTGGGGATGACTCTCCATTAAGTGAATACAGAGCCCCAGATGAAGCTCTGTCCCTCCCTGACCCCGGGTTTCAGAGCAGATGCATGGCTTCATGGATTATATTGACCTCCAGACTGAGAGCGAGGCGGTGGAGTTAAATGAGGTTAACAAGAGGAGCTAAATGTAGTTTACTGCCTCCTGATTTGGGTGAGATTCCTCTCCTCTCAAATGAGGTAAACAGGTCAGATTGTGTGAGCTTCATCACTTCTCAAATAAGGTAAGAGGGTGAGTTTTCCCATTTTTCTGTACGTGGTCAGCAGTTGGGAGGCATACAGCTTTCCTCTATGTCCACACTCAATATCCACCACTATCTCCAGACCCTTCACCCCCCAGCCCAAATTTCCTATAGAAAAAGCTCCTCATATTCCCAGTTCTCCTCCTCATACCAGCTTTAAACTACATTTCCTAAGACCTGCCGTGCTGATATCTCTGGCTCTTGCATAGTCCCTGCCTGCCTGGGCACGGTCAGGTACCAGGCATGATGGCCCACCCTCCCTTCCTATGCTCAGGGCTGTTTCACTCCTCCACCTGGCTGCTGGTTTCTGTGGACAGAGCACAAATAAGATGTATTTGATATTAGCTTATCATGGCATCTCAAACCCCTCAAGAGATTAAGTTGGCCTACAGCCTCAAAGGAGAAGGTAGTGAATACATCAAATGCTGTTAGAAAACTAGCTCGGACATCAGCAACAACAGCAGAGCAAGTCCTCTCTGTCTGTGTATTCTGTGTCTCTGGGATTTCTAATGTCGTATTTGGATTTTAACAAAACAGATGTTTGAGTAATGTTTATTAACTGGTGGGTCATCAACCCCAGATGTTCACCAGGTCTGCTAAAAACCCCTACAGAACTCTTACTTTTTGGATAAGGCTTCATTATGCCAGTGTGGAGGCACTGGCACTCAGATCAAAGGTCCACCTGGCCTGCAGGCCGTTTGTGGTGCTCAAGGGAGGCTCCAGGTTTTTCAGGTGCATGGACTCCATTCCTGAGAGTGGTCAGTAAAGGGAAGGACTGCTTGTTCACTTCCTTTGTGGGCAAGGATAAATGCTGCTGCTCCTGCCTGGCGGGACAAATGGGAAAGGCAATGTACGCAGGTTTGTAGGATGCCATAGGGAGAGGCCATCACATTATTGCTCCCAATCTCAGTTCTATCCTATTTACTGCCACAGCATGATTTTGTCACTCCCAGAGAGATTCCAGCCTCTAATATCTTTTACCATCTACTTTTGAGGCTCTCGGGTTCATTATAGCAGTTTCAGCCTGCTCTTGCATCTGGTGCTGCACTTGGCAGTGCTGAAGCCAAGCCTCATCTATCTTCAAGAATGTATTTATTTTGCTTCTCTCTCCTATCTCAGAACAGCCTATCCAGACCTAGGAGTGCTCTCTCTGCTCCCATACTACATCCTTTTTGGTTCCTTCCCTGAGGTGGCTCCAGACACATACACAGTTTGTAGGAGCCAAGCACTTCTCTTAGGACTAGAGTATGGCAAAAAGCAAATAATGGGCCCACCACCCAGCCTCACACAGGATCCTGGTCCACATCAAGGGCACCAAAAGGGATGTTTCCTGAGAAGGTCCAGTAAGGTAGAGCTGGCTGTAGGTAGCCACGGGATGCAAACAGTGTGATGCCTGCCCTGGAGTTTCTAAAGAAGGTCTCAGAAATGGCCCTGTCCGCTCCTATGCTCTAGTTCTGCTGTTTAGCACAAAGCACAAGAGCAGCTTCCATGTTTGGAGAAGAAAACTTAGAGGACATCAAGGTTTTTAATCTTGCCCTCTAACCTGGAAGAAAACTTCACTCTGCCAATGTAATAAGAGGGTCAAGTTTTTCTTGGAGCCTCTTTTTGCCTACCTCTTGCAAACCCACACAAGCAAACACCTGGCATAGTAGCTGGTGGCTTTAACTGCTGGCCAAGTCATGGTGCCTGGGCTTCTTCTTGAGGGGCTTCTCTTTGACTCTAGCTTGGCTGCTAAAGCTCTAGTGTTACTTGTGGAGCTGCAAATAACATTCCCTTAAAGATGTGATAGTCAGTGGATAATCCCTGGTCCCCACAAGGGACTGTGATCCAGCTTTCCATGAAGAGCAAAACAAATCCTAGCATTATGGAGAGGTAGTGTACTGCTGGCATTCACGGTGGCATGGCACCTCTCCAGCCTGAAGGCTGGGCAGGCACTTGAATGATCAGTGGAGGAGTGATTGGGAATTCGTGTGTTTGGTCAGTCCTTAGAATCCTTCAGCCTCTGTTTACTGCTGCTGTGTGCAGAGGACTTGTGGTACTGGGAACACACTGAAGCGAGGCATTGAAGCACGAAGGGGCA
Source organism: Catharus ustulatus (assembly GCF_009819885.2). Taxonomy (NCBI): domain Eukaryota; kingdom Metazoa; phylum Chordata; class Aves; order Passeriformes; family Turdidae; genus Catharus; species Catharus ustulatus. Next base: position 39,867,742 of record NC_046221.1, on the reverse strand, counting down.
GAAGAAGGAAAAAGCACAGAAGGTGGGACAAAAAGCTTCTTCAAACCCCTTCCCACCCCTGGGAAGGAATACAAACATTTATCCCTCTTTCCTCCCAGCCCACACACGGAGCAGCTCAAGCTGCATGTTTAAATTCCAGAGGTTGCGGAGTGATTCGCATCTGTGCTACCTCTGGATGGGAGATGGCACAATGTTGTTGCACCAACTAATGCTGACTTAAATGTTAAGTGCTGATAGCTGGATGGTGGGACAGGATACACTTTGGCTACCTCAGCAGAGGTATGTAGAGGCTGATGACTCTGTCCTCGGGCCTAAAATGCTGGTGGTTGGCTCCTCAGGTTGGAACTGAATGCCTGCACCTTTGTATCCCTGTGGAGTGGCCCTCCTAATCCTAGTAAACATCCACACATCAGCCAGGAACGCCGTGAGTTTCCACCAGCAGGCATTTGTGCTTTTGGATGAGTTGGATTTCTTCAGTGCCTGGCACATTTACAATAATAATAGTTTGATCTCAAAACATAAACTTTGTAAAGAGAAGAAGATTGTTTACTTGAAGAGTGCCAAGGAGCAGCATTTTTTCATGCCGCAACAGCTCCTGAAGTTTTCTATTTCTTTATTTCCTTATTACCTCAGGAAAAAATTCCTAACCTCTTATTTGTCTTTTTGACTGATGCTCAGAACAGTGATGACATTTGCACATAAGCCCAAGTTCTCTTCCCTGGGTGTTTGCAGCATACTACGGTTTAAATATAATAAGTTTTTTCCCTCATATAAAATTCTTTGTCACTCTTTTTCTCTCTGGTCAGTCGGTGTGATAAGATCCTCCTGAAACCCTCAGTAATGTGTCTGTCCTGAATGATTTGTGCTCCACAACTGCAGATGGAACTAGTTCATACAAGTACACTTAGGTGAGGCAACTGATACCAAACCCATGCTTGCATTTCCAGTTTCTTTAAAGCAAATATTCACTTGCTATCTACAGTTACTACCTTAAATACTGCCCTCTAAAAGTCTTTATAAAGATAGCTGTAGCTGTGACTTTCTTTCGTACATTAAATGATATAAATAGCCATAACTCATCTAACTAATCTTAGCCTCTGGAAGCCAGTGGAAATTTTTCTATCGATCAGAGTCAGCTTGGGTCAAGCCCTACAGAGTGTTTTCTGACCCCATGCCCTACTTTTTCTCCATTCCTATTTAACATATATATATATCTAACTCTTTCAGTTGGTGCACTTTTTTCTCTCTGTCAAAGAGAAATCCTGATAAGGAGGTCCCAGAGGTCTTCAGCTTATCATCACATCCCTTCATAGGCTGAATGTGTGCAGAATGCCTTAGGAAGAAGCAAAAGCTAAATATAGAATAATTTAAAGCTACCCATTAAGGGCATGCCTACATGACACAAATGCAGCTAGCTTAGGTTCTGGGAGTGGTGCAGTCACAGAGCTAAGTATAACCAAGCAGAGGATGTGGCTCACAAACCATCTCCTTGCACTCACATCCTGTCTCTCGGTATCAGAGCCTTAGAGGAAGATATAAAAGCTCATCATAGACAGTCATATAATAACTTGCCCATAGGGTAACTCTCTTCCTGATTAAGGTCCTTAGCAGCCAGTTTATAGCCTGAAGCATATAACCCTGCCACTTTTTTCTCTTACCCAGCATTATTGCAAGCATGCTTTTTTTCACATACTTTGGTAATACAATGATTGCCTGGGCTGGTCAAATTGATGGGAAATAACCTCATACAATAGTGATGTATTACCACTAGCTTCATCTGCCCCATGGAAGGTGATGACTTGGGCTTTTAGTCTAGAAAGACAAAGCATTAATTCTATGTTAATTAAGCCTATCTTGTATGGCAGTAATATTACTGCCCACCGTTTCCTTTTTGTGCTATAAATTCCTTAGTCTGTCAGTATATCATCTATTTATCCATAAATAAAATCATCACCTAATGAGACAAAGATGAGAACATATACTGCTTATATAAAAAAAATCACATATAATGTACAAAGGACAAACAAGGAGCTACCCTATGCCTTCACTGAAAAAGACTCACACAACTTAGCTTCAGGTGATTGCTGGCACATTGTGCTGTCCTGGAGAAGGCATCAGCAGTGTTGTATTGAAGGCACAGTCAGCACATGACTGCTGCCTTATGCTCTGATAGCTGCCAGTCCCTTCTCCCCACCACCCAAACCTCTCTTGGCCAACTGCATTTCCCACTCTGGTGTCTTTTGTAATATATACCCTTCTAAGTCTGGATTTTTGTATTTTCCTCTGCCTTTTTCCAACTCTTTTCTATCACAGTGTCCTGATGAGCACCTTATTTCAAAGCACCTATGCTCTCTAGGAAGTGAGCTAAGCTTCAGGCTGGCAGCAATCACGTTGGCACTGGGTGACATGGTGCTGGCCAGGACATCCCTGGTGTGGTGTCAGTGCTGTCACCAGATCAAAACCATTGCTTCAGAAGTCTCCTCATAGCTCAGCTCCACCATTCCTCTTCTGAACTCTTCAGGCCACCAAAACATAAACCCAGTTTGAATTTTGTCTTTGTAAGCTATGTTCATTCTTGGAGAGATGTAGTGTAAGACAAACATAAAGCTCATCCTGGGCAAAGCAGAGATGCAGAATGATGTCTTCTCCTTGTATTGGGGAAATTCTGCGGGTTGTATGAAGGGAACACACCGACAGAAATTCTAGCCCCAACTCCTGCAAATTTTTATGTATCACGCTTTCTTCTGTCCTCTGCAGCAGCACAAGCTTACTGTGATAACTCGTGTATTTTACAAGGAAAATTCCAGAGAAAACTCAGTCACCAACAGAGGCAAATACAATTTGCATCTGGGCCTTAAATAGCACAAGTTTGTAGAAAATTAACAGCTTTCATTACAGGTACCATTGGTCCCCGGGCATTGGCCCAGAGAGTGAGAACTGCCTTTTATATCCTGACGAAACAAAGGCAACTATAGTCAAATCTGAAAAAATTCTCTGGGAAATAAACCAAAACACGTTTTGGCCCTGAGACTTAACTACCTGTAACTACCTAAAGGATAGCTGGCAGCTCAAGGGCCAAGACAGCTCTAGGCTCTACACAGCACAGTGTTTTTTCTCCTGATTGTTGTCTCACCCTGGCTAACCTTGGTAGCCCAAAAGATGACTTACAGCTTCAGGGTTCTGAGTTGAATCAAGAGATGATGCATGGCACTCTGTATTGGACCTTGTGTGCTGCTGGATTAGGCCCAATTGGTCAAACTCTTGTTCTGAAAAGCTGGCTTCTGTATTCTGTAAAGAGCCTGAAGAGTTAACGTTATTAACTGGCTTCTGAATAAAATGCATTAGGAATAAATATGCTTTAGGATAAACCTATTAAATGGATAAAAATGCCATTACCGGGGTGAAATATGATTGTGTGACCTTTTAAATAAATAAGCCTGCTATGCACCAAATTATCTCAGATAATAAGCTTTATACATGATAAAGTCATGCAGTAGGTCTCAATCTTCAGGTATTCAATGAAATACTGCTAGCCATAAAGGACTCCTGAAATGTTACACTAAAGAAAATTGCTTTCAGCTATAAAAACTTAACTGTTAAAACAAATGGAGTTTCTCTCGTAAAACTCTTTGCAAGGCATTGGTAGCAAGAGTGGAAGCTTACTAGAAACAAACCTGAGGCATTTGCAAGTACACAACGCTTCTTAAAATAACTCAGATTCCAGATAAATCTGGAATAACTCTATTGAAAGCAGAAGGGTGTAACCCCAAAGCACCAGCATGAGATCCAAATTATATTTGTAGGGCCTTAGAAATATGTTGGTGGGTTATCTCTGGGTACAAACATTGTTGTGTATCCAAACTAATCTGCACTTGCAGTTCTGGCACTTGTACAAGCAGTGGAAATGCTGACCTCTCTGGCTGTCCTGAATCTTGGGTCTGGCTGTGTTATGCCTCAGCGACTTGCCCAGATTACTCCTGACACAACAATATTCCTATTAAGGGACCATTCGTATTTGATGGGATGGAAACAGAGCTGGATATTATCAGCCTTGCAAATAAAGGCAGACGTGCATTTAGTCAGATTCAGCTACCAGCTTCACATGCAGCAAAACTGGCTCTCTGCATTAAGTCAGAGTAAGAACTTTCTGCTCTGAACCATTACAAATAAGAGGGGAGGGAGCCAATTCTCTCATTCCTTCTAGTGATCACAGGCAAACCAACAACACCTCCCGGTGAGGCGCTTGCAGTTTTAATAAAATCATCATGGTCACTTCATCTCTTGTTACATGAACATCAGCAAATAAACGCAATTCCCAGCTCGAGTCTTGTGCTGGTTTTGGCTGGAACAAAGTTAATTACTTTCAAACACAGTTCCAAGGACTGAAAATACTCTTGGAATTCCCTGACACAATCAATTATCTTCTTCAAAAGTTGATATCAGACACTGACAAAAAGGACCATTCCTGTTCCTTCTGGGTTTTCTTTTTTGTTTGTTTATTTTGTTTTGTTTGTTTGTTTTGATGAGTTTTCTTGTGTGGGGGTGGTTGTTGTTTTTTTCCTCTGAACTGGGAGAATGCATCCTAAAAAGGATCTTCTTAACCTTCATCAACAAACACTGACAATTTTCACCAAAGCTCAATCCAGTGCAATCTTTCCCAGGAGGGGCTCTTAAAGAGACATAGAAAAATTCAAGCACTCTAAATAAGACAGCTTTGCTCCAGTTCCTAAAGGTCTCACTCTCTGAGCCGTAGCAAAGAAAGAGGTACATTCTCCACAACTAGTTTTATTGCTCCTGCTAAACAGAGCAAGTTACACTGGCAAACACAACCTAAACAGCACCACTGCAAAGGAATGGGTGGCATCATGAGGCTAGCAGTGACATTTTATCATGTTTTCCTGAACTGGAGTGCAATGTCTAGAAGCAAATAATAGATCCGCTCCAGGCAGGACCTCAGCTGCATCCTGAAGATGCCTCCAGGCACTTGCCATTTTGTTTTATTGCTGTTCCTCAACACTGGTGAATTGTGAGCATCAGTCTCACAGAGAAGACACATTATCAGGGATGAAGGACAACTGCTTGTTATATAATCCTGCCAAATCCTTAATACAGCAGTTCTCAGCAAACAACCGTCTTGCTCTGAGTCATCTAGAAAGTCTCTGGTTCAGTGAGCTTCCAGGAGCAGACCATCAAAACAGGTTGTATTTCCACTTCCCATTTCAAATTACAGGAGGTACTTATGAGTCAAGCCAATAATTTTCTCTTTATCTTCCTTCAGATGCCATCCTGCATACAGATCCAGCCCATGCACCTGCTGAGCCAGAAGCCCTGTGGGAGTTCCCAGCCAGTGCTGGATGTCACAGCTTGCAGCTGTCCTGGGAGGTTGCTGGCACGAGGGCAACCACAAGTGTGAGGAAATCCTTACCCTGCTCTTCAGAAAACTGCAGATGCTACATGTGGGGCTGGACTTGCTACACACTCACCAGCCTTTTTCCAAATGCCCATTGCTGGTCCTTGTCAAAAACTGGCACTGTGCCCATTGGGGCTGGCCCTGCATGGCCATTCACATTTTTTTTCTTATTTCCCTTTGAGGCAACGCCAAGTCTTAATTCAGTGCTGGGTCAGAGATCCCAGCAGGACGTATTACACTGTGTCTGTCTTGGAATTAGGAAGTCTCCCACCTTAGAGCTGGCCAGCTCAGACCCATTGCCCTCCCACCTCTGCTCCTCCCTGCCATGCCTGACAGACAGTCAGAATCAGCTCTTGTGACAGCAGCATTGGCACAAGAAGCTGACCTGCTCATCTTTTACAAACCAAACAACTACAACTTTGGCAATCTCACTCCTACTGAATAACAACAACAAAAAGGACCGAGTCAGCAGCAAGCAGTAGCCTGTTGCACAGAGCTGTAAATAAATCCAGGAGAAATAAGATGGGTCAGCTTGGTTTGGCTGGTGGTGCTGAAAGAGCTGGTCCAGAGTTAACACTTCAGGGTGGGCCAAAGTGGGGGAAGATGGAAGGCAGCCACTTCCGTGGTTCTCTGACTCCCTGCATAGGACAAAATTGCTTCAGCCTTTACTGCTATTACAAACTTCCTATGAAAGTACCATACAACTCAATGCTCAAGCTGTAAAGCAATTCATGTGATTTTAGGACAATTTGCAGAATCTGCAAAAACCATCAAATTTCATATCTGTGGTTCATTTCAACACTGTCATAATTTGTCTAACAGAATTATTCATGCTCAAAACTTTTCTTATTTTAAAATTATTTTTTCTTTAAATAGGTTAAAATTTCAGAATGTTGTCAGAATAGCTCCTACTAGAAGGTGAGATTGCTAGAGAGGCATTTTTGAGTTTTCAGCTCTAAACAAATGGGGCCATCACTGAGAAAACAGAACTTATGTATGCCATATACTTTACATAGTTTTATGATTCTCATATTTTTTATTAAACTAGCCGATGATAGTAATAACTGTACTGGAGGTTTTCATTCAGCCTTAGGAGTCAGAACAGTTGATTCAGTTTTTCACAGCGTTTTCATTTCTATTTTCTTTCTCAGCAACATAAATCCTAAATCTAAGAGCTGAGTTTTCAGTGTAACTTACAGTAATCAACTTATTTTGTGTTTCCTATTGATATGGTATAACTATGGCTTTAAAATTGCTGCTTCAAATAGACAGCAATCACCTTCCCAGCACCAAATCATTGGTCTAAAATGAAAAACTTAGTATCTTACTATTAGCTCATAGGAGTTTTTAGTCTCTGCCTCTTAAGGAAGGATTACCAGGCATCTATCAGAAATAAAACTACTTAGATTAAGACTGGGGACTAGGTCCTACAGATTCACCAGAACCAATTGAATCAAGTATTTTCTATAATTCTATTAAAAACCCCCAAACCTCAAGAAAGGTCATTTTACTTGCACACTGGTTTTTCTGTGTAGCTCAATCTTACTGTGTGTCTTTTTCTGTAAAAAAGATCTTAAGTAGATGTTCTCCAACAACACCTGTAGCACTAACTTGCAAAGTGAAAATAATACAAAACTTCGTTTTGCTTAAAAGATTCACTAGGACTTTGTTTAACTGTGCCTTGGCAAAATGGCTTTCCAAAGATCTGCAAACATAGCAATTTATAAAACATTCTTTTTATATATGGCTCTGAAAGAACTGAAAACACAAAGCTCAAAACACATAATTTATAAAGGTTGCACAACTTGCTATCTAAACTTATCTGACTAATCATGAAACCCGTGAGAGAGGCAGGTGGATCGTAACAGTAGATGAGTTGAAGGGCTGCGATTCTCATACAAGGAAAGGGTTCAAATAATTGCTTGTTAGTCACAGAAAAACAATGCTGCAAGAAAACTGTATGAATAAATGAATCAGTGAACACTGGACTAATGAGCTACTTCCTCTGCTTGGTGGATGAGCTCTCAGGGGATGACAACTCAGCTACACTCGTGAGCACAGTGCAAAGTTAACAGGGTCTTGGTTTCTGCCTGCTGCTCTATTGACACACTGCCTGGTGACAAGGCCTGGGACATGGAGGGTTTGAGCACTGGACACAGGACATTTATTTCACAGCACCACTTGAGAACTGTCCTCCTGCTCTGGGTTTGGTGAAGTACAGCTGCTGCCTGGTGTTTCAGGGAAGCAGATTGATACCAGAGACACAAGCTGAGCTATTCTGAGGAGCTGCAGGTTCATTCAGACATGTTTATAGCGTGGGTGGTGCCCCACACAGACCTGGCAGATGTGCCCTGAGGGACCCTGGTTAGCTGTAGCCTCCTCAACCTGTTGGTTCCAGTTCGTTCCTGTCACTGAGCAGCACCAGGGTACTAAGAAGCCTTACTCAAAGCCTCTTCTTTTTTTTTTTACTTCTCCTCTTTGTTTGTTTTTTTCCACTTTGATGTGCTTCTCCATTCTTGTGTTCCCAAGGGAACTCCTCAACTTGCACATGGACAGCCAGCTTGGGTCTAGAGGCATTCTTCTGCTGCTCTTATGCAAGGAGATACAGACTGCAAAACCCCGATGGAGTCAGCTAGGGTCCAACACACTAACTAGCGAGGGTTTTCCCAAAACCTAGCACCAGAAGTGCAGGGAGACCTGAGAAGACTTGGAAGAAGCAGTGACTTAGGAGAGCAGTGTCAGCCAGCAATCTGGTCTTACCAGAGCCAGGTTTAATTTAATCACTCATCTGCTCTCTGATCTCCAGGATACCCCTGCTCTTCATTCCGCTGAATGATGGAGAGATGACAGTATTTAATGAGATTGAATGTCATCTTCATTACCATAAGAGCCTTTAATTATATCACTGAACATCATTTGATACCAAAAGAAAGCATGCTCTCTTAAATTTCAGGCAGTGACAAGGGGTCCAGAAGAACTGGGTTCCAGTCCTGGCTTTGCCAGAGGCCCATTAGGTAAGAGCAGAACAGCCACTGAATTAAAGGTTGTGTAAGCAGTAGCTCAGACACTTCCTAACTGTAGGGAGCAAGGCTCTGCAACCTAAACACTCTGTGTGTAATTATTAAATTGAAGCTGATTCAGAACCTTGACACATAAAGCGAACAACCTACAGGCTCTCCATCCTTTCATACAGCTTTACATTTCAAACAATTACTTTAAAAGGACTGGATCAAAAAGTTGGTGGTTGCTCAAAGCCCCAGATAAGAGCATTTGATTCAAATCCAAATCGAGGTTTTTTTGTGGCTGCAGCAGTGTTTCTATCACTCTGAGTATTTTGGCTAGACACTTTCCGAACTAGACTTGTGTCTGCTGGAAAAGAGATGTACAAAAATATGGTGTTTTTTCCCAGCTTGGAGAGCGAGTAGATAATAGAGTAGGAATCAGGCTCTATTTTTAGAGCCTAGCTTTTTAATTCATTAGCTGTTCAGAAGTCTTCACAGGCAGTCACTTTACTGGGTCAAGGCTAGTGAACAACTGCTGCATTACAAGGACAGAGATAAGTGAGAAAGTTGAGCTATAACTCTCCTCCATTGCTAATTACTTCATTCTAAGGCCCCCACAAAAATCACCAGTGAAATTCCATGACCTTCTGCTGCAAAAAAGGAGCCAACTGCCTCCTCCACCAGCATCTGTGCCTTTCGCAGGCATCATGCCAGTGTCCCTCTCCCAGCAGCACACAGCTGCCTCACAGAGATTCCCAACGCTTCAGAGACAAAGCAAGGAAACAATTACACTTGCTGTTGATTAGTGAGTCCCTGCTTTTCAACCTAGCTAGTGTTGCCAAGTAATGAGCACTTCTATTAGCTATGTGGAAGGGTGTTTACTACTTGCTTATTTAAAGAACATCGTAAATCACACAATCTGTTTTTACACATCCCACCCTTTGGGACAGAAATAGTGCCCTTGCCAGGTCCTCACCTTGTAACAAAAATTGAGTGATTAGCTAATCTAGGCAGCTGACACAGAAGTGAAATCCAGCCTAATAAAAGCTTACAGTCAACTATTTTCAACAGCACCTAAAACTAGGCTGAACCAGGCTGGTACTGTACAGCCCTATTTCCCTGCAGTTTAACTGTGGTATTCATTTTGTCTTGCCTAGAAATCAGACAGCTCTTTTAATTACATCCAAAACATGCCTGCTCAGACTGAGAAATGATCAGCCCTGCAAACAGAGCCAAGTAGATGGCTTGGAAACAGATTACTAGATTCTTCTATGTCTTAATAGATTTGCCTTGTGAAATTCCTGAAGCTTCCTCTTCCCTCCTCCTGCCCTCCTTCAGCTTCAACTTAGTGTCCCTGTTTCAGGCAGACCCTTGGTGTCTAAACTCAAGTTACAGCCTCTCACTAAGACTGTCACAGATGACTGGTTTCTACCAGAATCTTAAGGAACACAGATTACTTGCAATCTCTTCAACTTGCACAACATGTTCAAGAATCAAGTAGGAAAGGCAGAGATCACATAACCTCTCGCTAACCCTGATTGCCCAAGCCAACACTCCCAAACAAAAAAGTTTTTCCTCAACGTTTCGCCTTTATAAAATAAAGATTTGAATAAAATATGTCTTTCCGCTTCACATGAATTCTGCATAGCAATGTTCCTTCAAACCCAAAATCCTGTCTTAAGAGCATGAGACACTTCCAGTGTGGAAAGACACTAAAGTAATCTGGCTTCTCAAAGACTTAGAATGAGCTGTACATACCCAGGGCATCCTCTGAAGGCACCATCATCTGTTTCAAATTCCTTCACTGGTCTGCTAGATACCATGCCCTTTTAGATACATGGTCATCAGCGGTTTTCAACAAACTTTGGAGGGGATAGTATTTTCCCCTTTAAAATAAAGTTCAAAGAATTACAGGACCCCAAGGGCCAACCTAAGGCAGGTCTCACTAAAGACACCTGCCATGTGCTGCAAGGTTTGAATGCTGGCAAAGGACACAGCAATAGTGCTGACTGCCTGCCCCATCACCTGTTGTCACCCTCCTGCATCAATGGCAAGGGTCCCAAACAGCTTAACAACCCCTAGTACAGTATCATCAGTCTTGAAGTTGTTGCCTTATAAAAAAAAAAACCAACCCTATAGATTTGGGTTGAAGGAATCTTAAAGATCATCTAGTTCCAAATCCCCTGCCATGGGCAGAGACATGACCTTTTTCTAGACCATGTTGTTCAAACAGACAAAAGAAATTCCAAAGGAATGGACGAACTTGGTCATACTGGCACTACCTGAAGCCATTAAATCTACAAACTAGACAGATCAGCCCCCTCTCTGCAATAACCCCTCCAATGCTCAGGAGAGACCTCACTCATCAAATTTGCTCTGAGGAACTTCCACTTCCTGTCGTATACCATCACAGGACTATTGTTCAAGAACACCACTGACACTTCAAAGGAGAGGTTTAAAAAAATCTCACATCTTTAGAGCACATAGCTTTAACACTTTTTGGCAATTATTTTGCATTTTTCTTGTTTGAACCAAACATATCATCAAATTGCTACCTTGAGCTGTTCTTCCTGGCTTTGAGAACACACTGCCTAAATGTCTCTTCTTCAGACTACCACCCTCCTGTATGAGCTTAAATTGGAGTATTAAGTGAATTTCTCAGTTGAAGGGAAAATCCTGACATGTTTTAAGTCTCAGGGAAAAAAAATTCCACATCCCAAGCTGAAGTTTCATGAAGACATAGCTACTTCTATCAACCTTCTTTTTCCTATCACTACCTAATGGATATAGTACAGAATCTGTGGAAGCTACGACAGCCATCCACCTAATTTACCAGGAACTGCATTTAATCTCTCAGCCTTTATGTGCAAACTGACTTCATGACCTCAAAAGGTCACATTGTGATTTCACAAAAAGTTGTCTAAATACATTCATCTCTAACTGTTACCAAAATGTGATTATTTCTACCACCTAACCATGCTGAGTAAATAAAAATGCAGCTCTTTAACACAGAGATGTTTCCTGTTCTGGTATCAAAAAGAAGGTTCAATAAACTGTCCTCCCTCAATCATGACAAATGAAATAATACCTTCTCTACAGTCAGTATTTTACTATTCAGCCTAAAACCTTAGCATTCTTTGTGACGTGCCCACATTTTTAATACTGTGCACTGCAAGGAACAGACCAAGCTTTATCTTTCCATTCAGTGCTTAGCTGATTTAGACAATGTCTGTAGCGGAGAGGCCCAAGAGCTGGTTTAACACTGAAGAAGTACAAGAAAACAGAACTTGAAAAATAAAATAGCCATTAGTATTTAATTGCCTATAAAAAATAAGTGAGCACTTTCAGTTTACATCTCATTGCACAAGATCAAAGCTGGCCATCTGTCCAAGCACAGGACAACACTTAGCCCAACCTACAAACAGTGACTAAATAAACTCAGACCAAGAGAAAAAAGAACATGGACCAGTGCTTGGGCTTTCAATACACATTGCACACGTCCTTCCATGTCACCAAAAGTGAAGCCCATCACAGAACTCTACTCTCAGGGCCTACAATCTTCACAAGTACTAAATTACATTTTCAAAAGCCTGTCAAAACAGGGGAACACCTGGACTCCTGGAAAATTGTATGCTTATCCACATAACCCAAGAAGCAGCAGAAGCACTGTTAAATTGAACAACCTGCATGATCTTTATTAGATGGCCACGTTTACAAGAATTAGCGGTAGCGGTGCAGCTGCAGGGTGTTGCGCCTCCTCCAGGCCGCACGGCGCGAGCCACCAATGGTGTGGTGGAATTTGTGGCCCTTGCCAAGCCCACGGCTCTTGCGCCCGGCTGACGTCAGCCCACGCATCTCTCTGTGCTTGTGGACAGGCTTGGTGATCCATTGGGTGTCGGGGTTCCGCCTGATGGTCTTATGGAAGGGATCAATCAGGATCACTTCAAAAAACTTGTAAGTGGAATCTTCACCCACCCAATACGAGTTCAAGACTCTCAGAGCCCCACAGTGACGGCCAGCACGTTCCTAGAGGAAAAAATAAATGCAACATGCTGTAAAATCATGAATGCAGGGCACTCTTCATGCAGAAAGATTACTAACTCAAGCATAAAATTTCAAGTTTTTCTAGGACAACCTCTTTTCCTATAAAAACTCATCCCCTTCCAGCTGCAAAGGTGCAAGGAAAGTAACAGCTGAAAAGAATGCAGTGTAAGGCTGTTTGGATTCCTGCATGAAGTAGGTTTTTAAATATCATGAGCAGGAAGGTACTTGGTTGACAAAAGAAAGAACTCTGTGTATATAGAAGCACCCAGTCAGTAAATACACAATGTCAAAAATAACTTCAACGTGACAATGAAGAGCATGAGCTGCACTTGGGGTCATGGAACAATCTTTTGTGGGAAGTTATGAAAGACTGATTAATTTGCACATCCAAAGCTACAAGGGACAAAGAAATTTCTGTGTAAGCCTGTACTGGTAGGAGTAAAGGAATAGCTGATGTCGATCTTTGTACTACTGCTGGCATATTAGTGCTTGCTATTCCTATCCTTGCCTGTGGTTTGGAAGACATAATCTTAGTACAGAAAACAAAACAAAGCAGAAAATAGCAATTATGCAACTCAATCTGCTTCTCGTGTCAAGAATGCTCCTTATTTAAAACACACACTGAGTGTGTTTAATTGTAGGACTTTATCATCATCATGGGGAAGCATGAACCAATGGACCCCGTTCATCTTCTTACCCAGTGTGATCCTAACCTATTGTTATAAGCTTCCCTAAAAAGCCTTTGACTATTTTCTGCACATGGAATAACATTTTTTCAAGTCCTTTTATTCTAGTGTGAGAGCAACACCTGTATGAAATATTGGAACACCAATATCCTTGACCAGCTTCTATTCGAGGATGGGAGCTCCAATTGAGGCTTTGCAGACCTGTAATCCGAAAAATGTAAGTTTTCCAGAAAGACTGTGTCAGATTCAGAACATTTCAAGCTAGAACCAAGGGCAAATAACCTCTTCCATAGTTGTCATAAGTGAGAATGTGATTAGCCATCAGGTATCTGGTAATAACACTTATAAAGAGAATGCCATGAGCACTGAAAACAGAATATCATTTTTAATTCAAACTCATCACCCAGTGTTTCTTTTAAATAAGGATGTCCCATTTATATTTCTTCCCTGAATAAAAAATTCCCACCATATTCAACTTGCAGAAGTCACTCAGCAATATTTTCAAAGTCCTGAGAACAGAGAAGTCTTCTGCTTCAAGATGGAAAGGCAATGACACTCTCCCTTCTTCCACAATGTCTCGCTTGAGAATGCAGCCTGGTATTAACTCAAACCCACTGAAAAAGGTTTTTTTTGTAAAGGTGAAAACTCTATCTCTTCCAGACTACAACCGTGACAGCAATGAAGCTTGCAAGATCTCATCAAGGTTTACATTTTGAGTGTTTCAGTAACAAGATCTCACCTAAAAATAAGTTAGCCACCAAGCTGTGTGCCTGTGAGGTACCAGTTTTTTATAAAGAAGCAGAAGGTCTCTGGCATGCTGCCTTCAGCTCCTGCACTACAGCTAAGCGTGCTGTGCAGCACTACTACTACACAAACAGGCGCTACAGGCTTCAAGACAGGAACTCACGTGTGCTTTGTGTAAGGACCATCACCTACAGCTGGTGATCCACACCACAGGGCAGGAAACACAGCAGTGGGATTTACTGACAAATTAGACACCTTAGAACATTCAAGTTCTTATTTCTCATGCCTAGTTCTTTATTTTACTGTGGCTTGGACTAGTTATGTGCTTTTCATAACAAATATTGTGGCATACTTGAGAAGTACTGACTTCACTAAACCACTCAAGTGGCTCCCATAGACCCCATTTTTAAAGTCTGAATAGTTTTTTATTGTCTCAATAAGCTTTTAAAGACATTCTGCTGCTTTCCTGCCACCATTATTCAAAATCTTACGAAGAACTTATTAACAAAGCAGCTGGTTTGGTTTTGTATTTTTTGCATTTTTTGTCTTTGAGTATATTCAGCTTTTACAGACTAAAACTTTCCAACCCAAACTTGTGAGCAACAAGCAAAATACTCACCTCTGCTACAGACTGAAGACTCCGGGCAAACTTGAGCTGGTTAACACCATGATGCACAGGTTTACCATAGGTCGCACCTTTGGGGACTGGGCGTTTGCGGCCACCACGGCGGACGCGGACACGGTAGATAACGTAACCTAAAACAAACAGTACTTAGGAACTAGAACAATTCCGGTAGCAATTTTCATCCCTGTACTGCACTTCCAATCCCTCAAAACTTGCATGACATGCTGCAACACAGTCATTATACCAATTTTTACTACAATTTACAACTCGACGTGGATAATAAAATATATTTTTGTTATTTTCATTACAACTGAGTACGGAAAGTGATGTGCTGATGCAACTATTTTTTGTTTCCAAACCAGAGTTCATGGCACCTTTCCACTGTCCAGTCCCAAACCAACTAAGATCAGTTAAAGCTATATCATAATACAATCATAAAAAATCCCCCACCAAAAAACCTCAGCAAACTACCCCAAATGCACAATCCAGATGGCAGCACTCACAAAGCACTGAAGCACAGGCCATCCCCAAACCCTGCTGAAATCTGGTCACTGAGAAATGAGGAAACTAGATATAAACAGTGACAGGAGTAAGAAGCCTTAGCTTTTTATTTCCTTTGTGAATAAACATGCTGGGTTTTTAATTGTAATTCCACAAGTTACACATGGATGGCCACTTTTCCCATTTCTTTCCCTGACCAGTAACTGTTTTTCAACAGTACAAACTCCATCATCTTGGACAAGTGCATCCAGCTCTAACACAGTAGTGCTACATGCAAGCCACAGTATGGCTTGGGTTGGAAGAACCTCAAACATCGCCTAGTTCCAAGCTCCCCTGCCATGGACAGGGACACCTTCCACCAGACTAGTTTGCCCAGAGCTCCATCCAGCCTGGCCTTGAAGCCATTCCCCCTTGTCCTGTCACTACATGCTCCAGTGCAAGTCTCTATCCAGATCTCTTGTAGGTCTTTTCAAGGTGCTAGAAGGTCACAGTTCAGTCACCTGAAAAAAGCTGAGCAACACATGACAAAACTTGGGCAGAAAAAGGACATCTCCCAAACCTAGGATACTAAAAGCCCTGTTTAATTCTGTGGCACTAACATTGCACAAGAAAAAAAAGGAGGCCAAAGCCCACCTGACTTCCCCCTGCTAGAATGGCAACAGAAGGCACAGATGCAAAATTAAGTGAAGGTCTTAGGCTGTGAGCACTGCTACCAACTGAGGACATTTACAATATTCTGTTCATTTCATGCAGGACACTTCAGTTTATTGGGGGACACTTCAGTTTCAGACTTTGTTACTCTGCTGTCACTAAGGAAGCCAATGTCACTGCGTGGTGAGGGGCACAGGGACTTCATGTCCATGCCATTACCTTGCTTGGCCTTGTATCCCAGCCTGCGGGCTTTGTCCGGCCGCGTGGGGCGTGGGGCCCGGTGCAAGGCCGACAGCTGGCGGTACTGCCAGCAGCGCACGCGCAGCAGGAACCGCATCACGTCCGACTGCTTCTTCCTCCACAGCTCCTGGATGTACTTGTAGGCACCCATGTCTGTCTACCTGCTGGGCAGAGAGCTCAGTGAGAACAGTGCGCCAAAAGCAACTCCTAGATTGAGCATCTTCCAACAGCACTCAAAGGCAGGGAGCTCTCACGCTTCTTTGGATCACTGACACACCTGGGAACACGGATCACACCTGGCAGCTGTCAGCATGACACCCTGCAGCCACCATTCCCAGCCAATTTTGTTTTTTTTTAATTTATTCTGAAGTGGTAAACTCCTCAACTGAGAAATTTTCAAATGTGTTATGTCTGATACTACCAACCCCAACAACTAACACCTGAAACAAGTTTTACACACAAATCTGTCAAGAACTACAGGACTATGAGAAGCATGGCCCTTACTATTAACTCTGACTTCAGTAAGGTTTTACTAAGTGAAAGCTAACAGTTTTATTAGTAAGAGGAAGTTTAATACTTGCTTAAGAAATGAATTGGATTGGGATTTTTATTCCTTAGAGCTATTTCCACGGTGTTTCCCACATCTCAGGAGAGACAAGGCCTTCCTCCACATCCACTGAAACTGGGCTTAAAGTAAAATGGGACGTACTGACCCTGTCAGACTAAAAAAGAAGTGTCACAGCTCAGTGTCCTACTGCTGCTGACAGTTGTATTTTGCTCCATAGGTACCCTGTGGGCTTTTTTGAAGTTGTTTTTAAAAATCGTTTCTACTGAGCACCATCGGGTTTGAACTGACTTCAGCAAAGCAAGGGTTCAACACAAAGTTCCTACAGATCAAGTTTTGTCCCTAAGAAAACAATAATTATTACAAACTCCCTCTTCTGAGTTTAAAATGTTTTAAAGTTGAAGGCATTTCAAAAATCAAGTATTACTTTATTTTTTCATCGCGTTTACTGCTGTTTTCATCTGAGGCCTCATACATCTGCAGCAATCAGCACGTGTACCTGAATGCCATCAAGTCCCAACCCAACTCACCATCAGATACACGCAGCTCACTTTATTTACATTTAAAAACATGCCCAAAACAGTTCGTGTGTGATTCTGGATATCCCTCTTGTTTTAACCTGCCCAGCTATAGCTCATGCATTCCCATCCTTAGCCACCCCACCTTTTCACGGCCTAATGGCACAAAAAATCCCCACGAACAAACAGCAAGCCCGGAGCAAAGCAGGGAGCGCCGTCTGTCACCGATCTGCACCCGCTCTGGCCCTCCGGTGCCACGACGGGTGCCCCGCTCCCCTCCCCGCCCCACCGAGGCGCAGCCCGCGGGCCCTCCTCCACCGGCCTCCCCGAGGGTCCGCGCCGCAGGAACAGCCCCATCCCACCCGGAGCCGGGCGGGCGCGGCGGCAGGACGGGTGGATGGGCGCTCGGATCCCGGGATGGGCGCGGATTGAGGGAAAGGCCGCGCGCGGACCGGCCCTCACCTGATGGCGCCCAGCGACGGAAAGGAAAGGCCCTACGTCCCACAAACCCTCGGGCCACGAGACACTTCCGGCGGTGGCAGCGGTGCCTCCTGGGTAACGTAGTCCGGCGGGGGTGCAGGCCGCGCGTCGCTCCCGGCCCGGCCCCCCGCGCTCGCCAATGGGCGCCGGGGGCGGGGCCCGCGCGGCTCCGTGGGGCCGGCCGGGACGCTCGGTCCAGGTGCGCGCTCGCGGCGGGGGGCGGCCCCGGGGGCGCGCTCGGGGGCCGGGGCGCTGGGGCACGGGCGAGACGCGGCATCCCCCGAGACACCCCCTCTCCCGACCCCCATAAGAGCCCCCGGTCAGGGTTGGGGTGGGACTTTGCTTGAAACCCTGAAAAGAAGCCTTAAAAACCACAACAAAAAAAATCTCTAAAATAATAATAATTTTAAAAATCGTAAGAATATGAGGAACGGCTGAGGGAGCTGGGTTTGTTTGGTTTCGAGAGGAGGCGGCTCGAGGGGAACCTCACTCCTCTCTCCCTGGAAGGAGAATGTAGTGAGGTGGGGGTCGGTCTCCTCTCTGTGACTGCAGTGAGAGAGGAAATGGCCTTCAGCTGAGACAGGGGGGACTCGGATTCGCCACCAGAAAAAATTTTTTCACTGTTAGGGCGGTCAGGCGCTGTAATAGGTTGCCCGGGGAGGTTGCAGAGTCTCCATCCCTGGAGGCGTTTAAAAGGTGTCTGGATCTGCTGCTGGATGATGTGGTTTAGTGGTTACTGGGTTGATGTTTGGATTGGATGATCTTAAAGGTCTCTTCCAACCTAATGATTCTATTCTAGTCTAAATAATAAACCCTGAGGGGGAATAAAAAAGCCCTAAAAACAATCTCAAGATCTTTTCATTGGAGGGTAGGGAGAAGGCACCATGGAGTCCCTGGTTCTGCATACCCTGGCCTTACCCACTGATCTGCTCCTGTCCCTGCTCCCGTCCCTCCTGCATGTGGCATGGCACAGGTTGGGTTTGAGCAACCTGGTCTTGTTGGTGGCATCCCTACCCATGGCAGGGGGCTGGAAGGAGAGGATCTTTAAGCTGCTTTCCAACCAAGCTATTCTATGATTCTAGGAGTTAGGCTTTCCTAGCCTGCAAGTCCTTTCTACCCCCCTACCTGTGGCTGCAGGATGACCTCTCTGTTTTTCAGTGTATGCTTTTCAGAGTACCCTGGCTTGCGAAGCATTGCCTGGTTAAACTGGAATTGAAGCAGGACAACGCCAGCCCCTCCTGGTCCAGAAAAGGTACTCTCCAGCTCTCTCTGTGGGAAATGGCTCCTGGAAACAGCAAACTGAGTCAGGGCCTGCTGCCCTGCCATGGCTCCACTAACAGAGGGAAGTGCCCTAGCTGCTGGATGTCTCCAGCTAGAACCAACCCCCACCCATCAGAGTGCTTTAATGCAGACTGAAAAACCTGCTTCTGCATTTGCTTTCCTGTGCTTCTGCCTTTAACACTCCTGTTTTGTAGTTCCTAGTCCGTAAAAGCTAGAAACTTTCTGTGAGCCCAATAAAAGGGAGGGAACCACCATTTTCTTGCATTTCCAGAAGCCATCCTGGTACCATGAGATGCCATCAAGCCCACTGCAAACCCAGGAAGCCTGATAACACCGTGCACACACACGCCAGCAAACACAGCCCCTGCCCGGGGGGTGTGCATGCTCCAGCGCTCCCAGCCTCCCCAAGCTGACAGGACAAGTGTCGAGGCTGCAGGCAAGCATCAGCACCACTGGCAGCAGCCTAAAACCTGAGAAAATGGTGTGGGAGGAAACTCTAATCCTAAAAATATCAGTCACTGTTGAGCGCTGGGAGGGAGCTGTGCCCCCGCTGCTTCGCGCTTTGCCTTGCGCCTTCCGTGGGCTCGGCTCCCGCGGTGCCCATCCCTGCACCGAGCCAGGCTCACAGCCAAGCCCGGCTCACAGCTGAGCCCGGCTCACTGCCGACCTAGGCTCACAGCATCCCGTGTCTGCACAGGGCTCTGCCGCGGGACCGGCCCTCGGGAAGCATGGGAAAGGGCTACAAGGTGGTGGTTTGTGGAATGGCCTCAGTGGGAAAGACTGCGATTTTGGAGCAGCTTCTCTATGGAAAGCACACTGTTGGTGAGACGTTTTTACTTTTGGGGGGAGTTTGTTTCCTTTTCTAGTATCCTGTTCGGTGTGGGCCCCAAAACACCAATAATGGAGGAGTGCAAGCTGTGCTGAGGTGAAGGAGGAAATTAATGTGGTTTTGTGGCATGTCTGGGCTATTCTTAAAATTCATAGTCCCTTGCTTATAGATTTTTAGAGAGTCTTGGAGAAGAACCCGTTCCATGATGTTCCCAGCAATAAAACACAAGAATGTTTAAAAAGAAACAAACACTGAAAGTAGGTGATGTGCCTGCTGCATATTTACAAAATAAATATCTTGTTCCCTGAAAGATGTCATAGACGCCTGAAAAATAAATAGCTGTCACATGATGAGTGTAGACACTGTTTAGACTTTTGTTTCATCTTCTTAAAGCTTTATTTTGCTTAGTCTTGGCTAACATTTAATTGAAGCTCTGGGGGGAAAAAAAAAAAAACAGCTCATCTTTAGGTTCCATGTTCTGTGCTGAATTTTGAAGGCCAAGTGTCTCAACTCTCTAAGAAATCCTCACAGGGGAAACAGACTTGACAGAGGATCAGGGGATGCCTGATATTTGCTGTGCACAAAAGAAAGGGAATGAAGGCAAAGCCGGTATGTTTCCCTCTGTTTCTACATTTGGCTTTGAAAGGAAGGGCAATGATCATCAGGCTGACAAATTATTCCCACCTCACCTAGAAACAAGGGGTGGCACCAGGGCTTTGACAGAAGATGTTCAGTCACTTCGCATTTTCTCCTTGAGCCAGTAAATTAGACTTCAGGATAAGCTGTTGGATAAAGACAAGGATTTCTAGCATGGTGCTTTGCAGCGCTGCACCTTTAAAATGTGTCGATGGGAGGAATTTCCTGGCAAAATGTGATACAGAACTGTGTGCTAATATCCGTGTTTAAAAGGAGGATTTCCTCTAATGTTGCAGCAACATCTGTTTCCAGCATCCTACCGAGCGCTAGGCACGTAGCCCCGTGTAGCTGTCAATGTGAAGGTTGCAGAGATCTGCAGGCTGAAGGTTTTTCCCTTTGCTACTAACCTGCCTCTCCTCTGTGCCGGACTGGGTGACTGTCAGATACACCCGAGCAGCATGAGCAAGGCCACGTTACTTAAATCGTATTGCCTTGCATTAATTCCTGCCTCCTATTAGCAACCCGGGCAGGAAGGATATTCGGGTGTTGCTGATCAGAGGAGCTATTTATGGAGCCAGCCATGTACGTGATTATACAGTGTCATGGACACTGGCTGACATAACCAGAGGGAGGCCTCGTGCCTGGGGTTTAGCCGTGGGTGTCCCTCTGTTACTCCCAAATGCCCTGTTCCAGCTTGGCCATTGAGCAATGCACACCTACCCCCCAGCCCCTCTGCACTTAAAAAAGTCATTTTTCCTTGTCTGCAGCTCTGCTCTTATTTTTTGGAGTTACTGGTAAGGGAAAGAACAACTGATAGCAGATGGGGAGTGCAAGGAGAGAGGAAAGAAGGAAGAAGGTAGTTTGTGTTTTCTGTGTTTTCTGTGATTTTGGTCAAATCATATTCCTAAGACATGCAGAGAAAGAGGGCAAGTAGCAGAGTCAAGATGAAGATATGGAGAGGGTAATTATGGAGCTGCTGCAACCCCAAGAGTTGTGTGGCTACAGCCCAGCAATTTTGATATCCCCTGCACAGGCCATCAATCACATTTGGGATGATGTACCCATAAGCTGGTACTTTTGGCAGTCCTGCTGAGTGGTCACCATCATCCCTGCCTTTTCTTCAGTACATAGGCAGTTGTGGCAGAGGGTGCCTGGAGTATGAACTGGTGGAAATGGTTCCCAGAAGACCTTCAGCTACTGTTCCATTCTGTATTGATTTAACTCCTGAATTGCAGAGGCAGGATGCCATTTTCAGGGTCTCACTATGCAAGGACAGAGTTTGAGGAGTGGTGAATTTGTCTGCTCCTTAGCTGAGCTGCTTTAAACTGCACAGTGGGGTTCCCCTTCCTCACCTGAAACACTATTACAGGATCTTGATCCTTGTTTCCTAAAGCTTGTGAGCTCCAGAAAGCCGACATGTACATCTTGGCTGTGGGCCTTTTTGGCTGGAGGCAAGAAGGGACTAGTGTGTCTGCTGAAAGCCTTTTCAGAGCCAACCATCAAGGAAGCTCACCGGGCATGGCAACATGGACACAAGCTGTTTCAAAACCTGTGCTTCCTGACTGACGTCAGGAGCAGCTCTGCATCCACTCCAAGGGCCCAGGAGCCTGGGGAGGATGGCCGAGCCAACACAGGGAGTCTTTCCGTTCTCATGGCAGGCACATCCTCCTCTCAGTGACAAGAGGAATGCTAGGACTTGGTTGGAGGCTCAGAGCACAAGGTCTGCTGCCATTCTCCGAGATGTCACAGCCACTGTCACGAGGGCAGCCTCCTGGTTGTAAATCAGCCATGAGTCTGTCAATGCTCAGTGCCTCCTGTTGACTTTCCTGTAAAAAGGAGTGGTGGCACAGCTGGTGTCAGGGAAGTGATTAGAGTCCTTGGAGGTTTCGTGCTGCTGTGTAAAGCCCTTGGCTTTGAGCCTGTGCTCCTGGCTGTGTGCTTGGTGATGGTACTGTAAACCCAGTGGCACTGTTTCTTTTCCTAGAAAAACATGCACCTTCAACTCCCCTGACTTGACATGGATGAAGTCCCTAAGTGCCACGATTACTTACATGGTCAGCAGCTAACAGTCTTGCAGACACACTAAGATTGTTTGAAGTCAAAGAGGAAAAAGTAGCCAAAAAGGGACTATCTGTGTCCCTGTAGCATGTGAGCAACGATGTCTGGTATTGGATTTTGTGCTAGACTTTAAACTGCAAGGGAGTTTGCCTTGTGTCCCAAGATGGAAAAGGAGAGGACAAATAGATGAGAGATGCTCTCAGAGCCATGTAAAATAATGTAGCTATTGCATGGCAGACACTCTTGCCAAACTAATACAAGGAATAAGAAACGAACAAAACGAAATGTTTGAAATGGGTGCAGATTTAGCATTGTGTCATGTAGGGACCATATTGCCATAGGTCAGGGCAAATAGTTGTTAAGGATACGTGTATGCTACATATACAGTAGTGTGCCCAGGTGGCCAAGAAGGCCCATGGCAACCTGGCCTGTATCAGAAAGGGTGTGACCAGCAGGGCCAGAGCAGTGATTGTCCCCCTGTGCTCACCACTGATGAGGCAGCACCTTGAATCCTGTGTTCAGTTTTGGGATCCTCTGTACAAGAAAGATGTTGAGGGGCTGGAGTGGGTCCAGAGAAGGGAAATTAAGCTGAAATTAAGAAGGCAAGGGTCTGGTGCACTGCTGTGGGTGCTGGGGGTGTTCTGCCCAGAGAAAAGGAGGCTCCAAAGGGGGACATTATTGCTCTCTGCAGATACCTGACATGATGTCTTGGTTTAGAGCAAATTTGGGAGGAAATTATTGAGTGGGGGTTCTTAATTAGTTTGGGGGAAAAAAATTTTTAGAGAGAAGTGGGAAAAAATTGTTTATTTAATTGACAAAGTATTTTTTAGTATGAAATTGAGTAATACTAAGCAGTAAAACTTTTTACGGTTTTGAAGAGATGGCAAATTTAGAAGAGATTTTTTGTTGTGAGTGTAGTCTGCCTGCCTTAGTTTGTTTTTAGTCTTTTTGGTGCTGGGAAATGCTGCAGCCCAGGCCAGGCTTGGTGAGCTACAGATGTGAGCTCCTGGTGCTCTTCTGGGTTTTTAGTCCAGAGCAGGCTCAAACAGTTCTAAGAAAAAGGGGGAAAAAAAAAACAAAACAAAAAAAACCACAGTCCAGGAGACCCCTTTTTGCCTCAGCTAGTTGGAAAAACTAACTGAAAGTAAAGAGCAGTTCTCTCCTGCCATCCACTGCAGACAACACAGTCTGTGTGTAGAATGTGGGGGAGCAAGTGCAGTCTCTGATAGCAACTCTGCACTTCTTCCTTCTCTTCACTCCTGGAAGCAGTCTTAAAGTTGCAGAATTCAGTATGTAACACCAACAGACAATTTGAAAATACAAGTATTATAAAGTCACTCCAAGACACATGAGCATGTAGCCAGATGGGGGTCAGTCTTTTCTCGCAAGTAACAAACAATAGGACAAGAGGAAATGGCCTCAAATTGTGCCAGGGGAGGTTTCGATTGGATATTAGGAAAAATATCTTCACTGAAAGGGTTTTTAGGTATTGGAGGAGGCTGCCCAGGGAAGTGGTGGAATCACCATTCCTGGAAGAAAACCATATAGATATGGCACCTGGGGACATAGTTGAGTGTTGGGCTTGGCAATGCTGATTGAACAGTTTGACTCAATGATCTTAGAAATCTTTTTCAGCCTTAACTATTCTCTGATTCTGTGATTGCCTGGTACCTGGGATGAGCTCCCTTTTTGTGACTTAAGTGTTGTGTTCGTCCTCCACTTTGTCTTGCTGTCCTGAAGAAAGAGGGGCCAGTCTTATTTCCTCAGTCATGAAAAGCCAGCTTTGACTGGCAGCAGAAGATTTTCCCACTAAGTACCAGTGGTACCTGGCACTGCTTGGCCTGACCTCTCTGGACCAGGTTAGGAGGCTTAGCTTTGGCACAGGACATGTGTGTAAAGAGGATGGATGTTTTTCCTTAAACAGTGTTCCTGTTCAGTGATAGTGCAGGAAGGAGTCATCCTTCTGCCCTTAAAATATTTCTGGCCTCTCAGCCTGTACTAAAGCTTATCAGCTCAACAGGAGGAGATGAGAACTGTCCCTTGTAGAAAACTTATCTCTGCCTCCTGGCTGTGTAAATAGCTGGTGTGGTCAGGTTATTCATAAGCAGCTACTTGAGATCCTTTTACTAGCTAGGAATGAAAACACCATATATCACTATGGTAGAAGGCATGAGAAATGAGAGAAATTGCCTCTCTTGTTCCAGCTGGAGGGATTTGGGGTTTTGGCTTTCACACTGTGGATGTGGAGGCTAATTAAACTAATTATGCATTCATAGAACCATAGATTGGTTTGTATTGGAAGGGACTTTAAAGATCATCTCCTTCCAACCCGCTTGCCATGGGCAGAGACACCTTTTTACATCTTCACTTCTTAATTTAAAACCACCTGGTGATAGAGGTGCAGTCAGCTTTGCATTTTAGAAATAGACGAAAATGGAACTGAATGTATGTAAATGAGGGTCACAACCTTCCTATTTGTTGGTGGGACCAGTACTTCCCCAGCAGCTAAATCTAAACAGATTAGCTCCTCTTGAGGTTTGTCCAGCTCTTTCCCAAGTCAGGGATCCTCTGATACACTGTCTTTTAAAATCTAAATAAGAAAAGTGTGTTTTTCTGCAGCTTACAAACAGGAGTAGCAGGTTTTAGGAGGTCTTTGCTGAATTCCTCTGGAAAAAAGGCAAAAAGAGATTACACAGGAGATCTTCAAAAGTACTCAAGAGGACATAAAATTTGTACTGCATTAATGTTCAAAATCCGACTGGCTACTTTTGAAATTCCATCCCTCTTGAAATTTTGATTTACTTAGGTATTTGCAGTCTATCTGCTGTGCCTAGCCTGTGTGTGCAGTATTCATTAGTATATTGAGCCTTTTCTTTTCCTCATTGGGAAGCCACAAGGGGTTGGAACAACACCCAATTTGTGACTGAGGCTTCCTGTTGCAGTTCCTCTGTGGCAGCACTCAGTAAAAAACAAAGACCACTCTGCCTCTCCTAAGATTTTCACCAGCTGAGTAGGTGCTAGAGAGTGGTCTCACTTCTGTCTCTTCCTCCTTTCCCTCTCCAACTTTTCTATATCTTTAGTCATCAAAGGAAGCATGACAGTGTGCACTATCTTGTTAGCTCCCCTTCACCCCTCTAACTTCTGAACCTGAAAGCTGGCCTACTGCAGTGCACTGCTCCATGGAAAAACTACTCAAACTAGCAGCAGTCTGCAGGACAGTAACTTCTCAGCACAAGCTTCCCTTGCCCACCCAGGTAGAGATGGTGGAAGGATGCCTGGGGATGCCAGTGAAGGGAAGGAGAATCAGGATCTTTGTGGCAGGGAGGATGGGATAGTGCCAGAACCTTTCTGGGACACTGACTAGTGTTGCTTCTCTTACAACAACTTGCCTGACCCATGTTTGAATGAAGACCTAGGAAGTGTTTGAATGGGATGCTACTAACAAGAAGTGTAAAAGTCATTGTCAGCAAGATGTGGCTGGTACATGGTCTGGGCTTTAGGAGGAGGACCTAGAATAAGGTGACACAGGTATTTCTAAAAATTATCTATGTTTACTTAGGAAACTGCTTGCATATATTCCCTCCCTCAGTACATGTAGGTGAAATTTCACCTCTGGAATCTGATACTGGTGCATAAATTCCAACTCCCTCCTAAGTGACCCCCCCCTATTTGGCATCAAAATTTGTTGCTCTATTCTGCTGAGTTAAGTCCCAGGTCTTAAATTTTTCTCTTCGTTTTTAAATAAGGTGTTAAAGACATACTTTTCACTGCTGCTTTTAATGCCATTAGGAAGAGATTGTCACAGGATAATGTGGATATATTAAAGCTGTTGAATTACTGTACAATATTACTTGTTGCTTTTTAAAAAGAAAACTTAAGTACTTATGTGTCCTTCCTTCTTGCCAAAGCCATATTTACTGATTTCAGGTATTTCCTTGACCTGTCTGTACAATGCAAAAAGGCAGAGCGAGAATATAGTGCTGTGTCTAAACAACAGTGATGTATCCAGAAAGGACTTTGTTACTACCTAAGTCTTTAAAAATGCCCCTTTAACACATTCTTCAATCACACAGGATGCATTTGTGCTTCCTCTTTTTATAAACATTTGCTTTGTCATTCTGTTCTTCACATTAGCATGGCTGTATTTGGAGGCAAAATAAATCTTTGGAAACCTAATAAGAGTTTGAGCTATGAAGACTGCACAGAGGGGGCAAAACGAACAGCTTATGCCATTTTCACGCACAGGAATGCTGCGTACATCATGGGAAACCATCAGCGTGGGTGGAATGCTTTAGCTTGTCAGTGTGAAGTGTTGTGAATAGTGTCATTGAATATAGCAAAATCCTTATTTTCATAGGCCAGATAATCCTTTGTGTTTTCTTAAACAATACACTAAAATGGTCCCTTTTTGGCAGACAAAGAGAATAAAGCAGGACTCATTATTGTAGTCCTGCAACAGCAAACAATTGTATGTAGGAGTGCAGTGGAGGCAAAAAACGTGCGTTGCAGAGGGCTTATATGAATACTTAAAACCAACTCAGAAAGTGACCCAGCTACACTATACACAGATTGTTTTGACCTGTAACCTTATGCACCTGCATCCAGAAGAAACACAAAGCTAAGATGATTTATGTGTTTTCAGGTTTGGCTTAGGAAAAATAATTTAAATTAGTTCAAATCAAACTACCTGGAATTACTTCACACTTACAGTGTGGAGAGGAGGAGGGAAGGAAGGTCAGTATGCAAATAGGGTGGAACAGGTGATACATATATGAAAGCTTGTTACCTTGTGCATGCTCTTGCCTTGCAATAAATGAACTTGTTCCTATCAGCCATCTGAGTCATTTTAAATCCCTAGGGGATGGAAAAAACTCACTGTGTATTTGCGTAAATATACTATGCAACTTTGTTTGCCTGCAAACATCCCCTTCCCTTTCTGGCTTAATTTCACGTATTGGTTAGTTGTACCACCAATACACATTCATTTCCAGAATTATTCCTTTGGCTCCTGCTTCTGCCTCATTATGAGGATGCTTAAGATGTTAGTACTTGACTATCTGGTATTCCCTGGCTGTTGTTCCAAAAGGGTATGTTTGGGCAGCCTCGTTTTGCAGCATGTTTGGCACAGAACTGGTACAACTGGGTGTTTGGAATTTGGAAAACTTGGGAGGAAAGCATATATCTTATCCTATTCTGAATGTGCCTGTTGTATAGATTAATTTTACAGGCATGATCATGTGCTTACATATTAATGTATTTACAGTGTCACTATTGGAAATAGCTAGTGCAGTCATCTATGAATACAGCCCTCCATGAAGATGCCAGGCAAGGTCAAGGCCTGGTGAAGTCACTCTGTAAAATGGTGAAGTCACTCTGTAAAACACACACTCAAAGCTACTGTGGGGGGAAAATCCTGCTGCACTGCAAAGAATTCTTATAGTGAGGCTGTACTTAAAGCAGTGGAACATTCCTGCTTGTTTCCAAACAGGCTTAGAAGAGGGTGCCACGATGGAAGATGTGTATTTGGCATCGGTGGAGACAGACCGAGGCGTGAAGGAACAGTTGCGGCTCTATGACACCAGGGGTCTGCAGGAGGGCGTGGAATTGCCCAAGCACTATTTCTCTGTGGCTGATGGCTTTGTCCTGGTGTACGCCGTGACCAGCCTCGAAGCGTTCCAAAGAGTCGAACTGCTCAAAAAGGAGATCGACGTCTTCAGGGACAAAAAGGAGGTAAATGCACGGTTGGCTAAATTCTGCATCAGTGATAGGAAGTTAAGGTCACAAAGCCCAGCTTTTGTTTCTGTAAACGTCGTGTACAAAGGAAAATGAATGTACCCGCAGCCTCGGGCAACCCAGCAAGAAGGAGGCCTTCACGTGCCAGGGAAGCTTAATTCACATGCCAAGCAGGTCATGCAAAAGAATGCTTCTTTTTTTTTTTTTTTTTTCCTCCTTATTTCCTCTACTACAGCTAAAATTCATTCAGCTGAATGCATCAGCCAGGACACTTATGACTAATAAAACATATGGTCTACAGCAGTGCAACTCATGTTTTTTTAGATATTGTACAGGGGAAGTCAAGTGCATAGAATAATATAACGAAGAGCATTATCTTTGTTTGTTTTGTATTCATGTACTTGATGGCTTACAAACTAGTGTAATTGACAATGGGTCTCCCAGACATTAGTCAATTGGCAAAGCAGCTTTAATGTATTTTAACAACCATATTGAATCAATTCAATTGTGTGAAATGACTGTTCTATTTTCCCTTAGAAAGCAGCTAGTGTTTTCAGCTGACAATGTTCCAGCTTAGCTAAACAAATATAACTTGCATGTGGCATTAGCATTACAGCTTTTCCTACAGTATCTATATTCTGGAGTAGTTTTCCCTGTTAAATGTCTTTAGCCTACAGCTTTCCAAATGCCTGTTTTATGCTGTTTGAAAGACAAAAAAACTGCATGAAGAATTAATTGGATAATGGTAGGGAGACACTTTGCAAAAATGTAACTTGTTTTGTACTGACAGCACACAGGGTGGTGGAGGAAGGCAGGCTCAAGTTTGATGGCAGACGAATGTGCAGTCACAGGAGAGGTATGTTAGGTGGTAGGGCTGGTGTGAGCTGCAGACTGTCACGTATATCAGGGATGCAGGATTCAAGCATAACTCCCCTGCAGGGCAAGGAAAGGTGGACAAGCAGGAAATTTTTCCCAGGCACTGTGTTTTGTGATGGCCCTGATTTGGTACTATCCAGCATGTTGTAATGCAGAGAGGGAGTCACAGCCCCAACAGGATCTGTGTCCTGCTTGTTTGTGTTACCTGTCAGAGCTCTTCTCATTGCATGCAGGTATTTTAAAAAATAGCCAATTTGCTTATCCTTTTAGAGAGCATAAAATTGTGATTTTGACTGAGGATAACATAGTTTAAAAAGTGGTGGCCACAGTAAGATGGATAAAATAGTTTTCATTCCTATTATTTCCATTAAAAATAGGCTTTAAGGTGTGCAAGGTAAGACCAGGAGTCCTACCTTAAGGTGACTGGTAATCAGCAGATTAATGATTCTGTGACCTAAAGTCTGGATTCCGCTAGAATGAATTCTGTGCTGAATTGGGGATGTATCTCCACACACGGTGCTTTTGAGCTGGCAGAACCTCAACTCGTTGAGTGGCACAGTCCCCTGTTGTGTGGCAGATGACAGAAAGCACTGATGGCTGGTTCCTTGCCTCTGCTGGCTGTGGCAGCTCTCCAGCACACACCTTAAAGCCTGGCCAAATTTTATACTAAATAGAGGTTTTGTTCTGTTACACTGACAGAGCTTTGCCATAGCTAAAATTCAGCTGGAGCGTGCAGTAAATACACATGAAGATTATAGCTTCTTTCAAAACCCTCACGGATGGGGGAAAGAACCCCCTAAGCAGCATTTTTCCAAGCACCGTGGACTGCTGTAGAAAAGAAGGGAGGCCTCAGACCTCACAGGAACAGGATGAACATCGCTAGCTGGAAAGAAGCAGAAGGCATTCTGGAGAGTTAGCCTGATGAACAGGAAAGAGCAAGCAGGCGTGGCCACAGCAAACCTCACAAATCATCAGCAGAGAGGACTTTATCACTTCATCTTTGTTAAACCACTAGTGTAGAGATGAAAACAGAATTTGACTAAGGACCTTGAACTAAAAATGTAGGCATGATTTCCCCTAAGAGCTGGTGCTGGTAAAGCATTTTTAGAAAACAGTTAACTTATAATAAGGAGGAGCAGTAGCTTCACGTGGCCAGCACTCCCTTTGGCACTTCCTAGAGCTGAAGTACTGGGAAAGCTTCATGCACTTACTGAACTCAGCCATGCTGGAGTATCTGGGTGATGCACAAGTCACTGGATGGATCCTTACAACTGCAGATCTGAGTTGATACCTCTGCACTGCTCTCCTTAGCTAACCAGCTGCTCTCGAAACTGCTCCCCCGAGGACACTGCTGGTGTTTATCTGCCCCTCTCAGCAGACTGTCCCCTTCAGTCCTTCGGGTGCCTCTTGGTGCCTGGGGCTAGGCAGCTGGCATGGCTGAGCTGGGAGAGGGGCCCCATAGCCCAGCCTGACCAGGCTGCTGGCACGGTTGGCTTTATTTATATTGCAGGATGGGGCTTGGGAAAGAAACAAACAGGGCAAAATCCACCACTGAGGGATCCAGGCTTTCTTTGCTGCAGTGCTTTTTTTCATCTCTCGAGCATCTGCTGCTGTGACCTACTTGGATGTCATGCTCTTATCATTTGTCTAGGGCAGCTCAAGTGCCAAGTAAGTGGAGAATAGGGCTGTTTAACTTTGGATCTCTTGGGTATTGTTTTCCTTCAAGCAGTCATTGGGGGTGGGGAGTGGGGTGGTGAGAAGGGGAAGTCCTGCATATCCTATGATTAAAACAAGCTTCCAATCCATAAGGAGATGAGGCTAATTCAAATCCCAGACTCTGATCTTCCAAACTACATGCAACTTACCTTGTGCCAGTGCTGTTACAGAACAAGTCTGAACTATGTTGCTACTTGCCTGCTGTTTAAAAGGATTGTGGCTGGTAGATGGTTTTGGTATAACGCTAACCCTCTTGTTTGGTTTGTAGGTTGCAGTTATTGTCTTGGGAAACAAAACTGACCTCCTGGACCAAAGGCAAGTGGAAACAGAAGCAGCACAGCAATGGGCAAGGGCTGAGAAAGTGAGACTGTGGGAAGTGACTGTGACAGATCGGAAAACACTGCTTGAACCCTTCACCTTCTTAGCTAGCAAGCTGTCCCAGTCACAGAACAAATCAACATTTCCCTTGCCTGGAAGGAAGAGCAAAGGGAATAACTGTGAAAACTAGACTAGCTTAGCATTGTCTCCTGCTGCCAGGTCACAGTCTAAGTCCTTTTTGTGCCATTTGCTTATTGCAGTTTCACTTGAAGCAATAATGTCATTCAGCAATAAAATCAGCAAGTTTATAGCTAAGAGGTATCCTTCCTTCTCACACACTTGGCTTGAAAAAGCTGCTGGTGGTAAAAGCCTCAAAAAGCACTTTATGAGAGCGGTTATTTTGCAACCAGGGTTTTGGAGGAGGAAGGGATAGATGGATACCTCTCTAGCAGGAGCTTTTACTATGCCTGGATACAGCCATGTTGAGGGACAAATCAACAAGCTTACCAGCATATAATCCTCTTGCAGATCTATAGCCTGTAGTCACAAAAAGTATTAGCTGCAATAAAGCATTCAATTTGGAAAGGTGATATATTTGAAATGGCAACAGTTCTTTTACCTTGACCTTAAACAGGGCCACAGGGCTTTCTGATGCTGCAAGAGGCTGAGATCAGTGTCTTGCTGTACGAGAAGGGTATGGAACAGGAGAAAATTATCAGATTAAGCCACTGAGGTTTTGCTAGTGTCTAGAAGAAAAAAAAAACCTGGGAAAAAAAAACATAGAAAAGTCACCCCCCATATCTTCTGGGAAATACCCCAACATGTACCTTGTCAATGAAGTCTAGTAAGCAGTGCTTTCAGCTCAGGAATTCATTTGTAGAAACCAGAAAAGCTCTCAGAGCACTCAGACTGAACAACAACCTAAGGACAACAAAGCTGTGGGTTTGTTCCAGCATGTCCACAACAAATCAGTCACTTTCCCATAGGTGGTGATTTTACTGAGAATTATATATTGTATTTTGTATGCAGGAGGTATTGCTGGGCTCTGCTTAGGGCATGCTTACCTGGATGCTAAGGCAAGCTGCAGCAATCCACCCTCCCTAGGCTAGATAACAACTGGTACAAAACACTGTGTGGCTCTGCAGGTGGGGGCTAAGGAGTGCAGGAGGCTGCCTCTTTGGAGACATCCCTGTGGGAAATGCCCAGAAATACCTGTACAAATGGCCCCACTCTTCATGGCTGCACATGGTCTGGCTGCAGGAGCACAACTGCATGTGCTGTGTTTGACACAACACTGGCAAACCTGTGTGCTGCAGGAAGCTGCTGTCCCAGGCCAGCCTGGCAGTAAACTGAACAAAAGGGGATGTATAGAGCGACAGAATGAGCAACTTTTCCCAGAGACAAGGGCCAGTTTTTGGCATCTAACAACCTCCTGTACTAATTGATGCTAGCTTTTCTTTGTATTTGAAGATAAGAGCAGGGAGAGGGAGTGAAGCACCCGGTTTCTACATTTTCCACTAAATTAATCCTCTTTTGAACAAATACTGAGAATTTCACTGTGAATCAGCAAAACCACAAGCAATATTTGCACTGTCATATCATAACTGCTAAATAGTGTGCTTAATGATCACAATTAAGCTCATAGTATTGTTCTTCCTGAATACTGATTAATAAAGACTGTCAGCATTACTAAAGTCTGTCAGCATTATTAATGTCAGAGCAGTATACACTTCACTAAAAATTAAGCAGGAATCCCTACCATTATAATGAAGGTAGACGAAACTGTTTATGTGCTTTGCTCAATATAGTTTGAATTGCTGTGGCCAAGGAGTAAGATAAGAGAGCAATTATGAATGAGCAAGCCCTGCTAGGAACATACAATTGTTTCCATTGCAACACTGCAGCTGAGTAAGCACTATAACATGACCTCCCCCCATCTGGCCAGTAATAGTAATTGTCCCCAGTGATGCTGCAGGATGACACTCCCTCCTCACTCATTTCCTACTGAACACACGTGTACTCCAGGCTTCTCCCTGCCCAGAAGACTCCTTATCTGCCTGCATGCTTGTGAAGTGGAGGTGACTTCAGAGCAGCAGTGGTTCAGCTCCTCGCTGCGACCTCTTACCAAGGAATGGGTCATGTTGCTCTTCAGCTCTGAAGAACCCTTCTTCTGGAAGGGACTTTAATCACCCTTGGATCAATCAAAGTGAGTGAAGATGTCTATTAACAGCAGATCACTAAAGCTGACCCTAGAGGCAAGGAAGGCAGTGAAGGCTGGCAAGTCAGAGTTAACTTAAAATGCCTAGAGATGGAAAGAATGGGGATGACTGGTTCCTGTCCAGCTCTGCATGCTGCAGACTCTCCTTCATGCTGCCAATTCTTCTGCCAAGACTGATGTCACCTGTAGGCTGCCAGAGCTGTGCAGTGCAAGTGTAGCTTGCTCGCTCACTCCACTGGACTCCCCAGGACCTGACAATGTTTTAAGACGCGCAAGAGAAACAGTATCTTCTAAATGACTACGGCCATTTTTCCAAATAGACTACCTAAACACAAACACATTTTCTCTGATTTGGCTAAATTTAGAGTTTAGATCATTTGAGGCATTTAGATTACAAAACATCACCACCCACTGTTTTCTTTCATAAACTTATTCTGATGTTTTTCTAAATATCATAGTGTTTTACTGACAAGTGATGGAAAATCTAGTGTCTCCTCTGCAAATGACATGCACACAGTGGCTGGTACTGAGTAAAAATGAAACTTGCTGTAGTAGAGTTTTACATAGGGTGAATAATCAAAGTACAGAGTATAACGTAGCAGCTAATGGGGAGAACATTTATTTTGTTCTTACTGCTCCAGTGAACTCAAACTCTGTTCTACGTCACTGGCATCACTTACCTTCTGCAAAACCACAGTCCCTTCACAAGATTATGGAGAAAAATTATTATAAAGAAGAAAAACAAATTAGTAAAACTAAACCATCTTTCTCTGTTCCTCTAAAGCCTCTATCCTGCTGAATAAACACTCCACAAATCAGTCGCCCCCACCAGTTACAACAGTTAATTTGACATGTCGTGGTGGCACAAAGCAACAAGCTGGCAAAAACCTACTGAGATGAAGCCATTTACCTCTTTATTCAGTAGAGGAGAGGGAAAGATTACCAGAGATGCTCCTAGGGTGATGTAGCTATATACCAAACAGACAAACAGCTGAAGGAGCTCATACACCAAAACATGCACTGTGTCAAGTGACAGCGGTTCAGCCAGATGAGATTTCAGTGCTACTACCCACCCAGCAAAGGAAAGGACACCTCTAATTAACAGATTACTTTGCACCAAGTTGGATTTGCTCTGTGTCTAGATAGGAAGAGAAGTATATAAATGAAATACATACAGAATTTATTTTAAAGTACCAAATCTGAGAGCACAGACAACCACTCAGCACTCACAAGGATGTTGCGAGGTGAAGCACTTGCCATGTGAAAATGAATCTGTGCTTCCGGCCTTTACCTTAAGGGAGTGGTCAGAAATGCCATATCCATCACCAATTGCCCTGTTGCTACACACCTCAATGTAAACACTATGTCTCTAGGAGATAATCTTTATAGGTAGTTAAAGGATCTACAGATACTCCTTTACTGTCTTGTCTGACTACCTTATCAGGACATGATTCCTTCTCTTCCAAGTGTGAATAGAGCACCCCATCAGAAAAGCATCAAGACATTATTTTCTTCCTTTTACTTCCTGCCTCTTTCCCTTCCAGATAGCTTACACTTTTCTGGTTGTCCTTTCAAACAACATGCCAGTTCTGCAGAAGCAAGTCTGTGAAAACTTAACCTAAAAAATAACTACCGTGGACTCTGGCAAGTAACCTCCTCATGTCCAGGTCCCTGCACAACACTTAGTGAATGGTTATGAAGGTTTTATGCTGTCATTCATTGTATGGTTATCTAGAACTGTCTTCCTAAAATAGCACTCCCCTGTGGATCTCCTTGTCCTTAACCACAGCATAAATCCTTCAAAGCATACAGAGACACCATTCTGGCAAAATGACAAAGCAAGGGACTAAGCAGAAATCTTTCCTTCTTCTTTTTTTTTTTTTAAACATCTTTTTATTAGCACAGTAACAAATGCAGACTTATGTAGCCCACAACATACAACCAATCCACTGAGTGACTCCTATTCCACACCTTACAGTTAAACAGCTTAAGGTATTTCACTACAGGTTACCATAAGTCCTGATTAAACCCTTTATTCTTTTCACAAAGATAGATTGGCTTATAAAATAATACATTAACTACTTCTCATTTCATATATGAGGCCATATATCCACCTCTCCATATCACAGATCATGAGATGACAGTCTTTAGAAAGGATTTGTTAAATACCAATGTGCCCTCCATAGGGAAAAAAACAATCCCAACATCTTTTTACAAAAAAAAGAAAAAAAAAAAAAAAAGGAAACTCAACCCAGAACAAAATAAATCCCTCAAACCCAAACAAACACAAAGCAAAAACAGTGTGTCTTGAAAGGACTTTTACATAAATGTCAACCAATGTACCTGTACAAAATTAAGCTGTTTTAATCTTTTACATATTGCAAGCAAACTGAAAACCAAAGAAGTCTAAGAAGTTTACATTCTTCTCGGTACTATATGTGAGCTAATATTGCTGAACTAATTACAGTCTTAAAGTATGCTATTCCAAATCCTAGATGTCTACTGTAGCAAGATACCTTAAGTTACAACAACAAAATCTTAGGAAATAAAAGACTGAATAAAATCTGTTATAGAAATACCCTACTCTTTACCAGCACCCTCCCTCCCCCCACCCCTTCAAAATCATAAGCAGCTCTTTCCATCACAGACAAATAATGTAAGAGTTTGACGAAAATCCAATTTATGTAGCGTATCTTTTGGTCCATTGTCTGGCCATTCTGTCATGCTCTGCTCTGTTAGTCATATACTGAGTGGCAATGCTTCCAACCAGGGGGTCAGCTGAAAAGGAAACACACAGCTTATTTCAGACAAGTTACTGAATAAAAACTTCTAAATAAAGCTGAAGTGTGAATTTCATACAAGGCAAACACACAGGTAAGGTACACTGTAACAACCTAAACATACTGAATTGATAATCTGTATCTTCTCTGATTTTGTGTATTTATGGTGATGTACTAATCTGTGATTTAATAGTGTGAAATGCCAATAAAGTTTTAAGAAGTTTAAGACACAACAATCCAGTCATATTTTGCATTACTGAGGGTTTTTACCAATTCATGCATTTCAGGTTTATTTTATTCCTTCTAGGGGTGCCTGAGATACTCATGCTAAGTGTATTTGTAAACATGTAAAGCTGCCTTCTAGGAAAAACAAAATCTCAAGTAGGGGTTTGGTACACTGTGAAATCTGGCCTTTCTCTCCTCTTTAGACATATAAAAATGCAATCTGTAAAATGACTTTGGAAATGAAGATAAGTTGTGTGGAGGTGGGTGGGTTAGAGCATCAGTGACGACCACTTGCGGCATAGTTGGTCACTTCTTTTAAATGGATGATGGAAAGTAAAAGGTCAACCTCCTGTTTTCAAAACTGTTTGTGGCTCTTCAAGCTCCATCAGTGAATTACTGTAGCCCTACAGACCAGTGAAGACTGGGTTTGGAAGGGGAAGGAGTTTTCATGTGCAGAAGGATTGCTCTTTTCCCCATGGGTCAGTCTGAGGAGCAGGGAACAGCAGGCTGGTAAGGTATATCTCCCCTCCACCAACCTCCAGCTCCTCTCTGACTGCCCTGGAGAGGGAAATGAGCTCCACCAGAGGCATGAGCTGAGCCCGCCCTACCAATGGAATGAGGATGGCCACGTTATTTAGGCGCTGGGAGGAATGCAAGGCTGCAGGTGGACTTACCGGGGTTACAGTCTGTGAGGAGGGAGCAGATGGAGAGGAGAACTTTAGAAATGGTTAACGCTGGACTCCAGTTGTCCTTTAAAATGTCCAGGCAGATGACGCCTTGGCTGTTAATGTTACAGTGGTAGATCCTTGTCCGGAAGGTTACCTGCAAGAGAGGGGTGTGAGCGGGGGTGCCGGGCTGCGGGGAGGGACAGGGCAGGAGCACCGAGCCAGGGAGCGAAGCAGCGCCGGGCCCCGGGCTCCCCGCGCCGCCGCCGCCCTCTCGCGGCGGAAACAAAAAAGAGCCGCATTTACAACAAAAACGAGTTACAGTCTCAGGAGGCAACTTCCACGGTCAACGCAAAACCCACGTGCTGGTGGGTTTAAGTTTTTTTCACCTTTTTTTTTTTCTTTTTTTTAATTAATTTTTGTCTTTTTGTTCCCAGCGACAAAAGGACCCGGGGCCCTGACAACAGTATTTTTCTCCTTCTGAACTCCCAAGGATTTGTAAAATCCTCCAGACAGGTAAAGACACTTGGAATCACAGCTTCCAACACTTCTAAGAGGCTCAGCAAAGGTGGAAATGAGATTTACTTATTTTCATGATGTGACTGAGCTAGGTAGCTTGCAGAAGTTATTGGAAAGGGAAACACAAGCACCAGGAGCCGTTCTCAGAACAACACCATGGGACCTGCAGAGAGGCCTTCCCTTGACTCACTGGGTGAACAGCCACAACAAACTGGGCGCAATTTGCATGGATTAGGATTATGTGCATGAATAAAGG
Organism: Catharus ustulatus; assembly: GCF_009819885.2. NCBI lineage: Eukaryota > Metazoa > Chordata > Aves > Passeriformes > Turdidae > Catharus > Catharus ustulatus. The sequence goes on along the minus strand of NC_046221.1, from coordinate 39,830,166 downwards.
CTGGTGGGTTCATATCCTAAATCCTCTAAATTTGTCAGCTGTCCACACCTAGAAATTTTATTGTCTGTTTATAGGTCACAGGAGTATTTGCAAAACACGCTTGGTAAGCGTGCAGAATGACAAGAACACACTAGTGCTTTCTCTCAAGATGGAACCAGCCCACACACAAAACTTGTCAGTCAATCCTCTTTCTTCTACTGCCTTTCTGATACAAAAAATTTGCCTGTGACCCTCGTTCCATGTGCCAGGCTTGGGGAACAGGCACAGGGGACATAGCTACAGAACCCTGGTAACTGGCATGTCCCTGTGCACTGAATCCATGCAGTGTTTCCAAGAATGCTCCCAGTGCACAGAGCACATAGGCTATTTTTGGACTGGCAAAAGCAGTTACTTGTCACACAGGAGACACCCACACTGCATGCTTAGGGAGATTTTATGTTTTATTTCTTGTGAGCTGCTTGGATTTTGGATTAAAACAGGAAGCAAACAAAGGAAACCCCAAATCCCAGCACATTTGCACATTATGGGGGAAATAGCAAAATGACTGCAAGAGAGCAGAGATGTGTTACCCTCCCACACCTTCTGCAAAACGCTGCCACTCCAAGAACTCCTGATGCTTTCTACCTAGGGAGTCTTAGAGGTATAGCAGACAAGAAACCTAAATGACCTTTGTTTCCCAGATCATCTAATCTTCGGAGGAAAGGCAGCAATTACTCCCTGCAGTCATGTGGAAGTCCACGTGCAGCAGCCTGAGCAGAGGGCGGATCTGCCTCTGCTGTACCTGCCCCAACCCACACTGTTCAGGGCAAAACACGTTCGTGGCATTTGCACTTGCTGGCAATGGTTCTGCCTTGGGTTCCTGAGCAGCCCTCAGCCCAGCCCTCAGCCCAGCCCTGCTGCTTGCTCAGGATTTCTGTGTTTGACCTGCACCTTTGGTCTCCTTCCAAGAAGGTTTCGAACTGTAGGGGAGGTAACAATTTTGACATTTTAAACACTTCCAGAAGGGGAAGCATGGAGTATTTCCAAGTTGATACAATAAGGACTAAATTAACATAGGTCAACAGTTCTAATTTGCAACAGAAATTTGTTAATCCTGATTCACAACACAAAAGCTAAATACTCTATAGACAGTCTCTCAGTCCAGCTGACTAATAACTGATAACAAAGCATGAATGCTGTTTGCCTTTAGGAGTAAGATTTATTTTAAAATTATTTTTCATGAAGGAGGGGAGAGTGAAAATGAAAGACGACTCCCATATACTTGCATAACAGCCTGGTTCCTTAACACACCTTAAGCTATAATCCTTAAGGGACACATCCATGGCACTAAAAACAGTTTTCTCCAGTTAGAAGAACTCTACCAAGCACTGTGGAAAAAAATCTAGATTTGTTTTCACTTTAGCAGCAACTCAGTACTAAGATGGTGTTAGACACATGTAGTCCAGCTGTTTGCCATTCACAATTTTTGCTGATGGCACAAAAGCCAGCAGTGCAGGGAAACCAAATGGAACTGGAAGAGGGAGAAACTGGAGGCCCACTTGAAAACAAACAAAAATATTTAAAGTAAATGCTCATTACACTCTAAAGAGGGAAAAAAAATCTCACATAAACCTAGTATATTCAGACCAAAATCAAAAGAAACGGAGTTACTTAGAAGGTAGCAAAGAGAACAGCATGTGGAATAGCAGAAAAATATAGTGTAACTGAACAATCCTTTGGAAATGTCCCACCTGAGATTACATTAATGCAGTAACTACATGGAGTTAAGCACAGCTTTTGAAAAGACATAAAAGAAGCTAATTTCAACCTTACCCTGAAGTGATAGCAGAGGTTAATTTACACAAGCAGCAGAATAGGAGTGGGTGGAAGGAAGTGGTTAGAGGTTATTAATACAAATGATCAAAGCACACACACCAGGTCAACACAAGCTACTGTTTTCAGCTCGGTAAATGAAACCTAACCCAACTATAATGTAACTCTTGGGAAAATGTCCATTGTAATAGTACAAGTACTGAACTCTTAAATTCTAATTATACTTGTTTATTGGATTCTGCTAAATTCAGGCACACCTAGCACGTGCCTGACTCATTTGCTATCCGAAACACAGGCAAAACCAGAATACAACACAAAATGAGAAAGCATAAAAAGCAGAGAACAGATTAACACTAGCATTTTCAAGGTTTTGTATAGAATGCTCAATTAAATGCAAAAGAACTCCATTATACATATTTAGGACATGAAAGAGAGTATTTGTCCCTGTATCAGATTTCTCCCACTGAAGTTCCTTGTACTATGCAACGCATTTCCAAGTCAAATTTAAAGATCTTTCATTTCTCCAACCTCAAGCACAGTAGTGCAGTCCCTCTTCATATCCTCACAGGAATTTAAATATCACTTCTAGCACAGTCTTTTAGCTCTCTTACAGCAACATCCTCTCCAAGAACATTTGCTCCAACATACTGGATCAAACCCTCAGCTGGAGCTAGACCCAGTTCTCAAAGGCTACACCTGTATATCCTTCATCACACACTTCTAAGATGCTCATCAACCACACAGTGTTTATGCCTCAACATCTTCTCTCACACATATTCCTAAGGGCTTGGAAGCTTGCCAGGATGACCATTTTCACCTAATTTTATTTTAGAAAGTAAATCTTTTAATGACATTTCATTATCAGGTTATGAAATCTGCTCAACTACAGGCACTTCACCACTGGGCAGGCCACCACAGCAGGAACTGTCCTCACAGGAGTTACCAAAGATTCATCGAGGTTTTCTTCCACTGGTCTTATAGGGCTTATTACCAAGGAAGATTCAAGGGTTACGATTCCTTTTTCCTTCATCTTTTCAGAGATCAAGGCTTTTAAAATTACCGTAATTTCATGATTACAAGCTGCACCATTTTGACTAAAATTTTGCTTCCACCCCAGAAATGCGGCTTACACTCAGGGGCGGCTAATACATGAATAATTTTCTGACATTTCCAACCCCGGAAGTGCCAGCCAGGGTGCCGAGCCGAGCACCTGCCAGTAAAACCTGGCTTTACACGATTGTTACAAATTGGTTACTCTGTTTTGCGGCGGGTGGAGCCGGGCTCCGTGCAGGTAGCACGGTGGGGGGGAAGGCGGGGGATTCCCTCCTTCAGGCAGCACAGCCTGGGGGGGAGGCGGAGAGCTCCCTCCTGTTGGCCCTGTGGCCTGGGGAGAAGGCGAAGGGCTCCTGTCCTCGCCTGCTGCCGCCGCCGCAGGAGCAGGCAGACTGCCATCACCGCCTGCCGTGGGAGCTGGGGGGGCTCCTTCCCCTCCTGCCGCCACGGGTGCCAGCGGGCTCCATGCCCCCCTGTCACCACAGGGCAGTGCTGGGCCAAGGCGAGCGAGCCCAGTGCCAGTGGCGGCGAGCCCCGAGCGGCCCCGCTGAGCTGGGCCACCTGGCCCTGTCAGCAGCCCTGAGCGGGTTGAGCCCTCACGGCCAAAGCCGAGCCAGTAAACCCCCCGCCATGCCGCGATTCTGTTACTATTTGGCAACTTTGTTGCACGCGGGTCCTCGCTGTGAACGACAGAGCGGCTTATAATTGGGTGCGGCTTTTGTATGGACAAAGAACAAAATGTTGCCAACACCCAGAGATGCGGCTTATACTCAGTGCGGCTTGTAATCGTGAAATTACTGTACTTTCTACTCTATTTTAAAATGACTCTACTGTTCTGTGAGTGCTTATCATTTAAGTGATATACAGTAATTTCACGACTATAAGGCGCACCCTTTTGACTAAAATTTTCCCCGGAACCTGGAAGTGCGCCTTATCTGATGGACAAAGTTAAAAAAATTTGCCTACCCGGAAGTGAGACCTGTGAGCCATGGGGGGAGCCGGCAGGGCCATGGCTGCCAGGTGGAGGCGGGGTGGAGCAGCAGCGGGCACGCCCCGGCCCCATGGAGGCAGGACGGCCCCTCCAGAGGCATGCCCCGGTCCCGTGGAGGCGGCATGGCCCCTACACAGGCACCCCCCGGCCCCGTGGAGGCGGCACGGAGGGATGGCGGCCATGCCCCAGCCCCGCTGGATACAGGCGGGCCTGGGGGCCAATGGCTGCCGGCTTGAGGCGGAGCCTCGTCCAGCAACCGCGTGGAGGGAGCTGGGGGGGGAGCCTCGCTGCAAAAAAAAAGTGCGCCTTATAGTCCGATGCGCCTTATCTGATCTACAAAGTCACGAATTTTACCGACTCCCGGGAGGTATGCCTTATAGTCTGGTGCGCCTTATGGTCGTGAAATTACTGTACATTGGGTTTTGTTTCAACTAGCTATTTCTTTATTTCTTGCCCTAAAATGCACTTATAGGAAGGCTACTGTAATTACATTAGCCTACCTCCTAAACATGATCCACAGACAGTATTTACTCACTACTGCAAGTGGTTGGACAGTCTGAAATCAACAAAATAGCAGGAATGAAGCGGGAGTGATATGATAATCGTATTTTCCACATTGCCATTGATTAACACTATTGGAGATTTTAATACAGGAGCCACTTTGGTTCTCAAAGGAAGGTTCTTCATTTCAATCTGAAGTGCCCAAGTAGAAAAAGTGTGTTCTATTACAGCACCACCGTGCTTTCTCCTATATACCATCTCAATGAGACGGAAGCTACATGTATTTGACTTCCATGCATACATTGGTTTGTTAACCAACTTGGACTTTGCTAGATAAAAGACTCCATTTAAATGGAATTGTTACAATACAGTGAATTGCCACTGAACTTGCTGTTAAGGCCTCAGTAAGTGGTTTGGTGTTTTAATCCCACCCTTCTTTTCATCTGGGTGAGGGTTTAGATCCAAAGATAAAGAGATCTCAGTCACTGAGCAGAAAGCAGGGCTGAGCTGGACTGACATAACTGTTTATTTGGTTCTGCATGGGGAAACATGACATGTAGGGCTGTCTCAGTAGCTCTAGTAGTTACTGGCAACCTACTTGCCCCTACATCTGGCAGCAAGGCAACTGACTTGACCCTCGAAGCAGCATGGTGAGAAAACATCTGAGAGCAAGGGCTGCAACTCTGGTTGGGGTGTCTGCACCATCCACCCTGCCAGTGGCAGGCACTTCTGCCCAGATAGAGCTGCTGAAGGAAGAGGCTGCAGAGTGAGCCTCAGACTGCAGGCAGTGCTGAGACCTTTCTCCTGGGCAGGATAGCCAGCAGGCCTGCCTGCAAAAGGTGTTGTCCAGATGAAGGACCTCCTGCAGCAGCTGGCTGAGCTGGAGGAGGGAGTGGGAAGCCTGTGTGGCATCAGGGCTGCTGAGGAAGAGTTAGAGCGCAGCTGGTTCCAAACTCCACTGAACCCACAGCCTATGGCCAAACAACCAAAAACTCCCACCAGCACACAGGAAAGGGAGGGAGGCCAATAATGCAGAAGAATGGAAGCTTGCCATGGGAAGGACCTGAAGGAAGAGACTTCCCCCCAAAGAATGAGGTGTCCCCACAGAACCACTTTCCTGCTCTGAGATCGGAAACATGCATCATATCAGAAAAAACACTAAAGCCAAATAAGGCAGTCCTGGGAGTAACAGGAAAGGACTCTGGGGCATGGGTAGTTTTTTCATCAATCCTCCTGGTCAAAAGGAAAGGGTTCAAAAGGGTTAGTCAAATCTAGCAAACCAACAAATGGTTATGGGACTGGTGCCACAGCCAGAGATTTGACTACTTAGACCACGAGACTTGTGTTTGGAACGTGGTCTGCTGAGCACTGATGGGATCCATCTGTCAGAGAAGGGTAAGGGGCCTGCATGGATGAACAAGGAGCTCCTGGACAAACTCAAACACACAAAGGAACTGCACAGAAAGTGGAAGTAAGGACAGGTAGCCTAGAAGGAACAGAGAGAGGTGGGCCTGTGAACTCATGAAGTTCAACAGGCAATGTGCAAGGTCCTTGAACCTCTAGCTCACAATCACAAACAATTGTGGAGCCCTGCATCCAGCTCTAGGGCCCCCTACATGAGAAGGATATGGACCTGTTGGACTGAGTCCAGAAGAGAGCCATCAAGACATTCAAAGGGCTGGAGCACCTCTCCTATGAAGAGAGGTTGAGAGAGTTGGGCTTCTTCAGCCTGGAGAAGAGAACATTCTAGAGAAACCTTAGAGCAGCCTTCCAATACCTAAAGGGACCCCACAGGAGAGCTGGAGAAGGACTTTTTACAAGGACACGGACAAGGAGTCAGGCCTTAAAATGAAAAAGGGTTAATTTAGGTGAGATATTAGAAGGAAAACCCTTATTGTGAGAGTGGTGAGGCACTGTAACAGGTTGCTCAGAAAAGTTGTGAATGCTCCATCCGTGGAAATGTTCAAGGCCATGTTGGATGGAGCTTTGAGCAACAGTGGAAGGCCTAGTGGAAGGCATACCTTCCCACAGTAAGGAGGCTGGAAGTAAATGATCTTTAGGCCCCTTCCAATCCAAACCATTCCAGGAGTCTATAATGGGTCTGAACAAGCCTAGGCTGATAAAATGCTTCTGACCTGTAGCACAGAAAGCAAAGGTGTAACAAAGCACACATGGAAAAACAAAAGACCTCTCTTTAAATGCTTACTGGGCATTACAACATAATAAACTGCATATAGTTGGTTGAACAACGAATTATTCAGCAAATTAAACAAAAGAAAACAACAAACAAACAAAACCTATTCTAAAGTGAATTAAATCCTGACATGAAAAAAATCTGTGTTGCCAGAGAATCTCCAAAAAGAGATGGACAGATGTCAGCAGAAAAGCACTAGAGATGTCTCAAGGTAGACCACACTGTTTGTGAATTGAAGTCCTATCTTAGAGGTAGAATTTAAGGATCTGTTGGTACTACCAGAAACCCTGAAGTTATGTGAGCATGAACAGGCAGTTTCCTTAATTTGGCAAGCTTGTATTAATTTGTCTTGTGTAAGTACTGCTCTGTTGAGATGGACTGATGGCCTGAAGAAGTCCTTTCTGCTGCAGACTGGACCAAAGTCTGAAAGCTGGTACAGCCACTGGTACGTATCTCATCAATCAAACAACTTTTAAGTAGAAAGTTAAACCTGCACATAAATGCTTTCAGATACAAGACAAACACCAAGTGCATACACAAGCACCTCTTGCAACCCAACACTTTTCCTGTGGCCACATATTGGAACCACCAGATAACACTCACTTGCACTGGTGTTTGCCTTAGAGCACTGGAACACAACAACACTGGAATGTAAGAACCTCACAAATATAACACCCCTACAGAAAGTTTGTTACTGTGCAAATAGGTGAATAACACAAGTGTCCAACAAAACTGAAAAATTAAATACTACTTTGGTGGCCAAAACACATGTAACTTATGCTTACAGTACACGAGTTGTTTGAGAAGTAAGTATTTGCAGCATTTCTCCTCAAGTTTATTTACTTCTCTGTTTCTGAGTCCTGTCCCAGTGCTTGCACTAAATGCTTAGCACTTCTTATAAACATAAGCAGGAAGAAAGGAAACAAGCTCTAAAATAATCATCAAGAGGACTGGAAAAGCTGTTAACATTAGCTAATAGAAACTCCTGTAATGTCTAAAATGAGCTTAAGTTTGTTCTTAAGAACAGTGGATTTCAAATGGGCTGCATTCCATTAACACTACATAATATTCCTGTTTAGCACTCATGACTTAAGACATTAGCTACAGGTCTCTTACCTTTGGAGGTTTGAAGGGATATTCTGGTGTAAATGTGATGTCAAGGAAGAAAACACCTCCCTCATAGACTGAACCTGGAGGTCCTAGAATGGTTGATCTCCATTCGTAGATGTTATCACCTTTGGGGCCAGCGCTAAGAGATAAAAAATAAAATCATTTAGAAATGCTACCACAGTTCAAATAAATATGACTTATTCCATTCTTCAAGTATGGTATGAAAGAAATATTTCAGTATTACTCTTCATACACCACCTGAAGGAGAGACAGGGATTAAAAGAAGATGGAATGCTTTCAAACACTCCGAGATCTTATCTGAACTTACCAGCATTCCAGACTGTTTAGCAAAGCTGAGAAACTAGAGGTGGGGTATGGTTTCCATCTTCTCTCTCGACAGTTACAAGGCGCAGCATTGCCCAGAACTACTCTGAAACATACTACACTATCAATACAACACAAGAGCTAAGTTTCAAAGAACAATTTCCTACTGTGTTTCAGAAATGGCTCTTACATCTCAATCTTAATAAAACTGTACCCCATTAAAGACCATACTAAACAATTTAAGTATCTATGTTCATTTTATTAATCTTATGTGTTCTTTAAAACATATCTAGCCTTCTTGTTAAGCAAAGGCTCATAGTATAATTGAGGGAAGATAAATTAATGATGACACTGAAATGCCAAAATTTTCTACACTTTTATCATTTCGCTGCACTGATTTCTAAGACGAGGCCACATGATCTTACCTTGTTGATATTGCCTGAATTGTGGAACTGCTTTTTTTAGGTGGAATTAAAATCACTGTGTCAAATTAAAACAGCACTTTTGCAAATTTGCTCTGCTTATTTGAGATTCTGCCTAATCTGCCAACAGCTCACTGCATGCAGTATAAACTAAAGGTGCGGCAGAGATCAAACATCTGCTTGGTAAAATTAGTTTTACTGATATCTTCAGACAGTTGTACTCAGTAGTGTGCCATATATGACTGACTATTTCTAAGTACAGCTCAACCTATAAAGCCAGTAATGGTGTAGGACTCCTTTGTTGCCTCTTCCTTTCTGTACTGCCATGGTAGTATTTTGTTTGTAAGATGCCAGAGCTGGAAAAACCTTTTGCATAACAGGAGGTGCTGACACAGCTTTTTCCATCACGGATGTACCATGGCTTCAGAAATGGCTTCTCCCCTTGCTGTGAAGGGGATGGATCCTAATGTTCCTAATATAATGAAAACTAGCCTTGCTCTTCTTTCCTCTTTCTTTTAATAAGGCTCCTCTAAAACAGAAGGTAAAAACTAGGTTCTTTTGATATCAGTATAATCATGGAACAGTACTACTTGAGAGGGAAGGCAATACAATAAATTCAATATAGTCATGACAATATGCATTTGATTAACATGCAGGGAACCAGAGTAATCACTGTGTGTTAATAACAATGTTACCAACAGAAATACAATTGCAAGGACATAAATTGTCATAATAACAACAGTGATCAGAGAAATATTTCTCCCTTGCTCTTCCCAGTACTGATGAATATGTTCTCGACAGCAGGGGAATCAGGAGAGAGAAAGGGAATTAATGTTATCAAACCTGCTTTGTTTTGGTTTTTGTTTTCCCAGATTAACCTAATAAAAAAATTCACAATATGTTGGTGCTAGATAATTCAACAGTTGTGAAGTTATGACTAAAAGCATGCTTCTAGGGAAAGGAAAGCCTGTAAGAAAGCAGTAAAGGAAGACAGATTCTCTGCAAATGATGCACCAGCCACAAGGGAAAGATTTTTCTCTCCAGAACACAAAGCCCCATACAGCTCAAGATCAGTATTAAATTAAAGTAAAAGCCATTCCATCCTGAACACCCCTGGCATCCCACTCCACCTTAATGACTTGTCCCTGTCCTATGCAGGTCCATATATTTGGGCACTCAGTACTCTCGAGCTACCACTTGTGCCTTAGACTGGAAAAGCGTTTTATTTCGACGGGAAGCTCTGCTTCTGGAAAGACACCAACTTAACTGTGCAAACTTACTGAAAAGGACTCTCTGGGGCACCCTTAGCCACCACTCCAAGGAATCACCTCTTTATGTACCTATTAGCAACCTACTGACACACTGTCATTACTGCAAGTTGTGCCGGCAATCATCCTCCCCTCCCTCCCTCCCCTAAAGGTGGAGCTACTGAACGGGAACAGCTACTTGAACTTCGTTAGCACCGATTTACTGTTGGAATTTATATCACCAGAACTGCCAACGGAGAGCACTTCAGCACTCAAGAAATGTGATGTGCGATTAGCACTGAATACAGCCCCCTGAACCAGTGAGAAATAGCTCAACATTACGCATTTTATTTCCAGCTTCAGCCCAAAGGACTGTCAATAAAAAAAAATCCCACAGACTTAAAAAATATATTATCATTAGTAATAGTCTTAGTATTCTCTTGTATCCTATTAGGTTTTCAATTAGAGCTATCACTGCACACAAGTAATATACTGCCATATTAAGAGTGCAACATCTTTGTAAGACATCAGTAGCCTTTAACAATGATGTGCTAAAGCTTTCCTTTTAAGCTTTTCATAATTCAATTAACAGAGTAAAATAGCTGTGCATGTCCAACTTTTACACATTAACATTGATTTCTTATAAAAGAAAGACTGAAAGAGGAAGATGCAAGTCAGCTTCAAGTATGATACTGCTTAGATTTAACTTAGGATTAGCAATATCAAACAGCTCATGAAGACCTAGAGCATAATAGAAAAGTGACAATACTCGACCACAGTGTAAGAACAGTGGTATTAACTTTTGGTGGAGATATGGAAACTGTCAAAGGCTAAAGATTACATTCTTTGTTTAAAATCCTTGCAATTATCTGCTTCAGAAAGAAATTCACTGATGCACGGACACAGGGCTCACTGGCACATCTGTCACCTTGCCTGATATGTGTCACCACTGTTCAAATTAAGTGTCTAGATCTACTAATACAGCACTTTGAAGCTGTCCAACATATGATCACTAGGAAGACAATTTTAACCAATTAAATAGAAATTGTTTCCACTGCAAGAGGAGAGTATGTGAGCAACAACTTTCTGTATTAACTCAGCAGCCCACAACCTCTTCACTTCCAAAGAAAGAAGTGAATAAAAGACCAGCAATTCAGAATGAAAAATGACATCCGAAAGAAAACTGAAAAGATCCCAACCCTTTATTATTCTATCAAGCAGCATGTGTTACACTGCAGTGCCACCGAGATCTCTCTTGGAAAAACAGTGATGTATTCAGTGAAGATGCACTGCACCTGCTGTAACAACTGATCCTGATTGTTCCCAGTGATGCTGGCTTATCCCCTAGACAGACGTTATGACAGAAACACTCCTTGGGAAACCTCCCAGAGCCAAAATATTGTTCAAGGAATATCGAATTTTCCAAGTCTAGAAGCAGGAAAATGCAAAGCATTACCACCTGGTAGACGCAAGGCAGGGAGAAAGTCTCAACACAAGCGAGACCAAGCTCAAAGTCCTGCATGGGCCAAGTCCTAACCAGCCTTGCGCTGCTTTGGAAAAACCTGATCTTGCTCTGCTTCTCTTCGCTGGCAGGCGCCCTATTCTTTCCCAACTTCAAAATCCAATAGGTAAATTAGAAACGCCTGGAGCAGAGGCTGGGGAGCAGAATGATGCCTAGGCAAATTAGGTGCAGATGCCTTGCAGTACTGAGTAACTGTAAACACAGAACTCGGTCTCAGATTCAGTGCTCAGGAAGAAGACACACACACCCGTGCACACACACTCAATTTCACAAATGGAAAAAGCTGAAATGACAGTCTGCAAGGACACCCAGCCTGTGGCTTTTTCATATTAAGCCAGTCAGATACAACCTCCATCACAGGTCTGAAATACACAATACCACCCTGACATTTTGCACTTAGAAACTCAGCTTCCTCCTCTGCCCTGGCACCCTGGACAAATCACTCAAAATATGCCTATGCCATGGAGGAAAGGCAGGACTTTTTGGTGTTCACACATATAGCCAATGTACGAAAATCCCTGGGAGCACAGTGATGGTACTTTCCAGGAGAATGAATCAGAAAGAGTCATTGTTTATGTAAATGTGCTAGTTCATTTGGAAACTACCTGGTCCTTTCTAGGAGTTGACTCAATGACAATGTAAGTGCTCTCTTTAGTGAAAATTCAGACTGGCAAATAGTTTAATTTCTTTTCTTTGAGATACAAAAGACAATAGCAGATCACTGAAGTCATAAATCAAAATAGTTGATCCTACAGACACTAGGTTAATACCCTGATTTACCAAAGCAGCACATATTCCTTTTAAAAGCTAACTAATTTAGCAGAGTACTTTAGAAGTGTCGGAGACTGCAGTCTGTCAGGGTGATGAGAAGAAGGGCAATTCCATGGTATGATGAAAGAAGTAACACCTAATGAAAATCTACAATATATTTCAGTTGAAACTGCAAGCAACAAACCCATGAACTCATACACCAACTACTCCATATCCCTAGGTGCTATTTTTGAGGTTATTTTGCCCTAAACATGAAGAGTCTGATGCTAGTAGCTAAGTTGTTTTGAAGTTGCACACTTGAGGAAAATAAACGTAAATTCTAAAAACACTGCAGAGCTGACCTTTTCCAAGGGACATACCTCAAATAAGAAAGCAAACAACATACTAACAGCACATGGGAATTTCACGGAGGCAGAGAATCTAATGATTTCCAAAGTAAAATTGCACCATTACAACCTGACAACGGTATCAATTTTTTTTTGCTGTTGCTTTGTTTTCTATTGGCTGAACACGGAAGTGCATCTTAGTTATGGACTTATTATGCAGTTCTAGGAAATAGCTGAATGTTAGAAGGTCCCTTTTTTCCCCTGCCTTTCTTTCTTCTCCAAAGATGCAAGTTCAAAACACATTAGAAGTTTTGGATGCCAAGCAGGCAGCATATCATTCTCATATCAAGTTCTGTTGCACCTTGATTTTCCTAACTAACCCACCCCCCACTCCTGAAGTCAGGATAAATATACTTTCTTTTCTTGTAGCTCACCAGGTGGGTCCACCCTGAACTTGCTCACTTACATTGTTAAGCTGAATCTGGTATAGAGATAGGAAAAGTACCCCAGAAATACTGGGGGAGGCAGGTGCCGCCTTTACAAAGAAGCAGCACAGCTCATCCATCTTAGCCATTGAAAACAAACACCCAATCCCCCATTCAAAGAAATTTTGCTCTACAGATCTTTAAGCAAGTTGTCTTAAAACGCGAGCGTTGAAGGACAGAGTGAAAACCAACAAAACAAAATGCAGCTAATCCTTTGGCCCAAACATCATTTCAAAACCTTCATATTAATGCACAGTTCTAATTTTAGAAATAAATTGTCACCTTCCACACAGGCTTTAGCTACCAAAATCTATTATTATTTTTTTTATTACCATAGCACCAAGACGTTCCATTCATAGGCAGGACCCCACTATGCTAAGTCTGCTACAATACAATCCAAAGACCTTTATACACAATTTACAAAGGTTTTTAAATTATAAAATAAGTATTAAAACATTACACAGTTATAAGGAAGAAATACAAACAGTCAAAACAGAAGTAATTTCACGAATACAAGCCGCAGCAATTTGACAAAAATTTTGGTGGAAACCTGGAAGTGCAGCTAATACTCGGGGGCGGTTAATATGTGAATAATTTTCTGACATTTACAACCCCAGACGTGCCAGCCAGGGCGTCGAGCCAAGTACCTGCCAGGAAAAGATAGCAGTTTGCGATTGTTACAGTGTTACTCTGTTGCCCTGGCTCCCTGCAGGCAGCACGGGGGGCAGGGAGAGAGGCAGGAGAGTTCTCTCCTTCCCTCCTCTGCCGCAGCCCGGGGGAGAGACGGGGGGGCCCCGCGCCTTGCCGCGGCTCAGAGAGGAGAGGGGGGATCTCTGCCCTCGCCCTCCGCCGCCGTGGCGGGAGCAGGGGGTGCTCCGTGCCCAGCTGGCGCCGCGGCGTGAGCGGGGCGCGCTCTCCGTGCCCGGCCGGTGCCGCGGCGGGAGCGGGGCGCGCTCTCCGTGCCCGGCCGGTGCCGCGGCGGGAGCGGGGCCAGGGCGAGCGAACCCAGAGGTGGCGGCCAGCCCCGAGCAGCACCACCGAGCTGGGCCACCTGGCCCTGTCAGCAGCCCCTAGCGGGCCGAGCCTGCACAGCCTTAGTTGAGCCAGTAAACCCCCCGCCATGCCGCAGTTCTGTTAGTATTTGGCAACTTTGTTGCACGCGGGTCCTCGCTGCGAACGACAGAGCGGCTTATATTCAGGTGCGGCTTATTTATGGACAAAGAACGAAATATTTGCCAACACCCAGAGATGTGGCTTATACTCAGTGCGGCTTGTATTCATGAATTTACTGTAGTTAAAAGGATATCCAGGGCCATCCATTCAATTGCTATTTTTTTGGGAAAGTAGTTTAACAGTGAGACGCCTCTCATTTTTAAGTCACAGAATGGAAATTAAAGGAAGATAAAGGAAAAAAATAATTACAACACAAGAAAATCACTCCTGGGCAACCATGGTAAATTAAAGGTAACATACTGAATTACCACATGCCTACGTGAATCAGTGGCAATTTTTGCCCACTGTCATTACACACAACCAAGCTGCTCCCCTGTATTAACAGAAAAATGATGGATTGATATCAGGTGAAATTCCTGCAGGCTCAGTGACAGACAGCGGGAAAAGACAGCAAGAGAAAAAGTTGCAGCCAGCTTTACTTAAAACATAAGAAGGGAGCAAAGGTGGTAAAGAGGTAAGTGAGCAAAATGGAATATAATATTGCTACAGTAATCCAAACATAAAATTTTGAAAATAGAACTTAATTCTCCTAGTTCACGTTCAGGGATATGGTTTTCAAGTACAAACCTGAAAATATTATTATTTTTCTTGCAAGTCATTGAAAGTATTGTTTTCTGTCTTCAGTTTAAAATGCAGTCACAATATTATGCACAAGCATAAGTGCCTTACAAATCCCACCACATTTCTAACAGAGTTAGAAACAATATCATTCTTCTCTACATTTTCATGCACAAAATTTCTGGTTTAGCACCTGGGAAAGCTTTTCCCTTAAGTATCAGCCTAATGCAAAATTAGGAAGGTTTGAACAATTGCACAAATCTTAAACTGGAGGATAAATGGTGCAGTGAATTACTTTCTTACTAGGTTAAAAGAGGAACTAAATAACTAAATAGCTCTGATAATGGAGCTGATAAGGTGTAATGCAGGGATTTATGGGACTTCAAGAAAAACTGATCAGGAGGATTTCTTTGTAGGAAGAAAAAAAAAAGACTACGCTTTCCAATTTATATAAAAACCACTTGGCAATAAGATCACACAACAACCAAGAGTTACCACAGCCAAGATCTCATTCTTTTTCGAACAGAAATGCCATGGGGTACTTGCAAACTTAGGACTTTTACCTGAAATATTTCACTCCCTGCAAAATATTACTGTGAAGTTACTACTAAGATACTGGTGAAAAGGTCAACCCTCTTAAACAATTTTACTGCAGAGTTTGATTTTTAAATCAGGTTTCAAAGATTTAAAATAAAATCTCAGTTTTGACCTCAGGGAGGTCAGGAGGAGACTTATGATATTCTAAGGAGTGTGCTGCAGCTCTACTTAGTTTAACAATAATCACTCCAATTTAGGAGCAAATCCTTATAAAAAGGTTCAAGAGAAATTAATCAATTTAGCATTGGTTTCAAAATTGAAAATAAATCCAGTCTGCTCAGTTCTCAAGGGTTTCAGGTTTTTTTTCCAGTGGCTTCTTTGTAGCCTTCTCTACTGCAAAGTACTGGAAGTCTGTCCCACTACATACATGTGGGAACATTTTCAGTGTCAAACATGACTGCAGAAAGGCTGTTTCTGGAAGTCTGAGGCTTTAGTATGTACAGCATGGAAATACAGAAAATGCCAGACTAAGTAATCAATGCAATTATTTTCTTTGCATGCAAATCTTTTTCTTTTCTTCTCATAGATTTAGTCTGCAGCCGTGATCAAAAATTAAATAAATTAAAATGTCCCAGCTTATATGTGACATTACATGTCCCATAAATAATACCCTGTATAAGAAACAATAAAACAAATTGGGAAAGAGTAATAGAGAATCTGACACACCTAACAATTAGCAACATCTCATTTAAAATGACAAGAAGATGTGATGGTAGAATCTGTGGTCTGCCAACATAATCTCATGTTGTTTTAAAATCAGTTTCCTTTCTCCATTTGTCTGTTGACTTTCAACTACCAACACAGGGACAGAAATTATTGCACATCATCAGACCTTATTTCCAAATTATTTATGTATTTATAGCACAGGTGTGTAATTTACAGTTAGTAAGCAAAAACAGGCAGTTTCACAAATGCACTATTTCTGCAACTACACCATTTTAAGGAGCCTTTTCATACTCCAACAAGTATGTTGAAATTGGTGTAGAAATATAACTAGCGAACCCATTTATTTCTGTAATTTTAAAGGTTGCATGAAGCAAGCATACCCTAAACTGGTTGCCTAGCATCAAACTGACAGACCTATAATTAAAGACAAATAAAAGACAATCGATACCACTAACACATATGAAAGTTCTTATGTCACTAATCTCAAATGTGGTATACTCCTGAAAAGAAAACAGACCTACTTCATCCTGGCACTTACTGGGATATAACAGGTTCTTCGTATATGGAAGGGAAACTATCCTGCTCTGACAACTAAACAGTTCAAAAATATCCCCTTCCCCTCCATAAGCCCTAAAAGTGCTACACTGAATGATAACTGGTCTCTTTGCTAAATACTGTGCTTTATCCATTAAGGAAAACAGAAATCTACTACAATTAACCTGCCATTCCAGAATCAAGCTGAGACCTACATCTGTGTTTCTGTCTATCATGCCCATCTCCTGTCCTGTTCTCATCACTGCGAGAATACGGAAGGTGATCTCACCAAGCAGATAAAGGCCCCCAGTACAGCATAAATATTTAGGAGCCCAGCAGTACATCAATTGTAAAAGTAATAAATTTGATCTGGATGCTTCTGTAGCTTCACAAGTTGCTTATCCTATTAGGGAAAAAAAAATAGAGGATCCCACCTTTTTAATAAGCATACCTATCCAGCACCAAGGTAACATAGTGGACTGTTTATTTTGGGCTTTATCATCCATTTGCCCTATTGATTTCATTATAATTGTGTAGATCAAGAAATGCATTCCCTAAATAAGTTAAACTGAAAGGGCAACAGCAGCAACAAACCAGCTTGAAAAAACAGTCCCAGAAAGTTAAAGATGATGTGTAACGCTTGGTAAGATGCCTCTGCTATGACGAAAATTGAAAGCAAACAAGACTCCTGAGCTTCCTCAAAGACAAGGTTCTTAAGGCTTCACTCAACTGCCTCCTTGAGCTAACTTTCTCACTTCTATGGGGAGGAAAAGGGCTAATTGAAAGAGAGGAGTCAACGTCATACGCTACCATCTCCCTTGCACTGAATGACAGGAATTCTGTACTCAGAACAGATGAAGTAGTATTTTAAAATTACTAGTTTACATGCAACTTTTAAGTTTTCAAGAGAACATAACCTAAGAAAAAAAATCTGCTCCTGTACCACATGCTCCTAAACTGATTTACCTGTCCATCATCTACCTACCTACCAAGTTGCCCCTAAAAACATGTTACAAATTAGAACAATCCATCAGCCAATCATCCAAGATAACATTATGTTGCTGAACAAAATACAGTATGTCTTGAAGGAAGGAAGGAACGGCAGAAAGGAACGGCAGAAAGGAACGGCAGAAAGGAACGGCAGAAAGGAACGGCAGAAAGGAACGGCAGAAAGGAACGGCAGAAAGGAACGGCAGAAAGGAACGGCAGAAAGGAACGGCAGAAAGGAACGGCAGAAAGGAACGGCAGAAAGGAACGGCAGAAAGGAACGGCAGAAAGGAACGGCAGAAAGGAACGGCAGAAAGGAACGGCAGAAAGGAACGGCAGAAAGGAACGGCAGAAGTCGAATCTCAATGTCTTCTCCTTTACTTACATTAAACCTCCTTTCCTTGCCACTCACTAAAAAAACCAAGATCACTGCATTTGAATGAACCTATTTCACTGTGGGTGCTAACAGCAAAACCACACAACCAGCCAATAACAGCTCAAAATTTAGTTACTCTTCTCAAAACAGCAACAAAATATTCTCAACTCTGCTGTACTATCCACAGCAACTCCTTCCTGATTTTCACGGTTCTAAACTATCAAAATTACCTGGCAGAAAAGTTAAAGTAATTTGAAAACACTGCCTTTGAATTTTGAAACTCTGGCATGCACAGACTAGAAACAGAAATCTAAGATGAGAGTTTGTTTTAAGTAAAAAAATATTACCTACACTATAATACAGCACAGCTGCCAGCCAACTATATAGCAGCCACTAAAAATTGTTTATATACCACTGCAAGTTGTTCCCATTAATAACATGAGCCAGTCACAATAGCTAGCCAACATTTACTGTAGCAGATAGAAATAGTTTGAAGCTGATAAGAGGGATAAACCTTAAAAAAACCCCCAAAAATCTAAAAGGAGATTTAATAAGAAAAACAGAACTTTGATTTTTCTACAGCAGATTCACATGCATAAGGATAGCCTAAACAGTGACTTTGCAAACTTTTAAAAAATTTTTTGTTTGCATAAGAAATATTAAATTTAATCCACATTAGAAGCCACAAGAGGACTAAGCAGGGCTTTTAAATAATGTATACAGTTTTATGGCCAACTTGCATGCTTTAACTTGAAGAACACATATAGTCCTTCAGAAATTATCTTTTTTTTTTTCTCCAGAACCTTATTTGGCAATTGATATTAAGCAACTTCTCCACGCAATGCAAAAACTCATAGAAGAATTTCAAAGTTGCCAATACCTTTACTTCATGACCCTTTTATTTGGAAATATGCAAATGTCCCAAATAAGAAAACATTAATGACAATGAAGCAATGAAGTGACAGGCAGTAACAGTTTCAACTTAGGGCATGATATCACTTACACCTCTTATGAAAAACACGTTACATTCACACAAGCCAACACTTGGTGCCTTCTCCTCCCTAATTTCCACCAAAGAGAGATGACTTAGCAACAATTTAATAAGCTGAAAGACAATTCCCATATGTGGCAGTCAAGTTCTGCTGACAGGGAACCACGGCAGCCGGGGAACAGGGAATTGCAAGGGAGCACAAGAAATTCAGGCATCCTCCTCAACATCACTCCTGGTCCCACATGGCTTAGAAACTTGTTTCTTCAGCTGATCACTGACATTCTTAGCTTAAACTAAATTTAAACTTTTCGGTGCCATGAAAAAAAAGTAATCATGCTAGATTCACACTTCCATGGAGGTCTTTTGAGTCAATAAAAAAGAACGATGTTTTCTCACAAACTTCTGGTGCAATCCAAGAAATTTACCAAAAAACTTCTAAAATATGCATTCCTTCACTGGATGGTGGCAACATTTTAATTGGCAGTAGTTCTAGCAGGAAGCTTTAAATTGCAGAGGCAGAAGGAGGAGAGCACACGTCACAGAAACCTGCAAGTGTCTCAGAGAGAGAGCACAGCACACGTTTTCTAACCTTCTAACCTCAGCATTGTTACAAGTTATACTTTGAAGCAAGAGTGACAAGATTAGGCGTATGTTTTGAGAGCTGAGCCTTGCTTTTGTTATGCTGTAACCATTTCCATAAATGCCCAGGAAACTGCAAAACTGACATAGAGACAGATGAGCAGTTTGCACCTAATACTACACTATAAAGTTTTTCAACACAAACTGAACATCTTGCTTCTAATTAGGGACAAATGTGAAAACAGCAAAATAGCACACAGTGGTATGAAAAGAACACCACTGTGAAAAAACCTGGAAGAATTGCCAGCCTTAATACACATGCTTGATGCAATTTTACATACATAACAACATAAGAGAAATAAATCTCTCACTAGCTACAAATTGCAGGGCTTTCAGGTATGAAGGAAGGGAAAAAAATCTCTCTAAGTACAAAGAAAAGTGATTTGTTTCCAGTCACTCCAGATTAATTAGCTTTGATTTTTGTTACTAAAAGGTATTTTAAGTATTTCTTGTGAAATAAAGATGTTCAAACAGCAATACGTTTACAATGTAAATATAGTTACACTATTCATGCTATGTTGGAAAATTTCTTATCCAGTCTAGACAACCCCATCTGAACTTTCAAGATAAAATAATAAGCAGGTATTTTGTCATTTAAGTTTCTATGTCAAGACCTGGGTTCAGAAAGGCCAGTAAACAAAACTCTTAGAGTACACACAAAAAGCCTGCTTAACAAATTAGTGAGAATAGGCAATTTCCAAAGGTAGCTGACATGTTCATCATTAAAAGTGACTTATCCTTTTTTTTTTTAATTATATTGGGTTTTTAATCAAATGTAGTTACAGATTATGATGAGCCAACTTTTTTCCCAATTAAGGTAAAAAAGCTGAAAATAACTTCTGCTGAGCTTGTACATGTCAGAAGAATAGAACACATCACTCACAAAACAGTCATCTCAATGACAGTATCGTTAATAGATTAGCAAACCAATCAACACTAATTTTTTTTTTAATTCACTCTATATAAATATACACAAAACTCATGCAACTTTCAAGCCATGAGTTAATGTTACTAGAAACTTGAAATCTGATCAGGCAAAGTCAACCTTAAGTACTGGAGTAAAACACCAAAGTGAGTCCTTGTTTTGTGCTTTACAACTCAGTTCTCTAAGAGACATATTAATTTGACAAAAACATAACAGAAAATGCTTTCAGAAATCACTCTTAACAGTAGTTTTGTTATATACATACACACATATATGAGTGTTTCACACAGCACAAACCTTTTTACAACATGACTTATAAAGACTTTTTCTAAACACATTTTTCCTCCTAGAAAACAATGTTAAAATAAAGTTCAGTTCACACATTAGCATACTAGAGATAGTATTACTGCTAAGATTTTGATCGCAGGTCAAGTGTAAATTTTATCTACTAGCTTATCAGAAGAACTACATATCCACCAGGTTGGATCTGAAGTCCACCTAGTTTAACAGCTCGCATCTCACTGGCTTCCAGTGTCAAATAGGTCAGAGATGGGCATCAGAAGGTTTCTGCCAAGCCTTCTGTTTTCCTCCACCACAGCAACACCCGCAGTGGTTACTGCTTGAGCCTCAACACCAGGCATCCATGTTTTCCTTCTGAAATCAGTATTACTAATAAGCTGCAGTAATTCTGTCTGATTTTGCCTTCCAGAGAAGCCTGACACTCTTTGAGGCTTGCTTAATTCCTGCTTTCAGTAACGTAATACAGCATTTCATTCTGTAAAAAGTCAACAAATTAAATTTCACTATCTTTTAATCTCATTCCACATGCCTTTGTTCTTGTCTTAGAAGAGGGAAGAAACCTTCCTCTCTATTTTCTCTTGAGGTTAAAAAAATAAAGAAAAAGCACAGGCTCCCCAGGGAAGAGGTCACAGCACCAGGCCTGATAGAGTGCAAGAAGTGTTTGGACAATACTGTTGGGCACATGGTGTGATCCTTGGGGATGGTGCTCCGCAGGGCCAGGGGTTCGACTTGATGATCCTTGTAGGTCCCTTCCAACTTGGTGTGTTCTGTAAATGCTATGTTTGTTGGTTTGGTTTATTGGTTTGGTTTTTTTCAGGAAACAATCCCTGTATCTTCACATGATAAGTCCTCCAGTTCCTTTTTTAATAAATTCCATCTCTCTCCACAATCCACTTACTTCTCCAACATACTCTTTTAGATTAAGCAGACAGCATTCCACAGAAGCTGAGAGATGAGCCATTAATTTGTGTGTATTTGAATTAAGCCTTTTTCTCATTCACAAGATCCTTTTTTCAAAATGGGAGAACTTATTACCATAGGTGATAATATCCCTAGTGAGCACAAGGCCAGGAAAGAGCAAGTTTCTTTTCCTACTTCAAAGTTTGTGGCAAACCACACACTGTTAAAGATCTATCCTGTAAGCATATATTTGTCAAGTCTCTTTCTACAAGCAAGTACTTCTGTATCAGTCTGGGCTAGCTGAAGTCAATGGCAAAAATTCCATCAAGTTCAACAGGACTAATTCATATGCAATGCAGGGCACAGAAATCTCTTGGGAATTCAGCAAAACGCTCCCAACAAAGCCAGCAGCTACTGCAAAAGCCAGATCACTGCAGAGCACTTGGATTGGGGGGCTGCTTCATCACACTTAGCCCAGCCAGTAATTATGGCATTCCTAATTCCTACTGTCAGCAAAGAACACTTTTGAAAGTATCCTTGTTCCACCTGCATCCCATGAGAAGACAAGATACTGTACTTTTTTACAGAAGAGCAAAGTCTAAAAGTTTGTTATCAATCAATGCTGCTGCTGAGCATCTTCAAAACATGAAACAAGCTTTGCTTCTGTCATTAAACTGACATTAATTTATAGATAGTAACAGAAGAGCAGAACCTTTTAAGGAAAGCACAGAGCTTGGCAGAGAGTTGAACTCCTCTTTAAGGTTCTTTTGTTTAAAGATACATTTTTATTCAAATTACTTTTCCTACACTCCCAATATGAGAATTTAGAGGCCAGGAATATTTTGACTAAAGCCTAGTTATTTCTAATTTTTGTTTCTATTAGTTTTTGCTCAACCACCTTTTTCTTTTCTTTCTGAGTCTACAGTTGTGGGTTTGTGTTGGGTTTTTCTGTTATGTGGTTTTGGGTTTGGGTTTTTTGGAGGTTTTTTTTTTTTAACAAAAAAAAAAATCTTTAGCATATCAAGATATTTCTCCTCCCTAGCCCCAACATGCAGTAACTGTGTAGTTTAAAGTCCTGCTGAGATTTGCAGGCATAAATGTCAAATATAATAGTCTAGTCTTTTCACATATTTCTTCACTCCTGATATTTTTCCACTCTGTGGAATTAATTCTGTAACCTGAAGTGCCACTTATTAAAAAGCAAGCCATAGTAAAGAGCTTGCTACCATCATCACTTCCTTAACAGAAATATAGTGATTTCACTCATTACAGCACACTCAAGTTTAATCAACACTGTAGCTTCTGCTCTGTGTAGGTATTAATCATTTATAAGCCTTCGGATTCTATTGCTCACTTTGTAGGTCATTTCCACAGGCATTCCCTTTGCAACCTGATCAGACACGATGCACAAAAGTCATTTCTAGGATGACCCGATATGGAAAGGGATGTGGAAAAGGAGCATGAAAAGGGACAAAGCCAGTATGGGAGCAGGATTTCTGATCCCAAAGAGATACAAGAGAGGTGTGCACATGTGTACGTGGAAGGAAGGGAAAAAAACACTCTTTGTGCAAGCTGGAATTGGACTAAGATTTCAATGTAATGCTCAGAATTAAAGCAGATTTTAGTCTATAGGCAAGTTTAATTGGAAGAAACAAACAACTCCCCCCAGTCCCAAAAAAAATCCCTCCACCATGCTCTTCTGATACAACATCTCAAGGTTATCTTGCTTAAACCTAGGAATCTGAGTTTAATATTGCTCCCAAATCACCATAATTAATAACACTGACTTTGAACATAGATGGTAGCCACATGCCTGCCCAATTCTGTTTCAAATTCTGTTATGTTCTTTGCCTCAATGATTTCCAATGACAGTAAGTTCCAGAGACTAATTATATGTGTGAAATACACATATAATACCTTTTTTTCATTGCTCTTCTATTTGCCATCTTTGATTTCAACCTAACATCTTTTAGTTCTTCTGTTATGAGAAAAAGAAAACAGATGTTTCTAATTTATTTTGTCTTACACTAAAATTCAGTGCAGCATGAAGTTAGCAGTTAAATAACTGAAGTATTTCATCCTGATTGTGTTCTTCTAGACAGAGTAAATGCCTATTCTTCCAGAGTAAGCTTACCTATCTACTAGGAGAATGAGAGAAAGATGAGCGAGAAAGTAAAGAAATTCAAACCTATGAACTTTAGGCTTAAGGTTTATGACAGAAAATGAGAAAACAAATACCAAAAGCATTAAAAATGCTCCCCTATTTGATGCTGGTGTGTCTATATTTGGGAAAAAAACCAAACCAAACAAACCACCCCAAGGAACCACAAACTAACCAAATGAAGTACAGCGTGTATGCCTGAAGATGCTAGTGAGGGAGAGGGACAATTAAAGCAAAAAAACAGAACTGTATATGTAATGTCACCCAAACCTCTAGTATCACACATACTCAGCATACTACTTTAAATCTCACTGTAGAAGTAATTACAGTCAACAGTTGCAGCTTCCTTTGTGAGCATAAGCAAGTTCTCAGGTACCATTATCAGGGTCATGGATGAACAGCTTAAAAAGGGATCAATGCCATCATTTTGCAATGACATTTCTGGACACAGAAAGTGTGTACATCTGTATTTGTGTGTAACTACCATTATCTGGGTGTAAGCTGCATCAAACAAAAGAATTACTTTGATCAAAACACTTTATTAAATAAGGATGTCCATGTAGAGGCATCAAATTTGTAAAAGCTGGCGGAAGTAGGTTTCAGAGGCAACTCACCAGACTGCAGACTGATGACATTGGTGTTACAATTTCAGTGGAAACCTTGCTTGATTTAGTTATTGCAGGACAGGAAAGGACAATTCAGAGAAATGAGAGCTTTTATGTTACTTCAGCTATAGGACTGGTCTCTAAATACAAAGGTTGCCTACCCTTAGATCCACTACCAGCCTGCACTTCATCTTACTACACCTGATTCCAAATTTCATCATTTATTTTAATGGAAATAACACTTCAATTGAAGGAAAAATACACACTTCAATGCTTCATTCTGCAGGATGATGGGATCCTTGATCTTTAGATTCATTAGCACACACTTGATACATATGAAAAGGCCTCACCTACATTGCCCGGTTTTGAGGACTTGAAAACAAATTTCTGGAGCAGAGAAACCCTTGTTGACAATATATATCCTTTGGATCAGATTTTTTTTAAAGGTGTATTTTCAACAGTGAAACAGATAATAAATAAATAGTGTTCTTATACAGTTAGAAGTTCATTTTTCCAAGTCAAAGCATTGCAAAGACTGGAAGAAAGCCACTAGTCTGTTATGATTAGCCAAGGGCATGAGAGCACAATTAGTTCTTACTTGATGACAGGATCAGATACAAAAAGGAAACCCAGGTAGGTGATACAGAAAATGAGGTGTCCTGATTGAGCGTGACAACATTCAGATTGAATTTTCTAAAAGCATCATACATCTTTTAACAAATTTGTGTGATAATGGTCCTGTTATATCCAGCTCTGATCATACAGACACTACGTCATGTTTAAAACTGGAGTACAGAAAACCTGTACACCCCCATAGATGTACTCACTCTGTTCAGTGACACATGAACACACACACTCCTATAGGGTATTCCATTACAGTGGATCTAGAATTGTATTACCATTTTTGCTACAAAATAATGACAACAATATACATTATGGCAGCACTGATCCCCTCTCAGTAACAAAATTTGACTTTACCTTTTATACCATTGGTATTAACTGGCAAGTCAGTGTTATCCCTTGGAGTCTGTTTTGGACACTCCTAAGAGACTTTCCTACGTGTGCTTCTTCTCCTGGGTGATGCAATGCTTGTAGTTTAGGAAAACGCACACTGTCAATTTCTACAAGTCAAATTAAATGCTGAAGAAAAGGACACTTGATCTTACAGTAATTCTTTTCCACACAGCTACTTCTACACATTTAGGAGGGAAAAAGTGAAGAAAAAAAACCCCTACTTCCTCAAAACTTCAACTGCACTGTGGTAAGGGAATGCAAAATATGTGTTTGCACACATATACATGCTTTAAACACACTGCTGACAAAAAGCAGATCTGATTCAACACTGCTCCCCTAGAGCTGTTGTCCTAGATAGTATCTAGGAGTTTTAAAATGTGCAAATTACTACGAATTACCTCATAATTTGCAAAATGAAATGGTTGGCAAAATAAAAATCAAGCTAAAACCTACTTCATCATTTCAAAGTTGTTCATAATTTCAAAGAAGTCTGATAGTGGTTCAGTCTTCTTGAACAATGCAACTACTGCAGAACACCAGAGGCACCATTTAGAGTCTTCCTTACTGTAAGGGATTTACTTTTAACTGCTGGCAAAATCCAAGTACACGTTCCCCTCCTGAGCATCTTTTAATCTTTATAGTTTCTGTTCCTTTAATCCATGTAGAACAGACCCCCACCAAGTAGGTACGTCTCCCCAGCCCAGGTTACAGAGGGAAGGCAGCTCTGGTTCAGTGTCGACTGAGTTCAGGTACATTTCTGAAAAGACTGGAAAGCAAGATCTAAGCTGTGCAAGCTCCAATTAAAGCAGAAAAACAGCTTAAACTAAGAAAAAGCCTACCTATTAAAAACGTCTTAGCAGTTGTGACCAGCATGGATGAGAAATGGTAAGACAGGTTGCCCAGTGGTTGTTGTGCTGGTTTCACACACTTTTCCCACTAGAGCAAAGAATGACCAAGAGACTCATCATCTCAAGGAGTATTCTCACTGGAAATAGTTTTTGTGGAAAGTCAGACCCTTAAATGTATCCATGTCATAATTTTACTCCTACAAGACATAGTGTTATACTACATATTGAAAGACATACAGAAAGAATCAAAAATACAGGACAATTTAAGCCCTTGTTTTCTTCAGTACTACTTGTAAAGAGAAACTTGAACACATAAGAGATATCACCTTTCATAACCTTGTGAATGTGCTAAGGATGCACATGGGTCTGACTGCCCACAGGCATGCAAGTATTAAAGAAAAGGAGTTAAACAGACCCACCCTCAACTAGATCAATGTCTTACTGCACATACGTTTATCTTCTTCCTTTGTCTGTTGTATGGCCACTAGGTCTACAGTTCCTGAAGTCTCCTAAAATCGGAGGACTTTAACAGCCAAAGCAATGCAAAGAAAAGACAAAATTCCCAATCCTCCCACCAAAAAACACCTCAGCACCGCATGTCCTTCCTATCTTTTCTTATACTGAGAAACAGTATAATAGATATGAGTAAGGAAGCAATGTGAATCTGTGCACAGTATTACCTTAATTTTTTTTTTAACAGTCTATATGTATGCTTTTCATTAGCTCCCTGTGGTGGCAAAACTATAAATATAAAAGATAGAGACATAAAGGGAAAAAATAAAGTAGCCAATACCAAAGATTTTAAATACACTTACGCAACCACAGTTTGTTTTACAGCTGCTTTACATAACAATAAAAATGTAATATACCACGGACTTTTGGCAGTGTGTAGTGAGGCAGCATCAAATGGCAATAACTGAGTAAACACAAATGATCTCTTTGGAACAATTAAGCAATTTTAGAAAGACCATTATGTCCAACAAGTAATAGGTCCAAAGAGACAGAAAGGTGAAAAGTATGTTTCTCTGTACTGACCAGAGATCACATATATTACCCTCTGGAAGAGATGATGACTTCATAATCATATTATACAACCCATAATAGAAAATAGCCCTGTTTAGCACATTAAACAAAAATAGAGATATTTCCTTCAGATGCCAAAGGCAAGAATGCTTTCTTCCATCCAGTTGTCTCAGCATACTTAATAAATAATAAAAAAGGACAAAAAATGCTTACCCTCTATGCATAACCAGCTGAGAAAATCATTGCCTGTATATAAAACAGTGAACCGTGCACACAGTTCAATGAACAGCTTGGCACTTCAAAGAAAAAAAAAGGGTAAATAATACATACTGTACATTAAACTCTACAGAACTGTTTTAGTGACCTTGGACTCTAGTAATATAAGCAGGGACATGCAAACCCACTTATTTCTAGACACAGTTCATTCACCATCTCTAGCAAGGACTGAAATTTAACACTGGACCTAGTGTGTCATTAGGATATGACACATTATCTTTCAGGAAAGTCAATGGAACTATAATGTTTGCTTAGATTATTTTAATATAAAAAAAAAAAAGAGATTCTCCCTCTGAAAAGAAATAATTTGCTGAAACAGCAACTAAATTACTTTCTAGATGACATTCAGTGTGTACATGAGAGAAGGATTAGTAAAAATACTGACCAAAGAATCTTTCACTTGCCTGGCATACAGCTGTCTGCTGGATAATGTTCATAGAGGCTCACCTTCTACACAGTCAAATGTCCTCATAACTCCCAAGTGAAGTTTAGATGTATCCTCTTGACTTGAAACCTTTCAAGCTAATAAAATACTTTTCCAATGACCAAGGAGTACAACATAAAGAAGGATGACAAATTTCAATTTCTATATTACCTTGCAACTCAGGATTATCCCATTTGCCCATTTAAGTACTTTAAAACCACTTTCCTCTTTCCCTTTCATCAAGCTATTCTGATTCATGACCAGATACTTTGCCAATTTAAAAAACAAATCTATATACACATTCAGTAGTTTAGCTGATCACTGCTACTTCATTTGCAAGTAAATTAATAAAACAAGGATGGTTATGTCTGCTTATTTTTAAATTCCTAATATACATTTTATTTTTGTCAACAGCACAACCTTGCCTCTTCAGTTCTCTGTAAGCATGGGCTGCAGACTTTTGACAGATGTAATGGCTTACTGCTGAAGGATCAGTGCAGCCATCAGGAAAGAGAAAGGACCTGAACATGCTCAGCTCAGAAGGATAAGGAGGCAGGAGACACCAGCACTGTTCTTGACAAGGCTGAGATGGTTTGCAGAGAGACCCAAGGGCCAGAACAGGCACTCTAGCTCTTTCTTCCAGAACTTAACACCACACTGGTGACTTGAACAAACTGGATTATGACAAAGGAAAGGAAAACCTAGAAAAGTATAGAGATTGCTCAGTCTCTGCAAGATACTGTAAGATTTATTAGTGGAAAGGGATCTGGTAATATACAATTTTTCTCTCTTGTTCCCTGATTTTAAGAGTTACATCTAATCCCACCCTGTATTTTCACTCTTTCCTGGTATGTCACAGTTCAGTCATTAACTCTAGTTCCATCCTTTTTTTCCTCATTTGTTCGGTGAAGACTGTTGCAAACAGAACAGACTTCGGTAGGTGAAAGATAGCTCTCCTTTCCAGATCCAAAGCTAAATCAGCATTCCACCCTTACCTCTCTAAGTCCAGCTAGGAATCACTAACAAATCTCACCCAGCTGTTCAGCCAGCCATGAAGAGGTCATGGCACATCCCCACTTACCCACAGCCCTTCACTCTGCTGCTACCACTTATAGCTGCACCCTGCCACCTTGTATCCTCACTGCAAGGTGTTACCACACAAGCCTCTGCTAGCTATTCAATCCCTACTTTTCAGCCTTTCCTGACAAAATCCAGTGCTAGTTAATAAATACATCCTAAATGGTTAGTTCTGCACTACTCAGCATGCAGTGAAATGTGCATCTGAACAATCCCAATGCTAAATTATTTGTCTGGACTTTACATCTCCTCATAAATAAGACTCTTCTATGAAATACCAGTCAAAATCCTTGAAATGCAATGCAGAAAGTAGAGAGTGCACAGTCTATGGGGTTAGAAAATCTGCGTTTTTTGTGGGAAAAATAATTCACAACACATACCCGATACATTACAAAACATCATATGTAACACAATATTCATAGTCATTAAGAGTACACACACTGAATACTAAATACTTGAAACTGGAATGTCTCAACACATGTAATAGCTGTGCATTTTAACTCATATTTCCCGAACAAATAGTTACAGTCCTCCTAGATATTGAGGTGGAAGGTGAAGCAGGAGTACAAAGACACCAAAGGAAGAGATTAGTGTTGGACAGCTTCATTATTTCTCTGTCACTATCCTGGAAGAAAAAAGCCCCAACACTAATATATCTCAAAATACACTATCCTATTACAAAGTAGTAGCATCACAAAGTATCAGCTGTGATAACCTTGGTGTGCATTAAACTGGAAAATAACCAAATCACATATTCAAGATAATACAACAGCTGCTGAATAAAACAACTCACTTATTTACATCTATCAGATAAGGGAAAAAAAAAGGCAATTTTGCAACATAAGCACAATGATTTTGGGGAAGGGAAGATAGAGTGACACCTACAAGCCCAAAGACTAAACCTACTTCATTATTAAGGAACATTTAAACATAGACAGAAATTTACATATCACTTTACCAACACTGACAAAAATTAAAGAAGTGCTTTACTCTGAAAAGTTTACAGTCTACATTCAGCAACACAAATGCATGAAGGTTAATCCCTCACAAAAGCAAGGAGAAGTGGTTAAGTGACAGGAAACAAGAGCTTGCTTTAAAGGGCAAAGCATAAAAAGAAGAGAGGCAAGAAGGGCAGAAGTTGAGCATTTTTCTGTGGCTAAAAGCCATGTCAATTGGAACAAGGAAACAGAAAAGAGCCTGAAGTTAGTGGAGTGGAATGAGGGACAATGGGGTGGGGGAAGGAGGTCATTTTGTGGGTATTCCACATAGAACCTAAAAAGACCATTTGGGGTCATTTAACTCGGCACCCTACTGCAGGCAGTGGTAAGAGCCTACTCCTCAGAATAGGTGATGGTGGACACTCTCTGTAGTCCATTCCCTTTGTACTCCTTCCGAATCCACACCCACTGGATTAAGGGTGCTAAAGGGTACATGCCTGATTTTTCTCTTTGTATCTGTTTATGGACCTGTTGCTCATGAATTTGTTCAGCCCACCCTTGAACATGCTGATACTGTCTGCCTCCACAACTTCCTGCAGAAGAGTTTCCAGAACCTCACTGCCTACTAGGCAGGAGGACCTTATCTGCTCTAAAATGATCTTTTAACAGTTTCAGTGAATATGTATTTCCAGTAATATGGAATTTACTGAGTAACAGCTTTTGCCATACTTTTCTTCTAGTTGCTACAAAAACAAGGTGTGTTCCTTAAGGATATTGAGATTCACAGGGCCTTCAACAAAATTAATTTGCAATTTCCTATCTTTAATACTAGTCTGTTTGGTTGGGATTGATCGAGTCACTTGTTTCTCTCTCCATTTTTTGCCCTCTTCCTCCATTTCTCTGCTACCTTTCACTCCCTCTGCTTCTTTGCTTGCTATTACTTCCCCAGTTTTTTTTCCCCATTCCTCACACCTCACTAATGTGCTTCCAGGACGACATGGCTCAAGAGTCACATGTGATTCAAGTAGCAGTTCCAGGAGGTCTGCAAAGATACAGTGGGGTGCCTGTTACACATACTCGTCAAGGTATAGTATGTTGTTCCCACTATAAGATCATAAAAGTGCATTCACTTTATTACTAAATTAATATTTCATCTCCTAAGTGGGGGCGTAAAACAATCACCACAGAAAAACTATTGTTGCAGCTTGTATGGTTTACTGTTTCAAAAATCTATTCATGCCTAGGAAGAGGGTGGCCCATGGATGGTCCTCCCCATCAAGAGGAGGATGCCTCACAGTGCAAGGAGCAGAAAGCAGAGCTAAATTGCTGGAGCAGAAAAAGCATCAGTCTTGTCTCTACTTCCAACTTTGCTGCAAGCATTCCAGCAACCAGTGCAAAATCACTTCAGTCATCCTGATGGACCACCTCTCTCTGATGTCCCTTCTTGTACAGTCTTGCTGCCTTGAATGGTTTTATGTCCTTTTCTGTTCCTCATCTGCAACTCATTCATCTCCCAGTCTTACCAATACCTGCAATCTGATTAACCTCACAAGAGGAGTGAGGGGATGGAAAAAATTGGAAAGATGCTATTCTAAAGAAAATATTAAGATTTCACTAGAGATTTCAACCCTGGAATGCAGCTGAAATCAAGCAGCAGGGCAGCTGAAGGCCTGGCACTAGTTACATTCAAAACTTAGATCTCCTAGGTCATTCTTGTCGCTACTGTACATCTTTCTGCCTGATTTCCTAGGTTACAATGGTGCTGTTGAAATTCAATTTAAAGTAGGAAGGAAAGCATCACCCCAACTTTAATGCAACAGAGAACTCAGTGAGATTCATGATATTTTGAGACTTAGCATAGGTATTTAAAGCCTTCTTTTCTCTCTCCTACAGTCACCCAAGTGTAAGGAGGCACAAATACAGTAATTTCACGATTACAAGCCGCACTGATTATAAGCTGCACTTCCGGGGTGTCAGCAACGTTTTGTTTTTCCTCCATATATAAGCCACACCTGATTGTACACCGCACTTTTGTTCGCAGCGAGGATCCGCGTGCAACTTTCACAGAGTTGCTAATTAGTAACAGAATCGCGGGGTTTACTGGCTCGGTGCGAGGCCGGGCGGCCTCGCGCCGCTCAGGGCTGCCAACGGGGCCGGGTGGCCCAGCTCGGCGCTGCCACCGCTGCTGGGCTCGCTCGTCCCCGCCCGACACCTGCACTGCCACTGTCGGGCTTCCCCGCCTCTGCCGGGGTCAGTCGGGCTCCAGCTTGGTTTGGGGTTGCCACAGGGTCTCACTTCGGGGTTGGCAACTTTCAGAACGTTGTCCATATATAAACCGTTCTGGATTACAAGCCGCATTTCCGGGTTTGGACCAAAATTTTAGTCAAAATGGTGTGGCTTATAATCTGAAATTACTGCACCAGAACTCGAAGCACTACAAAATATGATGAGAATCTCAAATTCAGAATTACCCCATCAAAAAGAAAGGTTGACAATTCTTGTGGATAAATAACTTACAAGGAAGACAAGGAGGGCACTAACTATAAAGGCTTATATGTATCACCTAATTTACCTCCTTTAAAAAGGTTACTAAGACATACAGAAAATACTGTACAAATACAGTATTACAACAATGTGATCAGAAAATTCTGATAAAATTACCTTTTGTGGTATACTACAGTATAATCTAATTACGTTAAAACAGTATCATTACAACTGTGCACATTTTAGCAATCTTTCAAAGCCACCTGCAGCAGCTAAACACTGCATTAATGAAATAAATTCTACTTTCGCCACCATTTATAGGCCACTTCCCAGACCAGCTACACTTGTTCAGAATATAAAATAGCACACTGAAACTTTCTAGAAGTTGTCCACTTGAAAACTGCAAACATACAACAATCTGCAACAGTTGTAACCTAAATTAGCACCATAAAATGTCAGTGAAGATATTCAAACTGCATCTAAAGCCTTTGAGGCAGTTACCCTGGCAGTTTTTCTTGTAGAATAATCACTGCCTCCAATAAATCTGACAAAGTTCTTAGACCATACCAGACATAGGTTGCTTTTGGCTTTTTTGAATCAATTCACCTATTGTGAAAAGATACTTTTGATTTCAGAATTAATTGTTAATCTTTGGGGGTCTAAATTCCTGTGTGCAACTCCTGTATGATCCTAGGCATCAAAAGAAAACACACCAAGACCCCTCTCCTGATTTCTCCCAGTGAGACACTGGGATTAGCACACTGTCCAAAATAGATACCCACAGCAGAAAAAGCATTAAATATTACCAGTCCACCTGCTCCAGAAAGTTCCTCCCCATTTTGCTTTGCAATTCTCAGTACCAAATCAAAATTCTCTGTGTTTCCAGCAAGTCCAGTAGCCTCAAAGGGAGAGATGAGCAATCTTTTTAAACAGTCATTTACATTGATACAAAGTACTAACATACTTATCTGATTAGGTCCACACTCACTTTTGACTCTAAAAGTCTAAAAGCTCCTGGAGGAATTCAGACCTAAATTCTACACTGATTCACAGAAACACAGAAACAAAGAAATCTAACAGGACCCTACACTATTAATCGTACAGTCTCTTTAATCCAATTACCTTGTATTTTCTCTTAAACAAATTAACTGCCAAAACTTGGCCTGGACCCAGTTCTCAAAACAGCTCAATTTCATCTTACCTGACCCATATTTTCAGTTGTGAAATTATGGAAGAGACTGGAGGGAGTGGGGAGATTCAAACACCACATCTGCCCCGAGCTAAAGTCTACATGCCCAACTCTCCTTTTCTCCCCCAACTTCCTTCTCCCAGTGTTCAGGTTAATAAAGAACACTGCAAATTGGATATTGAAGTTAAGCATACAGCTCTGCAACGCCTCCTTGTAATGTCAATTAGCCACTTACACACAAAAAACATGTATTAAATGCATGGCTGCAATCAATACACTTTCCCCAAATGCCTTGGAATTTTAATTGCATGTTGCTGAAATTTGCAAATTCGCAAGAGAAATAAGAAACCCCCTCTGAATTCCTGAGTGCACTGTGCTTATTTTGACAGTTGTAGTTTATTTATAGTACTTGACAATACATGTTCTCTCCTCGATTTTGTAATATAATGAAGTGAGTATTTAGACCTCCACTGTTAAGCCTCAGAGGGAAAAATAAGTATAAATTTATTTCATTCAAATAAATGCACAGATTGGCAAGATTTTACTTATAATGACTACATTGCATCATTAATTGAACTTAGTTTGAAGCACTTGGTTTTGTGGAGAAAGCATAGCCCTTAACTTTGAGCGGGATATGTGTCTGCACAGGTGTGCAGTAACCTCCTAACCCATTCACATAAAATGGTATTCCTTTTTTTTAGTACATTAAATGCTTCTGAAAAGGTGCAGCATGGAAGGCTGGTCTGTCATGTACAATTACAGAAGAGCACAGGTAGAGGCTGCAGAAGTTTCACTATGCACAAACTCACTGATAACCTTAATCCACTGAGGTGCAGGTGAGCTCTGTCTCCATCCCCAGCACAACCCCCCTCCAACAGTGGCACCAAAGTGAACATCTGCCAGACACAATGACACCCGCTCTCAAAACCAACCCACTCTTCAGAAACCACAAGGCTCTGGCAACCTGCTCTTGCTGAAATCTTCAAACACAAATCCATCCTCCTCAATCCCCTAGACAAGCCAGTCATCCACGGGTAATTTTGTCTTCATATTAAAAGGCAAGTTAGACTCAAACCCTAAAGTATAAACAGCGCACATACATTGTTTCCCATTTATAGCTATGGAGTATCTTACACATACAGTGTATGTTTCTTAAAACAAAACCAGACATATAAACTGCTGCTTTACACATATCCAATATAAAAATCTAGACAAGCAGCACTGGAATACAACTGAAAAACCAAACAAGACTGTGTAACCAAGAGGAAACATAAGAATTTGTCAGATAAAACATATATGCAGCATCATAAACACAGTTGCACAGTGCCCTCCAAGGGCAGCAAAACTGAAAGTCAAATAACAAAATTAAGTGATATACAAGGGAGTGTGCACAGAAGGGATTTCAATCCTCTTTGTTCTTAGCCATGATAAAATTTCACAGCCGCTCTCAAGATTCATCGTTTCCATGTTTAGCATGCAAGAGCACAGAATGCAGTTCATTTGGGAATTACCGAGCCAGGACGTGCCAAGCAAAATCTACCACCGCATCAGCCAGCTCCTGCCACAGTGTCTGAACAGCCTGGCCATCAAAACATTTCTAACACTTAAAATAAAAACAGAAGTGGCTTCAGAAAAGTTAATTCCTGTCATATTAACTAATCGATCCTCAGCAAAGAAACTGCTCCTGTGCAGCCTTTGTCTGAGCACATCGGGTAGAGGACTTCGCCTGCAGGAGTTGCTACCTCCACATACTTAAATTCAGCCAGTGTAGAAATGTATTATTTTTATGGTTTGCAAGCTAGACCATACACAGTTGCAGAGGATCTCTAAATTAGTTAACACACCATTTCAAAAGGAAGAGTTATTTCTCCAGGGATCATGTGCCAAACAAAGCAAAGAGGGAATGTTGAACCATTGGTAGTTTATATGACAAAAGATATTTTTCAACTACACACAGCACTAATTACGAAGGTCCTTCCTATCCTACATCTGGAAACTTCTCACAGAAAACACTCACATTATCAACACAGCGTGAGGGGAAAAAAGAAAAAAAGTTCTAAAGCCACTTTTGTAAGCTGATAATTTCACCTTCCTTAAAGGTGGTGATAATTTTTTATTTCTACAAGGAAGCAAAAGCTGGCATTTGTGTCATTCCTGACCTAGTAATCTGACTGTGCATATTAAGGAAAAAAGTCATAATGAAATTGTTACTTAGAAAATGTAAGATTGGAAAGTTTATGCTATAGAATATGATTGTGTTCAGGAAGGGCTATTTCACACACAAAAATAACAAAAACAACACTGATATTAGAGTTTAACAGTGACAATCCATCCTTAGATAATATACTAGATTTAAAAGCAAAAGCACTTAAAGCATTACTGGAGTTGAAAGTATTGAAAAAATACTTTTGCAAAAAATTACAAGCACCATAAAAAACAAATGTAAGCAAGACAAATGCCAGACTTGCATGGTATGCAGATGAAATATATTAATTATAATATGAAGCTGTTGAATTCAAAACTGCCTTTGAGCCACACATTTTATGCAGACTTCTCTCCAGCCAAGAAATCTTAATTCCACATTGCAAAGTTTTGAAAACTATTAATATTCTGTACGTTATAACAGAGAGCACTTCTCCCCACCACCTTTACTGGGACACATATTTATTAAGTGGTGACAGCTAACTTTCACGAGACTCTCAAGGAGATCTGGTCCTTATTCTGCAAATTTACAAAAACTGGGATGAAGGTGCCAAGAAACACAACTGTATTTTATTATTAAATAATGAATTTGTGACAGCATTTTACTCTGAAGCAATGGTAAGCCCTGCAGGCAAATGCCTCCTTCAGCAAAAGTTTGAAAATTATTTTTGTTTAAATAACAGCTGGTCTTGCCTATGTGGACTTAAATGAGCCATGTGGAGACAAACTTGTTTCAGTTTGGCTAAGATAGAGTAAAAAACATTAATTCTAATTAATATCCATTTTGGTCCCTCTACACAGATGGGAAAAATAACATTATATTACCATGCTTACATACAGTCAATACCAGACACTCAATAAAGCACAAATTCAAAGCCCTGCTCATAATGCAACTGATGCACACAGTTCCAGCAAAACAGCTCAGCTGCAAGTTAGCTTGAAACAAAAGAGATTTACATTCATTTCTCCACTTTGCCAGAGACTTCCTGCATGACCTTGAACAAGTCACTTGTTTTTGTGTGCTGCAACTCCCCACCCCTAAAAATGGAGAAAATCACTTGTTCCATAACCTCACATCAATAAGCAGATCTACCATCAGGAGCTGCTTAGATACAGAGGTTGAAAAAAGGACACAAAGCAAATAAAGAGAACTTTAAGCTTTAATTAACTTCTCTTAAAGCTTTGGACACTTCATCATAGAGATAGAAGGAAAGCTTTTGCACACCACTCCTAAGTCTTAACAGCAAACAAAAATCAGGGCTGCCTACATAGCAAGATGGAACGATATTTTGACATCTGCAGACCCAAAGCAAAGGCATGACACCTCCTCTGTCACCAGCATATACAAAAGACCAAAAGTAAGAAGCTCCTAGTTATCATCTTTGAGTTTTAAAACAGGAGCTAAACTGTCTGGTATAAAACAAAGTAGGAGAAGAGATCACCAGATACACTCTTAAAAGATTTAAAACACTTTAGGTCCAAACAGTCATTCTCCAATTCATATTAACCACTAACCACCTTTTGAACTTGAAAGTCATATTTAACTTTCATAACTCAGTATTAGTATCAGGAGTCAAATCATCTTGCAGAAATTAAAGACCTCCAGAGCACTGGTCCACTGAAAATAATGAAGAGGACTAAAATCCATTCAGAAGTAGTTGCCAAACACACATTACATTAGGACACTTATGAGACAGCATCGCTCCCAGCAGGAACCCACGAATTTGTGACATGTATTAAATATATGTTTTTAGAAAATGTTTTCAAGTCCAAAAATCTACTTTTTGAATGCAAACAAAGACTGTTTCCATGCACATGCTCTGCACCTCTGCACAACTAACTGTGCTAGCCTGTGAAAATCAAAATCACAGCTTGAGGAAGGAGACACAAGCGCAAAAGGACTATGAGAAATAAACCAGCCAATGAGACATAAGCCCAGGTAAGTTTTTGGGGGATGCAGACAAGCTATGGAAAAAACAGAAGCAAGGAAAGTACTGATGAGAGAGGAAGTTCTGGAATAAACTTCCCCTCATATTACCCACATATGTGTAAAAACCACACAGCTGCTCAATCACAGGGTGTTGAGTGTGCTTGGAGTTTGGGTTTTTTGGCTTTTGTTTTTTAAACAGATGATCTGTGGGTTAAATACATGAAAATACAGTCACTGAAAGCTACAAAAATAAAAATGAAACATTTATTTTTAAGCTATTTTGTTTGAAATGTCAAATGGTTGTCATTATTTGTAATTGTATCTTATATGTCTCATTTTATAAGAAGAAAAATACCTCATGTAAGATGTTGTAAAACAGTTCTTACTAAAAATCATTCACAACCTGAACCTTTATCTTTCAATACTCAGAGCTACTCTGGGATGTGTTAAATATCTTGAACTCCCATTACCGAAATAAGATCGAAAAACAGCAAGACCAAAAATTAAAGCACAGCCAACAATGAACTTATATCAAGCACTGGGCACAGAACAGGGGGAAATACCAAGATGGTGGTGGGGGGGTGTAAGAACAGATGTCCAGAGAGAGAAAAAAGATTATGATGTTTCCAACATAACACAGAATACAGTCTCGGACAAACATTTTCAAATGTGACTTGAGGCTTTGGCAACCCCTGAAACTGACAGCACAACAGGCAGTACATGGCATCATACATAATGCCCTGAATATGTAAGTTCTAAGATTAAACTTGCAGGAGAGAGCAAGATGCTTAAAAGGAGAAGACTGGCCTCTCCTCCAGTGACACCTGAAAAAAGTCTGTAGAGGCACAAAGGCAGCAGAGATATGAGGGGCAGGAGGTCAGAGGAAAGGTTAGAATAAGCAAAGTCATAAAGGCAGGAAATTGAAACTAAGTTCTCGAACTATGTACTTAATACCTCCTTCACAGCATGCCAGCCAGTAATGTTCATACCAAAGGAAAAAATATAAAGGAAAGCAGTGACACTTAGCATGCTTCCCAAGAAAAAAATTTGGCAAGCTTAAACATCATGCAGCAACCAGAGTCTCTCATTTGCTTAATCTCCTCACAGTCATAAACTGACTATTTCTATTTCTTTTTTTCACAAGAGGTGAACTTTCCCCATAACTGCAATAGCTGAATTTCACTATTGTGGCAATCAGCACCTGCCTGCCTTTTTACAAACCAGTTACAGGGGCAAACTCCCAGTGCTTGACAGCACAACTGGAGCCTTGTTAGCCATAAGCAGAGCTGCTCTTCTCGCTCTCAGCACCGCATTTACAGAAGTAAGACGACTTCACCCCAAGATGAGCAATATCAAAACTCCTTTGGTCACACACACACAGAGCAAACCCCTCCACTCACGTTTTCCTACCTATCAACATATTAAAAGGCAGTAACAACTACACCAGTTTCATGCATTACTGGCAGGAGTTGCCAGCCTTCACTGTTACTCGTCTGAAAGTCAAAAGGAATGCAGAATACTTGTAACTCCACTATGGATGAAGATTAATCATCACTATTTGTACTACAAACTAATTTTTACCATTAGAAATATTTGCAAAGGCTGAAATAACAAGCTTAATATGTGGGTCTTGAAGTGCATTATTCTCCATGGCTATGTAATTAAAAAGGAAAAACCAAAACTATACCACATTTTGACAAGTAGTCTACTAGTTCCTCTTTACCTGCGAATTAATTCAATAAAAAAAAAGATAAATTTAGGTTCTAGCATCATTTACAAAAACCTTCAGAAGAAACACACTATCGCAGCTTTTGGATAGACTTCCAAAGTTCAGTTTGAAGTCCCAGCACCTTGACCACCCATACTCAGCTATCTAGGAGCAAGTAACAGTGCCTGAGATGTGCTTTTGTGTTTCCTTCCCGTGAAAATCAGGTTAAAACTGGAGGAGGAGAGAAAAGCGTGCAGACTTCATCCTGACACAGCTGGGATGCACACAGGACAGACATCTCCAGCCCAAGAACTGGAAATTTTGTAATATTCAGGTAAGTCATTACTGTCCCTAAAACAACATTGTCACAGCTAAATATTTCAAAACTTGTTGGTTATCATCCCAACAGCACAAAAATCTTCTTAGTATCAGATTAGATGTCACACATCACATTCAATCTCTCCTTTAATTAATTATGATCCTAGGAACTGGTACTGAAAGGGTGGCTCTGGACCTGTCAGGCTAACTCTTGTGCTAATGCCTCCCCACAGACTAACAGTGGCCAAAAGCTTCAATAAAAAGGTTCATGCACATTTTGTGGGTGGAAACTCAATACTAAAATGACCAATTTAAACAGTTATTTATAAACATAATTTTCTCTGATTTCTGCTATTACCAACATCAAAAAGACATCAAACCTCAGCTACAGCAAGAAGACGGGAACAGAGCTATATGTTGGCAACTACAGCAAACAGACCAGAGCAAAAGCCTCTTTTCTCTTGAATGAGCAAGTATAACCAAAGATGTTACTACTGCCTCCTCTCCAAATGCAAAGATATTCAGGGACACCATGCAATGAAACAAAACAACCTGCTAGCTGTTTGAAAAAACCAATACAAGTTTCTAAAACATACTTAAAAACAAGCTGCTTTGTAAAGGGCAACAGAATATTCCTGCTTTCTGTTTCATCAGCTAAGATGTATGTTCCAGTGGGGCACCCACTGAGTTACGAATTCACACTTCTCTTCACTGTCAGCTGCTGTTCACAACAGAACTCTGAGCTAAAAACCTCAGAGCATTCTCTGCTTCCTTGGCAGGACTCTTATTTATATAAGATTAGTGCAGTCAAGCATTAGATTTATAAACCAAAACCAAAAACAAACAAGGAGAAAGTTTTCACACTCTTCTTTATACACTAGTTTCTGAAACACACACACAAAAAACCAGTGTAACATATTGAAAGGCAATTGTTAAAAAATCCAAACAATCCCCAAAACAAACAGAAAACTGGTCAAAACACATACAATCTCTGGAGGTACCTCCACCTGGAAACTATTTAAAGTCATGCAAGCATTCACAAAAGTACTGTTGGCCACCTGAACAGCCCGCTCCTCTGCTCCATCCAGAGCCTCTGAGGGCAATTACAACACACCAGCACACTTGAGCCCCTCACCTTCCCCCACCCTCCTCAGGTAAGGAATTGACACTAACCTGCAGTTGGGAGGTGGATCTAAGGTGATGTCAGCCAATTCCTTCTGAATCCTGTGGCAATAAAGCAAGAAGGAACAAAGGTAAGTCACTGTGTGGGACAGCAGTTCTCCTTGCAGACGTACTGTCACTGTGAGCTTGCCACAGTATATAAGAGGCACACTCAGCTGCAGCCTCCCACCAGTCCAAACTCCCTAGGCAGGACAGGCACCCTGCCCTGTTAAAGAGACAGCCAGGAAAGAAGACAGGCATCGTGCACTGAACCCAGACAGGTGCACTGCTCTGCCCTCCCACAAAGATGCCAACCATGCAGTGGAAAAGACTGTCCGCTTTACTCTGCCAACCAGCCTGTAAATGAGGGGAAACCTCTGCAAATGTGATGCACCAAGAGGAAACTGCAGTCTGAAAAGGAATTTTGTCTTACGGGACTGAGAGAAACAGTCATTGCCAGATTGGCTCCCTCCTCTCTCCCCCAGCTTCTCATCACCATCCTGAGGAAAAAAAACCACAGCCCTGAGGGAGACAATAACTGCGCCATTCTCAAGGACACTTTAAGGAAGGTGAATATTTATTTCTGAGGCTCCTGCACAATCCTACCACCTTCAATTCTCTCTTCTCTTCACCCTCAAGAGACACACAACACCCCCATGTCCCCTCCCTAGGACTCCAGACGCTCCCTCTCTCCACTGTGTTCAGCCAACACCCTGTCCTCCCGGCCCAGACTATTCTGGGTTTACACTGTTTTTGCCACAAAACGCCCAAACAGCTATCATCCTCTTCCCTGGAGTCCCATTACTGTCACTCAGGCTTTCCTTCCAGATTTCCCCACCCAGCATTCAGCCTGCCTTCCTTCTCCTTTAAACTCAGCCAGCATCTCCTGCCACTTGTCACACACAAGAACCACAGCCTTTCCACAGGAGGCAGTTAAAAATCTTCTCCTTAAAAGAGTGAAGGGCACAACACGTAAACACTGCTTGCCACTATCTATGTCAGTTTACCATGG
The DNA here is from genome assembly GCF_009819885.2 of Catharus ustulatus. NCBI lineage: Eukaryota > Metazoa > Chordata > Aves > Passeriformes > Turdidae > Catharus > Catharus ustulatus. The sequence goes on along the minus strand of NC_046221.1, from coordinate 39,788,332 downwards.
AAACCTGCTGAGTGGAGATCTGGAATAACCAAACTGCCTAAATTCTACAAAGCCAGAGAACTTAGTTGCTACGACAGGGCATTTGCATAAAACCCCAGTCACTTTAGACACCTACTGATACAACCTCTCAGCTGCTTGGCAAAGCTGTTCAGTGAGATGGTTTATTATTCTTACTGAAGTACTGCAAGTTTGCTTGAAAACCTCCATTTGTCAGTTTAGCTCCCTGCAGCAGGATGATGCTGAATTCAGGTGCCACACAGAATAAGTACGAAAGGGTAACAAATTTTTTTTTTTTTTTTTTTAAGATGAGTAGCTGCAAGAGCCTGTCCAAGTGAACAAAACTGACTGACATAGCTGTTCTGGAATTACTATTCTACACAGATGTCCCTCCCTACATATTATTCTGGAATAAAAATTACTTTATTCTTAAAAAAAGCCCAAACCCACTCTATGCTGTGAGCAAAGACTATTTTAGAGCAGAATATCCACAACTGGGCCTGCTGTGGATTATTTATTCCAATCAGTATCCAACCATACACAGAAAATTCAATATAAGTGATGAGCAGACAAAAATAACAATAATGTATTTGTTGGTAAAGATCTGGGGCTATATTAAACCCCTTGCACTGGAGTGCACTCCTCCAAAGCAAGCAAACTCAAAACTTCACAAACATTAATTAATCTCCAAATCAGTCCTGGAAAAAAAAAAAAAAAGACACTCTAGACTCCAAACCACAAGAGAGGGAAACGGATGTTGAAATGTAATGCCTTACTTGGGACTATATAGCTTCCAGAAGCACAGAAAAAAATAAGGTCTAAATGTCAATCCTACACCATTCCCATAACAAATGCTAGTAAGGAAAAAGGAAAAGACAGAAATAATTGAGGGTCAGAATACCAGCCCAGAGAAAGAAAAGACAGGAAAATATTTGGAAAAAGCAGGAAGAGGGACCAGAAAGCAGTGAAGTTGGGCAGACACTCACTGCAGTGAGACACTGAAAAAAGTGAGACAATAGCAGCTTCATGTACAAAGGTTGAGCACAAGGGCTAGAGATGAGGAATGGGAGCAGCGGGGGAACAGAGCAAAATAAAATTTTGGAAGAAGGGAAAATGCAACAAATCAGTGAGAAAACTGACTGCAGCCTCACCTCTTGGCACTGGTAGATAGCAGTTTAGAGTTTTTACTCATGCTGACTTTGCTTTCCTTCTTCTTAGGTGTGCTTGTCTCTTTCTCTGTCTGTTGGTTGGAGGATGAAGATGAGGAGGAGCTGGTGCTGGCCCTCGAATCGTCATCCGACATAGCGACCCCCCCACCACACACCCCAACCTGGAGAGGAGACACCATGGGGCGTGGGGAACAAACAGTGAACACAAACACACACAGAGAAAGGCTGCCGACAATCTCGCTCTGTGTTTGGGTCATGCTCCTTTTAAAGGATCCTGTGTCTCCCTCTCCTATCTAGGCCCTACAGCCATAGCAGGAGGAGCAGTAGCTTCCCCTGCACTACTAACACAGAGGAGCAGGGGGAAAGGGACTTTAAAAGCTTCCTCTCAGAACGCAAGAGCGGAATGAGAGGAGACTGGAACGAGGACAACTGCGAGGATCAGGGAAGCTCAAAGCAATTCTTTCTAATCTCCCCCAAACTGCACACACAAGAGGAGCCATCACCACCCACCACTATCGAGCCTAGGGGTGTAGAAGATAAAAATGGAACAGCTCGGGTCCCTTGGGTTCCCGGGAGGCACGTAGGGGAGGCAGGAAGGGATGGGGCCGGGGGGGTGACCGTCGCCCTTCTAAAATGGAAGTGGGGCATCACTGGCAACACAGGGAAGACCCTGGCAGATGTGTGACCTGCGGTGGGGAAACCCCTGCCTGCTGGATAACCCCTGTCTGTGGGATCGGGTGTTGGAAGCCGTGACGGGAGGCGGGCAGGAAGGGAGCAAACCACGGGGAAGGGCTAAGCAGGGAGTGGGGTGCACTGGTGGCACCCACCGAGGCCCAGTGCACGGAGGGGCATTTGCCAGCGCAGGGGGAAGGGAGCAGAGGGTCTGTGCCGGGGGAACGTGGGGGGAAGGAGGGCCAGGGCCTACGAGGGGCCAGAGAGGAGGGCCCGGGGAGGCCGTGTCAGGGAGGGGGGCAGCGGGGGCCAAGGGGAGGCAGCCCGGGTCCATGCGGGCACCCCGGGGGCACGGGGGAGGAGGGCGAGCACGGCGGGCTATCGAGGGCAGGTCCGCAGCCGAGAGGGGCGAGAAGCCGTCGGGAGGGATGGGGGGGCTGGCAGGGCACCCCGGGAGAGTTCGGGCGAAGGGCTCGAGGGGCAGCCGTGGGCCCAGGGGGAGGGGGGGTGGCGACACACGGCCGCCTCCCTCCCAGGGCCACGGGCCCCCGGGGAGCTTTCCCTGCCCCGCCGGCCGAGAGCCGGAGGGGGCCCGGCCGAGCTGCCCCGGCCGCGGGCCCGCAGGGCCGGGGGACAGCGGTACCTGACAGCCCCGGGCGCGACCCCCCTGCCCCGCCGGCTGCCGCCCCATCGCCGGGCCGCGGCCGGCCCTGCCCCTCGCCCCTGCCCCCGGGGAGGGCGGCGGGGGGTGCCCCGTCCCCCTACCTCTCCCTTTGTGTCTGGCTGCTCCTCCTCGGTGCGGCTGGGCCTGGCCACTCGTGTCTCTCTCGCTGGGAGAGAAGCGGAAGTGCTGCAACAGCAACTATTAAACAGGCAATGGCTTCCCTGGCTGCCTCCCCCACCGCCGAGCGGGGCTGGGGGGCGGCGGGGCCGGGGCGCACCCGGAGCGGAGCGGGGGGCGGCGGGGGCGGGCGGCAGAGCCCCAGCTCCGGGGATGGAGGGGGATTCTGGCCGCCACGGCCCCCTCCCTTTCCCTTCCCCCCGGGTAGGGAAGAAGGGGCACACGGAGGGGGACGTGAGTTTTTAATGGAGACCCTCTGAAAAGTAACCTGGAAGGGTGTCGGGGGGGAGAGGGACAGGCGCCCTCCCCGTCTCTGCTGCTGCTGCCGTGCAAGAGCCCCGCGGGGACGCGGTGGAAGCAGGTGGCTGGGAGAGGGGCAGCTCCCGGGGCTGCTTTTCTTTAAGGCTCAGAGGGGGGTATTTGGCTCTGCGCGGGAGCTGCTTGCTTTCCTCCTATTCTCACAACTGTTTCAACCCCAAAGCTTCTCCCCTGCCTCACCTGCTTTGTCCCTCCGGCAGCAGCAGCAACTTCTCACCTGTCTCAGTTTGAAAGCAATAAGGGAAAAAAAGAAAGAGAAAAAAAAAAAAGAGAGAGCCTAGCCCAAAGCCCACTCGCCCCCACCGATCCAGGCAAAAGGAATCCCCGGCAGCTTTCCCGTCTCTCACCTGTTTCAGCCCTAAAGCAGCAGCTGTGTCCTCCCTTCCCTCCCCCGGCTCAGCCCTGAACCAGCAGCAGGAGCAGCCGCTTCCCACTCGCCCTCGCCCGGAGTTCAGGATTCCATTGTCCCCCACACTGCATTTGGTGACATCACTGACACACAAAGAAGGGGCACTTCGTGATGTCATCAACGCATGCTGGGAGAGAAAACAAAATTCTGGGCTTGGCAGCGACAGCACTAACACACAGACGCACACAGATACACACGCAGACCTTTCAATTTTCCAAAGGTAAAAGTATTAGGGATTTTTTTTTCCCCTAGTCCCCTGATGGGGAGCCCGTCTGCGGGAAAAGGCGTGTTGTATTCGCTAGCGTGTTGAAATCGCAAGGCGATTTACTAATTTCTCCGAAACCTCTGCTGTCCATCTCTCGCTCCCTGTCCACCCATCGGAGAAAAGTGATTTGGCTGGAGCGACCCACCGCCCCCGGCCCAGGCGCGGGGAGCAGCCCCGGTGGGCAGCCGCGGCTCTTCCTGGAGATGCCGGACCCACTCGTGGAGGGACAATGGGGACCAGCATTCCCACCGACCTCACCCGGGGCACGTTTGGCTCGGTGCCGCCAGTTTCCACAGCCTATCGAGGGATCGCCTATCGAGTTACTTGGTGTCTTCAGTGGCCGAAAATACACTGGACTGTCACCACCACGCACCACGATAATGGATCGGAGTTTGTATGTCACCCTTTCTCCCGCGGGGGGACCTCGAGGTGATCCGCAGTCACACAGGGCTGCTGGCTTCACAGGGCGCTGTTACAACATGACTGACACCTGGGGGGTCCCGAGGGGTCAGTTACAAAAGCGAAGCCGCGGGAGCGGCGGGGGAACATCCCAAGGCTGGACATCGCTTCGCAGCGACCGCGGGGGGGAGCGGGGGCAGCCGCGGCCGGCTCCTCCTGGAGCCCCGGCTTCCCGTCTGGCGCTGCCCCTTCCTGGGCCGCCAACATGGCCCCAGGGCGGGGAAGAGCCCTCCCCGTTCCCCGTGCCCAGCTGCTGCCTTCGGGCTCCCGTGGGGCCGGCGGGGTGAAGCTGCCCCCCGGGAAGAGCCTGCCCCTTAGCTGCGGCAGGGGCTTGAGTGGGGATGAAACCCTGCAGGCTGGGGTCGGGTAGCGGGCGCCCTTGGCTTCTTTTGGCGTCAGCTGTCAGCCAGGCTGCCTGGGGATGCTGAACCTTTCCTCCATGGGACAGCAGCTTCACACTTTGTGGCTCAACACAAGGCTCATGGCATTGACCTTTCACCATTTATACCTGTAATCTTTGAGCCAGAAGTACCCCTAGAGTGGACATCCTTGCAGAGACAGTACTTTCCTCTGTTACCCTCTCCTCTGCTTCCTTGGACTTCTGCATCTGCTGCTTCTCTGTCCTTACCCTCTCTCTTTCCCTCCCTCACCCATTTTCTGCACACATCTCACCAGCACCTCATTTTCCCTGGGCCAATCCCTAACCTACCTACACTCCCCAAACTTACTGCCTAGTCTGTTTGAGCCATGCAGTATACTCGATATGTACACCCCAGTGACACTTGTGAGTGTCACCCTGACAACAAAAGAAATTCCACTGCAGTGACATGCTTATATGGTCTTTGTGTGTGGGTTTTGATTTTGGGGCTTTTTTTTCCTGCTAACTCTGCTGTTCAGTCTTTATTACCTGTAATACCATGTAGTAGACTTCAGTGAACTTTCTTCCAAAAACAGTTTGCTAGCAGAGACAACCCATCCAGTTTGACCTATGGAAATGATGCTTGGGAAGCTATGGTCATCCTGCCTTCTAGGAGCTGTACAGCTGTGGCATCTCCACCATTGACCACGGCCCTGAAGACATATAATAAATGTCATAAAAGCTGGCTTTTAGATGAAGGTGATTCTTATTACTTCATGCCCCTCACTGACAAAACAGGGTCAGAATTCAGTTCCTGAAAAATGCAATGAGCCCCTCTGCCAACATTTTCCTAACTGACCCAGGGGGCTGTGGAGGATGGGCTGGCAGTGTGTGCCAGGTGAGAAATGCAAAAGATGTGAGGACACAGAGCAAAATGACCAGGCTTAACAAATTTTACTGCTTATATGGAATAGCTCTTTTAAAACAGAAAATCTTAATTTTCGCTGCAAACAAACCCCCAAAAAACAAACAAACAAACAAACAAAACCCAAAAAAAATAAAAAACAAAAAAATCCCCAAAAAACCAAAAATCTCCAGCCCTTTCCTGTTGTCACAGGAAACCTTGGGCAAAGTCAAGTGAGATAATTGATATTAATAATGAAAACCCTCCAGTCCTGTAGTAAGGGGCAAGGAAAATGTAAATATTGCTACAAAATCACACAGGCACTTTTGCTATATTATGTTAATAATCTTGGTAGGGGGTTATCTGTAGATTAACCTTTTCTGTAGCGCACAATCCTTGGTTACCCTGTTCAAAGTAATAATATGATAACCAGCAGCAGCAGTTATTTACTTTGAAGCCTACCCAAAAATGCTTTTGCTGAAAGCACCTACTAATGTCAGCGCTTGAGCAGCTGTTACAGTGGCAACTCCCATTTTATGACTCACCTCCTAGGTCACAGCTGGGATCAGCAATGGGCTGTTCTCCTGTGCTAGCCAGGCCATACCCAGAGCACTGGAGACAGAGGGAACCAAGAGGCCGCCTTCTATGCCCAGAAATGTTTTTGCAGCTTGCCCTTCTTCCATGCTTGGCCTCTCAGCTGTGCACTGACACGGAAAAAAAGGAAAGAGAGTGTAGTACATGATTCTTTTTCCACCAAATAGAAGAACTACCTCCTCTAATCAATCTCATCCCACCTTGGGAATTTTGACAAAATGCCACTGATCTGCTTCTATTTCTCTCCTGTAGAGTGTGTGCACTTTATTGGATGAGCTTTCCTTCTTATCAGTGCTTCCTCTTCCTGTCTCCTTAGTTTTGGTTGGGTTTTTTTATTTTCTTGGCCAAGTTGTGCAAAGTACTTGCAGAGGAAAACTGACCCAGATTATTCATTTTCCGTGTGCCCCAAGCTTTTTTTAATCGATGGCACTAGTTCAGTGCAGCAACTGAATAGGATTAGTCACTTTTCCCTCTGGATTGAGTTTGGAAGAGGCTGAAAAGATAAATTACTGGAATTGAGTTGCCGTTGGGGCTTTGAGCTTAATTCACAACAGAAGGTAGCCAGTTCAAATTGCTCTGAGTCTTCTGCTAAGGGAAGGTGACTTAGATTAGTCCTTTTGTACCATCTCAGTTCCAAATACCTTTTCAGCGTTAATTCTGGCTGGTCTGTTTGGGTCTGAGCCAAAGCACCTTATATTTCCAGAAATTCCAGTGAGTTTTGTGTCAGAGCAGAGTTTTGTGGGGAGTGGAAAGAAATTATAATTTCTTTGCTCTCCTAATGTCAGCTTGCTGGTAATGTCACGCTTGCAAGTGTCAGTGGCAAAGTGAGAAACATGCTGATACCTCACACAGTCCTGTGATGACACACTTTGTCCTTTCTGTGTGACCCTGTGATACAAAGTGAGGTGGCAAGGAAAAGTTACAATGAGCTCAGGACTTACAATACAACTATTCCAATAAAGCTAGACAGAAACTCTTCCAAAAGAGGAAGGAACTTCATTCAAATGAGACAAAACGTAACAGAGAAAATGCAAGTGGCTTACGTATGCGACATAAGATAGTAAATTTACCCACTGGTTTCCTGTTCACAACTATCTTGCCATAACTTAATAATGCTGTCCAATTTCCCTTGCAGTAATTTTCTCACACAACACAGCTCTTAGTCCTCAGAATTATATTTTTTTCAGTATATTTTCTTACAGAAGAAAGGGTCCAAAAGCCGAAAAATACTTGTTTCCTCTCCTTTTATTCCAGTACAAAAGAAGACTTAGTTGTGAAGGAAAAGTTTGGGTTTCATTGTCAGACTCTTGCTATTTACTACTTGGTTTTGGTTCTGTTTGAGATTAGTCCTGGGACCTGAAGGCCTTGCTGGGAGACTCAGTGTGGACAGAAATACCTGAGATCTTGTTAAAGTCCTGCCTGAACTCCTATGAATTTAGAGACTGGCCAGCAATTAATTCCAAAAGCTTAAACAGAGAAGTATAGCTGCGTATAACTACACATATCTTCTGCCTCTACCCTCTGTGCTCCCTTTGTGCATCTCCTGGTATATGGTCTGGTTAGTTTTGGTAATTGAAAAACTGGAGATGCTTAGATCAATTCAATTTCACAGCCTCATAAGAAGTTTCACAAGATATATTTCCAGGGGCTTCTGCCTCACTTCCAGGTGATAAGATTGAGTCTTAGAATTGCTTTACCTTGAAGATACAATGATTCACTGCTTTCTCAGTTTGCCCAATCTATAGCTATTACTTAGCAATCAAGACTGAAAGATATGTGGTGCTTCTCTTGTCTGTGTTTCTGGCATTGACTCCATATTTCTGATCTTCATTTTCCACCCTGTAAAAAAAGAGAATGATGTTTATCTGGATTTAGACTGAAAGTATAAATAGAGGTGCACATTCAGACTTCACTCATAGCTATTCATTAGTCTTTTTTGTCACTTCCTTTTTTTGTGCCTGATGGATTGATCTCCTTTTAGGTAGAATGCTGCCTCTCTGTTCTTCCAGTGGTCTCTGTGCTTCCTTTGGGCTTTGCAGTAACTGGCTGTGCTTTTCTTCATAGAATCATAGAATGGTTTGGTTGGAAGGCACCTTAAAGATCACCTAGTTCCAACTCCTCTGCCATGGGCAGGGATACCTTCTGCTAGACCAGGCTGCTCAAAGACCCATCTAGGTTCCCTGGATTGCTGTATTCCAGACTCTTTGACTTTTTCTCTTCTGGCAGTGCATGCTCCCCTAGTTCAGATGTTTTCCCTGTTTCTGCCTATTTTTTCAGTTTACAGGGACTGTTACTTTATTGATCCTCATCAGCTTTCCATTTCTACATACTCTTTTTCCTTGGCAGCAGTACTCAGGTTCTGAAGAAACTCAGATAGTGGAGAGATTATACTAGACTAAGCTGTAAATGGACTATCATCAAACAATACTGCCATAGGAAAGATCCCAGGGTAATGGCATTCCTGTTGTCAAGTGCTCTGGAAGAGATGAAAGATGTGGGCCAACATGACCCAGGCAGATGGACTCCTGGAAGTGATGGGTGAAACTGCAGCAAATACACTGCTTTTGCCTCTCTTCTCTTGCTAGCACGCAGGAAAGCAAAACTTGACATTTAAACTTGCGTTTGCTGTTTATTTGTCACCACTAAGTGGCCAATGACAATGTCTGGAGCAAATCCCTAGCTGATATATGGTTAAGTTATGACATGCCTGTGCTGGGATAACACCAGGTGTAGCCCAGTAAAAGCCAGTCTGAAAGACTGGTTTGCCAGCACAAACATTGCATTTTGTCTGTACAACTGTATTGCCTGCACAGGTATCCAAAAGATCTTTTTTGGTGTAAACTTAATCTCAGAATGTCTCTGTCTTGAAATAAAATAGTCAAATTGGAGAACTACTGTAGGTGGCTTATTCATAGTGTAAGCTCACAGTTTATGCCTCTGCCTTTGATTTTATCACTTTGATAAAATCAGATGAAAAAGGACAGTATTTATCATATGGTTGGAATGTTAGATTGACCATGGAATACATACCCTGGAAAATCACTCATTGTGGAGATGTAGATGTGCAATAAGACATATAAAATGTCAGTCAGTTGTACTGAAGGGGCTATTTAAGAACTCAGTAATAAGTGGGCAAAGTAATTTTGCTAGTATTTGAGAAAAAGGAGTTTCTCACTTTATAAATAATATTTACACCTACAGTCCTTTTTTCCTTTACCTTCAAATATTTCTCAGTGTCACTAAGTGTCTCTCTGGGTTAGTACAAGAAATTCTGCTTTGCTTGCTCATACGCTGAATTGGTAATATTCCAGCTTATTCTTTCTATTAAAAAATGAGAGATTTCCCATCTGCTACAATTCTGTGGATTTCTAAATCCATGTAAGGAAAAAAATCTACATGTCCTAACTTCTTAGAAAATGTATTTAGCAAGGATTTCAATTGAGTCTTTCAACCTCTGGCTCCTCATCTAACAAAGGTTCTTCTCAACAGAGAAGGATCAGGAGAGGTGTGCAGGGCTCAGTAATTTCACTCTGTGGCTTGACTACAGTTCAAGACTTCAATGGTCTTCAACTGCAATTTTTCTCCCTAGGCCTTCTTATTATCAGGGCCTTCAAAAGGAAGCAATAGAATCACTCAGACTTTTACAGATCCCTGATGCTGCATTCTTGAGAGACCAGTGTATGCAATTCTTTTCTTCCCTTTTTGTCTGACCAGCACATGAAAGCAAAGAATAGAACATGTGTCTGATTGTTAACCAGTACTTATATTTAACACTTGTATCATATAGTTTTTCATCTTTATTGGGTGATAAAGTATTCTTCATTTCCCATGAATAAATAATTGAAATAATTGAAACAAAAAGTGCAAGTTGTTAAAAACCCCAGCTTTAGAGAGTCCTTCCTTTCAAAGCTTCCTAAACATTATTGTCTGTTTTTATTTCCTGATATAGGCCATGGTAAATTGTAGATTATGCCAAAGGTTATAGAAGTGTTCACAGCATGGACTAAAACTTCACACATAACACTTTTTCATTATCCCTTCTCTTGTTCATGTTCATGAAAGTTCCACGTAGCATATTCAGCGATTTCTGACATGGAAGTATAAGCTTTGGAAGCCTAAACATTTCTGAGTACCTGTAAAATACCTTTTTGTTGTTGTTGTTGTTAAATAGCCTTGTGCTGTTTTGTTCTATTCCCGTACCATCATAAAAGGTGTCTTTGAAATGTGACTTCTTGCTAAACTAAAAAGGATGTCATGTCTGTGGTTCAAAGGGCCGCTAGATATTTCAGACTTTATCCACACAGACACGATTCACCCTTCACATCAATGCAACCATACAGATACAGTTAAACAAGCATAACCCTACCTGTGAACTCCTGTCCCACCATAAAAACGCTGTCTCCAGTTCAATTAATTGTCTTTCCAGAGCAATTTAATCCAAATTGGAAAAAGGTTCACTTCTAGAGAGTTCACACTAGGTCCTGTATAATTATATAACATTATATAATCTAACAACCTCTTTGGTTGCAAGACATGCTTTGGAAAGCTTTATCCATGGTGTAATGAAGTTTCTTTACCAATCTCTTCATTCAACATTTCTGTTGAGTTAGAACTGGAGCAGGAAGAGCTTCCTTTAATGCTATGTTTGCAACTCTTTCTCAAAGAATTTATTGTAGCTTTCCTACCCTTCTGACTTTTTCTTTTATTTCCCTCTCCCAATAGCCTGGAGCACTGTCTTTCTCCATATTTGTATGACCGTGATTCTCTGATTGTGTTGTACCTTTTCAATTTCTTCTTCCTTTTCTCTTTACTTAACCCTCTGCAAGTGATTCCCTGAATTTTGGCCAGTATGTCCAGTCAGCCAGATTATTTTCTCCTATTGTCTTCAAGCATACAAAATGGTCAATTTCCCCAATTCTTTCCATAGTAAATGCCACTACACAAGTTCCTTCTCCGTATTTCCTGTTTCTTCCAGGCTTCCAGGCTGCTCCTTGAAGGGCCTCGCTCCTTCATGGAAGGAGCTTTCTCTCGATTGATCAGTAACACAGCAAATGCTCTACATCCTCTCAGGTCCACAGCAGCCTACAGTGTGAGAACCACTACCTCTTGCATCAGCTGATGTGATACAAATAGGAGCCCTCTGAAATATGAACTTTTCATTCCTACAGCATAATTGGGCTTTAGGCATTACTGCAATATGAACAGGACATAATAACATAATTGCAGAATTTTATGTCTTGTTTCAAGGGTTTTAACTCCTTTACTTTTATTTTTATTTTTTTAACCATACCCCAAGTCAATAGATATTTCCATAGAGATAAGATGTCTCCCAGCCAAGACAGATGTGTCTGGTAAGAATCCAGTGATGTATATGCTTAGAACAAAGCAGAAGAACATGCCTCCTGTAGAGAATACAATGTTTAAGGTGTCAGTGAAACTGCACAGCTCTGTGGCACTTTGGGTGGCAATTGTACCACACCCTGAAAGGGTTTGTTTCCAAAACTGAGGTTGAAAAAAAATATAAAAGACACTGAACAACAGATAACAAGAGTACTTCCTTTGCTAGGTATAGTCGGAAGGAGAGTTGCTCTTTGAAGATTTGCACATAAATTGTCGCGTCCTCAAAAATGAAATTTGCATTTCAGATCTCAGAATTTATGTATTGAAACTACAGGCAGTCTTTACAGCGTAGGCTGATATGAAACGCATATTAATATGATTTTTTTTTTTAAACAGCTAATAAGGAAATGGAACATTACCATTTTTTCTAGGAATTTGTTGGCAAAGAACTTGGAGATTTTTAAATAGCAGAGACAGGACCAACACCTTTTCAATGCCACTTCTAAATTCTGCCATTATTTTTACTTTTAACATCTGCTAATCTCAGAAGATGCACATTTATATTTTGTCCATGCCACAGAAAGACGACACTCATCATACTAAATATACAGTATCACATGGGACAAACAGTGCAGTACAAACATCTGCAACCTAAGAAACTGTAGGTTTATTTTAAATTACAGTATTTCACCAGTTTGCCTTTTATTTACATTCATCGAGCCTCATATACTGAATGATGAAGTCAACAAGATTATTTTCATTAGTTAAATATGTTTCAAATCAATCCATTGGGTAGGAGCAGATTTTTAGAAGCAACTAATTAGTGGAAACGCTGCTGCTTTTTGCAACTCGAAGATTTGCCATTGGGGGAATCCTTTAGTTGGCTTAACATCCGTTCTGTAGCTTTGTGTTGTGGATGTGTTACCCAGGTATTGTGGGTTTCTTTAATATACCTGTCTTAATATCCATTCAGATATGTTTTTTCCACTGCTGTGAAATATTATTTTCCTGTCTTTCAGTTTCTGTGCTATTGGCAGCCCTTCCTCTGTGCTTATCAAAAAAGCAAGAGAGGGGACAGTGTCACACTTGAATGATTTTTTATGAGGTTGGGATATACTGTGGGTTTCACAATAAGATAGCCTGGCCAATGGAGTTTGTATATATAGATTTTTCAGTTTCATTGCACCTATGGGATTAGGCAGCACAGTAAAGGAAAAAAAGTGAAGAGAGGGATTCTGACTTTGCTTTGGCATAACTCTATTGAGTTCAGCAGGCTTACTCCAGATTTACACTGGAATAAAGGGAGCTCAGAGTGAAGCCCAATAGATCAGTTTACGGTGCTTTTGGAGGCATCAATTTACTCAGTCACTTGAAAAATCTTACTCCTCTACTGCCAAAGATCTGGGACAATTCCCAATTCTAATATATTTGTGGGCCTGCTCTGTGGTGTGTAGCTGTGTTTGCTTAGTAGAATTAGGAATCTGTTAAGCAAATTTCATACAGCAAGCCCTTCCCTCTCTTATGCTCAAGGGCAAAGTAGAAAATAAGATGCACAGGGAATTTCCCACCCCTGTAGGAAGACAAAAAACTAATGAGTGCTGCTGGCCTGTAGCAGACCTGGATGTAGCCTTCCAGCCACTGCTTGCTTACACAGCCCTCAGAAGCAAACACAGACACAGGTCTGAGTGCTCTTGTTCATGAGGAAAAGGATGCCAAGAGCCTGCTGTGAAGAGCCCTGACTGATAGGATTTCTCCTACATTCAACAGCAGCTTTTCTCCCCTTCATTGGCTGGGCAGTATTTTCATTTGTCTATTAAATGGCTTAATATACTACCCTTGTTCTGTAACTGAACAGGCTTAAGCAAACTTGGAGATGTAGGCTAAAAGGCTGCTTACTTCCTGTATCAGTGGCAGCTACATGAAATGTAAGCTTATCTATGTTGCTGTTTGGAGTTTTTTGACAGATTTGTTTTGTTTTTCGCTGGCTTTTTTTTTTATCCTCCCCAGTGTGTGAATTACCACTTGGCAAAAAGTATCTGGACACTAGAATGTCATTTGGTGCCCTAAATGTTTATGTCCAAACCCCTGCCACCAATGACACAACATGCTGCAAGAACAAAAGTCTGTTGGCTGGAGTCCGAACTGGTTTCCTAACTCACACCTGTGCATTGGCAGACAAGCAGCCATCAATCACAGACTCTTGCATATTCCCAGTAAGCTTTTATGGGCAGGGCTGGAAACATTTCTGGGTGCTGAGGGGAGGGATTGGGTAAGAAAAAGCAATAGAAGTAAGAGAGCAAAGGTAATAGATTTGTAGGAAACAGGGCTGCAAAGGATATCAGGAGGCTGAATTGACAATGCTGGTGTAATTCCTGACAGATGACATTTAAAAAAATCTCTTTGAAATGCATCATGGCCACAGAGCCACAGAAACAATTTGTTAGAAACAAATCACTCTCCAAATCTGCTAAATCTTAAAGCATCTTCCCAGAATGGTAGACAGTAGTTTGAGTTGCTGTACAAAAGTTGCTATCTTTTTTTATTTGAGTATGTATAAAGCACCCATATAAAATATTTATCTGCAGGATGGAAGAGTATAAGTGTGCATGATTTTTGTAATGCTCTGACAAGAAATGGAATTTTCCTAGAGTAGGATTTGTGTAGCCTGCTTGAAATTTGGCTCATAGCCAGCTTGTACTACTTTCAGGGTAATGGATGGATTTTGTGTTTAAGAAGTAGAAGTAAATAAAAGCAGATAAAAAAAATTGACTAATATGCAGCTAAATCATCTTTAGAAAGGTATCAAGGCCAGGTGTCCTCATTAGTTTCTTTCTTCATTAGTACTGGAAGAACAAAGAATAGCATTTACTCTATATTCTAAAGATTAATTGAAGTGGGGGATGGAGCAGTGAAATTGAATTAGTAAATTATTAACCAATTTCTAAGTAATAAGAAATAATCTATTACAGAGACTATCCCTCCATCTAGAGATTTGTCTCAAGCATTTATCTTTAGGAGAGATGGAAGGAATAAAGGGATACAGACTAGAGACAATCCATCAAGTCAGCTATTGGAACATGAATAATGAAGACCTTTGAACTTGGCAAATCTTCCAGATCTCTCTCTCTCTTAACTGTGACTTACAGATTGTTTCAGGGTTGCTGCTTAATCTAATAGTCTCTTTTTAATTTTGCCGCCTTCCCCCCCACCCCCACCTGCTCCCCCCTGTTATTAAAAATGTTCCTGTTATAATCTCAGCATCTGACAGCAAAAGCAACAGTTAACAAGGCCCGAATCTGGCAGCGTGTCAGCTCAGGAACTCCCTCCAGCCTGCAAATACAGCTCCACCCACTCACATTTTCAGAAGAGGAGCCTGGTGCCAACGCAGCGCTGGCAGGGTGGCGACTGGGGAAGTGGAGTTTCTGACTTCTTTGATTTCTGAAGCTGCCTATGAACAACCGTGTTCTTTCTTCCTTTTTGAGTCAAACCTCACTTTGATGGCTGGAAGGTTTCCTCGTTGCCTGTTTCTAAGATTAAAACTCTGATTTACTTTTAGAAACCAAAATAAGTAACACTAGTGTCCAACTGAAACCAGCAAACTTGCCTGGTGTAAACTTCTGACTAAGAGAATGATCTGCTCTCACTAAGAATACTTCTCAACAGCCTTGTGGTTTAAAGGTGTTTTGAAGCAGCTCATGGAGGTGAGAATTTAATCTGTCCATCCCTCCTGGCTCCTGGCATATGGGATGTGCTTCCAGCACATGTGAAAATATTGGGAAGGAGAAGGGGAAAAGGCTTATGGGGTACTCACAAGCATCTTCACCCACCCCAACTTCCCAGCAGAGGTTATGGCTGTTCTAAGTCCACCTGGCCCCGTGGTCTGGGCAGGGCTAAGGTTTTTATACCAGGTGCAAAGCTCTGTTCCTCTCTGCCTGTAGGGTGGTCTCCTTCTGCCCTGCTTCACAGATGTACCTCTCAGCTCACAGCTGCACCCCACAATACAGGCACAGTCTCTGCTCAGAAGTACAGATGTGTTTTGTCCCAACGTCTAACTGTGCTCCACAGTTTATAGGGCCCTATGAATGGCCTTGAAGGATTTTAGAGATGGGAGTGGGGAGGCCAGAAGTTGGATTTGTGGAAAACCAATCTACCCAACGGTACCTGAGCTGTGCCAGATTTCCCTGGCTGGGCTGCAAACTGTGCAAACACACACTCCAGTCTCTCAGACTTTTGCTTAGGCTTTAGTGCAAGCCCACAAATGAAGTACCGCATTCTTCACTCCCACCTCTGGTGTTAAATGAATAGCTGCTTGACTCATTGTACTTCATGCAGAGTTTTAATGAATCACTTCAGTTCCAGGGGTGAGCCTCTCTCCCCAGCCTGCTTCCCTGTGTGTTCCCTGTGTCCTTCCCACCCTAGTCAAATGGCTTAGATAATCTTCCATTCATTTCCAGGGGCTGCCGGAGGTGGGAAATCACAAAAGGACACAGGTGAAATTGTCCTGTGCCTGGGGTTCATTTTCACCCTCAAATGGTGCTCCTTTTATTCCTTATTAGCCTACAGCTCTCAGCTCATTCATGAAGGGCCTGAATCCAATTTATCTCTTACTCCCTCCCCCGCACCCCATGATTGCTGGCTCTGGTTTGTAAACAAAAGAACAGCTACACACCTCAAGTAGCTAGTTCAGAGTTTCTTCAGAGTATACCCTACCTCTGAGAAAGTGAGAGGAGCTCTTGGACTTGTTCTGTTCAGCTTCACTGTGTAATTGGGCTCTAAACCATGTCAGACTCAAGGGTAGATCCACAGTGATTGCCTGTTGTCTGGCAACACTGACTGGTGATGATTTCTCAGCAGAGCTTTCGCCTGGAAAACTTAATTCCTTCTTAAAATGCTCTCATGACACTGTGTGTGAAGATGAGCTTCAGCAGCATCCAGAGCAGATGCACTTCTGGATCTGGCTCTCCCATCCCTCACGCCTCACGCATAGTTCTGCTCTTCCTCCTGTTGTACACAGACACACTGCCTCTAGAATGCATAGATGGGGAGAGCCTGCACAAAATTTTTCTGACTGCAATGCATGAGGTGCCCTCTCTCAACACTAGTCTGCATTCATTCGTCCTCTGTGACTCAGGGGCAGGCTTATAGTCTCTGAAAAATTCTGTGTTCCCCTTCTTATATCCCAAGCCTTTAGAGTTAAACCATGACAAAGGAAGATACAGAGATAGCAAAGAAACAAGGGATTTTCTTGTAATTTCACCATTTATTTCCTTCTTAAAAATGCTGTTGTATAAAATAAGTGATGTCCTGGCAAAGTCTAGTGTTATGCTGTGCCAGACAATTTTATCACCCTAGCCCATGAAGGCTCTAGTGTACAACATAAAGCTGCTTTGCATTCCAACATGCCAGTTTTTTTTCAGTGCCAGACCTCATTGGCGGCTCCAAGGAGTTTTCCTTCAAAATGAGCCCCTCTTGAGCATCCTTGTGCCCTGCTGTGGGTACCACGGGTGCCGAGCCGGAGCCGCCCGAGCAGAGCGGCACGGTCTCGGCGACAGGAGGGGGAGCTCGCAGCGCGCCGCCTTTAGTCGGAGAATTAATTCAGCAACGCCGCCAAATCACCACTGCGGCTGAGATGTCCACAGGGCCTTCCTCCACACCTCCTCCCCCACCCTCCGCAAAAGCAAACAGAAAAAAAAAGGGAATAAGGGGGGATTGTTTTGGGGTTCGGGTTAGGATGGAGAATCTAAAGGAAATTAAGGGGGAGGTGATAGGCAATGAAGCTGCTGGGAAGTGATGGAGAGGGTGGATCTTAATGTGTATTTCTGGTGCTAGCAGTGATGAATAAGATGCTTCCAGTAGTCGATAATACTTCTCCTGTGGTAGGCTGGGACAGGTTCACAGCAGATGTAGGCTCCTCAGTTAAGCTGGGGGATCAAGGGCTGTGTCCAGTTACACTAGCACTGAACTTAGTTGTGTATGTGCCGGGAGACCTGTGATGAGAAAAAGCCCATGCCAGTGGAAAAGTCTTTGTTTCCTGAAGAGAGACAGAAAAGCATCAGCTACCACTCTCGACATAAAATCACAAGACTTATCAAGCTCTTCTCTGGAGTATGACTTCAAGAAAAGGGTACTCAAGTCTGTTCCGTTACATGGTGTAATAAGGGCAGAATCCAGGTTCATGCCACACCTTTTGGCCTGACCCAAGGCTCAGCCCAAGTTAACATCAAGCTTCTCACAGTTAGGTTATGCTTTCCTTGAAAATTCCTCTCAAACTTGGGGGCACCACAGTTTACTTCTTTTGCTTTTGCTACTTTTAGTCTTTTGTCTGAGAAGTCAACTGAAGGCAGAATCTTGGAAAAATTCATAACCTGTCAAAGCACCTTTCTGAAGACATTTCTCCTCAAGAATGCAGAGGAGATTGCAGCTTTCAGAATGCATTTTTCCAAACAAAGCTAACATCAGTTGTTATCCATCTAAGCCACAAGGAAAACCTGTGTTGGTTTCACAGCGGTAGTGAGAGCAGGTTTTTGTGGAGGTAGGGTGGAGTAGGACCAAGCCCTGCCTGCCCTTGTGCACAGCCTGCTGGCGCAGCGCTGCAACTGAGCTCACCTCCAAAGTGGGCAGTAGTTTTCCTAGTGCAGACAGCCCTGCAGAAAGTTAATCTCCTAATACTGTAGTGATAAATTGGAGAAAGATTTCTTTTATGGCCCCCGTAAGTGCCTGCATAATTCTCCTGTATAAGATCCATGAAAATTCCCAAATTTGATAACTGGCAATCTCTCATGACATAGCTTTTTAAGGTTAAACATCCCCCTCCTTATCTATAAGCTCATGACCCTCATTATTAGTGCAAGCTGAGCCTATGACTAGTAAAAAAGAGCTTACCTCTTGACCTGGAGGAGAAAGAATCTAGAGAGATCAAAATATATAGTGCCAAATTAAATAATTTCCTGATGAGCTCTCACAGATAGAGGGTTGCATCTTTGCTTGCCGTGGAAAAGGAGCAGGCTCTCTGCAGGCACAGAAAGCTTTCTACAGATACAGCCCTGTGATACATTTAAACAGAATGAACCTCATTCTTAAACCTATCTAAAAATGTTAGTAGAATCATGAACACTGACCTTAAAATGAAAAATGATTTGCAACCTTTGCAGAGGTGTCTTTATCATAGTGCCATATTTTAAAGTATTTTATCCACTCAGCTACACAATCTTACCATTCATTTGCAGTTGTCATTTTACCTGCAAAAGAGTTCACTTAATATCCCCCAAAGCAAGAGAAATGTAATGAGTATTACAAGAGGAAAATTATTGCTAGTATATTATATAGAAAGGCTGTAAAGTTCAAACAGAGGGAGTTGTGTGTGCACACCACATTCATGCAAATTACGCTTAATAGTTTAACGCTGCATTAAATTTTGCCTCCTGAATAAAAATGCTTCTTTAGTTATTTTTCTAATAATCTATGTAACTTTGGGGAACTAATTAAGGCAAACCATTTCCAATGTGCCTGTTTAGCTGCCTATATCAAGCAGCCTGATTTTTAAAAGTGCTGACTACTGAAGCTATAGTAAATATTTTGCATCCCTAACTACCTGGTAATTTTTATGTGGTCAGTATAAATTTAGGAGCCCTTTGCCAGCTACCTATGTGATACTTGTGATTTAATTATTTACCTGCAAGACCATAGCTCCCAGTAAGAAAATTAAATCCAAGATACCTTTATAGTAAGCTTATTTCTCCTTTTCTTTCCTTTTTCCCCTTCTGCTCCAGGAAAAGATGCCGACCTATAAGACTTTCAATGCAAAGGTGTTTTTGTAGCTGCAGGAAAATGCTGATATTGCTTCTTGATTGCAAGAGGAGCATGTGACACATAATTAATCCACATATGGACAAGTATGTCTTCCAAGAATAGAAATGGAAAACTAATCAAGAGTACATATGACACACTGGATCCAACACACATGCTTCCCTAGGACTTCTTGGCTGCTTCACATCTGGCTGGCTTGGAGTGCAAGCAGAGCAGCACATAACTGCCTGCCTGCTTTCATGGAGATTATTGCTGGTCTGAATCCGGGCTTTGCCTGCAAGGCTTCAGTTTCATCAGCTCAGTGAGTGCTACAGTGTGGTTTATCTTGCCTGGACTAGGGTTTTGAATGTATTCATTTGCTTCCAGTGAACTAATACTATCCAAAATGAATGTTTTTAATCCTAAGCCTTTGACTTGGTGTATATACAGGTTTTGTACTGGTGTAACTAACACAAGTGTTAACATGATTTTTAAAACTTTTTTTTTTTTTTTTTAAATCCAGGGACATATCCCAGAGAAGAAAATCCCTGCTGGCATCTGACTTGAAAGCTGCATACAGAGATCTTATTTTTGACACTGATACAGATGCTGAATTCTCATTGACTTAAGCAGAGGACCTGCGTTAGAAAGGATGGAGGTGTCATGCTTTATATCATTGTGTTGGCTACTGGAAGCAGCTATGCTTTCCAGTCACAGGGAGAATTACTGAGGTCTCAAACAGGATGCTGAGATTCACATGGCTGAGCACCTCTGGAAAGGTTTAGATTTGGTTTCCCAGAAACTTATATTGTTCCTCAAAATGGAGATGAACAGGACAACAAACTAATTCTTCATTCCTGGTTGCCATACGTTATATGAAGATTTACAGAGCTGTTTGTAGCAAGTGCTTTGGCTGTGCTGTTTACTGCTTCAATAATAGACAAAGCAAGATTTTTATATTCCTTTCCATAATATTTAATGAGCAATATTCATGCTTATGTCAGAGATATGCTTTGAGCTGTGATTATTGTCTGCAATTTTGCACTCTAATATGATGTCCAACTTCAATGCTCACTGTTATGAGGCACCATTATGAGTCAGTGGTCCTTGTCATCTGATCTTACACAATGTAGAGAATGGTTATGTTTTAGGAGGCTGAAAAGGTCTGTGAATGTGGGTAGTGAATTATGAAACTGTTGAATTTTTGTGTCCTGAATCTGAGGAGCAGCCAACCAAAGCAACATACCTACAATATATATATAAATATATACATAAAAATGTACATATGCACGCACACCGAAACAGTATGGGTCTGGAGACAAAAATTCAACTCCTTACATGGGTCCTGAATCAAATATACTAAATAAATCTCAACACATTGTCTCAAAAGCATCCCATGAATATAAAAGTGCTGAGATGTTTGACCCTGTTAGCAGGGTACCATGATTCAGCTACTCTGTAGTACCTCACCTGAAGTATCTCACTCATCAGTCATGCTGCTTCCCTTGTACATGGGCCAAGGGGATGGGCACAATCTCCCATCTCATGGGGGGCTATTTATTTGGCCTGGTGTTGAAGGCAAGAGTCTGAGCTCTAATTCTGAGGGAAAAAGATGACACAAGGCTAATTTAAAGAAAACATAGGGGATAAGATCTTAATGTGGCCAAAACACTGTGAATGTATCAAAGGGGAAATTTGCATTATCTCAAGACAAGGACTGATGTATTTTGAAAAGTGAGAGCCTTAATGAAACAGGGCATCGTTTCTCTTTAAATATCTGTTATCTGATACAGGTCAGATCCAATCAGCTCTTCAAAATACAATTTAAAGGCAATGATTGAAAAAGTACTTCAGGCTTCCCTCAAATTCCCTTCCCTTAGTAGAACTGTGTTCAAGGTACAAAACTTTCATTGATATCTTTGCACAGAGGCTTTTAATCCTTCTGATGGAAAGATGGAAGGAAAGGAAAGCAGGCAGTGAACAACACTCATGCACAGGTTCGTGAGAGGGGGAGGGAGGGGGGTTAATATCAAGGAAGTTGTCAAATCCAGAAAAAAACTATCAAGAAGGGCTTTCACAGTAGCTCTCTTGGGGAGAACAGTTCTTCAAGCAAGTTCTCTTGAGGCTGAATCACACAATTCATTAGAGACAATTGGTGGGTAAAATAGTAGCAATGATCTTTGTAAAAGAAAGGTCCAATTTCCACTTCCCATTTTGTCATGAGCTGTCAGGAAGTCTTGCATAGTGCTATTTAACAGCTGTTGCTGTGCTTCTTAAAGATGATGATGTAATGCTGGTAGAGAGCCTTGCTCTCAGGAGATCTATGAAATGAGATGGAAATACCTCTGACCCCACCCTATAAGGCTGTGAAATCTTAATTTCCCTGGTTTTCTTTCTGAATTCAAGGAATTCCATTTTATTCCCTGGGGCATTCCTGGGTTGGATTTTAAGATTTTTCTACAGGGTTCTGTCACCAGCAAAAGTCACTTTGAATGGTTCCAGGTCTGGGTGAGAAGGCAGTGGAGAAACAAGAAAGAGGATGGTGGGAGAGACGACGGTCATTCAACTAATCAAGGCAGGTTTTTTAACAGCTAGTCCTAGGTACCACTTCAGCGGGCTTCTGTTTAACTGCTGACAGGCAACAGTTCTGTAGTGACATCTACACTCTGTTGGGAGGTTTGGAAAGGAATTAAGACTGCACTTGAAACAGGGTCTCACTAGCTCTTGTTGACATCCTCCTGATTGATGCCAGCATAGATGAGAAGAGAACAGTCCTTAGGGCTTATAAAAAGCCCCCACATTACTAAACTAATATTTTTTCATGTAATTAAAGCTGACAGAGTGTTGCTGCTACCTCAGAGAGAACTGGATCAGTACCTAGCCAGTTTGGCCCACATTCCTGCTGTTCTTCAGGCAGCCAAATGACAGTGAGATGGAGGAGCTGTGATGGATGTGTTGCAAAAAGCACTAGAGTGCAAGAAGATGGGGGAAGAGGCAAGAAATTCCCTGCTTCACAGCACCACCCAGCAAAGACATCTAACTTGGTGGTGCAGCTGAGGTTGTCAACCCACATCTGATGGAGATGGTTTGGATGGCTACACTGAGTTGTTCAGTGTTCACTCCACTCCATGAGGCCAGCTGATGCTGTGAGGCTTGTGTAGAGGCTTGTGTAGCTGTGTCACCACCAGTGCTGTCAGCCCACTGCAGAAGGGCCCCAGGTGGCAGAACAGTCCTCCTGCTTAGGTTGTCCTACCTGCAGCAGCTGTGGAATGCCTTTTGTTGCAAGGCATCACTAGGCAAGAAAGCGGTGATTCTCTCACTGGAGATGGATCCTGTGGGAAACTACAGTGGACAGCCTTGTTCTTTAACAAACTCAGCATCTCCTGGGTTTGTGTACTAAGAAGACATTTTTATACCCGCATGCAGATAGTAGGTGCTACTTTGCAAGAGTTTATATATTAAGGTCTCACAGTCATTGGTTTATATGAACTGACAATTCAGATGCTCCTTTAATCATGCAGCTATTATTGGATCTATTATTGGGACACCTTTGCTGCTGATCCAGTCGAGCAGCAAACTGTGCAACCTGAGACGCTTAGGAGGGAAGAGCTCCCTCCCACTGCCACTAAGGACAATGTCTATTTTCACAGTGTAAGGGATCAAATGCCAGTGGGAAAAGCCAAGAATTTTCAGGCTTCTCAGAGGAATATTATAAACAAAGCAGAGTAAAAGGAAAGGTGTATAAAATGCCTTGACAGTGCCTTTTAAGAGAGTTGCCATGTGTTATTTTAGCCAAGTCTTTATTCTTTTCCACTTAATGTCATGTGCTAAAGTTCTCAAAGCTGCTGGCAATACTCAGTGGAATAATTTTAGAGCAACCTTAATAGAATGAGCAGAATAAAGGATTGTTCAAATATATTGTAGCAAGATAGCTTTTTAATAGAACAAGTTATTCAAAACAGTGATGGCTAGGGCTTGTGAATGGAAAAAATCTCCCCTGTGTTTAATTACCCCAGCCTGTCTTTATTTCCTTTGTATAATTCTAAACACTGTTCGCTTGTGCTGGACATAGTCCAGTTGGAAAGTTGGTATTTGTTCAACGATGCATCCTATTCACAGGCCGGAGATCCAAACTGGATGATTACAGCCAATCATCCTATCTGACCTCCCACATAATATAGGTTGTGCCATTCCACCCTGCAAAACCTGCAGTGGAAGGAATTACTCTTTGCTGCTATTCCTGATTCAGGAAAGCATTTCTATTTAGAGCAGTACTTAAGCACACACTTAACTTTAATGATATGCTTAATTCCCATTTAAATATGCAGTGAAGTGCAACTTTTGAGTTTGTCCCTTTGTGAGCAAACATTATGGAGTCCAGTAACTTGAAAAGTGTACTTTATGACTCCCAGAGCAAAGTTAAAGCTGAAGAGTTTATTCAGAACAGTCAGATGGCTCAGTGATGTGACCTCCAGGGAGGTCAGTTTTATTTGGGGATTTTCAGGGCTATGGGGCTGCACTGGTGCTGCCATTTGCAGTATGAAGCTGCTCAGGAACTATAAGTGATATCCCTTTTCATTTCACTCAGTAGAAAGGCTATATGAATCAATAATATTTCATTAATTCAGTAACAACCTCTGTTAAAGCTCTCAAAAGACAAGAAAGAAGAGAAGCTGATTTTGTCTTAATTTCCAAGTTTTTTTTCACTTGCTTGGGGAATGGAGAAAATCTCTGCTGCACTATAATACCCTACCTAATTGAGCTCTTAGATTAATGTTTAAACTTCATTTGCAAGTCCATTACCAAATCTAATCAGTTACAAAGGTACCATTAAGGAAAGGATTTTTTTTTTTTCAATCCACTTCTAATTCACATTTCCCCTCACAACTGTCCAAGGCACTGGCAGTGGCTGCAAGTACTATGTTATAGATATTGTACTTATACCAGGAGGGAAAAAGAAACCACAGAATATTTTCTGTGGAGATAATAATATACAAAATTACATGAAGTTCATATGCTGGTATGAGCCAAAAAGGGATTGGTTAAATCTTGAATCTACTGAAACTTTCAATTATCAAAGAAATACAATACTAATGTTCAGCCTCTTGTAAAGTGACGATACCACCTTGGAGAAGGTGTTAGATTGATTGCACTGAAGACTTTTCCCTAGATCTATCACCTGCAAGAGATGTGCAGCATTATCCACAGATTCTTCCTGTGAACTCAAATCCTGGCACCGCCCAGAAATTTCAGGTCTTCTTAATTTTAAGTGCTCATGTAGGTCCTCGGCCATGTTGCTGATGAATGCTTTTTGCATTCGAAGTGAAATGTTAATTTTGAGCTGCACATCAGAACAGGACCACCAACTTCTCAGTACTTGGGATAGCAGACAATATAAATGCTAACACACGGCTGACCTGACCAAAGCTGAATGGGTGACTTCAAGCCAAACACTGTCTCTCCATTACCTAATCCCTGAGACATCCAGACTCCCATCCTCACCAGCACTTAAAAATAAAAAATCCTGGACTTTATTTTTGTAGCTGTTCTCAGAAGATAAACAAAGTTGAAATGAAGATCAAGAAATGAGCAGTATGATACTACACAGACATCACTATTTTCAGGCAAATCAAAATTTTGCTGTTATGTCTGTGTAAGTGTGGAAAGCTCTGCCTACCCAGGGTGGTCGGCCTGAGCTTTGGAAGGCAGCGCTTTTTAGAGGTAGTTGCTAGTAGTCAGGGGTTTAGTGACCTCTTCTAAATCTCCTGATGCATATATTCATTTCCTAATCCCTGTGCACTCTTTGCAGCCTGCTTACCCCATCAGCCTAGTCATCTCTACAGAAAGCAGTGATTGGGAAGGAGTTTTGCAGAGTGCTGAGAAGAAAGTAACCCAATTGCTACAGTAAAGATAATACAGTGCTAAAACAAGGCTATCTTCTGCAGGTCAAAAATTCTCCCATTATGGACAAGAGAGGCCTTTCCACCAGGTTTCTTGGCTTAAGAAGCACATAGTATAAAATTGTGGAAACTCTAAGGTCTCTCCCATGCTGTGTCACTGGCCTGCTGCGGTTTGACAAAAACAGGAATGATAATTGTTGCAGTAGCGCTTACCTTTGTAGAGCACTTGGAGATCTGTGGATTAAAAAAAGTGCTGTGTAAGTACTTCTGCGATGATTTGCTGCTGCCTTTCTGTCTCCACGTGCAGAAAAGAACAAGAGCAAAGAACAAAAAGAGAAGCAGGGTAAGAATGATTAATAAATATTCAGCCTACGATGGCCTCTCTCCCCAGATAAATGTAATAGTGACAATGAATGCAGAGGAGGAGAGGGGCCAGCGTATGGCAGAAATGAAAGTGTAGACAATGCCAGTATTATATCCACAGATCCTTGTCTCCATGGACTTCAGTCACCGCTGTGTGCTTGAAGCTGGTCAGAAGAATCCCCAGCAGAGGTATCTGACTACAGGCCCTTAACACAGGATCACTCTGCCTGCTTTAAACATGAATTAAAAGGAGGGAGGAAGAGCCCCAGGGTTCAACGTCAACAAGATCTAAACTACTTGACATTCTGGTTCTGAAATGCCAGCTCTTAAATTATCAAGGCCTTTTTTCTTTCCCTTTTATTTTTTTCCCCAAGAGCTCGGTATTTCCCCATGTAACAGTGAGCAAACATTTTATCAGCAAATACCAAGGGGGTGGGGTGGGGTGTGTGTGTGTGAAAAATCGGCTATCTAGAACTGATAAAGCAATTTGGCACGGACACAGCAGCTATCACTTCTAAATGGCTATGGGCTTTCCGAGGTTTAACAAGTGGCAGGGATAAAATCCTGATCGGAGTGGCTCACCCCGTGACATTCCTGCTCGCTCCAATGCCCGTGTTCCTGGGACGGTGCCCCGGTGAGCGGGGCGATGCTGCCCTGCCGTACGGCACCGCTCCGTGACACTGCGCTAACTGCGTGCTCGGGACCATTACTTCGGCGATAATCTCACCGCTCCTTTGTTTTATGAGGCAATAATCTGATTCCCATGTGCATAAAACGAGGCCAAAGGGTAAATAGTTTGTTATAATGAGGGAACAACATTAAGACTGATGAAAACTAGAGGTCAGTGTTATTATTTCTGTTATGACACCCATTCATTTAATAATCCTTCTGTTCATATCCTAACAGCAGGGATCCGTGTCCTGGCTTTTCAAGGCAGTATCTGTCCCCTAATAAAGGCAGATATTATCCTGCTGTCTCTCGTATCTAACTCAGCTCACTCTCGATGTGGTTCCTCATTACAATCACATCTGAGAGACTCCCAACATGGCTGTGTAGTGAAGGACTGCTGGAGAAGGACCAAAGACACTAAAGAGACATTATCTCATGGCCTCGAGGTACCAGCGGCAGGCTAGGGAACTCATCACAGGTTTTCTGTTTCACAATGAGCTTCCCACTTAGAGGATGCTCCTTCTTTTCTGCTGCATCCTCCCCTCCCCCATAAAGTATCTACTCTCTACTGACAGTTCTCATTCCCTGTTGGAAAAATATTCCCAGTATGTGTTAGTACATCAGTGAAGCATTTCTATAGATCTTTCTCTGGCTTGCTTTATTTTATTTATTTATTTATTTATTTATTTAGTAAGAGAGAGAATAGTAGCATAGTTGGTCTACTTAGAATGGATCTGAACAGAGAAACTACTGGGCGTTCTTAATCACAGAATAAAGCAAACAGTGTCAGGCTTTCTGGATGGGAAAAGTTTCCATGTGTATGAAATGCATATTATGGTGTTTATAATTTTGTAAACCATCTAAATTAATAAAGTATTTTATATAAATTAATTATGTATATATAAAAATAAAATATATAGAATAGAATAGAATAGAATAGAATAGAATAGAATAGAATAGAATAGATAAAAACTCTATCTTTTTTATAGACATTTATTATAATATACAGTCTGCAAGCATCCTGGATCCACCCATCTTATTCTCTTGTCACCTAGTTAACCTCCTGTTAGGTAAATTCCTTCTTCATCTTACTACTGACACATTTTTTTCTGCTTGTGGAATATATATATATAATTATTATTATTATTATTACTATTGCTATCATCATTATTATTATTACTTATGATGCTGTGCTGGCTAGCAGAGGCAATGTAGTGGAGCAATGTACATGGAACAGTATGTGCATCTTTTTTTTCACATCAGCTCTGGGCAAAAACATTATTACAAAACCAGATGGGTTATAGAAAACACCAGTAGATGAATAGGGGCCTTATTGTATGCTTTCTAACTCATTTAGTGTACATTATTCTGCATTAATGTCACTTTTAAAAAAAACTTACTGATATTAATAGTGAGAAAATTTGACTTACAGTTCAGCGATATCGGCAGAAGTAGAATTGGCTCTAATGGTCCACATCCAAGATCTTTACTTTGCTTAAACACATTTTTTTCAGGTAGTCCTAAAGGCCAAATTTTCAAGAGGTTTGATGAAATAAAGAGGCAGGTAAGACAGACAAAAAGATAATTTTAGAAAAAGGCATTTTTATAATAGGAGCTAAATGAAAACTGTTAGGATGAATTCCTTTCAGGTCTTCTAGAATTCTGTCTCTTGCTTTTGGGGAAAACAGGGAAGTTAAAAAACAAAGTTATTTGATACTCGTATGGTGAAACTAAATTTTATGATGCAAGTCAATAGTCTCCTGGCCATCTCCTGGAACAGTCTCCTGGAAAATGTGGAATACTGTATCTACCAAATAATCCAAATCTTGGCAAAATATAACTGGTGGTTTAGTTAAAAAAATAAAAATTCCTACAGAGTGGAGAGTTTGAATCAATGTAGATGGGATTCCTTAGTGTGCATCCAGATTAATGCCAAAGTAGCTGAATTCCATTCTATTGACCAGATGTGGATACTAGACAACTGCATAATGACTGACAATGTCAGTGAATCTGATAAAACTTCTACTCAAAAAACTTCGTGAATACTCCTTTTAATTCCAATGGTCTTTGGACTGGGCTTAGTATTAACTATTTGTCACAGATAATAATGGGAATCCCCAGATTATTTGTTTCATTTGCTAAGCAAATGAGAACATTTCTTTAAGCAAAAATTGAAAACATAGCTTTTGGGTTAAGAAAATAAAGAAAATCTGTTTTCCAAGCCTTTGGTAGGAAAGAATTTATCAATGGAAATTCTCAGACCCCAAAAATAAATTAATTTCTTGC
This sequence comes from Catharus ustulatus, assembly GCF_009819885.2. Lineage (NCBI taxonomy): Eukaryota > Metazoa > Chordata > Aves > Passeriformes > Turdidae > Catharus > Catharus ustulatus. The sequence continues at coordinate 39,760,003 of NC_046221.1, read as the reverse complement.
CCTCTAATATTATTACTAAAGAGTAAAGTTATAACTGAAGTAGCAATCTTCTGCATGATAGAAGCATCCTCTACTCCTCCCTAGATGTCAAAAGCACTAGTTCATCCTCTCCCAGTCATCAATATACTGTAGTACCAGAATCCATTCCTTTAATTCACTGATGCACAGAACTTGAGGTGAAAAGGGATCATTAGATGTTTGGCATACTCTCCTGTGCATCACAGACCATTAAATTCCTTGCCTGTATGTCTGTAATGAAGCCAATAATTTGCATTTGGCAAAGGCATAGCCTGATTTGAAGATGCCATGAGACAGAGAATTACTTGTTCCTGAGAGAAGCCCCTCAATACCATGTTATACAGTTATTATTACTCTTTAAACTCTTAGTAGTGTGTTTCCCGGTCCACTGTAGGCTATCTCAGTGGAAATTGTATAATGCCAATTTTAAACAAAGTGGCATGAAGCACTATGTCAGACATATCAGCTGGTAAAAATAACTACACAGGTATAATATATTCAGTTTGCTTTATCTGCTCTCCACAATGTCTATTAATTGGCAATTACAGTAATTTCACGATTATAAGGCGTACCCTTTTGACTAAAATTTTCCCCGGAACCTGGAAGTGCGCCTTATAGTCCGGTGCGCCTTGTATGATGTACAAAGTTGCGACATTTGCCACCCTGGAAGTGTGAGCCGTGAGCCGTGGGAGGAGCTGGCAGTGCCGTGGCAGCTGGGTGGAGGTGGGGCCGGGGGCCCGTGGCACCGCCCCTGTCACGTCCGGGCGGGCCCAGGGGCCCATGGCTGCTGGGTGAAGGCGGGCCTGGGCGCCCATGGCTGCCGGGTTGAGGCGGGGCCTCGGCCAGCAACCATGGGGGGGGAGCTGGGGGCAGAGCCTCACTGCAAAAAAAAAGTGCGCCCTATAGTCCGGTGCGTCTTATATAATGTACAAAGTTGCGGATTTTACCGACTCCTGGGGGGCGTGCCTTATAGTCCGGTGCGCCTTATGGTCGTGAAATTACTGTATTCTATTTTGGCCCTCCAATTCTTTATTAATTGAGCCTTGTATCACGATTTTGGTTTTTTTCTCCCCTTTGACTGAAACCTCTGGAACCTTGGGGTGACATTTGCTAATGACCAGCACAACAGCTATGCAATTTATTGTCTGATATATATGCAAACCTAATACAGGGCAAATCTCATCTATAAAATGTGTTCATAAAATTTCTGTAAAAGCCAGCTTTGTAGCAATTGAACTCACAGGTACTCCTGAAGATCAGGCACAGCTCACCATAAAATAACTGAGGACACAAGGTATTGTTACAAATGTCTGGGGAGCCAGCCAGGACTGTGGCTTGGGTGGTCTTGAGATGCTTGGAATTACTAGCACAGGCCCAAGCTGCAAAACTGGGACAGACTGTCCTACATCACACCAGGACCTGTTTCAGCATCTGAAGCAGGCAAGATCATAGGAGCATTCAGGCAGCTCTCTCTTCCCAGTGACAAGAAGTTTTCTGCACCTCCTTTCAGTACATGTTTGGGTGGGTTTTTCTGTCTCTGTACTGCTTGACACAGATGTGCATTAAGTACTGGCTGGCACTTTTCACGAGGGCTAATGTGATGTTTGCTCTCTCTCTCACATTCATCCCAAAAATAAATGACACAAAAATTTAACATTAAAAATAACAAGGTGCCTGAAGACATTAATGCCTTTTTTAAACTGCATACACATCATTAAGACCCATGAGCAGTACTCACAGGCAACTGATGATATCTTCTGTCCTGTCCTATCTACAGGTCATTGCAATTCTGAGTCTCAATTTCCCCAATTTGCATGTACCAAATAAACAGTCAATAGCACCTGGTGTATTTTCATTCTGTGCTTGAGAACAACAACAACAAAAAGTTATCAAAATAGGAAATTCCCACTAGGGAACAAATACTAATGCTATTTAATATTCTGAATAAAACCAGAACTTCTTGGAACCCTACAAGTATAGATAGCTGATGTGCCAAGAGTACCTCATGAGACCCCCTGAGCTCAGTCAAGATTTTCCTGGTTTAGATGGATAGAGCAAACCTTACTTTTTTTTCCTTATTACTTGTATTTACTCAGCATGAATATCCAATTAAAATTGCCTGGATCAGGACTCTGATTTGTTTGCAGTGTTACTGGAGGAGAAGCTCTAACATGAAATCAGACCTGAAGTGTGGCGGTAGGAACCCACCAAAAAGATGCACATGGAACACCTCCTGAGGACATGTGTGGTAGCAGGAATGTAACAAAATATTACATGTAACTCTGCAGATGAAGGAAAAGAAAGCCCAGTGGTTCAGTCCAGGGGATTAGGAAACCATGTGTCTGCTGATGAAGGCCATGTTTTACAGCTGAATGACACAGACAGTGTATGATCCAGGCAATGATGGACAGAACAGGAAATGCTGAGAGACAACACTGTAGTCACCAGCTTTGCTACTGGAGGTGCTGTGAGCTTCTTTCTCCACAATCTTGTTTGCATTAGGCAACACAGCTTTTTGTACTTTTAAAGAAAATAGAAGCAGCAATATGGTATTTCAAGGCCAGCTGCAGTCATATATGTTATCAGTGGTATCTGGAAATACATGAAACAACAATCTCTTTCTTCACACCATCTCAGTTCTACCTTCTTGTGTAAAAATGGCTTGCACATGAGGAGCTAAGAGTGGGCTTATTTTTCTTCCCCTCCATGCAGTTCTTTCATGACTATGCAGCCTTACATCCTGAAGAGTAGCTCCTGCAAAGCTGGTCTGTTCCCAAGAACAATTCTGCAGGCAACGGAAGTGGAGGTGCCACTGGGGGAAGCATCACCCCTGCACCTTCTGTAGGTCTTAAAGGAGGAGTTGGACCAACAGTTCAGAGGGCAGAGAAAGGAGTGGTGATGGCCTTCTCCAGTTCTTTCATTACTTGTCCACCACTCACAGTAAGGACAACAGCAGGAACATCTAGCAGGCAAGATGTGGACTCCATCTATCTAGTGTTGGTCCTGACACAGGTTGTCTCCAAACAGCAGAAACACCCTCCTGCCTCTGTGGGAATCAACTCTTTGCAACAGATTTAAAAAAAAGCTTTAAAGCAGGATAGTCAGCCTCCTTTGATGGGTGGCACACGGAGCCCCTCAGGTGTGAGAGCTGCAGCTCCTGCTGACCTGCATGTGTCCCCAGGGGTGAGGCAGGCAGCAGGTGCTGGTGCTGCTGGCATGGGCAGCCCATGGTTTCTGTAGGTGTGCAGCCTGTGCAGGGACGGCTGCCACAAATTCTTTTCATGGGAGGGACAGGAAGCAGTGTTTCTGTAGCTCAGTGGAAAGCAAACCATTCGCTGCTGTCAGGGTTTCGTCTTCTCACAAATAAGATCTTTGTTTAGAAATGTGGCTTTGTCGTTCTGTGAGAACTGGTAGAGTTGCACTTCCAGGAAAATATTAATGATTAACCATAAATAAGTAATGAAAGGTGAGACCTTTGTGGTGTCTGATGAGAGATAGCAGCTATTTTGCCATAGCTGATAAAAATCCCAAGCCTGTGGCTTCTGAATGCTTAGTTCCGACTTCCACTTACCCAAAATCAAGGGACATGTCACATTGTTATTCTCCACATTTATCCAGAAAATTTCTTCCCTCCCTTCAGTACATAACCCTGGAGATTCTTATCTCCAGACTCCCCTGGCCCCTCGCAGCAGATCAAGGGGTAAGGACCCAGATTTGCCCAGTTTCAGTGAAACTGGGCTGAAAAGTTTATTAATTTTTCCGAGGTAGGAATTAGTATCCGTTCTTTCTCCTTATTCCGCCTCCATCAGCACCAGCTGCTACAATGCCTATTGCCCTATAAAACACTTTTTGTTGGATTCTGGTGCCCTCAGGTGCCCTTCTCCTCCCCCATCCTCCCAGATGAACACCTGTGAGAGGCAGATGGTACAGCTAATCCAAAATATATTTCTTGAGTCCATGCAGAGAAGCTGCCAAGCTGCTGATTTTTTGGCACCATGCCTTGTGGCATCCACGGCTGGTGAGAGACGCAGATGCTGCCTCAAAATAGCTGAAGAGGAAATTCTCCCAGTGTCTCCAGAGGTCTAGGGAAGGCTGCTGCTGCTGCTGCTGCTGCAGGGTTCATGGGCAGATGTCCCACTGGAACCCTTGCTGGGAATGCCTTGTGAGCAGAGCTTCTTCCCTCATATCTTAATCATCCCTTCCTCCAGCTCCACTCCAACGGGCTCCACAGGAACTGCCTTTCCTTCTTGCACTGGATGGTGAGAGGCCATTTCTGGTTGGCCACGGCCTGGCAAAAGAAGGAAATGTGTTTGCATAAAACTGGGAGCTGTTGTTTCTGCCTGCAGACTTTGTGTCCATGCACACTCCAGCAACAGATATCTCTGTTCATTTGTTTTCAGAGAAGATAAGCACTGGCACGTATTTATGTCTGCCAGGGGTATATAATATTCATCCTCTTAACCACTGAGCTTAGTCAGAGTGGTTGCACAGGTAAGAGAGGGCAACTCCTCAGCAGCCAGCATCCCCAGCCCTCTAAGCTGCAGTGGGACAAACCCACCAGGACAAACCACCACCAGTACTGGTTCAGCTCCTTCCTGACAGGAGAAGTGCTTTTCCAACATGTGGTTGTGTCTGGGAAGTAACCTGGTTCCCACATGAAGAAATTAGTTCTGTGGCAGGATTCACATCCAGGCACAGCCACAATACCCTTCCTGACATTCAGATATTCATCAGGGCCTATCACTGATGAATACTGAAGCTGGAGGCCAGTAGTCATCAGGAAAAGGAGCTGAGACCAGTGCACCAGCACATAATAAAAAATATCAAGGAGTCAAGATAACGTGCTTTTCCTATTATGTGGGGCTTCAGGGCAGTGCAAGTCCTTGCACTACCTGGCTGGTTCTGAAAGGTACATTCCTACTGCCCAGGATCTGCCAAACACATTGTGGACAGGAAGGAAAGCACAGTCCTTGCCTGAAGGGGATAATGGTCATTGGCAGACTAACAGTAAGGAAAAAGAACAATTAAAATGAAAAAGGCATGTCAGTGTTGGAAAGTGTGTGGTTTGCCCCAGTATATTTTGAGAAACTGGACGAAAATTATAATTTTCTTTTCATTATTTATTCTACACAAGTTCTATAGCCTTAAGACCTGTAACTCAGGGTCTAAGCTCCTTCATTTCCAGTATTCAGTTATTTTATGCACATTTTGCAGAAAAATACCTCTTGCTCTTTGCCCCCTCTTCCTCCTCCTCCAAAACCAGAGCACTACACCCAGGTCCTTAAAAACACAGGCATACCTAACCCCACTGGGATCAAATAGGCTTAACCTGATTTAGGTGCCTAAATATCTTTGAGGATCTAGGTATTAATCAGCTCATTTAAGCTCCTGTAGTCAAAAATGCACAAATAAAATCTTAAAGCCAGTGGCTCTGCGACCCAGTGCAGAACAGGCTCTCCAAATCCAGACACAAGGCAAAGGGTCAGGAAATTCTCAAAAGATATTACTGAGGTGGATGCAGGTATTCCACTTCCAAAGCAGAAGCAGTGTCTGTACTGGGAGATGCTGTAATGATCAAAAAAGAGCAGTATCTGCAGCAGACCTGCTTTCTGCATTCCCTGTAAGGCAGCCCCTCCTGATTCTGTCTTCAGAAGGAACCTGATTTCTTGCTGAAGAGCAGGTGATCCGGAAGGAAGGCACCATGGAAAATTTCAGCTGTACCGACACAGGTTTGGGAAAATCCTTCTTCCTATTAAAGGACACAAGTAACAAATCAACACCAGCTACAAGCAACTTAGTACAGAGACTTGAAGTACCTCACAGCTCTTGTGGCTGCTCTTGCTGCCTTACCACAGAATGGAAATGAAGCTCCCTCTTAAAAATAGTAATGCTATTCTCATAACCACTAAACCCACTCTACTACAGAATATAACTCCACCAGGTACTCTATGAACAGAAAACAAAATTTAAAAGACGAAAAAAGGTGTCCTTTGGCTGGAAAAGTTTAAAAGAAGAATAGAGGATGTTATAAGCAACAAGAGGCAGTATTGCTGCTGTAACAGCTCAAACATAAGTCTGGGCTGTGGGTTTGGTAAAGTGTTTTAAGAAGAGACAGGGAGACATTTTAGTATGAAAACAAGATTGCTTTTTCAGCAGTTTATAGGCAGCCTGTGGGTATGAAAATGTAGATGATGGGGGCTAAATAGTTCTATACTACGAACTGTGGCAGTGACAACCCCAAGGCTCAGTGAGGACTCTGCTCTCCTGAGCAGGTGGCAGCTGAGTATGAGGGCATGGACATGCATGGCAGCACCCAGCCTCTCCAGGAAGTCACTTAGTTATCTGCTGATTTGCTCAGGAGGTCTGACACAACCATACACACGATTCATGCTTGGCTTGCTTTGTTGAAATGCAAACAGGTGTTATAAAAATATGAGATAGTCCTCTATGCTTTTCACAGGGGATCTTGGCTTTGATCATATAAGAAATCAAAATTTTATACTATTTTATATTATTCAGCATTGCAGTGCCTCTGGATTGGCTGGCAGACCTCAGGAGCCTTTTCTAACAGTAATATCAGGCTGGGGAATCATGGGCCTGTGACTTAAAATAGTCCTGCATCATGATAACAATTTTCACTGAGAGTTCATCTAGGAAAAGCCATTTCTTGGCATTGTTACATAGAAGGGTACACTGATACTAAGCAAGAGAAGGGCTACTGCTCTTTGTAAAAGACCTGCTCATTTCAAGGCTTCTAGCCCAACCCTCAACCCCTCTGACACAGCAGCTTGGATGAGAACCACCTGTTCCTTCAGATGCAGACAAATCCTGCTGGACAGCCTGATCCCCTGCTTGCTGGGGTAGCAGGATTTCTCAAGTTAGGAAGGCATCTGAAGACAAACTTGGCACTTCTACAGATTCTGTGAAGTATTGGTGCAGGAGCAATGTTGTACTTCTGAAATCAAGAAGAGCAGATGACATCTTCAGAGTGCAGATATCTTAAAAACATGTCCCATTTGCATTTTTGGGAAAATATCCTCCTTTCAAGATCGTCTTACATGGTTTCTTTTTCATTCTAGCAGTGCTTAGGGTGTTAGGTAAATGTCACAGCACTTCCAGTGAAAAGAGGCATTTGTGCAAATCATAATCAGGCCTGAGGATTCAAATCCTCTCTCCAGGTACATCACTGTGACCCTGGCTCCAAGCAGGAGCACTGCTCCAAGAATAAAATGGGGAGGTCAAGATGGATTAGAAATTCAACTCAAGCCCCACACAGCTGCACTGTAACCAGTATGGGAATCCCTGCACACATATTCACCTTTCAGGTTAGCTTTCACTGTAATTAATTTCCTTTCATAATCTCTATTTCATGTGTAGCAGCACCAGATTCTGAGCTGATGTAGATCAGCAGTGATCCATTGCCATTAAGAGAGTGGCATTATTTTATAGCTGTTGAGGGGATGGCCCCTGGCTATTAATTTTGCCTTTCTCCTCTCTCTTGACAGGAATAATCTCTTTTAGGATTTGAGACTAAATAAAAAATCACCCCTTGAATAGCTGAATCCCATCATTCCCTCCTGGCCTCCAGTTCTGCTTGCTGCCAGTGGAAATGAGGAGTGCTGAGCACCTGGCAGGATCAGGCCCTCGGGTGGCTCAGTGGCTGTGCCAGCCCTCTCATTCTGGGGTAATGATAATAATCGGGCTTGCACCAAGTGTTGACACATATTATTAATTGCAAGGTGCGGCTGGCTCTGCACTTTGCTAAGACAAACACTCACAGAACAATGTGCACAGAGGATGCTGGAAGCCATCCAGCCATGTGTCAGCAGCAGCTGAGAGGGGAGGAAATTGCTAACTGTCCCACACAAGGAGGCAGGGCGCTCCAAATCCGTCTGGAGATGGAAGGATCTCCTTTTCTCGGGTTCAGCTTTCCTCTTGGAGAAACCTTTCCTGTTCCACCACAAAGCCCCTGACCTCGCCACGGCCCCAGCAGCTTGTGACACAAGACCAAGATGACACAATTGGAGCCAGGCTTTGTGCCAGGGCTGGCAGCGATTTAGTGACGTTCCTAGAGAGCAGGGGGAGGAAGGCCTGGCCCACAAGCTGAAGGTTATTTGAGCAGAGTCATATATTTAAGGTAGGAATCACATGAATCCCAGAGTGGTAGGAAGGGAAGGGATCTTGCCTGCCTGCCTGCCTGCATGTGGAGTGGCTTATCCGACAGAGATAAACTGCTGCATGCTCAAGGGAGAAACCAGCAATGAGACTGGGACAGAGAAGAGCTTGACATTCTTACTCTTAAAACAATAAGCAACAAATGACTACACTGAATTTATTTACTGCCCTGTAAACAGGGCCCAGTGACTCACTCCTTTTAGTGCTTTCCTTTATCAGTGATGAAGTTACTCTCTTTTGTGAGCAACTACTTTCCTTCCTTTTCCTTCAGCCTGAGGATTTACATAGAGCAATACCAGATAAGCAAAGACAGTGCAAGACAGCTCACTGAGTTTATACCTCAGCTTTGGTTGAGTTATGCCTGGCAAAACTGCAGCTAGCTTCAATGTGTCTGTGGGCTCTTCCTCACTGTGCCTCTTCCTGCTTTCCCACACAGCTGAGAGCACTTTGAAGCTGTGCTTACTCATGTCACTTAGAGCAATTTTCAAACTCCACTTAACTTATCTGCCCTGTCATAGCCGTGACCAGCCTGGCACTAATCCGGATGTTCAAGAAATATCAGCCAGTTACTCACAGTTGTCTGAATCAGCGAAGAGCAGAAACTTCCTTTCTCATTTTAAGTAGTTTCTATATGTCTGGAGACGTGTTACAGAAACAGAAACTATACCTGATAAAGTGCCAGCATTAATCCATTTGATGTATTTAAGTGCGGCTGTTTAACAGCAACATATCAAGTTAATGTGATACTGATGGAATAAGAAATGGCATCAGAGGGTTTCAAAAGATTTCTTATCACAAGGAAAAAAAAGGGATTTTGACTTCCCATTTCATTTCTCAGTGAATGAGAACACCTTTGCTATTTACATTATTTACTGTTTACTGTAGTAGAGTCACTATTGAAAATCAAAGTGATTTGCAGAGCCCTGCCAGTTCTTTTTATATCTCCTTCACTGACTCAATAAACATCTGACACTCCAGTATTGTAACTAAGTGTACTGATTCTGCCCTCATTGAAAGCATCTTTCTAAGAGGAAGGAATTGTTCTTCTTCTGCTTAAAAATGTGATTTGTCTGGCGAAGCATTTGTAAAAGCTTTTCCTCCCCCCAATGTTACTGCGGCAATTGTAAGCAGTTAGGCATGTACAGTAACTTGAGAAGCTCTGTGAAATCTTCTGATATGCAAATACACTGCTGTATACATGGCAAAGAAGAGTTTTGGGCGCATTTACATGAAACAGAGTTGCAATAACAAACTATTCCCTTATATGTCACTTTGAAACAAAACTTGATCCTGAAAAATGATGCAAAGTAAATATTCCAAAAAGCCTGTGGTAGTGAGGAAATGGTTCTGAGTTCAGACCAGTTCTGCCCCAGGCTAGTTCTGTTTCTCCTGATACAGCCATCTTTAAATAAAATAGAGCAGGATTGAAGCCAAGGAGCCTGAGCAAGGTGCAGCAAGGGAAGATACTCTGGTAGCAGCTGGCAAGGATGGGGCCTTTCATGTTTCGCACATTGCTTGGCAGAATCAAACTGGATGGATGTCCCAATGGGGAAAGGTGGTTTTCCAGTCTGCAGAGGACACATTGCATCTGGTCCATATGTGCTCTCACACAGAAATTCAGGCAGGGATGAGAAAATGGGAAACCAGAAAGGACAGTCTAATGCAACACCACCATGGTTCTTGGATGGCAGCCATAGGCAAGTCTTCCAGGTAAGCATGGCACACAAAGGGATTTATGAGCACATAAATCATAGGAGCTGAGGATGGGCAAAGCCACTGGAGGACTAGTCAATGCAGGCTTGTTTTCTATAGGGATTTTCCCAATTGACAGTTTTAAGAATTTCAAACAATAGGGCTTTAACTTTCCTTTGGAAGCAATTCAAGGTGGTTAGGGACCTATTTGAACCTTTCAGCATCACTTTGTGTTTCATGAGACTAACACTATATAGATTCCTAGCAACTCTTCCTGCAGGCTTTTAGATTCAGATTTTTTTTTTTTTCTGTTTATTGCAGGCTTATTCTATAATGAAGCAAACCCAGAAGTGGATCTAGTCACTTCAGGTTTGCCTGCACTGCTGCTTTCCCTGTATTTCCTCTCAGGTAAACTGAGTCAACAGGAAGTGGTGGGTGAACAACCTGGGTTACAGGGAACTGGGGAAATGTATTAAAATAATGGAATAAAAAAAGCCTGTATGTAGCATTATTGTGGGATGGCTGCAATGTATTGCAGTTGCCCTCTACAGTAATGTACTCTGTGCAGCAGGTCCCTAAGATTTGAGCCACTACCACAAATTGCTTCTAGAAACTAGGCTGGGTTTCAACAAGGCAGATCACATCTTCAAAAGGATTTGCTGGTCTGCACTAGTCTGCACTAGGCAGGCTGTTCATCATAAGGTACTCCACAATAGATTCCCAAAGAAGAAAGAAAGGGCACGCAGAAAGATTGAAGAAACTACCTCTGCCCCTTACCTCTGAGAGTAAGACTGTTAGAACAGGAACACAGACCTGCCTGTACTTAAATTCTACTTTGTGTTCTCTGTAGAGATGAATAGAGTCTGTTGGCATTTTGCAATGACTGTGAAGAATTTTAGTGGTTAATTATACCCTCTGTTTTTTTCCTTGCTATCTCTATGCACATTCACACAAGTCCTAAAAGGAGTTTACTGTTCAAATGCTTAGGCTCTGGGCCAGGAGCAGTGCCTAGATAGAATACTGTGAAACATCTCCTCATGTTCTGTGATAAAATGCTTGGGGACATGCTATAAAGAGCTATGAGTATGCCTGCAAAGTCATGAAACGTTATGTCATCGGTCCTGCGATCACTGCGAGGTTGTGATCTCAGAGCAGGCTCTCAGCCAGAGCGGGAGAGTAACAAATCTAGACAGCATTAAGCATTCAAGGACTGTGTCACCATTTGATGGTTTACATTTCAGCTGGCTGGGCCCAGGGTGGGACAGGGCTGGCCAAAATGTGCAGGCTAGTGCAGTGGGAGAAGTGGGGGAGTAACACAGAGGGTGAGAGGAAGGAAAGGGTGAAAAGCAGGTGACAGCAGTGGTGGCATAGTGGCAGGACACGGGGAGGCCAACAGAAGATTCCCAAGGCAATGATGTGCATAACCATTTATTCTTGCCCTGGGCTGGTCACCTGCTTATGGTGAGTGAAAGGGAAGATAGTGGTGTGCCACTGTGGCGTGCCAGGTGAGAGTCAGGAAGGTGAGGAGGAAGGTGATTTGGGGTGGGATGGTTAAGCCACAGCTGGAGGAAGAGGGCTTGTGTTAGCCTGTGGTTTGTTTGAATTGATCACCACCCTTCACCTTGCCTTTCACATCAGTCTCACCACCATTTAAATTAAAATGCTAATAAAATGTAAAGAAGCACAGACACTTTCTGCTGAGGCCCCTTGCCCTGGACTGGCAGTCTGCACATCCGTATTTGTGCACAATCTGCCCTCTCCACACAGTTTTCCCTCCTGTGTTACAGGGACACCCTTGCTTACAAGCAGGAATGCCCTTGGGGCCCGGTCATTGAGGTTGTGCCCTGAAACCCTGGCCAGGTGAGGGGAGAAGAGCAATACAGTTAGCTGAGATAAAAAGCAGTAAACACACCCAGTGCTGAAAAGGAAGAAGGGAGTCACCTCCTGGCTTTCCCCAGTGTACGAAATTCTCTGGCTAGGTCTCACCAGATACCCCGCCAGTCCCAAAGTATTCAGCAGTTTTGACTAACCTGAGGCAATCACAATATAATATAGTTCAGTAGGAATGATCCATGACAAAGCCCCCTCTCACCCATCAGAATTTGGCAGGTAGCACAAGCCCTGCCAGAATCTGACTTCTTTCTTTAGAAAGCACTTCACCTCCAAGCTCCTGATTGAGAGTTACAAGGTGCCCTGACATTTCTTGCTCCAACAGTTCATTAGCTGTGTCTTTCCACAATGATTGCTGTATTGCAGTATTTCTTCAGGGCTTCCTGGCTCTCCCCAGGAGACAAGGAGATGCAGGATCAGCAGTGGGGCGGTGCATCAGGCAGCGCAGTCGTGTCCACAGCGGAGCTTTGCTGCTGATTCCAGCAGATTGCAGTCATGAGAGAGCTGCACTTGAGCGCAAGCCGGCACTGAAACACAGGCTTGGCCATCTGGCCAGTGATTGCAAATGCATGTCCAGGTACTGATCCATTTTGGCATGGCACAAAAGAGAGCAGGAGGGCAACTGGAGGCCAGTCAGAGCAGCTGAGAAGCGTTAATCCTCACTCACAGCGCGTTATTAGTGAGCAGAGCACGGACTCCAGTGCTCATACCCACTGGAAACTGCACTGTGTGGGTGCAGGGAATTTCAGCGGGGATAGAGCTGGGCTTGCTGGGAGTCTCGTGCCAATAGGCTCTGACAATAATTGCAAGTGTGGGAGATAGGAAGCATGCTGTTAATTTCTGTGGGCTTCCTGCCACCAGGTCCTTCCTCTTGGCTTCTTGCCCTCCTCCCTGGTACTGGGTCACAGTGACTCCCTCGGAGCAAGTTCTGTCCCTTCAAATGGGTGGGAACACAGTGCCTTGAAGATCTGGTTTGGATAACTTCACCTGCACACTAGCTCAAATATTCACAGGGAGGTCCTTCCTTGCTTAATTCTCAACCTGTACTAACCCTTCTGCCTGTGTATCTGTCACTGTGGCAGAGAAATATGTGTCAGGAAAGGGTTAACTTGTCGGGGGGGTGGGGGTGGTTTGCAGGCTGAAGGGAGGAGCAGGGTAGTATTTCTGTATTAACATGCAGCTGGTTAATGCAGCTGAATAGCCCTGGCTCAGCTGTTACCTTTCTCAAAGCCAATGGCAAATGATGAAAAACCGTGGTAATATCTATTAAAAGTTTGTGGAAGGGGCCTGCTCAGTGGGAGCTTTTCTATCTCACATACAAGTGATGATTTAGAACAGAGAAAGAGCCCCTCGAGGGGATTTTGTGAACCATGCAATGCTAATTAACTCCATTGTTGTATTTTGTTTTGAACATAAGAGTCCCTCTGGGATTGCACCACTCTTTCCTCCTGCAATAGATTTCCATTTTGCACCACTGTATAAAATCTTCTCCTCATCCCATCAGCAAGAGGGATTAACAATAGAGAGAAGCATATGTGCATAGTTTTATGGGGTTCTAGGAAGGAATGTCTCTCCCTTCACCTCCCAGATGCATTCTCAATGGGGGTCATTTTGCACATCCTTGCTTTTTCTGTTTCTTTAACCTTGAATTAAGAACAAGTGTACATCAGACCCTGGGTAGCATCTCCCTTTGATCTGTAGCATATTCAAACCACTTCTGAACGTGTTGTGCTAGAGTTTGTTTTAGTGGTTGGGCTGTTTGGGCAGAAATGCAAAAGTTTAAAAAAAACCCAACAAAACCCAGCCCCACCAAAAAAATCAACAAAAGCCATCAACACCAAGAGTGGAAGCACTGATGAATGAGTGATTTGCTCATATACAGTACATTCTGAAAGGAAAGCAAGAGAATAAAAGCTCTCATCCCTTTGAAGCCCTTACTGGCTTGTGCCAGCAATGTTCACAAGAAATTTGACTCCCTCTGTGCTGGAAAAGCTCTTCATTTTCTGGACTTCTGGTGTCCCACTTCAGTTTGCCCTGATCCTCTTCTCTCAGCTCACTCCTTTTGTATTGAACAAAGTAGATCCTGACTGGCCCTGGTGCTCTGGTTATTAAAATTTAGCAGCAACTTCAGTGAAGTCAGAACAAGGACAAGAACGAGGTCTTTCAAGTGAATCAAATGGCTTCTTAATTTTTCAACTTCAGTTGCTGGCCTCTCTTCACTCTGAGAAAGCCCAGATCTTCATAGGGTGTCTTGGATATTCTCTTCTCTCCCCTGCCTTAAGTTTCAGCTCTGTACAGCCCAAAATTTACAGAGTGTTAATTCCTGCTTTAAGCGATTCTTTAATTCTTTCTTTAAGCAATTGTTTTATGGTAAGAAAAACTTAGCAAGCTGTCCTAAGGGAGTGGCTGTTAGTGTACTAGAGCCTCACTTATGTCTTCTGGATGGTACTGGAACTGCACTGAGAGCTACCTTCCACCAGCTGTAATGGAAATTTTGCATAAACTTAACTAAGAAGCAGAGATTTGCAAATAAAATACTTTTTTTGGTGCACCTTATAACACTGTAAATTCTTAAATCTTGATTCTTAAATCGTCCTGGAATGTATTTAATTATGATTAGGGCAATTTTGAGTCCTCTGAATGAACAACTGGACAGATATTTAACAGCCTCTTCAGGAGTGTAAATAACACAAGTCATAGAGGAGCCCAAGCACTAGTACCTTTGCACTCAGTCCCCTGAGGGCATGACTGCTGCTTCAGACCCGGGTGGAGCTGCTGTCCATCGGAGACACCGCAGCTCAGCACAGACCCTACCCTCCCATCACAGTCTTCAGTCAGCTAAGCACAATCTTGTGTATATAATACAGCTTTATCAGGGATCCTGTGGGGATGCTCATTGAGGCAACAGCCTCTGTGGCATTGGTACTAGACTGATGAAGTACATTTTTTCTTGTAAAACTTCCTGTTTTGCCCACAACATCCCTTGCTCTACCACCAACTCCTTTTTTACTTTCCAAAAGGAGGGAAATAAATTAAAAAGATTTATGCTGCTTCTACCTCAAACCTTCCAGCAGCACCATAGCTGGATGGGTTTTTTCTCAGAGTAGTGCATTCAGTGATCCCTGTAGAAGGTGCTCCTTTTTTATCAAATGTTATGACATTGTCTTATGCTGTAGGCTCTTGAGGGCTATTACTACATCAGTTGTAGCTGTCTATCACTCTAGTGGTCTACAGAGCATCCTAGTGTGTGTAAAGCAACATACTGAAAGGACATCGAGAGCCATTCTTTCTGAAAATGCTGCCTAATCTTTTCTGCTTGAGTTCCCCTCTAAATACATATTTTTCTCCTTTTCTTTGCAGCCCCTTTATACAAATTGACAGAATCAAAAAGGAAAAATTCACAGGGAGGATCTTGCCATTCTAAAATCCTTAGCTTACTTCAAACACACATAGGTTTTAGTGACCTCAACTTCTTCTCACTCACATCTGTATGAAAGGTTTGCCCCACTCAACATCCAGAGAAGGAATAGTAAGAGCTATCCCATTTTTGAGCATTTCCATTGCAGTGTTCTCATTAGGATCAAATATGTCAAATCTGCTGCTTTTTCTTTACCTTCCATTTTATATAGCTACAAGGGGAAATTTCTGTGGACAGAAAACAATCCTACAAGTCTTTTTTTTTCTAGTCCATTTTCTAAGCTAGTCTTCCTTTACCACTTGCTGACTGCTGACAGGAGGGGAGAGCAGTGAAGGCTCTGCCAGCATGGTCCCCATCATGGAAGCCTGACAAGTGTGCAGTGGGGACACCAAATGCCATGGGAAGAACAGAGCCCTTTGCTGAATTCTGAGACCACAGTGAGGCACAGAGCAGTGAAGGTTTTCTGCAGATATAGGGAGTGTATTTTGGCTGGAGCTGCTCCTATTCCTGGCACCGTGGAGGCATCACACCCCTCACCCTTTCTATCCCAGGCTAAGTATAGAAGATAGTTGAACTCCCAGAAGTTTCACTGTCCCTTGAAGTTTTGCAGCACAGCTCTTGATGAGCAATCTCAGCAGACCAGGGAGGTCCCCATCACCTTCTCTGAAGCTCTGCAAGAGGCTGCACACCCCCAGTGTGCAACCCACAGCTGGGCCTGCCCACCTTTGTTTCCCTTCTTTCAGCAGCAACATGGAAGTATTTTTGTAGTTTCCATGGTATTGGATGCATAATGCCAATGTCCATTTGTCCTCTGTAACACATGAATTTCCACACTCCGCTAGAATGGGTCAGAAGCAATTCTACAGCTATTTGAGCAGCTTTTGCACACTGTTAGGAAGAAGCTGGATACAGAGAAGGGGGTGCAAGGAAGGAGGGAGCTTATTTCACAGCCCCTGAGCTTCCTGGCAGCCCCACAGAACTCCTCCAGGTCAGGTCCCTGAAGTGCCCAAAGTCTCCCACTCAGCTGCCAGCCAAGTGACAGGAGGCAGAGGCGGGTGTCATGCCAGGATGCATTTCAAAGCAAAAGAACCCTTCTTTTAAGTCTGTGCAACAACCTTTCTCCCAGAAGACTGGCGAAAAAGCTTTTAAAATTAATTTGCATAATTGGATCTTTAATTCTCTTTAAATTGAAACCAAAATGGCACTGTTCTCAAAAAAAAAGACTTGCACAAAAGCCAACGGATTGGTTGCAAGGTGGGGATGTGTTACTGAGCTGAAACTGAGCCCAGATAAAAGGTAATTAGGCAGACTGAACAAAATTCTGCTTACAGACAGAGGGGAAAGTCTGAGGTAACAGCATGGACTTCAGTAAAATTACTTCACATTCACGTCAGCATAACTGAGCCTTGCTCTAGAGTAACTACTTTAAGTTTCCAGCTCTGTGGTTAATTAGCAACCCTTTTCATTAATGTGTTTTTTTTTTTTTAATTCAAGAATTTATTAGATTAATAAACACTGCAGATATTTTTGTAACAGCGAGGCAAAAGTTCTGTTTGTGCAAAAGACCAAGATACCATTTGAGTCAATCTGACTGTGATAATTTAATTCAGTGGAAGTTGGCCCACTGAGATACTATTAGGAGAGCTGTGCATAGAAAACCAGAAAAAGTTCAGATAGTAAAATGCTATTTCCATGTACTTGTAGATGAAAAGCAACCTTTCTAATGAAAAACAATGTATTTTATATTGCATCCCTCCTTGAATTACATGTGCAGGTTTATGCAGTGTTTTTACCTGAAAAAAAAAAAAAAAGGCAATTTTAGTACATACAATCCACTTGCTTATGAAGAGCTGTTTTTGTTGTTAAAAGTATCCAAATGGCAAGGTACAAACCTGTTCTACAAGAGAGATTGGTTTTCTCCCCCTACTTGCAACAATTCATTCTTTAATGAAATACAAAGCAGCTCCATTGGTGTCCTCATCAGGGCTTTTAGTTAGCCAAAGCCTGAGCACCAGCTGAATGCATATGGCCATAACCTCCTCAGCCTTTGCTTTAAAACAGTAGTGAAATAGAAACACAGGAGCTGGGGCGAGCTGGCAGAATACAAATGGAATATCTCTGTGACTTGTCAGTCCTCCTGGGTGCTCCATCTCTGCTTGTGCCGTGGAAAACCAGTCTAGGCAGCAGGAGCACATGGAAGCTCACAGCTAAATTCTGCTCATGGGTAGCCTGGTGTAAGTCCAGAACAGCACCACCAGAGCCACTTGACTTAACCAGGATTTTCATCTGGGCAACCACAATGCCTGAAAAAGCAAGACATAGCTGTCTTAATAAAGCTGAGCTGTCAAGGTTTGTTGCAAGTAAGTACTGCTGCTTCGATCAATTTTAAATAGTTTACAGCTTTCACAGATATCAATATTGCCCTTTTCTGGGAGGGGGTGTACTTTAAAAAAAAAACAACATTGTAAGAATAAAAACTGTGCTGCTATAAATTAGAAAATCCTCATGAAATACAGTGAGAGCAACACATACCACACTGTGGCACCAGGGATGTGATCTGTTTCAAGAAACACGTGGCTTTATGTTTAATGAAGGGAGCCTGTTGAAGGATTGCAGACCAGGAGGGCACACTAGATTTGTTGTTTTATTAGTTTCTGGGTTATGTACTTCTCCTTTTGCTGCATATCTGACAACATATGCCATATCACTCAAAACTGAATGGGCTGGGGGAAGGAGGGCAGAAAAAATAATTTATGAAGGATTGGAGCACTTTATTTTCTACCTTTTGATAAAAGTGTTAAGGAAAAAAATGGTGTCATTTTGTCTAAACTAGAAACAGATGGGAAGAAAAATGGAATTTTAGCAGATAGAGAAGAACAATTACTCTCCACAAGCACAGGGAAGGAATTGTTAGAAATACTTAAGTACACTCACCAGCATCCAGTTCATTGAAATCATGCCCTTTAGTTGCAGAAAAAAATCCTCTGTCATATCAGGGTCAGATCATGAAAACACTTCCTGCAGGATGAATTGGAGGCACTTTCCATCACACATGGGATAATTTGCACTTTATGGGGTCAAAAACTGCATGGCCATGATCAGACTGCTTACAGTTATGTGCTCCATGCTCCATCTGTGGAACTGCCTGAAACAAGTGAGTAAAGGGCACTGCTGGGGCTGGCATTTGCTGCCCCTTCTCATCCAGCACCGTGGTAGAACACTGCCAGAAGGGTCAGTCCTCAATTCATCTCTAACGCTGGCTGCCAGCAGGGAGGTGTCCTCACCGCATTATTTTGGATTTTGTGATCTGGGAACCAGTACTACTCCATTTCAAATTTGTCAAAACACCCCTCAAGACATCCATCCTCCCTGCCTGTACACTAGAAAACTGACAGAATGATCCCACAGAAAATATGAACAACAAAAGTGGAGTCCAAAATCCTTTCCCAACCCCAAACTTTCACATTGGAGGATGACTGCAGGAAGGTTCATTTCTGCTTATTTGCATTTCATAATTGCAGGCTGACTCCTGAAAGATATATAAACCTCCTTCAGCCTTTAATATGGTAACCTTCCACTTAAGATGTTGATTTGAGATGTGTAAGGACTTGGGCTCATCTCTCTTGAAACTCAGAAAGGAGTTAGACCCATGCCTCCTAGAAATTTAAGGAATTGCACTGTGTGGCATTGAATATAAACTCATGGAGTTTATATACATATTATTTATTACATTTTATATATAGAGCTATACAGAAATGAGCATTAATCCCCATCTCCTCTCCTAGGTCACTCATTAGGGCAATGAGTGTGAATACAAATTGCTCTTCAGCTCTTCTCCTCACCCCTATCCACACCTGAGCCTGCTCTCTTCTTTGGAGTATCATGGATTTCATACATTTGGTGGTTTGGTGCTAGCAAAGCACTTTACACCGGCAGGACTTTGCCTAGTAATGGCTTTGTTTGGAGTGCTTTAAGCCCTTTGCACAATTATGGCACTCTGGTTCCATGACATCATCACCTCAGCTGGCAATTCTGAATGCTTCCTGCTCTCTGCCTCAGCCCCTTGGAAAACACCTTTTAAACTGTTTGGTATGAGTGTTCTGCACAGGCTCCAAGATATTAACAATTGGATTTTCTCACTCCTCCACAGTGCAAATATCCTTTTATTAGCTGCTAGAGCTACTGGATATGCTGATGACAATGTCATAACAAACCTCCAGCGCTAGTTCAACTAACAGACTGCGTATTTACAGCCTTTACTACTGGATATATAAATAGACTAAGGGTGTGGAAATCAAAGATTTCTCCCTCACCTTTGCTGCCAAAGAATTATCAGTAAAGAAGTTGGCCAGGCAGAAGTGTGGAGGCCCCCTCTCTGGTGCCCCAGGCTTCTCTCTGACAGGGAAGGTATGCACCTTTCAGTTAGAGAGCTGCATGCAGCAGCACTGCAGAGATGGGTGTCCATCCCCTGGGATCACTCCTGGGGAAACATCGTTCACTTTTAATGGTAGAAGCAGATTTCAGTTTTAAATCCATGCCACATTTTTTCTCATGAACTCAGAAGAATAAGCTGTGACTTTTTAGTGAGAAAACCCAACACATTTTAACATTTCTCTGAAAACATTCAGAGAAACTTCCAAGCCCATGGGGTCTTGTTTATAATTGCTTCCAGGCTGATAAATCCTGGTGACAGAGGCATCTATATAAAAAAATAAAAGATTTCCAGTAGCACAGGAAAACTTGCAATACCAAGCTATCATCACCTTCTGATAGACAAAACATTTACAGTTTATTGTCAGGAGGACTCTGGCTCCAAAGCCTTTCCCTGAGCCAGAGAGGACTGACCTTTTGCAGTAGGCACAATAAGACAGCAAACACGCCTGAGCTGTCAGAACTTCTGCAATAACCCCAAATCCCTTTTGATAAGGGGAATCAAAAGCACACAGCTCTCCACCACCTCCTAATAACACCCATGACCTCAACAGTGCCTTACAAATCTGCTACGTAGTTTGAGAGCTAGGTGCAACACCTGCTTCCTGGCAGCAGCCATTTGTTTTCCTCTGGATAGGTTCTTGGGAATCTCACACCTTGTTCTCCAAGCACCAAATGAGAGAGTTTCCATTTCCTATCATGCTACCCTAATGCAACCTGTCCAAGAAGCCTCATTGATATGACAGTGGCAAAGAGTTTGACAACTTCCTCCCAAATGACACCTTCCCACTCTGCTCTGTGCTCTGTGGTTCATTCCTCACTGGGCATTTTTTTGGAATTCTGTACATATAGTTGAAAGCATGTAGTCTTTAAGAGTCAAAGTGCATGGCCCTTAGTCCTATCACCTTTTGAGGCACTGCTTAATAAAGAAACAACTCACAGAAGGCTCCAAACAAACCTGAAATGGGTACAATTGCTTTTCCCTCTGTAGTATGCACTTCTATATATATACATAATAGAAATACTAAGGTTGGAAAAGACCTTTAAGATCATTGTCTTAAACTGTTATTCCAACACCAATATGTTCACCACTAAACCATGTTCCCAAGTGTCATATTCATATGCCTTTTGGACACTTCCAGGGTTTGTGATTCCACCACTTTCCTTTCCTGGGGCAGCCTCTTTCAATGCCTGATCACCCTTTCAGTGAAGACATTTTCCTTAATAAGTGTGTGTATATATATATATATGTATATATGTATATAAACCCTGCTGTATCACATTAGGAAGTTTAGCAACTGCCCCTTGCAAATACCTAGCCTACCATAAAAGCAGCAATTCATTCAAACCTCTTGCTTGATTTGCAACAAAAGGATCAATTATTTTTAAAATGTTATAGAAGTTCACTAATAGAGGGAGTGAAAAAAAAAAAAGAAAAAAGAGAACTTAAGGAAAAAATGAGAACAAGCCAGATAATGAATCATGTTGGGAAGTTACCAGCCTTGGGTGGTGGACATGAAATGCAAGTCCTCATTTAGAACCAGGGTATTATTGCCTAAACCACAGCACATCTGTTCAGCTGTCAGCTCTAGAGGAGGTTAAAATCAAAAGGGACTTTAGGCTTTTTGGGTTTAACTGCTATTTAAATTGGTTTAAACTGTTATTTAGATATTTGAGTTCCACAGATCCCTAAAAGTCCCTAAGTGCTCACTACATCAGCTTGCTTAGTGCTTTCCTTACACCCAAACCTCTTCCTGTGCTTCAGTCATTCCTCTGCATATATAGAGGGTCCTTTGCAAAATCATCCTGAGCTCAAATAATTTTGTTAAATAACTGGATATTACTTCTCTCCCTAAAAAATAAATGCAAACTTGATCCAAAGAGGGTAACAGTTCTTCCATGTGTCTTTGATTCAGGCAGTGAAATCCTAAGTAGAAGGCAGGCTTCTCTGTTTCACATTTTTTGTTGGCAAAGTAGAAAATTCTCCATTCAGCACGCAGATTTGCTGCAGTTTGCATAGACACCAAGTCTCCATCTGCTCTACCAGGGCTGTAAACCTCTTGGCTTGGGTTCTGCTAGTCCTTTGCTTCCCCTGCCTTCTTCCCTTATTTGAGGGTAAGAAACATATCATAGAATCATTTAGGTTGGAAAAGACCTCTAAAACCATTGAGCCCAACTGCAAACCCATCACTGTCAAGTCCACCACTAAAACATGTCTGCAAAATGCACATTAAGTATCCAGTTTCTGTCTGCAAAAGGGATTTCAATTAAAATAAACAAAATTGCTGAAGGAAAGTGAGGATAATAGTGTTTTATTGCTGCACAGCAGGGCTGTGAAGGTAAGTCAAGATTCTGGTGTTGGAGTAAAGGGAGATGTGTATATTCCTTAGATAGATGCACTCATTTTCATTTAAATTTGTAAACCCAAAAGATGACTGTTACTATACACATTTCGCTCCTCCACCCCAGACAATCGAATCCATTTACCTAGAGTTTGATCAAGTTACAGCACAAAAAATCCTATTTAAAAACAAGGCCCTCCTCTTCCCCTTTTTACTCACATCTTAATGCTTTACAAAGCAAAACTCCAGACACTTTGTGAGTCACATATCACTACCAAATAAGTTGCAGTCATTGAATGGTGCCTCATAAAGGAGGCAGGAAACAGGAAAAGCTCAAAATAAAGCTGTTTGTAAATTAAAGAACTGAGGGAAAGAATGGATAGGAAATGAGTCCCTTATTTCTTCTTCAAAATTATTCTGATTAATGAGGAGAAAGATCAATAGCCTATCTGCAGCTGCCATGGGGAAGACAGGGTGAAGAGTGAATCCAGATCCAAGTATCCCCGTGGTGCCAACACATCACATTCTGCACAAGCTCAATATAATGAGCTGCAGGGTAAGATCTCCTGCGACTGCACTACTTTACCTGTCTGTCCATTCAGTTCCTCATTATAGCTCGATGTGCTCAGTTATAGGGTACCAAAAGGAGAAATGTAGGCATAGATTTGTGAGTAGTCAGAGAAAGGATTGCTTTCATTCCTGTAGCACTGCTTTCCTCCTGCTGTAATAAGAGCCCCAGACACTCCAGGCTTCCTCCTGCACTGCTGCTGCATGCAGCTTGGAAATCATGTGTGCAGCATTTCTACAACTCGCGGCAACATCCAGGCCCCCGGCATTCTGAAAGCAGCAGAACATTCCCACTGTCGTTTTTGGATTTTGTTTTTAAATCAACCGCTAAATGAAGCACCTCAGAGATATCGCTGCTTCCTTTATTAATGTTTGGTTTGGGGACTTTGTAATTATGTTCAGCAGCTTTTGTGGGCCAACAGATTCCAAGGCAAAATGACCTGGCAGGATGCTGAGTCCATTTCCACTGTTTTGGAGCGGATGTAAGGAGAGAATGACTGTTTTTTGGATGGAGACCTTGGGTGAAACAAGGCAAGGCATCATGCTCCCATCCACTTTGGCTTGCCCCAGAGACAGGGAGAAAGTACCCAGCACTATTTCATTAAGGTTTTGGCATGTCCCTTAATGGCATTTGTGGTAGTTACAGGCACAAAGGAAGCATTTATCCCCGGTTGTTTTTCCCATCTGCAGCCATTCATTTGCAGATTTGCCTAGAGATCAATTCACACTGGCAAGAGAGATAAGAGGGACCCCTGACGCTGGACTTGAGAGATTACAGCAGCCAGGCTGCTCTAGGGGCAATTACAGAGCCACAGAAGGGTGCTGTGTTTTTGAGCATCCCCTAATACGAGCATCTCCTGACACAGGGAACCCCAGAAATGCTATCACAGTCGACCTGCTTGCTCCAGGCTCTGCAGAGAGCTGATGGACACCAGCTAGGGAGGGATTCCTTCTTTCTACAGCAATTGGGTGCAGACAAAGCAACGCACAGAGAAAGGCTAGTGCCAAAAATTATTACCGAGGCGCATTTGTAAGACAAAACTCGGTTTTCATTGCTAGCCGTCCAGAAGACACGGTCTCCTTTTTGGCATTACTCTGCTCCAAACGGGGATGCAACCAAAGGGTTTTTAGCAGAAACCTCTTAGCAAGAGGCACTGCTCCCGCAGCCACAGGAGTGACTGGCAGTCAATGGGACACAGTTCTTAAAGACCTGCCTCCTTGGCTATAAATACTTCCAACATTTAAAAATGCCTAATGTGAGTGTTTGTGAAATCAAGGAAAACAGCTATACAATGCTCATATTTAGATTCACTGAAGAAAATATTTTCATTTGGTACTTAACTGTATCCTTACACTTGGGCTTAAGCCACCCCTAAAATTGGCTCAGGCTGCCACAAAGCAACAGCTTAAACCAATTTAATTGCTGTCTGCTGCAATTCCACTCCTGGTTGCACATTCCCCATCTCCTTTTTTACGCCAACTCTCGTGCTTGTCCAGCCCTGCTCTGAGCCATTTGGGCAAGCAAGCCAGGCACACACCCTCGACACCCTAAAACCCACCCTGTTTCTACAGATTTAGCACGCTGGAGTGACTCAACACCAGGTCAGATGCACGCTAGAGCCGATGAAAAGAAAGGCTTTTCTTTTGGAATTGCTCAGTCGAGGCAGGGTGGGACAACGAGGCTCAGAAATGTGACATCTCATCCCCATAGTCCTGCTCCCTCCACCTCTGCCCATGCCGTTTAATCCCATCCCGAGCTAAATTATCCAAAGCTTAACCTGACCCTCCTCCCTAGACACACGCACACACACACACACACAGACACAGAATTTCTGCAAGGTCAGTAATTCACTCAGCTCGGCAAAAGTCCTTACCAGCAATGAAATGCATGGCTGGAGGTGCTGGAGGTGAGAAGGGCTTCTCCCTTTTAACACCAGGGAACCATTAGATCATCTGAGCGGTGCTGTCAAGCCATATCCTCAGGCTTCTGCATGCATTTGAGCCCCTGTTACTCTAAAATCCGGGCTGGGCAATTAGAGACAAAGCTTTAAGCTGAAGAGGATAACCATGCGTTTCTAGGGAAGGCTCCTGCAGCCTTGGCCCTGTAGCAGCTGCTCTACCTGGTCGTTCTAAAAGCCCTGTTTTAGTGTCAATACCAAGGACTAAGTCAGATCTTTCTGCAGGAGATGCAAGTCAATTTACAGGAAATGCAAAGACACTGAAATAGCCAGAATGTAATAAAAAATAAATGCAAAGGGAAAAAAAAAGAAAAAAATAAGGAAAATAAAAGAAAAAAATAAAAGAAAAAGGCAAAGCCCTACAGCAAGAAGACAGCCAAGATATCTGACAGTATATTCTTCTCCCAGTCTGGATTTACCAGTGTTTTGTGACATAGACAGTCTTAAATAGGAAGATAAGTGCTCATCTGTAAAGAAGTTTTCTCATACATTATGCAGCACTGTCTCTTTCACATTTCATATACATCTGTCTATACCTATAAATAGAAATTCTGTCTCATGTACATTATCATATATTACAACCTCTGATGATGTGGTAAAGGAAAGGAAATCAGCAAAGGAAGTAGTGTGCTTCACCAGATCATGCAAACTCCACAGAGCCTTGGTTAGTCAGCTTTGGGCAAACCAGTGCTGGAAATAGTACAAAAGCACGTGGAAAAGCAAAAGGATGGGAGAAAAGACAGTAAACCAATGAGTTTGTTGTGTAACAAACAAAAGACCAAGTAATCTTGTGGAGAGGCTAGAAGACCAAAAAGAATCCTTGCATGCTTAAAATTGAAGTATTGCACCAAGTGGCACAGCATAAGAACAGGCCAGAGCAGGTCTGCTGGGCAGCACTGGGAGGAAGAAGACAGGATAGGATCCCTGCAATGCTGAGGCCAAATCCAGAGTCAAGCTCCAACTCTCAGTCTGAAAGAGAGGGGCCTGAACTGCTTATTGCTTTCCTTTTTCAGAATGTGTCACCTCTGCATTGCTGGAGGGTTTTTTCCCCCCTTCACAACAGAAGAAAAATCTTCATTCTCATGCATTTTATGAACTGATGAAATATCTTCACAACTTGTTCTCATCGGTGTTTACTTGTTTAATATTTCAGCTTGACCACTGTGCCTACAGGGCTAATGAGCCATGACTGGCAATACAATTAAAGATAGATTTGATGGCATCCTGGCAGACAAAAGTGTTTTAATTAAACTGAAAGAAAATTGTTGTTTATGGGCCAGGAGCCCATACTGAATAGACAAAAGTAAGCCTTTTGATAGGAAAAATCAGTGCCACATCTAAGGGATGGGGAAACTGAGGTTTAATTCTTGGCTCTAGCAGAGCCCATTACTTTGGACCAAGGGCATGTTTTGACTTGTCTTTTGGAAAATGTGGAGAGTTCAGTCTCAGCCTCCCTGGAACTTTCTGGCTATTTTCATTAGGGAAGGCTGAGTAGAGTCCAAAGGAAGCTCCACATTGGTTAGCATCAGCACCACTTCCTAGTTCTCCCCACAACTTCATTTAACAGCAAAACTCAGAGCTCAGTTGTTTAAAGGTCAAGCTAAATCTGAACCAGGCAAGGTTACAGTGAAAACCACAAGATTTATAAAAAGATGTTCCCTCTCTCACCCTGTTAAAGCTCTAACAAATAGCAAAACTTGCTTTGACTTTCCTAAGAGTAAATTTAAAGCCTCTGAGTTTGCTCTTTTAATCAACTTCAATTCCTTCTCACTGGCTTTGAAAACAGTATGGTTTTGAGCATTGCTCGATTCATTGTGAAAGGAGATGGAAGGAAATTTTGGAGAGAGAAAGAATGGTAATGAATCTATTTCTCTAAGGCAGAATTATCACATATCGGCATTTCAAGGCCAAGTAGGCAACTTCCCCTATTGAAATTGTACAGTACTTTGCACTTAAATATTATATTATCATTTGTTTCACTTTATCAGCTTATACTGCTTGGTCTGAAAGCTCTCACTGGATGCCACAAGTTAATCAAGAAGATAATTTTTGTGGTTTTAGCCAAGGGATTCCTTTTTCCAGCCTTGCCAGAAAAATCCAAAAAAACAAACAAACAAACAAAATTCCAAAAAACCCCAAAAAGACCCTAAACGTAAAAAAAGAAAAAAAAAAAAAAAAAGAAAAAAAAATCAGGGGAAAAATGTTTATTATTAACAGTGTATATACCTCCACAGGTGTCATGGTATACATTATTTCTGTAGTCTGACAAAACAATGACCTCTGAAGTCCATGAAAAACATGAGAAAACGAAAGTTGCAAGATTGGCATTGTAGCCCATCTGAATTCACCTCCAGTGAGTGAGAAGTGTAGAGGCAGAGGATCATTTACACAAGAACTGGAGTTGATTCAAGGCCACCATTACCTCCCAGTGATCATCTCTCTCTCAATTCAGATTTTAAAGCCACAGTGCTTTGCAGGTATCTCATACTTTCTGTGGGTGTCCTTTAAGCTGCAGGTAAATCCCTCCCATTTACAGTAAGCTTTCACCTGAAACAGAAAATACATCCTACGTTTTTTTTATCAACTGTCATCTAAAAACTGAGGCACCTCCTGTGGCTTCAGTTGCTGGAACAAAACAGCGTTTTATTTTGCAAAAAGGCTCATACATATAATAATACATATAATACTCAGAATCCTTTCTCTTTTTTCCTCTCCTGTGACACGAGAGGTCAGAAGCATTGGTACCTCCAGTCCACAACCTCAGATGACACTGTTACCTAAGTACACATTCAGAATACATGGTTTTAGCTGGAGTCACCTCAGGAAGAACAAGAACACATTTAAGCTCAGAGAACCAGTTAAAAACCCCCAAAAAGATAACAAAAAAACCCATTGCAGCCAAATTTCAATAAATAGAAATGGAATCATGCCATTAAGCAGCTCTCCCTAACCTCAAGTGAAAGTCCTACTTACCCTGGCTCAGCAACCAGCTTTTTTCATAGTCTATGCATGACCTGGTCAGCATGGAAAGTCTTCACCCCTTACCCACTCCCCATCCAGCTTCCACCTCCAGAGCCGCCTAAGGTGGCCATCAGACCGAGAGGACAGGCCACAGGAAATCTCTGGAGCTCACTCCTCCACTTTCAGATCGCTCCCTCCTGGCAGGGCACAGCTGCTTAGAGCACCGGAGCCAGGCTGAACACTTCAAGTAGCAAACCACCATCTCTCCTTGATTATGCTGCTAATGACACCCCGGAATACTAGTACTTAACTGAATTTACCTTTCAGTGTGTTTTTTTACATTTTGCTTTTCTATCAACTGAGACAATAAAAATCAATTCCTGTAGGGCAATTTAATTTAAGTTTAGATGGTGTTTTATATTCAGATGTTCAGTGTTGCAACATTTGTGTGGCCAATCTATGCAGGACTGTTCAGTAATTTCACAATTATAAGCCGCACCTGATTATAAGCTGCACGTTACAATACAGAGTGTGATAAAAGCTATCTATTCTATCACCATCTGTTGAGGGTGGGGGCAGTGATCCTTATCTCAACGGCAGATATTCTGCTAATGGGCCATCCATTGAAACCAGGCGGGGCATTGTTCTTTATCTTTTCACAACCCATCCTTCCTCCAGGGAGTCATTTTCTCCTAATGGCCCATTGAGTCCCACTGTGTGACTGATAAAATTACTGCATCCCATTGGAAGTTGCTCCAGCCAGGGGGGAGAGCCCAACATTTCTTACCAAAATAAAAACAGAGGTTTTGGGACACTAAGGGAGCCCCTTTCTCCACTGGACTCCAGAGGAAAACCGGATTTCTCCACATCACCACTGGACCTTTAGAGGGAAACTGCACCTTCTACAGGAGCACTGCTCCAACTGAATCACATCTGTCACTGCAGGAGGATGCAGCCACCATTTAATGGGACTGCTACCAACACCCTGCCTGACGGGGTGTCAGGTTGTACTCTGACTTTGTCAGGGTTTGGAGTTTGTTTCTTTGTAGTACTGTATTTCTATTTTAATTTCCCTAGAAAAGAACTGTTATTTCTTATTCCCATATCTTTGCCTGAAAGCCCCTTGATTTCAAAATTATAATAATTTGGAGGGAGGGGGCTTACATTCTCCATTTCAAAGAGAAGTTCCTGCCTTTCTCAGCAGACACCTGTCCTCCAAACTAAAACAGCAACTTTTTGTTCTTTGTCCATATATAAGCCGCACCTGATTATAAGCCACACTCCGGGTTCAGACCAAAATTTTAGTCAAAATGGTGTGGCTTATAATTGTGAAATTACTGTAGTTTAGTACTTAAAGTAAACCCATACTGAGGGTAGGCACTTTAACAAGCAAAATAGTTAAAAATCAAGTAAATATGTAGGAAAAATAATATAATAGATAGAAGTTATTTGGCCAGCTGAAGCAGATTGATTAGAGAGATCTCATACACATGCAAGAAATACAGTTACGTGTATAAATATTTGGAGGACTGGTGACACAGATAAATAGTTAATAACTTTTTTTCTGATGAGTTTTATAAGATTGGTTGCAACACACTGTTGAAATCTTCCACCCTGGGCAAAACTACCTACCATATTAAAGGCTTTGAGCAAAACATCTTCACGCGCTGAGCTTTGTGGAACAAGGATGGCTGTGCATATCTACAGGTTGTCTGTAACTCACAGTGCCTGAATTTAACCATGGAGCAGGCTGTTTGAGACTGTGCATGGGTTTTGTGGTCTGTCCCTCCTGCTCAGGAAGGGTGGAGCACTGTGGTAGTCACGGTAGGGAAAAGGGAAGTAATTTCAGCCACTACTCAGCACCCTACCACTTCCCTGGAGAACAATCAACTCCAATATATTTTATGTTTCCCAAACGATTTAATAAAGACACAGAGATATTTTTCGTTTTCTCCTTGCTGATAGACTTTGCTGCTTTCTGGAAACAGCTATGTTTATTTGGAGTAAAAAGTCTTTAAAAGACAGGTATTTAGTGTTAGGAAGTTCAGCCTGGGGAATGATTTTACTGCAGATTTAAATATTTCTAATAACTTTCATCATTCTTATTCGACCGTGCAATAGCATGTATGGATTAGGCAACTAACATTTCAATGTTTCTCTCTCACTGTTCAAGGGAAGTCTGTACATTTCAGGGCTACATACTAGGTGTCTGGTGGAAGTGTCTTGTTCCTCTTTCACCATGGTGTAAGGCAATGCTGGACAGAGAAAAGCTGCTCTGTACTTTGGGATAATAATTTATGACCACAAGCTGACATATTCACCCTTCACCCATTCAGACAAGTCTACTTCTGCTAGACCTATGGAAGGCTTCTACTGACATTTCCCCCTTTTTGAGTTCTGAAGTGCCTCACCATTAGTTCCTATTAGCATTATTTTTTAAATTTCACTTTCTGCATTGATGGAACTGCCCTTGTGGGCAGCATTGGAGGTGGCTGTGCTTTCACCCAACACCACGTCATTGGGGGCACTTGGAGGTTTAACCAAACCCTCTTTGGTCTGGGAGGTGCCAGCATGTGTCCAGAGCAAGGATACGTGTATTAAAAATGCAACAAAACACACGCTTACCTGCTCCTGGGGGCTCAGCAGGGGAGAGGTAGAGGGAAGAGGAGAGGAAAGGATGTATACACATTCCTGGAGGAAATTTGTAGTGTACGAGTGCAGTGTTTATTTCTCTAATTACTTCTTGTTTCTTCGTGGTGTTTGACTGCGTCTCTTGTCCTTCTGCCTCCAGAGTTTCAGTGCCACGTCTGAAAATCAGACAGAGTGGTCACACCTAACAGCTCCCACCAACACATCAGCAGGGGTTGAGTGACCACTGGCATTTTTTGTTTGCAGATTTCACTCAATCTTTAATTCAAATTGAAAGGAAGAAGTTACAAACAGGATTATGTTTTTAAGACAAGTAAGTCTGCACACGCTACACCGCAAAAGAAATAGTCTTCTTCTTCCACTGGAAAATTATTGATCAAAGTTATTCCAATCTGCATTTATTTTAAGTAGATAAAATGGCAAATGTACATGGTAATGAAATATAGTATTTCATGATGTATATTGTGAAATAGAAGAGAATGAGATTATTTCTTTAAGTCTATCAATTATTAAATTATCATTAAAATTTATGTATATGAATAATTCTATGAGACTTTCTGATTAGATTACCTTGATATGACAGAACACATTGTGATTATTCTTTGATGCTTTGCAATAAGGATTCAAATTCTAAGTAGATTTCAGGAGGACTTTCTTTTGAAACAGCAGCAAGAGGTAATGGGTGGACAATACTTAATGAAGTAGAACAGGAAACAGGAGCGACTTTTAAATTTACTCAATTGGTTTCCTGTGTAAAAGATGATAAAGTTACCACCACACAGATTTTTTTGGGGGACATTTCATTTGGTTTATTAGATATACAACATTCAGGGCATTTAATACAAACTGTTTCACTACTATTTGCAATACTGGAAGACCAAAGCAGAGTGCTGTCATGGACTTTGAGATCAGGAGATCAGCAGAGAGAGGATTTGTACCTTATTGTAAGTGCTGAGCACCAGGAAGGCTACATTCTCTGTCATATAAAGGAGAATTTAGCAGGTTTTCATCTCTCTTTTTGCAAAGATGGCAGCAATCTCTAGTCCTGGGATGGACTCTTCCCTTCTTCAGTGAGATGTTGGAGCACCACACTGAGACAGTGCTGGGCTGTGAGCAGCCTGGAGCAGAGGTGACTGGTGTCTGCAGGGCTAAACAAGGGATTTGGGTGCCTGAAGCCTGAGTGAAGAAGCAGATTTAGGAAATGGGAAGCAGCAGAGAGGAGTAGGTTGCATGTGGTCTAAAGGACAAAGGAAGCAGGATTTTTGCAGATCCCTGGCACTGAGAATTAACTAATTAACTAAGAAACTAGTGATTTCTAGAGAAATGTTCATGTAATTGAGAGGTGTCCAAGAAATGCAAATTGAAGAGTTTGAAGGTGGGCAAGTGCAGAGTTCAGTTGTGTTATCAGCAAGGTGTTCCCAAAGCTGATGAGCAAAGCACTTCCTTTGCCCATTTATGACAAGTGAAGAAAGGAGCAGGGCTGCATTGAAATATGTGTGGTAGGAGCCCCATTCCTGTGAAGAGGCTCCATTGAGGGCCTTACAAAGGCTATGAGTCAACTGCAAAGAAAGGAGGCATTTCACAGAAACTGAAGTGTGACCCTTTGTTTTGCCTGACCCCAAGGCCCTCAGTGACACAAAAGGGGACCCCAGCACTGATTCTGCAGCAACAAATGCCTGTTGTGAGTGAGTGTATTTGAGGAGCAGTGACAAAAACGAATGACCCGACGTTCTTGTTTCCAGCCCTTGTTTCCCAAGGGACTGTCAAGGAGGGAGTCCCCAGTACAGCCTGACTGAGGTGGGGAAATTAAGGTGTAGGAAAGCTCTTCCTAGTGGGTGTATTTCTCTTGAAAACCTCTCCAGAAATGCATGATCTGATCATCCACATGTACTATTAGGACACCTGGATAATGAGGTTTTTGGACTTTGCTCTGCAAAGTCTACAGAAGGTAATACGTCTTTTATTCAGCTGTTATGTGAAGTGGGGTTTTTCTAATTCATGACTGGCAAGAGATTAGTGTTTTAGTAGCCCTGCCTTTGCTTTAACCTTCCATTAGTCCATGACTACTTTCTTTCACAATCAAAGTAGACATGAAAGAGATGTTTTGCTCTGCTCTTTTCATTATTCCAGAGAGCTGTAAGTCCCTGTTAAAGTTCATGATGGAATTAGGGTGCAGAATGATGGATTTAAAGGTATCATAAAACTCTTCCTGGTAAGTAGTAGTCTCAAAATATATTCCAGTTGTGAGAGAGGCTGCTGGAGGCATCCCAAGCAGCTATGCATTGGCTCTGCAGATCCTTTGAGCTGAGGAAATTCATTTGCATATGGATGCCATGCTAAGGAGGCCAGCCCGGATTTCGGATTTCGTTACTGCTAATGATGTGTGTGGGAGAAGTGATTTAGTTTACAGCCAGTGCCAGGCATGGCACAATGAGGAAGTACTTAATTCATACAAAGCCCTTTCTTGCTTCTAATACTTAAAAATCAGGGGGCTTCAAGCAGCTCCAGTGTTACAGACCTGGTGTCTTCATGACCATGAAGAGAGCTGTGATTGAGGCAAGGGAAGGAGGGAGAAGGAAACATCAGGATGTAGTACTGATGTTATGGAGGAAAGGATAGTAGGAGAAATGAAAGGGAATGAAAAGCAGAAGAGAAGAAAGACCAATGGAGGATGAAGAAAAACAGCAGGGAGAGTTGGCTGTGCAGGAATTGTGGCTGCCAAGGCTGGATGTTTGGACTTTGGAGGTGACAGAATTTTCAGTGTCTGCTATAGTTTTCACAACTCAAAATGCAGGCCTGCGGTAAGATCTTCAGAGACAAGTTTCTGAGAACTGGAAAGGAGAAAAGGGACCCCAGGATACCACTGGAGCTGGAGGAGTAGGAGTTGCACTGCCTGAAGGCACCTTCCTACTCCACTGGAGCCACCTCTGCTTTTCTTTTCCAACAGACAAGGGGAATAGGAGAGGGGCAGAGGGCAGATTCTTGGCATCTGCTTCAGGGGTCGAAGGGGCTACTATGCTCAGGCAACGTCAGGAAGAGCTGTTTGAACTGGGATCAGTGTCTTGGGTGGTCTCTCAGCTGTGAGTGATAAATTCACCAAGCAAAGACAGGATCCAGAAAGAAGGAATGGGTGAGTGAGGGGAGTAAGTCAGAGGGATTAAGGCACACTGTACCAGCATTCTGAAAGTTGACTAGAGCACGCACTGATCTCAGGGCACGTGTTGGGACAGAATTTGAAAGGTAGAGAAGGCTTGGAGGAGGAACCCAGTTCTGGGGTTGATGGGTCCTAACCCCTCTGGTATTTTATACTCTCCTTCTATCATGGCACAGGGTAGCAGGGAAGAAGGGCTGTGAGCTGCTATGCATTGCTTGGGCAAGGAATATCACCATCCATCTGCAGCCCACAATATGAAAACCTGAACAAAGGTCTTTCAAGAGGAATTACTCCTGCCTTATTCATGGCACAGCAGCTGGTTGTAATGAATTTTAACTGTTTGGCTGCAATCATCCACAATGCATGCAATCAAAAGGGTTATGGCCCTGTTCACTCCTGCAGCAGCCTGGAAATGCTATCTCTGAAAATACAGGATGGCTTGGGGAACCTTGATTTAAGTATTGTTCTGCAATTTTCTGAAGAGGGAAATCAGCTGGTCAGTTGGACAGTGGGATGTGAACACCACTTCAGTAATCCATGAATGGGGAATGCAGTTTGGAGAGTTCCCAAACTGATTTCTGCTTCATCAGAGTTGAACTCAAAGGGTATGAACAGGGACATTTAGCTGGGGTTACTGGAAATTAAATATTGTTTACATGATATTGCAATTGAATTCAGAACAGCTGTAAGATGTCTTTAAAGAACAAACCCCAGCTTTAGCATTAGTGTGTCCCTGAGAAAATACAGATTTGCTGAACTGATGGCATTTGCATGTGGTTTCAGACCAACTGTATGCTCTTGAATGTTTTAGTATGTGCACGTCACTTGAAGATCTTAATACCCAGATGTCTGAGAACAGCACACAGACTTCACCAACCAGAAGAAATGAGAAAGATGATTTATCATAAAAGAAGAAGCAGGAATCAGCTAAATTTAGAGAGGATCTGAAGAGCAAAGGTGAGACAAAATAAAGTGTAATTATTTCCTAGACCAAGGGGGAAAAAAAAGGAGCAAAACAGATTATGCCAATGCATTATTTTTATTGGGCCTCTATTGGCAGACTGAATTGTGTTGGGGATGGCTCATTTCTCCTCAGCAACAACAGGAGGTTTTAAATAATGCTTCATATTTCCCAGGTTTAGCAGATGAAGAAAAGTAATTACTTGGGAGACAAATAGAGCAGATTTGCAAACAGAGGAGAATGTTTTATGGCCAGACTTGCAAAGATTTGGCTCCTGCAGATGCCAGAAGAATCTGCATCTGCTTTAATCAATGTGGATTGGTCCTTGTTGATTACTTCTTTGAGATCCTCATGGTTCTTAAGGCAGTATTTTTATATTATTCAGGACAATGTGACTGTACAGCTTCACAGAAAGGGCAACTTACCTGCAAATTCAAAGTGCACTGCTTTTGAACTGTAAGAACTTCTGGTTCAGAGAAATCTGAGTTTTGTGTTTTGTTTTTGAAATGTCATTGCTCTTCCATGTCTGTATTTACGACCCACTGTCCTCGAAATGTCGTATGGCTGGGCTTGCAAACACTTGGCTTCTACAGAGAGCAGAAGAGTCTCTATTTGCTTTGATCAAGAGAGTGAATATTTCTTTGAGAGATGCCAGTGGTTCTTGGGGTGGTAGTTATAGATCATCTACAGCTACATCAATGTTCAGCTTTTCTTCACACAGAGGGAAACTCACCAGCAGAGTAAAGCTGAATGTATGCTCAGTTTATTAGCAAATGACCAAGAGAAAAAACAAAAGAGCCTGGAAATGCAGTGCAGTGGTGGGTGTAGAGACCCTGTGGTGTCACCTTGACTGCTTTAGTTTTCATGAAGGTTGAACTGGGTTGGAGTGTGATGGGATCGGGTCTCCCTGTATGTTTGTAGTGACACTGCTGCAATGTATCTTCTTAGAGATAAGATCTTCTTTAAACACAAAAGGCAAGAAGAGAGGGGAGAGGGCAAGAAAGCACAGTATCTAGCATCTGTAACGTTTAATTATATGAGACAGGGATTTTCCAATATGCCTTGCAACACAAAGAACATTCAGCTATCAGCATCACAGTATATATTTTCTAAATCACAACACCCACACATTTCCTTAGCCAAGTAGAAGTTTTCCCTCCACGGCTGCATATCTAAAATTAGCCTGAAGGTCAAATCTGAATAGAAATACCCTTATCATTGAATGTGCTAGGAATGATTGGTGCAGTGGGCTCAATTTTCCCATCGAAAACCTTCATTTATTTTTTTTTCAACAGTTGCTTTTAC
The DNA here is from genome assembly GCF_009819885.2 of Catharus ustulatus. Lineage (NCBI taxonomy): Eukaryota > Metazoa > Chordata > Aves > Passeriformes > Turdidae > Catharus > Catharus ustulatus. The sequence continues at coordinate 39,724,482 of NC_046221.1, read as the reverse complement.
AGTCAAAGAGCTTGGAGAAAGGCAAAATGAGGCCTGCTGTATAAAATCAACATCAATATTCTGCTTTCACTGCAAGGCTATTTTTATTGCCAACTATTTTAAATGTAACAAGATGGATACAGTGAAGCCACAGTGTAAAAGATGCAGCAAGAGGCTTCTGAATAGCAAGGCTGAGCACAGACATGTGAAAGAAAGGCCTTGAAATCTGGAAGATGTTTGTATATGAAGAAAGACACAATGAAGAATTCTAAGTTAAGAAATACATTGTTGAGAAGAAGTGAGTAGTTCAGGTCTAAAAGTAGTTTTTTAACCTGCGGTTGTATTGTGTGAGGACTAAGCAACCCATACTGCATAAATGCAAAAGTACCGTCCTGCAAGAAGTGCATTTATCAGCCACAGTGTTTTATTGAGTGCTTTAATAATACAAGTGTACATCAACTGATCCACAGTCAAAAGTGGCAGGTCCCTAAGAAATTTACAAGCACTTTTTTTGTTTGTTTTTTAAGTAAATCAAAATACATAGTAATTTGTTCAATGCAATAGCCTTTTGTGTGGGAAACAGAAGGCTAGTGATAAACACAGTCTTAGTAATGCACAGTGATTCTTGATTTTAAGCTTTTATACAAAACTTGTTCCCAGTAGCATGCACCCACCATTAAAGACTTCAGTACAAAAAAATAACCCTAAACACTACATTTAAGTAGAAATGAGATATAATTCTGAATTTGTTTGTTTTCCCCAAAACCACATGAAAGAAAAAAAAAAAACCAAAACAACCCCACACATTAATACAAAGCCTTCTGATAAAGCTCTATACTATTACAGATCCAACATTCTTTGCACTGATAACCAAAATTCCCTGTCTACATTTGAGGGAAACAACTTTCAAGTTAACAGAACAAAAAAAAAAACAAAACCAAAACCAAAACCAAAAAAACCTAGAACAAATAAAAATAAAAATAAACCAAAATGAAACAAAAAAGGAAGTAAGGACAACCTTTTGTCACAAAATGGTTCAAAATTTAATAAAAAATAAGAATGAAGGGAAGGGCTATTGATGCACTTAGTGAATGTGCTTGCACAGGTCCAGCAAATCCTAGAGGAGGTTCCTATGTGGCATATCGCTTGGTCCACTGTCTGGCCATTCTGTCGTGCTCTGCTCTGTTAGTCATGTACTGAGTGGCAATGCTTCCAACCAGGGGGTCAGCTGAAAAGGAAACACAGACCATGAAACGCGCGTCAGGAGGATGAAAACGCTGATTTTAGATCCACATTAGTTCACTTCTCTTAGGTCTAACTGCAAGAACAAGGTGCCTACATACACCAGCTTTGTTTTCAAAGCATGCAAGGAAGGAGATGAGGGGGAGATGGATGGCAATTACCTATATATGTCTCATAAACATACTGAAACAATTTTCTGAAGTTCTACCTCACAAAAAAATGTTCTGATAATTTTATTTTGAGCTAAAACTCACCTTCAGGTGATGTAATTTATTTGTGATATTAAACTCCCACAACTATTCATATTCTCAACTAAGAAGAGGACGAGCTCTAATTCTATTATCAGGTTGAATGTTGTTTTGTTTTTTTAAAAAATACTTTTAGTTGCAAAGCATAAAGAAATGTAAGGAATTAGGGCAGCAAGTACTATTTTTAAAGCAACAGAAATGAATTCCAAATTTTGGACTTGTTATATAATTTATGGGATCTTTCTGAGCATTCCTATAGCCAGAACACTTCATGATACAGTCTGGATCTACAAATTGCTTCACAAATAATTAATAAAAACCAATCAATCCCCTAAAAAAAAATATCCAAGACAGGACATTCCCATAAGTGACTATATTTCATCAACATTTTTGTTTTTCAGACAACATCTTTCACTCCTCAATTTAAGCAGAAAAAATTTATAGTTTCCCCCTTTATTTGAGGGGAACCCACACTCTTGACAATGCTTCTGCAACAGCAAATATTCTGAGACTGTACAGAGCAAGTCCAGAGGCACTGAAACCCCACTTTTCCCTGACTTAGGACAGGTGAATAAGACATCTTGTGAAAGGCAGGTAATAACCAGCTTTGCTGCTGTCTGAAGATGGTGCCATTGAACAATATGAACATCGGCTCCCTCGGTGCAGGTGTAATCTGAGTGTGCTGCTTGCACTGCTAGCCACCGAAATTCCTGGGACAAGATGTCAGGCCTTCTGTCCAGCAGAGTAAATCTGGGCTTTTTTGTTTGGTTGTTGATGATAAGAGTTTATGATAGTGGAAATGTTGCTTAGTCAAAAATTGATTGGCTGACTGCCAATCTTACCGAAAATTAGTGAGTAATATCTAATGAAAAAAAATATTTTGCTTTCTATGCATAACCTGCACTTTCAGGAAGAGCCTGTGATTTGAATGTTAGTAAAAAGAGTTATCACTGTGACTGCAGTGTACTAAGTCCCTGTACTCTCAGTCCTGCAAACACCTACTACATGTGCTTTACCTTTAATATCTTAATATATTCAGAGGAGGTCACTGAGGCCTGGACTTGATTATTTTTACATGCGTGTGTGTAAAAGAAGCACATCTGGTCTAAGACAGAGTTTGAAAGTTGGAGACTAGAGAGTATATCACCTTTAACTCCACAGGCAGGGAGAAAAATGGTGTAGGGGATTATCTGAGGGATTTTGTCCTGTGCAAATAGGAGGCCAACAGTCTACAGGCACTCAAGTAGCAAGAAATTATTTGTGGCAGGAATGAGGTTTGAGAAGCACTGCAGGGTAAATGGGGAACCTGAGCAATAGGAAAGGGCAACATTTCTCTCTGCAAAAGATTTCCCAAACCAGCAAGAGGGAAACCTTGTCCTAGTGTAATGGTAGCTTGGGGGTGAGCGTGAGAGCACTGCTGCAAATTCCCACATCCTCCTTAGAAACAATTCCACGGACTCGTGGAGAAATGGAGACTAAGGGTTGAACTTGAAAGGAATCTTTGAAGCAAAATTTGAAGCATGTCCTGGTTTTTGTGCTTGTAGGGGAAGGTGGGATTTGGTCTCGGAGGCATATGGCTGGGAAGAGTTGCAGGAATATCACAGCATTGCCATCTGGAATGCAGCAAGTTCTTATTGAGGGTTAGTGTGCATTTCAAGTGATGCCTCTGAGATCTTTATAAAACCTTGTATGAATCAGTGAGCAGTGATGTGCTGTAGTAAAGGTATATCTAGCTCAAATCTGGAAGGGTTTTATTTATGTGCAGGATGAATGTTTCTGCGAAAGCATGTCTTTCACATTGAGAGCAGTAAATTTATTTCCTTGATATACTGCAAGGATACTGAGGACCACATCATCATCCCCAAACCTAGATGATAATTAGAATGTTTGGTTTCCTAGTGTGGGGTTTCATCCAGATCTCCAGGAGCAGGAAAGTACCTCAACAACACAGATCTTTACAGGCTTTGGAAGGGACAGGCTCCTCCCTCCAGCTCCTCCCAGCATGGGAGGGTATCTCCTTTGCTCTGGGGTGAGACAATCAGTGAGAGGCTTCTTGGAAAGGTGTGGCGCTCTGTTCAAGTCCAGTAATGTAAAGAACTGGGCTGTTTATTTATCCTTGTTGTATGTTCAAGCTTTTATCTCTGCAATGTTTTGTTTGGCAGTTGAAAGAGTGGAGGTGATGGCTTGTAAGATGTCTGAGGTTTAGAAAACTTTTGTTGTAGGTGTGTAAATTCCTGCTGAGTGACCTGACAATCAACTATCAATCATCTCAGGTGCTTCCCCCAAGCCAGTGCCTCTCTCCATTGGTGTCTGCCTGCATGAAGCAGGACTGTGGAAGCCAAGAGAGAGGTCCTTGCTTGCTGTAGCATGAGCAGGACCAGCTGCACCCACAGCCAGCTGCCAAGCAAATGCTGCTAAAAGGTACTTTCAGTAATTACAGCAATGACACTGATTTTTTTTTTCAGTTTGGCTGTATGTTTTATTGGTTATAACAATATTCAATAAAAAAACAAACCCACAGTTTGGAAAAGCCACTCGCTCATTTGAGAGCAAGGAATTTATTTCAAGGAATAGAAAAATAGTTAGTTTCTAATAGTAGAAAAATAACAGTGAGGCTCAGCTATTTCACATCTCTGTAAGAGTGTCTGGAGGTGTGTCACACGTAGATAATTAAGGGGACTTTAAAAAGGACACTTCAAGAGGTGTTTGAAGAACTGGCTTATTTCAGCAGGTGTTGTGAAGCCACAAAGCCTTCAGGAGACACAACTGCTTTGCTTGGGAAGCCAGGACAGCTGGTGAGGAGGGAGATTTAAACTTCAGACCAGAGCCACCCAACCAGGGGCACACTGGCCAGTTTGAAGCAGCGCACTGCATTTGTGCCACAGGATGTAAGGACAGTGTGTGAGCTCCAGAAATGCCATTGGTCTCTCCCTCCAGCCCCAGTAGGTCCAAGAGACACATCTCTCAACACTTCATGAGTCACAAGTCACCACGGCTACGTAATTCACCGCGACAGGAATTAACACGTAATGCAGAGATTACAAGATAAATCGAAACATCTTAATTAAAACAATTAAAAGATTTTACTCCCAAAATGCACAATCCTTTGTTACGGTGCCCAAGTCCTACAAAATATCAAGTATGAGGAAGAAATCCTACAAAATATCAAGTATGAGGAAGAAACAATGGTCTCCATTTACCCCCCTAAGCTATGTAGCACATGGCTGAGAACCACCTGGTGCTCAGCTGGGCTGCATTGTTTAAGGGTTATTGTGAAATATCCATTAGTAAGGCCAAATATGTATTTATAAAACAACCCCTGCATAAACTATCTAATTAAGAGAGGAAAACTGGATCTCAAAATTCATAGCAACATTTTTCTTTTGTTCCATTTCTCACTTCCTGATTTTCCATTTGTATATATCTGTGGTTTTACTCTTGATGCTAGAAATTTGTTTCTGTAACTAGTAAACTGCTCTAGTTTTTACTATTTTTTTTTCTTAAAGAAGTAACGTGATTCATCAATGAATCAGGGTTAATTTCAGAATTTGACTCTAAACAGGACTGTGTCAAAATGACAACAATTACCAGGCAATAGGAGTATAAATCTATGCCAGGAATGTGTTACTGAAACAATCTAGTGAAAGAAATTAAAACAAACCCACAATAAATTAATTAAAAATATATCTATGCAACCGCCAGGAGAAATGTACAGTAATTTCACGATTATGAGCTGCACTGAATATAAGCCGCACTTCCGGGTGCCAGCAACTTTTCATTCTTTGTCCATACATAAGCCGCACCTGATTATAAGCTGCACGTTACCATACAGAATGTGATAAAAGGGATCTATTCTATCACCATCTGTTGAGGGTGGGGGCAGTGATCCTTATCTCCGCAGGAGATATTCTGCTGATGGCCCATCCATTGAAACCAGGCAGGGCATTGTTCTTTATCTTTTCACAACCCATCCTTCCTCCAGCGAGTCATTTTCTCCTAATGGCCCATTGAGTCCCACTGTGGGACTGATAAAATTACTGCATCCCATTGGGAGTTACTCCAGCCAGGGGGAAGAGCCCAACATTTCTTACCAAGATAAAAACAGAGGTTTTGGGACACTAAGGGAGCCCCTTTCTCCACTGGACTCCAGAGGAAAACTGGATTTCTCCACATCACCACTGGACCTCTGGAGGGAAACTGCACCTTCTACAGGAGCACTGCTCCAACTGAATCACATCTGTCACTGCCAGAGGACTGCAGCCACCATTTAATGGGACTGCTACCAACACCCTGCCTGACGGGGTGTCAGACTGTACTCTGACTGTGTCAGGGTTTGGAGTTTGTTTCTTTGTAGTACTGTATTTCTATTTTAATTTCCCTAGAAAAGAACTGTTATTCCTAATTCCCATATCTTTGCCTGAAAGCCCCTTGATTTCAAAATTATAATAATTCAGAGAGAGGGTGTTTACATTCTCCATTTCAAAGAGAAGCTCCTGCCTTTCTCAGCAGACACCTGTCCTCCAAACTAAAACAGCAACTTTTTGTTCTTTGTCCATATATAAGCCGCACCTGATTATAAGCTGCACTTTGGGTTCGGACCAAAATTTTAGTCAAAATGGTGTGGCTTATAATCGTGAAATTACTATTGGATCAGTAGATGTGTGGTGGGTGGCTTGAGAGGTAGGATGGCACCCTCTGTGCACAGCTCCTTCCCTGTCCTGTGGGCAGGAATGGACTCTGAACTTCTGAAAACCCATTCTAGGATGCCTCCATAACCTTTAATTTGCATAAAGGAGCTTTTTTATCCTGTACTCTGATTAACTCCATGCAAAATATTAACACACCAGGAATTACAGGATCAAATTTCACGTCAGACAGTGCATGAGTAACAAAAATATATCAAAAAAACCACCATATTATACAGGCAAGGACAGAAACTATAGTTCAGCAACGTATTTTACAAGGAAAATGTCAATCTGAAGAACTGGACTATGAAAAAAATCTTCTGGATGATTTACAGGAAGGCTGCAGCCGCTAAAACCCTCCTCACCTCATCATATGTAATCCTCATGTTATATCAGAATTCATGGAATTGCTCTGTATTTGTGTGGTTTTGAAAGCTGGGTGAGCTGGAGCTTGTCCCTAGCTTAAAAAGGTTGGATGCACTGCTCTGCAATACCTTGTCATCTTCTTTTGCAGCCACTTAATATGACTGTATAAGGAAGAACATTTGTGTCTCACGTCTATTGTAAGGCTAATCAAATTTACAGTTCAATTCCAGGGAGTTAATGCTATTGGGGATTTGGATGAGCTGAGGTTTGGTCATTACCAAATTTCAGCTGTGTTTAATGCTAGTTAAACTGCTTTATCATTCAGAAGACAGACTATAATTCTTCTTTAAAAACCACTTTCCGCCCAAATAAATGAAAATATATCGCTACACTGTATTTTTCTCGGCTTGTATTTTTACAGCTATTTCTATGTCAGCAAATAGCAATTTCAGAACAGAATTCATCTCCTGGGCTTTGCAATGCTCTTTTAAAAATACAACAAACATACTCTAGTGAAATAAAAAACAGAGATGGTGTGTTTAACAGCTTGATTTCAATGTGCCTTCCCCATCAACCACACAATATGCAATGAAATTCCAATCGGTAATGCCAACATGGTAAAAGAGATACACATTTAGACTTAAAACGTGCATTACGGTTGTTTGTATGCATTTATATATTTTTCATGAGCATTTATAAAGTAGAATTTTATTTCCATTGCAGTATTTTGCAGTTTTAATAGAGAACAGCTGATGGAGCCAGTTATTACACCACCACAAGTGGGTTCTCAGAAAGATTTCTGGAGTACCTTAAAACCTAAAAAAACCACAGCCCTATAAAAATCTCACAGCTTCTTCAGCCAAATATTTAGAATGTACTTTTTTTTCTTGGTCGAGGTTTAGATTCATCTCTGTATCAGGTTGTAAAGAGTTGGGCTCCAGCCGAAGAGCAGAGTTAAAGTGGAAGAATTTCCAAAGGTTAGATGTAATTTGAAAGGTCTTATTCCTTTTCCTGGACTAAACAACTCCGTGCTCATATAGCTGTGAGAGCACCCCACTGAGAGGCTCTACAGAACTACCTATATTGAAACAGCAGTCAGCAAAATTAAATGTTTCCTCTTCTTTGGACAGGATGTGTGACATGAAACAAATAATTAATTTTCTAGTCATTTTAACTTCAGTTGCACATTTAGAAGAGATTTTGGTTTAGGGAATACTACTTTTTTGTTTGTTTCTCTTAGTACAGCCTCCCTTACAAGATATTATGCTGTATTTGCTTTTCAATTAAAAAAATGTGGAGTGCTCAAGCATTTTTTTAAGGAAAAGTCAATGTGCTCTGTATGTCATCTACAGCATACCTGCATTGGAGTCATCTTTATACAGCAGTACAGGCAGGATTGGCTGCCCCAACACCAAACCTCCCCAGAATAAAAATTCATATTTTTAGTAACTACATTTTGTTTGGTGCTTTCACTGCAAATAGCAGTGCAGGACAGAATATATTCCCATATTGGCTTGCAGCAAAAGCCAAGGTTTCTGAATCCAATTTTTGTTGGTTTTAATATTGTACCAACCTTTAAGATCCAAAAGGCAAACTAAAAAAACCCAAACAACTTAGGACCAGGGCAAGAGTAGAAACTAACACTCCACCGAAACACCAGTTTTCTTAAAAACAAATGCTGACAGTTTGATTCATACCAAAACCACCCTTAATTTTAAAACTATTTAATACATTGTTATACTTTCTTATGTTGTTTTCAGTGGTATCTGGGTTAGTGTTTGAAGAAGACCAGTCAGTGAAAACTGCAAAGGCAGTGTGAGACATGCTATACTAAATATGTCAGAGAACAATTTAGGACTCCAAGAGGAAGGGATTAAGAGAAGATGAATTGTTTGTGAGTAATTTTATTTATTGTGTCACTTTGCCTCGGGAAGTTTTCATAGTTAGCCACATATCACCTGTTTCAAACTCAGTGAACTCCTAGAAGACCATGTCAGGGATGCTGTGAGTCTTGATGTAGGAAATGCGGTATGTGAAATGCATCATAGCATCCTTCAGCGATCTTAGAGCAGCAGCGTTGCTCTCTTTTGCTATCATTAATAACAATGCACAGACTAAGTAATTCTTTGGAGGCAGAGACAGGTGAAGTGGCACACAGAATTACTCCACTAACCTTTCACCTTTGGAAAGAGTGCTCAAACCCAGGGCACAAGTGAGGAGGAGCGCGGCAGCACTAATCCCTGTTTGTGCGGCAATAAAACGAGCTCGCGGTCGGGAGCCTGATCAACACACGCGCACCAACGGGAACAACAGCATGAGTCAAGGCAGAACAAAGGGTGGGAGCAGCCCTCTGAATGGCTTTACACAGCCCACAAGCTGAACTACAATTTATTCCCGACTTTCACAAAATCACAATTTCAACTATCCGCACAGAATGTATTTAACCATCTGCGGGGCTCTTTAAAAGCGGTACAGAAGAATGATAAAGTGATCAATAAACTCTGTATTAAAAAAAGAGAACAAATAAAATTAGTTGTTTCAGTAAAGAAAAATGGTTGTCACTTGAGGAGAAAGGAGCAAATTCCAGAAAGATCAAATGACTACTAGGAAAAAAGTCAGTGAAGCTAATATCAGTTTTAGAAGTTACAGTTCACAGTAGAAACCATACGATATGACATATAATGAAGCCTGCTTCTCATTTCAGGAACTAGTTTTACAGATTTGTCTGGTCACTTCTCAACATTCAGTAGAAACATTCTAATACATACAGAAAGTCAAGTGGTCTTACAGTGGTGCTTAGCTTCCCTTCTGAGAAGCTGGACTAAGCTTTTCCATCATCCAGGCAAGGTATCTGGATACTTTCATAAATGTGGCTGTACAGATGCACGTCACAAAAAAGACTGCTATCCATGACTTGATTTGACTCTAAACTTTGAGCTGTGTAGAACTGCCAGAAATACAATTGACTCTTAAGTTTGCAATGATTGCAGTTACACAAATATTAAGGCGTATGTGCCTTGATTACAATGTCCAAACCTTTTTCTGTAGAAAAAAAATCTTACCTAGATTCAAAAATAAAAGAGTTCTGCAAATCTAGTTTAGGAAACTTCCATTTACTAAAACATCCATTTTGTAAGCATGGAGGGAGAAATTCATTCCTCTCTCTAGACTTACGTTTGATTGCTGTCAGGCTACCTACCACAGACCTGTGTGAAATATGAGGCTGCCTAAGAAAAAGATGTTTCAGAAATAAGGAGTATTATCTGGCCCAATTTTATTAACGCAGCTTTTAAAGGAAAGCGTTGGCAGTGATTCATCTCTGTATCTTGCCAAGGGAAATCATTCTTGTTTAAAGAGAAAGATTTTTTTTCAATATTCAGTTTTTAGCAGGATTTCTATAAACTTTACTGGCTGACTGGGAGTTAGCTGAGGTAATCATGGATCAGTGAGGCACAGTGTACTGATCTTGAAGAGTTGTCTTTAATTAAGGAAGAACATGCACCTATTAGAAGTGCCAGTATGCTGGAACAATTAAAATTCTGAAATAACACACTTCACTTTGATGCTTGGATGCGTCTCAATATTAAAAGCACAGATACATTAGCAATGTGTCTGTTCATAATAACGAACTCAATTGAGAAGCAGTCGCTGCTATTAGAAAAAGAATTAATAAAAAGGTGTTAGTAACTGTAGAACTTAATTTGAAAGACATTACATGGCATGTGGTTTGATAAAATTTGAAGAAGTTACAGCAATATGCATTTACCTTGTGGAAGATGGCTGTGAGTGGATAATAAGAAAATCACAGCCCTTGGATCTCAACATGTTGTCAAGCAACCAAAACGCTAAGACCCATAATTAAACTGGCTTTTATCCACAGGGTCATTACTGTATTTTCGGTAAAGCACCGTGGATGCAATTTTTTTTCTTGTGTCTGAAGATTCAGTAAGGGAAGGATAGCTATTCTGTAGGAATGCTCTGTGTGTTTGGCGTTTCTTCCATCTGAAGATAATGGAACCAGTTTTCCTCTGGATTTGTCTCTCCTTATTTCCCACTAATCACCTCCTCCAGGCAAAGGATTGACCTACGCTCTTACACATCCTGAGCAAACAGTTTAACCCCTAAGCAACTGTGGGTAAAGCTATTCTTTGTAACCATGCTCTGTGAGGAGTTAGACATCCCACATCACATGCACCAAAGGGAGCTTGCTCTGCAAGAAAACCAGGAGGTCCTACGGGATCCACCTACCATGTGGATTCCCAGAGGACAGGGAGGGGAAGAGGTGTTACTGCATGGTCTGGTCTTTTAGACACTGAGAAGCATTTAGACACTGAGAGAAAAAGGAGTCCTAAAGCCACCCTCACTCTTAGAAGAGTGTTTGAATGTGAGCAACTTAAACACACCCATTTTAGGTCAGATGCAGGAGTCATCTGAATCTTGCTCTTGAATCTATCCCTTTATACCTTTATTACAATTCATCCTTAGAAAACAGAAAAACCTACATATGCTATGAATGCTGCTTATTTTGGTTTAATCTGATTTTCCCCTTCTCGTCCTATTAAATCTCATTATTAATTTGTCAAATTTAAATCCAATCCTCATTACTAATTTGTCAAATTTAAATCCCAAACTGCTATTAAGAATCTCATAAAAATGTCAAAAGAATACAAGAGGCCTTTATTTACAAAAGGCGGGGTGACTGAAGAATTTTATCCCTTCTGAAGGTCTACTAAATAAAACTCTTTCATAGTCCAGGGCCTGAAATCCCTTGGCAAGCTGAATATCCATTGGAACAGGAATAGGAACTTAGGCATGCCTTGCATGAACACACCTCTTACTGTTACCCAGGAACACAAAAAACAGTCAGGCCACTCCATTCCCTATCTATACAGTCAGGTGAGGGTGAAAATAAACCCATTTTAGCAACCAACTGGACTCTCCACTTCTAGATTAACTTCAGAACATGCATATAATTATGCCTAATTATGAACAGGTTCTAGTAGGACTAGAAGGAAAAAACAGATCAAACAAAATAAGTAGCACTCATCATGTAGTCAAGTTTTACTCCTGGATTAGTTGCAATGAAGATACATGGCAATGGTAAAAAAATATTGAATTTGTGATATTTTACAGCAATAATTTCTTATTTAGTAACAGTTAAAATAACTTTATTTGGAAACCTTATCTTTCCTGCCTGAGGGGTCACATTGACTCTACTGGCATGCCTGACTAAATGCTAATCACTTTGCAAAATGATTTCAGGCACTGGCATGAAGAGTCCTAAGATTGAGCTGTAGGAAAAAAGCTATACAAGGTAGAGATGAAAAAGACACGGAAGGTCATTAAGGAATTCCTTTTGCTACTATAATATTATGTCTTACAGTAAGTTCTACTTTCATGGCGCTTTATACAGCCACTTTATCTAATCAATATTATAAAAACCCAAGCAATGAGGATTTCAGCCCCTGAGAATTTTCTGAAATCTAATTCATCTTAGAGTTGTAAATGCTCCACTCCATAGAAGGGCCTTTTTCTAAGCCTTGTAGAGATGGAAAATTCTAAAAACAATTTACTAATCAAAGCTCTATTTCTGCATCCCACATGAATATGAAATCTTACAGCACAGCCCATCCTTAAATTTGGGACAATTGCACCATATATTTTGGTATTTAAGTAGCTGTCTACAACTCCATCTAATGCACCTGAACTTAATTTGCTGTGAAAATAGGGATTCTGAAACACACACTGCATATAATTTGTTTTATTTGTTGCTTTTGATAGATCTGCAAAACTGTAAAAAACAAACAACCGTTTCCTCCCCCCCTGCTGAATAATGTAGAAAATTAGCCATGCAAAATACGAGAGACAAGTCTTGCAGTGGTGTAAATCATCTCTGAAGGTAAATCTGAATGACTCAGGAATACTAATTTCTGAAGCCTTATGCAAGAAAGTGAGAGACTAAATGATTTAATAGCTAACATATCCAGGATTATAAATTTTGCTTTTCAGGACTGACTCTACATTCTTACTGGGAATCTGTTAGCCAAATGTAGTAGGCTTCCCTTCAGGAGCCTAAAGAATGTGGAGCAGTGTGATTTCTATGGTGAAACAAAAAGAATTGTATTTTAGGAACAGGAAGAATCAGCCTTAAAAATAGTTGTGCTAATTAGGGTCCTGAGGGTGGTTCTTAGGCAGTTAGAAACATATGGCAAGAAATTTAAAAATCTGTCCTTGCCTTCCTGTTAAAAAAGGTACACAAGGAAAAAGAAAATCAACAAACACACAAAACAAACCCCCACTTAGAAAAATGGAACAAAGTCTAAATGAAAAATCTGGAGTATGAAAGCTCAGCAGGACTGATGCCAGTTTACTCCATCTGAGATTTAAGCTATTTTTACTGATGGGGAAAAGTGAATATTAGATTAAATTATTGTGAAATTAGAATGTGATGTCTAAATGTGTTGATTTTCTGGTTTTATGCATGCCTCCCTTAAATATATACAGTTATATTAGTGAGAAAAATATATTCAATTGAATGGGTTAAGCCTGCAAGTGATGTATCTACTTCATACAAAAAAAAAAAAAAAAAAAAAGATTACAATGTGATTAAAGATATGTCTGTATTGGCAGACAAAACCTGCATGAAACAAAGAAAATACATTTAATGACTGCAAAATAGTCACGTGCATTTTGAAAGGCAGGTTACGTTTTACATTCAAATTAAGCTAGAAATCTATATTTTATAAATGAGAAATAACTAAGAGCTTTATTAAAATACTTCACATTGTTAAACATTTAACATTGAGGACTTATTTTGGTCTTGGTTCGCACAAAGATTTATTATGTGTATGCACTCAATTACCTGTCTTCTCTCTGAGGTAATGGACATAGGAAACCTCCACTGATAGTATTTTAAATTACACATGTTTATTGGAAAGAAAATGAATTGTAACCTTTTGTATTTGTAGCATCCATCACTCGTGCATTTTCTCAAGTACTTTCAATTCTATGATGGTTGAAGCCTAAGCTTAAAGAAACTCTGCACAGAAACTTCCTAAGCAGAAATCAACAAACTTTTAAAAGCCAGGTACGCATATTTATCATATAGCTTTTATAAGTTTCATGTAAAAAAAACAAACCCAAAAGTCAGGTGTATATTTTTCCAGACTTTACTTCCATTTTGTGATAAGACTGTACTTTATATATTCTAGAAACCCTTTCTGAGGAATAATAACAATGAGGAACAGTTAAGTGTTGTGGTAAGACTCTTTTTTCTTATGAGTGCCAGTTACATCCCTTTACATTATTTCTTGTCACAGATGTACAAAGCCTCTTTAATGATTTGGATTTTAGTCAATCTCTGATTTAATCAGATGCCATTTAATAAACTGATGGTTGGGTATTATTATGTCTGAAGTTCAATTTTTATCACATCTCCTTAAGTAAAAACAAATTAGGAGCAGAAACATTATTGAAAAGGACAAGAAATCATTAACAGCATGGTCAAACCTTTTCCATTTAAGGAATGGTTGAAATCCAAGGCGATTTCTTTGCGCAGGAACAAAAACCACAAAACAAGATGTGACAGGTAATTCGGTAAAGAAGATTTAAAAAAAGAAAAAAAATGGTCTTGTTTAACTTTTCCATGGCAAGAAAGGAACACAAAAAAAACCCCTACAACATTTAGCAAAAGTTAAAAGGAAGGAGATGCTTCATACACCAAATTGTTAAGTGCACACAAAAAGTATAATGTAGGAATACTAGAGAGTGATTTAGGAAACTGAGAAAAGAATTAGAAAATTTGGTAGCCATGCACCACCTGAGCTATCATTTCAAAGCTGTACTGCTCATGCTTCAGCACATAATCTGATTGCTAGCTGTGGCTAGGAGGGAATTTCCTCTCCTGTATATTTCTGTGTGAGTAAAGTGCTTTGAGGGCTTTGTACACTTTTCTCTGAACCACTGAGGGATGAGCAGTTGAGGCAATGTACCTGAGTCAATGAGCAGCACTGGTCTTCTGCTAGAGAGTGACTGTACTCCTTCTAGTCATTATGCCTTGCAGAGCTCCAGATACATCAGAAAAAAAAAAAAAAAAAGAACAGGGTATGTGCGTGTGTGACTAGCATCTGGAGCTATAGCTAATGACTGCATCATGCCTTGGATACCACAAAATCCAGATTTTATTTTTAAAAAGTAATCTCTACCATTCGCTTTCTAAATTACATAAACCCACCAATTTTCTTATGTAAATATTTCCAGACACTTTTCAGAAAAAAAAAAATTAAACAGACTGTAGCCTTCTGAAACCTTAATGGGGGGTTTAAAACTAAGTATTTCTAAACAATCTTACTTCTATAGTTGTGTTAATCTTTTTAATGAAGTCTTGTGAGCTTTGAATAGCCTAAATCTAAACACACTAAAAGCCTCTTTGCTCACAAATAATGGTCTTCTACCCATAAGGTGTTGTCAAAGTGCAACTGAAAAGAGCAATGATTTAGGCCAACATCAATAGTAATCCTGATCCAAGCCTCCTCCCCCTGCACACATAATTAGGAGATATTCCAAGACATATTTTCCTGAGAACTATTAAAGAGATGACAGTTCACAAATGTTTTTCCTGCTGTTTTAATAATCCCCACAGTCATGAGTTCATGTTGAGGGGACTTAGTCAACTGATAAGAACAAATCTTGTAACAGTTTCATCAGCTTTTCATGGCAAAGGAAATGACTTCTATTTCAATGTGTATCTATATGCAATTTTCATAATGTGCTGCTGCATTTCTTGTATTTACATCTGTTTAATTTAATGTTTATAGATCACGTCCACAGAGTTTAAGACATATAGGTGTATGTTTCTGCAAATATTTAAAGACCAGATGTATAGCAAGTCTCTTCCTGGCAGTGCTGAGAGGTTCCTAGTGAGACTTCAGATGTTTAAATCCCATGGGAAGTACTGAAAACCCTGCCAGCTGTCAGCCAGCAGCTTTAGGTGCCTAAATGCCTTTAACATATTGGTACTCTATGTTCAGCTCAGAATATGAGAAACTGTAAGTGGTTCAAACTACAGAAATTAGTACTGTATACACACTACAGCACAACTATTACAGCACAGCATCTTTTAAAAGGAATGGAAAGAGAAAACACTGATGAAGTACCAAAAATTTGTAAATATCAACTCTAGATTCTATGATATGATCAGTGCAAATATGCAAATTTACCTATGTAGTAGGTTCTGCAGAACAGGGAGGGGAACTTAAGAGTATTTATAGATACACAAGTACTTTCTTGCAAAAAGAACTTTGTCGCAACTGATGGGATCACTTTGCTCATGTTTTTCCCAAGACAACCCCACCTCTGACAAAGTCATTTTGCACTCACGGAGAGCAGAACAAACCCCATTAGTTTTATGCTGCATTTTCCTTTCATGCTCCCTTAGGATAAGTTATTAGGATGGCCTTTATGCTGAACACCCATTTGCTCTGCTCCCAGCCCAGCAGCACCAAGGCACAAGAGCAACCACACACTGCACTCCAGTCTTTGCTGAGCCAGAGCCTCCTGAGTGAGCTCATTTCGTTCAGAGACAACTCACGTCAGAGATGCAAAAAGGAACAGAAAGGTTATGTTGCAACTCAGAACAAAACAAAAAACATTACTCCCTGAACTGATTCCTGGCTGCTTTAACTTTCATTTACTCCGTGTTACTTGTTGCCATGATTGAGTGACATGGCACAGAGTATTTTCCTGCTTCAGATACAAAGAAAGCATTTTCCATTGTGCTGAAACAGCCCACAAACCTGCCCACTTCCTGACACAGTACAGTATACAAACTCTGAAGAAAAGGGAAAAAACAGCTCCAAGCTAAACAATATAAATAATCTGAGACAACAGAGCAATTTCATTGTTTACACGACCCTCTGCTGCTTACAAAAAGGATACATGGGAAAATGAGATTGTTTTGTTGTATGTCTGATAGTACTGCATTGTGACATTGCACCTGGTAGCCTGTGGGTGCCAGGAAAGAATCAAAATAGCAGGGCTTAGCCAGTCTCATAAAATTGGACAAATTAATATTGTTTTACCAACTTAAAAGCATTTAGGTAATTTTCCAGAATATTCCTCACATTTGACAAATCTACTCAAATATGGATTATTAAAGAATGAGTATTTATCACTTTAATGAGTATTTATAACGAGTGCTTATACTTTTCCTGTCTTCTATACGTCTTGACAAAAATGTTCAAAAAGGAAGCAAAATTTCACTTGAAACCACAACAGCATGTACTTGGGCACAATAAAGCCTAGGAGTCCCTTTTGATAAACTGAACAAAGCTGATAAGATGTAAAATGAGAAAGAAAAAAAAATGAGATTGGATTCTGAAGCAGTTTCTGATAGTAGCAAAACGTGCAGATTATGATTTTAAGGAAAAAAAGTACAAGAACGAGGAAAATGAGAAGTGGCTCATCCCTTGAACTTGCTGTCATCCAGAGTTTCTAAATTCACTTCACAACGGGGGGTGAGGGGAAAAGAAGGAATGATAATTGGGAAGTCTAAAAAATTTCAGAAGAAACACCTGATGTGAACTGGCACTGACAGAGAGCAGCCTCTGCTATGGGGAAGCACCAGATGAGGAGGAACATGGTACATGATTCCTGCTAAATTGAGATATATGGAATAACGGAGAGAAACAAAGATACATCCAGGCTGCTGAGCGGTGAGGAGCACGAACATGTTCTTCATTACCTAGGGCTGGGTAGCTATTTTAAAGTTTGAACATGGAAGCCAAATAGCAGAGCTGTGACCACAAGTCAGCCAAATTCCCACTCAGAGCCAAATGTTCCAGCATGGAACAGATTTTATTATTACAGCTATGTTACATTTTCCTATATTAAGCTGCCTTGGATTTATTTTAAACTTTTTTTTTTTGGACAGGCTAGTGTTTTCAAGTACCACAGTAATTCTGAAAATAGATCTTTTTTATTGATACAGTGGACATCTATTAGTGTATTAAAATGCATGCTGGTATGGCTGGGGTTTTGCTGGCTGAAGAAGCAGAACTGTGTAACTTGATGCATTGACACACACTTGGTTTTTAAGTGGCTGTGGCAATTCTGGCTCTTGTTGCCAGAGATGATCAGCCCAAAGCAGTGTCAGGAGCATGGAGTGTGTCAGTGGGCATCAAAGTCTGGCAGCCTCAGTCCAACTCCTGGAGGGAGATGCATTTTCCTGAGAGGGTTTAGGTGAACCCACTCCTCTTTGTCTTCTCTGCAGAAGACAATTCCATGGGTACTGTATTGTATATTGGGTATTCCAGGTATTCCTGTCAATACCTTATGCATATTTGTAGAGGTGGTGGAATTGCTATGAACAAACATTTGGATGAAGCTTAGGTTTCCCAAATACCAATACAAATTCAAAATGTGCAGGTGCTCAAAACTTTCCAGACAGCAGATCTATCCATGTTGCACTTGGAGTTATGAGCCCTGGCTGGAGCAATTCCAACAGCTGGCTTTGGGATGGATGGCTGCTGAAGGCAAATCTGCCTTGGGACAGGGCAGTGGCACTGCAGCAGGACACTAACCTCCCTTCAAAAATGTATACTGCTGTCTGAAAGGGAAAACGGCTGAGAAATCACTAATTCAGTTCCCTCCCTTGCATGTTGTCTGACTTAGATCTCCCCACCTACTCGTGTTTTGCAGAGGTTCTGGAAACAGCAGCAATTCCAGCAGCTTTGTAGCAGGGCAAATACCGTTCAGGCTTTTAGGGCTTTTAAGATTATGTTGAAAAGTCACTCTCCAAAGTGCTGTTTTAGATCCCATTGAGGATCAAAGATATGCATTAAATTACACTATTGAATCCTTTTCTGCAAAAGATGACAGAACTGGGATTTTATACCCTCAGCAACAAGAGTACAGAACCTTGCACACCCTTAGGAAAATGATAAGGGAAAAAAAAAGGAAAAAGGAAAAAGAAAAAAAAAAAAAGAAAAAGAATAATGTAATAACTGAATCCCATTTCTAAATTTTCTTAAATACCAGTACCTTCCTGAAGGTGTATGTTAGGGTGTTAATATCTTTTGTCAGAAAGTTTTGTCAGACCTAAATCATGCCAAACCATGTGGATAACTTGCAATACAACAGAAAAAGAACAATATCCAAAATTGCCTGTTATACCAAGTCTGTGATAAAAACAAGAAGTTTCTTGGGAAGATAAAGGCAAAATGTAAGGATGACTCATATGAATAAAGCTTAAAAGCATGTCTTGTGTCCCTTAGTGAGATACGTAAAGATCCCCATAACCTTTGGATCTTTGACTTTGCTTATCTGTGCTTAGATAAATGTAAGCCATTAAAATGCACAGCCACATTACTTCATGTGGGTTAACAAAGTATGAAACCCTCTAGTAAATTCATGATTCATGGCAGTACTTGTAAAAAACAGCACATCCACTTCTAACCACGGTATAATATATCTGAAAGCCACAATGTATTCTGCAGAGTTTTTAAACATAAATAGTCTACTTTTCAGATGTGCTGTGCAACTGCAACTGCTATAAAAATTGATGGGTCTCACATTGAAGTAATGTAGTGCTACTTGTCCAAAGTAATGCAGTGCTACTCATTTACTCTTATAAATACATTTATTGTGAGGACATGGATGCTTCAGCCTCAAACTAGGTTCACAGCAAACTTTACATGTAACACTAAACAAACTGCCTCACACTTTCTCGTGCATTTAAAAGGCAACCAGACCAGCATCTTCACACTGATAATATACTACTGAAGTATCTGAGAGTGGAGCAAGCAACTTGACTCTGCTGACCCCACTGAAGTGGGTACTGCAGGCAGTTTTTTGAGCATATCCTCTGCCAGAGGTTAATGCCCTTTCCAGCAAAACCTTTTCCTTTCTTTTTCTCTTCCCTTTTCTTATTTTCCTTTTTTTTCTCTTTCTTTTTCCTCTTTTCCTTTCTCCACCATTTCACTCAATTGGGTTAGAAAGCAGACAAACAGTGAAAATGACAGTGCTAAGACAGAAATAACCTTCAGTGGGGCTGCCAAGTGAGACAGGCACATCCAACAGGGAGCAGCAAATATTTCCACTCAGATGATGATGATGATGAGCAGGCTGGTCTGTCTAGCTGTGCCTCATGCCCCTATGAACTCCAAGAGTCAGGTGCACTCAGGAAGGATGAGCGCAGTGAGGATGAGCAGGGGAACTGAAAGCCTCTCTTACAGAACGAGGCTTACAGACACAGGTGTGGTAGTGTGCAGAAAATAAAGACAACAAGGGAAGAGGAGGCTTCTTCACTAGTACACCAGGAGAGAAAAACAGAGAAATCGTCACTTAAGGTATAGGACACGACTTGCTTAAAAACAATTGGGTATAAAATTCCTGTGAGTCAGTTCAGTTTGGGAATCAGGTAGAAGTTTCCAAAGAGCAAAGCAAGTGAGGTTCTGTAGAGCCCTTCAGCAGTTACTTTGGCTGCAGCTGCCATCCAAGTGTTCAGCTTGATGTTTTTTGGGAAAGCAATATTGTGGTTGTTCACATCTCACATCTCAGCCTGCCACTCCCATCCTCTGTGTGTACCCCCGGCACATCCCCATCGCAGGAGCTCGCAGAGGAGCATGGCTGCCACGCAGCAAAGGGGGCCAGGAGCAGCAGCAAAGCTTTGGTTCCAGAATGTCATCTGAGGAACAAGACACCACTGACTGTGGCACTTGCACAAGGGAAAAATGAACCACAGGATGACACCAGAAACAAAGAGGTGAGGGAGAGGTAGCCTCTGTTCTGATGTTCTAATCGAGGCTTAGCTGTGTGTTATTAGGCAGACAGAATTCCCTGTTAAGACTGTTCAGACACTGGGGATAATCAGGCCAGCCAAGTTCAGATTTTTGAATGTGAAGAAGGAGGCCATGCAAAGAAAAGTGTGGCAGTGTTACAGTTTATTTTCACTGAAGTATTTGCCAATGATATTTTTTCTGGGGCTCAAGAACCTTTATCAGGGCCAGGTTGGCAACGATCAACTGAGAAAAATAAACGTTCTAACCCCGATCATCATCATCAGCTTTGTAACTATAAAAAATAATTAATTTGCTTAGCACTTCAAACTCAGTAAAACACAAAATCTCAGGGGCCATCTGCACTTGAAAGCTCTTTGGATTAAGGTAATGTGGGAATTTACACTTCCCAGGCTCTGCTTGAACACTGAAAGTATAGTTGACTTTTAGTCCAAGAAAGACAGGTTTTTGTAACTTAATACATTTTCAAAGTGGATAGAGTTCATACACTTACACAGAGTTACTCTGCAATAATTTACTGCCCACACAGGCCAGCCCTAGCTGCTAAGACTGGAATCAAGTATTTTCATCATTCAAGCATAGAACCTATAAACATTCATTCACTCACTCACTCAGTTTAGTGCAGGTGAATGCATCTATCAGGTTTCGTGGGGTTGCTCATGCACATGCCAAAGTATTTACAGGACTGGAGCCCCGATTTTCCTGATGGACTGATTTCCCTGATAGAAAGGGACGTGTGCTGTGGCCTTGACTACCACCTTAAAATAAAATACTAATGCACTTCTGTATCCCACCACCTCTCCCATCCCTCTGACACATTTGGCACTCTGGCACTCCCAGATAATGCACACGTGCTCAGTCACACACAAACCCTATGACACCCCTTCCCCCATGGAAAAGTCAGCCAGCTGTTACAAAATTCAGACCTTTCATTAACACAGTTTACTGGCTGCTACTGCCAAGCAAAACAGAGACAATTAATAATAATCAGGACTGAAGGGTCTGAGACAGCTTATGAGTAAAGGATTGCATTAGTTGTTTAAAAAGGACAAACTTGCTCCTGCCTGGAGTGATAGGGAACAAAGGGCGGTGATGTATAACCAGGGAGGAAAGGGACTCTCTCCGTGGCTTTTGTAGATTACTGTGTGACTGGCAGGAGAGGCAGGAGCAAATACCTCTTTTCATTTGCTCAGCCTGCTGGAGAAGAATAGCAGCGCTTGCCAATGAAGCTGCAGCTGTGCTTCAGCGCCGTTTAATCACCGTGTATGACTGAGGGTTAATTAGCTGCCATTCTCACTCCTATTTGTTGCTCTAATGAAGATTTGCATAAGTGTAAGAGTAGGGGGTAACTGATACTCGATTCTTCGCTTCAGAGGCCAGGCTGGAAGACACGCCCATCCTGCGTGTTTATGTTTGTGGGAGATTCAATGTTGCCTTTCCATTTGACCTGATCTGCTTCTGGCTGATGAATGGTGAAAAAAGAGTTCAAAGTTGCTTATCAAATCGAGACCCCTGATGTGTTTCTGCCTTTAGAAAGGGGCAGACTAGTTACATGCAGAGAGGATTGACAGATTGGAAAATTACTCCCAGTTGACAGAGAGGAAAAAATATATATGCATGTTTCGGCACCTACTTAAGTATATATATATGTGATACAATTCAATGATATTTGTATCAGTGACACATCTTGCTATCCATCCATCCATCCATCCATCCATCCATCCATCCATCCATCCATCCATCCATCCATCCAATGGCAAGTAGCCAATAATTTTTAATGATAAAATATCACAAAAAATAATGGGACAGGCAGTACAACTGCAACGTATTAGGCAATATGATAAAAAGTAAGGAGTTGTATATATCTGCAAGCCTTCTGTTGTACATCACTAACATTGAAAGTTCACTTTTAAATAAAAAGAATATCTAATAGGAAACAGGCAATTTCCAAGGAAGGTGAAAATGACTCAGCACTTCAAAAATACCTGCCATCAGTGCCTTGTGAGACAAATTCAGAAATTGTGTTAGTTCTTTAAAAAAGGAAAATTTTACCATGAAGTAGTGACAAAATCCAAAACTACTTCATAATTAAAGAGAAGATTTGAAAATGAAACACCATAAAATGGTTTTGTTTACTATGTTCAGGACAATGCTTATGGCTGCTAACTGAAGAGGCTAAATTTACCATTTTTTGGTATGTTAATTTGTTGTACATGGTAATACAGTAATAATATGGTATGGACAACTTTTTTCAGTATTCCTCTTACACATTTGATATGCTAAAACTGTTGTTCGACAGCATCTGTAAGGATTTAAGATTGAGAAGAGAGAAGTAGTGAATTTCTAAATTTCAGATCACTGCTGGAAACTGTCCAGCTTTCAGGATGACTGTATCCCTCCAAAGAGAGCTGACTACAATACAGTAAGTATTTACTGCCTGTTTCTCAATCCCCATACAGCTTTGCAGTGTCTCTAACTCTTTACCTGGTCTCTAAGACATGCAAGCAAATATTAATTTGGTTTTTGTACACTTCTGTCATCTATTTGCCTGACTACCTACAGACACTTCTGCAAATTTTTGGCTGAACACTAACAGAAATCAATCTTTCAGAGACATTAGCAGAGAGCATTCAATCCACCTGAAATAAATGTGCCTAAAATGGTAACACTCTTATCATTCCACCTCTTAGCTGAAAGGAACACAACAGATTTCAATGTCCTGTACAGCAACAAACCCACATGAAAATAAAAGCAGTCAATCACATTTTTGCCTGCTCTCACCTTATTTTGAGTTTTGAAATATTTCAGTATTCTATTACAGCTTTTGATTCAGCCCCTGATTATGCCAGAATCTCACATTCTGCCCTTTTTTAAGCAGTTTTTAGCCCTTTGAGCAAACTAAAAATAATATTGAAATGTATAATAAAAAGCAAACCAGCAACAACCCTCATGACATATAAACTGATCACATATTTTTTTCTTCAATAATTCTTTATTAATTTCTACATGTTATGGTTTTCCAAGACTACAGTCAGAATTATGCATTGGTAAATAGGGTGAGAGAAAGTGGAAATTACAGATCTAGTGGTCAGTGGCATAAAACAAATCTAAAGGAGCTAGGGGAGAGGTTAAGTGCTATGCTAGTTAATAAGAATGACAGCTTGCTTTGAATACTCATGCTGACTGTCCAAGATATTGAATAAACCTAATTTAAACTAATTTTCATTATTTGTAGAGTCTGAGTTAGGCATCTATCATTGTCAGTGCTATTACTATTCTTTTCAGAGACCACATTATCAGCATATTTAAATGAAAGCTTTCCTTTTCAATATTTATTAACTCATTAATATTTCTCGGTGGTAATATCCTGGTTGTAATATCCAAATTAGTGCATACTAAGGTATTTTCTACTGATCAAACTTTCTGAATTAAAAAAAATTTATTCTCCAGTACTAAAACTGCACTTGAGCTTCTGAAATTCTGCTTTCTTTTTTTACTATTTATATGAATGGCATTTAAAATTTAATTTTTTGTGTTTTTTCAGTAGGTACCAGTAAACCAGAGCACTGACCAGATGTTAGCGAGCTGACCAAATGTGAGCGATGAATGAACAAGGATATGAAAATTAATTCATCTTACCTGGGTTGCAGTCTGTGAGGAGGGAGCAGATGGAGAGGAGAACTTTAGAAATGGTTAACGCTGGACTCCAGTTGTCCTTTAAAATGTCCAGGCAGATGACGCCTTGGCTGTTAATGTTACAGTGGTAGATCCTTGTCCGGAATGTGACCTGGAAAAGGACACAGTGTCTCAATACAACAGTGTTCAAGCCAGTAATCACACAATCATTAAGCAACGAAAAATCATAGGAACAAACATTCTGCTTTCCTGGCTGGAATGACAGTACTCTGCTACTGCTGGTTAAAGACTGGGCAAGACAAAATAAAGCAAATAAACTCTGCTTCTTGCATCTGTGGCCAGCAGTGAAACCGGCTTGTGCATGCTGAGAATGGGATACATTTCCCGAGCTTCCCCCTGCCTTGGTCTTATCCATCTCATTATTTTGTATACGACCAAGAAAAAGCTATTCCAGTCTCTGATCTGGACCATGTTCATAACTCAGGTCCACAGCTCTTTGACACTTTGAAGGAAGTCAGAACAAGACAGATTCTTCTACTGTCTTCATCTGTTCATCATTTGACACAATAGATTAAGCTGTAAAAAAAATGCAGAGGCATCAAAGCACTGACTCCCGAAAAAAACTGAAGTGAAATATTTTTGAGAAATGCTGCTCAAATAAAATGCTTTTATTTCCAAATGTTAGGTTACATTTTTATCATTAGAATTGTTTACAAACACCTTTTGGGGTTTCGTAGTACTTTATTTTGATGATTTCTGTATCTATTTTATATGGTCTTTCAGGTGATCCTATAGGTAACAAACCAAGGAGATTATTTTAGCCCAGAAAAATCTCATCCTTCTTCAGGAAAGCAAAGAACACTACTGAACAAGTTAAACAGCTTTCAAATGCTTCTATATCTAAAGATATTGCTAATTTATAGGATAATTTGACAGTTTGCCACTCCATACCCTACACATTTGTAGGTTCTTTCATTTTTTCCCTTCCCTTGTGGTTTTGCTCATTGTTTTCCAGACTAAGTGCTTCACTTCTGGGGCTTCTATGAGAATTTAAAATATTTCTGGCACAATGATCTCAATTAATCCAAATGCTATAGCCAGATGATCTATTTTCTCCCCCTCCATAGAAGCCCAAGCACATTCAGCATTTGGAGGGAAGGAAGTCTTCTGTGAGATCAAAAAAGTTATTTATTTAAATAATTATAATTTGGTGATAAAATTAGATGCCTGTCTACAAAGGAAAGCTATTTTGAACAAGGAAGGTTACCAATGCACAAAAGCCATAAACCACTTTACA
This sequence comes from Catharus ustulatus, assembly GCF_009819885.2. Lineage (NCBI taxonomy): Eukaryota > Metazoa > Chordata > Aves > Passeriformes > Turdidae > Catharus > Catharus ustulatus. The sequence continues at coordinate 39,699,233 of NC_046221.1, read as the reverse complement.
CAAACTGCATGTCAAAAGTGCCTAGAAAGGGAGATGGTGTGGAGGACTTTCTGTGAATTGTAGATGCTCATTAATTCCCCAGGTAGATTAACTCCAGGAACTCTTATACTCCAGTTAGAGGTGAATCAGTGACTGCTTCCTAGCAGGATGTCCCAGGACTCAGGCAAACACCTGCTTAATTTTAAGTATTGTATGGTAACTTTTCAGTTGAAATAAAGCTTATGCTTAAGTGTTTCACCTCAACAAAGGTGCTTCCCTATATTTCCACCATGAAAAATTTGAGGACTTCATTCATTGGCATCTGAGTAGTAAGATATGTATGGTGTCACTGAATATGGGAGAAACACTGAATCCATTGCACAGATTAAATTATACCCTCTAAAATATTTATAGACAGGTCAGTCTGAGCTGGCAACCTGCTGCAGAGAAGGTCATCAATTTGAGCATGTATTTTAAGTGTAACTGCTTTGCTGGCAGCAGAGAGGACAGACACTGCCACAGGTTCCCCTGCCTCAGCTTCCTCTGAAGCACTGGGAATTCAGCAGGATTCAGAGCCACTGAGATGAAGGGAGGCCATTCATGTATTTCATAAACTATTCAACACTCCATTGCCATCTCAGGCTACCTGGTGGATAAATGTATGTGGGACTACACCTGTTTGCTTTTTTAGAAAATGCTTAGACCTGAAATATAACATGAGTACATATTAAACCTGTGACATTGAGAAAGGCAAGATAAGGATTGCTGCTTACCACTGACAATGCTTCCAGCTCGCTAAATACGCCAGCAGACTTTAAATTGCCTGCCTAAGACAGAGGCATTTTAAATATTTAAATTATCAACATATCAGTCATTTTATAATGGCAACATATTATATTTTATTAATTAATTTTAATATTGAAAAATCAATTCAATTAATTAATGAAAAGGATCACAGTGTTTAGAATTGCAAAAGAAGCTGTATTAATGACAGCCTTAATACGCTGGAAACTGTGGCCTGAAGGTGGCAGTTCTTACCCCAAGGCAGCAGAATACAAATGGGATGACACATTGTTTTCCTCATCCATGTATTGCCTCAAATTGTTGATAGTGTGGGAAATGCTGACATGTAACTTTCTGGATATTGTGCTTACCATACCTACAGTACAAGGTTATGCAGGGTCCTCCTTTTATATGTGTAGAAAGAAACCATGTGTTAATACCTCTCCAGGGAAAATGCATTTTCTTTATTACAGTCATATTTTTACCTTTGATGTCACTTAAATGTTTCCTTTAAATGCTGGACACTAATTCCATTTATCCCCCAATGAAAACACCTAAACAATCCCATGCAGGGGCTCAAAGGAGTGTGTGGGTGTGCAGGCAAAGTCACCTTCAGACAATTAAATGGTAGAGGAGCAATTTATGGGTTTTCTTGAACAATAAGTGTTCTCTATGGATTTATTCTCTTTCATTCTTGAATGTAAATAGCATATCTAATTTTTGTTGAATAACAGTATAGGTCAGGAAAATGCAAATTATGGGAAATAGGGAAAAATGGGATTACATTCTGAAAGCTGTGAGTACTACAAACAAACTTCCAAAAGGTAGTGATAAGGAATTTATATTCAATCAGTTTTGGAAGTAAACAATAAGAAACTCATCTGCTATCTCCTGCTGAATGCCAAACATGCAAAGCTATGGCTGGCTGTTCACTGAGTAAGTTTTAGGACTGCAAAAAGACTGTTAATAAAACCTGGGAAGAGGAAACTAAGATGGATTTCAGTTGAGTGATTGGAGGAAACTTGTTGAAAGCAAGATAAGTAATTTCTGGATCTCAAGAGTGATTTTGAACACCACTTTTCCAGCATGATGTAGTCTTAAAATAACTTACTACCTCTCTTTTGCATGGAGGTCTAAACACAACAGTCTCTATGGTACCTAGTACATCATCTCACACACTTTCAGACTCCACTGAATTCAGCTGCAATCTTCTTCAAAAACGTATCAGGAGGAAGAAATGATTTCCCAGTTTTACAAATTACATGCAAGGGGTTACAGTGTGCCCTCAGGGTTTGCTTTCATCAGCCTGTTTGGGTTCAAACCCTCGCCTCCTGCTTCTTAGTCACTGGAGCCTGGTGACCATGTAGGGAGAGAGGAAAGATTCCCAGAGCCAACAGGAGAATAAACAAAAACAACCTCCTTTTGCTCCGCTAACACTGGAAGTAGAGCTGAGATCCCAGGGCTCTCATTCCCACGATTTTGAAAAGTTCCTTTTAAGATCTTTCATTTCTTACAAGGACGGAATCCTGCATGCCTGCCTGAGATGAAATTTCTGTCTTCCTCAAATATTCCCCAGGAGTTTTGCTTTAATAAAACTGCAGCGGCACTACCTGAAGTGGAAGAAGTTGTACTGCATACAGAAAAGGTTTTATATATATATATATATATATATATATATATATATATATATATATATATATATATATATATATATATATATATATATATATATATGAAATATGATGCTATTTATGATGATGTTCATAGAGCCTAGGAGAGAGTAAGTTGTTCCCATATCAGTTTGTCAGACTTTATGAGCAATACATTTTTCTGGTCAGATAGAGAAAACAAAAACAAGATTGGGGCTATGCTCTTTGGTCATATGAGAAAAATACTCTAAAACAATCTAAATGAAAAATGTATATAGCTCTGAATGACACAACGTTCATGCAATAACCTTTATATTAATTAGCACCCTCCAGTTTCTTGCAGAGTTCACTTCATTTATCTATGAGCACTGAGGCTGCCTTTTTAAGACAGGGTGGACAATTTATTAGTTATTAGTTTATTAGTTCACATTTGTAGCTTGCACATGAACAATAGTTGAGATACTTAATGATTTATTACAAAAAGTGCATAAAAATGGCTCTCCATATGATGCTCACTATATAAGAATACATTTTAAGTTTACACCAATAAATGAACTTCATCCAGTTCTCAAAACACTTGATTACATCTAATTTTACTTGAAAAAAAAAGATATAATTTATTTTATTGACGGAAAATATATGGTGCCTGTATTAGCAGGAAATAATAAACTGCAATTACATTTGCTTGACCTACAGAGAAGTCTGATATGCAAACTGTGCTGTGCTTCTTTGCAAAATGCATCATTCAACACATCAGTAGCCAAAACTGGTAACAATTTAAATGGATATAATAGCATCCACATGAGTTAACCTTTAATATTACTGAATCAGTATGCAGTGTGAGTAATTATTCATTATACTCATCATAATTATGAAACTGAGTAACTACTCACAGTGTCTCATTGAACAGTGTTGTAGAGGAAAAAAATTGAATAAACACAGCAGCCCTAAGCATCTATATTATATAAATGCACTCATTTTGCACACAGATTTAACAGCAGGAAAAGTAAAAAGGGACCTTGATAACCTTTAATGTATCCGAGAGGGCAAATAAAAAAAAAAACCTAAGCAGTAAAAAGTTTTCTGAACACAAAGAAAGAGAAGGAGAGGACAAGGGAAATGAATAATTGTTTGGGTTAGAGATGTTCAGAATAGAAACAAGGTGGTAATAGGCCAAGCATCAAAAGCTTTCTCTGACAAAGTCACTATGAGTTTTCACAAAATCATTTTCATATAATCAGCATAATCTTTCTTACAGTTAGTAGTTCCATAAAAAAGTTCTTTCATAGAGAATGAGGTTGTTTTAAGGATTTACTGGCCATTTAACTTTTATGAAATAAAACCTCCCTTTTTTAAAAGCATGCAGGCTGTACTAGCCTATGTCTACACCTCTCTCAGCTCACCAGAGAGCTCCTGCATGGTGCTCTAGGCACGAGACTTTATTCCTAGACTTTATTCAAAGAAACAGGGGTCTCTTCTTCCTCACCTAATTCCAACTGCCTTTGGGTATTTAGGTACTCCATACATGCGAAGTCCTAGGCAGACTGACTTTAGAACTAGTAGCACTGATCAGTTCACGTGCTCTCATTTTATAGTAATGATGTGCATAAAATTCCTTCTCTCACATCTGTGTGTATTTATCTGTGTGTGTGTAAAAAAGGGCAAAAAACGACATTGACATATTATGTATCTTTAGATCACATGGATTTTATGCAGCACTAAAACATGCTTGATACAGCAGAATTATGAGCTTCTGAAATTTCCAACAGACAAGTTGTCTTCTGAAAATATATTTGACAAGCAGTATGAAAACCAATGCTGTGAGACCGAAGATATTCCCCATAAGATGCCTCTACAGCCCTCTTAAAGAGTTTTAAGTACTGGGTAGTTACAGCAAATTGGAAGAAAGGATAAACCACCGAAGTCTTGGTGAAGGAAAACAGGAGTTTAGTTAGATAGAGCTGTTTGCATCAAGATTAAATAAATCAATAGAAAATACTGATATAAATTGGTGTATTATAAACAGAGTGAATAAGGAGACTATTCATTAGAAGAATCATTGGCAATTCAATTTGCCAATTACTACAAGAATTATCAGATGAATGAATTTAAAGGAAATCTCAGAGATTTCCATAGAACTTCCTTATCAAATACATATTTTGCATTTATTCACAATAAAATGTAGTTATTGATTCTCTCCTCAGTCTAACATATTTCTGCTCACATCTATGTCCTCCACTTTAAAACTCTCATTCAGTCACTTTGAGAGACATTCTTAAGCAGCCACCTGGGTTTGAGCTGTCCAGAGCCCTGTATCACTGGTTCAGTGTCACCTGAAGACACCACAGGCTCACAGAATGATTTGGGTTGGAAGGGACCTTGAAGATCATCCAGTGTCAGCCCTCCTGCTGTGGGCAGAGACACCTCCCCCTAGACCAGGCTGCTCAAAGCTCCATCCAACCTGGCCTTCAACACTTCCAGAGCTGGGGCATCCCAGGGATGTGTGTGACCTATGGAACAAACTGTTTCACTGCAGGTGGTGGAAGCATGGGAACTGCACTCTGCAGCTCACACGCCTGCAAAGAGCTGCTCCAAGGAGAGCAGGACTGGGGCTGATCCTGCTGGCTCTGACAATGGCCTGCTGGTCATAGGTTGTCCATTCCCCCTCTCAAAGTCTCCCCTGCATCTGATTTCTGCCTGCGAACACCCAAGGACTTCACTTGCTGGGAAAACCTGCCAAATCTGTTTATTGTCATGGACGAAGGATTCCCGGGCTGCTCTCAGCTAGAAGATGCAAATGGCAAGGCTGGGTGAGAAGAACAAGGGAGGCACAGCAAAGGGGCCATGGGAGGCAGCACTGTGGGAATGTGCTGGGTGAGGCACTGCCACACCATCAGGAGGAGGAGGAGGATGGGGAGGGCAGGAGGAGCTGAAAAAAAGCTGTGAGTAGCACAGCACGACACTGAGAGCCAATAGCATGGAACAGAGGCTAAGAGAGAAGTATGACAAGGCAAATGAATGTAAGGGATGAGGCTGACAGGAGACCATTGCATTGAAGGCTACCCTTATGATGGCAATATCTGGGAAGGGGGGCAGGAGGAGGTAGACTGAAGCCCTGCCTGCAACAGGGTTGTAGAGATGGTAAAAAGGGGTCAATCTCATGGTCTGTACTTATGGAGTTTTAGAGCTTCAAGCACAAATTGTGTTAGTAGTGATAAACACAATTTAAAGTGCATGTCTGCCTTGTAAGGGTCATTTGAACAATGTAGGTTAGAAATACCAAGGAATGCTTATTTTTTGTATCTACTCTTGTAAGCACGGTTTTTCTATTACATTGCAGATAAAAGTGTCCTTAACAGCCAATCACATATAAAATAAGTATGAACATGTAGAGTAGAAGCCAGGAACAAAAAGAATTGCCCCTCAGACATGAGGCTGAACTTGAAAAATATATTGAAAGTGTCTACTACAGGAGAATTCCACAAGAGGATGTTTAGTACATTGAGATTAGTGCTATATTACAATTATGTATAAAAAAATCCCTGAAGATATGTTTAATATTGCCATTAAGATCAGACTCTATAACATTGTGCACTGTATATAAGAAGGAAAAGGGCTTCCCTTGCAGTCCAACAGCTGATTTAAACCATCTAGCATTCAAGTGCTGAGAACAGTTTTTTAGTCAGCCAATAGGCATAGGAGATTTACATGGAGGAAAGAGAGTTTTCTGTTATTTCAATTTTGATTTAGAGGTGATTTAGCAGATGCAGATTTCAACTCCTATAAACCATTTTTTTCAGTCAGCTGAGATTAAAGTCCCTAGCAAGATTAATTGTAGAGTCGGGATTAAGAGATTCTATAAATCATTCAAATTCAAAAATAAAGCTAGCAGAATACTAGGATAATGATAGATATAACCATATTGTATTAGTCACAGCTAAATTGAATTGACACTGTAGTAGACTACAGTAGTCAAATATGAGAGTGAAAGTTATTAATAAAGATTATTCTTGATGAAAATGCAGACTCCACTGCAGTGACAATTTCTGTGAGGAAAGTTCTCTTGAAAAGCATTAATTCTTCTACAAACACCTGTACAAAAGACTGGTATGGCTTCCTGATTTGTCAAAGCTTCCTGCTTCAGAGGGACAGTGTGCAGGATAATGAAATGATTACCTTTCCTTCAGTTGTGTAGTGTACACAAGTTGCAGTGTTTGTACTGATGGCTAAATTTTAAAGGATCTTGCACCAAAACCTTGCATACTTGGGGAATTCACTGATTTCTTATATGGACTGAGATGAAATTCTTTCTGTCTGACCAGGTTGACTAGAAGATGTGATACTCCCTACTCAAACACACGTGAACATATACATATATAATCATACATCAACACACAGATATATACACACACACATCCTCCCACAAGAGACATCTATGCATGGCTAGATCCCATTCAATACCCCAGAGAAGGAGCTTTGGGGTATTGAATGGGATAGAGAGAGAGAAAGCTTTCCGCTGTTAAAGTCAAGGGGTGAACTGTCTGAATCCATTAAGGATGAATGGAAGATAAGTTAGCAGGAAAAAGAAATCTCAAAGGTATTTCTAAAAAAGGTTGAGGGGGTCATTAAGCCCCTGAAAAAATGTATTTCCTTGGCAGGTCATCTAAGCATTGTTATTTATTTCTGCTCTGAACAGGGCACAGCTTTGTCTGTTTTTCAATCCCCTATAACTACAAGGGATGTGCTGTATTTTTGGGTTGAAGTGAAATCTCACCTTGTGACCAAGACTGAAGCTTCAGCAGCATCTGGCCTTCAGCAGAAAATGAGTTCATCACCACATCTATGCCTCACTTTGTGTGTTCCATACCCTCCTTCTGTCTGGGATCTCATAAAACCAATGTGACACTGAGGATGCAGCTGAAATGGTGATCCTGCAGCCTGCCTGCTTTCTTGCAGACTCAGCCAACCAGGTGCTCAGCTCATTTCTGCAATGCTACAGCAGCTTCCTCACAGTGGAGGCAAGGAAATGTTTAAAATTTATTAGAGCCTCCCAGAAAGCCAAAGCTAATTTGCCAGTTCTCAGATAAGCTGTTCTAAAAATCTTGTTTTCTGGCTGTAGAGCTAAATCAGAGTTAGGCTGGGCTGGCCCTCCATCACTCCTAGTCAAGCTGGATTGGTCACACAGAGGTAAACTTTTCTGGGGAAGAACAACTCCCTCCTCTGCATGAGTGTGCTGCAATTGTGAGTGAAGACAAATGCCATTGATTTATAAGGAAAGCAGAGCTGAAAAGGTCAGTGATGTCTGGCCCAAAAAATTTGGATTCTAGTTTCAAGGCATGTGACAAAGCTGAAATACTGAAACAGACTGACTTCAAAGAAGAAGAAATTAATAGTGTGAGAGCAAATTACACTCTGACTTACCACATGGTTTATTCTGTGATGGTGAAGAGTAACTTAATTTGATAGTATGCTTATGGTTTAACTTTGGAAGACACTAACAGGTAAAGACAGACAAAAAGAAAACTATGGATCCATAGGAGAAAGACTTGTTGGTGAACACTGGAAGGGAAAACTAATGACAGTGATGTGTTGCTATATGAAACTTGAAATTTGAACTGGATCACACAGGAAAATTAATATGGAAAATGGAGATAAAACTTGAAAATCTTAAGGTTGTTGGAAGCTACAAGGATGCAATAAATGAAGAAATACCAAAAGTGAAAATATGGACAGATGTTAACCTGAATGAATGATTCACTTTCTTTTATGTGATAAAGGCAAAGTAGAAAAGCAGATTAACTATCTAGAAGAGCAAATGAAAATTGCTTTGTACATTTGTTTAAAAGAAAAACCAAAACACAGGTTGAACATCTGTACTTGTGCAAATGTGGTCTCTGTTGTTTATTTTATGTTTTCCAACATGCAACAGGATGCCCAGTGATCATTACAGGCATCAACAGTGTTTATAGAAGCAATCTGAATCCCTCAGAAAATATCAAGGACTCTTGTATAATACAAATCAAACAGTGGTTACACCACAAACATATTTTAATGATGGTAATAAAAACAAAAGGCACATATCCAAGATCCATTTTCAATGTATTTTTCTTATTAAAAAAATTATTTCACCCTCCTTAAGATCCATATGAGACATACATATGCATAATAATGGAATGCACAACATCTGGGAATAGATAAGGAAAAGGGATCTTTCTGCAGATTTTAACACACTGTGGATTAGGCCCCTTAACAGTGACTATGTTATGTGACGTGGGAATTTGCCTTTGGAACCCCAGGCTAGGTCAAGTAATTGCATCTGGGAAATACAGTTTCTGTTTCTTCCCAGGTTTTTGTGGTCACATTTTTAGAAGATCAATTTTGACAGTACTTGTTTAAATATTTCCTTATTTCATAGCGAATGAGGGATGAAAATGGCCCACAGAAATCTCAGGAGTAATTTATGAATTCAATCATAGTGAAAAATGTGAATTAGACCCATTCTGCTATGTTCTTACAGGGAGGTAATCTTGCCAACACTCAGGATACATTTTATGTCTTTCTCAGTACATTTCACAGTCTTGTACTTTATCCCTAGGTTTTTTAAGATGATAGACCCTTAAGGAGCTAGCAAAAATTAGAATATAACTACAAATAAATCTGAAATTATCTATGCCCATAACCCTACAATCTAAGATTCTGAGAATAGCACAAAATAGCACAAATCTTGTGGTGAAATAGAAGAGAAGCCAGCACCCAGTGACACAGATAGCACTGTATTGTGAGGCCATGTGTTACGGTCCATGTACTCAGTACCTTTATTTTGCTGGAAATCAGCTTGGGGAGAACATATTTAACTATCCTTTCCCAGCCATGCTGACTGGTAGCAGATACTTTATGATAAGCAGTGCTCTTCCCACACTGCTTTATTCAGGGGATTTCCCTAACTCCTTTACCTATGAATGAGTTTCATAAGATCTGGGAAATAGGTGTAATGAAATAGCAACAGTTTGCAAGGTCGTACAGCAGGACTGAAAATAGGGGTCGTTTAGAACTGTGGCTGAAGTGAATAGAGTAAGAATCCATGTGTATAGCACATGCTTACGGCACAGTTATACCTGACATGAGTCCCCTGTGCATGTGCACTCATGACTTTCTTACAGATGACAATTTCCCTCATCATAAATACTGGCTGTTTAGTAATACAATACAGCATCATCAATTCTCTTATCCTTCATCAAGCAGTACATTTTCAAATGATTTATATGCACACATTTCTTACAGTGGCAACTGGCATCAAGATAAAGGCAGACAATAAAATCTATTACGAAGCAGGACAAGAACGACCTCTTTGCCTGATATTTCATTAATAAGCAATGTACAGCTGCATTACTCATGTCTCAAAACAACACAATTGCTGAGCACAACTGAGTGCAGATTGAAAAAGACTTTACCTCGTGGTGAAATAGCAAACTGGACCTTCAACTTCTACTTTAAAAGGGTGTCTATTGCATACACTGCCTCAAGACAAAACAGATTCAACAGAGAGAATGACAAAAGACTTCCCTGTAACTTGTCTTTCAGAGCTAGTTCTCATGTATTAGTTCTCTGAGAGAACTTCAAGCTCTATTTTATACACCATAAAGCCATTTTATTCCCTAAATAATATAATTTTAGCTTTTTGGGGGGACTGAATGTAACCCTTGCACAGTAGCTAGCACAACAGACTAAGCCCAAGAAAGAAGTAAATAAATAGGACTTGTTAAAACAGACCTTGTACAGACAGTGGGCTGTGGGGATGCAGGAAGAACAGGACAGAGGGAAGAACAGAACAGGACTGGAGCCAGCTCAGCGTGCCTAGAGCTTTAACTAATCGAAGGAGACATTATAAAGTTTCAAATTCTTTCTTCACTGTGTAACAACAGCTGCCTAAATCTGAAACTGTGCAGCCAGCAAGGTGTACAACTCCTCTAAGACCTCTCAGTGACATCAAGGCTTCTCTAAACTGGAACACCAAAAGTGGGAAACAAAGCTAGACCATCTCTAATACTGCTATACTCACCCAACTTTAGGTTACCGGCTGGGAAAGTCCAATTTACAGAATGACATATGCTTTGCATTCACATCTCTCATTTGTTTTACAAAACTTTCCCTGATAATATCAATGTTACCTATTACTGTAAACATTACTACTGTGGCATTAAAATTCTATACATAAGCACTTTTATTTCAATAATCTATTCAAAGTAATCAAGCAGGAATTGGCTTCTCCCTCTTTTAATGCAATATCCTTCTATTATAGACCAACACGGCACACCCATCCTTTCACAAATGCATCAGAAACAAGGCAAATATTTTTTATCTCATAGCTCCTTCTTCCAGACACACTCTCCAGAGTGGCAAGGTGAACAATATACCTCTTTTTACTTTGTTTCATGGAAGACAGCTCCATCAATTTACTTGATTCTATTAAGAGCTATGTGGGATAAATTTTCCTGGTTTCTGTTCCTACTAGTGAACATGTGTCTTAAGATTTGCACTCAGTCTTCCAGATAAGGTCTTCCAAGCATCTTGTATCTGACACTGGCAGTTCCTTCTCTCTGTAGGCCAGAGGATGCATTTTAGGAGGATGTTTGCCTTTTTTATAAATACATTAAGCACATGGTTATCCTGTGATCAAGCAATGAAGACCCATTCTGAAATCCTCCTCAGCAACTATTACTGTTGGTTATAGACGATGCTCTGTATTGCCACATTCCACCCATTTCTGTTTTTGCAGTCTTCCTAATCACTAGATTTTTCATGTTTGACATTTCAAGTTGATCATGGTATCATGATCACCTTCATGCTCTTGATACCATTCTTTGTTTCTGGCTGGTATCATTACAGACAGCATTATAGAAAGAATCTCTAATGATTTCTGGAAATCTCTGTCACTCCAGTGTCTTGACTTTGGTGCCATATTTTCACATTCTTCCAAAAAACTGATGTAAAGCAATTACAGTAATTTCACGATTATAAGCCGCACCATTTTGACTAAAATTTTGGTCCCAACCCGGAAGTGTGGTTTATAATTTGGAGCGGCCAATATATGGATGACGTTCAGAAATTTGCCAACCCAGAAATGCTGAGTCGGAGCCTGCCCGGTCCCAGCAGTGGGGCAGTGGCGGCGCTCCCCGGCCCCACGTGGTGGGGCAGCGGCCGGGGGCGCTCCCCTGCTTCCCAAGCAGGGCCGAGCCAGTAAACCCCGTGATCCCGCAATTCTGTTACTAATTGGCAACTTTGTGAAAGTTGCACGCGGATCCTCGCTGCGAAGGAAAGTGCGGCTTATAATCCAGTGCGGCTTATGTATGGACAAAGACCTAAATGTTGCCAACACCCTGGAGATGCGGCTTATAATCAGGTGCAGCTAGTAATCGTGAAATTACTGTACTTATAATACCTTGCACCTGCAGATTTTATATGGGGTAGTGAAATAGGTGTACATTTTTGTCCAGACAGCCATACAAGCCTGGTGAATTATATGGGTCAACAGGAAAGATTAAGTACCTTCAGCTACTTATAAAGGGTGTAACTCAAAATATAAATGCTTTCATATCAGAAACAAATCAAAATTTTAAAGATAGCTACTGGAAATTATGCAACCTTTTGCTAAATAAATACATATCCATTCAGCTATACTAGCAGCATGCAAGCAAATTTTAGCCAGTTATTTAAAAAATGCTTTCTATCAAAAGAGTCAAGTTTAAAAAAATTCATTATTGCTTTGAAAGTTTTATGTTTCATCCTAAAATGATACACCGATATACGCATTAAAAATTTCAGAAGGCGAGCACTCCTATCAGACTTTAAATATCCTTCTACTAACCTTGGGTGGTTTAAAAGGATAGTCCGGTGAAAAGGTTATGTCAAGGAAGAAAACTCCACCTTCATATACAGACCCTGGAGGCCCCAGTATAGTTGACCTCCACTCATAAATGTTGTCTCCTTTGGGTCCAGCACTAAAATAGAAAACAAAAATATAACATAATAACCACATACAATCAAGGACATACTGCATCAGTTATACTCTACCAGTAGTACTGCTGGTTTTGCTGTAACACCAGAAACCAAAACTGTTTATCACAGTCATGAAATTAGTCCCCAAAAGAACATGCATCTGATGTCCTGTCAGAAGACAGGAGCTGAGCACTGTCAAAGAAGTGATATATTCAGCGAGGAAGAAGTATTAAAATCACATCGTAAATAATTCAAACAAGCACAGAAAAATTCCCAACTGTCTTATCTCAAATATTTTGGTGGGCAGACGTGAAGTATTTACAAGGATACAGAGACTTTGCTGAGGTGCCTTGTCACTGTCTTGCCTCATGAGCCATCCTATTTTCACCTACCTCCTCATCCACCTACCTCCTCAGTCAGTAGCAGTGTAATTACACACATTACACAGCACAGACTGTACTAAAGACTGAGCAGGGTACAACCAACCTTGCAGCTGCACTTGTTCCTAACCTAAGGTCTCCAGTCTCTACCACAGAAGGTTGCTTTGCTCTGCAATCATTGTCCTACCCTAAACACAATATAAATAGGAAGTGTGTTATGTTAATTATGTTATGTAATGTTATATTATGTAAACCCAATAGGAACTGTCGGATTATATTAATTCATAGTCCTTGGTTAAAAGCACAGTAGTAAAATTATATCTAAAATGTACAAAACATCAACCTGTATGAAACAAGAAAAACCTCTCACCTGTATGGTGTGTTCCTGAAAAAGATGAAATAAAATGCCAACTAATAAAAGTTCTGGGGCACGACTCTTCTTAAAAGCCAACACAGCCTCCTTTCATACAACATAATGCCTGTCCATACAAATACACATTTTACTCAGGATGGACTCTTAAAGCATATGAAGACTTCTTTTCCATTCACAGCCTGATGATTACAGTCAGTGACACAGGGCCTGAATTTTAATTAGGATCAATTGGAATGGTGACTTCCAGGTATCTGATTAGTATTTTTTAGAGGAAGGCAGTGCTGGCAGGTATCTCAAAAAAGTGATGAGGCATTATCTTAAGGCATTTCTTGTGAAACAATTCTTGTTATGTTTGCAATGAAGGTTTCTGGAGCATATAGGGGTTTGTGGAATCACTCTGTGTTGAACAGCTGAAAGCTCTTGGCTATGCTCCATGCCTCACAATGTACCCAAGGCATACAATTATTATACGACATCGTGTCATGTTCACTGCTCAACTATTCGTTTTGTTCACTGGAAGTTAATAAAACACGCTTTCACCTGCAATTCCTTGGGCTCCCTTCATTAAAACTTCTGACTGCATGATTCCCTGAATACAGCTGCACGACTTAGTCCTGTGCAGAGCACTTCATTAGTCATGGTACCTACATCCATTTTCTATAATAGCTGTTAATGCTTCTTGGCTTTCTAAACTACCTTGCTTTCTCGACAATAATGGGTTACAGAGACTATAACATTATGGAACGTTCATTTTCTATTAGCCAAAGTAACAAAACTAGCAACTGTTTTAAAGATAAAATCTGACTTTTAAAGTGGCACAATAGCAGAAGTGTTGCCATCCATATTTCACAGTGTCGATAATACATCAGGTTGCTAGCTGCCAAACAAATTTAATTTACCCAGTTCTCAGTTTGCATTAACCTTTGAATAATAAAGCACAGCTGAGACTGCTGTAAGAAACAAACCAGAGAATGAATAATTAAAACCACCTCCACTGCCTTTAGAAAGACCAATCCTGAGTCAACAGGGAAGGTTTAATTGTGACTGAACTAGGCATTAAGGGGCTAATTGAACTCTTTTTAAGCCTAAACAAATGCAGTCCTACATCAGTGGTATGGTATACAATATTCACAGAAAATAAAATTCCTCAAAAAAAAAAAAAAAGCAGGCAATTATTTCAAGCAGAAAAGACAACAAGCAAGGCAAGTCTAAATCTTGCACCATAAAAAGCCCACAGTATGTGAAAGGAATCCCTTCTCATTTTCTGTAGGAAAATGTTCTAACACTTAAAGAAGCAATTCCTCAGTCGATGCCAGCAGGTTAAAATGGAAGTGATATAAATGTCATTCCCAGAGAGATGGTTGGAAATAATAACAAAAGCTAGCCCTAGCTCCTTCAGAACTTATTTAGCCAGGAGGGGATGGCTGGGTCCTATCTGGATTTGAGTAAGGCTCACTTTTTTGATCATAACTCTCTCTGATAGTGGCATTTTCATACTGTACATTATTTTTATTTGTTTTGCCTATTTATTTAATTGCATTAACATTTGAAATGAGCAGTCATTAATTAGAATAGTTGGAAAATGCTCCATCTGCCAGTTGAACTGTTTCGGCACGTCCAGCTACAAGCCCAGCCTGATCACATTCTGAGGATGCTGATTAACATTAATTGAAGGTTTTCTTTGCAAATGAGAGATGAAGCTTTATTAAGTATTATTATTAATTTGAAGAATAGCTTAAATGGTATGGAGTGTGGGAAGACTGCTGTTATTGATGCTGCCTGTTTGAGTGCTTGCTGGCAGCAGGGCTGCTCAGCCATGTGAAATACCAGCCCATGTGCTCAGGCAACAGCTGGTATTAAGGGCAACAGCCTGCACAAGCACCACGGTTTTTCATTTGTGCATTAATAATACAAAAAGTTTGACAGGTGTATTATCTTTGTTTTCCTTCTTTCTCAATTGTTTAGCCTTTTATTTATCCACATTACTGGCAACCTGAACAGGCTTCACCAGAGAAAATTCCCACATGTGCACAAGATCTCAGCCAGAGCCTTATTCTATAAGGTTTAAAATGCAAGAGCATTTAATTACCCTTCTCTCTACATGGATATCTGCCCAACACACTGAAGCACAAATGTTTTACATTCAGTATTATTTATATCGCAGCCCTATTAAAGTTACTGGCAACCAAACCACAGAGCTCAAAGTGCACCAAACAGCTCAGTGCCTGAAGTTCAGTAATCTTTGGAAGGACAGATTCAGATGTGCATCCTCTCAGCATAAGGCAGACTAAATCTGTCCTGAACTCAGCTCACTCAGGGCCAGAGCACACATGTGCTGCCTGTGACAAACCCAGTGCTACAGCTCCAAGGGAGAGATACCAGCAGCTGGGCAGCTCCAGGTGGAAGAGGATGAACTGTTTAAGGTGGCTGGGAGGACAGGTCTGCTGTCAGACCAGCAGTGCAGCCTCCCAGTGTGAGCCCAGATGCTGTCAAACAGTGACTCTGCAGGGTGGGGCATGCAGGGTGGGGCAACCAGCACAGAGGTTGTAGTATGGCTCTGGAACTGGTGTTCCCTATGTTTCCAGTGTTACCTCCCAGGTGGAATACATAACACAGGACTAAGGAGGTGCAGCTGAGCCTCTGGGGACTTGAAGTTATTAATGGCTTGCCAAGAGCCAGCGGCGTGTATTCCCCTACAGCTGATGAGACCCTCCACAGCATACTGTATTTCCCTTCTATGGAGGTTTGCTCAGTGGAAAAGCTGGAATAGGTGGACGTGGAGCCAGTTTTCTTCCAGAGTGACATCCATATGAGTGTTTGAAATTCAGGACAAAGAAGTGAAAACATGTAAAATAGTCTTCTTTTTATTTCACTCTCCTTTGCGTCTCCTATATTTCACTTCTGCCATACATACTTGCAGGTGAAATATATGGACATCAGTTACAGTAGTTAGCAAAACACTTTAAATGTGACCAGAACTGAAGTAATTCTGCTTTAAATATGCTTACTACATGGAGTATTTTCTATTCTCTCAATGTTTTAGGGTGGCAGCCACTTAAAAGTAGTGCTGATAAAAACTGCTTGTCCAGTGCAATGCATTATAAACACTAAGCTTTCCCTGCATTTAAAATACCCTAAAATATTAAATGCAAAGTAATTTATTAGGAGAGTTGTATGAAAATAACAGCACCCATGAGAAATACAAGATGAAAACCTAACTGGAGAAATTAGTATGGTACTGTTGATTTTTAGCTGTCATTTTGTATACAAATGTACTTAATTTCCAGAGAATAATTTCAAAAAGTGAAAATACAGAAGATCAAAAAAATAAGAATGTCTACCTGGATTATCAAGTAGTCATACAAAACAGATTAGTCAAAATAATGTTATGATTTTTAATCTACCTTATATTTCTTGATGAGGGGCTCACATGCTTTCCCAGTGTCTATGACTGGAGGTAGCATAAACTCATAGTGTGTTTATTGTTAGGTGGAAAATGAGGACTATTTCAGTGTCTTCCCTTTTGTCCTTGGTCTCTGAATCCTCCAGGTATCCACAATTAAAGTGGATACTCTTTGACACAAGGGAAAGGCAAGCCTGTAGCACAAAACGTTGGATTTTAACTTCAACTGGTTTTCTAGATCTGATACATGAACGGTGTGTGGCAGGGAAGTGGTCAGGCCAAGTAAAATAGGAAAGCACATTGGTTGGTGGCCTTCCTATTCCTCAGGACTCAGAAAGAAATTGAAAGATTCTTGTGGAGGATGTGAATTTTTATAGCAGCGAAGAATAAAGCAGAACCAGGATATCATAGCAGTGCCCATGAACTCACTTTCCATGGCATTGTCTATGGCAATTCACTCCTATTACTGCATTATGTAATCTGGATTGCCTTAGCACACAGAAACACACACCAGAACGAGGATGTGGAGGATGTAGTCCCTCTCAACTATCTTTGGTAACTTATGACAGTAGGAAAAAGAAGGACACATGCAAGGCTCTTT
This sequence comes from Catharus ustulatus, assembly GCF_009819885.2. Taxonomy (NCBI): domain Eukaryota; kingdom Metazoa; phylum Chordata; class Aves; order Passeriformes; family Turdidae; genus Catharus; species Catharus ustulatus. The sequence continues at coordinate 39,682,069 of NC_046221.1, read as the reverse complement.
CTCTTCCTGGTCTTTTGTTGTGCAGAACCTTGCTTCAATGTTTAGGAGCTTTCCCTCTGAGGAGAGGAGCTCATTACAGAATGATCTCCATTCCTAAGTATTACAGCAGTTTCTTGCAATCCCATTTCTTGCACATCTAACAGATATGCAGGAGCAGATCCTGCCTCCAGCTGCTTCCTGTGAATGCTTCTGGGAAGCCCCTTGCCTAGTGGACAAAATGGATTCCACAGTATCAGAAGATTGGCAAAATAATTTGAGAGCACAGCTGGTGAGGGGAGAAGATGGATGTGGCAAACCAGAAGACTGCAGATTCAGCTTTCAATGAGATACATCTCTTGAGATGCAGATATGAAGCTTCATTAAAATAAACTCAGTATACCCTCTGCTCTCTGTTTTTGCCAATAATGAAACTCGTTCTAAGCAAGTGTTGCTTTGGTCTGCACCACAGCTCAACTGACCCTGTACTTGGGGACAACCATGAGATGAGCAGTGGGGCAGTTGTTGCTGGATAATCTCAATCTGGGAAGAAGCAAATCAGCAGTAGCTATGCTGATACACCACCAGGTGATTCACACCCATCTCCACAACCCAGCCAGCTCCATTCAACAAAATGCTAAAGGTGCCACTGAGAAGCAGTGGCATCACAGTCCTGCAAGCCATTGCCATGTTTCTGTAATTTTGGAATGGATACACACAGTTTTAGTGTACAGATGGAGCCAGCATTACAGGTTATCTGCTGAATTTGTTCTGCTCTTGTCCCAGTACTCTCTCCTCTGCAGCCTGGGAGCCCACTTGATCCACCACCTCTCCAGCTTTACTACTCCCTTGTTACTGGCTATTATTCTTTGTAGTACTGCATGTATTTTCTAGTTTCTGCCTCTTTGTATGGTAACAACTAATTGCTTCTTTACCATAGTGGATGCTTCCTCACTTCAGGCACATGCAGATCCCACTCCTCCTAACACCCTGCTTCTTTTTCCCCTCATCAAAACCATGAACACATGCCGCTATTTATTCACCTTTTTCTGGAAGTGAGGAGAGGGTGAAAAATGGTACAGGGGTGGTTTATTATAGTACAGTAATTTTGTTTCCCTCCTTCCCTGGAAAATGAAGAGCAAGCAGAGTGGGAGCTGCAGCAGCAGTGGTGTAGGGAAGGGAATGGGAATCACAGCTGCCTACCCAGATGCTACAGTGATATCAGGAGGCACTTTGGTAAATGTATGTAATAAACAGTTGCCACAGCAGCCAAAAGAATACACTTCTACAAAACAAAAACAAAGAGATAGCAGCGAGCACTGAGACTGCCTGTGGCAATGGGCACTGTTATGTGGTTAATAATACCTCTGCTATGAATAAAATTAGCAGGCTGGTCTCCAGGCTGTAAAATCAAGGAACAATTAAAGAAATTATCCCTTTCAAAATAAGAGATAAGTGCTAACTTGAGCTATAATATTGATGACTTAAATTTTCCTCAAGAAATAAAGCCCCCATTTTACAATGCATAATATTTTTAATGTCTTTTTTTCCCCCTGAAAATCTGCTGAAAATCCCCAAAATCTTCCTTCTCAATAATCAATTAAATAATGAATTAATACTATCATCATCTCAATTCCTTCATCTAGGTGGTGCAAAGAAGAAGAATTATTAAAATGTTGGAAGATGCTCATTGTTCTAACTAGTTATAATCTAGACCAAACCTAGAAATTTTTCAGCATTAAATTTGAGACCCAAGAGATCTACTCTAAGTACTCTAGGTAGACTAACTCTTTAAGTAAATTACAACATATATTTATATTTAAAAAGAGTAGTGTATTTTACTTTAAATAGACTCTACAGTTAGTGAGAAAGCTTGCCTTAACCATGACCTAACACTTGAATTTGGGTCTATGCTAGATTCAGTATTTTTGGTCACCTTACAATATAAATGGACTTTTATGTCTTACATATGTTGGGATATCAATATTATTAGTGAGTAGGTATCTTTCATTAGACTTAGTTATTCACAATGGAAACAGAGGTTGAAGTGATTGGGCCATTTGTCACTCAGAAAGGCTTTGGCAAATAGAGACACATCAGACAAATCATTTACACCACTTAGTTTCCATTGCAGTGAGAGAATTCAGCTGAAAATTTTGAATTAGACTTTCTTCCAGTTCTTTCAGTTTCAGTTTTCTGACTGAAACCATATTTCATTAAGGAACATCTTTTCTTTTTTTTTTTTTTTTAAGTACTTTAGTACTTTTAGGCAAGCAGCAAGGGAAGGAGGACATTAAGACATTTTTCTAAGTCAGGCTGCAATTCTTTCAAACTGGTTATATCCTGCTTTTATTATGTGCTTTTTATTGAAGTCAGTTACCATTTTCATGTACACTTTGCAATCAATATGTTTGTGGTATACCTGACTGGAAGAACCTATAGGAGAACAAATCCCAGTGGGCTGCCAAAGGAGCAATAATGTATTACAGGGTATTGCTTGACATTGCTTCTTGTGCTTATTGAGACCACTGGAATTCAGTATAGCACAGCAATTTTTAATTGTCAGTCTTCTGTAGTTTTAGGAAGGTATTTCTAGAGGTTTATTTAACATCCAAAGTGAGATCAGTTTAACTTTAGGCTTCCCGCCTCTTTCTTTCTTGCAACAAACCTGCAGCACACCATGTCAATGTGTCCAAAGTCTGTATGAAGCAAATCCTTTTTTCTTGTAATAAATTTTATCTGTCCTCCTATCACAGGAGCCATTAAAAAGCTGTGAAAATGTGTTGTCTTTAAAATTAGTAAGTTTGGCCCAGAATATTAATATCAAATAGATTAAGACCAAGGTAAGTATCACTTAGCTGATTTTGTTATTTTCTTCTAAATAATACTGCTAAAAATTATTAAAAATATCCTAGTGCTTTAGCAGACTGGCTTATTCAAAGTGTACTTTGATGCTTTTATTCTCCAAAGCCCTGTCCTCAGAGCATTCCTGAGATAGAAACCATCATGAAGAGAACTGCTTCTTAATGCACAAAATAGTTATTTATATTATACTATCTACAGCAATTTATTCACTGCAAACACCATTACACAGTGTATGATCACAGCATGCTGAGTATTCACAATGAGATTTTAAAAATGGCAATTTTGTTAAGTATTCTCCGCTTTGTTCAGCTGAAGAAAATTACATAAAACCATTCACAGAAGGCTTGCCTTGCTCCGAATAGGAAACAATCATTCGCCTCCTATTACACACCCATGGGCTCAATTCCCTTTTGCCACATCTTTTGTTTCTTTTTCTTTTAAAGAAATACCAGTATCTGAAGTTCCAGCTCTTTTAAACTACCAGAAATTGACTGTATAGTTTAAAAAAGATAAAATATTTTTCAGCCTGATTTGTCTCTATGGGAAATTATATCAAACATGATTTGCAGCCCTATTTTAGTAAACGAGAAAACCACAAATACCCAGGAATGAAAAACACTACAGAAGAATGAATAGGCTGTCCTGGGACACTCTAACATGACCTCCAATCTTGCAAGTTGCCAAGTGATATTATTTTCATGTTAGTACTAATTTGCTTTTCCTTGAGTTTTTTTCTTTCCCAGGATTGTAATTTATTTTTCAAAATATAACTACTTTTTAATCTAACAACATTTCCCTTTGCTGACAACAGTTGTAATTTACCATTATCTCTTCTCTAAGTTAATCAGAATCCATGACATGCAACAGTGGGGTGGCACTACCAGGCACTGTATTTTTAAATTTTAAATCTAATTTAAAAGTATGAGGTGACTAAGTGCAGACAGATAACATAAAAACCCCAGAGCAGCTGGAAGATTTAAGAGGTGTAGTAGGGAAGAAAGCATTCTTTAAAACAGCATTGACTTTTTAGTTTCTGTGGAAGCCTTAGAGGCAATGCAGGAGAGAGAGGCAGACAGGACTAAAGCAGAACAGCTCAAACATACTAGAAAGACTTCTCATGAATGGGTGGAACACGCTGAAAGCTTTGGATTTGAAACGCATTTGATATGTTGATTTGATCACCAAGAAAAAAATTATGGCGAATTCTCACATTTTACCAGAAATGATGAAAAATGACAAAAAAGCTACACACGATGTATTAGTGATGAATGGATCAACTGAACTTTAACTAACATGTCCTTCACTTTGAGATATTGGACTGCTGATTTCATCTCAGAAATTTTTTACAGCCATATCCAAAAAAGATCTTTACTTTAAAAAATATTAGTGTAAAAATATTCTACATTAGTCAGACATTTCAGTAACTGAGAATGATTTAGACAGGAGTATTTTTTATATATGTACACCCACACTTTCTGATTATCATGAATGCTACAAGCAAGGCAGTAATGTTCTTCAATGGCTGCACATTCTCTATTCCTCAGAAAACTGGTCTTCTAGCTGGTCCACTAGTCATTGAATTTTTCCCCAACTTGCAAATGGTTTATCCAATGGCCTCTAAAGAAGTTTGATTGTTCAAGACTGTAATCTCTAAGTGTCCTTAGGCAGCTGTCTAAATAAGAGTCTAGACACTTTGAAACCTTACGTGACAAGATAATTTTGCAACTTTTTATTCTGAAGGGCCTGATTTTGAGATTTCCTTTTGTGACACTTTATAGACTTTAGTTTTACACATAAACTGCTTGTAAAACTGTTCCAAAATATTAATGAGGGGAAGCAATGAGAAACAAATTTAAAGAACTATTTACAGTTTATCTCAAGCATATAACACAGCTGTGAAACCAACAAGTCTGCTCGTGTCCATTTTGTAAACAGAGGAACAGGCTTAGATACAGAACACCCCCCCTCATTTCAATGGGAGATTCACACATGCTTACACGTGAAATGCTTGTTTACACAAGGAAATAACTCTTTATTATGGCACAGATTAACTAACATGATGTTAAACACATTATAAAACAAGTCATTTCCTCCTGAGTAAACAAGCCCATAAAGCCAACAGGCACAGAAAAAGGAAATTTGATTCTGAAATCCATATACTTCAAAAGCAGATTCCTTTTATTTAGTCAATTTAGTTGAGAGGCTGTCTTATTTCTGCAGATCTCTGGTAAACAGAAGAAAACACACTTGGAAATTACTGGCAAGTGGATACGTTTTCACAACCTTTTCCCCCTAATTTGAAATTATTCTCTTACTTCAAATATGGAGACCAGACACAGGTCTAAGGTGAAATAAACCTTAAAATGTCTCAACCCTTGGTTGAGACTGATTGCTCCCATTGCAGCCCACACTTTGACTTGTCAGAAGAAATCACCATTTACAGGAAATTTTCTTAGCATGTCTGAGGTGTGAACCTTACACCACTTGACTGACCAGCCAAAATGAACAGGGACATGCCAGAGTCAGGCTGGGACCCAGGAATGTGGCTTCTTCTAAGTCAACAGAATATTGTCAAGACTTTTTAATGACTCTGGGGTGAGGGGACTTATTTGGATATACGACAAGGTTAACAGAAAATTAAATATAAAGGAATTCCTTGTTTTTTTCAACAGCATCATCTTCTCCTAGGATCTTTTGGGAAAGTCCTTAGGGCTAAGGTTAGGAAGGGGTTTATGTAGGAAGTCTTCTGTTCTGAAGTGGCTGGAAGCCTCTCAAAATCAGACCTGGAGTTACCAAGTGTTGCTACAATAGTCCCAAAAATGGTTATGCCAGAGACTTCACTACAAGAACAGACTGTTCCAACGTGCTTTTCAGTAAAGTGGAGCTCACCTGGGACAACTGAGGCTACATTCTCCTCTGAACACACACCTACACAGTGTCCCATGGATCACAACTTCTTATTAAAAGGATGCTTGTTTGTCATATAATGGCCACAATGAAAGGGTATGGCTGGAAGGAGAAGTCCTGTGTTCTCGGGATGGGAAGGCAAACACCCAGTGTGCAGGTGAAAGCAGTCTTCACCTTAGAGCTGGAGCTGAGGAACTCAGAGCCCTGTAAAATTCCTCTCAAGATTTCAGGTGACACTTTCACTACTTTCAGGGCCTCACACATCATCTACACGAGAAATGACACCCTGTCTAATGAAGAATCAACATTTCTAATTAGTAAGTGGGAACCAGCATTCTAAACTGTAAGTCATAATCAATGATTGTCATAGAATAATTAGACATCACATTTTTAAGGTGGGTTTTTTTATAACCACTGAGTATGTTCCCTACATCAAGATAAAATGCCAACAGTTGAAATTGCCATTATAATTTCCTTGGCAACAACAACTTGGAATCCTTATTCAAACAGATGTTTTTTGCATGATAAAAATTACATTTGTGTTGTTTTCTTTCCCATTTTCAGTTCCAGCTCATCTCCTTGGCTCAGCTGCTGGTGATACCTGCTCTCATCATTGTTTATTTACTCGTGGTATTACTGGCTGTCAGCACTAAGTGACAAACAGCTGGCCTTTGAGTCAGAGCTACCACCATGAGGAGAGCCCCAGAACACTAAACTAGTCATGCAGAAATTCACAATGCAAAAATAACATGTGGCTTAACCTATGAACACTAGAGCTGTATTACTTATCTTTATCATGTGCTGCTGCTTATCTTTATTATCCTAATCATGCTTGCTTAAATCTTGTGTATTCAAAGAAAACAGTTGGAGCCAATGGCTATGAGCTGCAGAAGTGCTCATCCTGTGGTCTCTGGTACAGTCCTAGCCTAGATGGCTCCTATCCAAATTGTTTGTACTTGGAGACTCTCTGCTGGTCTGCATTTAATGAATAGTTTTTTTTTACAAACCCATCCCTCAGTGGAGAAACACCCCAAGTCCTAGGATTATCACTGCTGAATCCAGCCCTGCTGAGAAAGACTTAAAATTTACCACTTTATGTATTAAGAGGAAAAAGTGTTCCTCTGTCAGATCATACTGAATCACAACAATGTGCATATGTATTCTTGTCACAGTTTCTGCCCTTTTACTGTTTTTGATGCCTTCAAAATAGTCTTTTTTAAAATTAATGTACTTGCCAATTGTACATTCTGGAAGGGAGAGCAGCTGTTTCCTCACAACTGTATGCAGAGCCTTTTGAAGAAAATTTTGTTTATTAATAGTAATCTGTTTTTCATAGCTTCGCAATTTCTTAGATAATAGGGTAAAACACAATCTTCCTTTCATGTTCTCTGCATAGTGAAGAGACAGATGCAATTGCAACAAACTACTTACGCTGAGGGCAAAACTTAGTACTGCTTAATGTGACTTAATGACTAAAAAATGTGTATCATTTATAGATGACATCTACTACTCTGCTAAGTTGTTATTATTATGGTCAATGAGTATTCTTCCCTGCTGGTTAGTAAAACGATTTGGAATTAAATCTGCTTTTATTTCACTTGTTCAAGTAGACACACTGAAAGCAACTGAGCTACCCATGTAAGTAACACAAATGGGATTTAGTCTTTATTCCCAATCTTTTTCTAAACAGAAGCTCACATATAACAGCATATATATTAACTTGAAACACAGAACTGGGAGAAAGGGAAAAAACCTCAGGACTGAAGAAAGGCTATTTTACAGCTACATAGACATTTAAACACCTCCAGGAATTTGCTTAATAAGGCCAGCTACTTTCAGCTATCACTTCACCACCCGTGACAATCTTTGCATGAAAGCAGTTCTTTCTCCCCCAGGCAACACTATCAAGTTAGTGCAGTTCCCTCGAAATACATAAATGCTGTATTTAAAATTAAATGTATAGCATATGGAGGAGAGGACTGGAGCTGTGCTCTGGAAAGCAACCCCCTCACCCACCCAAAGGCACTCGCATACACGAACACACATCCCTGTGAAACGTGCTAAAAGTGACTGGGAAAATGTCAGAATACAGAAATTTCCTGGAGATTTTAACTCATAGCAAGACACACTCTTGTGTAAAAGCTACGAAAGGGTCCATGACTGATCTTGAATAACTTCAGAACACGATGTACACAATGAAGTCAATGCAGCAGTATTTAATTCATGAACAATGTTTAATACTTGAGCACTCTTCCCCTTATGGAATACATTACTCAGCTTTTCCTAATGACACTGAATTGATTTACTTGTTAATATACCAAACTAGGCGTATCCAACCCCAAAACAGAGAAGCTGAGAGCAACGCAGAACTTTCCCGGGAAATGAAGGCTCAATTCTGTGTACTCAAGTATAGATGTGGGTTTCAGTGATACCAGGGTTAAAACTCTCACTGACTTCAATACAGTGTACAAAAGACAGCATTTGTGAACCACTCAGAAGAACATGAAATGTGCATGATGCCGTGCCTGCAATTTTAGAATCACGTATTTTTAACTAGTCTTGTGGAAAAAAAAGCTGTGTATACAATTGTACATTCAAATTTCTGTTGAACTACTTTAAATTGTTTTCAGTTTACCATGTTAGGAAAAATACTCTAAAACTGTAACCTCAGATGATCAAAAAAACCCCACCCCAAACCTTCAAACTAAAAAAGTAGGGTATAGTGGTTTGGTCCCTGAAACCACCAAGCTTTGATCAAGGTTTTTTTTGTTGGAGCAATATTTCAGAATCACATAAAAATATGAACCACAGTTGTTGGTTGACTTCCATTCCCCACTGCTTTAGAGGGTGTCTGTGTTTGTGCAGGATGATTTAAATACAATTCTCTGACATTCAGAATTGAAAGGTCTTTTCCTGTGTAAAATAAGAGAACTCATTAACTTGGGAAGTCTATTAACTTGTTTGACAAATCTAGACGTATTACATTTTTGGTGTACATTTCTTCATAAACTAACATTCCCTATTCAAAGAATATTTCTATTTTAATTTGAATTTTTACCCTTACTTTCAAGTAATTTTATCATTGATAGGGATTATTGTTGGGTTCAGGACTCAAATCTCATTACAATATAAAAAATGAAACACTTTTACATGAATAGTTTCTCTGTAGAGATAAAAGGTCAAACAGAGTAGCACTAGACGGGAGAAAATGAATTAGTAAACTGAAGGAAAGATAATCAGTCTGGTTTCAAGGTTAACTTTCTGTTCTTTATTGCAGTGAGGTTTTTCCTTCCTTCTTTTTCTGAACTTCTAGGAGCATGCCAATTCCATGTTCCAGCTTGTTGTGCTACTGTAGCAGAAACTACACAAATAGACAAAAAGTCTATGAATAACACCACCTTACAGAAACCCATCCCTGCCCCTCAGTCACTGCCTCTGAAAAAACTCTAGAGCAAAGAAATTCCCTTTTTGTTGAAAATAAGGAAACTGAGGTCCGGGCAAATTGACAGGTAAAGCACATTTATCTTCCCCAAAAACACAACTGTGTGAATAAGAGGTGCTCCCAATGTGAACAGTCAGCTGCCTCCCCAGATGTGACTGTAAATACTGTGTTTAAATACAGAATCACAATTACAAATAGAAATTACACACAGCATGTCCTTCAAAATCTCTCTGCCACTGTCTACAGTTTTTTGTGGTAAACAATCCAGCATAAAGAGTGGGTAGTAAAAGTGGTTTAAAAATAATTATATATTTAGGAAATGAAGTAGTATTAGCAACAGCCATTGCTCTTGCATTGAGAACTGGTGTCTTATTTAATTCCTTACTTTGACTTCATAAAACAAATAAATACATTTTGCTTCACAGATCGAGGAAAATCTGCAAATATAAACTTTTTTTTTCACTTTGCAAGCTATGGCAAGCTTATTTAAAACGTCCCTACACCTTATTGTATGAATAATTTTATGCCTGCACTTTCATATGTTTAAAAAAATGACAGGAGAGATTTAATGTGGCAAGTGCCTCAAATACAATTTAAATTTATGTTTCTCAACTTAGAAAATTAGGAGTCCCCAACAACTTACTTAAAGGTGTTGTATTGACATATCTCAAAAAAATCACATCTTTTCTTCATTCCTTTTCATCTCTGTTTTCCTATTACAGCCAAGTATTTTGCATTTGTCAGCTATAAAACATTATAGTTATTCATTACATATGGCTTGGCATACTTGTTATAGCTACCTAGAGTACATTTCAATACCAGAATACATTTCTCAGTTTAATACACTGCTGATGAATCAAATAAAATCCAAGTGGTTTGGGGCTTCAGCTGACACTAACTTATTACCCCTGTAATCACATCATGAGCTGAAGTGGCTCTGTACCTTTTGTTCCTTGTTCAGGACATGCAGTGAAACTCACCACAATATTCTTGCTCTGTGGTTTACAATTACTTCCAAATCTCAAAAAATGTATTTACATGTACATTTGAAATTTTTTTTCAGGGTAGGTCATGTTATGCTAGCCACCACAGATGCCCAAAAATCAACACCCAAAAAATGCATATTTAAATGTACATCCACAATTATTCTATAATTATTATTTCTGGTATTTTAAAGACAGTAGTTTGTTTCATTAAAATCCTTCACACCAGTCCTCCTCACCAGAGACCGACCCAGAACCAGAAACTCCTGACTGAGGAGTGGGGGCGGGCAGCTGCTCCCTTGCCAAATGTATTTTCAAATCCTTCAACAACCCACGCTTAAGACATTCTTCATTCATTCATTCATTCATTCATTCATTCAATAACATTTCTTATACATGCACATGCAAGAAAAAAGAGAAAGGTTCCGAGCAATGCCTAGTCCTTTGCTGTAGGCTTCCTATACAACGTAAAAGAGCTGGACCTAAGGGGAGAAGGAACAGTTTTATGAAGCTATTTCTCTGCAGTCACACGTAGCACAGCTGGCAGCCACTACTCTACAACAGTTAAAACTTCATAATGTGTTTCTACAGGGTGATGCCAATGAAAATATTCACAGTACTATAAAGAGGAGTAATTAATTATCTTCAGGTCATTACCAAATGTTAGGACCCAGTACTAAAAATAGATATAGAGGTGAACAACAGTATTTTGTGCACATGAAGCCACTTAAGGACATACGATGCTCACTACCCACGCTTCCAAGAAGCAGCTTTCTGTTTTTGACAGCAAAGTGAAGAGTTATATTCTAGGAATTGAAATAAATTTCTTTTATAGCATTATTTTTCAGCCAGTACACTACCAGAAGGCATTAATAAGGAAGGCCTATTTATTCTCAATTACCCAAGGATGGTGTAATTCAGAAGAGCCTTAAGAGTTTAGTTTCAGATTTTCAGGGGGTATTTTTTGCTTTTTGCAGTTAGAGCATGTGGTAAGCACCCACAGCAGGCACAGAATACAAGACTTGTTATCAGCTCAGAGAAACATTATAACCAGGTTTTCATCTGTTCAGCAAAAGTTCAAACTCAGGATGTCTCATGTTGAACATCTGTACCTGCTGTACCACATGACAGTGGAAAAAATTTTTAGAGCTTTAGGTGAAGAGACCCAACCTCCTCACACAACACCTTAGCGTGCTGGTGGCTGTCTGTTGTAATTGATTCTTTTTAACTACAAAAGCAGGTTCAGCCTCACTGCAATGCATCCTGCAGGGAGAGGAAAACAAGAAAAGGTAAAATACCACCAAAAAAAAAAAAAAACCAAAAAAACCCCAAAAAACCCCCAAAAAAACCCAGCATATTTGCCTCAGAACAATATGAAATGATATTTAATTTCAACCTTTTCCTTTTAAAAAGGCTTTTATATGCTCTGTTCTTCTTCCTTAAAATGAGAAGTACCTGTCCCTTGAGGGTCTGGACTGGGACCAATATGATTTGGTATCTTCCCCAACGACACAGACAGGGAAACTGAGTGCACCTTCAGCAGGAATCTGGATGGCACCAAGCTAAGGGGTGCAGCTGGTATGTTTTGAGGGAAGGAAAGTCATCCATAGGGACCTTGACAGGCAATGGTCTTAAACTGAAAGAGGGTAGATATAGATTGGATAAAAGGAAGAAGGCTTTTTAAGAGGGTGCTGGTACCCTGGAATAGGTTGTCCAGAGAAGTTGCCGATGCATTTTCTTTATGTTCCTCAGTGTGTTCTTATCAGAAAATACACTCTTTCAAGAGTTTGTCAGTACCAACTAGAGCTGCTTTTAGCAGAATGAAAAAATGCCCCCCTCTTCTAAAACATGCATGCTTAAATAAACTCTCATAAATTAAAGTAATGGGACAAACATTGCCATGACACAATTCAGAGCTGTACTGGCTTACTGAGGATTAAACTTGGCTGAGGAAGATCATTAGGAGAACAAAAGGCTACAGAAATAATTTTTTTAAATCATGGAAGTGGATTGTAGAAGCTCACAATGGAGTAAAAATTAAATAGCTGAATGAAGATAATTATACAAAACTCTGTCCCGAGATCAGCACCATCAGAATGTGATCCAATGTAAAGAAACACACACTACTAGACAAAAACAGAATAAGATGAAAATTCTCCCAGATTCACTGCAAAAGATGTTTTCCCCTTAGAGAAAACTGCATAAAAAGCTCCCTCTCTTCAGAGGAAGCAACAGAATGGAAGGGAATGAAAAGAGGCAGGTAAAAGCTCTGAATTTCCAAACATTATTCAAGGTTAGAAAATGAAAATGTTTCATTACAAGGAAAAAGACAAATCTGATCAAAGTCAGTCAACTCGCTTATATCTCAGCAAACACCTTGGATCCGCATTTTGTCAATCTGCAGAAAGCAAAAGATTTTTCTGACCTCATAAATTGGCAAGAAGTAGCTTGTGTACTGATCTATTCAGCTCAGCAGATATTTGGCACCATTTATCCTGGCTCTCACAGAACCAAGTACACGTACCATAAGGGCGATTCCTGTGGAGTTTCTAAGAGTCAAGAGGAAAAAGGCTCCTTTAAGCCACTGGAATGTCACAGGGGTGTCATGCTTACCCTGCTCTAAGTGCCTGACACAGCTGAAGATGGTTCCACTGAACAGTACAAGGGTCTCAGCCCTGGACACAGCAGAGCTGGGGTACAGCAAGGCAGGACTTCTAAAAAAGTGTCAGCAATGTCATGCTGAAAAATTATTACAGTAATTTCATGAATACAAGCCGCACGGACTATAAGCCGCATCTCTGGGTGTTGGCAAACATTTCGTTCTTTGTCCATAAATAAGCCGCACCTGAGTATAAGCCACTCTGTCGTTCGCAGTGAGGACCCGCGTGCAACAAAGTTGCCAAATAGTAACAGAATCGCGGCAGGGCGGGGTTTATTGGCTCGGCTAAGGCTGTGCAGGCTCGGCCCGCTAGGGGCTGCTGACGGGGCTGGGTGGCCCAGCTCGGTGGGGCCGCTCGGGGCCGGCTGCCGCCTCTGGGCTCGCTCGCCCTGGCCCGGCACTGCCCCGCGGTGGCAAGCGGGGACGGAGCACCCCCGCTCCCACCGCAGCGGCGGAGGGCGGGGGCGGAGCCTGCCTGCTCCTGCCGCGGCAGGCGGCAGGAGCCCCCCGCTTACCCCACGGGCCGCGGGGATGGCAGCACGGAGCCCCCGCCTCCTCCCCGAACCGTGAGGATGTCAGCACAGAGCCCCCTGCCTCTCCCCCGCCTGAAGGAGGGAACTCCCCTGCCTCCCTCCCTCCCCCTGCGCTGCCGGCGCTGAGCTGGCCCCACCCGCCACGCAACACAGTAACCAATTTGTAACAATCGCGAAATCCTGGGTTTTACTGGCAGGTGTTCCGCTCGGCACCCTGGCTGGCACTTCTGGGGTTGTAAATGTCAGAAAATTATTCACATATTAGCCGCTCCTGAGTAGAAGCCGCATTTCCAGTGTGGGAGCAAAATTTTAGTCAAAATGGTGCAGCTTGTATTCGTGAAATTACTGTACTTTGTTTACTGCCTGAAAGTTTCACTCAGCTTCCCAATCATTTGGTATGCAGGTGTCACCACCAAAAATTTGCAATATGGTGATATATTGGCATAGAAACATCTAAAGAGAACATGTCTGAACATACAGGAGGAACTGAATTTCATCTGTTAGTTTATATTCACATTTATCTTCCTCAGGAATAACTTACTGTATGAATAGGAAATAAAGAGTTTATTCATTAGGCTAAATGAGATTTTACAGTATCACATTAATTCACTCAGCTAAGTACAAATGCTGGCAAGGCCCATGTATGGATTATATACTTGGACTAGACTGCAGACAGAATTTATTATTTCTTAAATTATGTTAGCTTCTTTAAAAATATGCATCTTGAAGAAACCTCTTCTAAAATTTTCATGCTAAAGTTTAAAACTGTGGAGTCTGTCTCCCATAATGGGATTGGGCTACACAAACACACTGAAACTGAAGCAGACGTGGCTATGGAGAGAGCTTCTCCCACAAACCAGTACAACTATTTTGTATCTTCCATATGTATTACCTCTTCAGAGTACATCTAAACTCAGACTCCTTTTAACTTGGTTTTCTGCGCCCTGATGTTTTCCTTTAAATAAATATTAGTATGGTCAATTGGCTCCACTATATTACAGCAACCTCTGGAGCGAGCGGGACTGGCCACTGAGCACACGCTGTGACAGCTACCCTTTTAAGCAAAAATAAAAGGCTGTCAGAGAAGATGCACCTGGTTTTTATTTAAGATTTCAAATTACATCTTCAATGGTTTCTGCTTGCTGACAAGCAAATGCATGACCTAGGAATCAGCAGCTAGAATTACCTATTTGCTGAAAGTGTGTATTTGCTGACTTAATGTGTTTATCATTTATCACATACACAGAGGAGTTGACAAACACAATCTTCTTGTCCTTAGTAATTTTGTGGAGCAAGAAATAACTCAGTTCATTCTTCTTCCTTACTTTATTTGTTCCTAACTATGGTACTGTGCCAAAAAACAGCTCACAGCTATTTCCCTTCTCTAACATACAAAGTCAAAGTAAACTTCCAGCTGGCAAATAAAATGCAACACTGATTAGGAATGCAATATATTTGAAACATTTGACCTTTAAAGTACAAAAATGTTGCATCTGAAATACAATTTGTCACACATCCACATAGCCATATCAAATTGGGAAACAGTTATTAAAGCTGATTAATGATGACTTTGCAGTTTCATGGTTTTTGTATACATGTGTGATAGTCCCAACTTTGTGAAAAGAACAATGCAAGATTCTTGATTTACAAATATGTTCTACTTTGAAACTCTTACGGAATTATGTCATACATATACCAATTATGTTTAACTAAGATCTGGGATTTTACCTTCAAACTGATGAAGTGCATCAAAGAAAACAACTGAGAGCTTGACACTGAAATACACTCTAAATCTTTCCAGTTTCATGCTATTAATAATTGTTGTGTCACATGTCATCAAACTCTGAATTTCCTTTGTATTATTTAGAAACTCACCCCCTGACAAGTTCTAGAATGACCTTCAAATTTTTTTCCCATGCTGAAACAAACTGATTCATGGGCTCAGATATTCTCTATCAGGTGTCTAATAACAAGCAGCACGAAAATCCTGAAACACTGGATATGAGAAACCTTTAGTTATGTACCATTCTGCGACTTAAATTCAACTAATTTCCTCATTCTGCATAAGTGTGGACTGAAATTCTATCCATATGGGGAGGGAGGCTTATTCAGACCTTATGTTTCAGAGCTTACTGCAGCAGTTAGCTCTACCCAGGACTTTCTGCAAGGTTCTTGGGGGGAAAAAATAAAGGTGTGAAAAAGTGTAAAGCCTACAGAGATGCACAAGTTCTTCAGTTCTTCCCCTTGTATTATGGCTATGATAAAAAATAAAGCAGGCAAATTCTTCTTGCAAAGCTTATTATGCCAACAATAGGCTGAATATTATTCCCACTGAGCATGGGCAAGTTGGTAGTAGAGGCTTCCAGTTAATTGTATGATATTTGGAACATACTCTGGGATTCAAACTCTCTTCTTAGAGAACAAAAACGTTTAATTTTTGTGACAATCCTGCTTTGACGAGACTGGAAAGAACTTTGTACTGATTCTAATAAAAATTAAGCTGAATTGAGTTGAATGCATTAAAGCACTCACCAGTAGAGGGGGTATAGCTCAACCATTTCTCGTGCTGGGAGGGGCTGTCACAATATGAAGGAGAGGACAATATGAAGAAGAGGAAGAGGTCCTGCAAATTTATGTGCCTTTAGAAAGATGAGCTGCTAGGGTAGAGGGCTTCTGGAATGTACCAGGAAAAAGCAGTAGGAAAACAAATGTTCATTTCAAGCTTTTAACATTTTAATATAATTACCAAAACCAGAAAATGTCACAAGTACCTTCAACTGATTTCAGACTGAAACCTCTTCTCCTAAGTATTTTAGCTCAACAGTGTAAATATCCTACTTAGTTTAAATGCATAAATTCTGTGTGTCAAAAAATTCCAGGAATAGACCCAAGCATCATGTAATTTAATAAGTTTCAGCATTACAGTAAAATAAGATGTTGATGTATTCTCCTTGAGAAATCATGGGCAAAAAACTTAATACCATTATGTGAGTCCAATCTAGTTGAACTGGAACACTTGTACAACCCTTTGGTATGTCCCCATTGGTAACAGCAAGTCCTAGTGAGGAAAATTCCCTCCCAAAAAAGGGAACACACCTCAAGGTCAGACAGGAGATGTGTTTTTATGCTGCAGAATTCCTGGCTGCCATCAAACTAACTGCAACTAGCAGAAGGGAAATTTTTGAGATTTCCGAAAATATGCCTGAAGAATGTTGACAAATATATGAGCTGTCATTGAAAAGCAAGTTCAGGCTCAAGCTACCAAACCAACCTCTTATTTAAGAAGTCTGGGGTTTTGAGTAACTGTATTAGGCATTTTTATGTGAAGACCACACAAATTCCTTTGAGGCCAAGGTGTGGTTGCCCAGCACTTCCCAAATTAGACTCTCAGGTCATGATTAAGGAAACCTCTCTAATAAGTGCTCCATCACTAACCCAAATGCATAGGTGCTATTCTGAGCTTCAAAGCTGGGCTCCAGAACTGGCACCACCCAATGCAGGAAACCTCTTCTGAGTGTGATCCAGCCCAATAAATGAAGCACACCTTGAAGAGCCTTTCCAGAAGGATCCTAATCACGTATGAATTCTGCTGAAGTTTTGTAACACTTCAGACAAATACCCATCTTTTCTCAGACTTCAGCTGTACAGTAGTTTAAAATAAAAGAACAACCTTCTATGATG
The DNA here is from genome assembly GCF_009819885.2 of Catharus ustulatus. Classification (NCBI taxonomy): domain Eukaryota; kingdom Metazoa; phylum Chordata; class Aves; order Passeriformes; family Turdidae; genus Catharus; species Catharus ustulatus. The sequence goes on along the minus strand of NC_046221.1, from coordinate 39,665,023 downwards.
TCCTAGAAAATTAAAAGGCTTTTGTTACAGACCAGAGCAATTTGTGTTTAAAAAACAAAATACCCTGATGCTACATGTCACACTATCCCTATATTTTAAAAGGGAAATAAATTCCACTATTGAATTTATTCCAGGCATCAATCAGTTAAGTGCACCTGTGCTACAAAGTTCACTTTATCTCTGTTAATGGTATTCAGGGCAACTCCAAGAGGTGGTTCTTTGTACAGGCCACATACATGGGATGATTGTCAACATGATCCCAACATACTTAGAGATATTTTTGCCCATAGGAGAGGCTCTTTGCCCAGAATACATTGTACAACCAATACTAAGCTAAAGGCCTGTAAAACCAGAGGAGGAAAAGAGAGAAAGAAAGAAATGGAGAAAATATGGCAGTAAAGAATGGAATTATTTATTTTCTTGTATTAGGCTAAACACACACAAGTTCTGCCTGAGAGTCTCTCTTCATCTCTCCAGTTGCTCCATTTTTCCCTTAATCTTTTGTAATTGCAATATTCTCAGATAGTCCTTGCCTCTAGGAAATTGCACCTTGCAGCTCACATGCAACCCAGAAGAGGGGGAAGAAAGACAAAGGCATAAGGTCCCACTTCACCCAAAAAAAGGTCACACAATTTTCTGGACTTAAAATGTGTGTTCATACTAAATTCTTCCAAAGTGCCAGGAGGCTAATTATATGATTAATGGAAAATCTGACATTAAATGAGTTAATATTTTTCTCCTCTGTGTGGGTAACATCTAAGTTTGAAATTTCCTCTCAATTGTTAATTAATTTTTCTAACACAGACCATAATTTCCCCAAGTGAGTGAAAGAAAACATGTTTTGATCCCGGGAGCTCCACCTCCTAACAAACTTATAGGATCAACACTAAATGGAGGAACATCTATTTCCTTTGTAATTAAAGCAACAGGGGGACCCATGGCCAGTTTGCTGCAAAAACTTTCCATTACAGTTCCTGGAAAAAGCTGGGAGCAATCTGTTCGAAGGACATGTTGTGGCTTTAGGGTCTCTGGCTGTATTCATACCAGTCTGTATTGAAATCTGAGAGATCTGGGTTCAGTTCCTGACTCTCAGAGGCTCCTGGGTCATCAAACAGGGCAGAAGAGTCAATTAATTTCATTATGTCTCATTTCCAGTTGTAACATGAAGATATAAAGGTCCTTTATGAGGGAGGAGGAGAGGGAGAACAATCAATTACAAAATATTTAAGAATGAGTAACAGAAATCCTTCCCTATGAACAAGTAAAAGCAAACAAACAAAACAAACAAACAAAAAGACCTCCTTTTAATTAATTAAGAGAAAAAAGATATTAGTGTGTGTGTATATATATATATATATATATATATGTATGTTTCCAGCAAAATATTTTGAGTTAAAATGAAAAAAAAAAGAATGAACGGCAAATTTCACCCAGTTCTGCTCACTTAGGATTATTCACAAGCACAAGGATTTGAAAGAAATAAATCTGTATTTATACTGAGACTTTGTTTCACACACAGGCTGCAGTTTCCTGAATAACTTCACCTTATTTACTGCTGCTGAGAGCAGCAGTCCTGCCCTCCCTGTTGTCCACGATTGTGTGCTCCAGCTCTCTTGTTTGTGCTGGCATCAGTGCTTGGGCAGCTGCGCAGCTGGACTGAAAATTAATCTGACTACAGAAAAAAAGGGTTTTTTTTAGCTAAAGCAGCTCTCTGAACCGACAAGCCGTGTGCTGATACAGAGAGTGGCAGCAATGAATGGCTGACGGATAAAGGAGAGTGAGGGACAAACTCTTTCAGTGACCCCGGGGACTTAAATAGGCTTAAATCCATCATGAAACCACTTCCTCAGCCTTATCCCCACTGGCCAGAGGATCCTTTTCTAGCTTTGGTGGGGGAGAGCATCTTTGCACAGACAGAAGGCTAAGGAGTTCCTTCCCACAGATACTGCTTGTACACACAAAGGAAATGCAAAGATATTCAAGACAATTTGTCCTGGAAAAAAACAAAGGCAAATGACATTTACCATGGGAGAGACTCTGGCCATGGCCAGTAATCACCAGAGCACTACGTGTGCTTGCCTTATGTCCCTTTTGTGATACACTTTTTTATTTAGCAGAAAATATGTGACAACTCAATATAGTACGTCCCCAAATAATGCAAGGAAAAGATTTATTTGGCTCAAACTAACGAAGTAAAAGGGATCATACATCTGACTTAATGAGGAAAAAAAACAAAGTGGTTTTGGTCCATAAAGAATAATTTGTCCAGGGAAACATTCTAGAAATAGCAATCTAGATATTCCTACAACAGATCCCCAGTATTACAATTACGAAACTTGTAACATTTTCTTCTATGTGTCTTTGAGGGAGTACTGATTTTAATACAAACATCATTAAGATCATATCATACTTAATTCTGAAGAGGCTTACTTTCCTAAAATTTAATTTCGACAATAAATGTTTAGTCCTAGTAAAAAATTTTACTTCTCTGATTCTGGTGAGAACTTGAAAAAAGGGTCCCTAGTGACATTAGCTGCATATTCCTTGCACATTTATAAAATATTTGCAGCAGACGTGTTGTAGAAAGTAAAGTATCATTTTACTGAATGTCAAAACATAACTCAGCAATACCCTTAACTTTAATTTTTAATGATGCAAATACCACATTGATACTTCATCCTTGTCTTGATTACATTTCTAATACTCTTTTATGAGTAGCTTAAAAACAACGGAGTAAGAACAATGTCTTTATGCGATTTAAAAGCACCAACAACTGAAATGAATCTTCTGTGTAGTCATGCTTAAATCAATTAAATAGATCCAGATCTAAGGAAAGTTCTTTAATTATACTTCAATTACTACCCAAGCTGTAAAAAAATAAAGTAAGAGAAAAAAAAGCTAGAAGTTATCAGTTGCTTCATCTTCCTTGTTATTACAGTGAATATGCAATTTTAAAAGACATCGTATGTTAAAAGACACCAATAAGGAGTTCTTCATTTATGCCAAGTGAGCTGATAATTTTCTAATGATGAAAGTATTTCTCTGAGCAGGAACACTTAAATAGAAATGTTCACAATCTTCTTCTCCAGCTAATTAAAAGCACTTGGTCTGATTAAACATAAGTCTGAACAATGTTTTCCATCCCTCTCCTTCCCCATTCCATAATAAATCAGTGCTCTTGAGTGAGCCGAGGCTCTTGGTTTAAGTACTGACCCTAAACTAATTTTATTTTTATTATTTTAAGAGTTCTTAAAAAATATCAGCTCAAGTGAAAAGTGAAGGCACGGAGTCTTTGCATGAAGGCCTAACAGATGCTGCCAGCATCACACTTTAATGAATGACCACTTCCACAGGATGGAGCAGATAAGGTTTTGTGCTGAGCCGTCGCACCAAGCTGTGCCACAAAGAACAGTACTGCTATTTAAGCTATCGATAAACAGAGCTTTTAAAACAGTTTTGTTTCAGGTAATAAGTGTTTGTAAACATATCTGAGAGCTGTACTTCATTCTCCTAGTGTAAAAATAAAAATGTTTTAAAATATACTGGCATAAATTTTTTTTTAATGTTACCACTGTAAATATTAAAGAAACCAGAGTAAGATTCTGGTGCACCTTTTAGTACTTACAATACCATTTGCTGTAAAATTTGTAGTGCTATGAAAACCCTTTTTGTTCAAAAGCTAAGAATTATGCATGCAGGATATTTTCAAAGGAAGCCCTAGTCTGTATGAACAAAACACCACACCACCAATTTAGCTCTCTCAAAAATAGATGTCTTAAGATCATAGCCTGCTAATGAAATCTTTTCTTAATTTTGCCCATGGAGTTCCCATTCACATTATGCAGCCTGAGAGATGACTGAGACACAAGAAATATGATAATTATTACTTTTCATAAAAGGCAGAAAGCACAACTGTTAAGATTACCTTCTAAAATGCCTCCAGCCATCCGAATTCAGAGTAGCACCTTAACAAGGGCAGAAGGTAACACCTCACAGTATCAGAGGCTGCGAGGGAAAGACCGGAGTTTAAAGGAAAATAGCAGCTCCGCTTTCTTGAATTTGCAGCCTAAAAAGTTTGAGGTAATTGTACCACTAACAGATCATGTTTAATCTTTCAAAGTACATTTGACAGATCAAACACAGAAGCTGTAAATTACCAGTAATGTCAACAATCTTTCCATCGGTGTATCAAACCACAAACTCAGAGAACACAACAATAACTTGGCAGATAGGAATCTAAGGAGACTCAGACTGTATATTTATTTGATTCTCAAGTACATAGTTAAACAGCAAAAGACAAATATGTTTGGTTTTCGCAGCAATAACAGGGATATAAAAAGAGGTATATGCAAAAACTAGAACACTGAACGCCAGAACAATTACATTTCCCAAACATTCCAGGTACAGAGCCAGATGCAAAAGAGCATTTTGAGCTGGAACACCCACATGAAGGGAATGACTGAGGGTTATTTCAGTGCAGCTACTGGAAAAAGGGGGAGTAGCCCAAAGGCTGATCTCACTTGTGCTCCAGTGCACCCTGCTTGGCTGATCCTGACCTTGAGGGAAGAATGGGACCATGTGCAGTATGGAGATGAGTAGGGTTGGAACACCTGGCTCAATCTTCTGTACTTCAGAGAGCATCTATCGGTCTACTATTGGTATTAAAATGCTGGCATGTGAGCTTAATATTTTTGAAAATGTTTTGTGGAACCATTTGTGAGCCTGGGAGTCAGGCCTGGTCAAAACCTGACAATTGCAATGAATTTACTCACATATGCATTATTTTGGTACCAAGACATTTCTATTTGGAAAAGTCTTTATAAGGCTTTGATGATAATTGTAGCAGTGCAGTTATTTCCTTTGCTAAAGCGAAAAAAGAGCCATGAACATAAGGAACCTCTGTATCAGAATAAATGAACTACATGATGACAACTGTTTTAAATACATGTATGGATTTAATTAAAGTGATAACATTTTATAATGTAAATAACACAAAACCAACCAATGATAGCCAGCCATAATTTATGCTGTAACAAAAATAATAAAACCAGGCAGTAAAACCATGTGCTATTTCAATTGCTACAACTTCTGGTTTCCCTGATGTTAAAGCACTTCATACAATTACTGCATTTTCAGTGCTCAGTGTTAGCTTACACAGGAGAATCAAGACCATACACCAGTGAATTATTAGTCTTCCTTCTTTTTCTCTCTCATGAAGTCTCTTTGTGAAACAGGAATTCTTTAAAATTGTTTCTTATCAATCAGAACCCATAGTTTGCAATCCATACATCAAAGCCTGTGTAAGGTTGCTACTGTAACTTTGTTTAAATTTTTCACACCACGCATCTGCAAAGTCTACATTACTATCTAACCAAACACCACATCCACTTTTAATGGATGAGATAACATCTCTCCTGCCAGCTTTTTTTCTTACAACAGAACAGTGCCCCATACAATCTGAGGCCAGTTTATTACTGGATGACTGAGGATGTTTCCTGCAGCAGCAGGAGATGAGCATGTGTTTGGCATCATAAGAAGGAAGGGATATGGGACCAGCAATGCTGAGGGTCATTACTTCTCACCCTAAATGCCTGGAGTCCACACCCAGCCTCTCAGGACTGGGTTAGGTGCCCGAGGTCCCTGCCTGTGAGAGAATAGGGTGCCTCAGAAAGGAATCCAGAGCAGACAGTAAGGTTGAGCTGGGAGCTGTTGAAGCTAGCCAAGAAAAACACTAAGGGAAGGGTGTGCCTCAAATTCTTCTCCTTTTGCAGCTTAGGTATCTTTCATTTTTTATTTATTTTTTTTAATGGCCTGTGAGGCAGTGCTTATGTCATCTAGGGTTTCAGAGCCCCAAATCCACCCTAACTTGTTCAGGTACCACAATTCCTCCTTTTACAACCAAAACACAATAGGTGCTCACTTCTGAAACACTGCTTGAGGGCCAGAATACAGACAATGTGGAATTAATTCCTGTTTTAATTCCTTCTCTAGTCTGACATAGCTTAAACCTGCATTTCTCACTTCCCAGCAGAATGTTCCAACCCTATTATGCTGGGGAAAACCCAGGGGTGGGAGAGAGGAAGGGGTCACTGCCCCTTTTCTGCGTAAATTGTGCCAGTGTTGCAGTGAAACTAATTCACTTAGTTACAGAAAAAGGTAAATTACAGTAGTCTCTTGCTTTTCAGACTAAAGTTTGAAGTCTATTGCTTTTTACATTATATTATCCATTATTCTCATACTCCTATTCCCTTGCTATCTAACAGTCTCTTGGGATTCTTCACACTTCTATTTAAATTCCAGGGACACACTGCTTAGCAGTGACATTCAATTAGTTCTCCACTTAATAAATAACCGTATATAATTGAATATTTTTGCAAGTATTAAACATAGAACATAATAATTGTTAAAATTTAAAATCCTTAGTTATATGCTTGGAGCCAGCGAATGACATTGTTCACATTGAAATAAAATGAAAGGATTACGACATGGAATGCTTATGTTTAGAAATGAGTCGTTTGCAATTTCAAAAAATAGGTAATTTACAAAGTTTAAAATAAAATGCATGATTGCATTGTTCTAAGAATTGAGGGACTGAACAAAAGGCTTCCGCTTTCTTATCAGCATCAATTATGGCATGAGTGTGAATAATACGAATTGTGATTGAATCATTACTAACCGTTTTTGCATAATTTCCCACTTTCACTTTGCCAATAAAACATTTTTGTAAAAGATGAAATTATATTTCTTGTAAGAGCCATAAAGAAAAACCACAGAGCTTGATCTGTGACAATTAAGAAGACACAGATGATCTCTCCATCCCTAACAATAGTAGCTAACAGCACTCCTGTATTTTATTTTCTAGCCAACATACCTCATGCAAAGGTTTTCACCTCAGTTTTGATGAAAGTAGAATTGGGGAAAAGTTTTTCTTCTGCAGTCTCTTAAGGTAGTCCTTATGCTTTCAAGACAGTCAGAATCTGGGGGTCAGGTTTGCCACACAAACTGGTTGCCAACAATTTGTTTGCTCTTTAGAGAAGCCATGGTAGCTGTGGAAAGAGAAGCTGGCTTGCTTTTGCCCTGTGTTACAGGGTTATACTCAGTTGCACAGAAAATTGGATAGCATCTGGTGGGAGGACAGAAATTGTGGCTCTACGTGTGTGAGAGACATAAGCAGGCTGGGCTCTGCAGCCTGTTAATGTAGGGGATGGGGGAAGAGTGATCAATCCTGTGTTAATTATGGAGCCAGCAGATCGTTCAGCAGCTAATATTTCTTTTGTCTGGAAGGTGACTTGAAGCAGTGACAGCAAAGTATGATTACCATATAAACACTATACATTTCCATACCTTTCAAATATAAACCTTAATTTGGACCAGGAAAAAAATGAGATTAAAAGAAACTTGCAGTTGAAGCATGTGATAATCAATCATCCAGAAAAAAACGTTTGATTATATGTATTGTGTTACTTAAGTGCTCTTTGAAGGCAGATGAGATGAAATGTATGTTTAAATATGTCAAACATGCTCAAGGAATATTTTAAGCAGCTCTTGTACAACGAGATGACTTAAGGGATGGGCTCATGGCACTGTATACTTGAGCTCTTATTTCCGTGTGGGATATACTGAGCTGCTGGAATTTGGGTCCCATAAATCACTCCACCTATGCACATATGGGGACCAGGGACTACAGGACTTGATACATTTTCAAGTGAAAATACTGCTTTTTCCAAAAGTTATTTAACACACTGAAAGAACCCACAGAATACACCAGGATGAAATGCAACACAGTGTTTGACAAGGATTTCTCTCCATCTTTCTACAGATACCTCTCCAAGGACCATACTTTGTGAGGTTTTCTTTAGGAGTGCCTGGATTAGTAAAAAGGCTTTTAGTTTTTTTTGTCCTCTAATGTTTATATCTTGTCATGTATCAAAGGGACTACTGATGCATATAAATCACTAAACAAAATTTAATGAAGGACAATGCAGACAATGCAGATGCTTAACTGTAAATACTTGCTATACATCTTTCGAGGAATCCTGGAAAGTAGGGGGCACTGTTCTTATTTGTGGTGGCATCTTGACTTGAATGAAACTAAGTGAAGCATAAAGTAAAGATCTGTGAGACAAAAAATCTTCGTGTTATTAGTAGAAGAGTTTTTTCTGTCACATAAAATGTGAGTGACAGGTGCAAGCCAGTAACAAAAAAGATGAATGAAAAAGGAAGTTGCATGGCTACTTAATCACCTTCCAAAAGACATTTTATATGAAGGCCCCAAATTTCTTTACACCATGCAAGAGGATAAATAAAGCAGCCTAGGTGAACGTTCATGCTTTTGGCACTCCTTGTAAATATTAATTGTGTTAAGATGAAACCAAAGCCCTGCTCAGTAATAATGCTTGAAGATACTGCATAGTCAATTCCGACATACCAAAACAGAAAAACATCAGTCTCTATGAAACTTGCAGAAGAATTATATGTCTCCTACACTTCTGCTTTACTACTCAACAAGGATAGTAGAAGGAATGCCTGACAATCAGAAAAACTGCATAAAAAAACCCCACTGATTATCAGCCAAGTTTACAGACATATTAGCACGGCTTTCCCAGGGAATTCAGTTGCTTCAAAAGCTCAAATTATGGCAGCTGGCTGTAGGATGCTCACCTTTACAGACCTGTGCTATCTAATGTGCAGTTAAAATGTAACTTACTGTTCTACACCCTTCATTTAGGTGGACCTACCCTAGGAGTTGGATGGATTACCCTTGAACCTCCAGGGAGTGACACTGGGTCTTACTGGCCAGAGTGCTGCCCCCACATACCTGGGCTCGGTGGCACTATTCAAAACAAAACAAATCTTTCCTAACCTTCCCCATGTTCAGTGTTTTTGTGCAGTATTTGACTTTGAGCATTGCTTCCCTGCTATCTTACTATACTCGTGGGGTTCCACGCAGACCTGCTCATCTTCAGTGTGGCAGAACATTTTCCAGAAGCTGGGATAAATGGCTGCCACACAAACTGGAAAGCTTTTTATGGAGGACACCCCTTGCTTCCCACTACTGTCTGAGCATACTTCTGATACCAGAGCCAAGATGTGTATTTCTGTATTCAGAAGCTATGTGAGTGCTTTTTTCAGCTGTAAAGATTCACTCATTCCTTGAACTTGTGAGAGTATTTGTTTCTCTAAACCGCGTTTTCCCAAACAATTACTTAAGGCAGACAATTTAGATATTGCTGTGGCCATCAGTAAACCTTTGCTTGAAGAAGCTGACAAACTGCTTCATCCCACCACCAACCCCACTAGCATGTGCAGCCAGAAATACCTAACTTTATGAAGACACCTACAATATCAGGAGTCCATGAAGATCTCCCCCTCTCCATGGTGCCAAGTATTGTCATCACCCTCATAGGACTTGGGATGGAGAAGACTGGATGTGCCATGAACCTTCATCCTCCACACTGCCAAGCAGTCCATGGGAATCCAGGGAGCCACAGTGCAGGGAAGTGAGTTCACGTGGTCCCTCATCTGCTCAGCCTGGAGGAGACTGAGGGGAAATCCCACTGCAGTTCCAGGCTCCTCACAAGGGGAGGAGGAGGGGTAGGCACTGATCTCTTCTCTCTGGTGACCAGGGACAGGACCTGAGGAAATGGCATGAAGCTGTGTCAGGGGAATTTGGTTGAACATTAGGAAAAGGTGTTTCACCCAAAGGGTGGTTGGGCACTGAACAGCTCCCCAGGGATGTGGTCATAGCACCAAGCCTGACAGAGTTCAAGAAGTGTTTGGACAACACTCTCAGACACACGGTGTGATTCTTGGGATATTCTTGGGTGTGGGGCCAGAAGCTGGATTTAATGATGCTTGTGGGTCCATTCCTACTCAGCATATTCTATCATTCTATGAAGGCAGTGCAAAAAACATTCTATGTATGTGTAATATTTCTTTTGGAATAGTCTTTGGCAATCTTAAAAACAACTGCCCGAACTTCCTCATCACTATTTTTGTTTATGGACATCATGCCATACCAAGATGTAATGTGGGTTTTCTTGATATCCCTTTTTTTCCCATAAGTTTTTAACTGTAATGCTCAATAAATACTTAAGTGCCAGCATGGAGTGGATTATTGCTAACATGTTGCAGGAAAATTGCACAGTGCTAAAGCTTGCAATAAAAATAAGCAGAACGCCCACTGTTAATACACTGTAGTTAAGTGTATTAGCTGTTTTCAAAAGCATTAACTCCCACACAAATAGCAATGCTATTTTGTCCAATATATTATTATCAGACAGTGAAAATCAGTTGGGGACTATCTAAAGCCTTTATGCCCACATGTATTAAAATAAAATTGCTTCACAAAATTAGGAAATTGTGTGGGGACAGCACTTAAGATTTTACCAGGTGTAAACAAAATAATAATAATAATAATAACAATAATGATAATAATAAATTATGAAATTACACACTACTCATACAAATGACTCTTCCCTTTCCCCACCTGATATTCAGAATCACTGAAAAGATTTGTTTCCTCCACCTCTCATTTTTTATTGTATTTTCTGTTTCATCAGCTGATAAGACTTCATAATTTCTGAGCTCTTGTACTTTCCCTTCATCAGAGTGGGAAAACTAGTATTGGATAATAATGATACACAAGAAGAAGCAATTGTGAATGATCCTAATGCGGCAGTGTAAGCTCTTCACGAATCCACTGATTATCCTTTTGTTTCTACTTCCTGTTCATCTGTCTCAGCAGTGACATCATGAAAATAATAATAATTTGCACCCAGATTCTCAAAGTGGTTTGCAAATATTAATTAATTGCAAACCTAATTATGCCTCTGAGACAGATTTTATGTTCCTATTGTGCTCTAGAGACCCACGTGCCTCTTTCCTTGAAGCATATTTCTTCTCCTTACAGGGCTATTCAAACCCTCCTTAAATTAAGGGGAGAAAAAAGAGAAAAAAAATACTGGGCAGTAGAGGGGAGGGAGAGAAGAGGGTAGTGGGGGAGGGAAGAGAAAAAGGGAAAGAGAGATGAAACAAAGCCCTTATATTTTACTCTGTGCTCTACCTACCTGAATCATAAAGAAATTCTGTATTTTCATGGCATTTTCTTTTGGCAGTAATATTAAAGATAGCTACATTTTGTCCTGGGGTACTGCTATGTGGCAAAAAATAAAAATATGACTAAAATGCCAAAAAAGCTGTGTTTCAATTTTACCCCTTCTTAGATGACGACAGTGATCTGGTATCCAGCAAGCTCCGCTTCACACGTGGCTGGGTTTGGGTTTGGGCTGAGCTGCAGGGCTGCACTGTCACACCACTGGGGTACTGTCACAGAACACGGGTAAACCCTGCTGCCACATCCCCTTTCTGGGGCCTTACTGCCACAAGCACACACAACAAATGCTCAAAGACAACAGAAAAACATTTGACATTGCACTTTTTAGGGAAGCTACTGACACATTTTCTCCCTTTTTGGGAAGCTTACTTAGGTATAAAGGTAGGATGTGTTCCCCTTGGAATAAATATTAGAAGAAATGGTTTTGTCACACCCCCTTTCACTATGGTGGTCCTGTTTCTTTCTCAGAAAACCACTCATCATTCTGAGGGATAAAAATATGGAAAATACTGTGGGTTACCTTTTACCTCACTTAACATCACAGATATATTTAGTCAGGTAATTCTTCCCTGCAAGCACTATTCTTTTGACTTCAAAAAATACGGAATAATTATGTCAGTCCTAAAAAAGCTGTCATTTAAGCAGCTCATCCACTTAGAATAAATGTAAGTAGAAGAACAGGCCAATTAGAGCCAATGAAACAAATAACTTAAAACTCCGATTGTCATCAAATTATCTTTTTGCCCTAATGGAAATAGACATGCTTCCATAACACAGGTGCTTTACTGAAGGAACAAAAACACTATGCAGTTCTCCAAATGCCTTACCAAAATCAAATGTTTCTCTCTTGTAAACATGGGCTGGTGAAGAGCAACACAACAAACAGAATCCAAGTGATGTTCAGGTCATAGCAGGAGTGTATTTGAGATGGCAAGTTTAAGATATTTTCTTTAAAATTCAAGTCATTAAAAGTGTTTGAAAACACCTATCCTGACTAGCAAATACATGAATATCCTTTGACTATCCTTTGAAAACTACAGTCTTACTTTTTCTTTTCTTTTCTTTATCCAAAAGCATTAAAGTACACTGTATAGAAGTAAAAAAGATTTACAAATAATGTATTAAATTAATTCTACCAAAAAGTACATTCTAAAATGAGTACCTGACTTTTAAAATGAAAGCAACATCTTAGAAATTTTGGTCAAATTTAGTACTTTGGTTTATTCATTTTGTTTATGAGAAGAGTAATTGAGCAGATGACAGTGGTTTTGTTCTTCCTAGTATTTCTACACTTTGGAATACAAAACTATGGATGTTTAAGAGGAGGTTTCCTCTTTCATATAAGATGAAATAGCTGAGGGCATTGAAGGAGTCGATAAAGTAAGAAGATAAAACAAAAGAACTTGTAGCTTTTTCACCCAATCATCCCACATATCTTCAAACCTATTTTTAAAATAAAAAAACAATCCACAGATTTATAAATCAGAATGTAACTCTAAGAAATTGAAACCCTGAGATTTGAAACTGTAGGAGAGCTGCAGAAAGGGAACTGTAGTTATGCTGGCAATGATCTCTGGAGCAGCAGATGGCAGGAGAAACTCTGTCTCTTACCTTTCCTCACCATATGCCCTTTGACTGATTAAACTGTATTTATTTAGCAAAAAAATATTATGAAACGACACACATAACTATAGCTCTGAAGTGCACATCATCACACTCTTATTTTTTGGTGTTGTGGTAAAATCCATCTGCAAACTTCACGCATTTTTGTCCAGGTTTCCTCCTCCTTGCACGCAGTTACTTTAAATTTCTGCATCCCTACAAAATAACATGCACCCTGATGCCTTAAGTTTTTAGCTTTTATATTTTTTCCAATCCTGGACTGCATTAGTGTATAACTCTGAACTCCACACAGAGTGTCATTTAACTGTCTTCACATTTTGGTCAAATATAACAATCCTTCCAGGCCTGAGAACCAAGGACACCCTTTTGCCTCAGGCCCTGAAAAATATAAACAAAAGTGAATCAGGGGCGGATGGAACAAACTAGGGGAATATGACTTCATTACCTGAAGCTGTAATCGGACAATTAACCCCTGATATGCAAGTAGACCAAACTTGTATCTGTTTGAAAAACTGATGACCATCATCCATCTTGGGTTTAGCCTCTGCAAGGTTCCTGCACAGCCCAAGGCGTGTCTATTGAAGGCCTTTAATAAATACCTGCTTTATTCTCTTAACTCTGTCTAGCCTCTGCTCTAGGCAGCCACTCCAAGGCATCACCCCAAACTGTTAAAGCTAGGATCTTCCTATCTGGCTGAGTAAAATCAGCTGATACAGAAGAGGAGGGAAGACCTCAGGACTGGAGCATTTAAAAAGGCTTTGATAATTCAACAGGTGGCAAATTCTCTCTCAGCAAGAACTGGTAGTGACAGACAGTGCATCTTCTTTTGAGAATGAGTCTCTTGTATTTTGTTAGACTTTATCACCACAATGACCAGTCAGGTGAGCACCAGATCAGCTTTCCATGCACCTTACACATCCTTACATGATGACTTTTCCTTTTCAGCAGTACCCCACTCTTCCTGCCCCAGCCATCCAGGACACCACAGCACATGTCTGTAAGACAGGAGCTGCTGAGAGTCAAGAGAGAAATGTATGTGCGTCACTGCTTTGTGCTAACACTGCTGCTGATGTGCTCTAACTTGCCCCAATCAACATGCAGTCACTCATTTATCCAAACTCTGCTGAGCCTCACAGGGAGTCCAGCGCAGACCTGTGGCTGCTGCTTTTAAGCTTGGTCCTGGCACATGTGCTGGGCACACTGTCCCCTCTGGAGTTCTCCCTGGTAGCCTTTTATTCATAAAAATGGCAATGCTCTGTAAGAAAACGGTGAATGGTCTGTAGATTGGAGTTGAAGTTCAATCTGCTTTACTCTGATTTTCTCATTTTCCTGAGCGAGGCAAGGATCATTCCCACCTGCTGATGGAGGGAGGCTCTGCTGGTGCCAAGTACAGCCTGGAGTCAACTGGGCCAGGCTTGGTAGGTACAAGTGAACATGGGAGAACTCAATGAAAACTAGAGCCCATCAGGACTAACACAGTTTAAGGAAGGCAGCAGAGCCACAAGGAGTGTGAGAGAGTGACATTAGATATCCATACAGCTGGTTTATTTAACCCAGGCAAAACCTCTCTCTGAAATAAGTGAGCTAAGACCTCTATGCAAATGACAGAATCAGCAAACTGGGAACGACTGGTTCCAATGATTGCACCAATGGAGAACTCCTCAGTCTGACTTCAGTGCAGATTTACCATCTGCATAAGTTGACAACTGTAGCCCACAGTTAAAAACTGTTTCTAATAGATTTGGGCCATTATTCTTTATCTTGATATCTTCCAAGACTGGGAATAATTCCTTCCTTCATCTACACAGTTACTCTGAAAGTATTTATAGACGATAATTAGGTCCCTTCCTTCCATCCTACTGAGTTTCCTCTAGGCTGTCTGACTTACCACTTGGTATATTATCCTACCCTACAAGCCTACTTCTACTTAGATTTAAAAAAAAAAAACAAAAAACCCAGCTTCAGATATATAGACAATTGGAACCACTTCTGATATTGCAGGATTATTTATAAACAATGGAAAATAATGTCTGAAAAGAGAAAGCAATGTGAAGTAGCTCTTTTTCCACATTCAAAAGATTTTCTTGATGGGATATGTGAATATTAATTAGACAGGTTAAGATTTTTGTTAGCTATCCCCAGTAAAAACACACAAAAGAAAAAATAATAAAAGTTTTAATAACATTCAGCAATTAACTCAGTGAAGCTTCTGCTAGTTATTAAATCACTTATGGACTCTTAAAAAACAAATTCCAAATTATTTAAGACATACAATTGAAACAGTGAATCATAATGCCTTGCTAAAATGTCTTCAAGGATAGGGATAATTTCAACTTCACACAGATCTTGTTCCTTAATTCTAATGTTATTGATTCTCCTTCCTCTAAAACGGCAAGTAATAAACCAGATCCTTATTTTACCTAGCTCTGGATTTAAAGTGGGGCATTATCCTTGAAAATTACAATGCTAAAAGATGGCCTAAAGTATCTCAATTAAAGTATTTCCAGTACTGCCATTTTACGGGTTTTTTTTAAGGATTTGGAATCAAATAAAATTCTGACACCATGCATAAAGCTAATCAAAGTTTGAAACAGATACTAATCTGAAACAGATACTTAAAAGCTGGATTCAAATTTCCCTGGTACACAGAAATGAACAGAAAGTAGCAAAGCTAATGAGACTATTCCTCTGAAAAGTTCCCCATTTTTATTTAACGCTGCCAATTTTCAGGCGATTCATAAACTATTTTTACCCTCCCCATTCCAACAAATGAAATTAGACCTCTTTTCATGCTGACTGTCTACCTATTAATTTGCTGATAAATTATTATTAACTTTCTTCAAACGTAGAAAACACTATTTTATTTGCACGCATGTGGTAACGATATTGTTAGGTCTAGACAAATAAAATGAAAGTTAGACAAGATATGCTAGGGAACTGAGTTCTATATTTACAAATAATATTAAACTAAAACTGGAGAAAAGTGGTATTTTGTTGCAGTTAAGAAATACCCCCAAAATGCTACTAAAATATTTTATACAACCCTTTGTAAAGGGAAGTAGGGTTTCTTGTGATCTCTAGTGATACAATAAAATAATATCAAATTAAGCATTAAACTGAAGTAACAAACCCATTCTAATTGAATGAAGGAATAGATAATGAAAAATCTGTTTTGTTACAAAACCATGGAAAAAACCCTTATTATCTTTTTTTCCTTAGATCTGGCAAAAACATCCTGCTTTCAGGTTTGTTTCCCTGCCTACGTTGAGAGATACAAGATTATTTCAGTGAGATTTACCCTGGACAAATCACAGACAGATTCCCAATCCACTTAAACCATTAACTCCATGGATTACATGTGTTAAGTGAAAAAAACAAAACAAAACAAAATGGAGCCCTTCTGCACATAAATATAGTATTACTTTTAAAGCCTCACAGAGTTTTCTATCAAATGGGAGTGTCTTGGGTTACAATACAAGATGTGATCAAAAGTATCTATTCTATCACCATCTGATGAGACCAGGTAGGGCAGTGATCCTTATCTCTGTGAGAGATATTCTGCTAATGGGCCATCCATTGAAACCAGGCGGGGCATTGTTCTTTATCTTTTCACAACTCATCCTTCCTCTCGGGAGTTATCTTCTGCTAATGGCCCATTGAGTCCGACTGTTTGACTGGTAAGATGACTTCATCCCATTGGGAGATGCTTCAGCCAGAGGGAAGAGCCAAGACTTTCTTAACAAGATAAAAAATGAAATTTTAGGACACTAAGGGAGCCCTTTTTCCATCTGTACTCCAGAAAAAAACTAAACTTCTCCACATCACCACTGGACCTCCTGAGGGAAACTGCACCTTCTGCAGGAGCACTCCTTCAACTGAATCATACCTGTCACTGCAAGAGGACTGCAACCATCATTTAATGGGACTGCTACCAACACCCTGCCTGACGGGGTGTCAGGTTGTACTCTGACTTTGTCAGGGTTCGGGGTTTGTTTCTTTGTAGAACTGTATTTCTATTTTAATTTTCTTAGTAAAGAACTGTGATTCCTAATTCCCATATCTTTGCCTGAGTGACCCTTAATTTCAAAATTCTAATAATTTAGAAGGAAGGGGTTTACATTTTCCATTCTAAAGAGACGCTACTGCCTTTCTCAGCAGACACCTGTCCTCCAAACCAGGACAGGGAGAAGGATAAATCTCAGAGTAGATCAGTTCTGGATATAAGGCTCTTTATCCATATAACAAATATGTTAACAGTAAGGCAGTATAATATGTATTATCCTTTCTAAAAATTATCAACAGTTTGTTTTTATATCTCTTGTAATTCAACCAACTATCCAACTAAGACCTTCCTTTTAGCTATCAAAGCTTGGAATCTTTATCTAGTAGTTTTTGATGACCTGTACAACATTTAATTGATTTCATTATTTTATACACATGTATATATACACTATATACGGCTGCAACATAACATACACTGTAAGTCTACTGATCTATATGACTTATTTGTGAATTCAAGAAAAATTGTACTATTCAACGTAATTATAATGCAAATTGCTAATTCAGTAACAAATTTATATAGCTTCCTAATTGCACTGAAGTCAGGTAAATACTACTTAATTCCTCCCATGACAGTGAAAACAGTGTGAAGACTCACCCAATATAAGTCTGTTCCCACCAGTTTCAAGTAGGTCACCTGAATAAAGCCCATTTCTTACGATTTGCAACGGCAACAAGGATTTTATAATAATATTTAGAATTAAATTGATTATCTTTAGAAATCTCCCCAAATCCTTCCAGCTAGTTACATGAGACTGTTGTTAGGTTGTCTTTCCTTCATAAAGTACCACAATAACTCGGTTTTGGGGTTTTTTTCAAAGTTTAGAAAAATCTACAGTGCTTTAGTTAGTTTACTTTGCTTGTACTGCTTTAAATGAAACACTGCCTTGGGCTAAGAACTTCTGTTCATTACAATGCAAGGTTACAAAAATAGTCCAGATAGTAGAAACCAGATTAAGCCTCTGTTAATCTAAATACCAGACCCCAGATTTCTACCATCACACATTTCTTTTACGCATTTATCCCAATGAAAACAAATGATTATCTTTACCAAACATCTCCATTTTTCCTGGAGAAGAGACGACACTTAGTGTAATCAAACCAAACTTGTTACTCACACAAATCCTCTGATAACTTCAAGTACAACAAAAACAGTATTATTTATTTATCTGTCCTGAACTGAGCTGTAACTACCAGGAAAGTACAGAGAATGTTCCTGAGAAGTTTGTATCACAGTGCAGACCAGGTATGAGGGCAGAAGATAGTGCTGTGTAAAATTAAGATTCCTAAGCCCAAAGTACTGATTTGTATTAAACTGCAAATGTTTTATATAACTTTTATGGAAGACTTTCATATAAGCTTTTAGGTATAGATCAACTGCTTCTCATAGTTATAATAATATGGAAGGATAATTACTGGAAAACAAATACAGTAATTTCACGACTATAAGGCGCACCGGATTATAAGGTGCACTTCCGGGTGTCAGCAAATTTCTGAACTTTTGCCCATATATAAGGTGCACTGGACTATAAGGTGCACTTTGTTTTTTTGCAGAGAGGAACCACCCCCAGCTCCCCCCGCGTGGTTGCTGGCCGCGGCCCCGCCTCCACCGGGTTGCCGCGGCCCCGTCTCCACCTGGCAGCCCTGACCCCGTGGTCCTGCCTCCACCTGGCAGCCGCGGCCCTGCCGGCTCCCCCCGTGGCTCGCAGCTCGCACTTCCAGGTTGGCAAATTTCCGGATTTTGTCCATATATAAGGCGCACCGCCTATAAGGCGCACTCCTGGGTTCGGGCCCAAATTTTAGTCAAAAGGGTGCGCCTTATAGTCGTGAAATTACTGTAATTAAAAACTGTGCTTGAAAAGTATCTTATTTGCATCTCATGTTTATCCTTTCCCAGTCTATTTGTTAAGCATTTTTTCCTAGCTTATATCCTTTATTTGTCCTCAAAATATTTTAAAATAATCTATTGTTTAAAAAAACCAAACAAGAGAAAACTACATAGGAAAAAAAAAAGAGACACATTTAAAAAAATTTAAACTCGTCATCAGCTAAGATCTGGGAAATTTCAAGCACTCAACAAACATTTGCTGCAAGAGGCACATTGGTTAAGTTTGACTGAAGGCTACTCTTTGCCATCAACCACTTGATCTAGATCTCTTTTATCTGGCCTGAGCAAAGAATCTTTTCAGGAGTGAAATTATTTTTGCATGAAACAAAATTGTCCTCAATATTTGAGTTATATAGTGGCATTTTCTTAAATGAATCAACTTTAGTTTCTTCCTTCAATTAGTTTAACATAAAAAAAACCCCACTTTGTCCTGCATGAAGATAATGTCTTTAGGTAGTACTATGGACATCAGACCAAATGAAATATTCTTCTGCCTGATGATTATCTCTCCCTAAAAGATTATATTATTTATTTGTACCTTCTATGATATTCCGGCATTTTTTCTCCTACATACTTTAAGATACCCTAAAAAGGAAACAATTTAAAATTATTGTGTTTATTTTCATTTGTGGCACAAACATGCAACTATTTTAGAGGTAGGTATTTAAATTTCCTTTTAGGCTATTTCAGCGGTATTATTGAAATAAAAAGCAGCTGACTTCTGTATTACTGTAATTGTGCTTAATTTCTTGTAAAGCCAAGTTGCAAAATTGGCTGTGGTTAGTATGAACCAGTTACACTTTCCTTCTGATGATTCTCTACTAGAATTTGTAACAAAATGTTTGTATTTTTCTCCTTTTTACATTCTTAATTTACATAAGTGAAGAGATAACAATTTTAATTAAATTGATCATGGTGTCTTCCATATGTGGGCACTGGCATGCTAATAAGTTTTACATCCACCCACATGAGCATGAGGAGATCTACCTTAATTTCTTTAGTGATCAGAAATGCCAAAAATGTGTTGTAATCAATCTCAAAAATGAAACATACCATTAAAGGTAGATTTTTTAACCGAACATTAGTTTACATGAAGTCCTCTTTTTGCAAGCATGGTTTATTAGTTCATTATATCAAGGCCTGAACAAGATATTGTAAAATGAAGATCTGTCTCTAGATAGGTGTTAACTCTTAAATCTCAATGGTATCTTGCTAAGTGTCTTTTAACAATTAAAGTAACATTTGCAAAGTAATACCAACTATTGATTTGAATAGGACCCAATCTGGCACTTGGAGTCATTATAATATTACAGTAATTTCACGAATACAAGCCCCACCATTTTGACTAAGATTTGGCTCCCAAACTGGAAATGCGGCTAATACTCAGGAGCAGCTAATATGTGAATAATTTTCTGACATTTACAACCTCAGAAGTGCCAGCCAGAGTGCTGAGCCGAGCGGCTGCAAAGTCGGCATTTCGCAATTGTTACAAATTGTTACTCTGTTGCACCGCGGGTGGAGCCTGGCTCTCAGCAGGCAGCACGGGGGGCGGGGAGAGAGGAGGGAAAGCTCTCTCCTTCCTTCCTCTGCCTCAGCCCGGGGGACAGATGAGGGGGTCCCGCGCCGCCATTGCTGTGGCTCGGGGAGGAGACGGGGTGCTCCGTCCCCGCCCGCCGCCGCTGCAGCGGGAGCGGGGGGGGGGGCTCCATCCCTGCCTGCCACCACGGGGCAGCGCCGGGCCGTGGTGACCGAGCCCAGTGGCAGCGGCAGCTGGCCCCGAGTGGCCCCGCCAAGCGGCAGCGCCGGGCTGGGCCACCCGGCCCCGTCGGCAGCCCTGAGTGGGCTGAGCCTGCACAGTCCGAGCCGAGTCAGTAAACCCTGCCCTGCTGTGGTTCTGTTACTATTTGGCAACTTTGTTGCACATGGGTCCTTGCTGCGAACGACAGAGCGGCTTATACTCAGGTGCGGCTTATTTATGGACAAAAACCGAAATATTTGCCAACACCCAGAGATGCGGCTTACACTCAGTGCGGCTTGTATTCGTGAAATTACTGTACACAATATTATGTTTGCTTTTAGAAATTAGGATAAGCTTGCTTTTCACTAGAGTGGGGCATAAATGATCCAGAACTCAAAAAAAGCCTTTCTTAGTGCATCATTCAGTAGTGGAGTGCGTGTGGGTAGGGTACCTTGGGTAGGTCCCTGACTGCATCTCCATCTAACACAAAGAACTCAGAAGATAATGAACAAGGCTGAGTAATTAACCTATGGGACACTGGGCCAAAACATACTCTCTTTCCTTAAATGGCAGCTATACTCTTGAAAATACTAAATCAGCATAACGATTCAATGATGTCAAAACTACTGATGGCTAAAACTGAAGCCATATTAACTTTTATTTTGTTTGCTCTTAATTGGACAATAATTTTGAAGATTTCATTTCATTAAGTATCTTGGGAAATTGTCATTATCTTTCTCTGTGATTATGAGAATATAATCAAACACAGTAAAAAATACCTCTAAAACATTTAGGTTTTTTTTCCTGCAATATCTAACTGCATCAACTGAAATACTTCTGGTGTGAGAAATCAAAGCAGACAGTGTTCACAGTATGAAACACAGAGCTCCAGCTCCACATTTCGTATTATTTCTTCTTCTTAGCACTTCTGGGTAAATTAAATGGGTCAGAAATACAGAAATACAGAGCACAGTATCAATTTATTCTCTTTAAAAATTACTTATTTCAACCATTCTCTATATACTTCCTGATTGCTCCTGTAAGCACATCATCTTTACTCTTCTGACACTTAGAAACTTCTTTACATGGTGATCCTTGTAAAATTAAACAGTTATATTACTGATTTTCCAGCAAAAAGAAGCCCTTATTAAATTGCCTCAAAATACCAGTGTGCCAGAAACTTAAAACTCTAGTTTGTGAAATTAAGATACTCATATCCCACTCATGAAGCCAGTAGCTTCTTGAAACTTTTAGTAGTAGTTGGAATTGAAGCAGAACTTGCAGAGCAAAGTTTTCAGGCAACTGAAGCAATAGGGCTCTTTGGTGTAGATTTTTAATGATATTCAGGCATTAATGGCCAAGGTAATTTAAGTAATAGTATGTTAAAATTTCAGTAACATTCTGTTAAACATATTCTGTTTTCAAAAATGACACGTGCAGAAGTGAAAGAAATGTAAAAGATGACACAAGCGCAACCTCACTGAACACTACAAATCTTTGCTGCTAAAATAATGTGTAAAACATTATCAAGGCTAAAAAACAGCATTACTACAGATTTTTAAAACATGACATCTTACTTCAGAGAAGGGATTACAGTATCTGAACATCAGAGTTCATTGTATGGCTTAAGAAATTGTTCAGCCATAACAAGGATCCAGACAAACAACTGCACAAAATAAAACTCGTGCATGCATAGACATGGAAGGGAGTAACTGTGCTAAAGATGCCTAGATTTAATGCCTGTCTCCCAGTCTCTTTGATAATTTCTTTTTTATTGCCTTTTTTTTTTCAATATATTCTAATAACCATAGTTGTTATGGAAGCCATAATTGCTATCTGCTTATGTATTTTTCCTGCTCACTGTAGACAACCACACAAAGCTCCAGAGATGGGTGTCTCTGTAGTCATTTTGAGTCTTAGTTCCCCTCAGCTTCCAAAATCTGCACTGCTGAGAATGATTTTCTCTCAAGGATCCAACTAAGTAGGGTTGACTGACATCCTCACAATTCTAACTCCAAATATTTATATGACGTATATCCTCTTGCTAACACCAACTTATCACAGGGTAGTCAAACAGGTTTAGTACCTCATCTGTCCAGCAACTAGAGCTAAACACACTGATCTCACCAAATCCACGAGAGCTGCTTATTACTTTTCATAGAGCAATGAGAAGAGACCCAAATCAAAGACGAAGGTTCCTTTAGGTAATAAAGTCATTGCCTTTCATGAAAACATGGTCCCAGTGCAAAAAGGTAACACAGTATTTTTCTAAACAAGCAAGCAGTGAATCATACTAATATGAATAAATCTCAGCGTAAATGAATCCAAAGAATCCAGTGCACTTATAGGCAAATGGAATTTCAAGGAAGAAAGGATTACAGAAACTGTATCAAATGCATTTTTAGTACTGCCTTACACATGTCCATTAAACTGATGAAGGTAACATATGATGAAGTTACAGGATTGCTCCAACAATCTTTGAAGGATCTTACACACTAAACACATCATCCACAGAGGACATACCATGATATACATATCAAAGGAACTAGTTTTTCCTGTCCATATAGTATTTCTCATAAACATTAGTTACTCCTTTGCCTCTAAGGCTCCCACTATGGTAATTTTTTCCCTTCAGTAAAGAGGTGACAGGTCCTGGCAAACAGATGAAACATGACACTCCTACTTTAATTGAAACTATCACTTCTGATATACCTATGATTTCCTTTTCCCAATATATAACTGAAATTCAGGGTCACAGGCATGGACTTTTTCCTCAGAATTTGAAGAAGAGGACTTTTTGTGGTTTTCCTTGACCACACGGTAGAATTTGATTAGATACAGCTATCCTGAATTGTATTTTTGTGAGTCCATGAAACTATGAAAGGATTTCTCAGCCTGCTTAATGAAGCAACTGTTAAACAAGCAAGAGAAAATAGCTGTTACACCACTGTGATTGGAAAAATGACTAAGTCAAAACAGTAGCTTGCATCACGAGTTTTACTCTTGGAATGAGTTCACAACCAATTGAGTTTTGCAGCAAGACTCTGATCCTTGTACCACACTTTATTCACTGCTACTGCAGCATCAGCACAGGCGTGAGAGACCACAGCACAACTATTATCACCTCACATTTTAACAAGTAGGTGGCAGCCATCCCCCAACGTCTTTGAACTAAACAACATGAAGATGAGATTAAAGTGTTATCTTCTCTGCTACATCCCACAGAAACATTTCTGATTAAATGAGAATCTCCACAGGAAATGAGTAGTAAATATAAGAATTGTTTATGAACTGACTACACTATTTCCTAAAAAAGTCAAAATTGGCCATTCTGAATTTCAGAATACTGGTTTTTATATATTTACAAACAACACCCTTGCCTCGCCCCTTTCCTGCCTTTCCAAACTTCATTAGGCTATCTTCAGTGGTTTTTCCTTTGGCCATCGAGACAGAGTGGTAGCATAAACCTGGCAAATATTCAGGCTGCATAGGTAAGCTTTTAAAGCTTGAGTTCTATAAATAACTCCTCTAAGTTATAATAACTGAATTTTTATAAATTACATAGGAACATCCAGTGTAAGGAAAAATGACAACAAAAAATGGCAGACAAATGCCATACTTATTTCTTACACAAGAATTAACTCGCAGGTCGGTTTTTCAGAGATCTGGGAAGTCTAATGTTTTACAAGCTTAAAAAATTAGATACACCGAGAAGAAGGGAAACATGATTAATCTGATACTCTCTTTTGCCTTTTTTTGTTCATCTTACAATGCAAAGCACTGTCCTCCCAGTATGCCTGTTCATTTGCTTTCTAAATATGCAGGGCTAGATTTCCAGAATAAATGCCCTTAAATGTTTGAAATAATACTTTGATAGAGAAGGACTGATTAAGTTTACAAATCTGAATTGTTTTCACTCAGCTTTTTACTGTGTGATAACATCTACAGATTGACTTGGAAATCCACCATGACAGATGCTATGCACACAAGCAAGATGAATAACTTCATATTCCAGGGTTTATGGTTCATTTTGAAGTTAATGGTTGGTCTTTCTGGTCCTTATGAAAAAAGTTGAAGCTCAAATGAAATAGGCATTAAAGTTTCAAAGAGCTATGAAAGTGAAAACATTCCTCCGTAATATTTACTGTCATTGCTCTATTATTTAAATCTTTGTTTATTACTTGATTGGGCTTCTAAAGCTTTACTGATTCTCTCAGGGTTAAGAACTACACACATTTTCTCCCAACAGTTTGGGCTCAAAGCATTATGTTCCACCTGTCCATATGAATATTACATATCCATATGTGATTTTCTTTCCTTCACTTCTGTTTCACTCTATCCCTTCGGGCAGATAATCTTAAATAAATCTGAATAGAAAACTGAGAATGAATACTACTATTTCTCTTGAGTAGGGTACAACTTCCTTTAATAAAAGCAAAACAAACCACCTCCCAGTATTTTTTCTTCTGTTGCTGTACAGTGCAGTTTGGACAAGGTCACCCTGGGATTTCTTCCTCTGCAAAGTGACAGCAATAAGGTAATGACAGGCATAAGGAAAACATCAATAAAGCAGCCATCCAGCTTTCTGGATTTCAGATGATCTGCCTGTCCTGGCAGGATGGATCTTTCTCTTTTCTGCAGTAGCACCAATCTAAACCAAGTAATAAGGCACACATTTGAATATGAAAAGGGCAATTTTTGTATATAGTCGTAAAAAAAATATTAGTCAAATGCCTGTAAAAGCAGCAGGTGAGCTCAGTGTATTTAAAGATGATATAGTATCTGCAGTTTATAGCATCCTATAATCCAGTTCTTAAACTATGAAATATTTAGCCTTCTAATAAGATCTCAAGGCCACAGTTATCTATTAATTAATCCATTTTAATATCTTGATTTGTGAGATAAGGAAAAAACCCCATTGCTTGCTTGTGTCATGTGATACCACAAGCTTAATTAAAGCTGTTTAAAAATAAAATCCATTAGATGCCATAAAAGTGCCAGGTGTACAAGTCATTATCTCAGGAGAGAAAAACACATTTCACTGGCCATAAAAGCTTAATTTTTCTAATACCAGCACCAATAAACCTTTCAGTTAATCTGAAAATGCAGAGTGCTTGTAAAAAGTAAGCACAATGAAAGTATTATCTCAGACAATGTTTCTTCTCATGAACAAAAATGTAAAATGAACTGCAAGGGACCTCACAGCACTGACTGAGCACAAACAACTGGAGGATGTGGCTGCTGTGTGCATCTGTACATTGGGGAGAGTCAGTTTAAATAACTCACCCATTTATGGGTTCTTCCAGAGCAATCTTACGCACTTAACATGTATTAGGGGGAAAAACAGTGGTATACCAGCCTTTTCTATAAAAACCAACTTGGGATACTCCGTGCAGAATGATGGCAAGAACTCAAAGTCTGTCAGTATAGGCAATAAGTCTAAAGCAATTACTACCTGCTACGGAAACACTCTATTGATTTGGCCACTTAAGTTTGATAAATGGGTATCATATAGCAGAAACCATAAGAAGAAAGAAGCTCATAATCCTGGCACTGAATCTTAATTTATTTTAAGAATGTCAAAGTCAATATTAAAAAAAAACAACCCTGGTATTTGCGATAACGTAGGCTGCTTTCAAATGACACCCTCTTCCCCCCAGATGGAAAATATCACTAGCATTAATGTTTCATTATAAACTGTTTTTTTCCATCAGAGAAGTTGCAGGATACAACACACAATTGTCTGCAATCTGAAAAAACAAGAATAATACTTGTTATACTTATGAATTAGGATAATTTTAGAATCTTTCATATCATCTGCTGGCAACAGCCACATCCATGTGCCATTAGTATTTTCACATCATCAGTTTACTTCTCCCTCTGTGATTTATTATATAGGATTCAGATGGCTGAAGGACTGCACCACAGAAATGATAATGAAAACACTCTGTATGTAGCATGTAGCAGAAACTTGCTTCAAACTTTAACAGCCTATTGAAATAGTCTGCCTTATTATCGGTTTAACTAGATAATACCTGTAAAAACCATTCTATAATATATATACTCAAATCACTATTGGATGCAGTTTCATTTAAAGAATTTTTGCAAATTCTGTCAAGAACTTTTAGGAGAGTAGTATATAAAACCAGAATAAAGAATTCCTAAACCTTTATGAGAAAAAGAGAATTATTCCCCGAAAAGGCACTAGACAGTTTCTAGATTATCAGTAGACAAGCTCAGGATAGAAATGATGTGAAAGTGCACTGAAACAGAACATTTGAATGAATTGGCTAAATGGTCCTACATCTGGGCAAACTTCTGGTTCGGTTTTTAATTTAACAACATCCCCAAATTCCCGCCAAAGGTTTTGCATTCACATAATGGCCATGATTGAGGAATATATATTTATGACTTAAACAGGTGATTCCAATACTTTCTTCCACAAATCAGTTAC
The DNA here is from genome assembly GCF_009819885.2 of Catharus ustulatus. Lineage (NCBI taxonomy): Eukaryota > Metazoa > Chordata > Aves > Passeriformes > Turdidae > Catharus > Catharus ustulatus. The sequence goes on along the minus strand of NC_046221.1, from coordinate 39,638,145 downwards.
AGAATAAACACTATTCAATAACTTTCATTACCAAGCTGAAAGGTGATTCCTGATAAAACCACAGAATTCCTCGAAGACTGGTGGAAAGTAAAATGTTTAGAGGAATTTCCCGTCAACAGGGCTTGGCCACAAGGTGTAGTGACAGTAAGAGAAGAACCCAAAGCTCATGAAAACCTAACAGGAATCACTAAGCATTCCCAGCATACTGCAGTGCATTTACAAGAGATACTGGAAAACCTGGAAAGCTGTAAGGAAAAGAAACAAAGTCAAGACCTAAGAAATTGTGAAAGAGAAACTGCTGAATACTGGACTCTAAAGGTTACTTATTTGGCAAATCAAAATGCAATATGTATGTGAAAGCTAAAGGCAGATGAATTGAAATCAGAAAGGAACCATGAATTTTCAGCAGTGAAACTGATAATTCATTGGAATAGGTTCCCAGAGGAAGTGGCAGAATTTTCTGATGTCTTCCCGTCACGAAAAGATCTCTACAGAGGACCAAGTGTGAGATCAATCCTCTGGTAATGGTAAATGGTAGAAATGAGGGGCTGTGATAAATAGGAGGTATGAATCTAAAAATGTGAAAACCAGAGAGCAACAGCATAAAATTCTCCTGTATCCTTTCATTTCATAGTTACAATTTAAGGTATTGACCCCATTTTCCTCTGGAGAGAAATGGATCAGTAGAACAGGTTCAAAAAATGGAGTTTGACTCTAAAATTGGTAACTATATCTTCTAAAAGTAACAACCTGGATTCTGTGTTCTGACTGAGAATGTAATCTACAAACAATTGTAAAGTTGATAAAAAAGGAATAGATATGAAATTTAGGGTCTGATATTTTTAGGTACCTTGAAACAAACTCAGGGGATTTTAAGACCCATTATTAATGCAGTGAAACTACTGTATGAAGCATTTACACTTGCTAAATCAGCAAAAAGAACAGAAGTTCAAACTGGTCACTGAGCCAGGGAATTGTTTCAGAGTGGTTGTGACCCCCTTAACCAAACCAGCAATACTTTGGTACAGGCTCCAAGGGAGGTAAATGTTTGAGCCACAGCCAGGCCAAGAACTCCTCTAGGACCCCTACAGAGAAACAGAGTGAGACAGCGAGCATCTATACGAGCTTGGAACACTCATTGTGCGATCAACACATGAACAGTGTGTGGCTTTTCCAAGATTTATTTGTCAAGGAACAAACAAACATCACACCGAAGTACCACAGATCTCTGGGTACGTCTAACTGGAGTTATCTCCTCTACATTGCAGCTGGACTGCACGGCAGCTGACTCTCCTCTTGAGCTGGGACACCTCTCAAGGTAAGAGATTTCCTTCTTCTAAGGCTAAGAGATCCTTCCTTACCCAAGGCAGTGAGACATTTTATTCCAAGAGATCCTTGATAAAGGACTAATAGATATTGAATTAATACCAATGGAACACATGTAGTTAATTACATTAGATATAAATTGATGTCCAAATCTGAGACTAAGACTGGAAGTAGATGCATTCAAACTCCAATGGGAGTTTAGAAAGTCAGGGGACATATTATGAGCCCTGTGATTTGTTGAGAGGGTCTCCCTTACCCTTTTGCATCTCTGGTCTCCGTGCAAATAATTCCAGTTCAATTCTTACTTGCTTTTCCTTTGTATGTTTCATCCATATAAGACAGTGAATTTTGCCATCAAACCTTGTTGAGCTGCACTTTTACAGCATCATTTAAAACCACTTTTACTATTACAGTAATTTCACGACCAGAAGGCGCACCGGACTATAACGTGCATCCCCTGGGAGTCGGCAAATTTCGCAACTTTGTAGATCATATAAGGCACACCGGACTATAAGGTGCACTTTTTTTTTCAGTGAGGAGCCGCGCGGCGCACAACAAAGTAACGAATTACTGGCAGGTGCTCAATTTGGAAACAATTTTCAAAGATCGGTGTAGCCTTTAAAAGCAGCCCCAGGCGCCCTCCCCAAGCAGTGTGCCCCGGCACTCCCGCTCGCCCCTGGCGTTGGTTGGTAGAGCTCCCGGCTCCCATTGCGTGGTCACGCTGCGTCCCAGCTTCCCCCCGGCTAGCGGTGGCGCCGCTTCTCGCCGCTTTCCCATGGCAGTGGCAGCGCTTCTCACCACTTGTCACCGCTTTCCTGCGGCTGTGCCGCTTGTTGCCGCTTCCCTGCGGCAGCAGCAGCAGCCACGCGGCTTCTTGCCGCTTTCTCGTGGTTGCAGGGGCTGCGCCGCTTTGCCGCCGCTGCTTAGCCACGGCCACAGGGGCCGGGTCGCCGCCATCGCCACTTTGCCGCAGCCGCAGGGGCTGCGCTGCCGCTTTCCCGCGGCCGCAGGGGCTGCGCCGTCGCTTTCCCGAGGCCACCTGGGCTGCGCTGCTGCTGTGGCGCTTTCCCCCAGCTGCCCGGGCCGCGCCACTGCTGCTCTGATGCCGCCGCTGGGCGGGCTCTGCTCGGGGCTGTTGCAGGCTTACACTTCTCATTCCCCCCGTGCCCGGGCTGGGGCCGCCTGGCTTCTCATTTTCCCTGGGCCAGGGCCGGCACTGCCCGGCTTCTCGTTCCCCCCGCCCCGTGCCCAGGGTGGCATCGCCCGGCTTCTTGTTCCGCCCAGGTCGGGGCAGGTGGCAGCTCCCTCCCTCCTCCTGTGCCTCCTGCTGGCCATGGCCGCCTGCTCCCGCCCCCCCTCATGACTCGGCGTTCCCGCGGCACCGTGCCCCATTGCGGCTCACACTTCCAGTTTGGCAAATTGCGCAACATCATCCATTATATAAGGCGCACTGGACTATAAGGTGCACTTTGGGGTTTGGGGGAAAAATTTAGTCAAAAGGGTGCGCCTTATAGACGTGAAATTACTGTACCTTTAATAGTGATTCTTTAAGTGATCTAAATTGCTCAGTTGTGACAATGGTGAATAACATGAATGTTGTCTAAGAGCTGGTAAACAGGTACTAAAATGAGAGAGAGGAAGAATGGCCAGATAGAGCAGTGAGATATTTTTTCCACTGCTAGTCAAAGGTCAGTAATTACACAGAAAATCTGTGAGCAATGTCACACAGCAGGTGAGGGAGGAAATGCAATACGATTAAGAGTTCTATTTAGGCACACTGTATGAAAAGCCTGTCTGTTTGCCATTTCAGATGAAGTTGTTCATGATATCACACTATAGAATGGTCCTTTTAGAAAAATATTCTTCAGATTTGCATCTAAAGATTAGTGTTCCATATGCCTGTACTGAGAGCACAATCATTAGAATTTCAGTCACATTAATGAGTCTTGTAAACTCACCATCTTATGCATCAATTTTACTGCTGCTCCTCCACACAAATTAGCAGGAGGAAGAGCACTGCACAACAGACTTCAGCTGCAAAGTGCCGTTTTGACAAAGCCAGTGGATGGCACTGGGGCAGCCACCACTCTGTGACATCATGGGCCAGTCAAAGGAGTAAGTGGAACTTAACGTTATTCCTCAACAGCAGTCCTATTTCATCCCAGAAGGACATAAAGCTCCGTATCAAGCTGCTTGAACAACCCCTATAACTATATATACATTTTTTTAATTTTTTTTTTTTTTCACAGTGAAATGAGCAGTTCATGTACCTTACTCTAAAGGTATGAATGCTGATTGTTGTACCAGAAATGCTGATGTTCTGTACCTTACCTGGAACTGAAGGCACTAGATTAACAAAAAATTTAGATGGGAATTTTTTACTGAAAGGGAGATTAATTTCCATATTCATTTCAGGACTTGAGAAAAAAATCTTCACCTTTAAAAAGAAAAAAAATCCCACAACACCTTTATGAAATTTCTGTGGCTTTTTTTTCTTACTAATGTAACACTGAATAGATTCTTCCATTAAAGTGCTTTAGCAAAGGAAAAAAAATGGACTGACTTTGCCTAAATAGTTTGTCCATATTTTCAAGGGTTTTCCTAGCAGGATGACCTAAAGCTCACTGAAGCTCATCAGATTCTTTTCTGCTCAGTACAAGGCAGTTTGAATCCAGCCTTTCTCAATTTTATTGGGTACTTTTGTCCTGTAACATTCTCAACCAGAACACAAAGCATTGTTTAATTGTTATTTAGATGATTTTCTTGGTAATGCTCTGTATTTTATATTGAATATATTCTGATATTTGGTGCAACTAATGCACTGTATGATAGTTAAAGGATAGCTTTTAAAAGTTTATTGGATGATTTCCTCACTCAGTTTCGCTTAGGATTTTTCTCTTTCTGCAGGATAAAGTAGATCATATTCCTCATTGGAATTCCTTTACTTCCATTCCCCACTATGTCAGCAGTAGCTTTCAAAAATTATTTTTACATGACTGCAGCTTTTCTCTTTAAACATATGATTTTCACTGTCAAATGGGAAAGGTGACTGAAATAGCACAGGCTTACTCTCATGGCTATTATGCTATTTTTCATGGTTGGAAGTATTGTAATGTTCAAGGGAGCAATTAAAATTGTTCCGCTGTGTAGTAATAAAGAATATGATTCGCAATTCAAGAATCAGCCAAGAAGGTTTTATAAACTCAGAGAACACTGAACGTTTCAGTTTTAATATGTTATGCAGATATTTACTCTGAAAATTAATAATTAAACTTCATTATAGATTTGAAATTCTAGCAAAGAAAGTGAAAATAATTTAAACTTAGAAGGCAAAACATTTGAGGAATAAGATTTTAAAAATCTATAAATATAAATAATGTTGTTTTACAACTGATAAACATTTTCTTTCAGGAATATTTTAATTTTCTATCACATACCATAAAACGTATTTTGTTTCAGTGGCTTCACCAACCACTTCAATGCTGCATTTTTCTACTTAGAGAAACAAATTTAATCCTATTTCTCCTATTATATATTAATGTTTACAAAAATATTGAACCCATGAGAGTTATATTTCTAGGATTCAATTTCTGTACTTGAAACAGCACTGATTCAAAGGCTTTTACAGAAATAATATGTGAAAGCATTTCAATGAAACATAACTGCTTTAGGTTTTCCCTTCAGTCCCTTCATGACACACTTAACAGTGTTTCTCACACTTTCAAAGACATCTGGTCTCCTAAGGAAAATACAGACAAAAACTATAAAAATAAAGACAGGTATCAAAGAAAAGTGCAGTAACATTAACACATGGCACATGCACAAATCCTCTTTACCATGTACAAATCCTTTGGTAAGAAACATAGTTAGAGGTTAATATAACTTGTAACACCATCCTTTCCTCTTCACCTGTTAATTATTCCCAAGCTCTCCATTTTACACAACTGCTAAGCAAACTGCTCTTCAGCTTGGCATTATGTACCAGAGAGACCAGGTATTCCAGAAAACTATTCTGGGCAGAGCCAGCAGGGCTGTAGAAAACCTTTGTTCTGAACTATGCAACTCATACATATGCAGTGCCAGTGGGAAGAAATGTGTCAGTGGACACAGGCAACAGGAAGGTTAAGGATACACCAAAAGTTGCAGTGGCATAAACTGGTGTAGTGTGGTTGAGTTGCAACATTTTTCTCCAGTAGGACTCTTTCTGTCTCTGTTTTACACATACGTTGCAATGACCTGAAAGTTACAGTTTCTTACCCATAAAACTGGAAACATACTAAGGATACTGCTAATATCAGTCAGACTCAGCCTAAAATCTACACAGGCTACTCTGGATCCACAGAGTCAAATAACTCACATTTTACTCTGAAGAGATGAAGAAGCACTTTTCAGAGTTATCTCATTTAATTAAATCATCCACCATTCTAATTTTGTCAGTTTTACAAAAGTAATTCTGTTCTTCAATGTAATTGTGTCTCAGAAGGAGCAGAGTGGGCACAGTGCACACTGACACTGGGATCCTGGACCCTTTTTCTTATGGTATCTATTCCTTCAGCACATGCTTTTTTATAAATAAGCAAGTCCTTCAAACATATGGTGTGCATCTATAGAGTTAATCTATGCATCCTCAAGGCAATCTCAAGGCACCCCCTGCCTGGGGCTGGCAGAGAGACGCAAATTTCAGGCACCTCCACAGAACTGTACATACTCCCACTTTGGTGACAGAGAAAAAAAGGGGACAGCCCAAGGGATGACACTAGATGCTTTGCTCTGTTCTTAAATTCGTGGAGCAAGAATCCCTTGCATGAGTATGCATTGAAATATATAACAAGCATGAAGAGGTATTACACAGTAAAGAAAAAACTTGAGGCAATTTTTTTTCTAGTATTTTAGAACTATTATGCTTTGATATAATGTTACATAAATGAGACTTCTGGAGAAGTATCTTTCCATGTAAATAAGAGATAGTACCCTGAAGACACATTAATTCCTATTAAAAATTAAAAAAAAAAAAGTGAGGGTATCAACAGAAGTGTCTAAAGACAGCCATAGCCCTACTGACAGTACATATAAATTACTACTACAGAGTCAGCACACTGCATTGTAGCTTTGGCAGAGAGCTCAGAATTTCTGAACCCTGGCCCAGGGGATCAAAAGGTGAAGGTCTTAACATCTGGCTCATGGTGGGAGAGAAGATAGTTTAAGTTTCCATTCTCTTCAAACTGGCTAATATGTCAAGCTGCATTTTCAGCACAGTAATTGATCTCTTGATTAAAACAAAGTGTTCCAGATTTCAAGGGGAAAAAAAAAGCACAAACTCCCATATATAAAAGAGGAGACTATTTTTAAAGTTTTGAACTCTCAAGGCATTCAATTCTTCTATATTTAACCATGCTCAATTTGAAAATTAAAATGAACTTTCCTGAGGCTATGTGTAATTTTTTAATTTAAGCATCCAAGGTAAATTTTACAGGCATTCTTTGCTTCAAAACCATTCAAGAATAAAATTATTTTTGCATACTAAAATAGCTTTGTTTAGTGTTCATAAATGGCATAAAGCAACTTCAAACTGAATGTACAGTAGGACTATTTCACACTATCTTTTTATCAATTTTCAGTGGGTCAATTTAACAGTGGGGTGCAAGTAACACCTATAATGAAAAAAAATCCAATGGTAATGAAATAACCATAGTCTTTCATGTTTTCCTTTGTAATAAGTTGTGCACATATACAGAAGGGTTACTCTGTCATTTGAGAAATAACTGCAAGACAGAGGTGTCAAAATAGTCACTGCCTGAAATAAAATAATATCTAATTTTCCTTCAAGCAAAACAGACAAGAGCTGTATGAGATGTAATATCCTGTGCTGAGGATGAAGGCTAAAATAGGATGGGGAAAAGAAAGCATTTAAAAATCTTTAATAATATAATAGAAATTAAAATAGAAGAGAGTTGGCATACAATAAAATCCACTAATCACTAAGAGCACAGGTGGAACAGCAAGGACTGCCAAGATCTGTGTCTCTAACATTCCTCAGAAAGCAACGCTGTCTAAAATATTTTATCCAAGGATTCCATGCTTTCTGAGAAATGCCTTACCATTATGCAGAGGGCAACAAAAGCAGTACAAAGTCCTCTGACTTCTCTTGGGTCATGTAATCAGCCAGCTTAAGAAAAGAAAAATATGTCCCATATCTCTTCTTGCCCACTCTTGTGCTCTCAGGTTGTGAGCCATTCTACCCCACCTTTCAACTAATTTCAGTTTGCTTAAACTCCTCTGTCAGGGCAGCCAGTGTGAAGTCTTTGGACTATGGACCTCCTGAAAGTGAGCTTCAGAGCTTCAAACACACTTAAGCAGTTAAAGACAACGTAAATAACACAGAAAACTGGAAACAATAAAATACAGTAATTTCACGAATACAAGCCGCACCAATTTGACTAAGATTTTGCTCCTAAACCGGAAATGCGGCTAATACTCAGGAGCGGCTAATATGTGAATAATTTTCTGACATTTACAACCTCAGATGTGCCAGCCAGAGTGCCAAGCCAAGCTGCTGCAAAGTCGGCATTTTGTGATTGTTACAAATTGCTACTCTGTCGCATTGCGGGTGGAGCCTGGTTGCCTGCAGCACGGGGGGCAGGGAGAGAGGCGGGAGAGCTCCTTCCTTCCCTCCTCTGCCGCAGCCCGGGGGAGAGACGGGGGGGTCCCGTGCCGCCATTGCTGCGGCTCGGGGAGAAGAGGGGGGACCCGCGCCGCCACTGCCACGGCTCTGGGAGGCGGCGGGGGACCCAGGGAGGCGGCGAGGGTTCCGTCCCTGCCTGCCACCACAGGGCAGCGCCGGGCCGGGGTGAGTGAGCCCAGTGGCAGCGGTGGCTGGCCCCCAGTGGCCCCGGCGAGCGGCAGCGCCGGGCTGGGCTACCTGGCCCCATCAGCAGCCCCTAGCAGGCCGAGCCTGCACAGCCTTAGCTGAGCCAGTAAACCCCGCCCTGCCGCTGTTCTGTTACTATTTGGCAACTTTGTTGCACGCGGGTCCTCGCTGCGAACGACAGAGCGGCTTATATTCAGGTGCGGCTTATTTATGGACAAAAACCGAAATATTTGCCAACACCCAGAGATGCGGCTTATACTCAGTGCGGCTTGTATTCGTGAATTTACTGTAAATCCTAAATAATGGGCTAGATTAGGTACTGCTGCTGGAATTTTGAGCCTTCTTGGACTCTTTCCTTACTGGCTGTTTCAGAGTTGATGGAACTCTTCCAAAGTCTACATTAATTTCCCACTCTTAACAAAGTCAGAGAAACACAGCAATGAGAAGAAAATTATATTCTTTTAAAAAACTGCAGTGTTCAAATGGCATAGCAAATGCAAGGGAGTCGTTTCTGCACTTCTCAGGCTTACTCAGGTTGGAAGCAAGGAAAGTTTAAAACTGGGGATCAAAGGGATGATTTCACCTGATATGTGACAAAATGTAGAGAAAGGTACACAGTTTTGGTTTTGTGTGCACTGTTCTGACCTCTGTTTTTCTTGGGCTTTTATTTCTATTTTTTAAGAAACTGAAGTTCTAATTCAGAGAGATGTCTTCTTTACAGAGATTTTTTTTTTAAGGGATAATTTAAAAATGCGATAAGAGGGCTTTCTACTTTCTAGATATTACTAAGATCTCTTGGCTTGATGTATTCAGGTCTTTTATTCTAACATTCAAATGACTTCTGCAATCTCTTTTTCACAGCTACAAGACAAGAAATGGAAAGCCCCACAAGTAAGAGTAAACTGTCACAAGATGAAACTGAAAATTTGGAACTCAAGTCTCTTTCTCAGCCTGTGAATGGTATGAAAACTCTGCCTTCCTTATCCTCGGAGACTCATTTGTATAGCTACAAATCACAGGAAAAATCTTTCAAGATGAAATATGAAAAATTACAACAGAAAAGAATTGCTTAACACACACTTAAGAGTATGACCTGAGTGGTAATGCTGTGATTTTATTACATTTACCACATTTTTATTGCATTTACCACCTGAATAAGAGCCTGTCTTTGAGGAAAAGATACTCTCTCAGAAGACATCGCTATAATTACAGCTCCTTTGAAATAAACGTTATACAAGTCCTTAGAAAGCATTACACACAGCTGAACAATTTCTTCAGCTAATATACAACAGAGCCTGTAAGCCCTCTGGTAGGTGCTGCATCAAAACACAAATTGCGTGTTGCATCTCTTCACGAATTTATCTTAAAATCTGGTATCTCTCTGGGAATGATCCTCTCTTTACTTTGTTCTTTCTACATGCACAACTACTGCTTGGGAGAGAGAAAGGTGGGTGGATATCCTTGGAGTGTATGAACATTGTTATCTATAGTTTCGGTAAAACTTCTGTAATTAATTATTTTAGTTATGTGTAAAAGTCTGCATCACTCTATCCTGCCTGTGCAAACACGTCTTGGTAAGTGATTTTTTACTATAAACCATTAGACTTCTGTGATCTTTTGTTAACTCAGAGCAGGATGCCCTCAGGAGACACAAGCTCCAGTTATAATTTTGCAGCTACAGTTTTAAATATATCTCCTCATCTGTACAATGGCTTACACTGACCATCACACAAAAGAGATAAATTGAGATTTGTCATATGCTTCAAGAGAGCACTGTGACCTCCATGGGGAGTGAGTCCAGAGGAGGGCCTGGAGCACCTCTCCTATGGAGACAGAGTGAGAGAGCTGGGGTTGTTCACACTGAAGTGAGGTGAAGTGAGGTGAAGTGATGTGAAGTGAAGGCTCTGGGGAGACCTTAGAGCACTTTCCAGTACCTAAAGGGGTGACAGAGATGGACATGTACTTTTCACAAGGGCAGGGGGTGGTAAGACAAGGGGTGATGGCCTTAAACTGGAAGAAGGCAGATTTAGATTACATAGGAGGAGGAATTTCTTCACTGTGAGAATGGTGAGGCATTGGAATAGGCTGCCCAGAGAAACTGTGGATACTTCATCTCTGGAAGTGTTCCAGGCCAGGCTGGATGGGGCTTTCCACCTGGAAAGCTAGCAGAAGGCATCTCTGTTCATGGCAGGGGAAAATAGGCAATCTTTAAGGTCCCTTCCAACCCAAACCACTGTAGGTTCCGCAAATACAATTCCATCTTTATTGTTGGTTTTGCTTTTTCTTTATTTAGTACCATCCAGCTGCCAAGAAGATGCACGCCCTCACACAATCCTTGTCTGCCTTTGGGGATTCCACCACCTCTTCTGGCCTTTTCCACTGAGCATCTACCTGCTCCTTCAACAGGCAGCTGCACAGCTCTCAATTTGGCAAATGTGGCAAGAATTTGTTTTTATATTATATAATGATCTAAAAATGTATCTTACTGGTTGCTTCAAACCAGCTGATACTACATGAAATAAATTGTGTGGGCTATACTGTGGGGAGTCTTGAGGAAAAGAGTAGTAATTCCTGATAAATGCAGAGACAAGTTGCAATACTTCAGATTTTAAAGCACTTTTTGGGATTTTCAGTCCCCTCTCCCATCATAAAACTTTTTTCATTATACTGTAAGTGTTTTTTCAGTTCCTAAAAATGACCACATTAAGTATATGCTCTTCAATTTTACACATGTAAAAATCTTTGCTATATTGATATATATAGGACATTAGCAGTATTTTATGGCAGCCAGCCTATTGCAAGCCTGAGAGGAGAACTGGTGCTTTCTGAAAAGACACTGTGGTCCAACACAGCCAAACTCTTCTGACACTTACTCAGAATCTGCCTCTTCTCCTGCACATGGACAGGGTCTTTCACATCCTTCTTTTAGCCTGGCATGTACTTGTAAAGAAACCACTCCCATTAATGAAATACAGATAAAATGCAGAAGTGAAGCACATAATATGTATTAAATACAAAGCTATTTCAAGTAGAATATTCCCAAATCTAAACCAGATCCTACAATAGTTCCAAGCTGCTACTGCTACAGTGACAACACACACTCTGCACTCTCTTTTGCACCCTTCATGTGGACCACACGAAGTATTTCAGTAAGAAAGCTCCTCTCTGAACCAGATTCCTCCTCCTCTACTGATCTGGGGAAAATCAAGCCTTGGTTACACCTTCAGAGGGAGCATTCCTCATCCCCTTCAGCCCCAGTTTCTGCTGTCTCCTTATCCATGCTGTGCTGCTGAAGAAATCCCTGGGTAAGTATGATCACGGGGGGAGAACATGTGCAGCAGTGAGCTGTGCAGCACCAGCCAGTGCAGATAAATCACATGCTCCAGGTGGACACAAACATTTGCAACACAGCCTCAAACGAAGGTAGCTAATGTTCTGGCTTGTAAGCCTGATGATTCTGAGTATGAGCCCATTACTAGCTCCTACTATGTTGATTTATTTTCCATATTTGCCTACCACAGGACCCTAGCACTTTCTTTCAGAGGGCACAGTTGGAGACTAAGGAAAATGCCCATGAAGCAGGACCCAACGTGATTAATTAATTCTAATTTCATTCCCAGCTGGAGAGTGGTAATTTGACTGATTTTGGGTTAAAGTCAAAATCAGAAGTATCTCTGACCTCTGAAATGTTACACGGGCAATTCTGGCTAAATTAGGACTCAAATCTCTATGAGCTGGACACATATTTTGTGTGACAGATACTTCTCACAACTGATGAATTACTTAAAACACATGCAGCAAAAAATACAGTTAAGTATTTCAGTAAAGCTTAAATAGCAACCACAAAACACCAGAAAAATACTGTAAAATACTCATAAAGGCTTGGTTCAAATAACAGAAACAAGAAATTACAGTTGAGGCATGGAACTATCACAAAATCCCTTAAACCCACATGAAATTCAGGGGATTAAAAGATGGTTTCAGGCTATACTTTGAATTTGGTGGCATCTATCACGATGAAACATGCAATGAACAGCATTTTAACACTAATCACATGTGAAGGTGCCGATGTTTTTAGTTTAGTCACATAAACAAAATCGACCATGAGTAAATCTGATGTTTTAATTCATGAAACGGCAACTGGAAATCCCACTTTGCTTATGCACCTGACCTTGCTGCGCTCACGCTGCGTCCTTGCAGAACTGCTGAATGCTAATTTTTTAGCATGTTGTCCTTCAAGTGCTGCTTTAAGCCCCTCTGCTCCAGAAGCAGATGAAGCGAGCTGCCGACAAGCTGCAGCGCTGGAGCCCACACAGTGTGGTTAACAAACAGCCTTCTGTGAAACCACAAAGCCCAGCTAAGTCTCTGATTAAGTCAAGCAAAATCAGCATTGTTACGCCAGGATTATGTTTATATCCAACTTAAGTTTCAGGCATCTCTATCTATTGAAACACAGATGTCTTGAAAAAAATTTGTACTCTCACTATGAAAATATTGGACAAAGCTAAGCCTGGCCTTGGAAAAAAATTGTAGAAGGGGAACAAAGCAGCAATTAACCCCTAGGACTTGCACTTCCATTTTGTCCCCTTCCACTGCTGACTTTGAAGATCTTTCTGTTATTAAAGGAATGACAAAGTTTCTAGTCCATTAACCACCAGCTTGTGGACACCAAGAGGTAGAAAGGAGAAGATACATTAAAATTAGGTTTTGTTCCAGAAAGAAAAAATAGAAAAGATGACACATAACTGTACAGAAAGGAAGCTGATACCAGATCAATTCATAACCTGAAGCTTTTAAAAGTATTTAAATATCTGTAGCTTCACAGGACTTGGGCACTGGAGACTTTCTGTTAACCAAGACTTCCTTCTGCAGTATTTTTTCTTTTTTTACCCCAACAAGATAAAACATATTATTTGAAATGTCTGAAAAATAATTGAGAGCAATGTCTTAACAGCTGTTATAATAAACCTGATAAAGAAAGCTGTACTGAATTTTATAATTCAAATGCTATTCTAACACTTTACTGATTCAGTGTGGAAGATGATGTATCTATTGATACTAAATATTATTATCAGAAGCAGTAGAATATTTAATTTGTAAAAATGCTGTTTTCGTTTTCATGGCTTTATTTTATATATTTAATTCAGCTTTCTACATTGTAAAATACATTCTTAAGGGACAACATCTTACAAATAATCAGATTAATGCTCTACTGATTTAATATGCTCACTAAGAGCAGTAGTTTTCATAACAATCAACCAGCTCTTAGAATCCTCTTTGGGAAGTTAAAAAGACATTATTTCCATTCCTAAGATCTTTGCTATTACTCTCTCCAGACACAGACTTGCTCATAATATTAGCTATCAGGAGATTAACATAATGTGCTAAAAAGCTAATAAAATCTTTTACATGTTTTGTATTTATTATTTGAGAATTTCTACTTTCTCTCTTTATCAACAGTGCTGTGACAAGGATTTGGAGAGAGGGAGGTTCTATGAATTGTCTTAAATTTTCAATGAAAGATTAAATGAGATCTGTATTCACTTATAATCTGACACAAAAGAATCTTCTTCTTGAACTCCCTGTGTGGAAATAGAAATTTTCTGTGAGGTAACAAAGTTCCTGATGTCTAAGAGAGGGAGAGAACAAGAACTGTTCTTCTGCCCCCCAAGCCAATTCACACAAGCACAGCTCTGAAATGCCCAAACTCCATTTCCTGCTGCAATCAAGGAGTGATTATTTATACAAATCCAGGCAGTTCCCCAAGGACACTGCAAGAGTGCAACTCCCTGGAATATGGCACAGCACAGGATTTCCCCAGACATCTTCACAGGAAAAGGAAAGTGCAGATTCAAGCCTACTCAGGTCATACAGGAAACTGCACAAGGCCTTCCTGCATCTGAACGCATTTCTCCTTCTTAAGGGATGAAAATAATACCAGTTCTTATTTTTATTTTTTAATACACAAAATCTTCCATTTTTTGCTTTCCTTACAAATTCATTAGGGCAATTTTGAAAATGTTTGAAATTCTTAAAGGAAAAAAAGAGGAAATAAAAAGAAAATGAAAGAAACTGAAAACTTGCATTTCAAGCTTCTCACTTTATGCCTTCCCAAACTCTTCTCCAACTAACATTTTTTGTTTGGATGTGAAATTACACATTCCCAATGAGATTTCCTGCTGTCATGAAATTCTGCATCAAACATTTTTGAGTGGTTGCATTCTCTGTATAGTGTATAAACACTACAAGTTTCATCCTAAAGTCCAAGTTTAGTACTATGTTTGTATAAATGACCAAATATGGTTTTGTCCCTCATTTACAAGGAAGCTGCATTTACATTTACACAAATCTATAAGAAGTCCAAGACTGCAGTTTTCTGGATGCTAATTCCAAAGCTCAATGCTTTAGAGAATCCAACTAGAGTGCAAGCAGGGGTCCTTACATGAGCCAGGAGATTAAATTCAAAAAACCCTATTACCTATAGCTGGAGATACGTTTCAATTACCAAGTTGGCTTTTCCATGATTACCTTTGCAGATTAAGTAATAGAATATTTTTAAAAGGTGGCAGCTGCTAGTGTTGTTCTCCTCAAAATAACTGAAGTAGCGTCAGGTATATGCATTGCTGGGTCTTGTGATGCCAATAGTGTCTTTAGTCCAGGACTGAAATTCCCACAGAAAAATGCAACTTTCGGAGGAACCACTCTCAACATCTGCAGTATCTTCTGTCACAAGGACACAAAGCTGCCCAAGATGGAGAAAACCACTTTCCCTCTCCCCAGTCTTCACAGTAGTTGCTCAAATAGGAAAAAGCTCACAGATCTCTTCCCCCTTATCTTTATGAAAAAACACAAGAGAGCAGAAAACATTTTTTTGCTCCTTGCCCATAGTTGAATAAAAACCATAGTTGAGAAAAAACCATCAGCTAGATCCAAGCAGATCAAACCCAGTAATGACAGCAAGAATTTTGTTGTTTTTCTCAATATGAGACAAGCACAACCTGGCAGATTAATATTCAGACAATACTTATCCAGTGAAGCTATGGTCCAAGGGACACTTACCCAACAACTTCTCCTCTTACATCAGTAAACATCAGCAGTTGTACCTCCACAGAGCAGACAGATTTTTTTCCATGGAAAGATCAATGTTACTAACTTAGTCACATGTTTCTTCAACTTGTTAAATTCTACGAGGCACTTACACAGATGCATACAAATATGCCATTTATACATCAACAAAGGACCAAAGCAGCTACAGAGCATTTTTAAGTGTTATAGCACATACTATAATATGCAAGTGAGGAACAATATATCAATCTCACTGTTCTCGTAGTTGAATATAAATGTAATGTCTGTTTAATCTAGCCATTCATATCTCAGACAAATACTGTAATTACTTACTGTTGTTCTGCAATATCTTATAGTAGGTTGGTATCCTTTACAACAAATGGCAAGCAACAGGCATTTGTTAACACCAGACTTGAAATATGTACATATAGCATGGTTTGAGGAACAATTCTTAACTTAAGCTGCAGGACATGTATGAGAGGATCACCTGTCAGATAATTCCAGGGAAAAAGGGCCTGGAGTACTGCAGTTCATTAGATATGACACTCATCACCACTGCGGCTGCAAAGAAATAAGGGAACTACCACAGGAGATGCTACTATAGAACTCGGTAACAGTATCCTGCATAGGCAAAAGTAAGCAAAAAAAGAACCACACAGCGTTCAAAGAATCCTAATTAAGTTAAAAAATCAAGTGCTTGTAAGATCATGAATGTCAGTTTTACTGTCTTCCATGTCCTTGTATTTTCTACCCATTGTGCAGTTGTCTTCTGTACTGCATAAACTACGTGTCTCATCACTGTATTTACACAAACATAAAAAAGAATTATCCCAAGTACTTCTTTGTTCACATTTTTAGTGTATGGTTATCTGAATTTATTCTGCATTTGCCACTAATTGACATGAATGTCTCATATTCACTGACTTAATGATAATCTAAGGACTTTTAGAGATAAGGGCCACGAAGAAACAAACATAAGAAATACATGTACAACCCCAGAAGCATTTCTCACTTTCTATTTTCTTTTCTCTCTCAAGTGGATTGGGATTGAAGTAGAGTAAGGATTTACTAAAGACACTCACTGTTCTGCTAAGATGAATCATTTCACCTTACTCTCAAACCTAATTAGCAATATGTTAGCGGGTGAGAGAACAGATAACAGGCATCTAATCTGCCAAATGCTGCATCCACAGAGGCCCATTTATCTAACCTGCATGGTGTTTGGTGAAAATCTGGACAGATTGCTGGGCCCTTAGAGAAGAGGGCCTTTGTATCAGACGTGACCTTGCAGTTTCTGAAACACCAGGTTTTAAGTTTCATGGAGTGAGTATTTGAGTATAAAACACTGAGCTCTGAGGTAACATGAAAAACTGATTCACAGTAATGCATAATGTAGCTACAAAAAAACCCCACCTATCATCATTTAGGAGCCATTACGACCATTACTTCATTAAAGTGACTAATCTCATCCAAAAATACTGAGTTTGTAGTTTGGCACTTGCTTTATTTAATGTTCTAGGTAATGACCTTAGGATAAAAATAAAGATGCACAAGATGCACTAATACATTTTCTTGAGGATACAAAGTCAGTAGGTAGAGTCTTCCTAGAGAAGGAGGATTTGAATGTCCTGTGGGAAGAAATGCATGATCTTGAACACTCCAGAAAGAGAACTGGGCTGAAAGTAACAGTCCAAAGGGCACATGGCACTAATAGCAAGAATTCCTGATATATACTGGGAGCTCATTAGTTGGAAACAGCAGCCTATTTTAGTCAGTCAGAGGATGACTATGAGAGCCATTTAATTGAATCTGACCATGAAAAGGGCAAGGCAAGGTATTTCCATAAAGAACAGGGAGTATTCATACCATTGTATAGCCTGTACTGAGATCTCATCTGAAGAATTTTGTATCATTTCAGTTACCCATGTTCAAAAAAAAAAGACTTCAGATTTTAATTAGGTGCTGAACAGGACTGTTAGAGAGATCAAACATAAGCCTATCTTATAGGAGGATGCTGAAGGGGTTTGTTTTTTTCATGCTGAAAAATGCAGTCCAGGAAGAAAGATGATTGCTTGCAGCAAAATCACCAGGGACAAAAGATTTGCTAAATCTATGAGAGAATGGATAGAAACTGGTTATTAATAAATTAAGGCTGAAAACTCAGAGGAGGTTTGTAGTCATCATTACATGAATGTGGCCCTACAACAACATTCTGAAAAGAGAGACTGGGGTAGAAAAATCTGAGTGGAAAGGTGTGAAACCTAACCAGTCTATGAAAAAGACTGCAGGAAGTTGCACACCATGACCTCTAAAGTTACTCAATATCCAATGTTTCTAAGGGCTTAGCTGAAAGACCCTCATGTCTCTAAAGAGATACTTGCAGATATAAGTAGCACAGCCCATACCAAGACTGAATTTATTTTAAAAGGCATTTTTTATTCTGAACTATATTTATACATCAAAACAGCCAACTATAAAACCTTAATGAGGCACAATTTCCCAGTCATATTTTCAGTACCCACAGCAGAATTATGGTGATGCAGCTCAAGATCACATTCGGTGTCACAAGCTATCTGTGTCTAAGGAGAAAAGTTGAAAGTGCTCTGCATCCAGCGGGCATGTTTGGCTTTTAAATCTGATATCTTGTTTGAATCAGCCAGCCCATCTCAGGAAAAATTAAGACCATAAAAAAGAAGTCATCTTAACCTGTATGACAGAAGATGCTAATAGCTAGGGCAGTGACCTCTGGATATTTATTCTCTATTTAATTAGTTGCTACTAAATAAAGCCACTAAATAAACTAAAGGTGAGACAAAAAATAAAGTCTCTCAGCATGATGTATGATAAACAATGATTCCATATTAAATCATTATCATTCATTTACTCTTGCTTAAGCAGCAAGGGCACTTAGATCTCCCACAATCCAAGCTAAGCAATTAATATATAATAAAGTCTGATGAATGCCAATTTCCCGTACTACTGGGTTTTGTATCACCAACATAGTTTTTCGTGCTTTTCTATGTTCTTGCTATATAAAAGATGTTCCAGATAAAATACAATATCTCAAGGTAGAAATAATTTCACAATATTGTTGAATGGAGGAAATTGTTGAGTTAGGAGCTATAATATGGGAGGCAAAAAGAAGCCTCATGACCTCCTGTAGTAGTAAGATTTCTAAAAGAGCACTTCCATAACATTGACTGAACCTTCTAACTATTTAAAGATGTGAAGGGTTACAATCATAATGGTTAAAAGGCATCAGTTAGTTAATGCTCAAATTCAGACACCATAAGGGAATGACCTCCTTATGTAGAAGGGGAATCATGGCTGCCTAAGCAATTTCTCAGGACAGGTTTCTCTGCAGAAACAATTGCTCAAACTCTTGTGCTGTCTGTAGAACACTTACACCAACACAACAGGAGAAGATAAGCACTCAATAATTTAGTGTTAACAACAATATTATTCCTTCTAAAACAGCATGTTGGAAACACTCGGATTTTAACTCTACGGAAAGAGCTTGTTATCTCATTATTTAGGCCTGCCAGAATAAAGTAAATAATGACACAAAAGCTAGAGTTCTTAATATTAATTCAAATGTAAATTTTCAGCAAAATTAATCTCTACTCAAAGAGTAACTCCTCTTTGTTAGAAGAAGATACAGCATTTTTCATACAGCACCAAACACTTTGATTCCTGTTATAAATGTGAAGTGAAGCTATTCAGGTAAAGCCAGTCAGTACCTCCAGAATGTAAAGTCACATCACAGTGCTTCAGAGCACACTTTGAAGGCAGGAACATTTGGAGTTTCACACAGAACAGAACTGCATATACACAACCTGTGACTCTCTTACTAAGAGCCTAATGTTTCCATTCATCAGAACACAGCAAAACATTGCAAAATAATAAATTATCAAGCAAACAATAAAAATATAACTAAATAATATGCAACTTCTTAATAGATGAAGCCTTCAAGGACTATCTGAACTAAAGGCATGTATCTCTTAAAAAAAGAAGCAAATCATACCAGCTAGTTTGTGTATACAACCCAGTGCCAAACATAATTATTTTTATATACTTAAAAATGGTTGTATACAGTGAAGCGTCCTAATACAAATAGGGATGTAGAGAACTGTGATACTGAAGTGTTAGTTTCACTCATACATAACGAGATTAAATTGTTACATCAGAAAAAATACTATTACCTTTGCTATATTTGTCTAACTAAGGAAATTACAGGATGGTGTTACATACATGCCTGCCTTTAAAGAATTGAACTGTGAACTCACAGTAGTAGAGGTTGACTCTAAACTCCAAATTACTTCGCAATTGCAATGGTCAAGTGATATCCTAGAATCATGATACTTTTGCCAATCTGTCTTGGTAACTTACTAATACAAACATGAAACACATTCACTGGACACAGTGATTGATGAAAATACTAATGGTATTCAGCTTACTTACAAGAAAAATTACTCTGTGTCTTCAGGCAAGCCGGAGTTTCTTTTATGAAACTGAGCAATCTCAAAGTTGTTTTACAGGTTACAATCTACATTAAAGGATACTTTTACACTTTAAACTACCCAAATCCCAAATATTATTTGAACAATGCATATAAAGAAAACTTGCCTCTTCCTGATGTGTCTTGCATCCTCCAAAATTGTTGACACGATAATCTAATGTCTCCTCAGATGTTGATGATCTCCACAACTGCCCTCTGCTTCAATCTAATACTCACTAACCCTCAACCCACTCAGCTCACACCGTCCAACTTTTGTTAGGTTTTCCTCCAAATAATTTTGGGCAGGATTGCACAAATGTGTGCACAGATTGGCTAAGATATTGAATGGGGGCCAAATTAACTTGATTTTTTTCAAGTTTGTCCTTCAGACTTTCCCTAGGCAGAAGAGTGGGGGGAGAAGTGGTGAGAAAAGATCATCAACAGCTTTGCTGAACTTTTGCTTTTCCTAAAACTTGAAAAACAGACTAGTGAATACACAGGGAGGCAGATAAAGAGAGAACATCTCAATTAATGAGAAAAATACAATATACAGCTTACAATTATCCAGGCCAACTCAAAGAAGCAGAAGAATTTCTAAGAATGATGAGCTGTATTTATTTTGCCGTTTGTGGTCAAAACTACTTAACCCTGCTAAATTAATTTACATTTGTTTCTTATCTGTCCTTATTTTTTTTCTTCTCCTGCCCGAGTCTTTTTTCCCCACTTTAATTTTAAGGCACAGCAGGGTTCCTGCCCTGTTCCTAATAGCTCTCACTGACAAAAGAACACATGCCCATAATAAAATAGTGAAAAAATTATAAGCTGAAAGCAACCAAATCAAAACAAACCAGTACCCAAACATGCACATATCTATCAGCTGGGGAATTCTCGTTGACTTTATCTGTGGCTAGGTTTTTCTTTGGCAGCTTTCTGTTCCCTTGAAAAGCACCAAGCTCATTTAAAGCCTGGCTCAGTATGTTCATCAGTAATTCCACTTTCTGTTGGTTTTAAGTGTCTAATAACAGGATATTTCCATAGAGATGCCAGGGAACTCTGCAGTGGTCCAAGGAATGATGTTTGATTCACTTGAGGAATTGGTGCAAGAAAGGTCAACTTGGAGACAGTGGTGCTCCAAACAAATTGAGGCAAAAGGATAGTCCCTTATTATACCACAGGCAAGCAAGGCCACTAAAAGAGCTTCTAGGTCAACTGTGCTTCAGGAGAGAGGATATCTCTATACAGGAAGATTCTCTGCCTCCTCCAGAAACTTTAAACCCTGGTGTTGTGTATATGCAGCACAACATAAAAACCCCAAACAAACCAGAAAACACAGCGTGCAGCACAGGCTGGGATCAACCAGACTGGGGAGCAGCTCTGGGGAAAAGGCCCTTGGGGCGCTGGGGAACAAGTTCAATCTGAGTGAGCAGTGTGCTGATGCAGCAGACAGTCATGGATGCTGGGCTGCATCTGCAAGGACATCACAGCAGAAACAAAGAAGTTGCTATCCCACTCCACTCAGCACTTGTCAGGCCACACCTGAAATTCGGCCTTCAGTTTTGGTCCCTGCTATACAAAAGCAATGTGGACAGGCTGGCAAGGGTCCAGTGAAAAGCCACAACCCAGCTAAGGACTGGGCAGGATGCCATATGATGAAAGACTGTACTTTTTGAAGAAAGAAGGCTTTGGGGAAACCTTACCACCATGTCCCAGTATTTAAAGGGTGGCTACAAGGAAGATGGACACTTCCTTTCTACAAGGAGTCACTTTGAAATGACAAGGGGAAATTCCAGTTACACACAAGAGGAAAATTTTTCACAATGAGAGCAATCAGCCATTGCAATAATCTCTCCAGGGAATAAGGGGTAAATTCCCCATCACTGGACAATTTTAAGATTCAGGTGACAAAGTGCTGGGACATCTGTCTAGACTGTGCTTTTGCCAAAAAAAGTTGGACCAGGTGATCCTTGGGGTCTGTTTCCACTCAGTGTTCTGCAATTCTATCAATACAGCTACAGAAGATCAAATATTCTAGTTTCTGTATTTTGGCACCAGATTACTATATATCCATACTACTCAAAGAGCTGGGAAGTTCATAATGCAGTGCTACAGACTGACACACACACACACACACACACACACACACACACACACAGAAATATGTTTCTAAGTGAAATGCATCTACCCTTCTAACAAATTCTGTGGTGTATCATCTACATCAACCATTTCTTATTTAGCCATTAAAAAGAAAATTTTGATCAACTTGAAACACCTGCACTTGAAAATCCATATCAGCAACAATCTGATAACACCAGAGGAAAGGAGTAATTCTTATTAATAAACAATGTAATGGAGGTGATACAATGTGTGGCTATTGTTCTTTCCACTTGCTTTGCAAACAACTACATAAATTAAATGCTCCTTTTTTCATTATCAAATCTCTGAGGTTATGATGTGCTGTATTTTATTGGTTCAGCAGTCTCATTCAAACAGTAGCTATCTAACATGATCCTTGCAATTAGTACCTTATGTACATTCTTGAACCAAATTCTTCCTCTGGGATTTAAAGAAAACCCAAGGTCTCAGGAGTCTCTCTTGTAATTCAACTACATGCTACATTTTTACAGCTATGCAAATTAGCTGCAAGGAAAGCTCTGATGTACAGCAAAGCAAGAGATCTGAAAATTAAAATCCTGTAGGAGAGAAAATATTTAAAATTTCCTTTACATTTTTCCTTTTGTTTGGCTAATCCCTAAAGGCATAAGGGCAGCATGTTCCATCTTGAAAGTCCCTGTAGAATCATGTACTGCTGAGTATAACTACAAATGTGATGCTTTGAGCAGCCAGATAATGGTTTTTAATTGGCTCATCATTGCAGCTTCAGCCCAAAAGCACAAAAATGAATTTAGAACCAATATTAACAGGTGATAATTAAATTATGGGGTCTGAATGCTTAATATATCCGAATAAGGCAGTTGATGCAACAAAGGCCATTAAGTTTAATAATGGAAATCAGTATCTACCTTAAGTACTATTTTATAGCACATTAGCAATGGCTGATTAGTGTTAAATCACAAAGTAAATTTTGTTTTCTTACTGAAACTTTTTTCACTTCTTTTTCTCTTTACCTGTGTATTAGCTTGCATGCTAAATTAAGGATGCCCATTTAAACCATTGCAAATGAGCAAAACACATAAATAAACCAAATTAATTCATTAACTGTGATGACTTGAATACTTTGTTTCCTAAATAAGATACTTACTTGAATAAGCTATTTAATACTCCTTAATATTAAAGCACACACTGTATGAGTACCATGGGAAACTGTTTTGAATCAACCAGTCCTAGTAAAAATATTCATCATTAAGTCAGCAAGGTCCATAACCCAGATTTCTCATTCTCCCCTGGTGAAGCAGAACTACCTGGGTGCACTGTTCTTACCACTGTAAAACAAACTTTATAATGTCTCAGCATCACTTAAATTCAAAAAAGGAAAATGCTGGTTTATCAGTTTGTTTGGTTGGGGGTTTTTTGGAGGTTTTTCTTTCTTTTCTTTTCTTTTCTTTTCTTTTCTTTTCTTTTCTTTTCTTTTCTTTTCTTTTCTTTTCTTTTCTTTTCTTTTCTTTTCTTTTCTTTTCTTTTCTTTTCTTTTCTTTTCTTTTCTTTTCTTTTCTTTTCTTTTCTTTTCTTTTTTTTTTCCATGCCTTTGCACCTCAGGAAAGAGGCAGGCTTTGATTTTTCCCATCTTTTTCACACAGACTCCACCATATGCCTTTTTCTCCACCTCCGCTCTTTTCTCCATTCAATTTGTCTTATCTAATGCAGCACTATCTCTTCAATCTTGCAAAACTCTGTGTCTCCAAATGAAAGTTTTCATTCTGCTTGCCTTTCTGTTGCTTCCCATTTCTGCAGCCTATCCTGTCAACTTGTTCTTTCCCTTTACACCAGAGTGCTAGGGTTCCTTTTTCTGCTCTTGTGTCTGCCTCTTAGGCTTGAGCTCAGCAATCAGCTGCCCCTCTTTCTACTCACACTCAGTAAGAGCTATCAAGTGCTTTAGGAAGAAACTCAGTTTTTCTGTGAGAATTTTCCCCATTTGTGAAGTCTCTCAATTCCACTCCTCTCTTCCTGCTTGAGCTTAGTTTTGATCAGCACTTGTACCTTTCAGGCTCTTGAGGATTTTCCATGTTCAGCATCCATCTGAAACACCCTTCTTCATAAACGAGCCATTCATTCTCTGTTACCTTCTTTCCCTGCCTTTTAACTTCTTCTAACATCTTTCATCCGGATGGACATGTATGAATTCTGTTCCTCCCTATAAAAACAGCCCCAAATCCTCACCAAACCCATAAAAATGGTCCATGAACCTTTAGAGTGAAGTGGCCATAAAGTTAATACAAAGTTACCCATTCCTCCTAGTGAACCTGAGAACATACATAACTTAAGCCATGGGGGAGAAATATGGAGGTGTAACCAACTGTTTAGGCAGCTCTGCGTGAACCTATTCAGAAGCCTGGGTACCTGACTCTTTGAATGAAAGCACATACTGAGCTTGAAGGATTGAAATTATCTGCGGACCATGAACCACAAGGTTATCGCCGGCCCTCAGGGAATATATTCCATAACTCTTTTCAAAGGTGCATGGTTTATTAATACATACTTTTAATATCCTAAGTACTGAAGTCCGATTTCTTGTAAAATGCAGAAGCCAGAGGTAAGAATGTGGAAATGGCACTTCAGAATGTGGAAATGGCACTTCAGAATATGAAAATCAAAGACTTGGAGAAATTGCTGACAAGTCAAATGTGATCTGCAGAAATTTCATATGACATCACTGCCACCCTACTGTTGCTAATGCCAAATTCCAATGGAGTGCTATGAAGCAATGAAGACTGTAAAATGATTAGCTAACTGAACCAAAGAAACATTTCGTTTTTTTCTTAAATCCCTAAGCCAATAAAACCTACCAAAAACCACCAAGACACAAAGTAATTTCATACTGGAAGACAATTTTTATACCCAAACAATATGAAATCGTTGCGGCACTTCGGATTTTAACCAAAGCCAAAGTAAAATAAATGCTTAATGTGTTTGATGATGTTGTGGTGAAGGCTAACAGACATTCAATTAAAATTAAGTTTGTCAGTTGTATAAAAAATGTTAGATACACACCTGTGATTGTGACACATCCTCATGGCTCTAAATTGTTACAGTCACCCAGTGAATTCAACAGCTAAGGTTTTACCATGAATGAACCCAGTGATATTGCCTTATTTTAATGTATATCATCCAAAGAGAGTGCTCATAATATTCTGTTTTGTACCACCATTTATCATAGTTATAAGACATTTTTGCAGATGATCTATTTTAGATCTGTTTTAGATATTTACTTTTTTATTGATAGTATTTCTTATATATCTGCATGTAATGCCACTTGATTTTACTGTCATGAGTTCAACTTGATTTTATTTTCATGAGTTCAACTTTATAGGCCTTAAAGGGAGAATAAAATGATAAGGAATATATTTCAATAATCTATGAAAATTATTAAAATTTATTCCCTATATGTCATGGTACTACAGTTTTAACACCCAGTAACTCACAACTTACCATGAACTGAAAGGAATGTCTTGCAATATAAGAAAACAGAATTTTCAGCTCCACTGATTAAGCTTTTAGTGGCTCACAAAATATTGGCTCTTAGATCACTGAGTAAGGTGAAATAAGACAAAAGCATTTTAGATTTTGTTTTTCTAAATGCGTATGGTGAAGGGTAAAATAAATTTCTATTTTGCAGGGTGATATTTCCACATAACACAGAGTCCAAATCAAAATGAATAGAGACAAGAATGAAGATGAGGCAGGTAAACAGGCATTGTAAATGAAATTTATCTGATAGTTCCACAGTCTGTCACAAAAATTCCACTGTCAAACACACAATTTATGCACAAAGCATATCCCATGTACTGAACATCCTTCAAAAACATGGTAATACTCAACAATGAGCTGGCATTTGCATCCCACATGCAGAGAAATAGAGTAGAGAAAATTAATTCCAGAAAAGGTATTTATGTATCTTTCAAAATGAACCAGTAAAAGCTGAGAAATAATGTTCATTATAGAACCATCAGATACTACTTCAGAAATTCCTTTGAACTTCCAGCAGAACAATGGAGAGATCTTTCAATGAAACTACTCTGCAGTCCTTGTGCCATTCACACGCAGAATACCTTACAAACTACTGTGGTCTTTTGTGACCCTGTAGGAATTAACAGCATTATGGGGCCACTAATACCTATGTGAAGTGACAGCAACACAGAACTCACTGAATTCTTCTGCAGTTTTCATTGATTTTGACAGCAGTGTCATCTATGCTACTGAGAGAAAGCTATCTAGTTGTCCCATGGTTTTTAAAAATGCACTTTTAATCTGTGTAGAAGTCTTAAACTGACAAAAAACTGTTAAATCAGCAATGCCAACTCCAAGTACTCTAATAAAAATTATAAAGTAATAACATGTATCCATTTATTTAACTTCATTAGTAACTTTCAGACACACACTCTTCTGGTTTTCTCTGGAACCATAGGAATTAGACATCTTACTCTTCTCAAGCAAAGGCTGAGTTTTTAAACATGCATGCACATCTACTAAAGCACTGCACACACTCAAGAAGGATGAGAGTCCCAATAAAACGATAAGGTTTGTCTATACACGCACACACATCTTCTCCAAATGGAACCTGTATAATAAAGCTAAATAGTAGTGGAACTTAAAAAAATAAAAGTTAAAAAAAACAGGCCAGGAGCTGTAGCAAGCAAGATTAAATCAATAACAAATCAAGTGTCAAATAATGTGAAGTGTTGTCAGTTCTCAAGTCCAGCAAATGTGGTTCCTCTCAAATGCTGCTGCAACAATTGTCTCAGGTTGTTCACAAATTCATCTAATTGAATGCATTCCTTAGGCTTGCTATTCAGAAAATATGTTTTTAATTCAGAGTCAGATGTGGTGAAATGCAACACTCAGAATTCCTGCTTCTTCCATGTCTGAAGTTCACAAAAATGGAAAGACCTGGGCAGACCGCAGTTTGTATGGAAGTACCTGTGAGCAGAGGCAGCACTGGGCCACTCATGAAAACAGAATGTGGGATAACACATTTCACTTTACAAGGCGGGGACTAGAGTGCTCCCAGATCCTTTTAGTTTTGACCTCTTTACTGCAGAATTAGCTTCACAGGATCTTCCGTGCAACACTGCACAGAATCCAGAGAGATCCCAAATGCTGGAGCCAAGGAAACCTTGGAGGGGAGAGTGAGCAGCTACAAGGAGATGAAAGCAGCACAGAGAAGAAGAGCTGAAGGATATGTTTAGATGAACAGTTTGCAGATGAAGTGTCATAGAAGACATTTGAGGCCACATGTCCCACTTGCTTTTTGTTTATCTTGCTGTATACAGCAAACCCTTTCCTTTGTGCAGCTTGTTATTCAGCTATTAATAATCTGAAACTCAAATTCCTCTTCTATTATTGCCTAATACGACTATTACTGATTTATACGACACTGCCAGACAGAGAATTTAACAGACAGAGCTGATTTCAATAGAAGTTTTTATCAGAATGACAGTATATAATTATAAAATAAAATAGAAGTTGTAATTTTAAAATATCAAACAAATGAAAAATGAAGTATTCATATTTATGAAAATAAAGAAGACTGCAGTTATTGCATCAAACCTTTAAAAATCATTACACTTTTAAGTTTGGAAATGGAGAATCCCTGGCAGCAAAATGTGTGAAGACAGAATGTTTATTTATTAGTGTTATTTTTAAAAGGATGTTCCAAGTCAAACTCGACAGCTTGTTTACAGTGGGGTCCTGCCCAAGGGTGGCTTAAAAGATATTAAACAGGCACACACCGAGAATATCATGTTACTGTACAAGACACAAGTTTGCCTATGGCTTGATTTTACCATGACTGCTTTAATGATTTCTTATTTATTTTTCAGGAAGCACTAATCTGTTTTACCTTACACTCCCTCTTATAATAATAAGAAAAGAAAGGCAAAACCTTTCAGATATACAAATACATCTAAAATATACATATTTACTTATATTTATAGCTGAATCAACTAGTGAGGTGATGCATGGAATCCATGTCAAGTGTCTGTTGATGCTGAATGTATTGCAAATGCTGAATTTATTAATAGAACATTAGCTTTTTCATATTTCTAATAATTTTAACAAAAGCCAAGAATTTGTGCAGATTTCAAAATGGGTCTTAAAAGATTAGTGATTTCATTACAGAATAGTGTTTTTCCATCCCTCCTACCATAAAGTTTTGGAAAGGGTGAATTTGAGAAGGGATGAATTCCTGTAGGCAGTGCTCTTGGTAACATCATTTAGGGGAGACTTATCTCAGAAATATGGCAGTTTCTGATGCTAGGAACATCAGGTTGGAAACTGAGAGTGGGCTAAAGAGAAACTACCACAACAAACCTGATTTCATAATTACTTTAATTTATAAAAACTTGCCTTCAAGGGATATTTAACTCATCACACAAATATTTTCTCTATTTTACAAAAAGAGTTTTCTTAACAGTTTTAACACTAATTCTCAATAAGAAAAAGAAAAAAATACTTGACAGAAAACAATCCCCTGACTCCAGGGCCTCCAATCTAAAGTGGCCTCAACTTTAAGTAATGTTAGAGCTGCAAGTTCTTAGCCATGTTTAGCTGAGAGCATTTGGCTGAGCAGAGCTTACTTGAGGTTGATTATTAAAACCTCAAGTGGAATGAAGTGAATACTTCATTCCAACACCAAGCCACATCTGCTTGCTGAACCTTCAGACAGGACACAAGCAGAATACCTCCTAAAATATCAAGTTCAATATTAGTACTTTCTAATTTTTTTGAGGTGCCATTATGCGGAACCAAAATTCAATTCATGTAGATGATGTTACATGTGACATGTGCCAGGTGATTTTTGTGTGTCCATATGGTGCACACAACTACAGCATTCAAAATGGGTGTCTACAGAAGACAAAAAGTGGAAAGGAAATCAAACATTTGAACTTCCAAACTACCAAACCAGAATTTCCTCTTTTATTGCTTCATGTCTGGAAATAATAGATGTGATGTGCAACATAAACTCCTATAGGACTTGCAAATAAAATACATATTTGAAGCTACAGATGGTGGAAATTATATTAAAAGACATACAACAACGACTGCTGTGCACATAAGGAGTAAACGGAAACTTTTCAGACAAAACTTAGTCCTAAATTACTTTTTAATCAGCATCACTGACATAAATGGGAATACACAGGTAAAAACTGAGGCATAATCGAGCCCCTTGTAGCTATGTTTGGGTTTTCCATTTGAAGTAGAATCTAATTTGCAATATTAAAATAGCATTATCAGTCATTTAGGTAACATAGCAATCAATTTACCACCCTTCCCACCCCAATAATAATGTTTATCAAAGAATTACACAATCCAAGCTTAAAAAACGAGTTTTGCATTCTAGATCAATTTGTCAAGGCAGTAATTTCTACTTTGACAATAATAAAGAGATTTACTGAATTACAGTTAATGTTGGCATTTAGATGGAGCAATCTTTTACAGTGCTCTGGAAGTTTACACTGAAAACATGGCCTGACATGCCTCCATTTCAATAGTATGCTGGCACTAGTTCTCACATTTTCCCTGATTTTTTTGTTCCTGCCATGAGTTTGCTAGTACAGAGAATTGATCTAGTTCAAAAATAACCTAGTATGTTTTTTTTACCCTGTAACTTGGCTTAGGTCCCTGATCTGGTTCACTGCATGGCTGCACAAATACTTCTACCAACACAACCAAGGAGCTACAAGGACCCTGTAAGCTTGAACTGCAGCCAAAACCAATTACATGTCAAACCAGGGTCTACATTTGAGCAGACAATTTTAATGTACAAGATGTAAGGGATGTTGAGAGGTCTGTAAATGTTATGATTACCAGCCAGCTGATAATATTGATTTATGATTTATGCTGTGAGAAGACTGTAAGGGGTTAATTCAAGTGCATTATTTAAAGGGGTTGGGTACAACAGCTTCATATGGATCCACTTGAGAAAAGAGATGTCACTGAGTTTTAACTTTTACAACTGTAAATGTTTCATATATATGAACTTCTCAAATCTTTGTGAGTTCTAATAGAGACCACACCGGAAGCACCCCAGGAATGAGGACTTGTACAAAGACTTTGAGGATTAATAAAATTCAGACACAATACTAGGAAGCTGATGGTGAACAGTTCAGAGTTGGAGAAAATGATGATACCTTTCCCAATGCTTTTTGCCTTTTTTTCTTCCACTGATCCACAGTTCCAAACTGCTCTCCTTAATATTTGGCGGGCAAGAAGCCAGGAAAGAAAAACAACCTTTTACTAAACTAACAAAATCAAAACCAACCAACCAACCAACAACCAAACCCCCAACACCAAAAAGTCCACCCAGTTGCAAGCTTCTGCCATACTACCAGGTACCTAAAAAGCCACACAAAAAGAGTTAGTTAATACCACTACCTACTGTCCTTCTGTCATTCACTTAATTCTCTGACAAAAAAAACATTGGGAAAGAAAGAACACAAAGCAAATTACTTCTTCCTCATGATTTCTTCTGGTGTGTACCTACTGTTGGGTCTCAAATGCTGTTGGGTCTAAATATGGAGGTGTTTCATAAAGATTAATTTCAGTATATAGACATTAGTTTTCCTTTTCAGTTAGTGGTTAAGGACATCAAGAGAGAGAACAAGTAATGTCTGTGAAACTGCTTGTTCTAGAGAAGGACAAAAGCAAGGCTTTACACTACCCATCACTATGTCACCGTGTGCTCTGTTGTGGAGCAAACGTAGCCAGGTTAGAATCGTGTCGCAGTTAGCACTTAAAAACCATCCTAGAGCCCCAAAATAATCCTAGGGCCCAAAATACGGAAAGGAATCATGGGCTCCTTCCCCTTATAATAGAGAACAAAATCCTGAGAGAGAACAATGCACAGCTGCTCTGTGGATCTCAGGCACTGAGCAAGTCCATGCAGGTGGCTGTGAGCTGAGGGTGTGAAATTGCAGCGCTTGTACAATGCGAGGTGTCAGGAAATTTGCAAATTCACAGCCTCAGCTGCCGTGCCCGGGGCCCCAAGCCCTGTGAAGCCGAGAGGACAGAGTGCAGTGCAAGGTGTGTCACCTCTCCAGCACTGCCTGCTCTGGCAGCACCATCCAGCACCAGGCAGGATCTGCCTGGGTCACAGGTGACACTGCCAGGCTCTGGGTACTGCTAACTGCGATTGCTCTGCTGGCTGCGTATGACAGGAGTGGATCTGAACAGAGGTTTTTCCCTTTTAGAAATTCTATCTGTAGTGTGCTTTTGAAAGATAGTATTTCCTTAATCTAAAATGATCAGAGGTAGTACATCTCTGTTAGTTTCAAACGTGAGAGCCAAGATTCATGACACCATAGTTTAATGCTGCTCTTATCAGAAACCTGCAGAGATTAGAAACTCTAAGAACAACATTGATGGACGTTTTCAGGCTTTCTGGATTAGTTTGGCATTAACTACCAGTGGCTTGCTTTCTTTGACAACTCCTTTATAATTGGGCACAGATGGATGAAAATACACTACAAACACAGTGAGATTTTCTTTAATCATTAATTTTCACTTAATTTGCCAGATGGCTTTGGTTTCTAGTGTACACTTTATTAGCTGTTGTGTCATTTGCAGGGTTTTACTTTTTTTTGGTTGAAGTTTTAGGTCTCCTGAAATCTTGATTTTGTTATTGTCTTTCAATCTCTTTCTAAAACCCAAAGATAATGAATTAGTCTATTTGATAATTTTGCTTTTAATTTCGTGTAAGCACTTCAGTTTTCCCTCTCAGAAGCAGAAGACTTTTATACTACCAATAAAGTTTAAATAGTTAAAGTTAAAATTTCCCAAGCTCATATATAAAACGTGACTGTAAAAGTAGCCTTTCCTAATGCTTGTGCATTGTCCATGAAAATGAGGCATGTTCATTCACACATTTGCATCACTTTTCCTACCTACTCCTCTCTGCCTCACCTCACACTGCAATGGTTGATTTCACACCCCTTTGAGAAAGTATTTGATTGGGAAAAAACACCCCTCTATTCAGAAAAAAAGTGTTTCTTAAACCTGTGCTTTAACTACAGTTAGGAGAGACTTCAGAGATCATTAGTGTTTCATGTCAATTAATTTCTGAGGTTATGTTTATTCATCAGGTATGCCAAGACGCTCCTTTATAAACTTTTCATCTAGTCCTTCTCTTTAACCAGGATGCTATTGGTGTTTTTTTGTTAAAAAAGGAGATGGCTGCTAAGTATGTGGAAAACCTTTTTCTGATGTTGAGTTAGGTGTGCTGGAGTTTCTTGTCTTTTTATAGCCCAAGATTTACTCTGAGCTGTTACAGTATTTCCCCAGGGGCAACATTCTGTGAGAAATGCACTGGACACCAAGGAGGGCAGCATATGAAGAGCTTGTCATCATAGGCAAAACCAGCACAATCTTTTAAGTGTCAAGCCTCTGATAAGCAAAATAATTAAAGGCAATGCTAAATTTGAACCTGAGCATTTTCCTGCTGTGGGGTTCTTTGCATTTATACAACCTTGGCTTGTTCTCAGTGACTGTTCCTTCAGTGAGGCTCTGATGAGACTCTGTCTGAAGGTCATGTTATGCTTTCTGCTGATGCATTGGATGTAACATTATGCTGAACTGATGAATGAAGGTAGAAAGAGGAATGGAGAAAGTGTTAAACGGATATGAAATGGAATATTCAGAAAACAGCCACAGGCAATCAGAACAGGGCAGGGATGAGTGAACAAAAGAACAAGGTTATCTACTCTCATATGATAAAAATTCTCAGGGGGCTCTGTGTCAACCTTTAAAAAAACAAACCAGAACAATGCAGCAACAGAAACAAGAAAGGAAGAAAGAGAAAAAAACAAATCCCCATTTCTTTCCTGTCTGGAAATGTTACTTTATCTTCTGTTGCAGCAATGGATGCCTTTACAAGAACAAAAGAGAATGAACAGGAGGAATAATTAGACTTTCCAACACTTAAACAGTTACAAAACTATTTTTCCCCCTGGAGAAAGATGATTCAAGTTTCTTAATACATGGTATTTAACTTAAATAATACAGGGAGCAGTGCAACTGCAGCAAAGGCTGAGAGCCAAGATTCTTTTTATATAAAACTTTTTACATAAAATTCTTTTTACATAAAAAGTCATTTTGTAGAGCAGTTTGCCTGCTTAGGGATACAGGCAGCTCTCAAAGTGAAGAAGTAATCTGAACAATATCAAAACATCAATTGTGCATTTCCATTGAGATTCCCAAGACTTCCACTGAAAATTCCCCCTTGTTGTGCACTCATCTTTACAAGAAGAAAACAAACTCTCCTTCGGATGAGTTAGAATTACAGCTATGAATTCAAGTTCCTACTGATTTTCACACAATTCCTATTTTTTCCAGTTTCTTTTCGACAAAAAATAAAATCACACCAAGAAAGCACTTCTACTATAACTACTATTGAAATTCCAGTAAAATGCAAATTACTGCTTTTGTAAAATTTAAATAATACATCAGAAGTCTCCAAATGCCATAAAGAAAGAAAAAAAAGAAAAAAAAAATTGTATGTAGAACCCAAATGGCATAGGCAGCTATGTCAGTAATACTATTCAAACCATGTCCTGCAGAAAACACACTGGATCCTGTTAAAATTAATGGAAGCTCCACATACAGAACTGAGCATGGTTTTGGAACCACACTGCAGCTGAGGGCAAATGTTTACATCATTTTAATCCCATCTGATACATTCATGGCAGATATGGATTTCAAGGTAGGTATAAATCAACAATAATGAGCACTAGGTGTGACACTTCAAAGAAGGGGATTAACACATATAAGAAATGCACGACTGAAATTAAGTAGTTTGGCCTTTCTTTTTAATGAAGAGAGAAAATTTAATGCTCAGCAAACCAAACAGATTTTTTATTTGACTAATATTAGCTTTAAATGGAATGTGTTGTTAGCAATGGCATTTAAGAAAAGGGAAAAAACAGAGTTAGTGAGGCTTAAAAACAGCAAGGGAGTAGAATATGTTCCAGTAAGAAAGCATATGAATCACAGAGAACTGCTTTCTGTTATAGCAACAAGATCAATTAGATCTGCAACAGCTGAAAACCATTAACTGCTGTTGGCTGCTGTTAGCATAATGGGTTTTTTTCTGCTCCTTATTCTGGTGTCAGTTTATCACTTTACTACCCAAACAGTTCTGCCTGAAGCCCTGGTAATCTTAAATATAGAATTGTTAGGAACAAAAGAAAATCTCCCAGCATACAAATTGAAGTATTAAATATTACTAACCTTTTTATAGATTAAACACAGCTTCAGCTGCCAAAATTGTTCAGTACAGTGTCAGAGATGTCTTTGTTTTACGTTTTCATTTTTTTATTTTGTCAGAGGCAGAGACAGTCACCTAATGTTAGTCAAGGTAATTAATTTCTAGCCAGTCATACAAGGGGGAAAAAAATTGGGGCAAGAAAAGCTCCCATAGAGCAGCCAGCAACAGCACTTCTTATTTCTTCTCCTACTTTATGAAAACAAACAAAATTAAGTTAGTCAGACCCGTTCTTCTCATTGTCTCAGGGTTCCTGTGCTGCCACATCCTCACTGTCCACAAAGTTCTGTACCACCTGGGCTTGGTCCTTTCCTCTTTCAAATTAGCAACACATCACCCTCTCTAAAACCATGCCATCTTTACAAACAGTTTATCTACAGCACAACGTTCCTGATTTTGAGAAGAAAAAAACGGTATGTCTTTTACTATATTTTCATTTAAATATTCATAGCATAACACTCAAAGTGACAGGCGGTCTTCTAGATGAGGTTTGTTTTCTTCTGCTCATTAATGGCTCAACCTCAGGCAGCATTATTTCTGTAACTTGTCAACTCAGTTTTCTCAGCTCAGTGCTATTCCCTTTCTTCATCATCTTGGTGGCTGTTTTTACAGGCCTTCAAATTATTGAGTGGGAAATATCAGGAACACCACTGCTTATACCCCGGGCTAAATTAATGCCTCTTGTATGAGGAGCCATGTAAGCACGTGTTAGACTTTTTTTTTTTTTTTTTTGTAGTGGGTGGTAGGGGAAATGAAATGCCAACACTGATTTATGCTCTCAGAGTTCAACTGAGAGATAAGCCTGTCTGCTTCAAACAATGAGGTGTGGTTAACAGATCCACCAGATAGTACTAAACCAATGAAAAACATTTGCACAGGACATACAAACACTAGGCTGATCTAGCCAAGGTCTGCAAAGTAAAACAGACCCCAGCTTTGATGAGGAGTTTAATGGTTGTGTCTGCTGGGACTTCACAGTTTAGATTCCTACACATTCCTGCAGTTTTAGAATAAGTCACAGCTCCTGCAGTTTAGAATAAGTCACAGCAGTTTGCACAGACCTCTGATGGCCAACACCAGTGTGCTTGCACGACTGCCTGCAAAAGGGTCATGTTTAACACCCCTCTCTTTGTCCTGGGCACGGTTACATTGTGACCCCCACTGACATGAGGGCAATAAAAACCTGCTTTCTTTATCATCTTAATCAAAATTCTCTTCTTCCTATCCTTGTGCTTTAGACAGAGGCCCCTCTGTGGCTAGGATGGACTGAGAAGAGCAAACACCTAAGATGTGCTTTCAAAACCTTAATCCATATATATTTAAAGCAATATCCCACCACTTCGCCTCCACTGCATCACTTGGCTGATCACATCATCAGAGTATCTGAGCATCCGTAACTCAGCAGAAATTGCATGAAATTCTAGGAAATAATGTTGACAAGAGCAACCTGTAAGCACGAGGAGGAAATTGGTGATGAAAGACTCCGTCTTATCCTTTTTTGTGTGGTTAATGATGTATAAATAATAGCAAAAAAAAAAACCTGCAGTATTTCATAATAATCAATACAGCAATTAATCCATATTTCTTTAGTTGTCCTAACTTACATTAAAACTTACTATGCTATAGCTTTACCATTCAAAACCATTTAGTATTTGCCAGTGTCTTAGAAAGGAAAACACTTGGAGAAAGTCTCTGTGTAGCTGAGGGAATGGGGTGGAGGGTAGATAAGGTGTAGATGGAGAATAATGCAATTATATCTATGAAACAGTTAAACAGCAAATTCTGTTTTCACCTCAGATGTACAGTTGTGTTAATCATGAAGTGTACATTTACAACAGCCAGCTTGGAGTGTGAGCAATTTAACATTTTGTTTTTCTGAACGAGATGGATTTTTAATAAAAACAAGAGAGTGCTTCAAAACTTTCAACATTTATCTCTCAGAGCTTGGTGGGCAAGCTAGTCCTGTAAAGAGGGATCTATTCTCTCTCTTTTCTTCCTTTCTGTCACCAGGATCAGAATAAAAGAATGAACAGGGCTATGAAGATGGTGAAGAATCTTAAGGGGAAGCAGCATGAGGAGCAGCTGAGGTCACTTGGTCTGTTCAGCCTGAAGGACACTCAGGGGAGACCTCAGGGCAGTTACAACTTCCTTGTGAGGAAAAGAGGAGGGGCAGGCACTGATCTTTTCTCTCTGGTGGGCAGTGACAGGACCTGAGGGAATGGCCTGAAGCTGTGTCAGGGGAGGTTTAGTTTGGATGTTAGGAAATGATTCTTCACCTAGTGGGTGGTTGGGCACTGGAACAGCTCCCCAAGGAAGTGGTCACAGCTCTAAGCCTGACAGAGTTCAAGAAGCACATGGACAACATTCTCAGGCACATGGTGTGACTCTTGGGGCTGTCTGGTGAAGGGCCAGGAGTTAGATTTCCAGTGATCCTTGTGGGTCCCTTCCAATTCAAGATAGTCTCTAATTCCATGAAGAATTTTATTTGGTAAAAGCCATTTTAAGTTTTACAATGGTTTAGCAAAATACTTCTCAAGTCAAATATTTTGAAAGCATCTTGTT
Organism: Catharus ustulatus; assembly: GCF_009819885.2. Taxonomy (NCBI): domain Eukaryota; kingdom Metazoa; phylum Chordata; class Aves; order Passeriformes; family Turdidae; genus Catharus; species Catharus ustulatus. The sequence goes on along the minus strand of NC_046221.1, from coordinate 39,601,395 downwards.
TGTGAAACAGAGTGCAAGTAAGAAATAAAGTAGGTGTAAACACAAACATTTTCTCAGGAGAGAGTGTTTGAATTCAAGTGCTGACCTTAATCTCCTTGGCAGCTCATGGAATAATGCTGCCCACGTTAGAGAGTGGTGATGACTGTCGATTGCTCCCAGTACAAGGAAAGAGACATTAGCATGCTAATATGGACTTTTTACCCCCCCTTCCATCCTCAAAGAACATCCTCTGACTGACTAAACTGGTAAACTATATAACAGTATATCAGGCATATACAACGTGTATATCAGGTATTTTATACGATCACAAGATTAGGGTAAAACCAGGACTGCTTTGGAACTTGCAGAGTTGGAATCCTTCCATGTATAGCCTTTCAAGGGCTGAAACAAACTGTGCTGCCGAGATAACAACAGTGTAGCCTGAATAATAAGAAAGTATTTTGGACATGAATTTAATTTCAAGTTAATAATTAAGCTTTAATGAAAGTTATTCTTCAGGGAGAAATCCAGGGACACGACAATGCTGCCCTACCTCTATGCAGAGTTTTATATCACTATATTCTTAGCTTACAGTATTGATACAGGGTCTGATTATAACCTGAACTGTACATAAAAGAAAGAAATCACTTAAGGTCTTTGCTAACTGCTGATGTAACCAGCGATTTTTGTTAGAAATTTGTATGTGATGCCATAAAGGGAAAATTATCTTGTGTTTGCCACTTTTAAAAAAAAATCTTTTATCTTCCCTCAAAAGCAGACAGTTTTTACTCTGAATGACAGGTGAAATTTTACATTCCCATAGCAAAGAATTTACTAAAAAGGTAGTAGAATCCACTGTGCAAAACAAAATAAAGAGATTTTTTTTTTTTAATGAAGGAAGGGAGAACTAGTTCATTTGATTAAAGGGAGCACTCGAGGACATGGTACTTGAATTTATCACTCTGGCAGTGGTAATTTTGCCATCCTATCTAGCTAGAAGAGGAGAGCGAAGGATCTGCACAACAAGTAAAATTTCTCTCCTTGCATCCAAAAGATTGTAATGCAAAAGTAAAAAAGAGACAAGCTCGCTGAGGAAGGGAAAAATTATAACTTAACAAGGAGGCAGCCCACAGCTGTCACTCAGGAACCAGACTGGAAAATGTTCTGGTATATTATCATTTTCTAAAAGGTTTATTTTTGTAAAACTGAGAATAATCTCAATGTCTAAAACACCAGATACCAATAGCAGGAAAAAAGGATTAAACAACAGTTAAAGTATGGGACCTAAATAAATACCATTTTCAGAAGTAAATTCACCTTCTTACATTCATCTACTTCTATGTTTGAAATCTACACTTCAAATTTAAATGTTAATGGATTAAGCACAATGCTGAAGCCCTTGTAAGCATTTACAGGAAAGAAATACTAATCTTGGCTTTTAGCGTGTTTATAGGATTTGAAAAGTCACCTGCAATCATAGAAGATTTTCTAAGCTGTACTCTGAGACAGTTGTGTGAAATACCTTCATTCATAACAATGGAACTTTTATTTCAAAACTTGACGGTACTTTTCAGTTTTAGTATCTAGTTCATGAGGTACCTTGTTTTAAAAAACCCCCATGGACTTCACAAAATATCACCTGGCATCTCTCTCCCTCTGTAAAAGAAATACTATGCCAAGTGTGTCCTTATGAATTCCCTCCTCTGCCTGTTAGACAGGCAGGAGGATTTCTTGAAGATAAGGTAAGATAAGGGGGTGTGGGGGCCCTGTTGTGAACACTGTCTTTTCTGTGAGATGGAGCTTTTTTGAAGAGAATGGTTTTGCAGACATTTTCTCAAACCTCATGTAGTCCGTCAGGAATGGTTTTTTGCATGGAGAGTGTGTTGGTGGAGAATCTTCACCCCACTTCTCACATGCTTTTTCTTGGATGTTGTCTGAGTAAAAATGAATAATTTCACTGTTGATCACTTCATTAAAGCTGCCATCTGAAATAATATATATGCATAATTGCAAGGCTACAGGTTTAAAGACAGAAAGATGTAGGGAGAGAAAGGAAATTGCTTCCTTGCCTTGGAGCTGACACCAGTATCTTGAATGGGATACAGCACCTCATCAGCAAGGGAGCTGTTTCCACACAGTCTTAACTGCTTCCCAACCAAGCGTTTTTGCCATTGGACCTATGCCTGGTGGGGGCACAGTATTTTCCACCTCAGGCTTAAACTATGACAGTGGCAGAACCTGAAAACATAAATCAGCCTGAGTCCCATGAATGAAATCAAAGTAATGTCTTCTTTTTTCTCTCTTTTTTTTTTTTTTTTAATGTTAAAAAAAAAAATTGGCTCAAAGGCTCTGTTCTAATAGTAATAGTCATCAGAAAAGCAGAATAGCCTGATGATTACTCTGTTTTTTAACAGATGACTCATCCTTTGATGAATCTTGAGGGAAAAGAGCACTGGATTTCTTGTCTTTCCTGGAGTAGCTTCAGGCCCTTGTGAGTCAAGCCTCATGCACTGAGAAAGACAAATCTGCAATGTTTACCACTGTGTTAGTAATGAGCGTAATGTGCATCAGCTAGCACACATTCCTTCTTGAGGCATATATTTAAAACACATTACTTCAGCAAACATTAGATAATTAGCAGCTCTTAATTGTAGCTTAATTTCTTACCTTTTCCTGTAACTTTTAAAACGCTATCAGAAATAAAAGTGGTTTCAGCGCTTCAGAGTTGTTCTACACTGCATCAACCAAACATCTGTCAGAAACCCAGTTAAAATGTTTTACTTTTTCCTCACTGAGCTACAAAAGGGTTGAATAACCAAGACAAAAAGCCTGTAATGAAAATGCTACAATGACTTCACAATAGTTCTACAATAAATGTAGATATTTATTGATTTTCTGTGCACTAAGAGCATAGCAGGAAGTTGGTCCAGGTAAGAAGTTTGGTTTAAGATCACAGTTCAGTAGGCACACAACACCGAGTACAACAGCACAGGCTCACATGTAGTTATTAAGTACATGGGAATCCAGCTTTTTACAGTGAGGAGCTGCTGGTACTAATGAGGCTCTGACATGGGCAAGCCACTCCTGTGACTCAGTACCATCACACAAATGCTCCCTTTAAGATGTGTGCTACATGCATGATCACAGCAAAATGAATGCACGAGACAAAAAGCGAGGAAATGAGGGGAAAAGCTTTCTTGGTCATGTTAGGTTCTGAGCATCGCACTTGATTCTTCAACCCCAATACCGTCAAGATTCCCAAATCCTTTTTTCTACATTATGCTTTATACCAATCTACTAAATTATTGAAATTTGATTATATTGAGTGTGTATTTCAGTTGTAGTTGTATTTTTCCACATATTTGCATGTACTAGTGACCAATAAAATCTGCTGTATTCTTGTTGAATTTTTCTTGTATAATATTTCAGTTTCTATTTTGCTTGCTTGCCAACTCACTCCTTAAAGATGACAAATTAAAAAACAGAAGACACAACCATAAATCTGTGAGGATCTTATTGTTATCTAGGCTTTAAAAACCAGACAGGGAAGTATTTGAAAATGTTTTTTCACATGAAATATTGTTGGAAGAAAATTTCTATGTTTTCCACTGTTCTAGCATCATTGTGTATGAAAAATTTCAGGAAATTTATCTTTACTACCCTCCTGCAGGATAGGAAAACATACTATTCCTATTTTAGACATAGGCAGTTAAAACACACTAAGTAACGTGCCATATTATAAAATAATGTGGAACTGAATTTTGTCTTTCAAATCCCACACTAGCACTCATATCACACAAATCTACTTCCTTGACTAGAGGTAAATAGCAGGCAGCCTACCCAAAAGAGTATATTAGTGTTTAACTGTAGAAATCACATTTCATGCAGATTTAACAATCCTGCAACTGTGTTACTCCATCAACTTAACTCACTCTTGAAAAGTACCCAAACCTATAGAAAAAGCCAACGAAAACTACCTCAGCTATGAATCAAAGGTATAAACAGATCACATACTAACTCAGAAGAAGGATGTTAGCCTTTCCCTATAATAACTTACAACAAGGATGTTAGAGCCGTTCCAGATTATTGAATTGCGAGTTCAAGTTCAGAAGATGTCCTCTGCTTGTTCCCTCAAAAATGATATAAATATGTAAATATCACTTGGTCACATCCAGTTTATCAGTTATTTATGCTGTTCTGTAAGAATAACCCTCGTTGGTCATTACAACTCCCCCAATCACTTGCGTGAATCATGCACAGTGCAAGTAATTTTATTCCTATCAGTTTACTGATTAAAATGTTATGCAGTACAGAGTGAAGAACTGACTCCTACAGGAGCCCAACAGAAAATGTGCCCGGTTTGCAGGTGTATTGACATCCTTTGTTTCCAATTTCTAATTCAGTTAGAAAGCCAGAATGATCTTGTATCATTATTTTTATACAAAAATGCTAGACAGTGCTTTCTCAAGCCTTACAGAATTCTGTGTATCTCACAGTAACAATATTAGCTTTCATCAACCAAAGTTTTAATCTAATAAAGATGGATGCACAGTTAAACAAATATTGATTGACTTTACACCTCTCTCCTTTATTTCTGCATCAATGGAGACCTGCACTACATTACTTCACCAACAAATGATGTCAAGGACAGGCTATAATCACATCCATAATTTTTGTTAACTTTACTTGTAGACAGGAGTAAGACATTGAATTCCAGTTAAATTAAAAAGAGGGGGGGAAAGAGTAAGAACTTCAGTTGGCTTCTAATTCTGACCTAGTTTCCATGTTTCTCCAGGAATTTATGGCATGCCTCACACAAGGACAACAGGGCAAGATTTTAGTTGTTTCCAGAGTAATTTCTGATGCTGTATTTGCCAAAATGGTGCAGGGAATTGTCTGAAGAGGGAGGAAAGCTAGAAGAGGAAGAGTACAGGGGGAAGAAGGAGGACAACTTATTCTAAATCCTCTCTTTCCATGGAAGCAGAAACACCCCTCAAGTCAGGTTTCATGAGTTTTGGCTGTAGGCTGACTGGTCTGTGACTTTGCAGAGCAGTCCCACAACGTTAACTTCAAAAGTTTGCTAAAATGGAGCAATTTCAAATGAGTGAAACTCATATGTGTATTTACTCATTTTAAGTGAATACAAAGTCTTTTTATCAACCATGTTAATCTCAGACCTGAATCTTATTTCCTTGCCTTTTCGAATATGGTTTCTAAATCAAGATTCATGTACGAAGCAACCCAAGACAAGTACTGTATTTGCAATGTATTTTAATTCTTCACATTCTGATATGTACAATTCCCAGCTATGTTTTGGTGGCACCCAGGCCACGGAAGAAAAGACCCAGCTGCATATTCTAGAACAACTCTGTAAAATAATAAGGTATCACCTTGAAGAAAGTTAAGACTGCCTTCAAATTGGCCGTGTATGCTAAAGACACAATAGCTACAAACTCCTCTACACAGAAGAAATAATCAGGCCTAGCTGTATTAAACAAAATGAAGAAAATACTTACAAGGATAAGATTATAAGGAATGTGAGCAGACTGTTGTCTTTCATTCAGAGTCTTATCATGGAAAAGAGGATATACAAGATGTAAAGTTGTATTTGGCTAGACTTAGACTGGCTGAATGAATATAAGCCACCATTTCAGTTTATTTAATTTAAAAAGCAGGTCAAAGTGCTGCTTTCAGCTACCTATTAATATTGAAAGGATCTTCTGGTTATTACAGTTATATTCCAAAATGTCTTCAAAGCAGTACAACTATACTAAATCCTATGCCTCGCTGAACAAAAAGAATGATGACTAAACAATTTTTTAAGATTTTAGAGTGCAAAAATAACACTAATAACACTAGGCTAAAAAATATCCAACTTATCCTTCCATGATATTTTTACCCAAATGTATCTGAAAAAACTACTTCGGACTAATGGGAAAGAAATATTTCCTTTAGAAATAAATTCTCCTTGATCCTCTTTCTTCGTTTCTGCCCTGGTTGTGAACATCTTTTTCCTCTATACAGCAAGTTCTAGAGTAAAGAATTCTGGAAAGAGTAAAGAATTCTGGAAACACAATTTAAATTATGTTCTAACAAAAATAATGATAGCATTACATTTAACCTTGCACAATTAAAAGAGACTTTTTCATTTTTTTTAATTTGAGAGATCAGAGATCAAAACAGGGAACAACAGAAGTCAAACCCTAGCAAAATTATGTTTCCCATACTACACCACCTATTCTGTAATACCTTGAGCTCCTGCTACCCAATTTCATTACATCTTTCTGCCACTCATTCATACTTTATTTACAGCAATGTTAAAATAGGAATAAAAAGCTGGAAAAGAGGTTCCAAAAATAGAGGCTGATAAACACTGCTGGAAATGGCGTAAGACAGACTCTTTGCATTACAAGTTGGTATTAGGCTCCAGTTTTGAAAACTTGTACACACTGTGAAAAATGAAGAGGACTAAGTAGAAAGAGCAAAGTTAAACAGGTGCCTAAGTTTTTGTAGGATTACAATCTTATTACTACAGCAGGTGGGGTTTGCTTATTTCTAAGGACTAGAGGGTTACTAGAAGCTCTGATTTGGCTTTCTCCAGACGAGAGTCTCTATAACGAGATGTCCACAATGTTCCTCTTACCACACCAAAAACATGAGTTTGGTTTGGTTTTTTTTGACAGAGAGAGAGAGAGAGAGAGACAGAGACAGAGAATTATTTCAGCTAATTATTATTAGCTAATCAAAACGGAAATTCCCAGGCTATTAGCCATTTACATTGTAAGTGGATTGCTTTGTGGAGAGAAAAACTGACAATCATTCAATATTCTTGTAATAATACTGTAAGTATCTGTTTGATAACAGCAATAGTCTCATTTGTTCAATTTATAACTAATCAATAGCAATAATTTAATATTTTGCAGTAAGGAATTCTATTAAGAAAGCACTATTTTGTGCAGAATGACAAAGGCTATCTGTTCACAAATTAATGCTTTGCTTCAGGATTAAACATCAAGAGTTGTCCTCCAAACAAGGACAGATTTGATGGGGAGACTGAGGGGAGTACAGTGCAGCCCACGTGCTCTAGGCAATTTCCCCATCTGTATTATAGATGCATCTACCCCTGTCCAACCCCAAACACTCTTTGTCTGAAAAAAAAAAAAATTAAAACATTGAGCTAATAGACTTCAAACTTATTTGCTTATTATAGGTGCCTCTTAAGAAAGGCCCCAGGCTGAAGCAGGGGAACACTGTGAAGAGCTCTGACACTGAGGAGGAAGGAGTGGCACAGACAATGTGTGATGTAATTAATGCAGCCCCCATTCCCCATCTCCCTGTACCACTGTGGGAAGGAGGCAGAGAAAATCAGGAGTGAAGCTGAGCTCAGGAAGAACAGAGGGGTGGGTGGAAGGTATTTTTAATACATGGTTTAGTTTCTCACTGCCCTACTCTGATCTGATTGGTAATAAATTCAGTTAATTTCCCCAAGCTGAGTCTCTTTTGCCCGTGATGGTGATCGGTGAGTGATCTCTCCCTGTTCTTCATTATATTTTCTTTTCCTTGTCCAGTTGAGGAGCAAAGTGATAGAGCAGTTTGGTGGGGATCTGGCATCCAGCCAGGTTCAATCCACCACAGACTGTTTATGCATTGCTGCTTACAGTGGTAATTTTCAATATCATCACAAACACAAAACTCCCCTATTTTCTTCACTTATTTGCACTGACAAAACACTTAAATACATTATCTGAAGCAAGTTATTACTTAAGCATTAAACTAATGAGACAGTCAAAATACTGGAAAATTATAATCTCATCACAAATCAGATCACAATGTATCTCAGCTAATTAGCAGAAGAAAAACAGTAATAAATTACTTGTGCTTCTTGTTGGCCACTAAATCGGCTTTCAACATATTTTAAACAGTACTAAATATGAAACCACTGCTTCTCACTAACAAAAAGTTGCTAAAATACCAAATTTCTACTGGTTTTAAGTGTTTACTTTTGGAAAGCCCTATAGAAAATAACAAAGCTTCTTCTGAAGGGGAGGCAATGGATGTTTTCAGAATATATGCCATTAGCAGCATTTATCTAACATACCTAAAAATATGTGCTGATATATAATGGCTGAAGACATAAAGACACTACAGATAACACTTCCCAAGCACTTCAAGCCCAAACTCAAGGGCAGGTCCCCAAGGCAGCATGAATATTCACTGAAAGTTCAGGTCTAGGACAAGGCTGGTAGCTTGGCTATTCCCAGAGGAGAGATCTGTGTTTCTCATACCTCCCCAAACAGAGGGTTCTCAAATCAAAATATGACTAAACTTCTGCTCAGTCCAACATCTGGTGGTAATCCAGGGTCACTTTCACCAGCTGTCCTGTGTAAGTATTAGTCTCATTCCATGGCTGTAGATCAGTGCCATGACCTGATTACCTCCTTGTTATTCCATAATACAAATTTCCAGCCTTCCATTCTCATTTACTGCCTTTTACGTGATGGTGCAGAAAATGAGGCAGTAGTCTCTCAGGAGTTAAATAACCAGAGCAGGACTGCTGCTTTCTGTGACATTCACCCACTGAAGAACTGCACTGCTACGGATGAAAGCACTAAGCAGCATCTTTTGGTGAATCCGGGGAAGGGGAATGAATAACAGTTAATGTTAATCCCAATGCTGGGAACAAAAGTATCTGTGATTTTCATTCACTCTACAGGGTAAATAAGCAGATCAGTGACACACACTTCTTACACAGACAAAATATCGTTTGTTTGAGAAACAGAATGTTCAGAGGAAGGACATTAGTGCCTTAAAAAAACAAGTGAAAGTGGTTGTGGCAGAAAAACAGCAAGAGAAAAATGTTATTATGCTGCCTCACTGGCACCTCTTTTGCTGTTCAGCTTCACATTGTTTTTCACTGGAACAACTGCCACACTGAGCTGCAATGAGGAAAGTCCCTAACCTGTGAATATCCCTGTGTCAGGACAAACTGAGACTGGTGAGAGAGGAACAAAGATGATGACTATTACTTTTAAGCAAAGGGAATGGAAGCATTTTACAAGTTGAGTCAGAGCGCTGACACACTTTCCAACGCAGGCACGCTCCCTCCCCCACCACTTTCTACACAGACTCATTCACAAAACAAAAATAAGTAAGTCAAAAGCAACACAGAAAACTGCTCAGTTATCAATTCAGAGTTGCAACTGCTTCCTGAAATTAATTTAAATAGCCAACTTGTCACCCCCATCCTTGTAAGTTTAGGTCTCCCTCTCCTGTACCACAGTATTCCCTTAATTTGCTTTCTTTTCAGTCACTTGTAGTCCAAGCACCCCCAAAAGTCTCCAAAGTGGGTTTATTTTCCTTTTCTTCATGGAACAGAGCTGATACGGCTCAGAAGACTTTATTTGCATTTGCAAACCACAAAGACCCTTCAAAGGGTGAGCAGCGGATGGGGAATGAATGGTGGTTGTGGGACTCTGAAGAGGTGAGCGGTGCTGAAAGCATTGGAAATGATGATTCAACAGCATAGGAGAAAATACTTATTTTAGGCTTTTAAGCTGTGCTGGAAAGGGCACGGTTGCCCCCTGCTAAGGAGTTCCCTGGGGAACAGCTCATTGTACTAGCAGTGGGAAACATGAAGGCAGGGGAAGTATGAGCTCAGATGCAGAGACAATGAGCACAAGGCTCCTTCCAGAGTGACTCATCCAGCCTCTGGGACAGAGGAAACCGATCACTCCCCAAGTTAGCATCCTTTGCTAACTATCCAAGCAGTGGCACTTGGCAGTGGGGAAAGCAGCTGTTCACTCCTTCTAACAGCTCATGGGATGGTGCTGGGAAATGGGAGTTAAATAGAGGTGCTGGGGAGATGACATTTGGTGACAAGCGGAGAAGGAAATAGTACAATAAGATACCTAAAGGAATTCATTTGACTTTACATAAATAATAGGGAACAAGATCAGAGTACTCCAATAACACTAAAGTTCAGCTAGAGCAAAGGAAATTTTTTTCAAACTTGTGGGCCACTTATGATTTTTCTTGTAATTAAGAGTTAACTTTTACATAATTTATGTACCAGTAGTGCAGTTTTCTCATAACAAAGCACTAATATTTAATAGAAAGAAGAGAGCAATTTGGAAAAATCACGTTGGTTTGGGGTTTTTTTCCCCCAGTGTTATTCGATTTTAGGCAGTAAAATTACATGCAAACTGATTGGGAAGAAGTCCCCAAAATATATCTCTCAGCTTTATTACTTACACATTTAGTGTATTAGCACTAAAGGGAAGAATCCCTTTCCTGATGAGCACTGGTGTCCCATCCTACTTGAAAAACAAAGAGCTTCTATTTGTATGGAAGTAACACACCAGGACATGGAATTAAGTGATGCACCAAATATTACATAAGTTTCACAATTAATTAATCAGAGCCAGTGGTTTGAGAGTAAGATATTTTACTAGAACTTGCTGCTTTCAGTTTGTCTTATGGTCTAGTGTTTAGGAATGTCTCTTACGAGCAGTGTCTCTCATCCCTGTCTAGCCCCAGAAGGATTTGAAGGGAAACAAACAGAGAAAAAGTAATTTTTATTCTATTCTGGTTGGTTTTACTATTATTGTCTCAAAAATATCAAGGATACAACGTAAAGCAGCACACGAGTTTTCAATTATATTAACCAAACAAATCTGATGCCGGCAATTGAGCCACCAAAGTTCCCCCAAGATGAAGAGAATCAGACTGGGTGCTCTTGAGCTGACCTACCATCTCCAGCTGCCTGCAGAGCCCTGCAGCTCAGCAACAGTGTCTGGGAAGGACCAGGGCTACCAATATCTGGAGTTCACTGCTTCTTCAACCATCAAGGTGCCAGCTTGGTCCTATTTGACTACCTTTGATCTCATGTTACCCGTGGGAGCTGAAGCAAAGGACAAGTGGGTCTTGTACTAGATGAAAATTTTGAAAATCAGAAATCCTCTCCTTCCCAGACTCTTAACAGGCAGCCATAAAATAATTAAAGGGGAAAAAAAGGAAGAAAGAAAGAAAGAATTAAAGAGAAGAGAGATTAGTTTGCAAGCAGCGTTATTCCTCAGAGAAATACATTCATCCAGAGGTGACTTAACATTCTGAAAACCATTTAACTCTTTTTCTTTTAGAGTAACCCAAAGAAAGATAGGCAAAAGAAGAGATTACTTTGTCGTCTCCTCTCCTTTTCTCCAGGAAATAAAATCTCCTTCAAAGAACTGAGATAGCCCACCAAAATCAGCCACTGCTCTTTCAGAAACGGAACCCTACAGCTAATGATTCCAAGCCATTTCATCTTTGAAAAACTGTATTTACAGATAAATAAAGAACAACTGTTTATTCATGTCCCATCCCTGAAACCAAGACAAGCACTCGTGAACACTGAAATATGTATTCTTCTTCCAGGAAAAAAAAAAAATCATAAGACTGCCTTTCTCAAGAAAGACAGCTCATAAAATCATTGAGAAATCTTTCTTCTGCTGGATAAAATACTTCTTCAGCTTTGACAATCTGGAAAAACTCTAGCTGTTACAGTAAGCACAAAATGAAAAAATAACCCTGAAACAAATAATCTTACTTTTAGCCTTTCACACATTCTCAATTTCTCCTACCAAGAGCAGAACAGCCTTGAGAGGATGAGCAGCAGTGTCTGAAACCATGGAAACTGTAGTTTGCCTGTTTTTCTGAAGAGTTGGGCAACAGGCCCTGTCTGAAATCTAGTTTCCACAAGGTTTTGCAATTAGAGAACTCAAGTATGAATGCAGCAATTTAGTGAACAAAAACAAACATAATTTCATACTTCATCCTTAAAGTTTCTAAGTTAGCATGAAAGTCTTTTCAGAACCACCCTTTGAGACTCAGATTATTTGATGATCATCTCATTTTTCTGGCCAAGAATGCTTGCAATTTAAAGAAAAGCATGGTAATGGGCTGTACCAGTTTGGCACAGGTATTTTGCAAGACAGAATTTATGCACCATCTTTTTTGGTGATTTTACAGCTCTCCCTTTATTCAGAATTTTTAGAGGATGGAACAAGTGGAACAATGTAGAGGACTTATCTTTTCATGTTACATACACACCTTGGAGTCAGCTTATTAGACCTTTTGGTCTGTTGAACATATAAAGGTGCAATTTAGTAAAGATGCTATGATTAACAGTTCATTTACATTCCTTAGCTGACCAGATTTTAAGTGAAAAATCTTAAATTTTTCACTTTTATTCCCCAAAAACTTACCAGACTTGGTGAAGGCCATGTTTAGTTTCTCTTTTCTTTTAAACAAAGCCACATCTTCAGGAGAAAAACTGTTTCCAGACTCAAAATATGAGCAAGGATCCAGGACCAAAACGAGAGAGACTCACATTCAAACACTGACCTACTTCCCATTATAGCTCTCCTCAGAGCTGAAGAACACACAGTGCTTCCTGAGTAAAACTGAAATGGTGTGGCATATGCTTCAGTAGACAAATAAAATGCTGACAGGCAATGCAGTAAACTGAGCCACACCAGTTTTTCCTCCTGTGGAAGCCCTTTGAACATCGGTATTACATTATTCACTGCAGTAATGACGGAGTACTTTATAAATGGGACAGAAAGTCAATTATTCTACACAATGCAGCATCACAAGCACGACTGTAAGATCGATGCGCCCATAGCCTATTTTACAAATACTTGAACAAAAAACAAACAAGAGAATTAAGTTCATAGCTTCTTAACACTTTCCAGAGCTGGTAATGTATGTACTGTAACTCACAAAGGCTATTTATAGAGGCCAGTTTCTGCACAGCATTCCTAGAAAATCGTTTCTATTAACCCTCGGATACCATGTTTGTTGAAGCCCTGAGGATGTGTTACAATTAAAAATTGGTGTGAAATTTCAATTTCAACAGTGTTTTTTATTACCCAGACATAAAATACTGGTTGACACTTTGTGATTAAGATGAAACACTGAGAATCATTTGATTAAAACCAACAAAAGAGCAATAAAAGCCATCAGTACCCCAGTTTTAAACACACACTGGGAGACCCCAGTCACTGGGACATGCAGTAGACATACTTGTTGAGAACCTGAACAGCATGGCTTTGACTTGCAAATTTAAAAGACCAGAATTAAATTTTATAGCAAAGGAGTATAGGTTTAATACTTTTTTTTCCCAGCAGTTTGGAAATGAACACAATTGCTAGCAGTCATTACCTCAATTTTTTAGAAATAAAATATTTTGGGTGTTTTTAGTAAAGCAGAATGTATCTTAGTTGTGCTATGAAAAATAACGTAAGTTCTATGGAGATCCATTTGCTGGTATATCCTAATTATTACAGTAAAGCATGTTGTTTTGTTGCCTATATACAACATACTAAATCTACTTAGAGTTGCTAAATTTAGGATTATCCCTAGATGAGTATATTAAACCTGAAACTGAAATTATTCTAGAATATGCTATTAAATCTCTTTAAAGAACTGGAATGTATATGCATTAAATAGGCTGTTCTGATGATTACTCCTCTATTTTAAAGAAATTAATTAATAAAATATATGCATGGTGTTTAGGGGTGAAACAACTGCATCTAATTAAAGAAACCTTACCAATAGCTTCTTTCTACAAATTCACATCAGCCTTTTAAAGCTAGGCACAGCATGGTTAATTGCATTTAGGAAAGAAACATGCCAGAGGGAGGTTTTCTGTTATCCTTCTAAAAATACACTGTGCTAACTATTTTTGCCAGATACTTAAATTTCATTGTCTGAAACGACAGTAGAAATACTGTCTGCTATATTTAGGAAATTTCATTGAATAGTTCAATGAAATAGTTTATAAAAACCTGCAATAAGAGTGTTCTCTGCTGTACTGTGCTAAGCTTGGTCTTGCCTGTTAAAAAAGAGGTAGCACTGAATCCAGTTCTACCTCAATAATTAAGGGGAGATGAACAAATGCATTTGATGATACAAGGTAATTAAAAAAAAACAAATGTTTGGGCAAAATTAATTAAAATGTGATTCAAATTCTTGAATATAAAAGATGTTCCAACAACTCTGGGCATAGTGTATTTTCTCCAATATGAACACTTGTGTCTAATGGTGAGGCTACACCAAAGTTTCTTTTGCAAAGGTTACCAGAGTGGAATATTGATATATTAACTTTCGCACGTGAAAGCCCAAGTAGAACCCAAGAATGAAAATCTGTCATAAGAGCATATGAAATCCCAGACTATATTACAGATTCAATGCTCTGATACCAATAATTAAAAGTGAGAACTTGCAGAATGCACTGCTTGATCAGCACAGGTAATGAATTATAATTACAGAAGTATACTTAAAAAGCATTGGTGACAATGACTAGGTAATTTCCATTTATACTCTTAAGAGTTTAATTAATAATTTGAACCTCAACCACATCCTCTTCAACATTCACAAGCTGCTGCCATTATGTGGTAAGGCTGGGGAAGAGGAGCAGGCAGCTTGCACGTGCAAATTTTAGCTCCTCTATAGATTGTTCTGACACATGTGGGAGCGAGCCCTGTTTTGCACTAGGGTTAACCCAGAAGAAATAGCCCTGGCTTAGCTGGTTATAAACATGCAAACTGGAGCCCATAATAGGCAGGCCCAAGTATGCAATCAATGCATTTGCTGCAGTATAGTGGTATTTGTAAAATATGCACCGAGACATAAATATATAAATCTGAGATAGAATCTGCTTTAGAAATTCGGTGTTGTTGAATCAGAATTCAGTCTGTTGAATCAGAAGTTAAGATAAGCAGATAATTCAGCCATTATTGCATTCAGAAGCATTTCAGAAGGTAAAAAATATAATCTCTTCAGGAAATACATAGTTTAGCTTAGTTTTAAAAACACCCACGAGGAAACTGATGATAAAAAGCAAGAACAAGTTATAACTGAGTAGATGCAGATTTCATCAGAGAAACAGATTCACTGTGTGCAAATATTGTAGGTGGCTGCAGATTATTATTTAGGAAATGTGCCTTTTTAGGGTTTATGTTCCAAATGTTTTATGTCTTCTTTTTCCCAATAATCAATGTACTTGTAAAATAGATAATTTACAATTAACTTAGCATCTTATTGTTTCTTCATAACCAACAAATAATAACTGTTTTGGGAATAAAATTTGCACAAGCACACCTGGTAGTATGATTCATATGGGAGCCAGAGAATAACTTAGAATCATTGGCATCTGTAACTACTCTCGGTGGCCCATGTGGGTTTGGAAATCACTCAGGAAAATCTAGAGTTGGGGAAGCCCATCAGCATCATGCTGATGTCAAAGATCTGTAATTTCTGTAACAAAATCAGTCAGAGACCAATTCTAAGTGGAGCAGTTCCAATCCAAAATGAGTAAAGAGTCAAGTTGCAGGTGGTGCAATTTGTGATGGCAAGAAGAACTGAATTTATGTCTGAAAAGAAAAGATGCTATGTTTACACACAGCATGACAGTATTATTTATTTGGTTTTTAGAAGTAAGTTGGACTTGATACTATTCTGAAATCAGAAAAGAAAAAAAGGAATCTGTTCACTGATAATGAACTATTAATAGATAGTCCTGATTCTACAACTTCCACAATCAAGGTTATATGATTATAAATCTCAATTAAATAGTCTGATCATTTTTGTTGTTTCAAAGGAAATTAAGCAGCAGTCATGTGGAAAACGATGACTCAAAGAATAAAGTAAGAGAAACGGTTCTTATTTTTATACATCAATTGTATTTTTATATATTTGGCTTGAAATACTGTAGCCATGTTATAACATCTGACACCCTGTCCCATTGAAAGCACCTTTCCTTCTGAATTCTGATGACAGGAGATGAGAGAGTGTCTAACAGAATTCAACACTCCAACACCAAAGAGCTCTACTTTTACAGCTCCTGGGTTTTATGGAGCAGTAGTGAGAGCTTTGTAAAAAGGTTTTAAATGTTAAGAATCAGCATCCAAAAATAAATGCTCATCTATTCAGAAACAATAAACAAAAAAAGCTTTAAGAAGAAAAATAATTTAAGGGTTTATTTTTAAACAGCTATTTTTAAAGTGAGCAGCCTTGACATCAGAACATTCTTCTGTCATCATAAGAAAAGGGAGTTTAATTTTGAGGGATCAAGCTGCTTGCTTTACTTTGAGTTGTGTAATTCTTCCTTTCTAAACTTAAGAAGAGCTACCAGAGTGTAACTGCTCAGTGGTAATTGATTTAAACATCTAGAGAAAATAACAATTAAAAAGGTACAAAGGGTTCCTCGCTGTACAAATACATTAAAGTAGGTAAATATGAATTCTGAATAAATGAATTTTTAATACATTTGCTCTTTGAAAAGAACTCTTTTATTCTGTGTACACAAGTGTCACAAACTGTTTATGAAAACAACTGTTCTGAAAAGTAAATAAGACACTGGCAAAGCCTGTGTTGTGTCCTACTTCTGTGGCTCATCTAATAGTCGATAATTCACTTCTGTACTTTGTGGTTTCACTGCTTCAGTTCAAGTACCACAGTGTGTGGATTGAAGGGTGACCTTTAGAAAAACAATGTATTTCAATAACTTATTTCAATGTTCATAATATCCAAAGTGGAAATACTGATGGACAATAGCATGTGATGACATATGTCAACCATAGGAGAGAAGTTTAATAAAGCAGGACATGCCGTGCCATAAGGAAATCTGGCTTCCATTTCTGGCTCTGATACAGCTTTTCTTTATGTGACAAATAATTTCATCTGCCTAAATTGCTTTTCCCACAGTTTAAATGAGATAGTAATTGTTTACTTTTCCAGATACTATGAGAACTAATTTATTCATACTTGGGAAAGCATTTCAAATTTGTAAAGTGGGAGCCTTGACTGGACCTTAGCATAAAAAGCTGTCCTGTAGGCTGGGAATAGTTCTTGTCAACAGCAAGCAGTCAGGCTTAGATTTGTTTACAGCAATTTGAAATCCCTTTCCTGCAACTTCTGCCAGAAATAAGAGAAAATGTTTATTCCTGGTACAATGACATTAGTAGTCTTAATTATATGTGAACACACAAAACCAGTAATTAAATATACTGCACTAAATTTATGGCACCTTTGTGGTCACTAGGACAAATGTAACAGGTTTTTATAGCATCTAGAGAATTTTTCATTTTACCACCAATCCCTACTTCACCCCTAGAGTCCCAGAGGTCCTTTTTTACCTTCTTGGTAAAGACTTAAGGCTCAGGCATAACTGCAGTCCCCTCCTGTCCCCTGCCCCATAATGGCCTGAGTGTAAGCTGTGAATAGTAGTATTCTACTATAAAAATACACATAACATTTAATACCCAGCATATCAAGGCTAACAAGATTAAGGAAAAATATATTTTTTTTTTGGTGGCACATTGTGGAAACAGAACCTGAGTCTGAATAATTGTCAGAAAAAACTGTCTCAGCACATTCACTGGGGACTGGGCAGACCACAAAGATTCCTTACATGCATATTCCATCAACCAAAAGGAAGATGGATTTGCTCATTAAATCACAAGTAAGTTATCAGTAACTGAGCTCTCAAAAAAAGCCACAAATTAAAATGACGACCTTTGAAACTCTGAATATGCCTAGTTTAACAGCTGCTAAAGAGTAAGAACCATACAAAGAGGCTTACTGTCATGGCAGCAATTTTACAGAATCTAATAGTGTGAATGGCCAAACCACTTCTCCTGATATCACAGTTAGGTGCTGCTAAGAGAAGACAGTTTAATCCTAGATTAATTTTTATTCCAAATAATTGGAAGAAAGCTCTTGATGACAGTCTTGCGTTTCTGGCAAGAATCCAGATGGTCTCAGGTAAAGTATTTATCATTCACACAGCAGTTCCACCATCTATTTAGCAGAAAGCATGAATATTTTAATCAGCTGAGATTGTATTCCTATACCAGCAGTATTAAATTCACTTATTTAGAAGCTGAAACTAATATAAGTTGGTATGATTTAATAAGGAACCATATGGTCTTGTAAAAATATAATCTAAATATTTATATGTACAGTCTTTAAGAAAACCAACTAGTTTTGAAAACAAACAAATGTACCTCAAATAAAATTTTGATTTTTTTTCCTCTCCTATCAGGTGCTTCTAGAAGAATTGAGATAATTCAAATCAGTTTACTGATATTTTCATGATCTTTAAAGGCTTTGCTTTTGCCAATGATTAACAGCACATACAGAGACAGATCAGTTTGTGTTCCTTATTAGTTTATCTGTCTAAATTCACAGTTAAAGACTAAAGAAGAGAAATAGCTACAGTTTTAGTGTGCATGGGGTTTAGCCCAATAGCTAAGAAATATGGGTTTAAAATTGTTGCTGCAGTTCACCTATCTCTCTAAAAAAGTAAATGGCAAGAATTGTCAAAAGAATAAAGTGCTCATTGAAAAAGGCCAGTTTTGGTGCAAACCCAATGCTGTTAAATTATGGAGTGGCAGTAATGAAGCACAGATTGTCACCTCTTGCAATTTTATTCTCAAAACCCAAACCCAACAATTAATTCTAAATTAAAAATGGATGCTACAGTCATTGAAGAGTTGCAAATACATACACCACTGAAAACACAAAGAAAAACATGAGCACAAGATGAGATCCTACAAGCTGCTGCTGCTGCTTTAGGAAAAATAATGGTGCTTCTTCAGAAAGAAACAATGGCCATGAGCAGCAGAGGTGTCACAAGGTATATCAGTGTAACTGCTGAAAAGAACTGAGTGACAAAAAAAAAAAAGAAATCAACCCTTTCTAGAACTTTGGAGAGCCCCAACAGAGACCGTGATGATGGATGTGTCTATTTATCTGTTTTTTGGTCTAAAATGAAGACCAATAAATCCTACACAGCCTTTCTTATTCTTTTCTTTGATTTGGTTAAAAAACATTCTGAATTCTGTATTATACTAATGGTGATACAGCTGGTGGCACAAAGTCCTTTCAAATTCAGACAACCAAGGAATCTGATCTCTGTGACATGTCTTGCTTTGAAATATTTTTAGATAAATCTAATATTCTCAAAATGAAAAGATAATTTCCCACCTAATTATCTGTAGAGTACTTTTAAAATGTTTCTTTATCTTACTTAGTTAAGAGCATTAAAATTCTGAAGAAAATAAATATTTGGTTGTGTATTAATGAGACTTAAAGAATGTGAAAGGACAACCTTTATCTAAATGATGATGTTGGACATCCTTTACTGTTTTGTGATAGCAGCAGAATAACTCACCATGCACCTTGAATTTAACCTGCACACAACACTAATTCACTCACTGCCCTTCCCCCTTCCATTAGGTTTTCTATGGCTTTTCTCTACCATCAGTCCAAGTTATTGCCAGGAAATAATAAAAACAAAGAAGGACCTGAAAATCCTGCTATTGATGTTCTCTTGCCTTGGATTCTGAATAGAGCAAGAGGTTTTAATTTTAATTCACTGAAGTAGATTTTACATAAAACTTCAAACACTTAATTTAGAATTAGACAACATCAAAAACTTAACCTGCACCTAACAGAAAATGTCCAAGGCACAGTCTTGGTGTTTCAAAGAAGATGGACTAACTGAGACAAAATAGAAACCTGTTACATTCTGGAGAGGGTTTTTTTTTAGGATGCAGTAATGCTGGGTAGCAGGGATTAACCTGAAGACTTTCCTCATTAAATCTCCTGCTTTTGGAAATTCTATCATTTACAGAGCTCTGTCCCTCAGCAGCACCCTCCTCTCCCCATCCCATCCAAAACACTGTATGCTCAAAAGAAACCTCAGATGATTTAGGTAATTTTAAATCTTTCTAAACATTACCAGATCCTTATCCACTCATGGATACAGATAAAAATTGTCCTTAGTTTTACGGGCTGTGCACGTTGGCAATTTATGCTTTGTAACAATGAAGAAAAATAAGATAAATGCGCCATCGTTTTCACGCTTTCTTTCCCAAGAGTGCATCTATCTGGAGAAGACCATATTGATGGATTTTTCCTTGTTTCTTAACATAAAATGCATCAGCTGCTTTCTGTGAAAAAATACTAGTACATCACAGCCAAACTCTCATGCACAACCTAGATGCAACAAATCCTTAAAGAGGCAACAGAGGTGAAGCAAAAAATCAGGGGGACATTTCAGGTTTAAGATTCTGTTGATTACAACAGATATCAAGGTTCTGAATCAGTACAAAAACAGTAACTATGTCTTGTTTAGTTAGAACAACAAACTCCTAAAAACTGGTATGTTTTCTGAGTGCCTGAGCCAGTGATACCATCAGCTGAGAATCTGATGACTCAGAACACTGTCCATTTTAAGGGTTAACCTCACTTTCCTACATCACAACTGCTGAGCAGTTTATCTACCATAAGCCCAAAGAATGCAAACTTTCTTATTAAAAATTAATTGTTATGCCTAAATATTTAGGAAGAAACGTCAAGTTTCAAACACACTGGAGTATTTCTCATCATTGAAAACCAACCCTACAGCTGGTGGCAATATAAATTCACCACCCAAAGTAGAATTACTTGCATGAAAGACATCTTATGTCATACACAAAGAGTGTGGTCTTTTAACCTTTCAGTAAGAGAAGAATGTTCAAATTTGAGGCTGCAAACCATGAGCATCACTGTAATATATGCTTCACTGATATATATGATATTCCCCCTATGCATCACTTTTTATTGAAGCTGGGGAAGAGGAGAAAGCTGAAGAAAACCATTTTAAAAAATTGCATATTTCTTTTAGCTGCTGATTTTCCTGACAATTACTAATGAAATACTTCACAGTCCTGGTTTTTTTATGTAAAATATACTCCCAAATACAACACTTTCTTCTTCAGCCTTCTCATTTATTTTATATACATGCACAATTGCACACTTACATCTTCCTGGTGCCTCACCAGTTTCGCTATTAGACCAATTTATGATGAAAAGCAAGGTTGTTGAGATAACAGGGATGGGGAAGACTGATACATGAATTGTGTATCTACGTTTTCACACTTGCTTTCATCTGCCCACCCCAATTTCCCTCTCCCTCTTCTAATTTTTGTTTCTCTTAAAAAATAAATGTCATGCATTTCCTATTAGGTAGTATAGAAAGAAACTTACCTTCACACATCCACTTGTTTCAGAGTACTCTCTTCCACAATGATAAACTGACAAATGATGAGCCTTACTTGTGAGGAATTTTCCTGCCCTTTTACGTTATAGATTTGTGTTCTGCCTTTCATCACCTCTAGCCTCCACCAGTGTCAAAAATGATTGATTCGCTGTTGAAATATTAATATTTTCATATCCTTTTCCATTTTGATGTTTTGAACTGATGCAAAATGAGATCACTGTACAATACTGTAGGTGACATGACACAAACTGTCACATCTTCTGTTTTCCTACCTTTCTAATCAATCGTTCACGCATTTGGCTCTTCCATCTGGACTCAAGAACAGAAGCCCTCCCTCAGATAGGGAAGACATAATCTACAGCTCTTTTTCTAATTAATTCCTTTTATTCTTTGCAAATTCTTGCCAGATAAAGCCACCACCAAACAAACTCAAAGACCACCCAGACACCTGCCATTATTTTAGATATGCTGGATTGTCTAGACCAGTTCAAAATATAATCCCATCTCTTTAAACACCTGCCAGCTCATGTCTAGCGATCAGCCCAGCCTCCTTCCTTCAGCTCTCCACGCACTATCCCCACCTTACCATTATGCAAACTGATATGTAAAGTAACGTATTTTTATTTTGGTATCCTAGTTCTTTGTATTTGAATTACATCTAAGTGCATTCTTTGTCAATGACCTATGACTTACATTTTCCCACTTCTCATGAAGTATATTCCTATTTAGGATCATATCAAATTTCTTCATTGCACCTTCTGTTTCTCTGACCTCTTTCCTTCTCATTTCTTTTGCAAATAAAGTTTACCACATTCAAAACTGCTTAGAGTGCACTTGCAAGGATCAGTTTCCTGAGCTCTTTGATTTAGCACACTTTATAAGTTTCCCCCCATTAACACCAGCTCCTCCATGTTACCTAAATGCAAACTATTTGTCTTTGCTTCATGCCCTATTTCCACTTGACCATTACTCATCTTATCAGCTCTGATCTTCAACTGGCCAATATTATTTCCCTCCATCACACACTTGCAAAATTCCAAATTGCCCCTGTCTAGGGTGCTGGTCCATGCTCAAATTTACCTGATACTGTGGTAAAGAATGTTAACTCTGTGACATTCACTGAGAATTGCCATACAGATGTAGTAGAACAGATCTCAACCTAATTAAAAAAAAATTTAAAATGGTTTTTCCGTGTCCATTTCCTGGCCAATCTGTCCTACTCTTTTTTGGTCAGATCTGACATTCCAATCACTGCTGGTAATCATCATTGATCATTTAAATCTTTCCATTTTCTTTTGCATCATAGGAAGGTATGCTGCAATTGATCAGGTGACAGCCTGTGCTTACATAAGTATGAGTTCATTGAATTTTACTCATTCACCCACATCAACACTAGTTGCTTCTACTAAAATGCCTTTTCAATTAAAAAAAAGACAAGCTATTTTCACTTAAGAATTTGAAATTCACATTGTAACTGATAGTAAGTTTTAAAATAACTTTTAAATCTTGAATATAACACACTACAATATTCTAGAGGGTTATGTGCACAATAGACTATTACAGTACCTGTAGTCTATTATTTTAAAATATTTTAAAAGATTTTTCATAACATATTCTACAGTACTGCCTGCAGCAGTATCTCAGAATCCCTTCTTCTTTCAATCTTGACTTACTTTTTCATTACAATTCCCCCTCAGACTTACACCTTTGCATAAGGAAATGGTTTCAATGATCTTTTCATTTGTTACCTCCAGCCTGGACTATTTCAATTCACACAAGCAAAGGCAGCAGGCAGCCTGCATGGATAAACACACAACTCCTGCCAAAACTGAAGCACAAAAAGGAAGTATGCAGGAAGTGGAAGCAAGGTTGAGATGACCCAGGAGAAATCTGGGGCTTGCAGGAATGGAGTCAGAAAAGCCAAAGCAACCCAGAGCTAAATTTGATGCAGGTATGTGGAAGGTGAGAAGGGATTCTACATGAGCAGCAAGGGGAAGACAAAGGAAAATGTGCACCTGCTGGAATGGATACAGCTCCTGGTCACAAAGGATTTGGGAAGGGTTGAGGTACTTAATGTCTTCTTTTGCCTTAGTAAGGCACATAAATATCTCCCTTCAGGAATCTGAAGTTCCTGCAACCAGGGATAAGCGTGGAGCAATGAAGACTTTCTCAGTGGACAATGATGGGGTTAAAGAACACCTAAGGTGGGCACACACAGGAACATGGGACCAAACAGGATGCAACAAAGAGTGGTGAGTGAGCTGGCTGATGTCCTTGCAAGGCCACTCTCAAAACTGTATTTAAAAAGTCACAGCAACTGTAGGAGGCTCCTGATGACTGGAAGAAAGCAAGGTGAACCCAAATCTCCAAGCTTCAAGAAGGCCAAGAAGGAGGATCCAGGGAACCACAAGCAGGTCAGCCTAACCTTGATCCCACATGAACACAAGAAAACACTTTTCTATTACCATGAGGGTAGTCTACATCTTGCCCAGAGGAGTTGCAGAGTCTCCATCTTTGGAGATACTCAAATAACTGGACATAACCTGCTCTAGTTGATCCTGCTTAGAGCAGAAAAGTTGGAGTAGATACTCTTCAGAGTCAAAAATATTAAAACTACTCTTCCAGATCAGCTTTCCATATACTTATCCTGAACTCTGTATTTGTCATGAGATGTTACTGGGTTTCATTTGCCTTATGTCTTATGCCAAGTGTACTTCCTTCTAAAGCTCTCAGTGGACCTGACACTGGCTTCAAATGAATCTACTTCTACCAGAACAAAACACGTGCTTGGTCCAGCAAATGCAGCACAAAACATGCGACGGCAAGTGAACACATTTACAATGGAGAGAATCTGGAACAAACTTGCAAATCAAATCAGATTAAAACTGTCTTGTTAGTTTTAAAACATAGCATATAATTGCTCCTCAGGCTATGTCTTTTCTAACATTATAAAGATTTTTTACAAAAGAATACTTTTACTTACAAATGTACCTCAAAAAGGTATTCAGAATTGGAAAAACACCACTCCATGAGAAAACCTGCTGGTATTCCAAAACTACTTAAACTGCAGTATGGAAGCAGCCAGGAGGTACTTTAAGGGATTTGATGCTGCCTGCTGGCAAACAACTACCATGTGGAACAGAAGCCAGTATAGGCTCCAGAGCCGGCAGCTCTGAAATTATCACTGCAAGATTCTTCTTCATCAGGGCACATTTTGCCTGACTCAGAAATCTGGGTTCACTTTCAATTACAGTGTTAAAAAATGAGGGTAAAAGAAACTTGAATCCCATGGCCAAAGAATACTATGCAGATTGATCATTTCTGTTCCCATGCTTTGGTTGTTTCTGTCACGGCAGGAGCGTTAACAGCATATTTGGGCAAATACAGGGAGCACGTGGCAACTGTGATGCTCTAAGAGACAACTCATGTCTGACCTTGTTTCAGACTGAGACTTGGATCCATATAGCTGATTTAACACTGCTACAATAAACAACATGGATAATTTCCTGCTTTGTCTTAGGCAGCAGAAACTGGAAGCTATCTGCAGCATGAATCACAGATTTTACAGCATTACAATCTGGGGGCATAACAACTGCAGTGAGTACGTGCAACTGAGCTTTTTTTGCCGTTTATAAAGCCCTGAAAATTACTGTAAATATTTTCCAGTAAATAGATAACTAACATTATTGTTATTTAATAGGCCTGTTTTCAGACAGTTATTTTTGGCTTGTATACCTACATTTTTGTTTAGAGTTAAATCAGATGTACAAAAGAAATCATTACTGAAATCATGTAATGTAAGACAGCCAACATAAAGCCAGTGAGAACAGATAGGGTGAGATTACACTTCAGCAGTGGACAAAATAACAGCCTCCATAAGGATGATTTAGGAGTTGAAAAGGATGTGGTATTTCTTAAAAACAAAACAAACTCCCCAGTTCCCTGATAGAAAAACCTATTAATATTTAATGCAATATTCTCCAGGCTTTTCTTTTGTTGAACTGCTAAACTTGAACAAAACCAAATAAAAATTTTCAGTGAAATAAAAGTTATCTCCTATACTCTCCCAGACACTTAAAAAAAGTCTAAATGAAATTGGCAGCTGTATAAAAAGACCCTCATTTAATTTTCAGAAAAGCTGTTAGGTACTGTTGCAGTGAGAGATCAATATTACCTAGCTGACATAATGGTGGAATAGTTGGGTACAAAGCAAAAATATATAAGTGCAATCAAAGTAAATGAACTGTGATCATACCAGCAGGCCTAACAAAATTAGCTTTGATCTTGAGAATATTTATGAAGTGTATGTGCAATTTTTCATGATAAAATTTCACTTATGGTTCAAGGCATACCAACACAACACTTTTTGATAGGTACACAAAACAGTTTGATTGAAATTATCTCCCAAGTGAACTTGCAGTAGAAAGCAGATGAACTTCACAACCAAACAGAATGCTTTTGTCTAAAATTCTGCTTTCACATCTGCTAATTAGGACTGTCTCCTGAGCAAATTAATTAGGATTAAGGAACCACACACATTGTATACAGACCCACTAATAATATATTTTAAAATAACCCTTCAGGTATCTTGGCAGACATGGCAAAATTAGTATTTAATATTTCTACATTGAACTAATTAGCATGAACCAAAAATATGAAATGCAGGATTTGTAAAAATATTTTCTTATGAAATTGTATCTAATTATAGCCTTTTTCAGGTATGTGTGCCTTTTAGAATGGTACTTAATCTCTCTTCTCATATGTGAAACATGGGAAATAATAGTAGGACCTATAAAGCGTTTCTCATATCAATGAGTTGCAGAAAACTCATCTGTATTTAATGCAATATTCCCTTTGCATTGTGAACATACTAATTGTACAGAAGTTGCAAGGAACTAGAGATTGCATAAGTATTTTCCATGCATTATTCACTACAGTTTCCATGTGTCAGTAATTTTAATTGTCACTAAATAATTTTGTGTGTATGTGTCTGTTAGAATCAAACTGAGCTTTTTGATTCCATCTTTTACTGATTTGCAACATAACAGAATCATGTTGGCTAGCTGCCTTGCCATTATATTAATGTTTTATTTAAAACTGTTTCTTTGCTTAAGACTAATGATAGGCATTAACTCTCCAATAAAGTAGAGTGGCCGTGATAGCAACAAAAACCCTGTGCATATTCTTTGATTTTTCAACTCTTCACTTTGCCCACCTGATGAGCCACCTGCCAGCAGAGCTCTCTAGTGGAGCACCTACAACCCTCAAGACTATCAGACAAGCAACTACTTTCCTCTTCTATAAATGTTCCTACTACAGTAGGGACTATATAAAGCCTCAGGAAAACATTTATTGAAAGCAAGATCCAGTTTGAAAAAGAGTTTTTGGCAATGGAAGTAGGAAATATGCTACCACACACAATAAAGAACACCACAGGGAGTGAACTGATGAGAAAAAAAGAGAGAGACAAAAATAGGAAATATTTGGAATTTCCTTGGAAAAGGTTCTTCTTTGCAAGCAAGGTGACACTTGGAATAAGTATCTGCTAGCTGCAAATGCCAGTAAAGAGAAAATGGAGTTACTAAGGTAGTCACAAACAGAATACTGAATAAATGTGGGAACAGAAAACATGGCTTTTACTGATTTTGGAAGTACTTATTCTTGGTATTTGTTAAATACAATATAACACCTGGAGTAAATGTGAAGTGGAAAGTGCAAAGATACATAACATGAAAAAGAAATGTTGCCTTCCAGAGCAGAGGAGATAAAAACACCACTGTAGAAGGTGTTGTTCTGGTGTTTATGTAATATCACTGGGAAGCAGAAAAGAGGATGAAGGATGAAAATTCCAAACTGTCAAAAAATGTTGTCTCTTCTAGTTACTCTTTACTGCTCTAATTGAAGTAAAACTTTTATTTTAAGAAGGTGGGGGGTATGGGAGGAAAAGGAGAGAAAAAAAAAAAGAAAAAAAAAGAAAAAGAAAAGCAACATAGCAAAAGAAAAATTTTACTTCTTAAAATTGCAAAATCATCTACTTTTCATTTTTGCAACAGATTCTGTAATCCTAGCCAAATCCTGCACTTATTTAAAAACAGAACAAGCAAAAATAGATGCTGGAAATCAGGCAAGATAGCATAAAAGTGAAGCCAAAGAATGAAATAATATAAAATCATGGGATATGCTTTGTGAATTGTGGAATAACTCAGGAGGATTTATCACTAAAATAAAGTTAGTCTTCCTAGAACCCACTGAACAATAATGCTTGCTGGTACTGAGGTGGTGGAATTGAACTTCCTCTATGGTTATCTTCTGTGGTTAAGGGAAAATGTTTGCACACCCTACCAGCAGTTCATGCAGGCTATCAAGTACCTCATTGTACTCTGATATTCCATGACAGCAGATTTTAAACTAATTCTCGTGAGTGTGCTTGACGTTAAATTTTATTACTGCTATCAACCTGACATTAGTATTGCCACGAGGCTCTTTGAGATTTTGTGGACTATGCTCTGTGTAGCTAATCCAAGATGCTACACTAAAACTTCCCAATTTTTCTGGCAATAAATTATAATAGAAAGAACTTCAAAGAAATTTGAACTGTTCAACTAAGCTTAAGGTATGAGACACTTTCTGTGCTTTACTTACTCTCTCTTTTGCCATTTTTTTCCCTATACTAACTTAGAGATTTCTTTCTTTTTTTTTCTTTTTTTTGGCAGTGAAACTGAGCTGGCATCTCCAAAAAACGAATGAAAAGCAAACCTAAAAAGATATCCCTCTTTCTACAAACTTCTGGAACTATTGGTAACCACAGAAACCCCACTCACACAGGCAGTCATGACGAGCTCTGCACAGCACCCGGTCATTCCACTGGGATGATGCAAACCTGCCTCAGCTGCCCTGCCTGTTTGCAGGTGGTTAAGAAAGGAGCTTGCCTGTCTCCAGAAACACAGTGGAGAGAAGGAAACCTCAAACATGAAGTGCTGTACGAGACAGCCTAGCCATGCCTCTGCGTTCATATGCACAAAATGCCTCCTGGTCAATTTTAGCATTTGTTGTATATTGGGATTTAAATAGGATACTTAGTGAGCACTGCCAGGATTTCTCTCTACTCCCCTTAAACCCAATAAAAGTGAAGGCTTAGGCCTCAATTAAGGAAATACTTTCTACAACTTCTCTTTTAATTACATGGCCAAAGTCAACAATTTGTTTCACGCTGAAGGACTGATTACTTGCTGCTGAGCAAGGCAACACAAAAAAAGTTTGCCCTATCAGAAACCTCCTAGGATAAATTCATAAAAGTTTGTCCCTGAAATATTAATCAGAAAAATCCAAGAAATATAGGCTTGATTTCATTCACCAAACTTAATATTTCAGGAAAAAGCAATCTACCAATGACATTCAAAAATCAAACACGAGTCTCAATGTAGAATACTACTATGGTCAGTAGTACTCTATTTTACCAATTAGTCCACAGAACTACCACTGGTGTTAATGTGAGCAGAGCAATATTGAATGCACTCTCAGTTTTGCCTGTGAGCACAACTGAGCAAGCCTAGGTCACAATCTTGTTTCTGACAGTGGCCTAAAGGGACATGCACAGAAGAGATCACAGCAGAGTCACTACATAAAGTCCATTTTCCAGTGCTTTCCATTCTGCACCTGAGGGACCTTCTGCAGCTAAAGCAAGCATGGCTTCTACATGCATCATGGATGTAGCAAGAATTTATCTTCTGGGCACTTTTCCAGTCTCTCCTCAATTCCATGTGAAGTTTCAGCATCCAGAGCAACTGTGAAAAAGGACTTCCTTAGCTTAAATAGGTATTCTGGGAAACCCTCCTTAAATGAGTCAGCTGCTAATTTCACAAGCCTGTCTCTTTGAATTAATTTAATTCCAGAAGACAAAGGGTAAGAGGCTTCTTCAATTCTGACCACAGTTCTGATTATGAAACCCACTTCAAATGGCCCTAAACCTCCATATATTAATATAAACAAATAATTTCACTTTTCTTGGCTCCTGGTCTCTGATGTGGATCTGTTAAAAATGAGTAGCACTTTCAAGACTTTTTTTCGTGTGAGCTACATCCAAGACAAATTGAAATCTTGAAAACTTCTCAAAATACACAGTAAACCTGATATAGGTCTCCATCTGAGGAAAAGGAAAGGAAATGAAAAAAAGCTTTAAACCTGGAGACTGGCACAAAAAGAAGACTATATAGGGTTAATATTTTAATGTAGACAGCAGCCAGTGGGTGAATAGTTTTGAAAAAAGCTGAGAATACAGCCAAAGCATGAGTAATTGCATAATGGCTTCACTATTTACCTTATTCATTTATTTATTCACTATGCACTGAAAGCATGAATGTTGCCTAATTATTAAGAAAACAAGGAGACAAGCAGTACACAACATTGGTTGATTATATTTTATATATCCAGTTGCATTCTTTACATAAATATAAATTGCTTAATTGGCTAATTCAGTAGACCTTAATGTGCCATTGCTGCAAAGGTGATCAACAGGAACCTTCTTGGCAATTATCTGACAGAAAAACAAAACAGGCTGCAGATGAAACATTAATCATTTCAGTTTATCCTTTTGTCCTGTCTGTGTTGAAAGGAAACCACTAGGAAGTTAAATACAATGCTCTAATTTAAAAATGCCTTTTTTCAGATTAGTCTTCGAAATGTTCAGGTATGTTCTTGCCAACCTGCACAACAGCTTCTGTCTTCTACAAAGCTGCACTTACACATGCAGAAGAGAATGTGTATTAGGGAAAAATCATTAGCAAGAGTACTGTATGTATTTAAAATGTTAGGTTTAAAAAGACCCCCAAACTAATAATATTTTATGACAGCAGATGGTCTGATGACATGGCCTGGCTGCAGGCACTAATTGTAGCAAGGGATCAAGAACTGAACACAGCAGAGAAGTTATGCACTTTCCCATCAGGGCACAATGAGGAAGGAAGTTGCTCATAAAGCAGTAATAGACCACCTGAACCATTTTAGCCTTGTGTTAATAGTTTTCAAAATCTCTTTGCTTACGTGTCATAATAGATAAAGGAACAGTGCAATGATGCAGCCAACCAGGAGCAGCGAAGTTGAGAATAAGTACGCCTGAACATCAGGGCCATGGTATGACAGCAAAATTTTCAGAGCAAATGAAATTACTGAACCCATGCAATTGATCCACTTCTTTTTTTTCCTATTTCAATTAGTAACTGCTATGTTTGTTGTGAGCATTACATTTTGCCATGTTTGTTGTTGAACCAGAATGGCTTTGCCATCTCTGAGGGATACAGATATTCTCCTTATATTTCTATTATTGGAAAAAGTTAGTATTCTAGCAAAGGCATGTACACTTCCTAACTTACAGTCATTTTCCTGCAAATATGAGGTTTGGATTTGGGCCTAATGATACAAAGTGGCTAAAGGCCAGAAAATTACATGTGTCATTTTGTGTAAATGCATTTGTGTTGTCAAGTAAGCTCCCACCTCTAACAGAGTATCAGAGGTAAATTCCTAGTGAAGATATAGCTGCCTATCTTTAGCAAATGGGCTTAGATATATTTATTAGACAGAGCCTGAGACAAACTCATCCACAGCTCTCTGACCACCTATCAACGCCAGAGGAAAACTGGGCATATGTCTACATGCTGACTTCTGCATTTTACAGCAGAGCATCATAGTGAACAAATAATTTTTATCAAAGGGGAGCTCTCTCCCTGGTAGTAAGTGCCAGCAGAGAGATCAGAAGCATCTGGGGATGGTAACACCTTAAGCTGTTGCACTACAAGCTGCCAGAACTCATTTGTCAGAGTCCAGAGGCAGCAGGAAGCTGCCGTCATCTCCCCAGATGCAGGTCAGATGAGATGTGCACAATTCCACGGGCCTGAGGGATGCACAGCCCTTTTCAAGGCTTTTTCCCCTTCAACCGCTTGGCTTTCAATGTCAGTTGTGACTAAAAGCAAAAGTTAAAGATTAAGTCCTAGTAAAAGGGTTTCTCACAGCCAGATTCCTACCTCCACCCTTAAGATAGAAAAGCAAATCTAATGCGGTCCATAATAAGTCACTCATCTCTTCCCTCAGAGCTATTTTAATTAATTTCCAAGAAGCAGAGCTGGTTTTAAGGCACCAGCTGAGAGCAGGCCGCTGCCCAGCAGCAGGGCACCTCTTCCCCATCCCTGGCCCTGAGCTGGGGAAAGGACCAAGCCCTGCAGCACTGCTGGAGCTCAGGAGCTGCCAGTGGGGCAGGCAGCTCCAACAGAACCAGACAGAAAACACCTGCCATCAGCTTGCAGCAGCCCACCAAACTGTCCAAAACAGCATCTTAAAATGTCCCCAAACAGACTGATGAAAATGTAACATAAAGGTGTAAATATTTCAGAGGAACTAAAGTCAAAATCTCAATAAATGTTCTATTTTTTTGGATTGGTTGCATATACCTTTAAAAAAAAAAAATCAATACTTGTTTAGAATTCCCTGAGAAAAGGAGAGGATTTATAGCAGATGTATTGTGAGAATTCAGAGGATGTCCAGATTCAGAATGACTGTCTGCCAGGCTACCAGGCAAGCAGGACAGATTTGCTTCCTTACCATAAATAGAACAGTAAATTAAAATGACAGTATTTTAAATGTGAATTTTGTAAAACACACTTTAAATGATAGGCAGCATTTAGAAGCTCTATTCTGAAGTTAAACCCATGTAAGCAAAGATAAAATGAAGAGAACATAAAGTATTTTTACTCTGTCTTATTTATTAAACTATTTACCCTGTAAATCCATACCCTTAAATCAGTTGAATTTACACATTAGAGACTTAGCAAGCACTAGATGTTTAAAAGTCTGTTTCACTAGCACTATGAGACACACAAACCCAGAGGTTCCCTGCTTTTGCTACCCTAATACCTTAATGAAAAACAAGAGGAAGCAACTGAATGACTGATCACAGCTCTGGCAAAAATACATCATCTTTAAATTACACCACTTCACATCATTGTATTTTTATTTGACAAAGGGCACCTACTGCTAAAATAGCATTTTCAGAGATGATTGTGCAGACACAGTAACTGAACAAATACCTGACAAATGATAAGTTTGGTAGTTTGATGTAATAAAGCTGCCAACTGCAATTTGGTAACACAAAGCCAAAAACAAAACAAAACAAAAAAGCCTGAAACTTGCGACAGAGCAGACTAATATGGAAATGAATTAGCAAAGCCAGTTTTGCAGCAAACGACAGCTAACAGCTGGAGTTAACTAGCATAGCAAGTACAGCTAATGCCTTTGTTATCTATGTTCAATAAATACACCTGGAAATGAGCTGCTGTGATACAGTGGATACATGTGTACATATACACACATGTACATAATTATCATTATAAGAATGGACCACTGAAAGCTGGTGTACAATTCTTGGCTCCCTGCTCCAATGGATGACTCTAATACCACCCAGAAGTGGTGGCATTACCAGTGTACAGGCTCTCCAGCACATTGCCCAGGGTAGCAGAGTAGCAGCACAAAGGAACAGTTCCATTTTTATTCTACATCTCTCCATCCCAAAAAACATGTCTGGAATCTATTATGACCTACAAGAGGGGTCAAGCCCCTCTCCTGGCCTTCTTTTTTGTACCAAGCAGCTAAAATCAAAGGTCAAAAGCACTATAGATACATTTCTACCACAGGGACCACTGGGTAGGAAAGCAGCTTTATAGTCAATATGAACTCTTTTTCCTCTAAAAAGGTGGGCAGAATTTGCAGCCAGACAAAACAAGCCATATCTTTTGTGTCAGGGGCAATAGCTTTGCTTAATTTAAAACAACAACAACAAAAAAAATTAATAGGAAGAAAAATAAATATCTGGAAAATTATGGAACCAAGAAGCTTCAGTTGGAACTTCTGAAATGTAACTGAAGGTTTAAAGAAAAAGGCCCAGTTATTTTTAATGAATTCACTAATTTTGGGATTGAGGAATGGATACAACCCCAAATTTATGCAGTACACTACTGCAGAATGATGCCTATATATCACTACAGCAGATACAGCTATACAAGAATTGCCTCTATGGTGAAATTATGCAAACATACTACACTTCACGTGAAGTTATTTTTTGTTTGCTATTTTTGCTTAGTACTTAAGGAATTATTCCAGACAGTTAAAATTTGGTGCATTACCTGACATATGTGGCTGGTCAGTAAAATCTTCATGGATTAGTTAAGGAAAAAGCCATCAGTCTGGAGTAGCACATGGTATCTTACTGAAACTAAGGAAACACATGACTTATCAGGTGAACCATCTCTTTTATATTTCTAATCCAATCCAACTCCAATTTCACTTGTGAAGTACAGACTATGCAAATAGCGCTTCCACAGGGATGGTTTCACATGGGAATGAGAGAGCACAGAAAGCTACATCACTAGGCTAGGTCCATGTCTGGAGGCTCTCCTAGTCTGTGTTACTCCTCTGCTCTTTGTTTACATCCACTGCTTCCATGTTTCAGTCTCGTGCTGTGAAAGCTGTAAGCTTGCTTGTGAGAAGGGGTGACAAAAGACCGTGCACTCAAAATGCTCTTGTGCATGGAATCTTCTTTCAGGTATGAAAGAACTACTTTATACCAGTGCTATGAAAATTCCTTTCCCTAACTATTATATCATAGAGTGGTTTGGGTTGGAAGGGACCTTAAAGATCATCCAGCTCCAATTCCCCTGCCATGGACAGGGACACCTTCCACTAGACCAGGCTGCTGTTCAACCCTTTCCAACCATCCAGGGATGTGGCATCTACCACCTCTACAGGTAACTTGCTCCAGTGTTTCACCAACCCCATCATAACAATTTCTTCCTTGTATGTAGTCTGAATCTACACTCTTTTAGTTTAAAACTATTTCCCCTTTAAGCCACAAAAGGCCACAATAAAATCTCCACAGAGCTTTCTCTTCTCCAGGGTAAACAACCCCAAATCTCTCAAAGTTCCATATGGGAGAGGTGTTTCAACCCCCTGGACACACTCCATCAGGTCTTTGTCTTTCCCAAGTGCATCCCATATACATTTTTCCTTTTTTGTTACATCCTAGTAACATGTAGCAGTACTGGGTAATTCAAAATTACATTTCCGCTTATCTGCATCAGTTCTCACTGAATGAAATCTAAGTGCTACTATAAATACGTAATTATGTTTATAGTATTGTCTCAGAAAGTACAACAGAATCCAATCACCTAAGTATGGCAGAAGGGGCTTTAGTCCTTTGGTTAGACCGCTTCTCTCAGAAGCACTGACTCTGCAACCCCTATTTGTTCAGGTAGGCAGTTCTCAATCCATCCATTTAGAGAATATACATACATATAGGTTGTGTTCAGGCATAAAAATTGCAACACAAAACATGAAATTGCTGCATCACATTTTGAAACTAAGTGCATAAATGTGGCCTTTGACGCGACATGATTATTCAGATACTCGCCATGTTGAGTTTGAAAAATCCTTTGCAAAACTAGCACTGCAATTCTAATGTCTACATTTGTTCCCTATTACCTTGTTTTATTTTTGTGATGCACTTAATTCAAGACAGTCATAAAATGAATTCTACTTTTCAAGGGTGCTTAAACCCCTAGCTGAGACTAAGCTTAACAAGAAGCGAGAAAAATAATGGTATTATGCTCAATAGAATAACTCCAGTTATTGATTGCAAGAACATAGCCTTAAAAATGGCACATTTAACACATTAACTAGGATGCTGTTACTGCTATCTTGAAATCCAGTTGAATCATCACCAGTATGACTTGCACAAAGATTAAATTTAACACTTCACTTTTGAAACAACTGATTTTAGTGTGATTAGCATATGAAAAAAAAGAAATTGATGTAATAAGGAGGAAGTTGTTCCATATGAAGGCACTGCTGCATCACTCAATAAACAGATTTGTCTAATGATGCAGCAGTTTGTTGCCTTCTACTGTAATGACTATGTTAATTATTATACTCCCAAGATATCCTGGTATGATGCAAATTGGGTAAAATCTTGTACAGACTGGTGGGCAAGGCATGATGTCTTTATCTGGAATAAATGTAAGAGATGGTGAAACTTCTCTTCACCAATGAAATGAGTAATGTGAGAATAACAGTGAAGCCGCTGGCTCAACCACAGCCTGTGATGGCTCAGCCTACCTAGAGACAGAGCTACATGGGCTCTAACTGGATGTTGAATGCTACCTTAATACCCTGGCATGGCTTGACGTTCCTCTGATATTGTGGTCATGGGCAGAGGGAAATGTTGGGATCCCAAGCATACTCTGAGAAATGAATAGATAATGTACTTCCTGATAGACCTTCTTTGCTTGCAGCTGGGATTGTATGCTCTGGCCTTTGGCATTGATTCATCCTCTCCGGCATGTCTCCTGTTGACACTAGCTCTATCTGATAATCCTTCAAGGAAAGACAACCTTAGGTGATGTTTCACAGATGCTACAGCAGCCCTTAGCACATCTTCCCAGAGCTACATCCTTGTGGATGCATTTATGCTGCATTTATGGCTCATCTCTTGAGATATGCACATAGAAAAGGTAAACAAATTGATATTTTGGGCACTACATGGAGCCCTCTGTCTGTATTTTAAGCAGGACAGGATATGCAAAGCTCTACACATAACAGTGAAACACCATGTCACCACTTCCCTGCTGATTTCACTCTAATTACTAATTGAATAATTTTAAGGTTCAGAAAACAGGATCCTACTCAATATAATATGTTGTTTTCTCACTTTCCTTCTCTTCTTGCTGTCAGTTTTTGTGGAGATTTTCCGAGCATTGACAAGCACTCATCTACAAAGAAAACATTCCTTTCTTTTGTCCATGCTTTTTCTGCCTCCTGTTTCTTCCAAGATCTATTTTTGTAGCAGAGTCCCCTGACTAGCCTGAGCAATCAATACTTGCTTTTGTTACTTCTCCCCAAGGAAGAAATTCTAAAAGTTGACTTGTACAAGATAACTGACATCCTTTTGTCTACTGATAATCCGTCCGAAATGGGATCAAAATTTTTAAGCTAAACTAAGGCAACTCCACCCTCCTCCAAAGCTTAATAACAGTATCCATCACAAAAATTTATTTATGCTGACACTGTCCTGCAGTTTTTAGCTGAAAAGAGAGGCAAAATGCAGCAGGGGATGCACCCTGCTCTTGTATGAATCTATTAGTGAAAGCTGGATGCTGACCCAGAGAGGCCTGGTAACCCTCAGTACTGTGCACAATAACAATCCTTAGGATTCCCAACTGTGGCCTAGAAAGTCAAAGCAGGACAATATTGTGGGAAAAGAATTAAATAGAGAGAAACTTTAAATTGCTGGGAAGGTTTTTTTTTGTTTGTTTGTTTGTTTATTTTTCCATTGTTGACATATTTATAAGATTTGTAAATAAAATAGTATAAAAGAAACATAAATTTTTGCTAAAAGGCATCTTGGCAACCTTGAATACTGCCAATAGTTTGAGCAAAAATACCATAAAGAGTAATGATGTGGTTGATAAGGAACTCTTAACATTCAAAGCCTCAAACAATATAATTTTGGTATTTAATATGTTTAATTCAAAATTTTGGCTGAAATATGTGGGTGCTCCAGCTGAAATACTGTTTAAAATCTGTAGAGGTTAATTTTTGGTTTCATTAGTGTGTCTTTCAGTGTATAAAAAAAATCAAATTATTAACATTTTCAGATGATTATTTATATCTTTGTGTATTTTCTTCAGAATTTAAAATAACAGCATATAAAAGCTGAGCACCATAGTTTTGAAAGCAAAATAGCTGCAATATGAAATTACATAATAACTATGTTACATACAGTAGGCTGTTTAAAATTGTCCACAAATGAATATGCTCATTTAACATAAATGGTTGATTAAAATAAAATTAAAAATTTTAGAACTCTGACCTGGAACTTCACAGAGCTGCAAGTAAGCCAGCTGAGATTTGAATTAAATAGGGATACACAAAAATAACAAAAGCGGTGCATATGTTAGACATGTTACTGCAGTATTAGTCCTGCTAAGTTCTAAGTTCTGCTTAGTAGTTTAAAGTTCAATTGCAGTTTCTAGCCCTGCTATAGTTTTCATTCTCTTTAAGCACTTTGCTGGCATAAATTTGGAACACTTGACATCAATATGACAATCAGTCACCCATGCCTACCTCTCCCTGAATCCTTGCCTAGCACCATTAAATAGTGACAGCTTGCTAGACGGACACAGTTTTTACTTTTATAAGAACTCTCAGAAAGTTCAGTTGGTTAAGAAAAACATACCAAGTCCTCACTTTCCCCCGAAGCATTTATAACCATCCTCTCAGCCCTCTCCCCTTAGCTGTTTATTTAGTGCCACGTTTGCAATCTTTCTGACAAGAAGCTCTGCACAGCGCTAAGAGCAGATCCACTCACCCTCTTTGAGAGTCAGCAACCTAAATAAGGGTCCTGGCCGCTGAAGGGAGGAATTAATTACTTAGCTGAGATAAAACGCCACCAAATTCTTGATACATTTTCCCAGGAGGAGAACAATTTAGCACCTTTTATGATAATACAATGTAACTCCAATGTCCTTCTTGCAAAGTTAATGGACATAGATGGAACGCCTATACTGACATTGCAAGCCATTTCTCTGTCCTTTTTAAAATAAAGCTTGAAGAATACAGATTTTTTTAGATTCCAGGACAGAACTTTTCTAATCTGCAGTGACATTTTTCCCAAGGATCAGTAAAAATGTGAACAGATGCACAGTCGATTTCACTCTCCCTTACATTAATGGATTTTCAATAGTATTCTACAAAACAATTAACAGTTTCTTTATTCCAAATAAAAATTAGCATTTTTAGCTTCAAGACTGCCACACTACTAAACTAAAAGTAATGCCCTCCCACTCTAGAAGCAGAAATTTATTTTCACTTTTGTTCAGTGCCCCAAGCTGAGGAACAATGCTTGACACAGTAATGATTGCATCTTTGTCTCACAACTTTAATGTGAATTATACAGTATTTTAAAAATAATATTTAAATTAATAATTCTGCTACAATGATCTGACCCAAAGTATTACATTATAGTTGTTTTATAGTTATAGCTCATAGCAAAAGAAAAACCTTTTTTTTTGATGCAAGACTTACTCCCAGAAGAAGCAGATTGTCAGTGTATCTCTAATTGTACTTGCTTCAATATTGGAGTGAAAATGTCACTTTCTTTAGAGGAGTGATGATCTGTTCTACACATCTCCAGCACGCTGAGTTCACTATAACACATCTATTGATGAGAGCTGTTTGCTCTCTCTCTTTGTCCTTTCATATTCAGTTATTTTTTCTCCCTGGATCTCATACAAGAGAG
Source organism: Catharus ustulatus (assembly GCF_009819885.2). Lineage (NCBI taxonomy): Eukaryota > Metazoa > Chordata > Aves > Passeriformes > Turdidae > Catharus > Catharus ustulatus. The sequence continues at coordinate 39,562,993 of NC_046221.1, read as the reverse complement.
TACTGTTGCTTTCTTTGACAATTAAAAGCTTTGTCATCAGATATAAAGTTCTGCTATTTCTAAGACACTAAATAAATTGAGCCCACCATCCTACTACAAAGTGTATGATCTTTTATTTGGGATTACATTTCCAGGATTTATTTGTCCTATCTTTGAGTCCCAACTCAATTGCCTAGAACAAAATTTGATGGTCCATGGCAACAGGGCTGTAAAAACCCACTCTTCTGAACAGCAGTGACAAGTGGAAAATGGTTTATAACCACTTTGTCATCTAACTCAATAATAGTTTTTATGAAAAATAATTATGTTTTGCAGCAAAAGTAGCTTCCTCTCTTTCTAGGGTAAAAATGCAATTTTCCAATTATGAACTTAATAACCAACTGTAAACCAGTAAGACTGTATTCCCAGCCTAAAGAAAATTCTATCTGTCTGCACACAGGAGCAGAATGAAAATTAACTTTTTTTTTTTTTTAACCTGTGGTTCTTTTCTTCAGCCATATGCCCAAACCAAAGTAGCAGTAAGTATGTGACTCTCACTCTACCAGTGGGAGAAAAAAAAAAAGCCAAACAGAAAAGCTTATCATGAGTAGTAGCAATGACTCATTGGAAAAAGAAAACTCAGGATAACCCAGATAACCCTGGGGAACTGTGTGAAAGACTTTAAAAATCCCTTTTTAAAGCAACAGCAGGCAGGCTGCAAAAGAAGCAAGCGATCTAATCCTAGCATTCAGCCTCACAAGCTCCAAAATACTTTGGACAGCCTGTTCCTTCCAGCTGCTAGAGGCAAGTGGAGCTTCAAATTCATAAGGTACTTGGTATTCAAAGACTCATACAGAAGGCAAGAACTGTTCTGCAAAAAATCTAAGCAGTAAGGAAGGAAAATCTTTAATTGTGCTGTTTCCTAAAACTTCTTTTTGGTACAGGTAATGCATTATCTTTCAATAATTTTGAGAAGTGGGCTAGTTATTAGCATGTATTAAGTTCTTTCTTGTATTCACTGTTCTAACACTAACTTTTTTTTAATCATTTATTCTTGCTGGTAAAGCAGTTCACTTTTTTCTCCAGAGAAGGTGATACTCATGGGGACATGGAGCAAAGTATCTGCCAGTAAGCAGAGAACCTGATTAATCAATCTTTGCATCCCATACTTCACTCAATGAAGTTAAGTCCTTTCAGAGAATATGTTCTTTCTTCTGCCTTACCAATAACAAACAAATCCACATAAAAACACATCAGACTATTTGAACCCCTTCAATGTACCTTCCCGTGCTAGAATGAATAAGTCTTATGTGACAAAAACACCACACAGGTCTTAGCTGAGGAGACTGTAAACAGTCAGGGCTATTCACATCTATCCTGAACAAGGAAAAACATGTAAATACATATTTAGGTATAGCATTGCATAGGACTGTGTGAGATATATGTCTGTAAAAGGTTTGTTTGAATCACTACTGTTGTTTTTTGGGGCTTTTTTGTGTTGTTTTTGTTTTTGTAAATCTGGAGACTCAGTCTGATCCACAAACCAATTTAATTAAGCCTTAAGACATGAAACAACAAATGAGAATTGTAAATAACACATTTTCAAATAAATACATACAAGTATACCCCATAGGGCTCCCAGAACATCAGACTGGTAACAATTTTATCTATCATAACAGTGGCACAGAACACTTTCTGTCACATGCAAGGAAAGTAATCTGTAAAACAATGTCATTGAAAAGCAGTTTCAAAACACCTTAATGATCTGCAAGGCAGCCCCAGAGGTACTAGACTTACAAAAGATGGCTTTGAAATAAAAAACCCCACAATAACAAAAGCACAACGAGAATAAAAAAAATTATGTACGTTTTTATAATCTGCTGTCTTTCTGGGCAATTGCTGCTTAAATACACATTTTCATAAATTACATGACTGCCAGATGCCAATGTCTACTACAACGTTAGGAACATTCTGCTTAAACATTTGCCTGTTCTCGGAAGCATTTCCTCTTCATACCTGACATATTCATCAACTTACTATCTTTTCCACCTCCCTCCCCCATTAAGTATGCAGAAATAACCAGAGAACTATCAACACATTTGATGGTTCTTACTGCATCTTATTGAAATGATTCTTTTTGAACTGCTAAAATGCTACTTTGATTTGTTTGAATGTATGTTATTATTGACTCTCTTCCACCTCTGCTAGTGATCAATGCTCATCTATTTTACAGGTCTCCAACAGCACTTTCCTGTATAATTACAAATACATTCAAAATAACATCTCTTTGCTTGCTTACATTATATAAATGAAATTCTCTGTCATATACACATATTGAACTGCACACAGTTGTCACTGACTGAGATGCTTCCATTATAATCTCAGCAAAGCAGCGGGAACATTGCAGCAGTTGTAATATCAGCTCAGTAATCACCACTGCCATTAGGAGTGAGAAGTTTGGTAATCTGGGAAAAAATAAATTAGATTTCTATAAAATAATTCACATATTCCATTGCAATTTTATTATTTATGATCACTTTAAATAATTTCCTCACCTAACTTCATACCAATGATTTTATTCTGTTTCAGCAATGATCACAGAATCATGGAATGGCCTGGACTGGAAGGGACCTCAAAGATCATCTAGTTCCAACCTCCCCCTGGACCAGATTGCTCAGAGCCCCATCCAACCTTGCCTTGAAGGGATGGGCATGAAACTCTATGAATCTGAATATATGCTAGACCATTGAAACATAGATGAGGATTTTCCCAAGATGCAGTCAGCTGCACCATTCCCTCTTCTGCAAAGCTCACTTGTGCAGCAGCTCTTAATAGAGTCTGAGACAGAAACAAAAAAACCAGGACACTGACTACTCCACAAATTAGAGACTAACTTAATCTTCCAATTGTGAATTAAGCAAAGTGAAAAACTATTTATAAAGAATTTTCCACAAAATTTGAAAAAGTTGTTCTGATGAGGAAATGATTGTATAAGCTTCATGATTGTAGAAGTTCAGTCTACTGTACCAGCTATGGGACGTCAGGCACCTAAGACTTGTAATCTGGAAGAGGAGAGAAGGTCATACTCTTCCAATCTGTTTGCAATATAAGAAATGTAGAAAATAAAATGGCAGGGCTTTAGGCTCAGTTGAACAAGGAGCAGTTGAAACAGTCCAGCTGTAACCTGTAAATCAAGCCTTGGTGCTCTGGGGCTCATATTTATGTTCATAATCTGAAGTGAACTGAATCATCACTGATAACAATTACAACTTCAGCAGGGATGGGAGACATGGAAAAACCCTGAACTGCCTGGGTCAAACAACCAAAACTTCTTGGTAAGATCAATACAAGTAAACAGCAGCTTTGAAATACCAAGAAACACAAAATCTTCTATGCAAGACATAAATGTGCAGGTGGTATATTCAGAATAACAACAAAATTTGATTTGGGAAGGAAGACTCAATAATCTGCCACAAAAATCCACCTGAACACAGGCACTTTACACAACAGTAGTCAAAACATAAAAAGGTTACTGTGGAACAAGAATACTCCAGGAACTGGAATTATTTTGCTTTCAAATAGGAAGTTATGGAGAAATACAAAGCAAGGAAAGTTAATGAAAAACACAACGTGGCAACAGCAGAATCAGTGTTTAACTACACTTAAAAAACGCCAGAAACCAACCCAGACTGCAATTTACCCAAAGGACAACTGAGACAAATAATCAAGGACTATACTTGTCCCCTTCATTAATTGTTTCAATCAAAAGTCAGTCTTTTCAAGAAGACACGCTTTAGTTCAAACGAGAATGAACTCGGAAAATCTTAATGTCATGCGATAGGCAGAAGGTCACACTTGATGATCACAGCCGTCCCTTCTGACCTATTGATCTATGAATGAGTGTTACATTAACATCTTTGAAGTCTGTATTTTATTTATTAATACTGAGAGTATTCTGCATGAAATAAAACTAAAAAAATGTGTTATGACATGGCATTTGATTTGAAAAGGACAAAGTACAAAACCCAACTATCATTACTTTGTCACATACACAAATGTTTAAAACTGTAGCTACGAAATATTTTAACTATTTTTTCTGCTTAATTCATTGAGTCCCAAATGATTTATTGGTCCTTGAATCTTGAAAGAAATATCTGTATTTAAGATACACTCTCATTGACTACCAAAGGAGAATCTGAAGATCATCAGTATCTGGCACTGGTGAAAACAGAAAATTTGGTAAAGCACAATCCAAAAGAGATGTGAGATTGTGTGAGCAATGTGTAAGCTACACTTCTCTTTGCATTAGTACTAGAAATAATGATAATTTTTATGGTATATTTTTTAGTTTCAAGATTAATACAGCCTATAAAAGAAGTTCAATATTACTCCCTGATGTATTACTATTCTGCCAGTGTACAGCTGCCAACAGTAGTTAAATCTGATTAAAGCCCCCTGCTGAGTTAATCAATCTGATAATGTCAGACATTATTAAGGAAGCATACATGATACGGTCACACTGTCTATTATCAGTGGCATGTACACCAATGCCTTTGTCTTCACAGAGCACTGAAGCTATTTAAAACAGATAAGCATAAAAAGGATAAAAGGCATTATAAACTTTCAGTTTCAAGCATTTGTATGCTAATTCCTGCTAAAATACAGCTATTTAATACAAGATACCTTTATTTATTTTATGGGTTTGGAGAATAACCGAAAAACCTGAAAATTTTAGAGCAATGAAGTGCAGCTTAAGAACACTTTCCATCACCCCGAACAATGCAAACACATTTCTGTGTAAGTCAGTCTTTTTGTATTAGAAAAAATACATTTTACAGAAGCTGTTGTCTCAGTCTGAGCTATATTCATGCACAAAAACACAGGTCTTCCAAACACTACATGCTACTTGACCTACTCAGAAGTCAGCAGACATTACTTCAATGCTGTCATTACACTAATACACCCTAATGCCGAAATCATTTGCGTTTCAAAGGGAGCTGCTTCTTTTCTGTTTACATTACATTGAAACGCAAAGCCGTATCTATTTACATTGAGCGGCATTAAGCCTTTGGATTTCAGCACTATCAGCAAAAGTATCTATCATTAGCTCTAATGCTAATCAGCTCCTCAAGAGATGAAGGTGTAACACCTGACCCAGCACAGTCCCTTTGCAAAGCACGTGAAACACTGAAGAGGACAGAAGGACACCCGGTGTTGTTTCAGAACTATGCGTGCAGGGGGCCTGGGGGAAAATAAGAGCAGAAGAACCCTGGCCAATGAAACACAAGTTGCAGCTCTAAGGAATCAGTAACTATGGTTAGCATCAATGACAGGCTGCGGCAAATTCCTCTCCTAGGACTGGCAGAAAAGCAATTTCTACAGTGGCTTACAATCCAAGAAAAGTTGGACGGTGATCCCAATTCTACCTACATATGATTTCCTAGAAACCTAGTGCTCGAGTCCCAGATAAATTAATGTAATGAAATCTGGCTGTTCCTGACTCGGTTCAGCACAGTAACATCAGTTATCCTCTCTAAACTGTTGTCTCTTTTATTGACATCCCCTGTCAAACTAATGTTCATTCCAGAATGAAATAATCAGTAGCTTGCAGAACACCTATACCTGAGAATCATAAATGTAAACTGATCTACATCTTCTAGCCAAGAAACAGACTGCCTTAATTTTAATTTGCCTTGGTGGGTGGGTTCTTCTGGTTGGTTTTTATCGTTTTTTTGTTTTTTGGTTTTTTTTTTTTTTTGGGGGGGGCGGGTGGGGACAGGCCAGGGGATGGACAGACACAGACTATTACACCACAAGCTTGAAGACCAAATATGCATAGTTTTGTAAAAATTCAATATAGTATTTTTCTACCCCGCTAGAAGCAGAAATTCTTGAAACTCTTATGTAATGTACATGCAATAGTATGTGTATTTGGTCAATCCAAGTTCCCTGCTGTTTAAATCAATAGCTTGTCTAGGAAGAAGCGCTCAATTTTGATCCAGGGCAACACAGTCTCTACAGACACTCTGAAATATATCCATATTATATATATGAGGAACTTCTCATAACTGCAAATCACAAAAATAGAATTGAGCAGCATAATACTTCTTTTTCCACCACTTTTTCTTTTACAAGGCTTTTGTGCCCCATGTTTGTTTCCTAATATTTAGCAGCACTTTAATTGAAGCTTTTCCCCCCCACCCTTTAAGAATTAAAGAGAAATAAACTAAAATGCTGTTTAACTGATGGATTAACTCTAGTTCAAGAACTGAGAGGAAACAGGTATTTCCAGTTACAACTGCTGGAGAAAGACTGAAGTGTAAGATTTTTGAAAAACTGCAACTTATGTTCAGTCAAGGACATCTAATCCTTTTCACAGTGTCTTTTAAAAGAAAAGGCAGATTTAGCCAAAGTTAGTCCTTTGAAGAATAGTAACAAAATTTTCAAAACTTGCTACAATTTAAAAAGAAACAGAAGTGAACCAGTTTTTCAGTTTTACTGAGAATCCTATTTTTCTCTTTCTCCCCTGCCCTCTAACCCCCAAAATCCCCAAACTGGAGATCAACTGGGTAAAAATAGGAAACAAAAGGACAGTGCCAGTAAGCAACAGTTTATTATGGGTTTGTGCCTCAGGGCTGAGTTCCCATGGGGATTCTCTAATGTCTAATATGACTTGTATTTGCATATTAATATTCTCACAGGGCAAAAGAATCTTCTTTATTAGTCATCTGATTTTCAGGAACTTCATATGAATTCAGTGTCTCTGAAATCTCTTTTCTTCTGTCAACACTGGCTGAAATTCAGCCACTGAGGGTAGGGGACAGTACTGAGAAGGAAGAGGCAGCAGACAGGATTGATACACATACACAGGCAAACTGCATGTCACAAGGGCACTTATCTAAAAGCACATCATCTGAGCAAGGCAATAAAAATTCACACCTCTACACAGACCCAAAGTAAGTAAAGAAATCTGGAATTGAGAAAACTCTAAGTTTAACACTAGTAAAACTCCCACTCACAATAGAGAAACTCAAACAGCAGGCATAATCTGAAATACCAATTTCTGTAATAATAATAAGCACTCTCTTGTCTTCCTTCCCCAGAATGCACCAACCCCTACAATATAATACAGTTTTGTTTCGATTCCCTGTTTTGCCTTTAAATGTGGTCTATGCTAATGTCATACAGCTGCATGACTTGGAAGGTGAATATTAATTCAACATACCTGACAGCTAAATTATCAACAACTGTAGGTTTGCAAATATGGTTAGATACAGGGGAAGTATGCTATTAATTCCAGACAAGCTTTTAGGAAAGTATGAGAATTGTGACAGAGGGCACTTTTATCTCTTTGGCTACAGAACACTAAAAGGTATGTCATTTATCTGCTGATCCAGAAAGATACTGCACTGTCTTCTTGTCAGAAAGATAGCCCAAGAAATTACAGAGTGATCGCAGTTCTGCAGGAATTAATATCCTCCCATCCTTTGACCAAAGAAATCTTGAATATTGCCTGAATCAGGCACTTCACTGACAGTCAACTGCTTTACCAGGAACCAGCCCTGAGACTACAGCCCCTCACAAAAGCACATCTTTTCTTAAAATTACTGCCTGCATAACAACAGCTCTATCAGATCTCTGAAGGCTGAAGTTCAATGCCAAACTCCGTATCACTTAAAGAATGCCAGTCAGCTCACTGTCCTCCCACAGCACTTGGTATTTGGCAGCCTGAGGCACAGAGCAAGAGAGAAAGTACCATGAAAATTGTCTGCTCCAGCTCTTTCCAAAACAGCAGATCCCTTAATATTGGAGATACTTGCAAAGCTCAGTTCCTTCTTAATATTAAGCATATCCCTAAACAGGGACTTCTGCCTATCCAAAGGAAGTTGAGAAGTGTGTTTTGACCCTTTGTGTTGCTTGTGAGCTTATTCACTACAGAAGCTGTTGGAAGAAATTGGCTCTCCTGTTTTCCAGACGATCTGTTGAATATGTGATGAAAGGGAACATGTTGCCCCCTGGCCACTGGCACAGGAAAGGAATAGCTACAAGGATTACAAGTGGGCTCTGGGCCATATGTTGTGTAGGCTTATTGTAGGAATTTAGCATTTTTTAGACTCCTACTTTCCTGTCAAATTGGTTGAAATTAGCCACTGAGCTTCCTCTATGAGGAATTCAGAAACAACACTGTGATTGTATAATGTTTTGCCATTGAAAAATTAAATTATTAAAAAGTTACATGAAAATAATATAAAAACTAGGTATCTGCTCATCATAAAGGAAGGAAGAAGAAGTAGTTATAGGAGGTGCTTTCACAAATTGGGATATTTATTGGAAGCTGTAGCTTTAATAAATACGAGCTTAGCATTACAGAAATGAGCATATATTACTGCATACAAGCTTACTGCTATGAAGGTTTAAAATAGAGTTCAGAAGCTAAGCCAGTTTAAGTACATAGTAGTACTCCATTATCCTTCCAGATAATGGTACAGAGTACATATGACTGTCATACAAAAACATAATCTTATTTGCTATTTAGCTATTTCTAGAAACCCAGTATTATGTTAGGATGTCTGCAAATACTACAAATGCTGTTTTGTGAATGAAACAATACATCAAGTAAAATAATATAGTATTGAGGACTATACCTGATGAAAGGTTTCTAGCCTCCAGACAGTCGTACCAGAAATTAATTTATTTTAAACGTATAATGACTATATCTTCTCAATATGTTCATGTTTTATTGATACTCAGTCTGGAGATGATATAAATTGTAAATCAGGACTGTAGACCAAGCTCAATGAGCATAGCCAGCTGTGTAGGGGGGCATTGAACACATCACAGTTCCTCATCCACTGATGCAAGCAGCACATGCTTGGCATTTCATTTCAGTTGAAAAAGTTCCATGTAGCAATCAGCTTAACAATATTATCTATTCATCTGTAGCAGTATTCTGAATTGTTTTAATGGACCTTCAGTTGTCTATCAAAATACTTTCCCACACTGTTCCCCACCAAAAGGTGAAGTTCAACTCCACAGACCCTAAAATCAAATTTGTCATCGACACCTTTAACAGGGGTTTTTGCAATATGCCCTAGCACTCTGCATCACTCATGGTGAAGGGAGGTAGTCTAGCCATCAGCTCAATCAGACCACAAAAAAGTATGTACCGGCTGTGCACTAACCTTTGGGCCTCTACTAGAACACTCACAGGCACAAGTTTAGAGCTATGAACATGAACAATTTCTGGAGCATTCTGTGGCCTTATACAGTCCTTTAAGACCAACTTGGCAACTAAAGATTTCTTGATTAATGTAGGATGTGTAACAAATGCAGCATGTAGACATGTGTTGCAGGCAGCTTATAGATGCCAGGCATGAAGAATATTCTCCTTTGAACAGTTTGGCCAAATGAAAAAAAATAACAAACAACCACAACACCAAACATAAAACAAACAAAAAAAGCCCTTAATAAAGAAAAAAAAACCAAACAAAACAAAACAGAGAAAACCAAATCATCCCCAAAATAAACACACAAAAGCAGAGGCATACATCAACATGAGAGACAGCACTGAGCAACTGACATCGATTACATTATTCCCTATTATTGATAGTTAGGAGATGCTCAGGAGTAAAAAAATGTCATACAGTGGGAAGGAAAGTGGACAGTGATTTAATATCAAGCACACAGGTAATTTAATGATACCAGGGAAGACCCTATTATGTCCAGATTTCTAAGCACCAAAGCAGCAGACTTGACTTGCCATCTGTGTGGTATTCCAGAGAAGATTTGAGGAAAACAGGTGCCCATGGCTCCCAAAATGCTGACAGTAGAAGAGGAAGAGCTGGGAGAATTCAGGAACCAAGTTTTATGAGTTAGGCTGAAGCTTCGGGCTCAAAGTGCCGATCTGTATGCCTGGAGTGTTCCTAGCACTATTTCCTGAGCTACTGATGAGAGCACAGTGAAGAAACTGGTGTAGGGAAGACTCACATTTAATTTTCAGTGGTATAACTTCTGGACTGAATAGAGTTGATACTGCTTCAAAAATCACGGGGCAAGGGAACAAGAAGGGACAATCAATCCATATGCAACCTTTTGGGATATGGAAGAATCCAAGCTTGCCATGTGTTCATGCAACGCTTCTCTTGTATTTTATGTGAAAAAAACCCTAAAAGAATGTCAGGGTTCTTCTATAGACTGTGATCATATCAGTTCCTGAACGAAGTAATAACACATTCTGTCTCAAAGAAAAGGAAGTTTATTTGACCTACAATTGCATGATATTATCACTGAATGATCTGTTTTAGGTTAGTGGAAAAGCAGGTATGGCAGAGATAATATTTACCACATTCCAACCATATTCAAGGGCTTGGTGAACCCTGAAACATAATTGATAAAGAAAAACAGAAATCTGCAAGGAAAATCAAGTAAGAAATACGGTGGATAGAAATGGTCTATTGCTCTGCCTAGACACATTTAAAAAAGAAACATCCAACAACATCTTGTTTACTGGACCTCATGATACAGAAAAATATGTTAGGAATCAAGCACAATCAATCAGAATTCCACTTAGGACTGAGGATGACTGAAGAGTGGAAAAGACTCCAGGATGATGAATCTGAACTACAACTGAAGCAAAAAAAGAGATAAAGAAAAAAAATCCAATCAGGCAGGCAGAATCAGCCAAACACAGTTGTCCTTATGTCAAACATAGTCACAGAGAAGAACAAATGTTATTAGAATACCTTAATTTATTGACCTGGCTTTTAACTACAGAGCATTCATCGTAATTATCAGAGTCAAATAAGCCCTTTCTCACCACATGAAATGATTAAATAGTTTGACTTCGCAATGGTAAATACCAGTGTAAATTTCTTTTAAAGCTAAACTACAAGAAAATTAGGCTCAATGAAATTAAGAAAGTAACAAGAGACTCACAAACTCTCCATTTAGTAAATAAATAAAAAAAAAATCAGGAACATTGATATTTGGGCTATGTAACTAGCACTGGTTATTTCAGGCACACAAAGTTTAATAATTGCCTTCTGAGAGTGTTTTTGGTCCACACACAGTGAGAGGACAAATATGCTGAGTGATGGTCAATAGCTCAAATTCAATTTTAACCTGTGGTAAAAAAGTGACAAGATTGATAGTAATGTGCCATCCATTCTCATCAGTCACACTTAGTCCTCAGACTTCTATTATCCACAAATCCTGCTATACAATCAGAGAGAGAGAACTACTGAATTATTTATTAAAACTGACACCATCAATTATGATCCCATATAAAAAGTCACCAAGCAGCCATTTAAAGAATTAGAGTGTACATTTTGGTAACTTTTGACCAAGTTAACAACCACTCTGGTTTGGGACCAGCCTGGAAGCTCTTCTTATGGGTTTTATGTCGGGGAAGCTAAACTTGAAAAAGCATCACTTTCTTGCTACCAGTGAAGTCTTGTATTTCTGGTCAACAAAACTCTCAAATGATTCCTTTCTCTTTTTTTCATCCCTTACCCCCTATCAACTTGTGACATAATCTGACAAGTTTGCAGAAGCATACCTAAAGCAACAGCCTTGGAATAGCATTTCCACATTGGAAGGCCAACAACAGTGACCATCATTAATGCCAAGACTCCCAGAAAATTAAATGAGGTACAGGTGCTATACCCTGACAACCAGCTGAACTCATACATCAAATTTCTGATCTCTTGGTGCGAGCCAGGCATGCTTCTGTTACAGCACATGAAGTCCCTTTTAATTTACACATGATTTTCATGAAATTTCTATCACTTTTTAACATCACTTAACATCACTAAGTTCATACTTTAAGAGACATGAATAACTATACTACTGCTGTGCAGAAATTCCAAAATACTAACACAACACTGCATTCAGAAGACTGGGTTACAGTCCCAAAACATCCTGTCTAGACAATTATGCAAAACCATGGCCCACTGAGGTATTTCCCAGCATAACTTGGTGGCCCTAGCCCTGAGTAAATACAGCCCAAACACAGCCATGAAGTCACTCTTTCAATAGCACCCAGCAGTAAGTGGGGAAACCTGGAAGTAATCTAAGAGACAAATGATATATAACCCTTCATATATACACCCAGCATGGAAGGGTGCCTACATTCACAGAGTTTCTGTTTGGAATGGTGTATAAGACAAAGACTGTGCCTATAATAGTAAATTGAACATGCCAGGACTGTCTGCTGGCCAGCTGGCTCAGAACAGCCTGTCCATACTCCCTTACCCTTCAAAGTACACAACTGTTGGACAAGAACCTCCTTCAGTCTCCCTTCTCCCAAGGCACACTCAGAATCTGTTCAGGAGAATACTGGTGGATGATGTGCAAAGCCTTGCCAGACAGTTCTAGTAATTTAGTCTTATTAATAACAACAGTCCAAAAATGCATTCTGGAGTTGATAATTTTATCCATATAAACCTGAGTGACAAGTCCAAAGGGCTCATCTCCCCTTTGCAACAAGAAGGGGAAGAATATGAACAAATAAACAAAGGGAGGTAACTGAAGTGTCTAGGACAAGCCATGAAACACCACAAGGGATGGCTATCTTGTTACCAAAAATAATAAGCAGATAGCTTTTGTAGTACTTAGGAAGAAAGAACAGAAGTTATCAGAGCAAGAAAGATGCTCTCAGCTTCAAGGGCCCAAAATATTTTTGTCTTAACGCTATTGCTATTTTAGGTAATTACCATTACAAGGAGTACTTCCACCAAATTCTTGCCACTTATAACCCAGTAAATGGATACACTCAGTTTTCTCTCTAATTTTCAATATTTATTATCAACAAGATTACATGGTTAATATAGTCCCTTTTAGTTTCTGTGATATGAAAAGGCCACTGCTACATCACATACTCTACTACTGGCATTTTTAATGATGAACAGGTTCACTAATCAAAAAGTGTAAATAAAGTTTTTGCTTAAAAATATTTACAACATGAATGTTTATATAAGAACAAACTGGCTGCAAAGGTGCTCTTGTGAAATTTATCCTCTGGGTTGGCTACTTAAAATTGGATAACAATTCAAAAGCTATTTGCAAAAGGTTTATCAGCAATATTTATTTCTTACATGAGGAATCCCGTGGCTATTTAGAAAGGAAAGTATCTCTCTTAAAAAGTACTTGGATCATCAGCAGCAGGACAGCCCTCTCCTACTATTACCCTTATCTAACAAAATGTTGAAATTTCTCTGCCTGCTTTCCCTACACTGTAATTAAATGATAAAATTACAACTTTTATAATAAAATTACTGGAGCAAACCACTTAAAGTCAGAAGCATAAACTCTTAAGGCTTCAATTTAAGAGAACCAAAGCTTCACAGTATGGAATGGACCAAATTGTCCACAAATGAAATTAAAGCGGCTTATAAAGTTAATGGACTGCAAGGAACAACTGGGTTTTTTTTTTTACATAAATATATTTGATCAAATCGAAGCAAGAAAAACCAAAGCCCACCAAAATGATGCAAAAACTCTACTCCATATTGATCAATATCCTTAGGCTTAATGCATAAATCTTCAAAGAGTCTCTTTGAGATTTGAGGTTAGGTTTTGGTTTGGTTTTTTCTTTTAAACAAAAAGTGCTGAAACAGAAGATACATTGTTTAAAATATATATATACTCATAAATTTTTAAACTTTATTCCCAAACTCCATCAACTTTTAAAGACATTTCAACACCAAATTACATGCATAGGATATTGACCCACATGCACTTATCTGACAGACTTCCTGATTGTCTAGAAAAAAATCATAATATAATTTTTTTTTAACGTGGTCTTCTGTATGCTGAATGTCTCCCAATCTTTTACTTATACATCCCTCAGATAATTTCTTCTTTGTTGAAAGATGCTTCTATTTTCCATCTTAGGAAATACACTCCTGCCTCTTAAGATTCATCTTCTGAAACTTCGTGCATTTGAGAGCTAGTGCATGTGACATGACTGCAAATGAGCCAATACAGATCTTGACTTTTTATTAGTGTATTCAATACTAGTTATTTATGAAACCTACACAGTGTTCAATGTGTCACCAGCAAGGCCTTTTTTTGAGGACTGAATATCACTGTAAGGCAATTAAAGTTCAAGTGTACAATTTACTCCTGATTTTTGTTGATCTATTTAGTAACTGCTTTTAGAAGAAAATTAAAGGACCAGAATATTTACTGCTTTGACACAAAAGAATATTTTGAGTAATAAGTGTGGAGGTTATTTAAACTATTCACTACCATTCTGGCATGCCAGGGAGAGAGTGCTAGTGCAGATGGGGATCCTCCTTCATGCAGACCAGGAGCCACACCACTGCCAAAAACAGAGGGATGGCAATTCTGCCGGATGGCTCTGAGGTTAAATGCTGATTGATCCCTTCCAGTATTTGGAGTATGTGAAATGGGTTATAAGTTTAGGAGGGATCTGCATCTACTTAGAAAGTCTTAAGGTGCTGGCTGGCCCTTGGTTTTTATTCAAAAGGACATGGAATGAGCCCAAAGGAGTCCAGTAACTTTCAAGTGTGTAAAAAAACCCAACTAAATTGCTCAGTATAAAGAAGAGTTCTTCAAGACTGTATACACACTTCAGTAAAACAAGCAAGTGGAAGCACTTAACAGTATTAAACTTCGTTGTTATTAAAAGACAACAGTCAGCCAATTTCATTTATTAGAAGTCTAAATATAAAACAGTGCAATCCAGGTGATAAAATTAGTTGCATACTGTTCAACTGAAGTGGTTCTGTAAAATTTTCAATCAAAGATTTAATTAGTGAATTTAAATGTCAGGCCAAATATTAACTTGTTTCAGAAAGGGCAAAAGTTGTGCACATCCCTTCCACGGCTTCTCTTAAGTTCAACCTTTAGTTTCAATCAGTTATCTGCAAACACAAGCCATATTCTGCTCCAAAAAGAAACACTGTTATTAAGGTATAACCAAAGCAAAATTTGGAATGAACGTGTTTGTACATTACATACAGGTAAACTCACAAAATGTGAGCCAACCACTACACATTGTCAATTTTTCAACTGCATCTCACTTTCATTGTTTCAGCCCACAAAAAGGACAGAAACTGAAACTTAGGTTCTTCTAATGATCAACTCCAAACCATGCTGGACTTTTTATGATTTTCAACAAGAAGAAGGAAACAAACAACCCAACCCCGAAAGCAACAAACGAATTAATTATCACAGAATTCCAGAAACAGCAGAGGTTCACAAGGTCCTATGGAGGTCATCTTGCCCAAACTCCCAGCTTAAGCAGGGCCACCTCCAGACAGTTGTCCAGGACTGTGTCCAGACTTCTGTAGAGTATCTCTGAGGATGGAGACTCCACAACCTCCCTGGCTGAGCCGTGGCAATGCTTGATCAACTTCACTGTGAAAAAAGTATGTTCTGACGTTCAGACAGAGTGTCCTGTGTTTCACTTTGTGCTTGTTGCTTCATGCCCTGTCACTGGGCACATCTGAAAAGAGTCTGGCTTCACCTTCTTTAACCTTCTTGGTATTTATACTTCACTTGCTT
The DNA here is from genome assembly GCF_009819885.2 of Catharus ustulatus. NCBI lineage: Eukaryota > Metazoa > Chordata > Aves > Passeriformes > Turdidae > Catharus > Catharus ustulatus. The sequence continues at coordinate 39,547,483 of NC_046221.1, read as the reverse complement.
AAGATCTCCCTGAATTTCCTCTTCTCTACAGAATTTGATTTTACAGAAGCTGTACAGTAGTTGCCATAAAAAATTACATTGTTCGACATATGTTTATCTTGCCTCCAAAAATATCTTATGGGTTAAAGGAAGTTTCCTGTCCAATAAAATCACTGAAACCAATAAAATTTGAATAAGTTAGCTACAATCAGTTGATATTTTCCCAACACACACTACTTAGTTTTTGGACTTCCTGGCCCTTTTTTCTTCAGGAAGAACTAAGGAATAAAGAACCAAAATGGACACCTAGCTGAAGGTTTACCTATATATAAACTTTCACTGTTCAAGAAAAACAGAATTTAAGACTACTTTTAGCTAAAATGGTCAAAAAGCTGAAAGAACATTTAGAAACAAGGTTTTCATTGATTCAGTTTAAAAATCAATAGACTTAATAAAACCTTAAATAAGACAGAAACTAAAGCATTAAAAAACAATCTGGACACATTTTAATTAAAATCAGTTTAAAACTAATTCAACAAATTCATCAGCTTTTGTAGCCTGCATATTAGAAAAAGTTGATGATTCAAGTCACTATGTCAGGGATATGAAAGAACACGTAGCAGAAGCTGGAAGAGCATAACGCTTGCAAACCAACTGTTTTGCTAAGGGGTGAGTGAAATTGTGGGCAATATTAATCTGTAAACTCAGTGGAAATTTTAAGACTGAATAGCATTTACTCTTGAGAACCAGATACTAATACACTGTCTCTCCACATATAAATAGCAAATTTACCTTTTTCTATTTAATAGACAAGCATTTTTTGTTTCTTTTTGGTTTTATTTTTTGTTTTAAAACTTGCTTCCAACAAATTCAGCAAAGTAAGACTGAAAAGCAGTAACAGCAACCATCATGCAATTGAGTCTTCTCCCCATTACTTATCACACTGCACTGCTATTTCCAATTCCATTTCGTGTCAATCGATACACAGCCAGAAAGGATGCCTATTTTGCAGCCTCTGTAATTGCTACAATAGAAATGCTGAAGTTACTTACCTATATCTTTGATAACCATCTGATTAAACATTTTCTTGTCCAAAAACAATTGCCTTTCTGCCAGATATTTTCTCCTCTTTTCATATTTGCATTAAGCAAGCTCTAATCAGTTCAGTAGTCTGTACAACATGTAGCATTCGCCACATGTCTGCAACACATCCATTCATCCCAGAAAAAAACTCTTTCATGTATTTTTTTCTTAGCAGCTCAGTGTAAATGGCTACTAAAATCTGACATTATCCGTGCCCCTTATGATAAGAAAAATGAAAGCATATCCTGAAGTAAATTAATAACCTAGTTAGACAGCTTCTGTAGTTGGACAGTCTCACATCACTGTGCTACTTACTAATCATGCCCGCGTGTTTTCTCTTTGAAACATTCTTCTGTTGTTGAGCTATAACAAACAAACCATGTATGGCTGATTATGCCACTGCACTAACAATTATGAGTTGGCCCTCTTCCATTTTGCTTGTTAAAATCTGCATTAGTCATGTGGAAAGCTACTAAGCCATACAGACTCAAAAAATGTTACAGGAACGTATGGAAGTGTTTAGGACTGAAAACAAGCCATTTAAGCACTTATGTTTCTTAGCCACAGGACTATAATGCATATGAAATAACAGAATTAACAAACAAGTGGTCTCTTGCCAGTCAAGTACTTCAAAGTAATAATATGCAAACACCTTAGCCACAAATTGGTGAAGTGTCACAGAAAAAATCATACCCTTGACATAAACCACTGAGGCAAGTTTATTTTTACTTCTTAAAGTCTTGATATTCTATCATTTTGCGCAAATTCTTTGCATATTTATAATATAGTCTATCCAGCAAAGTTACGTCAGTTATTAATTTGGTACAGAAATTGCATCAAATTAACATCCTAAATTATTACAAAAACCCCAAACAAACGGAACCCACCAACTTCACTGGAATATTAGCAACAAACAAATTGCTAAACATAGATCAGAATTTTTCATGTGAATTAGGAAAAAGTAGTTTTGACAGTGCAGAAAAGACCAGCAATGCAAGTATAAAGATATTTACTGCTGTATCAAAATTAACTAAAAAGTTCTCTAGGCTAAGATACTCCTGCAACCAATAATTTTCAAACAGCACAGGAGTAAAAAACAAATCCTCTCGAGGGGAGGTGGAATAGAGTACATGCATGCATTCTATTCAATTGAAATCTTTTGAAATCCACAGTAAAATCTTAATCCTGAAGACCTTAGAATGAAAAGGGTTATGTAAATTGAACAAAGTCAGTGCCATTTTTTGGGATAGCCCCATTGCTTCCTGGGATACAGAACTGCAGTATTGCATACAGCTGATCATCTCCCTTAAAAAGCCGTGAAGCTACCAGGAATGCCAAAAAATCCAGCCTTCTAATTTACAGCAATATTTGCATGTTTCTGCACTGTTACTTTGCGTGCTGAGCTGCTTGCAATTCCCCAAACTCAGGGAGAAAAAAATTAAAGTTATCTTTAAAACCACGATGAGATACGGGGAACATGGAATAACCCTTAGAAGTCTCAAGTCCTGGTACAGATTGCAAACTCCTCAGGTGCTCCAGCAAGGTCAGGTCACAGTGCATAAGCAGCCACATATAAGGTAACAGTACAACTGCTACAAGCAACCAGCAACATAGAAGAATTAGGATGTGTTGACAAGAGGAACTCAAGTTTAAAATATTTCCCTTCAGCCCACACATGGGGGAAGGAGGAACCCACTCCCTGTAAGTTCTGTAAATACTCAGCATGTTTTTACTACAGCGTCCATTAGTGGTATTTATACACAGCAATGACCTCATTCTTTAGCACAGTGAATAAACATGAGAGAGAAAAAAAATAAAGTATTTAGGTTGTGTATTTATCAGCATTTGGGCTCATTTAAATACTACTTGAATAACAATTATCTTTCTCAGCTGAGCACAGCATCAGGTTGGCAGACTGCTTCACTTCTTCTCAAAGTGACAATTAACCTTGATATCAGTCTGCAAAGTGCTCTGTACTGGCAGCAGAATAAAATTATCATTATCAAATAAATCATAAAGATTCTACTGAAACTGAGATAGCTGTCATCCCTCAGCTATTTGTATTCAGTAAGGAGCAAGCAGGTTGTTGTAGAACATCTTCAGAATGCATCATCCTACAGCCACCACACTGTGGGCTTTTGGGGCTGCATTTATAGCTACCTGAAAATGCAAGCCCCATATGTATGGCAAAAGACTCATGGTTAATATACATTATTAATTAAATATCACTTAAGGAGGCTTGTGATGCAGAAGGCCATTACACTTGAATGTATTTTTAAATTCATGATTCATGATTTAATCTGATTTGCACCACAGTAATTCCAGACACAAATGAGATTTTTGAGTTTTGTGATCATCTGACCTTATTCTTGGAAGTCTACAGTTTACTGACAAACAAACAAAAAGTAGCAACAAAAACTCCCCAAAATTAACTTGGTTAATGCTGGATCAAAATTCAGAATAGCCCTCTTGCACTGGTACTTAATCACTGTGTTGACAGATTATTGAGGAATATACTCAGACAACTAGAATTGTAGCAGTCATGTCCACAACAGCCCATTGAAATCCCATACTAAGTAAATACATCTTCCCTTCTAGGCAGCCTGGACATGCAGGGAAGGAAGAAAATGGAGTCATCTTCTCCAAAAATTTCCCACCTTCAAACGTGTAATGGCAAGTGACTGTGAAAATGTTTACAGCCATTTTTGATATGACACTTCATTTTTGTAATGTGCACGCTGCGTGTCAAAGTGTTTTACTGTTCTTGCTGCTACCAACAGGACGTTGCTGTGAACAAGACATGGCAGTGAAGCAAGCATGCTTTTAGAAATAGTTTCATAGACTGACAGTCTTATTTTATGTGCAACAGAACACAAATAAACAAACAGCCAATCATGAGAGGAAGGGCACCTTGGGTGTTGGTTTTTACCCCCCACTAGAGTCAAGTATTTTCTCTGAGCCAAACTACAGCAGATCTCGTACAAGTAACTCAGGAAAGGGAGACAAAGAACCTGCTCTTTGTACCCGAGGCACAAAGTGACTCCAGGCATCGTTTTTGGCAGGCAGTGTGGCAGGTTGTATGCAGGAGATACAAGACACCTTGGCTGTGTTTCTGACCAAGCCAGCAGTATGAGGTGCAGTGCCAAGAAGTGCAATCCCACTAAGTATTTTGAATGAGCAAAACCAAGTGTGTCCCATGATCCCTGCTGCAGAAAAAGGAACATACTCCAAGGTAACATGGAGCAAGGCTAACTTTTCTGCTGTAATTAAAAGACACTCTTCCAAGAAAGGCTCAGCCATGAATGCCCTGCTTTTCAAGCTCTCCAACAAAATCTGAAATGATGGAAAGGTTCATTTTCACACCAGACTTTTTCTCAATTCCTGTGGAATGCTCAAGCCCGGTTAACTCCAGCCAACAGCTTAACCTAGAATGCCTTAACGAATCCCATCCACGGTTACTTCATGCTGCTGCAAAACCTGGCACTGTGTTTACTGCAGTGGTTCAGAAACCAGTATTTCTACAAATTCACACTGGTTGCAAGCCCCAAATTTAGAAGGTTTTTTAAAAATTCCTGGTTTGCAACTCTAAATGCCACAGCTATGAGCTTGGCAATCAATTATTTATATCAACAAATCTTAAATTGCATACTAGGCAGACATCTACTTTTTCAGTCCTAAACGTCTCTGAAAATTAAATGCATGATATTCCATCAATCTTCTCTGCAAGGGTTGTAACATGTCTAATTTTGTAGGCAATACATATATTTATCCTATTTAGGCTACCTAAGATAGCAAATAATGAGACTGCACAGAATTTTAAAATTCTCTGGATCTCATCCTGTGCTAAAATGACCATACAGCTTGACACCATATAGTTATCCCAAGCGTTCTTTAACGACCTTTAAAAAAATATTTATCTATTTAGCTCAGAAGTACGAAATCCTAAATACTGCCTTCTTATGTGTAAACAGACTAATAATGAACTAGTGTAACAACACACTTAGAAATAAAAGTTTCTTCAGAAAAAAAACACCCTAAAGTGTAAAATCCAGTTTGTTACCATAGGTTTTTTATGTCACCCATAGAATTATAAGCAGAAGATACTGCACCGTTGTCAAAGAATTTCCTTTGACAATTTTAAAGTTATAATAAAAAGGATAAAAATCTCTATTAGATTTATGATGCGAGTCAGTGGTGTTTACTGTCAATACCTCCCAAGTGAAAGTTAAACATCAGCTAATCTTGCAAAAATAAAAAGCCCTCCTCTCCCAAAACCCAATGTGTACTAAAAATGAGGCAATCATTTTGAAAGAATGGAATTATTCACTGTTTCTCCACTGCATAACAACATTATTTTCTGATAAAGAAATTTTACTATGAAGTCACAGCTAAATTTTATACAAAAAAGACTGCCTTACAGCAAGATAATCCGGAATACATGCCTTTAAAAGCTTTAAAATTCTTACAGGCTATACTAAGCTCCAAATTCCATAAAAGTTACAATAAGATATAAATAATTTTAAAAAACCCATACAACAATAACACCCAAAGCAGAAAAAATCTTTAGAAATTTAAGGTTCATTTGCCAACTGTGTCATTACTCCAAGAGTAATTGCTGTAACCGTGTACAGCTTATTCTTCAGATATAACTCAATCTACTAAATTGAACACAAAGCCCTGTATTTCAGTCTTACTTACAGAACCACCATCTTGGCCTCCTCAATATTTACAACATTAAAAGGCTACAAGTGTCATGAAAGCATATTATCACTCACCTATAGCCCTCTCTAGGCACAGTATGCATCTCAAGTTAATAAAGGCCACATAAATATGGCTTTTGTGCCAGGCAGACAGTAAATTATGTATTTGACTACATATTTCTCCCTAAAAAAACCCCAGAATGTTAACATTAATCAGAGGAAACTTCAGATTCTGGCATAAATTTGACTATCGCATAAAAGGTAATATTTAAAATACATAATGTCTTACCACACAAACACGAGCTGCCATATGTGAAGCACTGCTAAGCATGGTTTCTATTAAGCCAATACACACTGACTGGCTTCTTTCCAAGCAACATGGAAGTATTTAAAAACCCTGTTTAATCCAATTCCACAGCCTTGAAACAAAAATAAATTAAAGTGTGGCAGGAACTGTTAAAATGAAAAATTAAAGGCATGTAAATAAGTGAAAAAAAAATTGTCAGAGAAAACGAAAACAAAGATTATTTCAAGTAGATATCTTAATTGTAATTAGTAACATTTGGCATGTTTATGATACGATTCAAAGCTGCAGCCAATTAGATACCCCAAAAAGCTTGTAACAAAGCTGCAAATGTGTAAGTACAGCATAAATAAGTTTTATTGCTCACCAAGAAAACAGCATCCAGATCAATTTCATAGTTTGTTTCCGAAGTATTGCAAAGCATGCTCTGTTACTAGTTCATGACTTTTTAGTCCTAAACTGCAGCTTTTCTGCCAGGAGATTTTGGAAAACAATTTCAATAAATTCAATCTATTAATTGTTAATCTGCACAATCTATTAATTGTTAATCTATATTCCATATACACCAAGAGTAAAAGAAAAACTCCATTATCGCCTTAGAATATGACTACCCAAGAAACCCCAAAACAAACCCAGCAACAACAAAAAAAGCCAAAACAAACAAACAAACAAACAAACAATACCCCCCCCAATAAAGTGCACTAAAATTTAATAGCTGTTAAAAAGCCATATAATTGTGGTATTGGAACTGAGAAAGAGTGATATTTTAAAAACAGATTTCCAAGGGAAGGGAATTTAAGTATTACAGGGAAGAGCAGAATTCAAATTCTGTTCAAATGTGGTTTACTGAAGACAACAGTGTAAGGCAGTTATGAGATTGTGCCATTTATTGAAGAAAACAAATACTTCATTGTGCTGTCAGTCCCAACCAACAGACAAAATATCTTCCATTTCCCTCATTTATTCAATAATGAGTAAATTACTAAAGGGTAATGAGCTGCTAATAAAAGCATGTTTTTTACATTATCATGAAATGGCAGTGTCTGCTTATTCAGTGCAATAGTACCTACTACAGTCACACTTCCAAATAATTCTCCTCTATTAAATTTCTGTAAAGTTATATAGTTTTCATACTAGAAATTATAGTAACTTCATGACTATAAGGCACACCCTTTTGACTAAAATTTTCCCCCGAACCCGGAAGTGCGCCTTATAGTCTGGTGCGCCTTATCTGATGGACAAAGTTCAGAAATTTGCCTACCTGTAAGTGAGAGCTGGGAGCTGCGGGGGGAGCCGGCAGGGCCGCGGCAGCCAGGTGGAGGCGGGGAGGAGCAGCGGCAGGCACGCCCCGGCCCCGTGGAGGCGGAGCCACCCCTCCAGAGGCACGCCCCAGCCCCGTGGAGGGGGCACGGAGGTGTGGCGGCCATAGCCTGGCCCCGGAGAGGCAGCACAGAGCAGCGGTGGGCATGCCCCTGCCCCGCCGGGTACAGGCGGGCCCAGGGGCCCATGGCTGCCAGGTTGAGGCGGGGCCTCGGCCAGAAACCACGCAGGGGGAGCTGGGAGCGGAGCCTCACTGCAGAAAAAAAGTGTGCCTTATAGTCCGGTGCGTCTTATATAATCTACAAAGTTGTGAATTTTGCCGACTCCCCGGGGGTGCGCCTTATGGTCATGAAATTACTGTAGTCTACATTTAGAGGGGAAAAGGGTAAAACCTCACAAAAATAGTCAACTATAGTCAATGTATAAAACCTACACATTCAGGTATTTGCAAAGTCTTCTAGCAATGATGGAAAGCCTCAGTCAAGGTAATTTTTCTTCCCTTGCTGGCAAGTAATGTTTTTTTTTAATGAACTTATTTTAGGGGTTGCGGGGGAAGGGTTTTTTTTTTTACATCTGTGTTTTATGAGGGCTTTATTGATAAGATAACAGAAACATGCATATAAAATATCAGTTTTATAATATAAATCAAATTCTGGCTCACAAGAGAAACGAAAAAACAAACTAAAAAAAAAAAATCTCCCACCCACCCTAAACAAACACCTTTGTTTAGCTGTTTTGGAGAAGACAAAATGAATGTCAGAGGCAGCCTGAAGAATTCTGGAGCTGAAAGCACTGGGGACTGCTCTTGTACACTGTAGGAGACTGACTCACAAAGACCAGCTGCAACTCAAAATGAAACTGCTGGAAAAGAATTTCTCTGTTCAGAATTCCCCACACTAAAAGCATCAAAGTGTTCCATTTTACCCTTGTTACAGTTCTTCACACCACCTTCCCCAACTCACAATTTAAACCAGAGATTTAGTTATTTTCTACACTAAGCACACTGTAAATATCAAGGAACCCTCCCATGTCCATCACAGGCTGCTTTTTGAGCATTTTTCTGCCCTTTCCTGCTTCAAAGAATGTGTGATCTTCATGACCCCTCCTTATGCCCCAATCTCATTTCCCTGCTTCAGCTGTGCCATAGGATGTGCTCTGGCATCTCCCTGACCTTCCAAATCTGCGCTCACACAGTGCTTGCTGAAGTACTCTTATTCTCTTCTAACACTAGTTTCTCTTTTCTTCTCCTCCTGGGAGAGGAGTTGTCATCATTCAAAGCCTGGGAGAACTGGCAGAAATCATGTGGAGGTATTGTTCAGCTGGGAGGTATTAATGGGTGTTGTCAGACAGTGCCTTACATCGTCATCACTGAGTGAAGTTGCCAGACCTGGCAGGCAGCCAGTGGCAGGTTCCCTTTATTGCCTTTCTTTTTTCTATTTCATCTCCTGCCTTCATGAAAGTTGCTAACTTTTCAAGCCACCAATAGCCACAACACATCCTGAAGCTTTTGAGTGTCACATGTAACCAATCCTAAAATCACCCCACAACCACAGGCAATAATGTAATCAAGCAGATATTGGAAACTCAGTTTATTCAATGACAAAAAAAGTTCAGTGCTCTCTAGCAATTTTTCATATCAAACATAGATTTTCAAAGATATCAGATCACTAAAAAAAAGGCTATATTTTAGAGGGCCTTCCAAGTACACTGCATCTTCACACATGCAAGACCCATGAAAAGAAACATCTGTGTTATTTTTAAAAAACAGATGCTTTGTAAACAATATGACATTGAAACATCATTTTTACAGTGAAAATAAACAGATATTTTTGAAGAAATGCTTCAATGTAGCTACATACCTTCAGAGCTTAAAGCACAAATTATGGTTCTGCACTATCTTAAAAGAAAATAACTAAATGAAAAGTTTACATATCAAAAAGTAACTTGACACTTTTCATCCAAGGTACTTCAAGGTACCACAGTAATAAAATCTAAAAACCTCACCAGTTAAAAAAAACAGCAATCTAATTCAAGTGATAAAATACAGTATGGTTGCTATTTTAAAATATAATCCCAGTGTGACTTGCATATCTTTGGGACATGTTTCTTGCTGCTTTTAAAGCAGAAAGGGAATCAAAAGTAAAACACAAAGCAGTTGCAGTGAGTACTCAAATTTTTCAACCATCCTTATCCAACAGAATCCTGCACCCTACTATAAACCACTTCTATCTTTTTGACTAAGTTTGGCTATTGGCTCTAAATTCTAAAGAGAGCTGGCTAAGGTATATACAATATACAGCAGACTGTGAACTCCATGAGTAACATCATGGGAAGGGAGCCTGAATTCAGGCTGGAGATGTTTGTGAAGAAAAATGTTCAGAGAAAGCATTTCTTCCTGCAGTTTTTCATCCTGCTCACACTTTGGCATCACATGCATCACAGCCATGTGCCTGTCGCAACAGACTGATGCCTCCCCAGGTCAAACAATCAAAATCACAGAGCACAACTGCTGTACCTGCTGCTCCAGGTCCCTCCACTTCTCTCCCTCTGCATTTTAGAACAAGGCTGACCATCTTCTCCCTCCCAGTCTTGCCCTGATACTGTGCTCCCTTTTGTTTTCTGCTCCTGACACTTGTGCTCTCTCTTTAAAGTAGCACTAGCAAGGAGTTTAAACATCGCCCCAAGAACGATAAAAATGGTTGGAATTCACATAAACCTATGGAGTTCTGAAGATCCTGGCCTCAACATTTCAGCAAAAACAGAGTCAAAGCAGTATTAAACAGAAATGTTGGACTCCATGGCGTCATAAATAATACAAGAGAGATCCATGAGGCACACTGACCTCTCTTCCTAAGTCAAATTGAAAATTTTACCATTCCTCATGGCTCTTCTCAACATCATCTCAAAAAGAACTGTTTCAAGTATTATCAGTGTGATTAGTTTTCAAAAGCAAAATACCAGAATCAGATATGCTGGTTGTTTATCAATTTTGCAGACAGTATAAAAAAGCAAGAAATTAATGTAATGATTCCCAACAAATGGAAGAGATAAGAATACACACACAGGATTTTAAACCGATTGTTTTGGAATGAGAGTCATTCTGCCCACTAAGCTGCAAAGTCCTTTACAGTATATTTCTGAGCCTCAAGCATTACTTATACTGCTACAGGGTAAAATAAATTAAATGTAAAAAACATAATAGGAATTGCAGTAAATACACAGAAAAGAGAAGAATGGTGAAAAGTACACTAGAGAACACCAAAAGAAAACATGAAGAGGAAGGTACATAAAATTGGTGAGTTAACAGGAAAATTTGGAGCAGTTGCTCCAAGTGCTGTCCACAGGGAACAGCCATTTACTTCATGCTGGCTCTCCTTGTTTCCAGCTGCTAAGACCACTTTGAAAGAAGCTAAAAATACATTAAATACTTTCCAAATATTGTTTTCCCATGTAAGCAATTGGTATAAGTTGCCACAGAGATGTTGTCCCCTTGCCAGTGAGAAGGAAAAGAGTGTACAAGAAGCTGTATTCTATGAAATCTTTTGTCTTATGCACAATGCAGCCGAAAATTTTGGGAAGTTTGAAAAGGCATTATTTTAGCTACAAGTATTTCCAACAGTTCCCCTCTTTCAGCAAGGCAATATAGGAAAATGACACTTAAATATGAGGATCTTATCACCTGTGAGAAAAGCTATACTCTGCATTACTTAGGAGCATAATATGTGTGCCATTTCTAGCAATCAGGCTTTGATATTTCAATGAGAGGAAAAAAAAAGACAAGAGTGGCAAATGTCTATAATTTAAGTATACCATCTACTGACAAACTGAAATTTCACAATGTTGCAGATTTAAAATATAAATGTACCTGCTTTGCATTCAGGACTGTCCTTGAGAGCAAATTCAGCTCAATAGAAAAGTAAAATGGGGGGAGGGATGGGACAACACATACAGAAAACCATCCACTTCTTTCTGTTAAATGTGAAGTATAACAGGCTTTTTTATGACATGCCTTCCTCCAAAAATAGCAATGATTACACTGCTCAACTCCCACATCCCCCCTCCTCAGCATGGCTTTTTTACATGTAGAACATTATACATTCTCAGTCCTGAGCAAGGAACCAGTTTGTGGAGCCAAGAAGACTCTCTCCATTGCCCAGTGTCCAAACTACAGAAAAGGAAGTAGGAAGGCAGGCAACTCTAGTTTCTTATAGTATTAAATCTCCTTTTAAAGCCAAAATGACAGATTTTTTTAGGCGCTCTGAAACCCACAGCTTTCCACAGTTTTGGAAAGATGCTGCAAGTCCCAGCAGTGATAATCTGCCAATTCCAAGGCATATTTGTGAGCAAGACTTTTTTCTTCTTCCAAACAAACATGAAGATTATACAGTCTAGTCTCTTCACAGGGAATGAGGATGAGGCAGGGGAAATGTTAAGATCACAGCTGCTGCAGCAGTGGAAGCTGCAGCTGCCTTGGAGCTCGTAGCGACTGTGTAGCTCACCATGGGATTGAGGGATGCTACTGTGCTACAGATACTGTTCCATTTGGGGCTTTTTTCAGCAATTGGAGAAACTTGAAGCTTTGACCTGCTGTAGTTAATGAAAAGTCTTGCAATACTCCAATTCAGCTCAAAAGCCTTCCTATCAGAACGATCTAAGTCGCTACTTAAGATAGCTGTATTCTTGAATACTACTTTCTTCACAGCTTCTATGACATTTAGTTTTCAGATGTATCATATTCCTATTGCCCAGTCATGATTTATTTTATATATGAAAGAGTACATACAGTGGAGGCAAGATGCAATCAGAACCATTTGAAGTAGCTTACATCTGAAATGAAGCTATCTTTATGAAATATGGTCAAGCTTTTTATTAGAAAAAGCTAACCCGTGTTTTAACAATGACCTAACTTTCACTAAAACCAAGAAAGGATGTATTGATACTTTAGGGTAAGATGTAATGTAATGGCTCAGCTTTCCTCACTATTCTAAAGAATCATCCTTGGTTGATGTATTTATTTTGTAACATTTAACTATAACAGAAAACAGATGAAGTTAAAATGAAAACACTGTTTAGACTATGTCAACAAAGCATAAAACTAAATGAAGTGATTCTGTATTGACTATAGAAACATATTTGCTAATATTAAAGTTACTAATGGTTATCTCTCAATCTATCACAACATGATGTGATTTTGCATCTTAAGTACTGTGTAAAAGCAGCAGACACATGAAGTTAGATGTAATTTTGTGATTTTGCAAAACAGCATCGTGGAGTGCACTTTATTGCTATTTTATCATTAGTGTAAATAATTCAACAAACCCAGGAAACCTCCAGCTCAACTTGGTTTTTTTGTAAATTGCAAGTCACCAAAAGACCTTCCACTGAGATAGCCAATGCTTTACACTTTACACTTGCTACCAAAAAAAAAAAAAAATCAAATTAATAGTATCTTGTATACTGAAATAATTGCTTTTTTTATTAAAAAAGTCTTCAGAAAACTGGAAAAAAATGACACTGCTGTAAAAATCTGCAAGCCTTTTACTCTCAGTTCAAAGACTTTAGCATTCTTCTACAACAGACTGAAGTTTCATATTCATCTCAGCAAATCAATTCACTAATAGGCATCAGTCATCAACACCGAAGTAAAATCTGCCACATGAAACAGCTTTGATGTGATTGAAGACTCACACACAGTCCTAAGCATGACAGAACAGCTTAGCTATTAAAATGTTTTATCCAGCAAAAAACTGTTCGTCCTAATTGACTGAAATACTCTTTGAATGCTATTATTGCAAGGCTACTTGACTAAGCAGCACTTTGGTACATAGCCACTTGACTTATATCTTGAAAACCAGCAGAACCACATCAAATCTTGTTAGAGTATTTTCTTACACATACTTTTGTCAAGGGACCAGAACAATAAAGATGACTGTCATTTTTACTACCAGTTGCTTAGTTAATTCGATACTGAAACATACTGAGATTCATTATAAAAGTTGCATGCAATCAGCTATTTCTATCAGTCTTTCTTCTTAGTGCATTAACAGAATGAAACCTACTAACCACATCAGTTGAAATGGGTTGGCAGGACTGGGTGGAAGCTATTCTTCTGCACTGAGCCCAGCACCTCACCACGAGAGGTGCAGTAGCAGGGACTCCTTTAAACAGCAATGTGCAGCCCTGGCCCAGCTCCAACACTGACCATATGTCACAGGCTGACAGATAAGAAGCCCGAGACAGCCATCTGAAAACAACTGTATACAGAACCAGCCACCAGACAGTGAGGGTTTCAAGGTCTATCTCATCATTCACTTCAAAGCCAATTTTAAACATACCAGAAGTAAATATATGTGACAAAAAACCACAACCCACCCCTCTCCCAGCCCCAACCAAAACAAAGCAAACCAAACCACAACAAAATAAAAAACCCAAACAAAACAAGCACACAGCCATTATCAGAAAGTCTATGACGCTATACTCTTAATTCAGGAAGTGTCCATCAAATATCGCAATTGATTGCCACAAACACAGTCAGAAAATTACTCACAGTTTGTGCCAACAAGATTTTCCTTTCTCCATTATATTCACAATGTGTTAACAACTTGTAAGAGAAAGGAATTAAATATACCAAGCAACTGCTACCAAGATTACATTTTACAGAACCAAACAAAGTATTACAGATTTGATATCTGAAATGAAGGGTGATTCGGTATTTGTCCTGTATCTATTAATGCATCACAGAGTTCACCCACTTATGCCACTACTTTGGTTACCAGAAAGTATGCCATATCAATTCCTTGTATGTAGGCAACATATTATCTATCAGCTCTTATTCCAAAATTACTTAATAATCAGCACAAAGGAATAACTAAAATTTACTTGAGTCCCCTATGCAATTTCCACAGCTCCATACATTTCATTTCCATATTCCAAATTAATAAAATCCAGGTGAACTTACCTACAGTTTGGAGGAGGGTCTAATGTAATTTCTGCAAGTTCTTTCTGAATTCTTAAAAGAAAAAAAAATATTATCAGGACTTTTATTTCAATCTGTTTATTTCAACTTTATGAACATTTCTACATCAATCAACAGTAACAAATATATTTCTTAGAATTTCTGATTGAAAGCAGAATCTATAATGTTTCATGAAATTGTGCAAGAACATGTAGAAATAAAAGCCAAATATTTTCTGAAAAATAAGCCTCCAATATGGAACAAATGCCATGAGCAGCCACCTAGAAAATCACACTTTTTCCATAGGTCAGGATTCTCAGCTCCTTTGCTCACTTACACAATTACTAAATATTTCATATACCCTCCTTCTATTTCCCCTCCTACTATATGTCTTATAGTTCTTGCCCTCCAGAATACTTAGCTTCTTAAGGTATATTGTACTGGCAGGGCAAAACCCCCAACTCAAAGGAAGATTGCCCAGAATAAGCCCACTCATGACTTGACAACCTCCTACATACTGGAGGGCTGATTCTGGGTTCCCCAAAGGGAAGTGCTCCAGCTCCCTGCTCAGCCTGGGGACCTGCTGCTGGACTTGCTCTGACATCTGCCTTCTTTTTACTGAGGGGACAAAATTGGGTAAATGCTATCCCAGATGCAGTCTAATGAGAGCTGAGTAAAGGCAGATAAATCTCTTTCATCCGCTATGGACTGTGCTTCTGTTAATACCTCCCAGGAGGCAGCCCAGCCTTTGTCGCTGTCTCACACTGAGCCTGCTGTCTGCCAAGGCCCCCACACCCTTCTGAGCTGAGATGATCCCCAGTATGTATCTGAGCAAGGGGCAAGTCCTCCCCACGTACATGGAGTTCATTTGTCCGTGTTGAATTTCATGAGTTCCCTGTCAACCCTCTCCTGCAGCCTGGCCAGATCCCTCTGAGCCACAGCCTTGCCCCTGTGTGTACAAACTGCTTGTCATCTGAAAATTTCTCAGTGCGCTCTGCCACATCCTCCAGGTCACCAATAAAGACATTGCAGGCACTCTGCCAGAGCTCCTCCTCCAGGGAGACCAACTTGGTTGTTAAGGATTTCTGGATATTCCCAGGCTGACACTTCCCAGCCAAGTCCTTGAATACCTGATCTCTGCCACAGCTGGCAGTGGGGGTTCTTTTTCCTCACACCAGCATCTGCATGAGAGCCAGTATCTTGACCTCTGAATGAATTTAAGTATGCAGAATAGGATACAGAGTTCCCAAAGGAACTTGTAGGAGTTTACAGCTCCCAAAGACTTGCCAGATTATGATGCCATAAGGACTGTGAATGCCACCCTCCCCATAAACTATGCCCAAGGCTTTTTTATAGGTTACTTTAGCACAAAAACATGAACATTCAGCAGGAGGAAGGGAAAGAAAAAACAAATCAATACATCCTCAGTATTTTCTTCTTGCCTTCTGCTTCACAGGATTTCATGCACAGAACAGATTGCTATTCCTATTATCCCCTACACTAAGAAAGAAATAATAACACAATAATACCACTCAAATTCCTGAGATTGGTGCTCAAGTCACAAGCCAAAGTTCAGGCCTGACCTACACATATCATGTTAAAAATAACTGCTACCCATTTTGCATATAAATACAGGCAAAGAAAATTACTTATCTAAATAAGCATTCAGATATATTGACATATATAATGTAAAAACGAGTAGTTTAATTCTTTATATAATGTTACAGTCCAAACACAATCTTGCACTTTAAGGAGTCTCACAGCCACTATCAAAATTCCCCTTATGCCACTATGAATTGATTTTATGGCTACAATGAATAAATGAACCAACAGCAGTAGAAGAACTGGCCTGAACCAGAAACCCCAGCCTCCATCATTCACATTCTGAAATACTTAGGAAATACGTGGGCAAGATTTGTAGGCAGAGGTAATAATCATTCATTAAGACCTGATGAGATCATCAAAAAGATAAAAATAATCTTCCAGATGCTTAGATTTTCTTCTAACTTCTATGCATATAAATACAGGCAAAACAAATGGCTTATCAGAATAAGTATTCAGGTATATTGGCATGTGTAATATAAAATGTGCCTGCATATACCAACTGCTTGCACCCAACTTGGTGCCATCTGAAAACTTCAGAGTGCACTCTGCCATATCCTCCAGCTCACTCATAAAGACATTACAGGCATCCTGCCAGAGTTTTAACTCCAGAGAGAGCAACTTTTTTGTTAGGGATTTCTGGTGATTCCCAGGCTGATGCTTCCAAGTCCTTGAATACCTGATCTCTGCCACAGCTGGGTGTATATACCCCACATACAGAGTTGCTTTATACCTTACAAACACACCAAGTTATTTCTGTAGAGGAGGAGCAATTTGATCTTTACTTGCTTTTTCTGCTCACTGAGATGTTTGTACCTCCAGCATACAGATTTCTTTCAATAAATATAATAACTTTCTTATAAAAACAGAAGCACAGTCTGCTTAATCAAGCACAACATCATTGTAGTAACACTGAAAGTCATCACATTTTTAATTAGTCAAGTTCAAGCACAACAAAAATGTTGTTTTAAAACAGCCTGATTAAAGAATCCTAACAAATCACAACTTTTAGAAGTCAGATCTTATAACTGTGGGAATGCTCAAATATTTCTTCTGTATATTACAAATTTCTGCCATGATTTTGAAATTTATTCTATTAGAAATTCAAACTACAGAAAACCTAGGTTGCATGGAAACTTCAATTTTGTGTTTTATGAGTTACTTTGCTTTTGCAGCCTTTTTTGAAGTTACAGAATGATGGCATTGCACTTTATTACAGAGTCAGAGATCATTCCTTCGTTTTACATATAGTAGTAAAAACAGTTAATATTTCACAGCATTAGAGTGAGTATGAGGCACATCAAGAAATGACTGACAACTTCAACAACTTTAGTCCTAGATCAAAAACTTTACATTCTTCCTCCTAAATCCTAACTTACGTTCCTTACATTCTGAAAACAAAACGGTCTCTCATTTTCTCCATCTGTTCTAGTTCAACCCAAAACTTCTAATGCCAAGAGCACTAAAATGGCCCTTTATCAAGCTATTCTGAGATTGAGCACAAACCACCTTTCTGCTTCAAGACATAAAAATTGATCAGATGGCACCATCTATTCATGTTCAAAATACATCATTGCTCTTGCAGACATCTAAGACAAAGAGATGTTTAATTCATGATTATTTTTACACAAACAAGATAAACATATTAACACAGTCCTGTCCATCAATTTCTCCTCAGCAAGCTGTCCATGTTTCCTCTCCTAGTCTGTGGTGTCCCAAACTAAAATGAATTTATACACCTTACATTTCTTTTGTTGCAACCTTAATTTACCTTGCATTCATGCTGAGAGCTCATTCATAAACAGTTTCTGTAGAACAGCTGACACGTAGCTTGTTCACATGTCACAGCATTCAAAGTTACAATTAAATCATCGGACAGCATCCCAGAGAGCCTTGCACTGATAGAGACCTCCAGTGTGCAAGCAGCCCTTTGTCTGCACGTGCTCTGGCATTCGTCTCATATCCCCACTGAGCTGCCCTCGGAATATGCCATAGGAGAGGACGTGCCTCATTTCCTTCGCTGACCACAGAGGATCCACCGCAAGAATACGCAGCCTCTAGCAACACAACATTTTTTTTCAGGGTCCTTTCTGGCATCTGTTTCTTTGGATTTTCTGCATCAACAACAGTTATGTTTAGCAATGTCAAACAGGGAAAACCCTCTAAATTAAAATTATTATATATATCAGTTTATATTTAAATTGATGACATTATGGTTTACTACATACTGGACAATGGGGATGATGGCAGGGGGTGAGGCCCTTGCTAGTAATCAAAGCCCTGGGCTGCACACGTAAGACATTTAATTTGCAATGTCAGATCTGACACTTTGTTGGGTCTTAGAGAAGTCATTTGACTCTTTCCTCTCATATATATATGTCTATATACACACACATATAAAAAAAATCCCAACATTTTACTAATAGAAAAGAACAAACACAGTTGCCTTCCAGTAATGGTGCAAAGGTTAATCTACTCGTAAATTCAGCAGCATGAAAGTACATTGTGGATTTCAAACATTATTAATTCTCACAGACACATTTTTACTACTGCATCAAGCCAAAAGGGTGTTGTTTCCTTCATGAAACAGCTCTCTAAAGCTAACAGAGACATGAACATGTTAGAGAATTTCCCAAGATTATTAATAGGAAAAGAAATAAAACCCAAGACTACATGACAATAAACTATTCTTACCACATCCAATTTTCCAAACTACATGTCTCTCTACCCATAAAAGCCAGATGAATCAATACCCTATACCAAAGAATATATTACTTAGAAAATATTTTAAAATGCAGTCACTAGTATGTATTTCAATACTAAATAAATTGTGACTGAGCAGGAAATTGATCAGTTGATGGTTAGGTTCCTACTGGAAGAAAAGAAATATTCTTGCCTACTTACTAAAAGATGGATAAATGACAAGGATATTTCTTGTAAGAAAAAGCACTCCATATTTTGCCGTCATATTCAACGTATTAAATATAATTTCCAGATTCTGTGATAAATCTCTCAGGAAAAAAAGGGAGGGGGAGGGAAAAATGCTCAGTTTTGTTGAATTTCGAACCTATGCAATCTATCACTCCTTAAGGCTGCAACTTCTTTGACTAATGAAAAGACTACAACTAAAGTACAGTTCACAATTCACTGTAGGCACAGATATTTATTTAAAAATGTTAGGATTGGACATAAAGGTTTACGGATTTTCAACCAGCAACTTCAGGAGCCAAGCAAAACAATACATTTATTTGTTGAGCTACTATGTCAGCCAAGAATGGTTACACTTCTCTCAATCCAAAGGTCATGCTAAGATTTGCTACTTAAGAGGTAACAAGATGCCTGCTGTTTTCAAGGACAGCAATTCAATTCCATGTCTGAACTGTAATTGTGATATGCAGCGAGTTTCTCAATCTTGACATGTTGGGTAAGAAAGGTTGCTATTTAAGGTGGTGCCCTCTGGGTGAGGAAAATTGAAGGACCGGTACACTGCACGACATATGCTGTAAGCTATTACACCTGTACAGCAGCCAGTCCTGAAGTATTAACAGAGCAGGACAGCATGTGATGGCATTCTGCCTTCTTGATGCCATCCACAGCAATGCTAACAGAAGAACCTCCCGTATCTAGATACCAAAAATCTTACTCAAATAGAAATTTAAGTGGTTTCACAGCCTCTGTAATCAGATCGCTTTGGAAAGCGGTTAAGCTGCATGAACACTATATTCATGCATAAGACATGGGAGCAGTTTACTATTAAACAAGCAAAATGCATCACAGTGCTAAATCTTGATTTATATAAAAACTCATGCTATTGAAAATTCTTTAAATCTGACTACATAAACATACAAATGAAAAGTAAAACATAAGTTTTCCAAACAGAGATGTACAAATCTTCCTTCATATACTGTAGGTATCATAACACAATAAAAAAAAAAAAAGGCTACAATTTTATATGCAGGAAAAAGCTTTCCAAGTGAGAAAATCTGATGTCCAAACTCAGGTACGAATCATGTCTACAGTCTGTGACTTTAGCTCCAGTAAACTCGCTGGTGTTTGATGCTTTTAACAGAAGTAAGCAAATCTTGACCAAAGTCACAACTGTGCTACATTCTGTTGTGGGAGCATTTTACTGATTTTAGCAGAGCTGACTCCTTTCATTATAAAAAAGGTACAAGAGTAAAGCCTTATTAATCCTGCACTATTTATCATTCCTAATGAACTAAAATAACAATATTACTGTGAAGATATTTTATACAGACTGTTTCTGTAAAAACGTTTCACATATTGAGGACTTGAAGACATTTTTCCTTACTTTATGCTGCTCCTCTCCTTTTTAACCTCTACTTTAATTTCTGATTTAGCTTTCTTAAGACACTACAGATTTTAATTAAAAAGCACAGAAACAAAACCTGTAATACGAAAACCTGGCCAGATTAGAGAAGGTGCAATCCCAATTCTAACACAATGAAAAACTACTGAATATTAAAGAACAAAAAAAGGAAAAAAATTACAATGACACTAATAGAAACCCCCATTACTACAAATTTCTATATTTCTCTAAGCCTTCCAGAAAGTGCTGCAGCAAACAGCACTCCTAAAATATATTTCTCTTCAAAAATACTGTACATATATCTACAGAACTGTTGTAAGTCATCTTAGCTTTTAAAATGTATAATCAAATGTATATTTCTAAAATGTGTAATCAATATTACTATACATGTGAAACTAACTTTAGAGTCTAACTGGCAAATGTACTGATGTCAGCAACTGATGGCATAATTAGTTTCAGCAGAACCATAAGCAGATATGATTAAACTTTAAAAGGTTTAAGTAATTTTATCGCTGTAAAATGCTTGTTGATAAAAGCTCTAAGCTTTGAAGATACAAAGCTAAGATTAATAGACCAATTTCTGACATATCATTATTAATTTTTTAATAGGATAGTGTCCACAGGCCCTTGTCAGAATTGTAGCATTATTACACTAGGCATTGTACAAAGTTCAGAATACACAGACTGCTTTCTAAAGATGCTTGAAACTGTTTTTATGACCTTAAAAGTCATGACTAATCCAATATTCCTAATATTTAAAAAATAATAATAGCAGGAAGCAGACGAAAGAGAAGACCAGAAACCATAACAGTTGTGAGGATTAACTACATGAACAACATCACAGTTTGCAGTGAAAGCTGGGTGGGGTTTTTTTCCCTTCTTGTCATAAAAGGAAACATAGGCAAGTTTTGCTGGCCATTCTGTAAGTGATATATGACCAGGTAATCTCCTAATAGTGTCTTAGTAGGAATGGGTGTCCAGAAAGCATTTGTCCAGGGAATTAAAAATTAAGAAAAACTAGCGGTGAGAAAGGTGTCTATAGCAGAAGAAAAGCATGACAGTACCTCACTGGAAAGACAAAAGATACTTTACTTCAGAAAAGGATTTTACTGGAAAGGGACAGATTAAGGCAAAACAGACTTGAATCCTGACGAGATGTACGCATACATTTATATACTATTATTTACAGACTCTGACTACATGCATATGTTATAAATTACGGCAGCAGGGGCTTGATGCTTCTCCTTTACTACAGCACCACAGTGGTACAACTCCAGTGTTTTCTCTTGCAGTTTACACAGCCTTGGACTAACAAAGAAACAAGATCTGGGAATTCTGCATAAGGACAGTCTGCAGAATTGGTCTCTTGTCAGATTATTTTATGAGTGCTTTTTAACTTCAATCACTATAATCCCACTTGCCCAGACTAACAACCCTATGTGTACTAGGGAAGCAACACTAAACTGTAAATTCCTTCTGTCTGGTCTGAGCAAGACAATCGTTATCTGTAGATGGACGTGATAGCATAGAATAATTTAAATTGCTATTCTACAGACAAACCTTTTATCTCAATCAGAAAAGGGAGGGAAAATAAATGGGTATTAAAACAGATCACAGTTTAAAGTAATGAAACCAATATAGATTTGTTGTTCACTCAAGTATTTTTGACCTGACCATCTGGGAAAAGAAAAAGCAGTACTTCATGGCAATAGGTATTACAGTAGTCCTAACATGCTGAGTTACTGAACTGCCTGAGATGTTTATGGCTAATTAACTGTAAGTTACACTGACAAGTTTCAACATCAGTCATACATACATATACAGAGATATATTTTATAAGGCTACAAAACTGTCTGAGTTTTATTAGCAATAAAAGAATGTCAGCTTTTATCATGCAACTATTAAAACCATGTGAAAGAGGCAAACTGACAAAGAAAGGAAAAACTATACAGGTCTCATTATTGTGACCAGTCTCAAAAGGCTATTACACTGATACAGTTATAATAAAACAATCAGAAAATTAATATACTGAGTCAATACATGGATCTGATGGTCAACTGAAAGAAGAGAAAGGAAAATAAACAACCAGGGAGAACACTGTACCTTTTAGCACTAGTTGACAATTTAGCAGCTGTTTTGCTTGATATTTTCCCCTCTTTTTTCTTGGGTTGAACTTGCTCCCTTTCTTGTTCCTGCTGAGCACCTTCACGCTGATCTCCATCAGAGCTGCCTCCACTAGTGCTTGGACTATCATCCACTCTCTGCCCCTCTGTAGACATGGCAGATGCTGCACTGAACAAAGACAAACAACAAAAGTTAGCTTTTTGAGAAGAAACCTCCTAATTGTATTTCTTACATTCTTAAGGAAAGAACACAGGGGATATATGTCTTTGTCTCAAAAAAATAATGCTTGTGCCACAGTAGTTCAGTAACCCTTGTAACTGAAGAGTTTGCTACAAGCATCTTAACAATAATTCAAGAGCTGGCAGTTTTCAATCCATACCACTGCCACCCCTCAAAACACCCCAAACAACCCACAAACAAAAAATATAAAATAAACACACAAACCAATCCCCCTGCCAAACTCCTCATACATACATATATATATGAAACCAGAAGTTATTCAAGTTAAGTGGGAAACATAATCCTGCAATCATAAAACCATTCACTGTGAATTGTGTTTTTAAACACTCAGCAGTACCATGAGTTAGCTGTCCCATCAACTATACCACCAGTTCAAATCTACCACAGTTAGTTAAAAACTGAGAGTTATTACTATCTTAGGACTCTCTGTTATCCCATATGAAACAAATCTGTGGGCTCATTCCAAGTCTACAGTGCGGGTTTCCACATTACAAAATCCACATCTTGGCATGCTTGATGGAAACACAGAACTAAAAAGCTCTAACACAGGACTGTTTGTATTTACTAAAACAGTGAGCACGTTGGTAGAAGGATATAAGAAAGTTTTTTCCTGACATTTCATTCAGGCAACACGAGGCAACAAACTTGCCAGAGAACATGAGCAGCAAGAAATCTCAGCATAGTCAAATCTCATTTGACTTCTCAAATTCAGAAGTCAAGTTAATGCTTTATTCACACACTTCTGATACTAGTTAGCTATTTTAATTTCTTCCTTCATTTTAAATAGTATAACAATATGCCGAAAGATGAGGAGTTACAAGCCCACTGTTACAGCTGTCATGACTTCTCAAACTCTCAAACTGCTCTAATGAAGGGCAGATGTCCACGAAAAACTCTTACTGAATTAGCATATGTGGTGGCACTGACTGATAAAAAAAAACAAAAAAACAAACCAAACCAAACACCCAAACTGAAACATGGGTCTTTCCTTTAACTCCAAATCTGTACCTTATATACCTATGATACATATCCTTCTCTAGAGATTTTTAATACAAAACACACAGGCCCAAATGTTACTTGCTTACACCCACGAAATCCCCATATATCTGCGTAGTTTTCTGATCAAATCTGTCTGAGTGAAGAATTTGCTCTTTCATACACGAAGAGTTTCAAATTGCTGTGAACTTCGACTTGCTTTTCCTCTTACCTATGTCTAGACATCATCACAATTAAGAACAAAACCATTCACCTTGACTATTATATGTTTTAAGACTTGCTCAAGGGAGAATAATGAGATTTCAGGCTCAGATTCAACCATGCTTGTTCTGTGGATTAAACAAAGTTCATCTCCCTGTACATATTTATGGAAAGAGACAGCAAAGGAAAAGTAAATTAATATCAATGCCAACGAGGTTATGTTGAAAAGGATGCTTTTTAAAGAAGTGTAAGTGTTCTTGATACAGAACAGAAATAAATTCACTCCTATACTGAAAAACCCTTACCAAGATCTAATTGTGTCAAATAATACACACTATGGAGTAAAAGAAATAATGTCTTCAGTCATTATTGACACATCCAACTAACTTCAGGAGGAATTAAGTTTTTTTCATCTGTTTTGTGAAGCTACACTGAAAAAGAATTCTAGAAATATGGCACTCCTTCAAAATGTTTAGACATTAAAAGAAACAGCAGGCAATACCAAGTGACACATAGGTGACTAAAGTTTCCCTTAATCAGCTTAAGCTGTATTTTTATTTTATAATAGAAAATAATATTTTCATATCTAAATATATATATAATGCACAACACCTAGCCTGCTCATTAAGGTAACTGAAATAATGGAGAGTTGCTGCCTTAAAATTAAAATACAAAAATTGTCCATTCCTAGAGAACAATTTCTCCTATAGTATAGCTACAACAATATATTCAACATAGTTTGTAAATTTACACGGGCTGACTTTCAGATATTTAAATCCTTGTTGTCAGATTTCAAGGTAAAAGCAGCAGAACACTTACAGGTAATAAACGACAAAAGTATCACATTCTGACAAGTCAAAATATGCAACTATAATGCAATTTCAATAGTAAGTACCCATATTCCTTCCTTCTACATAAAGTTAAAGTACAACCTCATCTCTTTTTATAACACTTATGTTGGCCTTTATTTGCCCTAGATTTTACTTCTGACCTTTGCTTAATACATCAAATTTTAAAAAGAAAATTTCTCTCTTCACAGTGTACATAGGCTTTAACACTGCAGGCCAGAAAGTTAAAAGCATATTTAATAATGCTTATATGCATAGGACATCTGCTATGAATAATCTTGGCTATAAATACTACTATTATCCAAAAAACAACTGTATTCACTTCATAAGTTCAGGTTACTATCTAGCAGACAAACACTGTAACAGTAGCCCAGAGCATATAATTACTGTAACATGTAATGCCAACATTTACAAGAGGAAAATGCTTAAATCTGTCATTGGATGTCTGGCTAGTTTGGGGGGTGGGGGGGGGGGTAGGGGCGGGTTTTTTTTTTTCCTTTCTCCTTCTGTCCCTGTTCCCCTTCTGACATCCAGGCAATTCTTTCTATTCCCTCTCCTCATAATATCTGCCTTTTTAAGAAGTTTTTTTCAAGGGATGCTCAATATTGCGGTAGAAGCGTGTTTTAAGGGGCCTGAAACTAGACACATCAAATTGGGTCAAACTTAAAAGACACACAAACATATAAACAAGTAAGAGAATGGAGGGGGGAATCAGTGGAGAGGATGACACTGTGAAGAGAACATTTCACTGCCACTAACACAGACAGAAATACAAGATACTCCTTGACTCAGAGGAGCCGTGTGTTTGCAAGTGTCACACAGAGGGGAGACACGATGTCCAGGCTCCCGGCTGCCGGGCTGGTGCACATTCACACGAGGGTTGCTAACCTCCCGGCTGTTGTGCAGAGAAAAATGAGCGCAGGGGACAGAGGAAGGAACGAAGGGGGACTTAAAAGTCTCTCCCTTAACGCGAGATGAATCAGCACAGAGACAGATTACAAGTGTAACTACAACTATCAATTCGAAGTGAAGAGTGTCCCAAATATTTTGCTTTTGTCAAATATATCCACTGGCACCTTCCCTTTCCTCTTCAAACTAAAAACAAAACCAAAACAACATAACAAAAACAAACAAATCAACAACAAAAACAAACAAGCCAACAACAAAACCGACAAAAACACCCCCAAACCATCAGTCATTATCACACATCACACATCACCAAAAAAAAAAAAAAAAAAAAAAAAAAAAAAATCCACCAGATCATGGCAATGTGCAGATGGGTCCCAAGGGCGGCAGAGCTAGTGATGATGTCTTTCTAAAGCGCTCGTAATTTCCTATAAGCCAAGATAAATGAAGTATTTCTGCAGGATCCACCACGAGCAGCAATGGCAGCAGCCGCCTTACTTCATCTTCATTAGAAACCATAAAGGGCAGAAAGACCACAACATCGCGGGACGGGCGGCAGAAAGAGCCCGGTCTGTGGCAGGGGAGGGTCCACGAGAGGGGCACCCGGAAGGATGGGACGGGACAGGACGGCAGCCCCGGGCTCCCACGGCCGCGCGTGGGCACCCGCGCCACTCTCCCGTCGGGAAGCCCCCGCCGTGCGGGAGCGGGTGGGGACCACGAGCATCCCCCGAACCACGCACCCCCCGCACTCCCACGGCCGGGCGGGCGGCGGCCGGGC
Organism: Catharus ustulatus; assembly: GCF_009819885.2. NCBI lineage: Eukaryota > Metazoa > Chordata > Aves > Passeriformes > Turdidae > Catharus > Catharus ustulatus. The sequence continues at coordinate 39,521,117 of NC_046221.1, read as the reverse complement.
CACGGTGAGAAGTAGGAGACAACCGAGGAGAGGAGGAGGAGACTGCGAGAGGAAGACGTCGGGGGCACATGCGGGAAGGGAGAGGGTTGGGCTGCGGGGCTCCGCGGGGCGCGGGGGTGGGGGGAAGCCTTTCCCGAGGGAGTCCAGCTCGAGGTGCCTAGCGCTGCGGCGGGGGGTGTGCGGATAGCGCATCCCAGGAGGCTGGATCGTGGTGGGGGACAGGGGGTACCTCTGCCCGAGCGACCATGGGGCGCAGAGAGTGCCGCGGAGACCATGCGGAGCGGGGCCAGAGGGCTGGTGGGGAGCGGGGGTGGTCGCTGCCCCCGCCCGCGGCAGGGCGAGCAGGACAAATGGACACGGAAGAGTTGCTGGAAGGGTGTGGGGGTGCTGAGGAGCAATGGAGGCTGGATGGAGCCTGGGGGAGCGGGGAGCGCCCGCAAAGATGCCGAGGTGGCCGGGGGCGGCGGGGGGGCGGCCGGGACGGTTGCTACGAAAGGGCACGGCTGAGGATGACAAGGGGGGGAAGGGGGTACCAGGCAGCGCCGGGGGGATGCGGAGAGGGGAGGGAAGATGCAGGATAAAGGTAGAGACCGAGGGTCGCAGATAAATGTGGAGGAGAAGGTGCTGCCGTGGGGGAGGGATGGCGAGAGCCGGGGGGGTAGGAGCCCGGCGGGGGGAGGGGAGGCAGACGGGGCAGAGGTAGGTGCACCCCAGCAGAGACGGGGGGAAAGCTGCTGCTACCTGCAGGCGAGCGCAGGTCTCTCTCTCGCTGGTGCCGGGCACAGGCTGCGGGACAATCCGTCGCGGTCGCCCCGACTCCGGCCGGGCGCGGGGCTGGAAAGGGGCTGCAGCCGCTCACTGAGTCATGAGCCCGCTCCCCCGCGCTCCTCGCTCTCCGCTTCCTCTCCCCTTTCCCGTCTCTCCCGAGCAGCAGCGACGGCCGCTGCTGCTGCCGCTTCTCCCGCCGCCGCTCCTGCCCCCGCTGCCCGGAGAGAAGTGAAGCCGCTGCCGCGCGCGCACCCCCGCCGCCGCCTCCGCGCGCGCACGCCCCCACCCGTCCGCCCGGCGCCGCGCGCGCGCGCGCCCGCCAGCCAATTATCCCGGGCGCTCGCGGGCGCCGGGGGAGGAGCGGGAGGGCGGGGGCGCGCGCGCGATTTCGGCAAGAGAGCGGGGGGGGGGAAGTGACGGGAGGGGGAGCGCGGGCGGGCGCGTGCCCGCGGGGGCTGGCGGAGGCCGCGCGCCGCCGGGCAGGGGGGAGGGGCAAGAGGCGGCGGCGGGAGCGCGCGTTAAAGGGAAGCACCAGGGGCTGGGCGGGGTCAGCGGGGCAGAGGAGGAAGGAGGAGGAGGCGGGAGGGGATGGTGCGAGCGGGACCTTCGGCCGGGGGTTCGGGGGGATGGAGGTGAGGGTACCCGGCCGTTCTCCCTGCCGCCGGCGCGGGCCCTCACGGCAAAGTCCGGGAGGTGGGAGGGGCGGGCCGGGACAGGGCAGGGGGCGGCGGAGGCCGGTATCAACTTTCTTGGCTCTTTTCGTCTTTTTCGGCTCCTTTGTTCCTCTCGCCAGTCGCCCCCTCCCCGGTCCTGCCGGCCCGGCCGCACCTCCGCAGCGCCTTTGTCTGCGCGGAGCCGCCGGAGGGGCCGCGGGCGCTGCCCCGGGCCGGGAGGGACGCGGTACCTGCGGAGGGGCGGTGCGAGGGCACGCGGTGCCCCCGCCGGCCCGCGGGGACGGCCCGGGCCCGTGGCACTCGGTGGCCACACTTTGTGTTGCCGAGGTAGTTTGGGCCACTGCGTGGCATCAGCACGGCCGGGCGGCACAAACCGGCCCCGGGTGACGTGCGGCATCCCGGCTGGAGATAGGCGCTGTCGCCTGACTGCGGCCAGGTAAATGAAGCTCACCTCCCACGCAGGCAGGCATTGCCTCTGTGGAAAGCATCGCAGTCAGGAATGGGAGAGGCCAGGGCAAAGCCGCGCTTAAGTGTTAGTTGTTTAGTGGGAATGTTAACCTGGAACGAAACAAACCTCCGGCAGAACTGGGTGTCAGGTAACCCCAGCTGCGCTGGGCGAGTGAGACACTTCTGTCCCTGTGCCGACCCTTCTGCTTTAATCTTTACATAATATGCTTAGCTATGTTATGTAAACTATCACCTCAAACCTTTCTTCCTCTCGCAGGGAAATATACCAGCCAAGGGTAAAGGGGTAATGCCAAGTCAAAATGTTTTCACTCTTTTAACAACTAAAGGGAATTAAAAAAATAAAATGTGTTCTCACCATTCCACGTGTAGGAGGAAAAGTTTCTCCCTACTTGAGCTGTGAAGTATTGTATTTTTTCTGACTTATGGTTGAGGCGTAGGTGGAGTCTCAGCCACCAAACATACAGAAGTCGAGAACTTGAAGCATTTACTGAGATATATAAGGATTAGAAACATTATTGATACCTGCTCTCGTATTATATCCAGATAACATAAGTGCTTTTTGCAGTTTCCCTGTATGTAAACTTAATCATTTTCTTTGTTGAGAAATTGTTTCTAAATTGCTTGGTTTATTTCCTCTTCCTATTTCTTTGCTAAATAATCCCAGTGATATTTTCACCTAAATTTAAAAATACCACAGTCAGCCAATTCTTTCTGTTCTGTGTGCGTTTACAAGATGTTTCTCCTGCTTATGATGGAGAAAAGTTCCTAATGTCAGCTAGGTGGGTTTCTATCTGCTGGCATAATTGACTTCTCAGAAGAACTAATAATGAAGTAATTAATAGAATATGATGTGTGAAAGCCCTTCAAAAAATGCAAACCTCCTGCAGGTAATGCTTCTCATTGTGCCGAAAGGTGCACTGCACACTCTTGACATCATGGTTCCCTTTTCTAACGTCACTTAAACCATGTCTTCTTCTTTTATTCATTTGAAAACAGACCTCCTGAAAACCATCCAGGAAGTGGTACAATTCAATTCTAAATAATTCTTCTAACCGTATTTCTGTAATGTTGCTCTCAGGGCTTAAAGGTACCTTAAAGGAGGCATACATTTGTATATGTTAACTCCTTGGCCCAGCTCAGGATGTCTCTTTGGTAGCAGTTCATGGTACTTCATTACAGATCTTTTCTGCTAGGATTTGCAGGAAGCACAGAGAGAGTTGCTGAGTGAATAGCTTAATTGAGACAGGGGCAGGATGGGGCCATGTAGTGTCCTAGAATCTGGGTCATAAATTCCCAGTGCCAAAATAATCAAGAGAGCGCTGAAGTGTTTCAGCACCGAGTGAGAGGTTTGAGTCATCACTAATCAGGCCCTGATTTTTTCTTCTGGTGTGTAACCTCTGGCCCAGAACCCTAAATGGTAGGACTTAAATTAAGGACAATTAAACTAGGTAGGTTTGTACTGCCCTATGTACAGAACATACACACTGAGGTGTGCCCTGTTACAAAAGCAGAGGTTTTGAATGAGCCCTACCTATGCAGTGTAAAGACAGTAGGGCAGGGTAGTCAGCTGCTCCCATTTTTATCCTTTTGACCTTTCAAAATAACGTGTTTGGCCCTCAGATGTTAAAGGTTGCATAATATTGTTCAAAATCCTTTGGAAGACTTTTCTAAATTTGGATTATATAGGTTGAATCCTGGCCCTTTTGAAATGAATGACAATACTTCAGTGTTGGATTTCACCCATGCTGGAGTGCTAAGGCACACAAGTTACACTTTTTTTCTCCCCTCTGTGCCTAGTTTTGTGTAGTTTCTAAAAGCTGGCATTATTTGCACCAGCAGACACATCCAAAGCAAGCAACCTCAGTTCTTTACTCTCACAGAGGCTTGGAGCTTCCTTGTGGAGACATGGCAGAGTTCATCTCACCTGGCACAGGCAGTCACGCTTTAAAACTGTTATAGTTAAGGACACTTCTGTTAAGGACTCTTGATTTAGAGTGTCTGTTATAAGGACAGATATGTCAGTCAAAATCTATGAAGTTGGAGAAACCTGAGTAAAGTTTCCATCTAGAAGTGTTTAATTTAAAGAAGTAATAGATCCATTTAGATTTTTCTTATTTTACTTTCTTTTTTAGCTGTACTGAGAGCTGTACTTAATTATGGTGAGTTTTATCCATTTCTTTTTAGTTAAAAACCAGGGAAATATTGTTCTATGTCAAAATAAGAAATAGGAAAAATGCAACTTTGATGTTTTTCCTGCATTTCTATTTATGCACTACTGTTCATTCCCATTTAAAAGGACATATAATTTTTATATCACTGTTAAAGTCATTCAATGAACACCACTGTCAAGTTAAAAGTGGTAAAAAGGATTTGGTTTTCTGTGGTAGAGAAAAGATGAGCAATCATTTCAACCATGGTATAGGTGAAGACATAACCATGATAGTGTATCTCTTTCAAAACTCTAATATTTTATATTAAAAAGTGAGGTGGTAATATTCATTTGTCCATGATGTACCTGATTGTTATTTCAATCTTTTCCAGCCAACTCCTAATGAGCCATTTTGTTTCATCCATCTGAACTAATATCAGCAGAAGTTTGGAGGAATGGGGACAAAGGTGCCTTTATTAATTCTTTACCTGATTCCACTTTCCAGCTTCACAGGGGCTGTCAGAGCCTGTGTTGTTCCCCCCATCTCTCCCCTGCTGGGAGCTGGGCCCCATGGGGCTGTTTGGATAGTGGACAGCAGGCAGCTCTCAGCAGCAGGCCCTCTCTTTCCAAGTCTGGTCTTCCATCCTGAGCTGTGGTAGGGGCAAAGAATGAGGAGTTTCCACAGTAGCTTCATACTGTTCCAGGATTCTTCTGCCATAACTGGTTTTCCTTATGCTGGCTGCTATGATGGCACAAAGCTATAAGGACCATCTAGAGGATCTCACCTGTTCTCTATTTTTCCCCCTTCTGTAGTTCTCTTTCTCCTATTTGTAGATAGTTTATTCTCACACTGCATCCAATTTTATTTTTTTTTATTCTGTAATCTGGCTTTGCTTTTGTTGCCACTTGGATGAATCCCACTCTGTATGTTGGCAAATGTAAACTGAAATTCACAGGTACTCTGATCTCTGAAGTGCCAGCTATGTTTGAACGTGCAGTATCTGAGTGATTCAGAGATCAGGATTCTTTTTGTTTCTCTCCTATCAGCAAGGAAGATATCAGCTGCAGAAATTTAATTAGAGTTTTCAGTTAATTGTGTATGTCCTCATCACTTAGAAAATGACATCCTATATCAAGGAAAACTTTGATTGAATCCTGAGCACTAGGTAAGCCTATTATTCAAACAATGCCTTGACAGAAATCTGTTTAAAGTATTTTCATGGCATTCTGAAGTAAAATGATTGTGTGAACACAGAGGCAAGTTACTGCTAGCCTGACTTCTTTATTTGCTCTACAATACTGCAAACCCCCAAATCATTAGCATTTATTCACTCTAATATTTTCAGGCCATTAAATACAAAAGGAGTTGTAAGTTGTGTGGCAAGCTTTTAAGTTCTCTTTCATTCTAGCCTAAAAAACTAAGAATTTGCAGCCCCTCCTCCCCTTTGCTCAGAAGCAGAACAGCTCCCACTATCATTCAGCTGGAACCAGAACAAACAACTGGGACAATAACCATGTGGCATCAGAAATCCTGGTGGCTCTCAGCTGCTTTGCTATCTAGGATTGTAAAGAATAAAGATAAAACGTATTAGGAGTGGGTAGGAGAGTGGTAATAACTTGCTTCCGTGTCCTTAATGAAAGCCTGTATTTTTGCTTAAGATAGGGAATAAATTAACTGCATAGTGTCTGGAACAGAGGTTTGTTTCTATGCGCTGGTTTAGAGCCTAACTGCAAGACAATTGCACAGGCTAATTCTCCAATAGTTTCTACACAGAAATTGTTGACAACTGAATCCTGGACTAAGCCGCTGCTTTAAAGATCTCATATTACATGTACTGAAGGGAAAAATCTTTATTTCCAGAGCTATTGTAAGGCAGTGACCTGTAACTGGAAGAATTCCCTGCCTTGCCTGTCTTAATTCATCACCATATGTGGGAGAGAATGTTGAAAAGTGAAGATAGGTTAGAAAAGAAAATTGGGGTGTTTTAGGTGTTATTTCCACACTCTGTTCAGCACCTCCGCATTCCTATTATTTTCTATTGGTTTCATAACATCGTAATTCACAGCATCAGAGCTTGGTTTTCTGATTACAGATGGGTAAAATTCTGAGTATCTCTTGTGGTTCTGTTGGGAAAGTTACATCTTTACACAGAAAAAGAACCCGTGGGCACTCGTGTTCCCTTTTAATGAAGTTAAGGTTCCAGAAGAATGTGGGCTAATGTTCTCTATGTTTAATGCATTATTAATGTATGCCTAGGGAGGAGGCTCTGCATCCACCACAGCAAACCAAACCCCATAAGCAGGCTTGTTCAGTCCCTTCAGTAGGAGTGACCAACTCTCTTTCAGGAACCCGGTGGACCACTATCAGTCTGAAGCAGGCTGTCTGCCTCCTACAAGGTGGAAAATACCCGCGTGTTCTCTTCTGGGGATTCCCACAATGAAGTGGAACTCCCCTGTAGTAATAAGTCAGACTGGTCATATTTTGCACTTGTTTCCTGAAAATCCAGGCCAAAGAGGATGATTTGGGCTGTAATTGGAAGGGATGAAGGGGAATGTCTGCAGTTTGATAAACCTAAATTATTCCTTCTGCTTTATGGAGTCTTATGCACAACTGGTGCCAGTAGAGCAGCTGCCAGTGGCTAAGTCCAAGGACAAACAAAGGAAGAAAAAAAATCAAACATCTTTTGTTCCATCCTTGGTGGTAACTATTGCAGGGAATAAATGGAATCACTTGCCTATAGGTCTAGGCAGAACCTGGCAAACCTCTCTGCTCTTCCCTAAGCTACGTCTATAGAACTTCAGGGAGCAGGAATTAAAACAGCAAGTGCTCATCTTCCTCAGCTGCACAAAATGAAGCAAGCAGTGGGTGCAGCAACTTTAGGGTAGGGGGACACTCTCTTAGTCATGCTAGAACTGTTCCCAAGGCTACAAAGTCATGGAGAGGCAGTGGGAAGGACACATGTGAGGCAGACATTTATTTTAGGAAGCTGGAAAGCACAACACAGGAACACATATCTACTTCCTAAGTAGGCAGACTTTTTTCCTGTATCCTTACCACACTTCAGAGCCCTGAGGTGCACAAAAGTGGACTCCTGGACATCTTCACCTTATCATAATGGGTATTTGAAGGAATTTTGCTTAACCTTATACCTTGTTTGAGAGCCTCCATAGCTGTGTTTATTCCTGTATTTTAATCCAAGTGAACCCTTATTTAGACCAGCTTTGCCTCTTACATAGCCATTTCTACCTCTGCAAAGTGCATGCTTCTTACATTTTACAGTTAATTTGGAAGAGTGGAAAGTAATTAGAGAATCCAGCACACAGTTCCTCTGTCTTTGTTTCCTGTGTCTTGCAAATTTTTGGAACTGGAACCCATGGCATAGCTGAGGACTAGGCCCACAAAGGCAATTTGTTATTTGTTGTAATTTCTAGCTATTGATGCTGTGAAAGCTAGTGAAGTACACAGCTCACAGGGAAGGCCACACATTTCAAGGGAGATAGATTAGCAGAGCTAGATATTTAGACAGTGGAGGACCACAAATATTTGGCTGAGTAGTTATCTACTTAACCTAGTCATCAGGAAGTGGCAGGGAGAGATGACAGTGGCACAGAGTCTTCCACAAATATGGTTACACACCTCTCATTGGGGCTTTTAGTTAGATTAGCTGAGTTGGTTGGAACATGGTGCCAGTATCACCAATGAGTTCATGATCTCCTGGTTCTAGCATAAAAACCTTACCTGTCCAATCTGCTGACAGAGGCATCACTGATAATGTGGGAAGTAGAAATTTAATTCTGTCTGCTGCCTGAAAAGACAAAACTCCTGCAGTTTGTAACTCTCAGAATTGTGTGCTAAACACTACAGCATTTTGGTGCTTGGCTTATTTGTTCTCCTTCATTGTGTCTCCTTTCTGTAAAATATACCTACATCTTTACTGGGTTGGAACTGAAAACGTGAGATGCCTAACAAACAGGCTAAAAGTCATTCTCTATCTTTTGATCTTTCACTCTTTTAATATTTAATGATGCCGTTCAAAATGGAACAGCATTAGCAAGAGAGATTAGGAAGTCCCCTGTCCCCTTCCCTCACCACTGCATGTTTTCAAGGTAGCAATATGAGATTAAGAGTCCCTCCAGGGGAACAGGTGGCTTGTGCCTGTGTCTCTGACATCCTCAGTCAAAGGTCTAACCTCTTCACATTTTGAAGAGGTGCTTCTGCCCGTGCTTTGGTGAAAGTGGGGATGTGTGCTCTGCTAGGACAACATCTGCGGGCAAGATTACAGGATCCAAATTGCCTGATGACATCAAGGCTGGATTTCTGCTCATGAGATCAAAGTTATGACTTACTTAAACTGAGAAAACACCACAATCCACCACTAACTGGGAAAATACATTAAAATAACAAATTGTGTGTACCAATTTATACATGCCCTGCAGCTGTGTGCTGATGCATTACTGAGGTTTTCAAGCATCCAGTTCAGACCAAGTGGGACAAACAGACCTGAAATCATGGATGAATGGTCAGTCTCAGTGAGGACATTTTTGTTTGAAATTCCTTCCAATGAAGTGCACAATGCTCTGCCTTGGACATTGGGAACCTCCCTCGGGATGAGGCTGACAGTCCTGGGGATGTAATGTGGACCCTGGGCAAGGTGGGGGAATCCCCAGAGGAGGTTGGACAAGGAGAATTGGGCTGGCAAGTGCCGTCAGGGCCCTGACACTGTCAGTAGAACCACATTCAACAGCCATGTATTTTTGCTAAAGCATTTTATTCTGATTATGGACACACAAGGAGTATGATTCTGAGTATAACACTTCTAAAATTCTTAAAATTAGCTTCCATGTAGTTATGTATACATAAATCCTGTTTTCTGGAGAAGAATTATTATCTTGAAAAAAAAATGCTGTTGGGAAGAAGCAGAAATCAGTCACTCCCAGGAATGCCCACTAATTCAGCTAGATTATTATTATATTCCACAATCAGCCAGCCAGGGTTTATTATTCCTTTGAGAGAATGGGAGATATAATTTGGTTTTGGAAGAGAGTCAGCAATAGCTTTTCCTTCCTGCACGCCGGCAGCTTGGATTGCACTATGTTACCGGACCAAAGTTCCCAGTGGCAGGGGATGCCAGCTAAATGGCTTGCTGTGCTACATCTCTCTTGAGGTGAAATGCCATGGAAGCTGTGAGCTGCACAGCTGCCTCGGCATCTGCTCACAGAGCCCACAGATCTGAAACAATGGGCCAGAAATTGAATGGTAATTTAAATATAATGGTCTGCCCATTAGTGGTAATTAAAAATACATTGGTAACAGCCCAGAAGGTAAGGGAGGCATGTGAATCAGACACAGGTTTCCTCTCACCTGGGTGGACCAGGATAGACTTAGAGACCAGTGTGCTTCTTTTTTCATGTGGACCTTCTGCAAACTCCTTGGAAATAAATGGAAACATTTTCATTGGCATTAATGGCCTTTGGATAAAATCCTAATTGCCACTATAAAACCGTTTTTAGTGTTGCTATACATTATTTGTTGTATATGTATTTTAATAAAACAGTCTTGAATGTACTGTAGGGAATGTGCTCCTTAAAATCTCTCTGTTTTGAAACTCTATCAAGGGCAAGCTCTCTAGCAGGAGACTTTAGCTTTACTCTATTTCTGAAGAAAAGCTTAAAGCTCTCTTGAATTTAATAGGGAAAATAAAGAACTGTGCAAAAGTTTGTGGGTTTCCTTAGGGAGAACCTCACATGAGCATTTTCATCATTCTGATTCATAACAGTTCTTTCCCTCAACTGTGGCTTTGGTCTGCAACTCAAAATGCAAACCAAAACTGACTTAGAAGTATCAAAGCTTGGGTCATGTGGTTTCATTTACTTCATGTAGTTTGATCACCAAAATATATCTATAGGCAAGTTTGCTCAAAACAGTGTCTGGATTAATTCAGAAGTTAATGAATGTCATGGTAAGGCTTCTTTCTAAAAATGAACTAAGTTTTAAACTTACAATGAAACCCTAAACTGGGGTAGTTTTATGTGGCATCAGATTTTGTTGTGTTGTGGAGTAAAAATGGTCTTTTCTGTTAAAATGTAGAATATAAAGTAAGAAGAGCTAAGCAAACTTGCGTAACTACACAAATGAGCAACTTTTCCTCAGTTTCTCTTAGAAAATGTACATAATAGTCACACAGATATTAAAAACTCAGCCCCCCTTCCCCCTGATATTTGTATAGATTTATGAATCCTTCAGGTTGAGATGCCAAATGTTAATAAAAACTCTTGGAAGCATCAGTGAATGCTACAAGAGCTTTAATTTTCCACAGCATAGCTGTAAAGGCGACTTGAATACCATTTTTCACTCCAGGAACAGAAAAAATATACGTCTGACATCTCAGGTTGCAGCTGCATTCTTGGTAGCAACAATAATGTACAGTTTTAACAAGGATATGGGAAGACAGAGATCCTAAGCAAATTACAGTAGGTTATTATCAGAGTTTCAGACTAAGCTGGAAATTTCTTTTAGGTTATTTGTTTTGTGGTCTCTCCACAGTGAACTTCCCACAAAGGTATTGGAGCATAGCTAATGGCAGGTGAAAGTGCAGTGGCTGAAGCAAAAAATCTCTGCTGTCTTCCATTGTAGCAGGGGAGACCAAATAGCTTGCGAATCAGCTTCTGAACCTTGCAGTTCAGCATAAACCAAAATCAATGTTGGTTTACCTTAATAGGCCAAGCTGTAGGCTGTGGTGGTTTAGAGCTGATTCATGAGCTGTTGAGCTCCCCACTGTTAGGAGCAACCTCAGGGAGAAGTCTGGTGACCTCTGTAAGGCTTCCTGGGAGAGGAGCAGCCAGCACTTCAACACCTTCTGTTTAATTTGTCACTACTTACTGCAAGCTGCAGATGTGTACCTATCATTGTTTTAGGTGGGATCAACATTGGGACCCAAGTTACTCACTACTTGTAGCAAAGATTAAAGGCTGTATGTTACAGCCGTGCTGTGCTACCCTGAGGGATCTCAGTTTAGATCCACATCTAGCCTTGTATCTTGGGGACATAGAATAAATCAACCAACTAGCTTTACTGCAAAGAAAAATATTACTGAAAATATTTACTTCAAATCAGTCAACAACATGTTTCATTTGCCAGGTGTTTCCCTTCTGCATGAATACCTGTCATCTTTGTCCATAGTGAACACCTAAGTTTTTCAGATGAAGCCTATTTCTGTTTTTTTTTATTATCAGTTTTTCGTATAAATACAGTAGGTTTTGAAACCTTTTTTTCTCCAAACCACACTTCTGTCACAGTTTATGTTCTAAAGCCACATACCCTTGCAGAGAATCATGGAACCAAAAGCACCCTGGGAGGGTGCCACCGCAAAACCTTCCTCTTCTTTTGCTTACAGTCTTTTTCAGATTTTGCATGTACACAAAGTACCAGGTAGCCTTCTGTCTGCTTCAGAGGATTCTTCGCATAGATACCCTACGTGAAAGTGAAAAACCACAGCCCCTCTCACTCCCCTGTGCTTTCTTGTGATGCTTCATACTTCATTGTCCAAAGACAGGGATTACTTTCATAGCTCGCCTTTGGCAGTCCCTGTGACTGTTATGACAACTCTGTATAATGCCTTCTTTCCACATGATGTTGCCCTAAAAGGTTCTGATCCAAGGGAAAATATGTCTTTCCATGAATAAACTGTTTTATCCCTCCTACCCCTTCAGGAAAATGATGATAATGTATTATAAATTTGACTTATCTGTCAGCTTATGGCCTTACTCATTAATTTATTTAGTAGCAAACAGGTTTTGGCATCTGGAATGAAGTCTGCTTTCATTAACTACATTGAGATAATGATGATGAAACTGAGTATTTTAAGCTTTAAAAATCCACAAAACCGAAGTAAGAAAAAAGCCCCTACAGCACGTGGAGAAGAGGTGAACTAGGGAGAAAAACTGTGGTGAACATCTCACATTTAATTCTGTTTGAGTAAGACTCCTATTGTCCTTTCTCTGCCTTTGTATTTGCTTTTTGCCTTTTTTGTCACTTACCTTCTACTTTTTCCCTGTTTTTCTTCAAATAAGCCTTTCATACCTGAACAGCTTGCTATTTTCTCTCTTCCTTCTCCCCTTTCATTTTTCAACAACTCTATTTTTCCCTGTTGTCTCTTTACACACATTCTTTTTCTTGACTTTGTCCCTGGATAATCTTCACCCCCCAATCCAATCTGTTGTGAATTTTTTTCCTTTCAGATGTGTGAACTTGTGCCTTAGTCGCTCACTTCACAAACTGTAACCCACAGACTGTTGGTTGATGACAAATTGGGAGGCTGTTAATCAGAGAGCTCTTCTCTTCTAGATATTGAGTATCTGAGCCACCTTCGAAGACAAAGCCTGTCAGATACCTATCTACCATTATTTCCTGCATAACTGTAGATGTTGTTATAACATCATGAGGGTACAGGTCTATGGAGTTGTAAGTAAAAGCAGCTATTTATGCTCCCTGCATGAAATCTGCAAAGATGCCATCTACACTAAAAGTCAGAATTGCTAAAAATCAGATGCAATCATTGAAACTGCAGCCCTCTCTATACTGGGACATATATTAATCTGGTAATGCCCCCCTAACCTCTTGCAACACAGCATTTATTCCTAGGTGATTTTCCTTTTTAGTTTGAACACCTTATGGTGGCCTTGTTTAGTAATTTTAGCATACCTTGAAAACTCTAGATGGAATTCAAATGCACAATAGTAGCAGTCTCATTAATGACTGATTTCAGAACTGGAAAATATTTCAAGATTAGCAGCAACTCCCAAAGATATTAGAAGTACTGTAAGGAGGAGATTTTTATTAAAATAAGAATAATACTGCCAGAAGAGAATCTTTTTTAACTAACTATAATATTATGGGGTTATATGGGTAATGGGCCAGACATAAACTATACATTAGATCTGAGCTGCATGGATTTGAAGGGCCAAAACTAAAGTAACTGCCTTAGCTTTTCAATAACTTCTGCCCAAGAAAAGAAGGGCCTCAGCCCCTAGGAGACTCTACTTCCTTCAATGTACTCATCAGCAAACTGGTCAGGTCTAATGTCATTAGAGCAATGACATTAACAAGGACGCTTGTCTCTTTGGGGCCTTTCTTCTGCTGCTCTCCAAACAATACCTGTGTGTTCTGCTCTGACCCAGGCTGTCATTTTACAGCTTAGCACAAATGCTCTGGTTCAAGGTGCTGCTTAAGTGACAAAAAGGAATGCTTTGATGAGTCAGTTTTAGTATGGAGGGAGCCACTGAAATACTGAGAGTTTCCCTCATAAAAAAAAATTCAGTTTACATGCAGAACAAAACCTATCTGACTAAACACAAAATGCCAACCATATTTCCAGAATCAATGTCTTGGAATATTCTTTAATTAAATTTCAGTGAGATTCACAGAGTAAGCATAGATCAAGAGGAGAATTGTTTGAAAAAGCTAGCCCCAAGTATCTTATTGCTAATTGATTTATCACTATCCTTAAGGGGGGTATTCTCTCTGATACTTTCGGGGGGGGATTCTCTCTGTTCTGTAAAAGACATATTTTTAGGTTTAAAAATTATATATGCAAACAAAAGGCATTACTTATTTCAAGCTGAAATAGACCAGCTTTGGAAATGTGATATTATAGCAAGACTTAACCATGCTTGATTCATCTGGGTAGTATGCCATTCCTTAGGGAATACTTCAAAGAATGACGCAGAGCAGCAGCAACTGGGAGGATACAGACAATTCACACAGACTGCATGCTTTCACACCCTTGTCTCAGATCAGCAATCCCAGATGGCGATCACCCAGAAGAGTCTCAATCTTTTTATATGCAATACTCTGCAGTCATAAAGTGGTTTAACACATAAACTCAGTAAACTCAGATGGGATTGACATTACCTTCAGTAGGCTGAGCACTCTTCTACATCCACTTACTGAAGGAAATTAGTGAGATCACTTCAGGGACAGTTCATACCTCTGTAATTAACAGTAGTACAAATACAAGGACACATTCCTAAATATTGTTGGGGGAGACATCTGGGCCTAGAAAAATAATATGCATCTCAACATCTGGAAGGCTAGCAAACATAATAATCACTTACACCAGTGTAAATCTGTGAGGTTCATGTTGTCATAGGTATGGTACTGTCAGTAAAGAAAATAACAGAGTGATTTTGGCATTTCCTGTACCAGAGTGAAGCACTCAGCTTTGCTCCCAGTGGGCATCAGTTACCAATATTTATTCCTCCATGCATGTTAAGCCTTAGCTTTTTTATCCCTGTATTACCTCAAACCTCTTGAGAATGGATTATGACAGCAGAAATAGATGCAAATGAGTGTCTAGTCTGACTTTTGTGAGGTGAGTTGTGGAAGCAGTAAGAATAGAAAGGATACAAAAAAGAAGGTGGTAATATTTCCTATTTTCTATCCCTTATATACAAACCAAAATTAAACAACTTTTTATTCTACCTGTTCAACCTGGCCATTATACATTTATTCATCTATATTACTGTGCAATGTGATTCCACATGATTTTCTATCCCAGTGATGAATGCATTTGTCCATTTCTTATGGAGAGTAGTGTTTGCTGGCGTGAGTGATCCCATTGGTGTAGAGACTGAATCTCCAAGCTAAAGCACTCTGGCAGAAGTCACCATGATAACGTGAATCTGTTCTTCACAGCTGTGGAGCCAGTGTGGCTTCCTCTACATCGAACATCTTTACACCATCCTCCACCATGTCTTCACTTCTACTGAGAGGCCTCTGAAGCACAATAATTCATGATAATGGAATGCACAAGTTAAACAGACTATTAATTAAAACAAATCTCATTATCAAAAAAGACTATTTCTAAAGCACCACATTTTTCACACGAAAAAACACTGGAATTCCTCTGCTGTTCTCTGGCCATTCTAGAATGCCTCTCCATCCCATATCCTGTCATTTAAAAATAATTTTACAGTGAAAATACATTTTCTCTAGTAACTTGTAACCTTTTATAAAATGATTCCATTTAAAATTCTATTTTAATCATTTTTTCACAGCAAAGAAGAGATACTAAACCATGTAATTCGTATTCATGACAGCAGGCATCGTTGCATTCAGACAATGCTGGGAAAATTTTGTGAGACAGAGATAGGCAAATCAATTATAATGAAACTTTTGTTTACTGGATTCTTCTTGTTGGATATTAATGTCTGGACATATAACATGCATGTATAAGCTATTTTGGAATTATTTAAAATCATTTGTGGGACTCATAAAAAGATAAATTAGTCTGACATTTGCACTTTTGGGATTAGATTAAGCTGTCTGCTCTGCCCCCCTTGAGAAGTGCAAAAGAGAAAACTTTGGCTAGAAATTAGCAGTTTAGGGAAAGCCAACATGTATGAGTTGTGGACAGATCCACTTTAAAATTTTAGCAAATGTCACAAGTATTCTTTTATTCAGACTCTGAGAGGCTTTGGAGAAAAAGAATAACAAGCATTAGAAAAAACAGTAAGAAAAACAGAAGCAAAGCAGTAAGAAAAACAGAAGCAATTTCCAACTTTCTGTAAAGCAGTTATTATTGTGGCTTCTAGATATTACATTATTTAGACATTCCTTCTCCTCCTGGGTGCATTGGATTTATTTAATGCTATCCATGCAAATAGTGTTGGGATAATATTTGAGCTCATATTTGTATACTATAAACATTAATTGCACAGTTTTAAAACAAAGGTCTTCAATCAGCCAGACCAGGTATAGTAACATCTGGGAATCCTGAACTGCTTATTTAAGCAGATTTTTTTTTTTTCTAGTCTAAAGCCTTTATTCACTTGTGTGTTCTGCGTGGAACAGAATTAAAGGCAGAGATGTAAAAGATACTGGGTCAAATCAGATATCTTTACCAACTCAACACTTGGACAAACACACTTTGCCAGTAGTAAAGATTTGAAGATCTGGCCTATAACAATTCTTACAATAGTAGACTGTATTTTGTTCTTGGCAGAACACCAAATCTAATTTACTCTGAGTTTACAGGAGAAAAAAATACAAAAGTGTTCTGCCTCCCATTTGTTAGACCAGCATAATCAGCAGTGAACTGTCGCTCTGAACAGCAGCAAAAGAACCAAAAGAGGAATGCTCGGCTCTGCCCGTGCTGGTGGGTGATGTCAGGAAATCGCTGCTGGGTGACGTCAGGACATCAGTCTCTTGAGGACAAACAGCCAGCAAGCAACCAGCCTTTGTTCTACTCTTTCCCCCCCTCCCTCCTCTTCTGGCACAATAGCTTTAGCAGACAGATAAAATGTTAACAAAACACTAATGTTTACATGTGTTTTCCACTTTGTCTTCAGAGCTAAGCAACAATAACCGGGAGCCCCTTTCTGACTTGGCTTGTGTGCCAAGGGCTGCAGAGCTGTACCACGAGTGACTTCATAGGGAAGTGCCTGCAGGTGCCATGCCCTGGCAGAGAGGGCTGTGACGTGTTCCTGTGTGACAATGGTTCCACATACCTAGGCCTCACAGGTAGGGAATAAGGGCTCCTTGGTCAGTGCAGAAATGCAAGGAGCTAAAGCCAAAGGCAGTAGCATGCCAGTGAAAATCTACCCAGCTCTCCATGGGGAGGTACAGGAAGCCACTGCTTTTCCAAGCAGTAATAATTTGCGTGTAGCAGCCCATGCACCTCTCAGGACAAGAGAATCAGTGGCTGAATGCTGGCATAAAACCCATGGGGCTGGTGTGAGAGTTCATGCACCATAAATGCACAGATGTGTGGTTCTTGAAGAGAGTGATATGCCTTGCCTCCATTGCTTTGTTTTAAATAACACTGAGATCCCTTTTCAAAGGCAGATGTCTGATTTCTAAAAGACTGCCTGCAGGAGCTCAGCCTGGAGGCAGGGTGCAGCTGATCAGCTGCCTCCAGCAAGGCAATGGCTTAAGTTCCTGCTAAATTTCTGCAGGAAGTGTGGAGCAGCCTGCTTTGGCAGATACCATGGAGGTCCAGCACCCTTATCCTTAATGAAGCACCACCCCTTCACTTTACTTTCTCTAAAAATAAAGTAAAAACCCCAAAGAATTCAGCCACGTTTCTCTAGTTTTATGTCAGCGTCATATATTCCAAAGTCTGGCATACCACCCTTTCACTGTTTCGCTTCTTATGATGATTAAGCACATGTATTTTTAAGGTGAGGCTCTCTACTTTCTCCCCTATGATTTCCAATATTGGCTAGCATAAGTCTTCTTGTATGTTCAGCTACTCATTTCAAAGGATAAATTACCAAGGAAGAAGTAAATGTTGAAGGAATGTACATCCCAAATCAACTTGAGGAGACAGAGTTTAAAAGACAGTAATGGAGGAGAAGCTTCTTCACAAAAAAAGCCAATGAGGTGATGAAGGGTTTCATCATCTGGGGCTGTTCCCACAGGACATTTTTTAAATTCTCCTCCAGACACATCAGTACCTTAAAAAAGAGGAAACACTTCTATCCTGACCCAGTGTGTTCAAATCAAGTTAGCTCAGCTGTGGTTTGGAGATTTGTGAGTTTCTTTACCATTTGTATGGGATACAGTTAGCCCAGGATAAAGACATCTAAGACAGAAGAGATGACCATCTGCTGATCCATAACAGATTTGCAATTCCCTAATGTAGAGCTCTGTTTTCCTTTTTGGCCTTGCACTATATAATTTTGACTGTGCAGATTCTTGAATCGTTATTGCTAATAAAAGGACAGGAGTTTCCACTGAAGCAACTCTGTGTGTTCAGAATCTTTATGTCTTGTAGCCTTTGAAGCACCACTATCACCTGTAAAACTTCATACTGCTTTGGGGTTCTTGGACTTGAGGCTTTCCATCCTGTTGTTGGCTTGGGTTATTTGGGGTTTTTGCTTAAGGTTGTGGGAAATTGATTAATGACAGTGCTGTTTAATGTCTTTATCGATGATTTGGATGAAGGGGTTGAGTGCACCGTCAGTAAGTTCACTGATGACACTAAGCTGGGCAGCAGTGATCTGCTGGAGGGTAGGAAGGCTCTGCAGAGGGGTCTGGACAGGCTGGGTCAACGGGCTGAGGCCAGCTGTGAGAGGTTCAATAAGGCCAAGTGCTGAGTCCTGCACAACAACACCCTGCACCTTTTTAGCTCTCAGAGGGAACAAAAATTCTATATTATAAACTACCTTTGGTAAAGAATTCTGAATACCTAAATTGTCAAATTTTATTGCTTAGTAGTTCTTGTTATCAGATGAGGACCGAATAGTTCCCACAGTCACATTTTACTCACATAAAGTTCTCGTATGACACTAGTCATATATTTATATTAATGCAATCTTGCTGTGTGACTTTGTGTATATTTGTATTTTGAAGTCTTCAGATGAAATAGAAAAAAAAAATGGCATTCCCTTGCTTTATTAGCACAGTAATCAGATTTTCAGCATTTCACAATAACAGGAGAAGCTTGAAAAGTAATTAAGAGATTCTCAGCACAGCAGGAGTTTTTGTTAAAGGAGAAAACTAATTCAGACTGTAGTTTGCAGATACAAGAGAAGCTGGGGCTGGAGTCCAAGAGACTTCTAATCTTCAAGAAAAGTAGCTGCTCTGAAAGCCGTGGGGAGGGAGAGGTCATTCATATACTTTCGCTTTCCTTTAAAAGAAAGCAAACTATTAGGAGCTTATCTAACAATTAAAACATCTGCTTCACAAAGGAAAAGCACATGTCAGCTTGCATTGCCTTGATTGAAAGGATGCATTTTATTATATAAGAACTTGGAAATGTAAAAAGTAGTACACGAATTTGTGTTTGTAAGGAACAAAGTTGATTTCCAAAGATTAATAGCAGACTGTACATATGCCTTTGAGAAAGCACCCAACCACGTGAATGACTGTTTCCAAATGCACGTTTATTTAGCTGCAACCAGATCCTGTAAGTAATGTGTATGTAAGTCAAAATGGAGATTTTGGTGATCAGCTTTGATATTATTGTAATGTTCTGACATTTTCAAAACTGTGAATCTCCTAAACTTTGTTTTTCCCTGATGTAGATATAGATGGTAATGAATGGCAACAAGTAACTAATTTGTAAATCTCTGCTGTCTCCTACTATTTCATGCCTCCCTTGTTACTGTTTTCCCTATCTCATCTGCCCTTTTCTGTGGCTAGCTGCCACCTCTCCTACTGCTTTGGTTCTGCAGTGCAGATACAGGTTTCTTTAATGATTTTCAACAGCTGTGCTTTATTTTAAGCTTTTATTTTGTAAGAAAGCAGGAATTATGAAAAACTGCTTTAATAGGAAAAAAAAATGGTGCTGCCTCTTATGCTAAATAATGTAGTGGTACAATTCATACTGTGGTTTTATTTCTTTAAATGTAATAATTACCTTTTAAAATGTGCATGTGGCTTAATCTTTTTATGGTGTATGATAATGGAGGAGTTTTATATGACTCACAAGTGATGATAAGGATGTACATTGTAGATTATTGCTCTATCACCATGCATTTGAAGAGAGCTCCCTCATGGCAGTAAAATAATAATAGGACTGATTGCCTTATCCTAAAGCCCCCTGGAACACACCACTCTGGGTTATTTTAGGACATAACTCAGAGATTTGTTCTCCTGTGGGCTTCTCTTAGGTGGTAAGGACATTCAGCTGACCTGTGGAAGGCACTGCGCTCAGCAGTTTGTCTAGGTCTCCTAATCCATGCCAGAATCCTCTCACCCAAAAAGCTGTGCCTTGGCTCTTCCTTTCTCATGCTCTAGGGCTGGAGGGAAGGAGAAATACATGGAAAGAAGCAGAAAATTAAAGTACATCCTAGGAAGTCAGTGGGAAACCAGTGTGCACCCACTTCTTGCTTTTGTCCCCTCCCATCTCTCTCTCAGAGAAAACTCCTCTTCAGGCATGTGGCATTTCCTACAGGAATGAGTGCGTGTGAGTCAACTCCACTGGAGTTTTATGGACTAAAATACCTGGATTTGAGAGAGCTTCTTACACTGACCAAGTGCCATGTCATTCTCAACCTGCAATAGCCAAGAAATCTGTATGTAGTGCATTTTAAAATGCTAATAGAAACTGAAGAACAGGCAATGATTTTGTCAGAAACTTTTATTTTAAAAGTGGAACACATCAGACAGTTTGGCTGTTGTCAAACATCTTTCAGGAGACTCTTGTTGCAGATGCTGACCCACAGTAGAAATCAGTCATGGGAACTGGGACAGAAAATAAGACCAAATGTGATTCAGCACATCAGCACTGTATTTGCATGTGTAATTCTCTTAATATCTATTTCAGTACACTATAAACCTGTACCCAGCCCATCTTTATCTCAACTGTCTCAGCCTTCTAGTCACGTTAGTCTAGTGATATCTGCTTGAGTTGTAAATCCGGAAAGAAATATTTTTTTGCTGCCTGTATTTTACAGGGTGCTCAGTTTATTCTGATTTGATGCATTGAAGCTTTTCGAGCCAGAACCACTAATTGATGGAAAATGCACAAAGTGAGGACATGGAGTAGCAAAACCATCCTTTGTTCCACAGGCAATGATTAAATGAAGTGTGCTCTTTTCTAGGAGGTGCTAAGAGGAACTCCAACCCTTATTGCTTCTTCTTCTTTTCCTCTCCTGCCTACAGGAATTCCTGCCATGCTGCTTTGCTGCTGAATTGAGCTCCCTGCAGCCCCAAAAGATTTCTGCTGGTAATACCACAGAGACAAGCTGGCAGTCTGCATATTAATATTTTTAGTGATGTGGAATGCTCTCCTGAAATCATCATATTCAGATGTTCTGAGAGCATGAGGAGAATCTCAGGTTTATATAAACCATAAAAAAAAAATTGAAAAAGCAAATCCAGTAGTTTCAAAACTCTGAGTAAAAGCACTCACCCCTCAGTGTCAGGCTTTTCAAGCCAAAGTAGTGATTTTTGCCTCATTATTTTTGAATGCTTATGGGTAGCAAGTTGCTTCACTATTGCTGCTGCATAAGGCCTGTTTAGGAGGCTTTGGGGTTCAGGTTAAATCAAAGTTTGTAGGCAGAATCTCTTTCTTCTTTCTTGGTGTCTTTCACTTAGCTCTGTTTCTCATCTGTTCAAGTTTACCTCTGATTGCTGAGGTGATTTAGGATGAATCCTCACTAAAGGTTGTTTTACATGACAGAGAAAAGTGCTGGAGAGAGGTCAGGGTTTCATTGACATAATCCTATCTCAGGGTTTGAGAAAATTTACCTTTGCTGGAGTTCAGTCGGTATCCCTGACTTTGATTTGAGGAGACCCCTATTCCAACACAATGATTCACCAAAAAAATCTATGAAAATTTTGAACTCATTTCAGCCAGGAGTTCAGAGTATTTTTTGAGTTCTCAGGAATCACTGTAGGTTTTCAGCTGGCTGGTTCAGAAGTTTTCACCTTCCCTACCTTAAGATGCCTACTACTTCTTCCAAAAAGACCTAGAAGTTTTTCAATAATGCTTCTTCCATGCTGTTAAAAACTACATACCAAGCTGAGGGACTGTGATATCTTTATTCCGATTATTTTAAAAATGCACATATTTCTTACATGAAAAATGTAGAGTCACACAAAGGATTACTTTCACTTGAGTGGTTTTTATTTCCTGCCTATAAATTTATGACATAGCTCAGAGATGACATAAGTCAATAGCTGGTAACGTAGTTGCAGGCTATGGAAAGAGACCTGGCAGAGAATAGTCCTATGCTGCTATTACACCTGGAATGAAACTACCTTGTGCAGAAATGACTCACACATGTAGGGAGATGAGCCTTGGAGAAAAGGTACCTGCATCCTACAAGCGATGGTTTGTAGAAACAGTGCAGCAGTCTTTAAAATAGCCTGTTAATTGATTGTGCTCTCTGGCACTAGCAAGAACACTTGGTGCACAGTGAAGTTATACTGGAAATGAGACTGGCAAATCTTCCTGCTCTCTGCTGCTTCTTTTTTTTTTAGCCTACTGTAATTGGTTTATACATGATTGCCTTCATCTGCTGCCCTAGCTTTCATTTGTGATTGGTATATGAGAAGCAGTGAATGAGGAATTACACTGCACACAAACTTCTTTTGGTGACATCTGGATGGTAGCTCATTTGGGGAAAATGCATATAAGGTAGATTTAGACTGGATATTAGGAAGAAATTCTGTACTGTGAGGGTGGTGAGGCACTGGAACAGATTGCCCAGAGAAGCTGTGGGTGCCCCATCCCTGGAAGTGTTCAAGGCCAGGTTGGATGGGGCTTTGAGCAACCTAGTCTAGGGAAAGGTGTCCTTAATTGTTTTTCTTTTTAAAAAGTATAATGAATGGCAGTATTCAACTTCATTAAAAATAAGATTTTCCCCTATTGCTTCAACACCTTAATGTTAAACATTATCATATGCAAAACAGCATGGTACATGTTAAACAAAGAAGTTCATACTGAGTCAAATAATTTACATAATTATTAGCAGGTCTCTTTGCTAGTTGCACAATCTTTAAAAAAAACAAACAACAAAAAAGCTGAAGAGAGTAATCTCCTTTTTAAATGCTGCAGACGCCATTTTATATTTCTGAGACTTGGGAAATCCCACTGTCTCTTTATGGGATATATCTAGGGATAATCTAAAACTGGAGTTAATTAGTGCAATGTTTATTATTCTGATGTTAATATTATTTTTCCACTCATAGCTCTATATCTATATAAGTGTTAAAATGTTATGTGTTACAACACATCAGTTTACATCTAATCCAGCATGTTTCTATGCATCCTTTTGCTTTCTGTGTGGGTGTAGCTTCCTCGGTTTAAATAAAAGTAAGCTTAATCAAGTGTTTAAGTGTTTACACTGTACAATAAAGGTATAATACATTAATACTGTTTCTGATAAAATGTGCCTCTAACATTGTTCCTTTTCCCCAGCTGTCAATCACATACTTGATTTTCCTATCACTTTATCTCAAATTATTTCAGCATAGTTGTCCCGAATATTTTACAGCTCATATGTGAATAAAAACATGCTTTAAGTAACCTTCTTAAATTGTTGAGCAAACATATCACTAAATGGAGAATAATAAATAAATTAAAAGGAAACCCAGTCACATTGTTACGAAACACAGCCAATGAACTATATCTCCAGCACAGATATAAGGATCCAGAGTGAATCAAGGTGGATAATGAGGGACTGAAGGGCCTCTGTCCCTGTCTTTGTGCTTTCGAGGACAGCTTTGCCACAGTGCACCCAAGTATGTTTCAGTGGGCACTGAGGAAGTTTGTAGGCTCCGATTTCTCACTAACTCCAGAATCCAGGCAGTGAGCTATTGGTAACTGAATGCTCTTTTGCCAAATTCCCTCCCATCTTGGTTAAAAATAACTTATATTTACAAGGTTTTATTTGCTCCTGGTCAGTCCATGATCTGATTCACCATACAGCCAGACAGACTTTTGCATGCCCAACTGAGACACTGCTAAAGGAACAAGAAGCAAGAATTACCTAACTACCAAAAGAAGTGAGCTTCAGGAACAAAACAGCATCCTTACTATGGACAGCCATACCATGGCCTTGCTCCAAACTGGCATCGCAGGGGCAAGGGAGACACTCCTCCCTTTTGTAGAGCAGGAGTAGCGAGAGGCTACTTTTCTGCTGCAGCAGTGGGCTTTTCCCTGGAGAAAAGCACCTGGAAGGAAGGGAGGTTGTAGATAAGCCTTCCAGTCCTTACACTCTCTCGAGTGACTGGCTGGGACCTGCCGCTGTGCCTGTCACATCCGTGCTCGTCCCGAGGGGCTGTTGACAGGATCCTGAGAGCACTTAGTTCACACGCTATTGACATTCATGGTGTGCTTCACGTTTCCCAAAGTTAATGATCCAGACTGTCTGCAGTTGCAAGCAGACATCACTGCTCAGACCTGTGGTGCTGATGAGCTAGTTACAAAAATCATGTTTTACCTAGAGTGACTAAATACATGTAAGGTTTGTGAAAATTGACCTTTCTTGTTGGATGAGTTTCAGGAAACAGTTTTTCACTTAATGACTGACTTGAACCCATGCCAGATTGGTAAGTCTGTAAGTCTGGACTAAGCAAGTAATTTTGAACGAATTATTTATTCAGTGAAGATAGCTGCTTTTCCTCACTAGTACATAGTTCATGGGCAGACTGTGAAACTCTTTAACTTACTTGTAATTCAAAGTTATTCATACATTTCTTCACATAATAATTCTTGGTCTAAAACTATTTACGAAAAGATTATCAGTGCCTGCCATGAAGAGACATGAAGGAATGGAAATTATGTCTGGTTCAGAATCAGCTTGAAAATGTAGATGGATACGCTCTAACGTGAAGAAACTCTTCACTGTTCAGTGAATGTGGCTGGTTTTCCTCAAATCATTTATTTGACAGACCAGTTTTTCTGGCATTTGACCAGCTCCATAATTCATAAAGAATTTCCCTCCCCCCTGCCCATCATTTTTCCAGCTCTGCTGAAAGCCTTACAGCCAGACAACTGTTCTGAATGAAGTATATATATGGCCTCATATTGGTTCCTAGTAAATAGGTACACTGGTGTGAAACCACACGTACTACCTTGGGGCCATCTTTGCAGAGGACAAAAGGACATGGACACTTGCCTGCCCACTTTGTAATAGAATTGGCCCCTCTGGTACGAGCTGCAGTTAATAAACATTAGTATAGCAGCATGAACTTTCTGGTGTGAAGGGCAACACCTGTACCTGCTGTGCTGCCAGAACAAAGCTAGCCTGCTGAACCTTTTAGCATCCCTTAGCTGCTCACAAAAAGAAAGGTGAGGAGGAAGACCTGCTCTTTCCATTCCCAATTCTCTCCTGCATCTGGAGGGCATTTGGGCATTGCTCACTGAATCCTTCAAATCTTCTGCAGAAAAGCTGGCACTGTCTGGGATTTCTGCTTGGCATCCCAGACCAAGACATTTATTTAAACCTTCAACTCCATTTCCTCCAGGGGTAACGTAATTCCTTTGGTTAACCCTTTGGTTAACCTCAAACCAAAGAGACTGATTCCTTTCAACTCCATCATCTTTCCTCCCTTCACTCTCCACTGTTCTCCTCCTGCAGCCCTCACCTTGTTCTTTTACCTGCTTCACTTCTTTTTTGGTTTTGTGATTCATAGCTTTTCTCTTTAGTCTTTGCTATTTTGGGGAGGAGGATGTCTTTCCTGGCCCCAGTTAGTACTCTTTCAAGGTCTGGCTTATTCTTTATAATATATCCCTTTTTTTTTCTTTATTTTATATTACAATGGAGCCTCCAGCTGGTATTAATAATCACTGAGAGTTCCTACTGAAAGAATTTAGAATGCAGATGAATTAATTCCACAGGTTAAAGAGACCCATCCTTTTACAAACATACAGTATTCAAAAACAGTAATTAAAATTATTAAAAACCTGACTTGGTTGTATCAGGATTATAAGTATTAATATAAATACTAATTTAGGGAAGAGATCAATTTAAAGATTCTTGCTTGCCTGTAGGCTGTTTTTATTCTGGCCTTGCAAGATTTTTAACCTATCTTCAGTGTTGCAGAGTGATAATAAAGTCAGCTATCCTGGATCTTATCTTTGATTTAAAATACCTTATTCTTTCTCACTTAGGTCTACTCTTTTGGTTCTGGTAGCCCTCTGCAAAATAGAATAAGTATTTTCATTCAGTTCTGCAGGTGGTGAATGACATAAAACATTAGAATGGGTCCTTAAAAACAGCTGTAAACTAAAATGATGCCTGTAAACTGAAATACTGCAGTTTTATTCACCCTGAATTTTAAAATAGTTTCATGAGGTAATTGAGCCTTAAAGGATCTGGGTTTTTTTAACTCTATAATGTTATTATGCAGTTGCCACAGGGGGAGCATATGCTTGCTGCCAAAATCTAAAGCTGGAATCTTGGATGTTAAACAGATAAGATTAAGTCATAGACTTCAGCTGTACTAGAAGCAAGCACAACATTCATCTGAAGCATGTGACAGCTATGTCCTGGAAAACTTTCTAGACAGACTTTCTTGCTACACACATAGACTGAAATAGGCCATTCTCATTCATTCAGTCAACTGAGTTTTAAGCACCTCTGTAGAACTATTTGCTTGAATGTTTTCCCCATTTTCCTGAAGCATGGTGTTGCTTCTTTAAGGAGACTTGTAAATGAAGCCTTTCACCTAAGATGGTTATCCTATTAAGGATTTCTGCTGTTTTTATTGGTCACTGAAAGCACGCCATGACATTTGGGGTTTAGGACTTACTTTTTCTTAATTGTATTAATGAGTTTGAGTCTATGTTGGGTTACAGGTATCAGACTGTGCACATTCTGTGTTACATTTACAGTAGTTTCACGAATACAAGCCGCACGGATTATAAGCCGCACTTCCGGTGCCTCGACAATGTTGCTGTCTTTGTCAATAGATAAGCCGCACCCCGAATATTAGCCGCACTTTCGTTCGTCGCGAGAATCCGGGCGCAGCTTTCACAAATTGGCCAATTAGTAACAGGATCGCGGCATAGCGGGCTTTACTGGCTCGGGGCGGGGCCAGGAAGGCTCGGCCCGCTCATGGTTGCCGACGGGGCCGGGTAGCCCAGCTCAGCGCCACGGCTCGGCGGGGCTGGCCGGGTGGTGCTGCCGCCGGGCTCGCTGGCCCCCCTCTCCCGTCAGCACCGCCCCGCTGCCGCGTTCCCTAGCCCTGCCGGCGGCCTGCCGCCGCCCGGCTCGCTGGCCGCCGCCGCGTTCCCTAGCCCTGTCGGCGGCCTGCCGCCGCCCGGCTCGCTGGCCGCCGCCGCGTTCCCTAGCCCTGTCGGCGGCCTGCCGCCGCCCGGCTCGCTGGCCGCCGCCGCGTTCCCTAGCCCTGTCGGCGGCCTGCCGCCGCCCGGCTCGCTGGCCGCCGCCGCGTTCCCTAGCCCTGTCGGCGGCCGGCCGCCGCCGCGTTCCCTAGCCCTGTCGGCGGCCTGCCGCCGCCCGGCTCGCTGGCCGCCGCCGCGTTCCCTAGCCCTGTCGGCGGCCGGCCGCCGCCGCGTTCCCTAGCCCTGTCGGCGGCCGGCCGCCGCCGCGTTCCCTAGCCCTGTCGGCGGCCTGCCGCCGCCCGGCTCGCTAGCCCTGTCGGCGGCCGGCTGCCACCGCGTTCCCTAGCCCTGTCGGTGGCCGGCCGCCGCCGCGTTCCCTAGCCCTGTCGGCGGCCTGCCGCCGCCCGGCTCGCTGGCCGCCGCCGCGTTCCCTAGCCCTGCCGGCGGCCTGCCGCCGCCCAGCTCGCTGGCCGCCGCCGCGTTCCCTAGCCCTGTCGGCGGCCTGCCGCCGCCCGGCTCGCTGGCCGCGCCGCGTTCCCTAGCCCTGCCGGCGGCCTGCCGCCGCCGCCGCCCGGCTCGCTGGCCGCGCCGCGTTCCCTAGCCCTGCCGGCGGGCTGCCGCCGCCGCCACTGGCAGGCATGCCGGCCGCCTCGCTGCTGCGTTCACGTACTCGCCGTGCCGGCGGGCTAGCCGCTGCCGCCCCTGCCAGGCTCGCTGGCCGCCCCCTCCCGTCTGCACCGCCGCCGCGTTTCCTCGCCCTGGCCGGCACTGCAGGCCCCCGCACCGCCGGGCTCCCCCACGCTGCTGGCCCCGATTCTGCTGGGCTTCCCCCGCTGCCAGGCAGCCCCACCCGCCGGCCTTCCTGCTTCTGCCATGCTCCCCTGCACTGCTAGCCCCAGTTCTCCCGGGCTCCCCCGCCCTGCTGGCCCGGGCTCTGCCGCCCCCCCCTGCCCCGCCCTGCTGGCTCAGGCTCTGCCGCCCGCCCCCCACACTGCTGGCCCCGCCTCTGCCAGGCTTTCCCACCTCTGCCGGGGCCGGCCGGGCTCCAGCTTGGCTTGGGGCTGCCGCGGGCTGTCACTTCCGTGTTGGCAGCTTTTAGAATTTTGTTAATAGATTAGCCGCCCCGGAATATTAGCCGCACTTCCGGGTTTCCACCAAAATTTTGGTCAAATTGGTGCGGCTTGTATTCGTGAAATTACTGTAATTGTGCCCCAAAAACATGACAGGTATTGCACTGAACAAAAGAAAGATATAATCACTTCCTTGAAGAATTTACTATCTGACTTTAGATTAAAAAGAGAGTAATAAACAGCAGGAGGAGATGGAGTGAGGAACTACCTCACACATTACAGCAGTAAGATCAAGCTGTTAAGCTGTTGGGGCTTGTAAACACCTCGATTGCTTAACTAAATGGTTTATTTAAAATAATTATGATCAGTGAGCCACTAATTGTAGGCACCACCAAAATGAGCTCAAAAGGAGGGATTTGAATGAAAAGTTCAAATTCAGTGAACCAGAATCAGCATTGCATCTCACAAAGTAGACAGCACGAGAAGAAAAGCTTGCTGGAAAGGTGGGTAAGTGGGACATCAAGACTGATGTCACTGTTAAGTGGAGAGAGCAAACCTCTACACACAGAAAGCATGCAGTTATGAGGGGCACTAAAGGTGAGAGCAGACAGTTTGAATCTAATGTGGTGGATGAAGGAGAGGCAGTGGACTGATTTAGAATGAATTTAAACATCTGAAGTGTTCCAGCTGACTTAGCAAGGTCGGCACCAGTGTGTTAGGGAAAGCGTGAACCTGTCGCCAGGTGGAGCAGACTGACAGGAGAGGAGGCATGTAGCTTTCAGGGATAGACCCTGGCATGAGTGCTTATCCACTGCAGCAGAATAAAAGTCTGGAAAATTAGTCCATAAGCACTGCAGAAGGGTTTCTTACCTAGACCCCAGTTACCTATCCCTCATCACTACAATAGCCCATTTCTCTTCCTATCATGGCTGCATATTAATAGCCTTCCTGGGTATCCCAAAATATGTTTTGGAATGGTGCCCAAGTGCTGTCTTCTAGGTTATGTGTAGTTTGGTGGCACCAGTGCACTTTGTACCTGGTAAATGTACATTGCAGCAAGTGCCATGTTGGCTCAACAGCGAGGTCAAAGACTGCCCAAAAAGGTGGCTTAAACTGATCTTCACATAAAGACAAGGCCCAGTGACAGAACTGCACTTGGACATCTTTGTCTTTGCTGTCCATAGTCTGTATAACACTAATGTGGAAAATCAAGCAGCACTAAAATACAAACGTGCAGGTCCCCCATCTAAATAAGACCCACTTCAAACCACTTGCTAAAGAAGAAACTTGGATATCCCAGATTACTTGGTTTTTGTGCTATTGCAAATTCCCCATCATCTATACCTCTCTCTTTGATGGTCTAGATGGTTAACATCTAGACTTTATTATGTTACTGGATCTTGTATGTTGTCAGGCAGCACCACATCGATTAAATCACACTCAGGAGAGAGCTAAACACAAAGCCATAAGCATTCTTGACAGGTCATTCTTGCTTGAGTCTGGTTTCTTCTGTACAAAGATTAAAAATCTTGTCACTGATGGTGAAGAATGAAGTACATGCAAAACAATGGAGCATCAATGACTCATAAAAAGCACTTAACAGAAGTGGCAGAATTTGAATGAGATGCTGTATACATTAAACAAAATAACACTAGTAATAATGTTGAAGATTGAGAGTACTGTAAAATAATTTCACTAAATATTGAATGCAAGTACTAATTGACAGTGATTGTTCATTTCAGTGACGCATGAGTATAGGAATCACATTTTTATTCAGCACTGTACCAAGCCCAGCCGAATAAATCCTTTGCATTTTGCATCACTTTTTCACTGAACATTCCATATTAGCAATATTTGAAATTAACAGGTTCTTATTCTCCATTCTGCTAGGTCTGATTTTGCTCTGCTCTTTTATAATAAAGCAACCCTAAAAGAGGCAATCTACCTAGTAGATTCTTGACTTCCATTGTGATACCTACTTTATCCCTTTATCTTGGTTACTGGTGTAGGAGTTTTGGCTTTGGAAAAAAAGAATATGACCAATATACATTTGCATTAGAGCTTATTTCTACCTTCTGGCTTGGTATAAAAAGCTGGTATAAACTAGAGCAACATTCTCAAGCAATGAGGAAGCCAATTTGCAGGGTTATGATTTGTTCAGAGGCTCATCCTGGTAGCCAGGTAACCTTGGGGAAGAGAGCAGAAGCAACCCAATACTTTTTACCTACCTTCTGTCTCTGGAGATTTCCATCAGGTGAACAGAAGCCTTGAACAGGGTAGCCATTTGGGGTGTGTGTTCTTCCTCCTTCTAGTGCTTTTGATTCTGAACTCTCAGAATTGGTAGGCAGTCCTGATGGTTGAAAGGCAGCATATGCTGGGGATCTACTTTAGGAAATAAATGGCAGTGGTTTAATTGGACTTAGCAATATTATCCTATCCCATAACACAGGTGATTAGGGAAAAGAACCCAGGATTTTATTGACAGCTCCTGAAGCTTATGTTTTTAAGGTGTAGTTTTCAGCAGCTGGATTTGAATCGAGTGCCAAGACTGAAAAGAAGACTGACAAACACAAGTGGCTTGAAAGAGTGGTTTTTGGGGGAACTTTCAGTCCAGAAATACCTTTGTTTTTATGGAATGCTAACATAACTATGAAGCTGATTTAGCAAGCCTTTTGTCTTTAGGTTTCCATTCATTACAGAGAGCTGCACACTTCCACAGGAAAAAAAAAGTGGAGCCACAAAATTAAAAACATTGGCCTTCTTGATAATTTTTATCTGAGAAGCAGGGCTGTCTCTCAAGGTGTGTAGAAGAATTCTTACAAATACAAAGAGGAAAGCATTCTTTCTGTAACTGAATACTCTAAATGACTACTATGGCCTCCCTGAGGATTTTCTATCCAATGCCAACTCAACCTGTTCATGATTACTCTGTGAGAGCCAAAGGGTTCACAACCTGCAGTGGGAAGACTGCAGAACATGGAAAAAAGGAACCTAGGAAAACTGGCACTGCTTCATCACATTATTATTATTATTTAGTACCTTATTTAATTGCAGCAGTCTGAGTGAAGATGCACATAAGGTTATGCTTTCCGTGTCCTTTTTAAATTGTCAAAGGATTCAAGTCACTTTAAAAAAAATGGGTAGAACAAAGTGTGCTACAGAAGATTTACCACTAACACTTAGACAGTCTTGCTGTTCTTCAGACAGGCCACCCCTCAGGCAAATGCGTGTAATCTACACAACACGTAATTTCCATAGGCATGAACACTTGCAGGGCAGGATTAAGGCGAGGAAGATTTACACTGCTGGAGAGCAGACAGGCTGCTACTTCTAGGGATTATTTCTGGAGCTGTTTGGTGCATTCAGTATTTTTGGAGGACAGAAAAGCAGTTTTAAACTGTGTTTAGCCTAAAGCTTGGAGTAACAGGGGTTGTAAGTAGTCCCAGATGGTCTCAGCACTTTGTTGCTGCAGGCAGGATGGTGATTTCAGGGAAGGCTCGTGGGCTGATGCAGGAATACAGGATGTGAAGGCATGAAGTGTTCCAGTCCCTATAAGTTTGCAAGCCAGGGAAGGTTTGCAAGTGCTGCAGGGCCTTCAAAGGGATTTGCAATACCTCCCTTGCAGGATGTCTGATTTTTGTCTCATCCTTGGCAGGAGAGCACACAAACCCATGCTATAATCTGATATGCTGTGGGGTTGCTATTCCACTGCTGCAAATCCTCCCTGCTCTGCACCCCTGGTGTTTACAGCTGCAGCAGCCATCCTCTGAGGAGCACAGGCAGCAAGACTCTAACCCAAAGCTGCAGCTGCTGCTGCTGCTACTGCAGATGAGGCTGAGCAGTGAGTGAAGAGCATGAGCAGGCAAGGAGCTGCCATTGCCTTCTCTTTCTCAGGCTGCAGCAGATCCCCTGATCCCCACTTCCAGCCCAGCAGGCATAGCAGTACTACCTACCCCAGTGCAATGGGAACAACCTGTGTGCTAAATGTGGCCCAGCTGGACCAGACCCGGCTTGCTCAGCATAAATAGTGCTGGTTTGAAGCCCTAATTAAAACAAAGTGAGGATAATAACCTCGTGAAACCATGGAGGGGAATCAAAACTTCAAACAAGCAATTTCAGTAAGAAGTAAAATTTGGTTTTCATTTTTGTCCAAGCTTTTAGAAGGTGTTTGTTAGATCAAGATAGCTATTATGACCTAGTATTATGCCTTAAAATACCCATCCAAATAAATCCTTGGTGAATTTTAAGGCCAGGAAAGACTTTTGTGACTATGAAGCAATAGATCAGCTCCAGTTCCTATTTCAAAGAAGTACCTTGGAGTCAGAAAATCAGTCTTCTGCCCCTTAAAGAAAAAAGGGTTATATTTAATATGTTACCTAGGGAAGACTATTTGAGACAGATACATCTGACCCAGAGATGGGTGAGGAGAGAGGATTTGGAAACACAACTGAGTCATGTGTTGGGTGTTTGCATTGTGCTAACAAACAAAGAACCCAAATACCTGTAGCTCTGTCAGCTCCCCTCCGACTCATGTGCTTGTGCATTTGGCTTTTTAGCAAGTGATAGGATGCAGAAGGGTTGGGTGCAGAGGTTTGGGCAGGTGCTAGAATGAAGCGGGCCAACATTGTAGTCTGGTTCATGGCCGTGTTGATATGCAAATAAAACACAGCAAGTAATGAAATGTATGTGCTGTTTCACACTGAGCCAGGTAAATCCAGTTTAAAAAAGAGTCTGGTGGCATATTAGATTGCGTATAGGAATAAAGTACCTACTTTGTAGTCTCACTTTCACACCGGTAATTAGCATTAAATTCCTGTTTTGGAAAATGGTTGTGTTCTGCTGAGGTTTTTTTGGAAACAAAACGAAAAGTTTCTGTGCTCCTGAGTGCTGACTTTTTTATTCTGTTCTTTGCATAGGATAACTGCTTCATGATGAATTTGTCTCAGGTTTAAATGTGCTTTTGCATATTTTCTTATCCTGTAGTTGTAATTGCTTTCAGAGAGCCTTGATTACTGTCATCTACTGTCATGCCCTAGTGCATCTGACCAGTTACAATTGCGCAGTAAAATACCACTTTGTGTGATTTTTATGTGTCTACAATTTTTGTGTTGCAGTTGTATAATACACTGATTGTACCTCTGATATGTTAGTGCTTATTCCCTTAAAGTGGATCTTGAAAAGATCCACTGAAGCCCTGTTCCTTAGTATATTACCTGGAACAAGTAGAGCACATTTACAAGCCCCTCTTTTGTTTTCCTACTTATGCCAAATTCACTTATTTTTTCTTGGCCAGCTTTCTGAGACATAATTATCCAGAACTGTAACTATCAGACTTGTGTGAATCTTTTATGTGGAGATCAAATGCCTTCTATTTCATAGGAAAGCGTACGCTACAGAGCAGAAGAGCTCACTGGGAAGCTTTGACTTACTTTTCTGCTCCCTTGCAGGTAGGATGATGCTCTCCTACTTACAGAGGGCTCTCCTAGGGCTTCACCTTTATTATTTTTCAAAATTTTTTTTGTTCAACCAACTACTTACTCCTACCACAACCCCCAACCCAACCACAGTTTTTAACTGTCTTGTCTCCTCCTGTGCCTGTTTCTGGATCTGTTTTGCTTTCCTCTTTGATGGTTCAGTATTCTCCCTTTCCCTCCACTAGGACAACTTTGAATCCTGCACACGATCCACCACCATGATTTTTTCCTCCTCCTCCTCCTCCTCCTCTCCACAGAGCTGTGTCCCTGCCACTGCAATTATTCCTAGCCCAGCACTCACCATCCATTCTCCCTCTTTCTCTCATGGCCTCCCTAATGCCTAAAGTTTCAAAAATGTTTGTACCCTTCCAGGCTCTCCTCACATCTTCCACACTTGAGCTCTTTGGTCTCTTCTTGTATGACTACATTGTGGTTGGCTCCTTGAGGGTTCCTTGCTACCTTTGCCCTATTTAGCTTTATTCCCAAAGGGGCTAAAGTGAACCAAGATATATAATGGGGTAGGCCATGTAGCGGGATCAAACCTGGAGCTGCAGGTACAAATATGGGAAGATCTAGCTAGGAGGCTTGTTAACTAACATTTTTTTTGCATGGAGATTCAAAGGAGCAGAATGGTTCTGTGAGCTTTTATACTCAAATGAAATATTCTCTACTGCCAGGTGAAAGATCTAATAATTTAAGGCTGGACTATGAAGTAGAAGCTCAATCAGAGAATAACACAAAATTAGTGCTCACTGTTGTTTGACTTCACTTGGAACATTTGTGTCAGATCTCTAAGTCATGTCTCTTCCTTGATGTCTCTTCTAGTTTTTCTGTTTCATTTGGTTTGTCCCTCAAATTTAAAAGAACCCTTCATTGCAAAATGGTAGCAACCTCTCCTTACATGTGTCTATTGCTGAATGAACTACATTATTTAATTAGCAATTGTCTCGTAAATAATTCAATTGAGTTATACACAGATTTCAGTCTAAGGTGCTATTCAACTTCTTGTTAATTAAGGTGACTAATTAAAGAGATAAGAAAACATGAATAATGAAGTCAGTCTCTCTACCACATCATCCACAACACTTACATGGCCTTGGTTACCTGGAGATGTAAGATGAAAAGCTCTTTTTCTCAGCCAAGGGAATCTCATGTTGTGTTTTCCTTGGATCCGTATTTTAAGCTATCCAGAACACACTGACCCACGGTTACATTGTGCTACTGAGAGCAATTAGATTTACTTAGCTCTCCTTTTATTTTAGAGAAACTAGAATATAATTGTGCAGGCTTTTTAATGAACCTTTAAGCACTATTTCAATCAAGCTTGTATAAGCAAGAGGTTTATTTTTTTTTTAGTGCGAGAAACAACTGCTCGTTTTTGAAAGGTTTTTATGGGTTTCACATCAACTTCTAAAATTCTGCTTGTTTCAAAGGAGCTGCCAAATGCTGGAAAGCTTGCTTGTTCTTGCTTTCCAGTTATCCTGGCATAATACCAGATGTAAGTCTCAAATGCTGATTAAATCTCAAAGAGAACGGAGATCCAGAATTAGTTGCTTGCAGGATGTCATACCTTATAAACACCAGGGGAGAAATAAATTAACACATCTCAAGATGGATTATGGCAAAGGTCTAGAATACATAAATAATTGTTTAATGATGTGACATCTACACTTCCTGTATTAAACTATATTAGCTGAATCATTATTGGAATAATTAGCTGAACCACTACAGATAATAAGTTGTTGCCCTGGTGAGGCAGGAACAAGATATAGAGCAATAGATCAGGCAACAGGACAAAATTTAAAGATCACTTTTCTTCCCTGTGATAAAACTTGAAAGCTCTGCAATAGAGGCACTGAACCTGGTTTCAAGGATGGTCTCCATAGCAGCGCTCTGGACTTCGGAGAAAGTTTAATCAAGAGCTTATCTTGTCAGTTTTTACTACTCTGTCACAACCTGGCTCTACCCACATCTGGAAAGTCATATGTGATACCAGGCCTTGCTCTCTGCTTGAATGGGCAATTTGGCTTTTCTCTAGTGGACCCTTGGGTGAGAATATATTGCTTTGGTCATGGCATCTCTGCTTTGTAAGGTAGGGCCATGGCACAGGTTGACAGGTAAACAGATCTGAAACTTTCTCAGCTGCAGGTCATGCTAAGAACAGTGTGTCAGGAGACAAAACAAATTCATCAGTTTACCATGTGTTTTATTCCTGAGAAGACAGCTATGATGGCTGAAAAAGAACAAAAGCCACCCCCCAAATCAAACCAACTGCTTCGCCCTACAAAACCTCTTCTCACTGATAGAGGTCATGCTGTGTGGTGGGGAAGGCTTTGTCATGTTGATATTTCTCATGGAGTCACTCAAAGCTCCTGATTGAAGTCTGATCTAGCTGTATTTGGGGCAATTGAGCTAGAGCTTCACTGCGTGGGCAATAAACTAGAAAAGTCCATGAACACAAGCAAAGGCATTAGAAACCCCTCTGTTGGTTCCCTGTATTACTCATATCTCTCCCCCAATAATATTTCGTTTTAAACAGCTCTTAATCCTGGCCAAGGGAGCAATAGGTCATTGTACCTTGCTGGGTTAGCCTTCAGACTAGGTTAGGCTCCAGGTTAAAGGCTTGTGTGCTGAGCCGCTTTAGCTGGAACTGCACCAGCTCACTCGCCTCTTCAGACAAAACCACAAAAGCACAGCTAGACACCAAAGCACCTACACTGTTTATAGCTGCCATCCTTGCCCAGCAGGTTTCCAGTGTTTCAGTGGTATGAGTCCATAGCTGGCTTTAGAAATGGGCCTGGGCAGTCCTGGGAAGACCTTTTCCAGACATATTTCTGGAATGACTACAACTAATTTTATTGGTCATCTCCAAAGCCTCTGAACTCTTCTGATCCCTGGATGAAGAAATGCAGCCACCAGGTTCTTCTCTGAATACTTCTTAGAGCTCCTTCTTGTCCTCGAGGGCCTCCATTCTTCCAGACCACAAAGTCCTGGTGATTTCTTCACAGTCTGACAAGTCTGAAGCGGTTGTGGAGTTGAAGAGGTTTAGTTTGGCAATGTGGGCAGTGCTTAAGGCAGATAGCCTGGTTACTCTTCAAGGTGTGGAAGAGAGGAATTGCGAGTTAAAATCAGCAGACACTGGCCACTTGCAGAGGCTTTAGCCAGGTTGAGAGGTCTCTGCTTGCTTTTCTTTGTGGTGCCAACCAGCTGCAGCAGCCAGGAAAGGGGAGCTGTCCCAAAGCACTGGCTCCTACATCAGGCTGTGCTTGCCTGGCATCACTCCTGGCTCTGAGTCAGCTGATAGCTGAATAAAATTAGGTCACCTACCAACATGTTCTTGGCTTTTAACGTAATATTTGAGGTTAGATATATAGATTAGTGAGAGAAAGGCTGGCTCTGAGAATGGAGTGCTTGATGGAAGAATGTATGGGTGCCTTAATTTGGTTTTCTACAAGTCCTAATGGTCTTGAGGAAGTTCTGGCTATGATCACAGCTGCAGATTCAATCCTTTTGCTGTGGGAGAGGCCCCATGGGATTGCTGTGGAGTGGAAGCTGGTACCTTGGGAAAAGAGGGGGTAGACATGCTGCCTCCAGGGGAGACACTGGTGGGGCTGGGTGTTGGGTGAGCTGTCAGCCTGGCCACATGATGGGATGCTCTGTGAGGAGTGAAGCTTTCCTGCTCCCATGGCTCCCTAAGCCCTCCCAAAGAGTCAGACAGAAAGGTGCTTGGGGAAGCACGTTGGTTGTTTCCACCACTTCCCGAATCCTGAGCTGATGACACAGCTGCTCTGCCAGAAGTGAATGTTTTTTCAAATAGCTGCTGTGTGAGGAACGCAGATGAGAGGTTTCAAGTAAGAAGTAGGATTTTAATTCAGAACAAATGTAGAAGACTGCAATATGTGTGGTATGTTCAGCACAGCTTTGAGGCTTTGCTGTCTTGTTTTTAATTATATCCTAATATGATAGCATGCCACATTATTCATGTTCTTAATAAAGGCTTGTATTGTTTAAGGAGATGCAAACAGAGAGACCCTGGGGATATACAAAGATCAGACATTTTAAAACTAGCAAGATTCAGCTACTTCAAATGCTTGTTTGTTTTAAAGAGGTATGTCTTTATCTGCAGCAAACCCAGCATTTCTCAGTCCAGGCCAAGAGTGGGACTGCATGTTTCTTAGCTCAAAATCAGGGATCCATCGTTGATTTGTTCAATGTAGGCTGCTACAAGATGTTTTACAAAATGTTTCTGCATCATCTTTTAGCAAAAAACTTGCTTGAGTATTACTCTCTATGAATAAAAATGATTTGCCCTGGCAGGTTTGATATAATTACTTTACATATCAACCAAGGGACTGACAGTCACGTTTATGCGAGAGAAGTATCTGGTGCTAGAACGCAGTGCTCTTAATGGCATTTGGTGAGGAAAGTTTTATCTGCAAACTGCCTTTTTTTTCTTTTTCAAAATTAATTAATTAATTAATTTTTAAAACACCCTTATTTAATTTAACTGTTAACATGAATGAATGAATTCCTGGAGTTCTAGTGTTCTACTGCCAAGCTGCATGAACAGGGCCTGTTCTGTGATGCCGGAGGATAGGGATGACCTCACATAACAGCTTGGAAATTAATCTGAAAAAAAGATTATATTGTACCAGGATTTAGAAAAGAATAGCAGATGAGAAAGAATTGGATTAGAAGGAAAGTCATGAAGCAATTAGGTGAGCTAGGTGATATGACAGAAATGCTCAAAAGGCAGTGGAGATAACTGGGTGAAAAAATCTATACTTAGTGGAGAGAGGACATCCAGTAAACTGGAAAAAGAAGGGGTCAAGGGAGAATGCTATTAGTGTGTACATCCAGTGATAGCAAAATGACACATTTTCATACCTCACTGCTCTGAGCTCTTTTTAGTGACTGCATAAAAAAGCCTTACCCTGTTAAGATAGGCACAATCCAGGATCAATATTGTACTCACATCTAGGACCACATCCTGTTTGCCTTACTTTCCTAAATGGTGACATTGTTTAAGTAGAATTTATTTGCAATATGATAATTAATTTTATGTATCTGTAATTCCTCTTGAGCAAGGAGACTAAATGCCAAGGAAAGAGGAGTGGGAGAATCTCAGTGGGAATTAGAAAATGATATGGTATGTCTCAGTATCCAGCCCATCTCAAACCATAACTCCATGCCTGCATATAGGGAATATAAATGATATCTGTTTCTTCATCTACAGTAAATTCACGAATACAAGCCGCACTGAGTATAAGCCACATCTCTGGGTGTTGGCAAATATTTCGTTTTTTGTCCATAAATAAGCCACACCCGAGTATAAGCCGCTCTGTCGTTCGCGGCGAGGACCTGCATGCAACAAAGTTGCCAAATAGTAACAGAACGGCGGCAGGGGTTTACTGGCTCGGCTCGGGCTGTGCAGGCTCGGCCTGCTAGGGGCTGCCGACGGGGCCAGGTAGCCCAGCCCGGCGCTGCCGCTCGGCGGGGCCACTGGGGGCCAGCCGCTGCTACCACTGGGCTCGGTCACCACGGCCCGGTGCTGCCCTGTGGTGGCAGGCAGGGACGGAGCCCCCCACCGCCTCCCAGAGCCACGGCAGGGGCGGCCCAGGTCCCCCGCCGCCTCCCAGAGCCGCAGCATTGGCGGCCCGGGTCCCCCGCCGCCTCCCTGAGCCGCGGCAATGGCGGCGCGGGGCCCCCCCGTCTCTCCCCCGGGCAGCGGCAGAGGAGGGAAGGAAAGCGCTCTCCCGCCTCTCTCCCCGCCCCCTGTGCTGCCTGCAGGGATCCAGGCTTCACCCGCGGTGCAACAGAGTAACAATTTGTAACAATCGCAAAATGCTGACTTTGCAGCTGCTCTGCTCGGCACTCTGGCTGGCACTTCTGAGGTTGTAAATGTCAGAAAATTATTCACATATTAGCCGCTCCTGAGTATTAGCCGCATTTCTGGTTTAGGAGCAAAATCTTAGTCAAATTGGTGCGGCTTGTATTCGTGAAATTACTGTAATTTGGACAAAAGTGGCATGTTCTGCTCAATAATGGCAGATACAGACTGGGATAACAGTGTGTATCATCTAAATCTGTCTTTAAAAGGAAATTATTTTTGTTATGATTGGCATTTTAGCATGATTTCAGGACCTAGTTTCCTGAAAATCACAAGAAATTAACTTAGTCAAAGTACAGAGTTGGGTTTTACACAACTTTCCTCTATAAGAAATGTTTTTAAAATAATAAATTTACACAAATTTTAGTATATAGTTAACAGTTAACTGTTTATTCCCAAGTCTGGATGTTAGTTTGACTACAAGGAATGAGATCTCAGAAAATACCCTGACAGTTGACACCAGTTATCTGTAACTATTTTTCCCTTTAACTTTAAACATTGAAGTACCTGATTCTACTTATAAAAACCCATACCTATGATGACCTAATTTTGTAGAGGCAATTTGCTTCTACGTTTTTTTTTTTTTTTCCCTTAAAGGATGCAAATGAAAATAAGCCTGTGCTTTAAAATCTTGCCTGAAATAATGTACAAGTTATTTCATCTGCAAGTAATGGAAAATATTACAATGCCCCCAGAACAGCACAGTATCACCACTGTGTATTAGCATGGTGCTTACACAGAACTCCAAAATTCTTTCCAGCTCCTTGCAATGCATCCTGGAGGAGTGGAAGGGCATATCTCTTCCAGTTGGTCCTGGCATGCAATCCAAGACGAGACAAATTGGGAGTGAATCACAGTTTGTGTTATAAATATGAACCTGAAAATGACTCAACTGGAAAATTTTGGAGCTCAGTTTTATGCTGAAGGAAGAGCAAGTATTGCTGAGTAGAGCACTTGTGCTTAGTCACTTTACAGAGGAGTTGTGGTGTGATCATGGTATTGGATGAGACAGGTGGGGTCTCCAGTGTTATGAAAATGGATCCATTTTGCAAGGCAGGACGTTCTAATCCCTTGGCATTGTCCTTTGGAAGCTGATCTTATTTCCTTCTTGGTTTGTATAAGGAAGTACGACTTTTTCTTTGGCAAGTGATGGGGATAAAGATCTGCATTTCTGGAGCTACCTGTGACTGAAGCGGGGTGAAGTACTCAAAAATAAAAACTTTTTTCTCTCTCCCTCTTCTCTCCCCACCCCCCCCCCCATATTCTGATATAAGAAAGCTTCTGTAATTCTTTTAGAGGAGTAGGAGTTGCAGAAACAAAATTGTATGCAAGCTAAAGGGAAACTGAGGGGAAAACATCTTTGATTCAAGTGCTATTATTATTGCTAAAATGTCAGACATTTATATTATATAATACATCTATAGTATTTTAGGAAATAGCATTCCATGTGAAGACAGGGATTGCCCTCTCCCTGGTAAATTTGCAGCCCTAACTGAATGATTAATGAAATCAGAGTGTGGGTATTTAACTGTGTATAAAAATGATAATGTGCCAGCTTGTGTCTTGGGATAATGAAGGCAGACTAGTCCTGACAGTCATCCAAAGGGATTTAATTTCCCAGACATTTAATCCAAGCTGTTTTGTGCCCTGGTCTGAACAACACTATATTTTAATGCAATATTATATAGCAAAGACATTAACATCTTAGAGGGTACATCATATGTGATCAGTTTTTCATTCAAGAGAGTCATAGGACAGCACCAAAATGCCATGTAGAGTTTGGCTGTCATGATCAATTTGTAGAAAGGAATAAGTATCTGTTTTATTTCTTGTAAATCAAAATGAACTGTGAAACCTATTTATTGCCACAGGGACCGTATTTAAAATTCCAGAAGCTTCTCAGTTGATTAATTTGATCTGGGAAGTTTACAGACTGCTTGAATAGTAAATATCATCTTAGTTAAAAAACGTAAAATACAACTTTGATAAGGATATATGACATAAAAACCTCCAACAAATCAGGATTCTGAGAGGTGACCAAAATCACATCAGTGAGAAGATGAATGAAAAGAAATGAAGATCTTACACTGAAAATAACATTCCTATCTATAGCCCCTCACTGTGTCTTTCTACTTAGATAAGGACTCTAAATAGCACATACAGTAATTTCACGACCATAAGGCGCACCGGACTATAAGGCGCACCCCCCGGGAGTTGGCAAAATTCACAACTTTGTAGATCAGATAAGGCGCACTGGACTATAAGGTGCACTTTTTTTTGCAGAGAGGCTCTGCCCCCAGCTCACCCCACGTGGTTGCTGGCCGAGGCCCCGCCTCAACCCGGCAGCCATTGGCCCCTGGGCCTGCCTCCAGCCGGCTGCCGTGGCACTTCCGGCTCCCCCCACGGCTCACAGCTCACACTTCCGGTTTGGCAAATTTCGCAACTTTGTCCATCAGATAAGGCGCACCGGACTATAAGGTGCACTTCCGGGTTCGAGGGAAAATTTTAGTCAAAAGGGTGCGCCTTACAGTCGTGAAATTACTGTAATTATAAAGTATAAGTGTTTCTCCAGATTATTATTCTGTATAGCATTTGAAAGATAATGCATTCACTCATTTTTACACCTGTGTTCAGGGGAGGCCCTCTCAGAAGCAGGAGAAGACACTCGTAGTCTCCATACCACATGACCAGCATATTAAAAATAACTGCTTTTTTCCAACACAAAAACCCCTGTAATTTATTTTAAAATATGTTTTCTGAAGAAGGAGCTCAATAATGTGTAATTTCATTCTAGGAAAGTTTTACAAGAATAGATATTGTCTCTTTTAAATTATATTACTCAAGATAACTGGCTGAAGCCTCCAGTAGAAGGTTACAAAATAAGCCAAGCTATGGAAAAGTCCAACAGCACTATGCTTGTAAACAGAGTCCCATCCAAAATAGAAGTGATTTTACCAAGACATCAGAACTCTATCAGGCTTTTATTACTCATGTTTTAGCTTACTTCTCTTATTTCCCATTGAAAAAAACACATACTCAAAATCTTTTTGTTTGTGTGGCTTTTATCTTTTTGTTTATCACATCTCAGTGAAATATGGAAAACAGGAGGGAGACCCCAACTTTCTCTTCTTAAAAAAGGGGAACACCTCTTTGGCTTCCAAATCTCTACCACAGCTCTGGTGGGTTGACTTTGTCTGGATGCCAGATGCCCACAGAGCCTCTGTATCACTCTCCTCTTCAAGTGGACAGGGTAGAGAAAATATAATGAAAGATTAATGAGCTGAGATGAGGACAGGGAGAGATCATTCACTGATTATCATGGGCAAATCAGACTGAATTTGGGGATATTAATTGAATTTATTGCCATCAAAACCAGAGCAGGATAACGAGAGAAGTAAAACAAATCTTAAAAACAGCTTCCCCCCACCCTCTATCTACCCATGCTCTACTTCTTCCCCCCAGCAGCTCAGGGAGATGTGGAAGGAGAGTTCTGTTCATCACGTGTTGTTCCTGCCACTGCCCAGGGAGAAGAATCTTTCCCCTGCTGCACCCCGGGGTCTCTCCCACAGGGGACAATTCTCCAAGAGCTTCTCCAGTGTGAGTTCATCCCACAGGCAGCAGTTCTCCACAAAAGGGCTGGCTGCTCCAACATGGGTCTCCAACAGGGTCACAAATCCTACTGCTCTCCCCATGGGTCTGCAGATCCCTGCCGGGAGCCTGGTACAGCACAGGCCTCCCATGGGTTCACAGCCTCCTCTCAGCCATTCACCTCTCCAGTGTGGGTCTCCCCCATGGGCTACAGAGGGATCTCTGCACTCCCATGAACTTCCATGGGCTGCAGGGGCACATCTGCCTCACCTTGGGCTGCACCAAGGGCTGCAGGGGAATCTCTGCTTCACGCCTGGAGCACCTCCTGCCCCTCCTTCTGCACTGACCTTGGTGTCTGTGTAGCTGTTCCACTCACAAATTCTCACTCTGCTCTTCTTTGGGTACAATTACCTTTGTGAAATAACTTCATTTCCTTCTTAAATCTGTTATCACAGTGGTGCTACTGCCATCTGTGATTGGCTCAGCCTTGTCCATCCTGGAGCCATCTGGTATTTACTCTGCTGGACATGGTGAGCAGCTTCTCACAGAAGCCATCCCTGTAGCCAGTAATGCCCCACTACCAAAACTGTGCTCTGCAAACTCAATACAGCAGTCAGTCCTTCCCCCATCCCATCCCCTGTCATTTCCCACCTGAGGTGAGAACATTGACTCTAAAGCAACTTACCTTTTTGCACAAGCATCATATATAAGAGCAAAAAAAAAAAAAAAAAAAAGGCAGAGCTGTATCATCTTTCCCTTGAAAGAAAAAGGAAAATAAAGCCAAACCGCCCAAGGGCATTCACAGCCAGTTCCTGTTCCCTCTTTGGTGGATAACTGAGTTTGGTTTCACCCTTCCCTTTTCTGATTGAAGGTGGGATGAAGGCTGTCAGGCTGGTCTCTCCTGTGGGCCACAAAAGCAGGA
Organism: Catharus ustulatus; assembly: GCF_009819885.2. Classification (NCBI taxonomy): domain Eukaryota; kingdom Metazoa; phylum Chordata; class Aves; order Passeriformes; family Turdidae; genus Catharus; species Catharus ustulatus. Next base: position 39,477,372 of record NC_046221.1, on the reverse strand, counting down.
CCTCTTAGCAGTGAGAGTATCACAACCTGATCTGGATAAAATTCAAGAAACTCATCCCTGAGTACAACAGCAAGGCAAGCAGCTGGATTAGACTTAGTTTTCTTTGCAGTGGCAAGTATGGGACTATGTCTTGGGTTTGTGCTGAAAAGATTGCTGAAAATGCAGGGATGTTTTTGGTATTGCTGAGCAAGGCTTACAGAGCCAAGGCCTTTTCTGCTTGACACTACCATGCCAGCAAGGGCTGGGGTTCTCAAGGTGTTGTGAGTGGACATGGCTGAGACAGTGTTAGTCTTCATGTGTGTGTAGACACATGAGCCAAGAGAAAACCTCAAGCTACTTGTGAGTTTTATTTATTTGTGTACAGCCTCACTGCATCCTTTGCTCCAGACGTGTGTTAGTAGCCACTAGGGTGTGGTTTGCATCTCTCATCACACAGTGAGAGCCTGTAGCCACCCACAAACTCTGTCTTCAGAGCTCTTCAAACCAGAGTGGCTCAGGAGCTCTTTATGGCTTGGCACACCACCAAGTGCAGGCACAATGGGGGTGTTGGGTCTTGACAGATTTAAAAGAAGAAACAACCCTGTCAAATTTATTTTGTATCACAGAATAAAGGTGTGATAAATAGTGTTTAAGTGCTGGAATTTTGTCTTCTGCATATCAGACCTTTGAATTTCAGGGTGCTTAGAGTCTGTAGGGATAGGTGCCATTTTGTGAAAGTAACTTTGATGCTGGATGTTATGAAATCAATATAAGAATTATTTAATTTTCCCCCAATAATCTTTTCCCCCTTTCTGGAAAATAAGCCATTCAGGATGCAATTATAAGTCTGCAATTTGCATACAGAAACATGTGTGTGCACTATCATGGTATTACTGAAACACTCAGCAGCCCAAGCTGGGAAATGTGATAATTGACAGGTGTGACATAGTAACCTGCAAGCTGGAAACGGTCCAGAACCAGTTCAGCTGCTGGCTGAAGGGAATCTCAGGCCTGGGAGCAGTGGATACTCTGTTACTGTCTGAAGAAGGAGAATAAAACTATTGCTATTTACATAGGAATTAGAAAAACATCCTTCTGAGTTGGTTCATTCTTTTATTCATTTTGAAAGAAGGAAAACAGATAAATTGAATTCTCATTTCTGATATTTCTTGCTAGAATTTCTAGGTGGAGCTAAAACCAGCAATAAGCCCTCATTAATTTTCCTCTTTAGAAGGAGTCTATGCTTTATCATTTATTTGGGTTCCCAAACACTTGCCACATTTTTAAAAGTCCAGATATGTTTATTCTTATGTTGACAATGCAAAAACTATTAAATCTCCCCCCTCAATATTTACTGTAGAATATATTCCAATTAATAAAAAGAATCACAGTATTCTTAAGGGATCTTTATCACTTTTCAGAATTTGTTTGTTTGTTTTTTAATTTATTTATTTATAAGGTCTTCGTGAATGGTTTTGGAAAGGGTCTAAATAAAGGAATAAATGTGGCAGTTCCCTGTGTGGCTATGTGCCCCACAGTGTGCTACATCCTTGTCCATTTTGACAATTAATCTGTCATCTAAATGATTATTTATCTGTGTTTATTGCAATAAATTTAGTTAAGCAACTTTTGCTCTAAAAATCAGAACATCCAGAAAACTTCAAGTTAGAGGTGGGAAATTAAAAACAATTAAATGACGATGGAGTAATCGATGACTTGGGTGCATTAGCTCTTACATGTTTTCTAAGTCAGCATGGAAATATGATCTCAGGAAGTTTTTGAATGTCTGAAATCTGAGAGAGCTGAGATGAAAAAGACTTGATTTTGCAAACTTTTTCTTCCTGCCCCAAATTATGTAATTGTAGGTTAGAGATTTTTTGTTGTTGTTATTGGATTTTTTAAAATAAGTGATGATAAAACACCAGATTTAATGCTTTTAGGGTCTCTCCCTTCACTTAGAGGGGACACCTTGCAGATAATGTAATTTTCTTCACCTGGGTTGGAAGACAGCAATTAATCATAGCTATCACACTGATTTAATGCAAATTTCAAACACCTTGGAACAAGTCTAACACCCAAAGGCTGCTTTGCATACTTGTATTGATCAAGCAGCCACAGCCTGCAATAAATTTCAGTAGCTGTAAGATGGGAGTTGAGCAACTTAAAGATATCATCATTTATTGTTACCAAACTTGCAGCTACTCAGCCTTTCCTTCTGTTGGCTAAATAAATGAATGTCTGATTAAGCTGTTTTTACAAGTTGGCCTTTCCCCCAATAAATCTAGTTTTCTTCTAAGCAAACTGAAGTATGGCTCTGGTTTTCTTTTGTCCATGAGTTCATTATATTGCAGAATATGAACAGAACTTCAACAAGTGTGGCCAAAATGTTGCCTAAAAATTAATTGCAAGGTACTTTTAATTATTGTAGTGTTACAATTCTTTTCCAGGTATTTATATGCAATGCTTATAAAATTCTAGATATTGGCAATAAACAATGGGCTGAAAATTGTTAACTGGAAATATACAGCAAATCTGAGATTGGGAATGATTAATAATAGTCAAGACTATTTGCTAAAAGATAAGAAGATGATCTATGTACATGGTGCAATATTTAACTGAACCATCCTACAAGAATGAGTCCAATCAGTTTCTGAGTTCCTGGCTGCTTGCATTTCTGAAAAGAAGTAAATAAGTCAGTGATTTTTTTTTTTCTTTGTTATGAGGCAAGAAAGGATGTTTTTTAAATAAATAAAAGTACAGAAAATTTCAGACTTGAAACTTCATCTCTCTTGCAAAGTCTGTAAACCTTAGTTGTCTATTTTTTTAAAAATATTTCTACATTCTCCAGTGCAGATTGCCTAGCAGTAATTGGAGAAATTTCTTTTTTAGGTATGTGAAATTGTCAATAGTCAAAACCAAGTAAAACTTCCCCTCTCATTTTTTATTCTGCAAACTAGAATACTATGTATGTTCAACAGTTTTTAAAGACTGAGCTCCTATTTTAGGATCAGCCATCCCCTTAAATATCTGCAGTCCCCTTATCAAGTGAAATAACAGAGTATAAATAAACTCATGACTCTGAAAGCATTGATGGCTGCAGAAAGACTTTTATCCCTTTCAATTGCAGGTTGCAGAAACATTACACTGAATCATTTGATCCTTAAATTGCTTTCTAAATTCTGGATGTCTTGCATGGAACTACCCAGCTACTGAAGAGATCTTGATGTAAAGCATCATGGCTAGCTAATTACCACAGAGTTTGGTATGAAATAATAGCAAATCATTCCATTGAGAGAGCAGGAAGAAAATCTGACTGCAAGAAAACATTTGTGAAGTGTCTATTCTTCTGTAATTAGCAGTTTAGATTTTATTTCCTTTGTGTTGTACTGAATCTGATTTTGTACAGGCAGTGTCAGATCTGGTACATCTATCAGCACACTTAATAAATACAATCCATATTTGTATGTAATTTTCTGAAACCTCACTCACTCTGTAATATTTAGTGTGCTTTGCATTGCAACAAATCTAGGGGTCACCTAGATTCACCCAGGTGAATCAACTGTGCCCTGAGTGGACCAGATCAGTGTTTTGGGTGGGGAAAACCTCCTTTTGCTTATTCAGTCAGAAGCATTAGAATAGCTTAGGAGCCAGGCATATGTCATGTAAATGAACTCAAGCAGCTCTACTACCTATTATGCTCATAGTTTCCTTCTGTTCTGAGGGGCCTCATTGGGTCTAGGAATTAGTACAGCCCTAGGGCTTCTCTATTTTATTAACCAGAGCCTGGATTTGTTAAACGCCCAGACATGCTGCAAAGTCCTTTTTCCTTCTTGGAAGCTTTTGAGGAAGGATTCAAAGGTGAAAGGGTTGGAGGTTAAAGTTCTGACCTCCTCTCCTCCAAAGCCCTTCCCTTCAAGAAGGAAACAAAACAAATCACTTAAGCATGTGCCTATCTAACTCAGCATTGCCATCTCTCATCTGTTTTGTGTTGATCTTAAGGCTTTAGTTGTGTTAACCGAGATTCAAATCTTCAACTTTAAACTCGGTTTTGTAGTCCTTGTGGTTCTGGACGACAGTTTGAAAATGAGTCCAAGGAAAAATAATATCTTCAAGAAAATACTGACCTATTACTTTGGAACGTAATGCTTTATTCAAGACTTCTGAATACCTGCATTTGGCAATATTGCTAGATGAAAACACGGGATTGCTTCCAGCAAAATAAATGGGACATAACATGTGTTTTATAAACTTTAGTGAGTTGGGAGCTGAGAATGACTTATGGACAATTTTGCAAAAATGTGATATACTACTTAGAGTACAGTTTGCTAAGTGGAAAAACTAACTGTATTTTTATATTGTGAGCACAGTCCTTTCAACTATATTCTGCTGTTGTGGGGGCTGAGATTATCTGGAGACTTCATTACACAGAAGATCAAATTCCTCATTGCCTTCATGAAGCTGCTGAGTGATGGAGTGTCCCGTGGTCAGTGGTGGTCATGGGGAACGTGTCACGTATTTTTTGGCTGGGAACAACATAATTAGCAAACCCCATCCATGACTACCTATTTAGGGAAAGAAGTCCTGGGATGATTCAGAGTTAAGCTATGGATTTTAATATTCCTCCCAGGATTTTTCTCTCTCCTCTGCCTGTGAGGAGGCGGTAGAGAATTGGACAAGGTGGAGTAATGGATGAGTGGAGTTCTTTGTACTTGGCAGGGTTTGCAGTCTGGGGCTGTATTTTTCCTTTCTGCAGCACACCCCCTGGGGAAGGTGCCTGTATGCAGAGTGTTCAATTATCTAAGCTGTCAAGAACATGCATATTGTCCAAATGTAGGCTTGCAGCAGATTCCTGGTGATCTTTACAGATGGGCTAGGTCTCCTCATACCTTCAGCCTAAGTACTGGATTAATAATTTCAATCATTCACCCTAAGTGGGGTGAGTTTTGAGTTGGTGTAAAACACAGATAAATTACACAGGAAAGAGCCAGCTATGGTAGAGGTAAGGTTGCTTTTTTGGGTTTGGTTACTTTGGGTTTTGTCTGCCAACCAATTAGGTACGCCACAGCAAATAAACATAGAAAATTGCTTATCTCATTCCAGAAGGCACCAAGACATTGAGGATGTAAATATCACCTCCAGAAAGAGAGAAATCAAGGTCTTGTGAATAAAAGAGCAGAAAGTATCTTAGATATATGGCTGAAGGAATGTCATAGGAAATCTCCTGACCAGCGAAATGACCATCTGCTCAGCTTGAGTTACCATTGTCAGTTTGAGACAAAGATGAACAAGGATTTCTATAGCTTCTGTAGGAGGTCACTGGCAGGCTTTGAGAAAATATGTGATTTGAATTAGATAGCTGTGAATTTGCTCAGCAGGGTTGTCTGGCTCACAGAAACTAGGTTACTTAGTGGTCCACTTTATTTTAGCATGAATAAAAATAAGCAGTGCAGGTAATGGGGCTACCTTTGGGCAGAAGAGTGGACGTTTGCTATGCTCCCTGCTTGTTTTCATCCAGATGCTTCTATTGCCAGCCTCCAGTATTCCTTGGAGGAAAAACTGAAAGAGATGGTCAGCACAGAGAGCAATTTGTTCTAAGCTTTCAAGAAAATTGGCAACACTCAAACTGCATCAGCATTCAAAACTGTGGAGCTGGGGATGACCTCTATCTAAGAACAGAGTTTATAGCTGAGAGTCTGAATTTGGCCACCTTGAGGCAGATAATACAGTGAACAGTGAACTTTGTGGAAAAATTGTGTATTTGTGTGGCAGCCTTAACTGTCCCCCATGAGGCATTAAATATGAGAGCAAATTCTTGCTTTACTCTCTAAGTTGGTTAAACAGGTTATGTTGCATTGTTTTTGATTACTCCTATGCTGGAAACTAATCTCTTGCTTAAGTGCTTTGTAGACTTGAACTTGTGTATGTTTTTGTGATTTCATTGTAACTTTCTTGTAATATATTTCAAGCCATCCATCAAGTACACAAATAAGAAATCCTGGCTGCACAACCCACACATGAGGTAGAGAATTCCACACAGTTTTTACACAGGTGAACTTGATTCCCCTGACAGAGTGAGCTTTTATTCCTGAATTTGTGTACAGATCTGTCTGTGACATGCCTTTCTTCTTTCCAGGAGCAGTGCAAGGTGAAAGCCAGGATGGAGAGCCCTGGTAGGAACTCAGAGGCTTTTGACTATTAAATGCCTCCTTTTATCAGTAATATGAAGGTATACTAGGTACAGACATAATAATCTTCTCCCATCCTCCACACTGATTTTGGAGGCTGTTAAATATTTGGTTAGGTTTGGAAAACATTTTGACATTCTTTGCAGAATGACACCATAGAGAAGCAAAGTACCCGTATTATTGCTTTATAAAGGAACCTTTAAACTAATGAGGCATTAATGAATAGACTGGTATGCTGAATCTTTCCCATGTAGGAAGGGCAAAAAGTCATTTCACATAAATTGCAGCCCATTATTATAAATAGTTTGGCATGGGTTTCCCTAGAGGTGGAACTTCAAGCCAAATATACAGCAGCAGCTGTGGTGACACTTTGTGCAGAAATGATTCCAGGCATTGTGCTGGAGGAGCTGGCATTGCAGGATAACAGCACAGCAGCACATATTTAGAGCCATCTTACAGCAGCAGTTCTGCTGCTTTATACTGAAGGTATGAAAAATATCTCTGTGTGCCTGAGATGAGCAAGATGAGTCTTCTTCCCTCTCATCATTTCCCAGTGATTTTGTACCCAGCTTAACCAACTACAATGACTGTACATAAGATTTTAATGGTTGTGGATTCTCCCTGAATAATACTTCTTAATTTTTGTTGGAAATTATAAATTATTACTGCAATACTTCCAGAAATATAACTTTCCTCTCCTACATCTGACATTTAAGGTCTGAAAACTGAAAGCCATACCAGGGATTATCTGATAACTGGTGTCTAAATACATTCCCAAGGCATATCTAGGTCCCTAGGGATTTTAGAAAGGTTACACAAACTACTACAAAACCAGGGAAGAGGGGTTTTTTTGTGTGTGTGTTTGCAGTGACCATTTACGCTTACATGACTTAAAGCTTCCTACTCCACTTTTCCAACCAGCCAACAAATTGCCAGCCTTTCTTTGGCATGCTGACAAATCCCTATAAATCAGTGTGTCATAGATTTGCCTGGCTTATACAGGTCAGTTCCTTACACAGGTCAGTTCTCCCATAATTTTAAAATTCCTACTGGCTTTATCCCTGAGTCTGGTTCTGCTGAGCCTTGGTTCTCTGTTTGTCCTCAGCAGGATTCCACAGTGAAAATTGGTTTGGTTACCTTCAGACATTGGTGACTGGGAATGATGCCAACCAAATGCAGTTCTGGGCCTCATCTGTCACTGGCAAGGTGCTGGTATGCATTCCTCAAAGCAGAGTTTTTTTTCTTCCCTTGTTTCCACAACTGAATCCCATAAAACATGTGCATGGAAAGTGTGCCTGTAGCTGTGATGGAGCAGACTCAGGAGAGCAGCAGTCAAGGTGGAGACTGTGCACCTTTTGAAGGTGAAGAGGGATATTTTCTTTTATTATATTTTCTACCTCATAATAAAGGGCTTGTATATTCTTGGGAAAGGACATCCCTCCTTTTCTCTACTTTGCAGGATAGTAGCTGTGTTTCTTCTTTGCTTATCAACCTCCCAAGACTCGTGTGTGTGTGTGTGTGTTGGTGTGAATTTAAGTGTTTTTACAAGCAGGATTTGGACAGACATTAGAGATAATAGTTATTTTTCTTCTGACTCTCTAGTTTTTGAGAGTACCTAACTGAATTTGTATGTTTTTTTCTAAATTTAGTGTTATCTTTTCTCACTGCAAAACTGGTTCCATGGTTCTTGTCTAAGAATTGGTTAGTGCATTTTTTGCATAGTTTTTTTAATGCCTACTACAAGCTTTTAATAGTAATATAAACATATTAATCATATGCAATACCACTTGATGGTAGTGGGTACAACATCTGATTTCCAATTATCCTTAGTTTTGGTTTATTTACAGCCTTTAATTTGGTATTTTCAACAAACACATGCAATTTGTGGGCTCTTCTTTGAGTCTTGTGCTCTTAGGACTGAATTTTACTCTCAGGTGTTTCCATGGTATTTTCCCAAAATTGACTGAAACTTCTTTATTTGGAAATGAGAAGAGAATTCAGTCACCAGTCCCTATTACCTATTTTTCTTAACTCTCTTGAGAAGATTCATCTCTTTTAAATTTGTTGCTTGAATAACATCTTGGGTCTTCTTTGGTGAAGTGACCTGTCAATCACCTGTCAATACTGGAGTTTAATGTTACCCTTTTTTGCTTATTAATTTTACTTTTCAATAGATAGATTTACTGTACCAACACCATGAGCAACTAACTACCAGCTCTGCAAGAAGAGTTTATCTGCTGCTTTCATCTGCTTTCAGCCAGGACTGTCTGGGTGTCAGAGCTCTTGGGCCACCAGCAGCCTGAATGTCCCTGACAAGTTCCTTGTCTCCCTTACCCTTGTCTTTTTCTACGTAGGGGTAATTACACTGATGATTGAGGGTATTGCACCAACATTATCTTTGGTAACTGAAATCTGTTGTCAGGGAGCTGGCAGGTTGCATGTAACAATGTTTGTTTTTCCAGTGACAGATTTTTCTTTTTTTTTTTTTTTTCAAGAGGAATGGCCCTGCAGCTTGTAAATGAGGAAGTCCTGGTAATGAAGCCTAAATTACAGTTCCCTGTAGTTACCTGGGGATGTTTTTTCTCCTCTGTTTTCCATTTTCTCCTCAGATATCTCTTCTTCCAGTGAGGCAGAAGTGGTTTTAAAACTAACGACATGATCTAATTATCTGGAAATGTAATTGAAAATAGTTTACTTGTAGTATCTTCAGCCATTTCTCATTATTTTGAGGAAAGGAGAGGAGAGCTTATGGCTTCTGATGACTAGGCATTGATCAAATGTGTAGTTGATACAGATCTCATCCTCATAACTGTGGAATAAATTGTTATTTTATTTCTTCTCACTGATATAGAAAGATATTTTACAAATGGTATTTGGTTTAGAGATTGGAAATTATTTTGCCTGGTGTTGTCCTCTGTCTGCTCTTTTTATTCTTGGTATTTGTAGGACTTTGAACATAAGTGCCAAAGTGTGTATCATAAACTGAGGGGGGATTCCCAAGCCACCTGAATGCCCAGGCTGAAATATTAGCAGGAATTCCTCCCTGTTTTTGTCTTTTCTTTCAACAGCAAAATCCTACTGTTTATCTGTGCAGCTGTGAATGCATACCTTAGAAAAATCCTGATGGTGTTTGTACAGATTTCTGTGACAGCTTTTGGTTTGAGACACAAAGCAAGGGTTGCACTCTGTCCACAGCTACAGAGGACAGCACTGACAACAGAAAGCTGCAGCACTGCACCTCCTGTCTGTATTCTCTTTGTACCTGTCAACACAGCAGCAGAAGGAGGCTGGATTATTTAAAATTATTTTTAGCACCTCTCTGTGCCTTTCCTGGGCTGTTTAATGTAGCTTTGGGTGTTCTTACAGAGAATTTGGCACTGCTGACCATCGAGGTGTCTGAGAGGGCTTCCAGCCATACAACTGTTTGCTAGCACAAACACAATTTTGGGCCTGAAAAGGAATGGTGTAATGATGTGGGAGGAGGTTTGTGGGAGGTCAATGACTGGTGGCAATGCTGGGCACTGTGTGGGGAGGCCCTGGGTGCCCTGTGAGGTGGCCCCAGCTGCTGCCATGTGCCCCAGCCCCACGGCCTCCCATGCCAGTGTATGTGGGACAGACTCAGAAGGATGGATAAGAGATTAGGGACAAAAATGAGTGCACAGCCCTGAGGAGACAGCACTGAGTCCAGTGCTACTGAGGCTGTGCCAGGGAGAAGCCCAGCTTGGAGCTGCTGTGGGCTGTGGCAGGGACAGGACCCTGCATCCAGCCTCCTCCTTGCTGAACATCCTATCACCTATGCTGAACATCCCTGTTACCCCACAGCTCTAATGAGCTACATGCTCTGCTTGTGTGAAATAGCTTCCTTCCTTTGGCCTTGCTGCACATATAAGCCTCAAGCTTTTATCCCAGACAAAGGTTGCCAAAGGTTCCTTGGTGAGGAAGACTCATTTCTTGCCTGTCACCCTGACCGTGCTCTTGTACTGTGTTGTTGATTGGCTCTAAGATAGATGAAAAAAAAAAAGCCCTGAATTAATAATAAAATACTCTCTTTGATATTTTTAAGGCAGGGGAGAAAAGGGGATATGAGTTTTGGGAAAATCCTGCTTCTGCTAGCATTGCATCCTGTGGGAAGAGGAGTTTTAGACGTTAGTCACAACAGGGGTGAGAAGGGTGGGCAGTTAGCTGCCTTTCTGGGCTGTGCTCGGTGGGAGGGAGCCAGGAGGCATCCTCTGAGGCACCAGCTCAGCTGGAAGGCTGGGGAACAGAGCTGGGAACAAAGGAGCATCAGCCTGTGCAGACAGGGATACAGTCAGCCCATCAGTGAAGGGATTGATTTTTCCCACCAAAAGGTCTTCTTTGTTTTTCTCTTTGCAAAAAAAAAAAAAAAAAGAAAGAAAACTCAACCTCCCCCCGCTTATTTAAATGTGATCTGTTTATTTTTTTCTTATCCCACTAAAAATGTTTCATTTGTATATTGAGGAAAAATATAGACAATTTGTGACAAAATATGCTTTAATTTTGCTAAAACCATTTTCTGTTTCTGTGTGTGCATTTTTATGCACGTGAGGGAGCTTCATCTGCTTAATAAGGCTGAGTGCTGTTCAGCTGGCTTCACTGTCCTTCTGCAAAGCAGGTAGAAATCATCAATAAAAGCCAGGCTGTCCAGTGCTGCTCTGGGATGACATATCTGTGCAATACTTATTGGAGTTGCATGGTTCTGACCCTTAAACAAATTTGCTGCTATCATTAGTTTTTCAGAGTGTCATTTGTCCCCCTGGCCTTTTGTGTGTATGTTGTGGATCTTTTTCTTTCTTTCTTTCTTTCTTTCTTTCTTTCTTTCTTTCTTTCTTTCTTTCTTTCTTTCTTTCTTTCTTTCTTTCTTTCTTTCTTTCTTTCTTTCTTTCTTTCTTTCTTTCTTTCTTTCTTTCTTTCTTTCTTTCTTTTTCTCTCTTTCTTTCTCTCTTTCTTTCTCTCTTTCTCTCTTTCTCTCTCTCTTTCTTTCTTTCTTTCTTTCTTTCTTTCTTTCTTCTTCTTTCCTTTCTGTCTTTTTCTTCCTTTCTTCCTTTCTTCCTTTCTTCCTTTCTTCCTTCCTTTCTTCCTTTCTCTTTCTCTCTCTTTCTCTCTCTTTCTCTCTCTCTTTCTCTCTTTTCTTCTTTCCTTCCTTCTCAAATATCCTATATTATTAATACATTGTAATACACAGACTTGTCAAGACTTGTCACAGAATGCTGACCACCTTTACTTCCTTGAAGTCAAGCACAAAAGTGTTCAGGATCTGCTGGAAATTGTTGTCTTTCTCAAAAAGAATTTCTTTTGCCTCAAACATAGCTATGGCATTTTGCTTCACTGATAACAATGAAGGGTAATAAAGATGCAACTGCAGCCTTCAAGAAAGAGATCAGTAAAATATCATTGCTTTGAAGAAACTGGTACTTGATGGATTGTACTGAAAGACTGCAAAGCCTTCTCATTTTAGCTCCCTACACACACCAAAAAAGTCTTTTTGGTTTCAAGATTTCTAAAGAAGAAACAACTTACCTGGTCCTTATTTTCTATTTCAAGACTGCATGCCATTAAAACAATGGCAAACAAAAATCAACTGAATTATAGCTATGTCGGCTCTTTCCCTTGACATGCTTTAGAAGCCCCCAAAGACTGGCTGATGTGTAAATACATTTTTAGCAAAGACATGGGTAAAAATAGAAGAGAGTCAGGCATTAGCTGTTGCTGAGGAACGATTGGACTAATTAATTGTAGATAAGGTGACAAGGCACTACCTTGGTATGTGAGCAAAGGTACAGCCATGGACCCCCCTCCATGGAACTTGTACCAGAACTCCTGAGAAATGACCATACCAGTCCCTATGATACCCAGCCTGTAGAGAGAGCTTGGTGCCCCTAAAATTAGGGACAAGTGTCTGACTGAAGCCATAGCAACCCCTATGACAAGGGACTTGGGTGGAATCTGGATCTGTCATTTTGCCTTCCTGTGGATCAGTCTCCCATTTCTAAAAGCGTATGATTTGAGCTTTCCTTAACTGAAGTTCCCTTCTCTCTTCTGCACCTTAGGATGATGCCTTGTACAAAAAGCTCCTCATCTTGTTTGGTGCCTCTCTTTATTACCATAATATTAAAAAAAAAAAAAAAGTGAAAGTGAGATTACAACCTCAAGGTCAGGCTTCTGCTGTAGTGCTCTTACCCTTTTGCACTGAAGTCTACCAGGATATTACTGAACACAGGATTTGGCCTTTAAGGTTTCGGTGTACAATATGCACGTCTTGTGCTGAGATTAAATATGAATATGTTTAAAAGTCTGCTTTCAATCCAAATTTTGAGGGCTTGCCAAAGTAGCAGAGATTGAGATAGGATCTTTTGTACTATTAATTGAAGACTATGCTTTTATTTCCTTTAATTTTTTTTTTAAAGCCTCCCTTCTGTGGTGGAAGATATCTTGCTGCTGCTTGGATTGATTCCAAATACTGTTTTCCCCTTTAGCTAGAGCTGCAGAATGTAGTCAGTTTGATTCCTTGCTAAGTATCTTTTGTTAAATACTGGCAATTCAGAGTTGCAGTTACCTTAAGGTGAAAGGGAAACCAGATCAAGATGCTATTAACTGCCACTAGAAAGAAAACATGCCATAATGTCATATGAGTTAATAACTCTAAGTAGCCTGTAAGATGCTGCTGTGGAATTAAATGCTTAACAATAACTCAAGAACAGCTTACAGAAATTTAAGAATGTGGATCATTTAGTATAGCCGAAATTATGCTCCTGGCATATATGTATGACACATGAGAGCACTTACCTGGAAATTTATTACCCAGCTCTGAGCAAACAAAGCATGACCTACATTTGACTAAAGTCAGCTGTCTCTGGCTAATCCTATGGGCTTCTTTTTATTAATGTCACAATTGCTAATGTGGTATAACATTGTCATTACTGAATAGCACAGCGGGATAAGCTGCAGCTGTTATTTCTCTTTCTATACCTACTAACTCATTAAATTTGAGTTTTGGGGAATACAAATTGTAAAGATTATTCAAATTCTGATTGAGAAATAGGGCTACTGGGAAATTGGTGGCATATAAAATAACACTTTGATTCAAGGATTTTGGATCTTTTTTTTTTATTAGGAAGATTGGAATGTTCACAATTTCTTTTTCTTCCTAGTATTTTGGCATTAAGGTCCAAATTAAGCCAGACAGAGGTAGAACATCAAGAAAAGTAATATATATAGGGAAGTTATTGCACAGTGGGTACTATTCTTTCTGATGGAAAGCTAAGATTTGAAGCTTGTATAGTGAGAACATGGAACAAGTGAGTTTTATTCCAAGAGATCAGTAATGCACTAATCATCCCATTGTTATTTTAAATAGCATAATTTCCTCTCTTAAAATATATAAAAAGTAGTGGAGTTTAAAGAAATATATAAAAAGTAGTGGAGTTTAAAGACTTTTTATCTTTAAACAGATTTTTACAGGATTGTATAGTGTACATAGAGGAAGGTCCTTGGATTTTGGTATTTCCACAAAAGCACACGTGGCAGCAAGAACTGACTTCTTCAAGAGGGAAACTTTCCAATTTGTCTGATTGATTCAGGGCTTTCAGGGCTGAAACATTGGTGTTCCTTTTTCCTTTAATTATGGGTGATTTTTCTGGGAGCCTTACCTCGTGCTTGCTCTCATCACCCTAAGGTCTGGTTGAAAATATATAAAAAAAAAAAAAAAAAAAAAATTTCTTTCTTTTTTTGTGGAATTGAAATGAAACTCCTCTTTCCAAAGATGTTTTTTAAGCTACTTTTCCAAATTGTGACTGCTTGTACTGTGGGCAGGAAAGAGTTTGCAAAGCAAAGTGTTCCAGGCTGGCTGCATCACAGTGATGTCTGTCCGGGAGGAGCAGGTCTAGGGCTCGAGGTGGGCATGCAGCCAGACCTGCAGCCCTCGCAAGGGCTCTGCAGGATCCCAGACCGGGTAGGAGGAGGCATTTCTGGGGCTTTCCCACACCCCAGCTATTTCCTGCTTTCTACAAAGCCCATGGAAACTGTGTCAGCTAGCAGAGTTAGGTCAGTGCTCAGGGGTCAGGCCGCAGGGTGGATTTTAATGGAGCTAAGCTGATGGTTGCAGCTGAGGATGTGGCCATTAATTTCCACTCTATTGTTACAGTGAATAGTTTTACAAGCTAAATTCAGTGCATGATCTATTGCTGTATTTCAAGGGGTGTAAATCCCTTGACTTTCATAGATGGACCTGGGGAAAGGCAATGGTGTTGAAGGATTAAATAAATGGAAGAGTTGAGGCTGGGGGGAAGGGGAGCTGGAGTACCCAAATATTGGTGTATGATCATGTAATTATGGTGAGAAACACACGGTAGTTGGGCTAATCTGGAAGCACGGATGAATCTGAATTCCTCAAATCAAGATTAAAACCTCTTGCATTCTTCAGATAAATTGGAAAAGAAATGATGTCTTAGGCATTCATGCACTTAATTACCTTCTCTCCTCCTCCCTCCTCTGCCAACAGAAAAAAAATAACTGCGAACTTCTACATTCTTGTTTAAAGGTGATGTCAGCTGTTAGGCTGTGGCTGACTGCTCCTGGAGATAGATGGTCAGCATGCAGTGGATGCTTTACACTCAGTACAAAAAGGAGATGGGTACTCAGTAGTATTAATGAACCTAAAGCATTGGGATGCAGTGTGGAGAGGAGGGGACTTGAACTGGGGTGTCATAGCTACAGAGGAGGGATAATGTAGTGAGCAATCTTTGCAGACGATGGATAGAGTTTATTCATGGGAATTTTGTGGAATGTGATGTCTATGGTCTCTGTGGTCATTGTAAATACTATTCTCTAGCCTCCTAAACTTTCCCTTTATAAAACAGTGTTTCCTCTTGTCTTGCTCCTATGAATGAATCATTTTCAGATTTCCCCAAAGTGAAGCCTTTCCCCCCACCTTTTTTCTTTTACAAATTTGGTCTTGTGTGAGCCCACCCTCTCCCCTTCAAGAAAGCTTGATCCCAGTTACCTTGATCTGCCTGTTAACTAGTTTCACAAGCTCTGACAACTACTGCAGTAATGTGGCTTTTAAAAACTGAGCTTTACAAGAGAGCCTGGGGATGATAGAGGAGAGCATGGAGCATAAGGGAGGAGATGCTGAGGGCTCTGCTAGGACAAGGTTGGCCCAGAGTGTGAGGAATGCAGTGTGCTGAGGGCTCTGCTAGGACAAGGTTGGCCCAGAGTGTGAGGAATGCAGTGTGCTCCTCTGTGTGTGTGTGAGATAGGAGGGGAGGCTGCGCAGAATGATTCATATGGGAAATATGCCATGACCACACTGAAAACAAAACAACATCAGCTGAAATTCTGGTGGGGTTTGTAGTGGGGAGAAATGCTTTTTACTTTTTATTAGGTGGTTTGTGGTCCGTATGAATAGGCTTGAGGATTCAGATTAGTGCTTTTGAGCTGCCCACCACAGGCATTGTCGTTTCTGCAGGAGGAGGACTTGGTGAGCTTAAGAATCCCTCCAGGGTATGACTTGGGCATGGGATAGCATGTGGAAGTTCTCATTGCTCCACTTCTGGGTAAAATGAGAACTTCAGCAACATAAACATAGGATTCTAATGCATAATACAAATAAGTGTACTCAAAATTGGTGTTAAATGTACTTAAAAGAAAAAAATGTACTTAAAAGAAAAAGAATTGGATACTTTTTAAACAGCAAATGCCACGTAATTTTTATTAATTAGCCACACGACTTTATGTGGGAATCAGCTTAAAATATGCTGAAATTATACAGGAATGTTCCTTTTTTCTGTTTTGTTTTTGTTGTTATTTTAACTCTCCCTGCTTCTCCCATTTCCTGCCTTGTATTTTTATCAAAAATGGAGCAAGACCATTCCCATGCATTAAACAAAAGCAATTCACTGATGGTGCCTGAACACAGAAACACATTCTGCCTGTGGATTTCCATGTGGGTCTTAGGCAAAAGCAAATAGCCTGTACAGATCCGTCATGATATGAGCAGGTCTGTGCTATTCTTTGCCCACTTGGACTATTCCTGTTAGAGGAGTTTCTTCTCCAAAGGAATCCTTTCTGATTAGCAGTTTGCTCCCTCTGTCTGTGAGAACTGATAAAGCAAGGGCAGCAGAAGAGCCAATCTGAAACCATTATTTATCCTTAGACGTGTGAGTTGCAGATAAGTTTAAAGTTACTAGGATCAGAAATCTCTGTGAGCTTTTCTTCATCTTCCTGAGAGCCAAAGCACTGACTGATCAACTTGTTTCTAGTTTGTGCAGTTTCAGACTTGAGAAAATTTGTGAATAATTGGACAATTGTCTGAAGAAGGCATGAAATTCAATAAGCTAAAAACTTTTGGGGAGATTGCATTCTTTTTGAATAAACAAAGATTGGAAGTGGGGGTTTTGGGGTTTATTTATTTACTTTTTTTTTGTGGTTGGGTTTTTTTTTGGGGTTTTTTTTGACAAGATTTTTTAAGTTCTTGCTTTTTAGGGGAGGAGGTGAGTTAGACTTTCACAAAATCTGTGAGCCAAACAGGGAACCAATGGGTCGAAAGAGGAACTTTGGAAATGGGCTATCCAATGCTGGGAAAGAGGCTAGAGGCAAATAACTCTATGTACCTCCTCCCTGAAATATGGTTCTTTTGCTTCTAGGTTCCATGCAGGTATTTCAGGGAAGTTCACATTTTTTCTGCTGCCTCTCCTTCCTTTTATCTGGTCTAGTTGCCACTGAAACAGCTCAGATGTGCATCCTTTGCTTGCTGGTTTTCTTATGATAGTGAGGGGAAAACACGCCCGACAATTCACTAACAAGCAAATAAAACCATGCATAAACTAAGCTTTCCATTAAGAAAAAACAACTCCTTCAAAACAAAGTCTTTTCCCATAATCAACCAAAATATTTATTGACTATAAACATTAAAGAACTTAATTTATGACATGAGTAGTGACTGTGTATACAAAACCCAAGTGAAGCGAAAAATGAGCAGCTTCACCAGTGCTTGTTAGAGTGTCAATGGAAAACAAGTGTGTGAGCTAATTCAGTCATGTGCTAGTAAGTGGCACTGGTATGCAGGCACAGGGATAGGAGAAGACACTGGCCTTCAGCACAGAATTAAACCTGACTGAACAATATTCTGCAGCATGCAAAACAACTCGAAATGTTAAATGGTTGGGAAAAATAAATGTTCCTTTTAACTTTCTTGTACTGATGTACTTGGAATCATAAGCCTTTTTCTTTTAAACAAATGCCATCTTTAATTTCCAGATACTCTTAAAAAAAGGCAGATAGCTTCTCCCTTGGCCACAGTTAAATATAAAAACCTCTTTATCAATTTTTCAAGGAATAAGCCTGCACTATGTCTTGTTATTTCTAGCTTGACAAAGCAGAAGTTGTAAATTTTCAACATAATAAGCTCTATTTTGCTTGATATTTCACCACAGGAAGGACACTACTTTAATAGAGAGGCTATTTGCATGTATGATTTTGTCCAGAGCTGAGTGTTTAAAACAGCTGATCTGTATCTGAACTTGGAACAGGTTTTTTTGGTGAACATGCAAATGAACTGCATCGTGTTATGAAAGTACCCGTTCGTGACTAATAGAAATTACCAGAGTAGTGCTGCCTTTGTTCTCCTTTCATTATCTTCTTGTCCCGTAGTGTAATATTGTATCTTTGGTAGTATTTGATTTTATGTAAGAAGAATAATGAGAGGGAAAACGTTATGAAGAATAAAGACTTTCTTTGTTACTCAGGGGGACGATTAATGCTGCTGCTTGCCACATGGAGGAGCTCAAGTATCGTGTTAGGAATTACCATGAGCCCAGCAAAACTGGTTTGGAAAAGTGACTCTTGGGATTATCTCGGCCTCATGCCTGCTCTGGGTGTGTGGATAAGGCTGCTGCAACCCTGTAGCAGTAATGCATAAGAGCATAATTCGTTCTGTAGTACGCCTAATGCTCTTTCCACTGCTATCATGAAGATCTCAAACCTACTCACACTGGTGCAAGCCCTGGCTATTGCTTTTCTGTGGTTTTCTAGGTATGTTTCCACAACTCCTCCTCCTGCTACAATATGTAGAACTAATTGAGAGGAAAGGAAAAAAAAAAAAGAGGTAAAAGTCCTTGCTACCATACTGCACTGTAGATTTAAATAATGTAGATTCAGCTCCAAAATCTGGCTGTACCAACATAAAGCGGCGCCAACCTGTGGCTATTTTTCAGTATCTTTCTGACTTAAAAAGAGATTGTTTTGTTTTTTTTTTTTTTTTTTTTTCTCTAGTACACTGCCAGTGGAGAAGTTTATGTGAAAATTTCCTAGACAGGTTCAGGAAATCTGTCTGTGCTAGGTAGTATAACCAGCATCAGTCCCATGGAGATGGAGCCCCTGGGCTGGCAGTGGAGATCAGGGCAATTCTTTGTCTTAGTGGATGGACCTGGGAGTGGAGCTGTGGGCTCAGTCTGACCAGTTGGACTATCTTGATAGTAGAGTGACCCTGGTTTTGCTACCCACGGTCATGCTCTTCCATGTGGGCTGGATAGTACATGTAAACTAAAAACATCAGCTCTGATGAACCAGAAAAACAAGAAAAATGAGATGTACAACAGCAGGAGGGAGTGGAGGAGAGGCTAGAGGCCTCCCATGCCACTCATTTCTTAAAGTCAGGTTTTCCCAATCTGCTGGCTCGTTAAACATGTCAACCCTCAGTTTGAAGCACCAGTTTTAGGTGATCTGTGAGACTCAACCTAAGGTGTGCGAGGAAGTGTCTGAGGAAGATGCTCACCTGACAGCTCTTGAGGGACACAGCTAGCCACAGCAAGGTGCTGAGTTAGAGGCAGGGATGGGAATGGAAAAGCAGTCCAAGAACCTCATCTTCCAAAACTGCATTCTTGTGTTGATTATTTCTGGTTAAAACCAGGATTTCACTCCTTTCACAGTAATAAAATCGCTACTTGTGGCTTTTTTTCAGATTAATTCCTTTTTTTATCAGACTTCTCTTTACTGATGGATTATTGCTAGACTATTACTCCTCCTCTCCTCCCTAGGAAGTATAATAATTTTTTCTCACTGTGCTGTCTGTGCTGTTGATGGGGTTAGGTGTGAAACTGGCAGAGCTGTAGCACCTATTATAGGTGATGTAGGCACACATAAGCTTCTGGGGAAAGGAGGAACTACCTCAGAGTCTGCGGTGCTGCTGAACTTCTGCATTTTCCTTCTTATTACCCCCGTTAGTGGTCTCAGCTGAGGCACTGCGTGCTGGAATAGCAGAAGCTTGAAAAGCTTTGGGGTTCTTCAGCTGCTATTGCTTCCTGCAGCTAGCTCCTGAGGGAAGCAGCACCCTGGTGTGTCTTGCGGGAGGAAAAGGTAGTTTAAAGTAGCCATTGCTGCTGCTTACCGGTTTATTTTAAGTTATTGTGCAGGTTTTGCTGCATGATGCACTAAAATTGCAAATGTCAGTCTTCTGAAGTTGATGTTTAATGTGTATCAGCTATATTTTCCTCCTGGGTCAGATCAATGAAAAAGTGTCTAAGTTTTAACTTTTTAAATAGCTCTGAAAGACTTTGTGCTATTGTAAATCTTTGTTGGAAAGGTTAGGATAAATGACATTGTTGGCAACCAGCCTTAATTATACAAACAATTTCATTTTTACATTTGCTTCTGAAGCATGTTAAATTTCTCAACTTCTTTGACAGGGATGTCTCACCTTATTTCCTGAGATTTAAGGCACAGAAAAAACGATCTCGTGACATTACTGTCTGAAACAATTCAGAAATGTGACACACTCGATGGCTGCAAGGGTAGCTGGAAGAATGGCAATGGGAAACACTTCTAGAAATCCAGGATTCCTCTGGAACTAACACACCTTTATGGCCATTTGTGTGAGTAAGCAAAATTCACTTGTAATAAATTAAATATGATTCAAGTGTATGGATTGGAACAAGGCTTGAAAATGTGAATCCTGCAAAATTTACATTTATACTCTTGCCTTCTTTTTTTTTTTTTTTATTCTATTACCTTATTAGTAAATACATTGAGTAATTTAATTGGGTAAAAGGGGTGATAAATGCAGTAAGAGCACAGAACTGGTTCTAAATTAGCAGTTATAGGTGATAAATTATCTATTTGATAGTTTGATTTGATGAGAGTAGAACATAAGTGTGCAGTACCATCAATTGACACTGCTGTACACTTTTAAAATAAATGGTATGCCAACTTTGTTGCTGGATTCAAGTGAAATAATAAAAAATCTATGGAAAATTTACACCTATTTTCAATTAAAATACATGCTTTTTGTATTAAGCTGCAGCAATACACAATGTAATACATACTTTCCAAGACATGCAAAGTAATCCTAATTCCATAGATTTGGGGTGTTAGGAAGCTTATCTCAGGTTTGAGGCTTCCCTTACAGAAACTAGAAGAGGTCAAAGTGTGCAACTGAGTAAATGGAGAACTCCACTTCACTTGGTAGGAATTTGCATTGGTGGAATTGCATGGTGAAAAGGACAGACGAGATTGTTTCTAGGGAAGTGCCTTTTGGTTCTTTTTGTTTCTTGGAAGTTTAATCTAAATAAAAGAAAGAAAACTTTCTTCCAATAAAACCGTAAAAGCTTCATAAACCCCTTCTCTCCTTAGTTCAGTCATTTAAGCAGCCCATCATGATGCTGAGGTTAAAGAAGGTTTTCAGTTCCATGGTGGAAGTCTTCAGCTGCAGCAATTCTTGAGGGCTCTTTCAGTGAGCAGAGTTGTGCTGACCCTCTTGAACAAGTCATTAATGAAACAGCTTTGTGATAAATACTGGTGTGCTAATGACCTGCAGAGGGGGTTTATAGAGAAAGGCACTGGTCTCTTGGGGTCAGTATAGCTGGTACTGCGTTTTTAGGAAGAAAAAAGGTGTTAATACTTCAGTTGCCAGGCACAATCCATTTCAAGACGTTAAATCTCTACTGAAATCCCCACTACAGGGTCAATAACTTCTTTTTTACACTTAACTTATGCCTCCTTTCTGAGTGCTGGATGGAACCGCAGCTGTGTGCAACAGCCCCTGAGCTCATGGCTGTTAAAAGCCATCCTTCTGCTTCTGGAAGGATTTGCAAAGGCTTTTTTTTTTTTTTTTTTAATTAATGTTTATAAAGGCTTTTTGTGCTCCTCAGAGGGGAGAGTGAATTCAAGGCTTTCAGTTCTTACTGTGCCAAATCTGGAGTTTTCCCTCAGGTCTCCATTCTCTGGGAGTCAAGTAGTGCTGAAGAAGGGGTGTAGTGCAGCCAGAGAGCCTGGCACACCTGCCACTGCCCTGTGCCTGCTGCAAATCCTGAACTCCAGCAGTTCCAGTGACTTTGAGAGGATTTCAGTGAAAATTCCACTTTCTAGCTTCCCACTGATCTTAGAAATACAGGGGGGAAAAAAAAGAGGAGCATATGTGTCTTTTTTCTCTTGAAGTTGGCTTTTTTTTTTTTCATTTTCTGTTTTATCCCACTTCGCATTCTAAAAATTAGGTGTTACCTTGTTTGCAGTCTGGAAAACCTGAATGATTGTAAATTTATACAGTCACTCTTCAAGGGTAAAATTGTTCTTTCCCCCTTCAATTTCCTACTCAGCCTTTCTGTTATTCTTCACAATATTGTCTGTAGAAACTGAAGAAATGTAAGTTTCATTAGGATTTGCTCCCTTTTTCATTTCAGTACCAACATCTTTGTGGACCCTGTTCTCCATCCACGGTCTAGGACTTTCCCCCAGCAAAGCAAAACATTTGCAAAATATTGCTATTTCAGCTCATTCAAAGGCAAAGATAATTCAAAATACCTAATCCTGCCCAAAGGAAAGAAATACTGGGGACTGGGGACTCTGAAGGCAGCACTTCCTGCTTTTATGGCATGGCAGTGCTCTGGATAGAAACAGCTGCAATGCTGAGATGGCTGTGAACTTGATGGCCTCTTTATTTTTTTTTTTTTGTCTCTGTGGTTAAATTCTCCTCCTTTCCCTATAATCCATAACTACATTTGATGTGGGGGTTTTGAAGAGAACTATGTTTACTCATGCAGCTCCATGAAACAGCAGGAGTAGTCCATTTATACGGTGGGGGAGGGAATGATCAAAACACTTTAAAATTTTAGTGTCTAAATATGGATCCTAAATAGCTTATCTGACTCTCTTCAGAAGTGACCAGTGCTCTCTAGATCCTGTGGGCAGGAACATTTAAGACATTTTCAAGTACAGTAATTTCCCGATTATAAGCCCCACCATTTTGACTAAAATTTTGGTTCGAACCCAAAGTGCGGCTTATAATCAGGTGTGGCTTATATATGGACAAAGAATGAAAAGTTGCTGTTTTAGTTTGGAGGACAGGTGTCTGCTGAGAAAGGCAGGAACTTCTCTTTGAAATGGAGAATGTAAACCCCCTCTCTCCAAATTATTATAATTTTGAAATCAAGAGGCTTTCAGGCAAAAATATGGGAATTAGGAATAACAGTTCTTTTCTACGGAAATTAAAATATAAATACAGTACTACAAAGACACAAACTCCAAACCCTGACAGAGTCAGAGTATAACCTGACACCCCGTCAGGCAGGGTGTTGGTAGCAGTCCCATTAAATGGTGGCTGCATCCTCCTGCAGTGACAGATGTGATTCAGTTGGAGCAGTGCTCCTGTAGAAGGTGCAGTTTCCCTCCAGAGGTCCAGTGGTGATGTGGAGAAATCCAGTTTTCCTCTGGAGTCCAGTGGAGAAAGGGGCTCCCTTAGTGTTCCAAAACCTCTGTTTTTATTTTGGTAAGAAATGTTGGGCTCTTCCCCCTGGCTGGAGCAACTTCCAATGGGATGCAGTAATTTTATCAGTCACACAGTGGGACTCAATGGGCCATTAGGAGAAAATGACTGGCTGGAGGAAGGGTGGGGTGTGAAAAGATAAAGAACAATGACCTGCCTGGTTTCAATGGATGGCACATTAGCAGAATATCTGCCGTTGAGATAAGGATCACTGTCCCCACCCTCAACAGATGGTGATAAAATAGATACTTTTTATCACACTCTGTATTGTAACGCGTGTCTTATGATCAGGTGCGGCTTATAATAATGAAATTACTGTACACATTTTTTTTTCTTCTGATGCCCTAATCCACAAATTCATGTCCCTGAGGACAGAGTGGTAAAATCCAGAAATTTAGAAGTGTTTTAAATGTCCATTCCCTAACAGACTTGCATAAAGGGTACAGTAGAAGAATGAGAAGGATATAACTTCCATGTCTGTAAAGCACCAGAAATTAATTTGAGGAGCTACCCTGATATCTCCTGGGCTAGATGCGATAATGCGTAATTAGAATATTTATGATCATTGGTGACAAGTAGGAATAATAATATTCACTAGCTGCAGTATTTAACTTCCCTGCAGGCTGAAATATGTATTAAAGTGGATGTAGTATGTGGAGTGTTAATACAATGCATGTGGATCATTGCGGGGAGAAAAGGTTTTAAAATACCTTCTCAGTCTGCAGTTTTTCTCTTTGTCTGGGAACAAGATCTTGCTTTACTCCCAGAAGTAAATCCTGTTTTAATGAAATGCCTTAGGAAAGCTACCTTTCAAGGTAGTGTCTCCTTCTAGTGTTTATACATACTTAGAAGGCATTCTGAAAAGTAATGCAGAGGAATTTTTAAACATGAATAAGACTCACTTTCTTTACTAATTGCTAAGTGGCTTTGTGTTAAAGCTGTACTTTTCCACTTCAAATACATGCAGCCTTTCTTTGGGCTGAGGGAAGGTATTTGCAGTTTCCTAGCATGTGGTTGAGTTCCAGCTGCCCCTTTGAAGTGCCATAATCCTCTGAGCAATCTGACACAGAGCTCAGCTGGAACTGTACCAGGACGATTTGCAAGGTGGAAGTCACTGTAGCACTTTGGTTCAGTCTAGAAGAGAAATGGGAAAAGCCCCACAGACCCAACTGAGAGCTCACAAAATGGGGAAGTTTTCAGTCTCCCTATCTCCTTCCAGCCATTATAAAGAACCTGCTTTGTGAGTTTTATTCAGCTAAATTTTTATCAAAACCTAGTCTCTTGTAACTTTTTTGGAATAAGAGTTTTCAAGAAAAACACCGTGTAGTCTGAGTGACATGCCAAAATTAGGAGTTAACAATGTTGTATTATAGCTATTATGACTCTGCTCTTCAAACAGCTCCTGCCAGCCCTTGTTCAGTCAGCTTTAGTCTTTGTGTGACTCCAGTTTCTAGAAATCCAACTTTGTGTTCCTTAGATACTCTGTCAAAATCTCCCCCTCTCCTGTCTTTTCCACTTGCTGCCTCTGAGGGTTTAGTCCTGCAAGATGCTGAATGTACTGGATATAATTAGAGTCACAAAAAAGTCTTGTGTGCATCAATTGTTGCTCACACCAACTACTTATCATATGCCAAGCACTTCAAGGCATGTAAGGTAGAGATGCTATTCCCGGCGTCTCTCCACAAACTAGACAGTCAGTGGTACTCTTTTCACTCCTGAAATTACACACACGCTTTACAGCAAGGGGATTGAAATGCTTCTCGTTTTGCAGAATCACAATCTTGAAGAATATATGTGAAGTTTGCTGTGCCTACCCAGAAAACACTTTGTATGCTGATTGTACAAAACAGAATATTCAAGCCAAGCATGTTCACAGTGGAGTAAGGGACAGCAGAGAGGCTTGTGGCTGCAAGCTGTGCTGCAGCTCCCAGTTCCTTCCCTACAATGAAAAGCAGAGCTCTGGGATAGCCTGGCTCTTCTTAAGACGGGAGGTTTTAGTTGATGGTATAAGCAGCTATTTTTTCTGTGGAAGAAACAGGTGTGACAAACCCAATGCTTGGTAAATATGACAGATGAACAGATTTCTACAGAGCAACAGTATGTTTGATTGCTCACTGTTTGGCAGAGCTGTTCCAGGGAACCAGATGATTGCATGTGAGCTTCACCTCACTGTCTCAAAAGGACTGTAATGCTTGTCTTTAATATATGGAATACTTTTGTTATATGCTGCTTCTTCAGATTTCCAATAGAAAATAATTTTTAGTATTTCTGTGTCTACAGCTTTTATAACAAGTGGTCCATAAATCCCCTCTCTAATATCGTGTAGCTCTGTAGCACTGGTGGTTTATCACAGGGATAATTTTATAACTTGTGTCACATGAGGACTCAGGTTGTAAACTGCATGCTTGTTCTAAATCTTCAGTACTTTGTTCTGATCCAGCTCAATGCTGTACTTCTAATCCCCTCCTGAATATGCTTTAGAGTAAGTTCTGCAATGAAATGTTTGCATTTACCTTTACTGAGGTAAAACTTGTCCACTGAACAAATGTATTGAGAAATATTGTTGTGCTTTTATGATTCAGCTCCTGATAAGAATTTTACTCTTAATCAATTTTAAATTATATGTTTTTTTTTCAACTACACTGTGGACTGATATATCATGGCATGGTTTCAAGCACAAGAAATACTTAATTTTTCTAAGACCTAGCCATAATGTTAGTTAGCTAAAGTGCAGGATACATGCTAAGGAATGAACACTTATGGCTAGTCCAGTGGATGTGGAGTCCTTTAGCTGTCTCTCTTCACACCACCCAAGCATAATGCAGCTCCTTGTTTGCATCACATCACATTACATTAGTACAAAGTGGCAATCTTTAAGTACAGACTTGCATCCTTTCTGATAACAGAAAGAGAAGATAACTTTCCTTCCAAAGCGTTTTGTATCTCTACATGAGTCAATTGCAAAGCTTCTCGAGGGACATCTCTTTTGTAGCCTTAATGCACTCCTTGTGCATCCCAGAACTCTTGATACATAATCTTTCAAACTGCACAAAGAGCTCTGCTCTGTGATACTAAGTCTTCTACAAATATGAGTTGTATTTATTGCACTGGGCATATTTAAAATACTTATTTTATATATCTGTCTAAACTAATGTAGGTAAAATAGGCATTTACTACAGACGGGCTGTAAATCTGGCATTCTTTCAAGGCCTGGAGCAATCAGCTATTGCTGGTGCAGTCATGGAATGAATTTTAAAGTAATCAGTTTATGCCAAGTCTTTCTTAATGTACTTGCAGGTCTGGTGGCAACAGGAAAGAAAAAGATAGTGATAGCTCATCTGGGAATGATTCCATTATGTCGAATAATCTACAGCTATACAGAAAAATGTACTGTGAGCAGGAGATGTCTCTAGAGGTTTGCTGTGTTTTTTTTAAATCTTGAAAGGCACAACTTTCTTGTCACTGACAAGGCTTTACATCAGAGAGTTGATTCAAAAAAGTGTGGCATTTATCTTAATTTTGCTCTTTTCAACTTCAGTGACACCATTCTGCCACTGAGTGGGAATAAGATTAAAATAGTGCTGAACATCTTTGGCAGATATTTTCAAGGTGACAATTTTCTGGAATTGCGAAGAACTCTACTTGCTTGGTGCATAGAAATCACACACTTCAGACTAAGTCTTAGGTGTTTAATACAGCCATAGGAAATTTGGAGCAAGGACTTGTATGTATGCATGTGTGTGTCTAAATAAATATGTACAGAGGTAGAACTTAGCTGAGATTATGATATGTTGAAAATTTCTCTGATGAAATTGTACATAGACATTTAGTCCTGGTTGGCGACCATTGATGTAGAACTGCTACTTCCTCTAAATATAAAAAACTAAATCCATTCATTTAAATACAGTGTCACTAGGTAGGCATTTAATTATTTTTTTTAGTAAGGCTGCCTACATCCCAATTTATAATTTAGAGGGAAGGTTGTCTTTTGACACTGGAGTACTTAGCGTGCTGTCACAGATCACAGTATATTTGTTTTTGTTATCTTTTTCTCTCCTGCTGCCATTTCTCTCCTTACTTTCTGCCCCTTAATTGAGATCCACAGGCTATTCAGCAGGAATGAGTATAGATTAATATTTCTGTCAGTCTGGAAGTCCTGTGGACTAGTACTCTGTCCTTCACTGGGTCTCACAGTCACTTCTGGTGCCTCCTCTTACCATTGCACAGAAGAAGCCCAGGGCTTCTTGCCAAGGCTGTCCTTAAAGATATTTGGCAAGTTCTATGAGAAACTGATGAAACTGGAATGGTTCTCTGCTGTTTGACTTGGATGGGATGAGTTGCTAAGATCAGGTATGACCCTTTCCCAGTGGTTTCAAGCCACTAGGATTTCAGGGTTGAGCAGTAAGGGAAGGAGCAAGTCCTGAGCCCTAAATGATGCTCTTTTTTGGGCTGTGCTGACCAACCCTTATGTTCCTGCAGCTTTGCAGAAAGGGAAAAGGAGAAAAGAATTTCTGAGCATAACCCCCCTTCTCTACACCACCTGAAAATAGAACTGGGGAAAGAGGTGGGGGTTTCCTTCTATCTTTTGTGATGGAAGATTGTTAAAATAGGATTTCAAAGATTCAGTGTTGGAAGTTTGGGGGACTGCTGATTGCTACCTCTAAGGAGAGACTGGTAAAAGCAAGTGAGTGAAATGAGGCAGAAACTTTTCCAGTATGAACCTAATCTCACTTTAATAGGGCTTTGTGCCCATGAAACAGGATTTTGCTCTCTTCTGTAAAAGTTTTTATGTGACTGTGAGATTACAAAAATCCCAATACGAGAGACATTGAAAATTCAACAGTTTTGGGAGTTAGGTTCTTTAGACAATACTTCCAACACCATTTAAATCTTTGTGTTTATTGGCAAATTATAAAGAAATCATTAAGCAAACAAAACCCCCACTTCATGACAAAAAAAACCCCCAAACTCCACAAATTCAGAGACTGATTTTTCTTAGAAAAAAATTTAAATTGTGTGAAAGACAGGAGGGGAATTCAGGCTACAATAAAGAACTGTTTAAATAATCCTGAAACTATGAAGTTTTCTATCAGAGCGTCAGATGTGATAGCATACAATCCTCCCCAATTTTTAATGAAATGTCAAAGTGTTGTACACTCTCATTTGAAGGAACTAGACACAGGAGTATAGATCTTTGTTTCAGGGAATTTGAGAATGTGTCAGACATCTCTAAGTATAAGGGATCTTTGAATTATACTACTAAGCTTTGTTCTTGAAAGAATTAAAGGACTGTATATAGCTTTGTGTGAAAGAGAACTTCAAAGCACACTAAGAACCAGTGAAAGATCTGCAGTTACTAAATTTACAGTAAAGACCCATAGTAAGCCTTCCTTTTTATGTGTAATGGCAACATGATATTTATGGAGAAGGCACAAAAGATGGTGCCTGAATGGATCAGTCAATGGGATATACGGAATTTTGTATCGCTTAGTGTTTGAAATCCATCAAATGGTGATGAAACAGCCACGACTGCTCAAGGTGCTGAGTTAAGTGTGTTGCTGTGGTCATCCACATTAAATGGCTTTTCCTCTTTAACATTTCTGTGTATTTAGTTGAGCCTTGATTTTCTGCAATGACAGCTGTGTTTTCATGCTAAACTAATAGAAGTCTGCTAGACTGTTGGGCACTGATCATGCTACTGAGCTGCAGCCTACACTAAGGTTCTTAATGTTAAGGATATTCTTGCTCTATTTCAAGAAAATTTCTTGAAAGATGGGGTGAGAGAGAGAAAAATCCAAGTGGCTATGTGTTGTAGGAGGAAGCAGAGAAGTGTAAAAGAGCATAGGACCTTAGGGTATAAGTTAAGGGCTTTAACTCCTCTAAGTTTGGCACAGATCACCAGTCACATGCTTGCTGCCGGTAGCATGCAACAGTTGAAGAATTTTAGATTTTTATCATTTTTTCCCTCTCTGTTTAGGACCTGTATAGGGATGTATATAATGGTATAGTTTGAAAGGACCGAAGGATTATCTTCAGTTTGGAGGACCACAGATCCCTGGGGACAGGAGCAGGTGGGATGATGACCTTTGACTTGCTTTGGCTGAATTTTGATTCAGAAAGCTGTGTCTGACAGGTAGATTGGCACAAAATAAACTAGGTTGTGAATTTATAGTGTACTATCTACTCCATGCTAATTGCTTTTTTTATGCATTTTGATATATTTGAGGGAAGTGACACCTTCCAGAGTGACCTTGACAGGCTTGAGAAGTGGGCCAATGTGAAAATCATGGTCTAACAAAGCCAGGTCCTGCAAGTGGGCAGGGGCAATCCCCAATATCAGTGCAGTAGAGAGGGGTGAATGGACTGGGTGCAGCTGTGAGAAGGACTAGGGAATATTAGTGGATATGAGGTGGTAGTGTGTGTTTGCAGCCCAGAATGCCAGCTGTGTCATGGGCTGCCTCAAAAGCAGTGTGATCAGCAGGGTAAGGGAAGTGAGGTGCTTATTCCCTCTGCTCTGCTCTCCTGGGGCCCCTGGAGCACTGCATCAGCTCTGGACCCCCAGCATAAGAAGGATGTGAACCTCTTGGACTGAGGGCCCCAAAAATGATCAAAGGGCTGGAGCACCTCGGCTATGCAGACAGGCTGAGAGAGCTGGGGCTCTTCAGCCTGGAGAGGAGAAGCCTCCAGCGAGATTTTGTTGTGACCTTTCCGTGTTCAAAGGGGGCTTATAAGAGAGATGAAGAAAGATGCTGAAAGATGTTACCCAGAGAAGCTGTGAATCCCTGGAAGTGCTTCAGTTGGATGGGGCTTTGAGCAATGTGGTCTAGTGGAAGGTATCTCTGACCATGGCAGGAGGTTTGGACAAGGCAATCTCTAAAGGTGCCTTGCAACCCAAAGTATTCTATGACTCTGTATTCCTAGTACATATTGGGTGTGCCCAGTATCTTTGTTTTTGTTAGAAGCAGGATAATCCATGTTGCACAAAAGAATCATTTGTTTCCATGTAAGTAGTATTTCGTGTACCTGTGGCTTTTTAAGCTTATCCTAAGAAAGATGATGCTTGAAAGTATTTGGGAAAAAAGTGAGTGTAGCCAGGAGAACATGACTGATGCAAGGACTAGATTAAGGAATGGGGCAGGTAGGGCTAACACAGCTGCCACTGGTAGAAGATGTTGACCATGATAAAGATCAGTGACCAGGAGCAGAGAAAAGCCATGACTTGTGGGGGCTGTCAGCTGACTCAGAGAAATTTGCTACACCAACTTATTATGCGTCAACTTTGCCACCTAAAGATGCCTTAAATGACTGAAGGAAAACCATGTACCCAGAGAAACTGTTCAGAGCATCATTCTTCCAGATTATTAATTGGAAGAGCTAGTTTTATAATCTCGATTTTTGGAAAACTACAAGAAATGAAATCACCCCATTTCTGCTACTTCTCCAAATGACAGCAGTATGTCATCAGCTAAATCAATGTAAATGAGTGCTGACTCCAGTTTTTTTTCTCTACTTAGTTATGAAAACTATTGAATGTTTCTTCAGTGATGTTTTATTCAAGATTCGTGCAAAACCAGCTGGAAAGAAGAGGCAGAAGCTGTGGCTCCAGAGATTCACTATCAGCTGTGCCATACATCTCCAGAGACTGCTATATCTTACTTTGGGATCTTTGTTCTATGAATTGCTGCTGAGGACTGCCTACACTCTTGTTATTTTACTGCCTTGATCCTTTTTGCATGTTCATGAGATGGAGAATGGCTAAGGTGACTACTGGACTCAGTCCTTTGTCAGGTGGCACTGCTAGAACTTGGCAGAAGATCACACTTCCTTCCTTTTTTGAAGATAACCCAGCAGTGCTGATGTCTCTTTAAATATAGAAAGAAAGATAAGGAGTCTGTAAGATCTTACATTGTCTCCTCTTCTTGTATCTTGCTATAGATTCCATACCAAAGCCATTAAGTGAGGCACAGCTTAATTCTAATACACTTTTACAGAGCAAGTACTTTCAAAAGTATCCATTGGAGGCCACTAGAACACTGTGAATCAAGGAGTATGGTGATTCTACTTAAAAAAAACCAAAAAACCCCACACGTTTTTCTTTTAAAAAGAGAAATAAAGTAGAGCACTTTTTGTTTACATAACACAATCTGAAAATCCATTATTACTTGACAGTTTTTCTCTCTCTGTCACACCTTCTATAGCTCCACTACTGCTTTGTTTTTGTTTTTGAAAGTGGTGGCATGTACTCACTCTCTGGATGCTTGTATAATCACTTGTTCTAATTTTAAGTAATTCCCAGATGGGCTTGAGTTTTTCTGTTCGTTATTTTAAAATTATTTTTACTTTTATTTTTTCCTTTTCAGCTTTTAATCATCTGCAGATTTTACATTAGCTTTTGTACCTCATTTATATTTAAAATGATTACTATCCTTGCATCTTTTTGCTTACATCTCACAGAAGAGGTTTAATAAGTGACCAATCATTAGTAATGTAACTGAGATATAATTCAGAAAACTTAGTGCTGGATTGAAGAATACTTTTGGCTCAACATTATTGTCTGGGAACGGAAGAAAAAAGACTTCAGGTTTTGATTCAGCCTAACACAAACTCTCATCTACCCTCTCAATGACAGCATTCTACTCCTTTCTGTTCACTTCCATTGCACTCAAAATTGCAGCTGCTGAAATTATTTTTGTCCTCTGTCATTCAGAGGTTAGAAGATAACTACACTGTATTTAAGGTCTTCTTTTCTTTCTTTTTTTCCCCCCTGTCCTTACTTCTAAGGTCTCTCACAGCTTTGAATTTTCTATAAGTAGTAGTCACACCTGTGATAGTGAACTCAAATTTCTTCCTGACTTCCATGTCAGACCATCCTCTCCTTTTAAAGCAATGTTTCCTTTTCACTTGAAACATACTGGTACTAGGATGGGAATGATCACCTTGAGATTTTCTCTTGGAGCTGGTGTTTTAACACAAAACCCTTATTTATATCTTGGCTAGTATCTGACATTAATGTGAGGATATTTGAAAGGCTAATGCTTGAATAAAAGTTCAGTGGGGATTGGGGAAGAGGGAGGAAGAGAGATGGGAGTTGTGGAGGGGACAGCACCTGCTTCCTGGTTTGGGGGCACTTTGCTGGCACATTTTTATGTTTCCTGTTCCCAGTATGTGTAAAGTACATTGTGTTGTTGCTTTTATATTAATCTCACAAAACTCTGCATAAAGTATTTATTTAGTGGCTGATCGTGTAATGGTAATTTCCAAAGAGAAAAATAATACATTAAATGCTTTTCGCAAATAATTCAGTTGAATTTGGCTTTTCACTCCTTATTTTTGCATAGGGTCAAGCTCTAGAATGCTAAGTGTCTTTACACTTTGGTGACCTTTATACAACTCCAGCTTTAGTTCTCAGTTTAGTTTAAAGGACGAACTAATGCTTTGCAAAGTTCAGAAATCAGTGTATGTATACACGTAGATAAAGCATGATCACACATGACATTTCCATTTTATTGTGCACAAATTTAAGTATGGATCATGAGCTTGAGTTAATATTTTGTTTCTCTTTTGCTGTTACATTGCATCTGGTGTTATCTCTGTGTGCATAGCTCATTCATTGTATTTAGTTGCTTTAAATTGTAATATAATGGCGAAAAATAAGTACTTTTGGGGATAATTTCTAAGAAGTGATAGTGATATCTGATTAATTTATTCCTATCCCCTACTGTTACTCTCTTCAAATGATTTCCAGATGCCTACTCTAGGCATCAAAGCAGGTGATAATAAATGGGATCAGATAACAAGTCAGAGTCTATTATTTAGTAAAAATGACTATCTCTACCTTATTATAGACAGTGTGGTGCACACTGTCTTCTGCAATCTTACAGGGACAGCCTGCTAGGAAAGCTGTTTGTCACAAGTCTTTGGCATAATGTTTATTGTGCAAAGGAGGAGGGGGAATGGATTGCCTTTGTGCCACTGAGCCCCTCTGTGTGTAAGCAAAGCAGGGAAATCCCTGAGACTTAACCTACAGTTCTACCTATAATGGGCCAGGCTGCTCCCCTGTTGCTTGCATCACAGGTTGCCTTTCTTGTCTGACTGCCTTGCTGGTTTCCCTGGCCTAAACAATGTTTAACATTGTTCAGGTATATCAGCACAGCCCAAGGCTTCCAGTTAAGCAGTTCACATTTAAGAACAAATATGAATTGGATAATATCAAACTGAAGCCCAAAAATTCTAAATGAATCATGTCTGAAATGGTTAGAAGTCCCTAAAAGGCTCCTAAAATGTGATATTTGACATTTAAAAATTTAGCATGGTTCCAAGTTTATGTGACTGTTTTCTCTGAGGAGTTACTTAAACTCTACCTTTGATGATTATAATTATTATCCAAATTGCATAATATCATAAAATTGTTGCAGCTTTCAGAGGCCTTTAACCTCTATTATGGGAGCTCCAGTTCTTGCTTATATGCAATTCATCAGGTACAAGTCTTATGTGCGTTGAAGCTCACAGATGGAATTGAATTTTGTCTTTACATTGATGATAAATTGCTAATGAATCCAATATAAGCAGCCTGAAGAAAAATGGTGATTGTTTCTGGCTTGCCACTTCTAGCCATGGACATTAATATTCAATATGACCAAGGACTTTTGTTAAAATTAAAGGCTATTTGATTCTAATGAATGTCAGGAACATTTCTCTGCATTTGTGGTCAATGTTATGATTGGTTTTAGTCTATTCTAATCTGCCATATCCAAATTTCTCTTGCTTATGCATCAGGGGTTCCTGACATGGATTTTTTTAAACCAGATGTCATTAGATTAATATGAAGAGCCATACTATCATTTGCAAAGGATCAGGTGGATCCAGGACCCAGAGCTAAATTAAATGCATCTCCAGGATGGTATTGTGGGAGTTAATAGGCAAGAACCTGCTTGCACAACACAGGAAGTTTATTTCACTGGAACTTTTTACAGATTATAGTGACCAAAACTTACAAAGATCCTTCGAAAGGTGGAGTTCTCTTTTCTCCTTGCTGCTCTTTTCCCACCTCTAAAATAATGAGTGGTGTGTTTTATATAACAATCTCTTGTTTCAAAGTACAACCATATAGCCTAGGATGAGGGACTTAGAGTTGCCCAGAGGATAAAAAACTTCTTGATTTTCACCAAATCAATGGAAGATTAGAAAAGTTTTTGAAGTCTTGAAAGAAATTCCTGTTCCATTAGCAGTACTGCCACACAATCAGAAAGAGATTGAGTCTTTTGTGTCTCTTATGCTCTCTAGGAGGCTAGACGTTATACTGGCTAAAGACCCACCTTCTGATTTTCATCTCAAATTTATTTAAAGCTAGTTTCCTGCCTACTTGTTCTTGTTCCACTTTGAACTTGAATTTGGACACACAAATTCTCCCCTAGGAGTTTCTCTACTGCTAAAATGCGGGATGGCAATGCACTTCCTCAGTCTGTTTTGTCAGGTATTGTCTCAGAAAAAGAAAGACAGCCACTTCTACTTCTAACTGTCTGAGGAGAGAGTGCACACAGCAAAATCCCTGTCATGGTTCTTGTCAGGGGTCAGAATGACCTCTCTGCTGTCACCTTTGGAGCTCATGTCTGTAGTATTGGTTCTCAGAAGAAGCATTCTGCTGGGGAGTAAATTAAATGGTCCTGGAGCAAACTCCAGCACTGCTGAGGAATGGACTTCTGGAAATTGGTAAACTAAAGAGCCATGACAATTTTCTGCTGCAGACTTTGTAGTGATTTTTAGGTGTGATGAACCATCATGTAACTGTTTGAAGGTGGCTGAATCAAGTGTGTGGAATTTGAACCAGGCTCCATTGACACTAAATTTAATGGAGTGTACAAAGCTGCTTGTCAGATAAAAGAGGAACCCAGTCTTCCAAAAAGGGGACAGAAAAAGTGTTTGGTGATATAATTAGTTGATGAAATGCTTATAAGAGTTACAGATAGTTAGATTAATGCTATCCTAAGTTAAAAAACAAAACCAAGAAAGAAGTCCATGGTAATTCCTTAAGGAGCAATTTTGCCACTTTTTCCTGCCTTCCTTGATTTACAGTTTAACTATAGACTCTCTTCAGAGGAAGAGAGTGATTGGGCTCAGAGTTCTGACTGGACTTCCAGGTAACCTCAGGCATGGGCTTCTCAGTTTTATTCCAAAATGAAGGTCTGTGGTCTGGAAGTAATTATTCTAGATTCACTTATAACTTCTTTCTGCGTAAACAAGCCTTCACTGCTGCCAGATACTTTTTGCATCTGGAGTACTTGTATCTGGATAATCAATAATTCAAGCTATTTTATAATTTATTATAATAATTAATTAATTAGAACCAAATCCTATTCTTTCATGCTGTGGGGATGATACCAGCTTAATGTTTGTGAAGTTGGACTATTTCTGGTTTTATACAACTGGACAATGGAAAAGTGGAAACAGAAAGGAAGCAAGTAAGCATGAGGTTTTGCTGTTATCCCCAGACTGCATATTCTGATACAAGAAGAGAGTGAGGAAATATATTTATGTTACTTACTGCTTACCACAAAATCTTACCAGTTGTTCTTTGGGCATGTCAGAGCTGGATTTCATAATTTTCCCTTTTCTGCAGTGGTTTTTGCTCTCCCCTTTCCTGTTCCTTTCCTCCTGCTCATCTGTTCTTTCTGCAGGAGCCAGGGGCATGAGGAGATTGGTGATTTTCTGCCCTGTTGCTACAGTGAGTAAGACTGAGCTTCCCTTTTGCGATAGGCTGACAAAATCCAAGCAATATTGATTGTCATAGGCAACTGCAATCAAAGCTTGATGTCCAGAGACTTTTTTTTGGCTTAGCTGAGGGTTTATTTGGACAGGAATAGAAAATCCTGCTTCAGAGGTAACTTAGTGCTTACAAGGCTGCACCTTATGCCACTCCATTGCCACCACCACTATCCTTAGACGTTTTTTGCTGCTGAGACTTGTTGCTCAATATCTCTACCCAAAGATCAGTGCTTTAATCAAAAACATGACAAGTTTTAAATGGCAATAGTAAATCTTATCTTTAAGTTTGGTTTTTATTCTGATACTTTGTTTCTTGCTATTATTGTTTTTGTCAATGACCAATATCAGCTGTCACTAAAGTCATGGTCTAACTTTGTGGATTTCCATCTTGACTGAAAAAAATTCAATTTACCATTCAGGCTGAATTCTCCTTCATTAGGCTAGAGTCTCTCAGTAACTTACAGACTCTTTCCTCCATTCCATTTCCTTTAATTAAACTTGTTTCTATTATATGGACAAGAATCGATTTTGATTTATGGAAAGCATTGTGCAATGAGGAGTTAATGTTCCCATTGTCCTTTCCTACCACTTGCAGTCCCAGTGTGAGTCAGAGGTTAGTAAGTGAAGATGATAACCTGAATGCATTGTGCTGGTAGTTTTGTGGAACTAGTCAGGTACAGCTTAAAGTTGCTTTGAAATTATGCGAGGTAGACCATAGAACTTACAGAGTTATTGTAATGCACTTAATTAGTATTTAAAACAAGATCTACATCTGCATGCTTTCTTTTGGTATGTAAGTGTGCACACCATCTGATAAGCTAGAATTGTGGAAGGTCATCTAGAGGAAGAATAGAATAAAATTTTCCCTGTCTGTGAAAACATCTGCAGATCTAAAATAAAAAATGGGAGGAGGGGGAAGAGAGTGGAATGAGCTAGAAATTCTTACAGGGACATGGGTTGTTTGCAAATAAGTATAAAGCAGAACTGGGGAACTGGATAACTGCAGCTGATGATCATTGACTTAGGATAGATTAATTTGGAGATACCAATATCTACTGTTAATTTGGAGTGAAAATATAAGATATCAGTGTGCACTTCTTTCAGATCTTGTGACCCTGCTAAGCCCTACATTTTTAGTCAGAGATGGTTTTGGTGAGGTGGGAAGTTTCAAACTGACTAATTTTGTGACTTAGTGTTGTAGGAGTGACTTGGTTCTTAGAGAGGCTGCCAGTTCACCCTGGGTGATTTTGGTGGTGAATTCTCTGACCCTGGTGTTCATGCTGCCTCTGCCAGTGCAGCCTGGGAATGATGTGCCACGGTTTAAGGCACCTTATCTGTGCTTGGTTCGGACCAGGTGGTACAAAAAAAAGTATCTTTATTTTAAGGCCCCTTTTCCTTATTTTTATTGCCTGGGACCTCTGAAGACTATTATTTTAAGCAAAGATTCTCCATGAAGCCTTGCTTTGCCATAATGCCATGCAAAAATGGAATGGGTAGGAGATGCTTTCACGTTATTTCCAAATACAGCACTACTGGGAGTCTGAGATAGGGAATTTCTATGGGCATTTTTGTGTAAACCAGTAATATGAATCCAAAACCTGTTAAATTTTCTGGAGCCCAGAAAAATACCAGGAAAAGAAACCCTGTTCGCTGAAGGCCCAGCAGCAAGCTGTGCTGAGTATTTGCTGTTCCCTTGAGCATGAGGGTCAGGATTTCAGAAACAGAGACTGAGCTGCCACCCTCATTGGTGTTTTGCTCAGGTTTATTTTTCATTCTTGTAATTAGGACCTTCTGATCCCTTTGAGAATGCATAATTGAAAGCATGTTAGCAGAGTATTTGTGATGGACGTGTATTTTGGCCAGCTTCCTAGACTCTTTTTTTCTTCTCTTACCAGGAAGAGATTAAATACAACCATATATTTTCACTGCATAGTGCCCTTATTTTCCTGTATTTTCTGGTTTTTGTGAAGACCAGAGATCAATATACACTCAGTGTAAACCTCTTAATATATTTAAGTAACCTGATGATATTTGGTTGAATAATTCAAATAGAGTAAATATGAGTGCATCTATTAAAATCTTTAATGTAGGTTTATATTGACTTTGCACTCAGTTTTTGTTTCCAGTTCACTATAACTAGATTCAATGAATTACTTTCCTCTAAATTTGACCAACCTAAGTACTAGGTTATATTATGGGTTTGAACTTTGCTTTCTGTAAACAGCTTGTAAAACATTTAGGAATAGTAGCATTATACTGACATTAAAAGCAAAAATGTAGATTAGCCAATTTCATATAGACAGCCCTATTTATCTAATAAAAATTCATGAATAGTCATAAATTGCCTGTACCCTTGCTTTCATGGGGAAATAACAATAGTGTTTGCATGTTTTTCTCTGAAACAGCATCTGCAGCATGTTTGTCATTAATATAAGAAAACAAGAAGAGAAGCAAAGCTGACATGCATTTGCAATGATAATGTTTTTATATTCATATCCCAATTCTGTTATTGACACTGGGTATCAATAGCAGAAGCTCTGTCAAATGTATGTATTTACGTGTTAGACAAATGTATGTAAAGAGGCTAACATTCATCTTTCTTTAGTTACAGCAATTTCATGATTATAAGCCGCACCATTTTGACTAAAATTTTGGTCCCAACCCGGAAATGCGGCTTACGCTCAGGAGTGGCCAATATATGAACAAAGTTCGGAAATTTCCCAACCTGGAAGAGCGAGCCGCAGTGCTAAGCTGAGCACCTGCCAGTAAAACCTGGGATTTGCACGGTTGTTACAAATTGGTTACTCTGTTGCGTGGCGGAGGGCTCCGTGCCAGCAGCGTGGGGGGGAGGTGGGGGGCTCTGTGCCTGCTTCCTGCTGCTGCTGCGGGTGCGAGTGGGCTCCCACCGTCACATGGGGCAGCACCAGGCTGGGGTGAGCGAGCCCAGCGGTGGCGGTGCAGGCGATGGGTGGGGGCGAGCAAGCCTGGCCCCAAGCCGAGCCAGTAAACCCCGCGATCCTGCAATTCCGATACTAATTTGTTACTTTGTTGCACACGGGTCCTTGCTGTGCACGAAAGTGTGGCTTATAGTCCAGTGCATCTTATATATGGACAAAGACCTAAACATTGCCGACACCCAGAGGTGCAGCTTATAATCAAGTGTAGCTTGTAATAGTGAAATTACTATAACTTCATTTTGCATCCTGGAAAATACAGTAGGATATAATAGACTATATAATGGACCCTGCTTAAAAGACAGAAGACATGGTAGAAGTCCCTTTAATAATATCTATTTTATTGCAAATGTATTGGTATTTAAAACTGAAGACAAGTCTCCTCAGGAAAAACACCTCTGGGATTGTAGATTATACAGATGACCATCATCACGGGCTCCCAACTGGCTCTTTGTGAGCCCCATGGTGCGGTATGGAAGTGTGGTGTGCCCCAAGCCCCTCCTCCTGCACCCTGGCTCTTGTCTCTGCTGCTTCCTTGTCTCTCAAGGAGTGCTGCTGCCACTGCACTTCCCCTGCAGGCTTTGCTCCATCTGCTCCTGCCTGAAAGGGTCCAGGGCCAACTGTGGCTAAGATGTGGGCAAGCATCCCTCATCCTCTCAGACCTCCCTGTGGTTTCAGGAGCAGGTTGGGAGGACAGTGGAGCTGACCCTACCCAGACTGCACATGACAGCACTGGTGGGGCAGTGTGTCCTGCAAGGTTGCCTTGGGTAGGTGTCCCTCAGGGGATCAGCTGCACTGTTTGGGCTCTGCTGCTTGTGAGAACAGCCTTCCTCACCAACACTACACAGATCATGATGTACTGTAACGGCTTTTTTGGGGGAGGCAAGCCAGTGCATGGTGAGCTGGACCTTCAGGAAAAGTGGGCTGCTGCTTCAGTTCCATGATCTAGCCTTCTCTGTCAGCCTGCTAATAATAGTGCTTAAACAGATACATAGGATGCTTCTAATAATGGCCAAATTAATGCTTTGCTTGGTGGTGTATAAGTAAAGCACATATAATTTTAAATGGTAATTTATGTACACTTGTGGTATTGGGGTGCACAGCCTTTGTTCTGGAGATCTCAGAAAATCTGTGTTTGAACAGAGTTGATTTGTGATATTTTGTGAAGCCACAATGCCTAGACATACTGACAGCCATGCTGAGGGCACAGCTGCTTGCTCAGGAGATGTCTTGTATGGAGCAGACAGCCATGGGGATTGGATCTTACTCTTAAGCACAAGAGACCAGAGCATTAGATAATATCTCTGTGAAATTTCTATATCTATCTCTTTTGTTTCCAGATGTATCCTAAAAGGGGATTGTTATGTCTGTCGGGACTATTTTAATGGAGTGATGTTCTTTCTTAGCCTTGGTATGTCAGTACCTCCCCCAAATTATCCCCTTTTATTGTATACACAGAAGTGTCAGCCTTACAGTATTCATCCTGAGAATGTACAAATATAGCTGTAATTTGTCAACAGTTTTAAAATCTCCAAGCAACTGCATCCCTTTCCATCACATTCACTGTAGATGTTGTTCTTCAGAATGACTTGAGGTTTTGCATAAAGGGTTGTGTGAATGAAATTCTTATAGTTAGGTTTCCTGGCTTACTTTTTGCATGGAGAAAGAATTAATTGCTAATTGTAAAATGACGTGTCTGTAAAAGATGGCAAAAAAAAAGTTTCATTTGTTTATTGTACCAGCTCAGCTATCACTAATGTGCATTTAAGTTTACATCTATGTGGTTGGTGACTCTATGACACTATTAGTCTTAGACTGTTTGATTCCTAAGAAGTCAGTTCAATAACCACAACGAGGATGGATTTTTTTGTTTGTGTTACAAACCTGTCAAGTAAAGGGATATTTTTCTAAGCAATTGCTCCCCAGGAAGAGCAGGAAGGCAGCAAAACAGCATTCAGTCTGACCTTGTGCTATTGAGCCAGGAAAATATACTGCAGAAGAAAAGCTGTCAGCAGCCTATTGTGGCAAATCCTTGCTGGTCCTCAGGGCCTCACACCAATGAAAATCTGTGCCAAACAGATAACTTGCTTTCTAATCTCCCTGTTTGGCTTATTTGTATCTGTGACCTACTATAAAATATACTATCCCTGAAAAGACTCAGCATGGATGCTCTGAGACCTGTCCATGAACCCTTCCTCCGTAACACAAGCCAGACTGCAGCTCAGATAAAAGTATCTGTATGTCTGTTCTTGGTGACAGAGGCCACATTTCCCTTCCTGCTGCATTACACCTGGCTGGAGATCATACTGAGTTATTCGGGAAGGACCCTGATATGCATATCCAGAAGAATTTGGCCCTTTAGTGCCTGTTTACTCTGCTTGTAACTTCTGCTACTGTGAAATACCAAACTGCTAAGGCCAGCTTGATTAACTACTCGCTCCTCTGTGCTAATCTTGGGCAGCAATTGTTGTTACAAATACGAACTTCTATTACTTTGGCAGATGCGTCTGCTATGTAGCCCAGAGGAGACTTTTCCCCATCATTTCCTCTCCTTTCTTCCTCATCCCCAGGCTTTTATGAGCAAATACCGTGAGAGCTTAACTCCAGTGCTTCATCCTTCAATAGCAGTGAGCTTGCAGTCTGATTAGGTGATGGGGGATTTTTTCCCTCCAAAACGAAGACTTTGGAAAATTAAACTGCTCAATACTTCATGCTGAAGTTTTTCATGTGCTTGAGTGCTCTTTGGATATATGGTTGTGTTTACACTGTTTTATTCCTCATTGTGTGTGTAATTCATTATGTAGGCAGTCATTTGGTAGGCAAAAAACAAATTCTGGGAAGGCAATGTACTATTCCAAGTCTATTAGATTTCATAGTAGAGTTTCTGATGTTGTTCTATTTAAAACCTGATGGTTATGCTTTGCTATATAATAATTTTTGAGTTGTTAATCCAATGCAGTTCAAAGCTACTAGGAACTGTGCAAATGGCTTTTCTTTACCACGCCTCCCTCACACACTCTTTCCAAAATATCTTAAAGATAATGCTAATTTTCACTTCCAGTACATAAAGTTAAACATGTGTCTGCTCAATTGAGGATTTTAAGTCTCATCTGGTATACATGAAGCAGCATCTCCAGTATACAAACTTTTGAAAGAGTTCTTACGATTTACTAGGAAAGATTGATTGGCAAATTGGAAATGAGGTGAAGAAGTTGACAAAGTTACTTGGCATGAAGAAGAGAAGCTATATAAGCATATGCATGCAGAGTTTTTATTGAATAAATCTCCCTCCCAAACTCAAGTCCATCTGCTGTAGTTTCTTCCCAGGGCTATGTGCATCTCCTGGTAACAAAAAATGCATGTGTACCTGTGACCCATCTCCACACAAAAGCCACAACTAAATGAAGTTTGTGGCCCCCGTGGCTCTATTAATCTCAGTTCTGTTGGAAAATTAGGCACATGGCAACTCACTAATTCTTTTCCTAGTACTGTTATTTTTTCCCCTGTTCCTCTTCCATCCTTTTCTTCTTATTATTAAAAGGTACATTTTATAAAGTAAGTATTTCTGCGTATTATCTCCCAAGGGAAAGACCATCTGTTTAATAAGCTTTATCAGACACATTGTTCAGTACTCCTTACTTCTTGAGCAAAGATGATTAGTTGGCATGTACATGAGATAAAAATCAAAGTGTTTAGGATATGAGCTATTTAAGAAACTGAGAGAAAAATGTAGCATGAGGGGTTAATTTTTTCTTAATCCCAACACTAATGAGCATTTAATGTGACTGTATTATCTCTAAAGAGTAGGACCATAATGAGATAGTAAATTGGTGTGTCAAGAAT
Organism: Catharus ustulatus; assembly: GCF_009819885.2. Taxonomy (NCBI): domain Eukaryota; kingdom Metazoa; phylum Chordata; class Aves; order Passeriformes; family Turdidae; genus Catharus; species Catharus ustulatus. The sequence continues at coordinate 39,434,878 of NC_046221.1, read as the reverse complement.
TTTCTGAAGCAGAGCAATCTTTGTAACCAACTTGACTTCAGGCAAAATAGCCAAATTGCTGCCATTTGACAGTGTATTATATATCAGCCAGTGATATAAAATATCTTAGGCCCTGGGAAATGTCTGTACTGGATAGGTGCAAATGCAATCTTGAGCTAAGGAACAGGGAAAGAGTTGAGGGCCATTAAGTGTTATGCAGATCACATGCCTGGACCAAACGTAGTGTTTCCAAGTCAACAGCCCATTTCTGCCCCATCATTTACACTGCGGAGCGGAAAAGAAAAATCCTGATTGTACCTGCCTACAGGAGATTGTACCAGCTCACAGGAATGGAGCAGATAATGGAGGAAAAGCCTGTACATAATTTTGTTGAAAGTTCTCCTTGTAGCAAGCTTTTTAATCTTTCCTCACCTCCTCCAGGGAGGAACATATGTTTCTATTTCTGAAGTCCGTAATAGCCCATGTTATGACGGTCTAGGCAGAATTATTAAAGTAAGAGGTCTCAAAAAGTCACTCTGTGTGGCTACCAAAAAGATAAAAAAATGATTCGATCAATCCTTAAGCATTCACATGAAGCAGTGACACTTCACTTATCTGATTAGAGAGATTGAGTTTTAATGGTTAGAATACAAGCCTTCATCCCTCTAAATTAGACAGAGGGCTACACTCATGCAGGGTGGAACTAGTTGCTGTAACTGGGGTTATTAACAGCTCTGGATGGAGAGATTATGTTCCAGGCGGGAGACAGACATAACATCACCCAAAACAGACCTGGCTACTGTGTTTGAGTCTAGATGGAGCCCTAGGTAGTGGGCAGGGCTTGTGCAGGTGGTGGCCCCTGCTGAGGCCACTCAGGGCAATCACAGCCTACAGATATCCTCAGGTGCTTGGATTTAAATTGTATTTAGTGGCAGGGAGGTTTGTGCTGTGGAAAGATTTTGGTTAGATCGTTCTTTATTCCTGTGAATGCTGCAGATATGGGGAAAGTGCAGGGAGTAGCTGTAGTTCCCTGTGGATTTGCACCCGTTCTCTTCAAAGGCAGAATGTGGTGGAGCCAGACACTTGGGTTTTCTCAGGTAATAGTATCAACCTTGTTTGTGTTTTTAGTGTAGCACTGCCTGGCAAAACCTGTCCCTTTATGTGTCTTTGGGGACAGTGGGGAGTCAAGCTTGGGAGTGACCTTGTGCAGCAGCTTTGCTCTGATAATTCCTTACCTGGTGCAGAAAAGCAGCTGGAATACACATGAGGGAAGCTTTCTAAACTCATCCAGAACATTCACCCTTGCTGAGTAGCTCCAATAAGGACACTGAAGCAGAGCACATAAATTTCTGTGAACGTGATGTAGTCAAGCTGAAAAAAGTAATTTTTCTTTAAGTCAATAGTGTAATATCCAGGATTTAGCACGTGCAGATGCAGTATTAAAGTTCAGCAAAAAGTAGTTCCAGTGACCTTGAAAATGGGCCATTCTATGGCAAAGATATAAGCAGTGCTGTCTGAAATGACCTGCAGAGTCAGCAAATGTGTGGAAGCTGTTGGATACAGCTTTTAGCTCTATAATGTGCTTAGAAGTCTAATCAATAAGCCTGACTTTGGGAAATACGATCTTTTTCTTCTCCCTTTGCAGCAATTATGATTTATATTCCCTTTCAATTCAGTTGAAAAATATCTTTTCTATTTTTCAAAACTTTGAATTGGTAGGTACAAGGCAGGTATTTTCTTGTTATTCCACTATTAAAAACTTTCTGATAAATATTTTCTGTATAGGTACATCTGTGCTAAAACCTCCCTCATTTCCAAGTATTTCCTCAGGGCTGGGTTTAAGAATGTGCTAAGGAAAAAAGAAAAATAAATCCCAACACATGATGAGGTCTTGTTCAAAATCTGATGTTTGCAAACAAAGACTGAGGATAAAATACATGCTGGAGGCTAACTTCTTTAATGCTGATATAGATGAAAAGAGATACAGGGGAAATTTGGGCTTGCATGAGGTCTCTTAAAGGCAGTGAGAGCCTCTTGGTAATTGTTTGCAGCTAGTGCATTGGAGGTTAATGTGTTTCATGTTTGCTCCTCATGATGCTTTAACAGGCCAGCTCAGGTGCTATGCAGCTTTGTAGGGACTCCTAGCCAGGAGTTGCACACAATCACAGCTTTATGAGTGACTTGGAAAGCTTTCAAGCTTTTCCAATGCTTTCTACTAATGATTGCAATTGCATTGTGTTCCTGTGGGCAAATAGGCTGTTGCACGACCCCATTGCAGGCTGATTACTACCATTCCCACTGTGTTAATTGCTGAAAAGCCTCCTGAGGTTTTAATGAGAATCCTTGCAGAGTAAAGTGCTAGCTAGGTGAAGAAAGGAGGCAGTCCTCTGGTAAGATCCATCATATTCAGGCAAAGGAGAGAGAAATGTAGGGTTAACTTGTGTTCTCATTTTGTAAAAGGTTGACTCATGAGAGGAGGAAAAGGAGAAACAGCTCACACAGGGCTTAGGGATTTGGCAGTCCCTGGGTGCTGCTGCACTGTTCATGCAATTGTCATGCACTGTTCATGCAATTGTCATGCACTGCCTGGCCCTAGGCAGCACCCTATGTCAGCGAGTGTCAATAATTAATATTTTATCTCAAAATTTCTGATCAGGACAATGTAATATTTTCCTCTGTTTTGAGATTACTCAGCCATTTTGACCTTAACAAGAGAAGGCAAACAGATCTATCTGGGAGAAAGTCTTCAAAGTGTGAAGATGAAATTTTATGTGGGAACTCTTAATACCTGTCTCAGTTTTTCATAGGTCTCCCTTTCATTTTTCTTTGAAAGTCCTTCAAAATACTGAGGGTATTTGGTGGCTATATGTGTCCATTCTGCTGGTTCTTTGGATTTTTTCCCCTCTTGAATTTACTTTTTTGGTGAGAATTTATTAATAGGTAAATTCATGTGCATACAGATCATGAGTCTCTGGCTTCTTAAAGTGATAACATTGGCCTTTGTATTTATTTTAAACTTAGTTCTGGGATGTTTTCTCTGTCATTTTAAACAAAGGAAATTATTCATATCGTACCATTTTTTCCCCTTAATAGACCATAAGGGATTTTCTGTATATTAATGCAAACATCTGGAAAACACTTCAAAAGTTCTTTATGTTAATTTGCTTAACAAGGTTCATATTTTAGGAGCAAGTTGTGTATTGTGAAACAATTTCTGACTGAGTTTACCCACTCAGTTTGTTATCTTTTGAGTGCTCATTGCTAGTCTCCTGGTGGTAACTGGGAAACAATAATCTTGGAAATGTCACAGTCTTGATACAGATTCCTAAACTTTCTGGAACAAATTCTGCACTGTGTTTTAAGTATGTCTGGAGTCATTGGATTTGTGCTGGTGCAGCAACCAGATATGACTGTCTCTGAGGGCCAGCTGGAACTTGTGTGCAGCCCGATTTATTAGAGTTCACATTAGTAGTAGACTTCATTATGGATCAAAGAGTAAGATATTTGTAAACTATTTTGCACACGATTTTGTTAGTGTGCAGCTTGAATTCTCCCAGAGAGTGGGGACCTGGAGATTAAACTACAAAGTTCCAGCGTTATCATTGGAGACATTTACTTTGGCTCAGCAGCCTGACTTCAGAGCAGGGATACAAAACACTGCATATATGTGTCTGATGCTCAGGGCTGCCTGTCTGCAACCTATTTAAGTCCTGTTCACAGGCTATTTGAAAAATTTTCAAATTCAAATTTTTTGCTTTTATTTTTTTGTGGCTGCTGTCAGCTTGTTTTAAATGGTAGTTTTTCTTGGAGAGGAGGATTGTGTCTTTTCATGTGTAGATCAGGGCTCTGAGAGCAGTACCGTACTCTGCTCTTCTCAAGAGTCATGCTGTTTTGGTGAGTCAGGATAATGGTTGTTCTCCTTCAGCATCTAAGGAGGATGGAGTGATGCAGCAACCCCTGGTCCTATTTGTCTTTTGGATTTATTTCTGCATAAATGAAAGGGTTTCTATTAAGGTCTATTAGTTAATGGCATTTGTGCATGTGGGTGTGTGGTGTGTTGCTGTTCTGATACTGAGGACAGGATCTTATGAGAGCCTGACAGATGTGCTGCTGAAGTCTGCAGGTGTTTCATGCCATGGATAGGAGAAACATGATACACAACTCTAAGTAAATGCTGTTAGTATTGTCAGAAAAACATAGCACCTACAGCAGCCCTGTATTCTGCAGGGGTTTTTGTTTTGTTTTGTTTTCCTTTATTTTTGTTTTTTGTTGTTGTTTGTTTGTCTATTTGTTTGGTTTTTTTTTTGGTTTTTTTTTGTGCAATTCATGAATATGGATGGATGAGCCCCAGACCTGGTAATGAGAAGCAGAGCAGAGTATGAGATGATTGCTTCAGAGGTTTGGTTATGAAGCTACTTATTACCTAGTGTAAACTTTACTGCTGTGTAGGGTCCTTCTTCAAAACAGGTTTTCAGAAATAAGTTCCTTCTTTGGTGCTGTATGGCTCTGTGTTCAAGCCGCAGTTATTCAAGTTTGAAAATGATGTTGTGCTCAGTAAGAAATAAATCTGTCTCTGGAGATAGCCATCCTCATCATCGAATATTAGAGGGATCATAGCTACTGGGATCTGAAAGGAAAAAGAGGAAACGATCTTTTTATTTGAGTGGTGTTAAATTTAACAGGGGAATTTTGGCAAGTTATTTTTTAGAAAGAAAGCCAAATCTCCTTTTGGGTTTTATTTCTTGTACATGCTGAAATATCACTGCTGAGTGGTGACCAAGTCTCATTTTACTGTGGTTTGACAAGATTGAAATCCAAGAAAAGAAGGGTAGTTATTTTAAAATCAGTATTTAAAACAAATCTGATGCACATAGTTTTCACTTAAAAAAGAACCTACTTAATTTTTTCCTAAAAATGTTGCTGCATTCTTACCTACTACTTTTCTGTCAACAGCTCTCAGTAAATTATAATGGAGGCAAATGTCATAATTCTCTTTTACAAATGGGGATCCCAAGGTGTGGGGAAGAAAAAGTGTTTGCCTTGATGCCAGTAAGGAGAGCTGTACCTAGTGTGACTGCAGTATCTAAATCTGTCACATCCATTTGAAATGCTCTGCTAGGATTTTGTACTGTGAGTGTAAAAATGAGATCTCAAAATCAAGTGTGTTCCATCTATTGCAAGGAAAGAAATAAAAGTAATTGTCTCGGAGCTAAAACGTATCTCTTGCTTTCCCCTGAAATCTGTATTTGGTTTTAGTAGATGTTATCTCAACTTGTATTTAACAGTATAAACTGCTGTAACTGTGATTACTTGCCTTACAGAACAAAAACATTCGCTTAGTTGGATTGGCGTCAAACATCTTGATTTGTGCAAAACTGGTTTATCATGAGCATTGGACTAAAAGTCAGCAGGTGAACTCCTCTTGAAAGTGCTTGAGAAAGGTGTTGCATAATAGGTAGACAAAGTATTACTTTGTCTTTTTATGGCTGTAAAAGATGTCCAATCTCATCAGATCTACGGGATCATTTCAAGAAATCTAGCCTAAGCTTTTTAACTCTGAATAATCTTTCTTGGCTTAATGGTGTTTGGTGGTGTTTTCCTGACACTTGGGAATTCCAGAGTCTCACATTTTTAATGGATTCCTGAAGGTTAGAGGACTGTATATTTCAAGCAGGGAATTTTGCAACTAAATATTTTGTAAGTTCTCTGCAGAGGAATCTTAGTCAGTGAAGGTATAAACTAAGACAAATTAACTTTGTCAATAAAATATCCTTTGAACCTATAAATACTTAATGGTAGATGTACTTTCTATGGGTAAATAATATTGATGATTGCTTCAGGGATATTTGCAAGCTTATGGAGTTCTTTTACAGAACTAAATTTAAAATGACCATGGAGGAATCTAGGGGTTGCTCTAATCTTAGACCTGAGACTTATTTCTATGAATTCCCTAACTTAGAAATGCAAAGGTATTGCTTTGAACTGAACCAGGAAAACACCTTCATTCCAAAGGCAGAATGAGGATGACAACCTGAGCTTTACCCAAGATCCGGGTATAGCTCTTGATGTGATACTCCCGTTGCATCTGGTAGGCCAGCATAGAGAGGCTAATGTGAAGGCTGGTGGGGATCACAAGGAATGGCAATGCTCATGCCAGTATTACACAGAGTTATAAGGAGAGGAAATCTTAAAGATTGGTCAGGTTTGATGTTTGTCTACTGAATTAACCTGAGGAATCAAACCAGTGTTGTCTCTGTTTGGTGTTGGGTAGGTTCTTTAACAAGCAAGCCCTGTGCAGTACAGGGTGTGAGAGCAAGTTGTGAAGGCTGGAGGTGTGCTGTTAGAGAGATCTGCTTACTTGCAGAACAGCAGAATGGGAAACCTCAACAGAAAAAGAGTGCATAACTAAGGATTTGTTTCCTTGACCAAGTGGGCTGTAATATATCTCTATTTGATCCACCTTTGAGACACTGAGGCATTCAGGAGTCCTTCTTTGCATGGCTTTTCATTTTGTGTTATGTGCTTAAGCCCTTTGTGCTTTATTGCAAATATGGATATTAGGTCATGAAAAATGTGACCTGCTTATAATTAATTTACTGCCATTCATCAGAGACTTGAAACTTTTATGGCACAGAGCAGTAGTTGGCCACAACACTACTGAAACTTAGGTGGACAGAGGATCTGGCTCAGTGCCCCCAGCTGCCTGTGAATAAAGAAATAATAGATTAATATTGTCCAATCCTTTCCTTTTGCACGCTATTCAAGACAAAAATTTTGGCCTCTATTATTTAGCTTATTTGCCAAATGCTTGATTTTTAGCATAGTGATATTGGAGTATATATGAGGTTTTTGTTATCTTAATTCTTCCAAAATCATCCTTGTTATTCATTCAGTGGAAGAGGGTTCAGTTTTTAGTTACTCTAGTGTTCTGCCAGTGAAAGGCCAGAAACTCCTGATTTGAACAAAAAAGACCTTAAATAGGAGTAAAAGCAATCCTGTTTTGTTGAGGTGTTTTGTTCTAGCAGGTCATGTAAAACTTGTTCATTCTCATGCATTGCTTTGTGTCTAAGGTATTTAATCTCACAGTTTTGACTTCAGTAATTGAAAGATGTTCAAAAATCTTATTTGCAAACCTCTGGCTTTGCTGCTTTTGAGATCATTCTCTCTGAGTTGGTTTTGCTTTGTGGTGATAAGTGCCCTTTAGCTGAACTCTGCTGCGTGTTTTCTGCATCAAGCCACCACCACTGCTGAGCTTCCTATCTGTTGGTCTTGTGCCACTGCTAGGGAGTAGAGCACGTTCTCCCACTGAGAGTAGCTCAGCAGCTTCTCTCTGCCACTTCAGTTACTCTGGTGAAGCCTTCAGGTGCATCTGATTCATCTCTCCAGTTGTTGGGAAGCAGCAATGAACAGTTTTCCTTTGCCTCTGTTACCACTGACTACAGCACTGATCCCTCAGACTTTCTTGGCTGCTGTTTTTCTGTCAGATTTTACTGCATAACATGATTTAAAAAAAAAAAAGACACTTAAATAGCAAAAAACAGATTAGCAAGGCAGCCAGAAAATGGATAAATGTGTGGAGGGTCAATGCATGTAGGAAAAAAAGGAAAAAAAAAAATAAATGAGTTCAGAAAAAGAGAGGTGTGTGTGAATGACTAACATTTCACTATGTTTCATGATCTCCCTTCTCATCCTGAATATGTCAAAGGGCTGACTATAATTAGATACAGTCTCTTCCTGGGTACTGAGTGAGCCTTGTAAATATGTGGATTTCTCCTTTAGTTACATGTTCCCTTCTAAATCACTGATTAGACAGAATGATTTAATCCTGAATGAGGAAGATATCATAGCTTTAAAAAATTATGCTCCACCTTACTTCCTCCATTCTGTAATAGGACTGTGATCCCTTTCATCTTATACAGTATGTGTTCATGCAAATTTATCATGTATAGTGCACAGACCTAGGGGTCAAAGTAAGGTCTGCATGGGAAAAACTTGGGCTTTTCCTGGTGTTTAAGTCACTGGCTGGTGGGTTTTTTAAAATTATTGAATGATGTTTTAATTGATCTATTAGAGTAGATCCAGTTGGACGAGACCTGCAGTGGTCACCTGGTCCAATTACCTGACCATTTCAGGACTGACGAGAATTTAATGCACAGTACTAAAATAATTTTCCCAATGCCTCTTAAACACTGACAGGCATGGGGCATCAGCCCCCTCTCTAGAAGACCTGTTCCAGTGTTTGACCACTGGTGGAGCCTGCTTTGCCCTGCTCCTAATCCTATCTCACAACATGAAAATGAGTAAATAATTCTAGGAGGTGTATTGGTGATTTGGTCAGCACTAAACCCACTACATTAGATTGGTGTGTTGGTCAGGAAATCTCAAATTGGCAATGAGCAATGAGGTTACCCCTTGGCCTCCAACTCTTCAAACTAGACAATCCCAAAGTTCTCAACTGCTCCTCACAGGACATCCCTTCCAGCCCTGTCACCAGCTTTGTTGCCCTACTTTGACTTCATTCAAAGACCTTTACATCCTTCTTAAATGGTGGGTCCCAGAACGTTTTCTAAATGCTAATAAAAGACTTTGGGCTTAGTTTGCCACGTTTTGAAGGTTTTTTTCATTAATCTAGGTTTAAGATTAAGATTACCTACTTGGAACTAGAAATACTTAAACTTTGTAAGGAATCATGTTACCCAGAAACTGGTACACTTACTGTTTACTGAAGCTACCAAAACATGAAGTTTACAGTCTGGTGCACAACGGTTTATTAATTTAGTTTGAAGACTTTAGGTAAATGCAAGGTATGATATTTCTATATGTAAAGTAAAGTGTCAAACAAGACTGGAATAATATGATGCAGAGGTTTGTTCCCACAGGTGTTTCACTAGATATCACTGGTTGGATGGGGAGGAATAAAGTTGATATAATCAAGTCCTTGCTGAAAATTCCTTGTGGAATTTTTTTCTGTCAGGAGAGATAGTGCATTCTTGAAAAATGTTCAGGAGAATACTCAGCAACATATGCATTCCTGGAGAATGCTGGAATTTTTTCTTTGAAAGTGTTTTTTCATAATATTGTAGATGAAAGATTTTTTTTTTGTTGTATTGTCTACTAGTTATTGGTTGAAGTAGCCATAGAAATTAGCATACTTTCTTGACCAAATGTTTTGAAATATATTTTGGTAATTGCTCTAATAAAAAAAAATTTTTCTTCCTTGGAGAGGGATGAGTGGATTAATTGTGAGTTTTGTACCTGCTATACTCAATTTAAAACAAAAATTTCAATTTAATTTGAGGGGCTTTACTGGCAGTGAGAGAGGCTAAGAGAAGTGACTTTCTCCGTTTGACATTATTGGTTATTGATTTGTACAGTGAATAAACGGTAATTTAAAAACTGCTGAAATGATTTCAGAAGCAGCATCAAACATCTACAAGCTTGCTGCTTTACTTTAGATGAGCTTAGCAATTCCTTTTTTAAATTCTATTAATTTGCTAATGAACAAAAGTAATGGATACAGCACAGATCACAACGTGTACTAAAAAAAGGACTTTTAAGTGATTGAATTTTTTGATTTTTATTGTATAGTTTCTAATATTTGAGGTCATGAGGAATTTCACTGACACGAATTTACTTGTTCATTAAAGAAAGGCAGCAAAGCTGCATGTAATGTAATTTATAGCTTGCTGGTCAGGAAGATGCTCTTCTGAAGACCTTGTACCTTGAGTTTAGCTGTAGCTCTGTTCTGCTCCCTGAACAGAGGAGAGAGTCATCATCCTTCCTGTACTGCCAGTGACCTTTCTGGGACCATCTGCCAAATATTTTCATCTTTTAATATCCTGAACTCTTGCAGATTTGAGGCATAAACTGAAGGGATTGGCAAATATATTGTAAGGGACTGGTTCTTAAAAGATAACAGATCTTTTCCACATACATAATTTGTAGATTTGGGCAACATGGATTTTGTAGCACACAGTGCTGTCAGACTTAATGGCTCTTCAAAACAAGGTTGCATGCTCTGCTCCTGCTAGACTGATGGGGCTTCTCCTCAACTGGAGAAGTGATTCAACTGAAACTCAGATGTATGGTACCTCTTAGGCTGTTCCTTCTCTTCTTAATACAGGGCTCATGAGAAAGAGTCTGACTCGACTCACCTGGAAAGGCATCCCAATAACAAACCTGAAAGAGCCAGTGTTATCTGAGCCAGGGCAGAAGTGTTGGAGCTCAAAGCCTGCTGAATGGACTCTCTTGAAACAAGGTCTCCTTTTCACTGCCTCCAATTCACTGATGAATACCCTTTCCAATGGGATGTAATTTGTTCTATGTAACTTGTCCCAAGAGCTAGTTTTCTTTTGGAAACGTGTAATTGTCAAACTTGCAAAGGTTCTGGCAAGAGATAGATTTTTGTTGTTTGCCCCAGATAATAATAATTTAACTAATATTACTTCTTACTGGTTTTATTTTGGATTTCTTGTTAAAGTAGAAGTCAAAAGTAGAAAATTGCAGCCAGTTGTAGTCCTGTCCATGCATTGTTAAACATCTTATTCCAGGAAGAAGCCACACATGTTCTTTATAGAAGTCTATATCTATTTCAGGTATTAGAGGATACAGAAATATATAACAGGTAGTTCTCCTTGAGAGTGACTGCAGTTCTCCTTGAGAGTGACTGAGTGACTACAGACTCAGTTTCTTTTAGTCTGAAAATTCAGATTTAATTCTGGGTGTTGTGCTCAAAACATGTAGCTAATTTTATGTCATATAACCCATTAAACATTCTAATACAGATGGAATTACTAAGAAATATTTCTAAACTGCATACTGACAAATATTGCTTAATTCTTATGGAGTAAGCAAAAATCCTTTCTGAAGTTGCTTTTCAGACTGAGTCTGTGCTTTACATAAAGCAAACAGCCATTTCTTGGAGCTGGCATATTAACAAAGTGAAACATTTCAGATATTCTCTTGCCTACAACTGGGATTACCCTTGCTGGAACTCCTATGCTTCTGCTAGGAGTTTATGACTAACAGTCAAAACATGCAGGAACTTAGAGAAGTCTTCAACATTTTTCTAGTTATACTTTTCACAAAAAAAAACCCCAAAACCGAAAAAAAAAAAAAAAACACCCACAAAAAAAAACCTCCGAAGATTTGTAGTTCAAAGGTAGCTATAGATTCAGGGAGGGAAAGGGAGGATTTTGTTTTTAAAAGTACTGAGTTCTTTGAAGACTATTTAATTTTCTTACTTCTTCAATAATGCATCTCTGAAACAGTAATTTTCTAAAGTGACTTGGCTATCTTACCTGAGGATGTGGACTGGTTTCATGTAAATTATCAGTATTCTCAAGGACAATAGGACAGAAAACTATAAAGTTAATGTGGGGGGTTTTTTTGGTTGGTTGGTTTTTTTTTTGTTTGTTTTCTTTTTGTTCTTTTTTGTTTGTTTTTTTAACTCCTACAAAAAAAAAAAACTATTGTAACAACTATTTTCCACATATGTATTTTTTTTCCACCTAAGCAACCTAAATACAATGAAGAAAGTCCTTCACTGTACTTAGGGTAAAAGGAATTAAGTTTATGGCTGATACAGTACAAGAAACAGTGAGATTTAAAAGGTTTTACTTTGAAAATATGCTGCAGAAATGGTTCGTTATTGTAGAGCTTTACCAGTAACTTTCCTTATGCATTACTTTGAGAAATCATAATTTTATTGGTTTGACATGTTTGATAGCGTAAAATGCTGGAATTAAGAAATATGAGAGTGGAAGAAACATCAAAGGTGTGTATATATCACTTTAGCAGGCCAAACTTCTTGTGGATTGGAGGGCTTCCAGTTCTTGAGGTTTAGGGAAAGAAAATGAGAGCAGGCAAGCATTAAGTGAAGTTTTTCCCACTCCATCAATTGCTTTCAACAATCTGTGGCTTAAGGACTCGCCAAGTCAAAGGTTGTATCCATTTCTCCACATTTAATAGTTCTTGTAAGACTTTCTAACCTGAAGCTGTCTAAAAGGAAAGCTGCCCTAAAACTAACCCAAAGGCAAACAGCAGATAGCAACAGGCTTAACTCTTCTTTTTTTCTTTTTTTTTTTTTTTGAAAGCATGATATTCTGTTTTGTTACTGGATGATTTTTGCAGCAAAAGTGGGGTTGACATTTCCTTCAAAGAGGAGTTGCAAAGCTGCATCATCCAAACCATGAAAAATGGCCAATCTGAGATTGAGGGATGAGATGCTCTTGCTCAGGCAGTCTACTATTATTTGCAGAGTAGATTTTGCTGCTCAGTGCAAGGAAATGGGTGCTCTGTGAAAGTGCTGCTTATTGCTTTTCTAAGGAACTTATCTCTGCCTCTCTAACTCGAGTTCATGGCAAGCTCTACTTAATCCTGTTTATAATTTTTGTCCCTCTAGATTTCTGGCTACGTCCATTTTATTGAATTAGTGCTTCTTGAGGGGAATACTGTCTAATAGGCTTAATCTTTGCAATTTTCTTGACAAAAATAGTGCTCAAGCAATCTTACAAACACTGTAAGGCAAGTGTGTGTAGTTGCACACTTATCCTCTAATGTAGGATGATGACCCTGTTAAAGGTTTTTCTGGGAAGCATATTCTAATGCACTAAAAATATTAAATTTCCAAAAGAAAATGAAGTCAATGATGACTAAGGGGAATTAGGTGTTTAGACCCACTAAAACTTAATAGGATTTAATTTGTTGAGAATTCTTTGCCTGGTTTCTTAAGGCTTTTGTCCAAGAATGGGCAAGATTACCCAGAAGTGTTCCTTCTAGATGGAATTTCTCTTGATAATCTACAAGCAAGAGAAAGAAAATCTAGTTTGTGAAATCCTGAAACTGCATTTCTACCTATTTTTTCCAAACAAACCATTGCTTAAAAAAAAGTGCCAAATGATAGAAATTTGTGTAACTATCCTAGTTTATAACCAGGGAATGATTAATCAGGCAGAAAAATAAGGAAACCAGCCCACTGAGAAAGTGACATCAACTATGAGTACCATGCTGCAGAGTATGTGTGAAGTGCTTAAAAGTAATGTAAGGGGAGTCTTAGGTTCTGGTTGCTTTCCTTCAAGGCCACCCTGGCCATTATATCCCTGCCAAATGCTATCTCTCCCTTCACTTGATTTCCAGTCTATGAAGTCTTTAAGACCAAATGCTCCAGGTGATGAATTAGGAACAAAAATCTATCTTGGTAACTGTTCAGCAACTTCATCCAAGCCACCTCAGAGATACAACCTTCTTCTATTACCTTCTGCTTTTCTGCTCTGTTCCCTCCCTGCCCAATGCAAGTGCCTGAGTGCAGCTGAGATTCACCACCTTTTGTCGTGGACGTGGTAGTGTGACTTCTGGTGATGGACACTCTCCTGCCCTGCCCTCTTGCAGTCAAGGACTGTGTCTCATAAGCTGGGTGTAGAAAAACCTTCCACTCCACTAGTTTTGAAAGGACTGCTAGTTTGGGCAAGGAGGATTTGATGTTCATTGCAAAAAGTAACTATAAGGAAGAACAGACCTGGTGCTGCCTAATGTGCTATTGGTAACACTAATTCTTTCCCTTTCTAATTTTTTATTGATTTCTTTTTCCAGAACAATTTCATACCATTTTTCTATTCCGTAAACAGCTCAGTGAAGCATTTCAATGGACTCAATATTTTTGCAAGTTTATAATGTTTTCTCTAAGTTTATATTATCAGCTAAATAAGTGAGTCATGTAATGTTATTACTTGCAAGATAAGACCAATAAATTTAGACATCAAAGGCCAATTTTCCTTTTTTTTTTTACTGTGAAAATTTCCACTACCCCCATATGGGGGTATAAAGACATATAAATATGCTTGAGTAATACCAAAAGGGGAAATTTAACTTGATTGTGGTTTTCTCCCTTTGCTTCCATCCAGCAGCACTCTTTATGCAGTGTCTTCTCTGGGTTTCTACCAAACTACCAACAGATCAGTCATGAGTAATATTCTTAGCTCCCTGCACTGGAGATAGTGTCCAGGGCAGTATTTCAGGTCAAGTGATTTATCTGATCTATTCCACCAGCAACCCTATCAGGCAAAGCTTTATCTTCTTTCACTGTTGCCTTCAGAGTCAGATATTCAATGCAGACAATGAATAGGAATTCTCAGGTTCTTATACAGAAAGTCTCACTTTTCCCCACCACCTAATTAAAAACCTGCTTCTGAGAGTTTGAATCTTAAACATGAGGCAGAAGTGAAAAGAATGGCAACAGATTTAGGAAAAATCTAGTAGCAAGTCTTATAGTTAATTAAACTTATAGAACAATTAAGTGCTAAAATATAAAGTTCTTATTCTAGGAGAGTTGGAATTTATTAACTCCCAAAAAAAGATTTCAAATTTTGACTGAGATATATGGGCTCACCTGACTTAAGAAGGAAGTTTTAAATGAAATACATTGCTTTTGACAACTTAATAGGTAGGGAAATCAGCCTAGTAGTTTACTGAAATAGTGTTTCTCATTAGAGACAAAATATGCTAAGACTTTCTGAGTGAAGTCAATGACAGAGTAAGAATCTAACAGAGAAGATAAAAGTTTTCTTTTATGAAAAGTGCTGTTTTGAAGAATGGTTACACCTACTGAAATTTAGCAGCTGTATGTCAGTCTTGTGACCATATAGCCAATGGAAGTGTATGGACAAACTGGAGAAATAAAACCTCAAATGAAATTAGCCACTGAAAAGTAGTTTCTGCAAATCAGTGAAAAGGCAGTTTATCTTTGTTTAAATCACTCAGGTCTGCAGCAGGATTTTGTTTGCATATTACTGTGTTGTCTTAAAACAGTCTCAGGAGGAGAATTTAGCTGCTTCAGTATAGATTCCTAAAGAGAAGTAGTTATCCCTTAATAGGTAATATTCTTGCACGACACAAAATATGGTGCTTCATCTGCATGGTTGTATAATTTGATCCTTTGAAATACTGGAACATTAATTGTCATATATGCTATATAGCACTATACTGGTCATCAAAATAGATATCACTAAAATTCTTTGCTCTCAAAGTTCTGTTCCTAACCAGTTTAACAGCCCATGGCTTGATTTTTCTATTGGCTTTGCTACTGCTTCTGATACCATGGGATTCCTGGAGGCTCTCCTGAGTCATTAGGTACTGGGTTAGAGCATGCCTGAGGGAATACTCTGAACCTGGATGCAGCCCTGGCCATGTAACAAAGATTATCCACGTAAAATAACTGCACTAGTGTTTTCTAACCAATTTTAAAATGCTCTAGCTCTTCAGACACACTACAGGACTTTGTTGCCATAAAACTTTCCCCAAGCCTTTCAGGGAAATCTTCCAAAATAATTTTGTATTCCTTTGCCTCTAGGCTAAGTGCGTTGCTATCTACAGAATGCCAGGAAAGACTGTTGTTTTCATACTTCCACATCTCAAACATGCACTGCATCTATTTTTGAAACATTTATGCCTCAAATTCTGAATGCCTCTAGATATTAAATGCATGTGTATTAAAGCAAAAAACATCTTGGCTTCTGGATGTGCCCTGTATATGGTTTCCACAGTAGATCAGCCCAGTTTCAATTTAATTTTTTTATAATTTGAGTCTTGATGGTCTAAACACCTGCAACTATGTCACATGTTCTGTGACAAAGTTGCTTATTTCTACTTATGTAGTTGCAGGACTTATGACTAAAACATGATTTTGGGAAATTTTACTCTTTGGAAATTCCCCAGAGGGATTGCTTGATTTCTGGGAAAATAAACAAAAAAAAACTCTTAAAAATGGGGGTAGACAAATTGTTCTACTCTTACTCTGCTTTGCCTGCCTGACTGAGCTCACAGATAAGGACAGAAGGCATGAAGTAAGAGCTTGTCATGAGTTGTGTGAGCTTTTTAAAACTGAAAACATTTTAGTACCACTGCATTGTTTTATTGTCATGAAAGTTTGAAGACTTCTTTTAAAAATATTTTTGTTTTTCTTAACATGCTTTCAATTAAATCCTCCAGTTGGTATTACCTGGGGTTATGTTGTTACAGATGTGTGTGGTTTGACTTTTTGTGTTGGTGGTTTTTATTCAGAAGAACTAGTCAGCTGGGTTTTCAGGAACTGGCCTTTATATGGTCAACAGCTTTTTCCTGGGTAAAGATAACTGAAGAAGTGATATCACACACACAAAGACTTCTTTGTTTAGAAACTTCATACAAGATTGGATGCCTTTGTTTTGTTTTCTTTTGCCAAATGCAATCTTACATTTCAGAATATTTTGGGTCTTCTTGATTTTAGTTAATGATTTTCAGATTTTCTAATTTTCAGTTAGTGACTGGTCCAAAGACACCATCTCTTCCACAGTAAAATTGCCTCTTAAGTTTTTTCCCTGTTTGTTCTGCTGAGTTGGAGGGCTATTACTTAGGAGGATTAATTTGTTTTTCATTAACTCATTTATTCATCAACCATTATCTCTACTTTGGTTAGTAATTTAAACTTTCCTTTGTTTCCATTCCCACAAAAGCTTGGGAAAGATTTCTTCCCCCCTCACCCCTTGTTTCCTGTGAGGCATTTATCTCTGAAATAATAAGGATTTTCTCTAGACTGCAATAATTTATTAAGCCTTCATTATCGACCTCCCTTCAAAATTTTAAAATAAAATGTGGGCAACTTAAATCTACTGATCCAGTAACTGTTTCTGCTTATACTAGTCATGACAATTGACCTGCCATACCATGTGTCCTGCTCAGTCTGCACACTTCCTGGTTAGCCTTGTGTCCATGATCAATAATTCAAGGAACAAAGTGAAACTTGAGCCCAGGGTCTACAAATATCAAGTTCAGCTAGTGGAACATGTACTTTAGTTTTAGTGTAATAAATAGCACCTTTCAAATGTAAAAATAGCACTATGTATTCCATTGTTGATAATGGATGTAAAAAACTCCCCAAAACAGGAGACAATTTCACCTCCTTTCCCCATCTCCATCCTTCCGTGTAAAGAGCAGATATCCTTTGTATTTCTGGAAAATCTGTGACCTTGATGTCTGGGTACAAATGCAGGGATAACCTTCTCTGCCCATTAATGGAACATTATGTCTGCTTTGCTGCTCCCATAACAATGTCACTTTATATAAACAGTGCATGTGCTGTGCACAATGACTTTTTAAACTTGCCACTTGATGTATGAACTCATGATCAAAATGAAGTCTTTGTCATATGTCCATTGCAGTTGTCCCATTTATATAACCTTTGATCATTATTGCATTATCTGAGTACTAGTTCTAACAACTACCTGGAGTAACCCTTTTGAAAAACCCTTTTATCTAGCCTTTTTGCTCTCTCTCTCTCTTTTTTTTTTTTTTTTTTTTTTTTTTTGGTTGGTTGTTTCAAGTTTGATTTATTTGGGGGGGTGTTTTGGAGGGATTTATAGTACCTCACTTTCTTCTCTTAACCAAAATCCCTGAACTCAATCTGGCTCTTTTTGGTCCTCAGATTTTCTTAGATATTTTCAAAAGATACTTTAAAATAGTATATTACTGTTTAAAATGTTGGAATGCAGACTTTTTAATAAAATATTGAGCATCTTACCTCAGCACTTTTTGTCAGATTCCATTAGAACAGCTAAAAGATTGGGGGACTACTTTGTATGTCATTCTCATTATTGTTTTCCACTTGCATATTCTACTTTGAAATGGAGTGTCCCTGTATTCTGCAGCCCTGACCTTGCAAATGTCACTTTTACTGACATATGCCCTGTATATTACAATATGTGCTCTACTGACGTTCTGGCCTTTAGGGCTGTGTCTGGATTAATAAACCACGGTCTGTGGACAGAGCTGCTCTACTGAAAAGGGAGCACAGTTTAACTAATGCAAGCTGCACTGAGAGACTGAAATTTCCTCAGGTGCAGAGCAGGGTGTGTGCCATTTGGCTCACTAGAGCAGGCAGAGCTTCTGTTTGCTCCCTGAAAGTGGACACACAGATCACTTTTTGTGCAAGCTTAATTTGGTGGTGGCTACATTTCCCTGAGTGGTACTGCAAGTGTTTTCTTTCAGTACATAACCTTGTACAGGACACTGGCTTTGCTACTGTGGTCTTGGAATTTAATGTTCCTGTCTGGGCTTACTCCCTACAGACCTTCCCCATAAGGGAAAGATAGACAAGTATCTCAGACAATGTTTTGTTTTGGAAAGGAAAAGTAAGGCTTCAAGGATTCTCATAGAGAATTTGCAGTTTCATACCTGTTTGATGTGAAAGGCAATGGGAAATTGCTGCATGGCTGTGGGAAGTCTTGAGATAAGACATAGGGAAAAAAACATGTATAACTGTGACAGGTGGGTCAGAAATGTTCCCTTTATTAATTCTGGAAAGAGAAGTAGTCTGTGCAGAGGTAGAAAAAGGAATAAAAGCACAGATTTCAGCTGATTTCTTTTTACAGTTGATCAGACCATATGATAAGTACCCATTTCTCTATATGCTATGGCTTTGAGGGTTTTATGCTGAGATCTTATTTCCATAGCATTGTACCTCCTTGGCTCAGTGGAGTCATTGTAGATTAATTTTACATATGAAGAAATGACTAATAATCTAAGAGAACACTCTCGTGTAAGGGAGAAAAGATGCCCCATAATGCAGAAAGCTATTATTGCCTTTGCTGTTTTGATACAGCATTAATGTATTGCCTTCTCTATAGTTATTAATGCCCTTAAAATAGATTCTATCCTCCTTGACATCTTCCATTCTGAATTTAATAGAGACTTTAATGAAATTTTCATGGTGAAACAACTTGCCAGAAGGTCAAGAAAGCCAAAAATATAACTGGGAATGTAAGTCATCTAAATGTCCTTTTCTTTTTCATTTGTGATGATAGCACTTCAGGCTAGAAAATGAACTAGAAGCTGATCACCAAAGATGGAAAAGGGAGGATCAGGAGGTGGTGGCTAAAGATAATGGAACACAGCATAAAGCGTTGAGAAACCCGTTTCTTTTGCTACAGTCTGAGAAGTTTCTATTCAGTAGCTTGACAATTATAAATGTTGTGCTGCCTTAAATGCTTTCAGAATGACTTACACAAAACCTTGTTATTGCTTATTACACAGTCCCTTGAATCTATGTTTTTGGCTGGTGCATTTTTTTTTTCTATAGTACATTTTCCTTTCTTTCAAAACCAAAATCTTTAAGGGACTGTGTGAAATGTACAGCACTGAGCAGTAAACGTACCCACTCAACTTAGTCAAAATAGTTCTGTGTGGGAGCACCCAGATTTGGTTGGCTAATTGAGAGCTGAGTAGCATAGTTCATTTTTCACATTGTCTTGAGTCTTTCCAAAATATATAAATCTCTTAAGGGCTTCTTCCTGTGTTCACTGGGAGATGAGTTCACGCGCTGTTCTTAAGCATTGGGACTCTGGTTGCAGAAATGCAGTTTGTAAAACACAAACCACCAAGATAAAGGGAATGTGTTTTGTTGTGTTAAGATTGAGAAAAGCATGTACCTGTAACACTAGCTGCTAAGAAGGAAAAGGTGCCCGTTTCCTAAGGAATTACATCACGGGAGTAATGGATGGATTATTAAGGGCAAGATGGTGATGTAGGCCTTCAGAAGCTGAAAGAAGAAATTATATTCTGCAACCTAAGTCTTGCATTAGCATGGGCATGGCAGGCCTATGTGGAAGACGTGTGCCTCAAACAGATTTATTCTCCCCATGCACACTATCTATAGAAAATGAAGTGTTATGATAAGGAAGACAAATCCATTTTCTTCTTATAGGTCTTGAGGGGATCAGCTATGGTGCTGGTGCTTGTGCAGTCTGTCTCAAACTGGAATTCTGAATTGTTTAAAAAGTCTTGGTGTTGGCCACTGCTGGGATCCAGCAACATGTAGGAATATTTTCAAAACCAAACTTCAAGGAGTTGGGTAAGTAAATGGGTGTATTCCTTGCTTACACAGATAGGTGACAATGTTGGGGATACCCTGTGGTAACTTGGGGAGCACAGGTAGAGGTCAGCAGGGAAGGCAAAGCAGATGGAGAAGCTTTCAGCTCCCAGCAAAATGCTACTCGAATGCAGTATAGATGTGTAATCCATTCTCTACACTCAAACCTTGCAGAGCAGCCTTGCACAAACCCCTCTATTGTTGTAGGGCATCTACCAGGTCAGAAAGCAGAGACCAAATGACATGACCTATTCCTGGTCCATTGCTGTATTATGGTGCCTGTTCTAAGATTTAGGTGTGAAGGTTAGGTGGCCCAAAGCACGTGTATCTTCCAGACAGTGTCTGCAGACAGTATGTGTGCCAAGAGCTTGAGAAGTAAACATAGCTTATTACTCTTCAGCATGTTCATTAAAAAGGGCTTATATACTTTTTCTGTATTGAAGCTTAACAACATCAGATGTTTTTTCTGTTGCTAACCCTATCTTATTTAAAAAAACAAACCCAAATCATCAATAACTTGGACAGATGTCCATACAGTTCAATTGTTTGTAGAGACTGTTCCTTGCTTAGGTATAAGTTTTTCTGCCATTTGCTTATAACTCCACACATTTAACCAAGAGTTCCAGTGCTTGCACAATAGGACTATTTAAAAAATAACATTTTAAAATGCCATTTACTCTGTCATTGAGTTAGTAGGGATAAGAGTACAGTAGAAATGTCTTGGGACCAAGTGATGGGAAGGCACTACATCTGAAGAAATAGTCTGGACAGTATCCTGTCTGCTAAGTTGCAGTGGGATCCATAAGTAGACCTTCATCTAAATTAATTATGAATGGGAATTCCTAGTAGTCTAACATAACACCTTTTTTCACAGCAATATACAAAATATACAGTGAGTGCGGGCAGGATTGCAGATTAGTGGACTGAATTACAGCTGATCCCAAAACGTGGGACTACACATGATTTTAAAAATTGATTTCTGCTTTGGAAGGGGAAAAAAAATTACAGTTTTATAAAAAATTGATACAACTACAGACTTGACTAACTTGCTGTAAAACATTCTTTTACTGCCTGGAGGGGAAAATTGCAATAAGAATCTTGTTTCCAGAAAAATTCTACTCCTCAGCGTAAGGATCTGTAAGTGCAAATGAAGACAGGAAAAGAGGGATGTGTAATATAACCTAACTTAAAAGAAGTAAAACTACAAAATCAAACAAAAAACCCTAGAAAGGCACATTGTACCATGAAACTCTCAAAGTGAGTTTGATTGGGAGAAGATTATTTAATATTGCATTGGAGAAAGAATATTTGTAAGGTCAAACACTCAGCCAAGATTTATCCCTATGCTGTCAGTCAGCTAATAAAGCAAGTATGCAATGAAAGTCCCTGACTACTACCTCTTCCTTCTTTTTGGACTTTTAAGACCGATCTATGCATAAGTGATTGGAAAAGCAGGAGTACATTTTTATATATTTTTTTTTTCTACAGATATTAATAATGAGGAATACTTTTAGGATGAAGCATTCTGGTTTGAACTTGGTTTGACAAATTTCTTTTTGATCGTGCGTAAAAAGCACTTGGCAGATGTAGGAGAGTGGGATAGAACTTCTCTGTTACAAATCATCTTCATAGTGCCTGAGGAGAGGTCAGTTTTGTGATGCCCTTTGCCAAGAATTTCAGAGGAATGTTCCTGGACTAAACCTAGGAATTCAGGACTATGGCCACTGCATGTTTGTTCATGCATGTTCTGCTGTCTGGCAAGAGCGTTATACACTTTAATCCTCTTCCCTCCCAGAATTATTTTTATTCCTGGCAGCAGTAATCTGTGCCGATGTGACAGAGAAAACTGGAGCTCAGATAGTCAGAATAGAGGGTACAGAGCAGTACAGATCACTAGGACAAGTTCATCATGTACCAGAGTAGTTGTGCTTCTGATATACCTGAAATCCTTGTACTTCATGTTTTGCCAATATGATGGAAAAAGTTGCTGTAATCTATGAAATTTAATAAATGATTGATTTCTAGTAGTGGAATGGACTGGCATGTGTGATGGTCTTATTGTATCTGATGTAATGTGTCTCAAGACATCTGAAATAATAAAACCCCTTGCATGTTTTGGTCTCTTGACTGAAGGAGCAAATATTTCATTCTCCATAAATGATCTAGGTAAAAGTACAGACAAAGTTTTGGTTTTGTTTCCAGAAAATTCAGAGTTAATGCCTGTTTTGTTCAAGGTAAGCATATAAAGTAAAAACCCTTGCCCAGGAAACCCTGAACCAAATGAAGCTATGCTCCATAATGAATGAAACTCAAGGAGAAATAAGGATTATCATGACTGTCATTTAATATTAAGTGAGCAACATTACAGATCCAGTGATCAGAATCACTGTCAATATGTTGACATAGTCAACATCTCCAGTTCCTGTCACAGAAAGCTTAATGTTGTATTACTCTGTCAAAACATTTGCACCTCTTATTTCTGTAGCTGTAAATTATTTTAGCAGCAGTGAACCAAAAAGAAATAGTTTGGTCCCAGAAGTATATGTTGGGTTATGCACAATGGCAAATACAGTGAGTACCCTGCATTAATCCAACTGCATGGCACATGAAATATTACCACAGCTATTTGTTTTTGTTTTAAACTCTCTTAAACAATAGCTGTCCAGTGGAAGCACTTTACTTTTGAACACTTGAAGGCTGTTCACGTGTGATACAAGTCTCCTGCTGTCAACTGCTGAGTGATGCCAACTGCTTCAAATGCCCTTTGCACCATTACTATATGGATGCTGCATTCTGGTCTTATATTTCTTTACAGTACATGCAATTGAAAACAGCAAAGTTGACATTTAATACTCAGTCTTCCATATTTGTTTAGTATGTGAAAGCTTAAATTATGTGTCTTTGAAATAACTCTTCAGAGGCCACTCAGGAATATTAAGAATAAATTAAACAACATAAGACCGAAGATCTGTGACTTTGGCTTCCAGCAAAGTCAGCCTTTAAAGTCAAATCTGTATTCTGCATCTTTCCATGAGGCACACAGCTGGGCAGTTCAGCAAGTCCAAGAGGGACTGAGGAACTGGGCCTTATCAGAAATTTACTTTCATCTGTTTGGCATTTCAATCTGTGAGACTGTATATACAGAAAGCAGATTGGTGTTTAAGCTCCCTATGGACCACAAAATATTGCTCTTTCTGCTATCTTCAAGGACCTCAATAAGAAAAAAAACTGCCAGTCTTTCTTCAGAGTGATTCCTTGGAAAATAGTGTTTGAAAACTGTAGAAGGATGACATTTTAATTCAAGGAAACACTTCACTTCCACTTACCTACTGAATCAGTTGACTGTGCTGACTTTAGCATTGCAGTGTGTGCCAAGGAGAAGGGAGTATTCGGTTTCTCCTTGAAGCCATGGTCTTTATAGCCTTGTATCCAAGAATTTTCTTTTCTGAAGAACCACTCCAGCATGAATGCTGTGGGAGTTGTGAAGCAGTGAAATCACTTGTAGGTTGTGTGCTCGTGTGAGGGAGGACATTCCTAGGGACCCAGAACTGCTGCATAAATTGTAACACTAATTAGGTTCATTTAATATGCAGTTTTTGCAGTGTTGGTCTAGGCTTTGGACAATATCGTGGGGGTATGAAAGGTGTTTTAGAACAGCTGTGTGTTTACTTCTCTGCTGTGCAAAAATAGGTTGTGTACCTGAGCCTTGAATGTTTTATAAGAAAGCATTGGGAGGGCAGGTGGCTGGTCTCATGTTTTGAGATTACCTCTTCTGGCCACAGTTTTTCAAAGTGCTCCAGTTAATCCAAGAAATATGAGAGGAACCAGTTTAACAAGTAATTTACACAGTCTGTGCTACAGGAGAGTTATGTGGGATCTGCTGCAAATTATGCCTGTAACCTGGAGCCACACTGCATCAGCTCTTACTGCAAACTACTCTGCTCCAGGTGACCACGCACTGAAATTGTGTAATGAGCATGAGCAGCAGTATGCCAGGCTGTTTGGAGACAGTATTTTCTCAAGAAAAGTGGGCTTATTATTTAAATAAGTGCTCTAAAAACTATTCTGTAGAGATGCTTGGGCTTGGTTTAGTGTTATGATGTATCTTATCTCACTGTAACAAAGTGTTCTAACAGGTGGAAAGGCTTTCTGAAACCTTTTGCACTCTACAGTTCAGATATATTGAGGAAAGTAAGACATGTGCTCTGCTTTTTAGGACTTCCAAGTTGGGAGCATGAAACTACTATGCAGTGGAAGATGACCTGATAAGAGACTCAGTCTGGTTTACGGTATCCTACAATGCCATCCCAAATTTGTGCTGCACTTATTTTCTTCTCGGATTTTAAACCTTTATATCCCATTGAATTCATATCAGATGCATGAGGATTTTTTGTTTGCGGTAACTTGAGTCCTTCTTTAAAGGAAACAATAAGTTTGATATTGCATCCATTTCCAAAATGCAGATGGATGTCTCTGGATCATTGAATAAACCCCTCAAGAGCAGTATTGGAGGATGGAAGAGGATTGGAAGATTAGGGAAGGGACTTTTCAGTGAGATTTGGCTAAAGGATATGTGAAAATGCAAGCAGGGCAGCTTCAGATGTTTCTCTGATCTCAGAAAGCAACACTCTGTGTTAGTAAAGATGATTGTACCACATAGGTTCAATTTCATTGCAGTTTTTCTCTCTTATATGAAATAACCATCTAAGACTTTTTAAAAATTATTATTTTTATTTCTCTGATCAGAAAGGGTAACAAAATGTTTCTGAAAGCCTGTTGTGTAATTAAAAAAAATGGCAGGGGAAGAGCTGCTCATTTTCTATGCATGAATGACTGCTACAAAAACTCAGAAAAACCCCAAAAAATTTATATGAAGAGAAAGATGTCTGAAAACTGGAATCTGATATTTTTGCAGATGATAAGTTGTATGTACATGTATGAATTAGTATATTAGGATAATTTAAAATGGATTTTTAAGACTGTATGTGGATAAGGTAAACATATAAGAAAAATCTTAGAAGCAAATTATTGTGCCATCCATCCATCCATCCATCCATCCATCCATATCTCTCTTTATAAAATCAAAATCTTTTACTACTCCTTTTTTTTTGTTGTGTTTTTTTTTTTTTGTTGCTTCAAAATTTCTTTTGGCTGACTTGTTCACTGCTAACACCTCTATGTCAGTATATTGGATAAATTTAAAAATACAATACTGGAAAGGGGTGGGAAAGAGCAGCAAGTACAAAAATGTACTTACTATTGATAAATTTTTACAAAAGAGAGCATATCTAAATACTTAGAATGCAGGGAAATACATTAACAATAGTGGGTAATGTAAAATACTCTTTGGTATAGATAAGAGAGATGGCAGTAAAATGTAGGCTTTGCCTTACTCCTGTGTTTACCACATAATTCCAGGATCTCATCCAGTTCTAGTTCAGATGAAGGTCAAAATTCCCATAGTATCTTTTCAGAGGGAGAAAACGTTACTTTTGGGGGGCAACCGTAGAAATTTATTTTAATAAGCTGATGTTGATAAAAGCAACTTAAACTTTCAAGAATAGTTCTGTTACACCAAAAAAATTGCAACACTTATTCCTAGCTAAATTACTGTAAGGAGTACAATGAGCTGTTTGTTATCACAGTTAACCAATGCTTGCAACAATGTAATCTAGTATAGTTGCTAAGAGCTACTGGTAGAATGTATTCTTAATCTGTGAAACTAGCTAATGTGAGATGTAACCCAAGGTAAAGACTGCTTCAGGCTTAAAAAAATAAAAAATAAAAAGTCAGAAGTGAGACTGGTACCATCTGTATCCAAAATAGCTGTGAGAAGAGATACTGACTTTTCAGTTGCATTATACTTGTGCTTTAATACCTAAGGGCACTGTAAGTAGATACACCAACCCTTTGCTTTCTAATTCTTGGTTCTTCTCATCATCAAAGGCTGGTGCCAGCTAAGGTTCTTGTCTGTACTGATTTTCTTGATTCTCTCTCCACTCTTGCTATGATAGGACATAATAGAAGTACCACAACTTCTAACACTGCTTACTGTCTCCAAGGCCTTCAGGGGATTGCCCTGAGCTGTACCAGGCTGCATAAATGTCCTAACTGGTGCTGCTTGTACAAGTGGTGGGATAACTGTCTGCTGTTTTGAATTTATCTAAGATAAAGCTATGCTTGATTCTTTTGTAACATAAATTGAGTAATCTTCCAAAATACCCAAGGTTTCCACTTAAAAGTTTGATTTCAATCCAGTATCATTTTGTTTCCCAAAAATAAGAGGAAAGTATTTATTCTGTATTCACTTTTCAATGAATGCATTCAGACACGTCTATCACCTAGGTTTATTTTAGCAAGGATGGTATGAGCAGGCATGGTCCTACCTAGCCGTCCCTAGGTGCTGGTTGGCCCTCCAGTGACCACTGCAACTTTTCTTTCTGCCTCTGAAATAAGGAGGAGGAAAGGATTTCTTCTGCACACAAGCCTAAACTCAAATGCCTGCCTCTCATGTCCAGATTTGATTAATGTAATACAAATGCTGTGCTCTGGACTAAACCTCTTAAATCAGTCTCAAGTTAATGAAAAATTACATTGGTGCCTGTGGAGACTGAGACCTTTCTGGATGCAATACAAGATGCTGGGTTTTACCCACAGGTCCATAAATGTCCCTGGAACTTTTTCAGTTAGCAAAAGGATTTGGTTTTTCTTATCTTGAATATGAAGAAGTAGAGGCCCGTGAGCTGGATCAAACTTTGTTTAATGGTGTGAAATGCTATTAAAAGGTTTTGTGAGGGTCATTCTCTGTGGGGAACTGGGGAGAAATAGTAGGGAGAAGAGGAATATGATATGCTGCTTTGTGATGAATTATTGCTGCTTATTTCCTGGTTTGATACATTCTCTTGGCTTTTTTATGTTATATCTTAAATGTACAGATGTGCTCCAAAAACCAGATCAGCACCAGTCTCTACAGCTTCCACATCTCTGCTGCTGTATCTCCATGCTGTGACTTGAAAGAAAATGACATACCTGCAAACTGGCACACTAATGAAGTTACTTTCAATCTTTTTCCATTTCAAATTGAAGAGCTCAGGCTGACTTAAAATTCTATATAATTTTATGTAATTCTATGCAGGGTTATAAATCACAGCAGAGAAACTATATCTAGTCTTGTTCATGTTACAAGTCTAATCTGCCTGTGACTTCCTAGGATTATGGGTGGGATAGGAAGGAAATCTTTACAGAAACCTCATCAGCAGTGTGTTTAAACTAGTTGGGAGATCCTTGTACCCTAATCAGAGCTTTTCTACAGAAGTCAGTGATTTTACTGCTCTAAATATGCTGCCAGCTGCAGGTTAAATACTACATGTGAGGATTTGTCTCTTCTGAGTGTTTTCTTTTTGCTGAGATGTTGCTTTGTGGTGCATGAGTGGCACTGCAGCTCTACAGGTGTATGGTGCTCTCTCCTCAAGAGCAGTTTCACCATCAGGCATGTTCCTTGTTTAGCTGTTGGTGCAGTCTTTCATGTGGAAGAAAATCAGAGTGGATTTAGCAATTTTAGTAAAATTATTTGACAGAAGCTGGTTAGTTAATAACAGAGAGTTGTTGTCATAAGCGTCATATGGTTGATGAATGGACTAGTAGTATATATTAATAATAGAATGCTAGTAATATATTAGTTGACAGAAATGGACCATCTGCTTTTGTGTATTGTTGAATGATGAGCACAGTGGGTATGAGGTGAGGGAAAAGGAGAAAAAAAAATACTGGTGCTCCAATATGTCTTTCTCCCCCACTTTTCCCAAAAAGAAAAATGAAAGAGCAGAGTGCATCTAAAAATCTAAGTGCAGCAAGAAATTATCTTAAAATGGCTATATAGACAATACTTGGATTTTCTGGACATATTTCAGTTTCTGGGTGAAGAATGCATAGTGGCCTTATAGAAAGGAATTACAGTAAATTCACGAATACAAGCCGCACTGACTATA
The DNA here is from genome assembly GCF_009819885.2 of Catharus ustulatus. Taxonomy (NCBI): domain Eukaryota; kingdom Metazoa; phylum Chordata; class Aves; order Passeriformes; family Turdidae; genus Catharus; species Catharus ustulatus. The sequence continues at coordinate 39,407,014 of NC_046221.1, read as the reverse complement.
AGCCGCATCTCTGGGTGTTGGCAAATATTTTGGTTTTTGTCCATAGATAAGCCGCACACGAATATAAGCCGCTCTGTCGTTCGCAGCGAGGACCCGCGTGCAATTATTAACAGAACGGCGGGAGGGCGGGGTTTACTGGCTGAGCTAAGGCTGTGCAGGCTCGGCCCGCTAGGGGCCGCTGACGGGGCCAGGTGGTCCAGCACGGTGCTGCAGCTCGGGGCCGGCCGCCGCTGCCCCTGGGCTCGGTCACCCCGGGTCGGCGCTGCCCTGCGGTGGCAGGCAGGGACGGAGCTTCCCCTGCTCCTACGGCAGCGGCGGTGGGCGGGGACGGAGCTTTCCCGCGCCCGTGGCGCCGGCGGCGGGCAGGGACGGAGTTTCCCCGCTCCTGCCGGGGTGGCGGCGGGCGGGGACGAAGCACCCCGTCGGCTCCCCGAGCCGCGGCAATGGCTGCGCGGGGCTCCCGTCGGCTCCCCGGGCCACAGCAATGGCGGCGCGCGCTTCCCCCCCCCTCCCCGGGCCGCAGCAATGGCGGCGCCGGCTTCCCCCCCCTCCCCGGGCCGCGGTAGGGGCGGCCCGGGTCCCCCCTCTCCTCCCCGGGCCGCGGTAGGGGCGGCCCAGGTCCCCCCTCTCCTCCCCGGGCCGCGGTAGGGGCGGCCCGGGTCCCCCCTCTCCTCCCCGGGCCGCGGTAGGGGCGGCCCGGGTCCCCCCTCTCCTCCCCGGGCCGCGGTAGGGGCGGCCCGGGTCCCCCCCCCCTCCCCCGGCCGCGGTAGGGCCGGCCCGGGTCCCCCCTCTCCTCCCTGAGCTGCAGCAATGGCGGCGCCGGGCCCCCCCCCCGTCTCTCCCCTGGGCTGTGGCAGAGGAGGAAAGAGAGCTCTCCCGCCTCTCTCCCCGCCCCCCGTTCTGCCTACACGGAGCCAGGCTCCACCCGCGGTGCAACAAAGTAGCGATTTGTAACAATCGCAAAATGCCGACTTTGCAGCTGCTCGGCTCAGCACTCTGGCAGGCACTTCTGAGGTTGTATTAGCCGCTCCTGATTATTAGCCGCATTTCCGGTTTAGGAGCAAAATCTTAGTCAAATTGGTGCGGCTTGTATTCGTGAAATTACTGTAACTGTATTTGTGTTGGTGGTGATACTTCTTTCCTGTAAGTTTTTCTGTGCAAGTTGTCTTCATGTTTTCCAGAATACTTTTCTAATGTGTGTGCACCACAGAGTTTAGAGGCTCTAGTGGCAATTTATGCCCTGGAATTTAAGGGAACCTTCAGCTAAGGTACATGGATAAATTTTTGTTGCATGTTTTTCTCTAAAACTCTGCTGCCAGTCTGTGCAATTCAATCACCAATACTGACCAAGTTTTCCTTTTACACACAGACCTTTCATCACTCCTGTGACCAGATTTACTTATCTTACTAGTATTAAGTGTGTTCAGGAAGCTTACTTGTCCAATATTTTTCTTGCTGCCTTTGCAGGGTAAGTGACTCTCCATCCAATCTCTCAGCAGTATGCTCTGAAAAATCCAACTGTGGGTTATGCCTGGTTGTGCTTGCAGAAAATTATGACAGTTGAATATAAAGACTATTTAATATAATTTCTCTTGTCTTTCTTTATAAAACATTCTTCTTATTCAACTGTTTTGTGTATCTCATGTTTTTTTGTTGTTTCTGTTTTGTTTGGTTTTTTGTTTGTTTGCCTGTTTCTATTTGTTTGGTTTTTGATTTTTTTTCATTGTTCTTAGTCATCCAATCTGATTTTTTTCCCCCTGAAAGGATACTGTGAGAAATGTGACCTTCATCTAAACCTTGCTTGCTGCTGTATATCTTTTAACAGAAGTACCTGCTGTTGCTCTGGCCTTGCAGTAGATGCCAGATAGTTCAAGGGGTGAACCCTTTATAACTATGATTTTTGCAGTGCTCATCTAATCTGTATTTAACTGAAATTTAATGTGTCCTGCAGGGGTTGACAGTACTTATCTCATATATTGTCATTAGTTTGAGATAGTAACCTTGAGGGAGGAGAAGCTTAATAAGACTTTATTTGCTTCTGATTCTTGCTATGAAAATGTTAGCCTTTTTTGTGGGTGTGACAGCCACTGCTCAATGGAGCAGGCGCTGGTGTAGTGGCTGGGGAGGTCTCCAAAAGTACTTCAGTTGTATTGTCCCATGCCAGGAGGTTCAGTACAGGGAATGATGTAAAGCTGAAGAGAAAAATGAGGCAAATCAGAAGCCCAATCCTCTTTAAAGCATAGAAGGGCAGAAGAAACCAGAGGGAGAAGGAAGGCTCCGTATGGGCAACTGTTTTTCTCTTATATTCCTTATCCCAAGTCTTCCTCTTCCTTCCTGTCATTGATCCTAAACCTTCCTATTCCTCCACAAATTTTGTATTCAGCAAGCATAAATTGTTTGTATAAAGGTTCATTCAGGAACACAAATGCACATTCACATTGATTTTGCAAAAAATACTCAAACTATGTTCTTCTATGTATTCTGTGATTTTTTTTTTTTTTTAACAGATTTTGGGCAGGAGACCAAAACTGGTGAACACTTGCTTTTAATGCACTATAGTAGCAGATGGTCAGAAACAGCCTATGGACTCACTGTCTCTTTTGAAGTCAAATATGATACTAAGTAGCAGAAGTAAAGATAATGAGGTGAGCAATTTGGTTTATGACAAGCAGGGGAAGAAATTTGTTTTCAATTAACCTATCAACATATGAGATCAAGGTTAAGGTATTTAGTGATACAGCACCATTTGGGTTTCAGTGCTGCCCAAAATTTCCTTGTATTTTACCACCAAAAAAAAAAACAACAGGAGTGCTTTTAGGACCATGGGAAGAGCTGCAGTAAAAAACACTAAGGCGCTTTCAGATGCTTTTCACATGTATTGAAGATTTACTTCTAGGAAAAGTTGGAAATTATTCTAAGAATTATTCCATTTCCCATTACTAAACCATATGCACATAACCTAAACTGCTCAAAAATATAAGTACTTGAGTTACTGATTGTTCTGGTTTAGGACAAATTTTGGGAGGAAACCTCCAAAGGAGTCTCCTCAAAAAAACAGATTTCACTGACCCCTTCCCCAACCACTCTGGGAGAAAAATCTCCTTGGAGAAAAGAGGAAAAAAACCTTTTATTTAACAAGCAAAGTATTCACAAGCATTAAAAAATGAATAATGTTAAGCAATGGAACCTCTTGATCTGAAGAGATGGTAGGATTGGAGTTCCAGAGTCTCAAGTCCTTTCTGTAGGTATGACTCTCTCCAAACTAGGAGCTGGAAGGGACAATGTCCAAGGGATGTGCTGACCTGGGATCCCAGTGCTGGTCTTCTGGACCAGAGCAGAGCTGAACAGTTCCTCTGGAGCTCTGAACAGTTCCTCTGAAGAAGCCACAGTCTGGAGAAAAACTTTTTGTCTTGCCTAATAGACTAGAAGCTATCTTAAAAACAAGAGAGAAAAAAAGGTCTCAGTCTCTCTGTCCTAAAAGAAAGAGTACAGTAATTTCACGAATACAAACTGCACCAATTTGACTAAGATTTTGCTCCTAAACCGGAAATGCGGCTAATACTCAGGAGCGGCTAATATGTGAATAATTTTCTGACATTTACAACCTCAGAAGTGCCAGCCAGAGTGCGGAGCCGAGCAGCTGCAAAGTCGGCATTTTGCGATTGTTACAAATTGCTACTCTGTTTCACCACGGGTGGAGCCTGGCTGCCTGCAGGCAGCACAGAGGGCGGGGAGAGAGGAGGGAGAGGTCTTTCCTTCCCTCCTCTACCGCAGCCCGGAGGAGAGATGGGGGGGGGCCCGCGGTGCCATTGCCGCGGCTCGGGGAGGAGGGGGGGGACCCGGGCCGCCACTGCTGTGGCTCGGGGAGGTGGCGGGGGGCTCCGTCCCCGCCCACCACCGCAGGAGCTGGGGGGGCTCCGTCCCTGCCTTCCACCACAGGGCAGCGCCGGGCCGTGGTGACCGAGCCCAGTGGCAGCGGCGGCTGGCCCCCAGTGGCCCCGCCGAGCGGCAGCGCCGGACTGGTCTACCTGGCCCCGTCGGCAGCCCCAAGCGGGCCGAGCCTGCACGGCTCAAGCCGAGCCAGTAAACCCCGCCCTGCCGCCATTCTGTTACTATTTGGCAACTTTGTTGCACGCGGGTCCTCGCTGTGAATGACAGAGCGGCTTATATTCAGGTGCAGCTTATTTATGGACAAAAAACGAAATATTTGCCAACACCCAGAGATGCGGCTTATACTCAGTGCGGCTTGTATTCGTGAATTTACTGTAAGTGCAGTTGCTGCAGACGATCTGCATGCTGCTTCTCCCCACCCTTTTCTCTCTGTGTCTCTCTGGGTGTTGCTTAAAGCTATTTCTGGGCAAAACCCCCAGATGATGGGGATACCAGCACCATAAAGCCACCCTAGGACACAGAGTTTTCATATCTTATTGCATAGTGCATCATGAAAACTGGAAGAAATAAGTTGATTGAATGTTATGCTGGCTTCTATATATGGTCTTCCAGAAACACATTTATCATCAGAAATTTCTACTGTTCACTGCTTTTGACTTCACAGTATAAGGATGAAGACATCAGAGTAAGAAATAGTATGAAAACATCTGCAGCACAACCCTTCATCCTTTCTAAGCCGGTGTGGAGCTATTTTTTTTTAATCTAAATCCTCTGCAATTTTCCTAGACCCATCCATGCATGCATCTTCTGAAACTGTGTATTTTGTTCCTGTTTCCCTTTGTGTGCAGTGATTGCACTGCAGGATCATTCTTTGTGGCAAGAGCCACAGGATGAGGTCTCTACCTGGCTCACAGAACTGTCCTTCTCCTTGTACATTTGCAGGGGGCCCTCTGTGGGTCCCCTAGGATGAGCCCTATAACCCTCAGACATGTTTTGACTTGTTTGCTCTTCTTCTCCAACCCCTGTTTTCGAAGGTCTGCGTCCACTCACCTTCCTCAAATGTTTTTAGGGATTCTTAAGCAACATTGGAAAGTCTGAGTGTAGGTACCCATGATGGTTTGATACTTGAATTTATGCTTTTATTAATACATTACACTTTATACCAAAAGTTTTAGAAATTTAATTTTTATCAATGCATTTGTATATGTATGCACAGATGACACTTTATACAAACTTATTTAGTAGAACAAGATCTTTATGTATTTACCGACATGTATTTTTTTTTTGTACTTACAAACATTTCCTGGTTCTACAAGAGAATGGACAGTATGAAGGGTGGAACTCCCCCTGGAATTTAGGGCTGAGGCATCATTCACCACCTGGCTTGGTTGGCAACTGTCCCAGTGTGGTTGGGCCAGGGAAGCTGCCTGTTCCACCATTCACTCCCCAGGGAAATGCCAAACCTGAGGATCTGCATGACACATGGTGTGGAGCTCACCTACAGTCCCTTTCACCTCAGACTGTTGTGTTTCCTCTCGAACTAACTAAAAAATAATAGTAAAATAATCTTGATACTCTGAGTAACAATAAATAGAGGTCTCCAGTTTTGTGTACGTCTGTATACTATCGCTCTTAACCTTTTAATATTAATTTCTCTTTGATCAACATGTAATATTTAGTCATGCAAAAATACCACTGACCTGGTGTAGGAATCCTAGAGGATGAGATCTTGCTAAAATGTCCAGTTGCTTAATATCTTGGAAGGTAAAAGTCACAAAAAATATTTTTTCCCATATGTTTAGGGTAGGGTATTTGAAGATTTCTTTTATTGTACTGGTACTGTGCCACGTGCCTGTTGTAAACCTCTGGAAGCACTGAAGAGTGATACAGGTTGCCTTTTCTCTTGCTCCAAGGCCAGTACTATTACTGGTTACAGACTCTTTCATGTCCTGGAGGCTGTTGCTTCCAGGCTTTAATAACTCCACATCCATTTCCACATGAAATGCTTTCCCTGCAGTCCCTTTGTAAGACCAATGAGTCCAACAAACTTGTTAAAGGTATCTCAAGACTTCTCCTGCAGCTCAAATGAGTTAATGTGAAAAAAATTAGCACTCCTCATGCTTGTTAAACTTAACTTTATCATTCTTTTATTGGAAGATTTTAAACAAATCACCTCCTTGCCACTGCTTTATCCTAAAAAGTAAGAGTCCAGCTCCTTGATTGTACAAGTGCAAGAAATATGAGAAGGCAAGCAAAACTTTAAAACAGTTGTAAATGGTGCTGTATAGCTTGTTTCTCCATTAGTTGAAGTAGTGGTGTGATAGGATGCCAGGTCAGGCATCTTCTCCATATGGTTTCTCATGAGATTTCCTCTGCACCTGTGTCTTCCCAGCCATGTTACTACAACTGTCTTCTAGGTCTTCAGAGAGATCTTAATAACACATAACATCATTGTTTCTTAAGTTCTTCCTTCCTTGTCTGCTACTTTTATTGCTTTTTGCAGCTTCTACTGCTGCAAAAATTAATGAGATGCTCAAAACTTTGACAATACAGTCGAGAGAATGCTTTGTTACCCTTACACTAGGGTTGTAAATAAGGCATTTGTGCCTTCCGCTCTTCTCTAGGGGTGTATCCACCATAACTTTAAAAATAGTATTTGTATTTCTAACAGAATTTTAACCCTTCTTGTATGTAAAGATGTTTTGTGACAGCGAGTTGGCTTTTCTGGTAACTCATAGCCTTAAAATGTGACTGTGGTTCAGGGAGGAGTCACAGAAATGGTGTCTTCTGAAGTGGAGGAAAATAACTGAAAGTATGGTATTTTGGGCTTTTCTTTTGTATTATAATTTATAATTGTTCTTTTGTATTATATTTAGAGAAATGTTATTCCCTGAAGAAATAAGTATTACCTTGCGCTAGGGACATGGTGGTCTTACATGAGGAAAGCCGCACTAGATTTTGAAAATATGTATGATGTTTACTTCAGTGATTGTTATAATAGGCAAATAAGGCATTAACAAAAAAATTGAAAAGAATTTATTTTTTTTTCCTAATAATGTATTTCCTAGACTACGTGTTCTGCATTACGTTAAATTCTTTCTTCAACAACATTTTATCTGTATAGTGCTACATTTTGCAAAAGTAAAATATGGAGATATGAATTGTGCTTGATCATGAAACAATGAGTTATGCTTGGTCTTGTCATAACTTAGGCATGAAAGACCTTGTCTTGCATATGTGCCTCCAAATATTTAGATGTGTTCCAGCATATATCCTCTCAGTCCCATTTTACAGAACTTTGGTTTTTTAATTGTCTATAATTACACTTAGGATTTTGCACTCCATTGAAGTAGCAGCTCTTTTCACATGTGAAGAATGTGCTGAGTGGAAGTGGCCCACCTATGCTATCAGGCAAGCCCCGTGTGGTTTCTTTCTGAGAAACTGGGTGAATCTGTGCAGCTTTCAGTCCAGTCTAATAAGCTGCTTTTGACTGCAGGAGTCAAACTTGCTACCTGTTTTGTTGTGTAGACTTATTAATATCTACCTCTGCCTGATGCAGCTTGCTAGGATGCAAGGTAAACAGAGTTTTCTGCCCTTTTTTTTTAACTAAGAAGGGATCAATTTGTAATCCCGTGTGTATTTTTCAGTATCAGATGAATAATGAGACTGAAGGAGAGTAATGAGAGGGAGAGTATGTTATCTTAGATATTTTTACATAACTGAAACAAAAGATTCCCGTATTGGGGCGGTGCATATGAGATAGAATTTTTCTACTGATAACTGGGACTATTCCCTGAAAAAGAACATTTCTAGACCTAGTGATGTATCTGCCAGCTAATTTTGCAGTATTTTCTGTATACACTGTTTAGAAACTATACCCTTCAACTCCTAGAAACTAAACATTGTTTAGAGAACTGAGTTTTATGTACTTAAAATTTTGAGATCTCATTTACAACAGCTGATTGGGAAGAAAAAAAGAAAGATGGTGATAGTTCTGAAACCAGTTTTTAAAAACTCAAAGGTAAGCTGGAAAGTCTGCATAATTTTAAAAATAATAATTAAAAATTAGCATATCACTATTTAAGGAATACCACACAGAATTGCTGTCTAACAGGAGCAAAGTTTCCAAATGGATGCTAATACATCTGTCTTCAAATGGTAAAGCCAGTTTACAGTCCATCTTCCAGACCAAAGGAAATCTACCTTTCAATTGTGTTTTGTCACTTGACTACATGAAAAAATGTTTGTACTAGTATACATTCACTTAAGAGAGTGCAATCAGCAGCTTTTGCAATACTGAGGCTTGAAGCTGATCTATCAGTGTCTCCACATTATTTTATGGTCGTGCAACCCATTTTAGTTCCAAAATTTTACTCTTGTGTCTTTTTTCCACATAAGCTTTCTGCACCTAGGGAACATAAAGGAAATCATAGGTATAAGCAAGTCCCCTGTGAGTTGAGTTCTAATGCTGTGATGGGATTAGATTAATTTTGCACAATTCTGGTTCTCATTATGAGCCTTGTCAGAAAGCTGGATTCATGTTGTGCCATTTTCTATCCTCATTACCACTTTTGTCACAAAAATGAAATTTTTCATCTGTCATACAGGCTGGAAAAGACAGAAGCCAGCAACAGTAGTGTGATATCCTTTCTAGTGCTGTGCAGTTTGACAGGCTGTGCCTTTCTGCTTTGCTCTCTTTAATGGTTTCTCAACCTGTGTGAAGGAGAGAAGGAATGGATATCCATCTCAAGGTACAAGATATGATTAATAGTGTTGTCTGTATTCAGAGGCTCCAACTTTCCCTACTGAGCTGGTTACAAAAAGAATGGCAAATATTAGAAACACTGGTATTGCTAATGGAGCCCCTTTTAATTTTCATGTGGTCTAAGAATTGAGATTATTCTAAATATATTAAATAATATAATTCATACATGTTTTCACAAGTTTTGATGGCTTTGGTGTGCTATTTTATGTGTCCCAAATGACAAAGTTCCTCTGTCAAACAGGTATGATCATATGCCAGTGTTTTACAATATTTAACCTAAAATTTCCTACTTTAAATTTATTTTCATTAGCATAGTTAATTGACCTGCAAATTGCCCTGCTTTAAAAATTCCTATCCTTCTTTACTGTTTATGTCAGCAGATCAAAGAAAGATATCTGTCTTTTCATTATTCCTCACATGCTCTGTAATGAAACTACAACAAAGGGTTTTTGGGTAGATATCCCTCATTTTTATATCTCGCATTTGTAATACCTCCTGACCTTCTCTATCTAGAAGAGAAAATAATTTATGGTTCTGTATCTATATCCTCCCTGTGATGATATCCTGATCAAACTACCTGCATGATGAGACAGAGTGATAGTACTGCTCCTGTAAGGACTAGCAAAGAGATGCTAGAATGCTGCATGCTGAAGTTAATAAATTTTTGCCTGAGTGAGAGTTGCTGAAGTGCGGATGCCCAAAGGCCTCAGTTAATAAATAAAGGCATTATAAATGTTAATACACTGCAGTGTTTTGTAAGAATAGGGCAGGAACCACAACCTGAGCCTCTTGGAGAAAGCATGTTTGGGAGAAGTTTGTGATACACTGTTGTAAATAATATTAGCTGACAATTTCTTGCCCATGTTTCCATTCTGAACTGTATTTATTGTCCAAATGTCACAAAAGTGCTCATCCCATCTGCAGTGCCTTGTAAGAATGAAATGCATCACACAGGGCATTATGCAAAGGACATCAGGCTTTGTGACTTTTGGTATTTGTCAAACTGATTTGTGTAACTAACCTTTTGTCAGCACAGTGGGTTCTTGGAAATAAACCCAGTTTTCTTGCATTTACATGTAACAGGTGCTTATTGAATAAATATGTCTAAGAGCAATTCTACAGAGAATGGGAAAATATGGAAAAAATTTCTGTTGTGGTAAATCCTTTCCTGTAAGGGCCTTTACAGAAACACAGGGGTTATAAAACATACACAGGGGTTATAAAACATGTCTGTCACAGCTCGTAAGTGTTACAGAAGTGCACCTTTACATGAAGACATCTGGAACATAAAGTTCAACTAAATCACTAAAGATTCCATCTCAAATGCAATCTATTTCAATGTGACCTTACATCAGTGAGCTCTTGAACTTTGCCTGCTGGCAAGCTAGGTCTGACTCCAGCTCTCTCTTTTCCTTTCACAGAGCTGCATAGCTTGCCCAAAGTGTTGTTTGGGGCTTTTTTATTTGTTTGGTTGGTTTGTTTGTTTTTTTTCCACTACTTTTGTTTTGTTTTGTCGTAATGGAATGCAGCTTCTTTTCCTGGCTGCCCTGAAGGCTTGCAGCATCACTTGCTATGTCTTTGACCTTCTTCTTCCCACACAGGAAAATCCAGCTAATTCACATTTTTTCAATAGTTTTCTTAATTCAGAAAGTTGTATTACAGTAATTGAAGGGATATAATACCAACAACAAGAACAGAAGTTAATAGAGAAATTTCACCCCAGCATTAAAACCAATTAACCTCATGCCACCTATGCTCAAAGGAAGCAAGGTAGACTACTATTCTTGTAATATATATTATTTACTCTTTACTGTGTCCTGTTTAAATCATGAAGTTGAGACAGAGGAATGTGCTTAAAAAAAGGAATTACTCTGATCTATTTCATTTTAATGTATAACATCTCCTGAAAGCCCTTAACTTTGTTTACTTCAGAGGTGCTATGTGTAAAACAGTCAGTAAGAGCTGAGTCTATGAAGTAATGAGGTTATACCAGGAATGACTTTTTGTCCATTTTCCTTGTGGCTGTTCTTGAACTATTAAACTTTTATATTGTTTGATCGTTCAGTAAAGAAAAAGGTCTTATGAAGGATCTTAATCTATCCTGTGCAGTAGCTAAAATGACAAATCAGTGTTAAATGTATGCTTAAAATTAGAGAATATATAGCAGGTTGAGGGGTGGGAAAGCAGAGAAAGGAATGGTTAGTAACATCTTGTCCAAGTGCCTCAGGGTGCCTTTAGAAATTAATTTATTTATTTTTACTATCTCTTTCCCTGCAACAAAATAAATGTAATTCAAGTGTACAGTCTTCATTTGCATCTGACGTGTGATGTGTTGTATCTCAGACACGTCAGGGCTTGAAGATCATTTTCATTCCTTTTTCTTAGCTCCTTTGTCAGTCTGTAAAGTGCCCCTGGCATACCAGGAGGCACTGACAGCCTTATTACCCTGATAATTCCCCTTTTGGAAGAGGCACATCTACTTGAAACAGTAACAGAAACACCATTACAAACAGAAGGGTAAAATCAGTCTACACAGCAGAAATTGTTTAAGTGGCAAAATAAGAGGAAGCTTTGTCTTCTGGAGAAGGCAAGTGGGTACATTTTAATTTTGTTTAGAGCTTATAGGGCAGGTGTGTATTACTGAGGACCTGTTTATCGATCCACTGGGAGAAAATCTTCAAGTACCTATTGTGTGTTGCTGAACTACAGTTTTTGGCCTTGTTTCTCTCCTTTACCCTATGGCAGATTTCATGAAGGAGAGAACGCTTAGGTAAGAAAATAATTGATCTTTGCAACATCCTATTTTCTGGCAGGATGAGGTTGGAATGTGGAGTATACCATTTTCATCTTGTTTCTTTTCCTTGGCCAGTTCCTGTTTTGCTGTGAGACTCGTATGAGTGCGTGGTGCAGACTCAGATTTCTGTAGGGTATAAAGCGAAATATAGAAAAAGCACAACCAAACAGAAATACAACCTAATATCTAATCAGCTCCCAATAGTGTGTGACTGTAGAAATATCAACACTGTGCTGCTATTTAGGCATGTTCTTGTAGTCAGCTCTTGTACTTCAGAATCATAATACCAGGAAACTTCCTGCTTTTAAAACTGTGGATAAAAGTCTGTGGCTTGTTTTGAGAATGTTTAGAAATGCAGTTTTGTAACCAAATATGTTATTAGGAAGTGGATTTGTTACTGAACTGACAATCACTTTTAAAATTAATCATGTAGGTAAATGTCTATACAGATTGAAAGATTTTTTTAAGCTATTACATTTGATCCCAGAAATAATGTTATTGCAATTAAAAAAAAATCACTGAATTATGCAGAGTTAAAATATGAACTTGTTTTACTTATTTTTCTCTACTGATGAGTCATTATTTTTTATGATTCGTAAATTTTGTGTCTATATTAAACAGTTGCTAAGTGCCCACATTAATGTGGTTTTTTGGTTTGTTATTGTTACTTTTTTCTTGAGTGAATCTGTTGTTATTGCATTAAGAGATGGGTTTTGCCTGCTGTACTTTATTCTCAAAGCTAGCAACATTGTGTAATTCAAATTTTTATGCAAAAAGTTAGAGCAGAGTCAAGAGTATGTATATACCTTCAGACTTTCTAAGATTATCCTGCAGACTATTTCACAGGTATAAGGAGCACGTGGTTATTTACAGTCAGGGAATACATAATTCTCTTTGATTTGCTATATATTATAAACTAGTAAAATATATTCTAGTTTGTAAAATATGCTTTAGCTGTGCAAGGCTCAAGATGGTGATGATAAAAGCCTCTACTGGAACATTCATCGTCACAATTTGTGACAGTTGTTTTGGATGCAACTGCCTAAAGCTCTTCAGTGATTGATATGTGGGTTCTAGTCTTGATTAACTATTTGCCATCAGAGGCTTTTGTTAGTAAACCAAGGTGTATCCATCTAAGTGTCTATCAGCATAATCAGCTTTCTAACAAATTTTTTTTAGTTTTTGTAGGATATTTTCTTTGTTTTGTGTCCCTAATGAAGGACAGAGTTGGAAAAGTGTGTGATTTATGTTACAAGGAGTTGGAAAGAAATATTTTTGTAATTCCCATCCATTTAACACATAGGATTTGTGCTTTTCAACTTAGGAAAGTAATTGCTTTTGGAGCAGGCTGCCATTGTTCCTTCTGATTTCACTCCATGTTCCCCAAGATGTGGGCCATTTGTTTTCCCTTTTGAAATTGTGCTAGAACACTATCAGAAAGTGTTTTCTTCTTTGATTTTTGCCTTTGAATATGAACATGTGATCCTGTGTTATCAGTGTGTAGAGAAAAAAAGCAGCAGTACGGAGGCAATGAACTGCATTTAAATGCCTTTTAAATGATGCCAAATCTTTTCATAATTCCAAATCTTTCAGAGTAAAGATGATCTTTGGTTGGTATAATATGATAGTTTAGATACTGCTAGAGAGCAATTGATGAAATCCATCATGTGGAAAAAGAATTTCATAGTGTAATACCTTTGGTTGTCAGAGTATATGAGCCAAGAGGTAATAATCACTGCTAAGAAATAGCCCTTGATCTTCAAGATGATTTTTTTGTAGTAGTAAAGAATAAATTGTTGCTTTGAACAGAGAAATGCAGTAGTTGGAAGAATTATCTACTGCCTCCTGGTCAACAGACCATTCCAGTTTTGAATTAGATAAGTAGTGATGGTTGAGTTAGCTGATTTTTCTTTGTTTATTTTTAAAATTAGAACTCATTTTTCAAAGTTGTTAATTGGAGCCCCATAGTGTGTACAGAAACATACTGTGTATTGCAGAGGATATGACTTCAGGTCAATTATCTTTAAATAAGTGATTCATGTGGTTTAGGTTGAAAGGGATCTTAAAAATCATCTTGTTTCAACCACCCTGCTGTGACCCTTCCACTGGACCAGGTTGCTCAGACCCCCTCCAACCTGGCCTTAACATTTCAGAGATGGGATATCCACAACTTCTCTGGGCAACCTGTTCCAGTACCTCACCAGCCTCACAGTAAAGAATTTTTTCCCAAAATCTAATCCAAACCTACTCTCATTTTAAAGCCATCACCCCATATCCTATAACTACATTCCCATAAATATAAATGAACAATTAAAATTGCTTCTAGTTACAAGAAACTGGTGTGCATTTTGTTAATTTTTGTAAGAAAATGTCAAAATCCTTTATCTGACGTACTAGAAGTTTGGCCTTTATAAATACTGGCCAAACCACAGTATCTTTTGCTAAGTTTGCAAAGAAGTTGTGAATTTTGGATCAATAAACATAAGTCATCACCAGTCCTAGTTCTTTCCCAGAGAAAAAGCACAGCCAGGAATAACTAATATTGTAAAATGTCAATTTTAAATAAAAGCATTCAATTATGCAAGGAAATAAAATAACTTTTATGAATCTGGAACTAGGAAACTAATTGTAATAATCTCATTTTTTTAAAAACTTTCTTGATACATGTGACTTGAGCACTTGTACAGGAGTTTGCATGCAAATGCTAAAAATTAACTTGAATTAGGAAAACACAATGCTGTTGTTTTATGGTGTGGGAGAAGGATTCCTTGTCAGGAATGTGTTGGTCATGAGGTAGTGCAGGATGCTCCTGCTGCTCTGTGTTCTTACCATCAATATTCATCCACATTGCAATTTCCATTTCAATTCCAAACCTCAAAATTGCTGTGCTTTTGTATAATACACTGCTGGCACTAAATCATGCTACCTACTGATGTTTAGTGACCTGAATGAAATTGTTTCGATGTAATTGACTGACATCCTTTGTGTGTAGAAATAAGTCTGCTCAGCAAAGGCTAAATTATGTTTTTAAGCCATAAAAAAGGGACTTGTCTACTTTAGATTTTGAAAAACAGTGCAGGCCCATTGATTTCATCCACAAGAGGTAAAATATATCAAAAAAGTACACAACCTTAAAAGCTGCTGCTCTAGAATTGCACTCTATCTCTCTCTGTTTTCATATTATAAACCATATCTTTTCCTCTTGTGATAGGCTTCTCTGATCAACACTGTGCTGCTCCTGTCTGGGTTCACAGCCTTAGTTCTCTTTTGCAAGTAGGTTAGGTATGGTTGCCAAAAGGAAATGCAGCATACAGCAATAGGAACATGGATGGTGGATGGGTAGGGATTGTGTGGTGAGTGTGTTAAAAGTCCATACTGCACAAAAGTTGCAACAGTACAGTATTCAAATCTTGTTTGGAAATGTTGTTTAGATTAGATTTAAACATATTCTGTGCTGTGTGTCTTCCTACTTTGCACCTGTACTCTCTGTGTCAGTGGAATATGTCAGTTATCACATAAAATTTTGCATTCATGAAAAAAAATCAGTTTTCTGTGTTTTCTCAGCTTTAGGAGGGAACGTGTATGATCTGGTCTGAGGAAAAAACACAAGAATAAGGGGAGATGGTGAAGTTATATCGTGATTTTTATTGACTTGGGAACTAGCTAATAGTTCTGTCTAAAATCTGCCCTTTGATAATTGTGTGAGCTACTGCAGAAAAACCCAAAGTCAGTCCCTACTTGCTTTGCATCCTTGGATTTTCATTATCTTTGAGGAACAGCTATAAGCTGTTCTCAGACCTGGCTGTCCCTGTCTGGGCTCGCTGCCCATGTGGCTAAACATTTACTCTCCTGACCTGACCCCTTCGTCTTTGTTGTGTACCACTTAATTTTATCAGGAAAGCTTAAACAACTTGTACTGCCTGACACGGGTCAAAGACAAAATTATGTCCTCTGCATTAACTCCCTTTCCTGACAAGAGAAATACCAATCAGGTCTTTGGCCCTTTGACTCACTGCATCCTCTGGATGAAACCACAACCTGTGTGATTTCCTTTGCCCTCATTTTCCTTGTGCTCTCTGGGTTGTTTTCTTATTGCTGTAAGGTTTTGATTTGGGAATATGTGGGGGATTTGGATGATGCCAGGTATCAAATCTGTACTCCTAGTTGTAGGTTCAGATTTTTTCCTGTCTAGGGTGAGAAAATACAGCCTTAGGGGCACTAATTTACTTTCTACCTTCCACTAGCTTTGAGGATGGTCTTCAGACTAGAAAAATCTAAGCAAAGGAATGCTGTGAAAAATGAATATCAAAGCTACCATGCATGTGTATTTTCAAAATGTATATGATGTGTGATGATATGTTTTTATAGTTTTACACCTTTCCATTAATGCTGTAAAGATAATTTGTCCTTGGAATACCATTGGTAACTTCATTATTCATAATTTTAAAGAAACGTAAGCTGATAAGTGTATGTGGTGCTGGGCAGTTCAGCTGGCAAAAATGTGGTAATATCTGACTGAGGTGTGTTAAAACGAGCTCAAGCATTTTGAAGAAAGGTAGGCTTTATGTTGCATGAGCCTTGGCTGAGGGAAGTGACATAATTTCATGCCCTGAAGGATGCCTCCAAAGGGAGAAATCTGGCGGGAGTTCAAAGGCCCTGAGGAGCTTTTAGGCTTCACGTTTATCATTTCTGTTCACTAAACATGAATCTGCTGGAAAATGCTGCACATTTTGGACCTGATGTCAGCAATGTTCCATGGAGACAGCACACCTAATCAGTGAGTTGAAAGAAAGGGCAGGTCTGTAGCCTTGTGGCACATGGACAGCATTCATAGAGCAGAGAGGGAAGGGGACACAGCCTTACACTCTGCACCATAAATCCTCCATTTCTCTTTTATATTTCTCTCCACTGTCCTTGGTAACATTTGGTTTGATTGAAGAAACCCTCCTTCTTGTAGCCAGAGGCACATGGAAATACCCTATGCTAAAAGAAATCCAGAAGAGCCATTGGATCTGCTCTGCTCCCCAGAGCTGTGCAATAAAGTGAGACATACTGCCTGCTGCAAAGAAAATGGTCTGTGCTCTGGTTTACTGATGGATAGAGATAGTGGCTAAAATGTTGACATGTAGTATTTGAAAGCAAGCTGATGATCTGAAAGACTTCTGAAAGATACTTGGTTAGATACTAATAAACTTACATTGTAAGTTAATCTATTTTCTAAATATTCCATTTAATCCTCAGTACCACTGTTCTTCTAAAGAGTATTTACAGGTTTTTCCAGGTTTTTAATATTACTAGGTTCTTAGAAAGTAATCGCAATTGCTTTTGCAGTTTGTACCCATTTAAAATGTCCCCTTAACTTTGAATATACCTTGAATCACGGTATATTTCTGACAATATTTTGTGTTTCCTGTCAGGTTTTTGTTTATGATTTTAACATCACAAGTGTGCAAAAATCCAAACACAACCCTGTCATTCAGTCAGAAATTAATCTCCTGGCAAGGTGATATGTGAGGCTATAGTTAGCTGAAATGAATCTGACTTAGAATAATTCTTTTTTTCCCCCCTCCCTAAAAATAGGAGGTATGCCTGGGTCTTCAAATAACTAAATCTTTACAGACCATGAAAACCAGGGATGCTGGATGAGTAGGCTTCTCTATAAACATCTCATTATACTTTAGCTGCTATTAAATATTGAGGGAGTTGTTTGGTTTGTAGGTTGATTGTACAGTCCCTACTTTTCTATATATTCCCGTCTTCCTCCTCTGAAAAGGGACTGGAAGTCTGCATTTGTACTGTTTTCTCCAGTTACCTATTTGTGTCTCTTATTTGTATCTCTTCTGCAACCTTTTCAGCTGATGATTTTTTGACTTCTTTGCATGCATAAATATAGTTTACATTCTTTAGGCCTGTTTATAAATTTTGTTTTCTACATCATTTCTGCTGTTGTGCAATATTGGCACTTCTTCTTCCATTTAGAGACTATGCTAAAGAAAAAGGTATAAATTTCCCTCATTCCATCTTTCCTTTCCAGCTCCTACATAAATTGTTTTGTGCTGCGATTTTCCTAGTCTTATTAATGTTTATTGATTTAAACCTATCATTCCTGTACATCTTGCTTTGTTTGATTGCTTTACTGCTGCTTCACTGTGATTAAAGCTAAAACTACCACCCTTGTACTGCTGAGAGAAATAAGCTTGCCTTCAGAATTCTCTTTTCCTGTCAATTGCAAGCACACACATCACTAAGAAATTCACATGTCCCAGGGAAAGCAGGACATGTTCCTTCTTTACTAATTGTAGATTTCTAGAAAAAATTAAATTGACAATGTGTTATTTATTACTCAGATGAAATCTTCATTTCTGTGAATGCACACAGGTCCAGTGGCCTCTTCTATACAGGTGTTAACAGCTACATTTGATGTGCATGACACCAGAATGCTCAAATTGCTTTCACCTTTTCCCCCACTTTTAAGTTCCTTCTCTTTCTGCCTATGCCTTAGAGGAAAAGGGTTATTCTACTCTGGTAGGTCTTTAGGTGTCCTTTTATGTGATTTATGTCACCTAGGCAGAGCAGTGGATGAACATCCCGAAGCATGCTCAGTTAGGACATGGCAAAGTCCAGCTTGCTACGGCTAAATGCCTAACAGAAAAAGTAGTGCAAAGCCTTTTTTTTTTTTCCTAGCTCCCAGGTATGTTTTTGGTCTCTTGTACTTCAAACCAAGTTATAAACATGATAGATTTTATGTTTTTCCTGTGCATCCAGCTTGCGGATGGGGACTTTAAAAGGGACTTTATTATTCACTTTCCTGCTGAGAGCTGCCTACAGATGCCAGGGAGACGTGTGAGATGTACGGCTTTTCCTTATTAGAAACCATAGAGTCATAGACATTCACTTTTGTGGTTAGTTTCTGGTTACATGCTTGCAAAAATGCAAATGTTTGCTTTCACCTGTAAGTTTTTCTGTTACCTTAGTTCATCAGCTTCCATGTATAAGGTATTGGCAAGAAATGCACTGCAGATTTTTATTTTTATGACCTATTTTACTTTACTCTGTAACTTGTACACTATTGAAAAATATACACAACAATTACCTTCCTAAGAAAAAATGTCTTGGAATTGAGCTTACACGTAGAGGGTATAACAGAGTAGTGGAGAACCTAAAAATACATTATTGAGGCAAACATTAAAGAGAAGTGAACAATTTTTTGGAATGATCTTGAGGAAAACGTTTTTATGAAAATTAACTAAATCAAACAAAGTCCCTTTATTGCTCTTTGTAAATGGTTTTGTATGGTGACAAGATCCTCTCCTTGTTCAAGATGATCTCATTCTTCTCAAATGGAAGTGAATGAAAGGACAGAGAAAAAAACTGATTATAGGCAAAAAGATTACCAAAATGCCAGACAAATTAGGATCACTTCAAGGCAATAATGAATGAAAACACTTTTCTGACTCCTAACATTCTGCAGCTTAATCTATACCTGCATTCAGTGGAAAAAAAATAATCCTCATAAAATAAAATATTGCGTGGTAAGAGTCACACAAAAATACGATTTATAGGAAATAACAACATTCTAAGTTATTACTTCTTTTCTTCCCCAAAAGCTGGGATTAAAAAGTAGGTCAACAAGCCCATTTAAATAGCTTATTCCACAGTGTGGTTTAAATTAGTGCTAGTGACAAGTGTATGAAGTGCTGTGCATTTTATTTTTATGGCATACTGGTTAAATTTAGAATTGTTCAAAGTGGCTGTTAAACACAAGCCTCTAGGCAAATCCTCAGATCTTTCAGTCGGTGGGCTTTGTTCTTGCTTTTAAACACATATAACATGTTGTCATTGTGTTTGTAAACCAGGTGCTTTATCTGAATGTGTAATTAATGTAATGAGCATTAATGTTAGTCCAGGGTAGAGCCTCTTGCACTATGGAGCTACAATTTCAGCTCAAAGGGCAACACATTTATATTCTCTGGGCACGTGACTCCTAATTTTGTTCACAAGTCCTTCCAGAAGAGTGATTTTAATCTAGAGACAAGCTGAAACCGTTAAGTCTCACTGAACAGAACCGCCCTTGTAATGTTATTTAGTATTGATAGGTCAGGCAGCTTCCATCAGACAGATGGCCTGAGATGAAAGAGTGATTGTAGGCAAGGAAATGGCTTTTGCAGGAGCTCTGTTCTTGTTTCAAAAAGCCATTCTTTGGCTTGCAATCTCCCTCTCTGCTGCTTGAGAGCTGCCAGAAACAATTCTGGCCCTGAATTTCAGACGTACCTAGTGCCAAGGTGAGGAGAGAGGTTTCCAGCCCAGCTAAGAATTTTTCTCTCCCTCCTACATTTGTTGCTGTGCAGTATAGGGTTCTCATCTGCACCCTGACTGGGAAGATACCAGCAGAGATGAGTGTATAAGGAGGAAATCTACTCGGTAGTGTTTTGACAATTGCTAAATAGAGTTTTGCTTAGATCATATTTGTACTTATTTTATCAAGCTATGGAGCTTTTTCTAAAAAGCTGTGGGAGTGAAGTGTTTGCTGAAAAGAATACTTGCAGGGACCTATTTCTGGACTGTATTCATGATTAATTTAATCAAAAACCAGGTTTTTTTCTCACTGTAAAAGTAGCTGATTAATGATTACGTCATAAGTGGGGAAACAGAAACAGGGAATAAATCAGTGTGTTAAATCTGAGCTTTTTCAGAGCTCTACATAATTCAGCTGCAGCAGCATGTCTTCAGTAGCTTTTTTTGTGTCCTGCTCTCCCAGTAATGATACCCTTGTCAGTCTCTTCCTGCCCTGCTTTTGTATGCCATTCTATTTTATGTAGGTTCTCATTTTGCTTTCACTGTGAAGTATATGAGCACCTAGCAAGTTTATGGTACATGAGGCGACTAACATCTGTCATATCTGCCTCATCCCTTCCCTACATGAAGCACTAGAGTAAGAGTGCTTTGTTTCGGTAAGATTGCTACCTGCTTATGGGAAGCAAGATAGACAGAAAAAGAGTGATTTGCATTTGGAGTGAGAATTGATGGCATTTTTAATAGTCTTTTGCCCCTGTAGGAATTTATTTTGTAGCTTTGGCCGGCTGCTGGCAAAGCCCCATGTTTTAAGCCTGTAATGGCTGGTTGCTACATTTTTTTACTTGCATGCTCCAGCAAAACCCTTTTTGTCAAGTCTCTGTCCTCACTTCACTCCTGATTGTCCCATAATTGTCTCCTAATTGCAATGGACAACTGAAGATCCTGAGAAACCAAGGTACCAAAAGAGCTGCTGATGCAACAAGGTGCTTTTCCACCCTTGCTGCCTTTTTTTCCTTTTATAATTTTGCAGTTGTTGGAGACAGTTTTTATTTGTGCTCTTAAAGTTAACACACTGACCAAGATAAGGGAACAATAAGGAAAATTATTGCATATTTTTAAAGTAATTTATCAAGCGTTGTTACTTCATAATGAACACTGTTCAATCAATGCAAAATATTTAAGCCATGATAAACTTTGCTTGGCAATGAATTAAGTCATTGGTAAGCTTTAGTTAACATTCCACATCCATTTGGGAAAGCACTTAAAGCACATATATATGGTCCCTTGACCACAGCAAATTGAAGAAAATGATTAAGCACATTTCCAATCTGGACAGATTTCCTATATTGGACCTGTGTAGCAGATGTATCTTAATAGGAGCTATCAGATAATACTTCTCTTTGCTCCTTACATGAACTGTGAGAGGAATTAGGTACAATACAGTAGGGTTATATCATGTCACAACTAGTTACTGATATAAAAAGTAATTTGAACATATATTACGTGGAGTGAATTGATCTGACAAAGCCTCACAAGTTTCTATGAGAAACTTAAAGAAGTACCTCTCTAAGGTCTATTCATAAGTTATGATTGAAATTCAAAGAACCTGTTAAGAGATAGTTAGGTTTGGAGAGCTTGAGAGGCTTAAGAGCACAAAGAATAAGCCTTTATTTGAAACAGTATTGATTCTTATTAAATTTGATGAGTCTGAAGGATATTTCAGGAATGCCTCCTGTTTAGCATTGCAAGAGGAACTCTAAAGTTGCTCTGAGAAGTTGCTGCTACTACAATATTGACAAATCACTCTGTCTCAGCACTAATAGACTATTTATTCATGAGCTGAAGATGAATATCCTGTTTTCTGTGCAAGGAAGCAGCAAGCAGGCAGGTAAGAAAGCCAAGAAATAATAGATTCCACAACATGGCATGAAGGTTGACAAAAAACTCACACCTTCCCAGCACAGCAATGACCACATTGTCCTAACTGAAATGATAAAACTCACAAGTTTCATAATTTTGACTCAGGAAGCTCAGCCAAAGTTTTAACACATTCTTCTAAGTGAAAATTCAAAAGTGATTGTTAAATGTAGCAGGTAAAGCCTGTATAAAATAAAATTGCTTAAACATAGCTGTATAGAGAGGTTGTAGTTCAAACCGAGATTTTGGACAAATAATAAGACTCAATTGGAGTGTAATAAACTGATTAATGTATGGCTGTCTCTCCCATAAATTCAGATACACTTTTGTTTATCTGATTTGTAGGACTGATGTATCACCAGGTACCACTCAGATACAACATAGATATTTGCCATTTAAAATTTATTAGGCTTTCTATAATAAATATAAACACATTCCACAGGTTAGTGAGATATCATTTCCTATCTCTAAAAGCTTATTTACCTAAGACACACCCTAAGACATGTTTCAATTTGAAGAATGAAAAATTAACTTTGAAAATGAAAATTAACTGCATTGAGGCCTTATTTGTGAGTTTCCTTGGGAAAAAAGGTCTAAATTAGGTTGCTGTTATTTTTTTAGAAGTTGGTTGCTACTTTATAGAAGTACAACAATCACATTTAATCACTATTTAACTTATAATTTTGCTTCTTTTAATTGCATAAATTTCTGAATTGTATACCCAAATTCCATGGTAATCCCAGCCGAGAATTTTTCTTGAGAGACAATCATTAACACTTGTCCAGATGTGTCTCATTTCTCTAGGCACTTTTTGGTAATGCAGACACAATTCCTTGACCCTTAATTATGTGAATATAATTTTGGTCCTAATAGCTCATCTAGAAAACCAAATTGAGTAATCCTCAGTGTAAATCCTTAGGAAAGTACAGTAAATTCACGAATACAAGCCGCACTGAGTATAAGCCGCATCTCTGGGTGTTGGCAAATATTTCGTTTTTTGTCCATAAATAAGCCGCACCCGAGTATAAGCCGCTCTGTCGTTCGCAGCGAGGACCCGCGTGCAACAAAGTTGCCAAATAGTAACAGAATGGCGGCAGGGCGGGGTTTACTGGCTCGGCTCGGGCTGTGCAGGCTCAGCCCGCTAGGGGCTGCTGATGGGGCCAGGTAGCCCAGCTCGGCGCGGCCACTGGGGGCCAGCCACCGCTGCCACTGGGCTCAGTCACCACGGCCCGGCGCTGCCCTGTGGTGGCAGGCAGGGACGGAGCCCCCCTCCTCCCGCGGCGGCGGGCGGGGATGGAGCCTCCCGCCGCCTCCCCAAGCCACAGCAGGGGTGGCCCGGGTCCCCCGCCGCCTCCCAGAGCCGCAACAGGGGCGGCCCGGGTCCCCCCCCTCCTCCCTGAGCCGCAGCAATGGCGGCGCGGGGCCCCCCCCGTCTCTCCCCTGGGCTGTGGCAGAGGAGGGAAGGAAAGACCTCTCCCTCCTCTCTCCCCGCCCCCCATGCTGCCTGCAGGCAGCCAGGCTCCACCCACGGTGCAACAGAGTAGCGATTTGTAACAATCGCAAAATGCCGACTTTGCAGCTGCTCGGGTCGGCACTCTGGCAGGCACTTCTGAGGTTGTAAATGTCAGAAAATTATTCACATATTAGCCGCTCCTGAGTATTAGCCGCATTTCCGGTTTAGGAGCAAAATCTTAGTCAAATTGGTGTGGCTTGTATTCGTGAAATTACTGTATTTATCTGTGAACATACAGAGTGAACAAGGCTCAGGTATTCAAAGTTTATCTGCAATGGTGTTACCATACATGATCCATATAACTTTGAAATATTTAGAACTCTGAATTGATCTATTGCTGTCCATTTTGCCTCTATTATGCCAAAGCTTGCTTTTTGTCTCTCACAGTGCTCTTATGGTAAAAGGAAACAAATACACTCATGCTTTATTAAACGGTGAAGTTTTTTGTTTTGCCATCATTATTAGTCTTTCAACAGAAGCAAGGCAAGCTGGGCCAGCCAAAGAACTGTTTATTGCTACTTCTGGTGTGCTGACAAGGCTCTAGGTAAAACACACTTTGGTTTTGTTTCAACTGCTCTTGACATATGCTCCCTATCTTAATCTGCAGCCCCGGAAAGAGTCCAAATCTCATGGAGCTTGATTCTGGTGTAAAGGTTTCTAACAGGAAAATGAGCTAACTTCTCTAATTTTTTTTTTTAATTCATTCCTGTTACTCTGTTTGATAGTGGGTAGATACAGCAAAATGACACTGTGTGACACCTGGCTTGGAAAGTAAAACAGCTTGGATTTCTCCTCATGAAGCAATTTCAATTATATATGCACAGATGTAGTTGCTTCAAGATACATCCACGTAATACATTCTCATGTTCTGTGACTCTTAAAACAGTACAGCTAAAACTTACAGTTTTCATCTGGGCAAATGGGTTCACTCACAGAATTAACATGACAGGTAATTTTGCACTAGATTGTCCTTTTTTACCAAAACAGAGGGATAAAAAGAAGTACAGTAATTTCACGACCATAAGGCGCACCGGACTATAAGGCGCACCCCCCAGGAGTCGGCAAATTTCGCAACTTTGTAGATCAGATAAGGCGCACCGGACTATAAGGCGCACTTTTTTTTTTACTGCGAAGATCCGTGCCGCGTGCAACAAAGTAACGAATTAGTAACGGAATCCCACAATTGTGGAGTTTACTGGCAGGTGCTCAATTTGCAAACTTTTTTCACAGATTGATGTAGCCTTTAAATGCAGGCCCAAGCGCCCTCCCCGTGCATGGGGCCTGGCACTCCCGCCCACCCCTGGCTGGCGAGGTGGGGCTCGCAGCTGCCGCAGTTCAGAGCAGCCATGACTCACACCTTGGGGTTGCTGTGGTTCAGGATGGCTCGGGACCATCCGTGGCTTGGGGTGGTGCGGCGCTGCCCGCTCCCTCTCTCCCTGTGCGGCTCCTGCTGGCCGGGGGCTGCCTACCCCCTCTCTCCCTGTGCAGCCACAGCTAGCCGGGGACCAGGCAGTCCCTCTCAGCCCACGTGGCCACTGCCGCCCGGTGACTTCTCGTTCCCCCCACACTGGGGCCGGGGGCAGCTCCTTCCCTCCCCGTGCAGCTCCTGCTGGCTGCGGCTGCCCGCTCCCACCACTCCTCGCGACTTGGTGCTCCCGCAGCACCGCCCCCCCATTGCGGTTCACACTTCCAGGTTTGCGAATTTCGCAACTTTGTCCATTATATAAGGCGCACCGGACTATAAGGTGCACTTCTGGGTTTGGGGGAAAATTTTAGTCAAAAGGGTGCGCCTTATAGTCGTGAAAATACTGTACTCACAATTTTTGAAGCAGCGCATAGAAATTAATTTCTTGGTGAATCTCTTGAGATTCTAGGTATGATTCAGTCAATCTCTGAAAAATTTGGGAGATAATTCCCAGAGTTATACTCCTAAATGTATTTTTAAATCCTGGTGGTTTCACCTAGCATTGGCTAAAACCATGTGTTGTGAGCAGTCATCTGTGTTTTTTGCGGTGATTTGGCAACTGTGTTTGGAGGCACTTTTTTGCCATTGCTTCCATCTGTCAGAACTAAGCTTAGTGCGGGTCATTGACTTAATAATCTGGGTCTTCTGTAAAATAATGAGTCTTTTTTCTGGTGTAGCTAAGGCTGTGTCCCCTCTACAGGTCTGGGCTTAATCTGAATTAGATGGCCTTGCTGTCCTAAATGGAGCTTCCCATGCATAAGGGTAAGGTTATACCCAAAATCCCACAAGAAACTGGCTTAAGTTTGACCTGAGCCACTGACAATATTCTGCAAACAACAAGTTTATTACTTAACAGTTCTCTGACTCATTATGGTTTTCTTTATTTTTATTTATTTGTTTAGAATTAAAATTGCTCTTTCTCTTAGAAATATCACTGGTATTAAAAAAAATATTACCAACTGATTTGATAATGAATTCTTGGAGGCCAAACTTTGGCAAAAATCTGTAAATTAAAAGGATTTTAAAATTCCTTTGTTAGACATTCTTTATTTTAAATTCTTTTAAAAAATTTTTCTGTGTTACTACTGTCCATAAAAGAATGATGGATGACAGAGAATGAAGTTCCGATTAACTTCAGCTGTTACCCATAAATCCTCCAGAGATTTCTAATTAACATGAAAGTTTGCTGATTTGGGCTCATTATGACAGTCTGCTCATGGTGCTCTGTACTTCTACCAGTGCAGTCCAGAGGTCCATAAATTTTCATTGCTCTGGGATTCCCAGTATGTCCCATTACCATGAAAAAGTGACATCTGATGCAAGAAGTGTAAATACTCTATATAAGTTCAATAAAGTGTTTCATTCTTCACTGCTGAATTACAGTTTTATGGCCCATAAATAAAGGCAAACAAGGAAAGCTAAAATATGAGGAATGGTTGTATATCACACATGTTATCTGGAATGAAATTGTTTCTGCTGTGGTGACAAATGTCTCACCTTCAATTTGCATTCGTGTCTTGTGCTATGCCACTCTAAGGGCAGATGGTTGACGTTGTTATAAATGACCTCAAGGAGTAAAATGATAGATTTTGGTATCATCTAGCTTTTCATGGGATGAGTATTAGATGAGCTTAGAGACCAAGGGACAAAGTTTATCAGCCTGGTAAAGTTTGAGTAAAATCAGTATTTTTTAGGAGTCAACTTTATATGGTTAAATAAAAAAAAAAAAAAGGTTTTTTCGGCTCACAATGCAATCCTTTCCCTGCAGCAAAACAGTATAAACATTCTGAAATTATCTGCTTTGTTCAGCAGCAGCCTATGATGGGTTTTGTTGTAGTGATACATGAATTTTCATAATTCAATCACTACAATAATCGCTTAGCAAAAGATGTGATGACAGAAGTGAAAAGGATTTCATAGATCATCAAATCCAAGCTGCTGTGCTAAGCATACTGGCATATCAGCCTATTTATAAATGCACCAGCACCACCAAAATTGGTTCAGATGTCTTCTCCTTTTACCCACACAGGCAGAACATCCTGGATATGCACTTGTCTTATGCAGAGTTCACTCTGTGCTTATTTATAGTCCGGTTATATACATTGACTCTTCAGTCTGCACTGCATTTCAACAGCTATTTTCTTCCTCCTGTGTCCTTAATCCAGTGAATTCACATACAGCTGTCCAAAGACTGCTGGAATTTTTCTCTTTCTTCTGGGTTTTGTACTTTTTATGTAAAATAACATTCATTCCTCTGATATCAGCCCTTTTTTGACTTGTAGAAGTCCTAATGCAGCATAAAACACATAACTGGAATTTTTAGGCTTAATTCTAAATAAGGTCTTACAGAGGCAATACATGATGCTTTGGCTTCTTCTACCATGGCATCTGGTGACATGGCATTGCATTTGTCTTTTTTATGTCTATATTTATGATTCATGGTTATTGAAATCTGCATTATCAGGCATTCCCAGCTACTGGACTCTGGGATAAACTCTGTGATCCACATCCCTTGGTAGTCTTTGGTGGAAAGTTTTGTTATGTGCCAAGATGTTTTCTGTCTGATGAGACATAATGTTGCCTTGCCTTTCCTTTCTTTTCCTTTCCCAGCTGAAAGTGGGGGAGCAAGCCCTAGTGGATAGGCAGGAAAAGATGCAATGCACTTCGGTCATGTTGACTGTCACAGGGCTGTAGGCTGCATAGTCTGGAATGCCTATGCTTATTTAGTGAGTTATTTTATCAATTATATGGAATTTATCTCATGTTCTCCATGCTTTTAATGTCAGCCTATTGTGTCATCAGCACAATTTCTTATGTTCACAACTGTAAGCAACTTGATATGATATGGATAGGTGGTCCCATCCTCATGAATCAGAAATATAGGTGAAACACTGTGTGGGGTAGTTCTCTGTTGTTGCTGACTTGATATGAAACAATTTTAAATCTATCTCAGTCAATGTGGGTTTTTTGGGGTTTTTTTTTGGTTTTTTTTTCTTTGTGTTTCTGGGTTCTATTGGAGTACTAGAATATAGTACAGGTGGCATATTTTGGAGGTGTCTGTTCACATCTGGAACTAAGATTTAGAATTAAGATTGCTTCATTTGAACAAGCTGACTTCCTTGTGGGAGATTATACTTCGTATTTCCTGAGTAAATTTTCCTGTGGAAAGAGCTGCTCCAAATATCCAGTGTGTTAGTGGTCTTGGTTAACAGGAGATACCAAAACTCTCACAGCTGTCTCTTCACTAAATTTACAGGTTAGATCAAGAGACAGTGCACTTGTCTTACACGCAAGATTGAGGTCAAGGCATATGTGCTCTGTTCTCATTCCTGCCACAGATCTGCAGAATAAGTGTGAGTCAGATTCTGCCCTTTAGTTCCTTTGTCTATAAAACTTACATACACATAATCAATTTAACAGTTCCTGACAACTTACAGTTTGAGTTCAGCCATGACCTCTGCCTCAGGGGTTTCAAACTAAGTGACATATTCAGGTGTATTTGGCAATGTCGTAAAAATGTGGTAATTATTATACTAAGTCAGTGAAAGATAAAAGAAATTATATTCTGTAGGTTCCTTCAAGTTCAGCAGCTGAGAATCTGAGAAAATGGGTTTTTAAGGTTATTTGCAGAAAGTCTTATCTTGTGGCAGACACACCAGCTGTATCTGAAGTGAAAGACTGTAACCAGGTATCTGGGGCTTAGGAATCAGAAGGATTAGGAGCAGGTCCATATTCCACTTTCATTGAGCATCTTATTCCTTTCTTTTTTCAAGAGTTTTTCAGCTTCCCCCTTGGATCAGCAGCACTAATGTGCTGTCTTCTCCTCATTGTTCACTGCCAGGAGGGTAACGAGGCCTGTCTTGGAAATGCTGTGAGTGGCAAGCAGCTGAGCAGTCTGACTCAGGGTATCAGCACTGTAAATCTGGCAAACCTAATTATGCTCAGAGGGATAATGACAACTCCATATGGGATGGAAAATTGTTTGCATGTAGGTTTTGCTTCTTAACTCCTCTGGTCTTCCTGTAGTTAGTAGGCAGGCAGCAGCCTCCAAAGCTAACAGCGATGCTACTGCTTGTCCAGCTGGCACAGAAGATTTAACTTCACACGAGCCAGCTGGCTATCTCCTTGCCTCTTTTCACCTAAGAGACTGAAATATGTCATCCTTGAGATATGACCAGACTCCTGGAACTCACAGCTCTTTCTGGGAAAGAAACAGCATTATTAGTACTCTGTATATGCTTTCCTTCAGAAATATATAAAATATTAAATATAGATATATATGTATTTCTATGCTTTATCTATCTATGTTCATGCACAGATGTTAAAACTAAAATGCATACCAAGGAAAATTCAAGCTTGCAAATAGATATACAGAAAAAGAAGCAGGAAATGAAGATTCAAGGTACTCCCTTTTCATTTTGATGTTACTGCCTTACTTCCATTACCCTGCATATGTGGTACCCTTAATTATAAGTTGGATTGTTTAAATATGCAGCCAATATTATTCTGTACTCAGAGCCATTGATACTAGGAGGATCACAGTATTTTCATTTCCTGTGTTTTAGGATCTAATTTATTACTCTTCAAAATGGCAGTAGTGGTTTTCATAGTTATTTTCTTTTCCCTAGTAAATACAAATATATGGAGAAAGATAAAAATGGCTTTTTTAATATCATTGTTTTATAAGTAGCCCTGCTAGGCTTTGAAAGTCATATCTGGAACAATGAATTGAATAGGACATTACATTTACTGATGCTGCTGTTTGGCTGAATTGCAATTTTGCAGAGGCAGCAATGTATCAGACTGAGCCATAAATCTTTTACAAGAGAATGGTAGGATTTGGAGATGACTGAAAATGATAAAAAACACAGAGAATTCCATCTATTTGGGTGTGGTGCTGGGGCAATATTGGTAATATCTCATTAGGGTACAGATGCTTATTTTAATGTAAATTGCTCCAGCCAATCCTGACAAGCTGCTTTTTAATAGCATGAAAATTAAAAGGGCTTATTTTGCATCTCCCCTTTTGGCTGCTCAAAACTTAAGAAATGCTCGAATGAAACAAGTTTAAAATTATCTGAGCTTGCAGAAATGAAATTAAAAGCATGACATAAAGGCGCTTAAAAAAGTTCTAATTGTGGATTCTTGTCTTGTATCTCATGAAGAGCAGATGTGGAAGAAAGCTCCAGCAATAGTCTGAGATGCCTACAATGCAGAAGTTTATTAAAAGCAGCAAAGGAAAACCTTCACCTCACATAAGTAACAGATGCTGTTTATTCACGGAATGCCTACTCTTGGTGGCACTGAGTGACTTAGTTTATATTGGCTAAACCAAGAAGGCCTGTGTTCAAATAAACCTGCAAATCAGGTAAAATATTTAGTTTGTGCAACTTTCTTCCAGGGTAACAAATGAGCAATGAAAGCACTGGATTGCACTTATTGATTGAAAATTAACATAAATGAAGGTAGGATTTAGAGTAATTAAAACAAAAGGGCTACAGATATTTGGTAATTATAGTTGTTATTATAGTCTGAACTAGTGAACTGCTGCCTTTTTTGCTCCATCAGTTTTATCAGAGCAATGTCTACAGTGTTGCTTGATGGCTATAACTAGGTAACTAGTCATGGTCATTGCTCAAAGGAGGGGGCTCTCGAAAAGGATCTCAAAGGTTATCAGAGGCTCTTTGTGCCAAGGCATGCACTGTTCAGTGCTTCCACCTGTTCTGAACATTTGCATCTGCTCTGTCATTTGGGATCTGGGATCCATGATTTGGAGTTCTTGGGAATTATACAACATCCCTTTTTATGGATGGCATCCAAACATGAGGCATCTTACTTAGCATCAAAGATCTAGTGCTATGAATAATATATCCTTAGGAGGCTGAAAATCAAGCAAAATAGATCATATGTAATTCCAAGAAAATATCTCAAAGACCATCACATGTGACTGTTTTGTAAGATGAATTTGAAAACTCTTGTCTGCTTTGCCAAACCTATAAAGATAAGTCGTAGTAAATAAATAATGAAATGGCCTATTTAAGGTCTTTGCATCTTTTGCAGGTTTTAAATTATTTCACTGGAGGCAATACTTAAAGTTGCTTAGCACCCAAATTGTTTGCAGTAGTTTTTCAGCCACAGCATCCTTCAGAGGCATCTGCAGAGATACATCCAGGGATGCATCCAACCGTGCCAAGCACTGGAGATCTTTGATGCTAAGTAAGATGTCTCATGTTTGGATGCCATCCATAAGAAGGGATGTTGTACAATTCCTAAGTCCTAAGAATTCCAAACCATGGATTACATTTTGAAAGTTCTCTTTAAACCTTGTAAGTGAAATATGTTGTTGGAGCTACCTTCTCTGGGGATTACTGGCAAACACCTTGTATTTGGGGTACCAAACAATTTATGGGTGTACCACACAATTTAGACAGCACAGACAGGATGTCTCTTTCATTCTAATTTGTCTTTGTACATGGTTTATAACATCCCTCCAAATTACTTTTTAGTGTACAATTCTTCATGCCTGTTCTACTTTCAGAAGTGAGTTTTTTCAAAGGATTTCAAAGAAAACAATTTTAGCTCCAAGTATGCTGGGCGTGAAAAAGGATTGTTTTGACACACTTTTATGCTCTGGTTGCTTCAGAAGCATTCAAATCCAAAATCTGCAATTGTGATGGGTAAATCTCAGCCTCTCAGGTATGGTGTTACAAGCACTCAAAAACAACATTAAAAGGACATGAAGGTTGCAAAGTTAAGCACCTGCCAGCAAAAAAAAATAAACAAATTAGGCAATGATGGAATGAACATTGATAGTGAATCTGTCCTGCTCTGTGTATAGACTATGACAATTTTGAAGGGATGAGGTACTATTATTTTCATGTACTGTCTTTTTCTCTCCTGGTATTGTCTTTCCTTACTGGGTCTCTCATATCACATTTGTCCTTCCAGATAGAGTTTTCTCACCTAGCCATTCCTTGCTTTATCCTTCCAGACTTCTCATTTCCACCACATCCCTAATATCTCCTTTCCTCACATTTTTACTTCACCTTCACTCCCAAATGTCTCTGTTGTCTTTTTTTTTTTTTTCACTCTCCTGTCTTATATCTTGCTGTTGGCCAAGAAAAATGAAACTCTAAGGAACAACAATGACAGAGTCCACGTGATATTTTATGTGTACTTACCTTAAGGTGCAGAGAACTGATTTCTATATGACAATATGTTTGGAAGTAAACTTTCGGAGGAGGGGCTAAGAGGAACCCTTCCAGACTGTTGCCAAAGTCAGCTGTCTCCCATATGTTTGTCTTGCATCTCCTTTTGTGATGCCATGTGTTTTGGGATTTCCAGTGGGAGTTCAGCTCCTTTATTTCAATTAGAGAGGTGCTGAGTTTTTAAAGACTCTGTTAATAGGTGAAGTTAAGATGTTATAAAGGTGTTTTGGAGGATGTTATCTAGAAAAAAAAATTGGAGACAAAAAATACAGTAGGTATTCCTCACATATTTATATTTCACTAAATACACGTGAGCGTGCTGGTTTTGTGTGCAACTCTTTTGTGAAACTAAATGTTCCTTTCAGTCTTGCTTGCCTCATCTGTTCTCCATCCTTTCCCTCTATCTTTTTCATAAACTGAGTTTTTCTGTTGTCCCTTAAATTAGTTTATGCCTTTGGGAAATGTTACTGTGTTTATGTGGCATCAGCTGGACCAAACCCTTACAGATTCAAGGGGCATTGCTGGTCTGTACTCTGTGCTCCTGCTATGCTTAGAGATCAGTGTGCTCGGAGGTGTGAAAAACTGAGCAAACCAGTGAGTCTGGCTCACTGGGTGAATTTTAACTTTAATTTAATTTGAGGACTTCCAGATCTTTCTCACTGATACTGCAAAAATTCTGACTTAGGTTCCTAATTTTCAACACTGTAAGTAGATCTGGCTAATTTGTTCCACAGCTGCTTAATTTGCAAAGGAGCTGTCATTCTGAGTTAAATAAAACTGGAAAAGATGGAGCCCAAGGAAGATCAGTGTAATGATGAAAGTTTGTTCCAGTTCAAAGCTACTGTTGATATTGGGTGTGATCCAAAAACCCTTGATTCCAGACACAGTGCTTCCATCGATGTAATCAGATTTCAAATCAGGGCTGGTGTGTTCAGCCCACTACTCCTTTAGCTACTGCTCTGTACCTGACTCTCTGGGAGGATGAGCTGTGCCAACAGCATTTAGAAAAACACTATTCCTAATTACCCTCTGCCTTAGTACTATATTCAAGAGATGCTTACTCCCAGTTGTATAATTCACTCTGTTTCTCTCCTCAGACATGTAATGTGAGACTTTTTTTCCTCTTTTTCAGTCTAGCCTTGCTTTTCATTTTTTTTCCTCAGGCCAGATGTGCATGATTTTGTGTAATCTACAGGTGCTGTGGACCAGATCTGGGTGACTGCCACTGCCCCCACATCTGAGTTGCTGGCTCATTCAGCCAGGAACTGATTTCT
Organism: Catharus ustulatus; assembly: GCF_009819885.2. NCBI lineage: Eukaryota > Metazoa > Chordata > Aves > Passeriformes > Turdidae > Catharus > Catharus ustulatus. The sequence goes on along the minus strand of NC_046221.1, from coordinate 39,373,892 downwards.
GGATGGTCTTTTTGGACTCATTACCTGAGCCTAGACATGCTTGGTGGCCTCACCATGTACCCTTTCTATACTTCTACATTAGAAAAAGAAAAAAGGGAACGTTTCAGAAATCCAGGTAGTTGTATGAAAGATAATGGATGAATCAGGCTTTATAGTGATTTGCTCTGGTATTTTATGGTAAGTTAGAGGCTCAAGGACCAAATCACAGTCTTGACAAACCCCACCAGAGAGTGGCTGGCCCTGCGGCTGAGAGAAGTTCCCTGGGAGAAGAGTCTGGAATTGGAGGTTTCTATTTGACTCCACTTGTCAGGGAAATGTGCCTCATTGGACTATCTCATGGCTGAATTGATTTCTCAGTTGCCTAATGATTCATATTGCCCTTTGCTATTGCTGATCATAGTCTTTTATTTTTTGCTTCATCTGCCCGTTTTTTCCTGGCTTTATCTGTCTCTGTACTGCTAAAAGTTCCCATTTTCTCTTCCAATTTACTTTTAGAGGGAGCAGTATGGAGACCCCTGTCAGATAATCTGTCTGCTGGTTAAAAAATGCTGCTGCCCTTAGCTAGGCGATGTCTTATATCAACTTGGTGGGCAAAGACACAGAAATACTTCTCCTGCTGTCAGAAAAGAGGAAGTATTTTTGCTCTTTCCAATATGCAAGTGTTTCCCTGATGATTTTTAACAATTGTTGATAACAGCTAAGCAGTTATGGTAAAACTTTGCTTTATGGGCTGTGTACTGTTTTGGACCCTGTGCTGGTGGGTGAAGACTCCTGGTATAAGTAATTTTTCTATCCTGAATCTCTTCTCCCACATTAAAAGGAGGATAAAAATGCTGACTGGCTTTCTGATAGGCTTTGAAATCCACTGCTGAAAAATGCTACTTAGAAGTTGGACATTATGATCTGTAATTATAATCAAACCCATATGACCATTAGAAGGCAGCCTGATAGCATATATGGTTGTGAGTGTAAAGAAACCAGGAAATTCCTCCTGCTGCTGTAGACAAGTGACAGTGGAGGAATCTTTCAGTACAGATATTAGCTGTTCATTGTGTTGGTAATGCAGAGAACCTGGGGAGGTGTGATACTACTTGTTAAAATACCTTCCTGTATTTAATTTCTCTGCCATGACTTTGCATTAGCATAATCCTTTGACCTAAATATGAAAATATCAGCAAAGGAATGAAAATTGAAATCAGGTTTCAGAGTTGACGGTCCTGCTGGACTTAGTGAATGGCATTAGTTGGTGGACATGGGGGGAGCAGTAAGAATTATTCCCCCTGAAAATCTAGAATTGTACATCAGAACTAAACTTATTTTTTGAAGATACAAATTTTTATTTGATAGACGCAATTTTTGTATGGAAGAATTCTGTCCTGGCCTGTGAGAACCAGTACTGGAAGTACTTCTGGGCATTTAATTACTTCAGGAAATCCTATCTAAGCCATCAACTTCTTACTGGCTTACAAAAATAAAAAAGGTTTTCTAATCTCAAACAAATGAAAATTGTTACTCTTCATTTAAAAAGTATTTTTACCTTGTGAACATACCCAAAAAATGAAGTGTTAAATGTGAATATTTGTTACTTTATGATTTCAGGTACATAAATTGCATAGAACAGCATGCAATTCTACAGCTGAGCAAAGTTTCACATCTACCTCCAAAATTCTAGGTGCTCCTTTTGCTATTGTCACTTCCCTTGCTGATCTTGCCTGGACATCTCAAGACAGTCCAAGGACAAGCTGCTGTCTGAGAAACCTGCATTATAAAGGTAGGTTCATCAAAATGAATGTCTTCTCCCTTACTAGATTTTTATTTTAGTATTAATTGCTTTCAATCCCTAGCATCAGTGCAGTAAATTTAAACACCCTAAAATCTCTTGATTTCATTTAATACCTGTTATAAAGAATACCCCCATATGATTTTTAATTTTTTTTAGAGGAAACAAAGGAATGTCATTTTCTAACTATAATGGCTCAAGCTCCTTTGTTAAAGGAGCAATAAGGTTGCAAATTGCACAATTCATCAATCTGGAAATGCTTGTTCAATCCAGTTCTGTTCTATTTGTCTGCATCATGATACTGGCTTATAGTATTTCACTGTCCTTGTATAAAAGCTCAGAACAAACCCCTGTTTGCAAGTGAAGTAGATTACCCTCAGCATAAATCAAGATAGTGAATTGAAACTGAGACTACTTATTTTTTCTGATCTGCAACCCTTTCTTGCTACTAATAGTAATAGTAATAATAATAATACAGTAATTACAAGGTAAAACTAGCTTCTTTAAGGTCTTGAAAGAGTTGTGACCATACAGTGTAACATACTTCAAATACACTTGAGAGAGTGTTGGGAATTTCTCTGACGGGGGATCAGGACTGGTGGGGGAACCCAGCACAACCAGACTTGTTAGAACACCTCTTATAAATTTGGTTTTTATTAATAGACTGGAGACGTTAATGGCAGAAAGCTATTTCCTCTATTAATTCCCTTACTCTTTTGTGCAGGTTGCACATCTGCACACAGCTGGAGCAACAGTGAGAGACCAACACTGCAGTACACTTTGGCATGGATGGTCATTCTGGGCACAACAGTGTTTTCTAGCAAGGTTTTGGAAACTCCTTTGAGGCACCTGTAATCAGTAGTATGTGTTACACCTTTAGTTCCTCTCCGCATGCAGCAGCTCATTTCCTCTTTTGGCAGAGTCAGAGTAATCCCTTCACTGGTTGATGGGCACATTCACCAGACTTTTGTCTTAAATTTGCCAGTTTCTGGGAGACTTTGCATGTGCTGTCTCGTGGCACATATGTTTCTCATGGTTTTCAGGTGATGGTCCCTCCATCCACATGCGCAGGTCCCTTGTCCCCCTTCAGGGAGGTTGGTGCAGAGGGGTTTTGTGGCAGGATCAAGTGCTGTTACTGAGCCTTCAGCTGTTACTGGGGGAGATAGAATGTGTGTGGGAGAAAGGAAGTGACCCTGTTGTGTAGGTGGGGAACTGGGCTACAGCATTTTGCTGATTTGCCTCACCCCTGGCAGGAAGCCAGCAGCAAGGCTGTGAACTGAGTCCAGGATGTCTGTGTCCTCCTGGCGCAGCCTTGCACTCAAGAACAACTGTCTCTGCAGTTTTCATCTCCTGCTGCTCTTCTCGCTCTGCTGCAAGAAGATATGCAAGTTACAAGATATGCAATATATGCACTTACAACACTCTTGCTTTCCTGCACGTACTAGCATTCTGGGAGTATGAGGAAAACCTCAAAATATTTGAGATTGGGTTTCTAGGGCTTGGTTGGCACACTTGGTGGGATTCAGCCTAAGGCGTTTGTTCTTCTGAATGAACTGGAGACATTTCTTCTGGTCTTTATTCCACAAATTGTCATTGGAAAAAGAGCAGCCCAAAGTAGATGTGTCAGGTGTCTGAGGAGAACTGTTGTCTGGAAGAGCCCATTTTCCCTGTAACTCTTCTACTCAGCATATCCAAATTATTTAGAAGAAAAGAAAAAAAATAAAAATGGCTAAACACTAGTAAGAAATTATATCCAAAAGGAAGACTCCAAAGGTGTAGAAGAAATTATTATTGAGGCTGTAATTCACTCTGATGTGTTTTGCAGGAATCACTTTGCTTTACCAGTCCTTTTCTTTCCACTGTTCCCCAGCCCAAGTGCTGAAAACAACACAACATACCAACCCTTGTTTTTATTTCACTCTAGATATTGTTAATATTTCATTAGATATTACCAAAAATTGTACTTCAGTGTTGTCATGGTGTCAGGATTAGACCCTGATGAGGATCTGAGTCATGACCAGGACCAGCATTGTAACTTCATGTTAACCTTTTTCCTAGCTCTTTTTTTTTTTTTTTTTTTCAGTCTGAAAGTTCATTACCTTTTATAGATGAAAGAATGAAAGACTGTGTGGAAATTTCTTTAATCTTTAGGTAAATTCTATTTATGGCATTCTCTGAATTAAAAGCGCAGAAATTCCTTTAAATGCCAATAACTTCAGTAATTTGGAGTTATTCTTCACTGAATTGTCTTAGTTAATTACTGTCATATTTAAACAAGGTTTTGGTTGACCAAAGACCATTAAAATACACTTTGGGTAAGACCAGAATATTAAAAAAGAATTGGCAGAACTGTTTCTTCAACTGTCTTTATGCCAGTTGAAACAAATTAGTTTGAAATTTCTAGACTTAAAAATATTCTTGAGACTTTCACTCTCTTTTCCTGATAGACTTAGAAGTGTTTATAATAATAAAATAAATAATCTTACTGTTGTAAACCATATCTACATGAAGGACATTATTCAGAACAAGAATGGAATAGATAATTAAACTCCATCCATGTAATTAGCTGAATGAGAATGTCTCCTTGAAATACAAGGATGAGATGACCTCTGTATTTGGCAAGTAAATGGCCTATTGCTGACACTGATGGGAAGCAAATAGTAAAATTAATACGGTATCTTTACCTGAAAATAAACTTCACATTTTATCACTGTTTGAATGCATTATTACTGGTTTTGAATATGCCACTTGCATAGTTCTCCTGTTTATACATGAAAACCCAATGGACTTTCTGGGAATTTAAGGAAAGGAAAATGGCACCAGAACTTGGCTGGCCACAGTGTATGCAATAATGTTTTGGTTGTCAGATGAAACATGTTGGAAAACTTATGCAGATGTATTTTGGGTATGGAAAATTTGTGTCCTCACTTAAAAGGGAAAAAGCAATCCTTGAGTCTTTGTTTTTGGAGCTTAAAAATAAGAACAAATTCTGGTCTATACTGAAAGATTTAATGAGTTCATGTCAGTTTAGAGAGTCAGAAAATTAAAACTACAAGAGAACACTGTGATTATTTTTTAATGTGTAATTCAATTGGGACTCATCGCTCAGGAAAGTCATATGATCAATAAAGTCTTGTTCTGTTTAATTATTATAGAACAACTTGACAAACATCTGAGCCAATATCCCCACACTGCCTCAAACTTGGAATAGATAGAAAAAGAGTCAAGTTGATTTAATACATAGCCTATGGATGAGTAGTTAGAAATGGAAGGAGAAACGTGGAGCAGTTCTGTCAAAACCCTTGATCGTGCAAAACAGGTAAGTATTAGACTACTTTGAAATGCTGAGATTATTTTTAATGCTGGGACTAGATTTGCCTAAAGGTGCAATCAGTAAGAGATAAGTGCCTTACCTCATCTGTGTGTGTTGAAATGGATGACTGGCTAAAATTCAGGTCTGTTTAAATCTGTGGAAGGCTGTATTAGATCTGATACCTGACCATTAAATAATTAGTGCTGGATGAGCTGGACCACATACTCAATGAAAACAGAATTTCTTTTTTTTTCTAGAATTTCACAGTATTTGAGAGTTTTTTTTTTCTTTTCTTTTTCTTTTTTATTTTTTTCCAATCTAATTCTCTTTCCTGTGCTACGGCTGTTTCTTGCAGGCGTCTTCTATTATAGATCTTCATTTATTCTAAAGACCAGATATAATATCTTCATCTGTCTTGTGTGGCTATTACTGCCTGCTACAGCAAATCAGCACAGCTTTAGATGGATTCTGTGTAATCTCTTCATGGGCTGGCCAGCAGAATCCCCCTGCTCCAGTAGACTGATCCTTCCCATTCATCACATGAATATTCATGTGCTCAGATTTTACTAATGGAAGTGCCCTGGAGAGAAGATAATGAGCTTCAAGCAAAGGGAACATTAATCTTTGGTGTTGAGGTGTTTGCTGAAAACATTTGAATTTGTATATCTATCTGATTTTAAAATTTCCAAATTGAAACATACTTAGCTATTTACATTAGTTGGAGAACATGGTCAATAAAGTAGTACTTGTGTGAGGAAAGTTTCAGTGGTAGCTCATTACAGGTAATTAAGGAACAGACAAAGTATACAACAATTGATTCTAATGCCACAAAGTTAATGAGAGTTTTGTCATTGATTTTGCAAAGGACCAGACTTCATGAAAGACATATCTGACTTTACAGAGAGGAAACTTTCCTCCTGCTTAAGCCAGTTTCATGCTACTAACCATTTACTAAAATTGTTTTAGCAATTAGGAATGTATGAAAAATTAAATACAAAGCAAATATTGTCAGAATGTGCCAATTGTCAGATTTTGCTTTGTTCAATTCTTCTTTTCCTGTAACTGCTGGCAATATCAGTTAGTATCACTAGCTCTCTGTGGTTGAAAAATTCAACCTGATTGATGTGGCACAGTCCAATCCAGAGAAAAATCCACAGTCAAAAACTGATCACGAAGTTATTTATACAATGCGTCAGGGCACTGAAGAGTGAAAATACTAAGCTTGCTTTTTGTGAGTGGAAGAAGGATATGCAGAATGTGCCCTCTCCTTAGGGAAAAAGCTGTAGATCTTGTAATGATGTTTTTAATTGCAAGTGTTTGTTTCAAATCAATATATATATTAGAAATATAAAAAATTCTATAAAGTTTTAAGGTTCAATTATTTCAAATCCACATGGGTGTAAAAATAAGCACAGGCCATTAACATCCTTTGGTTTTATTGTACAAGAGAATTTTTTTCTGTTTTTTTTTTTTTTTAATGGATTTGGAGTTTTTGTTATGTTTGGTTTTGGTGAAATTAAGACCTTCAAATTTGTCAGTGTGAATCTGTGAGAATTTTATAAATATGGGAGATATTACATGGCCCAAAGTGCAAATGGAATTCTCACTCTTCTTGAGTTTTCATGCCTAATTCTGTTCTTATTTAACAAAGCCTCTGAATTTTTAATTGTGATTCATAACCAAGTTGGGGTTCAGAACATAGAATTATGTTCTGGCAGCTGTATTTAAAACATCTGAAATTTATAAGACAAATTTCTACAGATCTGAGGAGTGAATGACCACAGGTGGGCACAGGGCTGAAGAGCAAATGAAACCCATGAAAACAGTGAGAAAAGTAGTGGCTGTAAGCAATGAGGGAGCTCCTTGGCTCTTATCACACTGAGTGGATATGTGAGAGGAATGGGCTTTGAAAAGACTCAGATAAAAAAAAAACAGAGGGGCAAACACTCAATTCCTCAGGAAAACCAAATCACTGGAGATAGTTACATACACAAACTTCAATCTTGTGGGGTAATATTTTCATATTTCTAGTACATGAGAATAACCATTACTCAAACTGAGAAAGTTGCACATATCCTGTAGTAGTAGAATCAGCTCCAGGCATCAGCTCAAGCAGAATTTACTTTTGCTAAATAAATAAAAGCCACATTACCTGCCAAATAAAAATCATTATCACATGAGTTTCTATTGTGCTTGCTTAGTCTCTAGTGTATGGAGTAGATATTACTAATTTATCTTGCATATCTCACACTGCCCAGCATGTGGCTGATAATGGGTTTGGCTGGTGCCAGGCAGGATCACAATGTGTGGCAAAGTCACATCTTTAGTTTGTATACTGAGCCACACTCTTGAAAGCACACCTCAAAACCACAGTTGTCATTCACCATCCTCCCTGCAAGACATTCTTGGCCTTCTGAATTCACTTACAGCAGTTGTTTCACCCTTTGGGTCTTCTTCAGGGAATTTAATTCATAAAACAGGCAAACAAAGCATGCTGTACATGCTTTTTATCATTTATTTTCTGGATTTTTAAAAATTCTTTTTCCAGTTAGTGAAATTTCTTTTCTGCTGTATATTACCACCCATACAATGCAGAACAGTACAATTTTAAGACCAGAGGGCAGCAAAAAGTCAAATTTTTCCCTTGTGTGCATTTTTTTTCTTTTGCAGTTCAGTTTCCCAGACAGAAAGGTAGGCTATTTGTCTTTATCCTGTGTTTAATGCTAAATGTAGACTTCAATGCAGGTATGGGTGCTGCTGTTTGGGGTATCCCTTCCAATTTATATTGCAATTACTCAAAAATTATGTAAAAATGGTGAATTATGTAAAAATGGTGTACCAACTGCTGGGAAATGATGTAAAACTCCCTTATTCATTCCAGAATATGAAAAGATGCCCCAACTATTAATCTCATCCATTTAAAAGAGCTTCCTTATTTATCTTGGTTGCAACAAGACAAGAAATAAAGTCGGTTTGTGTGTGTCCTATTTCAGAGGCTCAGCAATGCTGGAGGGACTAATTTTTCTGCCTGCTGCAGCTCTCATTCTTTTAGCCAGATGTCAAACAGAAACAGAAGACCAAGAAAAACTTTAGGTGCTCTCAAGAATGATGGTAATAAGGGAAGATGATAGAACATAACTGGATTGTACTCTTGCAGCCAAATTGCTATTGATTTTGGAGAATGTAAAATCTCATTGCAAGGCAGGCATCTCTCGAGCCCTTGGCGATGCTCTGCCACCTGCCTGCGTGGGGCAGGGTGGTGCCTCTCAAATGGCTCTGCTCTGTCCAAGGAGATGGCTTGTAGCAGGCAATTCTGCCTTGTACGAATGTGGTTGTTATCATTTGTCTCTCTGATTAGTCCTTCTCTTATTGCAACCATTAGTAGACGTTATGTTGACTTCAGCTGTGTGGTGTTAGAGCACCATGGGGATGGCTTTGTATTCAATATAACATTGTAGTGCTTATTTTCATGGTTAAGAGGGCTCTGTAGAAGATAAATAAGATACAGTCCCAATCTAATAAAGTGAGAACTAATATGAGCCCCAGAACCTGTTTCAGAAGCAATTGAAATATAATTCAAATATTTTTAATACAATTTTTTTTTTCTTACCTTTCACTTGCAGACTTCTTTTTAATGGAAATTATGTTTTTCTTACCTAATTTCATTTCGCACATAAGGAAAGAACAGAAAAGAAAATATTTTTGCCAATGCTTTGCTTGTTTTCCCTATAGACAAAGAATTCTAAAAGAAAAAAACAGGAATTAATTTTTATAAAGAAGTGCATATAGTTATTAATTATTGTTCAAATTTTATAGCTTATCTGTAGTGCTCAACTGCAGCAAATAACAGTGGGCAAGCTGCATATTGCTACAATGGGCAGAGGACAAAGGGAGATGATGGTATTTCTGGTTTAACTTTTATATGACCATGTACAAGAAATGTATGTTGTTCTAAATTGCTTCTTGGTATGGGTCCATCTCAGTAGAAGACCCTTCTACTAAAAGATATTGTTTTGCTGGATAGCCCATAGATGTCTCATAAGCATATTCATGTCCTTTAGTCTTGAGAAAATATTTGTTTCCAGGCCATATCAACAGAAATTGTTTTTCTGTGTAGTGTATATATCTGCATAACTAAGGAAATATGTCACAAATAATTCTACAGGATGTAGCATTCATTTTCTTCTGTAGTGATATCAAACAGCAGTATAATTATGAGGAGCACTGTGTAGAGATATCTTTAACTTGCAAAGACAAGGTGTCACATCTAATAGAGAACAAATCTAATAGGGTAATACAGCATGACAGCAGAGGGTTCAGACTCTGTGTGCTCAGATACACATTAGAATACATGCTGGAACAAAGCAAGAGACAGAGTTCAGGAAACAGAAGCCTTGTGAGATTTATGAAGCTATAAGTATAAAAATTATATTCTCCTGTCCTTTTGTTTTGTGTGTTAGTAAAATTCTGGTGGCCCAGAATCTGAATTGTTTTCCAGATATCTTATTTTCTTTATTATTAAACCTTATGATAATAAAAAGTAACTGGCTTTTATCTCCTACTTGTATAGCTGGGTACTGGATTGTGTTAAATGTACAGGTGTATCTTCACTTGTGCTCATTTTTGTGATGCAAATTGCCATAAACATTGCATTCCAGGTTTCTTTTTCCTTTGTGATTTAAAGTCATATCACAATAAAAATCTAGAAAATATGAGTGATCTATCTTCAAGGTGTGTTTTGGACCACTCTCATTAAGGCTTTGCATGTGATCAGCTTGAGCTGCTGTCCCTGGCAGGCTCCAGGAACTTCATCATAGGTTCAAAAGGTTTCTACTCCTGGGATAACCTCAATAATATACAGCTGAAAGAATACAGTAATTTCAGGATTACAAGCCTCACTGACTATAAGCCACATCTCCGGGTGTCGGCAACATTTTGTTCTTTGTCCATACACAAGCCGCACCCAATTATAAGCCGCTCTGTTGTTCGCAACGAGGACCCGCGTGCAACAAAGTTGCCAAATAGTGACAGAATCATGGGATCGGGGTGTTTACTGGCTTGGCTCGGGCCACGAGGGCTTGGCCTACTCGGGGCTGCCGATGGGGCCAGGTGGCCCAGTTCAACGTTGCCGCTTGGCGGGGCCGCTCGGGGCTGGCTGCCACTGGGCTTGCTCGCCTCGACCCGGCGCTGCCCCATGGTGGCAGGGGGGCACAGAGCCCGCCGCCACCCGCAGCGGCAGGAGGGGAAGGAGGCCCCCGCTTACCCCTCAGGCCACGGGGCCAGCAGGAGGGAGCCCCCTGTCTCTCCCCCAGGCTGCGCTGCCTGAAGGAGGGAGCTCCCCCGCCTTCCCCCCACTCTCGCTGCTGGCACGGAGCCCGGCTCCACCCGCCGTAAAACAGAGTAACCAATATGTAACAATCGTGTAAAGCTGGGTTTTACTGGCAGGTGCTCAGCTCAGCACCCTGGCTGGCACTTCCGGGGTTGGAAATGTCAGAAAATTATTCACATATTAGCCACTCCTGAGTGTAAGCTGCATTTCCAGTGTGGGAGCAAAATTTTAGTCAAAACAGTGCGGCTTGTAATCGTGAAATTACTGTAATTTATATTGTTGTTAACAGATATGAATTAGGAAACCTATGATGAGGCATTTAGGAGGATTGGAAAATATGGAGCAATGCTTGGATGCTTGAAGAGTTTGCATTGATTAAGTGCAATGACATTTGATGTTCTTCTGTTCAAGGGCCAATTTTATGCAGTTCAGCTTGATAGATAAACTTGAGATGAGCTATTTTTACACAATATATACTACCTGTTAAAGATGAAAATTTTCTGATTTTCTCAGACAGTCATGTCTCAGAGATACCTTGTGAGACAACACATTTCTTCCTTGTGGATGATTTGTTATCATGCTTCTAGTTAAAGCATTCAGTACTAGCAAGTCAGGGAAGGTATCCCAAACAAGGCTCATAACAGTATTTTGGGAAGACTAGTGAGTGAAAGGCTGTTTGCATGGTTATGTTTCGATAGCAAGCATTGGCACAAAGAAAGCAGGAAGATAATGTTAACCCATTTAAAGGTCAGTGTGCCAGTACTTTATAGCCAAGTCCAATTCCCCCATAAGTAAATTATTCTTTTTTGCTAGAAAAGATGCATGATCACCACCTAGAACTTTATCAGTCAGGACCAAACCATAAAAGTTAGTTTAGAGAAAAAGTAAATTTCCTCAATCTGCTTTCCTGTCTGCATATCAGGACAGGACTGCTTTTCTTTTCCTGCCTTTGCAGAGCTGGAAACTCCAGTTTTTTTCCAAAAGACATGAATACTCCTGGGAAAGTTCAATGCAACAGCTTCTGCCTGCCAAGTGAAGCAGTAGGTGCAACTGGGGGATTTTACAGGACCTGGTTGTATGGCTGGGGTGCTGTCCAGAGTCTTGTGGGATGACTCTTCCTTGGGCATTACCTTCTGGAGTCCCTGGATGTAAATCTTGGTACGAGCACAGTGGACACAGACTCCTTAGTTGCTATAGCTCTGCATCCATCAGAAGCAGCTCTGTCAAAAAGTTCCAGCATGGACTACATGGCAATGCATTATGGTCTGCAAACTGACCCATGGGCTGTGGTTCTGGAACCCTTGCTCTGAAAAGGTAGCTTCTGCCAGAAGATGTTGCTTTCCAGAAAACTCATATGTAAGTAATTTCAGTATCTGAGGCCGCTTATAAACAACAGGCTGCTTCTGGAAGTCCTTTTTGGTATATAATTTCTCACTCTGTTATCCTGGCCTCTTTCCCTCATCCTTGATTTGTCACTTGAGAATCCACATAAAATGAAGAATGCAGGACATTCAAAGGAAAGTTCCTGGAGCTGAAATGTTACAGCTGTTCTGTCACTATTGTCTTTAAATCAGTTTCAGTTTGTTTAAATGGTGCTGAGGAGAGCTGAAAACCTTAGAGAAAGTTACTGTTGATATCTGTGGCAGAGGGTACCAGCCCCTTGCAACACAGGAGGGAATATGAGCTCTTGAGAGCTGAAAGAACTGGGCCTTTTATTGCTTTATGTTAAGCATATGTTAGCATGAACGTAGCTTCAAGTCTTCAACCCTAATGACTGCTCTTAGGACAATTTGGTATGAAGTTTAATTTAATGTAGGCTCCTGGTTCTGCAAGACGCCAATACCCTGTCTGATTTCATTGCTACAACATATCCTAACTGGTAAATTTGTACCTCTGGTGTGTGGCTCAGAATGGTTCTTTGCTGAAATGACATTTCACATACTAGGAAACCTTTGCATTCCTCTTTGAAAAGGATGCTTTCTCCTGAGCTTTACATACTGTACTTTTCAGAATTTTGAGAATTTTACCTCCCCCCCCCCCCCCCATATCCACTAATTGGACACTGCAACTGGATACAGCATGGAGAAATGAAAAGAAAAAAAAAAATTCTATTTTAGCAAAGTTTGTCATGAGCTCTGATGAAGATGGCTGTAGGTTTGAACTCATTTGAAAATGAAACATTGGTGCACTTTGTATTCATTTGCATGTTGCTCTATGTAAGATGAAATGAATCCCAAATCTCTCCTTTCTCTTGCCATCAAATTTATAGACAGGCAGACCAGCAGTTGCAGATGTACCATCTACACCTGAGATTAGCTTGTTGTGGGGTTGTTTTGTGTCTTGTCTCTGCACAGAAAGAAGATTAAAAAGCTGTAATATTGTGGGATCTGGGCATTCAAATATCTGTAGATACTTAAAGAAGAATCTATCTATCTGTGGAACTGCACCTTGAACATGGTACCTGATTGGTGGCAGGTTGGGTTGGAAAGAAGCTCACTAGTTGGCATCAGTCAAATTTAAAGGCCAAATCAGAAGCAAAAACTATGTGTGATTGTGTGATTAAAGATCCATTTGGAATGTTAGTCTTTCTTTTCTTTTTTTTTTTTTTTTTTTTTTACTTGCACTTACTTTTTTTTAACCAATTAGAGTTACATTCTTGGATTAATTGAATATAACAAGGTTATTTAGAAGTGGAAATTTGACATCTCTACTGCAGGAGACTTAAAATTCATTTCAAAGACGTTTCTCTATCAGGGAATGGCTTTGTAGGGTCAGCCTCAGGATTACATTGCAGGTCCTGTCTGTGCTAGAACTGCTGTGTATCAGGAGGTCAGTGTCAATATGGAAAATCTGTAGCCTGGAATAATCCAACCTGACACAGACAACCTAACCCCACACTATAATTAGCATCCCAGGACTTAATTCCTTGCTAAAACACAGCGGTTCTTTAACTTGGGAATGTAAAAGTGCTTATAAATCTAATTAAAATTCCTATTTGACAAAAAATATCTAGACTTGGAGTCTCTTGGGCACTTAAAATCCCAAATATGGAAGGGTCTCTTCTTATACACAGGAAGATATTGATAATAGCAGATAGTTTGATAGCATTATAAAAAAATCAATTTATGAAATGATTTTATAAGACTATTTTTGTTTATCTTGGTCAGGCTTAATTTTCTGCTTTGGGAAATCAGCACTCTTTCAGCACTCTTCATGGAAAGGATGTTGCTGACCCTGCTGGTTTCTACTGAAGTAGCTCCCCAAAACATAGTTAGCAAAGTTACATTTGCCTTTTACTCAGCAGAAATTTCAAAGTTTCAGCCTATCTCTAATTCCCAAACAATTACAAGAAAAGCCAGCTAAGGAACAACACACAGGAACTGCCCCCTCTCAGTCATTCCAGCATGAAAAATGGTCTTTGAAGTGAATACTAAGAGGGCAGAAAGAGATATAAAGATATATAAAAAGATGTGAAACTTTTTCTGAAATGGTTGTAATTTATACTTGAAAGAGCCATAATGACACCACTTGTCTGCACTTATATTAGGCATTTCTTCTGAAGATCTCAAGAGGCACTGAGGGAGTGAATTTAGTAGTGCTGTAGTCTCCTCCTTCACCTTTAACAGGTTGCAGTAGGAGTAGGGGAAAAATTTGGGGTGGGCATTAGCATAATTCACAATGTCCTCTCCAACATAGGCTGACATTCTCTCTCCAACAAATGATCTGCTACCACCTTACCTTGCCAGACTATAGCACATAGTTATAGCACATAGAAAATCATAGGTGCTGCAAAAACCTGATCTGGTAGAAAACATTATGCAGGAGAAAATCTAAAAAGTTCTGTTGCAACCAGAGCCAGGGGTGCACAATGAAGCTGAGGACCCCTCATGCCAGAGCTCTAAAACATAAAAACCTACATGGGATCATAATTTTGGTTAGTTGTCTAGACTGCCCTGTATGCTCAAGGAATGGAAGAGGCACTTTTATCTCACAGTTTCTGATCTATTTTAGATGTTCCTTTTAGCACCATTAACTGAAATGGTTAGGTAGATGTTTAAAGTGAGGTGAAATTATTTCCTCACCAAAAGTAAGCACTTTGTTGTGTTACAACTGGCTGAAAAGAGAACTTTTGATTTAGATCTTATGACTCCTGGGTAAAGACACTAGTAAAAAGAGAGTATTAAAGTCATTATGAATTTAATGGAAGTTTCCTGGGCTGCTGTGCTTAGTGTTGGACTGCAGGTGGTCTTTATGCAATGGGCATGCTGTGAGTTGTCTTAAACAATGAGATCCTACAGGAACCAAAGCAGAGAAGTAATGTCTTTATGTCTCATGCTTGGACCACAGCAGATAAATATTCAGGTCCCTGGAGAGTCATGATTCCGAATGTGTAAGCACATTTTATCTCTCTGGGACTGTGCAGTTAGGTGGCTGCTAGAATGTGAGGTTTTTGTTTGTTCTGTGGATGCAGGATCACCAGCAGTGCTGTTTTGTGTGACACTCAAGGAGTGTGGGTTTTTAGGTAGCTTGCTCTGTATGACACTGAAAGACTTCCTGGAAAATGGGATTGACAGCCTTAGTATACAGAAAATGGAAAGGGCTGTATTGAATATATTTTTTAGCTGTTTCTTGAAGTCAGACCAAGAATGAAACTGCTCTAGTTGTCTCAATACCTGGTGTGAACCAAATGGGGAAAGAAAATGAAGGGGAAATGCCCCAGTCTGGCTTCCTTCAGTTGGTGAGACCTAAAGAAGGTCTATTGTTGCTCCTGCTGGGATCTATCAGCAGCTTTGAGCTAGCTGAAGAATTGCATTGTATAGAACACAGGTATTCCCTAGAATTGCCTCCTACTTGTTTGTGGACTGGAGTTTTATGATGTTTATGGAAGATGAAGAGTCTGCACACCAAACACATAATTCAAGTTTATGGTGTAGTATTCAAACAGGTTAAAGGTGTGACACTTGCAACCTACTATATTAAAAGCCTTTGTTCTTTCAATAGCTTCCTGCATTGTATTATGTAGATTTTTTTTGCTCTTGAGACTTCAGCCTGCACAGCTTTCTCGAAAAGCTCCTAAAACACAAAATCTTGCATGCATCTGCAGAAGCAGCGGGTGCTGAGGAAATGACAGTTTCAGTGCTGCCACCAATTTCAGTGGCACAGCAGGAAAGGTCTTTAAGAGAGGAACTAGACTTAAAAACACTCCATGTTCTTGGGGAATGAATATTCCTTATTACAAAACAAAACTCCTTTCTTAGAAGGCTTAAGGCAAAGAAATAACTCCTCGCCTAGATAATGTCTGCTGCTCTTGGTTACTGGCCTCACTAGACCTCTCAGGAAAAACTTGGTTTAGGAATTGGTGGAACTGAGAACTTTCAAGAGAGTATTTTTTAAGGGAATGACTAAGATGTGCCATATTTAATTCCAGTCTTGGCAGCTTAAAATTTATTGCTCAAGTGAGGGATTCAGCAGCTCCCTAGGTTTCCCCTCCCTTTCATGCATTTGTCCTATGTCCTTTGACACATTTTATCATCTTAATGTCTGCAGAGACCACTAACTTAGTGTCTACGTACCATCTGCTGGGTAAGTACAGTAATTTCACGACCATAAGGCGCACCAGATTATAAGGCGCACCTCCAGGAACCGGCAAATTTTGCAACTTTGTACATTATATAAGGCGCACGAGACTATAAGGTGCACTTTTTTTTTGCAGCAAGGAGTTGCGCCACACGCAACAAAGTAACGAATTACTGGCAGGTGCTCAATTTTTCAAAGATTTGTGTAGCCTTTAAACACAGCCCCAGGCGCCCTCCCCGTGCAGCAGGCCCCAGCACTCCCGCCCGCCCCCAGTGCCAGCTGGCTCATGGCTCTTGGCTCCTGGCTCCCACTGCGCAGCCACGCTGCGTCCTGGCGTCCTCCTGACCGGCAGCTGCGCGGCTTCTCCTCATTTCTCCTCGGCTGGCAGCTGCGCAGCGTTCTCCCCAGCCAGCAACTGCACCCCGGCGTCCCCCAACCGGCGGCTGCACTGGTTCCCGGTTTCCACTCCCTGGCGGTAGTGGCTCCCGGTTTGACTCGCAGCTTGCACTTCCAGGTTGGCAAATTTCCGAACTTTCGCCCATATATAAGGCGCACTGGACTATAAGGCGCACTTCCAGGTTCGGACCAAAATTTTAGTCAAAAGGGTGCACCTTATAGTCTTGAAATTACTGTAAATTTCTTTTTCACAGCATGACAATACACTACTTCCACCAATAAAGATGTGTAAAGATGCCCCAAAATCAAGGCACTGTTTAGAAGGTAGAAATACTTCTGTATAGTTTGTGTGTTCCATTTTCAGTTGTCACATACTTCTCCAAGGTTTTGACTTCTTTTTTCTGAGAGACATTTAAAATATCCTGGTGGGTTTGTTTTTTTTTGTTGTTGTTTTTTTTGGTGAGTGGTCTTCAATGTGGAGGCAGGCAGAAGTGGTTACTTGGCTTACTGCTTCTGTCTTTCTGTATTTGTATTGCATCTAGAGGTCATAGCTCTGTGAGGTTAGTACTATACACACATGGCCCCTTTACTACTGAAAAGATGCTTAGGCCCACAAATTAGAGAAGGCTAAAATGTTATATTTTTTCCATTCAGAGTTTTTTGTATCCTTCACTACCTCATTATTTTGTGACTGGGAGGAGGCTGTCTTGGTCTGGGCTTGCTGTCCCATGTCTTTGTTCTTTTTCATTTTCTTTTGGAGTCCAAATGGAAGGTTTCTGTCAACAGTAATATAATCTTACTGACACTTCATGGTTTTTTTTTTTTTTATAGTTTCGATAACTTCATGTCTCAAAAAGAAGGCAATGAGAGGGGTAAATGTCAGCACTGAAGCTGATGGCCTGGATGTTGGTGAAAAGCAGGTGGTTGGGGTACAGCTTTGGGGAAGCACAAATGACTCTGACTTGAGTATCCTAGTAGTGATCTGTCCACTGAATAACAAACTCAGTCATAAAAGAGAGTGAGTGAATTTATATTAGAAAGTGTATTAACTGCATGATATTTTTCTGGGTCATTCTGAATGACATACTTTAAGAAAACCTTTGATTTTGTTTTTCAGAAACATTTGCTATAGCCCTCCGGTATCTTCCAGCAACTTACTGTTAGTGATTTCATCTTATGCTGTATGACTTTTTAGTAATATACTGGGAATTTTTTCTTTTTATGGCGTTTTTTTGTTTCTGTGAGTTTTTTTGTTCTTCTATTCAGATGGAAGAATTCAGAGTCTGGCCTTCCCTAGAGCTTTCAGCTATATTATTCTCTTATTTTGCTCTTCCATCTAAGCTGCTAATTGCATTTTCTGTCTTTTTGTACCAGTGGGATGAGCTGTTCTTGTCTCACCAGAAGTCTGGTTTCTTTTGGTTAATTTAATACCTTTTCCACTTAAGAGAGTTTATCAGTTCCTTAAGCATTCTGTTATGTTTTATTGGCTTTATTGTCTGTCTTGGTATTTAATAAGCCCGGTACAGTGCCTTCCCAATGGATTTCCTTTGCCTCCCTTGTGTACAATCTTTTTTAGCAATTACAGAGAGTGTTTTTCATTGGTTTCCATTTGTTTGGGCCAATGGGTTCTTCCCTGCTGTTTGACTGGCACACTGCAATGCTGGCTTAGCCACTTTTTCCCAGACTGATTATCTGTTTTCTTGCCATAGCCTTCCAGAGCTTCAAACATTTTCTAAATGTTATTCTTGAAGTTTTTCTGTCTTCCAGTTAGCTTGCTCATGGGGTGATTTTTCCCAAAGTCAAAAAGAATTTTTAGCTTGCTAGCCATATACATGCACTTATTATAAAAGCCTAGTAGAGTCAAAGATGATCCAATTGTTGTGACAGGGCAACTTCAGGAGTCCCCCAGCTCTGCTCCTGTGGTTGACCAATAGCTATTTTATGTGTCCCTGAGATGGGTTTAAATGCTGGGGTTTTTTGAAATGACACCCAGACAGCCTCCCTGTGACCCTCACGGCAGTTGACCTTAAAGGACAGTGGTAGTGCACAGAAACACAGTGTTACAGACCCACCTGGACACTAACTCGTAGTGTTTCCTGCCCCGAGGAAAGGTGCCATGTAGCAAAACCAGAAATGATAAACAATAAAACAGAAAGTTCAACAGCGCTGAAATGTAAAGTTACATTCTTAAAGCACTTGTATGGCTCTGTTTCTCACCAGCGTGCTTCAGGAAATGAGGCTTATATGCATTCAAACTTTTTTGATGCTGCTCTGAAATCCATAGCAGAATCATATCTCTTGAATACACAGTGTATGCATTGTGAGGTATACTGACTTCTGGCTCAGATTTTCTGGACTGACTCTTTCATCGTCATCCACATTCTGCCATAAGTCATCACAATCTGGTCCTTATTTTGTGCACCTCTACATGGAAGACAACAGAATAAGTCTCAGGAAGAAGTTATGCTGTGTGGAGCTTCTTCAGCATGGGCAAGTCACTAACCTTCTGCCAAGCTGGTGCAGGTCACCTCTTGTGAGCTGGGTGTGCTGTTTGTTCCATGAGTTACGAGCTCAGCATTATACAGTCAGATCAAAGTGCTGCATGTAGAGGATCAGTTTGCAGGACAGGCAGCATCTGTAAAGGCTTCCTGATCTGAGATTTTGTACTAACAAGTGAATGAATGTAGTTCCTTTGATCTGTTTATTTCTTTTTGTTCTTATAACCCCTTGCATTTCTTTTTCCCTGTGTCCATGTCCAAACATCTCACTTTAATTTTTCCTAGAAGGTAAGGTTGTAGTTAAAACTTGGAGAGTTGAAATTACTTTAACCAGCTTCCATAAGGCATTTGTGAGAGGACAGGAGTGGAATTTAGGACTTTAGAGACTTGACAACAACACTGTTTTCACTCCAGTGCTCCAGTGGTTTGGGAGGGCTTTCCTTTTGGAGATTTGCCTTGTCTCTTTTTTAGACACTTGCTATTGAGCTACATTTAGTGCAATCCCACAGTCCCCCTTTAAAGAAGGGGGACTTTCATACCACTGATTTTCTTTAATGATCTTGTGAGCTTAACTCCCTTTTATGATAAAGAAACATCATGATTGCAGACTCAGATATGGTTGAGGTTGGAAGGGACCTCTGCTCTTACCCAATCTCCCTGCTCAAACAGGTTCACCTAGAGCTGATTCCAGCCCATAGCTGGATGACCATTTAATATCTATGAGGATAGAATTTCTTGGGCAACATATGCCAGTTTTTGGTCACCCTTACAGTGAAAAATTGTTATCTAATGTTCAAAGGTGTGTTTTGCTTTGTGTTCATTATTTCTTGTCTTATCGCTCTGCATCACTGGAAAGAGCCTGGCTCTGTTCTCTTTGTACTTTC
The DNA here is from genome assembly GCF_009819885.2 of Catharus ustulatus. Lineage (NCBI taxonomy): Eukaryota > Metazoa > Chordata > Aves > Passeriformes > Turdidae > Catharus > Catharus ustulatus. The sequence goes on along the minus strand of NC_046221.1, from coordinate 39,354,115 downwards.
CTTGTGGGTATTTATATGCTTTGATATGATACTCCTGAGCTTTTCCTTCTCCAGGCTGGACAGTCAGAGCTTCTCAGCCTTTCATTGTGGTAGAGAGGCTTCAGTCCCTTCCTCATGTTCAAGCCCTTCTTTGGACTTTCTCCAGCAGGTCTCACTTGTATTGGGCACCCAGCATTGCAGTTGTCTCACGAGGACTGAGCAGAAGAGGCTGTGTCTTCCCTCCTGAAGGTTGTTTGTAGGTCTGTGTTCTTAAATAAAATAACTGAGCATCTTTTGACAGAAACATTTCTTCAAAAACTTAGTATGTTGAAAAGAGTGTTATAAAAGTAAGAAAACCTTTAGGGAAGTCTGGCAGAAAATACTTCCATTTTGTTTTTTAATTCTCTAGTTTTAATGATGCCTTAATTTCAACAGCTTTGAAGGCTCCACAATGTCTCCATTTTCAGTATGAAAAGGTATTAGAAAACTACTTTTAAGGAACCTGTTTGAAAATAAAATAAACATAATATTTTTTCTCTTGCTGAGCAACCAGAAATGTTACTTAGCTGCAGACTGCCAATGCCACTCCCTCTAGACAGCATATGTAATGGTTTTTGACTTCTCCCTTGCTTTATCCTATTTGGATTTCAATTTTTCATTGCATAGTGTTGTTTCAACAAAAATAACATGTAGCTTATTAGGGGAATTGTCTTTATCTTTTGTGTGGCTGTGAAGGAGATAACAGAACAAGAAGTTTCACTGCCAGTCACTCAACAGCAGGGAGAGGTAATATCATCCTGTAGCTCATGTGGAGTGGTATACAGAGGTCTTCAGGAAGATTTCAAGACTGTATTTCTGTAGGGTGTGGTAGATACAGTAAAAATGCATATTCCTATTATGTGTGTGTCCCTGTTACATCGTGTACCTCTAAGAATGGGCTCTGCCAGCCTGGGAAATGGCATGGAAACTCCTCCATTTCTGTCTTCAATCTTTATGTTTGTATTGTTGGGGAAAATATACCTATATACCTCTATCAGTGTAGATATACCTCAGTGATTTAATTCTGAGACCCGAGTCCTCCTGAAGGTTCCTTGTTAGCCAAACTTCAAGGTGATTGGCAGCTATGAATCTCCTGTTCCTGAACTGTAAATTGAGCATACCTATGAAAATAACTGAGTAGAAGATGAAAGAAATATTCACCATGTTCTGCATTTCTGTTTTCCAGTAGTGATGCAAACAAGTATCAGACCTGAATGTGAAGATAGGGAAAAAAAGAACATCTGGATGTGAAATTTGGAATGAAGCACAGCTCCTTAGAGACAAAGGAAAAATCTCTGTTGAGGGAAGGCACTGCTGATTAGAAAGCAAGAGGAGTGTGAGAAGTAAAAGATGGTTTCTAGGTGCTTGGGGGGTCGAGAAGGTGAGGGTAGCACAGAGAGCACTGTGTGAAGTGCTCCTGGGAAAAAAATCCCAGTTTGGTTTGGAAACACTCCTTAAAATCCAATGCTACTTCAGACCCCCTTCTACTGAATAAGCAGCAGAAAAACCCTCCCTCTGACCCTGAGCACTTGGCATATCAGACCACCCTGACTCCAGAAAGTCTGATGAAAGACTGAAATCAGCAGGGCATTGTTGATTTCCTTGCAACTAGAAAGGGTTTCACTATGTCTCGAGTGGAAATTTTGAGATTACTATTTTTTTAGGTAGAGTCTACTCATGTGTGCATTCCTGGAGCAGCATGAGTTGATGAGGACAAACATCTACTGAGCACCTCAACCTGAAGCACAGGAAGCAGAAGACTTATATCCTATTCTTACCTCTGTTTCTAATTTGTTTCTTAATTTTGAGTTGCTTTCACAATTACATCTCCAGAGCTTGGTTTGGTTGTTGTATGGTATACGATAGCACCTTTATAAAGCTTACTTCACATAAGTTGGTACTCAAAAAGGGATATTATTGCATAGAGGTTGGTAGAGACAAATTAAGTGGCTTGAAGTAAATGTCTGATTTCTATCCTGAGGTTTTGTATGGGAGTTATTTATACTACTGCTGTTGAATAGGACCTTCACATTATGGGGACTGATCTTTTTCTATATTTCTTTCCTTCAATTTTATTCTGTTGTTAAAATCTTGATGGGCTAACAATAGACTGTCCAGATTTCTGTAACAAATAACTGCAATATACAGCCCTGGAAAGCCCCCTGTTTTTAAAAACACAACCAATGAGAAAAACCCCCAATGATCTCTAAAAGTTTAATGATTAATTATTTGCCACATATGTCACTGGATAGTCAACCTATTTCTTTTGCATTGGAATTAACAACCTTATTTTTAAATTTCACCTTAAGCTAATGATTGCACCTAGCTTTAATAAATTTTCAATAAAAGTTAAACAATTGTTATAAAGGTAAAATAATAAAATAGTAAAGGGTTATAGGACTATCTAAATGCAATATACTTTTCACATAGTTTGTAGGAACTGCCACTTTTAATCATAACCATACATCTTGAAAATTCTACTTGGTTTCAAATAATTTAGCACTGCAAACTGTGTCATGAAAATTCCTTGACCTGAGAGTTTGCCAATTTAGAGAATGGAAAATCAGGCTTAGGAACTGAAGGGTATTGAAATGTTTATAATATATTGAATAAATTGTGTTAAACTCAGTAAGTGCAGATTCACAAACACATCAAGTTTATTTGCAGAGCTTTGACTGGATGCTTTAAGCAGGACAGGTTTGAAACAGCTTTCTGAGAGTAAATTTCAGTGATTTATTAAATTGGCTCTCATTCAGCAAAAGTGGTGAAAGTTTTTATGCATTCAAATCTGGGCACTGTAAGGAGATCTTTCATGCTCTGGCATTTTCAGTAGTCAAAATGTATGCCTGCAATATGAAAAAAGAGCTTGCCTTGTTCAACAAGGGTTTTGCAATCTCGTTTGCATAGATTTTAAACATTCGTTTTGTATTAAACATTTACTCTGCTTTAATAAAAATCATAGCCAGTAGTCATGGATATCATCAGTATGTGCTCTCGTATTAAAAAATGTATCCCCACATGGTACATAATGAGGAACAAAACTAGAGCTATCTAAAAGCTGACTCAGTTCAAGGTTTACAAATCTGACTGCTGTTGAGCACAAAGACTTGTATTTCTTAGCAGGTAGAAGATTTTCATTTCTCAAACTCAATTTCCCATTAAGTTCAGTTTCTAATGGGATCAAGGAGGAATGATGCAGTTGTCTGGATACATTTCAGAGGAAAAAGAATGAACTGCCCTCAGGAGAGGAAGTGTCTCATCAGTTTCTAGAGTTTCCTGTTAATATGTTGTAGAAGGTAAATTTATACCTTTAAGGCATATAGGTCAATGTCAGACTCAAGCAGGGCAGAATATGGAAGGTTGATAACTACTGATAGTACTAGTCCTATCTTATCCCATCCTAAGGATTGACTTGATTCTTCCCATAAATGCACTTGGATCTAATCTTCTTCACTGACCATCCAGCTTGTGTAATAACATAGATTTGTCTCTCTTTGTCTATTGACAGTCCAAGAAAAGTTCCTTATTGCCAAATACACTTGGGAAAAATGCAAAATGAGGGTGTTCTTAGCACAAAGAATACTTCTGTCTCCAGTTTCTAATCAAGGCTTGGATTTAAATGGTGTTTGCAAGTTGTTTACGTTCATTCTTGCATGTGTGTTGGTATGGATAGCCTCAACCATAACGTGGCTTCCAGCCCCCAAATTCTCTCTCATGTTTTTGTCCCTTCATTGTTTTTGAGAAGCTCATTCATTTGCCCTTCTTCCATTTCTTAAGTGTATAATATATTTATGAAGGTTTTGTATTCCTGTATGGGAGCTTTGGTGCACTTAGAATTTGTGACTTCTCTATTTTTGACTAATCTCTTTAATACTCCTGCCTTCATTTTAGGATCTGCTCTCAAGGCTTAGAAGGATACAGTGCTTGGCACTGCCCTTGAAATACACAAGGTAAAAAGTGTGTAAGTGATCTGTCATAGCTTGGATACTATTTTTCTAATATTGAGGGGTTAAAAATGGCTGTTCCACTGCATTTACCCATAACAAAGTTTGACAATGTACACAGGAAAAGGACAGTATAAAACTTGTATGATTTAGTTACCTTTCTCCAGCCTCCTCATTTATCATTTCACTTTAATTTTTAAATATTTCATTTCATCTTGATAATAAGCTTAAAATTAAGCTTGACATGAAATGCATAACCTGTATTATTAATATCCCATTATTTTATGGTTATACAAGAGCAGATTTGAATTGTCACTTTAAATCAGACTATAAGTCAAAGCAAAGACTCTAATAGACTGCTAGATCTGTATCTTCACTGAATTAGACAGCAATTTGGCAGTCTCTTCTGCTAAATGTAGTGAAATAGCTAGTTAGTGTGATATGCCCAGGCAAATCTGTTGTGTTGCACTGATGGAGACGATTCCCTGTGGCAATTGCACTGGCAGTTGAGCTGATTCTTCTTGATACAGAGATTCAGCGTGCTCTTAATGCTGAGGAAGGAAAATGTGATTTAGAGCCTCCTCATGTGAATGCTAGCAGTTGGGCTGAGAATCACTTTTGTCACCCAAGATAGCCTTCCCATGTTCTTATGATATTTGCTCTTTGTAGTCTATTAAAATGCCTTTACTGTGGAAGGTATACAATTGAAAATTATATTTAAATGGTATGCTATTGCTGAAAATGTTTAGTATTCAAAAAGAGCTTCCTTTACTTTAAAGGGAATAGACCCCGTACCTTATAAGGACACCTGAGCTCCATTACCTAGCACTGGCATCTTTGAAAACCATATTTTTTCTTCCAGCTCTCCCACCATCAAGACTTAAAAGACTAAGCATGCTCACTACAAAGCAAGTTCTTGATTTAGAACTCTAGCAAAGTAGTCTTCCAAGGAGAAAAAGTGGTGTGTTAATAAGAGATTATCTTATAAATTAAGTGATGGTGTTATTAATACATTAATGAAGATGTAAATGTTCAGCCTCACTTGTTTTTGTGGTTTGCCAAAAAAAAAAAAATCTAATTTTTAGTTGGTCAAATGGGCTTGGACTGGAAATGTTTAAGAATTGTTTTGCCGTAAGTGACCATTCATCAAGAAACGTAAGGGGTTTTTTGCATTCAGAAATACTTATTCAGTTACTATTAAATGAAACAAAATAAATAGAAATTACCTAGATATCTTCTATATTCTGCTCAAAAGAGGCTGTCTTTAGTAATAGGACATCACTTTTTATCCTCCTTTAGTTGCTGTCCATGTATGTCAAAAAATCCCCATCCTTGGATGAAAGCTGAAGATCAAACTGTTCTGTGTAAATATAAGTCACAAATTTCATACTTCTCATAGTTTTTGTTAAGTCAATCTAGAGAAAAAAAAAAGTGTATTGTCTGTGTTCCTGTACTTCAGGTGCTGTTCAAAATGTGTTCAGTGTATATTTAAAATTTTATTTCAGAACAGAATTAGAGTTCTTCCAATAATATGGGAAAAGAGTAAGGTGATGGTAAAAAGCAAATACCTTAAGAGTAGACATTATAGAAGACTCATGTCTCTCCTGGGAACAAAGCAGCAGTTTTGATCTTGGAACATGGATTTTACTGAAATCAAAACTTATATTTCAAGAATCACTAATATTGGAAAGAGGATTATAAACCAATACTTAAAGCAATCATATGTGACATGAAGAAAGACCTTACAGATAAAAAAAATGAAAGAACAAATTAATGTTGTGTTTCTCGTATTTCTTTCACTGAATGTTACCTCAGATCTCCCAAACATGATTATCATTTCAGTCTTGCTGTCAGATTAAGAGGACAGGAAACAGGTATTGAACTGCTGCCTCTTAAAAGGGGAAACAGAAGCCAGATGCTTGTGTTCCAGTCTCCTCTAAGCTGTCAGCTTTGAACTTAAAGACGTTTTGCTTTCTTGTAGTGTAAGTGCATACTTTAAACCTCTTCAGACATCCTTGACTTCATCTACAGTGAAAATATTCAGCTACACTGATATTCAGTGAAAGACACTCAGAACTTGCATTTGTTAATTTTTCTGTGTTAAGGATAATAGTGTCCCCATTTCATGAAGATGTGCTTAGAAATCTCTTATCTCAAACAAAAAACACTTTCAGTCTTTCTCTGGCACAACACCATTCCATAACTTCTATTTTCTGCAAAAGGGACATCTCTTTGTGCCTTGTTTCATGGTAGCAATCGTCCATAAAGACACCTCTTACATTTTTCAAAAAATGCACTTTTGTTTTCCCTGAGGTGACATTGAGACACACCTCCTCATTTTACTCTTGAGGATTTTCCTATTCCATGCTGGTAAGCTTCTTCAGAAACCTATATTGAAAAAGAGAGGGATAAAAGGAAAATGGAGCAAGTCCCTGCTGATGCATTCATTGCATTCATTGCATTCATTTAACCTCAGTTTAAACACATTGTTATTTCCTCAGAGGTTATGTCTCTGTTTCCTTCCATAGATTAAGTGGTATTATAAAGGAACTAGTTTGCAGTTGCTTTACTGCCAGAAAGCACTCCAGAATTTGCTCTTTTTTTCCCTTTTAGTAAAAATTTCTGTTTTCTTATAGTGCTTTTACATTTGAGACTTTCCTAAGATTTTGTCCAGGCTATCCACTCACCTTTGAAATGTCACTGTTTTTGCAGATCTGTGACCCTGAGGAGCAGAGGGAAGTAGAGATACAGAAGTTAGCAGGAGCATCAGCAATGGGTCTCAAAAATATAAGGGAGGCCCTTTCAGGTAGAGACAAGAAAACCACTGTGCATTCTTGAGGTTGATAGGACTATTTTGAACTGCTGGAAAGATACAAAGTGAATTTTAACCTGGCTAGAGCCTTGTGGTGGATGAACATCCCTGCTACCTCTGAAATACTGGTTCATCTGATGCTAAACAAAAGGACTGGCGAGGTAGAATGGATTGACTAGGGTGATATAGAGCCACATGATACCCAAACTACATTTCTATAAGAGACTCTACTGAGGCTGTGTCTTTAATGTGTCTGTGGACATGGAAAATGTCACTTCTCTGTAGCAGTCTCTTTCATCCTGCAGGCATTTAATTAACAGTGTTTCCATAGCTGTAAAAAGGAATTAAATCTGTTTCCCCATGATTCTGTGATTTTTCTCTTTGATTTTGTTGTCTAAGGAAATGTTAGCTTTCCCTTAATGTGAGGATTTATGAGGAGATGCTTTCTCATGTGGACATTTCCAGGGTTTCTTTGCTTCTCGTGGAGTTGTTAGGACCTGACAGGTCTTTCTGATCTCAGTCTTTCAAAGTCAGTTCAAATAAGTCAGCGTGTTCAATATTTATTGGGGATGACAAATATGTAGGTGGGCACAAACAAGAAGCACTACAAAACCAGACAAAACTCTAACAGGAAATCTTGTGCAAATGGAGTATTTTTTTAAAGTTTCATAATGCTGAGGAGAGGAGAGGAGCTGCAAGCATACTGACAAGTTGAACATTGCATTTTGTACACAGGCCAGAGTCAGCATTCTTAGGTGGATTCAGTGTCTTGTGAGGAATCTGTCTGATGTGTTTCTTCCCTGTGAAATGGCACTTATTAAAGTCACTTTTGCTCCTGGTGTTACACTGGCTAATAAGTTTAGTTCAGTTAGATGTTATTTATAGTGTGTGAGAGGCTAAGTAAACGACCTATTGACTGCTTTCATTTTATCTGAACACATAAATCTTGCCTAATGTTGGGATATTGAAAATATTTGTACTTTTTAATAGGACCTGCATGTAAACTCCAAATATGTTTTTTTTTCCTGAGTTATTTTACAGAGTGTGTATGTTTTAGAGTCTCTGTGTTCCAGCCCAGCAGAGAAAAAGTCAGGAGACGCCTTCTGTTGTTTCCAGAGGTGGTTTATTTTATCTAATCTAAAAGTTCTTTCCCTGAGTAGCTGCAGTCCTTCCAGCTAGTGAGCCCCAGGCACACTGCCTGACCCTGGCATGGCATTATCTTTTTATACTATAAACTACGTAAACATTATTTACAATTATCTTCCAATACTTATCACTTATATTGTACAGTCTGGTTCTACTCTAAACCAATCCAAATGTGCCAACATCACCTAAAAGATGAATGCTAGCAAGAAGGAGAAAGAAGGACAGAACATGCCCAAATTCCTCCATCTTGACCCCAGACCCTTATTATAAACAATCTTAAAAAACCTACTTTTTCACCTTATAATAATCTAATTTATACTTTACTTTTTTTTTGTGACTTTTAATTCTTCATGTAAGGGTGGTAATTTTTCCCAGGGAGAGAAATCAAAGGCACAGGGGCTTTGGGCAGTGTGCCAAGGCTCCTGAGCTCCCTGCCTGGGTCTCAAGCCATCCAGGGAAGCCAGAGGGATGTCTTGGGTTCCCACAGTATATAATTTGTCAATGCAGTAGAAAATCAAATTTAGTTTATGTATAATAAATTGTGATGACATTCCCCAAACAAAGCTTATTTCTCAGGAGTGGCAAAGCATTGGCTGTAGTAGTGACCTCAGCTCTAATTCACTGCAAAAGCGGCTCAGTGCCAATTGCCAATTTTCATTTGCAAAGAGCCATCAGAACCTCTTTCTTTCCTTGGAATTGCTGCTGTTTTGGCGTGACTCTGAATGTATTACAATATTGTTTCCTTCTCTTGTCTTGGCATAGTTAAAGTTTCTCCTCTCTCAGTGCACTACAGGAACAGCTTGAATGCAAGTTAATGTAGCTATGGGATTTTTTCCCTATTTTTTTCTGTTCCCCACACAAATGTCCTTCAAAATCCAGGGCCAAACACCTGCTGGCTCCAGGGCCATACTACATTGCAGCCTTGTCTTTGGATGTGCAGTGCCAGAGACTGACTGCTTTTTCAGCTAGTGTTATATAGGGGCAAACATGAATAAAAATATGAACTTTTATTTGTTATATTATACATCCAAGTTGTAAAAAGCCACTATACACAGCTGCTTCTGCCATTTGCATATTAGCTAAAAGGTTGCCTTGGGGTTCAGCTACTGGACTATAAATGTCTGTGGGATTATGACATGTGGGATTTTTCCTGCAGAAAACTTCTTTAAGGCCAGTTTTTTCAGAAACTGATTTATTTGCCTTTTATTTAATTCTCCATTATAGACTAGCAGCACTCTCAAACTCTGAAAAAATTAAGCACAAATTACAGCACCAAAAATATCATCAGGATTTTAACTTTCTGGACACTCAAAGTCCAGACTCTAAAGTGTTTGATATGACTAGAAATGCTTCTGTATGTCAAGTGAATGTGAGATTTCATTGATTAATTTTGTAATAGTTTTTGAAATCATCATCAACTTGTGGGAATAGCCTTTTAGGAAGTCACCTCAATCTCCATAATGATTATGTCCTTCATCCATTGTGGTTTTAATCACAACGATCTCAACTGATTTTAACTGGCATTTTAGTAAAAAGCATGTCATTATAGAAGTTGGAAAGCATCCTCCAATCTAGGAGGTAAACATAATTGAAAAAAGTAACTCATTCATGGCATTTTTTGGTCCAGCTGGGATTTGCCAGAAACCTTCTGTATGATATTTCTGGTGGGAAAGTTAAAGCAGTGTTTGGAATTCTAGCCAAGCTCTTCAGTCATCAACAAACTGTTATTTTCACTCCCTGAATGAATGAGTACAGCTCTTTAATATTTTTTTCTTCCACTACCAGAGTCCTTACAGGAGAAATCCATACTCACATTTGCCCTGTGATGTGTTATTTTACTGGCCTTGAGGGCTCTGGTGAGGAATTTTGAGAATAAGGGCATCCTGTAAATGAATTTTCCCATAACAGAATGTAAAATAATACCAGCTAGGTGAGATTAATAGGTTATAAAGCTTTCATTAGCAAAGTAAACTTATTTCTCTGAGATGCTTCAGTGCCTTGTGTGGGTGGCTCATTGTTTTCCCCTCTGTGGGATGTTGGAAGTGTTACCCACTTGAAACGTGGAGCACTGTTGTGTACCAAACCAACTGTGCTTTACAATCTGCTGTTATATGATTAGCTGCAGTTTTTTGCAAAAATACTTACCTTTACCAGTTGTACTAGCACGCATAAAAACAAAAATATGCTCTTGTACATCTCTGATATATCTCAGGATGGAAACAGTTTATTGAAAAGTGCTCCTTGTCTTTGATAAACACTTCTGAAATCTATCAAACCAGGTTTTAAGTTTTAAAGTACAGTAAATTCACGAATACAAGTCGCACTGAGTATAAGCCGCATCTCTGGGTGTTGGCAAATATTTCGTTTTTTGTCCATAAATAAGCCGCACCCGAGTATAAGCCGCTCTGTCGTTCGCAGCGAGGAACCACGTGCAACAAAGTTGCCAAATAGTAACAGAACGGCGGCAGGGCAGGGTTTACTGGCTCAGCTAAGGCTGTGCAGGCTCGGCCTGCTAGGGGCTGCTGACGGGGCCAGGTAGCCCAGCCTGGCGCTGCTGCTCGGCGGGGCCACTGGGGACCAGCCGCTGCTACTGGGCTTGGTCACCACGGCCCAGCGCTGCCCCGTGGGCAGGGACGGAGCCCCCCGCCACCTCCCCGAGCCACGGCAGGGGTGACCCGGGTCCCCCCTCTCCTCCCCGAGCCACGGCAGGGGCGACCCGGGTCCCTCCCCTCCTCCCTGAGCCGCGGCAATGGTGGTGCGTGGCCCCCCCGTCTCTTCCCCGGGCTGTGGCAGAGGAGGGAAGGAAAGAGCTCTCCCTCCTCTCTCCCCGCTCCCCGTGCTGCCTGCAGGCAGTCAGGCTCCACCCGCGGTGCAACAGAGTAGCAATTTGTAACAATTGCAAAATGCCGACTTTGCAGCTGCTCGGGTCGGCACTCTGGCAGGCACTTCTGAGGTTGTAAATGTCAGAAAATTATTCACATATTAGCCGCTCCTGAGTATTAGCCGCATTTCCGGTTTAGGAGCAAAATCTTAGTCAAATTGGTGCGGCTTGTATTCGTGAAATTACTGTACTTATACGTACATTTTAACTGAAATCAAAGCAGACTCCGAACAAAATACCGAAAAGTCTCAATTTCCCCTTTCACCCCTTTTCCCTCCTTTTCCCCCGTCTCCTTTTTTCCCCTGCTTTCCCCCCTTTTTCCTTTCCCCTTCATAATACAATGAATTTGTCTTCAGATAGCAGATTTTTAGGAGCACTCCTGAAATGATTTTTTGCAATAGTGTTCTTGGTAAAGACTGCAGTTGTCATCACAAGCCCTTGCCTCTGAGAAAGCTCATGCACAAAAAAAAAAAAAAAAAAAAAAAAAAAAAAAAAAAAAAAAAAAAAGCAGCAGAGACTCATTGAAATCCTGCAGAGAGAAAATTCAAAAGGGGTTGGGTACAATCATTGTCTCCATTGTGCAATCACTGGTAGTATGAATTCAAGTTAAAATTCAAATGAACACTTGCAGTAATGTTCACCAATCTCACACATTTTATATAAATATGAGATACATGTTATTTATATACATGATGTAAATAGCATCAGTTTCTTAGCTCTTTTAAAATGACTTGAAGGAATGAAGTAATAGCTTCAGCTGATGAGGCTTTGCAACGTGCAATTTGCTATGGGCCCCATCATTTCTGAATGTGCTTAGATTATGTTTGATGTATTGAAAATGTGACTCCTTCATTTGAAATGCTTCTCAACTCTCAAACAATAAGAACAGTCACAACAAAGAAAAGAGTGTGGAAAAGAAGTGAGAATGTGACAAAATAGCTAGAATAGCCTCTAATAAACACTCTGGTAAAGGAATATTTGGATAGGCTGAAGCGATCCTTTATTTTACCTTTGCTTCCCTATATTTTGACTATTTTGCATTTTTGTCTTTGCAGCACATTCCTAGAGGTTTAAAGGTATTTTATACGTGTATTACTGTTAAACTACTGAAAGAGTTTGTCCATATGGAGAGTTGTAACAGCTTTTTTTCCTCCCCACTGAGCAGTGGGGTATCCACAGAGCAGATACCTTCCAGATACTCTTTACCACATTAATGAATGCTGGGGAAAAGGGGAAGTTTGCACAGGGGGAGGTGAACCTCTGCTGCTTTTCTGAGGTGATTCAGGATGGAAGAGTAGGCTCAATCCCTTCAAATGATCACAGGAGTCAGTTTGGTTTCACTGAAAGTGTGTGTTAAACTTATTGTGATGAATACTTCCCTTTATCACCTCTTGCCACCTTATTGAACTGGGTCAGCAATATTAAGTTACTCCTTTGATAACAGAATTAGGACAGTTTCAAGGGCTGAACTGGGATTTATATGGCTAAACAAGATATGATTAGTCTCTTAATCTCTGTGTGAGGGTTAACTGTGGTTATTTAGCTGGGGAATTCCTTCTAGGAGATAAAGATGGTACTTAGTCTGCTGCAGTTGGTGGCAAAGCCTGCAGAAGCATCCCTGATCTCAGGAGCATCATGATTTCACCTGGCAGAGTGAAGTTCCTTGCAGTTATTCTGTACTAAACTTGTTTCTGCTCGACTGTTTTGTAACTATTATCCCTGAGATATGAAGCTCCGTCTCTTTCCCTATGATAGAATGTAAAAAATCATGACATCCAGCAGATTTTACAATGCTGTCCTAATTTAGTGCATGCTGCTGTCATAAGCAACAGTAGCAAAACCTTTAAAGTAATGTTTGAAAAAGAAAAGAGCACAAATGAAGGTTCAGAAATACAGTAATTTCACGAATACAAGCCGCAGCAATTTGACAAAAATTTTGGTGGAAACCCGGAAGTGCGGCTAATAGTCGGGTGCGGCTAATATATTAATAATTTTCTGACATTTACAACCCCAGACGTGCCAGCCAGAGTGCCGAGCCAAGCACCGGCCAGTAAAAGCCGGCATTTCGCAATTGTTACAGTGTTACCGTGTTACCGTGTTGCCCTGGCTCCCTGCAGGCAGCACGGGGGGCGGGGAGAGAGGCGGGAGAGCTCTCTTCTTCCCTCCTCTGCTGCAGCCCAGGGGAGGAGGGGGGGGGGCGCCGCCATTGCCGCGGCCCGGGGAGGAGGGGGGGGGGGGGGCGCGCCGCCATTGCCGCGGCCCGGGAAGCCGACGGGGGGGGGGGGCGCCGCCATTGCCGCGGCCCGGGGAGCCGATGGGGGGGGGGCGCCGCCATTGCCGCGGCCCGGGGAGCCGATGGGGGGGGGGGCGCCGCCATTGCTGCGGCTCGGGGAGGACGCGGGGGGGCCGCGCCGCCATTGCCGCGGCCCGGGGAGGACGCGGGGGGGCCGCGCCGCCATTGCCGCGGTCCGGGGAGCCGACGGGGGGGGGGCGCCGCCATTGCCGCGGCTCCAGGAGCCGACGGGAGCCCTGCGCAGCCATTGCCGCGGCCCGGGGAGGGGGGGGGGAAGTGCGCGCCGCCATTGCCGCGGCTCGGGGAGGAGGCGGGGTGCTTTGTCCGCGCCCGCCGCCAGCGCCACGGGCGCGGGAAAGCTCCGTCCCCGCCCGCCGCCGCTGCCGTAGGAGCGGGGGAAGCTCCGTCCCTGCCTGCCACCGCGGGGCAGCGCCGACCCGGGGTGACCGAGCCCAGGGGCAGCGGCGGCCGGCCCCGAGCGGCAGCACCGGGCTGGGCCGCCTGGCCCCGTCAGCGGCCCCTAGCGGGCCGAGCCTGCACAGCCTTAGCTGAGCCAGTAAACCCCGCCCTGCCGCGGTTCTGTTACTAATTGCACGCGGGTCCTCGCTGCGAACGACAGAGCGGCTTATATTCATGTGCGGCTTATCTATGGACAAAAACCGAAATATTTGCCAACACCCAGAGATGCGGCTTATACTCAGTGCGGCTTGTATTCGTGAATTTACTGTAGTTTCTTAAAAGAGCACTTGAGAAAGACTGATTTTCTTACCAGCACCACCTCACTGACAGAGCAGTAATGGCCCAAGAATTTGTGGCAAGCATAGAGCTCTGTAAATGATTGGAACTCCAGGTTTTTTTTTTCTTTTTAATTTGAGCTTGCCCAAGGAAAAAACCAGGACTGTTAAGGGACAATGACAAAGGAAAATGTATCTTTATTTTTTCTATTCCACAAAATTTAAACAAAGCCCCAAATTGTAGATTGATGTCAGACTGAGTGGGATGTTTACATTTAATTTTAATTTGTGTTTAACTGTTTCTAAACAAGTAGAACATCAAAGCAAAATGCATCAAGAAAATAGAGCAGCATTAAAATGCTTAACAAATCTGCTTGTTGCTCATCACAAAGTAAATTAATAATTCTGGTCAAATGCTGCTTCTTGAGGTTGTGTTTTCAAACAAATTTGATCTAGTCAGAAAGGAAATTCTTTTGTATTCTTCCTGTGCTCAGGCAAAACCTTTTCTCTGGACAGTGTATTCCCCTTAGTTGCCTTATTTTCTTTCCCTTCTTGCTCTCTGTTTTGTTTCACTTCTCTACAGCATCCTGTCTGGAATACCACGATGTACATTTGTAATGCATAGAATCTAGTTAAGGTGAGCCCTAGTAAAATTAATGAAGGTCATAATCAATTCTAGTTCTCTACCAAGCTGTGGTTTTTTTTCCTCATATAAAATGTTGCTATTATTTTATACTGTACAATGCATCCATCCCAAGTTATAATTACCTTTAAGAGACTTTCCCTATAGGGGAAACCCCCCTGACAACAAGAATTAGAGCACTGATTGGCAAACAGGTATTCTGGTTGATTTTAGCTATTTCTTACCCTTTTTTCTCTGATATAAATTTTGTATGCAACCATATTGTACTTCATGTGTTCCAGAAGGACTTTGAGATCTTCAGAAAATCTTGTGTGCCCTCTTGCCTTTAGTCCTCTTCTGCAGACTGTGGTCATTTTGATGACTGAAGTCACAGAACTGGCGATCATCCCAACAGCAAGGTTTGATTCACATCCGTGTTTACAGGAGGTATCACATCAGAAGTTTCATTTTGTCACATCATCCAGCTGATCTGGAAATACTGACGATGCAGTGAGGACATAGCTATATTAAGTTAATACAGTGTTCATCTGCCATTAAAATATAAACTTATTCTGGCTGTACTTCTATGCTTCTATTATTTCTTTTCCACCTCCTTTCTCCCACTGGGACATGGTAATAAATGAAAAGGGAACATGGTTCTGAAAAGTCCTCAGCTCTCCCTTTCTTAAAAGGCCACAGAGGATGCTTATAAAATTCCAATTTTTCAATTTTTCAATTCCAATCAGTAAAAAATGAAACCTCTCCATGGAATACTTAATTTGATTTAAATATGTCCTGTATTTATTAATATAACTGTGTTTATATGGTTCCAAAAGGGACAGAAGATGGAATACTTGTAGAAGTCACTGGATATAATAAAAAGTAAGACAATATATATATAAAGTAGTTTCACGAATACAAGCCGCACGGAGTATAAGCCGCACTTCCGGTGCCTCGACAATGTTGCTGTCTTTGTCAATAGATAAGCCGCACCCCGAATGTTAGCCGCACTTTCGTTCGCAGCGAGAATCGTGTGCAGCTTTCACAAATTGGCCAATTAGTAACAGGATCGCGGCATAGCGGGATTTACTGGCTCGGGGCGGGGCCAGGAAGGCTCGGCCCGCTCATGGTTGCCGACAGGGCCGGCCGGGTGGTGCTGCAGCCGCCGCCGGGCTCACTGGCCCCCCCTCTCCCGTCAGCACCGCCCCGCTGCCGTGTTTGCTCGCCCTGCCGGCGGGCCAGCCGCCGCCGCCGCTGCCAGGCACGCCGGCCGCCCTGCGCCATGTTAGCTCACCCGGCCGGCAGGGCTGCCGCCGCTGCCAGGCTCTGCCGGCGGGGCGGCCGCCGCCAGGCTCGCCGGCCGCCCCCTCCCGTCTGCACCGCCGCCGCGTTTGCTCCCCCTGGCTGGCACTGCAGGCCCCCACACCGCCGGGCTCCCCCACGCTGCTGGCCCCGATTCTGCTGGGCTTCCCCCGCTGCCAGGCAGCCCCACCCGCCGGGCTTCCTGCTTCTGCCATGCTCCCCTGCACTGCTAGCCCCAGTTCTCCCAGGCTCCCCTGCCCTGCTGGCCCAGGCTCTGCCGCCCGCCCCCTACACTGCTGGCCCCGCCTCTGCCAGGCTTTCCCACCTCAGCCGGGGCCGGCCGGGCTCCAGCTTGGCTTGGGGCTGCCGCGGGCTCTCACTTCCGTGTTGGCAGCTTTTAGAATATTGTTCATGTATTAGCCGCCCTTGAATATTAGCCGCACTTCCGGGTTTCCACCAAACTTTTGGTCAAATTGGTGCGGCTTGTATTCGTGAAATTACTGTATAAGTATATAATATGTATGGTAGGACAAAAGAAATTGCAATTAAACAGGATACTCTATCAACACTGAATTGAAGCCCACTAGGCATCTGGATGCCTACTTTTAGAAAATGCTTTCTTTAGACCCAAAAAAAATTTGTGCTTTAACATTGATATTGGTAATCAATACAAAATCTATAAAAATGTGAATTTACATTGATGTCTAGAAGCTCCTTCCTCAGGCTAGGCCATCTTGAGAAATTCACAAGAGCAGACAGAGTAGTTCAGAAGGTCTTTTCTGTTTTTTTTTCTACTCTTTAATAATTAAAATAAATATTACCATGGAATCAAGCAGTAAGCAACAAGAAGAATAGTTAAAAAGTGAAATGGTTGGACTACATATGGTATCTCTTCCATATCCTATTTTATTCTGCTAATCCTGCAGATGCAGTGGAGTGGATTTTTACAGGGAGGAAAGGCAGTCAGGGAGATGGGCTTTCTAAAGAGAATTTGGCACCACTCTGGGTCTTAGATGAAGGTCAAATGTTCAGAAGAGGCCAGCACTGAGCAGCTCCAACCATGACACTTGTGCACAGATTTCTCAAAGAAGTCAGCATCTTGTATGCAGTGCTTGTTCTGATAATCTTATTTGTTTTGGTGGCAAAGCTGAAGTTAAGCCCTTCTGAAAGTCTGACTCCTGTAGCCAATTATGCTGACAGAAGCCCAGCTAATGCATATTGAATTGTGATTTGGAACGGTCAGGAAAAAATGGAAATTTTTTGTGCATTTCATACATAGATTTTGAAATGTTTGTTTTCAGAGAAAAATGATCAGAACTAAGAGCTCTTTGCAATTTTCTTCTGTAGCCCTCTGATGTTTAGTCACTGCATTCTTTTCTCTGAAAGTGGGGAGGAAAACAAGCAGCACTTCACTGCTGGGTATGATTGTATTCTTTTGAAGGATCATCTATTAATTTACACATAAATAGATATTTTAAGGGATGAGTGAGATCCAGCCCTGCTCATATGGTGGATATTTTGCCATTAATCTCAAAAGAAGCAACATTGATGCTAATTTTACAGGCAAAATAATTAATTTAAAACAATTGAATACAAGTTCAATATTTCACCTAAATGTAGTAAAAGTTATTCCCCTGCCTTTCCAAATGAATTAAAATTTCTGAAAGCAATAAGGGATATTGTTACTTTAAAAGACGTTGTGGTCTCTCCAATCATAGATTCACATATATAACTTTGTGAGGTAGGCAAATAGGTATGTGACCATGACTAATTTTTCAATTGTTTTATTTAAACCAAAATATTACAGTATGTTGTTATGTATTTATATGTAGTTGGTTACAGTAATATAAAGAGCTTGAGATAAAATTAATGTTTCTCTGAATTCATTGAAGAAAAATGTGAAAGAAATTCAATAATGAATCATAAAGCTAGCCTCCAACAATTTTTTAGTCCTGAGTGCCAGGCATTAATGGGAATATTTTTTTTAGAGTTATAAGATAGTTAAAAATATTTTCTAATATCAGTGTTTACAAGACCAAAATTTTAGAAAAAAAAATATTCCAGAAATGTTCTTTAAAAGATCTGCTGCTCATTCTACTCTTTCAATCTGTTTTCTTTTCTGTGCAGCCAAGCAGAATGTTCACTGGAATGTTCAAGACTGGAATAAAGATGCTGGTGGAAAATAACACCATATAGGTAATATTATTGTACACAGAAATGACATGAAAGAGAGAAAATAATATACTTGTTATTTGTTTTATTTTTTATGCTGTTTTTTTCCTTTGTAATTTTTCTGCTTAAACCACAGGTTCCAGGGTATTCTTAATCTCATCTGGATATCTATAAACTCATTTATTGGTGGCATGTTGGAGAGGCTATAAAAGCATAAAAACATCCAACTTTTTCCTGTTAACCATACAGACAATACTGTCTAGGCCTTTTATCTGAAGTTTGATGGAGGTTTTGTTGTTTCTTTTATTTGTTATTTTTTTTCCCCTATATTACTGTTTTATTTCCTAGTGTAAGATAAGTTTTTAATTACAGATTCAGTTATACCCCACACATATGTAAATGGTGTGCTGGTTGCTAGCTAGCATGTGCTTCCACTGTGACCTATTTTCATGCAGCAAACTCCCTGGTTTGATATTCATTTCTAGGTGCAATGAAAACAGGTGAAAACAGCAGCAATTTCAAACCTCGAGAAGTGTGTGTTCAGGTGAATTAATAAACAGCAGCATGCTCCCATTTCAGCTAGTTTGTCCTCCAGAATGCAACAGCAACTGGTGATTTTAAATGGGCTGATATCTCTTGAAGAATCCCATTTAACACAGACCAGAGTGTAAGTGGTCCATTGACCTAAAAAAAAAATTTTAAAAAAAGTGGAAAATTTTGAAGGCTACAGATATTTTCTCTTTCTAACTGATAGAGAGGCAGGAATTACTTGCTTCTGCATGTTTTTCTTGTTTCTTTCTCAGTAGTTTCTTTCTCTCCTTGCAAGTTTTCCTAACTAGCCTGCAAATATGAATTTCAATGCGTAGATTTTGACTATGGCTTATATGGCCTTATGTTTACTGGCTACAGCATGCATAGGTGTACTAGAAACACATATTCTTAGCAAATAAATCTTTCTCCCCCCTTCTACTGCATTCACTGATTATCCCTCTTAATTTTCTCCTTTTTACTCTGCAAAGTAACCAGAAATGCTGATATTGGGTGATTTGCCTGAACCTCAGCCAATTATCTTAAGCTAATTATTATGGATTTTAAGCCTGTTTGCATCTTCACAGGCAATTAAACAATGTTAGACAGTAGTCATTACAAAAGGCATCAGACTCAGTCTGGATTGTGACTCTTCTATTTTTCTTCATTGCCAGAGCTGTAGGAAAATAGGATCCCACCTAGGCACACAGCACAAATATTTTGAAGACCGAGATATCGTGTTTTTTCTGCAATTCTTTCTCAATAACCACCAGAAGGAGAAATGTTGTAAGCAGATAAATGTCTTTGGATTGTGGATAGTATCTGATAGTGAGTTAGAAAACCCCAAGAAATTAATCCCCTCTCCAGCCACCACTTCATAAAACAATCAGGGAGCAGTCTGAAAGAACAGTCGTTGACTCTGAGTTACATTTGCATATTCAGCAAGGTCCAGAATAAACATGAAGTAAGCCAATTCATAATAGCAAAATAATCCTTGTTTTCGGTTTACAGAAACACATTTTTTATTGTTTATTTTGTAAAGGAACCCTTCTAGTATTGAAATGGATCTATTGCTTCTTTTTTTCTTTACATTTTTCAGGCTGTATTCTTTCCCACCTTTTAAAAAATAACCAGATACTGAAACTTGAGCAATATTGTGCAATCTTTAGTTCTGTTTTCCAATAATATATAAATTCTGATTGTACCTACCTTATTGAAATGCAGAAGCTATTTAGCAAAGAACAAAGAGAATTTTTAGTTTGAGTTTAGTATGAGAAGGAAAGAAGGCAGATTAAAAGATCTTTTAATGTTTCTGTGTAAAAGATTTAAAAATGAAGCTCTCCTACAAACTCATGAAAATGATATAAAAGATTTAGAGCATTTTACAAAGCAAAAAAGCGTGAGATGCTTTTTAGATCCAGCAAGCAAACTGTAAACATCGCTTGACCATTATATATTCTGGGTGAGGGAAGAATGAGCTGAAAACACTGTTTAAAATGTGAAAAGCATATATATTTAAAAATCCTTTTGAAGAACTAGCAGATGGACTATGAAGAATGACATCTGGATCAAACTCCTTGCTTCTAAACATAACCCAGTCAAATACAGCTGGCTCTAACAAATCCTGATAAATATTTTAATCTCGGTAAGAAAATGAATGCAGTGATGTGCAAAATGAGCATATGAGTATCAATAAGATTTCTATGTGTTAATGCCATTCTTCTGGAGAAGAGTTTGGCAGGCAGGCACAGCAAAGAGCCTGCCAGAGGTGTGTACATGAGGCATCAAGGGCTGCTAACAAAAATCAGACTTTAGCATAGATTGTGGGCAGGAGGAAATTGGCTAAATGTTGACATAAACCCCCAAAATATCTTCAGTTGTATTTGCCTTTGTAAATGATCAGAACTAGCTGCTGAGAGGCAATGCTGTTAGCAGGCATGTGTAAGGACTCAAGTGGAGGGGATTGCAGCTGGAGTGCAGCAGATATGTGAAATGCGGGTCTGGAGACCATGCTGGTGTGGACTGGGCTATTTTGGGAGAAATCACAAGACTTAGGGCTGACATGGATGGATGAGTCCAGATATTATTCATAGATCCTGTTTAAAATAGGATTGAAAAGTGCAGGCTATTTTTTTTCCCCTGTGACATATCACAAAGTGTGAAGGCAATCTGCATTTTCAGAGCAACTTAACCAAAATCCTACTTGATCTACCTCTTGCTTATGCAGATTAGGTCGAATATTGAAGCGTTTTTGCATTTAATGTTATTTCCCTTTCTTCACAGTCTTTAAATAAATGGGGGGAGGGGGTGTGAAGAAATATATATATAACAGAATAATAATTGTGGTTTCTTTTAAATTATTTTAAATTTTTTTCCATTTATTTGCATACAAAAACCTAGATCTTTCTCAGGTGCTCTTTTTTATTCCGCTTTTTATTTTTAAAAATAGTTTATTCAACACATTTTGACACGTGAGCTATTTTTTGCAATGTCTTGTATGAATATATTTGTACATTCTAAGTTATCTGAAGTTTTTCACCTTACAAATGAAATAGTAAGTAGGGATTGAATTACACTGCAGACATGTAGATAAAGCAAACTTGAACTTTAATACAGCAGAATCTCTAAAACCCTTTTGAAAGCTTCACCTATAACTGAATAAACTTTTTGTTAAAATTTTAGCTTTTTAAAGGCAGTTTTTCTACCTATCTTTACTAGTTATTCAATTAAACAAATGCATATATATGTCTGTTCAATAAATGAAATAGTGTCTAAAGCATGTAAATGAGACACTTATTTTTTTACCATGTTCTTTACTTAAATATTCCTCTCCAAAGATAACTACAAAATAGGTCACAGTATAAAAATAGTATAGTAAGCAAGTTAAGGACTAGATCCTGTTTGCAAACTGAGTGTCTAAATCTGCCCTAACTCCATTGATTTCAATGGTTTAACTTAGATTAAAATGTGTTGCTTCTAATGAATGTGCATGTACTGTAGATAAGATACTGATTCCTCCAAAATCCTGACAGCAAGGACCATCATTTAGCTGGCAAAAGATAAGAAAGTAGAAGGAAATGCCTACCTTCTCTCATTCCATCTGCAAATTTTACCTTGAATCCCACACTGCAGGGATGTCTGACCTTCCAAGCAGGTGGATGCCACGTGTCTCATGGAGATGCACAGGAGGTACACTCAGCCTTTCTCTACCAGATAGCAGTGTGCCCATCATGGAGCTGCAGCCATCCCCATTCCAGGTTCTGTTTCAGTGTACACACGCTGTAAGCTATGTGGGTGGATGAGCACTTATGTTGGAGGTGCCCAGATTCCTGCAGCTGTGTTACATAGAAGTTGGGACATGCACCTTGGACAGAGGAGTTAATGAACCCTTGGGGAGCTCAGTGATTGTTAGAGCTCTTGCAGTTACTTATTCCCTGTTTTTGATTATATCTCAGGTGTCCCTGAGGACTAAGTCAAACAGTATATGAAATGACTATGCAGAATGGATCAAATAAAAAGACCATTGTAGGGCAACATCCTTGGATACCACTAAGCATAATCCTGCTGGAGCACTTATTTTTAATCAAATGCTACTGCCTCCCTAGTAGGCTAATAATGTAATAAAAATGGCTTTTAATGTTTTTTCTTTGTTTGCAATTGATGCCTTCTTCCAGGTTCAGTGCAAGTTTAATTACTACTGAAGCCATTTATTAAATGCAAGGAGTGAAAACTAAGCCAAAGGTTTCAGTTTTACTGAAATTTGGCAGCTGGAAAAACACCAAGGCTAGCAACTGCCAAGCAGAAACAGTTCTGAATAGAAGTTTAAAACAAAAAATTAATCTTTGTCAACAAATCTTTCATAAATTATTTGGTTCAGGGCTGCTGAATCAAAATATTTTCCCCAACAACTTTGCCAAAATATAGTCTAGAATTCCTTTCTCCTTAGAGAAAAAATTCCAAAACCAAAAGAAGTTCTGATTCTTAATACTTATTACATTTGGTTTGGCTTGAAATTAGGAAAAGCAGTCCAGTACCTAATTAAGCTAAATTTTCCAAAAATCTGCCTGACTATAGAGGCTTGTGAGTGACTTCAGAGAGAGCATAGGGCTTTTCCTCACCTAGAATGCATAAAACTGCAAGTTTAATTATTAATCTTCATTGCACAGGTATTCATGGTGATACAGTTTTATGCAACATCACCAGAATTTAGTGCAGTCATATTATTACGGAACAGTTATGAATTAAGGCCATTGTGTCCTTCTTACATCCTCTAAGTACTGCTGAAGAATTCCTCGTATAATTTGTCATTACGAGGAGAATTAATGCAAGTGGGCAGGTTGGAATGAATAATCAAACCTTCCTGATGCTTATTCTGAAACTCATGTGGAAGCAGTCAAAGCAGTAATATGATGCATGTCAGACTAAGCAGAGCATTCAGGACATGTCTAGGCAGAAAAGTGAAATGATCATTGCACAAGAAATGGCCAAATGTCTGAAAACTTTTATGACAAGAAAGAGTACTGAAGTATGTGATAATTCAGATAAGATTTTTTTCTTCTTTTTTTTTCTTTTTTTCTGATAAAAATAATCTCCCCGTTGCCTGCTTTCATTTATCCTTATATTCTACCAGTGTGTGCTTTTTACAATCTCTTTGTTGCTGTAACGCTGGTTGATTGAAATTCTCAATTTGTAGGTCTCTTAGAACATGTTTATTCAGGGGATGGGACTTGCACAAAACAATACACTTGTGTGAGGCAATCCCATCACATCAGCCTTCATTACCATTTTTAGATTGTCTAACTGGAGTACTTGTCAGAGTTGTACATCCTGTGCTCTCACAAAATGGCTTCAATTGTTGTGTGCTGATCTTTGATACTACCTCTGCTTTAGCTTTACTGTGACATCTGAACTAGGCAAGAATCTGATTGCCAAAGCTGTAACTTTTCTGCACTAATACAATGGGATGTTTTGAGCACAGGAACCGAGGTCATTCTTTGTACATATTGTGGGATTTTCCCCCCCTTCAATATCTCTTTGTTTTTTTACATTTTAAATACCATCATTCCTATCTATTTTGAGATAACAAGTTTATGCATGTGACGCAGCTTACTGCATTGCTCTACTTCAAGCAAGGGTGAAGAGTTCTGAGTTAGTTTCATATTTTCCACAGTTGTATGATGTGTCTATCCATTCTCCTCTTCGACATATTGCATGCCTTTAAATCCATCATGAGTCATTTTTCTTATGTGGAGGCTAATTAACATCTTGGGAACAGATTTGTTGCTTTGTCTTGATTTTTTTTTGAAGTAACCAGATGCTGTAATTACTGTGTATACAGTGCTTTTGCCTGTAGGTTGTCGGATAGCACTCCCCATCACTTTAATTAACAGCATAAACTTAACTTAAATAGTAAAAGATGAGACAAATTTGTTTAGAAGTCTTTGAATGTAATAGAAAGAAAGATTTATCCTGAATAGTAAAAGCAAAATAAACCTGTTTCTAATAATTCATGTTAGAACACTTAATTCCTTCCCTTTTTAGTGCTACTAATATTTACTTGAAATTATCCTACTTTTAGTTATATTCCTTTTGTTTAATTTTTGCCATGTACATGCTAGTACTCTGTGTTGATTTGCTGTAAAATAGATCCAGATTTTCCATAATTCTATTCCTGGTGAAACCTGTATCTGTTGGTACTTCTTCCCTATCCCAGAGTCTACTTTGATTAGCTCATTCCTAGTGCTTCAATTCTTCTGATTTTTCTTGAGAAGCTGAACAAACTGGATTGGTATTAAGGAGAAAGATAGCTTATTGTTAATTACTTTTTAGGTGACAAGAGGAAATAAGCTTTCTGTGAGATCTGGTTTTAAAGGATCCATATAAAGAAACAAAGGGAAGGAGAGACAAGGCATAGGAACATGAAGACATTTATAAGGGATGAGTCAAATCAAATCACTCTCCTCCTAGGCATTATAAGTTGTTTTTCATAGCAGATTTTCTTAATGAACAGCGTCAGCTTGTCTGTATTTTAGTTGGTTCTGTATATAGTATCTGCTCTAGTGCAGCTCAGCACCTCTCCGATGAGAGGGGCTTGTTACAGCAGACTTTCATCAGAGGCTTTCTGAGATGCAAACATGCTGTGTCATGTTTTAATCATCAGACTAGACTGCAACATGTTCCAAACAGCTAAGACAGATTTTGTCATGAGAGCTATTAATGAAAGGTAAGGAAGAAAGAATTCAATGGGATGTGTCATCAGCTGAAATTCCAGACACATGCACAGTAAAAAGGGCTTGAGCTGAGGATGACACTCACATCATATCCGAAAAATAAGAGGGCAGTCTTTCTTCATGTAAAGCCAATGTTTAATTCTTGACAATTACTTCAACTTTTTTCCTCTTGTCATAGTTTGTGAGTAATCAAAATATTATTCCTATAATAATTAAGTTACAATTACAATTATCAGTTACATGATGATATCATAAACTTCTGTCCCAGCTTTCAGCTCAGTAAGTTGTGTTGCACAGCTGTGACTGTAACTATAAAGTGATAGAAAAATATTACCTCTGCAAAGTACATCTTGTTTGTTGGGTTTTGTCCTGCATTTTTACTAGTCATAGTGGACCACTAATAAATAAGAAGAGCAGTATCAATGACCTTTAAAGTCTATGTGAACTGTTTATTAGTGCCAGAGGAACAACATAAAAACGATATTTCCAATAGGAAATCTTGTTTCATACCCTGCTCTCTGAAATCAGAAGTATAACACCAGTGCCACACAAGAAATAAAGAAAAAAATAGAATAGCAATGGAACCAACCTGAGGAACCTTTACAAGTCCAATGTTATTAACAAGACTTGGTGTGAACCAAGAAAATAACAGAATAAAAAAAAGGACCTGTGTATCTTGTTTTGGGTATCTGATTGGTTATTTTCCTGTATTTCAGGAAGCTTTTAAATGAAGATGCTAAAAACATACTTATTTCTCTTCTATATTGTTTCTTTACATACGAACATACTTTTTTTATTTTATTTGTAAAGTCAGTCCCTGCGACATGCTGGCACTGCCAGAGGAATGATGAGCTGTGGAAAAGTGTGAAGTTCCAACAGCAGTCTCCACCTTGGGGATCAGTAAGCTAAAGATATTAAAGGAAGGTTTTCCATATTTTTCAAGATTGCTCATGAGCTTGGTTAATTGTCAACATCAAATGTTCCAAACTGAAGCTACCAGACCACATTAGTGGATTAAACCACTAGACCATACAATACTTAGGATGCCAGCTGCTAAGTTAGAGGAGTTGGTGGTGTGAGGATTGAGATATTTGTGGACAAAACAACCTTCTTGATGTTGTATATGGGAAAAAGAAGTGGGGCAGGAGACAACCATGCATCAGAAAATAATAAAGTACAGAGCAGTCTGGGGAAGTACCTGGAACAAGGAATCAACAGCGAAATACGAGACACAACCATAACCCAGATCTCAAGGTGGGGAAGACGGGGAAGAAATCCAGAACATGTGCAGGTTTTTCAGGTAAAGGAGTAATCCAGTTAAGACAGAAATGATGAAAGGAGATGACATAAAGATCATAAATGGTTTAAGTGAGATATGTTGCCAAGGTCCTTGGTAAAGGGGGAATTACAGAGAAAAGAACTTTCATCCATCCTAGCTACAGTCTCTTTTGTCACTTACTCATGCTGAGTCATCACCAAGCTTATTTTACTTACTAAACACAGTAACTGAAAGGCTGAATGGTTTTAATTTTACAATATCTTGTGATATCAGTAGGCAGAAACACAACTTCCTTTACAGAGAATTTTTATGAGGTTCAGTTTCATTAATTTTTTTCCCCTGAAAGAGGCAGAAGCTTTATATGCAGGCTATGCCAGATGGAAAGCAGCCAGCTGGAGACCCTGAGTTTTGCCAAATTCTGGGTACTCTGACATGCTGCAAAGGAGCTGAGCAGGGACCACAAATGGCAAATAGGATGTGTTTGAAATCTACCTCAGCTCTGAACAAGCTTCACAGGAATCTGTGACTTCATAAAACAATTCTGACAAATTAGCAATTTCCAAACAATAATAAGCAACCTCTCAACCCCTCAAACTACACATCACATTTAAAAGCAATTCTAGATCTAAGCAGTTTCTACTAGGCTGAAGTCAGTATCAGTCAAAAGGCTGATAGACTTAAATTTATTAGTGTCATTGATGGCCAAAGTGAAAACCCTAACTACTGCAATGCATTGCTGGATAGTGGTCTAAAGATGATGAGATTATTTATCTTTTGTTAAACTCTAACAATTTAGCTGAGTGCAATTTGACCGGTCTGGAGGATGCATCCCTCACAACCAACCCCTGATGTTTTTTATATGAACATCATGTTCTGGGTGATGACAGCCCTCTGTCTTATTCCCTGTATTGTGTATACTGCAGGGTTGAGATAACTGCTCTGGAAAAACAGAATGAAGATGTTGTTATCTAATATTTGTATTCTCAAGGGCAGAGGGGTAAATGTATTCTCTTGGAGCACACCTTATTTCTCTGCTGGTAAAGCAGACTAATATGGAAAATCTCATACTGCATTGGTTTTTCCCATATGTTTGTCTGGAGTTGTAGCCTTCTCTTTTACTGTCAGATTATTTTCTTCAATACTGACTTAAATTGATTATATATATTTATTAGGTATGAATTACAAAGAAATGTTTCATAAAGGAATTAGTATTTTTAATAATTTAGAAACTGAAAAGAAAGAAGGAATTTGAAAAAGTAGAGCATAGCTCTTTCTTTGCCTGTTATTCTACTAAGAAAGCAGTTGCTGGAAATATTATTTTGTTGGGTTTTACACATTTTAAATAGCTGTAAAAGAGATCACATATTTTTTTAATTTCATGAATGAGTGAAGAAAACTGCTGTGAATGGTAGTCAGTCACAAGAACTAATTGTTCCAAACTTCAGCAGGAAAAGTGAGGTCAACCATTTTGCTTTTTCTCAATATTAACTCTGCTTCATGCTATGAATGTGCTACATCTAGTATTCATATAGATTTTAAATATGTTTTCCACAGGTTTTAGAAAAGAAAATGTGGAGGTGGAAACATTGCCTGTGAGTTTCCTGACACTCTCCATCTAGTTTCTATGATACCTGTGCCTGTGAAATGCCCCACCACATCCCGGCTGAACACAAGATCATTCCTTTTTTTCCCCAGTCTGAAGCTCTCAGTGCTGCTCTACAGTCATAAACAATTGGTTTTGGTCCAGCTGAGAGGCAGGTAAAGGTCTTGCTATTCCAAATTTGACTTCTCAGTGTCTGGTGGGTTTGGAACAGAAGCCCCAAAAGTGACAAGAAATGCTGTGTCCTGTAACAAAGCAGGGCGTGCCTCCCTGTGGATAACTGCATCTTGCCACTACCTGGGCTGGAGCGCAGGTTACCAGGTTTCACTGGTGTTAAAGTAGTGACCTTTCAGCTTATGAACCTCTGCCATCTGGCTCTGCACTGTGCTGTGCCTTTTCTGGGCTTTAAAACAGTCTGCAGATAAGTTAATGTACCTGTCATCTGGCCCCCAGTGAGATTTGTGCCTGGTCTTTCAGTAGTGCTGCTCACATTTTACAGTTTAGATTCCCTCATATTGTAGATTTAGTTTTATTTTTCTGTAGATATTCCCTGGGGCCAAAACAGAAGGAAGGGGAAAATCTTTGCTGCAAAAGTCTTATATTTATGAGTCTTATGATGATAGGGAGGGGGAAGATCCTTAAAAAAATAACTCCAGTTGTTTTTAAATCTTTGTTCACAATTTAAAATTATCTGTGGGGCACAGATTTGCATCTATAAAACAAACAAACAAGAAAATCTTATGATGTTATTAATAAAGCAGGTGGCTCATCTTTCAAAATCCCGTTTTTAGCCAGGTAGTGATTTTCAATGAAACCCGACATGTTCATTTTTGCCAAACTTAGCAGCCCCCAAGGCCTGTTGAAAGTCACTTGAAAAAAGCTTTCTTAACAGATCAGTTTTCTTTGCTGAAGCTGTAGCATCTCCTGTTTTTGTAAAGATTTGTTTCTTTTACATCTGTATTAGTTGAGCAGCAAGCTGAGGCTGGTGACATAGATAGCAAAGTAGGCTAGTTATACAACACTGAAGAAAGATACATCCTGGAAGTCATTTAGTTAGCACCTTTAGACATTGGCAACTATATTTTCCTCTTTCCATTTATCGTAGAGAATTAATACTTGTGAATCCATCGGCATAATTGTTGTCAGCTGGGGAATTGGAACCAGCCTTGCAAATATGTTAATTCTCACTGCAAATGACAGAAAGCACTGGGACAAATCCAGATATAGTTTGACTCCATTGACTTCTCTGAACTCATAGAGTATTTTCCATGTTAAACACATGACTTTGTACAAAAATGCCTCCCAGACTCCTGGTTCACATTTTATTAAGAAAGACAGTCTGCTAGCTGCCCATTAAGATACTCTACTTGACAGAGTGAATAAGCATTCATACTTTTTGACCAAGTGTGGCTATTTACTTCTGGCTATGTGAGCATAATAATAATGAGTTAAGAAATTTTGATGAAAGGCATTGCTTTTGTGGTCTTGCTTCCAGTACAGAATGAGAAAATGAAGTTTTCAGTTGAGCTCAGCTATGGATTTTATCTCAAAAAAAGAAAAAAGAGAAAAAAGCATGGATCTTCTTCCTCTGTATCCACAGTCTCATTTTAGTAAGAGGGATGATCTGCAGATCTGACCTTGGTACCAGGGAAGGTCATGAGGCAAACCATCTTGAGTGCCACTATGAGACATGTGCAAGACAACCAGGAGATCAGTCCCAGTCAGCATGGGTCAATGAAAGACAGGTCCTGTTTGACTAACTGGACATCCTTCTGTGGCAAGGTGACCCTCCAAGTGGATGAGGAAGAGGCTGTGAATGTTGTCTCTCTGGACTTTAGTAAAGGCTTTGACACTGTGGAACTTTTATCTTTCCCCTGTGTGCAGTTTAAGCAGATGCTGGGTAGGTTGAATACAATCCCAGTATCAGCATGAGGCCCTGAACTCTTCCCTGCATCTTTCCACATTTGAGGATGTGGGCATGGTTTGCAGGGCTCAGCAGAGTCATCACACACCTCCTTAGATCTGTGGAGCACTGCAACTCTGGCTCTTGTTAGACGTGGTATCTGGATTTCTCTTCCACTCTTGGTACTGCCAAAGTGAATTTTTTATGTATCCTACGTGGTAAATGGGAGCCAACAATTTGCAGAAGTTCTCCCAGTCAACCTTTTTCTTGTAAGAGGTTAAGAGATGCTTACTAAGCCATAGGATGAATATTGATCAAACTTATGAAAATGTTCCTCATTAGGAATTGATCTCAACAAAAGCTGTTTGAGTGTTTGAAATGTCACATATTTTCCACAGACAGCAAATAATGTTCCTTTTTCAGCTGTAAAACCAATATCTCTGAGGTTTGCACAGTAGGAGAGATAAACTCCTGAGGGATCACGCATAGGATGATCCCCCTTGACTCATATGCTGCTCCATCAAGAACAAATCTGGAAAATCACAAAGGTGCCTACCATCTGATTTAAAGACCCTAAATTGATCGAATAGCACTGAAAGCAATGGCATGTTCAGGTGTATGGGATATGAGTAGAGCGTAACATGAACTGGAAAGTAGAAAAATCTGGAGAGGTCTATTCTGAAGGAGAAATGTGACTTGGTGTCTCGTAGCAAGTGCTAGAATTCGCAAGTCACTTCTGTATCAAAAATACAGAAAAAAACATCTTCAAAGTGGCACTGTTTCTGCATCTGGCTTCTGAAATTCCTCATTTTGTGTCTAAACTTGGGTACTAAGTGCAGTGTGCATTGAGAATTTTCTTGCACAGTGTTCAGAATAATTACCATAATGAATTCAGTAACCCTCTCTTAATGTGGTTATCATTCTTCCCTGGTTTCAACAGGAAATTTTAAGTTAATTTGAGCAGAACTTTTTTTATGTGTTAACATTGTATAAGAGGTTCCATCTAAGGCTCACTTCTTGAGGATTTTTCCATGATCTGATAATAAATGATGAAGCTGGAATGCCCATGTTGAGGAAGGAAATGCTTCAATTTGACAATACAACGATAATTTTCTCTTGCATGCATTAATGTCTGTTGGTTTCCCTGCAGATAAGTGTTGACACTGTTCTGATGTGCAGTGGTCGTTTGGTTGGATACTTCAGCTCTGTAAGAGCTACTACCTATAGAAAAGATACATTTCAACTAAGAGATTAATTCTAGGCAACTTTCTTTTTTCATATTGTTTGACCTGTTTTTTGTTTGGTTGGCTTTTTTCTGGTGGTGTGGGTTTTTTGTCAAAGTTATTTCTCGATGTCAGCATTTTATAATGACAGACTCTTTCCTTTCCTGCTAGTTTTTATTAAGTTCTGAAAAATTTCCCACATAAATATCTGTAAATTGTGAAAAATAGCCCTTTTCTACCAGATATATATTTTAAGGTATCTTTAAGTAAAATAAAGATACTCTCTTTCAGCCCCTGTGAAACAGTGCTGGATCCTGTTCTGGGTCCCCCAATACAACAGAGAGATGGAATTGCAGGAGAAAATCCATCAAAATGTCACTAAGGTGATGAAGGAATTGGAGCTGCTCTTGTATGACTAAAGACTAAGAAAACCGTGACTGCTCATCCTGGAGAGGACAAGGCTCAGGAGCATCTTATAAATGAGTATAAATACCTGAAGGGAGGGCACAAAGACAGCAGAGTCAGATTCTTTTCAGATGTGCCCAGTGACAAGAGTCAATAGTCACGAACTGAAACACAAGAGATTCCCTTTGAACATTAAAAAAAACACTGTGAGGATGATGGAGTGCCAGAACAGATTGCCTGGGGAGTTTTTGGAGTCTCTATCCTTGAAGATATTCAGAAGTTGTCTGAAGAGGGTTCTGGGTTTCCCTGCTCTAGGTGGCCTTGCCTGAGCAGGAGGATTGAGCAAGATGACCTCCCCAGCTCCCTTCTAACCTCAGCTGTTCTGTGATTCTGTGAAATGACAAACTTCACATTTTTGGGTTGAAAGCAAAAATCTCTTATCGCAGAAATACAGCTGTGCTGACCTTCTAACAAATTTATCATCACTGGAACTTTACAGTCTTCTGTTGTTTCTGTTCCCCTCTTCTTTCTCAGGGCGTATATTGTAGTAAATTCTGGATTTTCAAATAGCTGACTGTATATTCTCAATGATTGGTACAGAAGGATATTTTCCTCTTCTTCTTTTGCTTCTCATGCTTGCCATGCAAATTAGTTTGTGCATGATGAAGACATCTATCAGATCCTTGGTGACAGGTGTGGATTTGCTGGGAAATGTGGAGTGACAGCCTTTCCTCTCTTGAGGTGCCTCTTGGTGCAGCACACCTTAGCCTTTATGTGGGAGCTATTTTGCACCTCCCAAATCCAAGCCAGTTGAATCCATCACTTTACTTATGCTTAGCTACCTGAGACCTTCAGATCCCCAAAGTGCTGTCAGACACCTACAGCTATTTATTTATTTAGAGTTATGGTAGTTGCACTGGCAAATGTAGTTCTCCTCTTGCTGATTACAAGCCCTGCTTACTCACAGAAAGGTAATTTACTGCCTGCAGGGCAGGACTCAGATATACCCAAGCTTCCTGGACAGCTAAATGGATCATTCCATTCCAGTGCTCATTCACTTGCTGGCCTCTCTCAGACTGTTTGCAAAAGCTCTCATCCTGCAAATGCTTACTCATGTAAGCTATAATACTCTAATCAGAAAGTAAGTGGGGCTTGGAGACATTACAGTTTTTTTTATTTTATTTTTTTTTTTAGTGAGTAAGCAGTTTTAGGGCAAAACCCAAGGGCATTAGAAATGATGATAATTTTCTGCATAGTACAATATCTATTTTTATCTTGAAGTCTGGATCTTTACATAACTTTCTATTAAATTGTTGGAGATCGTCCCTTCCTAGTCGAAGCCCAGTAGGCAGACATTCTTATGCTTCAAAGCATTTTCTAATGACTCCCTATAAAATGAAATGTAACATTAGCCTGAATTATAGCTGTGATCTGCTTCTAAGTTCCTTTTTAAGCACTAAATTATATCCTAGCAGTGACTGTGTCCTTTCTTCTGTCCCTCTGAATCTCACTTTAAGCTTATCAAATAACTCCTTGAACAAAATTGGCATTGAGGTTCATGACTTGTCCTTTTAAAATAAGATTGTTTACAAATGTCTTCCCAGCACCTAACGACTTACATGAAAGTGCACTTTTTCATCTCCAAGGATGAAGAAGAAAATGAAGATGTTCCTATGCAGGGTCAGCTTTGTCTCAAAGACTGAAAGATAGTCATCAAAGCAAAAAATTCACTAATTTGATGAGTGGAAGACTGTGAACTACCCAGGCAGACATTAACTGGTATGTATATGCTTGACTTGCTGCTGCTACTACTTCTATTACCAGTCTTTTTAATAGTACTCTGACTGCCTTTAAAAGCAAGTTTCTTGTAAGAATGCTTTCATATCAAACAGTTCTGGTGATTTCACTCTTCAGCTATTTTCTTCCTTTAGCAGTTAAACAGTCTTTATAAACTCGAACTCCAGAAACATTAAAGCAAAGGGTGATGTTTTGCCAAGCCATATGTTCTTAAATGGTGTATCTTATGAAGCTGATAATAAATACTAGGCATAGTAGCTAAAAAAAATTCCTTCCTAATGTAAGCAGGCACAATTCCAGTGATTTCAACATTAACATTAGGGATGAATTTCACTGTCTATTTTCACTCAGGGCTGCGTATAGTGTTCAAACTGCGTAGGTTTCATTGGCATTATATGTTGGGCTGGAATTTAGACTAAAATTGCATTTTTTTCTACTCTACTCAATTTAAAAATACTTCTCTGTATTTCCAGCTTTATTGCTTTGCAGAAGTATTAAAATGCTGATATAAAGTGTTCACTAGGTATAAAATCTTGCCTGGTATTTGATAATTTTCCTATCTCAACAACTTTTTAAAGACATTGTTCACCTGCAAACATTTTAATC
This sequence comes from Catharus ustulatus, assembly GCF_009819885.2. Classification (NCBI taxonomy): domain Eukaryota; kingdom Metazoa; phylum Chordata; class Aves; order Passeriformes; family Turdidae; genus Catharus; species Catharus ustulatus. Next base: position 39,320,620 of record NC_046221.1, on the reverse strand, counting down.
CTCTTTGACATGAATAAGAAACTTAAACCTCTAATACATGCACAATTCTACATAAAACCACCAACTGTGGGCCATAAAATGACTGTTCAACTGAAAAATAAATTGTAATACCAGGTAATCCCCAAGTAAGCAAAGCTTTTTGTCTTTCTACTTGATATGCCAGGGGAATATAGACAACCTCAGATAGTTAAAATAGTGATGTTTCCTTTATACTTGTAGAAATATGCTGCACAGATGTTGCTTATCTAATCTTTGGTGAGAACAGATAGCTTGGACTGCCAAGCTCAGCATTGGTCTTACTCTGTCACTTTTTCTCCATCTAGAAAGTTGCTTTTGGAGGTGTCTCCTTCTACTTTCTCTTTCTTTAGATGTGAAACAAGAAGGTTTTGAATATTGATGGATTATAAATTGTTCAAAATTTTCTTTTTGTTCTCATTCCTGCACTAAAAATCTAATTTCTCTCTCCTTCCTTGACTGTATTCTATCAAGTGCTCTACTACTTTAAATAGATATCTGAGATGTGAGGTGATGATATAAGGGGAAACCTCATCCTTACACCCTAAGTACTCTTTTCACATTGTTTGAGATTTTTTAGATTGGAATTACCATTTTAAAAAATCTATTTATTTCAGGAAACTATAATCTCATTGTGGCCATAATTGAGAGGTTATTATGGCATCTTTCTGACTTTGCTTTTGGCCTTTCGATATGCAGAAATTACTATGTGACTTGCAAGATTTAAGAAAAAGTTTTAAAATCCTGGTAAAGCTTCAGATTCCTAATTTTCATTCCTCCAAAGGATGTCAACATGAAAAAGGAAAGATAGAAGGATATGGCTCTTACTGGCATTTAGCTCTTTTAAATAATGCTGCATGAAATGGAGTAATATGTTAAAATTCCATAAGCAGACAAACCCAACTCATTGATCAAAGGATAATTTTAATGAGTGAAGGAAAATTTACAGCATACTTGTCATTTTAACAGCATTAAAGAAGCTTCAGAAACATTAAATCCTTAAATAATTTATCTTTTAAAAAAAATCTATTTTTCCCTTTAGATACTTAGAAAAGGAGATTGTAAACATGCTGTAGAATTAATAATAAATTATTAGATATTGAACTTTGATCATTATCTAATGACTATATAATATGTTGGTTTCTTGTCTTATCACTGAATATATTTACTTGTGTTAGTGTATGCCAAGTCATTTTATGACAACACAGATTTTGATAGAGAGTTCTGGTAAATTTTTGGAAAGCAAGATAGGCCTCAATAATATAACTGTATCTTTATTCTTCTCTAAAACCTATTGAGAGATCCTTAAAAAATAGTTCTGTCCAAGTTTTAGCACTGATGTAGGTAAACAAATAATAGACTGCTGATATTTATGGACAGAAAAAACCTACAGGTGAGCTGAAAATTATAAATATTGCTTATAACAGTAGCTAATAACTACCTCCTAAACTAATCCAAAGCATTATTTAATTTTTGGACATTTAAAAATATTGTCCCGATTTGATTTTATCTTCTGAGTAATGAAATAGAGTTTTTCCCAATGTCATTTAGTTTCTTAAGTCCCCTGAACTGTAAATATATCTGTGCTACCTGCGTGACTCCAAAATCACACTGGTAACCCTTGTAGGAAAATCCATCCAGGAAGGGAGATAGTGATTATTTGGCTCTAGTTTGTTGTGCTGATGTAACAAATGTAATCTTTGTCCTCCTCCTTGGCAAATGGCAAAAATCTCATTGACACCCATAGGGCCAATATTTTCCTCAATGTCCTGATGCAAGCTTGACACAATAACCAGCCAACTCACATTGCCCCCAGTAGGACTTTGCCACTGACTTCACTGGCAGCAGTGCTGAACATTTTGCCCTTGGGCCATGAGGCTGAAATCAATGAGATATTTGCTTTAAATTAGGTCATGTATTCCAGTGTTATTTGTTTGGTTTTTTTCCTTATGACTGCATCAGGGTCAGATCCATACCATGGCACAGAAGTGGAACAATCAGCTCTCAGTGTACACATTAAGGTGTGCATAGATGTGATGTTGTGTTACAGATTCGATCAATCTGAGCTCATTTTGGCTGTGATGTAATTTCCATTGGTGAAAAAAATAGCAGAAACAAATCTGGCCTATTTTTTTCTCTATCAGAGCAAATACAGGATTTTATAAATAAAAAGAACTAAAAAAAGAACATTGGCTTGATGTTGTTTTTCAAATTTGCTTTGAAATAGTTCAACTAACATAGATTAGTCATCTGTAGTCAAAATAGGTGTTAATGAAGATGAAGTCTTAAATATTGAAACAAAAATACTAGAAGTTAAAGACCATCTAGTAACAATGAGTCATTTACATGAGCAGATTAGTTTGGTTTAGAAGTGAGAATTTTGATATAATAGAACCTCTTTTCAAAGAAAAATGTAACCTAAAGGGTATGGATCACGCTTCATTTTAAAAGCCTAGGAGAATGCCTCACTGAGATTCTTAAAAATTGCACTCATTTTTTAGAAAGCATCAATGGAAAAGTATTAAAATTTAAGAAAAATTCCAAAATTTCTAACTGTTATTCTTCTGTGCATGTGTGTGTACGTGAAAATACACACAGAATCTGTGATGTCCTACACAGAATTATTATTTTTGCATAGTGATAATTCCACATTCATTGCTGTAGCTGCAAGAAGAGCATTTTTTAAATAGAAATAAGTAGCATTTTAATATTTCTGATTTACTTTGAGGGTAATAATTGCCATAGTTTTTGAAGATGCACAGCATACATTACCAAGTACTTAAGTGATGTACTTTGACATTGTGTGTGAAGAGGAGAATATGTAGTCCAATATGATAATTATGGGGAAAAAAGCCAACCCAGCTAATAGTAAACATCTAATTTGCAAATGAAGACCCATTGGGAAAAGATAGACTAAATTGTGTGATTGGATTTCCACAGATTTTTTTTTAATTGCTTTTTATATTTATTTAGTTTGATTAGTTTATTTATTTTGATTAAACAGTCAGTGCTTGCAGATTGTTCTCCATTAGCAAGTGTAATTTTCATTTTTCTCTCTCTGCTGAACCCATTTTTCTCTGGTTCTATGTTTTGTTCTGCATTTGTATGACCTCTTTTACTTTTATTTTAAAAGCAGTGGGAGAATAGATGAAATTATCTCTGTTTTCCTTAAGGACACGTTAACCCTGAGCACTGGAGCCTGATGCTGATCTCCCTGAATCAATGTGGGTTTGAGCAGATAAAGATGTACAGTGCAGCATTTCACCAGCAGGCTGGCACAGAAGCTGTTTGCACAGCACTGCTGCACCACTCTGAGCCTTGTCCCAGCCTCATAAGTTGCTAAAACCTTGTTTCCTGTCGAATGAAGCCATATCCAATATGTGTCTTCCATATCCTACAGCAAAATTATCTTTGCAGAACACCACCTGTACTAACTTCACTCTGTAGTATAATTAAAAACACATTCCTGTCCTATAGGCCTCATGTAAACCTATAAACACTTTACAACAGGGGGTTTCCTCTAAATCTAGTGATAAAAAGATTCTCTCTCTGCCGGTGTATTCTAGAGGGGGTTTCTCTTTGCTGAAAAATATGGTTTGGCTTGAAGAAATCGGCAAAGAGTGGAGTTGGGTGAGTTGAGGCTCATTGGAACATCCTTGTAAACTGAAAGATTAATGTGTAGCTTTGTTTAAGCCAAGGCTAGTTACGTGTTCTAGGAATATTCCACGAGAGCTGAGAGTGTTGTTCAGATGGATGTGTCTGCACTTGCTGCTCAGACACACAAATGTTTTTGACATGGTATCTGCTGCAGATTTTGGATGGAAATCTCACAGCTGGCAAGGGTGAGGGTTTCTTGGATGCCTGATAAGGAATACACATTCCCTGGAATCTTGGACAAAATTAACGCATTGGAGATTCAGTATTAGGCTTGGTATTTGTGAAGTCGTGGCAGTGATTCCTATGCTTAGACTGTGCAAAGTAAAGAGTATTTTAATGTAAAAGGAATCCCCAGTTACTAGGCAGAAGGCAGACAGAGCTGCACTCTGAATCACAGGGCAGTGCATTAAGCTGGGAAAGGTAAGATAAAGGCTAGGATAAGGAAAAGGACAGAGGTATTGCAATGCATAGCATTACTGTGCAGGAATTTTAAAGATTTGGTTAACACACATCATGAACCGAGAGAATGGCAAAATCATTCTCTCTGGGCATCATACCTAGGAAGAGTGGCTAATACTGAAATGCATGTAACCACCTAAAGGCAAAAGGTGCCTTTTTGCAAAAGGTGAATTTTGCATAAAGGCCAAAGTCAGATTTGCAACCAAAGACATATGTGCAAAGCACCATGTGAAAGTAGCCTCAGTTCCCCTGTGCAATGAATGTCTGTGTCTCAGTGGAATTGAAAGGGTTTCTGAAAATGAGGGGAATCTATAAACCCCTGATTTTAACTAGATTCTTTTAAATAGATTCCAGCTCTCCAGGGATACTACCAAAGGAATCCCAAGTGACACAGCATGCAAGGTAGGGAAAGACTTAGGGAGCTGAAAGGCCTGGCAAAAGTCTGCAGGTGTGAGGTTCGGTGCCAATGCAGAAAATGTGCACTTCTGGGTGCCTTTTGCATATTCCACATTAATGTATATATTGCAAAGACAACCCTTTATGTGGATTTGGCAGAATGGAATGGCAGAATGTCAGAATGGCAGAATGCACAGCCAGAGTGTATTCGCACCCCACAACTGAAAAGATGAAGCATTTACTCATCCAAGAAGGGAATTTGTTTCTTCCATTGGGATATCCATTGGGATATCCAACCATTTTTGCAATTGACATTAGGGCATCCTATCAACAGACATGAGAGGAAAAGGGAATTTTTTTCCTTTTAGCTCTAAGAAAATTTTCTTACAGTTTCTGTTTTAGGATTTCCTATTTCTACAGCTGGAGATCGTACTGTTACTGACAGGTTGGTTCTAAGAAAACAAGTGCATTTAAAAAAGCCTTATGTGCTCAAGGGAAATTAATGGGGACACGTGTAAATGTAGTAATGATATTCATCTGTAGTTGACATATCAAAGATAAATGTCAACTTATCTATTTGTTAATGGATCTATTAAAAGCTGTGTTTATACTTTCTGTCTGTTTTTTTTTTTTTTTTCTCAAGCACTTACACACAGATGGATTGTGCAAACAAATAGTTCATTAATCGCAGGACTCAGAGCCAAGTGAACACTTTTGAGTCCAGAATCATGTCAATTAACCCAATTTAATTGCTTTCTTGATCTACTCCCACTTTTTAAACAGTTCTTTTTGGTTTTTTTGTACAAGACCAGAGGGATGCTGAGTAATCTTATATGATTGAAGGACCCTATACTTCCCATTTTCTTAAGAAAAATACAATCTGTGCTCTCAAAATGGCACAGCACCATGGAACATAAAGAGCAGCACAAACAACAAATCCAAAAACTTAATTAAAATGAGTCACTGAGGCAAAGTTGGCACAAACAGTATAAGATTCCCAAGCTCAAGAGGTGATGAGGGTAAAAGAGTCCTTTCTAAATGTGATAACCATTCTATTTAAAATAATTTCTAAGATACTTTTTCCCTATTACAAAACAGCTGCTTTTTCAGTATAAGCAGGTTAAAGAAATTTGTCTTTAAGTTGAAATAATGATTCATTTTATGTGTAACTACAACATATACCTGTAGGTTTGCCACTTAGACACACAAAAAAAATTGTTTTGCTTGAAGAGCTTTCTGGAGTTATATAATATAAGACAGAGCTTTTTCTATGCCTGACTGTAGAACATAGAAAGAAGTACTTAGCAGTTAATTATAATATGTGCAGTGCAAATTGATCAACATGACTTTCTGAGGGGGAAAACAAAAATTGTCTTAAACCAGAAGCTAAATCTGAAAACAGACAGTGATTGAATGTTTTATTATTTCTTAAGACTAATAACAAAAATGTGAATTTTCAATTTGATCTTGTACGGTATTTTCTATAAGTGAAAAAGCAAAGGATTTAAAAAATGCATTAAATCTCGTATTTTTGCAAGCTGTATTGCTATCATGTGGTCAAATGTTTGACTTCTGAATGAAATTCTGCACGACAATTTCACAAGTTACAAACCAGTAAAATATTGCCTATCAAAACCTAAAACTGTAATATTTTCTCTTCTGTTATCTCACTGGTATAAATTTCATTAACGTTGGCAGGTATACATGACGTTTCTAACTAATTAGATGAAGAGATTTTGTTATACATGTGTTTCTGGCATGGTGCAAAGGATTAATCATGTGATGTCACAAGACTTTGCAAGTGGATAACTGATTTTTTTTTTTCCTAGAGTGAAAAAATAAGGCAGACTTTAAGTAATATTTCCTGGGTAGCAGCCATTGAATCTATGAAAATATTAAGGCTACAAGTATTTTTATCCATATTCTTCTTTTTTTCAAATGTTCCCAGATAAGAGAATTTTTAATAATGAAAACTTAAATGTGATGTTGTTTATACATCAACACATAAGGAATTTTTTTCGTTTCAACTTTCCCCGACCCTCAACAGCTTCCTATAAATCCATGTCATTTGAACATTCCCATATCTGTGAAAATTCCTAATTTGCCATTAATCAGACAGAATTTGCCTTGCTGAAAAGAAACGTGATTGAGAACAATGTCTTCAATTCATCTCTCTGAAGAAACATTTAATAGTTCAGGCCTTCTGAACAATGTTAAAATAATAACTTAAGCCTAAACTCTCATTTGGTTTCCTCATTATGCTCACTGAAGCTAATGGGACTACATGCATGCTTAAGCATGTACTCCAGGGCTTTCCTTATAGGCTGTAGTTCAGAATGGCAAGGGGATAATATTTAATCAAGGAATCAAGTTTTAGTTCAAACTTCCACCATCACTGTTATGTCTAATAGTGTAGGAAATTATTTAAAAACTGCTGGCACACCATCCTTATTCGGCATGATCTCAAAACCACAGAATGGTCTATTACATTTTTCTGCTACTTGGAACTTGGAACTTGAAAAGTTACAGGACTTTTCCCACAAATCCCTTGCTTGCAAGAACAAGCACTTACAGGATTAACCTGAAAATCCTGAAGTTCTTTCTGAGTTTTCTGGAAGCTGCGCAAAATCAGGGTTTTAGAGTGCAGGCACCCAACCTGGCACCTGGTTTATATCTAAGCTCAGTCAGATTCCAGATCCAGTTAGTATGTCTGGTTTAAAAAAAACCGTTTAGCAGGATCTCTTGGGAGCATGTCTAGAGAGTAATAAAAAGGTGTCTGTCTCAAAAATGTAGCTTGGCCCACTATTTTAAATTTAATTTCAAATTAAAAAAAAAAAAAAAGGCTGGAAAAGGAAATTTCCCTTTTAGTCCATAGTCAGCATCACTTCATTAGGAAGACCTGTGGCAATGTTTCCTTCTGCTCCCTGCAGTATATATCTACTTTACATATAGGAGTCTTTAAATAGCTTTGTGAACTGCCAATTCAAGTTCTTAATAGATTTCACTTAGGTCCCCCTTGAAGGTAGGTCTGCCCATAGACACATAGCACTACACTTCTGACCCTTGTGGTAGGGAAACATTTATAATTTAGACATTGTATTCCCAAATATTACAGTAATTTCACGATTATAAGCCGCACCATTTTGACTAAAATTTTGTTCCGAACCCAAAGTGCGGCTTATAATCAGGTGCGGCTTATATATGGACGAAGAACGAAAAGTTGCTGTTTTAGTTTGGAGGACAAGTGTCTGCTAAGAAAGGCAGGAACTTCTCTTTAAAGTGGAGAATGTAAATTCCCTCCCTCCAAATTATTATAATTTTGAAATCAAGGGGCTTTCAGGCAAAGATATGGGAATTAGGAATAACAGTTCTTTTCTAGGGAAATTAAAATAGAAATACAGTATTACAAAGAAACAAACTCCAAACCCTGACAAAGTCAGAGTACAACCTGACATCCTGTCAGGCAGGGTGTTGGTAGCAGTCCCATTAAATGGTGGTTGCAGTCCTCCTGCAGTGACAGATGTGATTCAGTTGGAGCAGTGCTCCTGTACAAGGTGCAGTTTCCCCCTGGAGGTCCAGTGGTGATGTGGAGAAATCCGGTTTTCCTCTGGAGTCCAGTGGAGAAAGGGGCTCCCTTAGTGTCCCAAAACCTCTGTTTTTATCTTGGTAAGAATGTTCCCCTGGCTGGAGCAGCATCCAAATGGGATGAAGTACAGTGATTTCACGAATACAAGCCGCACCATTTTGACTTAGATTTTGCTCTCAAACCGGAAATGCGGCCAATATAAAGGAGCGGCTAATATGTGAATAATTTTCTGACATTTCCACCCCCAGAAGTGGAAACCGAGGTGCCGAGTCGAGCAACTTGCCAGTAAAAGCCGGCATTTCGCGATTGTTACAAACTGTTACATTGTTGCGCCGTGGGTGGAGCTGGCTGCCTGCAGGCAGCACGGGGGACGGGGAGAGAGGCGGGAGAGGTCTCTCCTTCACCACAGCCCGGGGGAGAGACGGGGGGGGCCCCGTGCTGCCATCCCTGCGGCCTGGGGGGAAGGCAGGGGCTACGTGCTGCCATTCCCGCAGCCCGTGGGGTAAGCGGGGGGCTCCTGCCCCCGCCCGCCGCGGCAGGAGCAGGCAGGCTCCGTCTCGGCCCGCCGCTGCCGCAGCAGGAGCGGGGAAACTCTGTCCCCGCCCGCCGCCGCTGCCGCGGGAGCGAGGGGGGCTCTGTCCCTGCCTGCCACCACGGGGCAACGCCGGGCCGGGGTGACCGAGCCCAGTGGCAGCTGCGGCCGGCCCCGAGCGGCCCCGCTGAGCGGCAGCGCCGAGCTGGGCCACCTGGCCCTGTCGGCAGCCCCGAGCGGGCCGAGCCTGCGCAGCCCGAGCCGAGCCAGTAAACCCCGCCCTGCCGCGGTTCAGTTACTAATTGGCAACTTTGTTGCACACGGGTCCTCACTGCGAATGACAGAGCGGCTTATATTCAGGTGCGGCTTATTTATGGACAAAAAACGAAATATTTGCCAACACCCATAGATGCGGCTTATACTCAGTGCGGCTTGTATTCGTGAATTTACTGTAGTTTTATCAGTCACACAGTGGGACTCAATGGGCCATTAGCAGAAAATGACTCGCTGGAGGAAGGATGGGTTGTGAAAAGATAACGAACAATGCCCTGCCTGGTTTCAATGGATGGCCCATTAGCAGAATATCTGCCATTGAGATAAGGATCACTGCCCCCACCCTCAACAGATGGTGATAGAATAGACACTTTTTATCACACTCTGTATTGCAATGTGCAGCTTATAATCAGGTGTGGCTTATATATGGACAAAGAATGAAAAGTTGCTGGCACCCGGAAGTGCAGCTTATACTCAGTGCGGCTTATAATCGTGAAATTACTGTAGGTAATTCTGCTTTGTGCTTTATGTGTCCTATGCATTAAGAATGTCTCCTTTTTCTTTACTGAGGTAAGTTTCCTGTTTACAGAGTAAGGAGCAGAAATTAAATAAGGTAAGTTGAGCTTTGGTCAAAACTGAGTTTCACCATATTAGGATATAGAATATATTAACTCAATCCAGGGGATGGAAACATTAGCTAATATTTCATGTGTCTTGGGTTTACCATATTCTTTCTAGGCCTTTAATAGATACATTCATCTGATATTGAGTGAACCTCAGTATTATATTGTTCAAAATATTTTGAAATTATTACCAAATCCTTTAAAGTCATTTGACTTTATGAGGTGCTGCAGCATTTCACATACCTTCTTTTCTTTTTCTCCATTGCAAATTATGTAAATGTTGATCAAAATTTGATTTATGAAAATATATATTTTACATATCATATACATATACATACATAAAATATTTCCTTCCCTGTGGATGAGTACTTAATATTGTTTTTTAAGTATGAGTGAAATAAATGATTGCAGTACAAGATGCACCTAAGTCTAAGAGGATGTTGCATTGTTCTGTTGAAATGCTGCAGCTTTTAAAATTCAGACTTTTTGTCTGAAGTCTCTTAGAGGAGGGCTGTACAGTGTTTTTCAATAGGTCAAGACGTTCTCTAGGTATGTAGACTTGAATTATCAATATTTATTTACTTTTGTGTGGGTGTATGCGTGCAGCAGTGCTGAAATGTTTCTTGAGTTTGATTTCTGAAAAAAACCTATAGCCTGGTTTATATGCTTGGCAAAACTAGCTTATTATTCCTGTATTTTGAGGTCTGGAGTGGCCTAGAATGATCTTTTCTGCCATTATACCTAACACATACCAGAGGTATCCCATGGGATTAAAAAAACATTAAGAATAACTATTTTAACAAGTTTTAACACCCTGATTACCAATAGGAATTGTTGCTTGGTTTATTAGCATAAGCCAAGGAATAACTAAAGTGGAGATGATGTGGAGACGATCTACCAGCTATTTAAGAAACAAGTAAGTTATACATTATGAATATAACTCTGTATCTATATAGGGAATGCCTCTGAGAGATATACGATTATGAAATCCTGAAAGATACAATGTATTCCTGTTGGAGATTATGAGATAAAAATAGCAGAGGCAGATTTGAAACAGTTGTGTGCATAGCCTTTCTTAGTTTTACTGTAGTTAAATAAAAAGAAAAGAACAAGACATGGATCATTACTACCAACTCTAATTGCGTTTTTTTTGTTTTTAAAAGTCAGGTAGTTCCATAGTGTGTATCTGACTTATTTCCATATCCCTTTGTCCAGTGGCTATTAAAGCTGAACTTGAAAAAAATGTATTGGGAGCTCAAAAGGTGTCAAACATTAAATTGGTTTTTTATCTTTAGTCTGTAGGAAAGGCATAGTCTGGTTGTGACAGGCTAAAGCAACCCTGGAGAGGAATGTTGCTTTCTGTTGGTCGTGAACAGGGCACAGGCTCCTGGGAGCAGTGTGCTACACAGCTCAGCTTTGCACTGGGTAAATTAGAAACTGCTTCTTGTCTCTTGTCCCTGTTTCCTACACATTCCTGTTTTCCTTTTCTGTATTCATGCAGTACTGTGGAATTGCTGATTTTGACCAAGACTCAAAGATCAAACAGGTAAGGCCAAAATGTATCCATCAGAACTGTGCCTGGTGGAAAAGCCCCTGTTGCTGCAGAGGCAGCAGGGAAGGAGTGCTGACAACAGCCCTCATCTTACATTTCACACAGTTCTGGTCTCTGTCAGCCTTGAGATGTGCCAATCGACTAGACAGCATGCACGACCTGGCACGCATCATAATTGTGAACATTAGCAGTATCTGCTTCTGACTACAAGATAAGATTGTTTATCTGGTGTGCGTATGAAGAAAAAGCTTTCATAGAGAAAGGGGAACACATTGGTCAGTCTCCTGGGAGGTAGAAGTCATTCTTCCACCTCTGAGCTTTTTCTTCTGCAGGCCAAAAGAGCAAAGTAGCAAAAATTCTATTATTCAGAGCAAATAGGTTTCAAGGAGGTTAAATATTGTATTGTGGCATGATAGTTCTCTCTACAGCACATCAAAGAAGAAGGAAGCAGTGAGACAGAGATGTCATGAAGTACTACTGAAATAACCTAGGAACCTGTCAGCACGCTCTGTTGGATGGTCAGACCATCAGTGACAATGTCATGGAATTCTGCTACTGAATGTGATAGAGTTGTGTCCATCCCCTCAGCTCTAAAAGATCCCTGGATACTCTTGGAATTCAAAATTAAAAGGAATGGAGGATAACTTCTGAACAGAAATGGTTCCATTAGGGACCAAAGAAACCTGAGGAATGATGAAGGCAACTAAAAATTTAGAAAGTTATATGCTGACTATCAGGGAACCAACCAATGGAGAAAGAACCAGTGCCAATGATCAGGGATCTCCTGTACATCTAATTCCAAAGGAATTTCCTTATTTTCATTCCATATTCTTCTTTGATGTTACATAGGAGCAGTGCAGAGAATGTTTTGTTAAAGTAGTTTTACAATATCTATTTACAATTTAAATATTAATGTAGAAATTCTTTCAAGAATTAGGTGGTTATTGAAGTAGAGAGGGAAATTCAGGCCAATTTATATTATCCTAAAACGTATTTTTAAGATTTGCTAATCTGTCTTACTCTGTTGTCTTTACCCAAAGCAATGCTTTTGACTAAAGCCAGAGAAAAGCCATATAATGCAGTTGTGGTGAATTGAATGGGTGATTAGGGCTATAGTATTGTAGGAGTTTGGTTACATTAATTCTACTCTGTATGTAGCATAGGCTGTGTTTGATGCACTTTTGGATACTGCAGTTAGGGCTCAATCCCAGACACCAACTTCAAGCATAACTCCCATGGAAGAGAGAGTGAAACCCTGAATTATGGTCATAGAAGCAAAGAACAAATGAACTATTCACAGCTGCTAGTTCCATAAAACCTGGATGAGGTTTCCTACAAGCTCCTGCAACCTGCCATATGCCAGAGGGATGCCACAGATATTGTGGCTTGTTGGCAGGGAGATGCACAGCCAGGAGAGGTAATGCTTCATTCAGCATGTTCCTTTTGCAGCTCCTGGCAATAGGTTTTCTTCAGTTTCCTACAGAGCTGCAAATAGAAACTAAAGCTGTGTCTGACTCACTGAACCTTTAAGAAGGAGACAGGTGAAAAAGAACTTGCCTTTTTTTTTTTTTTTTTTTTTTTTTTTTCCCCACTGCGGGACAAAGGTTTTATTCTAGTTAGGACATGAGATGTCCATTTCTGCTCACAACTGTAAGGACTAAATGCTTAGTACAGATGATTCTATTGTGATATTCACTGATGTTAAACTGAATTTAGTTTCAGTTTAGAAAGAAGTAGAAAGGAAGATCTCTTTAAGATTTTTTAACCATAGCTATTTCTTTCTTAAATTCTGTGGTAATTAAAAGCTGAATTTAGCCTTTTATGACTGGCCTTCTGATTATTTTCTCAAAGATCCCTGGGCATAACTTTGCTTTATATTTATTTAAAATCCTATTCCTCAGGGTATCCAGAGAAGAAGCCCTAATAAATACCTGAGAGCAGTGTGTGCTCTTGGGATCCTGCCTCTTGCACATCCTAAGTATTATCTGTCTTTTGCTCCAGCTCTTTACTAGCACTCCTGTTTCATTGGCTAACATGAGGGATCAAGAGCCAGCCCTGCAATAATTCCATAGCTTTGAAAGCAGAGATTTCTTTTATATAAGATTTATTTTTCAGTCACCTGAAACATGGCTGACCTGAAAAAAGCAGTAAATATTAAGTTTTACTTTATACTTTTACAACTTTTATTTCATTCAGAAACCTCCCAGTTTATTTCTAAGCTGTTAAGTTATGGTACCTTGAAATATACACTTTTATCTCTAAATGTTTGCTCATTGTATCAGTGATGTATTTGTACATGCAGTTTCAGCAGCCTGCTATAAGTTACATAGTGAAATAATGAAATATCTCATGCATCAATACTGGGATAAATTGAGATTACAAATCTTGTGGTTTTTCTCTATGTTGGATGAAAAGACAAAAAACATGCAGACAAGTCTGTCCTGCAACAATAGAACTTTCAGAGACAGGACCATGATTCAAGTAAGTCCCTCTGATCAGATTTGTGTAAAAGTTTGGAAGAACGGACTTTAGGCAGGACATTCAGTATGTAATAGGGTCATTTAAAATTTGAGCTTCTAGAATAGTAGCTTAAATGCTCTAAGGTCAAAGCTGTATCCTGTGGGTTTTCTAAATTTCCATATTTTTCCACCTGGTGCATCTATCCAGCAAGCCGGATTCTTTGGGCAGATCCTTGATTGCTTTTTGCAGTCAACTGGATCAAAGTCTATGCAGCATGAAAAGTGTAGGTGCAGTTTATGAATCGGATCCTCTGTATTACCCATTGGTAATGTATCCCTTCACTTCCACTTGCTGGGAAACAACTTTTCTGGTGTTTGAAGTAGTAGCTGAAGGAACAGAGATGCCTAAAAAGAAGCACAGGTAAGGGCATAGGGAACAAAAATGTTGCTTTGCAGTGTGACATTGTTTCCCAGTTATCTATTTTTTCCTTAGTTTCTAGGAGTAGGAGAAACAATATTACGCTTAAAAGGAAGTGTTCTTAAATTTTTGAGTAAGTAACCAAAAAATTCTACTTTGTAGATGTGAGGATAAATCACAATTTCTGCTTCATTGAACGTGATTTTAATGGCTGTCTTTTTTTGTCAGATTTCTAGTACTAAGATCTGTCATCATTGCATGTTCTTTTTTATGACTCTAGCTAGCCCTTTAAACCTACCCCAAGGTTTGTGAAATAATTATGAGCTCAAGAAGCCAAAAATATGACTTGCTTAACATTGGCCTCAAAGTCTGCCTCAGACAGCTCTGGCCAGAAGCAGTCTTATGATTTTGGGCTGGTGGGAACCCCTGCTGCCTTCTGTGCAGGCACAGTATCCTTGCTGGACTTGTGGGTGCAAAGCTGCCCCTGGCATGTGGCAGAAATAAGACTCAGATAGATTGTACAGAGGAATATAAAGTTGTGGTAGGGATGAACCCGCTATTGTCAAGGCAAGAGCCACCACAGCCTAATTCCTGTTCTGTGTCTTGTGTTGTAGGTGCAACCAAAGACACCCTGCTGTTTTTCCAATTCCTCCAGGCCTAGGAAGCACAAGAGGAGCCTACACCGGATGATACAAAACAATGCATGAAAACAGCTGAGGTTGCTCTGAGAGAGCAAGCCGGGGAATGAATGCCAGTTCAGCTGCTTTGCTGCAGCTCTGCACCTGCACACAGCAGAATAGGGCAGCTGCAGACAGGTAAGTTAGTGCAGTAAAAAAATTTTAAAAAAGAAAAACATAAGATGTGCTCATTGTTATTCAGTTTTTGTGTAGTTTGTACAAAATCTCTTGTAGTGCTTTGTAACCTCAAGGCATGTTCTGGAGGGGCACAGATTACGATGTGGAATGTCAAGTGGTGGCCAGCAAGGAATCGGTGTAATTTTGTGAACTGCTTTTCTATTCAACTAGCTTTTCTCTGTTTGACCAGGTTAGGAGAAATAGGTAATATCAGAACAGAAATAACACTAAGAGAAAATTCATGCTAATGGTAAATTATGAGGATGTTGACACCAAGTATTGGACTAGAAGGTGGGAAGGGACAGAAGAGTCCAAGGATTCTGGATTAGAACTGAATTGGTATCCTGGTCTAAGCTGAAGCCTTCCCAATTTGAGGTCATATCCTCGGAGAGTACATGTACTGTATATTTCCCTTTCCAAAGAAAGTACAATAATTTCAGCAGTGACAACTGGTATGACTGGAAATGCTTCCTTAATGTTCTTAGGTAAAACAACAGATGCCTAAACAAAAAAGCAAGTATGGCAGTGCTCCTATTTGTGAAGGTCTGAATGAGTCTGTTCAGCAAAAGCAAAATTTAGAACATGTATTCAAACCACCAGTCTGTTTTTGGCTTAAGTGCAAAGAACATGCTAAATGGAGAGATACAACACCCAAATACTCATTTGACAGTGGAAAAACAACCCCAAGTTAATACATGAAAACAGTTGTACATCTTCATTGGTAAATGAGCAGGAAACATAAACAAGACTAAACAAAAATTAGCTTGAAACCTATGATGACATGGCAAAGAAATGACAGTATGAAACACAGAAGTAGCTCTTCAGTATTATCATTTTATTATATCTACACCTTTTCAACAGAGGCTTCTCATATTATCAATTCTTTTGTTGGCAAATGATGAAGTGGGATGATCTGTCAAATCACAGGTAGTACACTGAACTATAATATTTAAGAAGACTCCTCTCTCCCTTAAAAAAAAGAGAGAGAAAATATTTACTGTTGATAATAAAAAAATAAATCTTTCAGGGAAGAGTGGCAAATATATTTTTTCTGCTGTGGAAGTTTCTGCAAAGTTACCTCTTTTTACAGTGACAAATTAAATATGTAAGGTTGGTACAAGTCTTATTTTTCTTTTTCTCTTTCCTTCCCCCCACCTCCCCCCTATTTATTAGGGCTGTTCTGGAATATTAAATCTGCATACAGCTACTGCAGATTTTCCTCCTCACTGATACCTTGTTTTATATGGAATATATTTTTACATCATTAAAAATATTGTTCTCTACAAAACTCTTTTATACTCTATTTTTTCATTTGCATGCCAAATAATTGCTGTAGGGTTTTCTTATTCTTAGCAAAAGGAGATAGTTCCCCAGATGTATTTTCTTTTGTTTTTCTTTCTTCCTTCTCCCCTGTGTAAATACTCTTATAAAAGTAGATTTAACAAAAGATCATTCGCTATAAAAAACTTCCTCAGCAGTGACATGATACACCACACACCCACTTGTGTTGTCTTTATCAATAACAACAGAAACAGTGTCAAGTGATAAAAATACATGTGATTTAAATCAGCCCTTTTGGAAGTATATTTATTCAAGACCCTTCAAGCGGAGATGAATAGCAGGTTTCTAAATGTGATGTTATGAGGGTAAGCAAATGAGTCATTATTTGTATTCTAGAGCAATAGAGTTGGGCAAGAACAACACTGCAAGAGGGAGTAAGCAGTTGTATCTAACTGTTTATTCTATTACATTCATCACCACAGGGTGCATCTGTGCATGTGAGGTCAAGGTCAGTGATCCTTGTTCATATGAATCATTCTCAGCGCTAATGAAAACACCCCTGGTGCAGCTGTTGGAGCACCAAGAGCTTCGGCAGGCTCCTGCCACTCCTGACTCACCTCTGCGAGCCAGAATTCCCAGGTGAGGTGGAACAGCTGCGGTGGGGGATGACAGGGCTTGGGATGGAGTCCTTAACAGGGGCTGTCGGGGGAGATTGGCATTGAAAAGAAGGAGGGGAATTTTTAACTGAAGGACACAACTGTGCTGCTGTGGGCCAGCTATGCCTCCTTTACACCTTGGCTGTTTGAGTTTCAAGCTGAAGAGTCTTTAAAAATGAAATATTAATTTAAAAATCACAACCTGGATCTGAGTTAGTTTCCAAATAATTAAGTTTTAAAGTTATGGTAACAGATCCTAATTATCTTTCTCCACAAGTTTCTTGAAGTCAAGGAAACAGAGATGGGATATAGTGGTACATGAAGAAGAGTTTCTTCTTCTTCTCTCCCACCTCCTCTTTCAATCAGTGCAAATTCTGCATACATTTTCTCTGTATTTCAGTGTCCATATAGAAGGAAGGATACATTTTGTGGAAGTGCTGATCACATATATAAATTTATATGTGTATGAAAAATTAAAAATCAACCATGGAATAACTTTTCAGGGCTGCTGCAGTGACTACTATAATTTGATGTGCAAGTGGATTTATTACTAAGCTTGCAAACAAAAGTTATGTGCGTTGTGTTTCTTGCACTGAAATAATCCTTCTACAGAAATTTTGGCGGCCCTTCGCCAAAGCCAGGGGAGGAACTCGATGGCCGGAGGAGTCCCCGGACCCTAGCGAGGAAGAAGAGGGGAGGTGAGGAAGGGAGGGAGGTAGGCTGTTGTCTCAGCACACATGGTCTTGTGGGAAGTGGGAATCTCAGGTTGAGTTACTCATCGGAATGGAGTCAGGAGTGTGCACAACCAATGATTTTGATGGCAGGAGGTAACGTACACATGTTTTTCAGGGAAGGTGCTGTAGGAGGACTTGCCGGCGGGCAGGAGGAGGTTTGTGCCGAGGGCTGTCATTTCCCTAGCGCGGAATTCTTCCGATCCCAGGAGCCCATCCCCGCCGCCTCCGATGCTGTCCCTGCCTACGGTACGAGCGGGGGGCTGCGGGCACGGGTCCCGCGGGGCGGGGGGCGCGGGGCGGCGCTGCCCGCCCGCTCTGATTGACGCCGGCCCGGGCGGAGGCGGGTCCGCGGGGACCGCGCCGCTCCCACCCGCTCCCGCCGCCGCCGCCGGGCAGCGCGTCCCGCGCTCCGCCGCCCCCGCGCTCCCGCTGCCGCCGGGATCGCGGTGCCGCGCCCGCGGCATGGCCGGCGCGCTGGGCAGGGGGGCGGCGTGCTGGCGGATGCGGAGCGCGGCGGGCGGCAGGAAGGAGAAGCCGCCGGGCGCCAAGCCCCAGCCCCGGCACGGTAAGGGGGCGGCCGCGGCGGGGCTCGGCGGGGCGCCCACCGAGCTGGGACGGGAGCGCCCAGGTCCGCGCGGGGCAGCCTCCGGGCCAACTTGCCTGCGACTTGTTATAGCCGCTCGGCTCCTCTGGGGCATGGGGATCCTTCTCTCCTCTCCCCTCCAGCGGGTGCGGAGGGAGAGGAGCTGCCTGCTCCCAAATTCCACCGAGCTGTGCCTTCTGTCTTTTATTTGCCGAGGCGAAACAGCGTTCGCGCGCGTTTTGGCATCTTGCTTTGATAGCGGCTTCTTTGATTATTTTTGCAGAAAGCATTTGCGATCTGGCAAACGCCAGTGAATCTGAGAAGAGTCCCCGAATTCTCTTTTGGCTTTCACGATCTTAATGCCCCGAAAGCACTGTTGAAAACATTGCCCTGTGTGCTGTTGTCTCCTCCTCCCTTACTTGTCCGGGGAGGCAGATGCTCTCTTTGAAGGCTAAACAGCACACAGATAGTTCTCCCAGGATCAGGTCCTGACTCTGAAGACATAGAACGGAGTGATGTTCCACGAGCTATTGAAAACAAGTGTTGAGGTTCATGACCCTTGTGTGCTAAACACTGAATGCAGTTCACCCAGAGCCAAATCTGTCATGTGCGGTTTCCTTACTGTACTGCTTGGCTGTCACCGTTCTCTGCTTTGAGGAACAAACCCAACTGTTTGTGGATCTGGTTGCAGTGTCTGGAAATCTCACTAGAATTTGTTCTAGCTGTGTGTTCCCCTTTGGGTTTTAAATCCACTATTCGGGTGAGTGGGTTTGCAGAAGTCTCTGACCTAATCCTTCAAGGGTAAAGTAACATCTTAAGTTGTGCTCCAGTTCTGCATCAATTTGCGTTTGTTTGTTGTTTTGTTAGTCCCCAAAGTAACTTTGTGTCTTTTCCTGAGAAACTAATTTGGCTGAAGGCGTAATTTGTACTCTTTACAAGTCCAGAGGTTGCTGTTGCACGTTCAATAATCTTCATGACAAAGATGTTGAGATGATGGGGAGCCTGGCACTTCAGGTGTTGGCATTTTGAGAAAATGCTTGCTAAGAAAGTAATAGACTCAAATGCAGGTCTGAAATGAAAAAAACCTCAGTGTTTCTTCCATTGACTGTCACCTGGATATTTCTGAGCTGGAGTGCTTTTGCAGCAACGTCTTCGTTTGCATTTTGCTTCTTTGTGCCCCTTTCACAAGCCAGAAGAGGAGGCAGACTGAAAGTCAGAGCAAAGATTTTTGTCAGTGGATGTCAAAAACCCTCTCAAATAAATTCTGTGGGGTAAAGAAAGTGTTATCCGTTTAGAGAAGGAGTTGTTTAAAAATAGTTATAAGTATTTGTCCTATTAATTCTGGGTGCAATGCTGGTAGTAGTGACTCACATGTTAATAGGATTCCTTTAAGTTGTATACCTGTTATATGTGAGTATTACACAGTAGCTAGGCACATAGACCAAAATTCTGGATACTGTGAATTCAGTGGGAATTTTGCCACTGACCTAAGAAGAGCCAGAATTGAATCCACAGACTTTGTAGTGTGAGGTGTCGGGCCAAACTGAAAACATTTGGCTGATTCACCTGTGCAGTTGTGGCAAAGTTTATAATCCTGAATATGCTGCTATGATTAATATATTATCGTAATAACTCTACCCCGAATTAGTTAAATTACACAGTTATAAAATAACTTGGTTCTAATGTGGTATGTGGTATGCTTTAGTCTATCAGGATTGCTTCTTATAAATGTTTTCCAAAGTATCATATGACACTGAATTCACATTTAAGTAATTGCTGCAACAACACAGAACACTGAATTACATTGAAGCCCATACACTTTGCATCTCAATTAGATTTTAACTGTAATTTAAAAATAAGTACTCTATTATATTGCCTTTGCAAAGTGAACTAGACTTAGTTACTAGACCATTTACTAACATTTGACAGTTCCAAATGTAAGGTAAAAATGAAATTAGAGTAATTTACATGTCCCTAATACTAATTGTGTGCTATAGGGAAATATTTGGGGTGCTAACCAAAGAAGTGATATTACTTTAGTATGCTTGCAAAATTTTTAAAGTTATGGAAACACTCTTTTTCAAGAATGGACTTTTAAGTAAATTTCAGCTTTTGTAAGCAGTATTGATCAATTAATCATGCAGGAACAGAGAATTTACTTAAAATGCTTAAGCCGAAGCATTAGAGGGGTTATAACTAAGATATACCTAAAAGTAAAATTGTGGTATGTGAACTGCCAACAATTTTTAACTAGCAAACAGACGGACAGGTTTGATTTATTTATACCTGCATGCATTCAGTTATCAAAGGGAGATGGGAACTGTTCACAAGAGAGCTTTATGAAATACTTTCAAATTTGGGAAGTAATATTTCTTCCTAATCTCTTGTTTTTGCTACCAAACCATTTCAATGGAGCACCGTCCTGCCTTGGTGGAAAGTGTCATATCTCTGGGGATCTCAAAAGCACTGTTATGATTGACACCATCTGAAGACCATGCACAATATTTCTGTGTACGTTTGGATTAAGATATGTTTATTTGGGCATCACTTAAGGGTCTAAATTGGCAGGGTGCATTTCGAGTTGCAGCTGAGCAAACCTGCCATTTAACTGAGTCAAGTTACAAATATTTTCCAACGTTGACATTCTTCTCACCTTTTACATGAGGAATTAGGAAGACTTTTTTTATACTCTTCTAGTATTTAAAAATACAAATATGAAAATTTCCTTATGATCTCGCATGTAAAAGTTCTTCTTTTACAGGTTTTGTGGTTTCAAAGCATGTAAAGCAATGTAAAGGAGAACTAGCATTTCTACCCATTGTGTCTATACAGAAAATGAACTCATGTCAAGATTCCAACAAAAAGTTCAAGATCCTGTTGAGATCATGGATATTAACAGTCTTGTAAAAAGTCTATTTTTAAATGATTTGATGTTGGGTTAGCATTGGCAACTTACCTGTAAAATCTCCAAAGAACTTGAAAACTGACAGCTACAGCCAGAATTCTCTTACAGATTCTCTTTAGGCAGAAGATATTAAGAAGTAACATATAGAAAAATACGTAAATAAAGTAGTATTTTAGTGTACTGCTTAAGAAAATTTGAAATATTTGTATAAGAAAACCTCCTCCCTTGAGGAGTAGATATGGAAAGATTCTGACTAAAAACTATGAAACAGAAATAAGTTTTGAATTACTTAGTACCAGAAGAAATAACTTCTGCAGAGAAAGCAATGTTTTATATCCCTTTTAAAGTTATGTGAAAGTTAGTAAAAACACTTACTGAGGAAAAAAGCACAAGTAAATAGTGCTGGATATATGTATAGGAGTGTATGTGTCCACATAGGTAAAGTTTTAGACAGAAAACAATTACTTTCAATTATTAGATTTTTTTTTTTTTTAAGAGCTCACAAAATGTGCCATATTTAGACTGGCAAGTGCAAGTCCTCTGTGCTTCAGCCAGCACAATGAAATCAGTTGGTTTTTTGCCAGTATATTGAATTATATCCAGGTAGACTGGATAAATGAGTATGAGCTCTAACAACACAGAGTGCTTTTTCACCTGGATCTGCTGACTAATTTTAGTCTTCACCTGTCTAGAGCTGTCATAGAATAAGACAAAAACTGTTGTTACCATGTCTGTTTGGTGTAATAGAAAGGTTGTAGTGTGGGAAGGGTAGAAGTCAACATATTATTGCTGCAGAGATATGGTCTCTTCTAACTGTGTTGAACTGCTGGGAGAATGAAGAGAGACGGATAAAAAAACTCTACAAACCTGTTCACTGTTCTGCTCTTCAATATGTTTAGTTGTATGCACACGTGCAAACATCCAGGGTGCTCCTGGACTGGACTAATTCCACAGTCAACAGTAAGGAAATTAAATTGTGCTTAAGCTTTCCGCTTTCAGATGTTCTCATCTTTGCACATTTCTTGAAATACTCAAGAATGTGCTTCAGTATTTTCTGTTGGCTTTTCCTTTTCCTGGGAAATAATGTTGTTGGTCATATTGAGGTAGTCATAGCCAAATCTTCTGTTTTGCTTGAGGTGTACTTCTTTCACCTTACTTTTTACATGTGCCTTATTGTAGCATTTGTGAAAGTAAATGTCTGAAATTAATGTAGCTTATATTTATACACACACACACACACACACACACGCACACATATACATACGTATATGCTTAATATAAAGGAATAGAAGTTTTCTTCCTGAAGCAAGTAAACATCTTTTCTGTGATCAGTTGGAATAATCTGCAGGTAGATTTTAAATATTGAAATATTTTCCTTGCTTATATGTTCAGAATGTGTGAACATTGATGTTATTTCTATTTACATCTGCTGACACTAGTGCCTCAGCCACTTTTGGGGTCTCATCAGTAAGGGAGTGTGGTTGCTGGTTACTGCAGATCTTGCTCTGCAGGCATGGCTTTCCAAACAAATGGATGAGTAAGGCCTGGAGAACCAGAGGGGTTGGTTTGCCAAACATATTTTAACTTGATTAACCTTTCCCTTTTTCCTTTGATGTAAGTGCCAGCTAGCTGTTACTTCTTTCTGTGGTTGTTTCTGGTTTTTTGTTTGTTAAAAATTATTTGTTTGTTTCTTTTGTTTTTCAAATTTATTCACTGTAAAAAGGGTAATATCCTAGTTAACAGAAGAGGATATTTATGATACTGATAAAACCTAGCATTATAACTTCCTCAATTAGAGATAAGTAATCAGAGCTAAAAATCCTTGGATTATTCTAAATTTTAATTTATGATGGAATGAAAAACCCACCCTCTAGATCTTAGAAGCAGACTCCAAGTACAGTTTTATGATATTTATTTAAATCTAATTTTTGCACAGAAATGTAGATAAGAAACCAAAGACTTCCCTTTCATTTCATAACCAGATATAATTTTCTGACTTTTTTAATGGACTATTTGGGTAATTTTTGTCAAAGAGAGTCTCAAGTCATCATCCTGGTGTGATCAGAAATGAAAAAAGAAATAATCACTTTCTCGATCATTTGGCTTTTGCTGTTGAAGATTCTGAAGCTAGGTGAACTGATTACTCTTACAGAACTATAGAAACTATCCAATTTCAGTACATTCTAAAATATTTCATATTTTGAGTAACCATGGCTCCGGGGCATTTTATACTTACTTCTGGAAGTTTCCAGTTCTAGTATTCAGTTTAACATCTCTGCCTTTGTCTTTCCATTTTGCCTTGCCACGTTAAAACAATGAATCATCTTGTCCATTAACTACAGTTGGAAACTCTGTTTATGCACTGAATTTGTTTTGTCATGTTGCCTTAATAATTGATTGGAACTCCTGACTGCTTTCCCATATGAATTTGGGCTTTTCCCAGTGCTGTTCTGAGCAGTAGAAGCAAAAGCCATTCCCAGACGTGGAATGTCTTTACCCTCTAAGGATTTAACTTGTCTTTCTCATGAAACTGTTAGGCAACATTTTCATTTTCTGTCTTCATGCATATGACATTGTGCAGAGGATGTAATATTTCCTGTAACAGTTGATCAAGGAATATTGTTATTGTAGGTTCACTTTGATACATTCTGTTTTGTTGATGGATTTTAAATTTGTGCTGATTAAAATATTGAAGCATTAAATAGCAAGTGAAACAAAACTATAATGGCATTCTTTGAATAATTTAGAGGAGTGACATGGTTCAAAGGAAGGGGCTACAGGACAGGGAGGCTGTGCCAGCAAATGCAAATTTGCACCTCTTGCCTTGAGAGTGGGCTTGAAGATAGCACTCTAGTTGCTATTTAGGCAGCATTTTGAAAATAAATGCCCTTTTATTAAAAAGGCATTACACTGGCAGTTTCTTGACTCATTAAATAGCATTTGCCTTAACTATGTAGTAGTACCATAATTTTCTTTATTTCTTTGTTGCATTTGCAAGGTAAATACTGAAGGATATACTTAATAAATAAGCCCAAAATACTGTATAAAAGTTTTTTTTTCAAGATGCCTTTGTGGTCTTGTCTTGTGCACTGTGATATATAAGAATATTTTTTGTGTGCTCTCTATGACTGATTTGCATTGAGTTGTTGATGCCATATTCCTGTGGAACGCATCAAAAAGTAGAAATGAGGAGTAAGAATTAGTGGGTAGAACCTTCTCCTGAAGGTAAATTAAAGTAGAACTGAGTAGTTTGTGGTAATGAGTCCAAGAGCCTGTGGAAAAAAGCAAGAAAAAAGTTGTTATTGTCAATGTCTGCATTGCGCTTTGCTGTACAAACCATTCCAGTATTTTGTTCAATACTTATCTCTCTGAAGCTCTGAAACTACAGAGCTGTCTAAACTGCTGGCATTTGTAGTGAGGGGGAGGAATGGGAGCTTGAGAAGAGATACTCCTTCTCCAGAAGTTGGATTGAGTAAATTCATGTAGTGTAACCAGATGTCCTCATCAGTTTCATCTCTTTGGCTGATAGTCACTGTGCTTTCATGTGGGAGGTCATGGTTGCTGCTAGACAAGAAGTGGGTGTGAGTAAAATTTTTTAGGAGGTAAGTGAGAGGAGGTTCTGTAATGAGAAGCTGTACACAGAGAGATCAAGGGACCCCTGCGTTACATTCATATCAGCAGGACTGCAGAAGAGAAAAGATGCTGCCTTCTGGGATGGGCAGAATGTTCCAAGACTTCTGCATCATTTTTAAATATAAAACATCTTCATAATCAACTCCTGACATCAGTGATGTGTTCCTTACAATATTCAAACCTGAATTAGAGAGAATGGGAACACAATATTCAATTTTTATTTAACTTAGAGGTGTGAATTTTTGGCTTTCTAGCTACTTGGAATTCTAAGATATATTTAAGCCTGTAAATGCATTTAAAAAGTGGAAGAAAGTGGGTTTTTAAAGATCACAATATATGTTTTAGGGGAACATGGTCTTTTCCAGTCCTGATGACGTTGGACTTCTGTATATCCTCTATGGCAGGACTGCTCCCAGTCCAGGTATTGATTTCAGTTAACACTGAAGTTGCCTGAGGGATGGTCAGTTGTTTGTGTTAATGGTACTGCTGGGTGCAGCCTAAATTGCTTCGAGCATTTGGCCTACAAAGGCAAGTTCTAATGAAGCAAAAAAGCATTCACCACTGTTTTTATTCATTGTGCAATTGTGGAGGATTTCTTGTTACTTTTCACTGAGAAGTGGTAATAATCTGGTTAGAACAGAAACAAATATTGTCAGGGTTATTGTTTGCGTGTATAGTCTTTGTTTTTTGATGTCCAAGCTTAATGTCTAGTCCCAGCTCAATTACTTTAGTTTTTGGGAGAGGACTATATTGAAAGTGTAAAGGAGGGAAAAGGATCACCTTACAGAAACTGCAGTGACTGGAGTGAGATTCTGATCTTGGAAGGGTTTGATCCTGTGGGCTGTAGCTGCTTGCTGTATGCACCAGATCAGGGAGCTGATTTTTCAGGCTTTCTGAATTCTTCTGTTTTGGCACTTGTTCCAGGGAGTGAGCACACAAATGATCTCACAGAAGAGATGATTAAGTGACACCTGAGAGTTTTTCAGAGTTCTTAGCAGCATTGAGCAGTTGTTCCATTGCAGGGAGGGTTAGGCTGAAACTGCATCCTTGACTAGCTTATTTTCCCTCTTATTCCTGCACCAACATGATGCCAGTTTGATGGCAGATGGACATTTTTAGCCCAAGGCTTTTGTATTCTGCAAACTCAAACTTGGTTTTATGATTTTCTTAGCATAAAAAGAGGAAAGTGACAAAATTATTTATTGATGTATTTTGAATGTATATGAATGCTCAGTGGTGGTGGGGGGTTTGTTTGTTTGGGTTTTTTTTTAGATCCAAAATATTTAGATCCAGTAATTTCTTGTTGTATTCAGCATATCTAGTAGAAACCTGAGGAATACAGAGAATGATTCAGGTGGGAAGAATCTTAAGGGGCATCTCTAGTCCGGTTTCCTGCCCTATGTCACCTGTGAGATCAGATCAGGTTTTTGAGGACTTTCTTCAATCCTTGACAACATCCAGGGAAGGAGTGCACAAAGTCTGGCAACTGGTTACTATTTCACATCAAAAGCCAAAGAGGGCCTGATAATTTTGGAAAAGTGGGAGTTCTAGATAATGGGCATCTTCCTAGAAATAAGTCAGAGACTAAGTGGTGCTACTGATGATCTGAAGTACCACTTGCAAAACATGATGAAAACTGCCTTATTTTATGGTGTTCCAGAAAAGAAACCATGGAAAGCTAATAATGTGCTAAATCCATAGTGCTCTGAATAAAAAGATTCTAGTTATTCCTAAGCTTGCAACCCCTTATCTGAGTTCACCTAGAAACTTAGTTAACTTTTTGAGAAATACAGAGGAGTATGCCAGCTGTCAGGGCCTTCAGCTCTGTGCATAGTGCAGGTAAGAGTTTGTGACGAGAAGGGTTTTGGCAGCCTGAGTAACTGAGATTTTCCACTGTCATTGTAGCACAGAAATCTCTGGTCATTATGGAAAGAGTCTGAAAGACAATGTTTTACTCTTTGTTTTGGGATTTTTTTGTTTGTTTGTTTGTTTTTGTTTTGGTGTTTTTTTGATGGGGGAAGAGAGGTAGTGTGGGTGTGTATGCTTTAGTGTTCTGTTCTGTTTGGGTTTGTTTTGATTTGGGTTTGATTTTTTATCCTCCATGAGGTCCCAGCTTTGGGACAGTAATGAGGCTGCTTGTTCTAATGTTCTACTTGACACCCTGCCCACAGGGTGGGTGGATTTCTCTGGACGTCCCCTGTGTCTAACTTAAGGAATTTGACAGAGAACCAGCAGCTCCACTGCATCTTTATGTCCTGATATCTTCTTGTGTACAAGCCTACAAGTAAATTTCACAATTTTCCATCAGTAGTCCTATGTAAGAAATCTCCATGCCACATAGTATGCCTGCAGTAGTGCAACCTTGCGGGTGATATATTTTCCTGATAGAAAAAAAATACTGTTTTTCTTTACAACGCACATTATAACTTTTGGCATTAGCTGCAATTGTCCCACATATGCTAATTAATTCAGCTATTTGGTATAATTAATTTGTTAATGCTTCTGCAGTCATGTAATAAGATACATTGGCCCACCAGCAGTCTCAATGCACTCATATTAAGAGGTTGTTTAGAGACTCACTTTTTTGCTTAATAATATTTTAATAAGACCTTTCACTGAGCTCTGTGACCATTAATGTCTTATTTTTGAAACGTTTCTCTTCTTTGTCTTGTCCTCTAGTGTTTTTTTTTTGTTTTGTTTTCTTTAAATCTGATGTCTGATTTTATCTTTGTTCCACTGCTCTTTGCAGGTTTGGTTTATAACAAGTAGATGGCTAAAAACTTCTGTCACTACAGATATGATTCAGAAATCTTTGATCAATGGTTTTCCTTGAAGCCTACACTCCTGGTAATACTTCAGGTGTCAAAACTTGGGGCAAAAAATGATTGAGAAACTTGTTCGGTAAATAGAAGTCATTTATGATTTTCCTAAAGTAGGGAGAAAATAAGAACTCTATCTGCTACCAAAACTGTGAAGGTGTGGCAGTGGTAGACTTTGTGATGCAAATACCAAGATGGATTTCTCCCATTTCTAATAGTTGACGTGTTTCTTGAGAACTAGCATTTGTACTTCAGCAATTGTTTTTTAAAATGTCTCTATGTATGAGAAAGGCTGTGTGAAGCCAATCCGTGCAGAGGAAGGAATTGTAATGAACTAATAGCTTTTTCAGGAGTGTGTGTTCTCTGGTCATGACTTACAGAGCCTTGAATCTGGCACAGAGAGACGTGCAGAGTGAAGGGTGCCATGAGGAACTCTCATTGTCGGAGCAGCACTGCACAGTGCGTGTCTGTGTTTACCACACTTGGTTGTTCGTATGTTTTTGCTACAGAAGACGACAGCAATCGCAGCAGGCACTCATGAGCAGCGTGGCTGGGAGCTCTGCTGCCATCTGTGTTAGCGCTGCCTGTTCCCGATGTGCGCTCGCTTCCATATGTATAGCTCAGCACTTAGTCTCTACAGCCATTGGAGTAATATATCTGGAAACAGTTGTGATGATTAAAGTTGATGGCAAACAGTCATTGAAGAAATTAATTTGTTTTCAGTGGATGTTCTCTGTTTTCTTTTTTCTTGAGTATCTCCTACTCCTTCAGAAACATTTCATGAGATACTTCTGCTCAGTCCAAACTTGAACTCGTCACTTTTGGCTTTGTACATTGTAATAGCCTCCACAGCAACCACTGTGATGCCATAAACAGAGGGTTTGACTTCAGGTGAAGAATGTAGGCAGTAAAAGCAGAATAACCCATAAAGAAAAATGTGGGAGGATGGGGAAGACAGGGAAAGTGATTATTTTGGCTTTCTCTGTAGCAATACACCACCCACCCCTCTGGAACTTTTTTAAAAAAATCTTTACTGATAGCTGAAAGAAACTAAATTCTTTTAAGATGTCAGAGTAGAACTTCCGTTTTAGACAGTATAATTGAAAATATATGCAAGTAATGGAGTTTTATTCTGCATGAGGTTTCTTTTTCTCTCTTTCCATTCATTTTTAAAAAATCGCTTTAGTAAACCCACCGTGGGAGGATAGTTTTGCTGCTGTACTTTTCCCAGGATGCAGCAAGAGAAATTGCATTTGCAGTTCACAGAGAATGAAATTAGACTTGCTCTGTCCTGATGATCCACTACTCCTACACCCAGCACATTTCTGGGAGTGACTCTTGCTTGCTATAAGAGACAGTGCCCTGACTGTACTTGCACCTGCTCTTGTGCATGAAGGAACAAGCATGGTTTTGGGCCCACGTAGCCCCCAAATTAGAATTAGGCACTGTCTGGAGTGCCTCTGTGTGGGTCTGCCTCCTCTCTACAGCATTGTTAGTGGAAGGGGAGAGTTCAAACACATCGCTTTGTTTGCTTGTAGGGGTTGAGACAACTTTCTATTCTGTAATAGATTTATACCTGCTCAGAAATACCATGGTCTCAGAGAGCATCAAGCAGTTGAAGGATGTTAATTTTCATCTTGCATCATGTCATGTTCACAACACAGTTGGGTGCTGGACTGTGAAATCAGTAGAAAGTATTTGGGAAATGCAAATCTCAGTGTGGCATCTGAAAGAGTGGACTGTTTTTTATTTTTGTTGTGTTTTTTTTTTGTTTGTTTGTTTGGTTTTTTTAAGTTGGATGGTATTGAGAGCCTCACACACTCCTTTTTCTTGTTGAGTAATAAAATCTTGCTCTTTAACCCTTCAGAGATCCATCCATTGGAGATTATGTACATAAACCTTTATTTCTAGTCTTTTGTATCTGGCCAGCTTTTTCTTTTGGGCTGTGGGCTTTTCAAAAGCAGGTTCAGTTAGACAAACCCTCAAATGATATTAGTGCTCATGGAGCAACTTAAGTACCAGTGTGCCAGACAGCACTGCAATAAGTATTTCCTTTTCAGAGAGAACAGAAATTGAATGCATATAGTGCCTATGGAGAAAAAAATTCTCCAATAAGAGCAGAGAAAGCCCATGGATCAGCAAGGATCTCCATTTAATATAATGCTGATCTTGTGCTCCACAAAGCTGGTTAATGTGAGGAGACTTACACTAGATCGATCTATCTGTCTATCTATCTATCTGTCTATCTATCTATCTATCTATCTATCTATCTATCTATCTATCTATCTATCTATCTATCTATCTTCTATATCATCTACATCTAGATCTGTTCAACAATTCCAGAAGATTTCATTTGCTTTTCAAAGGCAGAGAGAGAGACTGACAGTACTCACATCTGTAATCCCAATATTCCAATAGTCCCTCCATCTGGATGGTTGTTCTGTGAAGCTGACATAGTCTGGACAGTTTTCATTAATTTCATTTTTTCCATCTTCTCGGATGAGCTTTTAATCTCCTGATTGCTGATCCCTGGTTTATAATCAGATTTGACAGTGATAGGATGGCAGTAAATACCTTGATATAAAAGTCCATAACAAAGTAGAACTTTTGTTTCTCTCCTTACTCCTGGGTGAGGTAAAATTTTATTTGTGAAGTGTGAATAACTTTGAAGCATAAAGCTGCCTAGTTTTGGGCCATTTTCAGGTGGATTGTTAACAAGTGAGATGTTTATTATTTTTTCCCTCTCAAAAAGACAAAATGTTTATCTGTGACCTGCTTCGTAATATTTTTGGAAATGAATTTGATGTCAACTTGATTAATCATTCTGTTTCTCCACAGGTTGATAAGATACTTTGCCAAATAAGATCTAAAATAATAGTTACTTGACATGTGAATAATAATTTTAATTCCTAAATAAAGCCATTCCGGAATAATTTTAATGCTGTCAATAAATACCTTATAGTTAAGTGGATGAAAATATGTTTAATAGTTGCATTTAGCAAGAAGCCTGCTCATGGTTTGGAGTTTTTTTTCATTGTTTTGTATGCACGTGATAGGTGCATAATTTCTGCATCTATTTTGCTTCCCATCAAAGTGGAAAAATCCTTTCTCTTTGCTTTTTAAGCCATCCTCTGCACAGTCTTATAGGTCAAATTAATGGTAAAAATATTCAGAATAGAAGGTTGGAGATATACACAAAATGACGAGCATACCCAGTTTAAGTGCAAGCCATGCCCATGGAATAAAGCAATTTTGTTCAAACTATAAGCTGTAATCAATTTCGTTTTAATAAAGTGGTTTTTTTTTTTTTTTTTCTTGAATAATGTTACCTGGTTGGGTCTCTTCTTTACTTGTTATATTCTTATTTATAATTTTTGCATTATCCCATTGTAGCCTGTCTACCTATACTTAATCTTGGGAGGAAAAACACTCTAAATACACTGCCACATTTTATTTCTTTCTCTCACTCTTCTTTTCATGATACACTAATTTCCATGTCTTTACTGTTCCAAAAATTCTTCCCCCTTTATTCAGTTCCTATAACCTCAGTTAAATCTGAGTTTCACTGTCAGAGACAAGAATTTAAATGTGGTTTTTTTCCCCATCCTGCTTAAGCCCTTGCCTTTCCTTTTTAGGATTTGGTGCTCCTGCCACCTGTGTATTCAAATGTCCATCTGGCACACTACAGAGTTTTCTAATTCTTTTATATATATATGTGTGTGTGTATATATAATATGTTTATAAATATATATAAATATATAAAATATATATATGTATGTTTTCTTAAATAAATTTTTGTTGGTTTTCTTGTATGTGGAATTATTCAGTTTTTTTCTTCACAGTTTTAATGAGAGTCCAAATTGTCAGCCCAAAGAGCTCCAAATTCCGCACTTGCTTATATAATAGCACTGTAATTTTCATTTTTGCTTTCTCTGCTTTCTCTTGATTTTATGCCAATAACTTCATGAAGATCAAACATAGTAAACTTTCTAGGTATAACTTTAGAGGTGGAACAGAAGATTCTGAGGAAAGCAAACTCCTAACTATATGCTTCAAACCCAAACTCCAATCACCTGATGTACAGAGAAGTGCTGGTGATGATTGTTCTCTTTGGAAGCTGCAGTTTTCCTTGATGTTGCTGTAGGAAGAGGTCTTTGTTGTTTTGCGTACATATGAGTTAGAGAACTCTGGAAATTGCTGACAGAAAGGGAGAATCTGATTTAGGACACTCCCACAGATTTTGTGGGGGTAGGGAAAGGACTGCGTTAGTGCTCATCACTGGCAAATGGTGGGAAGCTTTTTTATTGGGTCATTGTTTCTGACAGCTTCATCCAGCTGCCTTTTCAGTTTTCTCTGGACATGCTGTTACAGAACTTTGAGAAACAGATTGAAAAGTTGCTTGCAGTAAATGAGCAGTACAAGTTCCTTATTAATGCTACTTTTCCCTTTGGCAAGCTTTTTGACTTCAGAGAGTATATTTCTTCCCCTGCACTTAGAATTAATTTTGTATGCCTTGACAGCCAAATTATTTGACGTAGGAGTAAAAAACCACATCTGTCCCTCACTGAGCTGGTCCCACCAGCACATGATAGCATCAAATGGCCCATGGGCCAGAAGAAAAGCTTCTGCAAATAGGGAATTGCAATTTGTAAGGGCAAATACAAAGCTGAGGTAGAGTTCAACAAATGTTGCAAATAATTCAACATTCAGGCAAAAATGATAACCATCATTGTTCATGCCAGCATGTGGCTGACTTTTAATTAACTTGAAATTATGCTTTGCTGGTTTAGGTGAAAAACAGTAAAGATTTTGTCAGCTGAAAAGAAATTGCTGGAGTTCTTTGCAGAGATTATTACAGAAACCAACACAATTCCTATACAAAACTTGAATTCTATAGAGTATATGTTTTTATATGTGTTATATCCATACATAAATTAAATATTGATGTATAAGAATAGAGTCCCTGTTGTGGAAAAGAATGTGCACAACTCCATATGAGAGGGGATGCAGCGTTGCCTGACCCAACCAGTTATAAGTGGTTTCCTGGCAGTGAGTGACGAGCTGAATTTAATGATTTAAACATAGAGGGACCTATAGGCAGTGTCTGCACAGTGGTTATTTGCATTTGAGAAAGGGGAACAGGTATCCAAGGAATTTACTGGGGTAAGTTAATAGGTTTTTGAGTGTGCAGAAAGATGGGGAAAGGTAGCATGTGACCAAATCTGAATGCACAGGTCTTGAATGTTGCTGGTACTTTGCAAAATTGCTTATCAATAGCTTATTGAGTAAACAATTTACTCTAGCAGGTGTGGAATACTGTTAAGTGATGAAATAAGAAATATGCAGTGATAAGGAGGGCAATAGCAAGGACTGTGATTAACAAAACAGTAGAATTAGGACACAAAACCTCACACACAAGGTTTTATTTGCAGATAAAGAACATGCTACAACTGAGCCTGCACAAGGTGCCTGCAGTATGTTTGAAAATGAGATGTGGAAAGTAAGAAATGTTTGACTGGATAAAAAAAAAAAAACCCAGAGAGGACTATAATGTACACTGGTCAGCAATAATGATAATTTCAGTTCATCAGTTGAAAAAAGTATTTGATAAATGTCTTAATCACAGAATAAAACAACAGAGAGAGACTATTTTAGTTTTTCCTTAATCAAAGCCAGGAAGAAGAATCCTGAGATAAAAGTCTTCATGTAACTCTGCTCTGCCTGTGAAAACTGCCAGGTCTCCAAGTAGGAATGTGATGATTTATGAAGAGCATAATTCATATAGTGAAACTGTTGCATGTTTGTACATTTATCAAATTTGTAAAACATGAAGGAAATCAGTGAGGGCAGCTATCTCACATAAAGTTGAAATCATTAGATTCATTAGCTGTTAGGATAACTAAATGAGCAACTTCTTTTAGTAGTGTCTGTAAGAGGACAGAAAACAAGGAAAGCACGCTGAAGCAGCTCTGCCTCTGCTGCCCCTGGGGGTCCATGGGAGTGCCGAGATCCCCCTGCAGCCTGTGGGTGAACCCACTGGAGAACAGGTGGATGTGCCTGCAGTAGACTGTGACCCCACAGGAGTAGGGTCCTGGCAGGACTTGTGGACCCATGGAGAGAGACAAGCACACACTGGACAAGGTGTGCTTGGAGATTTTGTGACCCTATGGAAGGAGCCACAGTGAAGCATTTGAGAAGAGCTGCAGCCTGTGGGAAGACTGTGGGGAGGACAGTTCATGAAGACCTGTCTCATAAGATGGACCCCACACTGAAGCAGAGGAAGAGTCGAGGAGTCCTTCCCTGTGGAGGAAGGAGTGACAGAGAGAGTGTGGAATGAATTGACCACAGCTCCTATTTCTTATCTTCCTGTGGTAGTGAATATGGAGTGGAATTGCGCCTGGGATGAATGCAGGCCTGGGTGGAAGGTGTTTTAGAATTTGGTTTTATTTCTCATGTTCCTACTTTGATCTGATTGGTAATAAATTAGTTAATTTTCCTGAGCTGAATCTGTTTTGATTATGACAGTAATTGGTGAATGATTTGTCCCTGTATCTCGATTCACGAGCTTGCTGATGTAATTTTTCTCCCCTGTCCAGCTGAGGAGGGACGGATAGAGCAGCTTTGGCGAGGATCTGGCATCAAGGCAGGGTCAGCCCACCACAGCTGGGATAATTTACAAAAATTTGAGGCAGGTGGGAAGAAGTTGAAAAGGGGCATCAGTGTGAGCTTTGCTAGTACTGTAACTACCCTGGCATTAGAAATCTTTCACAAAGGCTGACTGAAGAACAGCTGAAAATGAAGAAGCTCTCTTAGGAAGTAAGGTTTTCTTGTTTTTCTGCTGGTCCAGCAAGATGGAATGATTTATACTGTCATCATATATGTACCAGAGTGGGAATGGGAATACATGGTTGAGAAAGAAATTCAGGCTTGACTACCACAGTTAGACTTCCTTGGACTGATTCAGGCACACAACATTTGGTGACAAGTCACTGTCTTGTAGCTGCAAATAGAGTAGCAGCATTAGACAGTGGTTTTGCTTTATTTTCCTTTTCCCATTGCTGTATCACCTTTTTTCACTCCCTTGCAATTTAAGCCTTTTGGAGGCATACCTCAGAGCAATGTGGCAGCTATGTGTGGAGTTGCACAATGCATTATATCCTCTATTTCCGATTCTTTCAATCTAGAAGATGCTGGGTATTGCACTGGGCTCCGTATGAAAATGCTTTGTGATCACCTAAGTGCTCATAAAATGACATAGCAATGTCATCAGATACAAAAGGGAGGAAAACTACATGGACCATTTCTTGATACTGGTGTAGAGGCTTGAACTGAAAAAAAATAGTTCTGTTTAGAGTGTCTTGAAAGAGTTCAGGGTAGCATGGCCTTGATAGAGAAAAGTCTTAAATAGCTGCTGAGAATCTGAGACATCTCTAAGGAGTGGGAAAGGGTAAAGAATATGTGGGTTTGATCTCTAGAGTAAATACCAGGAGAAGGTCAAGAAAGTGCATTAGCTAAGGGAATACCTTGAAAAAGGCAGGGTCATGTAGGAAAGGCATTTGAGGAAACACAGAAGTATCTCCTCAGGAGACTGTAATGATGATGAACATTCCTAGAAAACTAAGTACTGTGGCTGTGATGAGGACAGGAGGACAATTAGAGATCACTGAACTATCACATTAGTCCTGTAGCATTTTACTGCCTAGGAGAGACTTGACCTTTATGATTTATAACCTATTGAACTAACGTACAACTAGTCAGAACTTCAAGCATGTTCTGCTACAGCTCTATTGCAATTTTATGTTTTACTATTTACATTCAATTAAGAAACATTTCTATTTTGGAAAACATGCTAAAGCCATCTCTCTGCAATGCAGCTTCCTCTTAATGATATCAATTCCTGGTAACTTGTTTATGTAAAAGCAGAGCATTAATTTTCTTACTTATAGTAAGGGATACTTTTTCCTGCCTTCATACTCTAGATTCCAGCTGGGAGCATATGATGTAGCTCTGACCCAGATTCACCTGCCATCTGGACTACCTTTTAGAAACACCCTTTTTCACTGTTTGTAGCATCAATAAAACCTCTCTAGCTTTGCCCCCCAGTCCATTAAAGAGGTACTCAGATATAACTCTACAGATTAAAGCAGAACACAGCTGACATGTATGACAGAAACAGCTGTTGCTTACACGCATTCAGCCTTGTCACCTCCAGTTCTCATTCAGTCTTACAAGTAACTAGTTCTCTTCATTAGGAGGAAGTGAAGCTGTGTTTGTGAAGATCCTGGCCTAAGTGATTTCACTGCTCTCATGCTCCAGGCTGATACAGGCTATTTAGCCAGGCTGTGAATGCCCTGGGGAAGACGAAGACCTAATTTCTGGTTTTGGCCTCAGAAGTCCAGGGAGCAGGCTAATGAAAGGTGTTAGTGATCAAGCAAATCTGTAAATATAATGTGATTAGATGTTTCAGAGTAAAACTAGTTTGCTGCCTTTCAGTATTGTATCAGATAGCAATGACTCTGTTAAGCACAGGGTTAAGAAAGAGCTCTCACATGATGGAGTGTTTAGAATGAAGGAGTTTCCTACAGGAATGGGTTTTGGTTTGTGTGTTTTTGTGTTGCCGCAGATTATCAAAAATCTAGAATTTTAATTTTGCCAACAGACCCTTTCTAGCTTATCAAGCCTCAAACTGTTGATGACTGCTAAAGTTGGTCTATGAAAATTTGGAAAATGCACCTTCTGATGCTTAGCTCCCATAGGATTCCTTGTTTTTTAACCGTTGTCTAGCTCATGAAATACAATGCAACTGCATAACTGTGAAGAACAGAGACTAATTGATTACTTAATGACAGTCAGCACTGTGATGTGCGTTGGAAAACTGGGGTAGTGTGCTGATTTTAAAGAAATCTGTGCTGTAAGGAACGGAAAAGCCTTTTATGGATACCTGATATTTAACCTTTGTCACTTAATGTCAACACAAATTACATACTAATTTTTAAAAATTTTTTGCAATGCCTCTCAGATATGTATGCATTTGCATGACTTTTTAAGTGAAATTATCCTTCTAAAATTTAAATGAACATGTGGCACCTGTCTGGTTTTTAGAAAAAAAAATATGGTGTATAGGGTTATTACCCTGAGTTGTCAGAAAGCTAACAACTTTGACTAAAAACTAGGTAATATTTTGAATTCAAGATAAGTGTTCTCCTTAAAGAGCCTGTAATTCAAGAATTGCTTGCTTTAATTTATTTTTTCTTTTTCCCCAATCCTTCATAGTAAATTTAAAAGCTATAATAATCTCACGTGGAAAAATTTGAAAGAAAAAAAAAAAGCTAAATGTACTGCACTATTCTAGATTGTTTGACCTAATTTTAGGGAACTAAGGACTTCAGCCTTTTGGATTAAATTCAATCAGAATTTGACATCTACCAAGCAGTGTGCCAATTGTTATCAGTAAATATGAAATGCTTACGAGCTAGAGGTCATTGAAGAGAAACCAAAGAATTTCAGGTCCATTCACTGTCAATTAAAACATTATTTGAATTTTAAAGTAAATCTCCTGACATTAGCAATTGCCAGGGCTTTTCAGAGTCATGAGGCAGAAATCACTATTGTATGCTTTCGTGTTGCAAATTACAAGATTCACACATTTGTGACACAGCCTAGCTGAGAGAAAAACAAAGCTGAGACCATCTGAAATGAAATCATGTTG
Organism: Catharus ustulatus; assembly: GCF_009819885.2. Lineage (NCBI taxonomy): Eukaryota > Metazoa > Chordata > Aves > Passeriformes > Turdidae > Catharus > Catharus ustulatus. The sequence continues at coordinate 39,283,476 of NC_046221.1, read as the reverse complement.
TGATTTGTGCCAGATGGGTGCCTGAAGTAATTACAATGTCAGTGCTTCCTAAGTAGGGTGACGATATGGACCTAATTCTGGTCAGTCTGAAGAAATCTGTTTTGATGAACTTTCAACTCTGTTTAGCTCAGACATATGTTGAAAGATAACCTAATGGGATGTTACTGCAATCTGCTTGTACTTACCCAGGCTTTTGAATACACTGCTGCCATAATTGTACCAATGATGGTTTGTACAAGTATTGAGACAAATGGGCTGTTATTTTCATACTTGGTGTGAAATGTGGAGAAATAATCTATGCCGCTTTGGTAGTGTGGTTTGTTATGAGCAAAATAGTCATGACTTGGGAACCTTTGTTGAATTTAATTTTTTGTCAGTTAGGAAAGACATCTGGCCATAAATTTGGGTATTGAAGGGGAAGCGAAAAAAAAGAATATAAGCAATTAAAACAGTCAAGTGCTTTCCTTCCCCTTCCCGAGGCCCAGCTTAATCCAAGCACCTATTCTAATCTCTCCCTAGTCTTGGCTTTACCTCTTTTCACTTCAGATTAGGTGCAGTGTTCCCCACTGCCTTTGGGGAGCTGAAGAGAAGTGCAGGAGGTAGGGTCGTGTGCCTTAAATGTCTATTTTTGCTCCTCTTCATTTTACTGTTTTTCCCAATGTTCTCTTTCTTCATGTTGTGCTCTAGAGAAGGATCCACAGGCCAAGTGCCTTGGGGATGCAGCTCCCCTGGCATGGGTTCCCCACAGCTGCAGTCCCTTGGGGTTGCTGCTGCCTCAGCATGGCTCACCCATGGCTGCAGTCCCTCCTGCCCAGAGGTGTTTCCAGCCGCATTTCCAATGCTGTGTCCTGCCTCTTGTGGCTGGCACAGGCACTTTGAAATCTGAAATCTCTTTTAAACCTGCCTGGGGTTTTTGGGGCTGATGGGCTGTTTATCCTGGTTTCAGAGGCACCTGGAACCAGCTGTAGCCATCTCAGGGCTGTCTGCCACACAAAGCACCTCTGCAACCCTGATACCAAATCCCTGCTCTTGATGCCCAATATGCAGCTGTAGTGCAGGTTTTCCCAATCTTGTTTTTGACTTTTAATCTGCAAGACAGTGCACAGAAGGCTTGAATCTGCAGCCCTGCATTTTGTAAGGGTTTAGAGGAAAGGGTTAACTTCAAGGAAGGGCTGTTTGATGAACAGCAGATAAATAAACAGGACTTGGTAAAGAATACTTTCTTAAATCCTACTCTGTGTATCATAGTCCTTGTGTTTCAGTGATATCAGAGTCATCCTTCACCTTTAATAATGAGACAGCTGTATTTCCTCATGGACTCCTTTAAGATGGCTTCTGACAGGTAAGCACACTGCTCGTTTGTCTTAAACCTCAGCATGCTTCATGCCCTTCTTTTGCTGCATTTTAATATGTTATTTGCTGTTTGCTGAAGCAGCCTTAGCTCACTGGGATGAAATAATATTTCAGTGGGCTGAGGCAACAGGAAGTCTGGGCACCTGGGAATGGGCACTCTCTTGCGTGTGCTCTCACTCCCCCATGGTCTCTGTAACCTGGGATTTCAGCAAGGGTATGTGTCCAGTTTGCTGACACAGGATACACAGTTCATTCTTTGTTTCCTACCTATATCTCTACAGAAGTGTCACAGCCATGTCATCTAAAGAGGTTAAGGCTCAACTTGCTGATGCTGGGCTTTTTAATGTCTCTGTGTGAACTCAGTAGTGTTGGTTCTGAAGGCTCAGAAGCGCAGTGCTCTCTTGGTTAACACTTCATATGGGTTTGAAATGCTTTTTCAAGTTTGTTTTCTAATTGGTCATCATCTAAAACTTATCTACACTTTAAAGAGGAAAAGTGGGATTTGCTGGGATTTGAATGTCTATTTGGATCCGACATACCAAGTCAAATGCTTCTAGATGGCAGGCCTTGTGACCAATATATCCTATTCATTTGAACAGAGCAGCCTATTTTAGAAATTGTCCAAGGCCTATTTTATTCAAAATGATCTATCATGCTGGCTTTACATAAGCTGAAGAAAATATCTTTTGCAAAGCTGACTGAAAGTCAGTAGACCAATTTGTGTAAAAAGAGTTCGGTGTTTCAATTTAAAATTATATCGAGGATGGAGGAGAAAAGGAGAGACCTTTTTGTGCTGAAAGTTAAGATGAGGACAAAAATAATTCTAGCATAATGGTCTCACCCTGGAAATGGGGGTTTCATTAAAATCAGCCTTCAGCTGAGTCTATCAGAACTGTCAGTCACAAGAAGAGGTTGTTAGGCATGTAATTCCATGGAAAGATTGTAGTTGTAGAGCCTGCCTGTTTATATCTTCCATGAAATAAATACTTCCACATTTTTTGATTTGAGAAATATGAGAATAGTTTATTTAGTCAGAAATGCTGAAATGTTGAATTTCTGAATTAAGATTCATGTAGAGAGGAATGTGCTGCCTTATTCCGAATTTGGTGAAGAGTTTATATTATCTGTTAGTTTATATTGTTTTCTGCCTTGCAACTCAGCTCTGGTGTTGTTGAGTTTGATTTCAGAGGTGGATACATATGTGTGATGTTGAACTTTGCTTAGTATTTAAATATTTTGGAGAATCTGTGACTTTGGCAAGACATTTGCTCTGATGAGGCTAGGAGGTTAGCTGCATGTGTAATCCCAAGAGTTTCTCAGATGGGCAGAGAAATACCTTTTGAAATTCAACAAAGGCAAGTGCAGAGTTGTGTATCTGTGGAAGAGTAACCCCATGCACCAGTAAAACCTGGGGGCTGACATACTGGAAAGCAGAGGGGCCTGGGAGTTCTGGAGGACAACAAGCTGTCCATGAGCCAGCAGTGTGCCCTGGGGGCCAGGAAGACCAAGGGAATCCTGGGGTGCATTAGGAAGAGCATTGCCAGAGGGAGATGATCCTGCCCCTCTGCTCAACTAATGAGTCTTAGTGAGGCCACATCTGGAGTGCTGTGTCCAGTTCTGGGCTACTCAGTACAAGGGAGACATGGAGTTCCCTGGGGCACGGGGCTGTGATGTGTGGGGACCAGAGCACCTCTCTAGGGAAAGTCTGAGCTGGGCATGTTTAGCCTGGAGAAGACTGAGAGTGGCCTTATCAATGTTTGTATCTGAAGGGAGAGTGCCAAGGGGATGGAGCCAGGATCTTCTTGATGGTGGCAAGCCATAGGACAAGAGGGGACAGGCAAAAACTGAGACACAGAAAGTTCCACCTGAACATGAGGAAGAACTTTATTATGAGAGTGATAGAGCACTGGAACAGATTTTGGAGTCTTCTTTACTGGAAATATTCAGGAACCATCTAGATACATTCCTGTGCACTGTGCTGTAAACTGACCCTGCTTGAGGAGGGAGGTTGGACCAGATGACCCACTGTGGTTCTTTCCAACCTTACCCATTCTGTGATTCTGTGATCTTCAGGAAATTAATTACGAATAACTGCCAAAACACTCATATCTATTAATGACATTGCATATATCCTAAGATGATATTTTAAAAAGATAAATATCTCTCATATTTGTAAAATATTCTTCAGTAATTGAATCAAAGGACTTTATGGCACTAATTGAAAATGGGAGGGATCTTAATTAAAACATTGAAGTAATGTATCCTAAGTCTTTTTGTTGTTTTACTACCCTTTCTAAATTGCTGGTTATGGTAATAATATCTTTGAGTGAAGTGATAATGAAATTGTGATTCCTATATAGAGGGAGATAAATTACAAACTCAGAATGTTTTTGTTCTGTGTGAGGGACACTTGACATCCTTGATATATAGGAGTAGATGGCAATTGCCACTTAGCCACTTGATTTTATGTGACATGCTATCAAGCTTGTTCTGGTTGTATGTAGCATAATTTCCACAGAAGGTGGTGATACATTTTGATTTTAGCTTTGAGGGCTTAGGGATTGGGTGCATTTCCTGATTTATTTTAGTCTACATATTCAAGCCATTAGAAAGCTAAAGCTCTCAAATTTATCTCTGTGTTCTGAGGAGACCCAACATCTCACCAGTCTAAGGATGGCTCTCAAAAAACACAGGCTCTTTATTTGAAAGAGTTACATGAGCAGTACATGTACTCTGGTTTCAAGACACAAGCCAGTATGGTTTGTTTATTTCTTTTCTTTCCCAAAATATGGGGGTCTAGATGATCTTTAATGTCCCTTCCAACCCAAAGGAAGGTTGGAAGACTTTCTTTGACTTTAAGATATGGATATATGCTGTGCTGCACACACAATATCTAATTGACTACTTGGTCTTCAAATAAGACAGATAATTTCTTCAAAGAAGTTTCTCAAGTCTTCCCTACCATCTGTAAAAGCTGCTTGTTTTCTAGCTGTTCCTCCTGCTCCCTAACATCTGCAAACTCATCCTAAGGTGAAAACCTTCTTTGGTTTTTTTTGGACTAAAAACTGTAAGATGTCTCTCCATTTGCAGAGTTGCATGGACTCTTCTGACAAATTTCAACATGTAGTGTGCTTTATTCAGTGCACTGAGTGGTGTTGGAGTGGGAAAAATCTATACATACCACACTGAACTTACACAGGCAATGAGTAATGGACAAAATAACTCAGAAAAGGAGTACTTTCCTTTCCTAAAAAAAAAAAAAAAAAAAAAAAAGCTTGTAATAGTCTTGTCTTTCAAGAAAAGTGAAAAAAATCCTTTAAAAATTAACATCCGTGCTAAAAGAAAAATCTCATTAGATACAGAGTGCAATGGAGACATTGGTGTTAGGTCAGAATATTGTTTTCCGTGAGTATCCCCTCCTAACTCTCAGCTGTTCTCTAGCTGCTAGGTTTTTATTCCTCATGCTTGGGAAACATGTTGTGAGTTACTGCTTCTAGCCCTGCCAAAAGCTTTTTCTTCTCTATAGATGTCTAGCTCCCTTTTTCTAACATTTGTCTAATTGTTCTGGAACAAAGCCAATTACATAAACCCAGTGTTTTCGATTTGGTGCTTAAATTCATGTTTTCTGTAGCTTTTCAAGTCCAATAAAGTCTTTGAGTGTCAAAAAGCTTTTATTTCTTCCAATATCTCTTAATTTGCTGATATAAGAAAAAAGATACTGTCTCTGCAAATGCTACTTCAGCTGTTCTTAACAGACTCTTATTTCTTGTCCTTGTCTCACCTGGTCAGTAGTTGGAGGTTGTAAAGGTTTTTGAAGGTTGTAAAGACAGATGAGTTAGGGAGGGATTAATTTCATCTCCTCTTGATGCAGCTAAAGCTTCAGCCTGTGGGTCAAAGTAGCCAACTAGGCTCCCTCAGAGATAGAGAGAAACAGGCACAAGCAAAGGAAAATGATGTTTTTTTATTACTTAATTCAGCTGTAGGTAAAGAGTATTTACAGTGGGGGAAAAAGCCCCAAAACTTTAACCCTGTCAGAATCCACCTAGTTTCTGTTCTACCTTTCCCCTTCAAAAATGTCTCATTCTGCTGCAGGGTTTATACTCAGATCTCCAGAATACAGTCAGGACCTGATGGCTTTCCTAAACCCAAACAGGGGGAAGGCCCATTAATCTCTAAGATATGGTTCAGATGAGCAAATTTCAGGATAGGAGAGAGGAGACTAGGAAACTAATTATTCTCAGGGATTTAGGATTAGGATGCTGGTATTTGGTAATCAGAACAAAATGCCATTAAAATAGCAATTTTACTGTCTGAATTAGCTGCATTTTGCATCTTATTTTTTAATACTCTATTGCAGTGGACTTTCCATACTAATATGTTTGCATTATGTGGCTGACATACTATTTTTAATGAAAAATGCTGCACTTAACCTCCCATTATTAATCTTTTGGGACTTTTGTGTTTTCAAAAGTGAATTACCCTTGAATTTCTGTACTGGGCTGTTTTAATTTATTTCATCTTGGTCTGACTTCTAAATTTGGTAGTTCTCATTTTTTTTCTCTCCTATAAAACAAACCAAATGAAGATTTAAAAAAAAAATCTGAACTTTTCATACTAATATTAAAATGAAGTTCAGAGAACTTTTAAACGTCTTATGATATATTATTATTGCACATGTATTTATTTTAGAAATGCAGTACTTCAGGGTATCTCCAGGTTCTAATGGCAAATAAGTGAATTAAAGCTCTGTTTTAATAGATTTCAAATAGACTTATTCACTCTTCCTTGCATATGGTGTTTTTACCTGGAGCCTCGGGGATACACCTGAGGACATTAAAATTTGGATAAACTAATTTTAAAAGGGAAAGACTACACTAAAATATATGTGTTTACGTATACTAATGGTTGTTGAAATTTCTGTACTGTTTATTAACAGCAGTTTGTGAATGTTGAGCTTTTAAACTGCAAGTTATTCTGAAAAAAGTGCCTTTTTTCCTGGTTATTATGGAATGTACTTCATTGTAATACAAAGCAGAAAGTAAAGATAGGTGGGTAAGTACCACCACAAAAGGAGGGAAATATAGGCAAGCACTTAATCAAACTGAAGATGTACTTTTAGCAATGCCACAAAGATTTGAGATTTTAGTTACAAATTATTCCGTTTCTAGGCTTGCTTTCTTGCTAATGCAAGTTCATCCATAGAGTGGATTGTAAGTACTCAATTATAAGTACTTTTAACAAGTAAGTGTTAGAAGCTATGAGTGCCACAAAACTGTTGTATCTTTTCTAAACATTATAGCTGAGAGGCATAATTCTGAAATAGTTCTGAATACCTTTAAGTTCATACGGTTTTCAAATAAAGAAATTTTAAATGTTTTGGCCTCCATATGCACATTCTCTCTGTGTATGTCCTGTGCCATTTTTACATAGTATCAACATTATTAGAGGTATGATTTGATCTGCAAATTTAGTCCCAAACAGAGACCTGTGCAATTTGTAGAGAAAACTGCAATTTTTCTTGTATCCTTGGTAAGAAGTAGAAAAAAATTAACTGATGAATTTGTGTATATACTTAGCTGATCAACTTTTAAGGACTTCTGAGATTTTATTTGGCCAGAATGATTGTATTTGGAAATTGACAGAACGCAAAATTGAATATTCTATTTCCTGTGACTCTAACATTTAATATAGGGTTATTATGTAGTCTGTGTTCAGCATATTTATTTATCTGATTTACAGTAACATGTTATTTTGTTTTTGCATATTTCTTTGGAGAAACTGTTGGGTTTTTGTTTCATATTTTATTTGAGTTAGGAAAACTTTTTCACAAAAATGCTTGTATATCCACTTTTCTTATTTGCTGGTGTAAGTGATGTTATAGTTTAAATAACTTATACAAATTCTTGTGAGAGAGGTATTTAAATCTTATGGTCTTACATTCATTCTTTCATTGAAATAAAAGATGAATGGTATACATTGTCTATTACTAGTGTTAACATTTAGAGTAAATAAGCTAGAAAATGATCATGCCAGAGAAACGGTGTCCATAGGTAATATAGTATGTGACTCTTTAAAATTGTGCATCTGTTTGTGTTTGTTATTTATTCACATTCCTCAGGAATGTCAAATTTACTGACTTAGAGTCAGTGAATGCGCTGGAAAGGGCAGTAACAGTGCCACTCACTTCAACATAACTGGGCTTAAATTTATTCATATTCCACATCCTCCATAAAATCATTTCATTACAACTGGGAAGTTAGCCATGGATTTGTTTTGGAATTGTTGATTCTGCACTCAAAGATCCACAGCTATTATTTTGCTTATGTATTCCTTGGCAAACTGTTGGCAAAGTGATGATAACATTGTCCATTGAGACAACATCAAGACCTGTGAAGATTTGGGTTGAAGGCCAAGGCATTTTTGGGCTGCACAAGTTGTTTCTTTAATTTCCTCTTTGAGAGCAAGAGATTTGTTCATTACATTTGTAAATTAGTATTGGGTGCCCACCTCCTTATTGTTATAGAAGTAATAATTGCAAATAACTGTGTAGTGATAGAATACTAAAAAATTATTAGAGAAATTATTTTCTGATGGATTACAGAAGATTTGTCAAATATGACCTCTTGCCACTCAAGTCACAGAAGTCGAATGGTCTCTTAAGTCCTTTGACTGAACAGTGAAATGTAACCAGCCCTAAATATCACTGAAGTCCAAAGGAAGAGTAGACTTTGGATAATGGGCTTTGGATGAATGCTAAAGAGACAAACCTGCTTGTAGTACAGCACTTGCTCATTTTGAAGTGTTTTCCAGGTCAATTAGCAGAGCAACTTGTGCTGCCTGAGATTCTGGCTTCTTGTGATGTCATTTGTAGTCTATTTTGCTTTTCCATTTTGTTCCTTTTCCAGCATTTGTGGAAAGCACAAAAATAAGTGCTTACATTTTGGGTAAGCACTCAAATCTATTGTCACAGTTTAGATTAATTACACTCAGTTATACAATGTGACCTGGAATTAATAGCCAGGCTTTATTTGAGCTATTGAATCAGAGATTTTCTTATAGAACACTTGCAAGTGTCAAAGAATTTTTTCTCAAATGGTATGCAAGCTGGAAGATTAATTAAGTGTGCTGATGTTCCTGTGGCAAAAGTGTGGATGAGAGAAAACTGCATATGTGCCAGACTGGTGGTGTAGGTAATTGTGGACCAAATGTTTGTGTACAGACACACACATTCAGTGTTGGCTCTCTGTGGCACATGACCCCCTGCTAGTGTGTGACATAAACACCTCATGCTGCTTATTTTTTCTTGGCATGGCACTACTCTGATATCACCACATCCCATGTATTTCAAACGGAGAAAGAGGTTTGAGTTATCAAAACTTATAATTTATTATTATTATTAATACTACTACTATGATATTTCTTCATTTTCTCTTGGAAGAGTGAAAATTTTTTCCAATTTCATTTTCATACACAAGGATTTCAGAATCTGTTCTCCTTTCTCTTCTGTGGTTTGTTCTCATTCTGTCTCTCCTCTCTCTCGGACTGACTTCACTGCCAGCCTACTGCAGGATGCTGAGGCTGCACTGTGGGCTTCCAGCAGGTGTTAGCTGAAATCATTGGGAAGCTGGAGCTCACTGAGGCTGCCACATTCATGCTGCTGTGGCCTGTAGGATTTCTCTTCTGGATGAGATCCCTGTGTGTGTTGCTGCCAGTGAGCACATGGGTATCTCCTGCTACCTGGTGTCTGTTAGTGTGTGAGAGCTGACTCCACCAGGTTTTGGTCATGCTATCACTTGACAGATTGAATGAATCTGTCCATGCCATTGAGTCATGACAGTTAATGGGGAAAGAAGAAAATAATAATTTCTTCTTTACTTTTTGAAATTTATATTATATTAGTATAGCTTATTTTTTTCATTAACTTGAAAACACCTAAGCAAATTTAAGTAACACGTTGTTAAGCAGATAAACAATAAATCCAAACAATTTTCCTGGGTAAAACAAGGTGAGACCTTTGCTCTTCAATTCATATATCAGTCTCTGTGAACAAATTAGCCCTTGCAATCATACCTAGGTGGCCTGGATATAGTTTATTTACCCAGGAACTGCAGAATTTGGCAATCTTCAGAAAACACAATAGAAAATAGATTTTAAGTAAATATTAAATATTGCAGAACTTGGGTATAGTCAAAATTTTGATAATGCAGAGCAGTTCCAGGTTCCTTGAGTGGGAGGACTGATGTCTACTTGTACCTTTATTTTAGCAAGTGGGTTTTTTTTTAATTTTGTTTTTTTTGGGTAAGGGTTTGCTTTTTTTTACTTATAGTTTAAATCAATTGATTACAACAGAGAGGACTATGGGTTCTTCATTATATATTTTTAGGTAGATACAGTTAATTTTATTTTGTGCCCAATTTGATGTTTGCATTTTCTCTTAGTATTGTTGAGGCTCATCAACAAATGGCCATATTCAAACCTAAAATAAGTGGAACAAGGGGTAACTGGTGCCTGTTCTCCCACTGAAATCACTTAAGCCTTTCCTCTTCCTGTCTTTTCTCTCAGCCCACTGGGCTTTGGGATTAATTATTGTTTCACTGGGTGACAGTCAGAGATAATCACATGAAGAGACTGTTTGAGCTTTCTCTGTCATGAACATTGTAGTTTTGAGGTGACTGACACTTAAGTCATAATTTGAAGTTTTTTTCAATGCCATAAAATAGAAGGTACATATATTTATAATTATGCTGGTGGTAAACAGGGATGTGTGGGCAAAAGGAAGTACTACAGTAACTTCTGCTGGCAGGCTTGGCAGATAGAGCCTTGGACAGATTTTGAAAATGCAGAAATACTAATGAAGTCTTAATTAGGTGTGGAGATGGGTGTTACTCCAGTAAACACACAAATAAGGCCATATTTCTATTCTTTAGTGTAGCTGTGAGGATAACATATGGCCTTCAAGCTTTTAAGATTTTTTTCTTTTTTTCTGGAAACATTTATGCATCATTAATACTTAGCCCTTCTGGTAGGGAATAAAACAGCATTTACAAGCATTCCCTTTTCTTTCTCTCTCAGCACAAAGCATATTGTTTGTTGAGGTGGGATGAAAATCAAGAGCTATTTAGAACATCTGTTTCAAATACTGGACATACATTCTATTATGCACTTTTTCTTACATGAAGTGTCACTTTCATTTAGGGGTTTTTATGATTTTCTGATACACAGCAAATGTATGAGTTTGCAAATTACCTACACTTTTTGCAGTGGTCTTGATGTGCAAATATGATTGGTTAATATTAAATAGGGTTTGCAGTTTGGAATTCTGATCGATCCAAACACATGTGTAACTGTGTCTAAAGAAAAATATACTTTGTAGATGCATGCAAGTTAAGTGCTAATACCTGAATGGAGTAATTTTTATGCCTTGCACTTTTAAGTAGTATGCTTTAGAAGAATTATTTTTCCTTGAAAACCCTTTGCTTCCACAGATAATTAAGAGTGAAAAAGCTGTTTTCTAATTTTTTTTTTGTCTAAACAAAGGCTTCTTTAATATTTGATTTCATGGCTGGGGAATCTGTGGATGACCTTACATTTGTACGCTGAGACATCCTTTGGCATTTGAGAACCTCATTTGCTAGGCTTATCTTCATTCTGGGGAATGAGTTTGTGGGGGATAGGTGAGATCCTTGGTGGGACTCTTCAGAGCAGGTGCTGCCTATGCAGGTGCACTTGGAGCCCTGGAAGTCACACCAGTAAGAGCAGACAGGAGATAACATCAGTCTGCAACCTTTCATTCAGCCAGGGGCTCAGTTAGATCCCTCTCTTCTATCCAGGTATTAATTTCCTTGTTAAACTATGCTGAAATCAAGCAAATGTTTGTTTTGATAATTTGATATTTCTGTTCTCTTGGTGTAGCTGAAATTTGATGAAGGTGAGCAATGTAGATCTAAGCTATCTGGCAAAATTTGGTTGTGTAGCATATTGTTAATTCAAACTCTGTAGCAGATTAATTTTTTCATTTTTTGTGTTTTTTTGTCTCCCCCCCACCTTTTTTTTTTCTTTTAATTAAATAAGCAAAATGAGATTAGAGGCTGGCATTAATGACGTTACCTATTTGGTATTGCATCCTATTTTGCCTTCCACATTAGGTTTTGAGTTTTTGAAAGTTTTGCTTTTGATAAAACCTGAGGACCTAAATACTAACAGCACTAAACTCAGACCATTTGGAAGAAAACAGTAGGGGTTTCTAGGGATTTCTGGCGTATATAAAATTTTGGAAACAGTTTTGGGGTGTTAGAATAAGCACTGCTCATTTCTGCAGAAATGATGGACTACTAAAGGTGCTGACATTTACATTGCTATCTCTAGGTGTGAGACTTTATAACTGAAACACCTGCAGCAACTTTTACCATGTTGCAGGCTGTTCCAAGTCTGTTGCCCTGTGTTTGGATGGTTTTACTTCCCTGAATGAGGGTCTTTCTTGGAAATATGTAACTAAATAAACAAAAAGACAGCAAAGCTTTGAGGACTGGCTAACCAGGAAAAATACAAGTCTCAAGGAGTGAGAAGAGAATGATTACGGGCATGACACCTACTTGTGTTTCTCCAGGTGCAGTGAATTTCAGAGGGCAGGTTTTGCAAAGAGTTAATGATGGTTTAATCAATGGTAATGATGGTTTGGTGCTTTCTTTTCTTTCTTTTTTTTTTTTTCTCCTTTGTGTTACCTGCACCACTCCATTAAATATTTAGAAAGATGAATTGAGGTTGTATGGCCCATCAGAAATGTACTCTGGGGCTTTTAGGGATGCACCCTATAAGTTCCAGCAGGACCTTACAGTCCAGTCTGCCCATAACTGCTGCAAGTTTAAAAATTATATTTATTAAAGGAGAAAAGTGGGGCAATAGGAGGATGCATTTTTCTCTCTAGGTGTGTTGTCCTAACCATTTGCTAGGAAGGAAGTAGGGGGAAAATTGTACCTTGCTTTAGAGAGGTGGTATTCAAAGCCAGCAGGCAGAAGCTCCACAAAGTTGAAATTGCTGTCTGGAGGCATGCTAATTGTCTTCTGTTCTCCTGTTGAAATGTTCTTACAGTAGCTTGAAATACAATAAACCAAGAAAAACTGAAATGTGTAGTAGTAATTGTTTGAACTCCAAAAAAACCAGAGGAGAGTACAGCAAAAGCCTGCTTTTTATGGCACAGCTGGATAGCAAGGCTTTACTCTTGTAAGTCTGTCTGGTCTTTCAGTTTGGTCAGAGACTTAAGGCACTTGCACAGCTGTGAAATAATTTTGAAGTGTATGTATTTAAAATCTTCTCTAAGGAGTAGCTTCCTGAGGTGTGAAATTTGTTTTCTTCAGAGACCCAATGGGATACCAGTGATCCAGTGCTCCCTGTGCATCCTTTATCTCAACACAGTGAAGGCTGTATAATACCCTGAAGTCTTTTCTGCAGCAAAAAAGACACAGTTTTGAATGAGGATCACATTTGGGCTACTTTACACAGCAGGGACAGCTGTTTTAAGGATGCTGAAGTTCACTGTTTTTAACAGAACATTTGGAAGGCACCACATCAAAGCCAGGCCAGGTGCATTAGGTGTTTGGGGAAGTAGCAGTAAGTGCCTAACCTGCTGTGGGCTCCCTAGGCAAGTGCATCATGTTTTCTGCTCTGCAGCACTAAATGTGGGTGTCCTTGTGTGTTATGAATGCACATACTGAAATTCTATTTGGCTGCTGTGTAATAGCACAAGATAGAGAAATTCGTGTTCGCTGCTTTCCATGAACTGTTTAATGTGTTCAGTCAATTTGAGTTGCAGTATCTCACCAACTGTTCCAGTTTGCTTCAGAAATGTTGCATGCAGCACTCCCACAGCTGCTTTCTTTAGGAATGAAACTATTCCAGGCAAGTTTCAAAAGGCAAAGATGAAGAAGCTGCTACAGTTTTGTTAAATACCATAACAGAGTTGAAGAATTCTGGATTTGCATCCCTGTGCAAAAGTACAGTAATTTCACAAATACAAGCCGCAGCAATTTGACAAAAATTTTGGTGGAAACCCGGAAGTGCGGCTAATAGTCGGGGGCGGCTAATATGTGAATAATTTTCTGACATTTACAACCCCAGATGTGCCAGCCAGGGTGCCGAGCCAAGCACCTGCCAGTAAAAGCCGGCATTCCACGATTGTTACAGTGTTACCGTGTTACCCTGGATCCCTGCAGGCAGCACGGGGGGCGGGGAGAGAGGCGGGAGAGCTCTCTTCTTCCCTCCTCTGCCGCAGCCCAGGGGAGGACGGGGGGGAAGTGCATGCCGCCATTGCCGCGGCTCGGGGAGCCGACGGGAGCCCCGCACAGCCATTGCCGCGGCTCGGGGAGGAGGCGGGGTGCTTTGTCCGCGCCCGCCACCGGCGCCACGGGCGCGGAAAAGCTCTGTTCCTGCCCGCCACCGGCGCCACGGGCGCGGGAAAGCTCCGTCCCCGCCCGCCGCCGCTGCCGTAGGAGCGGGGGAAGCTCCGTCCCTGCCTGCCACCGCGGGGCAGCGCTGACCCGGGGTGACCGAGCCCAGGGGCAGCAGTGGCCGGCCCCGAGCGGCAGCACCGGGCTGGGCCACCTGGCCCCGTCAGCAGCCCCTAGCGGGCCGAGCCTGCACAGCCTTAGCTGAGCCAGTAAACCCCGCCCTCCCGCGGTTCTGTTACTAATTGCACGCGGGTCCTCGCTGCGAACGACAGAGCGGCTTATATTCGGGTGCGGCTTATTTATGGACAAAAACCGAAATATTTGCCAACACCCAGAGATGCGGCTTATACTCAGTGCGGCTTGTATTCGTGAATTTACTGTACATTTATTATGAAAAATGCATTAGTTATATTGGTACATTCTTTTTCTTCATCAGTGGACAGTGAGGCATTTATTCTGTCCTAGTATTAAAGACTTCTGTATTTTAGTACTCAAAATTGTGTTTTATTTTCCTTTAGTCACTACTCAGGCTGTGTGTAGTTCACAGTATATCTTGATATCGCATATTTGATAAAAAATAATAGACATCATTGGGAGGGTACTGCATCCCACTTATTTTTTTCTCCTTTTCTTTTTTTTTTTTTTTTTTTTTTTTTACCTTTTGCTTTCAAAAGTAGAATGTAATAATTTGGTGCCTGGAGGAAACGCCAAAGGAATATGTGAATGTTTGCTGCTCTCATAATTTAACAGGGATTTTGACTAAAATTGTTCATCTTCCTCATGTATAAAATTGTGTATGAAACACAATTCCCAACCCTGTATATTATATAACTTGCAAGTCAATAGGTTCATGTTCAATTATTCATGTTATTGTCACTGCTGAATACAAATATGCTGATTTTTGTTATGGTAATAGGTGAACATTTCCTAGTATTCCTTCTTGTTTTTGTTATTTTTATTCAAGATGAAAAAGATTGTAGCATTCAATTTAATAGAGTCTACTCAAGATATATTTTATAAAGATCCTCACAACAATGCTTTGAGCCATTCAGAAATTAATGCACTTCTGATGGCACTGGAAAATTGATGAGTGATCACATCTTAATGGGTGCAAGTTTTCCTGGTGTAAGGAGAAAAGAAAGAAGAGAGGAAAAAACAGAAGAAAATGTTGTAATGGCCCAGATTTTAATACTGATGGCAACTGAAGGCAAGTTTGAGGACTAACATTTGTTTTCTTTGATAATTCAGCTCATTAAGTGGGACCTAAATGAAATCCTTTGGCTCTCTTGGGCAGGCAAAATACAGAAACAGAGAAGTAGCTAATGTGTTTCCTCCAATAGCTGATGTAGAGGATGATAAATCTAGTTGAAATATATTTGCTGGCTGCAGGCAGAGAGGAATTAATTAAGATTTTTAATTGTAATCTGAGGAAGAATTTATAATATGGTTAAAGTTAACTATAATTTTCTTTGAAAAAAACCTATGACAAGCCGAAAACTATTAAAACATGGTTACTTGGAAGCATTTAAGAAACAAAACCCAAATTCCTTGTTTATAGTTATCATCACATTGATAGAATAAAAATCCCTCGGAGATAAAAAGTTCTAATGTAGACATACTGATTACTCAAGTTGAAATTTAAGAACCCCAACTAAACAAAATCCAAACTCAAAACAATTAAGCACTGCCAACCTAGCTCTGCATTGGGATCAGTCTGGGTAGAATATGTTTAAAGTTTGTTATTGATAAATCTAACTTGGAAACTAGCTTGAAGCAAGTCCCATGAAGGCACAACTAATCAACTGAAAGCTGTCCTCTTGCAGAGCTCTGCCAGGAAATTTTCTTGACACCAACAGATACTTTTTCCCTTTCTTTCCTCATGTTTTAAGCCACCTCATGAACTGCCTTCTATCATCTGTTGAAGAAACTTGGTTTTTGTACAACATCATGAGTTACTTGTTTGTGCCAATATTAGTAAAGCAGTCAGCAACTGTGGGAATAGAATTTTGTAGTGGTAGGTCATCTTGCAGAAGAAGAGACGAGCTAGCTGGAGGAGCACTGAAGGAAGAGTCTTTATTGAGTAAAAATGTATCAGGCCTGCTTTGTTAAATGCAGCATATATTTTCAAAGAGTTATTGTATAATTACCTTGATTGGATGAGGAAAATCTATCTAGAACTAATCAAAGAGCCACAATTCATTGGTTTTAATAATCATTATTTGCCCCCTTCTGAATTGCAGGTGCTTGGTTTGAGTGTAAGGATGGTGGTGCTTATCTTCATGATTAATATCTAATTCTTTGCATCATGGAAGGAGCTAATCAGATATTCAATTTGTTAATCAGCTTCTCAATTTGATTAGTAATATACTAATCACTTAAGAAAATCAAATGTGACATATGTTTATGGTTTTTGACTTAAAGCTACAACCATCTTTGAGGGTGAGGATGTAGGAGGATCTGCTTAATACTGCCAGTTTGATGCAGGGTTAAGTATGAGGCAGCTGCAGCCTCTTCAGGAGTACCAGGGAGAGGAAAAAGCTCGGGAGCAGATGCTGCAGTACTTGCTGTTAGGGGCTGCACTTGAACTGGTGTCCCTGGTGCCTGCTGCTTTACCTAGACAAGAGCGAAAGTGAGAAAGCAATGTCCTGACTCCTCAGCTGATTATTTCCATTTGCAGTCTTGGAACTTCCCTTGGGATGTCCCTTTTGTAGGATTTTTTTTTTTTTTTGGCTGTGTCCTAACAGTGTAGAAACACTATTTTTAGTATTTAGTGTTGTTTCAGGATAAGAGTCTCTGAGAACATGCTGACATGTGAAACATTGTTGCCAGTGGGTGTGGGGCTTTTTCTTTGCACCATTGATAGGCTCTACTACTTGGAGCAGTGGATCTATTTTCCTTGTCTTCACAGGAGAAGCCTTTTTAAGCCATGTTCTGTTTCCTTTTTATTTTGATTGCAAAATTCTCTCTCCTAGTGAAACTGTCAAAACTTGCTTCTTTTGTTGTAGTTTTATTGTCATATTTGTCTTTTTCCTGGTGAGAAGTGGACAGTGTTTTGCCACTTCTTTTGTTGTACTTGTGTTTCTTCATTTATTTTTGCCCATTTATGATGTTCAGGCTGCATTGCTGAGCCCAGACTATATTAAAAAGAGGAAGTGGTTCTTGTAAACCTATTAGAGTTATTAGCTTATCTGAAGGTTTATTAATTAGTAATGCTTTCTCTGTGCTACAAATCTGTAGGGCTATCTCTGCTCTGTGTTCAGAGTAAATAAACCAAGTAGTAAGGTATGTTTTCTATCTACTTCCCATTTACTATGTTGTATACATTACTGGAACCAAAGTCAGATGAAGCATCAACTAAGGACATAAGAGACCAAACTGTCTTTTGTCAGAGAACTTGTTTAAATAGAGAATTCAATGGACTTTATTACATTAATTGGTGTTTGGTTCACCTTTAAAAGCATAAAGTAGCATTTTAATTCTTTTTAATCAATATTTAATTTCAACTTAAATAATGTTGTGCCTTCAGTTCTTAGATGGATCTGTCTCTTCACTTGCCTGGCAATATTTGAAATAGTAACTGGCTGAATATCAGTCCAAATAAAAATAAAATGTTTATAGTTGGCGTCTGAAAGCATAATTGGGATGGTAATGATACCAAAATGTGAATGTGTTCCCTCTGTTTATCTAATGAGTAGGGAAGTGGATGTATCCCCATCTGCTCAAGTAGGTTTAATATCAGCTGGAGCAAAATGTGTGCCTTGAATCTGTATTTGACTAAAAACCAACGCATATTGACCATGTATTTGTAAAAATAATAAAAAACCTGGGAGCTGAATGACAAATATTGTGATTATTACTTTTTCTGTGTCACTTCTAAAATCAAGTCTTTGGCCTGTGGAAGATGGAAAACCATAATTTTAAAAGGTAAGAACTCCAATTCTGGAGTAGTGGTAGCCTTCACTTGCCTCTGCCTGAGGTAGTTCAGGTTTAAATATTAAACTACTTGCAGGCAGCAAATGAACATGCAGAATACAAGGATACATTTCAATATTTGATGGCATTGAACAACCGTAATTTTTCCCCCACTTTTTTGGTAGTATATGTCTAGATAGAATGGTGAGCCTAAGTTAAATCTTAAACTCAGATTCAAAACATCTGGAATTATTTGTATTTTGTTCTTTATTTTAGAGTCAGATGACCCTCCTATGTTGAATAGGACAGAGAAAAGCATGACAAAGTTGTCAATGAAATTTCAGAAGGAAACTGATCTTGTTCTGTGCTCTGACTGAGGAAGCCTTTGCTAAAGACGATGTTCAGATTCATGAATTTTGCTTACTTTTTCTCAATTGTCCATAAAGGATTGCATTTAGAGCAAAGTTTGGGTGCTTTGGTTTTATGATAGTGTTAGACCAAAGGGCTTTTGGGTTCAGTCTGTGTCAAGATAAACCTTGGAAACAGGGGGAGAGTGGAGAGAGTGACTGCTGCAAAGCCAAGGCTGAGCCAGGGGCAGGCTGAACACTGTTTTGCTTGCAGAAAAAGTACATTGCCAGACACTGAAACAAATCCCCCTTTGCCATGAATCTGTAAGAGGATATTTCTGTAGGAGTATTTGTTTGAGTTCATGAATATTTAGTTTGCAATGTGTTTTGAATGCATTGTTACAATATTTCCATCATAAATATGGCCACAAAAGGACACGAAAAAGAGGATGGCGTTGGTTAAGACAGAAGCAGGGGAGTGTGTGTCTTTATATATGCTCAATTAAGCCTTAGAAACTAGTAATTTATGGCCACATTGTGACACTTATGCTGACAGATGGAGTAGGATATTATGGAAAGATTCTGCCCAAATGACTGAAGCTGCAAACATTTCCTTATGGAAGGAAAGACACAGAGAGGATATTCTCAGTGTGATTCAGTAGTGCCTGCAAGTGTGGCAAGTCCTGGACCTTTTCACTCATGGTCAGTGTCACGACCATGAAAAACAAACAATCCTGTGGTTCAGCCCTCTTATTTCTTCAGCCTATTCTGCTTGTCAGTGGGATTTGTACAATGCTGATGCTTTTGGGATCTTTCCAAAGTGCAGAACAGCTGGGATTCAGACTTGTACAGTGTCTTGTTACTCACTCTCATTGGCATTTCTGAAAAAAAAAAAAATTGGAATTAAAACCCCCTCAACCCTTAACTTCAGATCTGGGCATGTGTCACATGGCTCTTTGGCAAACGCTCAAAAGTGTATTCTGCTTTCTGGCATTCCCCTTGCAGTAAATATGTGCAGTTTCCTACTGGTGCTCAAATGGTATGTGATAATGAATTTTCCCATAGAGATGGGAATGTCATAGCAACCTTCTTAATAAAAGGATAGCTTTTAATAATATTAATATACTCCTGGTAATTTAGAAAAGGATATTTTCTATGGTGTCATGCTCAGAGAAATATGAGACACTCACTAGCTTGTAAATAAATCTGCCTGCTCCTTCTAAAGAGCCAAGACTGCGATAATGGCATTCAAAATGATGCTGACATCAGCCCAGTAGTTCTTGCCACGAGTGAAAGAGCAAATAGTTGCCATTTAATTCTAATGCACTGAGATAGCCTGGAGCTAAATAATACATTTTTGTTAGTAATTATTTAGCACAATCCCAAGCTGCAAAATAAATTTGCATATGACTCGTCCCTTGAGGATTATCTTGCTTAGAGGATATATGGGAACACAGGAAGGCAAACGACTCCAAGTTGATGGTTTGTTTGCATTATTTCAACTGTCAAAATTATCAGAAGCCTTTAAATAAAAATGAAATCTAAATAAGTTACTGATTTTAAACATTAAGGACTCCTGCATGCAATATTTAACAATATTCCATCAAAGATATTACCTTTTTATGTGAAAAGGAATGTATGAATACAAAAACTCTTTCCTGGATCCTTAGGTATGGAACCCCTGTGGTTGCTTTTATTAATGTTCAAATAATTGAATGCTTACAGGAGAGGCCATGTGAAATTCCTCCTCCTCCCATTCAGTAAATGGAAAAAAATCAATTGATACTTGCAAATATTTGTAGATCAATTTTGACACAGCTTTAAAATGCAGCAATGGTTGTGTTGATTCTGAGATTAACTCGGTTAGAGCATAGTGCTAATAACAGCAATGTTGTGGGTTTGATCCCTATCCATGCCATTTACTTAGCAGTTGGACTCAGTGGTCCTTGTGACTGCTTCCAACTCGGAATGTTCTGTGGTTCTGTGTTTGTTTGTAGGCAGTGGTGTGAATCTGTGTCTCTGTGTCTCTTAGCTGTGATCTTTGAAGCTCTGTGCCCCTGAATGAGCCGGATGTGACCAGTGGGGCTCCTAAGGGCTGGAATTAGGAACTCTCAGCTCTATTGGAGCATCCTCCCTCCTCATCTGTCCCTTGCTGGGCTATTGACAGTGCTGCCCTCACCTCACTGTCCAATGGAAACATGCTGGAGAGCAATATCCAGTGTGGCTCTGGCAAATCCTGAAAATGACTGTACTGATGAGTAAAGAATAACATTTATTTCCAACAACCTCCCTCACTGGAAAATGTTGTTCCAAATTTACACCATTTTGCTCTTTTTTTATTTTTACATCTCTGTGGTTTGATTGCTCCAAGGCAGCACTGGTTGCACTAGAATTGCAGAGCTTTTCCTGTTATCCAAGTATCACGGATTGCCAAACATTGCAGTATGTATTTAACAGGATAGTAAAAGGTCACCTTTTTTGGGCACCCTTTTCAAATGTGAGACATTTTCCTGGCTAACAAGCATCTCTCCTAGGAGGACAAGAGAACTGGGACTGTTCAGCCTGGAGAAGAGAAAGCTCTGGTGTATCTTACCACTGTATATAAATCGCAGAGGATGTCAGGGTGAAACCAGGCTCTTGTCAGATGTGCCCAGTGACTGGAGGAGAGGCAGTGAGCACAGACTGTGATACACAGAAGATTCTATGTCTGGATATAAGGAATCACTTCTTCACTGCAAATGTGATGGAGTATCAGAATAGATTACCCAGGAAGGTTGTGGATTCTCCATCTTTGAATATATTCAAAAATCATCTCAACAGGGTCCTGGGCAACTGATTGTATGTGACCCTGCTTATCTCAAGATGACTAGATGATGTTCAGAGATCTCTTCCAACCTCAGCCGTTCTGAGATTCTGTGAAGTCCTTGATCTGGTGTGTATGGGACTTTCAGACAAAAAAGAAAAAGAAGAGTAAAAACAGCATTAAAAAAATGTAGCAGGCCTTGTTTAAACAGATGGGCTGCAAAGGAGGGAAACACAGTTCTTTGGGTTAGCTGGTGCTTTAGATCTTACTCCTCTGAGGGTAGTGAAGAAGTCAAACATGGGGATGCCAAGTAAGCTCATGTCCTAGTTTGCTGGATCTAGAAATACCCAATATCTAGGAATAGTGGTCGCTGGTTGGTGTTGGAGAGGCTGCACGGGGACCTCGTACTGGGAATACACACTGGCTGATCACAGCTGAGAGCTGCTGAAACTGCTGCAGTCACTTGCTGCCCTTCCTCTGCACACAGGCTGACTGTAAATGAATGGGGAGATTAATTATGCTTTTTTAAAGGCAAGAACCGAGTTAAAAACAAAAGACTGAGATGGTTCATCAGTGAAGAAAGATGAATGTGGAAAAACCTGCCCCTCTCATTCTGATACTTCAGGTTTCAGTGATTAGAGGTTAGGATAGAAGCAGCAGGATGCTGTGTGCTCAAATAGGCCCTCTCAAACTAATAGATAGGTAGGTATTATTGGCTATTATTAGCTAATAGATAGAAGCTATTATTGATTTGTTAAGTACAGTAATTTCACGACCATAAGGCGCACCGGACTATAAGGCGCACCCCCCAGGAGCCGGCACATTTCGCAACTTCGTAGATCAGATAAGGCGCACCGGACTATAAGGCGCACCTTTTTTTTTGCCACAAAGATCTGGGCTGCACGCAACAAAGTAACGAATTAGTAACGGAAACCCGCTATCGTGGAGTTTACTGGCAGGGGCTCAATTTGGAAACATTTTTCACAGATCGGCGTAGGCTTTCAAAGGCAGCCCCAGGCGCTCGCCCCGTGCAGTGGGCCCTGCTGCCCGTCCCTTGCTCAGCTCGGCGCACCGCGGCCCCGCCTGCCCCTATCAGGTGTGGCCCTGCTACCCCCAGCACTGTGGCCTCGCTGGCCCCTATTGGCTGTGGTCCTGCTGGCCTGTGCTGGCCGCAGCCCCGCTGGCCACGCCTGCCTCTATCAGCTGTGGCCCCGCTGGCCCCAGCACTGCGGCCCCGCCGGCCCCTATTGGCTGTGGCCTTGCTGGCCACAGCACCGCGGCACCGCCGGCCCCTATTGGCTGTGGCCCCTCGGCTCAGGCCACCGCGCACAACAAAGTAACGAAGTAGTAACGCCTCCCTGCCCGCGCTGCTCCCGGTGCCTGGGGCCGCCCAGGACCACCCCCTGCCTTCCTGCCTGTGCTGTCGGTGCCTGGGGTTGCCCCCTGCTTTTCTGCCTGCTCTGCTCCCGGTGCCTGGAGCCGCCCCCTGCCTGCCTGCCCGCGCTGCTCCCGGTGCCTGGGGCTGTCCCCTGCCTTCCTGCCTGCGCTGCTCCCTGTGCCTGGGGCTGCCCGCAGCTACCCCCCATTGCTACTTGGCCTCGCGGCTCTCACTTCTGGGGTGGCAAATGTCGCAACTTACACATCAGATAAGGCGCACTGAACTATAAGGTGCACTTCCGGGTTTGGGGAAAAATTTTAGTCGAAAGGGTGTGCCTTATAGTTGTGAAATTACTGTACTTCTTGACAGAGCTGCTGGAAAGTCTGGTATTTTATTGTGCACCCCTGCCTAAAGCTGCAGGAGTTTGTGCCTGAAGCTGCAGCCATTGACATTTTCTCTCCGAATCAACAATCTTATATTTAAACTGGAATCAGACTGGTAGTGGCTCTTCTGAGATGAATTGACACAACCTTTATGGAAGTGTTGTGTGGGTTATGCTGTGTCTACTCAGAGTACAGGCTGTAGGTGCTACATCCTCCTTCCTCACCTGCAGCATGACTCCCTGTTGCAGTGGAGTTCTTGAATCTGAAGCAAGGCCTATGTTTTGCAGGCTGCTTAGCTCTAATGTGCATGAGCTTTTTTTAAAGAGACCTTTTTTGCTCTTGCATATCTTAATATGCAGACTTGGTTGCTGCATTTTCCATTGAGAGAAGTGATGAGGATGCTTTTATCTTGCTGAGGCAACCTAATGTAAAACAGATGAGAAGAATGGCAGCAGCTAAAAGTGCTTCCTTTGATAAGCATTATTTTTATTGGTGATGTTTAAAATTTACAAATGTAATAATGTTTCTGTGGCTTAGGTATTAAGACTTTTGATGCTGAGTTTCATTAATAGGAAATTTTATATCTGGGAGAAGAGCTTTCAATATGCATTTGCTAATTTCTCATGAACTTCACTGTGGCATTCAAATATATTTTGTTTACAGTGAGAAGTGAGTGCCAATGAGGTTGTAAAGGTTGCCAAGCTAAATGTTTTGGTTTTCAGTATTAACTTGGAGTGGTTCATTCTGAGGGAAAGGCACATTAGGGAGATGTAAGAATTTGAATCTAGCCCTGAATTGTGATTCACAGTAATTAGATTATTAACATTTGCTATAAAAATGCGTGATTGCACTCAGCTGTATTCATCTTGAAGATGGCCCACTAGCAAGCAGACTGACCTCGGAAAACACCTTGGGGGTTCAGGAAAGAGATGGCATTTTATTGTAGCACAGAGGAAAGTGGAAGCACAGTACAGTTCACACACCTGTGTCATTATGACAATGGAAGGTTTCTTTTAATTGCCTAGCCTGGGTTTGAGGTGCTTTTCAAGAGTCACATTTGGGGAATAAGTAAGCTAGATTTCCCTCAGATTGTTGCATTCAGGTTTTGACCCTCAGCACAGAACATTGGAGCTGTTCTCCATGAAATGGGGACAAGGCAGACATGTAAAGAAAATCTAGGAGGATTTGAGGCCTGAAAATCCTAGACAACCTAGGCTTCCCCCAGAATAAGCACGAGAAAAGATTCGCTCTGGTTTGGTTCTCTGTAGTGAGACTGCATGTTATCACTGACTTGAAAGTGTTGATTTGCTGATGTTGTGCAATCGCAGGACTGAAATAATTTGGCATCATCTTTAGCCAAAGCTAGGAAGATCTGAAAGTGGTTACTCTTTATGATGGATAAATTATACATTAATATTTTCTTGCACAAAATACTTGGGATTTATTACTTTAGATATTTTACCTTCTTGAGTTGTAACTATTGAACACCTGTGATTTTTTTTCTGAGAGGTGCTATAATTAATGGACTAATAAACTTTGTTTTAAATGGCATGTTATTGGGTTACCATCTAAGGCATGCTTGGATGTGCATTATTTATTGAGAAGTATGTTGTTTCTAATCAATTACATGCCTTTGTGCATGCTAATAATGACCTCATAATTAGAGCAAAGTTCATTAGATTTCAACATGCAGTGAATAGCACTGTGGCATAACTGTTGACCTGCACCAAAGGTGCTAAACGTCTCTAAGAAGTGGAAAAAATTACTGAGATCTTGAGTGACATCCAGTAACCTGAGAAACCAAATTCTCAAAATAGATCTAAGTGACAAATCTAATTATGAATTTTACCCATGATATTCTGCCGAAAGTCAAGGAGCTATCAGAAAAAGAAAGACTTTTTAAATAGTGGCCTTCTTTCTATAGTTCGGTGAGTTCTCTGGATCTAGGCTGCGATGGAGACCAAATGCATGGAAGCACTTAGTGGCCAACACCTGCCCCTAGAGGTACAGAAGGATGGCATCATTCATCACAGGCTGTACCATGAGTCATGGTTATATTGCACAAAGTGGTGACCCATTGCCTTCTCTGGCTGAAGAGTATAAGTCCTCAAGTGCCTCTGCATGCCATACTGCACGGGGCTATGGTCATCAAACTGTGTGCAGTTGGATTTATTATTCTGTGGCTTGACTGCTTAGAAAAAATGGAAGCACTGGAGTTGAGTTAAATGTCAGAAAAGAGATGGTATTGCAAATATTATAAACGACCTTGTTTATTTTATAGATTCTGCTAAATAGAAACATGAAAATAGAAATGTGAGTTTTAATGCCTCTTGCATGCTTCTGCTAGTCTGCATTTCTCTTCTGCTGTTGCTTGAAGGCTGCTACTAAAAGATGAGGGGAATAAAATTACTTTCTAAAAAAACTTTTCTACCCCTACCAAATCTACCCAGATTTAGCTATTGGTGTTTTAGAATCGTGCAATTGGAATCAAACAGCATTCTTAAACTTCATGGCAAATCTCTCAACCAACAACATGAAGGTGAACTCTTCAAGCTTCTAATTCTACAGCTTAGTTTCAGGTGGCATCAGAGTACTTAGGGATAGCTATATGAATTTGTATCACTGATAAATTCAGCAGAAAAATTTATTACTACATTGGAAAATTCTATTATCTCAGATATTTGTCTGCTCTCTTTTCTTGCTTGTGCCGATGTGAAAATATAATCATTGTTGCATGGCAAATTTACTGTTGTTTTTTTAGTTCTAAATGGAGAAAAAAATGCATAGGCTGGCTACAGTGCTTTTTCCCTGTAGAATTTTATTTTCTGGCCATGCAGCTTGATCATGCTGAGGGGATTCTGAGGTGTCCGGGGCAGCCCACAGGTCTGGATAATGCTGCAGCTGAGCTGGGTTCTCAGCTAAGTGACACCCAGTGTCAGACTGGGTGGTTCCCTTTTCCAGCCAAGGTAAGAAATTGGAAATACAAGAACAGACCTGTCCAGTTATGTCCAAGTGGGGTGACTGAATGGCTCTTCTCTCTTCCTGGGCACTGCAGTGTGTCCTCTGGAGAGTCATACCAACCTGTGGAGAAGCTGAGGATGCTGGATGCTGTTTGAGGTTTGCAGTGAGCTGCCCCCACTTCCATGGACACCCAGCTCCCATGCACCTTCTTGTACCTGCCTGCAGCCTACTGCTGGACGTGCTCCACTGGGGCACATTGGGGCAGGAGGATGATTTTAGAAGTCTGACGGAAACTGGAGACTGAAGATGAGAAATGACAGATGACATGTACCAAAGTACCCTCTCCAGTCGTTTCTTGGAAGAGTTTTGCCCACATAATGTATTTGTTGTCTGCTCAAGGTCACCCTGAAGAAAGGTTACTGTAGTAAAGATCTACTCTCTTTTGATATTTCAGCTGTTTCCTGCTCCAACACAATCTCTGGGAGCTGAGATTTCAGTAATTTTTAAATACATTTCATCAAGATGTCTTTGGGATGCTTTGTGAGATTTCTTGGTAATTTCGTTAAATAACTGCATTTAGTTATCCCCAAATTTCATTTAGATTGACTTTATTGAATGGGCTTTGACTTTCCTGACATTTGAGGAGGAAAAGCTTTTCCTGGTATTTGCAAATGTTCGAGGTTTGTTTGGTTTCTTTTTTCTTTTCTTCTTGTTCCCTTCTGTAATTAAGTTTTATGACAACACTTCCAATTTTCTGTGCTTCTATGTGAGTGCCTAGACTTGCTATCCCTGCTTCTCTTTTCTTCTCCATTATGTTCTCTTCTGTACTTAAAATTCTCAATTTAGCTGTTTCAAGAGACTTTGGCAAAACTGAATTATTTTTATAGGCATGTATTGATTCACATAATTAGATCTTTGCATCATGTCTAACCTGTAGTGTTGTTCATGAACAACACTTCATAAATTTTGCCTTCTATTTGGATTTAGGGTTTTTAGACAAATAACTTACATGTCAGATTATTAGTTGTAAGTTTTATAAAAGTTTAAAAAATAGCAAATTTTATGTACCTGGTGACAAACTTGATGTTTTTGAACTCTGTGTTCTCAGCAAATCCCAAATTTAGTGAGCAACCATGGTGAAAGTGACAAGCCATTGCTAATTAAGTTATCATGCTCTGGGCAAGCTGATTATGTGGGCTATTTAAATGGATATTTGAAGGTGGATGTATTTTATTTCCCTGGCAAAATTTTGCAGTTAATAATAAAGCCCAAAGTACCTTGATTTTTAAACCAAAGAATTAACTTATGTAGAAAGAAATTAAATGAAGGTAAGTAAATACTAGTTTGTTAAAAAAACCTGTAAAGGAAAAAATGAGTGCAGAACATAATATGAAAAGAACTGGAGAACATTTGGGAAGAGTGGTGGAGAAAAACAGTGATTTCTTTTTCCCTTCAGTGCTAGATGGAATATCCTTATTCATCACAGTAGGAAGGGAAATTCATGTGGAGCAAAAAAGCATCTGACTACAATAAGAGATGATTCCAGCAAAATGAAGAGAAACCAAGAACTACGTCATAGCTGCAGTTAGTGCAATGTTATGGAACAGAATGAAGGGGAAAACAGTGACAAGCTTTCTGAAACATCATTTTGTATTTAGGAATTCAGCCAATAGGCATTTATTTGAAGCTATAGGTGTGTCTTTTTTTTTTTTTTATAGTTAATCTGTGAAGAAAAAAACTCTCACAGTAAAGAGGGATAAATGGAGAGAACTATGATTCTAATTTATACTACCTTCAGACTCTTGACTCATTCTGGAGAGTAAGGAGACTAAGATTAAAGTTTACGTACCAGCAAAATGTGCTTAGCCATATAGATACTCTTGTGGTTGCTTGTCTTGAAAATTATTTGCTCAATTTTTATTATTATTACTATTATTGCTATCTTATTGTAAAATTCCAAACCTTCCTGTGTTTTGTAAATCCAGTCTTGCAAATGGCCATACAGGACTTTTGAGATTTCCCAGGCTTTAAGGAAAGAAACAGCTTCTATTTAGTTTTGGCTTTACATTTTTTCAGCTGTGCTGATTTTATTCTTGTAGAATAGTAGTTCCCAAAGACAGATCCTCTTCGAAGCCTTGGCCTATGTACATGCTAACAGAATGACGTATCTACTTTTTTCCCCCTCTTCCTTTAGGTGTTACCATATAACCTACTTTCCCTTTTCCCCTATTCAATATATTTTTCTTATCTTTTCCTGGGCTACATTGAGGAAAAATGTTAAATATAAATCAGATGAAAAGTGAGACATTATTTTATCTTTTTGTTTGTTTATTAAGTATAGCTATCTTAATACCATTAATAAAACCTAGAACTGAGACTAATGCTGAAAATTTGAAGAAGGATAGGGGTGATGAGAATAGCTTGATAAGTCTCGTAATTAAATTTATTTTAGGAAATAGGTTAGACTGTCCAAATCATGGAGCTGAATCTATATTGATTATAATAAATATAGATTATATGTTAAATATAGATTTATATTATAATCAATATTGATTATAAGAACTTTTGAATTCCTATGTGACCTGGTACCATCTTGGAGTCCCTTGGTTTCTTATCCATTGCTTTGAAGTGCTCGTCAAGTTGAAACCTTGCTTTGCTGTCATCCTTACTCCAGTTTTCTATTCTTCATCCTTCTCCTGAAAACATCCCACTATATAGTACTAATTTAACTGTTGAGAATGCACAGATACAGTAAGCTAAAGTGCCATATTTTTAGTATTTCAGTAATATATTATTTATATATCACTGACACAAGTAGTGCATGGAAATTCTTTAGTGACGGCTACACAGCAGCACCCTTTTCAGTTTTCTTACATCATACTGCCAGGATATTATATATATAGTTAGTGTCATTGGGATGTGAGTCAGAAATACTTTATGTTGCAATGTATTGTATATTTTAACTTCATGCATTTTTTGAGTGCCTGTCTGCAAATGCCCCTCACCTCCCTTTAATTTTTGCAGAAAAATTTCTTCTTTATCTCATAGAATCATTCACCATTAAACTTTTCAAAAAAATATTTTTGGAATATTCTTGTATTATCTTTGTGTCTTTGTACAAAACCTGTTCATTAGTGGCACTAATTGCATTATTCCATGAAAGTCTACCAATAAAAAGAAATAATGTATGTTCTGAATATCAAGATTTAAATCTATCAAATTAAATCAAGACTTTTCACATGAATGAGAAAAGACAGTATTTAACCTGTGCTACTCCATAAGAAAGTGACAAGCTGTTGAATTTTCCTCCAGAAAGTTCATTCTCTAGAGCTTACGAAGTATCTTGTCATTTAGGAGCTGACTTCCCAGCATTGTTTTCTAAAATATCCAATACAAGGTTTGGAATTTTTAAGAAGAATTGGAAAGCAGAGTATCATGGTGACACTGAATGATTCCATGGTGTGTCTGTGTGTTCAGTATTTGAATCTAGGATCCATCTCTCAAAAAACATGAAGTAGAGTTGGAGTGGACTCAATAAAGAGCAGCAAGTATGATCAAAGGTAAGCAATTACTTCTGTCCAAGGAGGGTCTAAATTTGCTGGAACTCTTTATCCTGAAAAAGGGAGCTTATTTTAGAGCTCTCTAAAATCATAAGTGGCATGGAAAAAATCAATAGGGAAGAAATGTTCACTGTCTCGTCCAAGAAAAGAACAAGAGTTCAGTGCATAAACTGAACTTGCTGCCGGAAGCTCCAAATAAAAGTTGGCATGAATGTAAATTATGGTTGGAGAATTTGAAAGAAAAGAAATCTTTGAAGCATTTTTTTTGTTTGTTTTAAAACAAAAGCAAATCCCAAAACAATGAAACAATCTAAAAAAGTCTCCAAAGGAAACCTCAGTGTTCAGTCTTGAAAATCCACAAACTGTTGGAGAATGAGAATATTGTAGGATGAGGATATTTGTTATATACTTGTTCCATTTTAAAGCTCTTCCATCACTCCAATTGACTTTTGTTCTTGTAGACATCCGAACTGGGTTTGAGTTATCTCTTGTACTAGGATCTACCCGTAGATTAACAAGTAGAAGAAATTTATTTTAAAAAATATTTTATTTTAAAATAATACTTGGTGAAGTATTTCTGTGTATAAATATCTAAAGATACCAAAAGGTTTTATTCACTGTAGTTCAGTTTAAAGTAGTATGCTGGAACAGGAAACTGATTTCCCAGATTCTGCACTTGTAACAGTGATAAAAATCTTACTACTCATATGAAAATATGTAGAAATATGTTTTGAGCTTTATGGCATTTTTTAAGGCTTTCTGGCTTAATTTTCTGTGTATATATACTATGGAGTAAAAAACTATAAATGTAACAGTGCAAAGCAAATACATTTTAAAGAGTATATATCTTTTTTAAGATCACAAGTGGTTCCATATATTCAATTTGTATCATCCCTACTTTTAAAGTAACACTTGGTGAAGGAGTTTAATAGTGCCATTTCCCCCCCACCTTTTCTGGCATGTTCTGTCGCTATATATAAAGAAATCTCTTCAATAGCACTTATATTGTTACTGGGAAAAAGAAAGACTTTGTTTCCTCCAGCAAAGTCATAGAGGCATTTAGCAAGGAAACCCTAAAGATGTTAAGGAGGTTTTTAGGGGAGATGTTTTGAAAATCATTTTGCCAATGTTGCTAATGTCCTGGTGTGAGTAACAGAACTCATGGCATTGTTGAAACTGGGTTCTTTGCAGAGCTCTGGTGCAAAGACTATTTTTTAAGAAGGCAACCCAGCAGACTGTGCAAAAGGCGCAATCTCCTGGTCACCTTCCAGGGATAACAAAAGGACAAAGTATTCTGTACTTTGCTTATGGAAAGTATTAGGATCCTGCATGATTTATTGAAAGAGTTTATCTACAAAAACAGCATTGCAAGTTTTTTTAAAATAAAAGTATTTAGTTATATTTTAATATAAAAAATTGACAGTGGGTCCTGTTTTGAGTTTTAGTTATTTATAGGTTCCTACTGAGTGCCTTGAGTTATGCATATAGAAATCATCTCTGCTATTAAAAGGACAGACTGATTCCTTCCCAAGAGACTTTTTTCATGGTGCAAAGCAAAATAAAAAATTGCTTATAGTGCACATCTGTGATATTGTGTGACTTAAATTTCTCCTGCTGCTTGACATTTATTTACCGAGAGTGTAACTCAGAGAATGGTTTGTCATTGTGGTGACTTTTTTTCCCGTTAATGAACATGAGTGTGTTAAATTTGAATAACTACATTAATGTGACATTATTGCTGAAATTTACACACATAGAGTGAGTAAGTTTGGAATAATGGTTCCCACAACACTCATAACTTGTCTTTTTTCTCATGTGAACTGTACTGTTTTTCTGTTACCCTCAGTAAGCTCTTGTGCCTTGTTAAAGACAGGATATTGCTTCTCTGGTTGAATCACTGCCTTTCTTAGATAAGTTTGTAATCACGTTATCATTTCCTCAGCATAGTTTAACGGCAGTGAAATAAATACAGTGGGAAAATTCAGAAATATCTCTTTCCTCAAACATGATTTTAGCTCAAATGTGGACAGCATCAGGGAGTGAAATTGGGCTGAAGTTCTGGCCAAGGGAAGGTCAGTCATCAGACTTTAATGTAGGCCAAGCAGAATTTTGGTTTTTTTTATTGCCAGGGCATGTTTTGACTTGACATTATAAAATATCTGTGCTATAGGTATTTTACAGCTCCACACTGTTAGGCTGTTGCAATATGTTCCAGTAATGAGATTTCTGCTGGCACAGTGCCATTATTTTCTTAGGTGAGATCAATTAACACAACATGCAAATGCTCTAGATTTAATTTAGTTGAATCTAAATGAACGGTTATGCTAGATTATCTGTGTTGGCAGGAGGGTATGAACCTTTTCCTGAGAAAAGCACTACTGGAAATCTTTTCAGCCAGAGGGAAGTCTTTGGAATAAGAGTTTAGGTCTATAGCTTGCTTGAGAGAAAAAAACAGATTGGGGAAGATAGGTATTGGCATATGCAAAACTTATTCTCAGAACAATGTGAACGCTTTGGAACTACAATTTAAGCAAGTGACTGTAGGAGCAGCAGCTTCTTTTGTTTGTGTGTAAGATTATTTGTGCTTTTACTTACTTGTGTAAAATAAAGCAAAATAATGCATGAAGTTCAAGAAAGGTGGTTTATTATCACTCTTGGAAGCTTTACTTGCTTTATTTCATAAATAAGCATCCTTCTAATTGGCAAAGGACAGAGTGTGTCTCTATAATAAGAATGTTATCTTAAGGTCAGGCTCTACAAGACAAAAAAATCCTTTAGTGCTATTGTTAGCAAGTCTTTTAGCCAGTGGCAGAGGGCAGGATTGTCAGGCAGTCAGCAGATGTCCACAGGTGAATTGTTACAGTGGATGCCCACAAACCTGGTGTCAACTGTAGTTTAGACCTACACCCTGCAGTATTTAGGCTTCTCTTCTGCTTCAAGGTGGCATCTCCACAGGCTTCTTTGCAGATCAGCAAGCAAAGAATTAGTTTGTTTTCCTGTTTAAACAAGGCAATTATTTTAATTGTTATTTTTTCTTTTTTCTTTTCTTTTTTTTTCTTTTTTTTTTTTTAAATCTATAAATGCTGTAAATTTGTATTTATGTACTTGAAGTGAAAGTTTACTAAATTAATCGTATGTTTTGCTAATTGGTCTAGTTATTCAGCCTGGATGATATCTAGCAAAAAACTCATAACGCTTCTTGTTTATAGTGTGTATTTGAAACTGTGTGCATAGATTAATGAAAAATAATCTAGTGCATAGGTGAATAATGTATTTCACATATGCCAAAAATAAACAAAAGGTGCTTCATCAAGCATCCTCCAAGTAAATTAGTTCTTGAGCTAAAACATTTTATCCTGAGTGATTTTCTTTTAATAATTTACAGAAGAGACTCATTTGAAAGTTCTTTCACCTTAATGACTTCTGTTGGTAGCACAGAGCTCCAATGTCATCAGCATTCTGCACCTAAAGCTGCCATCTGCTGAGGAGCTGCCAGGTACATTAACTCTTATCAACTTAACAGAGATTTGTTTTAAGAGAAACTGCCTTCTTCATAAGAAGTTCAGATTGAGCCTTGACACTTAATCTAAATACTGGAGCTACAGAGATTTTCCTGGAGGTAATGTAGAGTGATTATTGGTTGATTAAAGTAGTTCTCTGTGTCAGTTCCAATAATGAATTGGCCTTCTATGTGTCAGAGACAAGGGTTTATCATGCTGATGGACATTGGTGTGCAACTGAGTGTTTTTCACATAGATTGGAAAGAGCACTTGGGTAATCCCCTTTTGCAAGCTCTAGCAAATCCCACAGAGTAGCTCTGCAAACACATTCATCTAATGCAGTAGCACAAAGCAGTTACAAGTTAAATACCCTTTTCACCTCCTGCTTTCATAAGGTAGACTTCCATGTGTGTCAAATTTTGTGTGTATGACACAAGTTTATTTAAAAATTAATAGGCATTCTCAGGTAATGAGATTTTAAAAATGTCAAAAATGTAATATGACTGAATAGGATATTTATCTTATTAACTATAAGCAGAAGAGCTGATTGTAGCAGATAATTATTTGGGGTTTTTTTTCTGGTACTGAAATCAGAGTGATTTATATTTTTTAAGCCCATAATCACAGCAATAATGAGCTCCTATGCCATGTTCCAAGTACATCATGGTTAGACTTGTAGCAAAAGACCAGTCTGTGGTTTTCTGCCAGCTTTGCAAGAAGGTACTCAGTTCATAGCTAAATAGAGTTTTTTGTCATCACTGTACCTTTGTAAAATTATAAAGATTATGATGAAACAACAATTTTAAATAAGAGAAGAATCTCATTTGCAAATCATGTATGAAAATTGTTTTTAGATTTCAGGTTTAGCATAAAGTAAGAATTCTAATTTCCAGAAGTTTCTCTTCAGGACTTTTTTGCGATCAGCTGCTGTTAACTTGGAATACAGAAAAATGACTGTGTAGTAACCACATTTCCATCTGCATCAACTTCATCAAAACTCTTACCTGACAGCTCTTGTTTAGTTAGATATGTTGAGAGCTGCATATAATTTGGTGTGGCTAATTTGGGTAATTCATGAGTTTGCCTCTTTTTAATCTTGTGGAGCTGATATTTGGAAAAGCACGTCAGAGGAGATTTCTTTGGGATATAATGGCACGGATCTACAGCATGCAAAAACAGTAACTGAGGAGGCTACTGGGGCTGTCATGCCATTCAGAGGAGATGTGGCAGGGGAAGGGGTCTCATCCATGAGTCCCTGTTTGAGGAAAGACAACCCACAGGGCTTGCTGAGGCCAACCATCTGCCACATTGACATTGGATTTTGGTGCATATCCTGTTCCATGGTGTAGAGAAGGAAGTTTCTGAAAGACCAGTGCTGCTGTGCCTTCTTCTGGAATTTCCTGTTTGCTGGCTCATTTGGGGTTGCAGTGTATGTTTTCATTTTCACGGATATGCACAAGTTCTGATGGACAGTGTACAGAATCAGGAAAGATAGCCACCTGTCCTATTCATAGCATCTTTCTTCAGGGAAGCCTTGACTTTGTATTACTCAAGTTATCTTTGAATAGGTCAACATTAATGCAGTGTTTCTAAGCCTGTATTTTCCCCAATTTTTTGATTTTATCTTTCTTGAGATTCTTGTTTGGCAATTTTTTCCCAGGTTCTGTAAATTCCAGGTGACATTGATTACTCCAGAGACACATGATTAAGATTCTGCTTATCATACAATGGTGGAAAAGAAAATAATTTAGTTCTTCCATTTTTCCATTTGAATAATGTATTTTTTTTTTTTACATAGCATTAAAGGTCGTATTAATTTCTTTCTATCTTCTTTTTGTATTGTCATTTGTGCTTACGGTGGCTCTGAAGATTTTTTTTTACTCTGAGCTTCCTGTGGAAATGAGTAGCAGGAATATGGTTCAGATTTTTACATTTGTGTCAGATAAATACTGGATATTCAGCAAATTTTGATTTTACATTTTCATATTTTCCATTTAATGCATTTATTCAAAAATTATAGTGGCGAGTTTTAAAAGAGGGAGATGAAAGGCCAAAAATGCCTCTGCTGAAAATTTCAGAAGTGGCATTCTTATTTGTGTAATTGAACCTTTTTGTTTCTGAGCTATTACAAAGTAGAGTTGATATGGGGAGAGAGAGGCTTAATTGGGTGTAGTGCCTTTCATCAGGCATTTGATAGATTTCTGTATGTTACTTACTTATAATTGACAAACCAGATTCATGGTGTTTATGAAGGTTCTCAATATTTATGTGCTGAATTGTCCTCCAGTTCATATGGTAGAACTGAATCTTCTACTGACTAAAACTTTCAGCTGAGTACTGTGGAAATAGATATCCATGCAGTAAAGTTAAAAAGAATAATTTATTTTAAAAAGATTTATCCTTTCTGAAATGAAGGTAATACTTGCTACCTTAGAAAATTCCTTTGTATATAATGAACATTGCATGTCTTAGACAAGAGAAGGAAATTTAGGGCACAGAAACACTTTTACAGGTTAAACCATAAATTTTTATGTATGTACACTCCTCTTCTTCACCTCCTATCCTCTGCATGATCCCTGCACTATGAGTTCAAATGCAGCACTGTGAAGGAATAGTGTTGTGTGACTATGATTTTTTATTTTATAAATTTTTGTTGTTCTTTTAGTTTAAAAAATGGTTTCTGTTTATGAAGATAGTGAGTATTCTTTTGCAAGAATTGGCCTTTGTTGGCAAATGGTGATGGAGACACAGAAAGACATATTTTAAAGGGAACTGATCCAGGGAAGTGCTTTTGAAGCAGCCGTGCTGGTTCTGCTTCATGCCAGCTTTGTGGTTGCTGACCACTGAAGGATGCCAGAGTCATTCTGAATCTCTGAGTTTATGATTATTTGAAATAGGATTAGGAAGAGGAAGGGAAGGGTCAAATTAAAAACTGCATCAATTTATGTAGCTTTATTCTTAAAATAAGACAAATGAAGCATGAGGTTGGGTTGTGTGTGAGACTAATATTTATCTGTTTCTGCTCTTCCGTTCTGGTGGTGTTGCTTTCCCCTCAGAGTGGTAATTTGTGGCTACTGCATGACCACACTTGGCAGATCAGGTGGAGAGGAGAATTGGATACAGCTTTCTGGTCAGGCATGAAGGGGATTTCAAAATTGACTTGAAAATTCAACCAGATTGAGTAAGTGGTTGTGTTGGTTAGACAAATAGCAGTGAAGCTGCTAAAATAAACCAGGTCTTTTTTTACCTTGTCCACACTCCTATGATACTTTTTAGGATAAAGAGTAAGTGCTATTCAGTTGGTCTGGATGGTTACAGTTGTGAGATAATACAGTTGCCTCTTCAGTTTGTTCTCTAATCAGTATTTTACTTCAAGATTTGCTTTACTGCTTGTATCACTCAAGTGGCGTGCAAGTGAAGAGGGATGTAATTGATTTAACAAGGATGCACTTTCAAATAAAGCTATATATTTTTCATTAACAATAAATAAAGGGAAAAGGAAATTACTTTTATTCTGCAATACATCATTCTCTTTAGCATTATAAGCTTACTTTCAGGTACTCTTCTGAATGTGCAGATTTTTTCAGCAGAAATATCTACTGGAAATTTACTCAATCCAAATAAATCCCTAGGCAGTAGGGTTTTGAGACTTTATTTAAAATAAAACTTTAATGATTTTTCCCCCGTGATCTTAAAAGGTTTGATATGATCCAATTTTATTCACCAGACTTATATTTAGATGCTTCCATTGATTGCATTCTGAACTATAGTAGTTTATCACAAAAATATCTTGTTCTCAACACAAGATAATATTTTGAATTGCTTTCCTGACCTGCCAATATGTCTGTATTTTGAAAATGTTTTCATACAGAATATCTCCTGTTATTTATATGTTTTAAGATAGAAATCCTGAGTTGTTGACCAGAAGAAGAGTAAATGCCTAACATGTTCTGTTCTTGAAATCTGATGTTGTGACCACCGTGCTGTACTTCTCCCCACACCCGCCCTGGCTCTGAAGAATTGTGCAGAAATAATTACATAGATTAATCCTTCAAAGACTGAGCCTGGTCCTTGGATATATTAATTGCACCTTGTTAGAATTTAGTTGGTTTATTTTTGCACTAACATAATATTAGAACACTGTATCATGGAAGTGGTATTGGGTGAATCTCTTGCATAGCTTGGGACATTTGGCCACCAAGCTGATGGGAGATTTACTTTTTAAAATAAAAGAACCCAGAACCCTCAAGTGATTCAAATTCAAAGGACAATGATTTTTGTTGTATCTTTATATCTAATGCTTAGACTTTTAGACCTCATGACATTCATAAATAATTTTTCCTTTTTTCTTTACTCATTCTTTCAGTTTAAGATACATGAAAGATACCATGGATACTAATTTTTTTTTTCGGGTAAGAGGAAATGGAATGAAGCAGTGCTGAGGCAGGTTCATGTTGCGCATTAGGACAAACCCGTCACTCAGAGAGTGACTGATCACTGGAATGGAGTCCCCAGAGAAGGGGTCATGCCTTCAAACCTGTCAGAGTTCAAGCATGTGGTGGTTGTATGGTTTAGTTTTAGGTAGTCCTGTGAGGATCAAGGGGTTAGACTTGATGATCTTGATGGGTCCTTTTCAACTTCAGATACTCTGATTCCAGCTTGAACATGGAAATGGAGAGTGACAGTGGCCATTAACATTCTTCTAATGAGAAAATTGCAATACCTAACATATTCTAATATAGCATAACACTGGCAGACTGAGAACCTAAGTACA
Source organism: Catharus ustulatus (assembly GCF_009819885.2). Classification (NCBI taxonomy): domain Eukaryota; kingdom Metazoa; phylum Chordata; class Aves; order Passeriformes; family Turdidae; genus Catharus; species Catharus ustulatus. Next base: position 39,246,062 of record NC_046221.1, on the reverse strand, counting down.
TGTGAAGCTTCATGTATTTTTGATAAAAAAGGAAAAATGTGCTGAAGGTTCCTAACAAAAAAGAAATTACAGATTTTATGTAGTAATTTAATTTAGCTGCAAGCCAATATTTTAGTCAACAAAAACTGTTCAATATTAGCTTTTCTATAAGAAGACAAGTATAAAGTACAAATGTAAAATAATGAAATGAAATCTTTTCAATTAATGCTTCTTACTTTGTTCATCTAATCTGAAGAGAATATTTTAGGCACTTTAATCTAAACTTATCTAGCTGCTCAGAGAAATATTTTGACAGGAATTCTGTTCATGGATGTTTTTCGTTTTCATTTTAAAACATCTGTCTGTCTTAAATCTACTAAATTTTCTGGTAAAAATGTAATTTCAAATGGATTATTGTAAGTGCCTGGGATACCTGTAACTACTGTATCCAGCTTTAATATACTTTAGGTATTCCTTGTTTCTTATACACAGTAATGTGATTTAGTAAAATGAACCTGTGTCTAAAAGCAGGATTCAAAGTACATTTTACTCCATTTCCAAAACATTTTTTTCCATATTTGTCTTTAATAAGAGTCATTTCTCTGTGGTAAGTCTTTCATAAACCCAGCAGAATAGGAGCAGAATCAAAATAATTTTGAAATGCAGTGTGGGTTTCAGTTAAATCAATTTGAAATTCAAACATACTGCTATATACCTGAAATATGTTCTGCAACTCACAGGATACCTGGGGTTGTGAGGCTCCCTTAACCCTACCCCAGTAAGGTATTTGTACAGATTGATGAGATCCCTCCTTAGCCTTCTGTTCTCAATTTCCTTTGTCCATTTGTGGCCACTTTTCTTACAGTCAAATTTTGGTATCTGATAATACCATACCTTTGGTATGTGGAGATTTCGAGGGATAATTTTGAAAACTTTCTTATGGGATAGATAATGGAAATTTAAATCCTGGATTGACCAATAACAGCATCTTCAGGTTCCTACAAACATAGATCAATGGATAGTAACAACATGGATAAAAATAATGAAATTGTTCTAACTGAACAAAGAAAAGTTTGAAGGAGCTGTCTAGCTGTCAGAGGTTGAGCTTTAATTCTGTGAGTCACTTCAAGAACACTGTGTTTTTGTTGTGTTTATATGAATGACACTGAATGAACCATGTGATGGGCCCCTTTTACATTACCAGATCAGTGGTAGATTTGTCCATCTCTCATTGAGGACCATTGGATCACTCTCTATGTGAGTTAGAAAGGGTTTAAGCGAAAAGCTAGAACCAATGTCTAAGAGAAAGATTTCTTAACAGTTATTTTTGAAATGATCAAATGCAATTCATATTTGAACTACCTCTTCATCAGAAACTCGCTCTTCCAAACATAGAACTCATCCATACAGAATGCAAAGGCAATAATAAAATGGGTGTTTATTTCTTCCATGCAAAAGGATGTGTATCTGCCTACATTGCCAAGAGCACCAGGAATAGTTTCACGGTCCTACCTTTAAAAATACTGGCAAATGTTGGGGATTGAAAGGGGGAAAAGAAAGTGCATAATGTTGTTAAAAATTCCTTGAAAAAGGAATTGCAAAGACTAAGTAGAAACTCTGTAGTGTCTGAGAGATTTTATTCTTGCTTTTGTTTTTAATTCACTGGAGCTTCATTGGAAGATTCTTAAAGCTTCAGTTAGCAGACTCAAGCATGATGACGCTTCAGCCTTTTTGTAGGCATTGAAATTAGTCCTGCAGAAATGTATGAATATAGTTTTTGTCATAGAGATTCTGTCAGCAAGCAAAATTATAATTATAACTATGTACTGTAGCAAGTATATTATGAATCTCTAGCTAAAGCAAAATGCGTGCTGGCTTGTGTTTTAATTTTATGCACTTCTGTAGTACTGCTTCCTTGCACAGGTTGATAGGAGATATACACCTGCCAACTGTAATAGTTTTTTCAGTAATCAGGATTTTTTTTGGTTTTTTAATTTTTGTTTGTTTTTTTTTGCAAATCAATTTTCACTCATTTGATCATTTTCCCAGGGATGTTTATACATTACACGACTGATTGGAGTTGTGTCTGTCTAGAAAAACTCATGATCAAATACCTCTGAAATCTGGCATGGTATCTGAATTGACTCTCAGTTGTTTTGGATTCACTGCTCTGATGAGGAGTGGCTGATTTATTCATATGCTGCAGTGTATTTCTCTGTCAGATTTCCTCTGCACTCACTGTTCTGGTGGAACTTAAGACCAGCGTAAGACTTCGGTTCTTAGTAATTGGTTTCTGTGAAAATGCATGCTATTTATTTCTTGTATAGCTCTCCTCAGATTCAGAATATGAAGCAAGATTATGGAATCTCAGGGTTTTTTATGCATTGGAACGAAATACCATTGAAAGATAGGTTTTGGGTAACCAAAAGCAAACCACCTTTATTTTCCAAATTGTTTGTCTTTGGTTTGATTATGTAGAGACAGTCACTAAAATATGACCCAGAAAACCTAAAAGTGCTAAAAATAAATAAATAAATAATAAACCAGTCACTCAGATGTCAGTTTAAATTTAAACATAATACCTGGTTTTTACTATCATGTCCTCTTTTATTGTTCAAGCATGGTGCTCCTTGCACAGAGTACTGTAACACACTGGAGAAATGGGAGCTCTACAGGCATGGTGTGTGTGGGGATTTTTTGTGGTTTTTTTTTTTTTTTTTGATTGGTTGGTTTTTTGGTGGGTTTTAGTGTTTTGGTATTTTGTTTTTTGTTGGAGTTTTTTGTACTTTTTCTTTTTAATTTTATTCCATTACTTTATTTGACCTTCCTTGTCAAATTTATCTTGCTTCATGACTGTTTCAGTGTAACAGTCCTAAATTAAATATAACTGTTGGGAGAGATTTAACTTCTGTACATTCTGTGAATGGGTTCTTGTTTTCCAAATTCTTTCTGTTTTCAGTGCAAGGCTAAACTCATTTGTCACAAAAACTTAACAAGGAAATCTGAAGGATTTTTTGATTGATGCTGTCTATTTTTTGAGTGACTGACTGCCAATGAGAAAAGGGAGGTAAATATATTTTGGAAATCTTGAGCATGAACACATAACCTTAATAGTATGGTAGGAGGCATTTATATAACTAGATGTATTCAAGGTATAACCCATAATGCAGTCCAGTTCTAGTGATCTCTGACAGAAGTTTGAAGCAAGGAGACTTAAGTGACCCTGAGCTGGAACAGAAATAGAAGAAAAACTGCTTACACTGTGAGGAATTCCTACAAATATAGTCTCTGTCCTCAGAGAAGGACAAAATACTGTTAGCAACTAAAAACAGAAAAATTTTTCTTCTTGGCTGTGGTTTAACCTTTTGTCTTTGGCATTGTCTGAAATACTGTAAGTCTTTAACTTAGTGTGCTAATTACATGTTCAGCTTGGGAACTATTCCAACATTTATAGTTTTTGCCCTAAAACTTCAACCTAACTTGTTTTTCCTCGTCTTGTATTTGTGTGAGTGGTGATTAATATTCCTGTCTTATGGGATCTTCCCAACAGGACTGTGTCAATTTAATTTTGAATTTAATCTTTTCCTCTGATGTGCTTTCTGTCCCTTCATTCTTAATTAATCTGCCAGTTTATGCTGCATTCTACCATCCAGTTTTTAATGAAACTAATGAAAAATATAGGACAGAGGACACATCCTAATGCAGCCTGTTAATACATATTTCTTATTTGGAGAAATCATTGACAGTTACAGCTTGGTCAGTTTCCTTATAACTTAAGTATTATTCTCATAAAAGTTTCACTGATAATATTTTTTACAAAATTTGCATGGGAAGAGTATTGGAAAATTGTATCAAATGGCTTTGAGAGTTAGTGTATTGTTTTCTTCACTTCATAAGGCCCTTTAAATTGCCAAAAGAGGACTTGAGGTGTTTTTTACGTAACTGTTTTTGACGCTGTCATGTTGGATCTTATTCATCTTTTTTGATACATTTTGGGTTCAAAGCTGAATTATTTGGTATTTTTCCACAAATAAAAATTAAACTAGATTGCAATAACTTCATAATTTTCCATAGTTTCCTCAGTTCTAGCTTATTTAGGCAGACTTTGTATTTGCCCTTTCCTGGTTTTCTTACAATTTAGCTGCCCTATTTGAATTCTTAAAGAAAACTGACAACTCAGACTGCTGGATTGTTTGACGAGCTTTTTGTTCATTGTCTGTTTTCTGTTTGTTTCTCCTGTTGTTATTGTTTTGTTTGTTTGGGTTTTTTAAACCATTCCTTTTATTTTCTGACAGAGCTTTGCTGTCAGCAGACAGCAAATAATCTTGTGGTGTTTGTACACTAAGAGTGTTGCATATGGGTCAAATTCATCCTGACTCCAATATTTTCCCCCCATTGCTATTTATGGGCATACTAGTGAAGAACTGAAATGAAACTGCAGACATTTGTTTCCTTGTAATACTTAGACAAAGAAGTTGTGGTGAGAAGGAGAGCTAAGGGAATATAAGTGAGTTTTCTTATTGGAAAAGCTCAGCTCAACTGCTTCCATAGTTTCTCAGCAAGTGAAGGAGCATTTTGTGCTCTTGCTAAGCAGGAGTTCTCAGATTAAGCCACAGACATGGGACTTCTGTAGTGTTATGAATATTACTGATTATATTTTCAGTGTATAAATATTCTCTCTATACAGACTGAGGCTGATTAAAACTTATTCGTGCCTCCTATGTGATGGCAATGCAAAACACTATAGAGATTTGTTTATTTAATTCCTTTCAAACCTGCTTGTGTTCTTGGTGCAGGGATGTGGTGAAGATCCTCCAGGGCCAAGGGGTGGCTTGGCTGAGATCCACAATCCTTTTTAAGTATTGAGGGCTCAAAGCAAGTGATATGAGACTCATAAAGGGACTAGTACCAGTGTGTAAACAGCTCTAAATCCCCCTGCAGTGCACACTAGTCTGGTTTTGCTGTGCCTGGACTATGTTTCTTAGCTGGAGAAGATTCCTTGCTTCAGATAAGTGCCTTTTTCAAAAATGTCAGTCCCATTGTAGGCTTCAGAGTCTGCACTAAGTGCTCTGGGGAAAAGCTCTTGTGTTTTCAAAGTCCTCATTTGAATGTCCCACAATAAACAGGACACACAAAATTCAGGTTCCTTTTTCTCCAGTTGTTAATTTTCCCACCTGTGTTAGGTCAATTATTGAAGCAAATGACCATAGTATTTATTTAACTGAGGAGATTAATTCAGTGTCTGGTTCCCTAATTCTTTGCATTTTTCCTGGCTGTTTCTCTTTTTCAAGACTGGCTTTCTTAGTTTTTGTAAAAAACAAGAGTACACATTTCTGGTTAGTATTTAATTTTTTTCCTTGCTGAGAGTTTGCAAGCAGCAGTTCAGTTTCTTGCAAGGTGAAGATGAGGTACTAAAGTGAGTCAAAAACTCCACGAGTGGGGCATTTTCTTATGTAAACTGCACAAATTGCAAGAATACAGGCACACACCCTTGGGTAAAATAATGAAGAATGTGGGCACCATCAACAAGCATCTGAGTATTTTCTACTCCAAATATTAGCTGAATTTATGAATTCTCTGCTGAAACAGCTGCAGTACACTGCTCCCTAAACATGGTGACAGGTTGAACGTTGTCTATGCTAAAAGTGCCCTTTGAACACCTTGTTTCTGTTCCAGAAAACGTGCATTAATGCAGAAGCCCTGCAAATTACTGAAATAATCCTTCATAAATATCAAAAAGAAAAAAAAAAGAAGCAATACATTAAAATCTGCCTTGTTAGAAGTTTTGTAAAAGATTCTACATTTGGATGTAGTTCCTTCAAATAAAACAATAGATAATGAAACCACCATTATTAATCCTTAATATCCACTATATTCTATCAGATGTAATCTTGGTGATGCATTTATTAATAGCAGAAAATAACAAACCTGAGTGATGACAAAACCTCGATTATGAACATGCCTTTCATTTTCTTGCGGCAAGTGGCACCCGTGAGGATGTGTATATGAACAAAAATTGTTTTGTGTAAAAATATGGATGTTAGTGTTTTTTCCCTTCATGTCTTAAACATTACTAAGGTCGAAAAAAGACTGAGATACTGCATGAAATTTGATGAATAATCTGATTTGATTATAATATAAGTTCTAGAAAGCTTACCAATACCTACCTTTATTTTATTATAGGGAACTCAATTTTGCCCATGGAACTTTTTCTTACAGTTCTGTTTAGAAAATTTCCACTTTCTTATTTGCATGTATGTTCTCAGCTTTCCTTTCTACACCTTAATGGGTGTGAAAATCTCTCAGTGAGATGCTCTCCTTAGAACTGTGACATTACTGCATGCTGCCCATGGAGAAACCCTCCTGCACAAATTGAAACGAGGAAAACTGGGAAATTGTGGTAAATTATAATTACATTGTAATTAAGAATTAGGCTGAAAAAGAAGATTTTTTTTCTGATGTAGGACCAACTAAGTATTCCTCAGAGGTGCTAAGTTATTAACATGCTAATGAATTTTTTTTAAAAATTGTGACCGAATTGTAGCCAGTAGGAATATTGCCAACCTCAACATTCAAAGGAGTTTTTGAATTGCTAAGTGAAAAATTGAAATCAAATTGATATTTTACAGCAGAGTGGATCTTTGTTTAAATATTACATGCGATCACGAGTTTTCCCAAAAAGGTGTTGGGTGTAGCACACTTCAGGAAATATTGTGCTAGTACACGTTTTATACTCCTTATGTGAATATGTTTTATGGGAACATGGGTAATACTGTACTCTGTGGACCACTATTCCCACTTTAATATCACTTAATGTTCTCTCAAAAAAGAGGAAGAATTGTGAATAATCGTCAGAAAGAGGAACAATGCAACCCAGACTATGTCTCAAGTAACCATATTATTTTCAGTAAAATAGTAGGGAACTTGAATGAAACAACCAAGCAAACTCTTTGCTGCAGCAGAACTCAAGTCCCATCTATAGCTGCAGGATTATACTGTGATATATAGTAACATATTCCCAAAGTTTAGTAATTTTCTCTTATTTTTAGAACTTACTTTTAGGTTTAATACGATTTCATTTGAGTTTATGATTTGAGAGAATGTGACTTTCTTTTTGATCTCTGGTGGTATTTACCAGGACCAGAGAGTGCTAATATCATTTAGCTATCTCTCAGAAAGCTCACATTTAACCAGCAGAGAAAGACCGGAGGCCTTACATGACGAGTTCCACAAGAACCTTTATTTCATGTGAAGGGAGTCAGGCAGGATTCTCTCTGAACAAAGGGCAGACAACCATATTTATAGGTTCAGGGGGGATTCAAACTACAGCCAATAAAAGTTTATACAAAGAACAGCATCCAGTCTAAGTGAGAAGTTCTAAAGGTGAACTGACCAATTACACAGAGTAATTTCTAACCAATTTTCTTCTAAAATGTTAGAGAATGACCAAATTCTTAAGGAATTTGGCTCAACCTTTGTATCTGGGATACCTTATCTATTATAGCAAGTTCCAGGGGCCAGGGGAAGATGGCTTTGGAGGAATTCTATCATCCACATGAGAAGAACCGTTCTTGCTCTTTTTGATTGGTTGGTAAATAATTACTGGAAAGGTCTTCTAAAAGAGCAGAAAAGGGCCCCTTGCCCATCATGATCCTGAAATCTACAATGCCAAAGCAGAGGATGATCTGTTCTTGAAACTTCCTGTTAGAATACTCTTTGTGATCATAAAGATGCATAAAATGGGTGTTCTGATTGTTGTTGTTGACATAGAAGAATTGATGTTTACCAAGGTATGTTGGGTGTCTTTAACAGCTGAACAATATGACTTAAATTTATTTTGTTTCTTTTTGGCACCCAGTAGTGTGGATTTAATATGTTTTAAATCAAATTGCTGGATTCAGAGCATGTTCATTAAGGACTTTGATAATGAAATATTAGAACAAGCGAATTACATTTCGACATGAATTAAGGCAAGCAAAAGTTTAACAAGGTTCATGAACTGGACTGAATTTATTAGGCTTTCCTTCATTTCTCTTTTATGTTATTAATTGAAAGAATATGCAAAGCAAATAAAAGCCCTGAGGATGTGAACCCATAAAAATTAAAGATAAATACATGGTGGACCCTGAAGTCCTGAGTTTCTGTAGAGGGTTGATGTTCACCAGTTCTGGGCTTTTTCCCCGTAATCTGGTTGGAGATCTTCACATACCTGGTAAAATTTGTTTACTGAATTCTAGGTGGAGAATTGCATAAACTTTTGGAGATTGCAAGCTGTTGAAAAAGTGCCCTTGTTCCTCCGTCCTTGCCTATGAGATGTATTTCTGTCATAAAAACCAAGGGTTAGGAAACTGGCATGTCAGACTATCCACTTGCTGCTGCAAATCCATATCCCTCTCTCCTCACCCTTCCCCAGGAGATTTGGGTTTTATACCTGTGCTGGGAAATTTGCTTCTCATCCTCTTCTGCCAAGTAACAGTATTTGAAACAATCTCTCTAGAAGTAAGCAGAAATGCTATTTTTGTACAAGATCATGCTAAATTCGTTGGCGGTATTGATTTATGTGGAATTCAGACAACACACACAGGAAATAAACTGTGTACAAATACAATTAACGTGAGCCTAATTCAACATCTTTACTAGAGTACAAACAATAAGCATTCATTTATAAAAGTAAATTTCTATTGAAGACCTAAAGTAATTCAGACTGGGGAAGCTCCTGATGATGTTGTTATATATATAACAGGATATACTCTGTGTATGTGATGGAGCGTGTGTTGGTCTCTGGTAGATTTACATTGACAGCATTGCAAGCGGAGCTCAGTGCACCATGGAAATGATGGAGAGTGAGGGAATGATTCATCTGCACTCAGCTCCTGCCTGGGGCAGCAGTGGTGTGTGGTGGGGAGGGCTGACACCCATGGGCGCCCAGATTGCGATTCCCGTTGTGCAGCTGGACACCAATTTGTTCCACTGATTTTGGTTATTTGCTTTGTCCACTGGTTTTATTTTTCATAGGTTTCAGTTTTCTTAGGATTGTCCTTCTCATAGCTAGCAAATCCTGATTTTAACTTTGGTTCTCATGCAGGCCACTCATGTTTTCTACATGCTCTGTGCTTGCCAAGATGAATAAAGTTGTCCTTAGTTGCCTTAAGAAACATCGTAAAAATTCAGTCCAGCCCAAACATGATACAATATTTTCCTGAATTTAACCAGTGAAACAAAATCCAGGGAAAGACTCTAGAAGAAATAAATAAACTAGCTTTTAAATTTCGAACCCTAATTCTCACAGAAAAGCATTTCCTGCCAAGTACCTGTACTCAATCTATTACTCAGATGGAACTAACTTCTTTCTTGTTGGGTAATTCTTAAATGTGTGGAAAGATATATCTACCTACAACCTGCAAAATCTGTCCCACGCTGTAGAGGTAATAGTATTCAACTGTTTTGGAAAATATTACAAGTTCAAAGCATTAAAAAACCATTGGCTAATTGAACAATTTAAAGAACAAAGTATCATTCCATCAATGCAGAAGACTGCTTAGCACATAATAGAGTAGCAGTACGTGAATTTCAAGTGTCTTTAGGAGATTTTGAAGATGCTTTTTATTGTGTGAATGCATTTGGATAAATGTCTTATCTGATAATTTCCCCTTTATAATGACTGGACTTCATGCCACAAAATGGCCAACAGTGTCATGATTTTTTTTTGAAAGTCTATGTGACTACTGGAAATACTTTCATGTTTCCCTTATCTAATGATGTTTTTATGATGGAATAGTACCTTAATTGGTTACTTATTTTAGAAATTGCAGAAATACCCATAGAAGTTAGACTAAAACAATCAACAAAGTGTACTAATTGCATGTCTTTTGTTTTTAGGCTCAGACTGGGGATAATTTTGAATATCTTATTTCTTTAGAAAAGATGGTACAAAAAAATATGACCATCATGTCAAAGCTTTATTAATGACCTAAAAAAATTCTCTTCAGCAGATATAGACACTGTACAGAATAATTCTAGTCATAGCAGTTTTTCAGCAGTTTCTTGGGAGAGACCACTGAAATTGAGGAGTAAATCACCTGTTCAGAAGCATTTCCTTTTGTGTCATGTTGTCAATTTCTATGATATTGTATCCAAAATTCAAGCATTAGTCTTTGGTTCAATTGCCTTTTGCATTTGGGGCATTCCTATGAATTTTTGCTCTTTTTATGGAAAGCACTAGGTTACAATGATCATGCAATTATCTGCCATTTCTCTGGGCTATTTGTGGTATTTTTTCCTGAAGAATTCCCAAGTGGCTGAAAATCGAATAGTTTTCTAATGTGTTTTCTCTTTAAATAGCAAACAAAAAGGGAGCAAGAGGCTATGAAAAAATGCCGCTGAACCTCTCTTTATGCTAGACATAATATGATGCTGATAAATATCCCTCTGATATTCAAACAACAAAAGTTTTATTTTCCAGTTTTCTTTTCAACTACAATAACCTCTGACAAAACTGTGTAGACAAGAAGCAGAGACGGGGAAGGATGGAAAGAAAGCAGAGAAATTGACTGTTAGTGTTAAAGTCTGCGCTGTTAGGAGACCTGAAAGCAAGAATTCGAGTTTCACTGGGCAACTGCATGACTGAATAAAGTTTTTTTGTCCTGATTCAGACAGGAATTGTACAAGATTTACAGATGCAGTAAAAGGCTTTCGACAAGGTTGCTGCTGTCAGCATTGAGTGTTTTTCCGTAATGTATTTTTTTCAAGCGCCTACAGGTAATAAAGAAAATATTATAGTACATGTATATAATTTTCCCAACTTCATTGCTATTTCCAATACTAAAATGTAGATGTTTTCTACATCTTGGTCATATAATTTAATTTAAAATATTTCTGCAATATTTGCAAGTTCAGAAAGATTTGGTTTCTTTTGTGTCTCTGTAGCAAGTCTTTCCCACCCATTTTCTTTTTTTATATGATGCATGTTTCCTTCAATATATTTTGAGAAAATAATACCTTTTGCAATGGAAATGAAAGATCTTTGGACTTCATAGTAATGCAATTTTAGTTGAAAATTCTTTTGTTGCTGCTTCTTTTGTTCCTCTGTGCTGATATGAAATGTAAAGTTATGAATATGTCTTAATAAGACTGTTCTTCTTTAAAGAACAAACCTTTGTGATAAAGAGATTCTGTGGTGAAAAGTTCTGTGTAATGAATGTGCTTGGAGAAGGGGGATTGTATCTCGCAGTATGGAAGCACTTGGGACTGTTGGACTAATTGGAAGCACGATGGGGCAGGACTACTCTGCAGCTTAATGTAAATAGTTGCTTCCAAAAGAGGAACTGGGAGGAAGCATGAAGTAAGTTCTCCAGGAACAAAGCTGTCTTTGCAGTTTTTGCAGTGCTTTATGGGGAAATTATGTGAGTAATTAGCAGCACTGAGTTGGGACAAGCAAGTCATCCTAGCGGAAAAGATGTCAAAGTAGAATGAGGAACACATGTGAGAAACTAATGATGTTTGGTGTGTTGCATAGCCAAGGGCATTATTTTGTTAAAAATGTGGACTGGATGTTGTAGTCAAGTTCAATTCAGAGCTGCTTAGAGAGAAGAAATTAGAATCAAAATGAAAATCTGCAAGGAGACAGACCACGAGACTGCCAAGAAAATACGAGTTTTGACTTCATGAGTTTCCTGAAGGTCAGGCTTATGATGCACTTCTTTCTGTTTACTCCTTGGCATAATACTACAATGTGGTTTAAAGTTCTCAGTGTCCAACAATGTACTCAGTTACTGTTATTAAAATGGACACCAGAGTCCTTACCAAGTTAACATCTATGATATCAAAGTTTCGTTACAAATATATATATCTGCATTTATCTATCTCTCTATATATCTCTCCCCCTTTTAAATTTTTATTTTTGTTTTTCTTTACTGATGAACTATTAGTAGAGTGGGTTCTTGTTCCATATTGTGAAATCAGAAAGCTTTTGCATACATGCTCATAAATGTGACTGTTTATGGAGGTAGGTAACATTAGCAACTGGCTTCCTTCAGGCCATCTGCTTCTTTCATTACTCCTGCAAATTAGTGGAGCCCAAAAGTTCATCTTTGAAGTATGAATTCTGTAAAGTCAGCATGAGAGGAAAGTTCAGGGTTGGAATAGCTTGGTTTTGTTATGTTGCTTTATGCCAGAATTTACCATGTTTGATTGTACATTTTGTCAAAGTTACTCGTTTTTATCTCTGTGGTGAGCAGAAGGATCCTGCAGACAGAATAAAAGGCTCTTGGAGCATCACTTGTCAGCTAATTCCTCTGTGAAAAAAATGCTCTCTCAGGAGAAGAAAATCCTGTGCTATCTTCACAGTTGTGAGAAAATGTGCCACTCTGAATATTACTCCTATCGTGAGTGTTGGCTACCCTCTTTCAGTTCATATTTCACCATTGGGACACTTGTGCTTCTAGTCAGCTTGCCCTCAGAGGAGACCCATCCACCTTCCGGTCTCTGTCTTAATGGTTCAAGAGGTGACAGCAGGAAGAGTGGTAGCTGCTTTGTTTCCTGCCATAACACCTGTTAGGAGGTGGTTGTGGTACTGACTGGGATACTTGGCTATAATCAAGCACGCCCCAGGGGGCCATCACATGGCATTCAGGTGTCCAGCACATGGCAATCACGTGGCAAACGTGTCAGGCACCTGTCTGGCACGTGTCATTCACACACCAATCCTGTAACCAGCACAAGACTTTCGCACATCCATCATCTGGCAATCATGGGCCCGACACTTTTGTACAGAACAAAATTTGAAATATAGTGACTTAGTGTTCAGGTCTCAGAGGCTGTTGCTCATCTTACTCGTTAATGTTTAAGTTTGTGCAAGGAAATTTGAAAAACCGTAATCATTTCGTTTGATTAGTTCTTAAATGAAGACCCCTGCAGAAATGCTTGATATAAGAAGCATCCAGTATAGATGATTACTGCTTTGGTTTGTGTTTGAATTCTCCTTGTCATGAAAGTTTCAGCATTTGCTGAAGCAGCAAGAGATTGGTAATGTGGAATGAAGTTCAGTCATTGAAGAGTGATAAGTGTGGTGATCAATAAGTGAGTGATTTTTGAAAAGCACTTGACAACAGAGAGTGCATGTTGCTTCCAGATGTGTTTGCTGTAGGAGCAAGGCAAGCTGAAGGGGATAAAACACTGCTATACTCTGAGATAAACCATTCCCTTTTTCTCCCTGACAGCTAAAGTTGATTACAAATGGCATTATTTGGCTGGATTTAAATAGTGCTAAGTAAAATAATGATAATTTTGTCTATAAACTAGGGTAATGAGGGATAGGATGGAGTAGTCTCTTGTGTGCAGTGGCTTAGGGGAAAGTCGCTTATTCAGTTGTTTGGTTTTAGGCTGTAGTTTTGATGGCTTTGCTTACATGCAGTGTTCTCTCTTCATACGCCTCTGTGACAAAATGAAAATGTGACAAGGATTTCAAATGAATCACCATTAAAAGGAAGCAAAAAGTAAATGAATTTGCATTGAGAGTTGAATTTTTTTAACTTTGTTGCCTATAATTCAATAGTTTTTCTTCTGCCGAAGAAACTTTTTAGGGAAGAAGTAATGCATGGGTTTACAATTGAAGTTGTGATTTTACACTGTTTGAATGTTATTACCTTATAGAGCTTTCCTGGTCACATATAGATTGACTATTCGTTTAATGAATTGAAGTTTTGTGAGTCTTACACTCAACAATTAAGTTTTAGCTATTGTAATCTTTATACTTTATAATCATTAATGGTTTCCCTTTTCTGATTTTTGTCATATACATTCTTACTTATGCAGGTAATCCCATTAAAATTCACTGAGACTGCTGGTGTGAATAGTCTGGTAGTCTGGATCTAAAATTAATAAAGCAATCTCATTTCTTTTCTTCTAGAGTACAGGTATATAAAACACTGAAAGTGTTTTGAGTGTTCTTTAACCCAAGCTATAAAAGATACCATAAATTTAAAAAGTGACAGTTTCTATAATACATAGCAAGAACAGCAGAAATTATGGTGACTGCTGAGATGCTGAAATTACTGTGAATTTCCTTGAGTTAAAAGGAAAATGGGGAGCCGATTCTGATTTTCTTGCTCTGTTTTTTTGTGAGTGTAATGCCACTGACTTCAGTGGCTGTCAACCATCTGTGTAGTGATATCTATATCACTAGATATCTTTAGATATCTATATCTCTATATCTCTGTATAGATCTATCTTGCCATTACAGGAAAGCTGATCCAGTTAGGTGTCTGGGTTTTTGGTGGGAAGAACTCCATATTGTAAAACTCTGTCAATAGCTAAAGGTCACTACTACCATTGTATTTTACTTTTCTCTAACTTCTTGAAAAAGTTCATTTAGATCGAAGTTACATAAATGTACAGCAAATTGCTGTGTTTTAGATTATGAGGTGAGTTGGAGAAGGTACTTATGAGAAAAACTCTTGAAATATCAGGCAGTTTAATAGTTTGTCCAGTATTCTAACTTTTTGCCATGAAATTATTTTTAAAAATGAGTTATTTTAAATTCTTGACAATTTAATATATATTTTATCAGTAGTCTTAAATGACTTTTAAAGCTGACAAATGTTTTAATGAAAAGTTGAGTCATTCTGAAAAAGTGAGTAGTTGAGGAAATCCCAGGGATTTTTATAAACTTGTTCTATGTGTAATAGAGTTTATAAGCTGCTTCATCTAAATCAGCATGCCTGAAGGAAGAAACTTCATAGGTCTTCCAGGGCTTTGAATTCTGCCATGCATGACTTCTCAGGGCTTTTCAGCATTTTCAATCTGCCCAACAGGTTGAGAGACATTGCAGATGGCCAACAGAGCTAGAAAGATTTTACACACTCAGCAGCAGTTGTTTTTGCAGATTGCAGTGGCTGAGCAAAGTGCTCAGGCTTCCAAAAAGCATCAGCTCAGGGTCTGAGCTATGAGCGCGTGCTGCAGAAGAGTGCTGCTGTGAAGGTGTCCCAGAGAAAGCTGGAATGCATCAACTGTTTTACTTTCTATGTGTCTGGTGTTATTCCCATGCTTTCCGTGATTCTTTTTCACAAATACATCCAATCATTGGAGGATGTTTCAGAAAGAACCATTGATGCTTTTTAATTATTAGCAATACATGTTATATAAAGCCTGACAAAAAAATAATATGGTGGTGGAATCCTGAAGGTGGTGGTCCAACACAACTTTGCATGGAAAAGATATATAAAAATATACAGATTTCTGCAAAACTGGGAAAATCTTTCCTATTTTAGAAGCTTCTTTTTGTATTTTAACATTAGTAAGGCACCATCATTGATTATCATGTTCAATAAGCTCCTGGACCTCTCTGATAGGCTTTAAGTTTTGGAAGATACTCATGGACTATGCTGTGTAGCCAGTAATTTCAAACAGGGGCTGATTTTTAGAAGCAAAGTGAAGCAGTTTCTGCTTGGGAGGGGAGGTATGGGCTTGTGTTCTCTGCTTTGTCTGGGTTTTCCTGCATTTCCATTCTTTTATTATGGAACTGTATATGTCCAAATTCCAAATAGGTAATGTATTTCAGAGATCTTGCATCAATAAACACAGACATAATTTCAAACCCTCCTCTTACATTTAACTTAAAAGCTTTTTTCATATGTGTGCCTTATAAAAAATATAAGCAAATTTTCCCTAATATACCCTGCCTTAATATTCCACACAATTCAACAGAGGAGTGAAGTACACCAGTGGGAAAGTAATGCTAGGAAAAAGCTAGTGCAATAAATATTTCATTGCCCAGGACATCCTTTTAGGTCCTGATATTTTATGATGCATTTTCCTGAATGTACACTGGCACATACACTCACCCTGTGGGATTTTAGCAATCATTCCTTGAAAATATATTTACATTCACTAATAGTGAATCACCTGAATTTATCCCAAATAAAAAATAAATCATCCCACTTTCTCTATTCAGTAATTAGATTCCTTTTGCACATTTTTATTTTTGATGCATAAGCGTTTCTATAAATGGATTACATCTGGGTACTGTGATGAAAAGGTTATTAGAATTGTGACACAGACAGATAGTCCTTGTGTTAAAATAATTCCCCAGTGGCATAAGCGAAGCTCTGCATTGGCCTTGTGTGACTGTAACAAAAGATTCTAGCTGCTGCTCTGGGACACTGTGTCATCCCAAGGAAACATAAATAAGTCCAGAACCCAAAATTTGTCTTTCAGATTTTTTTACCAATGCATGTCAAAGATAGTCTGATTTGCTCGATATTATTTTTTAGATCCCTAATATTGATGAAGAGGTTCAGATAAATGTAGAGTTGACATGCAGAAATACTATATCAGTTGTGGAGACAATAGCAAAGGCATTGTCTGTCAAGCCATGGTAGAGATTATGCTTTTTAAGTTCCACACAATATGTTTATACTTCTCAGCTAAAACTGTAACAGCTACCCAAAAAAACACATGGTATAAACCAGCAGAAATTATATTTGTATTACCAAGAATGCAAGGATGAATTCAGTATTTAAAGAAAATGCAATCCAAAGGTTCAAGAGTAAGATAAACAACAATAACTTTCACAAGCACTTGCAAAAACATCTGCTAACCTTTCCAAACACAACAGATTTTCACCTTGATGTGTTTGCATTGCTTGGAAAATGATCTGCTCTCCATTAAATTCAACACTAAATGGCCCAGTGGGTGTAATGAAGCAATAACATAATAAAAAAACCAACTCTATACTTGTAAATGCTGCCAGAGCTATCTGAATGCTTTATAATGAGCAGATAATCTGAAAAAAAAATGGTTCCTGCTGTGAAAGTATAAATGATAATATTCAAACATAAGACCTTGTCCTCAAGGGTTTTTTTTTAACAAAGGTTTTTAGAAATACATTTAGAGAAAGGCAAAAGTAGAACTTTTTGTTTGATTTAGAAATATCTTCTAAAGGGTAACTGATTGAAGCACTAAAATTGCTCTCTTTTGGTTTTCTATGGTTCCTGTGTTTTCAGGGTCTTTTGTTAAAAAATAACCACAGAGCAATTCCCTAAAACAAAAGTATAACAAAATGGAGGAGGAGACTGTCTTTTGGTTGTTTTCATATGTGGTAAACATTGCTATTTACTAGGACCTTAGAAGGCTTGAAAATTCAAACTATAAAACTCTGAATATCTTTGGGAATTATCTGTAAAATGACAACAAATAATAATTTCTAAAATTGCTTAGATTAAAAAAAAAAAACCAAAAAACCCCCCACAAATTTCTGGCATTTCTCCTGAACTTATTTTTAATTATCTCTTGCTTGTACCCTTTAATTTCCTCTTCCTCACTATTACTACATTTATTGCCAGTTTATTTTATTTCATGTCTAATGGCTGCATTTTTTATGCATAATGAAGACTTTAGGGGTTGAACTGGCTTTCTAAAAATTATTATTCTTTATTCTGCAGTGTTTGGGGTTTTTTTTGGGGGAAAGTGGTGGTAGTTTATTTAAACAGAATTCCCACAAAGCTTATTCATGTGGCTTGCCTTTTTAATTCTTATCCTGTTTCATTTTATAGATGTATTTTCATCAGCATATTATCAAAATACTTATTCCTGAAAAACTTAATCACAAAAGAAAAAAAAAAGTGGTTGTGTATCCAAAGAGAAGACCTATCAGCAAACTTGTCACAAACACTAACGGAAACTTAATTTCAAAAATTGCCTACTTGGAAACAGTGGTGGTTAGTGATTGTATTGGAGCGTTAAAAATGGAACTTTCTCATCTGCAAAAATGAGTTGCTTGTTATGCCCAAACAGCTGCTCAAGCTCTTGCTTTTTGCTGAGATAATGTTATGATTGGATATTTAGGTACTGGGAAAACTAAAGATATTTAAGGTGGAAAATGCACTTTTAGGATATCTGAATGACAGGCTGTAGGCTGATTTCACAGATGGAAGCTGATCCAGAGAGAGTGCAAAAAGTGAGTTTTTATCTATGAAATCAAAAGTAATCTTGTATCAGCAATAGTGAGGCCAGCAAGACCGAGGCAGCGATTGACTCTCTGTACTCTGCACTAGTGAGGCCACACCTCAAATCCTGTGTTCAGTTTTGGGGGCCCTCACTACAAGAGGGACATGGAGGGGCTAGAGTGGGTCCAGAGAATGGCAATAAAGCTGGTGAAGGGTCTGGAGCACAAATGAGGAGGAGCAGCTGAGGGAGCTGGGATTTTTTAGTCTGGAGAAAAGGAGGCTTAGGACCTTATTGCTCTCTGCAGGTACCTGACAGGAGGGTGTAGCCAGGTGAGAGTCGGTCCCTTCTCCCTGGTAACAAATGATAGGAGATGCCCTCAAGTTGTGCTAGAAGAGGTTTAAACTGGATATTTGGAAAAATTTGGAAAAATTTCTTCAACAAAAGGATTGAGCACTTGAGCAAGCTTCCCAGGAAACTGAAGGAGTTACCACTCCTGGGAGTATTAAAAGATGTGGATGTGGCTCTTGGGGAAGTGGTTTAGTGGAGGACTTGAAAGTGTTGGGTTAACAGCTGGACTTGATGATCTTAAAGATATATATCAACCTAAAAGATTCTATGATTATAATTCCCTGTTCTAATTTTTTCCTTCCCTTTAAAACCTGTTCTAACTGCCTACCTTAGCAGAAATATTGCTAAAGCCAAGGTTTTGTCCAGCTGAGCCAACCTGAATTGCAGTTGGGTCTTTCTGTCCCTTCTTTTTGAGCTCAGTCAACTCTGACTGCTGTTGACAGGAGTTTTGAGGCTGTGAGCACAATATGCGTATGCAGAAGTCAAGAATATGGAAAAAATAATGCACTGCAGGTTGCTTGACAGCAACAAATTTTCTTGGTAGGTGGAGCCCACATAGCTTTGCTAGCTCTACTATTTGTCACGTTAATTACTGCTTCAGGTACAAGGTCTGTACCACAATATACTGCTGGTGGAGAGGGAAGTGACAAAACAAGGTCTGCTCACTTTACCTACGTGGGAAGAGCATCCCTCTGGACCTGGGTAACACACATAGTTGAACCCCTGTGTTTTTCTGGCCCTATTTTATACAGAAATATTTGTTTTCACAAGGACCGTTTCTGAGAACAGATTGAATAAAAAGCAAATGAGGGAGTTTTCGTGGCTTGCAAGTCATCACAGTAGTGCTTCTCAGATTTTAGAAGCTGATGTTTGCAAATTAATTACTTGGCCTTTAAATAGTTCCAAACCACCCAAAGTGCTCCATTATGTTAGCACAGGCTCGAGAAATAGATATGTATTACTAGCTAATTGAATAACATATGGTGTTGATTAGTGCTTAGCTCTTTTTATAGAACTCAATTAAAAAACTGACTGCAGTATATTTTGAGACTATGAGATGTCTGTTGGTTGCTTCTGGCATGAGGAAACTGCTGAACCGAGAAACGATGAACTTTTTCTGTTTAGTCCATCTATAAGTTCCTTTAGGATCTCTTGGTGCATGTGGCTGTGATGGGAGATAGGCTGGGGTTTGTTCACTTGCTGCAGTATTGAAATGCAGCCTTTCCTGAAAGATTTAAGTGCTCTCCCGGCAAAGGAAAACAAAAGCCCAGGCTTTTATTTTCTGTGCTATTGCTTAAGGTATACAAATATAAAATGAACCTATTTCAAATGGGTAAATATCTATTCTTATAGTGCTCAGTTTGAAGAGATGCATTTCTTGGGAGGAGTCCTAGGACAGACACATAAAATTATAAGGCCCTCCAACCCCAAATAACGTCAATCTCATTTTGCCTCGTTCCCCCTGAGCAATAAACGTGTGTGGAAAACCTGCCATTATTTCTTTTGCTTGATGCTGTTTTTGCTTAAGAGATTATTTTCCTCTTACACTTCACAAAAACACCTGAGATGATGATGATTATGATCTCCTTATTATTCCCATGGATGATTGAAGTGGTGTAGCAGCTAGCAGCAGTGCTCAGGCTGGGAGGAGCTGGTAGGACACAGAGAAACAATAAACAAGAAAATAAGGTTTTTCTCTCCCTGACTTTTCTTGTACCGCCTTCTAAGATGCCTCTTTTTCTCTATTTTGTGTGGAATTTTAAAAGAGAAAATGTGGTAAATATTGACTTTAAATGTGATTTGGTCTGAGCTGTGTTAGGCACACGGCAAGAAGAGATTCTGAGTTTTATCTACAGTTTTATCACTGACTAGTAATTTAGCTCTTGGGTGTATGACCTGACAAACTCTTCCTCAGTTTTTAGAAGCAAGTGATTATTCTTGCTACAAAAACTCATAGTAGAAAATCCTTCCTACAGTGTAAAATTACTTAATGCATATATTTTCCAGATTTTCACATCAAATTTTATTGTATTATGTGCTATTTGGTATTTAAATTTGATCTGAAAGGCTCAGAAAAAAATTGATTGGCTTCTAAAAAGCATTTCAGATACCAGTAGATTCCCATTCCACAATAGCTCTTCCACTGAAATGATGCTCACTCAAATCCATCCATCCATCCATCCATCTAGAGAAAGCAGATGAGTCCTGCAGCACATCCTGAAGGTCACTCAGGTTATTTGGGAGGGATGTGTGTTTCACAGCTGCAGTGTTTTCACCTTTCACTGCTTTGCTGCTCAGTCCTTTGTGTTGTGTGTTTGTTCTGCCACAACCATGATGTGCAAAATAGACTGTTCATGACCTAAATTGCTCTGGGCTCTAAACCAGGAGTAGGTGCAACCACGACTGAAACCAGAAAGCTACAGTGTTGGGATCATCCAGTAATAATGGGGGGTAGAAGAAGCCAAGGATACTTTATTTTTGTATTCCTGATCCTTCCCCCAGGCTGCCCTGCCCCCACTATCCATGTTTAAAATAGATGGCTAAATGATCATTTTAGGCTTCTCCCAGGAATGCATTTCTAGAGCTACAATTTTATTCAGTGAGCTCAATTAAAGGTTACAAAGGCAAATTAGCACTCATGGGCTTTTTGGTAAAGGCATCACAAGTACCCAATGCAGCAGGGAGCTTCAAGGAACATAACATAAATAGGAAAACTTCAGCACAGAGATAAGAGTTTTGGGAAGGGTCCTGGCACATAGTTTCATTCACAGTGTGAAGAAGATTCTTAAAAGCCCTATCTAGGGATAGAGTAGAGTCTGGGAATAAATAACTGAGATGCAAACATCTGCATCTTTGGTGATTGCTACTTTAGTGTCTTTCACAGTTTTGAAAAGAAATATTAGAAATCCCTGAATATTGTAATTAGTGGACTTTGTCCTTAATGCCCTGTCTGTCTTTTCTATCCTTCAGCTATTACAGAAATGTATATATTGTATCAACCTGTTGGGAAGTAGACAAGGAGACATGCTCTAAGACGTATAGAATCATAGGTTTGGGTTGGAAGGGACCTTAAAGATCACCTAGTTCCAACTAACCTGCCATAGGAAGGCAACCTTCCACTAGGCCAAATTATGTAAAACTCCATCCAACTTGGACTTGAACCTGTCCAGGGTTGGGGAGTCCACTGTTTCTCTGAGTAACCTGTTCCAGTGCCTCACCACACTTGTAATGGGGAGCTTTTCCCCCTGATATCTAATCTAAACACATCTTCCTTTAGCTTGCGGCCATTCCTCCTTGTTCTATCACTACAGGCCCTTGAGGAAAGTCCCTTTTCAACCTTCTTGTACTCCCCTTGAGGTACTGGAAGGTTTGTCTAAGGTCACCCTGAAGCCTCCTCCAGGCTGATCTGGGTCATTCATCAGTGGCTAGATGTCTGTATTAAAAAAACAGACTTAGGTACACAGTGGTCTCTGGGATTCATGTACTCTGTTTGCCTCTTTTTTGTACCCAACATGTTTGAGTGTTATGTACACCGAGGCAAACTCACAGTGATTGATACAGTTCTATGCTGATAAGATGGTCTGGAAACAGAACAATTATAGTACAAATGGGTAAAATTTCCTTTCAATTTTCTTGAATAGAAATTATGCCATTTGCTTGCAGCTAAGAAGGTAAGGATTGTTTTGGGGAAGAATGAGATTTCTAATCCCTTTCAAACACATTTAAGAAGAGAAATCCTCAGGATGTATCTACATTGTCTAAGCCAGCAAACACCACAAATTGTAGTTATACTGGTTTTCCATATGGGACAATTTTCTACTTCACAAGGCTATAATGTCATGCAAAGTTCATTTTATTGGTAAGCATCAGTGAGTCAAAATTGAGTTCAGAACCCCAGGAAAAATAAATGTAAGCATTTATTCAGAGTGCTATTTAAATTGGCATGAAATTTTGGGATCTTGGTTGGTTGGTTCACTCATTTCTAGTGCTCTGCAGGCTTCATTAGGGACCCTAAAATTGAGAAGCTAGCTTTCCTTTATAGGGAAAAAACATCTCTGCAAAACTGATGACCTTACAAGATGTGTAACCTGTACAGTCAACAGGAACTCTATAATATGATGGCAATGAGAGTTTTCATTTAAAGCCTATCCATATATTATCAAGCCAATAAGACACTGATAACAATTAAAAATTACTTTTAAAGTTATGTGTTTCTAACCATATTCCATGTAATTTTCCAGCAGGGTATCCTAAGCATTCTTTTCCTCACTAATCAAAACTGCTGGCTAAAAATTTTTCTCCAGGAAATGGAAGTATGCAATGATGCATGCATGAGCTAAAGACCTGTTGCTTTCGTGAGTTAGACTGCATGTGTGTTGGTTTAAATACTGCTGGATCTTTACAAGATTTCAAGAGATTGATTTTTTTTTTCTGTTTCTTTCAAAATACTATTTGGAATATTAAATTGCATTTTAAAAGTATGTCAATAAATTATACTCAAATATCTCCCTCTTCTTCATCACTTACTATCTTTATTTACTTGTGTATTAAAAAATATTGAATAAGAATGACTCAGAATGTTTTAATCAAAAACTGTTTCTGTTTAAAAAATTTTTCTTCACATTTTCAGTTTTTTTTCTTAAAAACCTCATTTTGAGTACTGCCGTGTAATGCTGGCTTTACAGCAAGAATTTGTACAGGTTTGTAGTATGTCACTTTAGTCTTCTAGAAGTGCCATTATATATTTAGAAATCACTATGTATATGTCAAGAAAATGTTGATGGACTGTAGTGTAATAGATATTTCTGAAGCTTCTGTTTTCCCAGTTGTTACCTAAACTCCAGTTAAAAATTATCCTGTTCCTCCAGATTTGAGAATGACATGGACATGCACAAAAATGTATTGCAGCTCTAATGATGTCACATGCTTTTCTAAGGAAAGCACATGGTGGATGTACAAATCACTTATTTCCAAGGTGGAATTTCCTTTATTATTTTATTGTGCCATTATTGAGTGCAATTGCATTTTGTAAATTTTTTTCTGGAATGTGATTATAAAGCAAGAGGGATTCTATATGCCGCAAATAAGACTTTCATGGATTAGACTGTTTTGACTGGAATATTAGAAGGATGTAATAACGTGCTAATATATTAAATTAGGCTACCAGTTTATGTGTGTAAATGTTTCAGAAGGAATGGGATGCGCGTACACATGCATACAATGTATAATTTACTAGATTATATTTGTTTACAAAGTTTTACAGCCTGGTTGAAAAAATCTGTTTTGTTATAGCAATCTTATGCCTATATGGCTAGCACTATAGGTCTAGAGATACATTGTGTAATTTTAAATTCATACTGCTCTCTAGTGGGGAATGCTTTCAATGCAATAGATTTTATATATGTATTAATGTACAACATGTATATAAACTGGGATTACTGAACTGTTAGTGGCATCTAGACCAATTCAGTAAAACTAATTCTATTGTGATAGTGTTTTAATCCTTATAGTGCTTTGATTAAAGACTGAATTTACTAATTTAAAAATATTTTAGACAGATGAATCTTTGGAGTGAACGGTGTCTCCAGCAAACTCCAGAAGAGCTGAGAGGTTGCTAGATTAATGCTTGTTCCTCAGGAGAAACCTCTTCCTTCCATTAGGAGAAATATACTATAGGTCTGCTATTGAAAAACATCAGGTTTCCTTCTAAGCTTCTACAGTCTCACAATGTCTTTAGCTGTGGAATAAATTGTTTAGCCTGCTTTCTCATCTCCTGCTTTCCACAACTACAGTCCTAGATAAGAGTTGACTGTAACACAGAAGCTGAAATAACACTGACAGATCTAGCTGAGTGAGGTTTAAATCTACAGCAAGTGCAGAGGTCCTCTCAGACTTGAGTCTGTACTTTGTTAAATGAAATGGGGTTTAGTTAGCATTGAAGAACACAATGCTAATTACACAGCAAGCAAATCTGAGAACTGAGATTGAAACTGATTTGAGTATGGATAGGCTTCAGATTTGCTTCTTTAGATTTGTCTTTGTGATTTGATTTGAAGGCAGTAATTGTCTTTAAATCCTTGGGAGATCTGGCAAAAAAGTTAAGCTGATGAAACTTAAGACATTTGAAGCTGTCTGAAGAATCATTTGCAGCATTTTGTTGTAATCAAACCAAAATCTGGAGGCTGTTTAGATATATTTTAGACACTGAAACTTTTCTGGATTGGCATTAAAGACTCATTTTCTTGTGTAGCTGCACTAATATTTTTTTCTCTCTAGGTTGATTGATTTGTCAATTAGAGACCAAATAGTATCATCGTATTTAAGGCTGCAGTAATTTTGTCATTCAAACTATAGATTTGATTCTTTGTCTAGACCTTCATTTATTCACTAACTCTGGGTGAACAAGCACTTTAAAGATTTATATGGTATAAAGGTCTCATCAAAATGCTAAGTTGGTGTAAGGTTTTGCATTCCTTGAATAGTAAATTAGGTTTTCAATGCTAAGAGCATCTCTTCACCTGTGCCATTTCTGCTTACTTTCACTCACAGAAGCTCACGGTTACATTGGTTTCACTTGAAGTTCTACAGATGAGATTATCTTCTCATTTCTGTAGTTGTTGCTATCTGGTATTAGCTGAATCTAAGATAACTATCCTTCAATTATAATTTTGGGTGATTAAGATAAGAAACTAATATGTTTATTTGTCTTTGAACGACTCTCAATGAGAAAGTTTATGAAGTTTAGACTTAGGCTTGAAAGCAGTCACAGGAAAGGGGAAGAGGATGACTGGGATTGCTAAATATTTAGTAAACTCAAGGGTGAGGTCTGTGCATTTAAACTTAGTGAACTAATATACAAGGGGGGAGGTTCTTCTGCTAGTTATACCTTCTGTCCCTTTTCTTCCATTGACTGAAGGGCTGTTTTGTTTCACATTTTTTTCTCAGCTTCTGAAGTGTTTTTACCCTTAGATAAGTTATTGCAGGAGGTGCCACATCCACTTTGCTGGGCTCAGCTTTGGGCACTTGGCTGTGAAGTTAATCAAGTTATGTAGAAGAAGTGGAAAACTTGAACAGAAAGCAAAATATAGGAGTGGAAATATAATGTTAAAATGCAAAATTTTTTTTCTGCCTTTTAGTGGTTTGCAGATGTCACTATCTTGTCTATATTATTTTGTGTTCTCATCAATTTTCTTTCATGTGTTTTTTTCTTCTCAGAAAATATGAAGAAGCCCTGGAGCCCCGATTTGCCAGTTGATAACCAGTCATACAATTCAGATTTCACATCTCTCCCAGACCGGGAAGGTGAGAAAGAATTAGCACCTGATGGCACTGAAGAAAGGAAGGAGAGGGAAAAGAAACACACCAATTTCACTTTGTGTAATGTCTGTAACATTCAGCTAAACTCTGCTGCTCAGGCACAAATCCACTACAACGGCAAATCCCATCAGAAGAGATTGAAACAGCTCAGCAATGGAAATCTCAAAAGTGATAATGGTAAGCATTATAATATACAGATCTTTGCCATGTTTTGATCTGAGAATTGCAGCAATGTGTACTATGTTGACATATATGAATATAAACTTTGTTTTATTCAGACAAAAAATACTTTGAAGTTAAAGCAAAGTCGACTTCACGGTGCTGGAGGTCATCCCTAGCATGAGCATCTGGCAAATAGCTAAACACATACCATCTGCATTATTACAAGAGTTTTCATTTTATATTTTGTTTACATAGTGATGTTGATTCAGATTCTTTCTCATTTCATTTGCATTTTGATGGTTTTCAGCATAATCAGTGATATTCTGTGCTTCACAGTTTACCAGAAAGGTTATCCTTGTTAGGGTCACGCTTGCTTTTAATGAATGTAAGGTGGTTGTGAAACAAGTACATTACACAGAAATACATTCCCAAACTCCTTTAGCTTTAACTTGCTTATTCTGGGTTCCACCCACAGTGAGCATAAGTTTGATTGAAGATCATGGCTGAAGTGAAACAGAGATGGAACAAAACTTATTTTGACTTTAATCGATTTCATCAACATCTTTGGGCATAGTATTTTGTAGTAGGTGACATACTCTTCAATCACCAGAGTGAATTGTGATCCCCAGAGAAAAACACACTTGTGGCTTTCTGTACTGAGGCAGATTAGATAATTGAGGCAAATGATGACAAGAAAAAACAAATTACCATGTTGCATTTTCTCAATTTAATAACAAGTAGTACTCTACTGTGCCATGTATAGATCTATACTGCATTGTTCTATCTGTTTCTGTGTACCATGTCAGAGAAATAATTGTTTTAATATGCTGTACTTAGGACTTTCAGACGTTCTTTCTCCATATCATACATGTTACTTATTATTCTGTGCCTTGAGTTGCTTTCTGCCCCACCTGTAGAAGGATATGCAAAACAACAATCCTTAGAAGGACCTTCATATTAGTATTTTGATAGTCTCTGCTTTGTTCCCACTTTAAGAGTGGGTAATAACATTGATACTTTGCCTGAGTATGTTGGATGTGAGTGCTTTTCAGTGTATGAGGTGTTGCTCATTTCTGTAAAACACAACAATAAAACAAACAACACCCCCAAAATATTCAACAATACACTTCACTTTGTCTTTAAGTGGCAGGTGGAACTGCAGCATTTGAGAATGTTCAGAGTTCAGGCTTAGAAAGAAATGCTACGACCATTAGTAGGAGCTGTGGAAATGCATAAAGAAAGATTGATTTCATAATTGATTAAAGGCGCAATGTGGTTATCCACAAATGCATTCTCCATAAAACCAAACAAACATAGTGTAATTTATTGGTATCTTTGGTTAAGGAGGAGTTGTTATTGTCATTATTAGCCCAATGATTTTGCTAATGATAGAAATATTTTTTCTGCAGTTCATTTTTCCACTTTAATCTATGATAATGAAAGAATTAGTAATTAAGCAATGCTGAAATTAGTATCAAAGAGCTTCAGTCATGGTTCAACATCTATATCCTGGAGAGGCTCAAACTAGCAGTATAATGTTTTTCCTATTTCCTCCTTAAAAGTGTCCTATGTTGTGTGTAGCTGCATCCATTTGTAGTCAGAAAATAGCTGATTGAATATCTAGCTCTTTGTTTCAAAGTGCAATTATTTTGGGGGTTTATGTGAAACTTAAGAATTTTCAAATATGGGAGATCTTTGAATATCGTCAATAGTAACACTCCACTGAAAAAATAATGCAGGGTAGAGTATAAGGAAGGGATTTTTCACTTGTTACCAAGTTCAGTACTCCTCAACTGAGTGATATAAATTAGAGATCAGTATAAAATATTTTTGCTAGAAATTAGAACTGAATTAGAGCTGAATATTTGAGTTTGAATAGACAATTTGAATAGAGACTCAGTTTGAAATGTTTTTCTAAGACAAGTAGAAATCAGAACAGGACTCATGAGAGTCCTTTTACCATAATCAGTTTTGTTGTAGCTTATATATCTGAAATATGGGCAGTGTTTTTCTGACAAATGATTGTTTTGTTGAGGAGACCCCAGCAAGCTCCAGAGACATATGAACAAATTACGACTTGACCATTGCAGTTTATCATGTACATGCAAATGGTACTTTTTGAGGATCATTTATGTAACTGTTACACATGCACATTGTTTTCTCAATGTATGTCAGAAGGATACTTAAGAGAATGGTATTTCTTGTATGGAAGTCTGGTTGTCACGAAAGACAGCTGTTAGGCTTGATGTCCACATAATAATTCTAGAGACTAAATTCTCCTGTAAATTAAAAGTTTGTAAATGTTTTGCTTTATCCATTATCATCTAAGGTTTTGTCATTATAGTTAGTCATTATGTCTTGACATATGTATCTGTATCTGTACTATGCACAAGAAAAATTAATTTCTAAATACAGTGTTTCATGAACTGTACTCTGTTCTGTAGGCCTTTCCAATGCTGGATGCTCACTTGGAACTAACATACATGGACAGTTTGGGAAAAATATTGGAGTTTTGATTTCTCATTTTGTTTCATCTCCAAATTATTCCCATGAAGCAGGATAGGTTTGCATGTTCTGTATCATGAGGGGATAATAGAAAGGGAGGATTGATTCATACGAAACAAAAACCCATGTCTTGTTCCAAAATAATTTGCAATGGACTGCTGAACAGAGGTAGAGTTCAACTGTATTAGCATTTGACTGTGTAATTGGAGTTGTCATGCTACAGTCATCAACTTCTAGCTATGTAAAGTAGCTTTTGTCTGTTGGATGTGAATAACAGAACATTTCCTTGAATATCTCGGCCTAATTTCATAAGGTAAGTTGCTTATGCACAAGACCTGTTAACATCTGCAAATCTATAATCAGTAAAGAATGTGAATTGTGGAGTTAAAAAGTTTCTTTGCTGCTCTCTTGGTATCTGGACTATATTTGAATAACCAGATACACTCTAAAAGGTTTTGTTAGTTACTTATGTGTCTGTTTGGCAGCTTTGCTGTATGATACCCATGTGGTTCCTTCCTGGGGCAGAGCAACCTCAGAACAGCCACAAAAAGGATGTGAACTCAATGTTTCTTCTGTCATTACTTGGTACAGTGGTTTGTGATGACTTAACAGGACATAGTGACACATCAGCACTTCTGTTACTGAACCGTATGTGCTAGTGAGCAACACAATTTTCTGTGCATCTTCCTCCAAATAATTGCTTTTTGTGTGTCTTAAAAAGACTTCTCACACTTTCTTCATTACACCCTAGAAAATATTCTTCTTACTGGTGATTTTTTTGCCTTTCTGCTCTCATGCGTGCAGTGGAAAGGTGACAAGGTCAGTGGAGATTTTGAATATGTTTTGGGATTAAAAGAGGGCAAGATCCAGTCCCTATCTCGTCTGCTGACATTGCACCACTTCTCATAAAACCCACCTGGACACTACGGGAAGAGGTGACCTCTTGTGGGAAACTGTTCATTCTAACTGGCAGGAGCAAGAGTCACATTCCTACTGACAGAATGGAAAAATAACTGTGGATGCAAATGTATAGCAGCACAAGTAAGAAAGCTGATTTTTCTAAAATTTTATGTAAACCAGAATTTCTTCTGTGCAGTATTGTGTAAACTGCTGAATCATTGGGAGTGAATGAGGCATGGTTAGGACAAAACCTAAAATTGCTTTGCTCTGCAATACTTCCTACTATACATTAGAGAACAAGTGGGAAAATAATGGAGGAGGTGAGCAATGTCACAAAATTAATAGAATTCCTTACATTTTAAAACTGATTTCTGAACCATTATTCTTTTGAAACATAGAAGGCAGTGAGGCATTTGGTGGTAGTTTATTTATGTAACTCTCTAAATTCAGACTGAAGACTATCCAATTTAACATGTTTTATTTACTATGTTTTAAACTAAACTTGACTGCAACTTTTTTTTTCACTAAAATTTTATTAAAGTAAAATTTTATTGTAGTGCCAACAAGGACATCGAGTACATGGACAAAAAAGAAGAAAAAAAGTATCAGAATTTAGTATATTTTTTCCCCTTGCTAATTCCAAAAAACAAATCCCTTAATTCAACATTAATATTACTTTAGAATGAATAAAAATTTGGTTGCTTTAGTAATGAATATTATGAAATATGCAGTAAAAAGGAACGTTTGTTTCCCACATTTTTTTCTTCTTTCAACCTCGTTCAATGGTTGGATGTAGTTTCCTACAACAACTCTCGAGATGGCAGTTTCCTTAAATCTACACAATAAATCTTTTGCACAGTGGTCAGAGAAAGCCCTTAATCTTCTACAAATTTTCTCTTGCATCTAAATCTCTACTTCTTACTAATCTGCAGGTAGGAAATCCAGGTGATTTATCGAAACTGCTTGCAGAGTTTCTGTCCTTGCACTTTTGTGTTGCTGTTTATTTTCTATCTCTGTGGTGCCGTTGCGTTTTACACCTCTGCTGTCATGTTTTGTGGTCATGAAAACTAATGGCTTTGGGGTAGACACGTTCTTACTTTTTGGTGGTAAACCACCAAGTTAAGGCTTTCAAGGAAATGGTGTAATTTGCTTTTTTTATTGTGTTAGCCCTCCTTTCTGAGGAATAGGATTGGACAGGACGTTGAGAAAAGAGGAAGTCTTCAGGCAAAGTATAGTTTCCTTCAGGCCATGTGATTTTCCATTAATTTTCTGGCAAGTAAGAATTGTTAGATCAGCTTGAGATGTCCCTGGAAGTTGCATATCTAGCAAAAGTATTATTTTTTTTAATGTGACCCATTCTAATGCAGAGCTTCATAGCCATTTAACAGTAAATCCAATATGTCTTTTCCTCTGGTTTTAAGCTTCTCATTTGTGGGTCATAGATGCCATTATCTTGTAAAGCATCACAGCAGGTTCCTTCTGGGTATTTGTAATATCTCCCAAATGTCAAAGCTGGAGATTTCTAAACAAGTAGGTCTGGCTAAGGGCAGTGTGTTGTCACTTCCATTTCTTTCAAATGTAAATCTTCCTCCTTATTTCAAAGCACTTGTCTGTTTTCATCATATTCCTATCTCAGTTAGTGAACTATTAACAGTTTCTGCTTTCAAGAGCACTTTTACAAGCAAGGCATGCTTTTAAACCACCACTTGCATTTGCAGAACATTTTTATTTTATTCAGAAATATCATGTCACCATATAGGATGGCATAGTTCACCACAAAGTTTTATCACAAGGTGAATGAAAGAATCTTTAAGAGCCAGCTCACACTAGCCACATGCATGATGTTGATATTTCCTCTAATCATAGGATCTACTTGGCTTTGTGAGTATACTAAATGAATGGTGGTAAATGTGGACAAACTCTTTACATGTGTGCGAATATCCATGAGGACTTGCTGTAGTTTGCTGGCTGCTGCTACAAATAAATGCAAATGGACATTGCTAAATTTTAATACAGATCAGTCACAGGAAAAGTTGGCACTGTAACAACTTGTGGTAAGGCTGTGGGGAAAGTTTGAGTGCACCTGGAATAACTTCAGTAATGCCATGCAGTCACATAAATAAAATATATTTTGGCAATTCCCAAAGCATTCTTTTGGATTTGGGGGAAAAATCCATAGGAGTTAAATAATTTTTCATGTCACGTATCTGGCAATTGGTCCACTGAATAGCATGCTGAAATTTAAAAAAAAGAAGCCTCTATAACTGTGATTTTTTAATTATAGCTAATTCTTCAGAAATTGCGGGGTAAGTAGAAATTTATATCTAAATATACTTAAAGTATTTTTGAAGTTCCTTATTGTTCATTAAGTGCACTTAAGGATGTGCTTATATTTTTTGTTGGAGTATACTTCTGGTCTCAAGCTAGCAAATTCCTTTCTTTTCTACTATCTTAAGTAACAAATGCATAAAATGTGCTGTAGCAGCTTATTGACAATCAAACTGTTTAAGGAGTGTGGAGAATCTCAACCATGAAGAACATCTACTCAAGGTCTAAAATGAGCCTTTAACTGCAAATTCAAAAAGTTACAAATAATTCAATTTTCTACCTGAATATCAGACTGCACAGATTCTCTTTTACTACACCCCACTGTGTAGAGTGCCCTCCTTTTTACTGTCTTGAGGCAAGATGCTTAGTAAATTGCCTTCAGCTAAAGGATGTGGATGTTTGCCCAAGAGAAATTCAACAGTGGCAACTGAAACATGTTTAGAAGTGGGTCTTTCTTTGCTGCCTTTTAGCATGCCTGGAGAGGATTTTTGAGAGCTATGTGAAGACATGGAGGATGGAGTACTTAGAGGTGTCCTCAACAGCACACAAAGACCGCTGCTATGTGCAGTTTAGAGGGTGAAAATCTTCATCCACCGTGTACCTGCTTGCTACATTTAATCTTCCATACTTACAGATGTTACTCTGCATATTCCAAATATTGTTCTTTCAAGTTTGTTTATCCTTCTTAGACATTTATAACCTCAAGTTTTCAGGCCTTTATCTTGCTCCTAGGTGTGCACTCTTTCTTCCATATTGAAGAATAACTGCCCTTTATGTCCTCAAATTTGCATTTAAAAGACACTTGAAAAAAATAGGATATCTTTCTTTTTGAACTTCTACTTAGCATCGATATAACCTCTTTCAAATCACGATTTTTTTTTTCAGGCTAGGACCTGCCGTACAACCTATTTATCTGAACCAGTTTTTCTCCCCACTTAAAAGTTAGTACTGTTTTAGGCAAGTGATATCTTCTTGTTTTAACTGTAGAAGGACTATTGATAATCAATGCTAAACTAGCTGGATAAAGCTCAGTTACTGTGAGAGCTGTATATGCCCATCTGTGTTGTTTCTGAGCTGTGTGAGGTGTTGGTCTGCCATTCTTTGCTTCTCCCTGAGTGTGGCACCATTCTCATTTCTGAGAAGCTGGCATTTGATCTTGTATGTACAGATAACAAACTGTTGAAACCTGTTTTGCAGGCTCTCCATTTAGTTCTGCTTATATCACTAGGTCCAATATAGATTATGATGACCATGGCTTCCATCCAAACCTTCTCAGTAACTTGTCTTCTTTTAATATGATGGGTTTTTTTTTTTCCCTGCACTGGCATCTGGTAGGCAACAGATCTTCTATGCGTCATGACAACGCACAAACTTTATCAACACCTCCTGGTATTAATTTCCTAAGAGCTAGCTTTTCCCATATTCAGTTACTTTCTTCCTTCAAATATAGGTCTGTAATCTTCTAAGAAGCTATAAAATGATAATTTTGTGTGTCTCATGTAGCATTAATTCTTAATTTCTTTTAGGATATCACAGAATTCATGCAAAATTTTTGAGCTACATCTGAGTAGAAGTTAAAAATAGAAAATATCAAATGTGAGACAAATTTCACTACTGCTGACTTTTATTATTCATGGATATTTTTTCCCCTCTGATTCAAAGTTCATGGTCTTCCTGATAGTCATGTCACTGAAATCTTTATTTAATCTCTTATCCTCTGACATGTGTCTCAATAGGGGAAATATATTTCAAGATTGGAGATTTAAGACCAGTGCCAGTGAAATTAACACCGAAACCTGTTGATTTTAAGAGAAGGAGCTCTATTCCTTGCTCTGTTCAGGAAATTAATTAATGATAGCTATGGTGGCTTAATACAAATCACCGAGGAAACACTAATTCTAATCTGCAGTTCTGCTGCTGTGGGAGCGAGTTAATCTGGTGATGTCTTTCCTTTGTTTCTCACATTATTGCCTCTAGGTTAGCCTGGCTGGAGTCCTCATGCAGACAGCATTATAGGTGTATAGACATAATCAAGATTTTCCCCCAGTTTTTCCATAAATATGAAATGAGAGAGCAGGAAAAATTGTAAGCAAAGCAGCTCACTTAATGTTTGGTAATACTTTGTGAGTATTACTTAGTTTAGTAATACTTTGTTCTGTAATAAAAATTCAGATTTTTAAAATACTCCTCTAGAAACTTTGTCAGGATGATATATTTTTAAAGGCAAGCCCTCCCTGGTGGGGATGATGTATAATTTATTATACAGAATATAACAACTTTTTGATTATAAAAGCAATATTGAATGTTTCTTTTTTATAGACTTTAGCAGAATAATGGCTTTTAGATTAGAACCAAAATCCAGACAGAGTCTCTGTGCTGAATTCTAAAATGTTGTAGAAGAAAGAAGAAAGTTAATGGAGAATAATTTTGTGATCATACATTTTGTGATCTTTAAGCAATATCATTTCTAGGGAACTACAGTGAAAGGAAAACTAGAAATGTAAAAAATTATTCACTTTGATATTTTGACTCCATTTGGTTAGTAATGTTATTGAAGATTATTCAGATATGGAGTTTTTTTCTGTTGAACCTGTCCCATTTGGGAACACTTGAATCATCTGTCCCTTTTTGACCAGGAGAACTCCATTCCTACCTTTGATTAATTCTTATTCCATCCCAAAAGAAGTAAAAAAAAAATTTAAAAGTGAGTAAAAATGTTCTCCTTCCACTTTCATTCCTGTTCTAAAACTAAGCAGAAGTTTGAACCTCGACAAGTTGCATTGTGAATGGATGTTTTTTTCCACTTGGCAAACACAATAGAATGCTGTCTTTTTCTTGATCCGTGGTCTTATCTATTCTGAAATTGTCCTAGGATTTTTTTAGGATATTTTCATTTGCACCTTATTTTAAAATTTTATTATTATGGCATGTTAAAAAAAAAAAAAAGCAAAATTTTTATTTATTTATTAATTTTTTAAAAATTTTGTCATCAAACTGAAGAAAACCAATGATTACATGACCATAGTTCTGACTTAGCTCCATTTTTCCCATGTTTGATAGAGCAACTATGTGAAAAAAAGACTCGGGTGTCCTTGTGGACAAATTGTCAAATGAGATTAATGGACTACACACTGGGACAGTACTGTGCCCAATTTTGGGTCCCCAGCGCAAGAGAGACATCAATGTAAGGGGGTGGGTGTGGAAGGGCGTCACCAGGATGAGCGTGTCACTCAAAGAGAGGTTGACAAGCCTGGTTTTATTTACTGTGAGGAAAAGAAGGGCTCGTTGGGGGACCCTTTTGCAGTCTTCAACTTCCCTGAGGGGCTTTTAGGTAGCAGATGGATGTATATGAAAGGGCAAGAGGGGAGCATCACAAATTGCAGCAAGGAAAATTCTGGTTAGATATATGGATACAATAATTCAGAACTTCAGTGTGGAAGTGGATCAGCACAGGAATAAATTGACCAAAGAGGGTGTGGAAATTATTCTCTGGAGATTTTAAGAACTCAACCTGATCTAACATTGAAATTACTTTTGCTTTGAGTAAGAGGTTAAGTAAATTCTAGAGATACCTTTCCACCTGATTTTTTTCTAAGGTTCTGTAGAAAATACTGGGAAAACTTCAATTTTAAAGGTTCAGAGGGCTACTTTCTTGATTTACATGAGGCGACACCAAGATATATATAGCAAAAAGCTTAGATTTTTCTTCATAGCTGTGTGTTGAAGAAGGGAAAAATAACCAAGAAAATTCCACTCAGAATGTCAGGGTGCTGATAGTGCTAGACAGAAGCAAAACAAATACAGTAAATTCTGTATTCTTTGAAAGACTCTGAGATTAAAACGAGCTGTTGAAGTCTTTTTTCCTACCTTTATTTTTTCATCAAATTGCTTGTAGCATATACTCAGAACTGCTATTGATCCCTGTTGCAGTCTGTCTAGTTAGACATTATAAAATAAAATTCTTGTCCTCTAAAAGAGGAAATCTAGGAAAAAAGCTACTAGCATACATGCACGTTTAGACCTTTTTTTGGTCTTTAATGGTGACAGAGGGAAGAATAGATGCTGCAGGATGCAATAAAGAACATCAGATACCATCTTGTTAATGATGTGAACTTCATAGCAGTCCAATATTAATAACCTTTTAAACTTTCTTTTTCTTAAAATAAATTGGCTTTTAACTTAAACCATTGAAGATTTCAACACTAGGCTATGTCATGTAAACACTGGTGTGATTTAACAGCTCCTTAGAAAAATTATCCAGTAATTGATAATGAATTTGTTTATTGGGGTTTTTTTTTGGTTTTATGTGGTGTTTTATTTGCTGACCAATCTCATCATGAAATTAAATTATTCTTATTTGAAAACTAGTTTTTGCATGTTAAAGGAAACATGGTTTTCTATTTACACATCACTAAAAGAGTATTCCTGATGTTTCAAAATCTTGAAATTTTTAAGAAAAAAGTACTACCACATTAATTCACTGTATTGTATTTGATTTTATCGCTGACTCTTTTGATGCCAGTGACCCTTGTCAAAACCAGAGAAAATATGCTTTAGAAAACCAATGAAAATATCCTGAAACTGTCAGGCTTTAAGAAATATATTTTATTCAGAATTGCAATGTTGTAATTTAAAGACTTTTTTTACTGTGAAATAAATTCTTTCAAGAACAGTGACAAGCCTCTCTGGTCTTAGAAGCATTCCAAATTAAAATACTGTGAAAACAAATAATGTTACAGCTAAAGAAAGAACAGCTAAATTAGCTTATAACTGGCATAGAAGTTTCAGTACTATTCAATAAAGAAATATTTTTGTTTTACCAGCTTTTTAATTTCTTTGCAAACCAGAAGAGTTTAATTCAACAGATTGACTCTTAATTTTATCTCTGTGGGGCTGTATGTATGTTATAATTTTTTTTTCTCTTGGTACAGATTAAATTTTGTAGTGTAGGTTACTTTAGTCTGTTATATGCCTGAAAATTTTGTTGTAGGGGAAATAATCTGCTTTATTTTGTGTTTTTCCTTTGATATTGCATACAGGCCGTCCTACACAACCCATTGACCACATTAATGAGAGTACTAGAGTTTTGAATATGTCTGCTTCTGAGCACAGGGATTATATATTCACATAAGTACATCCACAAAACCCACTTTATTCTTAGTCTGTGTAGGAATTTGTTAGCAAATCTTGGCTAGTTTGGCAGAAAATTCCAGTACTGTGCTTTATAAGGAGTGCATTTGTGCACCATCTGCTGACTAGCCCAGAGTTCTGTGTGGTAGTGGTAGTCAGCAGTTAGCTTTTAACCTTTGAAAAGTGTAGTCATTGGTGTGTTTTTTTTTTTTTTCCTTTGGTTCTTTTGTGGGTTTTTTGATTATTGATTTTTAATTTTTTTCCAGAAGGGTTGCAGTAATTTATTGTTTAAAGGAATTTTCCAAATAGTATGTGTTTGTTTTGTCAAATCAGAAATCATATTCATGATGATTTCAAGTGAACCTCAGCAGGAATACGATTTTTTAAATGGTCCAGAAATATGAGTTATGTTTCTTTTAGCTCAGTTTTTATTATTTTTATTCACATGCAAATTTTATAATCCAGAAAACCTGCTCTTTCACAGTGGGATGTCAGGTTTTTCCTTTCTTAAATATTTATATTCTTCTATTCAGTAAAGTCAAGAAAGCTCCTCACACATTTGTATTCATATTATGATACAGCTGATATAAATCAACACTGAGCTAGAATAGGCATTATTACTTCTGAAAGATCTCTAGAATTATGTTAGTTGTGGCTAGGGTTAATGGAATATCATCTCTAGATACAAGACTATTTTTTTTCCCCTCATGGAATATGGAATGGTATAGTTACTATGCAGTGCTATTAAGATATCCCTGCTGTATTGTTTATAAAAATTTATATTCCTTTTTTTAAAAGAACAAGTCATTATTTTTAAATTTCTTTGGAGAATGTTCTTCATAATATTGCTTTCTTCTTTTAATAACTAGCTGTGGATATTTTATGAAGCATCATCACGGAAAGCTTGAGTATTCAACCTTATCTGGTCCCCAAAGTTACCAAGAAAGAGGCTTGTCACCCTGACTTACTGTTTGTGGATATCCAAAGGATTTCTGGTTAATGTGTTCTGACAGAACTCTCCACGCTCCACAGTTCACCTGCTATAGATGTTATGTTCAAATGTGCTGGCTGAAGCAGCCTGTGCAAACACAAAATGGCAGAGCTGGTGAGTTAATAGAACAGAAAGACAAGGAGGGGATGAAAACAAATGATATCTGCTTCATCCTTTATATTCCTTTGATAATAAAGCATTTTGCAACATTATTGAAATCAATGCAGACAGAAATATGTACGCAAAGCACAGCAGGATTTTGAAATGTGCTCAGTTTGTTTATTTTGTGTAAAAATGAGCCTAAGTCTCCTTTTCTCTTAATACTGTGTAAGGTTGAAAAACACCCACTGTGACCCAAAGAGGCCCTATGGGAAAGGCAGCATATTGCCCATACCCAGGGCATTAATCCAGCCAACAGCAGCTTCCTATGAGACCATTTTGCTGTAACAATATGTGAGGTTAGGCTCGTACTGTTTAATCTCACAGAAAACTTTAGAAGACCTTTGCTCCTGTGGAGAAGTGCTCTCTTTGGTAGTAAAATGCCCTTCACAGCACCCTGTGAACAGTGACATGAACCCCTGAACAAACTTGGAGAATGAAAAGGAATCAATGCTGCGACATGAGGAGACTGGCTAATGAGGGGATAGTAGGATTTGAGTGGGGTTGGTCAGTGCTTTTTCCTGATTTGATGAGAAATTTAGTAATGAAATTTTTTTTTGTAGGACAGGATTAAATGGCAGAGGTAAAAACAAATGTAGGAAATTATTACAATGAGTAAGTGAACAACTGTGGGGATGACTGTGGAATAGGGGAGTGAACTGTTTGTCTTGCATGTTGAAGTAATTGACAATCTGACAAAACATAGAATATATTTCGTTTCCTGACCATCTTGAAGCCATTAAGGAAATTTGCATAAATTTCCATAGAATTCATATGTCACATTAATTTGAGTACCTGGTGCATGCATTTTCTACTCAGATGGTGGGCTCCTCCTGGCAGACGCTGGCAGGTTGGTGTAAATTACCCAGCAGAAGTTGGAATGTTCTTTCATTGTAAACTGACAAAGTGAAAGACATGCACAAACCCAATACTCTCCCCAGATCTGCCACCCTCTCATTTCTTCCTCCTTCTTCTTTAAGGAATCCTTGGAAAAAAATTAATAGTCCTTATCTGAGGAAATCTTCAGTGAAATGCTTATCTGAAGACTGATTGATTTTTGAGCAGATTAAAGACTTCAAAGTTCAACCGTGGCATTTCTCAACTTTCTGGATTCAATGATACTTTACTTTTCTGCCTTTTTTTTTTTTTTAATCTAGAGTTTAAAAATGATGCTTCCATGCTTCACAAGCTTAAAAAAAATAAGTAATTGGAGTTGTATTTCAAGAAAAGACATTTCTGCACTGTATTTTTTACCCCATATAAATAGTAACAAGACAACACAATGCAAAACCAACCTTTCACTTGACTCAGCACAAGAAAGATTTATCCCAGTTTAATATATTTTTTTAACACTTAAGTACTGAGCAATGAATCACATGCTTCCTCTAAAGAATCCAGGTCTCTGCACAGAAAACCTTGGGTGAGCCTTGAAATTTTCCTGAGAAAATTTGTACTTTACTGGCAGAAAAAAATCTCTTAGAGTATAAAAAGACCCATAGCATACTTGTTGTGTTGCAGTATCATCAGTTGTTGTTCTATTACTAGTTTAATTAGATCATAATGTGTATGGAATTTTTTAATACCATATGGTAATATTATATTTGCTCTGTTGGCAGTCCTCAGGATGGGGATTCTGTTACCCTTTTCACTGTGTAAGGCAGAAGGAATGTAAAGACCCTAGAATAATACTATGAATAGCGCAAAATACCAGTAGCATAAAAATTAAAATTAAGGCTTATTGCTTTGAGGGTTTTTTTTTTATTATTTTTCTAAATTCACCTTGTAATATGCAGCCATTTTCACTCTGCTTTTCTTTGTTGATGAACCTTGGCATTCAGACATAACTTTCTATCAGATTAGATTGCAAAGAAATAATTCCCTCAGAAGCTCCCTTTCAGCTTCATTATGAACTCCTTGTATGAATACTGAAAGTGTTGGCAGCTGTATTTCATGATGTTTATAGAATTTCTCAGAAGTTTACAGCATTTTTAATACCTTTTCTTCTTTGTGGAGATCAAAGTAACAAGTTTTTATTGTTCAACTGTTGTTAACATATGAAACCTAATATTCCCACAGGTATAGCAGATTCTAACATCTTTGGCTCTTTGCAATTAGTAAAAAAAGCCATGGTGGGTATTTAATTTACCTGACAGTGTTTGAAGCTGCTGCTGGCAAATTCTGGAAGGGTTTCTGGGTAAATGCTTGGGGGCTTGATCTGTGATTTTTTAAATGCCTTTGGGAGGTGAGATCAGATGCATAAGAATGTGATTGTGTTTATTTTTTACACGAATCCCACTGCTAGAATCCTTAGGGATTTGCTGTATCAAAGATATTTATGAGAATATTGCCCTTGGCTACAGTTTGAAAGGGAGCAATGTAGGGCAGGGACAGATGAAGGGTAGGCAAGCTGGTGACTCTGGTCGTAGAGAATGTTGAGAGTCTCCTAGATCTGGATACCCTTTCTGATGCATAGCACAAAAGCAAAACAGGAGAGTGAGCAATATTCAGCAGTCACATTTCCACTTCAGTGGTTTTTTTTTGGTGTATTACAGTTCCTGAATGTTCATAATTTCAGAAACAACAAAGCACGACCAGAATTAATCATTCAACGTATAGATTCAGGATATGCAGTTGTCCGTGCATGGCCTCATCTTATTTGGAGGGAAGGAACTTCAGGCATGTGACTATTATATTTAACCTTTGATATGAAGCAAATCTTTATTATTTGGATGCTTGAACTTCTGTGTTCTTTCAATTTTCCTGCTTTAAAGGGAAGAATTGGGCAAGAAAATGGCAATAACATCTGGCAGGTTTGTCATCGCAGTTCCTCAGCATGTCTACATTTAGGTTTCCCATGAGTAAAAGGTAATAAAAATGATCAAGCAAGCATAAAGAGGGGAGAATTGTAAAACCAAATTGTAGGTGATTTTTTTTTCCTGAGGGTGTATTGTTCTAGTAATAAGAAGAAATTATTTGCCTTCAATTCAGCCAGAGAATTGTTGGACTCAATGATTTTAAAGGTCTTTACCAACTGAAATGATTTTAAGAACTAACCTAAGTGCCATTTAAAGAAATTAAGAAATCTAACATTTATATTAATGTTGCTGACCAGAATAGTCCCATAATTTTTTAGTAATATACATCCACTGATTTATAAAAGTATGTATACGTATGCATATGTGCACACATACAGAGGGTTTTAATTAGTTGCTGAGATAATGCGTAAATCTCTGCCCCTTTAAATTTGCTGATTGAAAAATGAAGAATTCCTGCCCTTTAAACGTTTAGCTTTCACAGAGGTTACAGTAAATCTCTTAATCTCCCAAGCACTTATTCTCCTCTGTGTTTTTCACAGACATTTATCCACAGGACATTCATTTCCAATCTGTATTTAAATCCAGGAATAACTATGTGGGCTTTGAGCTATCTGCTTTCATGCACTGCTAATGGGCTCTACCACAGGAACTCTGGATGAGCTGGGGGGGAGCAAAAAAGAGATTCAAGCCATGTTCGGCTTCTATTTCAGCTTAAGCTGAGTCTCTATTTATTTTTGGTGAAGAGAGCATTAAAGAAAGCAATTATTTGGGGGTGAAGGAAGGGCAGGAAAGATCCACAATAAAGGATTTATTTATTCTGGCTTTACGGAGAAGGCCAGTGTATCAGATTTTCAGGCGTATAATGGAACATAGTTGAATTTATCTGCTGAATGGGGTGTAAGGATTTGAAACATATCCTGGATTTTTGTCACATACTCTCAGCGCTTTTTTTCAGGCTCCTTATGGAATTTGTAGTCCACAATTTTGGATGTAAAGGGTCACAGATTCTCATTGTTTTGTAAATACACAAGAACTCAGAGTAGCATGTTTTCCCATTACTCAATAGATGCTTTGCAGCCACTATGCTGAACGACCCATTTCTGAAAGAGCAATGTAGTATTAAATTAATATTATGTTGTAAAAGAAAACACAGAAACATAGTGTTCTTTGAAGTATTTACAATGAAGCTGCCTCTTGACCTTTTGGCATTTTCTCTCCTGCACATCAAAGAATTTGCTTCAGTTTTATTCAGAGCGTACTTAGGGAGGCAAAGTACTTAGGGAGGCAGATTGAAAAAAAATATGCTGAGGAGACCTTTAATTCTGCATTTCCAGCCTATGCAAATTAGCCCAAATTTGAAAACTATGCTAAGATTTATCCAGAAAAATGTGTGATATTACCCTTGAACATGAATTCTTCTAACAACGTTTTTTCTTCTTCTTGTTTTCTTCCCATCCTATTTTCCTCTCCAACATCATTCTCTTCATTATTTCTCTTCTCTGTCTCTATTCTGTGAACCTTTCTCCAGAGTACAAATCCTTCCCCTTTCTGTGCAATGTTATCTTCTGACTGTTCTTTGCTAAACAGCTTTGTTTTGGTGTTTTGGTAATATAGTAAACAAGTTATTTTATCAAAGATAGCTAAATAGATTTTGTCAACAACAGCTAGATGCATTTCTTCTTTCCTGCTTATAATATTAGCTATAGATCCGGTATTATTAGTATAAAGATTTGGAGGAATGGTCTTTATTTTCTGGTAAATGTGCTTAACTTTTGAAATGTTACCTTTGAAAATATTCTCATTAGAGAGTGATGATGAATCATTTGGTAGAAGATTTTTGCATATCTTTCTTAATTGCATGTTTTGGTCTCATGTGGGGCTATAAGTGAAAATAAATAGGCTAATTAAACTGTAATGCTTCTTAAAATTCTTGCCAAATTTGGTTAGAACCTCTTTCCTGGAGCTGGAAATGTCTAGCTCAAATCAGCATTTGTAGCATGAGTAAACTCATGGATAGATGGAGATTAGGAAACCATTTTGGGTCAGATCTTGTGAGATGCTGCTTACCTCTTTCAGTTCAGATTAAAGAGCTCAGATCAAAGAGTACAGTGAAAGGAAACAATGGACTTGCACTGGTACCTTGGCCTCTCACAAGAGCACAAAAAGGGCATAAGAGAGGACTGCTGGCTTGTACCAGTTTGAGATTGGAATTCTTAATTTACTGATACACATAAGTGTTATCCAGCTACTTTGTAAATGATTGAGCAAATTTATTTAAAACACTCTGGTGCCAGGAAAAGGATAGCAATGGGTCTGAAACTTGATTTTTATTTATGTATTTATTTTTCCTTCTTGAGGTACCAAATCTCTGTCCAACAGTTCTAAATATGTCTCTGCCTCAGTAAATTTATACATTGTGGGTTCTCTAACTCTATTTTCCTAATGAGTTAAGATGATAAACAGTGGTTTTTGTAACCAGGAAAGTATTGCTTAAGATCACTATGCTTTTTAGGTTATTTAAACACGAAGCTGACATTTCAGCCTGCACAACAACCTGCCCTTACACTGCAGGTTCCTAGCTAAAGCTGAAAAAAAAACAAACAAAAAAGTATTCAAGGTGGAATAAAAATAAAACCTGAAAAAAAGGTGATTTAAAATCAGGATAACTTTGAAGTAGGAGTTTTCTAAATCTGTAAATCTGCTCTTTCATAAAGTGTTAAATGACTTATTTTCAAACACATTAAGTTTTCAATCACATCAGGTTCTTGTTTGCTGCAGAATGCTGCATGTTGCTGATGAATGTCTGCTACTTAGCAATAACATTTCTTAATAGAATTGACTATAGCAGTAAATAGAAATTGCCTGTGGAAGAAACTTGTTTAAACTAGCATTTAACTTGCAAGTCATAGAGGTTTATACTGATGAATGGCCTATTAAAAAATCATGTGTACTATAGTCCAGATGATTCTCCTTTGCAACTTATTGAATTTAGTCATAATATCTTGGGACTCTGGATGTTACAACCGTTCCTAATTTTTTTTTTCAAAGTAGGTTTAAGGAAGCAAGATAAAGCCATGCTCTTCAGGAATTGAAACCTTCACAAAACCTGATTTCTGCCTCTCTTATTGCAAAGCTTACAGATGGAAACACAAAGTTCTGTTTCTAGATTAGAGACTTAGGTTTTAATATTTAGCATTTAAGCTTAATTAATTTTCCCAACATTTAATAACTGCATTTAAATTAGCCTGATCTTGATGGCTAATTATCATGAATTTATGGCTGCCTTGACATTTCTAATACACCAATGATTACAGTGAAATCACTTAAAAACTTTAGTACATTTTAAGTTGTTTACTTATGAACTGTTTATTCATCTGCTTTATGGGAGAGCACTGGCAGTAGGGACTGCAGGTACTCAGTGTTCTGCTGTAAAAAATAGCTTATGTCAGCCTCTTATCTGGCAAATTATCCAGTAGTCCAGCAGGCATTTTCACCTACTTGTAATACCAATGGGGAAATCAGAAGCTAGATAAAATTTCTCAACCAGACCAAATGCAGGTGTGGAATATGAAACATTCACGTGTCCTGACTCACTCAAAATCCTGCAATGAGTTTCTGGCAACCAGAACTTGAGGATATATGATTCAGGTGTCAGTTGTCATGGCTTGCCTCTCTGACATTTACACTCTAAATCTGACAGGTAATTCACTTTTTCATTTTCAGCAGTCTAAGTGTTTTCATCCAAAATGTGGTACTTCTCTTTCTTTATCCACAGCTCCCTAATGATAATCAATTATATATTTAACTAAAGTATTTTGAAAAGCAGTGGTGTAAAACTTGGTTTTGTTCAGGGAATTTTGTCCTTTAATAAGTTTCATCTGGTAATAATTTCTGACTGTTTGGCTTGTGATATATATTAAACTTTGTCTTCTTAGCAGATCTTCTGTCATAAAATTCTGAAGACATCTATGGTTATATTGATATGCTTCTAGGATGGCAAATGGAATAGTCAGCTATGTTTCTTTCCCCAAACCTTGACACAGGAGTGGTTTGTTGGAACACCTGCATGTCTGCTTAAGCTAATTTTTCTATGAATTTTAGTTTGAGGATTTTTTTATTCTTAAAACAATGAAAAAAACACCACCAACAAAAACCCAAACAAAGAAAACCTAATCACAACCAACACCAAAACAAACACATGTAT
Source organism: Catharus ustulatus (assembly GCF_009819885.2). Lineage (NCBI taxonomy): Eukaryota > Metazoa > Chordata > Aves > Passeriformes > Turdidae > Catharus > Catharus ustulatus. The sequence continues at coordinate 39,201,280 of NC_046221.1, read as the reverse complement.
CTCTTCCAACACCAAACTGGACAAACCCCAAACTATAGTTAATGAATTTTTTTTTTAATATGGTAAAAATTAAACATTATACTCCTCTAGGACATTAGAAAAACTTACAGCATAAATGTTATTTTATGCTATGTACATTGTGATAAGGATAATAGCATAAAATTACAAATAATTCCACAGAGAACAAGAATGGAAATTTGTAGCTACGTCTTTTGTTATAATGCTCAATTTATGAGATGTAAAGATAGGGTTATGAACTGGATGCTGCACAGGTTTTCAATACCAGCCATATTCATAAATTATTTTACCCCTCTGAAAGGTAGTTGAACTCATCTGAGGCTGAAGTGTTTGTACCAGAGGATCATGGTCAAATACTCAGGCTCATGCCAACAAGCTGTGGTTCCACTCACTTCCATCAGCCGTTCAGAACTTTGTCCTCTGTTCTGCTGCTGCTGCACAGAGGCTTCTGTCACTGTGGTGACTTTTTGCTGTTTGTTGTTTTATGTTGCCCATTTAGCTGTAATGGATGGATGGATTTTAAAACCATCTGCAGCTGCTATTAATATAATTTTTCAGTGTGTATTTCCACAAGCATTTGGTAACAGCTGTTTGAGCAGAACTCTATTTGATTTATTTCCTTTCTGCTTAATTTTACAATAACATTTCATTTTTGCTTCTTTTAGGTCATATTTGACTATCAGAAAATGTCAGTCATAAATTTAAAGACAGTGCTTTGCAAATGTCCAGTGAAATATTTGAATTTTAAGAGAAAGTACTAAGTGTACATTCTGTGTCAGCAATTTAAAATCAATACAGCTTATTTTAGTGGTTTTTCTGTCAAGAGCTTACCAGAAGTTTGAGTGTTACTATAAAAGCTCCCTATTTTTACTTTAATTATATGTGTGTGTGTTCTTCTGGCAAATAAAAGAAATTATTTACTGCAAAAGTTGTACTCAGCCTATATTTATTAGGAGATTCAAAAATACTCATGCATTTTAACAACTTCCTCAACATTCATATAGTGTGCTTTCTCCTTGATTACTGCTTGATGTATGATGTGTATATCTAGGTAATACTTTCTAATTTATTAGAAGATTATACAAACTTAAGAGCTATATAGGTTTTAATGGTTAGAGATTACTGCTGCATTTACACGTCCATGGAGAATTATTTTGCCTGATGTGCCTTTCTCATCTGTTCTGCAGGAAAAACCTTCAGTTAATGTTAAAACTTGAGATACGCTGGAAAAAATCAGTGACCACTTTAAAAACAGTTGGCTGAAAATAACGGTCCTACATATGTTTGGAACAATAGAATGTATGTTCCCATTTTTGCATTCCAAAATGACTTTTGGTAGTTTTCTTTGATGTGATTGCTTTTCAGACATTTGTGGTATAGTGTTGTCAATTTTAACTCTTTAACTAGAGAAAAAAATAGGTTTTGTTGTAGTCTGCATAATGACAGTATATTAGGAACGGAGAAGTCTGGAAGTATGAATCTTTTCAGCAGGAACTTTTCTTCACAAGAGTAATTCCTCTTGCACTGAAACAGGATTCCCCTGCTCTAGTAAATGTACAAGTGCTAGGTTAACATTCCGAGCAAGTTACAAAGATGTTTTTTATTCTTTTTTTCATCTAATATTTTTAGGTAGTTTAATCAATCTAATTCCCACTTATACTGTGGTGAGGAATAATATAATATTTTCAATTAGAAACCGTCATAATTTAGTGATGATTATGCCAGTTAAATTAGTTCTTGATGTTACAAGCTAAATAGATTCTAATTAAAGCACTTAGTAATAGGAAATAAATTGAAATCCATCATTTCTTGTCTCTGCAAGGAGGTTTGGCATTTCTGCCATTAGGGTTATATTGATCCTTCTTCCTTTGGGTCTCACTACTTTATCAGGCTATTGTTTACATTATTTGATGTCCTAGCATTTTTCTTTTGGCATAAGGAATTTCTAAATAGTTCACTGCTTTGAAAATTGTTCTGGAAAAGCAAGAAGTGTGGGAAGATCAGTTCACAAACAGGCTTTACATCTTTGGTATTTGAGCAGGACTGTGTGTCTTCTAGACTGTGATCTATGGAAAACATCAGGGATTTGTTTGGAGACAAACTCTCTTTAGAGCATATGATGCTTTAAATGGAGATTCAGTTTTGAGACAAGAATATAGGTTTTTCTTCCACAACCTTCAGTGTGCTGACTCGGTAAGATTAATTATAAGTCAGTCTTAGAGATGTGGCTTTACAAATGCTAAAAACCAGGACATTTTTGTGATGTCCCTGAGTTCCAAAATTAATCTTCTGACTGTGCATCCTAGTTAAGCAGCTGGTTTAAATGGCAACACTACACAGTATGGGGAAGAAGAGAATGGTGTTTTACAGCCCAGCTTTTTAGGTTACAGCCATGATGACTCTGACAGACATTGTACTGCTTCAGCTGAGGAAGCTCCCCTGTTTCCTTTCTCAATACTACTGGTAATAAAGCATCTGGATTTAGTACTTTTTATTTTATTTTTGCTGTTAGCCAAAAGACAATAGAATGCAAATTCTTCATTTCTAGTCACATTGTCTGTTTTCACCACAGGAGATCTTGTATCTCTCTGAAAACCAAAGAACAAGTATTCTGGCAGGATATATTGTTGAATATACCATCAGATGTTGCCACTTTTCTTACCTTAATATTCCCAGCTGTAGCTAGGGAACATCAACATTAAAACAAGGGTTGGTTGTTTTTCTAAATGTGACTTTGCAGCATTGCTTGTAATGGATGCTAACTTGTAGTGCTTCTTCTAGCCTGACCTGAATTGCTAGGGGATTTACAGATACATTATATTAAGGTACCAGCCAGACTACATTAAAATGAAATACAAGTCTAACTTTTTTTTTTTTGATAGGTGGAGTGCCTAACAGTTCTTTCTAGTCCTGTTGTTTGAAAGGATCAAAAGAAGCTTGATACTCTAAAACTTAGCACTGTGTTGCTTTGAGGGGAAATCTGTCTGTTTTCACATCATCTAAAGCCAAATAATCCATGACAAAACCAGAGAGAATAAGACTTTCTTGCTGAAACATTATTTGAAAGGCTAATAGTAGAACAGGAGAAGCATTTCTGGAGTAAAAGATAACAGCTTGAAAATGCTGTCTTGGCTGGCTTTGGCTTATGTAGCAAAAATGTTAATCCCCTCCAAAGACAACCTTTGATGACCCATATGCTAATACTTCCTGGCCAGCATTACTCCTGATTACACAGGAATCTAATAACCTTCCTTGGCAGAGATTGCCATCTTCTCCTGCCACCAGTGATCTCTAACAGCAGCACTGAGTGGGTGGGTTCATGGGAGCCCTGCACATTTTTGCCCTATTCCATAAAGATCAGCCCTATGTGGTTTCATTCATATTTTTGGAATATGGCATTAATATTTGCCTCTCCAAGTTTCAAAGATTATGTAAGAATAAATATTTCAGTTTAGGAGCTTTATTTTGCTCACTAACAGAGACCTCTGTTCTAGGAGTTGTAGAAATGGATGCGTAGATACATAAGATGATTTCTGTTTTGAACCATACTTCAATCTTGTGACAGGATCCATTCACATTTCATAGTTTGTTATCCCTGCTAAATTCCTATGCTCTCTTGTTAATATTCTTTTATTGTGGATGTTTTAAGAAAAGGCTTTTCTGAAATAAAGGCTATACTTATGTTTTTGCTCAGCTGTTGTACATTTGGAAACAACATGAAAGAGTAAAGAATGTTTTATAGCCCAAGGAGATATTAATTCTGCTCTTTAAGTATCTTCCATTTAAAGCATTTACTCAGAGGTGGCACTTACAGAAAGATCAGATTTCATGTTGTACATTTGGAAACTACTTTCTCAAAAGTATTTAAGAACTACTTGCATTTAAGAACTACTTTTTTGTGTGTAGCTAACATAATTGTGAATGTTGTAATTCCCAGAGACAGCACTTAGTTTAAAAAATAAACACCAAAAACCCTCCCCACCCAAACAACCAAAAAAATCCCCAACACTCAAATCCCCTCATTTGGGGAATTTAAACTGGCAAAATTTCCACAATGTTTCTTCGTCTATCACGGTGATTCTTATAAGATACACTGCAGAAATGGGATCAGGCTAAAGAATTGATCTGTGCGTCAGATTTTGGAAGGTAAGAGGAACTCTATGCTGAACTGCCTTGCCTGGTTTGTTTTTCAGAACATCTTCAATATGAGGAGCATGTGAAGGCTAGGTCATGGTTTATGAGAAGTCACTTGATACTGTCTTTCCATGGAATACTTGAGAGGTTTTGCTGGAGTATCACTTGCTCTGTATACTTGAAGGTGTTTTCAAAGTTATTTTTTATGCCACAGTGTAACGTTTACCTTGAATGCTTCCAGCAGGGATGAAAATGAGAATATGAGTGAGAATATGTTATTCTGAGAAATGCAGTTTTAATTAACATCAAGGGGACATTAGGGCAACCTGTTAAATCTGAAGAGTCTTACAAAATGTTTGCAGTCTCCTGATGAGTCTACTGGATATAATTTTTCATGATCTAAAATCCAAGTCCATTTCTCTTTCTCAACTAAGTTTCACACTTAATAAGTCCAAACTGACCAGCATTTGACATAAATGTTGCTGTTCTCTTAACTTCAAGTCCAAATTTAATTAGATGCAGATGCTAAGAATATCTGTAGTGCTCTGTTCCCACATGATGAACCCCCATGTCACTTATAAGACATTTGATGTCTGATGTGGCTTCCTGTCTGCTTGCGGGAATTGTTTTCCTTAGGAATTAATGTCTTATGGAGAACCAGATGAGCTCCAATATGTGCCACAGGTTTCAATCTGTCCTGTGCTAGAAATCTGATTTTTCTGTAAGTGCCATCTCTGAGTAAATGCTGTAAGTGGAAGATACTTAAAGAGCAGAATTAATATCTCCTTGGAGTGTAAAGCTTTCTTTACTCTTTCTCTTTCATAATTTGCTAGCTGCTTCCCCATAGTCTGTAAACTTTCAAATCTAATAAGGTTCCTCTTGAAATTCATTGGGACTTTCTTAAAGTGTTTTGAAGAATCTCCGATCAAAAGAATGAAAACTCACATAGATACTGCATATTTAGGTTTAAGTTTTATGCATTAGTTAAAACTACAGAGTTTTCCATAATTTCATATGAATATAAAGGAAATGTGGGGAGTGTTTTGTCTTTCAAGTGTGTGTATGGCAGAGAATTGTCTTAATATTTTTCCAGTTAATTAGATATATTTTTACTCAACTTGGCTTCTCTAAGTGTACTTTTCTTATCTGAACTTTTGCCACCTTCACCGAGTCTGTTTTCAAGAATAGTTCATTTCCATGCAAAGGAGAAAGGATCTTTTAATTGCAATTAGTGAATCTGGTTCAGACTCCTGAATATAGAATTAAATTAAAATCTTCATTTTAACTTCTTTACTACATTTTACTTATTTTTTATAATTAACACCTGCTGTAGACATTTTGCATTTTAATGTAGAAAACAGAATCAGTGCATAAAAAGAAAATAATATTGCCAGAGCATTAGTTGTAGTTTCTCCACACTGAGATAGTAAATTTTTTACTAGAATTAAAGTTCTTTTCTCCAGAATATTAGTGCTTCACGTTGTCACTTTTTAATATAAACCTTTTACTAGAAAGTCATAGTTAAGTTTCTCTGTGTCTGATTAGCTTGCAAAATATATGTTGAAAGGAAACAAAATCCAGTGTCGCAAATAAACAAGTTTAAAGGTGAGATTTACTTGCCCTGTGTTTGATTGAGTCTGAGAGTGAAGACAATTGACTTTCTGGCTCAAACTGGGAATATTGTACTCCTTGTTCTGAAATGCTTTCCTAAATATTACATTATATGCATGTGTGCACACACATGCACACACATATATGTATAAATGGAATACCTCTGTATATATGTGTTCTTCTATGCTCTATGCCAAAACACAAAATGAAAATTAGCACATATTATAACTTTACCTGAATTTGCATATACTACTGCCCAAGAATAGGCTATGCTCTTACAAAATATCCTGTACCTTTTTCAGCTGTTTGTGCTTTTACAGCCTGCTCACATGGTTTAAATTTAGTCAGCCAAGTCTCAAATGCTCTCTTTAACCAGTAGAGTAATTAGAAGTATTTCTGTTAGCATGTCAGAAACTTTCTGCTAATTCTGAGTATAATGAGCGGTGATTTAAATGTACTGCATCGAAAATATGATCCAAATAATTAACTTGCTGTTGTGCTGTTGAACAGAAATCACCTTTTTTCGACCTGCAGGGCTGCCCAGTTCTTGTTTTTTATAACAATGCAGATCACAGGAAAAATGATGAATTACAGAAAACTGCTTTATCATTTCCACTTCTATTTCAGGGTTTATTACTTATCTCAAGAGCTATAATAGTTGGTTCATAAAGCATTTGGTTTGATTTTCAGTGTACAATTATGTTAGTGCTCTCCCTTTTTTTTTTTTAGAAAATGGTTACTTTCAAATTCTGAACTCCTGAACAACATCATTGCCAAACTGGAATGAAACACTTTGATGTTTATAATGTTTATATCAACTGTTCTGTTGATATTGTGGTGGTTCATGAAAGGTGCAACACTTGCAGTATAGGGAAGAGTCCAAACCAGTGCTTGTCTGCTGCTTTAAGTTTGCAACGTTTAATGAAACTGGAACTTTGTTATGTTCTAGGCTTACTGTTAAACTTTAAGATTTCTTTAAAGGCATTAGCTTAACTGAAATTTCTGAGAGGAAGCTTTGGCCATGACTCACTACCCCAGAACAGTTTTGAAGCACTGCCTTTATCTAAAATTCTGTGATTTCAGTAATGAGTGTGAGTAGGAAGTTGTACATCTACACAAGTGAGTGATGCCAGGTCAGCTGCCTTTATGAGATCTTCCTTTGTCGTGGTTTTCTGTCTGACCTGATGGGTCTTGGGTGCAGTGATGTGCTTGCCCAGGTTTTCACTCCTTCCCCTGTTAGGTGTTTCGTGTCCATGTGAGGGCACTGCAGCTTGTGGCACAGATGTGGAAAAGAGCTGCATGGAGATGCTGAGGGAAGCAGCATGGCTTTACAGACATAGCTGAAGATAAATCTGCTAAGCATCCTGTGTTATTAAATTCCAAAACCAAGGGAAGCACATTTTATTTCTTGTGAAATATGAAAAAGTGAAAGTATGGGGAGACTTCACAGTAATATGCTTAGACACATTTTGCAGAAATTAAAACCAGAAGATTATACAAGTTTATTATTGCCTTTTTTGTATTACTGGACACTGAAAATATTTAGGAACATATATATATAAATAGTTTATCTTACCATGTCAAATTTGGAGTGGTGAATCTGGAGTGAAAGTGAAATGAGGCATTAAATGCTCCCCATCCACCCCACTTTTTTTTTTCATTAATTCATGAAAGGCAGAATAAAATAGTGATTTTCACTCTTCCTTATTCCTTCTGAGTCAAAGCAGTCTTAAAATCAAGAGCTAAAATTCAGACACTGTAAGTTTAAATTATAGCAGCATCTGTAGAACTAGTTTTTCTGCGTGGGCAAATTAAACGTATCATGTCCCCAACACCCAAGGGGATTCCAGAGCAGCACCAGACACAATCAGTTTCCATACTGTGGGTCTTCAAAGATTTCTGGTGAGGTGAAAATGAAACCAGTACTCAGATATTTTTTTTCCTGGTGATTTCCTATATTATCTCTCCAGAGAAAATGTTAAAGTGCTGAAGCTTAAAGGGATTCCATGTTTTCAAGAGCAGGCAGGATATCTAACATCAGAGTGTTATTTACACACCAACCCAACTGTTTCAATAACCAGTTTATCACTGGGGAACAGAAATGGATTTTTAAAATTTTAAGATGGATTGGCTCTCTTACTGTCTGAAAGAAAATTCATTATTCCATTAGGAAGGTGGTGCAGATACTGAATGGTTGCAGGATTTAACCCTACTGTTTTGAATAACTTTTATGGATGCGATTTTATGACTTCTATTAGAGCTGTAATACTACCTGTTCTGCTGTAGTGTGTAGTATGAAACAAACATCTGTGTAAAAATTCTGGAAATTGTGTTATTACTCCTATTAGCTTAATTTAATGAAATGGACTGATACCTACCCTCAGACTCACAGTCCTTTAGCAGACTTAGTAAACTGCCACAAAATCCCAAAAATCTCATTATTGTCTCTCAAGAGGTGAAACAATGTCTGTGTTTGTTGTGCATAGTGCCACTCTTGCTTGGTTCCAGCCAGTTAATTTTCCTCATATGTCTATATTAATTTGGGCACAGCAGGAAGTATTTAAGGTAATTGTCTGAAAAATCTGAAATATTATGTTACTGCCTATCACTGTAATGGGATACTATTTTGGTATTTCTTTTGGTAAAATAGCTAGAAGGAACTGCAAGAAGGAAATGTATTCTTCTGAAGCTGCTTTTCTTACCCCAAGAACTAGGAATTCACAGCCTCTTTGAAAGGCATCCAAAATATGAGGAGCTTCATGCACCCAGAGGACTTTCATGCACCGTTTTGAAACGGAAATTGTATAATCCCATATGGAGTGATCAGGGCAAGACAGCTGCATTTAAAAGCAGCACAGTGTGTGACTCACAGCTGCAACCATCCCACCAGAAGGGTATGAGGCTGCTTCCAGCTTTCCCCCTCACAGGATCAGTCACCTTCTTGTAGATTTGAACTTCTTTCTGTTTCTTCCTTCTTAGTTCTAAGTATTGATTAGTGAGGCTTGGAGAAGCGGGTTTTCTATTATTTTATGGTTTGTTTGTGGGGTTTTTTTTGGTTTTGTTCCCTCCAAATAGATTCCCCGTGTCCTTTTTTTTTTTAAATTTCTGTGGACTATTATTACATTGGGAATATCGAGAAACAGCTGACTGTGACTGTCTTGCTGTAGGAGCTGGATTTCTGTATAAACTGTCATATAGTTCATTTGAGGAGGGACACCCTAGAGGTGTTTTGTTAGTGCTGCTGCAGGGCTTTTTAAATTATAATACAGTGTTGTCTGGAATGCTGATGAGTTTCAGTGACAATTTCAGTAATCAGGCAAGGCATTTTCAGCTGTTCTTCTAAATTTGTTGCCTTACTCTTTGTGGGATTTGGGCATACAAAGGACTCTTTTAAAAGGAAAGAAGTGGCTGCAGTTCCACAATTCACAGGATAAAAAATAAAAATTGAAGGCATTGTATCACTGCTTAATACATTTTAAGAAAGTAGTAGATTAAAATGGTATAAGTAGCTGTCATTTCCAACATGTCAGTAATTATGGGAAGGGAAGAAGGGTGAATTCTTCAATGTGCCTCTAGCACTTATCATGGATCACTTTGTTGAGTGTGCCATCCAGAATGTTGTCTTCAGAGCAACCTTTTGACAATGGTTCATGTGCAGAGCCATGTGGCTAAGGAGTAGTTTCCAGAAAGGAAAAAACAAAAATATATTCTATATATATTTTCACTTCAAATGTGAAATGATTTAATGTCGTAACTGCTTCATTCTGGTTAAAAGAAAATGGAGTGAGTGTCCTTAATGGGCCACGGGGAATTTGTGGCATGGTGTTGAAATCAAGATCGTGACAAGCAGCACTTCACACTATGCCTGTGGAAGCAGTTATGTTTTCAAAAAGGATGTTATGCAGAAGGTCACGTCTTTGCCTCCCATCAAGATCCTTCTACAATCCAAAATGCAATTTGTATTTTTAAAATTAGTATCAAATGCTGACTGTCCTTAGAGTGGGATGGTTGCTATAAAAATTACTACTTCAGTTCCTGTTTCAGAAACAATTTTTTTCCTAGCTGCAAAGTCCCTGAATGATGCTGCTCAGGTATCAAGGAGTTTATACTTCTAGCTGTTTAAACTGGAAATATTTCATATTACTATACAACAGTTTTAGCTCACACAAATGGTCATGTTTATCTGTTGTGGTCTACTTTGTACACTGTCATTGCAATCTACCTACAGTTATGAGTTAATGGTAAAATAATTTCTGTATGCAGTTATCACATCGAGTCAGTTATTCTACATCATGGAATCACTAATTTCCTCCAGCTAAATGGCTGTCATGGTTTAACCCCAGCCAGCAACCAAATACCATGCAGTAGCTCACTCTCTCCCCCACCAGTTGGATCTGGGAGAGAACTGGAAAGGTTAAAGTTGGGAAATCCATGAGTTGAGATAAAGACTTTTCAATAAAGAAAATAAAATCTGTACATACAAGCAAAGCAAGGAATGAATTCACTGTTTCCCATGGGCAAGCAGGTGTTCAGCCATCTCCAGGAGAGCAGGGCCCCATCACACATACAGGTGGCATGGGGAGACAAATACCAGCACTACAAATGTGCCCCAACTTCCTCCTTCTTGGCTCGACTTTACAGAGTGAGCATGATGCTGTAAGGTAGGAAATATCCCTTTGGTCAGTTGGGATCACCTGTTCCAGCTGTTTCCCCTAATAAATTCAGTCCCAGTCTCCTTCCCAGGATGGCAGTACAAGAAGAAGAAAAGACCTCGGCTATACATAAACCCTGCTCAACACTCACCATGAAGAAAATTAACCCTATCCCAGCCAAAACCAGCACAATAACAGTTTTGATGAAAGTGAAAACAAGACAAAAAATACCCTAGTGATGCAATCATGTCTCTATTAAGCAGAATTTCACTGCATTTATTCATGTTTGAGTTCCTACACTCATGTCTAGATTGGATAAGTATGTTGTTTTACATATTACAATCCCTTTGCTGTAGTTGGATTTTGAGTTAGATATATAAATTCTTTGCATCTTTAATAAATACTGTTTTCTTGACCTTCAGTATTATTATTATTCTGACCACTTTTCAGCGTCTGACAGAGGCTTTGATTAAATGGGTAAGTTTCTTCCTGTCACAAGGCTGTTGAGATCTTTCAGTTCCCGAGTCTGAATTCAGGAGATATTTTCCTAGTGTAATATAATTTAGACCTTATACCACTGATAGTGACTATATAATGGACTCTATATTACTGAAAAATTAAATTAGCGTGTGATAATTCTTGAACTTATTTGCTCTTTCCTGTCCAATGTGACACTCTTAATTTGTGTTAATATGCCAGAATATATTTATGTGTGGTAGCAGCTCCATTTCTATGTTAAACATGTAGATTCTATATTTAGAGAAGTCTTTAAGGGTGCGTGCTGCACATCTACAATTTACATACAGTATTAGAGCTTATATGAGTTGAACATTTAATTAAGCTTAGGGATTTCTTAGTACAACTGATGGATATGCGGAACTTTCTCTTCCTTTCTATCCTAGTAAAATGATTGAGATAATATTATCCAACAAAAATGCTATAGAAGACTTTGGCATGGATTTTTCCATTCTCTGCCTGTTAAATGGCTTGATTTCTTAAATTCAAGGAATAATTGCATGCTTATACTACGTATAAAAGGCCCTTCGTACTCAGGAGAAATAACTTTGCATTTCCCTTCTGCTAGAAAGTGAAAGGAAGTTCTCAGTGGTCACAAAGCACTCTGAGTTTACCTGTAGCCCTTTATTATGATTTATGTTATTACCATCTTGGTTCATCATGATTATGGAGTGCTATAGGTGCCTGTTTAATTCTATTCCTCTGTGTGGCAAGAGATCCACTTATTGTTTGATCCAGTTCTAGTCTTTTTGGTATCATTAGATCTCTAGTTCAGTATTTTGTTAGTTCCATCTGTGGTCTGCTTTTTTCTCTGCCACTGATTTTACTCTGCACTCATTGCACTGGTACTGATGTGCTCCTGCTCCTGTTCTTCTGTCGTGTTTGAAGTGCTGGGATTCTTATCTGAGATCACTGTTAGGAATTAGCTTTGGGACAACACTGTTCTTTTCTCTAAAAAACCAAAACCCAGGAACATATTTGGAATAATTTTTCTTAAGTGTTCCCAGGCTCATCATTAGTGTAGATGGTCCTGCAAAGCCCTGGGATTTCATGGCAAGAGCAAGTTGAAACCCCTTTATGGGCTGGCAGAAATAACGCCACGAGATTGCCAGTGAAGTGCAATGTGCTGTGAGTTCAGAGGTCCTGCCATCACCCAGTGGTGAGTCCAGCAGCTGAAGTGATAAAGAGGAAAAAAGCATTGCATCTTGCTGTGAGAGGACAGTAGAATTGATTTAGGTATGTCCCCAGCAGTTCACTCTTTCAAGAATACTCCAGAGAACAAACATAACAACCCCCAGATCTTGAGCTAACCTGGATACAGAAGAAGAGTTTGTTGTTTCTTGCAATTTTTTTCTTGGAGTATAAACCCAAAATATTACTTGACTATTTTTCATGTATAAAACTGCTGGTGTATTTTTTATTATACTTTATTTTCTCTGATTTATTTGAATCTGTTTCATGTTCTTTGCATTAACTTTTGCCAATTACAATACATCTGGAAAGAACAGTTGTAACCAAATACTTGCTATATGAAAATAATTTAGAGTAGAACAAATCTCTCTGGTTTTGTCTGTAGACAGAAACTCTTCATCTCCTTTAATCTTATGATAAGGTAATCTACTCTTAAATAGATAGCCTAATACCCTAAAAGAAGGTGTCTCTGTTTGCTTCTCATATTGACTGGAATGAATTATGAATTTATATGAGTTGTTTTCTATTTGACTCTTAGACACAAGATTTTCAGTTTAAAGCTGCTTCCATTGCTTATAATGATATGCCAGAGCATAACTAACTCAACTTTAATACCAGAAATAATGATCAGTTTAAGTCTGATATAAATTCTACAAAGTCTAGTTTTTCATTTGGTTCTAGTAATCCTTTTTAACTCAATGTGTGCCTGTCCATAAACACATTCAGTTTACTAATGGTATGAAAAATTTGGAGTCAATCAGTAAACACACAGTTAATCAAAATTATGATAATTAATATCTTCTAAAATATCTTCAAAAATTATTACACATGTCTACTTCAATTTACATGAGTTTTGGGGATTTTAGAAGAGGAGGCTGCTAGTAATAAAGCAGAAAAAATGGCAACTTAGAACCAGTGCTGTGACAGTAGTAATAGGTCACTTTTACAATAATTTTGGATATAGAAAAGTACACAGATTTGAAAAAAAAAACCCAAATGCAAGTGCATGCATGACATGTAGGAAGCAAGTCAATCCAGCCATTTGACATGCAGTAAAAATGTAGATTTTTAATAAGTATGAGCTCCTAGGTCAACATTTAAAGTTTATAAAACCCAGCTGTTGACAGCTTGTAAATTGTGCCTCATTGAAATGAATTGTATGACACTGAATTTCACAAGTCTGTATTTTGTCCTGTTTTTCCACAGGGTCTTTGCCTCCCTCAGAGTAGCAGGAGAAACAGTGCTTATATTTAAAAAGGAACTAAACTTTCTGTTTTTCCCATTTGACATGATAGTATTTTAAATTAACATGCTTAGCAATATAATTCAGGCATTTTAAAATTCCAAACTTGATGACAATACCAAGATCAAATCACATCTAGTTCTTACCTTTAACTGATTTGAACATGTATCTTAGTTGTTATATTTTGTTGTGTCTGTGAGCTTACGGTAGAAATGAAATTTATGATGTATGGGCTCAATTCATTGCATTGGCTTCTGAGAAACAAATTGCATTTCACTGTGGTCAATTTGTGGTAAATATATTAAGTGGTTTGTTGATGCCAAGGGTTTCCAGCTGTTACAACAACAAAAGAAATTAAATATGTCATGAGGAAGATATAATGGGCTTCACTGGGCACCAGATACCCTTCTGCTGGCTTCTGTAATTTTTGTTGGAATTTCTGCTTTCAACTGATTAGGCGGAGGGGCGGGGTTTATGACCTAGTGTAGTTGAGGAGCAAGTGGAAGGTACCAGTAGTAATCAGAACGGGTTGAGCAGAGAACATTTCCATGTTTATAACACCTTGAGCTGCATTTCTGTGTGTCTGTCGAAGTGGTCAAAGTTCTGGATGCTTCAATATTCCATCCCACACATTTATGGGTGAAGAAACCACAGGAAGTTGCTGAGAGCTGCTGCTCTTCCATGGGGAGATGGGTACAGCTGAGGAGGCTCCAAGCACACTTGTGCTCATCACTGGTCTCTGCTGATCTCCTAGTTTGGGTGCTTGCTTTTCATCTCCATTCCTTCACTGAGTAGCTTCTATTACCCATGTTATTAATAGGATGTCAGCCTCTATTAGTAAACTTCAATAATCTTAAAAGAGGGGACCATAATATTTTGGAATTTTTAACCCTTTTTCATTTTTGTTTCTCAGTGTCCTTCTCTGTCTCACATACCTGCATTTTCTTCAAAGCATGACACTTCTGCTTTTTTGATGTAGAGATAAGAGAAACAGAAAGGAAGGGAATAAAAATGTTAAGATCCAATGCAAAATAATTGAGGGGTTTAAAAAAAAACTAAATAATTTTGAAAGGAAGTTAATGTTTTATTTATTTCCCATGGGTGACATTTTCCACTTGGCAAGAAACATGAAAAATAAATGTAATTTGTAGAATTAGACTGGCAGTATAGCATAAGACACTGTGCTTCAGACCTGATTATTCATGTGTCTCTGTGGTTGGTCTCATTTGGAGTTTAAGGGTTAAAATTTTAGTTATATAACCTACTATCTTATTACAGCTTCACATGTGAACAACAGGAGCCAAAAATATGGATGATTGATTTAGTACCTTATTACATTACATTTGTTACAACTGTCCTAAGAAATAAATTCCATGCTGGCAAGAGGTGCTGGATTGACAGCTCCGGAATCTTATTTATCCATCAAAAGTGAATGTTTCTGACAGCAGGAGTTTGAAATCTCTCTTACTTCCTCAGAACTCAGCCTAGCAGGACTCAGTGTAGAATATAAGGAAGCAATTTTGTCCTCAAACCATTTAAGTCTTGTTTCTCTGCAGAGGCTGGAAAGTATTTGCACTGTGTAGGGAAGGTGCAGCTGCATGAAAGGTGCTGAAGTTGTGAGAAAGCAGAGCACAGGATTATTACTGTGCCTGTGATTACTGACTGTGGAGCAGAGTGAGAGGGTGTCCTGAGACCAACCCATGGTGCCTTTCACAGGCCATGCAGAGAGTGGATTGTTCACTTGCAAAGGGGCTCCCCATGTAATATTGTCAGGCTTTGGCAAGGGTGAGGGAGAGCAGTAGGGGAACAGAATAAAGGTGAGGGGTCTCCTGGTATTTTCCTGTGTACGTTGATGCTCTTGTGCTCTTCCTCTTAGAGAAGAGGGAAAAATGCTTCTGCATACAGCTCACAACAACCAAGCTGGATTTGTCTTGATTTTAAGACTAAGCATTTGTATTCCTATGTATAAGACAGTATGTAATCCCTTCCTCAAGCTAGTATATTTCTAACATCATCATTTCTTTAATGGCCGAAAAATGTTACCAATTTTGACCTAGAATCTTTGGCTTGTTTTTATGTGTTCTAGTGGTTTTCTTCAGGATTGCTTTTTCTGTTCAGACTCTTCTACTTCAGTGTTGCATGCACCTTTTTCCCAGTGCTTTCATCCTGCACAACACAGCAGTGTGGTACACTGTGAATATGAATTGCAGCAGTGCAGTCTTTCATATAGGTGCCTCCCAATCAATCAGCATTCTTGTAAAATGAAAACTGCTTCCAAAATGTGTTGAGAGATTGTCTTGACTCGACAGTGTCTGTGGAGCATGCAGGAGTTGTGCTTTGAGTATTCTGTGTCTCTGCATAGCCTGCTGCTGAACTTGTGGAACAGACTGCTGGCTTTGAATTTTGTATCTTGTCCAAGCAGAATAATGCAAAAAAGTGAAGGAAGGAAATAAAATTCCATCAGTGATTTTATCTGAGCAGCTAAAGTTTGAAAAAAGTTCAGAAGAACCTTTAAGATTACATTTTCAAACATGAATTGAGATTGAGATGTGCTGATAATGTGGACTTCAGATAAAGCTTAGATAGACTGAAATGTGTTTAGTTCTGTGATAGTACTAGAGGAAATTGATGGAAAATATTTAGATTAAATAAAGATTAGATAAAACTGCAAAATACATTAAGGCACAAATCTTAAATTGGCAGAATGGAATGGATGACTGCTGCTGTTAAGTTATTATTTATTGGATCTACATATCAAAAACGTGCAGAGAGTTTTATAAAATTTAATTTTGCATTTTTTCAACAGGATTTTAAGTGTGTGCTCGTTTCTACTGGAATAGAGTCTCATCCAGTACATCCCAGAGTCCTTGACATTTCAACCTGAGCTTTACTAGCACTGCAGTAATGCCCACAGTTGTTCATAATAAAAATTTGGTGTTTGAGGTACTGGAGAATAACCAGCAGATTTAAATCAGGAATTTGTTTTGTAATTTGGCTCCAATCAAGATTTTTTTTTTTCTGAAATACTGTATTTTCCATAAAGACTGTCTGTCTCTCCCAGAGCTACAGTAACTTCAAAGGGTTTGTTATCATTAGCAAAGCTTGGATAGAAACAGCCAACAGGATGTGGAATGTTTGTTCAGCCTCTCTAATTCCACAAGGGACTAAACACATTTTGTATTGAAGTACAAGAGATGATGATAGAAGATGAAAAGAGGAGAACACAAATTATATTCCTCACATGTTTTACACTAAATATGTCAAAGAATTATTAGTCATAATTGAATGTAAGTGTAAGACTGAATTCAAGATTATTGGTTAAATTCAAAGTTGAATGGAAGCCAGTTGGACTGAATTTTTTTCAACTTTTATTGGTAGGGGGTTTTTTTTGCTTTCTTTTCATTAAAATGCAGCATTGCTGCATTGTTGTAATGTAATACAGAGATTGTTAAAGATGAGTACTGTTTGTAATATACTAGAATGTTATAGACATAAATTTCAGGTTAAAATTTCTTTTGTTCACTGTTCTCCTGAGGAAGAATTTTTGAACAATTTTAGGAACAAACCAGTAGAAAAAAATGACTGTTGAGACTTTAATTGCTCAGTGGTAAGAGTGTCTGTGAGGAGAAAAGTAAGTTTTTTCAGAGAAAATTCCCTTGCTGAGAAGGAGCAATGTGAAGGGGCTCAATGAGTCGTTTTTTCATCATATTCTACTGTTTAATTGGGACAATTATCCCTGAGAGTTAAAATTGCACAGTTCTCAGTGCAGCACTAGCTTTTGCAGCTTCACTTTGTTACATGCAAGCATAATGGCAATGGAAAGTGCCTTCAACTACCAGTGTCATCTTTAGAGTTATTTTGGAGTGGCACTTGTTTGCCTGCTCACTTTTCTACGTTTGTGCCAAGGGATTATCTGCTAGTTTGATCCTATTTGAAGAGGAACTCACTGCTCCAGGTAAAGAGAAATAAAACTGTGGACATACTCAGGCTGTTAGCATCTGAGAAGGCTGGTGAACTGGAGATACCAGACATTACTCTTTTACTTGGAGAAGAAAGTCCAGGCTCCACAGGAACATGAAATAGTAATAAGCAAAATAGGTTTCAGAAAACGTGTTTTTCTCTCTCTCAGAAAGAGTTGAAGAAAATTTACTTAGTATGGTATGGGATCAAGTGTAAGATTATTCAGTGTGTGAATAAAAACCAAAACAATGTAGCCTTAAAAGTTACTTAGATTTTTGAAAGGAGGAATACCATAATAAGACTTTGTATATATTTTTTTACTCTATTCTGATAAAGCCTTTTTTTTCAAAAATTATTAAGAAGAAAAAAGGAATCACTTTTTCAGATTAAAAAAAAAAAAAGGAAAATGTTTGCCTTTTAAAAATTTGTTCCAAATATTTTCAAGGGGATGGCCTGTGCAAAAAGCCTGTAATTTCTACCAAGTGAATGCTTGAGTCCTAAGTAATTTTGACTCTGGACAGTGTTTTAAGATATTGTTCAGTTATACTTTCATGTTTTTTTTTCTGATTTCTCCCTAAATAATGATTTCTCTGTTGAGTATGTTTCAAGTTTTTATGCATGTGAAAGTAGAGATATCTGGTTCAGTACATTAACTTTTTTGTTGGGGTTATCAGATGTAGTGCATCTGAGCTCTTAGCAGTCTGTAATTAAATTGCAGCACATGAGGCAGGTAGGAAAGGGGTTTTTTTTACAGGTAAGGGAATGAGGCACATAGAAATGGAGAACTCACTCTTAAGGAAACTTCTGAGTCTGCTCGTTCTCTGGTCCCTCTGCCAGTCACACTCCCAGCTCAGAGACTTTCACTGCTGGGACCCAGGTCCCTTCCCTGTGGGTGGCTCAGTGACCCCACAGGTGCTCCCTTGACTCCCTGCACACCCCACACTCACATACTCAGACCAGTTTTCCCCACCTGATCCACCACAGCTTTCACAGAGTAGATCTTCAGATGGCTCTTTCCACAAAGCCATTTATTTATTCATGGTGCAGCCACACAGAAAGAGCCCCAGCTGGTGCCCCTGGGCAGGACCCTCAGCAAAGAAATCCAAGGATTTTATACCCTCGCTGTTTCTCTGTGCTCCACTCTTGTTCTTCCTCCAAGTCTTTGGGTCCTGCCCCTCTCCATGTCCGTCCACCTTGCTAGTGTCACTGGTCTTCATCTAGCTCGTTCTCCTAAAGATTGGCAATTTCAGCTCCTGCTCTCTATATCCATTCACCTGGCTGAATATATCATTATTCCCTTTGTTATTCCAAAGGGTTGGAGTTCATGGCCTCCTGTATCAGGCTTCCACCCAGAGCTCAATCTGCATTTCAATTTGCATCCCAGTCTGCAGTTTGTGAGCCCAGCTACCTGCACCTCAACATAGCTCTTCAAAGAGATCCTAATATCGGAATCCTTGTTGACTTCACAGGGAGATAGGCACTTAAATGTCCTTTTGAAAATGGCCATCTCATGTACTGTGAGGAACTTACAAGAGGTCCATGGAAGACTACTGAGTTACATACCTTAATCTTCTAAATCTTGCCCTATTCTCCTGAATACTTCTAGGGATGTTTTAATGCTTTTTCTTTTGCTTCATATTTCTCAAAGACAAAAGAAAGGCTTTAGTGGTGTCTCTGGAAGAAATACTTGGGGGGTAGGGAGAGAGATGGGGGAAGCAGGGAGAAAGAAATTCTTTCATATTCCCCTTTTAAGCTGATTTTAATTCTGACACACTAATCAAACTGGTAGACTTCTGCAGAAGTGTATGCCTGAATACTTCCATCTTTGTCAGAGTTCATTTGGCTTAAGTGTCAGGGCAATGCTTTGCCAGTAGTTAGTATACTTAGTATTTCTGTGACCATGAAGCAACCTTCTATAAATATGTTACAGCAGTTGTACGTGGCTGTCTGAAGAAGTCTGTCTATGAAGATTTATTTGCAAATGTCCTTTCACCCTTTTTCCTAACAAGCAGCTTTCAAAGTCTGTTTATATTTTTGGCAGAGTTGTGAGCTTTCTCTCGGGGCTGCTCACATTTCAGAGAACAGGTGATTTGCATACTTCTTCTTTATAAATTATGAGTAAATTACATTGTGGATCCAATATAGAGCAATCATAGTTGACCATGTTATTAAACATGGTTTGAATTTCTGGTTGTTGTTTATGAGTTGGGTTTTTTCCCTATTTTTTTTTTTAGGATTGGGGTTTTATGATTTGGGTTTTATGAAGTTTGTTTTGTTGTTTTTTTTTTTTTAATTTTATTTTCACTTGGAGTCCTCAAGAGTAATTTTAGCATGCTTAAAATGATGTTTTCAAGCAGAGCTTCTATCTTCATATCCTATGTTGTATTTCTTATGTATTTTCTGAAGAGGATAATTCTCCTTTTTTTTACTTAAAATAATGTTCAGTAATTATTCCTTGTTACTAAAGGAGAACGCACAATGTTTGCTAATAAATGATACATGCAGCAAGACACAGGAAATCACAAAGCATCTTATCAGTCCAAGAAAATGAACTGCTCATTTCTCATCTCATTAAATACTGTAGAACTGATTATTTTTAGGATGGTTTTTGTTTTGCGTTAAGTCCTGAATTATTTGGATAGAACTTTGGGGAAGCAATGTTAACAACCTGCCTTGTTTTGTGGCTTAGTGTTGGAAAGTATTTGGCTTGTTATGCCCATGGCTTAATTCCCTGTTGGAATCATCTGCCTGGCTGTGTTGAAATTATGCCAGTGGATAATTTGGCCCCCTGATATTCTAGGGAAAGGAAAAATGGCTACTGAAACCTGCTAATATCACTGGACTTTAACCAAATATCTCTTAATGTGGGAGTGGGGAATGATAATATTTTTTAAAGGAGTGATGTATCTAGCTCCAAGGTCAAACAGTATCATTTTATATTTGTGTACCAGACAAAATTTATTTCATAAGAGGATTAAGGCAGTGTGTCATTTCTATAACAGTAAGCATTAGAAATCAGAAGGCTGAACAACACAATTAAATAGAAATAAAAGGACAGGTGCTAACATTGGAGCAAACTTGGAAAATGGCACTTTGTCAGTCACCTGAGAATTCAGTTGCTTTCTGCAGGCTCCTCCAGCTCCAGAACTTTTGCATTTCCCTTTCAGTCTCCAGACATAGTGTTTTTTCTTCCTTGCTTAGCCTCTGACCTCTCTCAAAAGGTATTGTCTCCTTTCCAAACTGTGATTAACTGCACTGCTTCTGATTGCACACAAGTCATATTCTACCAAGGAAATTTGGCAGTGTCTGTGGGGAAAGTGGCATTTCTGTGCAGGGCATGAGTGTCCAGGAGAAAGCCCTTGACAGTCCCTTCTTTCCAGTTTTTGGGATTCTCAGGCCTGGCGTGATGGGATTCCTTATCTCCCTTACCTTTTATTGTGATAAGAGCAATAGAAGCCAAAATGGGCAGGAGCCAGTCCAGCAGACCAGGCAGTTTGCTCTCTAGATGGCAGTGACCTCTGCCTGAGAGTTTCAGTCAACTCTCAAGCCTGTTTTATAGCTGTTCTCCCTTTCTACAGTTTCAGAGGATGAGAGGCTGTGAGAGCACAGACTGCATCTGAAAGGTCAGAAGGGCATAGGGTGCTCAGACCAGGTAACAGCATTTAAAAATATAATCTTAAATCTTAAAGCAGGAGCACACTTCGGTTCTGTGTATGCCAATACTAGCTGTGGTGTAGTCATGAGAGATCAGTATCACAGAGATCCCCAGACTAACAGTTTGCACAGAATTGTTTTTGTTTCCTCTTCAGAGCTAGACTTCCTTATACCATGAAGATAATAGCTGTTATCCTGCTATTTATACTGTAGCTCAGAAACCAATGCTTAATAGAAAATAGTCAGCATGCTGGTAACACTTAGATTTTAAGGTGACTCTAATGGAAGTTATCAGTGTCTTCAGGAACTTGGAAGGGAAAACTTAGAACTATTTCTACGAAGAAAACTTTTAATTTGTAGACTATAAAAGTGATCAAAATAACATCAACATTTTCAGTATTCAAGTTTAAACTATGTACAGAAAAAGTATTGATGAATCTGTTAGCAATACATAAAACGTCCCTAAGCAGCCACTGACTGTGAGTACATCAAACAGTTTGGGCATTTAATAATGACATACCTTGATAGCACACAAACACATATCATAGAAAGGAATGGCTCTCAAGATCTTCATGCACAGAAGCATGAATAAGTTGAGTTTTTAAAAATGTGCAAATAGTGTACTGCCTGGAAAAAAAAAAAAAAAAAAAAAAACAACTGGGCACAGCCTGCTTACTATAAGTACTGTAAATAAATGCATTAAACTGGTTAATAGGTACCAAATCATACCTAGTGCTGGAAGGGAAATCCAGGTGTCACCAAATTCTCCTTCAGACTTTATTTTTACTTATATGTGTTGCAGACTTGTTCATTAACAGCTGCATGAGGAGGTTTAGAGGAAATCAGTAAGGTTAATATTATGTTCTGTCCTCTTGGGCTCATATGTGCCTGATTCCTTCTGTGAATTAACGTTGCGGTGTACTGCCCAAGACCATGTGCAAATGCTTTGCCTTTGACTCAGAGGTTGAATCCAATACTTGATTGGTGAGCAAGAGCGAAATGTCTTTCCTGACATCATAAGCAAATCTCGCATCTCTTACATCCATATACAGTGACAAAACTGTCTTGAACTTGTAACATATCTCATAATTGTTTCCTGCTGTTTGTCACATGTTTACCTATCTTTTAGGTCAGTCATTTAGACTGTCAGTACCTTGAAGTGTCCACCACCATATTTTGTTGTATGTGTATATATTTTTGATTCAAAGGAACTTTGATCCAACTGGATGTGTAGTCTGTAGCTATTATGCAAATTTTAGCCTTTAATATCCTTGAATAATTGCTTTTTACTAATATTGATTGGCAGCAGTTTTCTGTGGCATAGTATCTGTATCCCATGAAAAGGAGGGAAGTAATATTTGAGACAAATCTTTGAAAACACTCTTTTTTTTTCTGGAATACATACAAGCAGCAAATTCAACACGTTTCTGTTTAAATGCAACAAAAACCCTACACAGATTCTTTGAATAGTTTGTAGTCCCTGCCCTGCTGTTTGCATGGTCAGGGCAGGCACTCTGAAGTGCTCCCAAATTTGTATGATTAATATTGTAGGCCTTTTTTTAACCTGCAGTGTATTTATAACTTAAATGGAAACAAAATTTTGTTAAAGTTTTGGCAGAGATTTCGAAATCTAGAGGAAAGGATCTGAATTTAACTAGGGCTTAAATATCTCCTCATTTACTCCATGCACATCAAGTCCTGTAAAAGTATGCTTTCCCCAGGTACCTGCCTGGGTCATCTTGCCCTGACTTGTGCTGAGCTCTGTTACACTGCTGTGTAGCTCTACAGTTCAATTTTTATTCCAAAGCTTATATGCTATATGACTGAGCTGTTAAAAAGAACAGAAGTGTTTTGAAGCTGTTCAGGAGGTGAGTCCAGACTATGCCTCTTTCTGGTTATGGCTTAATTCAGCACAGTGTTTAACACAGCCTGCAAGAGTTCCCCTGAGCTTCAAATCAACATCAAACTGAAAAGCAGCATGGTCAGGGTAACATACTATGTTTCCTGCAGCTTCTGAACACTTATTTTCTTTTCAACTTGTCCTCCTCCAAATTGGCATCACACTAGGTGAGATGCTTAGGAGGGTACATCACTAATAGCATTAAATTACTGATTTCTTTTAAAAGATATACAAAATAAAAAGGGACTAGACAAAAATTCAAGAGCTGTCTGAGGTTAATGGAACCTACATCCGAGAAACGTGGAAATAACTGCTTGTACCATCATTGTTAGCTTTGTCTGTCACCTACCACCATTCTTTGGAAACAGGGCTTGTAATTTCTTGAGAAACTTTTTATGTCTTGTGGAAGCAAAAGGACAGAAATGGTCTGGGTGAAAAATCCTTCAATGCATTGATTGCATGGGTCCAATTTGATTTTCATTGTCCAGTAGTTTAAGATTAAGTTTAAGATGCTTTCTTATTCCCTGACCTGAAACCCATATATTTACCTCAAGGTCTCACTTCCCAGTCCTCTTTGCCCTTCTCATCTTCCCATAGGAAATAGATGGAGGATTTGTTCACCTCCACTTCAGCTATAACAAGGATAACTTGGCACTGAAATGTGCCTGAAATGAAGTCTTCTTCTATAAGAATTTTGCAGTCAAAGTATTGGATGAGGACTTGTAACCCACTGGAGATGGACTAATCTTTCTTGAGGTGGTGTTCTTTAAAAAGAATTTTTGTCTGAAAGACAGACTACAATAAAATTTTATTTAAATGACTTAGAAAAAATAGTGACTTAGCAATGATTAAAAAAATCTTTCAGAAACGATTTTTTCCCTGTGAGTTTTAGTGGGCTGTGGAAAAGTATCCATATGAATTAGGACCTCAGAAATTCTGAGTTCTCCTACACATTTCTACCTCTGAATCTTCACTCTTAAGAATATTCCTACTAAACCAGATATAAAATATATTTGTATGTGGTCATTGTGCATGTCCATATTATTTTGTAATTTTGTTCATACTTTCCCATACTTTATTGAGGATTGGAGAACTAAAGGCCAGTTTAGCCTCCCACTGTGCTCCTCTATTATATCTATACACTTTTCAGAACGGAAAAATACAGTAAATTCACGAATACAAGCCGCACTGAGTATAAGCCGCATCTCTGGGTGTTGGCAAATATTTCGTTTTTTGTCCATAAATAAGCCGCACCCGAATATAAGCCGCTCTGTCGTTCGCAGCGAGGACCCGCGTGCAATTAGTAACAGAACCGCGGGAGGGCGGGGTTTACTGGCTGAGCTAAGGCTGTGCAGGCTCGGCCCGCTAGGGGCTGCTGACGGGGCCAGGTGGCCCAGCCCGGTGCTGCTGCTCGGGGCTGGCCACCGCTGCCACTGGGCTCGGTCACCCCGGGTCGGCGCTGCCCCGCGGTGGCAGGCAGGGACGGAGCTTCCCCCGCTCCTACGGCAGCGGCGGCGGGCGGGGACGGAGCTTTCCCGCGCCCGTGGCACCGGCGGCAGGCGCGGACAAAGCACCCCGCCTCCTCCCCGAGCCGCGGCAATGGCTGCGCGGGGCTCCCGTCGGCTCCCCGAGACGCGGCAATGGCGACGCGCGCTTCCACCCGCCTCCCCGGGCCACAGCAATGGCGGCACAGGGCCCCCGTCGGCTCCCCGAGCTGCGGCAATGGCGGCGCGCCCCACCCCCCGTCCTCCCCGAGCCGCAGCAATGGCGGCGCGCCCCCCCCCGTCCTCCCCTGGGCTGCGGCAGAGGAGGGAAGAAGAGAACTCTCCCGCCTCTCTCCCCGCCCCCCCTGCTGCCTGCAGGGAGCCAGGGCAACACAGTGACACTGTAACAGTTGCGAAATGCCGGCTTTTACTGGCAGGTGCTTGGCTCGGCACTCTGGCTGGCACGTCTGGGGTTGTAAATGTCAGAAAATTATTCACATATTAACCGCCCCCGACTATTAGCCGCACTTCCGGGTTTCCACCAAAATTTTTGTCAAATTGCTGCGACTTGTATTCATGAAATGACTGTATTTCCCAGTTATATATTGCTATTTTACCGATGTGACTATTTCCACTAGTCACAGCACTCATGCAACAGTTTTGGTTCATGTACCTAGAGTTTAGATATACAAGTAGAATTCATGGGGAAGTAGCAAAATATGAGTAGCAGTTTCATGGAGAAACCCCTCCAAAAGGACTAAAGTAATTCTATCTGACGTTTGCAAGCTGAAAGTCTATGACTTTTATGCTCACGTATGTGTATCTGAATAATTAAATTCAAATTAAAACTATCAAAATTAATAATCTAAATTATGTTTTAGTATCCTTTTCTTGATTTCATTGGAGTTTTTTTCGGTTTTGTCTTTCATGGCTTTGACACATGGTGGTACAAAGGATTTTGTAATGGTATTGGTAGCTATGATTCTGCATAATTTCCCTAATATTCCTTTTCATTTTCCCCCTAATATTCCTCTTTTTGTCAGTTGCTTTACTTATTGTTGTGCTGCCACAATAAAGGTACTCTATTCCTTGTGTTTTGAGACACAACAGAAGATGCTCTGCATGTGGACAACTGCTTGTACTTTTGTGAAGTCAATTGCAAGCATTTCACACTGTTTTTTCCTGCTGTGTCCATTGCTGGCAATGAATTCAGTGCTGAGACAATCCAACTTCAATTGCCAAAGTGCCTAATTTTATCTTGTATCCTAATTTTAGTGTGCTTGTTGCAACCCTGCCAAGAAGTGGATGTGGCAGCACCTGGGTTTGTCCAAATAATAAAAAGAGTCCATAAGTAGTTTTATTTGCCACATTGGAGTAGAACTTTAAAATGGAAGTAGAATTGACCCAGGCAGAAAAAATCCCTAATTCATGCTATTTTGTTAATGATTCTGTACAGATGTATAGGAGTTGGTACTGTCCATGGGACTGTAGTATTGTTTGACTGAATGAAAACAAATGCATTGGAAAACACAGCAAGTGCACACACCTTTCATTCTCTGACACTTTGCAGCTCAGGGACTGTCACAGCCAGAGTTATTTTCTGTGGTGTATAGCAACTTTCAGAGGATTCTTTTTTTCTTCTTCCCTGTCTTTTCAGTCCCCCTTTGAACCTATGAAATCTTTAAGCATCCAAAACACTTCTAGACCAAGAATTTTAACTGCTTAACTCTGTGTTATATGAGGAGTCATTTTCTTTCATTCAATCTTGCTGCTTGATTCCTTCGATAGGTTTTAGTACTTGTGTTGGAAGATGCAGTTAAACTTCTAGCACAGCTTTTAGGAAGGCCAAGCTTTGCTAGTTGTGTTCATAAGTTGTACCTTGGGTATCTGGGATAGAAAGAGAGATAAATACGCTAATCCTTTATCAATACTATTGTCCTTGCAACATCTCTATAATTAGGGTTTTATTAAGTAGAAGCAGAGAAAGGTTGTGTCACAGCTTCTAAGATGCCTAGAGACCCAGATAATAATAGTTATAATGATGATAATAATGATTATAATAATGATAATAATACAATACACTTTCCAAAAGTGCACAATTATCTAATTCTCTCATCTTCTCATTTTGGTTTTCTAAATACTGATGTCTTATTTGGCCATCTTGCTGAAAGTATCTTGCTGAAAGTTAAGAGGTATTCTCTACTGCAGAAGAAAGTTAACACCCAGCTCTAGGATGTCAGAGTAGCATCTGAAATAGTGGATCATCCTTTATCTTGGGTACAGAGACAGGCTTTTTGACTTCTGTAAGATGCATTTCCATTTGGAAGCAGAGTCGTGCATGGGTCCTCAAGCTATTGCTTTGTCAGGGTACCCCCAACATAACTGAAGCAACATCTGTATCCTGCAGTAGATGAGGAGCACTCAGAAACAATAATCTCTTTTGAATAGAAAAAAAAAAAAATTTAATGAGAAACTTGTTCTATAAATAGCTCATTTCTTCGTGGTCTAATTTATAAAATACTTTTAAAATACTTTTAAAATGTCCAGGTATTTGGCCAGTTTCTGAGGTAGTCTGATTGTTAGATATGATTTGCTTGAGGACCATTTTTCTAAGTTTATAAGGACTTAGATTCCTAAATTACTTGTGGCATAGACAACCTAATCCTTTATTCAGCTTTTGTTATTCAAAATCAGGTTTTAGTAGAAGTAATAGTAACTGCTCTAGTTAACATTGTAAGAGTTTTAGTTGGTTTACAGCTGTAGTTATTTCTTCCCCTTTCAGCATTACAGCTCTGAGTTTTGTTTCTGAAGAAGCATAAATAGGTGATTTTAAAAAATCCTTGCACAGCTATAAAATTTCTAGAAGAAACTGTATATTTTTTGAAATATGAAGTTGTTATGAGATTAAAATAGAGCTCATTGTGTTATAGTGGCCTTACCTGAATATTGACTGTTGTATAAATATTTGCAAAATACTCTTATACTAAAGAAATTGCACAGGTAGAGTCACAAAAAAAAAAAAAGTTGTTTGCAATTATTATAAGTAAATGGCTGTTCAAGGTAGACTGAATGAAAGCTTAACTTGTTCATGTATGCAAGGACGCTCGTGACATAAAAAGGAGAAGGTACATTATGTATTCACAAGGAAAGAATAATATTTAGGAAATTATTAAGTAGGGATAGTGGGTTATATTCCTAGGTCTAAATTTCATATATTTTAAATTTTTCTACCTTAGTAAAATGTTAAATTATATCTTTTGGTTAGGTGCTATCTGCAAATGGATTGATTCAGACTATCCTAACCAATAGAGCAGAAATTTAGAGAGAGATTTCATGGGCTAGTATGGAGAGAAATGCTTACAATGTTCACAGTGTTCCTAAGCAGTATAGGCCAGAGAAGGATAATGAACTTGCACCCAAGACTAAAAAAGGAGCTTTCCTTTTCTGTTCTAGTCAACAGAACTGTTTTGGTCTGCAGAAGTTGTTAAATGGCAAAATAAGGGTTGTACTGGATTAAAGAGCAGTTCCAGAAGGGATGGCTGGAAGAAAGAATAATGACAAACTTAAAGAAGGAACAGTATTTGGGCCTGTTACAATTATAGCTAGAGTAGGTTAATCTAAGAGTTTCATTAATAAAAATATAGAGTTTTCTATAGATCTACCATTATTTTATTAGTATAATTTTTAAATAGTATGGAAGTAGTAGAAGTTTGTTCTGTGTTTCTGTGCCACTGTTGGCCACGGGTGCCTTAAGAAAAACTGCAAATACATTTCCATTTCTGTCTGTCATGAAAGGACACTGCAGTCTGCTTACTGGAAGCCAAGGTCTCAAAGTAAAGGAATTTGATTATTTATCTCCCAAAGGCTGACACTGTAGTTTTGAGGATTGGTGAAAAGCAAGAATTTTCTTAGAAAAAACGTATCTGAGAGATTAGAGGAAGAATATAGTAACCAGCCCTGCAGCTACAGACCACAGCAATTTAAATTTGTAGACCAAGCACTTCCTCATGCATGCAAGGGTATTCATAGAAATGAAAAGGTTCACAAAATATTCCAAAGAAGGGAATAATTAGAAAATAGTCTGAGTTAATTCCTTGTACTTTTTTTTTTTGTGAAGAGAACAATCACAGTCTCTAATAAATGCTAAATCAATCAGAGAGACAGTATTGAAAAAGATTTTACTTTTTAAATTTTTCTTTGTATGTGGGTAGTAATTAGGTAATTGATCATGTCCTTGATCTTGGGCAGTCTAAAGCTTCAAAAATCAGAAGATATTTTCCTCTAGCAATTTTACCATGAGTACTTTTCTTCTCTGCCTCCAAGCCATTTCAGCCTCAGTGGCTGGTCCTTCAAACTCAGTTTCTGTAATTTTCCAGAGTATGCTGCTGAAAGGAAATGTCAACCACATTCTCTGTTGAGGTTCACGACTGTCATATAATATTAATTTTTCAACAGTACATAAGGACACTACAGTTGAATTTAAAGGATAATCATTTTTATACAACATCCTTCTGTCATAGCCAAGAAACCTTAATGTATAGAAGGTCTTTTATCTTTTTATGAGAAAAAGAAAGACTTGGGCTTTCTCTGGGGAGCCACCACATTAATGCAGTATAGCCATGGGGCACTATATTGTCTTTTAAAAGCAAATTTTGCTTTTCATAGAATCATGTAAGTTGGAAAAGACCTTTAAGATAATTGAGTCTGATCAGACATCCAATACCATGAAGTCCACCACTCAACCATGTTCCTAAGGGCCACATTCTATTAGGTTTGCGTGACAAGGTTTTGGTAGTGGGGGCTGCAGGGGTGGCTTCCAGGAGGATTTGTTGGAAGCTTTCCTGTATCTGACAGAACCATTTGTTATATTTTCTCTCCCCTGTCAAGCTCAGTAGGGGAAAGATAGAGAAGCTTTGGTGAGTGCCTGGCATCCAGACAAGATTAACCCACCACACACATCTACATTATTTCAAAATTGATTTGTAACATTTACAGAGCATTTCATACTGGTTTTTAGATAATATTACAAACTCAAGCTTCAAACTTCACTCAGATATCTAAAGAGTTTCCCATCAAAAATATTGACCAAGCTGTATTGGAATATTTAATTTAATTTCATTTTAGCTGCTTATTTGAAAGATTGTAAAAACTTGTCTTTAATTCATAAGAGAATCTTAAAGGTCATTTGAAACTTTTCTAATCTTACGTTAATATTTTCCTTGATCAGAGAACAATTCTGTAGCCTGGTGGTGAAGTTGTTCACTCCCATCTTTCATTCACTAAATGTCAAAACCACAGGGGTCTGTGCTGAAAGGAATGCCTGTCTCACAATGGACTGTAGGTACTTCAGTGGTTGTAGAACTCTTCCAGCAGTCTTGAAAACCCAGCATCAGGATTTCTCTGAACTGGTGTTTCTTACATCCCCAAGGGCTGCCCTAAGTGTTTTAGAGACATGTCTGGGCACCAGCTATCAGGTATGGGCATTATTATTATTTCTATTGCCTTATTTTGTTGTCATTTCCAGCTAAACCTATGAAGCCATTGCCAAAACATGGGAATGCCACGTTTCTGATAGAGTGTAATAAATCTTACACTTCAGATATTAATTTATATATTTGTATCCATCTGAATTATTTAGCAAATATAATTTTGATGTAAATTGTTCATTAAAGAAAAAACATGTGGCTGTGAATTTGTGTGCCACAACTTTTCTAAAACCTATCTTCTTTTTACCTGATATATGCAGAGATCCTAGAAACTGAGGTACACAAATCACTGTGGGTCTTGAAAATTTTCTTGTTTCTTTCATACTTAGTATATCTTGGAATTCTTTATGGTGTTGGCAGTGTATTAACAGTTCTTTATGTGTGCAGAAATATGTAACACATTACTGTGAGGTTAAATCCTTCGGGTCTTTCCTTGAATAAGTCACGAATGAGAGCTTTCAGAAGATTTGCTGAAGTTCTAGTCACCTGATTTTTTCCCCATTTCTAAGATTCAGCAAGTTTCCAGAGAGGACTACAGAATATAGCACAGTATTCTCCTCTTCAGGGAAAATTTTTCTCCTGTGAAACTTGTAATGTACTGCTTTCACTTTCAAATTCCCTGGTAAACATCTGATTGTACCTAAATAATGATTATCATTTTCTGTGGAAGGCACTGTAAAGGTTCAGGCAATTCATGACATCCAGTGAGCACCTCTTCAGCCTATCAAGATTATTTTACCTTGCCCATGTAATACAACCCACTACATACTTTTGTATTCAATCAAATCATCACGAATCTTAGTTGTTCAGAGATGTTTTTGCTGGCAAATATGTTCATTATCTATCATTTCACTGTCTTTGCTAGTAAGTCTTCTGACTGTGCGATATATGCAATTCAGGCAAAGTGAATTGGAGACGCTTAAGCCCTGTGATTTTTCTCATTTTCCTATGCATAGCATGCAATGTTATAGAATTATAGAATCATTTAGGCTAAGGATTAGGAAGAGACCTATAAGATCCTTGAGTCCAACTGTCAGCCCACCACTAAACCACATCACTAAGTACCGCAACACCTTCTGCGAAGAAATTTTTCCTAATATCCATTCTAAATCTTCCCTGGTGCAATGTGAGGTTGTTTGCTATTTTTATCGCTTATTACTTGGGAGAAGGGACTGACTCCCACCTCACTCCAGTCTTCTTTCAGGTAGTCATAGAGAGCAATCAGGTTCTCCTTAGCCTCCTTTCCTTCAGACTAAAGATTCCCAACTCTCACAGCCGGTCCTCACATGATTTGTCTCCAGAGCCTTTGCCACCCTAATCGCCCTCTTTTGGGACATGCTCCTGTACCTCAAAATCTTTCTTGTAGTGAGGGGTCAAAATCTGAACACAGGATTTGGGCTCAGCAGTGCTGAGTAGAGGGGAATGATCATTGCTCTGGTCACTATTTCTGGTAAAATCCAAGATGCCACTGGCTTTCTTGGCCACTTGGGCACGCTGCTGGCTCATGTTCAGCCAACTGTTCACCAACACCCCCAGAGTGAGAGAGTCTATGAGGGCTTTAAAACAAAAAGAAAGACAAATTCATGATGAAATGTGATTTTTAATTTAAAACCAGTTTCTAAACCTGTAATGCTTTCTTGAGCTTTATGTATGGTTAAAAGGAGAAGGAAAAGGCAATTGCTCTTGTGAAATCTTAGAAGAAGGTGCTAAAACCAACTTTGATACTGTTACAAATTCTGAAACTATGACTAAGGACACAGAGAATGGAATTGCTTAGAGTTAAAATAAACTGTTGTATTGTGTATCAGTGGTGTTAGTGGTGTTAGGCATTTTATCCCCTTGCTATCCACTTGAGTTCTAGACCTTTATTAAAGATTGTTTACAATCTTTACAATTGTTTACAGATGTTACTGAGTTCCACTGGGTTTATTTGTAAAGCACTGATAGGATGGCATTAATGTCCCTAAACATAAAAGACAAGAAAGAGATAAATTTAAAAATCATTATCTAAATGCAGGAGGAAGTAAGATAGATATAAAAACACTCATACATTCTTCCTTGCCAAGAATCTTTCTATATGCCAACACATTTGGCATTACTTTAACTGCTTGTATCAGAGTAAATTGGAAAGGAAAAACATAAAAAGAGTAATTCAATGCACAAAATGCTTCTTAAGTCACATTAGGCACTGCCTCTGAATATGATCTTTGCTTCTATAATGTGTTTAGTGCTTTGATTTATATTAAGGTTATAAGGATGCTAAATGGGAATGTGACATTTTTGATCATGGGCATCATTGCTCCTGATGAAGCACTGTAGGTTTGATTTAGGTATAATGGTGCACTCAATGTTTGTGACTTCCTTGCGTTTATAGCTTCTTTTGTCTTTGTGGCTTCTTCTTTTCCACCAATCTGCTCTTAATATGAATGTGGTAACTTCCCATGAACTTGTTCTGTCTCCTGAAACGTTTTTTAATTATAGATTTTGAAAAGTATGTGTAAATCAGAAATAGCCTTAATAAGCAGGAAAAGTCAGAAGCACCAAAATATGTTTCATCTTTTTAACAATCATTGAAAATTCATGCACCTTGAAAGAAGTCCTTGTATTCATGACCAGTGTGTAATTTAGGATCAGCAATATCTGTTTTGATCAGACAAAATGAAATTAAGAGTCTATCGTGGTTACTGGCTGTTTGTGGCCTTCTGAAAGAATTTGAGATTACCCATTTGAAAAAAGCTTGCATTAGATTGGTCAATTTGTAACACCATTCCTTGGTCGATATTTGTAAATACTGATTTTGGAACACATTTTTTTGGGGAGATGATTTTGAAAGTTTTTCCTTATCCGCTTCAAAAAGATCCAGTTAAAAACTACATGGTCCAAACTACAAATGGTCCATACTCTGTTTTACCTCAGATAAATTACTAACTATAACTGGAGTGATACCATGATAGCTTTTCTTAATTATTACTTCTCATACTATTATTTTTATCTACATATTTTAGACTTTGTCTAAACTGGAGGGTTTGGGGTTTTTTGCAGGGTTTTTTTGTCCGTAAGAGCTTCCTTGAAATTTAGTTTACTACTTGGTCGTTGACTTCCTCCAAATCATGGCAAATTAAGATATATTTGTGTGACTTGGTGAAGACTCTTTTCGTCTGCCTGCTGCACAGCTGCTATGAAAATACTTGCTTAATCAAAAGATTTCTATGCCCTTGGGTGCAATATGTCATGAGTTGTGTTTCATTACTAATTCACGCAGTTTCTGGTGCTGGAACATCTGCTTCATATTTGGAGAGGTGTAGAAAAATTCACTATCCAGTAATTGCATAATAAAGCTTCTGAGCTTGAGATAATTGCTTGTGCTAAACTCTAAATTTCTTTTGCTGCAGGCCAAATCCTCATTCAAATCATTGACCCATCTTTCTGATTAATTAAATCACTTGGATTTTTACGTGTTAGTAACTCTTGCTTTTATTTTAATAATTTAATAACAGCTACTGATTTGCCTTGCCTTATTTATTGTTATTGTTCACTACATAAACATAAATCTAACCACACTTAGGTTGTTACAAATAGCCAGTACTCATACACTCTCGCAGTGCATAGAGGAGTTCTGTTCTTTAGCAATTTTTTCCCATGCATTTTAAACAGATAGGTGCCAATTCTCCCAAATTGTATTTATTTCTCATTAAAATTTCAGTAAATTTTTCAGGACAAAGAATGTAAGCTTTTTTTTTGCAAACTATGCATGAGTCAAAATTATTTTATTGGTCTTATGGAAGCTGAAATGCTTTTGGAATAGCAAACTATTTAGCATCAATGATAACATTAGTGGTAATTAATGGACTTTCTTAGATATTGTCAGAAATACCAAGCAACCTTATAGTCACTGAAGAATATCATGAAACCATGGAGAGCAAATTCAGTTCAACAGACTGATCTTGGAGGACGATTTGTTGATTTTTCACTAAACGGTCTGTGCTAGCAGTGAATAGGGTAGTAATATAAAGTTTGCAGTATCAAAGTTTGTTTTAAATAGACTTCAGTGTTTCCTGCAGGGCTTCTGAAAAGGCTTCTGAGAAAAGGAGAAAATGAGAGCAGAGAAATCCTGTGGGGAAGAATAAATGTTCATTAGAATAAAGTAGACTTGGTTAGAAAAGGACTCCTTTCTGTAGTCCACAGCAATATTATAAAAATTGCTTTGTTCACTGGAATATTGAGTTGTTTGAGCACTTTTGTCTCCATTTCTTCCTTTGAGTGTCCTAAGTGATGTTTCTGATTTCATCAGGATTGTCCATCCTTGTATAATCTAAGGCTTTCTTTTGCCAAGTGTAACTCATTGTCCCTCTTACTGGTTTACCTGCTTTCTCTACCAAGGCTGATAATTATTTTAGTAGCAGATGGTAGCCCAATAATATTTATTCACTAATGTATCCTCCCACATTGTTTTTCTTCCTGAGGGGCAACTGTTCTAAAAATTGTCTCTGTTCTCACCTGGGGTTCAAGGGTATGAAAATTCATTCAGATTACAGTTATCTTTCCTGCTATCTTCCTTGACTAAAAGTATGAAGTTTGTGAAGTATATAAAGTTTACAGAAGCAGTTGGCAAAAATGGCTGGTGGTCTACTTTGAAGCCATCTTGTTGTCCCACTTGCAAGAGGCAAGCAGAAAAATGGAGTGAGAGTTTTAATTACATGTACACTTTAATATCATGTTCTAAATATTAGTAAGTGTCGTTGCTTTCCTTACGGTAAGCAACATGCTGCCCGAACTACTCACTTCTGTCTTTTTTCGTTTCTCAATGGGAGGCTTTCCAACCAAACCCAGGAGCTCTGGCATTTTGAGGCTATCCCCAGTGGGCAGTTATTACTGTCATAGCCACCAGGGACAGTAATAACTGTGAACTACATTAGTCCTTGCTTCAAGAAAATCGCACAGAAGTGATGAAGTTACCTTAGAGAAGTTCATTGTTAATTAAAATCTCAAAAGATAGGGATAAGTTTAGACTTCTCAAGGTCTGCAGATTCACTTCTTGAGGAAACCAAATGGGCTGTCTTTCAGCCACCACTCAGGGTCACGCATTCTGTTCAGCTAAATGTTGCAGAGACCCATGGTACACAACATAACTAATTGCATTGGCTTATGAGAGGGACATTGGCTGATGTATTTTATTAGTTAGTATGATTATATTTGAATGGAAAAAAATAATTTGAAAATGCAGAACTTCGTTCTCTGGCGTGTTGCAGATCTCCTGAGGTATTAGTGTCAGTAGCAGCAGTATTGATTCTGGATTGTAATGCAGTGTGGTAGATCCCAAAAATAATACATTGGACAGCAGGCAAGAAACTGTTCTGACTCTCTCTGAAATGACAAATTCCCAGACAATTTTGGTAGTAGCAGATCATTGCAGGGGGGTTGGACTAGAAGACATTTAAAGGTCCCTTTCAACCCGAACTATTCTGACATTCTAAGAAGAAAGTATTGGAAGATGAATGGTAATATAATCATTATCAGTCTGTAGTCTACATGTCTGAAACTGCTATTTTTTTCTATAGTAATTTTAAGATTTTGGTAACATTTCCTAGGGTTCCTTTAGTGTGAGAAAATTGGGCTTGTGAAAAAATATCTGAAAGTCTACTTCAGGGCAAAACATGAAACCTATGCCTGTTAAGAAGGGGCTCACTGCTGGAAACTGTTCTTTTAATAAGCTATGCAATTAATAATATTAAGCTGTTGATTAAAAAGCTATTTGGACCATCCTTGGAAATGGAAGGGACCCATGGTAACAGCTGAGTACATATATTTTAGATGTTTAAAGTTAGTGAAACCTGTACCAAATTAATAATGAAAGTAAATTATATTCTAGATTGTCATTTATAAAGACAACCTTAAGGGGGAAATAGGAAGTTAAGTAGGAAGCTACAGAGATCACCTTGCCTCGGACTTTTTTTAATTTTTATTTTTGTGGTATCAAAATAACCTCTTTTACTTGAGACCATTTGAAAAAAACCCAAAAATCCTATTGTCAGAATTGATGAGTACCAGAAGAATTGTGTGTCAGACCCCAGCTGGCCATGTAGTTGAGTTTCAGCTGAACTGGACTTCCTATAAATAAAGGCATGAAACTTCATCCAGTGGGGTTGAAAGAACAAAAACTGCTTCCTCCAGGCTTGATACAGAGCTTGTGTGAGTGCCTGTTCCATATGAACAACTTTGGCTCCCTGTGTTTGGATTTGTAAGACGTGGATAAAACTTGTCTGGAAACATATCTATTAATTTTTTTTTTTTTGGTTATTGTTATAGTACTGAAGAGCATGAACTTGAGACTGTTTGATTAGCTCTTTATGATAATGAAGATGCTTTATTGTGAGCAAAAGTTGTGTCTGTATGATTTTGCCATTCCAGAGAACCTTCATATTCTTGATTTTCTTTCACTACAATTCTGTCTCACTGTAATCCACCTTTACCCTGCTGTTATAATGTGTTTCTTGGGTTGATCTCTCTCACAAATTTGCCTTTTTATGCACAGATTTATCAGCATCTCTGATTCTTTTTAGAGGTCTCTAAAAATATGACTATGTTGTGTATCTTTTCCCAAGTAAAATGTCTTTAGATTTTAAATCTCTTTAGGCATTGAACTTGTGCATCCTCAGAAAAGTCTCTTGGGTTATTTTTGGCCACAAAGTGACTAAGAAATATTTTTCCTGTTACAATGGAATATATAATAACACATTATTTATATTTCTAGCAGTGCAAACCAGAAACCATGAATTGCATTTAAAAAAAACACAAAAAACAAGATGCATTAATCTTCTCCCCAGAGGTGTCCCTCCTGATAGGTGGTGAAAAATGTTTCACTTTCATTATTTGATCTGCCTCTCTACACTTCCACTTAAGGGAAAGGATCTATGTTGTCCTTCTATCAGTGTATTTCACATATGTTGTTTTATGAAATCTAGAGAAATTACCATAACTCCCCTAGGACCTTCTTAGCAGGAAGCTATTCTATAGGAATAAACGGAACAACACTTGAAAGGAATGCTCCTTGTAAGATACATTTAAGGATCAGTTTGTGGCTCAGCACACCAGTTGATCAAGTAACTTTCTGTTTTAGGTATTAAAGCAGAGTTCAAGAAGTAATTTGAAAGCTGAGCATACTAGGGTGACAAAGATGCATGTTTTTAGTTTAAAGCAGTGGATGAAGGAAAAAAAAAATATTGATGATGGGAAACAACTATTTTTCTTTCATCATTAAACAGGAAATGACAATATAGGAAGAACCATAAAACTATTAAAAAAGAAAAAAAAAAGAAGAAAACGTTAGCTTTTAATCTGATAGCAGAAAGAGAAAGGGATGAAACAAAGGTATAAAATATGTCTCCAATGATAAGAAACTAGACTCTGATCTGTTTTTTTATCATTTTAAAAGGTAAAAGCAAGACTGCTGGAGGAAACATTGATGCACCAATAAAGACTAGGGCAGAGTATATAATTCCTTAAACGAACAATTTAGTTGTCCAAAGATATTATTTCAGATTCACTAAATATGTTCATGAATTTGTGTAGGATTGGCCATATACCTCTGGCTGACAAACAATGAGCTTTTTTGTCTTGTGATTTTAAACAGGGTTATCAAAGCTTTAAGGAGGGAATACATAATCAGGAAAAGAAAGCTTTCCCCATCATCTACATTTACTTACCTGAATGAAAAAAACAAAACAAAACAAAAAAACTAAACAAAAAAAATTTGAGTGTTTTGATTTCGAATCAGATGGAGTATTTAATATAAACTGAAACCATTTTATATTAGCTCGTAATTTCATCCCAAAAAATTGCCTACTGTACACTGGCTTAAAGCAAGTGTTTTTTTCTCCTCAGTTTTCAGCTCAGTTAATGGTGATAGGGGTCTTTGAAGAGAGGATTTTACTATAAGACTGAAAA
The DNA here is from genome assembly GCF_009819885.2 of Catharus ustulatus. NCBI lineage: Eukaryota > Metazoa > Chordata > Aves > Passeriformes > Turdidae > Catharus > Catharus ustulatus. Next base: position 39,163,487 of record NC_046221.1, on the reverse strand, counting down.
GTATGTCTTACAGGGAAAATACTTAATTTTAAAATTATTTGCTATTCCTTGTTTGGGATGATTGTGACAGAAAGAAATGCTTAAGCTGGTGGCTAGTTTTCAATCCTAAATTAGAAAAGTAATTCAAACATTGTTCAGAAGCTCATGAGACCAAAAAGATCATTCTCAGCTCTCTGAAAATATGTTTACTACCTTCCCAAATCTGGACCTTAAATTCATATTCTTTCCCTGGAACAGTGCTAGAATGCATTTGAGTTTGATATATCCCATGTCCCAGTGTAGCGGTGCTTATGTTTGGTTTTTGTGTAAATGCATGCATATACTTTTTTCTTCTGTCTACTGCATAATGAACATATTACATTGTAAGTCTTATAAGGAATCTTCAAATACTACTTTTCTTGATAACAGGTTGTTACTAAGTTAAAACAGAATCAGGGTAAATTAAAACAGTACATTTAACTTTTGTTTGAGGTCTCAAGCATAAATTTCAGATGTTTTATTGAAAAATAAGGTTGCTAATTATGGTTATAAAGTAATTAATTAAGATAATAATTAATATCGTTATTTAATGATATTAAAAATTAAGATTCAAAACTAGAAAAATGTATTATTGGACATCAGCCAGTGAAACTGCACAAGGTCATGAACTGGGTATCTCCACCTTACTCCAGAGTCTGCACAGTCTTTTCTGCACAGAACTTTGTCTTTCAGGAATAGTTTTAAGTCATGCAGTGCAGAATTGCGTATAGGCAGACAAGTCAGATTTTGAACAGTCCATACAGTTTTTAACGGAATGCTAACCAGGAAAATGCATATTTTACTCAGTCTTTAGGCTGAATTTAACAGACATTAGAAATAATAAAAACAAATATTCTTATCTTCTGTGTAATGGTAGGAGCTTTATGTATGAAAATGTCTGACCAGCATGTCAGCATTAGAATATAAACTTAATTAATATCTGTATTATATTCATACACTGGAAAACGAATATATGAATTCAATTTCATATAGTTGATATAATAGTACATATTCATATAAATTAACATATGAATTAATATTCACATGCACATAGGAATGTATGTATTTCCCAAGGTTGAATTCTAGGGCCAGTTCTGTTTAATACATTTGTTAAAAATCTTGATGAAATAGTTGAAAGTGCCTTTAGCAATTTCCTGATCACATGAGATCGTGAGGTTCTATTTACTCTCTCAAGGGACAAAAGGACTGGACAGTGATAATTAGGATGAAATTATTATGTGTAAATGCTGGGTTACACACCTGGGACAGGGTTACATGGGGCAAGAAATTGTGAGATGAGGGGCTGGAGAGCAGCCCTGAAGGAAAGGGTCTGTGAGTCCTGGTCAGCAGTGAGCCCTGTTAGCCCAGCAGGCAAACCCCATCCTGGGGTGCATCAGCCACAGCATCACCAACCAGTCAGAGGTGACCATCCCACTGCATTCAGAGTTGGTGTGGCTTCACCACACACCCTGCGTGCGGTTCTGGGACCCAACATTTAAAAAAGTTGTGAAGGTACTTGAATACATCTAGAAGAGGTCAACAAAGCTGGTGGAAGACCTGGAAGGAGTGTCCTGTGAGGAGCAGCTGAATACTTTGGGATTTTCTTGTTTGGAGAGCCAGAGACTGACCCCATTGGTCTCTACAGATTCCCATGGAGGGGAAGGTGCTGATTCCCCCTCCTCGGGATTCATGGAGAGAACACATGGGAGCAGTATAAAGCTGTGCTAGGGGAGGTTCAGAATGGACATGAAGAAGGATTCCTTTACCAGAGTCAGTCAAGCAGAGTAGCCAAACACTGGAACAGTCTTTCTGGAGAGGTGGTCACTGTCCCAAGCTGGTACGGTCCTGTCCTATTTCATTCATGCTTGTTTTCATGCCTTTTTTGTTTATTTATTTATTTATTTTTTAAAAATTAATAGTAAGTGCAGAAGCCCAGTGTTCCACAGCAGATGTCTCTGCAAGTTAGACCTTCAGGATTTCAGTTTCTTGGCTGAGTGATGTGTTAGATGTCAAGTAGTATGTCACTTTATTGAATTTCCCAGAAGAGAAATAAATCAGCAAGGTTTTTATAGCATTTGCAATGATTGAACTTGAGTGGCTTTCAGCAGAAGAAAATAGCTGGCAGATTGTAGAAGTATTAAGATAACCTGAAATATTTTGATTGGACTGTTTTTAGTACAGTACCCTTGGGATCTCAACAATCTACAATGCAGAAACAGGTTGGATTTAAACTCTGGATGTAGTTTGGTCTACTAAATAAATGTTTTCTCCGTATATAAACTTTATTTTATATATATTGTGAAATTACACAAACTCCCATTTGTTTTACTGTGGATTTAATAGAAGATTAGATGAAAGATGCATATAATATAATGAAAGTGTTCCTCTAAGTCTAGAACCATGAGGAGGATGACTGCTTTGAGGTACTCTGCTTGATAATGGAATTCAAAGCTTTTTGTGATGAGAGTCCCTTGGTTTGTGTTATAAAACACTTGAAGGTTCATATATTTGGAAAGATGAATCATGCCAGCAGCATGAATAAATAAATTTTTGTTTTGTCAGCTCTTTGGAAATATGATTGCTATAGTGCATTGATTTTATTTCAGTCCTTCTAGAGTATTGAACGTAATGTCTTTAGAATTATAATCTATGTATTGCTTTTACAAGCTACAGTTTGTGCCATCTTCATCATGCAATTTACCAGTAACTTGATTGGAAAATGATTCAAAGTTGAGTCACAGACATGCATATACATAATTACTTTCAATTCTCTTTCTTAACAAGTTTTTTTAATCATTCTACTTGAAAAGGAATTGGAATGAATGTTCCTATTGTCCTTCTCTCCCCAGCTAGGAGCCAATGAAACATAGTGACAAAACTGTATGCAAGCTAATTTTCAAAGAATCCGACACAGGTCCTCTGACCCACTTAAAAATTATTTGTTGCAGCATGAGAAAAAGCCAACTAAAACAGGAGTGTGTGATTCTGTTATGGCTCCACACTGGGGAAAGATAAAATGTGATATACAATGATGTTCTGTTTTTCTTCTCTTGTTCCATAGATCACACTTCCAATCAAGGCAGAACAGCTTTTGGTTAAAGCTGAAAGTTAAGAAATTGAGAGCAACCTGCCTTCTATCTTTTGATAGAGGGAGAGAAGATGGTTTCTCATTCTTCTAGCAGTAATGTGAATTTGTTCCTCTATTTCCTCTGCTCTTAGTACAGGTGTCGAGTATGAAATGTTACATTTCAGGTCAAAAAACTAATCTGGTCTGAAACAATTTTTTTTCACTGAAATAAAAGTTGGAAGGACTTTTGTTTTAGATTGAGGTGAACTGAAGTTTTCTTATTTTTGTTAGAAAACTTAAAAAGCCCCATGTATTCTGGTCAAGTCTTTATGTACCAAGAAACACAATAAAGGGTGGTTTTTTTCCTTATTTGATAAATTCATGGAGTAAGAGAGTGTTGTCATATAATACTATCTTATAATAATATATAAGATAGTAGTAAATGATAATACTATCTTAGTATGCTTTATTTAAAGAATGCTGAATAAATACATAGCAATCCACTTGATTCTAAATGACCAGTCCTTCCTCTCTTGTTCTGGTGTTTTCTTCTTCCTGGAGCAGCATATCCATTTAGAGGGTAATGGATGAGTCTTCTCCCTCATCCTTCACTTTTTTGATTTTCTTTTCTCTTGTTATTAGTGTCGTGCTTGACTTCCTCCTTTTTTTATGCCACAGATTTCTGTCAAAAGGTAGAAAAGAAAACCAAATAGGCTGTGATTGGAGAAATCACTCAAGGCTATCCAGCCATGATATTTCTTGGTCTGAGTTCAAATGCATTGTTGCAAAATTATAATTAATGTTCCTGACACATTTGCTCCAAATAGGTCTAACAAATAAAAGGGATATAATGAATTTTGCCCTTTTGTTGTTCTACAACCACCCTCCCCCTTCCCCAAACAAAGACTTATTGTTTCTAGAGTAGAAATACTGATGGATTCTAGATAACTTTCCTGTGTAGGACTTCTGAAGATACTGTTTGTAAAATTCCTCCTACTACATGACTTATTATAACTTTCTGGGTGAGAACAGGAGGAAGTTGACAATGCTAGAAATCTTGTGAGCTTGCAAGTCCATTTGCCAGAGGTGCTATTTGTTTTCAGTGTAATAAAGCATAATTGAACAGTGTAATTAAAATTTTAAAAGCAAATTAAAAAAAAAAAAGAAGGTAGTTACAATAAAAATAATTATGATAATTTTAATGCACATTAATGAATTTGAAAGACACACATAGATGTGATTCTGCATCTCTCCCTGACAATATTGTCAGTGATCAACTGATACAGTTTCTGCAGAAAATAATTTCGAAGTACTGTGAAACAGAGGGAAATACAAAGTTCAGCTTGTCATCTAAATGCACTTTTGAAAAATAGTTCTTTAGGTTCTAATTTTTTATAATCAGAATCAGAGTCTTTGTATAAGGTACTTTCTAACAACTGAAAAAAGGAAAAAAAAGGAAGAAAGAAAAGAAAGAGGCAGTAGTTAAGAACTGTATATTCCCTATGGGCAAATAGTTCCTTGCAGCAGAGTCTCTAAAATCAGGCTTCATTATCACTACTTGATCATACAGTGCTTGTTGTATTCTGCCAGGTGCTCCAGCAAAGTTTGTGTCAGGATGAATGACTGAATATTAAAAACATTTTCCTCTCTCGTCTCTCAGACAAATGTTTTAAAATATTATTTTTTTTTTTACTAAGAGAGATCTGTGTGTATATGAGGCACATATCTATATTTAATGTGTGTGTGTATTTAATACAAAAGCTAGGAAAGCCTTAGCCAGTATTTGTGTGTTTTTACAAATAGAAACCCATGCAAGGAATTTGATGTTCCCCTAATGTTTTTATCTTATGGAGACTAAGATAGGTTTTGTCTCTTTTCTGCAGAATGCCAGAAAATCTTGTTTAAAACTCAGTGATTCTTTCCTGAATGCCTTTTACACATCAATTAGTCAAGTGAATGTTGTTGCCAGAAAATATTTTAATTTATTCCAGTGAAATTGAGGAAGGAGGCAAAAAATTTGGGATCTCCATGTATGAACTGGAGCTGAGATCTATGCCTGCATGCCAGCTGGAGATTCTGATCTCATCTTTACCCTCTTGAAAAGCAAGGAACATTTATTTGCCTCAAAGCTTAAAAAAAGTTGACCTCAAAGGACTAACTACTTTACTTGCAGGACTTGGACTGGGGGCCATTGCTGATCCACAGGAAAATAATGGAAAAACAATCCTCAAGCCACTGAAGACAGAGCAGATATCCCTCTGTCTGTTTAAATCTGAATTTTACAAGAGAAATGATGGCAGAAGGAAGCTAAATCAAGTCCAAAATGTTTCAAACATTAAATCATGGACTTGTATCCCAGATGATTTCCCTTTTCTGAGTGTCCTTTTTCTTTCTTGTCTGTGTTTTGAGATCATCATTTCATAATGATTCAGGACACAAAGAAATGTCAAAGCTTGATCATAACTTTTCTTGATTTCTTGCTTTCTGGATGGCTGAGAAATGTAACTGATACTCATGAAAGAAAGTGTGGAAAAAAATCTTTCATCCATTACAGTTTCTTTTCCTACACTGGGGGAAGGTGTCTGGGGTTTTTTTGGTGTAAGGGACTGCCACTTCTCTTCCTGCTCCTTTGGCACTGCAGAAGTAGCCAGCTGCTCTGCTTTTAGCTGCTTAGTGTTGGACATTGTGCTAAGTGCAGTTTTGGATGGGGAGATTCTTCCTGGGAGACAGATCAACTTGGGTTTGTTACTCACCTTTTCTTTGCAGCCCATGGACCTGGGGGACAGATTGTGTTCCTCTGCTAATTTTCTTCCATTTTTGGAGTTCCTTCCAAGGCTTTGTTCAGTAGGCTGTTAAATACCCTGGTAAGTCAGAAAAAAAAGTGAACTGACAGGTGGCATTTCCTGGAGAATATCAGAAAGAATCTTGTATTTTAAGAAGATAACTCTTCTAAGGGTGCTTTGGTCATTAGCCAGGAAAGGCACTGTGCTTACAGGTGTGAAACAGGTATTTGTGTAAACTCTGTGTTAACCCCAGGTTAACCTTGTTGGACTCAATGATCTAGAGGTGTTTTGCAACATAAGCAATGCCATAATTCTGATTATTAGCTTTGTGCTGGCACATGGAAAAGAGAGAGACAGATGTTGATGGCAACCTGTGGTATAGTGTAGTATGCCAAGTACTATGGATTGCAAAGGAAAGAGCTGTGTGGGGTGAATTACTGTCAGAAAGCTTCCATTTCCCTCATTGATGGAAGTGTGCTCCCCTGTGTGCAAGTCAAACAAATCACATGAAGATCTGACACGAGGTGTTGAGGTAGAGGCTTAATGCACTTGTGTACTGGCAGAATGAAGACAATCCATATGGAGTTTAGTAATGACTACTCTTTCATCTGAAGCTTTCTGGATTTCCCATCTCCCTATGCATCTACCTTATTTAAAACTTTTCTTCTTTTGGTAACTGCTGTATTAAAGGCCTCTTGTCCTAGCTCATGTTGATGGGCAAATTCAGTGTGTATGTGCCTTCTGCTGTGAAGGTATTTTACTGATGCCTTGTTTGAAGAAATTTGGGCTTTCAAGTTGAGGAACATTTCCACTATCTGGTGTTACTAGACTGTGTGACAATAAGACAAAAATGAGGACTCAAAGAGTAACTGCAATACAAGTATTTTTCTTTCTTGCAATATTCTTTCATCCTTCACAAAGTTTAGCCATTATAAAGTAGCTGTCTTTTCCAAATCGTTTTCCCACTGTGATATTCTGTCTTGTTGGATGTTTTTTGCTTACATGAGCTTGTTTTATAGCATGGATAGGCAAAATGGAATCTATCATAAATTATAGCAGTAACCAGTGAGAATAAATCAAAACTTGAAAAATATTTAGTGTGCTCCTGGGAACAATTAGGATGTGATTCACTGTCGAAACCTGTGGAAAACAAAGAATCATGACTGCACTGGTGACTAAACCTTTCTTAGTACAATTTTGAAACAGAAATATTCTATTTAACATTTCTATCCTTTTTAACCTTTTATAAGGGTACAAATACTTTCCTTTTAAAATGAAGACAAAAGAAAAACCAAATTGTCACTCACTGGAAATAGATGTCATATGTTAAAACCCAAGTTATTCATCTGTAGATGATTACCTTGTCCAGGGAACACATTTTTAACTTGGTCTCTTCCTTCCTGTGCTTGGCTTTTAGTCCCATTTGGACTAGAAAGTCTTAAAGTCTAAAAGTCTTTATACATTTTCTAATCCCTAAAGGCAAAATGTGAAACCTGGGCTGGTGCTTATCAGTCTTCCTCTCTTGGAATCAGTGGAAATAAAACAGTTTGCAGTTATGCAGGATTTGGTATAAAGGATGTGACGCATGCAGTGCTGAGGTTGTAAAACAAAGCATTTTCAGGACTAGGACATGACTGAATTAAAAGGCTTTGATGCTGCAGAAATGGTATTGGAATTCTTGCTCTGTAAGGGATGTGCTAAAATATGGTCCTGAATACAAAACTTTTATTGAATTGTGAGGTTCATATTCCTTTTTTTTGAGTTAGACATGAGGAGAACATCACAAGCTGCAATTTAGAATGGTTCTTAGTGCTGGAGCAGGAATTCTCAGGTAACAAATGAAATGAGCTTGAATATAAAATATAGTGATATACTGACATATAAAAAACCGGAAAAAAGCCAGAGTAGGAAAGAGACATGACATTTTTTTTCCTCCACTCTAATAATTAGCATTCATACTGGTACTTTGGGATTCATATTTTCACCATTATATCTGCCTCAGTCAGGCTTGTACTGAATTACCCTTAGATACTAATTTATTTCAGCTGTGTTTTTAATATAGCTCTATGATTTTTATATAAAAGTCTAAAGTAAAACTAAATAAGTATTCAAATCTTAAAAAATATGAATATTCTAGAACAATTACTATATTCTATAAGTTTAATTTCCTGTTTTCCTCATACTGCCTCAGAGAAAATTCCACAGAAGTGGTGCAGAAATGGTTGTAGATGCCCAATTTAAACATACAGTGTTGAAAGAATAGGTTTTTTTCTGTAGGAGTCCCAGTGTTTTCCTGGCTCATATGGCTAAATTAATTTTAGATGTCGTAGTAACCACTATATGTAAATCTGTATATATGCTATAATCTTATTATGTACTGGTGGTGTGAATGTACATGTGGTGTGAATGTCAACACTTTGAAGTCTACGTGGTATGATGTATTTATTATACCAATTTTGGGGTATATGCATGTGTCATAATCTTTGCACACATGTACACATTCCATATTTTATGTAAATATTTAGTAATGAAAAACATGAAACTTTTTCCCTGTAACATGTAATAAGGACTATCCTGATTGTATTTCCAAGTTAAAAAAAACCCCCTATGTGCACTGGTTACTGTGACGACCTCCCAGAAATACCTATATAGTTTTAAATAAGGACAAAAGACACACAAAAAATTGTAGGATATGACTGAAATTTTAACAAAAATATAATGCTTTAAATAAGGATTTCTTTTCATTATGATGTCAGAATTAAATGTATTTGTCACAGAGGAAGCATGAGAGACTGATAAGCGTAACGCGGAGGTCAGGCAGGTCACAAGGAAAATGTCAGCAGGTTGTTTGGTGAAGGTGAATGTGCATCACAGCAGCCCAGTGCTCTGGGGTCTAGTAAAGTTTGTGGGAGAATGGAGACAAAAAATTCAACTGGTCCCATCTCAAATCTTCCTGCTGTTTAACTGAATTCAGTTTTCACTACAAATCTTGGAAAGAATTGACAATGACAGTTTTCACATATGTTTACTGACAAAAGAGCCATGAAATGTATTAAAGTATTTGGTCAGAAAGCCATGACTGATCCATGTTTAGGCAAAGTCAGTGTATTTTTGCATTGAGTTGAGTGTGAGACACCTTTGGAATGCTTTTTAGCCATTTAGAAACATTAGAATAATTTTCAAAAGGTATGGAGCAATGGATGGAGTTGGATGAATGACCCAATAATCCAGGATAGCTCACATTAATCAAACTGATTTCTGTTTTGGCAAAATTGATGTTGTGTAACAATGTGATCACAGATATGGGGAAAATAATTTCCTCTGTAACTGCTGAGGTCACTGTTAGGCTTTCTTATAAGTTCTATCTCACCTGTAAAAATACATCATGTGAAATTACAAAATGCATTAGAAAGACTTTCAGGAGAAATCATTGAATATATATTTGAAGGTACTCTTCCTGGAGCCTATTAGGAAGTGACCAAAAATGAGTTCTCACAGCATGTAGACTGCAATTTTATCCATAGAGAGAAGTGACCTGAGCAACCATCTTAGCGTTTTGCAAGTCTTGTCCCTATCTTGGACAACCTCAGCTTGGTTTTTGAGGTGTGTGCAATGGCAAATCTTTTGATATCAGCTTCACTAAAGGACTGGACTTCTGCTTATGGCTAGAGAATGACATTTTAGATGAGGTGGTTTCCTAGAAGAACTGGGTATTCTGTTTGCTCAAATTATTTTCTAAAGTCACATTACTCTTGATAATCAGGAGTACTACATTTCCTCCATGAATTAGAAGTAATTTATTTTCTTTCTTTTATGTTTGAAAATACTTTAAATGAGATTATTTTCATTATAATGCACGCCACATGAATGATCTTTTCTTATCAAATTCCTATGCATTTGCTGTAACTGTACTGATTGAGAAGTAGAATACATGACATTTGCTTTTTTAAGATGTGTAACTGAAAAGAATCCAACCCCTCAAATAGCTGATAAAAGGAGAAAAATAATGGATAGACTGAATTCAATGCCTTATTTTTTTCTAGAAAGAGTTTGAAATTTCTGATTTCTCATCATCGTATGCTAAAACTCTGATAAATGTTCAGTGTTTAAGCTAGTGTGCTTTTTGGCTGCTTTATGGAGAGTATCACATTCCTTCTTTTTTTTTGTTTGGTTTTTTTTTTGTTTGTGTTTTTTTTTTTTTGTTTTGTTTTTTTCCCTTTTCTTTTTTCTTTTTTTTGGTCTTTTTTCCCTGTGGTTCTTAATTTAAAAAGTGGTGTTTTCTGAAAGTACAGATGAGAAATCCTTGACAATTTCGTGTTCAGAGAAGGCTTTAGACATGACATGATTATCTGGCAAGGTTGAGATAGTTTATCTACCTCTGAAATATTCCAACAACTGATATGCAAAACTTAAAGTAAGGCTTTCTTGTAATCATTTCAACTTTAATATCTCAGAATTATAAATTATTTTGTATGCAATTCTTTTGAGAGGAAAATTAATAATACAAATGTGTTTCTGGCAAAGAAGCCAGATCAGAAGTCAGAATCAGCATAGTTAGAAGAATATGCCAGGACAAAAAAAGAGAAAAATTAGATTGCATAAAAAAAAATGCTTAAAGCCACTTAGTGACAGGGCCTAATGTTTCACTTGTGAATGCTGACAGCTTCAGAATTTATGGCAGTATCATATTATCATATCATGACGATCATGTTGACAATTGTATTATAAAGGCAAACCTAAGCATTTCCACTGAAAATATTGCCGTCCTTTTTAGTGATGTTTTGTGGTGGGTGAAAAATTATATTTATTGTAACTAAAATGACAGATTTAATCATATACAAAAATCAATAGTTAATATATGTTGCAGTTTATGTCTTTCAAATGGTGTGAAATAATTTCCTTCAAAAATAGGGTTGACTTACAGTTTTCTTTGAAATAATTTTAAAGATCAATGTTGAAGCTTACACAGCCTCAAATCATACACTCCATTTGAATAATGAAAGGCAAAGGAGGTCCCCTTGTGCAATCATAAAAAAGAAATATGAGGTGTAGTTCCTTAAAAAAAAAAATAAAGTACAAAACTACTGATAATATAAATCCTTAACAAGGCCATGCTGGGAAACTAAGTAGAATATCTGGCACTTTGGAAAAAGAGGGAGATTTTCTTTTTGTCAGATGAACTGCATCTTAATGCAAAAAGAAAAATCATATGATGTATTTTCTCAGGAGAACTTACACATTTTCCTGTTTAAACTGCCTGCTTTCTTTAGGGCTCCTGGTGTAATTTACTTGGCTTTTCTCTTTAATATTATACTAGACATATTTCCTTATCTCTTTTATTCTTATGCTTTGTGGGGAGTAAAAAAAAATTGGTACTGTTGAAAGAAGAATTTGTTTTGCTGTTGTGAAAAATTAATTAGGATTTTCAAATGGGCCATATAGTTTTTAAAATTTTTCTTTCAATGATAATTTATTATAATTTAAAAATTAGCTAAACTATTTCAGCAGCAGAACTAAGTTTTCCGTGAACTACTCTGTTCTTCTGTCCACCACCTTCAATGAATGAGGAAGCAGTGCAAAACAGCCCATTAGGATGATATTATTTATAGCACAGTAATTGTAAATCTGTGTATAAACGCTCTTTTGCAAATAATTGAGTCATCCTTACAGCTGCAAGTATGTACGACTGTGCCAACAGCCCACTCAAACTCAAGAAAGTATTTTTCAAAATTTAGGCTCTTCTTTTAAATAGTTTGTGCAGAGGTTGAAAATTTAAACTGTAAAGGAGGCACCTGACATTTATATACCAATAAATGTTTTTAAAATAGTCACAGGTAAGGGACATAAATATCTCCATGTAACATAATTGACACTTGAGAATTTAATTGTAACCACAGTGGTAAAAATTAGGGGTGGGTAAGTTGCAACAAATCACATGGAGCAATTTATAGTTGTATTTACTGTGCTTTTGATATATTTAGAAGTACTTGCCATAGTCCTTGCCTGAACTCAGTACTATTATTTAGAGAAATTTGTAATCCTATGTTCTAAAATGTTTAATGATTTTTTACAATTGCATGAATTCTAATAAATGGGCCACTATTCCTTTCTAAACTTTGATTTTATATTCATCCATATCTACCCTGGACAAGTGTTCAAAAGGCACTAAAAAAGAAAAAAGTGAAATTATAATATTTACATTTTTCTATGCAAACTTGTTTGGCACTGGATGTTTTGCATTTTTAATTAAATATGACAATAATGTGTTTTAATAATTTTTATCTGTATCATAATTTGAGACCCTCAGGTCTTTCACACTATACATACTGACCTTGGTAGAGTAGTTAATATACTATATATTAATTATAAATTCAATCTACCCAGTGAAACTATTTGTTAGTTGGTATCTTGTTATTTGGTGTCACACACTGAGAACAGTGTGTTTCCTTTCCTCTAGAAGGAAAGGAGAATCAGGGGTTTATCTTTTATTTCTTTAAGTAAGTAGATTATTTTTTCATGGTAGAAGTTGATAAATCTCAGCTTGCTTCCTATGCTTAAGTCATAAATATTTGTTAAATGTAAACATGCATCACACACACATAGACAGATCCAATTTAATACCAAAAAAGTAGGGTTGCAGTGAGATAGAGATATAATAATTGGGCTAAAAGTTACAAAGTTCCTGTTGAAAGGAAAAATCAGAATAATCAGCAGATTCATGGAGTATTATTGTTTGCATATGGTGACATCCACAGTGGTCTAGCATGGCCCAGTATGAAAGTGTATTCACCTTATTACAAAGACACTGCATATTAAAAAGGGGATGCAGAAGATAGAGACTTTAAATTTGGTGCCCTATATGTCCTTAGTTCCAGAGCTTTTATTGTCTCCTGAGACATTGCAGTAATGTTTGATCCATCAAGTGGGAGCAGGAGGAGGGGAGTTTGGAGAGGCTTGGAGACAAGCACTTTCACAGTAAGTATCCTGGGACAAATTAAGAGTCCTGCAGTGAATACTTTGCATCCTAGGCTTGTTTAAATAAAGAAACACTGTCACATTTCAGGCACAAATTAAATAAGAAATTACGACATAAATTCATTAAAGATATATTGAAATTTTGTCCTACCCTACTTCTGTACATTGAGCTTAAATCATGTCTCCAGCAAAGCTGCACAGTGAGAATGTAGATGCTGCTTGGAAATTTTTTTCTCTTCCCTAAATATTCACTGTACTTGCATGCTTACCATGTATACTTTGAGACTATTTGGCTGTCTGGTTTCTGACTCTAAAGATTCTAAATTCTGGCCCTTATTTCTATCCCCACATGCGTTCCTTATTATCTTTTAATTTCTTATTGTAACCCTTTTGTTTCCAGTTACAAAAATTAATGCCCCTTTCTTCAGCTGCTGCATGTATTTCTCTATTTTAATCCAGAATCTGATTTCCTGGTCTTATTCCTGTTCCTACTCTTCATCTTCATTATGGAGGTTTTTTAGCAATTAGATGTGCTTATTGTGTATCTGTTCTTGTCTGTTATTTGCCTACTCATTTGCATAAGTTCTACTCACCTTGGATGCCTCCATCCATTTTAGACTTACGTCTGCATCTAATTGCAAAGGGTGCTTCATCTTGAAGTGTAATCTCAGTGTTACAACATTTACTCTGATCCTCCTCCATCTTCTTCCGTAACACCATCTGGAATTCTGAAATAAGTTGACTACCAGGGAGATGTCTAAATTTTACAGCCTTTTGGAGATAGGCAGGCTTGTTTATAAGAAGTTTTTTTCAAACTCAGTTTTTTGAGCATTCAAACAATTGCAAACCATCAGAATGAACATGTATCTCTGTTATTATTCTATACAGTCACAGTGCTGTGTTGTCATACTTTTTCTGTCCCTGTCTTGTTGATGCTTCCTCTCAAAATACCAAATTGGATGATTTGTCTTTGTTCAGGACAGAAACTGACTTTATTTACAGATTCACTCCCAAGAGACCTGCAGCCTTTATTAAAGACACTGTACAGCAATATAAATACTAATTGCAGTTAAAGTGAAGGTCCTGAAACAGCTTCTTAGAGGGAAGAATCTACTCCATAGCCATTCTCTTGCACTTTTTCTTTCTGCCACATTACAGATTCGGTCCTGTAAGGATTTGAGCTTTCTGCAGCCTATTGAACTCCTGACTGGATCTGGCAGAACTCTTCATGACATCAGAGGAGAGAGGCACCTTGTTTTTATTTTTGTTTTCAGATAAACTTGCAAAGCCTGAAAAAATCACATTCTAGTAGACTTGTCATATTGCAATGGGAGTGATTTTTTCATGGGATGTGCTAGAATATTTGTAGCACTGATGCAGGAGAGGAGGAGAATAATGGTCACATTTGAAAAAAAACCAACCAAACAAACAAGGGAGTCATTATAAGATGGCATATTGGCAGAGAAAATTGCAGCATAGTGCAGAGTGATAGATTACAGTGCATCTTGTTAATGCTTCAGGACTTAACCTCTGCGAATAATTTTGAATTTGAAATGGAAATGAAAAGATGAAAATCTGAATATAATTTCATCAGATACCTGAAAGGTTGTTTGTGATATTCTAACAAAATCAGCAAATGCTTTTTATGGTATCAGTGGCAGCAAAAACTTGTTGCTGTTTGAGGAGTTTGACAGATTTCATCACAAGAAGTAACGAGAGATGAGCCAGAAACATTCATTATTATTTAAGCAATAATAGTGAAGGCAGTGTAACGCAGTGAAAAGAAAGAAAGCACTTTAATTTACTATAAATTTGCAACACTGACTTCATGTCATGTTTTTGCCAACTTGGCAGAGAATATTAGACTCATATTTGAAGGAAAAAATTGTAAAGATGTTTGTTTCTTAAATTTTCTTTGGGATGGCATAGTTTTAAAATCGAGTAATATTGTTTTGACACAGTTGCAGGATTTTCAATTTTTCTAAATAGGATTTGCATAATCACAGCAACATAAAAAGAGAGAAAATATAAAATTGCACCTTTTATAAGTAAGCACATCTGGTGGAGGAGATAAAAATACAAGATGGCTTAATGTTTGCTTTAGTTTATCAAGTGCTAGAATGCTGCTAGTGTTGCTGACAAGACTTGTAGTTTATGTTTATTGATCAAGTCCTAAGAGTAACTTTTCTCCAGAATACACACTTTTACATTAAAAACATAAAAGTGAGTTTTACATGCTGTCAACTCAAGTTCAGACTGAATCTGGCTGGAGGATGCAATGGGATGAATTAGATAGGCTACCATTAACCTTGTGGACCAGATGAGGTTATGAAACAGTACAGATGACTACAAATAATATAAAAGACCTCTGATGTTATTCTGTGTATTGTCATTGCCAGAACATGAGGTCACCTCCTCTACCATATCCCTCTGCCTTAAAATAAATTTATTTCAGCTGTTTGCTAGGGAAAAAGAAAAATTTCCTTATGCTGTTTGGTGGGGTTTTTTTTGCATTTGGTCTAAATATTACTTGTGTTCTTGTATTATGTGCTATCATATTTTCTGCCTTTTAAATTGGGAACTTACTCACCTGCAGTGATTAAAAGAAAAAGTCTTTGATGCTCTCAGAGATGTAAATAAAGGTATCACTG
Source organism: Catharus ustulatus (assembly GCF_009819885.2). Lineage (NCBI taxonomy): Eukaryota > Metazoa > Chordata > Aves > Passeriformes > Turdidae > Catharus > Catharus ustulatus. The sequence continues at coordinate 39,147,993 of NC_046221.1, read as the reverse complement.
GCAAAGCCTCTGTGTACCATGTGGTTAGGGTATGCATTTCATGAGCTTTTGCTTTGGTTTGTAAACATCACAAAGAATTTAATTTTTCATAAGTATCAGAAAAGCTCACGTAAAAGTAATTGACCAATCTAAATGTTTTTTGCTATGTGTGCAGTAAAAGCATGCAGTTCAACTCACATGCTAGTGCTACCTTACTTTCATATAATCAGAATCCTCAAAGTTCTAAAAGACCTCTAAGACCATCAAGTCCAACCATTACCCCAAGTCCACCTAGTGGGGGACTGAACCACATCCCAAAGTGCCACATGATGTTTTTTGAACTTCCAGGGATGGTGACTCAACCACTTCCAGGGCACCCTCTTCCAATGCTTGATGACGTGTTCAGTGAAGGAATTTTTCCTAATATCCAATCTAAACCTGGCACAACTTGAGGGCATTCATTCTCATCCTACTGCTTGTTACTTTGGAGAAGGGACTAAACCCCATCTTGCTACACCCTCCTTTCAGGCAGTTTTGCTCAGAGCAGTGAGGTTCCCACTGAGCCTCCTTTCCTCCAGGCTAAACCTCCCTCAACCACTCTATAAAAGTTGTGCTCCACACCCTTCACCAGCTCCATTGCTCTTCTTTGGACACCCCTCAAAGTCTCTCTTGTACCAAGGGGCCCAAAACTGAACACAAATTTTCTCTCTTTTTGTGTGATTACCAGGCAAGTGGTTAAGACTTTGCTGCAAAAGGTTTCAAGACTGTGAGTTTTTCTCCATTCTCCTTCAAAATATTAATAAGTATAATCCTGACAAATAGGTTTTATCTTGTCTAAGGGTTTTTGACTGTACCAGCAGGGCTCTTTAATATCTTAAACTATTTTAGCTATTATGATAGTCAGCCTTTGACCCTGTATGCCAAATGGAGGCTAACCTAACATACAAATTCTTCTTTTTCTTACTAATAAAACTCAAAATTGCTACTGAGAGTCTATTCCTTATTTAACATGATGTGCAAGATATCTAGCAAAAACTTGTTTGAAAAATTTGAAACAAGTTTTCTTCTGTTTGCAATGTCAGACAGTCTTACTAAATCACAATTTTACTAGAAAACTTGATGAAGCTTAAGACATAGACAAAAGTGTGTAAAGGCTTTGTTGTATCTTGCAGACACTCTGCAAAAGTGATATTTAGGCATATATAGCCAGTATGATGAGTAGTTCCTTTTCCGAGAAACTTGATATGAAAGATTGTAACTACAGCTGGTGTGAGCGAATCTGTTACATTAATTTCATGTAAAAAAAAAAGTAAAACCAGCTTTTTTTATATTATTATTTTAAACCTCAATAAATACTAGACTATTTCAGTGAGTTAAAGATGTAAGTATTTAAATAGCCTAACTGCCAGTTTAACTTGACTTTAAGACACTTGACTATTCCATAATGCACAGCATTATTGTGGGCAGTCCCTAAGACAAGCAGAACCATGTGACACCTGGATGAAAAACACAAATTGTATTTCATAGAAAAATGCAAAGAATGTAAATGTGGGGTTACAGATTAGAATGAAATTAAAATCTAAAATACATTCCATAGAAAATTAATGAGTATTCCAACTCTGTTTTATCCATAATTTTTCAGCTGGGGAAGAAATTAACACAAATAATTTTGAAATTTTCTGGCATTTGATTCTTCTCTATGTAGGTCAAAACCTTCTGTCTTCATTTTCAGCTGACAACATATGGGATGGCTATTAAGTATTATCAATTAATTCCCTTCAGACCTGCTAAAGCTTTGAAATTAAGACATCTCTATCAACCTGTCTATGTGTACTGATCTGTTATAATAATCTGATGGGTCCATCTTTCTTTTTTTCTAAGATGACAGGTTGAGCTGCAATTTCTAGCTTTGCATTAATAATCAGAAAACTTTTGAATTTAATCTCAGAATTTATCTCTTCATCCTTTGAGGCTTCTTGCTGGTATTTCATCTGGACTAAATGCTCATCATGAATGTAGGCAGACATATTTTTTGCTGCTAGGATGGATGTATTTGTTTGTTATGATATTAAGCTCCAAAGTTCTTGTACAGTTGTCAGTGTTTGTGGCTCTGAGGTGTGATAGATTGTGCTTGTTCTTAGTTCTGAAAACAGAATATTTCATAAAACCAGGAATATGCTTTTCATTATTTTTATCTTAAAAGTAGTATGATTTATGACACTCTTCCAGTTTGGATGTTGTCCCCATGAAATGGCATGGTTACCATGCCTTTGGGAACAGTTACTACAGTACTCTACGTTGCCATGGTGTTTCCTGTAAACAGTGCTCAAAATGTTTATGGCTGGATATGAAAATGCTCATGATCACATATTTCCAAGGGTTAATGTTGTTTGTCACTGCATATAGCAGGAGCCAGCTCTAAAATCCCCAGGAGATCTGCAGTTATTATTCCATATGTTTTATCAGCTAGTTCCCTAGTAGGTGTCAACACTGACATTAATAATCATGGTTTCCTATCTATTTCTTCCATCATTTTTTTAAACCACCTAATACTTTCAATAAATAGGATAATGTCAAATTAAGCATGCTATAAAAATATGTGATATTATGTATGCTTCAGTAAAATATTTACACTCAAGAGAGTATGAGATTTTTGTCAAATTTATACAATTGCCGAATACCAAAACAATATTTCTCCTAAGTTCTGGTCAGTATCCATGGTCATGACAAAAACTGGTAACAGCTGACAGAATGGTATTAGAGTTATTCTCTCTACCAGATAAAAATAACATGTAAATTGGTGCCACATAGTTTCATATATTCTACTAAGAATTCAGTAGGTCAACATAGTTGGACAGTTGCTTTGGGCCAGCTAGGTAGCTGATGTGTAGGGTAAAGAAAATGAAGGAAGATCTATAAAAAGTCATTGACGAAATCTACATACCCTTTGGACCTAACAGAGACCTCAGATGTTTCAAAAATATGTTTCTCTGTAGACATTTTTAATTTTTTTGTTTTTGATGTTAAGAGAATCAGCATTAGGAGCGTTTGTGTTCTGTTCTTTCATGTGCACTAGTGATTATTTTGTAGGCACCATGGTGGTTATGTGGTGGTTGTCCTTTGTTACTGAGAGCCTGAACCTGGAGTTCTAATGTAGTCTTCTCATATTTGAGCATGGAAGTCCTCTTTTTATGTTTTGTTTTGTTTTTTCCCCAGTTATTTTTCTCTTTTTTGCACAGTCTAAAGCATTTAGAATTTTGAGGAATAACAAAGTTTTTGTATGAAACCATGGATAAGACCTTTCAAATTCTGAACCACAGGTCCAATCAGAGCCTTAGGAGTATGTTTGTGAAATTTGCATAGTGGAGGAAAATTACATATTCACAGAGCAGTTACTGAAAAATATCCCAGAGTGATTGTGCAGATCCGTGCTCTTTGATTGGCTAATGATAGGTTTTAGGCAATCACAGTGGAGGGAATAGCACATTATGCAGTTATTTAAAAATTAACTTGTGCAAATCAGACGTGTATAGTCAATCAGAACGCAAGGAAGTAGATGCAGTTTGAGGAAAGAAATAGTCAAATTATTTCAGTAAACTAACAACCCTTGTGATTGGAAGTGATTGATGTGTCTTTTCTGAAACTTTTAAAAAAAAATCATCTTCCAAGAATGAGAGAGCATCAAGAATATCAGTATAAATGTTAGGCCAAAATATGCATAAGAGTTTTTGAGATTTAGTAAAAGCTATGCCATCTTTACCACCTTCATTGACTTGTCCACTTTACCAGAAAACAAGTTTTAGTTTTGCTGTTAATTTAGAGTATAATAAGCAAATTGAAAGACCTGGAAACTACATTGTGCAATGGGATGTTCTTATGGCGAAGAAACCACTTTCCTTTGTCTCTCTTAGCCCTTGAATTTATTTTTCCTAAAATTGTAACTGGGACTTGAGCTGGGCAATATACACATATTTTAATGATTTATTTGATATTGCTTCTTTTGTTCACTGGTCTTTTGTATGTGTGTGCAAGATCAGGGAAATGCCATGTCTGTTAGCTGCTCTGCACCAGTTTGAAGTTGCTAAAAACTGTGATGAGTTGATTAATTATCTAGTTTATTGCTGGAAAGCAGGCTTGTTTTCTTAAGAGTTTTATAGATGAAAATGCATTTACTAGTAAGAACATTCCAAGAAATGTATAGCAAATGTGTAATCTGAAGGTTAACACTTACATAGAAATTGACTCAAAAGTGGTTTTATTCATATTGTGTTTTTCCCATGAAGGGTGATTTAAAATTGCAAAAGGATGTAATTTGTTATTTCCTTTTATTCTTCATTAGAGAACCAATATTGATTTTTATCCAGACCTTTCTCTCTCATTTTATTATTCATATTCTTCCTCAATTTTGATAAATGCATACTGAATATAAAATACTGACTGTTCAATGCAGACAAAAACATTTCTTTAATCCATCCCCTATGAGAACCATCTTGAAAAAACTGTCTTCCATCTCGAACTGCTGGTAAATTATTTGACTTTTTAAAACAGAATAGGCTTTCTTTTTAAGTCCCATTAACTTCCTGTTTAGTGGTGCTGACTGTGAAGGGGTATTTTTGTTACTTTGGATAAATATGTTCAAAGAGAATAGCAGCTTTGCTGACTTAATACTTCACACCTATTTTAATCAATTGAACATCTGGCCCTCTATGCATTTCCATTTGATGATTGTGTTTTACTTTTTGGTTTTGGGATACAACTCGTACTAGAAAATTCAGCCCATCTCTGAATATATGAGTGATGGGTGAATAATGGAAATCTATTGCTATGTAGACTAGAGACAGTGAATCTCACAGTGTGAGATTAAATGCATTATTCCAAGCATAGTTTGCATGTTTTAAAATGTAGTTGCTGGACTGAATATCCTTTCAGAGTTTTGTGTGGGACGAGGCTTCTTGAAAGATTAGATTCCTGAAATCTGATTCCAGTTTTAAATATAATTCTAAAGAGTGGTTGTGTTTCTCCTTAGTGGTGCACAGAGTCTGTGCACTAAGTGTCTTACTGATCTGAAAGTTCAAAGATCTAAAAAGTAAGTCTAAGCATGTGGTATTACCTGCTGACAAGAATAATGAATTTCCCATATATGGATTTAAGTCAAGTTCTGTGTGTCTATACTAAAATAACGTTCATAGATGTGCAAACAAAAATAACAAACAATGCCAAATTTCCCATAAGTCATTACCTTCACTATACTACAAACATCTTGCTAAATGTGTTGGTTTAACCCCAGGGGGCAACTAAGCACTTCACAGCTGCAGGAGGGGATCAGAAGAATATCAGTGAGAAAACTCATGGATTGAGATAAATATGGTTTTATAGGTAAAGCAAAAGCTGCACACATAAGCAAAGCAAAGAAAAACAAGGAATTTCTTCACCACTACCTGTGGGCAGGCTGATGTTCAACCATCTCCAGGAGAGCGAGGCTCCATCACATGTAGTGGCTACTTGGAAGACAAAAGCAATTACTCTGAATGTCCCTCCCACCCTCCTTCTTCCCCAGCTTATGTACACTGAGTACGAAGCTGTATGGTATTGGAATGTCCCTTGGGTCAGTTGGGGGCAATTGTCCCTGCTCTGTCCTCTCACAGTTTCTTGTGCACCCCCAGCCCAGTGGCTGCTGGGGTGGTGTGAGGAGCAGAAAAGGCCTTGATGCCAACTGTGCAAGCCCTGCTCACAATAATGAGTGCAATAATAACGAAAAGCACTTAAGCTGTTTTCTAATGATTTTTGTTCCTGTCCTTTCTTTTTTTCTTGCATCCAGGGTCCTTATGGGCTCTTTCCCAAACAGCAGAACAGTTGGAGTTTATGTAATGTTCACAGAAGGATCTAAATCTTCCTACTGGAAAGATTGGGGGATGTAGTTCAACCACTGAGCACATGGAGCTTTAGGTTTAGAAGAATGAGTCCTTCTTGGAGTGTCATTGTGCTAGTTTTGGGAAGCTAGCAACCAGAATGAATTAGCTACAGGAAAATTGAACAAAAAACCCATATGAATTAGTTTATTGTTTCATCAGGCTATCTTCAGTATTGGGTTGAGAGACAAATATTCGGGTTTTTTTTAAGTCCTAGTAAAAACATCCCCTTATGTTTATTTCAAGCCCTGTTCCATCAGGTGGAATAGTGTTAGAAGGACTCTCCCACTTCTACTCATTTGTCCCATATTGTTGTTATTTACAATAAGGAAGAATAAGGTCTAAAATATTCTTCATTTCCAAACTAAAACTGCATCCAAATTAAGTCAAGTTCAATGGGGAATTGATGACAGAATTTATATTTTTATATATTCTTTGTCTGCATTTTAGATTGATTTTTTTTCCACTTTAAGACATTTGTGGTACAATATGTTGTTTTTTAAATTATATTTAACATAACAGAATAGCATGATTGTCTTATTTTCTATATTCCCTTGGGAATATATATATCACCAGGGATTATGTGTTCTGTGGATTGTCCATCACAAAGAGTTGTGTAGAAAGTATCAGAAAGGGAATGGTGCTGTTCTAGCACCCAGGAGATAGGGTCACAAGTGATCTGCTTTGGACGGCTTAAGTGACTGGTATAGCTTAGAATAAATTGCTATTTTAACAGTGCAAAGTTACTGGAATCTGCTCCCTAGCACGTTCTGCTGGAGCGCAGCATAGTTCAACTTCCTCTGCAATAAGCTCTGCCAATCACGCTCTGCTATGAAGACATTAAATATTGACTGAAACTTAATTACTATTTGACTAGCACTCAATTGTCTGTGATTTGTGATGGAAGGTTTTCCTATTTGTAGTCCATCAGTTGTCATCATAAAATATTCTTGCACTAATTGATATTGTAACCAATATTTGGGTTAGTATTAATGCTGTTTCTTGCTATAGTGTTGGTGTAGGCCACACTGGTAGTCCTCTTCTTCATCCTGGCCAGCAACTAGCTAATTCTGTGCCTTTGTGTTCTGGAGAAACTCATTCCTCTCTATTTCTCTGTTTTGTCTTATGTAGCATAATTGACTAAAAATCAAAGATTCAGGAATGATGTCAAAATGTTGCAAGATGAGACCTACTGTAAAGAACCCTACAGACAGATCAGTACTGAATTAGAAAAATATCCATGCATGACCCAGTTTCTGCTCCTGCTTTTTCTCTAAATATTCATAAAACCATGGTAAGACGCGGTTTTGTAGTAAGACAGGTGAAGGTGTGGCAGGTAAATGCACAGTCTTGTTCTATAGACATAGACGGGTCAAAGAATAAACAGAAATGGAAACTGTGAATAGTGCCATGATTATTTGCACAGACAAATACAATTAGTATCTACAGAAAGTATTACATAGATAGCTGAGGGTCATGCACAGCAGGAGATAGGCACAGGAAGTTTCTAGCCTAACTCTAAGAAGCATTTTCAGTGTCTTTTATGATAAGTTGGGAGGAAAATATGGCCTGTTCTGGTTGATATCATCTTTGGTTCAAATCACTTCATGTTAGACTACTATCAAAATATATGTACCTTTGAAGAGAAAAAATGAAAATCCATTACTACAGTAAAACTCATTATTAAGAAGTTAAGACTTTTTAATAATACATGGGCTGTATTGTATTCATTTTCATAGTTATTTATACATTGTTTTTGAGTAAGCAAAGCCTTTATTTCAAAAATTAGAGCCCTGCTATAAATGAAGTTCTGAAGCATTACCGGTAAATGTTTAAGCTTTTATAAAAAGTTGTCATTATAAAGTTCAAAAGAACATAAGATGCTCAATATTTCTATGGAGTAAATTGTCATAGACAAATTCTAATTCTGTATATCAGGTTTTTTTCATCAGCTATCAACAGTGAACACAAGGTTATGGAAAAAATAATGAAAGATGGATTTACCATCATTCTTCTTGATTATTTCTTAAAGTAGTCATTAAAATCCAGTGTTGCCTACTTATTGTCAAGTTCTCCCCCTACTGTTTGTGATGGTTTTAGAAGAAAATCCTCTATATTTTCTAATTTAAAACACCTTCTTACCTACAGCAAAGGCTAGGAGAGTAGTTTTATTCAAATGTGCCATATTAGATATCATTTGCAGATCATAATAAAGCTGGAGAAAAAGATCCCACCATTTACCACGTGGTTTCTAGATGTTAAATCTACATTTTAATGTAAAAGGGAAGAGATCTCCCCTATTCTTCAGTGACACCGAACCCAGGGGCTCCAGTCCACGGCAGCCGAACACCTCGAACACAACATTGAAAGCTTTGGATTCACTGTACATAGATGCGCTGGTTTGATGTAATAGCAGCTTGCTTGAATTAATGTCCTGTGACAAGCCCTCCCTTGCAAACCTTTAGAAGCAAACTGTTTCTTTGTCTACATTTTAAGCTTGGCTACAGCCGCTGGTAGATTCTGCATTGTTTCTCACATACTGTTTTTTTGGTCCTTCATCTATGAAGGACCAACTACCCAAAGGGTTTAAACCCAATTGCTAGTGGTTTATTCAGTTTTGACACTTCTCAGTGTGATCCTGACTGCCTTTTGTAAAACAAGCAGACAACGGAAAGGCTCCAGAGACTTTCTTCTGTTCATTCTGTAATAGTTTTCTTGCCACAGGAGACTTAAGAAGATTTGTACTGCCTGCTTCCTTTTCATTAGCAGTGAGGGCAATGCTGTTGGGTAAGTTAATGTGTTAGACTATAAAAACAAAACCTCAGAAATCTGGAAAAAGGGTGGGTTTTCTTCATTAATACATTTTTAATGTTATTTTTCTTGATATATTCTGTAGGGGGTGCAGTGAAAAATAAAGTAATGTGTGACATTTGAGATATTTTCTGTTGTTCTCAGCCAGACAGAGAATTAGAATCTAGCTGTTTCTTGAATGCAATACTATGCTTCAGTGATTTTTGGCAGCAGCATGCTAAAATTCTTGTTATTAGACTGACAAAGAAACCTGATTGAATTTTCAACACAATCATACTTCCTGTCATGAAATGTAATAATATTTAATGATATCCTTGTAAATCTGTGTGCAACAAAATGCATCAATCTGGGAGCCTTACTTTGACCACTGTATTGCACTAACCTTCTATGCTCAAATTACCATTAAATAATTTACAATGTACTTTGTTCTGAACATTTACTTTAAAGAAAATTGAGCATGTTTTTTCGGAAAACCCCAAGTTTAGCAAATGAATTTATACTTCCTTTAGTATACACTAGCTGTTTGCATCGGATTAAATTGACTCAGCATTTTGAGAGATTTTTGTGTTGTGACAGTTAATGTGTAAATTGTACTATGGATACATACATAGAATAACCTTTTTAAAAAATGACACTATACCATCCTTTCTGTTATAATTTTTCAGAAAACTCTGGGGTCATAATATCTGCTACAAACACTGCAGAATAAATAGTAAATACAAATTACCCTTAGACATAGCCTTCTTGCAGTTTCAATTTGTATCTGGCAGATGGATGGATGGATAGTAACTCATGCAGGACATATATGTTGTCGTATATGAAGATGGACAGGATGATAAGTGATAACAGTCATTAAAGGATTACTGTATGCTAGATCTCTGAACTTTTTTATCATTGCTCATCATCAGCAAATGTAGTCTCCTTCAAATTTTTTGTTATCTTATCTATTATGCACATTTCTGGTCTTTTCCTTTGTCCCCAAACACATCCTTCTCTTCTGGGATATAAGGAATACAACAATGACTTAAGGAAAATGCTGTTAACTCATCTGGAACAGTTCTGTAGGAATTATCTTTTATTTCTATTTTTTATTCTATTTTAAAGGGTAGGCACAACAGTTCTCTGCCTGATAGACCAGTAGTTCAAGATTTCTAAATCAATTCTTAGTGAAATGTACACAGACAGTGAGTTTTTCCAATGCCGAATTTTATTGCTTTTTTTTTCACCTACAGTTACTAGTATACTCTGACATTCTGAAATATTCAAGCAGAGATAACTGTTGATAGATGTAACTAAGCACTATTTCATATTTATAGAATCACATTAACTCCAGCCACACTTGTCAACAACTCTGCTCTTTTGATTCCCTAGAACTGTAGCTTGAAGCATTATCAGTATGTGATATAATTAATCAAGAAAATATTTATCCTCTCTTTTATTTTTATTTGCATGCCCATTACTACATATCACCAGACACAGTTGTTCAGCCCTCAGATAACTACAGTCGCTGCTTGATGGTTTAATTGTGTTCTATTTCTGTAGCTTTTTTAAGGCAGAGGAGACTAGCATAGATCATAGCCTAAAAATGGCCCTTACTCAATGGAAGTTGTATAGTTTTGTCCAGTATGTCTTTTCCCGTAGTTGACCATGCTGGTATATATTTTTTTTGCCTCCAATATCTTGGTGATTTCAAGATGAGAGCTTCTTGCCAAGTGTGAAAGTTTGATTGTGGTGGTACTTACAGTTGGTCAAATTCTACCAGATATCTCCAAGACCTTGTTTCCTGGCATAACAATGAGAACATCTCTGTAGAGCATATGTGAGCAAACATACATGAAGCAACATATGAACACATTTTAAAAAGTTTAATGTGATTAATCTGTTGCCCTCCTTGTGAAACAGGCATTAAGGCTCTCAGAGCCATTGACTTTCTTATTCCACTTTCTTGCCTTTTGTGCACAGACCTATCTTCATTGGAAGTTTTATCCTGTGGTAGGCATGAGATAAAATTCTCACATCACTGAAGTCAGTATTGACATTTAGCTCTTGAATAGAGTCAATTTATCACAGTATGAACTTCATGTAATACACCACCTACAGTGAGGAAATCAGAGGAAGGGAAAAATTTCTGCAGTGATCCAAGCTTGATGTTTTGAAGTCATATCCTCCAGTAGTGAGCAGTAACATAGAGGTGCTTGTATGCAAAAGGAATTCGGCATGATCCTGATTCACTTCACCTCACTCTGCATTTCAAATATTTTGAAAAGTATTTCTCTTAAAAAAATGCAATGAGGTACCTCGAGAATGCCATTTATAAACCAATAAATATGATAGGTGTATTTCTGTTGCTGCAAGCAATAATGTGGGCCTTTATTTTTTTCCTTTTAAAGGTCCTTACTGCATAATGTTTTTTTAGAAGACGTTTTATATTAGTAAAAAAACAATCTTTGGCGTGGCCTTTCAGCAGAGTATATCTTGTAATTATTTTTTTGTAGAGACCATTTTAACTGTCTCCAAGGAAGCTGATCAGCATTCTTCACCCAAACACCTATTGAGTTCAATAGGCTTTTTCATGATTAAAAGAACCAGTAAGGAATGTTGAATAAAGCTGGCTTATTCAAATGCAAGCAAATTTTTTGTATTTTCATAAGGGAATTAACAACCTAGATATTATACACAGAAGACAACTAAGATTTTAAGTGGTATCTGGGTGCCAAAAAGATGGCATCTACAATTTTAGAGCTATTTGTTATTTTGTCAGTGTGGCTCCAGGCTACATAGCACTGGATAAAACCTTTATTTTACATAACAAATATTGAAATATTGCTGCTTCACTGTCTCTCTTCACATGATTAAAAGCCACACTGCCTATAAACTGCATCTCCGGGTATCAGCAACATTTTGTTCTTTGTCCATACATAAACCGCACCTGATTATAAGCCACTCTGTCATTCGCAGCGAGGACCCACGTGCAACAAAATTGCCAATTAGTAGCAGAATCACAGGATGGCGGGGTTTACTGGCTTGGCCCGCTCGGGGCTGCTGACGGGGCCAGGTGGCCCAGCTCAGTGGGGCCGCTCTGTGGGGCCACTTGGGGCTGGCTGCTGCTGCCGCCAGGCTTGCTCACCCTGGCCTGGCACTGCCCCGCGGTGGCAGGCGGGGACGGAGCCCACTGGCACCCGCGGCGGTGGTGACGGGAGGGGAAGGAACCCCCCCACTCCCGCAGTGGTGGCAGCAGGCGGGGACTGAGCCTACCTGCTCCTGCGGTGGCTGGCGGAGGCAGGAGCCCCCTGCCTCCCCCCCGGGCTGCAGGGCCAGCAGGAGGGAGCCCCTGCCTCTTTCCCACCCCTCTGGGCTGCTGGCACGGAGCTTGTCTCCACCCGCCGTGCAACAGAGTAACCAATTTGTAACAATCACACAATCCCGGGTTTTACTGGCAGGTGCTTGGCTTGGCACTTCGGCTGCACTTCTGGGGTTGGAAATTTCAGAAAATTTTTCACATATTAACCGCTCCTGAGTGTTAGCCGCATTTCCGGGGTGGGAGCAAAATTTTAGTCAAAATGGTGTGGCTCATAATCGTGAAATTACTGTAAATTTGGTTAACATCACTTTACATTAATTTCTGATTCTACATGCACTACTGAATCCTACTCTTGATTTTTGAAATATGTGTATAGGATTTTTCTTCTCCCTATGACACAGCCTTCAGTTGCACAATGAACTAAGAACTACTCATCAAATGGTGTCAAATCTTTTAAGGCACAGAATAATAAAGAAATTGACAAGTAGCTTGGGGAGTTCCTAGTATTAAATTTTAGTTTTCAGACAGCGTTTTATGACTTGGACAACTCAGGGTACTGTTTTGTAAGGAAGAGAAGGTGATAAATTGCTTTGTTAATGAAGAGTCTGAGTGGGCTGCTGAAAAGTAAGTAGGGTGCTGAAAAGGAGTGCTAGTTAAGAGTACCATATATCTCCATTCATCAAAGCCATAAAATTTCCCGGGTTAAGAAAAATTGAAAACTAGAGTTTTAATGATTTTTGTATGATTCTCTGCCTTTGGAGGTAATGGAAATACCAAATACATGGAAGGAACTTGCTGTATAAAGAAAAATTTAATCTCAGAATAAATTTTCCATACCATATGAGAGGGATTTAGTGGAAACCTGGATAATTAAAAGCATTACATCTGTGGTGCTTGTTGAGTTGTAGAGTATTGTATTGAAGAGAAAGAGCTCTTTCATATATAGTCGTTTCTGCCCCTTTGTGATCAGAAGAGAACACTGCAAAAAGCAAAATTACTCCTGCATATTATTGGGATGCTAACTTGACCTTTGAAAATAAGAAAGTTCTTTAAAACTTCTTTTTATGTAGTCTCATCTCTTCTCAATAATGGCATAATCAGCTCCTGATCTGCACTGAGGTTTCTGTTTCAGAGCTCCTTCTGGCCTGCTCTTAGCAGTAGTGTAAGATAGAGAATGTTTATTGCTTTTATGAGCAGACCTCTGCTTTCCATGGAGAATGTTTATTGCCTTTATGAACAGGCCTCTGCTTTCCAGGATTTGTTTTTAACTCCAGTTGGAGACTATTCTTTCTACATATATCCTGCTTATCTTTATCCTTATTTCTTGATGCTTCCTCCGGCATTTATTCTCCAGCCAGTTGTTCCTGTCTTCCTTTCATTCCTCTGGTGCTGCATATTAGAGCAGTTGCTGTTGCACATTCTCCTCGTGCACTGCCATGCACTGTGGGTAGCATAAATAACTCAGAGACATAGTTTATAGTCTTAACATTTGCAATCAGGCTCCTATCTTATTTACTTTACCACATGATAGAAACAATGCAAATACAAATGGGAATGCAAAGGAGTAATATGTTTTTCAAACAAAAGGGAATGCTAATCAGGACCGAAATCAAAACTACAATGTGTCTCTTGTGAACTTGAGTCTTTCACACAAGATGAAAATAAAAACAATTGTGTGTGTGTGTGTGTATTATATATATCTATCTCATGTAAAGGACATGTGTATCTCATAGGTTTTAGATACATATAGTTGCTCTTTAACTGTTCTCACAGGAATAAAGTTCTGTAGAGAACTTCACTTTGTAGAAAACCATTACAGTTAGATCTGACAGGTCTTGATAGTTAGTTTCATGGGGCCTGTTGAGAACTTTAATTCAAAGCACTATTATGTTGAGCTGCATTACAGCTCTAGTTGCATTCCCATATCAACAGACAGTTCTCTCACAGGCTTACTTGAAACATTTTAGCAAGGTGTTTATCTGTGATAAGTCATTATTGCTTCTGATATAGGAGGTCCTTGGTGACCAGCCAAAGAATCTTTATCTCAGTCATTTGTCCTATTCAAGAGTCTTTCACAACAACTCTGTTGAATTCAGCAGATTTATATTGTTCAGGCTTGATAAGTAGTTCATTGATCAGTTTTCTTTCTGAGGAGAGAGAATGCAGGAGACAACTATAATCTATGGTACTTTTACTTGTGCTGACTGAGAGTAATGCAATATGATATACCCATTTTCTTGTGGAGTTTCCATAGGCAGGACCTGAATGGGTGCATTTCACAGTCCATTTGGCATGCTCCATATATCTGTTCGTACTAGAACTGATATCCTTTCTATCAAAGTCCATGTTTTATGTCACTGTATAGAGTTTTATTTTATGGTTTTTCCAAAGCAGAGAACTGGAATGATATCCATTAACACAAAAGACACTTCAGTGTCCCTGTCATTAGATTGACTTGGTTCAGCACCTTTTGCATGCTACAGCTGTATAAATCTTTGACCTAGAAGTACCCTTTAGATCAATAACAGTAATTGAAAAAAGGATTGATGTCCTGGAATCACTTGAGAATGCTTCTGTTCATGGGGTTGGCAAGTATCTGTGAACAGTCAAGCAGTTAATAGGCATCTGTGTTAATTCATGTCCTTAATAAACATTTACTGGGTTTTAATAGTCTCTCTTCATTGACTTCTCAAAACACAAAAAATTAACTATTTCACCTGTTTCATAAGATAGCACAAAATTGCTGTATTATATTATTGAGGGTTGACCTTTTGAAATCTAGGTAAATCATCAAGAAATCTCTAAGATGTGGGAGCTATAAAAATTACTAGCATTCCTGTGGCTCAACTCAGTTACTGCTGGGCTTTAGTAAATGCTGGTGTGTATGCACTCAACAGTAGGTGTGTATCTATTCAAACTGTGCACTAAAATTTAACATCAATAACATTCTTAAATTTGGGAAAGGATTTTTTAATCTACCTTTTTAAACACCTGTCTTCCTACACAGCAAAATAGGTTTGTAGTAGTTAGATTTGGAATTCCAGGTCAGTGTCAAAGAGCTGAATCCCCTTACAGTTTTACATCTTGGCTTTAAATGTGACCTATACTAGGAAAGAATTGCTTGGTTCCAATCAATTGCACTGCCCAAGGTCCTTGGTGCTAAAGAGGATAAGGCTGGTAGATTGAAGGGAAGGCTACTATCGACTCACAGTTCTGAGATAGATAAATTTCAGAAATATCTTGCAGTTGTAACAAAGGAGAAGAATTTCTTTGCATGTTCTGAAATTTCTTCCAAGAATTACTTTGAAGTATAAATTAGTCTCCTGAAAACAATTACATGAGAGCTTTCTTGTCTGGCAGAAGAGAAGGATGACCTTTATATGTACATATATATACGAGCAAGTGGCAGGCTTACTGGGGGTGGGAATGAATGGCAGCTAGAGAATGTGCTCTGCAGAAAACTAAGACTGCAACTAGCTTGCCATCAGGACAAGTTTCTGGCACTGTTACAACTCTTGAATGAATCTAGTTTTATTTGCTGTTATGTATATTAATTAGCATTCATTTTTAATTTAATCAAGCTATTTTATTCTTGATATATCAGAGATACTTTTACTGCATAGACATCTTGTTGTTAGTCTCCTAGCAACAGAAACTTTTCTTAAGCTGACATTTACAATCTCAAGAGTTCTGTGTCCAAATTACTTTGAATAGCCGTAATTTTCAACAGAGTTTCTAAAATTTAATCAATCTCATCTTTTGTTAGTTTTATTTTCTAACAAAGGCATTTGATTAAGTTATTTTCTGAGCCTTGATTAGAGTATCATCCCAAATGTATTTCAGATCATGGCACCAAAAAAAACCTCAACCATTCTGCCTACATCTTGAATTGGATACATTACTAAGATATATTGTCTCAAGTATCCTCAAAATCAGTGATCTTGAGGAGAACTTCAGTTATTCTTTTAACTCATACTGAGCCTCTGCAGTAACTGTTAATCAAAGCCATTGATCATTGTTAATAGAATTTGTACCAGGTGGTCTCACTGCCTGATATTTGCAAGTGGCAATGGAAGGAAAGCAGAAATATCTGTTTGCAAACTTCTGAATATTTTCTGTGGTCATAAGGATGCTCTATAACACCTGTAAAAAAAGAAATTAAGGGGAAAATTTTGTGACCAGAAAAGAAAAGACAAAAAATATTTGTTTATGCAAACCCAGTGCGTATCTGTGGAGAATGGTGACAGTAATGGATCCATCACCTTGCTCTACTGGGCTCTCTGTTCCATCTCCCTTTTGTTTCCCCCCTCCACACACAGTGCATCAAGGGGTCCTCTGAATACTCTGCAGATATTGCCAGGTTTTGTGCTTTGTCACTGGCTCCCACAAAGCTGCCTGAGGTTGCAACAGGCCTGAAACTCTTGGCATGGTCATTCGCGTGTATGCAGCAAGTACATGTGCAGTATGTAAACAGAGCTGTCCTGGTCCTGTGTGCTGGGGTCATGTGCAAAACTGATTGTCCTGCAGGAGCAAGTTTACAGCATCAACTTTTCAAGGCTATCTGATTCTTGGATGCTGTGAACAAATGTGTATTTTCAAAATACTCTAGGATCAGTATTTCAGGGAGAGCTGGAGTACAGGAAAATTTAGGTGCATGCTAAACCTGGGACAGGATATCTTCATAGCGATCTCTGAGTTCACCTCAATTCATTGTGCCCAATAAAGCCATTGAATGGCTGAATAAATATGTTGGTTGCTTGTTTCTGTCTGCCTCTAATGGTCTTTATGTGGTCATAAACTTTCCATTATTTCTACAAGATTTCTGTTGTGCTTGTCTGTACCCTGTCTGTGTTTTACATTCTTCCAAAGTGCAGATCCATTAGTTGCTATCTACCAGTTTATACACATATATATAAACCAGTATTTAATGTAGTACTGGATATGGAGGGGTTGTACTGCAAATAGATGCAAATGCATTTTGATTGCTATGGTGTAGGCAGAAGTGAACTTTTTTTCCCCATCCCTTCTAAAATTTCTCACTGCTCATAAAAGGAAAAAAAATTAAATTCCTGATACTTCTAAATTTTATCAGAACTGTATCAAGATTTTATTTACTGGCCGTAAATTATGTGTTTTCTCCTCATGGATTTGTACAAATCATGCAGGTATTTTCAGGAAAGTGGATGTAATGTGAGAAGCAATACGACAGTATTAGGGGTTTTTTCCTAGGCATTCTACCTGCTTGATCTCTGGTTTTTCCTCGTTTTTTTAATTCTGACACCACTTTTTCACTGCCTGGTCCTGGTTATAATCCATGCAGCTCAGTTTATTTTAAGACATGCTACAATCAGAGTAACAGGCTATTTCATAGTTATTTGCATTGCATAAATATAAATAGCACCATTTTATATATGAAGAGGCATTGTGTTCTGTATGTGATATGATTCTGGTAATGATCTGTGGCTCTGTAGAATCAAAATATTTTAATGTAAATTAGGAGCCATGTTACCTGTGAAGATGTGAACCTGGGAGAGAGCTGGTTCTGGGATACTCAACAATCACTAGCTTGGAGAGATTCCTCACAAGCCTTGCATAGGCCACTAAAGAAATCAAATAATTCTACAAGAAGCCAGGTGGATTTCCAACTAATGTTGTAGTTTATTTTTAGGCTTGTTTTTGTGAAATAGTTTCATTTTAACAAAGTGTTAATTACTGATAGTAATCAGTAATTTTGGCATCTCTTGTCTTGGCCACTCATTATCTTTGTAAAGGCTAATATTTTCTGTCTGGCATAGGTTTAGAGTCCACAGGGATGAAATGCATTTACTGGGAAATATGGGAAAATCTGTGTGCTTAAGTCCTGCATTTTTTATCTTCTTGGAGGAAAAGGAGTAGAAATATGTTGGTGCAGACCATATTCCTCCATGGGTAAGTGTAAGAAGGAACAGAAATAAGTGAGTTCACACTGCTGTAGAGATCAGAAGCCCCAAGTTCTTGGCGCATTCTTCTGTAGTTCCATAATTCTGTGATGCTGAAACAAGAAAGCTCTATTTAATAAATGTCCTTAATAAGGAAATGGGTTCTACAGCTTAAAATAGATGAAATGTTACATCAGATTGATCCATGAACCAACTCACTCAGGCCTGCTCCTAATTCACAGTCATTCATTCCTCATGATTTCCTGCAGCACCTCCTCTCTTGGCAGTCTCTTTCTCTCCGACTAAATGAATTCTTCACAGCCTAATGTTCCATCCTCATACTTAAAGAGGTCCCCACAGGATAAACTGAATCCTTGATAGCTGTTTCAAATAGGAGACTTACAGATCACACTTATAATACTTAGGAGAGAGCTCCATGCTTCTGAGGTCAGTGTTCTTGCCTATCCTATCTATGGTACCTTTATATTTTTAAACCTTGTGACAACTACGGCAGTGCTGTAAAGTCATTCCCAGCTATCATCAGACCCCGGCTTGACATTTGTCTCTTCAAAAAGTCTTTGGCATAAGCAGGAAGCACGTATGATAATACAAAACTTCGCTCTTCACATTGTCCAGATGCTTCTAACATTTAGAATTTGTTAAATCATCGTCTCTGGGATTGATAGGTTTCTTTTCTTGTGTTAATTACAGAGGATCTTGCAATACTAAACTGACCATTTTTCATATGGAAAAATGATCTGTATAATAAAAGCTTTAGGGCCCATGCCTGTAAAAGTATGAAAAAAGACAGCAGTGGTACTTATATAAATTCAGGAAAAAACAGTACCTTTATACCTAGGTATTAAGGCTTATATTTGAATACATATTATTCCATTTTACTGTAGAAAATAAATTTGGTATTGGTTTCTGATCTTGATGAGTGTTTTCTTTTGTTCTTTCTTTTTGAAAGTACACTGTATGTATTAGGAGTTGTCCTAAGACTAGGAATTCACAAGGGAGTCTCACATAATCATGTGTGTAAGGAATAATAATGCAGTTCTTGCAATGCTTAGTAATTAACTTATTGAAAGATAACCTTTTTCATGGAAATGAACCACTGACAAATTTATCTGACAAAATTAGCCCTCAATTCCTGAAATACGTGATTATCTCTTTATGCTGACTTCTGTTTATGCCATGGTATTTTATTTCCTTTTGAAACCTTATAAAACAAGAAAAAGATCCCCATCCTCATCTGTCATTTTTTGAAAAACCTGTTTTTCTTATGAATCTTTAAAATATGTGTTTCTGTCTCTGTTTGAACCTGCATAGTGATACTACAGCTTACGAGGTTAGGTGATGTTTTGGGCACAAGTGTCTATCTTCCTGTTGCTCAGTTCCAAGCAGAACACTGTGCTCTATGTACCTGACATGTTATGTACATCAGAAACTGGCTGTGAGATGGAGCTGGCAATCTGAGCTAGAATAGAACTTGTGGGATTCAGTCAAATATCCATGATTAGCAACTGACCTTCTTTTTTTAAGTACTTGCTCTAATTGCCCTTTACAGGTAATACAGATTGCAGATAACAATGAACTCTTAGATCATTATTTAATTATTGTTGATCTTTGTAGTGATGATGGACCACACAAAAAAGGGATTTAAGGCAGGAAAGTTTAATGCTACCAATAGTAACTACAATCAAAATTTCAGCTAATTTAAAACAGACTTGATGGTTGTAAATAATATTTGTGATGTTGCTTTTTATATCAAAATTGGTTATAACTAATTTTGCATTATGTGTTTATTTTTAAGAACTCTAGCTTAAACCAGTTGTCCTGAAGACTGAATGCTAGAGTTTTAAGAGCTCTAGGTTAAAGTTTAAAATCATGACTCCTCCACTTAAAATATAAGCATAGGTGCAGCACCTTGTCATTTCACAAGTTTGTCCAAATCCCTCTGGATGTCGTTCCATCCTTCAGGTGTCCCAATGACACCACTTATATTGGTGTCATCTGGAAATTTGTTGAGGATGCACTTGATGCCTTTATCTATGACCTTATTGACGATATTAAATAGCACTGTTCCCAGTAGGGACCTGTGAGGGGCACCACTTGATGCTGGTGTCCACTGGGGCTCTGGGCTGTTGACCACTACCCTAAGGGTGTGACTGTGCAAACAGCTCCTTGTCCATCTAGCACTCCACTAATTGAATCCATCTCTTTCCAATTTACAGAGAAGGATGTTCTGTGAGACTCTGTCAAAGACTTTCTAAAGCTATTAGAAGACTTTTTACTTGGGCTGAGAGAACAGTTGATGAGTTCAGTAAGGCAGAATGTGGGATTGGCTTACACTCCTCACAGTGTGCTTGAAAGGCTTATTTTTATCCCTAAAGAAGTAAATGCCCACCCAAACAGCAGAGCATGAGAAGTTTGGATTTATCCAGGTGTGGCAACTCAGAGCAGTTGCAAAATATCCTATGACATATACCTTCTTCAACATGGAATTGTTGACTGCATTCTGAAAATTGTATAACTGTGCCAAGCAGTGATGTGTTTTATTCATTAAGAACATTAGAAGGTGTTGTGGATGGAAAAATGGCATCCCAAAATTCTCCTTTTCACAATAATGTAATTAGTTATCAATGTGACAAAATGTTGGCAAGGTTGCCCTAAATGCGTAAAATGTCATTATCTTCTGAATAAAATATATTATAATTAAGAACCCCTTTAACTCCTTGCAAGTAAGTGCAGATTTATTTTTTTTTTTAATATCAATGACTGATTCTTGCTTCACTTTTTGACTTGATTTGCTTACGTGACCCTTTATACTAAGATCATGCCTTTCAGCTTGTATAGCTTATCCTATTTTTCAATTCAAGAAAAGAAAGATAACAAAATTTAAAACTTAACAATACCAAGGATAGTCGTAATTATAGTTAAGGAAGTTTAGGAGAATTCACCCAAGAAACAGTGAGATTTGTGGGAGTTTTTGATTATTTTTCCTTTGAAATTTGTAGTCTCTTGACTAGAAAAGTGCTGATCAAGCTGACTGTAAAGAGAGCAGTGCTATTAAGTCTTCGGTTTCTCTGGAACACGACATGAAGTGTGGAAATTTCCCTGTATCTTTTTATAAATGCATGTGAAATCACTTTGTCACTTCCTCTAGTATAAAAATATTCATAATTAAAATCCTATTGGTAGATCTGTGATAGACCTGTGTTTGCACAGTTCTTGTATCTCTGAATTTCCCATATTGAAAAAAAATATTCACATAAAACTTCCAGTCAAATAGATGAAACTATGAATTTTTGTGGAAAAAAACAAAATATTTTTAATTCAGAGGTGATTTTGATTGAAAAAAATAGATCCTCAAAATGAAATTTCTTTATTAAGATTTGTAAAATAGGATATTATTGATGTCTGATCACTCCTAGTACTTACCTCTGTAGAAATATTCTTCATCAGAAAAAAAACCATTTTATGCACAAGAACATTGTCTGTCTTTCCATAGGAGAAAAATGCCTTGTGCTTGGATATTTTTATTTCATATTTAAAATGCAAGGTTAATATTTCTGTTCTTGTTAATGGCAAGTATATACTTTGCCAATGAAATAAAAGCATTATGTTTACTCCTGTGATAACATCAAAGACCTAAATAGCATTTCAAATTTGAAGACATATGATTTGCCCTGAATTTTTTATTCTGCTGATTAAGCAGCAGACCTACAATTATCTGACAGAAGCTGCCTTCTTGACATTTTCCAGCTTATTTTTTACCCTCAAGTAGAGCTGTATATTTTGCATAAGATTTAGTTAATCATGTAAGCCAGTTGCATCACTGGAGTATTTCTATTTCAAATTCAAATATATTGAGGGGTGCATACATGTGCTTAAAATAGATTTTGCAAATATCATCTAATGTCTATCTTCATCTGATTTAAATTGTTTTTGGATCTCCTTTCCTCACATTCCCTATCAAGATAAAATCTATTTAAATTTAAATATACAAAAATATGTGAGCCATTTTGAATACATCTGCAGAAACTTAGGTATCAATATATAGAGTACGATGGTTAATCCATACTTTTTTCCTTCCTTTTAATGTAAGTACTACATCCCTATTCCCATGTTATCTTCAGCATTAGGCATAAATAACTGGAAAAGTTATTCTAGGGCAAAGTTGTGTTGAAAGGTTTGCTGCCCTTGTTGGTTAGTTTCTGGTACAGTTTTCCCTCAAAACATCAAGTGTACTCTATAATTACTTATTGTCCTTATTTTTAGGGTTAATGTTAGCTGCTAGTGAATAAACATTTTTTCTTAAATTCTGCTGCAGGGTCTTAGAAACTACTCTCAGTTTTCTTAAAGGACCAAAATACAGATTTGCTGAACTGTCGAGTATCCTAAATGCTAGCTGTATATCATTCTTAATTTGGCTCAGGCCAAAGTATTTGATGTATAATATAGTCCCATAGGTTGTGCATGCACAGAAATTGCACAGAAAAGTATTTGTCTCTATTCCTCAGCTGCCAGCCCAGATACATCATCATATGTCATTACCACTTCTAGCAATGACATTGAAACATCCTGAGCAGCAGTATACCTACTGTGCACTTATATGGTAGCTACCTCCCTGCAGAGAGTTTCAAAGGTATGGACACCTAATTTAAGGCTCAAAGTAAGTTAATTCTTTCTTACATCATGAGAAAGCAAAGTTTTTGCTGGTGCTTAACATGCAGTCTCCTTGTTGAGAGAATACAAAGGTGTGCTCATACTGCACTGAGAGGAAAAGGTAATGCCTGTAATATCCTTTCAAAAAGGTTGTGCTAAATTAGCAACAGAGGAGACATGTACCCAGAGCATTTAAATTCTCAGATTATGACTATTTCATGCCTTTTAACCTGTGGAAAAGAAAAGCATTTTCCAAACTGTTCACTTCTTGAGTTTCTGAAAGAGTGGCAGACTTTGGTACTTCGCCAGATTTTGAAAGTTATTTGGATGTTCAAAGGTCCACCTTTGATGTACGAAGGACATCCAGCTGCTTTGAAAAATACAAAAGGAGCTGCTTTTCAGTATAAAATGTATCTCCTTTTGTTAACTATGCAAAACATTTATCTGTACTTTGGAGCACCTATTAAAATGCATTTAATTTTTTTTGTTTTGAATCTCCTCCTATGAAACCAGTGTGTGACCTGCTAAACTCTTTGAAAATCTACTGCCTGTTACAGTCACTGGGCTGTCAGGAAAATTGTATTCCATTTGCTGGAGACTCTTTAGTGTACTCTAGCACACTCCAGTTTAATGTTCTCTGCACTTGAGCTCTTTGTGCATATAGAGTTTTGATTGAATTTCACAATTTTTGAAATGATCAGTGCTAATTGTTGATACTACAGGACAGAGAATTTTGTAGAACAGGTGAAGCTGTCACTGAAGGTATGAACTATTCAGTGTCCATTGGTTAATTGTTCCTGTTACTACCAGGTGCAGGGAGTTGTGGTATTTGGTTTAGACATAATTTCGTTGCTTGTCCAACAGATACTCAAATTAAAGCATCAAAAATATTTCCTATGAATAACTGAGCAAAGGTTAAATAGTAAAGGATTTGCAATGGTAACATTTTGTCCAACAGACTGCTGGAATGGTAATTTTAATAAAATTCTATGCAAAAATTTAATAATAAAAAATGCCTATATGTTAATTTTAGCTCTTCAAATATTTATGAATAGCTGTAATCTTAATTTCTATTTTTCCATATATAACACAAAATGGGTTTTAATCTTTAAACACTTTAACCATCAGAACTTTTATAATTTCTAGTAAAAGATTTGCTTATTTTTCCATATATAAATGTGCCCCTTTTTATCCACATAAAGGACTCTAATGACAAGAGATGAAGAAGAGAGAATGAAAAGAGAACCTCATTGGAGTAAAATGTAGTTCCTTAGGTCTTTTCTTCATCTTTGTGTTTGTTCAGTCAAAGAATAAAGATTAGTATCAGTAAATTAGCTTTGCAAGTATAGTTGGAAGTAAAAGCATAAAGATAGTAAAGAAGAAATATTTGACTTTTAAGATAGAAATTACATATATGCCTACATGAGAGTAACTTAAAAAATTATTTACTGACTGACTGATATAAAACCTGCTCTTAATCTGTTCTTGTTCCTGGGGGACAGTATACCGCATCTTTCTAAACAAAAGAGGGAAAATAAAAACTTTATAGAGCTAAAAAAGTGAAAAGCACCAGAATGTATCTCATGCATATTAAGCTGATGATTTAGATATTTAATTTCTTTTGACAATTGAAAATTCAAGAAGTTGCCTTAGAGACTGAGCAAAGTGCTAAATTTAAGACAAAAGCACTATTTTTGATGAGACTTGAAACAGAATCACTAAAAATTATGAGCAAAGAAATTACAGTAATTTCACGAATACAAGCCGCACCATTTGGACTAAGATTTTGCTCCCAAACCGGAAATGCGGCTAATACTCAGAAGCGGCTAATATGTGAATATTTTTCTGACAGTTATAACCTCAGAAGTGCCAGCCAGAGTGCCGAGCTGAGCAGCTGCAAAACCAGCATTTCGCGATTGTCACAAATTGTTACTCTCTTGCGCTGCAGGTGGAGCCTGGCTCCCTGTAGGCAGCATGGGGGGCAGGGAGAGAGGAGGGAGAGCTCTCTCCTTCCCTCCTCCCCTCCTCTGCCGCAGCCCGGGGGAGAGACGGGGGCACCCCGCACCGCCATTGCCGCGGCTCAGGGAGGCGGCAGGGGCCCCGTGCCGCCATTGCCGCAGCTCGGGGAGGAGGCGGGGTGCTCCGTCCCCACCCGCCACCACGGGACCCGGGGAGGCTCCGTCCCTGCCTACCACCACGGGGCAACGCCGGGCTGTGGTGACTGAGCCCAGTGGCAACGGCAGCCGGCCCCGAGCGGCCCCACCGAGCAGCAGCGCCGGGCTGGGCCACCTGGCCCCGTCAGCAGCCCCGAGCGGGCCGAGCCTGCACAGCCCGAGCCGAGCCAGTAAACCCCGCCCTGCCACGGTTCTGTTAATATTTGGCAACTTTGTTGCACGCGGGTCCTCGCTGCGAACGACAGAGCACCTTATACTCATGTGCGGCTTATTTATGGAAAAAGAACGAAATAATTGCCAACACCCAGAGATGCAGCTTATACTCAGTGCGACTTGTATTCGTGAAATTACTGTACTGAAGCAATTTTTAAAGGTAACATTTATTTATTGGTTTCTCTTCCCATAAATCTATTTCAGATCCAAGGAAAGTGGGAAAGGAAAATTAATATAAGTTTTGAAAAAGGAAGCTGAACTTCTTGCTGAAGATGAAAGCTCCATCTTTTCATTAAAACAATTTCAAATCCAAGCTCTGCAAAGACAAAGATCAGTTAGGATTAGATGTTAACTCAAACAGTCATTGGGAACTCACACTTATAAAATGAAAGCAGTTAATCAGCTCTCGTGTGAAGGTCTCTGCTGTTAGTTGACTGTTGATTTACAAAGTTGACTGAACTAAGTTTATTAAAATAAATAATTTTAAGTATAAATCCAAGTATGAATCACTCAAAGTTTTTGTAGAAAACACTGCCTTTGAAAGAGTGATATGTTTTCTGTATTTTATAACACATGTAAAGACCAGAGATTAAAGCCCAGCTGAAGGATGTCCATGCGTCGTCCATTTTTGAAAATAAAATTCTATGTTTTGCATGGATATCCCCGGCTTTCTCCTAATTGAAGTATTTAAGCAGTATAAAGGGGGAAGTAAAACTGAGATAAAATGTTTTAGTGGTTGAAATATTAGTCATAATGGCCTACTTTGAAAATAATTTTGATGGTTTTATTTGTTTTGAGTAAGTCAAGCAGAGTAAACTCATAAATAACATTCTACTTCCAACAATATCCAGCTGATCTCAGAATTCTAAGTAATGCTGCAAAGCAGCTTTAATGCAAGGAAATAAATCAAGTATAGGAGGGGAATATTTATTTACTTTTCTGTGAGTATTCTTGCTTATGAGGTGTATGCCTGACCTTAAAGTTATCTTGGGAGTGTTACCTTGTACTCACTGAATCCTAATGCTTAGAGATGGAAAGTGTACTCATTTTAATCTGTGAGAATTGTGGGACAGATGGATGAACAGAGATCATCACTTACTTGCATTCTTTGAACACCATCTGGTTAGCAAATACTAGCAGGACAGAAGTAGCATATGTTGTTTGGCTGGCCCTGTGTCTTGTCAGCAAACACAGCAGACTGGTATGGTCCAGGGATGGGTACATTCAGAAACAGTGAAGATCTTCACAGGTATAAGAAATTCTCACTGATAGTGGAGGCAGCTGTAGGAATATTTAACAGTCCCAAGCAGATGTTATCTTTGAAACCCATGCATATGGGGCGTGCAGAATGCCACTTCTGAATTCATCTTGCTAACACTGAGTGCATCCAGATTCTTGTTCAACTACCTGAAGGTCAGCTATTTTTCTGGTCTGTACTTGAAAATGGGAAGAGGACTTTTTCTGAATTTGTAGAATAAAAATCATGGATTAGACTGTTTTAGGAAATCTTTGTTCTGGGTTACTGCAGCTCTCCACATCAGAGTTTGGTTTCCATACAAACTAGAATTGAAAATATAAACTAAGACATGGGAAAGAGACAGATAAACTTGGTGCTCCTATTGTGTGGTTCATTTCTGCTTTTTCTTCATCCTCTTAATCTTTTTCCAAGGGTCAAATCAGCATAGACATGTTGTAGCCCAGCAGCCCAGACATGGCTCACTGCCCTTGCCCAGTGCTACAAAGGGGAGTGAAATCACCCCCTTTCTATCACTCACTGCTAAATTCATGCCCAAAGGTGAGCAAGTCTAGCAAGGGTGTAGAACAAGTATACACATCTTAAGAGCTTCACTAACCAATGAGAGACTGACATCAACCTTTACTAGGCACATTGGATTACAGAGGAAAATGTGTGAGGTCAGTTCAAGCCAGCTATTTCATAAGAGTGAGATTTAATTAAGGCCGGGCCATGACCCAGCTAGATGGGGCCAGAGATGGTCTGGACAGTTTTGCCATTAATTTAAGTGGGAGTACAGTCTTCTGCCAGCCTATAATCTTTATCACTTATAGTTAGTGATTTCATTATTAAAGCAAGATGTTTGCTGAAGATCAGAGGCAGAATTTTTATCGATTATTATAAAGCTAGTTCTTTATCTTGGCTTCATGTATAAATATAAGCTTGTTTATTAGCTGTCAAGCAGCCATGCACTCAAGTATATAAATAGAATTAGGAAAAATGCATTTAACTTTTAGAAATCTAAATTCACTTCCTATGTAAAAATAAACTTGCTTTGAAAATTGCTAGTATTCAGCAGATTAATCTGCTTCATTTTTGTCAGGCTTTCACTTTACTACTTTTTTAACAAGATAAAATATCCATTGAAAGTACAATCATAATGAAATGGCACAATATAAATAGATGACTTTCATCATAATGCACTGTTTTTAGAAATGTTCATAATTTAAACACTTATGTTTCTTGACTTCTTGCCAATTAAGTTTAGTCATCTAGGGGCTGTGAATTTAAATGAGAAAGCTGAATGGTCTTTTGCAGATAAAATCTATTGGCAGGAACACAATCACAAAGAAAGGTAGAATACTTTCATTTTCCCTTATTTCTCTAAGTATCATAAGAAAGATAAGAGGAAAAAAATTAAGTGGCAGGAGAAACAAAACAACTGTGCAGAAAGTGCTTTATCGCTTCTACGTAGATTGAATATACTTTATAAAATCTTTACTTACTACCCCTTGAAATCAGCATGATAGATTTGAAAGATGTAAGAGATGTTAAACATACCCATGAGAAAATTAAAATGAAAAGCAAACCTTAGCCAATAGCTGTTACTGTTACACTGTGATTATTCAGACTGTTCTAATGAACCTCTTCAGAAAAATTTGAATCCAAAATCAAAAAGAAAAAATTAAATAGGAATAACATTTTTAGATACTTTAGATGGTAACCTGTGGCCCATGAATCTAACTTTCCATGGACACACCAAAATCCCCTGGGGATTAGAATTAGATTAGCTAAATGCCTAACAGCTGTCTCACGGGCATGAGACTAGATAAAGCAACCAAGCTGTAAATCTGTGCAAACTGCATGAAAGGCTGCATAATGCAAATTGATTAGTTTAGGACTTGCATTAATATGGTTGTGAATAAAAATAACCCACCAACAAATCCTCTCCTAATTTTAACAACTACTGAAGAGAAAAACTTAACAGACAGATCATTATGAGGTATAAGTCTACAATGAATTTACATTGTGATCAAAGAAAAAAACCAGAATTACTAATCCCCATGAAGAAAGAGTTCTAATCTCTGTGCAGAAAGGCAAATATTTGAGGTTTTAACTTGGATTAATAAGTGGCTTTCATGGAATACCAATACCCTTTCCATTTTTTAAAAAAATGAAAACTATGAATGCCTATTGATTTGCGTGCAAGGATGTAATATGTGATGTGGTACGTGTCTCAGTTAAATAGATCATACACTACCGAAATGTAATTTACACTAACTATTAGTTAGTTACTGATTCTTTTTCTATAGTTTTATATAGCTATAGATTATAGCATTTGCAAGTAAGAATGGTAGGAATGTTGACTTAATGTCTTAAACCTAAAGAATGTGTTTCATAATATTTTTTGTCTACTCAAAATTTTACATCTTTTAATCAGTTGAATTTTATCACAGAAAAATAAATGCTATTTAATGAGTGCTTTATTTCTAAGACATTTGTAAAATTTTATGTCATAAGTAGTGAAGTGATAATAACCATTAGATGATTAAAATACACTGAGATCAGTGACCTATATTTTCTCATTGAATGCTCTCCTTTCCTATCTTCTCTTTATGTATGGACTGTTACATTAATATTAATATAGATTGTTTCAGTTCTGTATGCTGAAAGAAAGAGAGGTTTCATCAGATTTTTGGGCTCTTGGTTTCAGTGAGTCTAAAAGCATCCTTGTATGAACCAGAGTTCTCAAAGCTTTTGGAGCCAAGTAGGATGCCTCTGTGATGTTTTTGAATGCAAATAGAAAGTTGTTCTACTTATTTTTAGAGTCAAATAGAAGTCATAGCCATAGCTTGCATAGAAGTAAAGCCCAAGGTAGTAAGTGAGATGTACTGAATCAGGTGCTGATGGGGCAATGTAGCTCCAGGCTAGAGAGAGAGTACATGCAGAATAAATTCGTGTGCAGTGTTTCTCTACACTGTCCCCTAAGTGCCCACAGCCAGAGCATGTGACTTCTCTCCCCTGCATGCACTGAGAATTCACCATCTAAGAGTTTCTTTGCTTCTACCCATGAGAGATCTGAGAGTATAATGTCTTTAATACCTTTTTAATACAGGATGCTGTTGCAATAAATCACCTGTAATTCCAATTCTAAAACCAATCTACTATGCATACGATACTTAAATGCCCATTTGACTCAAATCAGATTTTCCTCACTGATAACTGTAATCACTACAGAGCGCGTTAGTCTCTCTGTTCTAGCAACACTGTATTAATACAATATCTCAGTTGTTCCTGTGTGAAGAAAGAAGTACAGAATTGTATTTTGACTTCCAAAATTTCTTTTAGTGCTTCTGTGATATAGGAAGAAGTTGGTAATTTTCAGTTCTAATTAATGAATGAAGAAAAGGTGCTTCCTTAGTAAACTTTATTGAGGATGACAGTTAACAAGAGTGCACAATAAATCTTATTCTAACTTGTTTATTTGATTATTTGTGTACTGTACTGTTTCTGAGGGAAAAAAAATATAGTCTTCTGCTTCTTAGAGAAGTGCTTAAACCATCAGGATGCTAAGTAACAAATGGGTATTTAACTTTTGTTTGTTGTATTTTATGGACTAAATAAAGCGAATAAAGAATTGAGTACAAATTAATGAAGGTAGTTCATGGAGGTAAAACTGAATTTAGCACAAAGCTCATGCAGTTTAGCTTTTTCTTTGCAAAAAAAGAGAAACAACCATCCCGCAACCCCCCGCCCCCCGAAATGTGCCTAAAACACAAAACCAAACAAAGAACCTCAAAGAAGAAAAAAACATAATAGTAAAAAATGTATGAAAATGAAATAATATGTTTTGTTCTGAAGCATAGATTGTACCTTTATTACTTCAGCACACAGAACAAATAACTTTTAAAGGCCATAAAGTGCTGTAGCCTTTTGTAATTTTACATTACTCGACTCACTGATTTCCTGTGACTTACACAGGTAGATATATCTCACAGTCTTTTCTTTCCCTGGATTTCCTATGAGCCAGTGGTTTTATTTTCTGGTTGCAGAAACTCGCTGTATATCATCACTGCTTTTTTCCTGGTTGAGTCTTCCAATCAAGCTGTAGGAAAGTAGTAGGGAGCTACAGGAAACATAATCCAATTGCAGCTCTCCTTGTCCTGAGTCCATAAAGCATGAAGTATTCAGACCATGTTACAAAGAAATTGAAAGTGGACTTACAGAAAGTTATTTCCTAAATACAAGGCCTCCTAATACCAGTCCTTCTTTCAAGGACATGTTAATAGAGTCCCAGCAGCAGAGTGAGATTTAAAAGTGATGGGTGGTATCTCACCCCTAGCAAAGGAAACTAAGGGAAAAAAGGAAAAGTCTCATGCTACCTCCAAGTATTTCACAAGTGAATGAATGCATTTGTACTCTTATTAAATCTCTTGCTGTGCTGAAGTGTATTGTGACTTGGTGTTGGGAAACCAATCAAGATGGGAAGACAGGAGCAAAATACAGACATGTATATTCACCTATTTTTAAAATTCTCACTTGATTAGTCCAATACTATACAAAAAAGGGTGCTTTAATGATGAGCATTGTCCTGCTGTGAAAAAACGTGCTAAGTGGCAAGTGAAAAAGTAGAGATTATCCTCTGCTGACAGTGAGGAAAGACATTCACAAGTAAAGAAATTATGGTGTTTCTTTACTGGAGGGTGTGTTGGAAGCCATTCCTTCCTTTCTGTTCTTCCATTCTTTTTATTCTTTGTACAGTCTTATACCTTCTTGTTATTTTCACAGCATTTGTGATATTTTGCATATGTCATATACAAATTTTTAGTTTTCTCTGTGCTGTCCTAAAACCAGTTTTAGCCAGATGTCAAGCTTTGATTTTTCAGTGATCCACCCTTGACCATTTGTGATTTGTGGTTTGAGAGCTTCTGTAGCATCCTGTGCTTTTATTCTCTAAGTTTCTGCCTTGTGTGTGTTGCCTGGAGGAATGTTGCTACATTTTAATCTCCTGTACCTTGTCTGTGATTTGCAGGAGAAACCCAGCTGTGTCTCTCCAGTTAGCTCTTGGTATAATTTGTTTTCCTTCCTAGTCTTGCAGAAGCTTCCACATGCTTATTGTTCCAAAGAATAGTGGAAAACAACTTACACTCCTCACAAAGTTTCTAAGTACCTTTATTTTCCTGCTTGATCGCGCATCACCCAGCTGGTAATTTGGAGCCCTCTGTTAAAACTCTTTTTAATCTGACTTGGTGTGGGAAAGGATTATTCAGACATTATATTGCTGCTGCTGCTATGTGGCATTGGGTCTGCCATTCTGGCAAAGTTTGGAAGAATGCCAAATGCCAGCTCTCATACCTGTCTCCTCTCAGTGATATTTGAGCACTGACTTCAAAGGCTGAGGAGGGACTTACTGGACATCCCTTGCTGAGCAGAAGCCAAGAAGGAGTCTCAGGAAAAGAGAGCAACATAAAAGGGCTCCCTGCTGGTTTCCTGATACATTCATTCTATAGGTATTGACATTTTGTTCCCTTCCCCTTTAGCAAATAGCTTAATTGTTTGGAACATGCAACAAAACAAGTCACAACTGGGTTACATTATTCTACAAGGAATGCTGGAATTCTTGAATTTATTGTTCTTGAGATTCTAGACAGATTAGCTCTACCTGTATCTTGCTTTACTTGTCTGTATTTAGTTTATTCTCTTATACAGATATTGCATCATGCCAATATGCCCTTGTTTGTTGTTGTTGTTGTTGTTGTTGTTGTTTCCTCAGAATTGTGCTCCATGGTAGCCAAAGAACAGACTATAAGATTAAAGGAAGTTGTGTCCTCAAGCTTTCAATTTCCATCTGCAAAAAGTACCACTTCAGCATTGAGGTTCTCTTGCAGGAGAGGACTCCCTGGAGAGACAACCTGATTGTGGCAGACTAGCATTAATTTTCATAACTTAATGACTTCACTTATACAGGAGTCTTACGATGACTTTTAATGAAGATCTGTTCCAGTCTTTTATATTCACAATCATAGAACATTTTGGGTTAAAAGAGACCATTGAAATTCATCTAGACCAGCCCTCAGTTATGAGGATCAAAATCTAGTAGCTCTGAGCTGAGGTTGTGCTCAAGTAAGATTTAAAATTGAGGATACATATAAGTGACTTACTCCCTAGTGGTTTAAATCCTCTGTGGTTCCAAGCAGTCAGACATTCACCAAGCTGGCTTATTTCAGTCACTGCCTTTGCTAGGGATGTGACATTGTGCAGTGTAGAGAGAACAGTAAACATCATAAAGTAAAATGGAAAGCAGAATGAGCTGTGGTGCAGCAACACAGGTAAATAGGAATATTCCATAGTGAGAAAACCAGGTAAGAGTAGCCAAAGGTAACAGCATTACTGTAAACTGCTTTGTCTCTTTGCTTTGTCTTTCTTTGAAATTAAAGCCAACAGCACTCATGTAAATTGAACATAGTATCTTGAATTGATGCTACTCTAAGAATGAAAGCATGTTGGGTATTCTGGGATGGGCAAGGAACAGAGCAAATACGAGCCCAAACTGGAAGATATGTCTCCCTCTTCCCTAAAGAATTTGTTTTATCCATTTGTAATACACCTTCCTGAGATGCTAATCATATCCTTTATGATATGGCACTATGTAGATTTTTTTTTTTGAAAATGCAAATGGTAAAATATAAGGTTCAAAAAATTTCCCAAATTCCCAAAAAGTCTAGCCTGACTAAACAGTCTAAGTTTTTTAGAGGGAATAGTTTGTTTTGAAATGAAAATGTTGAAAAGTTTTGTTTGGAGCATGTAGATTTTGTATCTACACATATTTTGTACCTTTGTAGGCATTGAATATAGCAATTAAAAATGCTCTCGATGTCTGACACTATTAGAAAGAAAAAAAAAAAGTGTAAACAAACCCCCCTATCCTGAAAAGCCTTTGAACTCTCAACCTGCAATGTGTGTGACTGTTATTTTGTTTATTAGGCTATACAATTAAACATATAAACAAGTGTGAAGATTTTTGAATGTTAATTTTGCCACTGGAGGGAGCCCATATTCCATAGATACCTTAGGAAAAAAAAGAAGAATTATCATTTTAAAAGAGAAAAAAAGAGATGCTTCTACAGTAGAATGCATTTTTCCTGGTGTTGACTTTGCATGTATGCAGAATTTCTGTTATATTTACTATACATTTCATTTTTATTACTTCCATGTAACATGAAAATTAAAACTCAAGTCAGAAAAGCAGTTGCCTGCTTGAATATAACATTTTCCAAATAAGAGATCGTTTGGAATTACTGCCTTAGTTTTAATACTGGAGTAAGGAAATACACAACCAGACTGCAACATTAGTGTAGTTCCAGAGCTGGCAGAGCCTTCAGCTTGTTTTTGAAGTCTTTGACTATCATTAAGTTTCATTTTTCGTAAAAGCAATTATCTTCTAATCTAAGTGGACTTGCTAGTATGATTTTTATCTTTTGAGACCTCTGACTTTTAAAATATGATCTTGAGTTAATCTGTTCTAAAGCATGGTTCAAAAGTCTAGGAAAGTTACCAATGTAGTGCTGTTTGTCATCATCTTATAATAACCGGTTGACAGGCAAGAAGCTATTAAAGCTTTCCGCTCCCTTGAGGGTTGTTTGATTTGTCATTCTCCATTTTTGCAGGCTGTGTACTCAAACCAATTTGTGATAACATGACCAGAAAGCTAAAATCAGTAAAGGGTTCACGCTGACATTGTTATTCCACACCAGAGGCCCAGCAGGGAGAGATAGTGCTATAATTCAGATAACATGATGAAATGAGATATTGTATCACAAAGACTTTGGTGGATGAAGAAACATAAACAATTTCTCTTTTTAAAAGATAAACATTTCCTCTTTTTATTTAAATTAGAAGAAGATATGGGGCATACTGAAGTTGCATTTTTGCTATTTTTGTTTAACATTTTTAAAGAAAATTCAGCTGACCTGAGGCTTACAGAGATGGTTGAATTAAATATCTTCTCTCAACATACATTTTAAGAATTTATGTACATTTCCTTTGCCAGGTAGTTTTCATTTCAAATATTTGACAGAGGTCAGAAGGAAAACATGCAACGAGCTATATTTATCACAGGAAATACTTTAAAAGTAAATTGCATAAGCCTAAAAGAGCTTTACGTTTCCATAATTAAATTGATATTGATTTGTTGAATATTTTAAAGAATCATTTTTTGAGAACATGGGACAGGTCAGAACGTCCTTGCCTTTAACAGTGAGATCATAAACACTAGCAAGAGTTTATAGTGGAAAAGTTAATTTCTGAGCTATTTTGCAGCATCTTAGTTAACAAATTTTGCATTTTCAATTAATTATGTAGCAATTCTCATCTTGATATTTAAAATGGAATATCCCTTCTTGTTTGTTCTTGTTTTTTTTATTTTGTTTGTCCTTTTTGTATGTAAATGCAATGTGCTCTTGCTAGAATTAGGGTCTGTGGCTTTGCACATGTGTATTCCACATTGGCAACTGAATTGAGCTTGAGTATTACACTTTTCTGAATGTGTTTCAAGAAAGGCTGTATTAACATGAAAGAAAATATAACAAAGCAAATGCAATAAAATGAAGGTATTGAAGTGTATCAAAGATCAAAGATGAATTACTACCTTGTCAAACCACTTTGAACTGAGGTCATAGATATGTTTTAGATACTATCATTCTGTAGTGCCAAGTCTGAGATTTTTCTTGAAAAGTTTGTTCTGACAAGTCATAAGCAAATAATTTCATTCAATCTTGATAGTTTATTCCAAAAAACATGCACTGGGATGAACTGCAAATTTTAATGAAGACAATTGGCAAAATAGGATATAAAGAAAAAGAAACTTTATCTTAGAAACCTTATCCTAATCAAAACCAAATTAAGTTAGTAAAAGTATTGCCATGTTTCTGAATGTTTCATTGTATTCAAGATAAACAGCGGCTTTAGACTGTTCCTTTTCTGTTTATACAGTTTGAAGTTTTGCTGCTCTTAAATGTGAATGTGCTCTTAAACTCTAAGGAATTCCATTTTCAAACAGCCTTCCGACCTCTTCTTTCTATCAGGAACATTCATCCTCAGAAGAGCTCTTCAATGAAATTTAAAGTGAAGTAAATGGAGTGTTTGGCTTCTGTAGAGTTCTTTTGATGTAGGCATTTCAATCAGTTCAACCAAAGAGGTTATTTTGGTTTTTGTTGGCTTTTTCATTAGGACCAGGTAGAGAAACTGAGTTATAGATCTGAAGAAATCCCAAATTAAAAATAATATTTCCAGAACCCTGATTCAGCTTAATTCATTAGCCTACAGTGCTGGTACAAACTCTGCATCCTCATATATTGTGGAAAATCACAAGATAAACTTGCTTAAGGCTGCTAGGTCTTTATATCTCTAAAATCTCATTTCTTTTGTTTAAGTAAATCATGTTATTCCACCTCAGTAATGCTTTTGTTCTTCTTTCCTTAGTGGATATATAGAAAATCAGTACTGGCAGTGTTTTCTCTATTGTTTATATCCTTGCTACACAAGTATTTTATCATAACATCAGTTCCAAATTGAAAAAAGAGATGAGATCTGAAAAAGGCAGTGTAAAAGGAATGGTAATTTTTCAGACAGGAGATACAGGATAGGCCTCTGTGACCTTGACCTGAAA
Organism: Catharus ustulatus; assembly: GCF_009819885.2. Lineage (NCBI taxonomy): Eukaryota > Metazoa > Chordata > Aves > Passeriformes > Turdidae > Catharus > Catharus ustulatus. The sequence goes on along the minus strand of NC_046221.1, from coordinate 39,112,116 downwards.
CTAGATATTCCAGGAGATGTTCTTGATTGAGCTAATGGCCATTTTTGTCCTACCAGAAATGTGATGATTTTTTTTTTTTCTCTACTTTCTGGAAAAACTCAGTGTAAAGCAAGGAAAAGGATTACCCATGCCAATTCAAAAGAAGGCTCACGTCAAATCTCTATTTCTAATGCATGCAGTGTTTAAAAAATTAAATCCTTGCTCAACTCCTCATGTGGTGCCAAATTGCGCTTTCATCTTCTGAGCAGAAAAAGGAGAAAAGCTGAAAAGAAAAGAAAAAAACCACCAAAACAGATTGAACAAACATTGCAGAAGAGGAAAGGGGACTACTGTAGGGACTATATATCCTAAATACGATGACCTCATAATAAATACATGTTCAGCCACCTAAACAGAAATATTCTGTCCAGGCTTATGCCCTACCACCCAAAAAATTCACTTTGTTTCTTTCTTTTTTTAAATTTTTTACAGTTGATACATCCTTGAGAAATTGTGATCATATTGCAAGAGACTGAGAATTTTTATCAGATTTTTGTTTACCAACTTTTAGTGCTTTCTTCTAGGCCTAGACATTCTTTGCTAGTCCCAAACATTATTTGAAGATAAAGGAAAGATATACATCCCTTGTGCTTATGATAGTTCTGTGGGGGTTTCTTTTGTTTTGTTTTGTTTTGTTTTGTTTGTGTTGTTTCTAGTTGGCAAGTATAGTTATAGAATTCAAAAAACACTAATTCCAGATAGTTATAATTTGAAATATGGAATTCATAGTTTTTTGTAGTTCCAAATATTGTTAAATAGATTAGCTTTTTAGGAAAATTATAAAAGCACACAGATTTTCTTATTAAAACTAAGAATCTGTGCATGCCTCGTAACAACCCATTCATCTACACTCCAGCACTGCAGATTAAATAAGGTTGAGCTTGGCTTCACAAGAGAAGAGGGAGAAATGCATTTTCAAAATTCCCCCACTATTTTTGCTGAAGGGACTTTATGAACCCTATACATCTGCAAGGTCTAAGTGTCTCCATTGCCAAGGTATAAGATGTTTCATTTTTGTTTCTCAGAAGATATTGTGTCTGACCCAAGACAAGTGCGCTTGAAAGCTTTTGGTGCCTTGTGAATTGCAACACTTTGCATATGACATAAAATTCATATTTGAGCCCAGCATATTTTTAAGACCTTTTTTTAAACATTTGGAAGTGCTAGTTACAAAAAAAGTATAAAATAATTATCATAATTTAAAAATAATATGTATTTTAAAAAAACCACTGCTTAGGGCCTATACTAAGTGATGTGATGTGGCAAGCAGATCTCAAAGAGAAATTTGAAATAGAGGAGAATGCAGTGGATTGTTTGGGATTACAGGTAAATGGCCTAGGAATTTTTAATAGACTATCTAATTGGCAGGAGTTTTTCTTGAAATTATAATGAAAAGATTCTTTGGTTTTGTTTCTGGCTATATCAGTGAATATCGAAGGCAGGCTATGAGACAGGTCATAACCTCTGTCTCTAAGTTCTGTAAAAAAAGTATCTGCCTTTTTCATAGATTAAGCTAAATTAGCACTTGGAAATGTGTTTTAATTGAACTGTTTCTAAAAATAGAAAGCATTAAAATTAATTATGCTTAAACTAGTGTTGATAATGTGTTGATATGTTTTTCTAAATTTCAGGAGGGAGAAAAGTAAACAAAAGTTTTGTAGCAGAAGAACAAAATGGTAACACAAATTGTGCAGCCATCTGCAGGACATACTTTAATGGCTAGCATTGAACTATTTTAATAGAATTTGAACCCTTTAGAGAACTAACTGTTATTTACTAGCTAACCCTATTAAGTGATAAGAAATGACTGAGTGTTTGGTATCTAGATGATTAAACAAAACAAAGTCGATGTTGCTTAAAGGTTTGGAAAGCTTTATATGAGCTTTGTGACAATTAAGTAAGTATTTCTTTAAGAAAATTGTTATGGTTTTCTATTTTAAAGAAAGAAAACAAATTAAAGTGTGAAATTAAGGTTTTAGATATCTAACTTAATGGAAATTTGCCTTCTTCAAAAGAGCAATAAGATAATAGAAACTTTTAAGCACATTGATCTTTAGAAGGACTGAAGTATAAATGGTAGCTATCTGGCTTGCTTGTTAGCAGGCTGACAAAGCCTTTCCCTTCCTTTTCAAAATATCTGCTTATTCATATCTTTGGCTCTGCAATGCAGATACCTTTAAACAATAATAATAACAAAATAAACAAAACAAGAAAAATCTGTTTCCTTGAGTGTTCACAAAGACCAATGTAGAGGTGACAAAGAAGGGATTTGCCACTAAGTAGCCCTACTTCTCAGTAGCTAGGGCCACCATCCCATCCTTTCACCCACAAAGTGGAGTTTTGCACCTTGCTGTAATCTGTGCCCTTCACAGAAGTGATGCAGAAGGATAGAGGCAGAAGTCGATCTCGCCTTTTGTCCACAGACTCACTCAAAATATATTTTTTCTCTCAACAGCGCTTAGCTATGTTTTTGGAATAATTAATTAGAGAATAGACATACGTTTTGTGGCTAGAAAATTTTGATATTGCTAAATTAGAGTGCATGATTTAACTACATGGCTATCCTAAAGCATTTATTATATTTATCATCCCTGGATAATAACAATAATAATAATAATTTGGTTTTATGACATTATTAAGCTGCCTATTTAGTTTGGAAACATCATTTAGATTACAGCACTTGCTGATCTGGGTCCCACCAGAACAAGACCATTACACAGAGTGTAGCAAATAGTATAAGAAAGAACTCTTCTATGTACAGAAATGGTTTGACCTTCCTTTTACTTATCTACTTCAGCTGGGTACTGTGTACTAACATCAGGTTTTGTGCAGTCCCATGGTGAACTGGATCAGGGAACAGATTTGGTAGAAAATGAACAGGTCTTTTGTAGTTTCAGGGTTTATAAATTTTCTGTTCCATCTGGGCAAGAGATGTGATGAATGTGAGCACTAGAGCAAGAGAGGCAGTAGGGCTTAGTACTGAGAGAGGATGTTAGGAAATGGGGATGTGAGATTGCCTCATTTTACAGAAATGCAGTTTGTTGCTGAATTAGTGTGATTGCTTTGCATAGAAACAGAGCAGAGAGAGTAAGTACAGAAAAGTTAAAGAAAGCACACACAGTTTCTGTGTGGAAAAAACTGTTATTTTTGTTTGGTGGCTTCTTCCCCACTAGTGTTCATTTAAAAGAACTGAAGCAGGTAATGGTGAAGTGGGTTTACTTTTACTTTAACAATAGTCAATTTATAGCAACATTAAAAAAAGCTTCACCAAAACAAAAACAGTATTAAAATAGATACATCTGAACATTTTTCACTGCAAACAGTTCAAACTGCCTTACCTTAAAGAATCATATGATTTATTCTGCTGGAAACACCAATATAATTTTTCTGTAGTTTCTTTTTATTTTCAGGGTGTCCACTGATTAAAATTTGGTGGCTTTCCTCAGAATAGGGTCCTTTTCTCAAAATTCCCCATTACTCCTTTAACCCTTTGCTATTAAAAATACAAAGTAGGAAGTTGAAGCCTCCACAGCCAGTATAGTAACTATGAGGTTCTTTGGCACCCACTGTAGGCAGGAGCTCATAATTCCTGTGCTCCTCTGGGATGATTTTGGTCCTGGGGTACTTTAACCAAGAGTAACAGCAATAAGAAATCTTCAGGAAAACTCCTACTCTGTTATTGCCATGACTCTTGGCATGTGAGGAAAATGTATTTGCTCTACCCAAGTAGCAGCACAATGAAGAAACATTACAAATATGAGAATTAAGAATGAAACTACAAAATACATCATTTTTTAAAACATGAAAGAAATGCATCTGCACTAAGAAGCATCAGAGGATTTAAAAGTAATTCAATATCTTTTCCCATAGCCCAGTATTTTTGTTATGTCATTAAGCAGTAAGTAATAGGATTTTTTGCAGAAAAGACATATTTTCAAATCGGCAACATAAATCTAACCATATGGATTAGGAAGTCATCCTTATCTACTTGCATTCTAATCTGCTGATGATACATAGTGTGTTCTGTTGGCATTTCTTTAATATTGTAGGAGATGAAGAGCTCATTAGTCACTTCCAGATTGCCTTCAATAAGGTTTTCAGAATGCACTTTTAATGAGGATCATTTTTAATATAAAAATTGCATAAAATTTCCTGACATGGGTGATAAAAGTCAAATGAAGAAAAAACCACAAATGCAACTATTGTTACAAGGGTCTACTTGCTGTCTATTATTCCTGTCTTATTCTTCATGCCAAGCCCTAGTCTTCACATATCAGAAAAATCTAGGTGTGGAATTTCTGCAGATCTACAAAAGCACGCACATCTATATAATGAAGAATTATTGATAATCAATCCAAGTAACAAATATACAGAAATATTCATTAATGTATTTGAAAAATATGACTGCCTAAATGGCTTTAAAGTATATCTTCTTGGCAATAAATGCTGTTAATATTTTCCTAAGTTTTGGTCTTGTTCAATATTTTTTCAATTCTGTCAAAGTGGCTAATATATCACATGTTGTGTGATGTCCCTTGCTGTTCCTACTACATTTGGTTTTTCACTGACTTGTACATCTTACACTTTTGAATCTTGCCACTGCCATACATGGGCTTTGGTAATAGAGTGAATCAATAGCACAGTATATTTGGGGGATTAATCCTTTATTATGGCTCTGAACAGTATGAAAACAGACTAGATAATGGACCTGAGAAGGAGGAGATTTTGTTACTTTCTGTAATTGTTCTCAGTCATCATCTTTGTTGGTGAAGTATGTTGATTGTCAAATCCTGTTTTGCCTGATGATTTCCATGAAGATCTGGATTAAAGGCTGAACATGAAAAGGAATGATTTATTAAGTTTGGTTTTTTTTAGTACTGTGTGGAATTGTCAAGAAGTTACTGTGTATAAAAAAATTTGAAAAAATACATCAGTTTTTCTTATATAAAGATGGAGTTTTTAAAATTTAAACAGTGCTGCATTACTGTAATGGCTACTGAAGAATTTTTCAATATAGGAAGTAAAATCTGAGATCTCTATCTAAACTAATAATTCCTATATGAAGACTATATAACATTAACTCACTTCTGTAATGGTGTTGTGACTAACTAGTCAAGATTCTTGAGTATTAAACAATAAAAACCAGACCTCTTCCCTTTTAACTTTGTACTATGTTAATCCATGCTTTTCATTGTAAGACTGCTGTATTAACTGTGAAGGCAGCAGCAGCTGCAAAGGTAGCAGAAAGCTAGCAACGCAAATACAAAGATAGCAATAAATGGATCCCTTGTGTTTTCTCATGAGAATACATTCCGTCACTGGGATAACTCAACATTCAGTCAGTAATAATTTATGAAAATTAACTATTCTGTGTCAAAAGGACTGTATTCATTTAAGTGATAGGTCTTGGCAGGCAGCAAAATGTGGTGGCTTTTTGGGTTTTTTATGTATCTGTGACACATTTTTTTAATCAGCTAAGGAGCAAATTATCCCATCAGATGACTGTCTTGTTAGTGTCACTTTGTATAAGCCAAATGAGAACATTCTGACATGTTTTAAAACTGATATATTTTTATGTAAAAGGAAAGAAAGTGAGAAAAAATCTCCCAGAAAAATGAAAAGCTGACACTCCAGTTTTCAGAGTATATGACTGTATTGATGGTGTATCTAAATGCAGATGGCAGTGATAGTATAAATGACTGCACAGAGGCTAGTTAGTTTCTTGCTTAGTTTTTGCTTAAAGGGAGGCAAACAAAAGCTAGAGCTTTTTGACATTATGAGACTAGTTTTTGTCCTGTGTTTTGAAGAGCATGATGGTTACCTTGCTATCCACAGTAAAACATTGTTTATTATGTAATTATATTTACTTTCCCCCAAGTAAATGAATAAACAAATCAACGCAGTAGCTGATTGGAACTATCCAATCAACATATCCCTAAAGAGTTCTCTCATGTTTTTTTGTGTTGTGCTGGAGAGAAGGCAAGAGGCTCAAACATACTTATATCAATAAAACATGCATCCTAGCTTCTCTCATTTACACTTTTCCATCCCCTGTTTGCTTAGACTCATAAATACCTGTTGGCAGAATAAAAAAGTTTGCTAAGATTCATTATCCACAATAAGCACATCTGTGACTAGCTATATTAGCTATGATATTCAGATATGGAACCTATATGGTCTTACTAGAAGCTGCTTTCTAGTATTATGGACATTTTATTATCTCATGTGTGTGGTGCTTGATTCAATTAAAGAACCTCAGGAATTAAGGTAACCTCAGACAGTGTAAGAAATCTGTTTATCAGGCTGGCCTCCAAGACTGAAGTGCAGATTTAGAATGGCCATGAGGTTCACCTAGCCTAATCCCTTGTGTTCAGACTGAAGAAAGTATAATGACACCATCTGTTTCAGGAGCTCACTATGCTGTTCTTAAGTACCTATGGCTGAGTAGATTCCAAAGTAGGGCTCTGCCATGCTTCAGTTTTTAACTGACATAATCATTAGAAAGATATTCCTGGTATTAACCCTGGGTCTTTTTGCCAGATGTAAATGATGATTTTTTTCCTGCTTCTGTAGACTGACGTGTGGAAATGGCTCTGGCATGAAGAAAGACCCGATGACATTTCTTGTAAGATTTTATTATGGGAAGATGAATGGTCATGTCTTTGCAAGATCACTTGAGTGTATGCAAATTCTAAAAATCTTAATTCCTTCTCAGGAGGTCTATTGTAGATCCCTTTTTTAGATAAAGTACTCCATCAGTGAGCAACAAAGCTGACAGATTTCATTCCAATTGTCATGAATTCCCTGCCCATTAATAAATCCAAAAATCAGGCTTATTTTTTTGGAACAGGGTCACATTTCTGATTTACATTCGTACACTTCTCACTGTGAAACTGCAGTAACTACTCATTTTTTGGCATTTGGTGCTTGTGCATTTGTCTGCTCCAGATTGACTACTGTCCTCAAAACACACTTTTGCTGAATGGCTTGTTGATTTCACGGTGTCTTCAGTTTGACAAAACCATTTGGAATTTTGATCTTATTCTCCCTCTACCCATTCTGTGGGAGAAGCTGCAGCTTCTCTTGTTTTGGAGCTGCTGACATTGTGAATGTATCTTTTTTTTTGTTCCCCTGGTGAGGTTTCCCAGTGAGAGCTGTTTCAAGACACCTTTTTTATAGGACTGCTGGACACTGCTAATTAGCCCATTTGTGTGATTACATTTTGGGGCTTTTGCCTTTAGCTCATGTAACTTTCCTCTATACCTAATTTCCTTAGCTTGAAATTGCTTCAGGTGGAGGATACTGAAGCCTTGCTGAAGTTTCTGACCAAATGCCACAGTACTCCTTCAGCTGTTAGCTCTAAGATACAGAGAAGGTTGTTATCCCAAATTAATGCTTATAAAAGTCAGTCAGTACCACTGTCTCTGCCTCCCTTGTACATATCATATGTAATCTTTTGCACATCTTGCTGATGCAGTTGTCAGGCATTCTGCTGTCAGGGCAGTGTAAAAGCTATTTTCACTGAATTAACATCTCACAGATCAAAGCTTTAATATTAGAAAAGGCTCTTCATAATGGGCTGCAAACAATTTATACCATTAGTACGACATCTTGAGCTCCCTCAGGATTTACCTTTGGGTTATGAATCACATCTCACTTTCAGACAGGGCTTTTTCTTTGGTGATCAGGGTGATGGTTAACATGCTCACATCCTCTAATTTGCTTTTGGTATTGGTATTATAATTTATTGCAGAAGAACTCTTATGGATTCATTATAAACCCAGAGAAGTAACTTTAAGAGCTCTCTACATGCAGCTTTTATTATTTTTATTTTCTGAGGAAGGAGCAATGACATTTAATTAGCACTTTACGGAAAGTTTTTGACTTGAACCATTACAGTAGTTTCATCATATTGGCATCTAAAAACCATTTGCTAAATTTTTGAAGTGTAACCAGCGTTCCTTTTCATGGCACAACAAAGGGACCAGACTTATGGTATATAAAGTTGCATATACTGGGTGTCAAAAGGCAGAAAAAATAATGCTGACATATGCCAAACTGCATTAATTGGGAATTTTATTAAGTTAAAGTTGCAGAAAGGCAAAAAGTTTGAGCAGTGTCTTAGAAAACATATCAGGTTGTTGATAATCATCAGGGAATAAGATTAAGATTTACTTGCCTTATTGTCTGCAGGTTTCTTTGACCAGGGAAGTGCAATAAAAGATGTGTTCACTCAATATTGAAAGAAATATATTTATTGTTTTTTGTCTGTTGTGTAATAAGTTCTTCAGCTTTTACAATATTGAGGTATACACGTTACATATAAGCCAAATATTAGAGCTGGGTTTTTTTGCTTGTTTTGCTTTTTCTTTGCTTCTCTCTTGGCCTGTAAATATATTTCCTCAATATTTACCAGTTGAGGAAAAAGCTACTCTGCTGTACTTTTTCACTGAAATTGAATCAAAATAGTTTCAGCAGCTCTCCTGATTCCCTGCCAGCTGGAGGCAGGCAGCTGCCAGTTCCCCTCCTCTCCAGCTGCCTCTAGAGCTGGGCTGGGTTTAGCAGAGGTGTGGTACCATGGTTGAGAGAGACAACTGATGGGGATGGCTTTGCAAATGCCTTCTCTGGCTTTCGAAAGCTGCACAAGAACATTTTGTTCCAAGACTAGCTTTTGCACCTGGAAAAATTCTGACTAAAAGAGAATGTTCAGCCATTTCTTGTTCCATTTGTTTATTTGATATGAATCTAATTACAGAGTTGGGTGTGACATTCAGAAGGCAGGAGGGGATGTAATATTAATTAACAGTATAAATGACTCTTCTGCAAACTAACTTGGAGCTTTCTAAATGTTCATTTTCTGTAAACAGCCATAAAAGGCAATCAGATCTCCGGTTGGAAGGATTGTTGGCCTGGTGTGGTTATGTGTTCTTTAGCAGAGAACATATACTTCATTCTTGAGCATTTTTATTTACAATTATATGTTCTATTGAAAAGAATTGTAGGCTTCTACCATAATTGTAACTAGAAATGGGAGTATGGGATCAGCAGAAATGTACTTGTGTTACAACAGTTCAGAAAATGGGAAGGTGAAAGATTGGTGGTGTTATTTTGATGTGATTTTGGTGGGGGTGTCTCTCATTTTGGAACTGGGGGTCAGCTAAGGTTTACCAAATGAGTCAGTGAAAGTGTTAGGTGAAGGAGACTAAGGAAATCAAGGCTGGTATGCATTTTGCTGTTTATGTTTGGATAATGTCATTTTTGTGAGTAAACTGTTCTTCATAGATTTATTGTTATAATAGCACTGTCTCTTGGATATATCTTTCTTCCTTCCTCTGCTTTTCTGGCTGTGGTGCATCAGCTCCATTCTGTTCATGAGTTGCTACTGTATAGACCTTTGATATGGTTTTTCAAAATCCCCCTTTACTACCAGAAAGCTCATTGTCTGGAAATTTCCATACAGTTCACTGTAGCTACCTGTGCTTCCCCAGCATGTTTCTTCCTTCATCCCCATCTTCCATTCTCAGTCCGTCAATCACCTCATCTTCCCAGCATTTCCTGATGCAAACATTAAATGTGGAAATAAACATAGCCTGTAAGGAATGGAAAAACTCTAATTAGGAAATAAAACTGGCAGTGGGACATAAGTGAGTAGAAGGAGTGACTGCAGGGAACTTTCTTGCAGTTCTGCTTCTTAGCAGCTTTCACTCCAGCCTCGTTTAAATATTTCTATGCTGGTTCATTTGGAGAAATACTGCTGAGATCTGGGTAAGCAGAGAATAAAAAACCATCTGAGGTCAAAAATCACTGGCATAAGAGGTTTGGAGCTAAGAAAGCAGCATCAAATGATGGAAATAATTGGGTAGTTTCTCTTTAGAAAATGATGCCCTTCTCTGTGCTTAAAATTTGCAAGAGCCCTCTACCTGAAAATATTTGTCTGGCTGTCTGGAATTTGTAGTCTGCAGTTCATTAGCTATTGAGACTTAGATGAACACTGACATTTTAATGAAATGGCTTTTAAAGGTATATTTTATTTTAATGCATTTCCTAAGCATGAAAAGAAATACCCTAATAAGCAAATATTATAGAAGATCGATCTGTGTTCTGAATGTATTGTGTTAAATATTAAACCAGAATTCAATCTTCAACTTTTGAAAAAGGAATATATAAGCCTCAATGTGACCTTAAATACGACACTGCCATCAGTGCCTTTATGATAAATTGCCAAAAGCAATAATCTGTCCCTGAAATCAGATATGGCCCTAGTATCTGTGGAGTTACATTTCTGCTTATGCAGAGGGCTCCATTCAATTCATCAAAAAGTGGATTTAAAAGCAAAATGTAATCTGTTAAGATGCAAGACCTGGCAAGTTTTGTATCTCTTCAGTAGAGTAAAATCGAAATAGTTGTGGATGGAATTAAACTTTTCCCTAGATATCTGTGATATTACATTTTCAAGAGCCACCAAAAGCTGGCAAGCAGATGAAAGAGGAAAATGTTTTAAAGTATTTTACTTTAAAGTACAAAGAGATGGGATGGGGAGGGGTATGTATGTGTGTTGATGTATTAAATGGGTGCCTGCATATTGTTAATTACTGTAATTGGTGAGTACTCATCTCTGTGAGTTTCATGGACTTAGCCAGGTTTTTAATATTGTGATTTAATTGTGAAAGGGAAGAGCGGGCAGAGGAAACTTCAGAGCCGTCTCTGGCCACAGTCTTGAAAGAAACCTGGGAGACCTGTTTTCACCCAAGAGTGTTTTTGTTTGTCTGAGGAAGAGGGGTATTCTGCTAAATAAAGGGAGTCATTGGGATGGCTACATAAAGATGGTTCTAAAGGTGAATCAGACAGGGCTGGTGAGATTGGAGGTTACCGTGTCAGATCTGCTGTGTTGGAACAGATGAACAAGAGCAAGGCTCAGTTCAAAATCTAAAAATATGTATGGTTTTAATAATATGGTTCAATTTCTATTGAAGTTGGTAAAGAGACTAATTTTATATTGATGTCCTTGACTGAGACAAAACCTCTGAATCAGCTTCCTTAAAATGCTACTCCAGATCCCTGATCTGCTTTTCTTTTAATCACTTTTTAAGAAGAAGTAGTAATTTTAATGCTGCTTTGATTTGTTACAGGAACCTAATAACAATTTGATGTTGGAAGGTTTTTTTCAGATTTATCTCAGATCACACAACACTTCAAAATGTGAATTTGTTTTTTCTTAATTCTGTGTTGTACAGAAAAAAGAAACTAAAATGTTTTTAAATAAGGAGTGCTCTTTTGTATACAGACTAATAGTTAATAATATTAACTAATTTATGAAGTGCAAACTGGCACAAATCCTTGTTTTCCTTTGGTTTTAAAGCTACTTGTGATGGATAATAAAATAAGCAAACTTGTATTGCTGTTGAGATTTATAATGCTTCATTAAAGAAGTGGTTATCTCTGTTGTGAAATGGCACCATGTTTATTTTAACAATATTGATTAATTAGGTTTCTGTTTAATGGTGCATATATAAGGTGGAGGATATCTGGCTGTATACAGCACAAAGTATTTATTGAAGTGAGGCTTATGTCAAGTGCAGCAGGTCCCTGCCTATACACTTGAAAGCGTATTTAAATCTCTGTAAGTTCAGAGCCTCACAGGAAAAAAAAACACAGACCGGAGAATGTTCATATTTTGAAAGTGGGGAAATTACAGAGACTGGATTTTTTATAGGCAGGCATCATTATTTTACAAAACATCACAACCATAACCCAAAGCGAGAGGTTTTTTTAGGGTAGGTGTCTGAGATGGCTTTCAGCTTCTTGTAGCTAATTCTATCTAATTTAAGAATAAATTACTTTACAACTTCTAACCAAATTTAGAAGGCTGTCTGAATTGGCCCTCATGAGGTGAAAGGTGTGCCTACCTGTTTTGTAAATGTTAAAGCAATTTAGGACTTCATGGCGTGTGAAAGCATTTGTAGGACATTGCAGTTAAGAAACCATGAAATTCAAAAGCTATTTCGTGGTTGATATGTTTTAAATTGTTGGAACTTATTTTAGAACAGAGTTTGAATGCTGTCTGAAGCTACGTGTGTGCATTACTATTTTTTGTACTGACTCTAGTCCTCATAGAAATAGATTTACCCACAAACAGTGGTAAGTCTTTATATTAAATGGCCTAGTCTATTTCTGTTGCCTTAATCTTGTCCTTATGAGTTTGTATAAATCTGCTTCTTTCATTGTTATGCATCACGCCAAAGGTGCTAAAAATATCTGTTTCATTTTTTTTACTGCATACTGAAACAGTGATAAAAAGATGAAGAATATTTTGTTTTATGTAACTCCTGCTAGGCTAATATTACTCCTTTAAAATGTCATTTTGTGTCAACACACCCAGCTAAAAGCTGTAGGACCTTAAATACCACCCACACAAATAGTCTCTGATTCCTGCGAGGAGTCATTTTCCTTAAGTATCTCTCCAACAGATGGATCACAATTTCCTTGTAAGGCAGAAACAGTTAAAGTAGGATGGAGCCACAGGAACGTTATATTACAATGTAGTTTCAACTCATATTACTTCCTATCTTCTTGTAGCATAGCAGCTTGAGACACTGGTGATCTTCCCTTTTTAGCAGCCATAAAAATGTTCATACTGCGTTGTGTTTTGCTTTCTCTTAAACCTCTTGTCTGGCTTGGAAATTTCATATGAAGGATGTTGGTTTGAATAGCCATTCTAAAGTTCAGATAAGAATAGGAAAGGGTCATGTTGCTGGACTGAATTTTTTTTTTTGGCAGAGAGTTTGTGGAAAAACAGTCATGCAAACTTCAAATTTAAATACACAAAAGATACTATGATGATAGTGCATGGAAAAATGGACAAGTGAGTTGTTAATCTGATAGGTGCATACCTGAATAGATATTATGCCATTTGTATGGAATTTTTGGAGTAAAATTTTGTTGAAATTTTTTCACTTTCAGGGCACCATATATGCAGGATGCCTGGACTTGCTGCATTCTTTTCTCACTTAGCCAGCAAAACTGCAAAGTCCTGATGTTGATAATGTCTAGAACAGTCTTAAATACTGGACTGTGAAATAGGTTTTTTATGGGAGATGGGAACAAATCTGATCTGACAAACATTGCATCATACATGAAAAGGAAGTCTTGCTTTCTAACCTGTCCCATGGTTCTATAATTCCTCTGTTTTCTTGCAAAAAAAAAATTTGCTGCTAATTTGACTCCAAAGATCTTGGCAAGCTTTATTTTTTTTTTCCTTTTGCAAATCCCAGTATTCTGTTCATGATCACGGCTGTTCATATTGACAGTGTATATTCCTGCAGCTGTTTTGGCTATTTTAAATAAAGTTTAAGAACATGGAGATAGCACATTTCAGTTAATAATCTTCCACCATGTATTAACTCTGTAGTGTTAGAACAGGTTTTAATGAAACATAAATTAGTCTACAGCCTGCCACTGTGGGTCTTGTAAGCTAAAATTTAATATACACACTAGTTAAATAGATAGGAGTGAGATTCAGTTAGATTCATTATTAGTAATGTCCTCGGATGAAAATGAGAGATCTGAACTCTAGATCCTTGATTATGTAAAGGAGGGCAGATGAAATACTGTAGCATGCTCACCTTAGGGGGAAACCACAAAAAGCAGTAATGAAATACTAAATGCTGAGTTGCATGGGATCAGAGCTGGGTCATGGCCAGATGGAGAAGCCAAAAAATAGGAGCAGAGAAGAAAGCAAGAGAACTCTGGAACACAGCCATGAGATAAAAAGGATGTGGGAAGAGATTTCAATGGAGAATGATCAAATGGTGGGTCAAATATTGCCCCATGTGACTACATTTTAATGGATATTATGGATTAATGGAGCACATGGATGACTGGAGCACACTGGAACTGTGGAGTCCCTGCACCCTAATGAGAGATAAAGCACAGCTCCACTGTCATTTGAGAGAATGGGAGAACAAACACTACTGAGAGGTCGTACTTCTGTCATCTTAGTCTGGCAAAGAAGACAGGAAGATCTATTTCTTAGGGTTTGGTTGTGGAGGTTTTTTTGGTGGTGTTTTTTTCTGTTTGTTTTTTGTTCCCCCCACCCCGCTGCCTTAAGTCTGTGAAAACACCTGAACTTCAGTGCAATTACTCTCCATATGGCTAAAGTGAACTCTATCCACTTCTTATAGAAGCACAGGAATGACCATAATAACTCTATTGCCTCACTCACTTTATTTTCAATAATGCTTGGGACAATATTTGCACTTCATGAGGTTTTATGGAAATGTCTTTTCAATAGATTTTACCTGAATATAAAACTTTTGAAGGAACAAATGTAAAGTGAAACTACAGGATAAGGCAAATTCTCCTTTGGGAATATAATATCATCACTCAATATACCTTGAAGATTAGACAACTAGGTTGAAAACCTCTTCAGATTATAAATATCCTTGTATCATTGACACTAAACACCTTAGGTCTCTGTTTCTAGCACCAAAACACTATCATCATGGTTTTTCTTTGCTGCTTGACAAGGTGCTTGGGATTGAGATCTGCTGTTCTGACATTGGGTGGCCACCACTGATGTTTATAATACACATTTTACATATTTTTGCCTACCACCATGTAATTTTCTTTCCTTATTATTGCATCAGTTTCTCTTGGGAAAGGCAGAATAAGATAACAGAAATTAAATGACAGTTAATCCAACTGTGCCTTCACAAATGTGTTTCTAGGAAAAGTATATTTGCTTTTCTGTTCTGCAATTTTGTATGGACTTACTCTGCCATCTCCATAGCTCATGAAGTGTAAGTATGCAGTGTCCCATTATAGTAGCAATGCATAATGCATGGTTTTTGCCTTAAAAGGTTGCCTTGCATTAGAAACAATACACAGTCACAGACTGCTTTAAGTGGCATAACAGGAGAGTAAGGGCAAAGAAAAGAATCTGTTTGGAATAACTTAGTTTCATAAAATATTTGTTTACGATATGAATTTTAATAATTAATGTTCGGATTAAAACATTTTCCTTATCTTCTTCTTCCAGAAGTAGGGTCAGCACCTATAGTTACACAGATGGAAGCCAGAAAAGCTGCCAGACTCAAAGCTGGCAAACACAGTGCTTCAGCTGCAACCTCAGCATATGCTGCGAAATTGCATAGATTACTGCACTAATGGAAATGTGTTCAGGATTTTTTGTAGTTGTTGTTTGTTTGTGGTTTTTTTATTTTTTTTCCCCCTGGCCAGATCACCTGTGTGCTGTTTGAACTATCTTTTTCTTTATTTCTTCTGAATGCCTTATTTTCCTTTTATTTTCCTTTTACAGAATGTGTATGCCAAAACCTTTATGTACCTTTAAATACAATAGGAATTGTCCCTGCTTCTCTTCCTTTTATAAAGCTTGTTTACCTTCAGGAGCCAGATAAGCTGTTTGTGAACTAAAATCTCCTTTCTCTGTAGTACATCCTTTAGAGCTCTGTTGTCTATGTTGGTGTTGCAGTATATTCACTCTAAAGGTGTGAGCTCTCAAGTGTAGAGACTTGATATGGCTGTGTTGCTATTTTTATTATTCAAAAAAATATAAATAGAAGCTACAGGTGGGCACAGTTTTCTCTTAAAAATGTTTTTTTCTTAAGGGCTAGGGTTTTAAATCTTTGAAATGCATATCTTTTTTTTTTTTTCCTTTCTCTCAGGACAATAAAATAGGATAAGACTCCTAAATTAACCACTTTTATAGGTTATCGACAGGAGGAATAAACCAATGCCTAATAAAGCATTGGAAAAGCTCTTCTTATGGATGAATCTTCTAAAGTTTTAAATGCACACAAAGGAGCAAGCAAATGCTTTGAAAGTATTGAGTCTTAAAATTTATATTACTTTTTCTTTCATTATTCACACTGATTTAAACATAAGATCATGGCGGAGTTGCTGTAAGTAGACTCCATCGATTTTGTTTATATGACTTAAGATTGAAGTGGCATGAAAACTGCTTAAAGAAATGCAGAAGGCAGATAATTAGAATAATCTATTTCCAAGAGAAAACCTGAAAAATATTTGTGCTAAATTAGAAAGATCTAAAGGTAATTGTGGCAATGGGGAGGAATATGATTATCTCATAGGCACCTATTTCTAAGGGAAGGTTAGTTGAGAACTGCAAATACATTTAAAATGTATTAGGGCACAAAAAGAAAAAAAAAAAAAAAGAGATCCAAGTTCCCTCTTTCCATAAATGTTTAGATAAAAGAGAATTAACATGTAATGGATACATAGTAAAGCGAAGAAATTATAGTTTGACATTCTGTGTTGCAACTGAATCATAATATTGGATTTATACCTGGAATTACTCCACTTTGAGCATCCCAAATTCAGTAGTAAAAGGGATTACAGTAATTTCATTATTATAAACTGCACCTGATTATAAGCCACATGTCCGGGTGTCAGCAATGTTTAGGTCTTCGTCAATATATAAGCCGCACCTGATTATAAACCGCACTTTCGTTTGCAGCAAACTTTCACAAAGTTGCCAATTAGTAACAGAATCACGGGATTGCAGGGTTTACTGCTGACTTTGGAAACATTATTTCCAAACGAGAAAAGATACAGACAATAGCTGCGGCAGTGCACCCTGCAAGTTTTATTAACAAGAGGAAAAAGATACGAACAATAGTGTGGTCATTTTACAAGCATTTCCAACGAATCCGCATTGCCTGTAAATAGCCACTCAGCTGGGCAGCCACACAGCCGTGTGAGCAGCCAGGCAGCTGGGCAGGCGGGCAGGCGGGGAGCCGCGCAGCCACACAAGACTGAAAACACCGAAAAAATACAGAGAAATATCACGGGATCAGATCAACGGTGCTACCCCACTGCCGGGGCTGCACGGGCTCCAGCTTGGCTAGGGGCTGCTGCAGCCTCTCACTTACAGGTTGGAAAATTTCTGAACATCCTTCATATATAAACCATTCTGGAGTACAAGCTGCACTTCTGGGTACGGACCAAAACTTTAGTCAAAATGGTGTGGCTTATAATCATGAAATTACTGTAATAAAGAGGAGAGAAATGTAACATTCAGAAACAGAGGAGGGACTCATTGCAAAGTACTGTTAACCCATATACTTATATATAGGTTTGGTGGAAATCTGATAAATTATTAGGGTAAAAATATGATAGATCTGAAAGCATATAAATAGTTGAGAGATAATTTTTCAGTTGGTGGTGAAAGAAATATTTTTATGTCTGTGAACAACAAGCATGTTTTTGAAAACTAAATTTAAGTGATTAGTCTTGTGCCATTATTTGGGTGGTCTACTGATGTGTGTGTAGGCTTGTAAAATCAAGGTGTTAGTCTCTCTCTGCTAATTAAATAAGGATTCATAGAACACACACATAACAGCTCACTGAGGGCCTCTGATGATCTGTGTGCCCCAGTCAGTAAAAATATTTCTTAATAAGGTTTTCACTGTTACCCTTTTTTTGTCCTCCAAATCAGAAGCCCCAGAATGGTACAGGGAATGAGCAAAGTGCATTTGTAAGAAAACCACTTGATGTCTGCCAAATTTCTATTCTGTCCAGTAGGTTTGTGCTCTTTCTGAAGGCTTTTATGTATCTTTTTTGGATGTATGGATTTTATCTATTTTTATGCCTTACGACACAGGAAAGAGAAGGGTTGTGCAATACCAGTTGTACAGTATCACCTTTACCCAGAGGCATAACAGACTAGAAAATGTGTATTGCATCAGGGAGACCAAATCTTGCTTCCATTTGCATAAAAAGACTCCTGTGCATATGTGACCACTAACACAATGTACACGTAGTAAATCTTAACAAAACTTTGATGTGTACAGACAGTATAGATTCTGATAATTTATGTAAAAAATATTCTAGGCAACTGGCTTGCTATGATTCTGTTTAGCGTTTCTGAGGGATTATCTTCACTTTGGTAATGTTGCTTTCTCTTGAGGAATGCTTTTAGAGCTTTCAAACAGAAAAACTGAAGCGATAATGCTCATGTTTCAGTGGGGAAACTGCATGCTGTCAGGATCTGATGTGGCTTTTACTTGTGCCATAATTACATGAATTCACGACAAAATTGTGAAATCAACAGATAATTGTTAAGATTTTTTGTGTTTGAGGCAGAGAGATGTTTGGATATACCCAGAATAGAAAACATCATCTACTTTTGCATTTAGACCATACTAAACCACATTGAAATGTGTCTGGGTGAAAAAACGTGTATGCATTTGCACCTTCCAAAAGTCAAATATGCCAAATTCTTGGTCTCAGTTTGAATCTCAAAAATAGAACCTTGGCTATTCTTTGTTTTCTTCAGTGCTTCAGCTTGGTGTGTTTATTTTTATTTATCATCATTTTGCACAGAGTCAAATATATCATAAAGAAGACGGTGAAATGTATTTACTTGCTATGATGGGCTATAATGTTAGAGAGATGTTTATACCTTTTTTCAATACATTATAATACATTAGATTAGAAAGACTTCTATAGGTTTATTGATATATACAGTAAATTCACGAATACAAGCCGCACTGAGTATAAGCCGCATCTCTGGGTGTTGGCAAATATTTCGGTTTTTGTCCATAGATAAGCCGCACACGAATATAAGCCGCTCTGTCGTTCGCAGCGAGGAGCCGCGTGCAATTAGTAACAGAACCGCGGGAGGGCGGGGTTTACTGGCTGAGCTAAGGCTGTGCAGGCTCGGCCCGTTAGGGGCCGCTGACGGGGCCAGGTGGCCCAGCCTGGTGCTGCCGCTCGGGGCCGGCCGCCGCTGCCCCTGGGCTCGGTCACCCCGGGTCGGCGCTGCCCCGCGGTGGCAGGCAGGGACGGAGCTTCCCCCGCTCCTACGGCAGCGGCGGCGGGCGGGGACGGAGCTTTCCCGCGCCCGTGGCGCCGGCGGCAGGCGCGGACAAAGCACCCCGCCTCCTCCCCGAGCCGCGGCAATGGCGGTGCGCACTTCCCACCCCCCCCTGGGCTGCGGCAATGGCGGCGCGGGGCTCCCGCCGGCTCCCCGAGACGCGGCAATGGCGGCGCGCACTTCCCCCCCCCTCCCCGGGCCGCGGCAATGGCTGCGCAGGGCTCCCGTCGGCTCCCGGAGCCGCGGCAATGGCGGCGCCCCCCCCCCGTCGGCTCCCCGAGCCGCGGCAATGGCGGCGCGGCCCCCCGCGTCCTCCCCGAGCCGTGGCAATGGTGGCGCGGCCCCCCCGCGTCCTCCCCAGGCCACGGCAATGGCGGCGCGGCCCCCCCGCGTCCTCCCCGGGCCGCGGCAATGGCGGCGCGGCCCCCCCGTCGGCTCCCCGGGCCGCGGTAATGGCGGCGCCCCCCGCCCCCCCCTCCCCGTCGGCTCCCCGGGCCGCGGCAATGGCGGCGCCCCCCGCCCCCCCCCCCCCCCCCCCACTCCCCTGGGCTGCAGCAGAGGAGGAAAGAGAGCTCTCCCGCCTCTCTCCCCGCCCCCCGTGCTGCCTGCAGGGAGCCAGGGCAACACGGTAACACTGTAACAATTGCGAAATGCCGGCTTTTACTGGCCGGTGCTTGGCTCGGCACTCTGGCTGGCACGTCTGGGGTTGTAAATGTCAGAAAATTATTAATATATTAGCCGCACTCGACTATTAGCCGCACTTCCGGGTTTCCACCAAAATTTTTGTCAAATTGCTGCGGCTTGTTTCGTGAAATTACTGTACTTTCTGGAAAGAAAAAACTGTCAGCCTACTGAAGCTGAGCAATTTTCAGGTGAAGGGAGAAATCAGTGCATGTTTGTAGGGATAATGAGTAGATGCAGTTGCCACTTGCCCTCAGTAGAGATTTTAAGCACTGGAATAATTTAAACATGGGCTAATTACAGTAATTTCACGACCATAAGGTGCACCGGACTATAAGGCGCACCCCCTGGGAGTCGGCAAAATTCACAACTTTGTAGATCAGATAAGGCGCACTGGACTATAAGGCGCACTTTTTTTTTGCAGTGAGGCTCCGCCCCCAGCTCCCTCCGTGTGGTTGCTGGACAAGGCCCCGCCTCAACCCGGCAGCCATTGGCCCCGGGCCCGCCTGTACCTGGCAGGGGTGGTGCCGCGGGCCCCCAGGCCTGCCTGTATCTGGCGGGGCCGGGCTATGGCCGCCGCCCCTCCGTGCCGCCTCTCTGGGGCCAGGCTGTGGCCGCCACCCCTCCGTGCCGCCTGCACAGGGCCAGGGGGTGCCTGTGTAGGGGCCGTGCCGCCTGCACGGGGCCAGGGGGTGCCTCTGGAGGGGCCGTGCCGCCTCCAGGGGGCCGGGGGGTGCCTGTGTAGGGGCCGTGCCGCCTCCACGGGGCCAGAGCGTGCCTCTGGAGGGGCGGCTCCGCTTCCACGGGGCCGGGGCGTGCCCGCCACCACTCCGCCCTGCCTCCACCTGGCAACCATGGCCCTGCCGGCTCCCCCCGTGGCTTGCAGCTCTCACTTCCGGGTAGGCAAATTTTTTGAACTTTGTCCATCAGATAAGGTGCACCAGACTATAAGGCGCACTTCTGGGTTCCGGGGAAAATTTTAGTCAAAAGGGTGCGCCTTATAGTCGTGAAATTACTGTAATCCCTGCAAAAGTGCTGTGAGGCAGATAAGAAATGCCATATTCTACAAGCATGGTAGAGATTATAAATTCAGACATAAATGTGTAGGTAAACCAGGATTATCACCCAGTACACTTGAATTCCAGTGAGTTATGTGCTTGAACAATAACTTTCATCGAACTAGAAGAATAAGTATCTCAGAAAAGAGGAACAATTCTCCGTATTATAAGAGAATAAGGAGAACATTTTTCCTGTTCAGAATCTTTATATGATCTGGATGTTCTGTGGCTTGGGTAATTCACCTTTTTCATGCATCTATATGCATTAAAATGCAGTTAGAGATAGACATAAAATTGATGTGGCACATGTAGTTTTGTCCATTTAATTTTATCACAATGTGATCCCAGTGCCATACAAATTTACATTGGCTTAATAAGGCAATCTATCCATTAGGCAGTGGCGTTTTGAGCTGAAAGAATAATCTTTAAAATAATAATAGTGGAAAAAAACCCAGAATAAAATGGTAGTCTTAGTGTTAGAGACACTGTATTTGGGGCTTTTATGTCTGAGTTCATGACACATCAGAATAATTATGCTTATTATTGCCCATTACACAAGAAGTACTATCTTTGTGTTAAGAGTCTGTCAGAACAGCTTAAATCTCTGAACACACTTATTTTTCATCACAGAGCTAAATTCTATTTCAGCTAGAGATTTTTCCAGTTGAAGAAACCCAATACCTAGAAATTCCCCCAAGCTAGCCAAAGAGCAAGTGTGTAGGTGTGTTTTATTGTTCAGATCAGCACACAGGTTTCATGAATAACCGTAGTGGATTAAAGATGATTATATACTAAGGGTAAATATTAAGAAGTATAAAGCAAGAGCAGAAGATATACCCTTTAAGAAAAAAATTGTTAAAAGTTAATCTCTTATTTTCTGTTACAGGTATTAATTAAATAGGTATTGAGTTTAAAAATTTAGTTAGAACTTTTCAAACTTTGAACACTTGCATGGTTATTTCAGGATAATATTGTAATCTTTCAAAACAAAATTACAAAATGAATGCAACTTTTGTTGCAAAAAGTGAACGTCTAAATGAAAGGTTTTCGATTTCTGTTTTAATATCCTCTTATAAAATGTATGAAGTTATGGAAGTCACCACCAATTTCTGCAACGGTCTTGAAAAAAAGAAATCCTCTTTCCACCAGGCAAATCAACGTTGGATTCAATAAGCTATTGCAACTTGAAATAGAAGATTATTTTATGATATTATTTTTTCTATATACTAAATGTACTAGCAATGAATACACCAAGAAGGTAGTGATCCTTAGTCCTTAACAGGATTTTGATCTTCATAATTGACAAAAAGGATTTAGCTTTCATAATGATATACTACTTAATTTTTCTCTGAAATTACCAACTGGGCTGGCATTTTTTCATGATAAATTTTGGAGCAGTTATGTAGCCACTAATACAGTATCTCTCCAAGGATGAACAGACCTGAGTGTATCACTGGTTTCATATGATCTCTCCATTATGAAAAATCATGAGGAATCCGTATCTTAGAATAAACAAAAACAGTTTTCAACTAGAGAACCTTGAATTAATTCATTGTTAATAGTTGCAAAATTTTTAGGAAACAGTCCTTCAGACTGCACAACTAACACGAGGTTATTTTACTCAGTTTTGTGTTCATTGGTATATAGACTAGAGTATTTTAACGAATATTATATATTTTTTCCACCTACAGCATTTTCAGTGTAATAAAAATTGTAGTAGTTCCTGACTTTCTTATATCTTATTGAAGTACTTTAAAGATATTTTAAGATTTCTACCTCTGTACCAATCTGTTGCTGTACTGCTTCTCCTTTTTCAAATCATCGTGGGCTAATTAAAATGCAATAATCAGGGATTTTTACTTAGGTTTTTTTTTTTTTAAACTTATGAACAAATCTTCACCTCTTTGTGTGATTATGCAGTGAAAAAAAGAGAAATATTTGTTACTAACATGAGTGGTCAACAGCTGCTTAGTAGTACACTAGGAGTCTTTTGTGAGCATGTAAGAATACATAAATACATACCCACAGATACCTATATATAAATAATTCTGAACAGTGGTCAGCATATCACAGGAAATTGCATTGACTTAATAAAGTTTACAGGTGTTTGAGTATTAAAATGCTTTAACACATAAATGACTTAAACAGTGATGTAGGTTCCACAGCCTTATGAACACTTAGTCGTATCCTTCTGTTAAGCCTGCAAGTGATAATTCATTTTAAAAAGGGATCATAGCCATGGTAAGGAAAATGTGTGAGTGGTAACCAGTGTTGCTTCTTGGCTGGGAAAAAAAGCCCATATGACTCTCAGATTTACATTGGAAAGTAAGTCTATTCCCTCTTTACCCAAAGGTGAAGGGAAAAAAAATCGTACTGAATTTGGAGAGGACTTTGTTTTTATATATTACCTACTTAAAGTTGTAATGGTAAAGTCTCTCTATGAAGTAAAAGTAACTGGTAAGCTTTGCCCTTAAGCAAGTTCACAGTTCTGTCAAGCCAGCTATTTCCCACTGCTGGTAACAAATTTATTCAGTCAGCTTTTGTTTACTCTTTGAATATTAAATTTCGGATAGGGTCTCTTTTTCATTGATTTTATGCATATGCACACACATAAAATATCTATTTGTTTGTTTAGGGACGTGTTTATAAAAACATATGACACATAAGATGTTACATGCTGCAGTATGTCACCTAAAAGTAGTAATGTTTGCATTTTTCAAAATAGTTTTTAGAGAGGGATATGAAGATGCTATGCTGGAAAGTGGAAATGTGATTTAATATTCCTGTTTACTTGTGCCATTAAGCTCATGTTTGTATGCTTGATATTTCAGTTCTTGTTCCTCTGAAGTCCTTGCTGCATGTCCTGCCTAATGGGGCTCTCCTGGTTGGACTAAACTGGTCTTCATTTTGAGAGTTTATTTTGAAGGTCTGTAGTTTCCTTAGGAGTAAGCTCCATTTTGCTGCAGTGGGAAGAGGACTGAGATGCTTTGCTTTTCAGTCTAGAGAGTGTGGATATGTGGAATAAGAGGAAACAAAATCACAGCACTGGAATAAATCTCACCTGTAGCAATAGCCAGAGCGACACACACCAAGTCTTTCCTAATGTATGTATTTTCCTGGGAAATCTTGAGAGCAGCCTGGTGGAAAAAACCTCCCAAAGCTGTGAGGGAAATCCCTCCTTACTACAGTGTGCACAAAAGATTTTCTAATGAAGCTGGAAAGGAGCTGAAGAAATTATATCTTGCTATTGTCCAGATTATTGCTCAAATAAGAGACTTAAAATGTTACTTAGGTGTTCAATTTCCTTTACCTTCCTTAAAGGTGCATTTAGTTTTTTTCCACAGACACAGTATTTACTTCATAATGAAGCATGCAAACAAGCAAACAAACAATACAATTCAAGATTTTTATTTAACAAGGAAAAGGTTCACTTAATTTTTTTTTTTTTAAAGAAAAGTTCATTTAAATGAGCTTTTCTTTTGGGAAAGTGCTTTCTCTCTGATTAGTATCGTGATCAGTATTACCTTTTGCAATTCAGTCAAAGTGAAATTGTTTAAAATATTTAATTTTTCTGCACTCTTGGTTTCTTTTTCTTTATTTTCTTTTTTTGTCCTGAACATACTTTTCCAGAAAGACACAAAAGCTTTGCTTTGCATATTTTTACGCACTAGCATAATGACTGATCTGGACCAATTTTCTGCACAATAAAGAAAAAAGAGCCCAAAACTCTGGCCTTAATTTCACAAATACTGAATTGTGATATATTCAACTGTTTGTGAATAATTACATTCCTGCCGTTCATTATTGTATTTTTAAAAATACATCTTTAAAAAACCCTACAATCTTTAAAAAAAAAAAAGGTGTTTTAAAAACCCCTCATAATTTTTCATACCCATCTGACTTATTTTTTCTTTGAAATCATACAAACTTGTTTGTGTCATTAGGGTTAATAATAAGGGGACTTAACTTTTCATGGTAATTCTTTTATTTATCTGTAATATCTAGAGTTAGTTAAATAAAATTCATCAGTTGCTGAAGAGCTTTTATGCTGAAGATCTATTTGGTGCAGATCCTCTAAAAGTAAATGTGGGTATTTTTATCACTAGCTTAGAGGGAACACAATTTCTTTGAAGCTTGAAGGCAGAAATCCCTGAATGACAGAAATGTCTTTAGAGGGAGGAGGGGAGGAGAGGAAAAACCTTCATAAAAATCTGAAAAGCACATTCCTATTCTCTGATAGAAGATGCCATAGCACAATGTTTGCCAGATATTAGCCAAGCTGATAAGCACAGTGGAATGGGGGAAAAAACAGTTAGCAACTCAAGCAAATGCTATCACTGATTTAACCAGCACATTTATAAATAAAGTATTTTACAGGTGTGAACGGAATTCAAACAAGAACACTGAATACTTTGGTTAAGTGATGTAATGACAGATCAACATAGCTGACGTGAAGGTCATTTTAACATTGAATAACTAGTACTTTACAATCAGATGGGCCAGACATTTAATCTTTGCCAAGAACAGTGCAGAGTTTGTGTGAGAAAGTGATGACAGAATTGATTTCCAGCAGTTTTCCAACAAAATGTATTGAAAAGAAATTCAAATTTTTTACTTGGTAAATTACACAGATTGCGAGATGAAAGCTATTTTGTTACAGAGAGGAAAATAATTTTCTAGAGAGATGTCACAGGCTTTAAGAATAATTCAAAAAAGTCAGTAAAAAAATATATCAATGTATGCATATGGATATATATATCTATTTCTATAAAGATAACATCAATATATCTGTACACACTATTATTGTGCCTGGTCCATTACTAGTAATTGGCTAATCAAAAAGATTCTAAGCTTCAAGTTCAGTAAAGATTATCTGGATGATAATTACCTTTCATTCTTTTTTTACTTTGAACAATTTAGTAAAAAAAAAAAAAAAAAAAGGTGGTGTTGTTTTTGGTTTTTTTTTCCCATGAGATTGCCAGCACTTCTTAATTTTGCTAGTTTATATATGTGTGTCATTAACAAGTCAGAATATAAGAGAACTTAATTAGGAAAAAGAATTAGTACTTTTAAAGACTAAACAAACACTTAGGTGCTGTGAAGGTCATATTTAGTGCAGAATACCTAACAAATTCCTAGTTATTTAAATCAGTTTTCACATCCCCTTCTAGGCCAATTCCTATATAATATGGTAGAAGAACTTGGGTTCTATTTTTGGGTCTGCAATCATATTTTAAATGAATCATATTATTCCCCTGTCTCATTTTCCATATTTCTAAGTAGGGATAATAAGATTTATCTGCCTTGGCAATACATTAAAGACAGTATAAAGCTCCAAATTATGAATTCTTATTAACACAAACACATGCATACCTAAACAATGGAGATCTTAGTGAACTTGAAGCAAGAGTCTGGCTCAGTGTTCCTGAACTAAAATCTTAGTCTTTGAGGAAAAGAGAAGTTAAAAGCATAGATTTGCAATTATTTGAGATAAAGTTTTTCTGACACACTGGGGAAACAGAACACAGAAAGGGTAGTAGCACAGTTATGAGAACCCTTCCTTGGGAAAGCTGACCTTTTAAGCAGCTGTGTTACAGGAAGAGTGCAATGGGGAAGATCCAGAAATGTTTCCAATTCTTGGGTCCTCCTGTGGGCAGCAGCAGCTTCTGCCCTCTGACCCCTCATTTACTCTAACATGGACACAGATTAGTGTCCCCTCCATGTGTCCAGTTCCCATGAGAAGGGAATCCAAGTACAGTAATTTCACGACTATAAGGTGCATCAGATTATAAGGTGCACTTTTTTTTTGCAGTGAGGAGCCGTACACCGTGCAACAAAGTAACAAATTAGTAACGGAATCCCGCAATTGCGGGGTTTACTGACAGGTGCTCAATTTGGAAACATTTTTCACAGATTGGCGTAGCCTTTAAACGCAGCCCCAGGCGCCCTTCCCGTGCCGCAGGCCCTGGCTGGTGCGACTTGGCGCTGTCACAGGATCACCTCCCCCTCGCGGCTCAGTGCTGCCACAGGGCTGTTCCCCCGCATGGCTCGGCTCATGGCTCGCATTTCCGGGTTGGTGAATTTCCCAACTTTGTCCATATATAAGACGCACTGGCTTATAAGGCGCACTTCCGGGTTTAGATCAAAATTTTAGTCAAAAGGGTGCACCTTATAATCGTGAAATTACTGTACTTTACCCAAAGAGATGCTACAGGTGTGAGCCCAACCTCAGCAGTCCATGAGCACAAGCATTAACACTTGCCAGCAATTAACAGACTGCCTAGAGAAGTGGCATTTGGGCTACAATAATTTCCCATGTTTATCTTAGTGATGAGTGTAACAACTAACAAGGGCAGCATAATGCTGTAATAAGATTATTGACAAAGAAGTACTTGCAATAATAAGCAGAATAAAGTTTTAGACTTATTTTGTTAGTTTTTAATTGTGAAAGCTTACAGAAATAAGATGGAGGGATTACTTTGAATAGCATGTGTTTCTGTAGTGTTTTATAACTCATCCTTTTCTGTATTGTTCTAATACATGGGAACTGGAAAATGAAAGGCAGGAAAGTCATTAATCAGCTTGCTGATGTGTTTTCCTTATCAGGCTGAAAGAAGTGCTAAAAACAAGCAGGTAGCATACATTATGAAAAACAGATGGAGTGTCAGATATGGCTTTGTGAGCTAAATCTGTGCAGTGGGAGAGATTTAACATTACCCTTAATAAAAAATTCCCAACTCTATAAATAACATGATAAGAAAATACTCATGTGTGTATAGAGACTTGGTATACACTTCAGAATCTAATGCATGTTTCCCAGCTGACATTAGGCAGGTAACTCAAATCTCCTGTACCATCAGTGCATATATAGCTCAACTGTAACCTATAATCTCACTTCTCAGCCAGTTCATTACCCACACAGAGAATACAGTATTCCATTATCCTTTGATGTGCCATGTCATCTGCCTCCAAACAGTTGCTACTGCTTGCTGTAGGCACCCAGGCAATTTTTCAAGCAGTCCTGAATTTTAGCACTGTGGTGTCCAGTCTGAGGAACCCATTATTTCTGTGTTTTAACCACTGCCTAGTCTTGTGTGGTGTCTTTAAAAATTACTGTAACAAAAATAATAATTATATTTGTAATTGTATCCTTTTTATTGCAGTTCCTAATGTGACCATTTTTAGGTAAATTTAATGCTAATAGTTACTTAATATTTTTTGATAGTTTTGGGTAATTATTTTGCATTCTAGTTATCTTTAGCCTTAATTTGGAGTGCAAATAAATACGAAGTGCAAGAAAGACATTCTGTCTCAATATAATAACATAGCTGGGATTAAGCTTCACGATTTGCACTCATGTTCAAAAAAATGCCATTTGATAATGACTGGAATGCAGTCCATACTGAGCATCCTCAACTAAAATTGCACTTTTTTATTCCATGAATCATTAGGTAGTGAAATAACTAATGATTGCACATTAGAATGACAAGCTCACTCCAGGTTTAATGTATAGTTCTCTTGAGTCTATTTTCATAAGTTGATTTTCAATAAAAGGAAACAAAAGTTTTCCATAGGGGACTGACAAGACTGATTTCTGTAGCAACTTTAGGCCATGTAGTGAGATAAACTGCTTTAGATCATGTATAGGTGTTGTTCGGTTCATATGCATTTTGCAACCCACTCTTTGGAAAGAAGCCAGCTGTGGATCAGGAACCTTCTGTTGGGATACCACATGTAGAGTCTTCAGGTTCACTGCTGGAATGTTGCTATTGACTGTGCAAACTGATCTCCTTGAGACAGAAAATTCATCTTTAGACATCAGAACCAGGGTTGATCCCTTGAGAAGGCCAGCTGTAATAGAAAGTGAAAACAAAGTGGATACTGACAAACTCAACATGCAAAATGTAGAAATGGAGCCAGCAGATTTATTGTTATCATTGCCTAGAGATGCTTCTGCAACAGACATGTAGATGGACACAGATCCTTGGATTGTGAGGCCATTGTAATTGATTATGATAAACCCATTATAGTGGGTCTTCCACAATACCCATCTCTCATGTAGGGTAGGTACACTCTTATATCTTGTTTATCTGAAAAACCTATAAGGTAAAGGAACATTCTGTTAAATGATGATGATGATGATGATGATGATGATGATGATGATGATGATGATGATGATGATGATGATGATAATGACTGCCCAAGCAGGATTCGGTTCTTTCACATGTAATAAATTAAATAAGTTTGATTCAGCATTTACCTTGAATTCTTGAGAGTTCATTAAGTTGTTTCAGAGAAAATGTATATATGAACACATCAAAGGTCTGCACAGAAAACCCAAGTCATTGTCACTTTGTCGGAAACTGTAATGGGTTAATAATTGCTTTGAACTTGTATAATCATTTTAACTGTAGTGCTGTGGAAAAAATTGTTAGTCCCCAATGTTGATGCAAAAAGAGATACTACTTATTTTTTACTCTGAGCTAACCTTTGCTGGTTTGTTGCAAACACCAAACACAGTGATGATTTGAAATTCTTTGCAAATGTACCTGTCCTTGGGGCAAATATTTAAACTGCCCAAAGCATTAGACATGCTTATTTAAGTTTGCAAGTATTTCATTAAAACCCTCAAGTGATTTTTTTCAAGTTATTTGCAATCTGCAGCTAATTTCCAGGTGATCTTGTGAAGAGTTGGTGAAAGAATAGATTTTGTTAAAGAATGGTATAATGGAAATCAGAGTGTGTAATGAATCTTATTCTTACCCTTACCTGTGCCCTCTATGCACTAGGAATACTTGCCAGGACTGCAAGGGAGAAAGAGGTTAAACGTTCTTGTTTCTTCTACCTTGACCTCTTGTATAGCTCAGTGTGCTCAGGAGTGCCTTAAACGTTGTCTGGGTCTGGTTCCTTGCTTCTTGGCTGCAGAAGAAATGTGTGAGTGAGTCATCATCTGCTGGGTGCCACTGTGGCATGGTGATGGGAGAAAGAGCTCTGCTGGTCTTTCAAGCCTGAGGAATTTTCTTTTTGCTGCTGCCAAAGCTATTCATGTTCTGGTTGTGCCTTCAACTAGAGAAGAGTAACTGTAGGCTTGAAGGAAAACTTGGTCCCATGTCCAAGAAAACAATTAGTTATAATCTTCACTCTTGGGTACAAGCCAGGAGAAGATGTGAAGACATGCAACAAGCGAGTCTCAGAGCTTATCCTGAGAAAGCACATGGCAGTAAGCTTCCAGGTTCCCACTGATATTAACAGCTGAGCTATAAAAATGACTTTCAGTTTAAATCCAGGCTCCCCTATTGATTTCCAGCTTGATTTTTGCATGAATGTTCTATCTTTCTCTTATCAGCTTCATGTAGCTCTAGTTGGTTTGGCACTTTGTGATGTTCTTGACATTGTTCAAAGAGATGTTAAGTTAAAGCCGAACAGTTTCCTTGACCTCAGGTTTAAAAAAGAATTTGGCAATCCTGGAATTTTGTTTAGGACCCAGAAACATGTCTTTAATAGTACATGGAAACTGTCCTTTATCAAGCATTTCAGAGAACTGAATGCTAGCTGGAATTATTTGGGGCCAAATATTAACTGGCCAATATTTTCAGCTCAAGAACGAAAATGATTTACATAGGAGATTTTTATGCTAATCTGAAGCCTGTGGGATGCTTTTCTTCCTCCACCACCCTCGATTTTTATTTTTTTTCCCAGATATACGTGAGTTGATGTGGGTGCCTTTTGCACACAATGGCATGAATAAACCTGTAGGTTTCACAGTCGTTCTGTCTGGATTATCTAAATTCTGACAGGTTATATAGGGACTGGCAATGGTTGGGGATGTTGCAGATAGCAGAGAATGATTGATAAGCCCATTATTTTTAGTCATAATTGGAGTGCTTTGCACCAGGTCACTATAGAAATGTCTCAGTCACCATTGTAAATTTGTATCCCCTTTTTGTTAAGGATTATTGCATGTTGTGGAAGTGACAGCTAAACCTGGCCCTGAACTGAAAACTAAAAATAGGAAACTATATTCAGAAAAAGAAGATAGAAGCCTCTAAGACATTTGAAATAGCAACAGAGGGGAGTTTTCTGAGCATTGGACTGAGGAAATCACTGCAAATTGAAAAGAACTGGATTGTGCTGTAATGTCTGCTTTCTCTGCAATCAGTTTTGAGGGGGTGTTTGGTATTTGAATGCTCTATAGACTCCTTTCTTGTCCTTTGCTCCATGGTAACTTTTTCAGTTAGGAATTTTCTGTTAGGAGAATAAGAACTTTCACTGATCTATTTTCAGATCTTGTAAATTATTGCCTAGTGATCATGTTTCCTACTGAACAGAGCTAAGAACTTCCATATTCATGGTTGCAAGGTGTCAAATCAGAGGAAGATGTGTATTCAGTTTCATGGATTGTAAACAATGCTTTATACATATGCAGAGACAAAAAGCTCTTGGGACCTTAATGATGATTTTTTTTCTTTTTTTTCTTTTTTTTTTTTTTTAATTTATTTTCCTAGGAATTTAAAAGTAGATTGCCAGGACATTGAAAGAGGAGACAGGAATTACACACCTGAGTTAAACGCATGGAGAGTCTTGCTTTGATGAGCAATTTGCTCTTCATTGGCTTAGAAGGGGGCTTTTTGGAGGAGGGAGTAAGGTGTGGATAAAAGTAACCTAAGGATTTCACAACTGTTTACAGCAATTTCTCACCATGCTCTAATCAGATATTGACTGATACCGAGTAATCTGATGTCCTGTTACAGTATTGCACAATTTACAAAAGAGAATTATAACTATGTGCAAATGGAGTGAACTTGTCACACTAAATAAGTGCAAAGAATTTCTTGTCTGTGAACAACAGCATAATCCATCGAGACACGCAAAAGACAAGTGGTAAGTTTTGGTTTTTTTAATTTATTTTACTGGGATATATTTTTTTCGATAACTGATAATATGACTATCACCATACATAGGTGTGTGTCTGTGCCTACACAGCAGCAAATACTTAAAAATCAACTGTTATATTTTCTTCCTATAGTAGCAGCAGTTCACAGTTATGCTTTGGAGAATTTTGTTTGTATCTGTTTGCTGATTTATAGATTGGCACCTTAAATAAAGTACATAATTAGGGTTAATTCCAGTAAAATGGGCACAGGTAGTAGGGAATTCTTAAGTAGCTTTTATGCCTTGTAAAAAAAGGATCACATGAGTGCAGCTCTTGCGGCAGGTCCGGTCTCCAGAGTGTCTTTGCACAAATGAGCAGGCTGGATCCTTAACTGAGTAGAGAGCACGCGCAGAAAGAGTATCACTCAGATGATCCCGTTTATTGTATCCCTGTTGCTAAGCAGGGAGGCTTTTGTACCAGTTGGAACATTTTCAGGCTCTGTGGCTGCATTCCTAGATGAGTTGCAATAATTAAATGGGAAAGCAGTGATTGCCAGCATTGCT
This sequence comes from Catharus ustulatus, assembly GCF_009819885.2. Classification (NCBI taxonomy): domain Eukaryota; kingdom Metazoa; phylum Chordata; class Aves; order Passeriformes; family Turdidae; genus Catharus; species Catharus ustulatus. The sequence goes on along the minus strand of NC_046221.1, from coordinate 39,080,046 downwards.
TGCGAATTCCAGTTTTACAATGAGGGGCAAAAAACATCTGATCAGCCCCAGACAGAAACAGAAATTTGTTTGACCTGTAATTACATGCCAAACCAATGGCAGTGTGTGTTTAAAGAGAGAAAAATGTGAATGTCTGAAGGTATGGACTGTCTTACATTCTGAGAATAGATATTCCTTTTTGGTAGGGAGTGCTCTGGAGGAGGAAATTCCCTTTAAGTGGCTCTCTACTGGTAAGAGGTGGGTTGGTTTATTGTTTTGTTTTAGTTTTGTGTTTTTAAACCTGTTTCAAGACTCCTTTAGCTTCTCATTTTGCTTGGCACTGAGTAAATTCTTTTTATGCAAAATATAATTCTAGGTATTATCTGTAATCTGCTGGGTTTCCAGTTCTGTTGTCTCATCAGCTTTTCCAGCCACCTTTTCTAAAGGCTGAATAACAAGGAAGACAGAACTGTACTTTTTGCTGCTTCTCAGTTGACAGCTGCAGAGATGGAGAAGTGGCAATAATAAACTTTTAGAATTTATGTCAGTGCAAGGGGCCTACACAGTCATTTACTGTTCTTTTGGATGGACTCTGTGGAAATAACTCGGGGCTTCTGGTGAGTCTTGTTAAATCTTGGTGAAAGGTCTGATAATACAGTTGATACCACCAAGAGAATAAAACCAGGTCTGTTAAAAATATGGACTTGTTTGCTTTTATCTTTTGCAAATTTATCGAAAAAGACCAATATGATTCTCCAACATAAAAGCATTACCAGGAGAAAAAAGAAATAATTAAGTGGACTTTAGCTTATGAAGTTTTTACTGGCATTTTTACTTATGTATTTTAAGTTTATGAAATCTGACAATTTCTACGTATTTTTTCCATTCTTTTTGACCTGTTTACAAGCTTTATTTCCACAAGTAGATTACAAAGAAAAGAAGTGAGACACCCTTCTTCCTTATTAACACCTAATGTAGAGTAAGAAGTAGTTGGGATTTACGTTTCTCCCTTTATTAATTAAGAATTGTCTTTCTGAAATTGGTGGCTTTGCAGAAATGGCTTTTCTTCCCTCTGGAAAATAACTTTGACAGACTGCTTTTTTTTGAATGTAGATGCATTTTCTTCTCCTGTGGATAAGACAAAAAAAAAAATCAAAGTTCAAGCCATAATTCAATACTGGCACTGGAGACTTGCCTTGAAATACTAAGGATTCTCAGTGTAAAAACCATGTTTTTCTGCTTTCACAGCAGCCTATATGAAAGTAATTTGTGAAGTCTCTAATATTCACTTTGCTTTTACAGGTCTGGTACTGTAAGTTGTAGAGCAAATAGAAAAATGTGAAGTAAGTCCACAGTTTGTATACCTAGAATCATCTGGCTCTGACAGTTTGACAGACTGAGTCAAGTGAAAAAATTTTGGGGGACTTGCAGTGGACAGGGTGGTCAGGGAGCAGGCATCAAAACAATAGATGGTAAGTTCGATGAATGGTACAGGAAAAAGTCCTACATATTATTCCTTTATTTGGTAGTAAAGAAAACTCCTATTCAAACCTGCTATTTTGGATTTAGCAGTAGCATTAAATTATTTCCTCTTAATAGCTAGCTAATTTTTCACCTGATTGATTTTTGCTGAACCATTACCTTTCACTGGTAGCTGTCATTGCCACAAATTCTACTCATTTTAATTATGGCTTATATAAAGAATTACTTTTTTATCTTAGTTCAAACTGCAAGTCACATTTTATCATGTAAACAAAACAATTAAAAATGCATAGAGAGGAATAGCCATGAATAATGTGCCTCTATAAATGGCTTACATAAGACAGAATGGTATATAATGCTGTTGTCTCCCATCTTGCTGCTATTGTATTACCTCACGGTAGAGTAAATGCAGAATGTGTCATTAATTATTTAGTTTTCTGTGTTTCTGGGCTAACCTTTCACTATACAATAACTCCCCTTTATTTTTGAATTTTTGCTCCTGGTGCTCATTGATGCTGATCCTTAGGTAGGAGCAAGGGCCTTGTCAGGGAGATACTCAGGAAGCCCACTCAGTCCTGGTGCTTTTTATGGTGTACACATGCATCCTGTATCTGGGTCAGTGGTGGCACAACACAGTTACTGTGGTGAAAGCAGCAGCATTTTGCAATAGCTCCTCTATGGAGGCAGATCCTGCTACTGCAATGCAAACAAGTCTTGAATCTGAGATATTTCATAACTTTAGTGGGTGGGGGGCTTTTGAAACTCACCTTGGGAAACAAATATTTGTTAAGTTGCTTCATAAATGCATTCATGATGAATATTCATCTGCTGTACAGAGGAGTTTCTGACTGGGATTTGACTTGTATGCACGTACTAGGACAAATTTTCTACTGCAGGCAATTACAATAATTTAAAGCAAGGCGTGATGAGAATAGAGAGTAGGAAGAGCAGTTGTAGTTGCCTGATGATCCTGTTTAGTCTAAAAAATGTTTCATTTAATTTCCAAGAACATCTACCATATTCAATTTTAATCCATTAGACCTATCCATGTTTAAGGATAATTCAGGATGGAAAGGACCTCTAGAGGTCTGAAGCAAAGAGAGGTTGAAAAGACAAAAAGCTGTGAGATCTGACTGGGTTGCTCACAGCTTTTAGACTATGGAAATTTCCAAGGATGAACACAACACATTAATTTAGAATATTTGTTTTCCTTAACTAAGGAAAACATTTAATCTTATGCTGAAACTGAATGAGACATTGAGGTTATTGCAGGATGCATCTGAATCAGTTTTCAGGAGCAGAGTAGTAACTCCCAGGATGTAGTTTCATCCTGGTTTAAGTGGGAGGCAGCTTAAGTCCCAGAAGAGAGGGGAGGGTTTCCTTGCTGCTCTTGCAGGCAAAAGTGTGAATTGTAAGCACCTATCATCAAAAAATAACTCATGTTGACAGTAGTCTATTTTATTATGATTATATTGTAGTTTTGTATCAGTTCTGACTGGAATGTCTCCCCTTACTGTTAGTAGGAGTTGAACAGTTGAAACATAGAGCAAGTGTTAATCTCAGTACAAATCTAAGTGAATTTTGATACTTTCAGTACTTCCACAAAGTGAGATAGTGAAAATAAAAGATTTCTGAGGAAAAAACCTCAAAATTTCTGTTGAGGTTTCCTTTTATGGTGACATGGCTTTGACTGATTTGTCTCAGCACGGAGAACTTCACTGGGGATAGATAGTTTCTTAGACCAAAATGCTGCCAAAGCTTTGCAGGATATAGATTTGATTAGATTAGACTTCAGGTCCTTTTTCCATCCCAGCTGTGCTTTCAGAGAAGTACAGTAGTTTCACGAATACAAGCCGCACGGATTATAAGCCGCACCCCCGGTGCCTCGACAATGTTGCTGTCTTTGTCAATAGATAAGCCGCACCCCGAATATTAGCCGCACTTTCGTTCGTCGCGAGAATCCGTGCGCAGCTTTCACAAACTGGCCAATTAGTAACAGGATCGCGGCATAGCGGGCTTTACTGGCTCGGGGCGGGGCCAGGCAGGCTCGGCCCGCTCATGGTTGCCGACGGGGCCGGCTGGGTGGTGCTGCAGCCGCCACCGGGCTCACTGGCCCCCCTCTCCCGTCAGCACCGCCCCGCCGCTGCGTTTACGTACTCGCCCTGCCGGCGGGCCAGGCACTGCCGCCGCTGGCAGGCATGCCGGCCGCGTCGCCGCTGCGTTGTTTACGTAGTCGCCCTGCCGGCGGGCCAGGCACTGCCGCCGCTGGCAGGCATGCCGGCCGCGTCGCCGCTGCGTTGTTTACGTAGTCGCCCTGCCGGCAGGCCAGGCACTGCCGCCGCTGGCAGGCATGCCGGCCGCGTCGCCGCTGCGTTGTTTACGTAGTCGCCCTGCCGGCGGGCCAGGCACTGCCACCGCTGGCAGGCATGCCGGCCGCGTCGCCGCTGCGTTGTTTACGTAGTCGTCCTGCCGGCGGGCCAGGCACTGCCGCCGCTGGCAGGCATGCCGACCGCCTCGCCGCTGCGTTGTTTATGTAGTCGCCCTGCCGGCGGGCCAGGCACTGCCGCCGCTGGCAGGCATGCCGGCCGCCTCGCCGCTGCGTTGTTTACGTAGTCGCCCTGCCGGCGGGCCAGGCACTGCCGCCGCTGGCAGGCATGCCGGCCGCGTCGCCGTTGCGTTGTTTACGTAGTCGCCCTGCCGGCGGGCCAGGCACTGCCGCCGCTGGCAGGCATGCCGGCCGCGTCGCCGCTGCGTTGTTTACGTAGTCGCCCTGCCGGCGGGCCAGGCACTGCCGCCGCTGCCAGGCTCGCCGGCCGCCCCCTCCCATCTGCACCGCCGCCGCGTTTCCTCGCCCTGGCCGGCACTGCATGCCCACGCACCACCGGGCTCCCCCACGCTGCTGGCCCCGATTCTGCTGGGCTTCCCCCGCTGCCAGGCAGCCCCACCCGCCGGCCTTCCTGCTTCTGCCATGCTCCCCTGCACTGCTAGCCCCAGTTCTCCCGGGCTCCCCCGCCATGCTGGCTCAGGCTCTGCCGCCCTCCCTGCCCCGCCCTGCTGGCTCAGGCTCAGCCGCCCGCCCCCCACACTGCAGGCCCCGCCTCTGCCAGGCTTTCCCACCTCTGCCGGGGCCGGCCGGGCTCCAGCTTGGCTTGGGGCTGCCGCGGGCTCTCACTTCCGTGTTGGCAGCTTTTAGAATTTTGTTAATAGATTAGCCGCCCCGGAATATTAGCCGCACTTCCGAGTTTCCACCAAAATTTTGGTCAAATTGGTGCGGCTTGTATTCGTGAAATTACTGTAATTATTCTGTTCAGCTATGACATGAGTCAACAAAATGAAAAGGCAGATTTTTCTGCCTTTAGGAAAAGTGTGGCATAGAGTGTTTGTGTTAGCTCACGATTTTCTTGCTCAATGTTAACAGAACTCAAATCACCTTCCTTAAAGTCATGCCCTGTGGTGTGATTCCAGTCCTACAAGTGGCTGTTCTGATCATCTGGTTTTACATGCACACATGGTCACAGTATGAAAGCTGGAGTTGTGGAAATGCACCCACTTTTCCTCTATTCCCATTCCTTCATAGGCATATTGTTCCCTAATCTATTAAGTGCCATGGGAAACTCTGACCTGTGACATGAAGGGGGACACTTTTGAGTTTCACAAGGTTTAGAAATGGGAGAAAACGTGGCTATAGGCAAATGAATTGTTATTCCATTTTGCTTTTCAATTATGGAGCAAGAAATCTAAATTTAAATATGTTGTCCTCCATGCATAACTCTTGTTGACCCAACCAAATTTATGTATTGCCTAGAGAAAATTGGAACTTATGCCTCCTGGACAATTAGTAAGATGTTATGCTGTCTTTTACTGCACACACGTTTTTGATCTTGAATAATTCACATACTACTTAGAGTTCCAGTCTCTCACACTATTGTTGCTCACTGGTTACTAGTCAATGCTTACTTCAGTTTTAGTTTTCCTTCCAAATTTCAGCCACATATGTTAAAACAGAGCAAACTCTATTAGATCTAGTAGAATACACATGGATGTGACATGAACTTTAATTGACTGCAGGCAAAGAGCCCTTGTGGTTAGATACTGATTTTTCAATCATCAATTTTAAAGCATTGAAATGTGAGTGATAGTAAATAAAATGTTAAAATATTATCTACAATGACATTTATCTCAAGGCTGTATCATATTGTGTTATTTCATCCTTGGGTATTTGCAACTGCACTAAGTGTTATGAACATGAGCATGTAATATAAGAGATACGTGACTTTTAAAAAGATCTTACCTATTACATTTTCAGGCAAGAAGATAAGAGTGTGGGGTTTCCCCATTCGTTCAATAAACTGACTCTCTGTCAGGATAGCATGTGAGGTACTAAGGCAAACAGGGTCTGCTGTATTTTCTCAAAAACACCCTCTGGTTGAAGAACCTTTTTCAAATACCCAGTCTAAACCTGCCTTGACATAGCATCATGGCATTCCCTGTCATGACATGGCCCTCTTCTCCAGGCTGAACAAGGCAAATGACCTTTTCCAGTCATTACATGGCTTCCTCTCCAGACTCTTCACCATCTTTGTACCCCTCCTTTTGGACACTCTCTAAGAGCCTTGTATCTTTCTTATATTGTGGCACCCAAAACTGCACACAGGACTTGAGGTGAGACTGCACCAATGCAAAGTAGTGTGGGACAAAATCACCTCCTTTGATTTGGTTAAGAGAGCAGTCTTGAGAGAGAGAGTGATGCCAGCCTAATTAATCATCATAAGTTTAACTAATTCAAAGTTAACTTTATTTTTCTTTCATGATTTAAAGAGATACAGGGTGTAATTTCCAAAGCAGCAAATACTGAAAAACATTATGCATATGTCCATAAGAATAGCTTTCCTGAGGTATGGCTGTAATTCCATGTGTTCTTTATTTGTCTGTACTGCATACAAAGCCTAATATGTTCACTGAGTCAGGCCAGACAGGATAGATAAACAGTACTCCATCTATGCCAACCACATTCGTAGCTTCAAGTGCTTTGCATTATTTATTTGAAAGGTTCTGTTGCTTAAACATTCTCTTTGACTGCACGATTTTAAAGTGACAGGAGGTCTACAAGTTTGGGTCCATTTAGTGAAAAGTGAAAGATTCTTCCCTATAAATTTTGAACCACAACAATAGGGAAACCGTGTCAGAAATGGTACTGAATCAAATTCTGTATGAAAGCGGTAATTGAATCTTCTAAACAAATGGTTGCATGGCTGTCTGTGCTTCCATTTTCATTTCTCACCACTGTCTTTTATATAGTGAGCATCTAACATGTTTATGCCATCCTTGGTTGCTTAGGCAATATAAAGGACTCATGATTGACATCTAATATTTGCAAACTAAAACACGATTCTGTATTCTGAATAAAATTGCATTGAATGTGTAATGTAGATTATTCCATGTGTTATTTAATGAGAGGCTTCAGAAGATGATTTGAGATCCAGATTTCAAAAACCTCTCAGATTCTTTAAGCTTGGTTTTCTGGGATTTATACTTGAATTAGATTTCTTAAGGAGTTCTACCAGAATGTCAAGAACTGTAGAAAGATAAAAAAGTCTTCCAGCCAGTTCCTCTCTGGATCCTGCACTCAATTCTCCTGATTGAAAGGGGCGTCTGGTGGTGGTTCCTGATTCTGCATATGAATTGTTGGATAACAATTGACAAAATTACTACACCAGAGCAGGAAATGTGAAATACTTCCATGAAAGGTTTCCTAAAACTTCTATGGTCTGGATTTTATTGAAATTTCACGGCTGTTGATAGTTTTTACGTGCATAAAGTGTACGAACACTTTTACTCACAATAAATAAATATTTTTACAATGCTCTCAGTATTTCACTGAGACCATTCAGAGTAAAGGTCACGATCCTTAGTTACACAAGGTATGGACTTCAGAAACTACAAGAAAAGCTCATTGTTTCCTCAGAAGAATTTCTTAGTATTAGTTTGAATCAGTAAAAGAGGTAATGAAAGGCCTGTAAATTAATTTAGAATTGTGTTTAAAAATGTTTGGAAAGCCTTTCTAATTGTTTCACAATGGAAAGGTTAAATGTTTTGTTTTGCAAGTGTCAGAATGTTTAACTCAATCATAGTGATTTATTTTGATGTTTTTAAAGCAATTTCCTGTTTTCATTTAAAAAAAAAATAGCGTTTTGGGGTTTTTTTGTTTTTTTGTTTTTTTTTTTTTTTTTTACATTTTAAACTGGTTTCTGTCATTTTAAAGTCATACTATATGGAAAATAAACTCTTAATCCTAGCAAAACAGGTAGATCATTATACTATAGAAATATGGTGAGTACTTTCATAGCAGAATATAAGAAAGGGACAAGCCTTTCAAACTGTACAAGTCTTTATCTTTCTATATTTATTTCATGTGGGTTTCTGGTATAAGTATAGTCCCTCATAAAACACAGCAGAATATTTCTTTATTGATGATATTTAACACATGTACAAAGATAAAGAGAGCAATTTCAGAGTACTCCTACATCAGTTAATTGAATTGCTCTTTATTAAATAAATGTGGTAAAAAGTAATTTCTGGCAATGCCAAGGTGATCACAGATGTCAGGGGAAAGAGAAAATAATGTTGTGGTAAATTAGGGATAAATAATTTGAGTGCAATATTGTTGAAGTTGATGTATGAAACACTTTCCAAATAGGACATTATGAATAAATAAGAGCAGTAAAGCTTGAGAGTGGAGGAAAAGATGATTAAACTTTTAGGTACTTTTTTCTATGTAAAGTTACCCATTTGTTCCAAGTCCTGGTATGTCAGCCAAAGAAATCCTTATTACAGGATTTATACTGGAAAGCTTCTGTGTTATGAGAATGCTGACCTTAGATTACTGGCAGGGTTTCCTGGAATATCCAATCTTAATAATTATCCAATGATTATACTAGCTGTGTTTCAAATATTATTTTATCTGGAACTTGAAAATAGGATGATGAAGTTACTTTGTCCCAAATCCTTGATTTAGTATAATTCAAGTCCACTAAGCTTCCATGATTTTTGAAACTAAGTTTTATAGTGCAGCTGTATGGTTACAAAATGAAGGTGTCATTGGACTGAGTTATGCTGGAAGTGGAGATTTTATTCAGGTTACATTTTGAGATATAAGTCTGTCCACTTTTGAATTAATGACTTTTGTTTGGTTTTTTATCTTCAGTATATGTGCATATGACATGTAACACTATTTGAAAATATGTATAACTTACTACAGAAATGAAAGACTTCAAATTGATTCAATAGGAAAAACACACGGAATTTAGAATATTCCCTGGGGTCCTGTCCTATTCCAATTTAGATTGACAGATACCTGCCTCTTTCTCTCTGTTAAAATAAGCTCAGGGTCACAAGAAAAATTTAAGAATACTGAAGAGCTTTTCTCTTCTCTTTAAAATTACTTCCACAGCACCTTAAGTGTCCTTGATGTTTCAGTAATTCTTCTGTGCACATGAGAATTGCTGCTCCCAATACGTGATAGTTTGATAAAGAAGAGCAAGTTACAATTCAGTTATAACACACCAAACACAAAAATACTTCTGTTTCCATTTTTAACATCAAGAAATACTCCATAGATATCTAAAGACAGGTGACAAGTTAAGGAACGAGAAGGAATGAAATATAAAGAAAAATATAAATAAACCATGGAATCTAACATCAGGGTCCCAAATGTCACACACTGATGACTATTTTATGGCCTAAATAATAGAATATTTTTTTCTCTCAACTAGATTATAGGGTGAGTAATATATGTAAGACTTATTATAGCTGCTTGTTGATTTTTTTTCTGTTTTTATTTTCCTCTCTTCATTCTACTTCATGGTAGTTTAAGCTCTAGAGATATTTTGAATATCCCTTGCAAATACTGTCTCCAGCTACCATCAGAGAAAAGCAAATTTAAAACTTTGCATTCCTAATGTTAACCTAAATGAATCTCAGACAAGGTGGTCGTCATCATTATTTGATTCAATGCATACCATAAAAAAACTTCCTTGTACAAACCAAATTGTCAGACCTGAAGTTAATGAGTAACAGCAACATTTAAATGTCCTTTGCTCCTTTGTGAAGATGTAGATCAGAAAAAAAAAAAAAAAGAGAGAGATTATTTTACGTGGGGTTCTTAGTAGTGCTGTCTGTAAGTAGCAATTCTCTATGAGGTTGCTTCCTGTAATGAGGAAAGAAAATGAGAGGGTGTTTTGGGCTTGTGTGGAGAAGGTGGAGGGTAGAGGGGTTGCTTCTTTGAGAAGCTGCTAGAAGCTTTCCCTGTGTTCAGTAGACCAAATTTCCCTAGGGGGAAAACAGGTCAGGAGCAGCTGTAGCCAGAGAGAGGAGTGAGAATAAGTGAGAGAAACAGCTCTGCAGACACCAAGGTCAGTGAAGAAGAAAGGGAAGGAGATGCTCCCAGGCACAGAAGGATTCACCTACATCTTGTGGTGAAGACTGTGAGGGGTCCTCCCCCTCAGGAGGAAGGAGTGGCAGAGAAGGTTTGCTGAAGTGACCACAGCTCCAATTCCCTCTCTCTGTGTGCCACTAGGGTGGAGGAGGTAGAAAAAGTTTGGAGTAAAGTTAAGCCTGACAAGGTATTTTATGATTTGGTTTTATTTCTCATTATCCTATTCTGGTTTGATTGGTAATAAATTAAACTAACCTCCCTCACTCAAGTCTGTTTCATCCATGAGAGTATCTGGTGAGTGATCTCTCCCTGTCCTTATCTTGACCCACAAGCCTTTCACTATATTTTCTCTCCCCATCTAGCTGAGGAGGGGAGTGATAGAACAGCTTTGGTGGCATCTGGCATCCTGCCACAGTGGGTAAGTCAAGTCCTTCTGATCATGACTTGTACCATTTTAGGGTTTTTCTGTGCTCATCAAAGTTGGGGGTAAAGTCAAAGCACAGCATGTCCAGCATTGTTATCACTAACATGCCGTTTAGCGAAGACCAACAGGGGACATACGGAGAGGTTAGCTGGGACAAGAAATAAATTAGGTTTATAAGTGTGAAGAAACTGTAGAAAATCCTGTATCTCTTCCCTACTGAGCAAAGGAGGTAATGTAAAGGTGCTGCAAGTCCACTCATTGCAAGTTTTTTTTTTATGTAGCGTGTCTGGTTCATTTCATTGTAAAGTTATCAAAGCGATGAAGCTACAACTGCTAGGGAAGACTTTCCTTGGGGCTTGATAAATCCATCCTCAAGCTAATTCTTGCATCTTGGTGGAAAGCATATTGCCATTCCTGAGACTTGGACTCAGGCTCAGGCTCTTGTGGTTTATCACTCCACAGCACTCTGCCTCTTGGGAAACAACTGGATCTAGTTAATGTGACTTGTATTTGTCAGCTGAACAGTCTTCACTTTCACATTAATCAAGTTTTATGGGTTAAAAAAACAGATACTTTGAATTCAAGCAAAGCAGAAGTTTACAGCCTTTACTGCCGGATTTGGAAAAATCTGTGACACAAAGAAGTAAAATAATCAGGGTAACCTTAACAAATTTTCCCAAGGTGAAATAGTTTCCTTTATGTTGCTTAGGGTTGTTGAGGCAGATCTTGGCCTTAGACCCAGGGGAGCAGTGCTGCTGGCAGACACTGCTCTGTGGGATGCTAGACCTCACAGTGGGAGCCTAAAGCCACTTGTGTAAGGAAGTGCTCACCCTGTCCCACGCTGCTCTGAGCAGCAGGCATAGTAAGCATTTTACTTTATTGTAAATCAAATTACAAGGGATGAGAGTTCTCCTGCCTTCCCCTTTTGGCACTTGTAACCTGTCTTGTGTTGCTTATTGGAGGATGCGCAACCTTTCCCTTTCGCTGGCTTCCTTCAGATTATTACTGTGCTTCGTTAGTCCATTTCTCTGGCTTCAGTGGCTTCCCTCTCCTCAGCTTTTCAAGACTGCTATCAGTCTTCTAAAATCAATAAGAGGATCGATTGTACAACTGTTCTCTTAATTTTACAGTCTGTACCACATCCATAGCTTTCCATAGAAATCATGCAGGGTATGAATAACCCAGGCATCAAACTTGTCATTAATTGTGCATTTAAACGCCATAACATTTGTTAGCTGCATGGCTGTATACAGACGTGTGTGTGTATATATATGTGTATGTCATTTATATGAAACTCTAATTTTTCATTGTAAGGGGCCAGTTTCTGATGCCATTACGCACCTTGCCTTGTGTCTCTTAATGGAGAGAGCTAACACAGTAAATCTGTTCAGAGTTCTGAGTAACATGCCAGAATTTTGTTTAAAAAGAAATAGTCTGTATAGATGTGATAAAATCATCAACTTTCAGTTTTCATAAGTTATAGTATCTAGAGAAAACTCCTTTTGAATGCCTGGAGTGCAGCAGTTTCAAGTACCACTCAAGGGAGTCAGAGCAACAACTCACCTGGTGTCTGAGGATCAAAATACCCAAATTAATATTCTTCTTCAAGCTGACTCTTTCACACAGAGAGACTCCTTTAGCAATTAATTGATGTTATGCATTTTCTCACTGTTCATATTTGAAATGTATTCTGTAGCGGAGGATAGATTGTGCTTTATTTTTTCATTTCATAGAGGTGTATTACACCTATTCCCGATGTTCTTGAAGCATTGAGGTATTTTGTTTTGGGTCTGTTGCTAAATGCCAGGTAGTTTGGAAAGGCAGAAATTAAGAAAGGAGTTTGTCCAAATGCTGGAGAAAATAATACATGCCAATGCATTTAAAGAAATTTTCGGCCATAACCTGTGTGCATTTGAGGATAATCACTCTTTTTTTTTCTTTAAAAAATGCAAAACTCAGTTAAAAGTTCTTGTTGGAGATTCAAAAGTAACAGTACATACAGTTTAATTTACATTTTACAGTTGCTTTTGGAGTTAATTTTAAAAATATAACTGAGTAAACAAAACTTCATTTGTAAAAAAAAAAAGACAAATTAGGCTATTTTCTGATAATGAATGTCAGCAAAGCGTAGCCTGATTCCTTGTGATAGGGATAAATACATTTGCACTAATGTGCTTAAAAGGCAACTATTAGTTTTTAATGAATGTGAGAGATTTGCTTTTTTAGCAGAGCTACTAAAATAATAATCATACATGAAGGAATACTTCACACAAGCTCAGGAAATTATATTCAGAGATTTAGCTTGGGAATTTGGTTCTGGTTTGAAAGATAACATTCATTTCTACATGCACAAAATTGTTTAGTTCATTAGCATACTTTTATTCTGCAGACACTGAAAAGCTTTAATGCCCCCCCCCCCCCCCCCAAATTACTTAGATGTAACTTAGTTTTATGAGTTATCAAGCACTAAAGATATAAATAGCCTTATTATTCTCTGGTAGCTGTTGCAGTACTGTTTCAGAACACCACTACTGCACAATAGGAGGCATTTTAAACGGTGGTTTGTTCCTCACATTAGTGTACCAGATAAACTTGATTCTGAGATAATATACTGACTGAAAGTGTTTTTAAGGCATCTGGTGAAGTGCAGACTCTCACATTAAAGCATTAAAATGTGTCTAATGGGCAGACAGTATGTTTTTTGAAACGAGACTTTTGTTTCATGATCTAATGCAGCACCAATAAAAGATTAGTGACATCATTTTATTGACTAAGAAAAGTGATCAGACCAAAATGTTCTACCTTCATGTTGGATACAAATTTCCCTTGCTCATATCTAAAAATAGATGAGTATGTGTATGTGCATAATATATAGTGCCATTGGTGGTGGAAAACCGTGGAGTTGAAGTTATGAAAACCTGGTTGAGGAAGCAGAAATTCGGGCTGTTTCCTGTAGAAACTTAGCTGGGTGTCACCAACAGGTATCGACAGTAGCAGTCATATGGCTACACATACATTGCGCTTTGGGAATTTCTCTGATTGAAAGCAGTCTCTGTTCTCCAAAGAAACTCATGATGGGCTGTACAGGCTTGTCACATAATATCAGAGAGCAGGGATAAATGCCGATGCATCATCTTCAGCATGGATTATTACTGTCACCACAAAGAGCTTTTTGTTCTCTTCAAAGCACTGATCTTTCTTCTCTGATGACCAGTGACAAGACCCAAGAAAATGACCTGAAGTTGTGTCAGGGGAGGTTTAGTTTGGATATCAGGAAAATGTTCTTCATCCACAAGGTGGTTGGGCACTGGAACAGCTCCCCAGGGAAGTGCTCACAGCACCAAGCCTACCAGAGTTCAGGAGGCATTTGGACAAAGTTCTCAGGTGCATGATGACTCTTGGTGATGGCCTATGCAGGCCCAGGAGCTGGACTTTGATGATCCTTGTGGATCTCTTCCAATTCAGAATATTCTGTGAAATTCACAAATTCGGCTGAATTAAGCACTAAGAAACCCACTCAACTTCAGTTTAGCTCTGCTTCTCTGTTGCTTAAAACTTTATATTAAACAGGGTGAGAGTATCAGATAAAAAGCAGAAAGTAGACAGTGTTAAAAATAATTGCCATGCTCTGGAAAGCTGATTTAACAGAGCTCAGTGACATCTTTGTAATTGGGGAATTTATGCTAAAAAATGATATTTTTTTTCTTTACTTAATAAGATAGAAAAACCAAAATCAACCTGGTTCTAGAAAAAACATGCTCTAAAGAACTGCTAGCTGTTAATACCCAAACTTGTACTAAGTGATAATACTCTTCTGCCAGACTGATAAGCACCTGTACAAAAGATATAGATTGCCAGCTAAATTAGTCTGGTAATCCTGATAAGTCCACAGTGAGGTCTATAACATCTGCTAGGGGCAAAAATGTATTCTGTAAGACTTGCCTACCATCTATATTTTCAGTCTATGCATGTCAATCAAATTATTTTGGGAACAGCTTTAGCTTCTCAGATATAGAAAATGGCCTTGAAAAATTCCTTCAAATCCATGTCCCTATATCTAACTTTTGTCAGGGTAAAAGATGATTCTCCTTAGGTTGTGGCTTTGAAGCTGACTGGGGATTTCACGGTGGCCCCAGACTGGAAGTGAAATTTAAAAAGTGTTTGATCTAATCCTTCTCTCTCTCTCTCTCTCTCTCTTTTTTTTTTTAATTTTTACTCTTTCCCTCTAAAGAGAAAGAATGTTTGAAAGTAATGGTCGTTGTATATAAGCAACTACAGAGAAGTTGTCAGGAGTGACTCTGACTGTGTCTTGTAGTGCAGCAACCACTCTGGATTATATTCTTTAATCATTATCACAAGGCTAAATGCATTCCTAAGGCTGCTCTAAAATGCTTTGCATAGTCTGGCTCAGTGACATCATATGGGAATACAAAGGCAATTTTTAAATTCAAGATGAGTTACAGATGGGTTATACACACACACAAACTGTATTTGTATTGAATTCTTGAACAGATTTATGAATAAAAATAAGAGCATTACATATAAAGCTAATGAACTCTCAGTGTGCAGTCAGGTGGGCAGAATACAAGTGATTATATACTTACATGAGAAATTCCAGCACAGGGAAAAATGATTTCTTTTGGTGGACACGTATTTTATCATCAGTACCTGTTTGAAGAACAGACACTATATCTTGTTTAAGTATGAATGAGGTAGTTGATGTGTATCAGGCACCAAATGAATCTCTGAGACCTGACTGTTGATAAGGTATGGAAACCAAGGGCTTGGCAGCTCTCTACTCACAAACTTCTTTGCAATCAATACTGCATTAATCATTTAGTTTCTGCTAATTTAAAATAGATATTCTTTCAGTGACTGCATCTAGCACAGTGAAATGTGATGTAGCATCAGCATTATTGTTGAATTGAGAATGGGAAACAAATCCAGGTAATTTTAATTTGGCCTCCCAGAGCAAGTGTGGCATTTGTCCACCTGAGTATAATTTATGCATGGTAAGCTGAACTTTTTTTGTCAGACGCTTTCCCTGGGAGACACCTTTCCTCAGACAGAAGATTAAAGGCCAGAAAAGAGATCATGCCAATCACAGCACATGAACTCTGAAGTCCTGACTGCATGCTGCCAAACAGGTTGTGACAGAAAGTAAGCATAATAGAGAGAGGCTGCGTCAATTTTTTTGTACGGTATTTCACTTGCTTGTCCCAGTGATTTAGTTTGTGGGGTTTGAGGCTTTTGGGTTTTTTCACACGAACACAAAACAAAAATTCACATAAATGAAGTAGTTGAAGAAACAATTGTGAGCCTGAAGGGGGGAAAATAAATGAGTGCACTTTTCCAGTATGATTCATGCTAACAGAACATAATTTGGGAACTGAAGTCCATTGCTTTGCAATGTATTGTAAGAGAAATTATTTTATCATAGAAATGGAGGACAGCATCTTGGATGACAAATGTGTTCTTCTGCGTGACCTTCTCCCACATCCTTTTCTTCAAAGTTTAAAAGGCAAGAAGCTGTCAGTAGAGGTAGTAATTATTATAAATCTGGTCCCTGGAGGCACTCTCATCTGTGCTTGTATTTAATAAATCGTCTTTTCTGCCTTTTCCAAAACAATATTTGAAAGTCTTTTGGGCTTGACATTTTTTTTCCCTTTTCTTTTTCTTTTTTTTCTCTCTATGTCTTATCCTATGGCAAGGCACTTCTGTGGATTACTCTGCTGGCTCCCTATGTTCTGCACAAGACCAGAAGTCTGTGATGGATGTTAATCCCTCTCTGTGGTCATCACTAAACAGACATGCCATGTAATTGTTGATTTCACTGTTTGCTTTCAAGTCCTCTGTATTTGGATCCATACATCACAGCTTATAACCATAATTTTTTTCCATACCTTTTGACCAAGTGACTTGCTGGTACTAATAGCAATTTTTGAAGCTGCTCAATACATATACTACTTTATCAGTCTCCAGTTCATAAAATGTGTGCTTTTAGAGAATGAGAATAAAAGCTATCTGTATGAGCCTTAATGACTACTTTGAACAATTACTTCTGGGAACTTTTTGATTTTAGATTATGCTCCATTTTGTGTGTTTTGTTGCAGACCTTAAATTACATTTTGTATACTATGCTCTTGGAGAGCACTTGGAAGTAGAGGCAGAGGTGACAGGATGGCATGACTTCAGCCATGAAGGTTTAAAAGGGCAACAAACCGGGTGTTTCACTCCACCCTCTTTGAGAACACTATAAAAATGTGTACCAAATTGATTCTTTTTGGAGACCTTATAGATCCAGCCACAGTGAAAGTGAATAATCACCTGTCAAGAGGTTCATCCTCTTGACAGAGGATGGCAAAAGTATTTGTCCACAGAGATAATTAGAGGGGGTTGACAAAAGAAAACCCACTAGCAGTTGGGTTAATCTGCATTTGAGCAAGCTTGACTGAAGGGCTTATTTGTGTAAGTTTGGCTTGAAGGATGATTTTCATGCATTGGTCCAACTCTTTATTCAAAAGATTTTTTCATAAGTTTGTTTTTATATCCCCATTGGAGCTGATGTAGTCCTTGTGTCAACCCATCAGGAATTGTAGTACCTGACATGAGATGACCCAACAAAGGCAGCAGATGTCCTTCAGAGGGTTTTGTTTCTGATCCAGACTTACAAAGACTGTTTTGCTTAAGTTGTTTAAACCACAATCATATACAGAGAGTCTGGTTGTGACTGAGAATCTGTAACTCAATGTCATGACTATTTTCCAAATGTGTTAGTTATTCAACAGAACAGAACATTACTTAGATGTGACAGGCCACTTTGTGAGTGCCATCAGCTCGCTCTCTGCAAGAGTACAAGTAAGGACTGAGGCAGACTTTGCCAGAAAATTCTATGGTTATTTCTGTGGCAACTATCTGAGTGCAAAGAATGTGCCTTGGCTGATATAAGCCACCTAGGCATTTCTGGGGGCTGTCAACAAAAATCAAGTTCTTGAAGAAAGTGGGAACTGGAGTCTTTCATGTCTTCGTATGCACATAAACTTAAAATTATATACTCCTGCTTATTGTTGGAAGTAATTTTAGATAGTTGCCCAAAAGCAAGTCTGTGATGTATTTCTTTACAGTGTATTCTGATAGCAAACTCTGAAATTATTATGTTTCAAATAATAACTTTTACATATCTTCTGTAAGAGGACCTAACTCAGACAAACTAAAAGCATAATCCAGGATTTAATATAAGTACAAAACTTTTTAAAAAGTAAAGGACAAGTTTATTTTTATATATTTGAATTTCTTTTGCATGACTTTTTGATTTTAATGCTGTGGATACCGAAGAGTTTTCCTTTAAATTGTTTGAAGCCTGTGAAAGTGGGGATTTTCTTTTAAATTATCAAACACTTCATGAAATAACACAATCCCCCAAAGCATAAAGGATACTTGAATGTCAATATTTGCAAAGAGATCTGTTTATTAGACATACTGATGTTTGCTCATCTGTATGCTCCACATCTCAGGAAGCTTCCAAAACTGTCTGGCATATACTTCAGCCATTGGAAATGAAGTAGAGTCCAAAACTGTGCAAAACGTGCCCTTTCTGGCCAAACCCATGTCCCTTCTTGGACATGTTTGTGACAGAGCAGATGTGCTGTGCAGCTGAACACTATTTACTCCATGGGAACATCCAGCCGAAAAAATTACCCGCACTGTGAATGTAGTAAACCTTCATTTCTGTTGCTTAGCTGAGATTGACCCTACCAAGTGAATCTGGCTGGGGGATTTGCTGGGGTGTTTTATTATCTCTATTATCTAGGGAGATTTAGTACCTTTAGAAAAATAGCAAAATATTAGCAGGATGCTATTACTTGCAGCAATGCAATTTTAAGCCAGGCCTTGATAAGGGATGGTGCTGAAAAAGACTTTTCATGGCAATGTTTTTGTGTAGGCGCACTGGATGTTTACAGGAGAGTTGGCCACGGATACTGCATGCTGGAAACAATACTTTACCCACTGCCAACATCAAGCAAGATTTTTCTTTGTTTTGAAAATTTTTTTAACTGATCTGGTTTCCTAAACTTTTGAAATTAGGATGTGAAAATCTATCTGCCTTTGTTGCATGTATGTATTTTTTTATTAGGTGATAAAATTCTATGCAACACTTGCTTGCACTCCTCCCCTCCTAATTAGAATTGGACTTTCATGCATTTCAAGGGCTTCATTTGAGTGCAGGTAGAAGGGAATCTTGGTTTGACTGACTAAAATGCTTTCACATCTATAGATGTGTTCTGTGAAATAAATATGAGAGGGAAAAAATATATTGTGATAGTTTCTGAAAATGCAGTTAACACTGCCATAGGTGTAAATGTGAGAGAGAAGGGAGAATGGGTATGGAAGATTGAGAAGAAGAGAGAGAAATCAGGAGATGAGTTAAAGAGAGAAGTCCTGAAAACACTTTCAAATTCCTTACAAAATAAACAAAAAAACCCCACAAGAACAAAACCCTTACAGAATGAGTCAAATTGCAAAATAAATGAGTCATAATATAGAATGAAAAAACCTCCTTATGCAGATAGAAGGCAACATAAACATATTTTTTCTGTTAAAAATTTTAACTAAGGTAGTACTACTATGCTCCAGCATGTGAACTAAAGTATTGTGTCCAGAGGAAAGAAAAAAAGTGTTTAAAGATGCATTTCCCTATCTTATAATTGTTATAAAACAAAATATTTATGCTCTCAAAACCATGTTAATTTTTTTTCCTTAAAAACTGTATAAGAATATAACCTAACATAGTAAAGTGTTTATGGGAAATAAATAGAATGCATTATATTGAAAATGGATTCCTGAGAAATATCAATAAATGCTGTATGCAGCAGAATGAAGTTATCAAAATGTAAATATTTTAAACAAAACAGAATTTAGCAATTTCCAAGATAAGCTATTCCCTCAAACTACACTGAAGACATTTTCTAGTTTACATATCGTAATTAAATTCAAGCCTGAAGAATTCGAATTCCTCCCAAAGACATTATTGGCAAGGTGATTTAACGTAGTGATAAGGATGAAAGTGTAGCATGTCTGAAGGCCACAGGAATTTTATAAAATTGCATTTGAAAGCTGAAAACAATTCCTTACAAGACTTTTTTTAAACTACTCAATAATGTCATAGTGAATAGACCTTTACCTTTATTAGCAGCACAACACTGTTCCTGACAAAATTTGGGTCAAGTTCACCCCAATGTAACTTTGATAGTCTTAAAAAATCTATGAGGAGAAAATGACCCATTTTTGTCTTGTGAATGCAGTGCAAGGAAAATGTGAGTCAGTGTTTTCTTACAAATAATAAACCAGTTTGCTCTATTCTTTCATCATTGAGAAATTAGTACAGGTTGTATATACACTTTCTCACAGTTGTTTTTGTTCATGTGATGGGAGATGTTGTGATCTGAATGCTGTCATAGAGCCGAGAACTCCAGGGATTCAACCTTTTTTCTGTTTCTAATTAATCCCTTTTATTATATTTTAAACCCGTATTTCATCCACAATATAGGGATATAGTTTCCTATCTTGTGAAAACAGCCAGTAGAAACTGCCACAGATCTTGCAAAAGTATTCATATTGTATCATAAATGCTAATGTCCTTTGATTCTTTTGTATTATGAGTGCCTCAAATCTGAAAATTAGGACTTCATCAATCAGGTTACAGAAAGATTAATTCTGTGAAGCGTATTTTGGCACTGGTGGGGGGAGCATTTCAAAAGGCATCAATATTTTATTGGTGATGAGTGAGGATCATTGACCTTGCTCAGTTGAAAGGGTTTCTAGCTGGGATTAAGTAGGGAAAGAGCTATTTGTATGGTGATGCTTCCCACTGGAGGAGCTTTACAGTCAAACTGTCCCTCTTTAAAGGATTTATTTGTTCTATAAGAATGTCATGGTGTGACCCCAGAATGACAGTGAAATGCTATCTATAGTATTTAGCTAGTCATCAGAAATTACTAATTATCCCTCTTGGAATGTACATGCTCTGATAACTCATGTAATATGCCCTTATTATCTCATAATTTGAATTTTTGAATGCGTTCAAAACAATGTACATGTGTAGTAATAGTGCAGTAATTTCACAATTATAAGCCGCACCATTTTGACTAAAATTTTGGTCCGAACCCAAAGTGCGGCTTGTAATCAGGTGCGGCTTATATATGGACAAAGAAAAAAAAATTGCTGTTTTAGTTTGGAAGACAGATGTCTGCTAAGAAAGGCAGGAACTTCTCTTTGAAATGGAGAATGTAAACCCCCTCCCTCCAAATTATTATAATTTTGCAATCAAGGGGCTTTCAGGCAAAAATATGGGAATTAGGAATAACAGTTCTTTACTAGGAAAATTAAGATAGAAATACAGTACTACAAAGAAACAAACTCCAAACACTGACAAAGTGTCTTGGGTTACAATACAGGATGTGATCAAAGTATCTATTCTATCACCATCTCTTGTGACCAGGTTGGGCAGTAATCTTTATCTCCATGGGAGATACTCTGTTAACGGGCCATCCATGGAAAACAGTAGGGCATTGTTCTTTATCTTTGCATCCCCCATCCTTCCTCCAGGGAGGTATCTTCTGCTAATGGCCCATTGAGTTCCACTGTGTGACTGATAAAATTACTTCATCGCCTTGAGGATTGCTCCAGTCAGAGGGGAGAGCCCAGACTTTCCTACCTGGATAAAAACTGAAATTCTGGGACACCAAGTTGCCCTCTTTTTCCTGGACTCCAGAGGAAATCCAGACTTTTTTCCATATCATCACTGGACCTTCGGAGGGAGGGTTCAGCCTCTACAAGACCACTGCTTCAACTGAACCACATCTATCACTGCAGAAGAAGGTGCAGTTTCCCTCTGGAGGGCCAGTGGTGTTGTAGAGAAATCCTGTTTCTCTCTGGAATTCAGTGGAGAAAGGGCTGCCTTAGTATCCCAAAAGCTCTGTTTTTATCTTGGTAAGAAATGTTGGGCTCTTTCCCCTGGCTGGAGCAACTTCCAGTGGGATGCAGTAATTTTATCAGTCACACATTGGGACTCAATGGGCCATTAGCAGAAAATGACTCGCTGGAGGAAGGATGGGGTGTGAAAAGATAAAGAACAATGCCCCACCTGGTTTCAATGGATGGCCCATTAGCAGAATATCTGCCGTTGAGATAAGGATCACTGCCTCCACCCTCAACAGATGGTGATAGAATAGATACCTTTTATCACACTCTGTATTGTAACCCAAGACAGTTGCTGACACCCAGAAGTGTGGATTATAATGTGGTGCAGTTTATAATTGTGAAATTACTGTACTTAAAATCTGCCTTTCTTCAAGTTCTGTATATTACAAACTTTGCAATTTCTAGGTGAAAACTATTGCAACTTCTGTGAAGTCCCCCTTCCAAGTAATAGGTGTTTCTTGTTCAGTCAGTCTTGCATCTGTCCTTTTAGAAAGTCTCCTGGCAGGCTTTAATACACGTTAGTCAAGGAAGGAAGATCAAAGGCTAATCCATTCGTAGCCTCTCAGATCTGACCTTCCCTTAGAAGATATTCAATGAAAAGTTTAAAATGACTCTTTACAAAAAGGCAAAAGACTATAGCAGAAAAATTCTGAAATATGTAGTGTGAGCAACAGCAGAACCAAACCACCAGTTCATCTGTTTTCTGAACTGGACAATCAGATTAAGTAGTCACATAACATGTAAAGAAAAATCTGTTTCTTTGAGTTTGCTGTTTGACTGATGCTATGTATTATTTTTTGTAACTTTCTTCTAAAGAAACCCTGAATGTATTAATGAAAAAATACCTTGAAGCCTTGAAACTGTGGGGTTTTTTTTTATTATTATTATTACTTCAAACTTATCTGAATATCTAATTTTCTAGATTCTAACTCCTGTGAAAAGTCAATAAATAATAATTCTTTTAAAAATATCAATATATTGTGATTCCATTTATTGAGGCACCTAACAATAACTCACGGCTCCCATTTTATTGCTTATAACAAAAATTTCAATTAGCAGGAAGCTGTCCATCAATTTTATGATACATTTTCTCAGGTAAGAATTGTATTTTAATAGTGAGCTTGCATTTTTATCTCTGGGGAAAAAAACAAACAAACAGTTACCTAATAAATAGCTTACATGGATGCTGGGGACAGGTCTTGATTCAGACCAAGGCATTTTTCTTTGGTCTTGCCTATCTTTGGTGACACATTTGGTAAGACTTAAGCTAGGATTGTCTTTTATTGTTTACTGTGATGAAGTCTTAAATTAAAACATTCACAGCATCAGACAGAAGTTGACAAAATCACAAGCTTATTGAAGTACTCAGCAGGTAGGTCTAGGAGTAGTCCCAATTCCTGTAGTGAATGGGTGATGATGAGAGGTAAAGCACATACTGTGGAACTGTGGACAGTAATACTTGCATAAAATGCACAGGTCTTGCATAGCCTGCAGAATTTCTGGCTAGCTCTATCTGGATCTAATCTTCCCATCTCTCAGGTGGTTTCACTGGACCTTTATACAGGGGAATACCATCTCAGAGGACCCTGACTAAAACCATGATTCATTTTTATTCTTACCCTATGCATTGTTTGGATATTCAATGAAAATAGATTCCTTATCTGGCCAAGGCAGTTAAGAGGCCAGAAGACAGAGCAACAGCCAGTCATGACATTTTTTTTTATGCTGAGCAGCAATGAACGTGAACCCATTGTGGCTTTACTGGGAGCAATTCCTAACACTTATCATACTGTAACGAGCTAAAATGTTCAGCATTATAATTTAACTTCTCCTTCTAATCAAATGTCTCTGGCATACTGAATAGGAAGTAAAAAGTAACACAATAGAGTGCAAATTTTATCACTATTAATTCTACCCTTTGGTTGGTTTCATATCCAATGATGAAAAATAAATCACCTTGTTGAGGAGGAATGAGTATGAAAAAAGAAAAAAGGAAACCGGAATCCTAGTGTGGCTTTTGACCTGTGTAGCAAGTTAATTATACACTTGAGAAAACATCTAGCATTGTCATGTTACACTGCATGCATTTCTGTGTGCACAAGGCTGAATATAAATATGTGTGTATATTAGTATGCATATATGCTGTATGCAACAGTGCACTACCTTGTGCTCGGTACTTCCTGAATTTGTTCTTAAAGTCATTGGTTTTAAAGGATGTAAATGAAGATGGAGCATGGCCCAGTGGATTTTTAACATCTAGACAGTTACTCATGGTAAAAATAATTACTTAATTAAATGCTCTGGTGGACAGTGATTAAGGAAGGAAGGAAGTGGTAGATAGGTAATGAAAAGTGTATCAGTACAAAAAGTATCAGAAACTTAGAGAACATGATAAGATATCTTTAGTGGGATAAAATAGGCACTGCAGACTTCTGCATTAAATGGTCTTACTTAGCCTTCTGTTTCATACACTATTTTCCATGAAAGCTTTTCTGTCAGTGATGCAGTTTTCCATTGCACAAAACTAAACTGCCAAATCAATGGAACCCTCAGATGAACTAGAAGTCACTTTTACATTGCAGTCAGCTCTATCTGAGCAGTCAGAACTTAAATATTCACGAAATGACAATCACCTCCTTAATATACAGAGAAAATAGAGGATCTGCAGGGAAAGTGAGGGTAGAAGTCCACTACACCATCCTGCATCTTCTGTTCTGCTGTCTGCAGACCTTTCTGGGCAGAGATACAGACCCCTACAGCCAGCTGTTCCTCCATTAACACTTCCAGGCTATTAACGTATTGACATAACATGGTCCTCCTGCACAAGATGGATCCATAGAATTGGAACTGTCTCATATCTACAGAGACTGAAGAGCTGTGGCTGGGCTTTCAAACCTAGCTGAAATTCTTTCAGCTGTAATTCTCTGTAGAAATATGAAGTGAAACTATGAGATCTGTATAGTGCAGAGAAGAAAAAAATTATTTGAGGGCTTAGACCAGAATTTTCCATCTCTATATAAATATTTAGATACCTAGAGTGACTAGGCTTTTTATAAGCATTACTGAGCAGCAAACTAAAAATCACTGAATTGTTTAAAAATAGCCACAACATTCTATTTAGGCTATTGAATTTCAAAGTTATTAATTTTCTAAATATATTGGGATAAATAAATTGTGAGGTATTTGTATTGAGATAGACTCTGCAAAAGTGCGTGTTGAAGACGGTATATAGCTTTGGGATAAGTGGTTTTGTTCAGCTGTGGGAAACAGACTTACAGGCTGCTATTACGGCAGGATGTTTTCAAATCTGATAATTTAATTCAGAGGTATGGCAGATCAAAAGGAATCTGTAAAGAAAAGAGATGTAACAAGAAAGGAACAGATACAGACAGGAGTTTTTTGCTGTACATGACATTCTATATTAGAGTGGCAGAAGTCTCTGTCAATAAGATCAAAAGAAGGGAACAGAGATGAAAACTTTCCTTTTACTGTTAATTATTATAAATCAGGTAGGATTGTACTTGAACACTATTGACATGATGTTAAGAAGCAGTTACACTTTCCCATTTATCCAAGGAGAAGAGCATTGGAGCATTTGAAATTAGAAGTAAATAGTTTCTAGATGATTTTAACATTCTTTTTCTGTTCACTATTAACACTAAATGCCTATATCACCTAACTTTGTGACATGCTCCCATTTTTTTCTTAAAGGTAAGCATGAATAATCTAAGTTAAAATATTTTAAGGTAAAATACAGGGGTTTTAGCAGACCGTGGTTATTGTAGGAGAGCTTGGCTATTCAAGAGTTGTACTTTTTTCTGTGCCTGACATTTTTGAGATGGACTTTGATTTTTCTGCACAGAGTGAAATACTGAGGCACTCTGGGGTCATTTAAGAGCCCAGGAAATCTCCCCACTCACTGAGGAAGCTAATTTATAGTTAATTCCTTAGGAGATAATTCAATTCTTCTTGAATAAATTATATGCTTGTTTCACTTGCAGGTGTTTCTCATGTTCTGTTCTATAGTGCTGTTTAGTGCTGCTGAATGCAGTTAGTAGGTGCTGTGATGATCCCATATGGAGCTGAATTTCAGTAGGTATGGGTTATCTGCTGGGGTTCCAGATCATTCAAGGGATTTGGAAGTCTTGGCTGGGATTCGGCTGGCAGAGTGTATGTGTACACGTGTGTGTGTGTGTAGGTATCCAGGAGTGAGCTTGGTGTCTAAGCTCCCTTCTGGATTAGTGAAACTCCAGTCAATAGTTAACGGAGCTTGGAGAGCTGCTTGGCCACTCAAAGCTGTTGTCTATTTCCAGATGTAATAAGTAATTCTTCTGAGTTTGTTGACTACATCACTTTGATCTGCTTTGACTATGGTGGCAAATTAGACATCCAGATTGCAGGTAGGCACCCAAATAGACACATAAAACCTGAAGTATCAATCTGAGCCAAATCCCACCTACAGTGAGATATTGCTGATATTTTCACTTCTTAACAATTTGTTTCTTGCACTCTGCTGTGGAACTTGCTTGTGTGGAATTACAAAATGCTTGCACCTGGGCAGGCCTAGCAAATTCAATGCTAGCGTGAATAAATCCAATAGAGATTTTTAAAAACAATCTCATAAAAAGTTGGATTCTGTGCTATAACTTGCATGCTTTTATAGCCTCAAATTAGTGTCTTGCCTGATGCCATTGTGTCTTCCCTTTTTACGTGGTGCTGAGAGACCATGTTACCACCTATGATTTGCATTTCCTGATAGTTTTAGATAAAACAGCTTTTCCTCGAATATGAAAGAGGAATTCAAATGCAGCAATAATATTTTCTATGAGATGAGTATAACTGTTTCTATATCACTGGAGATGAAATTTCTCCCTCTCAGATTACAGGTTATCACGGGATGAGTTGCCTCGGGAGGAGTTTGCAGCACTGGCTACTTTAGTTGAGGTGCTGTCTCTTAAGGCAGTTAAAGCAGGACAGGTCATGCCATAAGCTCCTGCCTCTTCTCAGTTGCAAATGTGGTGCTGGCACCTTGCAATCGCTTTGGGTGCTGCTGCAAAAGTATCTCAGCTCCCCAAAGCAGGAGAGAAGCTGTCATGTTGTGCCACTGGCAGTGTTTGTGTCCCTTCCTGGCTGTGGGGTCTAAGCTCCAACCATACTCCTGTTGATCCATTTAGAAACTTAAGGGTATGAAGAAGAATTTTTTTTTTCCCCAATATTTTATAGGACCAAACAGAATAAAAATAAAATCGATTATGGATTTTGTGTTTCATGATATTTTATTTCTTATAGGAAAACTAGAAGCAGAAATGTTTGGGAAGGAAAGAGCTAAAAAAGCCTTGGGAGGAAAATTGATGCTGCCTTAGATAACTAGAGGTCACTAGATGACTAAAATGTTATTTCATGTTCAGAAAACAGCAAACTTTAACTAAAGTCTTTCCTCGTTCAGCCACAAAATAAGCAGAGCAAATAGAAATTAAAACACTATGAACAAAATTATAAAAGAGGAATCAAATATTAATCAATATAAATTGGAAGTAAGAAGTATGGAAAATTTATAGGGAAAGCCGGAAACAGGAAATGAAAAATCTATGGTTGGCAAAGGACACTAAAAACGTTTTAGTGTATTAATAGCAAAATTTCTAATCATATAAACCACTAGATGGAGATAGTAAGATTGTTACGAGTTATTTGAAAGTACCATGAGTGGTAAAAAAATATTTTTATCCTGTATTTTGAAAAATGCTTGATGCCATCTCCATGTAATGAGGGTACTAAGGTGCCTTCCAAAAGGCCTGGAGGAAAGAAAGGAAGAAGTAAAGCAGCAGCTTCTTGGACTAAAGACTGTTTAAAACCAATAGTCCAGGACACTTTTCACGCAAGAGTCCTAAATGGTCTGTTGAAGAAGTCTCCAGTTCTTTGATGCACTTGTAGAAGGAAAAAGAAAAAAGCACCCAACAACTTTTTGGCTACAAAAAACTTCTTCTGGGTACAAAAACCCCACTCAAGAACCCACCACCCCTCAAAAAAACCCCCCAAAAAACCCCCAAACAAACATTCCCACCTTAAAATATAGGCTGTTACCTGTACAGTAATTGCTTTATCATTAAAAAAAAAAAAAAAAACAAAAAAAAAAAAGGTGATCTCTAATTAATTATGGAATAAACTTCTATTTTGTGTTAATCAAACAGAGTCAAAGCAGGCAGGAATAAGTAGATGATTTCACTATATACTATCTAGTTTTTTACTTGAGACTTAAAAGTTGGTTGATATAAATTACTATAGAAATAATAGAAGAATATATTTTTGGCCAATCGATGGTGTAATCAGAAATGCAGAATGCATCCATTCATAAATGAACAGATACATCCGTAAATCAGAGTACAACAATTAAAAAAATCCTGAGTGTGAAATCTGTGGAAAATTTTTTAGTACCACATCTGGATTTCTAAATTGAAATTTTAAAATTATGGGAATACAATACCTGGATGTGGTGATGAGCCTAGAAGATTTTAGGGAGTGTTAGAAAGATGGACAGAAAAAGCGACGCATTAATTCCCTGTACACCTCACAAGAGTGAATGGTCTGCTTGTCTGCCTGTGATATGCTCAAACCCCATGTTAGAGAAATTGTACTGAAAGCAGTACAGAAATAAAAGGGAAAGAGGGAGAAAGGAAGGATTATGCATGTTGGACATTGTGTTGTCATCAATTCTGGTTTTCATTTTTGAGTGAAAAATTACATTTTGTGTGTGGGTGTGTTTGAAAATAAATTTGACGTGTGTTCAGACAAGCTTCTTGGTCTTGCTGTTTGCTTTTAAGACCATATTTCTATTTAAAATTGTTATAAATATGCGTAGTTGAAGAAGCTTCTGCACGAGTGGTGTATTCATTCACATTTGTTAACTGAAATCTTGTTCCATCCTTAGGAGCAGAAGATGACAGGAGTGGGCATTTAGTGAAAAAATTAGCAGCAACAATGCCTAAAATGTGGGTTTGGTTTTATGTTTGCTACATTCTGCTTTTTTGTTTCATAACTGTCCATGCCTATGGGAAGGAAATTCAGAAGAATGTGACCTTTCAGTTGCTACATGTTATCTGTGTTCAAACTACAAAATACCACCAGTACTAGCTTTAAGCTTAGAAAAAAGCTACTACTGAGGAAAAAAAGCATATTGTTCTATTTATATTTCTTAAGCTGTGTATGTAGAAAATCCCAGTTGCTTAAAAAGAGCAGTGCTGTAAGTACTGTTACTGAACTGATAAAGTCTGCTTGGCAAAGCTTTGTAAAGGCTCTCAGAATCAAAAGAGCCTGTTTACCTCTTGAAAACGCTTTTATAGGAGGTTCTGGTTAGCCATTTCCAATAGAGAAAGGAGCAGTTGATCAGATAGCAGCTAAACTAATGAAAAGCATCATGGAAGTGACAGGAAGATTAATTAAGTTCCTCCAGTTGTATTCACGTGTTGCGGTACAGAGTTCCTTCGGGTACTGCTGCAGTTAAATGGTATTCATGGTGACAAATATTGCACATTTCCAGAAGTGACACTTCTGAGTCAAGGGTAAAAAACACATTTGGTAGTTTTAGCCTGTTAAGAATGTTCAAAACCAAAGATGAGCCTCTGTGGTTGTTTAAAATATACAAATGTAACTTGCTCCTTCCCTTCTTATCCTTTAGTGTAACTTCAGGAGATCAGTAATGAATCACAAAATCTGCATTATTGTGTAGTATGTTTTAAACTGCTCCAGATGGCTTCAAAATAAAAACAAACCAAACTTCTAGCTGATGTATTTAGTATATTTGATTTGAGGCACATAAATATGTGTGCTTGGAAATATTTTCAATTACTTTTGGAGGCTTACAAAACTGTGGCTTGTTTGCTACTCTTTCTCTCTGCACTGTGGTCATTAATAGGAAAGAAATAACTTTAATATATAAATTTCCAAATTATGTGGAAATTCTAGACCCATTTTACTTGCAAAAATCTTTTAGTTTTTGAGTGCATTTGATGAATTAATAGACCAAGTGTGGTTTGGATTGTTTCTCCCATTTTATTTTCAGAAATGAATGTTTCCACAATAAGTTTTTGTTCTTAATAGAGGTCTCTGTACAGTAGACAAAATTTATTTTAGGAAAATCTGGAAGCCTCTGAGATGTATGAGATCTTTTGGCCTACTACACATGACGCATAGACTTAAAATGTTGTGTCACTAGTGTATTTTTTTACTATTTTTACACTTCTGCCAGCAAAGAGTTCCTTGATCTGCTTATGCATTTGCAAGAGATGATCTGTGGTCAGCCTCACTAACTGACATTCATCAAAGCCAATTGGTAAGAGTTTGGGTATAAATCTAATATTAGTTGCCTCCTGGGAGAGTTCAAGACTGGAAGAGAGTTTTCCAGGAATCCTAGGGAATTAACTGGGTGCATTAATATTAAATATTAATTAGTCTCTGCAATAGACTTGCCTGTGAGTGGCTTTAATACTTACTATGGAGGCATTGTGTAAATCAGTGGATAGATAAAAATCAGTAGAAAGCACAGAATAGAGGAGCTAGTTCATGAAGTGGCCCTCTGGCTCTAGACCAAGTCAGGTGTGGGTAATAACCTGCAGCTTTCCCAGGTCTGGAAAAATGTAGGGTATGTGCTGTACTTCTGGGCCATGTGTGCTACTGCTTTTGTTTATTCCAAGGAGGTGATATCTTGTGGTTTGCATTTTGAAAACCTGCCCTTTGTGACAAATTTTTTACCAAGGTGAGAAATGGAAGAAGAACTCAAGGTGGAGTTGCTACTACGAAAAAAAGAAACAGGTTGTTGGGAAGAGGATTTCAGGGAGTACAAGTTGCTTCTACTTTTAGAAATAAGGATGAGGGCTTGCTGGTTTAGCAGAAGATAATTTTTTTCTTGTTATGTTTATGCTATTGTTAAATCACAAGGGTGTGGGGGTTTTGTTTTTATAAGTGAAAGTGTGCATGAAAATATGATAATTTTGCAGTTGACTGGTATCTGTAGCAAAGTTAAATGCTGGTTAGCCTGTGCTGGCTTGTTGATGGTTGGGAGTTTGCAGCATGAGCTGACATCATGGACTAATTTGCTCATTCATTCTGCATGATCCTGCATGCCCAAGCTGGGCCCACTCAAATCTCCAGGCACACAAGTGTTTGCTGCTCCTGACTGCACTTCCCTACAGCTGTTTTCAGCAGAATCCTCAATGCTTGCATTAAAACACCAGCCATTTGGGATTGCAACTATTAAACTACACCTTGCTTCCACTGACGGTGACAGCTTGGAACTCTACTTCTTTTTGCAGCTTAATAGTGTTGTATGTGTGTGAGTGAAAACAGAGTTTGTCATGGGCTATGTGAATTTTGGCTGTGAAAATTTTCCAGTGATTTTCCATCCTACCTTGCATTTCTGAAGTTGAAATGAAAAGAAATTAAAGTTCATGTTTTATTTTCTTTGGTTACTTTAATTGTATACTTACTCTCAGAACACAAATAAGACACAATGAGGAGGAAGGTTGTCCTTCATGTTTTACATCCTAGAGGGCAAAACAAAAATGAATGTAACATTCAGAACAAAGTAGTGGAGAACATGTCGGTGAGAACACGTGGCACTTTGGTCCTGAGGGTCTGACTTGCCATCAGACACCACCAAACTGGTGCAGGTACTGTGATACAACAGCCATTTCAAGAAGAGGTGTTTAAGGCAGCATGGTCCTTGCCTGAGCACTAACAGCACTTCTACATAGACATGAGCCTTCCATACTCATGGAATGAATCAGGAGGCATATTGGCTTGGTGGAGCATTGAGACCAGAGTTAGCCTACATCTTGCGGAGTTTGACTCCTGGAAGAATAACCCCAAGCCCTTTTTTCTGATAGGTAAATGCAGCTTAACAGGCAAATGCTGTGCCTGGGTGCAGACTGTCTTAAAGGACATCACGCAGTGCCTTCGCAAAAGCACTTCAGAACTGGAAAAGGAGCTGAAGGATTTCACAGAGAATTGATTCTCTGAGCTTTTACCCTCCGTGAAGGGAGAGGAGGGAATGCTTACTCTGCAGAAGGTTCCTGATAGTAGCATATACCTACTGCTCAGAGAACATTAGAGTGTTTCAGCTGAGATATTTTAAACCAGTCATTGAGGATGGTATTTTCCCATATAGCGAGGTGTCCTTTCCTGTGTTGTAGAACCAAATGAGCACTGTAATGAAGAAATAAAGGAAAGGAATGTGCTGTGAATACCTTCTGTTACTTGCTGTCCTCACTGTGTAGTTGAAACATTGGCCATGATTTCTAGACAGCTTCTAGTTTTCTCCAGGGATTTTTAGACATTTCTTCACTGTGATTTAAGATTTGCTCAGCTTGCATTGTTGGTCAGTTTGACCCACACAAGAAGTTTTGATCTTCCTCCCTTGTGCACTGTGGCCCCGAAGTGCACTCCTGCACTGTGTGCTTTTCAGTTGTGAAGCAAAGCTTATTTTGCAGTTAATGTGTACTATGGACCTCTCATTTCAGGGCTTGCGTCTTCCTAGGGACAGCTGAAATAAGAAAGGGCACTGAGAAAAGCTAGGCATCAGAAATGAACAGCTGTGGGACTGCTGGTGAGGGACAGAACTGAAACTGGTGCCCCAGTTCCCCATCAGTGTTTAATCTCAGTAGCATTCATACAGGTAGCATGAAACCTCGTGAGGGCAATGCTGCAGAGGACTTGCTGAGAGATGCACAGCAGCGCTGCACACCAGGGCTCCTACCTCTGCTGAGTGTTCCTTGGCTGCTGTGCTGCTGTGACAATTTTGCCCAAGGTGATTGGACCTCATGAAATAGTACTTATTGTATGGTGGTTTTACAAATAAGAAGTGGAGCTTTAAAAGAATTATACCTGTCATCCTCTTTCCTGTAGAATGAAAGCATTCATCGCATTAGATACTGTTATAATGAAATAAACGCTTCAGCATGCTGTCCATTATTTTTTACTGTTATTTAGTATAAGTGTATTATCACTGATACATGCCAGACTGACAGCAGGAAACCAAAGTCCTCTATTGATTCAGAGAAGAGACATATGTGCATAAATGCAGACCGCATTGTCTTTATCTCACTGCCGCCCTGGTGTGTTGTCAGATCCATCCTGAGGCACTGCCATGTACATGGTGGAAATTATTTTGGTGTTTCTTTGGTCTTTCTTCCTCTGATGCTGCTACTAGTTTGTATAGCAGCAGGAATTGTGTGGATACCTATTTACAACAAACTTAGGTGCATTCCATTTGCCACAGAACAATAAAATACCTAACAGCTACTAATGACTTACCAACCTGGACTAGAAAGCAACTAGAGGCCTGGAGGGTGAAAGGTTGTAAACTCCATTACAGATCCTTGTTGTTGTATATCTCCTGTCCTCACGCTTTTTTATTCAGGTGAAAAAATTGTGGTTTAAAAAAATCAGTTCAGCTGTATTGGAATTGAACTACCTACTTGCCAGTTGCTTTTTAAAAATAGAAACAGGCTTGTCTTTATCCAACATTTGGATTGAAATTGTTTATTGAAGTGGAACTATTGATTAAAAAAGAAAGAAAAAAAAGTCTTAGGGGTACATGATTTTGCAAAGTGCCAGGCATCTTTATCTTCTATTCAAACTGGGGTACTGAGGCACTCAAAGCTTCTCCTGGAGCCTACCCTTCAAAGAAAAATGCACTAACAATATTCGCTTTGTCTTTCCCATCTATTATGTAATTGAGCACGTTATGTCACTAAATGCGTTTACTGCCAAAAAAAAAAAAAAAAAAAAGCCTGTACAATTTTAGAAGGGCTTAATTATTTTGTTTTTGTCCAAACCAGAGTTAGGTTAACCAGGATATAAGAGCATGTCGTTGCGAGCCCGTTAAAGAAAAGATCTGTTTGTAGTACTCTTAGTCCTGATGTCACAGGCACAGCAAGGACATCAGAAGGAGGAGTCAGATTACAGTAAGAATGGGCAGTGCAGCATGCAGCCGGAGTAAACGCTAAATCAGACAGGGATTGTATCAGGGATAAGACTGCCTGCAAAGCGCTCATCCTGAGGAGGCACACTGCTCTCTCACGCTTCTCGTGCTGGGAAATTTCCACATAATGTAGAATGAAAAAGCTCTGTTTTACATGTCAACCCTGTGCAGGAGCTAATGCTGAATACACAGCGGTGGGATCCTGACTGCATGATTAATGAGAAACATAATGTATTTTGGTAAGTGTTAACCGTGATGTAATTCTCCTTCTGCTCACATTATCAATAGGAGTGATTATTATAGATTTTGGATTCAAGAACATTTCGTGCTGGCACGCACCTAAAACTGACAACTGGGGAATCCTGCCGGCTGTGCAGTTTGAAAGGATTCCATTGTCTGGGAAATTTTCTGTTTGAGTGGGCTACTGCGTAGTTCTAGCGGTTTGAAAAACAAGCTAGATAAGATGAACTCGTGCTAGGTTTGTTTTAAATGAACTTGTGTTTCATCTGCCGAGAGGGGATGAGAAATGCTTGTGAGGCATGGGAAGTTTCAGACGAACTTAATGTAATGGACGAGCTGCTATTGCACTGTCAGTGCTGGGGAGGCACAGCAGACCTCAGTATTTCATTCAGCTTTTAGTTTGAAGAATTCAAAGGTACAAAGGTGAAGCAATGTTTTATTTGCAGTGCTGTGATTGTCGAGCACTCTGCATTGTGCACATCACCGGTGTGGAGTTGGCTCCTAACATGCCACAAAATGCACATTATTTTAAGCCTTTAGGGGTCTTGGAGCTGTTAAATATTTGTGCAGAGTTTAGTTTTGTTGCTTGATGAAAATCTTCCTTTGGCTTACAGCTGAGCTGGCTGCATACCCTAAAAACATGCTGGAGTGTAGAGCTATGTCTAAGCAATGTAGTGCTGCAGTACTGGGCTGGGATGTACGATTGCAATATCATGCTGCAAGTTAGAGCAAAGAGAAATGAAATAGAGAATTTGGTGGTGTGATGGAAAAATGCTGTTCTTGACTGCTTGAAACCTCATCTAGTCTCACTGTTAATTTATAGCAGCATAATACTTAGAATGAACAGAGAGCAGGGAGTCGAAGGATTTCTGGGACATTCAGCTGCTTTCTCAGTTGCATTAAATATTGAATCAGGAGTTCACTTCAAGCTTTAAGGAAAGAACTTTTGTAATATCCTCAGCTCTGTCAAAAAAGTACTATGTCTTGTGCCGTACTATCTTCCACATTATATTCTTTTCATAAAATTAAAAGATTTTGTATGTGTGTGTGTGTGTGATTTTTCTTTAACAGTGAAATACATCAATTATGAAAGCTGATAGATTTAGATGTAAACTCTCCTAGCAGAAAAAAAATATACAAATTGGTCAAGTTGTCAGAACTGTTCAGTGTTGCTTTCAAAAATAAATTTTCAATGTTTTAGCTTTACTACATTTTCAAAGGAATGAGGGAGGATAGGCAAGCATTATAGTTTTAGGTTTGAGTGTTTTGGATTAAGTCTCTTCATTAAAAAAGCCAGGTTTATTTGCTATTCATTTCTTTCCGGTATTTTTCTACCTTTGACAGCATTGCAAGCGCAAGATGGACTGTTGTTTCTGTTTGTTGTTCTTTTTCTTTTTTTTTTTTTTTTTTTTTTTCAAATCAATGTTTCTTATGTGAGATTAGAAGTTGCGGTTTCCTGAAGTTATAGAGTTAGTGTACTAGGCACGTTTATGTTAGCTACATGGTATTTAATTTTTAATTTTTTTTCCAGTCTATAATTTTCAGAAACAGGTAATGGTGATCAAACTTTTTTTGGCATTACTTTGAAAAAAATAAAAATTGCTGTATCATATGCTTGGTTTTGTGGCAACTTAAGTTTTTAAATGGAAAAAAAAAACTGTACTGTGCTTTCTCTGCTTTGTTGGAAATTTCAGTTCTGAGTGCAGAGCTGAAAGTTTCTGCTAGGCAGGTCCTCTGTCTGCTGTGTTCAGTCTGAAGTTTCCTTCAATATTGAGTTTTAAATGCGTGTTCTTGTTCCAGTCTTTTGCAAAAGAAAGCATGAGCTGGGGTATAATGTTTATCTGCGGTTATTCTGGTATTTTCCTGCTATTCTGGTATTTTCTTACCCTCTCAGTGAGAAGCCAGAACATCTGTAATCTCACCTGTCCCTGTTACTGCACAAAGCAGTATTGCACTGAGCCAGATGAAAGCTTGACTGCATACATCGTACACTTACTTTGATTTCAAATTGCTACAAGTATCACATAGACAATATTGGAATTTTATTTTTGCTAAGAAAAGAAAAATATAATTTCCTTTAAATATTAATGAAGAATTCTGCAGGTTTTTGGGGGGTTGTTTTTTTTTTTTTTTAATCCATACATGCAGCTATTGGGCCATTTAAGTATAGAGAGGGAAGAAAAAGAAAGCATTTCTGTATGTTTGTACGCATCTTTTTTGCATTTCTGGGCCTTCTTGTCTAATTGCTGCTGATGTAGGGTGGCATACTGGGAATGTGTGTGTGCAGCATTAAGGTTGAAATAAATACTGAAAATAATTACCACAGAAAGTAAGATCTAACCCTCTGGCAGTATTATTGTTATAGAGCAAGTGTTAGTGGGTGAAGGGAGTTTTTTAACTATCAAAGATAGAAGTTACTAAATTCAGGAATTTGTCATTTTTCTCTCTCTCTTTAAAGCTGTAGCTTCCAAGAAGATATTCCACCTTTATCTTACATCCTACAATGTGTATTTTACTATTTGAGCTGAGACTCCAAATAATTAAACTCATTGTAACCTGTCTAAATTCATGAGCCTTTCTTTTACATTGCAACTGAATTGTGATGTAGTTGTTTTAAGAACTGCTAATTTTCACTCGCCATGCTGTGCTTTTGAGTTTGTTGTTTGGTCACCGTGGATACATTTGTTACTTATTGTATTGATTTTGCATTCATCAATTCAAGTTGAATAGGAATATGGAATTGTAATAATAATAGTAATAAAAATCCTACAAAATGATGTAGTAGGTTTATGGAGTAAGCCAAAAGCCAATGAAAATAATAAATTTCTGCTAAGTGTTATCATACGGAGACATTTTGCATTTAAGAACATACATTCATACCTCAGAGCAACTTGTGCCTGCATTTATCGCCAAGTTAATAATTTAGCATAAGATAGAAGTCAGCTGTGACCGTTCTCAGCAGTTCTCAGAGGAGGAATGGTGGGTGGCTCTCGCTGCCACGGCGCTGATGTTGCACGCTGCTGAGGGGGAGCCTCCCCTAGTCCTGCTCAGTGGAAGGCTCTGCTGTAGCTAATGGTCAGAGCTGCACCTCCACCTTTAATGGCCCCACTGGCCACTGTCGCCTTGGCTCGGCCACCTGGCCGCGATTGCGCCTTCCTGGGCCTGGCAGTGGGGGTGGCTGGCTTGTCCTGGAGCGCAGTGGCCCGGTAGCCGGGCCTGGGGCTGGGGTGGCCAGTCTGGTCAGGGCAGGTGGAAGCGCTCATGGCCAGGGAAGGGGCAGAGCTGCTGCCGTGTGTCCTGCGCCGCTCCACAGCTGGAGAGCCGGAGGAACGCCGCGGTGATGGTGCAGTTCTGGGACAGTGAGCACGGGTCCTCAGGGATCAGGGAACCTGGCTGGAACTGAGAGCAAAGCCAGCCCTTCACCCCCAGCACCAAAAAAACATCACTGCCCCATTACTTTTGCCTTACTGAAGAAGCACAATCTGAAAAAATCTCGAAAATTAAAATTCTCAAAGAAAAGGGAGAGGAGAAAAAGAGAAATAATGTACTTTTCTTTTTTTGTTTCTTTTTGTTTGTTTTTATTCCTCCCTGCCTCCTCTGAACCTATTACTGTTTTTAGTAAGTTCTGTTCTCAATGTTTCACATTATACAGGAAATTAATATATTGGCGTGGAAATTACTATATATAACACTAAGGGAAACAAACAAATAATTTTTACCTGAAAATGCTATAACATTTCTGTTTGTATGGAGGCTGTTTTAATTTTCAGGTTTTTCTCAGTCAATGTTGCAGAGTGTAGTAGTTCATCTGCATAGATGCTACTATTCTGAATATCACTTTTTATTTCTGGAACACTTTATTTAAGAGATTCATGCTGGATGAGTCATGGAATAAAAAGAATAACTCCCCCCCCCACGCCCAAATCTCATCACCTCTTTAAAGAAAATACACATTGTACAAGCCAACTGACCAACTGCTGAAACAGGGATTGTTTTTCTGTTTCAATGAAAATATTTCGTTTTTACTGGTTTGATTTCAGGAGGTTATATTTCCTTCTACTTAGACACTGTGGAGGTCTTTAGTACCATTTCTGTTTTCCTTAAAGAAAGTATGAACTGGTGTTGATAAGACTGTTCTTTTAAAATGTTTTGAGATACTGGACTACTCACTGTGTTTTATCACCAGCCATCTGCAATAAGAAAGTGTAGTTAATATGTAATGGATGCTGTGTGTGACAGAAGAATTCAGCTGAGCAAGCCAATGTATAGGATCTTGAAAACTGAAGGAGCCTGATGTTTATATTTGGAACATTACAGCCTCCTGGGTAGTAAAGTTCATATCTTGAAGCACTGAATAATCATTAATGTATGTATACATAATAACAATTTAAAAAATCCTGTTTGAACTTACAGAAACTGCTCTGTGCTAGACTGTACCCTTTTAGTTTCTGTTACAGAAACTGTTAATTTGTAATGCCTTTAAATCTATCCAGTATGTTGCCCTAAGTAAAAGGTCCTTTTGCCATTTCACAGACAAAAAAAGAAATAAAAGTCATTCCAAGTGTAACTTTTCTTGTGAGTGACAGAATTACTCCAAATTGGAATCAGTGGCTTCCTGCTTCATTAGAGAAGATTAGATCACAGTTGCTTGAGCTGAAGGTCCTTTAACAAAGTGTGTGTGTGTGCTCACGTGCTCATGCGAATGTATGTCTGTGCATATTTTAACTGTGATGATTGTAGAATCTAATCCTGCATTCCTTCCCAACAAATGTCTTTCTTCTGTTAGGAAATGAAATTAAGAAACCAGATTTTTAGGATTTGCATTGTGATATCATATGTCTACTTTCTTTTTGTTTTTCCTGAAAGGCAACACATATACATTTTTACAAAATATTTTAAAATAATGAGAACCTTTGCTTTATTTCATTAGAGTCATATGGCTGATATGTCTATGTGCCTGTGCGCAAATATCCTCCCATGTTATTTTGATTTTGTTTCATAAGCCAGTGGCAATTCTAGAAATTCTTGCAATTACAAAAATGTTAATCGGGTTACAGGAAACCCTGTAAAGATTTTACTTCTCATTGCACTAAAGATGATGGTGGTATTTGAAAAAGGAGAAATCTTTTTGGACTGGG
Source organism: Catharus ustulatus (assembly GCF_009819885.2). Lineage (NCBI taxonomy): Eukaryota > Metazoa > Chordata > Aves > Passeriformes > Turdidae > Catharus > Catharus ustulatus. The sequence goes on along the minus strand of NC_046221.1, from coordinate 39,041,395 downwards.
AAAGGAAATATTTCAATTTGCCAGTAGATCATGAAAAGTTCTTGAAATACAATAGAGGTCATAAGGGCTTCAGTTTTTAAAAAGGAGATATTACATGTAATATACTACAAAGATTAGTTTTGCAGCTGAAATTGCATAGATGATTGGTAACATTCAGAGAAAATGCAGCAAAAGAGAGATACCAAAGCTTGAAGTGGCCGAGATTGCACTTGAATTAAATTGCTGGGGATGAAAGTGGGAGGAAGCTTTCCTCTATTGTAAGGCTAAGTCATTATATGGCAAAACCCCATTCTGTAGGTCAACCTGTATGCTCAGTTATTTTAGCAACACTTCTTTGAGAAATCTACTTAGGGGTGAAAAATCTAATACACGAGGCTGCATTACTGACTCATGTGCTCATATGCTCAGACCTTCCTGCTCATTTTGTTGACCACTTCCCTCAGCTCATCAGTCTCACACTCATGTTCATTTCCTCTTAGACAATTTTTTTTCTGTGTACACGTGCAACATAAAGAGTTACTGCAATCCTAAGCATGACATGGCAGCTTAAAGTAGTTGGCAAGGGTCTGGATCAAATGTAAAATATGAAAATGCAACTGTAATTTCAGATTGGAATTGTAAGGGAAGCTCTTATGAAAGCTCAATTACTATACACACTTGCCTGTTGTTAACATCTGTGATAATACAGTTCTGTCTCTTCTGATGCTTAAAATATCCATTTAAAATTTCTTAATGTTTGAAAAAACGGTAAGACATCTTGACTCCTTATCTGGTGTTTAAACAGAAGTACTCTTTCTCTCTCTGCATTTTTTTCTCCTTTTCTCCTTATTTCTCTCCCCCCACCCCCATCTATTTTTAAAAGATGGGGTTATAGATCAATCTGTTTTTTTGTTTTTTGGTTTAGTTTTTTGTTTGTTTGGTTTTGGTTTTTTTTTTTTTCAATACCTCTGCTAGCTGGCTGAACCAGTTGTTTGGAAATCATGAGAAATTCTTTCATCCCTATGGGATAAGATCCTGGCTCTTTTACCAAGTCAACTAATTTACTCTGTTTTGTAGTCCCTGCAGGTTTCAGAATTTAAAACCATAACGTAAAACTTGCTTTTCAAGTAAAGCTTGAAAACTCCTGGGGTTTGATAATGTATAGTATCTTCATCTCTGAAGCAATTACAGTAGATACAAAAATGAGATTGACCATGAATGTCTGCTAACTCTGGGCATGGCTTTTTGAAATTTTAGCATATGCTTAGAGTCTCAAAGGGCTGTGGCTCATACCGGTTATTTTTATGTTGTGTGTTGTTTATGTGTTCTCTTTATTACATCGCAAGCCAGCAGTCTCTTCCCCAATTCTCTCCATCAGAAAACAAGATAGAAACTAAAAAGCAGGTTTATACTAGAAAACCCCCTCTGAATATTAAAACTACTTTCTTGAGAATAAAAGAAAAAAGCTAGGCTTAGTTTTCTCTTTGAGTATGACTTCATAGTGGTTCTCTTATTTATTTACTTTTATGTTGTAATTGAAAAAGCAGATGGACAATTCATTCAAATGAAAGCCATGAAAATTTTTCAGCTTCCTTTGTTCTTGTTGACCTTGTTTACTCTGTTTACTATGCAATGTAGTAAGTTATGAAGATAGAGGGAGATAATGGCTGTGTTTTCCAATATTGTTACCCATCATTGCGCTAAGGATCAATACCGAATGAAAAAAAAAGAGCAAGACCGAAAACCAAATCAAAAAACAAAGAACCTTGACCAGATCTGCAACTGTGAACGCAGAAGGAAGGAGCAGGTGGAGAGGAAGGCAGTCTTGGCACTGCAAGGAATATCAGTGCTTTTTCTGCTAAGCCAAGTCATTTTTCAGTAGTGACCTGAGGGTCCACTGTCTCTGTAGTGCAATGTTTAGCAAATTAGGTTTTGTTTGCTGGTATTTACCTGCGATAGCAAATCCACTCACCTCCTGTCAAAACCAGCAATGTAACAGGTGCATTCCGTTTGCCAGATATGTGACTATTATGTAGCAAGCACACTGTTTCTCTGTTTTTCTGTTATTATTGGTAAGTTGTGCTGCTGTAACCAGTAAATTTTTCAACAGTGGAGGTTGCATGGCTTGACTGCTTTTAGGGAGCATAGAAAAAAGTAATTACTTTGCAGATGTACATAAAACTTTACATCATCTCCTATTTAAGTTTGCAATTCCTGTGTCAGTAAAGGACAAATTCTAACAAGCCAAACGGGCCATAAAAAGTTGTGTATGGGAATGTAAGGATATATTTATATCCTTTTGCTTTTTGTCTCCTTCTGACTGAGGGCATGGTAGCCACATGAACATGGGTACTATAAAGCCACTGAACTGTATTATTTCTACATGATTTCAGCACTCAAGACATGATGTAATCATTTACAAACATTTGTCTCGCCAATCCTGACCACAGTCTGTCTGCATTGTAAAACTGGTTGTTTGGTCCTCCTTTCCACATGCAGTGCTAGGGCAATTGCAACAGCCTCCTAATAACAAATCTAGATTCTTTGGCTTAAATCTTAGTAGCCCTGAGTACTTGGAAATTGCACTGGTCTATATGGCATGATTTTTCTCTCCCCATTATTTCTTCATTAAGGAAGGTTCTGAAATAACAACTCTGTTTTTTTCAGTTCTGTTGAGGTAAAAATTTTCAATACATTTATAAATTCCTAATGCCTTTTCCCTTTTTTCTTTCTTTATTTTCCCTTTTTCTCCCAATCATTTGTAGTATTTGTTGTAGAACATAAAGTATATATTCTTACATAGGTATAGCTGACAAACCTACTCAATGCTAATTAGCAGCCTATCCGTATTAGCATTTAGCTCTGTGCTAACAATGTGTGCAATAGGTTACCTGCATGAAAACATTCAGGTTTTCAAGGGTGAAAGAATCAGTTGCCCTGAAGAGGGACATTACCACACAAATGCCCCCACAGATATGCTCCTTCATGTGAATGAACTTAGCAAATGTAAAACACAAACACAGAAAGGCTGAAAACACATTAGAAAACAATCAAAGCCACACTGCAAACCTCTCTAGCAATGTAGATACAATCAAAATGTGATTGTGGGAAGACTTACAGCGTGTGCAATGTATGTGGACTCTGCTGGCAGAGAAAGGCAAGCAGGGAGCAGATAAAGTGGGGTGGCCTGCTGGCGCTGCAGCAAAATGGTACTGGCAGCATCACCCTCCACAAGCACTTCAACATGACCAAACAAAAGTGCTCTGTTTTGCCACTAGCTTGAAGCAGAATTGTCATCACAGGCTATCATCAACACACAGGAAAGAAAAAATATTTAAATAGTCTGCAATTAGCATTCTGAAGGCCATGAAAGATGATGCTTTATGTAACTGTGGACACCCAGAAAACTCCACAGATTGCAGGAAGAAAATGCAGGTGTGTAGAACATTAAATTATTTTTACTTCTTATTTATTATCATTACTATATTTATTTCACCCTGCCCTATTTAAAAGAAAAAACAAACAAACAAAAAAACAAACAAACCAAAAAAACCCCCAAAAAACCAAAAAAGAAAGCTAAATGTATCCGAAAGATTCAGTGTAGAGATGAAAAAAAAAAGAACAGAACTGTCTCAGGTAGGCCGTCTTTGATGATACTTAGCACTGAAAAACATTAACAATTAATACTCCTAAAATATCCATAGTTTATTCTAGCAATGTTTGTGTGATTTGTATAATTTTTTTGTGCATTTCTAGTAGGAACATTTCTTCACAGGAACATCCACAAAGATAAAAATTGCATGATACTTTATTGTACTTCATTATAGGAGGGGTTTTTTTGTTAAAAGCTATGCCAGCACATTTTCAGCAATACAAAGTTCACTTTAGATTCATCTGCAAACAGAAATAGTGCCATCTGACCTCAGTATATAGTCAAATGAATTATGAATATTTTATATCAAATATCTGTTTGAGAGACTCCGGCTGAGCTAATATCTTCCAAATCACAAAGAAGAAATAATTGTAATTATAAATTGCTAACCCTTTTTAGATGCTCACAGCAATAGATGTAACCATTAACATGCTGTCAGAGATTGTTTACCCTAATAAATAAATTAGTCTTTAAAGAAATCTGTGAGGTGCCTGTGATGGGGAGATTTCCAGTTTTGCAAGTTTTTCTGTCTCTGTAGCCAGATTCTGTTCTAGTAAATAATATAGGGAGCTGCTTGTGGTAGTAAATTTGTTAAGGTTATATTGATGATTTGTCTGAAAGAAGTTTGTCGGCCTTTAAAAGCTGTTGGTATAATGTAAATATGGCAACCTCTAGCAGGTATCAAAAAAAAAGCTCTTGCAAGTACAAGGATCTTTCAAAAAAAATGAGCTTTCCTCACTGATACTGTTTCTACTGATTCAGAGCTGTTCATAGAGGAGGAAGGAAATTATTGTTTGTAATGAACTGTGGAAAGTGTTGGACTGTGCTAACAGGTTTGCTTGGACTCAATTTCATTTACTGGACCTAACATCCTGGGAAACTTCCATGGCCCCCAGACAAGTCAGAGTTTCAGCTGTGCTAGAAATATTATAGTAGACCTACTCTAATTAAGATAACTGCCAAATAATTTGTGACAGTTGTGTTTAATGTCTCAAATCATTTCAAATGTGAGTCAAATGCTCTTTAAAATCTTAAAACTGGTTATCAGCAGTGTAGTCAAACTGGCAGCCAGCTGGGCAGTGGGTCTGGGGTGGGGGCAGCATGATCTGCTGATGGTGAAGGATTTAGCTGTTTGTGTTACAGATCCTCTTTAAATAGATGTTCTCTGTACCTTTTCCAGAAGGGGCAATGAATGTGATGAAAATATGAGCTTGGATAATTTCAATTGTGTTGGCCTTGCATGGGGAGTCCCACCTAGTGGAAGATACATCTGCAGGAAGGAATGGAGTACTGCAGGTCTTGCCATGCTAGAAGAGCTCTGAGCACCTGTGGGACAAGATTCCATCATTCCCTCATCCTTCTCAACTTTGATGGTTTCCATAGAAATGCTCAGGCATCAACAGGCAATAAAAGTTACCTTTTTGTTTTGTTTTTCAGGAGGTCTTTTAAAATCACAAACCTCTTTTCTATAATCTGAGCATGCAGCTTTCTACTGCAAGCATGTATAGTCACTATTGCTCTTACTAATTTCTCTTGCTGAGTCATCTATGCCAATAAGGATAATATGACATTCTTAAGTCAACTGGACTATTTAGTTCTATACAGTCCTAGGCCCAGAACAATTCCCTCTTAGGTTTACATTTGCAAGGAATTCATGTGTGTATGTAGGATGGTGGCTTGCAAGCTTTCCTGGTTTGTGTACAAGTTATGTACACAAGTTATGTAGACTATCTCTTAATTCACAATGGTCTTATTTTTATTTTAGTTTTATTTAGTTTCCTGGGGTCAACCACTCCAATGCCTTGTTGAACTCAGACCACTTTTTTGCCTCATTAAGGCACATTATTGGCAATACCATTAAAAAAGATCAAGATAATTCAATGAATAGTTTAGTAGTTTGTGGTGATTCTACTTCAGTTAACAGACTCCATTAGTTAAGTAGAAGAACAGCAAAAAGAAAAGTCTGGGGTTTCTTATCTTCCCTACCTCCCTCACCCCCACCCCCTCACTAGCAGAGGAGGCTTAACATTTTTCTTAGAGCATCGTCTCATACAGCTCTGTTGAAGTTTCTGACCACAAATCATATCAAGCTATCATTTCTGTGGGTTTGTAGCTCAGCCAGAAAAAGCTGCATGTGGGAGAAGTTCATTTCTGTTATGCAGGATTTTGACATTTGCATTTGTGTGTCTGGAGCTACTGAATGGCCATGTATTAAAATTGTACATGGGTAATAGTTTCTAGTGACAAGAAAACCATAATTTGTAATTAGAATGTTGGTTTGACTTTTGAATATGTCATTTTGGAAAGGCCAAATAAGATTATATTACAATAATACATAGCAAATTTGGAATTTACAGTGAATTTTAGGGGGAAATAGATAAAATCTTGTACAAAATCACGTCCAATAAGAGGCCATTGCCCATGCTATTAGAGCAAGAGCATAAACTTAAGAAAATATCCTTAAAAAAAATATTTCCAGGAAAAAAATTAGAGTTTCTAGTCCCCTTGGGTGTGAATGTGCATTTACTGCTCCACATGGGTTTTTTCAGTATGTGATAGCTCTAAGAAATAGCTCATGTCAACTTTTCCTAGCTTTCAAAGAGCAGAAAGAACCCTGAAATCATCTGAGGTGTTTTCTTGTTGTATTGTTTTAATTTTATTTTTTTATTTGGGCTAAAGCCAACTTGCTTATATCTGCAGAGGAAGTTGTAGGGAAATGCTGGAAGGTCTTATAAATGCAAGAAATGGATATTTGGTGGGAACCAAATTGTCAGAAAGTAGTCTATTTACTTCAGGCTGTCAGGCACTGAATTGTACTGACTTTTTTCAGCATTATTTTGCTGTTCTTGTGTTTCCACCCAAGACTTGGACTGGTGACTGACTTTACCAATTCAGTAGCATGACCAGGCCTGGTCTTGGAAATGCTCTACAAAAATATGTTGAAGAGTGCCTGGTGTAGCAACCTAAAGATCAACTCTACATTGTTTTATTTTGTATTCCTGATGCAATGTTCTTCTACATGCAACTTTAGAAACTTCATAAGAGCTCTGTTAATACAGCTGGTGCTTGACCTTGGACACAGCGATTTATTTTACTTTTGCAACTTTTGGAACTGTAAATACTCATGTAGCTGAACACCTTGGCCATTTGATGCTTTCTGTGAACTTAAATGGTCAGTTACAGTGAGAAATAAAATGTAAATTTTTTTGCCATGTGGTAGCAACAGAACTACATAGCAACATGAAACAACTGTCTGCACTTTAGGATTTGTCAATGTATTTTAAGTATAATTTAACTGTCTGAAGAGTGTAATAAAGAAATCCTATCATCTCCTGTTTAAATTTTATCTATATTTAGACAAGATTACTGCACATACTGCCCAAGGCCAAGTGGAACAGAATAGACAAAAATACAGGTTTGGAGATTTTTTTCTTAGATGATAAATCAAGCTGTTCTGTAAAACAGAAACAAAGGCAACAGATCAGTGAAGCTACAGTTTTCAACTTTAGAGAAGCAAAAGCTGTAAGGTCCCAGCCTAATGCAGATAAGCAGACAACAGAACTGTGCCAGCATCAGTGATTTAAGGCTGAAGAAGTTTGTGCAGAATCTTGAATTTTGTCACGGTTTGTCCAACATTGCTGAAATTTTCTCAGCGTTTCAGGTTAACATGCCCAAAACATTCTGCTGTGAATCAGGTGATTTATGTTTAGTCGCAACTCCAGATCTGTAAAATTGGCTTGAGCTTAAGCTCTGGAATGCAACCCTTACACAAGCAAGCTGTGTTTGGTTTCAGGTTTCTTGGAGGCTTGCATGCAAAATTGCCTCATTACTTGAATCGATACCTCTAATTAAGCAGATGCAGTGTGCTGCAATAATTGTCCTTTAGCATTTCAGCTCTAACTAATACTCAGTGTAACTCTCCTTAAGACACTGGAATCATATAGAGGCATAGGCCTCTTCTCAATACACTGTCTTTTTTTAGTAAGATATGGGAGTATCTTAGGGCCATTTCTAGATACAGGAAATGTGTTCTTGCCTCTGGAATCGTCCTGATTTTTCTTTAGTAATGTCAGAAAGAAGAGGTAGACGTCTTGTTGCATCTTTGGCAATATACTTAAAGTATCTTCATTTTCATCTGATGTTTATAGTTTCATCATGCATTTCTCTTCTGTATCTTGGTACTTTGTGGGTTTGTTTTGTTTTTAAAGAAAACAGTGCCAAATACTGGATTACACAAGCAAATTCTCTTGTATGTAGTGTTGCGGGGTGAGTATTTAGGGTTTTGATTCATCCTTCAAATTCAGCACCCTTGGTAAATTTTTACTTCCTTTTTAGTAAAATAGCAGATCTGATTGTTTAAAACTCATTGTTATGGAATATTTTGAATGTTTAATTAGATTGAATTATGCAAATAAGAGATGGACTCCACTCCTGCATGCACTTCTGAATTAAAAAATAATTAACTTTTCTGACGTTGTTGCACTGATGTGAGATATTGGAATAGTTAAATACGTGCAAAAGTATTTGTAGGATTGAGGTTTGTCTGTGGCTTAGGAAATCCTTGCATTTCTATAGCAATCTGACAATTGGTTGGCTCACTTCACTGGTTTAATATAATTTCATTCTTGGAAACGTATTGTAAGATTACCTCTTATGGAAAGCAAAGATGATTACAGTGTGTGAGGCTCCCTTCACTCCTTAGCAGCAGAGTGGGAGGATGGGAGGAAGCATCTAGCTTGTCAACACACGGTTCCGTTAAAGGCTCTTTGCGCTTGCGTTGTCTTCCTTGCTTCTTCGGGTTTGTAAGGTTCTTCTGATCCCATTAATATCCCAAATTCATTAGAATTCAAAGGTTTTAGTTTTTGTAGAGGGGGTGACTTGCTCATCTTGAGTCTTAAAACCATGTTGAGAAATTACCTGAAACACTTGACACAAAATTCGATTAGATAAAAGTCTGTTGACTAAATTGAGGCATTAGTTTTCTATTTTTAATGTGGAAAAGTAATAAAAACATTAGACATGTGTCAAATGCTGTGATGTGAAAAAGTTGAATTTGACTAAGTCTTCATTCCATATAATTGAAACAAAGCAATGCAATGACTTAACATGGATCAGAGTAAATATATATATGTACACATATACCTATATACACATATATACATATAGCAAACTCAATAGCATCTGGAATTATAATAGACGGACTAAAAAATAGTGAAGTTGCAAGATCCTGGTCCTTCTGATCTACATGGATTATCAGAAAAGTGCACTCCAGAATTTTTCTCCTCTTGGTACTGTATTCTATTTTATCATGGTTATAAGCCTTGGTAGAAATGCCTTTCAAAAACCCACATTTCCTTTAGTATCTCTCAAATAACTGTGTAATGCAACAGAATAAAAGTTATTTATTTTGTTTTATTTTGCCTCTCCAGCAGAGAAAGCCTTACAAATAAAATAAAACATGTCAACTGAGACTTTTTTTCCTGTGGAGTAAGTTTTAGTGTCTTATGCCCAAGGCTTGATTTTTTTGAACACTGTAGGAAGAAGATAGATGGGAAATAATCTTTGACTACAACAAACTGAAATTTTGAGGTGGATTGCTTTTATACTAGGCCTTTCAAAATATATTTAGAGTTAGTTCAAGAAATACTGAATTATAGACCATGAATAACTATGAGGGCAAAATCACTGAATGCCTAATTTGATGTTTGATACACACAAAGTAAAATTTTAATAGTTCTACAGGACTAGAAGTAAATATTTTGTGTAATGAGATTGTATGAGCAAGCATGGGTCTCTCTAAAAACTTATTTAAATATTTTATAATATTTTTCTGTGTTTGATTTTTGGAACAGGGGCTATAAAATTTTAAGATGTCTTGGTAGAGGACCAGAACATAGCCAGGCTGACTGAAGAGAGTGCAGGAAAGGTACTATTACTTGAGAGTTTATCATATTTCTTTTTCTTTAGAGAGGGTTTACTTTTGTCTCATTGACCATGCCTTGGTATCTGTAGCCAGCAGTGAAATCTGCACATTGGTATGCAAACTGCTTCTTGCCACCTTTCATACCCCTGGGGGGGTGGTTTTCCTTGTGGAGATTTTGTTTGGCTTGTTGTTTTGTTTTGTTTTGGTTTGGTTTTTTTCCTTTTAGAATTTTTCCCATATCAAATGGTAGCCAAGATACACAGGATACTGGTCTGAACCTTCTCTTTACAGCTATAAGCTGTGTGGTCAACTCAGGAAACCTTATCGCAAAATAAGTGTCAGAATCTAAAAACTTTTTTTTTTTTTTGCTTTTTACATGAGGAAAAAGCTCTGAATAGAGTGAATAATCAAATTTAGATTTTTTTCATGGAATAATTTTATGTTCTGTGATAGTAAAACACACTGAAGGAACATCAGGGTAGGATATGGAAAAAACTGAAAAATCATAACTTCATATAGCATAAAGAAATATGTACATATTACTCAGTTTGCATTTTTTGGCCCACAGTATGTGCTGTTTTGCAGAAAATGTGTACTTGTGTAAATGTAACTGGATTGTAATCAATAGAATTATCCACCAACAAGAACGATTTATATTAGCCAGGGGCAGGGATTCCCATTCATTAAATCTGCGGAGGACAAGCCTTTATCTATTTCCGTAGATGCAGCCTGGAGCGTCCAACATGTCATGGATTAGATAAATTGGGCTTGACATGCCTGTGTTTCTGGAAAATAGGACAAAAATTTCTTTTGTCCTTTGTATCTTGACTGCAAAAGCAGTAATGCTTTTGCCCCACCTATAGAGAATGAAGGAGAAAATTTTACTTGCTTGAAAAACTTTTTTTTTTAATTATAGGCATATTTTACATAGAGATTTGAAAAACAGACCTGAACAGTATTTTCACAAGTGTGAAGAGAAGGACAATCAACCTAATAACTGCCACATATTACAGCTCTCAAAACATTTGCCTAAATCAGCTCCATCAGGTGCAAGCTTGCCAGAATTAAAGTTTTCATAGTCCTTTTTTATAAATAGCCATTTTGTTAGAACTTCTCCACTGTAAAAGAATGTATTCACTTCCCCAGAAAAACACTAGCCCTGAGGTCAAGGGATTTTTGTGGGCTGTTGGAAACACAAGCTAAATTCCTCCGTGAAGTGAATACACATTTACACAAATCTAAACTGCTCCAAAATGGTGTCATTGTGCAAGTCTTCCCGGTTAGTCAACAGCCCAACTATTGGGACATTCCCCTGAGGCACTGAGGACTTACAAAGCAGACTTCAATATGGGCCTTTGATTAAAATACAGATCTTGATTTCTCTCAATTTTTGAAACTTTTGAAAGAATTTGTTTCTACATTATGTGTGGAAGTGTAGTTTCCATCTAGATCTGAAGAGCAGAGAAATTCTGACAGTGCTTCGAAACACAGAAAAAGTTGAATTTTTGCATTTTTCTCTTCTCATCCACAACCAATCACATCTTGAAGCAAAGCATCAGCCGAATTAGCACAGAAGAATAAATTATCCCTAACTTCGTAATTGCAGTGGCATGTGCAAACCCACAGCCTGATTCAAGGATTATTAAAACATGGTTTCAAACCGGTCCCTTATGACAGGGAATAAAGAAGTTTACAAAAGTGAATTCAATATAGTCTGTTTTGTTGTGTTTTCCCTGTTGCAGAAGAGTTATGGCTGGGATCTGTTAGCGAGAATGAAGGTACCCTGCTTGGGCAGTGGAGTCAGTTCTTTGGAATTTGTACTTTTACATGTAGAAGCACAATTACAGTTTTTCGATGGAAATAAAAACATTTACTCACCAGCATATACTGTAAATTAACAGTTAGTTCTGTGTTAACTGTTTTCCAGCATATCATATGACATGTTTACCTCTGTTTAAAAAGGGAAAAAATAAGGGTAAAATCATTTGAACAGCACAAGAGCAGCATGCGATTCCACTAAATAATGTTTGGCAAATATGTAATTTGTAGATACAATAGAGTTACACAATTACTATTATTTAAGTAGACTATAACATGTCCTATTTAAACATTATTAAAATTAAATCTTTGACCGGATATAGAATTTCCAGAAGACAACAGTTGAATTGATTCTGGCTGAGGTTCAAATTTCTCCCATTGATTTCCAACATCCTATTTTTTTTGTTTCCAGTCTTGTTTTGTCTTCTGCCATCTTAATTCCCCTTCCTTCCCCTCCATTTTCTCTCTCCCAAACTGGATGTGAACTCCTTGCCTTCAGGGTTTTGTGCTCTATCAGCACCAGCTCTCCTTTTGTGGTTCTCGTGCTGAACTCAAAGCTCTGTCCTGCAGAGCAGAACTGCTGATTATTTGCATCCCTAGCTTTTTTCTGACACATGAAGAATGGCTGACTGGTTTATCAGGACAGCAAAAAGGTTCATAGCAAGTCAGGAGTGATCTGCAAATTCCTGGTGAATTCCTCTTCCCCTTATGCTGGAAGGCTGCTGTGTTGTTAGTGGTCACGCTTTTGTCTTGTGTGAGTGTTCAACTTGAACCTGGACTTTTTGGCAGTGGGGCAAGAAAGCAACATCTGATGGCACAGTTCCATTAAGATGTAAGCTGATTTCTGTTGCTTAATGCTGAGGGGAGTGTCTCTAATCTAATCTTCAAGTACTCGGGTACTTAGCAGAAGATAGGGATATTTTTCTCTCCCTGGGACAACAACTGACTTTTTTTTTGTTTAATTGCCTGCTGATGAAAATTCAGGGTATAGTCATGGCTAACACAGTGCATGTGTGATTTGAGATGGCATAAAATTCTGTCCTAGAAAGGTTCCAACTTAGTAGTTAACTAAATATTTCATCCCTCTCTTCCCCTGTCTCTGTGTGGGCAACAAACTGTCAAGCACTGTCTGCTTTTACTTTGCTTCTCCATACAAAGCATGGGTTGCCTGCTAGGAAAACTTCAGTTTTGCATCAATTTCTTCCAGAAACTCTCAGTCACAAAGCCTCAGGCTCTTGCTTTTTGCATGAACAGCTGTATCTCCTGAGGACCAAACTTGTTTCGTTTCAATAAAATATAGCAGAAGTTTAATGAAAAGTAATGGGTTGGAGTTTGGAGACAACTAGGCCATGTGATCTAATAGGACTTTTCTGGCTTTGCATCCTGAAAAAGAAAGATATTTGTGTTTGCTGTTTTGGTTTAATTTTCTTTAAGAACTTCAGATATTTACTTCACAGTGGGAGTTAAGATATTTCATGTTGGAAAAAGTTCCTGAACCAAATACAGTAAATTCACGAATACAAGCCGCACTGAGTATAAACCGCATTGCTGGGTGTTGGCAAACATTTTGTTTTTTTGTCCATAAATAAGCCGCACCCGAGTATAAGCCGCTCTGTGTTTGCAGCGAGGACCCGCGTGCAACCAAGTTGCCAATTAGTAACAGAATCGCGGCAGGGCGGGGTTTACTGGCTCAGCTCGGGCCATGAGGGCTCGGGGCTGCCGACAGGGCTGGGTGGCCCAGCTCAGCGCTGCCGCTCGGCAGGGCCGCTCGGGGCCGGCCACCGCCACCGCTGGGCTCGGTCACCCCGGCCCGGCACTGCCCTACGGTGGCAGGGGGGGCACAGAGCCCGCCGGCACCTGCGGCAGCGATGGGAGGTGGGGATGTAGCCTGCCTGCTCCTGCGGCGGTGCCACGCGGGGACGGGAGCCCCCCGAACCATGGGGCCAAGTGGAGAGAGCTGCCCCGCCTTCCCCCGAGCCGCGGGGCCAGCAGGAGAGAGCTGTCCCTGCCTCCCCCGAGCCGTGGGGCCAACAGGAGAGAGCTGCCCCGCCTTCCCCACCCCTTGTGCTGCCTGCACAGAGCAGCTCCACCTGCCGTGCAACAGAGTATCAATTTGTAAAAACCGCGTAAATGCTGGGTTTTACTGGCAGGAGCTCGACTTTGCAGTTTGCACTGACTTGGTTTGCGCTCCCAGGGTTGAAAATGTCAGAAAATTATTCACATATTGGCCGCACCTGAATATTAGCCGCATTCCCGGTATGAGAGCAAAATTTTGGTCAAAACAGTGCGGCTTGTATTCGTGAAATTACTGTAACTTGAAGTGTTTTTAATTTAGGAATAGATACGTACAGGAAAAATGATGATATTATCTATAATTTTTCTTATCAAGTATCTTTCAAACCACCATGAACTAAAAAGTTCTTTATGTCCTGTAAAACCTACTTCTATCTGCTGTGGCAAGGGTCACTATCCAGAAGTAAATCCTGTGTTTTTGGTTCCATTCGATTTTTTCCACTTACTCTTTTGCTTACCTCTGAATGATCATAAACCTGGTAGTTTTAAACATATATGTTGGGGGTTTTTTTGTGAATCAAAACTTTTAAGTCTGTGGTAGTTTCTGATGTATTTTGCAAGCATTTATGCCCTTGTGCATGGGGAAGAAAAATTTAAAATGTGATTTTATTTCACTATGTTTTTGTCACATACATACACATAGACAGGCAACTCTGTGAGCTTTATTCAGAAGAGAATCATGGTTCAGGCTATGCAAACTGGAATAGATTGACAGAGGTATTTTCTTGGCACCCGTAGCCAAGTGCAGCTGCAAAACTGTAGACTTTTTCTCTCAATGCACCTCTCTTCTTCCTTCCCTTCTACTACCTCTGTGGACCTGGCTTTGACTTTGCTCTTTTGGCTTAGATTCTGCCATCCTTCTCCTAACTTCATAGCTTTCTGAAGTTGATTTACCTGTTATTCAGTAAAACAACAGAGGTTTGACAGCTAGCAGAAGAGTGAAGTGGTACTCTGGAAACAGGCACTAACTTGTCATGAAGTTCCATTTGCACTGTGCAGTTACAAATGTGTAAGAACACTTTCCAGTGAATTATTAACGCTAAATGAAATTATTAGTGCTAAAGAGAAGATGCATTGCTACACAGAACTATCTTCATAGAGTTTACTAGTGGAGTGTGTCCATTTCATGACATTAGTTACATATTCATCTCAGTCATATGCTTGTTTCATTTCAAGACACCAGAAGTTAATAGTTGTTTCTTCCCCAAGCATGCTTTTGAAAAATAGCATTTTAAAGCTGATAATGTATTCATCATATTCAATATATTCATAAAAATGAAAAATTCTTTCAAAATCTGTTTGCAATACAGTGTTCTGATTAATAACCCTTGGAAATTTGTGCTCATTATACCATAAACATGACCTTTATAAAACTCTCAGAAAAATTCAACTGCAGAATATGCCAGGTCAAAGACTTTTTAAAATGTCAAAAAGTGTAAAGCTTTAAAATTAACGCGATTTTTATAATACTTATCTGATGCCTGTATTTTTGCTTAGCTTATTCATTTATGGTGGGGTTTTTTTGAATCTTTGTGGTTAGGATCTACTGGAGGCTGTGACCTCAGGGGAGAGTGCTTTGGGATGCATCTTAACGACTTCAGAAGTTTCTTCCTTGTGTTTCAATGCTTAGATCCAGTTAGTTTGTAACCATGTTTTTTGCTGGACATGATCTGATAAGATCTGGTATCTCTCCAATAGAGGCTACAAACCATATACTGACTCACTGGTTAGGAGACATCCACAATATGTCAGTAAATAATGCTGCAATCAGTTCAACACTGTGACAAAATATGTTTTTAAGCTTAAAGGTGTCAAGAAACACTATGCATGCGGTTTTGGGGAAATGCACATTTGTAACACTGTGCCCTTCCTCTAACTTCATTGGGTTGTAGTGCTCCTCTGAAAACATCTATGCTTCCCAGCTTAGCTTGAGTCTGAAAGTAAATATTTCTGCTGCACGCTGAAAATCATGCTAGGGTAGCTGCTTTATGTGGGAATAACTAGCCAAGATCATAAGGAAAAGAAAAGAGAAACCTGCTTTTTATACAGAATCACAGAATTAGTCAGATTAGAAGGGAACACAGTGACTCATCTGGTCCAATCTCCCTACTCAAGCAAGGTCATCCTTAAGCACATGGCACAGGATTGCATTCAGGTATTCCTTGAGTATCTCTGGTAAGGGAGACTCCCCAAATTCTGAAAAATCTGTTCCAGTGCTCAGTCACCCACACAGTAAAGAAGTTCTTCCTCATGTTCAGCTGGAACTTCCTGTGCATCAGCTTCCACCCATTGCCTCTTACTCTATTACTTGGCACCACTGGGCAGAGCCCAACTTCATCCTATTGACACCCTCCCTTCCGACACGTTGATAAGGTCCCTTCTCAGCCATCTTTTCCATCCTGATATTACTGCATGGTGGTAGAAATGTCTAACTTGCTCTGTGCAAGACAGGCGTTTAACTTCCTTGGATTCACTTTCTTACCGAAGAAAGTACAAAGTATTATAAAGCACAAGCAGTATTGGAGGAAACTGTAAAATAGAGCTGGGGATGCATAGTTTGCCAAAAGAAAACAGAATCATGTGCAGATGTAGACTCATTGGTGAATTACTCTTCGCTCTAGCATTTATGGCACTGAAGGAAGAACAAGTTTTGACATCGTCTGTGAGATCATTCAAATCTAAGTGAAAGCACGTTCAATTTGCTATTAGCCTACAACCAGGAGAGGATATTGCAGTGCTCAGAGCACTAAATCTGGGGACCTAGAGGTCAGGTTCTTTGTCTGCCACAGATTCCTGTGTAAGCTTTGAGAAGATGATTTTTGCTGTCTTCTGTCCTAGGTTCCTAGCTGAAAAATGGGGATGATCTCTTGCCAGGTAGAAGAGTCCAGAGAATTAACTCTGGAATTTCATAGAAAAAAAGTAAGGCTGCTGGGTATTTAATTTTTTTTTTTTTTTAATTTTTTTTTTTTAATTTTTTTTTTCTGTAAGGCAAATAGAATTTAAAAGCCATTCTCAAGAGGGAGCGGGGCTGAGGTTCATGGGCATTCCAGTTTGTCTTTTCCAAAGCCATGGCTTCCAGTCTTGGGCTTTCTGGCTCTCTAGTAGTTGGCATGGCTGGTACTTGGTATGGGCAGCTGGTAATAAGCATGCTGACCAAACTGGAAAATTTCTAGTTGTTTCCTTATACTAGAAACAGGCAGAACTTTGCAGAAAGTGGAACATTCATTTTGGATCATTTAACTTTCAGTGATCCAACAGTTTCCAACAGGGAAAAAAAAATCCAAATTTGTCTGACCAACTGCAATAAAAGCCCAAAGGACTCTGAAGAGCTCAATTAGGTAGGTCATGTTGCTAAAATAAAAAGCTAAGTCTCTGCTCTTGTGCAATTTAAAATCCATATATGATGTGGCCCATACTAAGTTAGACAAATTCCTTGCTTGACAATGTTAAATACTGAAGTTCAGACCATGTTTTTTACATTATGTAAAAAAAAACCAAAAACACACCAGTATTTTATTCAGTAGAGTGTTTCCTGGGGTCCATAGCATATTTTAAATATGGGGCAAACAAGGTGATATTTTGTGGGATTAACAGGAAGTTCTGACGTTAATTAGTCTTCTGGCCTGAGTTGGGTTAGATATGCACCAATGCTGAGCATTTCCATGCCATTCAGTCAGACTTGACTTCATTAAGTCTGTAAGGTGGGCACATCTTCCTGTAATGCAGATAATAAAGGAACAGGAGGCAAAAGGGTAGCAAAATGGGAGCAGAAGCCTGAGCTTGTTTAACTTATATAATAGAAATAATGACAGGACATAATGGATATCAGAGTATGCAAGCAAATTTGTCTCTGCATTTCCCCCAGTCCAGCATCATAACAGTAGTTTCACAGGTTTCTGCATAATGAAAAGAGAAATTTACACCTAGAGGAGTACATTTGCCAATCAAAATTATTGGGATATATGATCTTATGTGTTCCAAAATGTTAGTATGTGTGAAAAAAAAGACTTTAAAAAACACTATATGATGCATAGATGAAGGTTTCTAAAACTATAATAATAAATAATAATAATAATAATAATAATAATAATAATAATAATAATAATAATAAAAAGAATTAATTTTCTGAACTATCTCACTTTGCAGGAACCAGAGAATAAATATTTTCTCTAGAAAAAATAATACTTTGAATAGCAACAAATGACCAGAGTTGATTCAAACTTTCCAGGTGAACAGTGTATGTGCTGAAAAATTCTGTCTATAAATAAACAGTGGGTACTGATCTGTGCCAATCTGGAAAAATAAAGGGAAGAAAATATTTTTGTAATGAGTCATTTTGAATTGTTATGATCTGGATGTTTGAATTTGCCAATATTTAAATAATAAAAACTGTTAAGTATCTAAGTAGGACTTGTAGAGTGTCATTTTAGGTGAAAGAAGAGTTTCAGTTGATACAATGGTGGGGTTTCTCCCCCTCTAATTGTCGCTATTTTTTGGTTTGGCCAGTGAACTGAAAAATCAATTGCTCACAGATCTCCGCAGCAGAGACAGTATTCCATTCATCCTCTTCAAAGTGTCTAACCACTGCTGGCATTGCTAACAGCAAAACCTGTGAAAGGAAAGCTTGTATGGCCACACAATGTGCTTGGTACTCAAACTGTCTCAGGAGAGCCAGCAGCATCGAGGCTGGTGTGGTTGGAGTCTCATTTTGAAGGCTCTTCTTTTCAAATGGGCTTCAAATATTTGATAGAGTTGAGTTTTTTCTTTCTTTTCTGGACCTAAGAGTGATTATATGTAAAAGTGCTATGTTTAAATGTGGCTATTGCATTTTAAAAAAAATTTTTTGGAGATTATTAAATAATGAAAGCACTCTCCAAAAAGTCTTTGAACAATAGAGATGTCAAAAGCACTTTAGAATTCTCATTTCCCCTTCTAACAGAAATAAATTTTAAAAAATAATCAAACCACTCAAAACAATGAAAAACCCTTTCAAAAACCTGAGTTCTAAGACTATAAGTGATCAGAAAATAGATTTTCTGAGCAATAAATTCTCCATTCTTGTGGTTTTTTACATCTAATCTCCTTTCAGTTCATATGTAATAATATGTAACTTATAAAAAATACAAATTCAAAATCAAAAGTTTATCTCTTTATGCGCATAAAAGATACAGGTTGCATGTTAGCTAACCTTCTGTATGCTGAGTTCGTATTTTAGCCACTTTATTACAATAACTACAAATAAGTAGTTTGGTGATTTAATGAGATTCATCTTTCGGTGCCAAGTTAGATCATTGATATTATTTATTATGGAACTGAGTTCACCTTTAAAGGGACCATT
This sequence comes from Catharus ustulatus, assembly GCF_009819885.2. Classification (NCBI taxonomy): domain Eukaryota; kingdom Metazoa; phylum Chordata; class Aves; order Passeriformes; family Turdidae; genus Catharus; species Catharus ustulatus. The sequence goes on along the minus strand of NC_046221.1, from coordinate 39,022,612 downwards.
CAGCAGTTTTTGAGAAAAGTATCTGTTGTAAAAATGAAGATTACCATACAGTGATAAAAAAAGAGTACTAGTGACTATGGTCCATGACAAATTACATTAACCTAATTCCTAAAATCCACATCTACAATTCATGTCATATTTTCTCTGTTAGATCTCAGACAAGTTTATTCCTTTGGTTTTGGATGTCTTAAAATTTTATCAGATTCTCTGAAAATATGAATGTGATATCTGGTATTTCAGATCATGAAATAGCATTATTCACCATGGATAGCCTGCTGTTCTTAAATGCTTGTGTCTTTATTGCCTTTTTGAAAAAATCCCTCCAAATATACCAGATATTTTCTTTGGCCCACTGGCAAACTTAATTCATAACAAATTAAAAGTTCTAGCTAATATTGAGTTATCCAAATGTAAGTTTATTAACATTTATAAGCTAGACCATGAGATCCCCACATATCCTTTCCCTTTTATACTTTAAAATAGCCTGAGTCAGTGTTCTTGAAAATTTTCTTGAAAATTCCTGTTTTATCTCAGGCTCTCGAGGATATATTTTAATGCTTACTGCATGTGTACTCTTAGATATTATGATCCTATATTAAAAAAATATTAATGACAGCTTTTGAAGTTCTTTTAAAGTCTCCTAGAAGTCAACTTTTCAGTTGGAAATGTGTGGTACTTTCCCAGCTTCTCCACTGAGTCATACCAGCTGAAGGGTTCTCTGAGCTTTTGCCAAGGCAGAATGTGTGTATTTTTTTGACCTCAGACAAGTTATCATGGAAATATTAAAAGAGGTGTGAGATGGGTTGTAAAACATGGAAATATCCATATCTTAGAGAAAACACTTTATGATCCAGAAAACCAACTCAGACTCTAGGAAGGAAGGGAACGGGTACATTAATTAATGTCTGCTGTATTCAAAATAGTCACGCACATGGGCAGAAGTAAAAAATCACAAAGTAATGAAGGAATGAAAATAAAATTCTGACGAGATTTGCTTTTTCACTTAGTGTTTATGGTTGTAATAGTGATGGAAGAACTGCAAAAGATTTAGATTAATGGGGTATTAGTTTAGAGTTTCTGCCCAGTTTACATACCTCCAAGTTTCAAATGCATTGCAAAAAATTATCTCCATTTTTGTGTCTGCAAAAGCTGAGCTAGATTTTTCCTTAGGAGGGACTATTTGATAATGCATCTTGTGATTCTTTTTCTGGAAACTAAATCTGCAGTTGATTTTAAACTTGAAGGATTGGGAAGGAGGGTGTGCCTGAAGAAAGACTATGCAAAGAAAGATGTGAAGTAACTTTCTCTGTGGCCAAGTCCCAAAATATAGTAATAGGTGGTTATGAAATGGTTGAGTTGTTTGTTAGGGAACCTAAAGAATGGGGATCTTGGCCTGCTTGAAAAACATTAAGGAAACTTGCTATTTATTATCCTGTTTTAAAAATCGCCCTGCTTTATGATGTCTGTTTACTCTGGGGCTATTTTGTTTGGTTTCCTTTGTGCATAGTCAGTCTTTGTGATTCTCTTAATCCAGATTTTAGGGTAAGTACTTACAGCTGTTTAGAGTCTTTACCTAACACCACTCCAAGGAAAGTTTTGGGTGAACTGGGCACAAAAATTTACATGGGAAACTTTCTTTTCAGTAAGTGCTATTTCATTAAAAGCAAAATTTTCTCCAGAATGTCTTAACTTTTTGTAAAGAATTGTCACAAAAAAAAAAGGTAAGATTAAAACTTTAGCATTTTTAATGATACTTTTTTTTTTTTGAATGATTATCATTTTAAAATCTATTTTCAGTTCCATAGTGAAACATGGTCTCATAAGTCAAAATGGGGTAGAGGGGAACCAGAGGAAAGGCTTGACACCAGTATTTGTTTCTATTAATACTCAAAACAAATAAAATGTGCTAATTCTTATGGAATGGACAGTTTGAGGCACAACAGGCAGGAATCATCTCTTCTTCTGTTTTTGTCATATTCCCTTGGTTCAGGCAAGAAAGGTCTTGTGCTGATGTTCATATCACCAGTGGTTTCAGGAGAACCTGTTTGATTGGGCTGTGTCACCAAGAGCATGAACCTCATGTTGTGCACATGGTTTTGTAGCAGGTGGGCTGTCTGTGCCCACAACATGGTGTTGTATTGCAAACCAGATTACCCAGTGGCAGGGCAAAATTTCTGGTCCCAACTGGAGACACAGAACTGGATCCCTGCATAAAAATGCAGTTTGGCATTGGACGAGTTCTCAAAAACTGTAGTATAGGAAGGGGCAAAACTTTGCTGCAAGCTTTTTGCCAAAGTTGTATGCTCACATTTACTTTGGATGTATAGCCAGTGCCTCTGTCCAAGAGATTATCTTGCCTTTGTGATTTACATTGTCTGAAAATTGAAGAAGCAAATTATTACTTCAAACTTGGTCAAAATGCTGAGCCAATTAAGCTTTTAAGCAATTAAGCTTTAAGTTGTATTATTCTTGGTCTCCCTGCAAAGAAAATTAGGGTAACAATATTGACATGAATTTATGAATTTCTCAAATGTCTGAACATGCATCTCCCATTTAGAATCTGATTCTCCTCCTCTTTAGAAAGGCATGAGACTCTAGCATCACTAACTTGTAAGAGTGGAATTAGAAAATTTTTTTTTATCCTGCCATTTTAAGTAATTGTAGCATGCTCCTCATAAAGACAAGGTTATCTATGTGAACTTCAGGTAATAACAGTAATACTGAACATCAAGCACAGGCTGTGGACAAAACCTATCAGTGTTGTGGGATTTTATCCTAGTTTTATTGGTCAATGTTATCCAAACCTTGCTGGTAGAAAGCTTGTAAAAAGGCTGACATTGAACCTTCACCTTCATTGCGACTTGATCAGCAGTGCTGCATCTGCTAAGGGAATGCTATGGAGGTCTTTGTGGAGAGACTTATCCTACACAACAGTGAAATCATCATAAGCAAATTTTATGGTTCTTCACTGTAATCCAGCGTTCTGTAACACTTGGAATTTATCTGTGTGCACTCTTAAAGAGCTCTTCCCAGTGGACTTCTACCCCTCTCCATCCCTCTGCTGATGGTTTAGGTGTGAAATAGTTAACAGTGGCATTCTCAAAGGTTGTCCAAGCCAAGCTGAGTCACAAAAATGGTTGCCATTGCTTCAGTTTTTCTGTTGCAGATTCTAGACTATGACTGTGCGTGTTAAATGGAAAGAGAAGTTAATATTTGCAGCCATAAACATTAAAGAATTTTTTTAAGCAAAGGTTCAGGTTTCATGATGCCTCTCACATGCTCCATCATTTAAGGACGTCTGATACTATTGAAAAAACAGAGAACAGCTGTGCTCCTGAACATACTAATTTTCTGTGCCACTGTAGCCAGGACTGTGGTAGATTTTAAAGTCTGTTCCAGAGGCTCTGAGTCCCAGCCAAGGTCCTGCAGAGCTGGCTGGATTTTTCCATTTAAAGCTTGTTCTCGTCCCCAGATGGCTTTGCATCGCACTGGCTGGCAGCAGCAGGTGCGTGAGTGCCGAGTCATGCCACAGGAAAGGATCACAGAATAGAAATATTTCATCCTCTGTGGCTTGGTATCTTAGATGAGTTTGGGACAGCAATGCTGTGGCTCTAGGTAATCCGAACCTGTGAAGCTCTTCTCCATAGCTCTGCAATAATATACCCAATGAGCTGTGTCCCCAAGCACAAGTGACATTTTTCAGTCCAGTTTACATTTGTATTCATGAGTTACAGAATGTTTGATTAGCCTCAAATTCTTTGCTATTGCCAGGCAAATGCACCTTGAAATTTCTGTGTGATTCTGTACAATCTCAGGTCCAATCTGTATATTTTGCTTTACTAAGAGTGACTTCTTTCTTTCATGATATGTGAAAGTTTTATATAGGTAAAGCTAAGTATTTCCAGCATTTTAAAAAGTACCTTTATGGGTCTTTCCTATGCCGAAGTATGATTTGCATGTTTAACACTGCCTTATCATCATTCTGACCTGTTAGATTTATTTTTACAGTGTTTTTGTAATAATGTCATGGGAATGTAGCAATTGCCAAAGCAATGGCAATCAAATACTTGATAATTCTATGCTGCTTGTGCTCTGATTTTGCTATATTCTCAGCTGCTGCATTCCAAGACTTGGTTTCTTATACACTTACATTACGCTTACACCACATTCTACACTTACAATGTAGAAACTACCCCCAAAATGGCAGTTACTCTTGGGTATAAAAACCATCACAAGATTGTATTGATCCCTAATCCACTACCTTTAATTTACTAGTAATTCACAGTGAAACACTTCACAGAGGAGTGGAAAGTTGGTAAAAAATACGGTCTTCAAAATTTAGCTCCAGCTGAATTTATACCTAGAAGCAGAACTTGGATGATCTTCTACAACTGGTTAATTAAGTCATTTGGTTTTGACATGGCAAACTTTGTTAGCAGATTTGCTGGCCAAATATGGAGTGATTTAATATATCATTCTGACTACTTTATATTAGTGCTCCTAAAGGATGTATGCAACTTGTCTAATGAAATGTCTGTATGTATGAGAGAAAAAAAAAGAAACAGATTTCAGATATCTCCCTCTGTTGATCTGTCTGCCTGTGTCTCTGTTCAGTGAGTAGGGTAAAACTCCCCTTTCATTTTTTTTCAGTGTTTCTTGGACTCTTACCAGCAGGTTTTTGCAGTCTGTTGCCTGCCTCTCAGATTAGAAGAACACTGGCATATTTTAACAGTTTCCTAGGATCCAAATAGTCTTTAATTAACAGGGAATTGATGTTTTGGAATGCAACCAGCATAGGAGACACTGAAAGCAGAGAATGAACTTGGATCCTTCCAGCTTGTAACTGGCTGTGGGCAGGGGCAAACAAATAAGCAAAATAGGGTCGACTGCAAACACGTAGTGCCTTATTGGTATGCAAGAGGATTTCTTCATTCGCATTACGTTCCCACAGAGCTGGTGGTTAGCCGGGAGGAGCTTTCTGCTGCACAGTCTGAATCAGCTCCGCCCCTTGCAAAGAGCAGAAAGTGTTCATCAGTACCTTGCCATAAGCAGAATTTCAGTGGCTCCTGAAATTGTTATTTTTAGATTCGTATTGATCAACTGTTGAGGCAGCAAGGTATGTTGTGTTTGTGAGGTTTAGGTTGAAATGGAAGCTGTTGGCTCCATGAGAGAGCATTTAATTAAAAACATCAGAAGTCCTCAAATAGCATGACTTTTGCTGAGCTGAATAGCAAGTTGTTCTTTATCTTTTTTAATAATCTGCCTTTGTAGGGTTGAGCAACAGGGTAGGGATGAAACACTGCAATTATAAGAGACTGAGACTAGCTGAAGCTTTCAAGGGAAGTTAGACATATGCTGAACTGTAGTTCCAGACTGTCCATGGAAATAAATGTTTTATAAGGTAATTCTAATCATGGTAGACTGAAACTTGAAGCAATTGCTGGCAAAAAATTATGACCAACTCAGTCATTGGGTCAGCTGTGCTTCTTTTTCAGTAACGCAGTAATTTTCGGACAAGTCAAAATGTATTTATTTGAGCCAACATTGTCTTTTTATTGTTGCTGTGTAGGTGTGTGTGTGTGTGTACTGGCTTTTATCCCACCTCCTGCTAATCACGTCACTTGCTGAATGCCTTCTGTCTCTGTACGTGTAGGTGGTACATGCCAGAGCCCTGCTCTTCCAGCCCTTGTGCGTCCTCCTGCACCACCCTTGCAGCCATCGCTGGATATTAAGCCGTTCCTCCCATTTCCTCTGGACACTGCCGCAGCAGTGAATCTCTTCCCCAACTTCAATGCAGTAAGTACCCTCCCAACAGCTACACTGAGCCACAGCTTCTGTGAAAGACTCAAGAGGGCACAAAGGAAGATTTTATGTACTCCATTAAACCTGGAATATCCTCTCCCTTACTGAGGGCCAAATAGCTCTTTCAGACACGCTGATGGGCTGTAAATTGAAGCCTACCTGAGTGTTAGTCAGAGAAATGTAGGAGGAAAAAAAATTATATGATCCCGAGTGACATGCAATAAAGTTTCAGGCCACATTCAGTCCCAGGGCTTGTGAATTTTCCACAGTAATTTAGGACGTGCAGAGCTTCACTAATTTACAGTTCACTGCTACTCTCAGAGAGGGAAAGTTTCAGAGCAATGGGATTCTACATCCCATCTCCAACACACTTCCTGAGAAATACTAAAAATTTACAGAGCCTAAAGAAGAAAACTCTGTTGGGGCAAATAAAGTAAGAATGAGAACAGTATTAGCTTCTGTGTGAGCTATTCAATAGCAAACAATCAAGGGTATTTTTTTCAGGTTAAGATGTGTTATTTCTCATGTCTTAGATTTAAACTAGGATAGATATCTCACATTTTTGTTTTATTTAGTCATGTTATGTATGATTGTGAAAATCCCATTCCTTCTTTGTATTTTAATTATTTTACTGACATATGTCATCAATGTTCCGTTTTTCTTGTTTCAGACTCAGATAATTAATGCTCAAAAAAAGGGTCTACTTTGGTTTTATGCTAATTTTGACTTTATAGAATTATGCACCTTTTCAATAACTTTTTGGATGCTTTTTTCCTTATTTTCATATACTCCATATGCAAAAACCCCTCTTAAGAATGCGTGCTTACCTATTTTGAGAGACACAGAGGGGGTAGAATTTTCCATTATGAACCAATTCTAATTGACATGCAGAAATCTTAATTAAAATAATTAAGAGTAGTAAAATAACATGAAGAACATGTGCATTCTAGAAACAATTTATAGCAATCAGTAGCCTATTTCTCTAATTAAATGTTTATTTTTTACCTTTCATAGATGTTCATTTTGCTTTAAAGTAATTAAAATAAGCTAATTGTCAAAACTATTTATACAATCTTAAATTCAAGAAATTCACAACATTAACAGAGAAACTACAAGCTACAAGTCTTAAAATGCACAGAAACAATAAGTCGACTTCTTTAAATTTAAAAAGTGTGTTTGTATGCCGCAAGGTTTTAAAATGTGCTGGGTTTAACCAAGCACATAATAACCCATAATGAAATGGATGCAACTTTAGACTTTTTGGTGTGCTTTAGAGTTTAGTTCTTTTAACCACTTGTGCCTTGTGATCACTGTTTGTAGCTACAACAATAGACCAGCTGAATTTTTAAAAGATATCTATTAGAATTTCTCATATTTTTTTCTCAGGATTTTCCATGGTTCAGAGTCTTCAGATTGTTTTGCTAGTTGTTTAATTATATAACTGAAATGGAATTTTAATGATGAATGTTAATAATTGTTAATCCTTTGTTACTCTATAGATTTCCAGTTTCTTTCTTCTTTCACAGACTGCTTTGCTACTATAATTATTTTGAGGGAGGGATGGATAAGTCATGCTCATATTAATCTGGAAGTAAGAAAGTAAAAATAGACTCATATCAAAACCATGTTATTCCTGAACATTATCTTAGTAGCATATAATTTGGTGAGAGCACAGTTAAAGTGAGCCTAGTTTTCAGGAGTGGGACTTGAAGCCCTTTTTAACAGCACTCTGAAGTATGTTCCCATGCAAAATACTGCTTCCTGTGATGTGTGGCCATCTGCCAAGTCCACCTTTGGCAGATATGTCAGGCCTGAGTGTGAGGATGCTGTCATCAGAGCTGTTGTCACCTGCCTTGCTGCTCATACTTTATGCCTTGCAAAGTGACCTCTGCCTTCTCATCATGTGTGCTGACATGCAGCATCATCCTCTGTGTTCCCATTTTCTTTGTGAACAGCACATTATTGAACGCTGCTATGTTTAGCTCATATGCCAGGGATGGTTAGCAGCAACCTTCAAATCTATAGACTAGCTGAGTAGTTTTGCATAGCTCCAGAAATGCTCTCCAAACCCAATGAAACTTTTGGGGACGCATCAGCTGCTGACTGTTATCAGCCCAAGAAGAAGGTAACCCACACATCATGTCAGACTTTAAACAGAACTTCTGACAGGGGCTTCAGTATGTGAATGTGAGACAGAAAAAAAGTGTTTAATAAAAAAATTATCTTCGTAAATATGCCTCTTCACGATGTTAATGATGCTTTATCTTCATAGACTTCCCTGACAATCCTACACAGTGTCTGTGGAGTATCATTTATGCTCTGTGGCTAAACCCAGGTTAAGCAAGTGATCCATAACAGAATACCTGAACTGGATGTTCTTTCTCATGTTGTCAATAAATTAGCATTTCCTTTGACTGAGACATGAGGATCATAAATTGAGACGTAGGAAATGGATTTCTAAAGACCTCTTGACCCTCACACAGGAACAAATTCCACAGGACCTAATGTGTTTGACAGCATATCTGGACTTCTTCCCAAAAGGCTAGAGGGAAGTCTAGAATTTTGGCCATTTATAGGCCACTACTCAACAGCCTTCACTTCAGAATAGCATGACCAAGAGGAAACGAATAAAAGTTCAGACATGTTTCAGAGATAAAAAGTAGTCTCTGGCAATCTTAATTAGCATGAGAGTTTGGTTGTGATGGACACAGGCATCTGAGCTAATCAGCCTAAGGTTCTTCACAAAATATAATGGAGAAGAACAGCAATTTCTCCAAGTTATGCATGGATAAAAATGCACAAAGGTAGCTTGGAATGCAAGCTATATGTCTAGTTTGGCATGAAGTGAAGTGAACCCTGAAAGTTCTCATTCATTTATTCATATTATAATGAGGGACTGGCTCAGCTGCATCTACATTTAGATGAATACCACATTATAGGACAGGTCATAAGCTATTAACAGCTTATACATTAAATTCCACTCAGAAATCAGATGACAGAAGTGCTGACATTGTATTGTATGTTTACAGAGGAATGCTCCCATTTATTAAGCATTTGTGTCTCTAATTTTGTCTGAAGACAGTCTTCAGGGAATTTGAGGATTCAGATGACCTGGATAGAAAGATTAGGAGAGGTAAAAGCAAAAGTAACTTACCAATGGAGAAAGTCAGACATGTACATAAGAACTAATAAAACCAAATACTATCCTTAAGAATTGCAAATAATCCTAGTAAGGTGTATTTTATAACTTTTTTCACTCTATTTCAGTTCATTTCTTTATTTGTTACTGATGGCTTTGCTCTAAAAGAAATTCAGTTTTTGCTGGCTGCTTCTGAAGAAAACGTTCATCACTGATTTCCACAAAGGCAAAAGCTTTCAGTGAAGCAGAGACTAGAACAGAGAACATGGAGTATGCAAACCTTTATCAGTAATATCCCCAGACAGAGAGTAGAGGGCAAAGTTAAAAACTGAGGAACCTGAGAAAAGTCAGGAAGACAAAGTTTGAACCTTCAAACCATTCAGTTTCAGGAGGAACATTTTCTATTTATACAAGAACGTGTAAAGCAAACATAGCAATTAACAATCTGCTTAGCTGAACATTTGTAGGTGCTGTGCTCTTAATTGTGAAGCAAATGGGTACCCTCAAGTCTCGTGTAAAAGGAAATTGTAACAACACAGCTGTTTAAACTGAAAACAGCCCACTGGAACCGACCCTGAAGAATCCCAGGTTCATTGCAAGTTTATCTGATCTAATAACATGAATCAACCGGATGAGTACGGTTATTAAAAATGTTTATGTAGCTTTTTCAACTATGATTTGAAAACTTTCAGAGGAATATAAAAATAATTGAATTGTTCTGAAAATAGTTTGAGATAATTTATTAAACATTAGGTATGTTTCTGCATTTTCATCTGCAGAGGGAGAAGTTTTAAGTCTGTGTATTTCTAAGAATTAATTCTTAGAGATGCAAAGCTTTAACAGTTGTATAAAACATGCACTGCTCTTTGCATGTGAATGTGCATATTCTGTTCATGAGCTAATGGTTTGTTGTGGAAAAATTTCACAAAGCATCAAAGTCTAGAAGTTAATTAACTTGCAGAAAAATATTGATGAGTCTCTGGTCTAAGAGGAGATCCTTATTTTTAAAAGACATCCAACATCAATCCTAAGCTGATGGACCCTATGACAGAGAAAAATCTCATGTAGACATTTTTTGTAGTCTCCAAAGCACAGATGCATCAGAAATTAGGTTTTACCTATTTCCAAAGCTCTCAGAATTATATACTTCAGACTCCTAAGCAGGAGACAGAATTTAAAGTTGAAACTGCAGGACATTTGCCATTACAAGGTAGAAAATTGGACAGTGCATTGCACTCCTTGTTTGTTTATTATTTGAAGGATATGCTAACAATTTTTCTGAAAAAAATTCTAAAAAAACATTTTATCACAATTTGTAGTATGAGCACAATCTGTAATGGAAGAGGTACACAGTGTAGAAGATCTGAATATGTGCTTAGAGAGAGAGTGATGCTGCTTGAAAAGCTCCATCCCTAACTCCAAATGAAAGCCTTGTTGCTAATAGAAAGTTTCCCAAATAAACATCCTTTGGAAAGAGACATTACTACAGTTTTGACTGGAAAAGTATGGCTTGGAAGAGCAGTGGCAGTGTTGGAGTTGTACTAAACGTGGATAGAAAGTGGACTGTTACTGTGCAGGCATGTTTCTTATGATCCATCTGTAGTAATCCTTGCTCAGTTCCCTGATTTTCCTTTTTCTGTGCTAATAGCCCCAGGTGCTGTATTAAGAGCTTCATATTTCACCTCTCCCTGGTTATGGGAAAGGAGGAGGAGGAGTTAGCTGTGTCCATTGCCCCTAGGTTGGGGCTCCAGTGGCAGCTTGGGTTGGAGTTCCAATGTGGTGCTTCTTGCTTCCTGAAAACCACCCTCTGCAGCAACCTAGCAGCTTCTAGGGCAGCACAAAGGCTGCACTCTCTCTTTATAGAGAAGAAACTTGTGTTTGTATGTATAGTCTTCCCCTATTGCGACCAGACAGCTGATAGAAATGGGCAGTGTGGAAAACCTGCTTGCTGAGAAGTATTTCTGGGAAGCGTTATGTTGGAAAATGTGGAGAAAACCCGTCAGAAAGCTGTCAGAAGAGATTTAAAAAATCTTGTCCTGAGGCTCTTGTCCTGGATAGCTATTTTATCTAGAAGAGAGATATGTGCTGCAGAAATGATGTGCCGGTTTTCTCGATGTTATGAATAAGGAGTAGTGTTTGGATAGTGAAGACTGGAGGAGGACCTTGAAATATATGTTAGTTTTTTTAAGCATTATTGGCCTGAAAATTACAAAACAAAGTCAATTTTTTGTATGCCACTACGTAATGATTTTCTTTTATGCTTTCTGACTTAATTGAGTAGAGTAGCATAACAAGACTATTTTTCCTCATCATATAAAATCCTTTTATGTTCAGGAGTGATGACATGCTTGTCAGAATGCTTTGTTTCCAGAAGAGGATAATCAGGCAACAACACAATGGCCTAAGTCAGATGTGAATCAAAATGGAATATTGCCTATATAGAAGAACTTGGCAGCTAAAATATGGTTTGTGCTGATTTTTAATGTTATTTCCATGAGAAGGCCTTTTATCAAGTGGAGAACTGTAGTGCACCAAATTTTTGTCAGAGGGGCTTATTACTTATATGGCCAATCTTCGAGTAGTTGTACATTTACAGGTATCTAGAAACTGAGGGTTTGACATCCTCATTTCCTTACATAGCGTGACAGTTAAGCTGTAAGATGGCTATACTCTTCTTTACAGTCTATATCTCTGTTGCTGTTTAGCTGAATGTTAGGGAACAATACAAAAATAATGACTGGGCTCAGGAATTCTTTATTATAATAACATTTTCATTGCTACCCAGAATGTTTAATTAAGTCTGCAGCAGAAGTAGAGGAATTAGAAAATGAGCAAACCCAAGAAAATCCTGGCAATTTAGATGTTTTTGTTTGGTTCTTGCAAAACAGGAATGAATCAACATCAGTATGAAATATTCAGTCACTTGATTTGACCAGATTTATTTCTCATCCACTTAAATCCTTAAGCTACACCCTGGGTTCTGTTTGAAACACCAGTAAAACACTGATTTACTGATGCAGAGGAAAGATGCAAAGCTCAGGGAACATCAAGAAATTAAGCTTTTTGCCTTTTTTCCAGTTTTGAGTCAGATTAGGCTGGATCCAGATCTCTAGGCATACTCTGGCTGCTCTTATGTATGGTCTACACTCTATGCCTTGCACAGGGAGGAGAGATTATATTTTGACTTGGTACAAATGAGTGTTCCTGAAGCATGGTCACCTGTGACTGCATGGATGTTATTTCTGCTTGTAGTGTCACAGGTCCCTAGGACCTGTCTCCAGAGTCATGGCTGTTATGGTCTTTGGACTTGATGCACTGAGGAGTATCTGTCCTTAGTCCCTTTGCAACCTCCTTTATTTTTTTTTCCTCTCTTTTCCTCTATATCTATGAGTCTATAATACGACTTGTAGTTGGGCTTTCTGCAAGTTTATACCCAGAAAACAGCAATTTTTTTTAATTTTTCTCTTAGAATTATCTTATGTTTTAGCAGCATTCCTGATCTGTGTTTGGAATTGCTTACATTGAGCCCATGTGAAGCTCACAAAGTCCGAGGTCAGAGCTGTACCTCATATTAGTACAGACTGGGAGCTCCAACAATTGAGAGCAGCCCAGTGGAGAAGGACTTTGGGGTATTGATGCATGAAAAATTGATCATGACCTGGCAAAGTGGAGTTGCAGCCCAGAAAGACAATTGTAGCTTGGGCTGCATCAAAAGCAATGTGGCCACTAGATCAAGAGAGGTGATTCTGTATTCTACTCTCATACAACCCCCAGCTGGAGCACAACATCCTATTCTAAGGCCCCCAATGAAAGACTGTGACATATTAAAGCAGGTTATGAGGGTCAGGAAAATTATCAGGGCAGTGAAACACCTCTCCTATGAGGAAAGACTTGAGAGAAATGAGGTTGCTCAGTCTGGAGAAGAAAAAACTCTGGGGTGACCTTATTGTGGTCTAGCAGTACTTCAAAGTACTTCTAAGCCTCATCAAATTTGGCCTTGAATAACTCCCATGGGGCAACCTGTTCCAGTGCGTCACCATCCTTACAGTAAATATTTTTTTCCTAATATCAAATCTAAACCGCTTTCATTTAGAGCCCATTCTTCCCTGTCCTGTCACTACATGTTCTTGTAAATAGTCTTGTTTGGTCTTTCCTGTAAGTAGGAAAGCCTGGAAGGCCACAACTAGGTCATCCTGAAACCTTCTCTTTTCCAGGTTGAATAGTCATGATTCTCTCAGCCTTTCCTCTCAGGAGAGATGCTCCATCCTCCTGATCAACTTGGTGTCCCTCCTCTGCACTCCGTCCAAGAGGTCCTCCCTGTGCTGGGAGCCCAGAGCCAGATACAGTGCTCCACGTGGGGTTTCACCAGAGGGAAGCAGAGGGGCAGAATCCCTCCCCTTTACCTGCTGGCCATGCTGCTTTGGACACAGCCCAAGATAGGATTGGATCTCAGGGCTTTGAGCATGCACTGCTGGGCCATGTCCAGCTTCTTGTCAACCACCACCCACAAGTCCTTGTCAACACTACTGCTCTCGATCTCTTCATCCCCAGCCTGTGCTGATATCGGGGGTTTCCCTGACCCAGCTGCAGCACTTTGTTCTTGGTCCTGTTAAACCTCATGAGACTCCCATAGGCCCACTTCTCCAGCCTGTCTAGGTCCCTCTGGACGGCATCCTGTCCTCCAGGTCTGTCAACAGTACCACTCAGCGTGGTGTCATCTGCCAACTTGCTGAGGGTGCGCTCAATCCCTCTGTCAATGCCATTAATGAAGATCTTAAATATATTTAAGTTGTATTGTATTACATCAAGATATTATTAAAGATACTAGGTTGCAGATGCCATCGAAAGTGTTCAAGGTCAGGTTTGGTGGGACTTTGAACAACCTGATCTGGTGAATGATGTCCTTGCCAAGGGCAGGAGATTGGGCCTGGAGATCTTCCTTTCAACATAGCTCATTCTCTCTCAGATTTACCACAACTTATTTGAACAGTTTTAGGATTATGTTCCAATTAGTGAATCAGCATTTTCCTATGCTTATGACAAGCAGCTGTCACCTCCCATTGCACAGAATACAATAGCCTTGAGACCTTCAAGGAGTTTGTAGGGTACAAATGGGTAGATACGATAAAAATATAAATTTAAATTTTTTATTTTTATTTAAGTTAAATTTGTATCAAGGGTGCTCTGTCCTTCCATAATTGCTTTCTGAAGAAATTCAGGTTTCTAGGGTGTGTGTTCCCCTGGGAAGCAAATCTTAAGGTTATCTTAAGATAGCCTATGTTTTTTGTCATTTCACCTTGATGAACATTATAATACCTATCCTTGAAATCATCTCTTTAAGTGTAATGTGGATGGAAACAATATACCCATTTCCTGTTTGCTGTCCAGTTTTTGGAGTGTAATGTGTGTCTTTGGTTAATCTGCTTTGATTTATCTGGAATATTTATTTTCTGTAAGTATGCGTGAAATAGCATTTCCTGTCTTTGGCCTTCTGCACCTACCATCTCTGTGCAGTCCCATGGCCTCATTCAAGGTCCTTATGGCCACCACCTCATTGCTGGTGGTCATTTGGCCATCTGCAGATTGTATGTACTTTTTGGGTGCAGGTAAGATGTTGCTTTTTGTGGAAGCTGAGCTTATAGTACATGCACTTTCATCTTCTGTTTGATAGCTCACAGTTTTTTCAGGACTTTTCACACAGTGTATCACTCTCCAGTGACTCAGCACCTTGTCTCTGAGGAAGAGATATTTGTACTGCTCCTTCTTGTCACAGGAGAATGGGTGAATTTCTAACTTTTCTCCACCAATTCTCATGCCATAATTAAACAGGTCTCAGACACAAACACCATTTGTATAAGCTCATAACTCTGCTATTACATAAATGGACACACAGTAGGCCATGGAGTATAAACTTGAAGATGTTCTCATAAGCAGTGTTACAGGCTGGAAGTGGTCTCTGGGAAAAGGACTACACATACCTAAAAATGACATACAACAGTTTTCAGTGTATTTTAAAAATTTACTTAAGTGGTTTCTTGCTCCTAAAGCAATCAATAGGATCCAAGCACCTCACAGTTGTTTAACTGGTGATTAATGAAAGGAAAAGAATAGACTTTGAGTCATCTTGTCCTGCCTTACACGTCTCCTGGAGGGCCCTGCAACGCCAACCAACATGCTGTTGGGAAGTCACAGTACCCAAGGCAAAGGCAACAGCTCAGCCTTCTGTGGGGGCTGAGGGTCCCTCAGGCTTTTCCTTTGAATGCAAAACATTTTCATAAAGGAAATTAAATGGAGTACTCTTCAGATTTATCAAGTCTTGATGAGTAAAATTACTTAAAACTAAATTTTATAACGCATTTTGTAAAACATTTTAAATAATGTTTTAATCAGTTGATGTTTATACCCTTTGCCTTAATAGCACTCAGATGAAAAAGATCAATGAATTTTTTATTCTGCAAAGACTATAAAAATTTAATGGTTCGCATAATAAGTATAACTCATAAAATCTACAGTTTAAATATGGATTGTTATTAACCTGTTTTTAAAAAGCTGCAATTAAAGTGAAAAGGAATTACTTAAAGCAATGATTTTATTAGTGTAGTCTGAGGATGAAAAAAGTGATAAAATTCTAAAATCACTGTTATTTCTGTTGAGCAGACAGACATTTGGAAGAATTTAAAGTAGGGCATGAATTTTTTTCTAACCTTAGGTACACTTGTGTTTCTATTCACTCTTTTTTTGTTTGTTTTTTTGTTTTAAACAACCTGCAATTTGTTCTTAGGAATTTCGAAGATACCTTGAAAAAAGCATGAGTTTACATGACAGGTAATTTCACAGAGAGTCAATGCATTCCTAAGCACAGTTACTTCATTAATTGTTTATTCATAGCATGCAGTAATAGTGCTTCTACTATTTAAGGAACAAGAATGTGCCTTAAACACATGCATGCTTTTATCTTCTATGATAATGGAAAATTTGGGACTCTCTTCTATACTCTTTTTACTTGCAGTAGTTTGGGTTGGTAAATAGCACATGCTGAAGAACTCATTTATCTGGAGTCTTTGTGTGTTGCACTGTCCAATAAAATATTTCTCTAATGTCCATGTCCTGTCTAATTTATTTTGTCCTAATATTTTTTGATAAGGGAAGAAAATACCCAAGGGTGCATGTGTTGGACTTGTACAGTAAAATTGGATATTGAATTCCAGGTTCTCATGCAACTGGTGTTTTTCCTGGCATCTTTCCTTTTGGCTCTAGTGAATGCTTAAAGTAATCCTGTGTTAATATTCATATAGATTAAATTAGTAATCAAAACAATTCATTAAAGAATAGCATAAAACCTTGTATTTCCCAGGAAATCAATGTTTCTCTTTTAAATGAATTGGTTTATATAAAACAGATGAGTATCAAATTCTTACTATTTCAGGGAATACAAATCAGAGTTGTTACAGCAAACATTATTTTTTTGTCCAGAGTTAAAAGTTTTGTGATTTCACAAGTAAAAAGTTTCTGATGACACATTACATTTATGCATTTTTATAAGAAAGTATAAAAAAAAATTTAAATAGACTGTGTAGCTTCCTTACACAATAAAAGCAATTATGTTTAGAACTAAACATAAAAGTTGTCTTATGGCCCACAACAGAAGACTGTAGAGTCTACAAGTGAAGGAAAATGGCAGATAAAAGAATAAATTTATATAGGAAAGAGTTGTTCTTAATTACAGTCAGAGATGGTGTAAAGCCCTCGGCAAAGCTGTCCAGGAGAAGTTTCTGTCAGCAATTTGCTACTGTGAAACTGCAAGGAAGTTTGAGCGTCAGAGAGACCAGTTCTAATGAATGGACACCACAAAAAGAATTTCTGATGTTGAATGTAATAGAGCTGTGAAAGGAATGCGCAAAGAAAATTTAGGGGAGCAGTATTTATTTACTTCTGGAAATTTGTCAAGAAAATAGAAAAGGTGTAAATCTGCAGCCTTTAATTCTTTTGTTCAGATCCAGTTTTCATTAAGCTTATCTGTAGCCCACCATGTCCATGCTTTGTTAACAGTTAAAATGCCAGGACCAAGCCAAGCATTATCTGTGCCTGCTCTGACAAATTACAGAAGACCAGGAGAGCTGAGAACACAAGTAGCAATGCTTGCCAGACTGTTCCTTCAGTGAGGTATATTTTAGGAAGTTCTTGAGCCAAATGTGTTGTTTTGGCATGTGCTAGCCCCCCATGAGGTAATGTACTTAACTGGATGGAATCAGCAGGAGAGTTTGTTTATTTTAACTACTAATGTGGTAATTTGAGTTTTCTCATTCCCTTCCCCAGACAGAGCCTAATATAACCAAGCAGAGAGATACACAGGAAACTTTTCCTTGGGTAATATAAGTAGTAGGAAGAGATGAGAACATATGAACTTTGACTTTGAACTATAAACAGTAGAAGCCCAAGTACTATTTTTAAGGTGCTATGCTCGTGGGAGCTGGAAGTGGATGAAGAAAAAAGATGTACATCGCCTTACTCATATTTTGTGTTTGAAATGCACTGATTTGCTAATGGATCCAACCCATTACATTATTGGTGTTGCTAGGACTCAGATGACCAAGATAAATCACAGGGATGATGTTTGAGTTAATTATAGCAGTGCCCTCCCAAACGGCACTATCAGCTCTGGGAAGCAGCAAAAGCTATTGTTGGTGTTAGGAAGTAACATGAGAGAGTGGTGCCTGGGAGAGGAGAGAGAGGAGACTGCCATTTCCAAAGGATTGGAAAATACTGGCTCTGTGGCGTTTGGCAAGGAAGAGAGGTGTGAAGACAAGCTGAAGGTTTTCAAGAAAAGAGAAATATCTCAGAACAGGTATTTGAAAGACGCATTTGCTTAGCACACGCACACCCCATAAAAGTAATGGTGGAAACCCTATGAAGGAAGTTAAAATTTCCACTTAAAACAAGTTTCCACTTAAAGACTCCTTCTGTCCTTGTTCCTGGCAGAAATAGGTCCTTTCTTTTTACTTACAAGCTTTTCCTAGGAACTTATTATCTCCTGAAAGTTTCTGAGGCAAGTTTGTTATCTCTAAATCACTATTTTTGTTTTTGGGGAAGCTATTTAAAATCTAATTATGTTTTTCTTCTAAATTTGAATAAAAAGAGAGAAATTACCTTGGTACTTACTGAAAATGTGTCTCAAACTGAACTATAAACAAGCACATAATTAGAAAGAGTCCATGTGTCTGAAATCAGAGAGAATCCTTCTTTAAGAACAAACACTTAGATGCTCTAAAATGTCGGAGCAGCACAGCTCTGAAGAACTCTCTGTTCTTCAGTAATGATTCCTTGATAATGGGGGATTTTTCATAAATTTCTGTGCATAGAGAGGATGGCATATATTTTGGGTCTGAACTTCCTTCATTTTCCATTAAACAAAATAATAAATAAAGGTAAAGTATACTTCAGCAAGTACTGTGTATTCAAGTTTCCTACTTAATGTCATAAAAACAGTATCTCCTGTTCTCTTCAAACTGGCTGAGTTTCTAGAACCTGAAAAAAATGTCCATTTTGGATTACACTGAATTGCACAAAAACTATCATCTGAAGATGAGTTTGTGTTTTCTTTTATTTTATAGAACCCCAAAATTCCCCATTCAGTTGATTGGGAAAAGTTTTATTTCATTTAGAATTATCTCCTTTAGCTATTTCTTCACAAATCATTGCAACATTTTTAAAAGACCTGTTTTATTTTTTTTAGAAGCTGCTGTGCTGATATGGCACATAAATTGATGCAGACCCTGAGGGTTCTCTCTGTGAGTTGCTAAATTTAGAGCCCCTTAAACAGCTCAGGTGAAAGTACAAGAAGCAAAATTCAGTGGTTAATGGTATTTGTATTAATAGAAGCAAATAATTAACTTTTAATATAAATAATCAAGGAATTGGGAATTTTGGCAAAATTAAAACTTTCTTGTCTTTTAGTTCAATGAGAAAAAGGCAGAACATAACCAACTCAGTACTCAAAAGCACAGAACATACAACGTATAAAATGTGCTAGGATTCTCATCTTTACTTACTCGTCTGGTGATTTGATTAATATCTCTGCTTAATACAAGTTTGACTCCCAATAAAACGCTCCCAAACATATTTTATTTATGCTTCTTAAAATATTATTTTTGCAGACTAAAACACAGCAGCAGAGAGGTTGTGAAGACCAGCTTGGAGTTCAGTAGTTTATCATCTAAAACATTTGTTAAGTTCTTCAGTAAGACAGAAGATTAAACAGTAGAGCAAAAAAACACTTAATACTGAAATAATGTATTATTTAGCCTATAGCTTCTTTTAAGTAAGAGGAGGATTAGCAATCATCTGCCTTGGTCTTTAGCTGTCACTGACAACATTTAAGTCTTTAACCTATGCAGGGTTTTAAGATGATTATATAATCAGCAGATTTTTTAGGTGGCTACAGCTGGTGATGAGCCTTCATTATTTCAGGCTTCTGAGCTATGCTAAGGACTTATTGTCTTTCTAGGCTTTTGTCATGTAATAGTAGAAAAAAAAAAAAAAATCATTGGTTTCTGTTAGTTGTTTCTGGTTATTCCAAGCATTGGATGAAAGAGAAACATCAAGTCTTGGACATAGTTTTGTGGAGGAAGAACAATCTGGCTGATAGGGATGATTCCTAAAGGGATTGACTGTTCTCTTGGATAAAAGTTGCCAATCTTACAGATAGCAGCAATCAGGTGGTTTTTGAACTTGAAGAAATTCTGTGTGGTAACAGGAGCTGTAGGACTTACTGTGAACTTGGGAATTAATTTAAATATTGTTGTATCCAGCTCCAACTCCACATGATAAGATAGCCACACGTTGTTTTTTTCTTCTTCTTGTCATGTTTTCTGAGCCTGAAGTAGCCTCTTTGATGTATTGCTTCCTCAAGCCAGCAGTACTGAAACATATAGAACAAAAGAAAATCTGTTCAATTTAGTCAAATGAATTTCAACCCAAAGGTTTAAATTGACACTATAGTCTTTTAAAACACATCCTTAGGCTTTGTTTTATTTAATCTCATTTATCAGACATTAGTTTTGCACAAAATATGTCAACTCTGAGTAACTTAAATTTGGCTTTACCATACATCTTTTATCTTACAATGTATTTACTATCAATCCATGTTTTGCAGATTACTGAGAAGGTCTGTGGCTATTGGTAATTTGCTTAATTTTCACTTGATTCTCTCATTTGAAGCAAGTCCAGAAAGTGTTTACACTCTTTGGTGTGAACAACCTAAGCAGGCTGGCAGAGATCAGTAACTTCAGCAAAAAGCTTCTTGACTGGTTCTGCAGATTGTTCATCCCCATTAGCTAATGACAATTCCTAGGGCCTGTTTAATCTTTTTCATACTATAGGAAAGTAATTTCTCCCTCTTTGTGCTCTGATTTACTTCCCATTTCTCTAACAGGGAGTGATAGTGCATTCATGCCCTTAAGGCTCTGTTTTCATGCTCTGGTTGTGTTTTGAAAACAAGGCAAATATTCACAGAAGGCTTGGAAAACAAAATGTGCCTGAAGAGTCTGAAAAGTGATAAAGGTTTACAGATATCTACCATATAAAAATTTTTATGCTTCTATCCTATATCGATATGAGTTACTGGTCCCTTACTTTTTCCCCCTAAATGCTATAAAATATTTATCAATATCGGGTAGTCAGGGTTTGACAGTGATGACTGCTTGATACTGTCACCTAATTTTTGTTTTCATGTGAACATCTATCACGGCTATGCTTAAGGTGAAATTAATGCCTTAGTGTCTAAAGGCATTTTTTTAATTGCTCTATCCAGATTAAAGAAAAAAATAAAATTAGAGGTAAATCCTATTTTTGTTGTTTAATCTGTTACACAGCCTTGCACATTCATCTATGGATAAGTAAGTGAAAATAATGCATTAAAGTAAGCATTTTTAAATTTTTAGCAAGTTTGTGTGGAACTGATTTACTAAAGAAATATGCAGGTCTTTCTAGTTATATTGAATAATTCTCCTTCTCTACAGTTTTTATTTTTATTATAGTGTTTTCCCTGGAAGTATATGGCTCTAATTACTGAGATTTTCTTGACTTGGTTTTCACATCTCACTTCTATTGCAACCACTGCCTGCTGGCTCCTTCTTAGACAAATGGTTAAATGAATTATTTTGAATATATTCAGATTTGGCCTTCTAATCAATGTTAAGGAACTGAATTAAACAAAGAAGCAAATTCGTATACAGTAAATTCACGAATACAAGCCACACTGAGTATAAGCCGCATCTCTGGGTGTTGGCAAATATTTCGGTTTTTGTCCATAAATAAACCGCACCCGAATATAAGCCGCTCTGTCGTTCGCAGCGAGGACCCGTGTGCAATTAGTAACAGAACCGCGGGAGGGCGGGGTTTACTGGCTGAGCTAAGGCTGTGCAGGCTCGTCCCGCTAGGGGCCACTGATGGGGCCAGGTGGCCCAGCCCGGTTCTGCCGCTCGGGGCCGGCTGCCGCTGCCACTGGGCTCGGTCACCCCGGGTCAGCGCTGCCCTGCGGTGGCAGGCAGGGACGGTGCTTCCCCCGCTCCTACGGCAGCGGCGGCGGGCGGGGACGGAGCTTTCCCGCGCCCGTGGCACCGGCGGCAGGCGCGGACAAAGCACCCCGCCTCCTCCCCGAGCTGCGGCAATGGCTGCGCGGGGCTCCCGTCGGCTCCCCGAGCCGCGGCAATGGCGGCGCGCCCCACCCCCGTCCTCCCCGGGCCGCGGCAATGACGGCGCGGCCCCCTCCCCCCCTCCCCGGGCCGCAGCAATGGCGGCGCCACCCCCCCCCCCCCCCCGAACTGCGGCAATGGCGGCACGCCCCCCCACCCGTCCTCCCCTGGGTTGCGGCAGAGGAGGGAAGAAGAGAGCTATCCTGCCTCTCTCCCCGCCCCCCGTGCTGCCTGCAGGGAGCCAGGGCAACACAGTAACACTGTAATAATCGCGGAATGCCGGCTTTTACTGGCAGGTGCTTGGCTCGGCACTCTGGCTGGCACGTCTGGGGTTGTAAATGTCAGAAAATTATTCACATATTAGCCGCCCCCGAGTATTAGCCACACTTCCGGGTTTCCACCAAAATTTTTGTCAAATTGCTGCGGCTTGTATTCGTGAAATTACTGTATTTGATTTATGAAGACAAATGGCTTAATCCAATCGTGTATTACACCTCACATGCATATTCATATAATGGTTTAAAAAGGGAGGTGGTAGAGGTCAATACACTTAATGGTAGAAAGAACAAGCAGTTAGACTGCCATAGGCTTTTGTCTGGTATTTACTTGGAAAAAACAGATGCATAGTTTTGGTTCAGAGTGAAAAAATTACATATGTTGAAATAAATTGCCAATATTTTCTTTACTCTCAGCTAGAAATTTACTGTTATTAAATAAAATTATTTGCCAAAATGATAATTTTACTTTAATGTTCAGTGCTGCAATTTAGTATATTGAACTGCTTTAGTAAGGTTTGAGATATTTAACTTGAGACCATTCCAGTATAAGGACAAAAAATAAGTGCGGTTTGGTTCTTTCATCTCTGCATACATACATGTCAAAATATGCTTCTAAACCCCTAGCATAGGAAGATATAAACAAATCATTCTGTGACTTTTCGGAAATTTAAGTTAGAGTGAATGAGGCATATCTGACCAAAACTGATGTCTAAGTGTCCAATCTGAATCAACCATTCAGCTCTTTCCAGAGTAATGCAGAGAATGGGTACCCACAGAAACCAGCTAATCCCATCTGAGATGCTTACCAGGGATGGCGTTAATCATCTGTAGGAGACACTTATCTTCAATAAATTCTATAGCAACTGTGCTGTCTTAAAATGCTAAAGTCAAAGTAGCCAGTTGACATGGGAAATTCTGGTTATAACTCAGGAAAAAAATTTTTGACAGTAAGTGTGGTCAAGCACCATACTTTTTTTGGTTTTTTTTTTGTTTGTTTGTTTGTTTTGTTTTGTTTTGTTTTGTTTTGTTTTTTGTGTGAACTTCACTGGCCAAAACCTGGTGTGAGTGTCTGGACAATGCTGCTGGTTAGCGAGAGCAAAGGAGGTGGAACAGATGCCATCCAGAAATGTTTTCTCAAACTAAACCCTCTTGTGCATTCTAAAGGCCTGACAGCAAAACAGAGGGTAAGACTATTGTGCTTAGAGGAGATAAGGAACCATGAAAGGCAGGTGATGAAGAAACAAACCCAGAAGGATTTTGTCCAGCCTGAAATGCTGCTGAGTCCTGTGTCTCAAGCAATGCAAGATTGATAGGGAGAAGTAATATTTTGTGTTAGAACCACAAGCCTCAAGTCTCCTTTTCCCCTTCTTCACCTCCACATTCTTACAACCACCCCCCATCCCGGCCATCCCCTTTAACATTCAGCTCTGGATGGAACACAGGGATCAAACAAAAACAGTAAAGGATGAGATTAGATTTAAAGGAGGTCTGTGAAAAATATATTGTGGTATTCTCAGATGGAACTTTGTTTAAGACATGCTTTTCCTAGGTTTGTAACTATTGCATTATCGCTATTTTACTTCAGAGAGCTAAAATCTGATTTCCAGTGCTCATACTCTTGGTTCATCTCTGGCTAAAATTTTATAAACAAATGTAGGAGGGTGAAGAGCACGAATAAAAAAAGATATCAAACATATGGGTTGAACTGCCTCCTGTCCAAAGGACAACTCTCAAGTGAGGTTATGAATCTTAGGCCTGAGATCTAGGAACATTGACTAGATTCTGTCCAAACTTGGATGTATGAGGGATTTAATTTAAAACCTATTGGTTTCTCTGTATGGTGATAAAACAGGAGAAGCAATAAAGTAGGGATGAAAATTTGTGGTTTATATTAAACTGTGACATCATTCCCTGCTGGATATTTACAAATTGTTTCTTCATCAAGAAAAGACTGCTTTTTAGTAATTGAAATTACATTTCAGCATTAAATTAAGGAATAGTTATTTCCAAGGGTTTGGTGCCTTGAAAGCAAAATAAATTAATACTGCCTATATACAGTATTTTAACATTCTCACAGTTGCTTGAGCAGAATGTATACTGGTTGAATGCTTCAATTAGTTAGTGAGATGTTGAGTTTGGAAAATTCACACTGTGAGGGAGAAGCTCACAATTAGAGCTTAGAGTTTAGTCTGCATTCTACTTGCCAAAACATCTGACGCAAAATGATGTCTTCTTTTGACATTGCATGAAATTGAATTCCTTTGATTAACCTATTTTCCTGCAGTTTAATAACATTACTATTAAAATTCTGGAGGCTTGTCTTTTATGTATTGGTATGGGTGTGCATTCCTGTTATTTTCCTTCATAGCAAAACTGAGTTGTGTTGTACTAATCCCTGATAGAATATTCTCTTCTGATGCTGTTACTATTCATTGCAAAGGGCTGCTGAGTCTGTAACATGCCAACCCTATCAATCCCCTTAGCACCCAGCAGTGGGTTGTTTAGACTAATGCACAGGGGTAGGGAGTAGAGGCCACTGCAGTGGGTGATGCAAATATCCTCCTCTTTTAGATATCCATCCACATGGAAAATTTAAATTTTTCACAATGTGAGTTTGGCATGGCCATATAAATTCAAGCAATTGAATTTTTTTTGTGTAGACTTTCAGTCAAGAAATTTAGTTGTCTTTTTAAATACCATGGCAGAAATAGCCAAGGTCTCCAGGAGAATCCATTCTTGTAATATATTTTTCTGAAAAAAGATGGGGATAAACATCTCCATGTTGGTCTGCAAAATTTGTTGCTAGTTGTTCTAGTTTCTGAACTTCTCAGTCTTCAATGATTGTATACTTCAGCACCCAGTGTACCTCATTTTCTCTTTGATGGCTTAATTGAGGTGGAAAGACATTGGCATTTGCTTCATGTCCCACAGGAGATATGTGTTTGAGCAGGAGATTGACCTGAATTCCTCTAGACTGTATGGTATCTGCTTACTGCAGGCACTTTTCTGCAGTGGGATTAAGTACCTGACATTTCTTGTCAAACACATGACTGTGATGTGAAGTGGGCATCCCAAAATGGGTCATTGTCAATCCCTCAAATTTAGCACCCATTATTTTAAGGTGATTTAAATCAGTAGTCTCCACTGCTCAGACACACCAAATATTCTTACATAGTCTGGAAATGACCTAAAGTTTTAGATACATAAACTATGTCTTTCCTAGTAACTTTTAAGTAGCAATGTTGGCTGTAACTAATTATAGTCTGTTTTATGTATTTTTAATTTTAAAAGGTTAGCAGAGTCTGTTAACAAATAGTACATTTTTCTGTACCTGTGGCCAGGATATGGTATTATATTATTATTTAACTGTACATATTTTTACTATGTAGTGGTTAAAATGTTGCATGTTTGTATCTGTGTCCATTATAACTTCCTAGTATTGCTACAGCCTCAAATAGAAGTCATATATCTCTTCTGGTACAAGGATTTGTTAAATTTTGTTAATGGTTGTGCCAAGTAAAGACAATTAAATGAAAACAATTAAATAGTTAACCAACCCATTTTTTGCTGAAAAAATAGTGAATTGACAGCAGATAAATTCTGTAGGAACTAGTTCACACTTCTCAATACAGAATATTACTGGAGTTTAGGTTTAGGGTGTCATAAGTTAACCACATTCTAGCTGGATCCCAAATAAAACACATTACAAGAATTTTTTTTCGTTGAGAAAGAATTTGTATATAACTTATGATTTAGGCATTTTAAGTGTGTCATTCTGAACTGTATTTTGCATTTGAGTTACTATTATGCATTTGATTTAGCATGCTACTCCTGAAGAAGTTATCATATAATCTGCTTTGTTACATGAAATGACTAAATACATCTACTGTTCTTAGAGAATGTAAGTTGGGATATGAAGCTATCCGACCAAAAAATTTTGATGACATCTTCTTCTTAACTCAAATGTATTGTCCAGGAGCTCATATGGAATGAATTTTGATCTAATATTAGTGTAGCTTGATTTATTTTATATCCACTTTGCTTTCATATTAAAACTATTCCCTTGTTCTGTATTGAAATAAATGCAGGCATTGCTGGATGATAGAACATCATGGGAATTATGTAATCACTGAGTTTTTACCCCCTAATCAGGTCACCTAAGTGAGAAAGGAAGGAGTAATGCGTACCTCTTAAATTTTTCATTACGAGTAAACTAGACAAGGTGATTGTGATAAAAGCCTGTTTTGAAAAGGAGTGCATTGCAAGAAACTGTATAGAGAAAAGTAGACAGAAGAATGAAGAAATAGGCAGTTCTGACCCTAAGGCAATTTTTCCTCTTCCTCCAAGAACACTAAAATAAAATCTTGAGAATTTTCTGTCAATCTGTGCATTTGTTACATTTGTGTACATGAAGTACTGTACCCCTGAGCTACGGGTTTCCTATGTTCTTGTGTGGTAGTTAAGCTCTAGGATTATGCCTTCCTCCTTCTGAATCTCACAGCAGAATGCCCATTTTCCTTCTTACTAACTTCATTAATATGTTTTCATACAGCACCCTTCAGTTCCTCATCTTTAAAATGAGTTCCTTGTCTACCGGGTCTTCCTCCAGACTCCATCAGTACCAGTGATGTGACAGTGCCACTGTCCCACCCTCTATGTAATTAAAACTCCGTGTCTAGCAGGAACAAGCTCAGAATGTGCAAAGCCCCCTGAATTCTGGCTGATTTTGGTGTCATAGCTGATGAACAGGAGGAAGAGAGATATACTAGATATTCAAATTATTATAGGTGGTGAGTCAGAAGGGATAGAGAGAATTCCAGATCACTCAAAATGGAATTGTGTGTTTGTACTCACAAACCCTGGGGTCTCTTCAGTCATATTTTCCCTGTAAATCTATGAGCTAAATTACTACCTGCTGACAAAGAATAGAAAGTCTTACTTCAATGTTTATGGGAACGATTTGTCTCCCACAGTAGCAAAAGTAGACTTCTGTCATTCAACAGTGTAAACACTGGATGGCAAAAAAGAGCAACTGTCAGCAGAAAAGGTGACTAAAACAGATTAAAACACAGGATGCAGTATGTTGGTGCCACTTCTTTTGAGTAACCCTCCAGTAATATAGTAGTATTAGAAAATTGTTTGAGCTGTTATCACTTAAACATGGTAATGAACTCTGCCCAGTTTGTGAAATATGCTTAAGAAAAAAAAAAAAAAAAAAGAAGAATAGGAAGACAAAAAGGCACAACCAGAAATCAATCACCGATGCTTTGGAGCAGGAAGTTTTATATGAGGCTGTGGAGAAGCAATGTTGTTTTGTATGAATATTATATTTAAGATTACCTGCCTGGTATTATTCTGGCTACTTAATAATGAAATCAAATGAGACTTCAAGGGAGGAATAGGTATTGAAGAAAACAATGAAGTATATACACTTTATCTTTAGAAAGTATATTGAGGCCCCTGACAGAAAAAATTATGAGCTTGTCACCAGAAAATATTGATGTTCCCGTTGCCATCTCAGTTAACAAGCTTGTCTTGTTACAGGCCAACATCTAAGCTCAAAAAAATATTTAAAACATTAAAAAATCCTGCTTAGAGAGAAAATGTAAGGGAACAGAGAAGAAATACTTTGACACATTGTTGGGGAAAGTTTTGGAGAAAAAGTGTAGGAGGAAAACTTTTCTCTCCTGGCTCTGTGACCTGGTTTCAGCTGTGGTAAAGCTAATTTTCTTCCTCATAGTACAGTGCTGTATTTTTGATTTAGAATGAGAAAAATGTTGATGACACACCAATGTTTTGGTTGTTGCAGAGCAGCACTGGCACTGAGTCAGAGATTTTTTTCAGTTTTTCACATCATTGTGTCAACAAGGAGGCTGGGGATGGATGGGAAGTTAGTAAGGGGACACAGCTGGAACAGCTGGAACAGCTGACCCAACTGGCCAAAAGGATATTCCATACCACACAGCATCATGCTGAACAAAACTGAGAGGATTTATTTGGGGCATGGGAGCTCACTTCTTGGGGGCAAGCTGGGCATCACTGAGAAGATGGATTGTGCATCATTGATTTTGTGTATTCTTTTATTATTAATTTGCCTTCTTTTCTGTCCTATTAAATTGTACTTATCTCTGCCCCTCTGTTTTATCTTTCTTTTTAATTGTTTTTTATTCTTTCCCCCATCTCACTGGGGAAAAGTGAGCAAACAGCTGTATGGTGTTTATCTTCCTGCCAGGTTATACCTGGGGTTAGATGTCCCTTCCAAACAGGTAACTGCTGAAATTCTCTAAGAAGCACCAAGGTAAATCTAAAAGGCAAATCTACAGACCTTGGGTAGACTTGTGTGAACCTTTCGGCAAAAGATTTTCCTTTGCTGCTGAGGAACTGTTTGAGGCCTCTTACCAGCTTCTGGCATGGGCACCTGAAAGGGCTTTGATGAGCTGGTCAGCATATGTAGGTATAGCAGTGGCAGCAGTGAGATTCAGTTTGTTTATTTGAGTCATTGACATCCAGCCAGAGAATAGTGAAAACCAAGGTGCTTGTCACCTCAGAGGTGCATTTGTGAGTAATTGTAACTGTCCCCAAGGAACATATATTGTGGAAATAATTTTTTAGACTGCTTTTCAGACAGTCAAACTTAGATGCATAGCATGACAGCTTCTCTGATTTGTTAATGACTAAGGCAGAGCTCTGACTCTGTACAAGAATAAGCAGTAGATGCATAAGCAGTAAGTCTGTGATGAAAGCACTTTTATATCCTGAGGAATTTTATCCTTTACAGGGCTATTTTTGGGCTTGTTGACCATAAGGAATTCTTTCACCCATCCATTCCAGTGCTTAGCTGCCACCACCTTGAGCTACCATGCTAACATAATAAAATTGCTGAATTTAGCAGATTCATTACTGAATTATGAAATCAGAATGTTTTCACTTCTGTAATTATATCTATGTTTTTGTAGTATGATACAATGACATTTTTTCATTTATTTTGACAAATGCAGATTAGTCATAAAACATCAGTCTACCACCATATATAATGCAAATGATTATGCCTTAATTACTTAAGATTACTAAGTTTAAAAATTAGATGTTCATAACAACATTTGAAGGGCTGTGAAACCTTTGGAAGTGCAATGCTCTCATTGCTTCACATTGGTTGAAACAGTATGGCAATAAGTGGCAAGAAGCTCATAATGTAGGTAAGCATGATGAAGACCTTCTAACTTACCCACTAGCCACAAACTGACTTTTCACAATGAATGCATTGCAGAACGAGCCCCACTTTGTCCAGCTCTTGGTGGAGTTCTCAAAGACAGCATTCAGATAAAGCACCAAAGGATAGGATGATAAATTGCTGAGGATCCAGTATGGACTTTAGTCTTTAAGTCTTCAAAGTATTTAAGCATGAATTTGCACATCAAAGGTATGCACAGTGACCTACTACCCAGCAACTTCTGGTGAATTAGCACATTTCATTATAGATGACTAAAAGACAGAGCTCCACTGTCAGAACAGTCAGTCCATCTCTATTGCTAGCATAATATTCACTATTAAAAGCAAATAAGTAATGAGATTGAACCATATTATCATGCAATTGTCTTACTTATCTTCCTTTTACATTACAAAAATATTTGTCTTTAACATGATATTTGAAGATACTTTTACATGATGTTTCCATTTACTTTGATTTTAGGTCAAGAAATACTCCCCTAGAAAGGAACTTCATTTCTTTTCTACAAAGCTCAGAGCAAAAGCATATAATTCAATATGTTAATAAATTCCTAAACAAAGAGGTTACAGTGGGGAAGCCTGCCAAAACCTTCAGTACAGAAGCACCACTAGACCCTGCAATAACATGCTTAATGCACTAACATAGAGAGCACCAAAGAAAACCTTTAAAGTATATGATGGTGGCTTGTTTTGTGGTTTTGGTTTTTCTTAATCTTATTATGCTTTGTAATCAAAAGCACTAAAATATTTTTTTTAAAAGCATTGATTTGAATAGACATTTTATGTCATATTTTTATTATATTGCAAATGCACCAGCCTCTGTAATGAAAATATGGACACCTACTTTATCATTTACTGCAATGCAGTCAGATCCATCCTGACAGGATTTATCTATTATCTCGTTCAATTCCCTCAGAAAAAAAAAAGAAATTATGTATTTCTCTTTGTGCTCTTGAAGCAGCAAATTCACTAGGTCTGTTGTGTTTTTCGATACTGAGTGTATAGACTTTTCCTTCTATTTTCTGCAAGCTTATTAACTTTTGTGAATTGGTATTTTATTCTAACTTCTCTTGCAGTTCTACCTAAAATTCCAGACAGGCAATTCTGTATTTTGAGAGCATCATAATGGAGTGACAAAGGGAGGAGAGGTTATGCACAAGAGAGTATGCTAGAATTCTTAGCACTTATTCCTACTACACTAGAATGGAATTCTTACCAGTGTACAACATATTCTTGATAGCAGTTTAATTATTGCTCTCAAGAATTCAGGGTTTTTTTTCCCCCCATGTGATAAATTGCACTAAGTATTTGTGAATTAATTAAATTCTTATTGGATAATTATCTACAATATGTTCACAGTACCTGTTCTGAAGTTAGAATGTTTTTTATCACTGGCATCTTACTGACTAAGTTATAATAAAATGCAAATATCCTAAGTGTTGCTTTACAACTTCAATTTGAAGGCAGTAAATTGTGGAAGTGTGAATTGTCATGCTGGTATTATAAACTCAAGATTCACAATGATTGACATAGGAAATAAGTATGAAACTGAAGGAATGCCATTATTACATAATGAATCTCACTTGTATAAATACCAGTAATATTATTTTTGCCATTTTTGGCAGTAATATAGCTTGTAGTTATATACCATTTTTTGGTCAGGGTCTGGGAGGATTAAAATCAGCCTAATTCGATGATGTTTACTTGGAATAATACTGTTACCAGGGATTTGAAGGATTAACTCTAAGCTGGATTTTTATAAGTATAAACTCAGAATGATTAATGTGTTGGTTTTTGTCCTGTAAGTAAACCTAAATATCATGATATTCCTTTAAAACCACTAACTGCTATTGCCTTTTGTGTGGGGAATACTTTTCAGATGCAGCAGTCACCATTAGATCTTTATTTTAATTCTACCACCCACTTCTGTGTCTTCCTTTTCCTTGGGGTATTTTTGCAGGCAAGGGAATGAGTGTTTTGAGGGGGCTGGCTGTTTTACTGTTGGCATGGTTTTTTGGTGGTTTTTTTAAATTGTTTTGTTTTAAAAAGAGAGGAGCCATGTAATTACCTCTGGAGCCTTTGGTGTCCACTGTAAGATTTATTCTCTACCGTTAGTTCCTGGTATGTGAAATGATGGTGCATAGGTTCATAGGCAAGAAGATAAGGAGGATTTCAAAAGGGACCCTAAAGAGTTATGCAGTGCTTTTTGTGTCGTAATGTCAGAAATTGTGGTAAAGGTTTTACAGGAGCACTTTTAAAACTAATGGAAGTACTGAATGCATAAAATCAGTAATCAAGCTGGGAGCAGAAAATGTGCTATGTTATCTACAAAGATAACATACAGTGCTCATTTTTCTTAGTAGCTAATTTAACTACCAAGCTTTTATTGCTGCTTCTGCTCAGTCCTTCCATTATTAGCTGAAGTTGAGATTTCTCACAAAAGTTCATCCTCGGCAGTAATAATTTGCTGTAATATAAAATAAATTACTTAACATAAAAGATTTTACTGATTGCAGTGCCAGTTGGCACTTTCTTGTTGTCTGTTGTCTAAAATGAGCACAACACATTGTCTATTACAGCTGCACAGCTACCCTGTGACCATTCTGTGTTGCATGTTTTAACATTATTGCTTCTGTATGTATTTTTCCCCCATAAATTATTCTTTGCAGAAGAATGTTAATTAGTAACTGATAGATATAAAAATTGCCAGGGACAGCCCATTAATTCCATTTACCTTAATGGCACTTAGATCATAGCTTGCAGTACAGCTGTATTCAGACTGGATTATAAATGTAATTTTTTGCATCATTAACTACCCTGATTAATCTTAGACAGCAAAAGCATAATTATAGAAACACAGGACTTAAAATGTGCCACTTTAAAGTTGTAGCTTTGCTCTTTTATATTTACATCAGTGTAAACAGCATAGGTTTTGAAAATTTAGACTGAAACAGTTTTTCTCCATTTCTTAATAATTAACTTGTGCCTTGTACTAGTCATTTCTCATTTCTGGTTTGACTTGGGGGCTCTTAGGTTTTATTTTGTTTGTGATTTGTTGAGGGTTTTTTAAAGTGCCTTTTGTAACATATTTTGCTTTTGACTGATGCAATTACTGGATATTTGCATAGTAATTGACCACCATTAGCGAGGTGTTCATTCTGATCAAAGCGTATTAAGGAAAGCACATTCATTTTCTGCTGGATTTCTGTGGAGGCCAGAAGACGTCATTCTGATTTTCACATTAAAGTCATGGGGCCAAACAAAAGTACAAATTCAGATACTAGTCTCAGACAGAAGCAGATTTGATGAGTTGCTGGTTTTGTAGACAGTGGCCAGGAAATAGCACGTTCTACTTGAGTACAGATCCTGCAGCTGAGAAACCTGACCAGTCTGGCATCAGAAAAACTTCTGCCACGTGGGGGTTTTTGACTTGTTTATCTTTGGATTTTATCTGAAAAATGTGATGTAACCCTGTGTTAAGTGTGTGCCTTTGGTGTAGTATTGTCTTATCTATATAAAACTGATGTGACAAATCCCCACCCTGGTAAGTGCATAATGCTACTTAAGTTGCTAAACTTCTAGCTGCAGTTAATAATAAGAAAGACAACAACTGACAGAGAAAAATTGCACTGGTAATGCCATTTTAATATTCATAAATCTGAAAGGAAAACAAAAAGCAGTTCTTTGAATGGCAATGGTTCAGAAATAGCGTTTGTAAACATGATGATTCTCCAGAACATACTGGATTTTTCAGGATCGGATGGCACTGCTGCATGCTGCAAATGTGCTGTGCATCTCCTCATGAAGAGTGTGAACCCAAGATTTTTTAAAGGGGGAAAGAGTGGAAAAACCTTTCCAATCTTTAATTCAAATGGGTGATTGCATTTATGCCTTTTATAATTTGATGGATTTAGTGTGTGCGGAAGAAAAAACAGACAGAAGTCCATTTCAACATAAAAATCAACATTTGGTTTTATTTCTGTATTCGAGTCTCCTGCTTTCCACTTCTTTCAAGCTATAGGAACAGGCACTGCAGAGGCAATCTGCTCTGCAAATTACAAGGAGATAACAAAAAGTACAGGAATTTCACGATTACAAGCCGCACCATTTTGATCAAAGTTTTGGTGGAAACCCGGAAGTGCGGCTAGTAATCCGGGGCGGCTAATATATTAACAAAAATGTGATATCTGCCCTTACCTGGTACCGTACCAGTCCTGTCCTGAGCAAAAATGGTTTGAAATTCATGGTTTCCCATTGTTCCGACAATGAACCAATCAGAGAACAGCTTATTGCCTGCGTGTGGATGGCGGTTTTACTGAGGGGCGGGGAGTATTATGACAGTGAGTTACCTTGGTGAGTTACTTCGGCAGTTTGATAAAAGTGTGTGATATTTCTCTGTACTTTAAGTGTTTTCAGTCTTGTGTGGCTGTGCGGCTGGCTGTCCTTGTGCGGCTGCGCAGCTGGCCGTGCTCATGCGGGTGGGAGGTGGTGGCTGGGCTAGCATGGATTGCGGGGGGTGGCTGGGCTGGTGCGGATGGGGGGTGGTGGCTGGTCTAGCACGGATTGCGGGAGGTGGCTGGGCTGGCGCGGAGGAGCGGCTCCGCTTGGAGCTCAGCTACCCGCCCGCGTGGCTGAGCGATTGTTTAAAGGCAACGTGGATCCGTTGGGAATGCTCGCAAAATGACCACACTATTGTTCGTGTCTTTTTCGGCTTGTAAATAAAACTTGCAGGGTACGCTGCCGCAGCTATTGTCTGTGTCTTTTTTCACTGGGAAATAATGTTTCCAAGGCCAGCACCTGCAGTAAGCCCCGGCAATCCCGCGATTGTGTTACTAAATGACGACTTTGTGAAAGTTCACCGCAAACGAAAGTGCGGCTAATAATTGGGTGCGGCTTGTTTATTGACAAAGACATGAACTTTACCGACACACCGGAAATGCGGCTTATACTCCATGCAGCTTGTAATCATGAAATTACTGTAGTTTTCTCACTAGTGCCTGAAAAGGCAGTAGCACTTTGTAAGAAGACACAGGAAAAGAAGGGTTGGAGAACTGTACTTTGCAGTTGCTTCTGAAGTATGTTTTTAGTTATCCCATCCCATAGCAGAACTGCTTGCTCCTGAGAGCTGCTGGGATAAAAATCAGACTGTCTTTTGAAACAAGAACCAAAAGACACAAGGTGTGCTGGAGGTTGACCAAGAATGCTGCTCTGCACTTCTGCTTCTAGAAAGAAGGAGCTGAGGGAAGAAGTGATGGCTTCAGCTCTGCATTCAGGTACAAACCTCCACAGTGACCTTGAACCATTACTTACTCTCAGTTCCTATGTGTAAGATAAGGATAATATTTCCTGGTCTCTTAAGTGTGTCACAAAGATTCTGATCATCAATGATTAATCCTGGTCCAGGAATGTGTGCAGTGTGTATTAAGATCTAATCATAATTGTCAAAGCTGAGATCCAAGGTCAAGCCTTGGTTTGCACTTGTTCCATCAGTGTCAAGATAAGCAGGAATAAGTCATGGGAGACAGGGTTCATCTCTAATATTACATCAGTATAAAAACTTTACAGTAGCAGGAGGAATGATGTTTTCATTGGTGATGTTGTTTTTATAATCACAGGTAATTGAGTAGAAAACAAGACCAGTGACAGGGCTGAGAGCCCTGAAGACATCTAAGATGACAGGTGCAAACCCTGTGCGGATTTGCACTGGACTTTTTATGCCTTCTTCATTTTTTCAGAGTTTTTTCATTATTTGCTGCTATCTTATCAAGTCCGTTATACCTATTCTGTGTTTTAGATCTCCAGGACAGAACTTTTACTATAAAAGTGGAGACAATGCACCCGTATGATATCTGTAGATCTTAAATAGTGCAAAACAAGTGAAACCTTCAAAATAATTGAAGCTGGGCTACTTGTGCATCATGGAGTTTCTTTTCTGAAAAGATATGTTAGCAACCCAGATGTCTGTAAGTACTTGACTTGCAGACAACAACTGCACAGTTCACAGGCAATAAAATTGCCTGTCTTCACATCCATAGGTCCTCCAGACATGGATGATCTTGAATCAATTATGCCTGTGCTGTCTAGTGCAAAGTCATAAGGCTGTGCATAACAACAAGTGGATTTGCCAAAAGTTCTAGTACAGCTCAGTTTTCATGTTAATTACCTTTCTGTAAATGGTCTTTGTAAAGGGAAATACTCAGAAGAGATTTTATATAGTGTTCATAATATGCACAAAGTTCTTTTCAGCTTTGCTAGTTCTAAAGACTCAATGGGCACCATAGTTTCACTTAGTGTGAGATGGTGCTGTCCTGCTTGCAGGAGGAAATGGAAGAACTATCAGTGTTGCTTGCCCGCAGCACCTCAGTGTCTAGCTGCTTCATCCATACACATATGCCTAAATTCTGGTTGCCATCTGCATGTATTAGCTCATCTGAGATTCCAGCCTGGAGGGAGCAGATCATCCCTTCTTACTCACTGGACTACAGCCCACAGTCCTC
The DNA here is from genome assembly GCF_009819885.2 of Catharus ustulatus. Lineage (NCBI taxonomy): Eukaryota > Metazoa > Chordata > Aves > Passeriformes > Turdidae > Catharus > Catharus ustulatus. The sequence continues at coordinate 38,986,977 of NC_046221.1, read as the reverse complement.
ACCTGGTCAATGAACCTCTGACTACCTTCTGTGTGTCAGGATCTGTATATCACCAGTGTAGTCAGAGCAGATTCAGGCACTCAGTTGGAGTTTGCTTGACTTAAAATCATATAAAGATCAAAATCAACAGGAAGCAACTTTAAACAATCAGAGGATTCAAGAAAATGCGTGAACTAGTCCAAACCAGTACACTCTGCCATGACAGTAAAAAGGGAATGTGTTCCACTCCTTTCACAAAAGCAAGTTGCCAAAGTTGTGCCAGAAACCGCAGGCTCTTATTAACTCTACATTTTGGCCTTTGTAGTTATGTTAATACTTATTTTATGGTAGTAGACTCTTGGAAAGAGAGGAGATTGCAGCTTTAATCCTATTTTAAGGTCTTGAACTCCTATACAGGTATTTCTTCATGCACACACGTAAAAACAGGTTTCTTTCCTTCCTTTGTTTCATTTAGTTCTGTTTTGATCTACAAAAAGAACTCAGGATCAGCCTGGTACTTACCTGGCAATACCTTTTTCTAAATTTTAATTTTGATACATCACTCAGATAAAACTTCAAAGATGAAATTGCATGGAAAAGTACACTGTTAGCGTTTCATCTTTTTTCAAATGATATAAAAACATGCTGAGAATTATTTAATGGATCACATTTCAGAGATGGGTAGGAAGGGATTAAAGCACTTCAAGTAGTGAATGAGCCATAACTATATTCTCCACAGCTGTTCAGTGCACTCAGGATTGCACTAATGATTTAGTCACTAAGACTGACAGGAGAGTAGGAATGAATCTCAGTGGTAATCTTTGGAGAATTACTGGAAAAGTACAGTCACAATGTGGGTACCCACTGAAGGTACAAGTGTGTTCTTTTTATCAAAATGGAAGGCAGTCCTGTTTTTTACTGTGAAGAAAATGAGACATTACAACTGGTAGGGAGTTGAGTTAGTAATATAATAATATCCATTTATTTCTAAATTCTTTCTTTCATATCTTTTCCTGCTTTCTGCTTCCTAGAGAATCTGAAGAAAAAATCAGGTTGATGTTAATTTTTCAGCTAGAAATACTTTATTAAAATGCAAATCACCTTTGACCACCTCTCTTCTCTCTTCTACTTGGGATCATCTTTCCCTCATCTTCTTGGGATCTTGCTCAGCTTAGTACCAAATTCTAATGTTGTCTATACATACACAGTCACTAAGAAGAGCAAGGTTTGTTTACATTATTATGTAAACTCTTTAAACTATATCAAGAAATTGCTTTTTTTTTTCCACTTTCCAATTTCATATTAATCTCTTTCTCAGTGGAAGTGAGTATCCTGAACACTCAGTCTTATCCTGGTTAAAAAATCAGGGAGGTTTTAGAGATAATCATGTTGTGGAGGGAGTAAGCAAGTTAATGGCTTCTCCTGTGGTCCATAATCCATGATCTGAGGGAAGTTAAAGTATTATTTGCATGCAAGGAGATATAATGCTCTTAAGTGATCAGTATGTGGGCTATGAATATAGCCATGCACACAATTTACCCTCATACTTAACCATTGCCTATTATAAGGGTGTATTTAGCTGCATGTGCAAACTATAGCTCTTCAGCATCCACACGTGAAGAGTGTGAGGAGCATTGTTCTTCTGTATTTAGTGCTGCTGGTACAATTAATTTAAAAAAAATTGTCTTGAATCTCCAGATGTGGGGCACAATGATGACAGTTAGTCACATGGTTCTATATCCTGGAATTTTTGTAAAAAGGAGAGTAGAATTTCCTTTCAAGAGAAGGGAGTGGGAAAAAAAAAAAAACAGAGGCACTCCTGCAGTCAAATAATTACACCAGCAAATATCTCTGCTTCCACCTGAAGTACTTGTACAAGGTTTTGAAGAAAGACAGACATCTATTAAAAGCCAAGAGGAAAATGCAGTAATTTTCTAATTACGCTGTTGTTAGGGGTTGTCAGAATTATAGTGGCTAAACAAGCAGAGCAGCTTTGTAAAATGTTTCAGCTGGAATGTTGAAGTGTTTTACACTGAAACAATTATAAAATGAGAATCTGGAAAATATCTTTCTCTTCAACATTCAACTGCTATATTTTAGGCTTCGCTTTCTGAAAATAGTTGCTCACTCGAGTATTACCCACCAGAACCAGGGATAAAAGTATTCTGTCTCCATAACTGTTTTTTTTTTTCCTTTTATGATGGGATCTATGGATTAAATTACGTGTTGGGGTCCCTTTTATTTTATTTTCTGATTCTACAGGTATGGCTTAAGAATTTCAACTTCTCCCTGCATTAAATCTTAACAAACTAAGATTGTTAAATGTGTTGAAATGCTTTAAAATTATAGATTTGGTAGAATAATTTAATAGTGTCCAAAGCACACCATTATTTTTTTAAAGTTAAAAATATATCTCTTTAAACCTTCCAGTCATAGAACAGAATAAAAATGGTAAATAAGAATTGCTTAAATAGGCTAAAAAAGCATATCAGCATGAACAGGAACTTTGCATTCCAGAATTATTTTCTCAGTTCTTAAACACATACATATGCAGTCACTTCTGTGAAAAGCATGTAGTAGTTTTCAGAGACCACTTTGCACCCTGATACTTGTAAACAATTCACTTGTAAGAGTGAATCAAGTGCCTCTCAGCCAGTTCTCTGTCTGGCACACATCCTGCTTTTATTGTTGTTGTGATTAGAAAGACTCACTAGTATTAAATACCAGTTATAACACTTGGTACAGTTTTCTGAGATACCTTCACATATGAATGATACTATTGAGAATTTGTTGTGCAACCCTCATTAGGGTTGGTAACCCTCTGCCAACGTTTTGTTCCAAATCTTGAGCACAAGCATGAAAATGCCCTTAACTTTTTTTTAACGTATTATTTTTCTCATGAATTACTTTGTTCTTGGTGAGTCTCAGAAAACAAATGGTGTTTCTGAACCTTAGGTTTTTATCTTTATTGGTATCTTTAGAGACATCTTTAGGGAGAGTATAACGTTTATGTCTTTTTGTTTTAAGCAATTGTTTTGAGTTTAATCATATTTTTACCATCTGCCACTGTTCATTTAAGTGAGCAGATAAAAGAAGCAATCCACCCTTTCTTTGCACACCACTTTGTTAATGCCTACTAGGAATGCAATGAGTAAATATCTCACTTTCAAGGTGATCTGTATCATGTTGGTCTGTTCTTATGCTGCAATCGTTGTATTGTGTGCTGTCTACTAGATAATTGACCAGTATGATAAACTTGCCATGTTTGGTTGCCTTTGATTTCTCTTCTTTAGGAGAATCTTATAAGTCTGGTATTATTTTCCTTTGGATAAGCACTGAAAATCAATCATGGTTTCACAATTGAGAAGATTGTTATCCGTACTACTTTTTGCTTTGTTTGTTGCATAAACCAGAAAGCGTATTTTGAATGAGATAGGGCTAAAGTAAGGGCTACCCCATTTTGGAAAATCAGTTGAATACCACTGCAGAGAGTTTTTCCAAGAGATGTTAGGCAAGTCACTTAAGTCAAACATTTCCCAGACAACTTTATGGATTGTAAGTCCAACTTGCAGTTGTAAGGCTGTGTTTAGTCTGTGTAGCCCCTTCACAGATGAATCTGGATTCAGGAACTGTGTGGGGAACATAGGAAAGGCAGTATAATAGTAAGTACTGTCAGGTGTATTAAGTTGAATATCTGGAACTGATGTACACCTTTTGCTCTTTATTTCTGAGAAAATACCATCTCATCTAAAAAAGAGATTTTCAAGATAAGTTAATCATACTTGTGAACTATTCACATCCTGAGTCAGTGACAACTGTAGGAGAGCCAGTGAATAGGCTGATAATTCCCATTGGGAGTGAAGTTTCAGCTTTATATAGTCCATTATATTTAGAGTTATTAATTGAATCTCTTGGACAAAACACAACATTGAACACTTACTCATTAGTTGAACATTGTCCATCTTTTAAGCAGAACAAAGCCAAAACCTTTTGGGGAAAAGATATAAACACATTTCAAGAATATAAATTCATAAAGGTGTCAAATTAAGGTTTTATAGGCATTTCACGTTTTTAAGGGCTTGATCTGCAACCTTAGTACTGTGTGTCTGCATTTAGCATACATACACAGATTTGTTCCAGTTTGACAGTCCTTCACATGTTGTTTAGTGTGTTTGATTAGCATAATCACTGTGTGATTATTTCTCACTAGCCTTAGCATATGCAAATTCTTGTCTTTTGACTGACAACCATTATTAGACAATCAGAGTATAAGGATTTGCATAATCTCTCTGTGGTTACAGTATTTGTGTGCAATACCACTGTGAATGCAAATTCTTTTGCTCTGACTGGTTTCTGTATATTCAAGCAGCTTGCCAGAAATACTGCTGCTGCTTCAGTATCTCATTTGCAATTGGAAAAATCTACAAGAAAAAAAAAATAACAAAAAGAAGGGAAGAAATACTAGAGTCACATCAGAAAGGTGACTAGACAACTGCTAGAATTAAATAGTTCCATTAGGAAAAAAAAAAAAGAAACACTCTTACAGGAATTCAAGAAAATAATAAAAAGTTTACTTTGCAAATTCATTCTGAAATACTGTTCAAGTTACCCATTGCATTCCTTGGGAAGTGACAGCAATTTTCTTTTTAATAGATACCACTTTTAAAAAGAAAATCAATTATTCTGTAACTATTGCATATTATTGTAGTTGGTGCAGATATTTTATATGAATTTTGTTATATTTTACAAAGATTAGCAGTATTTCTGTTTATGTACATGGAAAGCATCAAGTTAGTCCTGCCCTCTTTCATTGACAAGAACAGAAATGGTAGACACTAAGAAAATATGGATAGTGCTGAGTTCAACTCTGCATAATTATTCACCATAATTACTAGGGCAATGCTGAATAAATTAGCTGTAAAAGGATAAATCATGCATGGTAGCATGATTAAAACATGTATTCTAACTCTGCAATTGTTTTATTCATACATGAAACCAAAATATTGTTGAACTTCCATTTTGTGTGTGTGTGTTTAATTATGCTCACTAAGCTTTTCCCATCATTCCTTTTGAATTGTGTTCTTTAGTTTATAAGATTCTTATAAGATTCACATTACTGTCGGTTTTGGGAAAAAAACAACGCCCTGGAATGCCAACTGTAACAATGGGACTTACTTCTTATGGAAATGTAGAATGTCAAATATACTTAGGATCAAATCACTGAGCTGTTGTTGAACTGTTCTGCTTCTGACATGGTCACCAGGTTATTAAGAATGTGTCAGGTAGGTTGTAAGTTACAGGTCTTACACTTCTAGAAAGCATCATGTTCTGCACAGAGATTTTTTTTTTTAATGTGCATGGCTAATACTTTTATGAGTGTTGGGATTGCTGTGCACACAGAGAAATGAGCAGCAATGTGTGACACACAGTATTTCATGTTTTTCCTGGAAGTTTTAGACCTCCTGCACATGCTTTGTGCTGCTTGAAAATGCAACTGCAGTAGATGCTAAATATCTCTTGGAGAAGTAGTAACTCCCACTCAGCTGCACAGTGCCCATGATGTGGGCAGTCTATACAGCCAGTATAAGACTGAAAGTCCAGGAGTTCTCCAAAATATCTTTCTGCATAAGTAATAATAGTACAATGCAGTGTGTCTAATATAATATTGCTGCATCTCTACAACCAGCCTGAATGATTGCAGAGGAAATCTCTGAGTTCTTGATGCCAACTGAGATCATAGAGGAACTGATCAGTTTTCAATTCAAAACAGTCAAATTAACACTGTGAGAAAATTGCTGGCTCAGAGAGTCCTGAACTATAAATGGCAGTGACTTTGCAACATTGGGGAGCATCCTTATAGCTTAACCTTTCCATGTTTCTATAAGTATGGCACAGTATAAGTAGGCAGTTTTATGTTTAAACTGGTTGCTGTAAAAACTGCATCTATCATGCAGTTTGAAAAATGGGTCAGGTTGAACAATAAATATAACCTGGAGGATGTGATATTTTGAGATTTTTGCTTGGTAATGGCAAAGATTAATGCAGGCTTTAAACTGTTTCCAATGCTCTTATTAGTTTCACTACTTGTTGGAACATAAGAGAATGAATGAAAGGAGCCCGCACTGAGTTATCTTTTTTTCTTATCAATGTTGAAACCCTGACACAGTGCAAAGTTACAATGAAAATAACATTAAATAAATTATTTTATGAGTAACTGTATATTACAATTATTATAATTGTATGTATATAATCATATATTTATGACTATTATTTGTTGCCATCAGTCTACAAATAAATGTAATAGTTAGTACAAAATTAGGCCAAATAAGCCCAATATTAATTGTAATATTATTATCAAATGTGTTAGGATCTGAATTTTAAGAGGTTCTGGGAGATGGTGGTACCTATGCCACTAAATTCACTTAGCTATTCAAGTAATAGAAGTCAGTCTTTTGGTGGGTATTTTTTTTTTTAATTGCTTCTAAAATGGTCTACAGCGATTTTTTTCCTGAGAGCTGCAATGACCTGACATGTTTTTCTTCTCACTTAAACCATTGGGATCTGAGTCAATCTTTTTCAGCTAATTTCTTTGGTCTTGAGGTAAAAATACTTTTTTACTTATTTGATTGCTTTAGGCCTACCATATGCTCTAAACAGTCTTTAGGCATCCACATGGTCTTATCCTTTGACTTGGATGCTTTTATTTATAGACACTAGTGAATTTCAATTAATTTACTGCAAACCTCAAGCATTTGAAATGCTCATAAAATGCCTTTTGGTTTTAGTACAAAATTAAAAAATAAGTCGCTTTGATTTATATCCCTTTTTTGATTTGAGCCTTTGTGTATCAAACTTTCATACTTTCCTTTGCTCTTACTTTGTTGCTTTTTTAACTTAGTCATATTCTTCTGCCCCTGGGATAAGAAGTCACAGAAAAGAAAGTAATAAAAATTATAGATATTAAAAATTTCTGGAAATTCAGTGTTTGAATTTCAGCTTCAGCATAAAACAGTTCTACACACACACACACATGCATGCAAAAACACTCAGAAATGATTTGTGGAAAATATGTAAGATTTACGGTAATTTCACGATTACAAGCCACATCAATTATAAGCCGCACTTCTGGGGTGTCAGCAACATTTTGTTTTTTCTCCATATATAAGCTGCACCGGATTATGAGCCGCACATTCGTTTGCAGCGAGGATCTCCATGCAACTTTCACAAAGTTGTCAATTAGTGACAGAATCGCGGGAATGTGGGGTTTACTGGTTTAGGACCGTGCAGGCTTGGCCCGGCCCCCCTGCCACTACCGGGGAGCTGCCCCAGCCCAGCTCGCCTCCCCCTCCCCCGCCATGGAGTTGCCCCGGCCCGGCTCAGCTCACCCCTCCCCCACTGCAGAGCTGCCCCGACCCGCCACGGCTCCCCTGCTCCCACCGCGGAGCTGCCCCGGCCCGGCACGGCTCCCCTACTCCCACCACGGAGCTTCTCCGGCCCGGCACGGCTTCCCCGCTCCTACCACGGAGCTTCTCCGGCCCGGCACGGCTCCCCTGCTCCTGCCACGGAGCTTCTCCGGCCCGGCACGGCTCCCCCGCTCCCGCCACAGAGCTTCTCCAGCCCGGCACGGCTCCCCTGCTCCTGCCACAGAGCTACCCTGGCCCGGCACGGCTCCCCCACTCCCACCACAGAGCCCCGTCCCCCGCCAGCCCCAACCCTGCTCCTCTGTGGCCGCCGGGGGTGGCCTTGGCCCTGCTCAGGGCAGGGCAGGCTCGGCTCGGCTCGGGGCTGCTGCGTGCTCACATTTCCGGTTGGCAAATTTCTGAATGTTTTTTCATATATAAGCCACTTTGGAATACAAGCCGCACTTCTGGGTTTGGACCAAAATTTTAGTCAAAATGGTGTGGCTTATAAGCGTGAAATTACTGTACTTTCCAAAGGATCAGATTTCTCTGTATGTGAAGTATAGCATCCCAGGTTCTGCATTACACAGATATTTACTGAAAAATTAATGAGTTGAAGACTTGACTACAGAAAACTTTCAAGGAGAGCAACTATGGTTATTCTGGAAAAGTGTCCCAGGCAGGTGGGATAACAAGGGATCCCCTGGGTCAACTTCTTGGCGATTTTGTGGTGGGTGTTTCCTCCAGAAAAGTTCATGCAACAACCACTTCTTTCATCTTCAGTCCATAAAATAAAGAGCATTTTCATGCTCTGTAGTAAGCACAAGAACAAGAAATACAAGTAATATCATAGATCTGGCAAGATTGAATTTTAAATAAGCAAAACCACATTACAGTGATAGGGTCAAAACTAAAATTATGCAGTAATGGGCCAAGTTGTATCATGCTTATCTAGGTTTAAGCCTAGATTTTCCTTGAGTATGGTAATTTCCTGAAAATTTTGGGATGGGAGTACGGTATTTGACCAAAGAACATGAATCATGTCATCTTGCCACAAATTTCAGCTTGAATAATTAAAACACAGACAGTGTTATTGGCATGCATGTATTGAAACCAAAAATTAATCAAATTAACTTCCATATTTATCTTCATTGCTCAATCTAATAGTCATCTTGTGGTTTGCAGTAAACTTGGAGCACTGTCCTATCGCTAGATTGACCACATGGAATAATGTAACATATAGAAAATGCCTGGTGCTGGAGAGTAGAAAGGCAAAAGGTGATGGACAAGTCAAACACAACACAGCTCTCAGAGCAGACTCTCTTTGTGCTGTAACTTATAGTGCAATTATATTTTCAAGAGGAAGTAAAGGGACATCTTACCAGCCTCGGTCTTCTGCACAGATTTGACATCTAAATGATGATCTTTCATGTGAATTGCAAACTTCTCCGTCCTTCCTTTTAAATGAGAGTAAATTGAGTTTCATCTAAGAAATAAAATTCAGAACTTTCAAATAGCACTAGTAATGAGTAAAAAGCAGATTTTATCAGAGTTTTTAATGATAACCTTTATTTTGATAGTGCATACCACTTGCATAAGTTGAAATAAAATTCATATGTGTGATTAGTAATGTTCAGTAAGCCTCAAAGTGCTTGGAGAGGCTTTAAAGTGCAGTAATTTCACGATTATAAGCCCGATTATAAGCCACACCCTTTTGACTAAATTTTTGGTCCCAACCTGGAAGTGCAGCTTGTACTCCGGAGCGACCAATATATGGTCGCGGGGGAGCCAGGCCGGAGCCGCTCCCCGGCAGGGATGGGGCAGCGTCAAACCAAGCTAGTAAACTCTGTGATCCCGCGATTCTGTTACTAATTGGCAACTTTGTGAAAATTACACGTGGATCCTCGCTGTGAACGAAAATGCAGCTTACAATTCAGTGCGGCTTATATACGTATGTATGTACAAAGAATGAAAAGGCCCTGACATCTGGACATGCAGCTTACAATCGGGTGCAGCTTATAATTGTGAAATTACTGTATCTCACCACTTACTGATTGTCTTATCTATGTGATATTATTTTCCTCTTTATATTTCCCTGCAATTCTTGCTCTCTATTTTCTGCAATCAGCTAGCTCTATTCCTCTGACTCTCAGCAGCTCTCCTCTTTGTCTTCCAGTATCTGTGAGATCTGAGTCCTTATCACACTGCACCTAAGTATCCTGTTGCCTCTCAGATTTCCTGCATAAAACTTGTGGAGGTTTATCTGATACTTTTGGATGTTTGTTTAGAATTTATGGATTGGTGATGTTTCCCAAATAAAATCTGCAGGGAAAAATAATAATATTAAATACCCCTCAAGCATTCTGTCCCAACTTTATTAGAATCTGGAGCTAAGTTTTTAAGTTTAACTGTGCTTTGCAGTATCAAAGAACAATTCTCCCATTCTTAGAAGTGTTCAAGGCCAGGCTGAATGGGACTTTGAGCTACCTGGTCCAGTGGAATGTGTCCCTGCCCATAGCAGGTGGTTGGAAATAGATGATCTGTGAGGTGCTTTCCAACACAAACAATTCTATGATTCTACGAACTGGCAGAGAAGGAGTTATTACTTGGGAGTAGTTTTTCTTAATTTATTTGAAAACTATCCAGAACATGTCTTCATTTAGAGCCACAAATACGAATCATCCTTTTCACAGTAATGCCATGTAGTTGTATACTTAGAAGTCTGCATCTTTAAAAACTCCGAGGGAAGGGTGCCAATGGGTTTCTGTATCAGCAGATAAACAAGAGCAAATCTGTGGTGCTATTAGGAAAGAAACTGTGCTTTTCTTTTTCATGAGACCAAATTAAAATGAAGCATACATAGAGCAACTATTCTACACATTCATGATCTTTTTAATTCTAAAAAATAATTTGTCTCATTCTCAATATGAATGCATCAGTTACCTCAGAAATCCAACCTCATTTGGAGCTAGAATACTTTGAAGATGGATAAATCCAGTAAAAAAAAAAATAGTCTTTTCATCTTGTGAACCATGGTAGTACCTTTTATTTAACCCTTAGAACACTTCTTTGTTGGCTTTCTCTAATCATTGTGAGATAATGGGCACTTGTGTGATCGTGGGAAATATTATCATGGTAGCACTGTAGGCCATTATCTGACAAGTGCCATAACTTGAGCAAGTGAACAAAGAAGCTCTCTAAAGAATCTCACAGTTGTGGTTGATGTGAAGCCAAACAGTTACATTGGATCAAAGAATGCACAATTTCTTGTTACCCTGTGCTGACTTATCCATGTATCTGAACTTCAGGTTTCCCTAATTGCTTTAGACCTGCAGTGGCAAAAGGAACAGAATTTCTCCCAACTTAAAGAGCACAGAGTTAGCATCAGTTAAGACCATGTCGTGCGTTAACAATAGTAAGATTCAGGTTTATTGATTTTGCTGGCATAAGGATTTGCCTCTCAGTGGAGCAGTCTAAAAAGCAAGAGCTGTTACAATTTATTTATTTTCCTGCGTAGTGATGTCCTTTCTGGTCTATATAACGGTATTTTTGGATTGTGGGCTTTTTCAAGGTGATGTTACTCAGTAAGATTAATGCTCCTCGAGCATGGTTTGATCACTGCAGAAATCAATTCAGATCACTTGCTGTTGTCTTTCAGAGCTTGATATACACTACCCTTAATCATCAGTGTTATTTTGGGGTTATGTTATAGTGGCATCCCTCATTTCTAGGTGGGACTGGTGTTCTTTTATGCTGGCCAGTACACAAGTGTATGAGATGTTTCACATCAAATTGAAGAAATGCTTGAACTGAGAATTTTTTTCCAGACCGTTCTATAAATCTCTTCTGTCTTCTTTGGTTTGTCTGGGGGGTTTGTGTGTGTCTGTGAGTTTAAATTTATTTTTTTTAAAACCAACCTTATTTTCTTTTCCACAGGAATTAATTTAAATACCTATTTCATATTTGACACTGAACAGCTGTCAGGTGATGCAAAAATTCTGTAGTGATCTGTTCTGGATTCACTGCAATAAAGGCCATGACTTTCTACCATTACATCTTTCATGAATAATTGATTACTCTAAGGAGAAGCTCTGATTCTTTATTTATCAAATAACCCTTTGCCAACAGACTAGAAAATAGTGAATCATGGAGACATGGGAATGGAGAAAGATGGGGTCTTTTTCATGACATACACTGATTATGCTCTGTGAATACTGGCTATCAGAACTAGTCAAAATATGCAATTTTTTTAAAAGCAATTAAATGATAAAAAATATCAGTGGCTTAACCAAGTTACTGCAAAGCTATTACCAGACTCTTAAAGTATATGTCAAATGTTTTTTTGTGAAAACGAAATAAGAAGCATTTTGTTAATTAATTTGGGAAAAGTGATTTCAATCCTCCAAGTAAAAATGTCCCTCAAGTAGTTTTTGTAAAATTCTCTGCGAAAATATTGCAATTTTTTTTTAATGGAGACCCTGACTTGCAGACAATATCAGATCTGGTAGAAGTTAGCTCAGAGTAATCCTTTTCATAAAAGTCGAAATTCATCCTTACAGCAGAGTTTATTCAAAATAGTTTCCTCCAAATGATTGTGAAAATAATCTTTGGAGGATTTGTATCTTTTTTAACTTGTGCAAATGTTGTTTCAAGGAAGAGATTCATTTATTGGTTCATGAGATATTATCATTATTATTTGATAATACTGAGATATTTTGTGCTATTTTGAAATTATATGTACATAATATTCTTGCACACTTTCATTGATTATTTTCTTAGTAATTTTATTTAAAATATTATTGTTTTATTTATTAAGCTAGCTTTTCTCTGACATAAAAATTACAAATTGGTGTTTGGATAGGTAAACCTGTTCAGCATTTACAGTTTATGTCTTTTTTCAGTAAAGGGAGATCAGTGCATGCAAAATTGAACTAAAGATATATGTTTCAAGAAAGCTAATGACAGTTTTCTTTGTTTCTTTCTGCATAACCTCTTTGTATAACTGCATGAATAAGAAATGCTCATTTTCAAAGAAAAATAGTACAGTAGTTTCACGAATACAAGCCGCACGGACTATAAGCCGCACCCCCGGTGCCTCGACAATGTTGCTGTCTTTGTCAATAGATAAGCCGCACCCCGAATATTAGCCGCACTTTCGTTCGTAGAGAGAATCGGTGCGCAGCTTTCACAAATTGGCCAATTAGTAACAGGATCGCGGCATAGCGGGCTTTACTGGCTCGGGGCGGGGCCAGGAAGGCTCGGCCCGCTCATGGTTGCCGACGGGGCCGGCCGGGTGGTGTTGCAGCCGCCGCCGGGCTCACTGGCCCCCCTCTCCCGTCAGCATCGCCTCGCTGCCGCGTTTACTCGCCCTGCCGGCGGGCCAGCCCCCGCCGCTGCTGCGAGGCACGCCGGCCGCCCTGCTGCTGCGTTTACTCAACCTGCTGGCGGGCCAGCCGCCGCCGCGGCTGCCAGGCTCGCCGGCCGCCCCCTCCCGTCTGCACCACCGCCGCGTTTCCTCGCCCTGGCCGGCACTGCAGGCCCCCGCACCGCCGGGCACCCCCACGCTGCTGGCCCCGATTCTGCTGGGCTTCCCCCGCTGCCAGGCAGCCCCACCCGCCGGCCTTACTGCTTCTGCCATGCTCCCCTGCACTGCTGGCCCCAGTTCTCCCGGGCTCCCCCGCCCTGCTGGCCCGGGCTCTGCCGCCCCCCTGCCCCGCCCTGCTGGTCCAGGCTCTGCCGCCCGCCCCCCACACTGCTGGCCCCGCCTCTGCCAGGCTTTCCCACCTCAGCCGGGGCCGGCCGGGCTCCAGCTTGGCTTGGGGCTGCCGCGGGCTCTCACTTCTGTGTTGGCAGCTTTTAGAATATTGTCCATGTATTAGCCGCCCTCGAATATTAGCCGCACTTCCGGGTTTCCACCAAAATTTGGTCAAATTGGTGCGGCTTGTATTTGTGAAATTACTGTAGTTTTCTGTAAATCATGGTATGGCATGATGCAGAACCTGTTTTGAGATTTTAGATAATATAGCACGCAGTGGAACAGCAAAAGCTTTTTATTTTTCTTCTTCTCTCTTCACAGATGGACCCAATTCAAAAAGCTGTAATAAATCATACGTTTGGAGTTCCTCTTCCTCATCGAAGAAAGCAAATCATATCATGCAACATTTGCCAGCTGAGATTCAATTCTGATGTAAGTCGATCATTTTGTATCAGATTAGAAATATGTACTTATCTTCTAGGATGTGCCATAATTTTCAGAAATTGAACCTAAATGAAATGTTGTGATTTCAGTTTGTCGCTCAGCAGATGAAAAGGCTGTAGGATGCTTCAAATAAACACAATGGCTTGGTAGTGTTTATACACCCAGCCAGATTTTCCCTGCCAGTATATCCCTGTAAGCTCATCAACTTGGGTTTTGCTGCACTGAGTGTAAACAGGAAAAGTTGACTGATCCATTACTGCTAATAACACTGGTATATTTGCTGGATCCTAATTCTTCTACCAGTCCTGGTTATGTTTACCTTCAGTTGGCTCACACCTTGGATCCTCTCGCTCCTCCAGCAATGAAACAGAACACGCTGACCTGGAGATGGTCTCTAACACACCGAGGAAGCCTGTCTCCCATAATTACCTAGGGGAGCTGTGCTGTGGTGCTCCTTGCCATGTAATACCTGTTGTGTCACAGAAAAGCCTCTTAGGTTTTAGCTCTTCTATTTCCTTCTTGGAATCACTGTGTACACAGACCAAACCTGACATAGTACAGTGTATTTTTTTTCTGCTGTTCTAGGCTCTTCGGGAAGTTTCTTCACATGGGCATTGCTTGTGGGAACTAATCTTCCCCTGTCTTTAATTCACTGTTTAATTTAAATATGGAAGTTACTTCTGTCAGTAATAAAATGTTTTAATTTAGAATGAGGTCAAACCCAAAAGTGTCCACAAGGTTTCTTCCTAATTCTAGACATAGGAAGAAGTGAAATAATTCTTGTGTACTCCTGCCTGTTTAAAGGCAGATATTTATATGCAGTCTGTATTATTTTTAGTTTATTGATTATTTATCAAAGCCATGAGCTTTTCAAAAACTTGAATTGAACACTGAAGCCTAATTTTAGGGATTTCCCATTTAGGGGTGAAAACATTGCAGTTCTTTTCATTCCCCTCAGCTTTTTATCCCTTGGTAATAATTTCAAAAATATCTCAGTCACAATTTCCGTACCCGTCAGCATCACATATTTAATTTAACTGATGACTCCAGGTTATTTAATTCATTTACTGAATGGACACCTTCTCTTATAACACTGACATAATTCTCAAATAGTGGTGCAAGGAAGGACAGTACTTTCTCTGGAACTGTCATGTCCCACAGAGATAAAAATAGAAGAGTCAAATTAGGCTCTTCCATTTAGAAGCCAGATGCCAAAATTAGGACTATGAATACTGAGTCATTCATGAGGAGGGTTTGATGGAGACTTCTGGGCCACAGATCTTACCAACTGAGCAGCCCAATTTATCACTCAAAATTTTCAGCTTTGTCTCAGGAAAAAGCATGTCACACTGAACCAGACACAGTATATAGCTGAGAGATCAAATACTTCAGTGTTACATACCAGAGTGAAACACCTCCTTTCAAAGAGGATATACCATTTGCTTGGCTGCAAAAAGATCTAGACAAAAGACAAGATGAATATATCAGTGAAGTTACTTAGTCATTAGCAGTTACACGACTTGGATTGATATGTGGAGTGGAAAATTTTCCAGCTGAGAAGATCTAGGCATTTTCCAGAATAAAATGTTTGAAGTAAAAATCCTTTTACCCAGAAACAAAGCATCAGTGGACACAGATACTTTTTTTACCCAGAGGACTACTCTGATCCCATACTGCTCCTTTTCTGCTGCTCTTAAAAAGGATTCTAAAGAAGAGAGAGGAGAGAAGCAGAGACCATTTTCAGAACCACCTAGAGTATCCAAAAAACTGGTTTCAGAACACATCTATTAATTTGAGCTGTTCACAGAAAACTCTTGGAAGAGTAGCTGATATTTATCTGTCCCTTTACACCTTCCAGTGTTAGAGGCTTGAACTCAAATAGCCAACACTATTCAGAAGGTTGTTTTAATGATCCCTTCTCTCCAACAGATCAATATTATCTCTACAGAATGGGGAGACCTTCTTGATGAGTGTTGATTGATGGAGAGATTGTGATCCAAAATCCACCCATTGATTAACCTGGAATGATATCTCTCCCCCTTTTCACTACCATACAGAAGCAATTTGTGGATATCTATATGATGGTGTCTTCTCATTCCAGGGCTTATAGTTATTACTGCTGAAAATCACAAAGTGCTCTGCTGAGGTGTTCAAGAAATAATCTGTAGTCAGAGTTCCATTGCATCTTAGAAATGTTTTTCTGCAACATGAGGGGAATAGGCAGAGCTATTTGCTCCATTGCTTAGGTAATTTTGAAATGACCACCTGTGTTTGAAGCAAAAATGTGGCAAACTAAAGATTTCTTATTGGGATTCAAAGGAAAAAATGTTTAGATGAAAAAGAGCCATTACCTATCATTTTTTGATAACTCTACTATGAATGCAAGCACGCACATTGTAATTCTTTCTCCTATTACCATGAAAAAGTTTTCATTTACTCAATATACCTGCCTTTCATTTTCATCATATTTTGTTGAACACAATTTAAATCCATAACAACAATAAATAACTTTTCTGTCTAGGAACCTATGCTTTGTGTCTATTCTACCAATATGTCTCTATTTTTAGATGCGGAGATAGGTTTTATCAGAGAGTAATGAATAGAAATTCCATTTGCCTGCTACACAATATTATGAAAATGTTTACAATAAAACTGGTCTGTGAGATTTTTTTCTTTTTGCGTGGAATCATAGAATACACAATTTTCTCTCTTTAGATAGAGATTTCTTTAAGAACAGCAGAGCTTTTTTTTTTTTTTTTCTGGTTACATGGTATCAAAATCACATTTTAAAAAGATGAGAAAAGGCAGTACAATAGTCTAAAATAATTTAGCTTCTTTGTAAAGCAGTTATCCATAAATCTTCATGACAGCTGTGTGTTCACTATCTTTTTTTAAAATAAATCTCATACAAGGCAAGGGAGGAATGTGCAAATAACCAAAGCCTCTCCATGCTGAGCAAAAACATTAGAGCAGCAGAGGTGAGTTTTGTGGAATCCATTTCAAGCAATTTTTTTTCCCAAAGAAAACTAGATATATCATTTAAACTCATATTGTGCGTTCAGTCTAGGGTGAAACATTTAAATATATGCTTAGCTGCAAGTGCCTGTGTTGCCACTTAGATGTTGGAAGCTGCTGAGAGCTATTGCAGTAAATGCTTGCTTTGTAGCAAACATTAAATCTATATCTCTAAGATGTAAAAGTATCCGTAAAATGTAGTCCAGCTGACTTCATTAGTATAATTCAGGTGCCTATAGGTAGCTGTAGGAGTAAATTTTCTGCTTATGGCCTGGAAAAAAAAGAAAAAAAAAAAGCACTAAGTGAATTTTCCTGCCTTGACAGTCTGATCTTCCTTTGTCCATGAGATTATTTGCTGAAGTTATATATAGTTATCAGTATCTGTAAACAAGGTCAATTTTTTGCAAAGGGATTACCTTTTTCTTCCCTCTCATTTAATGGGAAGGCTGAGTGATGACCCATTTTGCCTTTAAAGAAAAGTTGGGCAGCATTCTGATGCGTTCACAGCACTTGAATTCCATTATGATGCACTTTAAAAATATTTCCAATTGTATGAGCCAGAAATTATTGTTTGACTTAAATAACAGCAGTAGTAATATTTCCCTGCAAATCAGGGATGCTCATCAGTCCTTATTTGTTGGTTTTCTGCCTTATTTTTCTCCATCTCTATGAAACAAAGGTATCACCAAATTGATATATTGTCCCCTATATGGATTTGTCAGGATTCATTAAGTGTTCTTTCATTAATACAACAGTGAAGGATTTTTTTGAGGATAAGAATACAATGTAACTCTGCAGTGCTTTACTATGGTTCTAACTTTTTTGGGGAAAGAAGCAGGACCAGAGAACTAATATCCTTTTTAGGCTATGCTTGATATCTAGAACAAAAGATTAATGTATCAACTTGTAAGGACCTAGGGTATAATAAGGTGATAATAAACAGTCAACATCAATTTGTCAAGAACAAGTCATGTCAAATGAATCTAATTTTGTCCTTTGACAGGGTAATTGGCCGAATGGATAATAGGGAATAAATATATGTGACATATTTTGGCTTTAACAGGAGTTTATACAGTCCTATGTGACAGTCCTGTCAAGTAAGTAGGGGAATATGGTCCAGGTGATATTAAAAGTTGGTTGCACGACAGAATGAAGAACTGCAGTGAGAGTAGCTGCTGCTGTTTTCCTGTCAAAACAAAAGGTCACAACAAGTCAGGATCTGCAAGAGTCTCTTCCATGCTTACTGCTACTCTAATTTTTCATTAGCAACGTGCTTGACAGAATAGAGTGTACACATGCCAGTTTTGTGGATGACATCTAGATGAAGGGTGGCAGCCTCTTGATGGATCGTGGTCCAGATCTCGGTCCAAAATTATCTCTAGTTGGAGAAAAAAGTCTGGAACTCTGACAAGTGCAGTAAATAAAAGCAGGAACTATTGGGCTAAGACTGGAAAAAATAAATGCATGAGTACTAAAATGAGTAGATGTTGAGCTTAATGGCATTATGAATCATAATATGATTGCTAATGCAGAAAAAAAAAAAAAAACAACCAAAAAACCCTTGGCCAACTAATCCTATATAGGATTTTTTTTCCCCAAAAGTTGAGATTTATCAATAAGTAATTATTCCACAGCAAATATTCAAGAGCAACCCTACCAAAAAGTACTGGGGGTGCTTCTGGAGGAAAGGCTGGACATGACCCAACATATGCACCTGCAGCCCAGAATGCCAAACAAGTCTTGGGCTGCATCCAAAGCATTGTGGGCAGCAGGTCAAGGGAGGGAACTCTCTTCTGCTCCACTCTTATGAGACCCCACCTTGAGCACTGCCTCCAGCACTGGGATCCTCAGCATAGGAAAGATATGGAACTATTGGAGCATGTCCAGAGGAGGAACACTGGGATGATCAGTGGCCTTGAACATCTCTTCTGTGAGGGAAAGCTGAGAGTGTTGGAGTTGTTCAGCTGGAGAAGGGAATGCAGTATGGATCACTGTGGCCTTTCAGAAATTAGAAGGAAGATGGAAACAAATTTTGGACAAGAGATAATGGCTTTAAACTGAAAGAGGGTCAGTTAGATTTGGCTTAAGAAATAAGTTTGTTAAAATGAGAGCGATAGTTCTGGAACAGGTTGCCCAAAAAGGTGGATGCCCCATCCCTGGAAATATCCAAGGTCAAGATGAACTGACCTCTGAGCAACCTGATCTAGATCAAGATATCCCTGCTTCTTGTGGAGGTGCTAAACTGGATGACCTTTATAAGGTCCCTTTCAACTCCAACAATTTTGATTCTATGAGCTGAAATTGGCATTGCCTCAAGTGAAGAGTTATTTATTACAGTGGTCATCACATTCCAACGAAAGCATAATTAGTTGCAGAATTTAGAATGCATACACTAGTATGACAAGACATGAAAAAAATTCACTCAGCTAGAGAGAGCAAAAAGAACTGGATAGATGTACAGCAAAAAAGACCAGGAAAATCTAGTTAGCTTTCCATATCTGAAAGGGAGTTTATATGAGTTTAGTGACCAATTGATCTTTGTTTTCTTTGGTTTTGATGGATAAATGAATGTGACTAAATCTTCAGATTACAGTAATTTCACGAATACAAGCTGCACGGAGTATAAATCGCACTTCCGGTGCGTCGACAACATTGATGTCTTTGTCAACAAAAAAGCCACACCCGAATCTTAGCCGCACTTTCGTTCGTAGCGAGGATCCGTGTGCAACTTTCACAGATTTGCCAATTAGTAACAGAATCACAGCATAGCGGGGTTTACTGGCTCGGGGTGGGGCCAGGCAGGCTCGGCCCGCTCATGGTTGCTGATGGGGCCGGGTGGCCCAGCTCGGCACCACGGCTCGGCGGGGCTGCTTGGGGCTGGCCGGGCAGTGCTGGCGCCGCCGCCGCCAGGCTCGCTCGCCCCCCCGTCCCATCTGCACCACCGCCGCCGCGTTTGCTCGCCCTGGCCGGCACTGCAGGCCCCCGCACTGCTGGGCTCCCCCACGCTGCTGGCCCTGGTTCTGCTGGGCTTCCCCACGCCGCTGGGCTCCCCCACACTGCTAGCCCCGGTTCTGCTGGGCTCCCCTGCACTGCTAGCCCCGGTTCTGCTGGGCTCCCCCACGCTGCTAGCCCCGGTTCTGCTGGGCTTCCCCACGCCGCCGGGCTCCCCGGCGCTGCTGGCTCGGGCTCTGCCGCCCCCCCCTGCCCCGCGCTGCTGGCCCAGGCTCTGCCAGGCTTTCCCACCTCTACCGGGGCTGCCCGGGCTCCAGCTTGGCTTGGGGCTGCCACGGGCTCTCACTTTCATGTTGGCAGCTTTTAAAATATTGTTAATATATTAGCCGCCCCAGAGTACTAGCCGCACTTCCGGGTTGCCACCAAAATTTTGGTCAAAATGGTGTGGCTTGTATTCGTGAAATTACTGTAATTTAAGAGATTTTTTTGTTGGTCTGCTTCATGAAACAATTTTAACTGTACTGATAGTGAAGTTCTGGAAGGAAATGTAGGGACAGTTGAGGGGTGCCTGTTGACAGAGAGTATTTACACATTTGACGCCTGTTTCTGAGGCTGGACAAGAGATGGTGGATGTAATGCCACACCTGAGAGAGAGATTATTATGACATCTACTTGACTAATTTATAAATCTCTCGCTGTAGTTTGGAAGATATAATAGAGATTTCCTCATCCATGCCCAATGACAGTCACACCTGGCCTGTGGCCTCTGTTTTGCAAAAGGAGGGGAGCTCTAAAATATTGGTCTATTAAGAACCAGAAAAGCCTGGTACAGTTAAATTCTACAAGTTATTTAGCATTTCACCCTTCTGATGTGAGATCTGTTGTTGGTGAATTTGCAGAGATATGCTTAAATGGTATTTGAAGCAATCAATGCTATTTGCCTCAATCCCTGCTCTGTTTGAGGCTATAACCACAGGGTCTTATTCTTTGCATGTTTTGTTGTACTTCTAACTATGGGTTTGATTCAGATTTATAAGTAATCTAGAAATTTACAATCCTGATTTGGGATAAACCAAATAATTTTTGCTTGAATTGCAGTGCTCATTGTTTTTAAGCAAAGTCACTTTTGGCAGGTATTAGTCACCAAGCACTTTTATTGATGGATTGATTGATTATCTTGGGATATTTTATTTTTTGTCATTCCAAACCAATGTGCCTGTGTTATATAAATCAGCCTGGTTCTTTAAGGAAAATTTTTTTGTGCAAATATTTACAAATGCTCAGCCTCCCCTTAAAATCAGTATTACTATATGGGGGTACAGTATTCATTGCAGCAGTTGTACCTGAACAAGCATGAAAGTTCATCCAGATTGAATTTATTAATGTATATATGTATAGTTTATATATTTCTGTAACTGTCTCTCTGTATATATGCCACTTATTTCTAATATTGCACCATCTTTTCTGTACTATGGAGTTAAAGTAAGGAGAAACAAATAGTGATTCCAGTTACAGAATTACACATGCTATTTATTTGAGATCAGAATATGAGTCAGAATGGAAATACACTCAAAGTGGATATTTTTCCAGAGGTATTGGTCTGTGGTATTCACTGTAAAAAGTAGCAAGTAATCACAGGAAATGATTAGTGTGCAGATTTATATGGGATATCTGGCATTTGCATCAATAAAATGTAGAAACAGTAAAGAATTGCTAACAAAGTATTACTGGATTTTTTGGCATTCCAATAGTCCAATCAAACAATACTGAATCTTATGCATTTCCATTGCTTACATGAAAAGTTTTGAAAACAACCTGGTGTATCTTCTGCCCAGTATGATATCCAGTGGAGTCTGTTTTTATAGGCTTAGCTTGCATATTTTAGAAGCATTATCTCCTCTTTCCTAGACCACAGTTTTAAAGATTGCAATATGATTTGCAGTCAGATCCTGTGCAACCCTGGTCTTTCCCATACTAGAGCATTCAAACTTTTTTTAAAAGATTTTTATTTTCATTTTTTATATTTATTTTGAAAGAAAATAATCCTTATTTGCTTATATGTAACCTTTTTAATGTAGGAAATAAGTAATTCAATTTATAGATTATGAAATCCTGAATAATCTGGATTTAAGAGTAGTAATAAATTTTCACATAACCTCCAGTTTCTTAAAACATTTCTAAAATGCTTAAATAGAAAACATAAATAATTTCCTTTTGTTGTATAAAGTACTTTTCCCATAATTTTCACTTTCTATACAGTACTTTCTATACAGTACTTTTATGAATCTATACAACCTAGAAGCAGAAATTATTCATAGTTGGCAGAGTGCCTTGTTTAGCTTTGAAATACTTTTGATGTTTGAACTCCAGAGTACTTTTGGAGTACTTATGGTGTTGAACTGAGTCCTCTAACTGATATCATAAGGTTATGATTATTTCTTTGCCTCTTAAGCATTGGCAGTAATCTGAATACTCTGCTTGATCCTCAGTAATTGCTGTGAGTGGTCTCTGTGTGGTGTGCATGATGTGGAGTTTGCTAAAAAAACTCACTACACAAATTCTTGATACTCTTATCTCCTCCTTTTTAATGATAGTAATGTATTTTCTCTAGAAAATCTGTACTGTCCTAGAACATGGAGCAGCCTGGGGTTATCAGGCCCACAGGGACACTGCCTGGGGTCAAGAAGGCAGTAGGAAAGGAGAAGGTTTTAAGCAACTGAACTTTAGGAAAGAACATTCTTAATGTCAACTGTTCTCTTAGGCAGTTGCTGGTAGGGAGGGATGGAGTGCCTTGGTGTGTCCACTGTGTTCATGTTACAAGACTTACACTTTCCTCTCAGAAGTCACTCTCTAGGCACACTCAGCAGTGGTAGTAGAAGAGGGAGTGTCTAAATGAAGCACTGGAGCAGGCTTCCAAGAGAAGTGGTTGTGTCACCATCCTTCAAGGTAAAGATGGGTAGAAGTTGTACTTAGGAACTTGGTAATGCTGGGTTAACAGTTGGACTCTGCAATCTTAAAGGCCTTTTCTAATCCAAACTATGCTATAGATCAAGGAGAAAGGAAAATCTGATGCTTTCAGCTACCTGGTCCCTGAACAAGCAGGCTTGAGGAGAAATGCCTAATGTCTATGTCAGCTGAATATCAGAGTCACTATAGGAACATAATCCTGGAGAGATTAAAACATTCAGTTGATCATCAGATGTTGCTGTGCAGGATTTAGATTATGTCAAACTTTTTTTTTATTTTCATTTGGCAGCTCTTGATTCCTACCTCTGCTCATCCTATTAGGTTATTTCATTTTCAAAGCTCTCACTTATTTTGATAAAACAAGTCAATTGTGCAGAAGGTTTGACATCTCTTTTAAATTACTAGAGTTTGCCAGAAGTGATATGTGAATAGGCAATTGTTCTCTCTGATAGTCCTGTTTATAAATTGAAAAAGATTAATGACCAGTATTCTGACTGTGGAATATCAAGACAAATTAGTTTAAAAGATTTCTGCTCATGGCACTGAGGAGAATGGTTGCAGTATTTGCCCTTTTGGGGCTGACTTTTAACATTAGGTGGGTGTGGATCTCAGAACTGCAAAGAGCTGAAGGAAAGGCACCACTGCTATCAGTGGTGACAGCAGTTAATAAGACAGAAAGTCTGAAATAAAAGCAACCTCCCTCCACAATGTGTGTGTTACTGTCAGAAATTTCCTTTCTCTCAGAAATTATTAGATTAATATATAAGAATGTAACAAGAAAGCATTATACTGGGAGGCAGCATGCAAGCCTAAATAGTCTAATAGGTCCTAGATCTTCCAAAATCTGCTTTCAGTGGATTATCTGTTACTGAGATGACTTTCAAGAAAATTACAAATGCGTTTCCAGTTGTTTTAATGGATTTGTTCCTGTAGCTACATTATTTGGGTTACAATAGAATCAGAAAGATTTTGTGCCTGGAGGAGGGTGGAGGAACATGTGAATGAAATTCAAATGCTGAAGTTGGGCAGGGAGAGGCTAACCAGAGCTTCTTTGAAGTTTTTGGCTGGAATTGTGGGAAAGAAGACAATATTTAGCATTTTTTTAACTGTATGTTGAAAAATACCGTTTTATATATTAGGGAATTGGTATAGACAGGGGAAAGATAGTAAAAAAGAGGGAGAAGGAAGTCTCTCTTCCAGTTCTGTATTTTGACTTAGATGGAAAAATCTGCCTGTTTTAGCTGCAAGGAGAGAAATCTCTTCACTTTTCACCCTACACTTACTTGCGTTTGAGGCAGTTTTTTCTCTGTCAGCTTCTTCAGTTAATGTGCAAAGTCAGTCAACTCTAACAAGCAATTGGAATTTAAGAATAAATGTGCTGAGGAGTCTTTACAGAAACCACTTTCCGTAAGCAAGCTCTCATGTCACAGGAAAGAAAAAAATCAAATTCTTTGTTGTGCAGTCTTCATCAAGCGTTTTTTTGGTCTGTTTTAAGTTCTTACTTTAGGATTTATTTTTGAAAATAAGAATTCATACAGTAGAGAATCTGAGATTCTGGACTAATAATAGTAGGTGCAGGTAACAGATTTCATTCTAAAAATGGCAAAACGTTGCCTCTTCCAGTTACCAAGCAGTGATTCCTGGTTCACTTTCTCAGGCACTGATAAGGACATAAAAAAGAACCAATGACACATAGACAGGGATATATGGCAGTCTGGGTTACAGAAAGAGTAAATGAAGAAAATGTGCATCAAATTGTATTTTTTTTTTAATCAATGTGCCCTCCCCCCTCCTCCTCCCCAAATAATTTCTTCTAAAAATGCATTAAGAGTAAAGTAGTGCTTATACTTGGCTTTGGTTAATGATACTCTCTTCCAACTAATGTTACAATGTCTCTGGGCACTTTTTTTCCTCTTTTTGGTCAGTAAATTTGCACTCCTTAGGTGCCTGTAATATATTCTTCTCCACTGTATCTGTGCAGCCTCTTCTTGGAGCAAATATGTTTCCTTTTGAAAGGATTGCTATTAAACACAACTGCCCCTGATGTAAACAAATTCCACTTCAGAATCTCCAACCCTGACTTCTTCAGTACCTGGGTTCTTTTATCACTCCTCTCATGTCTTTTAAAGTCTCTGGAGATATTGCTATTCTGTGTACTTACTTACATCACAGCTAACAGCTGGGAGCCTTATCCTCTGAAGGAGTAGAAGTGCAACCCAATACCTCCTTTTAAAAGCTTTATATTGGAAGAAAAAAGCACACATTTGAATTATACTTTTGAGGGCGTATTACCCACACCTGTGCATTTTTTTTTTTTTAGCTCAATTGAAAGTGAATCCTTTCAAGATTTTAAATGATTAAAAGGGGCAGACTTCAGCAAAGAATTCAATATGGCACTTACACCTAACTCCCCCATGGACTTTGAAATCTGAATTATGAATTCAAATTGTGTATTTAAACTGAGGTAATGGTCTACTGGTAGACCATACAGGTACATTCATGTATATAATTGTCTGATAAGCTGATCTCAATGTGTGTTTTTAAAAATACAAGGATTTAGCCTGTTTGGTATTTAGATAGGTGTCATTGTGTTGTGGTGGGATAACTGTAGATACAAACGCATAGAAAATGTACTGAATTAATTTCTGTTAGCAATTTTTGATGGGTAGAAATGGGTTTTTTTTATCCCGTAGAAAGGAGATTTTATAAGGTAGTCTCTGAGCAGGTTTTATCCTTTCCCCAGCATAGCCTATTTTCTCTGCATCAGCGGACTTGTCATGATAATCAACTTTTTTGTCCCAACCATCAATCACTCCTGATTACAGCTGGGGAGAAGTTCTGTTCTGTTGATCAGCCCATCAGTGCACATAATGTTACACCTGGAGACAAGTGAAAATCATCCCTTGGTGGGAGAATCACTTGCCTTCAAGCCTTTTGTCTGAAGTATTTTAATTTACATTTAGAGTATTGAAATTGTCAGTACTTGCTTTGATTTTTTTATTTCTTTAACAAAAATAATAAGTTCAGTTGATCTTTCCCTACATGATAGAAGATGAATGCTTTTTTATGTTCTTTTTCACTTTATTGTACAAATATTGCAATAATTATAACTACTTAAATTAAAAATAGAATAGTTATGTGGTACTCCATTAGTAGAAATATAGTATTCTTATATGCTAGCCCAGAATTTTTGAAAAAGCTATTTTGTTGGCTTTTAATCAACTATTTGGTTAGGGTAATATTTATCTTCAGTATTCAATTTATATGAAGGTTGTATAGCAAATTTCATAGCAACTAAATAATTAAAATCTAAGGGCATAATTCCTTTCTATAATGAATTCTTTTTATATTGTGGTCATTACTGAATAACATTTTTTCCTTTTTATAAAGATGGTTTTCAGATGTCACAAGACAGATGAAATTTCAGCTTGAGGAAGCACCTTATGTTTTGCTAGTAACTTAAATATGACTTTTATTAGCTGTCAGAATAACCAGATGTAGTTTAATTGTGCTATTCTTTTTTCATCTATGGTCACTTTTTTATTTTAGGTATCTTCTAATAATCATTGTCACCAGTTAATCCTATCACATGTCAAAAAACCACAACCTATAAGACAATTATAAAGCTGATACTTATACAGAATAATAGGATGAAGTGTAAATGAAGAAGAAAGAATGTGACAGTGTAGGGTAATAAAGATTTGATTAGCAATCATGTTTTTGCATAAAAGGTTTAATTAGCAATAGCTCATTTTCCTATTCCTGCTGGTCATTTTCAGGACAGTGATATATTGCTTTTTTGCTGTGAGCCATGCCACCCAATAGAAGGTGTTATGTTTTCATTAGCTGCAGACACTTCAGCATTATTATCTCTCACCTTAGTCTACACACCAATACAAAACACGTTTAAATCTCATAATTGAATAAGCCAACTCTATATGCAATAATTTTAAAACTATGGGATATTTGCTCAGATGTTTTGTTTCTTTTTAAACTGATGATAAAAGCACTAAATTTCAAATCAAATAATCACTGAGCCTCAGTCCTTATATTTGTCTGCTTAAATACTTTGCCAAATGCAGAATTTCATCACTTGCATAGCTGTTCTTCCAAAATGACAATCTGTTTATTTTTATGGTTTAGTAATTAATCTGAGCATATGGCATAATTTATATTTTACAGGTACATTGATCTACATTGCCTTTTCAAAGACTGTTATCACTTGTTGTAATGACAGGACAGAAAATTATTTTTTTGTTATTGAATAGAGATTTTTAATGGGTTTTCACGAACACAATTCTAACCAAATAGCTCATCACAAGTTACCTACCATTCTTCAATTTTTTTCTCCAGCATGTTTTTCATACCAGAGTCATATGTAGGGATAAATGGTTATAATAAAGTAGATTTCTAATGTAAACACATTCTGAAAAGCAGCAATAAATGAGTAAGAATGCCTGAAGGTGTCAGAAAACATGGAGTATATGGAAATAATTAACATTTTGGACTCTGGAGAAATGAAGATTTTTTTTTTCTTTTTCTTTTTTTTTTTTTTTAATTGCGTTTAACAGTATTTTCTTTTATGTAAATCAGGGGTAAGGAATTTTGTTCCAAAATTATTTGACACACCTAATCTATATCTCTTCAGTGCTTGAAAAGACTGTAAGAATGAAACTTCCTTCTTAGGAGAGCTAAGAAAATGTGCATCATGTATATGTAAAAATGGTGCAGAAATATTTCTGCTATTCTAGAGTCTGAGCTCCATGTCCTGATTGGTGAGATAAGACTTTACTACCTTGGTAAGCCAGCAAGGAATAAGACACAGGGAGAAGCCTAGGATATTTGTGGGCTTATTAGTGTCTCCTGTGCTAAATTAGTGCTGTTGGAGGTGGTGCTGCCCTTAAAAAAAAAAAAAAAAAAAAGACAAGAAATAAGGAGAGGACACACATTCAGAAGAAGAAAGAAGCAGATACAGTGGCATTCAGCAGTAGAGATCACAGGGAGTAGGGACTGCAATGAGAAAACAAAGGTTCTGGTCCAGACACTGAAGTGTGCTGTTCTAAGATATGCAAGAGGAAGAAGGAACTATATAGGAGAAGAAACAAATAAACAATATTGAATAATGGGTACAGTGATGCAGACTAGGAGATCATTATGTGGGGGAAAAAAGGAGACTCTGAATTTGTCACAGCTCATGATTAACATTTGGGATATAGTGACCAAACCGGGTGATTTGAGAAATGGAAAGTTTCAGGTGGCAAAGCAAAGAGTAGGAGAACAATTAGAGCCATCCAGGAGCTACTAATGCTGAATGATCATAATGGTGTTGATTGAAACCTGAGGAAAAGTTATCCCAAGGAAAGTATGTCCAAGTCCACAGAGTAGAAAGGCTTGAAGACATTGAAATACATGACCCTGACTAGCCTGAACTGGGAGGAGATTTATCATCCAGACATTCTTCAGCTGGGGTTATTTAGGATTCAGATCTTCTCCAAAGTCAGCCTTATTTAATATTTTTTTTCTCTCTCACTGACAAAATCTATACAAAAGTTAAGGTGGCTGAATTCTGTCAGCTTTTTTGTGGTATTTGCAGTAAGGAATGATGAAAGAACCAGTTCTAGAATAGTTTAAATAGTTAACCAATTTAAATCTGGATTTCCAAAATTAGCAAGGATTGTAGATCATCTTTCTCACAAAGTCTACTTGTATCCAAAAGATCTTGATTTCTGTATTCCCTGAATGGGAAAATTGAGGCCAAAAATATTTACTTTCCCTCCCCCCACCCCTACTGATGTCCCCACGTTGGTGATTTGTTATGGCTGCTCCTGGCATGAATAGTAAGAGATCGATTCTCATGAGGAGGTTTAGCAACTTATAGTAATTGGACTATGACTTTTCATTCAAGCATTGAAACTCAGTGTTGAAGTCATAAGAGTCTGTGTATTTTGCAGACATGATTTCTTTTTTCTATAAAAAGAGGCCCCACCTGTTCTAAATATGCATTTTTAATTGAGTATCTATATTCACAACAAAGTGAGGGGTTTGAACTGTGGCTATGAAGCAGGATTTTCCTTGGCTGACTGGGTAACAGTGGCTCATGTCATTTCAGTATGTTGTAAATAGAACATGAATTACATTTAGGACAAGCAGGGGCTCCTGGTGTTTCACTGCATGCTATTTTGGTGTGTGCAAAGATGCATTTTCAACCTGATAAGCGTGATCACTTGTAACTGATAAGTGATGGGTTGGCCCTTGAGGACCTTTGGCTGGGGAGAAGGATAATTTTCTTTTATCAGAACCAAAGGATAAATCAACAAGATGACGATTTTATCATTAACATCAAGTGAAATTCCTACACTGTAAATAACCACATGTTCAGACATATTATCACAGACTCCTAGAATCACTAAGGCTGGGTCCAACTAAACAGTGTCCCCAGGTGACACATCCACACATTTTCTGCAAACATAGAGTTTAAATTCTGTTGCTGCCTCCTGTGGTAATATGCAGAACTAATGATGTGGTCTGTCTGATCAGATAAAGGAAGTAGGGGCTATCCCCTGAAAAATATCAGGGGGGTTTACACCTGTATGCCTGAACATGTAAAAGTCATAGACCTGTTTGACTTACTGAAATAAGTTTGCACATGACTGAATAAACACTTTGGCTATAGAGTTAATGCCTCGTTAGCAGGTCACTGCTTCTCCTCCTACCATATTTGGACTAGTCAACACTTTGGTTTAGTCTGAAAGCTCCCATTTTTATTCCTGGCCATTTGTTTGCCTAAAGTAATATGCTGGATTTGTCTTCTGTAAGCCTGAAGGTGCTAATGCATCTTAAACCTCTCAGCTGGAAGTAATATCTAGTTTGTATTTGAAATGCAAAACAGAAAAAGGAAGCCTACAGAGTGTAAGGAAGGACAAGTAGCCTGTGAGGAATACAGAAAAATTGGGATACTCGTGGATGAGGAGCTCAGCATGATTCTTTAATGTGCACTTGTAGCATAGGCAAGCAACTGAATCCTGGGCTTTATCAAAAGCAGGGTGGTCAGCAGTTCAAGATTCTGACCCCTGTCCACTCTGGTAAGTGATGTGCTGCGTCCAGCTCTGGGACCCCCATCAGGAGATGCACATGGGCTTGCTGGAGTGGGTGAGTCCAGAGGAGGCCATGGAGGTGATCAGAGGGCTGGAGCACCTCTCCTATGAAGACAGGCTGAGAGAGTTAGGGCTGTTCAGTCTGCTGAAGACAAGATTCTGTAAGAATCTTACTGCAGTCTTTCAGTGCCTGAAGGGGCCCTAAAAGAGATCTGGGAAGGGATTATTTACAACGGAATAAGTCATAGTGTCAGGACTAAGAAGGATGGCTTTAAACTGAGACAACTGAAGTTTCGATCAGATATTAGAAATAAATTCTTTACTCTGAGGGTGATGAGGCACTTCAATAGAGAAGTTGTGGATGGCCCATCCCTAGAAGTGTTCAAAGCCAGGCTGGATGGGATTTTGCATAATCTGGTGTAGGGGAAGTTGTCCCTGGCCGTGTCAGAGCTGTTGGAAATAGAAGAGCTTTAAGATCCCTTACAACCCAAACCATTCCAATTGTGTGATGTGGCTGGCAGAGTAGGTGGCACGCAGAGGCACGTCATCCAGAGCTGGGAGCGGAGGCCTCTCAAGGCCCTGAGGAGACTGACATGCAGAGGCACAAGGATGACATGGTTCCAACCATTAAGTCTGAAAACCAGGAAGATGCCCTAGAAATGCTGACTTGTCTCAGGCCAGCTAATTTGCCTCAGGCAGGTAACTTATAATAACTGGCAATATTTGTCATAATTCGGTAGATCATAGGAACCTACACCAGCAAGTCCTTTCTTTTATAGTCACAGCATTTACTGTCTGCTATTGCCCTTCCAAATCCATGGTCTGAACTCACACCCTCAAGGTCTTTTCAAAGTAGGGTCCTTGTTTTCTTGGTCTAAGATTCATTCGCGTCAGAATCACAGTCATTCTTGAAATTACATTTCATTGCATTTTGGTTGTATTTTTATTATGAGATGGACTCGGATGTAATCTAGCTCTGGGATAAAAAGTAAGAAATTATCAAAAACAGGAAAATAGTTTCACAAGTTCAGTTGAGACTGAGAGTTCTAATGATTATCTGCCTTCATCTAATGTCTAACTCCCTAGATATCATTATGTGATGCCTGTAATATGCATTGTTTCTTTGTAGCTGTCTGTAAACTACTGCACAAATTATTTGCAGCCCACTAGAAAAAGGACAATGGATTATATCTCTATGACAAAACTGTGAGTCTGTTATAGCTGGATTTTTGCTGAAGATACATATGTATATATATATATATCTCAACTGTACTCCACACTGGAAAGCTTTCCATCTAATGTTGTATTTCTGGTGAGATGGCAGCTTTCCCATGATATGTATGTAACTATATAAATATGTATATGTATATACATACAATTACCTGCCTCAAATAGGTTTGCTAGAATATAAAAGAAATAGGAAATATTCCTGTGATTGCCTGTAGTAGTGTTAAGTAAAACCTAGTAAAAAATAGAAGAAAAACAAAGTAATTTACATTTGAGCTAAATTGTTCTGATATCCTTAATTTTTTTCCATATTTTGTAGTATGTATTTATGCATGAGATACCAGTAGCATCTGATTATTAGTATACAGTGGCAACCAAGGTGGTGCAGTTACTCAAACAAATGCTATAGTGAGGGTAAATGTTTAGCATATTCCAAGTTGCTTATGACACATTTTTTTGGTGAAAACACAAGGGGTTTTTTCTCTCAGCTGATGTGTTTCTGTGATGTACATTTGGGTTTTTTGGCTTAGTCAAAGGCTGTCCATCCATCTTTTAATTCTTCACTCTGTGTCCAGATGGAGTATGCACTTGCCAGTCCAGGGTGAAATAAATGTCAACATTTCTGTTGACTTCAGTGGTGCCAGGATTTCACCCACACAATCTGAACTTAACATGTTTGCTTTCTGTTTTGGTTTTATTTGTCTCTCTTTCATAGCAAGGAGGTATTTGCCATTTCCAAAGGGAAAGGAAAATATCATGGTTCATTGTTTTTAGATTTTGGTGTATAATGATTTCATAAGTATGAATGTTGAAACAGTTATAAAACTCATGCCCAAATATTGTTCTGCTACAGGAAAAGTAATGAAGCATATTAGCTCTGGTCAAAAAAACACTTTTTGGATCAATATGATGGATATCATTCATATTAGGAAGGTAGCAGAACACAGCTGGGATTTGAATAAATTAACTAAAGCCCTTCTTTTGCAACAGGGCTCCTACCGTAATTTGCCAACTTCCTATGATGGGTGATTTCAACATAGATTTCTAAGGAGGTTGGAGTATTGAAGCAAATAACTCATTCTTGAAGATCTTTTGTTGTTTTTAACACATTGAATTAGCTCATTATGGCTGAATATGTAGTGGAAAATAGCATCTGTTTACACTACAGAATTATAAAAATTACTTACCAGTAACAGAATAAGGAGCAATTTGCAAAAGCTAATCATATCTGTGCACTTATTTGCAAAAAAGCAAGTTGTTAATACATACCCAAGGGAAAAAGAACTTACTGGTCTATGCAATTTAATAGTAGTGTGAATCATAACATATTAAAGAAATTTTTAGGGATCAGTTTTAAAAGTTATAAAGCTACGGACGTAAAAACATGACTGTCCCATATTGCTGCTTCACCTGTACTCAGTGGTCATTGAACTTGCAGAAAGCATCCTGAAGCTCACTGAGCCAGATCAGTTCAAGCTGTCCATGCACCCCAAATGTACACCACCAGCTTAGAAGCCCATGAGGGGCTTCTTTGTTTCCTTGTTGAGAGTTTTATCTTTATTTAGAGAGAAGTTTTCAGTACGATGTGTTCCATTGTATAGATTTGAGATGCTGCAAAGCACACTGAGGCATATTAGTTATCCCAGCAGTGAGATGTCACAATTGTAAACTCAGAGGTACTCACAGTTTCAGTCCATCATTGGAAATGAAGTTAAAGATTCCTATTTCCATTTCATTCAAAAAAAGAATCTGAACTCTCTACAGCTTTTCACTAAAGAAATCAGTTTTCCGAAAGTTTATCTTTAGGGGCTAGAGAAGAAATGCTATATTTTCCTTAACCCTGCCATAACAAATAAAGAAAAACATTAAAACAAGAAAAAAAAAAGAGTATAAATTTGTCAATTAATTTTGTGACTAGATATGAAGAGATTTGCCTGCTCCAAAGACTTTGGAGTCTCAGCATTAAATTTGTGTACCATTCAGAAATTTCACTCTGTAAGTAATCTCTCCAAAATATATGTCTTATATTTTAAAATCAGAAAGGGCTTTTATACCTGTCTAGTTTAACCTTTTTTTATGTTATACACCTTATGATTTCATATAGCTGTTCCAGTTTTGAACCTGATAACCTGTGCTCGACTAGAGGAGATGAGAAACATTATAGCCAGTGTAGAAATATAGAGCAACTCTGCGACACTTGTCCTATAACACTTCAAAATCTAAAATGTCCTGTTGATTTCAGAGGGACTGTTCTTATCCAGTAAAGTTTGTAGGATTGCAGCCAGTTTCTTTTAGCTTCAATAAGTATTTGGTTTTGTTCAATGGAAAAAACCCTGGATTTTCAGATTTCACTGTAACATCAGATAAGTAGAAAGGTTTGTAGGAAGGAGACAAAATGTCACTACAGTGTAAACAGTAAGTGATGTCAGAACATCTCATTAAGTTTTGTATACTAT
Source organism: Catharus ustulatus (assembly GCF_009819885.2). NCBI lineage: Eukaryota > Metazoa > Chordata > Aves > Passeriformes > Turdidae > Catharus > Catharus ustulatus. The sequence goes on along the minus strand of NC_046221.1, from coordinate 38,953,688 downwards.
TTGATATCCCTAACTGTGGCTTCCTACATGGAACCTAACAGCTTAGAGGAGCAAAAAATTCTGACCTGTTAGCTTTGTGCTGGAAGGTATCATTGCCATTTCTGATTATACAACATCCTACATGTCTCTCAAACAAACCCCAGTTTTCAGCCTTCACTACTTTTGGAACAACTAGATTACCCACATGTACGTATTACTACTTTGAGAACCAAGATACTCCTTGATTTAATGACTAACTTTAATGGCAGATTTAATTACTTCCTCACAAGCATGTCTGTATGCTCTGGCTTTATGTTAAGGTTCTAAGTAATAAGGCACTGACCCTGTGATAGTTGGTAGAAGTGTACTGGCAAACCTTGTAGGTACATACAGTGTCTTGTGGACTTCAGGTGTTCGCAGAATCACCCAAGGATGATTGAAAGCAAGGTGAAACAAATAAAAATATGTAAAGAAATAAATATAACTGTATTGTACACAGACTAATCTTCAAGTTCCTATGCCTTGTAAACCTTTGTTACCTCTGGATATTTGGATTATTTTTCTCAAAATATTTTCTCCCTGGCTAATTGTTTAGATAAATCTAGGTTTTAATGCAAATTTACTTCCATGGTATGGCACTAGTTTTTATTGCCACTTAGGTGTTTATATTCTGTTTATATTGATTGATTGCATAAAACTATTTACTTTTGTTTCTAGTAGGTAACAGCATTTATTACTTTTACTTATTTTCCCTTTTTTATTGTTGTAATGCGTATTTCTGTCTAGAGAGAGAAGTCTTATGGATACAGCTATAGTGGGACTTTTTGAGCAAATTAGTGGCACAGGACTCTTTTAGACATACAAAATATATCTAAATAAGCAAACAGCTTGTGGGCTAAAAATTCTTTTACTTCAAGGAAACACATTGCCTCTGTATGGATGTTTCTGCACATGGAAGGCTTGGGTTCCTTTCAATATATGAAGATAATGAAATAATCAAGAAATTCTTCCATCCTTAAATTATCAGTCTTTCTGCATCTATGCAAACTTTTCACAGTGGAAAAGTTCACGTGGTATTTTACACATATTTACAGCCTTCTACAAGAAGATTGGAGATTTAACCTGGGAACCTACAGTTAAACTCACAAAAAACAGAGCTGTAATCAGGAAATTTGAGCATTTATATTTATTATTGTGGGTTTTGAATTTCTGCTTATGGGTAGGAGCTGATTTAAATGCCATCGGCAATATTAACATTAAAATAATTATTGAAATATAAATTGAAAATCCAGAATGAAAAATCTGTGTACCTGTATATTTTAATGAAAGAATCAGAAAATTGAATTTGAACTTTCTATTTGAAATTAAAAACAAGTTAATTTGACTTCTATATACAAAACCATAGAAGAGAGTCTGCAGAGTTATCACAACTGGTCCTAAACACAGTCTTATTGGAAGCACTATTTTTAACACTATAATTACTTGAACACAAAACTGAAACTTGAAAAGCTTCTAGTAATTATAGTTAACTTGTTTTTAATTTCAAATAGAAAGTTCAAATCATAAGGAATTAATAATTAAATATGCTCTTTTTTAGCTTTTCTTGTTTTCCATGAAATTTCTTTTAGTATATTTGTGTCTGACCACTTCGCTTTCATGATGTTTTGCTTCAGTCAAAAAATATCAGAAACTCAGAATTCAATTTTTATCGTGAATGTAAATAGGCAGAAATAGTTTCCTTGGCAACAGAAAGCAGGTGAAAACACTCAGACAAGGTACTCTAAACCCACCTACTCAACTTTCTTTAGTTATAAGTTCACAAGATGCATGCTGAGGGAATCAAGTGGGTTTTGTTCAAACAGTGAAAAGTTTCTACGTTAAATGAGTGTCTGGGCAGTTAAGTGTATGTGTAGATCCTTGACTCCAATTAGCGGTTGTGAACAAACGCAGATTCAAACAGGTGCTGGCTCCATATCCAGCACTGTCATTCTTTTGATGACACCAGAAAATGCTGAACTTTTCAACACTATTCAGAAAATTGATGTTAAGTTCAACAGCATCCATTGTTTTGAAGTAAACATCATTTGTGGATAACCTGAATATTGAACTACAATCACATTATTAATTCAATGTATAAAAAATAATGTGGTGGAGTGCCCTGCTAGTGCAAGGAAATTGGGGTACATTTCTACAAAATAGCAGTAGCATAAATCATTTGCTCTAGTTCTCCATTTGGAATATGTCAGTTCCAGATTCAAAACTGGAAGCATATATATCATATTTACTAAACTGAATTAATACATGCTTTATTTAATAATATGCATAGCTCAAAGCAGTGTGTATAGATTAACTTTTTTGTATATCATTCTAATATTATACTGAGATTAATAACTTGGTTAATCTAAATGAAAAAAAAATAACAAATTAGTTTAATATTCTCTTGAAACTCTAACAACAATGAGATTTGCTATGGGGAAAATAAATGATGCTGCCAATTAATACAGTAAAGATAAGACTAAAAGTTAATTTTATTGATGACAGCAGTTTTCAAAGGACCATGTTTCATCTCCCCATCAAAAGAGCACCCCCTAAACGAACGTATTGCTTTTGAAAACAGAATATATAAAATTCTAGAACTTAATAACCTTGTCAACATAAGCTTAAAACTCCTCTGTCTTAACAATAGAAAGAATAAAATAGATGACAAAACGAATGGCCTGTTTATTGTATTGTTTTGTTACATGTGACAAAATTTTGTTGTGCTGCATGAAGCACTGGTGTCCTGAAAAGAAAAATGCCAGTTATGGGAACTGATTGATTACTTGAGTTATCTTACCTTCAGTATACATATTTTGACACAGTGTCTGTTTCCTCAGAATGCAGTGTGTTATATTCAGGCAGATTTTTGTATCTTGCCTAGATAATTTCAGGTAATGTTGCAATCAATGGCAGTTTACAGAACAAGCAGATGCATGGTCATAAAAATACTGTCTTATGGAAAAGATGAAGTTAGGCAGGAAATTTTGACCTTCTTCATCTGACCAAGATAAAACAAGTTTTGCTGTCCATAATGAAAATATTATATTCATTTTCATAATGAAAATGAAATTGATTTTACTATACTATGGATGGTTTTACCATAAGAATGGTGTTAATGCCAATCTCTCACAATGTGATGCGGGCTCTTGCCAGGTGCAATCTCTCACCATTATAGAAATTACTCTGGAAGAAGCTCAAAAACAGGGAGTGGGGTAGAGCACATTAATTATGCAAGGGTGCTAGTGAGCTCAGGAAGCACTCATTCACTCTGATCAGTGAGTCTCAGGGTACATTCATGAGTATTCTGAATAAATGCTTTAGAAATGAGAAGACAGAGTAGAAAGAGGGAGTTTTCTTTACACAAAAAGATAAATACCTGGGGAATAACATATTGGGACATTTTATTCTGCCATACTAATGGAGAATTGTTTTGGGTTTTTTTCTACAGAAAAGACCTTTGTTGTCTTAAGCTGTTTTAGTATATTTGATTCTAGGGAAAGGGGCAAATTGATCAATCACAGTTTAGCAGACAAAAGCCTTCTCTCAGAACGTATCTGAAAGAAGTCATTGCACATATCCTTGGTGTTTAGTACCACAATTATGTGTGAGTGAATAAAGTAATTAGATTACAGAGTTGTGTTGTGATAGCCTGCACAAAAAATTTAAGTGGCACAACTCAGAAGATAAAGGTAAGCTTAGCAGAAGGTAGAAATAATGATAGGTAACATTGATCTGCACCATAATTGGCTGCAGATTGAATTTGCATGTATCAGGCAGAAATTAGGATACTTGTTCGATATGAAACACATCATCATGTTAGCATCATGATTAAAAATTGCATTACATGTTTTCTCTTAATGTCCTATTCTGCAAAGGCTTGCATAGGTAATTAGTTGTTTCATGTACATTTCATTAGTGTCTGTGTAACTACTAAAGTCTGGAATTTTCCTATTTTCTAGTGGTAGGCACAGGACTTGTATGTAATTCTGAACTTCTCATGTCCACTCACTGGGCAGACAAAATAGAGGACCTTGTAAGAAAGTTTTTTTAAAAATTTAATATAGCCTCAAGTAAAAGCTTATCCACTAAACAGAGTAACTACATCTCTATGAAAAAGACTGCACAATTCCTCTACAAAATGTTTTAGCTGTTTCTCATTGTTAGAGCCCTGCTTTAGGCTGAACCAAGTGTTGGGCGTCTCAGGGCTGTTAGACTTTCTCCCTGTGAACTTCTCCAGTTTACTTACTGGAGAAGTTCCATGGAGATCAGTTCTGGTTGTGTAAGTGTCACATAACTGGTAGGATACAGATGTCTCAGCTGCATACTGCAAACTTCCCTGGGCAATGCTGTCATCACTGGCTGGCCAGGCTTTGGAGTCACTAGAAAAAAAAGACACATTTGTTCCAAATATAAAAAGGTCATTTGAATTTTACCACTTTCTTGTGTGCTTAGTACATCAGTAAAATTATTTTTCAAACACTTATTTACATCCTAACTACAGGAAAATATTTACACTCAGAGGTTATGATAATGTGTCATAGACATCTCATAAGCAATTTCCCTGACTTCATCAAGGACAGAGTTGTATTATTGCTTTCCCTGTGTGCCCAGCTCACTGACAGAATTAGTTTGAACTGGGAATCTAATTTTTTTGTTGTTGTTTTAGAGCTTTTTGTTCTGGATTCTCCAGAACATCAGTTGCAGATGTATTAGCCAAAATTACTACTATTATATTTGGAATAATAGCAGAGGCAATGGTAGCATCCAGTAGCTGGTTAAAAAAAAAAAAAAAAAAAAAAAAAAAAAACAAAAGTCCTCAACTTCTGAAGTCCCAGACAGACAGAAAAACTCTCTCAGCCCTTGTTTTGTTCTTTCTTAGGGTACACTAGGTAGGCATATAAAAGCATGGAGGATAGCACCCTCAAAAATAAATGTCTTTCAAAATGCATTGTGAAATGAGAAAGACATAATGCAAGATAGTTGGATTTAATTTTGCAAGGAACAATCAATGGAACATATTCACTACACCTTTTGCCAAAGGTTTATCTTATTTGAACTGGCTTTCATTATGAGAGCATTGCTTAGAGAGAATGATTAAGGCAGGAAAACAATCTGTAAGAAGAATGGTAACATGAGGTGGATCAGGAGGTATATGAAAAAGAAAATGCAGTGCTGCAAAGTTAAAAACTCTCTGAGAATAGGACAAGACTTGGTTTTTGTCTCAATGCAAAAGCTAAGAACAACGTTTTTGTTGGACCAGTGCCTAAAGAACGTAAGTGAGAAGGCATATAATCCACTGAAGTACATTAGTCAGGCAGACAAACTTATTTTGAAAACTTCCGTGTAGATATATTGACTGTAATTGTAAGAGAATACTGTCTGGATTGTTTAAAACATTTTGTCTTTCTCAGTGTATTTTACATATTTCAATTGACTTGGTAATATGATGTCCTGATGGTGATTGTGGTACAATACTGCACTTCAGCAGAGAAAATACAGCTGAGTTTTTATACTATGGCTCTGTTTCCTACCTGGTCACATCTGCATATAGTATTTTTATTCTTTTATAGTATGTTTATCTGTGTGATTGTAACATGAATATACAGACTAATTTTATAGATAAATCCTTTCTCATAATTGAGCAATTTGTCAAGATTATAGAATGTATGGGTTAGAAAGGTCCCTAATTATTGAAAACTGGTACACAGAACCAGAGGAAAATATTAGGAGATGCTTAAATTGACTTGTACGGCTCAAATAGGCAGGAAGTCATTAAAAATACCATTGAAAAGTGATTTGCTAGCAGACATCTTGCCACTTCATTGAAGTAGCTTCCACAGACCAAAGTTTCTCTACATGTAATTTTCAGAATCAGGGTCCTCAAAATTTATTTAAGGATCCTTGAGTTTTCAACTTAGATACAAAGTAAAAATAAAAATTATTATAACCACATCATATATTTGTATAATTATATTAGTTATATAATTATTATTATATTTTATATATTTTATAATAAATAATAAAATAATGTTTACTTTTATGTTGGACATCTTTTTCAAGAATGGCTATAGTTTCCTAAAGTTCTCTATAACATTACAGCAGCAATATTTCGCATAATTATCATCCTTCATCACTGACATTAGGTAACAGTGGCTTGTCTTCAGAGTGCTAGGATTAATTCTGTGCATCAAACATGAAAATTCTGATGAAGGAAGAAAGTAAACTCTTTCCTAAAGTATACTTCTAATGTATTCTTTTGTAAAAGTGCTCCAGAAGGAGACCCTTCTCAAGTTTCTGAAAGGGTACAGTCTCTTCATTCAGTAAAGCATCAAGGTTAGCAGCAAAAGCTAGTGCTAACTTGTTTTTTTTTCACTCTTCTGCTTTCTCCTATTATTGCTTAATTCAGTATGAAAGTTGGGAATAATTATATTTTATGATCTGTCTTGTTTTTGTATTCTTCCTACAAGTAAATACTCTTTAAGCAACAAATTTTATAGGCTGCAAGAAAAAACCATTTAAGCAGTAAGAATGATTTTGGTCCTCTTATGGCTGCAAGAAATGATTCAGCGAGATACCATATTTTACATTGCTTTGCTGAAAAATATATTTATGGATATTTTTGCATCTCCCACATCTTACTCCTGCAAGGAAAGATAATGACAGACTTCTTTTTTTTTTTGTCTTTTTAATTAGGGTTCCAGTTCAGTTATAAAAGTTCAGCATAATCTAATTTGGAGCTGGTTAAACACTTAGGAGCAATCTGTTTGCTCTCACATATAACTCCCATTAACATGCCAGCTACAGTTATATTGAAACAAGCTCAGATGGCTTCATGTCCCCACAGAGGAAGGAGATTTAAACTTTGAAATAAAAAGACTTGAAGATCGTATTTAAGTAGAGGCTGGGTAAACTGGCAGCACTCTGTGGGAATTGAGTTATGGACAGTTCTGTGTATCAGCCATTGTGTCTGCAATCATATCTGTAAATTCAAACAATGTGTTTCCATTTTACAGCAATTTCATTCATGTATTTCAGAGTAATGAAAAGATGACAGATTTCTACATAGGCCCTCATTATATATTCCTTCAGCATCCAACATAAAACTTGAGATGAAATTTGTAGAACTATAGCTGTGAGATTTTGAAGAGAGCTGTGGATGCAGGACAATTAAACTTGGGGTTCTCTGCCAACAATTCTGTGAAGAAAGTTCAGATTTGTATCAAACTAATATCAGCATTCATAATTCAGTATTAGGGACCATGTTGTGAATATATTTCAGGTGTTTGGCTAGTGACACTATTAGGGAAAAAAATCTGAAGCTGACTGATAATTAAATTTGACTAGAAACTCTAAAAATAGTTCACATGATAGTAACACAAGACTGTGCATTATTACGTGTCATTGTAACTTAACACTGGTCTTTTGATTTGATTATAATTAACATCCTCTGACTGTTTGTATTTGGCTTACAGTATGTCTCAATGTTATGTGTTGAGAATTGTAAAAGGTGCATGATTGTGCTGTTTCTGTTCAAGTTGTTTCTAATTAAAAACTTCACTGTCCAGTGTTCTTTCAATAAGGGTACCTAATACAATATTTGCATTATTTTACGAATAGAGAAACTGGCTTTTCAACCGAACTGAATGATGCATCTCAATTTCCAAGAGTGTATGTGTGTGTATACATCTATGCACATACACACTTACACATATATTGTTAATTGGTTTTAGACAAAGTCTCCCACTCCCCTCCTACTCACCTTATGCTTTTCAAATCTCAGGCATCTGGAAGGAACCAAGATTTTTCATCTAAATTGAAAGTAATAACTCTCTAGCCATCCTTGGAGTGATAGATAGTCACTAGAACTCCTCTCCCCAAAATTCAGTACAACAAAATAGCATTAAATAATGGTCTAATGACTAATAAATGCCAGATGATACAGGATTCTTCTACCTGCATGAGCAGCTTAGTGATTGGAATGACTGTGTCTTATTATACCATTTGATACTTTTGGTTTGTAGCCATTAAATTCCATATATATGTTTTGATTTTTTTAATTCGACAGTAGAAGGCATTTACCTTTCTTTTATATTCTAAGTATCTTCTATTGTTTCATGTTTTCCAAAAAAAAAATATTGACCTTAAAAAGAAAATACTGGGTCCTGGAGCTGACCCAGAATTGTTGCTTTTTGGTTTTTTTTTAATTTTATAATAGCTAAATTTTGACTATTTTCTTAAGTCTTAACTTCTCATTCAAGTGATAAAGAAGTTATTTTCCATAAAGTTTTAAGTTCGGAAGGAAAGATATAAGCAATTTTTCATATTGTCCACTTATCAACTGAAATACTGTCTTTCTTATAAAACTTTAAATAATTATTGAAAAATTAAACTCTGAATATTGATCCAAATTCTAGTGGGTTTTGTATTAGGTTTAATCTAATAGTTCAATTTTTAATCTTAAAATATACTTGCACATATATTAAATTTTAATACTTGCTAATAAATCATGAAATAATAAAATTATTTACAAAGTAATGCATGAATTTTAATAGCAGTGCATATACAAATCTTTTTTAGCTTAACAGTATGAAGTAGCCAAAATATATTTGGGACTGTGACAGGATTTGTGAGAGCTTTCTCCTTTGAAAAGCTGCTCCTGGCTTTGAATTTCAAACACTACCTTTTGTAGCAGGTGAACAAAAGTAATCCTCTTTCTTTAAAAAAAAGCATCAATATTTATTTTTAAGAAGCCAGATAACTGCACGTCTGCCTCACATTCAGTTAAGTCTTTGGTGATGGGCTTTGAAGGGTGTGTTTTATATTTTTGTTTGAGCGTTAGCTTTGGGCTGGGGTATTTTTGGTTTGTTTTTTACTGCCAGTCTTTGCTGAGAAGTTGCTGATACCACTATTAGTAGTAAACTGTTATTTGAAAGAAGCTTTGACAAAAATTTTAGCTTGAAATAGAAACTGGAAAAGTACAAAGCTGCCAGGAAGAGAGTGCCATCCTCCCTGTTGCCTGAGAATTATTTTTTTTTTCATGTGAAAGCAACATATATTTAATAGAAAAACTAATTGTAGCAAGGTAGATTAAAACAACCTAATTTTGGTCTGAAAGTAATCTACTGTAATACAGTGATTTACTGTATCTATTGAATTTGCATTGCTCTAGTACTTTATCCATTGTTTTCCAAGCATCATTCTAATTATAGTTTTCTGTTTGGTCACTACTTGGATAATGTAAGTGGTACCCATTATTGAAAGGTAGTCTGTATTTGTACTAATACAGAGAATGCCAGTTTAGAAATGAGCCTGATTGCATGGTTCATTTTGTTCTCCTTTGTAGAGCCAGGCTGCGGCCCACTACAAAGGCACTAAACATGCCAAGAAGCTCAAAGCACTGGAAGCCATGAAAAATAAGCAGAAATCTGTTACTACCAAGGACAGCGCAAAGACTACCTTCACTTCCATCACTACCAATACCATCAATACCAGCTCTGACAAAACAGGTTAAGCGACAATCTTTGTTGGTTTCGTTTGGTTTGGCTTTGGTTTGGTTTGTGTTCTGGTTTTTTTTTCTTTCTCTTGTTTAATTCCATGTCTGTTTGGTTACGTGCTTGCCACATTGATTCATGCTCGATCCATCTTTCTGTCTGATATTGATTTCTCTAAGTCCTTTCAGTAGGCTGGTGAGAGTCTGATAGTCATGTAGCTGATTTCTCTTAGTGGAAAGAGGCTTGACATTCTTTTTACAATGGAATGCAATACTCATTACTTGATTAACATATCAACTGATCTAAACCCCTCGGTCTGTGTGCACTACCTCTCTATCAATAATTATATACGGCACATTTCTTTTAACCACAATGTAACAAATTGCACTATTTGTGTCTAGAAGCCTCATAGAAAGCATTATCAGTAAAAACCTAATTTCCATAAATTTCAAACATTGCATTATTTTTTTAAATGGCTATTGCATGGTTTTGAAATGGAAAAGAGCTGTATAACCTCTATTCCACACAATCAGGTAAGTGCAATTGATGACAATTATTCTGCTTAAAAGAGTCTTCATAAAATAATAGTGTTTAAATTATTGTGTGGGTAAAAGTTGCTCCTTTGCAAATAAAATCTACATACTTTTAAAGTCAACAGGGTTTGATTGACGTTGCATTTTAAATGTGCAGCTATTGTTGGAAATTTCAAAGGAAAATTGTAAGGTCACTGAGAGGTAGTCTAGGGTCTCACAAGGTATTACTGCTCTTGTGTACAAAGGGACAAAGGGATGCAGTTGTCATATTTAGGCATAACCAATCCCTCTCCCCAAGCAAGGCAAAAGTAACCATGGGGGAAAAAAAGTCAAAGCTGTGAAACATTAGAGATGTACCTAGTGATGCTGAAAACTGCTCGTTTGGAACCAATTCTGATCCAGTAAGTTTAGGATTGTAAGTGGATGTGCAGTAACGAGCTATAATACAACAGGAAAGTACCTTTGCAGGCATGTGCAGTACTTTCTTGAAGATGCATCTTCACTATATTAGTTATAGACAGATAGCTCTATGTCTCTCTCTATAAATATGTTTATCTTAATTAAAACTCACTGTTATAGACAGCATATGCTTTTTTATGGATATTTATACCCTAATTATTATGGGATCACTTTCAGAAATATTTACTACATTGTTTTTGTCTTTGTTACCACAAGAAAAGAAAAGAAAATATTCTGAGAGATTTTGTGTGATGAAAGAAATTAAGTATGGGAGAATAGGAGCAATGTCAAAAGTTATTTGGGGAAATATGTGTTTCTAAATATACAAATACTTTTTAAAGTTTCTTGTGCTGTTACTTGTTGAGATATTCAGAACAGGAAGGAGGAAGTTGTGTAAAAAGAGTGATTTATTGTTTACCAAATATGATTTAAAGGTTTAAGAAAATAACTGAAGAAAGGTCTTTTAAAGGTTTAAACTGTATTATTCAAAAGATCTTGTCTTATACTGTGTAAGTTTGAAAGATTTTCCAATGTGTCTTAAAACTACAGTAAATTCACGAATACAAGCCGCACTGAGTATAAGCCGCATCGCCGGGTGTTAGCAAACATTTTGTTTTTTGTCCATAAATAAGCCGCACCCGAGTATAAGCCGCTCTGTGTTCGCAGCGAGGACCCGCGTGCAACAAAGTTGCCAAATAGTAACAGAACCACGGCAGGGCGGGATTTACTGGCTCGGCTCGGGCCATGAGGGCTCGGGGCTGCCGACAGGGCTGGGTGGCCCAGCTCGGCACTGCCGCTCGGCGGGGCTGCTCGGGGCCGGCCGCCGCCACCACTGGGCTCGGTCACCCTTGGCCCGGCGCTGGCCCGCAGCGGCAGGGGGGGCACAGAGCCCGCCAGCACCTGTGGCGGTGATGGGAGCCGGGGATGTAGCCTGCCTGCTCCTGCGGCGGAGGCACGCGGGGATGGGAGCCCCCCGAGCCGCGGGACCAAGCAGGAGAGAGCCCCTGCCTCCTCCGAGCTGTGGGGCCAGCAGGAGAGAGCTGCCCCGCCTTTCCCCGAGCCGCGGGGCCAGCAGGAGGGAGCTGCCCTGCCTTCCCCTGAGCCTCGGGGCCAGTAGGAGGGAGCTGCCCCGCCTTCCCCACCACCTGTGCTGCCTGCACAGAGCAGCTCCACCTGCTGCGCAACAGAGTAGCCAATTTGTAACAACCGCGTAAATGCAGGGTTTTACTGGCAGGAGCTCGACTTTGCAGTTTGCACTGACTTGGTTTGCCCTCCTAGGGTTGAAAATGTCAGAAAATTATTCACATATTGGCCGCACCTGAATATTAGCCGCATTCCCGGTATGGGAGCAAAATTTTGGTCAAAACAGTGCGGCTTGTATTCGTGAAATTACTGTAATCTGAGTTTTTATATCAAGCTTTGAATTAGATCCCTGACAAGATATATGAACTGTCCTGTATTCAAGGTGAGTAGTCCAAATGAGTTTTATATCAGCATAAGTAAGAAAATATCAGAAATCCAGCTGCACATATAAGCAATGGCCTATGCTGGAGTTTCTTCAGCTTTATACAATGATTGTGAACTCCTGAATTAATTTCATAGAATGTGTGTAAACTTATGTGTATGTATAAGCATACATATGTAAGAACACTGACTTTAATGAGGTTCTAAAAGATACATATTGACATTAATTGTCAAAAGACTAAAAATCTTAGAATTTCTTAAAATATTGAGACCCATATTCAAATGCTGCCAAAAGCCCTATTCAACCAGTGGCATTCAAAGTAAAGCAGGCAGTTGCATCCAGATGCAGTTATTACAGGTCGGCATTGATGTAACTGCAATAGAATAAAATCCTTGGTGTAAATTATCCTTTGTCAAGCATGTATATACGGTGAGGGAAAAAAATTTTGGTAGCCAAAAGGATGAAATTTTCTGTCTACTATAAGTCAAAAATTCCATAAATTGGATTTTATTTCCTTTCTGGTTGTTCTTATGTCCTGTATTTGCTTCATAGGACTTTTAAGGGCAAAATTATTCTGAACATCAGAATATACTGCACTTTGTGGGTTTCTACATTTGGAAATTATCACTGTAAAAGTCAAGCATCCTGATAGTAATATGCAATTCTCAGGGAATAGTTGTACTAATGAATATAGTTGATAAATTAATATTTCATAACTAGAAGAAAGTTACAAAGTCCATGTACTTGTGATCATTTGGAACAAAAGATTTTTCTACAGTATTTTAAACCTGTCTGCTGAAGATTAATAGTTGATCCCAAATACACTAAGGATAGGATCGTGTACATATCACTTCTTATATATCATCTACAGCAGTGCCTAAATGGTGAATTGCATGTCAGTCACAGCACGTTGGTCAGCACTTCACATCACTGGCTCTGTGTACCCTTAGCAGCTACCCTTAGCAGTAAACCAAATGTCATCAGGAAATCTGTGCTGCTATGTAATAAGGACTGTGAAAAAAATCACATAATATACAAATTAATTCAAGGACTAAAGCAGTTTTGTTACGTTGTTTATTTTGGAACTGTTTTGTTAGGTGTGGTTCCAGCATATGTTATTGACACTGTGCAGCTCACAATATAATCTAACTACTTAAAACCTCTCACATATGATTCCCATTGTTTAAATTATGTATTAAAGAGAAAACATAAAATTTGAGGTTATTTTTCACATGCTGTGAAAGTCATTATTTTTTTTCCCTTTTAACTAACTTTTAGAATTATTAGAAGATAATATCTTGAACTTGAGAAGTCTTTGGTGCAATAAAATGCCATGAAGAGTTATGTTACCAGTCATATAATGGCAATGCGATACTCAGGATGTGAGAACTTTTTTATCATATCTAGTATTTAACACATTATTTCATCTGCATTTACTGATGTTTATGTTATACATGTAGTCAGGACAGACAAACAGAAATCAGGAACCTTATACAAAACAGATTTCAGTATTTCTTGATTCTCCAATTCAGATGTGACAATAAAAATGCATTTTTTTCTCTATATTAACATACATACATACATATTCCCTGAGAGTAAATTATTAAACATCTTTGATAGCTTTCAAAATTGCTCCTCCTTTTCTTCAAAAAGGTGCTTTATATCTTCAGCTGTAAGGACCAATACTTTCGAGCACTAAAATATATTTAGATAGAGTGCATTCTATCATCCTAATTAAAGTACATGTCCAGTAAAGTCATTGTCCTGCACTTGGATTTTTGGAATATCAATTGAATCACCAATATTACATCCATGTAAAATTATGTCCCTCTAGTTGTTGCATATGTCTAAATATTAACCTTCTCCAAAGCTATGTGAAGTTAAGCAGGACACTCTGCGACGACATTATCAGAAGTAAAATCTTAAAGATTTGGGCTGCTTTTATTTATCTATTTATTCATTTATTCAGCAGAGAATTCAGTATGAGTTAGATCATTTATCATCAATAGAAAAGAAGGAATAGACATTTAAAAAGGGAAAAAATTGTCTTTAGGAGCTGTTAGTATGGCAAAGTCTTCAATGCTGCTTTTGAATGTTATACGCTATGCTTTGAATCCTATATACTTAAATACAATAAACAGCTCTCAAAAACAGACAAAAATATGATGAGCAAAAAAGGGTGTATCTGGGCCAAGGCACAGGCAAGATCATCTATCACCAGTACAATCTTAACAGCTAAGAGACCCCTGTGCTGTCAGAGACAAAATACTGGTGCCTGTCCTAAAAATCTTACAGCTTCACATAAGATGAGAAACAACTTAAGGAATAGACACTATAGATGTAACAGGAAGGTGATGAAAGGAGTGATAACAAAACGTATTCAAATTATAAAGGCATCACAAGAAATGAAAATACTGAGGGATGGATTCAAAGGAAAAGGGAAAGGGTTGAGTTTTTTTTCAGATACTAAACGTGTGGGTGGCAGCATTTGCAAAGGCATAAGATCTCTTTTTTTTTTCCTTCAATGACTCATATGAAAATTCTTCTGTGTAAAAAATTTTGGTTTTCTTACCCCTTTATATTTTTTTCTTTTTGTCTAAGAAGTGATAGGATATTTCTGGTTAGCAGATGGAACTCACTCCTGAAATAGTAATTTCAGTCCAGTTGGGATAATTATGAAATTGAGAGCAGTTGGAGTTGGAGAGAACAGTCATTCAGGCAGGGTCTTGGACATAAAAGTGAAGGCGGGGGGGAGAAAGCAATCGAAAATGATGCAGTAATTCAGGGTAAATTTTGCAGCAGGAAGAAAGGTAGATGGCATGAAATGGAAAGGTTTAGAAAGACATGTAGGAGTTAGGCAGCCAAAATACCAGAGGATCACAGAATTTTTGGGGTTCTGTGAAGGAACATCATTATGGATGTCTGAAGATTGACAAGGCCACCCTACAGGTCAGAGCAGAGTCGGCCTGAGCAGGATGCTGAGTATAGTTTTCAGTTGAGTTTTGAGTATCTTGAGTATATCTTTCAGTTTTGATTATCTTTTGCTGGGCAACCCTATAGTTTGACCACCTTTAAAGAAGAGCAAAGAAGTTTTTCTTGTGTTTCAGTCCAATGTCTTGTGTTTCAGTTTGTGGTTGTTATGCCTTTTCCTGTCACTGGGCACCAATTAAAAGAGTCTCTGTATTTTGTATTCCCTAACTTCATCAGGTATTTATTTATATACACTGCTGGTTTATTTTTCAAGTGGTGCCCTCCAAGGTTCCAAGTCCTTCTTCACAAAACAGCTTTCCAGATGCTTAGCCTCTAGCCTAGACTGATGTGTAGGGTTATGGCTTCCCAGTGGGACTTTTGTGCTGTCCTTCACTGAATTTCAAGGGACTTCTGTTGAGAAATTTCTCCAATCAGTCCAGGTCCCTCTGAAAGTTAACCTATCCATCAGGTGTATTAAGCTCTCCTCCCAGTTTTTAATCATCCGCAAACTTGCTAAAGGTGTGCTCTGCCGCATTATCTGGGTCATAAATGAAGACTAAAAAAATTGAGCAATACTGGTTACCTGCACAGTAAAAAAGTTCTTCACATTTAAATGAAACTTCCTGTACATCATGTTCTGCCCATTGCTTCTTTTCCTACTGCTTGACATCACCAAGGAGAGCCTGACTCCATCGTCTTGGCACCCACCTTTCAGATACACAGAGGCATTGATGAGGTCCTGTTTCAGTCGTCTCTTCTCAAGGCTGAACAGGCCCAGCTCTCTCAGCTATTCTTTATAAGGGAGATGCTCCAGTCACTTAAATCATCTTTTCTGACCTCCTCTGGACCCTCTCCAAGAGTTCCGTGTCTCTCTTGTACTGAGGAGCCCTGAACTGAACACATCATTTCATATGTGTCTTCACCAGGGCTTAGTAGAGGATCACGTCGTTTGCTCTGTTGGCAGCACTCTTCGTAATGTGCCCCAGGACACCATTTGTCTCCTTGGCCCCCAGGATGCACTGTTGGCTCGTGGAGAGACTTTTGTACACCAGGACCCCCAGGTCAATCTTTGCAAAACTGCTTTTTAGATTGTGCTGGTGCATTGGGTTATTCTTCCCCAGATGCAGGACCTGCCTTTGCAGGTTGAATTTGCTTTTGTTGATTTTCACAATGTTCTTCTCTGTCCACCTCTCCCACCCATTTAAGTCCTTCTGAAGGGTTGCACAGCCCTCTGAGGTATTAGCCACTTCTCCCAACTTTGTGTTATCAGTGATCTTGCTGGGGAGGCATCTGCTCCTTCATCCAAGTCATTGATGAACAAGTTAAGCAGTACTGGAGGCAGTACTGAGCCTTGGGGAGCACCAGCAGTGACAGACCTCCAATTACACCCTGTCCCACTGAATATAACCCTCTGGTTAGCCGGTTCTCAATCCACCCCACTTTCCACTCATCCAGTCCACTTCTCCTGAGTTTGTCTATGAGAATGTTGTAGAGAGAAGTGTAGGAAGCCTTGTTAGTCAAGGTAGACAATAACTGCTACTCTTGCCTCATTTACCCAGGTAGCTGTTTCACCACAGAAGGCAGTCAGGTTGGTCAAGCATGATTTATTTACCTTCAGTGAATCCATACTGACTACTCCTAATCATCTTCTTGTCATCCATGTGGATGGAGATGGCCTCCAGAATGAGGTGCTCCATCACCTTTCCGGGGACTGACCTGAAGCTGAGTGGCCAGTAGTTCCCTGGGTTCTCCTTCTTGCCCTTTTTGAAGACCGGGGTGACATTTGCTTTCTTCCAGCCTTCAGGCACCTCTCTTTTTCTCCATGACCTTTTAAAGATTGTGAGCAGCCTAGTTGCAGTGTTCTCTGGCTCTCTCAGCACTCCTGGATGCGCCCTGCCAGGGCCCATGGACTTGTGGATGTCAAGTTTGTTTAGGTGTTCTCTGACCCAAGCCTCCTTTGAACAAGGAAAAGTCATCCTTCCAATACTCCTTTATCCTGGTCTCCTAGGTCAGAAATTCCTGTTTTTGGTTTGTTTGTTTGTGACGTGAGTGAGCATGTCTTTATTAGACCATTGTGTCTCTTTCAGGTCTCTAGTAAGGAGTCTAGGGGTCTTTGATGTTAGTAGGTAATGCTTTATTTAAGATTCAGAATTTCTGTCCTAAATTTTAGGGAAAAGTTTTCAAACACGGTGCTCAAATGGAAACTTGTTTGTGTGGATATTTATTGATGGAAAACTTGTCATTGATAAGTACTACTATTTATATTAATATGTTTCTGCATGTTTGATTACAATATTTGCTCTTCTCTGAGCGGTACTTACCCTTTTTTTCCTCCAATGCCATGCATTGACACACCTTGCTTGTTTTCTTTCATCTTTTAATGTGTTACATTAGTTCTGTACACAGATGCATCTGTGCAGTTCCTTGTTCAGTCCCAGAACCTGTAACAGAAAGGAGGTCCTGTTTAAAAAGGAAAATAATTTTCCTCATATCTCTGCTTTCCTTTTATTTCCAATTTAATTTTGTCTCCCTTACATTCAGCTGTTTGTAATAAACATATATTTTGGAAATGGCTAGAGTTTCGTGTTTATGATGGTTTTCATATATTAAGAAATACGGGATTATTTCTGGTATTTCTTGGTGTGCTTACCCTATTTTATTATTATATTTATTATTTTTCTCTACTAGTTACTTCTTTAATCCTTTGCTCCTAATGCCAAACTACCCTAAATTTTCCTTTTTTAAAGAAGGCTTAAGAAGATATACTGCTGTATTTATAATATTAACATTGTCTATTTATTAGCATTTTTATAGGCAGCAGATTTGCCTGTAATCTTTTCTAACTAAAAAAAATTCTATTTCTAGCAATAATACTTATGTCAGCTGTATTTAACATTCAAAATAGTATTTAATGGTATTCTAAATCTGCTGATATACACAGAAACAATTTACTGTATAATCCCAGTGTGCAATTTGCTTTTACAGCTTAGGCTGTGGGTACCCTTGTATATGTAATTATTATATTAAGCATGTTTAATCTAGGAATACAATTCAGTGCAGTCTGTTTGTTTAACTTATCTGTTTTGTTTCCATATGCTTTATTTTATCATAAAGCATGCTTTTGTTTGGGCAAGTAGTTTCTTCAGATCATTTCAGCACTGCTTAGGGTGCAGCAAAATTAACAGGCTAACTCTGGATTCAGGCTTGTGAGATACCAGATGTAAATTGCTTTTCTTTGCAAGTCAATGTTTTAGTACACATCAGAATGGAACAATGACCCTGAAGTTTGAATTTATAAGGGTTTTTACCTCATATTTACTTATGGTATTTCGCATGGAGTTTCAAAAGTTGCAAATGTGAAATAATAAAGGAGAAACAGTTGCTTGCTGATTAGCAGAACACAGATGAATTTCAAAGCAAGCAATAGTTCTTCATGGATCACTTCCCAATCACCCAATTTCTAAAGCTGAACCATTTCTTTTTTAATTTTGATTGACTAAAAAATCTTTAAAAGAAGCTATAGTCTGAAAGACAGGTTCTTATTTTTTAATTCTCTTGTCATTTACTAGGAAATTATAAATCACTATTTCACAACTATCTATTGTCATTATCACACGCCTGGGAAATTCAACCCAAACCAGCAAAATAGAACCGTGCAATGCCATCTTTCACTTTAAATCATCTATGCTTTTAGTTTTCCATACTTCAATCTGTAGCTAACTGCAGCACTAAATGTTATCAGCATTCTACAGACTGTTGTACCAATTTTGTATTAGAGCTTGATGGTAATTTGGAAGACAATAGCTTCTCTTTTGATCTCTGTGTAGAACTAGAGCTTTTTCTTTCTTTCAGAGTGTAGCTAAATGACGATATAAAAATTACACTAATTTATGTGTGCCTCAATTGATCATGAATGGGAAATAAAATCCTCCTTTGCTTGCATCTACGTATGCTGAGAGCTTCGTCATATGAACACCATGTGTTTTGTGTGGACCCAGCTGCTTTTGATTGCAATTGCCTTCACAGCAATTTTATGCTTGAATAATCCTGCAGTTGGAAACTGCTGTCAGTCACATCTGTATCAGCCTATTGAATCCCTATCAAAGTCCAGTACAGACAATGGTATTGTTCAGAGGTCTGAAAAGCCTTTTCTATTGAAATATTAAGTAGAGTCTTTCATTCTAACTAAGGGAAAAGTCAGCTTCACTGTTGCACGCCCAAAGTAGTAACAGTTGGAAATCTTGGGAGTGATCTTCTGTTTGTTAGGTGTCTGTTTATAACTAGTCAGTACTGCTGCAAGTCAAGCACCATAGCACACATCTGCTGGGCGACACATTCTGTATGGTGTTTTTTGTTATGTGGGAAGGGCATTGACGCTATCTAGGAGTATAGGTTGTGAAGACACCTCACTTCTAGCCATTGGGATTTCAAAAACATCATTGCAGTCCTAGATTTCCCTTCAAGCTTTTATTGCAAAACCTCAATTTCAGAAACCTGTTACTATTGTGTATTTGTTTATGGATTAATTTGAAATGGAGTAGAAGCTTCATGATCCAATGCTTTCAGATAGGTGGTGTTTTTTTGCAAGCATGGAATTTTTCAAATGAGAAGGTCTGTTTTGAGTGCAACAAAAGGTAGGTCTTCATCCAAGTGATCCATCTTGTTTCAAGCTGACATCATACTGGCTGGACATGACAAAATTAGGAGGTAATCAGTTATCTGTTGAGGACTGGATTTTTTTTGTGGGGGATGCTTTTCAGGCAACAATGAAATATCCAAAGATGCTTTAGAGTTGCTTAGATTATTTTCTTTTGTGGTCCATGTTGTGTTCCTACCATGCTTAAACCAAAAAAACTGGAGAGTGTAGTTAAGGATATGAGTAAAAGTAGTGTGCTAAATGTTGGAGCCATTGTTATATGATCCCCTCACAGCAACATTCAGAGGGATCTAAAGACAGCCATAGCTGCAAGAGTTATATTAATAAATGTAGGGAATTGGCTTTACCCAGTCACGGGCATTTAATTTGCCATTCATGTGACAAGAACTCGGTGCAGCAGAAATCATTATTAATAGAAACAGATTATTCTGTGTACACATGGTAGGTGTTTTCAGCAAAAGGCCAAAAGTGAGTAGTATTAAAATCTATTTTAAGAATGGGAAGAACAATTTAATTCTGCAACAATTCTATTTATTCTGTCTTCCATTTGGTATTGGATAACTTTTAATAATGTGTTTAAAGTCTGTGCAGATCAGTGATTTCTTTCCTCAGCTAGAGTGCTCTTATAGGTGAAATTCCTCCCTACTGTGTCATTCTTTTGCTAATTCCACTCTGCTGTATTAATGGAGTTAGACATCATAAATATTCATTTTATATTTACTACCAGTCAAACAAAGTAAATATCTGACAGGACAAAATTTCTATCTTCCTGCCATTTTCCCTCTTATCCCTGAAGAAAAGAATTATTGTGTTTTGAATTAGTGAATATATGGCAAAATGCAAAAATTCACCTAACTTCTAGTTGTTTGAAGGTTTGCTACCACTGCATTTGTAACCCATCTAAATAAGCTGAAAATTAGGCTAAACTTTAGTAAGGTGTCTTCACCACCAACAGATAGGAAGTTATCCTGAGACAAAGCATGGCTACGGCTGTAACATCTGTTTGAAGAGGAAAGCAAACGTGCAGTTTGTTTTCATGCACCTGAACTCTCTGCTTCTTAGGCTTAATGTAGTTTTCTATACTTTTAAGTGGTTTGCTTATGGGTTAAAGGTCAGGCAGATCACACCTATAATTTCAGAAAAGATGTGTTCAGAGTCTTAAGATTCATATAGGGTTTCAAGCATTTTTAAGAATTATTCTGTTTCTCTCATTTCATCTTTGTCCATTCTCTACTCCACTGTGCTACATCTAATAGACGTCTCTGTATTACAGCTCTTGTTCTATGGCATGTCCATAATTGAATCAGAATTAAAGAAGCTAGAAAAATTTACGTGAATTAAGAACTACAAAATAGTATTATAGAAAAGAATGGATACTAAAATACAGACTCATCAAAGAAAGAAAAAAAGCACTTTTAAGAGTAACAAGACCAAGGACCTGTGTCTTAGATTTAATATGAGAGGCGATAATGCAGTTTATTCATGTAAACTTAATGATGATGTTGATGTTTGAATTCTTTCCTTACTAATGGTAAGATTTAGTATATTTAATCGGAAGTACTAAATTAGACAATAGATAAGTAAAACTTGCATATGGTTTAAAAAGAGGCAGATAAAGAGCATTCTGGATAAGCTCTTATGTTTTTCTTTTCATTGTAGAAAATCCAGAGGACTAGAAGAAAGCTAATATTGTGTCAATATTCACAAAAGTTAAACAGGATGAATGAAGTAGTTATAGGTTTATCAGCCTGACACTAATCTAATGAAAAATAATGCAGCAGCTGGCAGGGAACCAGAGTACCGAAGTAAACGAAATCAATTATATAATGACAATGAATATGAATTGAGAGAAAGTTATACTTTCCTACCTAAAATTGTTTTTATGAGATTACATATTTGATTAATAAAAGGTAAGGTAAGGGGTGCTTTGTGTTTGCATGGCTCTAGGAAGTGCAGAAGTTAAACATTTTCTAAGATACTGGAACACTACAGAATGAATATGGAACATATTAAGTGGATTTAAGCCTGCTAATTATAGGCCTTGGAATGCAATCTTGAGATACAAATTGGTGTAGAAATATTCCACTGAAATCCTTTTGGAATAAAGTTTTACCTATAATATAATCTTACATCATCTGTTACCTGCAAGCAATTATAAAGTTTTTGCATATGACACAAAACCTAGAATTTTGGGCAAGTAATAAACATGAGCTGTATATTCAATGCATCAAAAGCTTTTAATACGGTAAAGAACCATATGGAATTTGAAAAGCTGAGAGGACTAAATATAAAGATGAAGTTGACTTGGGAGTACGTGGCTAAAGATCTGCTATACAAGAACTGGTGTATTGATGTTTCCAGACAACCTTGTGGAATAAAAACTATTTTTGAGCGTGACAGAGGGTTGTAAAGATTTTGGTTTATCTTATTACTGTAAATTATCTTTTTTTCCCAAAGAATGGCATCAAATAGAATGGAAATCTGAGGAAGATCTAATGCAATTACTTAAGAATGGTTTAATAGTGATAGAGTATTCAGCTTGAGTATTTATCAAAGAGAATTTAAGAAATACAGTGATTTCACGAGTACAAGCTGCACTGAGTATAAGCCGCATCTCTGGGTGTTGGCAAATATTTCGTTCTTTGTCCATAAATAAGCCACACCTGAATATAAGCTGCTCTGTCGTTCGCAGCAAGGACCCACGTTCAACAAAGTTGCCAAATAGTAACAGAACCGCGGCATGGCGGGGGGTTTACTGGTTCAGCTGAGGCTGTGCAGGCTCGGCCCACTCGGGGCTGCTGACGGGGCCAGGTGGCCCAGCTCGGTGGGGCCGCTCGGGGCTGGCCGCCGCCTCTGGGGTCGCTTGCCCCGGCCCCGCTCCCGCCGCAGCGGCGGCGGGCGGGCATGGAGCATGCGCCCCGCTCCCGCGGCGAGCGGGCACGGAGCACACGCTCCTCCCTGAGCCGTGGGGATGTCAGCACAGAGCCCCCTGCCTCTCCCCCGCCTGAAGTAGGGAACTCCCCTGCCTCCCTCCCCTGCCCCGCGCTGCCGGCACTGAGCTGGCCCCACCTGCCGCGCAACACAGTAACCAATTTGTAACAATAGCGAAATCTTGGGTTTTACTGGCAGGTGCTCGGCTCAGCACCCTGGCTGGCACTTCTGGGATTGTAAATGTCAGAAAATTATACACATATAAGCTACTCCTGAGTATAAGCCACATTTCCAGTTTGGGAGCAAAATCTAAGTCAAAATGGGGTGGCTTGTATTTGTGAAATTATTGTATTATGATTCCAGTCTGTAAAAACTAGCATGAAGAATCCAATCTTAGAGTAAAACAACCCTTATTATTTGGGGAATGTGACAGTATCCAGAGTTTGCAAGCAGGAAATAGTTTCCCTTATTCTACAATCAAGATAAAAGTTATATAATTGTCAAAAGGATTTTAAGATGTACAAAATTTAGTGTGGAATTCTGGTATTCATTTGAATGAAGCTACTAAGTTTAATTCAGGAATCAATAATGAAAGTCCTCTGGAAAATATTCTGGTTTATGTCATAGTAAACTGTGGACTTAAGTATTTCAGGCTTCAAATATATATTTCTTTTTTCATTATCATATCCAGAAAAAAAAGGTTTTGCTGCTTAGAGGCAGCAGATCTTGTGTATTACACATTTGAGACCTTCTGTATTGAAGTCCTCCAAGTAGTAAATATTATAGTACTTAAATTGAAATATGAGACCAATTTATTTTGCTTCAGTCAAATAACATACATTTTCAAAGCTTAAGAACTGATTCTTGAAGTAAGTCCTACTAAGGTCATACAATTTTATCTTTCTGGTTTTTGTACAGGACTGGACAAATGAGTTGTGCTGAATTAAGTAAAACCATAGAAAATTATAGTTGTTGGTGTAGTTTTATTTACAAAAACAAAGGCTTTATGGAGCAAAGCTCACTGCATCCTGTCTCAGTATCCTTAATTATGTCACAAAATTGACTCCAGATAATTGAAGATGTTTTATTTCTGTGCAAAGCTAATTTCTTTCTATTAGTACATCTACTTCAGTTTGGTTTTTTTGGTTTTTTTCTGTCATTACTAAATTTTTAATTGAGAATGAAAATTCATGTTTTAATTCCTGAGTTGTATACTTTTGGGCATTCTCACTACTTCTTTCAATCAGAATTTAGTACTGTTTTCACTTATTTGTTCTACACCCTTCTTCCACCTCTAGATTTAGGACCTCTAATAAACATTTTAGAAGATTCAGAAGGATTTACTTATTTAGTCCAGTAGATCTGCACTGATCAAAGCATAGGCTGTTACATTACTTTGAGTAATCCATGTTTCCAGCTAAGTATTAGAGAGAAAGCAAATTTAAAAAATCAGACTTTTTTTGTCATACTTTTCAAATTATCTCATTTTTTGCTTGAAAATAACCATTTTCTTAAATTAGAGCACTCAAAAGAACTCTTTAGTTCATTCACCTTATCAGTGGATTCCTGAGAGTGCTGCCATGCAGTTTCAATCCCTTCCTTTGCTATACTTTACTTTTTACTATTTCTGGTTCATTTTCTGCTCTGCTGATTTAATAGCTACAAGTTTCTAGCATTGTCTGAAAGTTGCATCAACAGATTACCCACTACTGGCTATCCAGTTGAATTTGCTTGAAGTAGTTGCCCTTAATAAGACCAATATTTCCCAGCAGGGAAAACACCTCCCGTTTTTTCCTGCTTTCATATATCAGAAAATATCAGCAGCTATTGATGACAATACATAGGGAGCTTGAAATACGTGACAGATCTTGCCATTCTTGCCTTACTATGCTTTTCCTGCACGTGCTTTGTGGCTGTTAATTCTTGTTATGGCACCAGACACAGGGCAAGGGCAATGGCTTGGAGAAGGTTTAGTGCATTATCTCCCTCCCAGAGTATGGCTGGTGTGAGTGAACTTCAGCAGCATGATTTAATAGATTGGTCATGGGGACACTTCTGGTGCGTGTGTGTGCATGGGGTTGGCAATGCTCACAGCCTGGGGAGCATGCTGCCTGGGTAAAGCTTGTGTACAAATCAATAGCATGGCTGGCAGGATCTCATCGTGTCAATCAGCTCTTTTATTTCAAACTGGTAAGATTTGGGAACTTCTAACGATACCAATCGCCTTTGTTACTGCAAGTTTATGACTGACACTTCCCTCATGGTAATTCATACACGCTAATCTACAAGATCCATCTACAGGATGGATCCACCACAAGTCAGGTAGATGTTTTTGTTTAAGTGCAGATAAATTCAGCATGATACCTGTGTGGTCATTTATGAAGATAAAGAGGAGAAATTAAAGAGCTTTCGTTCCTGCTGCTTTTTGCTCACTGTAGTTTGCCTGCCTTAGGTGTGTGTTGTGCACTGGGTCCTGCAGCTCCTGCTTCAAGTATCACCAGTGAGAGTGGTAACCATATTACTGCATAGAAAAGGTGAATTATACTCATGATAAACAGAAGAACAGTATGGAAATTACTGAAGTAGAAGTAAAGTAAGTTTGTACTTACAAGGCTGGTACCAGATTCGGAGGGGGCATCCTCTACTTGCACAAGGGCTTCATCAGTTTATCAAGTTTTTTGCAGATATCTGAATGCCTTCTTGATTCAAAGTCAGGGGACCTATTTAAGGCCATGTGAAGTGTTTAAAAGGCAAACAGCCATCTAACTGAATATTCACGCTGCATAATTAGTTATATGCAGTTACTTAACTAATGTGTTTGGGTAAATTTAGAAAAAGCTTACCCAGCCAGCAAATCAAAACCTTTAATCATCACTCTTTTGTTTATAATTTTCCAGTTTTAACATTTGTTTCACTGCACAAAATTTGAGATTCTCATCCTGTTTTTCCTGTGCCAGGGGATTCTTCAAGCTGTCCACTGTGACGACTGTTCACAAATGCCAAGTTTTTACTGTACTGCCTTTTAATTACCCAGTTTTTTTTGTCTAGCTCCAAAGCAAGGTCCCTGGTTGTCTTCTTTCACAACTGTGAAGCTTGCTTCATGACTGTCATCCACTGTCATTTTAATTTAAGCTTTTCACAATTCTTAACTCACTTTAAACAAAGGAAGAAAATTAATGGAATTTTGAATTAGCCCACTCCTACTAATTGGCACTAACAGTGTGGTTGTCAACTGCTACATTTTTGTTGATCAGTAATAGTCTTGAAGAACCATCTGCAGCTGGAAATCTGTCTCATTTTTCCTTCAGGTATGAGTCTTCACAGTACTTTAAAGAGATTTTTAAAAATGCAGAACTTCACTTTACAGGACACTTCAAAGTAAACCTTTGAAATGAGAATACTCAGGGGAAAAAAAATCCAAGTGTTGTGGATACTAATCTGGTTCATGCAGAGTGGGTCATTATATTTTGCATTATCTTAAGCCTCTGCCTGTATTTCTTTAATTGAGTTTGTTACTGACTGCTGTTTATGAGAGGGAAAAAAAAAAAAAGGCAATCAACCAAGCAACTGCCAGTCTCAACAAACAAACTCAAACAAACCCAGCAGCCAAACCAGGAAGTTGGAAAGAACAGTTTCTCTTTTCCTGCACTTACATGCAGCTGTGCTACTTAAAGCTTAGTGTTTTTTTCTTCCTCATATGGTGTGGACAGGACACTGAACAAGTCAAGATACCTGTCATTATGGACCTCATGATAAATACTGCTAGCATTTCTAACCTTATATATTTGGGAGTTCATTTATCTTCCTTTAGCAGTGTGTCAACATGCTCTGAGCTGCAGCTCTTGTGTGCACATGTGCTTTATGGTTGGCAGGGAGTGCTTTCCAGTGCTTGAGCCTGCCTTTTACCTACCCAGTCCTTCAGCACAACTTTCAAGAACATGCTTAACATTTACAAGGTCATTACTACATACTTAGGCAGCATCTGAGTCAAGAGACAAGATTTGACATCTTACCAGAGGAAGGAAGCTTTGTGGTACATGTGATATGGGTGTTTTTTTGGGTTTTTTACTTTTGGGGTTTTTTTTATTCTTGTTTAGGTTTGGTTTTATAATATATCTCTGATCATGTCAACTGAGTCAGGACATTTATTTTTAGTATTCGTAGTTAACCTAATATATTACTAACTACTTCATCTCCTTGTCTGAAAAAAATCATTATTATTTGGTTTTTTTAATGTATTTTTTGGGGTCATCTGATCTGAGTATCTGAAATACTTAAATGCAGTATTTGAAGTATTAGGAATAAAGTTCATAAATTGACCAGAAGTGTTAGGAGACTTAAGTATTCATTTCACAGACAATTTAAGAATTTCCTTAGTTTAGTTTAACGTCAATGTGATCATCACCCAAGAGACTTCCAGAAGCTGAATTTAGTTTGAAGTTGTACAGGGTGGATGGGGAAAGAAGATGCATCTCTGTGGTACTGAATGGTTGACTGGTGTCAGTCAAACTGAAACTGATGTCAATATGAAACTGATATCCCAAATTCTTCTTTCAGATATGAACAGTTGTGCTTTTGTAAAAGAGTTGTTCTTCACCAACCTATTGTTTTGCTTTTTTTTGCTTAGAAATAAAATTTCATATGGGAAATAATAACCCATGGTAATGGGGTTGGAACTAGAGGATCTTTGAGGTCCTTTCCAACTTGCCCATTCTAAGATTTTCTAAGTGAAATAACATTTATTATTTGGAACACATCTTTACCCTATCTTAGCTACTGACTAGGAAGCAACAGTGTGATCTACAGAAGATTCCTCTTTCATCTTAGGAAATGAAAAATTCTGATAAAGTAACACAGGACTTTATTAGCAATGCAGTTAGTTGTATACAGCTTTTTTTATTGTTTTCCCGCTTTATTGCAAGAGCTTGCCTATCTTCTAGATCAGACATACTTGTAATGTCAAACACGTAGTTTCCAACTTTAAAAAAGAAATGCTGAAACTCATCAGAGTAGAATTAATAGATTATTTGTGAAATTTTGTAAATGTAAGAACATGTACCCTGAAGAAGAATCCTTAAAGATTTACTGCTGAAATTTATTTAATCAAGACTTTCTGAACGGAATGTGTGTTTTAAGTGGATCAAAAAGTTTTGACTAGCATTTATAGAATTTGGCAAAATGTCAGGGGGAGGTTTAAAGAGAATTTCCCCGGTGCCTGTAGTATAAGTGTATATTTAACGTTCCTCACTGGTTGATATAGTGTTATGAGTTGAATAAATAGGGAATTCCTGGGCTAATAAAATGGTTATCCAATTTCAATTTAAATGAATTATGTTACTAGCATACTGATTGGCACTAGGATTATCAAAGTGGGGAAAAAAAATCCCAGAAAGCTGGGACATTTTCAACTATGGTAAAGTGGGAAGAAAACCAACCGGAATTGAGGGAGGAATTGAGGGAGGAATTCCTGAAGTTCCACTTACAAGTTAAGAGTGGTTCACCAAAATATGAATATTGGTCTAATATCGATACTCAACTCTGACAGACAAAAGACTCTCTAACAATTTAAAGTTAGAAAGGGTGTGTTTATTCAGCTCTGGGCCGCACCTTAGGGTAGCCCCGTAATACGCACTGCAAAATTACAGGTGGTCACAGAGTCTATTTATTGACAAAAGGTATGAACAAATACATATTCACAATACCAGCCCCTCCCATCCCCTGCTTCCTATGATAATTAGCTTGAATACCCATTAAGCATGCGTGGTTGGCTTCTTGAATTAAGTCTGTGGTCGTTTTTGTGGGGAGGGTCTTAAAAGGAGGAAGTAAGGTGAGTCTTCCTTGCCCTGAACTCTCGACCTTTTCTATCAATGACAATACAAATGGCTATTGGGCCAACTCCAATTTTGCAAAGAATGAGTTTCTGGTCGCAATTGTTTGTGTTCGTTGGACCTACCTACTAGTTTCATCCTTTCCTATTGCAAACACAGCTAAGCAAACATAAATTGACAGGCAATTAATTATTTAAGTTTCAGGTAACTATCTCAAGCCCAGTTTCTTCTAACTTTTAACTAAAATCCTAATTTCTTTAAGACTAGTTTTTCAAGAGGTTGCAATATTACCTATTTGGTATGTGTTGCCTTTGCTGGGGGAAGACAAAGGCAAGTGACGACCTGGTCAGAGTGGGCCACGGCGAACTCACACACTCTCTAGCCTGACAAATCACAGTTGCCGGACAGATCACACACTACACCGATACGGTGGATGGTGAAATGCGTTTATTTCCCGGCGAGTGCCGGCTTAAGTAACCCTGGTACAGCTATGATTGGCTAATGTCACGAACAGGGTGGGGCCCTATCTCCTCGTACATCACATTGTCTTCCGGTCGGTTTTCTCTGAGCTAACCACAGGTATGTATGTTGTTTAGAGCCCCAGAAACCACCAAAGGAAAACTATGAAGAATACCAAAATTTAAATAAAGTATAGAAGCTGCCTGTCTGGTATTTGTGTTTCTCTTTTTTGTATACCTTCCAACAGATTTGAGTCAAAAAAATGGATTTGGGGCACTTGTTCTGTGTCATATCTTCTGCCAAACCATGCATATTTCTGTCACCATATAAGAAGGGACTGTGGCATCTCTTAGAAGGAATATTTACCAGCCCTCACAAATCCCAACAGTGGCAACTTTTATGCAAAGAAAATAACTAATGTAGCATGGTGCAGCAAAGTGAATTATCTGCTTTAAAATGGTGCTACAAAACATTCTTGTTTTGTTCTAGTCTCTAAGTTTTCATGAGGTCGTCATCATGCTTTGCTGTGCACCATGAACTCATTAGTTCTACCACAGGTATACATTCTGAATTTCAAACATTGGACTATAGGTAGTCAAACAGATTTATTGCTTCAAGTAATTACTTATTTGATATCAGAAATATCGATATCAGATATCAATATATCTATTGTTAGCAGAAATACAAAGATTTTCCTTGAATATGCAAAGATTAGTTGGGATTTGGGTCTTTAGAAAGCAGAGTTTTAAATTATGCCTCTTTTTATAAATGAACATGGCAAATATTTATCTGGAAAGCTCTGGCACAACTCAGACTGTTAAAATACATCGTACTAATGTCTCAGAAAACAAGAAATTGAGAGTTGATTCTCATGTTCTTGGTGCCAATTTTTGGCAATTTTGCCTACGAACAATGTAGACTCAGCGATTATAGCAAAAAATATTTCTTGAACCATTCTACAACTACATAGTTTTTAGTATTTTGTTCTGAGTGA
Organism: Catharus ustulatus; assembly: GCF_009819885.2. Taxonomy (NCBI): domain Eukaryota; kingdom Metazoa; phylum Chordata; class Aves; order Passeriformes; family Turdidae; genus Catharus; species Catharus ustulatus. The sequence continues at coordinate 38,923,883 of NC_046221.1, read as the reverse complement.
ATTGATGAACATATTTATGAAGTTGAGCTATGATTATGATATAATTTCTTATAAAAGCTGAATTGTGGATTCTACTGTGTTACATTAGGATACTGTAAATATTGGTGGTTTTTTTGTTTTTGTTTTTTGGTTTTTGGTTTTTTTTAATTACTATCTTTGCAGTATGACCTTTCAGACCAATGTGATTATCTATACATATTGCAATATCTAAATGTCATTTGTGGTAGTACATTACTTACATAGTTATTGAAACTTCAGGCCCTATTTTTCCAGTCAAACATAACAATCATGTAAGGCAGTAGAAAACCTGGCAGCCAGATCAATTCTACTTTATGCTAGCAAAGACTCTGACTGCTGTCTTAGAGTACACATGGATAAGGAAATTTCATTAACAAGTCATCTCCTAAGGAGGAAAAATTTGTATACTCTAACATAAAATAGAGATTACATCTCGACCCAAACCAAAACATCATAGCAGTTTTTAAATTTTTAAAATTCCTGAAAGGACTGTATTGGTTTGGTTTTTCACATGGTCCAGCACTACAAGTTGAGCTTTGGAATGATTCTGACTGACATGTAGTTATCAAAACTTGCAATAGAAAAAAGATTGGAAGAAGAGAGAACAGGGTAAATTCAAATAAAAAATAAAATCTTTGTATTAAAGTAACAGCAATTATCAGAAGTTCTGCTTGTATTAATATTGTCTGAGCACATTATAAAGCATTTGTCATAGCTAATGCATTCCTGTCAAATCAAGCAATATTAGAGGAGGACTTTTATAATGAATATTAATATAAGAGACAGCCATAAGTGAAGTAAATTATAGAGGCATGCAAATTTAGTATTAACTGCTACAGCAAATAGTCTTCCACTGTAAATCAATTTCTTTTTCTAGTGTTAATACAAAATTAGGCCACTTGGTAATCATCTGAAAGTTGCTGAGCATTGATAGGACTTTTCAAGTACTTTGCTCGCGTGTCTAACTAAATTAAAAGTCATATTCAGGAAAATGAGTTTACAGTCTTTGCAGTCATCAATTGTGCTCTTTCTGCTCTGTTCACAAATTCTATTCACACATCAGAACACCTCTCTGCTGTTCAGCCACCCATGACAATTCAGGCAAGTTAAAGAATAACTGCAAGAATTACCCCTCTACGTCAGAAATAGATGAATGAATTTAAATTTTGGCTGTCTGGTTTTATACAGGTTGTGAAAATGCCAGAGTTTTTTGGATTTTGTTTGCTTTTTAAATTCAAGATTCTTTGTTTTTAACTGTCATTGTGAAAATATGCATCTGGATTTGTGTTAGGATTTTTTCGTTGATCTCAATTTTGATGGGTGCTGTTTTGGATTAGGAAGTAAAAGAAAGACTTTGGCACATGAATTATTATGTGCATGAAGCTGTGCTTCATAATTTTGCCAATATATTGCTTTTGTTTTGGGTTTTTTTGGGAATTATTTGGGTTGGGGGGAGGGGTTGTTTCTGGTTAACATTAATTAGCAGCTAACAGCAAAACAACACCCTTACAGGAGAATTCTTTTCCTGGGGAATTGTGACTTTCTGTGTGGGTATTATTTGGAACTTTTTTCCTCAGTACCAAAAACCTCATTTAGAATTTTAATAAGTACATAATAAATACAAAGACAGTTTCCAGTAAGGTATAATGATGCTAAAATCTTGTTTTCTACTAGATTAAGTTGAAAAACAAATGTATTTTTCTTATTTGCTTTTGATAGATGATGACAGTGTCCCTTTTGGAGTTTTGAAAGCAATTACCATGTGGGTTTTTTGTTGTTGTTATCATTTTCATAGTGCTTTGATGGCTAATGATTCATCTTCTATAATAAAAGCAAAAATTGGCAAATGTCTATTTGGAATAAATGTCATTAATTAGCTTTAAATGATTGTATTATTTTGATTCTGTGTAGGGATATACCTGAATAGAAACAAATCTGTAAACTATTTTTTAAATGAGCAAGTATGGAGCAAAAGGCATGATGGAATTTGATAATATAATTCAGTCTAGTGGCAGGTCTTAGACATTGGAATTGTGAAATTTAAGGCTCTAAGTCTGAACTTAACCATTTTTAAAGCTTTTGTTCATTTTTTATCTCTATTTCAGAGACACTTTAGTTTTTAGCATTCCTCAGTTCCTGACAATCACGTACCAGAATCACCTTTTCCCTTTCTTGTGTTTCACAGAATAAAACAATCAAGGATTCATCAAACCTCTTGTAATTGATGCTGATAACATGCTATTATATTACATCTGATTTTTAGCTTATAATGGATCCACATATAAGTCAAATAGTCTTCTTGGAAATAAGTTAGTTACTGTTTATGACTGTGCAACTGTTTCAATTTATTTACAATTACAATCCCAGTATGATTTTGAAGTTACTTACTTTTCAAGATTACCTTGGGCCATATACCATTACCTTTCAAATATGAAATGTGTATTCAAAAGCTGAGCAAAGGTTAAACATATAATGGTCTATAATGCCTTTTTCAATTCTTCATCAGTAGATAGATCTTCCATAATCAGGGACACAAAAGTGGTTCTTCATTTAGAAAATATAAGTGAGGTGATGAAGCTACAAACATGGTTTACATTTTTCATTAAGTTATGGTAAATATAGAAATAGCTGGGCCTGGAGGTATTTATTAATAATATGTTAATTTCACAATATCTAAGTAAGCTGAAAACCTTCCCTAAAAATAATCTTATTCCTGTACAAATTCTAATTGATTTCAGTGAAGTCAGGTTTTCATATTTCTTACTGTGTTTTACTCAGATTTCTAGATTTTTAAATTTTAAAGGAAAGTTAATCGAAGGATGAGAATTCAACCTTCAAGGTATGCAGTTATGGTTGTTGGAAATTTTGCTTTAGAATAATTTTCAAAGGTTTTTATAAAAGACAATGTAGAAGGGAGAGAATATATCTGTCATTTTAACAGTGTAGGTGTGTGTTGTTTTTCTTACTGCTCTGAGGAATACTAAGCAAAAAAGTTTTGAAAAAATAATTTAGAATTTTCTAGGTAAGATTCTACTTTTTCTTGACTTTTTTTTATCTAACATTATTGAAGAGTAAAACTATTGTTTACAGGAAATTCATGAACTTCACTAGTAATACAAGAATCTTTTGGATGTTTTTGAATTATATTGCATTTACAGTATTTTTCCTGAAAGCAAATAATTTCTGTTGAAATCCTCTTTGCCCAGCATGTCTGCAAGTACTCAGTGAATCTTCACTGAAAGTGATTTCACTAGTTCCTTAAATTGTAAGAGTTGATAATGCTATTTGTGTCCAAATGGAGCTTATAGCTTGAGAGAGAGATATAAACTTCCTAAAGAGTAGCTATATAAATGGGATTTTATGCTTTGAGGTAGGAGGAGGAAGGAAGGTCAAACAATGGCCCAGTGACAATGGTTGACATCTTGGTATCTAAGGTCCATTGAAATTTACATGTTTAATGTTCCATTCAATCCATGTAACAATTCAATTCCCTACTTTTCCAAAACAAATGAAGGAGGAAAAAAAAAATTAACACAAATACATCAAGTAAATCTCATACTTGGGTTTGAATTTATCTCAGCCAAGATGAGACTATTTGAATTTCTTTGATGGGAACAATTTGCATCAGTTGAATAAAATCATCTCTTCTAGAGAGCGTTTGATCTCACTGTAATGCAATTCCCCAGAAGAGTTCGCTCAAATCTACCATCTTTTTCCAGCTCCTAAGGGAGAATATTCAGGTATAGGCATTTGGGGATGGAGAAGATGTTCATGGACATATCCAGTTTTTCTTTTTTGTTAGTTCTTTTGTTTTGTTTTGATTTTTTTTGTTTGGTTTTTAGGTTTTTTGATTGGTTGCTTTTTTCTGGGTTTTTTGTCTTTTATTCTTAAACTTCAATGAACATTGATGACATTGAAACACTCTTACCTGTTAGTTTAAATAACCCCTACACTATTACTGTAGCTTTAATAGCCACATTAGTTTAGTCTTAGATATGAATTAGAACCAGATTTGAGCTTCTGTGTCTGTGATTTCTGCCTCTTTGTTATTCCTGAAATACACAGTTCATTTCAGAAGCCTACACCTTCTATCTTCTGCCAGCTTTGGTGGTGAAAGCATACTGCTTTTGGAGTGCCAGCCAAGATACCAGGTTCAGGGGCTGCTATCCCTCTCATGCTTCACAGCTGTTACAGGCTATTTTCAGCTTATTATGTAGTATATTTTATGGTTTCTAAGCATGTTTTATTAACCCTGGGTGGGCCAACGTTTGCCTTAAGTGAATCACCAAACAATTTAGTCCTTGCCTGACCTCTGTTTCTTTCAGACCAGAGATAGTAAAAGTAATATAATGGCTATGTTTTAATAGTGTATTTCCCATCTGCACTCTCAGTGCTTCAGAGAGACCAATTTAAAACATCTGTTTCCCTCTCAAGCTCCTCATATACTTATGCAACCTTTTCATCTATTATCTTTAGCTTGACAGAAGAAGTACAGGGAGCTCTCAGCTATGCCGAAAGCAACAGTTTTTCTTGCAGACTCTGTAGAAGAGTAATCTTTGAATAGCTGCAAGAACTTTATTGATCATATTTATAATGTTCCTGTTTACCATAACTTAAAATGTTAAAAGTAGAAAACTATAATTTTGTATTTTCTAAGAATTTTAACTACTTAGGGCCAAGAAGTTGTTTATGATTTTTACCATACATATTTTTACAAGAAAAAAATATAACAGAAGAATGAGAGAAAAGCATGTAGGTAGAATGTACAGTTTGGTTTTAAGTCTCTAATTTGTCTCTTTGAGTGTCGACATATACAGATAAAGGTGCCAATTCCTTGAGAACTCTTATGAGCTTAGTTGACTTCATGAAAACTTGTTTGTGTATTAGTTAGACTTAGTCTCATGTTATGGAAATGTTTATGGATGCTGTCACTCTTCGCTGCATTTTTTTTTTTTTTGTTATGGGGGAAAATAAAGGGGTTACTATAACATATTTTTCAACAATAGAAAATCAGTTTTACTGTGAGATATAAAAATTAGGACTCCTAAACCCAATCTTCTTTTTTACCCCTCTATTTTTTTTCTTTTGGAGTGGTTCCATGGGAACTATGATTGTTCTAACACTTCTCCATTAAAGATATTCCCTTCAGTTCTTGGTCATTCTTAGATACACTTATTTTCTAGTTATTGTTGATATTGATTTTAATTTTCTTAGAGTGGGGAATTTTGTCAGTTTGTTTTGGGTTCAGAAATTACTGCTTTATTTCAGTGAAAGTGGAATTAGTCTGAACAAAATGCTCTCAGGGGGATGAAAGTGAATTTCATTCATGAGCGTTGCTTCCTTACAAACAGCAACAAAGTGAGAAACCTCTACCAACTTCTGTCTTCCCGTTGTTATAAAATAAGTTAGTCCACTCTGGTCCAAGATCTAGGACTTTTGCTGTTATATAGTATTCATCAGTGCTGTCCAAGTTACTGTTTACAGCTTTGATACTGATTGAATGAGTTTAGTATTGTTTCTGACTATTGCCAGTGTATTCTTAACCAACATGTTTATTTTTCCCTGTATAAGTTTTCAAGACCATAAGCTGTTCCATGTTTTGCCAAAGGCATTCCAGAATCAAGGATACTCCATTTAAATATTCTTCTGTAATCCAAAACAGAAAGCAAAGCTATTTTAGAAAATATAAAGAGAAATCAAATAATAAAAAGAAGAACGGTCCTTAAAAAATTAAAATTTTGATGCAGTGTTTAATTTCCACTGTATTGACATAAAACTGTTTTCCATAGGATCTTTACTGAGATATTTACATTTTACAAATGCCATATTTACATTTTATCCAAAGAGCAAGGCTGCAGTATCTCATACCATCCTGCCTGCCAGCTCCCGTCAAGTACCAAGATTTCCGTAGGTTATCACTGCAAATTATCAATTTATCTAAGAGGTTCCACAAGCTTAAGTTGTGTGGACTAAGAAAAACAACAAACTATTTTTTGTTGATATACATGTGAAATTAATGCTGGTTTCTGCCCCATTTCTGTCTCTTTTGTTCCTTTTGCAGAGAAATGTTTTGGCCATGATTTCCTCAGCCAGAAAAAATTAACTTCTGAATATCTCTTCACTTAAATTCAGAAATCATCCTTTGTTAGTGTGCTCAGATACTAGAAGGCTGCCATTAACACTATCCAGATGTAGAATTTTATGAACAGTAAGTGTAAAGGAAGAAAGAAAATGAAACAAATATAGAAATTGGGATTTATCCATTTCACCTCTCACCTGTCTGAAGACATTCAGAAATGGAAATGTTGACATTTTACAAATACATTTTTTATTCCTGTATTCTTATTCTGGAGTCCTCTAAAGGAAAGAAAAATATCTACTATTGATGTGTAGCTTTTTCAGTTTATTTTTCTCCTCAAGATGCATTAACACAATATCATTTTCATTCAATTTGAAATTTATTTCATCTAGCTGTGTATATTGGCTTTAACATTCTAAACTATTAGTGTTCATTCAAAGAACAGCACAATTTAAAATGTCATCGGTGATGACTGGTTATGACACTCATAATGATATCTTCCTAAAATGGCCAAAAATTACTTGAAAAATTGAATGCATCCTCTCTGTGCATTTGCGTTTGGTAAATATAACAGAATATGGTCAAGTAATGATACATCTTCGATTTGCTAGAGAAAGGAGAAAGAGTACTCCTAGCAAGAGCTAATTGATTATTCTTCTCTCTCTATGACTTTCATGCTGAAAGTTTCCTGGCAGACTTATGCAAATATTGCTAAGGATAAGTTATTTCCAGAACCATTCTACCAGGACTAAAGAGTCAGAGGGGAAAATAAGCCATGTAGATTTTAGGCCATGGGAGGAATATTCTTCTAACATTAATTAAATCTCTTGATGTTTAAACTTCAGTGGTGAAAAAGGCATGAACAGAGCTAACAGCAGTTCTTGCTAGGTCTCTAGACCATTTAGATGATTATGCATTAAAGATCAATAGAGAGTATGAAAACATACAATTTGTAAAGAGGTTATCCAGGAAAGTTCTAATGACCCACCATCTGGAGAGGAAAAAACCCACAAAACCACAAACCAAACAAACCCAAAGCAGCTGTACTGGGAGTAAGTTTTTTGCCAAATGGTTATTATTGGGAGCATGGTAAAAGATATTAAACTTCCAGCTGATATTTGTGGTTTCACATCTCTTAAGCATCTCACTCAATGCTCTCTAAGGTGAAAATGATATTCCTTTAAAAACAATAAAAAGAAAAAAAGAAGTTGTTTTTCTCTTTGACTAAAATATTCATGCAGAGGACCTAGAATTTCTCTTTAGATTTGCTTTTCTCTTTAGAACCACAGAAAAATAAAACTCTACATTCTGAATTTAAAGCTGCACCAAAAATAGAAATTCTTGAACAGAGGTGCACCTAGCAAATTTTAGATTTTGTCTCTTTTTTTAAAAAGTGTCTCTAGAAGTCAGAATTCTGGGCCATATTTTACACCATATTTGTTGATACTATGGTCACTACTATCTCCTAAGATGGCTCATTTAAAATTGAATATTTATTTCAATGGCACATGAGGGACACCAGCCCTTGCTGGATGTATTTTAGTGAAAACTGCAGATTTAGAACTGACAATTCACTGAAGAGCAAAGGTCCTGAAATAGTAAAAATCTGATGTCCTTTTCCATTCTCTGTCAATTAGAGTTGATAGCCTTAATTTGACTATATATCACACATGGTGCAGACCCCAAAGAGTGAGTCAGCAGGTGTTAGCAATTGTTTTTGAAAGAGACAAATCATTGAAAAGGAATAGTATGGATTCCTCTAATTTGTCAGCATCTGAAGGAAGTGCTCCAGCAACAAAAGGGACACATTCATTCAGGACAATGTTTCATTCCTGTGTCTGGACAGCAGTAGTTCTGGGGTACAGAGAGATCTCAAAGGGTGCTCAGACCATCCTGCTCTTCCACTTTCTCTTTTCCCTTTTATCTGAGCACATGATGTTGCGTATGGTTTCTTATGCATCATGGTAGCATTATTAGCTATCACTAGACTATTGAAAATCCTTTTTGGAGGAGGATACTAATGTTGATGGCTAACTGTGGATCCATTTGTCTTAGTTACCACACTTTTAACAAGTGTCTGTGAACACTGCTTCTCTCTCCTGCTTTTAAAGGTGGTTTTGGTCAGAGATGTCAAAGATGAGCTACAGGAAACATTTCTGTAAGAGTTTTTTTCCATATCTCCCTTTTGCATTGTCTGCTGGAGTTCTTAGAGCTGTCATGCCCTTTCCTTGTCTTCAACTTGTCAGAGATAGATCTCTTCAGACTGCAACAAAATATTAACTCTGAACACTTAAAAATGAAACTTTAGAAAGCTAAGTGGAGAAAATATGAAAAATTATTTATTAAACATAAATTAAAATTCAGTACAGTATTCTATAAGCCTCTAGACAACTGTATCCAGATGCAAATTTGAGTTATATATTTTCATTTAATTTTATTTGTTGTGTGGTGTGTTACCAGTTTTGAAACTCCTGGTTTCATATTTATGTTTCCAAGAAAATAAAAAAAAAGAATGAAATTATCAACATTTATAGTTATGAAGAAGAAAGTACAGTAATTTCATGAATACAAGCCGCAGCAATTTGACAAAAATTTTGGTGGAAACCCGGAAGTGCGGCTAATAGTCAGGGGCGGCTAATATGTGAATAATTTTCTGACATTTACAACCCCAGACGTACCAGCCAGGGTGCCGAGCCAAGTACCTGCCAGTAAAAGCCGGCATTCCACGATTGTTACAGTGTTACTGTGTTGCCCTGGCTCCCTGCAGGCAGCACGGGGGGCGGGGAGAGAGGCGAGAGAGCTCTCTTCCCTCCTCTGCTGCAGCCCAGGGGAGGACGGGTGGGGGGGCGCGCCGCCATTGCCGCGGTCCGGGGAGGACGGGGGGGGGGGTACGCCGCCATTACCGCGGCCCGGGGAGCCAACGGGGGCCCTGCGCCGCCATTGCCGCGGCCCGGGGAGGCCGGGGGTTGCGCCGCCATTACCGCGGCTCCGGGAGCCGACGGGAGCCCCGCGCAGCCATTGCCACGGCCCGGGGAGGGGGGGGAAGTGCGCGCCGCCATTGCCGCGGCCCGGAGAGGGGGGGGGGAAGTGCGCGCCGCCATTGCCGTGGCTCGGGGAGCCAACGGGAGCCCCGCGCAGCCATTGCCGTGGCTTAGGGAGGAGGCGGGGTGCTTTGTCCGCGCCCGCTGCCGGCGCCACGGGCGCGGGAAAGCTCCATCCCCGCCCGCCACCGCTGCCGTAGGAGCGGGGGAAGCTCCGTCCCTGCCTGCCACCGCGGGGCAGCGCCGACCCGGGGTGACCGAGCCCAGTGGCAGCGGCGGCCGGCCCCGAGCGGCAGCGCCAGGCTGGGCCACCTGGCCCCGTCAGCGGCCCCTAGCGGGCCGAGCCTGCACAGCCTTAGCTCAGCCAGTAAACCCCGCCCTCCCGCGGTTCTGTTACTAATTGCACGCGGGTCCTCGCTGCGAACGACAGAGCGGCTTATATTCGGGTGCAGCTTATTTATGGACAAAAACCGAAATATTTGCCAACACCCAGAGATGCGGCTTATACTCAGTGCGGCTTGTATTCATGAATTTACTGTAATTGTACCAATTCAAGATTAATGAATTAGTTAATATTATATTTCCTTTTATTATCAATAACTTCTAGGGTTTTGTGATTTACTCTGTGCTTTCACGAAAAAACAGGTACATCTTTCAGCCTAACATTAGGCAATGTTTGTCACTCATGATTTTTCAACAATTATGATTAAACTAAACAAATAATTAGAATGAGGCTTTGTATCATGGAATGCATTTATTCTAATAAGCATTGCTAGTGTCTTGCCCAATAACCTTTTAAAGTCTGAAAGGGGATTTTCATTCCCCAGATGAAATCGGCCTTTTTATGTTTCAAATGTCATCGTCACCAAAATTAATCCCATACCAGCTTTGAAGACTAATCTCTAGTCATTCCTGTGTTCTTCTTCTGCCTTTGAAAGTGCAAAATTACATAATTGGCTATACTTTTGAGGAAAAAAAAAACAAACCAAAACAAAACAAAAAAATAAACCAAGCAGCAAAAAACCTTCTAAGCCTTCATTGGGTTGATGGATTGAGCTCATTGCACCTATGTTTGCCCAAGTGTTTGAGCCTAAAATAATTTTTAGCAGCATGAGGGAAGCTGCTCTAGGAAGATGGTTGTTGGCTTACTTGTACACCAAAATAGCAGCTTTTTGATTTGCACCACGATGTAACATGCAAATAAAACAAAACAAGTAGTTATGGTCAACCCTATAAATCAAAGAAAGACTTCCTTTAAAAAGCAAAAACTATGTCAGGCCAATTATGCCAGGTCTTTAATACAGAAGAATTAACTTTGAAGAATCATTTGATTATGAAACTAGTGGAAAAATTTAATTTGTATCTTCAAACAGGTCATTGTGAAAAAAGAGAGCAGTGGATTTAGAACAGTGAGGATATGCACTAACAGGCACATCCTGCCAAACACAGATGAGTAATATCTGCATGTGACAGTAAACAATCAAGGAATCAACCTCAGTATTGCACATAAGTGAAGATAAAAAAGCAAACAGAACACTGTTAGTGTTAAAGAGGAGGATAGAGTGCATGCAGAAAAAATTATTTTAATGCTCCAAGGGGCTTTTAAGATTATGTTTGGACAGCTGTATGCAATTTTGAGCACATGTATAATCAGAGGCCTTAAAAAGAAAGAGAGATTTAAAAGGTTCACAGAAAGCTAAACCAGAATACTCATGTTCAGAGGAGTCACATATGCAGAAAGCCTGGTGAAACTAAGACTAAACTAAGAAAGCTGTTTAGACAAAGTTATTTTTCAGTTTTCCAAGGTGCTGTAGGTGGTGAGAATAAAGGCACTTCAAATCTTGTGACAGGGTTGTGGTAAAAGGGGTAGATACAAAATGATGAGCATTAAAATGTAATGCCTTGTCATCTAGTACGATTAGAATATTATAAACAGTGTTAAATACGTCTTTATTTGGTTCCTAAGTTGCTTCATGCAGAATATTTCAACTACAAATCTGCATTAATTATTTTCATTTTTACTTTAAACAGTCTGAAAAAAACTAGTTTGTAAAAATCCTCAGAAATTGTGCAATTTTATATATATGTGTGTATATGTAAATATCTTATTATTTATCCTTTCCATATAGAGCTAAAGACTGGTTGAGATGATCATCATTTTTCTATGGGTTAAGCTGAACAGTCACACAAGTGAGACAGAGTCACCATTGTGAGAAGCTTATAAAAAATACAGTCTGCATTGCTAATTTATGCAGGTACAGCTGTATATGTAACAGATGTGTGTGGGAAATGGTGTTGAGTTGATGTAGCTAATTTCTTTCTGGAAATATGGATGGGGTCTAGGGACCTGTGTTGCTGCCCTCAAAGGGACTGTGGGGTGGAGGCCTCATACCAGTTCTGGCTGAGCTGTTGGGGTGTGTGAGGCTTGTTCTGTGCACGGACCCCTGACCAGACTCTCAGATTGGATATTTTGGCATGGAACCAAAATTGGCAATCCCAACGTGGCACGTGCAATACCAGAACTTCCTTTACCTAAATAGTTTTAGCAATCAAATTCAAGTCAGCCAGAAAAAGCTATGGTTTTTTCATGTGCTTCTTTCATGCCCAAACTACAGCTGAATTATAATTTCAGTGGTCACACTGCACTGATGTGTCATTTTATAATCCATATTCTCACCACTTCCTCAGAATCATCAACAGTGTAAAATCAGGGAATGCAAATGAAACCAGGAACTCAAGGAACAAATCTGTTCTAGAATCAGAAGAAGTGGACACCCAGTAACTCCATTATTGTTCAGTCTTTAGGATCCAATATAAATTTACTGAATTGATGGTAAATGCCCTTACATTAGGGTGCAAAGGAACATAACAGCCATAGCTGAAATAAGAAGTAAGGGAATAACAAGTGAATGTCGGGAAGATTTCTTTCATTGTTGGTTAGTTTTTAGTTAGTACAAAGAGATTTTTCCTATTTTAGACAGTGTCATTCTTGTTTCTGTTAGCTGACAATTCTCACCTTTTCTTGCTTCTTGCAAGTTCTCTATTGCTCCTTATGCATCCTGGCATTATAACATTCTGCCAATGCCTCATTTCTCATTGGGATTAGACTGGTTTGAAAACCATACTGCTTCTGGAAACTGCCCTCCTTAATAGAATTTTGTTGCCTTGCTGATGGTGTCACATAGGATTACTTGCTCTATTTTCTCTCAGTGATCCTAAATGAAAATATTGTGTTGAAGACTAAGGCAATTTCTGTCTGGCTCTGACTGGTTTAAAACTACAGTCTTGAGTTTGGCTTGTTGGAGTTTTCTATTTTAACTGAGCAATGTTTTAAAATATTTATGCAGGCAAATTCTCTTCTTTATAGAACTGACTGTACCTCAAGGGACTGAGTTTAAAATGGTGGGGCTAGACCTAAGACTTGTTTCAAAGAGGTTTAAAAAGTACACATTGGATGTGTTAAAAACTATTGTCTAACAGTTCAGTTAGGTTTGAAGCAAAAGCTCTTTTTGTACAGCTTTGAGCTTCTAAGGCACAGTATCATGATCTCCATTCCAAAATGTTGATGGTTATAGATTTTTTTTTGTTTAGTTTTGATTTGGTCTTTTTATTTGGTTTTGCTTTCAAGCTGAAAGTGTCAGCTGCTGCTGAAGACAGAACATTGACCTAGGTGGACCACAGGTTCCTTTGAAGTGGTATGAAATTCCTGTTTGTATCACAGTAGTGATACAAGGATGTTTTTTTGAATGCATTATTGCTTGACTTCCCTGCATTTTAGAGTTGTTGCCTTCGTTGGGGGGAAACGAAGGCAAGTGGCGACCTGGCTAGAGCGGGCCACGGCGAACACACACGTACACTTTTACAATCCCAGTCGCCGGACAAATCACTCGCTACACTGATACAGTCGATGGTGAAATGCATTTATTGCTCAGCAAACACGGGCTTAAGTAACTTCGATACAGCTGTGATTGGCTAACGCCATGGAGAGGGCGGGGTCTAACTCCTCGTGCATAACGACGTCTTCTGAGCGAACTTTCTAGCTCACCACATTTCCCCCCTCTCCATGACCGATTAAGCCTTCGCAGCTGTGCTAAACTGATGTTAGTAACAACTCGTGAAACATATTAGTAACAACACGTGAACTATTTTAAACGTCTAAATGCAATCGCAACTTGGTTATAACTTATCTAGTCCAACAATGAAAAGGGAACCGAACATTAACACGGGTACAACAACTGCAACTAGTCCCACTAGGGTGAACACATGGGTGGTAAACAGGGCTGTTGGGTAAACAGGGGAATCGAACTGATTTCATTGTCGGAGCATTTTGCCGTGACGTTGGAACTTGTCTTCGAGTTCTTTGCTCGGCCGATGAAGCGGGTTTGGCAACAACAGGACACTGAAGCACGAAGATGGAACACGAGGCTGATGAGATGGATCACGGCAGCGAACCTGTCAAAAGAAACTCAAGAGATTTCGTTAATTTCATTGGTTTTGTTAGACAGCATGGGCTTTATGGATTTTAATGGTACCACTTGATGACATCATCATTTTTTACTGCAGCGTACTCTCTGCCCGTTACAACTAGCTTCCATCGTCTCTTTAGCGCAGGAAGCTTCTGCTGTCTCCAGAGCAGTTACTGTCTCAGAGGTTAGCTCCAGTTCACTTGCTGTGGTGTCATCACTCACATTCTTTCTAGTCCCTGGCACTGTCTTAGCAGTGCATCCTCCACAGTAACACCCAGTTCGGCTGAATTTCTTCCTCTTCTCTTGCCTGTTACCTGCAGCTGAGCCCGCACACCAAGGCGCTGGCAGAGGAATTCTCGCATGTGTGGGCACGCTCCTGCCTGGACTGCTGGATGGGGACCCGGTGCCCCTCCAGGAGGAGCGCCCGCAGTCCTGGCGCGAGAAGAAGCTGATGGAGGGACTGCTGCGTGGATAGGAGCTAGATGTTCTTCTTCTGTGACTGGCTGGTTCGATGCCCAGATGCCTTGGGGCAAATCTCCTGTCTTTCTCCCCGCTTCTTTTCCCTGTGTTTTTTGGGTTTTTTTTTGGTTTTTTTTGGTTTTTTTTTTTTTCGGGTTTTTTGTTTTGTTTTGTTTTTTTTGTTTTGACTTTTAAAAATAACATTGCCCACTTTATTTTGAACTTCCACGCTATTGGGGCGAACGATGAAGAAATTAATTCTTTTCTTTACGTTTCAGTAGTGCTGCAGGTTTGGTTTCACCGCGAAGGGTGGGAAGCAGCAGCAGCTCGTGTTTACGGAGCTGCGGCACCAACCTGGGCCAGGGCTGTGGGGTGTGAGGCATCCCCCGTTCCTCCCGACGGGCTGGGAGCGGGGACTCTCCCTCCGCCACCTTCCCATCCTCTTCAGAGATGCCCTCCGCCGCCTGGAACAGCTCCTCGGCGAGGGCGGCAATGCGGGACGGCGCCTCTTCCCTCAGCAACTCCCGCAGCAGCGCTTCCGCAGCCTCCACCCGCGGCCCCGCCATGGCCCCTCATGTTCATCACTACCCGTGTGTGAGGCGCGAGAAAGCTGTTGGCCCCGCCGCTCGCCCTCAGGCTCGGCGCCATCTTGTGACGTGTAGAGCAGCAGGGTTTTTTTTTGTTTTTTTTTAAAACTTCTTCAGGGCTCGCCTCTTTAAAGACGCCCCGAGGCTCGCATATTTTCTTGCAGTCTGGCGACCGATTAGTAGCTGGATCGGGGGTTGAGATAAGGGACTGGGGCCGCGAGCGGTTGTCAGTTTTCAACCCCGCACGATCACCAGACGCAGACTGAGTGGCGACCACCTCCACTTTCGGTGTGATTTTTAAATGGTCCCGAGCCACTCTCCAAGTTTCCTGTTTTAACCACGCTCCCTCCAGAGTCCTCACAGCTCCTCCCCAGCTCTCCAAACGTTTACCAGAGCTGGAGACAATCACGTTGTTAGCGCAGGCGTTAGTACACTCCCTCCAGCACCCTGAATGCAGGGTGTCTGTGGTACGGTCTATCGCTCTCGATTTTAACAACTGCATGATTACGTAATCAAAATTCCTTGATTTGCATTGGATGCCACATTGCCTATGCAATCGGGGAACTACCTTGCCAAGCGCATCCATTTCTTGGCGGTACGTGAGCGTCCTCACCGTCGGGGTCAGATCCAGCTGCCTCGACCGCCCACCTCCTCCAGCGCGAGTCCCGTCACCCGGATCGTCCTCAGCCGTGTGTATCGGGGGCTATTCCCTCACCCGAACACCTGGGGGCGATCCCGGGTTTCGGCACCACTATGTTGCCTTCGTTGGGGGGAAACGAAGGCAAGTGGCGACCTGGCTAGAGCGGGCCACGGCAAACACACACGTAAACTTTTACAATCCCAGTCGCCGGACAAATCACTCGCTACACTGATGCAGTCGACGGTGAAATGCATTTATTGCTCGGCAAACACGGGCTTAAGTAACTTCGATACAGCTGTGATTGGCTAACGCCATGGAGAGGGCGGGCTCTAACTCCTCGTGCATAACGACGTCTTCTGAGCGAACTTTCTAGCTCACCACATAGAGTAGAGATTTTTGTGGAGAAATTTCATTATTTCACATTTGAAGGAATGGAATTAAATATCTCCGACTGTGGTTCTTTGGGGATTATTTTGGCAAATCATTGCCCTTTGGAGTTCTGAAGAGGTTTAAATGGTATGTACGTATATGCGTGAGAGAGATAACCAGACAGAGAAAGGGATGAGATGGTCAAAAGTGCAAGAAAATGTGGCAGTACAAGCTGGCTTGGACTGGACAATTAGTTTGGTTATTAAATAAGACAATGATAGGTTATATTCAAGTCCAAAGAGGGATTTCACCCAGTCGTGTTCCGCCTGGGCTGCAGACACCATTGGTCAGGGGGCTAGGAGGTACCAAAACTAAACCAATCAGGTGCCTGGATGGGGGACTTTTGAATCTCCTATAAAAGAGGAAACAACACAATAAACCAGGCTGATTACTGCAAGAAACTCTGGGGAGTATGTCCTCTCTGTCTCAGACCCCTCACCCTACTCATTGCAGGAAAAATGTCTGGTTTTGAAATTTATTAGATGGGCTCTGTTCATATAATGGTCTTTATCTTGTCTGGAAAAACAACAAAATGCTTAAATTACAGGACTATCCTTCCTCTGCAAACTTTGTTGCAATTAGCTGATTTTTTTACAAGTTTTCTCAGAGCCCATTTCCTGTTTATTTCAGAGTCACTATATTTATTGCTTATTATGAGGGATTTATGAGCCATGGGATTTTTAATTTCAAAATTTATCCAATCTGAATGTGTAGCTCTTAGTTCCTGAATTCCAGGAAAAGTATTTGGAAACTCAGTCATACACTGTAATCAAAGTATTAAAAAGTCCATTTTTATTTCTGTTCTTATTGCATGACTTTTTCATCAACTTTGTACTCTTGCACATCTGTATGCTGGAGTCTGCATATTTTAATATATACTGGGCAAATGTAATTTACTCTTTCCTTGTATTTTATAGGCATTTTTCTGTCTTCTGACATTTCAAGTACAGTAATTTCACAATTATAAGCCGCACCGTTCTGACTAAAATTTTGATCCCACCCCAGAAATGCGGCTTACACTCAGGAGCAGCTAATATGTGAAAAAATTTCTGAAATTTCCAACCCCAGAAGTGGAAGCCGAGGTGCCGAGCTGAGCACCTGCCAGTAAAACCTGGGATTGCGCGATTGTTACAAATTGGTTACTCTGTTGCACGGCGGGTGGAGGCGGGCTCCGTGCCAGCAGCGCAGAGGGGGAGACGGGGGGCTCCGTGCCCACCTCCCACCAGCACCACGGAAGCAGAAGCAGGCAGGGGGGTCTCCGTACCCATCTCCCACCAGCACCGAGGGAGCAGGAGGTTCTGTGCCTGCCTCCCAACAGCGCCCGAGGAGCGAGAGCAGGCGGGGGGGTTCTATGCCCACCTCCCACCGGCGCTGCAGGAGAGGGAGGGGGCAGAGGGGCTTCGTCCCCGCCTGCCACCACAGGGCAGCACTGGGCTGGGGCAAGCAAGCCCGGCGGCAGCAGTGGCTGGCCCCGAGCAGCCCCGCTGAGTGGCAGCGCCGAGCTAGGCCACCGGCCCCCGTCGGCAGCCCCAAGCAGGCCGAGCCTGCACGGCCCAAGCCGAGCCAGTACACCCCGCCATCCCGCGATTCTGTTACTAATTGGCAACTTTGTTGCACGCAGGTCCTTGCTACGAATGACAGAACGGGTTATAATCAGGTGCGGCTTATGTATGGACAAAGAACGAAATGTTGCTGACACCCGGAGATGCGGCTTATAGTCAGTGTGGCTTGTAATCGTGAAATTACTGTAAATGCCTATATTAAAAAGAAATCATCAGACATCCACCCTGAAGCTGATGTTGCTCAGTGTAAAGTTCACTTAGCACATAATTTTATTCAAATTTTAATCAGAAACTAAACATCTGTGAAATAATCAGACTCAAGGAAGACACAATTATCCATCAGAAAGTGACTTTACTGTATTTGTTCAGTGTTTTCAAAAGAAATACATTATACCAAGACTTGGGGAGGAGGAAATATATTTCAGCTATGCAGTAATTTTTAACCACAGTGCTCTAAAAAGCATATCAATAAGAAGTTGCCCGCAGTGAAAAATTGTATAAGTGTCTCCAAAACCCCAATGATTTAGCATTAAAAAATGCTTAAAATGTCATTTTTATTGGATGATCATGATGGGGAAGTATTGAATGGCTTTGAAGAATTATAAATGTCAAGTTGCGTCTATCAAAGACAAAAAGAAAATGAAAATTTAATTAATATTTAAGAGATGTTTATTAGGCCTCTCTTCTGTCAAACAGGATGTGTCTCTTCTCCATTTAAAAAAATGCACTGAGAAATTACTGCTGCATGGCACACCTGCCTCTTGCTGTAAGCATTTGTATGTTTCTTACGGACAACATCCAAAAAAAGGATTCATTTTTATGTTAATGGCCAAGTTCTTTAAACTGCCAAAGGACAGTTTGCCACAGCAAGCTAACTCCTAAGTAGTTCAGCCAGACAGACACCAGAAAAAAGAAAATTCTGTAGGAATTCGTCAAGAAAAGGTTTATGTGCTGACCACTTTGCTCGCTCCTTCTTTTAGCTACATCAGTATTGACATTACCTTTCATTTGCCCTGTTTGGATAAAGAGCAAATTTCACATACATAAAGTAAATCTTTAACCATGTGTAAAATGAAGGAACAGCACATATCTCAGTTGTCCTATTTTTGTAGGCAATAGGGCTGTTTGCCAGTATAGCTGAGCAGTGTGTGTCCAGCAAATTAGAATGCATAAAAGTATGTTCTTCCCCAGAGATGTGTGAAGGCTATCTCAACTTAGAGCAGGTTTCTTGATTGTGGGAAAGAAATAATATAATAGATGTGATTTTGACAAAATGATAGGTGACTGCACAGTGAAAAGTTCGTGGGAATTAATGCCAAGTCTTCCATAAAATCATCTAGTAACAGAAATGAGGTAAAACATTTGTTCAGTGTACTTGTCCTATTATTTCAGACTCTTGAAAATGCTGATACAGGATCTAATTATCTATATGCAGGTGTACAGAGAATAATTCTTATTTTATTTCAAAATTGGTTTTATTTTAATTTAACTATATACTTGTAATAGGCTCAGTGCGACCCTTCCTTGCAGCAAAATAAAATAAATATTTGAATAATATTATTTGCATTAAAATTTTATACTTTTTAACCTTTCTATTATCTATTTGTACTATTATTTATCGTGTCAGACTCCAAACATTTAATGATCTCATGAAAAAAAGTCACGGAACCTAAATTCCAGGCTGATCCTCCAGCTGTGATACAGCTCCCACTGGGAATATGAGATAACTAGAACTGGAACCGTGTAAATCTTTCAGAAAGTTTAAAATATAGTTTGGATTTGATATGCTTGTTGAGACAGTCTTAGTTTAACAAAGATATTGTAGTGTCTTTACACTGAAGAGATGGTGCTTTGTTTTAAAATGACAGGAACCATTCTGTAATATTATTTGTGTTATAGGAACAGGTATACCATGGACAGGTAATAAAAACAAATACTCCATGCCACAGGCTTCAATTGAAAACTCTCAGATTTTCAGAAATGTATTTTTAATAAGAAATTAATTTGATTCATGAAAATATTTGTTTTTACATAATTGTATATTGATTTCTATTTCTATCACTTGTATTAGCATGTAAGACATATAAATATTTATAAACCATCTTACCTTCTGAGTTTTAGTTTCCTTGGTCATGACTAATTGCTGGAAAAGTACAATTTTCAATCAAACACTTCCAGGCTGAGAATATGGCTACATTATGTAGGCCAGATTAATATTTGATTCCTATATCCACCATCAAAAGCTTGGGCCCAGAAAGCCAGATTGTAATACATATGTAGGACTTAAATGCCTTTTTTATTTTAAATTGAGCCGATTTTGTTTTTAAGACCCACTGACAGTTCTTGCAATTCAGTGTGATATCTGACCACTCTCTCTGCCAAAAGCATGCTGGCTTAATTAATGTCTTTGCACCTCTGTGAGTGATTGAAATACCCATGTGTGGATAGCGTGAGCAAAGTAACATCACACACAGTATTTGGTCTAGACAAGAGTGGTGTCTTAATGTCAGAGTTAACTTGGTCACTTAATGCAAGCAGGAACACGGATAGAAATGAAATGTTGTTAGCTGCTTCTGAAGCTAAAATCATTTTACCAGGAAATCAAAGTAACTGGTAAATCCTTCTGGCATAAAAGAAAAGATGCTATCCTCGTCAGACCCCATTGTCTTCAGTAAAAGCATGCACTCCGATTATATATTAGGCATGTTCTTTATTAGTAGTATGCTCTGAATCTCTTTAATGCTGATTAGTTATGCTCTCTTGTCCAGATGTTTGTAAGACCATAATGAACCTCAAAGTATAATTTATGTAAATGTATTGGACTGAAAATACTACTTTTCACAGGACTTTAGAATATGTTCAATAAGAAATGAGTCAACATGTGCAAGTCATTATTTATAGTGTTCTCGAGCGATCCATGAAATCCCTTCTCAGGATTTGTGGGAGAAGAATGGTCACTGTCTTAAGACCTGCAGTCTATAGAGAAGAACTTGACATCTGTTATCCATTAAAGTGGAAGTGGAGAGGACATCTGGAGCTCCATGAATGATAAGGAGTAAAGATTTCGGTTGGGCAACATTCTTAAGAAGGATACTGGAAAATCAGCTTCCAAGGGGCAGGAACAAATGTCTAAACCAAACCCAGCTTTACATTAACAGCAAGACTTGTTTGAAAATTCCCTGCGCATTTTTTTCTTGCTTTCTACTTTCTTTTTAAAGGTTTAGTGACATCTACCCGTAAGTGTGACAAAAATCATCTAATGAGACAAGAAAAATTATGAAAAATTATGTGCAATATATAGTCCTGTATTAGTAAATTTTAACTGGAATTTTTGGGGGTGTTCTAGTGACTTCAGGATAACTCTTAATTCTTCCTTTTCCAAGATAAACATAATTTATTTACTAAATTAAAAGATCTCCTGAATATCCTTGCCAGAATAATACTATGAGTCTTACTGAAACAAATGTCGCTTGTATTCACTAAAATACTATTGCAGTATTTTGATTATCCTTGCTTCTGTAAATTCCCTGTACTCCTTGGACTTAAGTAGATTTGATTTTCACCTTATTTCAAAATAGACTAGCTCAAATAAAAGAATAAGCATTTCTCCAGATTGCCAAGTTCTATCTGAATGAGTAAATTAACAAAATTTGTCAGCAGATTTCACTTCTTAAAATAACTAGGAATTGTAATTATGTATATAATTTCATTTTTGCAGTTTTCTGCAATTAAGATGCTATTTAAATATTTTGGATTTCACTCCAAAATGTGTTTGTTTTTTTTAAAATTAATCAGGGAGTAAAATTCTCTATTTTGCTGTATTAAATCTGTGTCAATAAGTCCACTAGGTTGCTTCTTGGGTAACAAAGGAAGAAGTTTTTCACTTTTCTAAACAAAGTAAAATCAATGCTTGAGAGAAGAGCTGGCAATTAAGCCAAATTTGCTGCCTAGATAGAATAAATGATGTATTCAGTAAGGAAGAAGTACAATCTCAAGGAAAATTTTTTCAGTGTTGTTACCAGAAAGAACTTCTGGTGTTTTTTAGTGTTCCATTAATGACTGTGTTTTATTCGAGCTTCAGACACCTGAGAAATGTATTTATAGACCATTAAACCATTTGTGATTTTTTTCAGATGGTGAGAAATTAATTTGAAATTCCCCTTACAACAATTGTTATTTTGCAGAAAATGTTTTGCTCAGTTATTGATTGAAGCACCTGTTATTTTGTCTTTACAAGTCATTTAAATTATCAGCTAACAGCTTGATTAAAAAAAAAAAAAAAAAAAAAACAAAAAAAAAACTGTTCCAAAATGGTGGCATATTTCTGTACATTTTCATGGAAACATGTACATTATCTTTGGGAAAGCAGATTATCATCCTGTACCTGATATTCAGTGTCAAATGCCTCCAAATTCTTTATATGATGCATAAAAGTTCCTTAAAGAAAAATGTCTGTATATTCAGAGGTGAAGGTTGTTAATGACATTGATATCTTCTTGATCAGGCAAATCATTCTGGCATTACATGAAATACATGTTGATATAGAATCATCCAACAATATAGGAACTACTGTGTCTGAGTAATAATCAAAACAGAGGTGAAAGTGTGATTTAAGATAACTTTTGTGTTTGAAACACATGGACATACGTGAGAGGTTTAGAGGAGAATTTTATTCTTTTTTCTCTTAATGGCAATGTAAATGTTTTCTCAAAGTGGAGTTCCTGCATTTTACATTTTTCTGTGGACATAATAGTAAGCAGCATTTTTGACTCTGCCACTCTGTGATATTCCTTCCCTGAACAGTGAAGATAAATAGTGTCATACAAATGACAGATTTCCTGTCATACAAATGTATGTAATTTTTTAAGTCTGTGATCAAAAGTTTTCCATCAAAAATAGAAAATGACTCTTCAGTCTTTGTTTTCTTGCCTGTTGAATGCTTACAGCCCTAGGCTCCTTTGAAAATTGCATTCTAGGAAATTCCTTTGTCTTGTTCCATGCCATTTTGGTGTCAACTTTTTTGTTTAACTTCTCTTCTTGAAACAGCTGTCTCTTCATGTGTGCTAGATAACCGTCATATCCTTTGCCTCTTAAAATCTCTCCGTAAAGCCTGCTTCCCTTAAATAGCCTTCCAGATTTTTTATTCTGTACTCCTCACAACACACCTACTTCCACATTTTCTAAATATTCTCAGGGGGCAACCTAAATCCTGCAGAGGCATGTAAACAAGCTTGGTAATGCAGACTTAGTTCTCCAAATGAAGATCTAAGCCTGTTGGAATGGCGATTTCTTTTTCCACAATGCTGCAGACATACGTATATGGGAAGTATCAAAGTATCAGTATTTTAATGGTTCTAATGGTATCATGCATACATGCAAGGGAAGTCCTTGAATAAAAAGGTTGTCTTTACTTAGCTTTAGATCTGTTTGTTCAGACTTCATACAGTTTGTGTATAGGTACACAATCACAGAGTCCAGATGTTGTGCTTCAATCATGAGAAACCCCCCTAACTGACCATGAGGTCTCACAAAAAAAAAAAAAAATCTTAGAGAAACTAGATTTCATGCAATTTTGTCAAGAAACTCAATGTCCGCAAAGTCTAGTGAGTCCCTTAAAATGAGCTAGGAGACCCCACTGTCATTGAGAGCTGAAGTGACTCACCACTGCTGGAGCACTGGGAAGAAAAAAAAAAATGAAATCGCTCTGTTCAACAGCTAGTACAGAAAAAGGCTGATGTTGCAAACTGCACTATACCCGTGACAGTTTTGTTTACAGCTGCAGTATCATAGTTTGAACCTTTTTCCTAAATGTGGTTAAGAGGTTACGGATATTCAAATATAGAAGAGTTAATTCTTGCTCTCGTGCATGTGGATAAGACTGCTCAAAGTAAGACAGCAAGTTAGAGAGGAAAACTGGCAAGTAAATCCATTAATATAAAACCAGACAATAATATAGTTATTTAAAATAACAACAAATGGTATTTTCTTCATGCAGGTAAACAATTTAATATTTCACAGACTAGGCAGTGAAGTGTGACCTTAACAGACAGATTCACAAATGGAGCTGCTTTATACAATTTCCTATTATGTTTTTTTACAGAAGATTTAGCATCAACACAGTACATGTTCAAAATGCTAAAAGTGGGAGTGCAAATCACTCTCAGTTTTTCAAAATTGTGTTTCTTGCAGAACAAACTGGACTGGGGAGGCAGTAAAAATTTTTCTGTAATATTAAAACATTAAAGTGTATGGGCATGCACATGTGTGTGCTTAACTGTGTATAAAACAATGCAGCATCCTAGACTGTGCAGCTGGAGTGGGCACTCAAAACAAGTGGTTTGGTGCTAAGGGCCAATAGAGCTCTTTGTCATAGGTATTTACTAGAGTGGATTTGTAGCTAATCAATTTTTCTGTGAACTATTCTAAAAGATTTACCTTCTGAACTCATAGTAGCAATTGCAAGTGAAACCTAAGGCTTTTCACCTTGAATTTCATATAATTGATTTGGTCTGGCAGATCTGGATTTCAATCCAGTCATGTTTAAAGAGAGAGCAAACTGAGAAAATGATGAAGGATTTGCAGCTTTAAGTCACCTCTTAGAGCAATGGTATCCAAGAAGAACCTACTTGGTTACGTGATTTAAGAATGATTACACTGCTCTTCTTTCCTTATCATGGGGGTGAAAAAAAATCTCTGACCCAAAGCATCCCTTGTATTCCTATAATTCTATTATTGCAGAGGTCTGTTCCAAATATGTGAGAGACCTCATGCATAGCTGCCATAACTGATGAAAATAGTTTCCATAAAATCTCTTTGACTCTCTAGACGTTCTGGTCTGGAGTAGATGTCACATTAAAACCCACCATTTTTGGCTGAAATTCCATAAGCACAATTTGCAAGATTTTATTATCATTTTCTGATCTACAGTATTGAATGATTATTCATAGAAATTAGCATAGTGCTCATGCAAGCCAATTTGTGTTCCATGTGTGAAAAATTATAAAATTATTTCCAAGACAGATAAGTGTATTTCAAGTAACTAATGAATTTATAAGATAGCAGCACCATAAGTCAAACTGTTAATTTTC
Organism: Catharus ustulatus; assembly: GCF_009819885.2. NCBI lineage: Eukaryota > Metazoa > Chordata > Aves > Passeriformes > Turdidae > Catharus > Catharus ustulatus. Next base: position 38,899,514 of record NC_046221.1, on the reverse strand, counting down.
CCATTTGATATTTCAAACACAAAGTTGTCTACTACAAACATGAATCAATGGTTTATGAAACCCAGTACATAAAACATCAACCTAGAATTTTCCTGTTCCCTTTTTCCTAGTGAAGAGGCATTTGGTTTTACAGGATCATCTGTGCATGAAACTCAAGCTGGTTGGCCATTGGTCCCAACAGAATCCTTATGTAAACAACATGAACAGACACATGGACAAAAAAGTGCGAGTCTAGAATTCAGGGTAAATTAAGTAAGAATTTTGCAAATTTGACAGGTGATTTAACAGCAGCTGCTGATACTGGTGATACAAGCCAGTGCAGTGCAAGGCTTTGGTTATAAAGCAGCTGCCTGTGAATTACTGTGAGCCATTAGACTGGAGAAAAAGAAGAGCATCTAAAAGGGAAAAAGCATGAAAGGCCTTAAAGTTCAAAGGGGAAAGAAGCAGTGTATATCTAGACAAGAGTAATGGATTTTTTTGAAGGCTGAGTAGATAAACTTTTGAGCTAAATATGTTTCCAGTTTATAAGAGCATTGCTGAGATATTTTGCATAATTTCCAAACTCATTAAATTTACTGTATCTTTTGCAAATATTACCTCTCGGAAGAATATTTACCATTTGTGCCCCTTCATCATGCATGCAGATTGTTTTTTGGTTGTATGGATACTGGCATTATTTATTTTCTTTTTTTAGAAGATAACATTGTTGAAGTATTTGTTTTGGAGAAAAACTCCACATATAAAGAACTACATGAAGCATGATAACAGGTATGAGAAATTATATTTTAGAAGAGGCTGGTCATAATTTAGGCCTAAGGGTATTGTTATACTCTCTTAAATTCAACTGGTAAGTTACAGTAATTATAATCTGACATAAAAAACTATATGAAAATATAAAAATACACTTTCTGGGGAAGGGATCTGTGGCAAAATCCTATTTTTGAGACTTTTTCATAGATCTGCTGTTGCAAGAACAATTTATCTTCCTCCATTTTTTGGTGCTACTTACAGAAAAGTTCTCTTTTGTGGTTTTAACCTACATTTGAACAAAGTAGCAGACTAATCAGAACTCTATACTGCAAACACAGCCTGGAGTGATTGGGGACTGCAAGCACTCATGATGATACTTTCGAGAAAAATTGATTGTGTCATGTCTTGGACCAGTGTTATCAGTGGCAAACTTAGCAGAATCACTGCAGCAGCATATCAGGCCACATGAGCAAAAGTGAGATCATAAAAAATACTTGTCTAGTTTTAGTGATTAGAATTAAGAAATGGCTTAGGTCCTGAAATGCATTCAGAGGACAACTTGGCAGCCAGAGATATGGTGTAATCAGTTGACAAAAGACTTTCACCTATGCAATGAAATTAGAAACCTGTTTGTAAACTATGTCTTTGAGGGAAATTTTCTAGATGGGCGTCCTCTGCATAGCATAGAAAATTAATTTCAAAGATATTTTTTAAAAACGCTAATTACCTGAATAATTTGCTAAAACTTGCGCTTCCTGGGATGTCAATTGTTATGTGACATTTTTTCAATATCCTCATAGAGCAAAGATTGTTTTATCAGACTTATTTTATTTGGCACTGTGGCAGCTGCATATTTGGACTGATTAAAAGTATTAATAAATTTTGATAAACAGTTATCCATCTGCAGATTTCTTGGCATTAGGCACAAATAGGTTAGATCTGCAATTCCCTTGTCCAAATTGTCTATCCTTTTTAATTCTGCCCTATCTGCTGACATTTGAAACAGCTGTTACTGCCTGAAGTCAGAAAAAGAAAGATGTTGCCAAACATGGATGCCTTCCAGTCTAATAGTATTTATTTTTGTGGAAATAGTGAAAAACTTAAGTCTGCAGAAACGTCATTGACCAGTTGACAAATTTGTGAGTAATATGTTAGAAAACTCTGCTTGGTATCTGTCAAGTCCATACACTTAATGATTTAAAACTATGACTCTTTCCTCAGAGGGAAAAGTTCCATTCACTACCTTGCAATGAAGCTAGAAATGTAAACTGTGATGCAAACTGTTTAATAGAAGAAGTTGGAAGGCTGAAATCAGTACTCACAATTTTCCCAAGTTCTCTGAGATTCCATCTAGGAGAGAATGCTAGAAGAAACTCCATGTACAATGAGAATCTTTCCTAATGTCGGCTGGAATGTCGATTATTGTGGGCTGTGTCTTTAGATCATGAAACAGCACAGACTAGAAGGCATTTTAGTCCAGATCATCTTTTCTGGCGTCACTAAGTCCTGTTGTTAATGAAGTATAAGAGGTTACAGCCTAATGAAGACAATGGAAAAGATTACTTGTTGAAATGGACAGTAAGTGGACTTTAAGTGGTTGGTTGCTTGCTTATTATATGAGGATTTTTATTGGGTTTTCCATAAGTAGGAATGTAGTCAGACAAGACATAAAAGGGCACACAAAAATGTACAAAAAGTTTGGGGCAAAAAACCCCACCCCCTAGAATTTGTTTCCCTTAAGACTATAAGTATTAAAATTACAGATAGAAAGAAAGGTAGCCATGCTGGTTATTTCTTTTAATGGTTTCCATTTTAACTTTTCTTCCCTTACTTAGTTTCAAGCTGCCTGGGCTGCTACAGATGGTTAGCAACTTATAACTGGCCCTCAGACCATCACATTTTTGGGCTATATTTTAATTTTTTTTAACCTTTGAGGTCTGCTTATATTAAAAAGGACTGAATGCTTTGCCCTCATAACTAATGGGAGCTCCACTCTTCCTCAGCAACATTTTAGCTCAGCATATAAAATTAGGAAATCTAATCTTTGTACTGTATTTCTAAGGATTCTCGTGACAGCTCAAGGTTGCATCTTCGACTGCATGCTGCAGCATTTGAAATATTGAAATATGATCTCTACCTTACTTTACAAACATGAGTAAACTAAGAATAAAAGGAGTGAAGGGATTTGGGTATTTTTTGATGGGAATTGTGTCTAGATTGCCATGTTGTTTACCTGCGAAATCTTCACCTGAATTTCTTATGAAAAAATGTCTGAAAGCAATTAAAAAAAAATGTATAAAAACATAGTATTGGAGCACTGCTTGTCACCTCTGAGTTGTGATGTTTATGATTGACTTATGGACTCTCTATTCCTGCAGAATTTTATTGATGATACAAAACATACTTTCCACACTGAACGAGTTGTCTACCCTGGTCTTCATCTCTTTTGTCAGCAGAATTCATTTTAGAGTAGTGAATATTAAACTATTTGTCCAGAGTTATTTCCTGTCATGGGATTGACAGGTAGAAGCATTTTCTGGTTTATATGTTTGAGAACAATGCACAACCTTTAAAAATCTTGGTTTCATTATTACCTGGACATGCAAGGTATCAGATGTCTGCATGCTGTACAGTAAACACACTTGGGAAGCACAATACAGTAGTCTTCTGGGAAAAGTGATGGAAGGCTTATTTTGAAGCCAAATGCCTCAAATCTCTTCAATTTTCCAAATTGTAGCAAAGCTTTTGTTTTAATTCTGCATACTGTTAATGTAGTATATTTAGGTTGCTTTCCTAGTTTAGAGGACAGGTGCCTGCTAAGAAAGGCAGGAGTCTCTTTTTTGAAATGGTGAATGTAAACTCCCAGCCTCCAAATTATTATAACTTTGAAATCAAACGGCATTCAGGCAAAGATATGGGAATTAGGAATAACAGTTTTTTACTAGGGAAATTAAAATAGAAACACAATACTACAAAGAAACAGACCCCAAGCCCTGACAAAGTCAGTGTACAACCTGACACCCCATCAGGCAGGGTGTTGGCAGCAGTCCCATTAAATGGTGGCTGTAGTCCTTTTGTAGTGACAGATGTGGTTCAGTTGAAGCTCTGGTCCTATAGAAGGTGCAGCTTCCTTCCGGAGGTCCAGTAGTTATGTGGAGAAAATCCAGCTTCCTTCTGGAGTCCAGTGGAGAAGGGAATAGCTTGGTGTCCCCCACACCTCTGTTTTATCTTGGTAAGAAATGTTGGGCCCTTCCCCCTGGCTGGAGCAACTTCCAATGGGATGAAGTAATTTTATCAGTCACACAGTGGGACTCAATGGGCCATTAGCAGAAGCTACCTCTCTGGAGGAAGGGTGAGTTGTGAAAAAAGAAAGAACAATGCCCTGCCTGGTTTCAATGGATGGCCCATTAGCAGAACATCTCCTGCGGAGATAAGGATCACTGCCCCCACCCTCAACAGATGGTGATAGAATAGATCTTTTATCATACCCTGTACTGTAACCCAAGACAGTTGCACTGGTACGATTATACTTTGTGGGGGAGAGGAGCCAATGTATAGCCTTTTGGAGAAGAGTTTTTTTGCTAATGGTTGTATGGTAGTGGAAGCCTGGAGCTGTTGCTTTGAGCTTTTTCCCACCTTCTCGTTTTTCATTTCACAAAAATCTTACAGCTGTACAAGCCTATGCATTTTTCTCACGGTCGTGGGTTAAGGGGTCTGTTGATCTATAGATTAATTTGGTCTACAGCTCAGAGGCTTTGAGAAGGAGGAACCATTATTCTTTTTTCTGATTAATTTACAGTCTTTCTCTCCCACTCACAAAAAAATTAAATTAAAAAAAGAATTAAAAATCAAAGTCTTTATACCCATATCTCCTAAGGCTGTAGGTGAATTGCCACTATAGTAACTGGCTTACAAGGTCATAACTGATGCAGATTTTCTGAAGGAGAGGTAAGTAAGTAAGCTTCTGCCTGCCAAATGACTAATGCACAAGCGTTATGTAAGCAAACCTGTTGTGCTAGTGTTGGCGAAATTCTTTGCATTACAAATGAATCATTTCTAGTTTTTGTAAATTAAAACACTGGAATTGCCTCAAAGGTTGAAACCTCCATTTCATAGTGTATATTGAAATTTCAGAGACTGGCATATCTGAATTTTTTGTTTCAGAAAAGCAGTGCTGTTATCTTTCATAACCTCTGCTAAGGTTTTAAAAATGCTGTGTGATGCAAAGGGATCCTCAGAAATCTATTTGTAATTTTGTCTATATGGAATTGTAGCAACCTTAAAAGTTCAAGAACACACCTAATATAGTGTATCAGTGCTAAAGAGATCCTTAAATGTCCTTTCATTGGATATTGCAGAAGCTGAAGGGTCCAGAAGTTTGTTGTTGCAGCTGCTGTTATTTTACTAATGTAGTCATACTGAAACTTTTAACCAAGGGTTTTGAAAGCTAATACAAAAAAAAACAAAGCCCATAATTCCATATTTTTCATCCAAATCACTTTTTTTGTTTTATGTGCAGCTGGTTTCCTCTGAAAATTTTGAAAAACTTATTGCATTTTTTAAAATTATTTGCTATACACTAAGTAAGCAAGAGGTGGTAAAATGCACTCTACATCATCATCATCATCCACATCATCATCATCCTCCAGTAATCCCTCAGACCTTCCAGAGAATTATTCTGGGTTATTGTTTTTAATTGTATTATCCAGTTGCTAATCATTTTCCCCATTCCCTGTATATTCTGCTCTTCAGTAGGGCTTTGAACTGGATTTCTTGACATAAGACCTGATGTCAATAGAAGTACTAAAAATACCACTTTTTATGAAGGAAAAGTGAGTTTTAAAGAAAAGTCATAATGCTAAACTGAGTGAAGGTGTGGCTGTGGAATGGTGATTGTTGCAGTTATGTAATCCTGCAAATTTACATGCTCATTAACAATATTTATATGCCTAAAGGCTGTTGAGGCAGGCGGATTGCACCTATTCACCTAGACACCATGTAAACATGAATATGAAAAATACATATAGTTATTCATAAAATAGCTACAAATGAGGGCAATTTTCCAATATCTGGGCTTGTGTTGGTGCTTTCATGGACTCTTATTCATACATTTTTCTCCATTATAGCATACATGGGAGAGAGATATGACAATGAAAAATAAGGAACTAGCACAATAGTATATTACCCTGATAAAGAGAACTTCTATTTTCTCTTTTTCTCTTTTCTAAGAGATAATGCTGGGTCTGAATGATGTCAGATCTGGTGATGTTTGAAAAACTATCATGTACAAGAAAGGAAAAAAAACTTAACAGAGGAAGCTGGGGTATGATCCTGTAAATGGTGTGGTATTTACAGCCACGTTTAGAAGGGAAGCTGAAACCTTTTGTGTTGCTACAGTGTTATGTTGTTAGGGAAAGAGCTGCATACAAAGAAAAATGTGGCACATGAAGAGAATGACAATTTAGGTTTGCCAAAGAAATTAATCCAAACTATAATTATGGTCATTAATACCCATTCCTGCTTCGAGAAGAAAGTAATTGAACAGAACTAGCAGAGTTTTCAATTATTAGCAGTCCTACTCCTGTTGCTGAAGATTGTTTTCTTCAAAAATCCCTCCATGATATTTGTTCTGAACAGACTGGAGCTCTCACTTTGCCTGTGGCTAATTGCCTAAGAACCACACTTTTACAAAGTAGTTACAGCAATTTCACGAATACAAGCCGCACCAATTTGACCAAAATTTTGGTGGAAACCCGGAAGTGCGGCTAATATTCCGGGGCGGCTAATACATTAACAAAATTCTAAAAGCTGCCAACACGGAAGTGAGAGCCCGCGGCAGCCCCAAGCCAAGCTGGAGCCCGGCCGGCCCCGGCTGAGGTGGGAAAGCCTGGCAGAGGCGGGGCCAGCAGTGTGGGGGGCGGGCGGCAGAGCCTGAGCCAGCAGGGCGGGGCAGGGGGGCGGCAGAGCCGGGTCAGTAGGGCGGGGGAGCCTGGGAGAACTGGGGCTAGCAGTGCAGGGGAGCATGGCAGAAGCAGGAAGGCCGGCGGGTGGGGCTGCCTGGCAGCGGGGGAAGCCCAGCAGAATCGGGGCCAGCAGCATGGGGGAGCCCGGCGGTGCGGGGGCCTGCAGTGCCGGCCAGGGCGAGGAAACGCGGCGGCGGTGCAGACAGGAGGGGGCGGCCGGCGAGCCGGGCGGCGGCAGCCCGCCGGCAGGGCTAGGGAACACGGCGCGGCGCGGCCGGCGAGCCGGGCGGCGGCAGCCCGCCGGCAGGGCTAGGGAACGCAGCGCGGCCGGCGAGCCGGGCGGCGGCAGCCCGCCGGCAGGGCTAGGGAACGCGGCGCGGCCGGCGAGCCGGGCGGCGGCGGGCAGGGCTAGGGAACGCGGCGCGGCGCGGCCGGCGAGCCGGGCGGCGGCAGCCCGCCGGCAGGGCTAGGGAACGCGGCAGCGGGGCGGTGCTGACGGGAGAGGGGGGCCAGCGAGCCCGGCGGCGGCGGCAGTGGCTGGCCCGCCGGCAGGGCGAGTACGTAAACAGCGCAGCGGCGAGGCGGCCGGTATGCCTACCAGCGGCGGCAGTGGCTGGTCCGCCGGCAGGGCGAGTACGTAAACAACGCAGCGGCGAGGCGGCCGGCATGCCTGCCAGCGGCGGCAGAGGCTGGTCCGCCGGCAGGGCGAGTACGTAAACAACGCAGCGGCGAGGCGGCCGGCATGCCTGCCAGCGGCGGCAGAGGCTGGCCCGCCGATAGGGTGAGTACGTAAACAGCGCAGCGGCGAGGCGGCCGGCATGCCTGCCAGCGGCGGCAGTGGCTGGCCCGCCGGCAGGGCGAGTACGTGAACACAGCGGCGAGGCGGCCGGCATGCCTGCCGGCGGCGGCAGTGGCTGGCCCGCCAGCAGGGCGAGTACGTAAACAACGCAGCGGCGAGGCGGCCGGCATGCCTGCCAGCGGCGGCAGAGGCTGGCCCGCCGATAGGGTGAGTACGTAAACAGCGCAGCGGCGAGGCGGCCGGTATGCCTGCCAGCGGCGGCAGTGGCTGGCCCGCCGGCAGGGCGAGTACGTAAACGCAGTGGCGAGGCGGTGCTGACGGGAGAGGGGGGCCAGTGAGCCCGGCGGCGGCTGCAGCACCACCCGGCCGGCCCCGTCAGCAACCATGAGCGGGCCGAGCCTTCCTGGCCCCGCCCCGAGCCAGTAAAGCCCTCTATGCCGCGATCCTGTTACTAATTGGCCAATTTGTGAAAGCTGCGCACGGATTCTCGCGACGAACGAAAGTGCGGCTAATATTCGGGGTGCGGCTTATCTATTGACAAAGACAGCAACATTGTTGAGGCACCGGAAGTGCGGCTTATAATCCGTGCGGCTTGTATTCGTGAAACTCTGTACCTTCACTCAACATGACAGAACTTCTGTCTTTGCAAGTATTGGACCAAACCTTCTGACAAATTTGCTATGTCATTATGAGTATTAATGTATGTCACTTCTAGTTTTCCAGATAACATAGGCATTTAATATCAGCCTTATGAGAGGATCTATAAGAAAAGGCCAAAGCAGAGCAAGAATTAAGTACCTCATCCAGAACCTTCAAATGTTTGCTACAGCTAATCTTGTCCTAGCATTTTGATACTTATTTCCATTAATATGCAGCTACTCTCTTCTACTGCCACTGCAAACTAAGAGCAGTCATTTCTTTTAAAGCCTATTCCATCCTAAAATACAAACCCATCATTGTTTTGTGTGTAATTGGTTAAATCAAATAATATATTTGATTCTATAAGCTTTGAAAGTAGGAATGATATCTATGAATGGTGCCACAAGGAAATACTTTCGGATTTTTACTGTTCTCTTGTGTGCAGAAGGCTTTATATTATTCATGAGAACACTTTGGGCTAGGAAAACACCACTTCTTGCATTTTGCTTCTGTGGAGATCTTGCCTGATAAAATTATCGTATTGACTAGATAAACACCCCAAACAGCAAAGCACTAATAAACTCTCTCCTGGATATGTGTGGATGGTGTCAGGGAGCACTACTGAAGGAGAAAAAAAGGGTTGATTCAGTCCCTTCTGATGAAGACAACATTGATGAAAGGAAGCTCATTAAATTGTTGAAGTAGACAGGTTTCTGTTGGTCTTTGCCTTATCCCAGGACCATTTATCCAGCCTTACCATGGTTTACTAAATATGTTTCTTCTGTCAGCTAATGTAATTAGACTAATAGTTCAGTTGCTAGCAGTCTACCTGAAGGCAGAGGAAAGACTGACACATAAGAGCCAATGTAGATGGCTCGTGTTGCACAAAATAATGGTTCTATTAGAAAAGTAAGAAAAGCAACCCAAAACCTGTAAATTATACCAAGAACTGTGATGACAACAAGTTATTTAGAAATTGTGATCTGTATTGTCTGTGAAACCCTCTGTAAACATCATTCAGTGTTAAATGTAATGTGTTTCATAAACTCTTTGTTTCAGTCCTCCTAGCCCTGAAGTGACCTGTGGTGGGTTGGAGAAAGGAAGGAGCAGAGGGCATGCAGGCAGTAGTAAAATAATTTATTTTAGATTATGGACCCTCCATATGTGGAGATGTAAGAACAAGTTAAATAGGTGATCATAATTACTGCAGCTGTGAATAGTCAAAGATCCTTCCAGAGCCTGAAAATCGCAAAAGGTTTTCTTTTCCCTAGCACTAAAACGAATGTTACTATTGTAGCAAGAGTACTCTTGTCAATTTACAATATATGTTATCAACCATATGTCATCAGTCAGGGGAAAAATTCCTTATAAAAACATTAGACTGAAGAAGACTAATAAAAATCTAAATGGGATACCAGGAAAATCAAAGCAATTATTTACTCCAAAGACTAAGGAATTGTGATAATACTACCATTTCCTGTGCTGTTCTCTCCTCAATTCCTTGTGAAATTTGTTCTTCCAAATATGAGCATTTGGTATCTCAGCTACTTCAGGAAGAGCAGGTGTTTTGTAGTGAAATCATTGCTGATCAGTCCGTGCACCACATCCCTATGGGCTCTACTTATGATGAGCTACAAGACAGAAGTCTGAAAGAATGTCTTCTCACTGCTCTGCCTACCTTCTCTCTAGTGAGAGAATTGTGATGCTGGTACTGCAAGTGACAATTCTCATGTTAGACACAACTTCAGTTTTTGCCAAAATGAGATTTACTAGTTCAGTGCTCTCCAGTAAAGGAAGTAAGCTGTAGTAAAGGGAATAGGCTTAATTATTCCTGGGTTCAAGACAAGGGAATACCATGGAGTATTACACTTGCAAGAGTAGTCAGAAGTCAGACTTTTTAGAAATTCTGAGTTATATTCCAGTTATTTGAATTTACTTCTAGGGATTCTATGACTATAAATCTGTTTTGAAGCTTAGCGTTTAGATGGAGCTTTTAAAGAGGACATTCAACTCCCTTAAAATGCAAAAAAAAAGTCAACTACCTACTTAAAATGGAGAGTAATCCTTTACAATCTGCAGTGCAGTTCACTGATTCTTTCCTTGTTCCATTTGATTAATGAAAGCAATGTATTTTCTTCTGCTGGTGATTAATACTTCTCCAGGCTTGTTTTTGGTGACAGATTGCTGGGGAGAGATTCCACTGTAAATTGTTTTTGATATCAAGTTTTAAAAAGGCTTTTATAGCCTACTTATTTTGTGAAAAATACTTCTCAGTTTCCAGCAGTGTATAGCCCAGACTGTGCCTTAGAAGTTTAGGAGAGTTTTGGAGAGTTTAGGAGAGGCCTTTTAAAGCTCTCTTCCATCACTACATCACTGACAGTGCAAAGTGAAAGAGAACAGTTTGTCTGCTACTTCCTTCCCCATGTCTGCATGGGGAAGGAGTGTGGGGCAGCAGGAGTAGCAGTCAGAAACCAAATCATAGTTACTTACTGACCTTAGTAAGGGCGATATCCTCTCCTGGGTACATGGTGTGAGTTAAAGCTCTAATGAGTTTTCAGGTAGTAAAGCAATACTTTGAAGCCATTGCTATTGCTGACACATAGAAAAGTTGCTCCCTGAATTCTCCTTGAGGAAATACTGTCCTCCAGTACTGAATGGGTATAACTCATGCCACCTCGACCTTGGAAATTATTCAGACCCTATTTTTAAACATTATTTTGGACTACTGACTGTGCTAGTGATTCACATGGTGCCAAGGATGTTCCTGGACACTGGAATTCAGTCATCCCTTTCCAGTGCTGTAGCTGTCTCTGGATGACTTCTGGATGAAGCTGAATCACCCAGATATTCCTGGGCAGTCTGGTGTTCAATACAAGCCAAGGAACAGCAGGCAGTTCATGTGCAGCTGACCTGCTTTGAAGGAACAGAGAGGATGACAGTACAGATAGGGACTGCTGTGCACATGTTGGCCTCCAGAAAGAGACATTCAAGGCAAATTCATTTTACTGTAGGATGTCTTACAAAATCTTTTCCTTGTTGGGTTTTTAGCTTTTTCAGTTTTTTCAGTTCTTTGGTTTTTACTGGTAATAAAGTCAATTTCTATTTCTCAATTTCTATTTCTATTGCTCAATTTCTATTTATGCACTAAGATTAGCTGCAAGTATAATTTTTATTATGTTTACTTTTACTTAAAAGTTGGGAAATGCATACTGAGGTGCATGCAGATGTAAAACAGAAGGCAGTTTGTCAGCATAGCCTCCAGCATGCAAAAATTCTCTTTCCATTTGAGCGTGAGCTCCACCTCTTAAGCAAACACTTTGTCCTGGTTTCAAATCAAATTTTCACTACAGAGTTCCCATTAATTAAACTGTGAGAGTAATTTCAGTCAGCAGCTCCTTGCATGGGGATCCTTTAACTCATAGCTAGTGAAAGGCAGTCTTCTGCCTGACTGAGGAAAAATCTATACAATCATAAGGATTGTGTCCAAACTCAATAATCACCAAGCATCCCTTAAATGACCTGAAAAACAAATGGTTTCTCCTCATCATCTGCTTACCTTCCAGTCATGTTTTTCTCAGCTACATTTGCCTGAGAACCCAAAACCCAGACACAGTGTGACATTTCCCTACCTACCTCCTTGGCTTTCCACAGGCCTTATACCCCCCAGCTGTTGCTGTTGCTGCCAGCTCAGTTCAATTAACCTCAACAGGAATGCAGTTCTCCCTCTGCGGTTCCTCCTGTTCAAGATTAATGAACTGTGCTTTAAACCAAGAGAGCCGCTAGTAAAAATTAGGTATAATTTCATTAGAAAATTTTGTAATCCTAATTAATGAAGGAGGTAATCTGAGGACTTGAAAGAATTGAGTTTAATTAGAGGAAAATATCCACAGATCAAATATATGAAGTTTGCTACTTCCTTTTCATCATCACTATAAGAGAACACCTTTTGTCACTGAACTTCCTGTTTTCTGTCTCCCTGCCATCAAATCACCACCAAGACATGTTGCTGGGAATCATGGAGTAGAGGCAGTAGTAAAACAAAGTCACTTGTTGTGTACCAGTTGTTACTTCATCTTCTAAGTGATGAACACTGTGTGTAATGTGATTTATTTAAGTGTTAAAAAGCAGGGACTGGTCAAAATACTGAAGTCATTGTTACTCTACAATCCAAGCAAATTCCTGGTATTTGCCCTTCATGCTCATTCTGGGAAATTCTGCAGTCCTTCAGTTTCTCAGTAATGCTTGTTTGGTACATTTGAGCAACAGGTTGAGCAATACCTTAGTCATGTTCAGATTCTCATTTTTGGGATATTAAAAGCAATTTTGGTAGACACCCGGACAAGGAAAGTTTACAAGGAACTTGACCAAGAAACTACTGACAAGCCAGGGCAGTTACAAGGAATATAGCTATTTAAAAAGGTAAACAGCTATTTTAAAAACAGGCTTAAAAAGACAAGTTGAAAAAAGACAGCTCATCAAATAACTCTTCCATTATGGCATAGTAATTAGTATCCATCCTGTAGAAGATCAAGTGAACACCACAGTTTCCAATAATCCATATTGTGGTGTTGAAGGTGACCATAAAGTAATGAATTGCTCAGCTGTCCATCAGATATTTTGGTCTTTTCTGCCAAAAAGACCCTGTGATGTTTGGTACTTACATCTCTAAATCATGATGTAATAACTTTTTCTTAGGGAAAATGTATATGGGTCCTTCTAAGTTCTAAAAATATACTTCTATCTTTCTGAGCGTATCCATTATGGGAAGGATATACCTATAATAAATTGATTGAATCCAGGTTTTGAATGAAAAACTAAGTCTAATGACTGTATTTTTGAAAATATGACATCGAAATATTTTTTTTACAATATATTGTAAAGGGCCAGATATCCATCAACCACAAAATATGCAAGTTTGTATTCTGCACATGTAAAGGATGAGAAGTTTGAGTCAAAGTTCCTCACTGTGTTTTGTTTAAGTTCTGTAGCCAGTTGATGTGCTAGCACACGTGCTTATGTTTCAGAGTATGAGAACAGAAAATCAGCCAAGCACAAAAAAACCTGTCAGCCGTCATTTTTTGGGGGAGGGTACTTTGGTTTTGTGTATATATTTATAGATTCTAAAGAAATTAAGCCTTAAAACGTCATTACCACACAAGTTATGGAAAATGAGATTTTCAAAGCAGCCCAAGGAAACTGAGGACCCAGTTCTCAGTAGTCAGGAAAATAATATAGCGAGTCCCAGTCCCAGCCTTGAACATGCCAGTGTCAAGGATCTGATGGGAGCATTGACACAACTTTTTTATAAACTAGCCAGATGATGTTTCTGCAATACTAAGAGGTCTTATATGGTGAAATATTTCATATCAACTTCTGTTTATCATGAGAAATAAAGTATTTTTTACCTTTTGCAGGGGCACAGATTTTTTTGGGTTGCTTTGTTGTTTATTTTTTTCCTGAACAGCATTATGGGCCAAATGCTCAATCCTTTTCTGTCAGAGGTGAAGTTTGATTTAAATGAGACTAGAATGCATAGGTATGTGCTAAATCAGATATTTTAAAATGTGTGCTACTTGAGATTGCGGAAGAAAAAACACGCTCATAAATATTTGTGATTTGTTTGAAGTCAGAGTACATTTCTCTCTGTGGGTCTATTTATAGCTTCAGGATAAGAAATTCTTAGACCTAGTATCAGGAACTGATGAGTGAGACTTTCACATGCTCAGAAGAAAATGAGTTGTAATTTTCTTTTTCTTCTGTCTAAAGAAAATTAATGAATCTTGTAGCTGGGATATAAAATTAATCCTGCTTGCTTCGGAGAACCTTAATCACAATGCAGTTTTCCACTTGAACCATGGTATCTGTAGTACTCAAAGAAGTCAGTTCTCACAGAATTTTTTTTTTTATTTAATATTTCATTAAAATAGACCTTTGATTTTGCCAGTGACCAAGATTAGATTGTAATGTAATATTTTTATATTTTTCGTTTTTATTCTGTTGCTATATTAAGACCAGGAACACAAATGGATTTTTGTGAATCCTGAAGTGTTCCCTTTTTTTTCTTGCTATTGGAGTCCAGTTCCATACAATATCAGCAATCAACTTCTATACCAAAGCCAAGCAGTGACAGTTGCAATAATGAATATTTGCTGTGGGCCAGTGGTATGAAAATAGCACAGTGCTGCAAGTATGCATGACCAGAAACAAATCTTCCATTTTACTGTGGTTGAATTTCCAGCTCAATTTTAGAACATTTATTTGAAGTAACTCTTAAAGTACTGTCATAATATAGTGTTAAGAAATGCTGATTCAGTCTACAAGGCATGAACATAAATGCCTTCCTACTTCTTTTTGGTGTTGTTTTTCCTTGTTGGCTTTTTTTTTTTTTTTTTAATCTCCTATACCTTTAATGCTGAACTGTGTATTTAGGGCACTGAACTGTGGACAGGCAGCAACACTCTAATATATTCAAAGGGACCCACGCTGGTTAGGTTAGAAGTTCTTGTGAGAAAAGGAATTGAATTGCCTCTTTGTAAGCTTACTTGACAGCTTTTGGAATGTTTTATCCTTAATCTCTGCTGAAAATTCTAAACTTTATATGAGGATGAGCAGCTTTGCATCTTTAAATGTGTCATGGCTTTTACACAGTGAAATTCAATGGCTTTCTATTTATGTTTTAATGTCTTTAATGTATTTGCATTAATAGAATATAAAGTGTGTTCATATAGGGAACCTCTTAAAAATACAGAAATATATGCATTGAACTTTGATTATTTTTTGAGAATATGCTGACATTTACTATTTTTAATTTTTGTATGCTGCTTTCATGCATGCATATCAAAATACTCAAAAGATCCAAAACAGCTAGTATAATTGAGTGTATTTTCACTTTAAAACATGGGGAAATATTGGATCAGCAAAGATACACAGAAGGTCAGATACTCAAAGCAGAATAAAATCTGCTGTTATTTAAGCTTTTTTTTTTTCTTCTTGTTTTTCTTTCATTCATTGCCTCAGATTTGCCTTTGGAAAGTAAAGAAATTATCATCTATATTTTACTTAGGGCTAAATACCGATCCTTGCACTGCAAAGCTGGCATTGGTGATTGATGTACATATCTAATTTCCTGAAAGATTAGAATCAACACCAACTTTGCCATCAATCCTGAGAGAATGTTAAAGTCCTTTCCCCTCCCTGGGCCATCTACCTTTTGCCTTCCATGTCATTAAAAGAGTGCATTGGCTAAGCCTATTGTACAGTTTTACCAGGATGCAGAAATGGATGTTTTATAAACAGTGTTAATGCTTATAAAGCAACTGGGTTTGGGCTGGGATTGGGCTTTTGAGGAAAATAATTTTACTGCAGCAATTTTTGACTGAAATAAAGCAAACATTCAATGGATTCTCTGGAATGGGAGAGGAGTGACTAATTAACTGCACTTTTGTGGACAGATTTTCAAGAGCTTTATTTTTTCATCAGTTTCCCAACAAAAGGCTTAACAATTCTTTTTTTTTTCTTTTTTTTTTTTTTGAAACATTATTTAAAAAAAAACATAAATAAAAAGAGACTATTCAGCAAGGTAACAAATATCTGTGCTGATATTTGACATTCCCAGTACCTTCAGAATACAACAACCTTCAGACTCTCTTTCAGGAAAAAGAAAACCAGAAAACCAAACTGTGATTTGACCTTGAGTGGGACTTAATTTTTTTGCTACATGCTTTAATGCCTGTCAATATCTAGAATATTCACAAGAAAACCTCTATTTTCTTGGGTTTATGAATGATCATTTTTAAAGAGCCTCTGGGAGAGTATGTAGAAACATTGCAAGATACACAATGTATAGAACTTAATAGAACTTAAAGGATCATATTCCCACTGACTGAAAGGGAATCATATTTGTGTAGATATTTGTTCAGGCAGCTTCTAGTCCCCCAGTAGGAAGTGTTTCTTGATCTGTGTAGCTAGGCTATTCCCAGGCTTCATAAACTTTAATATTAGAAAGAATTTCCTCACTTCTAATCTAAGTCTCTCTTGATGTAATACAATAGTCCTTGTTCTACTAGGAGGGATGAGGGAGAAAAGTATATTCTCTTATTTTTAGCTACCTTCTGCAGATACGAAAAACCTTGTCAGTGCTCACCCTTTTTCTTTCATGTTCACAGTTCATGTTTTTTAAACCTCTAATTTATTTTGGCTTTCTCCATCACAAACCCTCTCCTGTTGCTTTGCACTTGTATTGCATCTGGATTAAGAGCAAAGCAAGTAATTTTGGGGTTTCTTTGTCATTACTGTCCCCAGGCTGGACACAGGGCCTCCAGAGCTGACCAGAAGAGGAAAAAGTACCTCCTAAATCTTTTGCTTTGCACTTTCAGTGTGGTGGGGACCTGTTTTATAGCAAATGATAGAATAGATCTGTAATCATCGTGTCTGCTACTAGAAGATTTTTCTGAAAACCAAGAAAATAAAGCAAACAATCAAAATTAAATAAAAAATAAAACTTCCCCAAATGCAGTACTGGGGTTGGTTTTCAGCATTCTGTGTTAATAGATCAGATTAAACCTACTGAGTGTGAATTCCTTCAATTGTCTTTACTGAAAAGCATCTAATTTTTTAAACTGTTTTTTCAATACATTAGCATTGTTTTGAATCAGGTTTCTCAGTGTGTTTGCCTTGCTTCCAGTTTGATACTGCCTGCTCAGCTATTATCGATGCTCTCCATTAACAAACTTTTTGAACACTACTAGTCACACCACTGTGGTATCAGTTAGTTGTGTCCCTTCTGCATCAGAGCACGTAAGAGAAAGAATTGCTATTTTGTCTATTCTCATGGGAGGCAATAAATGAAGCATAGTAAGGTAGAGCATCACTAACGCCAAGTGATGTATGAAACCAAAATGAACTATGCTGGAAAGTACACAAATCCAGGCATATCTCAGTAAAGTAACTAAGATTTTTTTTTTTTTTAAGCTACTACTCAGTAGGCTCAATATGATAACATACAATGCTGCAAAGGCAGAACAACTCCTTTCCTTTGTCTCCTTCGCATATCCCCTACTTGCCATCTTCTTCACTGCCTTCACT
Source organism: Catharus ustulatus (assembly GCF_009819885.2). NCBI lineage: Eukaryota > Metazoa > Chordata > Aves > Passeriformes > Turdidae > Catharus > Catharus ustulatus. The sequence continues at coordinate 38,882,279 of NC_046221.1, read as the reverse complement.
GCTGAATTTTGCTGTCCTACACCCTGCTAAGTACTTAACAAACACATGATATTGCCATATCCAAGCATCATGTATCAATTATTCAAACTCCAATATCATTGTGTATTTTCTTCTCTCTTGATTTGGGAACTACAGGAAAAGCACAAGTTCTTAGGTGCAAGAACTAGGTTTCCAGATTTAGGTATATTTCTTGCTTATAGTCTTTCCAAAAATGCTACTAATAGGCAGAATGAAAATATTATTAGTGTTTGTTTAAGTCTCAGATATGGAATGTTGTATATTTTGTTACTGTTATTAGTATGTATCATTATTATGTAATAATGGATAACAATGTGTATTTATAATTACCTTCATTCTTTTAGTGTTGGTGTTGGGAAAAATCAAGTGAAGTATCAGTTTAAATTTTTTTGTACCAAATGTAAATTACAATTTTTTCATTTTAGTTTTATTAGTACAAGATGTTAAACTTTTAAGTTGGCTACCCAATCAGTATAAGTATTATGTTTTACTGTGGCTGTTTATGCATCTGAAGTTGTGTGTATAAATTTTAACTACATGTTGCGCTGGTCATTTACATGACTTCTTTTATTGCATTTTTCTTCTGTTGTACAGTCTTAATGACCTTTTTGTTCAGTTTATGAGTTCTGTCTGAGCAGACTGCAGGAGACAACACATGGTTTTTAAATACATGGGAGTGCTGTATTTTGTAACCCCAAGAAATACAAAGAAAAAGATCAGATTTAGTTCATTGCCATTAGTCAAACCATCACCAGAACAATCTGCCTCTCTGTGTCATCACAGCATTGGGATGTCAACAAGCAAACACCAAAGGTCACACAATTCTTTTTGTTTGTTTGTTTGTTTGATTGTTTGTTTGTTTGTTTGTTTTCATTAATTTCCATCTCCTCTCTTTGCCCGCAGATGCTAACACAGGGACACCAGCAATATCAACTACGACAACCGTGGAAATCCGGAAGAGCAGTGTTATGACAACTGAGATCACCTCTAAAGTGGAGAAAATCCCAACAACAGCCACTAGCAGCAGCACTTGCCCTTCTGTTGAGACTGAGGAAGAAAAAGCAAAAAGACTGCTGTACTGTTCACTATGCAAAGTCGCTGTCAACTCTGCCTCACAGCTGGAGGCGCACAACAGTGGTGAGATGGAGCAGGGCTTGCTTGCTTCCTTTTTTCTTTCCTTCTGTCTCCAGAGTGCTGCAATTATCTTCCCCTGAATAGATTAGATCTCTTGCAGCAGGGGACAGGGAGGTGGCAGAAAACTGGCGATTAAATAGAATTCATTAACTATTAAATTATAAAAATGGCAGGCAAAGAGGCTTTCAAAAAAGGGAAAGAAAGGAATTTATTGCAAGTTGCAGATTTTCTTGCACTTTAGCTTTTGCAGCTTCAAAACCTTATCGAGCTAAATGACAGCTGTACTTCATTACCTTTGGTATTCAGAGTTTGCATAGTTTTGTTTGTGTCAACTAGCAAACCAAGTATGAATGCCATTAGCTTTGTTTGAAATCTAAGAAATTAAGGCTGAAAGAGGGAGCATCAGTCAAGTTCAATGATGGGAGTTAGAGTTCTTAGCTCCATATTGTCTGTTAATAAATAACTTGTTAAAATTATGTATGTTTCCCCTTTGTTTTCATCAACTGATAGCAGCTACTGCATGAGAGTTGAATGGGTAAATGCCTACCTCCATCTTTCTTAGTTTTTAAACTTTTTCTTGTCATTAGAGCTAGTAGCATCCATAAGATCAGTAGTAGAGAGCCACAGCCACTATTTTAAGCATGTTATTGACTGGCTCTGTGGTGGGTGGGGTTAAAAGACCTAGGGATTTGATATGGTGGCAATGACAACCCATAGACACCCTACAGAAAGTTCCTAATTTTGGACGTCAGGGGCTACCTGCTATCAAGGGTAAGTAGAGTTAAGAGACAGAAAGAGAACCTTAGGTTTGAAAGCTAGAGACAGCGATAATATATTTAGAGCAAAGTGAACAATGGTTTTATGACACAATTAAAAAAGAAATAACTTTCGCATATTTGTAGAACTCGAATTACAATGGAAATTATAACTTCTTGGCATTAATGAGAAACAAAATTCCATCAGTTTTGAATGCTGTTTACTATACGCCAGATCTTCAACTGGTGAAAGTTCAACTTCAAGCTGTACCCTTTTAATGAGAGTTAGACTCTAAATATTCTGATCAGGCTGAGAGCCTAAACACTATTCTGAATATTTAAACACAACCTTCCAAGTGTTTGCTGCCTGTGCTGGTAAACTGTATGTGTGCCCACACACATGCATGTTTTTTTTTTAAAGTCTCTGTGGATGCAGACAGCAATTAGCAGTGGAGCGGTGGTTCTGGATGCAGTAGTTATTCCATTATCATCACAGCCTACCTGTATGGAGGGCAAGAGTGTAAGAAATTGTTCAGGCTGAATAAAGCTGCAGCAACACAGCACCAGTGTTCTCTGTCCAACCTCTATCTATAAAGAAAGAAAAAAAAAAAGCAAGTGCATTTTCTCATATAAATGTTTCTCACATGTTTTGGTTTCTGTCCAGGACATTAATGATCCATAGGTTGCTTCCAGGAGCCTCTGCCCCTTTCTGCTTTGGAAAGTGATTAGTTAATTACAGATTTAATTGTAAGCTACCTAGACATACTGTTTATCAATCTATTCAAGAGGACTACAAATCAAAGCCAACTACATCTTTAATAGCTAAATTACTTTTCTTTTGCAACTACAATTCAGGTCTTATTAGCAGCAGGAGTTAATGAGAAAACTCACACACTTTTAGCTTCCCATCAGGCTATCTGATTGTGGCTGCTTTGTTCTAGTGCATTACCTATAGGTATGTAATTCAGTAACTAAATATCAGGTGTGAAATGCTGTTGCATTACTTTTGACTCTGATACAGACCAATACAGTCTTATTCCAAGGACATCACATGGCTCTAAGCTGAGGCTCATATGATTTTATTTTAAAAAGAAAATAAAACAATGAATGCAACCCAATTGCCAAAGTTGTTTCTCTTTCCCATTTCTATTGTCTGCAGGGACTAAGCACAAAACTATGCTGGAAGCTCGGAATGGAAGTGGAACCATAAAAGCCTTTCCCCGGGCAGGCGTAAAAGGCAAAGGACCTGTGAATAAAGGAAACACAGGCCTTCAGAACAAAACATTTCACTGTGAAATATGTGATGTGCATGTAAACTCTGAGACACAACTGAAACAGGTACTCAGCCAGCTTGTAGAGTGAGAATGTCGTTCTTCGTTTTCATGGTGGTAAAGTACCAGCAGTCAGCACATGTCAATATAACAGTTTGTGTCCAAATGGAACTTACAGTTCTCTCCATTGTACTTGGCTGCCCTGCTGTATGTTTTGTTTTGATTATGATTTTCCATTGCACGGAATATGTCTTCTCAAAAGCTCTCTCAATTGTACACATTTGGTAAAGAGTTATAGCAGGTGTAAGCTGCACACATTACAACTGTCTTTAGACTGCTTGAATTGTCCTAATAAATTCTGTCATTTCATGCACTGCATGATATTTGCCTTGACAAAGATGTGAAGGAGGGTGCAGCCAGTATTCCACAGAACACTGAATAACCTGCTTAGGAATGTAGGATGGAGAGGATTTCTAATGTTTTTATCAAGGTTTTGCTCTGAGAAGCATAACCTCTAAGTTGCAATTACACAAAGTTATATTCAATAATTCTTTGGATCATCAATTCTTTCTGAAAAATGCTTAGTTTAATTCTATATGCCTATTGTAATTACAGTAAATTCACGAATACAAGCCACACTGAGTATAAGCTGCATCTCTGGATGTTGGCAAATATTTCGTTCTTTGTCCATAAATAAGCCGCACCTGAATATAAGCCGCTCTGTCGTTCGCAGCGAGGACCCGCGTGCAACAAAGTTGCCAAATAGTAACAGAACGGCGGCAGGGGTTTACTGGCTCGGCTCGGGCTGTGCAGGCTTGGCCCGCTAGGGGCTGCCGACGGGGCCAGGTAGCCCAGCCCGGCGCTGCCACTCGACGGGGCCACTGGGGGCCAGCCGCCGCTGCCACTGGGCTCGGTCACCACGGCCTGGCGCTGCCCTGTGGTGGCAGGCAGGGACGGAGCCCCCCCCCCTTCCCTGGGCCGCGGCAGTGGCGGCGCACGGTCCCCCGCCGCCTCCCAGAGCCGCGGCAGTGGCTGCCCGGGGCCCCCCCGTCTCTCCCCCGAGTTGCAGCAGAGGAGGGAAGGAAAGAGCTCTCCCTCCTCTCTCCCCACCCCCCGTGCTACCTGCAGGGAGCCAGGCTCCACCCGCGGTGCAACAGAGTAACAATTTGTAACAATCGCAAAATGCCGACTTTGCAGCTGCTCGGCTCAGCGGTCTGGCTGGCACTTCCGGGGTTGTAAATGTCAGAAAATTATTCACATATTAGCCGCTCCTGAGTATTAGCCGCATTTCCGGTTTAGGTGCAAAATCTTAGTCAAATTGGTGTGGCTTGTATTCGTGAAATTACTGTAACTACTTGTTAAGGAACTTCTAAAGAAGGAAGATGAATTCAATAATGGACAATAGCAATACCCATTCTTCTGATTTCAGGAAAAAAATGTCCAGTTCCATGTCTTTTTATTGTGATAATTCTCTTAAAAATGAAAATCAAAGTAAAAATACAATTCTGAAAAAGGTCTCTTACTTCTAATATACTGCAACATAATCTGTGTAGAAAGATACTTTTAAAATCTCACAGATCTTATGAAGAAGATAATGAGTCTCGTGCATTTTTTTCACTGTCACTTAGTTTGATATATAACCATCTCAGAAGGATTTCCTGGCAGCTTAGGGATTTAAACAATTTTTTGAACTTATATTCTTCCCCAAACAGGAGATGCTTTACTATCTAATATTCTTTAAAGACATTCTATCAGCAGTGGACTGAATTTGATGGGTTTTAGAGTTAGGGGGGAGTTTTTCAAAGACTTCTGTCTTTAACCTGACTCAAGTCCTGCTGAAGTTAGAAAAGGTGAGAAAGGATTTAATGCAGTGGAAGCAGAGTTGAATTTCAGACTGATGAAAATTACAGCCCCAATATGTGGTGTACAAAGGATCCTTCAAATTTCAAGAGATCCTATTCCCTTTCATTATTGAATTAGTCAAAGTAATGCTGTTGTAGAGCAAAAGCCTTTAGTATTGGAGCAGTAATCTTGTGTAAAGCAGAAACTGAAGTGATCTGTTGTGGAGCTATCACCCTTTGTTTTCTTTCCCCCCCTCCCCCTACAAAAAATATTTTTACAGCACATAAGCAGTAGAAGGCACAAAGACAGAGCTGCTGGGAAGCCACCTAAACCTAAATACAGCCCTTACAACAAACTCCAAAAGGGAACACATCCTCTAGGGGTAAGCCAATGATCCTTTTTATTTGACTTTTGTTTTAATCCTGATGAGTAGGATTTTTAGAAAACAAGAGAGGAAAAATGTTTAGAACTAGAGTAAGAGTGTAAGCCATTGGAATATCAAGTACATGAAGGAGTCAGTGGAAGCCCATAGGGATTTTTTAATATACTTTAAGGGGTGTTTATTATAACCTGTGGACCCTTGCTTTTGTAGCTACTCTGAATAACCTCAGAAAAGAAGCTTGTTTGCAAGGGTCATTAGAGAGCAAGAGCAAGAAAAATCCTCCAGATGTCAAACAGGATTTTTCCAGTTTTCATCAAGGACAATAGTGATAAAATAACTAAATGAAACTCTATAAAATAGAAACCATTCATTTTATCGTTATTTAGATAATTGTTGAGATAACAAGTGAAACAATTAAAAAAACCTGTCTCTGCTTTCATTTGACTGATTCAGGATGGTTCTAGTCACATTTTCAACACCCAGGACAAACTGTCTGTAACACAATTCTTATTAACTCTAAAATCTGAAAAAACTGATTACTTTTTAATAAAAAAAAACCTCTAGGATGCTGCCAATAATTAAGAATTAACTTATATTGTGGGTGGGATAGTGAAACATCTGACATTTATCTTCTCCATCAGTTCAATTGCATGAATGCTATACCTGCTGCTTTGTAAGGTTTTATAAATGGTCCTGGCAGAGGGAGGATGTTGATTCATTGTCCTCATAGAGTTTAGCCTCTTATGCCTTGACCATCTTCTCTGATGCAGGCACAATATGAACGTGTTTTTGGTTTTGGTTTCTTTTCATGTGAAAACCCATTTCTCTTTGCACTGAGTTCAGGCAGCAGAAACTGTGTCCTTGTTGGGGCAGCCTTCATGAGTGGCATATCTGTGCAGGATTCAGTAGAATAAAGCAGTGCACCATTCTGGTAAATCCACGAATAGGGAAATTAGCCCCACAGGGTTTCTCAGGAATCCACAAGAAAGATCAGGGTCTCCAATACAAACTGTACTGAAAGGAAGAGAAAATATGTAATGGGGTAAGGAGGATATGGAGTCAGTAAAGCCTTTCTGACAAGATTGTTATTCCTTTAGGAAATTAATTATTTTTAGGGGATAAAAACAATTATTACGTTGTTGCTGTTGTGCACAGTTTTCTACCAATTTATGTAATAGTGATTTCTGAGAACTCCAGCCAAGGTTCAAGACAAATAATGGTAGTGTGTCCTTTCCCTGCTCCCTCAATCCCAATTACAATTGGGATTGGCTCACAATATACAGGCTAGAGGGAATCAAAGAAACAAAAGGGATTTAAGAAGGAGAGAATGAGTTAGCAATAAATGGAACAAATATGTGTAGTAGGATTGTGGCTTCAATATGAAATGAGATACCAGTTCTCCATGTAGTGTTTTTGGTTTTGACATAAAAACAGTGGGAAGTGTTGTCACTTAAAGTGCAAAATGGCACAGCAACAAGCCAGAGACATTCTAATTTCACTTTTAATTTAATGTTCTTTCTTTACATTTTCTTTACTCCCTCTCCCTACCTGAAACCAGGATGCTCCCCATTAATATTTGAAGTCATTTGTCCCTTAGCTTACTTCATTAGAAATGAAAAAAATAATCACTACTTTACTCCTAATGTTGACCTGTGAGTTAATTAGTAGTTAGAAATTAAGGTGCAAGGTACTGCATATGCTAAATAAGACTAGTTTTTCAGCCATCTTGAAATAAGAATCACATTGATGAGTTAACTAAAAAGCTATTTCACTACATTAGAAGTGCCTGATTCCTCCAAGAATGGCAAGGAAGCCTTAGCCTTTTGGTAGAAACAGCCATGAGATCTTTGTTCTTCATGACACAAAATGTATGGGCATCATCACTTTTGTCTACAGAAACTTAAAAAAGAACATGCTACATTTTCATAGCTTTTCTAGAACAAAACCCTTATTTTACCATGTTTTCAATATCATTTGTACTTCTCTGTCTGTTCTAGATTTACATGCTTCTGAGATAGAAACTTTATAAATTCCCACAGTGATATTTCAGAGTTTAATAAGTTTTGTGGTGTTGGGACTTACTTGGTATTTCAAGCCACAACTGTCCAGCAAGTATAAAACACTGCACTGGAGAGAAAAAAATTATCAAACATTTGATAGTCCAAACTTTCTGCAATAAAATAGCTGTTAGAAAAAAACATCCTGCACTGGGAACTCTAGACCAAAGAGTACTTTGTATTCAGGGTTACTATTTTTTCTTTTTTTTTTTTTTTTTCCCCCCTCAGGGTTGTTTTGGGTTTTTTTTTTTTTTTCAGTGGGGTTTTTTTGTTTTGCTTTGTGGTTTTATTTGGTTGGCTGGTTTTGGGTTTTTTTCTGTTCTAAACAAGGCTGTAAAAGGTATTCATTAAAAAATGTAAGGCAGGAGGAAAAAGTCATGCTCAGTAAAAGAACAAGACAGCTTGGAACAGTGGGTGTAACATTGATCAAGGAAAAGATCAAATCATTGCTTTTCATAGGCACTATAGGGAATTTAATATCTAGCATGTATTATACCCTTTGTTAAGAGAATTAAAGAATTTGGTTTGGTCTGAGAATTTCTCCCAGAACTTTAAAGGACCAGGAAGCCAGCAGTGTTGCCTACTGGTATTGGGAAAAATGAAAATCCTCTATCCATCTGGCAAGTAAAGAACCAACAGACCTTTTGGAATATGGCAATAGTGTAATGATGAAACTCAATTGTGGTTCATGCCAGAGTACTCCTGTCCTTACTTTCTAATGATTCATTCACTAGGGCTCTGCTGAGTTGAAAATGTCAGTGATACTGTACAAGTTAATTACTTGAAATTCCCTTTCAAGTCAAGAATGAGAAATTGTGTTTCCTTGTAAGTAAGCGATGTCCATACTTACGCTGAGCTATACCATAGCATGGTATATATATTCTGTATATTCAATACCATGTATTCAGGTTTCTGCCCTTTGCAAGAGGCCTCAGGTCATGCTGGGACACAGACCAACCAAAAGTCCATCAGAGACAATGGGAACTTATCTTTGTCAGTAAATGAAGTTTCTTATCTTATCTCAGAGTTATAAAAAGAGCACTGCAAAGGTATTCAGGCTCCTGGCATCTCATTAAAAACTTGAAATTCTGCTGAAAACTGCAGAAATCCATAGAGACTACTCTGATGGTCATTTGTATGCATCCCAAATGTAAATTTTCTTAAATATTACTGGACCTCTTGTGAATATTTTCAGTCTTGGAAAAACTCCAGGGTTTAGATTTTTTTCCTTCTAAACAAGGGATTTTTTTATTTGTATTTGATAGTCCACAATATTTAAAATATTTAAAATATTTTTAAAATATTTAAAATATTTTTTAAGAAGAAACTTCTGTGGCAGAAACATAAATATCGTAGTTTGACAGAATACTACTTTAAAATATCTGCCAGGTTTTCACAATCCTTGTAAGAATGAACACTATCTTAGTGGAAAACAGTTGAAGACATTGAAGATGCAGCAAAATTATATGGGGCAGAACCTATTTAAACACATAAAATATGAGAGATTCTCATAAGTCATGAGAATCATGAGATGAGATTGGTTTCTTTGCTTGTTAGAAGAGGAGTAAATGAAGAGGAGCTATATGTAGATCTTAATTTTAAGTAGAACTCACATCCTAATGATTAAAACAAAAGTATCTTGTAAAAACAGGGATTAGAATGCATTTTCATTCTGCTCTGATCTCTACATTAAGCTGTCCACATGGAGATCTATTAATTGATATCTAATATTTCCTGGTTTAATTGTTGCAGGGTGCATGTGGCTTTACTTTGATACAGGTTCCCCAGGCTCATTTCAGATTTACTTTGATTTCTAATCTCATTCTAACTTATAAGTGTCAGCAATAAGGTGTGAGCGCTGCAACTCTTTGCCCCCAGCCAAATTCTTGTACCTTGTCCAGTAGGTGAGGTCATATCACCTGGTACGAGTCTGTAGGTCATAGAGTCAGCAGCCGCCACGGGGCCTCTCGTGCTTGATTGTGCACATACAGTCTTAAGTCAAGCTCCCTCTCACGTAGCTAATATGAACAAATCATGTGTCTCTGTTTGTTTTCTCTTCTTCCCCACAGGTAAAATTAGTATTTTCAAAGGAACCATCAAAGCCGATGGCCCCGCGGATCTTACCAAACCCACTGGCAGCTGCAGCAGCAGCTGCTGCCGTGGCTGTGAATTCCCCATTCAGTCTTCGCACGGCCCCAGCAGCCACCCTTTTCCAGACTTCAGCACTTCCTCCTGCACTCCTACGACCAGCTCCTGGGCCTATACGGACCACCCACACTCCTGTGCTGTTTGCTCCTTACTGAACTCCAAACAGGAATTAATTGTACTGCAATAATTTTTCAAATCAAAAGAAACAAAAAACAAACAAACAAAAAAAAAAAAAACCACAAAAAAACCACAAAGAAAATCAAGAACATTGAACTATGCAGTGTTTATTTATAGTTTAAAGTATATATGAAGAGCCAGAACTTTTGATAGAGAACTGAAAAAATTCTGAAAGGGGAAATGGGCAGTATTTTCTCCAGATGAGAACATTTCTCTTGAGCATTGATCGTTTTAGAACTGATCTCCAGCATTGACTTGTAGTGACATATAAAACTTATAAAGCCTTTTGACTGTGCATTTTGGCACATATTTCCCTGCAATGTCTTTCCTGCTTTATGAAACAACTTACAAATTTGTCTAAAGGGCATTAACTGGTTCCAATGTATATAAAATACTTTATTCTGTAGATTAAAGAAGAAAGAAAAAAAAAAAAAAGAAACACTGTGAATAGTAGTACCCTTACCAATCCTCCTGCCAAATCAGCAGTTACTGGGTATTTATCTGAACAAAAGTAGATACAATAGATGTCTTGTAAAACAGTAGTATTGTGTCTCTATCTATGCCACTAGGTTTCTAACTGAGTTGCAAAAGATAAAATGAACAAAATTATGTCACTTTGGTAAGTAGTCAAAAAATATTTCAATAACGTGGAGCTGTTCCTAGTGAGCAAAGTTTTCCTCACTCACAGAAGAATGAAAGTAATCTAGGTTAGGGCAAAGAAAGTGATAAAGAAGATCTAGTGGGAGAAAAATAATTCAGATACTGTACACAGGATGGGTCAAACCTTTATTTAACTGAAAATTTATGTGTACACTGTGTGTTTATTCAAAGAGTGTAATACATACAGAATAGATCAATGTTTAAGACATGACAGTGGAAAACAAAAAATATGCTCTTGTCATGAAACAAGTCTGACACTTCAGTGTTGAGCAGAGGGAAGACACAAATCAGTTACACAGAGTCATAACTGACAAATAAAAAACAGAAGAGAAATCCTGGTCTCATATAAGTCAGTTTAAAGTTCCTTCTGACTGCAGTGTAGCCAGAATTTCATCCCAAGAATGGCACATATTCATTTTATATCACACCAGTGGGAGTGTCTGTAGATACAGGTAATATTTTTTGCAATCGGCTTAGTCTTAGCAGCAGACTTACTCCCTTGTTTTATTTCCTACTGATGTGATATAAAATGTCTTAATACACCTATAAAATGTAAACAGTGACACATGAGATACATATTACGAGATAACTGCACACCATGGGCTTGGAAAAAATACAACTTTTAGGATCTCAAGGGACCCTTGAATTCTGTAGCTGACCATTATGTATAGACAGCTTAAAGCCTTATGTATTTACTGTGAGGCTTAAAGGGGTTGACTGTGTCCCTTTAAAGTAAGATTTATCAGGGGTATATATAGATATATTGTATATATGTTAGAATAAAAAAATAACTTATAAACAGAAAGTCTACTATATAAAATAATTATATAACCATTGATTTCACATGTGGGTCATTAAGTGGTAAGTAACAAACAACAGAGAAAAAAAATAGACTTCTTGAATCTGATCCTTGCTGCCTGCTTTTTCCCATAGGGAGCTGAAAAGTATCTATTAATATTATGGAGTGTGCTGCTGAGTCTCATGCAACCACTCTGATGTGTAGCTAAGTGAAATGCCTACCATACATTTAGGCAGAATAAAATTTAAAAGCATAATTTAAGTTTAGATGGGGAAATTATTTGAAAGATTTTATTAAAAGGCAGTAATGCAAAATATTGACCATGTGGCTGCTATATAATGCTGCCCGTGGTTAATGCAGACAGGTGGGAGATATAGAGGATGGGAGTATACAGCACTTTTGACTTGCAGTTCATCAGTGAGCCTTCCATATACATTCGTATTTGCCATTTTTTAAACCTCTCCGCATTTAGATTTTATAAAAAATATATAAAGAGAGAGAAAGAAGAGGTTCCATGGATATCTGTGTCCAAAGAATTCCAAAGAGATGCATTTATTTATCTAGAAGTATTAAAATAAGTTCTATATTACGTATTTGTATTTCATCCAGTTTATTTGCAAATGTTTGTGCCTTGAAATGAAATGAGCTTTTGTTTATATTTAATTCACACCTATGTAGCCATGAAAAAGAAATTATGGTGATTCCAGGGCTAATTACCAGCTGGGTTGCTTTGGCCTAACTTTCAAAACAACAGTATGAGTAAGTTCCTTAAGCCAAGTTCAGACATCTAAATAACTAGGGGCTGACATTTAAAAGGGCTCTCTACTCTACAGCTCCCAGTAAAGAGGCAGTAAATAAGCCAGCCTTCAAAACCTGTTCCTCACACTCCATTTAGAAAATGTTTCATTTTATTTGGGTACATGAGATAGTAAGATGCAGTGGACTTGGTCTTTTAAGCCTGCTTTCAACCTTCCATCTGTTTGCAGAAGCTGTAGAGCCATTGCCAGCTGCATTCAGATTCCTCCTTGCAAAGGGCAGCAGCTTTCAAGCTGTGCTCCATGAACCACCACTTGTTTCTAGAGCCTTTTGTAAGAGCCTGTGTAAGTAATATCTTGCTAAATGAGCAGAGGAGTACTCCCAATTTGGGAAGGTAGAAGATCTAGGCAGTCTATCTTTTCCCCATGAGGAAGTGGGCAGATGGGAAAACGGGAGATAGACAAATATCCTGAAGGCTCTTATGCACAGCCTTCTGGTGCATGGACACCTGCTGTACATCCTGCCATGTTGTGATGCCATCAAAATCAACAGGCTGATCCTTGCCAAAACATGGCCTGTGGCATGTATGGAGGCACAGTACTAATGGCAGAGTTCATACAAATTTTGCAAGAAATGAAAGAGTGTCATTCCACCTACTTACATCAGCTAATTTGCAATGACACCTCGTTTTCTTGGACCTCTTTTGTCGCAGTGCTCTATGGAACAAGTTTTGTTCACACAAGTCTCTTTTAAAGTTCAGCTGTAAACAACAAACTCAGTTCTTTTTGTCTCTTACTCACTACCTAATAAAGGATAAAGCCTAAATGTTAGAATGTATAGTGGATTTTCTATGCCTTGCTGCTCCACCCTCCTCTCAGTCAGTAACTAGCTGACATGCCCAGGACATCAGCACAACAGTTCTATTGCATACATACATACATACATACATACATGTATATATATATATTTATATATGTATATGTATGTATATGTATGTGTATATGTGTCTGTCAAGGTAAATATTGGCACAGCAATTTAATGGGGCAAAGAGAACTTCTGGTCAAGGTATGTCCATAGCAGATGACAGAGGAGGTAGCAAACAGAAGACACTTTACACCTACCTGTCAATACATCCAGTGTGGAGAGCACTATTAAAGGAAAATATGCCATCATGTTTCATATTACCATAGCACTCCAGGGCCAAGAGGAAGCCTAAAGCACAAGGAAGCAGATCATTGCATCGAAGACACAGTCACTCACTGGAATCAGAGTGTGAAATCAGCCTGTGGGGAAGTGGCTGGGTAATGAACTCAGAAAAACAATCAGGTTCAGGGGTGTTTCCTTAAGTTCTATTCAAAGTGTTAAAGAATAACAATTCTTTCTGACCCGAAGAGATGCTATTTTTGTGGGAGGTATATATATATATTTATATTTTTATGCTATCTTAATTTTTCCAACTATCTATGGCTTCAAACCTTTGTTCTGAAGGATTGTCATTGCTCTGAACCATGAAATTAGTTACCTTCTTGAAAACTGCTGTAAAAGCTGATGTGAGAGGTCAGCAAGCATATGGAATAAATATGATGATTTAAAATGAAAAAAAAAAAAAAAGACTGACCATGTCAAGAAATATTGTATTTGAAAAGTATGCATCTTTATTTTAAGATAAATTATATAAAATTATACAAAATTAAGAATAGCTAAATAAAGTTAATATAACTAGAAGAATTACATCTGTCATTTTAGTACTAAAATAATACAATTGGCTCTGTATTTTAAAAGTTTAAAATACTTTCTAGATGTCGAACCAATACAAGGATGCTGTTGGTAAATTTAATATCTCACTTCATTATCTTCCATTTACATCAGGAATACCATGACTGAATGGACCTACCTTTAGTCATTTCTATTTTAATTGCCAAAGATTCAGTAGCGCAATGGCTCCATATTCCCTGAAAAGTGAAATCATGCTGCTTAGGAGCCCCTGTTTCTGCCTTTTACTCCCAGTAAACACATAGTTTTTAGAGTCTCTTCAAAGCATCCCGGGGAATTTCTAACTCTATATCTTTTTTTAGCAAAAATAAACATCATTTTATGAACATTAGACCAACACTGAGGAGAAAGATCTAAAAAGGCTTTCACAACTGTAGTATTCTTTTGGGTAGATATGAAGCACAGACACCCAAATTATTTGGTTGCACAAATCTTTGTGAAAATGTGAAGGTAGAACATAAATTACTTTATAAGTGTCCTGATTTTGGGGTTAACTCACAAGAATAAGAAATCTGTTGGTTTTGCTAACAGTTGTCTGGACTTTCATTTCTAACACTGACTTCAGCACAGTTCAGGTTTCAAGACTATAAGTTCCCAAAGCTCCAAAGAAAATAAGAGTGGGCTTCCTGTTTATCAAGATGCATGTGAAAATGTAAGCCTATACTCTGTGAAATGTTAAGTATTTTTTTGACATCACATCTTTTCCTGTTCTCATTGTTTATCTCTAAGAGCCATTCCTTGCCAATGGATCATACAGAAGCCTCTGTGCTGAAATTCAGTACGTGACTAAAACAAAATAATACTGATAAATCGTATCTTAAACTAGTTGAAATCTCCAACACACAGTGAAGGGCTTAGCCAAGGATGAGAGCTTTATGGCTTCTCACTTCTACAGGTTTATTAACATTCAGGACCATTTTGGAGTAAATGTAACTATCTGGAAGATGATTATTACATAGCCTGACCTGAAATGTCAGCAGCTGAAAGAGTCTGTGCTCCGGACTGAAATTAACAATGGTATGAAAACCATAATGCTCTTAACTTTGGGACTCCTGATAGCAGTTGCAAAAATCTTTGATTTCAATAGAAGCAATTTTTTGCTCTTAGTGGATGAGGCCTTTTGCAGTCATGCTGTGTGCTGCAATTAGGTGTCATTCAACTCTGATTCAGTATTGATACTTTGATAAAGAAACTTGGCTGAGCACGAAACATGATTAGTGGCTGCCTGGTTCATGTGGTCAGCTTCATGCTGGGACGATGCTTGGGTGGTGAAATAAGAAGAATTGAAAGAGTCAGTGTAAAGAATTGGTGGACTAATTTGACCCTTTTTCCTTGTACAATGTTCTTAAACAGAACTGAGTTATGAACAAGCTAGGACATTGAAGAGTTTCTGGATATAGAAGTAGGGACCTTGAAGATTGTGATATCTTAATTTTGAAATCAATTTGATGAGAAGAACTCAGAAGACGTTCTTTGGATTAGACCCCACAGTGACATTGTAGCAATGGTCTTCACACTGTCAATACACTGGCATTTTTCCTGTTCATAGCAGAAATCGAGGATTTGACACCCATTATTAGAAACAAGCATAGTTAATAATAATCATTGCATAGGTACTGGACATTCAGTTAAAGGACACAATAATTCTCCTTGGGACTCCATGTCTTCAGGTTTGTTCATACCAGCCAAGATATCACTGCATTTTGACAACACCTGGGTCTCCAGGCAATATGTCATACTTTTTGGTTTTATTGAAATTTAATTTTTCTTCTATGTTTCTTTATTCATTGTTTTGTCTCTCATATGAATGAACAGAATCCGTACAATTAAATATACATTTAAGAAGTGTGTAATCATCAATGCCCCTGTTGGGCCATTTGATCAGAGTTAATAAATTGAATAAAGAATTTAAAGCAGCAGAGCCCAGTAATGGTAAAATATTGTGAACACAGAACATCTATACTACAGTGCTCTTTACCTAATCTAGAGTTTTACGACACAGACAACTCTTTATCCTTTCATACTTTCCTGAAATATTCATCTTTTGGGATCCTTCAAAGGTTTAATCAAATTTAAATGTTATTTCTTATGTTCAGTAAAAACATCTATGTACTTCTGAGTGCAAAAGCAATATAAAAAGGGATAAAACTCACAAACCATTTTCTCACTACAAACGCCTGCAGCATTTGTTAACAATGTCAGCCCTTTCTCTGCTTGTGGCTCGTGGCTGGCATTTACCATGGGAACTGTTCTCATTGAGACGTGTATCAGGTGAAAACTGTGAGTTCAAAACACAATCTGTCAAGTGCAGACATTCGTTTGGGGCACAACAAAGTGGGAGATGAGAGAATATAGGCAAAGCTATGCCTTTGTAACAGCCTGTTTGAACATTTTCAAAACTGTCTGGTGGCTTGATGGGGAGAGGCAGAGGGTCTTAATGTGGTCATTCTGTTATATTTATAACACAGAAGATGTAAATTTGAAAAAAAGTCTTGAATTGAGGTTTTTAATCAGTGTTTCCGTGTGGGGGATGATCCCCCACCCACCCACCCACCCACCCAAAAGGGTAATCTTTCCTTCAGACATATTTTCAATGCAGACATGCCATGATATTTTTACCAGTCAAACTGCTGCCTGAATCTGATTTTTCCATTGGAATAAAACTCTCAATGTCATTTTTGGTACCCAGAAAGAGAATCCAGGAATTAAAAAATGAAAATGTAATGAGCCTCAAGTTGGGTCACTTTATTTTCTTTTTCCCTTCCTGCAGTTGCTCAAGTCCTACCAGTTTACTGAAATATATATGCCAGTCAAAGAGAAAATGCCTGTTTCTTTCTTCTTCTACCGTTTTTATAGTTTTAGAAAGGAGATGGAAACAGCTGTAGCTCTTTATCCAATGACTCACACTAAAGCCACCATGTAGTCACCAAATGCCTGCACATGCATTGCCTCTCTGCATACACACAGATTTATTTCCCTCCAATCCTTCTGCTAAATCACATTTTGTGACTCACACCATGGGACACTGCAAGGAGCATTTAAGAGGAAAACAAACCAAAACACCCACTTTATGGTCTGTATAATATGGGTGCATAACACAGTACCCCTTTATCCCCTTCAGTGGCATAATTGAACCATGTGGCTGGAGTTCTGCATTAAGCCCCTCATTACAGTATTGGACGCTTTAAATGGTGAGCACCGAAGCCAATTTTGTTGGCTGTGCTATAATTAAGCCTTCTCCCCAACTGTGGAAGGCTCTCTATTCTCCACTGGGGTATTTATCATGGCAAGTCAATTCTTGGAATAAAACCTAGAGCTTTTTTCACCTCCTTATGTGAAAGCTGTGAAAAGCAGTAGGGGAAAAAAAGTAAATAAGCCTTTCATATTTTATTGATACCCATGTTCCATCTGACTGTCAGGAACTTCATAATGTCAGTAAATACTTCAAAAACTCTTCAGTTCTTTTCTTTGAGATGGGATGCAAAGAATCACTATCCCATGCAATAGGTATTTAATCCACAACAGTATGCAAATCATCTACTCAATGCCACCAACTCATTTAACTCTTTAAATTTGGATTAAAAAAACTTAAAAGCTACCAGGACCCAGTGAAAAGCACTGGAGATTAAGTACACACACATTACATGATGTGCCAAAGAACCTTCAAGAACATCCAAGTTAGTCCAACAGCAAGTGCCTGAGAGGGTAATAGTTCTGGAAATTAAATGTAGGGAGGTTGTTTCTGAACCTAAGTGTGAGAACAAGTTTAACCCTCCCAAATACACTACAACTATTGAGAATTGGAGAAGTTTGTTGATATTCTTGAACAATGTTCTTTGAACTATGAACAATCTCCAACATTTCAGTGAATGATTTCAAATCTGAGACCAAGTTATTTATCAGGGTAATGAAATATTCTTCCCAGTGCTTACAGATGACCTGCATAAGCCCTTTATTTATTAATGCAAGGCACAGTTAAATTACTGGGTACTAACTTACTGTAAGTAGTACCATAGAGTACTGACACTTTTACAAAAACTGTCCCTGATCCACTCACACTTCAAAAACACTGTAAATTTAGATGACATTTTTATAAGTCCAAGAGTAAAATTTCACGGTCTGGCAGTTCGTAATAGTAGTTTTGACTGATAAACAGCCGATATAATATCTCTAATTAAAATAGGGTGGAGGGAGGTGACTGGAGCAATTATACCTTACTATTTGAAACACCTGATAGCTGCCTGAGGGATTTTTAAAGGTCAGTTATCAACCACGTGGAAAAAGACAGTGGACTAGAAGACAGCGGAGTCTTCTCAAAGGTAAGTTGGGTGAAATAAAATTATCAAAACTTAGTAATTTCTTCATTAGGTAAGTGTAGATTAATTGCTCCATATTTGTTTAGGTATTTGAGACTGGGATCCATAAAAATTATTAAATTGCTAGTATGTAAATTCAAATAATTTTGAAAGAAACTAACTGAAGTCTGCATGGGTTATAGTGTAAGAAGAATTGTTAGGCTGGGGAGAGTAAGTTGAAGGCAGTTTTAAGTTGCATCTGGCTTCACTACTGATTTAGCACACAATAAAAAACCATGCTCTTGAAATTCTTTGATAACACACATTAGGAGCTATCATCAATTGAGAAAAGAACATGATATTTTCCAGAAAGAGCAGAACAACCTTGAGAACTGACATAATAGAAAGGAACTGTAACTCAATAGGAAAGAAAGGGACAATTATGTATTTAGAATCTGATATCCAGTAGCTCTAAGTAGCTGTAAACAACTCAAGAACACAATGTACAGGTATTGCCATTTCTGGCAATGAGCTATGAATTTGATACAGCTGTTAAAAATAAAATAAAATCGTTTATTGAGGTATAGTCTGCATTATTCCACCACAGAATAAAAGCTTTGTATTTTGACAACTTCATTGATTCATGAGAAAGACTAATTAAATCTTTCTAGAAAAGATGTGTGGGATGGGAAAATAATGTAATAAAATTTATATGGTTAGAATAAGGATGGAAGGCTGAGCATGAAAGAGATCCAGTTGCTCCCTCTATGATGGGATGGAAATGGTGGTAACCATCACAAAAAGAAGAAAACTATTCAAGGTAAGAAGGCCTTCAAGCATAAATAATTGAATTGATGTCTATAAACTCACTAAATTCTCTGGAATTTAAAAGATACTTGCAAGTGTTAAAACACAGAAAAGGTGTCAACCAGGCACACTGAGGTGATTCTCTAGTGGGCTCTGTCTTGGTTATGAATGAGGTTCTGTGCCACGTTTGCTGTGGCAGCAGCTAACTGGGCATAGTGTGCTAGTCAGCAAGTTTGTTCCCTTTTCTGTCTGAGCAAAATATGTTAAACACTTTACTCATGACTTGATAAGTCGGGAAGAGAAATACACAAAAATTGGGGTTGGCGTGTCATAGGAAAAACACTTCTGAATCTTGTCCAAGGTCTATTTCATCCATGTATTCACATAATAATAGTAAGAAAATTGTTCCAAATCTAAGCATAAATACATATGTTTGGTGGTGGCTTTTTGGACACTGCATGTCAGCTGGAAGCATCTGTCATATTCTTGCTGAAATGGGATTCAATACAGTTTTCCTACTTCTCATGTCAAAACACATCTGTCACAATCAGTTGCTGAGCATAGTTCACGCTTTTAAAAAATCAGACAGATGAGTGAAAATATTTAACTGTGCTGAAAGCAAAAAAATATGTGTCTAGCTCACTGAATTCATGAAAACATGCAGAGTTTAGCAACTATTTAAGACTTGATCATCTTATATTTTGGGCAACAACTGACTTGGGATCATTCCACAGGGAGACAGATAACTGTGACCAAGTCCCTGCCACAGAATAAGGGGGTGAAGTAAAAAAAAAAAAGCCTCTTAGCTCTTTACTCATTTCAGACTCCTTGCTGAGGTTGTTGAATTCTGTGAATTGTGCTCCTCAGTGAAGGAGTGCTTATATGTTGTAGGACTGTACTAGGTGGGTAAGAAGCCATTCAGTTAAGCCATGGAGTTCTAAAGCTCAAGAATAAAATACAGACCTTATTGAAGCTACTGAACAAGTCAGTGATGTCTGATTGTTAACACTTGGCATTCAGTTCAGGCTTTAGTTAATAATTAAATAAATAAATTGCCCCTTGACACCTGCCTGTCTTTACTTTTTTCAAACCTTCCTCTGCCAAGAAGTCACAGATTTGCACCTTTAAAAAATGAACTGGATATAAGTGTCATGCTGTGCCACACTGCAGACACATTTTTGCTCTCTGCTCAATCCCATATTTTGCAATTAACAAAAAAAAAAAAACCAAAAAAAAACAAACAAAACCACAACAACAAAACAACCTCTCCCTGCCAAACAACCAAAACCTGTGAGTCAATGCTCGGCAATATGTTCAATATGTTATTAGTTGATTTAGAATGTACTTCCAAATGAGGCATGTTCAAAATATTTTACAGAGCTAAAAGCTTTGTGTGACTGCAGCACAAACACATAATCCAAAATGTTTTGGCTAAAAAAGGGAAGCCTTCTGTTTTTCTTACAACCGAGGCCAAACCAATTTTAATTTCTGACTTCTTAATTAATGTAAAATATAATTTAGACTGAGTTTCTCCTAAAAAATACTGCAACATTTGTAAATTTACAGTTACTTAGTCCACTGTTTTATCTTTAATTCTTTAATTTGAGCATCTTAAGTATAAGAGCAGTTAATTTCAAAGTCTTCCTAGATTGTACCATCTGTTAATGGAAATCTGTATTTCAGAGCTATGCAGAGTGTGGTTAATAATTTGACCATTTTACAAATTGACCATTTTACAGCTGGGCCTTTTTTTTTTTTTTTTTTTTTTTTTTTTTCTGTATTGGTGTCTAAAGGTTCTCTGTTATCATAAAATAAGAATTTAATTTTATGGCAGAAGACAAGTCTTAAAATTTACTTTCACTACATCCCAGCATAGCCTGAGAAGCTTTTGCAATTTTTCATAAGAAAGAAAGGAAGAGACTGGCCATCTGAGATACGAGATTCAAATTCATCTGACACTGTCTGGAGAGCTGAACTTCTGCTAGAACCTTGGTAAAGCTGGTAGGCACTAAAGCAGTTCCCCAGCCTCTGGTTTATTGGTAGGTGAATTGATTGCTCCATTACTATACACAGTAGTGTAGATATGCACACCTCCAACATTACCTTTCACTTAATGTAGATTTAGAGCTGTTCTCTAAGAAAAATCTACTATAGGATGAGATGAATTGTGCATTGAAAGCGCTTATTTTCCCCACAGACTGCAAAGGAAACATTGGATGATAAATGAGGGATAGGCATCCGTGCTATATGAGTCTGAAATTGATCAAAACGTTAAGCAAATATTGTATGTTATAAATTAATCCCGTATAAGTAAGTTGCTCTTTAGTTCAGGGTAAGAGACAACCAACAGGAAGTCCAGGATGTGGTAGAGCACAGTGATGGAACTGAGTCTTCCATATGCAAGATGAATGTGGAAAAAAAACCTTAAAAATCCTTGTTAGAAAGTTTAGTTTTAACCTTAAAAGTGAAGAAATTTTTTTGAAGTTTTTATTAGATCAAGCACATTAATGTAAAAAATTTGAATTGGGAGTGGGGGAATTTTGTTTTATTTTGGTGTGTTTGGATTTTTAATTTAAGCAAAAGATAAGGTGTCAAGAACTCATCAAGGACCATTCTGTTTAAGTGTGGACTGCTCTCCAGGGCTGGAGGTGTGGGAGCCAAGGGTGGCAGCCAGCTGTAATGTATGTGTTAACATACATTAACAATGAACGATGGAGCAAAGATGGTTCAGTCCTTCTCCCCCTACCCAGCATTTCTGTGAAACACCAGCTTTTGCAGCATAGGATCATCAGGCTAAAATAAAGAAGCAGAAGGCTGAAGCAAATGTAGAAGTTTGTTGAGGATATAGGAATAAATCATAAGTACAAATTATATATGGCTTATAAAAGTTTTCTGAGAAGAGTGGTATGCCGTCCTTACTTCCCACACCACTCAGTCTCTGCTGGGTAAGAGAGTTTATCTTTTAGCATCTCAAAAAATTCCTGATTTGAGAAATCACAATTATCTAAAACTTTATCAGAAGTCAGGTCTTTCCTGCCACTGCAGAGAGTTGTTGGATAGAAATACTATTTTCACTTTTTTTAGGGGGCTTTTGCAGTCTTTTCTAAAGGCTGAGGCTGTTTGATTTGAAAGCTCAGAGCTAGGCTCTTAGTTGTTTTAAATGAGCATAGCCTCATTATTTTCCTAGGCCTATAGCGATTTTTGGTGGCTGAGATCTGGCACATAGTTTGGAATAAAAGTTTTATTTTTAAATCATAATCAGAGAGATGACCCCTGTTAAAAATGGTCATATTCTACTGTAAATATCTGCTGTCTTACCAGAGAGACAGTGGTTGTGAAACTTTCTGAGAACTGCTATTTCCAAGTTTATCTGCTTTGACATCAAGTTCCTATACATAAATAATTTCCTCATGCAAAAAACTCTTATTTTCTAAACCATATTGCTGCTGACAGCTTTGTGTCAATCAAAAATAAATGGTAATAGCATAATACTTTTATAGAATCAAGATGTACCAATTGTCTTGAGTTTTTGGTGGGTGAGGTGTGGTGAATGAAATCTTCCTTATTTGACCTGAATATCTAGGTGTGACCAAAGCACAAAGTCATGTGCCCCAATCCTTCTTTTGGTAGGATGAACATCCACTTGTAGCTGTCAAAGAGCTGAATTGCTGTGTCAGTGTGTTCCTACCCTCACCTTTTTCCAGTCTGTTACACTTTGTGGTAGGTTATGGTGGAGAAATCCTAGTCTGGAGAAGGCACCGTGCAGAGCCAGCTTTGTAAGTTGACTGTTCCCGATGCTGGGGAATTTCTCAAGGTTGTTCTGCTACTAAAAATGGGCTCTGAGTAAATGCCATGGAGAATAGGATCTGGTCTAAGATCCTATTTAGTGATGAGACTGTCATTGAACTGATGACTAACCACCAGTTAGTGGGCTTAAGTAATACACTGACTAGCATGCTCAGCCCACTATTAATAATAAAATACTTTCATTTGGTAATATTGCCCAAATGATATTTCCCATACAAATAACATGAAAGAAAATGTTTGCACTCACAGTCATAGAACTCCCTGTCCCCTGAAGAATTTATCCCAATTTTCCAACAGTCCCTAAAACTCCTCACCATCTTCCTAAGCCAGATTTTCCTGGTTTGTGCTTGTGTCTTTCTTTACCCTCTCCCAAAACCACAGAGCTAAAGAATCCATCCATGTTGGTGACAGCACTGCTTAGGATAGATGTCTTTGCTGGTATTGTCCTGGAAAAACATACAAAGCAGGAGGAGAAAAAATTTCTTTGTGGGATAGATAGTGTTTTATTAGGAGTCTGCCCAAAGAAAAGTGGGAAAATAAATCTCTGCCCCTAGCAAGATGTCGTTTGGGATACACTTACTGATTCCCAAGAGAGACACCAGGTTGTAAAATTTGTGAGTGTTAGGAGGTGCTGAGTTAGCCAGCACATAGATACAGCTTCTTCCTGCTTTAACTTTGATATTTTATACCTTGTTGAACTTACATTTATTTTAATGAATATTCTGAAATCTGGAAAAACATTAGGCATAGATTAGCAGAAGATTATGTATGAACATTGTCAATACACCTGTACTTGCCAGGCCAGATTACCTTTCAGGAGGGAGCAAACACGCACTTGTATCATTCAAGAATTTGCTGAGCTAGAGAGAAGGAATTTTGGGGATCAAAAGTGTTTGTTTAAGGGTTGCCAAAATTCTGCTTAAATCTTCTCTTAAATATTTAACTCCTTTTCTTGGATCCCACTATTATGGCCTAGCTGCAAAAATCTCCAGAGGCTTTGACAGTGTTATATGTTCTTCTCTATATCTTCAGTTCTAAGTACTGTTAGAGAGCAGAGGGGGTGACCAAAGTGTCAGAGATCACAGATCTTCCCAGGGGTGCTCAAAAATAAGTCTAGAGGGACTGGTATGTGTGGATGTGTAATTAATCTCTGTGTGTGCGCAGAGGCAGAGAAAATATTGGGAGCTCTTGTTTTTATTCCACTTGGCTCACAAATCACTAAACTCTTGACAACATGGAGATTTAAAACAGATAAGTAAGGCAACAAATTATTTAATATGGATTAAATAAACTAATGAAAGTTCATGTACAGTAGCTGTGGAAAGTTTTTCTTATTATTTTCCCATTTATTTAAAAGCATATGCTTCTGCCCAATATTGACCTATCTTAATGACATCAGACATTGGTGTTGGTCTCCCTGGAATTAATATATTTCTTTATCTTCCTTTCCTCGTTATTTATTTTCCTCTGTTCATTCTGCGTTCCCTGGTTTAGCTGTGTTACTAGAAGCTTACCTAGTTCCACTTGTTTCTGCAAGCTACAGTTAGTCCATCACTAAAAACGGGCCAGTACTGCCTTACTTGGTGAAATATTGGGGAAGAGGAAGATGTTTGGATATGTAGTCATATGTCTAGTCTGTAGCTTGGTCATGTTTTTCTTTCAAATGCTGATGTGCAATTTATAAGATGTAAGGGTAATTTTGAGATAAAAATTCAGCAGTTAGCCACTTAGGACAAAAGAACCCGCTTTTGTCCTCATCATCTTAATTACAGGTATGTCAGACTACTGCAGTGGCTTTTACAGCAGATGTACAAGGCAGCACAACTGAAGTAATCCCTTAAGATTTTGGAAACTAAAACATAGGTCCCAGCATGAATCACATAGTTACACTTTTTCCCACATACATACATACATAACCACTGCAAACTAAAATCCCTCTTCAACTGCTGCTTAACTCTAAAGTTACCAATATTCAGCCATGAAATCATAGAATAATTTCGTTTGGATCAATGCAGGTCATCAAGTCCAACTCGAAGCAGGGCTATCTTCAAAGTTAGATCAGGTTGTTTGGGGCTTTGTCCAGCTGAGTCTTGAAAGTCTCCAGTATTGGAAAGTCCGCAGCATCTCTAGGAAACGTGGTTGAGAACTTAATCATTGTGAGATTTTAGAATTTTTTTCCTTAAGATTATTTTAAAAAAATCTTACTGTCAGTATACACTGCCTCTTGACAATTTACTCTGCACCTCTGAAAAGAGTATCTTGTCTCTGAGTAGCCAGTACTCAGTATCCCCATTAGGCTTTTCTACAGGCCAAGCAAATTGGCTCTCTTTTGTGTTCTCTACGCCCTACGGCAAAATCCCGTGGTGTGCTCATATTTCTCATTAGTGTGGACCCAAGCTGGATGAAGCATTCCAGGTGTGGCCACACAAGTGGTAAACAAAGGAAGAAAATCACTTCCCTAGATCTTTTCACTTGTCTTGTGAACTGCCCTGGTTCTTGTAATGGTGCACTGCTTTTAAATGATTGCTTTTAAATGTTTAGTCTGAAGTTGATTTTGGAAAATGTGCACTGAAAGATGTTTCATGTACCACTACGTGTCACAACCATGCTATGAAACAAAAGTATGCAATGGTGAGCAGCATGAACCTGAGACTATGGTTACTATGTCACTAATGTGGCCATTAAGTTTTCATGTTAAGATTTATTATGCTGTCATTACAGCACTTTTGTTTTTGATGTATCAAACCACTACTACAGTATATATTTGTTGACATCTCATCTGTTTTAGAAAGGCAAATGATTACAAGTTACCAAGGAAACTAATAAGCACTATGCAAGGAATAGACTGCACAATTTGTTTTGCTGGGTAGCAAGTCTCTGCTGTTTTAATGTCAATTAAATTACTCCTACTTCTCACACCGATAAAATAAAAACAAAGCTTGTACCATTTAAAAAAATTATAACCATATCCATTTAGTAAATGGAAATGAGGATTGTATTGTAGCTTATGCAGATGGAAGATAAAGAGGGATGCAATTTGTTGAAGGCTTTGTGTGCATTTTATATAAAGCGCTTTATTTTATGACTTTATAGAAAATCTTCTGTTCCATTAAGTCCATAGGACTACACGACCACAGACCTTAGAACCTGAAGGAGTTTTTAAGACTGGCAGATACAAACTTGCTTCCTTACTTTGAATTGCCTGGACAGTTTGATAAAAAAGAATTTCATTCAAACCTGCTGTTGAGCTGTACTGTGAAAAGAGAAGTTTGGAGTAAATCAGATCAGTGGGATTGAAATTGATTTAGGCTGGTGACTCAGATAAAACAGGTCACCTGCCCTAACTCCTGAGGAGTTGCACAATGCCAGGAATGAAAATCAAATAGTTTAATTTTTCTGAAAGCAAGAGGAGATCCTCAGGGGACTGTACCTTTTGAAGCCATAATAGCTGTTGTTAGGTATTGTTGTGTCTATTTTCTGTGGAAGAAATATTAGGGACTCTCTATAGCCCCAGAGAGCATTTGTTCATGGTTCTGACCTTCGAGTGCAGGACCATGAATTTTTAAAATAACATTGGATATTCTTTGTCTCTTTTTTTCTGCCCTGTTCTTCTGAGCCTTATGTATTCTAGATGGTTTGGCTCAACGAGTTTTACCACTCCCCCTTTTCCATATTTGTAAGCTTTCATTCTTGGTAAGTCCCCCATAATATTTGCAAGGCAGATAAAATATAAAACAAATGCTGCTGTTGCCTACTCACTGCTTAAACTGAAATGGGAGACCAGGAGGGTGTGTGTAGCTGAGTCCCAGGGGAGACAGGAGCTGAGCAGGACATGCCTACCCCCAGTGGAAGGAATAGAAGATGGAAAAAAGGTCAGCATTTTGAAGATATAATATTGTGGAGCATTGCTACCACAATGAATTTGTTAGATGGATTTATTTTCTCACTTGTTGGATTCACCCTCAGTGACAGTACTGCTGCCTTCACTGTAACACTTGCTCAGTACAGTTTATACAGAACAGATCCATGTCTGCTATAACCAAGAGCAGATAATCTCATGTTATTTATTTTGTGTGCATCTTAAAATGGCTATTCTTTTCTCTTTATATCAGGAATACTGAAATGAAAATAAGGATGAGTACTACTTAATACTGAAAACCTTCAGAAACATGATATTATCTGGGTAATATCTTAATGTCTGTGCTACCAAGGACAGGTCAGGTGTATCTGTTCCTTTGGCTTTGAAATCCCTGAAATCATGGGAGATGTGAGAGCATCAGCTGAAAGCATTTTTAGCTGCTTTCTGTTTGGATAGCATTTCTTCAAAAGTATTTTTGGTGGTGGGATTGGTGGGGGTTGACCAGTTCTAAAATGAAATCCAATAATTGCCGGTAGCAAAAATAGATCAACAAGTTGTCTAAACTGCAGATGCTGGTGTTAGTGAAGCAGTGTGCATGAACAGCAGGGGATAGCTGGATAAGGAGCAAAAGTGGATATGAGTGAATTGATGGAAAGAAACAGATGGGAATGATACGTAGAAAACGAAAATAATACAATTCTTGCTGGGTTTTCTCAATTTATAGTTTTTCTTTCCAAACCATATGTTGAAAGCACTGATCCTGTCAGTCCTTGCTCCCCTCAGGTTTGACTTGAATACCCGGGGCTGCTTTTGCAAAAGCCCATGTGGGAAATAGCGGGGAATTAGCTTCACGGCTACTTTTTAAACATGCTTTCACAAAAGGTGTGAAGTTGCTGAAACTCGACTGCATGGAAAAGTTAGAAAATCCCTTTGTGAAGTATCAGATACAACAATATATATCTTACGGGTGTATACAAATATGAAACTTTAGTTTTGTTTCACCATGTTTGCAAAGACTGAAAATTTAAATATATTATGAGATTTACCAAATATTTCATGAATTTGGAAGGTAGATTACAAGTATGCAAATAGACTAGTAGTGTGAAAGTACACACTGCATGATTTTTAAAGATGGGCTAAGTATTATATTCAGGAAAATATTTCCTGCAGAGGAAAATGTGTCATCATAAATGAGAAACTGTTGCAGAAAGTGTTTAAGGAATTGAAGTTGAACAGAATGAGACTGAAAAAAGAAAACCATTCTGTAGCATCTTGTAAAAAGTAACCAGAATTAAAATTAACACAGTGTAATCAGAAAAAAAAAAAAAAAGGAAAAAAGAAAGAAAAAAGAAAAAAATGGAAATACATTCAATAAAAATATTAATCAAGGACAATAGTTACAGGATGATTTTAAACCTATCAATCTTAAAACTTAAAGGAAGAAAGTGGATTAAAGTTTAGATTCAAATTAAGGAGTTAAATGATAAAGTAACTTAGGTGACTGTTTCTAGATTTGTGCAAGTAGAAGCCAGTCCATAATTTTCCCCTGTGGAATAAAGATGAGAATTTCAAAGGATTACTCCTGGCTAAATGCATTTTACATAAATGCATAATGCAAAAGTATAAGCTCCAGGGAGAAAAATTCTAGTTATATACAAAGTTAAAATTATGTGACATTTAAAGTATAGCTCAGAATATGTATATATGGAACACAGAGTGTTTATTTCTTGGACTCAGATCAACAACAAAATGCTTTCATGGCAGATGCTTTCACAAAAATGCCTTAAGGGTCAAGGGGTTTGGGTTTGAGGAGGGGTCTTCCCTAGTAGAACTGAACTTTAAAAGTTGTGTTCTTAAAGAACTGAACTGTTCTTTGACTGTCAAGAGCACAAGCCAGTCAATTAAAGGCAGGAAGGGGAGAAAAAAAGAAAGCAAACTACAAAAACATATTGAGGCAACTAAATGAACTCTTTTTGACAATGTGAATTTCTTCAGTGTGGTAAGAGAAAGGGAATCATTAAGATGTGGCTGGGTTGGGCAGCAGAGATGGTGTGAACCTTCGCATGAGTTTCTAATGTACTTTCAGTAAAGTAAAGGGCATTAGTAAAGGGCATACCAAGGAGAATAAATGAAATATCCATGTTTTCCTAATGAGCATCAAGGGTGGTCCCTCAATCTTCTGTTTGATATTATTCTGTCCAACTTGAAAATTAGACAACTTGAAATTAGATCACCGGTGAGAAAGCTGCAGGGAATAACACAGGATCACAGAACATTCTGGGTTGGCAGGGACCCACAAGGATCATCAAGTCCAGCTCTTTAAGTGAATGGCCCGAATGAGGATGAAACGTATGACCTTGGTGTTAACAGCACCTTGCTCTCACCAACTGAGATAATGCTTCAATCTGTCACAGTAAGGTGATAAGGTAATATCAGAGACTGGCAGGAACCTGTGGGAAACAGCAGGGAAACTATGGACTGGCAAACTGGCTCCTAGCACCACGTTTACTCACCAATAGTTGTTTACTTGTTCCGGACTGGAATATAGGATCAAAAGGGATTTTTAAATTTGAAAATTCCAAGTCTAGGGGAAAGCCAGAGGGGATTTTAGAAATTGTTGCGGTGGTGCTGGAAGACTGCACAATTAGGGATGCTAAAGGATGGACAGTAAATGACAGAAATGAAGTCTGTTTCTTATTCATTAGAAGGGGTAATTTCCCCTCACTGAAAAATTACCATTCAGGAAAATAAATATTATTTTAGACACTTAGGGCTAAACCTTTCAAAGGCGCAGCTACACTGAATTAGAAAATTCCTTGACAATCTTGTGAAACCACTTTTGAGTGAACAGAGGCTCACATGAAGTACTCCAGGCTTCTGAAACAAGCTCCTGTACACTGCTTCACACCTGCTTGAAAGGTATAAGAGCAGGAGGAAAGACCCTCTAAAGCTAAGGAAGTAAAACTCTAGTTCCACTGCTCTAGGCCCAGGCTTGTATAAACCTTCTATAATTATTCTGAATGTGTAAGAGATGAGACATGTTTAACAAAAATGCAAGTGCTAAGGTAATTTATTTAGGGAAGCTCTGTATTTATTTAGGATGCTCTGTGATTCTGTATCAGATAAATGCACTGAGGTAGTTCCTGCACTGTTACTTGATATAGGTGCGGGATATTTTTTAGAGACAGAGCTCTTTCCTCTCATGCTGTTGAGCAGTTGCTAACTTACATGGACATGTGAACTATCTCTGGGGCTTCAGTCCTTTAAATGATTAACTTTGCTGAGCACCTTCTAGTTTTGGAACATATTGTAAGGAAACCCAAAGGAGCCTTGATCAGGCGTTTTGCATTTGTTTTTGAGAGAAGGAGCTTATTACCAGCCTTCAGGTCTGGTTAGTGAAAACCAGTATGTGAAGTCTAATTTTACAGTCTAATCTGGGAAGACAAGACCAATTTGCAGGCAGAGGTCAAGATTTTATCTCCCTCCTCTCAGGCACCTGTGAAGGCAAATTTAGCAGTCTTAGCACTATCCTGATTTGGGACAGATTTGGAAGGAAACCTCTGAATAGGGTCCCTCTAGAAAGCAAATTAAAGCAGCCCCTCCCCTCACCAGTTTGAGAGACATAAATCTCCTTCAGGCAAAGTGGAAAAAAAACTGTTTGTTTAACAAGCAAAGTATGCACAAACATGAAAAAATAAATCATGTTAAACACTGGAACTTCTCTCTGTTCTGAAGAGATGGCAAATTCAGAAAGTCCTTGTCATGGGGTGCAGCTCTTCTGGCTCAGTCTCTTATCAGTCCCTCCTGCTGGAAAATGCTGCATCCCACATCCTGCTGGGCCACAGGTGAGCTCCCGGTGTTCTTCTGGGTTTTCAGTCCACAGTAGGTTTGAACAGTTCCAAGAAAAACCAAAAGCCACAGTCCAGGAACTTCTCTGCCTCAGCTAGCTAAAAACACTAACTAAAAGCAAAAGAGTTCTCTCCAGCTCCCTGATTGTCCTGCAGACGACACCGAGAGAGAGAGAGACCTGAAGCTTTTATCTCAATGTTTTTGAATACAACCGCGAAAAAATTTCCACCGCTTTTCCTCTTCCCACCCCTTTGCTCTCAGATCTAGTTTTAAAGGTGCAGAACTCAATAGCCAACACAAACAGAACAGATGACTGGGGCTACGAGCATCAT
This sequence comes from Catharus ustulatus, assembly GCF_009819885.2. NCBI lineage: Eukaryota > Metazoa > Chordata > Aves > Passeriformes > Turdidae > Catharus > Catharus ustulatus. The sequence continues at coordinate 38,851,558 of NC_046221.1, read as the reverse complement.
AGAGTCACTCTAAGACAGCAACACAAATGCACGTTGCATTGCAAGTAACTTTGTGAGGAGAAGTGTTCATTGGGTGGCCAGAGAAGCAAAGAATAAACCCAAAAGCTACTTTCAAGAATTGTAGGTATTAGCTATGGCTTGCAACTCAGACTTGAAAAAAAAGAGTAGACTGAAAATTGAAAAGCACTTTGATAGGGTCTATTAGGGTAGACACAACTAGATTTTTTGCAGTGTTTCCTAATAGCCTGCTATTTATATCAAGCTAAAAAGCACTTGCACAATTAAAAACGTGTATTGAAACAAGGATCCTACACAGAATAAGCTGCTGCTCTACAATAAAAATTACTAGAACAAAATCCTTAAATATTATCCTGTCATAAAGTTGCATTTATTTTCTTGAAGCGGTGCTAGTTGTACATGCAGTCTTACAGAGTCAAGTCTTTCACTCAAATTCATTGCCATGCATTTTGGTGCAAACTATTTTTAAATAATGAAAGACTGGAGATAAATCACTATCATTAGTGCAGAAGGCAAGGTCTAGTGTGGGACCATGAACTTCATCTACTTTCAGTAAAAAGTTAATAATCACTCTTAAAGTTTTCTTTATTCAGCTTCATTAATATAGACAAGGTGACAGAATGAATAATTTGAATTCAAATCCCTGAAACTGAAGGAAAAGGATCAGTGCACTAACTGACTCTTGTTCACCTTTGTAGAAATATATTATTTTAAAAACATACTTTGCTTTGAGTTTCAATACTTGTAAAAGGTTCAGATATACAGATTGAGACCCTGACCTTTTCTTTTCCTCTTTGGACAAATAGAACACAAGCAAGGCCATGCAATCAGCCAGAGACAAAAAAAAAGGATTTGAAGCATACAAATGTTTTGGTGCTGTAAGGATAAAAGTCACTCTTGCAATTCTCTGAGAGGAGAAGAGGTCATGTGTGGAACTGTGGTGAAACCACCCTGGGAATTTTCTAAAAGGCCCTGAATTACTCTTTTTGACAAAGCAATTAAAATATAAAAAGCAGAGGAAGTCACCCAGTACATACAAAAATTTATAGAGAATGGAAGGCACTTTTACCCTGTCAGTATGATTGAGAACTGAGGCAAGTCCTCACAAAAGGACTTGCAGCAGAAAGGATGGCAGAGTTCAGATCAGCATTTAATGAGGCGATCCAACACGGCAACAGCACAAGTCCAGTGTTTGGACATCAAGTTGTGATTGCAGTGCTGGCAGCATGAGCACAACCCGGGGCCATCCTTCCAAATTTACTGCTCTACCCATGTTACCAGTGCTGCCTTTCTCTATTCCACTTAATCTTCTGCCAAGGGGCAAGAAAGGTCTCTGGACTGTTGACTTCATATTTAGGTGACAACTTTGCACCTCATTAGCCAGGATGTCTGCCTCCACTCTTCTGTCTAGTGCTGGGAGGGTAAATTGTTCCAAAATACCTTAGTGAGAAATTATAAACCCAAGTGTGCTGTACCAGATCATTGCTATCTCTGTCCATACTGGAGTTAAAATTTGATAATGGTAGCTTGTATCAAATGTCACCTGAAAATATTTCCTGTATCAAGCAGAAGAAATACACAGGTTCTAGATTTAGATTAAGGTTGTGAGGGGTGAGCAATTGCAAATGGCTTGGAGAGAGGCTGCATTCAACCTCTGTATGTGTGCTGTATGTTGTGCGACAGAACTCTGTATCTGGAGAGCCTCTGGAGCAGGTCAGGATCTCTCTGTGGGAAAAGGACAGCTGAGTGATGACTGTTTGCCATCAGACCACACATGCTTGCCCAAGTCCAATTTAAGAACAGCTGAATGGCTGATGTAGATGATCTAATAGCTTTTTAATAGACCTGTGTTTGTGTGTCGATTTACGACCTTCTCGGTCATAATTGGCTATGACCAGCCAAGCCCTCCCAGGGCTTGTTCACATGGTACCTTTTAAGACCTGAGAACATATGGGGTTACAATGATGTTCACAAGAATTATACATGCATATTGACTGGTGATTTTATCACCCAAGGGCTATGTGTAAAAAATGTGTTCTCTCTGGCCTCGTAAATAACAGTGTGCAGCATTTATTAGCAGACTAATAGAGAGAGGTTGTCTCACTCATTTTTGACCAGCACTAAAACATTCAGTGTATCAGATACTGTTAATTTTTTTATTTTAAATATGTCATGATATATAGAAAGTTCCTTCAATTTCCCATCTCCTCTCCTGTGCTCTTTTGTACCTTTGTGCTAGGGACTGCTGTCTGGGAGCAGCATGGCAGACGGTCCCATAAAGGGAGGGGAGTAGGAAGCCAAGCACAATCCTACAGGCCTGGGAATGACTGCCAGGCTCAGCTGAGAGCCCATGTTGCAGTGACAAGGCATGCCTGTGGCTAGGCCGGGGGGCTGGTCCGTAGGTCAAAAACTGGGTTTAGATGGACACCTTGCACCCCAGCTGGGACACTGCTGCACTGCAGCTCAGAAAGGATCTGAGTGTGAGAAAACCTTCACTTAAACTGGATGCCTAGAAAGTTGCAGAGGGGCATCCACTTCTGGGTCTGACTCTTGATTTCCTCATTACAACTTCCTTTAAGTCCACCAGCTGTATGTTTTGGATGCTGACCCCAAACTCACATAGCTGAAGCCCTAGTTGAGGGGATGACTGCTGTCCTGTTCACTTCCACACTGCAGTAAAAGTAGATGGAAGGCTCCTGCCCACACACTCCACTTCTATTCACATGATAAAAGCTCTTTGAAAACTTGGGAAGTATAATTTATTGGCTTTTCTTTTCTTCTGTTGAGCCCAGCTTGTTTTAAGAGGAAATGCAGTGTTAGCAGGTTTGAGTGCACATGCAGGACAGGTGGCATGGCTGAAGACTTACAACCAATAATACCTAAGTTCTACTAGGAGTGACTTCAGAACTCCAAAAGTTCCAAATGACCATATCCACACAGCCTGTGGAAACAAGCACCTGTTGCTATATGGACACCATCAGCTCTATCAGACACCAAACCACAGGATGAGTCAGGTTGGAAAGGACCCACAGTGGGGCATCTGCTTCAACCTCCCTGCTCAAGCAGGGTCATCCTAGAGCTCATAGAACGTGTGTACATCCAGATGGTTCTTGAATATCTCCAGTGAGGGAGACCCCACCACGTCTTTGGGAAATTTGTTCCAGTGCATGGTCACCTGCACAGTCAAGAAGTTGGTCCTCTGTGGTGCACCAGGTAGGTGCAAACAGAGAGAGAAGCTTCAGTGAGACAGCCCTGCAAGATCACCTTTTGGGTCCTGATGGGCTCTGAGCAATGAGATGCACTTCTGTATTGGTTTTTGGATTTTACCTGGCAAACTCTTCTATAAATTTAAGTAGTGACCACAACACAAGCCAATAGCACTAGATGATGTAACTCAGTGTCAATGAACCTGATACGGTATCTGAAATAAACATTTTTATTCAAACATTTGGCTAGCTTATGATGGGAAAGACACAACTGGAATAGATTTAGATATATGTGCTGAGCTTTCCCATAATTACATAATGAAGATTTTGTGGTACTATTTTACCCCATTTGGCAGTAAGTTATAAAAGTCCAGAGTTGAGTCAGTACTGCCACTGGTCAACAAAACTGGATCTACCTTTGTACCACTAGAATTGCGGGCATTTGTGGTCCTCTTGATAGTCAGCAAGAGAGGGCAGGTTTAGTTGTGAGACCTGACAAGGGTTTTCCTGACAAATTATTCTCTCGTGAGAGTTTTGATATGTAATTCAAACCGTACTTCTGGCATGTATACTGCACCCTGATGTGCTGTATCCTCGTGAGTAGGTTTGGAAAAAGAGACAGCTGCTGGAAGAACAGGTGGCATTCCCATAGCAGGGATAAAAATGAATAAAGAAGAGAAATCTGTATGAACAATGAGGTATGACAGTTTACATACTTTCATTAAAGAGGAAGGACAGACAAATCCTGCTTAAATCAGTCACACGGAAGTATTCATCTCAAAATTGGGGGGCAGAAAGCTTTTTAAACTATGGTTCAGACTGAACGTCTTCTGTGTGTGAACAAGAAAGTGTGTTTCTATGAGATTTTAAAAGAACCCTGATTACTGAAAAAAGAGTATGACAATCCCTTGTTTCATGAAAGGTCTGTGAGGGTCCCAATGTGATCCTGAGTACTGTTGTTTATCATGCCTGAGTGTGGCTATGCTGTACACGTGAGGGAATTAGACTGAGTGCCTACCTCTGTTTGTTACAGAAGTATATGCTTAGGATGTTCTGGTCTGTATCAGTCAGGACCAGCCTGTGTTTTGTTCGGCATTTTAAAGCAGGTAAAAAAGACCTGAAGGACACCTCTGTCAGATGCTCTGAGTGACTGAGTACCCCAAGAAAGGGCCAAGGAGTGTATAAACGTCTGCCTTTTCTGCCAGTTTCTTCCTAAATAATGAATATATCACAGGAATCCTTTTCTTGGTATTCACTCCAAAACTAAAAAAGGTAAACAGCTGATCTATCCCAGAAAACTGGAGAAATAAAACAAGGAGAGGACAAAAGGATTTACTTATATATTTCAAATAGTTCTGAGTGTGTGCTTTATAAGTTTTATATAACAGGAAGGCCTTGGACATCTTATATGTGCATTAAAATCCCTGGAATGGCTACAGTTCTATAGAGAAATGTGTGTCAATCCAAAGCATATTATGGTGCCTTAATTAGAAAAAAAAATCTGAGAACTGGGAGTAGTTTCTAGATATTCACTCTGCCTGTAGTCACTTGTTATGCTGAGTCCAGCCTGGGGATTTTGTTCTGGAAGTCACCAAGCTCTTCCTGTGTTCATGTACTTGGCTAAAAAAAGATGGCTTCAAGAGTTGTGCCAAAAGTAATGGCAAGGCTGCACTTTCCCAGACTGTGCTCTTTGGGTATTCCTTAACATCTCAGGAGGAGCTTCTGCCATCTTTGAATTTTTGTCTAAAGTATGGTTTGTCATCTATTTACCGATTTGCTGGTAAATGTGAATATAAAAATAAGGCACCTTCTTGTTCATTTAAAAAAAGTAAGCTTGGGCACAAATATAGTAGACTTAACCCTTTTGATATTGTGCTAAAGTTTAATTGTTTCTACATTTCCTGCTTTCATAAGAAAGTAAGCATAAAAATATTAAATACTAATAATAATCCTCCATAGTGCTTTTTTTTTTTTTTTTTAATAATACCTGTTATTGAGAGCTTAATCTTTTCTTTTTGAGTAATTTTTTTTCCTATAAGGACAACTTTAGAAAAGGTGAGGAGTTGAGCAGTGAGCATAGACAGGAGCCAGATACTGAGGACAGCTTAGTGCAGGGACTTGCCAAGTTTCCTGCTTCCCCACTGGGAAGAACTGCGCTTTCCAAGTCTCAGATATCCAGAGGGGAATTTTCTGGCTCTTTGGAGCAAGTATAATGATGATGATACAGAGCCTTTTCCTGCAATTTCTCCTTCATTAAAATTGCAAATGAAAACAACCTGTGCCTTTCTCTGAAGCTGTTAAGATTATATTTAAAAAGGCAGATAACCTCACAGAATTTAGAGGAAACCTATGCAAAAGAAATACCAGTGATGGCAAAGCATCAAACAAAACAAGAAAACAAAACTTGTCTAATGGTATCCTACAGCTCTGAATATATTTTGCCTAAAATTAAAAGTTTTAAGGACCCTAAACTTGCAAATTATACTGTATGATACTGTGTCGTACATTGACTAGTTTGCTCATATCTCCAGAAATGCACCTGCATCATTGTGAAATTAGTTATTTTCCAAAACCTCCTTTTTTTTTTTTTTTCTCCAGACATTTAGTATCTCCTGTCAACTATATAGATTTCTTAAGTTGATAACATGGTGGAAGTTATCCTGTTCTTTTGCATTTCACTGAATTCCATTAATAACAAATGACAAGTAATGCTCATATTGGTTCTATTCAAGAGAAAAAAAAATAAAGAAGAGTTGGTGAAAAATTGTGCTTCTTATCAAATGCTTGAGAGTCCCTGAAGATTGAATTATGAAGAGCTGTACTGAAATGTGTCAGATAAGTGAAGGATAATGGAAAATGATCCATTCCTTCGAGCGTATTGTGGGAGGGACCTTGGGGAGAACTTTAGAGCAAAACATAACAGTATAATCCATGTATTTTCTATGTGGAATTTTTTGTGGACATTGTTATCAATATCCATTGATATTTGTGTGTTTATTTTATACACGCACTGAATAGCAGGTCACATTTATAACAACGAATCTGAATTCTATATTTGTACATGTGTATAAACACGTAACAGGAAGTGAGTCTGAGTTCCTGCTCTGATCTTTCATATTGAGCTGAGCTGAGCTGATAAAAGCAGTGTATTTGAGAAAATCTATTAGGAGACACGCAGATCTTGTGTGGAACTTCAGTTCTGTGAAGTCTCAGCACAGGAGCACCTCAAGTGTTGTTTCCTCCTTATCTGTATTTAACTGGAGCAAGATTGTTGCAAGGAGCTTCAGCACTCTGCAGAGTGCTAACTGAAATGCAGCAAAATGGTGAGCTTCTGATATCAAGAACTCATTGCTGCGTCACAACCTACATGTTGGGACAAGAGAGGAAAGACTTGGTGTGACAATGTGGAAAGTAAGAAAGGACCTGAGCCTTTTAGGTGCAATCTCTGAAAAGGCAGAAAACTGTGATGCTGGAGAGATTGTACTGAGATCAAGCGCAGGAGAAATCATCTTATGTATATTAAAAAAATATGGACAAAAAATTTCACATTCTTTGGCACAGTTTAAGGAAGAAACAGAGAAAGCTGCAATGCACTCTGCAGCAGATACAGATCACAGGGGGCATGTGACAGCTTGTGGTTTGTCCGCTGTTCTCACGTGGGCTTTATTCTCACAGATGCTCACCAGAAGAAGGATGAAAAGGTACTATTCCTGAAGCAATCTTTGTTATGTCTCATCTCACAAATCATTGCAAAGCTGGATGAATGGGAAAAGCCAGTAGATTGTTTCAGTACAAATCCATTAAAAGTTTTCTCAAGAAGAAATCGTATAATAAAGCAAACTGTTAGTAGTCGCCAGAATTTGGAAACTGAAGGTAAATTAGCAGGGAAACCCAGATAAACTCAAAAATGTTAAACAGTTGTTCAGAAAAATTACACAGGATGTTGATCAAATTTGATGTGGATATTAAAAATATAAGTGAGAAAAGGACTAAGACTGATGTCAGCAAGTACTTAGACCTAAACTTACAGCACAAAAATATAAAACCAAATTAAAAGCAATGTAGCCATAATGGCTGGATAATTAAACAGATGTTCTTGCAAATAGAAACAGCAGACTTTTTCAATGTTTGGAAAACTGAAACACAGGGAAAATATCTGCAATGAGTCCTGATGGTGTTATTAAACAGGGATATAGAAATAACATCTTCAGCTTTGCTGATAAAGTGGATAGATCATATTTGTGCAATTGCATGATTTACTAGAGGCACAACCAATAAGTTCCCCTTGCTTTTAATTATTTTCTTTTATGTAGCTTGAAAAATATTTTTTGATAAAGTTTTTCTCAGTTTTTACTGCCTTTTGCAGATCTTTGTTCCTGGCAATATATGAGGCAAGAAAAAGAATTTGGGGAACCTGAAAATTTAGAAATTGGGAAATGTTATTGTTACTATTGTTTTTCTTCTAAAATGTTACCTGTTTTTAAAATCAGCAGTACTGAAAGGTTATTTGGATTGAAATCAGCTGAGTAAACTACATGTGTTACAGTGGTCTGCAGAAATCACTGGTATTCTTTAGGAACATGGTCTATTCACAGTAGATTTCAAAGTTAGCTTTAGCTATGTGATTGATATAGTCTTTTGTTAACAGAATCATAGAGTTATTTTGTGTAGCTTAACCTATAAAGAATTAGAATTAAAAATAACATATTGGGATTTCCAGCATTTTCATGGAAATGTAGTAATAGTGTATGTTGTGAATGGTCAAATTGTTACCAAAAGCAGACCATGATTACTACAGACATCTAACAGTTCTGAAGATTAATTACTGAGGGGAAAAAAAAGAAAAGTTTACTTTTCAGATGGGAAAAAAGGTTTTGATAACTCTAAATTAAAAATAAAACCAAATAAAAACCACTATTTTCCTGTAGATGTCAGGCAGGCCAAATTCCCCTTGACTGGATGAGAAATAACATAGTCTTGATTCCAAAATGACCTCTCCATTCATATCTTCAACCAATTTTAAATATGAGGGAGGTTGTTCACACAATCAAAACTCAGTGCACCATTACCACCTCAGACTGGACTTCGGGCTGGCTCCTAGCCACATGTTTTATGATGACCCCCTCTCCAAGACCAGATTCAGTAGAACCCGTTTCACACCTTTGAAAGATACTTTATACTGTCTTTTCTTAGTTCTAGCCATTATGCCTGATTCCAAAAAATACCTTTCCTTAGGTTATATTCTGTTTCCCAATGTCATCATTAAAACTTGGCATAAAAAAATGGGTATTTTTAAAAGTTAACAGACTTCAAGTTTAACCCCAAGCTACAGAAACATAAATCTATAGTAAGCTGATAGCGAAAAAAAAAGTCACTGCTTTGTTCATGGTGAATTTAGGGTTGTAAGATCAGCTGGAGATAGCTCTAGTATATAGACTGTAAAAGGAAAAAATATGTCTTTTTTGATGGCTCAGGCTATTAATTGCTGTTTAAAAGTAATCAATGTTTGTGCAAATATTGGAGGAGGCACCATTAAACACGGAAGGGAAAAATTTTCAGAAGTACATATGTATATGTCCTCCTCAGCCAAGGGTAAGCCTGGGAGTATCATGAAGATTTTATGGAAGAAATTGATGCACATGTTTTTGTGGAATACTAAAGAGGCATGTGGAAAAATAAAAGGGAGAATGATGTAATCCAATCACTGCTTGTATAATCCAAAATTACCTCTTGACATTCAGACAAAATTTATGCAACACATGCATTTAGACTCTGAATCTTCTGGGCCATGCAAAATTGGTACAGCTAGTGAGATTCTTCCAGTTACAAATATTCCCTACAGCATAGTACTCAACCAGAATGGCAGAGGATCAGTTTCAAGGTTTATCAGAGCAGTGATGTTTTGGGCATCATTTTGAACAAGTATGGATGGAGTAGTGCTGACGAGAAACAGATATTTCAGGTATGAAAGCAGAGCTTAAATGTGGAAAGAGAGAAAAAAGACCCATTCTCTTAGTAATGTTTGGCAGTAAGATATCCCTCTGGATGTGAGAACGTAAGAAAAAAACCTGACTTGTTGGTGATGTTTGTGCTATAGACCTGAAGAAATTATTAGGAAGGGGAAGCGGTTGGTGACAAACTAAAAGAAAGGAGACACAAAAGAAGACAGGGCAAGACAGAAATGGAGAGTAGAGTAGGTGAGGAAGAAAAACGTAAAAAAAATCTCAGGAGAACTTTCAAACTCATTGTCTCATGATAAAATTTCCCCTTTGTAGTATTTGTTCTAGAACCAGCCAGGGCTTCAGCACTTTTCACAAAGATCCAGGCAAGAAATCTTGACAATTTCTGTCAATTCTCCTTCTTAATTTCAGTGTGGTTGGCCAGTGAACAAAGTCAGCCTTTGAGGTTGACATCAATAATAGACTATAATTGGGTTTGTAATTATTCATCTATTTGCTCCACTGTATTTCTTTCCCAGATGTTTTAAGTATATTTTGTAAAACAAGAAGAAATGATTTATGAACAAGGAACATGTACTATTCCAGCTGTGTTGGAAGAGGTAAGAATAGGGAGGGAATTAGATAATGTTTATATAACATTCTTCAGCAATATTAACTGGCAGGATTTCTTCAAAATCTGTGACAAACCTGGGAATAGAACAGCAAGACCAAAAATAAAGTTCAGCTTTAAATATTTCTTCTAATACTTTTTCACTCTTTTTTTTTTTTTTTTTTTAATACCTTCTGTTCTTTTTAATTGAGACCTCAAGGGAAGGAGGAATATTATAATTTATGGTAATGAATTTCAGTCCTTGGCCTTGTTTTCCCTCTTCTAGTGTCATAGTATCAAGACTTATTTTGCTGGGTTATGAAGAAGGGGAAAAGATCTACTAAAAGTGCTGTGCCAGGAAGAAACCGGAAAAAAAAAAAAAAAAAGAAAAGGAAAAAAATTGCAGGAAAAGTATACAATGAGATAGTCGATGGTTTCCATATGCCTAAATCCTTTACAGCATTTCAGAGCCTATTATGGGAGCCAGGACTCTTTAAAGAATTTGAAAGTGAAGATTATGAGTGACTCACTAGGTGGGTATTCCCCTGCAAGGTACCCCATAAATCTGTTCTGTATGGTGTTCAAAGGTCTGGTCTGGGGGTGTCATGAGACCAGATCCTATTTGAATGCATATTTAGGACACAGGCAGCACCCACATATGGAAATTTGGGTTCCATGGGAATATTCTTCAAGCTGAATCAGGGATTGCAGCCCTGGCCTTGACTAGTGGAGAATCAGTTTCAAGTCAAGTGCAGCAGGCAGGCTTGATACTTTAACATTAGAGGAGCTAGGGTAGGTCCCATTACCTCTTTTTTTGGACCAGAAATGTAACTGGTGAATTAGGAAGTCTTTCCTATTGCAGTTATTGCTGCACTGGATTTAGCTCCTGAGGCAAAAGGCAGCTGGTCTTGATAGATCATTTGTGAGTAGAAATTAACATTTTATTAATTGAAAAAAAGCCTTTATTTCCCCTGCTTGTGGATTTGAAGGCACATTTATGTAGATTTCTTCCTTTTGATCTGGACACAGTGATGACAATCAATTATTTTAATTCCTACCACTCTATATTAAGAAGTGTTTTTAGGTCTGCAGCTCACACAACCTTGAATATCCACAGTTGTTTTTTATTTTGAGTGTGCTTTGAAAGGTAAATTAAGAATAACAAGACAACTCTCAGAATTGCAGAAGTTTTATATCTGCTATGCAAGTTCTTCCCCCTCCTAAAATCTTCTTAAGTGCCTACTAGCAACAACAACAGAAAAAGCTTCTCTGTGGAAGAGCAAGAGTAAATATTAGTTCAGGTTTCTTGATTTTTAATTTTTTTGCTTTACAATTTTACCATCATACAGAAAGAGAACAATAACTTATTGCTAGACAGTGATGTATTAAAACAATTCAAGGTTAAAACTTTCTGGCACATAAAATAATACTATGCCTGCATTAAAATTTAGTGTTACAGTTTCAAGACAAAAACTACAAGATGTTTGAGGAAAAGGATTGTGCAGATCATTCATTTATGTAAAAATGTTAGGATAAAGTGTTAATTTTTTTGTGGGTGTAGTTTCCATAGAACAATCTTAATTTCCTTTTGACCCTTTATTGAAAATAATTTTGAGCTTTTTACACACCAAAGAAATGTCAGTAAAAGACTACTATGAATTTCCTGGCTGAATTCAAGATCCTGTTAATGCTCAGTATCCTAGTTTTGATTCAGTTCTGAAAAAAGACTTGTGCTGTGTGCAGTCAGAGTTACAGAGGTAAAGACTACCTTCTGCCATATATTTAGAGCAGGGACTGACTTCTTTTGTGTTCTCTAGAGTAATGAGTTCATGGTCAGTGCTATAGAAATAAAATTTGCAAACCTCTTGTTTGTGATTTTTAAATATCACTCTTTCAGTTCTTTAATACAGGCAATTCAGGAATTTATTTGGTTAGTGAAATGTGTTTGTATGTTTTCAATTTTGATTTTTATTAAATTCGTAACAGTTTCTTTGTCCAGTACCACATAAAAAGATGTGGTCTTGATCTAATTTGTATTGTGGTTTTTGTTCTCATATTCCAGACCCATTAAACTAATTTTAATACTTAATTTAAAAAACCCACTAAGTCAACTGATTATTAAGTAGATGTGTTTATACTAGTAACAGTATTGTATATATTATTCCAGCAAGTGTTTTAATTGTGGCTTCTTCATTTATCAGAAGGAGCAAAGTTGAGTTACTTACCTTAGATCTGGCCATGGCTGATGAAAATCACATCGCTTCAACAAGATTATTTTTTGTGAAAAAGTACAAATGGCAGATACCTGATTTTCTATCTTACATTTGCTGCTGCTGTCCATGAGGAAGAGATGCATTTAAATCCCCTGGTTTATTTTAAATAAATACATATGAATGTTAATAATATCACACAAATACATTTTCATAAATATTTAATATAAATCTCTGCTCATAAATTCCTTTGCTTCCAGCTGTTGGCTCCATGGCTGTTGTGACTTGAGCCTTTCTCCGTTTCAAGCAGCGGTATTTAAGCTCACTGTAGGCAAGTAAACATCAGAGCCAGGATCTGCAGAGCTGTTTCCCAGTGCCTCGCAGCATGAGCCAGCTCTGTTGGGTGCCCTGATAGCTGTATTACTTCCCCAGGAAGTCTAAGGCTTGATGTTCTGTGAAGCCATACATGTCCTTATCTTTCTCTTTTTTCTTTTTCTTTTTTTTTTTTTTTTTTTTTTTGGTAGAACGTGAGTCTGGCTGAGTTTGACATCATTTTATTGCTTGTTATCATGGTCCATGGGTAATGTAGGTCTCTGAAAATCTGCAGTAATTTAAGGGTGCGTGCTTTTTGAAAAAGTACTTAAAGCTTTAACAACCCATTTCTGTAAATATTTTAGGGTATTGTAAAAGCTGTAATGACTGAAACATATTTGATTCCTATGGTTAGTTTAAGATTAGAAGGTAAAATCTTTCTGGACTGGATGTTCAGGAGCAGAGGGGTTTGCTAATTAGATTTAATTTTGTCAGCCTGCAGTGCTTGATAAAATTCAAATCAAACAGTTTGTTGACATGACGAGCTATGTAAAGCAGTGCCAAATTGTAAAGAAAATAAAAAATAAACAGATACTGATTTTCTGGCTGGAGGTACTGTCTGCCCAGCATTAACCTACCTCATGACTGGGGATTTTATTCTCTGTCTTCGTTTATCTCCATTGCTACACCCCCATTTGACTCCAGGTTTCTTCACAGCGGCTGCTGTTGCTGCTTTGTGCGCCCATCTCAAAGAGGGTGACAATTCTGCTGGAAACAATGTCGCTGACTGTATGTGGTTGGAATCAGATTAATGAATGACCCAGTGGATGGAGAGACACTGTGACAGGGGAAGTGTGCCAGAAGCAGACAGGTATTTGAGATGAAGAGAGGGCAGATACTAAGGACTGTTAGGAACAGAAGTGATTTTTTTCTCAGTTAAAACAAAAAAAAAAAAAAAAGAGGCTGATAGTTTGGATGGCCTCAGGCAGAGAAAATAGTTTGAAACAGAGAAGCACAGAGGCTGGGGACAAGAGGAACGCAGTCTGGAGTGATGAAGTGAACTGATAGTGAAATAGAAGGTATTCTGCAGGTATTCTGCATAATCGATGCCGCCTAGAAAACCCTGGTGGTGCAGTGTAACATTGCTGGAGATCAGTCTGCCTGGAGAGAGGTGAGATAATGTGGAGAGTCCAAGGAATGTCAAACTACCTGTCTGACAAAGTATATGAACATGGTGATCATCAATATTCTAGTGCATTACCAAAGCAGGTGCTAAACCGTGTCTGCTTGAGAAGGAGGATGAGTTTTGTCTTTACCTGATAGGGTTTCCTGCCTAGAAAATGGTGCTGACTTCTGTGCTGAGATCAGACCTATTAATTATCAGTTTCTCCTTCATACAAGCTGTCTGTACTGAGTTCTGAGCCAGGGTACCAGAGAGCTAAGATGTACCTTTGACTGCTGTGAACATGAAACACGGCTTAGTGTACTTCAAATATCTGTGATTTTTTTTCCCCTTCCTCAGTCTCTTCCAAAAATACCTGAGGGCACAGGGCACAGGTGATCTCTTCTGTTTCCAGGGACTCTGGGACTTTGTTCATGAGCTGGGGCTTTAAAGCTCTGCTATGTTTAACACAGGTAAATTTTTTTTTCTCCAGGCTTTGTTTAAGATGATATGGGATATATTTGAGTTATCTTTCTCATCCTTCTAAGGATGCAAAGAAGTTGTTGGGCATCGACATGAGAGTATATACAGAGGATAGGAAAGATGCAGAGGAGTACTGGGGATGGATGGCTCTGACAGTCCGAGTTGCTGTGGCTTCACCAGATCTGTTGTGTCACAGTGACTGACTGTGTACATCTCCTTGCCCACCAGGGACAGACAACAAGACAAAATGTTTTAGCTTCAAGCCTCTTCCAGCATAGTAATGCTGTTGTATGTCCAAGCCAGTTGCTGTTTTTCTATTACAAATTTGGATTTTTCCTAATAAAATAAAATATTTTGTGTCCTGATGGACTGAATATTCTAGAAATGAGCCACCCTTTCCACTGCCCTGTTCATTAGTGGAATTACTCTCAGCAAAAATATTTATTATTTATGTCTTGGCAAGTTGTGATTTAGGATTTGTGGAGAGCACAGTGCAGGTTATTGTCAGAAGAGAGGACCCCCATTCCGAGGTGTGATGCTTGGAATTTATAGCAGCAGTTAAGGGGAAGCCCATGTACTAAAAACAATTTAATCACAGCTCAAAACTTTTCTAGGCTTCTTTGCCAAACTGGACTCCATTTTGCTGTGGCTAAATTGCTGCTAGTGCTGGAGCTGGCTGATGAAAAGCTGCCTCACCATTGTGAGATTTAAACATACCACTGGCTTTCCTGGAACTTTCTATATGCCCACCTCTTTTTTTTAGAGAATGTATGTAAAATCTTAGGTCATTTAAGTGCTTTGAAAAATCTACTCGTAATCTCAGTGCTGAGAAACTGTGAGTGGAAAGATGCTTATGAGGTTACACTGGGTAAAGCCTTTGGCACTATTCACTGCAGCCATAAAAATTCAATGAGGAAATGATGAAATTGTGTCAGAGGAAATTGTTCCAGCAGGGAACTCAAAACTATAAAAATAAATAAGTACTGCTGTCTTGTGTAATGTTAATGACAATTTGGAAAAAAAGATATTTGGACTTTTTTGTCCAGATGTTGGGAAAAAAAATATGCAAAATGCCATTTTAACTATTCTCCTTTCAATAAACTCAAGGGATGGAGCAAGAATCTCAGCACCCATTCAGTCTCACTTACTCTAAAATGACTGGAATAAATCTCTGTGCCATCAGGACAGAATTTTTTCATTAAGGTCCCTTTTTTGCATAGTAGACTTACAAAGACAATACACCACAGAAGGAAGATCATGGGGAAGTCTTATACACACTCCTGGTGGGACTCAGGAAAGCAGTACAAAAGGGGGCTTGTGTAAATATTCCACATTACAACTAAAAATATTCTTTAAAAAGTCTTATGTGATAAAGCAGAGAACACTAAACTCCAGTGGCAAGTTTGTTCAAATTGAACCCATTTGTCAGGTCTTGTAAAAATAAGTGTTCTTTAGTGTTGTTTTAGGAGCTAGTTACAAGAGTTTGTCATACAATATTTCCTCATTGTACTGAGAAACACAGAAAAAGTGATGCACGGCCTAATAGAAACGTTTACTTCTGCTTGACTCATTTTAATGTGCATTTAATTGTGCAGACCTGTGGCTCTCTTTGGGTGGAATTTCTCCCTCTGCAGAGCAGAAACACTTATGTTACAATTAAACCCCTATTTTCAGTGCTCAAATGGGACTTCCATGGTTCATAGATCCTGTGTTGAAGTAATTTTCATGTTATTTCTGTTTCACTAGTTTGTGCCTGAAGTAGGTTGCACCATGTTCTTGGCAAGTATATCTGTGAGTAATATGCCTTAGCAGCAGATAATTTTCCAAAAAGGCTGAGGGTAAAAGGAAGATATATGGATTTTCATGTGACTATTGTTACTGTTCATCCTTGCTGTCTAGTTCTCTGTGACATGGCAGTTGTACAAAACATATTCTTCTAATGAAAAACACAGGTTGTATTTCTTTTTTCTGTCAAGTCGAAGACCTCTCTTATGACCTTCTGAGTCAGAGCAAGAGTAGTACAGTGAACTTTAGTACACTGGAAGGGTTAATCCAGAATTGCCCCTTCTGAATAATCTTTTGTACTTCTTTCTGTTTTCTTTAAATACTTCCAGCTGCATAACTACCGTAATAGCTATCCTAATTTCCAACCAATGGCCAAGAAAACATGAAACTTCTCTCTGAGGCAGTTTGAGTCTTAGTTTTGTGTTTGACTTCAGGGGGAGCTCAACCACATTCTTAAGATTGTTAAGATTTAAGGTGTTAATTCATAATCCCTACTAAAATTTTCTGTCCTTTCCTGGTGAATACCACAAATTGACATAATGTTTCTTAGAAACTATTTTGAGTTGTGCATGTATGACAGAAAAGAACAGAAAAGGCAGCCTTTTGAAATGATGGTGTAATTTGGTGTGCAAGGATACGTCACAGTTGCTGACAAGCTGAACACCCCATACCTGGCTCAGGAAGCATATATATATTGAAATTAAGTTATATTCTCTGTCATTAAGAAAGAGAATGAAAACAAAACAATCTCACTGCTTTTTAGTGATGCTGATACAATGGATACCTCAGAATCAATAGCACTGAAAGTAATGGTGTGAGGCTGCCTGCATCATTAATCTGCAGACATTCCTTTTGCCCATTCCCTCACTGCTCACAGAACTTAATCTTAGTGGTTTATTTCTTGTGACACGTCTTCAGGAAGACAACTTTGCAAAAATATTTTTTCCATCAGGTATGATGGTATAGGTTTCTTTCCGTGGAGTTGAGGGGTACCAGTGAAAATTAGCAGCTCAGGAAAAAAAAAAACCCAAACTCTTAAGTACTGTTAAATTCTTAATATTGAGCTAAAATGAGTGACATCTGTTATTTAATGGTTTAGGAGCTGTACACCCAAACTCTTTTCCTAAGTGGATCAAGGCTTGGATCAGGCTGATTTTATGTTTCTTAACTTCTGGCCATTGTGCTTACTTAGACTCTAAATTTTCTGTCCTCTAAGCGCTTGTGCAGTGCATGGTGTGCACAGTGCAATGGGGTCATCATTCCCCTGCTGCTTTGGAGTCCTAAACTCAGAGGTGGCTGTAGTAATTATGTACACCCAGCCTAATAACTATGGATTCTATTAAAAAAAATCCAAATATATCCAGTATTTCACTGCTCAGTGTCTGAGGTATAAGGACTGCAGAGGCTAAAAAAGAGAAGAAGGGAATTATGTAATACCACCAGAGATTACTAAATTATGGGTCTAGGTTCAGCTAAGCACCTACAGACAGTAACCTGACTTTCTTCAGGGCTCATCATCTGCTTTTACACTGGCCTACTTAGATGGCAATGCATTCCCCTGAGATGTTCCTCCAGAAGCAATGGAAAGGGACTGCCAGTATTAGCTGCTTTGGCACACATTAGGAGTTTGAAGGTACAGTAAGGGCTCTGTAACTGAGCCTGCACCCTGATTGTCCACGGTCAGATTGTAGACTATATTTGTACTGCTAAGTGCCTGTCCAATTTTTGTTCCATTTCATAAGTCAGGAGGGAGAATATGTCTGTTAGAAAACCCTGGAATCGGCAAAAGGAAGCATTTGGAACAAATGAATGTCAAAGGATGTCTCTGATTAGTGCAATACAGCCACAGTGAGTACTCCAAACAACCCACTTCAGCCCAGAATAGCTACCCTGCTTGTGTGGGAGTTATTGAATTCAATTCTTTTCAGTGGGTTCCTTCAACTACAATATTGATCTTAAACTAATTACCTATTACTAAAGGTGACTGTAAATCCAAAGTTATGCATTTGGAACTTAAACATGGTCAGAGGGTCATGCCTCATAATTGAGGCTTAATTAGAATTAGGATGTCACAGGTCTAAAAATTTAAATGTTCTCTTGCTGTCAAAAGCCTTTAATAATGTAAATAAAGTAAATGAAGTTGTTTTAAATTTTAAAAAAAAGACGTATTGCAGTAAGATTTTACCAAAATAAATCAAAATCTAAAGGGGAGACAGTAAAAATTATCTTGCTGATTTTGGTTACTCTCGGTGACAAGTGGATTCCAGATTAGGTATTTGATAAGCAATATAGATTGATTAGAAAGGAAGAGTAATCTCTGGTTGTACATACAGCTCTTTCATAGGTCCTATGTAGTTTTTGCCTGTGTTTTATTACAAAATGAATATGAAGTACATAATGCTGTCAATGATGCCAGGAGCAAAATACCCAGGAAAATATAGCAGGACACAATTAAAGACCCAAAAAATATATGACCACAGCTCAGTATAGAACCATGCCCAGTTCTCCTCACAGAACAAACTAAACTCTACTAAAATAAATAATTAGTTGTACTAGACTTTGTTTTATAAGACTATGTCTGCCCTCTTAGTGGCATTCTAATGAAGTGACAGACTGACTAGTTCAGTAGCTCTTCTCTAGCAAAAGAAGGGGTGAGGGACAAATTTATTGCATATGGAGAATTAAAAAGTCATGTTGATGACCTCTCTGTGTATGCATAGGCTTCATGGGGAAGGATGAAGTGGGTAATAGTCCTAGAAATGCTGGTGTGTGATATTCCCGTTCTCTCAGTGCTCAAGTAAAGGAACTTTCCTTTTCTTTTACCTTGCAAGACACCTCTTACCTATCAGTGGGATGCGAGGCATTGAATTCTTATTGCAATGTTATGGTTCACCAGAGCTTCTTGTGCAGCAGTGCAGAAGAGATTTTTGGAAGACCTGGACAGATGAGGCCCCTTTAACAAGACCTCTCAGAGGAGCACTTTTCTGGTGCTCAGGCTGGAAGTGTGCACTGACAGCAGCTGAAAGAAGCACAATGCCCAGTGATCAGAAATTACCATGAAACCATTGAAACCGTGGTGTTTGACCCAAGGCTTTTCAGTTAGATTAATTTATATCAATTCCCTGTAATAACTGAAAACTAATTTGAAGATGAATAGGTGTAATGATTAATGGCATTATTGCAGACACTTTGAACTTTAAAAAAAAATAAAAATTAATGATGATTCATAAGGGCTGTTGGATACTACATGAGACTCAGAAAAGATGTAGGTAGATGATATGGAAGGTCATTGTGGACAGTTCCTCCAGCTGAGGGAGATCTGAAGTCATGTCACTGCCTGGCTCTGTGGCAGAGGATCATTCTTGGAGCAGGTGTCATTAACAGCATCGGGATAATTCTAAGATCCATGGCATTGACTATGTGAGATTTAAATTTATAATGACTCACAGTGCATCTCACCTGTGTATGGGAGGAAACAGAGTGCCCAGGACTGTTTATTTTCTTACACCCTGTCCTGACCGGCTGGATTTCTGTTTGCAGGTTTTTTGTGGGTTTAAAAAAGAAAAAGGCTAATCTGTATTAATGAAGTCAGTAAAAGCTTTCTGTATTTTTACTAGCAGCAAGTTGTTTT
Organism: Catharus ustulatus; assembly: GCF_009819885.2. Classification (NCBI taxonomy): domain Eukaryota; kingdom Metazoa; phylum Chordata; class Aves; order Passeriformes; family Turdidae; genus Catharus; species Catharus ustulatus. The sequence continues at coordinate 38,832,202 of NC_046221.1, read as the reverse complement.
GGCGCTTTCTGGCTTCTGTGTCATCAATCATCAAAGCAATTCTGTTTAGTCTGCTTCCGGACCTTCTCTTGAACTATTCAACAGGGAGGCTTTGGAAGTAGAAAGGCAGTGATTCTTTACAGGAGAACAGAAAATGGAGCAATAGGAAGAGCCAAGCCAACTTCTTTGTTTGATTTCTTTTGTGAAATGAGGCAAAAGAAAGAGAAAGAAAGATATTGAGCAATTTAGACTAAGAGAACAAATAGTCTGAAACACAGCACATTTTCAATACATTTCAGTGGAAAAGAGGCTCTTTGCTCCTACCATTTATCACAAAATATCCCAGTGTTCTTTGACATCAGTTTGGAATGCTTGTGTTTACCCTTATTGACCATAATGCACAGTACGAAATCAACTAAGGAAATATAAGAAACTGCACTCTGTGAACTGAGTTTCTCTTGCCTCCTCTCTTGCTCCTGGCAGATCTGTTGATTATGTTCCTTGTTTCCCTTCATCGTCAGATTTCCAGAATCTCGATTTTCTTCTCTCTGTGCCAGCTCTTAGAGCAGATGGAGAAATATGTAGCACAGAACAACATTGCATAGATAAATTTCACAGTTAGATAAATGAGAAAAAGAAGAGTCCAGGAGAGAGATTAATTTATAGAGAAAAGCAATCTCTGCTTTGTTGGCCACTTCTTGGATCACCCACATTTAGCTTACCTGCATCTGAATTTTATGAAAATATAGATGAGTTCATCTCTACTTTTCAGAGCTCTTTTGAGGTTAAACGAGAAGAGCATGTGGTACTTTGAGAACAGGACTTATATAAGTACTTTGGGTTGGTGTATTAATCAGGTATCTCTGATTGCATCTCCTGAACAGTCTATCTCACCAGGACTACTCTGATATCAAGCAGCTTTTAGCAACCATCACATTAAATACAAACCCCAAGCACCACATAACTGTTTTCTTTTGAGATGCTTTTGAGAAACAGACAATAGGACTCAGCTTTATGGCCAAAATGTAGTACTTTATTTGCCAAAAATTTTAATGGGCCCAACACAGGTCTCGATATTGCAACAATAAATATCAACATTCTACAACTCACAGATCTAAATGCAAGAAAATGACACCACCTTATATTTTAATCAGGTGTCCCCAGCACAGAAAATGTGGTGAGCTCTGTGGACTATTGTAGGCATAAGGTACCATTGATTGTACCTATTTATTGTGGTGTGCCATCCATGGCAAAGGGTGTCTACAAAATTGGTTCTAAGCAAAATAGACTGGACAACAATTCCTTATAATTAATACAGAAAGATCTGCAAAATTACCTTCAAAAAACACCCTTGTCTTACTGTCATCCATCAGTATTTTTCCAGACTTTGTGTTATCAAGTGGGCTTAGTGCTATATTCAATTTGGTGAGCTCTGTATATTTTGTTTACAATTTAAAAATAGTCTTGTAATTTCTTTTCATTTGCATCCTATTGTACACAAGCACAGATGCAGCATACACAATGTGCTGTAATTAACAAGAGAAAGTCTGAGGAAGGCTGAATACATTTTTATTACCTGAATCCAACCTGACTGCCTCTGGAGGGAAATTTGGGTAGTGCTGTGCCCTTTGGGAAAAGCTTTTCTTTTGTTAGCCTGATTGGTCACTGAAGGTCATTTTTTATTCCAATGAAATATAGCTGCAGGTCCCTTTTATCTGTATATAAGAAGCTTGTTAATGCTGAAAATTCGTGAGTGACTGCTTTGTGTGTTCAGTGTTTCTCTTTGATACCTAAAGCAATGGTAAATAATTGTTTATGTCCAATGTGCATAGACAGGACGGAATGTCTACTCTGATTGAATGTATCCAACACTAACTTCCATGCTGAAAATGTCTCTTTTGCATCTATTTCCTCAATATGAACTTGTCAAATTTATGAGCCAAACCTTACCTTTTTAGAAGCGTTGTTATGTAACATACGACCTATATTTTCCAGAGGTTTCTCATGCAAATTGAGGCACTCCATTTTGAACTGCTGGCTAAATAGTGAGGTTTTGGAGAAATATACTGAAAATTCAGATTCCATTACTGGAAATGGCAATTTCACCTGTAACTACTTTTATGCCCCTTATGTTTAATGTTGCAAAAAAAATTTTAGCACTAAAATTTTCCAAAGAGTTTTTCAAAAAGTGTGCAATATATTGATACATATAAAGAATTTCACTCCTTTCTCTTTTGAAAGATTTATCTTTTCTGGCTCATAATTCCACAGGAAACTCCTACTTAGCAGAATTGTCCATTACAGATCTTGACCAAAGAGATAAACATAGTAGAATTGCCATTGTTTTGCAGCAATACAAGAACACCTATATTCTATTGAAACATGAAGATGACATGATCTTAAATGCATTCTACAGTGTATAGACTGGTTAAATATTTTCCAGTCTATCAGATAAACCCTATAACTGGAAATAACTTTCCTGCACCCCCTATTGTATAGATAAATCAGTCACACCATGTTCTGAAACTCTCTTTAGGAGGTGTTTACAAAAATGAAAATACAATGAATTCATATGTCATTTGAAAACTGTAATAACTAGATAACAGGCACTGCTGTGTATGTAGCTTCAGATTATTCAAATAAATAGAAAAATGTTATTTTATGTGGGCTAAGGCTTATTATTTGTGTAAACAAACACTGATCATTTTTATTCCCTGTACTTTATAGATTCATAAACTGGGATTATATTCTGTATTCAGTAAAGATATCACTTCATACATTTTATTGTAACAGCTAAGGAAAAAGACATTATGAGTATTTGAAGGAAACATTTTCATAGTGAAATTTGAAATTTTTCTGTCACTGAAAAACCTTATTATTCAGGTTGTGTAAAAGCCTCAAAACTGTAACTTTTTATAGGAAAACCTCATTTTCAACAAAAAACATGAAGACACAAAGACTCTGTATTACACAGAAGACGTCAACCTGGATGTGGAAGACATTCTTAATGACTGTGAGATTAACCATGAGGGAATTAAACTGTATTCTTCAAGACATTCAGTTAAGCACAATGTCTGACAGGCTTTTGCTACCCTGTTCATTATTCTTTGTAATTTAGGTGAATAACTCTGAAAGAGATGGTTTTCTTCATCTTGAAAAGGAATAGACACGTGGCAAATCTGAAAGAGTTACAAAACAAAAATATGAGCAACTACTTCTATTTTGCTTCAGTGACTTGAAGGGAATTGGCAAAATATTTTCATATGCTGGTTCATTACGCAATGTGATTCATTCTCTATCTTTCTTAGTGATAAAAGGAAAATTCTAGTTGAGAAGATTCTGTATCATTACAGAAAATCAGTTAATAATGACTTCCTTGATTAAAAGCACACTATACATTTCCAACCACACATGAATAAAGGAGCAAAGGAAGGAGGATGAGGAACACTGTTTCACAACCTTACAAATTAACCTGATCAGATCACATGAGCTACTGTACTGTGTAGTCCAGCCCTTCTTGCCCACTAGACTGTCTCTAGATAAAGTAGCAGCTTGTATGTGTTTAGTTTTGACTGTGTTTTGAGTTCTGTCTGCTTCAATTGCAATACAGCATGGTTCTGGCATTCCACTTGTCCATAACTAGTTTCCTGAATTACGGCCTAAGGTTATGTCATAAGAAATTCTGTGTGTGGGCAAACCCACAAAAAGCAAAATTGTTCTCTCTGAACTGTGTTTTCCAATTTGGTGTCTTCGGTGCTAACTAAAACCAATAAAGATGTTGCTTCAGCACCAGCTATATCTTTATGCCTAAGAAGGTAATTGAAAATGTCTTGACAAGTTGAACTTCATCAGTTGAAAACACTGCCTCCTTAAATATGGGACTACTTCAAGGAATGCCTGTTTAAATGTCACTTTCAAATGAAAGACTATTTTCCTGTGTACTTTCAAGTCACAAGGGACAGCAATAAGTCAACTGCTGTTTATTTCAGTTAGTGTTGCAGAGACAATGTAGCCAGGAAAAGAGACTGCTGATTCATTTTTCTTTCTGTGCATTTCCTTGTGAAAAGAGCTTTGTATTTTTGCTGCAGGTGGATGCAACAGCATGAACCCTTTCAAGTGCCAGACTGTCTAAGGACTTAATTCAGACTACAGAATATTTCTTAGGTGAAAGGGAAGAGGAATTACCTTACAGCTTTGGAAGTGTGGAGGTAATCCTCCATAGCGAAAAATGTTAAAAGGCAACTGCATATAGTAACACAATAGAGAAACAGAACCTTTAAAGTATTTGTTAAAAATCCTGAGTTTTGATAAAATACAGACACACATAAAGGAGCATTGTAACAATAATTCAAATGCATTCTACTGGCGAAAATAACAAAAGAACTTTTCACAATCAAATGTGGCAGGATTAATTTGCCATTCTCTGGAATTTCATGCAAAAATATAAAATATGTGTGTAAAAATGTGCAACTCTACCCCACAGTTTTAAAGCAGACCCTAAAGCAATCGATTAATTTGTACTTCATGCCAATTTGTGCAATGGCCCAGAGTATTTTTGATAAGTTTCCGTACAATTTGTGAGTTCTTCTTTTGGGTTGATGGCTAAATGTCACAGGTTTTCTATTAAAAAGTTAACTAGAAACAATTATATAATGAAATAAAACTAAGAATAATTTCTAATTTGTTTTGATTATTAAATGCAAAATGAAGATATTGGTGGCATTCTGGCTAGAAAGGCTTCAAACTTGGAAATACAAACTCTGCCAAGGAGCAGACACAATAGTGGGATTAGCTATCTTTTGTTCAATTATCATATTGCATTCTGATTACAAGAGATAATGGGAAATGCTGCTTCTTCTTGTGAAGGTTCTTTTGTAATTTAAAAGGACATAAAGGAATTTTCTTCTATTTTATTGTAAAGACTTCTGGTAATTTCTTCAAGGAGAAAACAAATTAAATCTTCCCATACAAGGAATTCACAAAATTATTACAGTAATTTCACAATTATAAGCCGCACCTGATTATAAGCGGCACTTTCATTCACAGTGAGGATGCTTGCACAACTTTCACAAAGTTGCCAATTAGTAACAGAATCACGGGATCACGGCGTTTACTTGCTCGGCTCAGGGCCGTGCGGGCTTGGGCCGGCCCTGCTTTTCCCCTGCCGGGGCTGGGCGGGCTCAGATCGGCTCCACTGCCTTCCCACCAGGGCCGTGTGGGTTCAGATCGGCCCCGCCACCTCCCTGCTGGGGCCGTGCAGGCTTGGATCTGCCCTGCTTTTGCCCTGCTGGGGCCGTGTAGGCTCAGATTGGCCCCACCGACCCCCGCCGGGGCCCTGTAGGCTCAGATTGGCTCAGGGCCGTGCGGGCTCAAATTTCCGGGTTGGTAAATTTCTGAACCTCGTCAAGATATTGGCCGTACCTGATTATAAGCTGCACTTGCAGGTTCGGACCAAAATTTTAGTCAAAATGGTGTGGCTTGTAATTGTGAAATTACTGTACTCCAAAAGTATCAGGAGAGTGAGCAGATCACTCCATGCTGACTACATCAGATGTTCAGCATCAAAATAGCCTCAGAGTACAGAAGACAGCCCTGTGACTGAAATGGCACCTGGAATAGAGACCCTCTGTGTGCTGACATCTTCAACAAGTTGCAGCAGTTACCATCCATTCTAACCAAATGCTTTGTTTTGAGTATCTTTAACCCCACTGAACATAAACTACATTGGGGTTTAGGGAAATCTCACATTTATCCTTTTCAGATGGTCAAAAAATCTGAAAAGCCCAGGACAGCACAGTGATATGCTATGTATTAAGCTTAAGGTATGTACAGGCTCTAAATGATATTTGGAGTGCAGATACCTCCAGCAGGGAGGATGCTCCTCCTCTTAAACTGCATGGCCTGAAATCTCTGGGATCTTCATAATTGTAGCTTATTTTATTTTATGCTATGGAATTTCTGGCTCTTCTTAACTGAATTAGGATAAAGATTCATCCAGAAACCATTGGTTTTTTCCATATTTCTGCCATCTTACAGTGAATTACAAGGCATTCTTTTTCAATTAAAGTATTTCAATTTTTGTTTAAAAGCCTTTATGATACTGTATTAAGCAAGGCTGAAATTCAAGAGAATTTTTGTTTGACTTTAAATGCATGACTAAACCTTACTGACCTCAAGAGCTGAAATGGAGTTTCCTGGCACACAGGGAACAGAAATACAGAAGACATACTGTGTAAATGAAGTCCAAACTTCAGAAGAAAATGAAACCATTAAACTAAAGAAAATAATTAAGACTGGAATTGAGTCACTGAGATTTGTACATGTGATTTAATCACATTTTTTATAGCAACAGTTTGGCAAAGGGCTTCATAAGAAGCCAAATTTTATTTTTACAAAGGGCAGAGTGCAATGCTGAAAATTTCGATATTCACCTTTCACAGTGAAAGGTTATTCTAATGCTAATCCAAGAAAAACCTTTTGTGAAATAACCTTTTCTTATATTGTTGCTGGATTTTGGTTGGATGTTAAAAATTTCATAGAAGAAACAATGCCTATTTCATCTTTCTACTCCAAAGCAGCATCAGCTGTATTTGCTTTTCTCTTGATGCTTCCTGAGCCCAGTCTTTGTGACCTACAATGACAAAGTCACCACACGTCTCCCAGTCAGTGTTTCAGGGATTCACTTCCCCTTACCTTTTAGAAAATCTTTGATAATGACTAACCTGGACTTTTCTCAGTACAATTCAAGTCCATTACTTCTTGTTTATCCATGAAGAACAGATTTTTTACCAGCTTCTTGCTAGAGCTTGTAAAGCATTTGAAGTCTGCTCATCAAGTCTTCTCTTTTCAGAACCAAAAAATCTGTATTTAGGAGACTGAAATGGATTAGTATTAAAAATCAACCATCAAAATTAATAATCCACTGAAAGCCTAGAAAGCTGTTTATAAAACTACCTCACATCATAAAAAGGACTGATTACAAGCTATTTAAAATAAATTATTTTGATGTTTTGCCTGGCATGAGAGTCTGTCAGTCATGTTCAGATTAAATGTTTTTATCATGGAGAATTTTTTACTCTTTAAACTTAAAACTTTTTCTTTGAAAACATATCTGGTTTAAACAGAAAAGAGAAATTACATGAAGCCATGCCTTAAGAGTGAATTGTATAATGCTATTAGCTCAGGGAGTATCACACGGAGGTCAAGGCCCTTGTTGTGCATGATTTGGGATATGAGGTTTAGCACCTTGTACTGCAGGTGAGCATCCTAAGCTTTTGCTGATGCTGATTAGGAAGGCCTTAATGCAGGTCCCAAGTGCAGAGGGATCCTCAAAAGATGTAATCAGGCCACGACAGAGACAAATTGCAAGATTTTGCTTTTTTACAGGTTTCAGGAGAGGTAGCTGCACATAACAAGTGTTTCTTGCTTTCTTTATCAAAAAAACTTGATGTGTTATGAGAGATTTCATTTGCTGTGAGATTTCTAGGAAAACATACATCCACATACTAAACCCAAGGAAATAACCATAATATGACTTGTTTGTTCAAAGACTAGACTCATAGCTCCATTCTCTGACAAGAAATTTCATTAAATGGTCAGAATTTGCTGAGACACTAAATTAAAGCATTTCTGCCAGATTATGAATCACTCATAGCAATGGAATCAAGAGGCATTAAAGGAGATGCAGGTGGTGAGTTTTTTGGGCTCCCTAAATCTCTTCTTCCACTGCTGATATGATGCTGCCCTAAAGAAATCATCTTTCCTTCTTTTCCTTGTTTTCTTCTTAGTTGTCTTTTGCAGTCCCACTCTATTTTCAGATAGATCTTTTTAAGTAATACTGATGCTAAAGAATAGCAAGTGTTACATACACATCCTCCAGAAGGGAAACTTGGCAGAGTTTTTTTGACAGAGGAGCTCAAAAATAAACGCTTGTGTGTGAATGATTCATGGATTTACAATACTCCTAACTTTTGATTTTGCTTTTCTTTTCTGCTGCATTCAGGACAAGGTTCTGGTGCTCCCAGATCTTGTGTGTAGCAGCCTTGATCCACGTGTAGGCAAAGGAAAATTGATGGCTTGTGCATCTCCTGGGCAGACACAGGTTTTGCAAGACATTTATTTAATTGCTGACTGATTCAGCCCATCGAAAATCTCTGAATCCACTGTATCTTTTGCTGATTCCCATTGGATTTTTTGTCAAAACAGGAGGGATGAAATCTGTAAGACTAAGGAAAAACATACTTTATGTTGAATAAGCCTCCAAACTCAGAGTACACATGCATAAAAGGACAGGCAGTTTTTCTGAAGCTGTGGTAAGATAAAAAATAGCAGTGGAATACAATATTCTGAATCACTTAATATCTTAATTTTCATACTGTAGCCAGAAAAAGGACAGTTTTATGTGTTTAACTAAAGCTATTTCAGACTTCGCTGAGAAGCCCAGGAGTCCATTAGCCGGAGGAAATTTGAGGTTTAAGTGCTTAATTAATTTATCTGAGGACTGAATTAGATACTCTAGCAGGTGTTTATAATATTTTTTTTTGGTTCAAAAATTACCAGGATTCTGATAAATTCCCTTTGAAAAAAGTACCTAAGTGTTTCATACAATCACAACTTGCTGTTTTCATCAGCCTGTGCATTTTTGCTTGCAGAGTGGTAACTTTTATGCTAAACCTGTGGTTAACAGTATGCCCATTTGTATGTCACTTATAATTCAAGAATTAACTGTATCAAACACACTGTTATTTTTTGGTTAAAAGCTAATGAGGAATTTTGAAAAATAATACAGAGGTGATTTCTATTTTCTCACTGTTTACATTATGAGAGAGTGAGGTGTTTAAGTACAGTGATTTCATGATTACAAGCCGCACCTGATTGTAAGCTGCAGGTCCGGGTGTCGGCAACATTTAGGTTTTTGTCCATTTATAAGCCGCACTGGATTATTAGCCGCACTTTCGTTCACAGCGAGGATCCATGTTCAACTTTCACAAAGTTGTCAATTAGTAACAGAATCCCAGGATCGCAGAGTTTACTGGCTCTACCCTGCTCAGGGTGGCCGCCAGGGAGCGGTCCTGGCCCCGTGTGCCGCTGCCACCAGGAAGCAGGAGAGTGGCATTCCCGACCGTTGCCACCGGGAAGAGGGAGAGGAGCCGGAAGCAGGGGTGCAGCGTCCCCGGCCAATGCCACCGGGAAGAGGGAGAGGAGCATCCCCGGCCAATGCCGCCAGGAAGTGGGAGAGTGGCGTGCCTGGCCGGTGCCACCGGGAAGAGGGAGAGGGGCATGCCTGGCCGGTGCCTCCGCTGCACCCCCCGGGCCCGGGCAGCACTGCCGCTGCGCTGCTACTGCCCCACCGCCCGGGGCTGGGCGGGCTCCGGCTCGGCTCTGGGCTGCTGCTGGCTCAGACTTCTGGGTTGGGAAATTTCCAAAATTTGTTCGTATATAAGCCGCTCCTGAGTGTAAGCCACATTTCCGGTTTGGGAGTAAAATTTTAGTCAAAATGGTGCGGCTTATAATCATGAAATTACTGTACAATTCCTGCTTCAGTGCTTGACGGTGAATAGGCATTTCACAACCAGCCCTATTCAAAGGCATTTTATAAGAATTAAAGTTCTGATTCTCAGCTGAAATCATCCTTCTTGGAAGGAGAAGGTTTTTGAGTCATCCTTTATTTGTGGCAATTATTTAGTTACTTTGCCTCTGACTGTTTTCTTCCTTATCTTACATTATATAATGAAACTCTGGTGCAAACCAAACAGTATTTTCCAAGCTAAAACAAGCCACTGCAAGAAGTGGACTAATTTATTGTTACTTTTTTTCACTCTATTCTGGATCCTAATTAGAATTAATCTCTGTATCAGATGACTTTATGATTTAAATTCCCCACTTCAAGGTGGAAAAATCTACTTTGCATTTTAAAAGATATAATATATCCCTCACTTTTCTAATTCATTTGTAATGTCAATTACAGTGTGTATATAGACATAAATAGAAATACACATATAAAAAATCTTGGCATTAAATCAACGTGCCATCTGCATTGTAAACTGAAGCATATGTTAAAAACAGCGCCACAACAAAACAACAGTCTTATATCAAAGTCACAGGGAATATGAACAAGAGACAAGACATAAAGGAGAAGATTCACCTGTCACTTGCCATGACAGATAAAGAGGGCCATGATTTTTTATGAGGTGCTTATACAAGGTAGACTGTCTGCTCTAAAATCTGATTCTTCAGCAAGAGCAAAAACTTTGTCATTACAAGTCACTACTCTAAAACAACTGGTCTGGCATTATACTGTGCCTCCAGCAATGACCTGTGTTGGTCTGGAAAACTAAATAAGAAACCTTGTACCCTTGTCAGTTCTGCAACATACTACACATAAGTCCACAAGGACTTGTTTCCCTGTGAGAACCAACTGATGCACTGCTGCTGGTTGCTGCTGATACCCTACTGCATCAAGGCTGAGCACCATTTTACCAATTCGTTTGTGTAAATCCTTATGAGAACCTAACGAACCTATTTTATGGATAGTTTTCACATATAATTCCCTTTTCTTCTTCTAAAGACTGATTTGTTTGCATGTCAAAACACTTGTTTTGGGTAGAATTTTTGACTAATACAACATATGATTTGATTCAGGTTTTGAATAATTTTGTCTTCATTTTCATAAGAAAGTGAAATATTGAATGGATGGATAGATACTGCACACTTGAAACCATCTTTTTAACCTTTGTTTTGTTGTTTCACAGGAATGAGAGACAAAGAGAAGACATACGGCAATTCAGAAGTGACTAAAGAGTCCGATGAAAAAGCAATCACAATGAAACAGAACAGTTCACATTGACTGAGATGGAATTTAGCTCTGCAATATCTTTAGGCTATTTTCTATGTATGTTTCCACACATTTTTAATAGCTGTATGTTTGTCCCTGAGTGTTTTTCTTTGAATGCTGCATGAATTATACTACTCAAAGTCATTGCAATTTGATTTGATGAGAAAAACAATACAGCAGCTAAGAGTCTATTTAGGAGTCTTTTTTTTTGCCTCATCTGCTTGCTGTTAGCCATAAGTGGAAGGCTTCAAAAGTATCATAAACAGGGTGTTTCCATTCTTCCTGAAAGTGCCCTTCTTTTCTTAGCTGGTGGGAAAAGTAAGTTGATGCTTGTGTACTCCACCGAAAGCATAGTCTGAGTGAATAAAATGGAGTCTTGCAAGAGTGAAGTTTTCTTTCTTCCTTTTTTCCATCGGTTAAAAAAGCTAATGCAAAGCTCAAGCCTCTGTAGACGTCTCTGCATTTGAAGTAAGAGTTGTTGAGTGCAGTTTTGCACTTGACACTGGAACAGCTTTTAAAGAGTTCTTTTCTTCCAATGAACTCCTTTTCTCTGAAGTATACAAGATGCATTGTGTGACTGCATTAATCAACTTTCCAACTATGCAACAAATGTATCACTTGCAAATGAAGACCAGAGAGCTAAGGGAATAAAGGTTATGTATTCCTCTTCAGACTCAATTTATAGTAAGGTTCCCACTGAAAATGCTGTGCTGTGTTGTGATTTCTTTTTCCCAAAATAAAACACTAATATAATGAGTGAAGACTTTCCAAATTAAAATTTTTGTTGTACAACCTCTTTGTCTTATGGAAAATAAGAGGCTTTATATGGACAGACTTATGTGCATTAAGATTAATTATTTTGTTGGGTGTTGCCCTCTATATTCTGACTCTTGCTGAATATAAGCGACAACTAACAGGCCAAAAAAAAATAAATGGTCGTATTTAAACAAAATCTTTCCGTGATTTATGAGTCTTGGCTCTGACTGGGAGCTGTCATCACTACAAGTACTTGTGTTAAAAAGAGGCAATATAAACTGCTGGGTCTGATCAAAGACTTAAAAGGTAATAAACAGGTTTCTGGGTAGGTTGTCAAGCCCCCAGAAATGAACTTTGGTTGGAACTTTATTTCCAGGGGTGAAAAAATGGAAAAGACACAAGAAAATGATAGAGACTTCTGTGTTTGCAGAGATACAGTATACATGAAGCTCAAAGACAAAGGGACTTAACTGTGTTTTCAGGTTTTGTTTTCTCTTAAGATCTTCAAGTACAAATCACAGAGAACACAGCAGTTCTCTACATTTTTTACTTGAGACTTCACCCAACAGGATGTGTATCACTGTGTTATTTTTTATATGTATATATATATGTACAGACCTCCTCTTAGAAATAGAATATTTGCTGAAAAAAACTGCAGAGAAGTCTGGAATAAGTTCTTGAAGTGGTCATGGTTTATTTTATGTGAGATATTTACATCATACGCTGAGAGAAATGTAACATTTTTGAGGGACTTCCACATAATTTCTTTTCCCTCTGCACATACATGTCTTTGAATACTTAGTGAAAACAACAGAACCGCACCCCTCTGCATCTAAGGTCTTGTTCTTTGTATTTAAGCAACAAACTAAATGGATTAACTGCCCTCACCCCCCACAAAATGATGGATGTTGGAAAACTTTGGTAAATGAGCAGAATATCAAAGCTAGATCGCCTTTCAATCAGAATTAAAATAGGATTAGATTGTAGTGTTGTTTCTCAATTGTACTCTTTTTCCCACCCCTATGCTGGCTAAATGATTTCTATTTACTGCCTTGTCCAGTGTTCCAGAAAATGATCATGTTTCAAAGTCATAAACAGATATCACCATTTGCTCTTTCTCAAGCTTCTCTGAACCTTTTTGGCATCCTCCCTTCATTCCCTTTCTGAGGGGAGCATGCATAATTTTTTAAAAAAATTATATTGCAACACTAACAGACATTTCCCTTAAAATGAGCTGAATAAACAGCATTTTTTAACAATATCTCACGGAAGATTGATTCTTGCAAGCCTTGTTTTCAGAAGTCTTGGTTTTAACTTCTGTTTAATGGAAAAAAAAATGCACTCTTACTAGATGCAACAATTATGCAGAAACTTGTCAAAAGTTGCTGAAAACATATGGCAGTGTCTGCAGAAAGTTTGAAATGAGAAGTCTGGGTGCGAAGTACTGCAGCGGTTCCAAGTTACCAGTGATAATGCTTTAAATATTTAAAGTATTGTGACAAATTCAAAGCTGCATGTAAATATTTTATGAATGCTGTGGCTTAACAGGATTGTTGTGGTGTTTACTTCATGCATCTACAGAGCATGTTTGTCAGGAAATTGGCTCTGTAAACAGTGTATATTACAATCCTTATATTCATTTCTTGAAACACTTTAGAATATGGCAGCTCCATTAGTCTATACATGAACTTGTGACATTCTTGCAGACTGACTCGCTTGGTTTAGCCAGGATCAGGAAACAGAGCAGAGAACAGAAAATTTGGATTAAAATAAGAGGAGAAGACTTCAGGAAAGAAAAAAGGTTAAAGTGCAAGTCTCTGGATGTAGACTGAAACCCAGACTCAGAGATAAGCAAGAACTGAAACTTGGAAATTATTTAATATAAGGTAGTCATTTACAGTATCTGTAGGTAAAATAGGTGCCCTTGGCTGCATTTCTTTCCTCATAATCAATGGACAGGTACAGGCAGTTTTGGATTAAAATAAATTTTACTAATTCTAGATTTCTCATTTTATTTGAAACAGTGTCCTAATAACAAAAAGTTCCTGGATACATTATCTCAGACATAAACAATGTGGATGTTCACATATCAATAATTGAATATCATCTATACATTGTTATAGTTTTATAGAACTATATTTTGCTCTACCTTCTTCCTATTGTTAAGCCTAAACCATATTTTGTTTCAAAAATATTTTTTAGATTGCTGAATGTGCCATTTCTCACAATTCTCAAAGGAAAGATCCTCAGATACTAATTATGGTCAGGCCTGCTGAGTGATTAAGGCTCGTAATCAGGCACTTGGAATAAGATTAAGGAAATTGCAGATTTCTTGCTGGGAGAGATGAATACGTCAGAAGCAACACATCATGATCCAGAGTAACAAATAAGAAAGACACCAAAGGAACAACTTGCTCTGCAGCTATGACAAGAATTTAACTAATTCATTTCCCACTGACCTCCTGCATATGTCTGTGTTAATTCATAAAATAAAGTAATAATTTAGATGGGGAGCTGCTGCTGGGTATCATTTGGTCCAGCCCCCTCTCAAAGTCATGCCAATTTGGAGCAGGCTGTTAAGGACCTTGATCAGCTTCATACTTCTATTTCCAGGGCAGGAGATTCTGTATCATCTCGGGAAAACTGTTATAATATTTTATCACCCTTATGGTTAATAAAGAAAATGCCATTATGTCTAATCAGATTTTTTCCTTTTAGCAGCTTTGTTGTTGTCTTTCATCAAGTTACTACTGACGTCACCTGTGTCAGTCTGTCCTCTAATCCTTGCCCACAACCTTGCATCTTGTGTCTCCTAAGTTCCCAGACAAATCTCCTTGAATTCAATCAGCTGCATTACCCAAAATGCAGCTTTTCCTCCATTCTGAAGAGCTCCTACTTATTCAATGTAGCACTCCTGTGGCACAGGTTCCCCCACCACATCTGTTCCTTCCAAATGAGCTCACAGATCTGCAGCTGTACATGGACTTCTTATTCTTGCCATTCTTTTCCTGTGCTGCGTGGCTACAGGTACTTGAGAGAGTTCCCAGGGAAACTGTTTTCATGGTGGAAATTACTGGAATTTTTCCCTCCTGCCATTCTTCAGCCCTTTCCCTGACTACAGCCTTTTTCACAATGCTTTGGTCACATTCTGCACTGAGCATGGCTGGAGAACCTCACTGCTAGATTAGTGAGTTTGTTAGCAGAGATGGCTCTTGTGCCACTTCAACAGACAGATCCACTCTCTCCAGCCAGACTTCCCTCAGTTAAAAAGATAAGATTCATGAAGTCCCACACTAGATTTTTTGAAGTGACATGGAAAATGGAAGGTGGGAAGGGGGAAAAGAAGAACTAGCAACGAGGGCAATGTGAAACATGAATATCTGTTAACACATGGATGGATCTTCTTTTCCTTACATTGTTATTTGAGTAATTTTAGGAGATGTTTATGTAAGAAAAGATCAGTCAGTACAATAATGTAGTTGTCTCTGATACCTTGATGAAATGCATTTTGTATTATTCTGTTTTCCTTCTTTTACCACTTCTCATGGTTCAATTTTTTCCGTCACTTCTTCATATAGAGTTGTAGACAAACTACATATAAACCTAATGGGATTTGAAAACTCTCAGGTATGTATTCTGATTCAAAATGAGATGCCTGCAAGAGCTAACAGTGTTTCGTGACTGCTACGTTGAAATAGATCAATATACAAGCTTCCTCCTTTTATCAAGTATCTGACCACCTGATGACAAAGATTACTTCTGTGGAAAGCTGTTTTATCCTCCATGTTGTCAGTGTACAACATAGCTGATCAGAACACTTATTTTTCTTTCTGCTTGATGATCCTTGTGTACTATATGAAACTACCAAACGTCATCACCAAATTAGGCAAAATGGGTAGAGCTGTGCTTGCTTCTCCTTTTTTCTGCATGTGGATCCATCTCATTGAAACTGCTATGTGTCTGACAGGTTTCAGTTTGGGACAAAACAACAGTCTACCGAAAACGTGCTCCCCCCTCCTATTAGACATCTCCACAGCAACTGCTGTTTCTTCTCTCTGTTAACTTTGGGAATGAATCATCAGCGAACACTGGTACTGGAATTTGGACAGACTGACTGCAATATTTTATAAAGTCTGACAGATATTTGACATTACAGAGATGTAGTATGATTATTATATGACTTCAGGCAACCAAGGGTTTGTATCTCTATATCTCATGAGATAGTTACTTTCTGGTTCACTTCTTAAAAGCAACATGACATAAATGCCAGCACAGGAATGTGAAGACCACTATGTAAAGTAGCAGAACAATCCCATTTAGCTTTGCTTTTTACTCCAAAGCAAGACAATATCTTTGTGGTTTTGCCGTCTTTGAGGAGGCATCAAGTAGTTCTAGCTCAAAACTAGAGGGTACAAAAAAGTGCCTTTCCCTTTGCAGACATACATGTTTCTTAATCCTTTCTACAAAAAGTCACAGCCCCAAATTATGTCTTATTCTATAGTAAAACACTAACTGGAGCATTGTTCCTAGACATTTGCTTGCAATGCCATAAAATAAATGCAATTATAGGAAAAGATACCTTCATATTTCTCTCTCTCATGGAAAATCAGACCAGGCCTTGGGATTGCAGACTGGTAATACCTGTAGAAAGTGGAAGTGTTTAAGCAGTCCTAAGCTCTAGAAATGTTTTGAGATTTTTTTTTTTCTATGTTTGCCAAGAACTTTTTTCCACTTTCTTTTCCTCTCCTTTTATTTTTTCTGACTGTGTTTTTCTTCTGCTTTTTCATTTTTGTTCAGAATAGATAGATCTAGATACACAAAAAACAGAAGAAATCAATGGGAGTTGAAGAGAGATCTAAGTGCTGAGACCAGAGTAAATAAAACTTAAGGCTGATATCCAAAAATCTTTCACAACAAGATGTCTAATGGAAATACTATCTCTTTGTTTCTATCCCTCTCATCATCTGCTATGATAATGTTGCACATTGTGAAAAACTTAAGGTGGGGATCATGAAACTCAGACTGTATGTCCAGCATAATAGACCTGGAATTTGAGTGCGTCCTTTTAATGTAACTAAAGGACAAGAAAATTTATCCACTTTATGGCTCTTCGGGTTTAGAAAATAATTACAGGAGGAATTGGAAAAAAAAAATCAAATGTTCTCCCAAAAATGCATTTGACTGCAGAGGGAGGTTGATGTATTCTGTTTTCTGATATTATTTATTCTAAGCTTTTGCTTGTATAAATTAAGAACAAAATGGCTAGAAAAATGCATTGGGGTTTTTTGGTGTTTGCTTTTTGGGTGGTTTTTATTTTTTCCCTGCTGTTTTTCAAATGTCTGCCTAATTGAGCACAGCTGTGCGGTGGTGCAAAACTAACCAGGAAATGAGCATTTTGATAATTTCACATTTCTAAAGCACCTCTTAAACATCTCATGTGAGAATAGCAGCCGGAGTACCTTTAGAGATGAACAGTATTGAACCAGATTTATCATACTGAGCTGTCTCATGCAGGCACTTTAAAAAACCATCCACTTTCAAGACAAATTTGCAAAGGTTTCCTCAACTGTAACTGTCTTGTAACATAAACAAAATGTGTGCAGAATAGAGACAAACTTTTCCATGCTGCTCCAAGAATGAATTATTGTCTTTTCACTAGTCTATTGCCAATGAAGGTTTCATATTATTTACTTCATAACAATCATCTCTGCATCAGTTTTCCATTTTGGACTGTGGCCAGTGGAAATGTATATAGGTCTATGAAATACTCTGAGGTAATTAATTGTCACTTTTTCTGAACATCCCGTTTGTGACTTCAAGCTTGATCTTTGCATGTTAAAGAGCTGATTTCTCCCTGAGCCATATCCTCAGAGGATATAATATAGTCTGACTAAGTGCACTGATACAAGTTTTTTGTCATTCCTTTCTATCACAAAAAATTAATTTAGAAATTGCTTTTCTTTCTACTTCAGATTCCAACCCAGAAAGATGGACATCAGTTCTGGAATGTTTAAACAGTGTCAGAAATCTCACTGAAGATGCTTGTATGGGCCCAAGCTCTGTTTTCTTGATTCTTGACTGAGCCCTAGCCCTGACCTGACCCCTACCTGGCTGGTGAAAAAAAATAGATTCTTGCCTTCAAATTCGATCTTAATTTGAACATACTCCTCCAAACATCTCGATTCGCTCTATCCTAAATTTGTAGTTCAGTAGTGATTCTCTTATGCCACTAATCTTCCAGAGCACTGTCAAAGAATTTGGAATACAAAGATTCTTCTTTCTTGTTTTCATTGGGGGTGAAATGTGTCCTTTGTTGTTCTGGTTTTCCCTTTCCTCAAGCATAGAGGTCACTTGTATCAAATTTTGAATTAATTCAAGCTTCCATACTCCGATTTCTCTGAGATTTAAATAACAGTATGCCATTCACTAACCTGTTATACTTACATTTATCTTATTTACTTCGATTGAAGTTGTACCAATAAAAATTGGCTTTCTGGATTGATTCTGAGAATTATAGAGAGAAATGAAGCCAAGGTTTCCTTTAGTTACCCACTGACATAAGCATTGCTCTGGGTAGTCCACTAAATGCACGGCTGCCTTATTAGTCTGTATATTCTAAAACAAATACAGCTCCAGAATCTGAATGTGCTTTTCAGTGCATATCATCTAAGAAACAAGAAAAATGTCACTGGTGTGGAAAACAGTGTTCTTTCAGTACAGCATGTTTTAGCTTACATCACAGTATGCCAAACTACACTTGATTTTAAATTATTTTTGTGCTTTATTTGTTTTTTTTCTGGTTCAGTGGCCTGAATAAGATATTTTTTTCTTTTATTTTGATTAAAGAGAGTACATTCCCATAATAAAGAGGCTTGGATTTTGAAGTTTTTCAGTTATTTGAACTTGGTTGGCATGGCTTTATCTGTAACACTAATTTAAAGAGTCTGGAGATTATTATGATTATCACCTTCCTGGGCTGGCTTGGAGACACTAATTTTTTTTCACTCAAAAGAAAAAAGGCTGGGTTAATAGTAACCTGTTAATTTAAAGTAAACTCTTACAATAATTTTTTCCAGTGTAAGACACAGAGTGTGAGGAGTGTCATGACAGTGATTTAGAAATGTTTACTTTTTCTGTTATCAACATTCCTCCTTATTTTTTTCTTTAATTTTTCCTCAGTCTTATTTCTGAGACCCAAACCAAACAAATTAAGGTTCATAAAGAAACAAAACTATGGCAGAATTTCAATTTTAAAAAATTCTTTGCTAATGTGGATCCTTCTCAAGGAATATAAGTTTTGTAATAGGTTTCTAATGAAACATATTTTCCCATGAGAAAATTTCTGTTACATATCGTGTCAGCTAAAAATGAAGATATTATAAGCTTTCATTATTTTTACGAGTTCAAAATTAAGATTTTATTTATCAGTTAATGAAAATTCAAAACTAATGCATCTATATTTGGCCCAAAGACCCATCAAACTCCTTGAGACTGTTAGGCTTTTCCTGATGACCATATTTAGACTCACTTTAGATTGAACTGGGCAATTGAACTTTCTCTGTTACCTGACCTTGTTAGCAGCATTTATTACCTGAGTAGCAACTCATAGAACCTTTATCTGGATATTTCATAACACTCATAAGATGTTTCAAATTTAATTAACAAATTTAATGAATATATGGTGATCTAATCTTGTGCATGGGATACCTTAAAAGTTTGTTGCCTGGACCTGAGAAAGGTCCCCTTTAGAGAGAATATGGGGCCAGGCAAACAATTGCAGCTATGGAAGTATTTCTCAAGGCCGAATCCAAAATAATTATTAACTTTTTAATACAGTTTGCTTCTCTGCTATGAATAGTTTATAATGCATCTCATGATGCTCATACAGTCTAGGGAACAGGAAACATACTTGCTTAAGATTTTGATTTGGATTTTTTTGTTGTTTTTTTATGCACATAATATTTTTTTGTCAATTTTAAACACTTTCCCCTCAGATATGCCCCTCCTTCATCCACTGCATATTGATCTCAATGCTACAATAAAGGTTTCTTGTGCCTTAAACTTTTGAGAGTGTTGTACACTGTAATGGCTACCAGACTGAAAAAAGTAGTGGGATAATAGGATGAAATTTAAAAGAAACTTTTTTCTTTTTATTTTGGTCAATGAAATAAGAAGTTGTGGGATTACAAGATATTTCTTAGAGCAGAAAATTCAGATTAAGAAATTATTTTTAATTACCAGAGATTTAGTGCCTATGGTAGTGAAATAATTAAGTCAAAGAAGGGGTAGCAATCAAATTAATACAGCTTAACATTAGTATAGCACTTCAAAGCTCTAAGAAAAATAAATTACTTGAGTTCAGAGTGTAACTCTTAAGAAATTATTTCCTCAGCATGTAAGGCCTTTTCTTTCTGATCTGACTCCTTTCTTTCTGATCTGACAACTTTTCGTGGTCTTAATGCATTTATTGCTCCTGTTCTTGTAATAATATTTCTACTAATAGCATGGAAATATATCTTTATATCAGATACCCTGTAACAGAAATAAGTGATGTTGATTGTGGAGTGGTGCCTCTTCCCTATATCTGATAGCCACAGGCAGACTTTGAGGAAATCATTACACTTTGTAATCCATGATGAAAAAATTTCAAATAAGGGAGGATGATTGGGGGGGTGGGTAATTTTTTTTTTTTTTCTTTTTATGGGAAGGTTTTATTTTTGGTTTATGTGTTTTCCATCTCATTCTCTCCTTGTTGTGAGCTTTCACAAACAGTAATTCTGATTTGTGTGCCTCTAAATGACGAGGAGATATGGGGGTCTTTGTCAATTCATGCCAAATTATCTGATAGCATTTTGGATAGATGGTGTCAGATTAATGCAAGAGATGCTAATTTGCTGTTTTGGCAGTAGTCATTCTGCCTGGACACCCAGACAACCACATGTCCACCCCCACACTCATTTCTTCCTGATTCAGTCTCAGTTATCATCCATATGATTTCACAGACACGACTAGAGCACTCCTCTGATTTTCTTTTCCAATGTCAGCTATAAAATCCACTAACAGCCTTACAAAAACTGCAGCTTTGTGGCTCTCCCAGGCCAGCCTGCCATCAGGACTGAAGGAGCAGCACACAATCGCTGTCTCTCCAGAGCAGTTGTGGTGATACACCAGAATGGATGCCCAAGCAGTGAAACGCCTTCATTAGGACTCCTTGAGCTTAGAGGGAATTTGCAGGCTCAGCACAAACTCCATAAAATCAGAAGTGGAACAGGGAGGTGTTATGGGAGGTGAAAAAAGCTAGCTGCAGAACTTGCAAATCTAAGTGATGAATGAGTCCTTGCAATAATTCTTATAGATCTAGGTGAATGGCCTCTCTGGTGTTGCAAATGTGACAGGATCGCTGACAAACAGAGAAATTAATCACAGGGAAGACAATGTTTATGGAGATCTGTACTAAGAAGCAAAGTCAATAATTATTTAGGTGATTCTTTGGGGCTTACCTGCCTTTAACTCCTGCTAGTTTCAGTTTGCCTTCCTAATGTAAGAAAGAATAGAAATGCCAGAATTGGCATATTCCTGATTAAATGATTGGCCCAAGGTCATACAAAGACTGAAAAGCAAATACATTACTGGAAACATCAGATATCTGGGTTTTGCCACACAGGTTAAACCATCTAGTCTTTCAGTAAAGGGTAAGGCTGCTAAACTAAACCCAGCACCATTCTTCTTTAAACAGTTCTAGTGTTTGGAGGGCATCAGAGTTAGCAATCCATGACATAAAGGTTTTAATAATAATCTACTAATTCTGTGTGACCAGGTTTTGGTAGCAGGGGGATCACATGGGTGACTTCTGTGAGAAACTGCCAGAAGCAAACCCAGTGTCTAGCAGGGTCTGTGACAGCCAGCTCCAGGATGAACCTGCCCCTGGCCAAGACAGGAGAGCAGAGATCCACCTGCAGCCCATGGAGGAGACCCAGGTTGGAGCAGGAGGGTGCCTGAAGGAGGCTGTGACCACGTGGGAGCCCCACACTGGAGAGGGCTCCTGGCAGGGACCTGCGGCCCAGGGACAAAGGAGCCCACACTGAAGCAGGTTTCCTGGTTGGATCTGTGACCCCATGGGGGACCCACACTGGACCCACTCACTGGAGCAGCCTGTGCCTGAAGGACTGCACCCTGTGAAGAGTGACCCACACTGGAACAGTTTGTGGAGAACTGTTGCTCGTGGGATAGACTCACATTGGAGAAGTTTGTGTATAACTGTCTCCCATGGGAGACACCCCATGCCAGAAAAGTGGAAAGACTCCTCTCCCTGAACAACGTGGTGAACAGACCCTAACCATGCTTCTCTGTCTTCCTGCCCTGCTGGAGGGGAGGAAGTAGAGCTGGGAAAGAGGGAGGGGTAATGAGAAGGTGATTTTAATATTTATTTTACTTCTCTGTAAAATGCTCCTCTGATTTTGTTAGAAATAAATTAGATTAATATCCCCAAGTTTAATCTGTTTTGCTGCTGATGGTATTTGTTGAGTGTTCTTCTCTCATTGTCCTAATCTCAACCCATGAACCTTTCACTGTGTTTTCTCTTCCCTGCCCAGCTGCAGAGGGAAATAGGCATTTGTGGGTACCTGGCATCCAGCCAGGTTCATCCCACTACACACTCATCATGGAAGGGACTGGGAAAACCCTGAGATGGAGCAAAACAAGCCTCAGTATCAGTCAGAGTTACATGAAGGAACAGCAGGAGGTACCATGGTGTAAATTCCAAGTAAATTGAATGTGTGTATAACAGGGAAATGTGAAAAATATATTAGAGACTTGGTTTTCTTAAGGATAGGTGAATCAGTAATTTAAGGCATTGCTGTGTAAAGTTCAACCCTTTGATAGGGTTTACAAATAAGGTTGAGGCTGAGAATTCACTGAATGACTTCCAATGAAACATTTCTTTTTTTGGAGACTTGGGTAGTAAAAGTTAATCTCTTAAATATACACTTCATTTTGCCTTTGATTTCTGACAAAATGCAAAAATTCCAATTACAACAGTAGTAATATTTATAGCCAAAACTACCTAATTTTTATAGAATAGCAATTGTTAACAACCCAGTTAAAATTGTTAGGTACACACAATTCCTGATTCCTCTGAGTGTGTAACCCCTATCCCTTTTACTGGTGTTATATTCACTACACCACTGTTCTCCTGGGCTCTGAGATGAATGCAGCCAGTGTGACCTACCCTCAGGAGGAGGAGGACAAAGGGGAGAGGATTTCCGGGGAGTTGTCAATGTCCTGCATTGTCTGGGGAGAGCATGATATAGATAGTGAGGATTGCCTCCTCCACACTCCAGTCCTGATATTTTTATACACTGGGACACTGTGCTCTTCTCTCCATTGGTCCTCAGATGGTGTTACAGATGAATGTACTGAAGTGAGTTAGACACTTGTTCTTTATTCTCCTTGTTATGCTTAAAAACCCACTTAACATTAACAATATTCCAAGGTTTCAATCTTTTGATGATTAATAATTGAGAACAGATTAATTATTTACCATGCCAGGGCCTCTGAATTTATACTGTTCCCGCACTTGCAAGGACTCTGCTCTCATCCTATGCCTACACTCCTCTACAACAAATCATTATTCTAAGGCCACAGTTACTTCTTTGTGCACTGAGTAACTGCTGCTGGTTACCACTGATCACTTGCAAAAATATATCAGAACAGTTATAGCAGTGGACAGTTATTGCAGCACACAATTGTAAAAAACTATAGTTAAGTTCAGAAAATAGGTATCAGTTGCCTAGTTGCTAGAAAATTGCTGTTAGCTAAACAAGCTGAAACAAAGATCCAATCAGGCCAAGACAAATCAAGCCTGGCAAGTTTTACTTCTGAGGCTTTGCAGAAAAATATATTTATTAATATAAAGCCTTTGGCCTGTCACAAGCCATGGTAATGTTGTCATTTGGATCACAAGGCTACAACAGGTGATCATGTAGGCAAACAAACAGACACAAACATACCCTCATACCTCAACTTCATGTATTTCCTGCATTTGAAGTGCAAATGCAGCAAGTAGATGAAGTTTTCTCTTATTCCATGTTGCCAGTTGACTGCACTCAGCAAATAAAGTCAAAGGGTGTTCATCAACTTGGAATTTTCAGCTGGAGAAAATTATAGAAATTTGGGGTCATGACACATGTTCTGATTGCAGTGGGAAAAAGAAAGACAAACCCACATTTGGATTTGTAGGTCTCTAGCAAGTATTGTGTTGACTGCAAACCTTAAATCAGCTGCAAATCTTAAATTAGAGTATTTGAGATTTTTTATCAAATTATCTTCTATCATTTTTTTCCCCACAAGAACAAAGTACAGTAATTTCACGAATACAAGCCACACTGTTTTGACCAAAATTTTGGTGGAAACCCGGAAGTGCAGCTAGTACTCCGGGGCGGCTAATTTATTAACAAAAATGTGATATCTGCCCTTATCTGGTACCATGCCGGTCCTGTCCCGAGCCAAAACAGTTTGAAATCCATGGTTTCCCGGTGTTCCGACAATGAACCAATCAGAGAACAGCTTATTGCCTGCCTGTGGATGGCGGCGTTACTGAGGGGCGGGGGGTGTTATCGGGGTGAGTTCCCTCGGCGCGTTCTCTCGGCAGTTTGATAAAAGTGTGTGATATTTCTCTGTACTTTTTAAAGTGTTTTCAGTCTTGTGCAGCTGCACAGCTGGCCATGCTCATGTGGATCAGGGGAGGGGAGGGGAGGGGAGGGGAGGGGCCAGACCGGGCCGGGCCGGGCTGTGCTGTGCTGTGCTCCTGCTGATCACGGGAAAGGAGGGGAGGGGCCAGGCCGGGCCTGCATGGCTGAGCTGCTGTTTAAAGGCAATGCGGATCCATTGGGAATGCTCACTAAATAACCACATTATTGTTCGTGTCTTTTTCTGCTTGTAAATAAAGGGTGCTGCCGCAGCTATGGTCTGTGCCTTTTTTCACTTGGAAATAATGTTTCCAAGGTTGGCGATCCGCGATTCTGTTACTAAATGACGACTTTGTGAAAGTTCGCTGCGAACGAAAGTGCGGCTAATATTTGGGTGCGGCTTTTTTATTGACAAAGACATCAACCTTGCCAACACACTGGAAATGCGGCTTATACTCCATGCGGCTTGTATTCATGAAATTACTGTAGTTGTTTCTAGTACATCTAAAATAAAACTGTGAGTGTCATAGTAATGAGGTTGAATAGATATGCAATTATATTTTTAGGAGGAAAAATTTAACCTCATCTTAAATTTTTAATGTCTATGGATTACATTGTATATAGCAAAAAAATGGTCATAATATGAGCCTATCATAAACCAATTTTTATGGTATATGAAAAAGTAATATTTCTCTCTGGAAAGGAACACTTCCAATTAGTTAAACTGGACATTAATGGACCCATTAGATAGTAGATGATGGAGAGGATTTGTAGTCTCCAACCAATGGTAAGAACAAAAATAATAATCTGTCACAATCATCTTAAAAAAAAACCAACAAGAGGTAATGTATTTTCTGGCCTGAAAAGATAGTTTATTGTCCATTATTGGGATTTTTTCCACCCATCTTAATTTTTATCTGAAGAAATACAAATATAAACCTGATTTTCTTCAGTTTTGCTGGCAAGGTTTAAGGAATGAATGCTAAATATTTGAGCATCTCAACTGAAGTTATAATTTGGCTGATAAATGTAATATCAATTATACAATATAGTTGGAGTTTTGCATGGGCACAATATCAGATAATGTTTTCATTTAAGAAGTAGAAGGGCCTATAATCTGCGTATAGATGGGTTCAAAGCTGCTGTCAGTTTCTAAAATACAGTTAGTTGTAGGAGAGGAATCTCAATGAGATGAGTGTGTTTCTTTTCGGGTATCTTAGATTTAGATTTAATTTCAAAATCAACAATCTTGAAGAAGAAGTAGCATAGGTATAAATGAAGTGTATAAATTACAGAGATATTTATGGACATAGTAAATAATGATAAATAATAGTCTGTCTGGTTGTCTGAACCCAAGTGTTACGTGACAGCAAAATACAAAGTCATGCAGAGAAACAAAGAACATAATCTTTAACTATGGGAAAGTATTATAAACCTCAAAGAAAGAATGATATAAAGAATTTTAAGGGTGTGTGGGGGGGTGATAGTTCACCAACTAATCAGAAAAGCCTAATGATGAATTATAGGCAGTCAAACTGAATGCTCTAAGGAATATCACAAAAAGAGGAAATTGTATCACCATTCCATGGCATATAGCTCCCCAGTCTGACATCTAGAGCGAAAAAAGGGCTGGTAAATCAGAGAAAGATGAAGAAAAAGAGCTGAAAGATTATAGAGGAGGAAGCATGTATCTCAGAGACAATTTTCAGGTACTTCATTGACTTAACATATCAAAGGAAAGGCAAAGGGATGACTTTCTCCAAACCTTTTAGTGCCTTGAAGTCTAGGAAGTGGAAATCCGATAACAGAGACGCCTTCCACCTGACTGGCAGAGAGTGAGGCAAGATTTAATGGCTGGTAGCAGGAACCAGGGAGGTACAGCAAAAATAAAAAGCACATTTCTAACAGTAAAGACAATGAATCCTCAAACCTGCACACTGGGAGTGCATTATCTTACCCAAGGACCCAGACTAACTCATAACCATGCTTCACTTTGACCATTTGTTCTGTAAATCTTCAGAAGTAACAGAAATATTAATTCACTAAACAAAAGTTTTTCTTTCGAAGTGTTTTTAAATCACCAAAGGTAAATTGATGCAAAGAAAAGATAAAAAAGCAAGTAATAAAAGATTTTTAGAAAGCAAGTAATTGTTTTGAAACAACCTTAGAATTTTTGTTCATAGAAATTACACAAGCCTAAGTGTCTTTTTTCCTGTGTTTCATTTTGACAAAGAACCTTTACATATCTGATTGTTATTCCTGAAATCTGGCAATGGACTTGGACAAAATGTTTTGTTTCCATTGCTTTACTTTCAATACCTTGTAACCCCTAATACCTGGGGGTTAATAACAGCTGCCCCCTATTTTGTGAGCAATTAGTCCCACCCAGTGGGACAAACGGATAATGATTTAGCACCATTAAAGAATGCAGTTCCACCAAGTGACAGGAAAAATTTGGTGACAGGAAGAATAAACCAGCTAAAAGCATAACACTGAGGGGAGTAAATGAATTAAGAACATATTTCACACATCTGCATTGAGGTCACTGAAATCAGTAGGAAAGTTTCTGTTTTAGAGTAGATATATGACTAAACTAGTTTTTGAATACGAGACTCTTACAATGCGAGGTTGAACATTATGAATAAAAAAACCTCCAAACTTGTGCTGAGAAAGACACAAATATTAAATGTACTCTTTGTATAAATATGTAAGTATGAACTGAGGAAGCATAGGTTTTATCCACGCATAACTCCTCAAAATTGTATCCAAGAGTATTACATTTTTAAATAGGAGTAGATTGGAATAAATTTTCAAACCATAATTTCTCCTGAAATAAACAACCCATTTCTCAAGTCTGAAGATCTGAATCTCTGAAGGTAATAGCTCTATCTCTGAGTCTTTCCTTGAACAAATGGGAAAATCTCATTTCACGTTACATCCCTGAATTCTTTTTTTTCCCAGCTGACAATGATTTCGCTTAGAGGAAGTGTATGAACTCCAAAAGCTGGCTTTGGGAAGAAGATAATTTCTTCTCTTAGAATAAATTATGTTTTATTCCTTATCCCTTTCCAAATTCCAGTAACAGACACATTTAAAATGCTTCAAAGTTCTGGCCAGAAGCATGCAAAATCTCTTCATAGAGAGGTGACAGGCCTGTCCCTCACATTTGGGCACTAACTCTACCTTTTTTTTAATGATATGCCATCTGACTTTCATATAAGGACATGGCTTGCCTACTAACATCTGCTAGATCTAGTGGTTTACTGAAAATCTGAAGTCTGAAGTATCTTTCTCACTGATTGCATTAAAGGATGAAGAATAGGCTTAGGACTAAAAACTACAAAGTTTATGAATTCTCTTGTCTGATGGCATCCTGTTCAATTTCTTTTCTCTTTTAATTTTGGAGAGTGTGTATGCAGGCACACATGCATAGGTACTTACATATAGTAGGGGAGTATTTTTAAATTTAATTATATAAAATGTATTAGAATTTATTTTTATATAGTATTGCAGGAAGCTTATAGTTTAAGCAATAAGAATTGCTCAGTATATGGTAGAAACATCCTGTACCTTGTCTTGCCTACAATCTTGTAGCAGCAGGGTTAATACATTCCTACTCTTTTCAAAGCCCTGGGAAATACTTTTCATATTTAAGAAATAGTAGACCTTTAAAAGATGGGATTGTGAAGCTGACAATAAACTCAAATTCTCATGATGAGATAAGAATTAGATATTGTCCTAGAATAAGAAAGGTCAATATGACAGATAAAGAATTCTGTTTACATACGAGAAATAAGGATGGTATTTAAAAAAACAGTAAGTAGCTCAGAAAATTGTTTGAAATGGTGAATAATCAATTTAACTTAACTTCATGATACATTGCATGAGCTTAAAGAGAAATTTTGTTTGAACAAGTAAGAAAAGTAACATAGGACTTTTCCATGATTACACAGAAATTTTGTATCTATGATCATTTAAATACAATCAGTAAAGTAGCAATGTTGTTTTTCTTTATTTATACATTGCAGTGACCTTTGTTGAAGTAATATTGATCCAGTGGAAATAAACATAAAAAGAAATTGGAGATGATTCGGACACTAACTAGACAGATATAAGTATAATGAAAACCATGAAATGTAGATTAAGCAATAAAAAGGTTGAACCCAGACAGTATGATTAAAATAAATTTGTTTTAAATAGATAAGGATATGAGAAAAAAAGATTTATTTGCTCCTTTTTCTAAAGGCAGAGAGAATTGGACCACAGTTGGATAGGAAAGGCCCTTGCACTTCTTCCAGTAATGAACTGTAAAATTTTTCCAGTGTCAGACTCTTTCCTGTTCTTAGTTTGTCTGCATCAATTCAAGATGCTTCCAGACAAAAGTGTGTGATATTGAATACAGTCTAGACCAAACCTCAGAGGCTCCAGATCTTCTAACTGAAATCAACAAAAAATTCTAATTGAAATCAATAGAGTGTATTTTGTAAGTGAAGTGGAGAATGGCAGCCCTCTTGGACAAAGCAACCATGGAAGAAACTGAGTTTAAAATTTCTGTTGACAGGAGGAAAAGTGCCAGCAAAACCTCAGATCTGGACATGAGGAGACATGATTTCAGATTGCTTGGGGAATTAGTAAGTAAGTCCCCTGGGAAAAGGTTTTTGCAGGTGCTGGGGTTCATCAGTGCTAGTCTTTTTTTTCAATATCACTTCCTGAAGGCACGGGAGTAGACAATTCCTGAATGTCAGAAGCCAAGTAGACAAGGCAGGAAGTTGGCTTGGCTGAACAGGGATATTTTCTTGGAAATAAGGCAAAAAGGCAGGTGTATGCCCAGTGGAAGCAAGATCAGGAGACAGGAGAAGAATACAGACATGCTGTTTGCCTCTGTGGGGAAAAAAATTCATAAGTCCAAAGCTCTACTAGAGTTGAAGCTGGCCAGAACTGTGGGGAACAATAAAAAGAGTATTTCAAATATGCTAGTGGCAGTGTAAAAATAACATTGGCCCATTACAGGATGTCCCACACACAGGGACAGAGACAAGGCAGAGTTCAATTCATTCTTTGCCTTCAATTTCAGCATGAATGATGGACCAAGGGGCTCTCAGTGCCCTGAGCTGGAGGACCATGACTGCAAGAATGATCAACTTCCAGTCGACTATGAAACTGTGCAGGAGCTGCTGCTCCAGCTGTATCCCTACAAATCTATGGGGCCTGACGGGATTCATCCAAGAACCCTCTAAGACCAGGCTGATGTCATCACAAAATCTTTCTCGATGACTTTTGAGTCGTCTTGAGAATCTGGAGAGGTCCTAGCTGACTGGAAACTGGCAAATATCATCACAATTTTCAAGAAGGGCAAGAAGGAGGACCCCAGAAACTACAGACCTGTCAATCTCACTTCAGTGCCTGGTAAAATTATGGAGAAGATTATTCTGAGAGATATTGAAGAACACCAGAAAGGAAACGCAGCTTCATGAGAGGCAAATCCTTCTTGTTGAAACTGATTTCCTTTTATGACAGGGTAATCCACCTGGTGGATCAAGGGAAGCCAGTTGAAGTAGTCTTCTTGGATTTCAGTAAAGCTTTTGGCACTGTCTCTCACAGTAACTTTCTGGACAAGACATACAGGACACAGCTCAGTAACCACGTTTAATGATCAGTGAGCAACTGGCTCATGGGCTGGGCACAAAGACTTATAGGGAATGGAGTGACATCAGACTAGTGACCTGTCACTAGAGAGGTTCCACAGGGCTCCATCTGATGCCCTGTGCTCTTCAGCAGGAATGCAGGCCTGGAAGGAATACTAAGCAAGTTGGAGATGATTCAAAATTGTTGACAGAGAGGCCTTGCAGAGGGACCTTAACAAACAGAAGGCTGAGCAATCACTAATTGTAAGAAGTTCAACAAGAGAAAGTGATGAATTCTGCACCTGTGATGGAACAACCCTGGATGCCAGTATAGACTGTGTAATGAGATGCTGGAAAGCAGTGACACAGAAAAGGACCTGGGAGTTCTGGTTGAATGTGAGTCAGCAGTGCACTGGCAGCCAGGAGGGCCAGCCCTGTCCTGGGGAGCATCAGGGACAGCATCACCAGCTGAGCAAGGGAGGGGATTGTCCTGCTCTGCTCTGCACCGGGGCAGCCTCACCTCAAGTGCTGGGGGCTGGTTTGGGTACCACCATGTAAGAAAGATATTAAGTTATTAGAGGGTGTCCAAAGGAGGGCAATAAAGATGGTGAAGGGCTTAGAGGGGATGCCACATGAGGAGGAGCTGAGGTCACTTGGTCTGTTCAGCCTGGAGAAGGGCAAAGGGAGACCTCATTGCTGTCTACAGGTTCCCCATGAGGGGAAGAAGAGGAGCAGGCACTGATCTCTTTCCTATGGTGACCAGTTACAAGACCAGAGACAAAGGCCTGAAATTGTGTCAGAGGAGGTTTAGGTTGGATATTTGAAAAAGGTTTTTCACCCAGAGGGTGGTCAGGCTCTGGAACAGGCTCCCCAGGGCAGTGGTCACAGCACCAAGCCTGACAGAGCTCAAAAAACCTTTGGACAAAACTTTCAGGTACATGATGTGACTCTTGTCCTCTGCAGATCCAGGAATTGAGTTATTGATGATCCATGTGGGTCTCTTCCAAATCAGCATATTCTGTGATTCTCTGAAATGCTTATCCCTACCAGCTCAGGAGCTTAATGCATTTGCTGTATTCTTCCTGACACATTTTCCACCAAAGAGGTATACTGACATGTTAAGAAGAAGACTTGGTTCAAACAAGAGATGCTTGGATATTTCTGCATGTTTTTAGTACACTGCCCTGACATATTCTTTACAGAGATGTCTTAAAATTAAAAAGGGTACTTTCCTTCAAATACAGATGCTAGCATTTATAATCTATTGCATGAGTTCCACTAGCATGATCTAATTCATTAATGTCTGTAACTTAGCATTAATTTCAGGCTAAATTTCTGGAAGTTTTCAATAGGCATATGCCAGTCAAGACAAATTGGGGTGATGGTGCTCCCTTAGTGAGCAGCTTTCTGAATAAATTTATTCATAGTAAGAGATAATGTCTGGACCAAGGTCAGGAAATCTGCATCTCCACAGGAATAGTTGTGTGCAGACAGTTGAGGAAATAATTATATCTGAATTAAAAAAAAAAAAACCAAATGGACTGAGGGCAATAATTATTTCAATTCTTTAACCCTAGAGAATTATTGCAGGCCCAGATAATGCTGGACACTCATCAAAGGCCTAAAGGATTTCAATCCCATCTGAATTTCTGTTGGAAAATAACAACAGTGATGTTTTGGCAAATATGCCCTGGAGTTCACTAGCCTGTATGTACTAAATCCAAGATTATTATAACTATGTGAGCAGAAAGGTAAAAACTGCCAATAAACCAAACAGAAATGTGGGTTCCAGCCAGCACGGACTGCCCAAACAGTAAAAAGAGAGCATGGAGTTGAAAAATATGGATTCAGTGGGCATGGAACATATGACTTCATTATACATATGCTTTGTGCACACACAAAGCATTTAATGCATAAGGATTCCTGAATGCTTAAAAAGGCAGAGCTTCCCTTGCCAGTTTGCAGAGGGCACAGGAGCTGGGGTCACCAGGATTCCTAAGGAGAGCAGAATGCCTTTGCAGGGCTCCCTGAACTTCTGAGGAAGAGCCTTCTTGCACTGCTTGTGCTCTCTTGCTAGCCAACAAACAAAACCTCAAAACAAAGCTTAGGAGGATTTGGTTTTGAAACATTTTTAGAGCCATAACTATAAAGAAACTGACATGCAGCCAGTACAAGTACAGCTCTAATTTGTAAGGGAAGTAATCAGTACAAATTAAGAGCAGATAAAAAGAAATTACCATCATAAGGGAGAAGGCACAAATGAAGAAATGAAAATTCCTGGAATGTCTCCAACAGAGTTTGGTTCTCATGTTACTTTACTTATTAGAGACAATTAGGAGAGATTTGTCTCTTACTAAGAGTCCCTTAGATTAGATTAGAAGACTAAAAAG
Source organism: Catharus ustulatus (assembly GCF_009819885.2). NCBI lineage: Eukaryota > Metazoa > Chordata > Aves > Passeriformes > Turdidae > Catharus > Catharus ustulatus. The sequence goes on along the minus strand of NC_046221.1, from coordinate 38,799,933 downwards.
TTTTAATGTGTTGGCCTTTTTCTGCCCTTGGGGAAAAAAATCCACACTCATAGGAATGTAAATGAGGGGTAGAATCTCCAATTTTTTTCCTTTCAGTCCATTCCACCCTACTTTTCCCTCTTAATTTCTCCAGTATGTTTGAATTCTACCTGTACAATTTCACCTGGGAGACTGGCAGGTAATGTATGACAAATCATGAATCCTGGTGAGATGCTATGAACTACTTGATTTCTGATAATATTCATATCTCTGTTTGCAACAGAAGATGGAAGTAGGTAGTTTGCAAAGAAGTAGAAATAAGACCCCTTTAACAGCAACTAAATTATGCTGACTGCCCTGTTACACCCACACGTCATTAAATGTCCTCAAAAGCTGTAATCTGCAATGACAAAGATGGAAAATGGACCATTCAGTTGAAGAATTCAAGGAGACTTGACTTCTTTTGACAATGTTTTCTTGACAGCCTGTTAAATTAGCAACAGCAGATCAGTATCAAAGATATAGGCAGCTGTCCTGCATTTGTTTCACATAATAAAATTTCCATCAGGGACTGAAAGACCAAGGGTTTGCAAGCACCCAGGCATGAGCCATGGCAGAAAATGTTGTCTAAAGGGTAGTTTACCAGTCTTCAGTTATCCTTTATCTTCAGAGAGGAAGCCAGGAGTATGCAACTGGGGAAAAGTAGAGTTTATGGAAAAACAGAGTCCAAGAATTGTCAGAATTAGATGAAAGGTCTTCCTAATGTAGCAAGAACACCTTGAAACTAATATGAGCTCAGATTAACAACCAACAGTGTAATAGAGCCAGGTCTGGAGTTATGAGCTGTAGCTATTCAATGCCAGCAGAGACCAGGCAAGGGAATTCTGCATCAGCTGTTAATTGTGCATGCAGAGGCATTAGTGAGGAACGAATCACTGCAGTAGCTTAGCCAGGACAAAAAGAAGGGATGACAAGGACTTCCGCATCAGCAAAATTATGATGTTCTCTTGCAATGTTGCTAAATTTAAGCATGGACAAGGAGGAGAGAAAATAGAGCTCTGGTGTTATATTAAAAGCAACAATGAAATTTTGTCTTGCCCCGCTCCAAGGCATTTTACGTTTTTTTCTTTTAATATTGGGTTAATCTGGAAAAAATGCTTATATTCTAACAGTGATATATTATCTTAACATAGTGAAAAACGAGCAGACACCAAGATTCCTGGCCTCACTGCAGTGATAGCTTCACCAATAGAGTTTAGTGTTCCAGCAGGGAGCTGTCTGTCTGACCCCAGCCCATTCCTCAGAGCTGCCCAGCAGTGCTCCTCTGCCCTGCTTGAGGCTTCCTGTACTCTGCAGGCTCCAGAGCTCAGCGAGGTATCAGGCTTCATTGCATCTCACAACATCCAGGGGGAGAGCCCTTTCTGTGTGCAACCAGGAGATTTTCAACAAAACCTAGGCTATATAGGCAAAACATGACAATTTTGTACTTAGGCACAGATAATCCAGGCTCAGACTTGGCTGTCTTCCTCTGAAAGCATAAGTTCCATCCAACTAATTTACAAAAGCTTTGTGAAATAACATGGACTGACATCATCATGTCTGTCCTTAAGGAGTTTGAGAGATTAGGATTTCAGCAGAACAATCAGAAATAGCTTTGCATTCTTTCTATTCATCCCACAAGCTACAGGAATTATTTTTTCTCTTTTGAAAGCATGCAGTAACTTTGTTCAGTTTCCTGTGACAAAACATGATTTTTGTTCTTCTATCTATTTTTTGTTAGTTGGTGTGTTTGTTTTTTTTCATAGACATGACAAAGCATCACTGAAAGACTTGTGTAGAGCACAAACACAAGAGAAAGCTTTATGTTTTTTAGGATTTATCATGTCTCTGGTTTACTCAGTCTGTCTTGGTCTGCTCTTCCAGAGAGCATTTTGAGAGCTGTCTGTGCGACTGATGAGACTCATGCATCTCTTCTGCCTTACAATCTGAAATTCTAGCAAAGTTCTGATACTTTGTTGTCGTATGATATCAAAATACTTTTAAGAGTGAGAGATAAAGTATGAAGTAGGAAAAATCAAAATTGGTATTTTCAGATGAAGGACTGAGCCCTGGTTCCTGTCTTGCCTGTTGTGTCCTTGTCAGCTGGTGAAAAGGAAGAGAGGAAATATTTCAAAATCTAGTTGGCAGGGCTATCCCAAATTGCAGCCTCCAGATGCATTGCACAGCAATACGTCATACACATTTTCTGAGCCCTCCTCCTGGCCCAGGATGGCAGCTGGGGTACAATGCCTTCATTTGCCTCTTCTCTCAGGAAAACTCTTTATAGCAACCATCACCTTTATATGCCATCTAAAACTGAACTAGGTTTTAGCTATGGGAAAATTTACAGCTTATTTGACAACTTGTAAGGAAAGGTGAAAGATGGTGTCAATCTCACAGAATTAGGTCCCTGATTGTATTTGGAGTTACTGCATACTTCTGATTCTTTGTGAAGTTGAGAAGGAGATAATACCAACATGCTTTTCTCCCCTCTTTCACCATTGTTTTTCAGCAACATGAAAATGGTAAAGAAAAAAAACCCCACATAGTAAGAAATACTGAATATAAATAAAAATAGATGAATATATTGTTTTAGCTTCTGCAGAGTTGATGGTGCATGTTGCATAGCTGTGCCTATTTCTGTACATAACCGAATCTAATCTAATACAGCAAATACATCTAGTTGAAGAACAAATCCTGCTGTCCTAATAACATACAGAGATATTAATAGTTTCCACTTGTGAAATTGCTTTTTCAAAAAGCATATGGTTCAATTTGGCTAGACAGCTTTTATTCCTTAAAGTGTCAGCAATTTGTTGAAAACATAATTATTAGTTATAATTTATTTATTATCTCCCTCAAAAATTCCTAACAATATTTTTTGAACTCTGCCATCACATCTAGAAACACCACCAAGCCTAGAAATTGACAAAACTGTGTCATAATAAGTTGGATGCATGCTGCCTGTGGTTTTTAATATATCAGCAATGTCATTATTTTGTCTTATAACTTAAAGGGCAAATTAGCCCCTTTGCTAAATCACAAAGCACATGTCCTTATGCAGAAGTACATACAGAAATTATAATAAAAGAGTGTTCAAATTGTGGTGTCTAATCGGAAAATGTTAGGAGCTGCCAGAATTAAGCTGTCCAAACTGAGAAATGATTTGGCAGGGAAAGTTCCTGTGTCCTGGTCTAATCTGATGCTTACACACCGGAAAGCAAATTATCATTTCTTTTCTTGAAGCTTTCTGCTCTGCTTGTTCTGTACCCTGGACACTTTTCATGATCAAATAGTTAAAGAATGAATAATAATTTCAATCTTTTTTTATAACGGATGTATTTTGCATTTTGCGTGTGTTACTTGCCAAGGCTGATTCCTTTCCTTGGTGGTGTTTTATTTTTGTTTTGTTTTTTTGGTTGTTTTTTTTTTTTCTGGGAGGTTTTGATTGTTTGGGGTTTTTTTCATTTGTTTGTTTTTGGTTTTTTGGGTTTTTTATCAAAAAGCTTCCTACCTTAAAATGACAAAACCCACTACAGATGTAATAGTTGCTCAGACTAAAGACTAATTAGCAGTACTAAAAACTGACTATTTTCATGAGCTCTTTTCTATGTCTCTGTGGACAGGTAGTGCCCTGAGCAACTCTGCAGAGCCTGCAGGCTGACAGATACCAGCTTGATTTCCCTCCAGAAACCCAATATCTGTGTGGGAATACTGCTAGGCTCTTTTTTGCTCAGCTATCCAGACTAGTTCAGAAGCTCCCTGCACACACATGTGCCACATGTGCCTTGTGGACACCTCCTGACCCCTGGGAGCCCAGAAGAGGAAGACAATCTGCATGTCCAGGCAGTGGGATGCACATCTGTGACTGAGCCAGATGGTAAATCTACAGAATCAGGAATTTTGTGTTGAACTTTAGGCTTTGAGGAAAGCAGTTTGAGTATTACAGGCAGCAAATCATGTGCATATACCTGCTGTGCTGTGTAACTATGATATAGGGCCATGAAAGGAAACTTGGTAGAATTGTTAATGCTGAAGCAAAAAAGCCACAAGTCTTTCGTACTGTGTTTTATACATCATGCACATTCAAAACAGGCAGGTTGTGTTTGCATTATTGTAAAACTTGGAACTGGGATTCCTGGTCCCTCCCAGGACCCAGATCCCCCAGAACCTTCAGAAGACTTCAGTACAAGGGGAAACTAAATTTGTCAGCCAAAGAGAATTCTGAGAAGGCAGAAGGGAGCTGATCCTCACTGGAACATCACCAAAGCCCATTCCTCAATGCCTCACAACCTTAAAGCTCTTGTAATAAAAAGGTAACATTTTACATGTTTTGGAAATCAATCATAATTGCAATGTGTGAAGAAAACAGAGCTGCTATGTGCTGAAACTGATCTCTGGGTGACTGCAAGCTGGGAACGAGCCCGCTGCAGCTGTTCCACTGCATTAGAGCCATCAGCTTCACCTCATTAGGAGAAGCATTCACCTTCCTGTGAGATCCCTGCTGCACAGCCTCCTGCCCTGCCACCGAGACAGACACGGCATGAGCAGTGTCACTTAACCCCTTGTGTTCACAGCTGCACTCAAATGCAGGGAACAGAAAGCTGCAGGAATACCTGGAATGCCTCCCTGGTGTCTGGGGACAAGAAAACTACAGTTTTCTGTACAGATATTCCTGATGCCATTGTGTGCCTCACTTTCTGATAGACCAGAATCCTGTGGAGCACCATGTGGTGCACCAACAAACACTGGACAGACAGTGTGGCAGGGACAATATATTAAGAAAAGAAAGTGACAGTGTAAAAGAAAGACCAAATGTAATGTTTTTAGTCACCTCATAGCAGGATGACATAACCAAATGTTCCTCTCAGACTAAAATGTTTTGTGTTTTGTGAGGGAAACAAGAAAGTATGCCATGCCTCTTTAATTAGATAATTTAACTAGATAGATTTTCCTCAGTCACGTTTGATTTTCTTCATTGTAGAGAGATTTTGATAGCAATTTTCCTTTCCAAAACAAATGTAAAAACACAGTTTGAGTATAGTATCATCATAAGGTGTATAAATTGCTCTTTAAAACATTCTACTTGGAAATCTTCAAGAATTGTACTCAGAAACATGTGCCCATAATTTTTCATATACCTGAGTTCTGATGCACCCTTCAGGACTGTTAAAAACCAAAAATTGTTTCCTTAAATGTCTGGAGATTGTATGAAGTAAGGTTGAATTACAACAAAGGTGAAATCCTATTCTATGGAATTCAGTGGTTGGGTGGGGAGTTTTATGGGATTTTTTTTTTTTTTTTTTTTTAATCATTATTTTGTATCTTTTCTGAATGTTAATAGGTGGGAGTTTACATACTGGTAGAACTGCCATTACTCTCAATGGACTGGGGAAAATACTAATATATCAACGCCTGACTCTTATTTCATGTTATGTAATCTGTGCTAAGAAGCAATCTCCCAGACTCCAAATTACTGTGTTAAGGAAATGAGGCCTTCAAATTACTCTGAGTTTCCCTGGCGTTTGGTTCCTTCGCTGCTTTTGAACATGAACATGTTTCTACACAAAAAAAAAACCAAAACCAAAGCATATGTTTTTGTGCCCCCTTCTTACAAAAGGGCAGAGAAGGAGGGTTGTGGAGGAAATCAGATGATGGATTTCTTCATGCTCTTTTATCTCTGAACATGTACTTTAAGTCTCAGGGTAATAATGGCAGAGCCATGTCCTCCTTCTCCACAGGGCATTACTGGGGCTTTGATCCTTTGCCCAAAACTGTCTGGAACTGGGAACCACACCTCCCTAAAGCTCTTTTCTGCTGTAAGCACAGCAGGAAATCTTGCTCCTATTGCCAAGGTTTCCACTCTTAAGGAAAGGGTGCCATTGGAAATGGAAGTACTGTAGGCTGCAAGAAGATGTGGTACAATTACTAGGAGACAATGGGCCCGAATGCAGATGGAACACAGGACTGAGTTTCTTCAGGTGCATAATTTCTACAAAGCATTTTCTAAACTATGTAGAAGGATGAGGCAGTGTTCTGCCTATGGATATCTTGTGGAGTGGTAAAAACAAATGTGTGTCTCATTTTATGATTTAGAAGGAAAAGCTAAAGGAAACACTGGGAGAAAGAAAAGCAGTTGCTAGAAATCTTACCTGATGGAAAATCTTAATATAAAATTTTTCATTTAAGCTCTTGTTATTTTAGGTATTTTTCCTAATGGTCAGAAACTAAGACATCCTCAGGTCTGTGCTACCAGAAATCACGTTTCCTGCTCACTCACGCCATGAGAATGGCCAGTGAGTGAAGGGGAAGCCTGGTGGCTACTGGCTCTGATTCCAAAGAAAATGTAGGACAAATTTGCTACAGATTTCTCTGAGACCTGAGACTGCTTCTGTTGCCAGTAATCAGTCTAAGATCAGGAGCACAGCCTAGCCCAAACATGGGACTTTTTTGTAGGATAACTTGGACCTTCTAAGTGCATTCTGTTGTTTTTTATTTAATGATATTTAAAAAGTCAGACAATATCAAAAAGCACTTTCCATAGTGAAGCAGTGTTTGGCAAGATGGAGCAAACCAGAAATTACTAGATGTAGTCAAGCACGAAACTGGGAATGAAGACTACATTTTCATGCATATTTTGTTCTGGACCAGTAAGATAGAGATGCTCCATGTTAAATCCATTTGCAAACCTGTTGTGGCATGCAATTGATAAATTCCTTCTGAATCAACCCAAATTGTATGTTCCATTCTGTACATACATGCTTAACTGGTTACTTAGTTTATTTATTATTTATCATCCAAGCTAGGGCATTCAGATTGGTAATACAAGTAGAGGGATATTTATATTTTTTTCTAGACTAATATAGAATTCCAGAACAGCACTGACCAAAAATACAGCAGCTTCAACACCAACTGATTTATTCTTTTGGGGCCAAATTTCACACTAATGTGGACACGGTGACTTAGACACCAGCAGTCTTTTCTCACATAGATCTTAATGGTAGAATTTGATGCTGTTAATGTTTATATCCCCCTTCTTACACATTTTTTTCCAAGTTCATGGCTAATGAAATAGACCATTCTTGACAGCAAAAAGGCATGTGAATATCTTGGAAAACAGCGTATGCACTTTATACTACATGAGAGGATACAGAACAAGGTGACATTTTTGGAAACTGAATTTCAAAGGATGTGGGAATAACACAGACCATCTGTGTAGTCACTTCATTTTCTGTTGAAAACATGGAATTTACAAACAGGAAAAAGTCATCTGGCCCAACATGTCTGCTTTTTTTGGAGTACCTTAATCCCACTTTCCTGTCTTTACAGTCTATGCCTTGACCCCTTTTGTGCTGAAGAAGGATATATGAGGCTCTCTTGAACTCATTTTCACTTCTCAGCTTCAGTCTTCTCTTCAAATATTTATTCCATATATTCAGAACTCTTTCAGTGAAACACTTCCTTCTGAGTTTACTTGGTTTAGTCTATGTTTCCACCAGTTTGGTTTTTTTCAGTATGAATAATTTGCAGATTAAAAATGCTGGAGTTTATAGATATAAACTTTTCATACCAAGCAGCACCATGAAAATTTTTTTATTATTATTAAAGCTGGGAATATAGTTACAGTGATAATTTGGAATCTTAACAACATTTCAATTATGTTTCTTCAAAGGAGGGAAATAAAGAACTAGAAATAGAAAGTGCTGACATTTTTACAAATTCCAAATATTTCCTGAATTACTGTGTATCAAATTCCTCTTGAAGAAATTTAGATTTCTAAAAATCCCATGTCTAAATCTGGGGTGCCATGATGAGTTCCCTTGGCTAATGAACAGAACTGTTTACAGGACCCATTGCAGACATATGCCACTAGGCAATGAATTGGCCTGTAGGTGCTTGTGTGCCTCCATTGCTTTCTAAAGAAACCTGTGGATTCTTATTCAGAGTGAGATACTAAATTCTAGATGATTTAATTACAGCTAATGAATTCTACACCGTGTGTGTGCCCACTGCTCCACAAAAAATATAAGGCAATTTGAAATAATAGGATTCAGAGGCATAGGTTTTCATTGTGACTCCCAATTCATTACCTTATCCACTGGACCACTAAGCCAGAAAATGTCAATGCTGTAAAAGCAAGAGCAACTGAAGAAGCTTCTGTTTCAGTTTCATTCAATATTGCTGATGAAATCAGGCATGTCCCTTCTCTCTCCTGGGTAACATGAGGAATCTAAAGCTGAAATCTGTAGCCACTGACTGAGAACTGTGGCTGACAAGACCAAACAGTTCTTAGGTCATAAACATTTGAGGCCGCTGCAAAAAAAAGCTATGTCAGAAAAGTCTATCGCTGCTTGACGTGTTAAGATGTTGAGCTCTGTGTGAGATGAAGAGTTTTGTTAGGAATATAAAACTCAGGGCAAGTCATGACTTTCAGCAGAGGATGTGAAAGGCAGGAAAAGCAAGAAGACAGATCGTACTTCTCTATACACTGATGTTGCGCGTAACCTGGGACCCAAAATTATATTGCAAAGTAAGAACTGTTGAAATAACACTCACATAATGAGTAGTGTCATAGCCCTTTCTTCCTGGTAAGGAGCCCCCAGATGGAGAAGGGAAGCAGGAGGAAAAGAAACATTTTGCAATCACATAAAGATTCTCTTATTGGGTTATATAGAATTTTTTGTTCAAATATTTCTACATTTGTATTTTCTTTCCTTAACATTATTCTGTTAGTTCTGCTATAAACTGCTCATTTATGACTGTATTTTGGGAAATTTTTGATAAGTGGAACCCTCGCATGACCATTGGAGAGGGACATTTTACACAGGAGAGTAGTGAAAGGACAAGTGGTAATAGCGTTAAACGGGAATTGGGTAATTTTAGGTTATACATTAGGAAGAAATTCTTTACTGTGAGGGTGGTGAGGCAATAGGAAAGCTTGCTTGATCTAGTAGAATGTATCACTGCCTATGGCAGAGCTTGGAACTACATCACCTTTAAGATCACTTGTGACCCAAACCATCCTGTGATTCCATGATTTTATGATTTCCACTGAATCCAGTAACCTTGTTTTTTCGAAGTATTTATAAATGTACTTACTGTCACAGACTTACGGATGCATGGAATATCATGTACTTCCAAGGTACATGATATCCGTGATATCCCCTTCTATCCAAGGAGAATGACCAGTTAATTTATAATGAGAGGTGGGAGGCTGGAAGTAGCACGGTTGGTCAGATTGTTGCTGGGCTACCTCTGAGTCAAACTGGCAGAACACCTCAGCTGGTCAGGATGTAGCTTTGTCTCAGTTCAATTCTTCTTTTTAATTGGATTTTCCAGAGTTGTCTTCAGAGAAGGGCTTTGTCCTCTCCCCTGCTTGGCACTGTAGCCTAGAAAGGTCCTAGCAAACCATATAATTCTCAGGTGTGTGATTCAACTCTGCTATGGGGCACCATTTAGATCCTGAATAGGCAGAAATTAAACAGTGCTGGATAAATATTTCCAGGACTTGCTCAAAATTTATGTGAGTAATGTACTATTAAAATATGTATTTTAATATTTGGTCTATTTACCATTTAGGCCAAGACACATACAAAAAAAGATTGACTCATTTAAACCCTTGTAGTTTGCCAAAATACCAGATTTATTTCAAGTCCAAAAGTATGGATACCCTTGGGGAACTAGGTAAAGGTACATAAATCAATATGAGAGGCCATTATTGCAGAGAAAAGAGTGGTGAGAAACACTGGGCATACAATTGGGACAGTTCTTGGCAGATATTATATTTAATAACAATGCTCTCAGTAGAGAAACATAAGATTTGGGCTATTGGCCCTGCACACTGCATCTCACATAAGTGAAATATTATTAAACCAGATTTCTGTTTTATCAGGCTGTAAAGTTCATTCAAACTGAGTATGCTTCTTTTCCTTGCTTGTGACTAGCTGGTTGTAGGTACATATGCCAGTACAGTCTCAGGGCCAATATTTAATGTGCTATTTTGATAATTTTATAGAGAGGAGAAACTATATAGAATTTACATGAATTCATAGTTTCTACTGCAAGCTGTAAAAAGAAAAATTTTTCTGGGTTTGATTTTTTTTCTGAGTATGTTAGCCAGATTGTTGCAAGGCATATGGGCTATGGAGGAAAAGAAAATCAGCTTGAAAAAAAGTCAGCATGTGAGTGGGTTTTATTCCCCCCTCAAACGCAAACAGTTTTTACAATTAACCCCACTGCTCTGTTTATACATCAACTAAAATGTGGAGAGTACACACAGTTGTTCTCATTAATTTGTGATAAGCAATAGTGACTTGAAAAAATTACACTATGGTTTATGCATTACGAGGTCTTGAATTAAATGGGAAACATATGCATAAACAGATTTCAGTCTTTCTTTCTGACAAAAGAGGTGGGAAGCCATGGAATAAACACATTCAGATTTATCTCTTATACTGGAGTTCCCTCCTTTCTCTCGTGGTGTCCCTTGACAAGACAGACCCATAAAAGAGTTCACACTTCTAACTTGCCTCTTCTGCTTGATGGCAAATATGCTGCAAGGTGGAAAAACTCTACAGAAAAAAAATATACACAAGATATTTCACTGCTACCTCATGGATATAGAAACAAATGAGCCCTCACAGAATATCTTGACAGTTGATAGGTTATAATAGCCAAGAATTTGCAAACATTAATGACTTTTATAGGAAATGCCCTGCCTGCAACCCTTTTTCAAATATATATGGCTGTAGGTTTAAAGTAATGCAAGGAACACAGGCTTTTAAGGGATTCTTTAACAGAGCATTGTGGGTTTTTTTGTTTTTATTTCAGAAGGGAGAAAAATATCATTTGCTACCCCAATTAGGTGATTTTAATGTATTGAAATTGATAGCTATTGTCTCTTAAAGAAGTGACCCTGATTACATGAAAAATATGACTAATAATTTAGCATACAGGTGATAACCTGGAGTCTGGATATGTGTTGCTGTGTATCTAAAACTAGATGCCCTTTATATCTTTATTTTATTGCTCAGAGTGAGATGATTTTCAAAAGTAAGACCCTGATGTACTCAGAGGTCTTGAAAATCACACCAATAATTTGTCATTTAGGTGCTCTGCAGCTTAGATCAGGTTGCATGTTTCTAAAAAATGAGATTAATGGAAAAATTACAAAAATTACCTGGAAACTCTAAAGTAGGAAGACAGAATTTTACCTAGACATGTGTTGTTACTGCCACAAAACCGAACCTAGTCATCTCCAGAACTTCATAATTTGATTTTTATTAACCCCACTGAAGTGAGTCTTACTTAGCAATAAATAATGATTCACTGGCTAATTCTCCTGCACCAGTCTTCAATATATGTGCACACAGTGCTACCTTCTGCAAAGCTTTATATTGTCACATACAGTATCTGAGAAACTAGCTTTTCCTTTCAGATCAGTTGAGTCTGAATAGAAATAGTCACAGAGTGAAAACTATGGCTAAAGCACGTTGTTCCCAAGTGCATGCTTGCCCATCAAGCACCGTCCTTGACTGTGCTCTTCCACTCACACCTGCTAGTGCAACCTGCCCTTGGTGCAGATCAAGTGTGTGTACAATCCTCCAGGAAACTGCCTTCTAAGCTTTGTACCCTTCGATCTACTCAGCATCTGGTGGTGTGAGTGGCAAAACAGGCTTTGACTGTAATGAGATGATATCAGAACTGAAGCTGAAGCATTAAATGCGGAAAAGAGAGAGGTGCAAATGGATGAGAATAGTTGAGTGACAAGTAGGGTGATGATACCTTCTGTGCCTTCTCTCAGATCAAGCAATTCAACCAAAGTTCCAAGCCAGCATGAGGCTCTAGCATGAGCCCAACTGATCATCTTGCACAGAGCTCACACCCAGGTTAGCTGGAGTGAAGGAGAAATGAAGATCAGGTCAATAATATTTTTAGTTCAGCTCTAACAGTTAAGACACCTGCTGTGAATTAAATTCTCCAGAAACACAGAGGTAAAGACAGCATTAGTTGTAATGATGAAGAGAGTTTTCCATCAAAAAGAATATTAATCCAAAATGTATTTCTCATAATAGTAGTTTCTGAAGTAATAGAGGTTTTTAATTTCTTCCAGTTAAGCTTAGGCAAAAGACACAATGCAACTACTTCAGTACCTGGAAAAGTACCAAAGACCACACAAAAGCAAAAAATCAATGGCATGTTTTTAAAACAGGCTTCAGGAAGATGTAAATGTATAGAAGAGTTACTGGCAAAGGAAAGAGGCATCTAAGAGTTTCAGGCACTGTCTCCAGCAAGACCTCTAAGCAGGATCTGAAACCAAAACTTGGGTAAAGATTCTTTGAAGATTAAAAGATAGACTTTGATAAAACAGTTAAAAAATTTTGATGTGTGTTTCAGCATAGACTCTTTAATACAGGTTGATAGTGCTCTGATACACTGCACACAATTGCAAATACAAAGGACCTCAAGAGGACAGAGGTAGAAGCATCGGGGTAGTTCAGAGATTGCATCCAGAAAATCCTACCCAAAGAACTTCATGCACAAACCCAACATTTGGAAAACAATGCAAAATTATATTTGTTAGCTGGAATGAGAGTGGTCCAGTCAAGACACAGACATTGGTTCTGGCATTGCTACCTTAGGAATAACCCATAGCAAAAGCAGGCAGTGTTGCAGGGAGCAATGACTGATGTCTCAGCATAAAACAACTCATGTGCTCATACCTTTAAGTTGCAGGTCCTACAAGGTAGAACAGTTCACAAAGTGGGGCCCTAACATTACATGAAAGACAATGGGTAACAAAATGGGAAACTAATTCACCCTAAAAAAATTGATCAAACACATAATGTATTTCATTCTTTTCTTTTTTGTTTTCTATACCCCAGACAAAAATGTAACATTTGTAAAGAGATTTTTGGAAGAGATACAGAGACTTCAGATATGCATTCCAGTGTAGAGCAAGGTATAAAAGTTGAAAGATAGAACACCAATATCAGTATTGTTAAAAATCTGTTTGAGTTCAGATGAAATCTGGATAAGGATTTCTAGGTATAAAGTTGAATGTCAGACACGACAGAAAACACCTGAAGTGACAAGTCAGAGCTCTCAGGGACAGTGCATTGTGAAACCTTAATATCTTTGTAAGGGGTCTTTCTTGGAACTGGGTGAGATCTCTGTATAGAAAAACAGGTCTCAGTGGAAAATAGTGGAAAAGAGCACATGAAACTTAGGTGGAGGTACAAGAAATTTCACAGAAGGTCCAGAGATATTTTAGGTTGTCCTTAGAGGAACATTAGGAAAATTTTTATTTCATATTCAAAGCTGTAGGGTAAGTTGAGAGAAAAAAACACATTTAGGTAGTGAATTTGGAATCGATTAATTTATTATGCCTGTGACAAATTTTTCTGGACAATGACTCTAGTGTTTTTTACACAATGTTACTTAAAAAAACCCCCAAAACCTAATGTATGTCCATGTACAGAATATTAATTTTTCCCAAAGTCACAGTCTTTACATAACAGTGAAAATTTTTCAGTGGATTTAAGCAGTTTGCAATGAAGTACAGATTTTTAGTATTGCAGCTTCAGAAAACGGCAACTGCTAAAGGGTTTTGAATCAGATTCTAATTAAACATTCAGTTAAAATATGTGCTCAGATGGCATGTACCCCTGGTACTTAGCTTCAGTCAAAAGAAGTGCTGCACTGATGGACACTGATATCAGAAGCATCAGGAGCTTCTGACAGAAAAGGAAAACCAAAGTATCAAAAAAGTCAATGCAATTTGATGCCTCAAATGCTATTCAGCTCAAAAAAAATGATGCAATGCCTATCAAGGATACCAAATAAAGCTTACCAGCAGCAGAGATGTTGCAAGATGTGACTCATGCACATTTTAGGTTGACTCTCCTTGCAGAAACAAGTTATGGACCCACTTGCAAATCTCAAACAGCAATAACATAAATGCCAGTACGTGTGTCATTTGACCAGGAGTGTCTGAGATGGCAAAGGCTTCAGTGGGTAGAGAGAAATGGCCACCCATCCCAACTAGGATAACACATTCACTTTTTTCTATTGCAGAGATGCCTGTATTTCAGGGTAGATGTACCTGGCAACACTTTCCTCAGTCTAACTGAACACCTTTAGGCAATGCTATCATATTAATCTCACAAATATTTGCAATACTGTGTGGGACTAACAGTATTAATCCTTATAAGTGGCCCATCTCACAGAATGAGATGCAATAAGAAAAAAGACTTTCCATAAATTTTCTACCAGCAGCTTCTGCTAATACAGGTACATTGTTGGCCCTTTCTTCAGCCATTTGAATTTTGCTCTTTCTGATTTTTAATTTAAATAAACCCAGTCATCTGCTGCCCTCTTGTTTACAGCAAGACCTCACCAAGTGCGTAGATAACAGCTCAGCAAGAGTTTCTTCTGTTAAATGTACTATATATACACATGGGTAGTCTTCTTCAAGTTCCCCAATTTAATTTGCTCCACACTGCAGTGATTCAATATGATTGATCACCATTTAGTTACAGTGCTTGTCAGTGTAACATTGACAGTATTTCCACATTTGTCAGAATTCCTACTAATCTGTTCACATAATGCCTCACACATTTACTGAGGCTGCCTTTTCAACATGACTTGATTTACGCTGCCTTTGGGAATGCTTAACAAAAATTATAAACTCTGCACATTCTTCTGTAATTCATACTGGATTTGTGGAGTGTTGTTCTTCTTTGCTTATTTATTTTAATCCCTAGGGTATTTGGAAATTTTAGGATCCCACATCTTTCTTATGGTGAAGTTGTTATTCTTTATAAAAGCTGTAAAGAATTATTGGCATAACAGCCAGAATTGTTCATGTGTTTATTTTTGATCTGTTAATTTATTGGTAAAAAATAAGTTGTTTATTAGTATTCATAAGACTGCCCATCATTTCTGATTGAAAAAAAATAGAATAGGTTCTGGTGGAACCATTAATTTAATCTTCACACTTAGTTTTTTCAAGGATTTTATGTATCTCAGCCTGTCACTAAAACAGCATGTGTGGATTTTGGAAGTGGATTTGCTTCAACTGTCCTATAATCTTCATTGGTCCTATAGCATATCCAGTTAAAAAAACACTGCTGGAATACTTACACAGCTCTCTAAATTCATGCCATATATTTTCTGCAACTGTGCATCCAATTATGATGTTCAAAGAGTACAGTAATTTCACAATTATAAGCCGCACAGAGTATAAGCCGCACTTCTGGGTTTCAGCAACTTTTTGGTTTTTTGTCCATATATAAGCTGCACCTGATTATAAGCCGCATGTTACAATACAGAGTGTGATAAAAGGTATCTGTTCTATCACCATCTGTTGAGGATGGGGACAGTGATCCTTATCTCAATGGCAGATAATCTGCTAATGGGCCATCCATTGAAACCAGGTTGGGCATTGTTCTTTATCTTTTCACACCCCATCCTTCCTCCAGGGAGTCATTGTCTGCTAATGGCCCATTGAGTCCCACTGTGTGACTGATAAAATTACTGCATCCCATTGGAAGTTGCTCCAGCCAGGGGGAAGAGCCCAACATTTCTTACCAAGATAAAAACAGAGGTTTTGGGACACTAAGGTAGCCCCTTTCTCCACTGGACTCCAGTGGAAAACCGGATTTCTCCACATCACCACTGGAGCTCCAGAGGGAAACTGCACCTTCTACAGGAGCACTGCTCCAACTGAGCCACATCTGTCACTGCAGGAGGATGCAGCCACCATTTAATGGGACTGCTACCAACATCCTGCCTGACGGGGTGTCAGATTGCACTCTGACTTTGTCAGGATTTGGAGTTTGCCTCTTTGTAGTACTGTATTTCTATTTTAATTTCCCTAGAAAGGAACTGTTATTCCTAATTCCCATATTTTTGCCTGAAAGCCCCTTGATTTCCAAATTATAATAATTTGGAGAGAGGGGGTTTACATTCTCCATTTCAAAGAGAAGTTCCTGCCTTTCTCAGCAGACACCTGTCCTCCAAACGAAAACAGCAACTTTTCGTTCTTTGTCCATATACAAGCCGCACCTGATTATAAGCCGTGCTTTGGGTTCGGACCAAAATTTTAGTCAAAATGGTGCGGCTTATAATCGTGAAATTACTGTATACTAGTCTCACTAAAGAAATTCATTATTTTAAGCTGTGACAAGTGATACCCTTTCAGTAATTTTTTGTTCTCAGTAGATCACATGTAATAAAGAAAATCTATGGCTATACTCTCACTGCTCCTGGGGAATATGATCACAGAGACAAATCAAAAATGTCACAGTTAAGCAACATGTTTTATGTATGCTTTTTGGAGAAGCTACAATGGTCTTACATTTGAATCCCATGTATGATGCATGAGTTTGAGTGGGAGGGGAACTAAATCAAGGTAGAACCTAACAGCTGCACCTATATCAACTCAGAACAACTGATTCAGTAAAATTGGAAATATTATGATCTGAGAAAGATGGCACACATGGTAACCATATGGTTAAAGACCATGAGGTAACATGTTTTACCAGAGTTTGCTAAACAGTTTTTGGAAAGTGTTTTTTCTCATTTTGAATACCTCATGGCTCTTTCACCCTCATTGGGGTTGAAAAGGGCAATTCAGTGACTGAATGGACACATTGTCAAATTAGTAGTTGTCCATTCAGTAAGAATTTCCAAGAGCTAAAAATTTTTCAGCAAGTCAAAACCTGAAATTTCAATCTGCCACAATTTAAATATTTTTTTGCAAATAAGCATTACAAAGTGTTGGAGGGGTGTTTTGCTGTTGTTGTTGTTTTGCTTGTTTGTTTGTTGGTTCTTTCTTTGCATTTTTAGGGGTGTTTTTTTGTATTTTAAAAGAATATATATTGTAGAACAGCTACCCAAATTACTTACATAAAACTTTAAGACTTTTAAAATCTATAAGTATCAAAACCAGAGCAAATTTAACAATTTTTTGGCTTAATTTTTTTAATTGTGGGGATTTTTGATTGTATCTTCTAAGTACACTCTCAGATGATAAACAGAAAACCATGAATAAATAAATCATAAAGAAATAGGTCATCCAAAGAATTGCAAAATTAACATAACCCCCTACCTTGAACAAATTAGCAAAGCAATTGAAATCCTGAGGAATCCTAAGGCTCCTGGATCCAGTAGACACATTTAATTTTGCATAGATGAATCATACTTAAATATGGAGTTAATTACACAAATTCTTTAGCAACATATGGAAAGCCAAATGGTAATTATAGTTCATTACTATTTACATCAGTAAAGGCAACAATTCAGCTTTGGCAGTTACCTCTCACATCAGCATGTGTGGTGTCTGGCAGCCTCAGCAAACATAAGATCTATAAGACCATTGGCTGCACAACTCCATCAGCTGTAAACAACTAAGTGTTGTGCAATCTGGGACACAAATAAGTACAGATGATGGCCTATTTGTAGTTAGCAGTCGCAGGGCAAAACAGCACTGGACTCCTAAAACTGTTCTCGTCCTCAGTACATGGGGGAAACCCTTGAATGATGTCAGGGGAACTGGAGTCTGGCTTTTGTCACTAATCTGTAATTCCAATCCAGTCCCTAATCTAAATCATCATAAATGGCATTCATGTGACCAAATGCAGAGCTCTAGGGTGTACAACCAATCAACATGGAACTGTTGGAGCAATTCCAGAGGAGGGTTACAAAATTTATAAGAGGGCTGAAGCACCTCTCTTACAAAGACAGGCTTGAGAAAGGTGGAGCTGTTCATCCTGAAGAAGAGAGGAGGCTGAGTGGAGACCTCACAGGAAGCCTACCAGGAAGCTGGAGAGGGACTCTTCATCAAGAGCTGTAGTGATAGGACAAGGAGAAATGGGTACAAACTGAAAGACTGCAAATTTAGGCTGGATAGTAGGAGAAGAGTCTCTACTGTGAGGGTGGTGAGGCACTGGGACAGATTGTCCAGGGAAGCTGTGGGTGCCCCAACCCTGGTGGTGTTCAAGGCCAGCTTGGATAGGCCTTTGAGCATCTAAGGGAGGTCCAGTGGGAGGTGTCCCTAACTATGGCAGAGGGCTGCTGAGACTAGATGACCTTTAACGTCCCTCCCAACTCTTAACATTCTATGATTCAGTAAATATAGGCATTGGGGATAGAGTGATGTCTACCTAAAGTGCTCTCGATGTGAGTTTAACAATATGATGAAAAATTTTTCAACTTCACTGATTACACTTAGTTGGCAAAATGTTACTATTGAAGGGACATAAAATGCGCTTTTATGATGTGTATCTTCGGTCATAATACACATATTTTTGTGTGCTTCTCCTGTTACCTGTGATATGAAAAAGAGTTGTGTGACAGTTCAACAGCTCTGCCCTGTTAATGGCATCCGAACATGAGATCTCTGCTCTGGAATGCAGATACACTTGTAGTTATCTGGAAACCTGATGAACTTAGAAGTCACAACAGAAAAGCATTAGGTATCATCTGCTACATGCCAGTGAATGCTTGGAAAAGGTCATACAAGGAAAAACATGCAATTGGCAGAAGCAGTGAACTTGGGGAACAGAGACACACAAAACCATGATGACAGAAGAGAAAATCAAGGCTGCATATATTAAATTGCAAGAGGAATCAAGAAGTAAATTTGGCAGCATACTAATGCAAACTATCAACTCATTTTATCTATTGACAATAAATTTTTGAAAGATGTTTATTCATCCAGTAGCTGAAAGATGACATTAACAAAGCTTGCACATCTTTTGGATTGAGAAGCAAATCAGAATCAAACTTCAGACTGGATCAAACATTTAAAAACATCGTGCTGTTTAAGTGCATACAACATATTTGCTATCAATAGTTGCATCCCAGGCAAATTGCACCTGTACTTTCTTGTATTTCTTATTGCATACTAGATAATATCATAATTTGGAAATTACAGTTATTCAGGAAAACTCGCTGTAGCAAGGCCATGCTGCGACAATCATACACCTAGAGCACCAAAATGCCAAAGTCATTGCTCCATGATCCACTAAGAAACAGAACACAGAATTAAAGGGAGCACATGAAGACCTCTGCTTTAAAACACAAACCTTAGCAAAAGAAATATAAAATGGGAATCAGTACCTGGAAAATGTCAGCAGGTAGACCTTACCAGCACAGATAGGACAAATTTAAAGTATCTGTTATTGAAAATCCAAAAATCAATAGAGTGGTGAAACTTGTTTTTCAGCTGGGAAGAAGCTCAAGGGAAACCAAACTCAGTAGCTTTTTGTGTGTTTTTCCTGTGTTTGCATGTCAACTCAACAGAAAGTTAAGGGACTGATACAGTACAAATGATGCCTTGAGAGGGTACCTAGAACACAGGCTAGATGGTGTTGCAGGAATAAAGTAGGTATTAATTAAAAAGACCTTCAAAGCATACACTTTGGGCAGCACAAGAGCTTGGCCGAGGATACACCGAAGATGGACAGCATGTCAGAAGTTTTCACACTTTTATAAATTTTGGTCCATTTGCATATTGGGGTTATTTGTTCAATTACAGCTTCAGATCATGAAGTCCCATCCTCACAGATTGCTCTCCTCAATTCACCATTGTTTACACTTTTAGGGCCTGAAGCTGCAGCATTATCCTTGGTTCTTGGGCTAGTAAAGAATTGTCTAACTAAACCATGAAGAGAGCTCGCTAACCCTTTATATTAAGTTCAGAGTTATATACTAATGCAGTACAGAATCTGGAAAATATGAAAACTAAAACTTAAGGCATCAAAACAACCCTGTGCACAGATTCATCACCATTAGGACAATAGAAGGTGAAGGATTCAGTGATTGTGTGTGCGACTATAGACAAAATGACCATTATCTTGTAAAGGATTTTTTTAACTTTTCCCAACTCATAGGCATAGACTGAGTCATGGTAAGCCCTTCTCTGAAGGCTCTGGGATCACCAGTGAAATCCACACTGCAGGCTGTGCAAAGCCACATGTGTCTTTAACTGCATTTAGGTTGTCAGTCCAAATAAATTATCTACCAAAACATGTTAGATGCTGCAACAAATTTTGACCTGTTTCAATGAGCTTTTATGAAATTTACTCTTGCATATATCACACAACCTTTGATGACTTCATGTTTTGTCATCAATACAAAATCACCAACAAAATTTCAGTAGGTTTATAAAGCTTTTAGAGGGATGGACGGCACAAAGTATCAGCTGTCCCTTTCAAGAGATAATAAGGAGAATGATAAAAAACAAGCAAAGGTTTCATTCAACTTCAGAGGTCCCAGTGTCCTCTGATTAAACATGCAGCTAATGAGGAAGAGATTTGTTTTTATTAATTGGAATTTTTCAGTCAAACATTAAAGTTAGGGTTGCCCCAATGCCACTAATTGCAACACATAACATAAATGGCAAGTGTGGGTTTCAATAAATCCTATTTTTCCAGGGAGTAGATATGTATTTGAAAAATTTCTGACTTACTCTGTTTGGCTTTTGGGTTCACATCATATCTTGCTTGCTATATAAGGAATACATTTTTCTACATGTGGACGTTCTGTGTTACAGATGGTTATTAACAACATATCACTAATCTCTGGAGTTCAAGAAATATTTCAATCCAGAAAATCCACTTTGCCCTTCAAAAGCCACATTTTCTCTCAATAGTAAACATCAAAATAACAGCATAATTGAATGAAATGCAAAGGAATTATTCATGTAATGGAGACATCTTGTTCTCATAAATTATTGAATAAGAAATGGCTGACAGCCTGTTGAATTTTCCTAGGGCTATGCTGAATTTCTTTTTATCGACTTTATATGATTTAAGAAAGCAGAAGCATCAGGGTAAAAATTATAAGAGAACCTAGCTTGTATACGAATAAAGAAACCTCAGTGAAACCAATATTTAAAAGTTATAAATTAGGTCAAACTACTCTCAGTTTTGTTGTTGACATTCAATTTTTCCAGTGTTTCAGACATAAAAATGCAAGATTTCTTTTCCCCAAAACCTCCCAACAAGGCAAAAAGGAGAACTGCTAAAAGCCAGCCTTTTTCTCTACTTCTTTGGTGGTTCAAGATGCCAAAGGGTTTGTCAGGCCTCCATATGAAGGTTTCCCTTTCACTTCTATTTCTCCTCAATTTTATCTACAGAAATGCTGTCTGTAAATTACCACAGTACTACCTTTGAGGCCGAAACAATAATCTGATCAAAAGTTCCAGCCTAAGCTAAACCAAATGCAACTCTCAGAATACATGAACATTGAGACATCAGCACTTGGAACTGCTCAAAAAAATTTAAACCAGTACAGTATTAGAAGAGTAGCAAGACCTTTAAAGTTTGACATATTTAATACTTGTAAACCGTCTTGCACTTTTGTTTTCAGAACATTTTATTTTACTGCATATTTTACCAATAACCTTCCATGTGCTTGCTTTTCTGGTTTGTGAGGAAAGTCCCTGCACTAATGCGCAATATTTTTGTTCAATAATTCATACCACAGTAACCACCAATCTTGGTGATTTAAAAGCAGGTTCCAAAGAAATAAACAAAGACTCTCAATTTTAGAAAGAACTTCAAATTTTATGTGTAGAACTTTGTGACCTCAGGCCAGTTAATTTCTGTTGGCAAAAGTAAGTTGGAGGAGAGTGATGCTGACTGCTTTTTCCAACAGTTATTTGCTCTTGCTGGACATCTATCTGCTACTCTGTGTTTCTATCTATTACGGTAAGAGGAAAGGTATTTTTTTTAGAGAAGTAACATACAAGGGTGAATCCCATCCCATGTTTTAAGGGTTGCAGAGGTGAGAAAACAAGAGAAGAAATGCCTCATCCTATTTTTCCCCTTATAGCTGGAACTGGGTTTGGGTGTTTTGACTGAAGAATTGTTGGAGTGGACACAGTCCCAGCATAGTGATGGAGGGAACAAAGGCTGATAAAGATGATGGGAAATCCAGGGGTTTTTATTTGAGAAAATCCCTATGATTAATAACAAAAGTTCGCAGCCTAGCTTCTGCTATGAACAACCTCTTGCTATTAGATGATAGCAAAAAAGCAGAATACTTATTTCCCATCCAGGCATTTTCAAGAGGTAGCTTTTGTTCCTTACAGCTCTGAACTTTGCTCCTCACTGTGATACACTCTATCAGCAGATTTAAAAAACCACATGGTGCCCAAAGAAGACATAGGGGCTCAGGAGGATGCAGCTTATTGTCTTGTGTCTCTCAAACAGAGCACCTGGGAGAACAGAAAAGGTATTGATGCAGAATGGCACCAGAGAGCTCATTTTTGCCTGTCAATAAAGGCAATAATTGCTTGGACATTAACCTGTATAAAAAGGGGCTTTTATTGCTGATACTTTCCTAGAGATGCTTGGTATGGACTCCTGTCATGTACAAAACCAAAGTTCTGCAAGCAAGTTAATCTCAGCAGAAGTTTTTTGACTCTTCAATTTTCTCCCTTTACAGACGTGATGACCTTTTTAATAGCCATAAGTGTCTGAGGTACCTTAAGGGGAAAACTAGAAGATATGTTTCTATTTGTTGGTAAAATGTCCTGGTTTGAATATTTTGCAACATGCAGTATGAGCTTTTAATGGTTGGTCTGTCTGCAAGAAATAAAATGGCCAAGGCACGATTCACTATCATTTTTCTGAACAAAATTTTGGGATACCTTTTCTGTGTAGAGAAACGCAAATGAATAAAATAGTTGCACGTGTTACTTACAAACTTACATTGGATTTACTACTGAATAATTTTGCAAAGGGGTGATAGAGTAATAGGTGATAGGGTATTTCAAACTGCATAACTAGTTGCCCATGTTGCACAAGCTGTCGTGTGCTTTGCATAAAAATATATACCTTGGATAAAAGGATTCAAATGCACTCAGGCTTTTCTTTCATGACTATATTACATTATAACTGTATTACTGCATTATAACTGTATTACTTTCTAATCAGAAAATAAAAAAAAAAAGAAATATTAAAACTTTGAATGTAGATTTTTTTATAAAGCAAGATAAACAATTAACTGAATTAATCAAAGTCCCTCCCACAATTCAGCAGCAGTGGGGTAAAGAGAAATAAGATTCTTCTGCATCAACACAGGGGCATCCTGACTTTCCTGTGCCCTGGCTCTTTCCCATATTGCTGCGTGAGAATGTGAGCACTGAGAGGTATCTAGAATATCCAATGAACTTTAGGGATGTGTGGAACAGACCTCTTTACCAAGTAATAAGCACAGTATTGCTGAGGAAATATAAACTTCATTCAATGGTGGCTTTTCATCTGGAGCAAAGTGGACAAAGGGAGGGACTGACAAAGGCAAAGCCTGACAGCAAGGTCAGAAGCAATGAAAAAATTACAGGTATGAGAAACATACAGAGAAAGAATAATGTCAGTAGCTGTTACTCTGTGTGGTTCCTAGCGGTGAAAAGATACAGTAACATGGCACTCTCTTACATGAGGAAGAAAGATCATTTATTCAAGGAAATCATGGATTTAAATAGTATACATTGTGGAAAACAATTTAAAGAAAGTTCATTTGGCATAGAAGCAGCACCCTTTTAAAAACATACTCCCTGAGGGTAGTCACGTGCACTGCAGGTGTTATAGTCTTTGTTTTAGGTTTCTGTCCTTGAGAAGCCTGAGAACAAGGCTTGTCCAGCCTGGGAAAAATCCTGGATGGATTCTCCTAGGCCTCAGACAGTTGGCCACAAGTAGCTGCCTTTGGTTCTTAATGAAAAACTCCATTGATGTGCAAGCTAAAAAAATTTTAAAAATGTTGAGGTTGGACTATTTTGTTTCTGTCCTTCTCCCTGTTCATGGAAAGTAAACTAAGGAGAGGCATGAGATAACAGGAACTTCTAGTGCTAAACTGAGCAAAATCTGGGCTAGATCTCAAACAATGAAACAAATCAGTTTCTGTGTCTCTGCTGAATAGGAGCAAAGTGGCACCCTGAAGGGAAAAACTGAGTGGCTCCATAATTTACTATTTCAGTCTGAAGCTCATAGAAGGTAACTAGCAACCTGACATTGAGATCATAGCAGGGGACAAAAATGCCCCAAGAAATCAAGGAAGGCATGCTATATTGGAGCTCGCAAATGAGCAAGGAGCTATATGGACTGTGGTTTGCAAGTCAAACAATGCCAATATTTGGAAAATGGGATGCACTATCTCACCTTGGAATTTGCAGAAAGTCTTGTCAACAAGGAAACTGTTAAGGAAGCCTCAGTAAAAGCAATTGTAAAAAGGTTGGCATCTTCTCAGGAAGTGGGATGGTCCTAACAGAACCCAGGACAGCAAGAGAAGCATTGGTGTCTTACATTTACACACCCTGAATGCTGACCTAGAAAATAAATGAGCATCTATGTAGGCCAGGTTCTTTGGAGTTCAGAGTAACAAGCAGAATTACCAGGAGCCTTTGATAATTTTGATAAAAAAAGACACTCAGCACTCTATTCTTTTTCAGTTTCATGCTGTCCTCCAGTACAAGGATCCTACTTGACCTAGATCAAAGGATTTTTAGTTTCATGGATCAAAATGGAAATCTTGAAGGATGTAGCTGATCTACTGTAGTTTTCCTAAATAAAATTTATGTTCTTTATTTTAGTGACGAATTCCTTATTTCTTGTGTCTTTACTACCTAAGAATAAAATAATAAAATAATAAAATAAAATAATAGTAAGTATAGCATCTAGCCATAAATAAGGCTTTTCTGTGCTACAGTGGTGAATGGAAATACCTGCACAACATTCACTGCTGCTGAGCTAAGTCCAGCGTCAGGAGTGATTTAATCATTGATTAAAAAGATAGATTAGTTGGTAGATTAAAAGAATGTTTTATTTGGTGACTTGTGCCATGGACCTTATGGAAAAATATCCATCAATTCATTATTTCATTATTTTCTATAACTCTTGCCTTTGATAATTTAATTCTCTCCTGTGAAAGAAAAGAGGGCAATAAAATTGCCCTATTATGCATATTTGCATTGTCAACTCCATATTTATGTTTGCATAGAAAATATGTATGTTACCTTGACTCCTAAGGAGAGATCTTCATGAAATGTAGTAAGTATATAAAAGATAAAGCATTAGCAGAATAATTTTTACTATATTAGCAAGAAATGGTTGACTAGCACTTTTTTAGTCCATTATAGTTGCTTTGTTTAATTGCAAGTCAAAGCTGGTATAAAATATAGCAAGATAGTGCAGTGAAGCAATAGCATGTTGGTTTTTAATTAATATTCTTATAAAATATGAATTAGCATGGTTAGAAACTTACTTGAAATCTAATTAACTTGCCATAGCTATCTTGTTAGGCGCCTGCAATACTAAAATATTTTTACAAGGTTAACATATTAATAATATTATGATTATGCATTTCTGTTCATTTAATTATATTGCTAAACTTATTTTGTCCTTAGATGAGCATTAAGCATCAATTCAAAGAGCTGTCCTTTAGCAAATCATTAAATTGCTGACATACAAAAATACGATTTAATTACAAATTCATTATTAAATACTTTTATACTTAATGTAATTTTGTATTTTACTGTCACAGTACATAGAGACAGTTAAATACCTTTCAGATGTTTTTAAAGAAGGAGTCAAATAGTGGGTTGAGGGAGGAAGGACATTTGGTTAGCTTTCTTGGAGGGAAAACTAAGAAATTTGCTGATTTATTTCCACATTTTGTGACAATTAAGTCTGCATCTACAGGTGGGGTGAATCATTATTAAAGAGAGGCTGTACTCTAATAAAGCACAGACAGTAATAGTGTGTCTTGTTCCTGGAAATCTTTTCCTGTAGACTTTGTAGAAATCAATAAGCATAATAGTACTGTACTGGTCAGACAGCAGAAATGGTTTTTTAAGACTATGTGAACATCTGGGGCCATCATATGAGACATGTGACTCTAAAATAGTCAAGTATCAAATGCATAAACGTCATAATGAAATTATCTTAAGGAGTTAAGTTAAATGAACAAGAGTTGTGTAATAAGGTGATTGTTACTTCCTCCTCCTCCCACTGTGAAACTGATTACAAGGAGTACTTTGTTGTCTTAGTGAAATTTAAGAGAGGTTGTGCAGCTCCAAGATTAGAAATTGAGCTCATCAACCAAAACTTGACCTTTTCTTGGAATTCCAATGGTAGAACTATTCTTACATTAGAAGAGATGCCTCACAGTGGAGGCAATCCTCATATTTTTGTGATTAGTTGTTTCAGGGATAGCCTGAACATTACTGCAAATAAAAGTATGGTCTAGAACTCACATTCCAGAGTCATTAACTGTATTCAATCAACAAGAAAAAAACCTAGAAGACCTTCTCTTTTGTGTGTTAACAAAGCTATGCTTGTTTTTCCTCGAAAAGATGTTCTATTATTTTGCAATAAATGAACATGGTCCTCTGACTTACATACCTGCTTGGATTTCAGTGCAGCTATCCCAATTTGAATAATAGATCATTCATTACTAGTTTTTCAGATCTTTGTTCCCTATCATATTTCTGCCCCCAACAGCACCTCTAAAATTTACATTTCCAAATGTATTCCCAGCAAGTGTTAATTTATGACTATTTATATTAAAAAAAATTATAAATGAATAGGAATATTGTTCCATAATTTTATTTGCTACATGCTTACTTTTAGATTTTCAGTAAGAAAACCAGTTGAGGTTTTTCTAGTTTAATGAAAGATGTCATCACTTAAATGGTCCCAAAATAACTGTTAAATAAAAATAATCATCTAAAGCTGAACGACTTTTCCATTAGAAAGGACATATTTTCTGAAATTTCTCCTAATGGTTATTTCCTGTTTTCAATAAAAATCTCAAGCATTTCTCTATCTTGCAGGAAAAACTTATAAACACATAAACAATAGCATTATTCTCAAATTTTAAGGGCCTGCACAGAAAATTGTTGCAGCTATGTGCTTTTATATAAGTAACTGTGAGTTGTGAGAAACAAAATAAAAGTAAGCTCATAAACTATAAATCTTCAGTACTACTGCATAGTAAAATTGCTATACATAATTCTTGTGCAGTTTATCCGGAAAACCTGATTAAGATATACTGCAAAATGAAATGGCTGCTGCCTAAAAATTTATGGGACTATATGCACACACATGACCTAAATTCCTCTGTAGCACTGATTTCCACACAGAAATAAATGGATGCTGGTACACTCTGCCATAGTTCTCGGCAGAAAGTCACATGCGTAAGTGTTTCAGTTAATGTTCGTCCTCACAATCATGCCTGATTTGTGAGTACAAGTAATAATTTCATATGGAGAAAGGCTTTACCTTTTGAAAAGTAAGCTCAGCCCTAAACCAACTAAATTTTAATGGATGAAGATCTGTACAACAGTCATAACTGATGACTGGATGATCCTTCCTATCTTGCAAACACTGTAGTTTGGCATTTCAATAGTGACATCCTGATCATATTGATGACTCTAGGAATATTATTTTAGTAGACACAGATGGATCTTTTCTCCTACACAGAGACTGTCAACTCTAAGGATTTCTCATTCTGCTTTTAGAATGGGGGAACAGAAAGGAGTCATTCCCCAGTAAGTAGAACACACCCATGAGTCATGCACAACCAGCTTAAGAATTCATGCTCTCCTTCCTCAGTGGTAAACAAGAGTCATAAAGAAGATGACTGAGTAAATGAACAGGGAAGATAGAAGCACCCCAAACTATAGAAAATCCTACTCCAAGACAATCTTAATCTTATCAAAAGTGCAGTTTACTTCTCACAATCAACTCCTGTTTACTGAGATTTTGCTATTTCAATGTTTTTCACCTGAAAAGGAAGGCATGGGGAGTGAAGGTGGCTCAGAGTATAAGAGAACATATGGAGGCTGCAATACAGAATCAAGTCAGGATATTTAAATTTCCCTATGTACTCAGTGAGCCAAAAGGTGGTTTAGATTTCTGTTCAGATCAGCAAAATACAATTTCCTCTGTCTTCATTTAATTTGCCAACATGTTGAGAGTTGATCTTTGACTTTTTACCTCAGGTGAGCATAACTAACTCAACATGTTGCAATCTTACCATGTGCTCTGAGCTGGATCCGTGTATTTCATTTCAATTCCTGTAAAATGTTAACAATTAAATAAATAAGACTTGTAGATGAACAGATATGTTCTCAGTCCATAAGTGAACCAGGATTCTATTAAATATAAACAGTCTGTACAAATATTTTTCAAATGGGCTCATATCTGTTCCTATTTAGAACTAAACATGCTTCTAACAAAAGAATTTAAAAAATGCATTTAGTTTTCCCTAGGTGGGCTTAAGAAATTTGGTCCTCATTACATGCAAAGAATAAACATGTGCATCCTAAAGAATAAATGGTGACTATAATTACCTAGAGCATAAATTTTCTAGTGATAATACTAAGGACATTTCATTGTCTTTTCCTTAATTAAGAGAAGCTAACATTCATAAGTGATATGTAATTTTTTTTCCCACTATCTTTAGTCAGTTTGATGTTTGCCTCATAGTACATTTCACTTTTTTCAGTCTTTAATTTCTTCTTCTTCTTTGAGTCCACAAACTGAAATAGACATCTTTATTTTATTATTTCTCTGGAGACTATCAGGTGATCCAAGAACTTCAGACTCCAGCAAGTGCTTACATTTACAATAAACATATTTTCAGCTTTTTTTTTCAAAAAGGAAAGAAAGACAATAATAAGTAGATGTGACCTCCACAACAATTAAAGTGCAATTGGATTTAAGAAAGCAAAATGCAGTCACTTTGTGAACAGTTTTCATATGTTCCTCTTTTGTTCCAAACTGTTTTTGTGCTAGTTTTGGAGTATGATCTTAAAATGAAATTTGCAGATTAAAGAAAAAAAGACAATAGAATATTTTCCATATCTCTGGTCTACTTAACTCTAAAAATAAGAGACGAAAATTATTAATTAGTGAGTAAATTGTCCTCCGCTTGTTCAAGAAATTTATTTTTTAGAAGCAACCTAATCTAAGGATAGAAGCACACATCCTGCTTGGTTGGATTGAAAGGATAAAATCCTTAGAGTTGTTGTGGGCTTACATATATTTTTCAGTGTAAGCTGGAATCAATCCTTCCTGTGCTGATGGGTAGCGTTTGTACATGAAACCTGTTTAATTTCATTAAGGCTGGTGCTGACAGTAACTGGTGACAGGTGCATGACAGTGTGTATGATGATCCATAAGACAGCCTGCCTGACTCTCTGGAACTTGTCTCCTACTTTTAATTTTTGCACATTCTTAAAATATCTACCCTTAGTAATTATAACTGTCAAAATTAATGAGCAAAAAATGCCATGAAGACTATGCGTAGGAACTGGTTCTTTTGGGTAAGCAATAATCTTTGTAATTATTTATTAAGTAATTGCTGTGCAGAGAGCTGTTGATCTGAAAAGCAATTCTAAAAGGAAAAAAAATTGTTAAGGAAGGCTGGTACTTAAAAAGCCATGTTAATCACATAAACACAACATGTCACAGCACAGGAAAAGATTGAGAAACACAACAGGTGTTCATCTTGTTTCAGCTGCAAATTCTTCACTAACCTCTGCACAAGATGACAGCAAACAGTAGAAATCAGATCCCATTGCAGAGTGAACTGTAAAGGAATATTTCAAGCTTGGTAGAGACAAAATCAAAATGGCCAAATTCAGAAATGGAGGCATTTAGCAAGCCACAGCAGGAATAACAAGGACTGCCTTAGAAATGCATTAACAG
Organism: Catharus ustulatus; assembly: GCF_009819885.2. Lineage (NCBI taxonomy): Eukaryota > Metazoa > Chordata > Aves > Passeriformes > Turdidae > Catharus > Catharus ustulatus. The sequence goes on along the minus strand of NC_046221.1, from coordinate 38,770,192 downwards.
TATAAGGAAAGAATTCCCTCTGTGAAATAAAGCTAATTACAGGTGATACTGAAAACAACAAAATGTCACAGTCTTTTTTGAGACAATCTTTGCTAAAAAGGTCAGTTTACAACTAGAAGATTAGTGCAGCTGGTAGTACAAGAAAATGAGCAATATCTTCAATAGAACAGGGTAGACAAATATAGAGATTACTGGGATTGTTAGAGATTTGTCAATTCTCTGAGTGCAACCCCTTCCCACTAGGGAAAAACGACTCGATGCTGCTCCCAGATGGCCCTCCAACAAACCCTGCTCCCCACTGTAGAATCACTGGAACATGAGAACTGCTGGAAGAAAAATGAACTTCAAACAAACAAACAGACCTAATCAAACAAACAAACATGAAATCCAGGTGCAGTTGCAAGAAATGAAAGGAAATATTTTCCTTTAGCATGGAAAGTGGAGTAACATGAGAATTTCAGGTTAGTCACATTTCAATTATTTACCCAGCAAAAACCTAAAGCAAAGAGTGACTACAGTCACTTGGAAAATAAAAAATAGATAAATAAGAACTAGGATGGATTTTTTATGAATAATCATATAAAATATTAGAATTCTTCATGAGATCTTACTGATGGGAAACAAGTAGGAAATTTCCTGAGGCTTCTTGCCATCAGTAGGTACCACCTTGACAAGCCAGGACAATAACTTTACAGCAGGACAACAAAGCCTCTGAAATTTGTGCAACACAGGTTAGACAATCATATGAAAGAAATAATCTATCAATTCTCTATGAAAATAAAATAAAGTTTTCAGAAAGGGCTCTGCAGAACCAAACTGCATCTACTTCTATCCAATACTTTCACTAATGAAGTGCATGATATAACAGAAAATGATAATGTTAAATTTTTAAATTTCAAAACAACATCAGAGCAGGACAATAAGCCTATTGGAGGACAAGATTAGAATGCCTAAGGGAAATTCTGGATATACTCAAGAAATAGTCTGAAAATCAATCAGAAATTGCGACATTAAAATCAGTTGCACAATAAAGGACATGGGAACAACCAGTTAGAGATAATTTCTGAAGATCATCTAGATTTAGAAGAGAATACAAGCTGAATAAAGAAGGTATTGATCTTATTTAAAAAAAAGAAGCTTGTCTAAAAAACCCCAAATCTTTGGTTTTATTTTTGCTTTGGGAAGTCTTCAGTTTGAGAGGCATGAAATTGGGAAGAATTAATTCCCAAAAAAGATGTTCACTGGTTAGGACAAGACCCCCATACACCGATAAGAATGCTCTGATATAAAAAAGATGATACCTAGAGAATGTATTCTTCTAATTTGTTTGAAAGATGTCAAGAATGAAGAATAGAATGATTTTTTTTTTTAATGGATAAAGAGCTAGTACAAAGGAGAAGACAACATCTGTTTTCAACAACACTTGTGAACAGAACGAGAAATAATGAATTTAAAGTGTAACATCAAGCACAAATCTAGACCAGGGAAAACACCCCTTCAACGAGGTGAGGAACTGGTATGGATTGATGGAGGACTTGAGGAGTTTCATTGTTGAACTTATTTTGAGAACTAGTTTGGCACTAAGGAATGACCCAGATACTACTGGCTGTCCTAAGAGCAGAAGAACTGGTGGTTGCCTTAAGCTTGGTTTGTAGTTCTTTGTGATTTCACCACAAGAACATTTCTCATTTCACATTCATCCCTGCTGGTACAAGGTACAAGGAAAACTAAAACTTCAAAAGCTTTTTGTCTGGACTCAAACCAGCACTAGATGCAAACCAGGGCCTTACTCCTAGATATTGTCCTAAAAATGGCCATCATAATTACAGTTTATCTCAGTGAGAACAGCAAAATAACCTAGGACTTGTTAGGTCAGGTGATCAAGTTATTAAATCTCCACACTACATACAGGTTGGAATTATCCAAGCCCATACGTGTGTATATTCATACATTATATACATATTGAGACCTATGTGTGTGTGCATAGACATCCTATATGTACAGTAATATATTTTATGTGTATATAGTTATATCATAAATGTATTGTATATATTCCAAGGCAGACATACATAAAAGTACAGTCAGCATTGTCCAAAATAAAATTCAGAGCACTTAAATTGTCTTCAGTGATTATAAAGGTTACATAAAGAGCATAGTTTTTAACTTAGACCACTGTATTTTATTTGTAAAACACCCACTCCCCTTCCCCCATTTAGCGGTAAAATTATCTGCAAGCTGGGAAAATAATGAACAGTACATAATCTGACTTGTCATTTGAATATTTTTTATTAATAGTAGAATAAACCTTTTTTAGCATTCATTAATGGTTTAAAGACAGATGTGGTAGGTCTTTCCTTTTTAATAAGCAAACTTGATGGGAAATAAAAGGTTCTTGTGCCACATATGAATGAACCATAGGAAAATTCAAAGATAAATTCACTCTGAGGCCTGTCCAAATTGCAAATGGCAGTAGTTCCTTTGCTTCTTCAAAAGATGAATCCTAGTTTCCCAACAATTTTTTTTTCACTTAACAAGCACTTTAGTATATTCATAATTGTTATAGAAAACATAAACTCTCACTTTTTTTATGTTCAATACACAATACTCATATTTAGTGAGCCAGTGAGCATCTGTCTTTGTAGTCAGCATCCACATGTCTGTCAAGCTCAACTTTCCAATGGCTTAAAACTTTCTGAGCTTCCTTTTCTGATCATGCACATTCATGTTAGTTGACTCGTTGATCTACCTGTCATTGAAGAATTCAGACTAATGCTTACAGAGAAAACTTTACCTGTTTGTTTTGTTATAGAACTGCATTTTCAAAAAAAAAACATCACTTCTTGCAGTCAAATGTACTAGATAAGGACACTGATATGCTATTCAAGCATTTTAAACCAACAAGGAAATAATGATTAGCCTAGGAAGCAAGGAGGAATGCACATTTGTTCTGTGTAGCTTAGGAGAATTATCCATTGATTCTGTGTGCTTTATGTAGAAATGCATCCAGAATTAAACAAAAAGTTGCAATTTAGAATTTTTGCCAAAAGTAATAATGAGTGATAAAACATTAATTTTCGACATTATTTAATGTTTTCTCAGACACAAAGATCACAAGCAGAAGTGTTTGGAAAAATTTTGGAAAGTTTTATTTTAAGTCAGCTAAAGATCATTCATGTCACTGTGTTTCCTATGTAATTTAGTGTTGCAGATTCAGTCATACCCTCTAACCACCATAAACAAACTCTTAAACTAGAAGGGAAACCACATTTTTGCATGGAAGATGTAGTCAAGGAAAAGCTTGCTGTAGAAGGGAAAGAGGGCTTGATGCAACACAGAAGGGAATGTTTATGTCCATAAACATTAAATTCAGACTAAAGTAAAGTTAAATTTAGTGAGTTAAATAAAAATGGAAAGTATTAAAATATCATTGAAGTCTACATCTTTTTAGGAAATTTCCATACATAAAGTTATTAACAGTATTCCAAGGTTGGAAAAAAAATCCAATCAATTGTTCAATAATTTTGAAGGAAAAAAATGACAGCAGGATCTACCTAATTTTAACATAAAATTTTAACATAAAACAATAAAGCAATAAAACATTAAACAATAAAAATAAGATGATGAATGAAGTGAACTCTGAAATCCAAAATCTGTGGTTAAAGATAATTAAAATTCAGCCCTGAGAACAGGTCAAAGTGAAGGATATTTAAAATTATCAGAAAATTGGATCTAAATTGGATAATTTGCCAACAATGGAAAATAGTGAACCAGCTGTACTGAGCATCAGAGTCACTGATAGCAGCAGTCGAACCTGACTCACTCTGCAACAGCTGAGAGAGAGGAAATGCTTCTTTCCAAACAAGCCTTGCTGCTGTAGAGGAATTGTGAAGAGGATTGCTCCTGTATTTTCACTAAAAGCATTGCTGATGGATCTCCTGAGGTTTAGTTGTAAGTTGCCAGTTATGCCAGCTACACCACAGGAGGTCACCTGCGTGGTAGGTGTCAACATCTGCATGTCCAGGTAAATGACCAGTGAGAAGGTAAAGCTGACCCAGGAATTTTACAAATGAAAAGGCAATTTGAGGCATGCTGACATTCTTCAGTTTTAGAGACTTGTGAAGTGATATGAAAAGCAGTCACATCCCTTTGTAAACTAGGCCACTGTTTTGAGTCAGCATTCTTCAGGCAGCTTTTATATTTACTTCTAGAAATAAAGTTTCAAATTACAAGTTGACCATTTCTCAGAGAGTAAATTGTTATTTCCCTCCACAAACTATGAAAGGGAAATAAGATAGATCTTTCATATTAACTTTTCGCAGTGAGTCATCAGAAAAATTCAATTTTGAAAATATAAACTGTAGAAAAATCAGAAGGGAAAATATAAAGGTTTCAGGCAACCTTTAAGGGAGAAACAGGGTTTGTGTGTATATGAGTGTTTGTGTGTGTGTGCACTTGTCTCTGTGTCTGTTCAGGTAAATGTAAAAGGGGAACTTCAAAAGTTTAAGGATAGACAAACCATCTGAAAAGGTATGTCTGCCATTTGTGCATGAAGACCTGTGTAACCATTTTTGGAAAACCAATTGAAACTCACAAATGTGGAGTATGCTTTAGCCCCAGAGCAATTCTAAACTGACACATTTACTGCACAGAATGGCTATTAATTTCCATCCCTGAAGTGGAATCCTTCTGTGTTGAAACCAAACAACTGTGATAAGATTATGTAGTAATGTCATTACCTGATGAATGGAACGTGGAAAATAAATTTACCAGTAGAAATGAGAGCATTAGAGGCAGAAATTATCTAAGCTGGAATTTGACTAGGACATAAGAACCTAAATGGTATTAATTCATTAACTACACTAACCAGTTAAAATGTACTTCTCATTTAAAGGCTTCGACTTCTAGAAAAGCCAAGGTTTCAAAAGCTTGATAGAGAATTTTTTTTCTTATTTTACCAGAGAGACAAGAGCCATGTGCTGAATCAGCAAAGTAATCCTGAAAGTAAATCCTGTAAGATAGCTGTGTCACTGTCACCAGGCTGAACCTGCTTCAAGACAGTTTGCCTTTTGAATCTAGTGGAAGGGTATAATTCCACAGCAGGACTTATTCCTCTCTCTTATTTTATTTTTGGATCCTTTATTTTGTCGCTATATATAGGGTCATTCAACTCCTCATGTAAGTAAGAAGTGGGTTATAATTGGTATTCTTAACTTTTATTATGAAGGAAAACAGCTCCAGCTTTTTGAAAATGGACCTTTCCAATGATTGAAAACTTCAGTACAGTGGGAGATTAACAGAGATTATTAAATTGATCCTCTCTACTGTGAAACTCCTTTTTGTACAAGAGTTATGTTGTTTTGACCATATTATCCCTAAAATTTTTTAAGATCTAGTAAGGTAAATGTCTTCACATCTTGTGATAACTGTCAGTCAAGCTGAAAGTACTGCGCTAAAATGGTGAGAGACACAGAGAGATGAGGTTTAGCAAAATAAATCAGTATGTACTGACAAGCTTTCAACAATTAGAAATTTTTAAGTTCAACATTATTTTTATTTCAGCTCTTGTCCAGACATTGGAGACTGAAATTTTCTCACTTTTTACAGAACCACAATAAGTTGAGGTTGACAGGGAGTGCTGGGTATTATCTATTCCAAGAACTCCTCTGTGGAGGGTAGATCTTCCTAGCTCCAGACTTCCTCTGGTGGCAGGAGTCTGGGATTCCTGAGGGTCAGTCTTAGTGGCAAAGTTTCAGGCAAAGAAGATGATAAGTACCTCAGCCTTTCCCCTGTACTATGTGACCAGGGCCCCAAGCCCATTCAGCAGCAGGCACACTTCTTTTCCATCTGTTGTTGATGTAAAAAACGCCCTGGTAGTCCTACATGTTCCTCACCACACTCAGCTGGACTTTGGGTTTGCTGAACTCACCACTGAGAGCATGAAAACCAATTTCCTTGCTCAGCTGATTTCAGAATCTGATCTTGTGACACCAGCTAAATTGATATCAACCAACTTTCAGGTCCAGACAGGCACAGACAACCTTGAATTTTCTTATACAAACACAGTCTTGAACAGAGGGTGTTAAGGAAAAAAAAAAAAAAAGGGAAAAGAGAACCCTTGGAAAATACCAAAACCCCAAAAATACTACTCAGGCTGCTGCTGCCAGAGGAATAGGAGGGTTACATGTCAGCTGCTCTTGATGGTCTACTGATAATGATGGTCTACTGAGTTCCTCCATCTATTCTAGGGATGGAGCAGTCACCACTGAGACTACTCAAAGTCTTGACTTAGTCAAGCAAAGTTAGTTTGCTGTTTCTGACAGTATACTACTATGGGTAACTCTAATTTACAGGCAGTCAATGCTAGCTAAAAACAGGCATAAGTAACTAACTATGGAGATGAAACGTGTGTATGGATTTAAATGCTTATAACACAGAAACTAGAAGTTTGGATCTCATCAGTGTCTTTTGATACCTACAAGCAATCTGAGCATGCTCCTGTTGTCTGCATCAATGGCAAATTTCACATTGAGCAAAGGACTGTGAAAGGGAGAAGGTAAAAATTTGGGATTCACATTGCCGTTCAAGGGAGTGAACCTTTCGCCTACATGGATGGGGAGGGTCTCCTTCCAGCAGAGGGGAACACTGCTGCTTTTGCATTTGGCACAAGTTCATCATCCCAGCTTTTCCTGTAAAGGAAAATCAAAAAGTATGCACTCAACTATGTTCTGACCTACTTCATGCATGTACTGGCATACCGGTATAATATATAATACAAATATAACCTGTGGGACAAGTTGCCATGAGACATTCAGTCTGAATTTATTCTGAAGGTTTTCACATTACAAACAATAACCAAAGATATTAAGGTTCCTTTCATTTATCTGAAACCGTGAAGTGCATGCTTTCAGGGGGGAAAAAGTTCAATCACACCTTAAATGAGCTAATTTAATTTCTGGCTTTATTTCCCAAGCTGGTAGTTTTCTGCAGAAATTCAGTTCTTGATTAAAATGCATCATTAATCATTTAAATAAAAGTGGACCCGATGAATTCAAAGAACAAATAATGCCACTTGACTGCTAATTCAGCAAGGTAATTAGAAGACTTCAGACACACCAGTTGACAGGCTATGATTAATAAAAATGAATAAACCTTGCTTGTACGGTTATTCAATAAATTCTACTATGCTCTTCCTCACCTGGTCTTGTGTATGTGTGTGTATATATATGTACACACTTAAATTCAGATAATGGTAATCTTAGTATAAGACAAGATTTGGGTCTTACAATTACAAGTTTGAAGAAGGTGAGACATTTAAAAAACAACAAGATAACATCAGTACACCTCTGGCTCTTCTACTCATCAATGAACACCTTATTCAAAAAGTGTGCCTATAAATTCTCTTCAGTCCTTATGCAGATATTCTACTGGGCAGTGTCACCAAATAAGCAATGTGAAATGAAAAGTACAGAAATATGAAGATTTTGAGACAGCTGAACAGGTTTATTGCATTTCCTAATCTGAGGGGACACATTTGCTGTAGGAGCATATATCTCCATATTCAAGTCACTCATCTTTCATCCTTTGATCATAATTGTGATAGATATTGTGCACCATGAGAGCTCAGTTATGATATAAGTCCTAAATCAGTTATGATGTAAGTCCTAAATTCAGAGGGCTAGATCAATGAATTGATTGTACATCCCTTAGTATGTACAGATGATTCAAAGGTGAGTATCAACAGCTAAAAACATTTAGGAAAGTTAGGACAGAACTTCCAGACTTAATGAAGGTTATTACTTTCAGATTGTTTCTTGAATGAGATGTCTTTAAATTAAATGATTAAATGGATTGCTCATCAAGCTCAATCCATTGTAATTAGAAAGTACCAAAAGTGTCTGACCTCATACAAAAACAGTAACTATTTGTGGAATAGCTTTTAAATAATACATTAAGGACCAACGTTAATGCAGAGGTCTCTAGCAGCTAAATCTGTACTTTCATACACTTTTGTCTATCACTCCCTCAGCTGGTTCTGTGCTCTCATTTGCAGCTCTGGTAATTGGGACATAAATCTGAAGAGTAGTAAGGGTAGAGTAAAATGTAACAAAATGGTGTGCTCACTTGGACTGGATCTCAGAACTGTGTTTTCCTGTTGTCTACTGACAGATGTGTTGTGTTTTCAGGCAAGATCAAAAATTAGCAAAACAAAGTCTGGTTTTTAAAAACTTTTCTGTACTTGATTTGTGATATTTAAGTAATTTTATTTTCCTTTTAAAAAATGTGGTTTGAATATGTTTCACTAAGATCCTTTTTGTCCATAAGGAAAACTTGCAGTGCCAAAACAGATACTGTAAGAGACAGAATGAGTTTTTTTATAGACCATGCTTAAACTTAATCTTTTAGTCTCTGATTAGAATTTAGCAGAAATGTTTCACTGGGGAGGGGGAGCTCATTAACTGTCTTTACCTGTTTCCTTGTAAGGAAAATGGAACTGACAATATTTTGCATGGGATCAACGAAACATAGACCTAAGAAAAAGGGTGGAGTACTTTATTGTCTAGTTAATAGAATCCAAATTATCCAAATTATGTAACATGCATATAACTGTGAGGCAGGGAGGGAACTTGGTCTCAGATTACTCAATACTACATAATTACAGCTATTACTGTTCTAGTCACAAGATGTAAAACTGTTCAAGTTTGGCTCAGTGCTGCACAGAGATCTGAGTACAATATTAGCACAGGAAAAAATAATTGATTTCTTGTAGCTCCAAAGACTAGGCTTAAGACAATTGTACACTTTGCCTGTGGGCACAAGCTGCTGATAATTCAACCTCTCTAGTTCTGTCAGCAAAAACACACTTTGTTTTTCTCTTCTGCAAAGTGCTATATGCCCCAGGCTATCGAACGCTGTAACAATGTTTTTCTTAAACTATTCTAAAAATGGTATTCTTTGGAAGATTACAACATTAAACTAGAGAGCAAAGTAAGTTTGGATGAAGAAAGATGGGCCAGGAAAGGAGCAAAAATAATACCCCTAAAACTAAAGTGAGTGAAATGAATATAGAAATAGTGGCCATTCCTGAAATCCTTGCTCTACCTTTATTTCCTCTGAAAATAAAATTTCCTGCCAGGATGAATATTGAAAAGGATTTCAGGATTGGCCTCGAGATGAGAAAGTGCTTTTACACGTGTATGTGACTGAATGGTTTCTTTTAGAAAAAAAAAAAAAGGCAAAAAGTGAATCTCTTGAATAAATTCCATGATTTTGAAAAGGACAAAGCAGCCAAGAGTTCCGTTTGAATCTGAAGTGTATATTTCAGCTATGTGCCTGAACAGATATAGTGAAATTCACGTTCATGTTCTTTAATAGTTTCATCATTAATGACTCATGAAACTGAAAAAAAAGAGATCAAATAAATTCAAACAACTCCATCACTTACATGAAATTTTTAAAATTCAGCAGAGAAAAAGCAGCAAATTTCTTCATCTTGTGAAATTTCATCCTATTTTTCCAAGATCTAGTGGGCTGAAGATTGCCATCCCCTACTGCTTGCCAGAAACACAAGGAAATCACTTGTGCATGGCCCTCTGCATGGAATTTCTCAAAGCTGGAATATGTACCTTGAAATTTCTATAAATCTTTTGTTCTTAAGTCTTGTCAGATTCACAGTTTTGATCCAAAGTGTTGGTGGAAAAATGAACAAGAATCAATACAACTAATGTGCATTTCAGTGAATTTGGCCTCTTAGGGAAAACAAGAAATGTCTTTTTGCCAGCAAAGTCCTACTGAAACACAGATGTGCAGACATATCAGGAAAGGCAAATTGTGGGAACACTCTCCATTTTCTTGGAAAAGGCAATAAAGAGAGAGCATATACAATGTTTGGTGCTTCAGACTCAAAAAAGTATGGTAAGCCTACAAATCTGGTTATGGGATATTTTCTCTTTTTTTTCTAACAGATCATCTGCTTTTATGAAATATATTACCTTTCCCTATAAGCTTTGGGGTTTTTTTTGTACTTTTAAGAGTATATGACTGTAAGTAACTATAAGTAATACTGGGATTTCCCCCAGTACCTGCCAGTCTTTTAAATACTCCATTACTTGCTAATCTAGCCAAAATGAACTCAGCTTTACAGTAGGTCAGACCACAACAACTGGACAATTGTTTACTTATTAAAACTCTGAAAGGATAAAGAAAAGACTGACAGAAGTTCAAATTACTTTTCAGAAAGATACTTGAGAATGATTCAAACAAAATACTCTCGCAGAGTCTTCTTTCTAGATGATTAATGTTTGGGTTTAGTTGCTTGTTTTTTGGGTGGAAGGTTTCATTTTGTGTAGTCTGTTAGTCTTTTTTTTTTACTGTTGAATACAAGTGTATTGTGTCTGAAGTGTTCAATGTTCAGTGTATTTGATCTGAAGTAATAAGTACCTTTCTTCCAGATCTTAATTAAATTAAATGTTAGTACATGCAGGAGGGGTATCTAATTGATTGCAGCAAGATCTTCAACCAGAATTGTCACATCATCCTCGCTGACTCACCTCTCCTGAAAAGTCCACGTTTTTTTTATTTAGTTATAGATTTTATTTTATTATGAGGACATCTCTAGCAGAGAGAAGACAGATTTGATTGCACTCTTAACCAACTCTACATCAGTCTTTCAATTAAAAAAAAATTAATAGGAGTTGAATGATCCTTTGAAGTGATCTACCAAATCAGTCTTTCCCATCAATTTTCTTTTATTTGATTCTTAGGTTTGAAGATCTAATTCAACATTTTTTGTAAAAAAAAATTCTCCTCAGAAAGCACTTTTTTCTCTTGAACTGCTTTTCCTCACACTAGCCTTCCTGAAAAAGATTTGATCTCTCTCCCTCCCTAGGTCCTTCATCTCTCCGAAGGCTGCATTTTAATTAAAGAGTTAGTTTGGTTTGTAACATTTATTATTATTTGTTTAAATGTTATTGTTTGCACTTGGAATTGATTGCTCCTGTACAATCTAATCATTTGCTGTGGCACTGAGAGAATTTCTTCTGCTATTGCCTCAGGACATTGCTGCAAACATAGTGTTGCATTTGGTAAAGATTCTCATGATAAAAAAATTTACAACAAAGGAATAATTAATTCTTCCTAAAGCTCAATGTCATTAAGATCAGAAAATGACTTCTTTTTTCCCATTTCCAATTTCCATTTGCTTAGAAAATAGGTTTCTATTTATTTGGACTTACATGAAAAGTACATTGTCATACAGACAACTGCAACATTCAACAGAACAAATGTGCCTTTGTCACAAGCATTTCTTTGCAGCTACCATTCTAGCCATTAAAAACAGGCTTAAACCAAGTAGTACTATTTTAGTCCCAGTGCAATTTTCTTGTTCCTGCAAGAAATACCTTTTACTGTTCAGTATAAAGTAAATTGACATTTCCAGCCATTCTCTGTTGTAAATTTCTTTCCTTTCATGGTTTTTTATGAAGTTTTTTTCATTGAGTTTTCAAAGCAAGAAATGCCTTTGTTTCTTTTGTATTACATCCAGTTCTGCTGATGCTATTGTTTCAGTTCTATAGAACAGTAAAAAGAAGATAGAAACATTCCATTCTCAGCCAAAAGAAGATGAGCAGTAATGTCCGGAAGGAGAAATACTTGAGAATCAGTAGAGAACTTTGCTGTACTCAGACCAAAATAGTCAGCAACAATAACTCCTTACACCTCTAATGATTGTGCATGGCTCTTATTTCTGCAGAGTGTTCTTTTGAACCTCTTTTGGTGTGCATTGAAACGCCCTCCTTGTGAGCTTTTAGCACATCATGATGGACTTGGGTATATTCAGAACTTACTCAGCTCATGAAATTGTTTTGGATAAAAATCTGCTCCCTTCTGCCAAAAGCCTTCCATTCTGATATCAAATAGGACAAAACTTCCCTATCCATTTTCTACATAGTCATTATTGTTCCATTACCTAATGGATATTATCAAAAGAGCTGTAGATCTGCTTGTTACCACAACAATATAACAGAAATATGGATTTTCAGAGAGAAAAGAAATAGCAAGTGAGTCACTTCTTGGCCACACTATATTATGTTGTGCACAACACTGTGTTTCCTGTTGCTTTATCTAGTCTGATTTTAGGCATCAAGCATTGCTATTTCCCAGAGGAGACCATTCCACAGTCTATTACATTTCATTGTTTGCAAGCTTTTGCCTTGTGTGCAGTTCAAATGCTCTTACACTAGATCCTCCCAGCTCACTCCCTGATTCATTAAAATCAATGAATTCCATGTCCCTTAGGAGATGTTTTAAAACCTGTGGTATTTGAGAGTTGGGGGGTTTATCTGTTTTTGGGGGGGCATATTTGTTTGTTTGAAGAGAATAGAAGAAATGACATTAATTTTTAAACTTACATATGCAAATTGTTTTGAATAGTCACTGAAGTACTAGGTCAAAATTCAGATATGGAAGAAGTGAATGTTACAAATTTTAGTTATTCTTTACTCTCAGTTGGTGGTTTAGCTAGAGAGTCGGGTTTTAGTCTTATTTTCTCAAATATTTCTTTTCTGAAACACTGGCCCTGGATTTTGTCTGAAATTGCTTTTGCTCACTTAATGTGAACAAGCAATACAGCTAGATATCTTTTCAATTTGCAGCACTTGATCACTTGTATATATTCATTAAGTCTGAATCTTCATCACAGTGATTGTGTAGGTTGTCCTAAGTATCAGTTTCATGCACTGAAATCAGACAGTTTTGCCACCAGATCTGCCAGGGCAGTACATATGCTCAGCATTTCCTAGAGCTTCCATGTAGCACAGAAATTCACTGTGAGTCTTCATTGACCTTCTTCAGCTCCTTTGTACTTTTTGGGCCTGCAATTCACATTTCTTTTGCCACCTTGTCTTACAACTCATAGTCCCTTCTAAGCAATTTATATTATTTTTATTCTAAAACTTAACAATTTTCATATCTTGGCTCTGAAAGACTCTATCACTGAAACCTTCACATGACCTTGATGCTTGCTGTCTAACATAACATGGTAAATAACACATTACATGAGACTGCAGCATCTACAGGACATTTTGGCTCTCAAAGAGATCTTTATAATTGTGAGGAGAGGCAGTGACAATTGCCTTCAGCTGGTATCTTCCCCTTGGGACTTTCTCTCATGTACAAACCACCCACATAGTTGCGTGTTTGTGCTGCAAGCTAGGCATGAGTTTTGCAGTATTTTGATATACTCTGTAGACACTGCAAGAAAAAATTAAATGTGACTGAACATAGCTAATGTTACTTTCATCAAAGTATGTCTAAAATTGGATTCGGTAGATGTTTATTTTAAGTCAGGTTTACAAATGCACAGCTCAGAATAAAAGCTATTATCAGCAAGAAATGAAATAATCAATATTGAATCCCACTTCTATATTACTTTTGAATGTTATATCTATCCCTATCCAGGAGGATAAAGTCAAGTAATTCTCTTCCTGTCTTGCTTATTACAGCACTACATAGCAGCAAAGTGTAATGCTGCCTTATTTCTGCAGGGACCATAAAGACAATTGACGAATGACTCCTTCAGCAGCTTTGCCCATGCTAAAACAAGCCCAGATCAGCAAGCCCTGATTCCTGCTGCCACCACTACTCCTGGGGAGTTGCTGGGGCCAGGGGAGAAAGCATTGCTGGGTGGTGGGTCAGGGCCAGCCCTGATTGGGTGAACTGAACCATCTAGTGCTGTTTCCTCTTCTATCCCAAATATTTCCAGGACTAGGAAACCTTAGCTAATAGCCAGCAGCAGCTGAAATCACACTGCTATCTGGAAATTACCTCTGCATGTGTTAAGTGTGTGAAGTCAAGCAGACTTTTTGCCTTTTGTACCACTGTGTTCTGCAGTAGTTTCTTTGGGAAGGCTGAGGAATACAAACCACAAAAAGGTAATACCTTTCGGATGCCCTGAAGTTACAATGAAAAGAAAGTGAAACCATTTTAATAGTCATTAATAAACTGATACAGTAATTAAATTCTAATTAACCAAAGAGACAGTTGTTTCTTACTTTTGTGTGCACATATATAACTTTTGCTGTCGCTCCTAGTTATAAATGTTTCAGTAATGCCACCTCCATATCAAGCCACATTTAAAAAAAATCTTATTACTGACTAAAATTTGGGGGGCTCCTGGGGGAGAACAGCAATTAGTGTCTGAGACAGTGACACTAAAAGGGTTCAGAAGCAATCTGATAATACAGAGCTAATTTTAGCATTTAATAATATTCAAAATTTTTGCCCATTAAATCATAGTCATACTTTCCAATTGTGATACAACTGAGTTTCTGGGTGAGACAGACAGTCCTGTGGGACCTCCTTCACCTGGCATAGGGGGTGAGACCTCCACACTGTAGTTTGGGATTGCAGTAGAGATACCCTTTTCTAGATGTGATTATTTGGATCACCAGGAAACTCTGGTGAAATTCACAACAGTCCCTTGAAATTGCAAAAGATGGGGGTGAGAGGCTGTTTTTAGGCTGGAATGTCTCACAAGAAACTCCCTAGGACACAACTTCTAAACAGGAAGACAAGGCAAAGAAACAAAACAAGACGATCTTTTTCTCCTTCCACACCCTGCCAATTTACTAAGTCTTATTCTTAGTGCAGTTACAAAGATAATATAATTAATATGAGGAACTGACATTCTGACTTCTTCTGAAACTGTAACAAATGAGGGATTCTCTGTCTTTTAGGCAATCTGCCTAATTCTGATGAAAAATGAGATTGACCAAGCTATGATCAAAATATACTATATCAAATTTTGCATCTCCAAAAGGGTTTACAGCAAAAAGAATGAAAAGTAATTATTTATTATTAGTTTATTTTCAAAACCCCTCACATATCACTTTGTGCTTAATCTTTTCTTTAATTACAAATCACACATTTAAGATTTAGGACAAGTTATTGAAAATCAATAAGGTTATAAATGTAGAATTGGTAATTACTGCATGACTTGTGCAATATCTTATTTGCATAATTCATTTACTGGCAACTTGCATTTTAATTAACCTAGAACGAGTGCTTCAGTGAAATTGTAATTTACTGTAATAAATTGAAAAAGTTGTCAAATCTTACACTTAGTCATGCAACTGTGAATTTCATTGTCTATTCAGAAAGATTAAGAATTGTGCAATTAAGAAGATTAATTTAATTCATAGTTCCCAATGTATTATATAAAACTTTAGGTTTTTTCCTGGCAAATTGCATTTAAAGCATGGTAATGATCAGAAACACAGACATATTAATAAGTTTTGCTGACCATGTCTTCCTTTACAGGCATCTAGATATGTCATAAAATAGAAATACAAGGAAAAAGTTGACAAAGAGGTAGTCACTTTAACGCCTCCCCAGATGCTCCAAGCTGACAATGAAAATGCAAACACAGGTAACAGAATCTTGTCTTTCTGCTAGTTAAACTCTGACTATGAAATTTTTTCTTCTTTTTATTAGGTAAGCGAAAAGGTTAATGCTAGCCTAGGAGGATAGCTCTGGTAAACTCAATATCAAGATTTTCCAAAACTCTGGAAAGATTATATGGAGTTCTTGAACAAAAGTGCACTTAGCTCTTAAAGAAGAAACTTTAGTTCAATTTTTACTGACTTGTTTATGCTGTAGTAGTTTATATGCAAACTGTGTAAACTGCTATATGTAAAATCAAAAATGCAAATTTCCCTTTCTCAGCTATCTCCTACTGACAGTCATCCATATATTAATGAATTTTCCCCAAACTTTAGTTTTATACCAATGTCCATATTCTTGGAAAAAAATCCTTAATAGTTTTCTCCCCAAATTTGCACTATTATGTCATTCTAAATAAATTTTTAAGGTTCATCTGGAAAACACCAAAAAGGCTACGTTATTGCATTATTGTTATATGTGCTCTGACATAATCAACTCTTTCTGAAAACCCAAAATACCGCAACAGCTTTTAAAATGACAATCATGGTAAAAGTGTGTCATCTCACTTATGGAATTCCAGAGCTCATGAATATATTGACATGAATATATTGACATAAATATATAAGTAAAGTAAATTTAAAGAAAGCAGTAGCTTTGTAACCCATAAGACAGGAGGGGTTTGACACTGGAAGTAAAAGGACAGAAAAATACCATCTTGTGTCATTGCCAGGGCGTGGGGAAAGGGACTTTTTTCCTCCCTTCTGGAAGAAAGGTGTTTCTTTTTCCAGTCAGTGAAAAGGTGGCTGTTGTTGGGTTAGTCAGGCTCTGCAATTAGCACTTTTGCATGTGAATAATTCTCTCTTTTTGTATATATTTTATCAATATAGTTATTAGTGTTCATTTTCTCATTGCTGTTCCCAGAAAATTGTTCTCATCTCAAGCTGTAATTTGCACCCTTTTGTGCCTCCAGTTCTAAACCCCACCCCCAGAAGAGGGAGGGGAAGTAAGGGGAACTAGTAAGTATTACCTTGTTTGGGAGAGTCTTGTGGGGAGGAAGGGAGGAGGGCACTACATTTGGGACTGTCACACCTAAATCACAACACCCTCCATTTCAACCTATCTCCAGTGTAGTGGCTGTGATTTGGACAGAAGACTTAATTTAGATTTTTCAAGGCACTTCTATGCCAGTATACATGCCACAATATGTAATGCAATTTGTCTGCTGCACTCTTTATGCACCATGCTGTCTGGCACCACAGCCCCTCTAGACAGAAGGTGCTGACAAATTAAAGAAGAAAGCAACAAGCATTGGATCTTCTGTTCATATTGCTTTTCTCAGAGTAACAGGAGAGCCAATTCAAAAGAGATTTGGTTGCCACTGTGCAAACATAGCTCCTGACCTGAGGGGTAAACTGGAATTTCATAGCTTTAGCATCTCGATAAATTTAAACACAGTACAACCTTTAAAAAGAAAAATTTTCCGGGACATATCTTCTCATGCTTTCTGTTCAGGTGCATTCAGTGACACTGTTTTATAAGCAGACATGGTGCTTATGTCATTTTAACTTAGCAAATTTGAGGTAGAACTTTTTAGAAGGGAAAAAAAAAAGTAAGCGTTTCCTCATTGGTTTTCCTTCCTATCATCAAGAAAATATTGCTTGAAGCATCAGAGCTAAGAGAGTTCTTAATGTCAAGCTGGCTTACTGTGGGACTGTATATTTGACTGGCACAGATTGTGCTGAGGGTGAGGGAGAATATTAAGTTTTTATGCAGTAAGCATCATAAAGTTCTATTTCCTTCTACCATACCAGATTTTAGCAAAATGCTATAGTGCATGAAAGTGCCATTAACCTCCTGTCTCCAGACTTAAATCCTTGTGCTGCAAATGGAAATGCTGACTAAATTTATTGTCCCAATGAGATACAGTGACCATAATGCATTTGATATATTTACTGATTTCAATATTAGCCTTGATTATCTGAGGCAAAAAATAGGAACAATAGAGATAAATAAAAATAAAACATTGTTAGGTACTATTTTTGCTTTGGGAAAAAAAACCTCATTTCTGTTCTGAGATTCATCTTCTGTAATGAAGTGTTCGCCAGTACCTGAACAAGTTAATTGAATACTGCCTTTGATATCTCTGTGATTGCTGCTGCGAGTGGAAGGGTGGCATGCACTTGGCAAATCTACATAACTTGAAAATCAGAAAAGGGACTAATGTAGATCAAAGCTGGGGCTCAGACACATAGCTACAATTAGCATCAATCAACAATTTAGACCCTCCATACTGAGGCACTGTAACTGTGCATGAACTGCTCCCAGATTCCTAAAATGTTAAAAACCATATGACTTAAATTCCTGCCCAGTGAAAAGATTAAACTGCGGCATTACTTCTATGAATATACAAAGCCCTCTGGGCTAATGAACGAAAGATTATAGTTCAAGGTGTCATAATGGGACTGCACTGGAGCTTCCCATGTTGCACTTTCACATACTGTTAAAAAGAGCTTAATCATTTAGTCTGTTTTTTTCAGCAATAGCTACGAAAGAAAACTGTGCTGTATAAGCATATAATCTGTTTTCCTAATGTGCCTCGTGACATCTCTTGCAATGGAGAAAGAAAATTCTCAGTACCAGTTCAGCCCCTTGCACCTCTGACAATCATGGAAGAGTATACATTCACATGAGATCATCCATTTTTCTCAGTTCTGCAGAAATCCTTCAGATGACAATGTCCACTGATAGCAGACTGGATATGTATCATTGTAGTGATGAAGGGGGTGTCTACAGTGCATTCTCTAACAATGTCGTTTCTCTTAACATATGATTTCATATTTATATTTTAATTTAAGTAAAACTAGATTTCTTACTTCTTTTGAAGTTTTCTACAGCAAGGACTACTTTACTTCTATTGTCTGTCTTATGTAACTTCTCCCTACTTACTTCTTAAAGGCTCAATATTTTTATTATATTTCTGTTCCTCACTTTCCTGTTACTTTACAGTGATCAGTCTGTGAAATGAAATTTCAGAAAAAGATGAACTCATTGTTCTTCTATTTTAAAACAACACTCTGTAGAATTACTTTAATGTCTCTCTATCTATATATAGCTATTACCCTTTGGCTACACTGAGTGATTATAGTGGAACTGTGCTGTATTTTAAACAATTTCTGTCTTTACTGACCATGCTTATAGTTAAAGAAACTTAAATATATGAACATAAAGTATTTTACAGTTTTAGTAGATATGTCTAGGTTTATATAGGAAATATGAAAAATTGTTGAGAATAAAAAATATTCACAATATTCAGATGTCTGCTGTATCAGAAGAAAAACAGCCCAGATAAACATGATGGAAATAAACACTGAAAGAAGTTTTCTCCACTGTGCAGTGTGATTGGGACCCCACAACTCTTCTAGCAGAATCTTTCCAAATTAGTTGAATTTTGGCTCCATAGTACCACTAGCACTGGTTATTACAGCTGTGATAAACAGATCCATTTGAACTAATAGCTCAAGAACCGTTCTCAGATGGAAAGTTTTTTTGCTTTTCGGATATTGCACAGATAGTGCACATATTGCATAAGCAAAAAGTGAAACTGAAAAGCTAAATCTTCTGAACCATCACCTTACGTTGGAGTGAACTCAATTTCTTTAACCTGTGAAAGCACAATTAATTACCACATGAAAGCTTCTAAGCACATGTTTGAAAAATCTACTGAAGAGTTCATATAAAAATGCTTCTTTTCTGAGTGGCAGTTTTCTTCCCCTTGGTATCTTGAATACTAAAGGTAGTGCTCAAGCACAATTGCAAACTTATGGTAGGAATTAAAACCAAAAAAGGTTCATAGTAGGTGAATTAATGAGTCCTTATTTGGGGGCAAAACTACTTGTCAAGAGTGGAAAGAAATAAACACGGATTTCAGGGGTTTTTTGTTTCCATGGGACTGAGCAAGTCAGAAACTTGTATGTAATAATATGAATGGTTTGGAGATTAGAAAGAAATCTGAAAAAAAAAACCCAGAAATGCCTGAAACATAAAGAAACTATTAAACTCCATAGTTATCAATGTTTCAAATCCATGTAAAATCTCTTGAAAGTTAAGGAACTGGTCTGTACATTAGAAGTCAGGGTCTTCCTTGCAGCCAAGTCCTACACATCTGTCAAAAAGTAGTCAGTTTGGAACAACAACATCTGGGATACAGTTTGGCACAAAATTAGCTAACTTATTGGATGAATTATTAATTTTTATTAGAAAGAGATTACTTGTTTAAATGGTTGCTGTCCAGCTTCAGTGGCTTCCTAAAAGGAGCAAATAATATCTTCTTGGAAAACAGAAAAAACTTAGTATATTTTGGTTTGCAAGTACCGCATTTAAGAATTTGCTTCTTTCAAGAACCTTTATTTATATGATGAACAATGAACAGCAATATTTATTGCTAGTTAGCTGACTTTCCTGTTTCAAGGGCTTCAGTACTTTCAGCAATGTTAGTGGTAGTATGAAACTTCAAGATGTCCAAATGGGAGGAATCTTGGACAACTTTGATGCTGTAGCTCTATGACTGATCTCTGAGTTCTCTCCTTCCCTCCCTGCCTCATCATGGTCACTGTTAATTTATCCAGTGTATTATTTCTTGTTGCAGAGAGAGGCCAGAAGATGACTAGGCCTAGAGCATACTTTGGAGAAGTTTCTGAACTTCTAAAAATTTTTCCACCATTACAGGAGCTCCTGCAAAGTCCACAGTAAAACACAAAACATCACTGAATATTCCAGAAATTGATGTAGAAAGAAGGCCCCTGATTTGTACACATGCTGTACTTGATGCTTTTGTTTTAATTACAAAAATTTAGAGAAGGTTTGACTTGAATAAGGAAGTATTTAGTAAGATTTATTGTCTCCAAAGAATAGTATCTTATAGGCAAGGTGATTTTATTTTTCTTTTAACTAATAACCTTGCAAATGCCTTTCATTAACTTCTGTTACTTTAAATCATGCCCAGGATAAACAACAATAAATTAAATCACGCTAAACATCATATGTATTATGCTTCAACTATAATCCTTGATACACATGAATCCATTGCATTCCATAATTTTAAAATGCACTATTTTAAGCTATTTTCTTTGGAATAAAAAGTTACATTTATGAGTAACTGAATCAATTGAACACCACTAGAGGAATTAGTTAATCTACAGCTGCCTCTTTGTAAAACATCAGCTGCTGAGAACAAAAAGTAATAAGGGCTTTCTATTTCAGATGTCTATGCAGTATGTGAGAATGGAATATTTATAGAATTTTCATATGCGTTGAATAAAAAGTCATTAGGAAGAAATTTGTTTAATTGTGGAGAGTATCTTTACCTATATTCTTTGGCGCATAAATGCTGTAACAAGTTGAGAAGCAGTTCTTTACAAATAAGGGAAATGTTCTTTGTTTTCTAATAATTTTTAAGAACTCACAGCAGTACAACTTTTTCCATTAACCAAAAAGTCATAATGGTGAATAGTTTTCATGTACAGCACATTCAACTTAGTTATTTAAAAGGGCACATTGACCAAATTTGGGCCTCCTATGGATGTGTGGAAGGAAAACATAAAGATCAGTCACCACATAATGCAGACCAACCTATGTACTCTTTCACTCAAGCTTCCTGAAGAGCTTGGTCAGTGATTTTTATGGCAGTGAAGGGTCTGGACTTTGCAAGGTGTGCAAGCTCATGGTGTTAGCCACGACCTTCCTTGCCCAGAATAAAGGACTTTTGCAAGACTAGATGAGAGCAACTGGGAGTCTGAATAAAAAACATCTTCCTTTTGTCCCACAACAATTTTAAAAGAAATTAAATTTTAATGATACTGCATAAATGTCCCTCCTAAATATATGTTCTATGTCAGCCAGTCTATTAAAAAATCTCCCTCTGCTCAACTTCAATCTTGCTGCAGTTTAGAGAGATGTTTTACCCACAAAACCGGGCTCTTCTTATACAGTAACTTTGTAAAGCATCAGCTGACAAAACTAAAAAATTATGTTGCAAAGTTCTTAAGTTCAGGATTAAAAACTTTTAGCATACATTAAACACCTCAAAGTACCAGTGCATGTTGTTTCTTAGAGTGATACTAATGTCTTTTGTTTGAGAGTTACCAGGAGAACAGCGAACTGAGTTCTCTCAGCAACCATTATGAGTAATACCTCATTTTCTGACCCATCAAAAGGCAAGGGGCAAGGTATAGAACTGAGTTTCTTTGGACAGTTAAAATCCCATTTTAAGGCAGGATATCATTATGTCTGTGAAGAATAGACATAATGATAAAGCAACCAAAAGGATAATGAGTGGAGGCATCATTTCTCCTTGCCTCAGCTAGAGGAGCACTGACAATGTGCAAAACAAGAAAAGTTGCATTTTCAATACCCAGAAAATGTAATGTCAGCCAGGTCAATCACAACTCTGCCTTTAATTAGATTAAATGCCTTTAATTGAAAGCCACCTGCACATAGGTGAGCATACATATGTAGCCTGCTCAGTTCCCAGCAGGTAATCCATTCTGTGAAAAGTACATTTCAGTTGGAAAGAAAAGGCCCTACAATGCATCTATTGTGAAGTGTAGCTAATGTGTCATTTGTGTACAGCCATAAACAGCTTTAAAAGCACATTGATTCTGTTTATTTTCATTTGAACATACAGTCATTTCTTGAAATAACTGGGAAACAGCAATCAAGAGAAAGCAGTTGATTAGCAATTTAAAGCAAAGCAAAATGGAAACATTTTTCATATACTGTCAAGAGTTATTCTAAGTGCCTCCTGTTAAAACAGTATTGCTTACAGTAGCAGGCTGCAGTGATTCACTGCCATATTAATATGCATTGCTGAGTACAAGCAAAATCTATATTCAGTTACATAAGATTTCAGTGTTTTGCTGTTGATGGCCTTTTCTTTGAACATAAGCTTTTTGTTGCACATGACATCATAGCCCATTAAAACATGAAATTTCTTGGACCAATGTCAGACACATCCCCAAGGTCAATGAAATTATTCAAACTTGAAGTCAGAAAGAAGGCAGGGGAATAAAGCACTCAAGAGTTTGAGATATTTTGAGGACTTGGACCATAGCATCTTCTCTGACTGATTTTCTGACTGAATACTTTCCAGATTGCAGCTTCTCATTTGTGACATTAAAATTTTTCATTTCAAACAATTCTCATGTATGTGGTGTGTGTGTGTTTATATAAATTTACACCCATATGAGAGTAGAATAAAAAGGAAATATATAAAAATGTAGCAATTTACAAGATGCTATCAAGACATTTTGGAGCGACCATCACAAAGTTTGATTTATATTTGTTGAACAAATGAAAATTGTTGAAAATTATTATTTTTAAATCTAGAAATTCTGTATTATTTTTAAAGGCCCTTATAAGTAGGATACTTCAAAAATATATTTATTGTGTAAGAAATTGGTTTTATTTTTAAAATTAATGGGATTTTTTTAGGTGCAATCTCTAATCAAACTATATTCAGATGTGTGCTAATCAGCTCTCCTGAGCTACTTTATAATCTGCGTTATTTTTTCCCAAAATCTGGTGTGTACTGCGAAAAGTGACACTGAAGATGATTTAGGAAGCACCATTTTCAAATCATAACAGATAATTGCACTCTGAGGATAGTGTGATATTTTCCATTTCATGAATGATATATGAAACTGAGGCTTTGCTATGTTTCTTGATTAAATATTTTTCAGAGTAAATTGAAGATGTCTCAGTACACTGCCAGATAAATATCTTTTTACTATCCATATTTTATGTTGATAAATGACTTTAAAACTATTCCTCGGAAAGCACTTCATTTCTATACTAATTGTAACCATCTTTCTCTTTTGGAAAGGACTACCATAGTTGGTCAAAGGATCCTCATATACAGATGTTATATCAGTTGGAATCTAGATCCTTCTTATGCTCATAAATATTTGTAATTTGTAAAATGCATAAATAGTTCCCCTGTGCTTTCATGCTTGGAGCTGCCAGGATAGTTAAAGCTTCACTGTGTGGGATTGTGTGATCCTAATGTGCTTTCTATCATCTAAGGTGATAAGGTGGAATTATCTGTCCAGCATCATGGTAGATGATCAAGAAATTAGTGCCAGAAACATGAAGCATCAAAGAGATAAATATTATACTGGTGTGTATACCACCAGCTGTAACAAGAAGAAGAAAAAAACAACCAACCTAAAACCACCTCTCTCAATCAAACAATCCCCTCAAAACCATCAATGAAATTATAAGTACTTATTCAATATATTTATGTAGGAATTATTTACAACATTAGTGAAGGACATCAAATCAAATTCTAAAGCTCACATTCCTCAGGATTGTTATGAGAGGTTAAAAACACACATCTCCTTTTCTAAAATTAAATAAATACTGAAACAAACAACAATGGAATTTACTAGAACTAATCAACATGTTTAGAGTCTGGCTTGTGAGAGATCTTGGCATTCCCAGTTTTCTGACAAGGCATATAAATAGCTGGTCATATATATTCTTACCAAAATGAAGTAATGGCAAAGCTGAAGGTGTCTGAAACTGGTGAGATGGGATGTGATGTGACCCTGAGGGACCAACTGTAAAACTGTCTGTTTCTCTGTCAGATTTTGTGTATTGTAGACTATGAAGGAACTAGAGACAGGTCATCTTGTCAGATAGGTAGCATTAAGGTTCTAAGCAACAAAAGTAAGATATTGCACCAGAAAAGTTTAAAATTGAAAGTGACAAAAATGTTATCCCACTGAAGTTGTTTACATGCTTATTGCAGCAAGGAGGTGTCAAAACTTATCCTCCCTCCATGCTAGAGGAACAATCATCATTTTTGCTGACCAGGCTGTTATTGGGATCCCATGTTATTGGGATCCCTTCTTGTATTGATGTAAAGGTCATTTGTTTGAGAAGATATGTTTATGTTCAAGCAAAAGAAGAAACCCTAGAAAAGGGTACACAGATGGTTTCACTCAATGGAATCTAATGTAGGCTTAAAGCATCTGTTCTGAGAAAACAACTGCTGAAGAGAATGGGATTATATGGGATTTGGCCTAGTGCCATAGGTGGCACATTGTTTTGGGCTGCTGCAAAACATAAACGTGATATCTTTGGAAGGCTGAGGATGCCTCTGGAAACTACCATCAGTGCAGTCTCCTGAAGACATTTTGGAAGAAGCTCTTGACAAATCTGGACTTTAGGGAGCAAAAGCCTCCACCAGTATAAACAAGTTGATTTGGTTTTTCATCTTATAATTTTTTCTGATAAAGATTTAAGCCTGGGTTTGGTCCATATTTTAAAGGCACTGAGTAGTGTGCTTTAGCTTATGACTTTTTCTGTCCACAGAGCTGATTTCAGGCAACACTCAGTTCAGTAATTTGGTCTGTCACCCTCAGACGCATAAGGGCCCAGAAATAGGGAGTCAGCATCCTTTCAAGAAATTGGTCAGCCTAGCTTGAAATGGGGATTTCAGGTCATGTCTACATTTATGGAAAAGGATTGGACTGGATGCCTTTGCTTACACAGCAGTGGTGTGAGATGAGGTAGAAGGAAGTGCTCTCCTGACCTTTCTGGCCCACTGGGTGACATTAGGTTGGCTCCTGGAGTAACTTTGGCTCACTTTATTCTGAGAATACAATTTGCATTCTCTGCAATGTAAATCAAAATATGGTAAGTGGGGACACATAGGAGATATGCTTCAAAAAATTAATTCTAAATCTGATCTAATACTGATATAAATACATCCTCAGAGCACAGAATTGGCATTCAGAATTGGAGGGGTGGTATACCTTAAAGCAACCAGAACTACTTTCTTCTCATCCCCAAATCATACTATTGACTTCTCTGTCACAGGGTATCTGGAGCAGAGGAAAACGAGCTGTGACCTATTTCTCCTACTTCCATTGACGCCACATTCATGTACAATTCATCAGAGTTCAACCAGCCTGGTTTAAAGTTTTCATGTAAAAAGAAATTGGATCCTTTATTTTCTCAGTGTTCCATCAGGAGTAGTTTCAAATACTGTGGGTATTTGATGACTGCAAGTCAAAATATCTAGAATTTAAGGGCCCTTTTAGGTAATGTAAATATGTAATAGCTTCCAGGAGTAACACAGGTGGCTTAAATTGAATGCCTAATGAGTAATCTTTGTGGTTTTTTAATGAATATTAGTAGATGTACCCTAAGTTGTAATAATAACATAAATGTAAAGAATGGATTTTTAACCCTCTTTTCCAAATACGGACACGCTTCTGACTGCTAATATTGCTGCCAACAGGTCAAAGGACAAAACCCAAAACTGAGATTGAGAAATCATAAATGTTGCAAAAAGTGGGATCATCAAATTTTAATGGTCCTTATGATTTTAAAAAGAGGTACAAAGCCAAGTTTGATTCGTTGATTGGTGGGGTGGTAGATTTTTTCCAGTGTACCTGTTCACCCTTTTCCTTCCCTCAGCTGTACGGACACTTTATCATCTTCTTTTACGTCAGTACCAACTGATGTCAGTACCTTCCACTAAATTTTACCACATCCTCCTTTTTTGGTCCCACCAAATTATTATTTTCTGCACTGTAGTTCAGTCCCAAGGGAAACTTACAAAGAACAAGGAGGACAAATGCTCTGCTCAAATGCACTACTTTTAGAGTATGTGGAATTTTGTTTCTAAACAACTTGGCAGTGAGCTTATTTTCCACCTCAGTGATCTTCTTTAATCATTTCTCCCATTTTTGTATCTAGTTTCTGAGGATTTTTTCCCTCCATCCTCCTTGTCTTTTTCTCCTTCAGCTTGTGGCAATGGTACAGAATGCTGATGAGCAAGACGACTCTGCAGCCAGGTAATCATTTTGGCCACCAAACACTGACTGTGCTTCTAAAGGAAATTTGCAGGCAGAACAAACATCTAAAGTACAGTAAAAGCATTTTATATGCGCTCATTGCAGGTGCATCCAATGAAAACTGTTCAGACAAGGACTTGCTACAACACTGATTGCACCAAAATGATATCCTATAAGCTTTCTCTATTTTAGCTAGTACTTTTGCCTTATCAGCTGCACATTACAGTAATAAAACTGGCTTTAATGGACGTATGGAATGGCACATTGCTGATATGCAATGCTGAACAACGAGCACTATTATTACCATATAATGTAAATCTTTAAAACTCGTCATTGGGCAAAAATGTTCAGCTGGAGTACATGCATTTAACTCTCAGGAGATCAAGGGATCTCATGAGAGTGGGAGTTCAAACTTTGCAGGACTTATGAAGACAAATGACCCTTAGCTGGAATTTGCTTTTATTAAAAAAAACACATGCAAGCGTAAACATTTGAAGAGGCTGGGTCTTGTAATCCTTTTTGTATTTGAAGTATGATTTAGGTGAACAGCTGATTATTCAAATCTCTAAATACCAGCTTCTTCCCTGCAATCAAGCATTTAGAGTTGCTATCCTGGATTCATATTTTCAGCTCGAGTGTGGGTGTGAACTGAACACACAATGGACAAATCCCTGTACAAAAACATAACGCTGGGTGTACCTCTCCTTGTTTAAGGGACAGGGACTATTATTTTATTCTGATTTGAAATTTTAGATGTACAAGAATCATAGTGACAAAAATTTAGATACCTTGTCTGTTCTAAGGTAATGGGTTTTTTTTAGGAGCATTTGGCTAGGTTTGTTGGGGGAAAAAAAGAAGAAACTTTACTTATGACTTTACAGAAACTCATGAAGACTTTCATCACAGTTAATTTTCTGTTTTCCTAAATATTATAATTTTGGTTTTTTTCTGTTTGCTACCACAACATGAGACTTATTTTAAATTAACCATTTCACTTTTATTTCACAAGTAAAAACATAATTTTTTTTAGTAATGTGTTACAATGGAAAGTCAATAGTAAGGAAGAAGATTGCCAATATGGTAAAGTGAGTGGAGAGACAAATTTGACAGAGGTGATATGCATTTTACTTTCAACATCCTTGCTCTAGGAATGAGGAACACGATGATTCGGAATTGGAATGTGCACCCAACAGAGGCTTCTAGCCTTCAGATCTTCATGTTTGTTGGTTAGACTACCACTTGCAGCAAATAAATCAATATTATTCTTTCTTCTTCACCATCTTTCTAAATAGTTCAGGAGAATGCATTTCAATTATGGGTCCCTTCTAACTTGAGATAACCTTTGGTTACATGATCAGTCTCCTTCTGAACCTTAGTGTTTCTGTTATTTTTTGCAGTTAAGGAAAAACTGATGACAGTGTGTTGTATATATAACATATATTTTCATCTAATTTTATAGTCACACCCATGTAGTAGGTGAGGACTTTGGAAGTATATTTCAGGACTTACAGATGGACTCGACCATCAGTTTGGACATAAACATGAAATACAGGTAAAATGTATCTATTATGTTCATCCTTTTGAAATGAAATTATGTTTTTGTTTAAGGAGGATCTGAAAGAAAATAAATACTGCTCATTTAATATGCTCAGAGCCATAACTGCTTTTCCCATTATGGCAGCCTGTAGTAGGACTGCTCTTGAAAAGGAGGTTCTTATTGGATAATATTAATAGTGAGCATGGGAAAATATGCCAGCCTTAAAATCACAGGGAAATGCAGATCTACATATGCTACTTTGTATTCCACTTAGTTACAAACTACTAACCAGGTCAAGAGGTGATCTAGGCAGCACAGGACTCTCCAAGAGGAAAGACGCATGCAAACTGTCCTAGGGACACGAACAGGGAAGCTTATCCTGGATGTCTGCTTGCTGAAGGAATTGGACCAAGTCAAGTGACATACACACACAATGAGCTGAATTTAAACTTAGATAAAAATGCTGTGTGGAAGTTTGTTCTATATCTGGAGTTCTGAAATCCAAGAACTGCTGAAAATAACAGCCTGCTGACATAGGTAAAAATATTCTTAGAGGAACATACCAAAAAAGTCTTCATCATTTAATTTTTCCCTTCCTTTCTTCCTTCCTCCCTCCCTCCCTCCCTCCGTCCCTCCCTCCCTCCTATGACTCCATGTTCTAATATTCTAATACTCTCCATCATTACATGTATCTCAAAAACACATTATCACTGTGTCCAACACTTCCAACAAACTTTAAAAGTATCAGGAAAATGTTTCTTTCAGTCCAGCAATGAGCATGCAGGGACACTCACATTTTGTGCTGCAAATTCTCACAAGCAGGTGTGATGTTTCCAGCTTCTGAGGGGAGATTAAATACCTGCCTGGAACTACAGAAATTGCAAGAGCTCCATATAATTGCATAATGTTATCTACTGCAGTTGATTATTATGAAATAAGTCAAATGTAATAGCTTTGCTGTTCTGACTCAAACATCAGAGTCTTCCCTTGATTCTCACTTTATGGGTCGAAAGTGTTTTACTTCTTTTCTTATTCTACCGCTTCTATCTATCAGAAACTTCCTGTGTGACCTGATAGAGAAAGCTGGAGCAGATCTGTCTCCCAGGTGCCATCAGAAGTGGCCATTGTCTTGTATCAGAAAAGACCTCACAGAGCCTGGTACTGCTGTTGAGAAATGACTGACCCATGAGCAAGTGCGATCCAAGTGTGTTTATTTGTTGCTGTTCTTAGTCAGGCTTGCCCTCTTTAAACGCATATGTTTGCATTGCCCCTTGTGCTCTCTCAGGCCACACACAAAGTTCTTTTCCCTAGGTATAATTCAATCAAATAAGTCATGTTCCTGCAGGAGCAGAAAAAAAACACCCTTATCTCACCTCTTTGCCACACCATGCATCTCTCAGTCATCTTACAGTACTTTTATGGATTAGTAAGAACCTTTTGTTCTTTTGTTGGCTGTGACTTCAGCTTTTGTCACTTGACTTCATTTTTTCATTTGCTGGATTCTTCACAGGAATATGGATTCGGTGCATTCTAGTACTTCTAACCACAAATAGAATTTTACTTTTCTTGGACCTGATAGTTTTATATGAGCTCTTGTTATCAGGTTTCTTTCCAAGATCATGTTGTTTTTATCACATTACAAGCTGCTATCTTTACAGCCTTTCCAAAATTTCTAATGTTCTTTTGTTGAAGCATTTTACTAGCTGGCATAAATCCAAAATGGGAAATTTAGGAGTCCTTTTCCATAGCAAATTGTGTGCTCTCCCAATGTCTTGCTTTCCTCTGATTTGCTGAGACATTCTTCTCTTCTAAACCACTCAATTTGTTTTCATCAGTTAGTAATGTTTAAATATTTCTTAGTCATCTAAATATATCTGCTAAATATAGATGAAGCTAAATCTATCACTCATCTCTTTAGATTTGACCAGAATAATCACACAACCAGTAGAAAACCTCAAGCATATGTAAGCTTAGTTTCAGTTCTAGCAGTTATGTGGAAGCTAAGTGTGACAGATGACTGATATACAGTGCTTTATTTGGGATATTTTTGTCCTAGAGATGCTTGCAAGTGTTGTGCTGTTAGTGCTGGTTTGGTACAATGCACTTTAGCATGTACTATGCCTCTTTTGCTTTTCTTGTTTCATAATTGATATGGTGAAATATTTCATTTCAGATTGAAGTTTCAATGGAATACAGACTGTAAAGTCTCTAAGGAGTGTGGTAGATAATTTCTGTTATACTTCATTCCCAAACTCACTGCCCAAATCACTCTCATCAGTTAAACAAGGAATTTGTGACTTTTTAATTTTGTTGTTGGATAGGATTAGTCACTGGTGATTTTTATACAGAAAAATAGTATTTCAGTTTTTTTGAGCACTACTGTCTAAGTTGACAGGTGCTAGGTGAGGATGTGCTGTCACAGAGCAGGTACTGACAGACTTTCTGGCTAAGCTACTGTCAGACTTCTTTTTCTCAGACCTTCTGAAAACTTTTACTCTATGGCCTGCATATTATCTGTGCTTGTGGAGGAAATGTGTTTTGCTTTCCTGAAAGCCCAAATTAATACACCTCATTTAGTTTTGCATCATCAACGTTAAGCATACAATATTCCTCAGTGTTTCTAAAAGTACTGGATAGAATTTTTGCCTCAGATCCATAATATGCTTATTTTCTGCTTAGATATAAGTGACAGCAGAATATAGCATTCAAATAAACTGTTTTTTAATAACATTACATTATTTCTTTAGCATTGTTAAGATTCAATCCATTTTCAGTTTTTTATATTATAAATGTTTCAGGATCTTCTGTCCCACAATGTGTAAATAGCTGGTTTTGAGCCCTTTCTTTTTTATCCTCTCCTAAGACTCTGCTGTAACTGTGAAAATGTTACTTCCACTGTCAGTCCTCAGCAGTATTGCTGAGATAAAATGGGGTTGGGTTGCAGCCCTCCATGTGTAAGAAAAATAGTTCTCATGCTTGGTTGCTTTTACATTGGCCTCATTCTCTTGTACTTCATGTACTCATATCTCAGAAAAAAACCTGTTCCTTGCTTCACATAGACAGTGCATACAGCCAGCATCATGGTGTGTTTTCTACCTTGTTCTACTTTTGGTTTGTTGGGAAATGAGAACAAGACCAGCCATGAAAAGGTTGAAACAGAGGTCGATATCACACGCAAGACAACAGTGGCTTTTATGTGAAGCTTGACATGCAGGTTTCGAACAAGTATTTTGGTCAAGCTGGAAACATCTTCCAAAAAGCATACAACTGATTTGAAGAAATTTACTCGTTGGACATTTTGCTTCGCGCACCTTTAGAGCAAATGATATCTCAATTACTGTGCTGATAATAACCCTCTTTTTCTCTACTGTCTTCAGCATACTGCTTGTGTTCTATAGAACACAGCTTGATCACCAAAGTAAAAAGCTTTTTTTTCCTCATGAGCTGATTTTCTAGATCTCCTGGCCCCACAGGAAGACATCCATACCATAGTGATCTTGGAAAAGTTACTACCATAAAGGGCAAAATCCTGTACAGAAGGAGAAGCCTTCCCTTTGCACTCCAGAAAAGTCCACAGCACAAATACTCAAGTATACCCAGAGTGATTCACTTAACCGGTTAGTGGAGCAGGGCAATCCAGCTGCAGGCACTTCGCAATACAACAGTAAGAGCAGGACTGTATGATTACATCTCTACTTCAAGACAAAGGATTATTTTCAAATTCTTAGGTGTACAGGCTTTCCTAGTTACTCCTCAACTGTATTGTGGCATGCACACATAGGAACCTTCCCCCCGAAGAAAGATATTCTATGTGCAGAAAATGTGCAGCTTCTGGTGTTCTCTAAGATGTCCTTAATTTTATGGAGACATGACCTACCCTATGATCTACAAGGTATGCCAGTGACTGGGACTCACAGAGCAGCTAAATACCTTCTCAAGTTTTTGGGATATGATCTGCCCAAGTTCAGGACAACACTCCTGAAACATGGACTGATTGGGCCAAACTCTGGTATCTAGGATATTTACAGATAACAGAAAACAAAAAAATAACATTTCAAAAGTGTACTCAGAATTTATACTCTTCCCTGATGTACTCACAAGGGAATGAAAAACAAGGTATCTCACTGAGCCAGACAAAGCAAATATAATACATGAGTTTCTTTGCCTGAAAAAAATATGCTTCTTCTCTATAGCAATTGGAGTTATTCAATTTTTGTAACAAAGCATTGGCTCCAATAGATGACTATCACCGATATTATTGGTTATGAGGGAATAGCTCACTGAATATTTTTCAAGGTGAAAGTTTCTAGAAAGACTTTTTTTCTGAAAAGAAACAGTGAGAATACCTCCCTGTTGTTATTCTTCTGTGGTTTTTGTACTTTGCAATACATTTAACCCATCTTCTACTGCTGAAGAAGAGAAAAATGCCTTCAGGAGCTTAATATAAATTGCTAAATGAATGCCCAGTTGAGCTACAAACTTTATGATTCTTTGAAATTTCTAGAAGGTTTTATAGTACAGAAATTTCTTCAAGTTTCCCTCATGATTTCTTTCAGATGGTATGATAAACTTTGGTGTGCAGTGGTTCTTTCTGTTCTGTGGAGTTTTTCCCTCACTTGAGCAGTCATCTAGAAATAAAAGTCTACTACATAAATAATCAAAATATTCAGCTGATCGCAATCAGAAAGAACCTCAATCTTCTATGCAGTTATGCAATTATAGAGCATCTTGAATGATTGTCACTTAAAAGGGTTGTAACTTTTCTTGGTTTATTAGAAACAGTTGGCTGATACATCAGAGGCATCAATGGAATTATTACTCTGAAGCAGATGCTAAACAGAATGGGGCAATAACAGCTGTTGCAATTACAGGCATTGTGGGCACATTTCTTTGCATCTCTGGCTCAACATGACAATGATCCAACCAAAGATCACGTAATAAAATTATATTTTCTTTCGTATATTAAAAAAAAATAATTTCACATTATCAGTGCAATGTTTTTTCTCACAGCTTGTGACTTTTCTGAGGTAACTCAGACAACAGAAAGACTTGAATGAGATATCAAGTGCATCTGATTTTTTTTTCAGTTTAAGTTCTTCTAAAATGTCACCCAGAAAATTAACTACTAAGTATATATACACTACCTATTGTTGAGTGCTTTGTAGTGAGGACAAAAGAGCCTTGCTGAAGTAGAACAAGAGGCTCTCTCAGTTCCTTGGAAGAGAAAGATTCAGAGGAGGTAGAGTTACACAATTCCCAGCTGCATGGGAAAATTTCCTCATACTTTACGATTACTTCCCGAAGTGGATATGCCATTACATGATATCCTTCAATAAATACATACAAATTTATTAAACCTTCCTGCACCACCATGGCAAATCTTTCCTCATTATTCAGCAACATTTTAAATAGATAGAGTCTTTTTACTGATTCATAGTTAGAAAATGAAGGTAGATGACAAATTTTGTCCTGCAGAAACTCTACACTCTCTTTTATAAAGGAGAAGCTGAAAACCAGCTTGACTCAGATTGACCAACATAGACTCAGAAAACGACTATATTTTAAACTACTAACAAAATGCTTTATAGAAGTCCCCCAGACTGACAAGGAGACCACAAACTGAACATGAAAGAGGCAGAAATTAGGAAACTGATTCATAATTTCACAGCTATATGCCCTTTCCCCCTAATTAGTAGTCCTTCCCTAGCCGTGACTGAGATTTCAAATCACTTTTGCTCCGAATTCTCCTCAGCATGAGTTTATCTCAGAGAGCTGCAGTTTGCAGATATTTAATTGAACCAACTTAATCAATGCTTATGTCAATCTAAATCAGGTAAAAAAAGAATTTAGATGATCAGGGAGAGGTTCAGACCACTTGACTATAGCCAGAGTTCTCCTTGAACTGAACACCCTCTTGGAGAATGGTTCTATGAAAGAAACAACAGTACATAAAAGACTGTTGGTTGCCAAGACAAATTACATGTATCCTTTCACTGGATGTGAAACCCAGTAAAACTTTGAGAGTTAGAGATTTTTGTTTCTTTTTTTTGTTTGTTTGTTTTCAAATATTTTAAAATATTTTTTACATTTTTTTGTTTGACCTTTGAATCAAGTTGCTGGGAGAAAGTGGGATATGGAACAGAGGAAAACAAAGAAGATGGAGGTCAAAATACAAATGACTCTTTTAGATTTAATTTCTCTTTTTCATTGACTAAGGTAGAGAAATGATTGAAGCACTCGACCTTTTGCCTTCATCTGTAGAAACAAAGTTTGCTTTCAAATCTCTCAGCCACCAACATGCTGTGGAAAGAAAGGCGTTCAGAAACTGCAAAGAAATAGGTTTGGGAATATTTAGAAAAGCTGGATATAATATAATTCATAGAAAAGAAGTCAGCAGAGGTTGCTCTGCTGTGTTGCAATGACGGCAATAAGGCAACATTTAAAGTGACCGTGAAAAAACCATTGTGTGACTGGGGAAGGTCACCGACAGCCTAAACACAGACTAAGTTTTCACCTCCCTTTAAGAAAGAAAAGAAGGAAGGCAAAGGTAACCAAACATGGATTGGTCAGCATCTTTTCAGTCCTTAGAAAGGCCAGAAAGTCCTTTCTCTGGGAATATATTCACAGGCACATGAGGAAAACAAGTTTACTGAGAATGGCTAGTACACTTCTGGAGAGGGCAACTCATGGCTGACCAAGCTGATGAGTTCAGTGGGCTTCATAAACATTTTCTCTGTAACAGACTTCAAAGAGCTGTAGAAAATAGGCTTTGGTGGAAAATGAGAAGTTCAGGTCGCTGTTGTGCAGCTGCATAGCTCTTTGCCCAACTCCCAGAAACCCTGACTGTTGAAACTCTTGAGTTGATGTCTCCATTTCGACCAAGTGCTCTCTGCCCTTGTGCCTGAGGGCTGATGTGACTGCTTCAGACAGCTATTCTTTGGAGATATTAGGGTTAGCCACTTAAATGACTGTATTAGTCTATTCCATGGCAGGCAAGGACTAAACAGGAAAGGGAGGATTAGTCTGCAACTCTGGTAGCCTGAAGGCATTCTGCCTTTGTTAGACTGGGGCACAGACAATGTCTCTGTGAGAATATTATATATACAGAGCATAAGAGATCAGCAGTTGGTTAGAAACTTCCTGCATCCTTATCTTGATACTGAATCACACTGACCCATGATTTTCCAAATGTGTGGTCAGTTCCTCAGTATCCTTCATAAGATATTTTAAAAATTCATTCCTTGTTAAACAGTTAAAACATATTATATACAGTAATTTCATTATTACAAACCACACCATTTTGACTACAGTGTTGGTCCGTACCTGGAAGTGTGGCCTGTAATTCGGAGCGGCTAATATATGAACAATATTCTAAAAGTTACCGACATGGAAGTGAGAGCCTGCGGCAGCACCAAGCCAAGCTGGAGCCCGGCCAGCCCTGGCAGAGGTGGGAAAGCCTGGCAGAGGCAGGGCCAGCTGTACAGGGGAACCCAGCAGAACGGGGAAGCCCAGCAGAACCGGGGCTAGCAGCGTGGGGGAGCCCAGCAGAACTGGGGCCAGCAGCGTGGGGGAGCCCGGCAGTGCAGGGGAGCATGGCAGAGTCGGGCCAAGGCAAGGAAATGCGGCAGCAGCGGCGGTGCAGGTGGCAGGGGGGGCGAGAGAGCCTGGCAGTGGCAGCACCACCCAGCTGGCCCCGAGCGGCCCTGCTGAGCTGTAGTGCCGGGCTGGGTCACCCGACCCCGTCGGCAACCATGAGTGGACCGAACCTGCCTGGCCCCACCCCGAGCCAGTAAACACCGCTATCCCGCTATTCTGTTACTAATTGGCAAATTTGTGAAAGTTGCACACGGATCCTCGCTATGAACAAAAGTGCAGCTAATAATCTGTTGCAGCTTATGTATGGACGAGGACCTAAACCTTGTCGACACCCCGGAAATGTGGCTTATAATCCATGCGACTTGTAATAGTGAAATTACTGTATATCTATATTTTTTTTCTGTGTATCCTTAATCTTCCAGAAGTATTAGAGTAGATTCCCATTCTTCAGAGGTCAAAGACACTCTCTAGATTTTGTGGGGATTGTGGAGAAGTGTGTAACAAACTATTTTGACTAGAAAATGATCTCTTTCAGTAGTCCATTTATACTGAAAGAAGTGAACTGACTGAAATGCTAAATAATAAATGGGTTTCTGATCTATTGTGCAGGAATGGCTGTCATTTTTATTTATTTGTTTATTGTTACTGTTGAAGGGATGGATAATGAGATGAAGACAATGAGATGAAAAGAAATAATGGGGTAAAAAAAGTCAACATTCATTTTCTTCTTTTCTTCTTCCTCAGGTAATTTTGTGCTCAGTACCAGTGCATAATATTTACTGAAGGTGTGCTGTTGTTACTGACACATCTTTATTGGTTTTCTTCATTACTTGGACATAGGAGAGGAAAAAAAATTATTGTATGTTTAATCCATAATTCATCCTGAGATCATCCCTGTAATCTTTCAGTAAAAATTAGGGTTTGGTTTTGGTTTGATTTTTTTTTTTAACAGGAAATGTTCTTACTTTAATCAATTATTTAAATAACACCTTTGACTCCATGAGTAACACTCCTGACTTTACTGTCACTACTTGTTCATCTAACTCCATGGGCTCTGAATAAAGTTTTGTTGTTTTTTCTTCTCTGCCCTGGCTGTTTTCACCTGCCCTGCACCTCACCAACTAAGTGCCAGCTACCAGAGTCATCTTGTGGTGTCAGGCCTGTCACATGCTGGTCCCTAGAGTGCTCTGGGGTGAACAGCCTCAGCCCCCAGACTGCACTCCAAAGGCAACTGGGACAAATCTTGTGCCTCGTGGTTGACCTAATGGTGTCCGTTTCCATGAATGTCATTTATAAAAAGAAAAGAAACCCAGAGGTTGTGATTTTTAAGACTTTGTAATTAGAAAAGAGCTTCTGAATGATAGCTGGCAATCCCATTTCCTTCAGATAATCTTCCAGTGTTAACTGACAGTGACAATCCTGCAATATAGTCCTGTATCCCCTCATGCTGGCACATGCTGAACAGCATTACTCGAGGACTGCATCTTCTGTTATCTACTGTTTATGTCAGTAGTTATTAATGAGGTTATGCAATCTTCCTAAGTACATATAAATTACTACCATTCAACTAACTTTTTGCTATAAACTGTTTTCCTAGTTCACATAATTCATTGCAGGCCATAACCAAACAGTACAAAGGTATATCTGGGTCACATCTGTCACAGATCATTATATGTTAGAGAATACAGATATCTTCAGGAACGGGAGTGGTCAGTTCAACTGCCACTCGACTCTGAAAATCAGCTTTTTCATCCATTACCAGTAACTCAAGCTCTACCTTGAAACACTTTTCTATGGGCAATGAACTGCACAGCAGGATAGATACCATCTAAAGGAAAAATGTCTGTAAATCTACAATCTCATATATATGCCCAGAGTATGAATAATAAATAATATTTCCCCAAAAGCTGCTTTCTTCTCTTGCTTTTCCACAAAAGATACATCTGACAATACTGCTTCCATCTTCAAGTGAACTGTATGTTCATGAACTATCTCTAACCTAAGAGAAAGAAGTCCTATCTTTAGCACCAGAACAGTCAAATCTAATTCAAGTTTCACACATTACACTTTCAGCACCCTGTAGTTCCTAGCAAAGCAGCCTTCATCTATGAGAAGGTACCTTTTCTTTTATACAGTTTTCTTCCCTTCAGATTGTAGTCTTTTTACTAGGAATACACAGGAAGACCAATTACTGACAATTGCAGCATTGTCTTTGACTATGCTAGCAAATCCTCACAGTAGTAAATCTGTCCAGAGAATAGATGTACTTTGGTTTTATACCTACTACCATCATTGCAATTCTGTCTTAGAAAATATATTTATTCTTGCAGATGTCTTTGCTTTCCTTGCAACCTTTGTTATTGGACTCTGGAAAGGAGATCCTCCCTGTTGTTGCTGTGCCAGCACATTACCTTTTTATTTAGAATGTATCAAATATACAGAAATGTTGGTGATGCCAGAAGCACATTCTTTAGGACAACAAATGTAAAATAAATTGGCAAATGAGGCAAATTGTGTTCCTTGTCAAGATAGCATGAATAACAGGGATGGAAATAAAAGGCAGCTCTGCTAATGCCACAAGATTTTCTAGGGACTTTTTTATGTTCTTCAAGGTTATTATCAACTGAGGTTGTAGTTACTAAAACAAATTTAACTTAGCTAGAGTTTTTATCAAACATCACCGCTATCCATGTGTGTTGATCAGTAATTACCCCAGAATGTTCCAATGATATATATATTTTTAAAATAATCTTAAAGAAGTCTGTCTAGAAAAAGAGTTCACTTCCAGTTTTATAATTCAAATTCTGACTTAAATATCAGTAAAACACAGATTTGGGTGCCTGCTCCAATGGGCAGCCTTATGTTGCACTTTTTCTTACTTCTATTTCCGAGCGTTATGATGGACCACAAAGCTGCTTCTGCTCCTATTCCCACAAAAGACTGTGGCATGGTGCACAGCCCATGACAAATTGCCCTAATGGCAGGAGAAAGAGAAGGTCAGTGTAAACCTCAGACGTTGGAGACACCACTTTGGCATAAATCCCTGTAGTTATGTAATGAGGAAGATGTATCTAAAAGTAAATTACTTGCTCTCGAGATTCTTCCAAGGATCATGCAGCTGCTTAATTATTAAGCACTATGAGTACTCCCACTGATGTCAATATGGCTATTTATAATTAAGAAATTCAAGAGTGTTCATAATTCTTCAGGATAAGGGTTATTACATTAAAATGATTGTGGGAAAAGTAATTTTGGCCATAATCATATTTATTCAGATGTCCATCTTAAAATATTCTTATAGTTTCACAGGTTAATGCATCCTTAAAATGTAATTTTAACTCTGAATTTCCTCACTTACAACATTTGGGTTTTGGGGTTAGAGGCTCCTTCTAATGCATTTTGTCTTAAATTATTGATGTGCATTGTCAACCTTAGTTCCATATTCTGCTGTGGTATCTTGTCTGCATAATTATGCAAGTTAATGAAACTCATGAGAAAGTATTATGAACATTTAAGCTAATTTATATGTGTGTTATATGCAGAGAAACATATTGTATGGAGAATTGAAAAGTAATAGCAATTCCTATAGAAGTTCAAATATCTTATTTATAAGAAGGATATTAAATCAGCAGAATGAGATTAATGTAAAATTCACAACACATTTTTACAATTTTTAAGATATTGTTTAGAGTATTCAAGAGAACTAGTATTTATATGTTCTGTGTATTATGTAGGTGTTTAAGCTTGAAAGATGGGCTCAGTAGCCTATCACGATAACTAAAGACATTATTAAAAGTACATATGAACCATTTCAGCCAGTTTGAAAAAGCATATTTTTTTTAACAAGCATCTTTCAACCTGATTTGAACTATAGCATTTATAATTAACAAATTTCTCCAATAAGTTTTCCTACAGAGTGCCATTTGACTTCCAACTGGTCTGCAGTTTGTTGGTAGTTTGATACAGTAACACCCTGAGCCAAAACACTTAAGGGAGTACCTAAAGGACATTCCCATCATGGACATGGAACAGCTGCAACACGCAATCCACTCCAGGGGATGGGGCAGCCAGGACAAACAGATCTAAGTGGCACTGGCAAGAGAACTATACCTGTTGCAGACTTTCTTTTGGAAAAACACCAAACACTAGGCAGAAATACCTAATTTCTACAGGCTATAAACCACAGCCAGAACTACAACAGCAGAAAATCCCTATTAGACAGCTAGCTATTAACATCTGATAGGCTTTAAAAAGTTGGCTGCTGGTAGGTGAAGGTTATTTTGAAGAACAGAAGTTAAAAATTATTTCTAAGTGCATTCTATGGATTACTGCTTTCAGGTTAGTAACTCAGAAACTGAGATTGGTAAAGTCTCCCAAATAAAGTGCTGAACTTAAACAGGTCACTGTTTGCACTCTGTAATTCACATGCTGTAATTTAGTACCAAGTGTGTCTGTCGACATGCTGGTTCAAGGATGACTGTAAACTATTGTACAATTTATATATGGAGTATAGTTTTCTTTTTGCAGTCTGAACTCTGAACTAATAAAGTGCATGATATCTGGAACACATGAGAATGAAGAATTTTTTTTTCCATTAGATGATCACAGATGCTGTGTAAATTTTTGAGGTGGCAGTTAAACCTCCCATTGGAGTCTGAAACATTGAAAGTATTTTCATCAATATTTCCTAAGTTAGTATCTACAAAGAAGCTTTACCTAGAGAGTGATTAAATCCAAAATCTTCAACCAGAACACCTAATATAGAAACTGAATCTATTCTATCGCCACCTTACATTTTTGATAACCAAAACTTGTGGTGTGCCTTACATACACGTCAGGTCTTTTTCTCTGCATGTGTACAAGATAATTAACAGAGACCAATACACCTAATGAGCAATAAAGCTTCTTATTCCATTTTCATTGTAATTTGCAGTTGAAGATTTTACCTTAAATGTATGACATTTTTCTTAGGATTTCCTGAACCATTAAATCAACTTGAACTATCTTTCACAGAGCAGAACTATCTGACCAAGCTGATAACACATGAAATAAATTACAGAATCATAAGAGGCATGAAATTTTCCTTTTTGCTCTTGTAGGGATCTAAATTTAAAAGTCCTCCTCTGACATTTTGGATACTGACACTTCTATACTTGCAGTCAAATCAATAAGTAGAATATATTCCATTAAGATCAAAGCTGACAATGGATGTAAAATCTGCTCAAAAATGCCCCAAAATCAAACCAAAAAAACCCAAGTACCTTTGTAAATTGTAAATTTATTAAATAGGATGAGAATAAGTACCTAAAGATAAAACTTAATATCCCAAGTGGTACTTAACATTTCTCACTTTTACCCAGGTGTCATTTCCCATAAGAATTGAAAGTCCAGATACTTTAGAGGAATTCAGGCTTTGATGTGAGCTACAGACTTGCATTTAAAAAGCTTGCAAACTTGGAGGGGCAACTCTCTGTACAATGGGAAAAACCTAGAGAAGAGACTGGACTGGAGGTTACTTGTAGTTGGGTTATTTTTATGTATAAGATTGCTTCTAAATCTTGCTCTGTTGACATTACAGCGAGGCTGATATAAGCCAGTACTGAAGTGAAAATGGTGCCGTTGCTCTGAGGAGACCCAGGACAAAATAATGCAGTTCAGTATCTTATAATTGTGGCTCCACCTTTTCTCTATAGAATTGAATCACACCTGGAACAGCGTCAAGTTTACCTTTAATTCACAACTCACAGTGCACTGCATCCTCTGCACAAATATGCATTATAGCACCTTTATTAACCACAATGGCATCTTATTTTGCAGACTGTTGTCATACTTTAAATTAGTCTTTTCAGAGAAAGGAATAATTTGCTTTGTATTTTTACACTGTGCTTCCTAATGGCACTCCTGTATTATTTATCTGTAAGACACTACAGAAATAAAAATACAAATAACTCCAA
Source organism: Catharus ustulatus (assembly GCF_009819885.2). NCBI lineage: Eukaryota > Metazoa > Chordata > Aves > Passeriformes > Turdidae > Catharus > Catharus ustulatus. Next base: position 38,728,808 of record NC_046221.1, on the reverse strand, counting down.
AAAACAAATATTCAACAGAGAGTATCAAACCCCAAGATATTTATCTCTCTCTCACAGGGTATGAGTGGGATGGTAGCAAAATAGACATTTCTAAGAAGACTGGTGAAGTGTTTTTCCAGTTCTCCTCATACATGACTCATAAGAAGGAGGGGTTATACAGTCAAGAAACAAAATCAGTTTGAAAGAAAACATCTCCTTTAGAGTTCTTCAGGAAATAATTCTGTATAATGTCATGGGTACAATTGTAGGTTTAATCTAAACACACAATAATTAAATAAAAGATCGAGAGTTCTCATTTTTTTGCAAAGAAAGGACCCTGCAATTCTAGAGGCAGCAGTAATCATATACTGAAATTATTGGATAAATTTTTGCTTTAAAATACAAAAGAGAAATATTTGAATCACTAGAATGAATGCGAGTCCTGTAGATTTCCATAAGACTGATATTATTGTAAGGTACTTGTGCATGAAATGAAAATTGACATAAAATAATGTTACAAGCAAAGAAGGGAATGTGGAAAGAGTTTGTGTACCAAAATATTTTTGCCATCAACATAGATGTTGGAATGATGGTCTGGAAGGTAGCAGGACAACCCTGAGTAGAGGTTTTCCTGAATGCCTAAGATGTGACACTATTAAAGAGAAAAAGAGTAGAAAAATAATAGAGAAATCACAAAGGTTGTTAGGAGAAGCCCATCAATAATGCATAGGTCCTTAGAGTACACTTCTTTTGATCATAACTCAGAATAATTGAACAAAAGATAATTAATGTGTTACATTTATGAGTATTGCTTTCCACTTTTTGTAATTCCACTTTTGAGATACCTTTAATCAATTCACAGAAGCATGGATTAGTCTCAACTGAATAAAGTTTTTATACCCATTAATGACACATTTCTAAAAGTATAGAAAGGGAGAAAAAGTAGAAAATAATAGAGGAGTTACAGAAAAAAAATCTATCTGAGATAGATTTCTGTTGGTTTTATTGTGTTCATCTCAACTGAAGTAAAATTTTCCAAGTGTGCCTGATATGCAGAACCTTAGTTTTGTTAAATGTTAAAAGACAAAATTCAAAATTGTGACACAAATTCTGTTTTCTGTAACGTTATTATTCAAGCAGCTCCAAACAAAAATTGATAAATCTGCATTTAAGCACTCACTTTTGAGTAGGCATTTTCTAGACTGAAGTTGAAACAAAATACTAAACTGAAATTTTTTATAATGTATTTAAACTTCCATTTTTGTTGAGAAAGTTAATTGGTGAAAAATGGAAGGGGAAGATAAAAACATATGGGGAATTTGCTGATGGGGAATTTGTTGATTTTCTGTGAATGGTGTAAGAAAAACAATATAAAAATTAATGTTAGATTACCACTGTAACAAGCAAGTAGCAGTACTGCAAAAGTTGCATTCCTGACACCTGAGACAGGTACCTACAGAAATACACTTAATGCAGACTGGTGCACCAACAAATAGATATCAGCCAGGACCTGTTCACAAGAAAGCAAAACTCTCTGCTCATTTTGGGCTGTTGCTCTTGGAGCAATTTGAAGTTCTTTTTTCCTCAGACATCAGTGGGAGGGGTACCTACCTCTGCATGGATATTTATCCAAACTTCTGTTGAGGTATAGACCCTGTGCATTTATCTGTTGTCACTCAGCCTTCTGGGGAATGATGCGGCAAGAAATGAAACATCGAAGCTCAGTTTTCTTTTATTTCCACCTACGAATATCTGTTTATATGAGTACAGAGGTTTGTAACTATCAGTGATCATCGCCCTGGTGAGGCTGTGCCTCAAATCCTGTGTTCAGTTCTGGGGCCCTCACTACAAATAGGACCTCAAACTGCTGGAGTGTGTCCAGAAAAGAGAATGAAACTGGTGAAAAGCATGGAGCACAACTCCTTTGAGAAGCAGCTGAGGAAGCTGGAGGCATTTAGCCTGGAAAAAAGGAATCTCAGGGGAGACCTTATTGCTCTTTACAACTACCTGAAAAGAGGCTGTAGCAATATGGGGAATGGGTCTCCTCTGACAGGCGACAACCAATGAGCAGAAATGTTGTCAAATTGTGCCAGAGGAGGTTTAGATTGGATGTTAGGAAAAATTTCTTTTCTGAAAGGCTGATCAAGCGTTGGAACAGGCTGCTCAGGAAAGTGGTTGAGTCACCATTCCTGAAGGTATTTAAGAGGTGTGGATGTGGACCTGGGGACACAGTTTAGTGGTGCACTTGGCAGTGCAGGGTTAGCAGTTGGACTTGATGATCTTAGAGGTTTCTTCCAAACTAAATATTCCTATGATTCTGTGATTTTACAGAACTGAGTAATAAAAAAAAAATAATTAAAATTTTAAAAGGCAGTATTTTATTTTACACAAAAATAAAGCTGAACTTCACGTTTAATAACGTGGTGCTAGGAGTCAGGCCTCTTTGGAGGTCTCTGAAGGACCACCCTGTTTCATTTCATAGACCCTGAAACACCTTAACACCTGGCCAAAATTTACTCCCAGCTGTTGTATTTGCTCAGGCCTCAGTCCACATTAACTGTTCATCCACAGTCTTACTGTCTTTTTTTAAGATCTGGAATACATATCAGTTTAAATAACACACTTAGGCCACTCATGAAGAGAAGAGCCTTCTTTGATTGCTGGAGTCCCATTTGTGAAGTGGACTTACAGTGACAACAAATAATTCCTTGTGTGGTGCCTTTGCATCTATCCCAAGAGCATAGAACAATTACAGCTACAGTAATTTCACGAATACAAGTCGCACCAATTTGACCAAAATTTTGGTGGAAACCCGGAAGTGCGGCTAATATTCCGGGGCGGCTAATACATTAACAAAATTCTAAAAGCTGCCAACACGGAAGTGAGAGCCCGCGGCAGCCCCAAGCCAAGCTGGAGCCCGGCCGGCCCCGGCTGAGGTGGGAAAGCCTGGCAGAGGCGGGGCCAGCAGTGTTGGGGCGGGCGGCAGAGCCTGAGCCAGCAGGGCGGGGCAGGGGGGGCGGCAGAGCCCGGGTCAGCAGGGCGGGGGAGCCCGGGAGAACTGGGGCTAGCAGTGCAGGGGAGCATGGCAGAAGCAGGAAGGCCGGCGGGTGGGGCTGCCTGGCAGCCGGGGAAGCCCAGCAGAATCGGGGCCAGCAGCGTGGGGGAGCCCGGCGGTGCGGGGTCCTGCAGTGCCGGCCAGGGCGAGGAAACGCGGCGGCGGTGCAGATGGGAGGGGGCGGCCGGCGAGCCTGGCAGCGGCGGCAGTGGCTGGCCCGCCGGCAGGGCTAGGGAACGTGGCGCGGCCAGCGAGCCGGGCGGCGGCAGCCCGCCGGCAGGGCTAGGGAACGCGGCGCGGCCAGCGAGCCGGGCGGCGGCAGGCCGCCGGCAGGGCTAGGGAACGCGGCGCGGCCAGCGAGCCGGGCGGCGGCGGCGGTAGGCCGCCGGCAGGGCTAGGGAACGCGGCGCGGCCAGCGAGCCGGGCGGCGGCGGCGGCGACGGCAGGCCGCCGACAGGGCTAGGGAACGCGGCGCGGCCAGCGAGCCGGGCGGCGGCGGCGGCAGGCCGCCGGCAGGGCTAGGGAATGCGGCGCGGCCGCCGAGCCGGGCGGCGGCAGCCCGCCGGCAGGGCTAGGGAACGCGGCGCGGCCAGCGAGCCGGGCGGCGGCGGCGACAGGCCGCCGGCAGGGCTAGGGAACGCGGCGCGGCCAGCGAGCCGGGCGGCGGCAGCCCGCCGGCAGGGCTAGGGAACGCGGCGCGGCCAGCGAGCCGGGCGGCGGCGGCGGCAGGCCGCCGGCAGGGCTAGGGAATGCGGCGCGGCCGCCGAGCCGGGCGGCGGCAGCCCGCCGGCAGGGCTAGGGAACGCGGCGCGGCCAGCGAGCCGGGCGGCGGCGGCGGCAGACCGCCGGCAGGGCTAGGGAACGCGGCGCGGCCGCCGAGCCGGGCGGCGGCAGCCCGCCGGCAGGGCTAGGGAACGCGGCAGCGGGGCGGTGCTGACGGCAGAGGGGGGCCAGCGAGCCCGGCGGCGGCGGCAGCACCACCCGGCCAGCCCCGCCGAGCCGTGGCGCTGAGCTGGGCTACCCGGCCCCGTCGGCAACCATGAGCGGGCCGAGCCTTCCTGGCCCCGCCCCGAGCCAGTAAAGCCCGCTATGCCGCGATCCTGTTACTAATTGGCCAATTTGTGAAAGCTGCGCACGGATTCTCGCGACGAACGAAAGTGCGGCTAATATTCGGGGTGCGGCTTATCTATTGACAAAGACAGCAACATTGTCGAGGCACCGGAAGTGCGGCTTATAATCCGTGCGACTTGTATTCGTGAAACTACTGTAGATGGTCAGCTAGTGAGGGCATCAAATCAAATAAAATTATAATGGAAAAAGTAACATCCACATTTGTTCAAAGTTAAATTCCAGGATGCCTAAATGTATTTTGATTTAAATGTCATTGAAAAATGATCCTCATCTAGCAGACATCCTCCATAGGTCACACTATTATTTATTGAAGGCAGAAACAATGGTGAGTGCATGGCAACATAATGATGACTGTGTTATAAAATGATATAAGATTTTATATCTATGAATATCAAGATGCTTTTGGATATTAGTTATTCATGCCACTTGACACCAAAATGTACCTTGCTGAATTATTATTTCCCTGTCTGGACACAAGTCTGTGTTGTCTACCTTCCCATGTCCTTTAGACTGGTAGTGAGTTTTGAGGACTTGTGTTCACCTCTTTTTACTCTGTAATTGTTCACATTGCCGAGCAGCTCTGGTGTATCCAAGCTGGATTTCACTGAGATGTCACTAAACCAGAGAAAGTGTTCCAGGAACACACTTCATCTGCTCCCATAACAGTTATACAGTCCTTAGATCTAGTATACCAGAGCAACACCCCAGCGCGTGACAACACATGAACAAAGTATTTGTGCTGCATCCTGAGTACTTTTTAGCCCACTAAGCACAGCTCTGCCGACCCAGCACACTGCACCAATTTCTCATTCATACGCTGCTCACACAGCTGACCTGGTTCACTGGTTCCAACCCATTGCTGTGAAACTTCTTTGCCTCAGGAAGGACACTGCTTCCCTACATCTGATGCCAAAAAGAGGCAAGCTGTTACTCATTATTTTTCTCTTTCTTTTTTCCTATCATACTTTTCCATGAACATACCATCAAAAAGGCAAACAATGAAGGAGAGGGAAACAGCTCATCTTTTTACTGTTTAAAAATGCCATTTCCTCCATGTCACTTCAATTTTAAAACATGAGGTGTAAGGTTATAGAGAACATTGGTGTTTGTCTTGAATCTCTGCCTTTGTTTTGGATCAAAAATACAACACCAAGGCCAAACACAATACTAAACATTTACCACTGAGGTCACTGATCTGCAATTTGTTGCAGTGACAGATCCAATATTGTGCTTGGGGAACAGACTGGATGGCTGTTAATGCTCTATTATAGGCACAGTTGGGAAATTGGCTGAGCACCAGGTAACTGGAAGAACTGGAGCTTATTGCACAAGTCCAAGAGTGTTTTAACTTGTGACTTGATTGCTAACATGGGGAGAGCTTTTAAAATGTTAATTGATTTTTTTTTTATAATAACATAAACCATCTGTAGCTTTGAACTTAAATTTAACTTCCCTAATTAATTATAATCCTTCTGCTACAAGAACTGTCTGTCACACATCAGTCTCTTCATTCTATTTTTGGTTCAGTTTGTCACATCATTTAATGCCTTGACCCTACCATAGCCAGGTTTTAATTAGCAGTAAAATAGTTCTAGAGAAAACTGTATGGAGCATTAGGAGTTGAGTTCAGACCCGTCCAGACAACATAGGAAGATCTGACATATATTTTGTGTCTTTTGTGTTTGTGAAAAACAAGATATTCCATTTATCTGTGGATTTTCTATGATAAATTTTAAGCTATGGCTTAAAATCCTGTGGAAAGTTCTCTTGGCCACACACGGTACTGTGTGTCAGATTCTGAGAACTGCTAAGACATTGACAAACAATGAAAAAAAAAAAGATAAAAATCACAGGGAGGCATAGGATGGGAGAAATAAATACAAGGTGTAGAAGAAATCCACTGACAAGATGATAAATCATTTAGCTCTGGAACAGAAACAGACTAGCTGGAGGAGGAGGAATGTCAAGGGCAAGAAATCAAAGATAGGTTGTGAACAAAGCTGTTACTGTGTTCATTATCATAGTACTACATGTAGGCAAAGAATGTCTGTAGGGCTAGTAGTTGCTATGTGGAAAAGAGAACACGCAAAACTTTAAGGGATACTTTTGGCTGAAACCCTTAACTTCTTTATTCAGGCGATAGTAATTGTTAGGCAATACAATGCTGTATGTTTAATATTAATTTGTAAAATAAATCTCACTGCCAGTATAGAAAAAAATAATACTCTCTTCTTCCAGAAAAGGCATAAAGTTAAGTGCCAATCTCTTGGATAAGTTATTACATATAATATTATAACACTTATTATATAAAAATTGTTGAATTGATACTCAGATAAAGGAGGACGTTCGATCACTTTTGGAAAAGCATGTACTGGAGATATTCCCATTTCATGTTACATGCAATGAAGTTTACAAAAATACTTCATACTGCATATCTACCCTCTATACTTTTGGAGATGCTGACAAATGTCTGTTCTGATGGATCAAAAAGCAGTAGTGTGTCAAAGCTGCCACCAAATTCAATGTGACATCTGCATTTCCAAGTGCAGTTTGAAGATCTGAGTCTTCATATTGAAGATTACATTGAGGTGTTAGAACAGTGTAAACAGACTGCAAAGTGAAAGAGGTGGATTGTATGCTTTTAAGGAGTTGTGATTTCTCCAAATCCAAGAGGATCAATAAGTGCTTCTAGCCCTGTTACACGGCCTTTTTAATCTCATTTGATTTTTCAGCAATTGTAATTTTAATTAAGTGATCCTAAAATTCGCAGGGACAGAGAGTCCTCTAGAAATGATGTAAACTGGGCAGGCAAGCAAAAAACAGAAATTGTGAAGGTACTGCTTCAGGCAAAAAAGTGCAATTGATAAGAGACTTTAGTGAAATTGCACTAAAATGTGTTGTGGCAGCTCCATTCCTGAATGGTACTTCATTAACACAGCATAACTCAATCTAATCCATTTATGTGGCCAAAGTCTAAAATCTGCAGCACCCAACACTAAGCATTGATTTGAATCTTGGTGAGACAAACACAAAATTTTGAAAAATTCCAGTTTCATATCAAGATGATGAGGTGACCTCTCCTTGCCTTACTCCTTTGTTTTTTCCTTCTCTCATGACAAATGAAAGAAGGATTGATATCTTTCTTTGCAGAATAATCAGTAACTTGTTTCGCAAGCGTGAAGCTGGAATGTGGAGCGACTGGTTGAAGGTGCTGGTCTGATTTAGGCAGAACAGAGATTTGAGCCTGCATTTTCCATAAAAATGCATTATACACCAAAGTAATTGGTGCTTCTGAGACCACAGTCATTACCTTTTTTTCTAAACAGAAATTCTTCTCGAGTCCCAAGAAACTTTTCTCAGATACAGTTTCACGCATTTGGTTTATTGAATTGATATTTCTGAAGAAACAAAGGGAAAAAATTAATTTCTAGCCAGTTCTGCACTTAGAATATTGTCTGTTAAAAAAGAGGAATGATTCAGAGAAAAAGAAGTGTTCAATGCTCTATGGAAGACAGTCTTGATGAAAGATACTGAAAGATATAAAAAAAAGAAATCATTTCAGTGGTAATTAAAAGGTATACTAGTTTTACAAGGTGTGGTGGGAGTTGGAGTCATATTCAGATGTGAAACCTGTCATTGTCCTGCAAAATAACCAGTTTGCTCCGGTTGCAAAATTTCTATAGAGTCATCCACATAAACACCCTTGCACGACTGTGGAGCATTTTAATTGTACAGATAGAAATGAAAACCAAATGAAATCACCCCTCAATATACAGCTGGGTTAAAGAAATCAAAGAGGACCTTCCATTTCATAAGGGCTTTAAGAGCTGCATTAAGAATCTGGTCCACGTGCCAAATGTAAAACAAACTATTTGTGAATGGTTATTGTCTAAGCCACAGCTGATCCCAAGCCATTGTCATGAATAGTTTTTTCAACAAAAACAGATATTAAACATGATGGGAAACTAACAGAATCATGAAAACTTTACAATAAGTAAAATGAGACCAAAAGAGACCACTACATTCATAAACCTTATATGACAGCATGGAATTGGCTGAGAATGATCTAACTTTTTTACAGCTGTTTAATTTAGAGGATAATAAACAAAGAGGTTTGGGGATCCTTTAAAAGAAGACTGGGGAAATAGTTTGAGAGTAGCAGGAAAGCAAAGGTTCCTGTGTCTGTGATTTCATAACAGTGTCATCCCAGACTACAAAAATTGCAGACCTACAGAAAGGGTTAATGTTCCAAAAGCATACACAGGAAAAGTTTTGCTCCCTTTTGTACGTAATTTCATGATTATAAGCTGCACTGAGTATAAACCAAACTTCCGGGTGTCAGCAACTCTCTTGGGTTACAATACAGAGTGTGATAAAAGGTATCTATTCTATCACCATCATGTGAGGGCGGGGACAGTGATCCTTATCTCTGTGGGAGATTTTCTGCTAATGGGTTATCCATTGAAACTAGGTGGGGCATTGTTCTTTATCTTTTCACAACCCATCCTTCCTCCAGAGAGTCATTTTCTGCTAATGGCCCATTGAGTCCCACTGTGTGACTGATAAAATTACTTCATCCCATTGGAAGTTGCTCCAGCCAGGGGATAGAGTCCAACATTTCTTACCAAGATAAAAACAGAGGTTTTGGGACACTAAGGGAGCCCCTTTCTCCACTGGACTCCAGAGGAAAACCGGATTTCTCCACATCACCACTGGGCCTCTGGAGGGAAACTGCACCTTCTACAGAACCATTGCTCCAACTGAATCACATCTGTCACTGCAGGAGGATGCAGCCACCATTTAATGGGACTGCTACCAACACCCTGTCTGAGAGGGCTGCACTCTGACTTTGTCAGGGTTTGGAGTTTGTTTCTTTGTAGTACTGTATTTCTATTTTAATTTCCCTAAAAAAGAACTGTTATTCATAACTCCCATATCTTTGCCTGAAAGCCCCTTGATTTCAAAATTATGATAATTTGGAGGGAGGGGGGGTTTACATTCTCCATTTCAAAGAGAAGCTCCTGCCTTTCTCAGCAGACTCTTGTCCTCCAAACTAAAACAGCTACTTTTTATTCTTGTTCCATGTATAAGCCACACCTGATTGTAAGCCGCACTTCCAGGTTCAGACCAAAACTTTAGTCAAAATGGTGCGGCTTATAATCGTGAAATTATAACAGAGAGTAAAATTAGATAACATGTACTGAATCATTATGTCATGAGATTAATTGTATTTTCTCATCAGAACAGCCAAAAGACATTTGGTTGATCAGTCCAAACATATGTCCAGTTTTGAACTCCACATTACCCCTACCCCCCAAAATTTTGCAAAATTATATTGCCATCTTACGAAGTAAAAATAATAATATGCCGGAAGAGGAGACAAGGCCACACTTTTTACAAACCTTGTCAGCATGTTCTGTGGCTGTCCGAAACTGAGGGAGTGTTCAGCATGGTGAGGATTCAGGAATTTTAACCATGGTTATGTGGAATTAATGAGACAATTTTTCTAGCATTTTAATGATGCTGTCCATATTTCTGGTGATTTTAAAATTAACCCAGACTAGGATTCTGGTTGCTATTTCTTTTAATAGCTCAACATATATATGTACTTTACTAGCAAATGTAGAACACGGACTTTACTAAACTCAGTCTCGAAATGGAGTCTGAAGAATGTGGACGAGAACACACAGAAAAGGATTTTCAATTGAGTAAGATGGCAGCATTTCAAGTAACATCTGCAGGTGCTGTTTGGCAAACTGTATGAGCTCGGTTATGTAAAGTATTTTGGGTTGTTTTATATTATAGCCATATATATAGGGTTGTTTTATATTATAGCCATATATATATCTCAATAATGTTTTTTTCTACCAAAACCTATAGACAAATAATGACTTGAGCAACTCTCCAGAGTATTTGCACACTTCTCAAGGAGTCATATTAGGACTAATCAGAAAAATACTTACTTGTCCTTAAAGATATAAATATGCACTCTGATCATTGATAAATATGGAAAATAAGTCATAGAATTATAGAATCACAGAATGGTTAGGGTTGCAAAGGACTTTAAAGATGCTATAGTTCCAAAAACTCTGCTATGGAGAGGGATGAAACTCACTAAATCAGGCTACTCAGGGCCTCATCCAACCTGTATTGAATGTTTCCAGAGATGAGGTATACTCAACATCTCCATTGGGCAGCCTGTTCCATTGCTTCTTCATTACACAGATTATAGTCTGAGAATTTACAACATCAGCCCAAACCCACTGTTTCCAGATTATAGTGCCTTCTCCTACTCTTTGAATTTAAGAATAGAATAACAACTGAGATTAAAAAAAAGACATATCTCCTGTCAGAACTGCTGATAGAAATATTAGGAATATGAAAGCAAGAAGGTGACAACTAATTGCATCATAAAACCAAATTAAATTCAACAAAGCTAAAAAGAAATCAGAAATTGACAATATGGGTATACCAACATCTGTTTTGGTCTTTGCATAAAAATAACAGCCACAGGCATCATCATGTCTGACACTGGAAAGATTCTTCCTAAGTCATTCAGCATATGCATAGTCTGAGAAATACACAAAGACTAGTATGGAACTGTAAAAATTTAAATTCTATCCCAGCATGGCACATCTTTTTTTTTTTTTTTTTTTTTTTTTTTTTTTTTTTTTTTATGTGCAGCCAAAGTATTGTTACACACCAACAGAGGACATGGAAACCACATCAGCCAGCACAGTGCATCCTTGATATGTTTGATTCACTTTTTATACTGTCATGTATTCACTCTTAAGCATTCAATAGTCCAATAACCACCTGTGTGACACATACTAAGTCTTATGGGGTTCATAATTATAGTGGATGTTAATACCTAATAAGATATTTTAATATCTTAATGAGTCCACCTAAAGGACTCTACTAATTCTGAGGGCTTTTTTCTGCTCAGATGGTGAATCCAATATGGCTTGCTTTTAAGGATGTGAGACTATGAACAAATTGTGCAAAGTAGGAAACTCCATCCAATTTACAGACTGGCCATTTTCCAGAAGGAAAAAAATTTCAAACTTGTCATATTCCCTCCTTTCTATTCTTCAAAAAGGTATTAGTGGGGAGATGTATTTGGCCTTTCAAAGAAGCGGCATGTGCTATGACTCCAGCAAAGGGCAACTTAAACACTACATTGGAAATTTTGCATTGGTCTGTACAGTGGCTGTGAGTGTTGGCAGAAGTCATACTGGGGACATTGCACATTCATAAAAAGGAATTCACTGCAAACGGAAATAAATACATAGAGATAATATTAGCTGGAAATAGCCATTCAAAGAAAAGTTATTTAAACAGCTTCTGTGCATGTATTCAACTTGATGCAGTAGAACAAGAACACATATTGAATGTAATTAGCAGTCAGATATTCAGCCTGAGCAAAATGACTCTTGAAAACCCACCAGTTCTGCTACAAGTATCCTAAAATTACAGGGCAGAAAATGTTGCTAACAAAATTATGCTAGAAAGCTTATGCCTTGTTTCAAATATCGCATTGACTGAAAGCCATCTCTGTAAGGATGATGTCATTAGCATGTCTCATCTTTAGAAAACAGTATTTTGCACATAAATTATTATATATTTTTCTGTAAATCTCTTATGTTCTGTTTGTTCTTTTCTGCTAAATGGGGGGAAGCAAGTAGTGCCTAGGAGTTGACTATCACTCTGAGTATTTAGAATTCCTTCAGTGGGGCTCCCTGCCCCCTGAAGTCACCAGAACAATGGCAGCATGCATAAATCCTCGCATGCTCAGACTGGGGGGAGCTGCAGCTTAAAGGAACCCTTCAGCCAGCCTCCCAGTGTCAGTAGCCTTCTCTGAATTTATCCTGGTAACTACCTGTCAGCCCTTCTCCCCCATCCTGCCAAAATGTAGGGACACAGCAGATCTTCCCCTAAGGGCCCCAGTCAGTCCTCATAAGAAGGCAGGGATGAACAAGAGCTTCTCATTTGGGTCCACACCCTTGATTTTCCCCCTGGATCTAAGAGCAGAGGAGGGGAAAATGAGGAAGAGTAATTGAAATTATTCTGTTGATGCCACTTGTCTCTACATCTGAGTAAGGCAGATGGCAATCTCATGGGTATCCCATACTGGATAGAGTGATAGGCAGTTATTTGCGGCAGAACTTAATAACTGGGTGAGAGACTTTTTTCCTTAGGAGGTTCAGAGCAATACTGTAGACACGTCTACCTGCTCATGAAAAAGAGGACTTCAGAAATCAGATGGCAGACACAAACCTAGGCTCTAAAGGCTGTAAACTCAAAAAAAAAAAATCTATCAATGAAAACCAAACCTATCAGGTCTTGGCAATGTTTCAGCTGGTGCTGCAGTTTCTGCAAGAGCATGCTTGGTATAGTGAGTATTTCCCTCACCTGTTGGCTCATTTGTCTGGAAACTGTCTGTTCAAGTACGCATCTACCATAGTTTTAGCATGTTACAGAAAACCAAAACAAAACATGCTGATGAGACCAATGAAAAGGTGGAATTGAAGGCAATGAGAGAGGTCTGATGGAGAGAGGTGAGGACATAGCATCAAAGAGAATACACAAAAGGTACAGCAAACACAAGCCAAATAGTAAAATCTGATATTATTGATCATCTGAGTTCTGTTATTTAACTTTTCTGTTCCAAATCCTTGCAATGTTTATCTCAGATAATTCTGAGAGCTTAAAAATTTCAGTGAAAGAACTGCATTGTGTATAGCAAAGATAAATATGGTACAGATTCATTCCAAGCAGATGAACAGGCTTGGGGTCTGGGTGCTTGGGGCAGCTCGACTGGAATGGCCCTGGGGCTCCTGGATGGCATCAATCTGAGCAAAACGTGTTCTGGACTGCATTAGCAAGAGAACAGGCAGTGGGTCAAAGGATGCCAAGCTCTCTAGCCTTTTCCTCCTTTTCTGCCTCTTTGGCTGTGATGTGTCTCATGTGCCTTTCAAAAGTGCCTTAAAGGGCTTAAAAAGGCCCTAGTAAATGATTAGCACTTTTTCAAAAATCATTTGTGTCTACTGTGTACTTCCCTACTACATGACTCCACATTTAAGTACACGGATTTTTTTTTTTAATTTAATTTTAGTAACTCATGGAGTTTTGCTCTTAGTTCTCCAACACTCACAGATCTAAGTAAGGAGCAAATGTTGCCTTTAGGATGTGACCATACAGTTCTGAGGATAAGTCACTGTGCTTTCTTTCACATCAGTAATTTAAATTCTCAAGTTTTCTTTAAATTCTCATGTAGCTAAGCTTCCTAAGAACAATGCCTACATGTTAAACTCCAAATCACGAGATATTGTGTAAATATTTAGTTATGAATATTAACTTTCCTCAAGAACATATTCCAACTGTCATATTTCCCAAAGCATCTTAAGAAGTTGGGTTGAACCTTTCTTTGCAACTACAGTAATTTCACAACTGTAAGGCGCACCGGACTATAAGGCGCACTTTTTTTTTTTTCAGTGAGGATCCATGCCCAACAAAGTAATGAATTAGTAATGGAATCGTGTGATCGTGGGGTTTACTGGCAGGTGGTCAATTTGCAAACATTTTTCACAGATTGGTGTAGCCTTTAAATGCAGCCCCAGGCACCCTCCCCTACTCACAGTTCACACTTCTAGGTTGACTCAGGGCGGCATGGGGCTCCCGTGGTGCTGGGGCTGCTGCTGCTCAGGGCAGCCACGTCTCCCACTTCTGGGTTGGCAAATTTCTGAAGTTTGTCCATATATAAGGTGCACCGGATTATAAGGCGCACTTCCAGGTTCGGACCAAAATTTTAGTCAAGAGTGCACCTTATAGTCGTGAAATTACTGTAATTTGTTTCCCAAACATATACTGATAGAACATTATAAAGTCAGAACTCATAATTTTTATAAGTTTATCCATTAAAATTCTAAAAGTTTTTATTTTCCTTAAATACTTATCCAATTCCCTCAGACTGAACAGATGACTGAAACAGAGCAAGAATTTCATGAGGGAAAATGGAAACAAATGCTTAAATTTAAGATTTTATCTATGCTACTGTGATTATGTTTCTACAGGGATCAAAAGAAGTTACAGCTGTATATAAACCCTCTTCTAAGAAAAATCTTCAAGAAAAATTTCCCACCCTAGCTATTACCGATGTTGCTGAGTTGGCAGTGGTAACAGTGAGAAAAGGCTTCAACAGCTTGCTTTATTTAAATTCTGCATCAGTAAAACTTCCTCAGCATGTGATTGATAATTGTTCCCCAGCACTGTTGTGGAGCAGGACTGATTACCAAGGGGATTAAAATTCCAGAAAGTCTCTGAAGAGTGTCTCTGAGGTCTTCTCTTCAGTCTCTCTGCTGCAAAGTTGATTTTAAGAGATGGGATTTAAATTTAGCTTTTTTTAGACAATATTTCCTGGCATGATCAGCATCTAAATCCTTACTGGAACCCCTTCAGAAAAGTGTCTGACTTCTATCCAAGGCATAATACAACCACAATTTAGGAACGTACCTCAGTATAGCAGTGTTTGCTGGCTACAGTTGGAAGGAAAAGAGTCACAGAGCAATAGATCACTTTTGTGGACTGAACATGGGCCTGATTCAACCTTCCCAAATTACTCCCACAGCTCTGCATTCTACCTCCAGTTTTTTGGGCCAAGTCATATTACCACTTTGTAACTAAATCATTTCCTTAATGATAACCAGGGTCTATATGAGGAGGGAAATGAAATTTAGTGATGAGTCAAACCAGATAGATTGTTGAACTTCTTTAAATTTGACTATGTCAAAGAAAATATATAAAAAGCAAATATTATTCTTAACTGGTTGTGAATCATCTACCCTGTAGGACTGTCTGTTGACAGTCTGCTTAGACAGTCAAACTGGTAAATTAATCAGGCTAGAGACCATTTTTATTACTGCTTAATTTATGAGTGTAGGGTAGGCAACTGCTTGGAAAAAAAATTAACAAATTGCTTGATCAAGGGGTGACTCAGTGCTTTTCTAACACTTGAAGCGAAGGGGAGAAAATCATGAGAAATTATTACATTTTCTCATGAAAATTAGATATTCAGCAGAAACACTTCAATTGTAGGCATTTCTCAAGCTATTTGACCAGAATTGAGAAATTATTCACCACCACTGGAGCAGGATGGGTATATTCAGGTGAAACCCTCTGTAGTCAGATGAAAATAATTTTGTTGCTAACTCCATTTGGTTACATATGTTCAACCTGTGTACACCACAAAGGCGTTTATAGCTTAAATTTAATCTATACCATATCCAATGCAAAAATTGCATAATGCTCATTAGTTTACCCTACTCTCGACTTCAGTATAGTAAAGCAGAGCAGCTAATTATTTGACTTACTATTTGCCATATATAGTGTGAATTCATCCAAGTGCACCCAGACAAATTATGCCCAAGGGCCATTACAAAAAATTTTACTCATCTGATCTCTAGGTGAGCTGTGTCTGAAAGTTTCTTAATGTGACAGAACATCAGACAAGCAAATTGTATGTGACATGAAGATTTTGTTGCACTTAACCCTGCCAAAGGCAAGATATAAAAAGACAATTTGGTTGTGCATTTACACACATTTTTTTACTGCTTTACAGCAGCAATGGAATTTCAGAAAGGAAAAAGAAAGAAAAAAGGTAACAAATAAATAATATATGGTTTTACATCAATTCAACTGAAGTCATAGAGTGTGGCGCTTTTGGAAACATCTGGCTAAAGAGTATAAACGTTTGAAATTATAGTGTTGTACAGGAAAAAAAAAAACATTCATCACAAATGCATAAATTGATTCCATTTTTTTTTTTTCCCAGAAAGAAACTTGTAGACTTAAAAGAAGGAATTATTAACAGGACACTATTACTGGCAATGTCAAACACATTTCCTCTTGGGCATTTTACTTGACACCTCTGAAAGTCAAATGCCAATATGAGACAGAAACCTCTATCCCTCCTGCACAGTAGACATGTCTGAAGAAGTGATGAAGCCTGGAACATTAAGTGAATAGAAACACTGTCAGTTCCAACTAATACTCTTTTGCACAGCATTATTAAAATAGCTGAAAAATACTGAGTACTACAGATCTTATATTTCAAGAATAGAAATTTAGGTTGCTAAATGAAGAAGGAACTGCTGAATTTCATAAATGCAGGTATTTCTACGCCTGTGTTAAAATGATGTTTGGAAGAAAACATTGAGAAAATGTAATGAGAGTATCTGTAACATTTTAGAAAGCAGAGAAAGATTTTCTCTTGTACTAGACTAAGGTGCCATGGTCAACAACATCCCAGACACAAGGTCTTAAAATAAAAAGGAAGAACAAATGAAACTAATGGTTAGTGACTTTGCATATGTTTTAAGTATTACTTGCTTTATGTGAATGTGAGTGATCCCATTGCTAGCAGAAGTTCTTGCAAGAATGGGACACAGACTGACAGTCAATACCACAAGGAACTTTAATTTAACTTTAAAATAAGACACACTATTGTTTCTCCCTTGTATTTTAACTCACCTTTCAAACTTCTTTTGACTCTATTTTGGAAGTTCTCTGAAGGAATGCGACTCTTTCTTGCTCACCAGAAGTTTGTGTGTCTCAAATAATTTCTTTTAAATTGGTCTGGAAAAAGTGCAGCAGAACATATTAAGAGCTGCATTTATTTTACATCCATCTTTTTCTCTTTCAGTCCATCTTTACTTAGAGAATAATTATGTGTTTAATGAGGTTTCACACCATCTTGATTAATCAAAAATATGTTTCTTCTCTTGGAATCTGCACTTGCTTTCTTGATCCCAATGTGAAGTCTGGGTGCAACTGCCATATCAAAATCATTTTTATATCAAGGATCTCTAGTGTCCAACAGAACAGTCGGGTTTTTTCTTCAGAAGGATGAGATAATACAGTAGAGGCAGAAAAGTTTACAAGAGGAAATGCTGAAATCAGTGGGGAAATGTAAGCTTGCCATTTAAATCAGTATTTGTGGGATGGCAACGTGTCACTGATTCATGTATCTTTCTTTTAAATAATCTGTCTTCCAAGTCATAAGAAACAGGCAAAATATATTAGTCATAGACTCCCAGAATAATTAAAGTATTTTAGGCTTTCTTCATATATCAAGTTCTGTAATTCTCTATTTATCCCAGTAGCTGTCTACTGGACTCATTCCTGCTTTCAACATCTTTCCTGAACCAGAAGGAGCAGAACAAAAAATCATAGTCCTGGTGTAGCCTAACAAGTGTTGAGGAGGTTGAAATAAACACAGCCTTTGATCTACTGCCTGTTCTCTTGCTAATGCAGTCCAGAACATGTTTTGCTCAGATTGATGCCATACAGGGTCCCCAGAGCCATTGCAGTAGAGTTGCCTCAAGAACCCAGACCCCCAACCTGTTCATCTGCTTGGAATGAATCTGTACCATATTTGTTTTTGCTATACGCAATACAGTTCTTTTTTTGACTCGATATTCCAGCTACTGATTTTTGTTGGACTAATGTTTGTTCCTTCAAAAGTATCTGCCTTTCAGTTTAGTTTTCACCTACCATCTTAGTGAGGATATGCTACATCCCATCATCTAGGTTGCTTATGAAAGATGCCACCTAGTTCTGGACAAACCATCATCCTCCAAGGAACTCTGCTTGTATCCAGCTATCAATTCACCTTTGGAACATTAATTACACCACTGAAGTTTTGAAGTTTAGCAGCATTCCACTCGCTGGACAGGTCCATCTTTCCAGCTCATATCTTAGCATCTTGACAAAAAGGATATTGTAGGGGAACAAGTAAAATACCTTGCTAAAAATCAAGGTTATGTCAAGGTTGTTAGCATTGCCTCTCTGTTTGAGAGGAGCCAGACAATCTTTTACCCATATTGAGGCGGTCTTTTCTGCCAAATCAGCAGCAGTGCTGTTCTTGGATTAGTGTGCCCACATGCTGTGCATTGTCTTACCTGTTTTACTGCAATTATAAAGCAAACAAAGCAGAGTCAAAAAGAGAGAGAATCCTCACAAATATTTTTTTCTTCCTTTCAAAAATGTGGTTCTGTAAGATATCCTGTTTTCCCATTGTTTCATTTTTCAGTGAGCACTCTCAGAGGCCTCAAGGGGTCAAGACTTTGTCTTAGAAGAAAGCTGGAATGGGAGCTGTGAGAAAATTTTCACTTGCAAAGTGAGGTGGAGGATTTGGGCCTTTTGCCAGTTCTGTGTGGGTATGATGATTTCAAGGCAGTTTGCCATGTCTTTCTGTATAATTTTTTAGCAACAAAAATAGTTTTTGCATTAAAAAATGGAAAAGTGATGAAAAATAGCTCCTCCAAGTCAAGAAAAGAATACATAAGGTAACACTCAGAAAAGTAAATTTATCCCCACATACATTAAACCCCTAAATCACCATCTATTTTATTTGGCTGAGTTTCCTGAGCTGTGCTTTTCACTGTTAAGTTTAATACTCTTCAGATTTTGCTGTTACCATGCTTTATGCTCATAGACCGTCAAACAAAGAAGCAACTATTAGGTACTGCAGCATAAAGGCAGCTCCTGGGTTAGTCCATCTTGCAAATTGATAATATCTGCAACTAAGTCAGGCACCCACAGCCCATATCAAGAATCAGTGTAGGAAATTTTTGGTTTTTTCCTTCCATCCTTTTTTCAATAATCTCTTCCTATTCTCATGTTTTGCAACTCTTTCCCCATCTCAAAGACATACTCCACTTCAGCTTTTTTTTTTTTTAATGTAGGAAAATGCATAATAAAAAGAACATGCACATTATCTTTCCAAGGTGCAGAGTAGAATCTTTCAGTCTGTCTTCTGTTTATATAAAACTTATCAATATTGTTATGATTATCCACCATCTGTCTTGTTTACTAGACCATGGAATTGACTACACTATTCCACTGGCTCTGAGATAGACTGGTATGATGATCCCAAATGGCATGGCTGAAGTAGGATCTGCATGGTATTATCCTTTCTTATTTCATGTGTCGACTTGCTTGAAATAGTCACAGAGGACAGTCACAACTTGCTTGAAACTTTTGCAGACACCCGTCAATGGTACAAGATAGGTTACTCCCACTGCACCAGCACATCTTGGTAAATCCATATCTGAAGGCAAAATTTACCCTGATGTAAAGAATGAAGTCTGCACACACAGCTTCGTGTTAAAATCTAGAGTGAAGCTTTTAGGGGTAGGTTAATCTCTACATTTAAAAACAGCTTTTTGAAATTTAAGGTCTATTAAAGCTTGATAATTCATTGTCCTTCCACTGACAACTGCACCTTGCACCACCAGGGTGTCTATATTTTATCTGTGCCTTTGTAAATGAGGGAGGATCAGATCCCTTTGAGTCATTCACAGGCCCACAAAACGGTCAGAGCAAGACCAGTTGTGGTCGTATTCTATAATAATTCCAGACACCCACCTCTGCAGCACCTTCAGTTAAAAGTTTTTTATAATTACTCTGTCATTTTTTAGATTCAGAAAAGAATCTGAGCCTATGAAATTTGCTCTTGAGTATTTCCCTAATTCCAGCACAGGCCTGTGCCAAGGGTACAGACTGAGAGGAAAAATATTCACAGAAAATAGCTAGTGGTTTCCTACACCTTTTAAAGTACTTTTTTTTATTGTGAGACGCATCAGGTTTTCCATCAGTGCAGTTTGTGAGCTGTGTTGTGATGGAAATGGCATCCTGAGCTTGGCACTCTATTACCAAAATGCAAACAGCACAAGTCACAATATATTGCTACTTTGAATACTGTTTATTGCATTTGTTTTCACTGAGTGAAGAATGGGCGTTGTCTTTGCAGGTTGCTAGACTCTGATTTTAATAATATGCAATAAAGTGAAATATCCTTGCTCATTACACAAAGACTACGCAGGCAGAGGAGCACAATAATATCTGCAGGCTCTAATTCAATTAAAAATCTGTGGCTAAAGATATGAAAACATTTTCAAGGTTAAAAATTGGAATATTTCTCCCAATTATATATTTCTTCATAAGGCAGACTCAAGATCTTCCAGTAACAAAACAGCCAAAGACCGTAAAATTCCGGGTGATCTCTTACAGGTTACTTCTTCATAGTTAGATGAATTTGAGAATTAGTAGTAGTGTTCAGATTCTAACCCTGTATAATTCATACTAAGAAAATCCCTAAACTGTGTGCACTGCTGCTTTTGAGAAATGGAGGTCCTCTTGGTAATGCAAATACAGCCCTGCTTCATGAAAATTCTGTTTACCATTGTCTCCCCACAGACGCTGGGGAGTGTGTGCTGGAAAATGGCACACGTATTCTCTTACACAGGACCTCGGGTCAACTCGATTTATACTAACAACCTCAGAATGTGTCCACAAAATCTCAGCACCTGGCACTAGGTAGTGCCCTCTATGAGGCAGTTCTGTCCCCTGAGACCAAGGCTCGGGAGAAGGAGCTGAAGTTTTTTGTGTCATATTTGGTGAGGCAGATTCTGCCTGTGCACAGACCCACACTCTTCACGCTCTTGCAAGGAGTGGCTGCTGCAGACAGTTCCTGTTCTTGTGAGGAGTAATCAATTCAATCTTCGTCCTTTTTTTAATAACATTTTCTTTCCTAAACTATGCTTGTTGAAGTAGCAATCTCCAAGTTCTGACTGCATTGTGTTCTTGTATATCCTCCCCTTGGGAAAGCCTGACATCCACCTGTATGTGTGGTCATCATTAAACCTTGCCGCAGTGTTTATTCTTCTGACGCTAGGTTTAAAAAAAGTTTTCTTATGTATCTGTCAAGTGTTTATTCCACATTTAAGTGCTGCAATATTTTATTATTATTTAATACTCAAATGTTTGTGATCACTAGCAGCAACATATCCAGTAATTTCCATTTCTTCAAATATAGCAGGGTGCAAATGAGGATGGAATCTGTGTCCTTGAGCTGCACCTGAGTATACCTAAGGCAGTCTTATACAGACTGACTGCAAGTCTATTTTATAAATATAAAAAGACTATTTTAAATGTCTTATTAGTTCTGAGTAAATATTTCCAGCATATTTTTGTGCACCCAAGGGTCTGCTTCTGTTTATGCTTCCCAGAATAGTAGAAAAAATTAAGCCAAGATTTGTTCTTATTGCCTTTTATAAAACCACTAATGCTTGGTCTAAATTCTTACCTTGGAGTCTATTTAAATTATTGTTTTGAGCACACTGTAACAGTGTGAGTTTTTTTAACATACTTATATCCATTTTGTTACAAATTGCCCAGTGTTCAATGAATCTGCCTGACCAGATAGCTAAACACGGATAAAGCAGACGGTGAGAAAGATTCCAATCTTTAAAATATTGGCTTTAGGCCGTCTCTTCATTATGAACAGGATTTTGATGACATGTAGGAAATGGACACATTAATAGTAATCTCAATTTACATTGCTTAGATATGTGTCAAATACTAATAGGCTCAACACAGTTCCTGGTGATTTCTGCCTTTCTGACTCAATACAAAGACTTTATTAAGACACCCCGAAGTCAGTGGGTGGCAGGGTGCTACAATTTTGAGGGGTTTTTTTCCAAATTCAGAAAGAGAAAAGTGCTGGTGGAGAAAAAAAAGACAAAACAGTTTCTATCAAGTATATAGAACCAGGGTCTTTTACTTCTATTCCTTATACTAAAAGAAAATTAAAAGACCTTATTATAGAATGGACACAGAAAAACTAAAAATAAAATTTAGAAAAAGGAGACTGTGAGCAAGTATCAAAATGGATAAATAATTGATAAAAAATAGCAGGCTGCTTTCCTTCAGAAGCTGTCTATTGCACACTGTCTTTGACTCAATAAAATTATTAGTTCTTTTTTTCTTTCTTAAAAGTTTTCTATTGCTGTTTAAGAAAAAAAGGCTGAATGTATGAAGATAGGAACTAATTACCTTTCTGTAAACTAAAAATTGTCTTGAAAACAACAACAACAAAAACATTGTCTATGACAAGACTTTAAAAGAAATCATCAGTGACCTTTTGAAAATGCATGGCTAGATTACAGTAGGATTCCATAGGGACAATGTAATAGCTGATGATTAAGGTACTTATCACCAAATATGTATCATTTTTGCAAAAGGAAATTATATTCCTTATGCCCTCTGATATAGCAGAACATTTCTGCAAACCAAGTATGAAAGCAAAGTTGTCAAAATAAATGCAACATTGTGTTCCAGGTGCACGTCTCTGAATTTACACCTCAAGCAGCGCATCCGCATTCTGGACGTGTTGGACTTTTCAACTCTCTAAAGAATGATATCAGACTGCCCTCGATACAAAAACTGCCTAGTTACCCTTGGGAAATACTCTCTGTGCAGTTGCTTCTGTCTCTGTTCAGATGAAGTAGCAGGCAACCAGAAGATACCAGCAAGAGATCTGGGAAGGATCAGGAGACCCAAATATTGTGGCCATCCCCAGTGTTGCAGGTTTGGGCAAGAAAATACTTCCCCAGCTTTATACTACTTTTTTCCCTCTCTGTTTTTGTTTGTTTATTTCTTTTAATCCCTTTTCCCCAGGTTGGAGCATGCAGGGCTGTAGAAAAACTACATTCATCAGCTGGTTCCTAGGGATTTGGTGTAAATTTCTGTGTGGAACAACAGGTTCTCAGGCAGACCACGTCCTCCCCCTTTATAGGGAGAATTACTTCCTAAAAAGTAGCAGGTGACCTTCAATATCTCTGCTAATTTCGCTTCTGTCTGTTTGCTGGATGGGCATTTCTACGGTACAGAAAAACCTCGTCCAGTTTATTAAGTCCTGCTGTCATTCACAATGTTCAAGTTCACATCCTGTTACAAAGCAGAATTGATTGTATTGTTGTATTGGTGTCTTTTAAGAAGAATGCTATTAAATTTGGTAGGTTTACAGCTCAGACACTGCAGTGAACAAGAGAATCAGTTCCTCCATATCAGTATCCTGATTTAAATTATTCAGTTTGACAACAATTTAGGCTGTTGCTGTGCTGAGTCCTCTGATCAATACTGTCTCACGGCTCTCTTTTTCTATTCCCATCTTCTATTTTCATCTTTCGCTCTCAGTTTTCCACTTGGATTGTAAAGTCCTTGAATCACTATCATTGCTTTGTTCTTCATAAAGTGCCTAGAGCAATTCAGTCCTGGTCTGTAACTGGTGCACCCAAACAGTGTAATAAATGTGTCTCAATTACTGCTGATGCTGCAGTTGTTATTGTATCCATGACCATACAGGTGATAAATGAACGGCAGTAAAGTTGTAAGTTTTCCTTTTTATCACTCAATGCATCCCAGACATCTGCAGAAGGTGTTCTTGCTACCACAGCCATAACTGTTGGAGAGATCCTGGCCCTGAGCAGAAGGGTAGTCCAAGTTTACCTGAGCCTGTGGAATTCCTACTGAGACTATCAGAAAGCTTTCTGGTAATTGGATGGTGATAAGGGAACTCCCTGATTAACTTGAATTTTCAGTAAAGATATATCACCAAAGTAGTCACTCCTCTCACTGCATTTTTGCACCATCCTAAAGCAAAAGAATACAGCCCAGGAAGGATGAAAGGGCAGTTAAACCCAAAGCTCTGTGCCACCAGTCTTTTGCTTCCACCAAAGAAAACTTCACCCAAATCCCTTTATGCAAGTAACTGCTGAGTGTTATGACCTGCTTTCTTTTTTGTTTGTGGGTTTTGTGTTTTTTTTTTTTTTTCCTTTTTTAAATTTATTATTCATTATTAGTGGGAGGCATTTAAGATGACTATATTTGCCTACATATTATGAACTGTAATTTTATCATGTTGGATTAATGAACAATGGTACAGACCATTGCACACACATCCACGTACACACTCTGCAAGAAGATCTTAGAAAAGTTCCTAACGTCTTTCAGTACCAAAATGGCAGCTGGGCATTCCTCTCTGACCCAAACCTAACCAAGCTCCCATGTTCCCAACTTCCATCCTCTTGCTTCCCAGACTGGCTTAGTGCTACATGTTTATTTTCTTTGCTTCAACAAAATAGCAGGAAGAGGTTCTGAACGGAGGAGGTGTGGACTCTTAACAGGAGTCAGACCCTAATGGCGGGTGGAGAAGTTAATGGATTTTCCTGCAAAAGTAAGAGGGAGGAGCAGCACCCCTTGCAGCATCTTAACCTGAGCCTTTGGTGTTTGGTACAGTCCTGGAGGGATTTGCCCTGGCCTCTCCTCACTGCTGAGGCAATGTTGGAGGTAAATGAATTGTGGGCAGGAAGATTATTGAAGCTGAAATGCCTATGAGTCTTCAGACTCTCTTGTGAGGTTGTCAAAAGTTCACTGCTAACTTTGTACTGAAAAGACAATACCTTGATGAGACAAGGCAGCCTTTGCCTCTTGTGGTTCATGTGGTTCACTTCAAAGGTAATCTCAAACAGCCACTCTGTCAGTCATCAAGTAATGAGGTCTGGTAAATTGGGGAGGCTGGAAAAGAGGATGTAAGCAGGAGAGAAAGAAAGAACTCACCAATTATCCACATCTTCCAAAATCCTCCTGTTTCTTGTTTACAAAATTAATAGGCTGGAGACATCTGAGGTTATTCTAGTAGTATTTTGAGGGATTGGTAACTTACAATAAGGATCACTATGGCCAAGGTATGTCCTGGAAGAATAATTGCCTCATTGTACTAGTGGTTTTCACTTCTTCCAGTCAGATACATGACTGAAAGCTAAGGTGAATGTTAGTCAACATCTATACTGTTTGAGATGCTACATCTTTACTGTTTTGAGATGCACTGTGCTTCTGTTAGCAAGAGTGGGTACACTACAGTGTTCCTGTATTTTAAGCCTTCTAAGGAAAAACACAGCGCCCTCTATTCCCTAAGAAAACCCAGAGAAGGTCCTTTATATAGGAAGCTCTTTTTTCATTATGAAATGTACAATAGTTACTAAATGTACCAAAATGAGTTCTTTTATCTCTAAGATAAAAGCAATTACTTCTTCATGCAGCAGAAGTTCATGGTGTTCCTGCAGATGGTTTTGTCGCTGGAGTCGTGTCAAGCCCCTATTGCAAATGGCAAAGCCCACTTGTGAGTTAATGATGCATTTGGGGTTTTAATACTCTAGTGACAGAAGGAACTGTAATGAATTTCACTGAACTTCATTTCAGGGCATGACCCTGATATTCAATGGATTGGAAAAAGTCACCTTCAAGGTTGTCAAACTACCACACTATATTTTGTTTCTGTGCAGCGTGTTTTTTCTTACCTTAGCTCCTCAAGATGCAGTTTCACTTCAGACTGTATCACTGAAGTGCAGCAGTCTATCAAAAACTGAACAATGCAAAACATTAATTGTTTCCAGATTCTAGGTCAGTATTAATCTAAAAATACCCCTCTAGCAGAAGGGTCTTTAATATAGTAAACATGGATGTGCAATAAATTGCAAAATACCATTTTTACTGCCTATATTACAACTGTAGAAAGATTTAGGGGGAACTCAGGAATATATCCAGTTCTTTGATTTAGGCTGGTCAGTCTTATTTGTGGCTTCATGGAAAATGTTTAGAAGCAATGGAAGAAGCTTCATTGTTTTTCTTTACACCTCCCCCTGCCTTTAAGCTACAGAATGCAATTTCAGGATGTATTGGCACAAAAGTGTTTTTATTGGTTCCTGTCGTCTACAATGCATTCAAGATATGGTGGCAGCAACCTGAAAAACTATTAGCATCTGTAAAGCAGTCTGTGACTGAGAGATTACTTCACAAAATGAAGATTTAACATGCAACTTCCCGAGAAATTAGTTGTGTTTGGTCCTGCTCTTCTGTTGCCTTCTTCCTTTATTGATCCCTTCAGGCAGAAGGAAATGCTGAGTTATCTGATTAAAACATGTAGGGAAATCCTGCACAGCTGCTAATGCCACCTGATTTGGTGTGCTGGAAATACATTCAGCTCAGTGTTGGTCAGAGCTTCCAAGTGATTTTAATAGTTAGCTAAATAATTTCAGAAAGGTCCAAGGCAGTACAAAAGCAACAACAAACAGTTCCATCCTTTAAACAAATATCAAAGTTTAAAAAATAAAGCGAGTAAGTATTTGTCTGGTTTTCAAAAGTATCATAGCTCGCATACTGAAGCTAATATGGATTTTTTTCTTTTCAAAGGTAGAGTTCTTTGTTATTTGTGAAACACATACGAAGGTTTAATAGATTGTTGAAATATTTCAGTACCAGCAAGTCAAATTGAGCTAGTGATTTGCTTACAAAGGTTCCGAAAGCACAGACAAGCACCTGAACACTAATTATTCAACCTAAAACAAATCTGAAAGCTGTTTAATTTTCCTTGTGTATTTTGATACAGAGAAAGTGATACAGTCTGCAAAAGGCATGTACAGGCTTGCTTGCATATTTGAAAAACGTGTTTGTCTAACTCAATTATTTTGAATTTGCAGACTTGTAAAAGGAAAAATAAAAGAGAAACAGAGCTGAAACCACCCAGCGTATGTTGGTGGGATGAAAGTTCAACTCAGCTTCATTTCAAAACAGATTTATAAATTGCTACATATTTCTCTGAAAATTTAGCAAGTTTATAATCCTTTTCACATTCATTTCACAGAGAAAGCAATACTGGGTGGGAGATTATTGTTGTTACAATGTACATATGGCAGATTGCATTCGTAATTCAATCCTGCTGCATGTGATGCAAATTTTGCTCAGTTTCTTGTGACACCGTGAGAGTAGTACTGAGATGTGTTTTGCCTTGTAGTGGTACTACCTAGTACAGAGTAGTTCACTATGGGGGAAACACGTGCAAACAACTCAGACATTTCTGCACTTTAAACAGCAAAACAAATATTTTTCCTCCATTGGAATGAGAGACGGGACATGAAAGGTTCTTGACAGCAATCAAATTATTTCCCTGTCAATGCCAAATGTAAGACGTGAAAAGAATGCCACAATTTAATACATTTCAGATTACTCAAAATCCCCTGCCCCTTCCTTTATGAATGTACTATTATTTTGTTGAATGAATACAAGGAGATTTATTGCCATCTTGTTAATGGCCTCTATAGGATATTCTATCTTAAGGACACATAATGCTTTACAAAAGGTTAGAATTCTTCACATACCTCTTCTGTACTGGTCCTAATTTTGCGCTATTTGTCAACAATCACTCTCCAATGTCCTCCCACTGTTGATCTAAATGCTCCCAGAATATCCATAAAGCCACAGGCACACATTCATTTTACAAACCATTTGCCGGCTTAAAACACTACTGCTCCTCTGCTGCTTGTTTTTGACCTCTGCCAAGGGTTATGCTCCCAGCACTGCCAGCAAAGAAGGGATCACAAGAGGAGTCTCTAATCTATTCCAGGCAAAACCAGTCTGTGTTGACATCAACCAGGACCTATTTGGAAGCATTCATACTGTGCTGTCCAGTAGCAGGGCTGTGAGAGTTGCATCTCCAGCTGGAGGACAGCAAGAGGGATTGGGCAGAAGGTCTTAGCCCAGCATCACTTGACACAGATGGTCCATCAGGGTCCTCAGGAAGGCACAGAGGAGTATTCACTAGGGGCAGGGATAGTCATAAAATGCTCTGGTATGCCCACACCAAGGGCTGTACCATTCTTCACATCTAGTAATCTCAGAGTTATCTTGATACTGAAATAATATCTTAAAGATATAATTGCACCTGTCCAGTGGCCCCATGCTGTGATAGGAAAGACATGGACCATCCTGGGTTTTGTTTTTCGTTTTGCTCTCAAAAACAGAAGTGGTTTGGACATTCATGACTCATTACCAGATGAAGATTGTCAGACTTTTACAAGCAATTTCCAAGTTATTCCCCTGTGTATTTGTGAATATTTAAACAAAGCGAATAAGAGAAAAGTGAGTGAATAAATTGCTGACTGTGAGTTATGTTTTGGGGTTACTGATGGATGTTATTAAAATGGAGGGGCGAACAGGTTATAAAAAATTGTAGTTATAAAAGGGACTTACAAAATATGCACAACTCAGTGAGATGAATATTATTAACACATGAGGCAGTTATATAATTTCTATAACTTCTGTTTGAAGAAAAAGGGCATGCAATGGAAGTTCACTAGAAAAATATTCCTTTCCAGTACCCTCTAGACATTGGCTTTTTTGTTATGTTTACATTTGCTATTTACAATTGAGATCATATCATAGTTATTTTCAGATAACAAAAAAAAAGAAAAAAAAACCATGATATAACAAGGAACACCTGTGTACATAAATAAATTTTTCCTATGGTTCATTTTTACAAAGCACTCACAGCTTCTGTTATTCACCAATTGCACTTTGCAAGCACTACTCTTGGAGGTAAAAACATTTTATGCATTCTAGTACAACTTATGTTTGTGACTGTACTGACTTTGTTTAAAAATGTTTGCTTGTCTCTTTTTTAAAAAATCAAAATTCTATCTGAAATAAATTACTAAAATAGAATAACATTGCTATTACCTTCCTTTAAAATGCTGATATAGAGAGAAAGGAAAAGTTTCTATCTTTTCAGAAAGATTCATACATATTCACTTTGAGTTTCCTTTCTCCTTTTTTTTCCTCCTTAATATATTCTATGTAGGGTTAAAATTTGTTCTGTTACAAAGCTTGTCTTTTCATGTCAGCTTGTGCTGTCTGATGTATTGCAAAATGCAGTCAGGTTTCAGATTGAAATGGAAGTGAGTTTGGTGAAAAACACAGCCAATTTACCTACCCTTTGAGGTTCTTAATAACATTAGAAATATAAATGCATCACAGTAAGAGTGATTTTGTTAAAAGACAATCATCAAATAAAGTATGGATTTTTAACAATCAAAGGATGAAAGTGCACTTAACCTCAGTGGCAGAGTGTGCATGTAATGACAAATTTCATCTCAAAGGGCTTGATCTGGCTGCTGCTAAAATCAATGGCAAAGCTTCCACGTACTTTGGTGAAGAAAGGAACAGGTCAAAAAGTTACATACAGATTTAAGGCAAACCACTGTTTTCTGCATATTAAATACGCCAGTTTTTCCTGTATCTTTAATATCTAATGGAGTAATTGGGACAGGACTAGTGTCTTGGGGTGACTTTATGATGCTTGTGTCCCCAGTCCTATGTTCTGTTGGTGCTGGATATTGAGTTCTGCAGCTTTAAGACTGGTTCCAGGAGTGAAGCAGGAGAGAAGAGGTGCAGAGTTTGTTATCAGAGACTGCTGCATCCTTTACACAGACTGTTGTCTGCAGTGGGCAGCAGGAGAGAGCTCTCCTTTGTTCTTGGTTAGTTTTGGCTAGCAGAGGCAGAGAGGTTCCCTGGACTGTGTTGTTTTGGTTTTTTATTTCTTTTTCTTGGAACTATTTGACCCTGCTCTGGACTGAAAACCAAGAAGAGCACCAGGAGCTGATACCTATGGCCCATCAGGCCTGGCCTGGGCCGTGGCATTTCCCAGGCTGGAGGGACTGAGAACAGCCTGAGTCAGCCAGGCTGCGACCCACGGAAGGGACTCTTCTGAATTTGCCATCTCTTCAGAGTGGCAAGAGGTTTTGCTGTTTGATATTGTTCATTTTTGTGCTGCAAAGTGCTCTGCCTGTTAAATAAACAGGTTTTTTTCCACTTCTCTCTGAGAAAATATTTTCCCCGAACCAGCTGGGAGACAGACTGCTTGAATCTGTTTCCTAAAGGGACCCCATTCAGAGGTTTTCTCCCTAAATGTGCCCTAAAGCAGGACAAGTAGAAAACCCATTGCATTCCAGACCTTAGTTCCACTGTAATATGTACATTTGTCCCAATTTTAATTCATTTACACACATCTCATCATAACTGACCCTTTCTTGTTTAGACACCAAGTTATAATTACAATATTTTATCACTTTGGGGGAAATGATAACAGAAATCACTGGATTAGATAATAGTCTTATGATTGAGTGACAGTAGTATTGATCGATGCTGCGGACACATAGCACCTCTGGGGCGAGGGTCTGACTGGTCTTTGCACCAGACTCCAGCTCGGTTCAAGAATTGCAGTAGGGACAGAAGGGTGAGACTGGTAGCAGCTCAGAAATGAGCAGGTAGTGTGCCTTTCTGATCTCTACCCTGTCTGAAAGCAGTTCTCTTTATTTCACGGGGCTGTTGGCTGGGAAAAGATTTCTGATCCAGATATCACTGCTGTCAGAGCTATAAGCTCTGTTTTTCAAGAGGCAGGCTAGCAATGGTTAGAAATTTTCCACTTCCAGGATGTACCCAAGGACTTGAAAGCCTTGCAGTACACTTTGGGTAATAACCTGTAGAGAGATAGAGGCTTAAACGCTTAATAACAGAAATGGAAATCCGAGTTCTGAAAACAGCTATCAGAGCTCAGTGCCTGGATGTCAGCTTGGTATTTTCTCCTAAGATGTTTACCAAGAAATTGGGTGGAGCAGACTCAAGCACGCGTTCCCCTGGCAGAGCTGAGGACTTGCTTTAGATGTTTTTTATTCTCCTGACTTATTGGACTAACAATTTAGAGCAAGTGTAGCACATGCTAAATTTCTGTCATTCTATTCCCTCCTTGTTGTGGTCAGTGGAATACAAATGTCACTTGGCCACACTTCTCTGGGATACTAAATTCTTTGTAGTGTAGATTCACCATGTCTAATTTGGTTTTCTTGCCCAAAGAGGCTTTGTTTCATTTTGCATCTGGATCTTTGCTTGACTCTGTCCTTATATTTTGTAGCTCCAAACTTACTTATGTGGATTTGGATGGGTTTAGCATATTTGGGAGTAAATTAGGGCTTGCTGCAGTGTTTAGAAAACATTTTTAAAAACTCCTTACCAACACATTCACCTATTATTTTTCTCAGTTCATCATTACCATTACGCCTAAGTAAAAGTGATACAAAAATGCGACAACAGAGAATGAGATTTCTGAACCATAGAACCCCACCATACACATCTTTAAATTCATTAGGCTCCATGAGGGTTTTCAATAGTAATTTCATACATTTGTGTGTCCAGCACTACTTTATATAGTAGTTATGTATTACTTATTGTCTACAGGTGGAAAAACTGAGATACAAAGACCCTTTTCAGTTTTGCAGATAATTTTTAAGTTAATCTATCTTTTAAGCTGCAGTTGTATGTGTCATTAATGTGATTGTTTTGGCACTACATCTGGTGACTGTACAGAGATGCCTTCAACAGTTCATTATGTCTTACATGGGTCTGAGAAGAAGCACAAGCTTCAGAGTAGTTTCATTCATGGTTCTAAATGGGTAAATTAATCTACCTTGATGTTCAGATACAGATTCACATATCCAACCTGATTTGTGCCACATTACCTCAAACATTTCAGATTTTGCACATTCCAGTGTGAGCACATGCCGTACAAAAAGGTGGATATCAATGCCTGCAAATGGCCACTGAGATTTTCAAGTGGTTTTCCCAGTAATAAATAAATAATTGCTTACAAGACTGTCCTCAAAGCATGTGTTCAACCTCAGCAAACCAAGATACCAAGTCTGATTCATATAAAAATTTCTGTCAGAGTCTTTAATAACAAAAATTCAAGTTGACAAATGCGATTTTTAATGTTACTGAAGAAGCCTTTACCTAGAATCTGCCTGTATTTACCTGATTCCAGTTTTCAAGTTTGTTTCATTTTGGATCAACAGTAATACAGTGAGAATCATGCAAAAAAAGGCCTTAGAGATCTAAAATGATACCAGATCTTTCTAGTTGCCAGACTGTTAACACTCTTTAAGACAAAGTAAAACTTTTCTGAAGATGAAAAATTTAGTTGAGAATGGAAGTCTACTTCGACAAAGCAGTCCTCTCCAAAAACATACTTACAACTCACCAGGATTGATATGGATTCATCGATAATCTGATTCCACCCTCCACATCCACACACAGAAATTTGATTCCACCCCTCTCTGTCCACTACAAATTTGCCTCTGTACATGCCTCATTTTTATCCTGATTGTTCGAATAAGTTCAGAATTACTAGAGATGTTATTTTGCTTTGATTTTTATAGCCTGGAATGCCCATAACCATTCTGAATCTGTCTTGTGCAACTATATATTTTTTTTTTAATGTGAGGCAAAAGATGGATGATGTGTGGAATGAATCCTATCTGCTCTTGAAAGAGATACTTAATGTTTCATCTTGTCTTATGATTACTGGCTAGGAAAAAAAGATTATTGATTTTAAACTCAAACCCTTTCTATTTCTTAGCTGTGTTCTGGCACACATTAAGCAGACCTGCCATGCTAAATTTATTTATTAGTAACTGAAAATGAGTGTTTATATTTTCTGAAGTGCCTTGTAGTTCAGCAAAAATAAAAGCATACCTGGTTTACTTCCAGATCCAATTTCAATTGAATTCCCCACAGGTAGGAAACAAGGGGAGAAGATAAATTTTTCAGATTATACTTTAAGTCTCATCGTTGAAAATGACACAGCAGCCTAACAGCATTTCAAAAAATTAGAGCAGAGGTGAGGATCCATGGAAAATAAAAAAACTGAGTGAGCCCAGGATAATAGGCTGAGGTTAAATTGGACAGGACAGATAATCAGACTGGACTTGTAGTCCTGCTTTCCTCGTGGAGGTAAAGTCTGTCCATAAATAAGACTATCAGAGTATGATTCTGTAAAGACATATGATAATCAAGGTCACAAATCAAAGGTAAAGTGAACCAAGTAATCTTTGTTCAACAAATTTAATACATAAAACAGAATAAATTTTACAAGTGCTGTGTTAACAAATTTAATCCAGGATAGAATCTCAATTATTTCAGGGAAGACTCATTCTAAAACATAAAAAACCTCAAAAGCACATACAGTAATTTCACGATTATAAGCCGCACTGAGTATAAGCCACACTTCCGCGTGTCAGCAACTGTCTTGGGTTACAATACAGAGTGTGATAAAAGGAATCTATTCTATCACCATCTGTTGAGGGTGGGGGCAGTGATCCTTATCTCAATGGCAGATATTCTGCTAATGGGCCATCCATTGAAACCAGGCAGGCCATTGTTCTTTATCTTTTCACAACCCATCCTTCCTCCAGAGAGTCATTTTCTGCTAATGGCCCATTGATTCCCTCTGTGTGACTGATAAAATTACTTCATCCCATTGGAAGTTGCTCCAGTCAGGGGGAAGAGCCCAACATTTCTTACCAAGATAAAAACAGAGGTTTTGGGACACTAAGGGAGCCCCTTTCTCCACTGGACTCCAGAGGAAAACCGGATTTCTCCACATCACCACTGGGCCTCTGGAGGGAAACTGCACCTTCTACAGAACCATTGCTCCAACTGAATCACATCTGTCACTGCAGGAGGATGCAGCCACCATTTAATGGGACTGCTACCAACACCCTGCCTGATGGGGTGTCAGGTTGTACTCCGACTTTGTCAGGGTTTGGAGTTTGTTTCTTTGTAGTACTCTATTTCTATTTTAATTTCCCTAGTAAAGAACTGTTATTCCTAATTCCCATATCTTTGCCTGAAAGCCCCTTGATTTTAAAATTATAATTATTTGGAGGGAGGAGGTTTACACTCTCCATTTCAAAGAGAAGCTCCTGCCTTTCTCAGCAGACACCTATCCTCCAAACTAAAACAGCAACTTTTTTTCTTTGTCCATATATAAGCCACACCTGATTATAAGCCGTACTTCCGGGTTCAAAGCAAAATTTTAGTCAAAATGGTGCGGCTTATAATCATGAAATTACTGTAAAGTACCCTATATTATAAATTTTCAAAATTATTTTTAAGCATTGAGATTTTTGTGGTAGCACATGTATCTTTTTTCACATACTTCTGCTGCTGAAAAATGCTGTTTTTCATTCACTATGACCTACAGAAACATGATGTTTATAGACCAGCAGAAAAGACTGTGTTCATAAAAATGAGTGTGAAATCACTCAGCACTTACAGCACTTCATGTTTTCAAAGGGTTGCACTCACATGAATAGACAGATTGTAATTGACTCTAACTTTACTGCAGACTGAGTGATGAAGATTTATCCCTTTAATGGATAGAAATTGGTGGGAGGCTGGGGGTGCAGATATTAAATGAATTACTTCATCCGTCCTGGTAGAGGAACAACTAGAAGAGACCAGATGCAGACAAGAACCTACATTTTTTCCACAGCTTCAGTATTTCAGTATGTTTATTCTTTTCTGGGAAAAATAAATAAGGGAAAATGTGCCCATATCCAGCCTTAGAGAACCTTGCAGAAAGGCTCAATCCATAAATTCAGAAATATACTGAAATTAACCAGGTGAATTAGCAGACTTCCTGCGTTATATATGCAGGTGAACATATGGAAGGAAGTCCACTTGCTCCTGCTTTCTGAATACTCAGGTGGTTCAAAGAGAAAAGAGGGGCCACTGGCAGCTTGTGCTACTTCAGTGTATCTGCTGAATGAAATCCACACTTCTCCAAACCAGGAAACATAGAGCTAAGATGCAGAATACTCCAACATATAAAAGGCAGGTAACATAGTGGTCAGATAACTGTCAGTGACATCACTACTCTCTCACACAGGAATAAATGCAGAAGAAAGTGTTTGTGCACTTCAGCTCCATTCCATTACGAACTGGCATTGTGACCACTGTTCTGGTTTGCTGCACAAATGTTGAAAGCCACTGTTGTTTCACAAGTGTCTTTGTCTCCGGGAAGCACTGGTTGGAAAAAAACCACATTCCAGCCTGTACTGTATGCATCTTGGCTCAGAGAAATCTGGTGTATATTACCCCAAAACTTCTAGAGTGCTTCTTACAGGGGCAGTGGTGTATTTCTTCTGTTAGAAGCAGGACAAACATATCTGCTTCCTGTGATCTCTGACAGAAGAATACGTTCAGGAGTGTCTGGAAAAAGTATAGTGTTAGATGACACTCTACTCATATGAGCAAGGGATTGATACTTTCTGACAGGCAACATTCATTCAGTAGAAAGTTTGCCTAGAGGTAGCTGTTGTGCAGAGACTGAGCACACCTGAGTTAGGAGACCACTGGTGTAACTCCCAGAAGAGTTACAGCTCTCTGTGAGAGTTTTTCTTGATGGTACATTCCTGGTGTTCATGGGAAAGCTAGTCTACCCGGGTGACATTAGATTACAAGTTCCCTGGTATTCATACACCTTGCTAAAGTACAGTGGGATGAAGGTCGCGTATTGAAATGATGCAGTTTGACAGTACCAGCAAGGGAAAAGGAATTATGTCTTTCTCCTCTAATCAAATCTCATCTAATACCTGACAGCATTACAGTGATTATTGCAACTTACTCCATGTTAAAGACTGCTTTGCCTTCCCCATTTCCTTCTCTACCACCCCCGGAATATGTACCCCTTCTCTTTTTCATGCAATTTTCCTATGCCTGAAATTCAAGCCCATGGCTAATCCACAACAGAGGCTTTCAAGTACAAATCTTGTTTTTTCAGAAGCATGTGTCATCTGGGAGAGCATTAAACAGCTGAGTGTTCTGAGGAGCTTCTAGTCTAGGCTTCTTCCAAACTCTGCATATTAAGAAATTCAGTATTTTTGCTTTGAGCCATGTTTAATGTCTTGAGCTTCTCAGGGAATAGGAGGGAAATGTAAGGTGATGGTGAAATATGTCTAGTGAAAATTTCACACATTTGAATCTTTATGCTCTGTATCATCAAGGTATAACCAATTTAAAGGCCTTCAAGTGATTACACAAGGTTTAAAGAAGCTCTTCAAGCAGTCCTTGAGAACAAGACTTTCAGGTATTCTTTGCTTGGATTTTAATACTTGTCGTATCTGATGAACAGCCATGGATTCCCAAAGCTTGTCTTTTTTTTTTTCTTTTCCAGAGATACCAGTTGTTTTAGTACATGATATTACTTCCCCTAACAGCTTTTGTCTCCAGCTGAATTAGAACACACACTGTCTCCTGATGATCTGCAGGGCTTGCCAAGTTAAAAACTGGTCTTACACCTGCAGAGGACATTCTTCTCTCTTCTTTTCTGGGCCACTAAGTGATGCCCTCTGTCCACACCACAGACTCCTCAGGCTCAGGTTTCCAGCATGGCTATCCATGTTCACCACATAGCACAGTTATATGGAAAGCAGATGCCTCACAGCACCCTACAGATAGTCCTGGGAGATATTGTAAGAAATAGATGCCCTTGAAGGATAAGGAAACAAAACTTGTAGTGCAATATATCAAAAGCAAGGCAGAGGTTGCCTCTTGGGGACAATATTTGGCTATACAAAGATTAGATTTTACCACATTCTAGTTAACCATAACCAAAATATTTTGACAGAAGAAGACTACAGTGATTTTTTCCCTGTTCCTTATGTAAAGTTTCTTATCTGAATTATGTTTCCTGTTCAGGTCCTGGACTGTTGAAAGAGAGCATGGTAATCAGATTTGAAATATATTGAAATTGATGAAAAGTGGGGGGGGGGGGAAAGCACAATTTTCTCCCCTTTTTGATTAAGTTTGATATTATAGGCAGATTTTGGATGTGAATCAGACAGGTAATTTATGTGAACAAAGCTTGCAGTGCTCTGGTT
This sequence comes from Catharus ustulatus, assembly GCF_009819885.2. Classification (NCBI taxonomy): domain Eukaryota; kingdom Metazoa; phylum Chordata; class Aves; order Passeriformes; family Turdidae; genus Catharus; species Catharus ustulatus. The sequence continues at coordinate 38,692,193 of NC_046221.1, read as the reverse complement.
ACAATCGAGTTGCTCACAAGTAATCAAATGCTAATCATTATGCATATGTGTAAATCAATGTCATCCCGTATCCCATTGTATTGTAACAGACTTGCTTTCTCCAAAACAGTAGAGTATCTGTCACAGTGTGCCAGAATACATAAGAATGTTTTATCTGGACACTGAAATAATGCTTTAGAGAATTTTATCTTATCTTACTCACAGACCTCAGCAACTGTGTATCTGCACATGGAAAAAATTCTCTATTGTCTTTTTATTCTGTGCTGCTATCAAAGCTAATTGATAAAACAACTATTGATGATCTATTGTTAGAAGTTACTGTTAACAGTAAAGTATTGATAGAAATGCTTCTTAAAAACAATCTCCAATGAAATTTCACCTTCCACCTTTGAAGTTTTCTTTGCTGTGTGCCCCACTGCTGGTGAACTGTCTTCCTTTGTCCCCATGCTCACCTGGACACATAAATCCAAGGCACTACCCACCCTAACCCTGCCAGTAGAATACTCTCTCTTCAGATTACCAGCGCTGGTTTGTTGAATATCCTCAATATGAGGTGATCAGTAGGGCTTGACAGCCCTCAGCAGAATGGCTTAGAGAAATGAAAATGGCCAAGAGGATCAGCTCAGCTGTCACAAGAGTCCAGGCTTCTCATTCCTAACTCAGCCTTACTTACTTACACTTCACTCTTATCTGATGTTGATATTACTGTAGAAACACTCAGGTTAATATTTCCACTACTAGCTCCATAATGGCAACCTACAGGCAGATTATTGGTTGTTTCAAAATCAAAGCCCGCTTAGGGACCCACAGAGCCTCACTAGGCAGCTTGAGAGTTCTCTTTTGAGAGGGAGAATTTTTTCACTAGAGGTGCAAATACCTCCTGAACACTGGATAAGAGAAAAAAACACCTCAACATTTCCAGTAAAGCAGCTCTTTGCTTTCAGAAAAGACATGTAAAGAAGGTGAATGTAAAAAACTCCAGAGTGCAACCTCTACCTTGGAGAGTTTTGTGTGTTGTAGGGAGTGAAATGGGTGAAGAAAAGTAGAATCTGAAAGTCATCTGTATGAGCTGACAGGAACAACTCCCAACTGTGGACACAGAGCCTGCTTGCAAATACTTCAGTAATAACACAACTATTTCCAAAGTCCATCTTATTTCCAGAAAGTCTTACCACATGTTTACTGCTTCAAACAGGGTGAAGTCCGAATTAGGTGCCAAAAAGTCATCTGATCCTGCCCAGAAGAGACTTGGAATCTGATATGACCCTTTTATCTCCTTTGGAAAAAGTACTGAAATAATTATCAAAATATTCTGTAGCTAGAAGATAGTCTTCAGTGCATAGTCTGTCATATATCCTGATCAGCTTATACAAGCCTTCATTTAATATACCTCATCAAATGTGAGTATTTCAGTCTGCAAATCTGCCCCTTGGATAGCAGGCTTGACCAAAGGGCCACTGAAAATAGAGTATCTACCCGTGCAAGAAATTAAGGAACCAATTAAACAATTGGCATGTTTTTCAAATGATGCTGTTTAGTAACAAAAATTCAACATTTTGCTTGTCTAAAACTGTAATGTTGATAGTGATTTCCAAGAGGCAGAAGACTGACCTTTTGGGCAGCCCTACTCAGTTCATCTCTCACAGCTGCTTTGAGGCCAGCAAGAGCAAAAGCTGTAGATCTGGAGGAGCTCAGAACCTCCAGGCAAGAGGGATGTTTTGTCAAAACCAGAGGAATCTAGCTGGTTTTGGGTATTGAGGCAGGGAATTCTGTCAGTCTTTTGCTCAATTGCTTCACTGACCAGAAATCCAAGGCAGCGGCAGAATCAAAACTAGTGTTTTCACTGTCTCTTCCCTCTCCTCTCAAAGACACTGGGCACACCTGCTCTTTTGAACATACCAGGAACACCTTTTAGCCCTCTAAGCTTCTTCAAAAACTTGATCTCCTACTGAGGGTGGTCTTTGGCCATTCCTTCCTCTTTGATCATGCTTCTGTTCATTCAGTATCTCCAAATATCTGCATACTACATCAATACTGAGTCAGAGGGGCACAGTCAGGAAGTTCCTCATGGATCAAAGCATTTCTCTTGGCAAATACAGAAACACCATTCAATACAGGGGACTCTGACTCTTTGGGGTCATTTTCATAAGCCAGGGCAGCAGAAAGTTAGGTTTCTAATACATAGCATTTAATATTATAGCAGTAATATTTAATTTTGTCACTCCTTTTTGTTAAAGCATTTTTACTTTTCAGAAAGAAAATGCTTGAAATACCACTTGGAACATATGAAATCTATGAAGTTTGGGAAATGAGAGATGGGAGTCAATATTGCATGTGTTGTGTGGGAATTAGCTTGCATTCAGGGTCGTTTGGAAAAAGTGCTGAGGAAAAAGTGCTGAGACTTAACTTATTTTCTACTTCAATAAACTTTATTGAACAGCAATATTATTCTATCTCAATAAGCTTGTTTAATGTTCAGGCCTGTGCACCACCCCTGCCCAGCTCCAAAGTGTACCTCACCTTATATACACTTTTGCTACAGCTGTTTGTATAGGCAGAATAGTTCAAGGGATTATAAATTACAAAGCAACATGGAGCATAAGGCAACTATTTGGTGTCTGCACTGGTTTCTGCAATGCACAAGAAAACCACTCAAGTTCCCTTTGAAACGTGTGTAAGTAATCTTCTTTAGTGGAAAGAAATTGTAATGGAAAATGGTACCCCTAGTTGAGAACCCAGATAGCACCAAACTCCAGAATCTAAGGCATGTGAACTGATTATCTACGAATTATCTGAGATTTGTATCCTACTCAATCCTTGTAGAATTGTGTTTTGCTGATAATCATTGCAAATGTCTCTTTAGATTTTATAGGAATATATATACAAATGACACTATAAACACAGAATAGAGCACAGCCTTGAGGCAAATAGAGCTTCTTACACTGAACTGCAGGGTACTTCTGCTGAAGCAACATAGTAATTTCCCAATTATTACGTTAGTGCAAGATAAATATGAGTTAACAGAAGTATCCAGCTGCCAAGCTCAAAAACAAAAGAAAAAGACGATGTCATGTTATAGAGATTTCCCTGCTGCTTCATTCTCCTGTCTGCTCCTGTGCAAACACTCACCTTTTTAATAAGGAAATGGTCCGTAAAGCTGCAAAATGAAAAATGAGATATATATTCAATTAGCTGTAGTACTGTTGGCATGACACTTCAGGTCAGCTGGAAAGCTTTGAAAAGCAAGACATTTGTAACTTAAAGTAGAAAATCTGAATGCAAACTCAGCTGGCTTAACTGTGAAGCTCTTTTGGCAAACCACTGGAAAACATAATTGAATGTAGCCCTCCTGGGAAGGAGCCCTAATAAACTGGAGGACAACTTGTCTGCTAGCATTTTGATTTTGCCTTCACAGTGTTCAGGTCTTTGTGAGATTACAGAAGTAAGTTTCACTTACAGAAATGATTACCCTACACAGTTACAGGTAAGGGCCTGTTTTATCCTCCCCCTGTAGCTAGCATCCATCAAAGAAATGGCTTTCTATACATAGCCTGCTTTCCATGAGTCTATTTTCAAAGGTTGACCATCATTTTACAGGCACAGGCAGCACCTGAACAATTTACTCTGGCATATTTTAGTGCTTACGACCCATACCAGGGTAACAAACGTGATGAGCTGCACACCCGACTGAGTGGCTGCTGTGCAGGCAGAAAACAGAGACACATTTTAGCTGCCAGCCTGCGCTGCACCTGCAGGTACACTAGTTATGCCAGTGACATTATGTATCTACACAGGCATAAAAGGTGAGGGACATTGCTGTAGGGGAACTCTAAGGGAACACATGGTCTCAATTCACTACCCGTGACAATTTACAACCATAATTATCCCCCTGCAGTCTACATCCTTACAGACACCTTATAAATACTAATTTTTTTTCATCTGCTTGTTTGCCAAATCCTAAGGTATTTGTGCCAGCAACATCTACTTAGAAAAATGCTGCCACCTGTGATGCGATTCAATGCAAATCCCATCTCTGCACAGATTTTCCTGTTTAAGGTAAGATAATTGTACAAATGCACTGAGTAAGACCTGTGATATTCTGCAGCATGTTTTTTAATTTGAGTTCTCCCATTCCCCCCAACATAGCTAAATCTTCACCCCTCAAAACAGTAGGTGCAATACATAGGTACAAAAATAGGTACAGAAATAGGTACAAACATCCCTTTTCTGTGTTTTATTATGTTTATAGCTCAGCAGATTATAACATGCCAGAGTGGCCGCACTTGGATCAGGCTATAAGAAGCATAAGTATAGGCAGGACCTAAAATAAGACATACATCCTTTGCACTGGGATTTGTGTCCACAATCAGTTTCAATGAACCCTGAATAGCCATTCAGCTAGCAGAAAGTAAACTTCAAATTCCAGCTTGCATGTGGATTTATGTGATGATATCCTGCCAAAGGGATGGCTGGAATCATCTTGGACTTCTACTGGATAGTATCTCAGAGTCCAGCTCCGGGAAGATCCTTAGTATCATTTAATCCAGGAAAGTCTCTAACGCATTGATTTAAATTAAAAATTGTAAGGTTAAACAAATTCCTTGTCGCACAAAGTGGTGGTAGACATTAATTTCTGTTTTAGCCTGTGACACGGCTCATCACATATATAATGATATATATACTGTCTGTCAGTATATTACTGTATGTCAGAGTGACACAGGCACATTTAATTCAGGTTGGTGAGGACCAGGTTTTTAGGATTTGTAAAACCTTTTCTGGCATGGGCCCTGGCTAGGGAAAAAAACAAAGCAAATTATTCATCTTTTGTGCCTTCAGGGCAGCTGTAGGTCAGTGTGACCTCAAAAAATTGTGGTCACTGGCAAGTTAGACCACTGCACCTAAAAACCTGAGACGAAGCACCACTGAGCAGCATCAGATGAGTATCAATACTATTTTCCCTCTTTCCCTTTTCTTACCTTTTAGTATCTCTCAAACCATATTCAAGGCATTAATCTCTAAACTGCAGCAACCTTCACTTTTCTTTATACTATTAAAATCCCTTACATATGCTCTGTTTTGTTCCACATTAGTTCTTACAATTCTTATGCAGAATTAATCTAGTAATTTCAGCATTTTCCCCTCTTTCATTTGTCCCAATTATGTTAATGATTATGAATGTTCCAGAGAAAAAAATTTAAAAAAAGATACAACTGAAGTGCTTCAGACAGACTGGTACAGTAACCCCTGGAGGTGGTTTCAGGTGCCACAGATTGGGTTCACATTTTCCTGACATGGTGCAACACTAAGAAAATCTTACTCAGGTTTTCAGGTTTACTTTATTTGCATTTCTTTCATAAACAGGGGCATTAGGACTGTGTTCTATCTTAAGTACAAACAAAGAAGTCACAGCCCATCTATACACCCTTGCTTTGTTTTTCACCTGGTCCTTTTCCATGCCCAGTTCTAGGAAACCATTCAATAGTGCCAGACTTCCTGCACTGACCGTATTTACATCAGGCTTTACTGAGTGTGCAACCAGAAATGCAGAGCACTGCCTTCTACATATAACTGTACTTCTTGAGAAAGGTTTTTTAAATGCATTTAATCAGAAAGTTGAAACATAAAGAAGTGGTTGGTTATAATGCTTCGTAAAATGCTTAGTAAACTGCTCAGAATCAGGTCTCTGAAGGCACTGTCAAACAGATTTACTCATTATTTAATAAGTCACTGTGAAGATTGTAATGATTGCTGCTACCAGGCTATCAGGCCTGGAAGATGGAGTGGCTGGAAGAAATCAGTAACATGCAGTAAAACTGTCATATAACAACTTCAAGAGAACAACAGAAGCCAGGAGAATGGGAGCAGCAGCAGCATCTCAGAAGAAATACTATCATGGAAGAAAATATGCTAAATAGCACTGAGCCAGCAATAAAAATGTACAGTGAACAAACACAAGAATGAAATCATTATTCAGAAATTCCCACTCAAAACACAAGACAAAGCTTGCACTCACACACTTGATATTTCCAGATTGAGCAACTGTTCAGCAGCACTCTTGATTTTGAGTACAAGGCAACTGGGAAGCAGACCACAGATGGAATAGGTCAACTGCAGCTAAGCTGCATACCACTGAAAACTCTACAAACTCTCTGCAAAAATAAATGGAAAACTCTTTATAGCAATAAGTGGATCTGTTTCAGTTTGCAAAAGCTGAAGGTCTTTCTCTGCTATTTTATACATCTTGAACATTAAGATCAAAACACATTTCATCATATGTTAAGGAAAAAAACATTGACAAATAAACTATCAATTGAGTCCATATTCAAAGGGAAGTAAAGTTATGAAATCAACCTTTCATTTGGCAACAGGTCAGCCAGAGAAAAGCCTGAACAAGTCATTCAGTAGAAATGATAAAAATCACCACAATGGCTCAAATGGAACTAAAAAATTGGACCAAACATAAATTGGTTCACTTACTAGCCACACTCAAAGGTGCCATTTGTGTCTGATGCAAATAAACCACACCAAGGTATACAATCTAACTTTGTGTTAACCTGAAAAATTGTGTCTCTCTGTTGCAGTCATTTTCTATACAGTTGGGGGAAAGAAATGTTTTGCTTTTGGGGATTTTTTATTAACTTCAGTTCAAGAAAACAGTAATTATTTTAAGTTTTCCTCATAAAAATTGAATGTCATCCCCCAGAGTTTACTGAAGTCAGTGAATGTTTAAGTAAATAAAGGTAGATTCATTGTTTTTAATGGAACAATATAAAAGTTGGATGTTTCCTTCAGGTTTAGGTACCTGGAGCAGCCATAGGCCAAAACATGAAGACTTGTGTGCTGTTTCCTTTGGGTAACAGTTTATCTAAATCCTAAATGTAAAAGTTAAGAAATTCCTTCCTCTTTTTTGTTCATCTGTAAAAATGTATTCACTTACTCCTGGGATACTGCAGAATATTTTACCACAAAAAAGTTGTGCTGTAGTATGACCCAACAAACTGCAGATCCAGTACTGTCTGCACTTCCATCCACTCTTCACATTAAGAAAATAACTGGTTCATTTTTCTGAGTAGTTTGCCAAAATTGTACTAGAGGCCAGGCAGTATTTTTGAACCAAGGACAGGAAAACAAATTCTAAGCAAATATCTTCCCCTTAGGATGTTCTAAGTAATGTCCCATTAGGCTTAGACCAATTACAGTTTCAGATATTACTGCTTAGGAATTATAACTTCATACCACAAAACGTCTGTTCTATTACTCATACAATAACGCATTGCATTTTTAAAAACAATTCTGGATCAATGGTCAATAAAGACCATCAAAAGGATGCAAAGGTGTGTAATCAAGCTTTTATCTTGCCTTAGCAACTTCTAGGCAATTAATATTTCATGACATATATTAAGAGGGTTGGTTTTTTTCTGAGTTTATGCCTAATGTAGAATTCTCTAAAGTGAAATATTTGCCAGTGGCAATCTCTTTCATACAATATTAGCATATCCAATTCTTCCCTTGTGGGATGTTTCAGCATATAATATTAATTCACAATTAGGTAATGCACTCATTTTAGCAATCTCCTGTGTTCTTATTAATTAAAAACCTGGTACAATCACTTGTAGTCTATTCAATTTTACTTTGTTTGCTTTGCTTTGGCTTTTTTTTTTTCCTCTCTTGTATGGATCTAACAGCTTCAGGCAGGATAGTATTTTTTTTAAATTTGTATGGTTTCCTTTATCTATATTAATATAAATATATAAATATAATTTTACTTTGCTGTAGAATTTGTTCTATTGTAATTTTTTTCACAATCCAAGGTTTGAAACTATTTCGATTTCCTTTCTTCTCAGAACTTTCTACAAAACTACATTCGCACTGGAATTCTCAGGTGAGCTGTTCAAATTATGACCTGCTCTCCTCCCCGTTATACAGACAACAGTGAGTTGTTACTTAAATCTTCAAACAAATTTGATTACGAAAATAAAATAATCAAGTTTGAGACATGAAATACTGGAGAATCATCCTTCAATAAGTCTCACCACATATTCAATTCTCATGAAAAAAGAAAGGAGTTCATTGTAATGAATGTTACATACATAGAGTAGTAGGTGAACAAAGATATAAAACTTGTGTCAGCTCTCAGAGCCGATAAACTCCTATGTCATAGTTACTGCTCTCTAGAACAGAGATTCTGGTATTAAGCCTCAAATTTTGAACAGAATTTTCTTTTAAAAAGGTCAGAACATTTTGGAATATTTTACTAAAAGGTGGGTTTTTTTCTTTTTCTGTAGGTTATTGCTAATAGCTCTATTCCTCTCTGTTTAACAGCTTGCCTGTAGGATTTCCTTTTGCAATACATCGCCTTGTCTCAAGTTTTTGTGACAAAACTTTATATCAGCAGTTAAAAGATGCAACAAACTATTCTAAAGATTAACTTAAATAGAATAAAATACAAGTATTTTCAAAAGAAAGTAATTATCAGAGCAATATCTAACTTACACACTACCAAGCCAGAATGATGCAAACCCCTTCAAAGAAAAGGTTATTTGTTTTTTTGGTTTTTTGTTTTTTTCTTTCAAGATGCTTTTAAAACCAGATTCTGATGAACTAATATCTAACAGGTTGCTCCCATTTATTCCAAAGGAAATCTAGGAGTTTGCATATTTACAACAGGTTGCCTTATTTCAGAAAAAAAAATGTGGTTAGAGCAAAACTTATAATGGGAGACAAAAAAAAAATACATTGGCAACATTTATTTTTCAGCTGAAAGAAAATAAGGTGACAGAGCAGATAAGAGGCAAAGGGAGAGTGAAAGAAGACAAAGGAATGTGGCAGTAGGTATTGTAAAAATGGTTGAGCCTGGAAACCCTAATACCCAGAGACTGTATGTTTCTGATAAAGCAGATGAGGCTCTAAAAGAGGAAAAAAAAAAAAAAAGAATATGTGACTGAGTTGAAGAGAAAACAGAAGTATACAGTCTGAGGGTCCCACCAAAAATCAAGTTGATCTTAAAAAATTGCAAGCCAGAATATCTCAGAAAAATTAATGAGAAATACAGGCATGCAATGATCAGGTAACCAGGGAAGCAGCAATAGCAGTATATACTTTGGAGAAATTGTGGACTTCTCACTAGCCCATAAATTTACAGTGTGATATAATAGAGGGAGAACATAAAATCCAAGCAACAAACTCTGGCAGCTAATCACAAAGTAGAGAGAAAACAGTTCCTTATCTACAATCTACATGGCTCTGTTTCAGTTGTCTCTGGATTATTTCATCAATTAAGGGTAACTTATGGTCAAATATATATATATGCTCTAAATGGGGCAATGGGGAAAAGGAAAAAAAAAACACCAAAAACACCCTAACTCCACATACTAGGTTAATTTGGGCTGGTTTATGGGACTGAGTGGGACAGAGGAGAAAAGTTTAGACAGATACAGTAAGGTTTGGGGGAACTAAAGCAAACAGGTACAAACTGGCACAAACAGCAGAAGCAAAAATGTCCTTGTAAGAGGACAAGACCAGAATCTAGATATCTAAATGACCTTATAGAAAATTACCTGAATGCTGTACACGCAGCAACACAACTCTGCTCATAGTCCTCAATCTGGTTCTTATTTCAGCCCCACTAAAAATACTAAACTCTCCATGATCTCTCTTGGCAAGCAGTTATTTCCCACTGTCAGTAATTTGGAGATATCAAGAAAACCCCAACATACTTTTCCAAGGAAAGGAGGAGGTTTAGGGTGGAGAAATATAAAGAGGTCAGTATTTATACTCATGAATACCGAATCAGGAAGGTATTTGCTGAGCTTCCTCAACCTGTGTACCACAGGAGATGGCCCCACCTGTCTCTTCAAGAACTGCTCAGCTTTACCCAGGCATGTGTCTCAGGGTTTGAATGAGGCTGCAGAGAACCAGCTCACCATTAGCAGCTGTACTGTGCCATCTGCATACCTCTAGCCCAAAGTACCAGGTTCCTGTCTGAACTGAAATACAGCCCTGAAAACCAGCAAGACCACACTGGACTGTGATAAACTGAAGGCACTTCAGCTCAGTATTACTTTCCTGGGATGTAGCTTTGCATAAGGAGCTGCTGCAGGTTATCTTCCCCTGACTCCCTGGGTTGAATGCAGCTCCCCTGTAGCTGGCAACACATTGTGGGGAAGAGGGGTTGAAGAGGAACTGAGACAGTTTGGGCACAGCCATGGCTGCAGTCATGGCAGTGGGCATCATCAGCTCTGCATACAGTAGTCCACTGAACTGGCTTCCTGCAGATTGTGCAGGAGGTGGAAGTAGGTCATTGTGAGTAGGGAAATTGTGAATGGGAAAGCAAGGCTGTGACTGACTGTATTGTCTAATGAACACAGCTGAAGAGAGAGTTTCAGGAAAATAAATCCCATACCAAAGCAAAACAAAACAAAAACAAAAACAAAAAACCCTAACACCACTTTTTCAATATACAACAGAATCTTCCAAAGCTCACTTGCCGTACAGGCTTGGCTTATCTCCATGGTCTCAAGTAAGTGGTTTTTACTTAGCCCTGCAAGTAAAGACAATGGTCTTTATATGTCCCTTAAAATGATTTTTGAATCTGAGGGCTAGAACTGCTAAATTTCCTCAGCAGCTCTGTTAGGGATTGTAAACCGTGCTTCTCCCATAAAATAAAATAAAATAAAATAAAATAAAATAAAATAAAATTTTTAAAAAGAGGGAAGGGAAGATTACTCTGTATCCATGGCTACATGACTACATACCATATCATCAATATCGTGTCTCTGAGCAGCTGAGAATGTCTGACATATTTCGGAATTTTAATGAAACCCATCAGGGAATATCTGATAGGTAAAACAACTGGAAATCGAAAATCCAGGGAGCCATATAAAACTCAAGTGAGGACTGCTTCAATTCTCATTTTTGTCACACCTTTGTGTATTTTTAAGCACATTTCTTTAAAGTTATCTTGCCAAACCTGCTGTCAGAGCAGTTTGGTTATTACCCATTTCCAGCTGATGCTATCAAGCTGACCTGTGGTGAGGCAGGGCTGTCAGAGTAAGCGGATTCCAATGTACAGTAGTTGAAATAATAAATGATAGAGGCTATATACCAGAGAAAAATGTGATTATGTCATCACTCCAATGCCCATTAAGCTCAGCAATTTCTAGCTATTTGAAAAACTGAGATGTCATTTCTGCAACATGTAAGTGTTTTCTTGAATGTAATAAAATCCAGCATTTTAACACTGATTGCTTCTCAGGACCTAACTGGACTGCTATCTAAATAAACATTTCAGGAGGTTACTTACCTCTATCAGACTTTTAATTCATAATGTAAAGCTATATTGTTTTGGAAATGACAAGCACTCAGTAACTCTATGTCTGCCAGTGACCACAGAACCAGGATTTATAGCAGGAGACTTTACAAAGCCTGGGAAGTGCTTGGGCCCCTAAATCTCTCACTTTCAGAAATCTTGAAAGGACTGGCTCTGAGAAATTCCCACACTACCCACTCTTTGAACTAGCACAGAAGTACAGTGAAACTTTAGCGCTTCTACTCTTCTTCTGCAAGTGGAGAGTGCAGTTAATTATATGAACCTTATATAGGTTTATATTTCATTCTAAGATATTTTTGAAAAGCTTTTTTTATTTTTCCTGGAGTAGTTTTTACTACATGAACTCATAAAACATATGGAAAAATGTAAAAGGGAATTTAACACCTATCTGTACCAGAATGTGCCACAAAATCAGGGCAGAACTTAATAGGGAACTGCTGGGAGGCTTCCCACAGATTACACTGAGCTTTACATTAGACCCTGAGAAATCCAAACCCCTCTTTTTCTGCTCAGACAACTTCCACTTCTAGTTTTATGTCAGACAAGTCATGAAAAAGAGAACTCACTCAACTAAGCAAAAGCATCCAGGATAATCAATCAGGGAAGAGATCTTAATACATAAATGCTTTTGGTAAGAAAATTTAAAGAATCCCTTTCATTTTTGACACAGAGGCACTTAATCAACCTGGGTAGAAAGTAATGTTTCTAATTGGAGAAATGTGTGCATGTTCATTTAGAAGCTACAACTATGAATTAGCTGAAAATCCAATGTATGCAATGTAACGTAATGCAATGCAATTAAAAAAAAAAAAAAAAAGTAAAAGCCAGAGCAGGAAGCAAAATGTAAACCAGTCCTACTGAGAAACTGATGACAGAAACACTACACAATAGAACAGAATGAAAGGACAGACTGCAGATGTAAAATACATTTACATGTTTTCAAAACCAAATAAATGGGGGACAGAAATTACTTACTCAATGCATGCTTGTAAGTCACAAGGAAATGATGTATAAAAAAAATTCTTGCTAGTGTTTGTGAGAGGGCAAATTTGCAAGTAGTGTTTCCCTGGAAGGGTTAGTTTTTAAGTGAAAATAAAGGATGATAAACCAAACTTAAGAAATTTTATATTTTAAACAAAATTTAGAGCTAAGAAACTAACTATTTGACAGCTGAGACTTCACTATCCTAAATATATTCAAAAGAGAAGATTGCAGATAGCAGAAAGAGAGTTAAAATATTTTGATCTCTTTCTTTCTAATGTTACTGGCTTCAGCAAAGTTCTTCCTGGTTTATTCACTGCTAATGAAAAAGGAGAAGGAAGCTTTTTAAATTTAGTTTCTGAACATGTGTTTTTTCACTAAAAAATATGAAATGTGTCTATTACTCAAGATTAGTTTCATTCTGACCTGATAATCTTCACTGGATTATGGGATTCTTTGTTTATATTCTTCTGTACTTACCTGTAACTGTCAGCTCTGAAGTGCAACTGGGTTTAGAAAACAAATGTTTAAAGGAAAATGTTTTTGTATCTTGCTAACACTCTGTTTTCCACCGGTTTTTTTATGTTGAACACTATAGTATGATACTTCTCCATTTTTTTGAGTTAAAGTGGTAGCCCAGAAAGAGAGAGAGGTAACATCAATGACCAGAAGATAGCCTCCTTTCTGTATTATTTGCTGTTTATTTTGCAGCTGAGCCCACAAGAATGACCAAACAGGTTCACACTGCTGTTTTTAGCCCAGATCTTCAAGTTCTTTCAAGATATTAGGCAACCTACACAGTAATTGTGGAGGTCTTCCATTTCTTTTATACTCTGTGTCAAAATCAAATTTGAGTTTCTAGTTTTATGGAATATTAGTACACAGCTTCCAAGGTAAATCTTCCCCCATCGCTACCCAGGAGATGCTGGTGCCCTAGAAACACTGAAACTTTGAGAAATCGTTGTGTAAGAGAATACTAAGATAACCTGTGCTGTCACTGATATACAGCTAGTCCCATATTCTTTGCTCCTATTTTAGACTTGTTTCTATTTTATCATCTTCCTTTTCTTTGGTAAAAGTGTCAGTCTCCCCACTTACAGTCCCTCAAATAATTGCATATATTTTCACAGCTGAAAAATTTTATGTCTGAGTTTTACTGCAAAAGGCAGTAATCCCGAGGACCACATTTTATAAAAAACCCAAGATAAACAGCTTCAAGGTATAGCAAATTTAATCCTTCCTAAATCCTGATTTAAGAAAAAACTTATACTGAGACATAAGGACAAGTAATAGTGAAGTCTGGATGATGAAATCTGCAATGACTCATTCCTCTAGTAAAACAGTTTCCATGTGCTACACACTTTATTATGTCAATAATTTGTATCACTAGAAAGTTAAGGAAAGCCACATTTATGTGGGATGGAGATAATCTGGTTCTAAACTAAAATATGTGACTCATAATTAATGACAGTTATGTATTAGATTGTATTTTTTTCTTCTTTCTCCAGTTAGCCAAAAATTATTGCAATGTTATTGCTCTATTTTTCTGAAGAAGTACTTCACTTCCTCCTCATCTCCACCATTCTCCATCTCCAGTTTACAAGTTAGAATATCGAGATTGTATAAAATCTATCGTACAGTTTCCAAAATATATAGTTGATTAGAAGAGCACTGGAAGAAATGGAAGCAGAACTGTAGCACACCTTTTCAATCACTAGAGACAAACACATGCACACGGAGACCGCTACAAATAATCCTGTTTCTGTTCCCTTGGCCCCAGCACAAGGACTCTATATGCTCTAAGCTTCCAGGGAGAACTGTTGTATCCCACCTTTCTGCCCATGGCATATGCTTTGGCAGAGGAGTCCTGCCAGAGGAAAAGGGAACGCCCTCAGCTCAAGGTCTGAAAGCTCTCAGCACAGATGTAGACACTACTCTCAAGAATCTCAATATCTTAATAATCTAAGCATGTCACATTCCAGAACATTAACCATGCAATGACATGAGGTTTATTGATAAATTCAATGTAATGTATGACAATAAGTAAAATGGATACCATGAAAGATTTTCAACAGGAAAATCAAACAAATTCAGTTATGCTTTACAAAAGAAATATTCAGAGTTTGAAATAGTTCTAAAACGACTTCACCTCTTTCTTCACTGCTTTAAAAACTTGTTTGGGCCCAGGGCAGAGCTCTGTGAAAGCTCAGAAAGTCATTCCTCTCTCTGCCTGGGGACCCTTTCTTCATGATGTAAGTTGCATTTGTTCCCACTGTTAAACAGGACTCTCTGATTGTAATATAGCACATCTTTAAGTAGTTCCTCATCTTGTCCTCCAAAGTCTGCAGTTGGTATTGATATTGTTTTCCCTTGCTTTTGCTCTGCTTGCTGCCTCACAGTCTTTTGTATCATTTGGAAGAAGAACCCTTCTATGATATTATCAGGTTTTCATCCCTTCCAAGACAAAGGTCAAGCTGCTCTGTTATTTTTCCTAGCTACTAATCAAAAGATATATCAAGGACATCCCTATGTCCTTCATGCCAGGAACATGGAGACAACCCCTGTGTAAGAAGATAAATGGTTTGTGAAATAAAACCAGTCTTCAAGTTTTGGAAACTAGTGGTGAAAGCTAACACTCCAGAGCATCTCATTTTATTTTCCATCCTTAATATTTACTTGACTTTGTATTTGAGGAGAATATCTGCTCTTTAAAACGTGGCATCTGTGTTCAGACATCAGACCCATTAACTGCATTGACAGAGTAGGCAGCAGGAACAAAGACCAGAGAGAGAATAATCCTCCACTAATGGAAGATGTCATATCTCCACAAAATCAATTTGCAGAGATGATAGCCCCTCTATTGCTTTGGTGAAACTAACAACACCATGGGTAATAGTTTCTCAGAGCTGAATTACCTTCTCTTATATATTAAAATTAGTCACATTGTAATTGAATGCATTTTAAAGTTAGTATTGACTGCATACTGGCAGTCCAGTTTTTCCTAGTTGTGAGTTCTGTGGTATAAGCTGCAAGAAGCAAACTCATAGACCATGTATTTCCATGACTTTACCATCATAAGACCCACTTGGGACTGATTCTGTTTTCTGAAACAAAGCTAGAGGGATGTCCTCTGCCAAATTAATTGCAACCTCCTAAAACAAATAAGCATAAACAAACCCCTTCATTCCTTTTTAAAATTTTTTGAAGTATTCTCAGAAATTTTTATCCTCTAATGGCAGAGATCCCGAAATGCATCACACAAAGGGCTAGTGAGGACTACATTTTCTAGACTCTGTAAACTTACTTGCAGCATGCAGAAACTTCAATAAATTAAGTGGTTCATATATGTTAAAACTGGCTTAATGTGTGTGTCGAAGCTTTAGTAGAAGAGTGCCACAAGAGAATCAATTAATGAGAGTCTTTTCTAAGGAGTAAATTAAGACAGCTAACCTTAGTTACTTTAAATATCTTCTTGACAGGCAAGTTAAGTTGCTATATAGATTCCATTTCCCACTAGTAGGGATTAAGTGATATTGGAACATCTAAGTGGATCAAATTATTTAAGAATTAAAAGTCTGTAGAAAGACTTTTACATAACTTACACATCAACTCTTTGTCTCAGACCTAAATGTTTTTAAACAGGTGATTCAGAAATTAATAATCAGTGTGTTTGTTTATTCTTCATTTTTGTTCATTTTGTGACACCTTTTTTTTCTTTGCTATTTCAGTTGCTGTATTCCTCCACACAGAAGTGGAAACAGCTGCTATAGGTGGGACACACAGCTGCATGGCCACTCTTCCACAGCACAGCAGACAGCAGGGAAGCTGAAGGAGGATACAGTCTCCCAAAACTTTTAATACAGCTGCCTCCCAAAAACATATTTGAAATAAACCCAGCAGATGCAGAAGTCAGACATTGCACTGCTGATGCACCTCAGCATGAGAAAAATCCTCCCTACTGTACATCACAGGGAACACTCTAAAGAGTTATGGTCACCACGATTTGTCATGTTAAGAGAAGGGATTTGGGTTGATAAGAGTTACCTCTGTCTTTGACACCTGTAAATTCTGGCTTCCCAAGATTTATGGCCCAGGTTTATTTGCCTACAGTCTCTGACCTCTTAATTTAGACCTGTCTTAGGTGAACTCATCTCATTCCAAGACAATTCCTGATGCAGAAATGTGATGATAGCAAGAGGATAGCAATTAGTAAATCGTTTTGAATGAAGATGTCCGTGGACAAGTCCTGGAAAGAATTATGGACTGAGGAATCTTTGGTCTTCCCACAGGCTCCTCAGGAGATGGAGAGAAGCCAAAGAATTTTAATTTGCTTCCCAATTTTACTGTATGCTGGGTCAAGAGAGAGTAGGTGCCTGCAAATAGTCAGCAGCATACACCCAGAGAAGAGTTTAAGAACAAGATGTGAGGAAAGTCTTGGTTCCATTAACATTTCCACCAGGTGTCAATGATTTATCAGTCAGTTTCTCTTTCAGCGCATTCCCTCCGGGGGCAAAATTGCTCCACTCAACACCTAAATGCTCATGAAACACCTCAGCTTCCAAAGTATGTCTGGAAAGAAGACAGCAGGAACTTTTATAGTAAGAAATTTCTTTCCCCTCCCAAGATATTAGTTCATCCAAAAACCTAATGCTTTTTCTAACAAAAAGCCTTAAGATTAGTTTTCTTCCTTCTCTAGAAATTATAAAAATATTTCTAAATATATTTAAAAATTATAAAAACGTTTCCCAGGAGAAATGGGAGATTGTTTTCTTCATCAAAAAAAAAGGGATTGGTGTTTTAATTTGACATTATTGTTACTATTCAATTAAGCTGACTATTAACCAATTAACCACTGCAACAATTGTTCATGTTACAAAGCTACATAAAGTATTTTGATAGATAAACAACAAATTTCTTAAATTTCATGTTAAAAAACCCAAACAAACAAACAAAAAATTTTAAAAACCTCCCTGTCTTAAAATATAAAAAATAGTTATTTACTTAATCTGTGAAAAATTTTCACAAGGCAGGAAAAAAAATCTGCAGGTATAACCAACCACTAACATATAGGCTCCTTTGCATAATGGCTCTTTCACAGTTTTTCTTTTAATCCATTCCTAACTATCCTAAAGGCATATCTTATTCATGACATGTAGTTTAGTTCTAAAAAAACCTGTTTCATGTTTTTAAAGCTAAAAGTGGTGATCTAGTCATGCAAGCAATCAGATGTTTAGGATATCTAAAAACAAGCCTGATCTAAGCAAGTTTTTTAGGCTGTTTCTTTGGTTAATGGAAAATTAATATCAGCTATACAGGGTGTTGGTTCAAAAACAGTGTCTAAAATATATGGGATTGATTATCTTGAAGATTTGCCTACAGGCTGACTCTAGAGTGTGCCAGGCAAATAGGTCAGACTAGGTGAACAACTCTGAGATATCTAAAGTTATAAGAGACTAATGCCTTCTCTCTTTCTCAATGAAATTAATGAAAACATGGAGGATTTCTTAACAGTATTTAAATTGAATAAATTTTTTTTAAATTCCTAAACAATTTCATGGTTTTTTCCTGCCTTATATTTTTGACAATGTTTCTCACTAACAAAAGAAAGCTTTTGTTTTCCTAAATCATTTGACTTTATTGTTTGAACTTGCCTTAACCCAGCAAACCCTGTTGAGCTATCACACTGTCATCACAGGACTCTATGAGAAAAAAAGAGGAGAATATTTTTGCCCCCGCTTCATGGAAGAAGACATGAGAATGTAAAAAGAGGAAAGGGTACTCCAGGTCATCCAAATCTTTGAAAAATTGTTGATAGAATACCAGATTGTTGGTAAACTGTTATTAGAAATAGAAACTAAAATTAAATAATAGCCCAGAAGATATCCCTTCATGTAGCTATATAAAGACTCTTAACTGAGGAGTTAATGGATTTTTCTTTTCAGTACTTCTTATTTTCTGATTATGAGGGATCTCTTAAATATGTGCACTTGTTAAACATATTTATGTAGCAGATTATGTCAAAACAAGTAACATAATTCCTAATCAATGCAAACCTGGTTTTCTCCATTCTTTTCAGTCCACCAACATAACAGGAGAAAAATAACTTCTAGGAGATAAATCAAGCATCTGAAAAGTAAAGCCAAGTAAAAAGTAGCAGAAAGAGTGCTACTTTATGTTCATCTTCCATGTCTAAGCTGTCAACCTTTCAGTCTCTGTTCTTCGAAAGAGAGCAAAAGAACTGTCATTTAATAGTCAAGGGATATTAGCAATGAAAGAACTATTATTTAAATAAAAATAAGAGTTGTGAAACTGATGGTGCAGCTGTATGATCTCCTGTTAAGTTTTGTTTTCTATATCAGGCAATGATATTTCATTCAGCAACTCTAAAGCAGATATGAATGATAAAATTCAACACACCTTGTGTTTAGACCTGTGACAAAAAACACAGACCGTGTGGGTATGTGGCAGGCTGCCTCAATGACTGACACAAAGCAAATGCTAGATTTAGAATGCCTTCATTTGCTGGCCGACCCAGCAGAACAGCACCTCAGTGGGCTGACAGTCTGTTTCATATCTCTGCTCTCTCGATTATAACGTCACATCCCATTTAGCACTCCAAATTCGCAGTCATTTATGGACACCACCCAAACCTAGGCAATCAGCTGAAAGGATATATCTGTCTGGTTGTTATTATTAGCCATCAAAGTTCTGAAACATTGTCATCTTGTGGCAGGTTGAGGACATAACAAGGAAAATAGCTGCTTCTCCAAGGTATTTCCCTGTCCCTGGAAACAACCAGCATGCCTGGGGAAATTGTACATGTAGAAATTGCTACAGGGGAGTTTCCCCAATGCCATAGTGTGGGCAGACTGGGACAGACTAAATCACAGCTGGCTTGCATCACTGGATCAGATCTTCAACTTACAGCACTGGGTGTTCATTCCAGATGTAACAATGGTCATTAAATTCAAAGCAATTTAGCCATTAGACCCACTTGTTTTTTCATCTGAGGAAGTACCAGCAGTTTGCATATTGGTATCTTGTTACATATATACCTAGCCAATAAAAATTAGACCTGACAGATGTTAAAAGGTGTGTGAGTGATAGCAACCTAATGCTAATAATTGCTGCACCATCCTACATCTTTTTTTGCTTGGTTTTAGGAGAGATCCTACTGGAATAGCTCTGCTATCTCTGATTTGCACTGTCACATGCCTTCTTCCAGAGCATTTGAAGGACATGCTAAACTCAGCACAGTTCTTCCCAGAGACTACACTGTATGCACTCATTATCCAATAGAACAGTGTGTCACCTAACCTTGAGTCATCACTGAGGCAGTTTTAGGTTTTCAAGACTCTGTGCCATAACTTTCTACTCAAAGTTCCTGAGTCATACAGGAGGAAAGGAAAGGAAAGGGGAGACAGAACAACAATTTACACTAACACTATTGACATGCACAGGCTAAGGGCACATCTGTCAGGGTGCGTGTGGACGCATCTGGTTGTATAGAGAAAGAAATATTCAAATATGCCCAGCAATATATCAATGCAGCTATTCAGATCTTAGAGCAAACATCTGGATTCAGCAAATTTGATTGCCAATGTCAGACTGCATGTCTCTGCTGCCTATGAAAAGCCAGGCTTCAGCAACGTATGTGTCTGCCTTCTCCCATTGCCAGCTCTTCACTAATACATTCATAGTAGAAAACAGAACTTGCACACACCTCCAAGTTCTTCCCTATGAAATCAAATTACTTACACTAAAAATGATGTCACAGCATCACATCTGGATTAAAATAGGTACTTGAAGGTTTTACTGCTTCCGAAAGAGTCAAGCCCAAGGCCTTTTGGTTCACCATGTAATAAATAAGAATTTCTATTTTCATATGTCACCTGATGGTGGACTGTGGATGGAAAAACTAATGATTGTCTCTTGGTATGTACAAAGTAAATAAATTCCTTATTCTGTCTAAGAGGAAAAAAACAAGACCCACCACCACAAATGCAGATCAGATCAAGAGCTGAGCAATATCGGTAGGAAGAGGTCCAGTAGAGAATGAAAACAAATGGATATAGCTGGAGTTTTTTCTATTGGCGATACATGCAGGTATGTGTATGCATAAACTGACAAACAGAAATGTCACAGACTGAGAAAACAACAAATAGTCAAAGACAGCCAGTCATAGTATGACCCTGATCAGAAAGAAACTCAGGAGGGCTTTGTGAGGGGAATGCAAAGAAATATGGGCAGGAATTATAAGAGAAAAAGCATCCTGGTTTTTGATTTCTACTGATTTGGAGAGACAAACTTCTATATACATTAATAAATATGTTTTATCAAATCAATGTAATATTGTCTTCTGCCTAAAGATTTCATCCCAATAATAGCAACCTGCAGAAACTTAAGTTTTTGCCAAATGCTAGGACTGCCTGTGAGGAACATAAGGCCACAGTTTTTTGCTAACCAGGGTCAGACTTGGACATCCTGAGTTCATTCAGCCACATGACCTCGACCTGGATTAGGAAGGTAAGCAAAGATTGTTTATGTCACTCTCAAGAGAGGAGAAAGTATCTGGCTGTGAGTAACATCAGAACAGAGAGTCAGATAATATCTGAGCCAGCATAAAATCTAGTGCATAATTGCCTACCTTGAAAATCCCTTGAACACACCGGAAAAGTCAGGATTACTTTGAACCAGTTCCATACCATACCACATGGCTGTGACATTTTCAATCCTACATTTAAATCCTGGTTCTAAGACCATATTTTTTATTCCTTGCAGCCACAGCCTAAGGAATAAAAGAGCAGGAAAAAACCACAAAGATAGCATCCAGCTAAGAGGCAATGTTAAAGAAGAAGTATGCCTCAAATCCCATCCCTCTGTGGGGTTTATTGGACATAAATAGAGTAACAGGAACAGAACTGAGATGCCTCAAGCACTCCTGTATCGTGTTTATTACCTGGCATGATGCACATTTATTTATTCCACATAAAACAGAAGCTTTAACAGAGGGAACGAGAACATCTTCAGTCTGCCCAAAGTAGTTAATCCCAGGTTCAAATCACTTAAGAAAGAAAAGTTAAATCTTTCTCATCATCACCATGAAGTCTGAGTTATAATTTGTAGGTGAACGATTAAAAGAGGAATGAGATGCAGTGAGCTTTTCTAGGGATGCTCCATGTGAAACCCAACTCAAAAAGCAGCACTGAAGCATGCTCACCAATCAGTCACAGATGGAAGCTAAACAATTTCAGTGCTAGCTCAGACCTCAGTCCCATAGGGAGCTCCACTCTGGCAACACTCTGCACATGTGCCCTTTAGCTTTCACCAGTGTGAGGTATTATGAAGCAAGACTACCAATCTCAATTTTGGATCTATTGAGAGCACCAGTGAGGTGGTTCCTCAATTTCAGATGCTTTGGGACAATAAAAACCCAATGCCTGGATGAAAGCAATGGAATACAGACAGTGCTGGGAATACAGACAGTGCTGCTGCAGCCTTCAGCTCTTTCCAACTGCAAAATTGCATTGTGGATTGTTGCTTATCGTGGCTACCTTGTAGCATTGAGGTTATCTGTTTTGGGTATGAGAAGTTGGATGCTTTATATGATCACAGACAAATCTCTGGTGAAAAGTCCGTCACGTCTAATATTCACTGCACAGGAATTATGATTCAAGGAGTTTCAGGACTAAGGGAAGCAAAGGAGAACATGTTCATTGCTTAAAGGACAGTCTAAATGTTATTTTTCCAAAGTCGTTCATTAATTATTTTTTTTTCACCTATGAGAGTCATACTCCTATAAATGCTGTCTCATATATTTAGAGACATAAAAGGTGACCGGCTCCTACTTAAATGAATGAAAACAATGTTCCTTTCTAATCAGATTTTAAAAGAGATCACTAATCAGCAATTTTTGAATGAGGAACTGTAGCCAGCTAATCCATATCCTGTGATGCCTTCACCTTCCCATTTACATTCTCACTGCCATTGCTCACATGGTTATTTAGCCGATCAGATGCTAAAATGTTGGGTTGGCATTTATTCAAGCAAAGTAAGCATTTCCATGCAGATCACAGGAAAACACCTAAACAGTACCAAAGCAAGGAGCAGATGTCTGCAGTTTATCTTCCTTGATTTAATTTCAACAGAATTTACATTAGGTCCTCTTCATATTCAAGTTATCACATTAGGGATCCTGGGCTTGTGGTGAAGATTGACAGATATTTGAGAAATTTGTCCAGCATTTCCAGAGGACAAGCTTACAGGCACAAGCAGAGAAATCAATGGAGTGGAGTTCAATCACTCTTCCAGAGTTGGAAAGGACACAGTGGATTGCTTTCAGGCTAGGTTCAGAGTTTATATTCTTTTCAAGTATCTCATCTGATCTCATCTGATGCAACACATAAAAATCCTGTATTAAGTCAAGGTTCTTTAAGGTATTTAGCCATTAAAATGTCTTGGCTAAGTATCTCTGAGGGTTAATATTTTGGCTTATCTTGGAGGGGACCTTTAATGTAATTTACTTTTATTAATTTTCTGAACAGTTGAATTTTCTGAATGAACACTGCAGTCACAGAGTCCTGAGGGAGTCAGAACACTAGCTCTACTTCCTAACTCTAGCACTACACTGTCAAGACCTTAGAGCAGATAAAACCTTATTGTCTTCACTCATCTCCAATGCTGGAAGGCAGCTGAGAGGTCAGGATTATATACAATCCTCTCATTCTCCTGGAGAATCATGCTACTAGTAGAAAAGCAAATGTTCATCTTTTTTGGAGCTAATATTACAGACTTGAAAGATGGCTGCTATACTGGCTGCTCCAGAAGTTATTTAAGTAGACTTGGTGTCTGGAGTCTGTCAAAGGCAGCCCATCAAATGATATCTCACTTTCCAGGTTAGATGTTAAGCATACAAGAATAAAGTGAGCAAGAACAGTGAGATGCTACCACTAAAGCAGGCAAAATGCCGTCTGTCAGTGGTGCTCAGCATCTCCAGGAGGCAGTGGTTTCTACTTCATGCTGACTTCAGTGTGCTGTGAAACAGCAAAGCATCAATATCCTTCTGTGCATCAGCCCTGCTCTGTGCAATTCACAATCTGGCACCCTGCAGTACCAACCCATAATGGGGACAATCTCCACATCTGATGGATATGTGCTTTAACAGCCAAAACTTTAAAAGGTGGATGTGCAGAACAGGGAAGCTTTCCAGTGCAAATTCAGTATGAGTCAAGGTAACCAAGCACACTGTCATACAAACATTGTGTATTCCCACAGTGTGCTGCTCTCTAAGACTACAGAACACACAAGGTGACCCTTCTTGGTGGGCATGCATTATGTTCAATCTGTCCATTTGCTCTTCTGTCAAATGGGTAATTTCTTAAGAGCTGGCCTTTAGTTTTTCTCTTGCCAGAGTGTTTCTTGTGTGGTATATTAGAGTACCAGCTCTAGAAGAGCCAATGACTTTCATATTACAGTAATTTCACAATTATAAGCCGCACCTGATTATAAGCCGCAGCTCCGGGTGTCGGCAACTTTTTGTTCTTTGTCCATACATAAACCACACCTGATTGTAAGCCACAGGTTACAATACAGAGTGTGATAAAAGGTATCTATTCTATCACCATCTGTATCTCCGTGGAAGGTGTTCTGCTAATGGGCCATCCATTGAAATCAGGCGGGGCATTGTTCTTTATCTTTTCACAACCCATCCTTCCTCCAGCGAGTCATTTTCTGCTAATGACCCATTGATTCCCTCTGTGTGACTGATAAAATTACTTCATCCCATTAAAAGTCGCTCCAGTCAGGGGGAAGAGCCCAACATTTCTTACCAAGATAAAAACAGAGGTTTTGGGACACTACGGGAGCCCCTTTCTCCACTGGACTCCAGAGGAAAACCAGATTTCTCCACATCACCACTGGACCTCTGGAGGGAAACTGCACCTTCTACAGGAGCACTGCTTCAACTGAATCACATCTGTCACTGCAGGTGGATGCAGCCACCATTTAATGGGACTGCTACCAACACCCTGCCTGACGGGGTGTCAGGTTGTACTCTGACTTTGTCAGGGTTTGGAGTTTGTTTCTTTGTAGTACTGTATTTCTATTTTAATTTCCCTAGTAAAGAACTGTTATTCCTAATTCCCATATTTTTGCCTGAAAGCCCCTTGATTTCAAAATTATAATCATTTGGAGGGAGGGGTTTACATTCTCCATTTCAAAGAGAAACTCCTACATTTCTCAGCAGGCACCTGTCTTCCAAACTAAAACAGCAACTTTTCATTCTTTGTCCATATATAAGCCACACCTGATTATAAGCCGTGCTTTGGGTTCGGACCAAAATTTTAGTCAAAATGGTGCGGTTTATAATTGGGAAATTACAGTAATTTCACGAATACAAGCCGCACCAATTTGACTAAGATTTTGCTCCTAAACCGGAAATGCGGCTAATAATCAGGAGCGGCTAATACAACCTCAGAAGTGCCTGCCAGAGTGCTGAGCCGAGCAGCTGCAAAGTCGGCATTTTGCGATTGTTACAAATCGCTACTCTGTTGCACCGCGGGTGGAGCCTGGCTCCCTGTAGGCAGCGCGGGGGGCGGGGAGAGAGGCGGGAGAGCTCTCTTTCCTCCTCTGCCACAGCCCAGGGGAGAGACGGGGGGGGCCCGGCGCCGCCATTGCCGCGGCCCGGGGAGGAGAGGGGGGACCCGGGCCGCCCCTACCGCGGCCCGGGGAGGTGGGGGGAAGCCCACACCGCCATTGTTGCGGCTCGGGGAGCCGACAGGAGCCCCGCGCTGCCATTGCTGTGGCCCGGGGAGTGGGGGGGAAGCGCGCGCCACCATTGCTGCGGCTGCCATTGCTGTGGCCCGGGGAGTGGGGGGGAAGCGCGCGCCACCATTGCTGCGGCCCGGGGAGGGGGGGGAAGCGTGCGCCGCCATTGCTGCGGCTCGGGGAGCCGACAGGAGCCCCGCGCAGCCATTGCCACGGCTCGGGGAGCCGACGGGGTGCTTTGTCCCCGCCCGCCGCCGCCGCGGCAGGAGCGGGGAAACTCCGTCCCTGCCCGCCGCTGGTGCCACGGGCGCGGGAAAGCTCCGTCCCCGCCCACCGCCGCTGCCGTAGGAGCAGGGGAAGCTCCGTCCCTGCCTGCCACCGCAGGGCAGCGCCGACCCGGGGTGACCGAGCCCAGTGGCAGCAGCGGCCGGCCCCGAGCTGCAGCACCGGGCTGGGCCACCTGGCCCCGTCAGCGGCCCCTAGCGGGCCGAGCCTGCACAGCCTTAGCTCAGCCAGTAAACCCCGCCCTCCCGCGGTTCTGTTACTAATTGCACGCGGGTCCTCGCTGCGAACGACAGAGCGGCTTATATTCGGGTGTGGCTTATCTATGGACAAAAACCGAAATGTTTGCCAACACCCAGAGATGCGGCTTATACTCAGTGCGGCTTGTATTCGTGAATTTACTGTACTGTATTGTGAAAGAAGATACAGAATAAGTGCAGTAGTGCAGTGGTAATCAAGAATTTCACAGTTGCAGCTAAATTATATACCATTAAGAGATAGGTACATTTGAGACTGGACTTTAGACTTTCAGTAAAAGAATGGTTCCATCCCCAGAAGTTTGCTTCTAGTCCAAAACCATGATAAGTGGGAGAAAGGAAGTATTGTTAAACACAATGTGTATATGAGAGAAAACAATACAAAGAAAGAACTTGCCCAAGATTACAAAGGAAAGCAGGAACAAAGGAAAGCTGGTAATTGAACCCAAATGTTCTAAAACACAGTTCCATTGCCTTAATAGTAACTTTTTTTTAAATTTTATGTTGCCTTTAATTCTTTTCCTGTCACTTCAATATTGTGGTGACAGCTGCCTCACAGAAATCAAAAAATGGAAGGAAAGCAGGTTTCAAGAATTTCTTGAACAAAAAAGCAAGCAAAACAAGAGATTTTCACTTTCTCCAGGGTGCATACTGACTTGTCTGCTGTCTTCATCATTAGAACACCACACTACTTTGATAGCTTCCTCAGTTCTTTTAAAAAGATCATTTTTATAATTGATAGCATTACTGTGCAAAGCAATCTGCTGCTGAATTAAAGATTAAACCAAAAGCAAGCCCTGAGTCAGTGTGAATGTGTATATTATTCAAGGATCCTGTTTATTATAAGGGTAATTTTATCCCCTAATACCCCTTAAGAGTAAAAATGTTGAAAGTAATGACCTTACCATAAATTATATTCCCAGAAGGGATGAGTCTTAACTGTCATGCCAGAATAGTCCATCTCAATCATTTTGGAAAAGGAAAACTGGATGATCTCTACACATTTTAAACAACTCTATTTCACCTAATAGTTTTCTTTGCAAATTTGCAAGCTGGCAGCTTATACACGTTCCCCATGTTTTCTTCATTAACAGGACAAAATTTTATTTTTTATTCAACACACAGTCGAGCTGAAATCCAGCATTCAAGTAGACAGCAGAGAGGGGAAAGAAATAAGCAGCCCAGGAAACCTGCAAAGCAGTAACCTTAAAGTACAGATGGTTAAAGAAACAGATCATTTTCCTGGCAGCAGGCAGAAAATTATCTGAGTGCTATCCACTGGCATTCCCAGAAAGAGCAGTTTTAAAGGCTTCACTGACCTGGAAGAGAGGAAACCCAGGCTCTTGGCCACAGACTAGTGGAGCTGTGTGACCTGTTGTGCACTTGGTTCCCCTGACTTAACACCAATACCTACATGTAAGCTTGTCACTGCAAAGATTTTTGAGAGAAAATGAACTCACCCAAACTAGATGTCTCAAGTATGGCCACAAAAACCCATCCTGAAATTGCTTTTCCTTCTCTCCATTAAGCAGAAAAAGATTTTTTGGCAGCTTGCTTAGCTGAGAAGGTGTAAACTCAGTGAAACAAAAAATGGCCCAACCTATTCTTCAGGCTTTTATAGCAAATAGTGTATTTGTAAGTCATGTGTCAGTCCCACTATAGTAAGATATATAGGAAAGGATGACACTGAGCTATTAGAGATGGACATGAAGATGATCAGAAGGCTGCAGCACATTTCCCATTAAGACAGGCAAAGACTTGACTGGCAGAGAGCTGGGGCTGTCCAGCCTGGAGAAGCAAAGGAGTTAGAGAGACCCTTATAGAAGCCTTCTGGTACCTAAAGGAGGCGAATAAAAATAATATAAAGATAAGGCCATGACAAAGGGCAACAGTTTTAAGTTGAAGAAAACAGATTCAGGCAGAATATGCAAGGAAGATATTACTTACAATGAGAGTGGTGAGACACTAAAACAGGTCTCCCAGAGTGAAGTTGTGGATACTTCATAATTGGAAATGTCCAAGGTCAGGTTGGATGGGACTTTAAACAACTCAATTTAGTGGAAATGTCCATGACCATATCAGGGTGAGTAGAAGTACATGACCTTTAATGATCCCTTCCAATGTAAACCTTTAATTTTTTCTATGATAATTAAATATAATAATTTAAAAAAAAAAACAATGTCTTCAACACACCACCAATTCAATCAAAATTCATGGGCAAGATAACATTCCTTTCAGGTCTGGACTTGCAATGTTTGGGATGCTTCATCCCAATGCTCCTGCCCTCATGAGCCCCTCTCTTTGTGATATAAATATGTAACAGTACTCTAGCATGTGGGAAGGGTATTCATGGCACGGCCAGCTTGCACTATTTTAGCTTCTGTATATTCACATCTCATTGCCTTGCAACCCTGGTTTTGTTAGCACATCTCTGGTATTGATTTTAACAGTTGTGCACATGTTCTTATAGGCTATTTTAGTACAAGGCCCCTTAAAGCTTTTGAAGCAAATCAGTGCCTTTGAGAAGTCACCATTTACAGGCACACAGGAGGCATGACAATTTTGCCAGCTGGATCTGAAGCAAGGAATGGAAACAAAAACACTTTTACTCAGTTTAAGACCAACCCCTGGTAATTATTTATAGATCTCAGTCATTGCCTATAAATGTGTTCTCTGATTTTCAGGGACCCTGAAATACAAGTGTGGTACCTTTCATCTGGGGAAGGAATACGGTCCTGATCCATGTTCCGAATTTGAACCCAATTACCCAACAATCATTGCCCCGAGCTGACAAGGCAGAAACATGAAAGCATTGTCTGAAAAACCTTGCAAACACACCACTTAAAGAAAATGTTGATTCTGTCCCCAATTTGCCCTATCTTGAAACAAAACCTTGTACAGCCTTGGAGCAATATTGAAAAAAATCCTGCGGCCAACATATCTCTAGGCCAATAAAATATCATCAAAACTATGAGACTTCATTTGAAAACATGGCATATTTCAGTGGGGAAAAACAATTGTTAAAGGTCAAAACGGTTTTTCTGCCATTATTAAAACAAAATAATTTGGGGTTCAGACTGACAGTTGCCTCAGCATTTATCTTTAGTTTTGTTTGGGTTTGGTTTTGTTGGGGTTTTTTGGGGGGGGAGGGGTTGTTTTTGTTTTTAATATTTCTCAAATTTTCTCCAGTGAAATATTCTAGGCCTTCAGATTTTTAAAATTATGATCAATGTCCGTCCTAAAGAAATCATTTCAGGTCAGTGTGAATGGAATTTTTTCAGTCAGTGAACTGAAAAATCAATTATTCCAACAGCCACCGCAGTGCAGAACTCAAGGGCAATGTGAGACCAGGAGATAAATTGGGAAAGAAGAACTGACTGATCCTGCCCTTATACTTTTCAATACAGTACTTCCCAACTTTCTTCAACAGGTTCCCTGTTAAAGCTTCCAGTTGAGTTTCATATCTTGCTCAAGCCTTGCTAGGGTTTGTGTTAACAAAAATGAGCAAACAAAACAACCCAAGGCAAATGAAAGCAAGGAAGTTCCATGCCTGAAACTAGAAACTGAGAAGAGTATAAATGCATTTTAATTATTTAGTTGAACTAGAAACCACATTGAGAAATATTTTATCGGTATTTAAACTCTTTGTCAGGGTGTATAACCTTCTCCTACCTCTTTTTTTTAGTCTAATTTGCTATAATTAGCTTGGAAAAAATTTGGAGGATATAACATATAGCTTCAAGACAGTTTATATGTGATTATAGTCATGTATAGCACTGCAGAAAAACAGAAGTTTTGCTAATGTGTGAGTTCTCCCAACAGCGACTCAAACCCAATCTAGATTTCTTTTTTGTTTAAAATATAGGTAAGGATAGCAATTCTGTTTTCTCCTCTTTCTGCGCACAAGGTCAAATGAAAAAAATACAAGTCCCATCAAACTCAAGATCCAATCTTGCATACAATAATAGGTCACCTAGTTCTGTGTGCACCAACATATTCTGTTATCAAAACATTTTGTTATTTAGGGGGGAAAATCTATTTCTAATTTCATTTTCCACATCTCATTATTTCCCTATTTCTCTACAGCAAAAGTTAAATTGATTTCAGTATGTAGGTGCACTAGCCTGAGAACTAGTCAAGATCTGTGTCTATAAAGTGGTAGGATCACATGAAGTTTGCCATCTGGACACAGGGCATAAATGTAGATTTAACATCATGTTTTAGCACTTGTGACTCCTTTGCTTAGATGAATTTACAAATAGCTTGACATCCTGCAACAAGATTTTGAAGTAGTCTTCTTCCATAATCTTGCTAAAGATGAAAATAATTGAGGTGCCAAAATTAAGTGACCTAATTCTCATATGGAAACAGTATTTTCCCACTGCCAACAAGACTTGTCTGAAATAATTTTTGGATTCTGATTAAAAAAATCTAAGGCCATTGAACCACCTTTATGAAGGAGTAAAGAAAAAGGATAGGAAATTAATTTTCATTTAATTGAGGATCAATGCCTTTTGCCTTTAAGCAACACTACTTAAAAGTCAGTCTGTTACCTGAAAGTAATGTGCTTCTTATTGTTTGGCATAAATCCAAGGTTTGTTATAACTGGAAAAGATTAAAAACTGTTTCTGGTTCTTTTTAGTCTGTTTACTTCTACATTTGCATGCACTCTGTGTATCTTCAGTTTCATTGTTTTTCATGTTGCTGTGACTCTTTCACACTGTAGCAACACAATGGAAATCGTGAGTATAAAGCCATTAGAATTTCCAGAGCAACCACAGGTAGGAGTTTTATCTGATATTACTTTTAATGGTTTTTTTATTAAATGACTATATTTCAAGTTGATAGGTCTTTTTAAATCCTTATGCTCTGATAATCTGTATTTCTGATTATCTTATGCATAAGTACCAGCTTGAATTTTTCAAAGGGAAACCTCATTTTCTTATTTTCAGCAAAGCTTTGCAACATGCAGTTTTGGATTTTCGCACTGATATTGAGACGAGGATTTATATGACATTTCTAAGTTCTGAGAGTGACTTGATTTTCTTCTTCAAACTCCCCAGGTAACTTGTCTTCTTTTAAGCAATCTCTTTCACAGCCCAGTTCAGCAAAAGCATTTGAGAACAGGTTTAATCCTCAGTGAAGTAAAGTACATAAATATGTTGATATGACTGCACATCCTAAAGTTAACACCAAAAGGTGTGACCATTCTATCTCCTTTTGACATCAAAAGACCAATAGTCCAGATATTTTCAGAAAGGTAAAATATTTCAGTTAATTTTAAAAAAATGTTAATTAAAATAATCTTTCCTTGATCTTTCAGATCCCACACAAGCCAAAACTATTTCCTTCTAACTATTATCCCATCACACACGATGATAAAAGTAAATAGCTTCCATGGTTTTGGCAATGAAATCTTATTCTTTCCATTTGATAAAGTGAACTCCATATTTAAAACTGATACTCAAAGGTATCACTGCATGATATATATAGATTCACAATCTTTAGTAGTCAGGACCAGCTGAGAATTTTCCAACACAGTAGTATTCTGCTGGAAAACACTGTTTCAGGGATGAAATATGTTGCTTTTGGAAGTCCCCTTCTCCCCTGCCTGCCCCAGCAGGACCCAGTTCTTTGTTGTGCCTATGGGACTGTGATGAGAAAGAGCAGGTTCTAGAGGTTCAGCAGGAAGCCAAGCCTCATGATGGTAAGAACTGAAAGAGAAGATTAACAAACACTTTGGGAACCAACTATATTTCTAAGAGCCAGCTGGACTGAGCCACCTGCAGCACTGCGCTGGTTTCAATGAAGCAGCACTTTATGGTGTTAATTTCCTCATTCTTCTTTACTTACGATGTCAGAATCACTGAAAAGATACCACATGCTACATTTTCATCTGCAAATTGACCCTGGAGTTTTTCAATTCCTGTCAAAATTATTCCCTTGTACAAGAAAAGCCAACAGCCTTTGTTCATTATAGATCAAATTTAGCAATGCTTCATTCTTTAAAGCAACATTTTTATGCCTGAAGCATTATAGAATCATTGAATGTTTTGGGTTGGAACAGACATTAAAGATCATCTCGTTCCTACTTCCCTGCTGTGGGCAGGGACACCTCCCACCACACCAGGTTTCTCAAAGCCCCATCCAGCCTGGCCTTGAACACTGCCAGAGATGAGGCATCCATAATTTCTCTGGGCAACTTGTTCCTGTGTCTCACCACCCTCACAGAAAAGAAATTCTTCCTAACATCTAATCTAAATTTATTCCCTCTCACTTTGAAGCCAGACCTCCTTGTCCTGTAATTTCATTTCCTGATGAAGAGTCCCCCTTCGGCTTCTTTGTAGGCTCCCTTCAGACACTGGAAGACTCTAAATACAGCAATATAATATGTACTATTATAAGGTTCATTTGTAAATGTATCAACTCTTTCAGCTCGTAGCAAACTTTCCTTTCATTTCTACTAGGATCTCTGCTTGATTTTTTCCCCCAGCCTTTAGAAATGGAATATAACCACTGCTTACACTATCCTGTACTGCTGGGTGTGGGTGGCATTTCTATTTCACGATGGATGGGCAATTCAAAGTTTGTATTTCAGGATCCTTGGACAAGTCCCTACTGTTCTTTACAGAACATTTTTGTAAAGTTCATTTGTAAGTGTCATGCTGAATAATGGCTATTAGGGTTAAATGTGGTATGACATTTGGAAACATTGAAAGCTCAGAACCTTTCACAATTAATAATACAGGGGAAAAACTAATGGAATGGTTTATGGCAGTGTACATTTACTGTACATCTGTGTTTGTATAGACTGCATTTCTATTACATTAGCATGAAAATCATGCCACTAATGAGATATGGTGCATTTTAAGAAACAGTTACAATGATATTTGAGAAAACCCAGAATATAAATTTCGCAATCCACTGCCAACAAAAAATTTATGGTCTTCATATTTTTAAATGTCATGTTGTAAAGGTATCTTGGTTTCTTTTCAAGCCCTGTAGGCATTGTATAAAATAGCCTGTGTTGCTGAAATTACCTGCCAATGACTGATGTTCAATGATCATTGTTCCTGCAGTACAATTGGGAATTCGGAAATTCAGCAGCCAGCATCTGATTAGCCACATTTAATCATCAGGAGCAGCAGTTCTAGGAACATATGCCTAGTCCTGCTAGCTTTGTCTTGTCTCCATCTCCACAACAAAAAGGTTTCCCCACCTATAGCCTATTTGCTGACAGCTAACACAAGGGTAGAAGTATCCACAGGACTTTTGCGTCACCTCTCCAATGATTGAGGATTATTTCTTGATTTGCCTTGAAGCAAAGCTGTAACTTTTCCAGACTGGTCTGTGAGTTTGGCTGATAATGAGATGACTACTCTTTTCTAGATATGAAGATTTTAGACCAGAAAGGTTCAGTTTACATCACATTATGTTTTTAAGCTTAAAATATCCTCCTTGCATTGCAGATTCCCTTGGTATTTTTGTTTTAAAAATATATCATTTGCTATTATTTATTATTTGCTACTATATTTAAGCCTGCCATATGCTGACATGAAAAGAGAGGTTAGCAGTAAAAATAATTTACTTTAGGAGAAAAGGTGATGGGAAGCTTACATAATCCACCTTGTGGTGAACCCAATTCTAATAAAAATATTTTATTTCTTCTATAAATATAAAATTATTACTTAAGCAGGTTAATAAATTACTTCTTTTGTTTTCTGTGAAAAATATAAAGAGAGAACTATCATTTTAACATTAAGCTTAAGAGGTCATCCAATACTAATGCATAAATCAAAAGAATTTGAATGTAAGTGCTTTGCTTTTATATATATATATATATATGTAAAATTTAATACAAAAATGAAAGTGAAGTTTTAAGCATTTTGAGCAGCTCTTAAGACTGCAATAAAGTGAAAACATACATCATTAAGTAATTTATACGTTTCTGAGTCTTGTAAGTAACCATTGCCGTGCTTGTGAAACAGGGGACCACATGCAGAGCAAAACTGCTAATCACCTTCCCAAAAAACTTGATTTGAGATAAAATAATTTGAAAAAAAATTCTTGTTACTTTGCCTCTGTGTGCTCCAAATTACAGAAATAGCAATGTGCATATAATCTACTTAGGATACAAATATTTACAGGCTGGTTTAGCAACCCAGTCTAAAGGCCCTACCCTGACAAACTGTGCCTGGGTGTCTTCAAATGGCTACACAGGAACTGCCACATCTACAGGGATATGCCTGCCCAGAAAGGACAAGTTCAGTGGCATTTATTTCACTTAACAGAAATAATGTCTCATTCAGAATTTCCCTAAACTACCAGCGGACAGGGCGATGCATAGTATGTATGCTGCTCCTTTTCCTGACCTTTCCTGCTTTTGGTCAGTGCCAGAGTTAGGATGCTGAGTTGCACAGAGAATTTTGCTGACCCTAGCCCGCTGCTTTAACAGATCTGGACCATTGCTTTGGTACTTATGATGCCCTGATATTTAGTCTCAGCTCCTAGTTGGACTTAAGTTTTACTTAGGTATGTAAGATGTATCCCCCAGCATTTGCAGAAACAAACTTGCTAGACAGAAGGGTTCTGAAAGTCTTATTTAGCAGCAAACTAAAACCTTCCCTATTGCCTAAGCAGCTGCCAGCCTCTATTCCATGTCCTAACCCTGGTAAGATTTGCTGCTATCTTTTATGAACATCAGATTTGCTTTAGTGTTGCAATGTCCTAAGAAGACACGCATTTTTCAGGTAATCTAGATCCGTCAATCTGTCCAAAATTGGTACATCATTCCACAGTCAGTAGTTTATTTAGTGACAGCAATAGGCAATAAAATAAGGCAGTGAAATATTTTAGTGTGAGGAGCATAGTTCAGTATAGGTTAATAAAATCTAAGTAATTCTTCATGGCACATTATTTATCCACAATAATTTACTAGGTAGATTAATTTACTAGGTAGATGTGTGAAATCCCATTGTAGTCAGTTGAAATTTATGTAGTGGGTGGTCTTTGGCTTTTCTTAATTTATAACTTCAAAGGACATTTACTTTCCCCACAGCAATTGAATAACAACCAGGAGTTCTAAGAATTGCATGATTTCTGGTGGAAAAAACAAGGTGCTGAATAATGATGACCTCTTTTACAATTCAGACTTGAGAAAAGTCTTGAAACTGCTCTTTTTAAAAGTGATCCACTTCCTGTTGAAAGCACTGTAATGGGTAGAAATATTTTGGGAATTAAAACACTTTTGAACATAGACCTGAATGGTTAAACAAAATAAGTACATGAATAGAAACACCTACCTAAGACAATTTTTAAAAGAATTTACGCTAAACTACAGTAGTTTATATTCTATGACAAGCCCCACTAGTTTGAATATGGAAATAGAGCACTAGCTAATGTGGATTTATGAGAAATGATCACACAACACTGAAAATGAAAATAATATTAATTAACTGCATGAGAAAACAGCATCATAAAGCACTTGAGGGTGTTTTCTGAAAACTTCATTACTTGTATTAAAGGCTAAAAACTTAAGAAAAAAGTTGTCTCCTCTCTCCTGTAATCAAAGTTACTCTGGAGTTAGCAACACAATGGGAGTCGGGCCTGTGAGCAAAATGCTGTCTCCCTGGAAACTGCTAGAATGTGTCGCTTCAGCTGATCCCAAAATGAGTGATAAGAAATGAGTGTGAAATCCTTTGTTGTGAAGGTTAACTTTTTATTAACAAACACCTGCAGTTTGATGTTAAACAGGACCTGAAACATGATTTTCTAATTGCTGCAAAAGGCACTGAATCGCCTTTACAGTTGCATCTCTCCTGACAGAGGTCCTTCCTTTCACTGTTTTTCTGCTGCCCGTTTAAAACGTCATAGCTTCAAAACAAAATTATTGATATTTTCCTTACATAATTTCCTAATTAACCCCCACTCTGCCTCACTAAAATGAGATTAACACTTTCATGGCAGCAAATTTAGCATGTTTATTTAATGCCATCATTGTGACTTTATCAGGATAACTATAATGTGTATGCTGAACATAGATCTAGGATTGCTCAAAACAAAATCACACTAATGAACACCTCCTAAACCAAAGTTGCAGGAAAGGGACATTGATTCAGCAGCAAACCAGCCAGTACACATCACAAGAAACAGTTCTCTTAAAACTTAGAAAGAGTGATGGGGCAGCAATACTTATGTTCAGGCTGATGATCTTCCATTACATGACTGTTTCCACGCTGTGTCACCCTGGAAAGCTAAAGTTACAGTAAATTCATGAATACAAGCCGCACTGAGTATAAGCCGCATCTCCGGGTGTTGGCAAATATTTCGTTTTTTGTCCATAAATAGGCCGCACCTGAGTATAAGCCGCTCTGTGTTCGCAGCGAGGACCCGCGTGCAACAAAGTTGCCAATTAGTAACAGAATCGCGGCAGGGTGGGGTTTACTGGCTCGGCTCGGGTCATGAGGGCTCGGGGTTGCCGACAGGGCTGGGTGCCCCAGCTCGGCGCTGCCGCTCGGCGGGGATGCTCGGGGCCGGCCGCCGCCACCGCTGGGCTCGGACACCCCGGCCCGGCGCTGCCCCACAGCGGCAGGGGGGACACAGAGCCCGCCAGCACCTGCGGCGGCCATGGGAGCCGGGGCGGGAGCCGGGGCAGGAGCCACCCGGCTCCTGCGGCGGCGGCACGCGGGGGCGGGAGCCCCCCGAGCCACGGGGCCAAGCAGGAGAGAGCTGCCTGCCTTCCCCCAAGCCGCGGGGACAAGCGGAGAGAGCTGCCCACCTTCCCCCAAGCCGCGGGGACAAGCGGAGAGAGCTGCCCACCTTCCCCCGAGCCTCGGGCCAAACAGGAGAGAGCTGCTCCGCCTTCCCCACCCCCTGTGCTGCCTGCAAGAGCAGTTCCACCTGCCGTGCAACAGAGTAAACAATTTGTAACAACCGCGTAAATGCAGGGTTTTACTGGCAGGAGCTCGACTTTGCAGTTTGCACTGACTTGGTTTGCACTCCCAGGGTTGAAAATGTCAGAAAATTATTCACATATTGGCCGCACCTGAATATTAGCCGCATTCCCGGTATGGGAGCAAAATTTTGGTCAAAACAGTGTGGCTTGTATTCGTGAAATTACTGTACTTAGTGTCTTTAGATTTCTTGAATAAATCAGTGCTCGAGGAGGAAAAAAAAAGAAAAGTGCAAACCAAACTCTTGTTTATCATGAGTTAACACAATATCCATTTTATCTCCATTTGGAAGGCAGGCTCTTAGTTTTCTACTGCTGCAGAGAAATTCATTCTTTAGATGATACATGAGATACAAAACATCTTTACATACAACTGGTTGCTTCACAATCATTGAATCACTTGGATTGGAAGTCTTAAAGATCATTTAGTTCCAATCCCCCTGCCTTGGGCAGGAACACCTTTCACTGGACGGAGTCTCACAGAGCCACATCCAAACTAGCCTAAAACACTGCTGGGGTTGGAGCATCCATATTCTGGGGCAACCTATTCCAGTGACTCAGCACCCTCACAGTACAGAAATTGTTCCTAACCTACTCTCATTCAGACTGAAGCTATTCACACTTGCTCTGTAACTGCATGTCCTTGTAAATTGTCCCTCTCCATCTTTCTTGTACGCTCCTTTCAGATGCTGGAAGGCTGCAATTAAATCAGTCTGAAGCCTTCTTTACTTAGATAGAAGCATTGTTTACTGACAAGAACATACTCCTCCCCTGGTCTCTTGGGCATTAGTAGAACTCTGCAGTGAACAAGATATTTGAACACAGGATCCTTAACTTCTAGAGTTTGCAGGAAAATGATGAATGAGGGAGTACTGCAGAAAGAGTAGATGAACACCACATTTGACAACTGGACTCTACATCTGCTTTCTTTCACACGTTATCAAAACAATGCCGGGTAAATGTTTTGGATTACAGTAATCACAGCTGCACCAGTGATGGCCATTTCTTTATCCATCATCATATAAACCTTCAAGTGGTCAATCTGCCCCACAAAAATGCTGTAGCAGTCAATAGATGGTGAGATATAAAAAATGAAATAATATTTAGTATTCTGGAAATAAAACAAAGCATCAACTGAAGTTTATTAATTAACATCAGGACACCCCCTTCCCCCCAAAATGAAACATTTAAATCTTGACCTGTTCAAGTTTTGGAATCTCCATCTGTAATACAATGCCACAACCCCTTTTTGTAGCACGCTATAAAAGTCTGCTCAGTAAGAGATAAGAAGCCCTTAATTCATACAGAAATTAATGTCCTTTTCTCTAGAGGACAGTCTGAATGGCATGTCATACAGAGAGCATGGGCCAAATGTTTAGCAGTAAGACAGAATGATGAATCTCTCTTTGTTAAGAGATCATCTACACTTTGATGAGTGGGGACCATTTAAAACAAGAAAAAAAGTATGGGACCATGAAATTAAAGAAAGCATTATCTCTATTACAGTGTAAACTTTAATATCATGGTCATACAACAATAATGTTAGGAAATTAATTAACACTTAATTTCACTATTCCACAGCTTTCAAAAGGTATGTTTGCAGTTCATTCTGTATGTAATTGTATATACATATATATAACTGAGACAATACTCTCTTTTTAATCTTGTTAGAAACACTTCCAGAATACACTTAAAAAGTGAGATTAACAAAAGTGAGTACTAGAGAAAAGTGATGGAAATTTAAGGAAAAAGAGTTCTTTGAGAGACTAAAATATTATTTTTAAATATTGTTTCCCAATGTATTTGCAAAAAATATTTACAAAAGCACTAGACAGTAAAAATGGTGATAATAACATTGTCAAAACAAGGGACAGTCATAAACAAACTGAAAACCAAACAAATATTAAGACATTACATTCTAATTCTCAATCAACAGGCATCTTCCATGTAAGTGTATTCCCAGACTGACAACTTTTAAACCAAATATTCTGCTATACATCCCATCTTACCTTTCCTTGTGTTATTAATATTTAGATAGATGACCTGCCTTTTAAAATTATTTTGATCTTTTTGTTACATTTGCAGAGAAATTAATCTGTGGATCTGAGTCTTATAACTACTGTCATTATTCAGCAATATAAAGAACATCAAACTGGCTAGTCTGACAAAATATTGGCTACTGATGAATTAAAATACATGCAGGAATTTCCTTGCATTTCTAGATGACATCAGAAATTTTAGCTGTGACTTTTGTTTCTGCAAATGTTGGAACAAAAGACCTTTTAAGGTCACTTCCAACCTGGGTTTCCTCTGATTCTATGAAAAAAAACCCCAAACAATATCATGACAGGGCATATACCAAATATATATTTTTTAATAGGATATATCATCCTGATTAGAACTCTAAAGAGTAATTACTGTCTTAGCTACTTACTAAACAAGAGTTTTTGAGAAGAGAGCATAAATAAAGTTGAGGGGGGGAGAATTTGTGTGTGTGTTCTAAGCGCACAAACAACAGAGGAGTACTGCAGCTCGTGTCTTGGGTGGCAGCTAAAGGACATATGGGTCAGAATCTGAAGAAACAGAAAACAGGGCTCATGGAAAGAATGTGAATAGCAGTCTCAGGCTCTCTGGTTGCCCATGTCTAAGCACAGAGATGGAAACATTCATATTAGCAGGAGGATATCACTTGTTGGGTTTTGATTGCCTCATGTTTCTGTCTGTAAACAACTCTACAAAATCTGGAATTATTAGCAAATTTCTGATGCTACTTAATTTTTTTGCTTTGATGAATATGAAACAGAGAAAAGAACTGCACTACCGGTATAAGGTCTAAGGTTGCAAAAGATCTTCATATTGATGAAATTTTAAAAGTTACAAAAAAAAAAAAAAAAAATTAAGTACTGGGGTTCATCAGAAACAGCAAGAACAGCAGTCAAGGAAGGTGATTGTCCCACTCTTCTCTGTGCTGGTGCAGCCTCACCTCGAGTCCTGTGTGCAGTTTTGGGCACCAGAATATGAGAAATAAAGCTATTAGAGAGCACTCAAAGGAGGGCTACAAAGATGGCGAAGGGTCTACGGGGAAATTCACATGAGGAGTGTCTGAAGACACTTGTTTAGCCTAGAGAAGAGGAGACTGAGGGGAGGTCTCACAGCTTTTTACAGGTTCCTCATGAGTGAAACAGAGGAGCAGCACTGATCTCTTCTCTGTGGTGGCTGACAGGACTCAAGGAAGTAGCATCAAGCTGAGTCAGGGGAGGTTTAGGTTGAATATTAGAAAAGGTTCTTCACCTACAGGGTGGTTGGGCACTGGAACAGGCTCCTCAGGGAAGTGGTCACAGCATCAACCTGAGAGACTCAAGAAATGTTTGGACAGCACTCTCAGGTACATGGTGTAACTCTTGTGGATGGGTGCTCTGCAGGAGTTGGACTCAACGATCTTTTTGAGTCCCTTCCAACTCAGGATAATCTACAATTCTGTTATAAATAATCTCTGTTGCCTGAAGCTTCAAATCCCTTCCTCCAACTGCAGTATTCTAATCCTGAAGGAAAGCAAAAGGACCTACTATCCATGAATGTATGAGTCTTTACTGGACCATCACAGTATGACCTTCTTCCTTTTTCACTGGCCCCACACAAGTCCCCAAATACATATACTATTAGGAACTCTAGAACATTTCCTGCCTGTAAGCCAGGTCTGTAGCAAATGCCCAAGAGGACACCTCCTGCCAAGTAGCAAAATATAAACAGAAATTGTTGGACTTGTTTCATGGAAGCAGCACAGAGAAAATGCTTTAAGGAATAGTAATTCTTCTCCACCTGGAACTTAAAATACATGCATGAGATACTCACAATAGAGAAAATTTTTTTGGGGAAAAAACCAAACAAATATTTTTATTGATGTAGAAATTAGTTACTGGAAGAGGAAAAGGCAGAATTTAAAGTACCATGGGCTTCCAACATGTTCACCATCAACCTATGCTTATTCCAGAAATAAAAAATGCTCTGGTGGTTACAGAAACAGAACCTAAGCAACCTTGTTCCTTTTTGCTTATATTTCTATTAAATCTGTTCTGACATCTTGCAGAAACAAGCTTGTGGTGAAAACTGTACTCTTAGAAAGCAGATCTGTCTGCTAAAATTCATTAACTATAGTGCTGGGGAAACAAACAAACAAACAAACCACAACAAACCCCAGCATCTGATATAATTTCTCCTTCTCAAATGCTTCGCATAGCTAAAATGCACTACTGAGATCAGCAGCAAGAGTGTTAAGAAAAGAGAGGAATTAATTAGTACAGGCAAAAGAGAACAGTTGCATTTTCAGTTGAGGAAAGTTTATTGTACTCAGATCTGAGGAGAATAGTAAAGGATATGTAGGAGGAAAAAAAGAAAAGAAAATCTAAAGAAAATA
Organism: Catharus ustulatus; assembly: GCF_009819885.2. Lineage (NCBI taxonomy): Eukaryota > Metazoa > Chordata > Aves > Passeriformes > Turdidae > Catharus > Catharus ustulatus. The sequence goes on along the minus strand of NC_046221.1, from coordinate 38,651,214 downwards.
ATTTGCCCTCCTTCCAAAAATATTGAACCAGTACAGAAATTTAGTAGCAAATCCTAAAAAAGCACATGATTTTCAAAACTATGGATGCTTGCATATCTTCAAATTAAAATGTTTCTTCACATAAAATAAAGTTTGTCTGTTTTTCTCTATTCCAATAATGCTTTTCTCCTGGAATATATTCACTGTAATGCAAATTCTCTTAGAAACCTGACTCATTGCCATTAGCAGTTAGAGCAAGATTAAGATTCACTGTTTTTTCCAGAGCAGCCCAGGGTTACCATTGTCATTCTTCATAAACTAGCTTAGATAAGTGCAACTTTCAGATTAAATCTTAGAAAATGCTAGTGTATTCTATTCTTATGATTTCTGCTCACCATATCTCATCACTGAAGTCTACCTTTCCAGTCATATTTTAACAGTTAAGCACAGAGTAGAACAGGTCTTTTTGGCCCTAACACTACATCAGTAGGACTCAGGTGTAGAAAGATTTGAATAACTGTGCACCACTGACTTACATCATTACTAAAGTAATGCTACAGAAATCAGTTTCCCTGGATACTTCATTTTCATATTTGGGATTTAAAACAGTGTTTTGGTTACAACAGCTTCACAATATTTGGGTTTTTTTCTATGTGTAGCCCATTTGGTGGTTTTCTTGGTTGATTCCCTGTCACCTATTACTATACTCTCCCTCAATGCCTCCCTACGATTAGCAACATTCTCCCCACAGATTTTCATGACTGCTTACTCGTGCCAAAAGTCTGATTTCCAGCTCATGTCAAGATTTTCTAAGACCACAATATTTTTACCTTTCCTAAACTCTCAGATAGAAAAGGACAGAACTTAGTAAAAAATTTAATATTGTTCTCTGAGGACCAGCTAATGCCCTAGCTTGTAAAACTCATATAGTTTTTTATTAATTCAGACTTTGCTCTCAGATACACGACTTCTCATTAAGTCCTTCTAGATCTATGGGCCTGTTCCTGAGAATCTGATTTACAGGCTAACAGAAGTTGGTGCCACCCTGCTTCTTGTTGGTAACGAATCAGCTGAAATTTGAATCAGAACTGCTGAGGTTAACCTGGAACCTACTGGACATTTTGTATAATATTTTCAGATTTGAGTAGATAGGAGAAAAGACAGTTAGAAGAAATGATTTCCTCACAGGAGCAACCTGGAAAAATTATAAGCTAGGAGAAACATTGCTATAAAATATTATTTTATTAACAAATTATATTAGTTTTAGTTGGTTATCTTCATTTTTACACAGCACATGCCTCACTTTTAAAGAAATGTTTATGTAGAGTGTGAAATGCCATCCCAGAAAAAATTTTGTGCTTCCAGAACTTGCTTTACGCAGTGTTCTGAATGATATGAAAGGGAAAGGGATAAGCCAGTAGTATTGACAAAGGAGTGCTGTGACTGTCATGGTTCATATACAGGACTTCAAAATACAGTGTATTGAGCAAAAAAAGGATCAACCTCCTATTGAAGATAAAAACCTCTTTTGGGCTTTCACAAAATTAAACTACTTTCATATAATTGATGCAGACCTCAATGAAGCAATTAAGCAAGAACTTTCACACATCTCTCTTCAGTTTCATCACATGCAGAATTCCTTGCCCCAACTATCAGCAAATGCATCATCATTTAGTTCATTCTCACAGGCAACAGATTTTAAAACACGTCAAGGGTTGTATCAGACTCCTGCACATCTTTTAAATTCTGTTTCAGGCTTTGTACAGACTCTGAACATCAAACACAAACAAAGCACAAAGAAACTGCCAAATCAGCAGGTCTAACCAAACACAACATTGATATGGAGAATTATAACATTTGACAGTAAAGACCAGAATACTGCAGTTGATCTAAATGTAATAAGCAAACGTTTTTTCTTACATTCCTTCCTTATATATATCAAAGAAAGAAAAGTATGATCAAAATAGTAGCTCATTTGGTAAATAGGCCAACTCAGTTGACAATCTGCTATAGAATATACAGCCATGGAAAGGTAGAAAACAAGGCTGGGCTCCCACTTACTTGCTAATTAAGTCATTACTTGGCTAGATCCTCTTATTTATGCCCACAATTAAATGGCATGAAAGCTGATTTGAAGTTTGCAATTGCACCTTCAAAATTCAGGTAGAGTAAGATTTGTCTTCCTGATCTAGAAAAGGTATATCAGAAGACAAAACTAAAAATCCCTGAAAATCTCCACATGAGAACAGAATGAAGAAAAGTGTTGCACCAAGTTCTAAGCTCTGTTTAGACCAGAAGTCATGATGGCCCAGAAAATGCTGACAGGCACAGGCAGTTCTTCACTCGTTGCCAAAATAATGCCATACCCATTCTTGCACTTCCTTGTACAGAGCAGCTTAGTGCCCAGCCAAAGGATCATGGATCCCCTTGGACCCTCTCCAGCCCTTCTGAAACATTTAGACTTTTTTGTAAACTCTGGCTCCGTTCTCTGAAGCACATAGTCAGCAGCCTTGAAGCACATAGCAAGGAAAGACACAATAACTTCCCCCTGCAATGTGGGAACACTGGAGATTCAGCAAGGGAATCTTCACTTCCTGCATCTCAGTGCAACTGCTGACACTATTTGTGTCACATGTCTTAATTATTTTTTCTCCTAATACAAAAGATAAATTATCTGGACAGTGACAGTGGGGCGAGTGCCTCTTGACTTTGAATATCTCAGCAAAAGGTGTTTTCTTAAAGGAGTAGGACATCTCACAACTCTGACTTAATGTCTTCTCCTAGAAGGAAAAGAAACTCACTCAATTCCAAAGAAGTAGAGCAGCAAATTACATTATTTGCCTTGGAAAACACAACTGCATCTCATCTCTGTCATTTAATCAGAACTAAATTTAAACCTAAAAAAAATAAAAATATGAAATGAACCAATCAACAAAAAATAAAAATATTACCAACTTCTCCCTATTTGTAACCCATGAATCTCCCCACTTCATGTGTTTTTCACCTTCCTGCTTTTGCCAAGGTTGCACAAGGTACTGCATTTTCTCATCCAGGCAGGAGGTGTAGGAACTCAACACCATCAAAATTTCTTGATATTACTGAAAAAAAATCACTGTTAGTATACATCTTTGCATTGATTTCATAAGAAGTAAATGGTGTATCCAAGTTCAAAATGGGGACCACTGTTGCTGGTGTGAGAGTTTGGGAGCACAGAGAACTGAAGACTGAGATTCTAGTACCCATACATTCCTCTAAGAAGCAACAGAAGATGAACCAATTAATATTATATTATTATATTATATTATATTATATTATATTATATTATATTATATTATATTATTATATTATACTTATTATACTATATTCTATTATATTATAAATATTTCTCCTTCCTGAATACTTTGATCCATTCCCATGATTATTCTTTGAAAGTCAACTCATTTTCCCTATCTTTTGTCTGCTTTCAGAATCCCTTTTCGTTATTAACCTCACCTAACTCCCAAACAAGGAGAAATACAAAAAAAACCACAATAAGCTATAATACAACATACTGTTTCCAAAATTGTGAAACACAGTCACAGCTCAGATCAGTCTGCAATTCTAGGTTCTCCAACCTAAACCAAGCTACAAAACCAGGTAAAAATGGAGCCAATTGTCTCACAGTTTTATTATTATTTTTCACTTAGCAAAGAACACTGGAAAGGCAACAGCGAGATGGATTGCCTGGAGCTCTAATAGTGCTTATTACTTTGGGTTTACACAATGAAGAATTCATACCTAGTTACTTAATAATATTGATAGCAGCATCAATCTTCTGGCTGAAAACGGCTAATCTACTTTAGCAGCAAGTTCATCAAAGGTTAAGTCCTCTTTTTTTCTATGTTTTTTTATCTGCAGAAGAGGAAGAGGGTCAAGAAAAGGACCTTCACAGAGCACTTGCAGTCTATTTCTATAAATAGGTTAACATGGCAATTCACAACTAGGATGGGAGAGAGGAATGAAAAAATATAAATTCTTAAGAAAACATTATAGCATATAGATGAAAAAGGTTATTGCTTAGAAGATTGAAGAGTTTTAAATGAAAGTGGCTGAGGCAGAATAAAATGGTTACCCACAAAAAAATTAGATTCTAGGAGGTGAGTTGGTGATGAAATGCTGAGCTGGCAGGAGGCCAGTATTGTCCAGTTTCATTCCATTGAGCAGGAGGGATAATGTCAGCTGACGTACTGGCAGCAAGAAAGGTCTAGGAGATGGATGGAAGTTTAAACACAGACTGGTCCAGCAGTCAATGGAAAGCTTGTTGCAATGACTGGACTAATTATTCTATCCACTGGGATTTGGAGTATTTTAAAGTAACTACAGAATCCACCTGTCAGGGAAGCAGATGGAGAAAGGGCAATCCCATCAACTGAAAATGCACATGACTGGTGACAGACCAGATGTAGCACCAAGACAGACAGCAGGCAGTACCCTCGCCAGTGTGACACTGAATTTAATGCAGGACAACTTTACTGACATCTTTAGAAGTGACTCCAGATTTACATACAAATTAATGAATTCAGAGTATGGCCATATTGAAATTTTCTACCAAGAGCATAAAAAAGACTTCTTTAAAGAAAATCCACTGGTCTGCAAAAAGAAAGTGTACTTAACACATGCCAGAATTTCATCCATGGGATAGATGTTCAGCAAAAGTAAATGAGTACACTTCCATCATACCAGCCCCTAATATTTTCCGTAGGATAGTGTTGGTATTTGCAGAACAACAGTCTTTCCAAAGCAGATGTTGAAACAGTTACAATAACTACTAGAGAAACTAATATAAATATTACTCTATTTCACTGAAACAGAAAATCCAATCTTGCTGTGCATCACCATACTTAGAGGATTTTACTGTGGGAGGAGCTACATGTTTTAGACAGATGAATCCTATCAGGCCACAGGCTTTAAAAACACAGGGAACCTGAAGACATCTTCCCAAAAAGTGGGGATTATGAAATGGGCAGTCTGGGTGCAATCTAGATTTGGGCAAGATTTAGCTAAATAATTACAAAAAAGTCCAGTAGAAATGGAGAAATTATGAATATGCTGCCCTTAGAATAGGTACCAAGTCTGTGGTGAGGACAGTGGGTACAGCAGTAAGATGGTAAGCTGGTGATTATCTGAAAATAATTTGAGCAGAGGGAGAGGCATTGCCACCTGTAGGCTGGAAGAAGCAGCCCATTGCAGGGAGCAATCAAACCAGGGATGAAAACTTGCAAGCCCTCATCTAATAAGCATGAGGGAGAGGAACTGCTCTCTGGACCAGTTCTTGAGAGAGGAGGCATCTGAACAGGCTTATGGCAAAATGCAAACTCAATTAATGCTCACAAACTTATACTCGACTGGAGTGCTTGCAGAATAGTAACCGGTATCCAGGGAGGGACAGAAAGATTGTGCAAACTCATGACCAGAAAATTGCAGGCTACAGTATCACCCACTTTTTATTTTTCTGTGAAAAGCATTCTGCTTTTAATTTCAATTCACATTCTATGAACAAGGTTAAACAAACATCTAGTTAGGAAGAATTTGACTTAAACTTTAATGTAAATCAACCTTTTTCATGAGCAACATTGTGGGAAAGTATGAAATTTACTGATTTTTTTGGTCTGTGGTTCACTTCCTACTTTTAGAAACCAAAATTAACCATTTCATCTTTGATGAGATCATCTTTCTCTGACGTAAAATGTCAACATGCTACTTCATGATGTTTTTTTCATGATGTTATTTTCATCTCAAAGGTCAAAAAGACTCCTAGCTCACATAACATATAACAAAATTCACTTTTCCTGGTTCTGTTTAAAGTCTCTTTCCTCTCTGGTATAACTTCACTGATGTAATTTTGATGTAGCAAACAATCATACCAATCATACATTTCTGGAAACAAATACTTCCCTGACAATGTATCTGGTTGCTTTCTTGCCTTTCTCAACAGAGGAAAAAAAGACATTCCTTAACTTAAAAAGTGGATCAGAAATTTAACACAGTCACAGAGCACCAGACTGGAAGACAACAATCACATCTTCCCACAACTGTCAGTTAAAATTTAGTTATGAAAGGAATTGGTGAAATTATTTCTCCAATTCTCTCTACTTCTTGCATCCTACTCTCTCAACTTCAAAGTATTTGTCCCCAACAATATCATTCTTACCAAATTTTTGAAACTATTGCAAGCTGTTTTAGCTCTAATCACCTCAAATGGAATGACATTTCCATAGTTAAAGCACTGACTATGGTTGAGTGCCCTACAAGCCATCCTACAGCAATCAACAAGAAGTTTGAAACATTTGGTTCAAGACAGGACATGAGAACTGGAAGTCACCGTCATAATCAAGAGGCAACCAGTTGCCTCTCTTGAATGCTGGAAAAGGGTTAGAGGGCAGAGTAGAAATCAATGTAATAGCAGCCAGAACAAATTTAAGAAAACTTTTGAAGCGTACTTAGAGGGAATGGAATGCAAGTAAGCGAAACTTTTTTTATTACTTTTAAAAGGCTATGAAGGTGCTAAGGAATAAATGGGTTTTTAAAACTCCCAATGCAATCTGTCTGCATACTGCATTCCTCAAGAAGGCCAATCAGATAAAAACTCTAGAGGTATTTGAAGAATCTGTAATTCCATCGAATAATGATTCCTTTTTAAAATGGCCTGGCAATCATATTGCAGTAGAGGCAATAAATACATTTAAAGAATAAATATTACGTGTTTTACCAAGATGCACTGTTAAAGATTGTAGGCTTCAGTGCAGAGAATAGAACAATCTAGATAAACAGGTCAAAATGTCAGAGTCTGTCGGTTTAACTTTTCTCCATTTTTGAATGCATGTCCTTGAATAATTACAGCTGTGCTCTAAAAGATGCTGAGAATCAGCAGGTTTCTCTGTTACTGACTGGAGGAAAATAATCTAGAGAGAGAACCAGCAAAAAATCCCTTAAAATATCTAATAAATTCAAATTGGGAACTCACAGTTTTGGGGGTACTCCTGAATTTGCTTCCTACTGAAATGCTTTTGCTGCCAGTATGGAAAGCAATGTAAAGTTAAATTCCCAAGTGCCTGTTTAGATTCAAGAGGTAAAGGAGGTAATTTCTATTTGTATAAGATGGCTAATTTATACACATTCCTCATCCCTTCACCATTTCCAACTTTATTCTCATTTTCAGGTGCCTACAAATCACTGTCACTTGGATTTACAATGTTTTTCTTCAAACAGGAGTTGCATTTGGATGCAATTAGAGTGTTTAAATAAGACTAGTGACAAATGCAAGATTTAAAATTTAATTTTCTAGAATAATAGTGAAAAGTCTTCCATTCCTGGGTGATTTCCATTCATATTCTGGAAGAAAAGGATGTAAAAGTAGTATACACTTATTTTATCCATAAAGAAATTACTTTGGAGAAATCTGTCAATGATTCATTTCTTTCTTTCATTTGTTCTGTCACTTTTGCCACCCAAGCATGACATCACAATTTGTCAGGAAAATATGTCTTATGGCCTAAGTGCTATTAGGGAGCACTCAATAAGTGATTCATTCTACTCATAATGGAAGGCAGCATGATACTTACTTTTGTTCTCAAAAATTTAAAAACTGTTTAAATTCCTTAATAAGTAAAGCTAGTGCAAAATCAAAAGATGTTAAATTCATTCCATATTCAGTGGCCTTTTGGCAGGTTAAGTGGCATGCTACTTGGATGCCAATTAAATGGTAGTGAAATTCCAACCACTGCAACAGCATCCTCTCTTCCCTGGCTGCAGCACCCAAATCCTCAAATTCTGGCTTGAAGGAGGTCCTACACCCAGGAAGTTTTGTCCCTGTAACATCATCTTGCTAGAGAAATTCTCATGGCAGTCATGTGAAAGGTTATAGAAAATTCTTGATGAAGTCTCTCTTCCACACAGTTTTTAGTTATTGTCAGTTTAATCAGCCAGAATTACACCAATAAACCAGTAGTGAAGGACTACTTCGGCACCCTGGGCTCTTTAATCCTCTAACAACACTTCTGTTTAACAACATGTAAACAATTAGAATGAATTAACAGACTGAAACTGGGAATTGCCAGGAAGAATGTTTGTTCATCTCCAGAGAGTCTCTCATCTGTTCTGAGTGGAAACTCATTACTTTAATTGTCAGAAACAACCAAAGGTGAACCACAGGTTCCCTCTGTGGTTCAATTTTCCTCTGGTTCAGTTTGGCCAAAAGACAACCTATTCCCACTTTTGTTTGAGGACAAGAAATAAAAAATAAAAAAAATTTTTTTTAAAATTTTTAAAAAAAGAGGAAAGAAAAGAAATTAAGACTCCTATGGGATGTTGGGGATTTCTTTGGTTGTTTTATTTTTTTTTTTTTTGGTTGGTTGTGTTTTTTAACAGGGAGGTAAGGAAGATTTATACCTACTGAGAACCTCAACAACTGTTCAGATAAGCCACATGCAGCAGAGTGTAGTTTCAAATTCTTGCTCAAGGTGAAATTGTGAACAAATGACAGCCCCAAGCAGAAAAGTCTAACTCTTGCAATCCCTTTCTACAAGACCACTTCTCTCCCAAGCACTCACTTTTGGATTTAGCTAGAGGTAGACTCTCACTTACGTTGGAATAATACAGCAGTAGCAATTTTAGGGCACATGGAAACATATATTGGCCTCTTTCAGCTCCACCCAACAAGAAAGGAATGAAAATGACTCAGCACCATCATTCATGATCATAATCAGCCTTCTGATGTGGCAATGTGCTCAAGGATACCTTGCTCCCACAGAGACTGGATATCTTGAGAAAAAAAAGCAGATGATTGTTTTTGGCAGTGGCCTGAAGAACTAAAGGAGAATAACTTGAAGATTACTCTTAAAATACAACACAGGCACTGTATGATGCTTTTCAGATAACTAAAATATGGAGAAGATGAAAAGGAGATTTTATTTACTTTGAGGCTGAGTTTATAGATTTCAGGAATTCACTGAAACACTAAATAAATTCTTCAGCAACTGCCACCACCTATTATTATAAATTTACTTAAAGGAGTAGATGAAACATCATCTTACCTTGATATTTTATTTTTCTTTATTCTTGTTCCAGTTCAACTTTTAAACTAAATGTTTAGGCATGAAAAACTAAATAGCCCATAGATATAAATATTCAGTCTTTCACTTATAGCTTAGTTATATAAATATAACTGAGGCAAACAGTAACAAATATGTAATGATTACTTGGTATTAAACCAAGTTTAGGAGATACAGAATATGTAAGTGTCATGAGTATACATTACTTGGTACTCGTTAACCTGAGGAAGAAGACAAGGTGTTATTCATATAAAAATCAGAATAAAGTAAGACATAAATGCATATTTTACATTTTCTCAGGTTCCCCAACTAAGCTGTATCATTTAATCACATGCCTGACCTTTTAATTGGCTTCTACTGAGCAAATGGATGCTTCGGTATTTTTTAAGGAACACAGAAATGCTAAAAAAAAAAAAAAAAAACAAAAAACCACAAAACATGAAAATGAAGTTTCCAGAGCAAACACCAGTAATGTAAACAACTTAGATTAAAAAAAAAAACAAAAAAAATCAAACAAACAAACAAAAAACGAGCGCTTCAGTGAACACAGAGTTGTTCAGTGAGATAAAGCCTGGAAACTTAGAGACAGAGTTAATTTCAACATGTCAAGGTAGACAAATGCATTGAACACATTACTTCCTTTCTTATGTGTGGGGATTTCATTGCTAAAAACCACTTTGGAAAAAAGCAGTTAAACTTCAAATCACAAATAATAAAAAAAGCAATCATTTTCACTGATCATAATCATATGGTTATTGCACAAACTCAGGTTTCTCCTTCCTGTACATGGATGATTTAGACAAGAAACTGTTAATTTCACTAATTTCCGCAAATGCCCTTACATTTAATATATTTTCCAAATATTTAGGCTTTGCAATCATAAGGCTCATTTCATCAAAGAACATTGTGTGCATACTGGGAAAGGGGTCAGACATCTAAACTATCATATGGCCAGAGGGCCTTCATCAGGACTTCCTACAAAAGAATCTCTCCCAAGAAACCTGAGAAAACAAAGCAGAGCCATCAGGTAGAGAATCTGTGAACATAAAAGGAAAAGGTCAACACACAACACACTGGAAATCCTTATATGAACAAACATGAAACGCACGTGAGAGAGTAGAAATGGAAAAACAAATTAAAGGGAAGATCTCTGCCAGCACTGAAAATTTTGATGTCAACTACCTCTCTAGGAGCTAAGTGTGGTTTGTGCTTTACTAAGAAATATAGCACAGTTCAGAAGTGAGGAGAAAACATGTCTGAGTATTGTAGAAGAAAGAGAAATAATGAAACATATTAGTCTTCCTAGAAGTATCCCAATTAGGATCACACAGATATTCCTACTCAAAAGGACATGGTTATTGTCTGTAACCATTACAGGGACAGTTAAGATTCTTATAAAGGTCTAGTTACTACACAGGGGACTTAGAGAGAAGCTTAAACAAAAACTGGCTTCTCCAGGCTCAGATGCAAAATGTACATCAATATGATGAGAGTTATAACACTTAGTCTCAGGACAAATGCAAGCACCTCTTTAGCCCTCAAGGTCTAACTGGTTTTGAATGTATTCTCTTTGCTCTTATACCTACTTTCTGATATTTAAGTTTACCTCTTACATTTTTCAGTGTACATCGTTACATTTTATGTGCATGGACACACATTTTTGTGTGCATTAGAACAAAACCAAATGTGATGTCCTCTGGCAGAAGCTTCTCCAGGGGTAGGGATGGACTGTCTCAGATGGTAACTAGGCTCACTGCTGGTTCATTGCATGGGTTGGAGCTCAACCCCTTCTATGAAATACTCCATTAATCTGTCTCACTGTTTTGCAAGCCTGTTAACAAGATGATTTTAAAGTAAATGTTGATTATAAAGTAAATAAATAATGATGATTATAAAGTAAATACAGATGATTTTGGCTGCCTGAGAAAGTTAGAGCTGTTCAGCCTGGAGCAACAAAGGTTATATGGAGACCTCAGAGCAGCCTCCCAGCACCTGAAGGAGGCCTGCAAGGAAGCCAGAGAGGGCAAGGAAGCCAACAGTGTTCAAAGTCAGGTTAGATGGGGCATTGAGCAACCTGGCTCTGGAGGAGGTGTTCCTGTCTGTGGCACAGGTTGGGACTAGATTATCTTTAGGGTCCCTTCCAACCCATGCCATTCCATGATTGTATGGTTTGTATATATAAGAATATATATTATATACATGCAGAAGTTATAGGCAAGTAATACACTGAAATGAATGCTCCTGGTTTCATGGGCACTGAGAGCCAAGTCCCCAGATGATGTAAAGTCATATAGATCATTGGAGGTTTATCAAAAGCTATTTTAGCATTTCCTTCATCAGCATTGTAGGACTTTGCCACACAAATGAATTAACAGTATGAGGTCAAAGAGTACAGTAAAAGCAGCAGAATTTCCTCACTACTTTTTAATCAGATGTGAGAGTGTGATGCACTTTTAAAAAAGTGAGACTTGAGTTTAATAACTCAGTCTTGGAGATATTCCAGAGTCTTCATTTTTGAGACCTACTCCCCTTCACTGTACCTTGCCTTGAATATGCAAGGACTCCAGGCTCCGAATCACCAGTCACTAGAAATGTAGGTCATAAGTTTTCAGTTGTATTTCTCATTGTTTCAATTTACTGAGCACTGACTCACCATGATGGCTGTTAAACTCCATTACTGCCAGAATGTCAATGTTCAACATGTTTTTCTAAACTGAACCATATGATTTTGTGTTCCTTCTGCAGAGTGATTGCACTCCTTTCCTCTACTTTTAATATTCCTTTTGATGAACTATACTACCATAACAATAACTCTGAACTCTCAGAATCTACTGCACATTAAAAATAAATGTTCTGAGATGCCATTCTGCAGAATGGGATGTACAATACATCCTAGATAGCAATTTTGGAATTTTTATGAAAAACATATTGTGATACAAAATAAAACTTACTCTAAATTATCTGTTAGAAGATGTTATTCTGCAATTTTGGGGTTTTTTTATTATTCAAAATGAAATAGGTCTTCATATTGAATTTTGAAATGACATTGCTCTTCCTGTAATATAGATGGAATTGTTGGTATAAAGAAAACAAAACACTCAAACCTCCACCTTTTTAACTACACCTGTGCAGAATAGTATTCTACATTTGTATTGACATTTATTTAAACTGAAGAATAGGTATGGAATTACCAATTACTTTTTGCTTTACTCATGTTATTTCCAAATGGTATTTAAGAACCAGGCACTGTCAAAAGGAATGGAGGGAGGAAGCTTGTGAGAAATGAAAGACAAAAGGTAAAGTTCGGCTGCTCTTAAAAAGTTGCTGCACAGAGGCCAAGAATTTAGACACACCCCCCACCACTCCACAAAATGCTGTCTGACAAACAGCTAAGTTGAGATTCAATATTACAATAATATACATCGGATACAAATAAAATATCCAAATTCTAATGATCACAGCACTATTTTCCATTAATCTTTTTCAGTTCTGAGATGGAAAGAGTCTTCTTGTCTTTGATAATGGATCGATGCCCTATCTAGGATAAAGGTAAAAATATGGCCACTGGGCATGAAATACAAGTGGTAGGTCATCTATAAGAAGCGTATACTTTTTATACAGATAACAAGCATAAACAAAAATCGATGTATACTTCAAGGAGACAGAAGGAATTTGGAGTAGACCAAATGATTCTAAAGTAAATTGGAGGATCTTTCTTAATCTCTAAATTTAGTTTCTAAATAAGATAGAAAAAACTCTGACACAAGGTTTAGACTATAAGGCTAACATTTTTTTATAGACCAACATTCCAAAATTAAACCTGGATTACAGAGACAAGAAGAGAAAATCCTTTCTGCTGAGCTTGTATCCCCAGTTATTACAGGAAAGCAGAATATGAAGCAGAGTGTTAAGGAACAGATATGATTTTAAAGTGAAGTAATTGTGCAAGACAGGAAGAGTAATAATGGCTGAAAGTTTAACCTTTGCTTCACCCTTATGTATTAAACTCTTCATTTTCCATAAACATACTAGACATAATGAACAGATAACCTAGTGGTTGGGACAGACATAGCCACAGAATCCATTTTGCTAGAGCAGTATTGATAATAAGCAGCAGTATTCATTTTGCAAGTCTTGGTAAGAAGTAATATTGTAGAACAGTGTCCATTAAAGCTCTGGTTAAAGCAATATAGTTTGGATTTTTGCAAAGATTTGTATTGCTTTGCCTTCCATTTATAGTAAGTTACACTAAAATCTATAGACTATGACTTGGTTTGGTTTCAAACTCTAGTAAAATCTAGAGATGAAGCAAGAGTGAAAAAATTGGAGAAAAAAAAAAAAAGAAAGGTTAAATTGGGGCAGATCCAGCTAGAAATTTCCATTAACATTGCAAGTCTGCAAAAAGTAGTCTCCAATACTCCATCAAATATTTGACCAGAGTTTTGCCTGTTTTTTACCCTAATAATTATTACAGTTTTGTAGATTGTCTGCAATCAGGATTGTCAGCAATCAAGATTGTCTGCAACCTATGTTTTGTAAAATAGAATCTCTTAGGCAAGTCATTTGAGCTTTTATTTTCACATATGCTCTTTGCTTATGCACATGCCCATGTAGTGCCAGAAACAGCAACGTCAGCATGGAAAGGAAAGCTGTAAGGGGAAGTCAAGGTTACACTACTGAGCAAACAGTTGAGTATATATAGTGCATATATGTATTGTATGTATCAACTACATATACAAAAAAATGCTTCACATTACTTGTAGTTACCTTCCACATCTCTCACAGAGGCAAATGAATTGTCATCCTTATTGTTAGACTACTGTTTGGTAGGGGGTGACACTGGGTTGCATATAAAAAATGAGATTTTTTCACCAGTCTTTGAAATTTTGCTGTGCTAAATCTGATTGTTGCTACTCAAATGGGAAATGAACATGTGCAAATGGCATCATTTCAAAATTCTGGCATGAGTCTGTTTTAACTGAGGCATGTTGTCAGGAACACATGTAGACCAGTTGGCAAGGCAAGTAAAGTGTATTTGATCCTTCACTTCTGAAATATCTTTGATTCATTTTATACATCATAGGGAGTGCTCCCAAATCCTTGATGAGTATTCTGTGTATGGAACTATGAAGAGAAGGAGAGCATTTTTATTTATATTACTAATGCCAGCAAGATTTCCGTGAGATACATCCTGGTTGTCAGTGTTTCCAAGCAAGACTGACAGAGAAGCATGCCCAAATAAAAATTTACAGTAATTTCACGAGTATAAGCCGCACCACTTTGACTAAAATTTTGGTCCGAACCCAAAGTGCAGCTTATAATCAGGTGTGGCTTATATATGGACAAAGAATGAAAAAGTTGCTGTTTTAGTTTGGAGGACAGGTGTCTGCTGAGAAAGGCAGGATCTTCTCTTTGAAACAGAAAATGTAAACCCCCTCCCTCCAAATTATTATAATTTTGAAATCAAGGGGCTTTCAGGCAAAGATATGGGAATTAGGAATAACAGTTCTTTTCTAGGGAAATTAAAATAGAAATACAGTACTACAAAGAAACAAACTCCAAACCCTGACAAAGTCAGAGTACAACCTGGCACCCCGTCAGGCAGGGTGTTGGTAGCAGTCCCATTAAATTGTGGTTGCAGTCCTCCTGCAGTGACAGATGTGATTCAGTTGAAGCAGTGCTCCTGTAGAAGGTGCAGTTTCCCTCCGGAGGTGCAGTGGTGATGTGGAGAAATCTGGTTTTCCTCTGGAGTCCAGTGGAGAAAGGGGCACCTTTAAGTGTCCCAAAACCTCCGTTTTTATCTTAGTAAGAAATGCTGGGCTCTTCCCCCTGGCTGGAGCAACTTCCAATGGGATGCAGTAATTTTATCAGTCACACAGTGGGACTCAATGGGCCATTAGCAGAAAGTGACTCGCTGGAGGAAGGCTGGGTTGTGAAAAGATAAAGAACAATGCCCCGCCTGGTTTCAATGGATGGCCCATTAGCAGAATATCTGCCGTTGAGATAAGGATCACTGCCCCCACCCTCAACAGGTGGTGATAGAATAGATACCTTTTATCACACTCTGTATTGTAATGTGCGGCTTATATTCAGGTGCTGCTTATGTATGGACAAAGAATGAAAAGTTGCTGGCACCCAGAAGTGCGGTTTATACTCAGTGCGGCTTATAATCATGAAATTAATGTATATAGTTCTGGAAATACCTGCAAAGGCATTGAAATACTGTGAGACGCGTATAGAAGTGTCTGATTTTCACAACACCTTCAGTGCAAACAGGTGAATGGGGAGAGGGTGTTGAACTAGGCAATCTAGTATAGACTTAAAGTTACATTTGAAAATGTACCAAGACCTTTACCTGGTTTGAGTATCTGAGTTTGTGAAATTAATACTATAGGGTTCTGTTCCATACATACCTACAGAAGTCTCTGTGAAACACAGAAATTATGGTAACAGGAAATTATCCACGAAAGAAACATTATATTTTTTGTAGAAAATTAAAAAACTATAATTTATTCTAGGTACACAGCAATTCCTTCCAGCTTGTCCCAACGTCTTCTTATGTATTGAAGATCAGATCAGACTCACCAGAACTGTTTTCCTTATCAGGATGTCAGTGTTAAGTAACAGTGTGTCTCAGACATCCCTTCAGCACTACTGGGCAAGAACATGGGTAAAAAAATTCCTTCAGTGAAGTGCTGGACTCATACGGCTGTTCTGCTAATGACTTATACACTAAGTCAGCATCTAATAAAATGCTGATTTCTCTTTTTAATTGTACTACTTCTTATTGTGATGCCTGCTGTTAATACAAGGGTAGACATTACCTCCTGATACAGTTAAAATAAATGCCAGTGAATCAGCACATATTTCTGCACTCTTCCCACACTCCACTCAGGGAAGAAAAACAGGGGAAAAACCCTCAGCTGTTTTCACAGAATGGTTCTTTATCATTGTCTTATGTCTCTCCTTCCACCATTATACCCAGCTCACAAACCTCACTCACCAGAGAACTCTCACTGACTGAGGAAGAACTCGTGCAGAGTAGCATTTGCAGCATCTTCAGTGACATTGTCCAAGATGTGCAAGATACAAGAGAGGCAGCAGAGACTGCAGCACAGCAACAAACACATTTGTAGCAAAATCCACCTGTGAATCTAACTTATAATAATAAAATAGGGGCTAGAAGGCAGCATGTTACAAGAAGCCATTACAAAGCAAAGGTGTGATACTATTTAGCACCTGCAGAGTTGTTTTCTTAACTAGCAATATATCCCATCTATTTCTACATTAAATTCCAGGACAGGGAGCCGAAAGAAAGAAAATCTATTGAATGATGACAGATTAATTTAGTTTTCTGTGAGGTCACCTTATTCTTAGTGGTTTTCTGGTGTTTGGTTGTTTGGGGTTTTTTTTAAAACTGAAATACCTGCCATTAATTTTAGTAATTTCTTGTTCTTCAGTGTATAGTCAAACAACAAACAATTTTAATATGATAATATTAATATAAGAGGACTTTTCTCTCTTACTTACTTGCATTTTAGTCAGTGAATTGCATATTATTAAGGCACAAACTCCCCCTCTGTATTTACAAAAATCCAGTCCATAGAGGTTTTAACTTCTATGAAGATATATAATTGAAAGCAGTATTGCCATGATCACGACAATGAATCCCCAACCACCTCTTAGTCAGCTGTTGGGGAAAAATAAGGAAAATATTGGTTTGGCAAGTCTTTATAAAAATAAAAGTACTCACTACACAGAAATTCTTCATTTTGTATTCAATCACACTTGCAAAATGCTAATGGCATCTAGCACAACAGCACAGTGCTCAACAGAAATACCAGCCAGCTGGTTATGGTGCCTTGTGACTATTTCAGATTTGCTTACTTAAAATTGCAACCATGAAATAAGATTATGTCATTTTAAAAGAAGTTAGGCTTTTAAAGGGTCTACTTGTGAAAGATTATATAGTTATGCTTCTGAACGCAGGAGAAAATTTTTTAAAGTAAAGCATTTTTTAACTAAAATTAAGTCTTACTCACATTGCCTACAAACACTTGTCTCTTAGTTACAGTACCCTAAAGGAGATTAATTCATTGCCTGGATTACAAGGACATGAGCCAAGAGCTCCAGGCTCTGCCACCAACCTCTTGAATGATCTTCAGCAAGTTGCATCATCTCCTTGAGTACTATAGAAGAAATAGAGAGAGGGAGGGGGAAAAACAGCCCTAGTATGCTCTCGAAAAGATACTGAGATGATAGTGTTTTTTAATTGTATTTAGAATCCCAAAATGAAAGTTCTCTCTATAATGCAATTACATTCCCTAAGTCAAGGTATGCATAATGTTTGTCCAAATAATGAAAGTCCAACTTTACTTGTTAGAGTACATTGGTTAGAAATGTCATCAAAAGATCATGGTAGAGAAAACATTTAGCAAAACTCAAAAAAGGGCACTCATATCAAATTAAACTACCTTATGCTCATAACAAGTAAACATGAGATGTATAGATATGGAAATGAATTAATTAAAATTTTTGTCCAAGAGCTTAGTTCACACTGGTAAATAAATTGATGAAAAGAAGGGCTACTCCACAAATTTTAGCCTTTTTTCCTAATTCAGTGTTTTGGAGGTGGGGGTGGGTAGTCTAGAAGGAGCATCCAGGACCAGTATTCTTTATCACCTCCTTGATGAGGGATGATCTGACTAGAGATTGAAGAAAAGCTTCCTGGTTTCTTTAGGGACATAGGTTGTATGAACCAGCTAAATGGAAGTCTTTACTATCCTTTCTTTCCTATGATTTTTTCTCCCTCTTTCTCCTTTTGATATTTCTCCTATCCTTCCATTTAGTCTACTACTACTTTTAGTGCAACTACATTTAGTCTACTACTGCTTTTCTTGTTTCTGTGGTACTGCTGTGAGAACCTCTCACATTAGAAAGGCAGCTAAAAGCACAGTCCTAAGCATGTTGATATTTGACAGACTTCACAATGGGTGAGGAGACCAAGTGCTCTGCCTGTTTTTAACTGTAAAACTTAAAGCATGAGCCAGAAACAGAAACTAAATTTTCAGTCTTTGCTGCTATTTTTCCCCTTCTCCTTCTGTGTGCATGTTGCTTTGTCATCAGCAAAAGCAACCACAATAGCACAAATCCCTACTACCTCCTTTCTTCAATCTTCCTCTAATAGTTATCATCCTCAGTATCCTCTGAAAGACTGTCAGACAAGACTTTCTAAAAGCAAAGTAAAAAGAAAACTGGTGTCTATAGAAACACTCTAAGCTAACATGAAAGGGGATAATATTGGCTGTTAAAATGCTTTTTTTTTCCTTAATGCTTTGCAAGTCTAACTTGATTCCCCCACCCCACAATTTTTATATCTTTAAATAAAAACTTACCAATGCTTAATCTTGTGTTCTGTGGGTACCAGCAGACTGAAGCCTGTCTGTATGCAGCACTGAATGCTGCTTTACATTTTTTAGTGACAGAGGCATATTAACCCCTTTAATTTGTATTTTTCAAACAGGTTATCAGTAAGGTGCTATCAAAAGACTAGAGAACAGAGCAGGCATTTCTGTGTAGGATACCTACACATACACTTAGGTCTAGCACTCTCCTCTGTTGCATGTAGCAGTTAATCTCCATAGGCTGCAGTGCTGCAGACGGCAACCCTATGTGTCATTGAACCTGGCTTGTTGTTACACAGTACTGCAAAACACAGCTGCCATAGCCAACTTTGTTTACTCAGCATCACATGGAACTCCATCTGGATGAGGTTTAGAGCTCTTCAAATAATTGGAGACTCCATAAGGAATAAGACATCCTTCCGCAAAGAGCAGAGTAACAGTGGAAAAAAAATGAGAAATATTTTCTACCTTCTTTGATGATAGATGATTTGTCCCACTTTATTTCTATCCTGCTTGCCAGCCAGAACTGTCAGTGGCAAGGGTTATTTGGAGAGCACAGTCTCTATAATATCTCACAGTTATGATTATTAGATATACAATGTCAAAGCAGCAGTTTTACCTATGCAATATTATCTTCCTGAGATGTGCAAGGTCAGAAAATGACCAAACTTATCACTGCCAGGTTATGTTGGACAATAATCTGAATGTACTGCCCATTGAGATAAATTGCTCAAGACACCTGCAATGCTTCCCCTGAGCGTAGTTCAGTCAGTCCTCATGCTGCCAGGGGAGCTTAGAATCACAGAAGGATCAAGGAGAGAAAATATAAAAATTGGGTTTTATATAAGGTTTTTATTAGGCAAACAAAGTACTCTGGATTTCAAATGGAAGGGCCTTTATAACCATGGACAGTTCTACCAGAAATGGCTGAGACAGAGCAATCATCTTTCTTGGGAAGAGGTGAAAGTGAAGTCACTTAAAATAAGAACAATTTTAAGACAGATGTATTTCCATAATTGATGATTAAGAATACTTGGTATACCATACACTTTTAATTTCTCACAGTAAAAATCATCATAAATTTAAATGCAGTGTTTAAAATGCCTTTATATGACCAGCTTTGATATGTAGAAATACAACCTAGTTTTTGTTTCGTTGTTACTTTCAAACCAGTTGTTCACAACTGTTTCTAAGAGTGCAATTAACATTAACTTTAGATTTTAGAATAAAGAGAACTATCACTCAAAAGTTTCTTCACCTGTCCAAGACTGTTTCGCTAGAAGAAAAACATTTAAATTTTCCTTCCACAAGTATTAAGAAATTCACATCACTAAGACTGAGTAATAGAGAAAATGGTCTAAAACATCTCAAGTTTGTGCAAACAAAGATGTATGAATGTCTCAATGGATTCTGCTTTCCAGGCAAAGAAATGACAGACAAATTTCTGTGATATATCTTAATTTCCTCATAAATAATTTTCTTATTTTAAACCATGTGTTTCACAGTGACTGTTTAGCCTAATGCACCGTGAAGTCTCCTAGCAAAATGTATATTTATTTATGTTTTTATTTTACTATGGTAGTTTTTTAATTAAGATCCAAAACTGTTAAACAATAATCATGTTTCAGAATAATTTAATCTCCAGTCGAAAATCATTGAATAATAAAGCTTAACATATATTACACAAAGAGGTTTTAATTTTAGAAATGCAGTTTAAAGCACAGAGCATTGTATGATGAAGGAAACGTCTCAATATTATATATAGAAGCTCTTTAGAATTTTTAAAGAGCTTTAAAGACACATCTTGCCTATTATATGAAATCTTCAGTGTATTTCTAATAAAATGAAGATTATTTTAGTATTCATGCAGTTAAAGACTGTGGAAATTATCATCTTGTGGATGCAAAGTCCAAAATTTTCATTCATTCAAACTTCAGAGAATGAAACATCTAGAACTCTCAGCAAAACAACAACAATAATAACGACCATAGGATCCTCTGCTGTATTTCATAGCTTATGAAATGGACAATTGGTGGAAATATATATTTTTAAATTTTAAACTATTAGTTAATAAAGCAATATCTCTATAGTTTCATTCTCATTTCCACACATAAATGAAAATAAATCTCCAAGTTTAAACCTCTTGCCTATAGAAGGAGCTTTACTTTTCAAGTTTTCTTGAAAACCACCACTGATGACAACTGATTGCTTCATTTAAGCTGTATGTATCAGCAACATTTTTACAATATTTTTTTTATTGAGGCATCCAGAGTTACAGAAAATAATTTGCCCTTTCTCCATTTTGCCTTTTTTTATGTGGTTGCAAAATGAAAAAATACCAGCAGTACATGAAATTTTTACTGTACCAAAATACTTCATTTATTGCACAACAGAACAGAACAATTTGTTATCCTAAACAAGTGATCTATGGGAACGATTTTGGGTGATGGTTTAGTGTGTTTCTGCTACTTCTGTAGCAGTAAACAATTGTGCTTTGCAAGTTTCTGTATCTCCACAGTGATGAGAAAGCGTTTCAAGGATTGCATTCATAAAATTATATGTTAGAATTATTTTTATAACCCAGTTCATTTGAACACTTTGTTGCATCTGACAGAATACTCTGGCTATTTAAGAAACCTCTTCTGCAAACACTGCAGTAAGCTTTATGGCTATTATTGCTATGTTCACTGATCCAGACAAAATCATTTCTCTACTCAGAAAGCACAGAACTATTTTTGGTGTGTGGTTATGACAACCTTCTCAAATATGAGACCAATCCTTTAAAATGCAGAAAGTCATGCAGGTGTGGAAGAAATTGCTTTGCTGGAAAAGGGACTCCTCACAACCCCAAGGCGAAACTACTGCAGAGGAATGTTATAGAAGTTCCCTTCAACCCAACTTATTCATTCCTTCTATGATCTGCTGATGGAACATTTCCCTCAAAGTTGTTGCACAGCCACAATCCATGTGGGAGATAGTTAAATTAACCAGAAAACACACACACATAACATAGCCAGGAATCAAAGACTTTTTTCTTTATTCTTTAGTGCTGTATACTCACACCAGAAAATAACTGTTGGATATGAGAGGATGAGCATGAATTAATCCTAGCTATTCCTCCTCGAGCCAATCTTGAGACTTTGAGATGTTCTTTCTGAAAGAGACATTCTAGAGAAGTTAAGAGACGCGATCACCATTTCTCCATCTCACCATTTGGTTCCAAAATCCCTTTCTTACACAAACTTCTCAGCATAATAGAATATAGTAACCTGTGTAATTTCTGCTGTGGTTGGTTGCTTTCCACACTGCTCCAGGAAGGTCTACATCCATAAATGCTGAGGTCTTCCAAAGGGCAGTGGATAGCTAGTACATACAATGTGAGCTAAATCTTTCCAATAAAACATGAGAAGCACAGCATGTCTACATAGTCAGTAATTAAATTGTCCAGAATACTTGTTCTTTGCACACTATTTTCTTATGGGCTACAAATGCAAAAATGGATTATTAAAGAATTTTTATTTAATAATCAAAGTCTGAAACAAAAAGTTACATCTCTGAATTAAACTTCAGACAGGATTCTTATACTATCTTCTTAATTCTGAGGTTTCAAATGATTGAAAACAGAATTGATCTACACTGACAGAACATTGTGTAGAGTTTTGGTTAACAGATTCAACTTGATTCATGCTGAATATTAAGGAAATATAGGACAGTACTTTAAAATTAGAAGCACCTTTCACTCCAGGGTACAAAAAAGTCCACCCAGCATTAACAAATTCTTTAAAATAAAAGATAGCAGATACTCTTGACTGAGACAAAATTCACACAGCATTTCCTTTTCCAAGGAAGCTCAGGTGTTAGTTAAAGAACCCAAGTGCAAATGCGCTCTAGGATCAGATCATACCAACAGTCTGGGACTGTCTCTCTCTTCCAGCTAAATATCCAAGATAGTTGGGTTTTCTAAGGGAAGTTTAATATTTACAGACTATTTTGATGTGACTCTGAACATCCTAAAATGTACCCATCTGCCCTACTCTTCAGGAGACATTCTACTTCTTCCAAAAGTCTGCTTCTAAAAATAGCACAAGAGCAAGAAATCAACACTCTAACCTCACAGTTAGGGCATCTTTCTTGGAACCAGACATATGTCAGTTCTCCTCTTATCCCCTGGGAATGTGCCTTCACAGAAATAAGACAGAGTTCACAGCAAATTCTCCAAGTTTTCTCTGTGCGCTTGTTAGGCTGCAAGTTGGAAAATTAAGATCCACATTCATGCTAGGATACATGCTAGATATTTTAAATGGGGTTTCTAATTCCCTATCTACCGCTTATATCACCATGACATTTTCACTTCAACAGCTGATACTGCTGCTACATTAAACATAAATGATTGAAGGTATTTAGAAGTACTAAAGATTTACTGTTTATAGAAAACCTTTGCCCATTCCCAATTGCAAATTCTGTCACACCTGTGAGTATTTTTTTTTTGTATCTGCAATGAGGGGGCAAGTCTCAGGTGGGGTGCTGGTGAGAAGTTGAAATTATGCAATGGTAATATCATGGTTCACATGGCAGCCTTTGCTGGGGAGGCTGTCTGAAAAGACTTCCATCTGTCTCTGCCAAGTCACATTGCTTTATTGCAATCAGGAAGGAAGAGGAATAGAACTATCAGCCTCACGAATCATCAGGAAAACTGTCCACCAGTTTTTCATTTGAGGTTTTCCTGATGAGCACTACTGAAAACATATACAGGGTTAGATTAGATTTTCAAATACCCATATGAAACAATCCAGGAAATTCAAATAGCACTATTACTTTTCAGGTGAAGGACCTGAGTCAAGATCCAAAGTCATTCTCTGTTGGAACTAACCAGCTCTTGCTCTAAGGAGAATGTAGGAGAGTAAGTGAAGCCAGCAGCAGTGGTATCTGTTAGGGAAAAGTCCAGTAAGAGGAACACATGCTGATATCGTTATTACTTTGTGTGGTTTTCAATAGTTTATTGACCTTCCCTATTTGCAGACTGGTGTCAGAGTAGGAAAACTGGAAATCTCTCAGGAGAAACAACCCAGTATATGTGCTCTGTTTGGTTGCTGTCTGTTCAGGAAACAGAATGAAGCAAGTCTGAGGTAAATTCAGGAGAACAAACATGGTTTGAACAGCAGTTCCTCAGCGACAACAATTTAACTCCTCAAATTCTCTCTTAATGTATTTCTTTACTTGTTAATACACAGACATTATAAACATACAGGTCTGTTGAGGTAGTCTAAATATTTTTATACTAGAATTTATGATTTTTAACATCAAATTTCATACATATTGGGTTTTTTTCTAAATCAGATTTTTGAAAGAAATTTTGAAAGACAGCAGCATGGGAGAATTTGCAGCATGATGAAAACTTCAGCACACAGCATAATGTCATATGATTCTGAACTGCAATGGTAGAAAACTGCTGACACAGTTTAAAGTAAGAAGAATAATAATTCCAGACTACACTCTGCCATCTTGAATGGACAAACCTCTTCTTATTTCTTCTATGTTGGACTTAGAGCAATGGGTTCAGTACCAGCTATTTTTTTTGTCTAGAATTTTGCCTGACTGACTTCATTGAGAGATCAATTGCTGGGACATATTATATGAACTTAAGCAATAACTTTAAGAAAATGAATCTACCAGTGTGCAACAAAGGCTTGTTTGAAGAATACCATTTAAGAAGTAAATTCTATTCATCAGGAATTATTTTTGGGTTTTCCCCTACAAGAAACTTCATCAAGGGGGAATGAAATAGCAAGTTTTTCAATTAAATGTTTTAACTGTGTTTTTACACTTTTTAACAAACTGGAAAACATGGTAAAGGAAACTTTACCATGCAGCAGGAAGCAACCTAACTGCCAATAGCCTGTATAATACCAGCATATTTCATCAATAATCCACAATACTGGAATGGTAGACTGAGCAAAAGGAGGCCTTGAGCTAAACAGATAAAAAAGAAATACTATAAACCATAAAAGCACCTTCCATGATCTACTTGTACATTGGAGGAAAACTCTCAAAATTTACTGAGGAAGAAAAATAAGTCCTAAAAAAAAAGTGAAAGAGCTTTTGAAATTGGAAAAAGCTGACTCTGAAGGTGAGAAACCACTACCGGATTGATGTTGTCTCTGCCCTTGAGCCTCAAATCAGCAGAATCCAAGGAAGTCCATGTTTAACTTGTTGCACCTTTCTCTGGTCATTCACCATTTGTCACCACTAAAGGAAGAATAGTGCTTAGGCTGAGCATTAGTCAGACCTTGTCTCGGTTTGCGTTCTCATTACAGCACATTGTTAACATCAGCTGTTTTTCCTGCAGCTTAATTGTAAAGGAGAAAAAGAAGTGATTCAAGTAGTACATTATCAGAAGCTCCATCTTTTTTACACAAGTTTCAGCAGAGAAAGGAAGCAGCTTAACTCATCAGCTTTAGCTGGACTTTTCTAGTACAGCATTTCTTTCTGAATGTTAAGGAGTATTTCACCCCAGCTTACATTAACTCTTCCTTGGTTTTCAGTTAAATTACCAAAACAAAGATGCTATATTAGTACATCCAGCAGGTCTGACTGTACACTTACAGTTCACTAGTGTAGATATCTACTGCCACTCAACTAACAACAAGCTGTGTAAGTTCCCATGCTTTGCAATACCTCTGAGCACTAATGTCTGCCTCCCCAAACCAATGTTTGATTTCTACATCTAAATCTGCACTAACATGAACATCATGTTGACACTGGCCTGACATCGACTGAACACACCATTTCCTTTTAAATCAAGCATGCAGATTTCCAGGCAGGTTATAAGGCATAAAACTCCAGTAAAATAGTTGAAGTAGAATCTGTTTCTCACTTTGTCACATGCATGCTATATTTGCTCATCTGTTTTTCACTGCTAAAGAAGTGGTAACAAATTGTCAGGAATGTTATATCAATTTGCACTAGTAAAACTGCAAATGGTAAAAATCTATTTAACATTTATTAGAAATGGCCAACACCCCTCTTTTCTTGAGTGAATGTGGACTTTGTTCCCCCAAGAAAGCAATAAAACAGACTGTTTATAACGGTTGGCAGCAATAATATTCATACCACAGACCTCTATATCCAGCTATTTGGATTCATGTCAACCTCTAATATTTTGAGACATTGATCCACAGAACAATCTCAGGGTTATGATTTAAAATAAATTGCATCAGGTATGTCTACCCACATGGCTTGGTACCAGCATATACCTGTTTTTGAGACCAGGCTGATGGATCGTGAAGCCAATGAACTTCCAAATGTGGCTCAGGGACAGTTTAAGTGTCCTCTGAGGAACATTTCTTTTTAGACTTTTAGACTCAGGCTCCCCATGTGGTTTAACCCAAGCTGACAGTCAAGTCCCAAACAGCCATTTGTTCACTCCCCTCACAGTCAGTTGAGGGAGAGGATTGGAGAACTGAAAATGAGAAAACTTGTGAGTTGAGATAAAAAGAGATTACTAGGGAAAGTAAAAGTGGTACACACAAGCAAAGCAAAACAAGGAATTCATTCATTGCTTCCCTTGGGGGAGGCAGGTGCTCAGCCATCCCTAGGAGAGTGCAGATTCCTGTAACAGTAACAGTTCCTTCACAGTTACTTGGGAAGACAAATACCATCATACTAAACACCTTCCACTTCCTCTTCCTTCCCCAATCTTTGTATATGGAGTTTGATGCCATACGGTACGGAATATCCCTTTGGTCATTTGGGGTCAGCTGCCCTGGCTGTGTCTCATCTCTTTGTCCTGCATCCCTCAGTGCACTCCCTGGGGAGAGAGTGTGAGAAGTACACTGCTTGACTCTGTGAAGCAGTGCTTAGCAGTACAGCTCTGAAAATAGCTCAGTCCAAAATGTAGCAGCTATTATGAAGAAAATTAACTCTACCCAGGCCAGAACCTGCACACCCTCACAGACCCTGCAGGCTGTCCACAGGTGACTGTGCTGCTGAGTTGATATGTTGCACAAAAAGCTGCTCTAGAAACCCCGGCTTCAGAACGAGGTAACAGTAACCATTCAGTTTCTCTCACACCACATAAAATGACTGAAATAAAAGTACATAGTAAGAAACAATTAGAAGTAACAAAATTGATGACAGCCTCCGTGGAAAAACAGTCACAGCCAAAATACTGGACACCATATCTATGATATGTACTTATCTTGACATTGTAGATGGTAGAAAAGAAGCATTTACTTTTGGTATCTAATCTAAAATTCAGAAGAAAATAAATCTTTCCTCTATAGGCATCCCTTAACTGAAAGATTCAGTCTCAATATACTTTGAAAAAAGAACCTTGGTAAAGGAAAAACATTAATGTATTTCACAGGAATTGTCATATTACTACTCACTCTTTGGTAGTCCAAAGACCATGGCACTGTTTCTACCACCTCACAGATTCTTGACAAGGTTGATACACCAGTTTGAGTCTGGGTATTTGTGTTTTTTGTTTGTTTTGGATCCCCATATGCATTCTTGTTCCACTGCAGTGGCTAAAGGCATAGCAGTGGGAGAAAGACATTTAGGATTCTGTTCAAAATAAAAAGATAATTTTCTGAAGATTAATGGGATCTGGCTTGAAATTTTGGAAGGCTTAAATCTGTCGTTAATTCACAACAGTTTCAATTGTATTTCAAGTGGATGGAGAAATCATAAGCCCAAATTGCTATTACATCTTTCAAACTACAAACCAGCACTAACTATAGCGAAATTTGTAGAGAACATATTAACAATGGAGGGCAGAGCTGAGCAGAAATGGAATCTAGAAATTAGAATTAGAATATAGAATTAGCAAGAGAATCTAGAATTAGAAAATAACTGGAAAAATTTTGTTCATGCATTTTTTCTCAGTTGTCCTGTCCAGGGGGGACTTAGTAAGAAATACCATGAATAAACTTCCAACACCATTAATCACTTTAATTAGTTGGATTCACTGTGTTCTCCCCATGAAACAGCACATTTTTTTAATCCGTGAAAATAACTGACTAATCATTAATATAAAACAGAACACAATTAAAAAAAAAAAAAAACTTCTTAAAAATATTCAAATCACACACTGCTATATTTATAATGGCAAAGCCCATCGTCATGGTACTACTGGTGAATTAAAGCATGAGGAAGAGATTGCAATGGAAAGGTTGTCCATTACTTCTAAACAAGAAACTTGCAAAAAGACTGAATTGCTGGCAAGAGTGAGAATATCTTCCAGTCTCCTCCAATGACTTACACAATGCCTCAGAGTGTCAGGCTGAATTACCTTGCCAAGTTCTTTCATTTTGTTTCTCTGAGAAAAATGAAAACTAAAAAAGGAGGAACATTCAAAGAATATATCAAAGGCATATATCAAGATTCAGCTTTAACCCAGCAAAACATCTGTCAAGCACCTATTCTGAAGCATCCATTTGAAATTAAGATAAATAAAATTTAAAGAGAGTCCATTAAAAAGGGTATTTTAAAGTTATATTCAACAGGCATGTGCACATGGGAAAACAGTACAGCAAATGTTTTGCAAGCAAACAAAAGCAAATAATTCATGTTAGCAGAGAGATTTAAAAGTTCTTCTTTTGTTTGCTATTGACTTTAGGATAGTTTCATTGAATTTACACTTTTTGCATTCTGCAGTTTTTCATGTTGACTGGAAGCAGAGGTTAATGTAAAACAGCAACTGTTACTTAGATTTAATTGCATTTCCAGCACAACTGGTGGCTTGATTTAAATATTCTTTATAAAGCTGTAGAAATTATAACTAATGAAGTTGTTATTACTTGTATCTCTTAAGCAATCATGCACAACTTCACATATTCACAAAGATTTCAACTGGCTTACATGTCTGAATCAGTCCTTACAAAAGCTAAGTTCTCACGAGCTTTAAAGGAATTTCACTTGACATCAGTATACGCTATGCTATTCCCCCCCATAATGGCTCCATTCTGCAGTACTGTAGGCAGCAGAACCTCCAGCCTAGATATCTGTTGGAACACAGACCTTATTTCATTTTTAAAAAAAGGTGATATTCCGCAACATATTTAGCATTTTTGCCCGTAGCTTGTGTCAACTGATCGCTAATCTTTTTGAACCGGTGAAAATCAGCTTATGAAAATTCTTCTGTGCTACAAACTCTTTTCTCTAGTCAAGATAACCAGAAGGAAATGTACATAAAGAAAGAATATTAAAGATTATTTTTGTCAACTTTAACTAACAGATTAATATAACTGATTGCTTTCTCTCTGTCTGCTCCAGCACAGGTATGCACAGCCTATTTGATGAATGCAGTCCACAGGTACGGTCTGCTTAAAGTCTAACAACTGGCATTTGGAATACTGATCAAACCATAATTCAACGTGAATTTCCTTTCAATATAATCTTTCTGAAGTCAATTCTAAGTAAAGCTGTACAAAAAAAGAAATAAAAAGATAAAAGACAAAATTTATTACTTTAAGGCCATGTTCTGCCACTCACAGACATAGCAAGTGCTGCTTTATAATTAAATTTCTGATAATGGTAATGAGAAAAGTTGCATTCAAGATCAAAGGGAAGGAAGAGCTAAGGAATCATTCCTTAGTGAACAGGAAAATAGACAGACAATACCTAAAAGAATCAAAGATGATATTTACACTGCTAATTCAACATCATAAGAATGAGATGTATTTTCACTAGTGTAAATAACCAAAAGTTAAGGAAAAATAAAATGGTGCCTCTAAGGAATGACAGCAATAATGAGACCAGTACTAAACTCAGCCACATCCAGTATTAACCTTGGCATTTGGAAATAACAGGAAATTATTCTGGAATCTGGCAAATGTTTCCCAGAGAAAACATATCAAGTACTGTAAGGATACTGAGGTTGAGCCAGAACAGGAATGTTTGAAGTCTGACATGAAGTGGCAGATGTGACAGCAGAGAAATTCAGTTCAGAAAGATCAATTTAAAACATCTTTAACAATTAAGGAAATGCCAAGTGTCATTGTGAAAGCTAATAGAGAACATGACAAATGTAAGGATTATGGGGAGCTGTGCACATCTGATCTAGAATGTCTCCCTCATTCTTCATTAATAACCATACTTCAAAAACTCACTCCCCAGCCTCAGCTGACACGCAGCACAAAAAAAGGACAGAAGGAAGGGAACACACAAAAGTAGAACACTCGTCCTTTCAGAAGCATTAATCAGCATGAATTTCCTGCTGCTAAGACCACATCCAGTCCTGAATGGATTATTTATGATTCAGAAGCAACACATATTCCCACTGCTGGACAGAGGTGTATCATAGATGAACAAAAGTTGAAATGGCAGGTTTTCCATAGGAATAGATTACAGTTATATGTATTTCTAAGGTTGAATGAATTGAGCCATTTTACAGATTGTCACTTGCCTGATAATATGCGGACAAAGATTGAGTTGTGTCTGTACTGATACCCTGGACATGTTGCCCACCACAGCCACAGAGTCCTGCCTGTAACTCCATGAGAAGCTGTGCTGGCAGCTGCCTCTTGCAGAGGGCAATACTGGCACACAACAAGGAGCTGACACTGTGAGCAGCCATTTGTTCCTTTTGCTGCCTTCTGAGCTTTGTTGACTGTAGAAGAGCATTGTTTTCCAGAACAAGTGTTTATTTGCATAGATTTTGAGGATACTCAGACCTAATGTCTGTGTGCCACATCTGGCAAATAAGAAATGGCACTGGGGAATATGCAAGTCAGTGGGATTTGGAGATAGAACTCCAGAAGAGCAAAAATAGTGAGAACATGACATAGGAATTTGTAAAGTAATGGGAAAGAAACTGACTGCTCAAAGTGACTTTGGAGCACTGACTCTTCCTCTGTAGAGTCAAAGTTCTCCATGCCTGGTGAGCAGGACCGAACAAGCTTTGGAAAAATACTACAAGGAAGCTCAGGGAGCTAATAAGTGACAGCTCCAACCTGATCCAAATAAATTTCTTGGGTAAAGTTTCTATTTGCAGGTAGCTCTCAAAGCTGTCATCATTCAGAGAGCAACACCAGCACCAAGGTTCAGTAGTCCTAGCTGGCAGAGAAACCAGCACTATGTTGTGGAACTGCACTATGGCCATGGGATTTTCAGCCATGCTAGACCAAGCAGTATTCCTGGACCCGTGTCAGAGAAAAGAATTGTATGTATTGCTTTTTTTCCCCTCTAGCAATGAATTTATTCCAAGTAAAATTGATTTTACTGCGTGAAAATGAATCCCACGCACCAAATTTCTTTCAGGTCAGACTTTTAGGTGTGGACCTTGTCTGCCAGAAATTTGCATGTGTTTTCAAACAGCTATTTATAAAAACAAGTATATCTCATACAGTTTGAGTTCTTTACAAAGCAATCAGTACTTGGTTACTTTCGCTCAAGTACAGCCAGGACTTTTGATTATTATTACTTTTTCTAAATGCCATTCTGTCCATGATGGCACAATTTTCTTTAACCTTTCATTTTATGACAAGCAATTGTGTACAACAATTGCCTGTCCAACATGAGGTAACTACGCCTTCCCAGGACAAGTCAGTAACCCAGCATCAGCTTGGATCAAGCTGTGTTGATGCTGACTGTCTTTTTTAGCAATGCCTACACAGTATTTTCATACCAGTTCTAACTAGCACTGAATGATAAAGGTAGTGCAGCAGGTGAGGCATTTACCTAATAAGAGCACCAGACACTGGAGAAATTTAAAGAGAATTATTTTCACTCCTACAGAGAATATTGCCTCTATGCAGGTTTGGGGAAGGAATCTGTCATGAACAAAAATGAAGAAAAGTACTGGGATCAGTCAGAAGGAGAACTCGTCCTTGGGCAGTAATTGCTACCTGACAAAGAAAGAAGTAGAAAACACTCAATGGTGTAAGTGCTTTAAAGTAAAACTCATTGATCATCCAAATTCCAGCACTACGAAGATTATTTTTCAGTTCGTAATCTGACAGGCCTTTTCTTTTCTTGTGTGTTTTAGACAGCACCACAGATTTAAGTCACTGGAAGGGATGTACAGGGAAAATATACAAGCAGCCTATTATGCCATTTGGAATGAACATAAACTTGTCTTCTGGCATCAATGCAGTGGAGATTTTCATGTCCCCATATGGTTATTCTCCTGGCTGGAGTTTGTAGAGCAGATGCACAACACATGGGAAGGAAAGAAAATTATACTTAGATAATAAAATTAAAGCTGGAAAGTAAAGGACAGAATTTCAGGAATCACTAAAGTACCTCCCAGAACACACTGTTTGGGTTATTTCTTCTTCCAAAAAGAGAAAGAAAAAAATAACCCCATCAACCCTCCTGAAAATGGCTTGCTTTGTGAAGAGAGCCCTGCTGCCAAAGTCCTGCTGCTCTGCAGAAATGCATCCATGGAGAAAAGCTGAGTGCTGCTTATGCTTTTGTTTTTTCCTGACTCAAAATGGATGGAACACAGATTCTGTTTTCCATTCAAAATACATTAAATCTTCATTTAGGGATACTATTGAACGGTCATAAGAAGGACAGTTTCTCAGGGAATATCACTTCTTCACTGCCCTCTGACAGCAAGCCTGGATTTGACAAGAGCACTTGATAGCAAAAATAGAGTTTCCAGCTAATAATAAGCTCCAGTAAATACAGCAACTGTGACCTTCCAAAGCTACGTCAGCTATCTTTTCTGTACTCAGACCAGGCAACATTATGACTGACTGTGCAGTGAACCATGCCTCTTTCAAAAGCATCTGTGGATTTTAAGTGATCCCTAAGCATTTTAGAAATGCAAAGTTATTTAAAATTATAAAAGGATTTCTCTTCACTCTTAATGGTAGATGCTTAACTACTTTTGTTAGCTGCTGAATTCCATCTCAGCCAGAGATAAAAGTGGAAAGTCTGTGATGTTAGGCACACCAGTATCCAGTTTGGTAAATCAAATTAGACTTTCTTGGTTACCCTGTTTTGAGGAGAGCTGATGGGGCACCTGGAGGGCAAATGCCTGATGTTAGTTTCAAGTACTAGAAAGTGCTAAATAATGGATAAACTATGGGCTGCTTCCATCTGCAAAAATATCCAAATTGCAACAGCCTGAAAGGGAAAACTTGTGGTGCTACCAATTAATTTTCATTAGACTTTCCTGTGATGCAAAAGAAGTCCCAGAAAATGTTACCGTGAAGGGTAAGGGGCTGTGGGGAGTGGCTGGGGACAGAGATGGGGAAGGATGCCCAATTTAACAATAAATTATGAAGGATTTATTAAAATATGGGTTAATACATTTGCCCACTTCCCAGTTCTCAAGACCTGAATTCAAAGTAGGTTGCAAATAAAGTAACTCTGGTAATTTCAGCTTGGTCCCTAATGGACACTTGTGTTTTATCATATCACCTAATTAGACAGTAGTGAGAAGAAATATAGATCTGGAACAGAAAGGAGGAACATTGAGGTCATGGTACAACAGGTACTCCTGCTGTAACGTACATGGTGGAGATGACAACTCCACAAATTGTACAAATTCTATGTGAGACAGCACCCCCTTCTTTCCATTATGAATTGGCAAGATAATCCAATGGAGCTATTGATTTGATTTGATGCCATTTTGGCCAAAGAAAGCATAGGAAGGTAATTGTTCACTGAATTCAGCTTTCCTTTTACCCCTTTTCTGCTCTCTCCTCCTCACTTACTTGCAGAACACACAGTAAACTGTTGTTCGCAATTCTAACCTTACCACTCTTCAACAATAATAGATGAAAAGTAGTGTAAAATGCTTTATTTTCTGGGTTACTTATTAATATCCAAAATGTATCTGACTGGTCACCTGGTTAGATGTTTTGACATGTTGGTTAACCTCCTTCAGTAGAAAGGTGCATTGCTGGTATTTGTAAGGTGTCTGAGATTCTCACGGACACACACACCCCCTGCCTAGCCCCTCTCCACCCTCCCAGAAAAAAACCCAAACAAAAAACAACAACAACAACAACAAAAAACCTGTAGGGTTATTTTCTTTTGTTTCTTTACTCAACGGTTACTACAAAGGTCAAAGCCCTTGAACCATAGCAAACAAAATATGAAGAAGGTAAAAGGTTTAAATTCACACTTTTCATAATAGAAGATTATAAATCAGTCACAAACTCATCTCTTGCAGACAATTGTTAAGATTTGCTTTCTGAGAATCATATGTAGTAAAATCTGTAGCTCAGAATTTTAATGAAGAAAATTAATGTTAATGCCAATAACAGAAATAGTACAGCAGAAGAGCAAATACCAACAGCCACATTTCAGTCGATGCACATTATGCAATTGTTGCTGCAACAGGACAGCAGTAAGGCAATGTTCTTTTTGAGATACCTGCATTAAACTATTTGATGAATAGCTCTTAAAGCCTTGCTGCTTTGAGCTCAGATTTACAAGTAAAGGATATTGAAGAGATAAGAAGGATCTCCTGAGAGAGGCTCAATCTTAAAACTCATTTATATTCAACTCATAACATGACAAGGCAAGGAATTATTCAGGTTCCATCTAATATTTTTATTTCTTCTAGAACAATGTCTAAATTTCTGAGTGGACATGAAGCAGAACAAGGCTAAAATTTAGGCAAGATCTCAGTGAGGTAAAAGCTTGTTGAAAGCTTTGGCTTAGATCTTCTCTGCTCAGCACCTAGGCCCAAATTCCTGAATGTCTTTTCTTCAGTTATCTCATTTGGGAAATTATTTTTATTTGGATGGTACTATGTGATATGGAATAACATTATTTTTTGCTTTTTTTTTGCACTACAGTCTGTCTGTAAGTAGACTCCCTGTCTTGTATGGTTATGCTAACATGCACTCTGCTCCATACCTTACACAGCTTAATCTTAACTTTTACATTGTATGTTATAGCACTTTCACCTGCTTGCTAAAACTCATCCTACATGAAAGGGTGCAAAAATGATGAGAAGGGAGTGTTGTGAAAAATCATAAAATGATAATTCCACATTTGCAGCTGCATGTTAGAATGCCCTCACCAAATATTGCAGCCATCACCATCTAGCTTTACTAATGAACAAGTAATGATCCTTCCTCCTCCACTGTGCTCTGTGTGCACAAACTGCAAGCAAAAACAATTAGTTTAAAACTAACCCTGGGAGACTTAAGGACAGCCTCTAAGTTGTCACAATGGAAAATATTCCCAGTAAAGGGTCTGAATGGAATTTTAAATGTGAAAATATTCAGGCTTCTGGACTATATTTTAAGGACAGTATTTGAAATGTTGCCCAGTAAGCTTTAAAGGAAGAATGTAAAAGATTGTCTCTGTATTTGTGTGATTCATAGGTCAGAAGCAGCC
Organism: Catharus ustulatus; assembly: GCF_009819885.2. Lineage (NCBI taxonomy): Eukaryota > Metazoa > Chordata > Aves > Passeriformes > Turdidae > Catharus > Catharus ustulatus. The sequence continues at coordinate 38,616,434 of NC_046221.1, read as the reverse complement.
TTCAAAGTGTTGTACAAAGAAAAGCTTACTCCATTAACACTTACAGTAAAATTCTCATTAATCACTGTTCTGCTTGGAAAGCATGAAACTATTCTTCAACAGCTAGAATACAGTTGAGTCTTTCTGACAGCTCAGCTCCAACTGAACTTTCTAACTTCCATTTTAGAAAACATGGTCTGTATCCTAGGATTCGGCTGAGGACATTATACAATTCAGAAAGAGACATTGCATTGATGGCCATTAATGATCCCAGTAGACTACTATATTAATGAAGAGTCGATCTGAATAGACGCTGAGGTCCAGTGTTCAGTTAAACCTACCGAGAATTTTTAATACATTCTTCTAATTTCTCCAGTCCTAGAATGACCAGATTGCGCCCTTCCGTGAATGGGAAATGTTTTGAAACATAATTCAACTGAGTTCAGGATTTTCACAGAGCGCTCTACTGCAAGTGTATCAATCCTTCCTGGGATCCTAGAGAATGTATCTTTCTCAGCTGAAAAAAGTGTAAGTTCATGATCCCTTCTCAAACCTTGTAGCGGTCATGTAGGACCCCTTCTTCACACTCCTTGAATAACCTGAACCCAGATGCAAGGAATGCCAGAGGCAGCATGTTGGGATATGCTGACAAAGACTCCCCCTTATTCACCCTCTCAAAGGCTTTGACAGATCTATTTCCTTGCTAATGCTGAGATCACATCAGCTAGGACAAAATTATTTATTCCATAAATATGGATTTCTTCTCAAAAAATACATAAGTTAGAAAAATCTTTTTATAATACCTGGATTAAAACCTAGAAACAGCTGTAAAACCAGGGATGAGCTTTCCTTTTCAAAGAAAGAGTAGAAACAGTTGCCGGCACTCATTCCTCAAATTTCAGTCCAGTGGATCCTGCAGAGATCCACATAATTATCTTCCTGTTAAGATCACCTGATGGAGTAGACAGAAGTATCTGGGCAGAGGAGTGGGGGAGGACAGATTTTTGAGATTAATCTTCTAAGTTCTTAAGAAATCATGATGGTGTTTTTAACCTTTATTTTTACATTACAAGATGTAAGACTATTACTCCCTGCAACCTAAACAATGCAACCCTGGCAGATATTTGGCAAGAAGTAGTCTGGAAAGACAGCCTCTAAATAAAAACAAAAAAAGAAGTCATAAAGAGAATAAAAATCTCTGATCTTCAGGGGATTCAGCTTCAACCAAAATTCAGTTGTGGAGTAGGAAAGGCTTTAAACTTCTTTGCACTCATTTGCATTTTAGCACTCAGATCCCATCCAAGAATAATTAGCATAAGATACTTCATAAAATGAAAATTATTTTTAATAGATGAATTGTCTTGCTCCTCCTCCTCCATCTAGATGATTAAAATTAATGTTTTATTCAGTCTCATTCCTTATTTTTGATTTAGCTCTTTCCATTTCTAAGGATTATGCATTTAAACAAACAAACAAACAAAAAAGTTAAAATATTTTTTCCAAATTTGTGTGTCTGGGGATAACTTTTCCCCTTTCTAAAAAAAATACTGTATACAAGTCTGACATTTATACACAAAACTCTTAGTGAACATTATTGAGAATTATTCTATCAAATTATAATATATTGATATGCTAAACTAGAATGTGCCACAGAAAAGGAAATTTTGCAAAAAAGTATGCAGAGGGGAGTAAACATCACTTACCTGAAAGCCTGCATACCCAGCATTTGCCAGATCCACAAAGTACAGTTAGGCAACAGCAATCTTAAAAGCCCCATCCCTGTTCCTATATACAAATATATGTATATCAAAATATACAGATCTATACAAATCACAAGAAAATATTTTATTCTTGATCTCACCATATTCCCATGCTATATTTACCATCTTCTGTACTAGGAACAATGCATTGGAGCATAACGGGTGAACAGAGATTTCAGAGTGTGGGAAGGACTTCACCTGTCTGGTGCAGAATTTGAAAGGTATGGGGCAGAGGAGGGAGCATGTTGTGGAAGGACACCAAATAGCTGCAGCACTGACTGAGACCTCCTTCACCAGCCTCTGTTCTTGCCTCTGACACAACCATTCTACATCATGTCATTCTCCAAACAGATGGATTTCTTACTTTGCACAGTACAGGTCTCATTTGAGGACCCTCTGTGAGCAGTCACTGGAGCTGCACATACAGAGTGTGTATGTCCAGGTGCATATGGAAAAGTCAGACCCTCTGAATCTCCATCAGTAATGATCTCATCTTCTGCATTTCAGGCACACAGCCTCCAGTGTGGGGCAATATTTTGCTTATTCTCTTTTTTATCAGAATACATCAACACCTTAAAAAATACACTCAATAGAGAGAAACCTAATCTTTCGGCAATTAAGCTCTATTTCTCTCTGAATTCACTGAAGCCAATGGGCAAATTCTGTCAGTGCTGTGCACCAAATGAGTTACAGGTACTTGGGGGAGGAAAGCACAAGGCCCAGTGACTGAAGACTTCATTTAACACAAGCATAACATGGGCATGAATGAAGATGGATTAGGTGAATTCCCAAATTTCCTAACTCTTAAATGTTTGCCTTACAAAGTTAATAATTAATACAATTTTGGACATTTTAATGTGCCTTTTTCGGTTTATTGCATATTCTATTCAGTGATATGACAGTATGACTAATTGATTAACAACTTGTAATGTACTCGTAATTATTTTTCTTTTCACTGTCCTGAAAGTATAATAAAACATTATAAAAGAAAATCATCTAAGTCATAAGTGATATAAACTAAAGAAAGAGAAATAAAAATTATTCAGACTTCCTGGCAACTCAATTTATTTTGAAAAAAATCCATGCAAGTCTGACAACTGCTAGACACTTTACTAGTTGGGTTTCTCATGTGGGGCCTGAAAGTCCTGTTACTTGTGTCTGACTTCGCACAGACCGAGTGTGAAGTTTTCCTCTGCCTTGTACATTTGAACAAGACTGTTTATGCTCTGCTTGGCATGGCTCTGAGACACAAAGATGCTACTGTCTCTAGCATACCCATTGCTTGTCACTGCTGCACTGAGAGAAGTTGACCTTAAGCTTGACTGGCTGATTGTTGTCTGTTTCTGAGAAATGAACCAGATTTACAAAGAACAAGTGAAAAACAGAAGACCCTTTGCAGGCAGAGAAGATGCAACTATACAGCCTGGGGTTAGTCTGTACTATCTAGATGTCAGCTAGACTGAAGTAGAACAAAAGTTTCATGCAACAAACTGAGAGACCCAGCTGGAAGACAGCAGGTGACAGCACTACCTTTAGCAAGGAGCTTCTAAAGTCTATTCTCACTGCCACTAACTCACACACAAACAGCATAACCAACAGATAGGTAGCACCCGGATATTCACAGAGTGCAAGATGATTCCTACAAAATTACCAGGATGGTCCTTGGAGAAGGTCTCAGAGTCAGTTATAAGCCTCCCAAATCATGTGCTTATGGTTGAAGAAATTCCAACCATGTATCTGGGTCTAACTTGCCTGAGAAGTAGCATGGGAGGGAAATGGGATTTGACAGAAAGAAACAACATGAAGCAATTCACAAGGCAGAGATGTCAGTAAAAACTTGGCTACAGTCAGGGAGACATTTGCCAAGACTGCAGCAAGACAACTGGACCTCCTCTGCATTCCTGTCATGGAATCATGTTATATGGTTGAAAAAGTTCCCCAGTTGGCAGCTACTATCAGCAAGAGTCAAACTGAAACCATACTCTATTTGTTTTGGTATTCTTAAGGTAACAGCCTTTTTACTGGTATTAAAAAAATGGTCCTGTCTGAGAAACCCATTAGTGACTAAGTCTGAAGGATAAGGAGTCTCGCACTGCTCGCTATGTGTGATTGAAATTTCACTTTTTTTCACTTGGATGAAATCTCCATGAGACTGGTGGAAGAGGTATTTTTTTGTTCAACAGCGTCCATAAGAGGTCTTGCTTACTTATCTTTCCCTCTTTGAGGTACAACTGATCATCAGATGTTATCTGAGTGTCTGGGTCAAATTTCATCTCGTCTGAAGTATCCCTGCTCTAATATCTATTATGTACAGTACTAGTAAAAATTACTTCAAGCCACTTTGAAAAGCTTAACTTCTGTCTCAGTGACAAGATGACATGCGCTGAGGAAAGCAGAATACAGTCCAGGTAAGGAGTAAAGGCTAAGCTTAACACATCCAGTAAGGATGACTAATGATTTGGCCTTAGAATGCAACCTTATCTCCTAGAAGGGAATATACTTCCACAGAAAAAGGTTGGAGAAAACAAATAAATCAAACCCAAACAGACCAAAAAACAACCAACAAATAAAATAACTGCATGCAGCAAGACCCAGATATTCATGAAGCCTCTGCTCAATTTCTGCTGAGCATCTCAGAGCATTTCTGGTTTCATCTTTGTACTACTTCACAATTTTAAAATTAAGTCAGAGAGCTGGATTTTCAGTCTGATGCTACTGAAATTCAGGGTATACCCTTAACCACCTACTTTAAAATTGAGAAATTTCCCATTTTTCCAATGATGTTTCTTTGTTTGGAGGGGGACATGGGGTTTTATGTCTGGGTTAATAAAAAGAAGTTACAGATAAGATGCCGTGCATCTGGCTTTGAGGGGTCACAGCAGAATCAAAGCCTGTGCAACCAAGCAAAAAGTACATGTTTTCTAAGCTTAAACAGTACACAACTCGGCTGGAGTCCTTGTCTGTTTTTCAGAGATAGTCAGGCTAAAATCCTAAGCCCCCACAAAAAAAAGAAATCTGTAAAAATCAAGGAAAACAATATGACCAGGACACGTCTATCTTTTAAGTAGATAGCCCCCATCTGTGTCTGGTCAGATAGAACCCCAACCTCTAAGTAATGCCAGAATTCAGCTCCATTCAGTTGTGTCTGATTAACTTAATGCAGAAAGTCATTTCCAGATGGGACTCCAATTTAAATCCAAAACCTATGCCACTGTCTGGCTCATCAGGGCTTCTGCATCACATACAGCACACCCTAAGGGATGGCAGCTTCTGGCAGGCAATACTTTTTTAATACCCTACTGAGGTAGACAGTGCTGTTATTCAGAATCTACAGGATAGAAGTGAAAGGCTGTACTTAAATATAGGTAGGTAGGTAGGTAGATAGGTAGATAGATAGATAGATAGATAGATAGATAGATAGATAGATAGATAGATAGATAGATAGATAGATAGATAGATAGATTAAAAAACTAGCTCCTGAAGTTCGTGCCTCAGCTTTCTAAATTTGTTTTTAAAAGTTCACACTTGAGAAGGTCTTCTTATAAGGATTTTTGCTCATTTTGCTTCCTCTATCTCCATGAACCCAAGAGATTTTAGAGAATTCATGATCTCCAGAGCTGATGTTTCAGGTTTTTCATACCACCTGATGCACAAGAAAGCAAGATTCCATTAAGTCCACATATTAGATTGTTTGTTCCTAGTAATTTACAACACCGAGTTTTAGATAACGTGCAATGAAGCTGTTCTCAGCAGGTTCATGTGCAGACTTCCATTCCACTGGCTGAACTGCAGCACTCTTCCATATTTCCTAAGTTACTTGCCAAAGCATCTGAATGAGAAATGGGAAGCCTTGCTTCTGCAGTAGAACAAGCTTCCATTGGGCACTGTTAACATTCTTTCAGACCTATATTAAGATTTCTGTTCCTATAAAAGCACTGAAAATATTTTCAGTAATTTCACTATTATAAGCCGCACCACTTTGACTAAAATTTTGGTCCGAACCCAAAGTGCAGCTTATAATCAGGTGTGGCTTATATACGGACAAAGAACGAAAAGTTGCTGTTTTAGTTTGGAGGACAGGTGTCTGCTGAGAAGGGCAGGAGCTTCTCTTTGAAACAGAAAATGTAAACCCCCTCCCTCCAAATTATTATAGTTTTGAAATCAAGGGGCTTTCAGGCAAAAATACGGGAATTAGGAATAACAGTTCTTTTCTAGGGAAATTAAAATAGAAATACAGTACTACAAAGAAACAAACTCCAAACCCTGACAAAGTCAGAGTACAACCTGATACCCCGTCAGGCAGGGTGTTGGTAGCAGTCCCATTAAATGGTGCTGCATCCTCCTGCAGTGACAGATGTGATTCAGTTGGAGCAGTGCTCCTGTAGAAGGTGCAGTTTCCCTCTGGAGCTCCAGTGGTGATGTGGAGAAATCTGGTTTTCCTCTGGAATCCAGTGGAGAAAGGGGCTATCTTAGTGTCCCAAACCCTCTGTTTTAATCTTGGTAAGAAATGTTGGGCTCTTCCCCCTGGCTGAGCCAACTTCCAATGGGATGAAGTAATTTTATCAGTCACACAGTGGGAATCAGTGGGCCATTAGCAGAAAATGACTCTTTGGAGGAAGGATGGAGTGTGAAACCATAAAGAATGATGCCCCACCTGGTTTCAATGGATGGCCCATTAGCAGAATATCTGTCGTTGAGATAAGGATCACTGTCCCCACCCTCAAGAGATAGTGATACGATAGATACCTTTTATCACACCCTGTATTGTAATGTGCGGCTTATAATCAGGTGCGGCTTATGTATGGACAAAGAATGAAAAGTTGTTGGCACCCGGAAGTGCAGCTTATACTCAGTGCGGCTTATAATCGTGAAATTACTTGAATAGACAAGAATATTCATGCAGGAAAAACAATAGAGACAGTCCAGATGCTGGAATTATCATTGGGATGGGGAAGTGGGAAAACGAGGTCTACCTTTGAAATTATGTTGCTCAGAATTAAGGGCTCAGGGAAACATTATCTCACCAAACATAAGCCAGACCTGTTGCCTACATGTTCAAAATAGGACAGTGATATATGTTGCTGTCTGAGATATCTAACTTTCAAAATCTAGGTTTATCTGTTTGATCTCTGAATCCTAGTTTCCCAGAAAACTCTACAGGGTGTGTCCCTGTTCAGGATTGGGTGATGGAAGAGCAACCATGCTTGCAGACAACCTTTATCTTCCCTAATCCCCACCCACTCTCCTGTCTGCACCACTTTATCAGTCTCAAATTGGGTACTCAACCTCACACCACAGAAAACAGCCATAGAAAATGTAGGTGTCTGAGGTAAAAGACAAACAAAAAAAACCCCTCCTCTATCTTAGCTTCTTTTGTAAACATTCACCGAATTTCACTGTGCACCTGCCGGACTGATCAGATGTCCTCTTGGGAATTTTTAATTTTATAGTTATTACTATAAATTCACTCATAGTTCACTACATTACACTAAATGCAACTGACACCGCTAGAGGTACCAGGTGTTTTATACAAACTAGTCTCTGCTGATTACAGTGCAACTAAAAAATATTCAGTAAAGAACTACTGAAAATTGTTGGCAAAGAGACACTGTCTAGTGGCTAGTATCACTAACCATGACCTATCTGAAATATTAGTATTATTATCCCTTCCCTAACGTAAGTCATTCCCTTAAGAACATTGTCACATAGAATCAGTAATGGATTGTATAGAATATAAGAAATATTGATTTACTTTTGCTACTGGTTGATGAAATTTATGTGTCAAGAGAACATCAAGGAACAGTAGATGAAATTTTGACAGAGAATAGGCAGGCTGTACAACAAGAAATAATAGTGTTTTAAGCCTTTACATGAGCATTTGAGAGCTCTACTCTTGTGAAAATACATAGGCCCTCACTGAAGGTCCCATTCTCTTAAACATCAAGATTATGTGGAGGATTCATGAAGATTATGAGCATGCAACAGGTATTGAGTAATGTGATTATGGTAAGTAAAGACCAAAGAAGCATCCTTTTTCCTGTGCTGTGTGATACATTTGTCCTCTGAAAACATCTGAATAGTACCCCATTATAGTCCTTCAAATCTCTCCTTGAAGTGTCACAACAGCTACTAACAAGTTGCTAAGATTGTACTTTCAATGTCCTCACCAAAGACCCTTTCATGTCATTCAATGCCACTCAGTTTTCACGTCCTTCATCTGCATGCCTGTGTTATAATTGGGCTGGAAGCAGACGTGTCATGCTCCACAAGTGGGAATGGCTAGCTGTTACAATATGGGTAGAAATAGTATTATTATTACTATTAGTATAATAATAACAAATCTGCTATATTAGTTTCCCTACTGAGGTAACCTTAGAAAAAGAATTCATCTCTCTACTTCAGCAACTACACAATGATTTTGCAAGCATGCCCCCACAAGAGAAGCATGAATCATCCAGAGACACACATGGTGGATATGAATGACACATTTTTGCATTTGGATTCCCGATTCATCTGACAGATGTGAGAAAATTCATGAAGTTAGACAAGTCCCAAGTGATTGCACGTGTCTGGATGCTGTAAAGCACAAGTTATTCCACCTACTTTGGCACTAAGAATACTGAGTTTTTTTCCTTATGGTCAACTGCTCACTGTGGTATAGTTACAGTTGTGCATTATTAGCAATGCCATCTGTCTTTTCACATCCATTAAGAAGATTTTATAAACCTTATAATAATCAATAAAAATGGCAGCTAATACTCTCATATTTAATCCAACCTCTTATTTTTTTAAACCCTTTACAAACAAATTAAGACCTCCCAGCAGACTTCTGAGCTCATGGATCACATAAAGATGGAGAAACCTTTTAAAAATTAAGTACCATAACAGAAATGTTGAAGTATGAAACAGATGTCACAGTCACATGCTAACTGCACACATATATGTATTTTGCCACCCTTGCATGGTACTACTCATTACAGCTCTGATAATAAGACACACAGACTTATCCTCCTGTTTTTACTCCCATAGGATCTACTGCTGTAAATAGACCAACTGCTACTAATGTTCGTCTGTGTCAGAACTTGAGGCAACTATCACTGAGATTCCTGGAAGTTGTCTTGCTGAGCATCCTGTAGGTAGGGTGTTTATGGACTGTGATGAAAACTCAAGATGACTGTGGGCAGGCTATATTTCGCAGACACCCAGTGCATCTCCTCACTGCTCTTCAATACACTTGGAGTCGCTCTCTATAAAGTTCACAAGCACGGCACTCACACAAGCTTTTTGTTTTCAGTTAATGATCCTCACCATCAAATACACAATGATGTTCAATTTCTTCATTTATTTCTTTTTCCTTTCCCTCTCTCCCTCCTGCTGTTTATTACCAGCAAATGCGATCCCTGTAATGTAGACTGCAAAATCTGTGGACCAGCTACAGTGTTTATGCATTTTAGAACACACAGCACAGCGTGATTTGGATCCTAATTTGGGACTGTTACACTGAAACTACTCTTTGTAGTGCTGCTTTCTCTGAAATTCACAAGCATATATATAACTCATGGCTTAAAATGAAATATATTAATTATATGGACAAACGGAGTGAGTTATAAATGTATATAGACATTCTGATCTACAGGTGGTCAGTTTCTTCCCTCATAGGGTCTCTGGATCTTCTACCTATGTTCAGGATGTCTGAGGATATATTCCAAGTAACTGTATTTTAAATAAGTAAATTTTGCACTTGTTAAGCTATGTAGTACCAATGGTTATCATATGTTCCACAAAATGTGCTGAATATTATGATTCTAGAGACACATTAATTCCTTAATTGAATCAAAGCAGACAATGTTGGAAAAAAGTATGCTATGTTTACCAAATGTATTTCTTAAATTAGTCACTTTTAATTCCTTAGGATATTTCATGGGCCACGAGCCTTCATTTATAGAGTATGTATACAGTCCTGTAAAATACTTGGGTTTCCCTCCTGACTCCATAATTTGTTTCATGAGTAACCACAGAAAATTACAAGTTTGTCCAGGTCTCCATTTGCCCCAATTGCAAATTCAGCTAACAGCAGTTTACAAACCCGTATGATGTCATAATTCATTACTGAAGCTGTTTGCGGAAGGGAATGCCATTTCATCTTGCATTTATACCACAACTAAGGATGTAGATCAACCAAGGAGATGCCTAGGGAAGCTGAAAGCCATCTCCTCTTCTCAGCCCATTATCCAGAAGCACTCACTTCTCTGCCACATCCCACAGAGCACTGACAGCTCACTGAGGTTGGGAAGCTTGGCATGGTATTGGTGAAAGCCACACAAATAGCACCATCAGTATTTGAGAAAAGGATGCTGTGATCCTCCAACAATGGAAAGCAAGTACAAAATAACTCTTTTCTATTAAAGAAAGAAAAAGAAAGCAAAATGCAGTAATTTTTCATGCTATATGAGACTAAGAGATGGGTGGTACAAACATCCACCATTTAAAGCAGGCACTTACCACTTAGTAAAAGCAACTGCAAAGGAAATGTCTCTCACTGGAGGCCACTACACTCTAAGAGGTACAGTGGTTGATTCAACATGATGTACAACCATCCAATACCCAGATAGAATGTCACAATATTTTAAGGAATATGATCAGACTTTACCAGCCGTTTGGATTTGCTGGTTCAGCAGTCTTAATGACTGAAAACAGGGATGAAATACTTTTAGTGCCTGCTTTTAAATTATGAAGCTATAAGGAGGCTGAATCTTGATTAAGAGACTGGTGGGCAGCTGTACCTCGGAATGACTAGTGTGATGCACAACTTCCTATCATCCTGCTCAGTGTAAGGTGAATGCAATCAAAAATGGTGTCTTGTATGGAGAGTTTACAGCACGATAGTTGTAGGAAAGGAATATAAATTAAAGCTTTTAAAAGACAGATCCACTACAGGTCATTGCAGCCAACATGTTACTTGAGATTTTCTATTAACAGGAACACTCATGGTAGAACGAAAAAGTGTGGTCTAAATCAGAAGATTTAAGAAAAAGCGGAAAAAACAAACCCCAAACAAAATAAACACCCTACAACAAACCACACATACACAGAGTACATCAAAATCGCTACAGAAAATACCTGGATGGTGCTCCATTGATTTCATTTTTCACCCCCAACTTTACACTGGTACTTTTAGAAGAAGAAAGATGCAATTTAAAAGGTGGTATCCTAGAAATTTTGGAAATGCTTATCTGGTATGGCTCATTCAAAACAGACGTAGCTCATCAGCAGACAGTTTCAAAAAAAATTAAGGGCTTTCTGTATTTTGTTGGGGTTTTTTTTGTTGTTTTTTTTTTAATCAGACTTGTATAGTTTTGGATTCAAAGACACTTCAGCAAAGCCACCTTTCATCCTACCATAGCAGCCTTCATTAATCATAGAATCATAAAAGATAAAATCATTATATTACTTAGTGAGTTAAAGACTGAAGCAGAACAAAAAATAAATCTCCCTTCCCATCTGGCAACTTCTAAGTCAAATTTTTATCCTTTCACTTAAAAAAAAAATAACTAACAACAAATAAAAAAACCCCCTGCTTTAAATCCAGAATAAAGCTAAATTACTTCTTGTACAGTAAAAATGTGTTGTATAATGCCAAATTTGGACTAAGCTCCAAGATTTTCAGGGTTTCTGTTTAAGATATTTACACTACAAACTGAGTTGCACATTCTCTGTATGTCTATTTTAAGAGACCCAGCAGAAATTAAGTCTCAGCAAAACAAGTGCGCAATCAGAGAAGCAATAAATGAGCACTCTGGGAACACATAAACAGGTGAGAATCAGTTTGAGAGATTGATGTCATGAACAGGTCAGGCAGTGAGAATTTTTAGACAGTCTGACTAAGCAATTAACATGAGACTTGTGACTAGAAAATCATATGTAGTAACAAATTACTGACCCCTCAGTGAATTCATTCAATTGTAAACTTAGGCTAAGCAATTAGATTTTAAAATTAGATTTTAATCTCATTTTCTTTTTTTTTTTTTTTTTTTTTTTTGTTAATTGGGGTAGGTGAATAAGTAACACCACAGAATTACTCTCAAATTTGCAGGTTTTCAGAACAAGCTTCCAGATCTCCCCCAAGGACTGCAGCCCCAAAGGACCTCACTGCTGAACCGCAACAACCCACCTCAGCCCCTGGAGCCCCACAAGTGATCCTGTGGGACCACCTGAGCATCATCTGTTCAACTAGATTTGTTCAGGTAACTTGGAGAAAGTTGAAATATGTCATCCCTGAGATCAGATTGTGATAAACTATAGGGGTTTTTTTGCTTCTGAAGTTAGAAAATTACAGCAAAAGTACTCAAGATTTTCATTACTTTAATAGTTTATTTTGTTTTGAATTTTGCTTGATGACAGTGGGGGGAAGGGCAGAACCAGAATTAAATGCATTTCTTACAGGTATCAGAATCACAGAATCATGGAATCCCCAGGTTGGAAAAGACCTCCAAGATCAAGTCCAGCCCATGCCCTAACACCTCAACTAAACCATGGCAGCGAGAGCCACATTCAGCCTTCTTTTAAACACATCCAGGGATGGTCGTGACTCCACCACCTCTCCAGGCAGACAATTCCAGTACTTTATCACCCTTTCTGCAAAAAACTTTTCCCTAATATCCAACCTATATTTCCCTTGGTGCAGCTGAAGACTCTGCCCTCTCATTCTGTCAGTTGCTGCCTGGAGAAAGAGACCAACTCCCACCTGACTACAACCACACTGATACATTAGTTTGAAAGCATAGTTATAACTCCTGCTGTGGTATCTACAAAGTGTGCTATGAAAAGGAAAGTGTTATACCAAAATTTATTTTTTCCAAAGACAGCCTTCAGTTCATGGGCTAAGATCCCTTTTTTCCTCATCTTAGACATGGAGATTGTTTTATTGTAAAATTAACCTGCTCCCCATTTGTTTGGAGCTCCATTAAAACCAGCTCTGGATCCAGTACCTGACATATATCAGAGAGCCACTGGAAAAGTACTACAGGCCACTTTTGATGTTTCTGAAACCAAAGCAAGTCCTACACCACATGACCTTTTTTCAGGAAAAAAAAATCTTCTACAGGTAGAGGACCATCCCCTCTCTGCCTTCTCAAGATATATACCCCTCCTTTTCCAGAGAAATAGACCTCTCCATGCCACTGCTACCAGATTTGTAGTGGAAGCTACACTTTTGAGAAGTTGGACCTTGATACACAAGCTGCTGCTGCCTCTGGAATGCGCTGAACCAGAGAAAACCAAAAATGCTGGAACTCACGAGAAAGATTTTTTGAGGGAAAGGTTGCCAATTTCTCAGCTACTCCCCCAGGAAAATACAATTAACTCATCTGTAATGAGAACACTTATACACACTCAAATTAGTTGCAGCTCATGTGACAGCTCCTACTGTCTCTGTGTCCCTGTCCCAGCCTGTTGACTTACATGGAATAAAAGGCTGACCCTGGAAGAATTTTCCTAATTAGTGTTCCATGACTAATGCATTAAGAGAGATAATTGTGTTAGCTATACTTCTGGGGAAAAGCTTTTATGAGATAGGTCTGACAAAGTGAGTGAAAATCCCAAGTGTCCAAATGCTCCAAGAACTTAAGAAAAGGCAGAAAGTTGTTCCAGCTCTGGTTTCAGAGAAAGGAGGTGGGAGGACTTTTGTCCTCATGCCTAGGCCTCAACCTTATCTGCTCTGTACAACTCGGTTTGTCTGGTGTAAAAGTGGAAGAGCAGAGCTGCTGTGCATTAATGCAGCCTAGAAAATTCACCCCACATGGTGTGTTAGCCTAAAATGATGAGGAAATATCTTGCCCTTCTTCCCAACAACCAGCATTTTTGTATTAAAACATGAACCTTGTTGTGTACATGTTGAATCAAGTTCTTTTATCTTAAATCGCTTTGTATCAATTGAGTATCAATACCTGCCTGTTCCTAATTTCCCCCCCAGCTCAGGAAAGGTATCGTGGTTTAGCACATGCAAGACAAAGTTATTTTGTACTTATCATGTGCTAAGACACAAGCACAGCTAGGCCTGTGACCCAGAATTAACAGACAGCTCCTCAATGCCTTAGAATCATTTTAAACCACTTCACCAAGAATACCTGCTCTTCCCACTGTAAGTCATCATCAGCTGCCATAAAACCAAAGCTAATCATGGTAAAGACAAAAAATGGGTTATATGAACTAATAGGCTCAAAGTTTTTCATCTTTTCATCTCACAAATCTCGACAAACTTGAGAATTTGGGGGGAATGGTTTATTTCTCAAACCAGTGACAACTAAAAATGTCATTAGTTGATAGCTTAAACTTTACAGATAATCTTAAAGACTTAAGAAATTGTTTCCCAATCACACCATTTTTGTTTTCTCAAATAGCCAAAAAGAGCAAATGAGGCAGAATGAGAAGAAATAATCCAATATTTAAACTATATTGGTACACTGTCAGCAAGATAATCAAAGTCAGACAGACTCAGAGGACCTTTAGTTGAAAGACTTTTTTCCTTGGTAGAAATCCCATAGAAATGGATTACTACATTACAAATTATTGTGGATCTTTGATAAGGCACTGTTGAGTTTCTGTTTGTTTTAAGGTATATCAGTATTTAATGGACACTGTATTACTCTTTTGTTGCTGTAGGTTTTTGGGTTTGATTTTGTGTTTTGTTGATATTTGTATTAAGCGACACAAATGGCAAAGAATAGACTTTCTTCTGGTTTTCTATGACCTATTATGATGGTAGGTCCAATTACGGTTTCTTCTCAGACTGCTACTCAGGAAAGGAGCTCTTGCTATTCCTATCCCCATCACATTCGTTTTTCCTTACTAGTACCAAATAATTTGAGGCCTTTTAGATATCAGCAAAAACAGAATATTTGTCCTACCTGATACTGACAATTACAGAGAAGAGGATCACTTCACAAAGGGCAAGCTAGCTTACCCTCATCTGTGGTTCTATTGAAAACTGACTGTAAAGCAAGTCACACTGGTTTAGATCAAAAGAGAAGGAGAAGATGCATTTTTGGGGAAAAAAAAGAGTTAGCAATCATAGGTAGGACCTACAGTATACAGTTAATTCAAAAGAGTTCAAGAAAAAGTCTATCCACACTGAAATACGTTATAAAGAGAGAAGAATAGCCACATTAGAAAATTTCAGCACTTGTACACAGCATAAATAGATAACTGAATCAATAGCACATATCTTCTCTCTAGAAATGATCACCATAGTTTAATGGAAAAAGATAAAAAAAAGACAAAACTTGTGTAAGAAAACTAGATGGGTAGATATTGGAACTAAGACTTTATTCCCAGCTGTCAGATTTAAGAACAACTACTCACCCATAACAAACAGAAGAGGTAAATTTAAGGCCTCCCAATCTGAGAGGCAGTAAAAAGACAAATACGTAAAGATGTTCCCCAAAAGTGTGAGAAAGGATGACTATCTAGACCAAAACAGCAGAGATGCTGTTTTGTTTCCTTCCCCTTCAAGTATGCAGAGAATTTCTTCTGTAAGTCAAAAAATTAATACTAATGAGGAAACTTTAGGGGAAACTTTACAGCTGAGCAATTGTGGCTTTTATGTACAGGGAGCACGAGAAATAACCAGCCTTCTCTCTGTGCAATGGGCTCTGCCACTCAGAGAAGCAAACAAACTTTGAACAGTAAAGCCATCTAAATTGCACGAGTATATGAAAAATGTTTTATGTTTAAGAAAAAATCAAATCTCTTTAACACTCACCCCAAAGCCAGATTTTTAAAGTCTCTCAAACCTTTCCTCAAATTCTTCATCTGCATGAAATAAATAAATAAATAAATAAATAAACGTGCACATGGATTTGAGATTAACAGGCAGTCACTTAATCACTTCAGCTGTAGCCATCAGCCTAAACAAAGAGGAAATATGAGAATATTTGTAGCCAAAGCACCAAGCATTTGCATTGAAGTATAAAGTAATAAAGCCTTTCAAGCAAACCAAGTCCCAGCACTTGGGATTCTGGACATAAAGATACCAATTAATGCAGAATGATATCTCACTTGGCTCCTTGGTCTCACATTAAAAAGCTCTGCATTCAGGCCAGATTCAAACTTCAGTGTTTTTAAAAACTAATGTGAGGCCAATGATCAAGAAGAGCAAAGACTCTCCTGCTTGTGAGTGGCCTCCCATGCTTTACGAAGCCTTCCTGTGCTCAGGATCACCGGGGGTTGTGTACTGGTAGCAGGTACTGCCTTGCTTGCAGGGCTAGAGGATACAGCTGTGGAAATTCCTTAAATACACCCTCATACACTTATTTGGAATAAACAGATGAGTCAGCAGCAAAGATCCCACATTTTTCAGCATACTTTTGAATTGCATAGTTTGCAAATAGAAACTTTTCCACACACTTTCCACAGTCACATAATCTTTAATAAAATCTGAAAATATTTCTCAAGGCAAGTTCAGGGCTCTACATCTTGGGAACTGGCCTGCCAATCCAACCAATCCAACATGTCGCTTTCCTGAACACCACACAGTGCAACTGCTCACAGTTTGCCAAGCACTGTAACACACAAACACACCTGGCAGTATGGCATTTTCAGACAAATCAAAGGTAATTCTACATATAAATTATGCACAACTAAATCGCATTTCATTTCCCAAATTATTCCTCTTCCCAGAAAGCTATGTAGCTTCTCACAGCTTACCTTGTTCATTAGTCACAGAGGTAATTCCCTATACAGAGTTTTAAATCCCAGACTTTCACCTGGACTAATAAAATAGTCAGGTATTAAAGCACGCAATTCCATCTTTTTTACTATTAAAGAAAAAAGTCTAATATAAAATTTTAAGTCCCTTTTTCCTACCTCTCTATAGTAATCTTACTCCTTTTAAGACTATGTACTTCACTTTATCATGAGTCTTACATGAAGCACTAGAACAAGCACATTTGAAATCAACTTTACAGCAAACTTGAATCAACAGAACACTTTAATTTTCAACAGATTTACTCCAATTTACATCAGTCAGAAATCCAGTACTTCAAAACCATAATTCCTCACCAATGAAAAATATCAACAATGTCCCTCTGGAAGCTTCTTGTACCTACATTATGAGAAGAAATTCCACCACTCTCCTCCCTTCAGGATCAAACAAGTCTGCAGTGCTCCTGTAGTCTACTCTGCACTACAAAAAACCCTTTCTTCAGCAGAGCGAGATTTCTCACCTACAATTTTAGTCACTGCCCCTACAGTAGAGCTAAAGAAACAATCACTAAAGAAGATACTGCCAACCTATACTAGTCCACTTCATTATGTGGATTTGTTTGCTTGTTTAAAATAAGGAAGCGCTTAAGAAAGGTTATGAGAAACATCTTTGCCATCATAATCTACTTCTTGCTCCTCAGTTGCCACAAATCAGTGCTGCTCTACTAACTTGCATTTGACCTGTTTTGACTTATACCACCTGTAGATCTCACTCTCTGTGCTGAATGTAAAGTAAACTCATGTTTAGAGGCCAAAGGTTCAGCTAGATTATATTAGCACATTCCCTTCTTTGGAGTGCATGTGGCACATGGATTTACAACAGCTGTAGCTCCAGTCTGGAAGTGTTTGTTTGAATTTTTAACATTGAATAATCTACCAGGTACAAAGAGTGATAAAATTGGCAAGAATATAGTTTATAAAGCTATATATTTGACTGCAAACCCATTTCTGATTATTATGCTTTTGAGGTACATATACATAAATATGTGAAAAAAATTCTATTTGACAGTCCATCAAAACATTTTCTAGTAGAATCATCAACATGGTAAAAGAAACATACAAATGTCAGGGTTTGCTTATGCCTACAGCTTAGTTTCAGAATTCACTCTTCCATTTCTTCTGGAATTTTTTTCACAGCACTTAGAATTTGTAGAATGGGTACAAAAGGTATACATTTTGTTGATGTAATAAAGTTCATTTTTGTCTAGCTAGAGACAAGTTTACTGCCACACTTTCAGCTAAGAAAATCTGTTTTATTCATCAAAGCCAAAATTGTTAAGCTTGGCAGCCTAAAGTCTCAAGCACCAAAAATCTATATTTAGGCAGTCATATAAATGGCCTGTTTTACAAAAGCAGTGAAGCCCTGTAAACTTAAAAATAAGTCAGGATCCAGTACTTCTGAAAATCAAGTCACTTATCTGCACAGATATGCAATTACACACATTTGAAGAAAATTACTTCATTTGTATGACTTTGGTATAAAAGAGGCATGTTGTGCCCTATGAAGAACACTTTGAATACACCTTTTGAGAATTGTAATTCCTTCTGCAAGTCCTCTTACAAAAGCAATAACCGTTCTAATTAAATGTACCATTGATTCCTTTCATCTAGATTGAATACAATCCAACTAGTAAATTAACTAATAATGTGTTCAAAAGACCCCAGTGTTTTAACTCACTCTCTTCTCATTTGAGCATTGTATAAATCTCAGGCATTGTCTCCTTGGTGGTTGTTTGTGTGGCTGAACAGATCATCTTCATTTGATTTGTACAATAACAATGTTAATTGAAGTGCTGACATCCACGTAAGTCGTATCAATTGTCAAATGACCTTCTGTCATTCTCACTTCCCATGCCACCAAAACATCTAGACAAAAATCTTTAAAGTCATGCAATGGTTGTTAGAAAAGTTTATCAGTCTAGGACTGTGATAAAGGATACTACTGCTGGGATCAGAGTTGCAATATACAGTAATTTCATGATTACAAGCCGCATTGAGTATAAGCCGCATCTCTGGGTGTTGGCAAGCATTTCATTCTTTGTCCATACACAAGCCGCACCCAAATATAAGCTGCTCTGTCGTTTGCAGGGAGGACCCATGTGCAACAAAGTTGCGAAATAGTAACAGAATCAGTGGGATGGCGGGGTTTACTGGCTTGGCCCTGCTCAGGGCGGCTGCCAGGGAGTGGCCCCAGCCCTGCTCGCCGCTGCCGCCGGGAGGCAGGGGAGCGATGTGTCCGGCCAGTGCCGCCGGGAAGAGGGAGAGGGGCATCCCTGACTGCTGCCGCTGGGAGGAGGGAGAGGGGCTTGCCCGGCCAGTGCTGCTGGGAGGAGGGAGAGGGGCGTGCCCGGCCGATGCCGCTGCCGCACCCCCCGGGGCCGGGCAGCACTGCCGCTGCACTGCCACTGCCCCGCCACCTGAGGCCGCTGCTGGCTCGGACTGCCGGTTTGGGAAATTTCCAAAATTTGTTCACATATAAGCTGCTCCTGAATGTATGCCGCACTTCTGGTTTGGGAGCAAAATTTTAGTCAAAATGGTGCGGCTTGTAATTGTGAAATTACTGTACTTGCTGCTGCTCCACTCATCACTAAGCCTGTGGTCCAGAGAGGCAAGACATGTCTCTCACTGATCGAACACCTTCCTAGCCAGTTTATTTGCAATACAGATGTTTGCAAGAAATAGTAGTGACTCAGCTGGACTTGCACTGATGGTATTCCAAAAGTGGTCTGTAACTGCTGCAAGGATTTCATAAGTTCATTATAGGGACTGAACACTTGGGCAGCTAAAGCCAGCAATGGAAAGGACTCCATCTAGAGTAATGCCAGCTTTCCTTTCCACTTTGGACAGATAGTGGGCTTCAGAGTACAAGTAATGTTGTCTTGGTTTTGAAAAGATATAACACCTAAAAGTGACCTAACAAACATTCCTTTACTCTTCTTCCAATACTGTGAGCTAGTATGCTAGCATGTAACATCCACTCTAATGTATAGAGTGTGAGGAACCACATAAAAGAAGGTATCTACAATTTTCTTACCCTAAGCCTACAGGAGGAATTTTTCAGAAGATATTTTTAATATTCTGGAGTACAGCTATAAGCTCCTTGGCAATGAAACGCTGAATCATGCATATGTGTATGTATGGTCCTGTTATTGTGGCCCCTGAGAAGTCTCATCAGGAGCCAGATGACATGATTTATTATGCAATTTTATTATATTATGCTGCTTGTATGACATGTCTGATAAAGGCTAAACAAATAGGTTCTGTCAGTGCAAAGACAGAAATTCTTTATTATACCTTAATTGTGGCACCCTTTCAAATTTAAAATTTACCTGCAATCTGAGTCATGTAAACAGCATCAACTTGAATTGTAAAAGGAACTCAAAATCCATTTTCTTCCCCAAAGTTAGAATGTCCATATTTTCTTTTTCTTACCACAAATTGACTGCTTTTTTACGAGTTTAATCTAACAGGGAAAGCAATATTGTTTGGTTGTTGATTCCCCAAAGTATCAAAATGGTTTTATAGGATTTTGGTCTAACAAAAAAGCTCTCTTTTTGAAGTTGTTCTTGCAGTATCTCATTTTGCCTCTTAGCTGCATGGTAGTCCATCATGTAAATATTTGAAAATTATGAAGAAAAAAGATAAAAAATTGCAAATACCAGACTCAAGAAATGGCTAAAATACAGAGCATGCCTAAACTGTTGCATAGGAGCAATAGCAAAGGAGAATTTATGGATGACTTAACAGTGCATACATTATATGCCCCCAAAAAGTTTACCTCACAGAAAATAAGATACCCTCTGTTATAACTCATTAAGTTTCACTCAATTGCACTGAGCCGAGTATCTGTGTACAGATGTAAGTGAAATCATCTGGTTTATGCCATCATTATTGCTCTGACTGTTATTAAAGCCTTCTGTTTTTATTGAAAGTGTGTGTTTCAAATGAGATTAATTTTATTAAGTCTTAATTTAATTGACAGCCTCAGTTTGTGAGTAGCCCAAGACATAAAAACTGATGGTGTTACAGGTCAAGGCTGATATTCACTGGCATAGGATTATGGAAGGAGCTTTTTTTATGGCCAAAGCCATACAGTCTTATAACTCAGTTTTATGAGTAAGTGTTATTAATTCCCACAATTTCTTAGAAATTCATTTCCCAAGAGTCAGGTCAAGATTTGGATACATATACAAATAGTGATAAAAGTAAAAGAGAAAAATGGCCTATAGCTCTCTTTTAACCTCCTCATTTTCCTCAAAATATGGAAGTATAACAAGTCTAACATTCTCTATCCTAAAAAAACAGAGGAAAGGGCAGTAAAACTTAGATTATTTAGATAGGAAAACAAAAGATACAGTATGGAAAATGCAGAGCATTAACTTGTTTATCTTCTGTCAAGAGAAAGACTGGCATTTCTAATATCTGCAAGTATTTTGAATAGGAAGTTTCGTAACTAATTAACTGCATTTCTAGCATTTTCATTGAAATGCTAATCAAATAGTTAACATAGTACTTCTCAAACAGTAAGAAGTGATAGCTTGTAAGTCCAGTCCACCAATGAGTCAGGAAGTGCCACCTTCCACTCATAGCTAGGAACTATTCATTACAAGGAATTGAAACTTTCTTAATTAACTGAAATTAATATGGAGTAAAATATTTGAGAGAACCTGGTTTAAGTCACTCTGCATTGAGAAAAGTAACCTTTTTACTGCACTTGGTGTCTAAGTAAAGTACAGTGAAACTTTGCACTAACTTAAATGATATTATCTTCTTTTATCTGCTGCTAGACTTCACAACTGTACTGACCTAACTCAGCTCAAAATTGGCTTCATAATTCAAAACTTTCCTCAATTATATTATTTTACCTCTGCTATAACAATTGCATACATAAAAAGTACATTAGATATATACAAACTTCTTGGGGGCGTATTGCATCATGGATGCAATGAAGAAAACGTAATGCAGAACCATATCACTTTAAAAATTAAGTAATAACACACACTTTTTTTTTTGTTAGACTGTACCACTAGATTCCCACATTTTCACATGACTTTACAGTTTCACCCCAGCCTCAGCAATTATTCATATAATAGAATGTTTGAAAATGTAGACAGTTCTATTCTACTAAATGTTTCAAGTTTTCAAGTCTCTCACGTATTTCCTGGCAAAATCACATTGGAATGGAAGAATAAAAACCCTGTTTTATTGCCCTCATGACATAAGTGTTCTCAGTCAGAAAGTATGGGTACTTTTTAATGATATTATAACAATAAAGTAAGACATATGTCACTTTTCCCATTGTAATTGCTAATAAGGCATATCTGTGCCTATTGTTTGAGACAATTTGCCTTTGGTAGTGACAGTATTCACCTGGCACTAATGGAAAGATGTTAGCATAAAGAAATCTCCTGGATAGTTTGAAAAGCTGATTGCGTGGATAATTCTGCTAAAAAAATAACTACCTGTCTCTTGGAGAGGAATTTTTTTTTTTTGCTGTTTGCTGAGCTTTTAACAATTTAGCAGTACAATAGAGCTTTTTAGATAAATTGAAATACCTACACAGCAGGTGACATCAATATGTGCTAATTTAAAAATTCAAATTCAGTCAGTTGAAAGAGACGTGCATGGATGCAGAACGATATCCCAAGAAATTAAATATATGTATCTTGCATTCACTGATGCAATTACAATATACACCAACCAAGTTCTGCTGTCCATTTGCCTTTCTGATAGCACTTGATGCCCTACACAAGTTGTGAAGCATCTCAAAGGGAAAGCCTAAGCCTCACCTAATCTTCACTCACTCTACTCCTTTACTGAAGATGAAAAATCCACTGATACAGTTTATCACAGTCAGCATGGAGCTCTTCCCCCAAAAGATGATTATATTACCTAGAAGAAGGTTGAAGGCAGTAAAATCCTCCCAAGTTCAAGAAAGATAATGTCCACTTGACAACTGCATTCCCTGCTAACAGATATAATGTAACCACTACTGGACAACCTTATCGGACTTGAAGGGATGCAACTTATGGAAGTCTGACTTCCCTGGAAACTCCTCTCATAACTACGATTGTAAGAACAAGCTTTTGGACAAAGAAAGTGCCTCTACAAACTTCTTTAAATGCTGCAAATGGCAAAATCACAGCCTAGAGAGAGGTGAGTGTTGAAAAGTTTGTGGAATATGTTGAATGCAATGCTGTTGGTTTGGAAGGAAGAGGGAGGAAGAGAGGTTATCTCTAGAGAATGCATTGTCAATGAATGCAAGAAATGGACTCATTAAAATTGTAAAGGTGGAGGCCATCACTTCATCTCTCTCTTAATGGATTTCCCTCGAACAATTTATTCAGCAATTGAGTAAATAACTTATGTATTTTTTAATCCACATTTTTGCCCATAGAGTGTTGAACACATTTTCCAAATTCAATGAATAGCAAATTATGATAGCTTCAAGATAAGCAAATGCAATTAGTTTATCAATACAGTAGTAGAAAAGCATGAAAAGGACAATTCACACACAAGTATGCTGTACAGTTCTTAATAGTGACAACATACTTTTATTTAAAGATAAAACAATAATCCAATAGATTCTTAGTTCCATTACCTTCTCCTCGTCTCTCTCTCTAGTCATCTACACAGTCGTTAAAGCATACATCTTAGAACATGGCAACTGCCCTTGGAAATTTCTGATTTGGAAATAATTTGTCTTTCAGGTAGCAGGAACTAAAAAAATAATTTCTGTGCCTTTTAAAATCAATTTTTTTTCTCTTGAGAATGGTGCTGCAGTGTATAAAGAAATCTTTCATAACAATATATGAGATACTTATGAACCCCATTTGTTTTAAAAAACCTAGAAGTGATGTCATAGATGTGCTGAGTAGTTGTGGCATATCCCTTTCAAATCATGTTCTTATCAATCTCAGTCTGAAGAAAAGCACACATAGCTAACAAAACTCTTTCTCTTAGACCAACGGCTGTAGAAAATATCAGTTGTCAAAATCAAACAAGTACTTTCTTCATTTGATGTCAATATTCAAATCTTTACAAAATGAAGGTAAAAGAGGATCCTACATTCCCTGTGAAAGCAGAGGTATTGGTCTGATTTACAAGGCATTGATTGTAACTCAGGATGATTTTTTGTTTTCTAAACATAAATTTCCATCCTGATTTCAATAATTCTCACCTCTGCTTTGGGACAGTTCATTTTATGCTATAGCCCACAGTGTTATCTGGATATCTTGTTATCTAGATTATGCTTACATATACAAGAGGAAGCTCTGTATATGAACTACTTAGAAAACAGAAAACAACTGTGGTCTTTTAAAGGCTCAGAATCAATGGGAAAATACTTTTTGGTTTTCTCTTAAAATAAGGTACTGACATCTTCAAGTACATTAGTAGACATACTATAGAAACATTAAAAGGCTTTAAAATAATATAATATGATAAACTTCTGCCTAGTGAAAATAATTTTTAAACAGCTTTCAGGAATGTATATATCCAACAATATTGTAATATCATCTCACTTCACACGCTGCTAAACTACTTAGTTTGGTCACAGTATAGAAACATACAGTCTATAGTATAGCTTATGAGAGTGAACATACAACTGAAGAGTGTAGTGATATTACTGTACAGATGAAATGAAAAAGCAGCAGCAGATCTCAGGAAGGTCTCATCAGTGTGCATAGACCTAAAGGGAGTAAAGAACATGGAGCCAGGCTGCTTTCAGGGGTGCCCAGTGACAGGCAAGAGGCAATGGCACAAAGTGAAACACAGGCAGCTCCATCCAAAACTTCTGGAGTCTCTTCTGAAATTAATATCAGTGACTTTAATCTGTTTATTAGTGTCAGTGTCAGGTTCCAAACCTGTGAAGGCAGAGATATCAAACAAATCTGGGAGTGATGACAGTATCTACAGATCAGAGAGAAGTGCATTAATTACCAAAGCCTCCCACACATGGAAAAACATTTAACAAAGGCAGGAGATTAACTCGTTCTCACACGGCCATTTATACTCCACCACTGACTGCATTTCAGGAGCAATTTCCACTACTGTAATAAACATGGTACAGGATTTGCTAAAAGAAACAGCTCACAGTCTCCTTGCAACATTATCATATTAAATACAAAAGGCAAGGAAGAGGTGCTGCAGAATGTTCTGGGATGCCTTAGAAAATACGTAGCAACAGACATTGCAAAAATTCAGAGGTATTCAAACCTCAGGTACATCCCGTCTGAAAAGACCTTATTGTGACCCTTAAAATAGTCATCATAGAGTTCCTTGTTCCCCAAGTACTTCCTTTACTACATTTAGCCTGTGCATAAATATCCTCCTTCACAGTGTGGGATCCCTCCCCTGGCTTCTTCACAGCTTGCTTTTCTATTATTCTTATGCAGGAACCTACACTAGGTTATTTTGACTGCAAAGGTATGAGTCTGTATTTTTAGCTTCCTAGCTTCCAATGTCTGAATGTCTGCACAGGGATTTCTTGAGGTTTGTTTTATTAGTGATGCATGTTATTTATATCATTCTATGGCTCTCCCTGTAGCTTAAAATTCAGTCTATAGTTTAAAATTCAGTTAAAAAAATTTCAAACTCTTTAAAATTTACAGTCTAAAATACAGAAAAAAAAACTGATGAACAGTTGGGGAATTTGCAATTTTCTGTCCAGTCTTTCTGTTTGATCATTGCCTGCTTTTCCTTCCTGGCAAATGAGCTGGCTAATTCTTTGCAGGCTGTGTTCCAGAAGCAGCTCTTGAGAAAGAGCCCCTGTGTCATATCCAGGAAGTCCTAATAAATCAGCATCTGAAAATGATAGCATGCAGAAGTGTGGCATACATGGGTCTTTACAGAACGGCATGAAAAAGAATAATTTACCTGCCAAGTCTCAACAAGCTGAAGTACTCTTGACTGGTACTCATTTTGACTGTTAAGATCTTCACAAATTTTCCTTCATTTCATTGTTGCAAAATCCCTCAAGGAAACAGAATGAGTACCTTGGATATGTCTTGCCATCACCAATATCAAACAACTGAGTTTCCCCAAAGAGGACAGCAGCAGTATTAGAAGAAATTGAACATGCTGCCACAAAATCTTCCCTTAAACTTTGTGCTGTTGCATGGCCTGTCAGGAGGTTATTGGTAAGAGTGTGGATGTTCATGCAAGGTGATGAGAGAACCTAATATTTATACAGTGAATACAGCCATTGACTATAACTGAATTCCAAGAAAAGAGAAAAAGGCTATATAGCTCATTGGAAGATGTATGTTAAGAAACAGCAAAAGTTAATGAAGACACAAAAAAACCCGAGTGATCAATTTAGAATTCATAGACTTTAGTAGCTACTAAAGAGTAGCTATTAGATCAGATGGCATGATTAAGCCATTTGCTGAAACCACATTATGCCCCATGATTTTATATTTTGCTGAGAACCGACATGCTAAGATGAAAACTTTCTTACTTATCTCCTAGAAAAAGATCCAAAGTTGAACTGGAGACAGTACACAAAGAATTCATTATAGGATATTTTTTTTCCTGGGGATTAGTTATCTTCACTGTAAAATATTGTGACTTAATTCTATTGGGAAATTTGGCTTTAAATATTAGCCATATATTTATTTTTAATCCATTCTCTAGTAGATAAAGAAAGAATTGAGGAGTCAGCAGCACTTTGTCCCATAGATACCTTAATGTTTAAGTGCTGCAATCAAGTTTCTTCAGTCTTGTTCACTGCAATGAGGGATGAAACCTGCCTCAAAGTGATTGGGCAGCCCTTTTGGGTTTACAGAGCAACTAAAGCATGGTTGTTAGACAGAACTAGGTGATGATGTTACAGTTCTATTTCACATGGATAGTCCATTAACATGATAGTTGAACACAGTAATGATAGATGATCCATGGGCTGAAGCGAAGAAAGAAAATAAAAAGGATAATTAAATTTCAACGGCTGAATAGCAACAGATGAAAACAAAGGAGGAGAACCAAAACCATGCTGCATTACTCAAAAGCTATAAGTTTCTAAGTTATTTAGTCTACTTCATGAAGAGTAATTTGACTTCGGAAGAAAAAAAAACTTTTCAAATTTGTACCTTGTTTCCTTGTTATACCAGAATTGTCTTCAAGGCAGCACATGTTTAAGATTAGAAACTACTCATTGATTCAAGACAGTGTTACAAGGAATGGATTGTAGGCACTTCATTAATAGAAATTATTAGTTTCTGAAGCCTTATCCAGTCTCCATATTTATTATGCTATTATTATGCTATTAGTTAATAAGCTGGACACTTCCAGCCTTCCTCAGCTATTGCTGAGAGAAACAAGAAAAACACTCTCCAAATGCAACTGTCCCCTGAATGAGACGTGCCTTTGTTATAGATAATAACTGAATCAAGTCGAATTAAATAGCAAAACAGCAATTTTTATTTTTGCGACCAAAAATACGGTCCTGGGAAGCCACAAGCGAAAACACGACAGCGCCAAGCTCGGGGTTGGCACTGGGTGGACACACACGCTGATCTGACCTCTATCGCATCAGACCCCCCTGTGTTCACACACTGCCATCTCAGAGAATACAGCTTTATACAGTTTTTTCTGACCTGAGGCAAGAGTTTCCTTTGTTTCTGCTGCAGATTCTCATATTTAGATTAAATCCTTTTTCTGGTGCTGCTCCGTACAAAGAACCTTCCTGCATGCTGATGAAGGCTGTGTCTGCTCCATACTGATGTGTAATGAAGTGCCGTCTTCTCGCTTGTGGGGACCATAGGAGGTGATTGGTACTTTGGCAGGTATTTTATCGATGATCTCTTCCCATCAGTTTTTGAGATCACCGGGCTAGGTCTGTTGATATGCTAATTATGGCCATTGTCTATGGCCCCGGGTGCTTGGTGTTTAAGAGGTCCTTTTTATTTTATTTTATTTCATACAACCTTTTTATATAAACACGAATTATAACAACATATATTACAACCCCTCCCCTTCTATATAACCAAATTAATTCGTGTTCCCCTCTCAGTTTTCTTCAGACTCATCACTGCTATCCCATTCCTCTATTGACTCTTCTCGATAATCTATGTAAGGGCGTTTATTTTTCCCCATTTGCTCTTCAAATTTTGCAAGTGCCTCTACTGCACTAGTATCTACCTCCTGTTCTCCCAATTTTAGCAATTTGGATGCCTTGCCATTCGCTCTCCCAGGTGCAAGTTCTGGGTCCATGGGCATAGCGGCTATTTGCATGCCCTGCACTACTGAGTGTATTAATCTGATGAAACAAGGTATCAAGCATGGTAGGAAGATGACTCCAGCTACTGAGCACAGGATAAAGAACACAATCTTTTTCCACCATGCTCCCGAGAATAACTGTTCCCACCAAGATGCCTGGAGAATGGAATTCCACTTTTGGACAGGGACATGTGCTACCCTTTTTATCTCTGTAGCAAGATCCCTTATAGTTTCTCCATAGTCATCAACCTCTACACAACATTCGGATTCATTCAACTTCCCACAAACCCTTCATTCCTCAGCTAACAAGTAGTCCAGGGCTATTCTATTTTGATGTACAGAAGCTCGCATTTGGGAGTGTTGTTTAGCTAATAATTCAAGAGCATCTGAAGTGTAATTGGACACAATTTCCACTACTGCCTGCAGCCTTATTAGCCAATTTAGCAGGTACACTGGAGTCCGATAACCCCAACTCCCATCCTGTGCCCAAGTTACAGACCATAATACTCTATTATTCTCTCAGCTGGCCACTCTCCCCCTCCCCAAGTTTGGCTACCACCCACATCAGGGAGTATCTTTTTCGATTCTCTTTTTTCCCTTTTCAGTGTCTCGTAGAGAGGTGCCCCCAACATTCCACTGTCAGATCTTGGCAAGGTGAAGAAAACAGGCTGAATTATCCCCAAAGTACATTACTCCTTCCACCTTTGTGGTAATTCACCGTATGCTTTCTTTCCACACACCCAGTATACCCCATCTGGAGCTTTCCAGGTGGTTTCTGTGCTTTCTGGTTTGGTCCAATAAGTACTTAACTCCCCTAGTGATTGGTAAGGGTTAGTTCCAGAGCCTTTGTTCCAGCAAAGTCCAATTTTGTCACTCCATTCACAATTATTCCCTCTTTCTAGGCTCCAGTATCCAACAGGGGTGTCTGGTTGCCAAGTTTTGCTTTTGTTGTTTGAGTTTACTGCTAGGGTGGAGATGCACAGGGTGTATCCCACCACCTCTGTATATTCCTTGCCCTCCCGACTGACACAAATGGTCCCAATTACAGTAAATTCACGAATACAAGCCGCACTGAGTATAAGCCGCATCTCTGGGTGTTGGCAAATATTTCGGTTTTTGTCCATAAATAAGCCGCACCCGAATATAAGCCGCTCTGTCGTTCGCAGCGAGGACCCGCGTGCAATTAGTAACAGAACCGCGGGAGGGCGGGGTTTACTGGCTGAGCTAAGGCTGTGCAGGCTCGGCCCGCTAGGGGCTGCTGACGGAGCCAGGTGGCCCAGCCCGGTGCTGCCGCTCGGGGCCGGCCGCCGCTGCCACTGGGCTCAGTCACCCCGGGTCGGCGCTGCCCCGCGGTGGCAGGCAGGGACGGAGCTTCCCCCGCTCCTACGGCAGCGGCGGCAGGCAGGGACGGAGCTTTCCCGCGCCCGTGGCGCCGGCGGCGGGCGCGGACAAAGCACCCCGCCTCCTCCCTGAGCCACGGCAATGGCTGCGCGGGGCTCCCGTCGGCTCCCCGAGACACGGCAATGGCGGCGCGCCCCCCCCCCCGTCCTCCCCGAACCGCGGCAATGGCGGCGCACCCCCCCACCCGTCCTCCCCTGGGCTGTGGCAGAGGAGGGAAGAAGAGAGCTCTCCCGCCTCTCCCCACCCCCCGTGCTGCCTGCAGGGAGCCAGGGTAACACAGTAACACTGTAACAATCATGGAATGCCGGCTTTTACAGGCAGGTGCTTGGCTCGGCGCCCTGGCTGGCATGTCTGGGGTTGTAAATGTCAGAAAATTATTCACATATTAGCCGCCCCCGACTATTAGCCGCACTTCCGGGTTTCCACCAAAATTTTTGTCAAATTGCTGCGGCTTGTATTCGTGAAATTACTGTACTCTTTTATCTAAGACCCAACCCTTGGGTCTTTGGTGTGACTTTGAGGTTTGCGTTTTGTCCCACCTTAGGACCTGCTCTGGAGTTAAACTCTCACCTTTCCAGGGTCATTTTTCTGCTGACTTGAGTTCTCCACAAATCCAGCAATTGAACAATCCTAATTCAGTTGCAATTTCTTGCATCAAATCAATAAACAAATTTTTGTCCGATCTTGGCAGACCAAAATTGTTGTACTGTTTTTCGAGAAAATCATATTGCTCTCTTAAGGTTCTTAATCTTTCCTGTTCTAGTCTCCTCTCTCATTTCTGACTCCTGCCTTTTCATTTCTAAGGTTATTAGCCCTATTTTACTTTCAGGATCCATGCCTTCCTTATTTCTGGAGAAACAAAATGTGTTATCAAATTGGGCACAAACCCGTTCATCATTTTCTTCAAGTAGGTCGATGATGATTGGTTTACCGTCCGAGATCAACCCCTTCTCAAACTTAAGATTTTTGCCCATCCAATATGTTTTCCCTTCTATGACACACATACTTAATCGGATATTGTCATAGCATAACTCATTCACCTGAAAACAAGCCACAAATACCGACTTTTGTTTTCCCCCTACCCACACCGAGCGATTGCATTGTCCACAAGTGGGAAGAGGTGTTTGATTGGCATTTCTCTTCTGGATATTGTGAGCAAATGTCTCTGACTGCCCTTTCCCATGTCTTGCCTTGAGATTATAGCATATAATTTTCTTTCCCCATTTACACTTCACATACTGAGTGCTGTTAAAGGTACAGTACTCCTCCTTTCCTTTATGGGTGCAGTTGGCCAGGACAGAGTGAGTCGGGGTGCTAATTAGTGGGCATCCCCCACACTCATTGCTACGGCTTTGTGCCGCAGGGCTTGCAGAGTTCCTTGGGTATGCGTTAATCAGTGGGAACATGACTAGGCTCAGGCTCACCAGGATTCCCCACAGGTGTAACTCTCTGCCTGTGCCTACGCCCACTAGTTTGCTGCTAGCGGTGAGGGAAACCATCTTCTTGGCAGCAGAGGTATTCTTCAGGGGACCAACGCAAAGTCTGAGCTGTATATTGCCTCTTAAAGACATCCCACCTTGATAATTTTATCGCGTCTGTCTAACAAGGTACTTTATTTGTTCTCTGGCACTCTTAAAATTTCAGTTCTGCAATTTAGTTTCCCACTAATCCCGTGTTGGTATAAGAGAAACTGCTCTACAGAGTCTAGTTCAATGATATTCAATTCAGTGGCAAGTACTAGAATTCGGTCAGTCAGAGACAGCTTTTTTTCAAAACACTTAGTACAGAGCCCTCCAGGTTGGACCCCCCGTACACAATGTGTAACCCAAACCCTATGACAGATCTGGCACCTGAAATGAACAAAAGGAAAACACCTGCACCTGGAAGCTATACACCGTATTTGATCTAGGTTGTTCATCGGCTTGTTCAGCGCAATTTTATCTTGAGGTCTCCAGGGAAGGAAGCCACTTTCCACTTGGGTGTTTCCTCGGTTGTCTCTATCTTTTCACTCTGGAGGCGTGTGTCCAGCCTTTTTCTGCTGTCTGGACTGTGGTAAAAAGGACAAAAAAAAAACCTTCCCAGAGAAGAGAGAGAGAAACTTCTTTCCAGGTTTTAATGAGGATTTGATTTTTTTGGCTGTATTTTGTGTGTGGCGAACCCCAAAGGAGCATTTTGTGTGACAATTCTCTGTTTCAACTTGTCCAGAATTCTGGGGATGCCATGGTGTATGATATTCCCACTGAATTCCTAGCGCTTCAGCCAGTTGTTTAATAACCTTTGAGGTGAAATGTGTTCTTTGGTCTGAGTCTATATAGTTGATTATACCATATGGGGGATGATTTCTTCCAGAAGAAATTTAGATACTGTCTGGGCTGTAGCCCTTGAGCTTGAGTAAGCTTCTACCCAATTAGTTAATTTGTCTACTAGTACTAGCAAGAATTTATACCTCCCAACCTTTGGTAATTCAGTGAAATCCACTTGGATTCTTTCAAATGGATGATAGGCTATAGGGCGACTACCCCAAATTACCTGTCGTGTCCTGGCTTTGTTAACCTTTTTGCATATCAGGCACCCCTGTACTTCCTGTTTAGCTAATTCATAAATCCTCTTACACCCGAAGAATCTCAGAAATTGTTCTGCCAGAGCCTGTGATCCCCAATGTGTTTGAAAATGTAGTCTCTTTAGAATTTTTCTGGTATAATCCTTAGATATTAATCCCCTCCCATCTGGTAATTTCCACTTACCTTCTTCTAATATACCTCCTATCTTTTTGTATTCTTCAATCTCTTTTTGGGAGGGACAAGGGGGATATCCCGAGTCCCGCTTTCCCCAAATTCTGGGGTACTTACCATTAGTAGTGATGCACTTTTTGCTTCCTTATCTGCTAAATTGTTTCCTCTAATTTGAAATTGTATTCCTGTTTGATGTCCTTTCACATGCACGACCGCAATTGCTTCTGGTTCTTGGACAGCCTCTGGGATTTCTTTTATTATTTCTCCATGGACCAGTCCCCGTCCCCGATTATTTATTAGTCCTCTTTCTTCCCAAATTTTCCCAAAAGTATGAACCACCCCAAAGGCATATTTTGAATCTGTAAATATTGTTCCTCTCTTTCCTTTTAATCCTTTTAATGCTCGTAAAACTGCATACAATTCACATGCCTGAGCTGACCAACTCGCATTTAAGGGTCTTGATTTAATTACTTCTCCTGTTTTCCCATCTATGTTTGCATATCTCGATGAAACTTTTCTACTTTTACACATACACTACATCCTCTTCCAGGCCCAAACATCCCATTTCTGACCTCTGCCCCCCTAGATCTTTTCCTGGGTCATCTTACTTTACTAAAACGTACATTTCTTCTTAACTTAAACAGGTTAAAAAAAAAGGAAAAAACAAAGCACAGGCTTTTGAGAATGGAAAATTCACACACCAACAGCTCCTGCAAAAACTTTAGCTCTACAACTTGCTTTGCACCTGCCACATATCACATACAGACAGTTCTGGATTTAAGATGAAATTCCTTCAGGATGGTGGGAAGAAGGTAGACACAGAGCAGAATGCTCTTTTCTACACCCTTTTCACATATATCAAAAACAACTGCAACTTCATTGGTTTAGGAATAGTTACACATGTGAAACACTCCTAAGAACATCTTAATTCAGCTTTTGTTAATGAACAAGGTTAATTCAACTAGACCATATTAGAAATCCAAGTGTCCTATTGGCTCTGACAGTCCTGGGGAGTACAGGGACACTATGTCACTACCAGCATTGCACACACAGCTCCTGAGGGCTGGGAAGAGCCGTTGGAGCTGGGACCTTGCACTCACACAGCACCTGGGAATGAGGTTTCATCCCCACACTTGGTCACAGTGGAGCAGTACTATCAGTTTTCACTTTAAATAACAGGACATTTCTGAGCACCATCTGTGAGGACACCCCTCTCCTCAAAAGGGGCTCAGTTTTTCTGAGAGGAGCAAAATAAAACAGTAACACCCTTTCCAGCTGCTCTGCTCACAAACTTAAATCACTTCAGCGCTGTCCCTGCACATCTTCTAGCAACAGCTAAAGCACCAGCACACATTCCTGGGAAGGGCCAGGTCTCTCTCTCTCTTTTCTTTCAGGTATTTCTCTTTACGCGTGCCGGGGAGCAGGATTGATTCACAGAGAACAGTACACATGAGAAGCGTGAACTCCATATCATCTCCCCAGATTGCCTCAACCACTCTCCCAAGCACTCAAAATCGCAACCTGGAACAAAGGAATCTTTCCCTTCCCCCTTTCTTCTACCTCCTCACCACACTCTTCAATGTTCCATTAAGTACTTTCCCAGTAAATTACAAACACAATCAGAAACTCATGCTTTTCAAACTCATTTCATACATTCAGTAAACTTTCACGGCTTTTTCTGTATTACTTTCATTTTCTAGCAGAATTCATAAGAAAACAGAAGCTTAATTTTTCTACATACAATTTGCATTTTCCAGATATTTCTCTACCCTTGTTCTCTCTCTATCAGACACTGTATCTGAGGGCCAGTCTCTGTCCTGTTACAGTTTAAACACCGCTCCTCCCCAACAGGTGCTCACAGCAGCACGGGCAGTAGCACAGGGCCAGGGCATCCCACAGCCTCACAGGGACCAGCGGCCATGCCGCTCCTGCTCGGACGCTGAGTCCCCGCGGCCCATCAGCGTCCCCCCCAGTCCCCACGGGCCATGTTCCCAGACCCGCACCTCTGCGCTCGGTCTGGCTGCTTATTTTTTTCACTCATATCTTTGTACACTCTGCCGTAACACACAGACACCACTCGCCCCCCCGCCGCTGTCAATACTCCCTTCCGATCGCCTTTACTGCCCGTCCCCCCTCCCCCGCCGTGACCGACCCCCAAAACACCCTTAGTTTTAGGCTTGACACGCAAGAAAGAGATTTTACACGTAATGTTCGCTTCCCCCGCGACTGACCACGTCCCTCGCGGGATGGTGGAACTGCAATCTTGGGGTCCGGACTCGCTTCGTGATAAAATCATGTCTCACTTACGCGCTCAGTCACACCCCACTCAAACACGCAATACTTACGGTTCTTTTTTCTGCGTGGATTCTTCGTGCACGTTGAGTTTTATGAGTGAAAAGTTGCTGCGGTTATCCGAGAGCTCTGGGCCCATTTCCCCCTTTTCGATTGTGGCTTCTGGTTTTAGTTCGGGTTCCTGAATGATGCTGGGGAGTTTCCCGATCACGCCAGGTCGCTGAAGTCAGTGAGGCGCCTCCTGGACGGAAAGCGGGTCCCACCCGAACCCCAAATCAGGATCACATCGGGGTCACCAGATTGTTATAGATAATAACTGAATCAAGTCGAATTAAATAGCAAAACAGCAATTTTTATTTTTGCGACCGAAAATACGGTCCTGAGAAGCCACAAGCGAAAACACGACAGTGTCGAGCCCGGGGTCAGCACTGGGTGGACACACATGCTGATCTGACCTCTATCGCATCAGACCCCCCTGTGTTCACACACTACCATCTCAGAGAATACAGCTTTATACAGTTTTTTTCTGGTCTGAGGCGAGAGTTTCCTTTGTTTCTGCTGCAGATTCTCATATTTAGACTAAATCCTTTTTCTGGTGCTGCTCTGTACAAAGAACCTTCTTGCATGCTGATGAAGGCTGTGTCTGCTCCATATTGATGTGTAACGAAGTGCTGTCTTCTCGTTTGTGGGGACCATAGGAGGTGATTGGTACTTTGGCAGGTATTTTATCGATGATCTCTTCCCATCAGTTGTGGAGATCACCGGGCTAGGTCTGTTGATTTGCTAATTACGGCCGCTGTCTATGGCCCCGGGTGTTTGGTGTTTAAGAGGTTCTTTTTATTTTATTTTATTTCATACAACCTTTTTATATAAACACGAATTATAACAATGGTTATGTGCCTGAGCAGCATCAACATCACCCTCAGCTTTGGCAATAAAAAAGTGCATGGAACTACAAGACTACTTCTTCTCCATCCTCTTGTTCTCCTGCTTTCTTCTTTCTTTTCTTCTTTCTTCTTCTTTCTTTCTTCTTACTTCTTTCTTCTTTCTTCTTTCTCCTTTCTTCTAAACTTTTCAGGTTGTGAAACCAATCTGATTTGCATGCACATCTAGATTACAAGTAAAACACATGGGGCATAGGTCTACTCAGGGCTGATTTCTGCATCTTATATGGGAACAAACCTCCACAATTACCTAGATTTTAACTTCAAAAGATTACTTTACATGAAGATACAAAAAAAGTTTTTTACAACAATAGATTCACTGTCTTTTTAAAGGGTAGCTGCTTATATGGTTACAGTCCATCACCTTCATAATTTCCTACTCTGTTCTGCTGGCCAAAACAATTCTAGTGCTGAAGCTATGCAGATTCACTAGTGAGATGCTAAATGTTTTATGTTTGCAACTGTAGGAATATATGCATGTAAATGTGTACATATGTCCTAATGTAATTATAGGGAAATAATCAAAATTGTGCCTGAAGTACAGCATTCAAGTAGTACACACAGAGACAGGTATGTTTGTTTACACACTTTTTTCGCATATGGTTGAATATCAAATGATACACCTTTACCCTGAAGATTCAGTGCTTGTATAAAATGTGTCTCAGGTGGAATATTTAGCTCATGTAAGCACAATAATAAAACCAGAAAAGTAAAGAAGAAATAAGTCAGCATAGCAAAGCAAAGAAATGTGACTATTTTTGCTCCCAATAAGCCAAAGATAAACTTTCCTGAAATGCAAGAGAAGCAAAAACCTGACTGAGGAACCACTAAGATTCAGCAAAATGCATGTATTAAAAATATTCTTCCTTGGTGCAAAAATGAGTTTACTAACATATATCAGGTGGGTCATCTGGAGGCATTTATTTTTCAAACAGTATAAACCAAGTCCATATATAAAAAAGCAACTATTCTGAGGATGCTGTGTACATCCATTTGCATTTCTTTTAAAGGGCGCACGATGCCTGAAGGTGATTCTTTTGTTTTTATTCTATGTTTAGTGCCTGAGTCTCATTCAATAGCAAAAGTGGAAGACTAATTCTTTAGCCACTCTATGATAACCAGTCTTAAAATCTTGATATTTGAAGAAAATATTATCCTCCGAAGGCTCATATTGTCATCTCTTCAAAGTCATTATCAATTGTATTTATTCCTACCCTGAAAGCACCCTCAAAGTGGAAATTTGAAAGGCTTGTTGAAACACAACTTTTGTAGCTGCTTCCAGAGGAGTTTCTATTTTATAATTATTTGCATTAAAATGGTGTAAATACTGCACAAAATGTCATCATTTGATATCTAATGTTTTAGGAGTTTGATTACGTTCTACATCAGGAATATCTGCTCAACATTACCCTAAAGTGACTCCTGGTTAAATGGTGAGGAACTGCCTTACATTCCATAATCTTCAGCACTAAGGTTGTCTCAGAGAACAGTTCATTAAAATAAATCTCATCTTTTACCACTATCTTGTCACTTACCTCATGGGGGGAGAAAAGCGCTGCCAAATAGCTTACCAGGCTTTGATACATTTTCTACTGATGTGGCTTAATTTAACATATCCCTTGGTTCTTTTTCTTAACACCATCTTGCAAATTATCCCTCCTAAGTTTTTTTTATTTGTGTTTTTTACTGTACTATTTTATGCATAGTATGAAGTCATCCATCACAAACTGGAAGCAATGTATCCACTAATGTAAAGCCTACTGCTTCCAGCTCAGTGAGTACCTCATATATCTTCTTGAGTGTGCTCACAGCAGTTTTACTGTTCACTGTTTCCATTGGATCAGGCTCTTCCCTGGTTGGAACAGCTCTCTGAAGTACCCCCAAGACCAGCTTGGGGAGCAGCCCCACTGTATGGCAGGGCTTCCTTCCCTATTTAGCTCCTGCAGGTAAACTATATGTCATTTCCATTTTATTCTCACCTTCTCACATTATTTATCAACTTTACCTTTTATAAGAAGTTATACCTGTCTTTGCAACTAACTCCCTTCTGCTCTATTAGCTACCCAGGAAAGAGTATTAAAAAGAATGACTATTCTATAAAGCACTGAAATATGCCCATACACCGCAACTACATACTTTGTAAATATTTTTACTTTATCAAATAACAATAATGTTCCTGTCTTTTATGTTTTCACACAATCCTCTCCAGAACTGGTCTCAAAAAGTGGCCTTCCATTAATAGTGAACTCATTTAATGTCAGGTGCAACTGACAGTATAAAGACATTAATCTGTCTGACTACACTCATGGGAGTAATTTAATCTTAATGCTCCCCATGAATCACAAAATCAATAATCACCTTATTTAAGAAGTTCTTCTGTATGTGAAAGCTCTTTGATAACTTCCTCTATTACATGTATCATTTTTCCATGACTACTATGAGTTTTTCCAAAAAGAGTCTTTCCAAGATGAGTTCAGATTTTATCTATTCTACAGTAGCTACATTAAGTTATTTTTGCATCATTCCAGTGGGCCATAATAGTTTTTCCTTTTTTCTGCCAAGAATCTCAGAACCTGGTAAAATGTTCTGAAAAGCCTACATCATATGTCAAATGATGACTCTGTGGGGTTGTTTGGAAACACATTTTGGAGAAGAGTTGCTCCTAAGAGTTCCATTTCATTAGCATTAGGGGTGCCCATGTCACACAGTGTCCTCACCTCTTACTCTTTGTCACAGGGGATGTTAACTGAAATGTTAATACAGTGACGGTCTGACTGGTCTCAAAAGTAAAATTCTCCATTCACAGTGTTTGAGAGTATCCAAAATTAGGCAAGAGGAATTCACTCATCCTAACTAAATAGCAGTAGAATCACTGTTACTTTTGAATGAGAGACACAACTACTTTTCAACATAAACTGAATTTGAAAACTACTTTCACAACCATAATTTTCATGTAATTTCATTATTATCCAACGCTCTGAGAGATTTTTTCTCTATTTTTGCAGTTACTGCTCAGTAACTGTAATCTTCAAAATGAAGTAAAACCTTTCAGTATCACTGTATTAAGGGAAATTATAATAGCCTATTGACTAAAGTTTAGTCAATGATCCATTTGTTATTCTGTCTTAGTGTTCTGGAGTTTGTAAAATAATGTATTTAATTATCTTAAAAGTCAATATAAGCATAAATGAAGGACTGCAATGAACCAAACTGGAAAAGATATTTAATGAAGTTGTGGAAACAGGGTATCAAGCTGTTCATTCCACCCTTTCCTAGACACTTTCCCCAGGCTAATAGTCTGTCAAAAGAATCAGATATACAGCAATTTCATGACCATAAGGCACACCGGATTATAAGGCGCACTTCCGGGAGTCAGCAAATTTCGCAACGTTGTACATTATATAAGGCGCACCGGACTATAAGGCACACTGTTTTTTGCCGCAAAGATCCGTGCTGCACCCGACAAAGTAATGAATTAGTAATGGAATCCCGCAATTGCGGTGTTTACTGGCAGGTGCTCAATTTGCAAACATTTTTAATAGATTGGTGTAGCCTTTAAATGCAGCCCCAAGCACCCTCCCCGTGTGTGAGCCCCAGCACTCCCGCCTGCCCCCGGCAGGCGAGGCAGGGCTCAGGGCGGGGACGGTTCGGGGTGGCTCAGGGCTGCCGTGGCTCGCAGCTTCTGCGGCAGCCCGCTCCCTCCTTCCCCGCGCCGCCCCAGCAGACCAGCAGCCCCGTGCAGCTCCAGGAGCCCTGCGCCCCCCTGGCAATCCAGGAGCCCCACGCTGACCCGGCACCGTGTGTCCCATGCCACGCCAGGAGTCCCGTGCCTCCCGGCTTTTTCCCCCGCGCCGGCGCTGCCCCGATGCTGGTGGGTTCGCCCTGCGCCGTCACTGCCCTGATGCCGGCGGGCTTGCCCCGCGCCGCTGCTGCCCTGGTGCTGCTGGCTTTCCCCTCACCGTCTGGGCTGCGCCGCCGGGCTTTCCCCCCCACACCTGGGCTGCTCCACCGCCACCAGCTTTCCCCCTGTGCCAGCGCTGCCCCAATGCCGCCGGGCTCGCCCCGGCCCAGCACTGGCCCGATGCTGCCGCTGGGCGGGCTCTGCTCGGCTCGGGACTGTTGTGGGCTCGCACTTCTGGGTTGGCAAATTTCCGCATTTTGTCCATATATAAGGCGCACCAGACTATAAGGCGCACTTCCGGGTCCAGACCAAAATTTCGGTCAAAAGGGTACACCTTATAGTCATGAAATTACTGTAATCCCACAGCAAAATATTTGTTCCTCTAGAGATTCTTAGCTTTAAATGTGGCATGAGTGCACATTCCACACAGAGATGAAAACAGGGTAATAGCTGTCTAAAGTGCCAGTGTTAACATTTAAAAGGTGAGACATGATACCTCATATACTTGGCAGGTGAAGTAGTTTTGTTGTGTACTTCACTTGAAATGTCAGGGACCCTGATCAGATGATAGAAGAGACAGACTATGCATGAAAGTTTGGGTTTTAATTTGATCATCCACTCCTATAACATAGTTCAGTTACTTCCCATGCCATATTCCAATCCTGATTTCTTAGTTCAATATAATTTTGTTCCTGAGAGTGCAAGAACAAACACAAGTGAGTTAAAAATAAAACTAATTTTAAAAGTAATGGAGTAAATAATCAAGACATTTGTCTTCATTTTCCCCTCAGAATTTTATTTGAGAGGGTTTCCAGCATCCCACATGAACTACTGAGAGGCCAGTTTGGGTAAAACTCTTTGTACTAGTAGGCTTACATGGGAGGTGGATGCCTTGTTCATTTACTAGTCTCTGGTAGGTACAGACTGGCAGAGAAAAACATGTACAACTGACCTTATACCTCAGGAAGAACATCACTCACCAGCAGTCATGCTTTTCTGTACCTCCTGTAGTCATCTGATTCAGACTAAAACATTCACTTGGCTTTCAGACAAAAATGAGGAAGGCAGAGTGTTCAAACACAGCATGGTCCTAAGCATTCCCCAAATGAGGCAGACACTGAGGCTTCCTTTCATGTTCCTGTCTTTTTAAAAAGCAACATGTAAACAGCAATCTCATTCCAAAATCTCAGGACTGCATTAGTTCATCCTAAAATAGCTATAACTAATACTTACCTCATTTAAATTGTGAGATTTCTTTTGTACTTGAAATTATGTCTTTTAGCCATAAAAGCTTTTTTAAAAGCTAGTCACTAAAACTCCTGTCTCTCTTTTTCACACAGAACCAAATAATTTCTTTCTCCCTCATACATCCTGGTCAAAGAAAAAGCAAAGAATCTTTAGTGCATTTTTACTCAAATAGGTTATTCTAGCAACAGTCCAGAATATTTAGCTCTGGGTTAACTATATGTTCAGAATAACTTGAATCAATTTTTCAAATTTCATTTTCCCCAAGGGAAAATGGATTGTGTCTTTCCAGGTAGTTATGTAAATATGTAGTTATAAAATTATAGTTTAAAGCATGTTTCATTGCTGTTTCTAAACTGGCCATGAATAATATTTTGATTTCAGGTATTTATCATCTATAGCAGTGCTGTTTGGTACAATAACTATCCATCAAGACAACTAGACAGCACGTATAAACACTTAATATGACAACATATGAAACCTTTTTTCATCTACTGGTGACAAACTTGAGAGGTTTTGTTCATCTGTGTGCCTAAGAAAGCCATGTCCTACACAATCACAAGCATATACCTGCTAAAGCGCAGTAGCCCATGGTCCCAAGTTGCAGGAATGTTTGTAACAGCCTTTTTAATATCCTATACTGCATTTTAAGAGAATTTAAGTGCTTTTAAATGCTGTTCTGCTTTACCATGTCCTTATGTTTCCCTTGTTTCTAATGGCAAACTTCTATTTCAGACCATATGCCTTTTCCCAGAATACACTTTTGACTACTTTAAAGGCAACAGACTAGCACGAATATTTTGGGCCATGTATCTGCCACACATTTTCAGCCTGTTTCCATTCTACTTAACAAGGCTGTTCAGTTCAATATCACCAAACGGATTTCCACCAAAGTTTAAAAAAATTGGAATCAGGTATTCTGGCTAGCATACCTCTACTTTCACTTGGTTTTTAACTTAATTTTTTTTCTCACATTTGATATAGTAATCATGAATTTAGTTGTGTGGTTACTCTGGAAATTAGTATCTACTAGAGGATTTCTTCCAACTACAAAGGAATAGCATTCCCAGGTGAAAGAGAGTCTGGTTCCTCAGGAATGTCAGCAGTGTTTAGCCTTCCCCAGAGACTATGAAGAAAGGTGAGAGTTGTGGGGCAGTCCTCTGTACCATGGAAAAATGGCTGGAAAACATTAATTCATGTGACACAATCTAAGCCGTAGACATCAGCCAACACTCGTGTTATAAATGGAATCAAGATTTTGTTCCCTAGTATTGAAAAAACATGTCCTATAAGGTCTGAATAGGACTTCTGCCAGTAGGGAATAGCACCAGTGTGAAAGCATGTGATGAAATGGACAGCAACTGAAAGCATAGCAACATCCTTGAAACATCCTGTCATATTTATATGCATTACTTTCATTACATATGGATTCCTTTGGATTTTGTATAATGGGATTCCCTTGTATAATGGAATTCCTGTAAAGGGAACACACAAATTACCTTCTTGATTTTCCAGTTTCATGTCCTTTCCTTTTCGTTCTCTTGCTTCATTATATTCCCAACATTTATAGTCTGTTTGTATAGAGACTTATTGCCCTATG
Organism: Catharus ustulatus; assembly: GCF_009819885.2. Lineage (NCBI taxonomy): Eukaryota > Metazoa > Chordata > Aves > Passeriformes > Turdidae > Catharus > Catharus ustulatus. The sequence continues at coordinate 38,574,603 of NC_046221.1, read as the reverse complement.
TTTCAATCACTTTTATCTCCTATATTTAGATCAATTCTCTTTCCATCACACTTTATAGGAGAAATAACCAGACTTGACCACAGTGTTCAAAATAATATTGTTCCTGAAACATGCATAATGAAACTAGAACATCTTTGGGGTTCTTCCCCTACCATGTTCATGCTACCAACAGTCTGTAGTTGTTTTTCCTATTATCAGTATTGTACCCCTGAAAGAGGCTTTTACTGAACCTTTAGGCAAATGTTAATAGAACATCAAGACTTTCTCTTAGCTCATAATAGATAATCTGCAATTCTGATACCTAAAATTCTTTACTCACTTTAAAACAAAGACTTCCTTGCTTGTTTGGCAATCCTTTTCTGAAACTATTCACAGGCCTTAATTCATTAAAATTTAGTCCTTCATTTTCTCAGTTGCATGAAGATCTTGACGTTCTCTCTATCTTCCCTCTGGAACAAAGATTTCAATTTTTTTCCTCTACATTTTCTGACAACATAGATTTAACTCTCTTAACCCTGTACTTATTAAATAGTAATCGTAGAGTCTCCTCAGCACTTTCTCAGAGGTACATTTAAAGAATTTGTAAGCACTTCAATAGTCAAAAAGATAAGGGATCACTGCATCTTGCCTTATCGATACTTCTCCTGATTGTTAAAATAGGGAGACTGCATCTTTACCTATAAGCTCCTCTGCCAGAATACTTTTGCACTTACTTGAAGAATAAATCAGTCTCCTCTGCTTTTTTTATGAAGAATCAGTTGAGAAGACACTTCAACAACAAATGTTATGAAAATACAGGTAAACTAAGACAAACAGAGCTCCACTAAGTTCAATGTCTGTAAAGCTAGTTTCATAAATAATTTTGTCCCTGCTTCTCTTCATCAGTGCAAAATTATTTTGGCTTCTTAAACCTGAATTCAATCTGTCTCATTTTAGCCACTTACTTGAAAAATTTCAGTCTAGAAACTATCACAGAGAAGAAAATGGGATAGTACCGGAGGGACGATCCAGATACTAAGGAGGTTGAATTGCCTTTGGACATGTCTATCAATCTTCTTCAATTACAGAGGTGCTTAAAGTAACTCAGCTCTTAGCTCAGGCATTGCAATTAAATGTCTGAAGTTAATTCTATTTAATGTGTTTCCAAATCTGATTTAAATCTTTGAAAAGGCCAAAGGATCTTTCTATTGCTTTACCTGACTGTCAATCATCTCTGTCAATATTTTTCACTTTGCCTGGGGTGAGGGAAAGGACACAGAGCCTTCTCTCTACCCCATTTTTAAATGATTGTGTCAAATTGATAAATAATTTTGATATTTCCCTTCACTTCTATTGCAAGAACTGTAAGGGTTTTCTACAATACTGCAATTCTTTTTGAAGTTCTTTGCTAAACTCTGTCCAAGTTCTGTGTACTGACAACTAAGAAACCATATCAGCACATTCAGCCCGTAACATCTTTTCAGTGCATGGTGAACACTATTCCCATAAAGCACTCTGCCTAGCCCTTTTCCACTTTTGTCTTGGCAACTTCTCTACCAACACGACATGGAATGCTAGAAACTTTCAAAGTGGTGGGGAGGAAGCATCCCCAGGTTATTTGTCTAAAAATATTTTTCCAGAAATAACAAATGCAGAATACGAAAATGTAAAAATTTTATTTTGTAGTAGAAATGTTATTTCTTCTAAGATCCAAAATAAATCACCAAAAGCTTTCGAAGCTGACATTTAATCCATTAATTCAAATAATTTCTAAGATGGATGATCCATTAGAAAGACACTTTCAATTCCTCATGCCCTTGTAAGATTTTAATGTATAGCTAGCAGAAAATGCATTTACAGAGCATGCTTTTCATAGTAAGGCTATGATTTATTGATAAAGTTTAAAAAAAAAAAGTATGGCTGGTTATGTCCTTTCTTATTTGTTTATCTCGAAATAATAAAGGAAGACTGAGCCAAGTCTTATCACTTACATAAACCTGCTGGATAACTTTTTTTTCTAAAAAAAAAAAAATTAACTCTGCAAAATAATGAGGATAGCTCAAATGGCAGTAGATATTATTATAGATACAACCTTTGATGTGTATACAACCAAATTAAAGAAATAGATGAACCCAGCTCTTCCTTCCCTTATCTAGATAGAAGACTTCTTGTTTGTACTCTTGGCTCTCTCTAGAAGTGTTACCTTGAGTCTATGGCATGGACAACTTGCCTTTCAAACAGCTTGAGAGGTCAATCTAGGAACAAAGGGTAGAGAATATCTGATAATGTGGGGCATTGTAAAGCTGATTGAGTCAAAACCTTATTTCCCTACAATTCTTTCCTTAATGCCAGCATCTTGCTAGGCACAACATCAGCTAAATCAGACACAGGAAGTCTCAGTCTTACCTTCAGGAAAATTGTTTTTCTATGTAGTTATATAATATATTGTTCTCATTCTTCCCGCTATAGAAGTACAGTCACTGAAGCATTTCTATTCACTAATGTGAAATCTTGTATGTAGGACTATAAATTTAATGAAAGAAATAAGAGTTTGCTAGTTTAAAAGTATAATGGATAAAAATATGAAATGTAGGAGACGAAGAGGTTCTCTTAAATTAACTCATCAAAATCTTATGTTCAGCTGCATCCTTTCTTCCCTAATGTCAACTGATCATCAGACAGCAGAAATGTTTTTCTTTTGAAAGATTCCCATAAAGAAGATGTTACTTTATATCAAACACATTTAAAGAATATGATTCAGTCTCCAGATATCTGATATTTTTGGGTTGAGAGCAATTAAATTTCTTGGACCTTTACTGGAGAAAAGTTAGATAGAGCCTTTTTTAGGACGTAGTGTAAAGCCCTTCATCTGCATGATCAGAGGCAGAATCTGATTCATTGGGAGAAAAATCTTCCCTGAAGCATCAGGGAATTACAAATTTTGTACTATGCTATTTTATTTTTAGCCAAAGGAAGGAAAAAAGATTACAAAGTTTAATTAATAATTTTAAATTATATTTCTGTCTCAAATCAAAGGATGCAGTCTGGAGTCAGATGAATAATCTCTCTTCCCTGATCAGGCTTCAGGATGACATACATTAGACATGCATTTCACCTCATTCTCATTAAAGCACATATTCTACTGATCCTCTTTAGCAATCCAGATAAAACAAGATGCTACTACTGGAATTAAGTTTTAATAGTGAATTTTTTTTCCCTTGAGCTATACCCGTCTCTTAAAACAGGTTTGATTAAAAAGAGAAAACTGCTGTTATCAAAACAGAGAAGCCAAAATTTGTGTTGCTAGATTATGGATGCTAAACTAAAGTACTAAATATGCTATATGGACCTTGAATGACAGATATAAAATCCAGAAAGAGCATCAACCTCTTCTTCTATATCATCATCCACTGCCAACAGAATTCAGGGTGAAATATCACACTTGCAGTCATGAATATTCATATTTTTAGTTATATGCATGCAATCTCCAGTAGCTTGTGTGTTTTTTTAATGGTCCAAATTTGTGAAGCATAATATGAAAACTCCTAGCACAGAGATATGTTACTGGGATAAACAAATGTATTTGCTTGAGACTGTAATAAAAAGTACTATTCAAATATAATAATTGAACATTGTTTATGATAATTATTTGTTAATGCCTCTTCTCAGCTGAATTAGTTTAGAATATCATTTTGATCTTAGTTTAGCCTTTTTGCCATTACAAGACGATACTCTAACTTAAATCAGAGAATAATTGCTCTTCCTGAGATAATGGGAATTTTTACCCACGCCTTGGAACATTGGGTTTTAGCTTTGGTAGTCTGGATTTAATCAAAAAGTAAAAAGTGTTGTCTCCTGAGGAGATTCATTGGCATGCTGGATATGTAAATCTTACAAATTACATCATTGGCTTGGTAATATTCTCTCTGTTTTGCTTTCAATAAGCATAGAAAAATCCTTCATCAACCAAAAAAATTACAAAGAACACATGCATGTATATAAATGTGTGTGTGTTTGTGTGTGTGCGCGCGCATGTGTGTGTGTGTGTGTGTGTGTGTGTGTATAATTTGCTTTTGAGGTATCTGCATTAGTCATATCAGTCTGCTGGAAAACTACAAGTTGGGAAGATGGTCTCTCTTCTTACTCCTTTTCTCCTTTTTCCAGTTAAAAGCTTCCATCATTCCCTTAGAATGAGTTTGTCTGCTTTTATGTGATATAACAAGCTTTTAAAACAATTTGTTCTTTACCAGTTCCAGATGTAGGCCATCACAGTTGCCAAATTGGTTGCTTTTCCTTTTCTTCCCATCTGCTCCCCGCTCCCAGTCCCTCCTGATAATTTTCTCCCCATTTGCTTTTTCCTTTTTGTTCCTTTTATTTTTTCCCTGAAATAATCAATCATTCTTCTGAAGATTAAGGTCTTTCTCATGTATTTGATTAGTGTAAATGTAAGTAAATTATTTTAAATAAGCACAATTCTTTTTTTTTTCAAACAAATTGAATTGAATTTTTCAAATTGAATAGAAATTCAGATTTGGGTTCACTTCAAGAAATACATTTCTGAAAAGGAATAAAACCCAAAATCTTTGCAAAGAAGAATTCTTTAAAATTGTGTATTTATAGGTCAAAGCCTGAGACTGTCAAGTTATACATTCATTATCCTTCAAAGGAAAATAAATCCAACCACTTTTGCATGGGCAATGCACCAGTATTGAGTTGACATGATGGGCCTTGGTCAGTGCATACGAAAATTTTATTAGCCTTTTCTACTTGACAGAATTCATCTGTTCCCATTAAGGTTTTCAAAGCATAAATAATATTTTAAATAAAATCTTAAATAGAGGGGATGGGGCAGTAGGTGAGTAGAAATTCTGTCTCAGACTTGCCAAATAAATCTACAGTTTGGTCCAACTGTGCCTGGAGTTGATACACCAACCAGGCTGACACATCATGTAACTAGACAGTAAACATTCCAATCTGTGTTGCCAAGCTTCCCACTGAAAAGAAAGAAAACTTCCCACAGAAAGATTTAAAATTCAGAAAGCAGTTTAAATATTTTAAATCAAGAGAAATCAGGTAAGATTTATGTTCCAGATTTACACTACAGTATTGCTGGAATCAACATTTTTGAATCATATACATATCTGCCCTTCAAAATCATTGTTAACAGATACTTTTATACTTTTACAAAGCCCTGCAAAGTAAGAACTTGTTCTTTCAATATTTCTCCTACAGAAAAGAACCAAATTTGTATGGCATTACTTTCCTATGTGTTCTTTCAAAACCTATGGGATAAGTGGGGAGAGACACATAGCCTCTGAGTACAGAAAATACATAATCACTGAAAAACATAAGGGGCTAAAATGGGGGACTTTAAAATCCTTTTTTGCTTTGTTCCATCTTCTGCTCTTTTAAATATTTGAGCTGCTTTTTTTTTTCTTAATGTATAACTGATGTTTATTAAGAGCCAAAGCAACATTCTGGAAAGCACTTTCTTTAACATACTTATTAAATCAGAGTCTATACAGCCTTTAAAAGTGATTCTGAAATGGGTAGTCATTCACAAGGATACTCAGGCTTGTTGTCAACATGCTTTGAGAGGGGACAGTGACTGTCAGCAGGTGGAACCTGTTTCTGGTCTGAAACCGCACAATATCTAAGGAACAATTTACAAAACTGGCAAAACTTAAACTGGTCTTACCCAATCTAGATTTAAACAAAGCCATGAAGGTTGTAGAAAAAAAGTAAAAAGAGAAATATATATATAAAAAAAAACCACTATAAAATGTAAAATTATAAAGAGATAAAAACATTTTTCTTTCCTGTAATAAACCAGGGATAAAGGGCTTGCTTCAGCCAGAACATAATGAGGAAGAGAGGGAATTCAGGGGTAGGGTGTTATCAGAAGTCACTTCCACTGAAATGAATAATTGTGCTTTTGTAGTACACAAGCCAGGTGCTGGCAAACTGAAATGCATAGCTACAATTTCTCAAACAACAACACATAGGCTGCATGGCTTGATGTAAAAGGTTTTCAGCTGGAAATATTAGTGATATTGCTAGATACATCTTCCTGTAGTAACTGGTGGATTTTTAGTGGAAATGGGCCAATACTTCTTTTGGTATGGCCATTGCTAATCCAACTGCATCATTCTCCTTTTCAGTGCACTGCTTTCGACCATTGCTGCTGAAAAGCCTCTTGCAGTGACTGGTTATTCATTGAATATTTCCACATCTAGTGCAATAAAAAGTCACTAATCTAATATGAGGGTTTAGCTTACAAGGACATTTCCCATAAGAAGCAGTTACGGTGGCAACCACTGCTGTTAAAATGTCTGAACTATGTGGGATTGCACTGAAATTCATAGAAGAGGGGAACAATTTATTTAAACACACAGGAAAACTTTCTGACTGCAAAATGATAAGTGGTAGGAGAAAGATTTGATGGGACTTTTAAACCTTAATTCTGCTTTCGTGCCTACCTAACTAAAAAAATAAAAAACATTCCTTTCACGGCTGCAGCAACCATTTAGAAAATTAACTAGAGGCATGAAGGGAGTGAGGAGAGAAAATATTGTAAAAACATGGTCTATAATAAAGTAGAAGTTTTTCCAGAGGATTCTTGTTATTCCAAGAATATTCTGTAGAAGAATATGAATATTCTGGTCACAATGTCCAAAATCTAGAGTGAAACACAGTTCTCTTGCACAATATCCTTAAGAGACAGGAAAGAGCTAAAACAAATTAAATCTCTATGCACTAAAAGAGAGTGAGACAGATTCCTAACCTCTTCAGGTCCCTCTCAAGTCCCACTCATCCTCTGTTCAAAAAGTTCAACAGGTACTTTTGGAGACATCAGTATCATCGAACGTTCACACAGAATCACCAATGACTGGGTGATACTCAAATTGCTCATCCAAGAATACTGTTTTCAGCTCCTTCTCTATCTATCTTGACTGCAAAGACAGCTAAATTGCCACACAGGGACACATCAGAAGGGAAGTGTCATACTGCCGCCATTACAGCCACCACAAAATGCACAAACTACAGATGACACTTTCCTGAGTCAAAAAGCATTGCCTCCAAATTAAAAAAAAAAAGAAAAAATATGAAGTTTACATCATTTATACAGAAATAGGAATTGGTTCCAGGAATAAAAAGCAGTTGCTTGAGTACATGACACCATTACACTCACTGTGTGCAAAAACAGTGGAGTCCATATCAAGGGTGTGTGTTTGGGGCTTTCAAAGACTGCTTTTAAGAAAAAAATGGAACAAACATAAGGAGGATCTTCTGTGAAAAATAATTTAAAATAAATAACACTTTTAAAAAATAATGAAATTGTGATTTGGAACATTTCCATAGAGGCCACAAAATTTCCAAAGCCATGATCAAGACAAGAGGAGAAATTAATTAATAACCCAGTTGAAGCACAGGAAAACAAACAAATCTCTTGGAAAATGTCATATAGAAAATGGGATGATAATAGCAATGAATATAAATTAGCCACTGGAAAGCAAACGACTGATGAGGAAAGTTGAAAGTCATAAGAAGAGTCTGTGACCACTACAATTAACACTAAAGGAAGAGACCTCTTATTACACTAATAATGATCGGTATCTTAATTGTATTGGGATATTGTTCAGTAAGCAAGGGGCAAGTGTTAATAGCAGAGACACAGAGATTTTCCATAAATACTTCTACTATGTACTTTGCTTGTAGAAAGTAAATTATGTGGTTATAATGAACCCATTCTGTTAGTACTGAAACAAGTTATTACAATAGAAGTTATTTTAAATACATTTAATTCAAAAGCAGTTCTAACTCAGCACATCCAGATAACTCTCAACTAATAGCTAGAGGAGAACTGGTACAGGAGAAGGCTGAACTGTTGTGGAGATGAGACCAAAGACTCATCTCCAATTCTTAATGTTAATTTTCAGAGCAACAAGCTAAGGAAATAATCTTCTGCCAAGACACAGAAAGGGTAAGTGGGGCATTTCCTGAAGTAATTACAGACTTTGTTATCCTGTGTTGATCCCAATGAAAATAATGGAATAGCTGATAGGGGACTCAATTAAAGGACAGCAATACATTGAAGTACTAATCTAAATGCTCTTATAGATAATAGATCTCAGTACAGTTCAATATTTTTACGAGATTACATTTTTGATTGGTAAAGGCTAATAGTGTTATACAATACCCTTCAATTCCTGTAAGGCATAACTAACTGCACACTGCACAATATCCTAATTAATAAACAAGGACACAAAACCAGCATTGCATACATTAAAAGAATTAAAACCTGTCAAGGATAGGTCTTGTTGGTCTTGCTGGAAAGCACCACGCTGTGGCTGTATTTCCAAGGGCATTGCCACAGAGCAGAGTTGTTGGTGCCTAGCTGTTTAATACTTTTTATAAATCATTTGGAAAAGAGTCAAATTGAAAAAAAGATTAAGGGAGTTGTAAATAGTGAGGATAACAAGCCATTGGCAGAACAACAAAGATCATGTCATAAATCACAGAAAACATTCAGGGTGTTGTGAGCAAATCAAACTTTTTGGACCATCCCAGGTAGGCCATATTAGCTTGAATAAATTACTGCTGTGTTTTAAACCATATTTTGGACCAACAACAAGATTAGTTTTACCTCTGCATACAAGTGAAATTTAAGTTTTCAGAGGAATTTCTAACAATCTGTAATTTATTAAAACATGTATTAAAGGCAGTGAGTGAGGAGAAACAATATCTGATGTCATCAGACACCTAGAAAGGTACCTGAGTAGCAGCTCACTTTTTCAGGAAAATCTGCAAACACACATAAATGTAATTGACTTCAGGATTTCCAGAAAATAAAAATTATTTAGAAATTAAAAAGCAAATTTTTACTGGCTTAAATGCCCCCAAATCATAACCACATGTTAAGAAAATGAGAGCTCAGATAGCTCAGATAAAATCTTCCACAACATTTCAGAATTCATCATCACTAATGAGTGTTAATAGAACCAGAAGAGAGAAGTCAGACACATCTCACTGTCGAAGGAAGGTAACATCCAGACTCCAAGTTTGCAGAAATTTGTTTTGTATTCATAATTGATGAAAGCCCTGAGAAGAGTCTGAAAATGCCCATGTTGTTGACTACCAACAGGGCACATTCACCGGAATACTGAAAAGGAAGCACAGCCACAGTGTACTTGATTGGTATACTAACTCAATGCAGTTACAGAACAAAGTTATGTAACCTTATTTACACCTATATATAGGCCTATTCTTCGGGCCTTAAAACTGGAAAGAATTACACCCAGGACTTACAGATATGCCACAGATGAACAAAAATCACTTCCCCATCTTAGTACAAGAAGATTCTGATCACAGGGAAATTTTTTCCTTTTATAATGGCATTACAATTATAAAAGTAATAGATATCAAATTAGAGTGGAATACAATGCATTTGCATTATGCCATTAGGACTTATATTATGAGCAAGCAGTCTTGTGAACAGCATGAAAATACAATGATTATAAGAATTAAATGCATATGCAGTGCACAGATTGTTCCTGGAGACATTTCTTCATTTATTTATTTTTAACTTGAAGCCTTTGTTTCCATAGGAATCAATACTTCTTCACAAAGTTAATGACTACTATAACATGTTAATGAGCTATGTTAACAGGCAATAATGATACTATTAGTGTTTGCCGCCCCTATATCTGTGAACTAGATTCAACTGGGAGCAAAAAATAGCATTACACTGATATGTTAATTATTAAATCTAGAGTGAGATTTCCCTACCTAAATATTCTTAAATCTATTTTGAATTATTATATCAAATAAAAGAGTAAAACATCAGCATCAGCCATTTCTCTTGTAACTATGAAATATCAAAAATACAAGTCCACTTATGGTTTGAGTGAAGTATTATCAGTAATATGTTAACAACTCTCCTTTAATGAAAGTTTATGAAATTTCCCAATGGAAGTCTCAATTTTTGTATTGTGTGGCCCTCACTGAACCAAATATCCAAAAGAGGATAGAAACCTCAGACATAGTGGAAATCTAACTTTTCTGCATCAGGGGAAAAAGGTAAGCAGTCTCCAGAGAAGGTGATTCAGAACACCTAGGTTTGATGCTTAAAATAGAGATTATAAAAAGTTTCCTATACAAGTGAACTCATCCAGGCTTAATTCTCTGCTGAGAAAAACTTTAAACTTCAATAAAGTAAAAGCTGGTTCGTCCTTGTGTTTTTTTTCACATCGGTAGGATTCTCATAATTTCAAGTTAATAAAATAGTTCATGCTATAATATATGGTTAGAAACCTTGCTAAAGCTTACTTTGAATTTAACTATTCAAACTATTAAAAGTGATATTGCACAGACATTAAAAAATGCATGTGGTTCTTGAATTTCTGCTTTGGATTTCACAGTACTGAGAATTTTGCAGCAGTCAGACTTAACAAGACTTGCATTATATGCTGTTAGCAACAGCAAGAAAAAGGCATGGGATACATGGTTTACCTTTGAAGAAAAGGATGTGCCCTGCTTGAGTCAGGAGAAACATTTATAGCTATTTAAACGACAGTAATCTGTAGGTTAACTTAACTGCACACTAGCCAACACGTGCCTAAGCACATCACATTTTCTTCCCTGTCTCGTAATTTATTATGAGCAGAGAAGCATCCATCTCTGGCGTAAGACAGGCAGCACAGCAATGACACAATATTTGTCTGAGGTGACATCAGATAGCAGCACACCTGCCACTTCAATGGGCACTTCAAATGCACACATTCCAAAGGCAGGGGATTTATCTGCACAGGGCCTATCTGTGCAAGAAAGTTCTGCATAGTGACTATTGTGTCAATGGAAATGGGCTGACTAAGGAGTTAAAGAGCTAAAAGTAGGAACAGAATCTTCATCATTTTGCCTCCTCTATCAAAGTGCTTTTTTGGGACGTGAACAGAGAAATTCATTTCTGACCCTAATAAATGGTTCAAAGTGAATGCCAGTGCAGTACCTGCCTAAAAACATGCCAGTGATTCTGCAGACTGAGAATAGGTTGTGTAAAGACAGCAGGCTACCTTCCAATCTGTTCATAACAATGTCATATTTGTCTCCTAAAATGTATTTTCTGTAGGACAGAAAAAGGAGTATTGGCAGATCTTCAATGCATAGGGGAATAATGTGTTCAAAGGTTTGAGGCATTTTGGTTGTTAAGGAACAGAAATGTTGATGTGTTCTTCCAAAATAATTAAGCAGGAATGTCTGAAGCACATCAAGCAGACTGAAGCTGAGCCTGAAGTCTCAGGTTTTATGGGTTCATAAAATTCCACCAATGCTCATAGTTTCAGAGACTCCAGCTTACTTTGCATGAGCATAATGTAGCCAAAGAACCACATTTCCTCCAAAAATCTGCACCTTCTTTTCTGACAGAACGCAGAAACCTTATTCTGACTTTTAGCACACACTAGGGTTATGGAAAAAAATACTGATTTTAAAAGCATTGACATGTTGTGTGCTGAACAGTCATAATTCCTTCTTAAAACTTATGACTGCAAATGCTTTATGCAGCTTGCAATTAATGATTCTGTAAATTACTGGGATGAAAAGTAAAAGGAGATTTCAGGATAATATTTTAACAGCTCACCATCATACCCAGTTTCGGCTGCCTTTTTAATTATTCAACATTTTTGAATAGACAATTCCATTGTATTTTTATAACAGAAATCTAGTTTAGCATCAGTTACTTTATTTTTTGGATAAATAATTGGATTACTGCACTTTAAATGTTTACAGCAGAGATCAGGATACAACTTTCAATGCAGGTAATCTTGAATTTCTCCATATCTGAATACAAATAAATGAAACACTTTAAATCACAAATACGCAGATTAAAAGAGTATATCAAAGGAAACTGCTATCTTTGTTTAGTATCTTTGCATATTTCTCTGTGTCAAAATGTAATTGATTTTTTTTTTTCAAATTCTGGGTGTTACCTGGATGCAGGAAAGTTGCACAGAGATCCTGTACATCTAATGGAACTTGCTGCTTTAGTCTTCACCAGTGCCTCCTCCACTATCTTTTCACATACAAGATTACAGATTAAAAACACATGAGGACAGAACACAGCAAACTGTAGGCAACAAGCAACTGCTGGAGATAAAGAATTTCCTACATCTGCATGAACTGGGATCCTGTTGCACATAATTTGGAGCAGTGACAGTACACATTATGCTCTTAGATGGGGCCATAACATGACTACTTTCTTCAACAAACCAAATTTAGCATCCTTGATTTTAAAACCAGTATTTCTTCTTCCCAAAAAAATAGCATGTCAGTGAATCTCTGCCACTCACTACACCATACTGTGATTTTCTACAGGTTATCTCATTTCCGTCATTCATTTTCTGTATTTTACTTCTAAAATGCAAAGAAAAGCGAATAGAATAAAATTGCATTTGTTCTTTGTTGGAGTTTATTTAATGACACTTGAGTGTTAGAAGGAACCAGTTAGAATAATCTTTAAAATAACATTCATAGAGTCATAGTATGAAACTGGAAGAGACTACTGTAAAGATTATCCAGTTCCAACTCCCTGCTGTGGGCAGGGACACCTTTCACTAGACAAGGTTTCTTAAAGCCCCATCCAGCTTGGCCTTAAACAGTTCCAGGGACGGAGCATCCACAACTTCTCTGAGCAACCTGTTCCTGCACCTCACCACCTTAATCTCCGTGGCAAACTCACAGCCACTTCTGGCTTGATGAGTACATAATTCAAGATTTCAGACCTGGACGCGTCTGGAGGTCAAAATTCCGTGCAAAATACTTATTTTTTTTCCCCTAATACAAAATATTATGAAACCACTGCAGTTTCCTTAGGAAAATGTAAATTTCCTGCTGAGCTTTACAAGTAATAAAATAAGATTTGAAGTTACCTTATCCTCACCTGGAACTAAGAAAAATTTAATTCACTTGTTGACACCACATATGCATAGGTACAGATAATGTTCTCCCCACTATGTTGCAGGAGGTCAGGAAAAAGAACAATTAATACATTGCTATCCCTGTACAAAGTGCTAAAAAGAAGAGTTAAAGCACTGTTTAAAAAGTGGTGTGTAGTTTTCAGACAGGTCACAGAAGCTACCATTGAGGATTTAAAAATATTTATAGCACAAACTACAAAAACCATACCCTTTCATCTAGCCTATTCAAATATCTTGACCAGTCAAGTGCAAAAAGCGTGCACACATCATCAAGAAGGAAGATTTGCAGAGTATTAAAATGTAATAAAAGTACAAACAATGTCTGAATTGCACTGCATACTAGTTAGCCATTATGAAACTCCAGAAACTCTGTGAAATATGTACAAAACAAAAATAAACTTTCGCTTAGTGGTAATTCGTAATTTTTTGTAGTCCATCCAGAATCTGGGCTTTCTGGAAAATCATCTTGAAACATTTATTTATCAGTTTGGAGCTTTATGCTGAAATCATGACAAAATTAAAAGCTTTCAAGCTGAAAGGTTTATTCGATTGTTTGGGCTAGTGGTTGCCTTTTTTCTTCACTAATGTGTTAAATGCTTATTAGAGAAACAGGTATAAGAAAAAATAAAATAATCTTCATATAATGACTTTTGGAGTGAAGAGCAAAAAGGTATGAAATAAAAGCTTTATGTGGTAATGTCAGATTAAACTAAAAAATGCAACTTTAAATTATGAAACAGGCTCCTATGATATTTTTCTCTAAATGTAACTAGAAAATACAATTCAGATTGCAGAAGACAAATTATTCAGCAAAGGAAAACTGCTACCACCTGGCTCCATAAAACAAACCTTTGGCCCTCATAAAATCAAAAGTGAGAAGCTCAGGCTGCTTTTTTACATCTCACAAATTTGAAAGGAAGTGATTTAACATGCTTTTGCCACTGAAAAATTCTCGTGCCATAGATTGCATCACACAGCGAAGCAACAGGCACAGACTTATATATGATCAGGAAATTAAAGCACAACTAACAGGTTAAATGACCTCCAGTAGCACTTTTCATATGTGCTTTGAAAAGTCCTCTGACTTCCTGGGTAACTGGCAGTGATCTCATGAACTGACTTAACAATTGCCATGCATGGCCTCAGACTGGTAGATGTTAGAATGAAAGAGGTTAGAATATGTAGCTGAGAGTCAGCTTCATTCCTTGTTTACCCAAGGAACTGATGGGCAAGTGACAAAAGCCAACTCATAGAGGGCTATTAATGTTAATAAGCTGCTACCAAGTTTAGGCACTGCTCGTCACAAGAGTGAATAAGGCAGCACATCACCTCCAACTACAAACCAACATGTTCAGACCTTGCTTCTGGTTTCCTGTCATAACTCTTATTTGGAAGCCATGAGTTATGGCACCTTTATGACTTTGCTTTCTTGTAATTACACTGATATGTCTTTATTAGCATTGCTATACATGTTATTGACAAATATAACACTGATTAAATTAATATTGGACTAAAACTGGATGCCTACACATTAGTAAGCAAGGGACAGAAATTTACAGCATTGTTAGAGAAGTCTACCGCACATACTGGCATTCATTAATAGTTCATGTCAAGCAAAAAATGGGAAAAAAGGAATTAAAGTCTAAGTTTATCTACTTGAGTAAGTTCCTGAACTATAACCTGTACATCTTTCATGTCAGATTAAAGCTGTTAAATTCATGTTTCCCTATATATCATTTAAACATCTCTGTGTATCAGGCCTTACCAATGAGCGAAGTTTGGTTTTCTTTTAAATCAATTACATTGCAGAAGAAGCTGACAGTTGAGCTCATGTCTCTCATGTGTGACACTGAAAGTGTGTACTGCAAAACAAAAGTCATTCACCAAAAGACAAACACCTTACATGGCCAGCAGTCCTGCACAGGGAGCAAGAAATCTTTGGTATGGTAGTGCAAGACGCGGAGGCCACTGTGAATGCACACAAGTCCTACGGTTTTTCTCCTTTCTACATGCCAGCCTGTGTCAGATCTTTGTGCTAACAAAGCACTACACATTTAGTCTTGCTTAAGCATGGCTGCCTAAATGGCATTCCTAATAATAGCCAAATTCTGCCAAAATAATCCAGCTCACACAATGTACAGCTTATGTGTCCTTCATACTGGATTTGGAAGGGAGCAGATGGTGCCAGTTGGTGGGAGATAGGAGTGGCACAGGCAAGGCTGATCAGCCACAAAGCCCCCAGGTTCACCTGCCAATGATTTTTAAATGCACTTGAACCAGAGGAGGGGACTCTGTGCCACAGGACCACAGTGTTTGTCATGTAGTGCTGGGATCTGCAAGGGCAGATTTACGTTTTTTGTGCAACTACAACTTTAGCTAAAATCTCTGCTGCCTTCATTCTGAAGTGATGTATCGATAAGAAAAATGGCTGTTAGGGAGGAGAAGATTACAGAACAGCCCATCAGGGAGAATTCAGCACATGAGACGACAGAGGCTTGAATTGAAATACATAGTGTCTTATAGCTGGAGCAATAGAGTCCATTTTTCTTGCTTTATCTTCTTTTCCTCTACTGTACCGAACACCATATTTCTTCTCTACCTTTGGCACCTTCTATAAATGTAAACCATCCTCTCTGTTCCTGCAATGGTATTTTATAAGAGAGAAAATTAAGAAATATGAAACTAAATTTCCACAGAAAGCCATTAAAATTTTTTTGTACTACTTAGGTATTTCTACTTTAACATCCTATTTGAGTAGTTCATAGAATATGTAAGGCATTTGCAGAACGTGAGAGAGGGTGGTGTCATTTTATTCTCAAGGCAGTATTTGTTCTTTCTATTTATGTTCAGTTTATCACTATCCTTCTAGCAACCCATGCTTTTAAAGAGGGCAGCATGACTCAGAGGAGGTGCTCAGGATGGGTGACCTTGGCTGCAAAACAGATGACAAGTGCTTGTTCATTCAAGGGTTAATATACTCCCCTCAGTAAAATTCTTGGTGACACTGCTCAAAGCTAAAAAATTTCCATTTCTTCTTGCTGCTAGGACTGGCTTTCTGAATGAGCCAAGCTATAAAATTGAAGCTTAAGAATGGGATAGGAAAAGGTGGTGGAATGGAATGGCAAAGCCTATAATAATCCTTTAAGCATGGGCCAATGGCCAAAATTCCCAGATATCAAGACCATTGGGGCTCAGCTTCTCTGACTCCTTTGGCCCTCACTGAAAGCTGAAATGCACTTAGCATCTGTCAAAACCTGGTCCCAAGCTTTTATCCTCCATCATCTGGGATGTCTCTAAACCAAATAAGCACCTTTAATCTTTTATTCGGTTGCTGATTTCTGGGATGTCTGCCATAGATGTATCTCTACCAGCCTTTTTCTTTTTTTTTGCTAGTGTTGGAAAGTGCATTTTTAGTTAGTGGTAGGGAGAAAAAGAAGATTTAAAAAATGATATTTTCTAAAGTTTCAATGTCATTCCCAGGTACCAGTTAACGGATAAATTATTATCTTCCCTCCAAACAGCAAGATCAGCAGAATTGCTGTAGTGAATTGCCTGCAGATCTGGAGACCTGATATTGCTTAATTAGCAGAGATTATGTGTTAACTTGAAGTAGCTAAATTTGCCTCACAAAAATGTTAAAAATAAGCTGTGTCTCCATTAATGAGACCATACAATTCCCAAGCCCTTCAGAAATGCTCACTAGTACCCATTCATCCAACCCTGTATCTCCTTGTCAGGTCATCTGGACTGCACTAAAGCTCCAGTTGGAGCTGTTCAGTCTTAGCTTCCTCCCAGGTACTTTAAAAACATATTGTAGAATTTCAAGACAGACATTTGATTTCTCCTTTCATGTTTTTGCAGAGCAATGCTCTGGAAAGGCTAATGCTGTTGACATTGTACTGACAGCAAGAAAAGTTTCAATTCTGTGGCTTTTATTTCATCTGAGGGAGTCACTTGTCCTGATGATGGTACTACTAAGTTATCCCTGTCAGCAGGCATTTGTCTTTGAGGGTACAGTTTCTTGAGGTTACAGTTTCTTGAAGTTACAGCTTTTTCTGACAGCAATTCTTTGCCTTTGATCATGACATCACGTGATGGTTAGGAGAGAGAATTAGAATAGCCATGTGAGTCAGCAAATGTCCTTTCTATCTAATGAGCAGAAAAGAGCCCTTTGAAAAGACAATCCAAAGGAGAATTAACATCAGAAACTAAAATAGCCAACAGAAAGAATTTTTTTTAAAAAATGTTAGAGATCACCTGCTGGCTTCTAACCATTCAGTATTTAGCAGCAGCTACCAGATGACAGGAGACCTGGATCCCAACAGTGCTGGGCAGAAGGAAACCCTGCAGCCTTTCTGCCTGCAGGCAAGATGCCTGTCCCCAGTCTGAGCCTGCTGATCTTCTGCAGGAAGACCTTTCCATCTGAAGCCTGAATGCCCTTTTACAAGCAGTAAGCATCAAGTGCAATTACACCAATTTTTGTTTTTTGCACCAGGCTGCACAGAGATAACATTAAGGGAGATGAACGAGGCCTGAACCCGAGAGATATTTCAGTGTCTGTGTGACATAAGAGTAGTATTTGCTTATAACCCCAAAGGAAGGACTCAGTCTTTGAAAGCACAACATGATGTATTGTCTTTGAAATTCACTAGCTAGACACAAGCACTGGTGAATTATGAAGTATTCAACAAGACAAAAACTTATATCATGGTGTTGTGCATTAGTGGTCTTGAGGCTGTGATATATTAATGTAGGCAAACTGACAATAGCTCAGGGAAAGCTCGAGCACATGCAGCCCGAGATAAAGAAACAAATGGCACAGCTCAGCTTAATAACCACAGTGGGTGGCAGCCAGCCAGTACAGTTCATATGAAATCTTCAGAATAACTTCTGTCAAGCTGGAATTAGCCTTAAATACAGCCCAGGTGCAGGATAACACAAAAAATCTCTTCACACAGTAGTTTTACTCCATCAACATTTCTTTCAAGGTTATCAATACTACAGACCAGGAGAGTTAACCTTTTATACTGCGGCTGACCCCAAGAGAACATGCTACCTTTTTCAACTTACCTCTCCTGTTTTCTTAATCCTTTATTTTGGGCTGTGATCTTGCAAGATTTCACAAGCTAACTGAGGTTAACTCGGGTCATTGATTAGATGCGAAACCAGGCCACTACATCCAGGATCCTTCCCCTGAGTTGCTGTTTAAGGTGGGTCTGCAACAGTCCTTCAGAACTTCCAAGAGCTAGGCATGCTGGGATCAAAGGCTTTGGTGTGGATTCATTACCAGGTCAGAGCAGAACTGCTATTAGGGCATGAGGCAAAGGACATCATGGTACTGAAAATAATTATCATCTACTTGAATTCATTAAAATTCTCACAACTCCGTGGAAGGGCATTTTTTCATTATTACACAAAATCTGATCATATGCAATACTATGGAAATCACTAAAGTTTTCCAATTACTTCCCAAAGTGAATGATGAATATTATAATCCTATTCCCTGATTTACGTACAGAAATATACATAAAGTAACAATTTACTTTAAAAGGTCCTTCAAGATATTACTGGATTCATATTTCTAGATAAGTATAAAATATTATTTTTAAAAAGTCCAGGTGTCTGACTGGTCCTCACCAAAAAGAAAAAAGTAAGTTTTTATTCAGAATTACTGTTGGAATGATATTTCAATCTTAAAATTGTAAAATGATATTGATGGTTCTAATTCTACCAAAACAATAACATAATGAAGTATAAAAGTGGTATCTGCGTAGTTCAAGGGCTTGAATGAAACAATTAATGAGATTGATTGTGACTTATTTTATAGCGTCAGGAAAAGTTTAGCTATTTTCCATTTTAGGTGAAGTAGAAATATTTATATTTTGTAATAAAAATAAAGTTGCAAGTACAGAAAGAAGCCTAGGGGAAAGATATTCAGAAGCACATAGTGAGAGTTTGCCCACTATATTTAGTGCTTTATTTAAAAGTCTGTAATTGAAACTCATTTACTTTTTAGAGATTATTTGCCTGAAAATTAGAATCAGTGTTAAAAAGCAGTCATCAGGAAACTGATTCTGAATAAGGAAATAGAAATTACCTATCTGAAATAAATTTTTGCCATTCTTATAGCCTTATTAAAACAGGTTAAGTCTGCTAGTATAAGACAGAAAACTAGGGGCTGAAACAGTATGAAACATTCTTTGTGGTATCTGGAAATTAAAAAAAGAGAGGTTGTGATCCTGTTGGTCAAGACTTTGCCTTTTGGAGGTCAGAAAGTTCAAAGGATAAGAAGAAGTTTCTTTTAAACAATAGATGATGCCACTGTTTTGGAAATTTGGTTGCAGTAATCTGATTCAAATAAATAGGAAAGATATTTCAGATTCTTCTGGGCTCTGAAAGAGCTGCTTTTCCCAAAGGCTTTTTGTCTTGTCTGTGTTATCTCATTCAAGAAAAAATAAAATAGCCATATTGTACATTGTGAACTGGTATGCCCAAAATTAGTATAATACACATGCCAAAAATTTATTTTTGACATAAGATATATTCAAACAAGCAATGAAAGGGTCTTCCTTGGAAACACAATTAAAAATAAATGAGAGGTCCATCAGAGCAAATAGGTTTATTTTTCCTTTCTGTCAATCTATTGCATTTTGGGAGTTAAGGCCGAAAGGCAGAAGACACCAAAACAAAGGAAGGGCCACTATAGTTTTCCAGTCCTCTTCCTCTTTGTTTGCCCTCCATGCCACGTATAACAAGACAGTATATGAAGCATATAAACCTCCAGGCTTGAGAATCACAGTTGAAGACATCTCTGTGCTTGAAGCAGGACTGACGGTCTAGCGTCTCCTCAGGTTACATAACTTTGTTGCAACTCAATTCAAGTGATGTATCTCACAGCTGAAACCATGATCAAGCTGAGGAAAGGCCCTTACTTAGCTAGTGAAAGGGGCTAACAAAGACAAATGGGCCTGGTGACTGACTCCAGCAAGCCTTGAGTTTTCGTAATATCTGCAATAATCCTCAACAAAGAGGAAGGGATTTTTATTATTGATTTAACAATAATCCATATTCTAATCCATGTGTCTGTGCTGTCACTGGCCTAAAACTGACATGTTTTATTTGAATCCACTGAAGCTTCAGAGTTTTATATCTACCAAATCATGTAGCACAAACAGAACACTGAAGTTATAATAGATAGGTACTGTATTTTCAGAAACAGTTATTTCTGCCCACCACCTTATAAATACATTGCCAGTTCCCAGAATAGGAATTCCTTGTCTCATTACCATGGTATTGCTCTTTTAACTCTACTTAATATGCAGAGAGAAGAAGCAGTTGGTTAATATCGCTTCCTTGACACAATACTGCATCAGAGCAGGTGCAATTGAACAAGACTTATGAATACAAAGTAGAACAGCAGTAAGTTAGTAAGGATATGTCACTTAAGGCTGTCTTTTTTAATTCAACTTCATTACTGAGAACAGGAGTGGAAAATACATTTTACTAGTCAGATTAATACTTATATCCTACTGTACAGTCCATTGGTGTGAAGGGATCTCTGTATTAAATGTACCAGATGTTATGGGAGCAGCGCTGGAAGATAAACAAATTGAGCCAGAGATCATATCATACACATACTCAGACACACAAAGTTTGAAAGGTAGAAAATCCAATATGTTTCTATCCTAGATGAAACACTGATTATCATCTTTCCTTCATACATCTCTGAGCCTGCTTGGAGAAGGGGTTCAATTATCTTGTGACAGGAAGTAAGGCTGATGTCCTATTTTCTGCTATGTTGTACCCAGGAGAACTGATTTAGTGAATTCAGAGCCATGCTCATATGTAGATAAGGCCTTCTCTTTCCTATAAAATGTCTTTACATTTCACAAGCTGCCATTGAAATCTTCAAAATCAGTTGTGACTAATACAATGCTTGCAGCAGAAAGCCTAAAACAGCAACTTCTCTGGGGAGAAGGAGTTATTAACTTGCAGAACCACAGCTGGTGGATTAAATTAGCAGCATTAGTATTAGCATTAGTAACTGTATTGCTGATAAAAAAGTGGTAACTAATTTTGTGAATAACAGTGCTCTATTTCCTTCCCACTGTTCAGGATGGAGGTCTGAATGACAAGGCTTTACCACCTTGACCTCTCTTTGTGCGGAGAGCACTGCAGGAGCTGTTGACTATTTCCGTTCATTTTGATGGATAGTTCAGGAAGTTCCATTTTCTCTTGTTCTGTACCTGAGGATTTTTAACCCCTGGGAATGCTACAGATTTTATGTCAGGAATAGTGCCATAGATAAGTAGGGAACAAAAAAATTATAGCATCCTACTAATGCCTCCAGGAAAAGAGCTAACCCGGAATACTCTGTTTCACCATCCACCCATTCTACAAAAAAAAAGGATTACTTTTGTGTCCACCTTTTACACTTGAAAAATTTCCATGAGTAGTAGTGTTCTTCAGAGGAAACTTGATCAAAATCTGATAACATAAATAATGTGGATTGCCTTATCCATGAAGTTCCAAGTTCCACTCATAAAAAAGAGACCAAGTTTGTTAAGTGCTTCATTATTCTTCAGTCCCACCATTTATATAGACTTTACTCTTCAAAAGTTCCCATACTTACTTTCCTCCACTTATTCCCAAAGTAAGAAAAAAAACCCAAAAATCTAACCACACATTCCAGCTGTAAAGACTCAGACCTTTATCCCTATACTCTGGCACATTCTTTCAGAGGCTTAATGAATCTGGACTGCAAGTTCATACTGTAGTCATGTTACAGGGTGACATTTTCTTTAGAGAATGTTTGAAAGCAGAAAAAGGAGGGAGGGGTTACTCTTGAATTAGCTTTTAAAGGTGTGACAAAAGCCGAAAGAGTAAAAACCTCCACTCTGAACAAACAGTCGTATAAAATAGAGGCACTAACAAACAACAAAAGATACCAACACAACAAATTCTGATGAATGGCTTACTGAAACTAAAACCACATTTTTTAAGACTTCTAAAGGCTTTGTTTTTAAACTCTACTTGATAAAAAAAGTAGAAGGAGAATGAATGCTCCTGGTGTTTATATGAACACTTCCTTTCTAAATTGCTACATTATTGGTTTTAATACACTTCAGCTTGGTAAAGACTGCCAGTGGAGTACCCTGGACAGGCATCTGTGCACCTTATTTAATGAACATGAAAGTCAGTCAGCTTGATAAGCAGCTTTGAAGGATATATCGTTTTCATTCAATCCCATGTGAAATTTGACAACTTTGCCTTGATTTAGAGGTCCTCTGGAGGTAAAAGTAGACAAAACAGAACAACAGAGGTAGAGAAAAAAAGAAATCTTCCCATATATGATGTTGGTATCATTCACACGTGCTCAACAAAAATAAAAAGAAAATAAAAAGAGGACCATAGTTTTGTATTTTCCAGAGATCAGATAATTTGAATTGGCAGCCAACTCACTATTGTCAACAGGTGACCACAAGACCACAACATGTACTCAGAACTAGGACAAACAATTAAAAAAAAAAAAAAAAAAAAAAGAAAAATAGAAAAATCAAGGCCACAAGTGAGCAGAGAAGCCCAGAAACCTGATCAAGCCCTTAAAAAGAGGACATCCATCTCTGTCTTCCAATTTCCAGTCTAAACTACATCTTTTATCCACATTTAAAACCTTTAGATGTGCAGCTAACAACTGAAACAGTGACAGGCTTGTAACTGCAATGATACTACTGGATACTACTGATACTGGATACTACTACTACTACTACTATGACTATGGTAAGATAAGAACTATGTTGACTAACCATCCTAATACTGTTAGGTAAATCAACTTATTTGCTAACTTGATTGTGTGATAAGTACACACAAATATCCTGAGTGCAAACCCCAGGAATTCATGTCATTCAATTTGCCAGTTTCATGTAAAATTTCAGAAATTTTACTTCTGTTACATATCACAAGGCTGAAGACTGATCTGTGAACATTATTAAAGGAGGATAAGTTTCTTGGGACACACTACACAAATCTGATTCATTTTATGTTAGATCAGTCACTCTCGGTGTACAAACCACACACTCTGAGGACCTCTGTCCACTCTTACAAAGTTAGTGAAAGACAATTTCACGATTACAAGCCACACTGACTATAAGCCATATCTCCAGGTGTCAGCAACATTTCGTTCTTTGTCCATACATAAGCCACACCTCATTATAAGCCGCTCTGGCGTTTGCAGCGTGCGACAAAGTTGCCAAGTAGTAACAGAATCTCGGGATTGCGGGGTTTACTGGCTCGGTTTGGGCCGTGTGGGCTCGGCCCGCTCGGCGCTGTTGACGGGGCCAGGTGGCCCAGCTTGGCGGGGCCACTCAGCAGGGCCGCTCGGGGCCGGCCGCCACTGCTGCCAGGCTTGCTCGCCACAGCCCAGTGCTGCCCCGAGGTGGTAGGCAGGGACGGAGCCCGCCGGCACCTGCGGTGGCGGTGGCAGGAGGGGAAGGAGCTCCCCTGCTCCTGCGGCTGCAGGTGGCAGGAGGGGACGGAACCTGCCTGCTCCTGTGGCGGTAGCAGCAGGCGGGGGTGGGAGCCCCCCGCTTCCCCCCCAGGCCACGGGGATGGCAGCACAGAACCCCCCGCCTCTGCCTCGGCCCACGGGGATGGCAGCACGGAGCCCCCCACCTCTCCCCTGGGCTGCGCTGTCTGAAGGAGGGAGCCCCCACCCCTACCAGCACTGACGGCACTGCCGGCAGAGAGCCCACCTACACCCGCCACGCAACAGAGTGACCAATTTGTAACAATTGCGAAATCCTGGGTTTTACTGGAGGTGCTTGGCTCAGCACCTCAGCTGTACTTCCAGGGTTAGAAATTTCAGAAAATTTTTCACATATTAGCTGCTCCTGAATGTAAGCCGCATTTCCGGGGTGGGAACAAAATTTTAGTCAAAATGGTGCGGCTTATAATCGTGAAATTACTGACGCTTATACGGATATATAGTCTTGACTGGTGTCTCATCTCCACTGCTTCTGAAATGCTACACAGCTGGTGACTCTTTTCAAAACTGACAACCAGTTGAAATCAACTTGTTTTCAACAATAAACTTGCAGAGATGGAGAAGAAAAATGAAAGTATTCTTTATATCTCTGTTTTCCCAGATTCATAGATTCCTTTCTACTGAGAATTTATTTAAGTTTCCAAATCTGTTTGGAAACCCAAATAATTTTTTAAAAACATCCATCCAAAACATCATGGTTTTAGCACGGTGTTGATGAATCCACAGCATGCTTCTTAAGGAACCTTACTTGGTGTCCTGCTGAACTCCTGCATAGAACATGGTTTCTGCCATCCTGGTACATGGATGTTCAGAATTAGAGACATGGATGGCTTTAGCATCTCCTCACTGACATTGCCATTATATCCAATTTCACTCCCACTCCACTTTGAAAGTGACCAGAACATAATTTTTTCTCAGCAAATGCAGATATCTTCTAGACTATGGGAAAATTTTGGTTTGTAAGTGAGTGCATAATATATGCTATATTTCACAGGTATTTTAATACAATAACTATGACTTGTGTGTGGATCTTTTTCAATTTAAATATAAAAACTCTGAAGAAACAAAATCTGCAACAAGTAATAGGAAAAGCCATAATGGGAAGGGGAAGGAAACGGTTTCTTTTCATGATGTCAACATTGTAATATTACTGCTTCAACTGCTAAACTTTCTGATCTTTTCCCAAGGGCATAGCACCTTCTATTTCTTCAAGAAGTTCCATTTTTGTCTCACTTCCTAAGCCAGAAGTTCACTGCAGGTCATTTTTCTTGTTATCACCTTTCCATGACTTCCAATCCCTTTCTGCATCAGGCTCACAAAACTCATCTCCAGGGCACAAGCTACAATCTGCTAACATCCAAAATCTCATTCCTACTTTCCGTGTACCTTACTTTCCTTCCACAAAATAAGCAGTTCTTCTGTACAATTTTGCCTGGTTGTCTTCATATTATTCTAAGCCAATTAATTTCTTCTTCTTTCTGTATCATCCTCAAGGCATTTTTCGTTAAAGCTTCCAGCAATGTATCTGTAGTAACATTTTACCTGTTGCAAGAACTACTACACGCTCTGGACAAACTTTGCCATGGCCAGCTGGAAGTAGTACTCCATGGAAACACACTCTCTGGCACATGACAGTCTTAAATAAACATGTTTCTAGTTTTATTAACACAGGATTCCAGTTCTGTGACAGAAATAGGAGGTACAGCAACTCTTAGCACTGATCCTTGGGATTTACAGCAAAGACATTGAACCCCATGATCTCAGCTCATTCCCTCTCTTTATCCTGAAAATAATGGAGACCTCTCTGGCAGAGCAATGAAGTGTTGTGACCATGCACCTCTCAAGCAGCTCAAACAAAGGAAAATATGCACAGTAGATATAGCAGGTTATTTTAAAAATTCCCACAATGCTTTAAGTGTGTAATGGTTATCAGGGATAGACGGTGCAACAGCAGCTGTGCTGCACCATCCCTCCCATTCAGGTTGTAAATAACTGTGGACATTCATCAAAGTAGGATCTCTCTGTTATAGTGCATATATTTGTGGCATGGCCATGGACAAGCCCATAAAAAAATCTCCAGGTTTTAAGTATCACCCTCAGTTCTTTAGGAAAACTGCTGCCAAATGGCATGTGTGCTTCTCTATGACTCGCAGGGTGGATTATTTGCTGCAAGGATATGTGCCACAGTGACCGCCCTTTCCATCGTAAAAAAATATTCCCATCCAGGCCCCAAGTAACGCTCCATCTAATCCTATATCCATTCTCCTGCAAAAGTCATTCCCTCATTGTCTTGCTCACGCAGGTGTTTCACATGTTAAGTAATTATGATGGACTCTTCATTACTGACAATTTGTGGGGGTTAGCTGTTCATGGTTGAAGTCTGTTTCGTAGGTATTAGACCCAGCAGATGGACTGCAGATGGCAGATCTGCTGCCCAGAATTTAAAAGTGGCTGTAGAAGAAATTTTAATGCTTGCTTGCAGCACGGTGGGAGACTGTGAAACTTGAAGCACCAGGAAGCAACCTAACAAAAGCTACAATGATGAACGAAATTAAACAAGCTGTGTTTCAGTAGAAATTTAGATTTTTTTACACTGGGAGACTCACTCAGAATATCTTGTCACTGTTGTTTAAATAAAACAAAATAAATAAAAATAAAATAAAATCCATTACATATGATTTTACTACAAAGGCAGTGTGCTTATAGTGATTAAATCTCACACTTCAGGTATGGATGCTTGTAATACCTATAATCCAACAAACAATGTGAAAAGACAGCCAGCTGAGAGACCTAAGCAAAGTCCTGGGAGGTGAGTAAAGAAAGATAAGAAGGATGCAAAACATTGTGAATTATTGTTTGTAAATTGTATTTCCCTAAAGAGAATATTGCCAAAAGACCAAAGAAAAACACCTTGCAAACCTGGATAAATTGGGATGTTGGAAAAAAATTTCAAAATTCTCAAACAAAACCATCAAACCTCACACTGTGTCAACTGTGTTGTGAAATATCTGCATCAGGAATCACGATTCTTTCAGAAATAAAAGGAAAGTTTTGTCAAGAGAGGACTCCTGGTGGTTTCTCTAAACTATTTGCTACAAAACCCCAGAATTTCTCCTCATATTTCCAGAGTGCAGAACACTCCTCATTTACACAAACTCTTGAGGGATGTCAGCTTCAGCATGCAAAGAGACTCTTTTACTCTTTTTTTTTTTTTTTTATCCTTTCCTTTAGGAATGACCATTCTCTACTGCATAGCCTTGGTTTTGCCACAATTCACTTTGTGCCATGTCAAGCTTTATCACATCAGGATTCCTTCTAAAAGAGTAGGAAATTAGGTCCACAAGAGTTTCAAATAAAATTCACACATACAGAGAAATCAAGACTTCACATGTGACTATCAAAACCCCTTCTTGCACAAAAGCAGCCCTCCTTTCCCATCCCTTGGAACATATTTCATACAATATTTTCCATTTCCAACTTCCCTTCAATCAGTAATTACCATCAACCTGTTAGTTGTCTTTAATAGAGATTTCCACATATCGTAAAAAAATCCTAGACACAATGAAAACAATTAGGCCACCCATACCAGTTCCCTGTGCTTTGGACACAGACCCACAAACAGTTCATTTTTGTAGCCATGCATATTTGAGGTACTCAGGTGGTGCACAAATGCTATTCCTCAATGGTGGAATTGCTGGCAATGTGTCACACTGCCACATAAAAAGTGTTTCTCTGCCACAGAAAGTTCCCTCCCCATTTGGGAGAGCAGTTGTGCTCTACCACCTTAATTATGTCACTGAATCTTCCCATTCCTGTCCTCTTCTGTCACATAGCCATCAGAAACAGAACCTTAGAAAAACCAATATTTACATCACCTAGATCTCTTCCTCTACAGATGTCAAGCATGTCTTCCACTTCAGAAACAAAGCAGGAAAAAGATACAAAATCTGTTTTATGAGACACAAATAAATTCTGCCCCTTCCCCTAAACTGAACTCCGGAAACACTCACAGAAAAGTCACAGCACTATGAAAGATGCTGTCTAGCATCACACTTCCAAGATCACAGAAGACTTTCAAATGGCAGCACACTGATGAATTAAGAGATATAGCTATCAGCCTCCCACATCACTTTTGAATGTTCTGATAAGAGTGCATGAGGCCTTTCATAAAAGCACGGTTGTTTGCACTTACCTCTCCTTGGAAAATTCCATTCAGAAACAGCATCTGGTATCTAACCAGGTCTTGTCTCTCATCCAGTTTTCCTGTTGGACCAGGCAAGGGACAGGAAGGTTTAACTAGCTGCCTGTGGTCACAGGGGTGCCCATTGCTCCACTGGGCTAGAAGCCAGAATCCCTGCTCACCTCTGGCTTCCTCAGGACTCTGCAAACCTTGACATGCCAGACCCTCCATGCTAAAACACTTACTCATCTGGTTCACAGGCTGGATACGACTTTTCTTTCCCTCTCTCTTCATTCCCAGTCTGTGGCAACATGAGTCTTTGTTTCAACCAGGTTCTTTTAATAAAGAGAACAATGGCATTTCTAAAGCCATATGTTGAAAGCTCAGGAAGACCCACATCAAAGTAATTTTAGGGGCCAGATGTTCCTGATATGGATTGCCAGCAAAACAACCAGAGGTGAGCGGGCTGAACAGTTTCTTAGAATCATTAGCCTGCCTGAATTTTACATAGCTTCAGGCTCCCCATGACCTGGGAGGGTGAGATCTCTAGCGCCAATGCACTCAGTCCATGGCATACTTCTTGTGCGTCCAACAGCTAGGTCCATACATATGTGCAACACATATCTACAAATATTTTATGTAGGCACATTTAAAGTATACTCCAGAATACAACTCTGTATATGGAAAAAGGAAGTGAAGTATAATGGAATGTAGCAATTTTACCCTCCAATGTGGCCTCTGTTCTTTAAATCATTAAGCAGTAACCTTATAGGGGAACACATTACATAAATGCACATACAGTCTTTAAGTTTAAATAGCTCATTATGCTTTAATGGGAGCTAATGGGATGACAACTAGGAAATTTTTAAAAATTAGTAGAAAAGACCTGTTGTTTGAAGATTCATATTTCATTTATTTTCAGTTTTCCCAGCTACACCAGAGGGTGCTTTTTTGCATAAACACATGCAAGACCCTCAGTAAACTTTAAAATCTCTGTGTACAGTTATTGCATTAAAAACTCAAAAACAAAATGTCAAACAGAATAAAACAAAATCTGCTTTTCTATGACACCTTTTGTACTCCAAGTATCCTAGAGCACTTTAAAATAATTGACTTGGAAACTGGTAGTGCAGTCATGCTGCAGTTGTTAGTTCAAACTCAGGCCTAGATGTCGAGCTTATTTTGGTAATGGAAGAAAGTACCAGCCAAACCCAGAAGCTTCCTCCTCATTCTTTCCACAGTGCCCATTAGCTATTTAGATCTCACTCAGTGCAAGCAAAAGAGTTCAGCCTGGTATCTTATGTTGCCAGTTACTCATTGCTGGTTTTAAAACTTCTTTAAAGCATGCACCCAGAAATTCTCACAGGCATTTCTGTAAATGCAAAAGTTTAAAAAGCAAATCAGTGCAAACATTTTCACATCTCAGTTTCCACTAAAGGACCAGACAATTTGCTGTCCTTGTCAAGAGCATAATCCTCACATATGGGAAAAGATCACAAGACTGTCTGTCCCCATTAAAACTTTCAACTCTCTGCATGTGCAGGTAATGGAAATCCCCCTTCAACTCAAAAATCATCAAACTTTGGGTGATTTCTTGGGTTGGTGACGCTTAGATTTCTTCTGCCTTCTGTGTCAGCCTAGACTAAGAAATATTTATATCAACACATTTGCTTTCAGGAACTATTTGTAAAACCCAGTAAAATCCACAGACTTTACCAGTTCTGGACTTTGGCTGTTTTGCTAAATAGTTTTCTGTATCTGCTGAAAATCTAATATTTTTATTTGTAGGTCAGAGCTCTCAGTTTGTCTAAATACCCATTTCCAAACAACTGTTACAGAAAAGAGAGCAGAAGCAGCATAAACTAAACCCAAATGAATTTCAGAAAGTGGCAAGTTTTCCTAGTAATAATTCCCAGAAGATGAAGGGCAAGAGAAAAATACAGTAGCTGCCTCTTCACCTTCCTCCAGAACACAGAATTCCACCTACGTCAAGGTTCATATGGCTTGTCTATTTTTTCCTGTATTTCAGAATTAATATCCTTTATTAGACTAAGTAACACTCTGGTTAAAAAATAAATAAATAAATAAAAATGTCTCCTGGGACCAAAACACCAGGGAAACTGTCAAAGCATACATTGGACTTCTATTTCAGTCAGTAGCAGGCAGATGGTGGTAAGCAAAAATGGTGGAGGTCACACTGCAGAAAAAGGAATAATGGAAATAAGAATCTTTTTTAACCAGTGTAACTTCACTGACTTTGAACCAAAAGTTCTCAGGTATCATCCAAGTAAATGGAAGGTATGTAATTCAATAGATACAGGTAACCAGGATGACCACCAAAACACGGCTGAAATTCAAAAAGTAGATTTATGTCATTGCCTCACTAGCAATGCCAAGTGTCAGAGCCATACGGGAACACAGGCTCCATTAGGCTCAGCTCATCCCAGCAGGCAGAAACACACAAGGACACAGGCTCTGTTAGGTTCAGCTCAACATGGTGGACAGCAGGGGCCAGGGCCCAATGACTTCTCCAATATATCAAAGGGCTTCACACATGCAGTTTATCTCAAGGTTGTGCTTTTATGACCTCAAGTATGTCTGTGAGAGTGTGTTATCCCTACACAGGAATTCTACTTCCCAAAATAGGGAGTGGATGAACAACACTAGGCATAATAAACGGAGTTTTCCCACACATGGAGTTTTCCACAAATGGAGTTTTAGCATTCCAAACTGCAAGGTCACTTTGAGCAAGAACTATTCTCTCCTCACCAAATCTACTTTTACCTCTTTCCTCCCAACAGGAGGGAATAAGCAGGGAGACAGTCAGATGATATGAGCAATATCTAAGGACCAGAGAAGTAGGTTGAATTTATCTTTCCTCTTATCACAGTGATAAAGATCACTGGGCTGTCTGGCGAGATGTAGAAGATAGGAAAGTTTTTTCAGCAGGGCCACCAACACAGCAGAGGGGCAAGCACAGTACCTGACCTCACCACATGCTAAGAAGATGTTACTCATTTGTTTATGAGTCATGTCCTGCTGCAATTCAGATGAGAAATAGGAGTAATCAAGAAAGCAGTTAAATGAGGGCCAGCAGGATGCAAGGAGAAAAACCATGTGCTAAGGAGTTGGAAGGATGGGGGATGTACTGTCTGCCCCCCCTTTGCCATCCACCTGTCTTTTCCTTCTGCTGGGGGGCTGATGTAGCCAGCACTATGCTGACTCCTGTGTGACCTTCTGCAAAATAGCACTTTGAAGAATTCAAAATGATCAATGGGGAAAAAAACCCCAAACCTTTACTTCCAGTCTTTATTTTTATCCACACTTGTGCCCTTCACCCAGACACTGTGTGAATAATAACAGCTGAAGAGTCAAGCTAAATGGCAGGTTGCTATCTATCTGAAATGTGGCAGAACTGTTCATCACCTTGCCAAAAGGATAAAAAAAAATCTTTGAATAATTCATTGAAGGGTTTGACCAACTGATCAGTGTC
Source organism: Catharus ustulatus (assembly GCF_009819885.2). Lineage (NCBI taxonomy): Eukaryota > Metazoa > Chordata > Aves > Passeriformes > Turdidae > Catharus > Catharus ustulatus. The sequence continues at coordinate 38,543,434 of NC_046221.1, read as the reverse complement.
CCTGCACTCCCTTGTCCCTTGATGACATCTGAGAAAGGGAAAAGAGTTCTCTATGAGATTTCTTCTCACTGTCAGCAGCATGCCCTGCCTGCAAGCTGAATTAACTTGACTGTAGTAATATCGTTCTGCTGAGACAAGAACGATGATCAGCACAATAGCACTGTTAAAAATGTTATAGGCTTCATAAAAACAATCACATCAGCTATAAAACGGTAGGTGATCATGACTGTTGCACTGCTCTCATAACTTAGCTTGACTTGCCTGGATGGAGAAACAAATTATAGATGATTCCTGTTCCTTTCCCCCATTACTGTGCAAAGTGATACAATGTCCCCATTCCCTGCTAGACCTCTGTCACTATAAAGATAGAACAATGATTTTTAAAAGACAGAAGATGAGACTTGGGGTTGAAAACTGTCTGGATACTGTTACAAGGTCTGCTAAAAAGCAGATCTAAGCAAATTGTTAAGGTTCATGAGTGTCGGAACCCAGGACATCCCTCCGGCTGCCCTGAATGGCTTGAGCCCCTGGCAGGGGGCTCAGAAACCCTGGCACAGAGCCCAAGACCCATGTGCCTTTGATTTTAACCCATGGGAAAAATTACCACCTTTGTATGAAGAGTTACAAGCCACAAAAATTAAGTAGAGTATAAGTTAGTTTATGACAGGGTGAAAAAGCAAAATTTTAAGATTTTTTAGAATAGGGACTCAGGTTCAAGATGGAGGAATTTGGGTGTGTTCTGTCCTTCTTTCTCCTTCCTCTTGGCATCCATCTTCTGGGTGATGGTGGCACTTTTGGATTGGTTTAGAGTAGAACTGGACTGTACAACATAGGTGATAGGTATTGGAAAATAACTGTAAATAATGTTCACATAGTTTGTAGTACAAAAAGACTGAAGGCGGGCAGTGTGCCTTGGACTGACCTGCTGAACGGACCTTGGCTGGTCAGGGAAAGAATTTGTTAGATAAGATAAATAACTTCAGAAACTGCAGGTGACAACTCCTGACTCCTTCTTCGGTTCTCGGGCTGGATAACAGAGACTTTTAAACATATCCAGGTGGTCATCTCGAGCTCCTAAGACGCCACCGACACATGAGAACCAACAGCAGCACTATGTACAGCTCAGCTGTAAGTGGGGAATGGATTAAGCAGCTCCACTTTAAACACATCATCTGCATTTCTTGTCCAGGTAAGGACCCTCTGCAAAATTACTGATAGCTCAGGATCACGTCCTAAGCATATGTTGTCTAAAAGGCTTTATAGTAATCTATAATCTTAATTTTCTCTCATGCCATGTAGCCATTTGCACTGCATAAGGCAAACAATACTGATAAGATCCATTATTCAAGTAAGACTTTATTTGACTTAGGTCAGAAATTTGAGTGGTAGTGTCACTCAGACAACAGAGACAATTTTCAGTTCAGAGTGATGCAGAACTCTTCAGCAAGATTTGTTTCAGCAGTGAGGATTTGTCTGCCACTGTGAGTGCTGTGCAAATAACCAAATTTCCAGAAGACTGTCCAACTGCAAAAGAGAGACAATCAAGCAACACACTTTAGTGTATATCACCAGATTTGGTTTGTTCATGTTTTCGTTTTCTTTGTTAAAATTAGAAATCCAGAAGAAAAAACCCAGTATATTAACTGATGGAACAGTCCAAAGAGGTCCAAAATTGAATGTCCTGATTTGGATGAACTATGTAAAATGCAAAGAAAGTATATCAAATATTTAAAAAGGAAGAGCAAGATAATGCTTTTTTTTTTTTTTTCCACCCACAGAGAAGAAGGATTTGGTTCATTATTTTCTCCTGTCTGAAGACACTTGAGTAAAAGTTCCTGCTGATGCAAACATGAGTTAGTATAGGGTAGGAAAGGATGCAAGGAAGGGAAGTAAGCCTTGGTCCTCGCTTCTTACCAAGTTCTACTTCATGTGTGTCATTTAACACTGATTGGACTAGCAGTGACTATTCAGTGTCCCCAGTGTCACTCACCATGAGCTTTATTTCTCTCCTTAATTTAAGCAACTTTATAATGAATGGGCTTTTCCCTTTAAACTACTAAGAATATTCATGCAGTTCTTCCATTTCCTACACTTGACCTTGTGATTTTTGAGTTGCTTCAAACCCTAAACATTAAAGTTTTATTAATCTCACCACTCGAGAAGCATATCAAACTCAGAAGAAAACAAAGATGTGACATATAAGAAAAGATAAAAATAACCAGAAATGGAAAATTTATATGATTATCTGTGGCGTGGCAGAGAAAAAAACACAACTTAAGAACAAGACAGCATTCAGAAGAGCTGTGTGCCTTACAGAAAGGCTAGGGTCTTTATGCCCCTTAAATTCTCAGTGTATGAATCAAAGCACTATTACTATAGTAAGAGATAACCATAAAAGCCTCAGATGGAGGGAAAAAACAATAAGCAAGTTTTAAGGTTTTTAATAGACAAGAATTCAAGTAGACTCACATTTCCTGATTATAAGGACTTTGGAATCAAAACCTTTTCTTGTTGGGAAATAATAAGTCACTATTATGAACGACAGCAAGCTGCAGGGTCTATCTCTGATGGTTTACACTGACACAAATGCAAGTACAGTAATTTCACGATTATAAGCTACACCATTTTGACTAAAATTTTGGTCCAAACCCAGAACTGCGGCTTATAATCAGGTGCGGCTTATATATGGACAAAGAACGAAAAGTTGCTGTTTTAGTTTGGAGGACAGGTGTCTGCTGAAAAAGGCAGGAGCTTGTCTTTGAAATGGAGAATGTAAACCTCCTCCCTCCAAATTATTACAATTTTGAAATCAAGGGGCTTTCAGGCAAAGATATGGGAATTAGGAATAACAGTTCTTTACTAGGGAAATTAAAATCGAAATACAGTACTACAAAGAAACAAACTCCAAACCCTGACAAAGTCAGAGTACAACCTGACACCCCATCAGGCAGGGTGTTGGTAGCAGTCCCATTAAATGGTGGCTGCAGTTCTCCTGCAGTGACAGATGTGGTTCAGTTGAAGCAGTGCACCTGCAGAAAGTGCAGTTTCCCTCCAGAGGTCCAGTGGTGATGTGGAGAAATCCGGTTTTCCTCTGGAGTCCAGTGGAGAAAGGGGCTACCTTAGTATCCCAAAACCTCTGTTTTTATCTTGGTAAGAAATGTTGGGCTCTTCCCCCCGGCTGGAGCAACTTCCAATGGGATGAAGTAATTTTATCAGTCACACAGTGGGACTCAATGGGCCATTAGCAGAAGAGAACTCCCTGGAGGAAGGATGGAGTGTGAAACCATAAAGAACGATGCCCCATCTGGTTTCAATGGATGGTCCATTAGCAGAATATCTGCCATTGAGATAAGGATCACTGCCCCCACCCTCAACAGATGGTGATAGAATAGATACCTTTTATCACACCCTGTATTCTAATCCAAGACAGTGCGGCTCATAATTAGGAAATTCTGGGGTCTTGGGATGGAAAACTGGACTTGCAGACATCCCTACAAATGATCCTATAGAACCAACCATGTAAAACTGAAATTCGACACTGAGACAAGCACAAGAAACATTTTTTGTGGTCTGATGTTTTAACTGTGATTTATTACAATATGTCTCTTTGAGAGAGATATTCTCTGAAGGAGATCAACTAGTAAACAGGTTTGTAATTTTTAATTGGCTGGCATAGATATCATAAAGACATACATGAGTGGCTATTATGCCATATACTGTTATAACAATGATTTTTCAAGCAATCATTATCTTTGTGCTTAGAAACATTAAAATATAAAACATAGTGTTAAGTAATTACAAGATTTTAGGAAAAAGGGCTCACCATGTTTTATCATCCAATACTGCATACAGCCTGAAGGTTCACATCCTCAGTGTAAAATGTTGCAATGTGATATGAAAGACCACTCCACTTGCAGGTGGCAGAGCCTTCTCAAGAGGAAATGTTCTAACATTATTTGCTGTATTCTTTTACAGAATTTGTTCTTTTTAGTAATGATTTCACAGCTTGCTGCCCTTGCACTGATTCCCCCTAAACTCATCCTGATTGTCTGAATGTAAAAACCTGCTACATTATGTCACAGCCTTTCTGTCAGTGGTAGACAATATACAGATGAGCTTTACAAAAAACGCAATAGCAGAGGGCAAACTGAGGGGTAGGAGAGCAGATTGAAGCAATGAAAAGTATTCAAAAGCTGTAGGATCTGCTTTCAGCCAGCTTAGCACACCTCAGGCCTCTGGACCACAGATTACTGCTACACGACTGAGAACTTCAAAACCAAAATTAACTAAAAAGCACAACTTAGCTTGCAAAGTGCCCTTACCACACAGAAGGCAAGTGGTATTCTAGGCTGCCTTAGGCAAGTGGAGGTCAAGCATCTCTTCTCTCTGCTCAGCACTGGTGAGGACACACCTGGAATACTGTATTTAGTTCTGAGCTTCCCACTACAAGAGAGACATGGACATATTGGATAGAATCCATCAAAGAGCCAAAAGGGTGATGAAGTGACTGTCGCCAATCTCCTATATGGAAAGGCTGAGCTCTCTCATCCTTTCAATACAGGAGATGGGGCTTTCAGCCTGGAGAGAAGGCTCAGGAGGATCAAAGTGTATAAATACCTGAAGGGAGAGTGCAAAGTGGGCCTTTTTTACACGTAAAGGGTAAAAAGATGGACCATGCTCTTCTCAGTAGTAACCAATGACAAGACAAAAGGCAACAGTCACAAACTGAAACAGGCTGTGTTTCAGCACAAACTGAAATGCTGAAACATAATCTGAACATCAGAAAACATTTCTCTGTGAGGATGACTGAGCACCAGCACAAGTCTCCCAGGGAAGTTTTGAAGTCTTTGCCTTTAGAGATATTCAATACAAAAAAAATGGTACAGCTTAAGGACATCCATAGTGACTGTGCAAGCATTTCTTTCTAAGCCCACTTTAGTAGTAAACCATGATGCCCTGAGTTAGTATCAAATACAAGTTGCAGTCCTGTCACAGTGAAATTCATCTGATTTAACTTTAAACTTTCATCACTGAAAAGGCCAAGCAGTGGGGTGCTGACCTACCCACACTTGCTGGGTACTATCTCCTCCATCCCACAGAACAGTTGTGACACACACATACCCAAACCTCTGCTGGAAACATGCTCATGGTAGGTCTGGAAGATTTAATCTAAAAATTCAGCTCTGATTAAGAATTTCCTTCTCCTCTTTTCCCCCCATCTGGCTGTTTATTGCTGATCCTCCTTCCAGCTGAGAACGGTAACTGGCACATCACCACCCACAGAGACTCTATAATGATCCAGGGGAAAGTTAATCACACTCTACCATCACATAAATCACAGCAGTTGGTCTGTGACTTACTCAGCCCTATTGAGAGCCAGCTCTTGAGCTCCCAAATCAACCTTTCTTCTTTCTTTTTCTTCTCCTTTTTTTTTTTTTCTTTTTTTGGCAATAGGACTATTTTCATTCTTTTATTTCACCTATTGAGTCAGTTTGAAGCAGCATAATGGTCCATAAAACTACCATCTGGGATACAAAATGTCAGTTTTGTGCCCAGGAACAAGATCTGCTGCCTTTTTCTAGCTTCCCCTGCTACGATGTGCTCTGCTTAGCCCAGGGCATTTCAGAGGGAGATCGCATATGTGGACAGATAGCACCCTAGAGGGTTAAAGACTCGGCTGCTTTTTCCCTGCGAGTATTTCAGTGTAACAAAAATTAACTTATTTCTGGGGAAAATTCCTATTCAATGCACACACAAGGACATGCAAACACACATACACAATTCCTAGTAATGTCCACTCTGTTTATATACCTGTGTTGTGGTGTCACAATATACAGTAAATATAAAAGGAAAACAGATGCTGCAACAGCACCAGCTAAGCAGAAAGGCCATTTTTTCCCTCTCCCAGGAGGCATTGTTAACATTTAGATGTGCTGAATCAGAGGAGAAAAGGTATCCAGAGGCCAATAGGTCCAGCACCTCAAAAGTATCCATTCTTTTGAGTACCCACAGCAATCCTTAACCATACTGAGAACAGAGGATTCAATTCCACCTGCAATAAGGGAATAAACACATTACCCCACAAAAAGAAAATATACAATATGAAATGACAGAAAAAAAAACCCTCTCTCATAAAAATCTTTTTGTGGAATCAGACACTATATGAGGTTTATGGTATTTACCCAATAATGAAACAAAACTACCTTTGCAGAGCTTGCTGTGGCTCAACTCCTCCCTTTCCTCCCAGTTTTGACTTTAGACAAATGGCTGAAAACCTGGATAAATTTAACCAAGTCTGACTAATATCACTAAAATTAGTTATCAGCTAGGAAATCAGTATATCATAGGCATGGTTCAATAACCATGATAAAACATTTAAAAGATGCACTAAAACAAGCATGTGACACATTTTAGACCTGGGCCAGAGGACACAGCAAACAGCGTATCAATTTGTTTGAGGTTATAATATTGGCTTCTGCAAGATCAATCTTTCAAACTTCAGTACATTTGAGGTCTAATATTTGCAGATTTGCAAGGCTAAGTCACAATGAGTCCTTCAGTAAAAGTTATTTTCTCTTTTCATGTAAAAAGAAATCCCAGTGTGACTGTCTACTAGGACAGCCATCTGAAGGAAAGATAAAATTCAGAAAATAAGTTTTTGCACAGAATACACCCACTGAGGCATCATTTAGCTTTGCCTGTGATCTTGATTTATACATAGCTTTCCCAGTTGGATGGCTGAGGCATAAAGTAGTAGAGTGATATCTCTCAAGATTACCAAGAAGAACTTGAAATCACTTTCCTTAGCTCCACCACGAACTGAGTAACATTGATATGGGAGGCATTACAGCCCCATCTTAAATTTCTGTGAGAATATCAATTTGAAACCCAAAATTCTGAGACCAACAGATGCAAAATACTAAAATTTTTCCTCATAAAAAACACTGTGATGCATAAGCAGTCTGACATCAAGATTTCAAAACAAACAAACAAAAATAGCTATTTATTACAATAAATACTGCAATCCAATTATTACAATTTATTACAATTACCAACTTTAATTGAACAATGCCTAGTTAATATCGCTCTCATTTTTTCCTTCAAAAGTTAGAAAAATTCTAATTTTTGCCTGCTGCAGCCTGTCATAGATCACTGCTGAATTTAAGACATGAAATGGGTCAGTGCTGCCCTTAAGAGGAAGCTGATGTCAGTAGAGCTCTATTGTTACTGAAATTATGGTCAAAGAGTAACATAACAGAGGTGTGTGTAACAGAGTTACAGTCAAAGGAGACACAGGCAAAGCACACTGAGTTAGGTAACACCGCCTGTGAGAATACCTGAAAAAAAAAAAAAAATGCAGGCACAGTTTGTGGCTCAAAATCCCACAATCAAGGGTTAGTAGAGTGTGTAAGAAGTAGCAAGTGCAGGTGAAGCTGACAGATAAGCAGATTCTCCCACAGGAACATGAGAAGCAGACAGTCCTGTTGCAGACCAGCACTGACTCTGGTCCTGGCACAAGAGCCTCTGGACACAACTGGCAGACAGCTGTCACATGCATGTTTCACACCCAGGGGTTTGGAGAAAGCACCACAGCAGCTACAGTTCACCAAGGGGCTCTTCTGAAAGAACAAGCACAGTCAGGAGCTGCTGGAATTCACCCTGCTGAGATGCCACCACATTTTGGTGGTTGTTCTCAATTGTCCTTGCTCAGCCAGGGGAAGCACTGATTTGGTTCTGCTGAGGTAACTCCTTCCAAAAATTGTCAGAGTAGAAACATTTTTGTATCTTTTTGGTGCTTGATGGAAGACAGGCCACTTGTTGAGTGCAGCTATGGGCAGCTGGGTTGGCCAAAAGTCAAGAAGGGCTGATTTGTGGGGATTTGCTGATTTCAGGGAGAAATAGAGTAGCCCAGATTTTCACCTTCTTGGTGAAAAATAGGCTTGTTGATGAAACAAAGCTACGACTTCTTTATCTTCATATCATGCTTTTACGCAGTTTGAGACACATGGGATACAATAAACTACAAAGCACAATTATAGCCTAAATTTTAAAAAATAAAAAGCAGAAAAAAGTAGTTTTATTGTAGGTTATCATGTAACAAATTCTGGACGCTAGAGCTGGGGATTCAACAATCACATCAAAATCCTATTTTCATAATCCTGGATTTAATGTTGGCCTTAAAATACTGTATCCCTGTGAGGCAGCAGAATATTGTTATCCCAAGTCAGGTGTGGGTTTATTTCATTTTGTTTGTTAGATTTGTTATTTGGTTCTTTTTCAAATACAGAAGCAATCTGTATGACTTGCAGCTTCATTAACTCTGGGAATTCTCAATAGTCTCTTCTGGATATAGTGTTTGGGAAATTCAAAGTGATTTCCTATCCCCTGTTCAGCCCTGGTCAGCCAGAACTGAGGGAGATAAGTCACCTTATAACAGCAAGGTAAATCTGGAACTGAAGAATATTCTCCCTCACTTTTATTCAGCCGTCTGGCTCTTTTACTGCTACCCGCAGTGAACTGGTCCCCTTACAATATGCTCTTAAAAACTAACTCAGTTATCAGTGATATCAACACTACGTACACACACAAATTCTTTGATTTTGAGCAACTCCTAGCATTTGATTCATTGCTAACATTGATGGCATTTGATAGTGATATGCTCTGCTTCAACGTACCCATTAAAAGATATATTCCTTACTTTCTCCCCGTGCATGAGATAAAGTTAAAACATTCTGCTATGTTGTGAAGCTGGGGACTCTCCAACACTAGAGGTCCTTAAGAAAAGGCTGAAGAAAGATTTGTTAGGAATTACAGTAATTTCACGACCATAAGGCGCCCTGGACTATAAGGCGCACATTTTTTGTGCAGCAAGGAGCTGCGCCACAAGCAACAAAGTAACAAAATAGTAACGGAATCCTGTGATTGTGGAGTTTACTGGCTGGTGCTCAATTTGCAAACATTTTTCACAGATTGGTGTAGCCTTTAAACGCAGCCCAGGCACCCTCCCCATGCCGTGAGCCTCAGCACTCCCGCCTGTCCGCGGTGCCGGCTGGCGAGGCGCAGGTCAGGGTAGCTGCGTCTCACGGCAGTCCGGGGCGGCTCGGGGCTGCCCATGGTCTAGGTTGGCTTGGGGTGGCCGCAACTCGTGGCTCCTGTGGCTGCCCGCTCCCTCCCTCCCTGCGCAGTTCGCACCTCTCTCCCCGCGCAGCGGTCAGGGCCAGCGTGGTGCCACTCTCTCCCCGTACGAGCCGCACAGGGAGAGAGCGGCACCGGCTTCCTCCCTCTCCGTGTGGCTCCTGTTGGCTGCAGCCGCCCGCTCACACCCCCCCCTCGCGACTTGGCGCTCCCGCGGCACCGTCCCCCATTGAGGCTCACACTTCCGCGTTGGCAAATTTCACAACTTTGTCCATTATATAAGGCGCACCGGACTATAAGGTGCACTTCCAGGTTCGGGGGAAAATTTTAGTCAAAAGGGTGCACCTTATAGTCGTGAAATTGCTGTATATGGAGACAGAAAGACTCAGCCTCACAGAAACATTTTGGATTTGATTTTGCTCACTCTGCCTATGAAGTCAGTGTCATATAAACTGTAATGTCTTCCTTCTTTAACAGTTGTAATAATAATTAGGACAAAATCTAATTCACAAGCTGGAGTTTAAAGGAATTAGCTAATAATGTATGATTAAACAACAGTAACCAAGATCACTGCATGACTAAATATTCAGCAATCAGTGATTAGCTTTTGTTGGTTGATCTTTCAAAGGACCTGATTGGAGATGACCTCTTTCTTTCAGATTAAATGTCTGCTCAGGCTGAGTTATTGATCAAGGAGCTGACCTTACTGCCAGCACTGGCATTCCACATTACTGATCTCTTTGCATATGGTGTGCACGTAGTTGGTGAAAAACTTCAAAGAGATTCGATCAAGTTGATGATTGCTTGGTTAATTAAGAAGGTGCCATATTTTGGTATTCCAGACTGGTTGCGCTCTTCATTCTTAGAGAAATCACTCCTAGAATTCAATTTTAAAAAGCAGGCAAAGAAAAAAGATCCATAAAGCTTGCATTCTACAGGATAAATCTTGCCCTGACAAAGGGAATGAAGAGTTTTTTCCCACTCATAAGTGGAGGACAGGTGTAGTAAAAAAGAGGAATTTTTCCTCTCTGTGTCCTGCATGGTGGGCTTAAGACACAAAAGGTGCTCTGCAAAGCATAAAACACAAGAATGACACAGTGGTGGCTTTCAGCAATCTCAGCCCCAAATGCTTCTCTCCAGACCATTCATATGATCAAGTGATAAGGGGCAAGAATTTGCCTTTAGGACATAAGGTCACATATTTATCTCACATCTACTAATTATCCATCAGTTATACTCCCTTCTGGCTCCATGTTGCCATAATAACAGTTAATATCAGTCTCCATCCCTACGCAAGAAAATGTTGCTTTAATTCTTTCTCTCAAAGTTAAATGAGCAATTCTTTCTTGGAGAAAATGTCTAGTCATGCATCAGGAATATAGTCCTGAGATTGTATTATCTTCAAAAGAATTTGGTCTTGTCTACATGTCAGATGTCACATTCTCAGGAACAAAATCCTGGCTTGGTCTGTCTTTGAGTGGCAGGAAATTCTCTTTGCAAAAGCCAACAATATTATTAGTCAGGGTTTAAGGAAAACTTGGGCGGGGGGAGAGGAGGGGAGGGGGAGGCTTGGGCAAAAAATTCCAAAAATATAAGGCCATAAAAAATATCAACCAATTCTACAGATGCAGGCAGCTTCACAAAGAAACAACTTTAAACCCACACAGAAGCCCATTTAGGCTGAGAAATTTCACAAATTATTTATGAAGACACTCCCAGATACTCTCTGCTTGTAGGTACAGTGATTTCATGTGTATAAGCCGCATCCTTTTCAATAAAATTTTGGTCCCAACCTGGTAGTGTGGCTTATACTCCGGAGCATCCAGTATATGGACAAAGTTCAGAAATTTGCCAACCTGGAAGTGCGAGCCGCAGGCCAAGCCGAGCTCGCAAATTGAGCAGTTGCCAGTAAAACCTGCGATCACGTGATTGTTACAAATTGGTTACTTTGTTGCATGAGCAGCCTCGCTATGAATGAAAGTGCAGTTTCTATGCCGGTGCACCTTATATATGGACAAAGTACGAAAAATTTCCGACACCTGGAAGTGCGGCTTATACTTCGGTGCGACTTATACTCGTGAAATTACTGTAATTATTAAGAGACCACCTCCATTAGTTTTGCCTTCTGCAGTGCATATTCTTCTGGAAATGTAGGAAAGTATCTGCAGAGCACCTCCTCTGTGCTCCTTTGCAGAGGTCTTGACTGTGCCCCTCCCAAATCTTGTCCTGAGCCAGCACTGCTTCCCTGCTTCTCAACTAGACATAATAAGGATGAGCACACCATGGCATAGTGTACTTTTCCTTTGGACAATTCCAGACATGGTGATGAGGATGTAATTAACTTTCGCCTCCCCATCATTTAGTTGCAATAATTCCTAAATCAAAGTATGCACCTCATTACAAATGGAGATGGAAACTGTGAAAGGAAGTTGCTGTTTCCCTGGCCAAAGCAGCATGGTTTGCAAGTGAGTAAGTCCCATGTTGTGCCATCCTTGGAAGGAAATGATCATGAAAAATAATACAAACACTTGAGCACAGTCCAGGGAAGGTATTAATCTGAATTCTATCACCACACAATGAGCTGTGTGTTTACATCTGTAAAAATATTTACTGTTGTTAAACAAAGGCTGAGTTTACATGCACAATAAACAAAGTCGTTCATTCAACAGACTGCTCTGAAAATCAAGACCCTAATTCTCCAGCACTCTTAATCTAGCATTCATCTAGTTACCTAGATGACACACTTACACATTGGTCCTAACTGCAAATAACAGTACTAATAAATATTGTTCACTCTCCCTCTGTGTTAAAACTTCCTGACTCTCCCTGTGCCTTAAATTAAAAAAAATTCTTTCATCAAAATTTGGAATCCCTCTACAGTCTGCTGTTGCATTTGCTCTCATAAATTAAGGTAGGCTTAAATCAAATGGAAACTAATTTCCAAGTAAGTATTCATTTCAAATTCCTAATTAAATTTTCAAATTCTTAATTTTACAAATAATATTTAAATTCAGTCTCAGGTGTAGATAATCACTCTACAGAAGCACTAGAAGGAATAAAATCTGACTCCTCAACTTACAAGTTTGTTTTGTATTAAAAGAGTCACTGTAGGCAAGCTCTTAAAATTAGAGAAATTTAGGTTTGGGAGGTTTTTGTTCCTAAGTCCTTTTTAAATTGTTAGAAAGAAGAGAGTAACATCTTTGGGAGTAACAGAAGAGTTTGATCCAACTCCAATAATTATAGATCGCTGTGTTTAAAAAATTTAGCAAATTCCTAAGAGAGACATTAAGAAAAAAGCCATAGAACAAATGCTAAAATTAAATATTCGTATAATCCTTTTTGTGGAAGACAAACCAGAAACTCCTTCACTGGAATCTTTGATAAATGCAGACTTTTTCTTCAGTGAGAAAAATGTTTTGGCTTAAAAATATTACTTGCATCTGCAATTCTATGTCTACCATATCTGTCCTCTCTGCATATCTGAGCACACAACAGAAGGGTAAAAATCTATACACTGTGCATAAAGTGGCTTTATCTGAGCAGACACAGGAGGACCAAGGGGAAGATGTTACAGCAAATTCTTATTGCTTGTTTTCTTTCAGATCCTGCGTTTGCAGTGGGGACTGGCTGCTGTCTCCTGCTCATCCTGAACCCACCAGACTTGGTGACAGAGTGCATGAGCCCTACAGCTCACAAGGGTCCCATATAAGCTGGCACCTCAACTACATGTCTCCCATCACTTTCATTTAGCACCACTGTAAGCCAAGAATCACAGGGAATGTTTTTTACTCTCAGCCTAAACACAGAGAGGAGCTATTCAGAGCTAGCTGCACCTCAGAATAAGGCTGCCTCAAGCCTGCCTCCCTCCCATAAGTCACTCTGTGGAAGCAAAAGTATATGGCAAACAGCAGCAAAGTCTTACTGAAAGATAATGTTCAAATAGGAAGTAAAATCAAATCTTCCCACCCCTCTCCCCCTCGCAAAAAAATCAGGACATAAAACTGTTGGTCAACTTTTGGTTGAACATTACTTTATCACCTAAGACATAGCTAAGGTTGGTAACTCCTGTCAGATACACATTTTTTGAACAATAAAAAGCTGCTTAAAGGTAATAAAGTTGGCTTGGAGAGAAGTATTGATTTGAGTATTTGATTCCTGTAGGAACAACCTGAGTTTAATCTACCAGTGCTATGGTATAGATATTTTAATGACTTTACTTAGATATCATAACACAGAATATACTGTTTTTAAAGTTATACTGCTGTGGGAAGTGCAAGATGTATAACAGAAAAGAAAACAAGTACACAACATTCCCTTGAATAATTTTCAACCCTGTGTAGCAGAAATCTCTCTCCAAATTCAATGTCATAATCAGACTGCAGAGGACACTTTGTGAATTATCTCCAAACCTAGAAGCAAAGGTCTACCCAAAGCAAGGGGTTAAATGTGAGAAGTCTGAAGAGACAGATGCTGATCTGAATAAATCACTGAATAAATATGAGGCAATCTGTAGCTTTCTGTTGACCTCCTAAGTGGTGGGGATTGGGAAAGAAAACAACAGGAAGAAATTCAAACAAAACTAATGCTATAAAATAGTAAAATTATTCAGAAGGTGCGGAGGAATGCTAATGCTTCCAAATGAGTTCACCCTTCCATGGTGCCCTTGAACAAGTAAGGAAAAGTAATGCACCACCACAGACAAGCATCTGGAGTCTGCCTCTCTGAACAGCCCAGCAGCTTATCCCATTCTAGCTGGAATCAGTTCCCATGATCTTCTTGTCTGCAGTAAAGTGCCAATACCAGAAGCACCAAATGACCTAAAAGGCACAGCAGTCCCACCTCTGGTATGCCCTTGGGAATGACACAGAGTCCTGGAGAGGAGACCTTCCAAAGATACAGACAAACCTAGAACAAAAGGAGGAAAGTAACCTTAAGGGTAAATTAGGAAAGTTCTGTAGATCAGGGCACTGGGAAATTCATCCGCCTTTCTGTGCTAACAAGACAAAAAGACCACAAGGGTTCAGCCCTCCTGAGCTCTGGGAAATCAGCCCTATTTCAGTGAGATGTTCTAATTCCAGTTTTGAGACCCTTCTTGAGAGTCACCCATCACAGCTCACATTTTTAAGCTTGGACACCCTCAGGGGTTTTGCAAAAGGACGCCCTGGCAGCTCAGGGCATCAAGCATTTAACACACAGGACCAGGGCTAGGTATTCGCCTGCTGAGCTACAGCACAACAGCTTTTGTGGCAAAGGCAGCTGGTCAGAGGAAAGCACCCCACAGATGGGACCTTTATCTCAGAGCCAGATGATGCACATACACTGTAGGGTCAGGCACACACGTGTCTGTAGGGACAGGCAACACAGGGGGAAAGGGATGAAAAACTGAGTTATAGCCACCTTCTCTGAAGTTGCACAACGAGCTCTGCAACCACTTCTTCTGAAGGCATGGGTAGAGAAATTTGTTTTCACAAATTGTTGCCAGCTTAAGAGCCTCACAAAGATACCGTAAGTGCTCCAGTTAGCTCAGAGTCATCCCAGTATTAATATCCCATGAAGAAGACCAGACTTACCTTTACTTCCCCTTTTATGTTTCCTTTCCTTAGTCAAATATGCATTCACCACAGGAGAAGAGGTGGAGAAATCACAGCTGAATAGAAGACTGACTTATTTCTTGGAGAGCTAGAAATTCATCACAGCCTGTCAGTAAAGGTGTTTTCCAGTCACATTATCTTCAGTTTCTGATACCATCCAAGACCCTACCAGCATCTTTAAGGGTGCTGTGTCTACTCTCTTTCTTCATTTTACATCAGCTTTTCTCTTAGTTCTGCAAGAAAGTGATGTTTCTATTGGTTTATGACAGAAGAAAATATTTAACTCCTTTCTTTATGAATTCCATTATCAATTCCCATTTAAATAAGCTAAACTACGACAGCAAAGCGGCCAAATGTTGTTTAACGTCAAGTGTGTTCTATGACTAAGGAGTACAGGCAAGAAAGACCTATGTAAAAGGGTTTATAAAAACTAGCTTCCTCTACCAGAATAGATTACAAGAAACAGGCAGGATTGCAGCAAAACATGCAAATACAGAGAGGGAAAAGAGTGTGGGAAAACAACAAGATTATAGAATCATGGAATAACAGAACAGTTTGGGTTGGAAAGGACCTTCCAAAACACCCTAGTCTGACTCCCACTTTGAGGAGCAGGAACATCTTCAACTAGATCAGGTTATGCAGAACCCTGTCCAAACTGACCTTGAATGTTTTCAGGGATGGGGCATCCACTTCTCTGGGAAACCTGTTCCGGTGTTTTACCAGCCCCATTGTAAAAAATTTCTTCCTCGTATCTAATCTAAAGCAAACCCTCAAAGGTTTAAAACCTTGTCCTATCACAACAGCTAACACGTTTGCCCTCATCTTTCTTATGAACGTTCCTTTGTACTGAAATAAGTCTCCCCAGAGCTACCTCTTCTCCAGACTGAACTCTCAGCCTTTGCTTATAGGAGAGGTGCTCCAGCCATGTGACCACAGCTCCATGCTCTCTTCTGGATAGGAGACATGCTCCTGCTGTGTGACCACAGCTCCATGTTCTCCTCTGGATAGGAGAGGTGCTCCAGCTGTGTGACCAGCTCCATGCTCTCCCCTGGGTAGGAGAGGTGCTCCATGGTGTGACCAGCTCCATGCTCTCCCCTGGACCCGCTCCAGCAGCTCCATGTCCCTCCCGTGCTGGGACTCCAGAGCCGGATGAGCCAGGAGGGCTCTCACCAGCGGGGAGCAGAGGGGCAGAATCCCCTCCGTGGCCCTGCCGGACGCGGTATTTTGGATGCAGCCCAAGGTACAATTGGCTTTCTGGGCCGTGAGCGCACACTGCTCCGGGCTCATGGGCACCCTTCCATTCACCAAAGCCCCCCCGGTCCTTCTCGGCAGGGCCGCGCTCGGTCCTGCTCTCGATCCCTTTACCCCCAGCCTGTGCTGGTACCGGGGGCTCTCCCCAGCCCCTGAAGGGCAGCACTTTGGTGGCTGCACGCCCTGTGTGCGGCTGGAGCCGAGCCCAGCCCGGGCCGCTCGCAGCTCCCGAGCGCTGCGCGGGGCCGGAGCCGGAGCCGGAGCCGCGCCCTGAGGGCCCCGCGGAGCCCGCGCTGCAGCGCCCCCTGCCGGCCGCGCCGAGCCCGCCCTGCGCCGCGCCCCGCGCAGCCTCAGCATAAAATAAAATAAATAAAATAAAATAAAATAAAATAAAATAAAATAAAATAAAATAAAATAAAATAAAATAAAATAAAATAAAATAAAATAAAATAAAATAAAATAAAATAAAATAAAATAAAATAAAATAAAACATGCACGCATAGAGTGACCCTGGATGCCTTGCTTTTTTTCCAGAAACTACTCAATTTTCTCAGCTTTCAACTGCTAAGTGCTTGCTGCATGCCACTCTGGTAAGGCTGGTAACAGCAGTGCCTTTCCCAAAGAGTGAGACTTAATAAAATTAGCAGGCAGTTCATTGTGTTCCGTCTTTTGGTTGTTTTTTTGTTTTGGTTTTTTTTGTTTTTTTTTTTTTTTTTGGTGTTTTGTTTTTTTTTTTTTTTGGTGAAACTTCCCTGGTGTGCATGCATGTATATATATTTAAGTCCTTGACAAATTTGGACTCCACTGGAGCAGCAAGAAAGCTAAAGTCAAATTAATCAGAATAGATTACCTAGATGAGACAGTCATTGCTGCTGAGTAAACCTTTAGGGAGAAAAGTTGTCCTTGAAAAATATTTTATGAAGCTGCTGCACTAAGAAAGAGGCTAAATCTATGAATAAAACAGCCACAGAGAGCTCCAGGGTCCCCATTGGCTCAGTCTGTTAAGCAGAGAGATGCAAGGGAGAAAAGGGAGAAAGAAAGAGGCTGATAGGTAGAATTCCATAATGTACTCAAAACACCTCTAAACCCAGAGAAATCTAGTTGTCTGTCCCACCAAGTACAAGAATCAGAAACAATGCTTCGCCCCAAGGCATACCTTGAGCTAGTCAAAGCATTTAGATCCCTTGGGAAGGTACCAGGGAAGAAGGAGGGAACTTTCTTCCCTATCATATTCTGAAGCACCGGTTTATCTTGGGGCTCTGCCTCTATTCCATAGCCAGAAATAGCAGCAGAGGTGTTTTCCAGGTCAGAATCCAGCCTGGGGACCCACTCCCCTCATTCTGACTGCAACTTCTGCTCAAAGACAGTTCAGTGTGGGAGGACTCTTGTGCCATCCTTCATTCACATCAGCTTCAGCTCACCTGCATTAAAGGCGGCACAAGGGACCATGATGAAGTTAGACCAGGATATTAAGAAGCCCCCATCTTTCAGTCTCCCCCTGTAAAGCATATAAACAATGTTTTTTCAATTTACTTTTAACATTTCTAGAAAGCATAAGTCATGCACGCTTCATACAACATGCACCTGCAAATTTGACAGGCAGGAGTGATTTGTGTGGACAAACTTGGAATTCAGTAAATGAAGAACAGGAGACTTGGCCACACCAAAGATCCAGCTGGCCCAGTAACCTGTCTCCAGCAGACCAGCGGCAAAGTCAAGGGAAGAGGACAAGAACACTAAAAGTTTGAAATGACAACCCTTCAGACTGCACCCTCACACTGTTTTGTAGCTCAGTGACCTCGTGATACAAATAAAACACACCGGTGTATAGAGATACCTATTTTGTTGTTCTCTTACTCCCATGTGCTTGCACATTTACCTTAAGCACCCACAGGAATTTTCATTTTATACAACACCCTATGGCAAAGTATTCCATTATTTTATTCTCTATTTTTCTGTGTGCCTCTTACAATTTCATAGACACCTATCTTCTCCTTTATCTCCCTTTCCATACTGAAGTCTTCTCCTTTTAACTTTACTCATTTTCAATCATCCAGCCAAGTAACTGAAACAATACTACACAACGACCTGAACTCACACCTCTACTAAAAAATATTTATTTAAAGGCAGGACGAGGGGGAAAAATGCTTTTCAGGTGTTTCTTAAGTGAAATATGGTTTAAGTAAAACAGTGCTGAATAACAATAGGTTACAGGCATTTATTTTTCTTTGAGCAAATTAGTCACAAGAACTAAACACCTTATTACAAAGAGTTCCTCTGGTCATAATAGTAAAATATAAAATACTAGGAAAAAAGAAGGCACTTCATGATTGGGGGAAGGTTTGGTAACCTGTCATTTAAGCAGCCAGTTCCCTCTCAGACTGTTATTACAACATTTTGCACTCTCACAGTAGCAATAATAGGCTTTCTCAGGAGCATTTGTCAGCCCTTCTCTCATGTAAAACAAATTATGTCCTCAGGGGAATATTATTTTTATATCATCACTATGGGTTTTAATAACTCGATAGTTCCCTGCAGAGTGCCATGACCAAGGTGGCAGCGATGAATCAGCCCTGATGGGGTGACCCATCCCAGTACAACATTGGGAGTAGAAGGTAAGTACCACCAACTCCTGCTGAAGCCAGTCAGGCACTGTCACAGGTGTCCTTGAGGACTGAGATGTTTAAAAAGAGCTGTTCTACTGCTGGTCTCACTGAATACAGTAGGGTACAAGCCTCCCTTTGATTCAAGCCATACACTAAACTCTGCCTGCTCCCTAATAGGAATTGTATGTCCAGTGATTAGGGCAATGGAAAACTTAATGGCATATTTAGTAGGCTATACACATCTCTAAACTCATTTTTCCTATGACTCAGTGAAAATAATGACAAAAAAAAAATAGTACCTTCATGGTCACCTTGAAAAGTACTGGGACAAGCTGACATCACAGAAAGCCTTTCTGTCATTGTATCCTTTACTCCTAACTGCTTTACCACTTCCAAAGGACAGAAAGGGGAAGTATGTAACTTATTTTTCAGTAGCTGAAATGATTAATTTAGTAATGAGAACCATCCACCTTTTTATCTGATTAAGTCAAATCCACTTAACACGTTTATTGTAAATCTTCTGGTAGATAGCACTTTCATCTCAGTACCTTCAGCATTGCTCTCTAAGTAAGTAGAAAGTGTATGACTTTACAAGTTTGGTTGGGGGAGGAGGGGTTGGAGGACAAGGCACTGTGTAACCGAAAAATCTCCATGCTAATATTGCCAGACTGAAGCCAAGAGAGTTTCAGCTGATATTGGAACCATATATATTACCAAACATAGTTTGCTAGAAAGCATCTAACCCAAATACATGCACTGGCTGAGGACAGTGTGAACAGTGAAATATATGGATATGTTCACCCTGAGTCAGTACAATAATGTCTTGTACTGTCAGAGGTATCATCCTACAGCAACTGCAGAAAAACAAAGCCCTGATGACCAGTGGTCATGAAATTCCTCCAGTGGGAATAATGTCCTCTCAAAGTGCATTCAAGCCAAATTTTCTCCTATGCAATTTGCTATGCTTTCCTTTATGAGCTGTGTAGCAGTGCTGGACTTTGTGCTGCCCCTCAGCTATCCCCCAGGCTGCAGGACTTCAAGGAGGATTTTTAACTGTTATTTCAGTGAAGTTATTCCCACATATGGTTTATAAAGCACTGTGAGGTCCTAAGGGATGAAAGGTGCTATATAAATGCAAATTGTTGCTGTTGTTATGCATGAACCACAGCCAGGTTTTAAACTAGACTGACTACGAAAAACGTCATTTATTCTGACCTTTCCTGATGAGAACCACTGCGAGTAGAAAATCTCTAAACTCTTTGGACATAAAGACAGACTCCAGTTTAAATTCTCTGGGAGGTAACAGCAATACTCAAAGTGAACAAATGAGTTAAGGGAATAAAAAAGAATGCTCCCTGACTTAAGCAATACTGATAAGAAACCAGCCTTCAGGCCAAGGAATTTGGGCTCTAATTTTGACCCTGTACTAGACTCTAGGACAACTGGCAGGAAATCTGTTCACTGTTCTGTGCTTCTGTTCCTAACTCTCCTCCTCCCCCACCCACCATCTGTTTTGTCTATCCATATGGTACATGTCTATCTACATTGCAAATTATCTCTAAGCTCACTGTTTGTATAGTGCTTACCCAAAACCTCCTCCTCACAATTTCCAAGTGAACAAAGCCAGTTAAGTAACCCTGTCAGGTGCCCAGGCAAATGTAAGTAATTGGATGGTACTAATGGGAAAAGTGGAAAGCAGGGTCATGGCCCTCCAATACACCAGCTTCTTCCTTACAAGTAAATATTTAGATGCTTTACAGCACTATTTTGAGAAGCGTGAGCTAGCTCAGAGTTAATTAGCTGGGGCAGAGCATTGCATTAATACAGTTATAGTGCCTCAGGTGTAAGCTAGATTGTGCAGAACCAGACTGGGAATCACAGCATGACTGCACTGGGCTTTGAAGAGTTATTCTCAGTACTCACTAAGGAAGAAAAGAATATACAGAACAAAGAACTAAGGAAGAAGTTCAAGATCTTCTTTCACTAATGATCTTGAGAGGGTCTTCCATCAATCCTAAAAATTGACAGCCTTTAACATGTTCTCTTCACTAGATGCTTACTGCTCTCCTACTCCATTATCCAGACATACAAGGAGTTGCCTATGGATCCATTTGCTGATGGAGGAAGTTGAATTGGTTGTCAAGAGACACCAGAGTAATTGCATCATACCTGTTTGGCAACTATTGCCTGACCTCTCTCCATGACAGATCTTCTAATAGAAGTTACCTTTTTAGCCATTTGTGATAGCTGTAAAAACCAGGGAAAAGTGCTGACAGTCACAGCTGGTAAGAGAAGAAGCAGAGATGTCTTTCATGTAGTTTTACTACTGAAAGTACATTTTCCTGTATTAAGATGCTACCATGTTTTTTAATTGACATTTCGTTTTAAAATATGGTGATGACAGTTAATGCCAGGAGTTAAGAAAATAGATTTCTGCCCTTTTTTTTAAAATATGGGAAAGTGCAAAATCTTTACATTTTCTAAGGGCCAGCTTCAGCCCAACCTAATTTCATGGGGAGTTACACACACCATTGTAAAAATCAGCACAACAACATCAAAGCAGTTGTTGGTTCATTTTGGTCCAGAGAAAGAATGGAGTCCCTATTCAACCAAACAGCCTATCTCACTGCATTGATTCAGCCTTTTCTGGACAACCTGTCACAAGAAATTATGAGGTGTGAAATTACAGTAATTTCACAACTATAAGGTGCACTTCCGGGTGTCGGCAAATTTTCAGACTTTGTCCATGTATAAGGTGCACCGGCATATAAGGCGCACTTTTTTTTTGCAGTGAAGATCTGCGCGCAAAAAAGTAATGAATTAGTAATGAACTCACGTGATTGTGGGGTTTACAGGCTCAGCTCGGGGCCAGGCAGACTCAGCTTGGCGCTGCCGCTCGGGATCAAGCGGGCTTGGCTCAGCTCCGGGCTGTTGCAGGCTCGCACTTCCGGGTTGGCAAATTTCCGAACTTTGTCCATATATAAGGCGCTCTGGGGTATAAGGCGCACTTCTGGGTTCAGACCAAAATTTTAGTCAAAAAGGTGCACCTTACACACGTGAAATTACTGTAATCTTGCAAAGACTCTAGAAACTTGTCACTCCATGCTGAGCATAAATCCCTCTCATTCACATATCTCCTCTTGATATTGGCACCAATCTCTCAGTGTCCCAGACTTGCACAAAAATAGCAAGAAGACCAAACAATTGCAATCCTGTGAAGTACCCAGTTTAAAATTAGGCTGGGGGTTTCTTTGGGGGGGATTTTGCTTGTTTGTTTGTTTCTCCCTCTAACAAAATAATTCACTTCTTTGGGCAGTTTGTACGTGCTACCTCAGGTACAGTGGTGAGTACTCTCTGACTAAATCTAAGAATGATCACAATCATGGAACACTGTACAGTATTTCAAATTTTCATTGGAAACTCAGAGGGATCAAGAAAAACACTAGGAGAACATGCACATTATTTTAATCAGACACCATATCTTTTGCAAGAAAACATAGAAAAGATACTTATTCTGATCTCCAATCCCAGAGATAACCAACTACTCAGTCTAAAATGGAAAGCAATTGGGCTCCAGAACCTATCTCTAAAAATCATATCCACTTTTCTATGATTACAAATTAAATGAAAACCTCATGTAACTAAAAGAAAAATAAAGGTTTAAATCAGTAAAGTTAGAGATAAGGATAAGAAAACAGAGAATTTTGAGAAAATTTGCATTTCAGACTGTCAACGCATCTGTAGGCCCTTAGTTTTCAAAGTGAAGAATTAGTCTTGACTTCCTGTGTGTGACACTAAAGGTGTACCACAGCTTATTGTCATCACAATTCTGAAGACATAAGACAGTTTATACTGCCTTGAGTGTGATGTGCAGAAGCCATTGTCAGAAGTAAACCATTGAATACCTCATGTTTCCCCCTCTACTTCCATAAGAGTATTCTTTTTCCTTAGGGTTATATTAGAAAAAAAGTTTTCGTCTAGTCTAGGACAAAACCACTTTTTGTATAATTCCACAGAATATGTGTTCTCCACTTCCATTACTGGCATGATACAGAAGATTAATGCATAAATTATTCAATGTATAAATATATAACTAATGCTTTCATGTGCTGACTGCATACACCAAAAGCTGGAGTTTAGTTAAACTTTCCCAATGGTTGATAATTTAAAACACAATTTCAGTTTTAGAGTCTCCAGTTCTGAATTCTAAAGCCTAAGAAAAAGGAAGGTATTTCTATACCTCCTTGTTGCGTCAACTTTTATTAATCTAAATATTGCTGCTTTTTTTTTTTTTTTTTTTTTTTAATTGGTTTGGTGGTTTGGGATCAAATGTAGCTCTGTTGTATTGTTAGAGAGAATCCCAACAGCCAAAAGAAGGATTTACCTCTCCAGGGCCAAGAGCCAACTTCGTACATGCGACCAGCTACTGAAACTCAGCTGGATACTGGGTAAGAACGACTCCTATGCCTCCGCCTTCTTTATTCACTCTCCTGTATCTTCCTCATCTTTCACACGTAATTGCTTAATTATTTTCACATATATAGAAGAACTTCCTCCCTTTTTTATATGCATGAAGGTTACCATGTGGGCCTTAAACTGTTGCCTGTCCTTTCAGCAAAGACACATCCAGAAACAATACAGAGCGGATAATGGTTACTGTAGCACGTACATGACCCAAGCAGAATCAGGGTCACACCGTGCTAGATCTTCTCTAAACAGCAGAATGTGGCCTCAGGTTTGAACTACATTAAGAGGTGACCAAACACCATGGCTTTAAGCTTCTGAACACAGAGGAATAAAAATTACTTGCTGACAAAAATTAAGGACTAAGTCAGGTGAAGAATCAAGGATAAAAACGAGTCTACAGAACCCTAATCCTAATGCTTAAGGATGACCTATTTTCCGTAGTGGAGAGGCTCATGACAAATAGGATTTGTACTTCTGCTACATAGGGTACAGCCTGTGCTCTCAGCCCTCCAGTGATACGCTGCTTCACAATTCAGAAGGTGGGCAGATTGAAAACACGTCATTTCTTCCTTTTTAAGGAGCATTCTGACATCCTATGAAAATACCCTTCAATCCATGCTATAGAGGTCATGGGAACATATGCTGTAGTTATTTAACATCTGAAATGACTGAGAAATATGGTGGCATTTTCCTCCAACTGAGTATCTTTCCCTTTTGCACTCATGGTAAGCGAACAGTTTTTGGGAGCTGATGAAACTGACTGCATGAGCACTACGGAATTTCTTGGACCATTGTAGCTAACTGTTTGCAAAAGTTTATTTTATGACATAATGCAAATTGCTTACATTTTACTCCCCTTTCTCTAAATAACCTTTACATTGCCATTCCCTTTACCATCCCACAATCTCTTCTAATAAAATGCCTTTACAGAGAATGAAGTTTTGCAGCATAGAACACTGGGTGTTTTTGCTCCAGTTCTGAGATTTGTCATCTCTTTAAAATTGCTTGCAACAGCATCCATTCATGTGTTAAGAGAAAAATAATGTTTTTTTCCTCTCTAGATAGCATGCTTTACAAGTTACTCCACACATCAGTTTGTGGAAATGTGTTGATGTCCTAAAAAGATTTATGTGTTTATGGCAAGAAATATAAAAAATATGTATTTGTACATTTTATTATTCTTTCTAGCTGAAAGATGCTGGCTGTTACCATGGTCTGTAACACTGAGTATGACTGATACACCCCAGCATGGTAAGGATTGATCGCAGATATTAGATTGCGTGACCTAAGGACTTGCCTTACATGTTTTATTTAGGGTATGGAACACATGGAGCCACAGCTGGGACTGCTGAAGCACCACAATACGTTATGTTGTTTGACCTATAAAAGAATCCTTGTGCAGAGGAAGCAGGGAAGAGCAAAAAGAGATAAGTGAATGCTTGCTGAAAATTACAATATTCAAGAGGTAAGGAACACAAGAAAGAAAGGAGCTGCAAAGAAGAATCAAAGCTTCAACATCCAAATATATGAAATGAGTCAGGATGTTGATGTCAGCCAACAGCTCCAGCCCAAATGAAGGAGATAGCAGTGTTTGTGTTTTCAAAATCTTCTCCTTCCCCCAAGAATTTTGGCTGGACTTTTGAGCCAGAAGTCCTTTTATAGTACATAGTTTGTATTTCATAGCTGAAAGAGTTCTGCCTCCTAACCTGGACCACTCTTGGCTACATCACTCCCTAATTAGTATTTGTACATTTTATCTTTAAGCATGATGACCCAGCCTACGCCATACTAATAATAAGATTTGGGATGGCAGCATAATTCATACAATGTCTTTTTTTATTGATTTTGGTCAATCTGACTTCCTATTCTTTTTTGAGATGAGTCCTTATCCGGCAGAAGAAATAATCAGAGGTAGAGTTGAGATCTATATGTGTTCCTTGTCATCACTTTATAACTGCTGTAGAATCAACCAGAATAGTTTAAGTGCCGCATAACAGCCTTATTGTCACAGACCACCTTTCCTCCCACTAAATTTCACATCTAAATCTATGTAGCTATATCATGGCACAAAGGCATTGCTATCTAGAAAACATCCCAGAAATTAATTTAATTGCATTCATGTTCATAAACACCAGAGAGAAGCAGGTGGCTTTGTTTTAAATCACTGTTTTTATTTGAACTCAGCTAACAAACAAAATATATCTTTCAAAAATTCATTTTATGTAGTATTAAAATTATTAATAAATTCTAAATTATGAAGAGTGTTTCATGTAAAGAGGAGTGCAGGTGTATGTGGTCTAATACACAGTAACCTTTTCCTCTGCTTATTTGGAAGTCAACCAGTCTGTCCACAAATCTATCAAGACCAGAGTTTATGGAGGAAGTTGTGTGTCTGGGCCAAATCTCAGAGCAAATTAGACCTGCAGGATGCACTGAAGAATGAATCTGCACTGCACAAGAGCAGCCACAAAAAACTCCTTTCCAGAATATCTAAACGGAAACTTCCTTATAGACATGCACCTTTGCCATAGTCCAGCTTCCCCAAACTCAACAATAAAACTCTCTAAGAGTTGTTTAGCCAATAAATATTTTCCTATTTTCCAGATAATAAAAACCATACCTTCTTTTACTTGTTTATATAACTGTGACTTTACCTTAATTTTATATAATCTGTTTGTTATATACCCTAAAGTCTAGGACACAATTTTTCTCCCACAAGGCTAGAAGTGCACCTGACAAGACCATGATCTGATACTGTAAACTATGACTACAGCACTGTGTAAGATCAAGTGCTGTCACTTGCTGAGCATCCTTATCTCCTTACAGAGATGAAACTGGTCCAAGGGTTTATACAGAGAATCACAGTGTAAGGCACAGAAACTCTGTTATGCATTTTATCCAAGTGTTGGAGGTTTTCCTGCTGATAGTAGGGATGAGAAAAGTGGGAAATTAAGGCAGCTGCACAGTTTTGTTGCCTTCCTATGACTCTTCACATGGGAATGATTTGGAGACAATCTATGGGTCAGCATTAGGAATGCAGGAATTTTTACCTTCAGAGCAGGGAAGTGTGATTTCAGGTGTACTCAGAGCAAGAAATGTGAGTGAAAGTCCCATTACTTGCTTCCTGATGAAGACTGCTCCTGATCACCACTGAGAGAGCTTGTCAGTATAAATTTATAAAAGCCTTTGTAACTATTTAGAAGTTAATATTCTCAGGTCACCTTTAGTGGGGGGAAAAGGCTAACCAAACAAAACCCAGGCTGCCTAACTTGGTTTTAAGGCACAGTTTCTTTTGCTACATTTGGACAGAAAAGGTCCAAATTTTATCCTCTTTTGACAAGTGTCTTACTTGACATTTTATATCACTCATGTCAGTCACACTGTATTTTCTAATGCAAAGTGACACGGGCAGCACTAAGTCAGAGTCACCTGTCACACTGTTGTGTCTGCAAGAAGAATTTCTATGAGCTAGAATTTGCTTAAATTCAGAGGTGGAGTAAGGGTGCCTTACAATGGACTTTTCCTTTTCTTTCCAGAAAGCAGATGATACAGTGAAGAACTTCTTTCTGATCCCCTGCAGTTTTATTCCCTGGCATAGGAAATTAATTATTCCTATAAATGGCAAAGAGGATACTGGCTCTTCCGTCCGTTTAATAGTTTTGGTTTGAGTGAGCATCATAATCACTAATAATCTACTCTATTAAGATTAAACTAAACTATGCCAGATGTTAAAACAAAATGTTAAAAAGCCAACAGCTGAAATGGGAGTGGAACAGTATAAATTATCCTTCTAGTACCTAAGAGAGGTAGTCACGAGAGGATGTAAGCACTCTCTTTCAAAGGAAGACAAGTGACAGAGCAAAAAGCAACATGCAGAACCTGAGCTATTACATAAAAGTTATTTACTGTGAGAACAGTTAAACATTGGAAAAGGTTTTGGTAGAAGTGGTGAGGTCTCCTTTGCTGAAGATAATTAAGACTTGGCTGGACAGGACCCTGTATAACCCAGTCCAGTGCCCTGCTTTCAGCTGGAGCTTGTACCAGATGACCTCCTGAGAGCCTATCCATTACTCCAGTATTCTAAATAATTATTTTTGGGGAAAAAAAATTTAAAAAAATCTTTGTATTCTACTACCTTCATGTGTCATTTTTTCAAATATAGCATAGCAATGTATACTAGCATGTCTCAGACACCTTTAGAAACAAAGATAAAGCTCAAAAGTCACATTTTGTTGTGAGCTGAGACAAAAACTATCATTCATTAATTTTCTGTATGGCACTTGCACATTGCTGTTCAAATGTGTGCAGTTATTGCCACCATAACTAAACATTTTGTAAATCCTCCAAAGCACTTAATGTACTTGGCGAGAGCAGAACCATTTTTGCACAAATTCTTTGCATATTAGCCCTTAACCTTATCTACAAACAAAACCTTGTAATGAATCAAAACCCAAAGGACTACTTAAAAACATAGCAGAGAAAAGAGAAAGAGATCAAAGCTTGTATTTAATTAATCCAGCCTTTCCTGATGCTTTTTGATCTGCTTACTGACACTTAGCTAAAAGCCAAAACACTTGGTGTTTAGTTGTAGATCCACATAATGAGAAGCTTAAAAATATTTCTTTGTCATTAAAATTAATTAATTAATTAGTAGAAACCAGGGACATAGATGAGATTGCGGCAATAAAACTGTTTAAGATTTTCTGGAAAGGAAATTTTATATATATAGAATGGGACTAGTTTGCTGACAGAGCTTTCAGCAAACTTGAACTGTTTTGTATACCAGAGTAACTGGAATTTATAGTAACTAATTTATTTCCCCAAGGTGCTTGTTCAGTTGTTCTGACATTATTGAAGGAAATGCTTAGAAACTGGCAAATGCTTCCAGTTAAGTTAAAAAAATATTTAAATAGAAAATATATCTATCCATTTCTATCTCCTTCCTCTTGCCCTTGTACTTCCTGAGAGATCCTGTAATTCAGTTTTCTCTATAACTATTTCTTGAGAGATGAAATGAAATTCTCTTTTTTCCAGCTGCCCAAATAATTTCAGGTATCTTAATCAAGACACATGTATTTACTTCTGGAGTGCCCTAATTAACAGAACATTAGAACAGTCTATCCCAGGCCATCCATTCTCTCCTGTTGTCTTACACTTAATATTACTTAACATCATATGCAAATGGGACAGCAGTACTCCTGTCTTCACTGAAAGATTATTGTACCCATCATCCCCACGCCCCCTGATACTGCTAGTGCTCAATTATTTATGTCCAAAAGAAGTTTAAGGATCAATCCCAAGTGACACACATAACCAGTTCTTTCTCTTTTTTGTGAATCTTTCATTTATTTCTGTGTGTATTTCAAAAGTAAGACCACCTAAATGCAGAGCAGAAGATTCAGAAAAGTATCATAATTTTATTCCTAAATAGACCAGTTCAGGATCTGCATACTTTCATGTTGACCAAATTTACATCAAATTATCTGCTGTGATTTTAACTTTGTTTCTGTTGGAAATCTGGTATTTGCTAGCTCCTAACCTGTAAGAAAGACCACAAGCAGACTATGGATAAACATCTAATTGTGTTCCCTCTGGGTCAAAGTCCCACGTGGCTTTTTAGAAGTTCAAGGACCTTTCTTAAGGAAACAGACAACCAAATCTATTTGGTTTCCAGTTTTAGGAAAACTCTTCTGTTTTGCTAAAACAAAAGTCAAAATTTGAAAAAGTCAAGGGCATTCCTTGCTGAAATGGCACACGTCTGCACCAGTCCCACAAAACAGAATAATCTCAAGGTATAAAGAAGGAGGGGTTTTTTGAGTAATCAGTAGTTCCTAAAAGGCAAAATTGGTTGATTTCAATAACCTTGGTTCAAACAATTTCTTACAAGATGTTTGATTTTAAAGATATTGAAGAAGTTATGATCATAGGATCCAAGCCTGCTAATGAAATCTAGCAGGTTTTCTGTAGGTTCTCCAGGAGATTTTTTATCATTCTTCTCAAACACTTATTTTTCTTTCAGGAAAAAGGGAACATACCCCTTTTGCTTGTTATAGTTTTTCAGGTAGAATGTATGTATCTTTCATTCCTTTAATATTCTTTTAGGTTCCTCTTGCTCACTCTTATCCATCTCTATTCAATAAAGTCTCATTACTGAATGATTTTATCTCTTTTTTTTTAAGTATATTTTTTGTGGTTATATTAAAGACAATTCTCTGAAAACACCCAAGATTTCTGTAAGCAAACATTACTATACCACTTAAAAGTTAGGGGGGAATTGGTGGGGATTTTTTGGGTTGGTGAGGTGATTCAGCCATAACTCTCAAGAAATAAGTAAGAATCCCATTCAAGATGTCGGATTTGTCCTTGGCTATTTCCCTGACCATAAGTCTTTCTTTGAACAATTGCACTACAAAATTAACAAGCTGAATAACCATGCTGTTGAATTAATTAACATGTTACATTTACTAAACATATTGTTACAAATCTGTATAAATAGAGCAATTCAAGTGTTCAAGGAAGATTTAAAGGAAAGGAAATTTCAATTAGTTCCTGAAGTTACAGGAGAAAAAAAATTGAGCTAAAAAACTGAGCTATTTCCATATCAGGATAACATTATCCTTTCTATGAGATGAACAGACACATAACATAATTTAAAGAACAGCTGAAATTTAAGGACACCACAGTAAATTGCGTTCAATAGGCCTGCAAAGAAGATATTATGATGAAGGGATCAAGTGCACCCTCAGCAAGTTCCCAGATGACACCAAGTTGAGTGGAGCCATTGGAACACCTGAAAGTTGGGAAGCCATCCAGAGGGGCCTGGACAAGATCAATAAGTGGACCCATGGAAATCTCATGAGGTTTAACAACAACAAATGCAAGTGCTGCACTTGGGTCAGAAAAACTCACAGTATCAACACAGGCTGGGAGATGAACAGATCAAAAGCAGCCCTGGAGAGAAGGACTTGGGGGTGCTGGTGGGTGAGAGGCAGAACGTGACCCAGCACTCACAACCCAGAAAGCCAAATTTGTCCTGGGCTACATCAAAAGGAGTGTGGCCAGCAGGGCAAGGGAGGAATTCTGCCTCTGCTCTACTCTGCTGAGACCCCACTTTCAGTGCTGCATCCGCTCTGGTGTCCCCAACACATGAAGGACATGGACCTGTTGTGCCAGAGGAAGGCCACCAAAATTTCTTAGAGGACTGGTGCACCTCTTCTACCAAGGAACTTAGAGAATTGGGATTGTTCAGCCTGGAGAAGAGAAGGCTCCAGGGTGGCCTGATTGCAGCCTTCCTAAAGGAAGCCCACAAGAGAGATGGAGAGGAACTTTTTACAAGGAATCTGCAGTGACAGGAAAATATGGAATGGTTTCAAACTGATAGTGCGTAGGTTTAGATTTGATATTAGGAAGAAATTCTTTACTATGAGGGTGGTGAGGCACTGGAATAAGTTGTCCTGAGAAGTTGTGAATGCTTGATGCCTGGAAGTGTTCAAGGACAGTGCCTCAAAACCATGGAAAGCCAGGAAAGTTGTAAACCAGACTCTGTGGCAGTATCTACAGATTTCTCATGACAGAAATACCAAATATCATGGTTTGCTTTAAACTTACACTATGCAAACATACAATCTCTGTATGTGGTTGGTTAGTGTAATGACCTTTAAATTTTCTTCAGATAAAGGTAAATCAGAATAGCACCTGAGCACTCCAAACCTTTAAATTCTCCACTGGAATTATGGTTCTCTGCCACCCAACAAAACCATTTGCATTAATCAGTCCTAGGCACCATTTTTAATCGATGGATATCATAGGCTTTCTACAAGTCAACGGAGACATAAAAGCTCCTACAAAGGAAGAAACCCACAACATCCAAAATTAACTCACAATTTGAATTGCCCTTCTGTACAATGCTGTGATCACCCTTTTTTCTAGATGCAGAGAGTAGAGGGGAAGAGCAGTGAAGTATCTGTCCCAGATGTCTTTCTCTGGAAGTGGCACTGGCTTCCTATCCCAGTTCCAAGTCATGCCTCACCACTCGAGCAGATCCAGACTTGTTTCAATTTATCATAGGGTCACTTAGGCCTCTGCTACATGCTTTTAGCTTTATATTGCTGTCAGAAAGATGTACAGAACTTTTTATAGCCCTGAAAGATATAGGAATGCCATTAAAATGAACATAATATTACTAGAATAGCAGAAGGGGGAAAATAGCTCTTACTGTTTAATCAGCCCACTTAACAGCTTGGATTTGTTTTATTATTCTAATTTTACCACTCTAATTTTATGAACATTTACCCTAACCTTCGTTCAGATTCCTCCTCAAGTCCAACTTCATGACTGTTTGCTTAATACTTGAGGGATTAAGCCAGTGAAATTTAAACAATTTACCACAGATCCTTAAAAGGTTTCTTTTCAGTTTTACTAGTGGCTTACTCACTTGATAGAGCAGCCTGTTTCAAAAGCTTGCCTCTGGTCCTGACACACTAACGCAGTGGGCAAGTGGATTTATGCAAAAGAGATCTTCCGAAATTCAAGTCTCAGGCTGCAGTGTTTGCAGGCTTAAGCTTGAAGGTGTGCTACAATTTCAGCTGTGATTTCCAGGTTGTGAAGGATCCTCCATCACAAAAGACAAGAGTGGAACATTTGGCTTGAAATATATGAAAATTATATTGTAAATTAAGGCTATGCAAACTGAAGGGAAGTGAGTTCGAGTATCCTTTAAAGTTCCCTTCATCTATTGGAGAGTTTGAGCTGGAACAAAAGGGTGATGAAGGAGAGTGTAGAAGGCTGTGATACACAGAACACGACACTTGGGCAATATATATTGATACCCATGAAGTGGAAGTAAAAAATAATACTGATATAATAGTGGTTTTGTGCATACTATGCTCTGATAGGGATATAAATGTGAGATACAAACTAGCTGAGAACTGGAAATTCTGCATGATCGCATACAACTCACTTACCAGAGCTTGGCTGTCTGAAGGTAAATGGAAGTCAATCAGGTTTACTCCTACCCTGCATTCTCCTAAGCTGTCAGTCATATAAACAGGTAGAATGCAAATATTTTAAGCTGATGTGAATTGAAATGAAAAAAAGCCAATAATGACACCAGAATATTTTGAACAAAACCTCAGATTTGCATTCATTCGATTTTTTCATTTTCCTGCATTTAAAATTTATGTTTTGCTTCATGTTATGGGAAATGTAATAAAAGCAGTTAACAACATGATGTTAAGCTTCATTTGTGAACTGTTTGAGAAAAATCAGAATCTGCCCAGCCCATTAGTGAAGTGAAAATTGTACAGGCAGAATTCCAGCACTTCTGAATAATTGAATCTAGATTTGTTCATTAGAATAACCTTCAGGGAGCTATAATGCAGATCCATGACATCAGCAGCTTTAATAGGAACAAAAATGTGAATTTGTCCAGAAGAGCACCATAAGGCTGATCAGGGGGCTGGAGCAACTCTCCTATGAAGACAGATGGAGACAATTGGGGTTGTTCAGCCTGCAGAAGAGGTGGCTCCAGGGAGACCCTAGAGGACCTCCCAGTGCCTAAAGGGGGCTTACAAGAGAACTGGAGGGGGACCTTTTACAAGGACATGCCATGACACAACAAGGGATGATGGCTTCAAACTGAAAGTGGGAGGGTTTAGATTAGATACTAGGAAGAAATTCTTTACTGTGAGGGTGGTGAGGCACTGGAACAGTTGCTCAGAGAAGTTGTGGATGCTTGATACCTGGAAGTGTTTAAGGACAGGTTGAATGGGGCTTTGAGCAACGTGTTCTAGAGGAAGATGTGCAGGGACGGTTGGAACTCAATGATCTTTAAGGTACCTCCAACCCAAACCACTCTAGGACTCTATGGTGACAGATATTCTCAAAATTTTTCAACACTAAATTTCATTTCGCCTTCTTACAATTATACACTCTTTACATCTCCTTACACAGAAAGTTATTAACTTTGTCTCATGCCACATGTCAGCGGGAGAAAGTGACAAATAAAAATATATATATAAATGTGTTTTCAGGCGTGAGGGCAGCAGCTGGGGTGTAAGATTCCTCTGCCATCTCCCATTACAGGGTTCTCAAGAGGCAAAGACCATGACAGTGTCTCAGTCTCAGTCATCTATACCTACCAAGTATCAGCCACACTTTTCCACAGATTTCTCCTCCTGAGCTTATCTTCACTTTTTGCCCAATCCTATGGCCTATCAGAAATCTCTACTTTCCACGCTAATATCTTGTTCTCAACTTCCAAGTCTCACCTTACTTCAGTTGATTCTAAAATTTTGGCACTAAATTGAATGGAAAAAAAAGCTACCAAGTGGAAGTATATGGATGTCTTACTGCATTACACATTAGCCTAATGACTGTACATCTTAATCCTCCTCTATCTTGACTTCTTCCTGGATGAAATCAGACCTCTTTGAAAGGGATAGTAAGACTTCCTTTAATGTGGAAGCAACGTGGCAGTGGCAGTGAAAGAGCAAAACCAGTATCGCATCTCCCAAATCCTCTCTTGCTTTTCTAGTCCATCGGTTGGATGGAAAGAAACATGTGAGAAATGGCTGTGGGAATACTTTCTGTGGATAACTGAAGCAGACCCGTGAAAATGACAAAATACTATCCTACTTTTGTAAGCAAGTGACACTACATTTACAGATAAATTGGGTATTTTACTAAATTTGGCAGTCCATGCAATATTCCCCAATGACAAAATTGACTGAGTTTCTACACTTTGAAACTATTGCATAATAGAAATGACAGGGCAATCAAAATGCAAACAGTTTTTACTGGTTACGGCTTTCCCTTATTTATAGCTTCATGTCCCTTTTGGGAAATGCCATCCCAAAATTAAACTTAATTTTAGTCTCCAAAATTAGGCGAGTCCTATGACTCAGTGGAGGAGAGAATGTTACACATGCATGCTTCTAAATGGAGTGGGCAGTTTAGTCTATTAGAATTCATTAGAGACTGAGTCATAATTGTGAAACTGAATTTACTTAGGACAATAACCTTCAAGAGAAAATAAGTATGACAGTGAGCCAGTTCTCATTTCAACAAGAAGGCAGGCAGTCTCTAAGCTTCCTTAAGTGTGGTAATCCCTTCAAGTTCCTGCCTGGCAGGATTTAGGCTGCCTCCTCTACTTGCATATATAAGAACTTTACCACATATGACACCTGCAAAAAATGTCACATGAAACTGGCATTTGGTTGCCTGGAGTGTTTAGTCTGTGTAACATCATTATCAAGACACTAAGAATTCATTCCCAGTCTAGTTAGGGAGTAAAATTAGAAAGGGACCACATACAAAAATAACATGAATAAGTGGAAACAGCTGAAATAATTCTCTCTGCACACAGCAAATAAAGTCTAATAATAATTTATTAAAACAAAATGTTAAATGTCAGCTGAAGATCCAAGGTTAAATATTGGGAGTAGTATTCCAAGAATGAGAAGGCTTGAGTACATTATACTTGATCACAGAATATTGACTGTTGCTGACTTAAAAACCAGAGCTTAAAGAATCAACTCATTGTCTGTCAACAGCTTCTCAGTTTGGCAGGAGAGAGCTGCACCCCAATACGCGAGGGTATATTTCAGTACTTAATTCTCCCAGGCTGAGCACAGCAGATTCTTCAGAGACAGATTCTTTCTCCATTCTGACTTCGGAAAATCCTTTGGAGAAAGGATAACTTTAACAGTAGAGAATTTCCATCTATCTGGCCTGTTATGGTGTCATAGAAGTAACACTGGTGAAGACAGGTTAGCTCAGTTACAAACTTTGACAGTGATTGCAGAACAGCAAGCAATCACTTTTCATTCATTCCTGGTTGAGTGGTTGCACAGTGCGCGATATTCATGTACACTCAGGTGGTTCCGAATTTAATTTTGTCCCTAAAGTACATCATTAACAATTAATACTGATGCTTCACAATTCATTTAAGCATATAGCAGTCTTCTGTTTTTCACAGTGGCAGTTGCGTTCCAACTCAATTGGGACCCTCCCTAAATCTATCCTCTAATAGCTTGTTTAATTTTATTTTTGTATTCCACAGTCCTTGATAACAGCAAGCTAATTTCTGTAACTCCGTTTGATGAAAATGTGCTGATGGAACTCATATTTCACTTCATTGACTGTAATGAGCTATTTCATCAAACTGTCCATGTGACACTATTATTGAGAAAATGATAAATTTACTAATTTATTCACTAGAAATTTCATTGGAAATTTAAAAAGGAAAAGAAAAGAGCCATGAAGTGAGTTACATTAGACTTCCACCAAATGATATGTCAGGGTCTACATGAAACAAAAGCACTGACTGCTGCTACACTTAATGAGGTGTAAACATTAAGTATGTGTTGATTAATCAGTAGGTTGCTTGAAACTAAGAACAAAAACCTGCACCATGATACAGGTTTTCCCTTGTAAATATTTACAAGCTTTACCTTTTCATCACATGAGGTGCAGCTACCATTAGAAATCAGTTTCATTCACACACCTCCCCTCTGCCTGTGAGACCTCTTACCCATGTTAGGCACATGGATTTTGATTAATTCAGCAGCTGGCAAACAAACTGTCATAGCAAACAAGTAATTCCTCCAAAGATAATTTTTACAAATATTATTTGCATTTACCTCTTTTAAAGAAGAGGTACTTGCAATTGCAATGTTGTGTGGGATGAAAAACTATTTTGGAAGAACATTAGGAAGTATGTAATTATATGAGACGATTCATCTCATGCTAATATTAGGCCTGGAAATAGAGACAAGTATCACACGGCCTGCCTGGCTTATTTTAATTGATGTCCTCCACCTGCTACTACAGTTATGATCCACATCTTTGATTGCTCTGACACAGACCATCCGGAAACCCAGGAAGTAGCCTGGAGAGTGCCCACCTGAAAAATCACAAAATCAACTAGGACAATTACTCATAATTCTCCCTGCATCCATTTTGTACCTATTCTGGGGCTTCCTTCATCTGTGCTCAAACCTGCAGCACACTCCTCCTGCAATACTAACTTCCTGCAGTTGTTATTGCAGAAAGGGATTTTGTAGAAGGTTAAAAAATAATTTTAAAATCCACACAATTTTAATTACCTTCAAGAAATTATAAAAGTAATAACAAGGTTCAAAATAAAATATTAGTTCATTAATGGTTAAGTAATTATTGGAATTTTCCGGTTCATATAGTTTAGGGGAAACCATTTAACACAGGGAAGTGTGCTAGGGGCTTTTTTGTTTGGTTGGTTTGGGTTTTTAAATCCACTTGTCTATCACTTTCAGAAACTGCTTTATTTCCTAGTCTAAGATAGTCTTTGCTCGAGGGAGATGAAGTCTCTCCCTTTTTAGTCTGGAAGACTAAAATCCGAAACAGATGATTGCATAAAGAGCCCAAGCAACTATTTGCATGACATATCTTATGTTCACTTAAAGATATGCCATTCAACATAAATAGAAAACTACCATGGGGACACAGCAAGAGGGCTTGTCTTTTGCCTCAAAACCTGAACATCTTAAGATGTTAAGATGTTAAGTCCACTCCCTACTCAAAGCTGAAGATAGCCACCTGAAGGCAGTGGCTGAGGAGCAATAACCTTGCTCCTGCTCATGGGATGTCTTCTTAGGGTACATTACAGGGGAAAACTGCTCAATTCACATGCTTTAAATTAAACCAGAACAAAAAACCCCAGTGATTTAATAATGATGTGATTAGTTGGCATTTGGTAAACTATACAGGATCAGTATCACAACACACAAACCACAATATTACAATGATATGTTAATTAATACCTATACATTTCTAAGCACACTATAAGTAATCTCAAGAGTTACAGCATCCCCTACATTCACAGTTATACACACACCACTCTCTCACAGGGCTCGAGGGCAATAAGCCCTCACCATTCTCATCTGGGAGTGCAGTTTCTCCTACTTGCACCCCCATCTTGCTGGAAATGTGGGTGCTCTTGCTTTGTTTGTATCCATGCTGCTCTCTACAATTCCTATGTGGCTAAGAAATCACACCACGAGTTAACACACACAGATCCTTATTTTTTTTGCTCCCTGTGCTGTCACTGCAGTGGCTGGATCACTCTGATGTGAAGGATGCTCTGCTAGGTCTAGATGGACATTGTCATGCCAGAGGATGACTTTATGAAGTATCAAAACAGGTTTTGCTACTACTTTCTTCCCACTTCCCTCTCCCATCCTGTCACAAATTTACGTGGTGCTTTCATACTTCAAGCTGACTCATTGATTTATTTTAAAAAATTCTTGGTCAGATGGAGGGCCATGGGGGTACCCCAGTGAGGTTATACCAACTGGTCCAAATAGGGAAAGAAGTCAGTGAAGGAGTTCTTCTGGAGAAGAATTTATCAGTTTCAATATATTTCTACCCTCGTCCATTTGAATAGCAACGGGTCAGAAAGCACTCACACTCCATCAGGGCAACATTTGGGGCAAACTCACCACAGGGGTTAGTGGACCAAGAACACGGTACATTGTATTGCTACCAGACTCCTGCTGGATTGCACTCTCCCTGCTTGGATCAGGCACTGGGAAAGTGCCATTTAACCTCCTGCTCTGGTTTCAGCTTTAATTAGTCCTCCAATTGCCAAAACATTTAGACATAAGAGTGATCAGCTCCTTGTTCTGCTAAGGTATCCAGTCCTTAGGAACGTAATCTCCATAGGAGGCATTTTAGAAATACAAACTTGGCTTTTAAACTGGATAAACTGAGGAATAGAAACTGCTCCCTTTTTATGAGAGCAAGTTCACCCCTCTATAATTAAGATATATAATTATATAAGTCCTGAGTGCATCAAGCAGCAAGAGAGTCTTCCTAAGATATTTGTGTATAATAGGCCATTTAATCCCTACATCCCTATCCTGGATTTTGAAAACAGTGAGAAGATCCAAGAAAGACTGATTTTTTGATATTCACAATACCTACCACATACCCATCTTCACGCATGGTCATTAGTAACCATTATGGTGATGATACTTGTTTAATATCTGAGGAGAAAAGTTCTCTTTCAACACGCCTTCCATAAAGCATAATTAGATGAATTAAACTGTCCCTGCTAAATCTGCAGTCACCAGAATGTCACTGTATGGTTAATTTACTTGTCTTTGTTTTAGCTCTATTGTGCTGGTTTATGTGTTCCATGGACTGATGTAGCAACCATCCATAAACATGAATATAGTCCTGGCATAATAGGAAAAGCACGCAAACAAATAAACAAACAACAATTTCCTTCATCATGTAAAGGAATACCTTTAGCTCAGGCCAGATAGTTTTTATGCAGATCATGGAGGCAACTAGGAGAAGCAAGTGACCTCTGAAAGTCACTTTTGCTCTCAATGCTATATCAGGGAAACAGAAGACACAAAATAAAGAAGACATTGAAGATATTTTGGTCCTCTTTGCCAAAGAGCTGAGTCTGGAGGCTGTTACTATAGGGGTTTAGGCTGCTGCTTTAAGGGGTTTCCCTAGTGGAGTAAGAGTCTGGTAACAGTAAACAGAATGGGAACACAGCAGAAATATCATAAACCTTCCAGTTCAATGCAATCAATATTAAATATT
The DNA here is from genome assembly GCF_009819885.2 of Catharus ustulatus. Taxonomy (NCBI): domain Eukaryota; kingdom Metazoa; phylum Chordata; class Aves; order Passeriformes; family Turdidae; genus Catharus; species Catharus ustulatus. The sequence continues at coordinate 38,504,790 of NC_046221.1, read as the reverse complement.
TAATCAAGTCTTTTAAAATGGATAGCAATACAAGTCTTCAAGGAAAACAAGAACAAAAGTAATTTAACAAAATATTTACAAAATAGTTTTCAGAAGTTGATTCTGTAAGCACAGTAACCAAGCATCAGAAACTACAGATTAGTGTCATATTCAACTTAGCACCCACCTATATGAATATGATATAACCCATTTGCAACACTTTTGGACTATGCTCTGCCCACAATCCCTCAAGCATCTACTATGTACATCGTCCCAATGGCTCTAATTTATGTCCTGTTTCTTAACACCAGAGAGGACAGTGATCCTAGAATCACTTCGCAAAGGAATGGACTACTAATATGAGTAAAAACTGATCAAAAAAAGCTCATATTAAAAAGTCAATAACCCAGCTGTCAATCAAGCATCTAAAACATTCTTTTAACGGTGGTAAATGGAACATACTTGAAATTGAAGGGCTATTCAAACAGTTCCATATAAGTAGAAGCATACAGAAGTAAAAAATTATTAACAAATCTCAGAACGAAAACTACATACAAATTTAGACTTTTCAAGCTGTTGGCAGTGGAACTGAAACAGCCATTCCTTGACTGAAGTGCCCTTATACCATGAATATCGTACTCAATAAATACAAAGTAAACTTAGCAAAAGAGAGACCAATCAGAACAGAATAATGTTTGACAACCACCAGGTCGACTTTTCAACCACAGTGAAATTGCCAGCATTCAATTCTAATACTGAAATATCTAGTTTCACAACAATTAGAACACAATTTACATAGCACAGAAATTATTTCAAGTTACAAGTCATCATAAAACACATTCTGGTCACTGGTACTTGGAAGCCAACTACAACTTGCATGTTTTATATCTGTAGGGGAAAATATGAACAAATTGAAGTTTTAAGAATGTTCTTAAAAAATGCCAGGTTTTCTTTCAGAGGACAGAAAGAAATTTTTAAGCACTGTTTTCGATATCTAATCTGAGTCATATTAAACACTTGAACAACTTTGAGGGCTCAGAAAGAATAAAAATTAACAGCATTTAATAAAAACACAATTTCTCTGGCAATTTCTATCTTGCTAACCTTAAAACACCAATTCCAAACTGGATTCAGGGGACACTTTATTGGTACAGAAGGCAATTTCTTGCACTCTATCACTATTTGGTGATGGACATTTAGCAATCTGGCTGACCAAGTGTATTAATGAAGCACTAAAATGCTTTAAGGCATAAAGTAGGTATTAAAATTTCTTTGATACATTGTATGCATCTAAAGGCAACCAATTTAAAGTTGCAGGTCTTCTTGATGAGCATATAAAAAGGTTTGTTATCCAGAGATTTTTCTCATTATTCGCTTTCAGAGTTCATTTACCCTTGATTCACTTATTATTTCCAGCAGGTTTCACTGTTCTCAGGCAGAGAAAAAACACCATTTCATACACTTTGGCACAGTTATGGTGAATTAGGAAAGAAAAAGACAGGAAACAGAAGAATCCATAACCCCAAAATGACAATAAACTTCACCTATATTGCTCATTTCTCCTCTAATTTATCTATCCTGTAACAATGATAGAACTAAGGGCTGAATTCAGAAGGTTACAGAAGAGAGACACACTACTCTTTTCAGGGGCAAGGTGAACTGGCCCTAACTATTCCAGGCATAATTATGTTTCACTAGCTAGCGAAGAGTTTCAATGAACCTGTTCATTAATTGAAATTCAGGGAGATGTTTTTGCAGTGCAAACCAGCAAGAGTTTTGCTTTATTTCCTGTACAAACAAGCAGAAGGTATGAAACTGAATTAACTGCTCTTCAGGAAGAAAGAACTAAGCAAGGCTCTGAATAGTTATCAGCTAGGGAGAAGCTGTAAGGAATAGCAAGCGACAAAATTGTCTGAATTACAACTGGTTGCCTCACCTAGTCCTAGAGAAATATTAAAAAAATTTAAGGAGGCTTTCTGGACTGTATCCTTAAAGTTTAGATGCTTAAACGAACAGCATCATAAACTTTCTTTTTTTTTTTAGATCTAAGGAGATCCACTTCAAGACACCACCTTTTTCCCTACTATCATAAGCACTCTGTTCTAAAACCTGCTTGTAACAATAGCTAAAAGCCTTTGTAAAGTCTAAGCCTATTTTTCCTTACGGTCAGACTTTACTTATTTCCTTTTATACCAAGGCCAGCACTTACCATTCTTTTCAGGGTTTTTTTTTCCCTCACCTCTGTGGTGTATCTGGACTTAGAAGCTTTGTCTCCATTCCATTTATTTTACTAAACAAGAACATCAGGTTCTCCAAAATCATTACCTTGGCAAGAACTTTCCACAAACAATGTAAATGCATCAAGGTGGTTTTACAGCTGAGGCAAATAGCCCTGCTGAGAAAAAACACCTCTTAGCCCAGGGATTCAGTTAACACACCCATGCTGCCCCAGACAGGATAATATAATTAGACACTTCTTGTGGGGTCAGGGCCACCCTTGGTGCTAGACCATTTTGTCCTGGATGTTTCTAGAATCTGCCAACAAGTCCCTACTTTTCTTTTGTATGATGCAATTTCCATACAGCTTGCCAAAAGTCTCATTTGGCTAACCAATCCACCAGGAAAAGCAACACATCTCTATGAAACTGTACAAGGACAGAACGGGAGCAGATATTAAGCACAGATAAGCCAAGAAACCTTTTACCATTTGAGGTAATTTGATGATTGAACTATGCACAGTTTCAAAGTGGAGTTGCACCACTGAATTCTGTCCAGAAATGAAATTCCCAAGGTTTTACTTGTTTTACTAGTTGTAATTTTCTGTTTGTAATTTACTAGATATTGGGACAAAGGGCAAAAAAGAATATGAGCAGTGGTTCATTTTTCATAATTGTTATTTTTTAAGGGATTGACAGAGGCTTTTTTCCTCTGATTATAACTGCTGCTTTGAGAAGACAGTCAAATAACGATCCCCATATCCATGGCATAAATCTTTTTTTGTTAGGCTATGTTTTACCATTAGCATTTGGCCTTCCTGTGCAATTACAGTTCATCAAGCACAAAAAGTATTTGTCAGTCTATTAATTTTCTGCTGGAATCCTCTATTATTGCTCACTTGAGTGTGTAGATCAAGCTTCTTCAGGATCCATCTGGTAGTGACCCCTGTCATTAAAGAGGAATTCCATCCACTGCTCAGCCCTCCCCTGCATCAGTGGCTCCTAACTTTCTCATGCAAATTCTGTCAAGCCAAAAATGTCTGCGCCTGTTCTCAGTCCAGTGATGAATTATTTTGGATAGCATGAGTAAAATCAATTCAGTCACTTGAGTTAAGCCAGCATGAAAAATAAGTTGCGCTTTCGCCATATGTGCTGATTGAAATTTTCAAGCATGGAAATCTTAAAAATGGCTAATTCTCCACACGTCATTCCAGGTTGTTTCATAAATCCTCACAGAGGAAGGAAAGATTATTCACGGCTAATGAAAAATGGTGCAGTAATTGTAAACTTATGAGCATTTAAAGTCACACATTTGTTTAAATTTTTCCTGAAATAAGGGATGTGTTGATGCTGCTCACCTTTAAAGCTAATCAATTAACAATAATGTCCCTTGCTTTAAGTCTCAGTATACAATAAGTGCAACTGTATCACATTTTAAGTACTCTTTTCTTTAAAAAAATAAAATAAATAACACTGACATGACATTCATTAATCCAGATCTAGGATTCTAAGATACTCCCAGAAATATGTGATTCCTCCAGTATCAACTCAATCACATTCAAAACACTCAGTTACTTACAGTGGCTGTTCTGCACTGCATGAATCTGGATGGCCTATTGTTTTCTGTTATTTAAACTGTAGATCTTGCATACAATATACAGAAAAAATACAGTGGCTAAAACAACAAAATTATGCTTGTGGTTATGTATCAGGGGCTGGGATAGGGATAGCTCCAGGCAGTAGGGAGTGAGAACGAACAGGATGTGTGCAGTCAACACAACCATATTACCAACAAGTCAGGGTACATCCAGCTTGTGAATCACTGCTTTACAGAGAAAGGGGAAAGAAGCTTTGAGCTTTTGGACCTCACCCCACTAAACTGGCATTTGGTCATACAATGCAGGAGCCAAAATTTTCTTGGGACTCCACAGAGTCAAATAGAAGGAGACAAACCCCACTTTAAGAGCTTTCAGCTTTGAAGATAACTGAGGGCAGGGAAAAGTGAGATATTATGTCAGTGGATCATTACAGGTATGACAGTAACTGTCATCTTGAAATTATTTTATTTGATGGTCATGGAGGTAAAGTCTGGAATTATGGCAGATATAGGGTTAAAACAGTCAGAGAAATACAAAAGAAGAAAGTAGGGTAAAAATACTGAGATGAAGCAAATAAAAAGAGCTATAGAGCAAAGCATATGAGAAGATTAAACTCCCTACAATCTATTAAGGAAATATCACTACCTAAAATGTAAATCAGTGAAGAGTATTGAGCTAAAGACTATTTTTCTCTCCCAATTTCCTAACTGATCTCTCTGTCGAAAGTTTGATCCATCTAGAATTAAAAGGAGAAAAGAGTGCATAAAAATGAAATAAGGATCTCAGAATGTGGCCTCTTGTATTTTCATTTGACCTATTTTTCACATCATCACTAACAAGCTACAGCTTTATGTTAGAAAGGTAAAGCATCTGTATAATCGCAGTCAATAGTGTTCTCATTAGGAGTAACTAATGTTCTTACAATTGTTTGAAACACTTTATTTGCTCTAAGAGCAAGGTCCAAGTCTTGCAGAAGTAAATTAATTGCAGCAGTGTTTGTGCTAGTTGAGAACACCTGGAGCTATTTCTGAGACCCAATGATCAATGTCTCTAACCTAACCTGGGAAGCAACGATATGAAAGTAATGATCTTGTCAGGTAAATAATCTTGCTGGTTTTAAAGATGAGGACTTTAAAAAAAAATCCTCCCCACCCTACAATAATATTTTAGCATAACTAATAACTTTTAAATAACTATGAAGCTGTAAAATCAACATGATGGGATCAGTACCTTCCATGGTGCCTTTTCATCTACATTTATCCCTTTATATTTCATTTTAATGGAGTTGCATGTGTTCAACTGCACCAAATTAACAAGTGTACGCTGTTTCCATTGCAGGCAGTGTCCATATAGGTTTGTTCACAGGTCTGCTGGATCTGATCAGAGCACAGGCTCTCTCCCTAGACAGTGTCCAAATGCTTTTGAAACAGTCCATGTAATAGTTGATCTCAGTCTGAATTGAGTCTATGTGCTGCAGAACTAATACCTTGATGCTAGTCAATGATCAAATGTTCTCACTGAGAAAATGCCTGCTGCCTCAGGCTATGTTTCAGATTAAAGTCAGGTCCACTGTTGGGTTTTTTATGTATTATATATTTGTATTGCATTTTTAAACTTTTCTTGAAAGTTTTTTAACACTAATATAAACACATAATTGAGAGATTCATATATTTTAACCATTTTGATTCTCTTATAATATTTCATAATTGTGAAGTCCTCGTGTAACCACTTCCTGCGAAAACAAATTACAAAAAAAAAACAACTTTCATTTTGTTAATAGTGTGAACAGATGTCAGTAACAGTGGATCCTTCTATCTATAACAGAGGAGACATTACTGGTCAGATGTCCGGCCATATGAGAAACTAGGAGTAGGACACCTGATATGTATCTGCTCCATGCTAAGACAGCAGAGATTCTCTGATTTGCACAGGATTTTGAACCAATCTGCAGCAGCTGCATCTTTTCAGTGTAAGTGTTCTTTGTTATGGCTCTTTTCTTCTATCAGTAATTGCTTAGTGGCTAGTATGTTTTAACAGTGTGGAACAGAGTAGAACTCATTTTTCTTTTACCTCAAGGGTTTAAAACTTATTTTGACAGGAAACTTAATCACTTGACTATAAGTTAAGGGGGAAGGAGATGCTCTGCACTCTTCTTGATGTGGCTATGCCACTGCATAGCCAAGAGAACAAAGATTCCATGAGAGGTAATGTTTCAGCAAGACTTTAGCTGAGGGTTAAAGCTTCTCAGTTGTCATGCTGAGAATAAAGTCACTTTTTAAAATCAGCTGTATTTCCCTATTGTGACTTTTACAGGCTGGCAGCCAGTAGACTTCCAGAATAGACAAAAGGACTCAGTCATCATGTGGCCATGTTAAACACATGCCTGATAACCTGGTTTATCAAACCTCCTGGAATATAACAAGACCATTACAGCTGAAATACAGTTCATTGATCTAAATCAAGATTTTAATTTGTGGAGCTATAAATATTGGGTGAATATCTAGATCTTCACTCAAGACAAGGACAGCGTATTCCAAGCACTGTCACTGAGGCATCTTTTGCAAGTGTACCAATAAAAATAAAATACATAGGGCCATAAAGGCCCTTAGTTAAACAAACACTGTTGCCATCTATTATCCTTTCAGTTAATACAGTCTCTAACGCCAACAACTACAACTCAGTGCCAAATATATGAAGCAGTGCTGCCATATGAAAAACATATGAGTATAGCCTGAGAATAGAGCATATCCTGAGAATAGAGCATATACTGTGTACCACCTTATATTTAGTAAATAACTTCTGTTTAGCATTAAACCTCCTTGTACTTCTCATGCAGTTGCCTAGTTGCAAATGCAATGTCAGGTATTTTTATCTTTTGCAAGACTATGCTTCCATGAGCAATTATAATCTAATTAAAGTCATTAATGTTTATGCCCCAGGGAAACATTCAGTTATTTGTAGGCATCTGAGTTTTTCCTGTCTTCCGATCCTTGTTGTAATTTATGCTTTGTTGAGCACTTCTAAATATCCACAAGTTACTTCACTTGCCACCTTAAAGCTGTGCCACCCTGTAGCCTATGGCACTGTTTTCAGTGCTTCAGTGCTTTAAAATTATACTGAATAAAAATGGGTAATATATCTATCAAAGTTTCAGAACTGGAGCAGCTTTTGAAGCCAGGGTGGTTTTTTTTTCCTTTTACCAAAAGATGTTCAAGTTTTTCATACCATAAATCATGCCTTAATCAGAGTTCAGAACTGTCTGTGCCTTTCAAATGCAAGCAGATACCTATGAGTGTCTGAAAGAATACACCAGTGATTTCAGAACCTAGAGCACTACTGTAATCCTCTATAAAAACTATTTTGGAGCCAGGAAGTGTCAGTGAGGTAAAGATTTTAAGATAGAGTTGGAAAATTTCCTATTATTTATCAATTATATAGCAAATCTTTTCACCACTAAATTAATAAAATTTTGTAAAGTGCTAGAGTTTTATTTTCAGAGTTCTGTGGGACTTGATCCATAGACACTAAAACCAACCCAAAGGATCCTACTGATTTAAGCAAGCTCTAAAGTTAACTTCAGTGTCTCTCAGTGTCAGTACAGAGGCCATGAAGCAAAAGAAGAAATGGTGGTATCATCTTCACAGGTGTCTCAAATAACTTCCCAGGTTTTCAGTTTAGGGCATTTTCTGCTTGGAACTGGGAATGTTCGGGTGCAAGGTGAAACAGCCAGCCAAAGAGTACATGATTTCATTTCAAGCAATCCAACTCAACTACTGCAGAGGGTGTGGGAAGTCATCAGTCTGTATCACTGCTGTCAGCCCAAGGCAGGATCACCGCTGATGGCCTGTGACAAACAAAACTTTTTCACAGCTGTGCCAACTAGTCTATCACCAAAAAATGTTCCCCATCACTTCAGAGAAAAAGGGATTTTAACTGCAGCTGTGGGAAAAAAAAGTATTTTCTCATGTAATTCCACAATTCAAACATTTTTCACTCCATATGAGTAAAAAACTAAAGCTTCTTGAAAGTTTTGACCAAGAGAAAGCATGCTTTCCCTTACCCTTCCAGATCAGGTTCAACATATTGTACAACATGGTCTAAACAGGAGATGTAAGTTTTCTAACATAGCATGAGGACCAGGTTGTCTTGGGGTGGAACTTATATGCATAAACACTCAAACATTTTACTGCAGCCAGGACTTGATCCCAGTAGCGTTTGTGAACTTGATAGTTGTGGTTTGGGACAACTGCTTGTCCATCTTTATCTTTCTCTAGTACAGGGTCAAGACAGCTGTCCCAAACTAAGCTAAATATACTTCAGTTTGACAACCAGTCACTTAATGACAAAAGTAATTTCAGTAAAATATTCCCAACCAGTGGCAGTAATGGTCCTTTTGGAACACATTCTAAATAGCAATCAGCATGGGCAGCCTAACCTTGACTGAAATCTGTTCAGAAGACATTTCATTAATGAGACTAGAAAGCTAGAATAGAGTCTGACGTGGCCTGTATTCTCCACAGACTGGGGTGTTTTTTAGCCAGAGTGCCCTTTAGCAGGGGTCTGCTGGCTAAAAAGTACAGCCCCATGGTCAAGGCAGCATGGGTCATTAATGTGAAGTCAGGACATATTGTTACATAAAAGTTGTTCTAAATACGGATCATGAAATCATTGATTATTCTTAATATCTGCAGAATTAAGAAATACAGGCAGACATTCTGCCTCAATAACAACAGCATAATATTATTTACAATGTTTTTTAAGTTGGCTTAAGAACATGTATGGAAATAGTCCTCTTTCTACAAACTGTTGCATACACAATCCTAGGAAAAAAGTAAAAACTAAAATATTTTTCTCTATTTTCAAACTAGAAAGATGTTAAGCAGTTCTGAATAGCTGAGTTGCTTGTATTACTCAGGAGAAGTATTCATCAACCTTTAGACATGTAAACTCCATATATTTTAGGTTCCTTTAGCATACTTGTTTAGTGTGTATATCAGGACATCATCAACTTAAACGTTATGCTGAGAAGGTTTAATTATCTGCTACTTGCATCACGTATCTCCAGCCCACATTTTACTGTCCAAGCTATTAACTGAAAGTGTGGAATATGACTGCAGGTTAAAATGGATTTATTTGATTAATGTGTGTATACAAGAGTGGGTTCTCTTGTGAACTATTCAAGTGTTGAGTTTAATTGAGCTACAGCTGGTGCTGACTGTGTTTTCAGAGAGTAGGGATTTACTGACTGATTGACTGTCTCTCCCTTTTAACCTGGATGAAGATGCATTCAGGAAGAAGTGAGATTTCCTGATGATACAAAACCACAGGGAGACTAGAAAAAAAAAACGAAAAGAGCATTAAACTGAATGACAATAAGAGCATATAAAATCAAGTAGTTTATATAAAAGGAATGAAACTAGACATACCAGTTAGAAAATGCATGAAATCAGGGATTTTGTTTGTAAATCTCCAATTCAACTGGGGAGGAAGGAAGAGGGGAAAAAACCAGATAAGAGCTGCTATTCCAATGACAATGCAAATCTCCTTTGGAGAGGCAGAATAAATTAAATTAATGAACTTTTAAAACCCTTCAGCTGAGAACCTCTCTCCCTTGTTGGCAGAGCTAGATACAGCTGTTCAAATGGTATCACAGAAGGAAAGCAGAAAATCAGAGAAAAAGAAAGAAATTTCAAAAATTTTCTTCCTTGCTCAAGGATGTCAAACATCCTGTGTAACTTGTAATAAGTACTGCTTATCCTAAGAAAAGGCAGTGAAATCAAATGCAAATTGCCAGGGTGTAAGCAAAAGTAAAGAGAGAAAGAGAGCTATCCAGTTAGAAACAAAACAGAAACAAATAAAATCCCCCAAACCCCCAAAGACTTCATCTGGAAAACCACTGCAACCACTGACATTTTTCACCATTCTGCCTGAATACAAGTTCTGGACAATGATCAAGAAAGAGGCCACCACAAGGGCTCTTTCCAGCTATCCTGGATGTGCAAAACCAACATTCCACATCTATCCTGCCCCTGTTCCATCTTCCAACATTAACAGAGCACATCCTGCCCCTCTGTTGGTGGGAAAGGCACTTCTATATTTCAAGTTTCTCTTCTGTTTGACCTTTCCTCTTTTTCACCAGTAATGTCATTGCTGTCTTTTCATAAAATGTGATCTGTTCTTTACACGAAGGTTTAATATACCTTTTTTTCTCCTCCCTTGCAGCAGAGAAATACAGTGAGTTTTAATTCTCCTTATCATATATCTTGTTGCTGCCCACAGTTACAAATTAAGATGTTCTAGAAATACGGTTTTCATGATGCATATTTTTATTCACTGAGAAAGAATGTGTTCTATGCAAAAATACTTGATGAAATCCAATTATTTAGAAAATCTTAGTGGTTCTGAAAAATGTCTCTAGTGTGATTTTGTATGTACAGTCTAAGAAGATGTAACATCAGATTTCAAGAAGTTTCTGGCTTTTTTATTCTAGGATAGGAAAAGTTATAAAAACACTCTGTGCCATGTTTGCCAGTATCTCGAAGGTTTGAAAATCTCAACTGTCATCTGACTCGACAGGTCACAGAAGCAGATGTACTTCTAAAAACACACAGGGGAGCTGGGAGCAAAGATATACAACGTGTAGGACTGTGATGTCACTGAGAATTTTGTCTTTTAACTCGGATTTCAAAGAATATACCCCTCTAGATGGCCAACCTTAAGCTTCTCTCCCCAGTGTTGTGGCTTCTCTCCTGTTCTATAACCCTGGTTGCCAGATATATCTGTCAACAGATGGCTGATTGGAAGAACTGGCTCTTTTTGGCACAGGGAGTCACCAACCAGGAAAGAATCGTGTGCTCAATATATTATGCAATAAAATATGAAGCTTGAGCTCAAATGACAGAGTCTATTCCCAGTAAATGAGATCTGACAAGTCTAAAGAATATACTGAAAGTGTAAGATTTTACTCACGTGGTAATCAGAACAACTTCTCAAAAATACCTATCCTTATCCATCTCAGAGGAATTCAATGGACACAAACACTAAAAGATGAGAATAATAGGGGAAAAAAAACAAACAAAAAACAAAAACAAAACCACAAGAAAATACACACACTCCCAGTAGTAACCTCTGATCGCTGAGTATCACAATGGCAGAGAGCCATAAATTCCGCAAGTTCTGTGTTACAGTGTGCACTGCACAGTGTTACAGTGCAGAAGAAGAATGAGTAGGTGCTTCTGCTGTTGACACTACTTTAAATAGTGTCCCATTCATGCAGATAGAAAAGAAACAAATTGTGAGGAAAAGTTACTGAGAGTTTTTCATACTTAGCAGAGTATAGAGGAGGTGCTTACAGTGTGGTATCCCCTCCTTTTTTCCTCCAGATATCATCTATTCTCTGAGTGTCTTTCCAGATTTCTGAAAAACATTTAGAAGACAGATACAAGTATGGCATAAATTTAAAATATTCATGGGAAAATAATGTAAAAACATATGTAAACATTAATACGTTGAATTTTTTAAAATTGTACCAAGATTGACATCTTTGGCTTCATCCTTACAGGTTTGCATGTACATTATTAAATATACCAACGTTGTATTCCTATTTTATTCCAGCAAAAGGAGATAGCCTTTGCTTTGGCCAGCAAGTCTGATACTTCTTCTGTGCTAGAGTAATTAAAAGCAAAGCCATAAAGCTTCTAATTCCTAAAAGCATGCATTAAAATCTCACATTTTTTTATTATCTTCCTCCAAAGTATTATTTATAAATCCTATCTTTGATAGCTTTTCTGCAAACTATTTGTAAAGCACAATCACTTGCAGAGTAATCTGGCTCCACCAAGTGACGATTGCTGTGATTGCTAGTCTAAATCTGGACATAAGAAAACACACAAATATTAACCTCATTTTGTAACATGGGATTTTTTCTGAATAGCTTTGAACTTCTCTATATCAGACATTTAAATAGATTATCTTGTAGTGTAGATGGTAAGTGAAAATACTGAAACAATGCAAGCAACTCACTTGTCCCACTGGATGACGATGAAATTTTGTCTTACAAAAGTACCCATTGGATTATTCCACAACTTCCAGGTGCAGATAGATAATAAGAGAAAGCCTGCTGGAATATCAAAAATGTGTACAAATGAACTTGCTATACAGTCCTTAATGTAAGATCTAGGAGAACATACTCTGGACAGCTAAAAACAAAGTGGACGAAAATCACAGGTGTAAAGAAGATTATTATAAAATGTATTCTGCAAAACTAATTTTTGAATGATGGCACATTCTGAAAGAGTTGTTAAAGCACTTCAGGTGGCCAGAGAGATACCATGGAAAGCCTAACAGTGAAACTGGAATTTCTTTGGATGCTGCCTGTGTTGACTTTGTGAACCCACCCAAAGACCCTTTGCAAGCTCACAGGGGCAAGAAAAAGTAGTTCTGTTGAAATTTGAAACTCCCATGTTGTAACTGATAGGTTTTAAATATCACTGTTAATCAACTGTAAATTTTACCATAAACAGTAGGATTTCCTTTATCATCATTGTTACTTGCAGCTGTTATTTCTGGTGAGGAAGACTACGGAAAGGCTGAGCAAACTGTCTTTTGTTACCTTAGAGTTTTATTTTGATTAATTCTTAACAGAAGAACCAATACAAGGAGTCAACAGCTATTGCAAAAAATCATAACCCAAATTCCATGGATATGCACATCTGTAGACATATATGGGGCATACAAATTATTAGAAAATAATTTAATATATTAATATCTTTGGAGTATCATTCTCTCTGACATTGTCCCTAGCTATATAATAACGCAGTGTTTGTTTAATTTGTGTGTTCTCAGTTACATGTTCTGTTCCTTTGAGAAGACTAGTTGAAGAGGAAGCATGCTCCACATAACAAGAGATAACTCACCATGCCCAAGGGAGAGAAAGCCAGAGGGGGACCACAGGAAGGAATAGACAGGACATTCACAAGAAAGAACAGCCTGGCTCTAGAAAGACTGGAGAGAACTTGCGAACAAGATTACACAGAAATTGTGGGCACTCAGCAGCACCTAGGGTCTGTTTGCAGTGATAGTGGACAGGAAGAGAACAACATATAAATCTTTTTTCTGTGGTGTCACCTCAAGTTGCCTTAAGTTATTTTATATAAAAAAGTAGAAATGCAACTATTTATTTAAATAAAGTTTAGGTTTTTTTAGCCTAGAATTTTTTTTATCTTTTGGGGGAGCTCATTATAAGATTTCAGGATTAAAAAAAAAGTCAAAGTGAGTTTTCATGAAGCAACAGATAAGTTACAATAAGCCAGTACCAAGGCAGACACATGAAAACATTTTTAGACAAGAAGATACCTCCCTGGAGGAAGGATGGGGGGTGCAAAGACAAAGAACAATGCCCTACTGGTTTCTATGGATGGCCCATTAGCAGAATATCTGCCGCTGAGATAAGGATCACTGACCCCACCCTCAACAGATAGTGATACAATAGATACCTTTTATCACACTCTGTATTGTAACGTGCAGCTTATAGTCAGGTGCAGCTTATGTATGGACAAAGAATGAAAAGCTGCTGGCACCCGGAAGTGCGGCTTATACTCAGTGCGACTTATAATCGTGAAATTACTGTATTTTGACAGTTTTGTATTAGGTCTCCTCCCAACCTTTTATTTTAGAAATTGTTGGCTTAACTACAGTGAAAAACTTTCTGGGAACATACTGATTACTTTAAATTTGTGACATAATAGTTTAATTACTTTTTTTCAGCAATATTCCAGCATTTTACAATTATTTTATCATCACAAATGCTGTGCTCTGTTTCTATTGATTAAAATAGTTCAGATTGAAGGAAATTTGGTCACAGTATCTAATTTTTCAAATGTTCTTAAAAGTTGAAATATTTGAATTACACAAAATAAACTAAAAGAACTATGGAACATCAATTAAAACATAGTCTTTTTAGACTACATAGTATGTTTACTGGTTTTTTGCTTCCTATTTCTTAGTAAAATCTCTAGTTCTTATTATACCTATTGTATCTCCAGAAATATAAAATAACAATATTGTCTCCTTTTATTCTGATTTCCCCAATAACACTATGAGAAAATATTCTGAAAGACAGAAAACCAGATGAAATTGTGGGAATGAAAATCTGTCACACTGGACACTACAGTTGCAAAGCACAGTAATAGAATGATAAAAGGCACCAAGATACAGAGGAACACAAGAAGAGAAAAGGGCAAAGATAACAGACCTTGGAGAAATCTGCCTCTGTTCCACTTTTCTGTCAGTCAAAAATCTTGTCATGTTTGAAGTTCAAATCTGCAGCAGTTCAGCTGTCTTTCCATATCTCTTTACAATTGTCACTTACAGCTTTTGCTGGTGACATATCTGTTTCAACTGCTCAAGTAAACTGCTCAAGGATGTTAGTGGCAAGCTAAGCTACAGAAACAAAACATCCTCAAACCTTAGAAGCCATTTTAATGTCAAATGTTGTGATGTCATTTTGGCAACACAGTTATGATTTCAGTTGATCCGCATGAGTGTTTGTCATTCAAACCCCTCATTTCTTCCAAAGAAACTGCAGTCTCAGAGTGAGCACGTAAATCTGGTATCAACAGAAGCACTGAATGACACTTGCAGGGTATTGCTTTGTTCTGGTACTGACCAGTTTTTTCTGTCTGGTATTACCCACAGCATTTCCCACAAAGTATTTAAGTAATAAAACAATCCTGCTTATTTTAATATGGGCAACATACCTAGAGCAGAACCAAATGGAATACTATGGGGTAATGGTGTTTGCTTCTTTTTCTCTCTTTGGCTATTTTGGTCATATAATGTATTGTAACCTACCTTCCCTTATCTACCCTGTCTTGTTCTCTGTAGTGGACTAAAGTCAGTAAAAAGTGTGCAGGACCTCCTGTGAGTGAACAAAGTGTCAATCTATATCTCTGTCTCCTACATATGAACAATTATTAGCTCTTTGACAGTCATTCACCCATGACCCAAACCTCTGAGAGCTGACTGCAGCAGTACAACCCTAGCAGGAAGGAAAATTGCTTTTCCACACTTCATAAAAATCCTCCTTAACTGAATATTCTGATCTAGAGGAAGTGCTGTCAAGACATTATTTTCTGTACCCAGTACCAGTGCCCCAGCCAATGTGCATGCCAAATGCTGCTGTCAATTTCTTCAGTCCTCTGTCTTGCATCATGTTTTACCAGGCGCTTAAGGAGCCAGTAAGGATTGTACACACACAAGGCCTCACAAATAAATACAGTAATTTCACAACCATAAGGCGCACTGGACTATAAGGCGCACCTCCCCAGAGCCGGCAAAATTCGCAACTTTGTAGATCAGATAAGGCACACCGGACTATAAGGCGCACTCTTTTTTTGCAGCGAGGCTCCGCCCCCAGCTCACCCCGTGCAGTTGCTGGCCAAAGCCCCACCTCAACCCGGCAGCCATTGGCCCCCAGGCCCGCCTCCACCCGGCAGGGGCGGTGCCGCAAGCCACCGGGCCCCCCTGGACCCGGCAGCCATGGGCCCCTGGGACTGCCTCCACCCGGGAAGGGGGGTGCCGCGGGCCCCCTGGCCCGCCTTCATCCAGCAGCCATGGGCCCCTGGGACTGCCTGGACCCAGGAGCGGGGGTGCCGCGGGCCCCCTAGCACGCATTCACGCAGCAGCCATGGGCTCCCGGGACTGCCTGGACCCGGGAAGGGGGGTGCCACGGGCCCTCTGGCCCGCCTTCACCCGGCAGCCATGGGTCCCCGGGACTGCCTGGACCTGAGAGGGGCAGTGCCGCGGGCCTCCAGGCCCACCCCCAGCCGGCTGCCATGGCACTTCCGGCTCCCCCCACAGCTCACAGCTCACACTTCCGGTTTGGCAAATTTCGCAACTTTGCACATCAGATAAGGCGCACCGGACTATAAGGCGCACTTCCGGTTTCGAGGGAAAATTTTAGTCAAAAGGGTGCGCCTTATAGTCGTGAAATTACTGTACTTGCCTGTAATGTGTACATATAAGAGCAGTTGTGTTTAAAGAGAAAGGTCAGCTTTAACCCCAGGTTTACCCATATAAATCAAGACTGTCTCCACTGATGCCACAGCACCTAGAGAGAGAAGGTATGCAAGAGTGGGAAGTTGGTGGCACTCTGTTCCATCAGGATCCAGGATTTCTGCACTTACTATCATATGATTAATATTCACTTCTCAGATTATGGCAGGTGTATTAGCATTAAGAAAAGCTACACTAAAATATATTCTTGTATCCATGAATGAATTTCGTTCCATTATGCCTGCTAGTATCATCATCATAATCATCATCATTATCATCAAGATCCACTATGCAGGTTCATTTTTGCTTTTGTCTCTTTATGCTACAATTCTACCAGGGGCATATTCTACTAGTACTGATCAGAAAAAACTGGGTAATAACTGGTGGAAAGCCACATATTTGTACAAACAGTAGAAAGAAAATAAATAGTTTTGTCAGTAAATGTTCCATTCAATTGCTATTTAAAAAACAAAACAAAACAAAAAGCCCAACAACAAAAAAGCCACAACTCCCCTCACAAAAAAAAAAAAACACAAAAAAAACCAGAAAAACAAACAAAAAACCCTCAAAGCTTAAAAAGAAAAAAGTTTACTGCCTGATAACCTAGAACCAGTGCTAAGCTTCACTTAGCAGAGGTTAGGAGAAGACTTGAAGGTAGAAAATTTGAGGGGGAGGAGGTTGCTTCTGACTGCATGCTGTGAAACTGCTGTGTACTGGAGAAAGTCAGGGTTCTGGTCTACTGACAGGTGGTACAATGATAAATTAAGATATGTACTCAACAAAAATGTTGAGAAAACGTTAAATATTTAATATACATTTTTGACACATTATTCCTCTTTGTTCTTTAGACCTTGTAGATGAGAATTTACATTGGTGCATAGTGCTACGGATTAAAAGACTATTTTGGGATTCCCTGGCACTGAAAGGAAAGATTTGGTGGCAACTCAGACATGTGTAACTCAGTGTCTAAGTAGAAGTCATACCTGTATCTGACCCATATAATAATCACTGCATATATTTTTGTCTCTGGGATATCTCTCATGAAAAGATCAAGATAATCTTATTAATCTTTCACATCCTTACTTACATTAAACTGATTAATAATTGCAAACATTTTAGAATTAATTAGAGTGTAAAGATTTATGTATATATATGCATTCAGAACAATTTAGAACACATATTTATATCAAAAAGACACTAATACAACTAATGTAGGGATGCTGATTATGAGCCAATTAATTTTAGCTTAATGAAACCCATGTTGCCTCATGCTTCAATTAACTCAGGCTTCTCTTCCTCTTATATTTGTGATTTTCTTATAAGTAGAATAAAGTTACTTTTGAGAAAGAAAAATATTAGCATTGTAATTAGAAAGTGGTTATGGATAACTTAGAGTAGAGAATGTAACACTAATAACATATTCCAAAATATAAATGTCTGAACTTTAGTAATTTATGGCTCTAATTTGATAAATCTTTCTGAAATAGAGCATAGGCACATACATAAAAATAATGACACCCAAAAAATGCCCACATTTCTTTTTAACCTTGCTGAAGGAAAAACATCAATTACCTGGTTGTCAAAATCTTTTCAGGTCATTATTTCTACAGGATTTTCAGCCAAACTTGCTCAAGCTAGTACATCTTTTTTGCTCAAATATGTCTGTGCCAGCTTTCTCAAAAAATGTTTGCTGCTTTCCTGTTTTCAGGGAAGAAGAGGGTGGATCAGCATCTTGCAGTCCCCACAGTTCTCACACATCAAATATTCTTAGACTCCTGTCACGATACTTCCAAGATGATGATAGCTACAAACATCCTACTCCAAGCAGATCAGAGCTGAACAGTTTGAAGGCAGCTCACAAATGAGCCATCCAATGGCCAAGCAGAAAAGCGCTGGAAGGCAGCATCAGTGTGCATGTCACAGCAAATGAGAACAGAGTTGACTCAGCCAGACATAAATGATCTTTCCAAACCACAAAGGTAATGGAAAGACAGTCCTGTGCACCACTCATCAGTCTCTCTCACTCTCTCTCTGCTAAAGGAAAGAAATACTGCTGGTGTGTAAGAGCCACTTCTAAGGATGTCCTCTAATAGAGAACACTTTGGAGTATTCATTAATTTGGTACTACACATAACAGTATATTGTATACTCTTTTGTCCTCACAGCATGCACTGCATTCCATACATTGCGATTTCCAGTTCTGTACCTCTTTGTGGTAGAGGTAGTAAAAGATGAGTCATATCTACCACCCCAGCTGAGTACTCTGATGGTGTCTTGGTTTGAAAGCTGGGTGCCTGCTAAGGAAGGCAGGAGCCTCTCTTGAAATGGAAAATGTAAACCCCTCCCTCCAAATTATTATAGTTTTGAAATTAAGAAGTTCTCAGATAAAGATATGGGAATAGGAATAACAGTTCTTTACTGGGAAAATTAAAATAAAAATACAGTAATACAAAAAACAAAACCCTGACAGAGTCAGAATACAACCTGACTCCCTGCTGGTCAGGGTGTTGGTTAACAGTCCAATTAAATGGTGGCTGCAGCCCCCTGGAGTGACAGATATGATTCTGTTAAAAGAATGATCCTGGAGAAGGATATAGTTTTCCTCTGAAGGTCCAGTGGTGATGAAGATGGGCCTGGTCTTCCTCTGGGAATTCAGTGGAAAAGTCGCTGACTGTGCTGTTCCAAATCTCAGACTATATTTAGGTAGGAATGTTTGGCTCCTCCCCCTGGCTGGAGCACCTCACAATGGGAGGATGTAATTTTATCAGTCATGCAGTGGGACTCAATGGCCAGTTAACAGAAGATACTTCCAGGGAAAGACGATGGGTTGTGAAAAAGATAAAGATCACTGCCCCACCTAGTATCAACAGACGGTGACAGAATACACCCTGCACTGCAACCCGAGACAGATGGTTAACACCAGCCAGTACAAACATCTCCACTGTGGTTGTCTGATGCAGGGTTGGACATGGAGCAGCTGAGAAGATGGGTGAGGTATTTAAGCTGAGTATCTGGAGGTTATCCAGCTGCCTGCATCAACAAAAGCTTGCCATCAGTCACCACATCATGGTTGCTCTTCTGTGCCCTACTGGTGATCACCAAAAATTAGTGGAAAAGTAGATAGAGCAAGTTTTTATAGAACCATACATTTCATCCTGTTATTGAAACCAGTAGAAGTTATAAAAATATTTTCCATCAAGTACTGGATTATCAATGCCTCTCATAAGCAGTCACTCAAAAAAGTTAAAATTACATTTATTTGAAGACACTGGTGTTGGCAGCAATAGAAGTAACTAATTAAAATTTCATAGGATATTTCATACCTGATAGTTTGCTCAGTTGGGAAAAACAACTTTCTAACTCTGAGCCCTAACAGAATGTACTGGACATCACCATGTAACACCACACTCAGGCAACTCTGATAAGAAGTATCCAGAATCACTGCCCCAATTCCTGTAATTTGCTGTCATTACATGAAGCAACTCTTGCCTTGTAATTCAAGACAATAAATCTAAGATGAGGGCAAATCTTTTCATACTGCAATTCCAGTCGCAGCAGCAGCTGTTTTGCCGCATGAGCACACCCGCTAGAAATAAACTAATAATCCACAGCAACTCTGGCATCAATGACAGCATCAATCTTTTATAGAGGAAAACGTGAAATTGCTTACAGCAAAGATTCGGTTGAGCTAGAAAAATTCTAGCTTGGAATCCTCTGCTATAAATAAATAAAATGATACAGAAGGTGTAACCTGCAAATAATTTAATAGAAACACAACTGTCTAGAGATGAGATTAATGCACAAATGAGCACACCTCAGTAACAGTGAAAATGTGATTATCAGGATATAGAAATTCAAATACAGGAAATCAAAGATAATCTGCAGAAAGATTCCAAAGTGTTTCTGAAAGAGCTGTAACAAAAATGATGGAAACAATAAAATGAAAAAAGGTGAAGAGAGGATTTTTAATCTTGAAATAAGTATACTCAGGATAAAAAAAATTAATTAAGAGTAGCACTTAGATGGTAATGAGGAAAGCATTATTTTTTTAATCAAAACAGGGCTCATTTAATATCACAATCAGTGTATTTGTGTCAAGCTAATACATGACTAATGAATAAAAGACCTTACCAGCATTTCTGGGAACTATCAACTGCTACTTGGCCAAATGCAAAACACTGTCTGCCTTTAAGCAAGACAAAGTCTGTAGGCAAAGGTATTGCTTTGGGTTAGAATAGTTATGCTTAGCTGGGAAAAAAAAAAAAAAAAGCTGAAAAACAACCCTCCAAGCCCCCAGAAGCTGAGTTGAACAAGATAGTTTCATCTATATTTAGAGACAGAGAGATTTGCAAGGCTCCAGGTGACACTGTTTGCTGCGGCTGAGTGGAGGAGTGTGCCCAAATATTGCCTTTGAAACAGTGAGGGGCCTGAGAGAAGGGGATGTGAAATTAATAATAGCAGAAAACCAGCATTTCTACAGACTGTGTTCTTTTTAATGTCCAGTATGCCTCCATTTTTCTTCTGTTTTGGGAGTGTAGGGAGGGAGGAAAGGAAATTTGGAGTTTTATTGGTTGCTTGGTTGGATTTCAAAAATCTTTATTTTCTTTTTTCCCCCAAGCCTGCAAGATTTTGTTTTGGGAGAGTTGTTTGGGGCTCATCAAGCAGACAAGAAAAAAGAAAAAAACATGTAATGAGAAACTAAGATTGTGGGTTGCTGTGGTTTGGTGTGTTACTAGTAAGTGGGTCTAATGTGCCTAAATAGCTCATAATTTTTTATGCTGAATCCTAAAGAAAATACGTTCTTTTTACATGATCTCATGTCTCCAAAGGGGATTGTCACACTGCATCAAGGGCTGGATTTGCAGGACAACTTCTTTGTTAACAGGAATGCAACACCAACTTTACCAGTATCTATTGATGAAGTAGGAGAATAAACTAAAAATTCATTTATACTACCCTAAAATCTACATAGATGAGGCCTTCAAGGCTGAACTGGAAAAACAAAAATGACATGACCTTGCAAGAAGCAGTAAAGGACAAAAGCACTCACATCACGGTTTTTGTCATGATCCATGAGAATTTTTCAAGTTTGAAATCAGATTGCCACAGCACCTCCAACCTGAAATAAATAAAACCAGGAAACTGGGAATAGCTGTAAGGGAAAAAAAAGTGTAGCAGCTATGAAATGCTGATTTAATAGACTGAGAATACCATTTATTCTGGTAATAAGACATTGTTTAGCCGATTTTTTCCCCTCCCATTTCTCTCAGTGGTTAATCAAGGTCCAGCACACCGTGGTCAAGATGCATATAAGCACATAGAAGATGTAAGTTCCCTCACACTTGTCAGGAAAATCCACAAACCAGAGAGGCTTATGTCCAAAAAGGAGACAGAGGAGTCCTGCAACTTTACTGGAATAAAGGGAGAGTCCACTGGGACACACTGGGTTTTCCCTCTTGAGTTTCCAGAGGGTGCAGCCTCCTTTTATCCTAAGGAACAGGGAAGGTACAGCCTTCCCGCCTACCACATATTGCCCCCTAAAACCTACTACTTTACCCCAAAGCTCAGAAACTCAGCCTTGTGCACACATCTGACAGACCCAAGCTGTCTGGGCTGTGCAACAAACCTGCTGTCCAAAGTCAGTAGAGACATCAAGACCCATTTCAGGGACGCTAACACCCGTACAAATTGTTTGTAAAGACGTGAGCCTTCCTCTCACGCTTGTCCTACACTTCACGGCCTGGCTGCGAGTAGCTCCCACAGCGCAACTCCAGAGTGTGAAAGGCCCATCCTGCTACTGCAGCAAGGCGCTGTCATGGGGAATGCAGCACGGTAGATGACGGATATCCACCCCCGGCCCTGCCCTCTGACCCGCAATCCCTCACCCCGCCCCGCCGCTGCCCCGCGGTTGCTGAGGCGGTGCCGGAGGTGGGCGGGGCCAGGAGCGGCTGCGCGCGGCGCTCGCGGCGTGACGTAAGCTCGGGACGCACCAATGGGAGACGGCGGCGGCGGCGTTTGAACGGCGCGTGGCGGCGGCAGGTCCGGGTGGTGCCGCCCCGCCGGGCTCAGCGGCCGCTCCTGCGCTTGCCGGGCCCAGCCCAGCCGGGCCGGGGGGGAAGAGGGACCGGGCGTGCGGAGACGGGGAGTGCCGAGCTGCGGGACGAGGGGAAATCCGGCCCGCTCCCGCCGCTGCGCCCGGATCCTTGCGGGCCCTCCCGCCTCCGCCGGGGGCTCGGGCGGCTGCGGCCGGTGCAGGGGAGGTTACTGGCTCTGCGCTCGCCCTTCCGAGGAGGTACGGGTGGCCGGTGCGGGGTGCTGCGCCTGCAGAGCTGGAGGAACAAGCCGGCTGCCGGTCCTTCGGGAGATCCCAGCCGAGCTCTCGGGTCCGGCCCCGGTGTTTAAAGCCCGCCACGGGCCTGCCGCAGGCACCGAGCGTTTTGCAGCTCAGCCAAGGCGCGGTCGGAGCCGCGGCCAGGCTGCCGCAGCTGTGTGAGAATGGCCACAGCTGCCTGTCCTTTCCTACTGTGTGTGCGCCCCGAGCTTTGCTCGTCTGTGCCTTTTCTTTTGGCGTTGGGGAGAGTGGTGCAGCCCAAGCTTCACGGGTTCTTCACCATTTCTACTTTTAAAGGTACAAGATGGCAGAATCCTCGAGGAAGTCCTTCAAAGACAGTCTGAGTGATATAAAACAACGGATGAGAGAGAAGAGAACTCAAAAATGGTCAAGGCTGGGTAAAACTACCCAGTTCTCCACCGTAAAG
Source organism: Catharus ustulatus (assembly GCF_009819885.2). Lineage (NCBI taxonomy): Eukaryota > Metazoa > Chordata > Aves > Passeriformes > Turdidae > Catharus > Catharus ustulatus. The sequence goes on along the minus strand of NC_046221.1, from coordinate 38,482,185 downwards.
GCCAAAAGAGCAAGTAAGATGCTTAAATACCTTAGAATTCATTATTTATTTGTTTTCTTTTCAATCTCACTTGAAACACTCACTGTTATGTTGCAGCCAAAACCTCCAACAAAATGAAGATCATTCTAGCAAACAACAGAGATCTGGCTCTGTCCTTGCAAGAACAAAAGCTCAAACTGAGGGAAGCTGAAGCTACCATTCTTCAGCTAAGGAAAGACTATCACATTTTGAAGATTCAGATGTTTGACTTGCGAAGAAATCATAGGTTCCAGCAAGAAAAAGGACATGTGGAGGTATTTTTAATAATAACTGTATGAGCTGGTGAAACTGAACATCAGAATCTGTACCAATCCATTGATAGTTATCTTTATGATTTTAAATGCTTCATAAACATTAATTTAATATGTTCAATTGGGTTTTTTTCACTTAATTTGGTATGCTTTTGATACCTTGATACCTGAATGAACTTAGAACTTTTTTTTTTCTCACTACTCTTTCTCTTTTACTTAAAATAAGAGTAAACAAAGTCTTAAAAATTTTAATATAAAAAAATTAAAGTCTATCCTCTGTGAATTTTATAGAGGTGTTATCACATGTGAAGGCATCTGACAGAGGTGTCTTCAGATTTTAGTTATCTCGTTATACTGATAAGTTTGTAGTTGATACTACAGTGTGATAGAACATTGTTACTGTCCTTATTTTGTTAATTAGAATCGACTGTCAGCCTTGAACGAGATAATTTCCAAAGTCTCTCAGAATTTACTGGACTCGGTCGCTCTCCTTGACCCAGCAAAGAATTTGTGTTCCTTAGACATGGTAAGTGCCTTTTCCTCTTGAGAAATAGGACTTCTGTTACTGGTTGCCTTTAATCCTTCCATAAGACATGCACACAGATTTTTAGATCTGAGCCCTAGTTCAGAGGAAGGACTGGTCCCACAGCTCCCAGTATCCCAGGGGTGCACACTGTGGGGGTGTGTCAGTAGGTTATAAGTGGGACTGAGGCCCTGCTAGGCGGTGGTTGGGTCACCCTGATTTTATGGGGTTTTGTGCACAGTTCCTTCCCCTGTCTGCTTCCTGTAGGACTGGGCTGGTGATGAATGTGGTGATTTGCAGAGGCTGAGAAGGTGGCTGGATACCATCCATAATACTTGGTGTTAGCCAGATGGAGAAAAAGAGTCAAGGGCTCTTTGGTCCTTGCTTGAATAACTTGGCTGTTGTGTAAAATTTGTAGATGGTGCAAGCTTGTTTCAGCGAGATTTATTTTGTTGACAGAATCAAAGAGTGCTTTCTTCAGGTCCTGGAAACAGTTGCAGCGTCACAGGGCCAACACATTCAATGTAAGTATAATTGATCAATGTCTGTTTATGTTTGGAAACTCTGTTACAGGAAATTTAATTTTCAGACTGGAAAAAGGTAAGAAACCCAATTGAATGAAACTGTTCTTGTCATAAACTTTATTGCTATTCAGTAAATGCTATCTTTGGTATTTTCTCTAGAGGACCTCTAAAGTGTGTTCTTGAAGATAGTCCTGTACTTCCACGTGGGATGGAAGCTGGTGGTGACAGAAATTCTTTGTCAAAGATCTGTGTGGAACCTGACAGTGATATTTCCTTTACCAAAATAATTCCAAGTGAAGGTAACCAAGAGTATCAGACATTGCTCTATTTTGGATTAGGAAAACAATGTGTGACTACAAGTTTAAGAAATCGTTGTTTTTGAAGGAACTGACAAGTCATTTTCTGCTCATTGTCATAAAGGGGAAATACTAATGCTGTCCACTGGTAAAAGGTTTGAATGAAGATGCCCAGCAAAATGGGGAGGAATTTGAAACCTGCAATCCAGTTTCACTATCTACCAAACCATTCAACCAAGTAAAATTACCTTTAGACAGTTATTAGCACTTATGAAATCAATAAAAACTTGTTAACAAAGCAAAATACTCAAGAAAATAAATGACTGTAAATAACCTTTCCAAAAGGAACAGTTTGGCAGAAAATGTTTTATTAATAAAACTAGTGTGTTATTATCTAACTGCTTTCTGCATGCAAGCTATATTAAACAGAACTTAACTGCCAAATCCTAGTTTATAAAAAATCTGAAGAAAACCTAAATAGTCTGAATTTTTGAAAGGTTCAGAATTTTTTTGCAAAATCTTAACATAGTTTTTCTGTTTGGCTTTAATATGACATTTTTCCCTTCAATTACAAGGCCAGCCATCTGATTTTCATTTGAACAACAAAGAGCCAGAGCTGGAAAGTGTTTCTTCAAGTGTAAAGTTGGGATTTGGTAGCATGTTACCAAAAAGTGTATCCACCAGACGTCACTTTTCGAAGATGAGGAACCTTGATGCAATTTCTACTGGTGTCTTGGACCATTTAGAAGCACCTGATTCAATAAAAGAACTTTCTGAACAGAATGAAATTAGGCTTGAGGAAAGTCTAGAGAAGTGTCCTACAGAAAATATAAATGCAGTTATTCCTCACTTGAATGAAAGCAAGGCCGATTCAGAGCTGGTGTTGAGGCAGAAAAATTCTGGAACTTCACAGTTCAAATTAAAACGTAATTCTGACCTTAAACAACCGGAGTGTAAAAGCAGAGAAAAACCTCAACAAAGGAAAGAAAAGTGCCAGAAAGGAAAACTGGAAAGGCCACTTACTTCCCAACGAAGACAAGGAAAACTAGCTAAGGAGGCTTCTAAAGAAAAGCTGAATTTCTTGGGTGGCATCAGTGATGCTTATGACTTTCATTTGGAAGAGAGTGTCCATCTTACACCTTTTCGACAAAAAGTGAACAATAGTGACACTGAAGTGGAGGACGAAGACTCAACTGAAACCAATCCCATTGAGTCAAGCAGTACTGCAGGTGACTCGGATGACAGCCTCTATGAGCCTTACAAGAGCAAATCAAGGAAAAGGCGAAGCTCAGTGGATGAGAACCCTAGGTCACCAGTCCATCCAAGGCCAAGGTCTAAGAGATGTTTGGCACAGCATGAGCAGAAGCTCTGTCATGAAGAAGAGACTGAAAACAACAAATCAAGTGATAAGTCTTTTAGTAAGTGCAGAAAGTATTTTGTAATTGGCTTTGATTCCTTGAAAGATAACATTGTTTAGGAGGTTTAGGCTTTTTTATTTGAGGGGTTTTTTTTGGTAATAGCAATTAAAAGAGTAATGTTTTAAAAATGCTTAGGATTTTCTTTTAAGCTCACTTACCTGAATGAACTGAACTGTGCCTAATTTCTTTACAGGACAGCCTGAGCTATCTCGTGGGTATCTCTGTGATGTTACCAATACAGCTGCAGTGTTCCCCAGCACTGAGGATGTAGAAATTCTCTCTGAATGTGAAGGACCTCAGTCTCCAAAACGCATGCGACGAAGCTGTACTGTTACTGTGAATTACAAAGAACCAAGTATTGTAGGGTAGGTGTCTTTACTTTCTAGTTTATTATAAAGTTCATGATATTCCATCCAGTAGAGAATTTGAAAAGCTTATTTAGATCTTGAAAACAAGACCTTAACCAAAAAAGCTTGTTCAAAGAAGTCTAGAGTTAATCATACAGCCTAGTTTGCGTGAAATGGAACTTACTAGCTAAAAGTTATTCTCTTAAGTGACATAGGGAACAGAACTCAGTTTTGCCTTTTTTTTTTTTTCCAAACAGCAAACTCAGGAGAGGAGATCCATTTACAGATACACAGTTCCTGAGTTCTCCAATTTTCAAGCTGAAAAAAGACATTAAACGACGTTCTCATAAGAAAGATTCTATGAAAAAATACAATGAGAAATTGGTTAGTTGTCTTTGAGATTTTCAGCAAAACTATGCTTCTGCCATGAAGAAGGTAATTTCCTGGATGAAATGTTTTGTTGCACAATATATTATATAAATATGTAAATAGTTGTGTGTCTAGTATTAAGGATATATCAGATTAAAGGGGCCTGGATTTATTCTAGTGACTTAATAATATGGATTGATGACTTTTTACAACTAAATGATTCTATTCAAGCTCCTTTTGAGTGGATCAGAGTATATGAGAAATCTCTGATGGATAAGATGGCGAATCCCCCCATATGCGTGAACTTTAGGCACTTAAAATGTTTTGGGCAGGAAGAATTTTTAGTAACAGTGTTTGTACAGATCTTGTATATGTGATGGTTGTAATTTCGCATGGAATGTCACAATAAACATCGTACTGTTTGGAAACAGCTCTGAGTGGGTTGGTGGTCTTTTGGCAGTTTCCACAGTTGCTCCAAGGGCACTGATGTCAGCAGTGGGCATTACAGGCCTGTGTCCCCATCTTATGTGGTGGCATAAGCACTGTAGAAGCAGCTTAGCAGCTGCAATTTGATTCTGTAGCTGTAGCTCTTGAAAGCAGCAGTTTAGGCTTACTTGGTCCTGCACTGAATGTAAGTTAGAATAAACCAGACAGAAACAAAGCAAATTTATTATGAAGGCTGTTGAAGGTCCCAACTGTTGTGGGATATTCCTAACAATTTATAATAATTTTGTCCCTGCTTTCCAAAGTGCCTTTCCCAGAGGTGCCACATCTGAGCTTGTGCTATTTGGTGCCACACTAGGGTACATATGAGAACAAGAGTGTTGTCAACCACTCAAACAGCTTTTAACTTTGTGTGAGATACACTTAAGTATTAATGGGTTTGAGAATACCCAAATGAAAGCTACATTCCAAACACCTAATACGAGAATACAAAAACTGCATGCTTTTTCTTTGTTCTGTAAGACTGCGTGTCCCACTTCACTAGGTGCAAAAACCCTTTCTGTAATAAAACTGTTGATTACTATTCTACCTGTAACTTCTTCCATGGCTCTTTAACAATAATACTACTTTAGCTACTGAGTGTTTGAAAATTAATTGTTCAAAACAACTTGAACGGAAACTTAACTTTACCTTTGTATGCTGAAATTCTAGCCCCAAGGCCCCACCATCTCAGTCTGGAATTCTAGTGCTAGAGGAACAGCAGCAGAGTGGTTGAACTATATTGGTTAGAGCCTGGTGCTAATACTGCCAAGGCTGTCGGTCCAATCCCTGTATCAGCCATTCACGTAAGAGATGCACTTAATGATCGCTGAGGGTATTCTGGAGCCTCAGGTGCTCTTCCATTAAACAAATCTGCAACAGCTGTTTTATCAGGGAGAGAAAAAGAGCAGGGTGATTGCAGAGCAGCCCAAGGCAGGTGTGGTGAGTGTGAGTGGTTTCTTAGTAGATTGAGCAAGCTTGAAAAACTGAAGTGATGGAAATGTATAAGGAAGAAATAAGTCCTTCCTAATCTCATCTGCTTTCTTTAGAAGTGTTTAGTAAAACACTTGGTTCCACTTTCACAGGACCAAACCTGAGTCGATGGGGGAAAAAAAAATCTTCCTACTCTAATTATCTGTCACATATTGGACAGGTGCAGGCTTTGTCGATGTGACCATATGGTGATGGTACAAACGCAACCTGGACTCAGTTTGCTGCTACATTTATATTGTGAGCAAAGGACTCTTGAAGGCAAATTCTGGCAAATAGCATAAGCATGCTATGAAGTCAAAAAACCAAAAGTTTGCAACAGCTAACAGCACCATCTCTCAGTTACCATAAGGCTGGGAAAGCTACTTGGATTGACTTCAGCTCAGCCCATCATGCTCTTGGTGAACTCAGAGGCCATTTCACGTATTTTCTACCCTACCTGGACGAGTCACTGACAGCACTCCTGTCTTGGGTTGTGAAATTGCTTCGCTGTGTATGTTTGTATCCCAAATACCAAGTAATGAAAAAAAGAGACCAAAATAAGTAGGGTTTTGTACATATATAATTTAAAACTATTCTGTACCAGTACAATATATTAATTTGACAAATGTAAAGTTCATCAGCTGTTAAAGCATTTGCAAAACCACATATCCTACTATAACTTTATTGCACAGTATCTATGAAAATATTAATTCTTAAATTAGAAAACACGTTTCAATATAGAAGAGACAATCTGATTGAAAGACGATAAGAAAATCTACTCTGAAAATAACAAAAATTCACAGGTTACCAAGCTTAACAGGTGCATCTGTAGGCCCAATCTATAAAACAGGTTTATAGCATCCTGTTCTGGCTATTAAAGAAAAAGTACTCACTGTACCTTTGTTACAGATCCCAATGTAGGTCAGACTAAATTCATACAAAACACGATGGCAAGTCCAGCATTAACATTTTGAATACCTTGATACCACATTTACTACTTCTAGTTCCTGACATCATCTCCTTGCTGAATTGATCTGTGATCTAACATTATACAGGTATTCTTTGATACAGCACAGGATTGGTTTTTCTCAGTCTTATAACTTGTATTTTACCAGTGTAACATCTGTAAATATAAAACACCAAGAATGAAAATTTAATCTGTTTTTCACAAAAGCAGTTATAATTTACAAACTCTAATTAGAAAATGTCAAGGGACAGCTTTTTGGCCTGTACTCATCTCCATTAAGGATTTAGGTGTACCTCTTAAATGTAGTGTAAGCAGCAAAATGTATATATGAGTGTGTGTTCTTTTCGAAGATATAGTAAGAGCTGCAAAATGTTAATATGTTCCTGGGTCTAAATAATCACAGTTAATATGCATTTACAATAAAGCTTGGTAGAAAATCCAGTTTACTAACAAGGCCAGGTATCTAAGCTCGAAGCTGTCCTATGCTGTTTTTCTTTGTGTACAATAGTCTTCTTTCTGCTGAACAATCTAAAGAATTTAGCAGTGAGAAGTAGTAAGTAGGGTGGATCATGAAGTGCATAAAACCATAACTCTACTAAGCCAATTAAAATTGTCTAGTAGGTGTGAAGTAGTCTCTAAAGTTATTTTGGGTACTTATGTCCTGCATAAGCCAAGTCACTATGACATTACACATCTAGCCAGATTTTTCTTTTCTCTCCTTTTTTTTTTTTTAAGGAGTGGTTATCAGATTACAATTTGCAGGTAAAATATTTATCAAAACTGAAAATGAATAGAAAAACTTGCATCTATCAAAGATCACAGGCAGTCCTTTCTCAGAACTGACTGCTCCTCTCTCACAGCTTCTCAACCAGCTGAGTGTTTCTTTTAAAAAATAATATCTTATAAAAAGATTCTACAAAGAAACAAGTGTTTCAGACCCTCCCCCCCACCTGTTGTTTTCCCTTTTTACTGGAAAAAATAATAAAACTTTATCAAATAGGTACTGCATTAGGTAAGCTATAACATTAGGTAAGCTATAACATCTGTTGTCTGGGAATTTTCTTCATTTTCCCAAACATGTGCAACTTCCCCCATGTTTGTGGGGTTTCTGAGGCTGTAGCTGATAAACTTATTAGGAACATAAGGTAATCGGCACACAAAAGAAATATTCCGTAATTAAATACACTATAAAGCATTTTAATAAAATAATTTTTGTAACTTCAGTATAATACATGTTTGCAAAACTAAAAGGGTTTTTAAAAGTGCTAAGTATTAAACAGAAGTTTCTTGTAAGTCCCACAACTCAGATATAGAACTGCTTTACCTGTCCATAACATAGGCACACTATTTGGTTGTAAAAAAAATCAGTGTCACTTGTCAATTAATCCAGCTTCTTTAATTTTTGTGTAGAAGAATTTCTCCAGTATATTGGCACATTTGTAGTATTCACTCTCGGGGGGGTTGTACTCTCTGCAGTTTGTAAAGACTCGCTGCAAGTCTGCCATGAATAATTTCTTAGACACGTAGTACCTGTTCTTGAGTCGCTCACTCATTGTTTTGAGATCTGCACAGAAGAAAAATAGATTAACAGCGTTGGATTCAAATATGTTTTGTGTGCAATATCCCTTCAGACTGATTTGCCATTTAACATGAACTGGCAAAACTAGGATTTGGAATGGAATTGCCTTCATCTAAGGCATGGTCCATATTTTAACTTCAAAAACAGCTGAGCTGCTGGAACTAAGCAATATTTCACTGTAAGGATGAATTTATGTAGTGTTTATTTTTAATTCTTTAAAACATTAAAGCTTTTTTTTTTTTTTTCCCTGTTCTCATGCTTAGAGCTCTGAGTTTTCTGTGGGCTGTAGATATTCCCTAACACTCTTGACTGTCCTGAGACCACCTGTTCTCAGCTCTGCTGGAGGAGGCCTTAGGGGTTTATGGGCAAAGAATTCAAATACCATAAAACATGTATGTTAACCTAAAATCCTTACTGCTGTGCAAACATAGCAGAGAAGATACACTGGTCTACACTACAAGCAGGATTTGAAGCTTTGAAAAATAAGATTAAGTTTGTTCTACGCTCTACATATATTTTTATTACCTCTTCACAGTTTATAGTTATATATCCTTTTTAAGAATCATGTGATCTCCCCTGCTTTCAGAGCATCATGCAAAACATTTACTTACAGAACCTTAGGAAGTGTTCTCCTTTATACTAAAATCATAAGTCATCCATAAAATATGTAAATAATCTCAGTGTTCTCCACATAGTTACTTTCCCAGTAATTCTCATCAGGCATTTAAAAATTCTGTCTACACTACAAGTGTTCTAGGAGTGAGTACAGGAACAGAAGCAGTGGGAGGTGTGCTGGATGCCTTGGCTTTTCTCACCTCAAATGCTCTAACAACTATTTTTTTAGCAAAGCTTGAGCCAGGCATCGGCAGCACCTTTGTGAAACTGTAACAGAAGTAGCTGAAATGAAGATTACTTAATGTCAATGAGTATTGCAAGGACAATCTTTGCATTGGAGACCAAAGACCTCCAATGCAAAGGAATTAAACTTTTAAACTTCAGATTTAAAAATATGGTTGTATTTTTGTTTTTGTAATGGTTTGGGGGACTTTGGGGGGTGGGTTTTGTTTTTATAAGAGAGATTTGAATTTATTAGAAGAAAGGAAACCCTGTCAAATTGACAAAATGGGATTAAGGAAAGTTTGATGGATGCTCTCAAATACTTTTTCCAATGGTACAGAACTTGCCACTTCCTAGATTTGCACAGTATCTTGCAAAAGTAAAGGCTCATTCAGCTCCCATTAAGTCTGAAATTCAGGTGCCTATGCCTAAACTAGATATCCATAGACTACTTATAGCACTCAGCTGAGAAGGCTGTTCAGCTCACCCTAAACCAAATGTTGCCTGGCTAGAGAGTTAAACTGTTCTCCTCCAAGTACAGTGTAAGTTTGGTTTCATCTGTCACAGCTGTACAGCTTTTGAATGGCAGATGAAAAGGGAAAAAAACCCTAAAGGGTATTGCTTGATATAGCACCTGAAAAGCACTTGAAATGGGTAAAAAAGCATTTATACATGAGAACTGACCTTAGGAGGTAGTAAAAAAATGTACAGCCATACCTCTCAAAAAATGTACAATTTAGTCTGTACACAAACATAAAGGCAAATGTTATATCTTGTCTGAGCAACTTTTTACAGTATCAGCATGCTGGCAGGGAGAGCAGAAAGAAATCTGAAGTTAATCACAAATCAAGGCACATGCTGGGTTCCTTAGCTGAAAAAAACAAAGCAAAACTAAACCAAAGACCTCAGCTTAATCCTCAAAGAAAACTGCTGCCCCTGCCTCTATGTAATGCATCTGAACAAGGAAACGACAGACAACATTCTTACTTTGAGTTTGCCAACTCAAGCAAGTTACTTGTAACCACTGCTCAGATTAAACAGATTTCTGAGCTAGATCTGCTCAGAAAAGCAGATAGAGAAAACTCTGCCACAGAAGAGGATTCACATTCTTTTTCTTCATCGGTAGAAAATAAATTTGTGCTGGGGATACAGCAATTGATTTATGAAGTGTATGTACCTCTGCTATTTGGGAATGGTAAGTTGAATATGAAAAAAATAATTAAACTAAATTGATGCACATGGGCTTGGAGCCTATGCAAAGCAACATGAACAAATACTTGTATTTTCTGAGAAACTGATGGCTAATAGCCTTCCATGAACCTGTATTTCATTCTCTAACGATATTAAAGAGTTCATAAACTTTAATCAGAATGATAGAGGTGATTATTGCACAAATGAGAAAGGAGTGGCAGAATTCAGTTTTAAATCTGGTGCAGTACAAATCAAGCATCTGTTTAGAGTATCACTGAATTATCATTGAAATTATATGTCCCAGAAGTCAAAAGCTGGGTCATAAGAGAAGCAGTAAAAAGAAAAACATTATTAGCAGTTGTGTACTTCCCTTTGCAAGCAATCCTACATAAACAATAGCCATGTTATTTATAAATAAAAATAAATAAATACATGTAACACCTCCGACAATTGTGGCAGATCTAAAAGACAAAGATAAACGTTAGCTTACAATCATGCATGAAGCATTTTCCTAAACTTAAAATGGAGCAAAGTGTTAAGACTTAGTTAGGAAACCCTGTGACCTTTGAAAATGTTTTCTTTACGTTATTTAGAAATGTTAAATCTGCATTTCAAAGCAACTCAAATGCTCAAGCATTCCTGAAAGTTCACCTTCAGGTTTTTTAACATATGAGTAGGATCTGCAATGACCAGTTACCACACACAAGAACATATCCCTACAACACACCTACACTAGCTCAGTCCTGAAAGCTTCTAGCTGACTGCACCATTTAAGAGCTTGTTAGGGCTCCCTAGGGCACACTAACATTTCAGAATCGTACATCATACATGTTTCACACAGGTCAGGGAGCACTCATCACTTTCAAATGACAGCATCACACTCTTGACACTTCAGAGCTGCAAGGTATTCAGCTGCAAGTAACATATATTTTTTACCATAAAACAATAAGATTAAAATTTATCTGCTATGTCTGCAGCTATAATGATTTTTAAACTCTACTTAAAAAATGTTAATGGCATTACCCATGGGAAACCTTATAACTTCATAATATCCAGGAGCTTCTGTTCTCTTCACGGGTTCCATGAAGGGCCAAGCGCTTTGATGGCTCTTTGGTAAAGAAAAAAGTAAGGTATCTAATATGGAAACTAGATATTAGAAATAATTTAAAAATCTTTACAGAAAGTAAACTAGAACTAGCACTCACCTTCACTTGCTGCAGGATGGTTTTTAATGTGCTGTAAAGTTGATCTGGATCCTTGGCCTCCTTACTTGAAGGAAAATATGAATGCAAAAAGATTAGCTTAAGTACTTTATCTTCGTTCCTACAATTTGCATCTTATCTAAAACCAACTCCAAAGTTTCAAGCATTTTATGGAAGATATAAAATTTAAAACAAGCAAGCAAACCCAAACAAAAATCCACAAAAAAGAATCCCGCTACCCAAACCACACTTGCCCACAATAAAAAATAAAATTAAATTTAAAAAACCACCAAAAAGCTATTTAAGAACTCATCTCTGGCAGTTTATTTGATTTCCAGTGGATATAAGGAAATATCAAGTGACATTGTTTAAAGACTTTTCTCAAAGGAATATCCCAACTGCGTCAACATTTTACTTTGTGTAGCACTTACCCTCTTTCTTTTCCACTTGGTTTCCAGCCAGTCTCTCCTGTACAGCAATAACATGAGATATTATATGGGAACTACAGTAGGTCAAAACATTAACTGAGTTATGGCAACTCAAAGAAGAAAAGCTATTTCAGCACTACTGCAGTAAAATGGGTTTGTTTTAATAAAAACTACTCCTAATAAATAACATAACCATCTAGCCCACAGCTCCACTCAATTTCTTACATGCCTCTTCCTCCAGACTGCTGAAAAGATTCTAAAATATTATTTCTGCATGAAACACATTTCTTTTCAATAATTCAATACATATTTTGCTGCATGCAACCCACCCCTGTAAAAAATAATCATGACAAAGGTATCCAATCTGATTCCCCAGGGACAAAGGATAAATTGCAGAAAAGCACATCTGGAAAAAAGTCACCCAAAATACGATACTTATTTTTTTTTAATTCTATTTTGTCCTACAAGTTCATGCCTAGCACAGAAATCACTGTTGTTCAGGAGTGCAGTGCATTAAAATGGTGCCAGAGGGAAACTGTCGCCTACACTGTGATACAAATCAAAGAGGGATCACATATAAATAAAATTATACACACGTACATAAAAGAGGATCAGCCTGGGATGCCTTGGGGAAATCTCAGAGATAGCAGACTAAAAAAACACAACAATCTTCACAGAAATCAAATCAGTAGACTAAAACAATTACATTCTAATAAAAAAGAACTATGTGACTACATTAGTATTTCTAGTCTTGGTCGTCTCTTAGGCTATTCTGCTTCTGTTCTACATTAAAAGAGATTGATACATACTAATTCCAGGAATGCTTTCTATAGGAATCTGCCGTACTCCATCTTTGAAGCAAGAAAGGCCAGGATAAACTTTTCGTATTTGAGCTTGCTTCCTTTCTATGAGCTTTTTAATGATCTGTAATAAAGCAGCAGAGAAAACAAAAGATAATTTATTTGGTCTAAAGTAACCCAGAAGATTAATACAAAACTGTGATGAACAGAAACACTCTCACTTCCCAACCTTGCAGTCCTTTTCCAGGAAGCTGGTAAAGGGGCTGAGCTACTTGACCAGACACTGATTCTGAAAATGAAGCTACCAAGTCTCTCAGGTATTTTGGCACAAATCTAGGAAAAAAGGAGTCATTGCTTGCTCTATTCATCAGAAGCTGCACAGCTCTTGGGCAGACAGGAGCAGAAGCAGAGAAGGAAATTCTCTGGAAGAAGGTTTGAGAACTGGCTATAAAGTTTTAACAGCTGGAGCTTCTGAAATGCTTCAGCACAGCTGGTCAAAAATTTCAAGGCTCATTTTGAATGCATATATTTTGATGTACATATATGTTCATATTCCAAAATTTTAGAAATAACCCAAACACTTCAAAGTCTCCATATATCTGCAGGAGTTGATTGTGTATCAATCAAAGATACTCATGAAAGATTTTCTCTGGAGGATGTCAGAATGATGCTACTCTTCAGATCCAAAATTCTACTCTCTTTGCAAATGCTAGGGAAAGGCTTTTCCCACTCCAACTCTCTGTTTTACTTTGCAATTTTACTACCTCAAATTCTAAGCAATTTGCTTTGGTGCTCTTGATACCCACTTAGATGTTTATCTAAGCTTTGTGTGTCCTGGATATGTGACTTTCAAAACTTCATAACTTGGAGTAAACAAATGCACAGCCATGCAGACCACCAGTTTCACAGAATATTTTCTTTGGAAATAATAAAAATGGACATGTTTTATTTTTAAGAACCTTCACTCCCTCATACATAATACAAAAATAATTTCAAACTAATTATTAAATCTGTCTTTGATATGCACAGACAAGCAAACACTCTTCATGAAGCTGTAGACTGGGAGGGCTATTTCTAAATTTCCGTGCAACAGGGAGAATAAAAGGTCAGATGGATGTTTTTGATGTTAAGCAGGCAATCCTAAGATGCAGTTCCAAAGCTGTATGTAATTATTCTCAGAAAAGACCAACAACACATATCAGTGCATAGCATTAGCCTTCTTCCTAATAATTTTAGACATGAGATGTCTGGAGGACCAAGGCACTTTATCTACAAGAGAAGCGTCTCCAAGTTCTTTAGAATAATATGGATATCCCAACACATAAGAGACTGAAGAAGGCTAATAAAGTAATCTCAGAGGCAAAATTTTGAAAACTAACAAGTTTATTTTAATGTTATGTTGATGGTTCGGGCCCAGAACTGTACTACTGCAATTAGGCATGCCTGAGATGTAACAGGCTACAAGAGACACATCCCCTCTCCACAATGACAACATCCCATCCCTAAGGGGCAGCTGGTATGTCCAACAGTAGCCTGGAATCTGAAGAGTAATGCAGCCAAGCAGAAATGAAAGGGGAAAAACTTATGGTCTCTGTTGTATGGACATATATGAAAACTTTCCCAATAAGCAAAGTTAAAAAACCTGGTAAATTAAATGTAAAACCATCAGATAGTGTCTTTCCTTCTCCAAGCACAGTCCAAATCATTCTATTAGAAGAAAAATGATTGTGCCATAAAGGAGCTTTTTTAACAAAATAAAAGGTCAGGTTTGAACAATCTTGAAAGAACAAATGATAATTTGTATTCCTTTAAAAACCAAGGAAGGTATTAAACACAAGTGGAAACATCAGAATTATTTTGCTAATAAAATGCCTTATTATGTAGAATATTGCTAAGAACTAAATAAAGAACATCCCACTTAAAATCCAAAGAGGGACAGACTGGAAATTAAGACAGTCTACCCTTAATTTATGAATTTTAAAAATGGCTGAAAGAAGGAATCCTCTTTTTTCAAATAAAACAGGCCACGCAATAGAAACACTGCATTTAAATGTCATTCTAATGAACACTATTGATATGGGAGGGAAGGAACTGACAAAGCCATAAAAAAAAAAATCAATCTCAGAAGATTTTACTTAGCTAACTACCACAAAATTGATCTGTGAATTACCCCTCAAAATACCAGTATTTTAACAGTCTTGTTCTTGTTAAGTCAGTGAGTTAGAATTTGATGCTTCAACTACAAACTTTTGGCACTGGGACTTGAATGAAGGGATTAGTCTAACTAATAAAAGTATGCACTCAAATTTAAGCACCAAAGCAAAGAAAAGAGCTAACCTGGCACTCAATTAACTGTTTCTAAACATCTGAACAGAGGGCAACATTAAACATTTCATTTCAACCTTCACCTCTTTTTGCTTTTTGATGATGACAGAAAATTCTGTGTAGGGGATCCTTGGATTTAATTCACATCCCATTAATGTGGCACCCTCGTAATCCTTGATGTAACCAACATATTTTGCTTTTGGTACTTTAATATCTTTGGAGAAACCCTGCAAAGAAAAAAAAAAAACTCTCATAATGTCATTACGCCATTTTCCTTTTACATTTGTTTTAACTGGAATGAATGAGGATTTAGAACCAAATTCATCATAAAGTTAAAACACAAAACATGCAACAGTGAGTTACAGACCACAGTTCAGTGTTGATAAAACTTCTCATGGGAGGCACTTGATAAAAGAACAGGTAATTGCTAAGAAGAGCAGTAGGGGCGACTGTATTCATTTTGAACGTGTGAAGAGTAAATCGCACCAGTTTTATATACAGAATCATAGAACAGGTAGGAAGGAACTTGAGGAGGTCATCTAGCCCCATCTCAGCTCAGAACAGGTCTCATCATATCTGGCTGATCAAGGCCGTGACCAGTCTTGAAGACTGTAAAAGGACAGAGATTCCACCACCTCCCAAGACAACATTTTTCAGTATTTCACCACCCTCAGGACAGGAAAGCAAAAAAAAATTCCTTCTACGTAGTCACAATTTCCCACTATCCAAGTTATCTTCACTGCCTAATGCTGTACACCTCTGAGAAAAGTCTGACTCTACTTTGCTGACCAGATAGTTGGCACCTGTTTATCAAATCTATTTGACAGAACAGACACTGCCATCATTCCTGAATTCGAACCTCATGCTTCAAATCAGGAGGAGTTGTAAGTGCAGGTCAGCTAAGTTTTAGTCTGTCACAGGTATCCCTAGTCCTTCTTTATACTTCTTATAGAATCAGTGAAGGAACTGACATTTTACTAGTTTTTAGACTAGACAAATTATAGACCATACGATATAATTATATTCAGATGATTCTATCAAAATAAAATGGATTAGAAGCCAAAAACATTACACGAGATGAACACAGAGCACATTTTATAGATAAAATATATACATGTAATATTGCACTATGCATTTTATCCAATTACTTTGTCATGCCTAGTTACAGTAATTTCACGAATACAAGCCGCACCAATTTGACCAAAATTTTGGTGGAAACCCGAAAGTGCGGCTAATATTCCGGGGCGGCTAATCTATTAACAAAATTCTAAAAGCGGCCAACACGGAAGTGAGAGCCCGCGGCAGCCCCAAGCCAAGCTGGAGCCCGGCCGGCCCCGGCAGAGGTGGGAAAGCCTGGCAGAGGCGGGGCCAGCAGTGTGGGGGGCGGGCGGCAGAGCCTGAGCCAGCAGGGCGGGGGAGCCTGGGAGAACTGGGGCTAGCAGTGCAGGGGAGCATGGCAGAAGCAGGAAGGCCGGCGGGTGGGGCTGCCTGGCAGCGGGGGAAGCCCAGCATAATCGGGGCCAGCAGCGTGGGGGAGCCCGGCGGTGCGGGGGCCTGCAGTGCCGGCCAGGGCGAGGAAACGCGGCGGCGGTGCAGACAGGAGGGGGCGGCCGGCGAGCCTGGTGGTGGCGGCGGCAGCCCTGCCGGCGGGGCGAGCGAAAGCGGCGCGAGCGAAAGCGGCGCGAGCGAAAGCGCCGCCGCGAGCCGCGAAAGCGCCGCCGCGAGCCGCCGCTCGCCGCGAAAGCGCCGCCGCTTGCCGCGAAAGCGCCGCCGCGAGCCGCCGCGAGCCGCGAAAGCGCCGCCACGAGCCGCGAAAGCGCCGCCGCGAGCCGCCGCGAGCCGCGAAAGCGCCGCCGCGAGCCGCGAAAGCGCCGCCGCGAGCCGCCGCGAGCCGCGAAAGCGCCGCCGCGAGCCGCGAAAGCGCCGCGGGGCGGGCGCGGCGCTCGCGAGGCGCGGTGCGGGGCGAGCGAAAGCGGCAGCGGGGCGAGCGAAAGCGGCAGCGGGGCGGACGGCGAGCCCGGCGGCGGCAGCCCTGCCAGCCGGGCGAGCGAACGCGGCAGCGGGGCGGTGCTGACGGGAGAGGGGGGCCAGCGAGCCCGGCGGCGGCGGCAGCACCACCCGGCCAGCCCCGCCGAGCCGTGGCGCTGAGCTGGGCCACCCGGCCCCGTCGGCAACCATGAGCGGGCCGAGCCTGCCTGGCCCCGCCCCGAGCCAGTAAAGCCCGCTATGCCGCGATCCTGTTACTAATTGGCCAATTTGTGAAAGCTGCGCACGGATTCTCGCGACGAACAAAAGTGCGGCTAATATTCGGGGTGCGGCTTATCTATTGACAAAGACAGCAACATTGTCGAGGCACCGGGGGTGCGGCTTATAATCCGTGCGGCTTGTATTCGTGAAACTACTGTACTTAATACATCACTCCTAGATATAAAACTTCTTGAAAGAAGTAATTTCTTACTTGTTTCTTGAAGTAGCCGATAGCATATTCATCTGCATACGTGAGAAAGTTGAGAATGTTGTGTTTGATGTGGTACTCCTTCAGATGGTTCATGAGGTGAGTCCCATAACCCTGTGTGAAACATGAGGAAAAAGCCATGACAAAGCCTTTGGGAACTGCACGTATGGATTGTGCCCCTGTGGACCCAGGGTTATTACACACTGTTTTCAAAATGCAGTCTTTGCTCTAGATCCTGGTTTAAAGATTTTCTCTTAATTAACTTGGTGTTCTACACTCAAGAGAAAACTCTTTTGAGCATTGTAGGGGCATCTTTGTGACCCAAAATGGAAGTTGTAATTCAAGGTGCCTACCTTTTTTGTTTTTGTTCCTCTTTTGAATTAGATATCAACCATTAAAATCACATACTTCACCAATAACAAAACTGCACATACTGTAACAATAGAGCATCCTTTTTGAGCCATATCACTTCAAAACTACAAAGCAGTAGCAATACTGAAATTATTCCAGTGTTCTGTGCACCTGTAGCACAGTCTCTGCCTCAAAGGATTTATTATCTAAACTTATCATAAAGCACAGAAAGGAACAGTGAACAATTACCATAGTAAGTAGCAGAAAATTATTGAGACAACAATCAAATAAATAGCTACGCCTTCTGACGGCACACAGGCATAATTTCCTTTTAAATTTAGCCCCAAAGTGAACAAAAGGTTGCATTTATTCACATTGCCAAGTAAGCCATAGTCATCCCCTTCTGCTGTGATTTGAAGAAATGTAAAGTAGGGAGGAAAGCCCATAATAATGTTTTGTTCCTGCGTATGTTCCAATTTTCTCACGCAGACTAACAGGATACTCAGAGAAACATACATGATTCCTTTTGGGTACTCTGTTCTTGCAAACTGGGAAAAAAATTACTTATGTGAAAAAGCCAGGAAAAGAAATGAGAAAATACAAAATTCTGATTTAATTTAAAATTTAATAGCCAAAAATATGGCACTTGCCAAATAAGAAACTAAACCACATACAGTAAAACTTAAAATTAAAATTACTTTGTAACAGGGGACCAAACTACCTAAAAAACAATTCCATTTGTATGGGAAAACAAATCCTATATTTTTTACTCTAGCCTCAAACTGAATTAAAATATGAATTTATGTTTCCTAAGACTACGGAGGTCACCCATGTATGAATTTTTTTTCCCTCAGTTACCTGTTGACAGGGTCAGCTTACTCAGAGAGAAAGGTGGGAAGGCAAATTTTCAGAAACACTCAACTCATACAGCAAAGCACCCAGAGGATAAAACAATAAATAATGTATAATGCAACCCCAGGGGCAATCTGATGGGTGAGATCCTCTCTATCATTTCGAAAGATTATTCCTAAAAAATTTCAACACACCTTTGGCAGCCTCACCTGTGTAGTGCAGTTAAGCACAACTTAGGCATATTCTGTTAGGGTCTGCATTTGCCAAAACACTCTGACAGATCACTGCTTAATCTAAGGAAATGCTCCTCTCTAACACCAAAGTTGAATAAAATAAAATATAACGTGAATATTAACAGAATGTTACAGACTTTTAATCCCACTGTGTTACTCTTTTGCACCCGGGTGCATAATTTTTGCCTGTTTACTGCTATACACCCTGAATTAACCCACATCTCAGCTCCTGCTGCTTTAACTGAAAATCATGAAGCTACAGCACCACCTAAAGGCAAAACACTGAACAAAATGGTCGGAGTTAGATCTACCTGTAATAGCTGGAAAAGCTGGAGGAATCTCACATATTCATAGTGCTCTGTATTCTTTCAACTCAAATGCCAATTCTCAGAATTCTGAGAAAATGTTCTGGCATAAACTCAAAAAAGAGTGTACAGAATAGACCCTGTGCTTATTTTGAGATGTAAAACTATACCTAATTTTTTACTATATCTCCTTTAGATTGAAGTCATGTAATGTCACAAAGTGACTAAACACAAATTACTGCCCCACACAAGCAATATTTATTTCAGTCATCTATGAGATGTTACACTATACAGAGACACAACTACTGGGGACAGAGGCATGAAAAGTCCAAGAATGGCAGATTACTGCCCACCATTGCTCTGTCGAAAAAAAAAAAATTTAATTACAGGTAATGCCAGTATTATGATGATGATTCTAAATCTGCACATTTTAGTTTGGTTTTTGTGTATCATACTCAGAATCACTGTATCTTTCAAAATCTTTTTCTGTCAGGCAAGTCAGCAGTATATATACATGACTAAAAATATTATAAGTATGTGCAGTAGGTGAATGGGACTCAAATCCATTTAATAAACACTTGTAATACAGAATTCTTTTTACCTTGACTTGCTCATTGGAAGTCACAGCACAGAAAACAATCTCTGTAAATCCTTGGGAGGGGAACATCCGGAAGCAGATACCGCCAATAACACGACCATCTTTTATTAATGCAAGGGTTTTGTGTTTCCTGAGCAGACAAAAATAACAATTGCTTTAGTTCACGTACACAGTACATTAAGTTCCATTAACCTTCCTTTATTTCAGAAATTTGATTAACTTCTTTCCATGATGATAATGCAATTATATATGCCCCCTAAGTTAGCCACTTGTATCTGCAGAAGAGTTGTTACTTTAATATCATGCTCTCAACATACCACAAAGGTCCTCATCCTAAAGCAAGCTCCTGGCCTTGCCAAGTACCCTTAGATATTCCGGTAATGCCCAATAAATAAAAGTTGTACTGCTTTAATTTAATCTATTGCTGATAGTTACACCATTGCACAGTTCTGATTTTATCCTGAGTAAATTAGAACTTAATGGGGTTACAGGAGAGCAAGTCCTTTCTAAGGGATTCCTGTTTCATTGCATGCACTCTCCATAGTTAAGCTATCAGTCTCAAATGCAGCTGATGAAGTAAAAGAGGATATTTCTAATCACCACTCCTCCAGGAATCAAGACCAGAATAAATATCTATTTCTGTTGTACTTATAGTGACTGCCAGGAAAAATGTAAAAAGGTTCAATCTCAACCCTTATGTCAAGGATAAGGAATTTTAGTATAGTCCTCAAGGTGTGAAAACGGTGCACCTTTCTTTAGATTATTCAATACACAGCATCATATAAAACATATAAATGATGCAGTAAATATACAGGTGATGCATTTGAGGGAGAAAAATTGGTGCCAAAAGTGAGCCCCTGCCAAAAAGCCCAAAGAGTAGTTATATTGTATGTGCCACCATTGAAGATTTTATACGTATTATATATTCTTCTTTTCTTGTACTTATTTTAGTGCTTTTTACTTGTGGAATGACAGCAGCAATGCAGTAGCTTGAGCTTTTGTGGTGGTTTTGTCCTGGCTGGATGCCAGATGCCCACTAAAGCTGATCTATCACTCCTCAGCTGGACAGGGGAGACAAAATGTAATGAAAGGCTCATGAGCTAAGAGCAGGGAAAGATAACACATACCACCACAGGCCAAACACTTGGGGAAATTAGCTGAATTTATTACCAATCAAAACCAGAACAGAATGACAGAAAGCAAAACAAATCCTAAAACCACCTTTTCCCTCCTCCTTCCTGATTCTCTCCCTGCTCTCCCAAGTAGTGCAGGAGGATGGGGGATGGGGTTATGGTCAGCTCACCACATGTTGTCTATGTCACAGCTTCCTCCTTGGGTAGAAGAGTTCTTCCCCTGCTCCAGTGTGGGGTCCCTCCACGGGCTACAGTCCTTGAGGGACTACAGTAGCACGGGTCCCTTACCATAGGGGCACATGCCCTGCTAGCAAAGCTGCTCTAGCAGGTAGTGGGGGCAACTCTCTTCACAGGGCCACAGGATCTGCCAGGAGCCTGCTGCAGGGTGGGCTTCCCTCAGAGTCACAGCCTTCCCTCAGGTATCCTCCTGCTCCAGTACATGGCTCCTTCATCAGCTGCAGAGACACGAGCCTTCCCTTGGTGCTCACCAAGGAAGGTTAAACTGCTGGAGCAGTTCATGAAGAACTGCAGCCTGTGGGAAGGACCCATGCTGGAGAAGTTCATGGAGAAATGTGTCGTGGGAGGGACCCCATACTGGAGCAGAGTGTGAGAAGTCCTTCCCTGGGGAGGAAGAAGCAGCTTACACCACATGGGAACTGACCACAGCCTCCATCCCCCATCCCCCATCCCCCATCCCCCATCCCCCATCCCCCATCCCCCAGCACTGCTTGGTAGAGAAGAGAGGGTAGAGAATCATGAATGATGCTAAGTCTAGGAAGAAGGGAGACATGGGGCAAAGGTATTTTTAAGATTCAGTTTTTTATTTTCTCATTAGCCTACTCTGATCTGACTTGTAAAAAATTAAACTAATTTCCCCAAGCTGAGTCTATTTCACCTGTGATAGTTATCAGTGCGTGATCACTCCCTGTCCTTCTATCCAAGAAATTTGTACTTTCTTTCCTCTGTCCAGCTGAGGTGGGGAGCAATAGAGCAGGTTTGGTAGGAATCTGGCATCCAGCTGATGTCAACCCACCACAGCCCCACAACAAGAAGCCACTTGTTATTAATACAGTCACCAAGATGGCATTTGGGTACAACCCAGTTAGATTGACCAGGAGTAATGAAGGCTTGAAAAGATGGCAAAAGTGCAGCACAGGCAGAGTTGCTCTCCACTCCACCTCTGCTGCAAACAGCACAGACTCCCTCTGCCTCACACACCAGCCCCTCTCCAAGGATACCCACGGATCAAAGACCAAGCGGGTGATGTATTCCTTCGGCATTCGAGGCAGCTGATGGGAGAACACATTCTGCAAACCAACCAGCCACATCATGATCTTCTTGTTGGGCTTCTGGTTCAGGGAGTTGCCGACCACATGGAATTCAATCACCCCCCTGCGCTCCTCCAGCCTCGCTGCCTCGTCCCGGGCTGAGTGTGCCGAGAGGAAGTTGGTCTATACCATGGAAAAGAGGAACAAAACCACAGTTTTGGGATTTCACATCCTCTGAAAGAACAGCCTTAATGAACAAACAAATAAAACCCACTCTCCTTTTCCAACAGAACTGCCAAGGTGCCCTTGTAATGCACCTTTGCAGAAGGGACACCATCAAATAAGCCAGATGTAAGACTACACTACAGTCTACAAAGGTCTATGTGAATTTATATTGATACAGATTAGATAATAACAACAACAATAGTTATGACTAAAAGAGTTCCAAAACCTCATCCACTCATCCAGCTGAAGCACTCATCCAGCTGAAGCCTATGCCACTAAGTCTTTGTATTTTCTTTAGTCTTAGCCAGCTTGGGTGTGACTTGTGGATTTGCCTACACATACTGCAAATCATGCATTTTTAAGGTGGTGCAGGAAAAGTCGTATTTTTTTCATTTTATTAGTGCTTTCCACTGTCTCCACCACTACTGTAAAAGCCTGAAAAAAAAGATTTTAATTCCTACAGAATTTGCGGTTAATATATCTGTATCTACATATATAAATGCAGATTAAATTAACACAGAAAATTAATTTAACTTATTTTTTTCAACATCATTTTACAATGCCAAAACATCTCTGTATGCATATACTGTTTATTTTTTTGAGCAAAGTTTGGCTGCTGGGTTTCTAGTCACTGCCAGCCCCAACAGCCAGGCTGGCACAGCATTTGTAATATGCAGAGCCATCAGTCACAGTACATAGTTTGAATAAGAAATGTAGGTGGTTCCAAATCTTCAGCAGCTTCTAGCTAAATCTTTGCAAATGAGCTGCTGGCAAAACATAGCCTGGCAGAGAGAACAGAAGGAGGAAAAGCCAGCCAAGGAAAAAAAAAAAAGTGCAATTCTGTACATGGCACAATTCTGCAATTCTGTTTGTTTTTCTCTTCCAGCCAAAAAAAAGAGCAACTGGAGAAGACAGAGCAAATAACTGTTTAGATCAGTTTCTGTGCTAGAGAGAGAGCTTTTAACTTCAATCTTTCAATCTGCTGCAATTCTTGAACCCTATTTAACCTTATCTTATGAGCTGTATCTGTGATTAGCAACAAAAAAGCATACTCTGGAACCGTTCTGTAACAAAAGCACCTTGCAGGATAACCTGAGCTCCATATTTTTACTACCAATAGTTTACAAGTCTCTGCTAACTGTACATAATGCATTAAAAAATTGTAGAACTATACTGTGTTACTGATGTATTTCACCAGTATTTTTTGTTCACCTAATGATACTCTTTCCAAGTCTATTTTTCTTGACAGGACTGTCAGCTTATCACATTCTATCCATGTGGAACATTTACTAAATACAGACCATTTACAACACCATGTCTATATCTCACCTCTGGCCCAAGCATTGCTGCAGGATCTGTAATTGTTGACATTACTTCGTTGATTAACTCAATAGGGATATCTCCTACAACCCTTGGTCTTTTAGAATCCTCCACAGAATAGGGTTCATTATTTTTCCTCTTTTCTCCTATGAAACAAAACTCAAATTAGAAATAACCAAACTGTCATAGACTAGCACTATGAAGTCTAGCACTTCTATCATATCCTGAGGTTTATATGACAAGTTTGAGGTTGGGTTTTTTGTTATTTTAATCCCCATAGACAAAGACAAATAAATGAAATCTGAAAAATATTTATCACTTCTCAATTTTTGCTTTGAACTGGGGTATTAGCATGAAGCAGGAAAAATATACTTCTTCCACTAAACCTCTGTGAATTCACAGTTAAACTATTTGCTTTTTCTTTTTGCTTCAAAATCCTCTGCATGAAACCTCTGTGCAGCTATCTTGGAAGGTCAGTGCTCAATACACAAATTGCAGTGCCTATTTCTGGACAACATGAAATCCCCTTTTTAGGATTCACTGGAACTAAGTATCCATTATATATTTTTTTCACCTCTTCTGTAAACCAAGGAGCACATGATGTGTCATACATATTTGAAAATCCATACAAAATTTCCAAATCAAAATATACCAAGTTAATTATTAACTACCTACTGACTGCAGATACACATGTATACACATGCAAAAGAAACTAGTTAAATTCATAGAAGAACAGTCCACCAAGCACTAGGAGAGGTACAGTAACAGAGATCCAGCTGCCAGCTCAGGATTATCCCACTCATCATCCTACTCATTCCCACTTCTGAGGGACAAGTTGAGAAATGACCTTAAGGAAAGCTGCAGTTTAGGAGCCACCCTAAGTTTCTGTGTAATGAACACTGAGGCTAAAAATTCACTTTGGTTTTGGTTTTTCTCTTTCCTTGGGGACTCACTTTATATAAGCTTGGGATCATCCCTCTGACCTAGCAACCTCACTTGACAGGCTAATTAATCCTGAGGTGTTTGGAAAAGGATTTATTAGGAGAATTTATGCATCCACCAACTTTTTTCTTACAAGGTTTTGGTTTGGTTTTTTTTTTTTCTGTCCTAACCTCATTCAGGTTTTAAATTTAACCTGGTTGGTATCTCTGTGTTTTTCTTTAATGCTCAAATGTATGCATTTTCAGTACCTTGAAAGATTAAAAAACTCAATTGTGATGGCCCCTTCAACTCTGCCATTACTAAAATGAAACCTCTCCTCATGGCTTATAATTAGATGTACTCCAAGAAAAGTATTTTTCAAAAACCTCTGACACCAGCAGACCTTTCCCCATTTTAATTTAATTTAAACAAACCAACTGGTTTTTTTTTTTTTGCAAATACAGCTGCCATTTCTGTTAGTTAAACATTTCCAGAGAGAAAAAGGTATGTTTGTGCAAATCTTTCAGCAAAAACACCTCAAGGTTGCTAATGTAGGGTGAAGGCAAAGGTTATCATATACTGCAACTACTGATAATATCAACAGGAGACAAAATGCAAGGATCCTTCCCCATTACCTAAGTTTGGGTCAAGGGCAGAAGAAACTTTACAAGCTGGACTCATATTCCCACTGTTGGATTGTTCCAGAGATGAAGGACTTGCACTGTATGCTACAGATCTTGCAACAGGAGGTGGACTGATAACTGCAGTGACATAAAAAACAGACACAAGAAAATCAGGTCATGGAACCCATTCTGGTGCTGAAGGAAAGACTGTCACAAAGACGGACACCCACTACCCAAAAAGTAACAATGAACACTATGCAACAGAGCAATGCCACCAGTTCACAAGGAGAGACATTAAAGCTTTATCTCAGTGTATTTTTCTAAACTAAATTCTGCCTAAGGAGGGACTGCTGAATAACAGGGATCACAAACATCAGGCTTTATTAGTTTGCAGTGCTGAGCAGAAACTAAGAAAACAAACTTCCTTCACATACCTGCCAAGCCTGCTGGCATTTAGCTTCATGAAAAGGTTTTTTGTAAGGCTCTATTGAAAAGCAAAATCTCATCATTCAGCTTCATCTGTCCAATTTACAGTGCTCTAAGACTGGTTGGACAATTCAAACTCAAAGGGAGAAGTTGTTTCACCAATTAAGAGAATGAAACTATTATTTTAAAAGGTCACAGACTAGTATCTCTCTCTCTCTGATATATATATTAAAAAAAACCCCACATTAGTCCTAAATCATGCAGTTTTCATTTGTGCTACCCATCATTAAATGCAAATTACCTGTCTGGATTCCCAGCTGGCCAGTTCGGGAACTAGACACCATGAAATCCTGATCCCAAATGGGAGAATTCTGGCTGTACACTTCTTCTTCCAGCATAGATAGAAACCTAGGCACAAAACCAGGCAAAATATCAACTAAGGGGATCATTCCAAACAGGTTCTTTTTCAAAATAACCATCAAATTAAAAACATTTACTAAGTCAGTAAGAAAACGCTGTTGGTCAATGCTATTAAATAAAACCCCACACATGCAAAAATCACAAGCCAGAGTAGACATGAAGTATCACAATTCAGTAGAGTGCTTTCACTTATGAAACCTTACCTCTGACTACAAGCAATAGTTATCTAATTTGCAAGTGCAGAAAAAGACACTTACAAACTACTTTTACAGAACAAAACACTACTAATGAGAAAGCTATGAGTTGATTGATGTTTTGATGGCAAAATATGTCTGTTTTGAAAAACCAGTATTTTGCAGATGCATTTGCTTTCTGCCTTTGATAAAATCCCATTGTTACTAACAATGCTCTTAGGAAGATATTTTCATTCTTTTAAGTGTCCCACTGTAACATTTAATTGCGTGCTTGTGGTTGCGTAACAATGTTTTTAACCTTAGTTTGGTACAGTTACAGAAACAGCACGATTTTAAAGCTCTCTTGGCATTATTATATTCCACAGATCAGACTCTCCAGCACACCACCCTCTTAGGGCTAATACACCAATTCCCTCCCAGCAGCAAGACAGCTGCTTATCCTATGTTGCACAAAAGGGGTTTTCAGGCCAGAAGCTGACATGGCACATTTCTGCTCTCTGGAGTCATCTATATGTATAGAAACTGTTCAGCTGAAACCAACAGGACTGAGTAAAACTTCCTTGAACAGGATAGGGATTATTAGGATCAAGTCAGACTCTCATACGGTATATACAGGACAGCCATACCTAAGCAATGTGCAGTGTTTGCTGCTGTCTATATGGCTGATAATGGCCAAAAAGTTTTTAACAGTGACCTGACCATCTGTGACAGAGCAGGAGGACAAATTCAGCTTTAGTCAAAGCTCCATTTCCAGGCAGCACAGAGGCTCTGCCTTTAACCCCATTAGTGCCTGCTTCCTAGGTATGCACAGACACAACCTTTTGGTGCTCCCTTTGCCCAAAAGGAGAGCCCAGGGCAGAGGGGAGCCCTGTGCCAAAGCCAGGCTCCATGAGACACAGATCCTCTGTGGGTTCACTCACAATGCCAGAGGACAATGCCAGAGGAAAGACAAATGCTTCAGATAAGTGCAGTCCATGAAAGATTTAAAACGTTATTCATACTTCCCACAGATCATCTGCAAACAGTACTTGTCTTTTTTCCCCAGCAGAATATCAAAAAGAATTGCAGTGAATAATAATGCTTTCCAAATTACTGCAAAAGGTTTTCAAAGGCAGTGAAAACAGGGGCCTATGCATAACTACTTCCTCCACAAATCTGCTCCTTGCATCAATGAGGTGTTAAGTCCTTTTTTACATGTTTCAGTGCCAGATCATGATCCTGTTCCCAGACACGACCAGACATTCCTGTATCCATAATAGTCTACCCCACAGACAGTGTACATTTTTCAAAGTCGTAAAATAAACTATTAATAATAGTAGGACCAATAAATCCTGACTCTATTCAGCTTAGAAAACTTCATGTTGTTTTTAACTCCCCATCCATTCTAACCCATCTTCTGGCCCAGCACAGTAGCTTGCACAGATAGCATCAGTGCCACCAGGTCTTCTGTAGGTTCAGTTCATTTGTTGTTAGGAGGGACAGGCTTTTAAACTATGACTTGGACAACCAAGTTACCCTTGTAAAATAAGGATATTTTAAAAGTGATACACTATTTTAACAGGAATTCATAACAATGAATAACCCTGTCAGCATCACTACCCCTCTTTACCACCAGTAAAATGTTTGAAATTGAGGACTGTCAACGTTTCAGTACCTCTATAGGTAACTATTGGTGCTTTATTGTGAGAGATTGTCATCAACATTCCATTACTGGAAAAGATACTCAATATGAAATTCATGAGTTTAGGATTCAATTATGCAGTTTTATACTGACTCCTCCCTAATAAACCCATCTCTTCTAGGCACGGGGTGACTACTTTGTTCACTATTACTATGTTGAATTAAACTGAAATTCTTATAAACTCTGTACAACACCCCCATTTTTTAATGATTCATCACCAAAGCAGATAAGAAGATGTTTATGGAGGTCTGGACCTACATTGTTTCCAAGAACCACAGAAAAATAAAGTAATTGACCTACAATACCTGCTAATAAGACAAAAAGCACAATCCCCCAGCAATATGAATAATTTTTTTCATTAAGTAAACCCAAAACAAAGCCAGCAGTTGTGTACATAAAATATACTAGTCTAAGTTATGGCAGTAAAGCAAGTTGCAGTATCTAGTTGCTAATGAATAAAAAGATAAATTTTTTTTAAGCTGCAGGCAATTTCTCCCTTTCCACAACAAAGTTGCTGGTTAACTTTAAAAGCAGGCACACTGTGACCCCTTACTTTGGAAAATGAGTGAGGATTAGTGTTCGTTTTTCTTGAGGAAGCTTGTCTTTTTCTTGCCTGGCCTGCTCCAGCAGTTGTCGTCTCATTACAGTAAAAACAGAGCGAAGCAATGTCCTACCAAAAACCTGGGTGGTTTCATACCGAGGTAGACTGTCACAAAACTGAGGGACATTGCAATAACAAAGCCACCTGTAAAGGGGAAAAAAGGCAGGTAATTATCACCATCTAACATACGACTTAATGCAATAAAACCACTACCCACATCATTTATAATGAGCTGACAGCTGTATGACCATATAAATCAGTTCCCCTACAAGGCTGGACAGAGTTAAGCAGCATTTATATTGCCCAGTTTTCTTCCAGAAATTACAACCAAGTACTTTTAAGTTTCCACATATTCTTTTTCTCTGCAGTCTAGTTTACACAAAGCGCTCTTGTTCCAGACAATAATCATAGATAGCAGAAAATTCATGAGCATGTCAGGGATTCTCACCATAGCTCATTCATTCAGCCCCACACATCTCCTGCCACTGACTCCAAAGGCCCTCAGCATAGCCTATTTTACCCTCTAAACTTCTAGCTTTCCCCACATAGAGGCCAAATGGGTGACACTTTTAACTGGCTCCATCCCAATCCAACTGGCTTTCCACCCTGGTCTTCCACCAGTGGGTTTCTTCCCATGATACTATGACTTGTTAGTCTTTCATTACCAATATCTCCATCCATAATAAACTTTGCACTAAGGAAAACCACAGCATGTCCTTTTTCTTTTCTAGGAAAAGAGATTATGGTACTGAAGAGGTAACTCGAGTACACTGCCTATGCAGATCACAATATCTGTTAATCTCATAAATAAGATTCTGATAACTGTGTCTAAGTGAACAGTCTTTGTTATCTGGAGTTTATTAGTCACAACCATTATGAAAGCTCCAGTAAAGAAAAGAAAATATTAGGAATTGGATGCAAACATGCTGTGCTGGATTCTGCACACATTTCCTCATCCAGACCCAAAGTACAGCCTGTCTGAAAATGTTCTCCCAAACTCTTGCGCCTTAATCTTCGCAAACATGAATTGCAAAAGAGTTATGAGATAGAGCTGTTCACAGACTTCTACTCCCTGTTCTTGGCTGATAAAGCACTCAAAAACAGAAGAATGTATGTGAAACTCTGATATAGCTTCATTCAAATCCTCAGGTTCTCAAAAGAAATTGGTGACTGCAAAATTTCAGGTGTGCCCAGAGTGCACAGCAGCACCCTGAGCAATGCCTCAGACAACACAGAGGAAAGAAGCTCACAATGACAAGTGAGATCTGATGGAAAGAGCACTTTGGGTCCGGGGGGGGGAAACTCAGGGAGTGTGGGCAGGTTAGTTTGAGAAAACACAAGTGACAAATAATTAACAACAAAAAGCCACCAACCAGAATCAATTCACTATCGATCCCTAATAAGATTTAACTCCTACCACCCCTGCCTGATACCAGCTATCACAAACAAATGGAGATCAAACACAGTCTTAGAAGCACCACGGATTATAAGCATCCTTTATTCTAGGTGACAGCACACCTGGGTCAGACACATCACAGTCTGCTCTGTCACTAGCCAGAGTCTCAACTCACACCAGGTTTGCTGCTGTTCTCCTTCATGGAGAGGAGGTGTGTGAGGAAAGGACATCAGGAAAGCAGCCAGAAGGTGGTGCTCAGCCTCGGCCAACAGAGATATCCGGGGCATTCCCAAGAACAGCACGCTGACAGAGGCTAACTTCCCTGAACTGCTCTCACTGTGCACACTGAAAAAGGCACTGCACTACTCTTGTGAGAAAAAGAAAATAAATTGAGACATGTCTTTTTATCCTACCTCTTCATCCTCCAGCAATTAAATTATTCCTTTGAATTCTAACAACACATTAAATGGTCATAACAAGAACTATAATTTTAAGGAACCCAATAATATCTGTTCCTCATTTAGCATCGAAGCACTTTTGCAAAATGAGTTTGATTTTTCAACTCCTCTGTGACTTTGTTTCAAACAGTGATGCTTTACAATGTTAAATGTTATCTTCTCTCTCTTTCTTTTTTAAGTTGAATAATAAATAGGGATATTACATGAGGCTCATATCTTAAGAAGGTCAAGAGCACTTCACAAACACAGACCTTACAAAAGTATTGTTAGATACAAGTGTTCCAGCCTCTACTCCCTGTTCTTGGCTGACAAAGCACATCTCTCTAGACCCAAGGCTGCATGTGAAACTGATACAGTCTCACTAAAACCCTTAGGTCTTCATGTTAAACCCACAGCTGCAAGAATTCACAAGAATCATCTAAGGCATGAAGATACTGGTGTACTCCTATTTGTAAGGAAGACTCCTAACAAGCAAAAGCAGCATTACCTGGTATAATTCACTTTATACCCTGCAATATCATCATTGGGTGATCTTAGTCTTCGCTGAGAAGGTGTCTCCAGGTGCCAGTAGTTAATGCGGTTCAGAAACATTTTAGCCAGTTCCACTATTGTCTGCCTTTCCTTCGAGGGTAAGTGGCTAAATTTGTACTGCACGAAATTATTCACACCCTTGAAAAGTAAGAAAATTCTGTTTAATAACTTAGCCGTAATTTTTATAGGAGCATCCTCAAACATTCCTCTCTTTGTTTATAATGAACTTGCATTGCGTGGAAAAGAAAAGAAATATCTGAGACCATTAACTCCTTGCTCAGCTACTCATGCAGATGCCACAGGCTGGTACCTGTGCACACAGCAGGAAGTACATCCAAGTATTTTTAACCTCCTCTCAGCAGCTGATGTAAAGGGAAAGGAGAAAAAATTCCATTTTTCCTTCCTTCTCAAAGTCAGCGAACAGAGAAAGTTCTGGTAGGGTTTTATCTACACAATAAATCAACTATCACCCTCAAAACTCTACAGCTACTTTTCAATAATAGATTAGGGCTTATGGACTTCTACTTAAGTTAATGTCTACAAATCATTATTTCATCAAGAAGTCTTAATACTTCACAATCACATCTTCTTATTGCACTTTGGACACTGTCCAGTTTGAAGAAAAATCTACTGAACATGATTAAAATGGGTGACTAAAAGTGCTGCAACACATATATTTTATAAATCCATTATCATACTGGAGCTTTAGCAAATCATGTTGTTTGATTGAGTGGCTGAGCTGCTAAAAGCAGAATTGAAAATATTGGTCTTTTTTAAAGGGAAAAGTATGACAAAATATGCTTTAAGAAGAATTACCCTTTAATCTCTATGTTTTATTTTCTTAAGTAATTTGAACATTATGAAGAATTTGACAAAAAATTGCATTGTACAAAACCTTTTTAATTGTGTATTTTAAGGATTGGGAGCCTAGGGGGATTACATACACACTTTTTGCTTATACCCATACTAAAGGAGAACTTGAAGTGAAGACTTCTCAGAAATTCAGCAATAAAGTGGTTTAATCTTCCTAAGCGATAAGAAGTGAGAGTTGCAAAGAAATGATTACTACACATAACAGTCTTCACAGTTAAATTATCCTGTTTAACAATAGAACATCCATTCATCCATGGATGGGAAAACACCGAGCTCCTGTTTCAACGAGGTATGTGAGCCTCTGCATAGTCTCACTGGAGTTCATGGGCCCACTTGTCTGCCAAAAGTGCATTCTTAGGAGCTTGCTTAACCAAAAACTAAATTTGTCATATGTTCTTTATCTACTGAGAGTCACAAAAGCCTCAATTATTCTCTGGTTTCAGCTTTGTTTTTTTCTTGTGTACCCTTTGAAAGAGAAGGCTATGATCTCACTGAATTGGACTGTAACATTTTTCTTGATATACAGAAGGCAAGTGTCATTTTAATATTGGATTTCAAAACTTCAACAGCATTTTTCATCACTTGAAACAAAGAAAGATTAGAACTGCCCACATAAAAGTAGCATTTCAAGTTAATTCTCTAAACCCACAAAAAAGTCAGTTTCATTAAAGCATGAGACCAATGAGGAGAAGTCAAATAATGTAACTATTGTACAAACACGAAAAGGAGAACCAACGGCAATCTCCTATAGCCCCCTGTTTTGTCTTAAGCAGAACACAGGAACATCTGCAAAGTGCCTAAAAAAATGCCCTGTTTTCAAAGCCAGTGCCTACATTTAGAAAAAGAAAAACAAACCACAAAAAATCCCAAAACAAAGCCTCCAAACCCACATCAAAATAAAATTTAAAAATAAGTAAGCAACAACCAAAAAACCCACCCCACATCAACGAAACCCACATTTTGACTCTTTACCTGTTCAATGCTAGGTTTCTCAAATGGAGGACTTTCCAAAGATCCTTCTACTACAGGTTTTCCCATCTGTAAAATGCACTTCCTCAAAAGCTGTTAAAAATACACACATTTTTAAAAGTCAGTATATTTTCATACACAGAATCAATGGAAGTCACAGTACACAACACACTGTGAGCAGTGCTGGAATTCTCCTGGCTATATATCTGCTTGTTTAATCACGTAAATTTGTAATTACTAAATTTCACTGTGAATTCATCATCTCTGAAATGCATACAAGAGGCTCCTCTGAGGAAATGCAGGCAGCTAAGTTACTATGCATGTCAGTGAAGAAGGTTGCAGTTTATACGTGGGACTCAGGGTCAGCTCCTCAATCACCTGGATGAGTTTTGGAATAAGAATCAGTACATTGCAATACCAGAAGAGTTACTCAGTAGAGCATCATCCTAGAGAAGAGCTGTCTTGGCAGATAAAGTCAATCCACACCTGAGTAGCAATGAAATTGGCTTACGTGTGAAAAAGTGAAAAATCTGAGAAGATTCTCCACAAGTTCAGCTTACTTTGAACAGGTAGAAATAAACTTGCTTGGTGTCTGCATCTTCTTCTTTGTGGACACAGGTGAACAGATATTCCACATCCAATACAATCCCCAGGAGCCTATTCATTTCTTCTTCAGACACATTCTCCAGGTGAGAAACATGAGCAGCTAAACAAAATAAAAACCCAAACTTGTAAAAGGCTACTGAGAGAACCCACAGCACAACTACAGCCCAGGAGATCTCCAACTAAGCCTTAACTGTAGAGGCACTGATCCTGTAATAACCTACCTAAACAGAACACATCTTATCAGAGGTAACTGAAACCTGTGTCACATCACTCTGTAAAGGTCGACCAGGGGTGGTAACTTCCACAGTGGAGGAATGGCACCTGGTTGGAATCACGTCATCTGTTAACACTTAAAGCAGACTACACAAGTCCTGCTTGTATTAATATGTTGAACTACATAACTAACTACATACATTTTTGTCCTAGAACTATGTCTTTGAGACATTTTCTTGACTTAAATAAATCGGTAATTTCCATAAATTATGCAACCCAGATGTAGCAGCACCTTATTTAGTGAAGAGTAAAAAAAGCCCAGTTCCAAAAAATGTCTTTTTATTTTAAACTGGGCTTTATTGGCTAAGTCCCTTGCTTTCATATCATGTAAGATGCACACTGTATTAACAGAGATTTTGCAGACATGCTCTTCTGTTCAGAAGTGCACACACGGCACGCCGCAGTTTCCAAGCGACAAACTCTCTTTTATCATCTCCAAAGGTAAATACAGTTCCACATCTGTAATTTTCAAAAGCCTGAGGCTTCTCCCTATAAAGCAGGACATTCATTTCAAGCTGGTTTGAACAACTGGCCCGGGGAAGAAGGAAGGCAGTGTAAAACAAAAAGTCAACTCCCAGTAAGAATATATTTGCATTACAAAAAGCAATAATCTTAGCTGACTCCAGGCCAATGTAGATGGTATGCATATCCTATCCTCTGAAAGGACAAGAAAATGTCTTTTAAAAAAATACTTTTAAATTCAGGTATATTAACTTTTAATATTTTAATAAATTTTATCTATATTTACTTCTTAAGATTAACATTTTTTTTCTACGGAAATCTGACTCTTTAGCTGGGGAGTTAGTGAGGAAAAATAACACTTGACTTGAAAACTATCACATTTATTGGTCATTCAGCAAAGCTGGTTTGTTTTGAGAAGTTTAGTATGGTACCAAAACACTTAAATCCAATACTTTCATTCAGCTTCAAGTAAAAAGTACACTGTAATGTAGAACTTTAAAAATATGTCAGCAACTGTTTCCACTTAAATGAAAATTTATAATATAGTGTCTTAGGCACACAGCCATCATGAGCTTCCTTGAGGATTAATATTCAGCATTCTGGGCAGAATAAAATTATTTCACTTCAGTCCTTAAGACAGGTATGAAGGGTTAATATTCCCAGCAGTTTGTCCTGATCGTTTTCAAGTAATAAATATCCTCCTGGAAGAGCTTTGCATTAGAAACTGATAACATACCAAAGAAACCTTGCCTTCAACAAATGAACAAAACATCAGCATAAGAAGCCATTTCTATGCAGTTTCCGTAACAATACTGAACCTTGACTACTTAGTGATGTTTAAACATTTTATTAAACTAGACAATTATTACTCATACTGTGAATCTAAAAGTTTAGTGTATTACCAGCATGTATTTACCAAAGAGACATCAATGTTTACACACCAGGCCAACAAAATACCTTTCTTCAGATGTTCACAGCCTATTCCCAAACTCTGTGGCCATTAGTAGGTGTTTTATTAAAACTAAAGCTTTAGTACACTGACATCAAATACTGCATCACTCTTGACTAGAGTTACAAGTCCCAACCACATGTACTGCCCAAATGGAACACCCTTCTCAAAACACAAAAACCAAGAAATACCCAAATATGTTGTGTGAAGGTACATTGCAGGAATTGAAGACAGTGATGGGGAAAGAAAGAGACTGAATGTATTAGAACATGAATT
Source organism: Catharus ustulatus (assembly GCF_009819885.2). Classification (NCBI taxonomy): domain Eukaryota; kingdom Metazoa; phylum Chordata; class Aves; order Passeriformes; family Turdidae; genus Catharus; species Catharus ustulatus. The sequence goes on along the minus strand of NC_046221.1, from coordinate 38,447,235 downwards.
AACTAGTTTTAAAAGGAATTCAAGATTGACAATGTTTACCAATTAAGAAATGCACCCTCCAACATAGCAGGAACAATCAAATAGAAAAGAGAAGAGTCTCTGACTATGCAACACCTGATCTTGTGGCTGGTGGACAGTGAATCCAGTCACAGTGTTAAAAAATATATCACCCTAATAAAATAAATATTCATTAAAACAACCACATTGCACCAAACTGTGGGGCTGAGCATCAAACGGATGAATGCAAGTTGTGGATAAGTAGACAATCACACACACAATCAGATTTATGCACCAAAAACTGCACTGGTTTGAAGATCAAACCACACCCCCAAAAAAGAGACATCTCAAGCAAAATATTATGTAGGATTACTTCTGGATGAAAAAAATAAATTCTAGAAAAGGAAAAAAAAACATTTTACATCAGGTACAACTTTAGCCAGTGCAGGAATTTCTACATTGCTACTTCAATGGTTTTCTGAGAAGAAAAAGGAGCACAGGCTAATGTGAAGCCCACACACCTTGTGGTAAATCTGGTTTCAAAGGTACTCAGTAGAAGCACACTAATTTAGAAGAGATGAATAGGAAAACTATCTTGGAAAACATAGCTGTAAGACATATTTTTCCAGTAGTATGAGGAAGCACACGGCAACTCATTTCAGTTACTTTAAATGAAATATCTTCCTCATCACTTGCAGTCAGAAGAAGTCTTTTCTAAAAAGAGCAGTAAATAAAAATACAGTTTCTTCATAGAATACTTTTGCTGGCTTTACAGTACTGCTTTTCCCTGGTTCTCTAGCTAAAGATTATTTTAATATTTTTAATAGACCAAAACCAGGCCCAGATTTTAGAAGAGCTGAGTTTTTCTATGAAATACAAAGCATCCACAAATTCTGCTGAAGAACAGAGAACTGACATTTTGCAAGTAAAAAAAAAATTTCTTTCTTCAAAGGCCAGGATTGAAAGGGATGGGTAACACAAGCCACCCTAATTGCATAAACAGAAGCAGCACAGAGAAGCTGTGTGATGAAAAGTTGGAACTAACTTGGCTAAAGTGATTGAATTTTCTGTGATATTATGCCTTTGTTAATCTCCTCCTGCAAGCAAACCCAGAGATTTGGAATATCAGGAAAAAATTCTGCTGAAAAGCCTAGAAATAAATCACATGTAATAAGAGCACAAAAAAGGCAAGAGCAGAAATAGAAATAAATCCTATGCCAAAAAAAAAAATTCAAAGTAGAATATTTTTTTCAAAACTAAAATAATAAATGATCTATTGTAAAGGTTTTAAATTTCCCTTTCTTAAAATCTTCATTGTCCTAAGTTTTAGACAGCAACAGAAATTAAATAGGAACTGCCTCTTTTCAATTAGTTCTGGATTTTATTTTAGCTGAATTTTTATTCAGTATTTGCTAAGAAGAACGTGGATCTATGATGGGGCGAGTCAAGAGGAGGGCAACGAAGGTGATTTGAGGGCTGGAGCACCTCTCTTACAAAGTCAGGATGAGAGTGTGGGGTTGTTCAAACTAGAGAAGGCTCCAGGGAGATCTTAGAGCAGCCTTCCAGAATGCAAATGTGGCCCATAAGAAAGCCAAAGGAGGAATTTTTTAAGGACATTTTCAAGGACAGGGCAAGGGGTGGTGAATTTAGATTGGTTTAGATTAGATATCAGAAAAAGGTTTTTTTACAATACTGGAACAAGTTGCCCAGAGAGGTGATGGATGCCCCTCCCTGGAAACATTCGAGTTCAAGTTGGTTGAGGCTCAGAGCAACCTGATCTCACAGAAAGTATTCCTGCTGACTGTAGGGGGGCTGGACTAGATGATCTTTAAAAGGTCCCTTCCAACTCGAACTGTTCTGTGATCCTGATACAGACAGAAACAGACATTGGCTTTTATTCTGGATAAGTATAAATTCTTAAAATAATAATACAGTGATTCAGCACTGTTTTTCAGGCTATGTGGCTAACAAATTGTTATTTATTCTAAGTCTGAAAAACAAAACCAAAACCCACAATAATATTTAACAGTGGATTTTGAGCAGTTACTTCTAAGACATTCAAACTATCTGCACAATAACTTAGACCATGCTAAGATGTACAACTCTAGTTCTATTTTCTGTGATTCAGAAAAGACAGTTCTTTCTGTAGGTAAGAGCACCTGCTTTAGGGATGTTCAAGGATATTTTATACTTTGTTCTAAAATAAGGAAACATAATGCAGCCTACAGCAGAGAGTCATTCAGTTTGTAACAAAGGCAGCTGGCAGACAAAGCTATTTAGGGTTAAGGAATATGCAACACAAAGTATTAAAATTGTTTCAGGGAGCTTAATGACAGTTTTGCATTTAAACAACTTTGAATGCCGGTGCAGTTAGAAGTTGCACCTTAGCTGAATTTCTTCAAAACTAATTTCAGGACATTTCCATATTAAACATATTTTTAAAACGTTAAACACATTTCAATCTAAGCTAGCGGAGCTCTCACCCAGGGGGTGGCTGCAGCTGCGGCAGGGCTCGGCCAGGCTGACCGCTGCCTGCTGCAGCTCGGCCCGCGGCGGCGTGGGAGGCGGGTTCGGGTTCTTCCAGCCATTGCACTTACAGGACTCCTCGGCCTGAAAGCAAAGAAAAGGGATATCGATCAACACCAGAAAACACAAAGTTGTTTCCCCCCGCCGCCCCGAGATTATCACAAATAGAACAGTATCCCAAACAGAGAGATTAACTCACTTTGGTAAGCAGAATACTTAACAAACCCTGGCTTTTCCTTATAGAAAGCTCTCACTCGACTGAAAAAAGTACTTGAATATTTACTAGTAAATCAACATTTACAGATCCTGCCACCTAGACAGATTTAATTATTTAAACATAACCAGGTTATCTAACAGGTAGCACATTTGTCACTGCCTCATGAGCTACACTGGCACCAAGGAATCACACAGCTGAAACCAAGCTCATGACAACCCAGGCAGGATTAACTAATGCTGGAATTACCAAACAATAAACGCACTACTGGAGAAGGCTGTTTAAGGCAAGGAACGCTTGGCCACAAAAGCAACAGATGCCAAAGACAGTGACACTTTCACTGCTGCCCTCCCTAGAAAATTTATTTATACTGACTGTGACACAACCACCAAGAGAATGCAGCTAAAAGGGAAGACCATGAAGGGAGAGGTTGTGACTTTGGTAATAGTGTCTCAAATCATTCAGAAGTTCAAAGCACCGATTCCAAAAGAGTAGCTTTACAAGAGGGGATTTCCTTCTGCATATCCAAAGACCTTAGTCATTCTAACATAATTCGTACTCCTATTCGAAGATCTAATTGGAAAGAAAGCCTGCTTTTCTACTCTTCAGAGATATCTGTGCACTGGGTTGCAAAAAGATACTCATGAAACTGCACTGCCAAGACCTCAGTGAGGAAAGTATGCCAATTGCTGCATAATATTTATGGCTGAAACAATCTTAGTAGGAAAAATTGTGATGGTAATGTATGCAGCACTAATGTATCATTTTTCAAAACTGATTCTGCATACATTTAGCATGATCTATTTCAGGAACCTATTTCATTTTCCTTTTAAATTTCCAAATCCCATCCTACCTAAGTAGGAAGAACCCAGGAAAAGCAGAAAGGATCACAGCTTGACAGCTCATAACACTGACAGCTTCGTAAATGGATGGTAAATTGTTCTTTTAAACTCATTTCAATATTCAGTAACCTGAGAATCAAGAAAACTGCTGCCTGCAGTTTCCTGAGCGCCACATGATGTTTTTACCATCCCTGAGGCTTAAGCATTTATCCAGCTGGGCTCCTGGCCCTGGGTCTGGCAGGCACCGAGGGCTGGCAGCAGCATTTTCTGTAGGCACAGGGATGACTCAGAAATTCACCTGCAAGTGCCCAGCAAAACCATTTCCGCAAATTTCCCTTGAGAAAGGAACAACCTGCATGGCTTGAACTTCCTGGCTCTCCAAGCTCACTGAGTGGGTGCAGACTGCCTGCCAACCCATGAATTTATAAAGTGAAACAGTGAGGCTTCAGGATGAAATGAGGGGAAGATTCAAACAATTTTTTTTCTAAGTCTCATAAAATGTAATCTGAAAAGATTTATGGTGAAGTTTATGTTCTTTTTCTATCGTGTTTTCTTTGAGCAATATGACTGGCAGAGAACTGAAGGCAGCCCAGTATAATTTCATGGCAAAAGCCATCTCTCACAGTTTCACAGGCATTGAGCCAGTTGTGTTTGTCATCCTGCAGGCCCTCAAATCTAAATGGACTCGAGAGATCAGTGACTGAGGGATACCTGTGAACCATCGCTTGCCCTGGTGCACAGACTCTGGACATCTGGGAGATGACACAAAACCCCTTATTTTCAATCAGCTTCCCAAAGCAAAACCGATGCCAAATAAACTATACACATTTGTTTTGTGAGAAAGGAAGTGTTGCCATGAAAGTTTTTGGATTTAAGAAGAAGATAAAGAAACTGTCAACAAAAAAAAAAAAGAAAGAAAAAGTCTGAAAATGAGATTATTGACAAAAGAAAATGCAAGAGACAATTGTGAAGGAGTTGTCAAATGAAAAAGGATTGAATATTACTTTAGGGAAGTAAGATTTGACCCTTCCCATGCAGCAGTCTTGACAAATGTTCAATGCTGTAAATTACTGACATAACACCATGCTTATTATTTATTGCCTTAAATCATGCCACAATAAAAAACCATATCCAGAACTCCCTCCTAAAAATAGGCATAAGGTTTTTGAGATTTTTTTTCTCTGAGTGGAAGCACTATGTCACAGAAGCTCACCAAACACTGTTTACTATCAAGCCAAAAAACTATAAACAGTGAGTAACTATGCAAACTTTAATGTCACACCATAATTAACAGCAAAGATGCAAACAGATGTACGAGTCACGATAACAGCTCAGTTAAACTGACAAAAATAAATATCAACCCACCCACAGAAGAATAAAACCAGCATGTTCAATGGCAAATTTTTTTCTGCTTTTGTTAGTATTTCCTCGCCAGATCTTTTTGCAACAGCTGTTAAATGGTAATGTTCAAATTATTCTAGAGACCTTAACCAACCAACCATTAGGGTGGGTTTTTTTGTTAATCTCTATAAAACACCAGAATCAGCATAAATGTTCTGTTAATCAAGACAAAACAGAACCTAGAAAGGTTCTCTCCAAAACTTAGCTTTCACTGTAGATGTTGACAGTGCAAGTATTTTGCAGTGAATATGCAATGTGCATTTCTCAGTGACTTAAATTGCTGAGTTGTTTTAAATCTTCCACAGCATTTTGCTCATTCAATCCTTTCTTTGACTATCTTCAGCTTTTTTCTTTCTTCCTTTTTCTTCTTAATGTCACTCATCTGCTTTTCATTAGAAAATAAAATATGACTTCACCTCTACAAAAACTTAATTTGAGAACAAAACAGTTTTGAGGAAAGGAAGGAAAAGTATTTTAACTAGCACATGCAGTCCTTGAAGCCTTGTTTTCTGGGACATCTGCAGAGCTTTGATAAATTCACTGTAGATCAATGGGGATTTCTGCCCTAAGGAGGTCTGTAAAATATTGACTGTCATCTTTGCAGACCCAGGGATGATGTACACCTCACCTTCATTGGTGGTTTTTATTAAAACTGGATGAGCGCAATAAAATAAAATACAACAACTACACGGCTGTTTCCTGACCCCCTCCTTGTAAACAAAAACAAAAACAAAACAAAAAAAAAACACAAACAAAAAAAATGCAGAAATTGTGTATATTTGGCATTGCATGACATAATTTCAATTTTCTTTTTAACTCCTTCCATGTTTGGTGGAGTGTTACATTGGGGGAAATCAAACTCAAACTGTCCAGAAGCTCTGGGCAGTGAAAACTATAACTCCAGGCAAACTAAAGGTATGGTTTCCTTTAGAATACTGAATACACTGATAGGTCATTAATGGAGAGTGAAAAAAACACAGCACATTTTAACACAAATTGTCAATATTTTATTTAAAAAGGTAGCACCTAAAAGTTACAACATTGCACACATTAGGTGACTTTCAGCTGTCCAAATAATAAAGAACAAATGAAGAATGTTACAGTAACCTATGGAATAAAATATCCCCCCCTCCCCCTTTTGGATAGTGAAATAACCCTCAAAATGTGCAAACTTCAAGCTAACTTAATTATAAGATAAAAGACCCCAAAAGTTCTAAATCGGAGATTCAAATAGCTGTTGTTCAGGATTTTTCTTTCCAGTTTAAAATCATACAGGGTTATCCTCTTTGGTAATTGAGATGCAAAGCAGTCTCAATAGATCACACACAGAACATTACAGATCTCTATTTCCAGCAAGTATAGTTACTCTAGAAAACATCTTCTTCCTCCGAACACAAAAGCTGTGTAAAATACCTCATAAGATTTTTCCTGCCAGCAGCAAGTTCAAAATGATGACTTTATCAAAGAGTATCATATAAATAATAAATATATTGATAATAAATATATTGATAGACTTAAATCATATATTTTTCCTACTCATATGTTCAGTACCCAAGAACCAGAGAGCCTGGACACTACTCAAAAAGCCACTCATATGTACAGGAAATTAGTTGATCCCTTTATCTTTAACAATACAAAATAAACAGTTTAATGGGCAGCTCAAAGGGCACGTTCTTCATTTATTAATTGATCCAATTATTTTATTCCCTGTACTTTCCAGTTTCCCTTACAGAAGAGAAGTAGGCTACCATATAAAGCTTTTATTAATAATAAGCACCTGGTTCCTACCTTGTAAAGTTAATGGTCAATTTCCTATTTAAAGGAAGATGCTTTAATTGTGCCTGTAAAACATTATAAAACAGATTCACCCCACAATGAAAGTGATAAGAAAACTCTAGATGTTTTCTTTGTCTCCTACACACTTCTGCAGAAAACAATCTTACAACATTTCAAGTCGAACTTCAAGGAGCTGTACTCCCATTATACAGAGCCCAGCAGTAACACGGCCAAATTTGCCTCATCTTCATCTGCCTTATCAAAATCAGGAAAGAAAATATTTTATTAAGGAAAAAGTGGTGCAAGTTGACCTCATGAACTCTTTTTTTTATGTGTGGGAAAACCAGAGGTCAGAGCTCTAGGATGAGAAGTGGGGAAAAGTGCTTCAAGAAAGGATCAGCAGCTGGTCTGGAGTCTGGAGCTGGGATTTTACTTCCACATCTGCCCATTGCTCACCTGCTGTAGGGCCCTGGCCAAGTCATCTCATCACAACCCTTCTCACTGTCTACTTTGCTTATCTAAAGCAAAAAGCTTTTCTTCAAGAAGGTGTGCAAGTGCTTTAGGCTACTAGGTTCTAATTATATCCGTAAACACCCAGGCATTACTATAATATATATAATGAAAAATAAACAAGTTTACAGAAAACTTAGTGTACTAAAATAGTACCTATTTCACCTTATTTATAAAAAAAAAGCTCCCAGTGAGACTGGAGAGAGTTGTATTTTCATGTACTGTAAACCAATATGGGAAAAAAATGCAGAGGAGACTTCCTCCTACATCTTCATTAAATACATTTATGTGTGTAAGTCACACAGTGTTGCTTTTATATAAAATGCTGCAAGCTTGCATGCCTAATGCTCAATTTCACAGTGGACAAAACCAAAACGATGTATGCAGTCATTCATACACACACAGATACAGCCAGTGCCAAATACAAAACCCCTCACAGCACACAGCACTACTGTGTATCATCATAAGTCATGAAAACTGTACCGACTCCTATTCTACATCTTGTTTAGAATGTTACCCTCCTCCTTTAAGAAGGTTTTTAAGGTTTTTTTACTCAGAAGAGCCTGTTGTTCTATGCCTTCCACTCAGACTTTGCTCGCAGAGGAACAAGACAAGTGGAGCAGCTCAACATCTGCAATGCTCCTGTCCAGCTCTTTTACCACGAAAAAACCCAAACCTCACATTTGTCTAGTCTCAGCTCCCTAAACTTCAGGCTCATTCTGCACACCAAACACGTATTTACCAGCAGTCTTTGTCCATGTTTCCCATGACAAAAAGGAATAGGTTGTAAAGAAGGATCAAGAGGTCCTTCTTGGGGACCAAGCACCCTGCCCCAGAGTAGTGCCTTTTACTCTCCTCTGCCCAGCATTGCTGCTGTCACCAGTGAGACTCACCCTCTGCAGTACTGACCTCCCCATTTTGTTGTGCTGTGACACTTCATCCCCAGCAGACAGATGCTCCCAGTGAGTTACTCCAAACATCTCCGAGGTTAAGTTCCTAATAAATTCTGCATGCTGAATTTTGCAATGGAACTTATGTGGGAGAAGGTGATTGATGTTAAGGATGCCGTTACATATTTTAGAACTCCAACTTGTACAGCTCTATGTAGATTTACATAAGGTCCATGTATAGCCACTACTTGAATGAAAAAAGACATCCCCTTTGGAGATGGTGCGAGTGTTTGCCTTCTCTCACTCTTTTGCACTCACACACACATATGCAAAATCAATGGAAGAGAAGTTGCAACCCAAAGTAAGAAAAAGTTCAAAGTTACATACTGCACTGCTACAGTTGGCAAAACAGCTTCTCCAGGCTACAGTTTCCAGCAAACTACTAATGTTACAAACCAATAAGTGTCCTTCTGGATCACCTGCCAGGTGTTCAGGAAGAAAAATAAAACATTATGCCACCCTGTGCCATCCTTCCCACGTTATCCCACAGGAGAAGCTTACAGTCTGCTTATTTGCTTCTGTTAAGAGGTCTGAAAGCAAGCTGTCTGCCACAGAACTACGGCAGAGAAGTCAAACGGCAATTTTAATCTGAACACCGTGCAGTGTTTAGTGCTGGAACTGTGCCTGCATCCCAGCAGGAGGCAGACCCCCTGGCCATGGTCCTGCTCCATTCATCACTGCAGCACCAATGGGACATGCATCCAAGACTTGTCACAGAGCAGGGCAGCCAGCAGAGCACAATAGAGACAATAGGAGCTGTTCCTGCTCTGTACCCCATCACCAAAGTCCTGCAAGGGGGAAAGAGGAGCTGCCAGCAGGCCACAGTGTGCCCTCCTCCCCTCCCAAATGGTGCTCATCCCCCTCACCACAAAGCACCAGCGAGAGAGGCTGGCGAGCCCCCAAAAAAGCAAAGGGTTTCAGAGGAGACTTCTCTATAGCACAGCAACCTCTACGGGGTAGAGCACTATAGGAGAAGGCTTTCACCCTCAAAAACATCATCTGGAGGGAAAAAAAAAAGCACCAACCAGGGACTAATTCAAACACACACACACCTATAACAGCCCATGAAAAATGTATCCACATGACAACAAGCTTCATTTATTAGCAAGTGTTGGTAACATAAAAATATGGGGGTGCAAAGGGGACTGGGAAAGCTTCAAATCATATCACTCTTCCCACAGTCAGTGCTACAAAGTTCAAGCACATCAGCTGCTCTTTAACCTTACTGGCACCAGTGTAATCTCGCACTATCCCATGCATGCACCGAAGGCGAAGTGTAGGTGCCTGCACATGTGGAAACAGCTAAAACATTGCAATGCCTGGCTTCCGTAATTTGCCCTGCCATGGCAGCATTGCACCATGCTTTCAGCACGCAGCTAAATCTCCTCGCACCACCAGGACTACAGAGCCACACAATGATGCTTCGTCTCGTTTGTTAGCTTGGCCTTTCACTTAACATCTGCCGAAGTAGCAGAACACAGAAAATAAGCTGCACTTTTTTCATAAACAGCTACTCTGAAGGCTGAAAGCATTATTAGAAGACCTGACATCAGCGCTGCCAATCTGCCAACACGTCAGCCCCGCTGTGCATCCAGAAATTGCCCTGACAGCAGCAGCGCAGCCAGCGGCCCGTGCTCTGAGCACAGGCGACAATGCCCGCGGTCAGAGCTCTGAAGGCGGGAGCGATAGCTCTGACCGAGCTCCGTCCCTTTACAACAACCAGGCGAGTCCTGCTTCTCCCACCAAGAAGAAAATCGCAGGTGGACACAAAGTGCTTGTGACGGCAAACCTGGAGCAGCGCTCCTGAATGCGAGCGCCGGGCAGACACGGAGCAAAGAGCCCCGCTGGGACAGAGTACAGGTGGACAGGGGACCCCGTCGTCCGCCCGGGCACCACACACCGTACACCGGCCCCGGCTGCCGGGGCACAACTTTCCCAAGAGCGGAGGCCGCGTCCCTTCGCTCCTCTGCCAGAGCTGCTGGCGGCAGTGGCAGCTCCAGCTCGGAGCAGCGGCCTCAGCGATGTCAACAGCTCCGCGCTGCGAGGCCACCGCCACGGCCGGGCAGGAACAGCCCCCGCCCGGGACCGCGACCCCCGGACGGAGCAGAAGGATGCCCCGCTCCCCTCCCGGGATATTTACGCGGGGAGCGCTGCAGCAGCGCTGCCAAGCGAGCGCTCACCGCCGGCCCCGGGAGCCGCCCCGCCCGCCGCCGCCTCCCGCGGAGGGACTGGCGGAGCGGCGGAAGCGGCGGCGCCGGGACGGGCGCTCCCCGGGCGGGAGGGAGGCGGCGCTGCCCGCTCGGTCCCGTATTCGGTGCCCGCGGGTTTAATTTGTGCAGCCACCGGCCGGAAAGCTCCGGCGGAGCAGGATCCACCGGCACCGCCGTAGCCACCACTTCCGCGGGCAGCGCCGGGCGGGAGCCGGGCCGGGCCGCCCCCGCGCTCGGCAGGGCAGGGCACGGCCCTTCCCCACCGCCTCCCTCCCTCCTTTCCTCCCTCCCCTCCCGTCAATCCCCACCCTCCGTGGGCGGGGGGGCTTCCGCGGCCGCCCGGCCGGGTACCTTGCAGGCGGAGTAGACGCCCAGCTTCTCCAGCTTCTTGGCCCGCGGCGCGGCGCGCAGCTGCGCCTTCTTGCCCGCGGTGCGCGCCGAGCCGGGCCCCCCGGGGCTCTCGGCGGCGCTGCGGACCGGGCCCCCGGCGGCCACCCCTGCGGCGGCCGGGGAGCCCTGCTGCGGCCCGCCGCCGCCCGCCGCCCCGGCCCCGCCGCCGCCAGGCTCCGCCATGCCCGCGGCGCGGCGGCAGCCGCCCGTCCGTCCGTCCGGCCAGCCGGCGCGGTGCGGTGCGCCCGGCCTTAGACCCTCCCCTTCGCCGCTCCGCCGCCGCCGGCTGCTCCCCGGGGGGGCGGGAGGAGGGACCCGCCGCTCCGCGGGCGGCTCCTGCCCCGCCGGCGGGGGTGGGGGGGCCGGCAGCCGCCTCCCGCCGCTGCGCACCGCAAGGGCGCGCCCGCCTCCTGCGCGGGGGTGCGCGGGGTGCGCGGGGCGGGCGGCGCCCCCGCGCCAAGGGCGGCACCGGCTCCGTGCGGAGCCGCTATGGAGCCAGCCCGGCCCGCCGGGAGCCTGCGCGGAAAGTTGCCCTAGAAAGAGGAGGCATCGCTGACGGTGTCGAGCGGTCCCGAGCTCCGGTGCTGTCGCAGCCACTGTGGCCCCTCGGTGTGCCGCTACTTTGTTTGGTTTAACCACTGCCTTCCCTCACTATGTACTCTGCGGCCGCCTTTGACGGGTTCGGTTTTTTAACCCCATATGATTTCTAATTGAATGTAAAAGTACGGGTCACTTTAAAATACCGACCAAGTCTAAAACTCTGCTCAGTTCCTCGTGTCGTGGTTCTGTGGCGTGGTTTTTTGTTGTGTCCAGAAACAAATGTTGAGAGCAGGTCAGTTTATGGCTTAAAGGGATTACCCTTTAACTGAAAGTTAAATTAAGCAAATGGTCCTGCCCCGGAGAGCGCGCACCATGCACAGCAGCAAGTGCACCGGGTGCGAGCCGGTTCTGCCCCGTTGCACGTATGTAAAACCGCGGTCGAGCCGTGAGAAACCACAAATGGCAATTCCGTACTACGGCACCGCGGTTTGAAGCGTCGGGAGTGAGGCTGGGCGTCTGCGTGGGATTTACGGTTCTTTGATGTGTAAAGCTAAACTATCAAAGTAGCAGTGTGAGTTTGGAGGGAAGTCCCAGCGCGGAGAGAGCTCTTGCAAGCACAGGGCCTCGGCACCTTGCATGGGGAAAGCAAAAATAACTCTAGGTTTGTGCGAAGTAATGCCTGGGGGGAAGAGTGGGTGACAAAACCCTGCAGTGTCCTTCTTCCCTTCTCCGCTCCTGGGGATATTTTCAAGCATGGTGTTACACGGCGAGCTGGCATATTTATGAAATGATAGGAGAGAATAAAATGAGATATTCAATGAAACGAGGGGATCTGATGTTATTCTCTGTTTACTTATTTATATTTTTATTTTGCTGGGGTTTAAAAATCGACCGGGTATTGCTGGGGGGTCAGACCTGCTCCCCGGGATATCGGGATACCGGGATACCTCCGCGGCGGAGGCCGGGGCTGGCTTCGGGCTCCGCAGCAGCTGTGACAGCGACCCGTAAGATGGCTGCTGCCATCCCCGGCGCTTTAAGACGGGCTGGTTAAGGTGGAGGAGCGCTGCCCTTGGCGGTAGCAGCCTCAAGATTAGCAGGAAATTAAACGGGATAAAAACCCACAGTTTCTCTGGAATTTAAGAGAGAATTATCTTCGGCATTTATTTTTAAATTTTTGTTGTAAGTGTCCGAATGACATTTAAAAATAGCAAATAGCCATTGTACGCTAGGCAGCCACTAAGCAGCTCTTTGCTTGCATTTTCTTTATGCCGGTTAGGTTTCTGCTTTCGAACTTGAAATTGAAACTGTTGTTGCTTAGTTTCACTTTCAGCTTTCTCACGGCTCCTCCTCGGCAGCAAATGTTACAAGCAAAGACCACATCTGGAACACACTGGCTGCAATGGATCACTTAATATCCCTGCCCGAACACAAAATCCTAGTTTTCCTGGGAGCTGATGTGCTTTTACATCCCCTAGCATGTTTTTCCTTTTTTTTTTTTTTTTCCCCCTGATAAAGGTTCTCTTTTAACCAGGTACATAATGATATTTAACCCAGCATTAAGTTTGAACACTTGCATGTAATGAGTTACAGTTTTGCTACTGGAAATACATTTACTGCTTTCACACAGGTGAATAACTCCACCAATGTGCATTGATGCCCCTCAGTGGGGATTTATGTCTGAAGCTGCACAGGTGAATGCTCACAGAATCACAGCTTGGGCAAACAACCTTATACTTTAGGATCCTTAAAAGCCTGAAAGCTTATTACTTCCATTAAAGTGAAATGAAATATGGAAGTTGTCAGGAAGCAAATAATTTTACTGCAGTTTCTTGTTGAATCCTCAGGAGCATGGCTTCCTCACAATACCGTGTCTCTTTCTTTTCCATTATACCTTGATGCTCACCAGATAACCAGAAATGTAAGTCTACCAGCTTGTGGCTACAGATACAGTTACTATAGTAACATTTATAAACACTGATTTCACTACACTTGCAGAACTGCTGCCTGCTAGAAGCAGCTTTGAAAGAAATCCCTCTAACTGCAAATAGGTAAAAGTCTTTCTCCCTTTTTTTTTTAACATTAAGCCCAATCATTGCTCACATTCTAACTTCGTGGAAATATGTTGTTAAAACAGAAAGAAAAAAAGCTTTACTTTGTCTTAAACTGCTCTAGTAAAAAGTAAAATATTACTTCAAAATTTTAGCAAGACTAAGGAGGGAAAAGACAAACAGAAAACAACCCCCTTGTGCTTTGACATACAAGTGGACACATGTCACTGTCAGTTGCATATATCCAAGTTGTTTTCTTCTGTTGGCTGAATTCACATGTAGAGTACACACTAATTTTCTAATTATAATGCGTGCATAAATCTGAGCACCATGTAACCCCTCTGTTGCTTTTCATCATTAAACATGAAGATATTAAATTAGATTCAAACTCATAGTATTGTCTGAAAAACTCTCGCCACATTTTTTTAGTTTCTGTCCTTTGGGGCACGTCAGTGTGTTTGCACAAGTCGAGCTGACTCTGAAACCTGAGTTGAGGAACCACAGGTGAGAGCAGATAATCCTGCTCAAAGCTCAGTTGAGTAGCCAGGTGACTTCAGGAAGGCTACGCATCTGCATCAAATTAGGGAAGGCAGGAGCTAGGTGAGACACAAGTGCCAGCTCATGTGGGTTTCAGGGCTCACTCAGGCTGCTGATAGCCCCGAGGAGATGCCTGCTCAGAGCCCATGCTCCCAGCAGATCAGACATGCATTTCACTTTTGTTGCTCCTGCGTGAATTCACTGTGAACACCTGACAGGCTTAAATGCAAGAGCGTGTGTGTTACTATTATTCTAGCAAAGGAGCAGCTGCATTCTTGAGTCACAAAAGAGGAAATCAAAATACCCTTTAGGGTGTGCCGGACTCCTGGTTATTAACTAGTTGTCATTTAGGGCTTTTGGGGCCTATCTTGCTCCCATAAATTAAAGAATGACTCAGTTAATAGCAGCCTAATGCTGAATGCTACTGCTCTGACAGGGACCACCCAGCCTGCAGCTGAGCTTTGGGAGTCTACCCCCAACACTCATCCCTGTCTCACAGCCCAGTCAGATCCACCATGCCCAACCCAGTCTTGTCTCCCTCCTTTTGTTCAAGTGAGATTTTCTTCCAGTGCTCCCACCTCTTTTTATTCCTACTGTTCAATATGAGTAGGAAAAGCATAGCTCTTGCTCTTCCAGGGAACTTCTCTGAGTGTAAAATCCTACTGTGTCCTTTCATTAGTACATTCCTTGTGGGTGAAGTGGCCTCTCTCTTGTCCACCATGCATTCAGAAGTACTATCAATATTCTATGAATCACTGGAAGTATTAGCAATACAAAAGTTGTGCTCATCAGGCTGTCTCTAGCATCTCGTCAGCTTCCCATGGTGCTTACATGTGACTAACCACACAGATGGCAGACCTTCCCATCAGGTTTTTTTGGTAGGAAACCTCACACCTCAATTACCCAGTTTCTAAGGGAAAAAATGTAGAAAAATAAATGGAGAAAATGTCATTGCAACACCCATGGCTGCTCCAGTCACAGAAATTTCATGTTAGTGATGGACCATTTAGCAGTTTTTGTATGCTTCTTACCCAGAAGATGCTCTTCTTGACTGCAGTCAGACTTTTGATTTAACCCAAATAAAGTGAGAAAACTAAAGGCGGCAGCAGTCACTCCTGCCTTTGCACAATTTGAGCTGTGTGTGTGAAGTCTAGAGGATGTTTTGTTGAAGTTATTTAGCCATCAGCAGTCACTGCGTAGGCTTACACTGTGCTATTTTGTGGTAGTGAGAGCTCTGGATTTCTTCATGCAAGCATGGGATGTACTATTTATTTTCCCCTTACCTTCTCTTTGACTCACCACAATTCTATTGTTTATTCATTTCTCTAATGTATTTTTCTGTTCTTTCTATTCCTTAATTCATGGCAGAGATCTCTGCAGCCCTCTGGGACTCCACCTAGTGTATTTTGACTGCTTGTGTCATGTAGGGCAGGTCATTAGGTGCTGGTAGCCCAAAATACCCCTGGGAGACTGGCACAGGCACTGCTGGCAGAGATGGGAGAGAAAGGGCCTCCTTTTTTCTACCTGCACACAAGGTGCCAGCACCCTTGATACAACACTGACTTAGATAATAAAATTCTGCATAGAAATCCCTATTATTTCTGTAAGATGAAGTTACAGTGGCCTAAGCACATCTATTGTGCAAACCCAGTCATGGGCCTTCTACATATCTGTGTGGGGGTCCACATGGAAATCCTAGATTTTCCAGGAACTAGAGACACAACTGCAGGCACCACTGCTAACCACTTGGCCAAGCAGCAGAAACTAAACAGGCTAAAAACTTCAATTTGGACCAACTGCAATAGTGCTGTGTACAGCTGAAAAAAAGCAGAGGAACCCCAGGAGTACAGCACCAACCCCAGATGGGGATTTGTGGGGTGAGTGAGGCAGGATGTCACCGGGATTGCAGAAGGCACAGTTACACTATCACCACCCATCTTCTACCTTCTGCCACAGCTTTCTTTGTAGATCCCCAAACCCTCACATTGCTCACCTCCTGCACCAAGGCCAGCAGGCTCACATCCCCACTCAATTTTTCATGACCTCTCTGCCCCACACAGGCCCTTGGGGGGTAGCAAAGTGTTACTTCTGCCTCACTGAGACTTACCCATCTACAAGGAAAAGCTCAAAAATATCTGGAGTGTAGAAAGATCTGGTTTCGTCATTGTTTCATTACTCCCATTTCCCAGTTTGATGCTTCCTCCCAGCTGAGGAGCTGCACCTCTGTGCAAGTGGACACTCACCCAACTCACCCAAGAAGACCTAATGACAGGGACTCTTATTTTATAGGGTTGCACAAAACCAGAAGGCCTGGAATCCTGGGATTCCAGTTTTGGACTACACTTCAGAAGATAAATAAGGAGACTAATTGTCTTAATTTATTCCATAATTATTTTAATTATTAATCACTTCCTTCTTTCTTACCTATTATCAGGTTTACAGGTGGGAGTGTTTCCGGGTCCTGAATGCAGGCTCTGCCCCTGGCATGCTCCCATGACTCACCAAGTTTGTCTTTATCTCTTTCCACACCTTTCATAACTAGACTTTCTTGAAGCTGTATCATTGCTTCTGGGGATGCAGTAAGTAGGCAATATCTGCTTAAGTTGACTCACTTGGGAGATGTCATGCTCCTTCTGCACTGTTCCAACTGTGGATGGTTTAAGAAAATGAGAAGGCCAGCTCTGATAAAAAAAATACGGACAGTAAAGGCCATGGCTCCTGGGTTAGCAAATGAGTTTGTTTTTTTCAGGTGAAGACTTTTTCAGAGGTCATATATGAATTTAAGTAAGGCTTTGTGGGGGTTTTCACATCAGACATTTGCTCTTTGCTGCTTGGGCCAAAGATGACCACATGAAGCTGCTAAGGCAGCACCCACCCAGCAGAGGCTGGCTCCATGAGCTGTGGGACATGATCTGCACAGCAGAGTCACAATGCACAGACAAATGCTCACTGGCCACCCAGGATGGCTCCTTGGCAGGTGCTGGTGGCATCAAGCACGCTGCACTCAGGGACACAGTCCTGGCCATGCTGGGAGTCTCTGTCATGGTTGCTCTGTGTGGGTGTGATGCATTCACAGTTTCCCAGGGGAGGTGCTGCTGCCAAACTGTGTGATGGGCAGGGAGGAGGGAGGTCAGCCAGGATGGGAACTGTACTGAACGTGTGGAGGCAATGAAGCCATATCCTGGTGTCACAGGCACATGGGAAGGAGTGGGGGAGAGGGAAGCGCTGACTGAGGCATGAGCAATAAGTACATCAGGGAAGCAAGAAAAGACAGGCAAGGAAGTTGGTGCTCATTCAGCAAGAATTGGCAGCAGCAAGGTCTGTTTATCTCTATTAGTTGATAATATTTTGATGAGAAACTCGGGGACATCATGACCTCCATTTTACATCACACAGCCCTTCTCTGCCTCTTCCCATCACCCACAGGCAGGCAGGCATCTTTTCAGTGCTGGTTTCAGCATCAGTAACAGTCAACATTTTCTAAGACCACAAGTATGTAGCAAATAATAAAACCCCCAAATCTCACAGAGGAAGGAGTTCAGGCCTGGAGATTGTGCAAGCTAAGTTCTGACTGTGTCAAAGGGAAGTGAGGAAGAGGCACTCTCTGGGTGGAGATAGGAACAACATGTGTCAAAGGGAGATAACTGCATATGGGACTTGTCTGTTTGGATACAAATCAGATCCTTGATCCTCAAAGCTCAGGAACATCTCCCATCTTTGGTAATTAAAAAATGATGATTGTAGTGCCAAACTGCAGAAATAGAAAATAATCTTGCCTTACCTTATTAACAGCAAGAAGCTCCAAGTGTCATAGCTAGAAAGGTTTTCCAGAAATATGAGATTTACTGAGACAATGGTATTGTCTGCTGTATGACCCTTGTGCTCTTCCTCAGTTCTGTCCCTTTTAGACAGGCCAGACTAAGCACTGACCAGGAGGCTCTTTGTTATGACACATACAGTAAATATGATTTCTTTTTCCCTTGAAAACATGTACAATCTCAAACTGTGGTTCACTCCCCATTCTTCTACATCTAATTTCTTTTTATCTGCTTCTGTTTTCATCTCAGAACTTACACTGTGTTGGGTTTTGCCTCCCTAAATAGGCACAGGGTGTGAGCTAGAAAGCTGAATTTTATCTTTCACTGGGAGTGAGGCTGGGAGTGCTTTAGCTTGGTGTATTGTGTTGTCAGTATCTCACTGTTATCCTTTAACCTGACAGCAAAAAACCTCCCAGTCTGTATTTGTTCCTGATGAGAGAAATGCAAGGAGAGAAGGAAACACAGACTAATCTTTTTACTTCATAAGACATCAGCAAAGCAAATGTTTAATTTTTTATTTTTACAAGGTTTTTAGCTATTAACATAAGCAATTTATGCATAAAAAATAAGCATCAGGGTGCCCTTTTAATAATTATAAGCAAAGATATTGCAACTAAAGAGTTGTAGCCTATCTTGCTACATGAATTATTATGTATATTATCCTGGTTATTTCCACACTGTAATTAACTGGGACTGTTTTGGTGCTTTGAAAATGTGATCTGTTAGCACTTACAGCCACTTATGGAGATACAAACCCATGTAAAATGTATGTGAGTGTTAAGAATTCAGTTTGCTGAGATCAAACTAACATTTTGCTGAAATTTTCGATTTCCTGTCTCTAATCCAAGGGGCTTTTATATACACTAAATATAAAATGGCTTCATATTTAAAAGACTGACAAAAATGGCTTACCAGGTGTTGTGTATACATTAGGACTTATTTTTCTCAGGCCTGAATGCATCATCGTAATGACAGCAGTAAAAAATCTTTTACCATCACTCAGTTTCAAATTCAAATTATGCAGAATACATGAAAAGGGATCTGCAGAAGCAGTTTTATCCGTGTACCTCCTTACCTTGCCCTGCTGAAGAGGTGTAGCACTTCCAGAGGCTGATGTTCACCTCTTGTAGAGACAGACTTCCCTATAAACTGGTCCTACTGCAAATTGACAGTTGTAGCCAGCTGAAAGCCAGCTCTGCAAGGATAAGCTATACTACACTGTCATAAGGGGTTTTAAGTGGCTCTGCTTAATACCATCACTCTTTACATAAGATATACTGTAATTGATCTACCACAGCTGATCAGAGACACTTGATTCACTAAGATGTATTAGGATTAATTTGAGCTGAGGAGGTTAGGCCTTTGACTTTAAATGAAATTTTATCTAACTGCCATGACAGAAAAGAGATGCACATTGAAACACAAACTGCAGAAATTCTTATAATACACAGGTGATGGAAAGAAGTAGTGAGACCCAAGGAAACGTACTTCCTAGCTGAAATCCTGGAAAACAGGTGCAAATTAGTTTATTGAGGTGTGGCTGTAGGGAATGAAGAGAGAGCCCCAGTAAAGGAATGATGTTGAAGTAGGATGAAATTTCCAAATGTGACTGTGGGGTATTACTGCTGCTAAACTACCCCCTTTGCCCCGCTGATGAATTATCAGCAGTTAACAAAGATTAACTGAAACAGAAATCTCATAACACAGAATACAATAGCATATGCATTTTTGTCTGATTTTTCTCATCCATACAGACATAAATATTGAATACTAAAAAAGGCACAATCAACTTGAATATAAACACTGTTTTCATACTTAGAAGATATATGAAGTACAGGCTGGCAAGCTTAGCTGCTCACATGGTGTCAGGACTTTGTGTTATGGTGTCTGTGCACGTAGGTCACATGCTGGTTTAGGGGGAGAGGACGTTACGCAAGATGCAGTTCATACTGAAATTTTCCAAGCCCGAAGCAGAATCACTTGGAAAAAAAATTCTAGGTAAAACGGCTTAGCTGTTTCTGAGAATAGGATTTGTAAGATGTGTTGTTTTGAATGTATGAAGCCAAATGTCTAATTTTTTTCTAGAGAAGCTCGAAGATGGTCAGGTTTTAAACTAGCATTTTGCAGTTTGGCTGAAATGGCATCAGCAGTGCATCTTCTGTCATTTTTTTCAATTTGCCCAAATCAGAGCAAGTCACAATATTTAGAGAGCAGCATCAGTTTGCCCACGGCAGGTAGAGACATGCCAGTGTGCAGGTACTGAATTTAGACAAGTCCCTCTGTGCCACCAGGGTTCTGTCAGTAAGCACCTTGCCTGGAGGGTCTATGGATCTGACTCTTGGCTTTGCAGCACCAGGTGCCAGACCTGGGAATACATGGGGGATGCAGAGTAAGGTGAGAGAGACTGAGCTGATGGGGGAGACTGGAGTAAGGAGCTGGAGTGGAAAAACTGGAAGTAGATGGGGATAGGGGGAAGATAAGAGCTCTGACTGTAGGATGGGCAGAGATGCTGGTGCTGACTAGAGTCAGCTCCTTGCAGTACCTAAATTCTACACTGCTAAATTCTCTAAGACACACAGGCAGATTAATTATTCACTCCAATTCCTTGTGGATAATCCCACTCCCACACCATATTGTGATCTTGCCATTATCAACAATCCTGGTACTTCTAAGAAAGGAAATAATTCCTTAATAAAAACATTACTGATTTGCTAAGATAAAAATTCCACATGGCAGAGAGACATGGAAGACAGGTTTATTGTGCTGGACAACCATGAAAGTAGGTCAGATACATGCTTTCTGGAGATTCTTGATGGCTGTCATGGTGTGACAGCTACGGAAACAATTGTAGCAAAGCTTCCACTTCTATTTCTTGAACAGTTTTCTCACATAGATTCCTCCTACAAAAACAACAAAAAGCAAATTCTAGAATTTTTTTTTTTTTTGGCCACAGTAATCAAGGCAGATTACAGGGAAAAAGAAAAAAAACCAGGCAATGAGGAGACCAGTAAGACCAGCCTTGCCATGAAAGTATACCATGAAAGTATACGCCAAGTTCTTTTAAGAATGCAGATTTTTACAGCTGGAAGCAATGAGGTTTCCAAAGTTCACTGCAGTGGCTGTTCAGTGGTAAAAGTAACTCCTAGTGAAGAGATGGATGGCACTGGGGAAGGAGAAAGAAAAGAACACACATAATCCATTAGCCAGGACAGCTAAAGGTGTTGCTGGCTATTGCATGTTGTTATTATAGGTAAGTATATTCCATGCCAGGATTCTTTTTCCCTTCACCCAATTAAGAAAAAAAAAAAAAAAGGCAAGCATAAATTAATCTAGAAATTTGTTGGCAGTTGGTATCTGGAGATAAAAAGCAGCAATTCCTTTAGCTTGACAATGTGAAGGAGACATGATAAATTCTCACAGAACTGATACTGCTATCAGACAATAGGATTCAGCTTATTAGATAAGTAGCCTGAGCACAATATTTGAATTAAAGCATTTAGTTCAATTTACTAATATAAGAGTTAGGAAGCATTCCATAATACACAAGGGATCTCTGTAAGAATAGTTTTTTTTTTTTTTTTTTAAATCAAAACGTTTAAGGTGTCATCACTTTAGGACAGTCTTCTGATTTTTGATCTGATAAAGTCCTTGTCTCAATGAAACATGCCTAAAATATTCTTTTAATTAATTTGTTTCATTGGACTAACTGCCATCACATTTTGCTACCAGCAAACTGAAAACTGATTTGAGGGAATAATCTGAATTATTATTTTCTGAAATAGGAATCGGTTGTATTTTACTGTCATGAAAGAACTATTCAGGCCTGCTTCCTTATGGAGTAGAACCTCGCTTTTGTATAGTACAGAATCAGTTCTTTATTACAATCAGAAACAATGATATATTCCTAATGCTTCTGCACCCACTCCTGCTACAAGAGATACTAGAAAAAGCTCTTGCAAACTAGCAACTCTAGTCATTGTATCTTCCCACCTGGTGATTTTTGTTACCAGTCAAGCCCTCTCCTGTACATAAAACACAAAGGAGCGCACAAGCAGTTATAAAAAAAAAGCTGGTGGGTGAAGAATTCCAAATGGATTTGTGTCTACTGTTACATTCTCTTTTGGCCTCTGCTTGAAGCACACTCCCAGCACCACACCACTTTCACATCATCACTCTTCTGAGGCATCAGTAAGCAGTGGGCTGACACTGCAGCTGACATCAGAGGCACTCTTTCTTCCTGTGATGTGTGCATTCATACAACTTTTAAGACTTCTCCATATTTCTCCATATGAAATTTGATGAAAATTAATGAAGAGGGTCAAAGATCAGCAGAAAAAAGAACCATTTGAGAGGCTTCACTGTTATCAGGACAAAAGAAAAAAATCATGTTCCACATTTGGAAAAAAAAAAAATCCAGATATTAAAAAAATATTTTTCCTTAACAATTATTTGCATTTTTCTGCCAGCCTGAGAAACACTGTAAACCAACTTTATCATGCACTGACACTGAACTAGGACTAGGTAACTGTGGTATATCCCACCACCTCCACTCTTTAGTGCTTGCTGCTACAGCTGCACTTCACCTCAAATAAGCTTCCTGTACCTATGTGACCTGTGCTGGTACAGGTACCAAAACAGGTAGTTTAGCATTAGCCCAGCTATTCTTTCAGGAAATGCAGTCACACCTTTATTGGAATACAGCACTAACTCACAAAAAAGGCTGCAATGTTTTCAGATGCATTTGTTTCCACCTTATTGGGACAGAATCACATTTTACTCCAAAGAGATTGATGAAGGCAGGAACCAAGGCTAGGTGAATTCTTTACCTAATTAATTGCTTCTGGGTCTTGTTACCTGCCCCCATCCATTCCTTTCATGCTGGCTGCAATTAGGGATACCATAAATTCAAGCTCTACTAACAAGTTAAGGTTTGAAGCCCATCAGATGGACTTTAAACCTTTCATGATTAAAATTCACATTTCTCAACCACTGCTAAATACACATTCATTTAATCTAAGACAATAATTTTCCACCAAATGTACCAAGAAAGAAAAAAAAAATCATGAACCTTCATTTTCTCTCAAGGAGTGAGTTCTTACACAAGTACAGACATGTTCCTTCAGCTCCAGATAAGCAGCTAAAGAGGATGGTCAAATACAAGGAGCAGGAGATGGTGACACAGGCCACCTTCTTCTTTTATTGATAGGTCAACTAAGTTTTGTTGATTCTTTTGCCCTGTCTCTGGTTTGCAGCCAAGAGACCTGCATCCAAAAGGCACTAGATTATACTCTTTCTTGCAGTCAAATTGTTCCACACGGGTTACATTATGCCCTTTGTTAGGCTTACAGTTGGTGGTCTTGCTCCAAGGGTTCAAAGGATATTTTATACATTCTTCTAGCTCTCCATGGAAATCAGAGGAAGGAGGGAGAAGCAAGCACAAGGAAACATACACAGCACAACTTAAGGCATCTACAATTTATAATTAATTAAAAAGGTGCATTCTTCAGTTTGGTATTTTGAATCATTTTTTTATTTAAAGCAGAAGAAATCTGCCTTCACAGACTACACTTAGTTGTCTCCTACAGTCAGTGATGCCAGTACTGCCCAAGAAACACAACTACTGTGTAAGAAATGCCTACCCCTACACCCTTTTTCAGAGGTCTGTCCCCAGTCTAGCTAGACAATCTTAAAAGCACAATATAAATGAACACACTGCAGCCAACTTAACGTCTAGAAAGGCACCACATCCCAAGCAAGTTCCTTCTGCCTGGCATCACTTTTACCCTTATGCCAACACATCAGAGCAGACCATGGTCTCCCAGGCAGCCACAGAGGATGTCAAACAATACAGCCCTTCAGTTCAGAGCTCTTTCCTTTATGCTCTATGATCAAATCTGACATGACTGGTCCCCTGCAGTGTTGCAATTTATAACACTTTCAATTCTCAGATTTCAGAAATGTTGAGAGACAGGGAAAATACCTCTTCTTACTAAAACAAAGAAATTAGTCCTCAACTTCCCACAATGACTAAGAATTCTTGCTTCCTTGGGTGCCTTAACCAAGTAAGACATTTAAGGCAACACATAAGTAAACACTAAATCCTACATCATGTCCAAATTACTTTCAAATACTAGAAATTGTAGGCTGCTAGAAAGAGTCTGAGCTGAAACTTCTTGTGGAGTTTATTTAGACACTTGAAAGCACACATTCTCATAGCAGGAAAAGAAAAAAGTACTTGAGGAAAATAAAGGAAGTTGTACCTTGCCTGGTTTTTAAACAAGAGTGTGTATTTTCGTATTAGACTGTTCTTTAAGCTGAATGAAATGTCACCCAAAACTCCTCGTAAGAGTTTATTTGCAGTCAGGAGATTAAGATTCCAGAACAGTCTTCTAAGAATCGAAGGGGAGAAACCACAGAAAACCTTGCTGTAAAACCAGAAATGGATTCAATGATGGACATATTGTTGCCTGTGAAGTAGATTATTAACAATGATCACAGGTTTTTTTCCAGTCCTTAACAAAAGCCTGATACTGTAACAGTAGTACCTTTAAAAAACCCAGTATGCTATAAGTATTATTTTAACTTCAGATGATGTATGGGCAGTCTTACATAAAAATGGAGTCATGTCTCTCAAGAGCACAGCACTTCTAATGTGAAAGAAAACACTTCAGAATGGTGGAAACATCAGCACTAATAAACCAGATCAGTAGAGGGATACCTGAGAACTATAAGGGCTGTTCAACATCACAGAGCTCCAGTAAAAAGAACATCTGTTATACCTGTACCTCATATTGCCTCTGTCCCTATCAATGTTACTTGCCAGTTTCTTATTTTGGCTTCTAATGGGCTTTGAGGCATTTTGGATTACCTGAAGTACTTGCATCAACTCTCAACATTCACTCATTATTTGAGAATGCATGAACACTGTTCAACAAAACAGGACTTTGTGTGTCAGCATCTAGTATCCCTCACTGGAGACAACTTAACTGACTCAAACACTATTAATCATCTGCAAGACAGAATACAGCTATTTTATTCCAATAAAGTACATACTTTAAAATATACCATAAGAACCAACCTAATCCAGAACCGTTTCTTTTCATTAACAAGGAAGTAAATTCAAAGAATAGAGATACACTACCAATTCTAGCATACAATGTGACTCTGAATAACTCGGTTTGAGGACAGAAAATTTTATCTAAGTTTTCATCCACAGTGAGACTTCAGAGCAAGAAGAAACCAACACTCTGTGTAACAGGTCCAAGTCACAGCTATAACACCTGCAAGAGAATGTGCTGGCATCAAGGTCTAAAGCCATGAAAATGCCCCCAAAACAAACAAAACCATACTATCTAATTCTGACTCAAATACACAGCTGGCAGAAGAAGTGGACTCCAAATCATTTTGTAGCAAAGTGCAGGTGATGTTGGTCAAGAACTGCTAGAGACTGTATCACCACTGGGTTCTAAACCACCATCACAGTTTGAAAAATACAGAAAAATGTACCTGATCAATTGCAAATCACAAGCTGAAGAAAAGACAGCTCAGAGACGCTGCAATGCAACAAGTCACCTTGTGAACAACTGGCAAAGAGTGCATTAGCTGCAGGTTCAAGAGACAATATTACAATTTTGATCATACTTCTAAATGGATGTGATAAGATACCCAATTACCTCAACATTTAAAAACTTATCATAGGATGACTGGAGTGTCACAGTATATATAGGACAAGCTTATATTTAGCCATGAATTTATTGTAAGCATCTTAAATGCTGACCCATACAGTGAATCAGACATCTTGTCTGGAACTGTACACATGCGATAAAACCTTCTGAAACTCTCAATAAGAAGCAGTAATCCAAATTTTTTTAAACCACTTTATTCAAACCTGAGCACCTCAATATAAAACTAAACACTGGTGAACTGTCGTTTTTCTTGCTAAACCCAGATTACTGCAAATTTAAAATCTGCACAAGTAAGTTTCTATCAGTTCAACATTTAAATAGACTAATTCATCTCTTCTGACACACTTTGTAGATTTCATATAATGAAAATAACTAAAAGAATTAGTGCAATATACTGGACTGATCAAAATAAAATGTACTTTGGAAAACAAAGTTGCGAAGTTCATTACTGACAGACAGCAGTACTTATGTTACAGATACAGGAGCATCATTTATTACTGTTCTAGCCATAAAGGAAGAACTCAGAACCCCCTTTGATTAGAGAGGAAAAAAGTTAGCTTTAAGTAACTGTACATTCTGTATACTTTTAAGCAACTCTTAAATATTACAGAAAGTATTAAACAAATGTAGACTACAATGCAGAGTACCTATTTACAGTACATTAATATCCAAATTTAAAATTAAGTTGGATGTACATAATCATTAGTGCACTATTTTTTTTTCCTTAGGGGAAAAACAAACTGCAATGGCCAGCAATGATCAGAAACAAGAAAGAAGTCACAGACACCGAGTTTGTTGTGGTTTTACTTGAAGAGCTCTTACAGTTTGTAGAGGACAAAAAACCCCATATCCTAAGTTGTAGAGTTGAATTTACTGGTCTGTACCCTCTGGACAGATTAGAAATTAAGTTAGACTTGATTCATCACTAATTCATTAAGATAACTAACTGGGTTGATATAATTTACATACAGTGTACCAACTAAAACTCCACTTTCTGGCAAGCATAGGATTCTTAAAATTGTTAATGCAAGTATTATTTGTAATAAAATTATTAACCTATGGAATGTATAACTAAACAGTGGATACCTGCAGAAACAACTGGTTGCATCAATACTGCAAATAAGTTTAAGCAATTTTTAGACCGTGTTTCTAAGGAAGTTTTAAAGCACATTTGAGAATTATGAAAAGACCCAATTCTATTTATTATAACAGTGATCAGTATTGAGGCTACAGGAACTGGCCAATTAGGTCCACAGAAAGTAGTTCTTCTACACCCCTAATAATAACAACTGATTTTTAAAACCTTTCAACTGAAGGAAGTTTATTCCGCTTCCATCTCTCCTCTACTGCTGAAACATTACAGCCAGTGGTGGATACATGCACGTTAAAATTTTAGGTCAAAAGAAAACTCTGTATCATGAACTTGAGTATTATCATAAGTCTCTTCGCTGTTTGGAAGCTGTACTGGACCAGGTTAAGCACTCCAATTCCATGGTTATTAACAGTTAGGAAGCAGAAGAATATTCAGAACAGTTTAAAGCAATTGATCTTTTAGTTACTACAACATTGACTCTTGGGTGGTTGTGTGGGTTCAGTAAGGTCTACTCCTCTTCCTCTGGCAGAGCTGGCTCCTGCATTCTGTGGTTCATTCTTGGGCAATTTTTTTGCTGTAAGGTGAACAGGAAGTAAGAGTTAAACCTAGGATTTTATTAAGATTAAATTACCTAAGTAAACAGAACAACACATTATAGGCATATCAGTATACTCATTGTATAATCTGATTTGATTCAGTGCACTGGCAATGAAAGAAGTGAAGAAACTTAACTTCTTAATGATTAGCTACCTTATCTATGATTTCCAGGAGTGAAATACATTGGTAACTTGAGCAGTAAAATGTATCTGCATAGGTGTGCTGTGCCAGTAAATGGCAGCTCTTGTGGGAATCCACCCACCCAGAACAGGCTTTAAGATGTTAGTGAAAAAAGGATGTTTGAGAAAAAAAGATACAGAAACACTGAAAAGGCAAAAAGCACAGACAGAAATGGGTCAAACAGTTCTCAGTTATCCAGTCAGAGTGTTTGCAGACAACATATAAAATGGCCCTCAGCACCAGATCAACCCACTCCTATTTAAAGCCCTCTCTTCTCTCCAGTTCTCATGAGTCAATTGACTGGTAATTTCTTTGTTGTCCTTGTAGCTCCAAGATTTCTCCTCCATCTTAAAACAAAAAATAAGGGTGAAAGCTGCCACCCTTCTGAGCAATAGCTTCTCCTAGATTTCTCTCCATCAGAAAATTGCTATGTTCTACACAAAAGGACTTCCAGGGGCCTGTATTAGCAGGGCCCAACAACCACCCTTGTTCTATAGTTTGGCTGAATGGTTTCACTCCGAAGTAATTACTTCTGTCAACTTTTTAAAGAACTTTTTCTAAAATGAATGAAACCCAGCCAAAAAAACCACAGAGCAGACATCAACACGCTGTGGTGCCAGATAACCTCCGGGTGCTGGGCAAAAGGGTGGGCCACAGGAATCCTCAGAGATCCCCTCCAACTTGGGTGTTCTACAGTTCTGTGATAAAATCCAAGAATCCA
Source organism: Catharus ustulatus (assembly GCF_009819885.2). Taxonomy (NCBI): domain Eukaryota; kingdom Metazoa; phylum Chordata; class Aves; order Passeriformes; family Turdidae; genus Catharus; species Catharus ustulatus. The sequence continues at coordinate 38,419,200 of NC_046221.1, read as the reverse complement.
CATGGTACTAAGCTGCTGAGCCAGTACAAAAGGACAAAGCACCACTAGAAAAATGTCTTCAGAGCAATGTTTCGGATTCCAGAACTGTATCTAGAATAGAATTGACATTGGGTTTTTTAACTGGAAGTTCTGAATGAGTGCAGAAGCAGTCAAGTCACAAGCAGGTGCAGCTCGCACCCAGCAATTCTTTCAACATTCTCATATTTCATTTTCTCTCAGCTTTAAGATCATATTTACACATGGTCCTGAGGATTGCATCCACATTTTGCAAGTCATTCCAAACTATATGCAGTATTTACAACCTCATCAAAATTTCCATTCAGAGTTTATGGCTGCACAGATCTTGTTCTGATGCACTGACAAAGCTGAATTTCACTCCACTGATGTAAAATACTCACATGGCCAAAACACACTGCAGACAAAACACATTTACTAATTGGGCATTTTTTCCTCAAATTTACTTCGTAGGCTTCATTAAAATATGGAAGTAAGAATTATTGTTGATACATCAAATATAAAAAAAAAAATCAGATTTTGGGGATTTTTTTTAAACAGGAAATAAAATGCACCATTCAACACGACTAATTTTGAAATTTCACCAAAACAGTACAATTTAGCATTTCCCTACCATAAAATGCAGGCCTATGTTGAGTATTTATAAGAAAAATACACTTTCCTGTCATACAGTTAAGTGTTTGTGTCTATCCCCCTTCTTCAAGTATTTATCGTAATATGAAGCAAGAATTTGTTAAATACTGTTGCTATACTGATAATTTAATTTGCATCTGCTGGAAGTTTGAAGGACATCACAAATTACCTCCTACTCCCTGACTTGGAAAGCAGAAGATTAAGACCTCTTTACACACATTTAGTTTTAACATCAATGATGATTTTTCACAAAAAGCAGGTTAGAGATGTGCAACAGACAAAACAGATTGAATGACGTTATTTGATGCTATACATGACTATTATCCGCTAGCAAATCATCTGCTCTAATTAAGGTTACTACTAAATAGATTAGTGGCCAGCCTAAAAATGAATTATTTTTCCTACATTTTCAGAAGTTTATTAACAATTAAATACAATTTTGGGTATCAGTGGAACACAAGAATTCTTGGTTTATCCTTACTACCACATTTAAGCATCTTTACAGAAATCCCTAAAATTATGTTAAGTTAAAAACATATGAGTAGATTTACTTTTCACATGCAGGGTCCTTCACTTATAACCTGGACACTGAATTTAAGTAGACTTTGCCATCTTTGGCACACCTTTTGTATTTCAAATAGCTGCTTAAACAAACCTAAACAAATGAAAGGACCTAAGGACACTTCAATACCAGAAACAATTTACACAAAAAAACAGAGGTCTTAGGTAAGAAAGACTGTCATGGTCTGAATCTCATGAATATAATTCCCTTCAAAGTTCTCAGTTTCTTCTTAAACTCACCAATTGCCATGAATATTTCATTTACGTTCATAGATGTTTTGGCAGATGTCTCCATGAACAATAGGCTGTTGTCATCTGCATAAGCCTGTGCTTCCTGAAAGTTAAAATAAGAATATATTACTTCATTAAAAAAAAAAAACCAAAAATCTCTTAAAACCGTTACACACTGTACTTTTAAGTGCTACAAAGGAACAATCTCTACAGCATTTTGAAAGACAGACAGTTTGTGGAAACACTCATCTGGCAATGTCATACACCAGCTATGGAGACGTTACAATTCTACCAATCAATTAAACAATTAGAAGTTTTAAACTTAAAGAGCCCTACTAATCTTAAAAATATCCAGGTGGAAAAATCTCAGGCAAAACTAAATAATAAATGAAAATATTTATGAAAGAGACAACCCCAATGCAGACCATTAGCTCTGATACTGAGAACAAATAAGCTTCAGAAAGTGTTATCAAGTGTCAGCAAGTCCATTTTTACCCTGGAAAAAGGCAGTCTGTGAACTATCTAGCATCTTTCAGCCACTGAGGCAGATGGATCAAAACAGTTTTATTACCCTGATACAAATTCACAATGACAGCAAATAAGCAATATTCAATATTTTGCCATGCTACCTCCCTTTTCAGTATGAATTTTAATCTGATACACTGCTCATAGGAACCTATTTTTGCCACTTCTTATTAGTCAATTCAGCTGAGAATCTCCAGCTTCTTATGATTATGTAACTGCTCTTACATTCAGTAAGAAATCTGCAAAAAAGTTGAACTACCGAACACCTATGGTGACAAGAATAATCTACAGCGCTTTGTAATTGAGACCTGCTAAGATCTCTGCAATTATATCTGAAGCAACACATTACCAAATACCTAGAAATCTTATAAGTGATTTGCAATGAGAAAGGCCTGTCAAGCCCACAAGGAGCCCATAAATCCACAGTAGCAAACCCCCTAACATCTGAAAAACATTAAGACTATAATAGTTAAAAAAAATAGTACAGGCAGGTCTACTTTGGTAGTTAAATGTGATTACATTATTGATTGCAGTCATGTATGAAATTTTTGTTAAATGCCACAATTTTTCATAATACCAAAGCCTCCTGTCAACTCTCACTGAAGTATAAAATTAGAAAACTGGCAGAAAAACACCTAAACCACACCTAACTTTTTAATTCAACTCTCTACAGTTACAAAAGGAGTCTTTATATAGCTGTATCTCACACAGTGACCCCAAATACAGATTAAAAGCTGTAAATTACTGACTAATAAGTACTATCTTAATTCAAATTCAGTCAATCATGAATCGACCAAAACCACCTGCCATTAGTTTAATTCAGTTTAAAGGCTATTTTCCGATGACATGATTAAACTTTTCTAGAAGACAAAATACACCAGTGAGAGCACAGATGTAATCACTAAACTGAAAGCAATGCCATGAAAAGCTTAATTAAAATCTGAACACTGCATCAACAGTACAGCCTAAACAAGTTATGCACATCAATCAGCTTTGTATCATATGATAATCAAAATTCTCTGGCTAACAAGCCAGACAGAACAGCTAGCACTAAGTTAGTGGTATCTCATCCACTGAAACTCTAGTTACCAGTAATTTTGAAAAGAAGACAGAAAGAGGTCACATCAAAGAACAGATATTCAATTATCCTTGAAGATATGCAAATAAATTAATTATTCCTCAAAGTAAAATTAATTATTCCAAAAAGTCTATTCCCCCATATTACTTGTACAGAAATACAGTAATTTCACAATTATAAGCCGCACCATTTTGACTAAAATTTTGGTCCGAACCCCAAGTGCGGCTTATAATCAGGTGCGGCTTATATATGGACAAAGAACAAAAAGTTGCTGTTTTAGTTTGGAGGACAGGTGTCTGCTGAGAAAGGCAGGAACTTCTCTTTGAAATGGAGAATGTAAACCCCCTCTCTCCAAATTATTATAATTTGGAAATCAAGGGGCTTTCAGGCAAAAATATGGAAATTAGGAATAACAGTTCTTTTCTAGGGAAATCAAAATAGAAATACAGTACTACAAAGAAACAAACTCCAAACCCTGACACAGTCAGAGTACAACCTGACACCCCGTCAGGCAGGGTGTTGGTAGCAGTCCCATTAAATGGTGGCTGCATCCTCCTGCAGTGACAGATGTGATTCAGTTGGAGCAGTGCTCCTGTAGAAGGTGCAGTTTCCCTCTAAAGGTCCAGTGGTGATGTGGAAAAATCCGGTTTTTCTCTGGAGTCCAGTGGAGAAAGGGGCTCCCTTAGTGTCCCAAACCCTCTGTTTTTATCTTGGTAAGAAATGTTGGGCTCTTCCCCCTGGCTGGAGCAACTTTCAATTGGATGCAGTAATTTTATCAGTCACACAGTGGGACTCAATGGCCATTAGCAGACAATGAGTCCCTGGAGGAAGGATGGGGTGTGAAAAGATAAAGAACAATGCCCTGCCTGGTTTCAATGGATGGCCCATTAGCAGATTATCTGCCATTGAGATAAGGATCACTGTCCCCACCCTCAACAGATGGTGATAGAATAGATACCTTTTATCACACTCTGTATTGTAACATGCGGCTTATAATCAGGTGCGGCTTATGTATGGACAAAAAACGAAAAGTTGCTGAAACCCAGAAGTGCGGCTTATATTCAGTGCGGCTTATAATCGTGAAATTACTGTAGGTTTTTTGGTAGCACGCATAATTTAATTAGTCTCAGTTGACATATATACTTAACAGCATGACCTCTGTAATAATTAGCTAGGCTATGCATAAAAGCTCTCCCAAGGTTTATTTACTATCTATTCAAACAAAATGTAATTTCTATGAACAAAAATTATGTACATACCTGGAAATCCACAGCTCTTTTGTTAGCTAGATCAGCTTTGTTTCCTGCTAAAGCTATTACAATGTTAGGACTTGCTTGTCGCTGAAGTTCTTTGACCCAATTTTTCGCTCTGGCAAAGGACTCCTGTTAATGATTGCAAAATGATGCAACTGAGTTTTATCAACCTTTTGTACTCACCTTTTATCCCCATCTCTGTTATCTACACTTCAAGCACAAAACACCAATGCAAGGCTGCTACCTTAGTCCAAATTGCCAGCTGAGCTTTTAAAATGAAACATTCCTACCTTACCTCTCAACTGTGCTTAGCTGGGATAATGCTGAAGTAAGTAGGCAGGATGATCTTTGTGTAGACAGAGTAAGGAAAGAAGTGGTTAAGTGAGAAAAATAGGAGTTTCAGTTTCTCTGGAATATTCAAGTGTATGAACAGCTATATTGAAAAGGCCTCAAAATTACTTAATTACTGAGGACTGCTCATTATGGTACATGATTTCTGGGGGTTTTTGAGAGTTTTGGGTTTTAAGTCTCATTTTGACATAAACAAGCGAAGTTTATTTGATTTAAGTTCAAATAAAAAGAATCTAATAACCTTAGGTTTTGGTCTCAATAGCTTGTGCTACCTTTCCAATCCTTAATCAAAATTTGCAAAAATACAATACCAAAATAATGTCTTCACTATCAGAAATAAAAGTGCCACCAGCAATGTGATGAGAGTAACAGCATGAACTCTGTGAACTGATTTAAGGGTGGGCTAGAAACACTTCTACAAGAAGATTTTTCTCTTTCTTTCTTTTTAATATATAAAAAAAGACAGAACCAAAAACTCCAACCCTAAAAACAGTCTTTCAGACAGAAAAGTTTAGAGACACAAATTGACACTGCTCATTTCGTACTGCAGTGTGTAATCTGGTCCAGCAGAAGGCATCCCTGCCCATGGCAGGAGTGTTGGACTAGATGACCTTTAAAGGCTTCTTCCCATCCAAACCATTCTATGATTCTACAAAACAATTAATTGATTCACACAAGTCAGTGACAAGTAAAGATCAGTGCAAGACTGCTAACTTCCATATCCCCCTTGTGCATCCCTAATCCAATACTTACCTCGTTTGTAATGTCATATACCACGATAGCTGCTTGTGCTCCTCTGTAGTACATGGGTGCTAAACTGTGGTACCGCTCTTGCCCAGCTGTATCCCAAATTTCAAATTTTACCGTTGTATCATCCAGACATACAGTCTGGGTTAGAAAAGCAGCTACAAAAAAGACAGAGGTGCTGAAACCAGAAGTTTGCTTATATCTCTATAGTCATATATAGTTACATTCACAGAGGTGAAAAACAATTCAAAGCCTACTATTAAAATACAACAGATTTGACGCAGCATTAGCTGACAGTCTGTAACTCTGATCAACATAGATGAGTTATTTAGACAACCAGACTCAAGTCAGACATAAGAAGCAAAAATTGGAAAGAATTCCCTTTTTACTCAGATAACAGTGAATCTGAGTAACTATAAGCCTTCTCTTAAACCTTCTAGATACAGTCTGTTAAAGCAGTATGTGTATTAGAGTACGAGTAACAGCATCCCATCATGCTATAATCCAACAGTTCAGATATTTTCACTTCTACGTATTTATATTACTTGAACAGAATCTTAAAATTTGATTTTCAGCTGCTAACAACTTCACCTTAGCTAACAGGTCTGAAAGAAAGAAGCTCTTCTTAATAAGTTCTTGTTCTCAAAGCAGCTACATTTTTGACTTCGCAAGTGATCTCAATAATTAATTTCAGCACAATTTCTACAGCCTGCAGTTTCAGGGAAACTTGCAGCCATTATGCTGAACACATTATCATAAATAATGATCTTCCAGTTACAGAAAATACTAAGTAACTCATTCCAAGTCTTCAGACAGTTACTCCCAGTAAAATTTTTCCATTCATATTAAGGTACAATCAGAAGTATGGAGGTGAGTGCCCAAACAGCACAGAAACCAATGTTAAAAACTAAGGAAAGCCCACTACTTATCTGAAGCGAGAGCTGTGATCACTAGGCACACTGACGGATTGTGGCCAATTTAAATAAAATGTCTGAAGAGACATTGACCTATAATGCTTGCATACCTGGGATTTCATCCTGTCCTACATACTCTGAGACATCATAGCCTATGAATCATTCCAAAACTGCTGCAACCTTCAACTCAACTCATTACAGAAGCCAAAATGAAGCCAATCTTGCTCTGTAAAGGACATTGTAACTAGCATACAGAAGTATCCCTGTCTCAGCCGTGAGCAGCAGCTGCATGGGACTTAGTTGCTGGCTGGGGTTAAACCCTGACCAGAAGCTGACTCCTTAAGTGGTCAGGTGCTCCTGCTTCAGGGGTATTAGCATCCATCACAGATGAGCAGGCAGGCTGGAGAAGGTAAAAGCTTTGATGTTCCAGTGTTAAATCAACATAAATCCCTCTAAATGCTACATATTTGAGCAGTGGTAGAACAGGCTCCACTTGGCAGCTCCCTAAGAAGCCCAGAATCAGAACAGAGTGGAAAAACACCATACAAACTGCACTAAACTAAGGGATTTCTCCCCAGAACCAGCTCAATATTATACTTCTCCGAGAGAGAGACAAGGTGTTAAGAAAGCACATACATTACTCTTTTAACAGAAAAATGCACCTACGCTGCATAAATGAAAACACACACTTGAAAAGAGAATTAAACAAGTGATTTAATCTACACAATCCTTTTGTTTTTGTCAAAAGTAGCATTTTAGTCACTTTAAAAAGCCAGTTAATTTCTGCAAAATTTCTTTAATTTCTTCAACCTTGCCAAGGCCATAGCAAATTGACAATTAATCATCTGTTAATTATCTGAAAGTCTATAATCTTTAACAGCCATACTTTTGTCTTAAGCAACTAATAGGCCTTGCTACACTAGTCTGAAGTGGCAAAACCACACCACCACTATCCAACGTCTGCCTTTAACTGCACTCCCTTTCAGATGTTTTTATCCAGATTCACAATGCACATAAGCCTCTCTTTGTTAAAAGGCCCTTCTGTATACAAAGAAAATAATGCCTTGGGCAACTACAAGCCACAGAGTTAGACAGCTTTCTCTACACAAAACTTTTCTGAATCCCAACATTGCTCTATGTAATAGCTCCCAGCTATATTATATAGCATTTCCTTGTTTCTATTTGATACAGAAGAGGCACAAGTTAGTACAGATTACACTAAACCTTATATATCTGAACTTGGACTCTTGTTTAACCTTTGTTTAGATGTTGAACAGTGTAAGAGGGTTTGGGTTATCCCAAACACTAAAACAATAAAAAACTAAACGGCAGTTAAATGAAATTGGATCACTGAAAAGGGATAATATATTTAACTTAAATAGTTTTTTTACACTAAAAACCCGGTTGATATTGGAAAGTTAATTCACAACACATCTTTGAGAATGCTCTCTGCACTACCACACAGCTGTTTATCAGAGCATACAGAAACTTTCATACCAACACCTATCCTCAACCATGATAAAATGCACAAAGCCAAAAATGTGCATTAGTAAGATCGCTAAAGTAGAAAATATGTGGTTCTCTGTGCTGACAGAAAAAATAAATACATGTAACAGCTAAAAATAGGGCAAAAGAAGAACGCAATGAAATTCAGCTTGTGTTTACTTTTGTAAGCTTTGCAGAGTTTTTACATTTCAACAACTGTTGGTGTGTGAAGACACATACAGACCACTGAAAGGCCTTCACATAAATATTACAATGGAACAGGCTGACTCATGCAAGCTGCAACAGCAACTACTGGAGAGTATTTATCAAGTCATAAAATCCATACTCTGTAAAGTCTGCATGCTGTTAGGTAGTCTTAGGATACATTTAAATTTATCCAAAGAGGAATATAGCTCAAAGCACAAACAACTCCAAAATAGAATATAACGTAAGAAATCTGCCAAGGGGAAGAGTATGATAAAATCTGTTTAAACAGATTTTTTTTTTAAACTCTGGTAGCCAGCACCTGTTTTGTTTTAAGTCACAAAATGGAAAAATAGCACAATAAATTCTGTGATTACTAACACAGAAATATATCCAGAAATGTAGCAAGTTCTCCAAAATCAAAATGAAAGTCAGCATGTATAAATGACAAGCACAAGCTTTTTGGAAGATGCAACGCTCTTTTTCATGAAAACTAAGCTCATAGTTCTTACTAAGCAGTTATTTCATGCATACAGCACAATTAAGGGAGCCACACACCCACTTACAAACAAAATGTAACATTAAGCCCAGGTTTCAAAACCATGCTATTCAACAACATATTTACTACCTCCACTTGGGAAAGGTTGTTTATGTTTAACTCAGAAAGTAGCTTTCAATTACTGACACAGGGCTCAGATTTGATCCTTGCTGTCAGTGACCCACTCTAGAAGTGCCATTAAAGGTTTTCAAGGGCAAGAACAATATAAAAACATAAAACAAATTAACAAGGTAATTTTCTCACCTCCAATCGTACTTTCTTGAAATTCATGAAACTGTCCTTTTACAAAACGAAGCACCAAACTTGATTTGCCAACTGCAGACTCTCCTAAAAGTACTAGTTTGAATTGGCAAATTTTATTTCCAGCATTTGGCCCGTTGGGCCTTGTTGCTCCTCGATTAGCCATGTCCAAATTAGAAAGCAGTCCTTTGTTTCAACAGCTTTTGAAAGCAAGTTCCACTGAGATCTGAATCCTGGTTCTTCTGCCAGTAACAACCTATTTTGTGAAAAGACAGTGGGTGCATTAGAATCACAAACCAAGTAAGAAAAGTCTCATTCAGTAATGCAATATATTATATATAACTTGACCTAGTATTTACCAAATCAACAGTTCAGACCACAGAAGCCATCACTGGTAAGTTGTCAACTATAGCCAGAATTTATGATACATGAACCAGTTTTCTTCAACACCTAGTGTTCCCATTAAAGCTTCAAATTAGCACATTAAAATACAATTACGCTTCTTCTTGCAATACCTCAGTCTCCTGTTATTTCTTAACAAATCAAGACTGACGTATAACACAACAGATTCAGACTTTCAAATTGTCAGTAAAATAAATGATAAGAAGCAGTAACTTTTCATAATTATGCTACTGCTAACCAGTATTCCAAAGTCAGCACTATTCAAGGATGAAACTGAGCAGATTGGGAAAACTCAAACGTGAGTAACATCTTTCCAAGTGTAGCTCATCAATTCACTTCTATCCTATCAAACACTGTTTCCTTAAATAAAAGTACAGATTTTCACATACAAGCCATTAATACCCTCTCTAAATAACAACTGTACTGAGAAGCACAAGTGAAGCCTTCCATATGAAAACCAATTGACCAGTAAGAATTCCAGGCCACTCTGTACAAGCTACCAGGTAACTACCATGCAAGGATAAATTTCTATTTCCAACACTTACACGTGTCCTAGATGAATATTAACAACAGCGATCTTTGTTAAGAACAAGTATGAACAGCGTATTGCTTAGTCTGCCTACTCTTCTTTCCGGGTGCCTAAAAACACCCCCACCCATAGTACTTATTCATATGGAAAGGGAAGCTTTTAGACTCTGCTGGTATCACTTCTGACCCTAATATTTATGCTCTTAAACACTTAACAGTAGATACAAAACAAAAGACCTCTCAAAACTAGCTCATAATTTTGTCCTACTCCAGCTGATCATTTATTTGAATCATGCCCACTTTGCAGGGATACAGCTTTTCTAACATCTAGGATGCGAGTTAGGTTAGAATACATACTCCAAATGCAAAAAATGGCTTTAATTCGTATGTTGCAAAAAAGCAAGCAAATGTAGTAGTTTCAAACTACTTCCTGTTCTTTATTCCTTGTGATAAAGCAACTACATTTTAAACCAAGCAGTAGTCTTTAGCCATCTTCCTATTTCAAGCCCCTCAGCACACAGACCAGGCACTTGAGCATTTCAGTTTGCTACAGGCCTAGCTCACATGCCAAGCCTTCCTTCTTTCTAACTCTCCCTTCTCCCTCAATCCAAATCCTGAAGAGCCCTCGTTCCTGGAAGGTGCTTCAGCAGCCTAGCAGAACCCTACCCTTCAGTAAGATACTCCGTTACAAACTAATATTCACAGAACAAATGAGGAAAAAAACAATCATAGCATTATTTACTGAATAATGTAACAGCTGAAAAACAGATATTCCATTTCTCAATTTAAACAGAATACATGTCTTAACAAATATTTTCAGCATCTTAGTGACACTACTTTTTGCTCATGCTCCTTTTCTCATATCTCTCAAAATAATTTACCACCTCTGAGGTAGGACATACAATTTTGCATTCTGTCCTGAGTTTGTGTTCCATTTGACTGTTACATCACTCTTAAATAAAAAATACATATTTTTTAAATTTCAGCTGTACAACATAATCTATCAAGTATCACATTTTAGCTATATATTCTCAGAAGCATGTGAAAGTGTTATACAGTGAAAGAATGAAGCAAAAAAGCCCCAGCAAGTCCTACCACCATTTTTATTAAGTACCATGTTAATTTTATACTAAGATTCCTATTCATTTAACTAAATTTGGTGAAGTATTTCACAATACAGGAATACATCTAGTTATTTTAAAAATACCAGACCTTTCATCCTAACGCCATAAAACAACAATTCTGCACTACTAGTGTGTTGGTTCTCAGGCAAGACCTTCCCCCCTCCATATTGTGGAAATACACTTCAGAAGTTGTGGACTGTTTTGGATAAAAATGCATCAGTGACAACAGTTAATCTCTTCCTAATTGTACTACAATAGAGAATGCAGCAAGGCATAATCAAAATATAGGTGGTTCAGAATACTGTCAGCCATTTGTTTATCTTTTCCTTTGGAAAAGTAATGAAGACAATTAAGTTCCTTCTGTTTTAAAATGAAAAAATCCCATCTGTTTGTTGTAGCATTCCAGTGTGTTTGGATAGCCATGAAATAATTTAAAACCCTTTAATCTTAATACATCCCATGTTTTCCCAGACTCCGCAGCATTCATAAAAACATAATGACAACATCCAGTGACTGTGTGACTTAGTACTCCTGGGAGCAAGTGACTTCTAGATGACACACCGTGAGGAAATCAAGTCACTGCACAGATTACTCCCTACGACTACTTTTTTGCTTGTTGTTTCCCATACTGAGAGCAAAAGGAGCTATGAGAAAAATACATTAAAAAAACTCACATAATATTTACCAGTTTCACCTGAGCATTTACAGTTTGTAGTTATTCAGATTCTTATCACTCACAAAACAGTAATTACTACCCCTTGCAAAACTACTCCAGAACACAAAGCTGACAACATTTGTCAAGAAAAATACCTAGCTTGATTTTTATAGATGCCCAACCTACAGAAGCTGTAGTTAGCAGGAACTTCAAAATTTACATTCTTGCAGCATCCCTCCCCTGAAACCATTCCAGTCAGTCAGACACCATGTACAAAAATAACCAGCTCTCAAGCTGATAGCAGGCCACAGTACCTGACAGGAAGGCCATCTAAGAAACATACTGCAAACTTCATTCATTCAACAGTCAAATCAATGCATCTAATAAATTAATAATGAAACCTACTAGTCATACCACCCACTTTTCAACAGCCCAGGACAAAAGAAAACGCAAGACTGAAAACCTGATAGAGCACATCCAGATGATTGTGACATACTAAAAAAGTCACTAATACCTTCTATAAGGGTATTGGAAATCATCTTTTGAAGTTTCAGATGACGCCAAAACTCTGTAGTTAAAGTTCACAACATGGCAGCATGCTTACACAATAAGCAAGGGAAGTACCTGCTGGATCTGAACAGAAGCAGGACTGCAGTTTGACACAGCCACTACAGAATGGTTTTGCCCTGTTCTTTTCACATCTGTAAGCTGAGCAAACAGTGCCTCACAAAGATTTGGAGCATATCTCAATGCTACAGTCTCCCATGCACACTCCAAGCCTCAGATCACATTCATTCTACTATTTATTAATTCATCAGTAAAATATAAACCTGGAGAACCTGGGAGGAATAGTACACTCAGTAGCCTACACATACACTGTGAGCTCAGCTCTGGCAAAAATTTCCTGGGAAAAAATCCACTAATATGGCTCCCTTTTTAGTTTTGCATGCAATGTAATCAATACGTTTGTTATCTAAAGAAAAAAAACCTGGGCACACCTACACAAAAGCAAGTACACAACTGCTTGACTTGAAACAAGCTCTTAAACGATATATATGGGAGTTATGGAAGCGATCTGCTAATATAAAAATCTGCTAAAGAAAATACTATAAACATTTTTGAGATGCATGGCTTCACATGGATGGGAATGAGGGAGATTTTCTTACTTTTATCGAGTTTAACAGAAAAACTCCATTTTGCAGTCTTAGGCAGTACAAATACTTAGGTCACTCTGCTAAGTAGGAATTTTCACTCTTCTGAATATCCCCCCCATTACAGAGCAGGTGCATGCTGAAATGCCAGAACACAAAGCCCAGAGCATACTATCAGCCAAGTACTCCTGGTAATCCCACCAACTAATTTACTGGATGCTGGGTATTCTCCTCACTCCAGAAGGGAAATTGGTATGCTGTTGGACAGTCTGAGTTTTATTTATGAAAGAGTCCTAAGTATTTTAACAGCTCAAACACAAATCTTATTATGCTTGAGTCTGTGTATAACATATCAATAGCCCCAGCCAATACCTACAAACTCTCAATTTAACGGCATAATTTAGTCATGTAAGCATAAGCACTGGCCTATTTTCAACTAAAAGACAGCTAATACAGAAGTATCAAAGTAACACTGGTGACAAAAGCCAGCCTACTGAAGAGATTAAGACAGTGAGCACTGTTCCTACAATTAACGTGATTAAGTGTATTATCAAATACAAAGGCCACCCAAAAAAGTTTACGATAAATTTAAAACTGGAACATTCCACCACTTTTATATCTCACAGCAAACAACACTGTTTCTTACTAACAGACTTTTGTACACTGCATTAACAGCCACAAAGCATACAATTCTGAGGCTACAACTATTATCTACTTTAAATTTTTTTATACTGGACCTTCTCAAATGTTTTAAAAAGCAGTAACTAAAAAGCCTTATCTATTAGCCACTCCCACTAACCGAATTTTCTGTTACTCCTTCCAGGTTCAGCAGAATTAGTGTGACAGCTTACTGTAGTGTTCAAGACAGGGACAGCTAGCAAAAAATGCTTGTCACAAGTAAGCCAGTTTATATTGAAACATAATGAGACTGTAAGTTAAACAAGTGAATCAACACAGTTGCTGCAAAAAAATCATAACCCTACAATTAAAGGTAATCACCATCTCATAAGCTCATCTGAATGATGAATGGTACCAATTGCTTTCAGATAAACTGGTTTATCATACAGGAAATGTAAGTGATGACTATAATACCATTGTCTCTAGCCACCCCACTTCAGCCAACATCTACATTTTCCTGACACTTCTCATTATGGAAGAACAATACCTATATGTCTGACTGTAGGTAAGCTTGACTGTATCTCTGAAGAGTCACTATAAAATAGGAAAAAAATTAAAAATGCCATAATTTTTACTTTGCCCGAAGATTACATGAAATAAACTGATTAATTTCAGCTGCTTAATTGGCTGTTTAGCCTCTTATTTCCATCCTCAAACTCTGAAAGCAGTATCAGACAGAAGAAAAAAATCATTAAAAATGCCGAGAGAACAGTCTTTCATGGCCTTATTTGGAACATTTTGATAGTTCTTATGCAATTCAGCTCTCCTCTAAAACATAAAAAGCTTCAATTTGTTCCTCCACCCTACCCTAGCTTTGTGTCTAGTTCCAATTCAGTGCGATGCAGAAGATATCCAGCACACTAGGCCTGTCGCGATCCCCTCGATGGCGACGCGTTGTCGGGAGCATTTTACTTCCCACCTAGTTCACCGTCCTTCTTCCAGACGCAAGCGAAAGGGAAAGCGAGGGACCCATCACCCAACCTCCCGCTCCGTATCTCACAAGCAAGCCGAGGGGCACAGCCCTCCCGGCCAGCCCCAGACAGCGATACCTCTCCGCAGGAGCGCCCGCACGCAGGGGAGGATCCCCGCCCTCCCGGGCCCAGCCCCTCCAACCCCCGCCGCCACCTCCCCTCCCCCGCGGCTCCCTTCCAGGCACAGGAATAAGGGGAAGTGGGAAAACCGGGGGCGCCATTTTGAGCCGGGAAAGGAAGAGCAGCCTCCCCTCCCCGCACGCCGAGCTGCCCATCTCGACCACCCGTACCGCGGCACGACGCTCCCGCAGCGCCGGGGGAGCGGCCGCCGGCAGGAGCCCAGACAAGGCGCGCCCGCCGCCACCGGGCCCCCCCCGCACCACCACCGCCGCCTCCTCACCTGGCTGTGGGGGGTGGGGGGAACCGGGGCGGCGGCGCAGCGATGTCCGTCCGTCCGTGCGTGCGTCGGTCGGGGCTGGCGGGCGCGCCGGGGCAGGGTGGGCGGAGGAGGGGTAGGAGGGGAGGCGGCTCCTCGGTGGGGGCGAGGGGCGGGGGCGCAGCCGTGCCTCACCCAGCCCCGCCGCCGACTTCCGCCGCCGCCTCTGCCCCGACCAAAACACACTCACACACACAACACGCACTTCCGCCGCCGCCACGTCACTCCCGCTCGCGCCGTGCCCTTCCGGTTCGTCCGCGCCAGTCACGTGGCTCCCTTTCTTTCCCACCTTTTCCCGTCCTCCTTTTGTTCCCGCTCCCTGCCTCCTGCCCAGCCGCTCCCACCCCAGCAGAGCTGCACTCGGCATAGGGTGTTCCCTGCCTCCCGCTTCTCCCCAGCGGCTGGAGAAAGAGTCCCTGGGAGCGACCCGCGCGTCTTTCATCTTCCACGTACGGTGCGGGTGGTGAGGCACTGGAATGGGTTGTTCAGAGAGGCTCAGGATGCCCCATCCCTGGCAGTTCAAGGCCAGGCTGGGTGGGGCGCTGAGCAACCTGCTGTAGTAGGAGGTGTCCCTGCTCAAGGCAGGGGAGTTGGGACTGGGTGATCTTTAAGGTCCCTCCCACCCCAAACTATATCGTGCTTCTCTGCCAATCCTCTAGGGACTGCATTGCAACCTGAGGATGCTACTGGGGTGCCAGGGATGGGAGTGGGTATCACACACACGAAGTCCTAGTTTAATCCTTTAAAAGAACCAGTTTCCAAAGCTATTAGTCGAATGAGTTGAAAGGAGGAACTGCATAGGAAAACCTGAATTGCCATCGGGAATTTGCCTGCTTTAAACACTGAACAGCCACTGATAAAGCCTTACAGGTTGGGTCATTATCGTCAGAGTGCTAAAAACTGGAGAAAATGGGTAAAATGGGTTGCTAACAAGTCTTGATTGCTTCATAGCACGAAGCATGACCTTGTGAGACAGCAGGATAAGGGCCAGTTGGCCACAGGCTGTAAGTGAGTTGTAGCGGAAACAGAACAATCATGATAAGTGTTTCTTCAGTATAGCAGCTTTAACAAAGTCTAAGAATTGGCATTTGAAAGAAATAATAAAACAAACAAACAATCTGGTGAGACATTTAGTAAGTTTATCAATAATCATATTTAGTAATTGGTACAGTTTAACCAAGATTGTTTAGATACTCCATCACAGGAAATAATAAAATTTATGTTCTATTCTCAAAATATGTTTTAGTTCAACTATTTATATTTAAATTAAGCAAAAGTCAAATTATGTAAAGCCTGCCATCAGTGTTATGCTACTTTCCCCTTCCCTAGTATGACAGACACATCAATACTTGAACATACTGAAGTGAATGGAGTGAAAAGAGATTGTTCTTTTTCTTTTAATCTTCATCAGTTCTTCTTTTCCATATACTTTTCCATTGGTGCCAGTTTGCTCTCAGAGAAACAACTTCTGCTTTTTTAAGTTGAAGTTAATCACTTAACGTAAGTGCTTTGTGAAAGGCCAATATGTAACTTCAAAAAAAGTAAAATATTCTTTGCATTCACCAGTGATGTAGAATGCCAGACTAGCACCAGAGAAACATGTTTGAACAACTTTCCTGAGCTGTGAGTTTGCTAAATGTTTGTAAGAGTTATCTTTTAAATCATGTAATCCTGCCCTAATACACTGCTTATTTGCCATAACCCTCTGACTGGTCTCAGTATGTTCAAGTGCATTGCAGGATTTGCTGAGCAAACAGCAGATTCCAGATAACCAAATGTGTTTTACTACATACCTGATAGGCCTGCATTGGAGCACCAGACAGCATCCAGTCAACCTGGCAGCTGCTCACTCACCCACCTCCCTGCAGTAAGACAGAGAACATAAGAGGAAGAACAAAAGCAGGAAAACTTGTGGGTTAAGATAAAGACAGTGTAATAGATGAAGGAAAGTGGAAGCGAAAAGGCAATACAAACGAAATCACCGGCTACTTCCCATAAACAGACCAGTGTTCAGCCAGTCTCCAAGCAGCAGCCGACTTGGAAGACATCTCCTTTGTCTACCTCCATTTTTTATTGCTGACCGTAATGCTGTGTGAGATGGAATATCCCTTTGATCAATTTGGGTTGGCTGTCCTGGCTGTATTCCACTCCCATGTTTCTGGACCATCAGCAGCATTTCTCCCTGGGTGGGGCTGATGGGGGGAAAAGAGAAAGTCCTCACCCTGTGTATGCACTGTTCAGCAGCAACTGAAGTACTGCTGTGTTATCGACAGTAGTTTAGTCACAAATCCACAACACAGTACCATTCAGGCTGCTATGAAGAAAATTAACTCCATCTCAGCCAGACACAGTACATACATTAACAGTTTTTGTGGAAAAATATTACACTGACTCTTTAGAATTACTTGAACTAAATTAAATTTGGAGATTAAACATGTCATACATGACATTTTGTGTTTCACTTAATCTTATCAAATAAAGGACCATAGTAGTCCATATGTAAGGATCATTACCTATGCTTCCAATATAAATAAATACTTTATAAAATTGAAATAATCTTTCAGATTATCAGATGTATCTGAAGTTCAAGGCTAAATGAAATTTTTGATGCAGGAATTCTATTCACATGATGTGGTTGCTGTTAGGAAGCCTATTTTACATGTAGGAGGTTCCTGCTGGCTAACTTAACTGTCTGACTGCAGTGCAGAGTTGTAGCACATCTCTTTTGCTTTGTGAAATGCCCGAATTGTTCACAGCTGGTTCATGCTGACAGAGTGGGACAGCAAACACCAAAGGTTCACTGTGAATGTGTGAAATAGAAGCATGAGAGAATGTGGCAGTAATCAAGTTACCAAGTTCCAGTTACTGTATTTCAGACTTGTGAGTCTGTGAGTTCTAATGGTGAAGACAAGTTTCTTCTGTTGTAGTCTGCACAAAAAGATGTGGAAGGAAAGCTATGAAATCACATAGGTAGCTCCTATCAGTGGTCATGTTTTCATTTTTTATTTCGTCATGATTCATATATACCAAAAGTGAAGCTGTGCTGGGTGATACTAACAAATTTATGTTAGTGGGTCATGGTTTCACCAGGTGGCTTTCCATTTATTTTAGCATTTCTCTGCAGAGTTTTAATATTATATTCTGCTCAGCCTTTTTGTGCTTAAATCTAATGCTGGATGTGTAATCATTAGTGGAAGTTGACTTTAGAGGATGTGCAGAATCATTTTATTGTGTTTGAGCTTCCCAATTTTTAATTTTTTTGCTATAACATTCTTTTTTTCTGTCTTCTGTCTCTACTTGTGTACATTTTCTCTGTACCTACATTGGCTTGGTCATATCATAACATACAGAAAGTGTGCAGCACATAGAAAACAGTAATTTCCTATCCTTAAATGAATTGAATAAAAAACCATGAAAGCAACCAGGCAGTAACAGCATGGCTGAGGTCACTCAGACGTTTCACAATATTTGGAGTGTTTCACACTGAGTTCTCTAGCCTTCAGAGAATCTTAAGGAATCTACAAACTAAGTGCTTTGACTCCAGTCCATGCCAGCACCACAGTCAGAGTGAGAGCTGTGTTGCAGAACATGGGGTGTTTGTGCTTCATAAGGAAAGTAAAATGCGGGGTTTTAGACAGTTTCCATTCCTCCGTTGTAGCCTAAACAAGACAGAAAAAGGCATTAGGTTGTGGGAATTGGATGTCAGAAACTAATGAAATGTCAAGTACTGTTGAGGAAAAAAAGTGCTGCTGTAGAATGGAAAATTTTGCTCAACTTTTTCCAAACAATCCTACTTTTCACATAGGAGATGACAAATTCATAAGAAAGTTTTGATCCTTTTCTCCCTAAAATTGAGTTCAATTGATTTTTGTTAATTCATCATCTTATCTTTCAAATTACAGGTCCAATATTCTTTCTGTGGCCAAAATAACTTTCAGTATAAGAAAGAATGGATATGACACTGATTCCAGAATGAGAAGAATTATAGAAAAGAATGTATATTTGTCAGTAGGTTTCAAATTGATTTATAGGGGACATTTCTGCAAAAAAGAAAAGCACAGAGAGGCAAGAAAAAAAAAAAAGGCTGAGGACTTCTGCTCTACTTGTTCTTGTAAAAGGCACTCTTTTTACATGTCCAAGTCCTATTTTTATGCCTTTGACACAACCCACTCCATCGGGGCTGAGTGGATGCTTTCAATTAGCAAGTGTGGCCACCTACTGGGGAAAAACAAGATAAAAATAAATCAGCAATGCAGAGAATGTATAAAAATGATACCACCTTCAGCACAGGTAGAGAGCCATCCAGAAATACAACAAACACAAGGACAAAAATTCCATTTCCTGAATTTTATCATGGGATAAAAAGGCCCAGTTTCCTCTACCCTATTATTACCATCTAATTTTTACATCACTGTACTTTGCTCTTCCTCTCTATAAATGGTTCTCCCTTCTGACAACTTTACTAGATAGAAATTACATCTTAAAGATCACAAGGCAAGACATAACCAATCATTTTATTTATTAAACTACCAAAAATTATTGCTTTTTTGGCAGGAACACTCTAAACTTGAAGCAACAACAAATATGCTTGAAATATGAAAAGAACTGAACACATTAAGACTTTACAAGAGCTTCTTTAGTTCCCAAGTGAGACATGGATGTTCCAGCCATGTCTACAGCAGAAAAACATGTAACTTCTTTTGAAAAAGGACACCAGCACTGCCACAGCTAGACCACAGTTGATGCTATACATGATGCTTCTTGGCTGGAGAAGACCAAGATACATTTGTATGTGCTGGAAGTTCATGGATCGTGGCACTGACAAGTACTGTTGGTGACTTGGACGGCTAGAGTAGATCATTAGACAGCAGTGGTTGCCTGAGCCTCTCACCTTGCATTTGTAGAAAAGGAATTTAGTTTTGATTTAGCATCATTCATTTAAAATCTTTACCGAACAAATGTTAGAGCAGAGAATAAAATGGTAACACCTAGTAATGTTCGATTAATTATGATTAAAGTCTGTGTATTTATCTAAAATTGGTTTTGCCATCAAAGGACTATGGAGAATGGAGCAGGATGTGATTAAATTGAGATGTTTGCTGGGAAGAAGGGGATAGATTGCTAAATGTCATCTGAGAATAAAAGTCTTTGTAACAACAGAGGGTCTGCTCAACAGCAGTGAAACTTGTTCAGTCTAACCCACGCTGCTTTTCTGAAATAATGCACATCTGTTAATAAAAGGCAAATACAGTGGGTTAGATATAGGAGGTGTTGACTCATTTAAGACAAACAGTGATAGCACTCACGTGTCTGGTACATGGGGTAGTGCTGCTGGGCTTCTCTCGCCCACCTCCATGCTGTGTGTGGGTGGGAGCTGCAGCTTTCTCTGGAGGAACAGCCCCAGCATACGGTATTTTAATAGCATGTGACGACATTTATGAAAGGGGCAGCATTTTTTATTACAGTAATAAAGACTGAAAGTTTGGTCAAACTTTTGACCATGTAAGACCTCATTTCAACTTAAGATTCAACCTGCGTGTCTGAAAGCTGGTAATTTTCAAAGATTTAACAATCGGTCTAAGGACTGTGCGACCTCTGCGGCTGGGCCTTAATTATTTTTCTAGATAATGACATTTACAAAACAGCCTAATGCAACTTATTTCCTGACTTTCGCCGGGGGGGAGGAGGTGGCGGGTGCTGAGGGTGGTGGAGGGAGGGCTGCGAGGGGAGAAGTGGGGGGCGCTGATGTGAGGGGGAGATGGCGGAGCGCTGTGAAGGGGCCAGGATGGAGGGCGCTGGGTGCGAGGGGATGACGGAGCGCTGTCGAGTGAGGGGCAGGACGGAGGGCGCTGGGTGCGAGGGGATGGCGGAGCGCCCTGAGGGGCCAGGATGGAGGGCGCTGGGTGCGAGGGGATGGCGGAGCGCTGTCGAGTGAGGGGCAGGACGGAGGGCGCTGGGTGGCAGGGGGATGGCGGAGCGCTGTGAGCGGCGGCCGCACCGCCCGCCTCGCACGAGCGCTCCGGGCGCCGCCGCCGTTACCGAGCGAGCAGAGTAAGCGGAGGCCATGGCGGAGCAGCCAGCGCCATGCCCTGAAGAGGCGGCCCCCGACAACACTCCAGAGCCGCCAACCGTGAGTGCCTTGGCCGAAGCAGTCCCACCGATGCCGGGGAGCGGCCCCCGCCCGCTCTGTCTGTGGCTTTCTGGGGCGGAGTATCGCCGAGGGAAGGGGCTGGAAGCGGGGCAGCCTGTGGGAGGGGAACGCGCATCTCCCTGACAGCCCCGTCCCTCCCAGAAATGGGTGCGGCATCTTCCCACTCCCGTCAAAACGGGGACAATTGGACAATGTCCCGTGCGCCGTGTCAGATCCCAATTCGACGAGTTGTTTGTATTATTACAATGAGTTTCGTTATGCGTTATTTATTTTTTGATTGCATTGTTTAGGCTGGAAAGTTGCGTCCCGCGGGCAACACGGGAGTTGCGAGTTGTCTCAAAGCGATGTTACCTAGGGTGAGTTGGTTTTGTAGAGGCTCCTGGGGTGTTTTTTCTACATCCATTCGCTTTTGAAATTGCCATTTATTTCCACATTGGTTTCTGTCACCAGAGACTAGCTGGCAGGATTGGAAAACACTTCTGTCAGTTCATTTTCATTCTACATGTTTTAAAATAGTCACCGTGCTGCTTAGTTGGGAATAAATATAATTGGTTTAGGCAGTTTTTCCCCTCTGCATAGAGTAACTATTGGGAATTATTTTTACTTCTGATGGAGGTGGTTATTTACAAGGATGCTGGCAGGAATTGTGATTTCCACCAGCCCTTCCCCATAGCCCTGAAGAGTCAGAGGATAATGAGACACAAATGAGTCCTTTAAATAGCAGGTGTCCGTATAAATGATAATTTTAAAAAAACCAATACCGTGGTTTAAATAATTTCCAAAATTGCCTCATTGACGTGGAATTACTGTGAATCAGATTAAAGGTTTCTGCAATTTGTAAGTGTAACATCTAGTTTTCATCAAGAACATGTGAAGTAGCTGTTTAGTTTTTTTTGTGGTTTTTTTTGTTTTGTTTTTTTTTAATAAAATTACGGGAAGTGTTGAAACTTAGCTGGTTTGATAAAATTTAGTCTGGGTTATTTTGACCTTATGCTCACAGTATCAGCATCTGCAGGAGCATATGCATGTACTACAGACTTAAAGCACCCTCATATTTTGTTCTTATATCTGGAATGACACAAATGCCTGCAGTATATTTTCTTTTCATTAATGTTTTCTGAATGTCTGGTATAAGCTTGTTTTTGCTTTGCCTTAAGTGTAGCCCGTTACTCCGACTGTTGTACGAAAGTTTCGAAATACAACAGATCCAGCTCCTGGTGCTAAGATAATATTCTATGGCACAGCAGATGATCCCGACCTTGCAACTCACTTGACACATGGCATAAAGTCAAGCTCCAAACACACTGTAAGAATGTGACTCATTTACTCTTGTTTAAGAATGAACCTCTTAAGAGGGTTCTTAATAAAAGCAACTGATTTCCTCATAGTCAGGGATATAGCTGAGTGATTTATACAGCAGTATTTCACAGCTGCTGTGAATTACCTGAGTTCTGGGGTCAAATCATAGGACTTATTTAGCATTATTGAAACTGGAAAATATTTGGAGTTCAGTGGCTGTTATCAGTGATGTAACTTTTGTATTGACTACTGAGCTATTAATTTAATTTCAAGATTTAAGTTAAGGAACAGTCTTCTACCCACAAATTTTGCTGCTTGCTTTTTCCAGGTTACAGAGATAAAACCCGTTGAGCTCTTTGCAGGAGAGCTGTTATCTGAGAATGTGTTTACAGTTTGGTGTAATTATTCTGTATGCTTTCTTACCTTTAGCTTGAAACTGTTTTTTTTTAGCTAAAAAGTGATGGTTTGGATATGTCAGACTATTTTGTGTGTTCTTTAGAAATTATCTTCGTCATCTGTAGTAAAACAACTGAAGAGATCACTGGTAGTTTTATCACTTAGTGTTCCTATCTCTAAAAATAGCAGTTGTGTTAATAAAGTGTATTTTTATAAAGGAAGGAAGTCCTAGTATTAAAGGATGTTGAGTAGAACATTTATTAGGCATATCCAAAATGAAAGACAGAAAGGTTTTGATGTCCTTTCTTAGAATTTTTTGTTGAATGGATTGATCTGTACTGGATTAACCTGAACTATCTTTTGAAGACTTTGCATTATTAATTAAATATTATCTGTAGGAAGGGTTGGAAGCCATCAGTTTACTAAGTATGGGTTTGGACCAATTGTATTTGCTACTACTTTTTTCAGTATTTCTTTATATAATAAAGAGTCCAATAATAAATCTCTAGAATCCCCATTACATTGATGGGCAGCCTAAAAATCAAATCACTTTAGTTTTGGTCACGTAATAATTTGACTATAGTTTCTAATACGTGCTAAGAAAAGAAAGACTGCAGTAAGAAAATGTATATATTAACAAGTGGAAAAAGTATCATAAAAATAAAAATATCTCATAATAAGTATTTTATTTAGCTGGAAATTTAGCATAACATTGGTTATTAGTGGTCTTCTCTCAATATACTGTTTTGGTTTGCAATTCAGTGGATAAAATTATGTCAGTGTAACCATGGAAGATGTCATTAGAACACTTATGAATGAACTTTTGTTTGTGTGGGTAGTCACAGTGATGTGTGAATGATCAAAGTTTGTTGTTTTTCCTGCCTCTGGTATTGTTTGTGATGTCCTCAGGTGGCTTCATTGATAAGTCCAGCTGCTAAAAGTGAATTTCAAGAAAAACTGCAAGATATGAAAGAAGCAATTTACTCCAGTAATCGTGAGGCACCTTTGGGTAGATCACATGATCAATCTTCTAAGTTACCTGAGGGCTTGGATATAATTAATACTACATTTGGAATAAAAGTCTTCAAAGGTAGGAAAATGTACCATTAAAACATATTTCCTGTAAATACAAGATAATCTGCACTTTGGTATCTAGCACATGCTCTATGATTCCAAAAATTCCATTTTAAGATATAATAGTTACTGAAAGGCCTAAAATTTTTCCAGTTACGATGAAGAAACAAGCAACTGAGAACATATGGTAACTATCAGGGCTTTTGGCTCTCTTCCTGGTCTGTCTTTATAGGTTTCCTGGGAGAACATTTTAGGTAGCTGTCAACTTACCTTCCTTTTCCCAACAAATCTAATAGGTCTCATGGAAGAAACTTCGTTGACATGTGTCCCTTTCCTCCAAGGACTGGAGGAAATCACATCTGTGTTGCCCATGTAGCTTTCTTACAAAAGTTCTGTTCATTGGGTTTTTGTGATTCTCTCCCTAGTCCTATGTTATTAGACTGAATATAGATTGACTACAAATGTGGTAAGAGCTATCATCCTTTCGGCAGTATTAGCAGTTTTTCTAACAAGGTATTGTTTACAATTAAGAACGAACCAAACAAGACACCACCCCCCCATTAGCTACCCCAACCATACATTCTATATTTGTTTCCAGATTTAACAGCTGGAGAGGTTGTAAATCCACCAAAAACGTTTGAGGAAGTGGATAAAGAAGCGAGGGAAGGACATGAGTTGTATGTTCTGTCACATGAGGATTATGATGTGGGTAAGATGAACGGCTGATAAGAAACCACATAAAAAGTTCCTCTGTGTGAGTTCAATGCATGCTGCACGCTATTTTTTGAGATGTAAACCATTAACTTTAACCACTGTATTAATACAATATATTTTTTAAAAATTATGTGAAAAATGCAACTGAGAGAGCATGATCTCAGGTTCTAGAGCTGTCAATAACTTCAGGATGGGCATTTAAAACAGTGTAAAAACTTCATAAAGGAGTTGGAAGCCTGATTTCTTTTGAGTGCTGCTTGAAAAGCAAAATATTTCCAGGAAACTAGAAACTCACAGGTGCCCTGGTTGCTTACTGAATTTGGCATTGTCTATGCCGCTGAAAGCAGTATCAGATTTGAAGTCATGGACTGGGATCCCAGCCCATTCCAGTACTTTCTCCTCCAGTTCTTTCTTTGATCGGGATGCAAACAGAATTTCAGAGCAGACAGACTTTCTGATGAGGAGCTTAGCATTAAGCTGTGAAGAATTTCAGGTTGCTGAGTGGCTCTCTGGAATGCAGGTTCCTCAGCCTACAGCATCCTCCGCATGGGTCTGTGGTCTGTGTCTGCATTGCTTCAACCCCTGGGGGCTGTACCTGTGTGATATGGTCTGCTCAGGACCCTTTATTTCCTCTATTTCATGTGTCTGCACAGGAGCAGAGTGACAAACAGCCCTCTAAAATGTAGCCCCTATTTTTTTTTTTTTAAAGCCACTTCTCTTTTTTCCCAGTTCCATGATTTTCAGTTAATAGAAATGTAAATTTTGTGTGGATACTTACATAGATGTGAAATTATAATACTTTGTTGTCTCACTGAGGAAATTCTACTGTAAATAGTATTGGTATAAATTGGCCAGATCTGTAACTATATCCACCGTCTTCCCTGCCTTTCTTGGGTGCTTTCATGAAATTATCCATTTTCTGTTTCTGTCTCTTTTGTAACTTACATCAACTAGATCAGTCAGAAACAGACTGACAGAAAAAAAAAGTCAACTATGTGCCCCACAAAGAGTGTAAAAATTCCGTGCTGCCATATAGCCATATGAAGCCCTCATTAGAAAACATGCAGTGAATAATATTTTTGAAAATTTTAATTACCAGTCTTTTTACAAGGTGATTGAAAAGACCTTGAAGGAAAAGAAAGACCTTTGTTTCTGTGAAAAAAGACACAGTAAGAGTATATCTGAAAATGCAGCACGTGAAATTTTATTTTGCCTTTTTTAAAAACAATAAATCAAATAGTATACATTTCTGCTCAAGTATAGATATTATAAAACAATTTGTTTGCATGATGCTCACCATGGTTTCATTTGTTCTGTTGGACTTGTCTTCAATCAGACATAAAGGAATATCCAACTGAAGCAGTTTTTGCTTTTTATTTTGCCTTTTATCTTCACTTTTGACAATTAGATTGTTCCTAACTACTCAATAAACAAGTTTGAACAGGTTTGTTAGTTATTTGCCTTTGTTTCTTCATTGTTTTGTCTTAAGAATGAAGATACTGGTTGCATTTTTCTTCCTGAGGTGTTTTACACAGGTTGAAGTGCCTACTTTTGCTACAGGGGAACCAGTCAATAGGAAGTATAACTCACACTTCAACAAGTCTTTTATTTATGGAATGGAAACCCCTCACTATGAAGATGGGCGAAATACAGCCGAGACCTTAAATTGGATCTTGGACCTGGATTCGTAAGTTGCAATGAGTTAGCTAGTCAGTTAATGAGATGAATTATTAGGAAGAGTGGGTCTTCATATTTTAAGAAAATTGAACATCTCACAATCCTATCCTTAGCTGTATTGAACTGAACAGAAAATGCAAGATGAGATTTTCAGAACAGTTTATCCAAATAACTTTTACCATGTAACAGCACTTGGCATTTCTTAAGCATTATGTAAAGCCCTTTGATTTTAACCAG
The DNA here is from genome assembly GCF_009819885.2 of Catharus ustulatus. Classification (NCBI taxonomy): domain Eukaryota; kingdom Metazoa; phylum Chordata; class Aves; order Passeriformes; family Turdidae; genus Catharus; species Catharus ustulatus. The sequence continues at coordinate 38,392,911 of NC_046221.1, read as the reverse complement.
CAAGATGTTTTAATTACTAAGTTGAGAGGAGTTGCTGTTTTCTTTTAATATAGAACAATATTTTAAAATATTACTGAAACACTCTTGAATATTTTAAACAAATATATGCAGGAGTTATTTTTGCAATGTTTAGGAAGAGAGCACCACACCTTGTGTCGAAACGAAGTGATGATTTCAAGGAAAAATACCAGCATCTGGTTGGAAAAGTTCACGATCCGTAAGTAAGAAAAGATACCGTCTCTTACAAATAGATCAAGCACAAAATTCACTCACTTTTGCCATTTCTCCAACATCTTTTTATGTCTTGGATAAAAAATATAACTGTGTGATTAATGCTTCCAAGGCAGCAGTCATTTAATAGAAAAGGACCTTATACCTGCCCTAATTAGGCTGCTAAGTACACAAGTTACTAATAAGGGCTGTACTGTGTCCATGTAGTGAAGTTAGATCTTACTGTTTAAGTGGTCTGTATCTGACAAGCACTCTTTAAGACATTTTTCCCCCTGTATTTTGCAATTAGGAGGATTTGAAAAGCCTGAAACATCTCACCTAATGTTTCGGGATTTGACCATTTTGCTTACTCTGACACTACTTTTGGTCTTCTTTGTTACATCATCTATAATCTCACTTTATTATTTTCTTGGAAAAGGATGTGGAACTAAATTGTGTCACTACCTAGCAGCATTTACCAGTCTCCGTTGAATCTTTGAGAATGACTGACATTTGTGAATCAATCTGGGACAGTTTTGTAATTTTAGAAAACAGCGCTTAAGAAGCATGACAGAAGTCATAAGGTACAGTGGGGCTAGGATCCAGGTGTGCTGCAAATCTAGGGTTCCTGAATGTATACAAAGGCTGTCTTTGCAGATGCTCTAGATTTCTGCAAAAATAGGACTGAAGGCTCACTAACAGCGTCATTGACTTTGGTAGCAAAAGTTAATTTTAAACTCAAGATTCTAGGCTTAAGTTGATCTGGAGAAGTGTTCTCTGTGTGAGGAGTGTACACAAATACGTGTTTCTTCTCTCCCTGTCACTGTGTCCCAGAATACTGTGAGACAGACCTGGAGCATGAGCAACATGAAACAGTGTGGTCAGTCAGGGATGGGTTGCAGTTCAGGCTGAAACCCACCAACACTAATATTATGAGACATACAGGCTAACTCAATCTTATTTAGTGAATTTATGCCATGCACATCCTATGTGTGCTATGAAAACGATAAAAGAAAAACATACATAGTAGTGTTTAGATTGTGGTGTTTCCATTTCTGTGTGTGGGTTTTGTTTGTTTTGTGCTTCTAGAACAAAGCACTGACTGTCTTTTCAATTTTGATGGTGGTTTTTGATTCGGGATAAGTGTTTTAATTATTTAATTATTAAAATGAGCATTACATCTTTTTAAAATTAAAAAAGGAAACAGTTCTTTAATATCACAAACAGAATTTTCTATTTTTGGTAAATAGACCTGAGCCAAGATTTCCACATGGATATGGGCTTGGTTTCTGGTTTTGGTAGATGCAAAATTGGGTGTGGAAATGCAGACATGTGATTCAATTTTTCCACTTTAGCCAAAAGTACTTTATTTCAGACATTTCAGTTGGAGATTTTGTCTAAATATTCTTTTTATTTGATTACAAGTATTTTTGTCATACATTTCTATAATTTTCTTTGGAAAAATGGCACAGAATGTTTTTCCTTTAAATGAGCATAAATGTTCAAAATGTACAGTAATTTCACAATTATCAGGTGCACCCTTTTGACTAAAATTTTGACCGGAACCCCGAAGTGCGCCTTATAGTCTGGTGTGCCTTATATAATGGACAAAGTCGCGAGCGGGGGGTGGGAGCGGGCGGCTGCAGCCCGCAGGAGCCACACAGGGAGGGAGGGAGCTGGTGGCCACAGGCGGCCCTGGCAGCTGGGAGCCTGACGGGGAGGGAGGTGGGTGGGAGCTGCGCCGGGTGGGAGCCGGTGGCCACAGAAGCCCTGAGCCACGAGCCGCGGCCACCCCGAGGCAGCCCGGAGGTGCGAACTGCGGCCACGCCACGGCAACCCTGAGCTTCCCCGAACCATGGGCAGCCCCAAACCGCGGGCAGCCCCGGGCCGCCCCGGACTGTGGCAGCCCCAAACCGTGCCTTGCCAGCTGGTGCTGGGGGCGGGCAGGAGTGCTGAGGCCTGCAGCACGGGGAGGGTGCCTGGGGCTGCGTTTAAAGGCTACACCAATCTGTGCGATTCCGTTACTAATTTGTTACTTTGTTGCACGCGGCGCAGCTCCTCACTTCAAAAAAAAAAAGTGCGCCTTGTAGTCCAGTGCGCCTTATATAATGTACAAAGTTGCGAAAATTTGCCGACTCCCAGAGGTGCGCCTTATAATCTGGTGCGCTTTATAATCTGGTGCGCCTTATGGTCGTGAAATTACTGTCATATTTACATTTGGATATGTTGCATTAGAAACGGAATGTTCTAATCTGCTTTGTAAAGGGATGCTTTTCTGGAATGATAGCATTAAAACATAGTCCTAATGAACAAATTTCAGGTGAACTATGAGTATTATCCCTATTATATAATCACTTTTTTTTTTAATTGTAGCTGAAATTTTATTTTGACTTTTGATAAACTGTTCGACAATTAACAAAGAAAATGTCCTTATTGACAGTATAGCAGATACTATGAATGTTCCCCCAGACCATACATTTGGGTTGGTGATCCCTCCAGATGAAAATGGTAAGTTCAAGGGCAATATAACATCTTATCTTGCTGATGAAACTCTGTTGAAGTAATAAATGTTGGTTGTATATACAGTTTTCCTAAAATGTTAAGAGGCAAGGTACAAAAATTTATCAACAGTAAATTTTTGAAATAAAAATTTGAGTGGATTTGAAGTTGCTAGTGGGAAAAAAGTAAATGTCAGAAATAAAGAAGCTTTAGGTTTGGGATTATCATACTAGTTTGTTTTTTTTTTTCTTTTTAAAAGCCTTTGTATCTGAATGTAACAAAATGGGAAATGGCAGAAAACCCTTAATGACATCAAAGTGACAAAGTAAAATGGCTATTTAAATCAATCATGCATCTTCCCTCTAAATGATTTCTCAAGCACTTCTATAAAAAGAGTAAAAATAACATGCAATAAATAGGAATAATAAGTTTTTGAAGATTGCAAGGAGATATAAAGCAGAGTAAAAATTTTAAAAAACCTATTAATTTTAATTACGATGAAATTTTGAAAGCTAGTCAACTCAAATAGTGTTGGGATTGATGATGTTTTAACACTATGTTTAATAATTAGGGAGTGCAGTCAGTAACTGGGAAGGAAAACAATGAAGTGGATCAAAGTCATCCACTTAATCTGGACCAGAGAAAGCCTGTTCAAAGAGTGTATAAGCTTTTACATGTTCTACTATGTTGTGTAATAAAGTTCATGCTATAAGGAAGAGTTGAAGGAACTGAACTAAAGAATTCATAATTAACAAGTAGAAAATAATACGAACAAAAGAATTCATAATTAACAAGTAGAAAATAATGCTTGTACACTGCTGTTAGAGGGGGATTAGGTGAGCTACTCATGTTTGTTACTGAGCTCTGAATGAACTTCGTTCACTCTAGAAAGTCACCTTGAGAGTTTAGGTGGGGAGTGTAGCTCAGTGTGCTAAAAGTGTTTAGAAATACTAATAAAGTTAGGATACATAAGAAATGGGAACACTGACATAAAAATGGTGCATTGCCTTTCTAGAAACCAGTGATGTATAATTATCCAAAATACTAAATTTGCTCTCATAAGTATCTGGAACATGACAGACTTGAAGTGGTAGATTGATAATATATGTTCTTTTTTGCTCAATTATCTGGCCATTGAGTAACAACTACTGCTTTTAGAAGTTTTTGGAAGCAGAGGATAGATTTGTGAAGCTACCTTATGATGCTCCAAAATTTTGGATATTAGCTGTGTGTGAGTAGAGAAATAGTGATATAGACCATTTGATTTTGTAATGAAATGGCTGTATCAGCTATTCAACAGTGTATATGCATAACTAATTAAGGAATTACTCATTTTTATAGATGTTAATGGTCTTCTTCATGTCCGGGTTCCATGTGAGTTCCTCCGAGGGAAGGACAGAGAAAGAGTCATCCTGATTGCAGTTCGGCAGTGTCTGAAGAAAGCTAACTATGAGAATTTTGATGTGTTACTAGAAGCATTGAGACATTTTGATAAGGTTAGTGCTCTGAAAAGGTATAAACATGAAGGAATGTGTGACGCTAGCCCTTTTGTGCTGTAGAGATACTGACATGAAGAAACACAAGCATAGCAAGGTAAATATGGATGAAGACTATAACTGTGAAAATAATTCATAGTTATTTTTTGTTTCATCTACTGTGATATGCTATGGAATTAGACACAATAGTATTTGGAGCTTTTCATAATATTATTTGGAATATCCAGTTTAGAGGGAGCAAGGGACACACAAGCAGGAATAATCTTAACAATTTTTGGACATCGAAATCGGACATTTCTTCAAAAGGGGAAAACAGTGGAAGGAATTATGTTCATATGTTCTTCCGAGCTGTACTTTTTGATTGAGTTGCCAAGCATCAGAATTTCAGATATTTTCTTTTATTCTCTCTGGAAAAAAAATTGTAATTGACATTTCATATGTAACAGTAATTGTAATGTATACGGAGTGATTGATGTCTTACTTTTAAAGAGATCTTGGCTTTTCCTCAACGTTTGTGATTAGATTGTTATCTTGTCACAATAGCCTGTCACATCTTTACTCTCAAGTCACTGTATTATTTAAGTCGAAGATTACTTTTTGACACTTTTATATTCAGATTTTTAATTCTAAAATATTAGGGTTTATCTTTTTACTCAGCAATATTACTCTTCTTGAAATGGTGTGTTGATGCTATTTCTCTCTCTCTCTCGCTCTCTTTCTCTCGTATAAACACGTGTATGTGTTTCTTTTGGTGAAGTTACTTTATGATGGCTGTTAGAAGATCATAGAATATAACAACTGTTTTATTTTATTTGTGATAGAACGGTGATGGAACCATTCACAAGGACAACCTACGAAGGATCTTTTTTCAACTGAATGTGAATCTAGATGATGAGCTCCTGGATTCCTTATTTGACTGCTGTGATTTGAATAAGGATGGTCTGATTAATTACCGGGACTTTGCAAACTTTCTGAACTGGAAAGATAAAACGGGTGTTAAAGAGTTTGAAGAAAAAATAATTAGAAAAGGTAGATACCTTAATTCTGAGAAATTGTGGGGATGATCTTTGTTCTTAGGATAGCTGTTGAAAGAACATTGCTGTTGTAAACTAGGTGGTCCTTTAGAAGGGTAGGATTTAGAGAGTGATTTAACTACTAGCAGAGTCTCAGGTACAGATGTGTTTCAGAGTCCTGAAGTTCTGTGTTGCACACTGAGATTGTCACTGGGATGTTTCTTTAATAATACAGATCAACAGAAAGTAAAACATCCCTTAGAAGCGTTATCAGAAATGTAGATTAATTATGTTACCTCCTTTACAGTTCTTCAAGCAAAGTTTTTTGCCTCTCAGTCTATGATGTGTTGATAATATATCTTGGCTATACCATAACTTTTGTATATAGGGAAAAATTTAGATGCCTATCTTCCCAAAGACACAAAGAAAGAGGATGAACCGCTGCCGGAACAGGAAGATCTTGAGTTTAAAGGATCAGGAAGCTCAGAAGAGATGCCTAAACCAGTTACAAGATCAACAGACCGTGTATATACAAATTATCAAACATCATCTTCTCAGTATAATGCTGTAGTAGGTGGTATCCCAACATCCTGTAAGTACAGTGGACTACTGTTCACTTCTGAGCATTATTTAAGACAAAATCAGGAGCAAAGTTAAAAAGTATTGCTACAGGTTCTACTAGTGTAAAATAGTGAATTAATTTATTTAAACTAAGTTCTTTTTGTGATTGGGACTTGAAAGTTGGAAGGGATAGTCTGTTCAAAACATTGAAATTAATCTAGATGTCTGAGAAATTATGCTAGTAATTTTAAGAGGACCATATCTCCTTGGAATTACCTAAAATACTTTCAGCTGGGAATATTAAGTAAGTAAGTACTAGCATATTACCGCAAGATTCCTTGTTTTCATACTTCATAATGTAGCTGAAGCCAGGATTTCTAAAAATGTAAAAAAATATAGGAGGAAGAAAATTATATAACTTGCTATTGAACCTAGGTCAAGCATCATGTTTCTTCTTATTTCATGCTAAATGTTTTATCCTTCCTGGCACGATTTATCCATGCTTCCTGTTGGTTGACTTTCACAGGTTATCCAGTGTGTGGTGTTCCAACTATTCGTTCAGATATTCCTGCTCCTCGAATTCGCCGCCTCACTGACACAACTAATTATGGTGACCAGGGCAATAGTTTTGCAATATTGTTCCCTTCTGTCTTCAGTCAAAAAGGAGTGTATGAAAAAGATATTTTAAAAAAGAGACCAAAAGCAGAGGTATAGTGAATTTCTTCAGAATATTCTTCCAAGATAATTGTTCTGCTTGCCATGTGGGAGTGAGAAGTCATCAAGTAAACAGGTTGTAATATTCACAGTGCAACATTACCATCTTGCTTTACATCCATTCAGCTATATGAAAAATATGCACTCTTCACATTCTAAATTATTCATAAAGATGGTAGATATTAATTTTATTGAGATCCAGCCTATTCAGATTTCTGAGCAAGGTCTCAAGCAACATGGTTTAATAGTAAAGTTAGCCGCGCTTTATGTCATTGGATGAATGATCTCCAAAGATCTCTTCCAATCTAAGTTATTCTGTGATTCCATTAAATGTCTTTAAAAGTCCCACAAGAAGATTTTTACAGGTGTCTAAAAATAATTTCTATCACAAAGGAGTGTTTAGTGGAAAATTTTACCAAGAGCGTCTCTCCTCAGACAAACTTGGCAGGTTTTGCTAATGACAAATTCAGCAAAAAGCACTGCTGAGTCACAGTTGTAGGCTCAGATCTACAAATGATCTGTACAGTGATGGAGGATATTGGGAGTCACACAGCAATGCTATGCTGTCTCGTAATTCTGAAGATGAAGATGGGACATGAGACTCTAGGGGTTTACTTGGGACTCCACAATTTTTCTGATATATCTGCAGCCTCCTACCACTCTGTTTTCTCATGGACCAGTTTCTCTCATGTAAATACTAAAACAACTTTGCTGCTTCTTTGTCAGTATGGTTTACACTTTGTTTTTATATTTGTATACAATTTATAGGGAAAAAATATTAAGAGAAAACTTCTTTACCTGAAACAGAATTTATTAGACAATTGTAATGAAATGTGAAATTCCAGTCTAAAATGAGAAAAGAAGCCATGGCAACCTCTTCGTCTCTACGACTCATTATATTAAATATTCAACAGTCATGTTTGAAAGTGGATCTGGAACTTGAATATATATTTTACGGAAAATAATGTTGCTAGTTAGTGGCTGGGGGGAAAGGTGTGGTGTCATGCTCATCAGACGCCTTGTCAGAATGTTGTGTGCATGAGCATTTACCACTTTATAATCTAGCTATGAAAGCAGGAAATGTGTGCATGCGGCAAATAGCTAACAGTAAATGGAATTCATGCTTCGTTGAGAAGCCAAATTACATCTGCCAATGACATCTGTCAGGCACTAGATAGAATTGTTCTTTGAAGTTATTACATGTCCTGAGATGTCATACTCTATTGTAGACTATACTAGCTATATAGAATTCAGTGCAGAACCACCTCTGAGTCTGTTGAAATACCCTATGTTCATGAAATGGGCTGTTTGGGCATTTTGTGATTATTGTTTTGATGTGCATAATTAATGTTTCAAAAAATTTCATGGGTAAAGAAATTATTATATGATTATATGATATAATTATTAGATATAAGCTCAGAGTAATTTAATACCATTTTTGTATAATGTGGTAGAAATGAATGCAAATCTTATGAAATAGTTTAATGAGGTGACTCGTTGCGAAAGAGCAAAGTAGTTCTTGGGCTTGCTGTTTTCTTCACTGAAATTCTCTCCAGTCTGTTGAAGAGAAGTTATATAATTGAGGAATAGTGTGTAATTTGTATTCAGCATGATTTTGTTGATCACAGGTGAGAGTGAGTTTTACCCTGTCTGCACATGTTAGTCTGTGGTTTGGTCAGTGATGATTTTACAGCAATTGATGAGTCAGGACAGAGCTCTCTCTTAACATGGTGAAGCCAGATTTTGAGAGCATGTAGTCCTTTACTCTCCCTGCAGTGGTGTTCTGTGAAGGAATATTGCTTCTAGTTAAACTTCTAGATTTTACTGGCTTGTTGAAGACACCGGATCAGATCTGGTTTATTTTACTAGTGGGTAATATGACTGATTTGACTGAAATACCACCTGTGCTTAAAGAAATAGAATTCAGTCCCTTTTTTCCTCCTGCAATTTCAGCTTGCACAAACTCTCATTTATTGGCTCAGATGAAACTGAAGATTTGCTGTACTGAGGACCAGGCCTATATTTATACAAAGACAGTATAAAAAGGTTGATTTGATTGTGTTGAAGGTCTTATTTTATCAAAGCATGCATAAAGTCTCTAAAACATAAATATAACACATGTGTGCACACATACATGATACAATTGAAGAAACCGAATGTTTGGTGATACTAACAGAAGCGCAGGGTGCATCAATATTCTTCTAAAGTTACCTTCCTCTAATGAGTCAACAGGTCAGTATAATGAGGCATGCAACCGGAAGCACCCGAGCGAAAAAAATATGAAAAAAGTCCCTTCTGCTGAAGTATTTTGGTGTAAAATGATAGCAAGGCTCAAAGCTGACATGAACCATTTCATTTGAAGTCACTTCACCCTCTTATCTATACTAGCTGATGACCTTGTGTATAGTACTCATGCTGTGAAATGCAGATAGTAGTATAATCTGATTTATGTTGGTAACTGCAGACAGCAAAAATAGAGTGGACAAACAGAACTTTATTTAGGGCTTGTAAAAAAGCATTTAATTTTCCCTGACACTTCTGTATTTGATATTTTCCCAGTGTTGAAGTAGTGTATCAACTTTACTGTATTAATTACAGACAATTTTGTACAGCTTTCATTGCAATAAGATTCAGATTTACTTAAATATGAACTTCTTTCAATGAGGATGGGAAGATATTATTTGGCAAATAGAGATTGCTAAATATGTAAAAGCCACACACGGTATAGTTTAACAAAATGCTGACTAGAATTACATGAATTGTATTATTTTGTATTATTTTTGTAGATTAAACAAGTTCTCCACAATATGGGCATGAATGTGGCAGATGAAAGGTTTGAAGAAATATGGAAGCAAGTGTGTACAAAACATGAGATAAAAGAGCTTTGTGATTGTGAAGAAAATATGTGGGATATACTGAATAAGATACATGAATCACGTATAAAATTCTAGTCTGTGATTCTAGTTTCTGGTCACTTCTTTTATTTAACATCAGTCATAATTCTGATGCTTAATAAATAATAAAAAATAAATATTTATATGTGTATTGTATTTCTGAGTAGTGGGTTCACCACATATATATGAATCTTTGCAGTTGGTAGGAACTGCTTGTATGTATGTATGTATGTGTGTATAAATGCTTGTAAATGTAATACAAATATTTATCTTCCATTTTGCATTTTTAATTTTTTTTTTTTGCTTATAAATGGAAAGACACTTTTGAAAGTACTGAAGATAATTTTTTCAGATACTCAAGACGTCTCAAAGATTATTATCATATAATGGCATTTTCCCAGGACACTTCTCATGTTCCATAATTCTTGTCAACAGAGATCTGGTTGTGGCAAAGTATGTGAGATGTTTGAAAGTTCATATGAGAAAGTGCTTTACAGTAAAATAGTAAGTAAGATACATAGCAATAGGTGTGCGATCTAAAATGTTGTCACGAAATAGACTCCGTAAAAACCTATACGTTAAGAAGTGAATGTCCAGTTGTGTGGCAGAGGGCTCCTATTCTTTATGCAAACTTATGACTATTACTTAATAGCATTCTGCTTTCACAATAAAGAAAAAAGAATGGATATTGAGAGGTGTTTATGTAATAAACATTACATAAAAGTGCAGGCTTAGTAGTCAGAAAAGTTTGTGAGGGCTTTCAGAGAGCCAGCTGTTCATTTGTGACCGATGTAGTTTCTTGGGAAGAGGGAGAGTCATTAATGGAAAATATTTAAAGATTATTATGCAAATCTCAATGAATAGTCCAGTAAGAATAAACAATGGAAAGTAAATAATATTAAAACCTGCAACTGTGAGTTGGAATGCTCACTCTTCTACTACAGTACTGAACTTTGGTGTAAAACAGATGGAAATTGTTCACTATTAACAGTGAGAAATACTACTTATAGACTTTCAAATGCAAAAGAAAGATCCTTGCCCAATGTAATCTTAACATACAGGATTTCAAGAAGGATGCCACTTTGTCACCTATTGGTGCTTTAAGTACCTCAGTAAGATTTGAAGAATGTTGCCAGCCAAAAGCATTACTGAGTTTTACAATGAAAGTAAAGGTTCAGTTATGTTAAATGCCCATTTAATGCCAGCTTAAAATTTGACTATACCCTTCTCTTGCCATGTTTAAGATTCCTCTTTTGCCTATGTTCTAGGAGCTGGAGCGAGCTTGTTACATGACATCTGCAAGCCAGACCCTTTTGCACATTATTTTTGTAGCATTAACAGTAGCTGTCTTACATCAAGTAGAAAGAATTTGCTTTCTGGTATCTCCAAGGAGCAGGTGGTGGAAATGCTGCTTTGATGAAGGCAGCTTCTTTCCTGCTGTGAATGAATGTTCTGCCCTGTTGCTGCCTTGCCTCCCCATCCTTCTGGAGCTCTCTGCATGCACTTAGAAGCGTGCAGGAAGCAGACTGACTGTCCCAAGTGGAATCATGTCAGAAAGATAAATGTACAGCTGATTACAATTGAATTTATTATATTACAATTTCACCACCTTTGGTGATAACCTCTGAAACTTCTTTTATGCTGATATTATGTGGGAGGGAAGAATCCTTTACCGCTGTTGCAGTGAACTTTAAAAAGCGTTGGAGAGAATTACTTTAGAAAAAAAAATTCTTTTCCTCTTCAATAGAACACTTTAGATGAAATATTCAAGCTCACTTCAGGGGAAAATAAAAAAATACTGGATCTGTGTATGTGTGTGTGTATATGTATGTGTATATATATGAGAACTCTTGTGTTTGTTCAGTGGCTTGAAATTCTGTGAACCCTATTTTTTTTTAATCTACCAGAAAGATACTCACTTGCATTCCTCTACTTTTCCTTAGAATCTTTCCTTTGTCAATGAAATGAAATTATTGTTCTTGGTCAGTCTGCTAAATAAGTTCTGAATAAAGAAGGCTGATAAATCATGGTTGAGTTTTTTGTGAGTACATTTGTAACCACAGACTAAAGATTTACTTTCAGGTTTGGGTTTGAAATTACCCCTCTGAAGCTTTAAAAGATAAATTACTGAAAAGAGCTGTAAATTCTACTCATGGGTGTTGTTTTTCATCATGATAGTCATTAGGAAGCCCCTGAAAGATTTAATCACTGTGACACAGACAGCAACTTCTCAGGAGTTCCCCAGTTCTTTTGCTTCCTTTTGTTAAATTCTTTGTGTACACAGAGCTTTAGTGCAGATTTTTGTGTTTCACGTCTGTTTGACTTCCCAATATGTGAATTTAGTGACATGTTTTTAGGCTTTAAAGCTGCAAGGTGAGTTCTGTGATTTTGTGGATCCCTCAATATATTTCAAATGACAGAAAATACAAGGTTTGCTTTCTTCTGTATTTCAGTGTGATTCTAGGTATGGAGCTGGTGTAACCAGGACAGCACACTAACTTGCACTAAGCTGTGGGCTGTATCCAAAATAAAGTTTTTGGGAAGAGATGTAAAAACAACTCAAAAGCCACATGTTCTAAGAGTAAATGTATAAATATAGTGCTGAAAGCAATTTATTCTGTTTAGTTTTATTAAAAAATCACACGGTGACTGAGAGCGTGGACAAAACTAATAAATAGCAAATTGTAGCAAATTTAAATATTTTGTTAAAAATTGGTGAGTTGTGGACATTTTGTGTCAAATTTTCTTAATGGAATTTCATAAATATAGACACTGGATAAAAGACACCACACATTCAGATACTTGTGCATTATTTCTCCATTAATCTCTGTTTCACTGTGATGAGTATTCCAAAGAATAATGTATTCAATAATGACGCATTTTTAATTGGTTTTGTCAAATTAAAAAAGTTCATTTCAGAGCAGATGTAATGGTTTACAGGAAGAGAGAAGGGAGTTTTTCCTATACACAGAGATAGAGGCCAGTGCTTGCTTCTCCCCAAAAGCCACGACAGGGAAACTGACTTTCAATATCTAAAGACACCTGTAAAAGATAAGGTTGAAGATTTGAATGTGCAAATTTGCTTTTCATTCATTCAGTATTTCTGGCTCTTTATCCTTAAAGTGTGAATATGAATGTGCACAGCTAATATGACTTATTTGGCAGTGACTTGCACTAAGTCAAGCAGATGTTGGACTCAATTATTTGTTATTATTATTGTTATTATTTCAGCTCTCTAATGAAAAAAATATTGTGCCATGACTTTTGTTTGAGATGCTGGAAGATCCAGCCCACTGTCTTCCATAGACATTTTTGTATGTACAAAAAATGTAGGCTTTTCCTTGATATTATTACTAGATAATATTATTGTATCTGTCTTTAAAAGATTTAGTATTTTTGTTCTGTACATCAAGAACTACTGGTTTTCAGTGGTTTATCTGTTAAAGTAAATTTCCTGGTCCTTGAACTCATTCCTTGAAGTGAATGACCAGTTTTATTTATTTATTTGTTTATTTGATTTCGTTTCTAAACAGCTGTATATAATTAATTGTGCTAAATGGAACACTAGTAATTTTTTATACTAAGAATACTTCAGGTGGATATCTAAGCAGAAAAGGTACTAGGGAAAAGTGCCTAGAAAGATGATTAACTCTTTGTGTTGCCAACAGATAGGAACAGGTATGATATTTTTGGAATTACTTACACAGCCTAATTACAGTAATTTCACGACTATAAGGCGCACCCTTTTGACTAAAATTTTCCCTGGAACCCGGAAGTGCGCCTTATAGTCCGGTGCGCCTTATCTGATGGACAAAGTTCAAAATAATTGCCTACCCGGAAGTGCGAGCTGCGAGCCACAGGGGGAGCCGGCAGGGCCATGGCTGCCAGGTGGAGACGGGGCAGAGCAGCGGCGGGCACGCCCCTGCCCTGTGGAGGCGGAGCCGCCCCTCCAGAGGCACGCCCGGGCCCCGTGGAGGCAGAGCCGCCCCTACACAGGCACCCCCGGCCCCGTGCAGGCGGGACGGCCCCTCTAGAAGCACCCCTCGGCCCCGTGCAGGTGGAGCCATCCCTCCAGAGGCACGCCGGGGCCCCGTGCAGGCGGAACCGCCCCTCCAGAGGCACCCCCTGGCCCCGTGCAGGCGGAACCGCCCCTCCACAGGCACCCCCTGGCCCCGTGCAGGCGGAGCCGCCCCTCCAGAGGCACGCCCCGGCCCCGTACAGGCAGCACGGCCCCTCCAGAGGCACCCCCCGGCCCGTGCAGGCGGAGCCGCCTCTACACAGGCACCCCCCGGCCCCGTGCAGGCGGGACGGCCCCTCCAGAGGCACCCCCCGGCCCTGTGCAGGCGGAGCCGCCTCTACACAGGCACCCCCCGGCCCCGTGCAGGCGGAGTCGTCCCTCCAGAGGCACCCCCCGGCCCCGTGCAGGCAGCACGGCCCCTCCACAGGCACCCCCCAGCCCCGTGCAGGCAGTACGGAGGGGCGGCGGCCATAGCCCAGCCCTGGAGAGGCAGCACGGAGGGGTGGTGGCCATGCCCCGGCCCCGCCGGATGCAGGTGGGCCTGGGGCCCCACGGCACCACCCCTGCCAGCTACAGGCAGGCCCGGGGCCAATGGCTGCCGAGTTGAGGCGGGGCCTTGGCCATCAACCGCGCGGAGGGAGCTGGGGGCGGAGCCTCGCTGCAAGAAAAAAGTGCGCCCTATAGTCCGGTGCGCCTTATCTGATCTACAAAGTTGCGAATTTTGCCGACTCCTGGCGGGTGCGCCTTATAGTCCGGTGCGCCTTATGGTCGTGAAATTACTGTAATTGATATTTGCCATTAGGATGCATTTCTTTGAACAGTAGTTATTTGCATTTGACAGTCTGTCATGGAGCACCCTCTGCCTGTGTGGCTTCACCTTGCTGGATGGCCAGAGTGCTTTTCTAGCAGCTAGGTACAGGTTTAGGCATGCAAGAGAAGCACTAAAGGGTTGAATAGTTTCAATAGGATCTGTATTTCTTTACTACAGTAATTTCATGACTATAAGGTGCACCCTTTTGACTAAAATTTTCCCCCAAACCTGGAAGTGTGCCTTATAGTCTGGTGTGCCTTATATAATGTACAAAGTTGCGAAATTTACCAACCTGAAAGTGTGAGCCTGCAACAGTCCTGAGCCGAGCAGAGCCTGCCTGGCGGTGGCATCGGGGCAGCGCTGGGTCGGGGCGAGCCTGGTGACATCGGGGTAGCGCTGGTGGAGGGGGAAATCTGGCACCGGTGCGGGGCGAGCTTACTGGCATTGGGGCAGTGGCAGCATGGGGCGAGCCCGGGGGTCACGGGGCTCCCAGTGCGGCACGGGGCACCGGGAGCACCAGGGGGGTGCGGGGCTCCTGGAGCTTCACGGGGCTGCTGGAGCACTGGGGCGGCGCAGGGAGAGAGAGAGTGGGCTGCCACAGAATCCGTGAGCTGCGGCAGCCCTGAGCCCCGCCTTGCCAGCTGGTGCCAGGGGCGGGTGAGAATGCCGGGGCCCGTGGCACAGGGAGGGCACTTGGGGCTGCGTTTAAAGGCTACGCCGATCTGTGAAAAATGTTTGCAAATTGAGCACCTGCCAGTAATTCGTTACTTTGTTGCACGTGGCACAGCTCCTCGCTGCAAAAAAAAAGTGCGAGCCGTGAGCTGAGCCGCGAGCTGAGCCGCGAGGGGGGGCGGTGCCACAGGAGCGCTGAGCCGCGAGGGGGGGCGGGTGCGGCCAGCCCCTGACCAGCATAAGCCACACAGGGAGAGAGGGAGCAGGCAGCCCCCAACCAGCAAGAGCCGCACAGGGAGAGAGGGAGCGGGCAGCGTCACGCCGTCCCGAGCTGCGGATGGTCCTGAGGTGTGGGCGGCCCTGAGCTGCCCTGAACTGCCACGAGCCTTGGTGGCCATGAGAAGCCCTGAACCGCAGCAACCCCGAGGTGTGAGCTGTAGCTGCCCAGAGCCATGGCCGCCCCTTGCCCCGCCTCACCAGCTGGGGGCGGGCGGGAGTGCTGGGCCCCGCGTACAGGGAGGGCTCTTGGGGCTGTGTTTAAAGGCTACACCAATCTGTGAGAAATGTTTGCAAATTGAGCACCTGCCAGTAAACTCCATGATTGCGGGAGTCCGTTACTAATTCGTTACTTTGTTGCACGCGGCACAGATCTTCATAGCAAAGAAAAAGTGCGCCTTATAGTCCGGTGCGCCTTATATAATGGTCAAAGTTGCGCAATTTGCCAACTCTCGGAGGTGCGCCTTATAGTCTGGTGCGCCTTATGGTCGTGAAATTACTGTACTCTTTAAAACCGCACTGATTTTGAAGATGGCACCATAGATTATGCAAACCTGTAGAAAAGATTTTGGAATCTTTGATCAGGACTAATCTGCAAGGGGAAAGGTACAGTAATTTCATGATTATAAGCCGCATCATTTTGACTAAAATTTTGGTCCGAACCCAGAAGTGCGGCTTATAATCAGGTGCGGCCAATATATTGATGAGGTTCAGAAATTTGCCAACCCGAAACTGCAAGCCCGACGATCCCGAGCTGAGCCAGAGCCCGCACGGCCCCGGCGGGGGAAAGGTGGGGCCAATCTGAGCCTGCACAGCCCTGGCAGGAGAAAAGCAGGGCCGATCCAAGCCTGCCCAGCCCCGGTAGGGGAAAAGCGGGGCCGATCCGAGCCCACATGACCCCGGCAGGAGAAAAGCGGGGCCGATCTGAGCCTGCACGACCCCGGTGGGGGAAAAGCGGGGCCGATCCGAGCCCGCACGGCCCGGAGCCAAGCCAGGAAACCCCGCAATCCCGCAATTCTGTTACTAATTGGCAACTTTGTGAAAGTTGTGCAAGCATCCTCACTGCGAATGGAAGTGCGGCTTATAACAGGTGCAGCTTATAATTGTGACATTACTAAAACAGTTGCCACTATGCTCTGATTTCCTAAGAGAGGTGCTTGCTGATTTCTGCCAGATGTGTGTGGCTTCACTGAAGCCTGGAGGATGTTGAGAACTTGTGCATCCTGGGTCTCCATTCTTACTTCCAAATGTGAGAATTTATATTCCTGGGGACACAGGTATGTGCAGTTGTGTTCTAAGATTATACGCTAAGAGATGAAGTGTTAAATTCTGTAATAAAACTATGTATTCTTCATATTTTCAAAGCTCACTCCTCATTCCAGGGCATAGATGTAGATGAAAATGGCAAAACTAAGACTTAATCTGGAATAAAAGAGGACCTGAGTATCACTGACAGGTTTTAGTCATGGCTTTTGTAAAGGCTCTTTTCCTGGTCCTCTAGTAATAAGGATCATATGTTCTATATCCTAAAAAAAAAAAAAAAAAGATCTTGTGTGTGGTGTATATTCACTAACTAAGGTTCTACCACACAACCAGATCAAAAGTAGGCAGAGGAGCTTACTCTAGAAACACTTCTCGAAATAGCTTTCGTATAAGCTTTGACATTTTCTGCAGATTCTATAAACTGTCAAGTATTTCTTTGAATCTGGGCTGGAACAAAGGACTGAAATAACAGCGAAGGGTTTTCAAATGGTACCAGTTAATCACAGGGTGATTTTTTTTTTTTTTTCAGTAGTTGTCAATAGATTTTAAAGACAGATGTACACAATCCCATATGACTGCTTTACTAAAAGTATCTTCCCCAGTGAATGACAAAATTTAGAGTGTTTTGCTTGTGAGCAATGAATATAACATAAGAATGCAATGAGTATCTGCACAGGGCAGCCCAGGGGTTCTATCTAGCCCAGTGTGCCAACTGACAGTGGTCAAAAACATGTTTATGGAGAAGTAGCCCATCACAGCAGATGCTTCAATGTTTATTCCAAGCAGTGTCACAGTGCTGCAACTACTTGAACCTCAAGTGGTTGGAAGGGAGGAAGAACTTTTCTGAGGAGCATTCTTAACATTCAATGATCTTAAAAATGTTTTTATGAGCTTCCCCAGTGTGCCGTCGAAACTTTGGGATGCTCTAGCTTCTGCAACATTTGTTTTCATGTATTTCCATAGCTTTAGCAATACATTGAAGAGAAAACCTAGCTCCTTTGCTTATTTTAAACCTCTTTTCTATGTCAATGATACAGACTTTCATAGACCTTTGTCACATCCTTCCTAAGTCCCGACTGGGGATTGCTTGCTTACCTGTTGCCTGCGCAGAAATTATTCCTAAGTGTTCTTTTGACAGGTTATCTTTTTCTGAGATGTTTCTGATTCTGCAGCACATTTTCTGAGGTATGGTGAACATGGATTTGGAAGTGGCAGACAGGAGCTTTCTCTGCATTGTTAGTTGATTTCCCTCAGTAGCAGTATTAGGAATAACTACTGTATTTCAAACATGGAAGCAGGGGGAGTTTCAAAGGTATGCAGTGATTTTGCACTGAGTCAGAAGTCACTGCTGAGGGCGACAACCATGTAATATATTGTTGTATGCTTACTGCAAACATACTTCTCCATTACCTGCTCTTCCTGTATGTACTGAGGCAAGTGGATTTGATTTCAGGTTGCATTTTTCTTGGAGAACAGAATTTGGTCCACTTTATACACCTGGACAGTCTATGTGGTTTTTTTTATAAAATACTTTGGAGGTGTAGGATGGAGGATGAAACCTAAAATTAAATGGCTTTGCTTTAATAAATACTCTGTTATTGTCCAGTTACAGTGGAAATCTAGACTAGTACTACCTCTATTGGTCTTATTCCAGTGGATTTATATCAATAACAAAATATCACTTTGTCCTAGTTTAGGGCAAATTTAAAAAAAAAAACAAACAAACCAACCCCCCAAGACTCCTCCCCCACCACTGGGTTGGGGAAAGAACTTCCTCAGAGGAATAAAAGTGGAAAAAACCTGTTTATTAATTAAACAAAACACTCCCAACACGAGAGAGGTAAATTAACAACCCCTGATGACAAACAAAAACTTTTTCACCGGTGTAGGAGGGTGACAAGCTCAGGAAAGTCTCTCCTGTAGGTAGCGTTAGTTTCCGGGCAGGATGACTGCTGCAGGTCTCAGCTTTGCAGGGTTCCCGGTGTCCCTCGGTGATCCAAGTCCGGTCCAAACAGGTTTAAAGAGTATACAGAAAAGAAAAAGGGAAAAGAACAAAGAACAGTCCACAGAAAGAGATTGGACTGCCTAACTAATAAGCAAAAACAAACTAAAGCTAGCAGAAGCAAGCGGCATGCAGCGGCAGCAAAGCAGCAAAGCAGCAAGCAGCAAGCAGCAAGCAGCAAGCAGCCAAGCCGAGCCAGCAGAGCTAGCCTCCCAAGCACAGACATGGGGGAGGGGAGCCAACTGATAAGTAGACTAAACAAACTTTTGCTTAAACAGGACACACGACTGGGGATACAGGCCACCATAATATCACCCCAGGACACACTTGTACAGTGTTTTGCTCAAACTGCTGAAAGCCAAAATGTAAATGGATTCCAGACTTCTGGTCTTTCAATAAGAATGTCTTTTGGGTCCTTATTTGCACCAACTTTAGAATGGAAAACATTACAAAGAATTACTGAGGGAAAAACAAGCTGGTGATTAATTACCTCATTTGAACTGGGCTTAAATTGCAGTTAAAATAGTAACATGATGAATAGGGATGTAGGATGCAAGGGGGTTTTGTTTGATTTGTTTTGGTTTTGTTTTTTTTTCAAATCTTCTTTTGTCCTTATTTTACAGGTGGGGAAACAAAGACTTGTATTACCATTTTTTTGAGAAGTGCTAAATGCATTTGTAGCTGTGCAGCCATCTACTGAAGACAGAAGGCAACTGTCTCTGTGTACATGCAGGCATATAATTGTCTGTCACAGGCCTGTTTGTTGGGTTTTTTTCTAATTTAATCACATGGGTGGCTAAGTCAAGCCTTGTTAAACCACCAGTAAACTCTTATTAAATCATCGTCATCAATGTTTAATACATCTTTGCTTAAGGGTACACAGTTCACCTCTCAAGTTGCTTTGACGCGAAACCTAATGCCAGTAACAGAGATAAGATTGAGACCAAAAGCTCAGATATCATGCCAAGTATTTATCGTTTGAATAATAGCTGTTCTTAAAGTTGTGTTTGTTTGGGTTGAGTCTGTTGTTGTTTTGTTATTTTGTATTGCTGGAAACAATATCAGTAGCCTGAGTATGTTGTCACAGAAAGTGCTGGTACTTTGTTACTGACTCATTTTTTGCTTCATTTCCCACCATTTATTGTGTTTGTCAGCTTTTCTTTTCAGACAATTTACTTTGGGCTTGTGAGATTGACATTGCTGGAATACACAGCCTAATAGTGTTTGCAGGTGGTCAGAGATGTGCTAACAATGTTCCAGTGTCATGATTACTGGTCTTATTATTTGAGAACAAAAAGAACAGAGAGATTACTCAATAAAATTCTGCATAACAAACATTTGTTTGTAAAACTCGGCATGGTTCAGATGAGGGATGAGTGCTTCCCTTTCCACTGCTGCTTCACTGGAGAATTAGGGAAGCAGATTGCTGTCCTAGAAAGAGCTTTGCATGAATTGAAGATTTTCTGGCCCTGGGACTTGAAAGATGTCAAGTGTCATGGCAAATTCTCCCTCTGGTTAACAGTTAACAGAATTGGTGGGGAAAACTGACCCTGTTTGGAATGAAAGGAAAAGAAATTAATATTTTGTATGCTGTTACACAGTTTTGTGGGTTATTTCCTTCTTAAATGCAAAACCAAACCAACCAATCAAAAAAGAATGTAGGGGAAAAGAGTGTCTCCTTTTAAATTTTGTTCCACTGAACAAGTAGAAAAAAACACAACAAGAAAAAAAATTAGGAGAATATTGGGAAATTGGAAATGAGTAACATGAAAAGGGACATTTTTCTTTTCAAGGATGATGTGCATCAAAAGGAGTTTGCTTGGTTTTCTTTGATAGGAAGAACAAAAGTATGAAAAGATTTTTCAGTCAACTCCATCCATTTCTGCCAAAGAGCCTACATGGAAGAAAGCTGTGATTCCCTAAAGGGAAATTCCTGAAAGGACATTGAACCTTTCTTGAAATATTGCAAGGGGTTTGAGAGAAAAACACATTGTAGCTGTCTGTAAAATGGTAGTTGTTCTACAGTATTAAAAGGGGTTTTGAAATATTGAGAGGAGTGTCGTGTACTGGATTGTATGACAGCAGTATGCCAGTACAGTGTGTGCCTGATTCTTTATTTTGAATGACTCTATAAATATAATAGTAAATCACCATTCTTCCCTAGGTTGTTAGTCGTGCAATAGAAGTACGGTATTTTATTATTCTCTTTAATTTCCTTGGAAACTGTAGGAATATTGGTAATTATCACTTTATTGAGTGACTGCTGTTGGGGTGATGTAGAAAATATACTTGCCTAAATATTTTGTAGTGTTTCATACAAGTGGGAGGATGTGTTGTATTGCTTCAAATCCATTTTCCTGTCAGAATTAAGAGCTGCAACCACTGCATTTCTGACAAGTAACCCGTTTGTTTGAATTTCTAGATGTCATTCACATCTTTAATTCCAGGATTCCAAGTTAGTAATGTTATTCTGGAATGGTGACTCATACGAAATGGTTTTACCCAGCATTTAAGAATATATTTAATTTAAAACATAAATATTATGGTAATTGAGATATGTATTTGTGCAATAGGACCATCGGTAATATCAAACACAAGATCCCTCTGTCTTTCTCCTTAACTGCAGGCAATCTATTGAAGCACCAACTTTCCTAAAGATTCCTTCATATTAAATAGACAGAAAGATGCACAGTTAAGTGACAGTTGAGTTTCTCAAATATTTTGCTCACTATTCAAAGATTAAGAAGATATTTGGAATCGCTTTAAATTAAGCACATGAGCTTGGTGAATGTTTGGGGCTGTTCAGCGTGGAGAAGGGAAGGCTCCAGGGAGACCATAGAGCAGCCTCCCAGTACTCAAAGGGGGCCTCCAAAAGGTGGAGAGGGACTTTTTACAAGCGCATGGAATAAAAGGACGAGGGCTGGTGGCTATAAACTGAAGGAAGGCAGGTTTAGACCAGATATTGGGAGGAAATTCTTTACTCCGAGGGTGTTGGGGCATTGGAACAGGTTGCCCAGCAAAGCCAGGCTGGATGAGATTTTGAACAACCTCGTCTAGTGGAAAGTGTCCTTGCCCGTGGCAGGGGGATGGAACTGGATGGTCTTTAAGGTCTCTTCCAAGCCAAACCATGTTTCTATGATGTTTCCAGATTCAGCACTTGATTTATCTTTCATTCATGCCTTACATTTCCATGTACATTATATTATCACATGGAAGAGAGTATTTTTCCTTAAAATTATTTGTGAGTTTGATGTACGACATTATTAAAAAAAACCAAAAAACAAAAAGCCCTGTCTTGTAGCACGATGCCGCATGTGTCAGCATGTGTTCTTAGTGATTCACACGGTTTAAATCTATTTAGTTATTTCTCGAGCAGGAGAAGATCCTTGTCCTTGCCGCTGAGCAGTTGGGTCCCGGTGCCAGCGGCAGGCGGCGCTCCAGGATTTCCAGAGCCTGGGAGCGCCGGTCCCGCGGGCTCTGGGGATGCTGCACTTCCCGACGGAGGGAAGGAATCGCCTAATGCCCAGCTTTACAAAGCCAGCACCGTCACACGGGCTTTCCCTCTTCTGCCCAAGCCCAGAGTCAATGTCGCCCCTTGATCCGCATAGAATTCTAGAGGGGGAAATAGTAATTTGGGGATGTTAATGTCGCATGTTCACACTGGTCTGTGCAACCTTCCCTGGGAGAAATGAGATTCAATAATACTGGAGAATTGTGATATGTAAATAAATACATACTACACACATATCGTACTTCCTCCCCTGCTATACATCTGTGTAAGTAATCATGGTGGGTTTTGTAGTATCTATATGGCTGGATTTCAACATACAGATTTAAGCAGGTAGAAGATTTTCAGTTAAGTCCAATAATTATTAAACACACAAATGTCCAGAATATTTTTGTCTGTTAGGGTTAGCATAGCTGCCCTCCACAGCAAACTTTGTTCATAGCTCAGAGGTCTTCAGGATACATCCCATTTTGTCACTGATGCAAACAGCAAAGCAAGTTATATAAGCATCTGTAGATAAATAGTTTAATATCTATGAAATATGTAAGTTATGTGAAAAATTATTCCTTTAATGGTAAGATTTTGATTTGACATATATAGCAACCACAGTGAATGGCAGTTAAAATGGGAAAAAGGAAAACTCCAGAAAAGATTCCTCAAAAGCAACTTCAGGTTTTATGGTAGTATTGCAATAACAATTTACAATAACCTAATAAGTACGGAGAAAGATTCATTAGTGAGTGCATATATTAGGGAAATACTTATGTATTCAATGTTAATATACAGGGTTTGATCAATCAAGAGACAAGAAAACTGTGATTTCTTCTTCTTTTTGCTGTTGTTGTTTGTTAAGCATTGATAATGTAAAATACTCTTGGACTAAAATGATGGAAAAGGTACTTTAAAAAAATGCTGTTTCTATTTTATTAGTGATGTGACCAGTAACAAACATATTTTGAATTAAGCATTTGGCTGTGTAATGCTAAATGTGGTGTTTTCAGTAGGGAATCATTCACTCTCTTGCTTGAACACACACATTTGTAATGTGTTATCTTTTTGATTCGCACATTTTCTCAATGCTAGGCTTACTTCATGGTAAAATATACTCCAATTTGCACAGTAATAGGTTCACTCTGAACACCTGGCCCCAGGAACTGTTGCAGAGCTTGGGATCAGAACTGGGGAAAGTCACATCTCCAACTCTTGAAATGAAACTATATCAAAACCTATCAGTCTTTCTCTCTAGAAAGCAAAATGAAGCCAAAACAAATTGAGCTGAAAATCAATGAAATTGTTCCTGTATTAAACAAATCTTGAGAGTGTACAAATGTTTTTTCTCTTAAATCCTCATCTCACACTCCTTTTTCCAACAAACACCCAGACTCTAAGCCAAACTATATCTTTCTGTTAGGTTATAGTGAGATGGGGGAAGAAAACCCATCTGAATTTAACAGGAGTTTTTTTTTTTTTTTAAAGGGTGTTTTTAAGTCCTGGAGATTTAACCTGATTTCAATTTTTTTTTTTCTGGGGCCACTGGAACTATTTTTGAGAGGGCTGGTATTTGAAATGATAGACTACCATTGTTTTCTAAAACTAAAGGCCATTAAAATTCCTCACAGAGTAACAAGATATGTGGTCACTCATAGGCGGGAGACATTACAAGCAAAGCAATATGTCTTAATATTACTTCCTCCATAAACTTCCACTGATTTGTACTCTAACTTTGTTAAAGTGATCCTAAATTTTACTTCTGCTTTTAAAGAAGTGAATAGAAAGCAATAACAAAATTGATTATGACACTTTTGTCTAATGACAGAGGAAATGAACAATTCTCTACTTGTCTATTACATTCCCTGATTAATGTAGGGAAAAAAATCAAGTCCTAGTCCTGATGTTGTCAGGTTGCTTGATATTTTATTTTTTTTTCTTAAAGTTGGTGAAAATTCTAACATTTCAGCTGAAAGAGAAAGCACAGCTGTAAGTATGTTTGGACTGAGTTTGAATCTGCCCTTAGGGTTGAATGGGAATCATGCTTTGCTTGCAGAAGTACATCCTCTCCACTGCCATCCAACAAAACATTGCCAGCAAAACGTTGTGGCCCTTGCAAAGAAGTCTCCATGTCAGCAGGAGCTCCTGCCGCCGGCAGTGCTGCAGAAAGTGATGATAATGACACTCAAGTTGCTGACAGGCTGACACTGTGTGTTAGTCTGTGCACAAATGGTTCATGGTCAGACCACTGTACAAGTCACTTGAGCCACGTTTCAGCCTTTGTTTATTGTGTGGGCTTGTACATGGAAGTGATTTCATTAAGGGTTGTTTTCCTGCCCACTGTTTTCTTAAGGTTGTTGAAAATTCAGATGCCTTTCTAAGTATAACTGATTAGGTTAAATGGAAATTATTCTCTTGAAACTAGCATGATGCCTTTCACTAATTTTCCCTGTTAAGTATTTGCTGTCAAGGCTGTCATCTTTGACCATAATCTTAGACTGCCAAACTGATGCTAAATTTTAGTTCTTCCCTTTTTCTGTAAACTCTTAATTGATGACATCTATCCCAAAGCTCCTGCTATGGTCTCAGGATGAAGACTTGTCTTTACAAGTTTTCTCTCTCAAACTACTCTTGTTCTTTCTCTCCTGGAAGCACAGATTTACCAACTTAACAAGGACTTTTCTTCTTTCTTCCTTGACCCTGACTTGCATCAGAGTCCTTTATATGGTCCTCATAAAGTATCCTAAAGCCTCTCTTCCCTATTTCCTGTGGGTTTTGGACAAAGCATGAAGAAGATGATAAAATATGTTGAAATTTTGTGCTTAAACTTGTTACTTATAATGAAATAATTAAGTAGTTGAGCTCCTGCTTTTATAGGGATTGCTGGAGTGACCAATGCCTTTCCATCTTGAGGGTGAACTGTAGGACATATGAGACCCTTATTGATCTTCCTTTGTGAAAAATGTGTCTGCTTTGTCTAAAATTTAAATGTATATATTATATGTGTTTTGACAGACAATAGAAAGTGAATAAGTCAGGCATCTGTGCCCAAGAAAATGAGAGAGAAAATGATTAGTTTTCAAAATAATGTGAGGTTAGTTTCCCCAAAGAGAAAAAAACCAAAAAAACATAAAGAAACCTCAGAAGCTCAGTGAAAGCAGCTGGATTTCTTTGGTTGTTTGTTTCATCACTGAAATGCTTTAAAACAACATTTGGTGTTGAGATCTCTGCATGTCACTTCCTTTAGGTTTTAACTGCCCAGGCACATCAAGCAGCATCAACAGATGCAGTGGACTAAGATTAGTGTTAATTCACAGGTGTAAATATTGTAAATGTTGAGACTAATAAGAAGCTATTTCTACTTTAATTTCTTTAATATTCATTGTGCTTTACATGTGGTTGCTACAATGCTATTTTATTTGTTATTTTCCAACCAACTTTCTCTAATTTTCTTTTAGAAATTCATAGTAAATAAACTTATGGGCTGGCTGCAATACTTAATGCTGTGTCCAGCCATCTCTGTTTCATGGTATGCACCTTATTTACTTTCAATGCTTTACAACATGCGTTAATTCAAAAATAACATGTTTTTGTACTTGAATTACTCATTCACTGAATCCCTAGATACGTTGAAATCATGAGAAAGCTTGTATTAGTATGATTTTTATATTCTTAAAGAGAAGACAAATGTAATTCTTATATATCTTTGTAATTTTAAATGAGGAACAAAACTGTATTTTCTGTACTTACATCATTGCTTTAAAGACTGAAGAAAAATAGGTTTATTGATCTACATGTCTAGGCTTGATGCATATCTAAGAGCTCAAAAAATCTTTAAAGTAAATAGAGAAGTTTTACTACTTCAAACATATGAAGGTATTGTGGGTTCATGTTCTAGTTATTCAAATTTCATAAATATGTAATTTTAGAACAAAAATTAACAACATAGACAAATAAAATAGAAATTGTGGCACATTTCTGCTATTTTATGCCAATCTTACTGAGTCTTCACTAAGCCCTCCTATTCCCCTGCAATCTGTTTATTCTTTGTGCCAGGTATGTGTGCTTTAATTGCACTGGGATGGTGTTTTAGTTTGAATAGCCTGCCCTCAGCCTGAAAGGGAATATGGTAATGCCTTTCACATGGAAGAGTCACAGCTGCTTGTATGAAATGTAAATAACACTCATATGAGAAGATGAAAACAAGAAAAATAAGGTTTTGTTCCTCCACACCCCCTTGTTTCTCCTCAAGTAGGTGGCTGGGATCTTATTCAGCTGGTGATGCTTTTATCTCCTTGTCTTGTTCATGGGGGGAAAGGGTGAATTCCCCCTCCATGTGGTATGGCAGAACTAGGCTTCTGCTTTCCCTTGGTCTAATTTTGCCTTTTTGTGGTGGGATCCCAGATAATGCTGCAAAGCTTTCAAGTTAGATGGAATAAAAAGATGGTCTTTTTGTTAATTCTTGTGGTATCTATGTGGTTTATTTGCTTTTGTTCAAGCTGCAGTCCTAGAAGTAAATGGAAGTTTTACTTCTGACTTTTTTTTCTTTAAATAAAAAGCTTTTCAAATTCTTATAGCCTTTAAGAAAAATTTTAAAGGGTTACTACAATATTGCCATATGGATACTGTATTGTAAAGCTTTTTTCCTAAGATTAATTATTGGTATTTTTATAAAATATGCTATGAAATGTTTCAAATTCACACACAGGATCACAGAATATTCTGAGTTGGAAGGGTCTCAAAATCAGGCAAACAACCCTTGAAACTGGGATACAGAATTGAGGCAAAGGCCTGGATCTTCAGATTCAAGTATACATATTTCCTTGTTTCTGCTTTTCCACTGGGACCCAAGAAGTTGCCTCAACAAATGTCAAAACATTTATTTCTGTTCATTCTCCTAAGCAGCTTTGTTTGTTTACTGTCAATGTTTCTGAAACTCTCAGCCACCTATTCTCTGCAACCTCACACCATAAAGTGGCACTACAAAATGCTGCCATCTGGATTTCAGAGGGCCTTCATAACTGCTGAGTTACAAATCCTCTGCACTTCAGTGCTGTCCTGGTCAAGAATTTGGTTCTGCCTCCAGCCATGCTGGTTATAAACGGGTTGTAAACTGTATTAAGCTAAACAATTTAAAGAAGTTGTCAAATGTATGAGAGCAGGGTTAATCCTTAAATCTAGCTAAACCCAAAAGCATGATAAAAGTGGTACAAATGCTGATTATGTCTTGATAGCTGCAAAGCCAGACAGTGCAGGACACCTCAGTGGTGTCCTGGATAAGGAGTTCAGCTGCACAGAATGATGACGGCTTATGATTTTCAGCGTGATCCTGGGAGATAGAGGATGTATGGCAACTCATTATTTAGTGCCTCTGAGCTCAGTTTGTGGTCCCCATATGTTTAGGAGATTTGAGCACTGGTTATTCAGTTTAAGAAAAGGAACTGTAATTCGTTACCTGAATGGCTGCCCTGGCTTTTTATAAACTGCTGAAAACATACCAGGAAAACAGTGAATCTGTTATGAATAAATGTAAACTGAACAGAAGGTGCTCAGACTTTTTTAGCTAGTAATGATGAGGAATCAGTAAACACATGAATAAGGTGATTGCAGAGCATCCTGTAGATGAGGTTGCAGAAATCCAGCTGTCATGTTCCTGAAATATTCCTTAATTATTTTAATTTTGTCCTGTAACACCAGATATTTCTCACCAAGGGTAAATGTTTTAGTTAATATCACTGATGGCCTTAGGTTTTAAATCCACATTTATGTAATATTTTTTCCTCTTTCTCTCTATAGGAAAAAAAAAAGAGTGAATATTTGACTTCTCTAGATAAAAAAAGTACAGAGGCATTATTTTATGTGCCTCCTTCTCCTAAAGGAGGGGGATGGAAAGAATGAAATGGGTTCCAAGTATTCTGTCTGACATGCTCCACCTGTTCTTACAAAAAGCTTCCTAAAATGAACTATTGTAGCTATATCTTTTGTATATAGTTTTTCTGTCTCATAAGAAAAAGATTAAGAGTATTTTTTTGTATTTTTATTTTGTTCTGTAATTTAAATTGTAATTTATTTTGTGATTTAATTCTGTTTTCAAGGTTTTTGCTACTAATATGAGTTTTTTGATGCTTCAGAGGGAAAATGATGTCACACTGCTGTGATAAAACATGTGATTTGACAGTTCTTCCTTTGTGCCCCATGAGGCAGAAGAGAACAGAATGAAAGTGCTTATTCCTGTTTCATTGCACAAGGTGCACAGGAAAGGCAGGCAGCCATTGCTTCATGCAAAGCAATCTGCTGCACCTAGCCCATCAAGGAATAATCTCTGTATCCTCCTTGCAGGTTCTGTGGATGTTACTTATGCACAGTGGCTCCTAAACCTCCTGACTGTCTTTGTACTTGATTCAATGCCTAGGGGCTGACCCTTGTGTTTCAAAATTATTTCCTGCATGAATGATGATGTGAAGAGAACACTGTGACTATTTTATTTTTTCTCACCACTTCCATATACTTAAGTCTCTTACAAAATTGACTCTGAGAAAACTAACCAAAGTTTACTCAATCAAAAGATAACAAAAGGTATTACCCCTCTAAAATAGAGGAGATTATATGAATGGGAAGCAGTGTTGATTAATTCACTGCTTAAATAGGATAGTGAGCTATGCTCCTATTTAAAATTTTTCACTTGATAGGTTTTGGATATTTCTGAACTGATATTTACTGAACTTTTTAACATTTATTACGGTATTTAACCTGTCTTCTAGCTTGGAGTCAGAGATGCAGATATCTGTTGTCTATATCTTTCTAGACCTCTATTCCCTTAGTGACTTGTGTAAGGTCTCATTGAATAATGGGTGATGACTTGGGGAGTTCATTCTGGGATCTTCTGAACTACAGCTCAGCATCCAATTTGCTGAACTATTCATCTTTCTGTAGTAAAAGGGGAATACTGACAACACAAGTATTGAAACAGCCCCTGGAGGAGCCTGTGCTAGAGCAGGTGGATGCCTGAGACGAGGCTGTGACCCCATGGGAAGGAAACCATACTGGAGCTGGGTCCTGGCAGGGATCTGCAGACCTGTGGAGAGAGGAGCCCACGCTGGAGCAGCTTTCCTGGAAAGACTTGTGACCCTATGGGGGCCCCATGTTGGAGCAGCCTGTGCCTAAAGGGCTGCACCCTGTGGAAAAGTGATCCATGTTGGAGCAGTTTGTGGAGAACTGTTGCTGATGAGATGGACTCACGTAGGAGAGAGCTCTCTCCTGTGGAAGGGACCCCATGCTGAAGCAGGGGGAAGACTATTCTCCCTAAGCAGTGGGAAACAAACATGGAATGGATTGACCATAACCCCCATTTCCCATCTCTCTGCACTGCTGGAGAGGAGGAGGTAGAGCTGGGAAGGAGCTGGGGGTGGGGAGAAGTTGTTTTGAAGGATTTATTTTACTTCTCATTATCCTGCTCTGGTGTTGTCAGTTAACATCCCAACTTCGAGCCTGTTTTGCTCGTAATGGTATTTGGTGGGTAATCTTTTCCTGGTCCTTAAGTCATGACTCTTTTATTTTCTCTCCCATCCTGCTATGGAGGAGAGCGATAGAGAGGCTTTGGTGAGTCTGGCATCCGGCCAGGGTCAGCCCACTACAGTTGGAAAAGACCTTTAAGATCATCAAATCCAACTGGAAGATTAAGTGCTCATCCAAGAGAATACAGGTGCTAGAAATTACAAAAAATTAGAGTGAGCCTGGGATTGTCTGTCTCTAGTTTATATTATTTTTTCCCTTTCTTTCATTTAGTGTTATCTGTCACTGAGAAATAACTTGTACAAACAGAAACAAATGTAATTTTTGCCAGGGTTTTCAGTAGCCTGCCACAAATTTTGTACAAAAGAAAAACAATGCATCTGTAACTAAACCATGTGCAAGCAATTTGCATTTGCTTAGTGATGCTCTTTTTCAAGGCAGAGGAATGGTGTTCGGGTTTTTGAAAACACAATTCACCTGTAGCATTAATGAAATTATTTAGGTTCCTTTAAGAGTTTGGCATTTTAATTCCTCAGGCCAATGTGGGATATACAAAAAATATTTTAAATTCCCATACTCTTTTGTAATAATACTTTGATGTTCCACTAAAGAAAAACATGGATTTTGTAATAGGAAAAAAAAGTGTTTCACTGACAACATTTGCAATAAAACAAACCTAAATTAAAGAAATACCCAAATCTACACAGCTAACAACTTATAGAACAACTTCCAGGGAGCAAAAGGGAACCAAAAAGCTATTTGGCCCCATGTAGCAGCTAGTGGTTTCAAAACACCATTTCTCTATTAGGCCTCTTGCAAATGTCTCACAAAGTCGGCATCTGTAGTAATTGGGGTCCTCCAGCAATTCCCACGCCCTCTCCAGTGCAAGAGGAGAAACTTGTGTAGCTGTGACTCCACTGTTACACTTCGGTGCAAATGGATGTTGACTACAGGTCGGTGGCTGAGACAATATGCTGTGAACTGTGACAGCTGGGCTATGGATACTGCTTCTGGAGTTTTGAGTTTTTTAACTTCTGCTGTGAGGGCTGCAACTGCAAGGAGCAAAATGCAGAATGAAGAGCTGCAGATTTTAACACAGCAAACTGCCACAACCATATTTACCGGTTTGTTGCATCTGTAATATTTGTATTCCTACTATTCAGGGGTAAGGGTATATGCATGCTAATGTATATCAAACTGAGATCTTCACAGGGCTGTGAGGACTTTTCATTTGCTACTATTAAAACTTTTCTGAATGTTTCCAGAGAAATTCTAAGAACTGATACAAAAACTAATATTGGTTGTCATTTTCTTTTATATAAAAGTCTTGCAAGTCTGGAGAAGTTCCAGGAAATGGGAAGATCTCATCAGTGCTTAAACAAAATAGACAAAATAACCTTGGTAACTGGGCTGGTTGCCTGGACACCGCCACTAGACAAGATGATTGAGACTGATATGGGATGCAATCAGACGGTAATGTTAGCACAGCTAATGCCAATCAGCATGGTGCTATGGAAAGCAGGTTGCCTGTTGTATTTTCTGTTGAGTTAGATTGAAGGTGCTAAGTGAGGCAGTCTTTGCTTACATTCATGTGTGACATGAAGCTTATATACAATCTGAATTTATTGAAGCAGCATATGTGCTGACAGCAGATATGAAACAAATTAGACATATCAATGTATATAAAAGACGTGGAATCATCCAGTAATGTGGATATTTTTAAAATTGGAGAATTCAAGTAGGACTTGTTCCTTTAATTTTAATGGATATTTTGTTGTGGAAGCATAAAGTCATTGCTGGCTTAAAGGGGGCAGGGAGAAAATGACAAAAGCTGGCCTTGTGTGCTTCTGAAATGGACAGTGAAATGGACTTGAAAGCAGTGAGGTTTTGGGATGCAGTGTATTAGCAATAATAATTACTTAAGAGAGTATTTTTGGAGACTCAATACATGTGCTACACTGAAATAGAAGTCTCCAGGTACACCTATAAATTGTTTATAAAAGCACCAGTGTCAAATATCTGATCAAAGTTTCTCCTTATAAAGACATCAATATGTTATTACTGTATGCAATGTGAATTTCTTTTTCCTATTTGTATGGGCATGCAAGTCACAGAACACCAGCATTATCAAGAATGCCTATGTTCATCAGACAGTAATTAGTAGGTAACTGTTAACTCATTCACACCTCCTATCTAGTACCCTTTATCAGCTTACCCAAGTTGGATGCCCAGAGGCTTCCAGATTCCTGTTTCCAGCAGGCACACAAATATCCCAGTGGTTTTATCCCCTGGTCTGGTTTGCACAGCTCCTTGCTGATGCTGGTGTGTGCTAGTGGCCTTGAACAGGTTGAGCTGAGCCTTGTGGCCTGATTTATTCAGTCCTTGCAGATTCAATGGGACCATCAGTCTCTGGAGCTTATCAGTCTCTGGAGCTTATCAGTCTCTGGGAGATGGTCACACACACACTACCTTCCTGCAGAAGCCATGGAAACATGAGTTATTTGTTTTTCAAAGCCTTCAGCTGCACCGTGTGTTTTATCTCTTTCTGAAAATGTAACACTACTTTTCAAGACAACTTTTATTGTGTTTAGGACTTGAAAACAAGCAAGCATCTCTGGTGCCCAAAGCTTAACTGATGCTTTCCAGAAAAAAAAGCAAGTTTTCTTGTCATTTTTGCCAAACAATAAAAATTCATGTGTACTGCTGACAAATTTGAGATCTAATTTATATAGTTACATTTGTGCAAGGAGGTGCAAAAGCTTTCAGATATATTGAAGCCATAGTAGAGACATTTTTCCATTTTAGAAGATGAGCAAAAATAACTTTGGAGAAAGAAAAGCTATGTGCTTACTGAAACTGTTGACTCATTCTTTAAAGGAAAACTTCTCAGTCATAAGTTACCTGTCAGTCCTTCTGCTCTGTGGTTTTGTTGGTTTGGAGGTTTTTTAATGTTTAAATTTTGTTTCAGATTCTCAGTCTCATCTCAAAATTGGGTTTTTAGAGTTATTAGTTGTAGACTTTCAAATCATGATAATCCATCAAAAGCCATGTGGAAAAGATTGGTAGCATCCTAAATGGGGCTGCCTGAAACAAATTCTTCAAATTCTACAGTAGCTGCTTCCTAAGTTCTTTGTGGACTGGGCAAACCCTCCCCAAATGTGGTTTAATGACTGTTCTTGAAGAGGTTAAACTCTTTTTAGCAGTTTGAGTTACTGGCCAGAAAAAGACCTGTAAGGGTATGTGTTTTTATTTTTTTTTTTTCACTTTCTTTTTTTTTATTTTTTAAATGAAAAATAGCACAGAAAAGCTGCAAAAACAAAATTATGGTCAAACAAGAGCTGTAGAAATGGCCTCGGGGGGGAAAAAAAAAAATCAGAATGTCCTTGAGGTAAGTGCTGTCTGGAAAGGTCCTTGGAATAAGGAAAACTAAATTAAACTTTTGTGTGGTTCTTAAATAGATCAGATATCCCTGAGTTTTTTCAAAGATGGTGGGGAAAGGGTGAATGAGATTGTTATATATCTAAATTTATTCCATATATAATGTCCATAAACATCTTCATGACATTTTAAGCTTTCATAGGGTTCAGTGCAGTTTAATTATATATTTCTGAGATATGGAGAGCCATGTTATAACAGTGAACCACAAGAGCCAGCTTAAAATATAGACAGCTTGCAAAAAAATGTGAACATCACAAGGCATGATTTAACCTAGTTTGAAAATCCTTGCTTTGTTACAGCTTTAAGTAGATGGCAAACTTTAAAGGTTAAAAACTGGATTTTGGAGAAAACAATCTTTTTCTCAGTAAAGCTGATGTGGAAAATGCTGATATTAATTGTCATTGGTTTAATGCATCTTTGGTTATTTATGATTACTATTACTATTAGCATCTCCAGAAGTATTTGCACATGACATGGTTCATAACAGTAAATGGCAGACACCAGTCTTTAGGGCAGTGTGGCACCACTTGAACACTTGTAAAGGTTACTACAGCCTGGAGAAATCATGGTTGATGAAAATGATCCAAGGGCCATTCATTGCCTTGAGAAAGGCTGTGCTTTGTTTGCTGGGTGTGTCACCTATGAAGAAGCTGTGGCCTTCAGATGGTAGCAAGGGCTGCAGCATGAGTCACTGTCTGTCCTTCCACACCCCTTCTGACCTCGTCCTGCAGTGAGAGAGAACACAACCCGTCCCAGCGCCAGCTACTGCAATGACAAAATGACAGGTGACCATCACAACCAGTCGGGCAAATGGGAGCTGCTACGTGTGAGCAGCGGTTCTTTGAGGCAGGAGAGACAATTGGCAGGCAGGGTGCAGCAGAACACAGGGCCACCCTAATATGAAGCTTCCTAGAAAATAGACATGTCATTTTTCCAAAATCAATCTCTAAAACAAACAAACAAAAAAAGCCCTGAACAAAACAAACCCACCAAAAACCCCCTCAAACATCAAACCCTCACTTAAAGGCAAACCTCTGACTTTTTCAACTACTGTAACAAGATTGATTATATTTTCTTCTACTGTTCCTTGTAGAAAGTGCCCAACTTCAAGCCTCTGTTCTCCTTTTTCCTGAACTTAGCTAAACCTAAATGATGCTTTACTACTGAAATATGGTATTAATCTGAATAGGATCTTTCATAGAAACTGGTGAACAGGACCATATGTCTTCCTGCAGAAAACTAGGTATTAGGTTTGAGAAAACCCCCAGAAAATCAACTGTATTTACAAAAGCAGTCTCTAAAACCCCTCAACATTTAGTATGAAGGTTTTGTTTCCTTTTGTGGCTTTATTCTGCCACTTATTTTTTTTTTAATAAAAAATTTTAAAAGTGGCATAAGGAGTGGGAGACTTTGAGGAAGTGATTCATATCTAAATGACTCCAAGGCAGATTAAATACCTACAGAAGTTCTTGCAGCTCAGGTCTTACACAAATAGCAAAGGTCAAACTTGTTAGAAGGATAAATGTGAGAGCTCCACAGCAATCACTTGGTTATCCCTTCTGGTGTCCAGGATGGAATTAACTGTTAAGTGTATGAAGGCACGGCTCTGTTACCCCCTGTTATCCTGTACTGGGGAGTGTTAGTCATTCTGGGAAAAGTGTATGGGTTTTGGTTTTTGATGAGATGAGGCAGGTGAGGGAGAGCTGTAGTTTGACTGCGGCACGGAAGCATCCATGCACAGCATCAAGCAGCACCAATGAGTAGGGGTGAGGGAAAGGGCTAGATCTATATTCCTCAGTAAATCCATGTCTGCATAAAAGAAATTCTCTGAAATCCTGTAGACTGGAACTGCTGCCAACAGGCAAGAGCTGGTGATTAAAGAAAATAATCCTTGCCTTTTGATGGCTTGTTCAGAATTTGTGCAGAGGATGAAGCAGAGCGTCAAGTGCACCTAAAAGGCAAAATAGATATTTTCTGTTGGCTGACATTTGTTCTTATTTTCTTTCATTAGAATGGCTTTAAACATCCATTTGCTCAGGATTTTGTGTGACATTATGTGTGTGCTTCACATGTCTGTAAAAAGAGAGGTAACCTTTAAATCCATCATTTTTGCACAATATTAACTCAGTAATGTCCCCATGGGGGTAAAGGCTCTGGAACTTGTAAACGAAAGGGTTGTTGTTGAAATTCCATATGCTCAAACATAATTCCTTCTGCATTGGAATTACATCTGTTCCTAGCTTAAACCATGCTTTTCCAGTGGCTTAGAATGGTCTAGCTGATTTTAATAACTCATTGAAGTGGAGTGTGGATGTATAGCTACAAAATTAGCAGTATAATAGACTTTTCCAATTTTTCTTTCCATTGGGAATGTGGCTATTTTCTACCGTATTAGATGTTGCTTCTACCTCACCTGAGGTGACCCCTTCTGTGTTTAAAAAATGGTAGTTAGGCATTGAAAGAGTAATTAATAATTTGTAATTCTCTTATGATAGTTGTGACCCAGGTGATTTTTGTCTGCCTTTTACCCTGTGTAATTTGAAGGTAGTAGTGTGGGGTGGGAGAGGTTAAGGCTCTCAGGCTACTGCTCCCTACAGATTTAAGAAATCACTATTGGAGATACTCAATTCCACTAAAGAATGCTGCTTCTCTTGAATTTTGCTGTGGTTCAGATCACTGAACCTCCACTGAGATCCAGGCCAGACAGAAAATAAGTAGTCTCCATGATATTATGCTACAAGGCTTGGAGGGACATGAGAGGAATCTTCATTACCTGTCATACTGACTTGGTAGGGAGTCCACTCAAATTAGCAGATTTTATGCAGAGGAAGATGGAAAGAAACCTGGCTCTCTGTGCTGACATCCTATACCCCTCGGGTGGGCTGAGTTGCCCTATTGCACACTTTGTTTTTCTGTATGGCTTTGGGAGTGTTTGTTGGTTTGTTTATTATTATTTTTAGCATTTCCAGACAACAGTTTTGAATAGGATTTGGCTGTCCCAGCCCACACTGTGTGAGAGCAGTGTGAAGAACACCTACTTGCCATTTGAAAGATTTTTACTCTGTTCAGAAAATTTTTCAAGCTAAAAAATTTCTTTCCAATGACAATGAGTGAAACTGAAGAAAGTGGTGGGCACAAACTGTACAGGACTGTTCCTGCATCCTGTTACTGGTTATCTGAATCCTGCTGCACATCTTAGTACAAACTGCATTTCAATCTCTTTTCAGGCACTGCAACATAAACCTCAGCTGTCTCAGTAGGAGTTGAGCCCTGAAAAGACTCTGCATCCTAAGATCAGGGTCCTGGGGAGCCTATTTGTAGTCAAAGTCTTTCTGCAACAAAGGCAGCTGATCTTTGCAAATGTGAAGTAGGATTTCCCTCCCCTGCCCCTCCTTTTGAGAATGATGCTTCTCTAGGATTAAAGGTGTTGCTTTCTGTTGTGCTTCGGAGAGCCGATGTTGATTTTTTTGGGTTTATGTTAGGTGTTTTGTTTTTGTTTTGGGGAGTTTTTTTTGGGTTTATTTTTGGTTTTGTTTTTTAATTCCACCTTCTCCACCCCCAGCTATTTCCTCACTTTGGAAAATAAAGGAGGGATGAATCATCATTTCAGCTTTCCGATCCATATTTCACCTGCAATTTTTGCAGCTCCTAATAAGCTGCAGGACTAAACTGCTGAGATTCCTCATAGGGAGACAAGACATTGTTATGACAAAGCAAATCAGTGGTGCTGTCCCTCATGGGGTAGCTTTCACTGACTCTAACTCCCAGAATAAGCATCAGTAATTTTATTGATACTAACCATCAATAACTTAATTGGATTTAACTTCATACCAGTTAAATCCACTGCTATGTGCTTGCTGATTTTCATAGTATGTCTTGTCCAAAACAGCATCATTAGCTGTGCAAATTTAATTTACATTAAATGACATTTCAGCCTTGTGGATAGTTGCCTACAGGAAATAGCCAAGCAATTTCTTCCTTCTTTCTGTGAGACTAGAGTGGCAGTGTGGATGGTAATGAATATTTAGAGTGTTTTTATTTAAAAAAGAACAATAGAAACAGCACCCACAAGCAAACACACTTTCTAACAGCATTCATTAGAATTTAATTGGAATTTTATCAAGATGAATGTGGTTAAGTACTACATTGCTCTACAGGCAAGGGGGAGCTTCCAATGGACTGTGGAACTATACCAAGAATGGATCTGGCCATGTGTTCCACATATTTACTCGAGGCTGTTTGGGGCAAGGACACTCAAGAGTTAAAGGCACGAGTTTAGACAGCATAATGGAGAGAACGGTGCATCTGTGGTCCTTGTGACACTTTACAGAATTCTTAGGTTCCATTTAGCATTTGTTTTCTGAATACATATGTAAATAAGTGAGTTCTTTTCTGGAAGAATTTTATAGGCAAGGAAAACCTTACAGCAGCTGTGAAGGGACTGCACATAACCGTGGAGCAGTCATTCTGTACCAAGAAGTGCACTGCAGAGAAAGTGGTCTCCTAAGACTGTGAATCCATGGCAAAACTCCTTTGGGCTTAACCTTTAAAACAAATAATGGTTCCCTACATAGCAATAATATGCTCAGCAAAAATTTGATTTACATTTACAACTTTTATTCTAATCTGTAAAGCCGTGGGAGCCTTGTGAGGGGTGTAAGTGACCTAATGAAAGGCTGGAGCTGTTTAGACAAAGCAGATCCTGTTCTTGTCAAGCAGTATGGTTTCAAAGCAGGGCACCTGGCTGCAATGCAGAAAAGTTTGGTTTCTTGCCATACAGCAACTCTGTGATGTTTGGGAAATCTCTCCTTCCTGTATGCTTCATTTGTCTTTCTGAAAATTTATAATGATCTCTCTTGTATCACCATGAGCTTCACAGCTTAAAATCTAGATAAAATAGGATATAATCTTCAGAAAACCTGCTTACAGGATTTCATGGAGCAAGGGACTTTATGCATGGCAGCCTGTTGCTTTGGAGACAGACAGATATATTCTGTATCCTGCTCAGTTTCTTGATTTAAAAGAGTCAAATATTCTTATGGTTAAGAATCAATATTGTGCATGTTTGAGCAAAACACTCTGATCTGAAGCTTGTAGGCTGTATGGTTTGTCTAACAATTTATTTTTAATGGTCTTAGACAGTTTCTGTTTTCCTTTTCTGGGACTCTGGTTCCAAGAAATGCATTTTCTGACATCTCCTGAAGTTAGATTCCAAATAAGAAGTTAATCTTTCATTCCAGAGCATGACAAATCCTAATGTTTAGCAAGGCCACCTTCCCTCCTGTCTACCTAACTCTTAACAGCCCTTGTAACATTTTGCAAGTCCCTTTTAACACTGCCTTTTAACACCCACTTATTTGAGGAGGTCCCAGAGACACCTTTTGTTCCCCTTCTCCAGCTAAGCCACCTGCTATTCTCTTTTGAGACTGCCTTGTCTTACCTCATTATCTAGAGCCTTCCTGAGCAGATGTTTAGCTAATGAGGCTGTGGCACTGCACAACAAGAAGCGGCTACTTAAGTCTTTTTAAACAAATGTTCAGATTTTAGTAACTCCACATAAAATCTAGTTTATCAGTGGAAGCAAACTTGAACATTTTTGAGGAGGAGAGAATTAAAACCTGATACTAAAACAAGTAAAAGTACTTTATAACATTGCTGATGGACTGTAGCATCAGAATCCTGGAAAAAAATCTACTGTATGATTATTGATAACTTATTTTTGTGCTAGATGCTACATGGACCAGTAAACTTGTAAGCTTTTCAATCACATAAAAACTGCCTGGATTGAATCTGGAAGAAGGGTAGCAGGAGGTTGATTCTTAGAGCTTATCTTATTTCCTTAAAAAGTAACAACTCATAAGGAAAAACTCTTGTAAAATTCAGATTGTTCTCAGCTGAATTGCTCAACTACCCTTTAATAGAATAGTCTCTGAGTCATGGTTGTCCTCGGGACTGCCTTCAGCAGTTGTATGCATATGTAATAGCTTGAGGAATTCCTCCTTCTTGAAAAGTCAAATGGCTCAATTTTCTCATGAAACAAAATTACAGTAATTTCATGACTATAAGGCGCACCCTTTTGACTAAAATTTTCCCCTGAACCCGGAAGTGCGCCTTATAGTCCGCTGCACCTTATATAATGTACAAAGTTGCGAAATTTACCAACCCAGCAGTGTGAACCCACAACAGCCCCAAGCCGAGCAGAGCCCGCCTGGCGGCGGCATCGGGGCAGCTCCGGGCCAGGGTGAGCCTTGCGACATCGGGGCAGTGCCAGTGCGGGGGGAAAGCTGGCGGCAGCGGAGAAGCCCAGGCATGGGGGGGAAAGCCTGGCGGCACAGCCTGGGTGGGGGAGAAAGCTGGTGGCATTGGGGCAGCGGGGGCGCGGGGCGAGCCCACCGGCATTGGGGCAGTGGCGGCACGGGGCAAGCCCGCTGGCATCGGGGCAGCGGCGGCACGGGGTGAACCCGGGGGTCACGGGGCTCCCAGCACGGCACAGGGCACCCGGAGTGCCAGGTCGGGCGCGGGGTTCCCGGAGCCGCGTGGGGCTGCTGGAGCGCCGGGGCGGCGCAGGGAGGGAGGGAGTGGGCTGCTGCAGAAGCTGCGAGCCGTGGCAGCCCTGAGCCCCACCTCGCCAGCTGGTGCCGGGGGCGGGTGAGAGTGCTGGGGCCTGCGGCACAGGGAGGGCACTTGGGGCTGCGTTTAAAGGCTACATCAATCTGTGAAAAAAATGTTTGCAAATTGAGCACCTGCCAGTAATTTTTTCCTTTGTTGCATGTGGCACAGCTCCTCGCTGCAAAAAAGAAGTGTGAGCCGTGAGCCGAACCGCAAGGGGGGTGGTGCCACAAGAGCACCGAGCCACGACGGGGGGTGGGTGTGGCCAGCCCCCGGCCAGCAGCAGCCACACAGGGAGGGAGGGAGTGGGCAGCGCTGCGCCGCCCTGAGCTGCCCTGAACTGCAGCAACCCCAAGGTGTGAGCTGTGGACACCCAGAGCCGCGGCTGCCCTGAGCCCCACCTCGCCAGCCGGGGGTAGGGGAGAGTGCTGGGCCCCGCGCCCTGGGAGGGCTCTTGGGGCTGCGTTTAAAGGCTACACCAATCTGTGAGAAATGTTTGCAAATTGAGCACCTGCCAGTAAACTCCACGATCACGGGATTCCGTTACTAATTCGTTACTTTGTTGCACGTGGCGCAGATCTTCACAGCAAAGAAAAAGTGCACCTTATAGTCCAGTGCGCCTTATATAATGGTCAAAGTTGCGCAATTTGCCAACTCTCGGAGGTGCACCTTATAGTCCGGTGCGCCTTATGGTCGTGAAATTATTGTAGTTCTGAGATTTACATAAAATGCAATGAATACCCTCATACTGCAGTGGCAGTTGTGGTGTTGTATCCTCCCTTGTAGCCAGCATGTAAAGACACTCAAGATTAAGAGCAGATCAGCTTGGTTCATACATTTTTTGTTGTCTAAGTCAGAACAAAAAATGCTAGTTTCCTTAGATAAATGGGAATTAAAGCCCCATGTTCTCTTCCTGGTTTTGACAAATATTTGATCCAAAATGAACTACTGGGAGTTCAACACAGAAATACCATGTATTTCATGGCAGGAATATGTGCTGGGGAAGAGAGAGCTGAGTCAATTTCTCAGTTTAATTCTGTGAGTTTTGTAAATATTACATGAAAGGATATCAGAAGGAATCTCCACAGCACTGCATTTCTATTCTACCAAATTATTCCTGAACTAGAAACTGGACCTGACAATTATTCCTGCAAAAACTCTGAATCAGTCACTTGTAGTTTTTGATGGATAAACCATTTTTAAAACAGGATGTCTATTCCTAGGCATCATAATTAACAATATAAACAGTTATGTGCTATGTACTAGTGATTGTAGAATGTTTTGTCACAATTGAGCATGATTTTTCATACTGAGATCACCATGACATTGTGATTGATTAAAGTTGGTGATATTCTAATTTTTTAAGTTTTTCTGAAGTTTGTGCTCTTTTTCAAAACTAATACTTTTTTTTTTTTTGAGCTGACAAAAACACTCACAGCCACAATTGGATCCCTTTTATTATATTAATTTTGTATTGAAGAAAACTGCTACTTTTTAATAAGGTTTAAGATTTATCAAAATATAATCCCACTGTAGAAACACGCAGAGTCAGATATTAATACTTCTTTGTTACATGTTACTTCCAAAAAATAAGCCACTGGAGAAAAGAGAATGCCCTACTCTCTGAAAATGAACAGCTTTGTGGTAGTTTAACACAGACCAATAATTAAATTCTAAATAATCCACTTTACCCTGCTCCTTCTGGTAAGAGAGGGACAAGGGTAGAGACTATGGGTTGAGATAACTATTTACTGGAAGCAAAACAGCAACAGAGTAAGAAACACACACTCTGTCCCCTCTCTGCAACCAGGACAAGCTTGTAATAAAGTTTCAGTCTTATATAGTGGCATAAAATCCCTTGAGCATACGCCAACATCCCTTTATGTGGTCAGAGACATTTAAGCAAGTTTCCTGTTATCTCCTTTTTGCACATTCTCTTGTCTCCCCCTGGTTTAATCATGATTAAAACTGTATGTTATAAAGCTCTTCACACATCATGTTATCCATGGATAGACTCCTATAAGGTAAAGCTACTTGGCAGATAAAATGTAAAAAAAAAGGAAATAAAAAATAGGAAGCACCAAGTCAAGGCTCTTGGAAATGCATGTTCAGTGGTTATATCAAGATGACTGTAAAGGGAGACTATCAGAGTAAAGTCTATTTATAGAAAGTATGTGTCAGGAGCACAATGCACTGAATAGAAGAAGAACTCTTTGAGCTAGCAATGTGCACAGTGGCAAATATATATATATTTAGCAGTGCTTCTATAGGGCTTCTGTGCTCTACAGAGGCTTTTAAAAAAGTTAATTTATTTTTTGAGAAGGTTGCTATAATAACACCATTAGAAATA
This sequence comes from Catharus ustulatus, assembly GCF_009819885.2. Classification (NCBI taxonomy): domain Eukaryota; kingdom Metazoa; phylum Chordata; class Aves; order Passeriformes; family Turdidae; genus Catharus; species Catharus ustulatus. The sequence goes on along the minus strand of NC_046221.1, from coordinate 38,351,077 downwards.
AAAATCCTTTGGCTACCTGCAAACAAGGGAAAGTATGAGGAAATGTCACGTTCAGGCTTTCACTGTTAGTACTTGTTAATCCTTTTTAAAAGGTGCCATGTAACAGATGAAACCTTGTGAGTTTTAGACAATCATTTTACAATTCCAGCATTTCAGGATGCCCATGGAGAATGTCTTTGTCCCAATATCCTTTTATTTTCTTGGCCCAGTGCCCATGGCTTTGGAGGAGGAACATCTTAGAGCATTTATATTGGTGACTGAAGAGAACTTTAAATTGGAAGTTTGTAACGATGACAGTGCTGTGAAGCAAGCATCTAAGCAAGCAAAAAGGTTTCAGAGGAATTCTTATGTCTCTGGTTTACGAGGTGTATTCTTGCTTTTGGAAGTATGGGAAAGCTTTGAAAAAGTTTAGTTTTATTATAAGTGTCTCTCTTCTTCCTTGAAAGGCCCCAATAAAGGAAAGAGATAGAGAGGAAAAATCACTATGTCCTGTCTCTAAAATAACTTGGAGGTATCCCATCCTGAAATGTTGCTGCCAAAGACTAGGTCTCAAAACATTTTGGTTCCTTGACAAAATGACTAGGAGTGATCAAATTGAAGTCTTGGAGTAGTGTATGGTCTGAACATTCCTGCTAGCTTGCTGTACTTCTTCAGTCCCTAACCTGACAGCTGTCACCTGCTAGGAACTGGAATATTTCTGAAACTTCATACTATGAAAGCTATTGGGTTTGTCTTCAATAAAGAAAACCAAAACATTTTGCATTTAAAAGAAGCCACCAAACATTTTTCTTTCACAGTTCTGTCGTCTTACGTGGACTACATCTTTGCATATTGATTTGGTTACAAAATATAATCCATATTCCCCCGCTTCTCTCAGCGAGGTTAATGCTCATGTTTGTCTTTTTGCTGTTTTTACTTTTAATTACTGTAGTTGTACAAATTAGTCTTAACATTATATATTTTATTATGCCTATTGTGATAAACCACTACAGAGCATTGTAGGTCAGTGTTCTTCACTGCAATCAATTTTGCAGTGACTGGGTTTCAGCATCAGTAGTAAATCTGTGCTTTAGAAGATGATAGAGGAGTTGTTTTACAACTTCAATTGCCAATGAAGTATAAGAATTACCCGTGAAGGCATCTGATAACACCTGGATCCAGATGTTCCTTTTCTGCTTTACACATCCTTCCCTTCAAAGATGGTTTCAGTATCTGTAGTGCATGAACTGACACTGTGTGGGAAGTTCTTGATGCAAACAACCCCCTTTGTTCAAATTATTAAGGAAACTGGTCTTGACCCGATGAGTGTGGCAAAATAGGGGATCTTTTCTCTGTCTCTTAATTACTACAAATGTGGTAATAACCCAATATGTTCTTAAATTTTATGTTCAGGATGTTCATCAGCAATTGAAGGAATCAAAAGGCTGGTTCTTTCTAGCAAGTTCATTTGGAATGCTTACATTTCCGTTCAGGAAAGTTATTCCTGCAGAAGCATTTTCAGACAATCAGGAAAGATTAGTAAGTAGCAGCATTAAGATGGCAATTGAAGAAAGAACAGCCTCTAAAAGCCAGAGGAATAATTAAGAGTAGCTGAGCAAAGCACAGTTTCTAATCTGTTGGTGCACAAGTCCTTTGAGATTCCTTTTGAAAGGGAGATTTTCTAGCTGAAGAGCTTTAAGTCAAGATCTTGGGACTGTTAAGAGTCTAGGTGACTTGGGATACTGGCAGTGGAACCCAGAACAAGCCATTTAAGATGACTTTCCATAAATGCAAGGAAAGCTTCGTCTCCTTGGTTCCTCTTCTATAAACCAAAAATATCTAGAATTTGAGAGGAGGGTAGAGATCGGTAGTTAAAGTTGTATAATGTGTAAAATGCATGTTCTATGAATGCTGTCGTTATGAAATATGTAACATAAACTAGAAATCTGGTAGAAATGGAACTGGGGCTGAAGTTGAATATATGAAGTAAAGAAAATCTACGGCTTCACATTAACCAAACAACAAAAGAACAAAATAATGCAATGAGCATGTGTCCATCTGTTGCACAGAATAGTGTGTGGAGGCTGCAGGGAGAAAAGAGAACAAGTGTTTTTGCTAGACATTGGAATTCAGGAGTCCCTTTCATTCTGGTGTTTCCCCAGTTCCCTTTCAGCTTCAGACTGCTTCCAAACATAAGCGATCCAATTACTTTTTCTTGAATTGACATTGTTCAGTCTTCTGATTTCAGAGGGAAGGCATTATATGAGAATAAAGGCTACAGTTCAGTTGTCATAAGGGATACATAGGTTACCAGGATTCCTTGGTTTTGCATAGTTGAGTGAATTGTGCAGATGTTGTGGACACGTGTTTTGAAGGGAATTTGCAGCTTATCATCACTTGAGTCAACTAGATAGTAAAACCTGATAAATGGAACCCAAATAGGAAAAGAGAGAATTTTCTAAGAATGAGAATAAACCCTAAACTACCTGGAAATAGGAGACAAATGAGCATGGAAAGGAGTTTTTGAGAAACTGATAAAGAGGAAGGGGAAAATTTAATCATCAAGTACTTTTTAACACTAACCAAATAGAAGAGAAATATCACTGCAGAATCCTTCACTAAGACATAATATGGTATAACTTATAGCAGTAATAAATAACATTATTTGAGTACCCTTGGTCATATTTGAATTGCAATGTCAAAAACTGTAAAAATTGTTAAGCATCAGTACTGCTATAGTGTTTATATAGTCTCCTGCCCCGTACAGTTTTGTGTTCTACTCTGAGCCATAGGTATTCTGGGCAATGCACTTTGGCAATGCACAAAACAACTGCTCTGACCATAAGTAGAAGAGGGAAGAGAGCTGTAGGTGAACGGTGTCCACTCTCTCCTTGCTCTTTTTTCCTATTCCATCTTCTCCCTGTTTTGAATCCACCCAGAATCCCTCTCCCTGCCACCCCAGCAAAGTGACAGAGCAGAGAAATGCTCTGCTCAAGGGATCTGAGTCGGAGCAAGAGTGAGAGGACAGGAGAGGACAGGAGTTGTATTCCATGGGGGGATTGGGATCCAGGTGCTGCACTCAGCAGTGTGCCTCTGGCAATGAAGATTTTTGGAGAATAAATTCCATTTTCTCTCTCCTCTCTTGTCCTTCCATCCACAGCATCAGATGTCAAGCAGGACATTTGAAGTCACTAAAGGAAAAGATTATACTTTCACCTTCTTCCAACCCTCAGTTATCCTGAAAGTTAAATGGTGTTACAAAAGGGGTTTTTTTTTGGTATTCATGTGGCAGAAGATTTAAATGTTGGTCTTGGGCAACTGCCTTGATGAGCTGTGACTCTTGGAATAAATCATCTGTTGCTCATGTTAAGTTTCCTTGTGTATCATTTGCATGAGAAATGTATATGTCTCACAAACTGGCCTCTTTCTGATTGCTGAATTTAGAGGAAATGCTGGATTGACAGGATAGGGGACTAGTGAGACAGAGTGGTGGGTCAGAGTTTTGTGCCCTGCTGGTAACAAATGTTTTCTACTATGTGTTTTTGGCTGTTGTCTGTCCTATCCTTTGTTCTTCCTTTCAGGCCAATGAAGCAGAAGTGAGATAAAGAAATACATGTGCAGCTCAGAAAGCTGCATTAAAAATAGAGGTTGAAATGAAATAATGTTGAAGTAATTTCATTTTTTATTTGCTGAACTAATAATTTTTCTTGAGCAAAGTTATTTGAATAACCAATATAAAAGATAGACTTGAACACTGAATCTAACCTCCCATAAAAAACTGAAGGGTTTAGTGACTGGAAAATATCTTTTGATTTACCTAGGGTATTTTACTTCTATAAAATTCCTTGCCTTCTCTAGTTTCCATGGGTACTGGACTGTTTCTCTCTTTTGTTTTTGTAGCAAATCTGACTTTTAAACTTCCATAAAGAGGAAATCAAAATTAATTCAGGCTTCCAGGCCTGATACTGTCCACTTGTTCTCATAGAAGCACCATAATTTATACATATCAAAGCAGTTCAGCTCAAAGGTGAAGAAAATAAGATTGCAGTTGCAGAGTGTTTTACCACAATATGGAAAACTCATTTGATTGCCATTCCTTTGGTTTTTTTCCTTAACATTTTTTGAAATTTAATTTCTGGTACTTTCCTTTTCTTTGAAGAGAATGTAATAGTTATTTGTCAGCTTTTGAGGCTGGCATTAGAAAAGCACAGACAATTGCATGTCTATCTCAGACCTTCATTTTCATCTGAATAAGATGAAAAAGACATTGATTGCACTAAAATATTTATCTGTCTCATGCTCAGCTCCCTGGGAATCTGAACTGTAGGATATGGTATGAGACATGAGAAGCTATCTGTTCCTTTGCTCTTAAACAGATTTTCTCTTCCAGTACATTGCTAGTTTCATATGAGAAATCTGCTGTAAGTGTTGGATGATGAAATCTCAGGTGCTCAGATCAGTACAGATTCATTTGTTTGGCTAGATCAAAAAAAATGTGGACACATACATATAGATGAGTTAAATTAGTCTCCTAAACAACTGTTGATGTAAGGTGTGTACAATCAAACCAGTATGAATTTGCTGCTCCAGGTTAATGTGTTTCTAATTTATCTTTAATTTATAATGACTTTATATCATAAAAGCACGCAGACAGGAAACATGTTCATTTTGACTGGCAAAATCAAGTGGGATTTTTCCTAACTGTGAAAAATTTCTAGTTGTGCATTTCAGAAGATTTTCTGTTTGGATCATATTAAACAGCATGTAGTGATAGCAAGATAAAAGAGCGTCTTAAATGGTCAATTTTGGTTATTTAAAAGTGTGCTTCAATCACCCTATTCTCTTTCCTGTTACCTCAGAAACACCACCTACTGTGGGCTTCAAACTTTTTGATGTGGACAGTGACAAGAAACAAATGAGGTTTGTTGGTATTTTTTTTTGTTTTATGCTTTTTATTTTTAAAGTGACCATCTGAAAAGTACTGAATTCTGAATAGAGTTGAGATCACAGCTTTCCCCAGGATCACAGTTTTCCTCATCTATTGCATTTATGGGATGGTTACTGTCAGACAGAGATGGGATTTTCCTAGAGTAAGAGCTGGATTCCAGGAGAGAATTGTAAAGGTTCCTGATGGTGGCCTGTGTGTGTTACACCAGCCCACCAGTCAGTCAGTACCAGATCTCCCTTTCTGTGACTCTTACAGATTTTTCTGTGAGTGGGGGAAAATGAGATGGATGGGATAGGCACAGGTAGGAAATCTGTCCCCAGTGTTATCGCACAGCATCCCCAGGTCTGTTGCTGACACACCAGACCTCTGATCTCCAGAGTAAGGCTGCTTTGCTTTTCCTTTGTATTAGAGCCATACTTGAGCCTGAACACAGCTCAAATGCTTCTGATCTTGCTTGGATAGAAGGGGATTAAATGGCAACCAGGCAAACGGTTTGGTTTTAGAACCACATGTCTGTGTACTTCAGTATTTAAGTAGGTATTATCTAAGTATTCTTCCAAAGCCCTGACATGGTGATGTACAATTCCCTAAATGTACATGGTTTCGGAATGTCACAATATTCTGTATGGTCTGTTCAACTCTATATGTACTGTGTGGGAGTGGTACAGATGGAGCTAGATAAAGATCTTGCTTTTTATTTTATGCACTCATCCATCTGAAACACACAGCTTTACTTTTTTTCATCCTGTTTGTGTGAATTATTAAACTGCTCTTGCAAAAGTTTGTTGATTTTGGACTTATGACATGATAGATTCTGTGTGTGAGTGTATGTATGTGTATTTTTGTTTCTTTTCACCTTTCCTGAAATAAAAACCTGCTGTCAGAATTTTATATTCCGAAAAGTAATTTTATATTTCTTAAGAACATAAACCTTTAGCCTCTTATTTTGTGTACTGTTATGCTGAATGGATCAAATGCTTTTTGGGGTAAATCATATATTTTAATGTAGTTGTGAGGCTTCAACATAGAGTAAATAATCAGTTCTGGTCTGTATTATATGAGCATTTTGCCATTAAACATCTAGTTCTGTATATTTTTGGGAGGGAGTTAATATATTTGTGTTGTGTGAAAGAGTATAATGTCTTTAAAGTCTTTGCAGTTTTATTGCTAAAGTGTTTGCATAAAACTAATGCAAATAGTTTAACAGAATTTATATTTTGAAGCTCCTTCTAGGGTAGACGTTGTATCCTTATTATTAATAGTTCAGCCTGGATTTTAAAAAGTTTCCTTTGCATTTTTTTCCCTAAGAAGCATAAAACATTATTCTCACATTCTCAAAATACAAAAAACACCCCCCTCAAACCCTTTCAATCCTCAGGGGTTTTTATTTTTTTTTTAATGTATTTTTTTAAATGCTTCAGAGATATAGAATTAAAAATAGACGTTTTTGTTGCAGGGATTGTGAAGCTATCCAGCATTTTAGCAAAGCTATTGTTAGTGCTTTGGAAAGGCTTTTCTTTAATCAGATATTTAATGCTGCAGCAATCAGAACAGGGTAATGGTGATTCTTTAGTGGCTTGGAAAATAGGGACAATGGCTATTGTAGTGTGTAGCAGTGGCCCTTAACTGTCTGTCTAACACAACTAAACACCTATTGAGAGCAAAGGAAGATGTTTCCCCCCTTTTTGAAGAGTTTCCATCATCCTCTATTACTTTTTGATGCAATACATGACAAGAATTTACTTGTTATTGCAATGATGAATATCTTATCTTGCTGTGATGGCTGAAATCTTTCCTGCTTAATGGGGTAAAACCTAGAAGGGTCGTGAAGGTCACCAAATCCTTTTTTGACTAGAGACCATATACCCTTTTTCTTTTAGTAAGTACATATTAAGTGTCCTCTTCAAACTTTTTAGGTATTTGAATTTCGGGTTGCAGTCTGACACTGGAATTTTGTCAGGGAAAATTTGATTAAAGCGATTTCCACATTCTCTGATTTATGTAATATGGTCTTTGTTTGCAACTTAAGTAATAACAGAGTACTGCCAAACTTTTCTACCTTCGGCAAGCATATTACAGAAGATCTTCACTGAAATCTTATGCTGTTGTCTGAAGTTCTAAATTTCTATGGCTCTATGAATAGCCACAAGATGCCTGTGGCCATGAGGGACATAATGAATACAGGTCTCTAAGTATTTAATAGTTACATAGAAGAGAACAAATTAAAAACATGTTGAAGGAGATACATCACAGGATATCTTAGAACCAAATCAGGACAAGAATTTCTTCTGAGAGCAGAAAGTTCATTTTCAAATGCTTACTTTGAATAAAACATGAACTTTAGGGACCTAATTTAGATTTTTAACGAGTACTAAGTAATGGAAAGATTACATTTAATGGAAAGACTACATTTAATCGATTTTTGTTTCCAAATTTCCTTCAGCTTTTTTAATTGTCTCATTTAAAAATGCTGTAAGTAAAAGTGGTATTAGATTCACTTTCCATTTAGGCAAGCAAAAATAACCAATGAAAAATCCCAAATCTTTTTGGAACAGAAAGTGAATGAAGGAATAAATTGCTTACAGACAGGGCATTCCACTCTCTGCAACTGAGTTAAAGATCAGCATAGACAAATCTTCCAGCAGTGAAGGGCACTTATGGATCTCCAGCAAAAATTACAAATTACATGGCACTAGCTTGTAAAAGGAAAAAAAAATCTAACTAATGCTGTTGAATGACAGAAGAGAATTCAGTTTAATCTTTGCTACACTTTAAAGACCTGGACATGATTTACATTTATTGCATTATGTCTCCTTCTCAACATTGGAATAAGGAAAAACTTCAGGCCAGTAATTAAGGAGTGTTTTTTCAGCAAGTTTTTGACTTGCTTTATGCCTATATTAGCATTAGGATAAGTAAAAAGGGTCAAGTGCTTTGTAAATGGGAGACAAATATTATCCCAACTATGATCCTCCCCATGGGAAACACTGAGCTTCCTCTGTATGAAGGCTGTCAGCTGTCATGTGGGATATTGGTCAGTCAGAGCAATATTCTGGTAAAACTAACTGGATCCTTTTGAAATAAGAGCTGTAAAGATTCCGACAGCAGAATTTTCATATGGTGAATTGATGAGTTTCCCTGGCTCAGGGTGGAAATTTGATTCAGTATTTAAGAAGACATCCATGTTTTAAGTAAAGAGGGCTGGCTGATGATGAACTCTCTCAGTTTTGTGTAAAAATTTTATTTTTTCACACAGAATATCACCCTTTCCTTGAATGAGACATTTGGGATACACTTTGTTCATTCAGTAGAGTATTCAAGTAGGTAGGGAAGTATCTATTGAATCACTAATAATGTATTGATAAAGTCAAATCCAATGATTTACATGTTGAACATAAAATAAAGCATTGAGGTAGTAGAAATCTGTCTATTAATGCCGTCTGTATGAACTTTTCAGTCATAGAAACATTATTAACTTCATCCTAAAACTTTGGCTACAGGAACAAGAAACCTGGTGTTTCTCCTTTGCCCATGCTTCTAGAATCTCAGAGTGAACAGCTCCCTTGCCATCGAGTATGTACTAGACTGGGTGACTCTGTTAAAAAGAAGTGTGGAAAATGTCTTTATTATCTCTGGGATGGATTAGTGGCTATTACACATGAGAACAAATATTTATATGCAGGCTACATATTGTTAGTACATATCTGCTGTAGTAAAGTAGTGAGATACATTCATGCCCAGAACATACTGTCCAATCTCTGTAACTCCCTTTCCTGAACCAGTTGTGTCGTGTCTTGAACAAGTTTATATGATGCTACGCAAAACATTGCAATCCTAAAAAACCACAGAAGGGAGGATATTTAGACTAATGTTTTTTTAAAGGAATGTTGAATAAAGAAAATAGTTGCTTCTGTCTGGATGGGCTAAAGAAGAGATTACTGCTCTTTAATTTAAGATCTCTGAAAGACAGACTAGCAAACACAATGTAAGATAACACCAGGACAGCTGGACAGCTGGGTTAGAGCATGAATAAAAAAGACTTAACCTCTAGTTTTGCACTTAGCTCCATCTAAAGAAAGCCTTAAAAAAGGAAAAAAAAAAAAAAAAAAAAAAGGTCTAGCATTACTGTGTGCATCAATTCTATCCTTTTGTGCAGGTTTTGATGGGCTGTAATTGTGTTCCTGGCATTCACAGTGAATCACATTAATTTTGCTTTTAACTCTTTTGAAATTCAATAGGAAAATATGCAAATTGTTCAGAAGGAAGTATGTAATTCAAAAGAGGTGTTGTATGCTGGATTTTTTTCCTAACTGAAAGAATAGAAGCTTCATTGTCTTTTCAGGACTCCTTTATTCATCTTGATAAATCAGGAGTCTGTTTCCTCCACAAAATTTGAAATTAATTTTTCCAGCTCCTGATTCTATTCTAGTGTTTCTAGTGTGTGTGGAAGGAAGAAGGGGTTCTTGTTGCTGTTACTATGTAATTGCATACATTCCTCTATGACAAAATGGGCTCCTCCCTTATGGATTTTCTTAAAAGTTAAACCATCACTGTGATATTAATTGATTTAGTCAGCAATGTAGAGACGAGATTAACTCTGCTCTTAGAGACTCTTTGTGAATAACCTTTCATCTGTAACTTTGAGATGTCAGGGGTCCAGTGTGTGATCAAGTGTATCTTATGGAAGTAGGGTTTGTGAAGAGTCAAAGGCATAACAGAAAGAGTATAACCCCTGGGCAGTGGGATGGATTAACAATGCTCCCATAAGTAACACTTGTGTCATCAGATAATTTCTGAGAAATTCTCTCACATTTTTTCTCCAGCAGTCCAATACCCCCTGTTCAAATACTGATTCCAAACTCAAATGAGGAGTTCCCCTCATCCCCCCTTTTGAGCAGGATGGAATATGGATGAGATAAGGAACAGAAAAACACCCTACCAAACAAACCAACTCACAAAACCTTGCTTGTGCATGAATAGTTCCTTTGGAGGGGTGATATGCATCTATTCAAACTCTCATGATTAGCTTGATGGCAACGCAAAAATATATTGAAATCTATTGCTTGCTGCTGAACTGCTGTGAACAGGAGATGAGGCCATACAGAAAGGCACTGGCCTCTCATCCTATGTGAGCTTCTAGAAGTTAGTCCTATGTGGACACAATTGCTTTGATTTTCCAGCTTAATTCCAACAGCTGCCTTTGCCAGACTATCTTGTGAGCTGGAAAGAGAGAACAGTCTTACTGGCCCTCACTTCCTGCCAGAGAGTGTCCCCCTGGAATACTTGTGTGTTTTTCTCTTATGAAATGAAGCGAGGAAGGACGGTAAAGACACAGAAGCACCGTAAATGGCTATTGACAGTAATTTTAATATCTCTCAGCTTGACCTAGGAGCAAGCTATTACCCATCAGCTGTACTGCACTAAGGACAAAATAGAAACAAGAAGGTACTGTGGAGAAAACACCTTGTGCCAACTCTCCATCCTGTGGGAACTTGTGTTCCTAAAGCTTTGAGAAGAATAAAGCAATTAATGTCTGAGAGGCTAAAGTGCATATTGCCCATTAAGGTGTACTTCATGTGTATTTCTCCTGTTGTATTTGTGACTAACATTGGCCCCTGGGGGCTACCTGAGGGATAAAGTGTTGCTGTTTTAAGCATGCTGCAGGGTAATGGCTGCTGTGGATGCCACAGGAAACTGGTAATGAAGGGGAAGGTGGGCACTGAGTGGGGGAAGGAAGGAGATTTGGGACAAATTGGCAGTGAGCCTGCTAAGCAGGGAGGGAAGCAATAGACATTTCTGCTCAGCAGGTATGTTCAGTGTACCAAATCCCCCTAGAATCAACTAGAACCTTTTGTTTTAGCCCTATTCCCACACTTTGGGTTGCTTTTACTTACGAGAAAGGTGTGTCTGGTGTATTTGTGCACTTGGGGATAGGTGTGCGCTTCCGATAAAGCCTGCAAGCGAGGGGCGAGTGGGAAATACTGAAAAATTACTGATACTTCTAAAAGGTTTTTAGTCTTAATGCTCTTTCTGTTTCTGCTCACACCTGAGGTTCTGCAAATGCTGGGTTTGGTTGTAGAAAGGGCCTAAGTGTTGTCTTTCCCACCCTTTCTCTGAAGCAATACAAAAATAACAGCAGGGGTGCAGGGGGACATAGGTAAACTGAATTGACTCAAATTTAGAAACTATTTAAAAGTATTATTTTCATGCTGTGAAGAGAGGCAATGTATTACTCCACTGACCAAATTGTTTCTGTTTTATCTGGGGAGTGGACAGTGAGCAACAATACAAGGTTGACATCTCTCCAAGCTAGCACTCAAAACATAACATTCCTGCAACCACAGCTTAAATTTTTTCTATATTTTTGTGAGAAGCCTTTGCTGTTTTTGGTGGAATTTTTAATTAAGAGTGTATCACTAGCCTTTTATGCTAGCTACAAGTGTGTTCCTTTAAGCTTACAGTTATGTCTTCACCTGTTTGTATAAATACTTTAAAAAAAATAGATTCATTGTCTTGTATGGTATGGTGGCTTGTTGGTTCCTGCATGTTGCACCTATGCACAGGTGTCCTTCCAAGTACATTACTCTGAAAACTTAGATCCTGCAATTTTTCCATAGCCAAGATTGAAATTTAAAGTTTGATACTTCAAGGGATTTTGGTTTTGTTTTCTTTCATTTTTTCAAAAACACTGATAAAACCCAAGTGTATATAATAGCTACAGTGCATGAAAGTCTTTGTAATGTGGAGTTATGTTCAGAGTCTTGCAGGTGGTATTTTAAAATGTAAAGGCTTCTGAGAATACATTTCCAAACATGAACAAGAAGGACAACAACTTCAACTTTGTTGTTGTAATTCAATGCATGTAAGAGTGCCAGGGCAGTAAAGCCAATTGTCTGACATCCTCATGGTCATTTTCATATACATTTTTCTATCAGAACTATTAAAATGTAAAAATAACACTTAGGATAAATGAAAGTTGTACAATTTTATTAAATATATCAATATGTCAATTGATTTCTGGAATTGGCAACCTGGCTTGTTGCTGTCTGTGGAAGAGAAAGATTTTTACATTCCTGAACACTTTGAGAAGCTGTACCATTTTATGTAAAGCTGTACCTTTCTACATAAGCAGTGTTAAAACTGCAGATTAAGGTCACAGTATTGTTCTCCTGAAGGCAAAGAAATTTTGAACAAGAGAAAGGTGGTAGCTTTTACAGGGAAGTGAGGAGATGGGAAAGGAAAACTTCACAAACTGGGCTATTGTTTTCCAGAAAAACAAACATGCTTGTGAATGGGATTTAAAGCAGGGAGTTCACACTTGATTTAAGTGAAAGAGCAGAGTCTTAAACATTTGACTCCATCCTGTCTTGATGTATCCCTTTTTTCCCTGGCTTTCCTTCTTTGCTCATTGTCATACATTCCTGTTTTCACTAGCCCATCTCAGGAGGGGATTTCCTTTGGTGTTCTCCTTTAATAAAAGTGAAATGAAAAGTTTCTGAGTTTACATAAATTTATTGTCAGCCTCCAGGCTTGTCTTGCTGCACCTGTAGTTCGAAATGATTTGCCATATACTACAGGCAGATTGAGAATACTCTTGTGTTTCATTTTTCTTCTATTATCTGCTGCAATATAATCTGATAAAGAAACTTTATTTTTTCCATGCATAGTCATGAAAGTAAAGGAGGATTTATCCTTTCTCCTAACTTGGAGGAAAGTCAGAGAGAGAAGAATGAAAGTAGAAAAACTGCTTTGACTCCCTGCAGAAACTGAAAATTTATGTTGCTCATAATTGCATTCAAGCCCCTAGGAAAGGTGCACTTGCTGAAGCCTTGGCATTCTGCAATATAGCAACATCCAAAGCAGATTTCTCTTCATTTTTTTTCCTTCCAAGTATATCGCTCCCATTTGGTCTCTGCTTTGTAAGCAGCATGAGTCAAGGCCACTGTCTATCTGTTGAAATTCTTGGAGTTTTACTGAAAATTTCTTTACCTGATGGTGCCTTCCCTGGGAGGAACATGAGCTAGAAATAGCAAGAAAAATATACTCTATGCCTAAAATAATAAACAAGATTTATGTCTCTAAACAGAAACCCAACAATGCAAATTCCCCACAAGAACTAAAAAACAAAAAAACCCTCTCCATGCTGTCAGTTTTGTTTTTGCTTTATTTCATCTGCGGTTGCTGGTTTTACCTGTGTGTGATAAACCCAGGTTTCAATTCCTTCTACTTTACTGCAGTGTTGGTTACCAGGTGGACTTGGGAAGGTCCTTTCCATTTTTCCTTCAAGGATTCAAAGTTTCAAGTAATTACATACACAAAATCCCCAGGTTGGTATAATTTAAGCATAATTTTTGCCACCTCCCTGTTTTATTTGTGTGACAGGGAAAGGCCTCTAGCCATCCAGAAAATTCACCTACCAACACCACAAGATACCTGTACACTTTCTGTCCAGGTGATTCAGAGAAACCTATTTGGCAGTAATCTCCAGATGAATTTCCCTGTTAGTTGTTACAGGAGGTGGCCTTTTCTGATGTATAGGATTGTTTTTTAAACAAATTGGACGTTTCACTGTTATTGATTTTGCTGTTTCAGTCATTCACACACTAAATACAGAATTTTTGAGACTAGAGATCGTAGTTTTGTTGTGTTCTTTTTCCGTTATTTTCCTCATTACGGAATGTGGAACCATAACATGGTGGCTACCCACCATCCTTATTGATTCTTCGTGGGTTTTGATATATTCTGAGTTAGGTTCTCCTCTGCAGGTGTTCAATATGGAATAAGATGTTTCTGTATAAATTTAAAAAAAAAATATTTTTTCATTCCCCACCAGGAATGTAACCAGGAGTTCAGCTGAAGAAGATTCACCTGGACCCCTTCAGGGTAATTCTTCATCTTCATTTAAGGTCATGGGTTTGATTGTTTGAAGAGCTGGGTTTAGATTTCCTGTCAGATTTTCCCCCAGCCTGGGGACACTCCCTTTTCCAATGTTCTTTATTTGGCTGCATGCACAAGGGGTTATCTCCTCTGAAATATCATGCCTGCTAAGTACAGAAAAAGCTCCTGTTTGTATACTGTATTTTACATTCTGAATGCATTAGCATGTGTTCCCTGCTCTCTGTGCATGTGTTCTTCTGTCCTGGGGGTCTCTTTGGTGATCCCTTGTAGTTGGTGACCCCAAAGTCATACTTGATTCCATGATGAAGTGGTAAAAGTTGGTATAACTGAACTGGTTGCTTTCCATTTCTTCCTACAGAATGAATATAGTGTGGCTCCATAGGCCAGTGGTTTTTGAAGAATAAGCGTTATATTAACCTACCAGGTGCAAATGATTTTTCTTCTGGCAACAACTGGGGAATGGAAAAAATATGCTCACAGAGGGAAACTTAAAAAGATGGGTTGGATGCCCCTTATGTATCAACAGTCTGAAAGCAGATTGCTCCCCCTCAACCCTACAACATCCCATGAGTGTGTTTCCTAAACCAGTCTAATGAATTTAGGTGAATTAATCTCAGTTCTTGAGCAGCTGGATTCATAATGTGATCTTGCAGAGGAATACATAGTCTAGCTTAATAATACAGAGCTGTGTAAATAGATTACATGGCTTTTACACAATTCTGCTTTTCAGCGCAAGGAAGGCAGAGTCTGTGCAGATGCAGAGGCAGATGCTGTGTTCAGGAGCACAGTATAGGTATAACAGACCTGTACACCTACACAGATCTACACCACAGGTGTGACAGCCTTCTCCTAAAATGACTGTAAGTCTTCCTGCTGTTCATCCAGCTATAAATGCTCTTTTGTCTCTAAAGAAGAAAGGGGGTTGTTTGTACTGTGAGATTTGATGTATCTAACCGAGCCTTGGCTTTTAATTTACACACCTACATAATCCCTGCAGAGAAGGCAGTGCTGTGCATTGTTCTCCTGGGATGTGCATCTTCCTCTATTGACTGAGAGACGAGATGTGGAGGGAAAGGCAATCTTCCTTTATATTTAGTTGGAACGACATGAATATATCCCATTCTCTCCTACTACCCATGCTGATTAATATTTTATTCAAGTAAACTAAATTTCCAGACCTGGAAAAAATATATGAGAAAGCATGTGGTGATTTAAAAACAAAGA
The DNA here is from genome assembly GCF_009819885.2 of Catharus ustulatus. Classification (NCBI taxonomy): domain Eukaryota; kingdom Metazoa; phylum Chordata; class Aves; order Passeriformes; family Turdidae; genus Catharus; species Catharus ustulatus. Next base: position 38,336,028 of record NC_046221.1, on the reverse strand, counting down.
AAAAGCTGTCATGGGGAACAGGCAAAATGCCATATGTGTTGGTTGCAGCAGTAAAGCCCATGGAGAAAGCAGTAAGGTCTACAATTAAACAGGTTTGAAAGGCATTTCACTACTGGTGTGTAAGCTGAAAGGTGGAGTGAAAGCCAATTCTCTTATCTCAGCAGCATGAGCCTTAAAATCAAAGCTGTCTGGGTTTTTAGTTGTCACCTGGACTGTCAGGCAGTTCAGTGTTCTCGCACAGAAAAATGTTTGGATTCACCTTTACGGTCACATCTGGAGACAAAGGTGCTTATTCACATCTCTGATAGCTGGCTCCTCTCCAATGCTCAGATGTGCTTCCAGAGGAATCATCAGGAGTGCTTTGCACTCAAGAAAGGACTTAATTTTTCTTTAGATCCCCTCCCACTTTTTAGCCTCTACTGAAGCCACTGCTGATCTTTGAATCAAGAGGGGTTTGTTAGCAGGATTTTTTGCTGGCATGATTGGAAAAAAGCCTGTTTGGTTCTAGAAATGGAAATTCAGGTCCTGTAAATTTTCTTGAAAATTTAAGTATTTCAATTACTTTAGAAGAATTAAGTCTTTAATTGCTTTATTGATTGATATATGTGCGCTTTAGGAGAGCACATAATATTTACTTCAACCTCCCCAATATTACTCTGGAACTCTGTGAAAAACAAAGAAAGAATTATCTATCTCAGAAAAACCATAAATGTCTTTTCTCACTCTTTAATATTAATATCAGTCTACAATGGTTTCAGTAAAACTTTCTGATACAGTTAATATAAAAATCAATGCTAAGTAATCCAGAGGACAATCAAGTCCATTACAAAACCAAGTTACAAATCCCTATGAGACCACTGATCTCAATGGAACCCATTGTTAATTTAAAATTTGGATGAGTTTAATAACTTTGAGTAGCAGAGGTGATGCTTGTCAGAATAAAAGCTAGGGTCCACTGTGGTGAAGTGGTAGCATTCAGATTTCAAATAGTTACTTTCTGCTTGAGAAGAACATGTATTTTTTTCCTCTGCCTCAGAGGAAAAATCGTTTGTTGAGATCACTGTTGTTTATGGGTACTATTTAAAATTCTAAAGCAACTTGGGCTTAGTTCTATTGATCTCTATCTTCCTCCAGACTTTTTTTTCATGTGGTTGTTTGGAACCATTTGAAAAACTATTTAAATTGCAATGCAAATAAGGCGCTACCTCTAATACCAAGGAGATATTTTTTATCTTAGATAAAAGCTAAAGGTCTTGATGTCATTTTTTCACAGACATCTTATTAACTGATATGACATATATGGGAAACTTCTGGTTTGTAGCAGACAATGTGTATTTGTTGAAAACAATCATGTCAAAACAATCTAATTTCTTCCAGTGATGAGGTAACTGGCCTTTGCATAGAAAAAGAAACAGATGTTGAATATCTTTAGTAAAGCTTTCTCATTGATTTGCACTACATTTCCACAAGCAAACTCGATTGATATATTTAATTGTAACTGGTAAAAAAGAATTTCAGTAGTCATGGGACAAAAAGACAGACTGGATGAGTAAACAAAGTAGGATGCTTCAGGGATCCATCCTGTCTGAAATACAATCCAGTGTTTCCATCAGTTGCTACAATAACAAAATTGAGGATGCTCACTCAATTTTAGCCTGAGGAACAACTGTGCAGGTAGCAGGTCACTAAAAAATCTGGGAGGTTATGTGGATCAGAAGCTGACCCTGTAACACAACAAAAAAGGTAAATGAAGTGGAAGGGTTGGGAAAACGAGAGATTCTGAACACTGGTAAAAACATAGTTGGAATGTGGTGGCAAGTTTTGGTTTAGATAATAAGATAATAAGAACTACTATGCTGAGTTTCACTCAGCACAGTGTAATATAGGAAGAGTCCAGAGCAAGAATCCTAGGAATGCACTGATTCCTTATTCTTGTTTTTACAAAACTGAGGTCACTGGTGGTTAGAACCACTCACTCTTCACAGCTGTAAAGTAAGAAAAATGACTTGAAATCACAGCAGCCTACAAAATAGTATAGTTAGGCTAAGCAACACAGTAATTCAAAATAAATAGAACAATAATTCACAATAGTACAAACAATCAAGAGTGTTCACTACCTGATATCCAGAACTCTGGATTCTGCTCTTTTACTGAACTGAATATTCAGTAAACATTTATCTCTGTTCACTACAGGCATGTTTCAAGGTATCCTAATGATTTTAACTCCAATACCTAATAAGTAATAAGCACTGAAGGACTTAGTTTCCCCTTTACCTGCTGTTCCTCCTTCCCTTAGGGTACTGCTTGCCATGAAAACACCCACACTTTTAACTGTGTCACCAAAAAAGTGACTTGCCTTAAAATCTCTGACTTTAAACATCAGGAATTTAGCCCACAGGGGAACTTGGGAAAAGGCAAAATAACCCAAAAACAGTGGAAAATAATAGAAGTTATTTGGGGTAACTGCCACTCGGGAATTCAGTGTTTGGATCATCAGAAGCCCAGCAGATGGATCTGTCTGTCACATGATGAAGTAAACGCAGTTAAACTTCCCAGTGCTCATCATTCCAATAGCCTGGCTAACCCTCAGAGCCACTTCTGATGTGGAACTGGAGGATTGGGAAGTCTACCAGCTGGATCAGGAAATCACTTTCACCAGGAACTATGATTTTCATGTGTTGCCAAACAGCAATGAAATGCTTCTTTCTTAATGAGTGCCAGGAGCACTTAAGCCTGTAATGGGTAGTAAGTCCGCAGGAAAGGATGTGCCAGGATTTCATTGCTGCTCAGAAAGATGTGAATGATTTAAAAAAAAATTTGTTTTTTTCAGTGAGCAACTTGCTTCCTTGTTTAGTAAACACCAAGCTAACCAAGCTGTGCAGTACCACAGTTTGCAGTTTAATTGCAGAGAAAACACCATGGGTGTGCTGTACCTGCACTAAGGGACAGCAGCAACTAGCAAAAAAGAACAGTTGAGGCAGAGAAAAAAAATGCTGGCAAAACAGAATAAGGAAAAGAAAGATCAAGGGAGTGGAAGAAATTAAACTCAGGAATAAGCAAGATGTATTCGGTGTTTTTCACCTGAGATTCTATGCCCAAGGTGTGGCTCTGACATTAAGTCTAGGTAGCACTGCATGAGATTCTTGCTTGATGTAGATAAATTAAAGGTGCTTTGCAATTTGGGATATGTGAAATCTCTCAGCACTTTTTGATACTTCTGAGAGTGGAGATGGTGAAAAGTGAAGAACAGTCTTGAGTTCTCATCCCATCCCCTGAAGAAAGCAGCCTGGGCAGCCCTGCTCATGGTGATCTTACAGGAATGCCCATCAATGCCCTCAGTTGTTAGGCATACAGAGCAGCATAACCTGTCTCCCCACCTGTCAAAGATCCAGGAAGCTGCACTCAGCTGTGCAGGTGCCAGACGCAGGCATCTTATCTTATGGTAGCAGTGCCATGTGAGCTAAAGTCCTGCTTTCCTCTGAGGCAGCAGTGAGCACTGGAGAGAGACACCTGTTTTCATACTATCTGGAAACATGTTGTGAGGATGGCTTTGCTGGTTCTTTCAGCTCTCATTGCTGGAAGGGCATTATGAAGGAAGAGCATTATCTCATTGACGTTAATGCAATCCATGCTGCCATTGCCTTTACATTCTGTCAGGGCTGGAAGTCCAAATTGTAAGATGGGTTTTTCAAGGTGTCAGATGTATCTGCATCAAAAATGAATTCCTTGCCTCTCTGTCTTCATCTTCTGTAGCAAATTAAGAGAGACAGTAAATGGGTAAAGGCAAAATATTTTACTTGTAGAAAACTTATGGTATGAATCTGACTTCTTATGGGATTTGGGCACAACTTCTTGTGTTTCCTTTCTACACACAGTCCCTCTTCATTTGAGTCTTTGAAGAATTGTGTTTCTGTATGTTTAAACCAGTTTTGAGCACCTGGGATCCCATTTGGTTAAATTATGTGCTGTGTTGCTGTTAAAGCTGTCACAGTGTGTTGTGGACCAAGTAAAAGTTCAGTCAATGGTGTCTGCCTTCTAGGGTTTGTGAATAATAATAATAATAATAATAATAATAATATTTGTTAAATGTTTACTTACCTCTTGGTGATGAGGTAAGTTTTTTGAAGACAATTATTCGTCCATCTATGGTTATATAATTCAATTTTGTTTTCTCTGTTCTGTCTTATTTCACCTACTGTACTCAGCATCCCTGCTCCTGCTGGTACAAGCTGTTGTCCCAGTCTGCTCCAGACTTTTAATCTGTGAATCTTGGTGTTTATTCTAAGTCCTCCTTTGCTACAGTGTCCCTGTGAGTAAGCTGATATTGGCCTTCCTGCCCTGCCAATCCTCCAAATTAACTCTTTTCACTTCCAAATTTCTATCTTTCTGCTGCAAAGTAGATGGTGTTCCTGATGCTACGATTTTTTGGAGTAACTTTATGCTTTTTATCAGTCAACCCCAGCATGGTTCCTGCTGCTTGATTGGATGCCTGTGCTGACCTAGCATGCAGCAGCAATTTCTTTCTCCCTCCTGCATTGCTATTTTTGTTTCTTGCCCTTTTGATTGTTACTAAATATTAGGGTTTTTTTGAATCAGCTAATACTCATTCATATAATTTTCTTTACCTCATCCCTGTCCAATAAACCTGCTGTGTTTGATTTGCTCTGCCATTTGTGTGGCTCCTTTGACTTTAAATGTGCGTGTACACTTGTTTTAGGTGGACCTGCTTTTCTTTTTTCTCATAGGGCTTTTGCAAATATGGCCAATTGCAGCCATACTGTAGAGAAGTAAACCTACCAAGGAAAATTACAGTAATTTCACGACTATAAGGCACACCCTTTTGACTAAAATTTTGGTCTGAACCCGGAAGTGCACCTTATAGTTTGGTGAGCCTAATATATGCACAAAGTTCGGAAATTTGCCAACCCGGAAGTGCGAGCCCGCAACAGCCCCGAGCTGAGCTGAGCCTGCCCAGTGGCATCAGGGTAGCGCTGGGCCAGAGCGAGCCTGGCAGCAGCGGCGGCGGCCTGGGCACAAGGGGGAAAGGCAGTGCCAGCTGCAGCCCGGGCGTGGGGGGGAAGAAGCCGGTGCCAGCCGCAGCCCAGGCACGAGAGGAAAGCCGGTGGTGGCCGCGGCGGTCTGCACATGGGGAGGGCGCTTGGGGCTGCTTTTAAAGGCTACACCAATCTGTGAAAAATGTTTGCAAATTGAGCACCTGCCAGTAAACCCCGTGATCGCATGATTCCATTACTAATTCGTTAGTTTGTTGCATGTGGCGCAGCTCCTCGCGACAAAAAAAAAGTGCGCCTTATAGTCTGGTGCGCCTTATATAATGTACAAAGTTGTGAAATTTGCCAACTCCCAGAGGTGCGCTTTATAATCCAGTGCGCCTTATGGTCATGAAATTACTGTAAGCTTCTACTCTTTCTGTTAAAACTAGAGCACTGGAATGGTCTCCCCAGGGAAGTGGTCACAGCACCAGCCTGACAGTGTTCAAGAAGCATTTGGACAGCATTCTCTGGCACATGGTGTGGTTCTTGAGAATGTTCCTGTGCAAGGAAGCAATTGAATTGAATGATCCCTTCCAGTTTACCAAATTCTGTAACTTGTTGTGATTCTATTACTGTAGCAGAAGGCACATTTTAAAGAAGTTTTGCTAATGTATGTCTTTCTCAGCTGCCGGTATGTATGGATTTTGTGTACAATTGCTGTGAAAAATGAATCAAGTCTAATTATACACAACTGTTTCAAAAAACTATATCCTATGTTCTTTACCATACAAATTAATTTTTTTTTTCTCAGAAGGCTTGTTCAGTTGACAGAACTGGTGTTTCTGTCTTTTTTGCATGTACCTGAGAGCTGATTTTGACACCTTTCTTGCTTTCTCCTTTATGGGGTTCATAGGCTGCTGTTGAGCAATTTCCCATACTTAAGTATTCTGTATAACCTTTTTTAAAACATTTTTAAAAACTGTATTTATTATATGAATTTTTTTTTAACCCCCTTTTTTTTTCTCCTGTAAAAACTTGCTGGAATGGAATCTCTCTTCTTTGGGTCTATCTTTGCCAGAGGTTATTCTACTGAGACTGTGAATGGAAATGCATGAAGCTAAAAAGTCTGCAACAGCAAAGAGTAGTCGTAATCCTTTAGTGTCATTCTGGAGGCAATGAGGTCTTTCAGGGATAAAATAAGTTCACAGTTCAGGCTATAGCTATATTATGTCTCATCTCTGGGATACATTAAAAAATTATTTCTGTTTCAGTACAGATTTCCTGGCATGGAGAATAGTGTTGGCATGGATGCAGCATCTGCTTGGATGACTCTATTTCTGATTTCCAGAGTTCTTCAGAAAAGCTCTGTTACTCTGAGAGCTTCTGCTATGGCAATTCTTATTTTGTATTGCCCCATCCAAAGGTAATTTTCTTCATAGTCCATTAATTTCAGTAGTTGTTTTCTACATGTAAAAGGTAAGATCTGCAGTGGGGTTGTTTTATTTGGATACAGTTGAATGAAATAAGAGGCGTCAGGGTAAGGCTGTGCAAGGAAAGGACTGTACAATACAGTGCTCTTGCACTTGAAGGTGACGATGATTGACACAGGCTACAATGCTTATGAGGGGAAAACCTTATCTCTACTACTAGATTTTTCCATTTTCAAATGGTCTGTCACATACATCTTCCATCTCCTTGTCTGTGTTAACCTTAAATGTAGATACCTTTCACCCAAAATTTCCCACCTGACATTTCAGGCAAGATTGAACAGTTCAACATGTTACCTGTGGGGACATATTTAATTGTCATTCCCTGCCTAAGTTCTGTCAGGTACTTTCCTCAGCACTGCCTCTTTGGTGAAAGATTATCCTTCATTGCTGAAGGTGGGACTGTTCCAGATACCATGAAATAGCAATTAGGTATTTCCTGTTTTCTGTATTGTCCTTAGAATCATAAGGATTCTTTCCATCTGATGTTAGGATGCTTTCTGCAACTAGAGATCTGCTAAATATGTTCTTCCAAATTTCATGCTGGAGAGAAAGATAAAAATTTCCTTGAATGAAACTTGCCTAACTTATCTTTGCTATCTTTTGTCAGTGACGGAAGGGCTTGAAACCGAAAATAACTGAAGTTAAGCTCTCTTTCTTAAGGAAAATGAGTAAATGAAATAATGGAAATTTAGTATCTGTCAATTTGACTTCAGAATCTCTGAGAGGGATGTTCAAAAACTTCCTTGCATGATAATATTTTTTATAACTGTTGACTAATATGTTTCTTAAATTGTCTCTAAATACGTCTACAGCAGTGCAAAGCCATGCATATGCCTACAAAACATTTCTTACACAACCCAAATGAGAACGGGGGAAGAGATCCGGGTCTGGGTTATCTAAGGAAGGAGGAGGAAGATTTTTTTGGTGCCATACCCCAGAAAAGGACTACAAGAAGAATAAAATTTGATGTGAGAAAGTTTTAAAGATTTACATTGAACCTAGCTGCAATTTTAAGATCCTGTTTTATCCAGATGAGCAGTCATATCAGCAGAGAGTAAAGAAGTGAAAAAAAGGACTTAATAGCATGGGTGAGACTCGTGTTTATGACAGCTTCTGAAAGCTCTGTTCCTGTACCCGGTCAAAATAAAATTTCCATGCTAAGTTGCCTGAGATACATTCGTGTGCAATATAAATCTGAGATGAGAAGTGCCATAAACATAGTACAAGTTTGGCTTCTGTAGGAGAGAAGTTCTTTAATCTGTAATGCAAATCTCAAAAGCTGTATAATGAACATAAAGAGCAATATAAGAAAATCATGTAACTTAAAATTGCTTTGGAGGAAATTATTTTTAGAATGGTGCAAGTAGGACCAATTTAAAATTACTGCATAGTGCAAAAGAGTCTTTTCCATAAGAGTGAAAATTGTGGAATGCTTACATCACTGTTTCTGGGAAGAGACTAGAAAGAAAATCTATGTAGTGTATCTCTGGAATTAGGATGTTGCCTTTCAGCAAACCTCTTGACCATGGTAGAGATCTGAAGGGACTGATTATTTCAGGGGTGCTCTATAACACCCAACTCAGGCAACTAACAAGAAATGCACAATTTTCCATTAACAGAATGTAGAAGGAATCAGTCTGTTTTATAGCATGCCCTCTAGTAGTTAGTCTGTGAAAGCTTTCCAAAGATAGTTCAACTAAAAGTAGCAATTTTTTACAATGGTCAACTATAGTGCTTTGTTTTTCCATGCAGAATAGAAAATTTTATTTACAGCAACTTATCACAACAACAACAACAACAACAACAACAACAACAACAACAATAATAATAATAATAATAATAATAATAATAATAATAATAATAATAATAATAATAATAATAATAATAATATTCCATCAGTATTCCATGTTCCTCCACCAAGTTATAGGGTAGGGATCTAACAGATACCTTGTTCACAATTTGTCCTTTTTATCTAAAATCATCATCTAGCTGCATGTAAGTTTTTGCTGTTACAACAGACAGCTTGCACTGCTGATACACTGTCATCCCCAGCAGCTGGTTTTGGACAGGAAGTTCCACTGGCAGAAGTGCTGGGAAGGGCAGTAGCTCTGAGCCAAGCCAGCAGGCTCGTAGGGCACTTCCATGTGACTGACCACAGGCATGTGTTCCACCAGAGCTCCTGTCCAGCTGTACCATAAGGATGAGCTCATTTATGATGGGAATCACGGCGGGAAGAGTGCTTGGAGTATCAAGCAGCAATAAAGACAGGAGGATCTATTGAAGGAGACCAGCTGTGTTCCACAAGTACCCTGAACAAACTCCTGGGTTTGAGGGAATAATTTTTGTCCTATGCTGTAGTAAGTATGCTTTTGGTTTAGGCCCTGACATGAGTTATGCTGAGAGTAAAATGAGCAGCTGCAGATAGAACTTTTTCTGTCTCAGGGGAGGAAAGCCAGGGTGTGCAAAGGAAGATGCTGAGATATGGCAAATTGTTCCATGCCCTCCCATCGAGTGTACTAGAAGTGCTGTGAAGTGCTCAGGTATTGACATTCTCTCAAAAAGGAGCAGACTGACTGTGTCTTTGGGTAAACCAAAAGAACATATGGGTGCCTAAGTTGACAAATTATTGCTGGAAACTTTCAGATCTTAAAAAAATAGATATATTTAGATATATAGATATAGCTTAATATGTATAATTTGAAAATTAGACATTTTCAGGATTTTCACTGCACTGTGATTTGGGAGACAGCCAGATTGATGATTGAGGGAGAGGTGCTATGTAGGTGCAAGGACGAAGATAGGAAGTAGATTTGACTGAAGTGAAACAGCTCATGGGTCATGGGAGTACCCCTGTAGCATGCAGCTCTCAACCCTTTTGACCTATGATGGGCAGTTTTTGTGTCTGATACAAGAGGAAATGAAATGATCTAATGGAGTTTTAAGTGGCAAATAAAACTCAAGTGAAATCTAAAGACTGTGATACCCATACAAAATAATTATTGGTGGTTTAACAAAAAAATTATGAAATGGGACAACTCTTTTGGCAAATGCAAGGTTGTCTGTAGTCACTTTTTTTTCTTTGTTCTGATGAATAAGTGGGGAAGAACAGGCTTGTGGATAGCTGGTTTGATATGGCTGATATCCTGCTGCTAATTTTTATTGTAGTTTCTAAGCCCTGTCAGTCTAGTTCAAGTATCTCACTTGCATATGTGACCTAAAAGAATTTTAAGCAAGTGCATTAAATTATTTTAGGGAGTTGCTATCAGTAGTTTGTAATGTCATTTCAACAGTTTTGGTTTTGGTAAATTAATATTTTCTAACACTTTGCCCTCATCTGTACCAAAAATAAAAAAATCCAGACGTAAAATATTTTGTCAAAAATATTATGGCCAAACCAATCTGACACCGTTTGTGTTGGGGAAGTGAAATCTACAAAGAAACATTGATTCCATGTCACTGATCTGTTTGAATGTTGGCTCAACATCTGTTACTGTTTGGCAAAGTGGCACAGAATGTACAGATTTTTAAAGCCTTATAAAATGCTTTCATATTTATGTAATAGCCTGATAAAATTCTTCACCAGAGGTAGGAGGATGAGAGAAGTTAACAGACAAGCACATCTGTTTGTCTTTTGGAGATTCAACAAACTTTTAAATGAGATTCAGACTTGGAACTCCTTTTGAGTTTATTTTCATCCTGAAATCCAGAGAGGATAATAATGGGCTGAAAGGAAACACACTGTATTGCCGTGAAATGTGTCCCAGAGGAGCCTTTACAATTGGTCTATCACCAGTTTCATTAGTCAAATGTTTTCACTGGAGAAATAATGGGAAGCTGGTTGCTCTCCTAGCAAGTGAATACCACTGTCTATGACACTTCTATGCTTTAAAATATTCCATCTCACAAATGATAGTAATCATGTAGTCATAATCAGTGGAGAAAGACTTCTGAAAATACCATTTAGAAATTATGTGAGCAAGAAAGACATTGAAATATTGATAGAATTCATTAAATGGCAGAAAAATGAAATTTTAAAATGAAGAAAGATAATAGTTGCCATCTTAAATGTTCAAGTGTTCTATTCAAGATATTTTTGTTTACATTTGAGGTGCATTGCCTTTAAATCAGATATTCAAACTTTAATGTGATTAGATGTTATCCTTAATAAGTTTCATAGTATTAAAATGCTATGTAAGCCGACAGATAAGTAGATATCCCCAAGCAGATGTTAAAAGAACTCAAAACAGAGTGGTGCAGTCACTCCACCAGTCTCATCCCGTTTGCTGCTTAGCCTGGCAGCAGCTGGTGGAACTGAGATTGGAGCTGGAATCGTTTGCAGCATTTTGCAGTGTTCCATGGATGACTGCCTGCTTTGCCTGGGGGCAGGCTGAGATCCCCTGCAAGAAACATAGCCCAGAGCTCCTCCATGTCCCTGTGGAGCCTGCAGCAAAGCTGCTTTGTCTTTTCCAAGGCTAACTGGCTAAACATGCCTAGATGTTGGCTAAACATGGCTAGATGTTGGCTAAACATCAGGTTCATATCTTTGAATGGGGCACTTCAAAGGGACACACAGTGTTCTCAGGTGACTGAATTTACAGAATTAGGGATTTAAACATAGTTTCTTGTTTAATTTAGCTAGAAGTATAGCAGCCAGTGTAAAAAAAAAAAAAAAAAAAAAAAGAAGAAAGGATAAAATATTGAAAAGGACATGTGTAGGTAAAAAGAAGCTGATTTTATGATCATGTTTTAGGAAAAAAACCTTAACTTCACTATAATATAATGGTGTGCAATTCAAGTTGACAAATTAAGCAGTGAAAATTGGAAAAGGCCAAGATTTAGGTTGCCTGTGAGCTCTCATGGGTGCGCATCACAGCAAAATATTTGCTCTCTATAAGTTCTCTCAATTTCTATTACTCCCAGTATATTCTGTAGTGGTTTTGAGCTTGAATCATTGAGCAACCAGCAGAGGGTGAGTTCTTGTGGGTCTAATTTCTTTCATGCAACAAATGCAGGGGAAACTGTAAAAATCTGCACTAGAACAAGTCCAGTATAGAGAGAACTTATTGAGAACACAAATACACAATGTTGATCATAAGTGAAGTTATTTTCCCAGAATGCTTATAGTTGTACCTGTTTGAATCTGATTAATTATTTTGTGTATTTCCTCTGCTTTAAATAATAAAATTTTATTCAGTTATGGTGCAAAGCTTTCCCAATCTTGCTCTGAAAAAGCACAGAGCTTGTCTCATGATATTATCTTAAGTTAACAAATACATTTTGTTTGAAATGCAAACAAGTCTTTGAAAATTTTGGCACCACTGACACAAATTTTTATTACATCAGTGTGGGAAAATGAGGTTGGATCCTATTACCAAATGATTGAATGGACCTTTTTTTAGTAATGATATTCCCATTATTTTGACCCTTGAGTAAATTTGCTACCAGAAAAGCTGTCATTCCCTTCCACAATAAAAAATCTGTAGTAGAAGAAAAATGAATGTTTACTAGATATTTGCAGCCTATAATGAAAAAAAAAAAATTAAATCGGAATATTTTGATTTCAAAAGCAAAAACAGTTGATGTTAAAAAGTAAAAATCATCTTCCCCAAACACAGCACACATCAATTCATGTTTAATTAAAAGTAACAGCATCAATACCATCTTGATGCTTGTCAGAATATTGAAGAGTTGTTGGCAGATGCTGGCAATACAGCAGTAAATATGAATTTTCCCCTGTTGTATCATTTATTTTTTTAATGAAATCACAATGCTTATAGACTCTTCAGGTACCTTCAGGCCCACAGGGTATTGTGTACACACAGCACAGCACAAGCCAAACTGTTTTCTTAGGTGAAATCAATGCAAGTCTAAAAATAACTCTATGAACATATGTGCTACAGTATTTTGAGGTAACCTTTGTTTTCTCACAACTTAATGTAATAAATCAAAACCGTAGAGCCAAGCACATGCTGATTCAGCTCCTCTTGCACAGCTATACATCACTTCTCAGTGCAAGAAGGGAACTTGAATATAATATAAAATCTGTAGAAAGTACTTATGGTAGAGTTTTAAAAAGAAATAGTAGTGTTTGTAAGGAACGTGCCTCTTAAAAAAGCCCACATGCTAACAAAAGGGATGGCTGACAGGAGAGTAACTTTCTATGGAACTTTTTACCACTTAATGTGCTCTGTACTTACAGATCACCTGCTGGGTGGTTACTAACTGTTCCTGATCTTGTGGTTTGTGTTAAATGAGACCAAGGTCTGTTCACCACAAGCCTATCTCAGAGCAATTTGAATAATACATGGGCCTTTCACATTGTTGTGGGTTTTCTTCATAGTCCAGTACTTAGTGACTGGAGCTGCTTTCATCTGAAGAGTAAAACAAATTGGTGTTGAAGCTGAAGAAACATTGCTCTATTTTGGCAAGTCTAACATGTGTGAAAAAAGTTTGTCAGGTTATCACTCACGATTATTAAATTGGCTCAAGCATTTAAAATGTGAAAGCAAATTGCTTGTGGAAAACAAACTGAGCTTGTACTCTGAAAAAAACCAAACAGCTGTTGTGCTTGACAATGAAGGGCTGTGGATGCCAAAGAAAGGCTGTTGCTGATCAGCCTGACAGAAGGACTGAAGGGAAGCAGGAAGATACAAGGAGGCGGATATGAATGTCAGCAGTGCAGAGAAACATTAAGGAGACAAAAGGGAGCGTTGTGTAGGGAAGTGTAATACGTATGCAAAGTCGACAAAGGCACCACCCATGCCTTCAAAGACCTGCACCTACCTAATTAATGAGTACTAATAGCTCTTAGAACAATAAAAGAAACAGTGCAGGAAGTTTGTGTGTCTTGTGTTTTGACATGGTAGAACTAAGTATCGAGGTGGAGTTCAGGTGTTGTTTCAGCAGGTTTTTTGCCTTTTTGTTTGAAACTGCTGTAGGCTCATGCAATATCCCTTCTTATGACACCATGCCTTTGTAAATTAAAAAAATCTAAATCTGCAATCTAATATTTGTCTGCAGGTGAGTGAAAGATCAGTCCTGTGATTTAGAGCTATACGTTATTGCTGGTTTTCCTCAGATCAGCTGAATGAAATACTAGAAATCCTCTTAAATTTCTTGAAGACAGTTCCCAGTGTATTTTCTTTAAAGAGGTATTTTTATATTACTCTTACAAATATTAACTGGTGTTAGAACTATGGTTTATACAGATAAAATACATATAGCTAAAAATGTATCAAATTCAATTTTGGATAAAATAATTGCTAAGAGTCTATAATAAATTTAAATAAAGGCATGGCTTATATTCTTTGTAAAATGATTTGCTTGTAAATTAAAAGTGCAGATTATGAAGTATAGATCTAAACAATGATACGGAGTCTTTGGTAGAAGACTGATTAAGCAGCTCCTTGTGTGGGACTGACATTGTGCAGGTATTTTTGCTTGTCTTCTAGTTAAGGTTTTAATTATTTTCAGTTTTTCTCCACATTTGGCCTTTGACTATTCCTAATATCTATGGAATGGGGCCTTTCATAAGGTAGCAGCCTCAACCAGCCCTTGTTTGTTGGCTTTCTCTTCCTTAGGGTGGATTCTGAACTTAATGTCTTCTGTGTAGTTGGAGTTTACTGCTAGTCTGAGTGATGAGGACAGCTGACAGAGGCCAGCCCAGAACAAAACATGCCCATTTACTTCTGGTTTAATGGGTGCAAAAAAAAGCAGAAATATTATCAATGTGAGGCTGGCTTTTTATCTGTCTTTAACAGCAACTAAAGAGTGTCAGGAGATCAGTCTTTTGCCTCACCAAGAACTCTGACTGAAGGCTTCAGCTTCTTCAACCAAAGTCAAACACTCTACCCTGTTCTGGGATAATTTTTTTAGTAAGTAGTGGTTGGAGAGTAAATATTGAAGTTCGTGGTATAATAAGGAAGGAAGGAATGGGGGATTCCTAGCTTTATTGCTCACCTGTTGGAAGAATTACTTGGAGGGAGATGAGAGCAAAGAACCCTTGTGCAGCCTCTTGGACAGCACTGGTGCTGGTCACAGATGAGGAAGAGAGGCCATCACTGTGGGGAGTGCCAAAGTTGGCAGATTTTTTTGTCTCCTGTCAGAAGGTCACAACGTAGTGGGGTGATGTATTACATACAAATGCCATATGGCTCCTCTTGACAATGCTGCTGTAGTTAAAAATAACACCTGAACACTGTAAGACTACTGTGGATTTTAAGAGTGTGTTTTTTTCAATCTATCCTATTAGCAAATTTCCCATTGCATTTAATCTGATTACATTCATTGAAAGGAGACAAGTTATGCTTTTAAAAATGTGTTTTCTACGGTAAGTCACTAGAAATACTTGAATACAGAAGGTAAATAAACAAACACATCTGTTTTAAGACAGTAATCCCTTTACTGTAAATTATATCGAGCATACAAAGAGGCAAGGTATTCCACTCAGAGCATTTAATCCCTTTCAAGATAACTTTCTTATTTTAGGCTTAAATGCAGCGTGTAAAATGTTAATGCAAGTAATTCTGCTTTTGTTGCCCGTGAATTATTCAGATTTGAGTATCTGCTATGTGTAGTGTGCAAGTTCACAGACAAATCTTATCTAACTACTCAGTCAATCATTAGAAGCTTTAAGTATAATGTGCTCAAGTACTGTAACTCAGCTGATTGCACTAACACAGCTCAAAGAGATATATTTGTACTATAAAGATTATTAAGAAAAAGGTAGTTGTATGTTATGAAGGCAGATGTTTTCAAACCACAATTAGATCCAGTAAAAATTGTGAGGCAAATGTCAGAGTCTTCTCTAAATTATAGTTGTCTTTGGCTCCGCTGAAACATATGCCTCTTTGGAATGTTTGCCATGTCTTGCAGCTATAAAAACAACTGATCAATAAGCAATTGATTATAATTTGTCTTTAACAATTATATGTATACAAATATCTAGATGCAGCAGAAATTGATTAAAAAAGTGTAATGATTCAAAACTTGGCTTGGCACATGAAAAAATGGTTAAGTGGAAACAGCAGAGAGGTGGTAGGGGCTGGACCTCTACTACTCGCCTAAGCAATGCTTCTCACCTTTCCTGTCTTGTCCTCCTTTTGTCTGCGTGCCATTTTCTTCATGACAGACATGACCTACAATCTCATGTGTGCAGTGGTACATGTGATTACACACTGGGTCTTGGGACAGGGGCAGTGTTAAATCATGTCCCTGCAATATGAAAATGTAGAGTATGACAGATAAAAGAGGTGCTAGGAGGAGATGGGTGTCATCGTGGTTTTCTGGGGTTTTTTTCTTCTCTTGTAGGAGTTGTTTGTGTAATGTGATGACAGAAATAATTTGGCATGGGGAGTGCACATGGGTGGATGGATTACTAGAAGAAAGATAAAAAGGGGAAAGAAAATATATACAGAGGGAAATGTATGAAGTTATAAAAACAAGACTGGATGCAAAGTCTGTATTTCCTGTGGTAGGAAAAATGACCCTGAAGATTTTAAGGAAATTTACTTAAAATCTTTTTCATATCTTTACTCCATATTAAGGATGTCAGGGAAAGCAGAAGCAAGTCTGGCACAGAATTCAAAAAGCAGCAAATGTTTTGATTCACTTCCATGACTAGCATCCTAAGCTTTATTTTGAATGAAGCATTGCACATATGGCACACTTATGAATGGGTGTGGTCATAATGACTTTTCTCAGAATGGGGAAGGAGACTTTTGGGCAATTTCCAGACATTAGAGGTCCTGTGTATGAGGTCTGTTTTGGTGCTCCCTTGATCCCACTCTGCATTCCAGCCTACTGCACTAAGCTCTACTATAGCAGAGTTCACCTTAATATGAAGGTCAAATGCATTTACTTTTCAGAACAAATGAAAGCCTCAGCCATTTCAAAATGTATCAAACAATGCAAACAGCTTCATGGCCTGTGTCCTAGTTTGGAGGACAGGTGTCTGCTAAGAACATCAGGAGCCTCTCTTTGAAATGGAGAATGTAAACCCCCTCCCTCCAAATTATTATAATTTTGAAATCAAACAGCTCTCAGGCAAAGATATGGGAATTAGGAATAACAGTTCTTTTCTAGGGAAATTAAAATAGAAATACAATACTACAAAGAAACAAACTCCAAACCCTGACAAAGTCGGAGTACAACCTGACACCCTGTCAGGCAGGGTGTTGGTAGCAGTTCAATTAAATGGTGCTGCATCCTTCTGCAGTGACAGATGTGATTCCGTTGAAGCAGTGTTCCTGTAGAAGGTGCAGTTTCCCTCTGGAGGTCCAGTGGTGATGTAGAGAAAATCCAGCTTTCCTCTGGAGTTCAGTGGAGAAGAGGCTACCTTGGTGTCCCAAAACCTCTGTTTTTATTTTGGTGAGAAATGTTGGGCTCTTCCCCCTGGCTGGAGCAACTTCCAATGGGATGAAGTAATTTTATCAGTCCCACAGTGGGACTCAATGGGCCATTAGCAGAAGAGAACTCCCTGGAGGTGGGATGGGTTGTGAAAAGATAAAGAACACCTGGTTTCAATTTTCTTGTTTGCTGTATCTAAATGCTGGGTTCAGCCAACTGATTTCTATGTCTCAGGTGGTACCATAAAAAAATCTCTTTATGTATGCAGGCTCAGGTCATTTACCTGGTTCTGGTTTCTCCATATCTGAATTTCTCTGAATAATTTAATAAGACAGAAAAAGGGTAAGAGGACATCACAACTCAGTTTCTAGCCTTTTTTTTTTTTTTAATTCACATACTAGCCTGGATATATTTCCTGGACGTTATCACAGAATCAGCTAGGTTGGAAAGGCCTTTGAGATCATCAAGTCCAACCTATGAGCAACCACCAGCCTGTCAACTATAACATGGCACATCCAGTCTGTCCGTAAACACTTCTAAGCACAGTGACTTGACCTCCCTGGGCAGCCCATTTCAAAGCCCAGTCGCTCTTTCTGTGAAGAACAAGCCTTGGTACTCCTTCTGCTGTGCCTTTATGGTTCTTGTGGTGATTTTATGTGGTGTGTCTCTTGATAATTGGAATAGATTTTCAGGAGCAGATTAAAGATAAGTAAAATTGTCAGAGGCAATATGCAGTAATTGCTTTGTTCTTCAGAGAGCTTAAGAGAAGTGGCAGACACTCAAATGAGAATTTTCCTATCCAGGATTTTCTATGAAAGTGAGAGACGGTAAATAGATGTGTTCCTTTTGAAAACCATTCAAAAATGCTTCAGTACACAGTATTATTACAAACCGCTATTACAAAGTCATTTGCTAATGATTCATGAGTGAGTAAAAAGTGGCTTTGGACATTAATTATTCGTCTTGGTAACATCTAATGTTCAAATAAATATTAGACCGCATTTGGGCATAAAAAATGTGGAGGAAGAAAAATGGAAATATGTAAAAGAAATATAGAAATATAACTATATAATAAAACTGGTGTGTAAATAAAAGTCGTGTGGATATGGTTCAGATTGCAAATGACTGCAGTAATGATGGCCTTCAGGGATTGGCAGTCTGGAGGCTGTGAGGAGGGCACAATGCTCATAGCATCTGCCAGGAGAGGAGCAGAGGCTGGAAACTTGTGTTAGGAAGAGTAAGCTGTCATCCTAAGCTATGATACGTATGCAAGCTGTCTTCTGCAATGTTAAAGAGGGACTGTAAAGTGCTACCTGAATTTAACACTGTGTTCATGTCAGGCTGAAAAAGAATTGTCCGTGATGGCTTTAATTAACTTGGTCTTTGTTTACAAATCCCAAAAGGTTTGAAGTTACACTGCAAATGTGAAATCACCTGTTTTTGCACTGCATGTACTCATGTAAGCTTCTGCGTATACTTTTGATCTACGTATATCAGAACCATATATCTTCTGAAACAGGGTGCTGTCATGTTACCAATTGAATGGTATTCTAAAAAATCCAAATATCTAGATATATTTGACTCTTATTTTGTTAAATACCCTCATTTTATTTCAGAGATTCTTATCATTCTGTAGGTCTCTAACATTTCTTCCTGTTATCTAAATATTGACAGAGATGCTTGTAACACTTTTGTCCTTCTAGGCACATACTTTTGTGTTTTGACAGGTTTTGACTTTTTAAATTTTACCTGTTGCTTTCTGTGTGGCAGGGATTGCATGTTAGTAGCATTCAAAATTACATTCAGGAAATGTGTAAATTGTGTGGAGAGCAGTAGAAAGATGTTGCCTCCATTTCTTACTGTAATTGAGTAAGATAATGAAGCCAAAGTTTTCACCTTGAGTATCACCAGGAGCTCGGGGATGGGGACTGAGACAATTTTCATATGGATCATGTAATTCTTGAGCATTTGAATGGCTTGTGCAAGCTGTCAGGGGACTGGAGTTGATGTTGGTGGCCAGCCTGTTGCTGAACAAATGCAGGATGTGCCCTGGTGCCAAGGTGGGTTGAGTGTTAGCTGGCATGTGAAGTTTTTAGCAATGTTTGGGAAATGATATGGGCTGTTTGGAGGGGATCTGTCCTATGAATCCAGAGAGCTCAGGCCTGCTTCTGCTTTCCTTGCCAGACTGCTGTGCTATTGCTGCTTTTGCTGTTTATGTATCTCCTTTATTAAAAAGGAAGCTTTTGGTGGTATGCATTGTCACAGACTATGAATTGTCACGGACTGTGCATTGTCACAGAGTATGCCCTATGCATTTGTGCCTTGCTGTCACAAGGCTCTGCTGTGAGCTGTCAAAAATCCCGGAGATTTTCAACTGTCAAAACCTTTTATAATTTCCCCAGTAGAATATTTTGCTGTGGCCATTCTGTCCATTCCTGTTTTGGGATTTTTGTCTCCTTGCCATTCCCCATAATTACCAGCTCCACTGCCGTTTTTTTTTAACACACACGTACAGACATACACACACACACACACACACACACACACACACACACACACACACACACAACCTCCTCCCAATTTTGTACTTATTGCTTCTCATGTGGTTTTCTTTGTTCCTCTCCTCTTTGCAGAAGTGTCTTTCTCCCTGGAGGTTTATTACTGGTGCTTCTTACCTACTGCTGTGACTCTGCTTTTGAAGGATTATCACAATTCACTAAAATCATTTGGGTAGGAAGCGAATTAAAATGGTAGCCAAAGAATGCTCAGTTATAAAGTCCTTTACATCCTGGACACTGGAGTACTCAGATCTGAATGGCAAGATTTGCTCTGTGGGCAAAGGAGCCATTGAGTCTGAGTTAACTTGATGGAAGCTGATCCAGTTGTTAATGGGCTTTCTTAAGGAAACTTAATTTGGGGGCTGTTTGTTTCCTTCTTGTGAAACGGAGTGTGGAGTGAAATGAAGCTGAAGAAAGATAGGTAGGAAGACTAAGAAAGTAGGAAGGAAATTCAGCTCCAGCTGGGCTGCCTGGTTTGATTTTGCTTTGAATTGTCTTCTTTTTTCCCTACGTTGGTTTGACTTTCCAGACACAGTTTTTAGTCTAATCCTGAATTATTTGTCATTTAAATGTATTTTAGTTATCATCAGCTGAAGAAGTACATAGAAGACAAAAAAAAAAAAAAAAAAAAAAAAAAAACATGCTTTTAGTTCACTGATAATGTAGATGCTGGGTTGGGGACTATCTCACTTTGAACAAGAACAAATTAGGTTTGAATTTTTTGGTGAACTGGAAGTTTGAAAATATTTGACTTTTAAGTACATATGCAGTGTTCTGCTTTCAGGCTTTCTACACTTGGTTTTAAAATGAATGGAAAGAAAGGATTGAAACAGCAAGAACCTTGTGTTAACAGCACAGCTATATGTTTGATACAGCACTTAGAAGTCCTGTTTCTCTCGCTGCAAACTGTAACTTAGTGATTTTACCTGAAGTGGAGCATACCCCAGACAATTTTAGTTTTCAGCTATAATGACATTTATTAGCTATTCAAGTAACTGCTTTCTCCATGTGATGCTTAGTGCTTCCTTAGAGAGTTCTGGGATGGAGGTGAGAGAGGTGAAGTGTTTTTATTGTTGTTGTATGGGTCTGGCCAGGATGGGATCTGATTCTTTCCTTAGCTGATCAAATACTCTGCTGTGACAGTTCAGGCTTCTCAGGGAACTGCACCTGATGACAAAAGTATTGTATAAATAGACAAATAGAAAACTACATGCAGGCTGGAAATCTGTGTTCCCATCCCCACAGCACATCACTTTAGAAGTGAAAGGCAAGGAATTATCAAAGGAAAAGAAATTGTTAATAACACATCTTTATTAGAAATTTATCTAAAAATAGTTTTAGAAAATCATGGGAAAAGCTTTTTTCTGGCAGCATGCTGATTGTATGTGGGGAGGAGAGAGAGATTGATTACATGTTATAAACCCTTAATTGGCAGCCATCTGAATGAAGTATTCTCTCTGGATCTAAGGGCAGTGAAAAATGTACCTCCCTAGACAATGGGCTAATATAACTTTCCAGGTGTGCTTAAAAAGTTGTTGCTTAGAGAGTGAGCTGCTTCTGACTCCTGTAATAGATGAGAAATGCATGCTCCTGCTTGGACCAGAAGATAATAGGAAAGTGGTATCTGTGGTTTGCAGACTGGCTCTGCTTGCAGAGAGAACGCACTCGTCCTTGACCTTCACACACCCAGCTAGCTGAAAGCACTGGCAGAAAGAAAATGGTCTCTTCACAATAGATCAAGCAAGGATGGCAGGGGCTTTTCAGTATCCTATAGTAGTTACTAATGGAAAAATAACAGCTCAAAATAATTTTCTGAAATGTTTGGATAGAATGAGCATAACAAAGAAGGATACTTATTTATTGAGTCAGTGTCAGTAAAGTACACCTTAGCAAGATACCTGAGATGTGGTGGTCCAAAGCTGGAATTTCTGTTCAATGAGAATATCAGCAGGTGGTATTTTAGCTATATCTGACCCAAACAGGAGATTTTTTAAAAAGCTTTTCAAAATCTTTTCTTATGTAGGTATTTGAAATGGAACGATTTACTAGTGTGCATATGACATAGTTTCTGAAACGTCAAAGCTGAATTCTCAAAGTCCTTGAGATTAGAAATTAGTGTTTAGGGTTCCTTACTACACGTGATCTAAATTTCCAGTGCACCCACAATTTGGTATCACACAGGTGAAAACCTCTGGTGTTGTGTATAGCAGGGGCACCGTGGAAAAGTAGACTTGGAAAGCCCAAATACTTTCAAGCTAATTTTCTGGGACCTGTCTTGGTTTTGTTAAACATCAGTGGCAACTTAGATATTTTTAGAAAGCATTTCAGGCTCAGTGATTATAAATTTTCCTGTTAAATTTGTTTCACCTGAAAATTCCCAGTATAGCAAGTGTGTTTGACAGACCTTCATAATTTATGGGTACATAAAATACATTGCTGTGTGTATTTAAGTTATTAGTCTGCAGCTTTTGGCCCACTAGTTTGAGTGGACATCTAATTCGGGTGGTTTTGAGACTTGCATGTGATTGCTGTTGAGTCACATCAATGCCAATGCTAACTCAGCCTTGCATCCTAAAAAGTAACAAGTAGAAAGCAGAAGAAAGATACCAATTTTTATCATTATCTGAATCAGAGGCTATGTTAGCTTTAATATGGAAACCATAAAGCCTACTAATGGATAGGGATGTTCCATCTTTGATTAGCTGGAGAATATACAATCAAAAAAATATTTTTTTTCCTATGAGCAACAACCACCATGAAAGGGAAATATGACCTGGAAGTAGAAAAGTGGAATAACCAAACATATAGGTAAAAATTAGAAAACCCACAGAAATGCTTTTATGAAAACATAAGCTAACAAAGTGGAATGTAAGTTAAGAAGCTGTGTGGAAAAATAAAACAAGGACCCAAGACTAAGAAAACAGTGTCTAGTAGGAAAAAGTCTTTCTGAGTAGTTGCAGTCTGATGTACCCTAAAGAACCAGACAACTTAAGGCGCATCCTGTGATTCTGTTACTGCTTTCCTGTGGGTCATTAGTTAAATACAAGGGTGTCAGAATTTTTGTCTGATTTTTGTTATTGACACTGAGAAGACTTCAGCACTAAGAATTTGAGTCCTGAGGCTTCTCATTTATTTCAGACAGCTCTTGTATCCATCCCAGCTTCAAGATAATGCCACAGATTGCTGGTGAACCTCACATTTATAGGCTTTTGCAATCCCCCTTCCTGTGTGTTGGTGATTCTTTCCCCTTCCTTGCAGTTAGTCTGTCTTTGGTTGTTGTTTTACAGGCTTTTCTTGTTAAATGTTTTTCAGCTGGCAGTGAATCATTATGTGCTACTTTATCTGCCTTTCACCACTCGGAGGGTTTCTTTATTTATTAATAAGAACAATAGCAAACTGAAACACATGTCCTTTTCATAGTCATTATTTGCAAAGAACATTGTTCCAGGCGACCTTGCACCTCTGTCATAAATAAAGCCTGTAACAACCACTTAACATACATACAATGAATATTAAAAGCAGCCTTCATTTGGCACCGATTTAAAAATAATAGATCTACCCTCTGTGTGGATCAACAGTTTTAATGTTTGGCTGAATCTGAATAGGGTAATGAATTCCTTTTATCTTCCAATTAAGCCATTTATTTTATACCAATGTTGCTCACATGACAGAGTTTACACAGGATAAAACAAAACAAACTCAGGAACTCTCCCTGTGGAGAGGATAAAGGTTATTTCTAAGTCACCACATTCTGATTTAAACCAAACAATAGTGGGAAAGTAGAAAGTGAAAATGGATTCACATCAATATTAAGAATTAAGAGTTCACTCAGGAAAGATCAGGCTGTGTGAAAGTCATACCCTGGCTGAAAAAATATAATAAAGCTGTAGTTAAGAAAAAAAAGAAAAAAAAAAAAGATTAATTTTTGCCACTGGCATTTATGACTGAACAAAACCCTTAAATTTTCTTCTACCCTGCAGAACTCAGCTTAGAGCTGGCAAGGGACCTCAGAAATATTGGGAACTTGTCGTAAACTCTCTAGGCTAGACTAGGATGTGTCTGGAAAGTTCAGTACTATTACTTGTGAGAGAGAAAGAGAACTGGGAACTGTTTCACTGTTGGAAACTTTCACTTCTCAAATATAGTTTGGAGAACAAATGCCACTAACAGTGGTAGGCAAAAAGCATGTTGGAGAGACAACAGCTTGCAGATTTAATCACCAAATGGTCACGGAAAAAAAATGAGAGAAAGGTCCTGTACCTAGGTCTATTTTGGACTTCTTACCAGGGCATTGCAGAAGGTAACCTTGGACCAACTGGCCACATGTAGAGAGTTTAAATTAAATGGAAAATAGAAGTCTGAAACTATATGCATATGACAATCTGAATTTAGTTGAACCTAATTGCTTAAGGATATGAATGCTGAGGAGGCTTTGCTTTCCTTTAAATCAAAGATACAACAAAATATCTAAACTCCCTATTCCTAGAAAAAGAACAATGTTTTTAGAGGCAGGTTCTAGTTTTAACATCTTCATCCACACAAGAATTTGTGTCTACATAGGCCTATTCAGCATCACCTGGAAAATTAGTTAAGCATTCAATTATCCAAGTCTGTTAACAATATGGAATTTGTTCAAATTTTAAACTTCAATTTTGTCTTTAAATAGCTGTAAAGGACCTAATTATTGCTGATGTGAGGAGAGCCTGCTCCCATTCCCAAAGTTGCCAGCTTTTTCCTTACCTTGCTGAGTGTCTCAGTGGATATTGTCATACAATGACTATGCTGAGAGGCAGCATTGAACATAATTTTTTCCTTTTCTTCCCCCAGTTTGTTTAGTTTTTATGGCAGTGTTTTCCAAGTTATAGTTTATTTCTGGTATCAGAGAGAGCCTGGGCTCTTCTGACTACTGCTTACACAATGACTGGGAGAAAAGGTGTAGAAGAAGTGAAGGCACAGGATGTAAAATGCCTGTCAAGGACTTGACTGCCTGTGGTTGCAAGGTTGACTGTAGCAACAGCTTGGCTTGCACAGCTGGGCATGCAGAGTCAGCAGATGTGCTGCATGTTGCTAGAACACACTGTCTGCCTTCCTGCCCCTGAAAATACTTGACTGAGGCAAACTTTATCCTCATGAGTAGGTATTTTTCAGGTGTGATTTTTATGTCTGATGGCAGGTTAAGGAAAAGGGCTGCTGTGCTGCTCTTGCTAACCTGGGACTGCAGGTGCAATATAAGCCTTATGCAAGGCCTTCAGAGACTTCCTTTTATTCTACCTTGCACACACAAATGGGCTAATTAATTATCAAACTGGCTGACATAATTCAAGCACCTGCTCTCAGAAACTTTATAAGTTCAGTTAGTGAAACTGCTGTGCTATACAGCCCTCACCACAGACAGCCCTCCCATATGCCTTGTTTGCAGGTACTCTGTTTTTTACAGGGCATAGTCCTGGGAATCTTTTAGCATTTATGCTTGGAAACATATTCTGCTCTCCTAGGGCTCTGTTTCCTGGTGCAGCTCACACTGCTCCTCTACTACTGGGCAGCAGGGCAGGCAGGGAGTCCCCCCCTGCCTGCTGCCTCCAGGCTGGGCAGAGGGACCCAGGCTCAGGCAACCAGCTGTTCTGCTCCTGCCTCCCTGTGAGCCATTGTGGGACCTTGGATAAATTTTTCATGCTCCTTTTTCTCTTTGTTCAGCTGCTTTTTTTGTTAGGTTGGAAGCTCTCTGAACTTTGTATTATCTTCGTATACTGTGGTGAATACAACGGACCCCTGAACTCTTTTAGGTGCTCCGGTTTCTACTGAAATGTGTGAATAATTGCTAAACTAAGCTCCATATGATGCCATTTATTTTCAAATACAATTTTCTTATTGAAGTAAAGGGTGACCAATGCTTCAAAAGACTCTGTGCTGTGCTATGACTCTGGAAAGGATATTGTCAAATGTCCCTGAGGGTTTTTATGATTAACCTGTTTAATTTTTCTGTTAGTAAGTAGCTATGTAGACACCAGCCTTTCATAGCAGCTGGTTGCTCAAAGACTCTATTCTTACCAACATTTGAAAGAACACTACATTTACATATTGGTATGCATCAGGAATAGGCAGCTTATCACCTTGGATGCCCTAGACTTGTTACTGGTGAGAATTCGGCTCTGAAGGAGAGAATTAAGGATTGCATTAGGTCTGGCTGAGACAGAGTTCATTTCGCCTCTCCCAGTTACCATCCTTTTCTCAAAACCCTTATGTTTCTGGAATTCAGCCCCAAAAAGTCTAGTGGGGTGACCCTCTATGCCAAACATCCTCCAAAGCTTCTCTATCTCTCCACTCTGTGTCTGGATAGAGGAGAGAAAATATAATGAAGGGCTCATGGATTGAGAGAAGGTCTGAGATCATTCAGCAAATACTGTCATGGGCAAAAGAGACTAAATTTTGGGATATTATTTGAATTTCGTACTAACAAAATCAGAGCAGGATAATGAGAAGCATCTTCCTGATTCCCCTCCCTTCTTCCAAACTCGATCTCCCCTTCAGCAGTGCAGGGAGATGGGGAAGCAGGATTATGGTCAGTTCATCACTCATTGTTCCTGCTGCTGCTTAGGGAGACGAATCTTTCCCCTGCTCCAGCGTGTGTTCCCTACAGGAGACAGTTCTCTATGAACCTGTCCAGAGTGAGTCCATCTCACAAGCAACATTCTCATTGAACTGCTATAATATAGGTCATTTTTTGACGGGGTGCAGTCCCTCAGGCCCAGCTGGGTCCATCCTGGTTCCCCCACAGGGTCACAAGTCCGTGGGATTTGATTGTACCTAGGGAAGTTAACACTGCATGGGTTTTTTCTAATCTTCTTGAAGGAAACCTGCTCCAGTGTGGGCTCCTCTGTCTTTGGGTCCAGTGTGGGTCTCCCCCATAGCTGCAGGGGGATCTCTGCATCCCTGTTGACCTCCTTGGGTTGCAGGGGTACAGCTACTCCACCATGGTTTTCACAGGCTTCAGGGGAACCTCAGCTATGGTGCCTGGAGCACCTCCACTGACCCTGGTGTCTGCAGAGTTGTTCCTCTGACACATCCTTACCCTGATTTTCTTTGGCCACGATTACATCCATGCAAGATTTTTTTATTCCTTCCTTTAAAACCTGTTATCACAGAGGTATTCCCACCATTTCTGGTTGGCCCAGCCTGGGCATTGGCAGATCCATCCTGGCAGCTGGCATTTGCTCAGCTGGACATGGTGGAAAAAGCTTCTGGCAGCTTCTCACAGAAGCTATCCCTTGCTACCAAAACCTGCCATGCAAACCCAATACAAGTATAATGTTTTACAAAAGACCAAGCAGCAATTTTCTTTTTTTTTTAAAAAAAGCTTTTCATGTTGTTGGAGAGGTGGAGAATAAGGAATTTGCCTTCTCTGTAATTGTAGTACAGGCGCCAGTAACTAATTTTACACTCTATATATACATTCATCAGAGATTCTGTGGCACAATCTGAAACGCAAACTAGTAATTCTGTATGGGGATAAATAAGCATGTCCTTGAACACATTTAAGCTGCTTGACAATCATGACTGAGAAATATTTTAAAATGATGTTATGAGAGCATTCAGAGAAAATGTGTGTTGGTGGTGGTGTTCCTGTCCATCCTGTGTCATGTCCTTGCCTCCCACAATTTCATTGCCAGCAAAGGCACAGAAGAGAATTTCGCTATTTGCTTTTGGAAAATAATTTCAGACTATTGTGGGTGAGATGAAAAATATTTTCTATTATGTGGTTATGGTTTTCTTTCCTATAATAAAGTATAAAGCAAGAATCCCATTCATTTATTTGTATACTACAGGCTTTAAAATTCTGCTTAGAAGCTATTTGGAAGGTTACTGAAATAATGTTGACATTTTTGTAGTAAGAATATGAGCTGTATTTCTGTGGATCAATTCTGTGTAGGGGTGGGGAAATGAAATCCAGCAGCACTAGATATATGTGTTAAGTTAAAAAATCATGTAAGGAAACTCAGGAAGGAAATGATTGACAATGCTGGCCTTTAAAAAGGCATAATTAGTCTGTAACATTGAGACTTGTGTTTCCAGTTTGTGTCAGGGTGCTGCTGTTTTTGTCCTGTGTCTGACTGCAGAGTCAAGAGGGAACTGGTACGTGGGATTTGATTGTTTGTACATGGGAAGTTAACACTGCATGGGATTTTTCTAATCTCCTTCTTCTTGAAGGAAGCTTTGACATTTTTGAACACAAAGCGAAATCTTTCAAATGCTTTATGAAGACAAAACCCCTCCAAATATGTGGATTTTTAGTCACTACAGTTACTTTGCATTGTATTAGGGTTAGCAGAGGAAGAACATACTCTGTTTAATTCCACAGAGAAGTCACAGGTAGACGACACTAAAAATAAAGAATCAGAATAGTTACTATGTAGGCCAGGGCAGGGTGAATGCATGCATATAACATTACCCACTACAAATGAAATGTGAAATTTAAGTGCAGATAAAGTGCACTTAGACATTTGGAAATTTGCTTTGACTGTCCTAAAAATCCTGAGGATGTGTGGATGCTAAATGTGGAGGCCTATGAGCTTTTAATTTGAAAAAAAAAAAAAAATCTTTATATTTCCCTCAGAAGTCTTATATTGCTCTTTGATTTACTTAAAACTTCCACCATTGTTTTCTAAGACCCTAGAATTCTTCTGCACAAAGGACCTTGAGGCATCACAAGAGTTGCAAAGAAAATATTTGGCAACAGGCAAAACTGCAAGTTTATGCAGCTGTTCCTACAGCTGTCATTTATGACAGTGTTAACTAGTGCACCACTTAACATTTTGAGAGAAATCAATTTAATAGATCAAAGGCATTTAGAAAAGACAATGAATTCAAGTAGTTGTCTGAAATTGTAGCTCTTTTAAGGACCTGGTCAGAGAACTTTGAGTATGTGATGTTGATAACATATCATCTAGGATAATAAAATTTGAAAACCAAGGAAATATTTCTCAGAAGCCTGTTGGTGGAATCATTTATTGCATATTGTATTAATTCTGTTGAAATTTTATTCTATGGTTAAATACATACTAGCCATTTACAATTGTATTGTACAATTTGCAAAATTCAGTGTCATTGAAGATAAAGATCTTCACTATTTTTTTTTACCTTTCCATTTCTTGCTCATGTGTAAGGCCTTTGGATTTACCACAACAAAAAAATCAGTGGGTTCCAGAAGACCTGTGAAGAGAGAATAAAGTCAGGCGTTAATCTCTTGGAAATAAATGGATAGACTTAAAACACACTACGAAGGCATAAATGTAAGGATCCATACTAAATCTTTAAATTTAAAACTATTTGAAAGAGGAAGGTACTGCTTTTCCTCTTGCACAACTTTTATGGTTCCAAGTTCTGATTGATATGAGTTTTTCAACTCTTAAACTTCATTAACTTGCTCCTTTGAGAGATTTCCAAAGTTTGGGAAATTTCAATATCAAGATACATAAACAAAACTTTTTCATCCTCCAGTTTCTCTAAATGAAAGGATCAGATCTGTGCAATTTCTTTGTGGTTTTGAAGCTAGAAATTGCTGTTTCTTGTCATGTTGCCACTGATAATGTATGATAGGAGATATTAAGAGACCCTAGGAAGAGAATTTTATAAAATACACATCTGGGAATGATGATGTGACTTTTATGCTCATCTTGGAAGGGGTAAAACTGATTTTTCAAGTGGTATTATCTAACAAACTTGTGGCTGTGAAATATTTTTTACTAGTATCTAACTATTTTGACAATTTGCAGATAATGAATGAGATGAGCTTAGAATTATTGTGATGAGCTACTTGATTTTCTGAGTGAAGCAAATACTCAGTACCATGTAGGCTGCTGGAATTGATGACAGCTGGACAAATTTCTGTTACTGAGATAGGGGAGTGATCCAGAAAATCAAGCACCAGCCTTTTTCCTTTTCTTACTCCACTGCTGCCTAAATTTCCAGCTATAACATAATTCTTTTAAGACTGAGGTAAATTGTTAGAAGTATTTCTCTAGAATATGGAAATATGACCATGCAATTTCTGTTGTAGTCCCAGTAGCAGAAAATGTCTGAAGTGTGTCCCACTGAGAGGCATGTGAGGACCAGTGCTTTTAAGTTAAGGAAAGAAGATGCAAAAAATGTTGAGAGCAGTTTGTTTCATCCCAAGACTTCATTTGTGAAACGCAAGATTTTTTACAAGCTACCAGCTAGGTTATTGACACAGTGTATTACAAAATTGGCTCAAAAAGGGAAATGTGTTGAAATCTCATGTGCAGTTAGCAGATGAACTAATTAGAGTAAATCATTTGTGGTAGATAACCAGCCAATGGTCTAAGCAAAGTTATCACAAGAGCTGGTTATGATTTGTAAAATAAGTATTTGCAGAATTTGTGATAAGAATTTTGCAGAATTGTGATAAGTGTTTCTTAAATTGAATCTCATACGTACCATGGGCACAAGACAAATACATGTCTTTAATGATGTATCTGAAGCAGAAGACAAATTTCCTACTTTTGGTATTTTTGTCTGTTTTCTAGTGCATCTTTTTCATGTTTTCCATTATTTTTCCTATTCTCAGTGAACACAACTGCAGCATTGTGAGAATGAGTGTAGGAGATTTTGGTTAGAGTCCAGTGGTTTACTGCCTCAGTCTTGACAGAGACCAAATATGATGTCCTATTGCACGACTGAGTTCAGTAACTATCAAGTTTATTAGTGGCAGACTTAGGATGACTCTTAATAGAAAAATTACCAGGAAATGAAAAACATGGTTGAGTTTGATGAAGTTAGAGAGAGGATATAAAACTGCAAAAGTGAGAAAAAAAGATGGGGAAATAAATAGAGAGGGGAAAAATATAGTTACTGTAGAGAAGAAGAAACTGACAGTGATGGTAAATGCAAGAAAGGAAGAAAATGTAGCAAATTTAGGAAGCAAACTGATGCAGAATTAGATAAGAAGAGCAATCCTTAACAAAAAACAATTTTATTTTTGTATTTTTGTAAAGCTTAGTGTAAAAAAGAATAAATTCAATTGTCTGAACCGGGTGGTTGGATGTTACAGTGTGGGATG
The DNA here is from genome assembly GCF_009819885.2 of Catharus ustulatus. Taxonomy (NCBI): domain Eukaryota; kingdom Metazoa; phylum Chordata; class Aves; order Passeriformes; family Turdidae; genus Catharus; species Catharus ustulatus. The sequence goes on along the minus strand of NC_046221.1, from coordinate 38,305,568 downwards.
CTTGTATTGATTTTCATACTGAGAGTCCTTTGAAGGTAACATGTAAATATTACAGTGGTTGTTGCTTTAATCCCCGATATCCTCTCTGTGTGTAGAATTATTATGTCCAGGGTAGTCCTGCTTGGATACTGTTCCATTCCAAAAGTATGTGCCTTCATATTTGTCCCTATAAATTGTCATTTCACGTTTAAAACTGAATTTTTTGCACTGGTTGCAGATACTTTCCAACAAAAGCTGCTTGGGGAATGCTTTTCCTGGGACTTTCATACTATGATGGTGTCAGGGGGTTTGAAACAGTACAACCTTCAAGACCTTCCTCTTTCCTTCCTTGATTTTGGCCAGGTGTGCTGGTCTTGGCTGTGATTTTTAATTTGCTTCACACAGCTCTTCATACCAGCTCTTCACAGCAGCTGTTATGGGGCTGTGGTTTGAATTTGTGCTGAAATGGTAATGGAAGAGTTTTTGTTACTGCTGAGCAAGGCTCACACAGAGCCAAGGATTTTCCATTCCTCTCCTCATCCAGCGAGGGGGCTGGGGGTGCTCAGGAAGTTGGAGGGGACACAGCCAGGACAGCTGACCCCAACTTACCCAAGGGACATTCCATACCATATGGTGCCATGCTGAGCATATCAAAGCTGGAGGAAGAAGAAGGCAGGGAAGGACATTTGGAGTGATGGCGTTTGTCTTCCCAAGTCACAGTTACGCATGACTGAGTCCTGCTCTCCTGGAGATGGCTGAACACCTGCTGCCCACGGGAAGCACCGGATTCATTCCTTGCTTTGCTTTGCTTGCATACATGGCATTTGTTTTCCATGTTAAGCTGTCTTTATCTCAACCCGTGACTTTTCTGGCTTTTACTTTTTCAGTTTTGTTGCTTATTCTGACAGGAAGGAAATGAATAAGTGGCTGCATGGGGCTGGATGCTGGCTGGGGTTAAACCACAACACCTGGAATGAATTCTTGCCTTGTCTGAAGTTGAGCTTTTCCCTGGAAGGCAGGCAGTACACTCACCTGTGTGATGCCCATCTTACAGAATCTCTGCAATTCCAGTGTATTCCTTGAAACTATGGCTAATAGTGTTTGCCAGCTTTGTTTGGGATATGTTTGACTGTTCCAGAAACAAGGAACAACTTAGGACACATATCCTGGTGCTATTTCTTCATAGTTACTGGACATGTTTTTTTTTTTTTTTTTCTTAATTTGAGAATTAAATGTGCAACAGTAAAGCTAAGGCTGTGTATGTAAAGAGGTTTTTTGTGTTTCCACCAGCCTTTTGAAACTTTCATACAAAACTGATGCAAAAACTCCAGGACGAAACATCTCATGACACCAGTATTTACACTGGAAAATAAAAAAAAAACAAAAAAAACAATAATGCCAAAATCTTAATGCGTATACATAATGGTTTACATGTCAGAAAATGAGAAAGCAAATGCTTCTCCCAATTTATATGTGTAATGGAAATTGTAAAATGATATGGGGAACCAGGCATGGTGTGTTGCTGCATTCTCTGTAAATAACAGGAATACAGTTATGGGATATTCTTAATTTAATCATCACTTCTCTATTTAACCTTTAAGTAAACAATGGAGTAGAGGGAAAGTAAGAAACCCTGTATATAAACACTGACTTTGAGGTATAGACACACTGGTAGAATTCAGGCAGCCCAAAATGGGAGATGACACTTCATCCCTAACTTATACCAGTAGTAAAGTGGCTGTAAAAGGATGTAGGTTGAGCACGGAGTATCAGCTGGGGTTTGTGCTCCCACACACAGCCAAGTGTTAAAATATAGTCCATCTTAGAAATTTTCATTAAAAAACCCACCAAAACAACCTCTTTAGGAAGTTAAATCTAAATCTGTGCTCTGTAAAAATTTTAATTTGATAACCACTAGTTTGCATTAATTATTAAATGCAACTTAGTTTACTTATCTGTTTAGGACATTTAATTTGGCTTGTAAGAAGTTTTTTTTTTTTTGAAAGCTTGCTAAAGGATAAGTAAATATGATACACACTGTGCATCTTTATATATAAAAATCAAAATTCCAATGCAAATCTGTAGCTTTGTTTACACTGTAGCAATATGTTTCTAGTACATTAAATACCAGAAAAATTTTGGGGGGGCATTAAGTCAGATTCTGAATTAAATAATTTGCCAAACCAATAGTATCGCTTTTAAAAAAAATTCTGTCTGAAGATCAAAGTTAGTTTTTAGAGACAAAATTAATAAATAACTATTTTAATCTTATTTCTTTGATTTGGATTTACTAAAATTGTCATTTTCTCCCTTAATATTCCTCAATTTGCTTATTGGTTTTCATCCCTTTTTATTTTCTTAACCAGATATAAAGCCCCTAAACAGGAATGTATTTTCAAATGTTGACAAATGACAGTGCAATACTAAGACACAAACCAAGAGTACTTAACGTTATCAGTATAACAACTCATTTTTTAAGCAATGATACCTTATTATAGGATACAACATTCCAGCTCTTTTATTTTTTTAAATAAAATAATACCTTAATTTATTTGTATTCCACCAGAATGAGTACATTCATTGCAAATTGCATGCACATAAAAGGGAAGCCATTTGTAAACTACATGATATCTTAACAATAAATAGTATTTGATCTAATACATGATGGTAGTGCATTTCTTGTTAAAACTGCAAACTGCAAGACTTTTACCAAAATGAAACCAAACTCTTATTCTCTTTATAAATATTTTAAATAATTTTTAGGTACATGTTTCATACCAAGAATATAAAAATAGTATTTTTAGATAAATTAAGAGGTTTCATTTACATGACAAAGAACGTGCAACAACTAAGCACTCTCTAGCAGCTCTATTTGGTTGATTGTCTAGATGACATGCAGCGAATATTGTCCCTTTGCCTTCAAGGAACTGATAAAAAGACCAGCAGGACCCACGATCACCTGAAGCAAACAGTGCCATAGATATTGTTTGGGAACAGTCAGACACTCAGGGAAAACCTTTGCTTCGATGAACAAAAGCCACCCACGACAGTTCTTTGTGCTAGACTTCCAGCTGCTCTGACCCTCAGGGTCTTTGGACTATCACAAAAGTCTGTCAGACAAGTTATGTCTGTACTCAAAATGTTTTTTCAACATGCTTCTAGAATCTAGAAATTTATTGTTTTTCCTATAGTATGAACCAACATTGTCTTTTCTTACTCTCTATAAGTCTGAATTTTCATGTTTGTAAGTCTCCACAATCGCCAAAACAGACATCAAATAAAGCAGTCATGCAGTACTCTCTAAATTTAAAACTGGCAGCTGTGGAACATGCTTTGAGTACCACTTCACTGTTTCTCATACATCTATGGCTTGGTAATCTTGATCTTTAACATCCCTTGTGCTTGTCATGATGTCTATTGGGAAATCTGGGGTCTGTGCAGAAGTTACTCCGGCTGTTCCTTCCAGGTCCCACGATCCTGGCAGGTTCTCAAGGCTTAGTGAGCTGATTGCTCCTTGGCTAAAGCTCCCTTCCTCTGATCTGCTGGGCAGCACTAGGTGTAGTGATGTCTCTGATGAAGAGCACACTGAAGGAGAAAGGGTTGCTGAAATAGACTGAAGAGGAGTCAGGGTAGTGTCTGAATGGGGAGAGGTGCATCTTAAAAATTGCAGATTGTCTTTCTGAATTATCTGATACTGGGAAGGGGAATTTTGAAGGCCTGTTGTATAATAAAGTTCACCATCCATAGAATTTTGCAGGTTGGGTTCAGTCCTTTGGGGACTGCTGCCTACAGAAGACAGATCTGTATTCCAAATGTCACATAGTGTGTTTCCACGACGAAGTTGTGCTTTGGTGCAAGTGAAGTTCCCAGCTTGCATGTGAGAGCAAGGTTGGTGTGCAGTCCAAGCCACTCGAGACTGCAGACTATCCATTGTGGGACTTCGAGATATGCTGTGCATAGCACAGAATCCGGGAGGCTTCTGGGATGTGAGCAGGTTTTCCAGAAGGTGCATCACATTCTTCATATCCTTACGTAATTGTGAGACTTCTTGATTTAACGTTGTCATCTGTAATGAAAGGGCAAAATATCACAGCATTTATTCATGCACCATGCCTAAACTATGCACATACTTTATATACTCTTTGCTTTCTAGCAATAGCAACTTTGATCTTTGGCACAGTGTCTCTACACTAAAAAAATACACTCTGCTACCCTATGTGTAGGAAATAGTTCTTCCAGATACTTTAATCCACCTGATTTCAAATGATCCTCTGTATTTAAAATATGGCCATAGGATCAGAACTGAGATGATTTCCAGATGCAGCATGATATTTTTTTCCAGATGCAGCATGCAATATTTTCTTGATTAATTGTTAGATATTTCAAACCATAAAGCTTTCTTTATAAACTATTTTGTGCTGATGAATTACACAAAAATGAGATCTTGTAAATTCTTGTTTAGAAATACATGTGAAGTACACTGCTGTTTTCATAGGCCAATGAAAGAAATCCATTCTCTAAGTTGTTGGATGCAAATAGTAGTTATATGAAAATCTTGTGGACTACTACTAAAGACAGGGAACAAAAGGGGAAAACTGGAATCTCTAAAACTCACTGGCTACCTTTAATTATTTAAAAAATATAGAAGATTGTGAAACAGTTTGTTACCATGTACTTTTATGTATGCTTGAAAGGTACTGCCTATAACAGACAGTAATCCATTGTACAGATTTCTCTGGTGTGTGTGAAAAAGGAAGAATCAGATTTTTTATTAGACCTTTTCTCTTAAATTCTGAAATTCCTGACAGCATCCATTTGGTTTCATAAAGTACATGAAGTCTTTCCTCAACACTGCTGTTTTGGGTGGGGATGTGATTGGCAAGTTCTGAATTTGTGTTTTAAAGTTGACTGGCACTTCAACATTAATGGAGACATTTTTAGGCCTTTATAAAGATGTTCTGGGTAGCGAAAAGTCTAGCTCAAACGTAAAAGTAACCCACTCATTATTTCAAAGGGTAGAAATTAAATTTTTCTACATGATAGCTATCAATCTATTTTAGGTCAAAGCACCATCATTATCATTAAAATAGAGTTTCTAATACTAATGTTACTCTGTTGAAAAAAATACATGACGGTACATTCATCTTCAAGCCACATGTCAAAAACCAAAAAAGTTAATTCAGGGAGACCTTTTTTGACCTCAAGTAAAACACTACTGATTAGATGACGTACACAGACTAATTTTCATTGTTCTGGCAGGACAGCTCTGAAGAAGTCTGCTGGAAATACATTTCAGGCTGAGTTTGTGTTACTACAGGCACAACAGTTATAAAGAAATTCGGAAAAGAAAGTAGGAAGCACCAATACAGCTCCTATAGATCAATTTATTTTCCTCTGAGCTTAGAGGTCAAACCCAACATTCTGTTTAATAGTTTTGTAGTGATCACACTGCCTCTGGAGGGAAAATCCTTAAAGGGAGGAGACTCTTGAGTGGCAGGTGACAGGATCTCTGTGTCTTTGCACTTCTCTTTCTTTCTGCCATGTTGTCTAATTGAGTGATGGTAGATAGAAAATACCATGAGATCCCCTTCTGCCAGCAGAGATTAAGCTTTGAATGCTTGATAACTTCAGTTAATGTGAGAAATTAAAATATGTTGCCAAAGTATTTTGTGAACAGGCTTCCTGTGGGGGTCAGAGCAGTCAGTGAAGGTCCTTGGTACCGTCAGACTGTAGGAAAACAGTGAGATTTCTGGACAAATCAACTTCACAAGAACTCCTATGTTCTGTTGTACTCTAGGAGATGATATTGCAAAACCTCCAAAATCTTTTTTGGGAAGAATGGGGGAAGACAGGCAATCAAACTCATGGCTATCTATATTCAGTTGTCATCAGTTATTTTTGGGGTTGTCACTGGCCCTTAAACCTAATGGATACAGCAACGATTTTCTGTATATAATTTCCCAGCTTGCATCATTTTTTCAGGGCTTTCTGCAGGTGTGCAAATAGAAATATTGACACTACCTTATGAGTATGTACCTTACCTAAACTATGAATGCTATGTGAAAATATCCGCAATTTAAAAATGTCTTGTTTGGCTTCATCCATGTTTTGTTTTCCATTTCTCATCACTTATGAGATTTTTAGAAGTTTAATCATTATTTAGCAACTTTCTTTTGCTAATTCATTAAGGAAATACAGCAAAAATCCATTCCAGCATCAGCACTTGTGACATCCCTGAATTTCTGTTCATTACAACTTCCTCTAGTGCCCAGATACTCTATTTTTGATACATCAACTAGCTCATAGAGTGTTGTCTTCTCATAAACTTGTTCTTGCACCAACATAGGATTTACCTGATAAACCCCTATAAAGTATGCTTTAATGGTTTCCAGTAGTATGATAGTCAGAGTAGTTATGCCAAACCTAATTCACCACTACCAGTTAGTAAGATCTGTTTAGACCTATTCTGGATGTCACATACACAAAAACATACATAGCTTTCAGGATTTCAGAATTAAAAGATTAAACTTAAGTACCCATGTCACTATTAATTATCATCTGTCTTTATATTATTATAGTTCTATACATGCATAGTATGTTATTAGTGTTCCTACCAATGTTACACTGTTTATGCTATTTTTTATATCTTGCAGAGATCCCTCAGCAGATGCAAATAAAAAGGTGTAACAGGGGGCAAAATGTTATCAGTACTATTAACAATTTCACAGTGTTTGAGAAAGTGCAAAAGAACAGGGATTAATAGCCAAAGGAATTTTAAGTCTATGAAAGAGAAATTGCAAGCGGTACAGTTTCCTCCTGAGGAAAAAGGGCTAATTCCTGGCATGCTGGTAAGGCTGCATGCTTTTCAGGGGCTCACTGATTATTGCTAGGCAAAACAGCTACTGGTACAAATGGTTCCTGCTGTGCTAGGCAGACAGCTTTAAAATTATCTCCAAGATCCCAAATATACTTTAAATGCTGCCTTAACACTTCCTAGGACTTGAAAAAGATACTGCAATGTTTCTGGATGTAGAAACTGGGTTTTATACAGATTTAGCTTCTGTACAGAAGCAGCAAGAGGTACTTCTCATACTGGCTGAAGGCAGTGTGCTAGTGCCTTTTTAGTAGACTGTGTTATCAGGAAAGAATATATTCAAAATAGAGGGTTAAAGTAAAATTTCTAGTAGATGTATTTTGTATTTTTAAATTACTTTGACAGTTTAGCAGAAAGAGTACAGTAATTTCACAACCATAAGGCACACCAGACTATAAGGTGCACTTTTTTTTTGCAGTGAGGATCCGCCCCCAGCTCCCCCCGCGCAGTTGCTGGCCGAGGCCCCACCTCAACCTGGCAGCCATTGGCCCCCGGGCCTGCCTGTACCCGGCAAGGAGGAGCACCGCGGGCCCCTGGGCCCGCATGTACTCGGCGGGGCCAGGGCATGCTCGCCGCCGCTCCGCTCCGTCTGCATGGGGCTGGGGAATGCCTGTGGGGGGGCCGCCCCGCCTGCATGGGACCGGGGCATGCCTGCCGGGGCATGCCTGCTGGGGCACCGCCCTGCCTCCCCGGGGCCAGGGCATGCCTGCCGGAGCTCTGCCCCGCCTCCACCTGGCAGCCGTGGCCCTGCTGGCTCCCCACATGGCTCACAGCTCACACTTCCGGGTTTGCAAATTTCCAAACTTTGTCCATCATATGAGGCGCACCGGTCTATAAGGCGCACTTCTGGGTTCGGGGGAAAATTTTAGTCAAAAGGGTGCACCTTATAGTAGTGAAATTACTGTATCTCTCTTTACTACCAGTATTAAATTGTTGAGCAGTTTGAGTATTTTGTTCTATGTAATTAAGTAGGAATGATGTGATGTAAGATGATGATGATGATGCACATTTCTTACTTTAAATGGCTAAACAGATTTCTTCGTTTCTCCCTTATATATTCCAATATACAATTTTTTAAAGAAAATTTTTCTACTGGAATGCCTAGCTCTCATTCCTGTTCCTGGATACATCTGAAATTACTTTTTTCTGATTAGAAACTGATTCTGATTGTACATATTTTTCTCTCTCTGCTTTTACTCCCTTTTGAAATTCAAACTTCAGACCCAGATATCTTCCTGCTATGACTCTTTCTGAACACCCAAAGAAGTGAGGATGAATATTGGCTTCTGAAGAAATGGAAGCTGCATTTTGGCAAAATGAAGGAGCTTCCTGGTTTGCACTGCATATGGCAGCTTTTCTATTCCCTTGCTTGGCCTTTCATTGTTTCTTCTATTCTGGTTTTTCATTTAGTCAGGGAAATTTTCAACTAGAATGAGTTGCTTTTGAAGGCTCAGATTGACTAACTGTTGGTATTCTGTTTCTTAGTGACTGTGTTGTTGAATGAATGAAACAAGAATTGAGTGGAAACAGACTCTTCACTGATCAGCAACTCTGTGGCCATTGGTATTATGGTGACAGACGTTTCTGATTTAATGGCTTTAGAAACAAAGCTAGCTGCAGAAGGAAAAAAAATCCAGTGCAGCTAATCTGAGTTCAGATTAAATCTATAGGATTTGTGCAATGATATGATGATTCAATTTCAGTGAAATAAATCCAGGAATCTGGAAGGTTGTATAATTGGCTTTGCTGTGTAGAAATAGTAAATTTGGTTGCTTGTCTGCTGACTCTCTAACCAGTTCATTGGTAGTTCCAAGTTTGTGTGGGTAAATTAGGACACCAAGATTATTGCTATTAAAGACGGAAGGATAAATGAGAAAAGTATAGAGGACTGGATTATTTAAATATATTCAAGTTAACAGGGGTCCTATAAAATTCAGTCTAGAAAAGGGGTTCCCAAACTACAGTTTTAATAATAATTTGTGGCTCTTCACTGAGAGTGAGTCTGGCAGGAAGAAGAGGGGAGGCAGAGGGGTATGAGGGGCAAGTTGATTTGAAGTATGGGGCACCTGTCCTACAAGGAAAGGCTAAGAAAATTGGGATTTTTAAGCCTGGAAAAGAGAAGGCTTTGAAAAAACCTAATTGAAACCTTCCACTACCTGAAGGGAGGCTGCAAGAAATCTGGAGAGGGATCATTTACAAGAGTATGTAGTGACAGGAAAAGGGGGCATGGCTTCAAACTGAAAGACAGTAGGTTTTGTTTAAATATTTGGAAGAAATTATTTACAGTGAGTGTGGTGAGGTACTGGAACAGATTACACAGGGAAGCTGTGAGTTTCCCATCCCTCAAGGTGTTCAAGGCCAGGTTGGATGGAGCTCTGAGCAGCCTGGTCTAGTGGAAGGTCTCCTGGATGATCTTTTATGACCCTGCCAACCCAAACCATTTCATGATTCTATGGTTGTTGGATGTTGGACTCTGCCTTCAGGTTGGCAAGGAATCAGGACAGCGTCATAATGGTGGCAATAAAAAAATCAGGGCTGGAAATTACTGCTTCAAGGAATTAAAAAACTACCAGGGACAAACTGAGTGACAAGCTATTGATGGAGAGAAAATGGAGAATTGTGGAAATCCCAGAAGGAGAAGGAAATCCCAGAGGAGAAGCTGGAAATATGTACTGATGAAGAGAAACCTGAGGTAGTATATATGATACTGGGCAAAAATATTAAGCAGAAAATTTCTATAAGCATCTAAAGAAATAGTTGCAAGAGAACAGGAAACATTACATTTCTTAAGAATAAACCATGTGAAAACTGTAATTCTCTTCTTTAACTGAAAAGTTGTTTTAAAACAAAAGAGGAAACTTTAGATGTAATATACATCTGGTCAGAAGACTTCTAAGATGTTATTGTCTGCCTGACATTCTTCTAGAACTACAAGAAAATGTGAAGGGGACATAATCACCAAAAGCTGGATTCCTACATGATTAGAATGACTTATGACCAATAGTTTTGTCCATCATGGGCTTTTAAAGATATTCTTTTTAACATCCCATCTGTTTTTGTTTAATGTTTATTTTTAATGTCTAAATGGAATTCATGCTCCCTTTTAAATATCAGTAATAGGAAATTCGAGAAAAATAAATGTTAAACATTACATTTGAAAAGAAAATGTCAGAGGCATGAATATAATATTGTGCCTATGCAGAGTATTATAGAAAAATGTCTATGGAGATCTGCTGAATGACACTTTGTGGGCATTAATCATACTCCCAGGACATAAAAACAGTATATTTTCTTTAATTGAACTCTAGAAGGGGGTTTTCTTCAGAAGGAATTACTAAGGCTACTTGAGATTGTGTACCTTGTCAGTGTCTTCAAAGATGTAACCAAAGATAATTCAAAAGAGAATGATACCAATGAAAATTTTTTAGCAATTGTAATGGGCACAGAAAGTCAAAAGGAATTTGGTTTGCTGGAATAGCACGTCTCCAGAATAAATTTGCTTTAGAATGAGAACACCAATCAACTTTTTCTTATGATCTTCTAGGCAAAAAAGAAAAAGCAGTGAACTTATGAACTTGCATACCCACAGGCATTGACATTTAGATGTTGGGAAAATAGATCTTATGAGTACAGGAATATTTTGAAATGCCTATTAAAGATTAACTGAACAATTGTCATGGTCCATCATGGTAATATTTTTTACTCAAATTTGAAGTCAGCTTTTGGTGTCCCATTGATTTGTATACTGCATGGCTGCCTCTTGGTTAATTCCTCTGTCTCAAGTGCCCTTCCACCAAGGAAAAGTGAAAGGGACACACCACAGAATATGGGACTTCTGCCATGTATGTGCAGTGTGTTCTGCTTAAAAAATATAAGTTTTGGAGCACCAACTATTTTTGTTACATTCATCAGCCAATACCTATTAAACTGACATTAAAAGAAGAAAAGACTTAGCTGGAAAAGCTTCTCTACAGCTATCAAAGTATGCTAGTAGAGAGACAAAACAGTAAGGTAGAAGTTCATTGGAAACATGAATGCCAGTGCTAAAAGAAAAGATAAATTTTTAAAAAATCTCAGTAGGCAAAGTGTGTTTACTCTGCATGTATTGTTTAGAAAGCTTTTATTCCTTCATACAAATGATACTTAGTTTTATGCTTTGGCTTTATTGTGAAATTTACATGGCTAAAATCCAAAATGGATAGATTAGTTTTAATAGTTTTCATCACCTATAAATGTCATTAGTTCACTTTTTTTGCCACATTTTTCTCGATTTAAAGATGTTTTACAAGCCAAATCACCGGGATAGACCTGCTGCAAAGTAATTTCTCTGGTGTGATAATATAGTTATGAACTTGCTAAGAAGAACATTTATTTAATTACTCTAAGTCAAGTGAGTTCATTACATGAACTCTCAAGTCGCAAATTGAACTTTAACAGTATATCCCCTATGTTAAACTGAAAGCCTGATTTGCTTCACCAAACTTTTTCCTAGTGGCCCTGATTATCATTTGCATATATTTTTAATATTAATTTTTTTTTCTGTGCTGAGAGGAGAATGGGATTGAATTTTGGCAGCTGGATTTGAAATACCTTTAAGAATAATAGATGTGCAAAATTTATTATTTGGGAAATAAACATATTTGTTTAGGATCGTTCCTTTTGTTAGATGAAAGTTAAATATCCTTGTGAATATATTTTCTCTGTTTTGCATAAGTGCCAGATGCTTAGAGTATTTTAAGTACTTCCATTTAAAAACCCTAAAATTAAAAATAGCTGAATTTCCACTAAGTGCTCCAATGTGGAGCTAAACAGAAGGCAATTATCTAGCTCAAAACCTGACCCTATTCAAATTTCCTCATGTTTGTTTGTTTTCCAGTTGAATGGGAGAAATGTGAGTACTGTGTTCATTATAGTGTTTTAGTACTGTAATTGCGGGATCTGCTAATGTGGTAAAGCATAGAATCAGCCCCCAGATTTCTGAAGCTGAGGGAGGCTGCACTGAAGCTGGGTTGCATATGAGGAAACCAGGGGACAATCTGAGTTTGTCTTCATGACACTGCATGTGATGGCCTTTTTATCTGAGCTCGAAATACCTACGTTTTTGAATGGAGAATGTGTGCATGTAATTAGGGGGGAAAATATGACTAAATATTGTTTTTTTTCTTATTTTAACTGGTCTGTTTTAAGTATAGTAATTTCACGACCATAAGGCACACTGGACTATAAGGCGCACCCCTGGGGAGTCAGCAACACTCACAACTTTGTAGATCATATAAGGCGCACCGGACTATAAGGTGCACTATTTTTTTGCAGAGAGGCTCTGCTCCCAGCTCCCCCCCATACAGTTGCTGGCCGAGGCCCCGCCTCAAACCGGCAGCCATTGGCCCCTGGGCCCACCTGTACCCGGCAGGAGGGGTGCCTCAGTCCCCCAGGCCCGCCTGTACTCGGAGGGGCCGGGGCATACCTGCCGCCCCTCCGTGCCGCCTCTCCGGAGCCGGACTATGGCCGCCGCCCCTCCATGCCGCTTCCACGGGGCTGGGGTGTGCCTGTGGGGGGGCCATCCCGCCTGCGTGGGGCCGAGGCGTGCCTCTGGAGGGGCCGTCCCGCCTGCACGGGGCCGGGGCATGCCTGTGGAGGGGCCACTCTGCCCCGTCTCCACCTGGCAGCCGCAGCCCTGCTGGCTCCCCCTGCGGCTTGCAGGTCTCACTTCTGGGTAGGCAAATTTCTGAACTTTGTCCATCAGATAAGGCGCACCGGACTATAAGGCGCACTTTCATGTTCCGGGGAAAATTTTGGTCAAAAGGGTGTGCCTTATAGTCATGAAATTACTGTAAATCAGGTTTGGGTTTTTCAGTTGAATCAAAGTATTTCTCTGCTCTTTTCGTACACGGGCATTCAAATGATAGAGTTAAAAGCCTAATATGATACAGGCAATGGGACAGTGATAGGCAGGTGCTTTAATCTAGACTGCTTGGCCGTCTGTATACCTCAGAAAATCTGCTTAGTGGTTTAATATTTTTACTTTGTGGGTTCCTTAGTAGTTATTTATGATTGCATCAGGTAAATGGTGCCTCTGAAAATACGCTCAATGTTCAGATACACTCATTGATCAGGCTTTGCAGACAAATGCCTTGGAAAGACCAGATCTCTTCAAAGGAAGGATACAGATTAGTAAAGCAGAGTACTCTTCCTGAATTCTTGCTCTTCCTAGTTTGGAGCAGGTATTTGAATCAAGCTTTCCCCAACTCTGCAAATGTATAATGCTGATAGATATTCAGTAACCTAATCTTGAAACTATTGCTGAAATAATTCTGTTTTTACCAGAATAAGAACCTTAACTCTCACCTGCCATATACAGAAGTTACTGAATTATAATGAATGTCATGCCTCCTTTATTCAGTGATTATTTATTCTAAGTGGAAGGGACAACATGGTAGGAGATAAAGTGATCCTATTGCGCTCTGTCTTGCAGTACTGAACTGGTAGGAAATTCCTGTATCAGCTTGAATCTCATTCAGGCTCAGTGAGCAGGGAAGTTAGGAGAGGAAGTGAAGAAGACTGCAGACCAGCCAAACCATGGAGCTGTACAACAGCAGTTACGGGTGTGTTAAAGTTTGTCTCACACCCACTGTGCTGACTCTTGAGACTGCTCTCCTTAGAGGAAGTCTGTGCATCCATTACTACTAAGGTTAACAAATCTGAGAGGTGAAACCAAGGCACTGACTTGTGTTACTCTTAGGTAAATGAAATGGTCTTTGGATTATGTAGTGAATGCCATATACCTAAAATACTTCAAGACTCATCTTATTTCTCAACTAGATATAGCTAATTTCGTAGATTTTTTCTGGGGTAACATTTTGCTTTGCTTTGCTAACAAGAGGCTGTATTGAAAGTCTGAATGGAAAGACACGTGTCTTTTTTCTTCCCATGAACAGTTGAAATGTTGCTAAGCTAACTAGTGAGAGCTTGTAATACAATTGCCTTTCATGAAAGGAGTTATTTTTTCATTTGTTGATTGATTTCTGATTTCCACTGGAAAATGTATTAATGACAGTGTTTACTGCTGCTGGCTATTTCTGACCTGTTTTCTCGTATTTTCTTTAGCAGGAGGAGACTGCATATCTTTAATAGAGAACTTTGTTTCTGACTCTGCTGGTATTTTAGCTACTGCTAGTAGTCTGCTGCAGCACCAGTGATAAGTTCCCACCACTGGTCATCATCAAATGATGGAATAATGAAAGGACTGGGTGCACAAATATTCTATACTTAATACAACAACAAAAAGCCCCAAATAGCAGCTACTGTAGATCAACAAGGCTAGCCAGAGGCTCATTTGGGTAAGCACCAACTCCATAATATCACTTCAGAAACTCCAGCTGGGGCATTTTTGAGTACATGTAGAATATGCAATTAAGAAGCCTTTCAGTCATGCAGTTTCTCCATGTAAATTTTGGTCCATGGAGGAACTTGGAGGATACCCATCCATCTCTGGGATTTGAGCCCACAATATTACCTATGGAATCTAAATCTAGTCCTACTGCCTGTGTTATGTAAATGTGAACAAACAGGTTGTGTAACATTTTGTTCAGATAGTATTATTAGGGCAAAATTCAAGTTGTATGTGGAAAGAGATGACCTTGAATACGTGGAGTTTTTTCTCTTTTTTTGATTAACATATTGCCCTGCTCCAAGATTTATTTATCTATCAGTTTTCACCAGAAAAGCAATGAGAAGCCCAGAACTGTTCCAGTTGAAATGTTTATTTAATCCACAAGATGCCTGCTGTGGAACATCTGTCACCATGATATATTTTCCAATTGCCTCTTGCAGCTAGCCACATAATACATCCTCCTATTTTAAGAATTACTGTCCTCAAAAGGGATGAATCAATATGACTTGTGTTTCAAAACCATTACATAGGAAATACAATTTTCTGTCATGATGGTGGTATCAGTGAACATTTTGAAGATTTTTTTTGAGTCCTTTGACCAAGTCCTAAAAAGTCCCATCATTTTTTATGACCCATGGTCAATGGGTCATGACACTTTTGTCTGAACTCTACAGTTTGACCTACAAATGAGACGATGCATCCATAATGACTAACTAACCATGCATGCAGTCTTAGCTTAGGATATTTAGCTTATCTAACCAAGTTAAGATGACTCAGGATGAAAGGGGTCAATTATAAGCCGCACCTCCGGGTGTCAGCAACTTTTCATTCTTGGTCCATATATAAGCCGCACCTGATTATAAGCCACACGTTACAATACAGAGCGTGATAAAAGGTATCCATTCTATCACCATCTGTTGAGGGCGGGAGCAGTGATCCTTATCTCCACGGGAGATGTTCTGCTAATGGGCCATCCATTGAAACCAGGCGGGGCATTGTTCTTTATCTTTTCACAACCCATCCTTCCTCCAGCGAGTCATTTTCTGCTAATGGCCCTTTGAGTCCCACTGTGTGACTGATAAAATTACTTCATCCCATTGGAAGTTGCTCCAGCCAGGGGGAAGAGCCCATCATTTCTTACCAAGATAAAAACAGAGGTTTTGGGACACTAAGGGAGCCCCTTTCTCCACTGGACTCCAGAGGAAAAACGGATTTCTCCACATCACCACTGGACCTCTGGAGGGAAACTGCACCTTCTACAGGAGCACTGCTTCAACTGAATCACATCTGTCACTGCAGGAGGATGCAGCCACCATTGAATGGGACTGCTACCAACACCCTGCCTGACAGGGTGTCAGGTTGTACTCTGACTTTGTCAGGGTTTGGAGTTTGTTTCTTTGTAGTATTGTATTTCTATTTTAATTTCCCTGATAAAGAACTGTTATTCCTAATTCCCATATCTTTGCCTGAAAGCCCCTTGATTTCAAAATTATGATAATTTGGAGGGAGGGGCTTTGCATTCTCCATTTCAAAGAGAAGCTCCTGCCTTTCTCAGCAGACACCTGTCCTCCAAACTAAAAGAGCAACCTTTCGTTCTTTGTCCATATATAAGCTGCACCTGATTATAAGCCGCACTTTGGGTTTGGACCAAAATTTTAGTCAAAATGGTGTGGCTTATAATTGTGAAATTACAGTACTTTTTAAGTGGGAAATAATAGCTAGATTAAATGTACACAGTAAAGAAGGAAAAATAAATGTTGACATTTCTGGTTACCAAAGAGCTCAGAGAATTGAATCTGTGTGGTGGAACTTATTTAAATGTTTCCTCATGTGGAAGTATAAGGAATTTTCTCTAATCTTTTGTTGAAAGACAGAGTAGGTTGGGAACAGATTTTGGTCTTTTAGTACAACAGTGAAATTATTCTGATGCTTTAATCTTGGTAGCTAAAGTACTACCAGGGCTGCTTCAGTGAAACACATTAGCCAGAGAACATCTCCTTGGTGTTGGATTGATAGTTGATTACAGGTTTGAAGTTATTAAAAGGGAGGGATAGAAAGCACCATTGAACACTATTGGCCCTGCTTTCCTCAGGTCATATTGCTTGAGCAGGAAGGGATGATGTTCCCTTTCATTCTAAGCAGAACACAGGTAAAGTGGTTTGAATAATTTTATGTAAATTTTAACATGAATAGATTGGCATTTCCTTCAAGGAAATTCTCTAAAAGCACAACATGCCTGAAGAGAAGAAAATCTGGGAGGAGGAACTTGGAGAAATATTGAGAGGAATGAGATAAATAGAGGCGTACTCGGAAGAGACTAAATCCTAAAAAAATCAGATACACTAACCTCACTTTGGTTTTAGCCCTAGCATGTGAAACAAACTTTTATGTAGGTTTCAGATAGAAAATTACAGTAATTTCACGACTATAAGGTGCACCGGATTATAAGGCGCACTTCCGGGTGTCGGCATATTTCCGAACCTTTGCCCATATATAAGGCACACTGGACTATAAGGCGCACTTTTTTTTTGCAGCGAGGATCCACTGCCGGCTCCCCCCGGTGGTTGCTGGCTGCAGCCGTGCCTCCACCTGGCCCTGCCTTCACCCGGCTGTCGCGGCACCACGGCTTTGCCTGCACCGACCGGCCATTGCCCTGCTGGCTCCCCCTGTGGCTCGCAGCTCACACTTTCGGGTTGACAAATTTCTGAACTTTGTCCATACATAAGGCGCACCGGACTATAAGGCGCACTTCCGGGTTCAGGCCAAAATTTTAGTCAAAAGGGTGTGCCTTATAGTCATGAAATTGCTGTAATCTGAGAATGAATTAAAAGCTCCAAACTGCCCTAAGTATAGTAATCTCATCTGGTTGTGTAAAATAATTTATAAGACATTTATCATATTCCTGAGTTTTGTGAGTTTTCTCCAGCATTACTTGAATCATTGTTATTATACTTCAACCCCCACAAAATCTTGTTACCTCATTATTAAGCCTGCTGATCTGCTGTTTGGTCTCTTCTGCTTTGATAACGAGCACAGCAGCACCAATTTCAGCCTCTGAAAATAATTCAAATTCATGTAAATGAGAAGAGTATAATCACTTGGAAATGATAATACTATTCTTGCACTTAACCAATGCTTTAAATTTAAACCTGTTTTCCAGTTGGCTAGAGTGAAAAATAAGCCACGTTTTAAATGTACATTGTATAATGTTTGTTAGAAGTGCAATTAATAAAGTCCATACTGCTCTCTTCACTCTGGACCTGAAAGGAATGAAAATGATAACCCTGGTGCCATCCGTGTGACAGCTCGACACTTTTAAAAAATCATAAATATGACTAAACTTTAATTATTATTTTCCTGTTTGGGCTTTAAGAGAAACAATATATGTCCTAGCTGATCCATTGGAAAAGTACTTAGCTATGTGGGGAATGTTTATTTCTAAAAGAGAGGATGCTGCAAACAGTCCCTTTGTCTCTTATTTTAATACTTTTTGTCCCACATCTTGGACATGTTCCATTGCTTTATGGCCCTACTTCATCAATCTTTTCAGAGTGTAGGCCATTTAAGGCTTCCTAAACCCCCTTGTTATTCAAGGTTTTTCACTCTTTTAAAAATCTATATATTTCTTATTTATGGCTTTCCCCCCCACCAGTTTGGTATTCAAATGTTTTTATATTTTGTGTATGTTTAATTTTGTCCTTGTGTTTAGTACCTTCCATGACCAAAGTTTTGGGAGGGTAAAACAGATTCTGCAATTGTTCTAGTAAAGCAAAATGCATGAAAAACCAGTTCCCTCCACAAACTGTTTTATCATCACTGTCTGTTAGTAGTAGGAAAACAACAAATGACCTTTGGGATCTTGTATTTTTTTACAATTGTGGCACTGAAATGGCACTGAGAATACAAATATATGTTTATTTATGCCACTAGTGAGGATCAAAGAAATAAAGGCGAACAAAAAGCAGTTATGAAAACTGTTTTCTCTAAAAAGTGATTTTCCCAGGCAACGCTCACCTCCAGTTGTAGGAGATAACCTGGATTCAGGCCTGAGCTGATCAGAGCTGAAGTCAAAGGTTTGGCTTTCTTCATTGTGGTTTCCATCCTCAATCCCATCAACAATTCTGTTGAGAAAAATTGGAGTAATGGAATAGTTTCATAAACATCATGTTCATAATTAAGTTGTAAAAATTGCTCCTAAAGGGCTCATTTTTAAACAATGGTAAATTTTTCACAACATAAAGTTTAGACAAAAGCAGAACCTATTATACTGGCATAACTTCTTGTGAGTCACTAAAAATTAAAATTACTAATAATGGGAGGAAGGTGAGGCCAAGTATAATTAACTGAAGTATAAAAAATTATCATTACTTTTGCACCATATTCTGGGCCCTATCCAGAAATACATGGACTAGAGTTTGCTTCTCATATCTGCGGTAATCTGTTGCTCTTCTTTTTTCTGCACAACCTAACTATGCTCAACAACTATGCTCTTGTGCTCCCTGCACATAATCAGGCTCTTATATTAAGCTTACTTAGGCAGAGCCTAAGCCTGAACATAATATAATTATGAAAACATCTCTGTAAACTTCAGTCAAAAGTGCAATTTCCATTCAAATAGTTATTCTAAATTTCTTTAAAATAAGCTGGCTCAGGCAGGGCAATCTTATTTGTCAATTCCATATAGGAAGATGTGCAGACCAGTCTGCAGTTTCCCAATTGCATTAATAATGGTATTACATCTGGCTACTAGAAAAGGTATTTTTGCCAGTTTTTTCTACCCATGCACAGCTGCTATCTCTAATTTGCAGTGTCAAGAAAGCCAAAGGAAAAAGAAAAGCAGCAGTATTTTATATAATAATCAAGTTCTGCATGCAAAGAATAGAAAACAGGTATTAGAGGAATCAATACACAGTATTAAAATATATAATTATGAATATTTTCTGTTCTCAGTTAAAATAAATTGTGCTATAAGGAGAACAACTTTAAAGTCAATGAAAGAGAATCATACAATTGCCAATTGACTGATATGAAGCATCATTTTCTTGTTTTGTGCAGGAACAAGCTTCCTATTCTGTCTTACAGACAGATGAGTTAAATACTAATCTGGATGGGCTACGATAGAAAGTTCTTAGCCTCTCAGGATAAATTTGTGATGATGAAAATTATAATTTTCATCTAATAAAGATATTTTCAGGAAAACTTCTTGGCCAGAAATGCCTGGAGAAAGCAAGAACAGACAACAGATAAAACAACAATATATCTGTGATACATTTGGCTTGAGAGACTCAGACCTCTGCATGCATACCATGTGTTCTCATCCTTTCTGGCTCTTTGTGTGGTTTTAGATCTCCATGTCATGTCTGAGTGCTCGTGATGCCAGTTGCATGTTACTAGACTTGACTCTAATCTTAATCAGCCTCTGGTAGAAGAGGAGACTCAAATATGGTGCTTGAGCAGCCCTGGCCTATACTGCTATCTGAAAACCAGACTGATTACTTTGTATGAAATTTGCTATAAAATCTGTTTAATGTCATTTGGCCTCACTGGTTCAAAAGGCAAATTTTAAATACCAATATCACTTTGGTAGAGGTTTCTAATTAAATAAAATGCTAACATTTTAACTGCCTTTAAAGCACACAGGAGAAAGCTTACTCAGACGTGACTTGGAATTTATAGATGCTACATTCTTTATAGTGTTTAAAGATTCAGACTAAAAGGAAATTATGTTAGTAAAAATACCTTGTTGTGGAGTGCCAGGCTTCTATGTGGGAAATACATAATGTGCATTATGCTTATTCATATTACAAGGAACTGGCTGGGGAACTACAAAACCTAGTAAATTGAAAACATGAGGGGACAAAGGCAATTGTTAAGCCTCACCCCTCTCTGAATCAGCTACTTTACAGTCCTGAATTTTCTCCTGAAGACAAAAAACTCCACTCCTGGAAGCCAAAAAAGTCAGAAAAGATTAACGTGGCCTCTTCTATCCAGTTGCTTAGAGCCAGAGTGCACTCCTCAATGTGAGTCTGAGAAGATTCAATTACATAAATTCCTCCTCCTCAGGCTGTCTATTATCACTTACATTTTCTTCCTTTTGGTGCTCATCCACTTCATAGGCAGTACCCAAAAAGTAATTAGGAAGACCAGGGCTTTATTCTAGAAACTACAATTCTAGCTTCTGTTCCTTGCACCAAGAGCCCTTTAAAAATCTGATCCCTTCTCTGGGCTTTATTGCTTTCACTGTGGGATACAAAGAAAGAACCTGAAGCACCTATAAAGAATTCTAGTTAGTTTCCTCTAGGAAACATCCACAGCAGAAGTTTAAGAAACTTTGGTTATACACGTCAGAACAGCACTGACTGAATATTTCAACCAGAGTCTTGTCCTTCCTTTGCCAACACCAAATATAAATAAAGATTTTAATTTAGGTCTTATTTTCTCCTTAATGCTTACAAGAAAACACTTAAGGCTACTTTTTAAAGTGGTATTAAGTAATCAGTTTATTTATTCCAATAATATAAACTCCTTCTAGGAGATAACATGAAAATGTTTTGTCTGGGAAAAAAAAAAGGCTGAAAAACATACATCTTGGGTAATTTTCCAGGCTATTAACATAATTAGTATACAGTTTTAAAATTATATATGGAAACAGGAAATAGTATATGTAAACATTCTTTTTTCCTATTTCCTTTTGCAGCCTTGGGTGGCAATGTCTGACTGCATAAGTTCAGAGCAATAATGAGCCTGACTACATTTCAGCAGAAAATGCAAAAAGTAGTCTTTCCCTGAATTACCACTTGTTATTTGAATGATAATGACCTTTACTTGTAGCTGACTGAACCAAATTCATATGAGATCTAGGAAGCAAATGAGAAAATACCACATTGTGCTATGGTTTAGTTGCTATAGTGGTGTTTTGTCGAAGGTTAAGCTTGATCTTGGAGGTGTTTTCCAACCTAAATGATTCTGTGATTTCTATGAGTTTATGACAAAACTAAAATTGTTTTGTATCTTGCTATTACTTGAAATGTGTCTGTACCAATAAAATGTATGATGAGGGGGAAAGGGTTCTATATAATCTTCTGTGTCCCTTTTATGATCACATCTCTAGGAACTGGTGCTTTGATAAACAAATATTGCTCAAACTGTGGCTATTTCATATTTGCAATGGCAAGTTCTGAAACTTCCACTCTACATCTAATGAATAAATGAAGTGCGTGAACATGTAAACCACTTCAATTTATAGAAGACAAAACTTGAACTACTGTATCTCCTTGTATGTATGCTTGTGATTTCTCTAAAGATCTCATCCTGAAAATAGAATTGCACTGCAGCAATGTAGGAACAAGTTACACAGATCACTTGTAGGTAGTGTACAAATAAAAAATTGAACTATTTTAAATTGTACACTAATAATACCTCAATAAACTGTTATATGATGCTTCTTTATGTCAAAAGACACAGCAAAACAGATGCTAAACTCTGTATTTAATGTCTGTATGACTTCCATTATCAGATTTCCTGTCTCTAATGAAAAAAGCCTCTAAATATTTTCCAAAATTGCTAGGCAATTGTTTTCCATTATAGTTCTCTACTCCAGTATTTCTTTTTGTATTTTCATGGCTATACTATAATTTTGTCTGCTTACTTTCTAAATTTTTGTATCTCTGATGGACTCAAAATATTTTGTAGTGCTATTGTGGGAACAAATATTATAGACAAAATGATACCATAAGGCCAGGCTGTTTAAGTAGCCATTTGTGCACTTGGTCATTTTTTTAACTGCCCTTTTTATGGGTAAAAATATTTTAGTTTGCAATAAAGTTCTAAAGTCATAATATTCTGCATAGTGTGCAATGGTTTCTACCATAATGTGGGATGAACAGAAGTATAAGCTATTAAATAATAAATCATATAATGTCAAAATCATGCATGATGTTTTAATAGGAGTTACATGATAGAGAAGAAAATTACCATTCATAACTATTACCTTGGGCTCAGATCTGGTGGGCCACTGGTGGTCAGTGCTGACAGGTACAATTTAAGGTTTTTCTCCTTCCTTTTGGAGTAGTAATGGAGCTCTGTTTCATGTTTGGCTCTTGAGGGGTTTGAACTGCAAGCTCGGATGGGGGAATGGAAGGGCACGGTCCCTGAGGCCAGCTGCTTCAAGTTTCTCCCAAGGTGGCTTTTACTGATTGCACTTTTCTTCTGCTGAGAGCTGTTTGTGCTTCGTGTATCAATTGGTGAAAGGGTGCTGCTTTCTTCTTCTCCTCCCTCCTCTTCCTCATCTTCATCTTCCACAATTGAAGGGAGTCTCTTCTTTATATTTCCATTTCCCTTGAGCTCTGTCTAAAATAACAAGTAATACAGACCAGTGTAAAATTCAGAGCCTGATGTTACAGAAACACATTTTTTCTGGTGTTCATTCTGGAAAAAACCCAGACCTAACACAGCTTTCATTTCTCATTAGGGAGAGCTCTTTTGGGACTCATCCATAGCCTCAGCGATGGCTATATGTGCAGACACAAGAAAAATAAACAAATTTTAAAAGGTCACTTGTGACACGGTCAGCAAACTCCCTGCAATATGTTTTGCTACCAAGGAAGAGTACACAACTAGTTCTTACAAGCTATTTGCCATATGTACACTTGAGAAGATTAATTTTGTTTAGCTGAGGCATTATTTGTTGATTGCTATGCTACCAGAATCTTGGTGGGCCACAGAAAAGATCTGAGGCTTGTAATTCAAATAAAACCACTTTGCGTATGGAACATTTCATGATGTAAAAATAGCATTTACACCAGTTTAGCTCAAGCCCAATGGTCTCTGTGTGCTTTTTAATTTTTGTAACCGAATTGCCAGGATGGTAGACAGACTATTCAGTTCACTCAGAGTCCCATTAATGCACCAACAGCGTGAGAGTTTTGGCTTCAGAACTGAGTCATCAGAAAGCAGAGCTACATCTGGTTTCGAAAAAATGCAATTTAGATGCTTGATGTTGGAACCATGGAAATTTAGAGGCGACATAGACCTGGGCTCTGTATTTTATATACTAATTAAAGCACAATGTAGGAGATCAATGTTTTTTTTTTGGGGTAACAAAGAATGCTGATCATGAGTGCTGACACATGCCAATACAGACAGGATCAGACCTTAGCTCAGAAATAGTTCAATTTATTCCCATGCTACAACTTAGTGTATTGGTAGTAGGTGAATGGTGTAAAGTGCAGTCAGGTTCCAGGTCAAATTAACAAACCAAATGCAATTTCATGCTTTCAAAGGGAGTTGTTGTTTTTAATTTATTTATTTTGTTTTACAGGCTTAAATCAAGCTTTAATCAAGCTTAAGGCGCTGTTAGCTTTAGATAGAAAACCTCAGATGACCCTGCATGGTCAGATTCCCACATTCAGGCCAAGTCAGATTGGCTGGGTGGAAATACAGATTTGGGGAATTTATCCAAATATTCTAAGCCCCTATTAGCATCTGTCTAAATGTTTTGCAGCGTAGATTTAATTTTGCTGTGTGTTACAGCACATTTTCATTGAATGTATGCTTTTCTCAATGTTGGCAGATTTAGTCAACTGGGGCCTTTTCATTTGAGGTATATATGAAGAGGTAAGAACTCAAAGTTGTGACAGAAGGCATGTCTTTATAAAATAGAAGAGCCTTGTTGTGAACTGTAGTACTCATTCAAAGGCTGTCATGATGACCAAATTGTACAGGACCTGGCATTGATACTGCCTATACTCTGTAGAGAATGAGTGTCACCCATATTCCAAACTTTGGCTTGGGTAGCCATGTATTTAAAATGTAGTTGCTGCAGGAGGATATTTAAATTTAGTACCTGAGGAAAAAAGATCATAAGCTGTTACACATAAAATGGGAAGTGGCAGAACTCTCTGTAGGATGCTATTTAAATTCTCATTCTGAAAAAAATTAAAGTCTATTTTCAAGAAAGAAAGGAAGGAGTTTTCAAGCTTTGTTCTGGTTATAATTATGTGGATATTCAAAGTGAAGCTTGGCATAGCTAAAATGTCATCAACATACCTGAGAAAGTGTAGGCTTGTTGGATAATTTTGATATTACCTGGAAAAAAAACAAACCAAAAGGGTAGGAAATATGTACATCTGTACAGTATGGCTTCCAACAGGATACAAACATCTAAACCAAAACATTTATGTCAATACAAGAAAAAACAGTCATGATAAAATGGCTGTATTAAATTAAATGGTAGCATAACACTGAACTAAGGATAGTCCTTTCAAACAGGTGCTTTGAGAGAGAAAAAAAAAGTTGTTTCATCTTAAACAAAAAGTGAGTTAATGAAAAAATTAATATTTTACTTTAATAAAAAAGTTGATCAAGACTCCAAACCTGTGAATAAATGTAGATGTGTGAAAGCATGCCTTGTAGGTTTCAGTACTGGTTTGATTGAAATGCAGGAGCAAGTGCTCTGCTTTGGCCCTGCTTAGCTTTAGCTCCTGTGCCAGCCTAGTCTGTCTGTGAAGATGAACTAAGTGTCTCCAGCATCTCTGGGATATTTTCAAAAACAATGGTGGGACTGAAGCAAATAGGAGCAAGATAGTCCTGAGGCAGAGGTGTCTAACCAAGGCGTCAAGGCCACAATATTTTATTTTCTCAAATTACACAGAAAGTAAAACAAAAGAAAAAAGAAGAAGAAAAAATTACGCAACTTTTCAAGAGTAACTAGTTCTAATAAAATACACCAGAACTGCTGACTAATATCTGTTGTGAAAATTCTGCTGTTCATTTGAATGCTTGTCCGCTTCTTTACCATGGGCAAACTTCTGACAGCTTCTACACTGTATTTATATGAATATTTTAGTCTGCCAGATAAAATTTTGAGAAATTACTTTCAGCTTTCCTAAGCCCACATATCAAGGCAAAA
Source organism: Catharus ustulatus (assembly GCF_009819885.2). Classification (NCBI taxonomy): domain Eukaryota; kingdom Metazoa; phylum Chordata; class Aves; order Passeriformes; family Turdidae; genus Catharus; species Catharus ustulatus. Next base: position 38,280,416 of record NC_046221.1, on the reverse strand, counting down.
AGTGTTTAACCCATTTGTCAGTTTATTTTTCTCCAAACATGGATAGCAGTTAGGCATGTCTGAAAGTCTTTGAACCTTCTCAGTTTGTTTGACAAAAATCTTCAGAACTCTTAAATATTCTAATTTTACATTTGAAAAGAATGATTGTGTGTGTTTTTAAAAATTTTTATGATTTTGTTCCAAGTTTTCAGGTTAACCTAAAAACTGTTTTGTAGTGAGGGTATTACAAGTGGTATAACATACAAGTACAGAACATTTAAGTTTTTGTAAGCAGAAATCCTACTGCACAACAGCCAAGCCAGTAGAGGTGTATCATTAAATGTATCAATAAGACTCTAATAACTGCCAAACAGAGCAACTGCAATAATGAGGCTATGCAAACAAAATAACTGCTGTGTTCTTACTGAGTTAGATAAAGTACTAGATGATATTAGCAGAGGATGAGGTGTCAGATACTGAAATCTCACAAATTGCATTGTAATCTATGCCAACTGAAGAATCATTATCTTCTTCAAGATTCAGGATGAGGGGAAACTAGAAATGTGCTAAAATATCAAAGTCAGAATTAGGAAGTACTACTAGCCTGCTTTGCACATATGTTTAAAATATTAGTTTAAAATTGTGCCCAGGCATCAGTTTGCTTGGCTTCTAGAAGCAGGTACAGTAGGAATGTTAAGTAGCAGCCTTAATTAAATTCTAGGCAAATTCCAAATATTAGCAACTTCATAAAAAGCATCTCAGAAAGTACAGAAAGTATGCATTTTCCTGCTGAAGGCTTTAGAAGTGACTTATCATTTGTAATTTGTATAGTGAGTGAAGATTTCCCTCACTTTTTGTTTTGATGTTGGTTTTTTCCCACCTGAATACGTTAATCCGGACTGTACATCTTGAAAACATAGACAAAGAAATCATTATATGGGTTTTAAGCTGCATGACCAGTTGCTAGCACTGTGCCCTTGCTCCTGAACCTCTTTGCTGCTCAGCACTGAAGCCACAGCCACCCATCCATCCCTCTCTGCTCCGTGTTACCCTGGCTTGGTCACTGGGGAAACTGGATGCACAACAAATGGGGTTAGTGGCAGCACTTTCTTGCCTTGTGACTTTTCCAAGAGAAGGTAAAGGAATTTTGAAGGCAGGTTGCTTTTTGCAGGGAGGGGAAGGAGTGTTCTCAGGAGGCTGAGTAACAGAGAAGAAGGGCAGGTACAAACATGTAGCACATGATGTGAGGAAACTGCTTATCAGACTTCTGTTTCCCCAAACTAGCTCCTTTAACCCACTGGGGACAATTTCAGCCTGAAAATGTTGATATTATAAAACAAACTAGAGACCTATAAACTATCTTTTCCATAGCACAAAATCCACAGTAAAAAGCATTGTAATTGCTTCTGTACAAATACACTGCAACCATACTCACTGCTTGCAGCTTTGGATACCCAGTCCTGCACACACAGCAGGGGCCTGGGCTTTATGGCTTACTCCTTGAAAGTTGACAAAATAAACTAATCTGTGTCCAGAGAGAATTCTCAAGGATTTTGATTCTAAACTTGTTTCAGCACCTCCTCTCTGTCTCTCCCTCCAGCCTCAAAGAGAAAAGATGAACAAAAACTTGGACAAAGCAAGTCAAAGTGCAGTAAATTAAAAGTCCTCATTATGCACATAGCTTTATCTTTGCAAAAATGTAATATCAGAGAAAATAATTAGGAGGTGTTGCCCTAGTTTCTAGAATGCTAAAACTTTTATTTAGGGCAATGGACAGGTGCAGTCTTCTATAAAAAGCTCTATTTTTTCCTTATGCAAAGAGTGTGTCAAATACCTCACATACCTGCCTTTTAAAAGAAGTACAGCTCTTAAAGGATAAGAACTGATATTTAACTTCCTATGCATTGAGAAGAAAACAGAAAGATTCATGTTAGCATGAGTTATGTGAAATACTGTCAAAGAGTCTAATTGAATTTTTAATTTCAGCCTTGGTATCTCTTTCTGTCTTGTGAAACCAGCTATTAAATTTAATTTTACAAGGAAAAAAAACAATAATAGATCATGTACCAAACCAGACTCATAAAATTCTTCCATATACGGAATCACAAATCTATATTAATCCAATTTTTATATATCGTAATGCACAGATTTAAAAAATTCAGTAATCCTTAAAACTGTATATTAGAAGCAAAAAAACCCCCCGAATATTTATCCATCTGAAAAGACTAGTGGTGTGCTGTTGAAAGCCAGTGATCTGACAATTTTTTCAGTGTCAAGAGGCAGTACTCATTTATAAAGAATCTCTGCCAGGAGCTGTGGCCAACCCAGGTAATTAGATGGAAGTACAGTCATTCAAGATGAATTCCAATGATAAAACCCTAAAAAGAAAAATTCAGAGACACAATGAAATTGGAGGCTAATACATTTTATGTCCAGTCAGTAGGTTTGCATGCTGGGGTTCAATAGAATGTCACCAGTGTTTGCTGGTCTGATTCTTGTTGCCTTCACAAAAAGTAGGAATAAAAATAGAAATAAAAAAAAAAGTTCACTTATTTTCTTGTAATCTGTGGTACTAAAATACATGAATAATTCTTTATATTGAGGAGTCAAAAGGATAAAATACATTTTCAGGAAAGGATTTGAAATGACAGTATTAATGTTCTTAGTCAGCATTTGGAAATGGGAAAAGCCCATTTAGGAGCACTCGCAGTGTGGGAAAAAACCCCAAGAATGCATGCCAGATGTTCTATTCTTTACAAATTTACTGTGTGGTAATGGAAAAGATACAAGTACATAACAAGAGATTATTGTACTGCTGAAAAACTTAATGCCTCACATGTGCTCAGGCCTCAGTTTTCTGTAATCAGGAAATTTTTAATGAAATGTCACAAGTCCTCTAAATCACAGAAGACTCAATCACTCACAAAGAGCTTGTTAGATATAATTGTTTTATACTGAGCAATTCACCATGCCCAACCCCTATTGGGTTTTTTCTTGCTTTGTTTTTCTTTTTGAGACTTTCTATTGTTCATTGGCTTGTTCCTATGTTTTCTCGGGGCTATTCTTATCTCTCTTCCTCGCTTAATGGACAGATAAAGAAGGAGTATTTTGTGGAAGCAGATGTTTTCAGCATCTCTGAAGCTTCTTACAGAACAGAGCACATTGAGTTAACAGCAAAAGTTGAACAGCAGATCTGTCACTGGTATTTTGTCCTAGGGAGACAATACTTGTGAATTGCCATGAGCTCTGCAATCTCCTGTTAAGCTGTTGTCCTGAAAGTTTTGATTCTTTGTAATGAACTGTGAAGTTGGTACAAATATTCTGTGACTGTCTGCTTGTGGTTAGCTTTGGATAGTCGTTTGGTTTTTTTTTCCAAATAAATACTTTCTTGGATGTAAATTCTCACATGAGCTTTTATATTTGGTGTTAAAAGTTTACTTAACCTCACTGCATTAATTATTTTTTTAAAATTACATATATTTTAATTGTTTCATGAGCAGTACAGGATGTATTACATTTCTTGTTAAAAAGAAAGAAAAGACTATCTTCTTTCTTGCTAGAGAAAGAAAAAAAACTATCTCTGTCACTTGTGCCACATTAAGAATAAATAAATCGAAAATATGGATAATATAATTAGTAATTTTTACTTCTATTTGCTTACATGCCTCTACTCCACCCCAAAGCAGGGGAAGAAACTAGTGTCTCAATTGCTTTCAAAATGCATCTTTCATAATAAATCTGTAGCAGTAAGAATTAAAAAAAATAAAATTAAAGAGTAGTCTATCAATAAGATTAAAAGAAGACAAAAGAAGGAATTGTTAAAATAGACACTAGACCTGGAACTGACTGTACTCTCTGGGAGGTTGTATTTTTGGAAAAGCTTGCAGATTACTGCAGAAAAAAGTTATAGTAGAGCAAGCTTTTTAATACTTCAACAAATTGATTACAGTCAGGTAAAGACTTACATAATAGAAACTACAATAAAGGCTAACACCTTCCAAAGCAATAAAATATATATGCTTAACTTCAAGCAGCTCTAAGGTTTTGAACAGGCTCATAGATATTTGTATGATTGGCCCTGGATTGATATTCAGTTAGACTCCTCAGTTTGAGGCTGTAGATACAGTGAAGGAGTTGTGTTTGTATTGTTAACTTTATATAATTTCCTTCATTAGTTAATCCTATATTACCCAAAATAATAAAAGGACAAGTCATTGTAAAAGCGCTTCTAAATTTAATGTCCCCAACAGATCAGTGCTATATCAACACAAAATAAAAGGAATAATGAAAAAAAAAAATTAGAAATCAATCCACTTTCTAAACTGACATAATTTTCAAGTTTAGCTGTATGAGGATTAATTTTATTTTCCATTTTTTACAGTGTAGAGACAAAGATAATATTAATATTGTAAAAGTTATATTGTCATGTTCCCTAAGGCACATTGAGACATATTTGAAAAAAAGTTATCCTCTAGAATGCCTGTCTAATTAAAATAGAAATACGGTTAGATTCCAAGGCAATACTCTGAAAGCCAGGAGCTTTTCCTGTCTAAAATTCTGTTTGACACAGTGTTTCGTATCCTCATCATACAACAGTCTAAAAACATCAATAAGCTGCTTTGCTAGACTGGATTTTTTTCAACGTGTTACCCTCGGGTTAAGCTTTATAATCTGATACAGAATGTAATAATCCCAGGAAGTGAAATGAATGGGAATGGAGAGTGTTCAAAAAGACTCAAAAGCTAAAATTAGAAGTAAAATTTTGTCACTTATTTAAGCATGTTAATTCTAGTTACAATGAATGGTTTTTTTGTGTTTGTCAAGGAAATGCTAAGGTCTACTTGTGAAAATCTTTTAATAAATATTTTAAATCTTTTAATAAATAATGTAAAGCTCATAATTCCTTTTTCTTAATCCATTCACAAAAGTAAGAGAGTTAGAATATGGGCATAGGTCACAAATATCTAACATAGTCCCAGACTAACGCAAATAGGTTAATTTCCTCCCCTCCTGTTTGCCCTTTTCCATGTCTTTTGTGATTTACCCTTACACTGAATTTTCCACTTGTTTTAGGTGTAAAATGGGAAAGATTCATAAAAATAGAAAAATGAATTTAAAAAAAAAGGAAAAGATTACATAATTGCTCAAATAAGTTGTGCTATAATGAATCTTCTAACTAGAAAATGGCCACAAATCAGAAGAAAAAATTACTAGAGAGAAAACCAGACTGTGTAGGTGCCTGTTATTATTTTCAAAAATATTAGAATAACTGAAGACTAAAGAAATGTAGCAGGAGCTTATTAGTGAATAAAGATTCTTTAGGTAAAGGTACTAGGAAAGAAAATAAAAAGGCCAAGCAGTCTATATTTTTTGAGTTACATGCTTCCTTGTTGCATTAGTTCTCAGCAACGTACCATATAGAAGAATATATTAGAAATACAACAGTGAGGTGATTATCTTGAGGGGTACTGGGGGGAAGACACGGCTCAGAGGCATCACACGTCAGTCTCACAAGTAAACAAGCTTTATGAGCTACCAGACTACAAAAAAAAGTGTCAGGTATAGCTCCAGGTCAGCCTTTCTCCTATAGTAAGGGAAGCAGTTAATTGTCAGGCTGAGGGTCTGGAGGAAAGACTGACTGTAGCACTGCACAGGGAGGAGGTAATTGCAGTGGATTTCCTTGTTTGAAACTAGCATCCAACTTAAGAGCCAAACATCCACCAAAACCTACTTACTGTCATGAATATGGGTAGGAGACCTGTGAAATATCTTGCAGAGAGATATTGGACAGAGCTCATTCCCAAAATACATCTCATCCATTTAATATCAAAAATGAAGAGTAAAACAGGTGAATTAACTGCTCTGATTTTGTTTGTTTTTACCAGTGCTTATGCCCATGTACAGCTGCATGACTTGTTCCATAAGAATAATGAAGTTGAGCTGAGTAAATGACATTGTACGAGTGCTGCCTTGTTCAGCAATAATTTTTTGTAAAGAGGAAGAGAGAGACAGAGAGGGAAGAAGGAAAAAATATTTCAGATCATCCCAGAAATATAAATGAAAAATCTGAGTAGCTTGTAAAAGGTGAGAGCCCTGAGTTATGTTTGACAGCAACTCTAATTGGAGAGTAGTCCATGCACAGAGGCAGGCAAAAGACCTACTCCTATGAACATATCAGGAATCAAAGTTAATTATATGTTACCAGTTTTAAAATTAGTTTAGTTTTTGACAGTATGAGGAGCACCTTCATTCCTACACCATAATCACTGAGAAGTGGAGAAGTTTACAGGCTCCACTTCATATCAAGAGATATTAAGGGAAAATTAATATATGGTGTCTTTTGGGCAGAAGCAGGGGTTGTTCAGCCATCAACCACTTAGGGCTTCTTACAGAACACCTAGAGCTAAGGGAAACATGTGCACATGGAGCAAAGAGAAAGATCATAAACAGTTGGTTCACAGTTTAATTTTTTTTTTTGAATAAAGTACTAGACTTCTATTGCTTTAGGTGATTTATTCAATTCTATATTCTACCTGCTGTAATAATTCTTGCATAAAAACACAAAAACTGCCATTGATGGGCCTCACATTCTGCAAGTTTTATACTAACTGGCAATAAACACCAGTGAGTTACATCTGCAAGAATAATACATGATCCTCTGCCAGACAAGCTACTGACAAAGATAGGTGCTTAATATGCTCTAAGCTATTTAAAAATTCCAAGTTTTCCTCAAAGTTATCCAGATCTACTCTTAAAGTACGATTGATTGACTTATTTTAAGGTAAGTCACTTCATTTTACTCAGCTGCTGGGTGGTGTGACAAAACTATCTTTTCTATTAAAAAGTTGTTTGCAATTATTTGGCAAATGTTCTATGAAAATTACAGTAATTTCACGACTATAAGGCGCACCCTTTTGACTAAAATTTTGGTCCGAACCCGGAAGTGTGCCTTATAGTGAAAGTTGCGAAATTTGCCAACCCGGAAGTGGGAACCACAGCCACCCCGAGCCGCAGCAGCCCTGGCCCCATGGGAACCCCGGGCTCAGGGCTTCTGCGGTGCCAGGGCTGCCGTGGCTCGGGGCCGCGGCAGCTCCCACTTCCGGGTTGGCTCGGGGTGGCCATGGCTCCTGTATCACGGGGGTCCTGGGGTGCCGAGGGTGCCGCTGCACAGGGCTCCCAGAGTGCGGGGTTGGCACGGGCTGGCGGGATCGCAGCGCAGCTCTTCATTATGGCATCGCTGCACGACTCGGGCTGATGGCATTGCAGTGCAGCTTGGAGCACCGGGGCGGTACGGACTGGCGGGATCGTGGTGCGGTTCGCGTTTACGGCATCGCGGCACAACCCGGGCACAGGGGGAAGGAGCCGGTGGCGGCCGCAGCACGGGTGTGGGGGGAATGAGCCGGCAGTGGTGGCAACCTGGGCACGGGGGGAAGGAGCCGGTGACAGCGGCAGCCCAGGCACGGGGGGAAGGAGCCGGCAGCGGCCGTGGCCCGGGCGTGGGCGGGAATCCGGCGTCGGCCACGGTGGCCGAGCCGCAAGCCGAGCTGCACCAGCCAGCCCCGGGCAGGAGTGCCGGGGCCCAGGGCAACTGCGGCTGCTGGGCGGGGGAAGCTGGGACCCGCGGCAGCGTGGTGGGAGCCAGGAGCCGCGAGCCGTGCCAGCTGGTGCCAGGGGTGGGCAGGAGTGCCGGGGCCCGCAGCATGGGGAGGGCACCTGGGGCTGTGTTTAAAGGCTACGCCAGTCTGTGAAAAATGTTTGCAAATTTAGCACCTGCCAGTAATTCGTTATTTTGTTACGTGCGACACAGCTCCTCGCTGCAAAAAAAAAGTGCGCCTTATAGTCTGGTGCGCCTTATATAATGTACAAAGTTGTGAAATTTGCTGACTCCTGGTGGTGCACCTTATATTCTGGTGCGCCTTATAGTTGTGAAATTACTGTACTTATTATTAAAAGTATTTTGCAACCTGTGATTGTCCTACAGTGTGCAGGAGGAACTGTGATGTAGGCTGGAGTAGAGGAATAATGACTAAGTATGTCAGTACAGTAAGAGCTGATTTAGAAATTCATTTTTTCAATGCATGACTTTTACTATGAACACATAAGTAATACCCATGAAATAAGATTTTTTAAAATTTTGCTTTGGAAGTTAAACTCATCAGTAAGTAATTATGTGACTGAATTTTATGTCAGGTTTTCTTGTCTTACAAAATCTACCAAGATTAAAAGTAACTTAACCCCCCACCCCCATGCCTTTTTCCTTACTATTTATAGAGTAGCAAATAGGATAAGTTATTTGATTCCTTAAAGTGAAATACTATTTACTATGCAGACGATCAATGCGTTAAAAAATCAGAAACTTCACACTCTTTTAATTTCTGATTCATGATAGATAATCAAATATGCAATAGAAAGTGTTATTGCTGTATTGGAAAGCAACATTCATAAATTCACATGACCTATAGTAGAAATCTGGTTCTAGAAAAAGCATGACTAAAGAGGCAAGAGTGAATGCATGTCAAATATATAATCTTCTAGCTGAAAACCAAACAGTGGCAAGGCAGGATTTAATCTCAATTTGTACTTGCATTCAAAATATTTTTTGCTATTCATTTTCAAGAGCAATGGCAACAGTTAGAACAAAGGAATAAAAGTCTTCAAATAAGCAGTAAAAATGACATGAAGAGGAATTACTTATATGCTTTAAAAATACTTACTTAAGGCTTAGTTGGAATGAACCAGAAAGCTCAGTATATTTTAGATTAGAATTTGTAGACATTTTTCTTTCCTAGCTCTCCCTCTATTGTATGCTCCAGAGCTTAGAATTACTTTCACCTTTACAAACAATTGATTTGGCCCAGTTGTCAGATTTTCCAAAAGAAAATGAGGAGCATCCCTTGTAATTTCTTAGGTATTGCAAATAACAACTTGAGCTTTATTATATTAAAAATTCCTCACAACTCAGTCATTAAAATTTAATAAATTCTAAACACCAGCCTCTCCAAAGGACAGGAATTAATCCCTGTTTTGTCAGACAATGCCTTTCAGAGGGAAGATGGGGGGAGATCCTTTGGTTTTATTGCTTCTTGGTTGCTAGATTACCTATTAAAATGTATTTGTCTATTTATCTATTTTATTATTAAAGACCCTGGCTAAGGCGCAGTGAGTCTCCATCTTCCCAGCTGGAGAAGGAATCTAACACATTTTCATGAAACCTTGTCATTATGTTTCATTTACACTACAATTAGTGACAGAATCAATCTTTCCTTGTGTTTCACCATCTGAGTGTTTTCATTCTAGAGGACAGCTTCCTCTCCAGAGAGACACCAGCGATCAACTGAACACCAGCCATAAGAATGAACATCTGGGTTGCCCTGCTCATCTGCTCCAATTTCCCTCTCCCAAGTATCACCTGGATAATCCCACATCCAAGACAAAATGTTTGGGTCACGTTAGCTAATATTATCAAACAAGAAACTATGTGCCTTTCAGTAGCCTTAGTAACCCCTTTTCTGCCTGTCTAGTGGGTTTACCTACCGATGTGTGGCCATCTGTACTCTACAAATCTGGGATCAAATTACTAAAATTATAAAACCTATCCTCACAGATTATTGGGACCATTGGATCAAAAAATTGCCACATGCACCAAATGAGCCCCAGGAACTGGAATTATTTGGATCAGTCAAAATGGATTATTGTATAAATTTTGGGCATTTGTCATCTTTTCAAGATATTCCAGCAAATAGTCAATTATATTGAAACAAAACTTTATGGTGCAATTATACCACTCACACTTCAGTCTGGTCCAAAGTATACTTAATCCAACTACCACCTGGTGTCTTTTTCATCTAAAGAGACAGGGCTTGGCTGGCTATTCCATCAAAAATCAAGGGCGGCCCATGAAGCTTGGGGCATCTTACTGTGCTAGCACCTAGTGTTTCCATGGCTCACATATTAACACAAACAAAAAGATCAATTCACCAATTTGAAAAAGATTGTAATGGTAAAATTACCTATTGGACGAGAAAAACTGAAATCATTATGTCTTCTTTATTGCCACGGGTAGCTGCTGCTAAAGCCCTCAAACAATTAGATGGCATTGGATGCTGGCTCAATAACCAAACCAATGTGACATCAGTCGCCCTCCATGAACTACTGGCAGAAGTTAATGCAGTTTGCCATGCCATATTCCAAAACCGTGCTACAACTGACTTTTTATTATTAGCACATGGTCATGGCTGTGGAGATTCTGAAGGCTTATGCTGCATGAATTTATCAGATCACAGTGAATTTATTTCCTGCAGCATAAGCCTTCTAAAGGAGGGAGTTGGAAAATTGCAAATTGAGCAGGCAAATGACTGGCTCACCCATCTCTTCAAAGGCTGGAATCTATCTACTTATGCCTTATCTTTAATCAAAACGGGACTGTTAATTTTATTAATATTAATTACTGTTATTCCTGACGGTTAATATTTATGATGCAGACTTTTGAAAAAACAGTTTATATTTCCATTTTAGGAAAACAAAACAGGGGAGATTTTGAAGGTAACTCCAATAAAAATGTGGATGATCATGGCTTAAGGCTGTGGGAAAACCCTTTGCTGTAGGGGTGAGTAAAAATCACCCCCAGAATCCTCCAGTTCTAGATGTTGATCATTGCCAGAATGTTCTCTGTATCTCTTGCTGTCGTTTGGTTCCTTTTTGTTGCAATAATTTTAATATTCCTAATCGCCCTTTCATATTGGATCCCCTCCCTAAAGTCCGCCCTAATTGCTCCCCTCTTCCAAGCTTATGGATACCCCTGCCATACCCTAACACTTGCATTTTGTCATTGTCCTCATGCATGGAATTGGCCTCTATGTACCATCTTTCCTGGTTCGTTCAATACAAGATGATCAGCTTGCTGTTTGCTGTTTTCTATTATTAAAGCTTTTTTCCCCGCAAACAATCAGGTCAGATTTTCTTTCTGCATAAAGTTCCCAAGTTCAGTGAAGCCACCGACCATAATAGCTGGGCTAGGATAGGCTGGAGGCTCCATTGCTCTTTGGAGAGAGGGGAAGGAGCCAGAACACTACTTTAAAGTCTACAAAAGGAAGAGTAGATTCTTTTTAGTTGCAAGTCGTATCTAAAAACAAAGACTTTTGACTGTTCAGGATTATAACCTCTTCTTTTTGAGAATGACTCACATCAATAGAGCTTTAGTGAGACAAGGATTGTGCCTGCATGTGCCTTGTCTTCCTTTGGGACTTAATTATAGCTTGATAGTATAGGTGTCAAGGAGGCTTCTTGCTCTTTTTATCAGTGTGGCTCTAACAAAGCCTTGGTTTGATTTTTGATTGGTCTTTGTGTGTTTTTTGTCATTGGGTTTTTTCTGTTTATTTGGGTGGTTGTTTTTGTTGTTTTTTTTTTTTAAATCTGGATAATGCTGTAAATGCTTCTGTGTGGACATAAGAAATAACCTGAAACAATAAATTCTCACAAAGCCTACAAAGATATTGTCCCAACATTTACTTATTCTGAGTTTATAGGATAATTCAGAGTTATGAACAGCTGCTACTACTCTCTAAATGCATCAAATAACACATTTTACAGTGCTGGTGGATAACAAAATAATTCCCAGTTTTTCATGTTAATGTATGTGTGAAGATGTATCCACATATGTTTTAAGAACCTTCTTCTGATGGCTTATTTTTATCAAATCAGATATGGGACACTCTCACTGTCTAGTACATATGCAATTTGTAATTCATAGTGAAAAATTGTACAGACAGGATGAGGTACATGTCAAAATCTGTGTCACTCAGCAAACTATTTCCTTACTATGACAGCATAGTCACACACCTAGAAAAATTGGTTGCAATGGCCAAATTGTTTTAGTGTCACAGCTCCAGCTACCAGAAAAATTAGTGTTTTCCAGCTTTCCTCAAATAGTTGAATACATATACAAACACAGTTATTGGTTTATTGACCAAAAGGGAGCAAAGAAAGCAAGGGATAGATGATGCAAAAACAACAAAAAGTCTCTTTTGGTAGTTTCTCTCTTGCTGTGATGAAAATGTATAAAAAGATGGCCAAGTAGCACTGCCAGTGTGGCTGAACACACATTAATGATAAATCACATAGCAATTCCTGGCTTAAGAGTTATCATGAGGAATCATTTAAAGTCTGTCTCTCTGATTTTGTGTCTGTTTTTTCTTTTATTCATTAGAGCCTGAAATAGTTGCCTGCTCCTATACTTAAAATCTGGGCTTTTCTTCCAAGACTGCTAAACAATGCTTTCAATCAGTCTATTACCAGACAGCTACAGTTTCTACTTGTTACTGGGAAACCTGATTACATCTGGTTTTACTGAAAAGAGACAGAACTGTGGAAGTCCTTGAGCCTTTTCCACAGTTATACCTTGCTTGGAGTTTAGTGCAGATGAAACACATCATTATATATCCTCTCAGACTTGCAAATGAACCAAGAAAATAAATTTAAAATGTTTCGTTTTTGTATGTTGGTTGGGAAGATATGTAATCTAGTGCCAACTATCCAATTTTGATACTTTGGGACACTACAGATGACTTCTGACCCCTCTTTTGTCCACATGCTTCTAATTCAGTTCGAATCTCTGATTCAATTTTAATCATACAATGAAGGTGGAAAGCAGATAAATTCTTATTTACCAGGACTAAATTCTTATTAATTCTCAGCTTTTTAATGCTGGTTTAAAGTTTTAGTAAATCTTCAACCTACAGTAAATTTTGTGGACTTTGACTGAAAATGCAATAACATTCTAGGTCAAGACTGAAAGACAGTTCACAAAGTCATAACGGGAAAATTAATGTTATTTCACCCTGCAGTTCACGTGACCCTAAATACTGCTGGTGGTTCATTTTAAGAAGTATTAAATTCACATTCAGCTACAGATTTACAGTCATTTCAAACATCCAAGAAAAAGAAAGTGAGAAAGAGACTTGTTCAAATTAATAGATCTACTATTTAACTAAGGAAAATTTCTTCAAACCCAAGCATTCCATAAAGCTGCAGAAGTCACAGATATTCTCAAAAGTATTAGGGAGAAGGAGTCCTGATACAGTGGCCTAGCTGACAAACACTCCCATTATACCATTCCCAAGTGCTGTATTAAAAAAAAAAAGCAAACAAAAAGAAGCAAAAAGTCATATTAGCATACCTACAAACTGTACATCTGAAAACTTTCTTCTTACTTTTCTCTGACTGTAATCATCAGATAACTTCAATTATTTCTGTTTGCACATATTTTTCAGCAGAAGCAAAGACAGGGTATTTTTCTGCAAAGCAAGTGGTCGACCAGGCACACTTGCTGTTGACATAGATATCTGTCCTCATTTGTACCATCTAATTTTGTGGTGGTACAATTTTTGGCTGCCTTATTTATACTGTTTATCCTTATTGATAAGTGAAATGATTGGGAAAAAAAGGAGATGTTCTACTGCAGGAGAAATAGTAACAGAGGGGATAATTAAGCAGAGGATGTAGGCAAAAGTGGCACAGATAATCTGTCTTGGATTCTGTTTATCTGTCTGTGACACTGGATGCTACTTCATGTTGGGATATTTTTTCCTTTAATTTTAAGGCAACAGTTTATACCATGAAAATATGGTATACATTCAAAAATACCCTAAGTATTTTCTACTTTAAAGCAGAAAAATTATTTGGACGTGTCCCACATTGCTTTAAATTCCATCCTCCTCAGAGAGCCTGAGAAACACTCTCCTTCAAGGCCACCATAGGCTTGTTGTCAGCAGGCAGTCTGTACATCTCTCAACTGACTTTAATTTGAGAAGAGTTGTCCCTGAATTGTTAAAAACTGAATGCAGTTGAGAGGGTGTTCCCCAGATTTGTCACCATACAGAAAAGCATGAAGCAACATATTGTGGGGATCCATCAAGTTCCACGACAAAACTGCAGTGGGGAATGCAATTATCTTCAAACCCTATCTTTTCATGGAGTTTTACTCCTTTCCAGATCAAACACTCATCCTCAAAGGAAATGTGTTATACAAACTAATCACTGGGCTCTCAGAACAGCTGTGTACTCTCAGCTGCTGTTTTCAGCATCAGGAAGTTTGGAGACATTTCAAGAGACAAACAAATGAGATATCCTGGTTATTTTCCTCTCCAGAAGTACACACTTCTGTATGGACTCCTTTCTGCTGCAATGGTTTAATAGTGTTGCTGTGGAAACACTGCACCAAAGTACACCTAATAGGAAGCTGTGCAGAAAAATCAGCCCATATATCAAGCTCATTGGGGTTTTGCACTGAAAAGTACTTTGGTGCACTCTTCCTTGGCACTGCATTTGTTCCCTGTCTTGAGAGTATCCTAGTGAAAATTCTTGTTTTTCCAGTGTTACCTCCCTCTGTGTTAGGAGAAGCACAAAACAGAGACAAACACCTGAACTGTTAAACAACAAGTTAAGAGTTTGGCTATAACTGTCTTTGAGCATTCACATGATAAAGTCAGAAAAAAAGAGATGTCATAGAAGCTTTTCACTATTAAAATCCGAATATACGTGTTTTCTATACAATATCAGTGAAAGTACTTTGACGAGTCTGTACAGAAGCCTTTAAGGAGCGCTTTATCTGGAATTTCTTGTTTTGTTTTTGTTTGGTATTAAAGTATTCATTTAAGTGGAAAAATACATTTCATTTGCAGTGTATGAGAAACAACTGTTTCTCATTTTCATTGTGTGTGATGACAGTCTTAACTAAAAGTGATAACCAATGATGTATGAGATGGATGTTCATTATGCTGGCACATGAGCTTCTAGAAAAGGTATGGCTAAAAATCTTTACTTGGACACATAGTTTATATAACTGAATTACTTTTAGACATAAACAAAAAGTATTTGAAAAATAAAGAATTTTCTCTCATGGATGATATTTGTTATGGAAAATGAGAAGCAGAGAGATTGTTCAATGTTTATGACCTGACCAACTGATAAAAATTCCTGTAGGTAATATCTGAATTATCAAACAAATGGAATCAGCAGTTCCTTTAACATAATTTGTATATTATTTCTTTATTGTGACAAAATTATGAGAAATTACTAAGGTAGGAGAAACACCTGAAAGATTACAAAAACCGCAGAGACCTTTAGAGATACTTACATCACTTTCATGGCCTTCTCTTAGATTGTAAGTGAGATCATGCTGGATGTCTTCAACAAACTTATGAGCATACTCTGGGTAGAGGTCGAGCACTTCAAAGAGACCTTTGAGTATTATACATTGGAGGTCACAGTATGTTAGAGCTTTAACATCTGCATTTGTTTTAATAACTTGATCCCTAATGGATAGGTTTGCTCCAATTAAATCTCCTTTACCTAAAAGAGAATACAAAAATAATTATCTTCAGAGCATAAATTCTTTGCTTCTTTTTTGAATCATAAAGCTGTTTAATGAAATTGCTACACCTAAACCTGAAATCCCATTGATACTAGTGCTAAAGGCTAAAGGGTCACAGACTAATTTTTTTTTCTTTTTTGCAGAAGCAAACTTATGCACAATTAACTGGAGGTACACAAACTAGTTTCCAGACAGGTAACTGGCTGATTTAAGGGAGCAGCAAAGTAAATATGTATAAAATGAAGATTTATGCTAGGAACTAATCACAGGTGCAATTTTGTTTTTTCAAAAAACTGTTGTCAGGTGTTTTTGTGTGTGTCTTAAAACATGCAGGTGTTAAGACAACATTTTAACATCTAGAGAAGAAAACATGTAGAGAAGAAAAAAATGGCCTAAGAAAAAATAATTATGCTGTTTTTTTTTTCCTTTATGGGCAAGATAGCCTTAGAACATCAGTTATATTACAAACGTCAATTGACTATGTATTGAGAAGCACAAACATTTTGTTATTAAAAGCTTCCATAAACATCTAAGGTATAAATTCTGAAGTCATTGAACCAGAGGTTTTCCCCAAAAAGTTACATGCATTAGCAAGAGTGGAGCCGGCAAGTTCCAGAAAATGACTCCTTCCCTCTATATTTGTCATACCTCATCTGGAATACTGTGTTCATTTTTGTGCTTCCCAGTACAAGAGAGAATATTGCATAATAGAGTGAGACCAAAAGAGGCTACCAAAAATCAGGGACTAAAGAATGCAATTTATGAGAAAAGGCTGAAAAAAATCTCCATCTTACAAATAGAAGGCAAAGAAAGGATATTATTACTGTCTTCAACAGCCCAGCAGAAAATTGTAGAGAAAACTGAGTTAAACTTCTCTTCAGGGTGCACAGGGAAACAAGATGTACTGGGCACAGAGTGCAACAAATTAAATTCTCATCATAAATCAGGAAGTGAAAGTCAAGAAATGGTGGAACAGCCTGCCCAGAGAGGCTGTGGAATTGTGAGCATCCTTGGAGATGTTCAGAACTTGCCTGAACATAGCCCTGAGGAATCTGAGATAAATTTGCCCTGTTTTAAGTAGGTTTAAGCTGGGTAGCTCCTGAAGGTCTGAAGGTCCCTTCAATCTTACACTGTTCTGTGATTAATAAATAATAAGTTAAGACTGTTGCATTGGAAAATCCACTCAGCATGTGATTCCAACTGTATATTACACAGGAAATAGTCAGTCAACCATCCCTGAATCTTCTTAAATGGGATAGTTTTACATTTTAAAATATAACTTTTAGTACCTTAAAATAATTTTTTTTCTTATTATGTGGACCTTGAACAACTTTCTCAAAAGTATTTATCATAAACTCAGGCTAGGGAGGGGTTTTCTCTTATGCCAGGAATATATATATATATTAATGCTACTTTGGGGTCTCTTAAAAATCTCTGTTAATATTAATGAGAACTGGTATGAGCTTAGGTCAATCTGGGAAAGAGAAATTTGATAGGTAACAATAATATCTGTCATTGCTCATCACAACATATATTGCTACAAAATAAAATACAGCAGAAAGCTAAGCAGTAATACACTTTTACATTTTACTGTAAATATCAACAAGATATTAGATTTCTTCCATTATATTAAGCAAAGGGTTGGCAGTATTAATTTATTGCTAGCTGTTAATATGGACAAGGGAAAGAACATTTTAAATATACCAAAACTGATCCTTAAACATCTTAATTAGAAACTTTTAAGATATATGAACAGTATTAGTATCAATACCGTATAAAAATTTTGGAAAAACTGTTTGATTTTTATTTGATTGCAGTTAAAATTTTGAAGTAATTTCAGGTTTAAAGATACTACAACTGATCTGATAGTGCTAGCATATGTTTCTTTTTCAAAAGAAAATCATACAGCAAAGACTTTAGGTAGTAACCTGAAGTTTCATGTAGAATTAATGAAGTGATTAAATGATTCTACCTTGAATGTCAACGTTTGTTACATAACAGAATCCTTTCAACTATTCTTAGTAGCTCTTTTCTCTTTAATTGGATAATAAGCTTATATATACATGTTTCTCACGAGCACATCTGTTTTTCAATAAATCAGGGACATGCAAAGCTATAAATGTTCTCGCTATGGGAATTTTAAAAATAATTTATTGTTAATGTTTTTAAGAAATTAAAGATATATGATCAAACAGTACATAACTCATATTAAGACATATTTTCCCATAAAATATATCCTAACTAATAGTCTCTAGAGGAAGGAAAGATATATTTAATGAGAACATTTCACTGAGTTCTTGCTGCAGTGCTTGTTAGTGAGAACGGTTCAGTAAACAAAAACTAATCCACTAGAATTAGAATCAGGACAGAATTATAAAATATTGTGGAGACTGCAAGTATCTCAGCATTGTCAGGGAAAAAACTGCTGTCTTGGATTTACATGACATCAGTAACACAATTTCTTGCAGGGACCTATGTGTTTGATGCATTCACCTTCTGCTGGTGTTAATTGGGTTTAATGATAAAGCTCCCATTCACTGTAACAAAACATTCTTTCGTTGTGTTATGTTTATGTTTTTTGCATTATGATTTCATTAACTCCTCTCAGAAATCCACCGATCTTTTTCTTATTGTTTTGCTTGTCACCATTACACAATGATGTCTTAATTAACACTTTCAGAAGTGCTTGAAGATGGAATCATAATGAAATCATAGGTCCAATGGAAATACCTCTTGAACTTTTGCTGGCTTTTAGCTTATATTTTATTATAAGTCATATTTTATAACTTTGTTCTATGTGATTCAATGAAATCAAGAGATTCTTAAACTCCCTTGAAATGAACAAGTGATGGAGTGATGTGGAATGTCAATCTAACAGAATCAAAGAGTTCTGAAACAAGTAGGACATGTAACATATTTATATTCTTAAAAAAGACCAATCAAATGCATTCTAGTAAAATAAAGGAAATTAAATTACAGAGGACCAGAAGCTTGCATTATCAGCAGTCTAGTATAATCCCAGGAAACAGGAAGGAAAGCAAAAAACGAAGTGTTCTTTTTAACTATGTTTGATAAGAATATTAAAAATTATTAGAAAGAAGAATACATTTAAGTATAAAGAGATATTAAAACCATAATAAAATAATTCTCTATTTTAGAGTAAAATTTTATATTTTATTTTGCCAAAAAACTTTAGAAACATTAACCGAGACAGGTCTAATCATCCTTTAGCAGAAGATAAAGAGTATTTCTTTAGCAGGTCTTAGATTGAGGCAAATCACAGAAATTTATAGCTAGAGATGCTTAAACCCCAATGAATAAAAATCTTCATCTTTGCAAACAAAAATTTATTAGAACAGAATTTCTGGCCTTTCTCAGTTCCAATATACTTAGAGGACTGCAGACAGCATCAGTTAGCATGAAGTAGCCTGGGGGAGCAGAGCCAACAATGTTTGTTTTTCACCACGTGGCTTTTCTGCAAGGCACACTTGTAGGCAAGTGCCAAAGAATGAAAGTAGGCTCTTATTGCTTTCTTTCATTTGGGAGCATTAACCTGGCCACTAATTTTCATGAAAGATTTAGGAGCTAATGACCAGTGTTCTTTGAGCTGTCAATACCATCACCAAATATAGCAGAAAGCAGCAATTTGTGTCAAAAGCTTGCAAGTACCTCTTTACATGAAAAGAAGAGAGAATAGATATAAGGAAACCAGAAGTGAAATATTGCACAGCTAACTATCCTTCAATTGAAAGTTCCTTAGGTCAAAATATAAGAAAGTTTAAACTAAAAAATAAAAGACTAGGAGCATACATAGAATAGGCATTGCAAATTAAAATCTTTCTCATCTGGCAGTTTTCCGCCCATTAGTAGTGAAGGTTCTGCTACTCTGGGGAGCAATTCTTCCTCTTTGGGCCTATGATTGTGAACCTACCAAGGATTGCCAGCACAGTGCTGTCCTTTAGGACTTCCATGGAACCTGAGCACACAAAGTAGATTGCTTGCAGGGCATCCCCCTGCCGGAGCAGGTATTCCCCAGGAGCACAGAAGGAGGTTTTGATGTGCAGAGACAGAGACCTGAGGCAGCCACGACTGGCACACTCGAAAAGGGAGAGCTGCAAAATCTCCTTGTTCAAGTGCATGGTGATGTCTGAACGCAGCTCGTCTGGGAAGTCTTTTAAAAGCTGTCCAAAAGAAGGAAAACAATGATGAAAAACAGAAAAATTGTAAAATTATTTGTTTCCACTTTTGTAGAAGTGGCTTGATTTAGTGGTGCTGCATATGTCATAATGTTACAAATACTTCTCTTTGAATTTTCTTATCCCCTTGGTGAGACATGGTATTTTAAGAAATTTTAACACTGATAAATTCCAGGAAGACCATGAATAAATATATGCCTTTTACTACTGAAAAAAACCCAAAAAGCCCCACCAAAACAAACCAAAACAGGAAAAAAAGGCCAACAACACTGTTTGTGTGAATTCCCTCTAATGCACAATTTAAGTTTGTCCAAGCAGTAGGCTGCTCAGGTATACCATGTATACAGTGGCATATACAATGGAAACAGAGAATTTATAAAATTCATCAATATGTGATATTACTTCTACAGTAAAACCACTGGAAGAGGAATAGTTAAAAAAAAAAAAAACCCTGCCTTGAATGTGTTTTTATTCTTGTTATTATTTTCATTTTTGAATAATGTAACTGGACACTGAAGGAGGGGTGGGAAAGGAACGAAGACAAGGTGTACATTCAATGGAAGAATCTATGGAAACTAGAAGACCATGAGGTCTCATTTTTTTCCTTTAAAGCTGCAAGCCCACAAATATAGTTTTGTTTTTAGTTTGGGGGGATGTGGTATCAGCCAATGCTTGACCAGAGTGGTCTCAGATAAGGAGTTTAATACATAAGAGGGAAATAATGAAAGACTGATGGTCTCTCCAGGAGCTGTGGTTGAAGTCACTCACTTTCAGTGTGACTAAAGGTGCAGAAGGTACAAAAGCTGAAGGGGATCATTAAACACATCTAGGAAAGCTTTGACATCTAAGTCATTTTTGTACCTTTGTAAATCTTACTAAGCTCCTTCTGTTGCTAAGATGCTGTTGAAAATCCCTTTCTTTGTGCTGTGCACAACACAAAAAGAATTTATCTGGAAAAGAATGTTCCAAACCCCAAATTTTTCTGCTTATTTCCACATTATCTTTAGACACCACTGAGTTTTATAACACAGATAACAAGAAACCTGAAGGGAGTGCTCCATTCAAATAACACTCCAGCAGAGAGAAGCCATTATTTCTCCTGCAGTACAGTAACACATAACCTGGATAAGTAATTTAAAACAAGCAAACACAAACACCACCAGAAATCTGTCTTTTGATTTCACTCTCAAGTTACAGTCCGTCATATTAAAAAATGTGGTGATATATAAATAACATAAAAATTCAGGCTAAAACTTGTTTACAGTATTTCAGTAAATAAAATGAAGGAGGAAGGAAGGGCATCATAGTTCCTTCTTTAAAAAGGGCCTAAAATCCCCATGTAGATATTTTGTTTAGTGAAAGACAGAGCTACTTATTATAGCACTTCTACTGGCCTTATCTAATAGGTTTTTGATTAATGCTTTTCAGCATTTGAAAATCACAGAAGACTGAATTTTACTACATTATCTGAAGTTTTAAACCTGGTTTTTCAAATTTCAATACCCCTCTTCCTGGGATAATCCAGATTTATTTTTAGGCATGGTTTTCTATGGTATGTAACTTCACACAAAATACAGCATCACAAAAGAAAAATTACCCCCTTCCTCAACTCATAGTTTGTAGTAAAAACAATCAAACACAAATTCCCCCCTCATCTGGTTACCTCATTGGAATCAATTCCGTTATTGACAGACCATGTGGTTTGGAAATATTCAAGCATCCTTTGCTTTAGCTGCTGTGGCAGGTGATGGACCCGTATAAAGTCCTTCAAATCCTTCGTTCTCGTGTGATAAAGGGACCATCTGGAGTACATCCTCTGAATTATGGCAGTCACATTGCCAAACACCAAGGCGTGCATCAGAGCTAGGAAGTATAGAAATGACATACAATCGGGAGTGATTTGTTGGTCAATAAAACTTAACACAGGAAATAAACAGCATCTTCTCAGAGCTAAAATTTCCCGATTGAGAGATATAAGAAAGCCTTCGAATATAAAACTCCTGGAGTAATGTTATATTAATACTATGATATTAATATGATTATTCATTCCTGATGTTTGAGACACTACAAGTCACCATCCTAGGGCAGGGCAGAATGGCAACTTATTCTACCTAGTCAGGGTACCTAGCAAAAGAATTAAATCAAATTAAGTTCATAGTCTAAGAGAAAAGGAAAACAGAACATAGAATCACAGAATATTTTGGGTTGGAAGGAACCTTGAAAATCATCTAGTTCCAATCACCCTGCTATAGGCAGGGAGGCCTTTCACTAGACCAGGTTGCTCAAAGCCTCATCCAACCTGGTCTTCAATACTTGAACACTTCCCTGAGCAACATCTTCCTATGCCTCACCACCCTCATAGTAAAGAATTTCTGCCAATATCTATGCTAAATCTATTCTCTTTTCAGTTTGAACCATTCCCACTTGTCCTGTGAACCCAGGTCTTTGTAAAAAATATAGGAAGGAACATATGTAGGCAGGTATGCTCAGAAAATAACAGGATACCAATAATCAGTATGAAAACTAGACTCAAATGGTCAGTTGGAAATTACACAGCACTTAATAGATTTCAGAGAATTCATATAAATAAAAACTCCATGTGTAGCAGAATGAAGTTGTAAATAAAATTTTAAAATGTATTGTATTCTGGGGGAGATATTTTTTAAAAAGTCAGGAAAAACCCCCATTGTAAAGCAGAAATTCAGGTTAAAAGAAATGTTCAGAGACAATCTGATTTCTTATGTTACTTGACAGGGTCAAATATGGCTAAAATTTTTCTGATATCCTGGAGTTTGTCTGCAATTAGTTATTGGTTTAGGAATAAAAAGACCAGAAGTGAAATTGAATAAATATTTACAGATATTGGTCATCTGGGTTTGTCTGTGCAGAAATGTGTTTTCTTATTTGAGTTGGAAAAATGGCTAGAATTGTCTGTCGTGTGATATTGATCTGATGTATAGAATACAAACATCAACAAAGTGTTTATAAAAAATACTAAAAATCTTGATTATTTCTCTGAAGAGACATCTCTCCATAGTGCTTGTAAGAAAGCAGACAAAGAAAGGACTTCTCAGAATGAAAGAAAGATTGATTTATAAACAAGACAAACAAGTTGCTGACCTTGTATGTCACTTTGCAGAATGTCCAGTGTGGGTGAGAAGAGACAAGGGGGAACAGGAGGAGGAAAGGATGCACTTTTAAACAGTAGAAAGAGTTAGAAAATTCTGTAGTCTGGAGTGTTAGAAAACTTTTACAGGCTGAGAGAAAGGGAAAGCAGTTGCTAACAATATCTGTGCCCTTACTATGAAGGGAGTGTAGAAAAGCAGATAGAGAACTACAGGGTAGAAATAGCAGGAAAAAAAAAAAAAGTATTATGGATGTAGTAGGAATAGTAAGCCTAACTGGAAATTTACTTCTAAAAATAATCAGGTGCTTCAACTAGGTGTTGTCCATGATGGCGCACTGAATAGCTAAGTCATTAATGTCAGAACCTAGAGCAACAAAATGCGAGGGACTGGTGTAATACTAGAAACAGGATATTATATTAGAAATATGACAGCTAGGTCTGAAACAATTCAGCCAGACACAGATAAATAGGTTAAAGAAATAGTGTAACCTCTTTAAGAATGCAATAATTAGTTTAAACAGGGGGGAAGAATAAAGCATGAGGTGATGTATGAATGCCAATTTAAGACTCACATGAGATGCGAGTCCCTTATCAGACTCCAAGGTTAGGAGCTGTGCAGCATAGAGATCTCACTGATGTTCTTACAGGCACAAATATCATCTAGAATTTTATTATTATGGTAGAATCTGTCGTTGCCTATACACATCGGAAGGCAACTGCTTCTCATAGTGACAAGCTATTCTTGGCTGTGACAGGCATTAGAATTCTTTAACAAATAATCATACACTTACCCTACTTTCTGTAAGAAACCTCTTACACCTCTGTCTAACTCAAGTAGGACAAGTTCAAAACTTCCAGGAACTGTATTTCATAAAGTGACCTTTATTTTAATAGATATTTTAAATCACATTTTGCTTGCTTAAGGAACAGAGTAATACCTCTGATCCCAGATAGGACTGGAGCTGCTACAGTGAGTCTCCAATCTCTTAAATACAAAAATACATATTCTTTGCTGAAAGAACATGGAGAGTACAAGACAGAATATGGTATGATCACTTGCTGAAGGGCAGATCTGATTAATATTTTACAGATGCTGGGTATCCTAGGAATTTTGGTTACATTTTAATAAGTAAATTTTCTTTCCAACTTTAGGAAGACATAATGTATTGAACAAGATCTTTTATCTTCAGAATATGACCTGTTAAAAATTTAAATTTCAAATTTATGCAAAATAAAAATTAATGTGGATATGTTAGTAAATATTAAAAAGGTGTTCCATATGCTGTTTATTTTTTAGGTTTAAGCATTTTTTTTTCTGTCTTCAACTTTTTCAAGGTTTAAGTAAATTTACGTCATTTTTTTCAGTTCATAGTGTCATACATTAAAGAGATACAGAAAAACTACTGATAAACTAACTCACCCTATCCATTATACCTGAAATTTCATTAACTAATGGCTTGGTCAAAAAATCTGAAAAACTTACACCAGTTTTTCTCAGAATATCACTTTCCATTAGGGAATTTTAAAATTAAATATCAACCAAAATGATATACTAATACAGGTTTTAAGAAATGAAGAGGTGTAATGTCCCTAAGCATTACAGATTAGCACTTTATTTCTGACAGAGTTTTCTAAGGCATGCTCATCAATCTTCGCAGTATCATTCTAGCTCCTTCCAGTTTTCTTGATTTTCTTCGATAGTATCTAAAATATAGTTTCTCAAGAAAATACTTGCAGTTCAGCCTGCTCTGTCTTTTTTTTTGCCTGGACATATCTTGTTCACTGGACTCTTGCAGATATAAATTCATTCTCCTACCTGCTTGCCTATAACCAGCTTCACCTTTTGGTCGTCAGTTCCCTCTTACTCCACTCAGTAGACTGATTCTTCATAATTTATTCAATTTATACAAGCATATTACAAGAAATAATAATGAAATTGTTATAACTGGACTTAATAAATGTATAGGATGCTTCAATATTCTACTTTGTTATATTTATGAAAGCTCAGCCATATTAAAGTGAATTAAATGTTCATCACTGCCTTACACAGGAGATATCTTGATTTCTTGATAGAAATGAAAATTCCTTCCTTCATTCCAACAGATTTTAGGTTGTGAAAGCCCCAAAGAACAGAGACCACAGTGTATTTAAACTATAATTTTATGCAACAGCCAAAAGAAATTAATTAACTGTTTGTGGTTTTGTGACATTGTCAAAAACAAAATTATAAAATTCTTGAATGATTCTTTGTATTATTTCCTCTCATTTTCAGGACTGAGGAAAATGAAGATAATTCATTGAACAATTCTTTTACCACATAATATTGCAAATATATAATTTACAGGTAATTAATCATGTTTCCCTGCTTTCAAGTGTCAAATTCCCAATTTATTGTTGCTCAGGAAAATTTATCCTGCAAAGCTGACACCCAGGGCTTTACTGACTAGCCCTGGAGAAACACCTACTAATATTTCCAGAACAGCTAAGCCAACAGAAAAGAACAAAAAGGTTAGAAATATATCTACCTAAGAGAGTTTATCTAGCATAAACCAAACAAAGGTTTTTTTCCTTCTCTTGCCATTTTAAATGGAATTTATTAAGCTTTCCTCTGTGTTTGTTTGGGGTTTCTTTTAAGAAGCTTAGCAGAATTTCAGCTTTTATTTGACTTTTTCCTACTCCTTGAAAATGTTTCACATGACACTGAATTGTACCTACCCCCAATCAGCATTGTGCAAATGGAGAAGATTTTTTCAGCATCAGTGTTGGCTGAAACATTTCCAAAGCCAACACTGGTGAGGCTGCTGAGAGTGAAATACAGGGCAGCTATATAGGCACTTCTGATTGATGGGCCTCCTAGAGTATTATTCTCATAATAAGGAGATTCAATTCGTTTTCCTAGCTCATGAAGCCAACCTGCAAAAAAATGCATAAAAAAAGTTACTTTTCAGTAATACTGACATCACCATAAAAACTGTACATTATACTAAAAAAAACAGTCCTAGAAGCCCCCACAAATCTACTTAAAAGACATTATATTCTTCACACAGTTGCAAGAATAAAAAGAACTGTTGGAATTTATGCAGCACATTAAGTATTGTGTCTCTGGGGTATTTATTTTTATGTACAATTTTTTATTATAAGAATTGCATTGCTGCATCGAAATCAAGTGGTTTTGAATTGCATATTACAGGTCTAATTAGATAATTTATAAAATCCATTAAGTCACTAAAAGGAAAATATCTTCACCTAATAACACTGCAGCAACAATGCAACATCATTTGATTCTTTCCATTAATTAATGCTTGGAAAGCTTTTTGACATTCTAATACTAAATCATTATAATAGTAATTACATATTCAGAGCTTTTAACATGTTTCTTTTTACTTAGAAAAGATTCAAAGAACTAAACATAACTTACAAACCAGAATTAATTTTCATAACATGCTTCAGTAAGTATTTTCTAAATTGTTCATTTAATCTTTCATTTTGATAAACGAGTCTTTGTGTGCCGGAGATAGCAGAATTAGCTACTGCCTTGGATATTTGAAAAAAACCAACAAAACAACCCCAAAGCAACAATGCAGGAAAAAATATGCAGCTGGAAAACACAACCTGAATGAATTATATAAACATAATGCTTCACAAAAATCAAGATTGAGGAAAATAGAAGGATAAAAATCTATTTGTGTGCCCGGTTTTGCCTGTTAAACAGCTTGCTTGGGAGATTGGGAATCTTTCTTGGGTATACAGGGAGAACTGCCAAAAGAAAATAATCCTGACAGACAGAGTTTTATTTTTAGAAAAATTGTTTGGGGGTCCTCTTTTTGTAAGCTGGGACCTGACAGACTGAATCACTTCCTGAAGATTATTCTCTCTGCAGTCAGCATCCATTTCAATGAATCCAAATATGAACAGGGGGAAATCTCATTGCACAGAATGCCTGCAGAAGTAGGGGGTAGATTTAAAGTCTCTGTCCCAGCACTTCCAATTCATTGGGAAAAAAGTCTGTAGGAATTTAGCACCTAGAATAGACCTGCTGAACCGTGGTTGCTCCCATGCTCAGCTCCATGCTTTCTACCATGCTGTCCTCCAGAGAAAGCTCATTTGGAAGGGCTGGGAAATGGCAGAGCAAGGTCTGGCCATGACCCTGCTGACCCACTCTCTGCAGAACAGAGAATTCTTGATCAAAGAAAGCTGCATTCTCATACAATAGCAGTATTGAGTAGGATGTTTTACCTTGCCAACAGACAAGAAAGCATGTGAAAATCTCCTTGATTTTGCCTGGATAGATAGTGTTAATCAAGTGGGGATATTTTATATCTGTGGTTCCCAATTATTTAAAATGAAAGTAGAGAAAACCAGAAAAACAAAATAAGAAGCCTAGCTGACTCAGTACCAGTCCTCTATGCACTACTGTTTTTTTGAGATTACACTACATTTCCCCAACAGTAACATGGTCCTTTGCAGGGCAGATTTAATTCCTGTATTTCTATGGTAGGGAATGTAATAACAAACATTAAAGAACATAGAGTAAAAACCTCAGAAAATTTCTGGCAGAGAGGAGACAAAGTTTAAAAAGGTCTAAATCTAATGTAAAGTAATACAATCATAAAGTTCAGGATCAGCTCAAGATTGTTTCAGGTGCAAAACTGAAACAAATAAGTTATTTTAAAGAACTGTAACTGATATGCCTTTTAGGAGAAAATCTCCTGCCTTTGAGTATTCTAAAAGCCACTGTTTCTCAGCCTGTGTATTTCCATTTTTCTCACTTTTCATGCCTTTCCATTGCTATCCAGGAAATGTGGATGACTGCATTCTTTAACTGAGAGATATATATGTGAATTGGTTTCTCCTTTACAATTCACTTTATCTTCGAGGTTTTCATCCAGCCCTACTGGAACATCATTGTTCCTAAAGGATTCATACTGCTAGTAAAACTAAGGTACAAAAATAAGTGTCTACATTGTGTCAATCAGTAGAAGTCTGTAATCTTTCTACCAAAATAGCAATACAATAATTTTACAATTTCTAGCAAACATTTCTGGCTGAGATACCAGTATTTGAGATAAGCTTAGTATTCAGCGTCTAGCTCTGTGGTATAATTGAAGGTCAGACAAATCATCCCCTCAGTAGGATATATGGTTTATTACTGAGCTAAAACAGTAACACTTAGCAGTGACTAGCAATTCTTAACAATTGCTAAAATAATGCCCATAATGTAAAGAAAAGCTATGAAGTAAAGTTATTTAGAGACTGAGACTTGGAAGAGAAAATGCATGTCTGAAAGGGAAAACCCCAAAAATACATTCCTCTGACTTGTCGATAAGACCATGTTTACAGCTTCTTATTTCTATTTTGGTTGGCAGAGATTATCCTAATCAGGAACTTTTGAAAAAATTATATAAAGTGGTGTTTCAGCCAGAGTATGTAAAATGCTGCAATACCTTCCAGATCAAGTTTACTTCTCATATTTGCTGATAGCACTGTATATTTTTTTTTTTTTTTTTTTTTTTAGTTTCAAGGCAGAGGTAAGATACAGTTGGGTGTAAATATTCTCATCAACCAATGGAAATAGTCATGAGGCAGCATCATTGACTAATGCCTTTTCCTTTTCAGTTCCTGTAGGTAACAGTCCTTAGCAGATTCTCCAGCAAACCCCAGTAATTAATTTCTGCCCTCAGGGAAGAGGAGAAAAATAAATATATCTTGTAGTCAGAGGGAGCTTTCTAGAATTTAGCATTATGAATCTTGTCTGGTTCAGAATTAGCGTTGTCTAGGTACAGCTCTCTGACTTTGAAAACATTTTAAAGCTCCAATTAGCATAATTAAGAGGCAGTCCTTTCAAAGGGAAAAAGAGCACCTAAGTAATCAAGTCCCATTGGAAAAGTCAATAGGAATTGGATATCTAGCTCCATTAGGCTACTTTGAAAATTGCTGTAAGAATCTGTATTGAGTTTCATTTACTTATATCTGGGAAGTGCTCAAGTGTCTGGAGAAGTTTAAAAAAGCATTTAAACCTCCATAGTTGACATACTTTTTAACTGGATGCAAACCACATTATTTTATTTACTAGACATCCAGAAAATCAATCCTTCCCTGGCTTGATTCTTTCTCTGCACTGAGTATGTACTCCTTATAATAATCCATATAATTTGCAGTTTTATTCTTTACTACTACTTAGATTTTCCTATTATGCCAGACAATTAATATATAAAAATGCTGTCTTGCACTTCAAACATTTAGAAATTAGTTGCATTTTCTAATGCATTAATTAACTATAGCATTTTTATTAAAAATAAGAGAAACATTTTCTTTTCCAGTTAAAAAATAGACCAAAAGTCTCTGGTCTATTCTACAGTGCAGTGTCAGGAAGAATAAAGAGGTATGGATAAGGAGGGCCACTTAGAGCATCCCTGAATGTCTGAAAGCAATAGCTGTGATGATACTAAAAGAGAAAATGATGAGACAAAGGCCAAGCTTCTCTCAGCTGATCCCACATCAAATTTAGGGATTTCAAGTATTCCCAAGGGAAATGTGAAGGTAGAAAAGCCTATCTGCTCTCACATAATCACTTTTTTTGGATGTTTAAACAGTATTTAAACGTCATTCAGGGTCAGACCATGCTTGGCCCTTTCATGCTAGTGAGGAGAGAGAGTAAGCAATACTATACTGATAGCAGGGAAAATATAGTGAGAAATGTTAGCATTAACTAAAGGACACTGTAAAATGTCTCTAGTGAGGAATATTGTTAAGGAGTATGTCTGAGGTTGAGTTTTTTTTTTCTGACTCAAGTGAAAAAAAACAATAATAGAAAAATGCCCTGAACTGGAGCACATGCAGCCTTCTAAGTTTCAATGCAGAAGTCGCTATCTTATATCTACTAATGTGTGTTGCTGTGACCATTTTAGGGTCATTAAGGAGAAGATAAAAACTATACAAGAGAAATTAGATCCTTCATCACTGGAATACATTTTTAAATTAAAATAACCTTGTAGCCTGAGAGCTGTGTTGGTTCCTACTGCAGTAGTCCCTGATCACTGCTGATAGCTCCTAATTTGAGATATAGAGCCAGGCAGCCAGGAGCTGTAGGTTTGCACAGCAAAGTACACCACCCTTTCATCACACAGCAGCACCCTCTGATCTACAAATAAATGTCTCAGATTTCCATTTTAAGTGTGGGAAAATGTTCCAAGCTTCTATTGATTTCAGTGAACCAGGATTTTCAGTTACATCCATCTCTATGTTTCTGTGTATTAACCTCCACAAAATAAACCTTAAGTCAGAAAAATTGCTAAGAGAGAGAAAGCAGGTGAATTTCCTTCTTTTTAGGTAAAAGCACCTGTGATTACAGTTTCTGTGATTTTAGTTGTCCAAAATCACTTCCCTCAACTTTTGTGTGGCTTCTTCAGAACGTGTCAAAGTTCATTTGAGGAAGGGAGGCCAGAGCTAATGTGTTTGAGACAGTATAATGAATACATTTTACCATATCAAGCTCTAATTATCAGTCATTAGACATTAAAACATTAGCTTTACTTTTAAAATTACTTCCAAATAATTTTGAACAGTTACTCTCTAGACATTGCTGACAGATATAATACATTCAGAATTTAGAGGTGTATAAGAAGATGAAATAATTTTACTTCTTCTTGTGTGTATGGCTGCATTATTGAATTATCATTGCCTCTGTTCTCATGGTGATTACTCAGGTTCTTCAGAAGAGTTTCAAAGCCTTTTTAATCCCCATCTAGCCAAAATGTTTTTGACATGTGAAACTTTTCCCTGCTAAAAAATTTGTAGTTTTTTCCCAGACTATTAATAGATCAAACAGCACCATTCCTACTATTTCACCCTGTGGAATATTGCTGTTACTCTTTCATTGTCACAAAACCCAGTCATTTGTTTACAGGTTTGATTTATGGTGCAGCTTTGCCTGTCATGTTAGGGGAGGCTCCCAGGTACCAGAGCAGATGGTTTTAGGATTAAAGCACCCCAGAGATGAGCAATCATATCTTCAACCACTGGTTCTGGAGGACTGTAAATGTGCCAGTTCTTATTGGACTGGGTCAATAAGAAGCACAGAAATCAGGTTTTTCCTTTCACACAAATTAGGAGAAAAAAAATAAAGATACTACCCTCACACATACTCTCCCTGCCTCCCCCCAAAAATGAACCAAAAAACCAAACAAGAAACAGTCCTGAACATGTGACACTGCTGCAGGTTTTGCGAGTTTGAAAACACAACTCCAGCACACTGCTCAAATGGAGAATTGCACACTAGTAGAACACAGGACATGAATTTATGCTCTTTTCAAAATGAAGACAATCAATAAGCATTATCTGTGTGTAAGAGGAAACCAGAGGTGTGTCTATATGATATGTCAACAAGTGCAAGGTACAAAAGAACAGATCTGACCAAGAACCTTATATTTGAAGAAAATTAACTGGTATTCAAGATAAGTAAAAGTTAATTACCAATGCATGAAATTTAAACTAGAATGATTTCAATATTAGTATAACAGACACAACCATAATGGCTACCGGACAATCAGGAACAATTAGCATTAATCTGGTTCCCTTGATCTTTATTCTGCTAACTTTTCTGCAAAGAGTGGACACACAAGATGAGAAAGAAAACAAATATGATAAAGACAATAACAGATTCTCAAGTACTGAAACTACTTAAAAATGTTAAAGTGAATCTCAAAATAATTTATTGAAAACACCTCTCATTTTAGCTTTGTAAAATATGGTCCTTATCAGAGTATATTCTTTATTATGATGAATTTAATGATTTTATTTCCCTAAACTAGCAATGCATAACGTGTATGAATGAGACTGCTAGTGCTACAGGATTAAAGGAACACCTACTGCAGTATTCAAATTTTGTGGAGGGAAATTTTTGCCATGATGTAGAAAAGAAGCAGGTTTAACTTGGACTATGTGAAGCATAGTTTTATCTCAAGTGCCTATGAATGAAATCCTTGTGGTAGAGGTGCTCTCAAGGTTGCGCTGTGTGGCCCTGGGAGCAGAGCACCTACATCAGCTGTGCTGACTTAGAACTGCAGCAAGGATGGGGATTAGTGCTTCAGATCAATGCAAGGCAGGGTTATCTGCCCTCCACATAAATAGTATTGCCTTTCTCTTACCTTTGAAGCCCATTATCTCTAGACTTTTAAACCTAATTTACATCTATTATATTGTTTTCCCCCATTTTACTATGTTAAGGTCATAATCCCTGGTAACTTTCTGTTGCATTGGTTGCAAAAGCTAACCCAGGTAATGAAGGGCTATCTATGCTAAATTTGTACGAGCAGGTTATACTTAAACTCTGGTTGAGTAGATTTTCAAGTGCCTAAATGTGAGACGTGAATATTACTTTGATGGAAACGGCACATGATTTTTTACAGACATATATAAAAGTTTATGTACAGTAATTTCATGATTATAAGCCGGACAATTTTGACTAAAATTTTGATCCCAAC
This sequence comes from Catharus ustulatus, assembly GCF_009819885.2. Taxonomy (NCBI): domain Eukaryota; kingdom Metazoa; phylum Chordata; class Aves; order Passeriformes; family Turdidae; genus Catharus; species Catharus ustulatus. The sequence goes on along the minus strand of NC_046221.1, from coordinate 38,248,262 downwards.
TCGGAAATGTGGCTTACACTCAGGAGCGGCCAATATATGAAAAAAGTTCTGAAATTTCCCACCCCAAAAGTGCAAGCAGAGGTGCCAAGCCGAGCACCTGCCAGTAAAACCTGTGATTGTGCGATTGTTACAAATGGGTTGGTCTGTTTTGCGGCGGGTGGAGGCAGGTTCCATGTTGGCAGAGGTGGGGGGGAGGTGGGGGGCTCCCTCCTGCCAGCCCCATGGCGTGATGGGGGGAGACGGAGGGCTCCGTGCCTCCCTGCCGCCACAGGGCAGCGCTGGGCCAGGATGAGCGAGCCCGGTGGCAGCGGCAGTGGCAACTGGCCCCGAGCGGCCTCGCCGAGCGGCAGCACCGAGCTGGGCCACCTGGCCCCGTCGGCAGCCCCAAGCGGGCCAAGCCTGCATGGCCCGAGCCGAGCCAGTGAACCCCACGATCCCATGATTCTGTCACTAGTTGGCAACTTTGTTGCACGCGGGTCCTCACTGCGAACAACAGTGCGGCTTATAATCGGGTGCAGTTTATGTATGGACAAAGACCTAAAGGTTGCCAGAATATAACTATAGCTGATGCATTAAATCTTAAAATTTCTAGATTATGTCCTATCTTCTCTTGTCTGTAAAATAAAATTTTGCACTTTTACTTTTTCTCCTACTGTGAGAAATCCCTGAGGAACAGCCCAGAAAAAGTTTCACAGTCAGAACCCTAGATGCTGCTTAAAGTTGGTAGATAATTCCTGTGAATTAGCTATTTCCATTTCTTCTCCAGCATGTGGCAAAATATTGTCTTTCTGGAGAAGTTACCTCATGCCTACAAGTAGAGTTTATTTTGGTGAGAGAAGTAAGAAAGGAATGGTGCTGGGGAGAGATATCCCTGTGGGCAGAGCTTCAAGACAGTCTCCAAAAAGCCAGCTAATGCTCTGCAGGAACACAGAGGTTATCACCTCCAAAAGGCTCTGGGTGAGTCATCCCTCTCACCCCTGTGCTGCCCTGCTGCTTCATGAGGCTGCAGATTGCATTTCTGGGACATGCAGTAGGTACTCTGTGGATGGCTAAGCAAAGCAGACAGATCTGTTACTCATATTTATGAGGAAAACTCCAATATACCCCTGTACCCATCTCACAGCATAATGTAATAAAGATTCCTCTTACAGTAGAGATACATTTATTCCAAGGTAGAGACCTGTCTATATTACATATAAGAGATATGTATAAGGATTTTAAGAGCTGATTCAGCAGACCTGAAAGGAACTCATTCCTCTTGATATTTTATGATAGTTCTCTAAATATTTAGACTTACTGTTGCAAAGAAACTCCAGTGCACATGGTCAGTGCACCTGCATTCCTGCAGAACTAGGTCATAACTTCCTTCAGCCTCATTTATCAGCCAGTAAATTTAGAAAAAGAATGTTCTTGAAACTCTTCTCTGTGATAAGCTAGTACAGCACTTCTCAATAGTAATTTGTCAGATGGCTGTGTTTGAAAATGTGGGAGATTTAAATCCCTCTTGCTTTTGCAAGTCAGCAGTTTACTCTCTTCCCCACACCACTGAATCACAGAATCACATTGGAAAATACCTTGGAGATCGTCAGGTCCAGAGAAAGAACAAGATGGGAAAATTTTCAATATCAACTTTCTGCAACAGTAGCAGACAATATTTGAAAAGCACTTAATATAACTAACTATTTTTATTAAAATTTTAATTTTTACTAGGAATAGTTTACAAACAGCTCTAATGCCATTAATATATTTGGAGTGAAGAAAAACACCTTTTCAGTTTTTAAAAATTTTGTTCTCTCCAGTATATTTTCCTAGGGTTCTTACCCTAAAAAAAAATTAGTAGCATAAGTAAATTAACTACTTTTTTGGTAATACAGTATAATGTTAATTTAACTTTTAGATTACAGCCAAACCATCCAAATCTAAATGTATATTTAGTTTGAGAAATAAAATTGTATGGCCATAATCAGAAGTATATAAATCATGTGAATATCACCTTCTTTAAGGAAAGACCCACAGTGTCACTGCAGAAAGAGTTTCAGTATTTAACATTACTGCTCTTTAGGCAAACTGGCCGTTACTGTCCTTTTCCAGGCTATTAAATGCCTTGCAGCTAAGTTTGGAATTAGACTTGTCTGTGCTGGTCGTCCACTCAGTGCAAAGAGCATGTCCATCTATGCCCTCTTTGCTTCCCTGTGTTCCATCAGTCTGTACCCATCTGGTAGAGCTTTTCTTATCTTATATTTAGACTGTAATGTCCTCTTGGGCAAGAGCAGCCTTTTTATGCTGTGTTAATTCAGTAATAGAGACAAGAAGGCCTTGACCCATAAGTAGCATCCCAGGTGTTCCTGAAATAAAATTTATGGTAATGGGGTTTTTTTTAATGGCGTCAGCTAAAGAGTTAGAAACCTGTTTTGCAGCTTTATATGTTTGGAGTCCAAGTCATGCCAAAAAGGTTTTGAGCTACTACAGGTAGGCTATTCGTGTCTTTTTAAAGAAATAAGCACTCTCCTCCATAACCTTTAAAATGAAACCTTCAATATCAAAATATGCCAAAATCTCCCACACAACAAAGCCTTGCAGAATGTAAGTTTTAAAGTTGCTAGCAAAACTTTCTGTCTAAATTTGCGCAGCATGACAGAGTTGATAAATTAATCTCACCTGTAGCTGCTGCTCTCACCTGCTCAGGTTTCACCATAAGAGAAATACAGAATAAAGTCTTTCAGTTCACTCCTATGAGTTAATATATTAAAGTTCTGCCTCAGAATCAGCAAATAAATTCTCATGGAAGCAATGAAGGTCATAATCAGTATCTTAAAATATTTGTTTAAAAAAGTATTGTTTATTTGCAAGAGCAAGAAATCAAGAGGACTATATTTTTTAGAAAATCAGTGCGATATGCTATTTTATATTTTCATTCTGTTTAACTGCCAGCAGTCTGCAAGAGTAGAGCTGTTTAATTCCAGACTCTGCTTTTAAAATCTGAGTAATGCAAGAAGTGGTCCATGAGAGGTGGTACCTGCCCCTTTCCTGCCATCCTCCCAACTGCAGAGATCGAGCCAACTTTCTGCACCTACTACCTGTTCAAATGCAGTCTCCCAACCTGGTAAAACCAGGGCAGAAGCCTCAGTGCAGAAACTGTTTCCTTTTGTAGGTCTAACTGCAAATGGAAGTCTGATTGCAGAATTACAATAAAACCATGCTAATTTCCATCTGACTGACCTGCATAATCACACAGGAGATGATAACCACAGTATGGAGTTCAGTTTGGGTCAGTATAGACTGCTGGAATCTACATGACATCCATTTCTCCTTGTCTTCTATGTTAATACCATCCATGCTGCTTAGATAACAGCTAAGTGTGTTAACCCTCGCTACAATCCTCTCCTTGCTTGCTCCACAGATTTCACAGCATTGTCTGAATATTCTCCTCTGTGGTCTTATCTAAGGAACCACTGTGTTGTACAGGGACCTGCCTCTGACAGGCAGCAGTGTGATAAATGGTATTAGCACTTTATTTGCTCTTGCTTTGTCTTAGTTTTTTATTTCCTGATTCTACAACATAAGTAAATTTTTTCAATTTTTTTTAGATTATGTGCTAGTTGACTCAAGGAAGTTTAGATTCAAACAGATTTGACTTTTGTGAGAGGGAGAGCAACAACAGGGGATATTTTTGTCTAGATTACATCTAAAGATAATAAAAAAACCCAAGAATTTGCAGTGTAATAAGGGCTTGATATAAAGAAAGAGTAAAAAGTAGAGAAGGAAGGTGATGCCTTAATGGAAAACCACATTACATTGTTAAAGTTGGTGCAATTCTGAAATAATACATCTGTATCTGCAGACACATCAGGTATTTTGAAGTGTGTGACATAAGGGAATCCTAAGCTTTAGCACTTTTATCTCCTGCTCTCTTAAACCTGACAATGAAAAACAATTTAAAATAATTAGGTATAATTGCTTTTACAGAATGTGACTTGTGTAAAACTTTACATGCTGCAGAATTCATTGACATACTCTCACAACTTCACATTGGTTTCTTTGGCTGAAAGCAGTTACTAGGTAACTTTAGCACTGTCACCTGAAAGTTGAACAAAAATACTTTCCAGGGCTTAGGAAAATGGAAAAGAGACTGGAAAGAAAAGACTCTTGAATAATTTCTTCATTTCTGTACAGAAATTATTTTCTCTTCTGGCAGCAGAAAACCTTTCTTTTATCAAACACCTACTCTGGTAAAGGGCAGAGAATAAAGAATAAATAAATAGAAAATAGGAATATATGCAAAGGGCATCTCTAGATTAAAAATTTAAGGTATGTTTGCACTACAAAAGAAAAGAAAAGCTATTTTAGTCTTTATGGGATGTCTTTGGAATGCAACACGGAATTTTAGCACCCTAGGATTTCTACCTATGTGATGGAGCTGAGAGGCAGTCCAATCACCTATTGAAGCAGTTGCTGGAAAGATTTAAAAATACATAGCAAAGGCTTTATAGGTTTAAGCTGGGTTGAAAAGTTACAGTTCGAACAGCCAAGCCACGAGCTTTAAAACAGAAATAGAAATTTCTAAGAAGTTCTACCAGAGCTTCCTATGACACCAGTGTGTAAGAGACATTGATGTTTAAGCAAACTGTACAGACCTCTCAGAGGAAGGCAGTGTAACCCTAGAACACGCTACCCAACCAAGGTTTTCAGGATCTGGATGGAGCAAGCTTTACTTGACCTGATTTACTACATGTGATAGTCCTGGTTCAACTTTCTCACTGGTTTAAATAAACCCCAGAGGAAATCTGCAGCCAAGAGTTCTGCAGTTCCAAATACAACAGTTAAGGGTTAACATAACTGATGCAACTTCAAATTGATTGAACAGCGCTTCTATGGACAATATTTTCAGCTAGAAATAACTTATGCTCTCTGGCGTTCCCATTACAGAACCATGTGGAAAGAACCTGGCATTATTTTACCCGTTGGGACTATCCCCTCTTCTGGGGTGTTTACTAGGCAGATTTTACATGTGGCACTGAGAATTTCTATCATGGTTGAAGAAATTGGTCCAAATACAGCTTTTCCACTGAGATAAAAACTGCTGTGTAGGATTAATAAATGACACCTAGTTAATCTGTGGTTCAACACAGCAGGACACTTTATCAAATCTCAGGAGCTTTGTCCGCACACCAGATTTTTACCTTTGACTTAAAAACTGTCCAAAAATTTTTTACTAGTTACAAGATCTTTGAAATGTATTAACAATGATGTAAAAAATTCACATGCTATTTAATAAGCTACTTTCATGCTTGTTTTTTACTGGGCTTCAATTCCAATAGGGTATCTCAGTCCTGGGGTATTTGGTGATTGTTTAAAATGATTCAATCAGAAGGGAAAGTACAGTTTGTAAAGGAAAATATGGTTTAATCAAGGAACTGAGACTGTAGGAAAGAACAGTAGGGAAGACTTACAAAGGCCCAGAGCAGCTAAAATACAAATTGATGTTAATCTAAATGCAAAGGGAATGTTTCAGTTCACCTCAATATATGATATTTTAGTTTCACACACCTGCACCTCAAAAACACTTTTGGGTTTACAAATAGAAAATGGAATAATTTCCACAAACTTAATTTCTATGAATATTTTAAAATATAAATTTATATTTTAAATTCTGACAAGGTCTAGTATACACTGGTCTGAAATGAGGGATTTTAATAAAGAAAACCAGGAAAACCAGTTGTAGAAAGCATACTGATATATATATATATATATTATATATATATATATATTATATATATATATATATATATATATAGGTCTGTATTTATTTATATAATATGTATTTAGCATACAAAACACACAAAAAAACAGTGTCAGGGTTTCAGATAAGCCTTTCCAAGACCCTAATTTGTAGGTGTAGTTCTTTACCATGTGCAGACAGGTTTCCACACATACTTCCTACATATGTTCTGGTTACAGTTTTGCACATAAAACTCCCTTGCGACAGTTGAATTTCTCTGTGTCCAATCTAACAGACTGACAGATACAGAAAACACTATGTGCCCCTTGCCACAGTTAAATTTCTCTGTGTCCAATTTAATGGACTGACAGATACAGATACTATGTGCCTCTGTTTTTATTGTCCTAAAAATAATTAATAACAATGCTTATTTGCAAATAGGATTTCTTCAAAAGCCAGATGAACTTTCTCTCATTTCTACCTTATTCAAAAGTCTAACCCAATTAGAGAAAAAAGTTTTCTTTCATTAATATTTCACCTCACAAGCTTCTCCAAATTTGGCATCAAATATAGTATGTTACATCAGAATTATTTTCACAAAGAAGGTAAGATATCCAGCAGACTTTAAATAAAGATTTTTTGTTTGTTTTGAAATACATAGTACATGAATCCTATTTTTTTTATGATTTTAATGATTTTATCTGTATTTGTTTTAACAGGACTAGATATTGTGAACCTCAAACAATTCATGGAAAATTTACACATTGCGTGTACAATAAAAGTATTACTTTCACAGAGGAGTAAAACTTTTAAGGATTTAAAAAGGCAATAAAATTATTTAAAAGCATTCCAATGTTAGATACTCTCTTGGGATTGAAATTTTCTGTTTGAACTACTTTAGAGTGTTTCATCACTACGTAATGCTTCAGAATTTTGGTATATCCTTGTCTTTTTCAAAGTATGTACAATGTAATAAGTACTGTTTGTAGTCATTCGTAAGATGAGTACTTTGAAAAGTTTCATAGCTTCAAAGTGATCATCTTGTTTTGGTTGTCTAGTTTATTCCTGTTTATTATTTCTGTATGACACTCCCGGGGCTAATTATTTTATATAGTGCTGCAAGAAACCACCCAAACGAGTTGGCTGAGTCCCTCAGATATTGAGACCCCAAAATACTTCACAAGAGTCGTAACCATCAACCGTTTCCTTAAAATATTAATTAGAAGTGAATTTCCAGCCCTGCTTCCCACAAAACAACAATTACAAAAAAAACCCAACAAAAAAAATCCACAACATAAAACCACCAAGGTGAATATACAGATATTTCTATTCCACACAACAATGGACCATCAATGCAAGTACTCCTGGTCAAGACAGCATTAAAATTTATTTTACTAAATTGAAGATACCAGCACTCATACATGACATAAGTATATTTTAATTTTTTTTTTGTAAAGATGCCTCTTCAAAACCAGAAAGGACCATAGCTCCAGAGGAACACGTTCTGTTATTACTAATGACAAACAAGGAAGAAAACCGATAATCGAGAACATGATGAAGCAGACTGGAAGAGAAATTAAAATCAAACATTCAGACAGAGAGATGACAGACTGAAGTGAACAATTGATCACTGCTAGTGAACGATGTGCTGTGCAGTGTAGTCAGCACAATGTTCTTTCTTGTTCTGCACAAGGACTCATAAATCTACACATGTCGGTTCTAACCTGATGGATGTGTGTTTGGAGCAGTGAAACCAGACAAATATTTTACAGCAGAGCACAGTTCTCTTGGCTGAGATCCTTGGAAATGTACAAGTACTCTTCCTGGCAGTGAGAAGGCTCTTACAGTGCCACAAAGTAAACTGAGCTGCTGTTCCCACCAAAGCAGACCCAGGCATGCTGGGCACCTGTGCCAAACCTTGCCATCTGCCAGCCAGCACAAGAGCAGGTGCCAGCTGCAACCTTTCCCAAGACTCCAGTTGGAGTTCATTAGTACTAGCTCTTCATAAGCTGAACATTTGTTGAAATTACTGGAAGCTCTTTTGATGTAGGTCCAGGCTCACACTCCAGAAGGTAGGTCTGGAATGCAGAAATAGGTACAGGTACCTGCATGCACCAAACATTTCCATCATCTGGGTCTGAAACCTGATCATTCCTTAACACTGCAGTTATACCATGTGTCTTCTGTTAGCTCATTTTTCTGACAGCCCCACAACCTGGAGATTTGTGTTTACACAAAATCCTAGTTTTAATAATTTTTCTTTTAAACAATGTTCCTGGTTGCCAATGTTGCTAACAATGTGTTGTGAACATGAGTCTCGGAAGGTTCAAAAGTGACTGATAATCACACATTTTTAAGATATCATTATTTTTAATATTTTTAAAATATTTTTGAATGCTTGGATTTAGTAAAAAGTGCTCATGTCACATTCAAACCCAAGTTTTTAATCTTTTTTAAAAGTATCCATTTTTACCTTCTTCCACAGTTCATTCTGAGACTTTGTATAATATGAAAACATTAGGATTCAAAAGTTAATTATTGCTTTGACAAAATATGTATTGTATTTATCAAGAATGGAAGTAACGGCACTGATTTTTCCAATATGATTTCTACTGTTATTTACCCAATGGTTATGCATGGTCTAAAAGCACCAGAAACTTGTTATTTCACTAACATACAATATTTGTGGAAGAACTAGCAGATGCACACATATCTAAAAATAGTCTTTCTTCTGGAAAGAGGAGAGGCTGATTTTTAACCTGAATAAATATACCAATGCCACAAGTGTCTATTGTCAAGGATACGCTTAAATCTCTACCTATAGAATTCCTGGCAAAATTGCTCAGGACTTTGTGAAAACTAAAACCAGCTACCTCTGATTTCTTACCATAAACTAGGAAAAATCATCCTGGCACTAAAACTTCCCAGGCTGTTGAAACTCAAGAGAATTACAGGTAAATATCTCTCTTAATGGATATTCCAGCTTGATGCTCACAAAGGACTTCGGCAGAATTTAGAAACCTGAGCTCAAGATTTTAACCTAAAGTTTGCATCTAAGATGTAGGACACTTGCATTTTGGAAAAGCCATTTCAGACAACTGCATTGGGCCAGAAGTACCACAATCTTTACATGATTAAGACACTTGGAGAGTCTCTCCTATCTGCACCAAGTGGGGATCTTCCAGTTACCTTGTCCTGGCATCTAAATTTACTGAAGAGGTCAGTGGGGAAGGTAATGATGTGAATTCAGGCTGTTCACTTCAGTCCAGCATAGGACATATAATACCTGAGTGAAAGGTTCTGAAGGCACAGTCTCATTTTCAACATTTCCTACCAGCACTACTCCAGTGCTGAGCACATTTCCCTGTACCTAACTCTGCTACTGACAGTTGATTACAGGTATTCACTGGGAGTTAGCATCCAAGTCCTTTTAAAGGCTCTGACTGCAAGAATGTGATAAACAAAGTGTGTGTGGGAAGTTTTATACTGAAGAGAATGTGGTTCAGTCACAATTGAGTTCTTGTTTTCAAAATTACTGTACATTAAAAAACTAGCAGAAAATTAGTAAAAACCTGAGATGAAACTGGAACATTCAATGGGAATAAAGATTTAAATAGCTGAAGAACAATGCCCTTTACAGGCCTGATATTAAAGCTTATTCCAAATAAAATATTTATTAACTATAAAAACACTTTTTGTTGTTGTTTTGTTTGTTTTATTTTTTACTGTATTTTGCATTGATAGCAGCCCTTTCATAGCCAGAATGTTGTGTTAGTGTAGGACTAACAAAAAGTTGCAGCTAAATTTCTGGTAGACAGGAAGGAATTGTTTTTTGAGACAGTGGCACAAATTATACCTGACAGTTTTGATTATCTAAGGGAGCCAGCATCCTGACTCTTTGCCCTCTCCTAATCTCCTTGCTGCACTCAAGACAGCTGGGTGTCAACAGCTCACATGGCTCTCACAGAATGAATGCCTTTGGCAACAGGAAATATTTTCAGTATTATCTGTTTCCTGTAGAGAAAGGTAGAAAAATAATTTTCTCATATTTAATAAGAATATGGGGGGAATAGAGAATAGCTCAGTATATATTAATACAACACAGAAATCAGCAAATAAAGCGTCCATGCCAAAATCTGATGCCAGTTAAACTGTAGAAATGGGAGCCAATGGAATTGGAGTGTTAGGATCAGCCAGGAACCTAAACACAGTCTAGCCTCTACTCTGTGTCAGCTAACCAAAAATTAATCCTGTTTTTATAGGTTGGTGAAGTTCATGCCATGTCTCAGGGAGACATGTGTTTCACCAGTAAAAACAAATGAGGGGAACAAGGTGAAATGTAACAGAGAGGGTCCTGAAAATGCTAGAAGGGAAAAGCAGGGCAAGGGCTGTACCACAGTCTCCAGTGGGAGGGAATAATATGTCCAGGAGTCGTGGTTTTATCAGACGTTAGAGTCAAAATGCTGCACACGGAACAAATCTTTCCTAAGATGGGAGAACTTACTGAGGTAAAGGTTTCTGGCATCTAAAAGGAGTGCCCATGCTGTGTATCTTCTGAATCATGTATTCAGCTAAATCTAGCAATACTAGAGCTAAGAAAGAGATCCAGTTTTTCACATTATGTCCCAATGTCCCCACATCATAACGGCTCATCAGTAATAGACTCAGACACTTCACTTTTTTCATTGTACAACCATGTGGCTAAATTTGTGAATGTAATCATGTTTTTAAATTATTTGCAATGGGAATATTGCTTGAATAAGGACAAAAAGTGAAATAAAGGCTTATAATTAGGTCCAGTAAGGACAAAGCAAGTGCCATTTTCAGTTCTGGGTATTTTCATAGGAACAACGTTATCACTCCCATTGCCCCAATTCAAATGCAAATTAAGCACCACATTTGTTTAAATTAGCCAGAGAAATAGATATACAGGAGCAAATGCTGCTAGATTTGGGCTACGGTGCATATCTGATAGCACAGCAAGGTTCAAAGTATTATGCTGACAGTACTGCAGCTTTAAAATGTTTGCACTAAGTGTGAGTAAACCTCAATCTTTAAATCTGTGCTACAGGCTTTCGGAGCAAGCATTAAATGGAGTAAGTAAAAGCTAAAAGCTTTTTTTTCTCCCTCTGCCTTCCCTCCCCCCAAAATAGCAACAATCATAAAAAGCAAATTACAGTAATTTCACAATTATAAGCCGCACCTGCTTATTAGCCGCACTTCAGGATGTTGGCAACTTTTCATTCTTTGTCTATATATAAGCTGCACCTGATTATAAACTGCACGTCCGGGTGGCAGCAGCTGTCTTGGGTTACAATACAGAGTGTGATAAAAGGGATCTATTCTATCACCATCTGTTGAGGGTGGGGGCAGTGATCCTTATCTCCACGGGAGACATTCTGCTAATGGGCCATCCATTGAAACCAGGCAGGGCATTGTTCTTTATCTTTTCACAAACCATCCTTCCTCCATCAAGTCATTTTCTTCTAATGGCCCATTGAGTCCCATTTTGTGACTGATAAAATTACTGCATCCCATTGGAAGATGCTCCAGCCAGGGGGAAGAGCCCAACATTTCTTACCAAGATAAAAACAGAGGTTTTGGGACACTAAGGGAGCCCCTTTCTCCACTGGACTCCAGAGGAAAACCGGATTGCTCCACATCACCACTGGATCTCTGGAGGGAAACTGCACCTTCTACAGGAGCACTGCTCCAACTGAATCACATCTGTCACTACAAAAGGACTGCAACCACCATTTAATGGGACTACTACCAACACTCTGCCTGACGGGGTGTCAGGCTGTACTCTGACTTTGTCAGGGTTTGGAGTTTGTTTCTTTGTAGTACTGTATTTCTATTTTAATTTCCCTGGTAAAGAACTGTTATTCCTAATTCCCATATTTTTGCCTGAAAGCCCCTTGATTTCAAAATTATGATAATTTGGAGGGAGGGGGTTTACATTCTCCATTTCAAAGAGAAGCTCCTGCCTTTCTCAGCAGACACCTGTCCTCCAAATTAAAACAGCAACTTTTCCTTCTTTGTCCATATATAAGCTGCACTTGATTATAAGCTGCACGTCCAGGTTTGGACCAAAGTTTTAGTCAAAATGGTACAGCTTATAATCGGGAAATTACTGTAATCTTCTTTTCATTGCAGACATAATTTTCCTTTCTTAGAACAAACTCATTTCTCTTTTATAGCTGTTCCATACATTGCAGCATCCATTCTCATGGTGCCATACTGATTTTTCGAGCGGACATCACCTGAGACATTCCAGTGAAGAACAAAAAGTAGAATTTCCAAGGAAGAGACACATTTCCTTTAATTAAAAAAAAAAGTACAGGAAGTATAATTTTTGCTTTTTTTTTTTAAAAATGTTTTCCATTAGAAAACCTCTTAGTGACTGGAATAAACTTTGTGTATGATGCATTGATAGAAACTTGGGTCTCCAGTTCTGGTATTAATATACTGAAATTAAAAATTAAAATATTAAAACCTGTAAGTATAAGAGTAAGGATCATGTTCTACTGCTTTGCCTGCAGTAAGAAACATTTTTTTACCTGCTCTCCAAAACAGCACAAATTTTTCAGCTAAGCTCTTTCTTTAGGAGAACAGAATATCCTCAGTGTCTTACAGTAATACTACCTTAATTATACTTCAAGAAATATTTCTCCTGTGCATTATTTGCTTATGATTTATTATGATTTCCAGATCTCATTTTACTTTGCCTAATCAGTCACATTTTAAATTACACCTACCATTCTCCCCTCAAGATATCCCCAGTGTGGATGCTAGGAGGTTTAGTGAACTTGTCGTTTAAAGTTTTCTTAAATGGCAAAGAAAGGCTGGCTACATATAATCACCACAGTAACAAAAGATACACAGAGGACCAAGACTTAATTTCATTGTGTTTCATCAGCAAGTAGTTTGCATGTGGAGAGTAACAGAATTTGTACCGATTTAAAAAAATGGCATAATCTAAATTTTTGTGCTCATATATGTGACACGTAAGCTTAACCAGAAGTTCTATAAGTGCTGGAGTGGTCCTTGCAAAGCAACAGCTTCATGACAGTTATCTGAAATTTTTTGAGCTCTGAATATCTAATACTTTAACATTTAAAACTTCAACATTTTAAAACCATTTCACTTAAAAAAACCCCAAACAAACAAAAAAATCCAAATAAAACCCAAAGCTATAAATTATTTAACTTAGCTCTAGAACTAATATCTGTAGGAGCATTACAGAAGTCATTGCAGTATATTTTTTATTATAAATTTATAGCATCTAAATATTTTAGAGACCATCCACGAAGGTGGTGGAACAGCCTTACGGGCAAAAATGCAAACTCACACCTTTAGGAAAGAAAAACCCTAAAAAGATGCTTGTCTGTGAGCCCAGTAGTAAAGCCCTTTTTCCATGTAGAAGGTGAAAGTCTGAGAGCACACACCCCTCCATGCTTTGGCCCATCCAATGTGGAAATGCATTATCTGCAGCTGTCCAGGGAATGTCCCTGATTGTCACAGGTTGAGCTAAGTTAATGGTGAGGGTCCACTAAGGAACAGCTCCAGCCTAGGCACTGGAAGATGATCAGTGTGTGATAACCCAGAGACAGTCCTCTTCACTGAGAACCCAAATGGGACTTCTGGGAAAAGTCTCCATTCCAGTTAAACTGGGATTGGTTCTAATGAGGTTGTTGGAACATTTGGTTATTATAGCTGTTGTCCAAGAAAGGGCAAAACTGGTGGGTGAAGGTTTGTGTGTTCATAGTAATAAATGCCAAGAGCCCCAGGGTACATGAGAAGAGTTTTCTGAATGTAGCCTTGCCTCAGGAAAAAGGGAACATGGGGAGCATGGCCAACAGCCCTACCCAGGGAGCAAGGATGCAGCCCATCTTCACCATTTGGACTGCAATGAATGCTTTGAAAGAAGCTATTGTTTGCGGCCTACATAAACTGACAAAGTGCCTTCAGAGCTACTTCCTACCAGAGAGACATTATTATCATCATTATTATTAGTAGTATCTGGATTTGTTTCTCTGTTAGCGGTATTTGACCAATTTTTGCACAGTGGGTTTTCTTTATATAGTCTCCCCTAGAGCTGCAGTCTTTTGTGTCAGAAGTTTGCTTTCTATAAGGAGTTCAGCAGCAGGTCACAGACCTGGTTTAAAAATGAAAAGACAAATCAACAATCAACTTAGAGGAGTAAGAAGACTCTGCAAATCTTTAGGTAACCTATTGAAAAACTAGGAACACATATTTCTTGGACTTTCTTCTTTTTCTCTTCCTGACCCAGCATCCTCACTTTTCTGAGGTCAAGAAATTTTATATGATTGTCATTTTTCCTGCAGATTTATGATAATTAGATGATATTTAGACGGGTGATAACAGGGGTAAGAGAAAACCAAGAAATTAAAGGAGATAAGTTGGTCACAGATGTTTGCATTATTTCCCCCACACCAAATATTTTTTCTCTTGAGAAACTGTCTCACTTTTAAATAAACTTTGTTCTTGGAAGATGTTTCATTACAAAAAAAAAAAAAAAAAAAAAAAAGAGAGTTTAAAATCTGAAGAGGTAACATGGAACTCTCAGATCAGTATGAAGGCTGGGGTAGGAACTAAAGGTTGGACCAAAACTGAGCATTTCATTGATAAACACTCATCTGCTCTGCAAAAATCAAAGCCTGCAGATCCTCGAAACAATTCCAAAGGGAGTTTTTAACTTGAAGACATTTCAGGGCCTATCTGTTTCAATGTATAGAAAGAAATAATTAGCACACTTGAGGGAATGTTTTTGTTGATGAATTTTCCTAATTTGCAAAACCAGTTGTCTGATCTATTCTTCTCTGCAGCCTGTCTAGCCATTTCCTATACAGATTCTGAATTTTCCGAACTTTTAATCACTCTTAAAAATCTAAAATTATTTATTTTTTCCAACTGATTTTGATTTTAACCCTCATTTTCAGATTGACCTGAAATTCAGAAAGTGCAAGTCTCTTCCTTTTCTCTACAAATAGTACTAAATAATGGTATAAGATAGAATAAAAACTGAAATACTGAGTGACTTATACATGCACTTTTATACATTTAATACTTTTATGGATATATGCACATGTGTACATGTACATGTGGGAAGGAAGGTCTTACCTATGTCCCAAGTGAGGGGGTTGTTCTGTTCCATCTCCCTTTTCCCTATGACATACCAGATGCAGGCCATCCAGTGAGCAAGCAAGGCAAACATGGACATGAGGAGTGTGAGGACGATTGTACTGTGCTGGGAGTAGCGATCCAGCTTCTGCAGGAGCCGCAGGAGGCGCAGGAGCCGCACAGTTTTCAGAAGGTGGACAAGGGAAACCTGGTAGAACGGGCAGAGAAAACCACTTGTCAGCCTCTCAACTGCTTGTCAGCAGTTTACTTCTGTCACACAGCTCTCTTGTTTCAAGAAAGGAAATTCTAAAGCTCTATGAAATGTTGCCCTCTCTTCAACCAGCTGCATAGGTAACTAGACTAAATCTTAGGACAGCAGAGAAAAGTAAAGAAGAGGTTTTTAAAAAAGTGTGAAATTTTAATGTGCAAATACATAATTACTATCACAGATATAAACCAAACAAACTTGAAATACTAGATCTTTCATGTTGTTGTTTTTTGTAATGCAGTTTTCTTTCAGATTTAGCTTAAAAATTTGTGTTTGTGAAAAATGGATTCTTCCCAGCTCTAGAAAATAAACACAATTTTCAAACTGACCAAGGACCATTTGATTGAAATTTGAAACCACAAAATGGATATCTCCAATCACACAATGATTTTCAGCTTCAGCTAACAGAAGACCTAATTTGACTGTGAATGAGATGAAACCAGCCTATAATTTAGCATGGAAGAGGCAATAACAAAAAGCAAATATTTTGAAGTACAGTAAAGCAGAGAAGTCAGAGAAAGCTCAGATTTGCTCTTGAGATTTAAGCCTGCATTCAGGGACCTGGGCGTCTTTTACTGCTCTGTACTAAGCAGTAGTCCAAAAAAGCTTTCATTAAAACTTCTAATATTGCTTCTTAAATTCCTTAACTAAAATATTATTGCCTTTCAAGTTAATGTGGCAAAAGCATCACCTAATCTGCTCAGCACCCTAAGTATACATCAGTTTATGAAGTATGTGACTCTGGCCTTAGAGGAGCTCCAGAGTAAACAAGCAGTCTCTGGATGACCCCAATCCTTCCAGAGCATCCTGCAGCCTACATTTGTACCATACTGTTCAGAGCCAATAGCTTTGCAGGGAATGTACTAGGCCTGTGTTTCAGTTGTTGGGCAGAGTTACCAAACAATATACAGATTAGGATCCAAATGCCTCTAATGTATTTGTCTAAGATTAAATAGCCAAAATTGTTCATTAATGGTAAGTTTTATTTTTCTTCCTCCATTAATGAGACTGTAGGATTAAGGCCTAGTTGATACAGGATACCTGCATCAGCTGGAAAAGCAACATCAGACTTGATGTGTCTTGCCACAGCACTCCGAGAGCACAGTAAAGTACTCTCTCAAAAGCAAGTCCAAAATCACAGCTCAATCAATATCCTTTTGCTTTTGCTAATCCAGAAGATCCTGAAGCTCAGCCTTTCTGTTACCAAAACTAATAATCTGACATCTAAATTTTATATATTCACATTCACCAACAGCTAGATCTGAGGTGACTGATATGTTCTGTAACATATGGTGTTTTTGATTTGTTCAAAGACTTAACAACTCATTGATTATACTCCACTCTCAGAAATTAGGCATGTGGGAAACCTGTAAAGAGGAAAATAAGAAATCTACAAGCATTATTTTTTTGTCACTACAGTTTTGGTAGTGAATAAGTAAATCTCCTATGAGCCTCTTCAAAGGGCAATATTTGCAACCCATTATTTAATGTGTTTTTCTTATCAAGAACCTTTACATTTTTTCTCATGTACATAATAAGGAAGAAAAGCAAATCAACAAAAATGTGACATTTTCTCAAAGCAGTTTGTTAAAATAAGATATGACATTTGAACACACAAATATTGACAAGGTCATCTCTTGCATTTCATTCCTCATCCATTGTCATTCTCCATCTACAATGCCAGAGAATTAGTTATGTCTATGTGGCCTTAAGCCCAAGAATATCTTCAAATCTAGGGCAAAAGGCTGAAAAATATTTGAAGTAATTGCCATGTTTATATTACTACAATCATATAACTATTATTTATAGTTATTTAACTTCCATGAAACTGTACCAACTGCCCCTGTTTCAGTGGTAATTAGTTTCCCAAAGTCTCCTTTTCTTCTCTCTCCTCAGCTTGTTTGAACCAAACATGGTTCTGGTGCACTTATAGATGGGTCCCTATTCATGACTGACTCTTCAAGGGATAGCAGTAACATATAACCCTTTTTATAATGATTTTGTGTATAATCATTGTATATGTGCTATGGCCTACACATTGGAGCCTTCATCTTCCCCTGGGAGCCTATGTTCTAAAACATCACAATGAAATAATTATTGCTTGGGTGAAATTTATGTTTTTCCTTTTTTTAGATTACTAAAAATAAGAAATTGAAAAAGGATGCTTGCAATTATATATGTCCTCTGCCAGTTATCAGTCTTCCCTAAATTCTGAGCATCTTTGTTAAGCTACAGATATAAAGACAGTTAATCATATATCATAACATTCTTTTTAATGCAGAAACCAGTTTCATTTTAAGGCTTAAGGACTGGCCCACTTCAAAATAATTTATTCATAAATTGGACACAGATGTAATTAATCATTTATTATTGCACTGAATTTTCTCATTAGTCATGCCAAACACTCTTCTGGTATTGTGCCCAATATGTCATTGGAAGATCTAAAATGCCATCAGGCAGCTTCTTTTTCTATGTCACAAATTTAGGAAGACAAAATAAGGAGTCAGCACTCATACTTGTGCCTGCATAGATTTTTCTGTGCCCACAGATATGAAAGCATCAAAATTTTCCATTTTGTTAATCGTTTTAGACTAGCTGGGTTAACCTTTTTCTGTCAAAAGGACAGGGACAGAATTTTATCTGAGACTAACACAAACTCAATCAGCATAGTCCTGAGAAATACTGACAAAAAATGAAGGTGCTACAAACCAGTAATGAAATTCTCTGCTTGAATCATCTCCTACATAGAAAAATGGATTAATGAAGAAATGGGATACATTTTAAGAAATTACTACTGGGAGAGATTTTTTTATCATTTTTTGTCCACCTGATTAGTTGATTTCCTAAAAAAAATTATACTCTTGCTCTACAACCATTGATAGCTACTCAAAAAGGAGTAATTCAATAATTATAACTAGTGCTTAGTGGCCTGGTTCTCATGGCAGTATCTGAAACCAAATTTCTCCAAATTAAGGGATCCTTTATGCGAGATGAGCACAAGGGTGGAAGGAGATGGGCTCTCAGCATACACTGAGGATAGGTAGGAATGTGCCTGTGGTCTCAGATCTCCAGAGCCTATGATTTTAACGGTAGGGCAGAATCCTGGCAAGGTGTAAAGGCAGTAGAGCCAACTCATACAGTTTAACTTTTGTTTCTTTCAAAAAATATACAAAGATAACAAAAGACTCCACAGCATTTACATGCACTCTGGCTCCATCAATCTCCAGCTGGGGTATGACATATATGTGCCATACATACATACATACATAGGTATGTATGGCACTATACTTATGGCTTGCAGAATTTAGAGCGTCCCTAAAGGTTTGGCCTTTGTGCGGGGGCCTGAGCAGCAAAAGGAGTGAGATGCTCCCTGATGCCCCTTCTCACCGTTCTGTTGAGGCAACATCTCGATGAAGTGAAAATCTGAGAACAGACACGAGGAAATGGCTCATTAAATCATGAAGTCTGAAAACAGTGTAATGTGATTAACACCTCCCCCCATTCTTGAAACAGTTGATAAGTCATTGTTATCTTGAGGTTTATATTAACAGTTGCCAAGTCTTGTCACCACAGGAGATATGATATAGTAAGTCGCTGTGTTCTCATCAAGGAGTCATACAGAAGTCTTATTAAGGAAAAAAGTTTAAAACTACAACAGGAGATGTGTATTAATCATATCATAGCAACATTTTTAATAATGTGACATTTTAACTGTAAATTAATCATTGGATAGTAGTTTCTTTTCCAGAATTAAATATGGAAAGCTTATCAGTCGTTCCAGTGGGGGCAAAAAATGTTGTTTTCAGGTTTTTCAGTTTTCTGTTTGACAGAAAAAGTAAGAGTGGTTAATTTAATGAAAAATATTAATAGAAATAAAACCAACAGCATTACGCTGGCTGTTTGATTTGATTGTAAGGGATAAACTGAGATAGTAATGTATTTAAATAGATTACCCATCTTTTATAAAGGAACAGTGAACCATGTAAGACTATTAACTATCAGGTTTTAAAATCATCTTCACTAGCTTTAGATTGATGGTTCTTTATGTAATAAATGACATGAAAAGGTATTTCACTGAAGGAATGCAATTAAATGATAAAATCAAATATGATACTTTGCATGAGACCCTTCCTGACTAATGCTTTTCTATGTTTCTGGGTCTTTTTCTTCTGATATGTGTTTATCCTATTATCTTTATACTTGTCTGTAACTCACTTTTAATCGAATTAAGTGCATCTGTTTATGAAAAATCAGTATTCTGGGAATTAGAAAGTGGACAGCTGAAAACCTTAGTCCATCTTTCAAAAATCCACAAAATTAGGAAACCTCTGCTGATATTTTTTTTCAAAAACTAAACCTTCTGATTCAGAGGGGCAGGAAGTGTTTGAATTTTTGAGGAGGGTGGGTTGTTTGCTTGTTTGTTCATTGTAATTTTGCTTAGTAGATCCTTACTCTATAAAATCCAATAGGGCTAGCAGAATAAAAACATTTGTCTTAGCATAAGTAAGCCAATGCAAATGTAGCCCATTACGATTGTGACATCACCTAATTTTAGAGCAAACATTTCCAAAGCAGATTAAGCTTTTCGTCATTACCTTCCTAAAAAAGCCTAAAAAGATGAATTGAAACCAAAGCCAAAGTAAATTACAATTGTAAGCAATACATGTTAGAACACACAAAAAATTAGTAGTCATGCTGTAATTTGTTCACTAGTATTCCCAGAAGTAAAGAGTAAGAGGATTCCTGGCTAAATAATCATGGTGACCATAACAACAATTTACTTTACTATAGTAAAAATTTATGAGTTTTGAAAAACTAAGGACTGGATTTATGCACTGTAACAAAGCAAAAATTATAGAAAACTGTATTTGAGTACAGTAATTAGACACAAAAATAACATAGATGCAACTGTTTACAAAGCAAAGATAATTGATTAAAAAATTGGTACATCCAGGGTGAAAATACACCAGAAAGCTGTAAAAGACACCTAGGTATTTTAGTTAATGCAGTTTTAGTCTCCAAACCTGGGAAAATAACCCAACAAACCCCTCTTGAGGAAAGAGAACAATTTAGAAGATGGGTTAGTACTTACCACAGTGACGTTGAAAGCATAAAGAAGATCAAAAGGGAGTGCAGCAATTAAGTCAATGATAAACCATGTAGTCACATAGTGGATGCAAATAGATCTTGCTTCAAATATCACTTGGCCAGACTTGCTGACATACGTTGTTCGGAAATTTAAAATAATATCTGCTTGGCAAAGAATGAACAGAATCAGAAGTAATTTCTTAATTTGTGGGTACAATACCAGGAATCCAGCATAACCCTGATTAGTTTTCTTTTGCATCATAAATACCAGATAAATAATCTAATTCAGAAACAAAAAAAACATAGTGTAAGAGATGCACATAAATGGAGTTAAACCAATGAACGCATTATTCCTTTCAAAGAGTAAACAGAATGTCTAAAATATTCATCATTCACTGATTTAAAAGGGGGTTTGAATTAAAAAGCAACATCTGTATACACTGATCTTTAAACTGTAAAAATATTGATATTTTTCTAAATTAAAAACATAAGGGTATTGTTTTTGTCCATACAATTTATTTACATTAATTTTGAAATAAAAAAATAATGTACTGTTTTATTAAAAATGTGTGATTTAAGCTCTTTTAGTGATAACTACTTAGCACAGATAACAAATGTCATCCTCAAGGATAACCATTTTTTTATCAAGTGAAAAATGCTGAACACACTTGAACAAAAATGCCTTTTTGGGCTATGTTAGAGATCACAAAAGTGATATTAATTACTTGGTGACTTGTATATTCTGTATGTTCCCATCTAACATTCCAGGATGCATGTCTTTCAATATGAGATATATTTCTGATATGTCTTGCCAAAACACATTAGCACTCAAAAAAAAACTTCAGGTCTTGACAACAGAGTCTCAATTATTTTCATGTCCTAGAACACAAAGACTATAATCTGTCCTGAAGCTATGCTCCCTGTTTCTACCAACGTTAGTGAGAAGTACTTGAGTAACTTTTAGTGTCAGAAAAGAGTGCAGCCAACCATTAAGGCTGGTGTTTTACAGCAAGATAGCTTTAGGGGAAAAAAAAGACATTGATTTGCATTTCTCCTGAGAAGTTCTTTAGGTAGGTTACACTAAGTATGACCTTTTCTTCAAGCCTGCTAACCATAATATGCAATAAGACAGGAAACAATCTTTTTCCTCCCCACTGCAGACAAAGAAAAGAATAGAGACGTTCAGCACACAGAGAACATCAGGTTGGATTGTTCCTTTGGGGTATCAGAAAAGATTCTTTTAGGATAAATTTTGATCAAATCCCAAGTTCTAATGTTTTGGGTCTGAAAAACAATGATTTGCCAGGTTTCACTTGCAGAAAACTTTATGTTGTCTTCTGCAGCTTGAAGCTGGACAGCCTGCTATGATCACTTGTTATACTGGTTGATCTGTACTTTGCTAGTAAAAAATCTGTGGTATTTGTAACAGTTTGACCTTTGACCCAATAGAATCAAGTCTCCTAAATTATTGAAATCTTCAGGGAATTTCTTGGTTTTTTGGCACAGTGTTGATCTTGCAATTTTTTTAGGATTTAGTGCAAAACCATAACGCAAAGTACCTAGACGTATATTGGACAGCATCTTCCACGGACTGAGGTCTTGCAGGTTATAATTGGTTTGTGGTTTGAGAACTAATATTTACATTCAAGCAGGTCCTCAGGCTGAATACAACATATTAGTAAAGTCAGAGATATAATAATTTTAGATTACCTCATGAAGTACTCTCAGCTGTCCCTGCGTTCTTAAAGCTACAAAAATGTTATGAATTTTTCAATGATAGAGTTAATAGGGAATATAGCATAATTTCACATGGTGAGTTTAATGCCACAGGCACTTTGTAGAGACAATTGGTTACTAGCCACATTTCCAGTTCAGACAGATACAGAACATCTTCATGAAGACTTGTTTCATAGAGATAATAAAGATATTTGCATCACTAGTATTTTGAAACTTCTCATTTATCTCACCAACTCCAAAGTGTAGTTATCAAAGTCAGAAGAAGTATTTGCTTATTTATTGCCCATTAACTTTTGTGAAACAACTAAAGCTTTAACAGAAAAGGTGATAAATTCTTGCTTAAAATGTAAGTACATCCAGTACACAAAGGCTTATCAATGTGCATATGCAATTCACTACTCAAGATTGAAGAGATTAGAGGTTTTTCTACACTGCATCCTTTTCTACCTTCCTATCAAAGCAATTTAGGGCAACAGCCAGATAATAGCTATATAGAGGGAAAAAAAAATCGGAAATGCTAAGTGCTTCTTTCTGCATGCAGCTTATTAGATAAAAGTCCAGAGGGCAGGAAGTAAATGTGATCCATCTTGTACTTCTTGACAACTTTCTGAGCTATATATGAGTGCAAACAGTTTCTTCATCTGGGCAATCTTACTTACAGCTTAACTGCTGTGTTAGAGTACTTACTGAGAAAACTGTAAGGGAAAAAACAAAAAACAAAGAACTCCTAAGGCAAAAAACTTCTAAGAGCACAACAAAAATCTTTAACAAGTTTAGAATTGACTATTTCTTCTAAAAGATTTTATTATTTGTAGGAATTATATATTCCACAGGTTTTTAAAAATTTCAGTTGAAAAAGTGGAAGATTTATTTTTTCCTCTTTTTAAATAAATGTTTTCTTATCACTAATAATATCTTCTGAAAATATGAATGCACTATTTAATATTTTAGTGTTTGTTAATCTTATTGTGCAGTGGTTTCTACAAACTAATGATAATTGAAAGAATAATCTGAAATTCAACAGAAACATCAATAATGCAAAATCTGGAATCTTTGGAGATTGCAGACAACTCAAGAGCTTCAAAACTAATGGTTTTACCTAGTGCTGAGTTTGTTCCAAATAGTAGGAGATGAGGTGAGTTTTAATCATTTCCTACAACACAAAGGGCAACTATTGTAAATTTACATCTGTAAACCAAGCAAGAAAGACGTTTAATCTCTGAGCTGATTCTTTAGTCATATAGGAAGTGACTCCAATGTATTTTGATAATTAGTAGGTAAAAATTTTTCTACAAGAGATACATTTGAATATACTATATTTAAGTATGCCCTAACAAAAAATTCAACCTGTGCAAACTTAGTACTTAGAGCTCTGTTTGATATGTTTGTTTCAGGCTGGGACCAAGACTGCAATCTCTCTCCTTCTGTAGAACCTCTCATAACACAAAAACCAAACATTAATAAAAGGATTATTACTAAAGAAAAAAAATATGAATTTACTTTATTGCAAATTTTTTGACATAAAGTAAGCATCACTTTAACTGGTCTTATGAGCCACATGTCATGTGCTCAGCAAATCAAAATAGAGCATTTAAATAATGTCTCTGACATGAGAAATTTCACTACAAAGTTACCCATAACTAAAGTAGGAGGAAAAGTAGAAAATACCAAACTGCTTAACTCATTACAACTATCTGGAAGCACAGCACACACAAATATAAAATGCCATTTTTCTTGATGTAGAGAGGGGAAAAAGAATAAAATGTCTTTATTCTTGTCTTAATGACAAAAATTTTGGGTTCTTATTTTGTGACATAATTCAACTGCAATTCAAAGTAGACAGAAAAAAAGTCAGGATTCAAGCAAATTAAAGCTCAATATAAAGTCTACAAATTCCTATTGACTTAAAGAAAAGTCCTTAAATAGTGTTTAACTACATGGCCTTTTCCACAAGTCTTACACTGTGTTTAATGCAGACATGTGTTGAGAAACACCAACGTGTCTTAAGCCAGTCATGATCTCCTCCTTCCCCACTCATTTCTGTACACACTGCTGTGTGTGAGCCTTGAGCAAAGAGCGTCAGTCTTCCAACAGTGAGTTTTTTTTTTTTTCTGTTGAACAGAAAGGTAAACTTGACCTGAAAGCACCCAACAGGGAGACCTCAAGATCTCCAATTTCAAAAGGCTTGGAACTAGGAATCACATCACCCTTGCACACTGTGTAGGAAAATGGGCTTCTGCTCCATACACTCTCTGATCACAGTTCCCTGCTGGTGCAACCACTTTCTCTTTTTGTGTTCTGCTCCTCTGAGTCCCCCTCCTCTCTACCCTGCAGACTGATCACCTTTCCCTACCAACCCAACACAACACAGACCAGAAGCCTCTTTAGCCACTAAGTCCATAGACGCATGCAGAGATAATAAACAGTGAACTTGTGAAACCATGACTGTGACTTTTCCCCTGGCTGGATCCCATGGTTAATTAACTCCATCTGACTGGATTCTCTCAGTCTGTTATTTCCACTACTGGTAAGGTATGGGCACACACACCCCTTTAAAAAAAACCCCTCTTGTAAGAAATGTGGTATCTCTAAAACTCATGCAAAGATACACTGAAAGATTATATTTTTTAATAAAAACAAACCTCAGTTTTTTCAGCCATGAAATGAGTTAAAAATTATTATCTATATACAAATGCAGTTCCTAATTTATTTATGTATTTTGCTCCCATTAAACTCTTACACACTATTCACAGCAGTAAACACCACAACACTGGGACCATAATTACTCAAATGTCTTCCAAGTTTGTAATTATCATGGCTACATGGGTGTGTGATATTTTCAATCCAAATACTTCTAGTTAATAGCATGATATAACTGAAAAACTCTAAAAAATTACTTTCCTTATTTGAGTGTTCTAATGGTTTTAACTCACCTATTGGTGACTATTTTCTATTTCACAAGCTTCCAGTGTGTAATCCACGCCCTAGCAATGCTTGACTCCTAAGAAAAGGTAACTTATTTCATAGCTGGACATAAAAGAGCTGGGACATCTAAGCAAGTCCATAAGATTTTGAAACTGATAATCTCTCTTGGATTAAAACTCGGTATGACATGCTACATCCTTGACCAAGTTGCCTCTTTCTAGCTTTCTCGTATGTGGCACATTCACATACAGACACATTCACTCAGCGAATGGTATGAAAACACCAACTTGAACTGATGTTCAACAAAGGGAAAAAAATTGTTGAAAAAATGGAGATTCTACTTAGTGCATAATGCAGATTGGTCTCCTAAATGATATAAAAGGAACAAAAGCCACAAACTGATAGTCGTCAAGATGTTTTCCAGTATAATACCCCTTGTAAAATTTTAAAAGCACAATATGTGTTTTGTATTGTCTCAATTTCTAATCCCTGTTAAAAAAATAGATATCTGGAAGCCAGCTGAGCTGCTTTACCCATAAACAGGATTATTTTACCTGAAACAGCTGATTTCCCTGTGACAACATTTTTTCTCTCTTTAGGCTTGATTGTTTAAAAAATAAATCCTCCTAGGATTAAAAATATGATCAAATTATAGCAGAATAACAATTTAGGATTAGTCAGGTGATTCAATAACTGCCCGTGGCATAGTCTTAAATTTCAGAAAATGCAATGGAATATACCTCAGTTTAATTGTCTTTCACTGGGAACTAAATGAAATTGAAAACACCCTGTGCATGTAGTGCAAGTGGCATACATATAAACAGTGATGTTTTATTAGACTGCAGCTGTTCAGACCTGTGCTTGAGAATAAGATGATTTAGGTATCTTAACCCCATTGATTTTCAGAGAAGACAGTTTTCTACATGATCTCCCTCTTCTAGATGGCCTGACTCATCTCTAATTTTTTTTCACTTTTCTTTATGTGATTTTACATTGGTTATCCTTAGCTAGTAATACTTTCCCCATAGTCCAGGCTTTTTCATCTATCTGATTGTTTTAGCAAAGTTTATTTAATGGTACAAGGATGATGATATTAGAATCTGGCCAGAGAGCTTTTAGGAAAGTTTGCAGCAAACTTTAGTTCTATATTGTTTGAAGAACAATTTATCTGTCCCTATGTAAACTCTTATTTTTTCTATTTGACTGCTGAGATAAGCATCGATGCTCCTAGCAAATTGCCTAGGAACAATTTATTCAAATGGAAGTGTGATTTTTCAGTTCAACATCTTTCTTCCAGACATTTAAAATCACAATTAGCTTGATGACTTTCTTTCAGAGGCTGACATGATCAGGTGAGGGAGAAGGAATTATGTTTATGTAGGAAAAGAAAGTGATACTTCTCTTGTATCATTGCATAAGAACTTGAGCCATTATGAAATCAAATAAAGCTTACAAGAAAAAAAATGCACAGCAGAAGTTAAGGACCAATAAACTAGCTACTAAAATGTAGGAATTTTATTCAATAAGCATATAAAATATAATAAAATACATACTACATAAATAATATAATCAAAATTACGTCTTAATAAAAACTGGTTGCAGCTGCTGGAGGAACAGGATTTTTTCTTTTATTTTAGAATGTTATATCGAAAAGTGAACAGAAATTAAGTAACAGATAATATAAACTATAGAAAAAATGTTATGAAAACCTAGACCTGTTTGAGAAACAGAAAGAAATCAGGGGTGTCCATGATGAAGGAAAATTACAGTTTTAGGAAAGAAACACTATTAGGAACTTTAGTTCCTTTGTAGTAAATATGTCATGAGCTTCATGACATTATCATGTCATTTCAAGAGAAGCTAATAATAATCTCATAGAAAATCCAGATGTGTTAAATACATGCTTCTTATCTAATTTTGTACTGAAGCAGCAAAACAAAGCTGTATCATATCAGATGTTAAATTACAATCCAGTTTATATAATGAGTCAGGAGGTAGCAACATTTTAAAAACCAAACATTTAATGAGATGTCACTTCTGCAGGTTGATGAAATATGAAATATGTAGAAATAATAGAAATATGTAGTTTACAAGCCACAGGTAAACAGAGTTGTGGATTCTTTAAAGTCTTTGAAGAAGAGTTGATGTCCTTCAGGAAAACATGCTTTATCTGAATGCAGTTTCTTTAATACATGTGTTAAATATATCATCTTCTATTTAAGACTAGATGGTAAAAATTTCTAGTTCTTGTCAGAATCTTTGAGAACTGAAAGACCATACAAAACTACATATAACTGAAATTATATTTCAGGTATATTATGTTGATGTAGGTAACAGTGAGAAGAAAGAAGTTGGACCAAATTACAGTAATTTCATGACCATAAGTTGCACCAGACTATAAGGCGCACCCCCCAGGAGTCGCAAATTTCGCAACTTTGCAGATCATATAAGGTGCACCGGACTATAAGGTGCACTTTTTTTTTGCCGTGAAGATCCATACCACGCGCAACAAAGTAACTAATTAGCAACGGAATCCCACGATCGTGGAGTTTACTGGTAGATGCTCAATTTGCAAACATTTTTCACAGATTGGTGTAGCCTTTAAATGCAGCCCCAAGCGCCCTCCCCATGCACGGGGCCTGGCACTCCCGCCTGCCCCTGGCTGGCGAGGTGGGGCTTGGGGCGGCCATGGCTCACACCTCGGGGTTCCTGCGGTTCAGGGTGGCTCGGGGCCGCCTGCGGCTAGGGGTGGCGCAGCACTGCCCACTCCCTCTCTCCCTGTGTGACTGTTGCTGGCCGGGGGCTGGGTGGTCCCTCTCAGCCCACGCGGTCGCTGGGGGCTGGGACCACGGGCTGCCCGCTCCCTCTCTCCCTGTGTGGCTGCTGCTGGCTGGGGGCTGCTCACTCCTGCCCCCCATCGCGACTCGGCTCTCCCGCGGCACCGCCCCCCCATTGCGGCTCACACTTCTGGTTTGGCAAGTTTCGCAACTTTGTCCATGATATAAGGCGCATCGGACTATAAGGTGCACTTCTGGGTTTGGGGGATAATTTTAATCGAAAGGGTGCGCCTTATAGTCGTGAAATTACTATATATACTGCTAGAACTTAAAGAAACAAAGTATCCTAAGATATGATGTCTAGATCCTAATGGACTTGTTACCTAAAGTGGAATATCAATACCCATCATTGTACTACCAGGATGGTATTTTGTTAAGTAGAAAAATTTATTCTCTTCCACTGCTTTAACAGAAAAAAAAAATATAAAAAAGAATCTCAGCATTGAGGAGCATTATCATTAAATAAAATTATGGAAAAGGTTTAGAATTAGCCCTTAAGCAACTATATATTTAAAACTGTGAAATATGGCTATCAAGTATACCTCTTCCTCCTATTTTCCTTTGGGTGCAACTCCAAATATAATTTTCTCCTGGTCACTAGCACTTCAGAATATTATGCCAACAACCCCATTTAGTTTGTGTGGTCAGTCACAGAGTCTGGAAAATACATTTTAGAGCCACATTACACCACCATTGAAAAAACTCTTTTTTTAGAAGTCTTGTGGCTTTAGATGGATGAGTAGAATTCAGATGAACGATAGGAACATGGTTAAGAGCTACAAATTCTTAAAATCTTTACCACAATTCACATGATATTATGTAACATGATGGACATCTGAATAAGAGATTTCTGCTAGCGTGGGGTAACTATAATTCAGAGTATTTTTGCTGTTAAAGTCACAATTAAATACACTGAGCTGTTTTACCAGTCAAACTTCTCTAGTAAGAAGAGTTTTTTACAATTTGACACCAAGTTGCTTATCAGTGCACAGTACATGAGGAGTGGCACGGTCCCTGTCCTAAGGCAGGGCTATGATGTATGTTCTCAGCCTTGATTCATTCAAGTTTGTCAAATAATCAACACTTTCAGTGATTTTAATGGAAGAAAATCCAATTTTGGGCATGATGGATCATAGCAGAACTGACTCTCAAAATCCATCTGTAACAGACAATCTGATTTACTCTTCCTTACTATTTGTTCTTACAGTGGAAAGTAATGTGATATCAAAACTACATCCAAGTGGAAATGCTCTGGTTTTTGGGTAAAATATCCATTAGTATATATATATAAAAAAAGAGAAATCTGAAGGCATCTTGTGAGTTGGTATTTTTGTAACAAGAGTCATTCCCTCCAGAAGGATATGGCCAGTGATAATGCACTAACATATGTTCTATCAAACACCATACTTTGGCTACTGTAGATGTGAATCACCAATGTCAGAACAGGAGAGTTATTTATTTTACCTGCTTCTTTGATTTTTAGCCTCTAGAGTTTGCCCTTTTTAGTTCCTTTCTTTGACTATGGGGGTGTTAAATAGTGATTAGCTAATCTTAGTCCCATAGTAGCTGACACACCAGAAAAGCATCAAATATGACCATTATAATAACATACTAAACTGTAAAGACTTTTTCCCCTATAAAGTATGCTGTATCTTTTGAAAACCGACTGAATCCCTGACCATATTGAATAGTTAAAATATGTTTCATCAACTGTTCTATGAAGGAAGCTACAGGCTTTGGAGTCTTGAAAGAAAAGCAAAGAACTTGAAATATTTCTGAAAAATGAACTGTTAGCTCAGCTTTGAAAAGAAGCTAGTATGTGTGGCTGCAGAAGTGTGATAGTTTCTACATGAGCAATTTTCTAAATAGAACCTGCAGAAATATGGCAGACAGAAGTAATTCCAAAGAGTGGAGAAACATCAATCATATGATGTAACTTTTCACTAAATTCAACCTGTGTGAAGCAGACATAGTTGTTGGGTACTTCATGAACAGATTTTACTTCAAACAAATGTTGCAGAAATCAAAGCAAAAATCAGATCAGTAAAATATTCATTGGGCAGTGGCATAACTGCTTAATTCACTTCAAATTTTTCACGGGTTCCAAGGAAAAATCTGAAATATTTTTCTTGGAACTTACCCCATGCAGTTTGACAGCAATTCACATAGACAATAGCCATAAATCATACAAAAGAAGGGAAAAAGACCACATGCTAATTAAAAAAAAGTGTGGTAAACTATTAAGCATCAAATAATTTCCTTGGAAATTACCTAGATTGTTAATTAAAATACTTTAATCTTACTGAAAAATGCAACATTTTATCACCATTGTATTATAGGATAGTAAATGAAAAATACAATTTTTGATTGTAGCTCTAATGAAGAGCAGTTAGTAGAGGCAATACAAGAAAAATTTTCAGGGTGCCTCCATTACCATAATAGTAATCTGCAGCTACCTGAAGATACAGAAGTACTTCCATGAAATAATCCCTTGTGGCTTACACTTTTCTGCTTTAAGTCAAAGTTGATTATTTTCTGCTTGGAAACAGCATCTTGTGTTCTGACAAGCAGGTTTTCTCCTTACAAGTATGCAAGGAAGGTTATTGGAACGGTTGTTAACATTATCATGATCTATATTTTGCACTTTAGGTAATCCATAGACCATGAACATTTTCTTATGACCTTCTACTTCAAATATTAGGTGTATCAACAATGTGACTCTATCTGCTTACATGCAGGGTTCATATGCAATCACAGATGAGACCATTTGTTGCTTAGAAATAAATTCCCAGAGATCATTTTAAACTCTCTTGGTTCTCTCCTGAATTTTAGAATATTACAGCCTGAAACCATACTCTCAAAAATTCAGAACACTGTCATTTCTCAAAATATGAAAGTTTTCTTACATGTGTGGTCTCCCAGACACAGAAATTATTTTAAATGACCTTCTGTTCACTTGCAAAGATAGGAAGTGATAATCATTATAATAATGAAAAAAAAGATGAAAGAAAAAAATCCCAAGCCTTCCATTTTAAAGCAATCTAATAAAATTTATAGCATTTAATACTTCCTCATCTTATTTAAAT
The DNA here is from genome assembly GCF_009819885.2 of Catharus ustulatus. Lineage (NCBI taxonomy): Eukaryota > Metazoa > Chordata > Aves > Passeriformes > Turdidae > Catharus > Catharus ustulatus. The sequence continues at coordinate 38,217,458 of NC_046221.1, read as the reverse complement.
GAATTTCATTCAACATATATTATTTTCAGTACAATAATATGTACACTTGAGTGACTGGATAAGTCATGAATGATTACATGAATTTCTACAAGGTTCATACCATAGTTTTAAGTCTCTACATATTAAATGTGTGAGACTCAAGGACTTCATATGATTTAAAGCAGTTTTTAAAATATTTTGAATAATTTACATTTGGTATGGATACTAATGGCCACACAAGTCCCCTTAGTCTACAGTGTCAAGACACACAAATCAGAACTTTAGTGCTTTTAAACATTCTGCTTTAAAACCGGAAATTACTGATAAAATACTTTGTTAAATAATATTTAATGAGGGAGAGAGACAGAAATATGCATACAAAGAAAGGAAATATTAGTGTAAATCACAATCAATTTTCTCTCTTGAAACTGTAAGCCACAGACCAAGTCTTCAAATGCCAGAGTGTGTGTAGAGTGGAGGAAGTGATGGGTATGGGTTTTTTTCCCCCACAGGTGGCGAAGTAATATACTACAGGAAATTACTTAAAATAACTCTCCAGTCTGTTTATAAAAAGCATATTTTCACGGCCATAGTAAATATTCAGTGTTTGTCTTCCACTACAAACTAGATGATTCACAAATAGAAAATTGAGCTCTTCTCTCTATAGCTTTTGCTGGCAGTTTAGGCTCAAAATACTCAGACCCTTTTGATTTTATTCATCAAATAATGCATTACCATTACCCAGAAAAACTGCACATATTTTCACTGAACCATTGCATTGATCTCAACTCTTGTTGAAGGCCTCCTATTCAAATAGTCCTGTGAATTGACAATAAAGTACTGATAATTTTTCAGATATTAGTGCTTTCTTCAATCAAGATGTCCAATAATTTTTTTAAAAAACAAAACAGATAAAGAAACGCAGTATCTGAAAACTGGAATGAAACTGTTGCAGAGATAAAAACAGTGCTCGAGATAGTTATCAAAGAGTAAAAGTTAAGGAATTGAAAAGTTATTACTAATTAAATCAAGTGAACTTGGTGAGAGGTTCTCCTGTCTTTTTTTCTCCAGAAGACAAAAAACTTTAAAAATGTCATTGAAAAGTAACCAAGATCCATTATGCTTCTTAGAAGTATTGATATTCAGGTTCCCAGACATACCTATCCAGAAATGAAGGACACAGCTACTGTCTATGCAAATACAGGCTTATAAACTTTGAAGCAAATAGTGCAATAAAGCAGGTAATAGCTCACACCAGATAAAACACTCCGGATATTTTAAATGAATTTTTAAAAATAAATAAGGCTAACAAGCTTTTTTCTACACCTCTTTATGGTTTTTGAGTACATAAGAGAATCAAAAAATTCTAGAACTAAACTAATTCTATTCTATCTTTTCTTAAAGGGAGCAAAAGATTTATTTACGGGGGATGTTAGAGAAGTTTTGCACACATAACAAAGGGAAACACATCATGGAAGTACACTGAATTAAACATCACACAAGTTATCACAGGAAACCTCAAGTGAAAGATTTTCATATAAGGAGACCTAATTATGTTCTTCCTTCATCTTTTTCCCTGCAGATGTCACAAAATGGGCTGTTATTATTGTTTATCTCCTGTCTGTGTTTTAGAGACTTTAAAGGCTAAAGCAGTTAAAAACTCTAGCTAGATGCTTTTCTCATAAATAATTAAATTCATATCAATGCTCTTACTAGTAAGCACCCCAAGTCAGAAGAACACTTCCATCTCTATTTTTATTATGCTTAAGCACAGGTTAACACACATCACAGAATCACAGAATAAACTGAGTTGGAAGGGACCCCCAAGGATCATCAGGTCCAGTTCCTGGCCATCCACAGAACCATCGCTAGGAGTCACACACCATATGCCTGAGAATATAGTCAGCCTTGGATAACACAGCCAAAAACAAAAGATCATCTCAAGTCCAAATGAGTGTTTAGGCAAACTGTGTTAATGAAAGCAATATTACTCCACGTTCTCAGAAATACCAGTAAAATCAAAGTAGATGCACTCTGTTTCTCCAGTGCATGACTACTTTTGTGATACCTCAATCCATGACTACTGTAATGGAAAGTTGTAATGCAACTGAAGATTCTATATCAGACATATCTCCCCACTGCTTTTCTGAGGCAGCAACATCATAAGAAGAATTTTTCTCAACATTTCTCATTGACTTTTCTCAGAGCACATAGATCATCCATCAAAGATGTGCTTGTCAGAGCCACAGTGAAACAAATGCCCAGAAACTTATGCTTAAATTTAAGTACGCTGTCAATCTTACTACTTTCAATATAGTTATACATGTTCTGAGACATATTAATTCAACATTTTAACAGACAAGGGACCATGGAGAGATGATCATAAACACACAATTTTCTTTAAATTCACTGCAGGGATTTAAATGCAGTATGACAATGTCCTGAAAATACTCCATAAACCTTTTCTCAGAGCTGGAGATTTAAATCAGATAATAACTCTAGAAAAAAAAATTATTCTGGGGAAAATTGAGCCATTATTCAACTCTGGGGAGGAATATTGGTATTTTACAGAACAGTGTTTTGGTTACCAGTTACATGATTAGTCAAAGTCTCTTCCAGTGCTCCATGCATATTTCTTTGAATGCATTTAGTTACAGCCAAAATCTGATTGCCTGGACTACAGACCCAAAATTCTAACTGAAAATTATGAAGTAAAATTTACAGAAAATCTTCTTAGCTTAATTGTCTCACTCAGCTATTCTATTAATCATAGCTATGTCTTTGAAGACTCCATATTTCCAGCAAAATATACAACCAGAAAAGTTACACTGAGCAGTTCACCATCTATCTTGTTTTGAATGAACATTTCAGCACATAAATCAGTTAGATACAGATTATACTCTCTTGTGCTTACATTCAAATAAACACACTTATAACACAAACCAGTTATTTACCTATTATCAAAATATTATAACCTTGAGTCTGCTCTTTTTATAGAGTCACCCAGGTACATCAAGTGGGATTATTTGATTTAGTATTCTTAATATAACATTAATGACTGACTAGAGTCATAACCTCACTCTTTTCACACAAGACACAGGAAGATCCTTGATGATTTGCATTACAGAATGCAAGTTTCTTATGACAGTGCCTGAGAATCTTTGAATGTGGATTGTTTGCAGTAATGTGAAAGAGTCCACCAAGATCTAATAGTGAGCATAAAATGGAAAGTTAGACTTTAAGTCTAATGACAAAAAAATGACCAAAGGAGGAAACAAATATTCATCATAACATCTGATTCTTCCATTGGCCATATCACCTGCAGTCTTACTCTCTGCAATAAAGTTGACAGAGAAATGGAGAAATTTTCAAAATTTTTATAAGAAAATCTTCTGAGTGATTGCTTAGTGTCTATGGTGTTTTGATTTTTTAGTTCTCCTAGAGAAGATTGTAATGTTGCTTTTAATATTTGAACTAGCTATATTTTTTCACCAAAAATTAGGGAAGATTAAAGTGGAAAAGAAGTTTCAAACCTGAAAATTATTTTATTGGGTATTTTGTTCTCTTTCTTTCTCAGAACCATCCAAACCCTTTTCATGTTCAAGAAAGACATGCCCAACTTGACTTATTTCTTAAAAATAATACCTTCTCCACTTGCAAGTGATCTGAGTTCTGGTTTGTCAGTATGACAACACTGAGTGGTATCATAATTGTAAAATCTTTGGGAAAAATCTGTTTAACTCTATTCAGGAATTATTTTCAATATTTATAAATTAATTTTAAAAAGATACCACAAAAAATTTAGAAATTTCTTTGGTAAAAAGACATTATTAGATGGTTTCTCTCCTTTTTGATTCTTAAGAAATATAACAAATAAATGGATCACAGAAATAAAAAGTTTAGAGAATGGATCAGACAAACTTGAACCTTCCAAAATCTGTCCCAGTTGCCAAAATAGCATATTTATAGCATATTGATATTGTACATGTGTGTTATTGCACTATGAGTTTTAATCTTACATTGAAATTTAAAAATATCTATTCAGCTTGTGGTCCATAACTCTTGGAAGTGTGAAATAAAAAATAACCCCATAGATTGTGAACAAAACTGCAGCAATTCCAGGGCACATCCCTATACTGGGAAAGTTTTAGGCATCCCCAGGGTGAAACAAGGGGACTTTTTGAAAACAAAAGTCCCTTTAGAGTAACAGCAGAACTACCCAAACCAATTTAAAGTTAAAAAAAAAAAAAAAAAAAAAAAAAAGGTGATCTAAAGTTCAGAAAAAATATCAAGCCATACAGTTAAAATTGATTTTCTTAAAAGTCATGAAAGGGATGATTATTTCCTTTTCTAAAATGTTATTCATTCTGCAAAAACCCTAAATGTCAGAAAAGAGATCCCAAACAACCCCCAAACATATCTTACCAATGATAAAGAGAATTTCCACTGCAATGTCACTGACAGTTGTGCTTCGAGTTGCAGACAGCTCATCATGGCCAATAAAGGAAACATTGTAAGGTACAGTCACAGCAACATAAAACGTTGCCAGTAAAATAAGCCAGTCCCAACCAGCTTTAAAAGTGCTAAAATGCAGCAATATGAATTTGGATTTTTTTGCATCTGAAACTTTGTATTCTGGAAATGCTGGTTTATCTACGAAAACATTCTGAAAAAGAGAAAAAAAATTAAATGAGACAGAACAGCTGTGCGGAGGCTCTTTCAGACTATCTCTAGCCTGGTCCTATGGACTGAACAGCTCCAGTGCTTGGACTACCTCTCCTGGTTTAGTTTCACCTGCAGCAATCCAGTTCATGTGAATGAAAGCAAAACTAGTAGGAATAACTTTTTGATTTTATATAAAATTACACTCCTCATCTAGATCAAACAATCTATCATAACATGGCTTCAAAACTGACTACCTTTGTCACTAGACTAAGTTTTGTCTTGAGCCTATGTCTTACTGCTGTTTTATGCAATCAAGATTTCAGTGTTAAGCTGTCAAAATTGTTCACTTTCACCTTTCATAGCTTTAACAAAAAGCACCTACCCCCCAAAAGCAGCACGTGGGACATGACCTGTCTTGCATTATTTACTAACAAAATTCTTGCTCACTGTTACTGTTCTCCTAGTTAATGCTGTTTCAGCAACAAAGAGACTCCCAAAACAATATTGTGCATTCAGTAAGCTAAGATTACTTCTGATCTTGAAGTTATTCACTATGAAATTAAAAAGAGAAAACCTACATAACCATAGACTTAACTACATTTGCCTTGTCTGTCACAGCCTTTCTCTTTGTGTTTCCTTTGAAATACTGATGTCATTGCCTTCCTTATTCTTGGTTCTTATTAATGAATCTAAGCAGTTGAATTGTCTCTGCTCTTAGAGTCAGCCCATTTTTAAATCATGAAAAAGAAAACATTCCTCATATTATTTCCAATCCATAGCTCCAAAAATTCATGTACTAAAGCTAGTAATTTAGTCATAAAATAAATAATTTAATATGGTAAAATAGCATCTGCAGCAGCGTTTTGATAGTACAGGTAAGTAATCAAAAACTATTTAAGAGTCATTTTCCTAAAAAATATTATCATACAATGAAAATGTCCCTGGAAGACCTGGTCATATTTTGCATAGGTTTTTTTAATGGTTTTTTTTTTCCTGTTTTGTTTTGGTTTGTTTTTGTTTTTGTTTTTTGGGGTTTTTTTGGTTTTTTTTATTATGTTTCTTCAACATAAAACATTTGTAACTTTTAAAAAAAAATAATAATTTTCCAGCATTTAATCTTTTATCTTTTTTCAACATTGAATATTTAAATTCAATGGAAGTGGCTGTATGCACCATTACATATATACCAGTTGAGTATTTTCATGTCATTATTCTATACCAAGGTTTTATACTTTTAATTTGTACTGCACAAAGCAGGAGAGTTATTTTTTCTCATTAACATTTCTTTAGAAGTCATTCTGTTGCTATATTGTTGGTTTGTCTATGGTTTGATTTAGTGTTAGCAGCATTCACAGCACGTTTTGTGAACTTACTCATTAGTTATTTTTACTGGGGGAATAGAGAATTAATTTGGAGACAGAAACATTACCATTACTACTTCAATTAGGAAATGAAAAGATAAATATCACAACATAAAGTTGGAGAAATTCACATGGAAACTTGTCTAAATAAAGTGGCCTTTTAAAGCTTAGAGAACTTGTGGAATCTGAGAAATTTTACAATGTGGCTTTCCGGGCATTAAATGTCTGTTTACAGTATGATTTAATGTACTATCTTGCTATATGGTAACAAACACCACAGTAGGAAGAAATATACTTCAGTGAGAAGCATTCTGATCCTTGTTAATGTAAAATGATGACCAGGATATTTCTGAAGTACCCACTAACCTTTTACAGCACTTTCAAATTTTTTTTTTTTTTTTTAAAGATAGTACAGAATACTTTTTTTTTTTTGGGGGGGGGGGAGGGGAAGAAAAGAATTTTACCTACATTATTAATTTTTAATTTGTTCTTCTCTCTTCTTTGTAGATGTCCAGAGATATGATACAGGACAGCTCTACTCCGTCTACGTGCTGACTCAAAATGCGATCCTGCTCTTCCTCTTCCTTTCCATTTTTCTGCTGAACAGAAGTGAGAGTCCATTAAAGATCAGGAAATAACACTTTAACCTTTGGGACCTGAACTACTGACATTTCAGACATTGGTAGAAATGTAAATATTATACACACCTCTTCTTTTGCTTAATCTTTTGCAGCAAAGAAACAAAATCTCTCTTTCCTGAAGGGCAAATAAAAATCCCTGTAGGGCTTTAATTGTCAAATGCCTTCACACAACTCAGAAGCGAGTAATTGCAACACATGATTTCATAGATAAAATAAATGTACTCTCTATTATTTTGGAAAATAGAGATTACTGATCACTGGGAAGGATATCTAGAAATAACCACTAAAAATATCCTTGAGGTGATCCTATTCTCTCTCTCACCTCAGAGAAAGAAGAAAAATCCCTTGTGGTGTACTTTATAAAACCGAGAGTCTGACTTTCACTAGGCTTCCATTATGTCAGAATATGATAATTTGTAAGCTTGCTCATTAGTAATAACCAATTCTTTCATTCATACATTTATATTTCTTTTCCCACCACATGACCACTGGTAAAAACACTTGATATGTTCCTTGGTGACATGAAACCTATTAAGAGTAAAGACTGAACATTATTTTGGAAAGGTTTGTGGTTTTTACCTCCATTCAGATGTCTGTAATTGTCAATCACGGGAACAAATTTTGTTCTTGCTTATAAAGCAGTAAATTCAAAGTAATTCCAGTCACTCTGATGGAATTACAGTGAATTGATGCCAGAGTAAATGAAAGCAGACTTTTTATGATGTGTCAGGATCAAGAAAAAAAGAAATTATGGGACTAAAGGAAGAAGCCGGCTGTCAAGGAGGTTTAATTAAAGCCAATTGAATGCATACAAATTAAGGAGGAAAAAAAATTAACAAAACACAAAACTAATTAGCAGAGCCAGAAATTAGAAGCAAGCAAAATAGCTACATCTTGAAACCTGCCTAGAAAAGCAAGAAAGATTTGTATTATAGGAGAGTGATGTATTTTTGGCTTAACAGCACAAAACCATACGTAACAAAATGTGTAGGAGCAAAAATTTTCCAAACTACTCAGTAAAGAAGTTTTTGCGTAATTCATCCAAGAGCACTCTCTAGTTGAGGATTTTTTTAACCTGTCAGTAAATAGAAGGGGGAAAAAGAAAAGTAAAATGAAAGAAGGGAAAACCTTTGTATTGCAAAGCCAAATAGCTACTCAAAAGTTGAACGATGCAGATGGAGAGGCCTCATATTTTCCCATCTCCAACACATTGTTGTCAGCTACAATGAAGAAAGACAGAACAAAAATAATTTCTGAAAAATTATTTCAGAAAAGACCCAAATAAATTAATGTTGGTTTTGTTGGGTTTTTTTTGGTTTTTTTAAATCTCTCAATCATCAAACCACTTAAAACTCAAATTTTAAGTCTTAGTTCTGGGTAAGAACAAAGTGCTTATTTCTTTATCTGAGGAAAAATGAACATAAGTCAATTGAATTGTAGAATTGTAGAATTGTCAGTCAATTGAACTGTAGAATTGTTCAGCTATAGTAGCCTGGTACTGTCATATGACATTGAAATTCTCTTTAAAACTATTTACAGGCCTCCCTTTTTGCCCTTTCTCAACCTAAATTGTCAGGTATGAGGCCACTCAGTTTACCCTACTGCATCCAAAAGAAGTCAATAAAATTCAGATCAGCTATGAGGCAGGCTGGGAAAACACTTTTTGACCTTCTGGCCAGCAATGCTTTTGAGATGCTTTAGCTAAAGGCTTAATCCTCAGGCTGTACCATATCTAATACCTATCCTTGTCCTTAGCCCATAGAGCCTGAGGTAGTCCACGCTGACAGATGAAAAGCCTTGGTGATGTGATATGTTGTGAGACTCACACTGAGTTGTGTTCAGAAGGCAGCCCTGGTACCTTCAGGTGGAGTTTCCTTGAGTACTTCCAACATCCCAGGAATACAAGGCCCTCCCAGCATGGAAGGGGATCTCTCTACCTCTGGTCAACCTTGGCAGTCTTCTCTTTACCTCGGCTAGATCATCCATGCCATATTAAATATATTCTTTAAAACCATCCTTTCAGTGGCTATTTGCAGAATAAACAGGCTATGGATACACGATTGCCTGACACAATGGTGTAATACTGCCTTCAGGTTTTCTCCTTATAACTCCTAACCTTAGATGTGCCTTTCTTTCATATTCTGAGCATTGAGCTGAATACTGTCCACAATTCCACCTCTTTCCAGAATGCCGTGAGACTTTGGAAAATGTCGATGTGCACATATTAAGTTATTGTTTCTCTTCTTCCCATATATTTAGCTGCACAGAGTTTCACTTTCTATCCACTCTTTAAATGAGGACAGGTTACTCGTAAGGTTTAAAATTTTATGTGCCAGCAGCCTGATAATTTTTTGCTTTACACAGACTCCATCTTCTCCATCTCTTGTTTCAGTCACTAAAGATGTTATACTCACTAACCTGCTCAGGTTCTGGGACTTGATAAGGCACTTAGAATCATCCCAATTGCATATTTTCACAGCAAGTGACTTCCATCACATGCTGATTACACTATTTGCAAAGGATTAATGCTACCTCTGTGTTAATATTGGAAGTCACTCAACTCCTAGAGACAGGAAAGCATGCATCAATAAGGAAAGCATTACAATAATTATGAAGTAATAATTTTCTTACTAACTGTAAGTGGCAAAAAGGTTTTTATGGCTGTTATTAAAAGTGAAAAAAAAAGAGTTTATTGTGAAGATAAGACACCATCAGAGCACATGTCCGTAGCTTATAACATAAATAAGTGAATGACACTAGTAAATTCTGCTTTCTGTTGTCCCAATGCCTTCAGCAAAGGAAGCAATCCTGAGCCTTAGCAAACTACATTGTTCACCAGGTGTGCCTCTACATACATGTGATTATTTTCTGTAACCTTCCCTCTTTTCTTGTCATACTCAGTTCACAGCTCACTATTCTGGGAGAGACAGCTCATTTTTTATAAACTCACATCTGTTTCTCTCTGGTCCTTCAAAAATTTAGGTACCTGACAGACTTAATTTTTTACTTCTTTCCATGGTTGATTTTAGAAAAAAAAGATCCAAGTATAAAATCAAGCATAAGCTGGAAGTCACTTTAATACAACTGGCTTATTTTTACCCTGTTGTTAAAAACAAAAGGATTCCTCATCTCCCCAAATACAGTGAGAAATCTTGTTGTAGAAAAATCCCCGATTTTGGGATCTATTTCCTGCTGCATCTACACGCGCCTTCCTGTGTAATGGTAATCCCCTCCCCAAGGTAGTTCTTAAAAAGGATGCTTGCAATTTAGTCTTATCTCCCTTTTATCAGAAAAGTGGTAATGCATATTTTAACTCCTACTGCTGTCCTTCTGGTTGTTTTTCTCTCAAATGAAGACAGGTATAGTACCACAACCATCAGACATGACAATTACAAAAGATTTTCTAAGAAAAGAAAATAACGCTGTACCTCTTTGCTAAGCTTAACATTAGCCTCCTAATAACTTAAGACTTCTTACAATTTTTTGAGGGAAGGTTGAAGTAAAAGAAAGCACAATCAAACACAAATGTCTTTATAACTTGTCTTTTCTGTTGTGTTTTTATAACACGAGGCTTCAATAATCCACCTAAGTTTAATAGAAAGTGGAAGCATAACTCTTTTCTTATTCCCATTGGAAAAAAAAAGAAGATCTAGGTATAAATCAGAAATTATAAATCAGAAATATAAACCCTGATAGCTTCTGACAAACTTTCATAAATATATGCTGTCCTAGCAATGCAGAAGAACTGGAAAGTCAGCTTTACTGACTAAATTGACACCAAATGTATGTCGGCTCTCCTTCAAAGCAGTTGATCGAATCCTGGAATAATTTAGGTTGAAAAAAACCCTTAAGATCATCAATTCACAATCACTAATTGGGAATTCCACCACTAAACCATGTCCCCAAGTGCCACTTTGACACATCTTTCAAACACTTTCAGAGGTGGTGACTCAACCACTTCCAGGGGCAGTTCCAAGGGAGTTCCAGGTTGGCCTGTTTCAGGTTTGATAACACTTTTGGTGAAGAATTATTTCCTAAAATCAAGATAGTTAGAGCATAGCATTAGATAGAGTCCAGAATACTTTATGGTTTATAATGATCTCATTCTCTCAGTCAAAGAACGGCTTGTGTTGAAAGAGACCTTAAGGATCATCTAGTTCCAACCTTCCTGCCACGGGCAGGGACACCTTCTACTACACCTGGTTTCTCAAAGCCCAGTCAAACTTGGCCTTGGACACTTCCAGGGATGTAACACTCATAACTTCTCTGTTCCAGTTCTCAGTTGTTCCAATGTCTCCCCACTCTCAAGACTGAGTAACCCTGATATGATCCAGAAGCACTGTCCTCACTCCCTAACAGACAACCTGTGGCATGAGAGAGACCATGAAATGCATATCTTTCCAAATACCAAAATGAACTAACGTGCTCTGGCCAGAATGTTTGCATTTTATTTACAAAGCATGTCTCAGCCTTCGTAATTGTTCCTCGTTCTTCACAGCATTAATTTGTATCTCTTCGAAAGAACTGCTTTCGCTTTTCTCTTCATGCATTAATTAAAACCACTACCTGCAGTTCCCTCTGGTCTGATACATGCCCGACATACTCTTGTATGGAAATATCTCCCAGTCTGATCATGGGTCATTACCACTGAAAATACATTATCATTTTCAATACAAATGTACATTGAAACAAAGTAGAAAATTAAGATCTAGCATTTCATTTATATGACACAGGAAAATCCAAGAGATTTGTCTATGTTTGCCTAAAACATTAAGATAAAGAATGAATAAAAGCAACCTGCACTTTTCAAATTTAACCCAGAGCACAATATACTGGAAGTATGTGAATAAAATAGAGAGGGATGATGTAAAGTAACCTGTGAGTTTAGTTATGGAAACACAGGCACAACTGAGTAACTTTATTGAGATATGGTAGTTCTACCAACAACCAATGTGACAGAGTTATCCTGAAGGCCGTGAGGCTGCAGACCTGAATCTCTGAGCAGTATTTCTGTAGTACAGTAGCCAAGGAAGGACAGGTTCACCACCAGGGACAGGACCATGACTCTTTGCTTTATTTTTTATATTTTCACAAGAATTTTAGCTCCATGCTCAAAATTATATTTCAGTCCCAACTACTCAATTGCCACTGGTGCCCTGCTTGCTTGGTGGGGTTGTTAGGCTTAGGGTAAGATTGATTCAGACACATTGAATATCCTCTTCAAAGAGTGGAAATATAACCATCTCAAGTCATGATGGGCAGTAACCCTGACTGGGCAGAAGTAGGAAAGGTAGTATAGATATAGATCTCTTTAAACACTTTACAAGGAAGAATCTTGAAGAAAAACAGTGAATTCTGGACTCTATAGTGGGTAGTCCCTGTGAAAATTCCTAATGTATTTAACAGTGTAGCATACACTTTTATTAATATATTCCATAATATAATGAGATTACTTCATCTTAGCTATTTTGAGAGCTAAGCCAAGAGTGAGTATGAGGAATAAAAGATAAAATTTTTATTCTACTGGAATTTTACTCAAATGACTAGATAAATTGGCAGAGTAGTTAAGAACTTTTCATTTATTTCACTATTTACAAAATTAAAGTCAATCATGAGATGGAACAGCAAGTAATGCCAACTCCCATCTAAGAAAATTTATCATAGAAATAACATAATTTTGAACGCATAAACTAGATTTCCTTTGGAGCAATAACAACACCAACAACAGAGTAGAACAGGACAAATGGACTCCATTGCCAAAACGTATCCAGATACAGATAGAATTGAAGAAATCTATGATGCTGCTCCATGCACACAGTGGAAGGAACACTGAAAACGCATAGCAATCAGGTTAACACTGTGATTTTTAATCCTGTTTGGACTGTTCCCTACTGAAAAGCAGAGTGGTATATTTTCATAACTGTGTGATGTCTCTATTCTGAAATCAGGCAGGGAAATAAACCTCTCCCATTACCTTTCCTGTGTATATCTTTATGTTGTCACAACCACACAGCTCAATCACACAGAGAGATGTTTTTACCTGGAATATCTTACAAGTATTGAATTGTTCCCTTTTGAACCAGGGTTCACTGAATGATTTGTTAAAGAATTTGTCCACCATTTATTTGTCTTACAATTCTATTTATAAAAGGCTTCCTGTAAGAAGTGCAATAAAGTTTTACAGTCCTTTTAATACATATCTGGAAAAACCCTCATCACTTGCATCATAAGGTAAGGAATACCACAGCAGAAAGTGTGATCTTTGAATAGGCTCCCACGAATAACCCATGTGTAATAAAATAAATACAATTATGTCTACAGGAAACACAATGGTTTTAAATTGTAGCCAGTATCATTGACACAAAACACATTTCATAGGCAGTCATCAAGAAAAAAAAAAACCACCAAGGAAATTCTGAAGGGGAAAACTGGGGTAAAGCAATTCTGAATGAACACAAAATACCCCATTTAAAACCAGATTATATGGAAAGTTGGTATAATTTTTTCTAGGCTTTTAAAAATCTAGCAAATTTGCCATTATTCTTCAGGGGACAGCACACCAGAAGTTGCCAATAAAGAGAAAATTGGTAAAAGTCATATTAATGACAGAATAAAAGCACTACCATGGGCAAGAGGCTGCAGGAGTTTTGTTGGTTGTATGACATGTTCTTTCTGTCAACAACAACAAAAATTCACTGTTCTCTTTAGGGTGGATCCAGCCTAGCCTCTAGTTGCTTTTTAAATTCTGTTAACTGATTAATTGTTTCAATAAGACGTACCTAACACGCATACCAGCTATACACTGTAAACATTGTTACAGAATATGTTTTAAAGGGCAAATTTTACACAGAATCAATGGTATGATTATCATCATTTTAGTATTATGCCTTCAGAGGAAATTCAGCTTTGAACAGAATGAGAAAAGAAGCAATACCAGACATTACTATTAATGTTTATATGAATTAGAAAGACTTTAAACAGCTTATGAGATAAAAATCCTTAACCACATTTTGGTCTGCTGATTCGTCCACTATGGAGGTAAAAAAAGGTGTGATAAAAGAGACACACAAAGCCAAAAGAAAGGTTCTTTCTCCTCTTCCATTTTGGCGGTTGATGGGAGTATACCCCTAAATAAATAAATACCTTTTCCTTTTTAGATGTCTGTATTTGGGTCTATCTCATAAAACTCAGAATTGGGGAAAAATAATTCGAAAAGACATACCTTTCTCCAACTGCTTCCAATAGGTTGAGTTTCAGCTGAAGTGAAATTTACTCTGAAAGTGAATTACTTTGAACTATTTTCTCATCTATTAATACTACTGCCAAAAGCTACAGAACTCTTGTAATGAAGTAAAATATTCCAACTCAAAAATAGCTATTTCATCATTATGTAAAAATAGTTTATTTGCAAACTTTCCACTGTTACTACTCTAGAATTGTCTCACAAATTCTAAAATTGACATTTTTATTATGCCAAAAAATTTGAGACATTTCTATTGATTCAAATGAAGTGAGTGGTCATATGTTGTTCTTACAGAATAAAATGCAGCATTGAATTTACAGTTGGGTAATCACTCACTTTGAGCTGTTTTTAAAGCAACTACTTTTTCCTGGAATAGTTTGCATTTCCCACAGCAAATTCCCACAAGGCTCATGAGATAGTGATATGCTCATATGTCATTATGAACAAAAACGTAACTGCAATAAGAAAGATAATTTTTGAAATGTTTTTCAAGAACCCCTAAAACTTAAGTAATGCCAACTATTTAGGTTGTCAAGAAACTTTTCATTCTCTTCAGCAAGTTTTAATATCTCTTCTTCTGCAAGTGTGTAATATTTAAGGACAAAATATCAGGGAACCTGAGAGTTTTCTTTTTTCCGTTAATTCCATACATTTAATAATGTATTTTATTTATTGATATTTTTACTGCTTTTTATTTTCAGAAAAAGATTATCATAATTTCAGTCATTAATTGCAAAAATAATCTTGTTTAAAAATTGCACTGATGATGGTGTTAAAGTACACCTTGCTCACTCAAGTGAAAATAATAATATATATACCTGAATAATTTCTGTCTTATAAAGAAAGCATGTCTTTTGAGAATGAAGACTTGTTTCCTTAATAGATTTATGTACAATACAGAACTATATAAGTCACCCATAAAAATATTTTGTGGTCAATGTAACTTGCCCTGAGTTAAAATAGCAGGGGGTGAGGGAATAGATTGTTTAAAAAATAGTTTTTAAACTTAAGAAACACATAAGTTTAAAATTCTATGGTGTCTGTGTGTGTGTTCCATGTGGTGATTGAAAGTATCTCTGATTATCCCTCAAGGAGTTAGATTCTTAGACTCTGAGAGTGACTGGTCCAAAACTTAACCAGTTTTAAAATTTTAGGTATACAATTTAGGGTGGATAGTTGTAATCCTTTCTACAGCTATGAAAAACTCACTTGTAATGGATCTTACTTGCTGTGTCTTTACAGGACCTCAGAATTGCTCTGAGGAGCTACTGCATGCCCTATAACTACAATTACAGTTAAATTCTGCAAATGGTCCAAGGTCTCCTAAATGGGTTTCTGGACACAAAGTACACGTGAAATAAGCATTCTAGTGCTCATGGTCTCTTAATAAAATGTTAGATACCAGCCTGTGTCTAGACCAGTAAAAGCCTTTAAAGATATTTCTTCCTTTTCAGATTTTTTTCCCTTAGAAATAAGAAAGGTTGTAAATTATATAGGAAGGTTGTAAACTGACTTGTTAAAAAATCACCTACCACACACAACTCTGAAAAGTTCTTCAGCAAAAAATATACTGAACATATTCCTGTTTCTTCTATGTTTTCTCTTGTCTGTCTTACACAGCTGCGTTTTCAAACTGTAAAAGGAATGTCTGAAGATATTTTCCAACAATCTGCCAGAAAAATGAAAAATAAGCAAAACAGAAACCAAAAAACAACTTCTTCCTTCTCCCCCCACCCTGATAACTTTGTTTTCTAGGGAAAATCTGGAAGCAATGGCATAAATTTATCTAGGAACTTGTGAGTATGAACTTTTTGTTGGTAATGCATATACAGTAATTTCACGATTATAAGCCACACTGTTTTGACTAAAATTTTGGTCCGAACCCAAAGTGCGGCTTATAATCAGGTGTAGCTTATATATGGACAAAGAACAAAAAATTGCTGTTTTAGTTTGGAGGACAGGTGTCTGCTGAGAAAGGCAGGAGCTTCTCTTTGAAATGGAGAATGTAAACCCACTCCCTCTAAATTATTATAATTTTGAAATCAAGGGGCTTTCAGGTAAAGATATGGGAATTAGGAATAACAGTTCTTTTCTAGGGAAATTAAAATAGAAATACAGTACTACAAAGAAACAAACTCCAAACCCTGACAAAGTCAGCGTACAACCTGACACCCCATCAGACAGCGTGTTGGTAGCAGTCCCATTAAATGGTGGCTGCATCCTTCTGCAGTGACAGATGTGATTCAGTTGAAGCAGTGCTCCTGCAGAAGGTGCAGTTTCCCTCTGGAGGTCCAGTGGTGATGTGGAGAAATCCGGTTTTCCTCTGGAGTCCAGTGGAGAAAGGGGCTCCCTTAGTGTCCCAAAACCTCTGTTTTTATCTCGGTAAACAATGTTGGGCTCTTCCCTCTGGCTGGAACAACTTTTAATGGGATGAAGTAATTTTATCAGTCACACAGTGGGACTCAATGGCCATTAGCAGAAAATGACTCTCTGGAGGAAGGATAGGGGGTGCAAAGATAAAGAACAATGCCCCGCCTGGTTTCAATGGATGGCCCATTAGCAGAATATCTCCCGCAGAGATAAGGATCACTGCCCCCACCCTCAAAAGATGATGATAGAATGGATACCTTTTATCACACTCTGTATTGTAACCCAAGACAGTTGCCGACATCCCGACATGCGGCTTATAATCAGGTGTGTCTTATAATCGTGAAATTACTGTACTCTCTCAACCTTTCAGGATATCACAGAATACAGTCTGCTCCTCTGCATTTGCTCAAGAATCAGACTTTGCTTTTCTTTTTTTCATTTTCATTCTACATATATCACAAAGAACACTTTTCTGTCAGCTCCAGAACAAATCCTTGTGCCTCTCTGAGAGTTGCTGAAATGGAACTGCCACATGCATTTAACACTCAGTGAAAGGCTGAAGCAAGAGCTACAAAGATTGATATGTCTCTAAAGATTCAAGGCTCAAATACAACTTATTTGCTTGGATAAGAAGGTGAAAAGGTGAGAGGGAGAACATCTACACGCTCACAAACGCAAAAAGGAACAAGGAGAGAAAGTCAGATCTATTTTTGTCCCCTAAGTTTTTAACTATTGTCCATAGACCAGGAGGAAAGGGGTTTCTCTCTAATGGTGGCAGAAGATTTTCAGACCCTTCATACTTTGACAGTGAGCCAGGAGCAAAGTCCTCCTAGGGAGGATGTAACCAAATTATTTGCAGAATAAAGGATATTTGTGTACTACTTCCTCAATATGTTCTTCCTTTGGGTAGTGGGAATACTGGCGTAAAACTCTGCTCCTGTCCCACCTCCTCCATTTATAGAACTGTATGGGTGCCTGTGCATCCTGAAACAATTTTAACTGCTTTGGTTATTGTAACTCTAAGTGACTGCGTGGTTATGTTCCCCATCTCAGCATACTGTCTCTTGACAGGTATAAAAAGCTTTAAAATGAAAAATTGTCTCCTGAATATTCACTGCAGTAGTTTGAGCAATCATGAAGTAGCTGAGACAGTAATTAAGTAGAATAAATCAAAGTGCACATTGCACAATTTCTTACAAGAGACCAGTGCTGCTCCAAATAGACACTTTCAACATAAAAAATCTGGAATGTAAAATGTTTGGCACATGGTATTTCACTTCTGGCATACTGAAAAGAACAACTCCTCCCTCCAACAAATGATGCATAATCAAAATAAATCTGTCTCCTCAGAAATTCATATGGACCTAAGGATAACTAAGAAGCCAGAAAAAGCCAGACAGTTAACAATAACATACATCTCATTTTAATTTGTAGTGGCAGAAGGTGTAGTTCAATTTTTAATTCACATTATTTTGAGAGTGAAGGCATTTTTGCCAACAGGCAGACCAACCTAAAACATGAAATTCCTTTTTTTTTGCTTTGTTAGAAGTCAAATACTGGAACAGACTGCCCAGATAAGTTGTGGAGTCTCCATCCTTTATGTTATTGAGCACATATCTGCATGTTTCCTGGGTAATTCATTTAATCTGACCCTGCTTTGAGAAGGGGACATTGGATCAAATAATCTCCAGAGATTCCCATCTCAAATATTGTGTGGTTCTGTGGTTACTATGTACTGCACACATTTTTATAATAATGCTGGGATAAAGTTGAGAAAATAAGTCCTAAAATATGCTTTCAAACAAAGAGTTCAAAATTTTCACAATAAAAAGAAACAAAATAAAAGCAAACAGATTACAAAAAAAAAAAAAAAAAGGACTAAAGGAAGCTTTGTGGAATGAGTCAAATTAATTTAGCAGTGACTACAGCAGTGGAACTCTACATTTATGAAACCTAAATTATTCCACATTAGCACACAAATTAGAAGTCTAAAAGTAATCACAGAATAATTTAATTTCTTATTTTCCAACCTGGATTCCCGAATTCCCACTAAATTCCAGCATATGTTCTAGCGTCATATGCAGAAATGAAAAAGCACTGACCCTTCTATGCCACACTGGAGTCCAGATTTGGAGAACAGAATTTTCAGTTTAATCACTTTTCCTCTGAATGAATAAATGGAACTTTCAACTAGTTTACCAAAAAGTAGCTCATTTTAAGTTAGGAAGCTAAAATAAAACTCCCATAAAACTACTTAAGAAACAATTTATTAAAACAAACAAAAAAACCCTTACCTGTATACTGAAAAGGCCATCAATTCATCTAAAGTTTACAGATGTTATTAAGCAGATGGAAAGCAGAGTGTATTTCTACAGAAAACTTACAGGTAGGGCAAAAGGATATTATTAAAAGCAAATTAGCAATACTGAAGAAGCCTTTAAGGATATTGTCAAATTGATTTAAAAACTGAATCCCAACAAAACCAAAGAAGTGTGAAAGTTGCTGACTGTCATAGCACTTCTTAAAGACTGTCAAACTTCTCAGGCACGTGGTTTTCCATTTTCCTTATACGAAAGTCTTAGAACAAAGTCTGTTTCTCCCATTGGTTGATGGGCTCTTTCCACTGGAAACTTTTATACAGAGGAAAAGCAGAAAGGAACCCTGTTAAATTTGTATTTAGAATGACACATTCAAAAGAAAAGGTCACAGACGACATCTGACATTTGGGCTGGGTAAAGGAAAATAAGGTAAAAAAGCAGACTTTTGCAAGGCACATTGGCACAAAGGACCAACTGAAGTTGTGTGAACAGACGAGATAAAATTGATAGGAAAATGTCTGCAGAAAATCAAAGACAGCATTGGCTCCTGAGATTTGCAAAAGTAAATATACAATGCACAAGAAGAAAGAGGCTGTAAAATCAGAAGATAAAGTTCAGGAAGATGTCATTGTAAAAGTACAAGGAGAAAAAGATTTTACTGAAGAAACAGATAGATATCAAAAGTAGGAAAGACCTGAGGAAGTAGGAGTCTGGAGAAGGCTTTAGGAGGCACAACCACTGACTGTTGTATGCCACCATAAAGTGCTGGTGAAATGTCAAAGGGGCAGAATTAAGAGAAAAGGAACATGAGAGAATTTTGTTAGATAAGTTGTCTAAGGAGTTTAAAAATTAAAGTGAGATGGAATATAACTATTAATGACCCACACAAATTATAAAAGTCAGTTCTGGGCTGGAAACAGGAGAGAGACTGAAACAAAAACACTGATAAAGGAGCCTTGCATGGGCAGAATAGTTTCATGTTGAGAATGTTTGTATCTAGGTTCTCCTTCCATAGACAGTCTAACCTCAAGAGATATGCTAAATAGGCAATAAAACACTGTGCATAATGGCAATTACCTCGTAGTGATAGCTCAGTGTCAACTACAAGTTTAAAAATTATTTGATTTTTGAAAGACCAAATTCAATAATCCTTGAAAAAGTAAATCAATCTCTGAACATTAAAAAAGTTTCTTCATACATCCAAACAAAACACCAACTGAAGTTTTTGTTAATACAAGGTGCATTGTATATTACTGATAGTCGTTGTGGTATAATTAAAGAAGCACCAATTATTTCCAGGAGTTAAACATTCTGAAATTTCAGATAATGAATGAGTTGCACAGAGTGTACTGGGAATTTTTTTCTGAAAATAACAAGATGATATTCACCACTGGAGGCTTAGTAAATCACTCCACATAGGAAGAATTGTAATCTTATTAAAAAGGAGCTGATATGCCCCTACATTTATTTTTATATAGTCAGGTGAATATACACAAAATTAAAATGCTGAATTTGGAAAAAAAAAAAAAAAGTTTTGAATCAATGGTTAACTCCTGTTTGTTATCTCATTCTATTTAATAAAATGCCATAATTGTCAAAACCCCACACTATGTGCTACTTTATGCTACCATGATGCTAATAACATAAAACGGTTGTCATGGTTTTAAAATTAGTAGGAAGGGATGGAACAAGCAAGTTTCAGGATGGTGCTCCAAAGAATACATCATGGAAGAAAGCCAGTTGTCAACACCATTGCTTGTAGCAATTGAATGAGCATTTGCTGGTGCAGTGTGGCCCTGGGTAAGTGCATTAGTGTGTCAGCACATGGCAGAGTTGTATTAATCTGTAAATGTGCTACAAGGAACAGGAGTAAAAAACTGCTTAGGTCCATAATTTGTCATGAAACCATGTCAAAAGACCATCTTAATCCATCCTAAAATAACCATGAAGCTACAAAATGTTTATCAGAAAGACAATAGCTGTCATTTTGCAAGTACAGTAATTTCACGAATACAAGCCGCACCAATTTGACCAAAATTTTGGTGGAAACCCGGAAGTGCGGCTAATATTCCGGGGCGGCTAATCTATTAACAAAATTCTAAAAGCTGCCAACACGGAAGTGAGAGCCCGCGGCAGCCCCAAGCCAAGCTGGAGCCCGGCCGGCCCCGGCTGAGGTGGGAAAGCCTGGCAGAGGCGGGGCCAGCAGTGTGGGGGGTGGGCGGCTGAGCCTGAGCCAGCAGGGCGGGGCAGGGAGGGCGGCAGAGCCTGAGCCAGCATGGCGGGGGAGCCGGGGAGAACTGGGGCTAACAGTGCAGGGGAGCATGGCAGAAGCAGGAAGGCCGGCGGGTGGGGCTGCCTGGCAGCGGGGGAAGCCCAGCAGAATCGGGGCCAGCAGCGTGGGGGAGCCCGGCGGTGCGGGGGCCTGCAGTGCCGGCCAGGGCGAGGAAACGCGGCGGTGGTGCAGACGGGAGGGGGCGGCCGGCGAGCCCGGCGGCGGGGCTAGGGAACGCGGCGCGCCGCGGCCGGCGAGCCCGCCGGCGGGGCTAGGGAACGCAGCACGCCGCGGCCGGCGAGCCCGCCGGCGGGGCTAGGGAACGCGGCGGCGGCCAGCGAGCCGGGCGGCGGCAGGCCGCCGGCAGGGCTAGGGAACGCGGCGGCGGCCAGCGAGCCGGGCGGCGGCAGGCCGCCGGCAGGGCTAGGGAACGCGGCGGCGGCCAGCGAGCCGGGCGGCGGCAGGCCGCCGGCAGGGCTAGGGAACGCGGCGGCGGCCAGCGAGCCGGGCGGCGGCAGGCCGCCGGCAGGGCTAGGGAACGCGGCGCGGCCAGCGAGCCGGGCGGCGGCAGGCCGCCGCCGGCAGGGCTAGGGAACACGGCGGCGGCCAGCGAACCGGGCGGCGGCAGGCCGCCGGCAGGGCTAGGGAACGCGGCGGCGGCCAGCGAGCCGGGCGGCGGCAGGCCGCCGGCAGGGCTAGGGAACGCGGCAGCGGGGCGGTGCTGACGGGAGAGGGGGGCCAGCGAGCCCGGCGGCGGCGGCAGTACCACCCGGCCAGCCCCGCCGAGCCGTGGCGCTGAGCTGGGCCACCTGGCCCCGTCGGCAACCATGAGCGGGCCGAGCCTGCCTGGCCCCGCCCCGCGCCAGTAAAGCCCGCTATGCCGCGATCCTGTTACTAATTGGCCAATTTGTGAAAGCTGCGCACGAACGAAAGTGCGGCTAATATTCGGGGTGCGGCTTATCTATTGACAAAGACAGCAACATTGTCGAGGCACCGGGGGTGCGGCTTATAATCCGTGCGGCTTGTATTCGTGAAACTACTGTAGTCTGTAACATACCTATTCCAAGTCATCACTGGCATACTGAATGAGATTTTTCACTGAGTCTATCCTGAAAATTTGCATCACTTGTAAGTAAATCTTCAGTCTTTAGAGCACAGATGTTCTGACAATCTCCCACCTACATGGTTCCACATATCAGGTTTTAATAAATTACTTTCCTAAAACTTTTATAAGAGTAATGTTTTCTGAGGTTTAAGGAGAAATAAGATAAAATATTTTTCATACTTTTAATTTTTTTACTTCAAGAGGCAGTAATGGGTTGAAATTGAATGCAAGGAAAAGCAGCAAAATGTACTGGTGTACTACTTCAAAACCATTATTCATTCTTCCAGCTTAGAAATTTTCAAATAGATTCAGTGCAAAAAAGTGAAGGATGCAAAATTCCCCCCCATCAACCTTCTAAATATTCAGGGCTTGAAAATTAAGTAAAAGGTGAAATTATTTGTCCAAACATACAAAAGAAGCAGACATTGTAAGTATAAATGTTGATTTATAAATATTAATCAGCACAAGAGAACATAATATTTTATGGTTTAAAGTAGTAAAATTTTATAAAAGAATACTGAATTACACACCTCTGTAACTGAAATATAACTTTTTTTGTTGCAAAATTAACATTTAAACCAGAAAAAGTTGAATATTAATTGTTCCCCTACTTTAGAAACCCACGAGGAGTAAATGTGTTCTAAGGGCCATAACTATGTAGTTTGTGAGGTAGGCAGAGATCAATGGCTATCACAGGGTGAAAAATTTAAATAGATCCCAGAGTATTACCAGATCGGAAAATTCAACACCAATGATGTTTTAAAGAATTCTGACAGCTGCTCTTGTTGTCTACAAATAAACTCTATCTAAACAGTTCCTTTGAGACTGAAAAATTACACAACTGAAGTGTTGGTTCATTACATCTTTAAAAAATGCAAATCTGGACTAAGTTCACTGCCTTTGATGATGCACAAGTCGATGCTCACTGCATAGACTTCATCCCCCTACACTGACTTGGCTTTGTCTTAGCAAAATTTAGCAAACCTTGATTTTACTATACTCTCAAAATTTTTTTTTGAGCCATTGCTGTAAGACAATTTTCCAAGTTCATGGAACAGAATCTTTGCAGTGTTTCCTTTCAGAAGCAAGTAAAAGTGAGAATGTATTTATTTACTATTGGATAATTCTGATGACATAATAAGTCATATAACTTAAAGTGTAATGAAAATGAGATGACACAAGAAAATATATGCTTATCAATAAGCAAAATAATTTTTAAAGCTATTTTAAATTCTGCTCATTGGACTGCAAAACATGAAAAAAATGCATTCTTTTACTCTCAGCCATGCTGAAATCAGGTTCATAGGTGCAACTTTGAAAAAGTCTAGCTTTTTCAAAATACCAAAATACACCTCTGTAAAACCAGAAAGTAAATAAATTAAATCATGGTATATAAAAAACAATTTTAATTTTTAGGACAAAATATTCTGTCTTCTAAATTCCATGTTTACAGAACCTCCAGCAATATGTAAATAGTAAAAAGTCCAGATTAATTATCATTCCATTTCATATATTAATTTCTTCTTTGGAAAACTAGGAGGTCTCTATATTGAATAATGTGCATGTGAGAGAATGCCCATGCAGCTGCAATTCTTAAAAGCATATACATGTTAGTTCTTAGCAATGGTTTTGCAATCCACACAAACCTTCCTTTTTGTCCTCTGCAGCAATCTTCGCTTTTGTGTCTGTTATATCCTTGAAAGAGGCCAGAAAGAGTACTACATCTCCTTTTTCATTCTTTATAGGAACAATATCCAGTAAGCACCAGAATGAAGACCCTGCAAGGATAAAGAATGAATTTAATTCAAACAACTGTCTATTAGCAGAGATGGGGGGAGGGGGGAGGAGAAAAGTGAACTGCTTATTTAGGAGGTCAGTAGTCAGAGAATCACAGATGTTCAGCTCATGTAAATCACTTTGCATCGTTGGTTGGAGCTCTGTAATACTGCTTTCTCCAGACACAAGACATTAATTTAAATGCAAAATTTATCTACAGGGATCATTAATAGAGTTTAATGAAGCTGCTTACTCCTCTGAAACCATGCTTCCCTTTGAACTCTCAACTGATGCTGTTTATTTCCTGGAATAGCTTTGACTTTGTTAACTTGGCATCTGAAGCATTCATGTCTGCTATAGAATCATTCTACCTTAATCATCTGACTTGATACTCATTAAAACCTCTTGGCAGAAGACCTGGTATTCAGAACGCCATTCCACTGATTCAAAGACATTTAAATTGATTTGATGTCAGATTTACAATAGAAATAAACACAGACAATGAGATATATAATATTGCACATCATCTCAAAAATTAATATCAGTTGTCTTCTTTACTTTCTTTAATGTACACCTTTTTAAGACTGAAGTTGGACAAAAGTGAGTTTGACAATGTTTTTAATTCTTGTCAACTTTTCTATGTCTACACCTGCTACATAATGATGCAGTTTTATAATAAATTCTTACTGTTTGCATCACATGTTCTGTTTGCAAGATATGTTGTTCAATTCCAGTGACATAATTCACAAGTTTCCTATCAACACCACTTGGAATTAAAAAATACATAATGCCTAAATACAAACATCCTAGATCCCACTCCCATCCATTCTGGGGTAACTCAGCCCAATACCAGACTTTAGCCTCTTTCAGGTCTTAGGTATCAATGCTAGCTACTTCCATCCACCATCAGCCTAATATTATTTATAAGCGATATAAGTACCGCTAGAGAGTTTAAAATATTTTTTTTTATGTGTCTTTACAGTTTCACAATCTGCTGCTTCACAACATACTACTTTTAGCATTCGTTTACAAATAAATGACTACTTAAATTCATAATAAGAAGCAGGATTAGTTCCCTGGACCACTGCTGCCCCAGCTGACTGGTGCCAAATGATCAGCTGAGCATTGGAGGGCTCCTCAGGAACAGCAAGCAGATTAGCCACTTCCTGCTGTGCTGTCCTCTGAATTTTCAAGTTTTGAAAAAGAATTGGGCACAAGAAGATCACATAAGATATAAGATCATATTAAGTTTTATAATTTATATTTTCAAGTGGAAGTTCTCTGGTGCCTTTTGAACACTGTAGATGAGCATGATAGGTGAAAGAGCAGCTTTTCTTTTGAAGGACTGAGACAGTTAAAGGTACAAAAATTTGTTTCAAAAGAAATTCGTCTGGCCCTCTCTGTCCTGATCAAACTTTCCACAGGCAGCTTTGAGGCTAACATTACTAGCTCAGCAATGTGGTAGCACTTCCACTTTAGGTATTTAAAGAAGGGACAGGGAGAAATTGGAACAGGAGGAAAGAAAACTGGAGAGAAGAAAAACCTGTCTGAAGAAGCAGACTGTCTTTGTATTGGGTTTAAATATTCTTATTTTGAGGTTTCAAGACAAAACAAGAAAATATGCCTTTTTGAAAGAAAGTAAAACTTATGTCAGAAAAAGCAAATCAGAAGCAAGATATTTCTATTGCTCTTTCTCCCACTAATTCTCCCTTTTTTTTTTTCCTGACAATTTGACTCTTAAAAATTCTGGGAAAAACTGCTCAGTAGCACTACTGTCAGAAATGAGAAATGTTTTAGAGAGTCATCCATTCAAAGAGAAGAAGCATTGAATTAAGAAAATTTACTACTTAAAAATAGAAATATAAGTCCTTACAAAATACCATCAGAACTTCTAAACTGGCCAAAATCCTACTGGCAAAATTACTTTCCACCCAGCTGCAATCTAGCAGTAGTTTCAGCAGCCAAGAAGTCTCTCTCAACTCCTTCGAAACACCACCAAGAGGGCCAATGGTCTTTTAGGATGTTTCTCTCTCTTCCAGAAGGGAAAACATATCTTACTCTTTTTAATTGTTACATGTGTTTTCTACACACACACACACACATACACACACATACACGCACATACACACACATTAGCCACTGAGGCCTGAAAGAAAGTAGCAGACATCAGCCATTTCAAGCAAACCCAACTCAGTTACAGTAATATTTTCTGAAATGATAAATTTTTAGTATTGAGTTATTACAACATGATTAATCATTAGAGACTAATTGAGTTAATATTTATTGGTTAAATGCATTGGCTCTTTTGTAAAATTGAAGTGCATTTGAATTCTTTAGAGGTGAACATTTGTCATTGAACACTGGTCACTGAAATTGTTCCATGTCCCATCATAATTTAGTTTCTCTCAATCATGGTTTCTTTAATTTTCATTTCTCAATTCTCCTTCTTTGTAACTATATCTGAAAATCTTTTTACTAAGCAAAGCAAACATATAAAATATGGTGTGTGCCACTAAAGAAAACACACATCCAATACATGCACAGGATACTTCTGTCCTAAAGAATTCCAGGCTAATGTCCTCTGTGGTGGGCTGTCTGTCCTGGCTGTATTTATGCACTGAATCTTTCGGAGTTCTAAATCTGAGCTGGTTGGTTTAGTGGGGGCTTTTTTGTGTTTTTACTTTGTTTGTTTTCTCTGCTTTTTCTCTGAAAGGAGCAAATGAATGTGAAGTAGTTTTTGGACTAGGTGAGATGATCTGTTTTAGGTCACAACTAGGTCAATACAAGGTTGCATTCTGTCAAGAACAGAACTCCCTCTTCCACTTTTGAGGAGTATTCTCAAAAAAATAAACTGCAATGCAATCTGTTACATAGCTTTTACTGAAGGCCAGCATCACATAATTCTATAAACCAAAAGCAGAACTTTCTCCTCATCAAAAAAGAAGTAGTGTCCTATTTTGTTACAGTTATTTTGAATGCACTCATCTGTGAGAGAGAAATTCCTTCCGTGCTTCAGATGGTGCATACAAAGGTTTTCTGTATTGTCAAGAGTCGTCTATCACAGAAATTTCTTTTGGAGGTTTATTTATATACAGACTCTTTTTATTGCTTCAAGCCACCACTCTTGGAGAAAGAGTCTAATCTTTCTCTTGCATTATGAAGTGAAGGGTCAAAATATATTTTAATATCCTCAAGGCTTATATAAGCACATCACAGGGAAGGAGAAAAGAAACCAAATGAAGCATAATCTTGTCACAAGGCAATTTGGTTATAGTCCACCTTTTATATATACAAACAAGAGAGTGCTTTATGGTCACTTTCTCAACCACCCTTTCTACCTTTCCTCATTTTGACAGCTAGAAGTCTCTCCTCAGACTGAAATCAAAACAAGGGTCAACAGACCACGGCATTTAAAAGAGAGATTTTATACAAAACCCTGCCATTAGAATGCCAGGAGCCTTCAAAACCAAACACTCTTTTCACTAGAAAATAAGGCATGCTTAAACCATGGGACAGACAGAGACCATTAGCTCTGTTGATGAGCTGTGTGCACTCACCATATGATAATAGGTAATCTGTAGTCATGCCCATCCCATTCTGAGCACAGGGAAATACTCAGAATAGAAATATCTTTGGTGGATATTTGAGTATTGCAGAGGTTTCATAATAGAGATATGATTTGAGGTGATGGTCTGCAAAGTTTATGTAATTCTTTAACAAAATAAATAAACTGCACCCATCCTGTTAAAATTTTATTTAATAGTTTTTTAGTCAAACATATATGTAAGAAACACTTGGAATGAATGCTGCTCATGTCAAGATATGACTTCCTTTTGCTCTTGGAACTCTGGGAGTAGTTTTGTCCAGGAAGAAAAGTTTCCTTCCACTTTTTGACCTTGTGGGGTTGTAACCACTTCCAGACGTCCATTTCCGACTTTTCTTGCCACACTGCTCTCCAGAGTGACACTCATCCAGTTTATACTGTCCCTTCCACTGGCCATTCATTCAGAAATAAGAAAAACACAAATTTCTGTGATCTATCTCCACTTTTCTGTGGTGCAAGGAAGGAGCATTGAGATCTTTTCTGAAGCTCATGACATAGAAAATTAACTAAATGTAATGATTCCTAGACTAAGAGCCCAAGAATCTGAAGAAAGAAAGTTTAAATGGTTTGCATACTAGATATAAAAGTCTTGTGGCACAAAACAATAGCTCTTCAAGGAATAATTATATATATGCATAAGAGGGAAGAATTAGGCTTCACAAACCATCATAAATCTAGAATATCTATTTTTGTTTAAGTAGGTGACTTATTAAACTAAATGCTCTTGTAGGGAGATGTAAATCAAGCCTTAAAGAAAACTATTAAAACACATCATCCTGTTTCCAGGGATTTATGTAGAAGACAAAGATAAAAATATTTTTCATGTAGATATGTGTAATAATTTGTTAATTAGATTGATGCTAAATCCTCAGCATTACAACAGTGTCTCATAGATGGTTATTAATTATTAGCAAGGTAACCCTGTTGCTGGATGCATCACAACACAGAGATGTTTGAGCCTGTCATTTCCACTTTTCCAGCACAGAAAGTGTGCACTTCAAGACTGACAGACCAGAATGCCAAGGACTTTTTCTGAGGAAACCAAACTCTCTCTTTCATCAGCTTATCCAAAAATTCCCAGCCTCACTGATAACACATCATTTTGAAAGTTATGTGGTTTTGACAAGATGACAAAATTTTGTTGAGGAGAGCAAAGTGAAAAGAAAACAATGCTTAAAAAATTGCAACTGGACTGAACTAGACAGGAAAGGAGCTCCAAGAAAACTATATAAATCCAAGTATTTTCTCTTTTGTAAATATCATAACTTTGACAGTGATCACTAAATACAGTTAATGCAAATTTCTGATGCTTTAAGCAAATTACCACCTCATTCTTCTCCATCACCTCTGTAAAAATCAAATTTGCAAGTTAATGAAATGTAGAATTTATTTTTCTTGAATTCTTCTCTTGCAGATGCCAGCTTATCTGCTACACCCTAGTGACATTCTTTAGTCAGAAAAAATTGCAAAACTAAAAACTCGTATGGGCTATGATTAAACTGACCTATATGAGAAGAGGTGGTTGTGGTAACATTTTCATATGAATGGTAAAGAAGATTCAGGAATTTGTTTCCCCTACTTCTGTGTGACCACCAGCTCATACTTGTATCCTGGAAGTAAGTCTCCTCACAAGTTTTTACAGTCAATGTAAATCTATTTCAAAATGGGTTTATAATCCATTAATGCATCCAAAATGGATCCATTCCAAAACTTATTTACATCTCAAAGCAGAATACAGTTGTGTCCCAAGAATTTGGTAGATGAAAGATGGTAGTAAGATACTTTAATAACAAAGCAAAAAATTGTATTTCCATATGAATAAGTAGAGAGTTATTAATCCCGTGGAGTTGATTTAAAACTTGTTAAAAATAGCTCTCCAATCCTCTGTATACCCTATGGAATACCATGTGCAATTATTCAAATCTAATACATCTCACCAGAGATACCCAAATCCATCCCTCCATGTTTTACCAGCCTTTTCTCAGCCCAATTTTAACCTGTGCTCTGTTCCTTCTGCTGCCGGTAATCCAGTGCCTCATATGTCAATGCCTCATGTTGCCCAGCGTGTCTAACTTTCTCTGCCATCACTGCCATGATGGAGAGATGAAATGAGGGAAGGGATGCCCTAAGAGAAGACCCTTTTCAACACAGCAATCTTCTATCCTTGCCTCTCCTGCAAACTGACAATGTTAGGCAGAGAGAAGCTTGATTCACAACCCCAAAGTTTCAGTTTGTCACTTTTTGGACACAGACTGTTGGTGTTATGGCAGCTCCTAGTTTGAGTGCATGTCTTTTCCAGCCTTAGCGGAGCAGTCTCTGTGTGCAACAGCTAGTACAGTCTGCAGTGAATGTTTTATACAAACTAATTTATGAACACTGGCACATCTACATTTCAGCTTTGTTTACTCTGCTTTCTGGTCTCTCCTTGTATAGTTTCACTATCCTCCCTACTTAATGAAACCATTTCAAAATCCTCTGGTTATCCTGAGTTTTCCTTGAACAAAAGCAGAGAAATAAGCAATGCCTTTTAATGCCATGTGAGATACATTATCCTTAAGCGTATCACTTTCTTTTTGTCTGCCCTAATTTCCTTTTCCTATCTCCATCCAGATTAGAAAAGAAAACTACATTTAGGGAGATAAGTACTTCCCTGATGTAATACATTTACTGGGTTGTAGTTATGACAATTAGCAAAACACACAGGATTATCTAAAAACTCAGTTAAGTCAGTGAGACGCATTCTGTTTAAATGCAAAAAGCTTCAGGATAGACTCATAAATCTTATCAGTCTGCAACTTACTTTCCCTCCCCCTCCAATGATAATTACTTTTTCACAGTTATATTAGTACAGGGCATTCAGCATTTGTCAGCTAAGTCCTGGGAAAGTACTAATTGAGACAATCTATTTATATAAACAAGTACACAATATTGCTATAATGCAAAATAACACAATAAACCAAACCAAAGCAACAGAAAACAAAACAAAATATGGTTTCTTCAATATCTTTATACAGACTGCTTCAGAAATAGTCAGGTTTGATCCTTCCTGATCAGTTTAGTCTTTACTTCATCGCTTTCAGTCAAGCAATTTCCAAATAAGCCATATTTGCTTTCCTTCCATTACTGTATTTCTGAAATCTTTTGTTAAAACTGTGCTTATAACCTATGGTCCTTATTACTTTTGATTTTCAGATTCAACATGTAGATATAATTACAGCAGCAAATATGATTTCTCAGCCAACTGAGGGATGCACTTCTGAAAAGAAGGCAAGAAATTTTTTTAAAACAGGATGAGCTCTCATATACATTATGTATGCCAGCATAAATATTTGCATATATATTCGTATCTATATATGTATGAATAAAAAAGTCTTTATTATTTTGAAATGGTATCTTATATTTTCACATCTGAAGGAGTTAAAGCACAAACTAATCTAAACACAGTTATGTTTTCAAATTACAGTAATTTCATGATTATAAGCCGTACCATTTTGACTAAAATTTTTCTCCCAACCTGGAAATGTGTCTTACACTCAGGAGCGACCAACATATGAAAAAAGTTTGGAAATTTCCCAACCCGGAAGTGTAAGTCGAGGTACCGAGCCAAGAACCTGCCAGTAAAACCTGGGATTTAGCGATTGTTATAAATTGGTTACTCTGTTGCGTGGTGGGTGGAGGCGGGCTCCGTGCCAGCCCCATGGCCTGGGGGAGAGGGGGGGAGGGGCTCTGTGCCTCCCTCCTGCTGCTGCCACGGGTGAAGGTGGGCTCTGTGCCTCCCCCTCCCGCTGCCACCGTGTGTGCGAGCGGGCTCTGTGCCTCCCTCCTGCTGGCACTGCGGGACAGCGCTGGGCCAGGGCGAGTGAGCCCGCAATTCCGTTACTAATTTGTTACTTTGTTGCACGCGGGTCCTCCTTGCGAACGAAAGTGCGGTTTATATTCCGGTGCAGCTTATATTCCAGTGCGGTTTATACATGGACAAAGACCTAAACTTTGCCAACACCCGGACATGTGGCTTATAATCAGGTGCGGCTTGTAATTTCTTTTGCTTTTAAGCTCGTTATTTTATTATCTGAAAAGAGAAACAACAAAGCTTACAGTAAGCAAAAAACCCAGCGATCTCCAAACAGACCACTACACCTATAAAGAAAAATTTCATGTTTTCAGTTTCAAAAATAAATGATAATTATATAGCCTAAAATATCTTCAAAATATTTTTGTGACCCTCACTCTAGCGTCTCTGGCAGTGACAGCCCCTAGAAAGAGAAGGCCTTGAGTCTGCAGAATGGGAGATCTCCCAGCACTGGAAGAGGTGCTGGCTGCAACCTTGTGCTTATCCATAAAGTTTTCTAAAGACAAGACATGGAGAAAAAGGGGATTCTGCTGGTTACTCATCCACTTACATTGAAAGGTTACAGTTTAGAAACTGATCAACTTATTTTACACTGCTTTTCCCACAGGGTCAGGTCAGAGACTATTTTGCTCTATAATCCTTGTCTATAATCCCTGTCTTATCTGTTAATATTATTCAGAAGTCTTTACATATTTTCTGTTGAGGCCGTGATTCAAGAACTTGAACCTGTACTTCATAAGTGGTCCATAGGCACCTCTCTGGAAGGAGGGGGCTAAAACTGGGACCTGAGATGGAGTTGAGTCATGGATCTGAACTGATAATTCCATCTGGTCAGGTTGGAGGTTTCTTTGTATAAAACACACACTGAGCAATTATGTAACATGGTAGAGAGGATTAATCTTCCCAATTTACCACTTCAGTCTAAGTGAGCATATGCTGTAAACAGTCTCTGAGCCTGTCCAATGAAACAAATAGCAAATAAATAAATTTAAAAAAAATAAAAATTAAAAAACAAGTAACCCCACCAGTTGGAAAGCAGCAGGTTTTAACCTTCTAGTTATTTAACTGTTCTATAAAATCAAACTGCTTTTGCAATTCCCTACCAAATCAGTGAGAGGGTTCAGTAGACAGTGCTAAAATGAGCCTCCTACCACCATCAAAAAAACTACGTAGCTAAAGCAAGAATCCATTGTGGTGGACAGCATAGGAGATGGCAAATAGTCAGCACCATAATCCAGAATGTGGATTTAGGGATCAGGGACGAAATAAGGAAATGTCAGCAGAAAAGAGGCATACAGTCATCTGGAGAAATGATACTTTGAACTTTCTTTATCCAAAGAACAACCTAACTCATGGTGAAGTGCAGGCACCCAAGTCAGCTTTTAGCCAAATCTTGATTTAAATCTCATACAAATAAAAGGTAGCTGACTGAGTTATAAAATTGCAAGAGAAGGGTGACTGGTCTGATGTCTTATGAACATAGTGCAAAATAAATACCAATATCTCCTACTAAAAATGGATGCAAAAAAGTAGCAGAGTGAAATGTCTTTTAAAAACTGAAAAAAACCCATCCAGCAGTACCAGCAGCCATTCATACCAGGTGCAGCTGGAAGCCCAGGGTGCCTGTGTGCAAACACTAATTTCATCTGTCAGCAGCGAAGGGTATCAAGTTGTAGCAATATAACAAGTAATAGGAAAATTTCACACAGATTTATTTACGTATCAATGTGGCTCTAGAAGAACTAGTCTTTTCTCAGTGAAGTATGCTTTTAATATATCATGTTGCTGCTGAAAGAAGCTATTAGCCAATATCACCATGAATGCCATCAGAACAAAGTATCAGCACTGTCATTAGGCTGCAGTCTTGTTGATGTCTCATTAAGTTCTGGAAAAAGATCTCAGATGGTTTAGATCACATTATACACAGAGGATTTTCCTGCTTTTAAAATATTTTTTCCCCTTCTAACTGAAATCCATCCCTTTGTTTTGTCTTCTTTCAGTCTTTTGCCGATCACTTCAGGTCTCTGTAGAGTTTAAGCCAGGGCACTACAGAGGAGCACAAGGCTGCTCTGCCTTCCTCTCCTGCTGCAGAAGCTGGGGCTGTCTCTAAAACATCAAAACATTTCAGAGGTACACATTGCCTTTCATCAGAAGCCATGGGTCAAGCCAAAGAAGGATTTGGAGAGAAAAGGAGACAAAAATTCCTCTTCTGTGAAAGGTATGTGTCTTCTGTCTATATTCTATACTGCTTTTTAAAGAGGGAGGCTTTCCAAAAATCAGAGAAATTTCCTAATGATTAATGTGTTATATGAAAAGGGGAAATTTAAAAGAACAAGAAAACAGAAAAAAGAAAAAAATGAAAAAACCCAAATAAAAGAGAAAAGAGAAAAAGAAGCAAAAAGAAAAAAACTCTTTTATAAAGTTGAAAATTATTTTTTATGGCTCAGGGAATTGAAATTAGATATTACCTTCAGATTAATCTTTCAGTATTGCTTGCTTTTTTTATTTCCCTCCTCCTGTATTTTGTACTATAATTTAGCAAATGTGAGCAAGCCTACCACAAAATCTTCACAGCTTTCTTATTTTTAGATGATGTTTTTAAGGCAGAGAAGCAGCAAAACAGCAGTGAGGCCACATTGCTACAAACTACTCTGTCAAACAACTTGTCAAGGGGCTTTCACTACATAAGTAAATAGAAAATTGTCACTAGAAAATAGTAGAAAGTAGTCACAAGAAAATTGAGGTCTCTACAGAATTTTGTTTTTACAGTCAGAGAATTTTAATAAATGCCCCTTTTCTTACTGCTGGGCTTAACTTCCAAAAGACATGGATTTCAGGAGATTGTTAAAGAAGGCAGCCAGTTAATGTTAAACTGGTATCATATCATACAACTCCATGTTTCAAAATGCTATATGATATTTTTGGACAAGTAAAGTAAAAAGTATGTGTTTAAACTTCTTGTTGGAAAGAACAGATACCATTTCTGCAATGAGAAAAATACTTTCTGTGGAGAAGCTTGAGGAAAATCCAATTTTCTTCCATTTTAAAAGAAATTAATTTCCCCTCAATTTCTTCATAATGAATGAATTAATTCTTCTACAATTTAAATAACATTGAACTCTTTGTCTGAAAAAAACTTTTCTGTTTTCTTGTTAAACATAAATGATGTTGTGTAGTCTTTGCTATTCTTTAGCCGTGTTATTCAACCATAAATATGGTAGAGGCAATGGACGATGTCTCATGGCCTGAGCCTTATTTCATTAACATGTGGTTGTCATTGTTGTTCATGTGAGAGTACTGTTACACATCCAGACTTCTAGCAGCCTTTTGCCTGATGAATCCAGTAACTCAGTAAAAAGGTCTGACTTTCACACTTTCTCTTATTCATACCCTGCCCATCTGAAAGAATACCTTAATCTTGACCTTCCAGATATGGATACAGCCCTATCAAAACACATATTCTCATGCAGTGATGAGAAGAGATAAAATATTTTGATTTAATCTTACTGTCTTGTAAGAAATTAAGAAATAAATACAGAAATTAAATACATCGTATCTCCCTGACCTTACAATTTACTTACCAAACCTTTAAGGACCAAGAAACACAAGGCACATGTAAGACATAAGCCAGAAAGTGCTTAAATCAGTGTACACTGAAAAAGTGTCCCTTGATTCCTGGTTAACTGCCACAGAGAAAGCAAACACTGTTTGCATCCAAGTCCTAAGGCACCTTGTAAATACAGACCCAGCAACACCCACTTGGTCCAGCTCTCTTACACTGGGGATTTTTAACTATGCACAAAGGCTTGTGCAAACAGCCCTTTATCTGGGGGGGCACAGATATGAGGGTCACCAGAGTGAAGTCTTTCATGTGTCATAAATCACAAGTGGCTGCTACTGATTATATTGTGTTTCACACAACTCCCACATACACAGAAAGAGGCCAATTGCCTTTCAGTAAATGAAGGCTGTGGAACAAGTGCATGTCGCAAAAGGTTGTGCATAAGCACAGAGCTCCTTTCAAACACTCCAAACCTAATTGTGAGACAAAGGAAATCAGTCTAATGGGTTGTAGGGGACCTAAGGTGTGACCTTCTCAGCAGCTCATGATGGAGATCTTAGACTGGACTAAGTCACTGATTATAGGGTTTATTGTAGCATTATCTTAGGCTGTAACAGAAAAGGAAAAAAATCCACACAGCTGCTTCATTGTACTTCAGTTTCAGGGAATGTGAAGACCTCATTTAACTACCTGTACTTGCTATTGACAAATTTCAGAAGAGGTCTGACAGGGAGGAAAAAGAAGGGTTTATTTAAATATAGTTCCTCAGCATAGTGCCCAGCTGCTTTTAGATTGTTCTAAAGAGATCCAGGAGTGAGCGTTTTTCTCACAACTCACTTGAATTCCAAAAGATTAATTTGCATTTCCATTATCATAATTGACAACTTAATTTGTTGCAGATGTTTTAAAGAAAATGTAGAAATAGTAACAGAAAAAAAGCTAAAAAATCAGCTCCTAAGCAATATAATTTTAAAACTTTCTGAAGAAGGCAACAATCATAAAATTCCTTGTCTTTTAATATTCTCCTTTTCTGATTGTCTTCAAGAAACTAATATAGCTCTGTCAAAGAAAAAGCAAGAAACTAACAGAGGAACAAAAATAAATACTGAAAGTATGATGAAAAGTATATTTTGAGTTGAATTTTCAAAAGACATCTCTCTCTGGAGCTGCTGTATCTGCTGCCATGGTTCTAATAGTGCTCTGTTGCTAACGTGGCAGAAAATGTTCAGGATGAGGAGTTACAACCAGCTTATCCTATTCTAAGAGTTCATTACAATTCCCAAATGAAACACACATAGAAGAAATTCTTATCAACTTCTAGTGGTCGCAGAAGGATTGGTCAGAGCACAACTGCTTGAGATAATTTTTCTCTTGAAATCCAGACCCAAATGACAATGAAATTCTGCAGTTCATTCAACACAGAGATAATCCACTTTACAGTAATTTCACAAATACAAGCCACACTGAGTATAAGCCGCATCTCTGGGTGTTGGAAAATATTTTGTTTTATGTCCATAAATAAGCCACACCTGAGTATAAGCCGCTCTGTCGCTCGCAGCGAGGACCCGCGTGCAACAAAATTGCCAAATAGTAACAGAACGGCGGCAGGACAGGGTTTACTGGCTCGGCTCGGGCTGTGCAGGCTTGGCCCGCTTGGGGCTGCTGATGGGGCCGGGTGGCCCAGCCCGGCGCTGCAGCTCGGCGGGGCCGCTCGGGGCCAGCTGCCGCTGCCACTGGGCTCGGTCACCACGGCCCGGCGCTACCCCATGGTGGCAGGCAGGGATGGAGCCCCCCCCAAGCCCGCTGCATTGGCAGCAGGCGGGGATGGAGCACCCTGCCGCCTCCCGGAGCCGCGGCCATGGAGGCGCGGGGCCCCCGCTGCCTCCCCGGGCCACGGCAATGGCGGCATGGGGCCCCCCCGTCTCTCCCCCGGGCTGCGGCAGAGGAGGGAAGGAGAGAGCTCTCCCTCCTCTCTCCCCGTCCCCCGTGCTGCCTGCAGAGAGCCAGGCTCCACCCGTGGTGCAATAGAGTAACAATTTGTAACAATCGCGAAATGCCGACTTTGCAGCTGCTCGGCTCGGCACTCTGGCTGGCACTTCTGAGGTTGTAAATGTCAGAAAATTATTCACATATTAGCCGCTCCTGAGTATTAGCCGCATTTCCGGTTTGGGAGCCAAATCTTAGTCAAAATGGTGCGGCTTGTATTCGTGAAATTACTGTACTCAGATTCCTACCCAACTCCTTGCACACCACTCTTACTACAGTATCATCTCAGAGCAGTCTGAAATTTCCATGAAAATGCATGTGGATTGCTGGGGTTTCTTTAGTTACAGCAATCATTCCTTTAACTAAGAATTACTGAGCAGAGGTGCTATGTGAATTCTTTAATGATGGTTAAATGACTGTGAAAAGTCCATATACAAGCTTAATAAATTCATATCAAAGCTACTTGTTTAAGATGAACAGTCTAATTTAATGATACAAACAGAACAAGCTTTGAGATAAGTTTAAATCAAATTTAAAATATTGAAAAATATGACAATTAATGAATAGATGCATGTTCAGTTTTGTAACCTTGAATGTCTGCCCCAAATAACAGGACACATATGATCTGCATTTTAGACCAAATCCAGAAGACCAAACCAAGAGCAAATTATTGTATTCATACATCCATGTCCCACATAGGAATTTTTAATCATAATTTTGTACTAACTATTAAGATTTCAAGAAGTATTCTGAGGCACATCAGCCTATTCTGTGAGCTAAGAATTACCCCTGGAACTTGAAAGTGCTCATTTGGTCTTGTAGTTAAGCCTACAAAACAAGGCTGTGATAAACAGTAGACTAAAGCTAGATGGGAGTCCCCCTCTGACACCCTAAAGCCCTAACAGGGTACTGAAATGTGGCCCTGTGATAACTAGACATTGCTGGCTACTTATCTTCCACTGACTTATGTTCCTGACATTATACCAGTCCAAGCAACAATGACTTACCATATTGGATATACTGGAATGTATCCATACAATCATTTCAGGGATATTATTCCCAAAGTTCTTATGTCTTAGAATATTTTTAAAACCTTTTTCTGGACAAAGTTGAATAAGCTTAAAATAAAAGTTGAATAAGCTCAAAAATTCAATTTTTTTCTCTGAAAAAAACCCCCAAACACAACCCAAATGCTAAAACGTTTAGCTAAAAGGCTGATTTGCCCAATTTGGAACCTGTGCTTTGCAGTTCTGTTGAAAAATCAAGATTGTTTTTTAAGATAAATTTTGCTTTTATACAAGAAACCCTCATGTTATTTTAATAGCTATTCATTTCTGTTTCCCAGTGGTCCAGAAACACATGGAAATAAAAAATGTAATGGGTAGGGGAAATTTATTCCTATTCAGAAAATTCAGAGGTTTCCAGACAAATTATACAGAGGGATGTATGTAGGATGGTTTGTGGGAATTCTTTTAGCCTCAACAATTTCTCTTTATCTATTTATCTGTGATTCAGCTACTTCTCTGATAATTGACCTGCAATCTCTTTCTGCCTGTATTAATCATATCTATTATGGTTTTGAAGCACCCCTTCATAATGTAAAGGAATTACAATTTATAATTCAGGACAAAGACAATTAAATGAATGCCTTAGCTTTACTTCTTTTACTTCTTTAAATATCTTCTTACTATACCCAGTTATCACTATAGAATACTGGAAAAAAGCAGCTCTTATCCTTCCAGGTTAAAACAATTTTTCCTCTATATTCAGACATGTTTTCAAATTTGGAACTACTTTATTTGAATAACCTTCCTGAAACAATTTCAAGAAACTGTGTGAGTCTCTTTTGTACATAAAAAGCAAAACCAAACACTCTCACACACTCCCAAGCCTCCCCAAAAAGTCAAGATGAGGAAGCATTTAGCAGGATCTTACAGATTAACTTAAAACTTTCATACTGTGAAGAGCTGCAATCATGAACACAAACCAACTAAGGAACATTCTTCCTTTTTTGTTGTTAGTGAAACTGAAGCTGCCTTCTCCTAACACTCCAAACCACTTTGTTGTCATTATGCAGTTATCACTTTTAGAAAATAACTTTTTAAAGCATATAATAGTAATATTTTGAAAGGAAAATGCTTCGTTAATAAAGACAGAAGAAGAGAAAACCTATGAGAAAAACGTGGCCAACATACATGCCTACAAACTCTAGCAATATAATAAAAGAGAAAATGATAACAAACACCCAAGGATCCATTGTCTCCATGGATCACCCAGCTCCTGTTAGCCTGCTTGAAATCCTATCATTATTGCAGACTTGGTGTCACCTATTTGAAGATCACATGAATGTGGCAATAGGAATACATGGAGTAAGTACACTGAGGAGCCTGATATAAATGAAAGAATCTGGGAAGTGTGCAGCATGGGTTGCTGCCTTCTGTGCCTCATGTGTCTTGACTATGAAATTGCCCTTATAAATGCCTCACCACAGGAGTCAAAGCTTTGCTGGTGCAACTTGGAATTTCCTGTAGTCTCTGGGGTTGCTTAATGCCTGGAAATTTTCTTTATGTGACAATACATAATTGAATATAAGTTTTTCACTTTTTGAAAATTGTTATTATTGTGTTTATGTATAGCAGCTGTTAAGAAGAAATCACTTGGCTCATTCATATATCCACATATATATAAGAATTTTACTGATGGCATTGAAGAATTTATGTAGCTTATTTTGTGGTGAATATTTTCATTACAGTTTCAGCAATAAGAGGTAAAAACTTCAGTATAAGAAAAAGCAGAAAAAACAGCATAATACTGACTGCAAATAACAGTCTCACAGTGCAGTTTAGTACCCTGAATTTCTTCAATGCAGCTTTGTAACATATTTATATGAAATCAATAACACCAAAATAAACATGATGTCAATGTGTACAGTAATTTCACGAATACAAGCCGCAGCAATTTGACCAAAATTTTGGTGGAAACCCGGAAGTGCGGCTAATATTCAGGGGCGGCTAATATATGAACAATATTCTAAAAGCTACCAACACGGAAATGAGAGCCCGTGGCAGCCCCAAGCCAAGCTGGAGCCCGGCCGGCGTCGGCAGAGGTGGGAAAGCCTGGCAGAGGCGGGGTCAGTGGTGCGGGGGGCGGGCGGCAGAGCCTGGGCCAGCAGGGCGGGGCAGGGGGGGCGGCACAGCCCAGGCCAGCAGGGTGGGGGAGCCCAGTAGAATCGGGGTTAGCAGTCCACTGGAGCCCAGGAGAACCGGGGCCAGCAGCGTGGGGGAGCCCGGTGGTGCAGGGGTCTGCAGTGCCGGCCAGGGCGAGCAAACGCGGCGGTGGTGCAGACGGGAGTGGGGGGGCCAGGGAGCCCGGCAGCGGTGGCACCGCCGGCAGGGCAAGCAAACGCGGCAGCAGGGCTGCTGGTGATCCCGGCAGCGGCAGCGGCAGTGGCAGCACCACCGGCAGGGCGAGCAAACGCGGCAGCGGGGTGGTGCTGACTGGAGAGGGGGGCCAGCAAGCCCGGCGGTGGCGGCAGCACCACCCGGTCGGCCCCGCCGGGCCATAGCACCGAGCTGGGCCACCCAGCCCCGTCGGCAGCCATGAGCGGGCCGAGCCTGCCTGGCCCCGCCCCGAGTCAGTAAACCCCGCTATGCCGCGATCCTGTTACTAATTGGCCAATTTGTGAAAGCTGCGCATGGATTCTCACTACGAACGAAAGTGCGGCTAATATTCGGGGTGCGGCTTATTTATTGACAAAGACAGTAACATTGTCGACACACCGTAAGTGCGGTTTATACTCCGTGCGGCTTGTATTCGTGAAACTACTGTACTTTAATGTGATTATTCAAATCTATTCTTATATGCTTGATGATAGACGCACCAAATTATTTCTTAGAAACGAGCATTATATATTATATGCATTTATGATAAGTTTCATTCTTTATGACTAACCGAACAGGAAAGAAAGACTTACCATTCTTCTTATAGAACATGATTTCTCCTTTAAATTCTATCTTTTCCTCCAATGATTTCTCAATTTGAAGAATCATCTGCTCATTTGTTTCAGCACCAAGTAAAAATTTACAGCTGCAGCTCTTCTGCATGACTTCAGTTCGTGCAAATCCAGCAAGATCACAGAAGCCATCAGAACAGTAAACAATGGGGAATCCTTTAGCCACCTGAGCATTTGCAAGGATGAAGTTACTATCTGCAGAAGAACACAAAAGTAAAATATGAATTAAAGGTTCAATTCTTCACCTCTTGACATAGTACTTTCTTTAGCATCATAATAAGGCACAGCTGGACAGACATTTGAAAGCAAAGTCCCAACTGACTGCAAACAAAGGTCTAACTTCTGGTTTCAGACATTCTGAAATTAAGCCACAGATCTAGTCCACAGATCAAATACAATAGTTCTTCTTGGCTTTGTCTCCTTATTGTCTCCTCAAGGAACACTTTTATGATAGCTGCCTCTGAGATAGATGTCAACACACTAAAACAACCTCTTGACCAAAGACTGGTGACAAATATCAAAATT
The DNA here is from genome assembly GCF_009819885.2 of Catharus ustulatus. NCBI lineage: Eukaryota > Metazoa > Chordata > Aves > Passeriformes > Turdidae > Catharus > Catharus ustulatus. Next base: position 38,176,189 of record NC_046221.1, on the reverse strand, counting down.
TTGGAGAAATTTCAAATGTTATGTTATGCTGCCACTCAGACTACTCTGGAGTCTGAATAGGCACAGCTACATAATAAAAAAAAAAAAGCGAAAATAAATCTCCATGGTCTCAAAAAGACGATGTTGACCCATATCAGCAAACTAATTTATTATATAATTTTGCAAGAGAATCCTTAAAAGCACAGTTGAGCAACATGCCAGGCTACATGGCATTAGGGACATTCTAGACTACAGGAAATTATTTGTACTTCATTGGGAGTGGAGTTGATTTTGTTGGTGCTTTATTTTTGTTGTTGTTGTTAATTTCTTTGGGTTTTTTCCTTTGTTTTTGTTTTTGAGGAAAAAAGATTTCATCCAAAATCAGTCACCTGTCTTTTGGAACTTCACCCATAGGAAACAGGCACATCAAAGATTTACCATTCCATTATACTTAATGCTCTTCATAATTTTTCTGTGTGTTGAAGCTGTGGCTATGGTCTATGATATGTTCAAGAGTAGCATATTGACATGGATGTCAATCAGCCAAATGAGGTGTCCTAATTTGATTTCAAATCTTTGGCAAATCTAGCAATTGAACCTATTGGCAGCCTAATAGCTCTCTGAAATATTGTTGAAGACTTTGTACTTCATAACTTTATCTTCAGCCAGTGTCAACAACTCTGGTCCTTTAGAGTATTTTTCAATTATCAGAGAGAACATTTCCAGATAATATATGAACTTCCCATACAGATTTTTTGCCTATGTTTCCTTATCTTAAAGTGGGAAAAAAAAAAAAAAGATATTTTATGGGCAGAATCTGACTACATTTTGCATTGAAGGAGGAAAGACTATTTTTTGCCCATTGCTCATTAAGGAAATCTTATAGTTTGCTAGCAGGAGCTTGGGAGCAGTCTAGTCCCTAGACAGATACCCCTCATTTTTCAGACTTATGTGAAAGTGAATTCATGTGTATGTATTAAGGGGAAATACTATTAACTAACCCATAATCCCTTGATAAATATTCATAAATTTAACAGGAAAGAAATGAATTATTTTAATGGAAAACTCAGGTTGATATACCTAATCCCCATACAGGGATATATTATTTATGATTGGGAAGGGAGGGACAGAATTTGTACACTAAAATAGAGGAAAAGTAAGACTGTTTTTCAGTCTGAACTGTCACAAGAGTTCTACATCAGTGAAGTCTCAACAACTTCAGCTATGTTACTCTTTAATTACCCAAGGGATAAAATACTATGTCTTATACTGCTTTCAGTATTTGAAAGACAATGGAGGTTTATTAAATGATCAATTTTCTCTCAAGATTTTCCTTCAGTTACCCACATTTTGTACAAATTTAATTACATTCTTTCAATAAATAATTGCTATGTTAAAACAACCTTTTCCCGTTTACCAAGTAATGTGTTTTTAAAATGCATTCTGGTTCAGTGCAGTGCTTGACTTAGCCTGTCATTTTTATTTGCCTAACTGGAGAATAAGTATCATTACCATTCATGCACTAACATGCTGTTCCCCCTGTCAACACAAAACTACATCCTCACACTGCCAAAAGAATTAAAATCATATGCTTGCAGTGCATGATGGAAGTGTGACAGTGCAAGACCAGCAGATCATTCCTACCAAATATACTTGCAGCTAGTAAATTAATTTACTTCTCTGCTTCTTGTTGTTTAGGATACAATTATGTGTTGCAATCACTGTGGTGGGATTTTGTTTTTCTTTTTAATTTTAATTGTTGAGAATTGTATGAAGCAGAATATGGAACACCAAAAGGACAGAAAATGTAGAGAGGATGTGCAGTAGTGTATGAATGTCATTATGAACAGGAATACACTGGAGCTCACCAGGCATACCGTGATTTTATGAAAAATGTCAGGTGACCAAACTCTATTGTCACTTACAGCAAAATAAACCCAGAATAATTAGTTTAGCATTTTAGTTAGTTTAACATTCATGGAATAAACCAGTTTATTTATAAATGCCAATCCAGTACCAGTTAGAATAACAACCAATCTTTCTCTTAATAGCAGGCGTCTGATAAGGCTTGTAAGCTTAATTTTACTGAACTTTTTCGAGTACAACAGCAAAGCATCAGGAAAATACAATCAGAATTATATTTGCTGTTCTTCTTGGGCTTGAATTTCAAACAAAACAATGAGACATGCACATATAATCCCAAACTAAGGCTGTATATAAATAATTTGTTGAAAAATTTATTGTCATAATAAAAAGGACCAAGAAACATTTTGCCCAGTAATTACATGTATCATCCAATTCTTCAGTAACATGTAAAAAGTGATTAATATTTACCTATTATATAAAGCAAATTAAAAAAAACCCCAAAAACCCATACCTTAAAATATTCTGGTTAAAAGATGTTTTTGTTCTGTAATTTATTTTTATAGCTTCAAATCTTTAATATCACTTGCTGTTACTCATGTATGTTAAACACCATAAAACATTTCAAAAAACAAGTATTGAGGGTGAAATTTCTATAATTCAGTCTTTTGTGGCATAAATAATAAATTCAGTATATAATTTAATGATCTTCAATGATAACTAGCTATATTTTAAAATCTAGAGTAAGATAAATGGCATTTCCTTTAGAATAATTTATTGGAAACTTATGAACTGGAAGACAACACATTTGCTTATTTTTGAACCTGCAGTAGGAAAGTTGCAATGAGTCATACAAACCTGTTTTTCTGTATATTTTGGTACATTTTTGTGTGTAACACTTCCATAATAATATAGAAGTTGTTGAATTATGTATTATGTTTTCAGCACATTGGCCGGAGTATTAAGTTATTTTATTGATCGTATTGGTTGATCAGGAGACAATATTAGATTACTGGTGAATATTTCTCTTTAATTTTATTTTTAGATAAGAAAATATATCCAAGCAAAATACTTGATCTATTGAGAAAGATGCAACCCTGAGCCATTGGAACAGCGGAGTAGAAGCTGCTGAAAATATGTGTAAAAAATAACAGATTTGGACTATTGAGGAATAAATCTGGTACAGGTGGCTCAGTTTGCCAACTGCTCACTGTGATGTAGATTGAACTCTGGGTGGGAGCCTGAGACAAGAGACCATGAGCTGCCAACACTTGGTTACCAAAGGGCACGAAGATGGATGATGCCAGCCAGGTACATGGACTCTGGAAGCAGGAGCAGAGGACTCAGGAGAAAGAGAGAGAATTGTGTGAGCAGAGACTGTGAGGGTATAAAATCCTTGGATCTCTTTGCTGAGGGTCCTGCCCTGGAGCACCAGCTGGGGCTCTTTCTGTGCGGCTGCACCATGAATAAATAAATGGCTTTGTGGAACGAGCCATCTGAGGCTCTGCTCTGGGAAAGCTGGGGTGGACCAGGTGGGGAAAACTGGTCTGAGTATGGGAGTGTGGGGTGTGCAGGGAGTCAAGGGAGCACCTGTGGGGTCACTGAGCCACCCATGGGGAAGGGACCTGGGTCCCAGCAGTGAAAGCGTCTGAGTTGGGAGTGTGACTGCCAGAGAGACCAGAGAATGGGCAGACTCAGAAGGTTTTTAACCATTTGACCCAAGGTTTCAGCTAAGAAATTAAGTGGTGCAAGCCTCTGCAAAATAAATTTTAAAAATTCAAATTGGATATTTGTATATTGGCTTTCAATATATGTGAGAGTTATGAGAAGGATGATTTAAAAGGGCTTTTGCTAAGATGGGAATAGAAGTCTAAACACAAAACATCCAACATTCACAAGATATTCCTTTAACAGCAAGTCAGCAGAGGTGGATGAATATGAGAGAGGTCCCTGGCTTGCCAGCACAATTTAAAAGCAGATTTCTTTCAATTGTGATTTTTTTACTTTAAGCTCATTTTCCATGAAGATCAAGTTACTTTTTCACATGGAAGTTTGAGGGAAGACTATTAGGAGCTTGCATGCCTGCCTTCATTTCAGAAGTAGAACCTACTGGAGAGGATAGGACATTGATCATTGGAAGACTCATGTGGTTTTCAGAAATGTCTGCCAGAAAAACAGAATAAAACCAGAGACAATCAAATAAGATGAACCAGAATCAGAATAACTACACCTTCACTCACAGCCTTAGCCATGTCGCCCTGTTTCAATGATGTGATACCCAAAAATCATAACTGGAAGAACAGAAATTTAGATCTTATGCCATCCTATAAAGAGAATCTTATTCAGCAAACATCCCATGATAGAGTATTAGAATTGAGATAATTAAAGAAAAAAAGCTTTATTAAATACTCTTCCTCCTAATTTATGCCCACAATTTATCTGAGTGTTTCTGGTGGCTCTGTGTTACATTTGCAGTCTGCACTCCCTTCATGAATCCCACTGTCATATTTAGAAAAGAATTACAAAAGGATTTTTGCTTTGATGCTGTGGCTATGTCTGCTATTAATCTCATCATTGTGCTTCCCCAGTTCTTTTAACAGTTCTTTTCAACCAAAGTCCAGAAGTTTTCAAGAACACCTGACTTCTTTGTAACTAAGCAAAGTAAACAACTATTTTAATTTTAAATGTTAAATTATTTAAGAATTAAAGAGGAAGAAAAAATCCTATGAAAGAAAAAATCTTTAGCAATCAAAGAAGCTGCATTAAATAAACAAGCGACTCACATAGTTACTCTAGAGATTGTAGAACAGTCCACAATTCTTCTGGATGAAAGGATTTACTACACTTAGAATTGATTCCACAGTTTGTACTCAGGCAACATAACAAGGGAAATCTCATTCCAGGTTCATGCAAATTACCGTGACGGAGAACATGACCACATTAACAGTTAAGATTACTGATTAATTGAATGATTAAAGTAGTGTGTGAAAACATTTAGCTTTATGTCAGCACGTTTAGATGCAAGTGAATTTAATTAGAGCTCAAAATCATTTGCCAGCTAGTGTCCTTTGAATCTGATTGAGACCAAGATGATTTTTGTACTGCATACACTTTAAAATGCAGACATTAAAATTCCTCTTGAAAAATCCCAGTACAATTGACTGGGTCACTAAAGCGAGGTGAAGATTTATCTACATATAAGCAAGTCAGGAAAAAAGCTGATTATACTGATACTTCCTCCCACTCTGCTCTGTAAATGAATTCATATTCCAAGGAATTTATAGTAGTACAGTGAAAGGTAAAAGTATTGCATTATAAAGTACAAGTATGGACTGATGAACAAAAGACCCATCACTGTAACCTTTATGATTGATTTAATTGGTCTACTCACTTCATGATGAGGATTCATAAAATTGGGTAATAGCTACACATTTAGAGTTTTGAATCAGCATTTGAAGTACCCAGTCCTATGGACTCAGCTGAAGGGGTGAGCTTCCATAGTTCCTGCTTGACCTGAACTGACAGGAATAATTTACAATAAGTAGAAAAGCTCTGAATTCAGCAGCTAAGAAACAAACTTTTCACTTTGTATTTGCAATAATATTTAGTCTGACAGTGAAAATGCTTTACTATATACAATATTTATAGCTACAAGAAGTGTTAATCTGCAGTGCAGTTCAGCATGGAGATATCTAAGCAAAATTTGGGCACCTGGTTGCTAAATAATTTCCCAGTTTATTGATAAACACAAGATCATAAGCCACTGTTTAACAATCTCAAGCCCAGCTTTCATTGCCATTAGTGCATCAGGTCAATACTGGAATAATGGCTGCAGCTTTCTAAGTGGCCAGTACAATTACCTATTCCTATAAGAAAGCAGACCAAAAAGCCAAGCTCTATCAGAGAGAAACAAAGTGAAAAACAAAGGCAGTAGCAAACCTCATGATGAAATGAGCGTCTGGTATCTTAGTGGGAAAAAAAATCATTTGTTCCTCCATTAGAAATCTTTGTGCAAGTTCCTATTGCTTTTACAATCTCAGTATCATTTTAATCTATACAAACTCTAAAATATAACACCGAGAAGGACTTTGTTGAAATAGTAGCACTGCTGTGACCGCTCATTTATCACAACAGAGCCCCTTTTAAAGAAACAACCAGTGCAATTGTAAAGAGTGAACTATACTAAAGGAGGAAAAAACTTTCAGCAGAGATGATATTTAAATTCTTCAAAATGAAGCCTCACTAGCAGAAGTAAATAGCTACATCTTTTCCTCAGAAGAAAATAATAATTAGTCTAAAATATATCTTTACTTCTGCTTTTATATTTACCTAGAATTACAAATTTATATACGTTGGTTGAATCAAGGTTGTTACAAAATATTTCTTTTCCCACCCTTAAGTTTTGTTGATATTGACAAAATTTTACTTTTTGTAAAAAAAAAAAACATTCTATTTGATGAACTTCATTTGTGTTATTGATTGTGCAGTGACTGCCAGTGCACAGTGCAGATGTAATTAGAAAAGCTGTATTGCAGCTGTCAAATATTTACATGCCAGTTTTATAGGAATTGAAGTGCTGCAAGAAAAACAGCATATGGCACTGGGGAAAAAAATAAATCAGAAAAACGAAGACATTAACAATCTAGAGACTCTGTAACTCATGAGTCACCAGTATGTTGTGACAATGTACAGTGTCATCCAGAAGTTACTCGCTGGGTGCTTGTTTTTCTGACAGAACTGAACCCTATATCCCTCATGAGGTAGTTCAGCTGCTATTCAGTGTATTCTGTGAGAACCCACTAAGCAGCAGGGTGCATAGGTTCACATTTCCAAGGAAAGCGTGTTGTGCAATTTCTCCAATAAAATACATGGAAATTTTAAGTTCATCCACCAGGCAGAAGAACCATTTGTGCAACCCAGCTATATTTGATTTGTTGTTTGGTTTTTTCCCCAACTGTTCCATTGATTTAAAATTCACCTGGAATTTAGAAATGGAACTGTTATAAATCAAACTAACACATGGGGTTCTCACAAGCACAAATCATATAGCCCAATGATTTAAGAGGTTGGGACCCTGACTTGCTTTCAGGTGTTCAACTGAGAAAAAGGCTTGCAGACAACACTCTTCCTGAATAGAAATATTTTCAAAGACAAGGGCCACATGATCAACAAATATTTATTTATGTGATCATGTCCATACCTTCCTGTATCATTTGTCTGAAGTAGTAATGAAATAAGGAGTTGAAACCTGTCTTATTTACAGCTGTATTAAGCACTATGTCACCTACTCAAAATTGGTGCTCAGTTTGCAGGCATACTAAATTTTCACCATTTCACAATATTTTGTGGGTTTAGTATCCTACACTTGCCTTTACTACATACATGCCTGATGAACCTGTTTTCAATGCTATTGCAGTGGATAATCCTTTGAATATTTTCACTCAATGCATGCACTGCTGATAGTGCAATATATCACCAGCCATATGTTACAGATTCTGCTAAGAGAGCTAGTGGAAGAACACAGGGAAAAAGATTTACCAGACATTATTCTTGCACAGCTGAGATGAAGAACCTAAGCTAGACATTTTGAAACCAGTGTGAAATGGCTCTGAAAGATAATGTTCCTGGCTCTTTGAATTCTAATGCTCTTTTCTTCTTGTGAGACTGTGTTAATTATGGAGTGGTAGCTCAGGGGCTTGGAAAAAGTCTTGATACCATCTATACTGGAAACAATAAACTGAATTTCTTTATAAATGTGATTATGTGGAGGTCAAGGACTATTTACTCATCATTGGGAAAGTTTCATCTTATCACTTAAAATGAAGTGGACATGGTCTGGAAGACTCAAAATATCTGGAACTTTTTGTAATAAAGGACCACATATATGAATACACAGCAAAATTTAAAGGATTTGGAAATTAGTAGATTTCATGGAAATTTTTTTCCCCTTTAAAGTGACCATGTTGGAAAAAAAAAATTGTGGATTCTATATAACCTAAATAAAAGAATGTTATTAGTAAGTACATACATTTTTTCAACACAGAAACATAGAAAGATATTAGTGCAAAGAGAGTGGAAAATTGAGGTCCTTCCACTTGCACGCTAGAAGGTATTTACTGTCCACATGTTGAGCAAAGGCAACCTTCAGCCACCGTTCCCAAGAATGAAGGAGGAGAAATTCCTCTTGCAGCCCTGGAATTGGCCATGGAAGAAGCAGACCCAGCTATGCTGTGTGGAGAGACTCCAGTGAGGCATGAATCATACACATATTACTTCTCCTCTGGTGACAGTGAGGCATTTCATATCAAGGTTCCTCACCTGAACAAAATTATGTATTCTCAGAACAAAACCAGACCCTCATCTGGGTTTTAAATTGAAGGCAAAAGGAACAGAGGTCATCCTTCCTCAGCACCATCTGCCTAATGCAGCACTTGGGCTCCACAGAGGGTGATGCAGCATCCTCAGTTTTGCATATGATTTTCATTTTCACCGGCAAGATAACCAAATGACAATGTCAAAACCAATATCTATTCAGATACCACATTTGCTATTATATTCTCTGAATAAGAAACTTTTTCCATTTTATACAAATGCTACACTACCCTGAAGTTGTTACTCAAAGAGGTTCAAAGCTGATTTTCATGTATGCTAGCCCACATACATAATTTCTGGGCTTTTCACTGTCACTTTTACAATCCCCTATCACTCCCATGACAATTTCATGACAGCTAGTGGTGAGTTTTACTGTATTGATTTCCCCCTGTATTTATTGTACTTCAATATTAAAGTGTCAGAACTTTAAGAGCAACCGTTTTGAACCTTTGTAGTTTACATGCTCAACCTCTCAATCTCTGAAATTAAAGGATAATCTTGAGTTAATTTTAATGGGAAGAAAAAGCAGACTCCCTTGTGCCTATTCCAGTGAAATGAGTTCTCTGTAAACAGCATGAATTTCTACACACAGTTTTCTCGGAGAAACAGCATTAATCTGAAATAATGCAGTGGAAAAGAAAGTCTGTTCTAAAAATTGACACAAATCATATTAAAAATGGGAAATTAAAAATATTATTTTAATATATCTATATCCATAATAATTACATATAATCATAAAAATAATTATGGAAGAAGCTGCTTGGGGAACCAGAAAGACTTGAAGTGAACACTGCCATAAGATGGTCTTCTGGAGAAAAATCTAGGTTTTGGCTGAAGAAATGTATATGATATGAAGATACAAAACATCTGGAACTTCTTTGCAATATAAATACACAATGAAATTGCCAGGGTTTTGATTACCTTGGAAGAGGAAAATACTTTGGATTAAGTATTGTCTCAATGAAAGAAATCAGGCACAGGAAGGGATTGCTATAAAAAATTCATGGAACTGAACCCCTAAGGACTTAAACAGTGCAGATAAGAGAAGTACACCAAAATAATGACATGACTGAAGACAGTTACTCAAATCTAGACCTTTTTGTGTCTGCTTGCTTTGTTCTATTTCTAGTTCTTTTTTTACAGGAAATAAAGAGACTAAGTCTCACAGAACCACCTTTGGCATTTCTAAAGCAAAAGTTTTATTCTACCATGGAACAAAACCAATACCCCTTCCTTCCTCTTTTCCCCAAAGCTCTACCTAAACATAAAAACCCCAAAACTTACTACAGAAAGAGAGTCTCAGGAGAACAATAGGCCAGTGCTCAATAATTAATACAAGTCCCAAACCACCAAAATCCCAGGAAAATGTTAACTGTAATGCAGTGAGTCAGTATCATTAGAGAACCAGGTAATGTTTCAGAGAATTCTATCAGTCCAAACATACAAATTCCATTAGGGTTTTAAATTAAATTCTTATAACTGGTCCAAACTATTTTAAAGTAAAAAAACCCCAGCTGCTGGCACTATACTTGCTAGACAAAAGCAACACAACTTTTTTGTTCCACAGAAAAAAGGTCTAAGAATGGTGCAGTCTAATTCCAGTGTTATTATGAGAGGTAGTTTGAAGCCTTGCTTAATTTTCCTGGAGCTCAATCTGAAAAAAGTGATGAAAATTATTTTGAGAAATGGTAGCAGGTGCTTGCATCAGGTTGCAAAGTTTTCATGCTAGAGAGAATCACCTTTATCATCCTGAGAGTTTAGAAATAATTTGTAGAATGTCAGATATTTATATCTTTATCTCATCAAGCGAAAATGGCACTGAGAAAAAACAGAGAAAAATACTAAAGATGCAGAAATAAGGTTCCATAAATTACACTTACTGAAAACACCAAAAGCAGAAGGAAGCTATATATTACAACATGATTATACTGCCACATTTTCTATGCAATCTGATGTTATAAATATGGAAATTCATTGCTGCTTTAAATACTGTTTTGAAAGTAAAAAAAAAAATAAAGAGACTAAAAACCAGTTGGAGAATTTAACCAACAGTATCATATACACCAGCAAAAATGCTATTTGCAAAACAGGTGGCCAAACCACCAAAACAGTGTAAAATCTTCCCTTTAACCTACTCAGCCTCCTTATTGGGGTCAGGAGGCTCAACTCCCATGAAATGGTAGGAAGTGACATCTTCAAGGAGATGAAGAAGAAGAAAAAGGACTTATATTTATCATATGTGGAGGGTGTGGTGACCAAAATCCTTCTGGTCTAGCATCATCTTAAAGCTCAGGAAGTGGGTAACATCAGCATCAAGCCAGGAGAGAAATCAGAACATGTCTGTACTAACATTTTCACAACCAGGCCCTAAATGTTGAGTAAATGAACCTGACTGTCCCCATGTCTTTCCTTCTTGCAAATAAAGGTCAAAGAATATCTGTAGGTGAGATACTGTAGAACTAATTTCTTAATTCGAAATTTTTCTGAGGAAAGAGAGAAAAGGTACTTTTTTTTGCTAGTTTTGGTGGTTTTCTTTTTATACTGATAGAATAAGGTGCATGAATTAGGAGTCTGAACTTGTGCATCGTATTGTGATGTAGAAAAATTATTCCATTTCAGACCACTCTCTATGTGTAAAAATAAGTAAATAGGGTAATTACAGAGATTGTGCAAAACAGCATAAATTAACTTTCTTGAGTTACAATAGCAATAATGAAAACTCTGGGCAAAACTTCACAAAATCTACAACTCTTGATGAAAAAATATCAAGCAAAAGGTATGAAGCATGGCCTTTAAAGTCAAACAGCCTCACACAAGCATAGAAAACATGATACAGTGGATTTGCATCAGAAGTAATAGCAAATGTTTTGTGGTGTCTTAGGCACTGTAGCTGTAACCTTGGCAATACTATGACTTTGTAACCTCTACCTGCACTATTGGGGCAGTTTTCAGTCTCTGTAGTATTATTTTTCCTTTATTCTCCACATACTCAAGTTCTTATATCACACTTCTCCCAGCCTTGCACCTACGAGGCTGAATAGTGACGGTCTCTCACAGTAAGCATCTAAACCTGGTTTAAGAATGACTCCTCCAGTCCCACTGCCTCCTTATCTTACTTCATATCAGTTTATCAGAAAGAACCAAAACACTGTGCACAGGCAAGTAATTAATACTGATTTATGTATCAATAAATGTTAACCTGTAAAAGGTGTATACAAAAACTTAACAACAATTTAGCATCACTGCTGGTTAATTCATTAATTGGTGCTAATGCCATAATTTAAAGGTAACAACCAGTGGTGAAGAGAGGGAGGGTTAAAAGAGTTTCTGATAAAAGTGAAAAACAATGGAGAAAAACCAGAAGAAAAATAATCTACCTCACTGCCAACCACTGCACTAGAGAACTGCCCAGAGCTCTTCAATGAATCCTGTCACTGCCTTCCAAGGTGGATACTGTTCCTTTTCCCAATACATTCCCTATGCTTGTCAGTGTTACTAACTACTTGCACTTGGTTAAATGCTTATGTTCTAGAGTGCTTTATGAGTATATACACATAAAAAATTGAAAAACTCCACTAAGTTGCTTTGATCATAAACTAAATTTAAATTAAGTGACACTAAAGAAGGGAACAGAGGGGGAAAACTGATTTAAAAATGGGGGTGAATTCAGGAAGGTTGTAATTGGCATAATTGTCTTGGCACTTCTAGGGGACACTGTGGGATGCAGATGTCTGCACAGGTCAGATTAACCTCTTGATTTCACTTCCTCACTCCACTTCATTAAAGATATTCCAAAGAGAAAAGTGCATAAACCATGAGTTTTAGATATTAAGATATTTTTATTATCAAAGCCATCATAAGAGGTAATTTTTTACAATAATATCTAGAAGTACATTTTTCACTATATAAAAACATATGATTGATTAGAATCCTTCCAAATTACAGTAATTTCACGATTACAAGCCGCACCATTTTAACTTAAGTTTTGCTCCATACCCGGAAGTGCGACTTGTATTTGGGAGTGGCTAATATATGAAAAAAAATCAGAAATTTGCCAACCAGAAATGCGAGTACACAGCAGCCCTGAGCCGGGGCAGCTCCGCTGAGGGGGAGGGGGAGCCGAACCGGGTCGGTGCTGCTCTCCAGCGGGGGAGGAGAGCTGTGTTCCCATGATTCTGTTACTAATTGGCCACTTTGTGAAAGTTTCACGGGGATCCTCTCTGCAAATGACAGAGTGGCTTATAACTGGGTGCGGCTTGTGTATGAACAAAGAACAAAATGTTGCCGACACCCGGAGGATGCAGTTTATAGTCAGTGCGGCTTGTAATCATGAAATTACTGTAATTGGAATACTGTCATAGGATTAAGTTTTGGGCTTGTCCCAGTGTTTCCCCATGTTTCTAGCCCACCAGATAGTTGACTTTATTACAAAGGGTTCTTCAGAAGCAGGAAGTGCATTAGGTATTTATCTGGAAGTACTACTAGCTATTTTTAAATTAACATTTAAATTTGATTTAAAAATACCTAATCCATATAATCTTTACATCGTAAGGGCATGACTTCAAAAAATTATTCAAGTATGTACATGTATTTTAAAATCAGACTAAAATGAAATAAAAAATTAATCAAAGTTTAAAGTAAATGAATTTTCATTATGAAAAATGGTTTTATAAAAAAACAAACAAACAAACAAAAAACCCCCAACAAAACACCAAAGGTAATAAGGATAAGTTCTTTTTTTTACCATTTCATCCACCATGGTAATGAAAGCATAAAATAGCACACAGGGAAAAAAATCAATTAAGAACAGAAATAAAGAAAACTATTTCCCAAAGCATTTGTTCTTCTCAGGATATAGCCTTAATAATTCATTAAACTAACATTTTTGCCACATGCAAGAAAAGTAAATATGCTTGAAGCTCTGGAAAGTAATACACTGGTGATATTTCAGTAAAGGATTTTCAATTTGGCTTTTTATCCCCACATTTTAATGAATGAGTAAATTGGTAATGTATGAAGGGCATTTAGAGGACCAAATTCTATGCCACAGACACTAAATTTCATTCTTCAGAGGCACTCAGCAGTTTCTTTCAATTGTAGAGGTCATCCAGACCCTCTGGTTTAAACAATGGTCAAACTCGTTTCCCATCTATTTACCCACCTGTTCTGGCCTTCCTTGCCACTGCAATTCCCAGAACTATCACTATTTCTTTGGGTGGTCTGAATCCATAGAAAAGGGGCTTTATGTTGATTATTATGGTGTCAGTCTCTGACTGGATTTAGGCGATAGGAAATAACGAGAGGGAACAGAAATAGCATTTGCCTCGAATTAAGCAAGAATCTGAGAATCACACATTCTTGATCTTCAATCTACAGTACTAAAAGGTTATAACACAAAGGTTAGTCACATGGACCTTTGCCTTTGCAGTATTTAACAACTAATCTTCTTCCTCAACAGCTTTCTCTCCCATTTTGGCTTTCCTAGAGAAGAATGAAATATCCCAGCCCTCAAGAGATACAACTAAACCAGATTATTCTACCAGCTATATGCCCACACTAGAAAAGTGAGTAACCTAACAATCTTTTGTAGATATTTCAGCTTCCACAAGAAGTGAAGGAAAGTACAAAACTTACATTTAACATGTTCCTTTCTAAAGAGAGGCAATGCTAAGGATTTCACTTTATACATATATTCCTGTACCGTTACCACATTTTGAATTAAATCCAGTGACATCCAAAATTTTAAATATATTTGTATGTAATTATTTGAATATTTATTTCTTGATTATTAGTTTCTCAATTTCTTACTGACATATCAGACATTTTCAGATAATGCTCTTAATTATGCTGATGTTAATTGACCCCAGTCCTGTTCAGCTGTTGAAACTAATGAGTAAGCTTTTACTTTCTGTAACTTGCCACACTAGAAGAGACAAATGGCCCATTTATTTTATTTCACTTCCCAACACAGTATGAGTTGTTTCTAAAAAAACTTCGGGAAAAATTAAAATCCATATCTAGCAAAACATTTATGTTGCTACATGGACATGTAAGCAAGAGCTGTATTGATCATGAGAACCTATTTTTGTAAGTGAGGTGTTTCATTTCCAAAAGGATTTTTTTCTCTGCAAAGTCACAAGTAAACAGAAACCACATTCATAACAGGATTAATATGCAATCTATAAAACTTTTCAGGAGCATGATAGTTTACAAGAAGCCTGTTTCTTAGCTGTGAGACAGATGTGCCCCATTGATGTTCTACTACTTTCAACACCCCATGTCAGAACACAGAATTACGGATGGTTGACTGGCACTATTAGTGATGTTTTCTCCCAAACAATGTCCAGGTTGGCTTTGTTTTGAATGTAAAATGAGGCACATGCAAGCTTTCTGCTTTGCACTTGTGTTTCCTGGATTTGATTTCAAATGTCAGGAATATTTGCAAGGAAAATAAAATCCTAAGAAGGCCTTTCACAGTAGAGTTACAGCGAGTGAGTTATAGACGTTCCTTAATTATTAGCTGTGAAAAAAAATTTGGGTTTCTTTAATGGGATGTATAATAACAGAATCATAGAATTGTTCAGATTGGAAAAGACCCTAGGATAATCAGGTATATAGATATATAGCTCATAGTAACTGCACTCCACTATGAAAAGAGCATCTTCTTAATTCCTTTCCTTATTCTGTGGTACTTAAATCCTCTTCTTTCTCTGTTGCAGTTTTCCTTATATACTCCCCTCATGATTCCCCCAGTTCCCCACTTTTTTCCTGAGCTCCCTATCTCAAGGCGAGTAAGCCAAGTCAAACTTTTCAGGCATTGAGAGCCAAACAAACAGCTCAAAATACAATTTATGACTTCTGATGGTTTCTTCTGCAGGCCAGTTGCAAAAACTTAATGTTTTTTAATTCATCCAGCAAGTTCCAAGTTTATTTTCTGGGGAAAGAGAACTGACAGCGAATAAAACAGAAAACACCCTGTTTTCTTGGAATCAAGACAAAGAGAAGTGTTTCCATTATTATATTAATTTTAATACTCAGAATTTTAAGATGATGCAACAGAATGAAATTATGAAATTGAAAATCTCTAAATAACATCATTTTCTTTATATAGATTTAGATCAATTCAGATTCAGTAAAGTCATTGATAAAGAGTATGTTTACTTTTGTTTGAAATTGATAATATACACTGGTTTTACTCATCCAAAGGTGTTAGCTTTAGGTTGCTGCTGTACTATGTTTTGCACAATATAATGGTCCAGTGTATATACAGTAAATTCATGAATACAAGCCGCACTGAGTATAAGCTACATCTCTGGGTGTTGGCAAATATTTCGTTTTTTGTCCATAAATAAGCCGCACCTGAATATAAGCCGCTCTGTCGTTCGCAGCGAGGACCCGTGCGCAACAAAGTTGCCAAATAGTAACAGAACGGCGGCAGGGCGGGGTTTACTGGCTCAGCTAAGGCTGTGCAGGCTCGGCCCGCTAGGGGCTGCTGACAAAGCCAGGTAGCCCAGCCAGGAGCTGCCGCTCGGCAGGGCCACTGGGGGCCAGCCGCCGCTGCCACTGGGCTCGGTCACCACGGCCCGGCGCTGCCCTGTGGTGGTAGGCAGGGACGGAGCCTCCCGCCGCCTCCCCGAGCTGCGGCAGGGGAGGCCTGGGTCCCCCCTCTCCTCCCAGAGCCGCAGCAGTGGTGGCCCGGGTCCCCCCTCTCCTCCTCGAGCGGCAGTGGTGGCCCGGGTCCCCCCTCTCCTCCCCGAGCCCCGGCAATGGCGGCGTGGGGCCCCCTCGTCTCTCCCCCAGGCTGTGGTAGAGGAGGGAAGGCGGGTATTCTCCTGCCTCTCTCCCCGCCCTCCGTGCTGCCTACAGGGAGCCAGGCTCCACCCGCGGTGCAACAGAGTAGCAATTTGTAACAATCGCAAAATGCCGACTTTGCAGCAGCTGGCCCCGGCACTCTGGCTGGCACTTCTGAGGTTGTAAATGTCAGAAAATTGTTCACATATTAGCCGCTCCTGAGTATTAGCCGCATTTCCGGTGTAGGAGCAAAATCTTAGTCAAATTGGTGCGGCTTGTATTCATGAACTTACTGTACTTTTGTAATTTTACTGGGTAGAAAAATATTATGGCAGAGCCCAAATCTGCCATACCTGGGCAGAACTGAAATCAGATGTGACTTTCCTATTTCGGTCACCGGGCTTTTCAGTCGGTGACCACCTCTATTTTTTGTTGATTGTTTTTGGGGTTTTTTGTTATTTGTTTGGTTTGGGAGTTTGTATTTTTTTTGTTTGTTTGTTTGCTTTGGTCTTGTTTTTTAATTAAGAACTTTTGAACCTACTTCTTCCTTTGGGTGGTTAATCTATTCAAAATTAAATACCATTAAAGACACCTTATCCATAACTAAAAAGTAGTAGTTAGAATAGAAACTCTCAAACTTGCTATTGACTGGATATGTAAATTGAAATTACAATCCTTCATAAGATTCCTACAGGAGCTGTAAGAGCACTGAAGTCTCCTTTATTTCCCATTATTATTGTTTCTTATTTTTTTCCTTTTTCTTTACTTTGATTCCAAATGTATGGAAAAACTGTCTCATATCATCTCGGTTTTCTATCACAAAATACATTAAAAAAGGTTATTCTTGTAAGTGTGATATTAGCAATAGAAGGGTAAATTCCATACTTTTGCTTCCCACAGGTATTCTCCATTTAATAGATTCTGAATCTGTCTGAAAATATTCAGCTAAATGGATCCGGATAAAAGCTTTTTCAAGTGCCACCTCTTTGGTTTTCCATGACATCTCTTAGGAGTAATGAGTATGCAGACAAAAATCATGTTATCAGAAAAAGAATGAAGCAGATTTGCTGATGACAACAAGCTGTGCAGTTGGCATACCTGGAAAGTGGGATGCCATTCAGGGAGACCTGAACTGGCTCAGGAAGTTGGCGCTTGGGAATCACATGAGGTTTGACAGGACCAAGAGCAAGGCACTGCATCTGGGTCAGGACGATGCTTGGTACCAACACAGGTTGGGGCATGTACAGATTGAGAGCAGTTCTGTCCAAAAGTACTTGGGGTGCTGCTGGATGAGAGGACATGACCCAGCAAGGTGCACTTACAGTCCAGAAAGCCAGTTGCATCCTGGGCCAGCCGGGCTAGGCAGGTGATTCTCCCCCTCTGCTCTGGTGAGACCCCACCTGCAGCACTGCATCCAACTCTGGGGTCCCCAGCTCAGGAAGGACATCAACCTGTTGAGGAAGGCTACCAAGATGATTAGAGGGATGAAACACCTCTTCTAGAAGTAAGGACTGAAAGAATTGGGATTGTTCAACCTGGAAAAAGAAGAATCCAAGGTGACCTAATTGTGACCTTCCAGTACCTGTGGGCAGCCTGAAGAAAGATGAAGAGAGACTTTTTGCAAGGGATGTAGTGACAAGACAAGTGGAACTGGTTCCAAACTGAAAGAGTGTAGGTTTCTATTAGACATTAGAAAGAATTTCTTACTATGGGGATGGTAAGATACTGGAACTGGTTGCCAAAAGAAGTTGTAGATGCCTCATTCCTGGATGTTCTTCAGGACTAGGTTGGATGGGACTCTGAGAACCTGGTCTAATGAAAGGTGACCCTGCCCACAGCAAGGTGTTTAAAGCTAAATGAACTTTAGGATCCCATCCAACCCAAGTCATTCTATGATTCTATGATTAAAGTAAGATGCAAGGTGGGAGAGGAGAACCAAACAAAAACCCTTTTCTGATATGCATCATGATTTCCTCTCCTTGATTCCCTAACAAAACAGTTCATAATGAGAACGAATTAATGCCATTTTAATCAATGTATATTTTTTCCACTTTCAAATCTTTATCTTTAGAGATATATATTTAAATACTCATTCTCTATGCTCTCACTTACTCTGGTACATCTCTAGGGCAACTCATTTAACAGTAATAAATTTATCTTATTATAGAAGAGATGGAAATCTGGAAACTTGGATTAAGTTTTTATACTTTTGAAAAACATTTCATTTGAATCCAGCACTTTTAGCCTGGCAGCTGGCAAATTAGATTCTGATTTCAATAATATTCATTTACATTTTGTACAATATTTTCTATGCATACTGAAGGAGAGAAAAAGATTTTAGGATCACAATCTAGCAATTAACCAATTTTATTGAATTACAGTATTGTTATAGAAGAGAACCAATGAAAGAACAACTAAGGCAATAATCATTTTAGGTTTCTGTTTTAGTGTCAATAAATAGAATTTGTTTCTAAACTTCCATGTTCTCTTTTTTATAAACTGTTTTATTCCACTTTACAACAGATGTTACATTATTTATTCTGCTGCTATTTTTAGCTTGTTGTTGTTTCATTTTTAAAATTCTTTCTCCCTGCAAAACAAGGGTGCCAAACAGCATTCAGCTGTCAATCTGAAACTATGTGACAAGCTTGAAACCTGTATTGACAAGTTTTTCATCTTTATCTGTTTAAGAGAGAAATTACAATAGTATCAAAACAACTAATTGCTTGATAAATTAATACACTTAGAATACATATAAACTAGAAAAGAAAAGCAATGCCAATGGATCTCTCTAAAAGTGCATTAATGGACCATCGAAAACATTTTTCACAGAAAAGACATTCCAAAGGGATTTAAAGTGTTCGGCAAATTTTGCAATTTAATTTATAATATGATTTTTCCAATCATTAATGCACAGAGCATCAGGTAAAGATTAGAATGGAGTTTTTGTGTCTTCTGAGATCTCCCCTGCAATTGCATACTGAGTATCTACTCACTTGATTCAATCCCTTAAAAATCCCCATTTTTTTCTCTATAAGAGCTGTAACAAAATCAGACACCAGATCAGAAGTTAATTCAAGATTAATTTGTGTCAAAGCTCTGCAGTATTGCATCTATTTGAAAATCACTAACAGAAGAAATATGAAGAGACTTCAGAGAGCAAAACCAAAAAAAGCAAACTTTTGGTGGATTTTGTTATGTGACCTGTCTCTGCATGAAACTGCTGGCTGAGCTGATCCTGCCACAGCATACAGGGCCTGCTGGAGGAAACTTGTTTAATATTCATTCCACAAGTCTGATTATTAAAGATTATTTTGCAATTTTAGCATCTGATCTTTCACCAGAAGTTAAGTAAAACAAAACTGAATAAACATGAATTTCAAAACTAATCAAAATACAGAAATAATTATAGTAGATTTGTGTATGAGAATCAGTGCCCAGACTGAATTATATAGAATGGGATTCAGTCTTTCCCAAAAAACCCCACTGGATTGTTATACTGGGGACAGTGATAGTTCTGGGTTTTTGTCATATGGGATAGACTGATACTTCTTTCCCTTTCATGTTTATTTTAATTCTCTGATTTTGAGTATCTCCCATTTATTCTCACTTGCAATTGTTCTCATTTATGACTTTTTGACTTATTTCTCTAGCTCAGTACAAGCCATTTCCGTTCCCACATTCCCAGTCAGATTACTGAGAAAGGATGTGAAGGTGCTGCCTGCAACTGAGGTGAAAGATTGAAGATGGGAGTTAATTTTAGTGTATTATTTTTAAGCTTTGAAATTGTTTGTGACCTATTCATGCAGCCAGTTAAAACGGCTGCATATAACAATATAACAATTTCAGAGAGAAAAGGGTAGGCTTACCTTCCTGACAGTCAACTGTATAATCCACTAATATATCTCAACAGGTCTGTAATATAGACACAGGACATGCAGCACCTTTCCTTGCCAATACTAACCTTCTCCTCCTCTGACTTGCAAGAAGATTGTCATCTTGAAGAGCTTCAAGAGTGGGAAAAGCTGACTGAAGTTTATAACTTGCTTTAAACTGAGACATTGTGCTCAACCTCAAGATTAAAAACACAATACGTGGAATAAATGAAGTTGGCTTAAACTGAAAATGTGTACTTATATTTCTTCAAGCACATAGACAGAAATAAGTATTAATTAAGCAGTCATTATGTCACTTGCAACAACTACTTACCAACTATTTTAGAATATTTTCCAAGTCAGTTAATGAAAGCTTAGAATCATAGAAGTGTTTGGTTGGAAAAGACTTCTAAAATCGAGTTCAATCATTAACCCATTACTGCCAAGTCCATCACAAAACCAAGTTCCTGAGTGCCACATCTACATGTCTTTTAAATATTTCCAGGGATAGTAGCTCTACCACTTCCTTGTGCAGCCCATTCGAATGCTTGTCAATCCTTTTGGTAGAGACATTTTTCTTGATATCCAATCTAAAACTCCCTTGTTGCAACTTGAGTCCCTTTCTGGTTATTCTGTCACTTGTGACCTGGGAGAAGAGGCCGACCCCCACCTGGCTAGAGCCTCCTTTCCAATTAATATTGGAAATTTTCAATTTGTAGAGAGTGATGAGGTCTCCCCAGACTCTCCTTTTCTCCAGGCTAAATAACCTCAGCTCCCTCACTCCAGATCCTTCACAACTGCTCCAGACCCTTCCCTGGCCTTATTGGCCTCCCTGGACACACTCTATGTAGGAATGTAAAATAATCTGAACAAAAACAAGCGATACAAGCAGAAATATCAATAAACTGAGTCTGACATGGCAGCACATATCTAAATGAGCAGACTTCCTATTATGGATAAAGAGCTGCAGCAGACAAACAGGACTTCCCTACTGTCAAACTGGAATTTACTTGTTCCAGATTTCATTCTATGACTGAATGAAATTATAGTTTTTCTGTCGACTAAGCATACATTTATTACAGTAATTTCACAATTATAAGCCGCACCATTTTGACTAAAATTTTGGTCTGAACTCAGAAGTGCGGCTTATAATCAGGTGCCCCAGTATATTGATGAGGTTCAGAAATTTGCCAACCTGGAAGCGTGAGCCTGCACTGCCCCGAGCCGAGCCGGAGCCCGCCCGGCCCCAGGGGGGGAAAAGCGGGGCCGATCCGAGCCCACTCAGCCCCAGTAGAGGGGACGATGGGCTGATTCGAGCCTGCACGGCCCCGGCAGGGGAAAAGTGGGGCCGATCGGAACCTGCATGGCCCCGAGCTGAGCCAGCAAACTCTGCAATCCCGCAATTCTGTTACTAATTGGCAACTTTGTGAAAGTTGTGCAAGCATCCTTGCTGCAAACAAAAGTGCAGCTTATAATCAGGTGCGGCTTATATATGGACGAAGACCTAAACGTTGCTGACACCCGGACGTGTGGCTTATAATCAGGTGCAGCTTATAATCGTGAAATTACTGTACATATTCTGCCTTGCCAGTTACAATTTAGAAGCATGTTTATGGAGGGGTTGCTTTTATTAAGCGTGCTTTGAAAGGGATCTCTAGATAGAGTGATTCAAGTTTTCTACATTGCAGGAGCATAAATTTGAGCGGCAGCATGAAGCATACGTAGAAGAATCACAACAATGTTTGTCAATTATAACTTCAGCAAGCTTGCAACAAGATTTAGGCTTTAAACTCACAGCCCCAAGGAACTGAGTACCCTGAGAACAGAGAACCAATTTCATCAGAAATGCTGTAGTCTGGAAATGCAGATTTTCTTCAACATGAGGTAACTCCTCTTCCTAGTAGAAAAGGAGATTTGTATGCATCTTTGTCCTTGTTGCCTTTCTTCTTTTTTATCAGTAATCAGAAATTAAGAAGTCTGGACACTTATGCAGCATGCAGGATTTGATCCCAAATGGGTTAAATCTGTAAATACCTGGATTATTGAATTGTGTATTCCATTTCTGTCTCTCAGTCCTTTCTAGTCTACATGAAAAATAACTCACTGAGTCAGAGAGTGACTGAGCTGACCACAGTCGGCAATATCCCATGACATTACACATTTTGCGTTTGAGTCACCTCTAACTCTTCTTTCTCCAGAAATTTTGTCTAGATGCTAATTGACTGAATTTTTAAAAAAATACGTAAGAAAAAGCTGCCTTGTTTTTAAGAAGACAGACACCACCATAGCTTCAAATGTTCTACTTATTGGAAGAAAGGAAAATTTTAGTCATCCTTCTTTTAAATGATGTCCTTCTGTGACATGGCTACCACTGTAGACTCCTATTTCCCCTTCACAGCTATGACACTTAAATACAAGGGCAGGAAGCACCATAAAACCTATTGCAAGATCTAAGACAAAACCAACAAATATTTAAAAGTTTATTAATTTCGATATGAATTGTTTACAATTCTTGTATTATGAAACAAGTATTATTAACGGAGACTTCAGGATTCCGTGCCCTTGCCACCCACATTACAGTATGTTCTGACATATTTTGTGTAGCAGAATCTTTGAAGATATTTTTTCCTCAGACATACCTAGACAACAGATACTAAGCCACATACATTAAAGAAAAGGTAGACTGTATAAATTCACTGCACTTTTAAAAAAGTCCATTCCTTAAACCTTCATGAAGTCTCACCCGACTAGATATATTCAAATCTGAACTAGACATCTGGTGTCCCTCTATAAATAGAGAAATGCTGGGTGTTTCCTGGTCACCATTCATCTGTTTTAATGTCGATGTCATAAAGAGGTCAAATGAATCATGCCCTGAAGCTATTTCTATCCACTAATTATTACGAGAGACAATGGCCTTGGCTTGAAGTAGATATTTAGATAAGAGGAACAGCATATTTAATATGGCCAAAAAAGTAATGGAAAAGCAGAAGTCAGTTGCCATTTATCATTCCACTCTACTACTCTTTCAGAAGGTAAACCATAGTCTATGAAAATCTGGATAACAAATTTTAAAAGAGTGAAATTTTTTAAAAACTGTTGACACTGAAAACCAATTTAAATTCAACCCTTTGACAGGTTAAGCTCCATTTTGTGCATGCTTTTACTTACAGAAGACACCTGCGAAAACATTTCAGGATTCCTCTACTCCACTATAAATGCAAAAGTGTTTCAAACATCCTCTTACTTGAGGTCACTTGTGACTTTGTCCTGGACCAATCCTTCAATGTAGTCAATAGAGAAGTACCTGCATGGTCAAGCTTGCCAGCTCATAGTAATTTCCTGATATGTTTGGGAAGGAAAATGCCTGTCTGGCCTGGATACCTGATTCTTCTCATCCAGGAGACCACACTGGCATAGCACACAGCTTCACATTGTCAAGGAAGCACAAAAATAATCTCCAAGTTAGGCTTTTTTCTTGAGCAAGAACCAGCAGCCTAACCTCACCCAGTATAGTCTCACACTTCTACATGCAGTTATTCTCATGAGTCATCTTGTATGATTCATGTTGTTTATAAATAGGGGCAGAAATTCTGAATGTGGCCTTGTGTAAAACAGTTCACAGAACAGGTCCAACATAAAATTTTTTCTTACAGGCAGTATGAGACCTGACAAGGTAACGGACTCAGCTATACATGGCCTCATATATGCTATGTACTGTGATTTATCTTGACCAAGTTCTCTGAAAAAGAGTTAATTTAAAAGATTGACTTTGAAGAACCTAGGGCTTTGGTATATAAATTAAGGGACTTTTCCTATATGCAAAACCCAACATAAATTATAAGAAGGATGAGAACAAGAAGTTATGTTGATAGACCATCTAGATATGGTAAAAAGAAAACAGAACAAAGAAAATATGCCTTACATTTGTTTAGCATCAGAGGTTCCACTAGTAACACAAGATCAGGTTTGTGCCTTGGCTCCCACTGTCACCTACAACATGCAATAAACTTCAGCTGGTGCTCACTGACAATATCTTCACATTCCTAATAGTCTAGAGAGTATATTTCAAACACTTCCTTTTCTGTCCTCAAATATTTTTAACGTATAAGACTTTCTACACCTACTAGCCAAAGATGAGGGAGATCTTGAATGAATCATACTCTGCAAGCAGTTAGCTCAGGTCATTATGTATCATCCTCTGAAACCTCTTACATTTCACTAATGACTGAACACTGCACCTTTCAGGAATTTTAGTGAAACAAATTATATCTTAAATTCCCAGTGAACAATAAAACATGCAGTGTGACTAAAATATAGGCAGGGTTTTTTGATGGTGTGTTTTGTTTGTTTGTTTGGTTTGATTTTGGTTTTGTTGGATTTTTTTAATCTAGAACAAAATAATTAAAATAAACTAAGAATTAAAAACCAGTGAATTACTGATTAGAGATAGTGCTTTGCATCCATGAAATTAATATTGGAAAATTTCAATGCAGTTCTACTAGCTTATTATATTATATTGAAAGATAGCAATGAAAAAAAATCTCAAATCTAACTTATTATAAGTTATTCTTCTTTTAATGTCATCATGAGTCTAGATTTATAGGGAGGAAATTAATACCACAGTTGCTGACAATTCTTTTTTCAATGTAAGAGTGCAATGACAATAATGATTCCAGTGCTAGACTATAAAGAATCCTCTAAAATGAAATTAAATGCCAGTGTAAGTTATGTTACTGTTCAAAAATGAAAAGGAAATTAAAGCAAATAAAATCCATGTAAAGCTTATTACTAGGATTTAGAGGCATATCTGCATATATGTTCCATTCCTGTTTTTCTGGTTATATATCACATAGAATAAGTTTACCATCAACTTAAGGAATATACATACACAAACTGAACAGAAAGCTCCTTCCTCAGTCCTCTGGTTGGGGGCTGCACCTTTTCACAGGTTTCTTATAGCCTGTGTTTTTTAACAATGTCATTTTTTAGATCAACTGGATTAGAGAGACTTCAGTGTTAAAAGAAGATCACTGGGGAGGCATTTTCTGGTTTATGATGAGCATAAGTGCAAACAGCTTTCAAAAATTAATTTCTCAAGTAAAACATTTATGGAGGACCATCACCTGTTTGGGTTTGAATGAGATTATCATCCTGTTTACTTAACAGAGAGTCTAAAATAAGATGCCAGATTTTGGCCAGGCAAGCTTTCCTCTCTCAAGCAAACATTAATAAGCTCAGTAACAACAGGCTACAGGCTTCGACCCCAGACAGAAAAGGTGTTTGAAGGGACCATAAAGTGGAAAATTGCAGGTATGTGATGTTAATTTTTAGCAGGTGTTGAAAAGATCAGATAAACATCCTTTAAACTGCTTTAGTTTACATCAAGGCCATAACAACAGCACTTTCAGAATGAGAAAGTTGCATATGGCTTTAAATTGTGATTGCTCCATCTTCAGAATTAAATGACTCCCAGTGAAACAGACAAAAATGCGTTCGTTTATCTTAATTATCTGCAAAAGGTTCTGTAACTGAATATGTCTATCTTCAGCTCTGCTTCTGGTTTATGTTTACTTTGAATATGTTCTTACATCATTGTAGTAATTTCATATGGTTTCTGCTGACATGAAAGGCCAAGACATTACTTTTAGAAAACAGGCAGATCTGTATGACTCATTGCTATCTCTTTTTCTCCACAAGCACATCAAAAATAGAGACAATCTAGGAAATAGGCTGAGATGCTCAATAAAAAGTATTGTGCTTTCTACAATCAGAAAAAGACCCAATCCAAGAATCTATTGGGTCTTACCTGCCTGTGATGAACTTGATCAAGAGTAACCCAACAGAACTTGAAGTGGACCACAGCAGCAGCAGATGAAAAGAGAGCAGGTGCCTCACAACCTGATATAACATTCTGACTCACTAATGGGTCACACATGCCTTCAGCTCCTGCCCTCTGTCTGGATGCAATAAAGTGACTCTGTCTGACTCTCTTTTCCTCTGACATGTTTGTGATAGGTCTGCATATGCAGACTCACATAATTTTCTTAGCAGGTATTGTTTCAAAATAAGGAGGACCCACTATATATAACACTGAAAATTAATTGTAACAATGTAAATGATCTTGGAAACTCAGTAAAAAAAAATTGTTAAATTCTCCAGTCTACGGCAATTGTGATGTGCATATGGAGAACATGTTATTTCACATAAAAAAATTGAACATTACTAGAAAAATACAGGAAAGTTTAAGGTGATTTTTTAATAACACTTGATTTTTATTTTTTTTCCAGTTCTTTGCTTGGTAAGTAAACTCAAAGTGTATTTAAGATGATGGTGCATTGAGTGTTTCTAGAGGGAATTGGGCTGTAAACTTCCATGGGACAATACTATATGCTATCCTTTTAAATTAAGATATTTACAGTGAGCTTGATTATGACAGATTTCTGCGTGTAGTTTTCCTTAAATGATTTCCTTGGTCCTGAACTCAGGTAGTAACCACAAGACCTAAGCAAAGTTCAGAAAAGTAGTGGCAGCTGTGCGGCATTACAGAGCAACCCCTAAATGCATGGGGACTTGATCTTGAAAAGAAAAATGTCAAAGAAGTATAATGAAAGAATAACTTGGAAAAAACACTAATGCATTCAAATATATATGCTCAGACATTTTTCTTCTTACCCTTATGCTTCAAGAAAATTCAGATTTAAAAGAGTGAAAGATTTTATTCAACATTATATTTTTCTGCAAGACACAACAGAATAATCAGTAAAACAGCAAGTGCACATAAAGGGACAAATAAAAAAAACATAATCCTATTTCCTTCAACTCAGTGGAGCCATGATATAATTCACATAAAAGCAGATGTAGATAACATTCTGTGAGCAAGTACCTACAGAGCTGTGTTCCATTTCCTTGGCAGAATAAGGTCTGGAAACAAGAGCAGCAGCATTGAAATCTTATGAAAATAGAACGTGGAACTGGTCAGGTGCTAAGAATTCAGAAGCAACCTGCAGAATTTTCCATTCTATGGCACATGAGGCATGAAGGAGGGGTGGTAGTGTGCTCAAATACAATGCAGAATTCCTAACAGCAAACCTTATAACACTTACATGAAGTACTGAATGCATAATAACATTGAAGAGGATTTCTATTTATTTTTAAAGGCTGCTTATACTGTTCCAGAATTATTTTTAGAGGCAGTTTTGATGAATGTGGCCAAACTGGCAAACCAAGACAAGGGGAGCATGCACTGTTCCATTCTGATAATTATGACCAAATACTTTTTGTGATAGCAAACGTAGGTGATTTCATCTTTTGATAGTATTGTTTCTTTTTCCTTCCAATTGCTTGAACTGTAAGTTTCTCAGGGGCATGCCAGTCCCCTGTAAGTATACTCGGATTGTATTCATCAGAGTGGTCTTCTCCATTTTATTGTGCTGCACAACAGAAATGTATGGCTGGTATTTCTGTCCTGGAGACTCATTTGAAGATATAGTTGTGTCATAGCTTCCTGAGTCTCCTATTTCAGAATACCAATGTAATTTTATTTCTTTCAAGAGTTGGGAAAAACTCTAACAATAATTATGCTTTTGGAAATGCCTCTCCAGTCACAAATTATCTCCTAGTAAGTGTTGCTGCTTACAAGCACATAAAATAAATACTTCATTGAAATGTAATGTAATTTCATATTTATGAATTGACTTGCCTGCATAGCTGCCACTTATGCTAAAATAGCTCAATTCTATGCAATATTCTTCACCTATGACAAATTCTTACTCGCTGCTAAGGACACATGAGCATGAAAATTCATTGTACTTATGACACTTATTAAAAAATAAATAGTTTGAAGAGCAGTTTGATTTAGGATGGAAGAAGAAAATTCCAACTCTAATTCAAAGTATCCTAATGAAATATAATTTTTTTAAGAAGATGAATAAGAAGAATTAGACAAATCTTAACTATCTAGAAACAGAAAGTAATTTAGTAAACGTCTAAATCACAGTTTATACCAGGCGTCACAGTATTTTAGCTCAGTGATTCTAACTCAATACTTTTTCAAAACTACACATTGCTTCATTGTAAGACATATTAATATCTCATATGTATAGACAGAAGGGATTTGGTTATCTACTTTAAACAAAAAGTTTTCCTTCTAATATTTGCAGTCATTAAAGTTGACATTGAGTTTCATACTTATAATTTCATTTTCACCTTCTTGACAAAATCCAGACCCGTTCCCATACTGGACTTGCATAAAACCTTCTTATTAAAAGGAGTGATTCTCTCTATCCCTGTGGCTCCTTGATTGATACTATCCAACATTGACACAGAGGCTCATCTTCTCACATACCTGTACAGTCACAAGTCAATTCTCAGCAGTTACACCACAGTCCCTTACCTTATATTTTGTTATATGATCATTATCATCAAAAACCAAAGTGGAAAGAAGAAGAAAAAAAAAAAAGTGCTTTAGCCATGCAGTTTATTAGTATGTTTAATAGACAAAAAATGTTGTCTATTTAATCTTGCACACTCTATAGAGAAACTGCCAGTAACAGAGGAAGAAATGTGGGAGTTTGATGGACACCACTAGATTAAACTGAATATTTTCCTTAGTGGATTTTGATTGAGACAGGTGTGGATTCAGAAGAAATTACATTTTATACCTTCAAGGAAAAAAGCTCAAGGACATGACTTGAGACTTCTGTTGCAAATCTTTTGCCTAAACCCAGACCGAATTCTATTGCATATGGTCAAAAATTCTATTACTTATAAGTGAAGCACAGTGAAAGGTTTGCCTGGAATGAACAAATTAATGAAAGATCTGATTAGGCAGCAATTTCCTGCAGATTTCTTCCCTCATGAGCTGGAACGTTTTTCTGACTGGAACATTCAGTTAGCATGATCCAATCCTGTTTTCCATGTTTATTAAACACATATATTAGGATTGTGCTCACACATTTACCTCCCATATATATTTCCTCAAATACACAGAGGGATAAATGCAAAACGCTTATAGCAAGTTGCATATTCAATCAGCTGGGCTGGTGGAGTATTGCCCTTGGTTCACAGCCCAACCCTGTCTGTGATAAGCAATGTTTGCTACAGGCTGAATCACCAGCCCCAGGAGTTTTTCAGAAGTAGTTTTCAGTCAGGAGTTTTCAGCTTGGATAGTCCAACCATTCACTTTTCTTTTATAAAGTCAGCACCTCTTTTCCAAGACATTAGGGAAAGGACTAACTTTTCAAATTTGATGTAGATCTGTTACTGTAGGGCTTTGTACAGTAATTTCACAATTATAAGCTGCACCTGATTATAAGCCGCACTTCTGGGTTTGGACCAAAATTTTAATCAAAATGATGCAGCTTATAATCGTGAAATTAGTGTATTTTTTCTACTCAAACCTCTCCAAGAAGATTTGCATTTGCTTAATGACGGTTATCCATAGCAGTTCAGAGTTTTCATGCCTTTGTGTAAAATGTATCTTTTCCTGATCAACAGCTAAAATGGGTCGTCTGTCAACACTTAAACTTTCTTTAAAAATGTCATTGTTCCAAAGCCTCCACTTCTAAATATTTCACTGGACAGTACTTTACTACATGTGTCATTAAATTACATGAGGTAGAAACTGTTGTTTTCTAAACATTTATCCTCTCTACAATGGGTGAAATCTTCCATCATCTGAAATCCACATAATATTTTCTTCCTTCTGTGTGATATAATCTGTCAAAATCACTCACTTTTTTTTTTTTCAAAGAAAAGCATACTCTCAAAGTCAATCCCAAGACATTTTTACATAACGTAAAAATATTTCAAGGGATTTTTCCTCTTTTTCAATATACTAAATCTTTCAAGACACCAGTTAATAAGAAAGATTATAATTACAGATTTCTTAAAGGGTTCTCTAGAACTCAAAGATATTTCTTAAAATGAGTGTATGAAGAGGGGACTGCAAGGATAGCATCTCATGAATACACCTTTTAAAGACTGGTAGCAAAATGTATGTCTGCAAAACTCATAATTCTTTGTATGGTTATTATTTTGTCTCTTGTTTGCATAGCATTTTGCTATGTAAAATTAACTATGCAATGCCAAAAAAAAAAAAAAGATGAAAAAGACCTAGTGTAAGAGCTGTAATGGAGTGATTATTTATGCTTGCAGAGCTGTTCGAGTCTACACACCTGCTGAAAGGACCTCAATAAACAAAACCCAGCTCAGCCTTGCCTGTTTGGAACACAAGATCTCCTAGTGACAGACACCATCACAAATATATATCATCTGACACTATCATGCAAATTTCATAAAAAATAATGTTTACCATGTCTATTCACTATCTCTCATATCGCATCTCATATATCCTCAAGAGCCAACATTAGTCAATTTTACTTCTTTCTCTCCACCTGGTTCTAACAACATGGTAGGTGAAGATGTAGAAACTCAAATCTATCTGTTCAGTGTTCCTTGCACCAGCACAACATACTTTTCATATTAAACTAAGTAATGTTTTTTGTGCCTCAGAAGCAGATCTGAAAGAATTGGCTGATGATGATGTCGTTGGTTGAAGAAA
Source organism: Catharus ustulatus (assembly GCF_009819885.2). Classification (NCBI taxonomy): domain Eukaryota; kingdom Metazoa; phylum Chordata; class Aves; order Passeriformes; family Turdidae; genus Catharus; species Catharus ustulatus. The sequence goes on along the minus strand of NC_046221.1, from coordinate 38,145,745 downwards.
GAGGTGTACAGATTTTTATATATATATGTATAGTCTTGTGTGCTTTAGGAAGATGACAAGTGTGTGAACTTAGCAAAGTCTGCTAAACAAAATCTACCAAAATCTTTTGTACACAATTCAGTTATCTATTAAAACTTCCTAAATTCAGTAAAATATAAACCTTTTTAAACCTTTTTAATTTTTAAAAAATCTCAAAATAACACCTTAGAAAGTCTTTAAATCCCGTGCCCTATCTCAAAATCTTGAGGCATCACACTGCTATTACTTTATGCACCTCATGATGCTGTTTTGTGCTTTTACCAAGGCAGTTTCCAGTAGCACTTTTCTCTCCTTGCCAACAGGTGTATGACCATTTCAGTTGCTGCTCATTTCCTCTACTTATGCCAGGAACACATGGTTTAACATTCGAGGACAAGCAGAGACCGATGCCACTGCCAACAAGAAATTAAATGAAATCTGAACAGGCTTAATCCTGCTGATAACAGCAGACAGATTTCCCATTTTCTTCAATGGAACTGAATATCTGTGCTTTGTCTAATATTTGCTTTCATTATACTTGTAACCATAGCTGCATATGCTGTAAACCTAAGAATATGTGTAGAGATGTTTACTTAGAGACACAAAATCTTGTTTGCTTGAACATCTTACATGCTGGTTTGCATATTCAAGCATTTTATTCAGTACTCACAGAGAATTTTAAAATAAATTTTATTCTAATACTGTGTAAACAAGTTCCACTAAAAAGTAATTAAGTTATACCAAAATAAAATTGACATGAAAGAGTCCCAAAAGCCAGTAACTCCTAATGTATTTTTCCATTGTTCCTCCTTCATCCTTTGCATCTACATCATTGCTGACAGTCTGCTGTTCAGCATAATAGATATGTCAGTCCTTATTCCTACCTTTTTTTAGTCAGTAATTTTAGGACAGGTATAGAAGAATCAGTGCCTTAATTTTAGATTGTGAATTCTCTGAAAAAAATCTGTTTGGAATGAAAAGAAGAAGGAGCTAAAGGAAGTAATAAAGGGAACGGAAAAAGACTTAGTTTCTGTATCACAATGTCCACATTATGTAAAATAATTCTTTTCCCTTTTTAAATAGCATTTTAGTCAGCTGAAAATGATATAACTAGCTTTGTTTTACCCAATAGAATAATTTCCAGCATACTATTTTAACTAGGAGCATGTCTTCAAGTTACAAAAAAACAAGCAAAAAAAAAGTGTTAAGGTTTTTAAATACCATGTGGAATCTAAATAAGAAGAGTTCAGATGACTATATCATTCTACAGCCAGATTCTTCTCTGTGATGATACATCCAAACACTTGAAGGGAAAATGACTAATTCCCTTATTTATCCTTTTTTAATGTATGTGTAACCAATATGTCTTTCATTTTCCCATTTTCAGCTTTCTTTAAAGAAAGCTCTTACAAGTATAGCTCAGTATGCTAGGACTACTTTCCTGAGAAACAATTTCTCAACTATAGTCTTCAGTTATTAGTGATCATAATGACAGGTCATAGATTCATAACCTTTCTGCACAAAGCTGAAAAATACAGAATGAAATATTTTATGTACTTTCCTGTGACTTACAAGTGTGATATGGAAAAGTAATACCAAGTTCATAGATTAATATTTACCCATACATCACTCCTGGGACCACAACACTTCAGTTTTAGGCAACATACTACTGTAAGAAAATTAATACTGTATTCCATCTATTTTATGATCACTTTACGTAGATCTTGTCAGATAATCAGGATGGTTATTTTAATTTACACTGAATATGCAAAAGGATCTGGCAATAATTACATTTGAAGTGTTCTGTGCTGTAATTATAGCAGGGTGAAAACCACAACAAATTTACTTTAATTATTTCCTCAAACTTAAAATCAGTGGGCAATGTTCTGCACTTTTCCTTCTACACCAAATAGCTAAACCAAATAGGTCAGAGAACTTAGTAAATACTCCTTCCAATGTATAAAACCTGGTGTCCCCTGGTTACCCCTCTCGTCTTTGGTATTTAGGGAAGGAAACAGAGGAAAGGAAAGAAAGATGAGTCAACTCTTTTTTCACCCCCTCAGCTACAGTTGGTGATGCAGGATAGAGAATGGAGCTTTCAAGGCTTCAGTTGCTCCTTACTGTTTTACTCTAACTACCTGCCTCTGCTGAAGAAGAGTAGTAGCAGCAGAGAAGCAGCTGCTTTTCTTCCTCCAGGATTCTACTGGGAATAATAGAAGAGACCACAATGGGTAGAAGCTGAGCCCCACTTAGATAATTTATTACCATTGCCTCTCCTCATAATTTCTGTCTTAGGTTATATCTGCCCTGAAAATAGCTCCACTGAAATTAAAGCAGTTCTTAGTGGCATAAGGTTGTTAACAGCGTCATTATGAGATGATCAGTACTGAGTTTCTGCCTTCCTCTTTGAATCAGTCTTCACCTGGTGAATCCATGATCTCATGTCTCAGTTACCATATATTCCTCCTGAGTATTCCTCTCTACAAAGAAGGCAGAAATTGGATTAATCTATGTTGGCTGATTTTGCACAAAAACATATCAGGAACACTAATAATATCCATTACACTGGCTGCACTGTGAAGATCCTAATCACCCCCGAGAGAATACAAACATTGTAAATCAACATGGATGTTTGTGAAATAATCATTAGACCATGGCTGAAGGGAATGATTGCAGGCGCTGGCCCTGCTGTTATTATTAGTGAAACTGGAATTAATTGTAAACCAATCCCAGCTTGCTGGGATTGCACATGAAATGCAGACTTGACCTGAAGAGAAGGTTTTGTCCTTTTCTATAGAAATGCCATGCATACTTCAAGCTGAACTTGCAACCAGCAATGTGCTGAGATAGCCCCTTTCACCACATATTGACAGGAAAAGTTCTGTGAAGAAGCTTTAAAGAGCTAGCTTCAGTGCTGAGGCAAATGACTATTGCAGTGACCAGTGTGCAACTCAAAAATCACAACTGTGTGAAAAGGGAATGAAAGGAGAAAAAAAAAAAAACAGAACTAAAATAATTTAAAGTAACTTTTGTTCCAAAAAGAGAAAATTTCATACATGCAGACAAAAAATGAAATCACAGTAAAATATACACAGACTAGAAAAGAAAATCATAGCAATCCTTATCAGCATTTAGAACCTACTTAAAGATACAAATTTATGATCATTATTAACAATTATATATTTTAAAGTCTCTTTTCACAGACTTTTCACCTCCTTCTAAAGTTTATTTACCAAATCAGTATATTTGTGACAGATTACCATCTATTAAATATGGGTTTAAAAGTAGATTTATAAAAATATCATCTAATTCAAGTTATATATATTCATAAGTACACACGTTCATTTTCTAAAAAGAAAAATCTATGTATCTACATCTAAATGAAACAAATAATCGTATATCATGGACTAAAAACAATGATAGTATTTTTTTCCTGTTTGAGGAATCTTTTGTTATTTAGGACTCCTTAGCTTTATACCTATTTAAGAAATCTGAGGCAAAAAATTACTATTGTATTATTGATTTATCTCCACTTTGACAGAGTTTCTTAAACTTTATGTAATTGCTTGCATTTATTATGATCTGTCTGCCGTCTATGTAGCTCTCTCAGAAATGCTAAAACATCTTGCTGGGCTGCTGTGTTGACGGCAGGTTGCCTCCAATTTCCACCTGTTATACTGTATTAAAATAGATAAGAGAGTATTAAATACAGCAGCAACACTACTTAGTGTAATTGCTGTGGGGATGTGATTCCATCATTACTGAGAGACACCACAGTGCAGAAGATAACCCTAGGATGTAGCATATGCCAGGAAACGTTCTGACATGTTCTGTAACTGAAACTAAGCCTAACAAAAGCTGAACTACAAACAAGAATGTAAGTTAAGTAACAAGTGCCCCCTGAACCAGGTTTTCATAAATTTGAGGTAACACCACTTGCTGGTTGAATTTTGTGGTTGGTTCTATCCCAGAGACTGTGACTAAAAAGGGAAAAAATTGTTCAAAATATTGTGAAAGCATTTAAGACATCTACAGTTCTTGAAATTTTTTCACAAAACCCCCAAAATTCTTTTTTGTTTGTTTGTTCGTTTAGTTTTTAAACTCCATTAGGCTCCCTAAATTTAAAAAATCAGTTCTTTTTTTTCTACATTCCTAGTGTTTCATAAATTCCTTTATGCAAAATGAAGTTATGAAATGTACATATATACTTATACATACACAATAAATATCTATTCATCAAATTGTGATCATGGTCAAAGCTATACAAACCCTGACTGAGAAACACCCAAGGTTATTGAGTTAAATAATATATGGAAAGAAAAGTTAAGAAAAAGAAAAATCAGGCAACTATATTAGGAAGACCATCTATTTTGTAGGGTAAAAAATAGAGATTTAATGGCCACAAAAGTGATATCTGTCATTGTCTTCATGAAATAAAGGGATTACCTATATTATGAAGGTCCACATTTCAAAAAACAAATGTAAAAAAGCTGAGTAGACATAATCTAGAAAACCAAAAGCTTCAGTCACAATCAGAAGAAAAAAACCCCATCAGTTAATGTAATGTTCGTCTTTGTCCACACAAACAGAAATTAAAGAAAAAAATATATCAAGAGAAAAGAAAAATCAAATAAACTAGATTTGGACATACATTTCCTCTCAAATTTTTGCTTCAGTCCTTTCTAAATCAGGGTTTTGGTAAGTAATTTAAGCAAAAGAATGTGATTTATCGTCCCAAAGATGTCCTCTTTCCCTTGGGATCTGATATATATACAGAAACCTATCCTTAATCTCCCTAAGGTAGAAGACTGGAAGATACTTGGTGTGATGATAAAGCATAAAGAACAAGAAGAAAAACAACTTTGTAAGAGGAGTCGGTGTGATAACAAGGCCACTTATCAAAGGAACCAAATCACTGAGCACTATTTAAAACCAGACACTGGGACACCAAGGTAAAGGATTTGTCCTCTGACAAAATAATCAGAGCCCCACTTTTTTCTCTAAAAATGCAGGATTTCACTGTGCTTTTCAGTGCAATCAATCCTAGCTGAGTCTTTCCCCCCCCATCCTCATTTTGCACGCACAGCACTGTCTGGTAGAGAAAGACTGTTATTTTCAAGAGGCACATGTACATCTGGATATTTTTTGCTGCAACTTTTGGAAACAATTAGAAGGGTAATTTCACTTTTTGCTGGCTCTTGTTACTCCTTCCAGCATTTAAAAACTATTAATAAACAGAAAATCTTTGCTGTGTTTTTTTCTGCACTATAGTTAATCTAAATGGATAATCTGACTGTACAGAAAAGTAGAAGGTGCCTAGTGCTGCTTCACTTTTCAAAAGCACATCTGACCTGTCACTTCTAAATCACACATGAAAGACAAATGATCCTATAGTGATAAACAGTTGAAGTATTTGAAGCCATGCATGTCATTAAAGTATGTAAAGATCATAGCTTTCCTCAGTATTATACCAGAAGTTAGACATGGCATCATTTGCTGGTAACTGTAATTGATTAAATAAAAGATTAATACATGCCTATTTAACGACATGCATAATGCAAGATATTTAAACGCTTATTGTTCTCTACTGAAATCAGTTATCTCCATGTCATTTAAAACAACTGAAAGACTCTGAGACATGTGATATGTGATATTGTGACATGTAATGTGTGATATTTAGGAAAATTTAACTTACAACTCTATTTATAATAAATTGCTCACATATTTTTGCGTCTGCCTCTAGTTTTAAATTGTGTCTTTTTTCAAAGCAAAAATGCAAATATGAAGATAAGCTATCAAAATTATCAAGGAGTTTTCAGGGAGAAAGTGTTACACCCTACAAAATTTCAGAAGTGAGGGAAACATATCATCGCTGGAAGAGAAAACGGGGAAAGGGATAGTTTTCATGAAGAAATTCTACATATATGAAATATGCTTAAGAAATGAAAGTAATTAATTACAAAGAAGTACTCAGTATTCAAATTTACACAAAAGAGAAAATTAAGTTCTGTAATAAATCAATAACAGTAGGAAAAAAAGTTGCATTTTTGCCCAATATTTGAGCACAATCTTTTAGGTGATACTTTTGCATTTTGATATGCTTATCATCTGATGATAATACACCCAAAAAAATTTTAATAGACTATTGCACAGAGCAACGTTACTTAATGTAATGATTTTTGGAAGTGGGGTATATGTCAACTTTTTTCCTTAGTTGATTTACTAATAGTGTAGTAATATTCTCACCTAGCACTGCAATAGATTAAAAGAAAATTGTAGTCTGTATTTAAAACTAACAGTGTCTGCAAATACTCTTTTTTTTTCTGTGTATTAACCATTCACTTTGTCTCCTCACTACATTAGTGTGTAGCTGTTACAATCTAGGAATCAATTTTACAAATTTTTGTTGTATATATTTATCAATATTTCAAAAGGTTGCCTTAGAAGTTATGCTTGCTCATTCTTGTCACAGCCATACATTATTTATGAAATGTCTGTATAATGATAGATTATTTATACTCTGATATTTATGGTACATCCGAATCTGAAAGTCTGTATGAAATTGTTCAAGAAACAGCACAAACTGTAGCACATAACATGAAAACCTATTATTAAAAATGGATGGAAAACAAGACTTATAATATGGTTTAAAAAGAAAAAGGTATTTTCTCCTGTTGTCTTGCAAATAAAAATCTGCTTTAAGGTTCTCCATTCATCATTTATTATATATATTTTTTTGATTGCACATAGACATAGGAATTTTTTAAATATTTCAGTTGGAACAGTGAACTATTACTGAGCTATAGTGTCCTGTAGATACTTTTCCTTCCTCCAAGGATTTAAAGGTTAAGATTTAAATAAATGTGAACTTCTAAAATTTATCCCCATGAAATAATTATTTACTTTACAATTCAGAAGATATTTTTCTTGCTAAGATTACGTAAGACCTTGGCTTTACATGTTCCAAAAACTACTTAAATCTTAAAGAATATATTAAGACAAAGTGCCACCTCTCCTGTGATTTATACACCAACAGTTGAAGAGTGGGCCTGGACAAACCCATACAGCACAAAAAAAGGAGAAGAGACTAAGCCCTGGCCCGTGACAAGTCATGAGTCAGTAGGGTTGAGTACACTTCTTTATCAGCCAGTAAACAATTAAGTTCTTCCTTAACTAGAGTAGTGTGGATATGACAGCTGAACAACAGCTGGAATGACAGCCAGCTGTGCAACTGGAAAGGATGAGGGCCATAGAGGAGGGCATTTGTGATCATGCTCTTCACTCCCCATATACACCTGGTCCCTATGGAAAAGCAAAAAAGGCATTATAAGAATGTAACAGTAGATTGAATAATACAAAACAGATATTAAAAAAAAAAACCAAAAGACAAAACAAAATAACCCCCAAAAAAACGCAAACCCCTCCCCCTCCCAAACCTAAAACAAACCAAACAAGAGACTTTCAGAAGTTAAGGAAAGGAAGAAAATGGAAATTCCAGGAACAAGCATTCTAATAGGTCCATGGTAGTAGGATTCAAGTACAATGAGTCTCTAAAAGAGTAGCATATATGCATTTTTGGCTTAAGACTCAACAGTCTTTAGCAAATAGAAGTTCTGGTCTTGCAGCTATTAATTTCCTTTATCTGTCCCATCTATCTGTCACTCTGACTCCTAGAAAGTGGGTGTGGAGCATTCACACACAGAAAGGAAAAAAATGTAAGTACTGAAGCTTTAAAAGTACAATGAAGTACCTAAAAGAAAAAAAAAAAAAAAGAAAAAAGGAAAAAAAGAAAAAAAGAAAAAAAGATAAAAAGAAAAAAAGAAAAAAAGAAAAAAAGAAAAAAAAAAGAAGGATTCTTTATAATTTATCTTCATGTTTTCAAAAAATTTACACTGAATTTAGAAAAAATTATAACTCCAGTTGAAAAAAATGTACAATGAAACAAAAAGAAGGGTATTTGAGGCACAAAATGATAAGGAGTAATAGCAACATTATATATTAGCTTTGTTAAGAATGTGGAAATAAACCCTTTTCTACAACATGCTTCTCTTTTAATTAATTTGGTAATGATATGTGGAGAACATGAAACTACACAGATATCAGAAATCTTCTCAAACCAAAACTGGCATCATAACTGAGAAACACAAAGTTTCAGTTAAGCTGGAGTTAAATGAACAATATTACAGCATCAGTATTGCTCTGTGTGTGTGTCACGGTCCGCGCAACCTGAGTGGGGGTCGTGATTGTTCGTTTGACCGCGGGGTGCAAAGGACAACAGCAAGAGACTAAGGTTTTGTTCAGCAACAAGCAGCAAAGCAATTTATTGAGGGCCAACAATTCAGTTTGGGGTAATGGTGAGAAGGAGAGAGATAAAAAGATGACGAAGTATGGAGGGGGAGAGAGACAGAGAGAGACAGAGACAGAGAAAGAGACAGAGGGACAGAGACAGAGAGACAGAGAGACAGAGGGACAAGACAGAGGGACAGAGAAAGAGAGAGAATAGGGGGAATAGCTACCAACAGATGGGACGTCCTCGGATCATCCGGTGACATCTTCCATCCGCGGGGAGAAAGAAGTCTCCAAGGGTCTCTTCTGAGGGTGATAATTTTATAGTCTATTTCAAGTCGAGGGGTCGCTGGCCAAAAGGTGGGGAGATTTATGGACCATTGTGAGTGATGTCTGCTGTTCAGCTGCAGAAAGTACAGTTCAGCCTGCACCTGCTAGGGCACAATGCACCATAACGATACAGCACACAACCAAACCCAGTCCATTAGAACACCCGCCTTGGCGAGGCTCAGCAGTTCCTGCCCAGAGCGAGTGGTGGGGGTCTCAAGGCCTCAGTCCCTGACGATGATTGTGAGGCAGAATCAGGCAATCTTCAGACCGACTCTTACAGGGTGACAAATCACAGCAGCAGCTGGAACTTAGCACAGCCTTACTGCTCTTCCAAACAGGGGAATGGAATGGACGGAATTGGCCACTCACCCCAAAGGAGGTTTAGGTTGGCCCAGAGTAAATATAATTTTCTCTTTTAAGTTTAATTGAGATTTTTTTTTTTTGAAAAAACATTTATTCAGATTAGAAATCAAAAGATAAAAAATAACACTGTCAAAGGATTTGGGAAATCAATATTTTCTTAGTAATTAAGGAATGATAGCCAATAGTTGCAGGTCATTGCACATCTTGAAGATGTTTTAAATCATTAAATATTCTCCAGAGCTCCCTCACAAGTTAGATGTACATGATGTCTCATTTCAAGGACAGAAGAAAATTGATTTAGGGAGTTTTGTTATTTATTCAGCCTTGTAACTGCCTCAAGAGCCATTAACTTAGATCAGCCAAAAAGCCATCTTTCTACTCAACCCTAGAACTATCAGATATCTTAATTTCCCCTCAGATTTGCCCTTATACCACATCATTCTTACTACCTGGAAAGAATTAAATTTCCTATGATTTTGTGCAATGCATAACCAGGGACTTACTTCTGAAGGAGCAAGATAGAAAGTATGACCAGGGGGCACCCAGAAATAGGTGACAGAGCCTTTACTGAGGGACAGACCACCAATGCAACCTGTGGATTATCACCTTCAGAAAGCTGCAGTCTCCTGTGCATATTCCTGTGTTCTCACTCCATCTGGCATGTTGCTAGAGGACATCATGCACAGTGTCAGCAATGTTTCCTGCCATTCCAGACCAGGAAAGAGCCAGGTTTCCATGCTCATTCTACCTCACAGATTGCCTGGAGCTAGCAGGTCACTTTGGTTGGTGCAATGCATCCAGCAAACGTGAAACTCGCCTGAGATAACACACAGAGATCACACAAACAGGTTTTATCTGTATTATATTTTATCTAAATTAAAGGCCATATAGGAGATCTGATCTTAGAATCATAGAATCATTAGGGTTTTAAAAGGCCTTGAAGTTCCAACCCTGCTGTTATGAGCTATTCAGACCACACATAATTTTTAATGCACACTCATTAACAAGAGGCAGTGAGTATATTAGTTTGAATTAAAGTAATAATAATGTTACAAAGCACAGACATCAAATGCTTCTATGAAACTACTGCCTCTGTATTTTCCCATTATGCAATGAAACACCTTGCACAGCTGCAAGCAGTTTCAAGAGAGATGAGGATAACATTCCCATGGAAAATATTCTATATGCGAAAGATTAGGTCTGTGGAGTGACATTTTCAGCCTCTTTCCTTTTTGCAGTCTGGGCTTGAAAGTCCCTGAGAAACAGTGAAGGAGGGCACAGTGGCAAACAGCCAGTGTTTCCAGCCTGAGAGGGCTTACTCTGGGGCTTGCTCTGGAAAGGCTTCTGCTTTGATGGGTGCACACAGATTCTTCTGTTTACTGGGAAAGAGGTTTTATTCCTGATTATTACTATGTGAAGCATTGTTAGAGGACTACTCTGTTCCACAGTAATCTTCCAAAGACCTACAGGATTATGAGCTAACATGAGGTAAGTTGCAAACCAACAACCTCCTGACCCACCTGTTTCCTTGTAACCTAGATTGAACAGCTTTTCATGTTCATATGTTTCTACACCTACTTATTTACCTCTACATTGACAGCCAAGAGTAATACAGGGGGTTTAATTTGAAATTTAGCTTCATTAAAAACAGAATTCAGAACCTAGAGTAAAATCAGAGCAACCCTGTGAAGTATCATTCCCAGTTTTAATTTGGCACACAGCTTTCTATACATTATTCTGCACATGTAGCTTACTATTCATGATAAATAGGGCCAGTGAACTTAAGTTCAATACTAACTTGGTTTGCCAGAAAGAATTTTATCTCTGAACTGGTTTTGAATTCACTGCAGCAATTAAAAGTTGCTGTAATATATATATATATATATAAATATTTTAAAAATTAATATATTTAAAATAATCAATGTTTGAACTTCATAACTGTGATCGGTATGGCCATTTAAACACAGGGGAAAAAAAGAGGGGAAAAAAAGACCACCAGTGGTGCCTTTTGTCTCGTCAAATTTCAGGCATTTATTCTTTACTTCTGTACTCTAATCAATGGAGTACAGAAAGGAGAGAAGGACACTTTTCAGATGGTGAAAACACCATCTGGACCCGCCTGTCCCTTTCCTGTGTCTGGCAATCCATTTAGTAAGTGTGTTCCTAATAAAGACACTGAAACATTTGGTTCTGCAGAAGTTTCAAATTTTAGTTTGACTTAATTCCTGTCTTATCTGGAGTCTATATTTCCTAGAATGAAGTCACTTATAAAAAATAATCCACTGCAAGTTATATATAATATGCTGACTCATCAGACATGGATGACTATGTATAAAATAACTTTGTGTCTGTATTTTGAGGTCTTTCAGGGGGGCTTGTTCCTTATTACCTTGTTTCTACACGTTGAAGTATGAATGCCAGCCAAAGCAACAAAACTCCCCTGTTTTTCATTGTTAACAATAAAGCTCTGGCATTTTACAATCATTGATTCTGAAGCAATATTTAAAATCATTTTTTCTGTCTATTTTTTTGTTATAAATATGTAACTTCATAACTCCTCCTAGGAGTGGATAAAGCTATTTTTAGTTTTAAATCCTTAATGGCATAAAATGTTATAAATCAATGGTTCAGTTTATATGGAAACTACTTTGATATAATTTTTACCGTTGCATAGAATGACAGAGAATGTAGTAAGTACATGATGTTCAGACACTGTGTGTCAGATAACGTTGTTATTTTAGGAAGAAATTGTTTTCATGGGGAAAACCACAAAAGACTGCATGAAAGATTAGGAATATCTTGCAATGTGTGATTCATTGGTAATTACATTTGTGATTATTTCAGTATTTTAAAAACCCAAACAAACAGCAACTAGACTTTGATTCTAATAACAAAACCAGCTAAGTTCATACTCCTCAAGTACATTTTTAGACAAAACTGAAACTGTATTCAGCAATATTAAAGATATTAAATAATTGAATATATACTAAAAAATGGTTTAATTATCAGAAAATACCTTATGTGCATATTTAGACTGGTACAGATACCACACATAATTTTAAAATATTCTTCATATTCTTCATTCTTTAACCCAGATGGGTTAAATTTATGGCTATAAATTTGGGTCTTTTCTCAAGTGTCAGAAATATCTCCAGCTGCCGCATTTTGTGTGCTAATATATGATTTAGCTGAAACAGTGTAAAAATGAATGCTGTTAGAAAACTCATTTAAGTGTAATTTATTTCTAAATTGTTTCAAGCAAATAAATTGTTATACTTAGGCAGTAATTCTATTGATGAAATTAGTTCAAGTCCATCTGCATGGAAAAAAATGCAAGACAAAGAACTAAGTTGCTCTGCTTTTGACCACTCCTTCACTTTCTGCATCAATTCTCTTAAGAGGTGTGATTATCAGGGTGTTATGCAAGATCCTTCCATAAAAGCAGAAAAAGGCAACCCTCAAACATAATTGGTTTCACTACTTCCAGATGTGATAGATTTGAGAGGAGTTATTATGAGATTCTTATAAGTTTTATGTAGTTATGAAGAGGTGTTATACAGTCTATTTTAGACCTCTAATTAGAGTGCATCCAAGAAGTACTAAAGTTTAGGAAGGCAAGATTCCCTCTGTAGACCAAAGAAAGAAAAGCACCTGCCTGTACTCCATTCTGCAAATAACTTGAACCAGTTAAGGAAAGAAAAATAGTGCCACATTCACCATACCTTTCAGAGGTATTCAGTGCTAAAAACCCCTCCTGTCTAAAATAGCAAGAAGGACAAATAGCAAATATGACTATCTGCTGAGCATTTAAACTGATTTATTTTCTCCCTCACAGCAATAGACTCAGAATTAATGTATCACATTTATTTTAGGTTACTGAAACCCAAAAAGCCTTAAATTGGAAAGCTTCAATACAGAATCAGTTAGGTGTCTATTTCAGAGTGTTTTAAAGAGTGATATTTGAACTGCTATGGATTGCCTATGTTTGCTGAATCTCAAAAAACTTTTAATGCACTGCTGCTTTTTGTGATAAAGCAAACAGGACTCAAGCGACTATGTTTCATGTACACCTCAGATTCCTCTCCCTCTCTCTTCAACACTAAATCCCCTGCCTATTTTCAGCAATATTTATCAGAGGAGAAGAGTTCCAATAAGCTTTAAAAAACAACCAGGAGAGAAATTACTTGTGCCCCATTTTCACAAAATTTCGGTGTCAGCTTGGCAGTATTGGATTACAGAATATTCATGTAGCATCTCAACTGCAAGGCTAAACAAGGATTCTTTGGCACACAGAATCATTTTTTACCCCTTTCATATATTTGCAAGAGATGAAGAGATTTTTTTATCTGATGCTTCAGCAAATATTGAATGTTAGAATTTCAGTACTTTGTAAAATTAAGAAATAAAAATTATTAATTAAAAACAAAGAGAAAAGGATTCTCCAAAGAAATTTGCTTGATGTCCATTTGAATTGGTACCATGTTCATTGCATATTAAAGGTCACCAATCCAGGGCTAGGATCTAAAGGTTTCATCACTGATTTTATATTTCAGTTATACAGAATTTGGTCTTGTGCTATTGTTCTCACAAAACAGTATGGAACCTATTTATTATTTATGGAAATAAAAACCCAGTACTTTCACAGTTAGCCTGGTGAATGAGGAAGCTACTGAATGTCCCTACACTTCAAGGACAGCTCACTCATACTTGAAAAAAGAAATTTTCCGACTGATCTGAGCTAGGACAAGAACTGTCTTGGGAGAAAGTCAGGTTGGGTCACTGGTATCCAGCTGGAATTGAAGGAATTGGAAAAGATACTACATTAAGGAAACACATAAGTGCATTTGGTTGAAGTACCTAGATGTTCTGGTCTGGATGATTTAGTAAGCAGGAAAACACACCATGACACCTCAGAGTATTCATAGTAGTTCTATTTTTACTCTCAGTAGATTGGAAACAAATTCAGCTGTCCCTCAGAAAATGCAGTTAATACCAGTAAAAGCCACTCCATTTTTGATGCTTCCCAAAGTGTGGTAGAACACAATATTGCAGTCCTGGAGTTCTAAAATAAAAATATATTAATAGGATAAAATACATAAATTTATAATTGCCACATTTTCACCAGGGTAAGCTTATTTGGGTTCCTCTTTTAGTTTTAGGCTTTTTTTCCCGCTTTTAAACATTTATGGCATTTACTTTCTGATTTTTGTCTGAAAGCTACGTGAAAGCTGTGTCATTAGAACATCTTTTTGGAAAGAAGAGTACATTTTTAGAGGAACATTTTTTTCCTCCTGGACATTTAAAACCACTTTTATATGAAAAGTTTTTGCCTTGCTGACTGAGCATTAATGTTCTGAAAGACATGTATTGCAAGTAAAGATAGAATTGCTCTTTATAGACATACTGTTTCATCATAGTGTAGGTTGTTACAGATCCCCTGTCGTGAAAAATCCTCATAATTTCTTCAAAGCCTGTGATTGAGAACATTACAAGATTAGAAAAAGTGAGATATTTTCTCTTTCTAATGCCAGATGAGTTTCTGTGGCCTAGACTATCTAGTTCCATGTTTGTTGCTTCCTGTTTGTCATCAGTATAGTTTAAGCCAAGTTTAGCATTTCCAGCTACTCTGGTCTTGTCAGGATATAATTTTATAAGAATAATTTTAGAAACACAGGATAAGGATAGAAATATGCTTCTCATGAGAAACAATTCATTCATATAAAGTAACTATGCTGGAAGATTTAAGGGTATGAAACACATTCCTTCCATGGCAAGAACTGGATAGATAAGGTGCAAGGTGGTGAAAATCTTTCTTGTCTCTGTAATTCTCAAAGTAATTTGCATTTCTGAAAATGAGATACAGCTTTTTTTTTTCTTACTTCTCTATTTCTCTTCTGCTGTAGCTATTATGTTCTCTAGCACTATTTTTTTAACAACAGAACTACCTAGATGCTACAAAAGGTCTTGTAAGTATTTTGATCATCACGACATTTCTTGAGTAACAAAATGTAAAAAACTACTGAAAAATATTTCTAAAACTTAAAACCTGAAAAAATTTCAGGATTGATCCAAAATTTTAGATAATTAAAAGCTGAAGATAATTTTTTTGCTTCAGTAATAGCATCACGTTTGATTTTAAGTGCAAGTATAAATTTTTGTAGGAACTACTGAGGATTTAACAAGTGTACAAACATATCCCTTAGTGAGGAGCAGCAGTGCTACCAGAAAGAAATTACAGTAATTTCACGATTACAAGCCACACCATTTTGACTAAAATTTTGGTCCGAACTCAGAAGTGTGGCTTATAATCAGGTGCGGCCAATATATTGATGAGGTTCAGACATTTGCCAACCTGGAAGCGCGAGCCCGCACGGCCCCGAACTGAGCCGGAGCCTGCTCGGCCCTGGCAGGGGAAAAGCGGGGCCAATCTGAGCCCGCACGGCCCTGAGCAAAGCCAGTAAACTCTGTGATCCCGCGATTCTGTTACTAATTGGCAACTTTGTGAAAGTTGTGCAAGCATCCTCGCTGCGAACGAAACTGCGGCTAATAATTGGGTGCGGTTTATATATGGACGAAGACCTAAATGTTGCTGACACCTGGACATGCGGCTTATAGTCAGATGCATCTTATAATCATGAAATTACTGTAAGTTTCTATAGAAAATTTGATTTATTTCTAGGGAGTATTTTACTTTCTTGATAATGCACAGAACAGCTCTTAACTCTTGCCTCATAATCCCAGCATACAGTCCTGTGACTGTCAGACAGTGCCTTAATTTAGACCCTTTCCTGTCAGGGGTCCACATTGTTTATGTAGATGCCAACTCTGATACTTGATTTGTTATTCAAGGACTTATTCCAGGACAAGTTTTTATTCAAGGACAAGTTCCCAGAATGAGAAGTACCCATTGGTG
Source organism: Catharus ustulatus (assembly GCF_009819885.2). Lineage (NCBI taxonomy): Eukaryota > Metazoa > Chordata > Aves > Passeriformes > Turdidae > Catharus > Catharus ustulatus. Next base: position 38,129,835 of record NC_046221.1, on the reverse strand, counting down.
CTTCCCTGTAGCAGAACAGCAAGCCCTGCACTTAGGCTGAGCCTGGCTGGACCCCGTACCCAAACTTTTATCACCAGCCCCAGAGATATTATGTGTCATGTGGCCGAAGATGGTGTTTTTGTATGTGCCAAAGAAAACACCGGTTTGTCAAAAAGCAAAGATTCAGTTTTCTGCGCAGTCAAACTATTAGAACACTCACAGTGATATTTTACTGCCACAAACTTTGCTTGCCAAGCCTGAAAACCTATCAGGAAGCACCTGCTTTCAAGAGCAAACTATTCTGTTATTATGTTTAGTTTATTGTGCCATTCACAAACTCTCCCTGGAAGCCATGAATTAGCCATGATAAATGAACACCAAAATATTTAAGTGCTGTGCAAACTGCTACAATACTCTAAGCATTAAAATAGATTAAATAAAATCATTGTTCTCAGCGCAGCAATATCTCAACATTTAATAGCTAGAAAAACAGTCACTATCAAAATAAGAAACACCATTACAAGGATTCTTTCTCATTAACTTCACTTTAGAAAAATATTTCCTTAAATCGTTATGTACATCCTAATTAAATACAAACAATTAATTTTATAGACTTCTGAGTATCAAAAAGGTTAAAAGCCAATGCCTTCATACTATAAATGTATAAAACTTCCTCTTTCATTCTTGCTTGTCTTAGAAAATCATCTCACATAAAACAGAATATGTAAAGGTAGCAGAAGATGTCTCATAACCTTTAATAGAGCCCCTGCAATTATTTTCAGTGACAGTTCATATAAACTGACATATCAACCATATCAGGCTGGAGAAAAACCCAGTAATATTCTCCCAATTAATTCTAACCTCTTAGCTTTACTTGTAATTATTTCACTCAGCTCATTAAGATCCATCTATCATGGTGTGGGTCACAGAGTATTTCTGTGTTGGGCTTTCTGGTTTTGGTCTTCCTTTCAGTGAGGAGACTTAGCCTACACTGAATTCATAAAAGGGAAACTTGTTTTAAAATGAAGAATAAAGCTAAACTGCAAAATAATTACTATGTATTTATTTAGATGACTTCTACTTCCCTGAACTTAGTCTGCTGCTTCCCTGGAAAAGACACTGCTCATGCTCATCACTTGTGAGACTGAGAGTTGAACTATTTACCTGTACTTCACATCTGTCTTATTGATGCCTAGGGTGGATGCCTTTATTTCCACCATTTTCTTTGAGTGATCATACCTGTTCATATAAAGTTATTGCTTCAGTAATTTGATATATTCTAGGTGAGATTCATGCAATCAGATTGTGATTATTTATGTTTTAAAAGCATACCCACAAAAAATCCAGCAGAAATTAGCAACATTACAATTCATTACAATACATTATTCACCACAAAAGACACAAACAGAAGGCCTACATGGTTAAAGTTCATACACAGTTCAAGCAATCATTCCCAGGAGACACACATCAGCAGAAAAATTAATAAATGAACTATTTATCCTATCTGAAGCATGATTTCTTTTGTAATTAAAGAGGGTTATCATCTGCATATATGTTCCTCTGTTTATAGACATATTTGAAATACAAAGTGTTGAAATGTCCAGACAGATAATTGTTTTTCTGAAGATACTGTTGGTGTCAAAAGCAAACACATTTTTGATACATAATTGTCTTATTTAATCAGGGAAATGTGGGGGGATAACTGTAATTCAGATCCAACTGAATGCAGGCAGCAAAGCCTCTGCATTTCTCCAGGAGTTACTGGTCCCACTATCTAATTTGATGATTAGCACTGAGTTGTAATTGGAGCCAAAATCCCAAATCCCTATGTGGATCCTGCTCACATTAGTATGAACACGGTTCAACACCTGCCTGTTTTATTTATATAAGAGTTGTGGCTAATGTGTTCAAATGTCTGCAATAATTTCTACCTGTCCATCCTGACTGTGGCTGATCATTGCCTCTGCAGCAGGAATCGATCAGCAGCATGGGGAAGTGTTCAGTTCATTCCAAAGCAATACCTGCTGCTCAGTCAGCACTCCCATCAGTCAATCCATCTCTGCTTCTTCACAGCTGCTCTCTCCTTTTTCCTGTCTTGGCCAAAGATCACTTGTACACTTTACCAACCAGGACTACACCTTGCCTCTAGAAATCAATCACCACTCCAGTTTATTCTGTAAGTAAACTTTAAAAAAAAAATCAATTTTGTGTTTAAGGTTGCTTATAATCTGAGGTTTTTAAAGGTTCCTAATACATCTTAAAGGATAAGAGACTGCTTTTTCAAAATTCAAACATCACTTATGGCTACTATATACAGGTACAAAAACAAGTTAAATAATAATTAACTGCAATTTCTAATGAATTTGAAGAAAATAAAAAAAAAAATCACTGATTCAGAGGGGGAAATGGCAAGCTTTTACACAGAATTGAAAATAACTGGATGCAAACCTCCGCCCTATCAGAAGAAAATCTGGAAATATGCTTTAACCATCACAAGCTTTGTCATACCTGTAAGTGTGTAAAGGATGAATCCTGTTTGTTGTCTCACACTGCACTGCCTGTGAGTGATACACTGCATGACTGATGTGGATAGCCAAGCCTCCCACCCCTTTCCTTAGGGAAAGTGCTCAGTGTAGTACAATGGAAGGGCATCACCTGCCCAATTCCAGGCAGGAAGTTGTTGGCAGAATAACCATGGACCATGCCCTGCTCTAACCACCCTCAGGTACATGTTCTGCAAGGTAGTATCGGCAGACTCACTCTCCTGGTGAACTCTAAGCATCTCATATACCTCATATACCTTTTTTAAAAAAAAAACAAAAACAAGCAAACCAACAGCTTTGGGTAAATATTCCTGTAAAAATACAAAGAGGTCGTAAAGACAGTTAGGATTTTTAATGCATCCTGAGGTTTCTGTTTCCAATGCAGAAGCAACTCTTGAGCATGACTAAGGAGATAACTTAGCCATAGTTCAGCTTCAAAGAGGCCCATTAAAACCATGTTTTAAAAATCCCAATCACTAATTTACAGTAAGACTTGAAAGTCCCCCAAAATATAGTGCATAAACACACTATTCTCTCACCTTTTTCCTCTCATGCTGTCACCCAATTATTACAGCACTGGAGCAGACACAACTTAAAGCTATATATAGTCCCCTGTAAATCAGTGATCCTGTTAATTTACCTTAATCTTGGCAAATGTGTGGCTCAAGACCTTTCATTAATATTTATTACCTATTCTTTTCTACATTGAACATTTAATTATTTAAATCCCTAACATATAATTCTGTAACTACAGGTTTTATGAGGTGCATTCTTCCCACTGTTCTGGATGTGAAAAAAAGAAAATGTTAAGTTCAAATTCCAAACCTCAAAATCTTTCAACACAAAAAAGAATCAATCCAGATTAATAAATGCAATGAATGCCTTATCATCTCACAAACGTTATCTGTATGTTAAAAAGAAATATGTGAATAAAATATAGTGTATTTTGATTTCAATAATTAAACACACAAACAAAAAATAGAAAACTTGTCACTGATACACTGCAATTATTATTGACTTCTGAAGGTTTTTTTACTCTCCAAAGAGTCCTTTTGATCTTGCCCAAAGAAGGTTTTTATTTTCTGCAAAAATATTTTCCTATAAAACGGTATAATTTCTCTATTGTTTTTCATATTACTCTGAATTCCTAACTAAAATGTGAGAAAAGGCAGAACTTATGCAAAAACACACTCATCACTTGTCCAGGAGTTATCTGACATTTAGGGGGAAAAAAAATATCAAACTATTTGTCTGAGGACAATTGTCTCATTCTAAACATCAAATAAATGACGAAAGGACCAGCTCAGAGTTCTCTTTCATACCTTTGGAATAAGATGCCTAATCACATATCATAACTAGCTATTGAGTAGATGGAAGGCAAAAAGAAAAATCCACCAAAAACAAACTGTAACACTGAATTTCAGGTCTATTCTGCTTAGATGAATTCTTCTGTATTTCTATAGTTTTAAAAAAGAGAAAAAAAAGCAAAACAATCCTGCATTCCTAGTCATCAGAAGTAAGGCCTGAGGAGAAAGTGATTTGAGTGCTGGCACACTGGAAACGGTTTTCTCTTCAAAAGATCAACAGGGAAGACAACATATTTCTCCATAGCACAATTGTCTTCAGCTGTCCTTGAAATGATTGACAGCCAGCATTGAGCTTTAGGGATGCTCAGACAATATTTAATGTCAAGTTCAGTATTGAATGCGCTAGTATTTTAAGAACAACACCTGTTCCAAAGTCTTTGAATACTACTATCCGTCCCAAAAAACAGAAGGAGCCAGAAGCTCTTGGCAAGATAAAGTCCAAAAAGATTTTTTTTAAACTGTTAAGGAAGTCTCTCTCCTCTCTGAGATTTGACAATGTTTTGTTCGTTTCTTGATCTCATTGTGCTTCCCCTTCCCCCCATCCCCTTCCCTTGCCACCCTTTATTTTTTCCTTATTCCTTATTTATTTATTTTTAGATTGAGTGGACAAGAAACAACATTACCCTGTGAGCAGATTGCTCCTTACCTGCTTTTCTCTTTCAGTCACTTTAATGCAAGGTAAGATGAGCTTGCTTGTGATAATGCAAAATTGCTGTAGCAACTGCCTATGTTAACCTTTTCCAGGCCAGAGCATATGTAATATATGTACCTCGTTTTTCTTTCAAAAATGCATTTTCTCAGAATAGTACTAGGAGCAATGAATGCTCTGTAAACCTATATCTTGCCATTTAAAGTTTTTTTTAATATATTCATGTACGTCTATTTACTTGCACTTCGACATGTGCTCGAGGTAGTGTTTTTGTTGTATTTCTATTCTTTATTGCACTGAAAAATATTTTGAGCATCTTTCCTTTACATCCAAAAACACTGGGGATGCGTATGAAATTGCTACCTGCACAAATAAAATAAGAACAGATAAAATAGATGTTGAATGTACAAAAGTAGTGATAACAACAAGAGAAATCTGTTTTCAGGATAAACCTATTTACTCATTGAAATGTGTAAACAGAGAAAAAAGTAGTATATATTTGGGGAAGGAAAAAAGGGGACATTTACAGAAACTCTCTAGTGGGAATCCAGATAATCATCTAAGGTTTAGAAACACTAAAAAAATTGTTCCACTCACACAAAATACACTTTTATTCAAATACATGTACTTCAAATATATAGATTTTTTTTGATCACTGCACTGTGTATCAGGTTTCTACCCAAAAACAGTACAGAATATAATATTCTTTTGTTATTCAGGAAAAGAAAATCCCTTATTTAATGACTGTTTTCACTCTTAAATATCAAATACTTGTCTTGAATTCAAATACACGGTTTATTTCTGAAATAATGATGTGTGCTATTAGTCCAACTTTATATTTATAATACTAATCTAAGATTAGTGTGATTACTGTATTATATAGCCTCTGAATGGAAGAACTACATTATTATCATCCTGTCTTATTCCTGTCTAACAAAAAATAAGAACATCACCCAAGAATTTAAATACATCAGTATTTTCTATAGCAATAGCGGGGACTCTAAATAAAACATACAGTAATGGTCCATTTTTCATGATTTTGAAGAGATTGGACATTAAAAATAATGCCTGAACATATTTTTGTTTCCTTGAATCAGATCCTTAGGATCAGAACTTAAAAATTAAGAAACATGGTCTTAAGAAACCCTTCCAATTCCATCTTTCAGGTCCAATTGCAGCTCAAGTTAGAATCAGAAGTTACTGTAGCTGCTGAAAGCAAAGATAACCAGATAAACTGACCTTAAATTATGAAGTTCCATGGCTCCAAAACTCATACCAAAAGAGGAGGAAGAGATTTTCCAGGTACCTGCCTAATCTATCCATTTGGTTACTTCCAGCAAAGAGCAACAACACAACACAGGTTGTGTTGTGTTGTTGCTCTTTGCTGGAAATAATCATTGCACAACACAACATCCAACCCCTGGTTTATATTAAAAATCTTATTTGCATTTTTCAGTAATGGAGCTACAGCAAGGTGCAGTGCTGGTCACGTCTTACAGAGAAAAGGAGAGAGAGGCAAGGTCTGCTTTTATGGGTCTCTGAGCTGAGAACATGCAATATATTCTTTCCAGTCTTGACTATATGTTTTTCCAGTGACAAATTATTAATTCACAACACCACATTATTTAGTTGTTCAAGGATATGAGGAAAAGCACTAAACAATTCTGTATTAATACAGAAGCAGCAACAGAAATATCTTTGAAAATTTCCCTCCGGCCACCTCACTTCATCAACTCTACAACAAAGAGCTAGACCAGCTTCCCTCTCTTATTCCTTCAGAGGGACAGTTTGACACACCACCAGATTTTCCACTGTCACTGCTTTGAAGTCTCTTTGACTTTGATCAATGCTTATCACAGTTTGAGTCACCCTTCCTTGCTCACAGGATTTTAGAGAATCGCAGAATCAACTCAGTTGGAAAAGACCCCTGAGATCATCAGGTTCAACCTATGACCGAACACCACCACGTTTACATCAAGTGCCATGTCCAGTCTTTCTCTACATACATCCAGAGACAGTGAAGAATTTCTTTCTAATGTCCTACCTAAATCTCCCCTAGGATGGCTTGAGACTGTGTCCTCTCATCCTATCGCTGGTTGCCAATCCCCACCTGGCTGCAGCTTCCTCTCAGGCAGCTGTAGAGGGTGATAAGGTCTTCCCTGAGCTTCATTTTCTCCAGGCTAAACAACCCCAGCTCCCTCAGCTGCTCCTCATATGACATTCTCTCAAGACCCTTCACCAGCTTAATTGTCCTGCTCTGCACCCACTCCAGCACCTTAAAGTCCTTCCTGAATCGAGTGCCCCAGAAATGGACACTGTGCTCAAGGTGCAGCCTCACCAGTGCCATGCATGGGGCTATGACCATGGCCCTGGTCCTACTGTCCCCATGATTCTTGATCCAGGCAATGATGCCAGTGGCCTTCTTGGCCCACCTGGGCACACACTGGCTTATGGTCAGGCAGCTGACACCCAGCACCCCAAGGTACTTTTCTGCTGGGCAGCTTTCCAACTACTCTGCTCCCAGTCTGTAAACAGAGCATATTTTGTCTTTGTGAGGTGGACCATTCTGCTCCTGGAGTCTGATCAAAAGCTTCCTTCCTCTGGAAGCTCAGTTGTTGCTTCCTTACATCTGACACTGCTGCAATTCCTTGAGCCTGTTTGAGGGAGAACCCCTGGGTAGCCAAGCACTTTTCTGCTTTTTAAGTTTCTGTGCTACTATTAAGTGGCACGTTGACTGGTGTAGAGAGGATGGATTCATCCTGAATGAGACAGAATTTGACAACAAAGTTGCAGAAAATGTTATTTCATTGGCTCAACCTAGCAGACATCACCAGTTTGTTTGTGAGATGGAAAAGCAAGTGCTGGGGGTAGCTGGGAAAGAGTGGGGGAGGAATCTGACCCTGCAATCTGGAAATATCACTGTATACAAAGGCTTTCAGCTCTGTACCAACTGACAGTGATGCAAAAGAGACAACCAGGTTCTACCCACAGTGCCAGCAGAAGTGTGCTGACATCACATCTGGTGTGCTTAAATCTGTATGTTCTCATCAGGTACCTTTCAATCACACCTTAAGGGTAACTAAATCAGAAAACTGATTCCCTTTTATCAGGAAGGAAAAAGAAAAGTTATGAAAATTGCTACTTAGGTGCAAAGATCCTTTTGTTAGTTACTTGTTACTTGAACATGCTTTTAATTTGAAAATATATTTGAATATAGATGTTGTTCAGCAAATAGCGAATTAAATTATCATCATTGACACTGAGCAAGAAGGAATTTACTAAGCTTGATCTTCAGGTTAGACAGACAGTGTAAAATTGTCAATAAGAATGTGAAGTACACACTTAATTTGGAATCTGATCACATGACTGACAGGAGATAATTATAGAACTTCAGCTGTCATTTCATAGTCTAATCATACACAAAATTTTTGTCTTTTTAAAATACAAATTTAGAAGGCTATTTACTGAATCTCTTTGCTCACTTTTCTCCCTGAGAAAGTCTCCCAAATTTTCAGAAACAACCACCTTGGTGTGTATTTAACCTAATTAAATAAATAAATTGTGCATGCAGAATATTTATGCATGTGTATATATATATATACATATATATAAATAAACAATAGAAAATAATTTCCTACCATGCAACTATTTCAGAATGCTTTGCCTAATCTAAATAGGGTTAAGAAGTAACAATATGCAGATTTTCCATTCAAAAGTTGGAAGTGAGATAACTCATTTAATACATTCAGTTTCATAATATTTGATGGTGGGGTTAATTATAGTTTTATATTTGAAATATTTTCTCACTTGAAAATGCTGTTTTGTTTAGAAAATCTAAAAAGCAAAACAAAACTAAACCAACAAAACCCCCTAAACCACAAACGACTCATTTGAAAAAAAAATGCTTATGGGCTTTTTGCATATAGGCAATAAACACATTGTTAACAGAGGGGACAAAAGTCTTTGGATGACTTGGTGCTTACATTTTGGATGGGGGGAGGGGAAGGTTTCATTGTGAGAAACTATTAACTTAAATTAAGATGTCAGGAACACAAAAAGTATTTTTGAGTTGGAAGAAGTGTCAGTACCGCAGCACATGGGCAGAGCCAAGAGCTCTGCCATGGAAATCCAGAGAATCAAACCTTTAATGCTGCTCTTCCACATGTGCAACACAGGTAGTGGAAAATTTTCAGACCTCTGCAATCTCCTGCACAACTAACAGTAACCCCAAAATGAACTTAATTGCTTTCTTTGGCACATATTATTGGTTTTATATGTAAACAATAATCATGTGTAACAAACTGCAAAAAAACCAAAAACAAACTACTGGGAGAATTCTGAGCAGCTGAAGCACCTGCCAAGAATTTGTTATATACATTTTTGAGATATGCAGCAGTACTATTGATAACTGGTAATTAGACATACATAACTTCAATAGTATAAAAAGTTCTGTCAATGAAATTTTGAAAATTCCGTGCAAAGCAAAGCATATTTTCTATTATCTGAATCCCTTCTTGCACTTTTGCCCGGAATTAGAATTATCCCTCTTCTGGATTAAAGATGCATTGGTGGATTAGTCTATCACTGATGACAACATAATATATCCTTCCCAGAGGCTTAAACTGAAAAGAGGTCTGTTAACTACAGACTATATTAAAACAACAGGGGGAAAAAAATAAAAAATAAAATAAAAAAAAAGGACATTGGACATGAGACAGTATTTTAACATTCAAATACATGTGGGAGGTCAAAGTTTGTGAAACATAACCTCAGGTTGAGTGCCATGTATCAGTCTTACTCTTTCCACAGACTGTATCATCTGTAAAACTAGCAAGACATTGGACTGATTCCTGCAAGGATTAACCATGGGTACATGGGTATTACTTTTAGCTTTAGCCACCTGAGCAAGCTCAGGAATATCAGAGACACAGGCAATTTAAATGAAAAATAAATTGGTTTTAATTTTTCTACTTGATATGTATAAACTTGTCAGATATGCATACACATTTTGAAAAATTGTGCTTCTTTATGTGGTTTTTTTTGGTCTTTGTTTTTTTTTTTTTTTGTCAATTACAGAAGTATTAATTATATATTTACATTTAGCATTTTCAATGCGGCAAAGCAGATGAGCTGTTTCAGAACTGAAATACTTTCTATTTCTGAAACTTTGTTTCAGATGACATGAAGTTCATTCATCATTTTAACACTCTAAAGGAAATGTTATATTATTCTGTATGTTAAGAGATATGCCAGCAGTTTTCCATAAAGTAGCATCATCCTGCAAAGTTTTTCTAGGTAAGACCACGTAGTTTGTAAAACATCTTTCCATGTGAACCTGCTGGAATATTTCACATGCCAAAAATCATGCAATGGCAACTTCTAGAATATACCTGTTTAATATTTAAGCCAAATTCTGGAAAACTAACTTAAATATTTCACTGACTATAATAAATAGATAATGTGCTGTACTTTCTGGTGAACTTACACACCTAATTACATTCTTTTTCAATTACATCCCAGGAAAAGGTAGATGAGTTGTTAGCATTAAATTTCAATGTAAGACATGGGGTCTGTTTTTTGTTTAAGAAAAGGTGAGTCCTTCACTTCATGAAGGTCAGTAAAATCATTGGCTTGAAAAGGTAGTTCAATTTGGGTATAGAATCCAGCTGAGAAATAAGCTTTCTACCGCATTTGCCTGTTGGTGTCACTGAGAAGATAGGGATTAGACATTTTTCTAGTGTTTTATTTAATAAGAGACCTGGATGTCGTCACTAATGTTGCCTGCTAAATTGAGTCTTTGAATAACAGTATAGAGTATGTGAAGTGTTTGTGTGTACAGATCACAGGCTGTGTGCTCCATCCTTTGAAAGGAAACCATTGTGAAGGGGGAGGGTCCTGAGCACAAAGAAGGGAAGAACTGCTTTTCTGGCAAATGGCAGTATCAGCAACAAAACTCTGATAAGAGCCTCATGCTTCGATACACAGTCAATAATACCCATACACTTTGTAGAAATAAAGGGCTGGAGGATGGGGGATAGGACTTTGAGTTCTGTTATCAAAGGAATTTAAAGGTACATCTAAGTAGTCTTATGAGAGATTACTTTATAGTGAAGTATCAGTTACACATTACACACAACCCTGGATCATAATTATCTGTGTATCCTCAGAGTAGCAGAGCAGTTATAATGCAGTTCTCTGTTTCTCTGCAATTGATCTCTGTGACTGCCTCATTTTCTTGACATTTTACAACTTACTGATTCAGTAATCACAGTTCAGTTATCTTAATCACACAGTAATTCAACCATAGAGGAAATGCCAATACTCAATCAAGTAGATATCAAACCAATTAGATAGCAATATTTTCAGTCAAGAAACTGCTAACAGTAACTCAGATCTGAGTTTGTTTATTGTCCACTATCTATGTCTAGATTTCTTAAAAGGGAATTAAAGGGAAGGCAGTCCTTTTTGGCCCAAATTCTCTATCTCCCTGCTCTCTTTATTTGCTGTATTATGCGCGAGCCCCGTGAAAGAAGTAACAAAAGTCAAGATACCGGCGGGTCCTTCCTCCGCCAGGGTCGGAGGGGGAGCACGCCAACCGTGCCGGGGAAGGCAGCGCCCGGCCAGGAGGAGCCGGGGAGCACGGGCAGAGGAGCCGGGGCCGGGACCGGCCCGCCGGGACCTGTCCGTGGTCCTGCAGCCGGGACCTGTCCGTGGTCCTGCCGCCCCCGCTGCCAAAGCCACCCTTGGTCCCCGCCTGCCTCCAGCAACGCCCTGCAACACTGCTGTCGCCGCTGAGCTCGATTTACAGACACTCAGCTTTTAGGGACATTTCTTACCCCCTCAAGGCTGGGGGTACTTAGGAAAAAAACAAACCCCAAACCTCCCAGCAGAGCCTACCCAGGTTGTGCCTTTCCCTGGCGGTCTCTGGGCTGCCCGGGGCGCGGGGGAAGCCCCAGCCAAGCACACAACTTTCCTGCAGGGAGCCGGGCGTCAGCCCCTAGGAGCAAAGGGGAGCAAAGACGGAGAGGACCTGGCGCCCTCCTGGCGTGCAAAGCTGTGGAGAAGCCAAGCAGGAGAGCGGGAGAGGCTTCCTCGCTTCCCCCTCCTCACTACCGGCTTCTGCTACTAGGGGAACCCCGAGGGGCGGAGGGGAGGGAAGAGGAAGCTCCCACCGTGTGCGCAGTGCCCCCCGTGCATCCCCTTCTCCAGGAGCCCGGAGCCCCTGCCCGCACTCACGTGTGCCGTCAAACCGGGTGGCGATGGTGTCGAGGAAGGTGTTCTGGGGTGCCAGTAATCCCTTCATAACCGGCATTTTTCCAGCGCGGTGCGAGGTTCCCCATCAAAGTTTGTCTACGAGGGTGGTTCGAGAAGAAAGTGCAGAGGGCGCCCGGGGGAAGGCAGGGAGGGAGGAGGCGGAGGGATAGGGAGGAGAAGGAGGATGGGGATGCCGCCGCGCCGCCTCCGGCGCCAGGAGCCCCCCACCCGCCAGCCCCGGCCCCGCGCAGCGCTCCAGGTGCGGAGCCGCGCCCCCGGCCCGCAGCGCCCGCTCCCCCTCCGAAGGAAAAGGGGAGGGGAGCGCCTGTGGAGAGCCGCCGTGAGGGAGGACGGGCTGGAGGGGAGCAGGGAGCTGGGGAAGAGCCACCTTTATCCACCTGTAGCGGAGCCGGGTGGGGCGGGGCAGCGCAGGGACCGGCTGCCCCCGGGGGCTGCGGAGCATCCTCCGCCCCCGGCCCTCTCAGACACATTCCGGCTCCAGCACCTGAGAGGGGTCTCAGGCATCTCAGCTCACAGGGACCCTGTTTTATGAGTAACAATAGCGCAGGGGCTGTTACTTTGCTGAAAGGAGAGACACCCTTGACGGATAGCAAATGCCTCTGGAGGTGCTCATTGGAGAGTGAGACTGGGACATGGATAATGCTCCACCAGTTGTGTGGCCTCAGGCATTATATGCATGTTGAGGCTAATTCATTTATTTAAGGAATAGGCATTTTTCTGTGACTGCTATAACATTCTTTCAACATTCTTCCCTAAAAAATCCTGATTTTTTTTTTTCTGCCAGCCAGAGAGAGAATTAACACATACCCATCCTAGCCCAGAGGGTCTAATGTGTAAACTTAAATAAATAAGTATGCAAAAATAATAACAAAGAAGTGGCATTCTGCATTCAGATGAGTAACCTGCACAGACTGGTAGCATGGGTCTTTAAATGCTGACAGATAACTCTCCATAGTACAGTCATTTCACTTACTGTAGCAGCATGGCAAAATTTCCCCATGTTCTTTCAGGATTAAAAGACCCTAGAGAAAAGCAGTGGGAGTACACTCCCTAATCTACAAAGTCGCTGTGCAGAGGAAGCCTGTTGGGTTCTTGCTATTTTACAGTACTGCTATTTGTATATTTTGCTATTCTTGCTTATTTAGGATTCTCTTTCTCCAGATGGTTAGAAGACATTGACTACCATTTTTTAGCATAAGCAGCACTGAGAGAGGTTGCAAAAGAGCAAAGACGGTCTTTCTTTACAACAGATAATGAAATGAAAAAAACCCCCAGAACCTCAGAAAATGCTGATACTCAGGGTTTCTAGCACAATAAAAAGCCTAACCATGGTAACCTCACCTTGGCTCTGAAGAATGCAGCAGTATTTTGCTGAGATCATGAATCTGTCCAGTTGCCCTAGTACTAGAAGCCTTTTACAACAAACTAGTTGATACACAGCTGCCAGATCAGTTTTCAGAAGTAGCACATGAACTGAGAGACTGCCTCTACAGAAGTCTCCAAGATCTCAATGTACTATCAGTTTCTTGCCTATCTGATAATCTTCAAATTCATGTCAGCTTTGTCCTTAAAGTATATAAGAACCAACCTTGTCCTTAAAATATACTATTTTTAATACTGAATGCCAGTATTTTTTAATTTTCATTATTTTTCTCCCACCTTCCATTTCAATATAAGCAGAGCCACAAAATTAATTTCTATTTATAGTTTTCCATTTATTGTCTGACTAGTTGGGTTTAATGGTACATGTACTCACAAGTGAAACAGAGAAAATCCTATTTCAATACCTGGAAACCCCTCAAAAGCATGGTCAGGTTTTCACTTCTGACAAAGTGCTCAGCAACAGAGGCTGTTAAGATAAATGCAGACCTTTTAAACCTGTCAAAAGACTTGCTTATTTGGTAGCATGTGTGCTGTAACTGTGTTTCAGTTCGCATTTTCTTCCATGGTCTGCCCAAACACCATTTAAGTAGGGATGCATTGAAGAAGAGAGGAATGGATTGTTAATCCTACTACAGTTAGTCAGGGGAAGTAAATATACATTTAGACTTATCAATGTATTTCTCAATTTTGGTCTTCACAAAAGGGAAAAGAGACAATTTTCCAGGGGAGTCATGTTGTGGTCTGATAAGTCTGCAAGCCCATAAAAAGCACACCAAATCTGAGTTATAATCATATTGTTTTGAGGGAGGTATGACATAACAGCTTCAGTAAGTTTAGAGCTTTATTAAGAGCTCATGGATATTTCTTAATCATGAGACAAAAAAATGCTTTAATAAAGCCTTAACTTGGACAAAGAATGCCAAGCAGTTATGCAAACATACACCTCAGAAAGGATGGATAAGTACCAGAGGAGTTACATGGCACATTCCATGTTGATAGGGTGAACACAAATTAGTTATTGAAATTCACCACTAGCCAGGGGGATGTGATAGCAATGGCAGTGAAAGCTCTACCAACAATGAAATTCTGCTGATACTCAAGAGGGAAGGATGCCAAACTCTTTATAAGGAGACCATGCTGAAAGCCTCTTCATCTCTGAGAACTTTAGGAAAGAGGAAGGAAGTTTACCGTTCTTCACATGCCATACTGTTATAAATTGGTTATGAAAATGGCTACATACTTTGAACAATTATTAACAGTTGAGCTCCTAAAAATGATGTTTGTGTTCTATGTATCACAAAGTAACCACCTAAATGCCTCTGAAGTAGAACTAATAAAACATATTACAAAAATAATGTACCTAAAAAGCCTCAAACTACAAAAGATGAGAAATTGAAGTGCAGTATCCTATTTTGCACTTGTATTTAGCATATTCTAGAGACTTTCATTCATAAGAGTAATCCCTAATAGAAACTGGTACTTTAGAGAGTTAACTGCAAAACACAGAAGCCTAAAGTTGTGCAGACAAATTAAACAGGCTGAAATTTTGGTAAGCAAGGAAGAAATAGTTAAGAAAAGTAGACAAGAGCTGAGCATATGTAAAAGGGAGGTAAAAGGAGTATCTGAAAGTTTGCAGTCAAGTCCTGTAAAATTATTTTTAAGCTGTAAATGAAAAGCAAATTAGAGACTCTGAATATTCTTTTTTTTTTTATGTTTAAGGAAAGTTAAAATACAAACCCAGGCAATTTTTATCTTGTTTCAAGAAATCAGCTTTCAATTTTGCTGCATTAATTTCTAATACCTTGGATATTTGGACATGGTGCCTAATAGAATACTTATTTTTGCTGGCAAGCACAGGTAAGCAAGAGTTGGAATATAACTTTGATTTTTGTGTATAAATCTATATTCAATTTAAGTAAATAATACACCCTCTTCCCCCCCTGCCCCCTCCCGCCCCCTCACCCTACCTGGCCAATATGCCTTTTTCACTGTGGAGCTTTTTTTTTTAAAATTCAAAATCATAAATATATGTAAAAATATGTAGAAAAGAGTTGCAGATAAACAGTACCAAAACTGAGAAATTAGGGACTAATAGCTCTACTGCTACTCTTCAGGATGCCATTAACATCCAGAGATTGCAAATTAAGTTTACTCAGGGGCTTACAGTTTAGACCAGAAGAAGTATCTAAGAAAATAAGGTTTGGCACTTTAAATTACTCAACAGCATATAAATAAAATCTCAGCCATACATTTCCCCCTACTTATCCATAGCTACTTGGGCACTCAACATCGCACATTATGTTGTGAAGCACAGTATACAGTAATTTCACGAATACAAGCCGCAGCAAGAAGACTAAAATTTTGGTGGAAACCCGGAAATGCGGCCAATATTCCGGTGCGGCTAATCTATGGACAAAAATGTGATATCTGCCCTTACCTAGTATCATGCTGGTCCAGTCCCGAGCCAAAACAGTCTGAAATCCATGGTTTCCCGTTGTTCCGACGATGAACCAATCAGAGAACAGCTTATTGCCTGCCTGTGGATGGCGGCGTTACTGAGGGGCGGGGGTTGTTATCGGGGTGAGTTACCTCGGCAGTTCGATAAAAATGTGTGATATTTCTCTGTACTTTTTAAAGTGTTTTCAGTCTTGTGCGGCTACGGGGCTGGCTGGGCTCGCAGGGAGAGGGCTGGGGGAGCCTCTCTCCCCTCAGGGAGAGGGGTAGAACGGCCACTCGGCTCGCAGGGAGAGGGCTACAACGGCCGCTCGGCCACGGGGCTGCGAGGGCTACAATGGCCGCTTCCCCCCACGGGCTGCGAGGGCTACAACGGCCGCTCCCCCCCGCGGGCTGCGAGGGCTACAACGGCTGCTCGGCCACGGGGCTGCGAGGGCTACAACGGCCCCTCCCCCCACGGGCTGCGAGGGCTAAAACAGCCGCTCCCCCCAGCGGGCTGAGAGGGCTACAACGACCACTCCTGTGCCAGCACGGAGATGTGGCTCCGCTCGGAGCTCAGCTGCCTGCCCGCGAGGCTGAGCGGCTGTTTAAAGGCAACGCGGATCCATTGGGAATGCTCGCAAAATGACCACACTATTGTTCCTGTCTTTTTCGGCTTGTAAATAAAGGGTGTGTCTTTTTTCACTTGGAAACAATGTTTCCGAGGTCGGCAGTAAGCCAGTAAGCCCCGGCGATCCCGCGATTGTGTTACTAAATGACGACTTTGTGAAAGTTCGCTGCGAACTAAAGTGCGGCTAATATTCCGGGTGCGGCTTATCTATTAACAAAGGCAACAATGTTGCCAACACACCAGCAGTGCGGCTTATATTCCGTGCGGCTTGTATTCGTGAATTTACTGTAATCTAAATTATTGCTTGTTACCCAAAAATGTGGGCATTGGCAGAGTTTTGCACAGAATATATGCATGGAACAGCATGTTGTAGCATTTTTGCTGACAAATTTTTTACATTTATGATGTAACCAACAGAACCTTTCCCAAATTTTGTTATTAATATCCCACAATATCATGAATTACTTCATGAAGCAAGAAGTTAGGAGTTGCTTACCGAATAGCCATTTGACCTCAACTTACCTGCTACACTTATGCAAATGAAAGCAGATAGTGAAAATCAAACTACAAAGACTGTCTGCAGTTTACTTTTTTGCTTGAAATTGCCACCCACTTATTTGTTTGTTAACCTTGGTATCCAGTGGAAAAAATAGGAATTATGAAAAAGCCTGAAAATACTAGGAACTGGGAAAGAATGGCTGCCATGAACAGGTTAATTTAGTATGAAGCAGAGCATGTTAAGAATATTATCCTGATAAATGGTTGTTGTGTTTCAAGAAATGCTGTCCCCTGCCTTTTGTGGTGCACGAGCCAACAACAGAACTTTTCAAGAATAAAGATGCATAATTAAAACTGTGACTAACAAGGAACAGTTTAGGTTGAAGTTTAAGTGCAAAGCCAGCACCTCTGGCTCAGGAGACTAAGTTCCTATAAACTGGAAGAAATGACAAGCAAACAGAAGAATCCATACATGATGGCAGTTTGAAGTTAAGGATTCAAACCTCATTCTGCTCCTCCTGGCAGACATCCATGAAACATTTTGGCACAAGTCTCATTTCTTTTTAGTGCTGATGTTAAAGGATGCAAACCTAATGTTCAGAGACGTGCCTTTCACTAATGTACTGAAAAAGTGCTGTGGTGGATGCACAAGTTTCTAATTATACTGATTTCACCATCATATTAGGCTGCAATTTATGCTTTTGTTTCCTTTTGAAATATATAGGTAATCATGGATAAGATTTAATTTCATTACACATATTGCTCAACTAAGTAGATTAATGATTTATACAATATTGATTTGTGTTTTGTATGGTTAGAAAGCTCTTCATGCACTCATGGACCCAGGTGTTCATCAGATTTACATAGAGAGAAGATGCTGTCTCTTGTTTCTTACAAAGCAGAAAATTAATTAAGACCTAAAGGTAGCTCTGTTAAAAAAAAAAAAAAAAAGTCAATGGTGAATAGACTATCAGATCTCAAAATTCATAAGATTATAAAATTTGTTTTCCACTTTCCTATCTATAAAAGCAGAATAATAATTTTCACCTCCAAGGATTTTGTGGCTATGATTAATGTTTACATAATAACAAAATTTCACAAAAACCTCTGATAAAACCAGAAACAAATTAGCAGTTGTTATCAAAGAGATTGGATGGCATTCAGAAAGTTATTGAACCACATTTCAAACAACATGGAATTAAGAAGATTCTCAATTGCTCTAACATTAATTGAGCACCATCATGTGGGGAAAAAATAATCATTGTTTAGTGGAAAAAAGTACTGCATAAAGGAGAAATGTACCTCTATGCACAAGATTAGCATCCAGAACTAAATAAACAATATCTGTTTTGAGTGGAGTTTGGTTTTCATCGGAAAACAAAACCAAACCCCCCAGCAAACTAAGCCAGAAACCTCAAAATTAATGCAACTAATATCAAATAAAAAGTAAAATAAAATAGCTACACTACAATTCTGGTGATGAATCTTATAGTTAACTAAATAAAACCAGATTTTTTTCTTAAAATTGTTGCAATAAAATAAAGATAAAAAGAAAGTTGAATTCAGAAGAGACTGAGGCATTGTAATGGCTTGTTTTGTATTTCCTGGGTATGAAAGACATCATAAGCCTTTTACCCTCACTGTGGGATTAGAAGCAATGCTGATGTTAAAGGATGTCGCAGATTATTCTACATCTCAAAAAAAGTGGCCAAGTCAATTCGCCTGTTAGTAAGGAGTGTTAATTTTGTTCCATATTATTTTTTTTTAAAAGGATTGAATTCAGTGAATGTCAAAATAGCTGTTGATAATATTCTTCATAGTAATATCAGAATTTCACTTATTTGTGATCTGGAATTTAAAATAATTTCATTCTAGAGTGTAATCCATTACCGTTTATCTGCTTGAATTCAAAGAGTAAAATACCAGAATTATTGGCACAGCAATATTGTGCTCAGAGAAAACAAAGGACAATTCAGTCCAAAAGTTTAAGAGGTGATACTGATTGTATAAGAGACATAGAAGGATGCTTTGAATACAGAATAATCACAAGAAAAGCTCTTGATATGGGATTTTCTCTTAAGCCTTAAACAGCATCTTCCTACATGCAGGTGTAAAAAGTGATTCCTCCCACAGATCCCTCCAAGTTAATTAGAAATTGTGCTACCATGCTTCCACACAGATATCCTCTGAACACTGAGAAACAGCTATCTAAATTTGATGATCACATTCTAAATAACATTATTGGAAAGCAGCTCTAAAGACAGAACAAATTCCTTTATAAGTTCATCTATTTAAAATTCTTTAAACCAGATCAGTCTAAAATAATTTCTTCTGTTCTGTTTCTCTGTTTCTTACCTGATATTTTTGAGGACAATTTATATTGTGCTTAAGCTTCTTCAACATCACCAAAAATAATTCACATGACTCAGCCATATTTTTCCTGACTTGCACCAGTGCAATAAAGAGTAGGATGAGGCACACCAGCTGCTTTTACTTTATTAATATTTCTGACTTGCAAAGCACCACAGATAATGCTGAAAGAATTAAGCAGTACAGCTATGCTGGTCCCTAGCAGTGCTGTGGTGCTGATGTGAATTAAGATTCTGGTGACCATCCATGAAGTGACAAGAGAGCAGGAAGTGGCAGCAACATTGTTCGTTATGAATCAGTGAAAGTCATGAAGGACTACCAAGACACAGAATACTCAAAAGGAAACAGAATAGTACTTCACTAGATGTCCTCTTCAGTTTTTTCAGTGCAATTGCCTTGACAGAGGATTCATTAATAAAAAGCCTGGGTGGCATTACTGGGTCTTGCTCCTTCTTTTCTCTTACATTTTACTGCATTTTAGAAAGTGAAAATCTCATGCTAAAATATAAGATTAATGTATAAAACAAGTTAAAAACATTGTAAAATTCCAAGTTCATAATGTATAAGTATTTTTAGTCACTTCATATCATACATAGAAATTAGTACTATGATGTATGTACTTTTAATAGACCTTTATATTAATATATAAATTGGACCTGGCATCTAATTTATCTACCAAAAAACACCCTCCTAGAGAGACACAGGTGAAAATTCTCTGATGTTTAGGGGTTTTGATGGTAAATATGAATACCACCCAATTATATGCCTTGTTTGGGTGTTAACAGTAACAGTACATTTTCTCTAAGTTGTAATTGGCAAGCTTTGTAGAAGTCAATAGCAATAACGTGAGGTCAGATATTAAATTTGCTTTAGAAAACTCGCAACAGGGAAAACGGGTTCTCCCCATTACATAAGTATGATCAGCATATTTTGTAGTACCTTTCATAATAACAATAACTGGATGATATGAACTTAATTCTTTCAGCATTGTTTTACACAGAAATTATTCAGGATTAATACTTATGACAGGTTAAATGTACCTTCTACTTCAACACATGTAGTGAGTGACCTTAATTGACATATACTTTAAGGGTATCTTGAGGTCTTTAATCCTTGCCATAGAAGACTATAAATACAACAATCAGAGAGACAAAAAAGATGTGTTTGATGTATCATTAAAATGTGTAAGCAGTAGCTTAAGAAAATTCCCAGACTGTTAGAGAAAAATTTGTTTAACTCTAAAATATATTACTATAGTTCTAAAATACCTGTCTATAAAGTGTAAATGCACTTCAAAAAGCCCAAGATGATTTATTAGTATCCCAAGATGATTTATTAGTATAAGTACAGACCCA
The DNA here is from genome assembly GCF_009819885.2 of Catharus ustulatus. Taxonomy (NCBI): domain Eukaryota; kingdom Metazoa; phylum Chordata; class Aves; order Passeriformes; family Turdidae; genus Catharus; species Catharus ustulatus. Next base: position 38,109,352 of record NC_046221.1, on the reverse strand, counting down.
CTAAGATCAAATGCTTTGCCAAGAGTTAGCCAAAGCAATAAAAAATTTGTCAGGCCACTGAATGTAATAATACCTTTTCCTAACTGGAGAAAGAGTGAGGTCAGGCTTTTTTCAAGGATTCTGGAATCAACTAGACTAGATAATATTGGTAAAGATACTACAATACATACATCCTTTCAGAAATATAAGAAAGTTGCCATTTCTCACAGATTTTAGGTAAAACTTTTGTTAACCACAGTTCAGGTTACACTACTTTTCTATTTTACCAGTGATAACTGAATTTTCTTCTCACTTAAGTCAACGGTATGATTGTTTAAAAATAAATTGAAACCCGTAAATCACAAGAAATCCTCCACAACATTTTGTTTTGCAGCAAATCTTACTTCTATATAACAAGTTCTTCAGAAGACAACAGTTAAACTGCAAGTAATTAAGGAACAAGAGTCTTACTTGATCCATCAAGGCTGTAACAGATCAGCCTTAATACTGATTGATTTGCTTTTTAATCTTCTCCGACTCATCAACTTCTTTTCCATCTTAGTAAGAGTTTCATTAGTTGTTCTTCTCATGAGGCCATTTAAACAGAAGAACCAGTAGATACTTCAGTAGTCAGAAGTAATGTTTCTCTACCTAGAAGATACTACAAATCTTCACAAATAAATTAAAAAAACGACTCTGTTTTCACCCTTATTAGAAAAACATATATCTTACTCCCTTATTTTCGAGACATTTTCATAAATGTGTCTTCCCTGAATGTGTACTTTGAGTTCGACCTTTGCAAAAGTAACACTGCAAAGGGATAGAGATAGAGAATGAAGACTGCAAGAAAGAAGTTTCACTGTTCAGAGAAAAAGATTCCCAATGACTAAGGCAAAGAATTGGCAAAGAAATCCTGCAGAAGTAGACAGAAAAGGAAACATTTAATAGGTGAAAGTTACCATGTTTGGCACAGGACTGAGCTTTAGACTAAATCTGTTGTGCAACACACGTGACAACAGGCAAAACAGGGTTTAAGTAGGAGGAGATGAAATCAAGGGAGAGGACAGTGGGCAGCACACCAGGTCTAAGAATGAACAGCAAGATTCGAGCAATGCTTAACTGTGCAGAGACCAGGAAAAAGAAAGAAAATAAAAAAGAAAAATGCAGCACTTTTGTCTGTAGCTGAAACAGTTGTGGGAATGTGGAAACTAGGATTAAGGGGAGTTTTGTTCTGCAATAACATCTATCTAGTTTTAGTGTGCTCTTCTTCCAGAAAACCCCCAACAGGGCAGAAATAGGTTATTTTTGGACTATGTCTGAAGAAATGAATCATGAACTCCAGTCAGCTCCAAAATACACTGCAAAATAGTCTGCATGACAGTTTGAACCTGAAGAATTCTTTTTTTTATTTAAATTTTGATCAGTCCCAATTTTAAAAAAATATTTCAAAGAATTTGGGATTTCAGATGTGGCAACCCTCTATTAGCTTACCTTCTATATAAAATCTTCCATTACACTTTTATATGTCCCATCTATAAGCAGGGCTCTGATCCCACAATGGATCCAAGCAAGTAAAGCCTCAGGTATGCAGAACTCTCTGCATAGCAAAATTAGTATGGCATAATAGGTGGGTGTAAGGATTAGACTGAGGATCATATTACAGGATTAGGGCAAATACACATGCAATGGATTTTGTAGGAAATGACCAGCCTTGCAGTAGATGCAGCCTCAGAGTCCTATTTATAGTATAATCTACTCCCTAGTCAGGTTGAATTAATATCCTTATCCTTTTTGCATAGACTAGTTGGCATATTCTTGGTACAATTTTCAAGACTAATCTTTTATCTAGGATGGCATTTGCTGTTACAGTGCAGTTTAAAGCTCAGTACAGAATTTGTGTCAGCACTTTTCGTCCCATGAAGAACCGAAAAAAACCATTAAAATAGATAGTGTAGCCATTGTCCCAAAAAAAGCTCACAGCTTCTTCCAAGCTCATAATAACTGAGCAATATAAAATCCATGGGCATTTTACAAGTATTGTTTTGAGATTTCTCAGCCCTGGAAAAGGTTTCCCAAGTATTCTTCCTAAGCACATTTATTTTCCAAGGAATAACATCTTATTCTGCTGCTTGGACTGGAAACTTCTTCAGATTAAGGTTTAAAGTAAATTAATTTATTTCATAGTAAGGAAGAGAAACCTGTGATCATATTCATGTATTTGATCTAGTGCCAAAGAGCAAAGATGGGAATTATTATGTATTAGTAATTTAGTGGGATCAAATAATGTGAGATCAAATTCAGGGTGAGCTGAAGCATTCAGTTTGGAGTTCAAGATTTGGACAGAATTCATTTTCCCACCTTTTAGTACCATTTTTCTAGTTAATTTGTTCTACCAGGTTATCTGCAGGAAACAACAGTCAAAAGCCTCTCAAAAAAGAAGCATCACAAATTTACTCAAGTGAACTAAGAAATATATGAACATTGTGAACCCTTATGTGTATCTCCACTATCTGATCATCTTCAGAAATGAACATGGAAAATTAAGGGTTGGGTATTTTGAACCTCTATCATCCAGTTTGTTTGAAGTTATATACACACTGCTAAACACATAAATGTACTTTATGGTGTTATCTCATTGGTATTAGCTTACAATCTTCCGAAGTAAATTTAATATTACCAAAATATGCTTTCTAAAGAAACTTCTAGGCTCCTGCAATCTAAACATCTGTTTTTTAAATTAGAAATTTAGGTCAGATATTTACTAGAATGGTTAAGAAACAGATATTATCCATGCTCTGTAAGCGGTTGGAAAGAGAACTTTACAGCTGGAACATTCTAGAGTTTACTGCCCTGGGCAGAGAATAATCACTCTCAGTGGTTTTAGGTTGTTATATTCTTTTGGCAGTTGACATAAGTACTTTGATATTTTCTCCCTAATTGTCAAAATTATTTGGCATAGTTTTGTTTATATTTTATGATAAACTATGTGTTGAATGAGCACTTGAACAATTTGCAAAGAAATGAAATGTGATTATAACTATTGCAAAAAACAGGGTTTAGGAGGGGTTTTTTTTCAGTTACGAGAAAAAAGGAATTATTATAACAAATAATAAGTGAACATCCATGAAAATGCCTGCTGAAAAATCCAAGGATTGTAGTGATATAACTGATATAACATATGGTAAACAAGAAAAACAAACATTAGGCAATCAACAGGCCATAGTAGGTTGTTAGATAAGGGAGAGTCCTATTTCTTTATTCCATAATTTTCATTTAGTGTTTTTCTTGTACAGAACTGACAAAAACAGAATGAAAAGTCTAAATTGTCACCTAATAACTGCCAACCTGCCTTTGGAATCACTTCTGTCCTCTTTGACAAGACGCACAAAGTTTATGAACTTATACTGCGGTTCTCAGATTTATTGTAATAAGTTTTGTCTAATCCTGCTGTTCTTCACAAACTAAATTCCAAAACTCTGAAAATGTCTTCCAAATTGGTAACATTTGCATGTTTGAGTACATTTCCAGATTCTGGAACAAATAGTCTACATTTGTCATAGCTGCTAAATATTGATATCCTTCTCTTAAAAGTTCATCTCATTCAATTTCACATAGTAACAAGCTTATTCTAACACCTCTGATATTTGGGCTTCTCATCCTACCTAAAATAGCACAAAATGTAAGATTGCACTTGGATTTTTACATTCTTTAAACCAAAACACAGACAACCACTGCATTTCACATTAAGCATTACCACATTTTCTTACTCTGAAGAAGACATGAAATAATTTTTGCAATTTACTTTTTGTTTATTTTTGGAATGTTTGTTTCTTTACTAAAGCATTTTGTGATGAATAGATGAGAATTACAAGAATTACGGTGGGGAATCTTCTCATATTGCAACTGAGATCACAATATCATATTGACTAAAATAAAGGGCAAGGACTAGTTTGCTCTGTCCAAACTTCAGTTAAGGTCAGGTACAACACTGAGTTCAAGGTACTGATAACTAAAGACCAAATTTTTAAAGATTTTTAGGTGTTTTAAGAGGAAGGTGGGAAAGGTAAAGGATTTACAAAAATGTTTATTTCTTTGTGCAGTTTTTCCTCCTGAGAATCACTTGTTTTTTTCTGAAAGTCCCAATGGAGGCATGAGAAGTTGTTCTCACTTGTGCATGAAGCAAATTATTTATAGCCATCATGACTCCCATTCTCCTTCTTCTCAGCTTTATTATTCCCCTTTAATAATTTCCTCATCTTTGCTCATCAAACCCATTTTGATACATATGAGTGAGGCAGGCTGCTCCAGGGACCACCATCCCAGGCAATGCTGGACAAGTCAGCAGACAGCAGCAGAGATGAGTGATTAAGGACAGAAATCTCTTCAGTCATCCAGCAGCAGCTGCTGAAGGAGGATGCAGACAGACCTTAAACCCTTTGGAAGTCTGGGCTTTGCATCATATGTGATGTGAGCCCTTATCCTCCAGTGTAGTTACATTATTAAAAGAGCATCCTTATCACAAGTAACATGAAGCAATCTTAATGACATAAAAGAAACATGTGAAAGATTCTGGAAAGAATTAACTTTAAAATATGCTTTGAAATATTAATTTTGACCAACTGCTTCCTCTGGTCAAAATATAAACTAACAACCTGCTGATTGGTAGAAGAGGTTGGAAATTGTTTTCACAGCAAATGTGCCTCCATTTCCATAGTTTAATAGGACAATATGCTATTCTGAATATTATAACTAGCAGAAATTTTTTCAAATTAATATTTTTGCTGACTAGAGGTTGAATTACAGAAAAGGAATGGGCATATTTTGGCCCACTTCAGTAATACACACAACTGTTGCAAATATTTTGAATAAAGCTTGTGCTTAAGTCCATGTTTTTTTTCCTAAACTTACTTTTCTGAAAAAGAACTTGGAATAATTATTTCTAGTACTGTAAGCAAAAGCTTAATGTTCTCCAGAGCTAATCCAGCAAAACACTTAAAACATATACTAATATAGCACTCGTAATATGCTTAACATTAAGCTCTGTTTAGTGAAATATCTTTAGCACTTGCTGTAGTGTATTTTGTAAGATAAGCATACTCAAGTATTAAACACTCAACATCCATTTTTCCAGGACTGTGGTCAGTGTTTGCCTCCAGCCATAGCATGACCTGATTACTTATATGTTTTAAAGCTCCTGAATTGACAAAAAAGCCTAGGTCAAATTTCTTATATATTTTAAAGCTCCTGGATAGACAAAAAAAATGATGCAATAATACTGATGGCACTAGAGATACAAAACAGCTTCCAGCCCTTGGCTTTAAACATTATACAGTATACACATTTTGTGAGTTCCCACTGGATCTATTGCTGTCATTGCAGGTGTCATGGACCCAGATCAGATGACCATTTTTAAAAACCCTAAAAAAGAAATAATACTACACAAATTTGATTAGTTAATTCACTTGGCTGTATCTGATGTGGCTTTAAAAACTAAGTTTTGAATGTTCACCAAATTACTTTTCTCTTAGCAAAGAAGGAGCTTTTACAGCAGTTTTATTTAGATGTTGTTAAATTAACAATCCATGCTCTTTCCTTAAAAACCTAAAGAAAGTGTTTTAACAACTGTTATGTAACAGTTGAAATTGGCAAAAAATAAATACAATATTTCCAACTAAGGTCTAAACACAAAATTGACACTAAAATGGTGGTGGGGGAGGGTTGTTTCTCCTTTTGTATGCTTTGCACACGTGTTGTCTCACAGAACTCATTCTATATTTCCCTCATTATTATACTTGCTTTTTATACAGTCTACACATACTGAAATTCCCATGTCCTGTTTCTAACTATATTTGCCTATTTTGTAATTAGATTATGAATGGTAAATTAGTGAGAACTAAAGATAAACAGGAAGATAATTCTTTATTTGAGGAGTAGTGTTCCCATTCACCAAACACTGTTTGCAACATCAGCAAGGCTTCATCAGCAGTACAGAACAGCATGTAACTCAGTGTTATTGTTTATTATTGAATGTGCAAGTGTTATATTTCACAAAGACATCAGTAATGAAGCAGACTGTAGAAACAGCAATACCCAAGGTACATTGGCCCAAGACCTATCATTTTACTTTCAGAAATATAAATATTGAGATGAAAGTGTGTGCCATAAAAATTCTTTCATAAACCTGTCTCGCCATGGCACACATTCAGATGGTTACATAAGTACATGAATGATGTTAAACAAATGAGTTATTATAATGAAGTTAAATACAAAATTCAGATCAAACTAACGTTTAAACACCTCTTATGTCTTTGTACATTTTCATGGAACATTTAACAAGGCCTAAATCTTTTACCACTTATTAAAACAGAGCTGCTCTCTTATGCAAAATCTAAGTGATCAGCTTAAAGAGAAAAGATTAGACAATAAATGAAATATTTTTCTGTTGAGCACCCATGTGATTTTGAATATTACAAAAGCTGCTTATTTGCATCACAAGGGCCAGATACACAAAAACATTTAAGCACTGAGTATTCTTCCTTTTCAGCATGATACAATTGTCATATTAGAAAGAGAATGAGCAGCTGTTAGGTAAATCTGTCCTGGCACAAATCCACACAAATAAATACATAAATACAATAAAAGAGGTACCTCACCCAGTTCAGGACACCGAGTCTCAAATGTTACCTACTCCTGGTAGTTCCCATTCTAATTGGAGTGAGCCCTGGTATTTCAAAGAATACTCTCAGGGATACCTCAGCAATCTATACTTAAATTCTACTGAAAGTGTATTTCTATACACAAAAACCTCAGAGAGGGACTGGTAGGAAGGAAAAGGACGTTAGGAACCTTTTTAGGGGCTGCTAACACAGTTCTGACATACTGTTGAGTCTGAAAAGAGAATAGCTAATCCAAGTCACGGGGATTCTGGTGAAGCATATTAAGACCTCACAAAACCAGCTTCAGTTACTGATTGATTTCCCTGTCATCCACTTCCCAAGACTCTTACCATCCCCAATTTCCTTCTGCATTATCACTTAGAGCCATCACTAACTCTTTTCCTCTCAAAACTTTGTTTTAGATTTTTTCCATTAAACACATCTGAGTTATATTTTTTCACTAGCTTCTACCTAAGCACATAATCTGACACTTTGTGATATTGAGTGAGATGACTTAGGGATAGTGTATCAATACTAGCAATTAATTTCCTTCCTTTTATTGCTTTGAACAGCCGTTCAATCTAATTTTCAGGATTAATTATTTTCACTTCCCACTGGTACTGCAGACAGAACACAATGAGCATCCGAGAAAGCTGAAACCAATCCAGTTTCTCAGAAAAGCCTGTAATAATTTGATTTTGCTCATCTCTCCTGATTTAAAAAGGTCTGTTTTGAGTCTTGCAAAACAAATTCCAAATTCAATTTCAACTAGGACTTCCACTGCACGGTACTAGCAAGCATCCAGTATACAGTACTCACATCAGAACTCATACACATTCATGTTTGTTTTAAGAAAAAAAAAGTCTTTCCTGGGTAATACTGCACAAATAGAGAAGAAATAGGAAAGAAAGTCTAAGAACTTTCTAGACTGAGTGACAACACATGCTACGAAGTCTACAGTTCACTCTAATCTTAAAGAAGGATGCCACCTACTGCTAAATAGCCTGAATTTAAAATAAGAGAAACCAATTTCCTAATGATATAAAGTAACCTGGAAGCAATCATGACTAATCTTTCAGGATTCTGTTGCACAAGTCTAACTCTCAAAAAAGGACTTCACAACCAGCTTATCATATAAAAATTGGTACTCTACTGCTGGACGAGCAGAGTTCTTTACAGTTAATCAAAAGAGTACATGCATTCAAAAGGTAAGGTTATACTTCAGGAAAGTAGCATTACTTTGTGACATAAATTTAGTTTTTGCCTGCCAAGTTTGTTCTCCAGTTCACAGATCAAAAGCTCTTGATTGGTTGCTCAGTGGGTAACTCTGATTTTTGCTTTGATATCCAAGAGATTGTTACAGTTTGGGAGAAAAAAAGAAACACAAGTAATCCACTTACACAACCTAAGCACCAATGTACAAATGCTCAAACTAGGCTAGCAATGTATCTAGAAATGCAAGTAAATATTTACAATATTCTTATCTGCTGTGTATTCTGGAAGTCTTTACCTTCTCTAATACAATCTAAGAAAAAAAATTCCATTCCTACTAAAACAAACAAACAGAAAAGCAGCCTAGAGCAAACAAAACCAGCTTAAGAAGTTCTTTCTTGGTGCTCCTAACTTCCTTGGAAGAGTTTCAGCCTCTTTACTTTTGTCAGTAGAATTTGTTTAGTTGCTGCTCAATGAATCAAATCATCAAATTGTTCTAGATTCAGAGTAATCTTCAAGACCCAAATTTATTTTACAACCTGTATATTTCCTCTGATTCAGGTTATGCTGTAGCCCTGCCAAAATCTGTCAGCACAATATATGGGACAAGGTTCCCTAGCACAAGATCTGGTGACGCAGGGATTTCTGAAGCTGCCTCTGCTGCCAGAGGCAGTGCACAGTGCAGTTTCTTAAAGTTGTCCTCTGCTCACAAATTGAAATAAAACAGACATTTCTATCACACTTTAATTACATGTGACCTCTTCAACTCAGGAAAGAGCCACAGTAATTGCACAGATGCTTTATTTGTTTTACACAAGAGAGAAGTATTGAACAGAGAACACGAACAGCACACACACCCTCTGCTTCCATTTGTGGTTCTGCATGCAACTCCTCAAAGCAGCATTTGCATTTTCCAGAGATTATGGTTTACAGAGGAAAAATACACTGATTTGGAGGGTGGAGAATGAAATTAAGGATTTTCCTAGGATGCTCAGACCATTTTGAGTTTCCTACACACCTTAAGCCAGCAGGAAAGTACTTTGCCACTATCCTCAACTAGTTTTAAACCTCTGTGCTACCTCTGTAACCGAATCAGACAATGTCTTTTATTTAGATTAAAAAACCACAGCAAACAAATAATGGATCTTGAAAGAATGGCTTTAATCCATCTAAAAGTCCTATCACTCACTGTACAAACTAACTCATGAGATACAACAGGATGAAGTTTCATTAACATACCATATATTAACATAATTGGCTTATTTTGTGTGATTAATCAAGACCTTAAAAAAGGACTGCAAACCACTTTTGGGGGAAGAAAGGCACCAAATTACAGCCTGGCTGTGATACTAAGTACTTTCTAGCCATCCAACAGCTTGGTTCAGAAAATCCAAACAGTGTCTTACCTCCTACATGATATATCATGAATTTATTAAGCATATGTCATAATCTTCCATCTATTACAGAAATTAATCACTAAGTAATCACATAAGTTTCAAAATTCATGTGACCAGTTGTGTGAGGACCAAGCTGTACTGCAATGTCTAAACATATCACAACTTGTAGATGCAACAGCAAACACAGTTTTTCACTTTGAAATAACTAGCTCTCTAAAGAACCAAGACATCACCATGATTAGTCTAGTATCTAATCATCTATCACACCAAACCCTCAGTCTCCCAGGTCATTTAGAGAACTTTTTGTTTCAGGTGTGTAATTACAATAATTAAACTTCATATTTCTTGATCTTTACAGAATTACTTTAGCCTGCAGTGATTTCCTTCAGAGATAAAGAGGGAACACTTGCATAATTCCATCTCTTACTCAGACCCAGTCTGTTCATTTTTGTGTGGGATGGGGCTGGGGTTGGGGCTGGCCATACATGTTTCCCCAGAATCTACCCAGAACTGTGACTTCTGATGATATTATCGAGAAAACACCGTTATAAGAACATGCATAAAGGGACCAGAAGTGACCTGCAGGAAAAAAATGTGTGAAACTATTCAGTGAAACAACTTCACCATTCTGATGTGTGACAGCAAGAGTTGGTCCAAAAGGCACTATTATGTGAATGTGTGAGTTCAAAATTTCAGCACAGGCCTCCTGGATTTCACCCTCTTTTATGGGCAATTATGTGTATTGGTTTTGCACAGCCTGGTTTTTGGTAGTAGGAAGGCTATAGGGTGACGCCTGCAAGTAGCTGCTTGGAGCTTCTCCATGTACAGCAGAGGCAATTGCTGGTGGCTCCAAAGGTGGACAGGCTTCTGGCCAAGGCTGGACCGATTAGAAAAGGTGGTAATGCCTCTGTGATAAAATATTTGAGACGAAATCAAAATAAAAGTTGTGTTGCAGTTTCAATTGAGATTAGAGAAGAGCGGAGTGAGAACAACTCTGCAGACACCCAGGTCAGTGGAGAAGAAGGGGTAGGAGATGCTACAGGGGAGGGAGGTGAAGGAATTTTTGAAGGCTTGTTTCACTTCTCATTGTGTTGCTCTGATTTTGTTAGCAATAAATTCATTTCATATCTCTAAGTTGAACCTGTTTTGCCCGTGGTGGTATTTTGTGAGTGATCTCTCCTGGTTCTTAACTCATGAACCCTTTGTTGAATTTTCTCTCCTCTGTCCAGCTACAGAGGGGAGTGAATGAGTGGCTTTCCAGTGTCAAACCATGATATTATGCTAACCCAAGGGGTGAACCTTTTGAGAATCCAAGTGGAAGAGTTCTGAATATTGACTGTCAGATCGAAAACTGAGAGAAGAAACCTAGTAAGCTTAATCTCACACTCCTAATTAACAGCAATTATGAGACAATGACTTCATGCATTTACTTTCAATGGAGATTACAAAACATTTCCAGCAAAGCCTCTGGAATCTGATTTTCTGTGAGAAAAAAACAAAGCTTTGATACTTTGCCTCATTATCTCAAAACCAATTTTGTCTTTTAAAACCTAATCTCTTTCAAATGTGAAAATTTTAGATTTATCTAGTGTTAGATGTTTTCCCTTGTCAAAATTATGTTATTTTGAACACTGAAATATACCAAAACAAAATTTTCTAAGGCTTAAAAGAAGACTTTCAACCATGTTGTTCTTCAGAGACAGAATATTTCACTAGTATTTATACTTTGAATCCCTTCATTCATAACCTCTTTTGAAGGAGAACTCAGAGGATTTTTTTTTTAAGATGGCTATTTAATAATTCCTTCACTGTTTTATTTTCTTTCACATCCACCAACCTTACTTAGCGTGGTCTTGCATGTATCCTACAAACAAAAAATAATGAGCCCAAACCAGCATTCATATTTGGACTTAAGCTCTAGAAACAGCATTCCAGCACTACAAGAAATACTTTGGTGCATGATTTATATATATATATGTATATAAAATAATACTTTGACATATATGCCACTTCAGGCATAAGGTTAAACTTTCTTCAAAAGTACAGTAGTGTTGATTTTTAAATCAAAGGAACAGGTGTTTTAATTGGGTTTGTTGTATCATTCTTCACGCAAGCCTTATTTATTAATCAAGAACGGACGAATTTTATTTCACATTTTAAGGACAAACCCAAGCCAGTAACAGACTGTTTAGCAGAGAACCAGCAAGCTTAACACATATTTAAATATTCCACTTGGAAATTCTGGGTTACAAATTGCACCTCACAGCTGCTAAATTCCTATAGAACGCGCCTAAAATATTTTCATGGGTAATTTGTTACAATACTTCTGGTTTAAGCAGGGTTGATGCAGCTGAGTTAAAAAAAACCACACCCGGATTCTTGTTCTACCACTTCTGTAGTAGAATATATGTATATATTATACCACCTATATATATATACACACATATATATAGACGCACATATATATTTTATACCACACACATATATATATCATATATATGCGGTAATATGATATGATATGATATGATATGATGAATAGAATAGAATAGAATAGAATAGAATAGAATAGAATAGAATAGAATAGAATAGAATTAATAGAATATAATATATACCACTTCTGCACTTTCCCCCCTTGCCTCCTTCCCAAGTAAACCAGGGACTGATCCATGCCGGATTTCTCATGGTTTGCTCCCGCGGCTGCGGCTGGCGTGGCACGGCCGCCCCCTGGCGTTCATTTGCCCGCATTGCCGGGACCCCGCGGCAGCTCGGTTGGGATAGCAGAGCAAGGGGGCTCTTGAACATCACTCGGGCAAGGGATGTCTTCAACATCCGCCCTACTAATTTCGTCTAGCACCAGAAGTTTAGGCAGGAGGTTGTCTTCCTCCTCCTTTATGTGAAGGATGAGGGAGTAATACAAAAAAAAAAAAAGGCTTGACTTTGAGGTGGGAGTAATGGGAAGGGTGACAACTATAACAAAAACTGACCCTGTGCTTTGCTGTTAATCTCCCACCAGTTACTAATGACAGAGGTCAAATTATATAAATGTATTAATTGGTGAAACGAAACCTGGTAGCTCAGAAAGGTCTGTTGTGCATCTACCTGTGCACAGCAAATGTAGTCCATGTGTTTAAGTGAAGTGGGATTGAATAGGCCTTGCTTTTGATCTTTACAGGATACCATGTAAAATTGGTGTTGCGTTTTTCTGAAAGTTGAGAACGAGAAAACAAACAATCTGATTTCTCTCTCTCTTTTTTTTTTTTTTTTTTTTTTTTGAGGTGGCTTAGAAACTTCCACAAAAATAAAGCAGCTTAAACTCTGAATGATTATGTGTCAAATAACTGTGTGTCCATCTGTGTATCAAAAACTGGAGCCTTGAACTCTCAGGAACAAGCCTAATCTTAGGATTAGCAGTGAAGTCTCATTAGAGAACAGTCCCTGGAATACCTAAACTTTCACCTTCAAAACAACACACAGTTAACAGAGTTCACTCTGCCAGCTTCCCACAGGCAGTATGGGAGGTATTTGCCACATTTCTGTCATTTCTTACTGCCCAATGAAGCCAAATATATTACATTAGCCCTTATTTACTATTTTGCTACTTCTTTTTTATCTTTACCTAAAATTCTCTCTTTCAAGTCTTTCTCCTCTGCAACCCACATTTTTGCCCTGTCTCACAATATTTCCTGCTCTATGCAAGCACACTGGCACACATTTTCTACTCCACTAATGGTGTTGGTCTTGAATGCTCCAATTCCAGCTTCTCCAGCATTTCCAAATTTAATTCTGTATTTACTCACTGTTGTAAAATACTTTCCAAATTGACAAAAAAAACCTATTTGCTTGAAAACTGACCCCTTTAATCATTAAGACAAAGGCAGGTCCAACAGTAAAGGCCAGAAAACTGCAACTGGTATGTTTGTGCAGCAGTTGGAAATGAAGGATTTTATTTCCTGAGTATCTGACAACTTCAGAGTGGAACAAAAATATCATAGGAAAGAAGTAGGATTCCATTTATGTTATCTATAATCTCCTTTTTGTTCTCTTTTTTGCTCCTCTTAATTACTTGTGCTTTATTCCATATTAGACTATATTTTCCTTGGAACAAGAGTGATACTCATCTATCTAATTGCTTGTGAAACATTTGGACATTCAGATTAGAATGTTTTTGTGGGCATAGAAAACAGCAGATGATAATGAAGACAAAAGGTAACAGGTTACTGACTTTTTGTAAACTTGAATTTGTGGCCCATGTCTTCAATTTAGATTTAATGAGCGCCATAAAGAATTATATAAGCTTTATAATTAGTGTGGTGATTTTTTGCCAGACTGAAAGATTTTTTTTTTTTTACAAGTCCTGAGTCCTGATACTTTACTCATTGTGGACTTTTGTGCCCTGTAAAATTGTTATTGATTTTTCAGTGTAAAGACTATCCTTGGAAAAAGATACCTCAGGATGTGTACATACAAATCTTACCAACTAAGGAAAGGTACTGCAAACAGTGTTTGTATTTTTGGTGAACAAAGTAGCTCTCGCAAACTCAGCCCTACCAGTGAAGTGGTTACTATAGCTACTTCAGGACCAATTTTAAGCATGAGTCCAACCTTATGCTTGAGTTCATACTTACCTGATACAAGTTATGTGGTCATAAGCCCAGACTGTGGTGAGGAACAAATCCTGTTTCCATGGCACCCGTTAGCACAGGTCCAAGTAGGTATTTGTCTGTTGTGAAGAGCAGTGCACAGGAACAGAGCTACTTTCTCACTCCACATCTTCCATGCCATCTTCCAAAAGTTCCAGACATGATTGAGGAAGGGAAAATAGGCCCAGAAACAATGCATCATTGCGGTAGCAGTGACAAACTTGCTCTGATTTCTCAATAGAAGCATGTGCCATCAGGTCCTTCCAAAATGTCACTCCACAATACATATGCCACCAAGACCTGGACACCTGTGCGTGCAGGTCCCAGAGCAAGTTATACTTCTGCCATTCTTGTGCCTGTGCTTTGGCAAATGGTTTGGTCATAATAGTTTACCAAAATGGAGTAGGTCAACATGTGCCTGAAAAGAAGGGGAACTACCAAAGACAGATCTCTGGAATGTGTACAATAGAAAACTACAAGGTGGTGAAGTACTAAAAACGCATTTAAATCCAAGAATAGTTTATGAAATATATACAGAAGAAGGGCTTACCCTGACAGCAGTGGCTAATTAGGCCCAATAGGAACTGTGGGGGGTAGAAGTAAGAAGAAAAACTACAATTGTGCTGGAGCACATTGAAAACCGTAAAACGAGGCTTTGTAGGCCTAAAGAACAGAAAACTCTGCTGTTGTTAATTTCTGTTAAAGGTTTATCAGCCTTCAACTTTCCCTTTGCTGCTAAAGATTTGCAGCTTTGGTACACCTAAAATATCATACATACGTGTGAGAAAAGTCTATGTGCATTTTTCATTCTAGAAAGATAAAAAAAATACCAGTAGTGGCATGTGGCCTGATAGGAATCATATTGTTCATGACTGGAAGGTGTTCAGAAACAGGTGCAGTGTGAAAATAAATATCTTGTTTCCTCATTTCATAGCTAAGGTAAAAAATAAACTTCACTGTTATTTTGAAAATACTGGATATGTTTTAATCTTCAGCAGTCATGCAAAGTGATGGGGTTTTTTTTCCTCCATCTTGACTCTGTCACACTTAGAGTTCAATTCAAATGAGAGAAATCCAAAACAAACCTGCTACCAGGAATCTCTTTGAATAGCACACTGTAAAGCAACAAGGAGAACTTTATCTCTATATCTACTCCAGTAAAACACTGTTCTTCCTAAAGGCTGTCCTTCTGTACCTCAGCGGTAGGGCAGTTTTCTCAGTGGTTATTTTCATCCCTATCCACCCTTAGCACATAACACATATGCACCTAAATATTTGGCTCCTACTTGGATCACATCTACATAGATATTTTTAAAATAAATCTTACTGCATTATTAAACTGAAATGTTAATTCCCAGGATAATAGTAACAAATATTCATCCTGTAGCAAGAGTCCCTGCAAGAATTGTGAAAGCTTTAGAGTTAAGCCATGCCAGTGTGCTGTATCACCTTCTTCTCCCCAACAGCTACCTGAAGGATTTTGCAAGAACTGTCTTGAAAACAAGGAATTTTTTGATGCAAAGCAGGAGTAAAAGCACCAGAGGAATCACTATAAATTGCACCAACAGCAGTTTGTTTCCAATCCAAATCCAACAGCTCCTGCAAAATGTTTCAATCTAGCTTCTAGTAGCACACACACCCAAGGACATCTTTGTGTTGCATTATAACAATCAAGCATTTATTGCTGAAGCCTGATAAACTGACAAAAGTTGTCCTCATGTTTACTTATCTTCATGATGTTAAAATATTTAAAGCTGCTCTCTGCCTGCCTCCACAATGCTCCCTGCACACTCCCAGACCTATCTGCAGCTGATGAAAGTCAATCCAGCTGCACCAAGGCAAATGGAGCCATTTTGGCCAGGGGAGCCACACTGACAAACTCCACTGGGAAACCATCCACACTGTTACACAGTGACCACAAGAAACATGTGCAAGCACATTCTCAGGCCTATCTTGGACTCAAAAGACTTCAGTTCCTAAAGGTCAATCAGATCATGAAAGCAGCGGTTTTGCTTTGCCTGAAATGAAGTTTTCGAAAAACAGATTTCTGCTACTTCATACCTTCTCCAAACTGAGTTTTACTTCATTCTCAAGATCTTTCTAAAGGCTGACATAACCACAATATGTAGAGTGAAGAAGCATATAATATTTTAAACACAAAGCAAAGATCATTAACAAGCATAATTTCTGATCAAAATTTCATCTAGGTGCACATTGAGCTTTTAGTAGTATTTAGTATTACTTAACACATTTTTAAACATCTCAACACAAACTGTAAATGCAGTCTGAATGTTTTCCATAGAGAAGAGACTTGCTACCACATGATAGTCAATTTAAGTGTCTGTCTGTGGGGTTTTTTTCTTTCATTAAGTGGCAATTCAGCTCTTCATCTTTTCCGATTTTCTTTACTCACTTTCAAGCAATTACTGCTGGGGGCTCTGATGTTAATGAGTTATACACAGCATATTTGGAAATGAAATACGCTTTTAGAGTATGAAGTTAAGTTAATGGAAGCATCAACCTGAATAGATGCAAAAGCCAGACATCTTTGATATCAGTGCTTGATTGATTCTATAAGTCAGGTGTTCACATGAATAAGTAACCCTTACTTAGCTCAAGGAGCATTTTGACAAGAAATTTGCACTGATGAGCTATAAAGGCAGCCTTTTTATGAGACTCTACTTTGCATTGTCCCTCATATTTTTGATCTTGTTTGCTTTCTCTCTTTAGTAATCTAAATCCTTATCAACATTGCAGATCTCTATATTATCATAAAAGCTGTCATACAGCTACTTATAAAAATCTCTACAAATTAAGAAACATGAAACTACTGATCTGAAAAGCATGGCCCTCCTTCTGCAAACATTATACTTTTTGTATGAAGTGTCCTCTTAATTTTTGCAGTGGAATACAGTTTATAATTATTGACCAAGTTTTTTGTTCCATGGAGTTCAAAATAGCTGATATTTTAAGTCATCTAATTTTTAAATACTCTTCCATCCATTGTTTTTTCATGTTGACTAAACACTTCTAAAAATTTCAATAATGAGATCCAACAGGTATTTTAAGTACCATAAATACTTAAGAGCATAGAAACTTAATCTATTGTACTAACCACAGAAGTTGTCAGAATTTTCACCACATAAAGTTAACCAGATTTTGCAACTTAATCCCTTGGTTTTGAGCATCTTTTTTTTTAACTGAAACTAAATCTCTAATCTGAAATGCAATTGATTATATATTGGACTATTGATACAGAGTTGACCTACTAGGAATTGTTGCTTTGCTCCTAGTGAATGTCCATTCATCACATGAAAGAGACACCTAGATCTGCTTCAAATGTACAGCCACAGAGACCAAATGCGAACACAGACCCCTCCACCAAATTTTATTGTTAAATCCTGTCTTCTATTGCAAGCAGAAGGAATTCTAGTCTTTGCTGAAAACACCTAGCAAGTTCTCCTTTTCTGCAGCATCCCACCACCTCTTCACCCAAGGACCTTTAGAAGCAATATTATCTGAAAAACTCACATGTATCCATATTACAGAATTATTAGCCAATACCAACAAATTTGTGGAAAGAGAAAATAAACCAACAAGATGCATTCTATAGTTAATCACAAAGTTATATAAATAATGGAATAATTTACCCATGGAAGTTGTAGACTTTTTACACCTTAGTAGCTTTAATCTAACAAAATCACAACAAACAATACAGAAAAGCAGAGACCAGAATAGTTACCTAGATCACTAGGTACATTATGTACAATCCCAGGGCACATAAATTCAATTTATATCCTTTTACAGAAGCATTTTAACATGTTGAAGGATTTGCTGTGTTTCCAGGTAATGAATCGCACTGTTTCACTAGGGTTATGCTAGACCAGAATCACCTGAGGAAATTATGAGACTTGTGCTAATTTCCAGGTGGCTCACATTGACAGAATCCTTCTGGCTTGAAAAATCTATCTATCACAATGTGCATTACAAGGACAATCTTCTATGCAGCCATCAGGTGTCACTCTGTGTAATGAAACACTAAATTGAAATTAAATCTCTACCTCTTAGGTTTCAGCTTATAACTGCTCTTTAAAATATAAATAAATAAGTAAGGCATTTGAGCCTGGCTGTTGTGAAGAACAAATTATAGTTTTTATATAATACCATGAACACTTGAATTCTGCCTGATTTCTGGTAATGGTGAGCCATTACCAAGACTGGCTCATTGTCAGAGGCAGTGGAGGGGGACTGAATTTATTCTAATATACTTTACGTGATAGAGTAAATCAGGTTTCAGAGCACTACAAAGTAGAGTAGAAACACTGACAGTCACAAGAAGAAGTTCAAAACTAGAATATGTTTTACATATTCATATTTGTCAAAAACACCATGGAAGTATGTCTTCCAGGTAGACATCATTCCTAAACTAGGTATCACCAACCTACACTGCTCCACTGTTGTTTTAATGTGACTTTTTTTCTCCCCCACAACCAATATTAGCATTGATTCATGTACTCTGGACAATTTAATCCTAACTTTGGTTATGTGTATACTGTGAATAATCCCACACTTCACAGACTCAAAGTATTCCCACACAACTACAGCTGTAAAACGTGTATAGATCCTGGGTAAGGTGAAGTGAAAAGTAATATTTGATCTAATTCAATGGCAGAGCATTCAAGAATTTGCAGATAAATAACTAGGATTTCTGCAGCTGCCTCATAAAGACTAGAAAATGGCTTCAAGTGCTCATACCATTTCAACTCCATCTCATGAAACAAAGAAAGGTTTGTCTGCAAGATGCAAATTAAAAATACTTCAGATATTACTTTGGTAAAAATCTTATCTGGTTATTGAGGTATAATGCTCAATTCCAAGGTGTTTCATTTTTTCATTTTGCTTCAACTAATAAATCCTACCCAAAAGTTTCAGATAAGCAACATTCACACATTGCCTCTGGTATGGACACCATCACACCCAGCAATCCAGCTTTTACGTGTTTTCAATAGTTCTGGACCAAAAAGCACAGTTAGTGACAGACCCTATCAATTTGCACCTGTCAACAGCCCCATTGCACCTCTGTTCTTGTGCAACTTCACATAATTTATAATCTGGAAGACTTTTCTTGGCAGAAAAAAAGGATAAAGGGCAAATTTTCAGAGTACTGGTACAGGGAAATCTGAATTCAAACATATCCTCTGATGAGAAAAGTCTATGCAGTATCTGCTATGCAACCTCAACATGGGGGAACAAAAGGGCAGCTGAGCATTACAAAGAGGGATTGTTCTCCATCTACACTGCCTAGCAGCGGTGTAGAACCTGATGTAGTCTCTAGAGCAGCAACATTGTCACAATTCACCACTACAAACCAGGATAAGATGCTGGCACATCTATGTCTAGTGGAGCTCTGACTTCAGCAAGACCAGAATTCAGCAAGACCAGAATTCAGCCCAGGTTCTTGTTGCCTCAAGAGATGGGAAAATGTGCTCACAGATATGGAGTAGAGACATTTATACTACCACAAGCTGTAGTTTGTATTTTTATTTTGAAGGCAGAGTCTTATGGAGACCTATTGGATGCTCATGCATTATTAATTTTCTCCAGCTATAAAAATATAAAATGTAGCATACAATAACATGTTGTTTACTGCTTATGCCGGTATGAGGCTCAGAAACTCGGATCTCCTGCCAGACACTTACAAGCAGAACTGTTCCACTTCATGCTGATGACACTGCTCCATCAAACAGCACTAATCAAATTGCCCAGGGCCTTCCAAACAAACTGTTAAACTGCATTATCAAAAAATAGTCCAATAATACTGCCCATCTTAGTCTTATATTGAAAGTGTGGTTTGGAAAGCCTCCAAATATGCTACAAAAATATAATAGGTTCTGCAGATTTGCTTCTGAAATTCCAGCCATTTTACATCACTGTCCTTAAATGAAAGGCAGCTGATAGCTATCACAATATTTAGAGGTTTATAAAGAAAAATGTTCCACTTTAAAGGTAGCAATGTGTTTGCATCAAATTTGTGCATGCTTAATGACAAAGACTCCTGTTTATCTGGAAAAGTTGCTAATACCGGTCTGCTGGTTTCTCCATACATTTCACAGTAATTAGAAACATTTCATTCCAAAGAACAAATGCATTCTGGTTTTCTCAGTCTTGCACCACAGAAAAAAATAGATTTTGTACTATCAGAAGGTCACCTTCATGCCATTAATTTCTGGGCTTGTGTGATTTTATTTCAAACAAACCTTTCAGTCAACACCCTTGAATTAGCAGAGTAAAGCTGCCCTTATGTACCTTTTTATTTCAGTGATGAAAAAAAGGGAGGGAACCTTCTTTTGGTTAGTTGACCATCTTCCTCTTGGTAGTTGTCAGTCTTGTCTACGTCTTCTGCATTTTCTTCCAGCTTTTTCTTCAGCAGTGTTTTCAAGATGAAGGATGAGCAGTTCGTAGGACCATGCCATCAGAAGCAAGCAGCTTTCAGACTGGGGAAAGGATCCAGAAGCATCATGAGTTGTGTTTTCCTAGAAACTGGGAGGTGTTCACTGTTGTACATACTGTCTTCTCAAGGATCACTGATCCCCTTTGGAAAACAGCAAAGGTCAAGAGCCTTTCTGTAATACAAATTTCCCACTTGGAGTGAGTGGTAAACTTTTATTCACATGTTGCTCTTCTTTCATACAATCTGTGTATCCAGTTGCTAGCAGATCCTCTGAGGTGTAGAGCTGGCCAAGTCTGTATGGGCAAATTGTGTCATATATCTGGAAGAGATCTGTGAAAGAAATCTACTAAAACTGTAGCTGCTGAACATCTGACATGAACACTCCTGGTGATTCTTCCAAAACACATTGGGAAGTGCAGCTTCCACTGCAGTTTCATCTACAAGTTTGAACCATTTCAAAATGCAAACATCACGGTTATGGGGATTACTGAATGATTCACTGCAAAAGCATGCTCCTGATCTCAAGAAAAATGTCTTTGAAATCTTCTTCTTGCTTCCACCTCTCAAGTTCTATAAGGAGACAATGTGATGTCTCAAAAATTGAAAGAAACTGTTTCTTTCAGATTCACCAATGTCAGATTTCCCAGACCTGAACTTGTCTCTATCTAACACTCAGTTTGAAGGGGTTTTTTGAGTGTGGTCAGTAAAGTAAATAAACATGGCAATATTTAGATCATAGAGGTGGATCATATGATGTAAAATGCTGAAGGGTGCATTTGTATTTTTTTGCCGTGTTATTTTCACCTAGTTTCCTAGGTGAATTTGATGAATGCAATAGAAGTAGCAGCAACAGCAAGGTCTAGCTAGATCCTAGGAGACTATGAGCACTGTGAGTATGCTTCTGCAGGTAGTTTTGCCAATGTCCCTTGATGCCTGTTTGCAGAGCTTCAGTTCTTCTAGGACTGAGCACCTGTCTGCAGAGGCTGCCCATCTAAGCTGTTTTGGTATCACAGCATGGGTACATGAAAAGGGCTTGGAATCATGTCCTCACAGCAGGTAATGATATACAGACTGTCAGTTTTAACGCAGGAAAGTTAGACATTTGTTTATTGATTGATTGATTTATACTTGCAGGAAATACTTGTAATTATTAGAAAAAGCCCCAAACACGCACACAAAAAAAAGTCGTGGATAGCAGAATGATAAACCACTCATAGTTATTTGCCTTCTGTGTCACGGGCACCTGAGTGAAGTTCTAACTTGGAAACTTCACTAACACATCTCTATTACCTCAGACATTTTTAATGAAGTACATGTATTAATTATCTTTGTTAGGATTTCAGATAGATTTGAAAAAATAATCTAGGGCATTAGAGAGTCTTTTATGTGAAAAAAATAACAACAAGCTGAATAAGAGGTTAAATAGAAAATTTGGCACTTTATTAACAATGTATCAGCAGTTCAGCAGAATCATTAGGAAATGGAGAAGAAAAAAATATTAATTGCAGTATATTTTAAACCACATCTCATGTAGAAATAATTTACCAGGTCACATCTAGATTTGTTATCAGTATTCTAAAAATGTCATGTATTTTCTATTTACAGGTCAGTATGATCAAACTTCTACAGAATGCAATGAGGTTTCATTAATTTTAAGTGTCCAACAAGGAGATTCTCTTTCTATCATTAGATGTGAAATACAAGACCAAATAATACAATGTGCTCTCCTATAGTGACAAATTATTTCCCCATTCAAGCAAATGTGGCCAGAAGATATTGAAAATGAAACTGTTTCCTCTTCTCATTCCATAAACATAGACATAGATAAAGGCTAAGAATGTAGGACATTGCAATTCCATCAAGCTCCTCCATTTCCCATATACATACACTATTTTATTGACTAGATGCAAAGACTTGGCACTGCATTTACAAATTTCTCTGGACTAACTCAATCCAGCAATATGCACAGCATTACAATACTGTTACAAAGATAAGTATTTATGGTGAAATTCTATTTCATTCTGGTTATTATTCTTTCTCATTCTTCAGTCTTTCTTAACGAGAAATCTTATACATTTTCTTTAGCAACTGTACCACTCTAGGATGTGATTTGGCTGATATTAAAAAAAGCCGTATAATCACAAAAAAGTACACCAAGAAATTCTAAGATATTCACAAATTTGCTTTAAATACTTATATATAGATACATATGTATATCATGATATACTTGTAAACAACTAAGAATCAGAAGAAAAGCTGACTTTGCAATCTTTATAATTGTAAGTATATGATTAATCGTCCAGCTTAATAGTGTAAATAACAATATGTAACAAGCATTATTTCAGAACAGTCAAACAAAAATAATCCAAATGAGCCCCCTGTATTCAGAGGGACAATTATTTTATGACAACATCATAGGAAAAGATAATTAATGCAAAAATAAAGCAGACAATCTATTAATATAATCTGAATAAAATCCTTTCCCTGTTAAATGCAGACACTAAGTGCTAGTATAATACTTTATTAATTAACAAAGCATTTATCCACTGGGAAATAAGGATAAAAGACCGTACACTTTGTTAGACTGCAGAAAAATGTGTTAGCTCTTCATAAGAAATGCATAAAACTCAAACAAAAGAATTATTATTTCTTTAAACCAATTACATTTAATCTTAGAAGAAAGAATGAATAAATCTGCTTCTTTGTGCTACTTTGATACACCACCAGAATTATGGAGATCAGAGTCCATATAAATTTCTAGGCTAGTATCCAGCTATTCTCTTGAACTGTTAAAAGTATTAGTATACCAGTATACCACATGGAATTTCAAGTTACAGGATTTTTTTTTTTAGGAGGAGGAGGAATAGATTTATAAATGCAATACTTTAAATGGGGATAGTTTTTTGGCAAATGAAAGACATGTTGTTTTCTAAATGAATAGTCTTTGTCACAAAGCATAGCCATTCTGACCAGACACCTTTATACAGTAAATCCTTACTTGCCATATTCTCTGGAATTCTTACTTTTCCTTCACTTAAATTTCACAACTATTATTTTTTTGCATAAACATACTTCAAATAATCGTAAACAATTTCTTATCAATTTCCTGTTTAAAAAAAGCAAAACTACCAAGAACAGTAAAAAAAACCCAGACCTTCCAAATTAGAAAGAATTTACAGATCAAAACAAAGGCAAAGGATCATCCTACTTAGAAAAGAAAATATTTTACATCAAGCAAGGGAAATTAGAATGGTAAGGATAGAACAGTATTGCCCTCTGGACGACAATGCTCATTGAAACCTGGTCTAAAATTATCAGCAGATGACTTAAAAATTTCTAACTTGACTGTTCACCAATGCAACTGATTTTTAAAAATTGAATGTTTTGACTCCCATAACTCATTATATTTTCTGCTATTGATTCTGAACCTGATCAATAAGATGCTTCGTTGTGACTTTAAATAACAATTTCTGTCCTTTAATTCATGGGAGAGCTTTGGAGACTTGTAAATACATAATTCTCAAAAAAACTGAGTAACTTTCCTATATGCCTTTTTAATGCAAGTTCTTGCATTATCCCAGGAGTAAGGAATGGAGAACACTGAAATCTATTCCAGATAGCCACTGCATCATTTCAAACTTCTTGAAGCCTTTTATTCACATTATGTTACCTTGCACCTATACATATCACATTCTTTTAGTAAGAAATGCAAGTCAATTACCTCTAGATTATCCTTCAAAATTTTTTTAAAAAAGGGGGATGGAAAAACTAATAAAAAGAAATATTCTGTTCTATTGTAAAAACTGGAAAATGGTTATTCGAAGAGTATATTAATCTTTTCTGTTAGGAGTTCTAGTTATGATCCTTTGCCCTTCCAGACTTTTTGTGGACTTAAATCTCAGATAGATTGCATCTCCCTTATTGAAATGAAATATCACAGGACGGTATTATAAAATGCAAAGTCTGCTCACAGTATAAATACTTCAGAGCATAAGTTCATCATCAATTTATGAACTTTGAAGAGTTAAAAAATGTCCTGATATGAGGTCATTCCATCCTGAGTGTGTACTGAGAGAAAATCTTGTTCCTCCCTTCAAGGCAGATCTTTGTACCTAGTGGGGTGCTATGAATGCAAAGCATTCATAATGAATAAGAGAGAACTAATTTATTTACTATTCATGGATATGCATTGACTTCAGATTATTATAATTTCCCCTTTATTGGATAACATTCTAGAAACAAAAGGACAAAAAAACCCGCATTCAAATAGGAAAGATAAAACTTTTATTGCAATTACATCAACATTCCAGTAAACTAATCAAAACTTACTTTTACAAGGGCTAACATATAAAGCAGTGACTAACTCAAGTTTCTAAAACTGAATAAATTTCTATGTAACTCAAGCTTTTCTGAAATTTCCTCTCAATTGTATTTATAAAGAATTCACATAGACAAAAAGACTGATCTAGTAGATAACTTGATTTTTTCTGCTTATTGTTCATCTCTTATTATTACTATTGCTCCTTTTCACAGAATAAGAAATAGAAACTTTGACAAAGTTGCAGAATGTCTTGCTCAGAACCAGAATTAACAGTCACAAGTTCCTAACTGGTCTCTCTGTACTTCATGTACAAATCATTCTGTAGCAGCATCAATAAATACAAAAATATATTCTTGGAGGCTCAGATCCTTATGGAATGACCTTCTTTACCTGAAGTCTGAATATAGAATGAAAAGTTCTGCCTATCAATGCTTGTTTTGTGTGGCACGGTCATCAGCATGTGTTACTGTCTTTTTCCTAATGTCTTTGCATTTTCAATATCTTTCTGATACACTCTTGCTACATATTTAATGTTGTTACAGGTGCAAAATTGTAATTTCAATCTTGAATGCTGTTGCACACGTGCCTCAAAAACACTGAAGGCCAAAACTCTATGCCGCTAACACAGATTGTGGGTCAACAACATTTTTCTTTGCTTGCTAATGCTTTATTGTCTCTTAGTATACATTGAAATAATAATGGTAATTTATGCAGATATTTTGTATGCATAGCAAATAATGAGAAACACCTGCAGAAATTTCCCTCCTTCTCTGAGTTCAGCAACTAATTATATTTTTAAATAATGGCTACCATTGAACACAATTATCCAAATCACTTTAAGTAATGGAATCTTTTAAAGGTGTTTTAGAAAATTTTCACACAGTTTTTAAACAGTCTTTTTATATAGCAGATAGGAGACAAAGAACATCGTAAGCAGCTTAGTAACCCAAAAATGTTTTGGCAGCTATAAATCACACTGTGCTTTTTCTTCTGCAGTTAATACTTTGCTGATTTAAAGAAAGGCTAGGATTTCCCCAATACTTTGCCATTCTGATTAACATTCATGGGTGCTACAAAGAAAAACTACAGGGAAAAGTAAAATACTGAGCCACCCAGTTAAAGCAAATGACTCAGCAAATCTTGCCTTTTCAAAGTTGAGATTTGAAAGCGTAAGCGGGGATGGAAAATGGCAATCTTATGAATAAGGAATGAGAGTCTAATTTAAGGAAAAGAGTAGACTCAAGGTCTCTGAAGACTGAACATCCACTCATTCGAGAGGTACTCATATCTTCGTACCTTGCATGTTGAGCATTCCTTCCAAACCCCTAGCTAAATAGGACAGAGGTACTGTTTCCATGCTATGTTCTCCTTTGCAGGTAAATAAGTGAAAAAGTGCCAAAGAAAATCACAAGACGACTACAACAATCAGTTCATCACATGGATTTGATTCTTAATATCTGCTTGTAAAGGAGATAAACTGATCAGCTTTATTTCACCATCTCTTTCTCCTGTTTCCACTTCCAAGCTGAAAGATATAACAAAGTACAAAACTGTTTTAAGTACATATGAAAATAAAACATATAAATATCCCAAAGCAATAAATGAAAAGATAACCTGAAATCTCTTTATCATTTTCTGCCTTATATTCAGATGTTTAACTAAAAGTTTCCTGAGTTTCCCTGCACCTGGATAATATGTAACTGTAATTGCTGTACTGTTCACACCAGATCCACCACCAAGCATCTCAGCAGTGAGTTAAAACCAATTTTTGCAACCCCAAAGATGACAGATCAATGTTAATTCAAAGTCAAAATGCTCAACTATAGAAAAATAAACGCACAGGGGAAGGCTGAGGTGGTCTAAACAGGACAGGACAGGTAAACAGGACAGGTAGAGTCCTGTGCAGTCAAAGCTGCAGGTTCATTGTTTCCATGGGGTAGAGGAGATTATTATGAAAAAGTCCACCCTACAGCCACAGGTCCTAATATAATCCACTGTAGAAGCACAAGAGTAGCTCCGTTTTCTAGGGTACTACTGCTCCTGCTGGGGCTCTGTGACCTAGGTCTACCTTGCTTCGAGGCTTAGTAGCCAGTCCCTGACTGTACAGGTCACACTTGGCTGCTATACCCTTTTGATTCCAGAATTGATGGATTTATGTTTTGTGTTGCAAATTCATCCTTCAACAACATTGCATTGCGAGAAATCTTGCCTGACAGAACACGCAGATTCCTAGTATCTAACACACAAAAGTTGAGGAAAACACAGCAACACCCTAAATTTGAAATATGTCAGACAAGTGCTGAATTTTAGAACTCATTGGGGTGACTCCAGCTTGGTCACTTGGACAAGATCATGCCTACACAAGGCATGGTTGCATCAGATTTGCAATTCATCTTTTTCTTCTTCTGTTGCTAGTGGAAACGGACATCTTCTGTTGCTCCTTGAAGTGGACAGGAATGACAAAAATTGCCATTACAGCTTCAAAGAAGCCTATTTATCTCTAGTATTACAGGTGCATAGCACAGTGAAATGGGGCAATTAGAGTTAAAAAAGAGGGAAATTAGGATCCAGTTATATGTATGATACTTCTATGTGAAATGAGCTGTTATTCTAACTCATCTCCCTGAACCAGGCATCCACATCATATAAATGTGAGAGCTGATACTTAGAGCTCACCTTCTGAAAAGAAGTCAAGAATTAGCTTCTAATTTTGAGTTAATCAGAACAAGGATAAAGCAGTTTGGAAAAGCATTGACACACCTTCTTACAGATTTTATAGACAAACAGTAGAAATGATTCCTCAAGCCTTTGTATCGATATCTTCTGCCTGCACACAGTCCTGTAATGTGACTTTCAGAATCATGTTTTTTTCACTATTATTTTCTTATTTTGTACATGCAATATATTTTTACAAACATTACATAGATTCAGTAATGACATATTACAAATGTCAAAAGCATTTACGTGATTTATTTTAAAACTATGCCCTTTACTTCAATTTTGAAATTCACACTAAATAAACTTCTTTTTTCCCCCACAAATTTTTTACACTTTGAAAAATTAACAAAAATATTTTCACATATGTCTCAATAGAATCCCCCCTCAAAAACAGTTCATATTGACAATTGTGTCGGATTTTTTTAAAGTGTCTAAAAAAAATTTAAGACGCTAGAATAAATCAGTACATAAATAATTTCTGTTTCCTCCTAATTCTAAAAATTTCATTGTGCCTTTTGCAATTGTGAAATTAAGAATAATATTTGTTGACAGCTGCAAGAATGTCTTGCACCAAGATAAATTTGGAATGTAGGGAGTAGCATATCCTGGTTGTCTTGATGTAAGTCAAATACTGAAAATTGTAACCAGCAAAAATGTCACTTTTCATCTTTCCTCAGCCTTTTGTATGTGCATTTGCTAAACTGGTTGATCAAACTACACTTTCCGAAAGAGTGATAACACAGACATTTTGAAACACATCTCTGCAAGAATGCAGTTTAAAGCTGATCTTGATTTCCAGAATAAAGTGGGAGAATGTTGACATTCAAAGCCCAAATTGATCTGCAGGGGATTAAAAGGTATTTCATAGGACATCTAAATACAGAAAAATAAATTAATAAATTCTCTTCTGCTTTCTGTGTGATATCCCATGTGGTACTTAACTGGAAAGGAAAAAACAATCTAATGTTACAGAAGCAGGCAGCACAAGAATTAAATAACACCAATTTAAGGAAGAGCAGGGAATTTTTCCCTGAAATATTGTAGTGGGCATTCAAAGGAAAAAAGAGGTAAGAATAGAATTCTCACATACCTCCAGATAACAGGGATCACTTTACATTTCCAAATTCCAAAAGGAGACCCAAGCTTTACTATCTTGCAGGAGCAAACCCAATCTTAAGATATCAAAGGCTGATATTAAGTATAACTACAAAACACATGATCCATTATAATCTCATTTGACCAAGTTATTTACACTAACTTGTTCTTTATTGAGATTAAATGCTAAGTTTTTCTGTTACGGTGAGAACTGAATAAGCAATACATAATATTATTATAAACTTCCTGGTAAGTTGGTAAGTATTTTCCCAGTTAAAATACCTTACAGAGGGGAAAAAAAAGAAAAAAAAAGGAAAAAAAAAACAAACAAAAAAACAAAAAACCAAAACCCCCCAAAAAACCAAACAAGCAAAAAAATATGCATCCCTTTGCAGAGTGTTGTAAAAAAGACCTGGCATTTCCACCTGCATTTCCATAGTGTAATGGTGAGAGTTGGTGAGAGTTGCAAGGGTGGTAAGGGACCTTTTCTGCATTCTTCCATAAACAAATATCTTGTATTTGGCACATGGTTGAAACAAAATATAATTTCATTTTTAAATGCTGCCACTCTCCAGCCACATTTTGCAAACTGTGGTAGCTTCCAGCGTCCATGAGAGGGAACCGTTGTTTAACAGTTGAAGATTCATATCCCCACTTCAGTTCATTCAGCACAATTTCCCTCTGCTTATCTGAACCCTGCCAAACGTGATGTTCAGAATGTAAAAGGACAATCCCGATTCTCATTAGAATGTTATTTTTGAAAGCTAAACTGTTTTAACTTTTAACAAGAAGGGTACTAAAGATGGTGCTGCTAATGGGATTTGGTGTGCTATGCAGATGGAACCAAGTGACAGGCGCCTGATACCAGAAAACGGAGACATGATAGCAATAGACATCACAACAAGAACACATTTGCTACATTCGGTGCTTTCTAGAGAAAAAGGAAACTTTTCCTAGGGATATATTAATTTCAAAAAGTGTCATTGTAAAACTAAAAGAATAACTCGGTATTCATTGGATTCCTGCATGACAAGTAAAAATAATGATCCGTAACTGGTACAATGTAAACATATGCTATGAAGTACTCATTTTTACAATCTCCCAGGCCGTTTCAGTTGGCAAAACCCAGACTACTGCACCAGAAGATACACAGAGCGAACTCTTGGAGATTACACTATCTCCTCCTATTCTGCTTAGGCCCTACAGTGGCAGAACTACAAAACAAATTTGAAAATATATACTTCTTTAGGGTTTGGGGTTTTTTTTTTTATTTTTTGGAGCAAAGGAGGAGACAAATATGTTCATTCATCTTGACAGTCTCCTGATTCATTAGAGCATTGACATCCATTCTCTTTTTACAATTTGGCAAATGATCAATAGAATTATTCTTTGTGCCGGCAGCCTCAGATTGACTGCGGCAGCAGGTACAAAAAGCATAATACCAGATTAGGTTTTGGGATGAATTGACAGCATAAAGGGACTTCAGTTTTATAGACTAGGTTGAAAAGTAGTAAGTGGGTTGATAATGCAGCTGAAATTTGTGGAAGCAAAGCCTTTTCGTGAAATTTGCAATTTTTAAATTTATTTTTATTTTTGGTTAAATAAATTTTACAGAGACATGTAAAATGTATATTTATTTTCTAATAATTACCTGAGAACTGCTAAGCCAAAAAAGAGCAAATACCATTACTGACACTCTTTTCCTACCTTTCTAACTTTGTGTAAGTGAGTAGTCCGGCTGAATTTAATGGGGGTAACTTGGATTATTTAATCTCTAAAGTTAAGAAAAGCTTTCTGGGTTTAAGGTGTTTTGGGGCATTTTGATTATGTAGCTATTTTTCTGGTATAAAATTACCCTGAAATAAACAGAATACCTCCAGAATTATTTAAATATATGTTGATTTAAATTGTTACACATTTCCTGGCCTTAATTTTGCCCTTTGTTTGATACTAATAGCCATCAAAATTGTAGTGGTTTAACTGCTGCCTTTAAACAAAAAAACATTCCACATTTGATTAATAGAGAAACCTCCTCATCAAGATTTTAAAAAATATTATATTTTTTATTCCTTCATTTAAAAAAGCAATGAAATAAGATGTCTTATAAGTAAAAAAACTATCACAATTAAGCCCATTCTCAAATTAATTAAATAGAAATGTCCTCCAAACATTTTGTTCAAAAATGTAAATCCCTCAACTTAAAATGCTCTGAATTAACATTTATATTTTCTATTAAAAAGACTCAGCTTCTCTCTGTGCTTCAAAACTGACATATTGTGCAATAAACAGCAATCAGCCTAAAGATGCTATATTAAACAAACCAAGTTTTGTTTTGCTAAACTAAGCAAAATTAGTTGAATGCCCTAAGTAATAGTTGCTGGTATTTTTTTGTAAATTATTTCTCCACTTGTTTTTGTGTCTATGCATAAATTAAAAATCTGCTGAAATTTATTATTCATCTGAGATGTAATTAATATGCAAAAATATGCAAATTAAGATGCAATTAGGCTTCAATTCTCTAGTGGAATTTTCCATTATAATTTAATACAAAGTAATAGAGTAATTGGTGTCACGTGTAATTACGGTTACTCACGTGTACTTGCAGACGCGAAAATGGTGTGGTATATGTTAGTTATCCTATGCAAATGTACCGTACTGGCTCTTAACACTTGGGAACTAGGTAAACAAAGATTGTTTTTAAAAAGAAGTGAGCAATAGTGACCCTTCTTACTTGCCATGTACTGTCATTTTCAAGAACATGAATAATTGTAATTAATTTTTGTTGTGTTTATTCCTTAGAATTTATAAATAGGTGGTGTGATGCAATACTAGGCTTTCTGGTTTTAAAGTCTTCTCTAGCAAATCATTTCGGTAAAACAAAAAATGGACATCAAAACGCCAGGAACCTGGAGGATCAGCAATATGCATAACATCAACTTGTCAAGTTTTTAACACAAAACATATTTTCTGTCTTAATGTGATGTATAATCAGTTTCAATTCTTTTATAATTCACTACTTCTTGCCATACAGCTTTGCAGTACAACCTAAAATGCTAAATCAGATTCATACACTTTGGTTGGAGGGAGAACCCCCAAACAGTCATGGATATGAGCACATGAGTGAGCAAATCACACTGAATTCAAGTTTTCTGAAGTGTTAACATCTGCAAGATCAGTCTCTGAGTTTATATGAACTTTCAA
The DNA here is from genome assembly GCF_009819885.2 of Catharus ustulatus. Classification (NCBI taxonomy): domain Eukaryota; kingdom Metazoa; phylum Chordata; class Aves; order Passeriformes; family Turdidae; genus Catharus; species Catharus ustulatus. The sequence continues at coordinate 38,077,682 of NC_046221.1, read as the reverse complement.
TATAAGTGGCTATCCGTGATACTGCAAAGTAATTCACAAGATTTTTAAGTCTCTTTCCTGTCATAAAGTATAGTTCTTGCTTTGTGCTTACAGAATTTTGAATATAGCAATAAATTGTTCAGATGATGCAAGTAGTCAAAATTTCATAATTTGGCTGAGAACTGCATATCCAGTTGGATCAAAGGGACAGATTGCCATGCACTTGAATTCACAAAAATAATAAATAAAAAAAGTATGGGGAAAAAACCCAAAGCAAAACCAGAAAAACGCTTTACAAATTTTATTTGGAAAGAAGAAACAAAAGAAGAAAACTGAACAAATATAATTTTATTTTTAGCTCTAATTCCAAACTCATCATTCCTCCACAGCAGCATACACCTCTCATTTTTAACACCCTAACAGCAACACACATAAACCAGTAGTATGTGTGAAAAGGAATGATTCTGTTCCAGGCTGGTTATTTTTGGGGGTCTTTTTGCTGTTTTTTTTTAGTGTTCTAAGGTACATTGTACACCCATGCATTTGCATTAACGCTATCACAAACCTTTTCCTTTTCCCCATGCAGGCTGGAACTTGTTAGTAGTTTAATGTGGATGGATCAATGTCTAGGTAGGTGGGGTGAAGAGAGGGAAATTGGAATGATTTAATGTAATGAGTATAGAGCTTCAGTGTGCCAAACTAGTCTCCTTCTCTTTCTTTTCATTTGCTTCTATTGCCGCTGGCTAATTATTTAAAGGAAAAGCCATCTATGTGAGAAAATAAAATCTACCATTAGTCTCTCGTGCTGCACCCTTCCCTAGCCCCACCCATTCATCCATATGTAGCTTTTCCATTCACTCCTATAATACCACCAATTACTATGCAGTCAGGACCATTCATATTCATATTCACATCTCACTGTGGACATTTAAGCTACACTCTGAGCAACACTCATACCTTAAACTACACCTATTATACAGCTGTTGTACAATTACTGTAAATGAAGTATACAATATGGGGCTCAGCTTGTATAATAATTTGTAATCAGTGATAGGGGAAGAGGGTTTTGTGTACTTCTGCCCTGCGTACCTTTTGGTCTCCTTCTTTGCATCATTCTTCTCTCCCTTTCTCCCCTTGGGCTTGGTTCAATAAAGGATTATTCTGAGACACACAATAAAGAAATTCTCATCTAGGGCAAAATAACTTAGCCCTCCTGCAACTACACCAGTTTATGCCAGCTGAGACAGTCAGCCTGTCTGTCTCAGCACATAGCACAGATCTCTTTTGTATCATTTTTTCCTGAAATTGACTTGTTTGATTTATATCGGGGACCAGAACAAAATAGTAACCTACGTGTGATAAGATGATCAGAAGAAAGGCTAAAGAGAATCACTACAGGAAGTGCTGCTTACTAAGTTAATGGCCTTTGATCAGGTTATTTTCAAATGTTTATAGTGCATTAGCTGTTCTAAGAGGCAAAAGATTACAGATTTGATGGATCCAGTGGTAAATCTCAGGCTGATAACAAAAGAAAGAATATTCAGTAGAATATGATTTATGTAGGACAGTTATCTCACTGGTGGGATAGAATTTCCACAATCTTTCCATCTTCGTGATTCTGTCACTTGAAGTTGGGAAGGACGTATCACTAATAGCATCAAATATGTTTTCCACTGCTACCCAGTGTATGGGCAAGATGAACTTTATTTTTCATAAAAAAAGAATTACTATGGATGGTTTAACATAATTCTTTCAGACTGGGTGCTGTTTATAAACATGTTTATAAAAAATACTGTTGTACAAACAAAATTTAACAGTTTTGGAGTTGTCACTTGCCTAGAAATGTTCTTCAATAACATGGAAGTCCATTTCAGTATTGGTAGATATTTTTAAATAATAAAAACAGTTGAAGACTTCCTAATTTTTTTTTTTTTTTGTCTCACACAAATTTTAGCCCTCAGACTCTATTCATTATTTTCACAAATACATATGTGTGCTTCTTCATTGCATTGTCACATCCTGCTATGTTTTTTGTGATCAACAAATTCCATATGATCTATCCTTGAGACTATCTTCACAAGACTGTATGGGGACTGGTCGCATGCATTCTCCTCAGTAATTGTTCGCAAGACTATACTATAGACTTACAATAGGTGGGCATTTAGTAGTGTTTTAGAAGTCCTGCCATCTGACATGCTGTGCTCCCAAATAGAATTACAATGCTAATAGCATTTAATAATATTTTAATAGACATTGCTGCTCCAATTATAGCGGGCTGTCTTCTTTTCTCCCTTAAAGCAGAAGGTCACAATCAATATTACTGATGCCACCCCATTGGGTAACCTTTAACTGAGTTCTTGTGGGTTTTCATCTGAATAATTGCTGGTTTTTATGCTTCTCTACTAAGTGGATTTCGTAATAAAGAGGTGTTGTACATCTATCCTCCTTGTATGCCATGTTACAAGGGAGTAACCTGTCACTGCTCTTCCATCAATATTGTGTTTATAGACAGCATTGTCTCTCCTCCTTTCTCTCGCAAGACCCCTGCTGTCCTCTGTCATTGGTGGAAACGACTCTCCATCAGAGACTATTCAAAACATCGGTCTTTCCATTTGTTCCTGTCTCTCAAGATATTTATTGCAGTTCCTTGAGAAGGTAGTTTCTAGTACAAAATTAAGGACCACAAAATTAAGAACCACAAAATTAAGAACAGAGATTATTTGTTTGCTGTTGCTGTTTTACTTCTTCACTGATTCACATAGTGACTGTTCCTACATTCATACAGCAATACCAACACTTTACACATTTCTCACAAACTTTTATGTTTCTACAGTGAGGTAGGTTAGTTCAAACAGTTGTCAGCAAGACAAAATACACTGTCTTTTATGGGAAACAAGTGCACACACCATTCAAGTGGTTAATGGTTCAGAGTTGTTGCATTTGCCAGGTATATCAAAAGATGCAGCATGAAAAGAGAAAAAAAACTCTCTCTCAGATAGCCTTGAAGAAGGCAGATGTTCCAAACACAATACGTACCCACAACACCTGCTGCTGTTCAGCTGTCTCAGAACATGAGAATTAGAACCTCACATTCAGGTAGACACCTGACTGCTTCCTTTATGCCTGTATTAAGGTCTTCTAGCTCAGGTTTGAGATAGAGCTTTGCAGAAGACTTGCTCATTCTGCAGTTTTAAAAAGGGCTTCAGGAAAAATAAAATCACTACTGGTTAATGTAAGTCCTTCTGCAAGTAATAACTGAAATATCAATATATAATTTGTATTAGGAGCTTCTGATAACCTTCCAAAGACCTTTAGTAAATCGGTAAACAATAAATGTTCTTAACTGATAAAGTATTTTGGACCTTAAGTTCTCATCAAGTTACTTATCCACTCTGAATTTATCTTTCATCTCTCTGTGTAGATGCAGAGAAGGAAATGGTTTTAGCTGTTTGACCATGGAAAGAAATGTGGACTGCATCAGAGCATGCCAAAAAGTTATAGTCTGGTGAGGAGTGGTCTTGATAAGAGCACTATCTTAAACAGTCAAATCTTCCCTCTCATCCTTCTGGTCCCTGGCTTAATGTTCCCACGCCCCTTATACTCTTCAGCTCTACACCCAGTAGTATGGGAATGTGATGAGCTGACAAGGATTAAAAATAACCTGTTAAAATCAATTTGTTTTAACCTGGCTGTGTTAGTCATACTGCTGCTAAAAAGAATTTTTCAATTTGCATTCCTCTTTCCTCAGGCTCTTCCTCTTTCTACTGTGTCCTCTAAAGTAACATAGTAGACTTAATTTATTGTCATTTCCATGGAATCAAGATGATGATCCAGATCACAATTGCCTCTTTCATCCTTCCTCAACAGCACTACTTCTTGCTGCTCTTCTCTTTATTTCTCTGACAAATATCAGGTGCCAAAATGGGTTATTTGCAACGTTCCATTTTTACTTTAATGATCTTGCATTCCTACCTTCTGTCTAGGAAGCACTGTCTATCTTCTTAGTCATTCGTTGTTGTAAAATTCTTCCCTTCATCTTTCCCATCTTTGGTAGTACTCTACAACAGTAGAGCTGTAATCTCTGCTTCCAATGACGGTAATGGCCTCACTGACCTGCTTTATATTACCTTATTTTTTATCATGGGTTTCCCTGCTTTGGCCTCCCATGAAATGTCCACACTTCAGAACTAGAATTAGGGAAGACTCTAGTCTGTAAGAGGTTAAAATTTCCTGGAAGTTCCTGTGCATTTTTAGCATGGGAAGTGCTGAGAGAAAGAAGAGTGACAAAGAAGGAAGAGACCTCAATTATCAACAGAATAGCCAGTGACCCATATTTGCAATGCTGAAATAGGACAAGAGGCTGAACTTCAAGCACTACTTCAATCCATGTTTAGTTACTGATATAGATCTGTATAGATACTGTGGAACAAGGTTCAACAAGAAACACAACAAATATCTCCTGGTAGGGTGCAGTTGCCCTGTAGACAGAAGCCCAAGCCAAGTCTGGTGTCAGTCCATAGGAGATTTAATATTGATTGACTGGATAACTTTCTGCTCTGGTTTGTAATTCTTCATGTCAGAGCAGCACTGTAGAGCAACACCTCTTCTTAGAAGAGAAGTCCATCCTTGCCAAAGCTGAAGCTTGCATTTGAGGTGCACAAGGGACATTTAGAATTTTAAAAGAAAAAAATAAAAGAAAAACCAAAAAGTTCTCCAAATCTCTCTCAATTAGTTGGAAAATCTCTATTCTGCTTTACACAAGACCTTTCTTTCCGTCTCCACCCATAACTAAATAGTATGTAACTTCTATCTGAGGCCATTTTACTTATTTATTCTGCTACAAATCTGTATTTTACTACATGCTCAAGACTATTTCCTCCTCTCCAACTGCTGATCACCACTACTATTCTAACAAAGATGCCATATAACAATTAATTGCTTTGCTTTGTATTATAGCTCATCAACTTGTTGGGAGCTAGGAAAAATGAAATAATGGGGGTCACTTCTGGAAAATGAGTTTATTTTCATGCCAGCTGCAGAAAATGAGCAAGGCTGGCTTCATGCCAGTTAAAGGGACGCTGTAAGAAGTTTCTTTCTGTTTGCCTGAAGAACAAATGCCAATCTAAAGAGTTATACATGCTAATACACGCATGCATGTTACATACATGCAATCTGAAAAAATCATTATTGAACAAACTAGGATAAATTTCACATTTTACTATATTTTGCCCTCACCTTTCCTCCTTTTTATTTTTAACTTACAACAAAAACTCCTTTTCTTCTGCATTTATCCTTTTAAAAATGGTTTACTAATTTAACATAGATACCAGCCAAGAGGGATTTTGCAGCTACATGACCTGGAAACTGAATATTATTGAACTACTTTAGAGTTTGCTTAGAGTTTTTAGCTTTTAAAAGCAAGTCTGATCACCTGCTTTATCTATTTGTGAAACATTAAATGATTAAAAGTTTTATACAAATGGAAGGAACCACATAGATATTTTTAAGTACTCAGCACCTGTGCACTGATATTTCGACTAATGTGTCTTAAATCCCCAAGAAAGCTGAGCTCTATAGAGTTAGCAGATTACTTAATGGCAACATTTGTTAAGGTACTGCCATAAGTCAGTTTGGAAGTAACTGATGACTGGTCTCATCATTGAGCAGAGAGAGGATACAGTTTCTTTCTAACAACACATTGCTGAAAATAATTTCTTCACTGAGACACAAACCTCTGTATAGCACTTAACTTGAACACCTCCACATGGTAGTGGCCTTAACTTCCATCTTTCTGTCATGTATGAAATGTCTGTTTCTTGTTATAAATTCCAGAAATTTGAATCCAGAAAAAAATTATGAAAAGAGAAAGAAAACCTTTTTAATATTGGAATGTGTGAGCCTTAATGGCAAAGGAAAAAAAAAGGAGAGTGTAACTGATAAATAAATGAAACAAGGTGTAAAGAAGTATTAATGTTTTCATTATTTCATACCATTTCTACTCTGTTGCAACTGATTTCCATAGTAATATAGTTAGCTCAAAATCTGTCTATGCATATAAGGTCTCCATAGAAAAAGCAAATGTGAAAATGGCAATATTTTCAACACTTCTTTTCTTTAATAAAACTAACATTTTCAAATCTGCTTTTATTAAAACACAATAAATACCATCAATTTTTGACATGAAATCTCATTACACACTGTAAATATTTATCACTTTGCAGAAAGAAGATTATACATTAGTTCTATTCATTCAATTCAAATCTGAGTAAGAATGAATTCATGTTTTATTTTTCTTCTTCTATTTAAAAAGGCCCAGTTGCTGTAAGAAAATGAAAGAAATTCTCTTTGTTGCTGCTGACAGATAGGACTGAGAGAAATATCTCAGAGGTAAGTGCTCTGAGACACTGTTCCTTGACCTTGCAATTACCCCCTGCCAATGCCATTTATGATACTCACAAACTCCTATTGATTTCAAAGGAGTCATTCCATGAAAACCTCTTTGTAAAAAGAAGATACTAACCTTTCTGTTTCTGGAATTTAGCTTCAAGCATAGAGGATACAAGGGGGAGAAAAAAGGAAAATGTGATTATTTTATTCTCCTTTTACCTTTGTAACAGAATCATTGTTATATTAACCAGTAGAGCTCAGAACACAGATATACTTCTGTCCATAAAGCTCAAAATTGAAATAATGGTGGTGTAACAGCAGGAGAAGGTGAATAGATGAAATAAATTGTGTAAGACTATGTTTATGCCTGTCTGTACTAACCAACATGAGGACTTTTTTTATTCTTTCCATTAAATCTAACCCCAAGTATTTTAAATCAATGTTTTAGCTTCAAATGTCTAGCTTGTATAAGTGGCATGTTTTCTGAGAAAATCATTCTTGCATATCTGTTGTTCTTTGAGTTTACCTAGATAACAGTATAAACCATATCCTGTTACATAGTCTTTGAAGACTTTTGCAAGTATCATAATTCGGTTGCATATGTTCCATAAGTCTCACTCAAATTCTTTGAAGAATGTTTTTGCTAACCTACATACATTTAAGAACAAAAAAAGTGGGCTTCCTCTCCTTTTGGGGGGCACAGTCTTTGCGGAATAAAACATTTCATCACATGCAAAGAGAATTTGACGCATTGCTCAAGCCATTTGAAATTCTACAACAGCCACTCAACTACTCTGACAATAAACAAGAAAACAAATAAATAAAATTGAGAAGCTTTCAACCAAAATTAACTCGGATGCCAACCTCAAGTTTAAATTTTCCTGCACAAGATGTGGGATGTGGCTGAAGAGCATTCCCATTGAAAGGCATCTGTGAGTCCTGGTCAGCAGTGAGCCCTGTCAGCCCAGCAGGCAAACCCTGGGGTGCATCAGCCACAGCATCAGAGGTGGCCATCCCACTGTTTTCAGAGTTGGTGTGGCTTCACCACAGACCCTGCATGCTGTTCTGGGACCCACCATTTAAGAAGGATGTAAAGGTCTTTGAATGTACCCAGAGTAGGGCAACAAAGCTGGTGATAAACCCTGAGGAATGTCCTGTAAAGAGTGGTTGAGAACACTGTGTTTGTCTAGTCTGGAGATATTAAGACTTTTGGTACCTTCCTGAGGAGAGGAGGTGGAGAGAGGTGTTGATCTCTTTTCTCTCATGTCCAGTGATAGGATGCATGGGAATGGCTCAAAGGTGCAACATGAGAGGTTCAGACTAAACATTAGGAAATGTTTCTTTACAGAAGGAATGGGGAATAGTCAGACTCCAGAACAAGCTTACTAGAGACCTAGTTGACAGCTGCAGTGCTTCAGGGGTATTTGTACCAGGGCCTTAAATACATGCATTAACTTTGTCAGCCATGAGTTGGTTGGGCCATTGGACTAAGTGGCCATTGTAGGTCCATTCCAAATATTCTGTTCTATTCTGATAATAAGATATCTATAACTATGAGGCAAACATGAAAAAGGAATATAATTCTGAATGTGCAGTTGAACATAAAACACTACTAAGTAGAATGTGTTTATTTGTAGTCATGTGAGAATCAAAATGAACTACGAATTAATTCAGTCAGAAGAATACCAAAATATTTTAGCCCATGTTTTCATGACTCACAGACTCACAGAATTGTTAGGTTTGGAAGAGACCTCTGGAGATCATCTGGTCAAACCTCTCTGCCAAGGCAGGGTCACCTAGAACAGGTGACACAGGAATGCATCTGGGTGGGTTTTAAATGTCTCCAGAGAGGAAGGACCCATGATCTACCTGGGCAGACTGTTCCAGTGCTTTGCTAATCTGAATGCAAAGAAGTTCCTCGTGTTGAGGTGGAATTTCTTTTGGTTTATTTTGTGGCCTTGTTTCTTTTCTCCCTGTCCTGTCTCTGGGCACCACTGGAATGAGTCTGGCACCATCCTCTTGACAACTGTCTTTGTGATACTTATATGTATTAATGACATCCCCTCTCAGTCTTCTCTTCACTTTGTTAACAGGCCCAGCTTCCACAGTCACTCATAAGAGAGATGCTCCATATCCCTAATAATTTTTGTGGCACTCCACTCAATCCTTTCCTCAGTTTTCTTGCACTGAGGAGCCCAGAACTGTACAGAGAGCCAGAGATGGCCTCACTGGGGCTGAGTACAGGAGGAGGACCACCTCCCTCAACCTGCTGGTCACACTTTTCCCACTGAAGCCCAGGATACCATTATTTGGTACTTCTGGTTGCAAGAGAACTTCCAGCACATGGTCAGCTTGTCGTTCACCAAGACTCCCAGGTCCTTCTCCACAGAGCTGCTCTCTAGTAGGTGAAGTACCAACCTGTGCTGGTACTTGGGGTTATTCCTCCACAGGGGCAGGCCCCTGCAGTTGCCCTTGTTAAACTTCATTAAATTCCTCTCCACTCAACCCTAACAGCCTATCAGGGGCCTGATCAATGGCCACACAGTCTGCAGGTGTATCAGCCACTCCCCCCAGTTCTGTATCATTAGCAAACTTGCTGAGGGTGCATTCTATCCCTTTGTCCAGGACTAATTACTGGGGAATGCCACTGACTACAGGCCTCCAACTAGGTTCTACTCCACTGATCACGATCCTCTGTGCTCAGCCAGTGCTTGAATCCCCTCACTGTCCATTCATCTAATCCATATTTCCCAAAATTACCTATGAAGGATGTTACAGAAGATAGTGTCAAAAGCCTTGGTGAAGCAAAAGTAGACAAGCTCCACTGCTCTCCCTTTATCAATCCATCCTTCCATGCCATCATGGAAGGCTATCAGATTAGTCAAGAGTGATTTCCCCTTGGTGAATCCATGCTGACTATGCTGATGACCTTCTTTTCTTCTACGTGCTTGGTGGTGACCTCCACGATGATCTGCTCCATCTTTTTTCCAGGGATGGAAGGGATGTGAGACTGACTGGTCCGAAATTTCCCCAGTTTTCCTTCTTGCCCTTTTTGAAGACAGGAGCTACATTACCCTTCCTCCATTCATTGACCACTTCTCCCATTCTCCATCATTTTTCAAAGATGATGGAGAGTGGCTTAGCAACACTGTTTGCCAGCTACCTCAGCACTGATGGGTGCATCCCCTAAGGGGTGCACTCACGGTTTATGGTATTAAGTCTGTTTACCTGATCTCTAACCCAACCCAACCATGGAGAAATCTTCCTTTCTTCAACCTTCTGTTACCTCTGAGGTCTGGCACTCCAAGGGTCAGCAGTAAAGATGAGGTAATAGAGGCACTCGGTAATTCCACTTTCTCTGTGTCTTCCATTATTAGGACATGCATCTGATTCAGCAGTGGCCCCTACATTTTCCCTAATCTTTCTTTTGCTACTGATGTACTCAGAGATGTCCTTCTTGTTGTCCTTGAAATCCCTTGCCAGGCTAAATTCCAAGTGGAGTGGGCATTTGGCCTTCCTCATCACAGAAGATGACAGAAGTCCAAAGAAATGAGGCACTCTTTTTATAGAGATAGAGAAGACTAAAGGATATTTTTTCAGTCATGATCTTCAGTTTTCTGTCTGGATATTTAGTCTATTTGTCAAGATCTGTCTCTGATTTATTTAGGGTCTTGTTTTTCTGTTGCCAAAAGTTGCTCTTTGGAAGACATATAAATAACAGGATTATTTCAGTCTTTTAAGAAGAAGTTGAAATGAGAAAAGGAAGAGCAAAAGATAATTTAAAACCTGATGCAGTGAGGATCATGATACTCCCAAACTCCACTTTTGAGGTAATAAAAACAAAATTAAAAATACATCATAATTTTACCTCAATTTTCCTTTATCTTAGCAATGTTAATGTAATTATACAAAGCATGACAGGACATTCATAGACTTAAGAAAGCTGAATAATTTTTTTTTTTCAAATCAGGAGAAAAATTTTAAAATTATACATAAACAGTCTTAATTCAAGGTTTTTCTTGACTGAGGTTTCCCTAAAGAATTTTCCTCTTGCAGTTCTAGTTTGCATAAATGTACAGTCTTGCTATTTCTATGACTTTTGTTGTCACCAATTAAATATTGAATATTATGGGTGAAATGCAGACTTTCACAATTCACCTTATTTCTCTTCTGATGGGTGTTCCAAAGTTAGAAGGCAATTCAACTGAATGAATGAACTATAGTTATTGTTTGTGGGTTTGTTTGTTTTTTAATTCAATACCAGTGTTTAAAAACTATACTCTACTTATGCAGATAATGAAATTTCCCATTCCTATATGAGTGTTTCTTTGAGATGGTAATTTTTTTCATGGAATAATGACTTTTATTTCCAAGTAAGCAGTTAAAAAAAAATAAAAACTAATTAAAAATAGCAGTTATAATTGAAAATATCTAACCAGAAATGGGAATATTAGACGCTTACAATACAAGTTTGAGTTTAAAAAAAAAATCAGTGAATATTTATCTGTGGATTGATGAGTTTGGATTCCATCTAAAGAAGTCTGTCCATCCTTATTTCTTTCAGTCTTGGAGAAAATTCACCTTCATTATTCACATACCTAAACAACTGTGTTAACAAGTACTCCTAATTGCCATATGGAACCAGAGCTCTGGGAGAGATATTTATATGAAACAGAAACTCTAGAAAAGGATATTCTCTTCTTTATTAATCTGATGCCAACATTTTGCTAATTAAACCACCACATGTCTCATGTCACTTCCTACGTAGGTCACTGGAAGAGGAGATACATTTGGGCAACCTTAAGGATGAATCCCAGGGGAGCATCCCACAAAAGCATGGTATTTAAGCTTGCAAGTTTATTAAACAAATCACAGAATATATTGCAGTCTAAATCACAGTCATGACATGACACAATTAGAAGATTTATTGATTCTTTGGGCTAGAGATCTCACAGCTTTCACTGGGGGCTCTACACCCACCAGAACCAACAGATTTGCTTTACCACAAGTAATATTTCTAAACCAGTGCAAGGAAGTTTATAAAGTTGAAACTGGCACTTTAACTTTGCTTGTTTTCAACTTTGCTTCTATTTTAGCCCAACTATAAACTGAACAAATTTTGTATTAGTCCCATGTCTCACCACCCTGAATTATTGGTATCCAGATTGCGATAGCAGAATCACTGTATGAAGCAAAGAGAAAAAAAATTTAATAAGTAATATTTTCTACAATCTAGCTACCATCTGCTTGTATTAGAAGTTCTTACCTCTTTATGTAGTCCTTTATTTATTGAATAATAGTGATCAGAATAGTGGTCAGAACCTCGACTCAAATAGAAGATGATATAAACAATTGGCTATGTTGTCTACGTCATATTTCCAATAAAAGACAGCTGATTATGACTGAATTATATGTTTCCCAGAACTCAGTTCAAGTGTGAAATGGCTCTTTCCAATCATGCCTTGTCGTTCACTACTTTCCAGAAAGCACAGGGGCACATCTTTTGAAAGTTTTTTTTTGTTCTTCTTTGTGGCATGTAAAAGTGTCAATATTTCTATCAACAGAAATTCTGTTCAACATTCTATGAAGTTCAATTAAAGGTCACAAGGATGATTAAGGGATTGCAATACCTCACTTATAAGCAAGGACGAGAGAACTGGAACCATTGAGTCTTGTGAAGAGAAGGCTCATGAGGTGTCTTACATACATATGTAAATACCCGAAGAGAACATGCACACCAGACAAATTTACACTTTTCAGTGTCAGCACAAGAGGCTCCATAAACATAAGGAAGTGTTTCTTTACTGTGAGAGTGACTGAACTTTGCAACAAGTTTTACAAAGAGGTTGTGGTGTCTCCTTCCTAGAAGATTTTAAAATAACCCATCTAGACATGTTCCTGGGTAACTGGCTCTATGCAACGCACCTTGAGTGGAGTGTTGGACGATGACTGCCGGAGGTGTCTGCCAATTTCAACCATTCTGTGACTCCATGATTGCATGCTAAAATCTGTCTGTAGTGGAACAAATTTCTTAGGCTCTTTGGATTGAAAAATCCCTTTCATCTCTTCACAAGCACACAAGTAACATTATCATAAACTTTTTAGCTGAACCATTAATGTAAAAGGCTCGCACTAAATCTACATATTGGTGTAGGCTTACCCATCATGATCTTATCAATGGTGGTCCATGAATCACTACTCTTTAACACTGAGATTAGTCGCTCTCATGGCTATAATTTAATAGAAAGGAATCAATCTTGTCCATCTTCCTACTCTGATGTAAAGAATGAAAGTTATCATAGAATTGTAGCATCATAGAATGTCTTGGGTTGGAAGAGATCTTAAAGATCACCCGATTCCAACCCCACTACCAAGGGCAGGACATCTTCCACTTGACCAGATTCCACCAAGACTCATTCAACACGGAATTTTCATAATAATTTAGGTACTCAACATTGATAAACTAGGTGAAACTCACTTAAATTATAAAAATTTATTACTTTAAGCTGGTGCCTGTCAAATATTTTTGTGATGGCAGCTGATATCATATACGACTAGTGTGCTTGGGCTGAGGTCTCATTCTCTTTCTGTACAGTAGTGTATTAAGAAAAAAGGTCTGGCAAAGGCAAATCAGAAGCGCCAAGGACAACAAGAAAAGAGCTAAGTCAAAAAACATCCTTACTTTTACATTCTACTGGTGTTTAAAATTGAGGCACCCTAGAATCTGTGGTATCTCGAGGCAATTTGGAATGCCTGACTGCCTCATTCATTCACATCAGTTTTTGACCTCAGTATTCACAGGATAGTAATAAAAGACACAGCATCTTAATTTTAGGCATAACAGACTCTTTCAATTTCATTTGGGGTGAAGGGATGCTGCTCTGGATGGAAAAAGTAACTGTCAATGTGCTGAACTTTAAGCATGCGAGTAATTCCATTACTTCTGTTGGGTTTTAAAATTAAGAACAGGTTTGAGCACTTCACTAAAATGGATTTCATCATAGAATTTCTGATGGTTGTTTGAAGTTATAATAGTGGAAATTCTGAGACGGGGGAGAAAAATATAAGGTTTATCAGTTTTATCATATATGAACTTGATATTTACTTTGTTTTAACTGTTTTCTGAAAAAAATTAAGCCAATGTTCTCCAGTGTTGTTTTGTTTTCTTTCTCTTTTTTTCTTTTTTAGAATTATCACACATCTGCAGTGGATCACATTTTGACATTGCATCAGAAAAAAAGTCTGCATATGTGTTTAGGAGAGCTGTAACAGATTCCTGGTTTTTATATTAGTGGGGTCTTTTCATAACATTTCTTCTTTTGTCAGTCCCAATATTCTGAAAACATGAAGTGGCCATCTCAAAATTCATTCAAGACTTTCCCTTTTCAAGAGTTCAATCTATGCCACAAATATCTTGCTTTCTCCTGGGAAGCTTTTCTTTTTAATATGTCAAATTATATGTGAAGGGCTAATTTCCATCTGGAGACATCAGTGAGGATCTTTCTTTTTCACAACCTTGGGAGGGAAATATTTTCCTCCTAAATAAGTTACTTTTTTTTTTTTTTTTTTTAATTTGGGCTGTCTCTAGAGCTGTCAGGAAGTGTCTGATCCAGAGTGCAAAAGCATTTCAATTCAGCTTAGGTTCCATTTTAAAGCAAATCTGCAAAAGTAGTTTGTGAGTTTTCACAACACAGTTTTATGTGGGAAAATTATCAGCCTATTTTTAATGGTATATGGAATATAAATGGTTAAACTACCTTTGTTGCGAAATTAGTTAAGGTATAAGTCAGAAGTCATATGTTCCCTACCCTCAAATACTTAAGATAACATGATATATCAGCCCAATTCAGAGAAAAGATTATGCTTCATCAGGAACAGAAGCTAGATTTTAATGTAATATTCTAATTTTAGTTCAATTCTATAATCTGAATTTGTAAAATTAGTGAAATATACTCCCTTTTAGTCCCTATGTATACCTGATTAGACCATGTTATAAAGGTATCTTAACACTAATTCCACTTTCTGAATTGACAGCTAAGATACATTGCCTTCTAAAAGTCATGTATTCAATATTTCAAAATCAACAACTTCTGCTCCATTTGTAGTACAGCCTACTCAGCCTCATTCTCTTCCTTCTCTCATATCTCTGTATATTTCTGGGAAAATAGCTCCCAGCTTAGCTCCCTGCTCAGCAATAAAACTGAACCAAATGAATTCATGGCAAACTATCTTTCTAGGTTTGCAGTGATATGAATTCACTATATTCAGGAACAAACATAACACGACAGTGCTCAGAGTTTAAGTAGTGGTCATAATGTTAATTCTTGAGTGCTTAGAAGGTGCATCTAAAAAATGCATTTTGAAACTTATAGCTTTCAATGACTAAATTATACTTGTACAAATTTTAAGTTGACTGAGGGAGAGAAAAAACAAGAATTTCTATTCAATTGGTTGTTTTCACTCCCAGTAGAATGTTCCAGTTTGAATTTTTTACTTTTGGTCTAAATGTAAACTTCCTATTAATGTTCTAAAATGTATGCTTTTCAATTTTCAGCTATTACCCTTGGCATTTCTAATAAATATGTGACAGAAGAAGTTGTAGGGTGACTTCTTGTAGCTGCTTTCAGTACTACTTTCACATTCTTGTGCCAAAAAATTACAAAAATAAATACCTTTTTTATTACATATATTGGTAGCATGCAGCCAGAAATTTTGAGGTAAGTTTATGACAGTCATATTTTATGACTGTCATATTATTTTTTTTCCTTATTAAACTATTTAACAAATATCTTAGATGAGACAATAAACAATCAAAGGATTTTCTGTAACACTGTTTCCATCTTCTAGCTTCTAAAACTAGCTAATCAAACAATGACCTTATTTTTTAATAGAGGGGGCAATTGAAAATCATTGAACAGCCCTACCCCTTAATGATTTTTTTCTCAGACATAATTATAATAATTAGCATTATAAAGTGCTAATTATCTTTGGACACGAAGGACTTGCACACCAGAGACAGAGGTCCACATTAAGTAAAGAGGATTTTGCTTTCTTCTGTCATCATTTTTTTTCTTTTGTAAAGAGGTAGAGGACACTCAGCCCATCATTCCTTTCTGAATGTTCATTTTGTTATTGCTGGATGATTGACTCCAGTACAGAAACAGGCAGGTTCTTAAAAACCATGTGGATTGATCCTGCAGTCCACATGTCCAGTCTGTAAATCTGGGATTATCTTCTCATTTTCTTGGATTTCACATTGTCCAGTAGTATTGCAAAGACCTTGGATTATTGTAAAGGATTGCTTCAATTCTACTCAGTCCTGCAGGGATTGGATTAATTTTGTTAGCAGTCAGTATCATTTCCTCATAAATTCTCTCTCATTGGCACAGCAAAAGAAAGGTTTCAGTCCCCTCAAGAAATAACAGAGTGATGGTTTTAAGGACAGTAATGTACCCTCCACATGTTCCAAAATCAGGAATGAGAACATCATAAGCATGACATAAAGAATAAAAGATTGAGAGTTATTTTTCTTGACTTCCTGTATTGAATCATACATCTGTCCCTGGCTAAATAATCCTTCTCCTAACCCTCACATTGGATATCATTCCTTGAAGTATGAATCATTTATCGCATCAACATTTTTACACTTGTTTGCTCCTACAGACTATAAATATTGTTTTACATGGATTTTCTCCTGCACATTGACAGAGCTTTTGTACCAAGCACTGCTATTTAATTCAGGTGTGATGCTCAGTCCTTAATTGATCTTCCACAGGCTTTTTTTCCAGTGCCTTAAAAATAGATTTTCATCTCCTTCATTCTCCCTCAGAAGATGAGTTTCTGAAGCATCACACAAAAAGGTGTTATCCACATCTGGATATTTCCTACAGTCATCTTGGTGTTTTGCTCAGTCATCACAAATGTGTATAAAAGATTATTCTTCCTACATGTGTGTCTGAGTTGTCTTCACTGATGATCTTCTACATTAAATATATGTAGAATATCTTCTCCTATAACATAAGTAGATTATGAGTTTCAAAGAAATTGGCAACTGCTCATAGCATGTGTGGCCTGGATAGATTGTTCTGGGTATTCAAGTTAACAAATAGTAGAGTAACTGCAAGAGTTTGCTCTAGTGAATTATGTTCCATTTCTTCTAGAGAACACCTACTATCCATTCCTCATAATATTATGGGGCAATCAGCAAGGTCTCAGCCTTCCTCCAGCGAGGATAGTATGAAAACCTCTCTAAACATGAGTTGAAACTTTCTCCAACAGGATTCCTCAGGCAAATTCCAGTAAATTCCTTCAGAAAAGACCACTTATTTTTAAGACTGCCATGTTGTTTCCCTGGGTATGAACCAATAAATCCAGATTTTCTTTGAATGTTGAAAGTCCTATCTGAGCTTAGAAGAAGACTTCCTTCTCTCAGAGGCTCTGTCTTTTCTTTCATCTCATTTTCTTAAATCACAAGTCTTTGGTCACCAATGATCACTTTTGAAGATATAACTGCTGATGAGTATAATGATGATACAATGATAATATAATCACCTGTGGAATTGGCATAAAAACATTCTCATATTCTCCTACAGCAGGACTGGCAGAATAGTTTTGCATGCAGCAATTCTGGTTGTACTGCCTTTGAAGTTTATCTTCCAATCAGCTGCACCGGTCATTTAAAATCACAGATACTATTATAGCTTTTGATTGAATGACTATGTAAGTATTTTTGGTATATGTGTCTATATATATAGATATCTTTATATATCTTTCCCTGATTCTTCTGTGTGAGAAACAGCTTTGAGGAAAATAAATGGAACAGTAAATGGAATATAACCAAATAGAATTTGTTAAAAAGGTCTATAAAATCTCTGCTTAAAATGTATTACAGTATGCTCAGATTCTGTTTAGCATATGCATCGACTTTTAAGTTTCTCACTCTGGATGTCTGCTTAGTTAGCAAAGGAACTTCATTTCAGCTATTACAAACTTGGAGTACTGATTGTGTGTTGGATCAAGACAATATCATTCATTAGAACAAAAAAGGCATCTTCTAATAGCTAAGACTTCCTTTCTTCATATTTGTGTCAATTTTTAAATGCTTTTTTTTTATTTGGAGGGTTTTTCCTTTTAATAAAAATATAAAAATACAAACTTAGGGATAAGAGGGAATTAAAGTAATATGATATGAATAGAATGCATCACATTCAGCATCTGAAACTGTATACACTCACTGGAGTAATGAAAATCAAATATAACGTCATCATCTACTTCCCATATGAACAATCAAGGGAGTCAAAATCTAGCTAAACCAGCAAGAGTAAATAGTTTAGTGATAAAAAATTGATATAAAAAGTTCACGGAAAATATAAATATCCTCTGGGCTGTCGAAAGCAATTGGTTCAGCTCAATCTGGTAAATCTACTTTTAATGATAATGGCAACAACTTTTCCTTTTTATTACACTTTACATAAATTTATGAGCTTTATCACTTCAAAACAAAAAGAATATATTTGTCTCTGTATCAGGTTTTGAAGTTATCATAGGTCTTGGAAACCTACCTAGAAATACAGGAACAGAAACATGCTTGTAAGCCATTTCTGCTAGGATGGAAATAGAATTCTTATATCATACAATTGCTACTAATTAAAAAGAAGGGAATGAGCATAAAAAAGACCATAGCAGTTTAACTGGTTTTCAGTTTTCTTAAATAGCTAAAAAACCCCATTTATTACAACTAATGGTCATGGGAAAAAATCTGTGGTTTAGAACTGAGATTTTTTTTTCTTAATAATGCCTTTTATACTAGACTATATATTTACAAATGGCCTCTGAAAAATTGAATGACCACTTGTCTGTTCAATCTATAAACAGTCAGATTTTCAAGGCCTCTCCAGTAGATACAGAAAGATTATTTGTGGTTATTAAATTCAAAATATCTGATTTTTTTCCCCAAGAAAACTACTGAAGTCAATGATGTGTATACAAAAAGTGGGAACCTATAAATCAGTAGCCATATATAATACTGCTAAGAAGGAACATTACTAAAGGTATTTGGTTTCAGTAAAACGCAGCGTAAAATATTGGTAAATGTTATACACCAATAACAAGTCAATTCTACTTAATAACCAAGTCTACTACTAAATTCAAGCCAGGTCACATAATTTTTGCTATTATTTATCTTTTAACAATGACATATTGTCAGGATTTGAATTAAAAGCTGATCTCTCCATGAATTCATTAATTACCACTGCATCATGTCCAGCTCTGCTTTCGCTTTTGTCTTGTGTTTGACCAGTCAAGCTTAACAGGCTGTTGAAAAAGTTACTGTTTTGTTCTTCATGATGTTTTTACTCACAAATTAAGATTACTCTGGTTTACCTGTCATCTGAAAGAATGAGAGTATGCTTTCCTATTACACTTCTGTCACTACTTCTAGAAATTCTAGGTGCATCACACAAGCATTATGTTTCATAGAGTCTTAGGTTGTGAGAAACAGCTTCATGGTTTTTTGCTTCTGTCTTGTTTCCAGCCATTTATTCAAATCCAAGTGTGCTTAATTAGAAGCCTACCTTGTCTTACTGTGCAATATCTGTGATCTCCATTAATTGCTTAGTTTCATAATTAGACAGCCAGTAGGTTTTCCATTGCTTGTTCTCTCTGCATCCAGAAATCTACTTTGAAATAAAAGCCCCTTCTTTCAGCTACCTATTTGCAACATCTCTCTGAATAGACTTTTGACTTTCCTTTGCATCCAGAAAATTTACAATCAATTCTCACTGTTGAGATGGTAACATCTTTTCCTTGTTTGCCAATGGTAAAAATCCTTGCTCTGTTTTCTAGATCTCTGAAATTAATTATTATTGCCCAAAGTGCATTGTATTTCTTGCTTTTAATTTATATGATTTATTACATTTTTCAGCTTCAAATTTGCTTTAAAAAATTATCTACTCAAAGAACCTCACAAAGTTGCAATTCCGACACAAGCTGTAAGGACAAATATATGTGCAGAGGACAAAAAGTATGGCCATGGTCATACTGAACATAGTGAAGCTGGTAAATTTATGTTCCAGGTAGATATACAAGCTAGAATCCTCATTCAGGATAGAATGGGACGAAGATTTCTTCCTGTCATCACTCTCTGAAACTTACCTAAAGCTTATGCCTTAGTGCAGGTTTGCATAAACACAATTTGACTCACAGCCAGTGTGTTTAGTTTCATGTTCAGATTCAGTCACCTCAGTCAACAGTAGCTCAGGAAAACATGCATTTAAGATGCTTGCTGTTGTAAGGAACTTACGAGCTTGATGTCTTGAATTATTTACTCATAACTTTGTAGAAGGCAAAAAAACTAAAATACCATGTGGAAGGACTTTCTAAAACCACAGTCAGAGTGCAATGACTGCCTCCGAAAAACATTCAAGGAAGAACCTTGGCATTAGGATAGATTAAAGTGTCTTTCCAAATGTTTTTGAGATTGCAGTGGGGTTTTTTAAAGTTTGTCTATAAGCAATTTTAAATATTATACTCTAGATTAATTAGAAATTTAAAAAAAGGAAAAAATAAGTCTCAGAACAGCTATAGTCTTCTCAAGTAGTAGTCTGATAACACATAAACACACGTGTTGTCTGTGCAGAGTCTTTACATTTAGAAAATAAATAATACTCTACATAAAATTTGCCAGTTTCAGTATTGTATCCAACACAGAACACAAATTCAGAATTTGTAGGACTTTTACTGCTGCAACTCAATACTAGGCCCTCACCTATTTTCTTTAACTTCTTTACAGTGGGATTACAACAGTTGCTCTAAAAATATCAAGAACAAGCCATTTTGATAGTTCTTTTTTCAGTATTTGTGGAAGAGTGGAGGAGTTGGTGACTGGAAATTAATGTTTCTATTTTTTCTGGAACTGGTATTATTTGACCTCAGCAGTTTTTCTCATGGACCGAAAATAAATTTTCTTATTATAGATCTTATATGTACAAAGACAACCTGAATAGTTATTTCAACACAGTATGGCAAAATGCCTCAAACGCCTATAGAACTTCAGCATTATATTAGCCAACTAAGGATTTAGGAAGCAAAATCCAAGTAGGAAGTGCCACATACAACTATTTTACATAGCACAGAAACCATTATGCAATATGGCCAGCCTAACATTGCTCATAGATTTTTTGTGAGAGAAGAAAGTTGTTTTCTAAATATAGACAAAAATGTGCTGCACTTAGCCAATAACTCATGACAGAGAGGTAACATATGCTATCATCATGCAGAGGGAGCTGCATGACACAAAGAAAATATGAGCAATATCACCTTCTAGAGTTACAGCCCCTTATTGCCATTATAAAACATCTTTATTGGAAGAGAAAATGCAATATTTTGGTAGAAAGAGGAGATGAAGTACTAGAACAAGTGAAATTTTTCATAGAGAACATTCAAATTTACAGCTCTATATGTCGCCTGCTGTGCTCAGGGTCCATCAGAAGACAGATGTCTAAGGGTCTCCTGTTTGATATACAAGGCAATGATAGAGCGACATTTTTGACCTCTGAACAAGAGAGAGTTTAAATAAAAAAAAACCACTTCAGTGCACAACAAGCACAGAAATTCCTGTTCCCTTCTCATCTCTCCCTTTCTTTGAAAGAAATTTTTATGAGTGTTTCATCAGGAAGAATAATTTTATTGTCTATCATATTTCATTTCATGTAATATAAACTGCTAAAATAGACTCTAGGGTCTAAACTCCGGTTGGTTTTAAAAGGGGGGGACTAGGCCCAAGCTGTTATTCTTTTGTTTATTTAGCTGTAAACTGAAAATTCATTACTGGAAACTTTATTTTGAAATAACATAGGTATTCGCTTTTAAGCTCTTCAGTTATTATCTGACTCAAGACAACTGTACGCTTGATCCCAATTCCATTAAAGCCCATGATAAAAATCAGTGTTATAATGTGAACCTGAGTACACCATGAGAATTCATTGGTATTCAAGATCAGACTCAGGGAACAATACTAAAATATGCTGGATTTTTACTTTTAATCAGCACACCTGAAAGAATATTATCCGAAATATTTTCAAGTCCGTCAATAGGTGGAATTTGGTCATTCCTACCTTTAAAACACACAGATTGCCTGAGAGTGAGACAAGTTTATAAAAAAAACCCTGGTTTTTGCTCTTAGAAAGGTATTTTTTACATTCTTTAGGCCTTTTCATAATCTATTACCTAGTGTGGCCACCCAGGCTATGCAAGTCAAAAGCAGACCTAGGTAGTCAACTTTTACACAGGTACTAAAGAAAACTTCTGAAAACAGAGGGGTTATGAAAGATTAAAAGAACTAATAAAATGCTTATCATTTTAACAACTAACTATATAAAAGAAATTCCTTTACAAAATGAGGTTCAAAAACCACTGAGCTGTGATCTAGAGCTATTTTCACAGAAACTATCACTGAACTTCTCATCTCTGTACTTTAAATTGTTAAGAGAGCTACTGAAAAATCTTTTTGCAGGAATTATCAGCCCCCAGTTTTGTTAGACAACAGTTAAGGCATGCTACTACACCATCAGCAACTGCCACATTGTCAACTTCCATAAAAAATAGTGGTCTACAAAACATTAATTCCTGCAAAATCATAGAGACAATTTACATCAAGCTTTCTGAACTGAATTGAAAGAATCAGGAAAACCAAAAGCTTTGTTGAAGAAAAGCCCTATATTAACTAGTGCAGGAACACCTGCAGCTTGACACATGTAATTTAAAGCAACTTATGTGACGATTTATGTAGGTCATTGCCAGTTATGTAGGTGTGTGTAGGAGATACTGGTCTTGATGCACAGGATAAGCACATCTCACTGTTTTATGCACATGTTGGTCAGCCAATGTGTAGAAGAGTAAAAAAGGTCTACAGAAGCAGAGTTAAAAGTGCCTGAGAAAACGTGCAAAACCCCAGGTGCTACATATTTAGGTTACCGTGCCATCTACTCAGATTTCTATGATCTCTCTATGTGTGGGTAAGTTGTAGGTGTGCGTAGGTTGCAGTCTTCGTAAATCATAGGTAAGGCTCCAAGCCTCTTCACAAACTTGGTGTGAACCAGGATTCAGCACTCTGAGATGCATAATCTCAGAAAGTAAGTACTGAATCCTCTATGAAACTCTTGTTACCACATATGAACAGTAGGAGAAATGTAATTCTACCGCAGATGTGAGATAGTGCCCATAGCGTGCAGTCAACAGAGACATCATATATAAAAAGCAATGTGGGATGAGTGGTAGGGCAGAGGCATGTTAACTCTGACGTTCCAGATAAGGTGATGTGCCATCTTCCCCTTTACCACTAAACAAACTCAAGTCACATTTTGTATTATCCTTTCTATCTGCAACATGAAGGCAATACTTGTTTAAGGTTCCTTTTTTTAAGAAACATCTCAAACGACAGGTTAAACATAGGCATCTTCTCACAGACATGCTCTATTTTGCATTAATCAGAGTTTGTATGTCTGTACCCTTTCACCAGCTAAGGTTGCAGTAGATTTCTTTTTGCCCAGTTGTGGTATACTCACATTCAGGACTTTCATCTGCCTGCAGGATCATGCTCTTAAGTTCCCAAATAGTTCAGATGCTTATCAGAGGGCAAAGAACTCAAAAATTTACTCTTGGATAAATTGGAGAATGTACATTTTCCTTCTTTAATAAAAATTGTTACTACTGTTACATGTTATGAGCCAAATACTGTAGACATTATTCACTTTTTAGTTCTTATTCCTGGAGGATGATAGAAAAAAAGAGTTAATAGCTCTACTGCAAATGAGTATAAACAGCTTTTTACTAAGTAGCAATTTCAGGCCATGATTTTTTAATGCAGGTATGCGTGAAATTTTTTTTTGTTTGATTTATAAAAGGACATAGTACACTGGATTCAATTTTGCTTTATTTAAAACATCTATGTAACATGTGTGAAAGTGTTGATTATAATAAATCCAAAAGTCTTAGTATCCTATTCCATGTTTAGAAACATTCTGTATACCAGTCATATAGTATCTTGCAGAAGGCTACATATCAGGGGACTTTTTTTTTCTGATGAGAAAGAGAAGTGCGAGGCAAAAAGTACATTCATGGTCTGTAAAAAATAATATTTCTTTTCTCCTCAACCCTTACAGTTATAAAATTACAAACCTGAAAGCCTTTTGTTTTTAACTAGTAGGAAGGAAAAAAAAATAAATAGAGTGATTACAGAACTTTTTCATAGGACTCATCATAATGGTATAATGGTTATCAACTGAAAATGTCAGATGGGATATTTAAATGGCAATTGGTTCATGAACACAGATGTCAGCAAAGAACTAAGTTCGGTTCTTAAAAGTTGCTAGACTGACCTTATTAATGGCTTTAAACTGCAGTGATTTCATTGTCAGTGCTCCAAGGCAGTGTTACCTAGTACATAAGTGCTCTGCAGATATAAGATTGCAGTAACTCAGACTAATGAGAAAAAGTACTGAGCAAGAGAAAAAGCACAATGATACTTCATGCATGAAGCATTCCAGTAAGTAAACTTAGGAATCATGATGGGATTTATTACTCTTCCAGGTTCAGCCTGAGTTACTAAGGATGTCTCTCCAGGTTACTGCATCACAAAACAAGAGGCTATCCATGCAGAAAGCACTGTCAAGAATGAAATCAAAATGGGCCTCAGTACAGAGATGGTCAAACTTTTACTGGATAAACCAGTCCATGTCTCTCTGCAGTATGTTGACAGTGGTGCAAAGACTACACCACTTTCAGTGTTGACTCTCATGGTCTGTGCATAATTTCAGAAGTTCCAAAGTTAGTTTGTTCCTGTATCCAGCTAGAATTTGGCATCACACATAGTAATGACCAAAAATATTTTGCAAATTGTCCAAAATATTTTACAAAATTTTGCAAATTTTCTGCTGGAGATAAGAACTGTAAAAGTCAAGTCAGTTGCTACAAACTTGAGTTGTTTATAAAACATGCCTTTAAGCATCCATTTCAGAAAATTTTCTTAATATTTACAATAGTTTACATTAATTTGTATTTACAATTTCCAAGTATTTTTTAGAAGTCAGGAGGAAAGTAGACTAGTTCTCCAAGACATTACTTTTCCCCAAGATGTCTGAATATTGGTTTATTCTGGTTAATACTGGTAGCTAAACCAGAACAGATATGAACAGACTGTACTGCTAAAAGAGAAGTAGTTATAAGATATTCTACTGTGATCCTGTCAAGTGTATGTTGTTCATGTATTTATTAATAATAAACCAAATTGGTGAAATCCCAAATGGAAACACACAAAAGTAATATTTGTCAGTAGTCTAAATTCTCATATCAGAGAAAGTATTATTCTAGTATTTGAGTTTATTCCATGTATTTGAGTCTTCAAATCGAGATAAAAAATAAAATAAAGAAACATTTGAAAGGTTCCCACTAGTTCCTGGTTTGGTTACTCAGTGTAAAACAGATTATAATATGCCAAAAGGTTGCATACAATTCAGATGATACTGGCGTACCCCAAACTTCCTCTCCTTTAGCTGACTTTATCAAATGGCCTAATGAAACACTAAGTCTCACCCAATCACCCTCATACAGTAATTTTTGGCTTCTCAGAAATTTGGTGAACAAGGATTATATTAAGTAAATTTTAAAAATGCTCCTGTTTCTAACAAAACCAACACTGTGATGTAGTATCTCTCCCATTTTACAAATGATTGCTCTTATCAGAAAAAATCCCTGACTCTAAATACCCTGTCACATATTGATAAGGCAGAGCTAGGACCTAAAAGAGATACCTGTACTGCTATTGTGGGAAAATAAACAATGTGGGTGTCTAATACAAGACTGGAAGTGAAATATTTGCCAGGCCAGACAACTCATGGAGTCTGTCCCCCAAACATTGCAGGTATACTCTCCTCCACCAGAGATCCTGTACCATGTTCCATTCTCATGCACACATTTCATGGTCTGTACGAAACCAATGAGACAGGTATTCTTGGATGTGAACACAGCCTTTTGTTCTTAAATACGTCTCTCAGTTCATATATAAAGGATTTAATAAACTACCTCTTTACTAACAATTCAGAGAAATAGATGTAATTTTCTTTTACTCTCTAAGCAAGTAACAATTTAAATGTATATTAAGAGGGAAAGGATTGTCTTATACCAAAGATACAAGCAGTTTTGCTTAAAGTTTATGGTGTCTCAAGGCTTTAACACATTTCTGTGCTTTCTGCACAGTGATAAGACAAAATAAAAAGAGACTTTAAGCAGTGTTTTGAAAATTCTCATGAGCCTATTTACTTTTCTATCATTATAAGGAAAAAAAAGAGTAAGTTGTGACATTTGATAAACCTAATCTTCTTCAGTTTTTTTTCTTAACACATCTTGTTAGGGTATAACAGGGTTTTCAATAGCAGACTCACATGCTTTTCAAGAAATATGATATTGATGAAAATTAAGGGTTAATGCAAAGATCACTGAGCTCATCTGTTTTTAAATCAAAATTAACTGACCATTCTACTGAAATAGATAAAATGATATTTTTAACTAGGGCTAATTCAGTAGGAAAAAATTATAATGAAACAGTTAAATGCCAAATGAAAGGGTCATTTCTTTGCAAGATTAGTCACAAACAAATTTTTATTTTACTTCTGTGCCTCCACAATGGAAATGTATAGCAATTATTTAGAATTAGGTGTCATTAAAACTGTGGGTCAAATTCACACATATTCCATTGACTTATTAAGATTGTATCAAGATTTAATTTGGCCCAAAGTTTTTTATTATCATGTGAACAACCAACTAACTATAATACAGTGCCACTTAGTGGCAAGGAAGAAGTTTTCAATATCTGAGGTATGAAGAGAGACATTTGGGCATACAATACGTGGTGCTATTTGTATTTGAAATTTTGATATAATCTTATCTGATAGCTTGCAGTTACATTAAGCTCATTATTGCCACAATATTATATGCATCTTTTCATATAAAAATACAAAAATGTCTGCAAAGAGGGAATGAAATCGAGCCCTTGTAATTAATGTAGCATTAAGAACACTCCCTTCACATTATATCTTCAAATTATAGCCATTTTCTAAAAAGGTTAGAATGCCTGTAAAAAGCATAAATATCTTAAAGCTATTTGTATTTCTCATGCTGCAATAATGCATGTGTCACCTTCGTGAAAAATTATCCCTCAAAAAGGTCTAGAGTATTTCTCTTGTTTAAGTATCCATAGAATTACAGTTTTGGGGAGCGACAACTATACTTAATATCATTTTAAATGGCAGTACGTAACTCATTATTCAGTGCAATACTATTCTATTTTTAAGAAAGGATGAGATAAAGACAAGAAGATATTTCACTAAAAAGAATGAAAAATAAGTCCAAAAGGATCCTCAATAGATCATGAAGTCCATCAACCTGTTGCAAAGAGAGCAATCCTTATATTTCTACAGGAAGAACCAATGCAAAGTAATGAACATTTTGATAATTTCATAGAATCATTGAATGGTTTGGATTGGAAGGGACCTTAAAGATCACCTAGTTCCAACCCTCCTGCCATGGACACAGGGGCATCTTCTACTCGATCAGATTGCTAAAAACCACATCCAACCTGGCCTTCCTGTGATGTAGCATTCACAACTTGTCTGGACAGACTATCCCATTGCCCCAACATCCTCGCAGTAAACAATTTCTTCCTAATAGCTGACCCAACCCTACTGTCTTTGTGATTCCATTCTCCCTATCACTTCATGCTATTGCAAGAAGCCCATATCCAGTTCTTTCATAGCTTCCCTTTAGGTACTACTCTAAAGTCTCTGTGGACCCTTTTTGTCTCTGCCTGGGATAGCCCTGACTCATGTGCAGGACCTTGCACTAGGCAATGTTGAACTTCATGAGGTTCATTCTGTCCTGCCTCTCAAGACTATCAAGGTCCCCCTGGATGGCTTCCCTTCCCTCCAGTGAATCAATGACACCACACACCTTTGTGTTGATCTCTTCATCTTATTTAAAACTAAATGCATTGACACCAACAAAGAAAATACACCCCCTATGTGTACAGTGAGAGTAAAAGTGTTCCCTGTCTTCAGAATACAAAAGAGAAATGGGTACGAATTTTTTGGACTCATATTTAATCATTTATAAGCATTTTTAAATACACTAAGGTTCATTATCTCCAATTGAGAGAACAATCCTTTGGCAATCATTTGGTTCCATTCATGCTTCAATTCTTTCTTTTATACTTCCAACAAAACTTGCTGGAAGTGGACTTTAATTCTGTGATTATATTGCTGACGAGAATTGTACTTTGAATGAGCACTCTGTTTCTATAAACGTCTCTGAACCTTTAAAGTATAAAACTACCATTGCCTATCAGATGTGGATGACATATTGATGCTATCTTTGTAGAACTAAGTCAAATTACACCAAGAAACTATTATTTACATACATCCAGTATTGCCAAATCTAATGTTCATTACAGAACACATAGTACTGAATCAATTGACCTGCAGTAACACCAACCAAGCAATAATTAACCAGAATTTAGAGAATAGACTGTAGTATCGTAGCACCAAAATGTTAGAATAAATCAAGGGTAACTCATCAGAAAAATATTACATGAGTCAGAAGGCACTTACAGTAAAATTTCACGTCAAAACAGGAACAGAATTTTGAAGCAGGTGTTCTGACTGTTCCCACCTTACCAAAACTCACAGATTTTTAAAATAATAAAGATTTTAAAGGTTTTCTTGGGTCACGTCTTGCTTGGAGCAGGGCCATTTACATCAGATTAGTAATGAGTTTTTTCAACTCGTTTTTTTAAATCTCAAAAAATTAAGATCACAAATCTTTCTGAGAAACCTGACCAATGACAAATGGCCACTTTCAGTCAGAAAAAGGTTTTAAATTTTGTGTTGGAATTTCTACCTTTTCAAGTCCTGTGTGTTCTATTTTGTCCCAAAATTGTGTGAAAGAGACCAGTTCTGTATTCTCTACAACAACCAGCAACTAGTCAGAAAGCAATAAGATTCCTCCTGAGCCTTCTCAACCCTGAACAAACCTGGATTTTTTCATGCTTTCCTCATTCATCATGTACTACAGCCATCTCAATCTCACTTCAGCAAATCAACACCTTTCTTATGCTGAAGGAAACAGACATAATATTTCAGAAGTAAAGTCAGAAGTGCTGAACAGAGAAGCATAATTCGTCTTGACCTATTGGCCATACACTTGCTAACAGAGCTCTCCTTCCCCTAACCCATTTTCCCCTGTCCAGTTCCCATCCCCTCCCTGGTGGGGAGGAAAATCCTGAAAGAGTACAGTAATTTCACAATTATAAGCCGCACCATTTTGACTAAAATTTTGCTCCCAAACTGGAAGTGCGGTTTACATTCAGGAGCAGCTTATATATGAAGAAATTTTAGAAATTTCCCAACCTGGAAGTCTGAGCTAGCAGCAGCCCCAGGTAGCGGCAGCGCAGCGGCAGTGCTGCTCTGCCCCGGGGGGCGTGGCAGTGGCACCAACCGGGCACGCCCCTCTCCCTCTTCCCAGTGGCAGCAGCCAGGGACACCCCTCTCCCTCCTCCCAGTGGCACCGACCAGGCACGCTCCTCTCTCTCCTCCTGGTGGCAGCAGCCGGGCACGCCCCTCTCCCTCCTCTCGGCAGCAGTAGCGGCCGGGCACGCCGCTCCCCTGCCTCCCGGTGGCAGCTGAGAGTGGGGTTGGGGCCGCTCCCTGGCGGTCGCCCTGAGCAGGGCTGAGCCAGTAAACTCCATGATCCCGCGATTCTGTTACTAATTGGCAACTTTGTGAAAGTTGCACACGGATCCTCACTGTGAACGAAAGTGCGGCTAATAATCCGGTGCGGTTTATATATGGACAAAGACCTCAACGTTGCCGACACCCCGGAAGTGCGGCTTATACTCAGTGTGGCTTGTAATCATGAAATTACTGTAAATCTTGTGGGTTAAGACAAATAGTTTGATAATTGAAACAAAATATAATATATCATTAATAATGATACTATAATAATCAATAGCAATGATGCTGATAATATCAGTAATAATAGTAATAATGAAAAGGAGAGTGAAGAAGAAGAAAACCTAAGACAGACAACTGATGTCCACTACAATTATTCACCCCCTGCTGACAGATGTCCAGCCTCTGTCTGAGCAGTGATCAGTGCCTGTCCGCCAACACCTCCCAATTTATGTTCTGGACACGACATTCCATGGCATTGAATATCCCTTTGGCCAGTTTAAGTTAGCTGTCCTGGCTTCTTGTTCACCTCCACACTGGGAAAACATGGAAAAATGGAAGGTCCTTGACTTAGACTAAGCACTAGTTAGCAACAACTAAACAACAACGCATTATCAACATTATTCTTTTAGTAAATGTAAAACACAGCACTGTCCCAGCCAAAAATAGAGTAGTATATTTTTCTCTTTCCAGTCTGTACTTTTTTTGAGCCATGAAATAGCCCAAGATCTGATGATACAGATTGTTTCTGGATGAAACCAAAAGTTGGACTTCAGAAATTCACCTAATGTACTCCAGCTGCTAAAGTGTTCCTAGGACAAGAATAGAGCTACTTCAGATTAAAATATCCAAATGCACATAATGTTCCTTCTCCAAGCCCCATTTGCTTATAATTATCTGTCAGTCACAAATTTAATTTATCTTCTGTTTAAAAAAACTTTGTTGGAATATCCTGATTGAAACAAATTAAATCAATTTTGTGATGAAAAAAATGAACATGTGAAATGAGGAATTTATCCCACATATTTAACATACTATATGTGTGTTAGTGCATTTATCAAAACAGTCACATGAGTTAGAAACATGTAACCTCAGAAAAATGGTCCATTCTGAGTGCTATCACTCATCTGAGGATGATGAAATATATTAATTGCATCATACAAGAGCATTCTAATTTAAGCATAATGGTAGTATTTTTTAATATAAAATTTTACTGGCAATAACAATAATTATTCCTACTTTACTTGTTTTTTGATGTAATTTATTAATTGAAAAGAAATTTCTTGAAGTTTATTTTTTCTTCAATTTATTTTAATTGGTAATTAAGTGAAAAAACAAAATTTCCAAATGTTGATGCACCAGCAAATGGTTTTGTTGTGTTGTGTGCTTTGATCTTTGGGGGACAAGAATTTTTCTGCACTCAATAATAATTTATTATTTTCAGTTAATATTCACAATTACGTAAATTTTGATATTTAGCCTCAAGTACTGTCTAATTAAAATTGTCCTAAAATGGTCTTTCTCTTAGAGATTTGGATCTTCTTTATTGTATTCTATTATCATTAGACTTGAACAATTTTTCAGTGTCAATAGGTGTTCTGATCTTGCTTTATGTTATGAGGCAGACTAACAGATTTAAAGTGATTTGGAATTATTTATTTCTATGCAATACATCCATATCACCTTAAGATAAGTGTTTTTCCATTTAAGAGCCTGTTCTCTTTGATCTACTTAGAGCAACACTCTGAAAAAATAAATACGCTTTAAAAGAGGGTATTAATCTGAGTAAATTTATTTACAGTAATTTCACGACTATAAGGCGCACCCTTTTGACTAAAATTTTGGTCCAAACCCGGAAGTGCACCTTATAATCTGGATGAGCCTTGTATATGGACAAAGTTCAGAAATTTGCCAACCCAGAAGTGCAAGCTGCGAGCCAAGCCGGCACCCATGGGAGCTGCGGTCACCGGGCGGGGGATGTTGGGATCCGCTGCGGCCGCCAGGTGGGGGGATGCCGGGACATAGCGCAACCACTGGCCGGGGGGACGTGGCACAGCCGTTTAAAGGCTACACCGATCTGTGAAAAATGTTTGCAAATTGAGCACCTGCCAGTAATTCGTTACTTTGTTGCACGCTGCGTAGCTCCTTGCTCCAAAAATAAGTGCGCCTTATAGTCCAGTGCGCTTTATATAATGCACAAAGTTGCAAAATTTGCCAACTCCCGGAGGTGCGTCTTATAATCCAGTGCGCCTTTTAGTCATGAAATTACTGTACATTTGTGCCATTTGAAAAATCTTATCTTTTATCTCTTAATTCCAGTTAATCCCACTGTTACTGATTCTTTCAAACGTATAGGGTATAAGAAAAATACATAAGAACTACATGAAAACAGTCCAAAGTGGTTTGAGAAGTACATATGCAAAAGTTCCCTTGGTTCTTGAGTTCATGTAACCCAGATCTTCAAACTCCACCTCCTCACTAAACTGAACCATTTCCTACCTTCTATGAATTTCAACCTCACAGAATATACAATTCTAAGCACTGATGTTTTGTCCTCCATACATCTCCAGCACACTGGAAAATTCTGAAAACTGTTTCAAAACAATGTTTGTTATTTAATTCCTTAATTGATATCTTTGAATGACAGTTTCCAGCCAGAAAATACTATTAAATTATTAAAAACACCTCAGAAATCTTTCATAAAATGAGTTCTTGATAAAATAACCTGTTTTACAGGTGTGCACTCAAAATACAGACTAAAATTAGAAAGAGAGTGTGCACCCTCTAAAAAAGTATTTACAACAGGCAGCTTAGGGGGAAAAAAAGGATGAAAGGGCATACAAGTGATTGTGGAATGAAAGAAAAGACTCAGAACTGGTTTAACTCAGCCGCAAATAATGCCATTGATCATGGTGTAAAAAAAGTAGAGCCAATACTAAGTGTTCTAAAAGTCCTACCCTAGTGCCTAAACGTATCATTAATCTTTCAGTTCTCGAGATAGTGAATATCTAATACTGATAATCAGAGATGTTCTGCCACACCTCAGTCAGAAGACCAGACTCACACACAGTCTTTAATCTGAAGAAGTCCTTTGTCTATAGAAAGTATCTGGTAAATTAGATAGTGAAAAAAATGCAAGACTTTTAGCTCTTCTTTCAATAAACAGAACATATAATTTCAGCAGCATAATTATAGAGAAGTTGAACAGGTGTCATGGTACCAGGACAGGTCATCTGAAATATCTTTGAATATTAACCAAAGCAAAGCAGAGAGAAGATCAAGGCTTAGTTTCCAACTTACAATTATGAACACAAAATGAGTTCTTCTTAATTTGGGAGATACCAGGTCTGCATACAGCATTAGCCATTTTCCAGTACATTTCCATTAGTAATGTCTTCGCTGATTAGTTTTTTTCTAAATTAGCATGTTTATCCATTAGCATATCAATATTGCTGCCAACCATCCTCTTAATTTTTAGTTTTCTTGTTGCAACAAAAAAATTGCCAATAAAAGCAAGCTTTACTTGAAGCCTTAATTAAGTCTAGTACAATTCTTTTTTCTTTCTTTTTTAAGCCTGTTTAATAATACTGTGTAATATTTACTCAGATTATAGATTTGCTTTGCTCAATAACACCACTTGCTTAATTAATCAAAAACTTCTTATTTTGGTTCGGCAGCAACACAAACTATAGTATTCTGCATAGTGTGGAGACTAATGAAAGCCTGCCTTAAAAATCAGAAAATCAACAACATCACAGTCAAAATAATTTTACAAAATTTCCAAAGCTCCTCCTAAAAGACGGTAGAGATTTTACACATAAACCTCTGTTCTGTTTTATACAGTCATACAACATTGCTCCCACATTAACATGCTGAGATATTTCTGATTAATGTAAGAGAAAGGCCAACCCAAATTATTTCAAAAGTTTTTGTTCATATTCCTCTTTTTTACCATCCATATTTTTTTCATTTTTTTAATATGTTCAATTACATTAATTTGACGTCAGTCACAGTAGAGTAGCTAAGACTTTGTTTAACAGAAGTACACAGAGAGCTGGCTTGAGCACACAGCAATGCCAGTTTCTACTGTCGACACTGTTATTCAGGACAGATACTCTTGTCTGACATAATTAAATCTTGAGAGTAATTATTTCTGCTGATTCCTGGTAGACTGCTGTTAAAGATATGCTTATCCACTTTCAAACACACTATCTTATTAAACTAAATACATACCAGCAATTACAAAGCAGTACTTCTTAAATTTGGGGTTTTCTAAAAGTCTTTTTAAAAAAAGATGATAAAGCTTTCCCTAAAAGGATCCCCTGTGTTTTAAAACCAAGAGATCTCAGACACTGCCTGATATTCCAACACCTGACATGAGAGAGAGAGACACAGACGCAGAGACAGAAACAGAGACAGAGACAGAGACAGGGACAGAGAGACGCAGAGACAGAGAGGCAGAGAAGGCATGTTTGCCTGTACACAGAGTAGGTTATTGAGACATTTTTGGTTTATACCTCAGCAGGTCAATTTGCATTAAAATAATGTAGAAATGTTAATTCTCACTGTCCATTGTCACCTTCTTCAAATAAGAAGGTTCCCCAAGCCATCATGTTAATATATTTCATATAAAACAGATATTTCCTATTTATTTCACTGTTTGACAGGGGGAGATGAGATTTTGGATAATGGTCATTCTGAACCATTAAAATTATTTTTTACCTCATAAGGCTATCAAAACATGACAATGGATAAGTAGGGAATGAAGTTTAGAACAAAGGTAGATGAGAAAAGTAAGATCAGATTTGCCC
This sequence comes from Catharus ustulatus, assembly GCF_009819885.2. NCBI lineage: Eukaryota > Metazoa > Chordata > Aves > Passeriformes > Turdidae > Catharus > Catharus ustulatus. Next base: position 38,043,730 of record NC_046221.1, on the reverse strand, counting down.
CAAATGTCTGAATATTATTATTAAATATTACCTTTAAACTTTTTCAGTATTCATATCTAAGAACATAAAATATTTTCACAATACAAGTACATTTAGCATAAGCAAATGTTTAAACAAAAGAACGAGGAGTTTTAATGAAGCACCCGCAGGAAAATGTTTGAACTTTGCCCTTAAGTTTACTTTGTTCACTAATAGGCTTCTATTTCTAGTACTGAGTAGGAAGGATAGGTTCAATGTGTTAATAAGAAAAAAGTAATACTATTTAATTAATTCTGGCTGAACACACATGGTTTAATATACTTGGCAATATCATTCTATCACATGATATGATAATTTAATGGAACTTTTTTATTTAAATTGCTGGCAAGTTTATGAAATTATAAAGCAAATAGGCCATGCACTTGGGTGTAATTGACTGTATAAATGTGTTTTATACTATACTGTTGGCAAATTAGCCAATCCCTGTCACAGAATCAATTATTATCTAGCTGTATTCTGCAAACACAATAGCAGAAATACGGCATTTGCAGAAAAAAAAAAAACCCTACTATAATTGTTAATCTTACGTTGTGCATCTTAAAGTCGGGCAATAAACATTCATACACTGTATAATCATCTTACAATAAGGCTGCTGCCAAATGAGTGCATATTTAAAAATTCCTTGTTGAAGAAATTCCTTAACTGAAGGTGCTGGTTTTGGTTTTTTTTTTGTCTTTTTCTCTTCAGATCAATGAAGTGAATAATACATTTGTCAGTGACTCAAAAGATACAAGGCTTGACTGCATGTCTGAAATTTCCAAAGCTACTTAAAGAGACTTGAACATCCATTTTCTCTTGAAACTGTGTCCACTCTAAACCCCACCTAATGACAATTCTGATAATCTGAGTGCTGTACCAAAAATTACAGGATGCAGTCATCATGTTTTTAATGCATGCTGTTGTTAGGCATCAGTGGGGGATTCTGAGTGAACTGGACATTTAAAATATTTTCCTGTGGTTCCTAATAATAGGAAGTTGCTTGACTCTTTTATATGTCTCCTTCCATGCAGGCCATATTTAAATCATGAGCAGTGTTTAATATAACAACTTCTTGATGGTGTAAACATGCATAAACAAAATATACCTGCCCTGTTAAAAAACTCAAAACCTGCTGTTCTTGAAGAGTGTATGAAATTGCAGTGGTTCTGAGCAAGCTAGAGCCAAGACATCTAGACTACCGTGTTACCAGCATTCCTTCCTGTTTCTGCATCTCTGTTGTGCAAGGACTGGGATAAGCAGTTTTATGGATTTATGAATTGAGCAGCCATTGAGCAGCTACAAGCGGTTTCACAAGGCAGATGTAATAGTGCTTCTGTTCACTGCAAAGAAACAGTGCAAACTTGTAGGCAGATGGTATAGCTCTACTTATGAATGTTACCCTGTACCCATATGGGAGGTTTTATACTACAATCTGCACTACAGCTACAAAGTGAAAGATGTTCACTGCCATCCAGGTGCATAGAATTGCATCTTATGTGGGCATCCTTCAACTGGCTCATGTACCAAAACCGTTCAGGTGTTACAGCAGGCAACACAGGCGCAGCAGAAGACTGACAGGTTCTTGGAAGCTGAAGTTCACACTGCTATGACTTCAAGACTACAGTCACAGGCTATAGCATATAAAGCTATCTCAAGGAAGCATGTGCATACCTGTGAACAGATGCATGGTAGATATCCCCAGCACCCTTAATGACATGCAGAAAGCAAGTTGTTTAGAGCTTTGAAAGGCTCTGCAATTCTTTTACGTATCTTTACAGCACTTATGTGGGAAAATACCACCATCCAGCTGAGAGTCATCAGAAATATTCTGTTGTTCTAGGGCTCCAAACTCAGTGCTCTCAGTCTCAGCTCCATTATTTACCTAGACATTATTCTTTCCATGGAACCAAATTACTGATACCAATTTGAAAACAAATCTGCCAAAAGGGAGGGTATCAACCATGTGCTTCTGTCTTAGAATCAGCCCCACTGAGGATGCTCATGAATATACTGCACATATTTCTTATGAAAATGAACCATGATCTAGCTACTAGTCCTCTTAGTATAGTACTGCTTCCCATAGTTTTTAAGTAAAGTACTCATTTACTGTCCATTCCTGCATTGCTCATATTAAAGGTTTAGATCAAGAACTTTCCTGACTTCAAAGTCTCTTGACTGTGATGTTCCCATTCAAACTGTGCTGGCTTCTAAATTTCTGGCTCTGATCTGAACTTAGATCTTAAGTTAGGACACAGAGATTTTTTTCTGGATCCTACTCTCCTATAAATGCTAAAGTCACTAGTCTGAAGTGAAATTCTGTCCTGAGCTTCTCAAGCAACACCCATGAAAAGTGTATGATTTGTTTAACTGAAAAACAAAGCTAGCCCAAAAGGATGAGAGAAATGAGAGATGATGAGTAGAAAGGCGAAAAAAAGCAGAAGGTTTCTGTCACTATCAGACTTTGTCAAATTTGTTCTCAGTCTTGTTCAACTTCCTTAATCTGTTTAATTCCCTCCTGGTACAAATTTGTCATCTCTGTTTTATCCAGCTTTAGTGATCTCATTTGCTGGTGAAGTAATTTTGAACCCTTGTGCCTGAAAATACAACTATACCTGCATGTAAAGGAAGAAATATATCAAGTTTGGGGACCAGAAGCTATTAGTCATATTAAATGTACAGTTGAAATTTTAGAAAGAGTTGTGCCAGTCATAATTATTGAAAATATAAATCTTTGACTGCATGATTCATTCTATATTAGGTATCTTAGGGATAATTGCAGCACCCTGAACTATAATTTTTAAATTACAACATGACTGGGACATCTTATAGAATAACTTGAAAGAGGGTTATAAAGATACACTGAGTTCATTGTCAGGAAACAAAAACGAGAGAGATTAGGGCACAACAAATGCCTGCAAATGGAAGATCTATACATCAGGATTTTTGAGGGGACAGAAATTAAGTTTGTTTTAACAAATGAATGAATTTAAAAATTGTATTATCCAAAATCGCACATGTTGAACCAGTTTTAAAGAACAAAAAAATCCCTCTCCCCAAAACCCCAGTCCTAAACAATCCACATAATTATCACTGTGTCCTTAAATAGAAAATGGTAAGGAAATTTACCTAAGGACTCAGTAGTCATTACTGAGCTTGGACAAGAAATGTTTCAAAGAATTTAAATGGGAATAATAAGATAAGAGGAAAATCGACAACCCCTTTAGAACATGTTGTGGGAATTATATAATAGTGCTGCCTTGTTGGCCAAGTGCTAGCCAGTGCCTGAGGCTCTATCCTCTAGGAGAGAAACTGACATCAGGTGTATCCATCACAGCAGTCTTTCTTATTTGAAACAGGGAGTTGAACTTAATACTTGTGAGTGCCTTCTATCTCAGGATATTCTATGATTCTGTGATTTCTAAAAAATAGTTATAAAATCCTGTTTCTCTGCAGCAAAGAAAAAAATTAAAACCACAACACAATAGAACATATTCACTTATAAGTGTTCCTCCCGAGCAACATCTCTGTTCAAGTAGTTCTCTGTGCTCGATCCCAAGGCCATTCAGATAATTCAGTGATGGAAAGACTCAGAGACTTACAGACACACTCTTGTAATACTTTATTTGATAGACAGTACAGCCTAACTGGAAAGCTGAGATGCTCTTATTGATTCATTATTTCTATTATTTATTAAATGCATTAATCCAGGGCTTAAGCAAGTCCTAAGCAAAGACTCTGGTCAATGATAATTTATGTAGAATGATCCTGCTTGTCTATAGAAAAACGTTATTTTCTTGGAAAGGAAAAATTATAATAATCCAGAAAGAAGATTGCAAGATTTTTTCAAGCAGAGAATTGGGATCTTACACTTCATAAAATGCTTTTATAATTCTTGTATAATGTGGTACTCTCCTTCTATGACATGGTGACCTGTTTATCAGATAAGAGAAAGACTGTGGGCATTGTCTACCTCGGCTTTAGTAAAGCCTTTGTCATTGTTTCCCTAAACATTCTCCTGGAGAAACTAGCTGCTCCTGGCTTGGACAGATGTATTCTTACTACATAAAGAACTGCCTGGGTGGCCAGGCCCAGAGAGTGGTGGTGAATGGAGTTACTTACATCAAGTCACAAGGGGTGTCCTCCAGAACTCAGGGCTTGGGCCAGTCCCCTTTCATATCTTTATCAAATGATTTGGATCAGGGGATGGAATGCACCCTCAGTAAGTTTCCAGTTGACACAATGTTGGGCAGGAGGGTTGATTTGCTAGAGGGTAAGCGGGTTCTGCAGAGGGATATGGGCAGGCTGGATTGATGAGCTGAGGCCATTTGTAAGAAGTTCAACAAGGCCAAGTTCCAGGTCCTGCACTTCAGCCAAAACAACCCCAGGCAGTGCCACTGAGTGGATAGAGTGCCTGGAAAACTGCCTGGCAGAAAAGGACCTGGGAATGATGGTCAACAGTGGCTGAACATGAGCCAGCATGTGCCCAGATGGCCAAGAAGGCCAGTGGCATCCTGGCCTGTATCAAAAATAGTACGGAAAGACAAGAAAGACATTGGGATGATGGAGCTTGTCCAGGAGACCTTATCACTCTCCACAACTGCCTGGAAGGAGGTTGTAGTGGAGGCTGGTCTCTTCTTCCAAGTAAGAAAAAGAAAAGGCCTCAAGTTGCACCAGGGGAAGTTTAGATGTGATATTAAGAAAAATTTCTTCACTGAAAGAATTGTCCACCATGTGAATAGGTTTTCCAGGGAAGTGGTGGTGTTACCATCCCTAGGGGTATTTAAAAGGTATGTAAATTAGCATGTAGGGACATGGTCTGGAGGTGGACTCAGCAGTGTCAGATTTATGGTTAGACAAGGTGACCTTAAAAGTTTTTTCCAAACTAAAGTATTTATGACTCTGCAACTTTCAGAAAGAAGATTGTGAATTTTTTTAAAATAAGGGAATGTAGATATTTTGGGTTATATTTTCCAAATATGGTGCATATTTGAAAGATTTCTACCAGGAATGAAAGAGTGTTTCTCTTACATACTAAGATATAAAAAATTATCTTTCTTTGAAAGATGGAAAACAAAAAAGAACGTAACACAATGTGGACATGTTATACATGTGAAGGTTCAAGTTCAAATAGTTCAAGTTGTGTTTATGTTTCAATGACAAAGCAATCATCTATGAAATTCCACCTTATTTTTCCTTGTCTTTGAATGAGTGGGAGAGTTATAAATAAAATGTTGTTGTTCAAGGAGGTGTATAAATAAATTGGTATAATTAGGTGTCATAATTAAGGTGCCCATTGCTGTTCCAGACACATTTACATAATTGTCAGTGCTAAAATGAAAATAATTGTTTGCCAGAACTGCTTCTGTTAAGACTGATAGTTCCTTATTTTGTACAGTTTTCTATAAGTATTTGTTTAGAAAATAATCTATACTCTGAGCGTAAAATGACTATGTACAAGCCAAAATCTTCATAAGTGAAGAAGTGCACAAAATTTACCACATTGGAATTCAGACAAAATGTCTTGCCTGGTATCTTGTCACATATCTCCTGCATAAAGGCCAAACTATGCTTTCAATATTCTGTCTGAGATTTGCACAAGCTGTGCAAGTATCTGTTTTGCAAAATGGAAAGAGGAACAAAATTCTTGCTTTATGAGAAATTACTAGCGAGAAAGCCCTTTAGACTGGTTCTTTGATGGCGTTTTTCCCACAGTTTGTTTTTATGTGTTGCATTACTTTTTAGAATACCCCTACACAAGTATCAGGAGGCAGAAGATTGAGTCTTGTGCCAGTTCACCTAATGCAGTTTTTAGATTACTTCCTTAGAAAAACAACTCAGATTTAGGTTTAACCTTAGTCTACAACAGTTTCGTTTTATTGAATATCAAGCTAACCCAATATGTTAAGTGCAAATGATATTATTCAAAGAAGAAATATCTTAGGAAAACTGTATTTCTCAGAGATAAACAATTTTGTATTAGTATAAAGCTGTACTTGAGCACAGCTGCAGTAATTTAAGATATTGTCACATGTGTGTAGAAATAATGGGTTTTATAAACCCTCCAAGATCCTTTAGAAACAATGAAAAATTATTCATACACTTGCTATGACTTCTATTGTTCTTAATGTTTCTCCTTCTTTCCTTCTCTTAACCTTTGAAATTTCTCATTTTCTCAAATTAGAAGTCAAAACCCTCTGGGACAGTTTTGATCTATTAAGCAGGAGTCCTAAGCCACAAACAGGTAAAAATTAACAAATATCCCAGTAGGAGAAACGATTTTATCAGGGGAGATGGGATGGATAAGGTATAGAGAATACTGTTCCCTTCAATATTAATATAATTTTCATTTGGTACAAGACTATCAATATCAAGTTAGATTCACACTCTGTGCATACAGATTTATTTTTAAGTAATCTGACAAAAAATCATAAGAAATGAATGAGATTGGAAGCTTTTCACTTACTTTCTATACACATTATTTACATATGTGTATATATTCATACGTGTTTATTATTCATATATGTATATATTTGAAGAGATGAAGGTATATTTATTTTTTTTAATTGTTTGCTCCTAAAAAATCTGTTCTGCATCTTCTTCTGTAATGCAAGAATGAGTTTAAAATGGGCAGTATCAAAAGAGAAATTCTGCATATCTCTATTTCTTGCATAATAGGGAGAAATAAGGTCTTACTGAAGAAATATGCATCCATTATTTTGTTTGTGAGAATATCAGTACATCACTGAGAGTAGTGAATAAACATCCAAAACCTTTTGATTATATTTGGCAAACTTCTCACATAACTGTAATGTAAATGTAAACTACCTATCTCACAGGAAAATAAATCTAAGTATATATATATCTCTACATAAATACACCAAATTATGATCAAAGTCTTTTGTGATTTGATTTTTCAATTAAACAATATAATTTCAAAACTTGCTTGTAATATTTACCTTCTTTCCCCTATTTTTTAGCTCATCTACTTATAACAATATCAGCAGTCATGTGAAAAGCTATTAAAGCTAATCTTGATTGACTAAGAACAGGGCTGACATCAAGGTCCTGGCTATCCTGCTTCCACCTACCACCCCTCTAGCTTTAATAACATTAAGCTTTCTGTGCAGTAGGAGATTATGATAATTTTAAACACACATGCTAAACCAAACTGAAATTCTCTCAATTAGTAAGGATCTTTAAAAAAAAAAAAAAAGGCATAGAGAAAAATATGTTCCAGATACTCACAAGAACCATGCTTCCTAGGCCTTTCAGGCTGGTTTTACACAAACAGTTCTACCAGCCCTTCCAAATTACTTCTGCTATAGATTTAGTCCTAGCTGGACCTGCAGTTTTTACTGTGGAAATACACCATGTCTCCAGTTTTACAGGCACAGCACAAAGCAAAAAGCATCCTACAACCTCCTTCTAGTCAGCTTTCTAACCTAAGAACCCTCTAGATAGATTTTCCTTCTACTTCTTTCATGCTCAAATAGGCTTTCATCAGCAATTGGAAATAATCTTTCCCCATGAGGAAAGGATGAGAAAGAATGTTTGTAAGACAAATACAGTTTAACCTGTGTGGTAGGTCTTAAAGGTAAGGAACATTCATTGTGTATTTAATTAAATCTTGGACAAGAGGAAACCTAGAAAGAGTACGCACACTTTGTCAGAGTAAACAATTTTAAAATGAGAAAAAACTAACATCCAGGGGAAAAAATCACAACAAAAATTCAGATGAAAACTGGAGGATATTTCGCTGATCACCCAAATGCTGTCTGAAAGCATCTGGATATCACCTAGTACAGCGTCCCCTTTGTAGCGGAATTGTTGCCAAATAACACCTGCTCAGGTTAGCCTTTATCTCCCTGCCTTGAAAATCTCCAAGGACAAAGATCCCATGGTCTTTGGGAAAACATTACGTATCCATAGAAACCACTGAGACATTTTCTTACTGCTCAGATGGACCTTTCCAAACTGCAACATGTGACTCTTTCTCCTTGCCATACTATTTATCAGTACCAAGAACAGCTCCATGTTTATCATTACATTAAAGTAGCTGTAGGCCACATCTGGATCTCTGTTTCTCAACCACTCCACCAGAATAAGTAAAACCAAACCCCTCAGCCTTTCTCAATAGGTTATGTACATGAGAACTCCAGCCATATTAAGAAGCTTCTGACTCCACTGCAATTTCTCAACATCCTTCCTGAATCGTGGAGTTATGACTAGACAGAAACTTTAGATGTAGGAGTTTTAACTTTTTTATTTGAGATATAAAACTATTTGGGGTACCTCGGCAATGTGAAAGGCACTTTCAGTGAGTAATAAAAATTAATGCAACCTTGCTCCCTTATCCCTTCATTTCTCCATGACTTTTAACTTTACCTGTTTTCTTTACCTGTTTTGTTCTCTAAATAAGGAACTACAGTAATTTCACGAATACAAGCCGCACCGATTTGACTAAGATTTTGCTCCTAAACCGGAAATGCGGCTAATAATCAGGAGCGGCTAATACAACCTCAGAAGTGCCTGCCAGAGTGCTGAGCCGAGCAGCTGCAAAGTCGGCATTTTGCGATTGTTACAAATCGCTACTTTGTTGCACTGCGGGTGGAGCCTGGCTCCCTGTAGGCAGCACGGGGGGCGGGGAGAGAGGCGGGAGAGCTCTCTTTCCTCCTCTGCCACAGCCCAGGGGAGAGACGGGGGGAGGGGCCCGGCGCCGCCATTGCCGCGGCCCAGGGAGGAGAGGGGGGACCCGGGCCGCCCCTACCGCGGCCCGGGGAGGGGGGGGGAAGCCGGCGCCGCCATTGCTGCGGCCCGGGGAGGGGGGGGAAGCGCGCGCCGCCATTGCTGCGGCTCGGGGAGCCGACAGGAGCCCCGCGCAAGCCATTGCTGTGGCCCGGGGAGCCGATGGGAGCCCCGCGCAGCCATTGCCGCGGCTCGGGGAGCCGACGGGGTGCTTTGTCCCTGCCCGCCGCCGCCGCGGTAGGAGCGGGGAAACTCCGTCCCTGCCCGCCGCCGGCGCCACGGGCGCGGGAAAGCTCCATCCCCGCCCGCCGCCGCTGCCGTAGGAGCAGGGGAAGCTCCGTCCCTGCCTGCCACCGCAGGGCAGCGCCGACCCAGGGTGACCGAGCCCAGTGGCAGCGGCAGCCGGCCCCGAGCGGCAGCACCGGGCTGGGCCATCTGGCCCCGTCAGCGGCCCCTAGCGGGCCGAGCCTGCACAGCCTTAGCTCAGCCAGTAAACCCCGCCCTCCTGCGGTTCTGTTACTAATTGCACGCGGGTCCTCGCTGCGAACGACAAAGCGGCTTATATTCGTGTGCGGCTTATCTATGGACAAAAACCGAAATATTTGCCAACACCCAGAGATGCGGCTTATAGTCAGTGCGGCTTGTATTCGTGAATTTACTGTACTTTAAACAGTCACTGGGACAGAAAGAAGACAATTTTTCCAGAGATATTAATGTAAGGAGTTAGTGTCATCAGAGGCCCTTAGTAGAGAACAGTAGAAGATATGATGCAGTATTTCTCCTTCACTCCAATGAGTATCAATATGGCCAGAAAAGTAGAACAGCCTCCACCAGAGAGTGAGTAGAAAATCACACTGACAACACAGCCACTTGTAATAGCCATCACCATCATCAGAAAAGAAAAAAGAAGAGATTTGCTAATATCTTAATAATTTTAAGATTGACAATAGAAGTGAACTTGATAAGCATATTTTATTATCAGCTTGCCAGTAATTGGGTTGATGAGTGACCTCTTTAGCCATCATGCCAAGTTCTCACTCACTGTGATGAACCTGCCCTCATGTCTTTGTGGCAGCTCAGATCTTGGCTAAGGGCTTTCCGTGCCATGGACAACTGCTGGCCTTTGCAGCATCCTCGCTCACAGGAAAGCCTCTGATTTTTTGCACAGGATTAAAAGAAGCTGCTTTCCACAGAGACAGCAGTACTAGCAAGGATCTGCACTCTCTTCCCCAGTGGTAGGTTGTAAGATATTTGCTGTGGAAAGTGCCATGTTAGCACGAGGACAGTAATATCAGTTTTGCTCCAAAGTCTCTTCCTCACTTCTGTTGTGATACATGAAATCTCTTAAACTAGACAAAAAATGAAAAATTAAAATACAGTACAGACCTCCACAAAAATATAGTGCTTTGTCCTTGTTTACCAGGGAAAATATCATGCTTTCAATTCTTTCTCAATGTGTAATGGTAAAACTGTAAGTTTCCTGGGGCAGAAACACTTGCATGATGATTTTGCATAGTACCTTGCAAAATGGGACCATGTTCCCTTGTGGTCTTCAGGGAGTTCTGTAACAAAATAAATAAGTAATGCTTTTAGGGAACACATCAAACATGGACTACACTGCACCATCTACTGAATAGAACATTAAAACTGGTGAAAATGTCAACAGAATAAACTTGCATGATGCCTAACATGGAAGCAAGCAGTACATTTCACAACAGAAGAAGAGCATCATAAACATGTACTCTAAAGAAGTAAAAATGGCATGTGTTGTTCAGGTGTAAGAAAAAGTAAGGCATGGATTTTTAGTAGTCCATTATTACATAGGTCAATATTAAATAAAAAAATAATTTCTATGCATATGTAATCATTACAGGCATCAATTGATATCTAAATGTATTTTATCTATTTTAATTTATTAAATCTATTTTAAATGTACTTCCATAGAAATTAAATTTGCATAAGTTGTCTGTTTGTAGGCACTTAAGAATGTTCTCTAAATTATACCAATATTTTTAAAATTATGTTTAAGAAAGAGGTTACTCCAAAAAAGTAGTCTGCAATAACAAGTTGTCCATCTTGGTCAATTATTCCCTTGTGAGTAATAAATCCTCCCTATTTGCCAACTCAGCCAACAGATATGCTTGACTGAGTCAGGAGAATTGATAACCTCTTGTAAAAAATCTATTATGCACCAGATCAGCATGTCTATAATCTCAGGGTTCTGCATCAACTCCTTTTCCTCCTCTGAAATGACCTCACTAGTGAAGGAATCAGGCATCTTACAAGACTGGTAAACAGAATTTACAGCAATATTTGTTTGGCTGTTTTTTCTTCAAATTACTAATATCTAACTTCAGGAAACTGCAGGAGAACTCTCACCCCAAGGAAAGACCAGTGTGATGATTTTTAAATTTCCATCAATCTCTTTTATGGAAGCACTAACCACCAGTCATTCAAACCTAGACTGTCTAGAGCAGAAAGTCACCATCAGCACAACCCATGTAATAAGCAACATGTTGTTAGAACCACTCAATGTTACCATAAATTATGTGCAGTTCATCCACTACCACCCAAAAGCCCTCCCCAAGTGAAGTTTTTACTTCAGTTCTCTCTTTAGCCAGCCCCAATTCTTTTATAATGAGATGAGGTTGCTCCCCAAACCAAGTGTTGAGTTATGAGATAGAATAACTGATTTTCAAAAATGAACAAGCCAAGGTACCAAGTAAGAACAGAAAAAGAAATGTAATTAATAGTCTGCTATTAGCAATATCCTTTAACTAGGAAAGCATAAAGTCCTATGCTATCCTGAAAGGGTAACCTCCGATGACAGGAACTTATTGGCGTTTTCAGCTGCGTAGGCTTTATCACATCTACTCTACTTAGCAAGTGTGACGGACACTTCATGTCAGGGACTTCGATGTCATTCAGGCTGATGGGGTTTAGAGATGATATATCTTTCTTGCTCTGGTTAGGAGGAAAATGTACAAAGAAATTGTGTGGTCACACTGTTCAAAGTTAAATGCAGACCAGGGGAAAAAAAAGTTAATGTGCCTGACTGCAGTATTTGCTCTTAGCGCGCAGTTGCAAGCTCTGAAAGTCCCGTTTAAGTATCTCTTTTTTAAGATAAATACCTATTAAGTAATGTATATGCACAAGCTGAAGTGTTAAATGGTTTGTTGAAACCTATTAGAGTACACAAGATGATAAACATAAATTATAGCTAATATACTGCACCAGTGATTTTTAAACATAAAAATTACTGACACTGTAAAAACACACTTGAGTCATCGTAGCAGCATAATAGCACTAATCCATGTTTATCCAACCGTGCACTTTTCAAAAACAACACAAACCTCTAATAAATGCTTTGGCTTCACCTTGACAACTTATATGGGTTATTGCCTCGTTCATGCCTGGATAACCATGTGTTATGACTTAAATGTTCTTTAATATCAATTTATGCCTTGAAGAAAAAGGATTGAATAACATAGTGTACATATGGTTCAATTTATTACAGCAAAACAATCATTTTAGTTTGAAGATATTTTCTCATGGTGCATATCATAGAAATCTTATTCAATAGAGCTCTCAATAAACCAGATTTTTTATGTCACAATAAATGAAACTAAGGCAGCTAATTGTTGCTAAGATTCTAAATAGATGAGTCTATTTGGCTTTCTTGTCAATCAAGAAATAAATTCCTTAACACTTGTATTTCTGGATTCTAATGTCTCTAATTGGATTTTACACTATCTGATTAACGACGTAGTTTATAGACTACTGTAAAAAAATGTGATACTTAAAAAGTGGAAGAGGAAATTGTGGTCTGTCAGCATTTATGGAGAAGGCCAAGACAACATTGAGTAATTTAGTATTTTTGCAAAATGGCAAGGAAAAGCATAAAACCTGGTCAATGATGCCTCATTTGTGGTACTCTTGCTGTGTGTCTGTGATACCAAAGAAGACCCTGGAGTGTTATTCTGAAGAATATTAAAATATGTAATAGTCTGTACTGAAAATGGATTGCAGTTTCAGGAAATTACAAAATAAAAAAGAAATCCTAATTTTAACTTAGAACCAGAAGCAAAGTTTAAAATTCAGCCATCGACTCATGATGAGTAAAACTTGAAGAAAATATAAGCACAAAGTAGAAAAGAATGTCACAAAAATAGCCTTGTTACTTCTGCAGTACTAGTTTTTACTGGCAATATTATTTTCTCCATATTGTCCACAATGAACTCTCCACATTTTCCAAAAATGTGTCTGACAATCCTTCAGACAGGTAGATCTTCTCATCCATGAAGAGAAGGCAATGTTACAAGAGTTATGGCAGCAGATATGCAAGCCTGTCTTTTGCCATGTAATTGCTATTAGAAGGTAAAGAAGATTGGCTGGAAGATAATTTAAAACCATGATGTCAGTAGAATCAGCAGTGGCTGTAGGCATTACAGCTCTTTTTATGATAAAGATTTTCATAATATTCAGGTCCTGGAATCATAGAACCGTAGAATTGTTTCGTTTGGAAAAAAACCTTGAAGATTATCAAGTCCAACCTCTGTCTGAGACAAACCAATGCACAGTGAAATATTCACCTTTAGGTCAAAAGCTCTTTTGTAATATCTATGCAGATGTGGATTTAGAAATCTTGGAAGAAAAAGTTAGTTCAGCTGTATGGAGGATTCTAAACTCTTCGTCTTTCCCACTGCAGAAAGAATCTCAGTACCCAGTTTCTAACTGGTCATGTATCAATATGGGTAAGATAAAAAAAACTGCAATTTAAAAATTGAGCTTATTCTTCAAAGGAGCATGTTTGATTTCCAAAAATTACAAATTTCCAAATTGGAAAATCATATGCAAAACTAAAATGCTGTACTATGCAGCTCTCATTAACTAAGAGATCCGCCTACTGACTGCAGTACAGTCATTTTAACATTTGAATTATTATTGCTATTAATACATTTTTTTGTTTCTCTGCTGCACCAAGGATCACCGCTTGTCAGACCTCCTCTGGTCTGTTTTTTTTAAGTTCTTGCCTGCTGCCCATGTCCTACAAAAACAGCCTCCCCTTCCCTGTAGCCAGGGGTGAGGAAGGCCTTTTCCCCCTGGGTGAGCCAGTAAAAAAATCTAACAAAAGTAAAGCAAAGTGAAACTAAAAAGCAAAGTGACAAGTAAAATAAATACAAATTTAAATTTAAAATAAAATGAGATGTAAAATTTTTAAAAATTCATTTTTAGATAATTTTAAAAGTAAAGCAGAGTCAGCCAAAGTAAATACAAAATTAAAAATAATGTTGAACAAAAAAACCCTCAAAAACCTACCCTGAAACAAACATGCCATACATGGGAAACAAAAGTAAAACCAGAATAAAGCAAGGAAAACCAAAGTAAACAAAAACAACAACAAAAAACCGAAACCCCAAATTTGAAACACTAATACAAGGCTGTAACATAAAGTGAAATAATAAAAAAACCAATGCACAACAAAAAAATGAAAAACCCAAAATAAAAGAAGATTAAAGCCTTCACTGAATACTATGTATGACCTATGTATAAAACAACATATATCAAGGAAAAAAAAAAGTAAAAAACCAAAGAAAATAAAGATTTACAAACTCAAAAGTAAATTTTATGAAAGTGAACTCAAGATAAATTAACAAAACCCAGGAAAAATAGAACCTCAACAAAAGGCATCATAAACCCAACAACGAAGTAGAACAAAAAAGAAAATCCTATCAAAATAAACAAAAATAAACTGAAATAAAATGCAAAACCCAATGTAAAGCATAAAATAAAACAATAAAAATCCCAGAAGTAAAACTATGCAAAATAAAGAAAACCCAACAAAGTAAACCAAAATGAATAACAAAATAAATAACAAAAATCATAACTCCAACTTAAAAACACAAAATCCCCAACGTAAGATCTCAGCATACACCCCAATTTAAAACCCCAGCATAAAACCAAGCACAAAACAAAATAAAATATAAAAATATATACAATATAAAAGAAAAAATAAAAACCCAAACTATTCTGAAGTAAACAACAAAAGACAAATAAAATGTAAAATCCTAATCTAAAACCCCAGTAAGCAGATGTAAGGGAACCAAAGATAAAAGTAAAGAAAGAACTCCAAACTAGAAGCCCTAGTGTTAAAACACAGTGATAATACTAAAAAAAAAAACAAAAAACAAACTGAACCCCAAGAATTAAAAAACCCCAAACCTAATTAAACAAAAATAAAACTAAAAAATTAAAGCAAAAAACAATGTAGTAAAAAATAATTAAAAAGTAAAGTAAAAAAGGTTAAAAAGTAAAAATTTTTTAATTATGTAAATTTAAGTAAACACTAAAAATAAAGGAAATTCCCATATATGGGTCAGGTTGGAAGCACCACAATAGATCACCTGGTCCAACCTTTCTGCTGAAGAGGAGTCATTGACAGCATATGGCACAGAATCATGTCCACAAGGCTCCTGAAAATCTGCCATGAGGGAGACTCCACAATCTCTCTGGGCAATCTGTTCCAGTGCCCTGTCACTGGCACAGGAAGTTCTTCCTCATGTTCACGCGGAGCCCCCTGTGCATCAGTTTCTGCCCATTGTCTTTTGTCCTAGTGGTTGGCATCACAAAGAAGAGCCTGGCTCCATCCACCTGATACCCACCTTTCAGATACTTATAGGCATTGACAAAGTCCAATCTTAGTGTTCTACAGGCTAAACAGGTCCAGCTCAGACTTTCCCAAGAAAGTCTTCTGGTCCCTACAGCCCCTTGCCCCAGGAACTCCATGTCTCTCTTATACTGAGTCACCCAGAACAGGACAGAGCACTCCAGATATGGCCTCTCTAGGAGGCCACATATAGTTGAGTAGAGGGGCAAGATCACATCCCTTGATGCTTCTCTTAATGCACCCCAGGATTCTCTTGGCCTTCTTGGCCCTCAGGGCACACTGCTTGCTCATTGACAGCTTGTTCTCCAGCATCCCCAGGTCCTTTTCAGCAGGTTGGCTCCCAACCTGTACTGATACCTGAGGTTATTCTTCTCCAGGTGAAGAACCTTCATTTTCTTCTTTTTGAATTTCAGGAGGTCCTTCTCTGCCCAACTCTCTGAGATATCAGTCACTCCTTCTATTTTTGTAGCATCAGTGATCTTGCTGAGGAACCATCTGCTCCTTTGTCCAAGTCACTGATGAACAAGCTGAACAATACTGGGCCCAGTACAAAACTCTGGTGAACACCAGTAGTGAGAGGCCTCCAGCTGAACTCTGTGCCATGAACACAACTTTCTGGTTCAGCCAGTTCTTAATTGACAATCAACTCAATTGAGTTGACTCATCTAGTCCATGCTTCCTGAGTTTGCCTATGAGGATATTGTGAGAGGCAGTGTGGAAAGCCTTGCTGAAGTTGAGGTGGGCAATAACTGCTGCTCTCCCCTCATCCACCCAGGTATTTGTTTCACTATAGAAGGCAGTCAGGTTGGTCAACACGATTTATTTACCTTCAGTGAATCCACACTGGCTATTATTGATCAGTTTCTTGACCTCTGTGCGGATAGAGACGGTGTCCAGAACAAGGTGCTCCATCACCTTTCCAGGGATTGATGTGAGTGTGACTGACTGGCCAGTAGTTCCCTGGGTCCTCCTTTTTGCCCCTTTTCAAGACTAAGGTGACATTTTTTTTCTTTCAGCCTTCAGGCACCTCTCCTGATGGTCATGACCTTTCAAAGATGACCATGAGTGACCTGACCACGATATCCACTAATTCTCTCAATGCTGGTGGATGCATACCATCAGGGCTCATGAAACAGAAAATGTCAAGCTCATTCTGGTGTTTTCTGACCAAATCGTCCTTGACCAAGGGAAGGTCTTTCTCCCAACATTCATATACCCCAGACTTCTGAGTCAGAAATCCCTGGGGACTGTCCTTATGAGTATAGACTGATAAGTTACATGTTACACAATCTTTAACTGAGTAGATGTGTGGGCCTGAGAATGCAGTCGACAGCAACCAACAGAGTGAATGAGGAAAGAGCTAAGACAGGCCGTAAAAATCTTCACAGCTGAAGATATATTCTACAAGTATATTCCATCTGCACTTTACACAAAACTACAAAAGAGCAATCTTTAAAAGTAACCTAATTTATGAGCCAATTCAAATTTTTCTCTCTCTCAGAAATTAATTCAGCTTGTCTTATAGGAGATGGTATTAGGAAATTTCACAATTTTCAGTGCATTTATCTTCACAGTATCCTTGGGCTATAAAAGAAGCATAATTACTGAGTCTGTAACAGAGAAATTAGGGAAATAGCCACAGTCATTGAAGAAGACTAGGAAAATGTAATAAACTGGCTAGTTCTAAGAGGCTTGACAAGAATTGGAACCAAATGATTGCATTTATTCTGCCTCCTTTTACACATTCCATGCTTCGATCTGTTTGTCTCCTTTTGGTAAAAGAAGGAAAGGCAATCAGGATTTCAGTCAGAGAAATAAATAGGAATTCATGGAAGCAAAGAACACAACTAAACAACTAATTTGAAAGATGTTTAAGTGAAACAAAAAATTTGATTTCCAGATTTTAAAGAAAAAGTCAGATGCAACACCAGGTAGGAAAGACTACAAAAAAAGACAGAGTGCTTATGGTTGTAGGTTTATTGACACAGAAACTACCTGTTGTCTGTCCTGGCTTGCTATACGGCTGAGGAAAGAGAAATGACAACAAAGAGCATTGATAACTCATTCATGACCCAGATGCACAAGCAACCATGGGGCAGTGCATTTGCTGTCAAACAACATTTTTCCCTTCCCCCTCTTCGTCCTGGGTTTCTAAGAACTAGGATAATTCAATGACAGCTTCTGCTTTATATCTTCAGCAATGTATATGAAGTTTGTGTAAAGATTTTATTTAACTACAGATAGTTTCATATTTCCTAAAGTTCCTGACATATTTTCTGTTAGTCCCACATTTTGCTGATATCAGAGATTTGTCTTTGCAAAATCCCCCTATTTTATACACTACACTACACGCAAATGTGGCTGAATTTACAATTTAAAGAGAAATGTAAAAACAATATATAGAAACTTATAATGAAAATAGAACTTTAAAAAAGAAGTACTTAAAAAAACCAGTGAAATGTGCTTCTGGCACTGTCCCCTTTGAACCATTCCATTTGTGTAGTCATCTTTTTTTTTTTCTTCAGAGAGACAGATTATTAAACCAATTTTAAATTTTTTGCAAAAATTTAAATTTAATAAATATGAATGAGAATGTTAACAAAATGTATATTAAGATTTGTATTAGGTGTTTAATGAAATTGCTTTATAAGATTAAATTATTGCAAATATTCTTTTTAATTTGTGTATACAAGCATAAGAACTTATTTGTCAGTGTTTCTTGGTATTTTGGTTTTTTTTTAAAAAAAAATCATTATTTATTTTCTATGTGTAACTTTGGCAGGAATTTTCAATACAAAAGCTGCTTACTATTTATTTTAATTTAAGAAATCTTTCTCTTTAGGGGTAGTTCCAGAAGCTAGATTTCACCCTAGCATTCTTCAAAACAATCATTCCCACCCTAACAGCTAGCACTCATGTATGCCATAGTAAAAAATTATTATTATTTTTAAATGTTAACCAATCCATGAAAACTATGACCAAGTAGATGATGAAAAAAGCATCATCTGGGATTTTTATTTAGGATGAGCTTTCCTTGAACAAAAATAGCCCAGTTGTAGAAATACTGAAGTCCACATACAACCTCACTTCAGCCTAAAACTGTGCTGTAAACAAAATCTTCACACTTTTGATCTCTGATTTTACGCTTGTAACTTCATTGCAACTGCATTTCTCACATCAAAACTTACAAAGTGTCTCGCATGACAAAATAATCAAAAGCACACTTAGTTTTTCCAGTCCAAAACAGGTGTGTTAATCAACTATCTACAACTGTTGTAGATAACAGAAGGCATAAAAAAAAAAAAAACCAAAATTTTAAAAAAAGTACCAAACCTGAAAAAACCCAAAGAACCTGTTTGAATTCTTATGCAGCTGCAGAGGATGTGGTACCAGATTCTGACCAAAAAAAAAAAAATCCAAATTCAAGATACACCCATTCAGAGGAGGAATATTTTTTTGTGATTTAGAGAGTATGTGTTACCTTTATTCCAAGTTTACTTTAGTTTACTTTTGGGTTCCTCTTGCAAGAACCTTAGCTACATAAAAGACATTCTGAATCTTCTGTGGAAGTAAGTTCAACAGTTATGAAGACTCACATTTTAGATCCCTTATATTGACATTATTCAGAAATGGTTGTTTCTTACATGAGGCAAACTCATCCAGACCCAAATTTCTACTTTTTTTTTTTCTTTGAGTAGTCTGCAAGGGGGTTCTTCTCACAGGACCACTGGGAAAGGCTACAGTGCTCGAAGACTGTTACAGTGCTCGAAGACTGTTACAGTGCTCAAAGACTGTTTTGGAAACCTACATCTTACAGAGAACAATTGGTTCTCTGCCATCTGCTAGTAAGGTACCACCTGTAGCTCCCTGGTTTTCCAGCCACACTGATAAAACCAGCCACACTGATACTAGGGAGACACACCACAACAAAACACCATGAGAATGACATCCAGACTAGGAATGTGGATCCTCTACTGGTGCTGAAGACAGCTACAGTTTCTGACCACCTTATGGCAAACAAAAGTTATTGCAATATTCAAGAGTACATTTTCTTTAAATTCTTCAGACCATCCATGTTTTGAAGCTGTACGGTCTCAGTACATGTCCTTGACCCTTCAGCTAGCTGAAGAAAAATCTCTAATATAAAAATAATTCCATATGTTTCCACAGTTTCCATCTTCACTCTATCCCCTGCATCTAGTGATATACACAAATGTAACACTGTAAATCACTTGAAAGGTCTGGGAAGCATACCCGTGCAAAAAACATAGTTCTTCCTTCTCAGAGGGAATCTGAACATTTAATATATGGAGACCAGAATAACATCTGTTCTAAAATATACCTTTATTTTTTTATGACCAGGGTAATCCCATGGGCTCCCCTCAGTAGATTTTTGTCTTATTCTCTTTGAAAATCAAAGTAAAAATGCAGAAGTGTCTTTTTCACTGTTTTTACTTATGTATTTATTCCAAGCTCTATAGAATATTTCTAAATCAGAAACATTCTAAGTTGGACATAGGTTTGCAACTTTTTTATTCAGAAATCAAGTGTTCAGAAGAACATTTACATTTAGGGTATTACTCTTCCCCGAAAGGGAAAGGAAACAGAAGAGTCAGTTGGGGTTTTGCTTATCCCAAGTTCAGAGCAGTGGTGGGAACTGAGCCTGCAGGGAACTCTGAAGACTGAACAGGAAGATTAACGGTCCATTGTAATACTGTGTTAGCATTTGTCTTTGAAAGTAGTAATTTTGATTCATGTTCATAAAGAATAGAAAATATATTTTAAAGCATTACATTGTTTATTGCCATGTGGAGTAAATTTCAAGCTGTTGAGTGTAAAGGTTTATAACAGAAAGACAGAAAATTTTAACTATAGTACTGCAGAAATAGAAAGGAAATAAGTAGTATATCATATAGAAAGAAAAGCCTGAGCACGACTGTAATGAGTGTCATTTAGATGGATAAGAGACTCCTTAATATTTGCTTATTCTTTTTCCAGATTTGGAAAATTGTGTAACGGACTAAGAAATATGGGAAGTTAGACCCTATTTTACAAATGTGTAAAGCACAATAGGGTACAAAAACATACTAGGTCAATTTTTTTCAAAAATTTCCAACTAATTTATAATACTGTGCTGAGTTGCTTGATTGTGATGAAAACATTTTATGGTTTTCTTAGAACAAACCTTTATTACACAGTAATAGGGACTAGCCATTTCAGGACAATTTTATTTTCTTTACATGTTTGATTTTCTCAGCACTAGTACTGACATGAGATTGAAAAGTTGTTGGGTACATTGGGACTGTGGAGGGCAAAAAACCCCAAATCTACTTTAGATCATATGAACTAACACAAATAACTGCGTGTGATGTATACTTTGAAATAATAGCTACCAACTTGCAAAAGAATTACAGTAAATTCACAAATACAAGTCGCACTGAGAATAAACCGCATCGCTGGGTGTTGGTAAGCATTTTGGTTTTTGTCCATAAATAAGCCACACCCGAGTATAAGCCGCTCTGTCATTCGCAGCGAGGACCCGTGTGCAACAAAGTTGCCAAATAGTAACAGAACCGCGGCATGGTGGGGTTTACTGGCTCGGCTCGGGCCATGAGGGCTCGGGGTTGCCGACAGGGCTGGGTGGCCCAGCTCGGCGCTGCCGCTCGACAGGGACAGTCGGGGCCAGCCACCGCCACCGCTGGGCTCGGTCACCCCGGCCTGGCGCTGCCTCGCGGTGGCAGGGGGGCACAGACCCCGCCGGCACCTGTGGCGGCGATGGGAGGCAGGGATGTAGCCTGCCTGCTCCTGCGGCGGCAGCATGCGGGGACGGGAGGCCCCCAAACCATGGGGCCAAGAGGAGAGAGCTGCCCCGCCTTCCCCCGAGCCGCGGGGACAGGCAGGAGAGAGCCCCTGCCTCCTCCGAGCCGCGGGGTCAGCAGGAGGGAGCTGCCCCGCCTTCCCCACCCCCGGTGCTGCTTGCACAGAGCAGCTCCACCTGCTGCGCAACAGAGTAACCAAATTGTAACAACTGCGTAAATGCAGGGTTTTACTGGCAGGAGCTTGACTTTGCAGTTTGCGCTGACTTGGTTTGCACTCCCAGGGTTGAAAATGTCAGAAAATTATTCACATATTGGCCGCACCTGAATATAAACCGCATTCCCGGTATGGGAGCAAAATTTTGGTCAAAACAGTGCGGCTTGTATTCGTGAAATTACTGTAATCTCTTATTTAAAAATTCACAGTAGATTTCTACAGAATTTTGTGACCAGACATAAAAATCCTCTATATAAATGCATTTTAAAATATCTAACACTTTGGTGTGTTCTTGTGGCTTGCTATTAATTATCTGGATTATAATAGTTCCTAGGAATCCTTGCAATATGATTCAGACTTTGGCCAGCAGCTTTACTTTTAGTAACTCCTGTAGTGTTTATTCTACTATAAATAGGAACATTGCATCCTGCATTTGATGAAGTCTAGTGGTACTTTATGTTGCCTTTTCCCCCAGAATTACTTCAAACAATGAACTGGCTCTCGAGTATTATTATTTTTGCCTATGTGATAACTCAAGCCCATAAGAGCTGGAGAACTTCTAGAATATAATAGTCACAGGTGTCGATACAGTCAGTGTAATACAGATTGCTATTAAATTTCAAAAGAAGTTGGCTTGTTTGATAAGTAAACTAATGTAACTTTGTAGGCTGAGTTTACACAGGAACATTTGCAGTTGAGATCCATGCTCCCTGTTTTCTGCTGTCCTAATTATTTTTTCTTTTTCACAGTATGGTTCCCTCTAGTGATTCTTATAAGGAAAGAGGCTACCTGATCCCTTAATCCAGCTAACATTTTACAAAAGAAGATCCAAATTAGTTTTGCTTACACCAGATGCTTTATGTGCAATTGGGTATCAGACAATGGTGACTGAAATATGAAACACACAAATTCAATGATCTCCTTTGAAAGAATCTCTTACCTGGGGGAGCTAGCATGAAATGAGTTGTTTGCATAGTTGTTGCCACTGTGTAGTCCTGTCTCCTCCCCTTATGCAAACCAATGAATGTGTAAGCTGATTGCCAGATATCCCCAGTGTCAGACTCTGTAACAAGAAATGCAATGAGTATTTGATGGAAGGGAAGCAAAATCAGATTTAGCAGACTGGTTGCAGCAGGCAAATATGTTAGCAAATGAACATATTATGCCTACAAGCTTGAATGCACTATGGTGATAAGTTTGTACACGTAAAAGATAATAGAAATAGCAGAAAGTACAGGTAGAAAAATATACCAATAGTTAACTATGCTTATGACTTTAAATGTGGTTTTCTGGAAGTTATGCAATTTCTTATTATGTTTTAGTTTAAATGCTATAATATTTTGCCTAATATATCAAACAAAACATTTTAAAGTCTCATTGCTTCTAAAAAATTGTGTACTCCTACATTTAAAGAGCATACATAGGAACATATCCTGTAAATCAGTAAAAAATCTGGTGATTACTCAAACTACAGTAAATGGGATCCCAGTTTAAAGAAAATAAAAGTGTTGAATATATTGGTACTTTTATATATATCCGGGTGCATTTGGAAAGCTAGCAAAACCCAGGTACCATTCCCAGGTAGAAGTTTCCATGCAGTCACTCTGTTTTGAAGGATAAGAGCATTGAACAGAGTGACTGAAGCCCTTCCACACCAGTCACCCTCAACGACACGGGTGCATTCAAGTGATTATTATGCAGTCAGAATCTATAAGAAAAAGGCATGGAAAGAAGAAAGAAGAGTTACCCTAATTAAATTTTTGGTAAATGTTTCCTAGGCACCGACAAATAATCAAGATTTAACTACCCAAGAGACATGACTATGTACCCCAGATAATCAATAAAACACACCCTAAATATCTAGTCCTGCATCCCCAGTGATGTAGTTCACCTCAACATACTTCTCCAACTGTTATCACACTTTCAGAAGCTGATGAACACTGATCACATTTTGGCATTCACTACATTTTTCTTATGAGACATAGTGAGACCCATATTCTCAAGGCTATTGCTCGAGTTATAACTAAAGTGCCAGTCTTTGCTCCTGAGATTACTTCCTGTGCTGCACTGTTCCTGGACACTGGAGGTAGTCATAGGCCCTGAGTGGTTGGAAGGAGATAGACTTAATTGTGCCTTCAAAATATTCCTATTATAAACATCCTATGGAGTTTTTTGCTTGCAACAGTTATCCTCAGTAGGACCAATTTCCTGCTGGTCAGACCCCTCAACCCACATTCTGTCTCACAGGATCCCATCTCTCAGAGGGAGTTCTGTGGTTTTTTTAAATTCTGGACCACAAGCTGTCCACTGTTAATCTGTCCAACAGATGTGGACCCTATAGGGCATCCAGAGGGGCACCTCATCTTCAGACCCCTTCTTAAGGCATTTCTTCATCAGTTACAGTTGCTCTCTTCATCTTGCCACACTCTCATAATAGCAGCATCAAGTAGAAATGGTTAAAAAAAACCAACACTTCTGTTTTGAGACACCACACATCTGCTCTGTTATGAAGTAAGAAGAGCATGGGTTTTAACCATAAATTTCTTACCAGAGGTAAAAGAGAAAGCATGGGGGAAGAGACAAGATTCCTGTGAAGAAAAGGAAGATAGATGAAAGACAAAAAAATCAAGAATAGGACATTTTTGCCTTAGACTCATTAAATACAAAGAAATAGGAGAGAGCAGGCCAACCAGCACTTGTCCCTAATTCCAAGGAATGGGTATGAAAAAGATTTCTTTGGCAAGATACCTTTACTTAATATTCTTGTTAAGGAAGCAGCCAGCTACTAGGAGTTACCTATAGAGAACTACAGGACTCTGCGGTTAGATGAGAGTAGATATTCACATTGCAGACTGAGCCCTAGAATCTGGCACATCTCTCACAGACCAGATGCTGAGATGTGCATGCTACTGTCACAGAGATGGCATTCAGAATTTGGATTACATTCTGTTCACAGTGCCTTGTATTTTGCTGGAAAAATAATGAAGATTTTGATGTATTCACAAAGGGCAACATTCCCAGGATCCTGGAGTCTGTCAATCTGCTAATGCCAGGCAATAATCTGGCTGTGCGCTGAAAATGTGACAAGGATGACTGCAGCAATGTCTCTGTGCACTTTAAGTGACTCTGTATGTTAAAAATATGCTGAGGAGCAGATACATCCTAGAAGAGAGCACAGGATCTCTGTATGGCTCTGATGTTCAGCCTGGAATGTTCAATGCAGGCCTTAGCTGTTACACATAATACAAAGGACAGAGACATGTTAATATTTCCACCCAGCTCCACTCATTAATTTCTTTCAAACTACAAGTGGAGTGGGAATGGATCAAAGCAAGAACACTACTTAGTTTCCAGGTTATGTCTCTAGATTGCACACACCCTACCTGCAAATATTTCCTTCATTGTCTCTGTTTTCTCCTCACCAGTAAAAAACATCTATCCTGCTAAACTTACCACTTTCCTCACCAGGTCCCCGTGCTGTCTTCCATCAGTTACTTTCTAAGTTGTGTGGCCAACTACCTTACACTAATCTACTTCTTATACTAATCTACTTCTAAAACACTATGAAAAATCTTACTGTTATTATCTCCTATCTTTCTGTACTCAGGTTGTTTGCTAAGTCAGCCAACATGTATTTGGGGCTCCACTTGTACACACTTTGAAGGTCATGGATATTACAGGAAATTTTTTTTTGTTGTTTTATCACAGATCCATTATGCGCAGCATTTTATTAAGACATTGTAACAGCTTGTCCAGATATTTTAAGCACTT
Organism: Catharus ustulatus; assembly: GCF_009819885.2. NCBI lineage: Eukaryota > Metazoa > Chordata > Aves > Passeriformes > Turdidae > Catharus > Catharus ustulatus. Next base: position 38,018,496 of record NC_046221.1, on the reverse strand, counting down.
GCAATCTAAATATGGTAAACTGTGGATAAATAGATGCAAGCACACTGAAGGTAAAAATGCAGTTAAACAGAAAAAGTGGAGATGCATTCTAAATTTTAGAGGCCACATCCACTAAGTTCTCAGCAGAAAATTCAGTTCTCAATTATACAGACTTTGAAGATTCTAGTAGATTTTTTGTACAGTGGTACAATGATTGTTTACAGAAGCCACAATTGAAAACCTTCCAGTCAGGTTCCTTCTCAAAGATCTTCTCCACTGCTATTTTTACTTTTTCTCCATATTCTACAGATTACTTTGTTAGAAAAATAACTCTTTCAAAGAGAAAAACTTTGGAAGTACTTTAAAATTTCACAGACATTTAAAAAGAGTGGTTTACTTAGGCATGCAATACTATGTTAATCAATTAGATCTATCTTCATTAAAAAATATACAAAATGCTTAATTCCTTCAGTGTATTCTCTCCATGTTACCCATATATTATAAACTAGCAATTCTGCTAGTGATATCTAAACTGAATTATTTTTCTCTGTCTATTAGTGGAATAAAAAGTTACCTCAATGAGCCTAACATAATGTTGCATACAAAGACTGAAGTGCAATTTTAAGAAATCTTTGTTCAAAAAGGGGTGTCTCCAATTGTTATTATTGTACATCTTCACTTTTTTGGGTAGTCCTCTCGCAGTTGTGAACAATGCTTTCCAGCCATTTATCTATTTCAATCACAATAGGCTGAATCATCAGTATCTCTAGGCAGATTTTTAACCATGCACATGATACATAATGAAGGAATTTGTTAGAAAAATGCAGATTTTCCATTCCAATTTTTAAAAATCCTACTAAAAATTTGAAAATAGTAAGTTTTTGGGAGGTTTTGCTTTAAAAATATTATCTTGTCTTTATTAATTACAAAAAGTTTTTCCTATATTTTCTCTAAATAGATGATACTAAGAAAGCCATGTCAGAAGGTATATTTGAAGTTTAAATGGGATTCCAGGACAGTTTGTGGTCATTGTTTGACAGAAGAAAGTAATCAGTGCTAGAAAAGATCACTGAGAATTTCCATGGAACTAGTAGCAATCCAGGTTTTTGTACTGACCAAATATCTCTTCAAATGACATGGAGTCTTTGGTTTTTGCTCATCTCCATGGGAATCAGTTATGAAAAAATCATTCTGTTCAATTCAGGGAATTTTATTTAAGGCAATGATTTATATCGACTTTTCTTATCTTCAGCCTCAAATATCATTATTCTGTAGTAATTAATATGAGTATACAAAATCCTTACCAGTTTTTCCATAGGTAGTTTCAAAATATGCAGCAGAGAAACCACTACTGGGGATGACAAGGAGATTATTCTGCCTGGAGTAGTGGATGTCAATAGGCAGAGGGCTTCACAAACACCAGGGTGTTCAGGGATGGTAACTTCAGATGCTTTGCCACCTGGACTTTTTTCTTAAAAAATATTTTGATTACATTGTATGAGTTAATTTCTATTACAATCACTGCTATAAGAGCCAGATGTATGTATTCAGAGCATTCAGCAGCAACAGTTCGACCTGAACAACCCCCACACTTCTGATTTCTAACAAAAAGTAGCATACAGTACTCCTAATTGCAATACCAAATTTTTATGTTACACATCTTCCTATTTGTTGCTGAACAAGACAAAATTAACACCTGATATTCTATAATTATCAGGCAGTAATTCATAACAGATTCTTTCTTTCTTGTAGAAGTTGCCGGTTGTTTCTTCTTCCTTTTCTTTGAAAAAAAAAACAAAAACAAAAACAAAACCAAAAAAGTAATAGAAAAAGCAAAGAAAATGGAGCGTTTTGAGTAAGAATAGGGAGGGGAAACATTCTTTATCAGAAAAGTTTAAAACATTTTGCTTAGGATTTCTGAAGAGAACTGAGGCTCATTCTTGCATAAAGACAGAAAAGCACAAGGTAAACACACAGTCTTAACTACCAAAGTCATTTCACACCATCAGGCATAGGGCAAAGATATACGGATACCAGCACTGCGATATATTGTGCCAAGAAGAAATTAAGATTTTGGCAAAAATTTTTTGTGTGTTTGGGTGAAAAAATGAAAGCTGTAGACCTAGTTCAACCCACCAAACCTGACCTCAATAAATCAAAATAGCTGTACTCTAGTCCTGCCACTATTTTTTTTATAGATCAATTATTTAATGCAACTGCCTTTTTAAAGAAGTTCTGTGGCCTCCACTCACTCATTTGTGCAGAGGAAACTGAGATCTCAAGTGTTGGAGCAATTAAAAAAATGAGAAAGATGCTGTTCTAGGATTTTCAGGGACACCGCACTTCACAATCTTCAATTTTACAATTAGGGTAACTTCCAATGTGTTTATAACCTTAGGAATGTCAACATGTTTCCATTATCTACTATGCACATATTATTTTGAACCTACTTCACAGTGCAGAATATATTAATGTATTTATTTAGATTCTGATAAAGTGGTCCTTCAGACACTTAAGGACTTAAAGCCTTCATAAAAATCTTGAACATACAAGTCTTTAAAAATACTGAAAAATCATTAAATGTTAAATAAGGACTTGCATATATTTTCATTGCTTCATTAGCATTTTTTGATTAAAAATGACATGCAAAATTTACAAAGGGAACAGGAAGGCTCTAATACTCTCTGGCACTTAACTGTGCACCAGGGCATATTTTTCATTAAAAAAAGAAAAAAAGAAGAAAAAGAAAAGAAGTAAAAGAATAAAAGGGAAATAAAAAGCTTAAAAGAAAAAAGTAGAATGAAATGTTATCTTTCTTTGAACATGATGGGCAGACATGATAGATGACAGCTCCTGTACATTCACTATTTCTGTCTGATAGAAGGTCAGTCTCAGAAAGTGACCTATTATGCAGGGATCTGAAAAATGGATCTCAGGGGTGTCATGCCCTTTTGTATTATTCTGAAATGCTCCAACAACTAGCACCCAGTCTCTCTCCCTTCAGCTTTCAGAGGGCTTCAAAGTTGATATGGTTGGCCTCAGGCAGGTACTCATTGAGTTGTGCCTGTAAAACTGCTTGAAGTTTTACAATTGTGTTCTGAGAACAAACTATTAAAAACTACCCTCTTGCTTACTCCTAATCTGTTATCTTTTTGCAATTAAAGCTGATTGTATTCTTCTGAAAAATTATTTCTTTTCTATTCTTAATTGTTTAATCATTTTCATACAAGGTGAAAAATTGGGATTATACTGGAGTACTTCAGTCATATGTCAGGCGGTCACAGGAGGGCATTTCCTTCCACTGCCGCTGTAATGCAGATATCAGGTACACTGTTGTACAAGACATGACCTTCATAATTGTTTCAATCATAAAATCTGCTTGTCTTCCAAATTTAAGTGCTCAGATCCCAGCTGCTTCAGGCATAGAATTCCTATGCCTGCAAGAGATTTTAATCACGTTGCCATCCACTCCATATTTCAAAAGGAGGGGAAGGAAATCACTGACTCATTGGGCCAACCTCTTTGCGTCTCCTGAAAGGGATAAGACAGAGAGAAGTACACACAAGAAAATGAAAAATAATTATCCATCCTATTTGGAGTGTAAGGACAATGGATATGAGAATGAGAAAATATTTTTCTATACAATACCGAGTTTTTAATTCACATATCAAATTATAGCATGATTTACATTTGTGATTTTACACTCACAAAATCCAAAATGTTTTCGCAATTTCTGTAATAAAGTTCTATAAATGTAAAGTCAAGTGAAGTTCTATAAGTGTAAAACCAAGTGGACGATCTACTAGGAATAAGTTGTTAAATGTATTTCGCTACTTGTTAATAAAAATCTAAGGCTTTTTTTCTTCTCTGAAACCATTAACCAGATTTCTTTGCAAACATTTTTTCCCTCTTTAGAGAGCAAAAATTGCACATTCTTGTGCATTTAAACAGAAAATTTTCAGATCCACATAATAGTTGTCAGTATTTGTCTGCACAGTAAGTAACACAGTTGGAGATGATGAGACGCACAGTGGGAATTGAGGGTACCCACCTGATTCGTTTGGTATTAGCTTTTACTTGGCAGAACCAACACCAGTTGGGAGCTCACACAGAATAAAGTTATTTGTGGAAAATTAGTCATCCAGAAGGTTAAGAGAAAATTTATTTTTCCAATTAACTCATGTGCCATAGGTTTTAAAACTTTGAGAACAGAACTCTAGCTATGAAAAACCACAGTTTGATGTTATGTTTTATTCTGAAAGTGCTTTTTTTCTATTTCTTATTCATTTGACAAAAATTACCAGCTTTCAAAGAATCTTTTTTTTTATGCTGACAAAGCTAAAGTATCTCCTGCAAATCTGAACTAATATTTTCTTATGTAGGCTACTATGCAGGATGATAGTTGATTCCTATAAAACTTAAAACCCGTGAGTAATTGCATTCAGTTCATGGTATTACTCATACCTTTTAATGAAGATACACATTTAAGTATCTTGATTACTCTCTAGAATATATCAGGGTCAATTAGAGAATTAGGGACTTTTCATGCGGGCTGATCACCAACTTCCCCTTACTCCCCTCCTCCCCCAGAAGTCCATTTTGAATCACTGAAGACTCTTAGAATTCTGAACAACTCATACAGCAAAAAAATAGTAAAAAACAAGAAACAGAGTTGTAAAACCAAACAGCACTATGTTGCTGGATTATGTGGCAGACTATGTAGGATAGTGTAGCAGGAAAAAAAGCAGACTGACTTACTTTTTCCTAAAAATATATATTTCACCCTGCATCTATGTGCCCGAGTCCCTCTGGAATTTTTAAAATGTAATGTATAACTAATTTTAAAACTAAACAAAATTACCATCTCTTTTTCTGAATGCAATTTAAATGTACACTTATGCAAGTTTTGGGCTGTTTGTTTTAAATGGCAAATGGAAGATGGACCCATACTGACACCAAGAAACACCAAAGAAATCCCCTGGGAAAGGCCCAACATAGGTCATTACACCCACTGTCCCTCCATCTGGCTAAACAGAAGCAAGAAGTTTTCTAGTCTGCCACCTAATTAATAAGAGCACAATTCCAGAATTCATTTGCAACTCAGTACTAATGAGTATATATTGACAGCAAGAGTTTCTATTTTAGACATATTAGTGAATATAATTGTATTCCATTCCCAGTGATTGGCATTTTGGATCACACATCATGAAAGAGGGTGGAGATAAACTTTTCCGCTCTGAAGAAATTCAGTGTTGGATACCAGGGTTCCACAATAACAGCCAAATCAAATTGTTGGAACTTAACACTGTGAAGCACTTTTCTTTCAAATTACTTGATGATTTTGAAAACCTGAATCCATCTCTTACTATCTGTTTTTTAATCCATATGGAGCAGCAGTCCAAACTAAGATCTAGAATTAAAACTACTAAAAGACATTGGAAAATCTTTGCACAAAAAGAAAGAACAAGAACTATAGTTAATTCTTTTTAAAAAGTAGTATCATTTTCCCTCTTTGTATTTATAGGAATTCAGATATATCAACTGTATTTTCCCATAGATCTCACAATTTTTCCATTTTCTATTAACCTGTGATTAATTTAAACAATGCAATTTCTTAAGCTGATGCTAAATATCAAACGGTAGCCAGTGCTTGTCAATAATTACATGCATTTTATATGAATAAATATATTTTTTAAAAAGTAAATATTTTGGTACTTTCAAATAAAGTATTTACTGATTAGTGTAGCACAATAATCCTTCTCTTGTTCCATATATTGTCTTCAGAGGTACAAACACTGAAGGACAGGAAAATAACACTGCAGCTTGTGCCATCCTCAACAACAAGAATTTTAAATGCCTCACTAAGGGTGATATAGAGAATTGCATCATATTCCAGTGGAAAGAGATGTTAAACACAAATACCAATACAACATATAGAGGCCCATATAAGAATCAGTGAGTGCAATAACAGGCATTTTGTAGCCAATAATTCCTTTCTTACAAGTTTTCAGACTACCTTAAAACCCTAAGCCCTCTAGTAAGATTGAACTATTAACTGTGATGAAGCATATGTGTGTAACACTTCACAAGTGGCAAAGCTGGACAAAATGACATACAAGACAGCTGAATATGTTAAAGCATATTCATGAAGGAAGATTGGTTAGGGAAACAGAATATATATACACATTATCAGTAATAACATCCCTTTCCCTGACAATCTACGAATTTACATGTCACTATACAGTGCCAGTCATTAAAGTCTTTAAAACTGCCACTTAAAACAAGTGTAATTTAAATATCACAGTATTTTCCTTGCTTTTCCAAGGTTAACTACATATAAGTGACAAATGCAAATGTACAAGTGTGACCAGTGCAATTGGAGTTATACAGAATAATTCACAGAAATGCACCTTTATCAAAAAGATGTACATAATTTAAATTAGTTTGTTCTTACAGAGCATCCAGAGCCAGTGACTGAGATCTGAGAGTGTTGCATCCTTGACTGGAGATGAGCGCAATGAAAATGTTTCCAAAGAGGTTCCAATTCAAACACAAAGTGAGTGAGAAAAATGCGCTTGTCACTAATCATGGTGGCATAGAGAGATAAATCAGCTTCCCCTAAGCACGGGCAAACTGATGAGCTTATTCCAGGAGCAGATTTCCATGGGACATCCCAACTAACACTGTCAGGATTTCTGCTGCTTACAGCAGTCTGGCATCAGGCATTAGCAACAGACTGCAGGTGATTATAAGGAAGCAGCTACATTTCCCATAAGGTCTAAATTTTGCTTTCACCTACTAAATCATTGTATGGAGCTGGTCCTTTGTAGCCGGACAAATTAGCTTGGTCAGGTTTTCTTAAAACTGATTTTCTGAAGCCAGTTCTAAAGCTATTCATTGTGCTACAGTATGTGAAATCACAGCAAATGTAGTTGCATTAAATTTTTTGTGAAGTTTAGGTCCTGATACTGTCTTCATCCCTACCTGTGTCTATACCTACCTGGAACTCTGTTCTGTATAGAGACATCTACAGTCACAACAAAAGCCTACTGTTGAACATGATATTTTACACTCTAAACTGAGCTTCTTCATAGTCCTCTAATGCATCATATCAAAATACCGCTGCTTATATATGTAAATATGCGCGTATGGCATATTTGAGGATTTCAGGACATGTACGCCAGCATGAAAATGCACTCATTTACACGTTAGGAGACATTATGGAAAAGATAATCCAGGGTACAGACATATGGATTCAGCTAGCAAACCCTCTTCAATACAAGCATTTTTTACCAATATGAAGGCACGTTAGCAGATTAGATTGGTGTTTTCCTTATATTGAAGAGAATTTCAAACTACATAGCTAAAGAACAAGCCTAAGTTAGATTTGCTCGGTCCAGGATTTGGTACCAAAGGAAAAAACTGAAATCTGTTTGATGCAGCATGCCCCTTTTATCTTTCAAATAAAGAAAGAACTCTTGACAGTCATAGAAAATATAACATTCATACTCTGTAATTTATAAAATTACTGTACATATAATCAATGATCTGAAATATTTAAAATAAAAGATTCAGATTATATTTGTGTAGGAAAAATGCACCCCTATGAACTCAGTATTTTTAAAAAATATTTTATTTCGCTGTAAAAATAGTGGAACATTTAGAAGAGAATACTGAAAGAAACAGCATTGGTGAAAGCTGCGGTTTGTAATTGCAAAGTTAATTATCTTTCCTAAACCATCAGTTGTCACTTAGATAGACCAGATTCTAGCAGGCTCTCAGGGGACTGACTTTATTTCATTCCTAATGGCTTGGGACCCACCATTTTGCTGTCTCTGAACATTTGGTCACTGAATGCACCATTTATGGAGTATTGTTTAATTAAGGGCAAATTAAGAGAACTGTGCACAGAATTTAATTTCATATCCTGTGTAAATTCTTTTAAAGAGGGTACTAACTATAGGCATTATAACTTTTCATTATCCACTGTTTCTACAAGGTATTGACAATTTATTGTTTGCAACAGTTAAGAGTTTTGTTTACCCTTTGGGGAATTCTGCTGGCACTGCAGTTTTTTGCCTCATCATTCCATTAACCCTCTATATGCCACTTTCACTGTTTAGTGATCAGCCGTATGTTTGAAAATCCACTCTTTTATTCATACATGTTCAAATATACTTTCATAACAAAATGAAACAAGGTTAGAAGATGTACTAAATACATGTGCATACAGGGCACATGTGCAACAGGAATTCCTACAGGACTAGAGAAGACTACATTGTCTCCACTGTAGGCAGTCAAAATTATGCTGTTGCCTCAGAACAGTAAGTAAGGAAACGGAAAGAGCAAGAATATTCAATATCTTAAAGAACCTCCTCATCCCTTCTTGGCAGACACATTTGCACAGTTCTGATGTAGTTTCCATTAACTTCAGCTACTGCATGTCGCGTGCAGTTTGATTTTCCTTCTCCCTAATTCACCCAGTCCTTCTACTTGAGCTTCAAAATCTGGATTGTGATGCAGCACAATGGTTGGAATGTCACCAACTCAAAAACATTAATATTTACTGAAATCAACTAAAAATTGTATTTACTAACAATAAAATTATTGCATCTAGAGCGAAGAAACAATTCCATTTTATGCTCACAAAAGCATATAGCTTGAAAGGAACTACTAATAGTCTTTGAAAGTAACAATCTGTCCCCAAAGAAAGTCAAAACCTGTTTCTAGAATATTTTAATAATCATAGGTGAAATGCAAAGGTACTCCAAACAGTACAAAGCACAGCTTCCATATAATCTGCAAAGCTAGTTCTAATCTATGTAATGCACAAGCATGGAGCACAAGTAACTGTCAAACATCCATGGTATATTTTACAGAATGAGCAGAAGCAAATAAAAACAAAGGGCTCCTATCAGAAAAGATACAGGAATGGTTAGCAAAGCTTGAAGATATCCACTGTTTTTATATCAAACCAGTGACAATACTTGATTTTTTCAGGATGATTGCATAAAATTATTCAGAGGGGTTAATCCAGCAAAAGCTACTAAGAGCTTTGAAGAAAGGAACTTTGTTTTCAATCCACAGTAAACAATCTCTCATTCACTTCAAGTTCCCCATTATTCTTGCTTCAGGGCATAGCTGCTCTGACTGGAGGAATTTGATAGTCACCCCATTTCTGTCCTCATCCTTCTGTTCCAAGAGACGAGTAAATTGCAACATTTAAAAATTTACTTCACAAAACACAACCAGGACAGCCAGAAGACATGTATTCCTGGTTAAATTGCTATTATTTCTATATTCCAAGAAAATTACTTAACCACTGGTCTGGGATTTGGATATGATAGAGGATTCTGCTCTCTGTTTTACCTAATTAAATCTGTCCTAATCTTTCACTCACTCCCTTAAAGATATAAGATTCTTGATGCATACCAGTAATGCAAGTAAATTAGGATAGGATTCTAATACAATTAATGTTTCACTATTTTTACTTCCTAGCATATTTTTTAATGGTGCCAAAGTTGATAACACAAATCATTAGTATACATTTAAAAGCTCAGGGCATAAAGGATTGTTGTTGTTGTTCCTCTCTAGCTATAGCTGCCTATTTCTGACAAAAATGGATCTTCAAAGCATGCCCTACTGGAGAATGAAGTATTTCATTTTTTTAAGGAAGCTCATTTGTCTGCTTAGAAAAAGCTTGTGAAATTTCACTGCAAAAGCAATTATAAAACAAAATTAGCACTAAGAATGAAAGGACTATCTTAATGATGACTGTAGCATCACTGGCATGACATTATAATACTGTAAGAATTATACAGCATCCAAAACCTGTCAAATGATATTTAGGAATATAGTTTGGAAGTTATCCCCTATTGAGTTACTGTCCATAATCCTGATACAAATCCTGTAAAGTGTTCGTGTGAGGTAGTCCATATGCTAAGGGTAGCATATCATTTCAAAGCTGTCAGTTTTAATTTCTGTTTTATTAATTTTCCCATAAGTCTACAGACATATATTTCAGAGGGTATCTATCAAGTAGATTGCATCCACACAAAGAAGCAATAAAGCAATGGTTTCTTCTGACGTGCTTCATCATGAAGATTTCACACATTGGGAGGAACAAGCATAAACATCATTTTATGAGAAGCAGGTGAGAAGATTTTGAAAACCTGGAGGACCAGAGATGAAAAACATAGGCATGAAGCATGGATTCAAGAGGAAAATATGGGTTTTTGTGTGCAAGCAGAGGGGGAACAAAGGGGAGAACCTGTATTTGGATATTTGTATTTGCTGAAGTTTTTCAGTCTTACCATCACACTCTTGCCCTTATAGGAAAACTATGACAAGAGTTGATTTAGCCCTTTGCCTGAAAAAGCAGCTATGATCACACTATGTGGAAAGAGACTACTTAGATATTTTGGCAAAATTCTGTCTGTGACTAGTTGTGGTTAGTGGAAAGAAAAATTATGTAGGAAAATGTAAATGAAGAACAGGCCCAAACCTTGTCTAAATGTTCAGAGCAATCCAGTAAACATAAAAGTTTGCAGGAGCTCATTGCCAGCTGTATTATTTTCTAGCGGAATGTTTAGCAGAGGTTGATAACCTCCTGTGGCAGGGCTGTGAGAACCTGAAGTAATGCATTTAACACAATATCAGTATTCTTTCTATTACGCTGCAATTTTCATTTTAACATAATAATAAGCCCTACGTTTAAAGAGCAGGACTATGAAAATGCTCTGCATTTCATATGTTCTTGAAAGAACAGCATAACAGGAAAGCTGTGTCAGCAGCTGATCCCATATAGACCATCGTTACCTTTAACATACCATTTCCATCTTTAATTCCCATGTCAAAGACATAAGATGTAAACTGTCTAGGTACACCTACACTGCCCAGTAAAATAGGATGAATGACTGAAAACTGGAATCTTGATTGTTTATACTGCTTAACTTCTCTCTCACCTTTGACCTAACTCCAGGTATCATCCTGGACACAGTTTATTCTCACAACAAATATTCCAAAAGTGGTACGCTAACATTACCAAGCACGCTTCTTTCTACTGAATATTATAAGCCACTTTTCCAAGTGTACTTTTTTCAGCCAATTTGCCTTCAAAAAACCAAAACCACCAAAAAGTCATAAGGCCTGATAAAAATGGAGGATTATAAAATTATAGGACAAGACCCTACTCTGATTGATATGTTATTTTGTTAATTTGGTAACACAAAAACCGAAGGAAGGAGTTTTTTCCAGTAACATCACTAGGTTTCTATTGAGCATTTCTGATAAGAATCTCTGAAATATCTTAATGGTAGAATCAAATTAATTTCTAGATATGTCTCAATATAACAGAGACAATTATACCATGGGTAATGTAAAAATTGCTGGCATCATGGATCACCATTGCATGAATTAATGCAAATGTTTATATTTAAGTTAATACTGCATGAACACTGCAGTATGTATAATACTTCTATCATGTAAAATAAATTAATATATTGAAGATAATCAAGTTGCAATGAAAATGTGTTTTGATAATTTGCTAAAAATAACTGAGGCTAAATCTATTTTTGTCAAGAGCAAATTTGAAATCCAATGTTCTTTATTTTAATCTCCCCTGTCTTTCACTCTCCCTCAGATAATTGTTCTTTAGAATAATAGCAGCTATGTCTGCATGTCAGTTCTCAGATTCCAGATGTGCCTTAGACCATATTGCGACCACAAGCATAAATCTCAGATCTTTTGTCCAATGGTTTAGCTCTAGACCTGTAGAAACAGTGAGCCTGTGCTCAAGATCGAAGTGTTGGTTGTCCATATATACCATCTGGACTCTGCAGCTAAGATTCAAACACTGGACATGGCAAAATCATGTGAAAGTCAATCATGAAAATAGCTGCTGTCATTTTGTTTCTCCTATATATTGAGTGTGACTGAGTGTATCGCCCTCTCACTGTCTTTCCATGTCCTAGGAATGAGAGCCATTGTATTTAACACAATTTTTCTGTTATGACTAGTGTAAACTACTTTCTCTAAAATTATTATTTTCAAATTATTTGCACAAATATGATTTTTCCATTTTCTAAAAGACCATCAGGAAGACTTGTTGGCAATTTATTGCAGTCAGAGATAATTGGATTCTTAACATAGAAATCATCCACCACAAAAATTTGGGGAATAGATTCCATACTTCTGATCTCATCACTTTCAAAATATTTAAATATTTAAATATTTAAATAGATATAACAATTGTGAGCAAGAGTAACTTTACCAAACAGTGACAAGGGTACTTAACAAGGACAGTGGAGATCTTTCTCATAGGTTCCTCTACTCATCTTATCCAAGGTACAAGTTAGAATGACAAATTTCCGAGCTGAAATAAATTCTGCGCTCTCATGACCTACAGGAAAAAAATTACTTACCATCTAGGCTTAAGATTCACCACTGAGAATCCCAAGAGTTGATATTCTGCTTCTCAGATATCTCATGCATCTCTCCAAAGATTCAGGGTTTGAAATTTCTGTCTTGTATTAACTGTACTTTCTTACAAACTGATCAGGTTTTTCATTTAGCACTAATACTCTGTAGATCTTGGTCACCTTCAACAGAGGAACCACATTCTCATATCTATGTGGAAAAGCATCTCAGTATAGCCATGATGATAAGAATCATTCTGAGACTCAAATCTTTTAATGGTATCTCAATCTAAAGCTCGTTAATAGTAATTTTAAAAAACCCTAATTTTGAGTGCGATTTTTATACAGATAGTATAAAAATCTCTTACTGCAGAAACAGTTACAGTACAGCATTCTTTGAAAAAAGTGGAACTATGGAGGATTTCTAGTCCAACTAAAATAGCAGTTTACCTGACTGTGTTCGTAGCCACAAACCACGGGAATGCTTCCCTACAGCTTGGCAGGTGTGATTTGGAGATAATTGCAGCAAAGGGAGGGGGCCATCTCTGGCTTGTAATTCTCCTAGAGAGACTGCAGGTCTTTTTTCCTTCTGTTTAACCTTGTATGATAATTTGTCCAATTCCACCTGTCTGCTAAAGTAGCTCTTACAGTTGGGTGTCTGTGGTTAATTGATACTGTTCAGGTTTAGTGCAGCTTCTGTGCTAGTCATGGGGACTGGCAGAAATATTTTTCAAAGTTGAAAACTAAATCTGGAATCACTGCAATATCAGTATTTTGCTTAAGAGATTTACTAAATGGTCAGTCTGGATGCTATTCTATTCAAAGAGTTCAAATATGTTGCAAGTTTTAAATTGAAAACCTCTTCTAAGGAAGAAATACAGACTTACATACTGTAAAATTTAAATCAGAACTTGAAAATGGAGTGGAAAAAAAATTCAGTAATCTCTTAGCTGTGATAAATAAAGATATGATAAAATAGGGTGACCTTGGCAGTTTAGTGCAAAAACTTGTTCTCTGAAAGTTCATGGATTTGGAAGCAAAGATCTATCATCAATAGCCTTAAATATGTCCACAGATTGAGAATGAAGTTGAATCTTAGATACATATCCTGTAACTAACCATCTGGATATTAGTTCCCTAGTTTTGCAAGGAACTTTAGCAGGTGCCTAAATTTATATTTTAAGTATTCATGGACACAAAGTTAAGAATGTTCATAGGAGCCTTGACTGAGCTGTTGGCTGCATATCCAGACAATAATCTATTTATAGACACATACATATATAGGCCATATGACACCAACAATCCATATTGTATATGCTAACTCAGCTGAAGGTTTCTCAGCAGTGTAGGCAGAATCAGTTTTATGGAAGCAGCAATATGGGTCACAGCAGATGGGAGAAAGAGGCTAAAAAGATTCAGTGGAGGCTTCAGCGGACAGAACAGATGGGTTGTGGGGGGAGAGAATGGGGTTTCTGGAGTAAGACTGGAGCTAGCAACTCAGAGGTCAATGAAGGTCCATGATATTCTGGGTACAAAGTGACTGAGAAGACTAAAAAGGCTGGGGAAGATAAGTGAGGCTTTAGTGGGGTTGTGTTATCAGGATAGTGACAGCTCTTCTATCCTTCTGTGTTTCTGAGATCTTGACTATTTTCATGGGTGATCTCCCTCTTCCTCACTTTCCTGAAGCACAGAACTTTCACCATCTACCCTTTGCTCATCACCATGGACCCATCCTCATCTATACCCTTTTCCTCATAGGAAGGCCTGCAGTGTCCTGTCCTCCCACAGAGGCAAGGCCCTCTCCTCCCAGGATAAGCAACAGCAGAACATTGAAAGGGATGTCTGTCACAGAGGAATTTGGCCATATATCTTCCTGAAGGAAAGACAGACAGAAAAGTGACTATACTTTCCCTAAGAAGCTGCACATCCCTAGGTTACATCCTGTTTGTTCACTCAGTGTTAGCAACAGCAGGAGAGGAAGATGGCTGTGTAAAGCAGGAAACAAAGACCTGCTGTTCAGCCTGGAAAGCCAGGCCCCATCCTTGGCATAGATGAAGCACACAGTCTGCTGCCATAAGCTGCTGCCTACCTTGTCTTTTGGCTTAATACAACTCCGTATGTGAGTGTGAGTGTTGTGTGTATATACATATGTGTGTATGTATATAGTTTAATCCAAGAAATAATTATAAAAACACAATAATGAGCTTCCAAGTATTATCAAGCCTATTAAGCTACAAATAGTTCATTGAGGACCAATTTCTAAGTGCTAAATATTACAGCTAGATTTTGCTTTTATGCAAAAATCAATGCAAACACATGAATCATTGAGAAGCATGCAGCAGCCTTCCAAAGTCAGTTTCTAATTAGCAATCCATTGATCCAAATAGCTAGTACTACAAATAACACAGGGGGGAAAAAAGTGTTCTACCAAGTGTATGGGAAAAAAAAGAGCCACTTTTTTTCCCTTTATAATTAATTTCCAGTTCTTTCCAGAACTGAGAAAAGTGCCAAAGTTTTGCATCCCTATTTCCTATATTCAGCAATATTCTTCCTTTCATTTTGTCCCATCAATTAGAAAACTTAGATTATGCATGAGAATAAAAAAAATACAGAAAATAAATGAGGGAAAACTAAGTTTTGTAGTATTTTTTTTTTCTTTGCTGCAAGCGTTCTCCCTTCTTAGAACAAGGCAATTGAGTTGACCTTATTATCCCACTACAAAAACTTACATGTGTCCTGATATTTTGAGACTTTTAGGATGGTGAAAAACTGTCATCAGACTGGAATGAAAATTTAAAAAAAAATCTTAAACTTTTATTTATTTGTTTAATTTATAGTTTTTGTCCTCAGAATAAAACATTTTATTATGTGCAAATCCTTCACATATGACTGTCCATTAGCAGCAGAAATGTTCAGCTGTGTTCTATAGGAAGCTAGGATTCACCGCAGCTAAAAGTAATAGGAATGACTTGCAGAAGCAAAGAACACAGATTTCACCAGGGATGTTTTCAATATGAGAAAGAAAACCCCAAGTGCTCTAGTTAAGATCCCCTATTTAGATGTTTTGCCTTTTCTGTGAAAATAAGAGGATATGCTAAGTCTGAAATGAATCTTGCAAAATGGCTGGAGACAGTCAACATAAATTTAAATATTGCATCGGAGCAGCTCTATGTCTTGCAATTTTTCTGGTTAAAGAATGAGTGGTCTGGTGTTGGTTAAAATTGAGGTTTGCTGCAAAAGAGACATTATTTAGTCTGTCTTCAGTATGGGGTCACCATCTGTCTTCATATTTCCCAACTCATGACCTTTATACACCTTCAATTTTCAAATAATATAAAGGCTTAAAACTAGTTGCTACATCTCAAGATAAATTGAACAATTTTTAAAACGCATTAAAATGTGAGTTGCCTTCTGTAAAGAAAGCCAGTCCTCAATATTCACATAATGGTGCTTACTGAACAGTAGCAGTAATTCCAAAACTCAGTGAAACACACCATTTAAATCAAAGTTTGAGATACTTTTTCAATTCAGGAGTTCAATATGTGCAGAAAAAACCCTGGGATTTCCATCCTTCTTAGTACCTGCATAGTCAGCTGTTTGTTTAGAAAGAGCAGCTTATTTGAAAATCTTGATGGAGTATTTACATCAAAGTACGTAATCAGTTTATTAGAAACAAAATATTCATCATTAGGGTATCTTTTTTATGCCTCAAAATTATATGGCTTCTTAGGGAATATAGAAAATTATTTTTTAAATAATATTTGCTGAAAATTGTGTTAAATGTCTTATTTTTGACATGGACCCATGTGTCTGATCATGAAAAAATTCCAAAGCAGAAGCTTGAATAATATTATTGTAACTAAGGAAATTGATGAAATATAAATTTACAAGAATTTGTAGCTAAAATTATGGAGCGGCCCTGAAGCTTAGCAGAAACTACTAAAATTAATCCCATCCCTGAATCTTTATCAACATTATTTATCTAGTGTGGATATAGTGCAATTCTATTTTGAACCTAGGGATAATTGCATAGATTGAAAATGGAGTCAAAGTTTGAGAAAAGAACGTACAACAAGACAAAAGGAATCTTAGCTTGCTGTCAAGACTCAGCTCTCAGACATTGAACATAGTAAAAATGGGGTACACAAGGCATATTTATGAGTTGAAATTTCACAAAACCTACAGAAATCCTCGGACAAACATAGTTTTATCTTAAATTTCAATATATTTAGTACCATTTCTGTATATTTTGGCGTCCTTCTTTTGCTCTATATAACTTATCTGATGATAAAACTAATAACTATGAAAACAGTTTTTATTTGCTGTTGGCAAACATCATCATTTTAAGCATTTTATAACCCATATTTATTAAATTATCATTGCTCTGAAATACTCTTGCTTACATGGTAGGCAATAAGAGAAAAAGGAATGTATCCCTCCATTTTCACTTCAACTTATACGTCCTGAAATACAGAAATGTGCAACGAAAGAAAAAAAGAGTGCTGTCACCAGCTCAAAAGGTAGGACACTTGAGTGAGCCTTCATATATATTAACAAATGTTCCAGCAGTCTGATCTCATCAGTGATGAACACAGAGCCTGTTTCTCTATTTAAAGATCATTAGAAAGACCATCAGCCCTATTAATTCACGTAATTCTCTGTACTGTTGTCACATTTATTCTTGTATTTACCTTTCACTGAATGATAACATAGAAAAAGTTTCTGTGTATCCCTGTTTTCTATAAAGTTTAACATGGCAATACTCTTCAGTTTTCAGTTTACATGCCTCAGTTATTTTGATATAACTTTCTCTAATCTTCTGATGTTCCTGCAGGATTCATGTATGCCTTCTAGTATTCAGGAAGGCAAAGCAGAAACTTCTTGGGAAGCAGCCTGTTGGTCTGACAACATATTTTGAAACAGGATGCTTCCAAAACAATGGGTTGATATTTCTGTTGGAATACATAACTTCATAGTTTGGCTTCCTCAACCATGAACTTTAGATTGAGGTACAAACGTAATTAACCCTAAAACTCTACCCACTGAGTAGCATTCCCATTGATTCTCTAGTATTCAGCAGTGTCTTCTGATAGTAGAATTGCAGTGGTCACTTTCCAAAGCTCAGCATTTGCCCCAAGCTATCAAGTCATTATCTACGATGAAGCAATGAGAGCAACAGGAATAAAAAACTTTTAGTTCCTGAAAATGAGAAGAAAAACCTTGCAAATCTTAAAAAAAAAAAAAGGCTACTGTTTGCTTTGAACTCATGGAGAAGTACGAGAGTCTCAAGTACTAAACAAATTGCCAGTGTTCAACTTGGAAAATACTTGGTTACTTATAGAACATTGTGCCTTTTAAGTGTTTTTCATACATCTCCTCTTTCAGGTTTCAAAAAACCCCTGATACTCACAAGATTTTGAACTGAGATTTAGATGGCAGCTGGAAGCCAGTGATAGGTAATTCACGTGAAGTCAAATGAGCTCCTGGTATGTTAATTTAGCAGTAATTCAGAAAAGCAATCTGTAATATCTTCAGCTGCACATAAAACCTGTCTCCTGGTTGTCAATGGTTCTTGTCTTGAGACAATTGTACAAAATGTGAGTAACTAGCAATGCTATTGCTTGAAAAGACATGGAGCCAGGCTGAAGTCACAGAGCACATAATGGACATTTAAGCCCATGAGAGAGTGCTGTAAACCCTGAATTTACGTTGTGACAGACATAGCTAAGCAGGGAGAGGTTTCTCTGAGTATGGTGTCTTTTCAGGCATACTTATTCCCTGAACATGCCTTCCACATGGGCTTAGCGGACTGCACTTTGGTGTGCAGGGTATGGTTATGCCACTTCTGGGTCAACTAAAACTCTGTTTCCTGTAAAAAATTGCATTGAATTCTGCTCCTGGATACCTCAACTTTATTCATTTTCTAAGCTTCTTTTGAATTGGGCTTTAATGTTAATGAATGTCCAAAAGATACACTGAATTTAGGTGATTTGATGCTTAATGTATACCTGTCTCCTGACTGAAAATGAGCAATAAATAATATTAATACAATTGGAAAATATGTATCACAGGGAAAAAAAAGCATTTTTCCTTGTTCAAAAGTAAATAAATAAATAAATAAATAAATAAATAAATAAATTCTAATAATGAATAATGCAAGGCTGAATAAATGCACATGTGCCTGATCCAAAACACAATAATTTTTCTATTGAACATTTAACAGGAAAACAAAGAAAATTACTTCAGGTGTAAATGAAAAATAAATAAAACTAAACAAAGTTTTCTTTAGAGACATTTAAACACTAAGATCAAAGAAACTGCCTGGTACTCTTGCTAAATTACAGGCAGCCAAGACTGTTTTGCAACCACAATATTCGCAGTGGAATTTCCAATACTTTTTTGCCCTGATTCAATGTTCTAAGAAGCTCATTATTTCATGTCCTAGCTAGCTGCAGAGAAGCTATCTGAGAGTAAGGCTGACATTGATAATACATTAAAAAGCTTGCAAGCACATTCTACAGCACCTACTTATGGTAGAGATATTTGTACCATGAAACAAATAAAACTATTAAAGCATTCCTGCTTTGACATCTTTAGCCATTCAAAGATGAGAGGAAAAGGAAAACAGAAAATCTTGTCAAAAAGTAATATATTAAAATGTCTCATGAAGAAGACACTTTGCATGGTATCTTTCCCTTTGCTACTGCAGTCACGAAGGCATAGAAGCAGTCAGCTCTAAAGTGGGGAAACGTGTATAGAATATGATTTATTTCCCAAATCTAAGGAAGCATATACCACTCACAGAGAAAGTTAATATTCGCTCTCCAGCCAGGAAATGACTGAAGAAATGGCGCTGTTCTTTAACAGAGAAGTTATCAAAAAGTCTCTTCAAAGTGTCAAAGTGTTTAATGATCATGCTTTAATACCATACTTTGCACGGTACAATCTTTCATATATTTGTGTTGCTACTGTATCCAGACAAGCCACTTCAGGGCTTCTGCTCAGTATATACATCTTCTAACATATACTTTTGGGGCTTTGATTGAACCATAATACTCAACAAGATGCTGAAAGTATACAGAAAAGAAGAAAAATGCAAGAATATTGCATAATTCAGTTCTATGTATAAGTTTTTCGGAATGCTTAAATATCATAATAGAAAGGCTTGATATAAAGGCTTGTATGAGGTCCCCTCCCTCCAAAAAAAACACCAAGCAAGAAAACCATTTGTTCAGTGAAAGCAGGTGCAGTGGCAACATTTACTTTTATTTTTTTGTAAAATTTCAGTGAACAAAACCCCTAGGACTCTGTAAAAGACAAGTATTTCCTGGTCTTGTTTCTTATTTGTTTGATTATGCAATTGTCAATGTATTTCACATGAGCCAACCCAGAAACGTATTATTTGCTTTCACAGTTAATAAAAAATAAGAGAGGATAGGAACATATGCAAGAAACACAAGCTGTTCTGCGCTCATGTCTACAGCATGCTTGGTCTTACATAGGTCTAGATTCAGTTATCATTTGAAAGATTTTCCATACAACCTTAAGGGCTGCGTGCACTTCTCTGAAAATACAGTTTCAGTAGAGGTTGGTAGGGTAGCAGCAGTTGTTTTCAGTCATCAGATATGCTAATAGAAATAATTTCACTAGTCACATCTAAACTGTACTCTCTATGGGTACAGTCAGAATTTCAAGAAGGCTGGGACCACCATGTGGCGTACCACAAGGCACAAGGGACCTGGAGTTTATATACAGTCACTGTGATGCATTAAAGAAAAAGTATATGTGAGCAGTCAGGGTAAATGTGCTACAGTAAAGGTATTTGCAGAATAGACTGGCAAATTACTAGATATTGGTAAGATCTTATCTGGAATACCAAAAATATAGAACTATGGCTACAAAAACAAAGAGGAAACTCAAACTACAAAAAGATACAGATAACAACTATGTAATAAGCAAGGGATATGTGAAAATGCCGAAAAGGATTTCTTTGCTTATTCTAATCAAACAAAGGCTAAGATAGGTATATGCTGCCATCAGAAAGTACAGCAGAGATAAACACTAAAGAATGAATATTAAAATTTATATTCTCAGAAGAATAAACTGGTATGTTTTTGTCAAGAGTAAAATACTTTTGGTAATTAAAAGATATCTCACAGTATTACAGCAAGGAGCATCTGGAAACATCCTTTAAGTAGAGCAAAGATTGTAAAAATATATTTGATAGATCTTGATCCTTTTTATTAAGGCATTATATAATGTGTACCCCCTGATAGCAGGGGAGTGGTCCCAATGCCTCAACCTTTCTTAGTTTCTGCCTCTATGTTTCCCTCTTCATTTCATTCAGCTGAAATATACAGGCTGCGATTGCTACTGCCACTGCCTTTTCAGCAGTGTCTTGTATATAGAGCAAAGCAGAAATAGTGGAGACAGTTACTACAAAACAAAAGTTAAATAATTGTAGTGCTGTTCTGCTATTAATAAGCCTTGCTGAGAAAAAACTGTGGCGAATAACAGTCAAGAGTTATTTGACCTTTATGTAATTATATTTCTCGAAAGTTATAAATATATATATATATATATGCACACAAGATTTTAGTAAGCATCAGCTGGCACATCTATTTAGCTATTCAAATATATTTTATCTGACAATGTTGATTTCTCACATTTATTTCTACTCACTGGGCATAGAATTGACTGCATTATGCCAATGTTTGCCACGTTAACTATTTCTAAAGGTTACCAACTACGTAATCATATATGACATGAAAAAGTAGTTGAATTTCACTCCCCAGCAAACTGAGTTCTGAGTCATTGGTACTTCCTTCTGCTGTAAGCTGCAAGTAAACCACCTTCCACACTACCCCCAAGGTACATGTTAGAGAAATAAAATAGTCAAGTAGATGTGCCATTCTTTCTCATTTGTATATGAAAGAATTGTGAGGATGTTACTCCCTTTTGGTTGCAAGATAGTGCTCATACGCCCTCCTACAAAAACTTCACAGAAATATCCTGACCTCTTCAGATGCTTTTTGTTCAAATATTTTCAGTTGAATAATGAAAGCCAAAGGCTTATGATGCATCTCCTAATTAAGACAAACAGCATTCATTTCCATTTTTAAATGCTATGTATTATTTTGCCCCCATCTTTCTTCTTTTTCTCTTTTCACTGTATCCCCACCATCAAATATAAGACTTCAGATTCTCCTCAAAACAAAGGCCTGCACAGCTGTTACTTTGCAACAAGCACATTGTGGGCCCCATCCAAAGCTCATTGAAGTTGCAGTCTTTCAATTTACTTCAAAAGGCTTTGGATAGACTCCTTTCTTAAGCTATATCTTAATATGTGATGCATTTTTAAAGCTGGAAAACCTTTAATGCACTGACGTTTCTACAGTTTATTAGAACAGAAGATACAAGAAAAATGAGCAAAGAAATAAACTGAGTTAACTCTGCACAAAGTGCTAATATGAAATGTATTCTTATGATACTGCTGCCAACTACTTTTAATATCCTAATAATGTATTGTTACTCTATGACAATACAGAATAATTTTAAATCCCCATTCATAAGGACTCCAATTATAATCTAATTCAGCTCAGATTAACTATGCTTTGATGGCAATTTCCTTATACAAAAAAAATTAGTCTAAGATAATGCACTGCAAATATAGTTTCAATGCTAATAAAAGGCAGTTTAACAGCCTAGAGAAGTTCATTCTGACTACCTTTTCATTGCAATGATAAACAGTACATAAAGCACTTCAATTACATATTTAATGTAAAATATGAAGTTGTAACATAAAATTTAGTGAAACCACCAATAACTTCATTTTAGATATCCAAATTTTTCAATAAATAAAATTGGATTTTTGCTGTTTCTACACAACTGTGACAGAGTTGAGATCGGTGTTAGCAGTGTCACTACAGATGCATCTGTTTCATATAATAATTTCATTGCTATGAAAAACTGCAGCAGCTTTCATTGTTTAAAACTGAAGCAGCTGTAAGTGGGACATTTCATTTCATTACTGCTTCAGCCAAGCTTTGCACTGAAAATTATTCAGTAAACTTTCATGACAGCTTTTGATTTTTCCTATATCTTATAACACTCTTTTACTGCCATAAGTTGCTTTCTTGCAATAAATGTAAAATGATATGGAGCTACATTGCTTATGCCAGCTCAAGATTTGATCCAAAAGCTGATTCTGATTCAAGGCCCTGGCACAAGGGCATGCCATAAATCTAAATCAAAAATTACAATAACAATATCTGCCAAAGGTTTTAATCTTAGTGATACACTAAGTAATTCCTTTTGCTGGAGCGCAAGGATTACAATGCCTATAATCTTTAACATTAACTTCTAATTGACTTTTTAAAATTCACCTAAAAAAAAGTAATTCTACTCCAACCTTTTTCTGTTTTTTCTAACTACTGTTCAAGAGGAAACTTATGGATCTGTGAAATCTTCTGAGTGATACACAGCAGAGGCAACCAGAATATCATTTCATGAAAAATTCTGTCAATTTGGATTTTCTTTCCAGAGCAAGCAAGCAAGGGGTAAAAGGGAATTCCTCGGAAACTCTTTTATGCAAACAAGAGTGACCAGAAAACAGCCTAGCTGTGACTGACACTTTGATTAAAGGAGCCTGCATGGAAGTTTGTTATGTTTTATACCAAGCATACAAGTGGATTGGTATCCTTTATCTCCAAGTAGCCTAGATGACTAATTACAGGGATAAAAGTCTCCTCTAAGATTATTTTCTGTTCATTTTCAGAAACAAATATTCCTTAAACCTGACTAATTTTATAATAGTTTTAAAGCAGGTCCAATTGTACACAGAAAACTTAGATCTGAATTCTCGCTTAAAATCAGAGACATGGAATAGGATTTGCAACCTGTATCTTCTTCTCTTAACCTCAGTTTAAGATGAATGGGTTCTTTCAGTCCTCACAAATTCTGTCACTGACAGAAATCGATTTAAACATATCTAAATATAATACATTTTCCCTTCAGTGATCCAAACCAAACCAAACAAAAAGAGAACTCTTAAAGGTGAAAGACTCTCTCACAATGAGCCTATTCTATAGTCAAGATATGTTTACACATCTTTTCTTATTAATAGCTCAATTTAATCCCTTAATCTGAACAAATCACTCTACTGAAATTATAACCTTTTGAATAAACATTGTGTGTGCCTAATCTTTTTTAATTGTTGATTATCCCTCTTTTTGAACATTTTTCTTTCTCAATGATTTTACTGACAAGAAATGTTGCAATTTTCTCCGAATTGAATCAGTGACTTTCATTGTTTTGGGTTGTTTTTTTTTTTTTCCCTATGGTGTAAATCTAATCCATTTTGAAAGGAAAATGAGTATGATAACAAACCAGACTTTAAAGTAACAGAATAAAAAAAAAATTATTTATGCCATAAACTATGGAGTGTGTCCCTTTGGTAACTGCCATTTTCAAAGTCCTTTCAGTATCGGAAATGAGATTTTTCAAACTAATTACCCACTGATGACAAAACAGAGAACAAAAGCCTTTTGGGCTTTGGTTACTACGCCCCAGTTCCAGGAAGGCAGAGGGTTATACTGCTGACCAGCAGATGGAGACACAGTACTCTTCTTGGATGTTATGTGCCATTTTAATGGCGTCACATCTCCTAGGCTCTCACTTGTACATGCTTTCAAGTTTAAATTTCGTAAATTCAAATACTTGGGTTTGGGTGCTTTTTGATCAGCTGAATTCTACTAAATAGTTTTATTTATAGATCCCAAATGAATATTTGGAACTACATTCGACTTGAGAAAGCCCACATATTCCAGTTCAAAATTTGACTTCTCTCAATACTCATTAACATTAAAATGTTTTCCCTCAAATACTCCTGTCCATAAACTCAATAATTTCCTTGATAATTGAAAATATAAGTTTACAAATTAATTGAAACAATTTCTTAAAATGACTAGTGAAAAAAAAAGTAGATTTTCCATGGGTTGCAACCATGAAGAATCTTGAAATGATTCAACAGGTCTGAATCCTGTGCCTTCAGATACTCAACACAGAGTTTTATCAGTTGCGTGAAATAGCACTGGCATTCTCTCTGACTTTTACTTTGAACTCCAGAGAAACACACAGGCTACTCATTCTCTCAAAACAGAAAAATTAAGCAAAGGTTGCCATATTTATTATAAGAAAAATTGTAAGTGGTGCATCAATTAATCTAGTTACTTGTGTGTCTAATGTCTAGAACACTAGAATATTTTGCCCTTCTTTTTTAAAAGTTGCCATATGAAAATTCTGAGTTTACTTATATGATAAATTCTGGAGAATAGCAAGAATGTTTTCTCAAGCAAGAATGTTTTCTCCAACATGATAGTAAGGCAGAGTAAATAACCGAGACTGAAGAGAAGATAAAAGCACAGCTTATGGTTATGTAACAAAACTACTAATGACTGTTCCTCTTATTTTTGGAGCAAAATGGCTTAGCCAGGAGATTTGATGGAAGTCAAAAGACAGCTAGAAGCCTGCAGGATCAGTAACAAGAAGGGTTTTTCAAGGTGACTGGACTGAAATCCCAGAGTTCCATATTTACAAAGGCTTGATTCAGCTTTAGGGTACCAGAACTCAAACCATCCATCACTAAATAGATCATACTGGTAGGAACTAACAAGGGACAGAGAGTAGGGCTTGTTATTAGGGATGTAAAGGGGGGAAAGCACAAACTACATGTTTCTCAGTATGTGGTAGAAACTTTAACTTTCTTTCTCTCTAAAACATCGATTTATTTCATAACATGATAGAAAAAGAATCAAAAGTCAAATAGAAAAGCAAGATTTTTCCAAAACTGGCAAAATAGAATTGTCCTCAAGAAATGCTATGTGAAGTCTGTTCACAGATGATTTCCTAAAGCAATACATATTATCCATCATATTTCCATGACCCAGGGTAATATCAAATACAGAAGTATATGGTTTTTAATGTTGTTAGCGTTAACAGGGACCTCCTGTAGCACACTGACCAGAAGTAGAAAATGTAGTCATAGTGAGTTCATGAGTTTTGGGTAGCCTGGACTGTTCTTTCTTTGAAGGAATGGCATGTGCATTTTCCTTATGTTGGAGAAATAAAGGAATCCAAAG
The DNA here is from genome assembly GCF_009819885.2 of Catharus ustulatus. Taxonomy (NCBI): domain Eukaryota; kingdom Metazoa; phylum Chordata; class Aves; order Passeriformes; family Turdidae; genus Catharus; species Catharus ustulatus. Next base: position 37,992,962 of record NC_046221.1, on the reverse strand, counting down.
TTGTATATTTTATTACTTCCCATTGAAACTGTGGTAATAATAGTGCCGACTTTCTAGAAGTCCTAATTAAGTACATAAATAATGTTCATTAGTGGATACATTTGTTCACAAAATGAAGAGGTAGAATTTTTTCTAATAAAATTGAAATTTTGTTTCCATCAGTCCTCATCAGTCACTGAGTGACCTCAGTTTATTTTATGATAGATTATAACAACAGGCTTTCCATTTTTAGAACCATCATATTCTGAGACATTATTAGCAGCAGTAGTATTGTCCTCCTAACTGAAAAAATTAGGACCATATCCAAATTGTGCAGTATTTTGGTTCTTCAGCAGATACTGAGGAGAATAAAGTGTAATAGGAGCTATTTTTTTGCATAGTGCATATTTTCATTTTAGCTTCAGTCCAAAAACTTCATCTGCTTTCTGACTTCAAGTATCTATGCCAACAGTTGCTTTTCCATTAAAGTCTCTGCACATATAAAGAGAAAAAAAAAGAGGTATAAGAGCTATGACGGCGTTCAGGTCATCCATTAATTCTCTAATGGTAGGGAAACCTCAAAACTAGCTGTTGTTGAAGTGGAACGAATCAGACTTAAAGGGCTGGTGAATCTGATTTTTTATTTGCTGCATTTTGCCTTCAGCAAATATACTGTAAAAATCCTTTTTCCCCTAAAGGGATGGCTAGAGCTGGTTTTGGTTTGAATATCTGTCAATATTTTTAATTCAGGCAAATAAAAGTGATTAAGCTATGGTTTGAATAAGTTTGCCAAATCAGTCTTAAACAACAAAATTAATTCTGAGTTATTCAAGAAAACACATGAAAATAGAGATATCAGTAACTTCTTGTTTTCCTAACACTTCAAGTATCTTTTCTGGTTTTTTAAAAGTATAAGGAAAAGATGTTTTTCTGCAGCAGTATGTGGAGTACATGCATACTTATGTCTACATTTTAACTCTCCAGAAAGGGTTATCAGGTTATAAGCAGTGATGTTTAAGAAAGTGGTATCAGTTAACCTTTACAGCTATCAACACAGAGGCATTTCTTGCTCTGTGGTAACACTTCAGTTACAATAAAACATGCTTATGGAACACATAGTCAAAACCTGTTGTCAATTATTTAGTATTCCCATAAACCATTAGATGGTCAAAAATATCTTTAATTGATTCCATCTCTACCTACACTACTTATTATTTATTAGTATAACAAACTTCTCCATGGGAACAGCTAATTGTACCTCCCTAGTGGCCACTTCAAGTGGAATAAGCATTGCACAGTGCTGCCTAAGATACTGCTGAAAGGTCTTCAGCATTTGGGATTTGATTAAAACTGTATTACATGTACACATCAGCAACCATTGCTAAAACAGAACACTAATTTAAAAAAATCATCATTCTCCTATACTGCTTAACGCTATTGAAAAGCCTTGCATGTATGGAAAGAGGAGGGTGGGAGAGTCTCCTATGTCTTCCCTTCCCACACCCCCAACAATAATTTTGTAGTAGCAGTAATAAAGCATTCTCTTATAGAATGAGAAGGGAAAGTGTTCACCCTACAAGCTGCATTGTGGGAAAAACCTTTTCCTCTGACATATATGTATCACAGCAAGCTACTGCTGTCTAAGCTGAACGATTTTGTTTCCTTTTTTTTTTTTTTTTTTTTTTTTTTGTTAAAGACATAATTGTTAATCTTATCTATAGTAGAAAAGACAGATGTTATGGAACTAGTAAACCACACCCTGTTTAGATTTTTCTGTGACAAGATATTCCATAGGCAATCTTTCACAAAGGAAGATTTGGACAGTAAAACATACATTGAAACATGCCAGTGAGTTGTAAAAACTGATGAATGATATTAACATAAGAGCAACTACGCTATGTAGATCATTATAAACCATGATTTTAAAGATAGATATTACACTGATTACTGGATTAAAAGTTTAACAAAATATGAACAGGTATTCTTTTCAGTTAAACTTGTGGGGTTTTGTCACACTCAGAAACCCTTTGTTGAAATGAATAATCTCTGAAAATCTTTTAATGCAATTTAAAATACACCTGGCTGAGTCGGCATACTCTTACTCATTCTTTTGGGGTTTGTTTGTTTGTTTGTTTGTTTTAAGTCAAGTGGCGTATCTGGAAGGGATCTTCCATGCAACTGTCAAGAGATATTTCAAAAAGTGGATTCTAGCCCTGCAGAAAGGATGCCCAGACTATATATCTGAAAGTAGATCAACAATGTAAATGCAGCACTGGGTTTAGGTTACAGGAAGAGCAAAACAAGGAAACCATCTTATCCAGAAGAGGATCATGATTTTTTTTCAGGATAGTAATGGATAACAGTTCAAATTACCTCAAAGTATTGAGTGTCAGGAACCTTAAAGGTAAAAATAAACTCTGGCAAAATACTGATGAACCTTCAATGCTAAAACTCCACCATTGTTTGCAATTGGAAATGCCATGTTCCAAGTCATATATTGATCATCAGGCAGAGTACTTTACTGTCTATACAGTCTTTTAATTCAAATTGCCTTCCATTTGAATTTTTCTACTTAAAAATGAGAATAACTCTTCGCTTTTCTTTTTCCTACCTTTTCTTGTTCCAGTGGTCTAACTTTATGAAAATGTACATTTTTGATAAATATTCTTTCTTGTGAAATTAAGTACCTTTTTTTTCCCTCTTCTTCAGCAGCAAACTAGAATGAAAACTATCAAAATGTATGCAAAAATTAAAATAATGTGGAGCAATGAAGACATTAAAAATGAACAAAAATTCGAGGTACTAGCAGAAAAAGCTGAGTTACCAGATATGATGGGCAAACACTGAAGTAGAAATAAAAGTAGAACATTAAATTCTAGACAGAGATGATAGAAACAGGAGCTATTTAACAATCATCAGCATAAAATGACAGGTAATGAAGCACTATTGAGAAAGAAATATCTTACTTTCTGCACACGCATTTGAATGTGGGGTTTTGGTGCAAACAATTTTTTCTTATGTTAGGTCAATGGCATATTTCAAATATACAGTCAAGACCTGTAAAATTGGAGGATCAGGATCTCAGCTCTCAGATGCTGGAGTTGCTTTGCCTGTTGGAGGGTGTGGCTCTTACTATTCTCAGGACAATGTTGCTCACCAAGACTGCAGTAGGTATCTAATGAGCAATGCTTGCTGCTCAGGTGTGATTGCAGTAAGTATTTCCTGAGAGCAGGAAAGATCATGGAGCTGCAAATACTGAGACTGTGACAGTTTACACAGTAAGAGAGGTCAAGTGTGCTTCACATGGAATCCTAATACCAGTGGAATGAAACTGAAATTAAGTGTAATGTTAACAATCATCCTTGTAATGTCTCTGTCTGGGAAAGCTGGCATATCTGGGTAGTGATTACTGATATTTTACATTATCTACACATCTAGGCATAGTTCCTGCTTATGTGCTGATTGGATCTACTGGACATACACTGTAGGGTTGTCCTGCACTTGAACAAGTGGACTGCAGCAGACTGTCCATGCAGAGTATTTAACTTTCTGCATTGGCCATGGAGTATCCTTCAAAATAGGTGCTCCAGCTTCATCAGGTCACATCCTGAGGTGGCAAAGAGGCCAATCCCTACTGTAGCAAACAGATCTCATGGGATGTTATAAAGAGAAAAGGTTATTAGTATTTGCTAACACAGCTTGAAATGTAATTTTAGGACTGATATTCAATTTTATGTCTTTAACAATTTTTAAAAGAACATCAGGCATTGGGTAATTCCATTAGCTTATTTTCTGAAAAACCTTCCAGCCAAATGTTGATCAGACTTATTTTTTTGTGTATGAGAGGCAGCAGAGCAAAATTCCTACCTCCATGCCCTACTGTCCATACCTGCTGCAGTTCTGATTCATTCTATAAGAACAGCAGAAGCGATGAATAGGAACAGGGCATAAGGCAGATATTAATGTATTTTTCCCACTATAATGCGTAGATTTGACATCAATATAAATCTGAAATATCTTTCTGATACCTTGGTCTTCACAAAGAATTAATAAACTAAGGAAAGCTTAGAATCAACCCTACTTCTTAATTGCTTCTCTTTGTGGGTTTTACCTACAGTAAACAACCCTTCTATTAGCTCCTAAAAATGTGTGAGATATATAAAAGCCTTTTAACAGAATTGGTTTTGAATGACAGTCAGAGTGTTTCAACATTTTTAGTAATGACTTTTACTGACTATTTTACTTCAAAATCTGTTAAAATCTGTTGGTTTATTGCAATTATTTTTCTCTTGAGAGGAGGAGCCAAAACTGGTTTGTAATTGATCTCACTATTACTACTAGGAATATTGTTTTGACAACATTACCCTGACTCTACCAATTTTAGTGGGTGATCTTTGCCATGCCTTCCAGCTGCTATGTGACTAAGGCAACAGTAGCATATTAATATATGCCTCCACCATAGATGTCTTATGAGGTATAATTTTATTAGCTTATTTTAAAAGTAGAACTAATTAAAAAAATCAGAATGTTTATCCAATAAGAAGTCCAGTATCTCAATGTATATTTTAACCCTGTGGATATGACAGCAAATTACAAATACACAAACATTTTACAAAAACAGACAATTTGACAAATTCAAGATGCTTGTAAACCAATGTGCTTTCCACTGAGAATGGAGCAAAATATTTGCAAGGGATGAGCTTTAGAGCTAGGGAGAATATGTTCTCTTCATCTTGACAAGAAATCTAAAAACAGAAATTCCTCCAGATTATTACTTCACCAAACAAACTTGTTTTCTTGACCCATCACTTAATTAAAAACTTTCCCATCTAGCATGAAAAATGCAATTCTGTGTGTTCTAAATACCTAATAATAGGACAAAGTCTCTGTAAAACCCAGGCAAACCACTTGATTGTGTATAGATTAACATATCTGGCTCAGTCATAATGGTAGAAATATGGAAACCCAGAGGGAATTTTTCTGCTGTTATTAGGACTTGATATAAATAAAATATGAAGCATATATTCCAAGAACAAATCTCCATTAGGATTACAAAGAGGTATCTAAATGAAGAGAGAATTCTCTTGCTTACAGTGCATACTGAGACAGAAAATCTTTGTAAACAAAAAAAATTACTAATATAACCTTTTTTTCTGAAAATGTTTATGAATTTTACAATGGAATGTTGTTTTCACTCTTGAAAGACCCCACCCAGTCAATGTCTCAGTATCTATATTAATTTGCCCTATTATGTTTTTTAATAAGGAACATAATACCTAAAGTAAACACAAATGTATGCTAGGTGGAGAATGCATTGAGAGCAGTCCTGAGGAGAAGAACTTATGGGTCATGGTTGACAATAAGCTGGACATGAGCCAGCAGTGTGCGCTCACAGTCCAGAAAGGAAATCACACCCTGGGCTGCATCCAAAGCAGCATGGCCAGCAGGGCAAGGGAGGGGAATTTTCTCCTCTACTTCCCTCTGTTGAGATCCCACCTGGAGAGCTGCATCCAACACAGGCAATACATGGTCCTGCTAGAGCAAGTTCAGAGGAGGGCCACACAGAAGATCAGAGGGCTGGAGCAGCTCTTCTGTGAAAACAGTCTGGAGAAGAGAAGGCTCCATGGAAGACCTTTGAGCAGCCTTCTGGGACCTGATGGCAGCCCACAACAGAGCTGGAGAGTGACTTTTTACAAGAGCATCTAGTGACAGGAGAAGGGGGAATGGTTTTAATAATTAGGGCAGGTTTAGGTCAGATATTGGAAGAAATTCTTTACTGTGAGGGTGGTGAAGCACTGGAAGATGTTGTCAGAGAAGCTGTGGATGCCTTGTCCCCCGAGGAGCTCAAGACCAGGTTGGATGGGGCATTGAAAAATGTGGTCTAGTGAATGGTGTCCATGTCCATGGCAGGGGGTTTGGAACTAAATGACTCTAAGATCCCTTCCAACCCAAACCATTCTGAGATTCTAATACTCCATAAAGAATAAAAGAAGTATTATTTTTCTTTTTAAATGAGAGCTAAGTGTGGGTTAAGATGAGACTAAAAAAACAAAATCCAGAAGCTAGCAAGATTAATGAGCAGAAAAGCAAGAAAAATGTGTTTTTCAAAATACAAAAAGTCTGCTTAAAAGCATTAGCTGGAAGTCCTTCTTAGGTTTACAGGACTAGCTTCTAACACAACATTCTGAAAAACTTCTAGAGGCAAGCAGTATGTTCATGAGTAATCAACCAGATAAAGACAGAGTAAATGTTACTTTAAAAAAAAAAGAATATGATTTTTTTTAAACTAAAGAGTAATATTTTTATATATAGGAATATTTATATTTCTGTTTATTATACTGTAGTAGTAGTAGTAATTTAAAACAAATCCAAATCTGGTTTTTGGTAACAAAATCCTAGCTACTCCTCAATAAAAATAGCAAAATCAAAATCTCATCAATAAAACTTTCTAAAAGAACTCCAAAACAAAACAGATTTCCCACGAGCTTTAGCTTTCTCTATCCAGTGACCTCTTATGCCTGAGCCCTAAAATACTGTGCCTTATCAAACTGGAGACCTAGTTATGACCAGGAGAAGTCAGATATGTCTGTACAGAAAGCATCTTGAAACAAGAGCAGTTTCTTCAATACATTCTTGCTTTCTCAGTAGTAGCAAAATTTCCAAAGATCTCCAGCTCTCCAATATCCTTTCCCTTCTCTGGGCAACTTCAGAGTAGCAAATATTTTCTTTTCCACATTCTATGAAGCATGAGAAAGTGTTGAGTTACCATTTTTTTCCTAGTTCCAAATTTCTAATTTAAATAATTTTTTTCTTCCTAACCTAGTCTGAGGTCAGATAATGTATCCATTTAATCTCTAAACCAGTTTTTATCTGCCAGTTATTTGTTTGCCACTTTTCCCTCATCATAACTGCATCTCCACAGCTTCTTTTATCACAGGATACAGCAGAACTTAAAATACTCTCATTCACATGACAGCAGAAATCAACAGAGTTTTCTTCATGGAAGTGCCCTTTCGTTAATAACAAGTCAAAATCTCTTACAAAGAGAGAAAACAGAATGAAGTGACCTTAGATGAAGGATTCCATGAGTGAAACAAGAGCTGTCTATCTTTCCATTCTGCTCATGGCATGGCAGAGGCAGACATTCATCATATAATGGGTATGTTAAACAATAAGAATTGCTGATAGTAATTAAAGTAAGCAAGATACCACATGGGCTTGGTCTAAATGTTGCTATCATTAAAATCAGAAAAAAAACAGTGCTAGTTTATTCTTACATGTACATTAAATATACAAGAAAGTCTATATAGAGGCAATAATGAGTGCCATATTACAGTACCTTTTTTATGATTTCAGAGTTCCATTATTATCCTCAAATGTTCAACAAAGACTTTACTGCTATTCAATTCTTATGCTCTTTAAAATATTACTGTTCTTTTCTTCAGAGGAAAAAAAAAGTGAGATCAACATTATTTTATTTAATTGTACAAGTTCTCTAAAATATTCTTGGATGTTATTATTTAAATGAAAAACCTATCAGTGAAGTTCTCCTTCCTTGTGTGTTTCAGTTGCTTTGTGAATAAGTTATTCTTGGATGCTAAGCTATTGTTATAATATCCATCACAGTTCTCAATATGACAAAGTTACAAAACACTGGCCAACAGAAAGGACTTCTCATTTTTTAGCCTTCAATTTTGAAACTTAACGTCCAAAAGGATTTCACAGATATGTCTCATATTTGCCCTGAGGCATCAGTTCATATTTCAAAAATTATCTACTTTAGAAAATTCAGTTATCCCACTGTTCTGGTGCAGAATGTAGAAAATAATATTTTAAAAAACCTCAGTTTTGGGAAAATTTACCCTTTTAAAACAATGCTCATGAAAGAACATTAAAATGTACAAATATAAAAATGCTTACATGCTCATAGGTACATATATAGTTGCATACACACACATATGCATATGTAGTCCTGTTGAAGATTGAAGTTTACAGCCCATGCCTTCTCCTTAATTATGATATATCATGAAAACGTTTTCATTCTGACTGTCCAATTTCATTGAAATACAGGCACCTCAGCTGCTTCAACAGCTGCAGAGAAAGTGTGTGGTCATTTCAGTGCCCATTATTTCTCTGCGAATTTAGCTGTGGGGAGCAACAAGAAGAAATTTGGTCCCATTTAAAACAAGCCACATATCTGTAGATAATTTGTATCACTGATGTTTTTTAGAAGATAAAAAGATAGAATAAACAAGACTGAATTAAACTACAGAGAGCACTGGGGAAACTGGGTACAGGTGCAGCAAGTGTTGTCTCAGCTCCATCCATCCATGCCCATACATGATACAGGTCACACATACTTCAGTTGTTTCAACAGATTTTCATAGATACTTGGAGGCAAAGTGTCTTCTCCATTTAAAGGGATGCTATCTAAGCAATGTTGCAGAAAAATATTAACCAAATAATGCACACCAACAAGAGGTCAAAAACTACTCTTTTGCTTTCTGCTAGAAATAAAACTGGTTTTCAGCTGCCCAAGATGTATGTAGGAATATACCTGTGAAGACTTCCACCCTAACCACAAGAAAGGTATCTCCTTTAAAAAAGAATATGGGTGATATTCTGTCTGTATTGACCTCTATGCCTGCTATGAGGAGAATAAAGAATAAAACAGAAAACAGAAAGATATAATAGATGACTAGCAACAATTTCCTACCTGCTTACTTCAGAATACTTGTTAACTGTTAAAACTTCCTAATGCTGGAAGAAGGAATATTATACTTAAAGTAATGAAGGTATTTTCTTTTAAAGAATCTGAGATCACTGGTTATCCAGCTAAGCACATTTATTAATCTCCTGAAGTGATTTCCTCTCCAAGAAGCAGCAGGGTCCAGCTAGAAAAAGGCTGACAAAACCAATTATTGCCTGACCAACAATATTCACCAGCAACAGTCACTCTGCTTACACTTTCTTCTGTTTTATTTGAGAATATTTTCTTAAAACTGTGGTTTGGTTGCAGGTTTGTTGCTTGTCACCCATCTACCACCTCAATCACAATGTCAGGGACAGATCCAGCCATACTGTGAAAGGGAGCAGTGAAACAGAAATGCAACTGTAATCAAGTCAGGTGACATGAACCAGCTGTGCTAATTGGAGGGGCTGTGACTGGCTTATCCATCCCAAATAAATCTACTCCTAGGTACTCCTTTATTTTATGCCTGGCAGACAGGTTTCTGAGCAATAACTTTTAAAAGAATCATGAGAGTGTGAGGTAGATTTAAGGATGATGTTTTGCTGGTTTTATTATCATCAAACACTTTGCTCTCTGGACCCCACTGGCTTCAGGAAGGACTTTTTATAGTATAAGGTTTTGCTTACTCTGAGTGTAGGTGGCAGAATCTGATCCAAAAGGATTTAAGCAAACTTTTGGGTTTTCTTATTATTTGAGTCATGTTTTTACTGCTTTCCCTTTTAACACTGGGTTTAAATTCTAGTGTCATTTCCAAAGAAACAGCTATGATAATCTGTGGTGAGCTGATTAATAGCACTTACGCAAATTTCAATAACCACAAAGTTGTGAATGTGTCTGTGTGAGTGATCTACTTCTTATAAAGTAAATGAGTGTTCTTTCACATATTTAATAATACTCAGAATTCTCCTCCCCTTCCTCTCTGCATTCACTCTGAAGTCCTCTCTTTCTCTCATTTGTTGTTGTTGTGGCAAAGTTATTTTTTCTACACTATTTCCACTCGCCCACAGTTAATCATTTATGGTCTTTTCCACTGCAAACATGTAGAAAACACGTAAAAAGGAAGTCTGTTATCACACAATCAGCAACTCCGATTACAGCTTGATCAGAATTGACATCATTGTGGTTTCATTAGTGATATTAGATAGGTGCAAACTATTTTCAATCTCTTTTTTTTTGTCTTTTGCAATGTCAAAGGAGACACTCACCCTGCCCCAACTGGTTCTGTTTGACAGTGACAGGACTGCATAAAGGATTCCTTTCACTCACCATCTCAAGACCATTTTACTTGCCAAACAAATCAAATTTACACATCTCTCACTGTCTTTATCAACTTGCCTAGGCAAACGGTTGGAAGCATTACAACCTTTGACTTTTTGACTTATTTTTCTCTCTTTACAGCCTAAAGCAACTCTTAAAACTTAGAGGATGTACGTGCAAGCAAGTAGGTTTTGCAATATAAGTAATAGGGTAAAGAAATTCTCCCACTGAAAAGATCTGATGATGAAGATAGTGTTCTGCCCCTGTGTTTCATGTTACACAGTCTAACTTGTTACTTAGTCTAACTCCAAGTTTGGCAGATATACCTAAACCAATTTTTGCAGTAGAAATAAGTACTTATCCCAGGATATTTTTATTTTATTCTTAATATTTTTATTTTGTTATTTCTATAGCTACAAAAAAATTAATGAGAAAAAGTGCTCTCAAGTGGGGAATCCTGGATCCCTTAGAAAAATAGCTTTTTGCCTAGGAAAAAACAGCTTTATTAATTTTATATCTATTTTTAATTGTCTAGCACTTCTTCAACACTATTGAAAAGAAATGGGCCAGATGCCTGCTGCAAATATGACTCTTCAAATTTGTCTTTCAGTAAGAACTTTTTTCTGCTGTTGACTTTTGTGAAGAGTGACACCAATCCTGAGTTTCAGTAAGAGCCAGTTTTTCCCTCGGATGTTTCCTGCTAGACTGAATCAGGATTATACTTTCACAGACTCACAAGAAGCAAGGTATTCTTTTTGAGGAGCCTGAGAAAACCCAGAGATCCTGGCAAAGAGAGATGAAACTCTATGATCTGCTTAAAGCAAGGCCTGGGGAAAATTTTTTAAGGCTTATGGGTACTTAAGCATACACCTACAGGCATGTTTGGACAGAGAATGTAACCATTCAATATCTGATGGCTAAATTAAGTTATTGTTTGCTGTGAGAGGGGAAGATCGATCAAGAGATTAGAGATTCTGTGCCTTGACTGGTTTCTCATCTGTCTCCTTGGATAGTTTCTACTGTCCCTGTCAAAGAGAGCATATGGGATTAGATGGAGCAGGTACAAACTACTGTGGTAGCTATTCTGGGCTTGGTCCACTTGAACTCTAAAGCACAAGATCACGAGGAAGGATATTTGTAGCAATGCAAGATTATACCCTGAAGTCATACTTTAGGGACTCAGAAGACTAATGGATGTTCTTGTACCAAACTGGCTGGGAAGTTGAGTGGGATCCCATGACAGGTCTAATTTAAATATGCAAGTGGTCATGCACTAGGCAGTCAGCCTCATCTGTGCTACTTATATCAGTAATAATTAAACTGTTAAGTGAAGAGACTTTGGAAAAGAAGACAGACCAGATGTAAAGTAGCATAAAGTTTTCATTGTATTATTTGGCATAATATTCACAGTGAATTGAATATGTTAAATCTTTCATAGAATCTGTATTTGTTCTATAAAGAAGAGAGGGATGGAAAGAGCCTTCTTTCCATAAAAGGAAGGAAAGGAATTTAGACAAGATGAAACATTGATTCTGGATAAATATAGAATTTAGTCACATATGGAAATTATTTAGAGATAGACGAATATTCAGTCTGGCTAGGTAACTGCATGCAGAAAAGCAGCCTTCCTCCACATCATCTCTAAAGCAAAACAACAAAACACAGTCCAGTTTGTCCTGCCTTGACAAGGAGAAAGGACATCTGGAGGTTTCCCATGGGAATATTCTTTTCCTCAAAATGAGGGACTTGAAATACCAGGAAAAGAAGTATAGAATTCAAATGGCAGAATGAAATCCACTAAAGGCAAACACTGCAGTCCCCAAAAATCACTGGTCAAAGTCAGACAACAATACCAAGACCTCTGCATGAGGTAAAATGAGCACACTTCTGTACTCCCATTAACTTTAAAATCCCAGCTGGATATAACACCTGTGCAGACACTGCATCTCTTCCTTACTCATATCTTTCCATAATCACCTCCTTTCATTTACCTATAACCTTCTATTCTCATCCAGACACACCTATTCTTTGATCTTCATTCAGGTCTTTCCCCCACTCACATACACTTCTCATTAGCAGAGAGAAGATGCATCTGACAGGGAGAAGGGCTTCTGTCTGCAATGAGAGTTCAGCTGTGTGAAGGAAGAGGCTGAGTCTTTGGAAGAGGAGATTAAAATTTTTTTAACAATACAGTAGCTTTGGGAAACAGATATATGTCTGAGTGGGGGAGGAGGTGGGAACAGTTAAGTGAGAAGAGCTACAAAGATATTTTCATACAGGTAAAGATAAACACAGTAAAACCATTGAAGTCTAATTTTGGAAAAACTTCTTAGAAGCCATTCCCGGCTAATTATTCCCCAGTAATAAATGAATAGAATAGTAAATGTTATTAGAATAATTTACTATTCATCAAGAATAAAAAATGAATAGAATAATTCATTATTCCTACATCCTTGTTCTTTGCAAGCTCTGGCAAGCTAACTAGGGCACTAGGAGGAGTGTCTCAGGAAGAACAGGGAAACAATGAACTCAGAACTTGGAAAAGAGACTTTACTTTTAGGTGAAAAGTTCACATATCTATCAGCATTTTGTAATTGCACTGCTGAGATGAACTATTACATTTGAGACATATGCATCTTGCCATACTGTGTAAAACCTACTTAGCTAGTTATTGCATAGAGAGCCAAAATTAGGGAATAGGACTATGATATTTTCGTACAGATCATCATTATGGCAAAATTTTTTTTCAGTGATTTAATTTCTTTATGGTCATACTATTTTTGTCACAAACAGGTTAAAAAAATGATATGGCATTTTTACGTGTAAAAGAAATTATAATTAATATTGCCTACATCCAATTATCTTGCCCAGTTTCTTAGTTTCCTGTATTTTAAATAGATATCTGATATATACTTGTATATATATATATATGAAACACGCAAAAACAATTTCTTCCATCAAATAATGTATAAATCCTTTCTTCTCTCACATGCTCCCCAGACAGCTTTTTCTACATCACAGGCATCACAGCCCAGTGATGTCCGTAGACCCACCAGGTCCTGTCTCCCAGAGCTCCATTTGCTTCATGCTCCATTTGTTAAGCATGCTACTCTCCACCAGCAGCCAAAGTCACAATATATCACATTACCTGAATTTGTCTAGGACACCTATGTGTGTTATACAGATTCACGACAGTAATGTCTCTAGGTCTTTCTGTTTAGAAACAGTTTAATGTTAAGAGTCAGGAAGGTGCTTTATTAAGGCCAATATTCTGCTTTTTATGGGTTCTAAGACTTTTGCATTAGTAGACCCTGTTTCTCTCAGACTCAGTTCTTTTGATAACATCTATATTTCTAGAGTTTCTCAGCAAGTGAAAAAAAAATCCATTCATAAACAGTTTAGCCCAGAAACATACAGTGAAATTTTTTTTCTGATACAGAAATACTTCTTTCATACTAAGTTAATATTGTGCATTAGAGAAGGGTAAAACAATAAACTGAGTGTTGATCAGCTTAGGGTAGGCACTAAGCATTCTTATAACCTTGGGCAAGTTAATTAATCTTTCTATGACTCAGCTTCTAAGATGTAAAATGAAAAAAAAATCTTTATCTTACTGCCTGTTTTCCTTTTCTGCTGTGGGTTTAAACTCTTAGTTCAGTGGGTTCAAGGCTATCCCTTAACATGCATCTTGTAAACTGACAGTCTTGAAAGGTTTCTGCAGTCAGCACAGCTCACCTCTGTCCTGAGATGTGTCTGTGTTTTGCAATCTGTTTTACATAGCAGGTAAGCATTAGCCTTGCTTCATTCTCAGACCTCACTAGACTATGGGAAGAGATAATAGACAAGCCTAAGATAATCCATATGCATGGACAGCTGTAAAAGATGATTAAATTGTATTTATAATATACATTGATCATTAGAAAAAAAAGGAGAGGTTGGAACTCGGAGATCAAACTTACATCATAATTCTGCATATGTTGGGTGCTACTACAGTGTTCTGCCTTTTGCTGTGTGTTTATTTTCATAACTCTATTGAGTTTTTAAACTCAGGGAAAAGTGTCATGTCTTCTCTCTAAATTTAATGTATAATGGTGATTCAAAGAAAATCTTTAAGATGTGGCATAAACCAAAAATTTTGGACAGTCCTGGCCAAACGAGGCACCTGATTATTGCAACTGAAAAAGGAGAGACAGCAGAAAAATGTGAAGAAGAGGCATAACAGAATTTCTAAACCAATATTTCAAATGCATGTGAGAGGAAACAATGTTTTTCGAGTGATTAGGAGATGACAACGTATTTCAAGTACTTTTGGTTCATGTAACTAAGGGTTGTTTCTCATAAATGTTACTCAAAAATTCAAAAATCTGTAGAGATGTTAATGAAGTTTCCTAACAGAGTGCTCAGTTTGTCCCAACTATAAAAATTATGTCTTTTGAGGGTAGCAGGTTATTTTTTATTTGGTTTTTCAAAGAAACCTGCACACCTAAATTGCAAATTTCAATTTTGGGAAATATTCGTATTCTACACCAGGACAAAAAAGGTTTGTTCATTAGCATTTTCATGTTGACCTAAGACACAAAAAACATTTCATATCAGACAAGATACTGTGAAAAGAAAAGAAAAGAAAAGAAAAGAAAAGAAAAGAAAAGAAAAGAAAAGAAAAGAAAAGAAAAGAAAAGAAAAGAAAGAAAAGAAAAGAAAAGAAAAGAAAAGAAAAGAAAAGAAAAGAAAAGAAAAGATAGAAGTTACTCTAAATTAAAGTACCTTTTTACTCTAAAATGTAATTTCTACCTCTGTAATAACTTTGTGTTCTCAAAATTAAATGGTCTTTGAAAATTTTAAAACAGTAAAGTTTCTAAGCACAATATTCTGTAGTTTGTGAATTGTCATCTTTTGGTAAAAACAAAGTTGGGGGGAAAAATGGAACTGTTTAGCTCATTTCTCCTGTCTTTCTGCATCTTCTGACCTATACTTTTAATTCTGTGTTTCACCAAACTTTCTCTTTAATGTTATTGTTTAAATGTAAATTTATAATCTAGTTGATATTGTCCCTAATTTTGTCAGAACAGGGACATAAATTTCATGATACTTCCTCTTAGAGAGCAGGGAGGATGAGGAGAAGATTATCATAGAAACACTGCTAGTCTTGCCTAAAAGTTTTTATTACTCACCTAAATACTTGAGAATAGTAGGGAATATAAAATAATACCAAAAACTAAGGAACATCTCATGGATTTAAGTTGATTTAGATCAAGGTTCTCTCAGCTAAAGAAAAGAACTCCTGATAAGAACTTACTAATTAACCAACACCAGAAAGTATGAGAAAATGAAAGTCTCTCACACTGCCCCTGGGGGAAGATGATCAACAAAAAGAGGCAAGGTATGAAGTGTGCCATAGGTGTGGTATGCTTGCAGGTGCACTTCATACATTCATAACACCTGGAAAGGCAATTCCCATAATTTTCTACTTGGAATGATTCTCAAAATATTTGTGGTTAAAAGTATCCACAAACCTTGTGGGAGAGAGTGGGAAATTTTAGCTTTGACGGCTGATGGTCAGTCACTGCAAACTCAATATGTTGCACATTACTCAATGAGTATCTGAAGTCTGAATTCAAAAACCAAGGCTTGGGGTTGACTCGTATTCTTCTCCTATTCAGTTAACAAAAAGAAAAAAAATAAAAAAAGACACCTCTTACTCTTTTATAGTTTTGGTTCTGATCATGCAGGGATGCAGTGAGCAGTATTTTGTCGTCATTTAAAAACCACATGCCATTTCTACTTTTTTTTCTTCTCCTTTTTCATTTTAATGGAGATATACTTTGCAGTCCTCAAATCTGCAAGCAGTAAAAAAATAGGCACTACACTAACTTGTTTATCACAGTTATCAGTGCACTTGTTTGTGTGAGATTTCCTGTGTTAACAGAAACGAAACATACCATAATGGGTGACAAATACATGTTTTGAAATTTGTACAACTGGGATTACAATTTATATTCTGTGTAACTTAAGTTACTATGCACTTGGAAAGAAAACACTGAGGAATCCAAATCCTAAAGTGAAACAATGTCCCTATCAGTATAGCCAACTTTTCACCACAACTAAATTTAATTAAGGGTAAAGGGAACACATTTAGGCACATGATAAAAATCCATTAGCTTTGAGAAAAGGTCAAAGATGTTCTACAATAACTTCAGAAGAAAATATCTTAAACTTGTGGTTTAACAGCACAACAAAAACAAAATAGATAAACTAACTTCAGGAATTATTTTAATCTGTTGTTTGGGAATCAAGCAGTCTTTTTTCTTCTCTAATATCTCTGTATACTCCAACAAATCTAGCATATTTCCCAAATACATACAACATTCTCCCTACTAAATGGTTTCAATAAATATATTGCTTTTTAAATATCATAGGTCTATTTATTTTTAAGTGATTGGAAACTTTTTTCAAGTAAATGTTTTCTAAAAGTGCTCATGTCTAATAATTTTTATGAGGAGAGATTTAGCATCCCACCTATATTGCTTTCAGTGCATAGCAGGACACTTTCCACTTGAAAGTCATCTTGATCTGAATGTCAGCAGCCTTCTGTCCCATACATCACATATTATTTAACAGTGCCTCCACAATATTTTGCCACTTAGCTTTTTGCTTCCATTACCAGATTCCCTTATTATTACTTCCTTTTAGGTTTAGCTGGGCTTCTTTGATCTACCACACACAGAAAAGACTTTCCTAATACATGCTGAAAAACTGCTGTTAGTCACCTACATATAGCCACCCAAGGAGTTTATCTTCAAGGGATAATTTGGGAGTAAAGTATCCTTCTTACCTGATTACTTCTAACCAAAAACTTCCTAAGTTAAATCAGTAACAGAAAAGTCAAAAGTCATTGTAGGTCTCTTCATTAATCATCTGTGAAATAAATAAATAAAATTTTCTCAGACTTGAAAAATACCTTAAACCAGATTTTCTATTTTAGACCTAAATGCCTCATACATTCTTGCAAATGTATGATATATGCATGCAAATCAGATCTTTACATCTGCCTACTTCAGGGTGTAGATATTTCTCTATATATGCACAAATAAGCAAATATGTCTGACTAACATTGAAAAACAAGTAAATTAAAAAGATATCTATGTCCTTACATCTGAAATGAATCATTTTATACATGTTATCACCTGTCTACTGGCCAACATTAAAAAACTGATTTGCGAATTTTAACCTAGGACTAAGGATTTATTTGGGGAAATTCTTAAATCTGTCTTTGTTGGAGTTCTAGACCACATGAGCAAAGAAAAATCTTAACTTCCTTGTCCAAGTGGGAATTCAGATCCGTGGTACCAAACTAAAATACAATGACACCAAACAGCAAACAAGAGCAGACTGGTTCTCATCTGTGAATTATATCAAATTATTTTCTTGCTAGAATGATTACCTGAGAAGCCTGAGGAAATAGATGTAGCCATAATACACAGGGTCAGTCAGTGTACTCAGAAAATAGAGTTATATGTTTCATAAATATTTGAGTTTTCACAATTTTTCTTAATGAAAATTCTGAGAAAAATTATACTCTGAAACAGGAATAGAAAAATCATCTGTACGTGATAGGTGAGTGAACAAGTGCACAAAAAGTTATGGAATCAGTCTTTCATTTTCTTCGATAATTGCTTATACTAAACATATCACCTGATAAAACCAAGTAAATTACTTGCCAACAAAAACCTCATTGTAAGGTATTTTCAAAAGACAATTTTTACTTTCTTTAAGATTTTTGCTGCCAGGCAAAATATCATCAAAAGGGACTAAGATCCCCCATCAAATCTGTGAGAAGAAGGAAGGTGATGACTCTCTTTTCCCTTTAAAAAATGTAATCTGAACAGTGGAAATTGTAAATATTATTTCTGGAGAACTCAGTAGCCTTTCATGCCAAGATAGTCTTGTCCTATTGCTGTCTGCCTCTCCTCTCTTGTTAGTAGTCCCTTAGCCCAGAAGAAATGACAGTGAAAAGGTAATGGAAATGAAAATCAATTTTCAAAACATTTGAATAGTAAAAATGGCATTTGAACAGCAATACAAATAGAAAAATACTTCTGAGATCTATCTAATTGTGGTAAAGGCTTTTTAATGAGAAATAGTATGTCTCTGCGCTGCTTCATAATTCACTGTGCCATTCTCAACGCCTCTATAGTTTAAATACAATAAAATTTTAGTAGGATTTTGAATACTCCCCAAGTTACAGGTAAGTCAATTTAATGCCATAAAAATAGATGTAACTCCAGAGATTTTAAGTAGTTTAATCAGGTGTAACCATTTCTTCTTAAGTTCTGTGATATTTTCTACCATGCTAAAAAGCACTACAGCATAACCAAATGTGTGGCTACAGGCACCTGTGATGACTGATTTCATGTGCCTGCTGCTGAGCAGTGAAGTCATTCTACACCAGCCAACACAGGTTTGGGAAAATCTACAGAACCACTGCACTAACAAAAAGGCTGCTCAGGTTTGGCTTTTGTGATTCTACAGCATAAACACACGTAATTTTGATGGGAAAGGGAATAGACTTTCTGTTTTAGGTAACTTCTAGGCAAAAAACAGTACTCTCATGAATACAGCTGAAAGCTTGCCATTAATTAAATATGAGTACCCACAAAAAAAAAAAAAAAGTACTTATTAATGCTCTGATTTGGAGAGGAAAATCTTGATCAGTTCTCCCTGCCCACCTGTGATAGAACTGCTACAACCCCCTTTATCAGCTCCCTGCCCATGGTCATGAACAATTGAAAAATAAGACTTTTAAACTATTTTTCCATTTGCCTTGCAATATGTTTTTGCAGCAGGCAGGAGTTAACACCAGTGCTGCTCCAGTCCTTAGACCATACTCATTGTTCAAGGCTCACTAAATACAGATCAGTTTAGGGTTTTTTTCTCTTTCAAATTTAATGACTTTCTGTTTATTTTATATTTTATTGTACACCCTCCTACATCCCCACCCACTATTTACCCCGTGGTAATACAGCAGAAAAACAAGATTTGGTCTTGTCCTGGGAATTTATTTTATGTTATTACTAGTTTGCATTTATTAACTGAGTCCTGGAAGAGATATGACATTGACAATATTTGTGATTTTATTGTGAGTTTGACAATAATTAGCCCTCTTATTTTCGGGGGGGAAGAAAAGAAAAAATAAAGGAAAAAAAAGAGTGAGCTTCTGGGTGATAACATCTTAAATTCGGAAGGTTAGTCCAGAAGAATACACGTGCGCACTTACACAAAGCAGATCTATTTCTTTTACAAAACATGCAACTTTTTAAGCTGATGTCATTACTTAAAAGCCTGACTTGTGATTCTGAACATTTGTCAGGCAATATAGGGTAGTTTGGCAGAAATTGCCTGGGTTTTATTTCCTTCCGGTGAAGATAAAATAGAGTAGAAGGATACATGCAGTAAAGCTAATCTGATTCCTTTTAGAAACCTTTTTTTCCTTATTTTCTTTATAATTCATGGTTTATTCCTGTTCTAATAGATTTTTTCCTTTTATTTGCAGCCTAAATGGAGGCAGGATGTTAAAGTAATCGTCCCAGAAACAAAATCCATGAAACAAATTTTACTACTTGCTCCAACTTTCCCATTCAAGCTTGGAAAACTCTAGGTTTACTGGGCACTAAAGTTTCATTATCTATATTGAATTAAAGTTAGCCTTGCTTTTGAAAGGTTGTTATACAAAATGGTGGATAGCCATATTTTTACTCATACTGTTACCTCTTCAGCTTCACATTTAGAGTTTAATGCCTTTACCTCAACATATTACCTTAATTGCCTTTGATGAAACAATTTTCCAGCTGCAGTTGCTTTGCTTTTTTGAAAAAAAAAGGGGCCTTGATTGGCATTTGTAAAGGAAGGTAGATTTCAAAAAAATATTTAAAGACTGAAAATGTCTGTTATGTAACTAAAAAAATCTAAAAATGGAAACAGTTTTTAGTTATTAATATGGAATTTTTAGAGCATGAAACAAATGGATCCTATCATGCATGAATCAGTATGAACTACTGAACATACCTTTTTATTCATTGCTGCATGAATATTCTGTCACTGACTATGATTTGTAGTGAATTAAAGAAAAAAATATCAAATTACTACAGAAATAGAAAAGGATACCCTGACCCACTGGTAAGTCTTATTTGTATTGTCATGACAGTACCCAATAGCAATAAGATGAGAGGAGGGGACATTGATAATGATTTATTAGTACTGTGGCTCGGTGAAAAACTACAATTTGGACAGAACACCTAGAAAATACTATTTATCTCTTCTAAAAGATTTACCCATGTCTGTTTGGATGCTGTTTGCACACAACCATATTTGTAAGTTTTGTCCTGGTAGCTGAAATACTGGGAAAGAGAATAAGAAAGTAAACCTATAAGCCCAACACACTCCATACCAGCTGCACAGAGCATAAGTGTAACACATCCACTGAGTATAACCATGGGACCTGCCTACACCGTTCTATTAACTTTCTCTTGAGAGTCAAGATCAGCCTTAGACATAAGCAAAGTGAAAGTGCCCCAGGGTGAAGGGACCCTGTCTGTGTCTATGCTGCTTGACCCAGGCACGAGTTGCTCCAGACATGCTGATTATTCAAAAAGCCTCTCTAGAACCCCTGAGAAATCTCAGGTAGCCCTTGAGTTGCGCTCCATTTGTGAAGCCCTCAGGCTGTTTGCCGTAAGTAATTGTCTGCCTCTCACCATTACCTAGCAGCTCTTCTGTTTATCAGCAGAATGTGGGAAGGAAGGAGAGAGCATGAATCCAGACCCCTAGGCTATTAGCCTTCCCCACTTTCCAAAGAACTGTCTATACCTGTATCTGGCAGCATGCAATAAAACAGTACCTGCCCCACAGGCTTAGCCTGCCTGAATCCTTGACTGAACACAATGGCCTTTCCCACTGGAGAGGGGACAGCCAACATATCCCACAGTCACCCTCCATCACTTCCGACCCAAACGTCCTCTGGAAGAAAGCTTTGCAATGTGGTCTTAGGACTGTAAAGCCACCAGACCCCTCAAGGAAGAAACAGAAAACCCTCATGGAGCTTTTTTGGAGGGAAAAAAAGTGTGAATTTGAGGCAAGGTACCTACAAGAGCACCAAGTCAGAAGATAAGCAGCTGGTAGTGTGAAATTGTGCCAGCATGGCCAATGAGAGATTAAAAGAGGGAGAACGAGGAAAGGGGGTTGGATGACATGACACAAGGTTGTATCTCAATTACCAATAACTGCATAATTACCAATAAAAGCACATCCTTTGCTTTGGGGTCAGGTGGGCCTCTTACCACTTCAGAGCACGCCTCCCCTGGGTTTAGGGAAAAGCTGGACTCCAGGCCCAGGCTGAGCACCCACACCAGCTTGTGGCTGGCCACCAGCAAGTGAGGAAATGGCTGCCAGCCCAGCTGGGCCTGCTGCTGTGATCCACCATGGGCTGGTGCAGACACCTGTGAGGGAAGGCATTGCCAGGCTGAGCAGGCCATCCAGAAACACAGGGCAGGGTGCAGGCAAGGGTGAGGAGGGTGAGGAGAGCCCACCACCCCTCACGGCCAGAGGGCAAGGTCTGTCTGCATGGCTGCCCCTTCTTGTCTCTGGCTGTGTTGAGTCACACACATAAACTGTCCCCGTGGACCATCAGGAGAGTTTCCTGGGTGTGGCTGTGGCCAGCACATAGGGTGGTAATACCAACTGCTGAATTAATTCGCAATGTCAGTATTTTTATGAGGTATTTTCATGAGCATTTTATGCTTTCCATGCTGTGAAGTAACTGAGCCTGCTCTGTGGGGTGGGTGACAGCATCCTCAGGCAGGGGTTGAGCCAGGAAAAGAGAGAAGAGGGCTTCTCCAAAGCACTTCAGCCACACAGCTCTGGAAATGTCCCTCAGGACCACAGAAAAATGAGGGGAAGGACACCTGGGACCAAGGGCAGCAGGGTAGCCAGGCAGCTTGGGATCAATGGGCTGACTGTGGGTTAATTTACACAATACAGAAGTAAGCACAGAAATGAAGGTACTAAACAAGAAGTGTGGAGGCGTTCATTTTTTGTGAGTATGCACAGACCTTGTGAGAAAATATCTTCTCTGTCAATGATGTGTAAAAAAGCAACATAGCAGGT
This sequence comes from Catharus ustulatus, assembly GCF_009819885.2. Taxonomy (NCBI): domain Eukaryota; kingdom Metazoa; phylum Chordata; class Aves; order Passeriformes; family Turdidae; genus Catharus; species Catharus ustulatus. The sequence goes on along the minus strand of NC_046221.1, from coordinate 37,970,818 downwards.
ACCATAGAACCATATACAAAGTTTCCTTATTCTTTTACCCACTGACAACTTTACATATGTAACATAATATGGTATATGTGCTTGCAAAACATGTATTTACATCATTAGTCATTCACTGAATAATGAATTAATTAACATCAAAATATTTCTGATAGCAAGATGAAGCAGTCCTGTTTGTGTTTTATGTTTAAAGGGAAATGCAAAGGTCAGAAATTATATTAGTCTCTTAGTTTCACACATAGATTAAAATTTCAATACTTCGTGGCTAAATCTCACTACCTTGAAAGAAAGGGATAGAAATCCCCCTTAACTAGTCTCATTTATCACTGTTTTTTGATGAGTATCCTATTGTTATCCACAGAGCACCACCACCAAAATTCAGACCTTGAACTTTCTATAGTGATTCCTCTGTTAAAAAATAGAGAAGTGGAAGTGGAAGAGGAAAAGATGACGAATAGTAGCAAAGAGAAGCTTTCCGCTGGTAGTTCCATGAAACAGTCCCATGAAAAACTATGCCAGGCTTGAAAATATATGTCAATACTTTGCTACCACTGAGAGTGAAATGGAGCACCCATCATCTATGAACTTCTGCAGTAGAACTCCACAGTGTTCCATGCAAATATTCCTATATTGTCAATCACCCTAGCTGTGACACCATGCTGCTGTTTTGGGTTGTTTTGGTTTTTTCAAACCTTCTGTAAAGAAACTTCTTTAGTGCAGCATATTAACAGTAGCCATCAATTCCTCTGCTCAGGCTGAACTCTTGGAAATTAGGAACTTGTGAAAAATAAAACCCTGCCAAACAAAAAAATCTGGCAGTATACTTAACAAAATGTAGTAGGAATTTTCTGAAAATCAAAGAAATGCAATTGCAATTGCTAATGAAACCCTAAAAGGAAGGCTTTTAGAATGATAAGCAAAACGAGCCTAGAAAAGGAAACGGAGAGACAGGAAATGAGCAGAAGTGTTGGTTTCTCTTGGCTTATGATCAGGGTATTTAAAGAAATGTTTTCTTTCCTGAAAGTCAAGAGGAAGAAAAAATATGGAGACAAACTATAGTCAGTTCAAACAAGGCTTTTAGAGCATCATTTGCTCTGAAAGCATATGACACATTAGGGTGTTGCTATCTTGAAATAGCTAGATGAACCCTGGACTTTTTCCCCCTACCTGGTTGTTATCTCAGCTGGGTATGTTTTTTGTAAGGACAACACAGCCCAGTATTTTCTGTGTGAATGGTGTGAGCCTTCATACCTGTATCTAGGTGGATTTAGAGCATTAGTAGTAAGTCAAGTAGGTTAGAAGAAGTAAGCTGAATTTTGCCTCTAAGTGTTCTGTTAATGTCATGTTTCTGAAACAAACTATTTTATTAACTGACTTAAATAAAATTAAGGTTTTAAAATCTCATTGGAAGCTAAGCATTAAAGGTTTTACAAAATTACATTAGTTTAAGTGCTCATATGTGGAATTTGTTCAAAAACTTCAGGACAGATACATTTTGCTACATCTTCTTATTAGAGTTCCATCTTCCAATAAAACACAGATATTCTTATCCTGCATAAAAGATGATATTGCCATATATTGTCTTTTCATTTAAATTCCATGTTACTTTTCAAATTCTAACCTGAATCCATGAATACTATAAGGAAAAATCTTACAGATTTATAAATTTCCCTGAATCAGCTTTTTCACTGTTCCCAAGCAGATGCATTGTATTTTTCATCACTTCAAATTATTACTGCTTGTTTGTTAAGAGTATTTGTTCTCTTATCCAGACATCTATCTTTGTCTATCTAGACATCCAGAATTGTATACTTGGGGCTTTTTTCAGAATCAAGGGACACGTGCTATGTCCCTCTTTTGACTGGAGTTCAGTAATCTCCTGAAGTTCCTGGTTCTGATTTTTCCATCTTTACTCCAACCACTAATCTTCCTCTTAGTCTGGATGGCTAAAGTCATCACCTAACTTAAAGCACTCCTTACATTATTGGATCCAAATCTAGGTGATCTTCTCCCTTTAACAGAAATTTCTGACCTTACAGCCCACCTTTCCTTTCCCTGCTCTGTATATCCTGAAGAACTATTTTTGCCTAAAGATTCTGCCTTTGAGGCAGATAAAGATCCAAACAACCGCAGAAAGCTTTGTAATGAATGCCAACACCTTGAACTACACTCAGGAACTAATTAGCAGTTGATGTAGTAACAAGTCAAGAAGCTGTTAATTCACACACACAAAAAAAAAGTCAAGTTTACTTGAGTTATTCATTGTCAACACACTCATTTAGACAGATGTTTACAACTGGCACACATACATAGTACATATGTACACACATCTGTCATGGGCTGTATATATACACACTCTGAAGCTTACAGGTGATACTATCTCACTAAAGTACAACAATGTACAATCTTTTTTTTCTTTTTTTTTTTTTTGTCGGATTGTCCTTGGTTTAAGAAAGCAGCATATTTTACTGGAAAAGATGTACAGGCAATGGACCCAGTCATTGCTAGGATACTGGAGGGATGACTGCTTGTGTGTAGTTGAGGAACACACTGGCTGAAGGTCACAAAACCAGTCTTTATTTCCAGCAACCAAAGGGAGTCAGTCTTCCCTCACGTCTCTTTGAGAAGAGATCCTCTCTGTGAGCAGTGCATGCCAAATGATATGGAGATAACACATAACAGGATTAACTGCATTAGTATAAAAAATGGAGATTGGTCATGCGTTCTCCTGATACTCCCAGTAGGTTATGCAGGTTCACGGTGTTGTAGTGTTTTACTTTTAATATTTTCCTTGGTTATAATTTCATCTAGAGCACAGGAGGGTTCTTGATAGGTCTCTGGCACTGTAGGTGGTCAACCTAAATTGTTCTGTTCTTCTGCCATGCTCCCTGCCTGCTTCATAGGGCCTGGGAGTTTGTGTGTATGGTGCTCCAATTTCAATTCAGAAATTAATGCAATTGCATGACTTAGGATCAGGACAGATGTTTCCTATGATTCTTTTTACTTCAGCCATGCTAGCATCATTTTTAAAAGAGTAGTTGAGTAACATGGACAGAACATCAGCAAATGTCACAGTCTCCCTAAATAAATATAAACAAATTGCCACCAGCAGATATATAGTCGTGTGATGATGGCCTGTGCCTCAGGACACTGAAGGTTTACAAGATCACTGAAAATACATTCCTCTTTCTACATTTTTCCATCAAGTAAATATATTGGTATATTGCTTTCAGTCCCAGCCAGCAAAATCTGTCTAGTGCTGCAGTTGATGGTAATTGGTCATAGATCTTCAAGACATCAAACTCCAATCTTTGAGAACTGTGCTGGATTTCTCCTGGAGTGGTACTGACAGAAATCTGCATGAAGAATCACATGGAAAGCTCTCAAGGAACGTTTTGCTACTTAGCAGTAGGTAGTACGCTATCTTTTTTGCTGAGGGCAACTAAATCACCATATTTTTTTTTAGTGGCAATGAGCACAATTCTGGATACTGTTTTCCTACATCATAAAATCCAGCACAGGTGTAGTTATGAAAGTATTTGTACAGTTAGGGTTATACAGTTATACTGTGACCACTGTTCCAACACAGATCTGTTAACTTCCATCCCTTGTAATTCAGACGCACAGAGTTGATGATTTACAGTATTGCAAGAGTTGATTAATCAGTACTAGTTTACTATTCATATGGATGTTCCAAAAATGTAAACGGTAAAAGATCAATTTTTTTGTAATTTGAGGAATGGAATAAAATTTCTGCTGTGATGGCATTAACACTAAGGCATTCTTCTTTACCCCAGACATCCTGAAGATCTTAATTATCTTTTGTAACCTTGGCTTATGAAGCCTTTACTGGACACTTGCACAGTGATACATAAGAACATCTGTATCAGAGCACACACCCTATTTCTGAAAAGTCTGTGTTCAGATATTCTGGAAAGTGTTTAAGAAAAAACTGCCATACTGCTCATAAATGTCTTAATACTAGAAAAACATCAATGGGGACTTATTTGATGCATTTTTCCAGTTATAGTCTGAATTAATGAAATATTTTAATATCCACGATGTCTTGTGCCAAGGAGTTGCCCAATTTAAACATACACTATTCAAAAAAGTATCCCCTCTTTGATTGATTTCCATCTGTTATCTGCACAGGTGTAAAGGTATTTACACCCCAAGGTGATATGGGATTAAAATTGTGTATTTGAAAGACTTAGGAATAGAAGGAAGATACTGAAACTAGAAGTGGAAAATAAGTATTTTTCTGTTGTGATATGAATTTTCTTTTCATTCCTGTGATAGGACAAAGGAAAAGCTGTTTTTGCATAGGATGGAACAATAAATATACATTTCCCTCAAGGTTTTACTTGGCATATTATGGCCCAGTTGGAGAATTACCTGGTAGAGGATTTATATATGGCACATATGATACAATTTCAAGCATGACCATTGTACACTGGGATCATATAAGGCGATCCCATCTCAGCTCTAGCGTTTAGGCAAGGTGACTTGTTACGAGTGTTAGAACATTGTCAGGGCCATATAGGATACCCAAGAAGCAAAGAGCTGACCCCAGCACCCAACAAAGTCATGTGGAATACCTGAGAGAATTTAGACACCTATTAGTTGCTCTATGAGGAACATATAGCACTTCACACTTTGCAGCAGGTCAGCCTAGACCATAGCTCAGTAAACTCATTTGCAAACTTCAGTATCTTGCACCAAACTGTAATAAAATTTGCAACAAATAAGCATTTGATATGAAGAGAAAGGGTTTTAATATGTGAGAATTGAAGCTAATATAGAGTGTACAGTGCTTGCCACAAACAAATTGTACAGTGGCTCTTGCAAACTAAAACTTAAATATTTTGTTTTGTTCTCACTGAGAACCTGACACATAGATGTATAAAAACAAGTAGATTGGTCTGTGGCTTTCATCCTTACTAAAGAGTTATTCTTGTTCAACTTTAAAATTTAAAAATCAAAAGCAGTATATGTAGAAGGGCATATTTGTCTGTATGGCTAGCTGTATACTGGGTCAATACAATATTCCTTTTGTACATGTTAGCATAATTTGTTTTCTTTGTTGATACAATGATTTTTTTATTGTTACTGTCAGTAGCAAGGGTGATAATGGATTTGTTATTCATGGAATTATCTATCTATGACTGGGAAGCAGACCTGACTGTGGCACTCGTATTTCTATAATATATCTGTAATTATGCATTCAGGAAATTTGACAGCAAAATGTCAAAACAAAAGCAGATTTGCTCTGTTGAAGGTGCTTGAAGACAAACAGCGTTACATCAGAAGCTTGTATCTGGTTCAGACAGGCTATTTACTGCAACAAAAAAAAATAGCCTTTTGAATTACTTGCAGCCTTCCATACCTCATGTTAAAAGGCTACTGTGGTGCCCTGCCACTTACTTATCAGCAACACAGGGTGCAAAGATTAGCAGGAGTCACAAAACAAGTAAGAAAAAATGATCACTTCAGAAGAATTATTTCCTGTAGCTTTGAAAAGTGAGAGTTTCCTTCAGTAGCATTTAGTACTTACGGCTGAGTACCTCTTTTACTTTAAGGCATTTCTAACACCCATGTGAGACATTATTGATTTTCACACAAGGCAATGCCTGCTTGCTTGTTGGAGCTACTGTAGTGCACAGAGGAGGTTGTACCAAGCTTCAAAAAGAAGCAGTGATAAATTCCCTCATTCTGCATGAAGGGCAATATATTCTTTTCCCTTACCCTCCAGTATCTACAGTCTGACAGCTTCATATGGTGGTGTCTATGAATCACTGAACAGGCAGTGGGAGTTAATTCTGTGAAAAAAATTAGAAGGTGATATATTTCAGACTATGGTTGAAAGGGGAACTTAATTGTCTACCTGAGAGGAAGTTAAAACCAAAACAGTTTTGCTCACCAAAAGAATTCAGGCTTACTGCATTCAATTTTTCAAAAATATATTATTTCAATACTGTTGTTTCCAATGACTGTAACAAAATTGCAATTAGCACTAACATCAGGCTGAATCTTTTTGCTCAAATCTTTTACATAAGTGGTAAGAAAAGATTGAAGAGGAAATCAGGGTTTCTTGCTACAGACACAGGTGAGACTTCTGTACCTGCACTGAAGGTTTCCGGCAGACCCATATGTAGAGAGGCATCTGAGCATTCAGTCTGGAAAATCTATGGTGGCTGTCACACAACACTCTCCTTCTTCACCTTCTTAATTCTTAGTTTGCTTTTGACAGTTGGTAAGTCATCTTTTTAATGGCTCACCACAGTTTTAATGCACAACTTCAGACCAAATTGTTTGAAACCATGACTTAATTCATGGAATCTATTAAAAAATGTGTTGACAGCCTTCATTCCAGGAAGAAAATGTTAATTACTTGTATCACAGTAGCACTCAAGATTCAGGCCATATTGCCCTAGATTATAGATATGCATAGTTCTTGTATCTGTTTTTTTTGCTCAAAATTAAATTGACTGATGTGAAATACTGCCACACTTATTTTCCACAATACAGAGCTAGCTGTTATTATTGTATATGTGAGGAAGGTGACAAAGGCACCAGTGAACTGCTTAAGGTTGCAAAGAGGTCTATGGCAGACCAAACAATCACTCACTCACTTTCTCTGGCGCAATAAGAAAGAATCACATAATGTCCATATGATACTAAAGAAAATATACGATGGAGAAACAGGACTTTTAATAACAGGCATTTCCTACATTGTGGTTTTTATTCTGAACCTCAGTTTTGACATTTCCTTGGGTTTGGGTCTCAGAAACAAAGTACTCTACAATTCCACCAGACCCAAAATGCTTCCTGCTGGGCTTAAAATCTGGGCCACCCAGATCAGTGGCCGTTTGTGAACATTTGCTCTTACAACTGTGATTTGACCTATATAAGAGAGTAATTCAGAAAATGTCTGGAGTCTTATTTTGTTCAACAGATCTGTAACTGATATGGGCTAATGAAATATCATTCACCATAGTTCCTAGCCAGATTCACAACAACTTCTTGGTCCATCTGTTCACTGAAGACACAGCATTTTACATATCTCTTTGTACCCATATTTGTAAAGTCTGTATTTAACTTACTTAAATATATTTAAGATCCTTTCTCCATCAGAAACACAGAAATGACTGCATTCAAGAAATAGAAAATAATATAGGTTGGGTACAACAAAAACATAAACCCCCTACTTTGAAAAAAAAAACAACCAAAAATGAAAAAAACCAAAACCCAACATGCTTGAATGTTTACTGCATAATCTTTTCCTATTCAGAAATACATATTTATGTGAATTCAATTCAGAGTTGCTCTTCTACCCATAGAGAACTACACATAGCTAAATTGAATAGCACATGAATAACGAATAGGCTAAATATTGATCATTCAAAATATTCACTAAGTACTTAGAAATTTTAACTACTTTAAAAGAATGACAACTTTGTCTGCTAATGATATCTTCAGGAAAAGGGAAATGAAATTAATAGGCAAGGATTTTATGCAACTTCTCTGGATGGTTATTACTATGTTTTTACTAAAATATCTACTCCATACATATTTTTCTTGCAGATACTGGTTACATGTTGGAAAAAATATATTTTTAAAATAAGCTGTTCACTCATTCATTAGAATTTCTGATTATCAAGTTGTGTTTGTTTAGAGGTATAGTTAAAGGGCAAGGGCTCTTTAAACTATTTTTTTTTCCAACAATATAATTTAGTGTATATGTAAGACATAGCATTTAATAAAATGTGCCTGGTCATAAACACTGAAGATTTTCATTGGTTGAAAGGATCTTCATGAAAGAGTTAAGTTTATCTTCATCACTGTGGCTGTTTTATTGTCTTAATTGCCAGGAAATAAAGCCTGATTATAAAAGACTGATGAAAAAAAAATGTTAAAGGAGCCCACATTTAATTTATGAATTTTTAAAGAGAGATATGCACAGGTAACCTGTATAAAGACTGCCTAGGTATAAACAAAGGACTGTGTAAATATATTTATTTGTAATTAAAAAAAAAAAAAATAATCCCCGAAGTTGTAGTGTCCTGTTTATATACTTTTCTTTCTTTTTTGAATAAAAAGCTGTTGGTGAAAAGGGGTTAAATACAGTTTCTAAATGAAAAAGGGTTTTATTGTGTCAAGTGTCAGGAAGTGAGTAGAGGTGCAAAGGAAAGAGAGAATAAGATCGTTAGAGCTGATACCATGAAGTGTAACATAAATTCAGAGATGACAGAGCAGGTGAGGTCTTTGAAATGCAGCCATCACAATAATGTCACCTACAGCTGAGAATCCACAGAAGAAAAAGAAAGGAGAAGAAGAAAAAGAAAACAGGGAAAAAAAGAGAAGAAAAAGCATAACCGCAGTCCAAATGTGATCTAAATACAGAGCAACAGACTTTACTACAGAGCAACAGACTTTACTATGTGGAGCCTATTGAAAGGATTAAAAAAAAAAAAAAAACCTCTAGTAAGCATTGAGTAAAATAGTAATAATATCATGCAGACCTTTCATAGGAAGGATGTCATCTCTTCTAGCAAGTAAGATGCTTGCAGTGCCTTATTCTGTCTTATAGGATCAAATTAGATACATAAATTGCATAACCATTTGGCCCTACACATAGTGCTACTTTGACTGTTTATCTTTGTCAGATACCACAAACTTGGACAACTTTATTTGTATTTACTCTGATAAATTCTCTATACTGCACATAAGTGTACATATTTGCCCCAATAGAGAATGTTAACTTATTCCAGACATACTTTTGTTTTCATGTGAAGCTTCTTCATGGCTACCCAAGGAAATTATATCAGAAAATTATATTCTATTATTTTCTCCTAGTGCCACAGTATTTCAACTCACAGGCAAAATGTTGCTTTTAACTCTGAGCTATGCCCATCCCATTGGTTTTGCCTGAGGGCAAAACGTTACAGTCAGGATCACTCAGAAGTCATAGGGAAGAGAATAGGATTGTTACTCACATAAGGCGAAAATCCCCTTGTCTGGGTTAATATTCAAGGTGGGCCAAGTTTTCAGGTGGTATAAATCAGTGTAGCTCCACTGCAATGGAACAGAATTAGCATGTTTCAGACAAATAAGTGGTGCTACATGTGCCACACTCATACTATAGCAAAGATGTTTGTTACACCAGGAAACAGAGTTGATGCTGCAGCAACCTTGTCAATTTAAAAAAAAAAAATAATAAAAAAAAGAAACCTAAAGAAAAACTAACACTCTAACACTGTTAGTTAGGACTCCTTCAGTCCAAATGTTGTATCTAGTTATGATAAGAGAACATATAACAAACCATATTTCATCAAAGACCAAAATTTGCAGGCTCATACAAGATTAATTCCTGTTTACATTACATGTCAGATTCCTAGCAATTTCTTTTGCTGTGACTATACTAGGAGCTACCTTGCATTTTATGAAATCTGTTTAAGTTTCAGAAGTCAGAAGAGGACTGCAAACTTTTCAAGAAAAGGATTAGAAAGAAAGGCACTAGAAGTCAGAGTGAAAAATGCACACTATCTAGAATAACAGAGAGCATGTCAGACTAGTAAAACAGAGAAGCAAGGCACACTGACAAACTCAACAAGGAAAAAAAAGACTTTTCAAATTATAACATCTGTGTGTTACCAAGCATTCTAAAAGAGTTTTAAAAGTTTGCCAGAATAGGAAGTTACTTGACAAGCTTCAGTGATTTATATGGCATTTGCTTAGATGCGAAAGTCAACATGGGACAATACACTAATGATTAACATTTAACTTACCATGTGTAAGTGAATATTTCAGTATCATCTTTTTCTTATACTTACCTATAGCTTACCTATAAAGGAAAACAAGGACAAAGGGGTAAAAAAAGTTTAAAAATATTGACATTTTCTAGAATAGATAACTTCTATCTAACTGAATGTTTTTTGAAAAGATATAACGAACATAAGAGTCTGTTTAATTATGCTAAGAGATCAAACTGAAGTTGACTACTGCAGGAGATACTGGTATAATAAGGCTGCAAGCAGGTCAGTGCAGTAAGTTTTAGTTTGTTTTCATTGATGACAGCTAATGACAAAGTATCCTAATTTGGAGAAGTTATAGAACAAGCTCCTATGTCCTGAAATCTAAATACCCTAATGAATCAGTTTGCCATGTAACATGTTTTCAGAGAGCTTTTTAAAGCGGATATATAAACTGAGGATATTTTAGACCTTCTCTCTACCCAGTATTCACCCAATATTTGTGATAGAGTTCCTTTTACAACTATCAGCAGATAAACTTGACCGTTTCGAGCAGGAGAGTCTGGACTAAATAATTTGTGGAAGTCTCTTCCAACCTCAACTATCCTGTAATTCTGTGATCTTTTCAAAGGAATCGCTGTCTTCTTTTTAGTATGCTCTGTTTCAAGCAAAGCTACAGCCCAGATTTAAATGGTCTAAACTCCACTTTTGCTCTTACATGCACTGGTGCTTTTTGATAGTGTGATGTCTTTAACAACATGGAGTTACCTTGCAAGCTTTTTATTTCTTTCGTACTTGCACTCCTGCATTTGACTTGGCAGGGAGAAATCCCAGAATGACTGGGGGTGATTCTTTGTTTTGAAATCCATGCCCTGATCCTTTTATTTCTGTTGTTCTAAACTGTATTTCTATTGTATTCAATTTCTGTCTTCATTCTTCTTTGTATCCTGCCATTTTTAGTCTCTGTGACTTCTGCAGTAAATAACACTATTTCCATGCTGTCTCCCCTTGTCCTTGGCCAAGACAATATCCAATAAATTTGCAGGTAACTTCTCAAATTCTAGTAGAACAAAACAAAAAAGGTTCCTAGTTTTCTCTAATTGCCCAGATATGCTATGCACAGATTTAACACCAGACTGATCTTTCCTGTTGCAGCTTTTTCTAATGTACAGATTTTAGATCTGGCGTATGGCAGGAATGGGCACATTGGCTCTCTAGTGGCAAGGGACTACTCGGTAGTAATAGAGCACATTAGATAAATACACAGGGGCAGCAAAGGCTTGATCCCAGATTAAAAGGATAACAAGACAACTTGGTTTAAGAAGTTTTATTTCACTGAGAGAGTGCTGGACTTTATGCAGGATATAAAGTATGTCTCACAGCAAGGAGGAGCAACCCCATGTAACAGGTGCACCCTCAGTGCCCTGTCCTCTGAGTACAACTGCCTTCTGTAGACCCATGTGAAAAGAAGCTCAGCAGGAGGATAATACAGCTCTTGCAGTTTCATGATTTCTCACCAGAATTGAGCAATAATGCTTATTTCCTAGTGTCCACTGAGGTCATCACCTGCTTGCCCCTCTCCATGACCTCATTTGTAGCAAACCTCAGCTAAATCAGAGACCATTCTTATGCAGCCCAGGGAGGCTCATGGAGCAAGATGTCATGTGGGCAATAGCTATTCTCAGCCATCTGCAAGCACATCTTCCTCTTTACAAAGGCACTGGATGCTACAGTGCTGGGTACCAGTGACAGGCTGCAGCTTGGATAATGCAGATAAAGCAAGGAATATTCACAGAATTAGTTAAATATTTTCAGTAATGACAGAAATGGATAAAATAGTGAAGGAGAAAGAAATAGAACCCTCCAGAGTGTTTTATAACTTGACTAAAGGTATTATGGATAGCAGGGACTTTACAGGCTGTCAGCATTAACATTAGCAGTTTTTAACCATGACCTGAGCTCTGACAAGCTGTTTCCACACTGTCAGTCTCTCCGCTTGAGCTGGCAAGTCATATATACTAAAAGTGTCCAGACTTTATCTGTGCAGTTACTTAAAAAGCCTATCTGGTGTGTTTGCCTGTCCCACCAGTACAAAGAGAGCCTGGAAATGTCTGAGTGACCTGTTAATCTGAGCAATCTTATTGGATAGTTAAAAACAAAATATCAACATGCATTGTCAGGTTGGCTTGAGACTCCTCACTGCCTTTCTATTTCAGCAGATTTTTTTTTTTTTTTTAGAAAATACCTCACTGCTCTTTAGTGCAGGCATAGAGTAAAATACTATTTATTAAAGAGATAAAGGAAAGAAATTTCCCCACTTAACCACTAAAATGTTAATTTAAAAAAAATTTGTTGGGTAGAGTGACTAATGATTTAGAGGTATGTATGGTCCTGAATTTAAGTATCATCTGGTCTTTTTACTGTGCCTGTGGATTCAGTAGCACTTTTTGAATACTAGCTCTGGTCATGCTACTAGAAGATCTGAGTGAGTTACAGCATGGCAATCTTACCAGATTTCCAATCAGGACAGCAGACTAGGCAATGGAGAGCTCAATGCTTTTCAGTCTAGATACAGCACATAATGCTTAAATACTTCTACAAATCTTGAAATCTCTCTGTTTTGCCTGTTTACGCCTGAGTAAATTAATTCTTTCCTTCTTTAACCCTAAGAGATCCTAGAAAAAGAAATCTGCAAACTTAATGAATGTGTGAGTGTAAACCTGATGCTAAGCATGACATGTGAACTTCTATATGTGAGGCACTGGAACTGGTTACCTGGAGAAGTTGTGGATGCCCCAACCCTGGAAATATTCAAGGCCAGGCTGGATGTGGCTTTGAACAATGTGGTCTAATGGAAGGTGTCTGTGCCCAGAGGAGGGAGATAACTTGATGATGTTTAAGGTCCCTTCCAGCCCAAAACATTCTATGGTTGCTAAATACATAGACTGATTAGTACAAAGAAAATTTTGGAGCTCAGAATTTCATAAGAAGAAATAATATGTAGTGAAGTCACAATGTTTTCTAATTAAAAGCTTTAAGCAGAACTTGCTTTAAGCAGAACTTGCTTTTGAAGAGACAATATAAATAGAAGAACAATTGCTCTCTCATGTTATGGCTTTACATTAAGTCTCCACTACAGAAAACAACAACAACAACAAAAACAAACAAACAAACAAACAAAAACAAACAACAAAACCCTACAATGATAAATAAGAAGCAGGAGATTATGTCAGGAAAAAGTTATGTAAATATATATTGAGGGGAATGTGTGCATCTGTAAGATTCTATTGCCTCTTATAATGATTTAGAGACATTTATGTGGAGGCCTAGAGACATTTATCTCCTCGAATATCCTCATAAGAAGAGAATGTCAGGGAATTCTCACTGTTAATAAAATTCTGAATATTAGGTCAACTGTTCAGCAAGTTCCTTGCTCTGCAGTCTTGGTGTGGGAATGTGAGGTCATTGCTGTTATGGTAGTATGTATTTCCACAGGTTTTGCAGAGACAGCATGTATTTTGCTTTGTATACTTTCCCACTACAATAGCCAATCTCACAATGGAAGAGTTGGAAGCTTCCTTTTGAGCCTTGGTAAAGCAACAATCTTGGAATTGTTTTCTAAGTTCTAAGGCTTTTTTGCTACAATCCCCAATCTGTCTGAGGAAATCTAAAATAAAAGACAAATAAGTTGCTAATGACATTTTAATTACAGGTAAATATAAAGAGGCAGGATCTGATCCTCTGCCTATACAGACTTGAATGGTCCTTATTGAACTTAACTGAAGTGACTAGTTCAATGAGGTTTTTTTCAATTAAAAAGGTTTCTCTCATTCTTGTTTCAATGTTAGTGAGTTGTGAATTTGAAAGCCATTTGCTTTCTCTCATATCTAGTGGATTCATGGCATTGTGAGGATTTTTTTTTTGTTTGCTTTATTTTGTCCAAACCATCAATGAGCATCGTCAGATCCTAAGCTCACATCTTTTAATGGACTTCATATGCTGAGATACAGGTTGCCAACAGTTTTCACATCTGAATTTCCTGTATAAAACAGGTAACTATTTTTATTATAATTTGAAAACATTGTCTGAAATGTAATGTTGTGAAAACTATTTTGAAAATATGAATGAAAATTAAAATTTCCAAATTACAAACCACTAGTTGTTATCTAATAGAAAAGTGACACCAGCTCTTAAATTTCACCAGACCTAAAAGCACTAGCCCAAAATACTGAATCTTGATTTTCAGCTCTCCTAGAAGTAGAAGTTAATGGCCAGGAGCTAGATTTTTCTGTGGATTGGAAGGCTACATCAAATCATCCATGAACCAAAACATCCTGAAATGCAATTCTGCAGACTTCAGGGTTCCCTCTTAATCTGAATATCTAATGTTGAGCTCCTATGTAAGTACAGAGGAATACAACAGAAATGAACCATTTAAAGCAACAGTGTAGAAGTGGGTTACAGCACGTATTCAGACTTGTCTTGAAGCCCATTCTTAAGTATGTGCCTCTGAAAGGTAAGTTACTAATTATTGTAAAAGTCCTTCTATCTTCAGCCACTCAAATGGCAGAGCAAGCAGTTGATAAATAACTAAGTCTCTTTCCATGTCTCTTTCCATGGAGATTTATTAGCAGGGGAAGGTAGGACTTGCAAGGTTTGGTTTTGTTTGGTTTTTTATGTTGTTTGTATTTTATGTGTAAATCTAATCAGATCAAGAAGCAATTTTTTATTAGTTTTATTCTGCTTTTAATTATCTCTTTTTTTTTTTTTCTTCCCAGGATTACTTTTGTAACTTTAACTTCTTACTGTGTACCCTCAAGGAAAAGAAAAGCTAGGGAGGACCTTGAAAGGAAACTACTGAAGGAGGAAACTTTTTTGGATCCTACAGTTCCTTCTTGGGGTCATTCCAGAGTCAATAAAAAGGTCCCTTTTCTGAGTGGGCTGTTCAGCCATCAGACTGCTGTGAGGCAACAAAGCCAAAAGATCACAGACAAAACAGCTGCTGATGCTGGGATTGGTCACAGCAAGCTCTGCACAGGGCAGATCATGGTTCTGAAAAGTGTCAACTGGCAAAGGCTTTGAAAACTGTACTTGCTGCTGCTTTGCAACAAATTTCTTCCCAAAATGTCCTGTGCCGGAGATAAGGGGACAAATAAAATTCATATATCAGGCCAAACTCATCAACTTATAAATAAAATTTCAGCAACAAGCCAGCAAACTTCTGTACCTGAATATTGCTTTTCAAGTGAAGGACAGTAATTAGTTGAAAAATGCAAGGTTGCTGAGCTGTTCTTTAACATTTCAGAATTTATTCATAGGGAAGGAGAGTGTGTTCTGTATCTCAGTAGTGGCTTATACTAATGAGAGTTCCTCTAATCTTTTCCATGCTGGAAATAAGGTGTTAATAGTTCTAAAATGAAATAGTACCTAAAACACAACTCAGTAATTTTCCTCGTAGTTCAAAGTTATTTTGCATAAGATATATCACCCTTTGCAAATATTTACTTTGCTACAGCCAAAGACACTGCAAATTATACGTGATGGGTTTGAACTCCTGTCTTTCACACTTGTCTTTGAGTCTGTGTCTTTCACTCTCTCTTGCTGGGTTCCAGAAAGATGAAGAGAAAAAAATAATTTCCTTCTCAAATAAGATCCAACCTGGACTTCAAAGTGAAAGACCTGAATTCTACCTATAAAATTTGATTACAGCCTGATTAAAAAGAGTGGGGGGGGGTGGGGAGAAAGGAGCTGTATTCATGGGCTCATTACAGGCACAAAAAGGGGATGCTCATACAGACCATAGAGAATTTAAAAGATTTATTTATGATGTATTACTGTAATTTTTAATTTAGACATGCAAATTTTTTAATTTGCACTGACTGCTTTGCCTTAATGGTTTTGATTAATACTTGGAGGTAGTGTTTGTGAAAGAGATTTATACTGTGATTCATCTGCAAAATAATCAAATCATTACCAGCTAATGACAAAGCTGTGAAAAATGATACAGATATTGTGTAACTCCCAGCTATTGCAGTGCACGTGAAGGTGCCCAGTTCTTTAGTAAATGTGGACTTGTGTTAATAACTGCTCTGAAGTTTGCTCTAGGTCCGTTCTAATTTGGTAACAGAAAACATTGATCTTAATAAAGCTGCCTGATAAAAGTAGCAGTGATTAACATCTCTGAACCCTGCATTCATGCTGGGGTTGGAGATACCCCTTCTTTTAACCCAGAAACCCCATAGAAATTCCTACCCGTCTGTGCATCTAACGTCGGTACTCCCAAGCCATAAAGTCTTGTCATAGAGAGGAGAGTCCTCAGCGAAAAGAGTATGTAATGTCTGTACCTTTCATTACTAACAAATAAAAGTAATAATTATTGCCTGTCAGTTTCTAAGCATTTTGCAATTAGATGCGTTTCGCTTCCTATCATGGAATTTTCACTTCATCTTCTCTTTTTTCTTTTCTGGGAAATATTTTAATGTAAGACTAGTGAAAGTATCACTTGAGTGCTAGTATACGGTATTTTTTACAGCGTGTGTGCATGGTCACAGACGTACAGCCATAAACATGCATGCAGGAAAAGTCCAAAGTCTTAGAACTGCCTCTGAATGAAGAGGAAACAATTACAAAATAACCCCATAAAGTTAGCTACCAAGATCTTATTTTGCTTGAGTTCAAGTTTTTTATGGATTTATAGCAGAATTTCCTTTTTCCTTTTTTTATTTTTAAGGCTGTTCTGAAAGAGCAGATAAATCAGAACTTCCTGCTGAAATACGGGAAGAAAACAGGAAGAGAAACTAGCTGCTTACCCGCTTGTGAATTTATACCTCTAAACCAATCAAGATCAACAGATGTAAACTAGAGTGGAGCTATTAAAAACAGTAAAGCTATATGACTTTAAACAGCTGCTAATCTGGTCCCATTGGTTCCATCAATCTAAGAATGCAGCCTTACTTCGAGACTTCAATTCAATTCAAATGCACACTGCTGCCTCTCTCCCTTGCCAAAGCATACCTCACTGATATTTCACTTGTATCCAGTGTTGATTCAGTTCAGCTCACTGATCTGACAGGAGACTAAAAAAAAAAAAATACAGTTAATTTGTTGATGTGACTCACTCTTCAGCTGTGGCATTGCTATAGTTGAGTTAAGGAAAGTATGGGAAGCTAGGGTGTATGAGTGTGTGTGTGTGTGGAGCAGCCTGCCCTTTGGACAACAAACTTATTGTTAAGTCAGGTGAGGCAAGAAATTCCCCTTTGTTACTCCAAGGTGCAATTGGGGATCTCAAGCCAAATGAGATAAACAGAATACATCAACCTTTTTTAAGCTCTCATTTTCTAAGCAAAGCCACTGTCAGATCTCTTCATGATCATAAATCTATTCTTTGATTTTTCTTACTGCATGACTCATACTCTCTATCTGCCTTTCCACAACAGCCTCTAAAATTTCAACAGCCTACTTATGGATTAACAGTAACATCTTCTCTTCTGCCAAACCATCCTATAAAAGTGCTTGGTTGTCTGATAGAGTGATTCAGCCATTATCACTTGAGTAATCAAAACCTAGCCAACTCCCTGCCTTGGAGGGATACCAGTCTGGTGTACACACTCAGTTTTTCAACCCCATGACTCTGTACACCTATGTTCCCTTTTCTGATCACAAATTTCAAGTGCCAGCTTAGATGACTCACAGGTGAGCAAACTCAAGCCTGACCTACTACCAGCCAAATAAATTCTTCCTTCATGGGCAGAGTTCAAAATAAAGTCAGTCCTGGACCACAGCTGACGTTCTCCATCTGGAGAAGCAGTCTAGGGGAGGAGCCAAATTCTAACTCTGAGCAACCAGGAAAGCTGAGCTTAGACGTGAGCTCTATTCTAAATTAACATAATAGCAGATAAGTACAGTAATTCCACGATTATAAGCCACACCATTTTGAACAAAATTTTGGTCTGAACCCGGAGTGTGGCTTATAATCAGGTGCGGCTTATATATGGACAAAGAACAAAAAGTTGCTGTTTTAGTTTGGAGGACAGGTGTCTGCTGAGAAAGGCAGGAACTTCACTTTGAAATGGAGAATGTAAACCCCCTCCCTCCAAATTATTGTAATTTTGAAATCAAGGGGCTTTCAGGCAAAAATATGGGAATTAGGAATAACAGTTCCTTACTAGGGAAATTAAAATAGAAATTCAGTACTACAAAGAAACAAACCCCAAACCCTGACAAAGTCAGAGTACAACCTGACAGCCTGTCAGGCAGGGTGTTGGTAGCAGTCGCATTAAATGGTGGTTGCATCCTTCTGCAGTGACAGGTGTGGTTCAGTCGAAGCAGTGCTCCTGTAGAAGGTGCAGTTTCCTTCCGGAGGTCCAGTGGTGATGTGAAGAAATCCAGTTCTCCTCTGGAGTCCAGTGGAGAAAGGGGCTCCCTTAGTGTCCCAAAACCTCTGTTTTTATTTTGGTAAGAATGCTGGTTTCCCCCTGGCTGGAGCAACTTCCAATAGGATGGAGTAATTTTATCAGTCCCACAGTGGGACTCAATGGGCCATTAGCAGAAAATGACTCGCTGGGGGAAGGATGGGTTGTGAAAAGATAAAGAACAATGCCCCATCTGGTTTCAATGGATGGCCCATTAGCGGAATATCTGCTGTTGAGATAAGGATCACTGCCCCCACCCTCAACAGATGGTGATAGAATAGATACCTTTTATCACACCCTGTATTGTAACATGTGGCTTATAATCAGGTGCGGCTTATGTATGGACAAAGAACGAAAAGTTGCCGACCCGGAAGTGTGGCTTATACTCAGTGCGGCTTATAATCATGAAATTACTGTACCTAAATCCTTTCTGTTGTACTAGAACTATGCCACATTCAAGATCACTTCTCTCTAAAGCACTCTCAACTGTGAGTGGCAAGTCTGTCCACTTTACCACTGAGTCAAGACTTCACTGCACACTCTTCTTTCCTCAATGCCCTTTGCAGTCCCCCAGCTGCTTATTCATTCTGCCTCAGATTTTGCATTACTGTGGTTTTTTCTACTCTGTCTCTGTTCTGGGAAAGAAGAATTCTACAGAAAAAGGCACTTGCAAGTAAAGTAGGGCAAATGAAAGCAGGAGACAACCTGAGATTTAAAAAATACCTACACAAACATGTGAAGAAAAAACATCTTTGTTGTACATAAACACTCAGTGAGACAATGTGAGTTACCTGTGAGGCACTGTGTGGTGGCTCCCTGACTGTGTGTTCCTGTATCCACTCAGTTACCACTGCTGAGAATGTCTTGGAGCAGAAAGTCATTAGCAGCAAAATGTCACCTCTCATTTTACTTTACTTATCTGTGCTGGTCTAATTTTAAGTATTCATCACACTGCTGATTAATACTTTCATTGAAGCCAGTGTAATGTCCTGCGATTACTGAAAAAGTGTTCTGCTTCCCTCCTGAAAAAAGGGCCAGCCTAAAATTGTGATCTGTGACTTCATGAAACCCATTGATTTCAACATCTAGTAGTGATTTGGTCCAGAGGAATGAATGAACCGTTATTTTCAGTCAATCCAACCTGCAATAACAAGAAGTATTGCTATGCAAATTCATACAGAACTGGGGCTAGATCTACAAAGTGATTTGACAATTGCTAAGTGTTGCAAATATTCCAATACCTAACTTTTAGACATTATGTTAGAAAGTTATGCTGCCTATCTTGTCTTGTTTGCATAGAGAAAATTTGGCACCTCTGAATAGAATGCACAGAAGACAACAATCTAAGCACAGAATTGCTGAAACAAATACTGACAGAAAAGGATTTGGGCTGCAACGCTGAAAACATAATGAAATTCTACTTGGTCTGGTTCCTTGACCCTACTGGAAATAAAGGCCTAAGAAAGGAGCATTTACACACTTACTCATGCGATAAAAATTAGGTGCAATTATAAACTCAGTAGTCCAAAGTTAGATATCCAGTGAATCCAGGCACTTTCAGAGTTGACAAGCAGTTGACAAGAGTTGCTGTAAGTTTTAAGAAACTCAGTCTATGTCCGTTTTGCAGTTACTTGCAATTGCACCCACAAACAAGATTCTGGAGCCTGACCTAATTCAAAGCCCATAGAAAAGAGTAAAATTCTTAAATCCTACAACTAGTTTATTATTCAAGCAAAACTAAGATTTAATATATATATTAAATAATATACACATATTAATAATTGATAATGTGCATTTGTGGTTTCTTTCACTAAACTTCTTACAGCACTTGGGTGTGTAACCATTTCTTGGAAGATTTTTCTAGTGGTAAATATTTTATATAGCAGGACATCTTAAAACTAATTCAATTTTCATCTTTACCACAGTGGTCTCTACCATGTATCTACCATCAAAAATATAGGAATAGAACTCAGTAATATATTACTAGGACATAGCCTCAGGCTGAGACACTTTAAAGAGAGCATATGATTATTGATCTAAGGTCGTCAAATTTAATGAATCTTAGAAGGTTTTTTCTGGAAAAAATACTTTACCTCCAAATACATCTACTTTCATTAACCTCTTGCATGATAATTTGACTTGCTGTTACTGATTTCTTATTTACAAGGTATATGTTTTGGTTCCTCATCATACAGCTGGACACACACATATATGTATGTAAAATAATACTTTTATCCTTGATACAGGTTATTTTGACATTAAATGGAGTTTCAAGGTGTTTGAAAATTGTTTATCTGCATCTAATGTGCTTTATATATTATAATGCCCCAACCATTACAAAACACAACCTTCAGTATTCAGAACCAGTAAAACATTGTGCAAGTCTTAAAGACTGCTAAACCACAACATTTAAAAAACAACTACTGAAGCCGGTAAGAGTTGTAAATTTCCAATGGGCTTCCTTAGGCAAGACACATACAAGACATAGGTATAGAATTTATGAGGCAGGGTGAGAGTGGCAAGGGACCAGAAATGAACTGTGTCTTCTTTAACATAATCATGTAGGCATGAACAATTCATTCCACATTACTGCAACTTCAGAATAGAGCTTCAGTCCATCTAAAAACCTCAATTTCTGTAAGTGTGATGTCTTTTTACAATTTGAATAAGTGATTTCAAACATTTCTGCTAAATATTGTCAGGCAGATCATGATGAGTTTATACCACTGATACGCAAAATCCACTGGTTTCAATCTACATGTGGATGAGTGAATCAGTGTAGCAGATTTGTTTCTCATCATTCAACAATCTCCTTTTGAGTTTTCAAGAAGTCAAAATTCAGTTTGAAATTTAGACTTTTCTCAGATCTATTGTAAAACCACTAATTTACAAATGATTCACACTGAAAATAGCCAGTTCTGAGTTGTGAAAGTCTGTTTTCGGGTAAAAATTATGTTAAAAATCAGAGACAGAAAAAGAAATATACCATGAAAAGTTTGCACCTTTAGTGGTTTTTCCAGCATGTGTGAAACCCCAATCACTTTAGTTTTGGTTTTCACTACCAAAAGAAAAAAAAAGGAAAAAAAAGAAAAAAAGACCTAATGACATCGTACAATTTCCCTTTAAAGCTAAAGGAAAAAGGTTATATTAAATTAACAAACACTTTTGAAGCCTCAGAGTTTTTTCCTTCCAGAAAAAGGTGTTTTCTATTATCGTAGCTGGTTTGAATCTGTCTGGAGAATTGACTGCATGTTTTTGATATGTTGATACAAGTGCTCTGGAGAAAAGCTTAACACAGCAGGGCACTACCAGTACCAACCAAACTGCAGCATTGCTGAAGATCCTTGCAGGCTTACGAAACCTGCAACACCTGCTGACTGCAGAAATCCAGTACAGCTAGACACTACCTTATAGTCAAGGCTTCATTTGGAAGATTTCACATAACCACTGTGCCACATGTCACCAGGTTCCACAAGCCGCCACAGGCTCCCTTGCATGCTCTAACAAACTTGTAACCAAACACCAGTTCACAGAGATGTAAGAAGAGGAGTGTCTTACAGTCCTGAAAGAAGAGGAGAGAAGAGGTTCTTTCCAATAGCAGATTGCTGAGATTTAATAAATCACCCCAGTTATATTAGCAAGTAAAATGACCCCCCAAAATTCAGAGAAAGGCAACATAAAAAAATTTTCTTCCTGGTCCCTTTGAGAAACCCATAAGAACTCTTAAATACAGTCTGCAAAACAAGGAAGATGCACATAAAGCACATTTCAGTCTTAGGTCAGTCACCCCTGGTTACACAATCTTACTGGATATCCAAAAACTTGTGTCACAGTCTCCCTGTTCCCGAAATTCACCTGTTTAAGCATACAGACTCTTTAAAAACTTATCACATTCAAGTAATTTCAGTTCTTTACACTGCTACTATGTCTGGAAAAATAACTCCAAGTGTAGTGAGAAATATTCTGCTAACACCCACTCTATATTTATTCACAACAATTTTAAAACCATAGTTCTTACGCCACAAAGACCTTTTCAGTTAAATAGCGTTCTTTGTCTTTAACACTTACTCCTGAATGCAATTCTGAAGAATCATCCTATGCCCTGCCAATCTTTGTTTGTCTAGTCTGAACAACCCATCTCATTTAATCTCCCTTCATGAGATTAATTCTCCATTCCCATAAACATACCAGTAATCTTTCTCTGCTTATGTTTTAAGGTCATCTTTTTTCAACACAAGTAACCAAAACTTTGCATAAATTAAATGAGACCTTGTCAATGCTAGGAACAATGAAATAACATGAAAATGCCTATATGATACAATTACATTCTTAAAATTCTAATGGACTATACAATTGCAATAGACTTTCAGAGTTGCTCTGCAGGGCAACTTAAAGTCATTACCCAGATAAAATAGTTTGTTCATATTTTTTGTCCACTATCTTCAACTGATAAATGCATATTCTACTCAAGACCAAGGTCCTTCAGTTCCTGGCTTGGCAATCTGTGCTGGTAAACTTCATCTCATCACTCACATCAACACAATCAATCATCTGGTTCTCTTTGCCTGATGGTCCAATCCTTTGTTAAGATTATCTTTCCCAATTTTATGTTATCTGTACGTCTCACAATTATGCATTGACTTTTCATTCCTGTATCTCCTGTATCACTGACCTATAAGTTAAATGGGATCATTCCAAAGACCAATCATGAAAGCACTTATAATAGTTAATTCATTATTCTTCTGATAATTCTCCTGTAAAAAAAAATAATTACTACCATCAACAATCGAGTTCAGCCCATTGTCACTGTGTATGAAGTCTAATCTAATCTTTGCATGGGACTTCTAAATATGCATATTGAAAATTCTTGGTCCAAGGCTTATAGACTACAGTATAAAGACCAGATGTTGTCCAAATTCTACAATTCTGAAGTACAGAACACTAATTTTTGTTTTTATTAAGATGTAATTTTTATTGCTCTACTCTCATTTCCTTTAGCTATCTTTTTTTTAGATTGAAACTGATCAAAACAATCATGCAGCTCTGGAAAATTTTCAACTTCAGAAGGCTTTTGAAATGAAACGTATCATTGAGTTTTTTATATAGAAAGAGTAATGAAAAAACTTCATGCTGCTCATGCAGAAAGAGACTGGGAAATCTGAAAACTTCAGAACCATTGCTCAAGGAATCAAAACAAAATTTAACTTCCAGAACCAGATCTAGTGTAATACAGAAACTTATGAGAAAAAAACCAAAGACAGAATACCTCCTGATCTGCATGGCTTCAGAGGAATCAGCAAATGACAAGTATCTAGCACGAGCAACTTTCCTAGAACCTCTGGCGGAACTTACAATGAAAGAATGGTTGTGATGGATGGGCACAGAAAAGAGTAGTAACTATTATTATCCTCCATCATTGAAAACTGATGGAAAATATTTATTTGATACTTGATCCAGTCCTTGGTAAGCCTCACCTCCTTCCCTGACAGTCCACCATCAGCATATAGTAGAAATAGCTGCAGTCAGGTGGTTTATATGATTATGCTTATGTGATTATTTACACGATTAACAAGCTTCAGACATTTATTTTCTGTGCTAATTCAGAAAGACTTGAGAATAATTTAATTTAATTTCTATAGAGACTGCTAGTTTGAAAATGAACAAACATCTTAGAGAGTAAAGAGTTTACAAACAGTAAACTCTTGGTTAATCCAAATAATTCTATACTCTTCCTTATAGTTTTTACACTTAACAAGATCATCACCCCTTTGAATTTAAATAATTCTGTTTCTGATAATGATTCAAGCTCTCAAGACCTGAATCCTACTTCTCAAACTATTAACTAACTTCCCCATGTATCCCAAATTTCCCTTTCTAAAATCCCAAGCTTTGATTGCAGCCTTTAGTAGTAGTTAAGCATCACGCAACCACAGGTAAAGCTGCCTTTTAAATTTCTGCTTCCTCTGTGTAAGAAGAAAATCGTTTCCCTGTTTTACAGAAAGACAATAACGTAAAATTAGTGCTTTACCTACAGAATCCACGGCTGAAGTAAGAGGCAAAGCCCATTCCTGAAAGCATCATACATGTGGTAGTTCTCATTCAAATTTAATCTGAATATGGGACAAAATTATGCACTGGCCACAACAGTAGTCAGTTAAATATGAAATATAAACCCTAACCTACCCAGTTTCTCTTAATTGTACTCCACCCATTAGTATAAGGTACGTTTTTTTTTTCCTGATCCTCGGAGCCCCTTTAACAAATATAATTTTTGCCTGCTTACGTAATCTCAAGCAACTTGAGACTTCAGGGTGCATGCCAAGTGCTTCAAAAAGCACGTATGTTCAGCTCAGAATGTGTACAAATGAAAGCATGCTGATACAGTTGCTGATGTATTTCTGTCTCTATTTCTTGCATAATATCAGTGCTTGGGCTCCCCTCACTTCTTTGGAAGCTTTAGTCCCTTGGGGCCATGGAGATAACAACAGCAAACCCAAACCACCTGGAGATAGTATTTAGTAGATGATTAACCCAATAGTGAATCAGAATGTTTGAAGCAAAAACAAGAAAGCAGCAGGAAATAACTTGTACTGGGTAACAGGATTGAAATCCCAGCCCCGTCCAAGTTAATGTTTAATGCAGAAATTAATTTTTGATATTTATGATCTTTCTTGAATAGTTCTAATGTCATTTATGACAAATTTTGAGATGAGAAAACGATATGGGACAATGTATCAGCATAACAGTCATGCACAAACCTGTTTGCTTCTGTGTACTTGCATTTGCTGGAAATTTATAAAGATTCTTCTTTGTGATAATAAGAATAAGAAACCTGTAGAAACTTACCTCTTCTTCCTTTAACACTGACTTGAGGGTTTGGGGTTTTTTTCTTGGAATATCTGTGCAAATGAACAACTGAGGTGGGAGAACAATAAACTACTCATTGTGGCTTTATTTATTGCAAAACCACCAAACAAAAAACCAGTGTCCATCAAGTCTTAATATCTGTTGCTAGGAGAATAAATTAAGAGAAGCTTACAGCAGTCAAACTCCAAGGGATGTTTCCTTAGTGTGGACAGAGAGAACATGCTCAGTGGAATCCACCTGGCTTCATCTGAGCTGGCAATCTTCCATACTACCATCAGGGAGTCATTTGGATTCAGGTTTCTGCTACTTGAGCTGAGATGAGGTGGAAGGTCAGAGTCTGAGTGGGCTTAGGAATCATGGCTAAATAGTCTCAATGGACGCAGTCTGAGGGCCCTGAAAAGCCTTTGTGGACAACACCCATGGAGCTGCAATCTCTACTGAGCAGGGACCCAGATCAATTTTGGTTCATACATTTGCAATATTTTCTTATCTGCATTTTATCTTATTAGCACAAGCAAAGTTATGTATTTAAGGGACACCTGAGATCTGGGGGAAGAGGGCATGTCTTTGAATTTTTTTTAAAAGACAAACATACATATATACGTGACATACATAGGAAGACTACTGAAAGGGGATGGAGACCGAAAGGAAACTACATGGGAACTTTTAGTATTTCCTGTTGTCATCTTGACATCTTAAACTGAAGTACAATTGTGCCTCACTGTAAAGTCACTGGGACTGATTGTGACGATCCACATAAATTAGGCATGCATCTAAATGTGATGTGGGACTATGAAAATTCCATTTTGAAAACACCAGACGATCCTGGAGTATGTTAATAAGTGAAATCCTTGTGGTTTTGTTTTTTTCTTCCTTTTTTTTTTTAATGAAGTCACTGTGCTACTGCTGTAACATTACAAAGCCTTCTGGGTTGGTGGTCTCTGACAAAAGTCTGGGGGAAAAAGGCAGCAGCATACTAGGCAATGTCAAATTAAAAATAAACAAACAAAAACCTCAAGTAGCAAAACATCCCCAAACAAACCAAAACAACAACAACAACAAAAAACCCATAGCAAACAAAACCACATTTCTCCCCATTTCAAGCAAGACTTTTTTTCCTTTCTTTTTTTTTCCCCACTAAAACTATTAAATAAATATGCTTGTATTTTACCAGTGTGCTTGCTGCAAAAAGTGCAATCTATTTGTACAGCAGAGAGAATGAAGGACTTACTGCTTAAAGGCACAAAAAGGGTGTGTAATAGGATTCTGGCATCTTCCCAGACAGCTTGCAGACAAATTCAGAGATGAACAGAGAAGTATCCTTTTTGAAGTATATTTGGCCAAGGTCTCATTCACAAACAGATAAAACCAACACATTTCTGCATGATAAGGGTCAACAGAATAGCGTATTAGTTTGAGAAGAGAACCCATCTGCAATTTTCTTACATAAAAATATACGAGGACACAACAGGAAAGCTGTCAGCATGACAGTTGGAGGATTCTGCCAAGGAGCCAGATGCTAGTGTCAGAAGAACATGTTCCACAGCTTGGCATCTGGGTTCTCTCATTGCCCTCCAAGAAGGAAGAAAAGGAGGAGTGATAAGATATGCCTAAATGAATAAAACTACAAGCAATTCCACCACCACCCCCAACATGCTCAAATCACTACTTCTTTTAGAAAATCCTCAGCTACATGTTCTCCTACATCTTTTAAATTAAAATGGAAGGTGATAAATTTAACCCACTTGTGTTTTAGTATGTTGAAAAAGCATTTGCAGTTCTGAATACATAAGTCTCACATTACTTTAACTGCTCATGTGTGTAGCTGTGCAATTTATTTTATTATTTTTTGTTAGCTGTCCACAGCTTTTGCTACAGAGTATATTTCAAGCTTGGTTTTTATCCCATGCCATTCTTGGGGCATATAATACCACATCTATGATTTACAGTTAAGAATAATTACAGCTTTATTCTTTCTCTGAATCGTTACTAACTGAGAAAAGCTGAAAAATACCAAGGGCAAAAAGCTAAGGATCGGTTTAAGAGCCAACAAGTTGATGAAGCACCATAGGGAATAACCTCATTATGTGCGTAGGGAAGAAAGACTGTTCTTAAGATAGCTTTGAGAAAGACACAGTTGCTGCACAGCCCTCTAAATGATTCTGGTCTTGGAGTAGCAAGGCTAAGGTCATGCTCACAGTCTCAGGTCCTCTAGTCACCTTCCCCTTGCTATGGGCAATTAAGCATCATCTTGAATCCATGTTCCTTTCCTTAGTCTATCCCCAGGATGTCTGAAAGTGACAGCCTTGACTTCATTCTCAGGTGCTGCTGGATGTCTCCCTTTCTTCTACTGACCAGGTCTGATTAGAAAGGATGGAATGGTTCCCTTCATTAAGTTGGTTGAATCCAATACATAAAGATTTAAAAAACTATGACCAAGCTCCTGATGTTTCTGACATTTCTGTACAGAGACAAGAAGGTAGGAATCATGTACTTTAACCTGTCCTAAGAAATAAACCATCTGCTCTCCTCTGAGCTGGTAGAAACTTCTAAGATTAAATATTTCAGAATTGCAAGTGACATCTGCCCCCATACCCTACTCTGGATAGACATAAAGTAGCCACATAGCACTGATATTCCAGAAGGTACAGGAATGATTTCCACCTAGGAGTATTCATAATTCAGAAAAAACAGCAGATGACTGATCTTCCTTTGCACTTATTTAAATGCAGTTTAAGTCACCTTCAATACCAGTCCATCTCCCAAATCTTCAGGCAGACGAGTGAAGCAGAAGTACTACAATTTACAAGTTTTATTCCCTCTCCCTGCAACATTGTCTAGCTTAATTCCTGGTATTTGTTCACAAAAGCAATGGTTGATCCCTTTCAGGCGTTCTTCCTACTTCGCTTTCAACACAGCACCTGCAAAAATGATGGGGGAAATGTTTCTCAAGTAAAAGAGGAGAATTCAGAAAACACTATTGTAAGCTTTGTCCCATGTTGTATTGTTGTTAAAAAACTGCCAGAAGTATCTGTTACAATTCACTGTAAGGACAGAAGGATAAGGAAAACAAACTATCACTTCTACTGTAATACCTATTCTTTGGATTCAAGATAAAATATGCACTTAGAACAAAAACTTAAGTTGTTTGACCTCCAAATTGAGAAAATGCTATCCATACAAACATAGTCAACAAAGTCTTTAAAACCACAGCCTGTATCAGAAAAGTGAACCTCTGTACTTATTCAGGAATAAACTTGCTCAGCTGAAATCAAAAGATTATTTTAGTCACTGTCTAAAATTAATTACGGATCTGAAAATCTGAATATTCTTGTTGCCTCTTCCATCAAACTGGTAATAAAGAAACTGCTACTAGAACTGCTCCAACAATGAGATGTGGAACATGAGGTGAAAGATATCTCAGATCAGACTGTCACAGAATTCACAGTATAATAGGAAAATTTACTTTCAGTCAAGTGGATACAGTGCAAAGGAGCATATGAGAACCAGCTGAGGAAAAGGTCCATTTGTGTAATAACACTCTCCTATTTTCATTTAATTTGTTGGTCCAAACTTTGTCTACATTATGTTCTCAGCCTTGCTGATGGGATTTAGAGCTGAGTTTTACTCATTCTTAGAGAAATTATGTCTCCTAATCTTCTAAGTCACTCTTAAAAAAAAAATAGAAAACTCAGATCAGCTACTGCTGACCTCAAAATTAACCTTTTCCTGTTGAAAGCAGAAATAAATCTGATCCAAAAAAGGAGAAAATCTTTGTCATTCATTGCTTCCATTGTCATGTTTGACAGAAAGGGACATATTAAAAGATGTTACCAAGTCCATTTTTTATTTTAATCTCTTTTTTCTTTTTATGAAGTGAAAAACTATATGACCTTGTCAAGCCAAGGCTGCTGGATTCTCTTTTAGTTTACTACTAGGACAGGAAAAATGCTGATCTTGACATGTCTTGGAAAGACATCAATAAGAAGTCTAGATCCATCAACTTTTATTGCTACATGGCCACTAGGACAACCTTGTGAAAGAAAACTTCTTCACACAGACTATGCAGTAGAAAGATGTATGTAAATGATAAAACAGCAAGAGCCTGGAAATGCATAAGAAGTTGTGTTGATCAAAGTTTGAGGACATTTGCCATTATAGGATTCATCTGACATGGAGAACTCTCTGTGACATGAAATATATTAATAGAGCCTCAAACAAAAGCAGAACAAAGCAGAAATGGTGTGACTTAGAGAAAGTTAATAATCAGGTACAGTTTTGTTTTCAACAAGGTATTGGGTTGGCATTTCTTGATTCCCATTATATCATCCCAAAAAACTTTTTCCTAACATATCTGGGAAAAAATATCTTACCAGTGGCCAGAGCAGAGCTCTAACTGACTGTGCAAATACTGGACCTGGTGGATGTGAAACACTGTGCAGTGGAACCAGGGGAGCTGGGCTATGGACCCAAAGTACACTCGAGGGCACGGGCAAGAAGTTTGACGGCAGGATAAAGTAACAGACCCTGCAAGCAAAAAGGTCCTGGGTGCTGCCCATAAAGGGCTACAGTGTCCCTAAACTGGGATACTTCACACTCTGAGGTCTGGTCCAGGAATGTCAGCGAACTGAAACAGCCTAATAGGATGTTTTCATTTTCAGACCTGTTGTGGTAAAACAAATCAGAAGTACTAAAAATCTCATAAGACTTCCAAACCTGCGCCCAAGAGTTCTGCTGAAGTACAGTAAAGTTTGTATTAGCAGACCACCCCAGCTTTTCCAGTGCTCCTCTCAAATTTCAAAATCTTCCCAAGATCTGTCCATAACATCCATGTGCAGCAGGACTGTATATTTTATGGGATAAGTTATGAAGAAATCGATTCAAAAAGGAGTTTTTTATTCCAGTGCAGTTCCTTTGTTTCAAATTACCAATGAATTAGTAAGGAGAAAAATAGTATGAGTGCTGTGCTTACTTCATACTTTTTATGCCACTTGATTCATGAGAGGAAAATTTCATTGTATGTTTAAAGCCTTTAAAGATATATATTACTAATGAAACAAGGATTTTTACAATCAGTGAATATTTGTTTGGTTTCCTTCTTGCCTCCTCCCTCCATGCCCGACCCCCCAGCTACCACACACAATTTTAGGAGAATATTTTGTTGGCTATAATTAAACTATGTGTGTTAATTAGGATTAGATTTTAAATGCACTGCTTGGGAAGTAGAAAAAATACAGGATCTGAATGAGCCCAAATTGAGATGACACTTGAATTTCCACAGATGTTTCCATAATCCTAATTTCAAATTGATTGTACTTCCTGAACAGTAAGAAGCCATTTTCAGTTATTTATGCAGATATGAACTGCTTTTTTTAGAGGGTAGAAAAATGTCCAGTCCCATTGTTGGCTCCTTAAAATAATTGATACCAAGGAAGATTTTGACTGACAATAATTTCTACAAAACCAAAGTATCTAGATCTGAAGGAGGACATCTGTAAGGATATACAGAATCTCTAGCTCATAACGATTATTGCTGTTGCTGTTGCACAGAACATAGGAGGTTGATCCTTCACACCAACTGTGCCACCATATATCTACACTCCCGTGCTCACAGTGGAGATTTGTAGGAAAAACAAAAACAAAAACAAAAACAAAAAAAAAAAACCAAAACAAAAAAAAAAAAAAACACCCAAAAACTATGCAACGTGGCTCTGCACCAGGAAAGCCTAAATTATTCATCATGAAACCAAGTAGAGCCTGAGGGCTACTTTGACTTAATGGCAGCTGGCAGTGTCCCCAAGAGACTAAAATAGCAGCCATTAACCCATGTGCTCATTTGGTATTTTTTCCCTTCTCTTTTATCACAATCTCTAAACCAGTGTCAGGGAGGTTTGGCATCTCACTCTCTGCAGACATGAGCTCCTCTTGCCTGGCAGCTGATGGAGTCTACTGGAGGAATGGCATGGCACAAGAACAGCATGCTCCATGAACAGATTCAACACAATAACTTCATTCACAACATTGCTATTGGCCTGGTAACGTTGGACCCAGATTTACAAACTGGCTGCAGAAAGGAGCTTATCACTATTATTAATGTATGTCCTTCTGGTCTGG
Source organism: Catharus ustulatus (assembly GCF_009819885.2). Taxonomy (NCBI): domain Eukaryota; kingdom Metazoa; phylum Chordata; class Aves; order Passeriformes; family Turdidae; genus Catharus; species Catharus ustulatus. The sequence continues at coordinate 37,939,674 of NC_046221.1, read as the reverse complement.
CTAGGCCTTAGAATTTTTGCAGAAGGAGTTCATGCAATTTAAGGCCCAATCCAACCTGATTTGGGAATAGTCCTAAATGATGTAACTCATAGTTTGTTCCTGGCCACATCTGTGGCACAGAATGTTCCAAAAACATCAGAAAGGATATGTCTGAGCAAGTTTTTCATTTTCTTTCTAAAAAATTTCTAAAAGAATTAATAACTTTTAGCAGTGAGTTGGGCCGGGCTTGTGTAGACAGCTTTCATATAAGCTTCTTCATACTGCTTTGCCAGTGATCTGTAACATAAAACCAAGTAAGTGAAAATTAATCTCTTTCCACAATGAAAAAAACCAATCTATTCATTTTTTCATGTTGAAATCTTTTTTCCAATTTCTTTATCCCACTTCATCATCAATTATACAGCAATGCTGGATCAAATGTGAGTAACTAGGTTGAATTCAGCCAACTTGTGAATAAGGAACATGATAAGAGAATAGCATGACTGACTCTGGCACAACTACTTATTCTTCCATGTGGTGTATTTTTGTTTTCACACTACACTATGAGCATTTTTTGTCTTTTAATAAATTTAGTTCATGCTCCACCTTTGGCTCTTGTCAGAAATTCCCTAGTCTATGTTTATGTATCCTGAGTGTAAAATCAGAATTACATTACTTAAATTTGTAAAAAAAAAAAATCAATGGTATTTTTGTGCATCATGGGACATTGGAATCACACTACACAAAAGTACCAACTACTCTCAAGGGGAAAGGAGAGAATAAAAATCCTGCATGGATCAGCCAGCCCTTGAGGCAGCTGTTTACTTCAGCAGCAAAAACAAGGAGACCTTATATGAGTCACAGATCAATGTTGTTTTTAGATTTGCATTCGAAGAGCCAAGCATCTTGAGTCAGTTGAATCCATCCTGCCTTTAAGGCAAACCAGCCCTAAATCTGTACCTGAATTGTGTGGCTAGATTTTGCCTCTCTCCTGTCTCAAATCAGATTGGTAGGCAAAAGTAGATGCTGGAAAGAAGAATTCAGTATCAAGTATGATTGTCAAATGTAAAGCCTACCTGTAGAAGGGCTCCAAATCAGAATCCTGTAAAACTGGCATATACTTAGCAATAACAAGTAGCCACAACAAAAAATAATGAGGATTTGGGGTTTTTATAATCTTGCAGCTTCCTCTTGTCGCTAAGAACATGAAGAGCTCTTCCCAGTTTGCCTAGAAGCAATTATTCAATCTAGAATAATGAAGACAAGAAACTCTTAGCAAATGTCATCATCCATTGTTCTACACCATCAGCAAAAATGGCACCTTTGACTTGCGTTCAATTGATTAAAGTTTAAGTCCATAAAAGCTGCCCTCACATCATGTTTAGTGTTACTTATTTCATTAAATGTCAAAGTAACTGGTAATTAGTTCAATAGAATTACTAAATATTATTACTTCATATAAAATGCTCCATAACCTTTCTGCACATCAAGGCCTGTGATTTACACCAAAATCATTGCAAGTCAATGCTTCCACACACCAGTATAAAATCAAGATGCCATACCGTGTATTCAGCTAAAATGAAATCACTTTTGTTGATTCTTCCTCTTCAGTTTTTCTGTGTATGACCTTCAATATTTCTGAGAATTTTAGGCTAACCGTATCTGTGGGCTGAATCTTGCCTAAAATAGACATTGTCAGATGTTCTAGCAATTCAAGCAATAATATCAACAAAACACCTTTCAGTGCTCTTACAGTTGTAGACATAAAGGTCCTATCATGCCTTACACAGCCAACCTATTTCAATTGCAGTGGGAGTCATATGAAACCGAGGTCAGAATTTGGCCCACAGATAAGGAACTAGTGCCAGCAAAGCGTTTCCACTGAAAAGTCAAAACAAGTTTACCAACTAAACAAAGTAGATTTCCTGAAAATGACAACAGGTATAGGTGCAATTTCAAGAACAACTTGAGGGTTTAATCAGCCCTCTCTTTTTTTCACTGTCTTTTGAGAAACAACTCATTTTATCAGAAACTGCATGTGTGTGCTTGTACGTGTGAACAAAGAGTCACTACAGAAGTGAAGTGGTAACCAACTTGAGGTTTTTCTCTTTTGTTTCCTGGCTGTGTAAGCCTTTTTTCTTTTTTCTTTTTTTTCTCTTTTATTACTGTAATTATAAAATTATGGGAAGGAGGGGTGTGTTGACCATCACATGCAGGATTTTTACTGCAAAATTTTATTAGTGGTTTTTCACGTACATGAGTGCATATGACTGTAAATGCTCAGTGCATACATGCTCATGCAGATTTTAGTGCTGTGGTGTATCTGTATGTCTGTGTATGCACAGACATACACAGAGCAATATGCACACATAAATGCATTGTGGTACAGCTGTGGTAGTGCAAACAGCTATTTGCAGTACATTGTATTCAACAATATTCCATAAACATATGGCAAAAGCAAAATAGAAATCTTTACATGCATGGGTCTGTTGGAGGTTTTATCAGAAAGTGCAGTCCAGTGTTTGATAGGTAAAGGCTTTAAATACTTTTAAAATGGAAACTTTATAAAGCCTTTTAAAATCTTCTGGTAAAAGATGTGAAGCAGTGGTACTTAAACTCCTCATTTACTGAACCACCTCTGGGGTTATTACTTACCAATATAGTAAAATATATACTTACTGCAGATTAATCTAACTGATTAATGCCCCTAAGGAAGGGTTCTGGTTGGTCTGTCGTGAAAATGTCTGCTTGACAAACAGTTCCAGGAAGATTATTTGTATCTAAGACACCTTACTGAGAAGTTGTTCTTGGTGCCATAATTTTCTTCTTTCAGGAAGTTGCTGACTTTCTGGAAACTTCAGCTAAAATTAATAAATCCACTAAAAGAAAAATAGTAGTTTAGTTGGGAAAAAAATGTCTATTTTCACAGAAAAGAGAGATTTGGCAGATTCTGGCCTTTTGAAGAGAAGGTAAAGTTGCAGTCTAACTCCTCACCTAAATACCTTGCTTGCATATTAAACAAGTATCTTGGAGGAACAAGTCTCAGGACACTCTGCATAATTTTGACACAGAAGGAGAAACCCAACTTGAATCTTTATCATTGCCTTCCTGGAGCACCAGCAAAACTCCTTTCCATCATCCAGCTCTTCCCCACCTCCTCTCCAACCTCTGCCCCCCAGCCCTGCCCTCCTCAGTCACCTCTCTTGCCTAGGAAATCTGAGTGTTGCGCTCCCTAAAGCTGCTGGATAGACAAAGATACCCGAGCGAGTTTTATACCTAGAACTACACGGCAGAACCACATAGTCAAATCTGCTCTTTGGTTTTATCAAGGAAAACCAGGGAGTGCTGAAACTTTGTCTTTTTTCCTCATTTTCTCTGAACCTGTGTTGGGAGGGCACGTGTTCTGCAGCATCTGTCTGATGGCCTCCTCTCATATTCAGAGTCCTCTTCACTCCTTGGACACAGCCTCATGCAGTGACATCAAGATTTGCAGTATGCACTTTTGGCTGCCTGTCTATGGGACAGCTGAAGTCAGATTCCCAAAGTTAATCACAGTTTCCTGGAAAAATGTAGCATTAATTTTAAATGCAAATTATTGAAATGTACAACTAGTAATTCATATTTTCTAATTAATAAATACTGTGTGCATGATGCATTAGTAATGCTATTAAATATTTATCTATAGCTAGAGATATTGTGAATTATAATAAATAGTGAAGAGATTTTGTTAGCTTTTTTTAAAGATAAATAAAATTGAAATTGTGATCAATATAATGGATACATGACATTAAAATTCCTCTTGCCTCACAAAACCATATCTGTTTATGTGTTTTATGAACAAATCTCATAAAAATGTTAGCAATATTTAAAAACAAAATATGTTAAATAAAAATAAAATCTACCATGGAAAGTAAATTTAAATATTTAATGATATAATTAAGTCTTATTAATGTAATGTTCTTTATTTTTTAGATTAAAAATTCACAAAAATTGTCATCCTCTTTCATCTTAATCAGATGGTATGTTTGTCATAATTATTTGTTATGTATTTTCATTAACATTTGATGAATATTAACTTTGCAAAATAGAACAATCTTTTTCCTGAACAAATCTGCTGGAGTAACATAAGGCTGAGTGCCCTGTGCTTCTGCTGCAGCACCACTGAGGAGGCAGCAGAGCGACAGGAGGATTCTCACCAGCTTCAAGGACTTTTCCCTCCAGCCCGTTGCCAGGTGCTCCTTCATGCATGAAGACGAGCATGCTAAGTTTGGGGGTTCATGTCCAATTTGCATTTCCGCTCATCTGGGTCAGACTTTCAGCCATGGCAAACTGATATAACTTCATAATTATCCCAGTTCAGAGAAGGTGAAACTTCACAAGAGCTCTTCTCAGCCATCCTCTCCTGATGCTGCCTCTCCCCGTGTGCCTCTTCAGATCACAGCTCACCGTTCAGTTTCTGAAACAAGGGAAGATTTGGAGACAGTGATGTGAGACCTTTGAGAGTGTTAATGACCTAACTTTCCCCTGCTTTTCAAGTCTGCTAAGCATTACTCTTGTGGAAAATTATTACAGTAATTTCACGATTATAAGCTGCACCATTTTGACTAAAATTTTGCTCACACCCTGGAAATGCGGTTTACATTCAGGAGCAGCTAATATATGAAAAAAGTTCGGATATTTCCAACCCCGGAAGTGCCAGCCAGGGTGCTGAGCCGAGCACCTGCCAGTAAAACCCGGGATTGTTATAAATTGGTTACTCTGTTGCACAGCGGGTGGGGGCGGGCTCCGTGCTGGCAGCACGTGGAGGGAGGAGGGGGACTCTGTGCTGCTGGCCCCATGGCCCGGGGGAGAGGTGGGGAGCTCTGTCCCCACCTGCCACCGCGGGAGCAGGGGGCTCTGTCCCCACCTGCTGTCACCGCTGCAGGAGCAGGGGTTTCCTTCCCCGCCTGCCACCACGGGGCAGCGCCAGGCCAGGCCGAGCAAGCCCGGAAGCGGCAGCAGCGGCAGCAGTGGCAGCCAGCCCTGAGCAGCCCCACCAAGCGGCAGCGCCGAGCTGGGCCACCTGGCCCCGTCGGCAGCCCCAAGCGGGCTGAGCCCACCCGGCCCTGAGCCGAGCCAGTGAACCCCGCGATTCTGTTACTAATTCATTACTTTGTTGCACATGGGTCCTCGCTGCGAACAACAGTGCGGCTTATAATCCGGTGTGGTTTATGATTGGACAAAGACCTAAAGGTTGCCGACACCCAGAGCTGCATCTTATAATTAGGTGCGGCTTGTAATCGTGAAATTACTGTACATACAGGCAGCATCCAGCCCTGAGTTGTGCACACTGCCTGTGCAATAGTGGGGATGCCCACAGATAGTAAAGGCAGTGCAAAATGAGATCCTCTCTCCTGAGAGCTCTGTTTAGCTTCTGGGTCTTTTATCTTGCACAACTCACATCAATGGGACTACATGTCCAGTAACACAGGGCCACAGGAAGAGTTTTGATGAAATAGTGGCCTTTTTGCATTATTTCAGTATGTTAAGTTCTGAAACATTACAAATCTGCACAAAAGCTTGTTACTTACCTTAGCAAAGTCACTGCAATACCACCCCATGACTGTAAAAATACTTTTGAGCTGAATAAAGAGAAACTTAAAATATTATTAGAGCCTGTGAATTTAGACATCCAGTCCTACATTTCACCAATACTGTTTACACAAAACCATGGCATCAGATTACTTTTAAAGGCTTGATTTTGTCTCATTTTCAATTACAAAGGATATAATAAAACTGAGTGACTGAAAGGAATAAATAGATAATGAAGTATCAGGATTTTTTTTTGTATATAGAAGTTCCTTATTAAAATGACTGTTTCCTTCAACTGCTTAATTTAATTTCTCTTAAGCAGGTTTTTACTTGTTCTGCTCATACTAATGTACAGGTATCAGATGTGTTAATATGACACCTCATGGGTCACACCCTGAACCTGAAGAACCACTTTAACCTCTTCATTACCCTGTGGACATAACCTGCACCTCCTCCCATGGAGCTGCTCACCCTGACCTACAGAGGTGTGACTTAGTGTAAAAGGATGCACCAACAGTCAGGAGGCATCACGGGGTCCATCTGTCCTCACTACCCTCTGCACAACTCTTTGGGATACTTCTTCCCTGCTGTGACTGCTGCACAAGCAAGGCAGGTGATCACAGTCATCCTTGTAAGGCCAAAGCTAAAGCATTACTTTCGTATCTGTTGCCATTGGTTTATATTTTGTCCACTAAAGCTAATGGAGATTTGGCATTGCACAGGAACATTTTTAAGACAGAGAAAATGCTCATTTCCCCTGAAAGAAATCTATCGCTGATAGACACATGCACAATGGAAGTATACTCAGTATTTTCTCAAACTAATCAAGCACTGAAATTATCTATATCGCAGAGAAAGAATCAGTTATCTGATGACTTGTTTCATGGTATGATTAGGGCTGAAAACAAGTTTTATTTGACAAACTTGGAAAAAACAGAGGCAGGAGGAATAGGGAGTCGGGGGTGTGATGGGGCTTACAGAGAGAACAGCTACACATGGATCTTTCCAGGCCAGTGGTGAACAGCAGTCAGGAAGCAAGTGGGTGACGGGATCAGAGGCAGGGGAGCTGCAGCAGGAGGAGGGATGCTTGTGTAAACTTTTCATGCTATCCACACAAACTCGCAGTGTAGCTGAGTCACCAGACAAAGGGAAGCTATGATTCCTGGATAAACTTCAGGAGAAAACAGTAATGCCTTTGTTATCTTAATAGACACTTTATGGTAAAAAATCTACACTGGCCACCCTCCAGTTATGAAGTTTGCGTATTGTACAGGCATTTGTGAGCAGAGACAATAAACTGCCTGGGTTTTTTTTTCCCTTTACATTCATTTGGAGACGTTTTCCCACTGTCTGCTGTTCAGAGCAAGTAGGTAAGGGTCAAGGGACTAGAGTTCAACGCCAAGTTTGAGCTACTGGCTCACTATGTGACCTGGAGCAAGAAAACCACAGAGATGGTAAACTCCTCTCACTTCCCCAGCATTACCCTGTAGTGCCTCTGTGCCTCTTGCTGTTTAATGGGAACAGGAAGCATTTGGTGGGGTACTCTCAGATCAAGGAGGGAAACAAGCTTATATTATGAAAAGTTAATTGTCTTTCTGTTTTTTATCTGTAGGTGAAACGACTCCACAGGCAGGTTTGAGCATTTTTTGCAATTAGGTTCAGAAACAGTCTTTTGACTCAGCAGACCTCTGAAGGTAGAAGCTGGTAATTTCATGTGGATAGAGAATATACCTAACAGGAGCGGGACTACAGATCTCTGTAGTTGTTGAATTTCAGCAGTAATTGCCTTTTCCATTTCACCTTCCCTTTGAAAATATTCGGGTTCTATTAACATAAAAAAGCCTTAGGAAATTTTGTGGGTTGTATTTTATGGAGAATTCTGACACAAGATACGAATCTTTTCCAGCAGTTAACACCTTCTCAGAGGCTGTTGAGACAGCTGAACAAAAGAAGCAAACCTCACAATGGCTGAATCCCTTACAATCATTTTAACACAAAACCAAAATAGAGAAACAGACCTACAGGCAGTTAAATGCTTGTGATTCTGTGGACATCAGTAAAGGAATTCTTGCATTTTAATAAAACCTTTACTCTTAAGCAAACATGTCAAAACTCCAATGTATTGCTTTAAGTCTTCAGTAGAACTGTGTGGAGAAAAACTTTTTTATGTTCCAACCAGCCACAAAAATAGTGGAAGAACGAGCTGTGGAGCAAAATCTCACTGAGTATCAATTCCCTGGTTTTCCTGTTCAGAAGATAGAGGGGAGATAGAGAAGGGTCTACCTTTTCACTGATGTAGGCTTTTCCTTATACCTGTGCTACCGGTTGATTCATCCTTCCCATTCAGAAACACAGACTGAAATTGTAACCCAGCCCTTGTTTAAGGGGAGTAACAGGGTAAACCTGTTGCTGCCCCTGAAGCTTTACCAAGAAATTTTTATTATAAGGATTTATAAGGGGAGATTAGGAAGCAACCTCTCTGTTTCTTTTTCTTCCTAGTGCACCAATTGTGAAAAGAGAAGTTATGCTTTCCTTCAGCTTTTGTCCTCACAAGAAAATTAAAACATAAGGCATAAAGTAGGCTGGCTACTCCTACTGGTTATGAAGCTATGGAGAGGAGTACAATAAGCTGTCCATTTTCACAGTGAAAGAGGGGACTCAGAAAATGTCTCCTGGAGGTTTTTTTACTGTTGCAGTAAAATGTACCTCCAACAAGGCAACAAGATACAATCTAATCTACAGTGAACGATCAGTGAGGTAATTAAAAGAAAAGAGATGAACACAAGTATATTCCCAGGCTTTGATGCTGTCTTTGGCGGGTATTATTCTCCTTTTGACACCTCTTAGATCACCCATTAACCATAAAAGGAGCCACACCCATCCACTAGTTACTAATAAAGTCCATTATACGATTATATTTCAGAGATAAATGTTATTGATTAAAGGCACAGAAGAAACAATAAACACTTTTTAGCAGAATGATTTCGCTAGCATTTCATCTGTAATTTTATTATCACTTCACTAAAAGGCAGCAAAGATGCTTAAATTAATGAAAAGCTTAAGGTGTATCAAGCAAATTAATACGAAAGAGAATTCTGAGGAGAACAATGTCTTTATTGAGGAGCAGAATGGCAGAGTCACACAAGTACTTAATTGCTACAGCCAGCTCAGCTTCCAGTGTCAGTGGCAGTGAAGGAGTTAATACTTGGGTGTTAATCAGACAGAGAATTTCCTTGTGACATGAAGTGCTTGTAGATAAGCAGTAATATGCCTTGTTTTACAGGTTTTCTGTAGCTGGGGCAGGGTCCCTTGCTGCACAGCATATATTGAGAAAGAGGGATACACAGAACAGGGGTAATAGCTTTGTCACAGCAACATAAAACAGACAGTTTTTATAAACTGGAAACATGACTTTAATAGTAGTTCTATACAAGAGATATCCCTCTGAAAACAATGATATAGAAGGGAATTTTTTCCCCTTCCTAAGCAGAGGTGAAAAGGAAAGCCAAGCAACCCACATAAATCTATTCTCAAACCTCTTGGGAAACCCCATAGGTGAATTATGAGTCATAATAAGAATTATTTGTTGTACTACTGTATGCAATCAATCAGCAATTCAGACGTAGAAGATTTTTACCCTCTGTCTCTATCAGATAAACCCCATAACCCTTTCAGAGGACTTTAACCAGATGTAAATTGATGTGAAGCATGAGCAACTCCCAATACAGCCATATTCAGAGTGACACTTCCTCTCCTCCAGGGGTTCTCAAACTTCTTCCTCTCAGAATATCAAAGCTACCAAAACAGAAAACAAAAAGAAAAGAAAAGAAAAAAAAAAAAAAAAAAAAAGAAAGAAAGAAAAAAAAAGAAGAGGCTCATATTCTCATGCTTCCAGCTGCACAACTTGATGGTTCCTGGACAAGTGGAAAATACTGGCAGTGGAGTGAGGAAAAGCTGGGAGCTTATGAGCAATGCTGTGTCCTAAGAAATAATGAATGGCAACATTTTTCAATTAAATCCTGCTGAGGAGACAAGATACTGGCAATATCTGAGTGTGTTTATCTCTCCTGAAGCCACAAAGGGTTCAAATGAAATATGAAGTGGAGAAAATATTCAGCAAAGTGAATAGTGCTGTAGGAGAGGAAATGCAGAAAACATAAGGAAAGGCAATTCTCATCTTGCCCTCTACCCCTTGCTTGTCCCAGAGTCTCGCTAACAGGCAATTATTATCGATGTTTTTAATCAATGTCCCAGAACATTGAAGTTGCGACTGTAACTCCTTATAAAGGAGAGTATATTAGGTAACAGCCTCTCTGCTACTACACATTCATTTATATTTTCCCTCTGAAAGCCCTATCCAAAATTTTGTCATGATCTTCCACAGCACAGAAGAAAACACGGAAAACCGAAAAAGCAAGAGATTCCATGAACAACAGAAAATATTACATGGTTCTTAATGGGTTTAGTTGAGTTTATCTGAACAAAAAGTGTGCACAATCCAAAACATAGGGAGCAGTGAGACTGCTATGCAGGCTCTAATTCATCCCACTGAGATATGCATTTTGGATAAATGTGTGTGAAATTTGTCAGAGGACTCTGAGCCACAATATCCTTCACATGTCCCCCAGGGAAGCCCAGCCAACCACAGCAGCCATCTCATGAAGAACCTTCCCTAGTTCATCCCCAAGGGCAATTTCATAGCCCACAAATTCCACAACCGTCTGATCACATTTACATTTTTCCAGCTTGGCAAACAGGTTATTATGGTGGAGGCATTTGAGGACAAGTTGAACATGCCAACTTGTTGTTTCTGGGTTCCCAAAATAAATGTGGGTGTCATCCAGACATGCTGCTACATCCTAGTCTAACATCTTCCTTTCAAAATTGTAAATAAAATGCTGGAATGTTGCTGGAGCATTAGAATGGCAAGGAATAGGACAGGATTTACCTGTACCAACTGCAGAAAGAGATCAGTTCTCAGAGGCCTGTCAGATGAGTTTATGCTCCCTGAAAAGGCATGTTTGTTCAAGAGCTTTAAATAGTTAATTAATAAGATGCAGAGGCTATTAACTCTCAACTGTGGTTAGAGCAGGGCTCAGTCATCTATAAAAAACTTCAAGAGGCCAGAACCTGATTTGACAAAGTCATGGTTATCCATTTGAGGCATCAAAATGGAAATTCCTTGGCAAACCTTTAAATGAGGTAGTCCCATGTATCCCCAGATTCTGACCCAGATGGCAAACATCTTCTAGAGCCAAAAAAATTCACTGTTCCAGACCAGAAGTTAACAGGTGAAGCATGGTATCTGCCCTCTGATAATATTTAGACTTTAGTATCTCACAGGCAGTTAATGTCAGCTTGTGGCTCCAGTGTGGGGCACCAAAGATTAAATAAAACTCTCAGTTTGTTGCATTCTGTTGTGAGGGAATCCAAGTCTCTCTCAAATATGCCAGTCAAATCCAAGAGCGATACTCTGGACTGAACCAGAATCTGTAGAAGGAGCAGTGGATGAACCCAGACCCACAGAACATGATGGGGCAATATGCAGATTGTATCGATTCAAACAGAAGTGATTTACTTCGGTTTTGAAGAGTGAATCATGAAATACAGACCTCAACATTAACAGACATAAGCAGAACCAAGAGCTATCAGTTTACTCTAGTCACATTTGAACTGAAAACAAGCACAGTATAGCCTGTTTAGAAATCCAGAATTCAATCTATATTCAGAAAGTTCCTGGATATCCTTCTTTGGATGCAGGGGGAAACAGAATGACAAAGAAAAAGGCTGAAGTACTTAATGCCTTCTTTGCCTCACTCTTTAACAGTAAGACCTGTTGTCCTCTGGATATGCAGTTTCCACCTTCCAGAGCTGGAAGACAGCGACAGGAACAGAAAGGCCACTCCAGAATCTTCAGTGGTGACCTGAAGATATATCATTTAGACACTGACACATTTTTGGGGATGGATGGATCTCACAAGGGTACTGAGGTAGGTGGCCAAAATGCTCACCAAGCACTTTCAATAATTGATCAGCAGTCCTGGTTCACTGGGAAGGTCCCAGTTGACTAGAACAAATCAACACTCATCTACAAGAAGTGCAGGAAAGAGGATCCAGGAAGCTACACCCCTGCCAGCATGACATCAGTGCCAGGGAGGTTATGCAGCAGATCTTCAGTGCCATCACACAACACACATAGGACGACCAGGGGATCAGGCCCAGACAGCATGAGTTTGTGAAAGACAGGTCCTGCTTGACTGACCTGATCTCCTTCTATTACAAGGTGACCCGCAGTGGATGAGGGAAAGGCTGTGGATGTTGTTTACCTGGAGTAGTGAAGCCTTTGATACCACTTCTCCTATCATTCTCCTGGAGAACTGGCTTCTCACGGCTTGGACAGGAAAACACTTGGTTGGGTAGAAATCTTCCTTGATGGCCAGGCCCAGAGAGTGATGGCGAATAGAATTACATCCAGCTGGCCCACATGGAATGTGTGCCACACATTCCATGCCGCACAAGAGGTATTCCTCAGGCTCAGTGTTGGGACAAGCCTGTTAATATCTTTATCAATGATCTGGATAAGGGGAATGATTGCACCCTCTGCAAGTTAAGAACATGGTTTGGTAGTGCACTTGGCAGCACTGGGTCAATAGTTAAAGGTCTTTTCCAACCTTAATGATTCTATGATTCTACATTGAATTTAGCCATCATTCAAGTCTAGGTACCTGATCAGAGTAAGGTTTGCAAAAGAAAGAATCATCAACAAATTTTACTTTGATTGAAAAGCAACTTCTTATAGCAGAATTAGTTGCTATCACTGTCACACACCTTGTGCAATAGGATCTACAAGGGTTTACTGTTTACCCAGAGGGTGGCACTCCGCTAACCTGAATTAGGGAGTCAGTGTATCAGTCAAAAAATTACAGCAGTCGTCTTTCAGACAATGGACTGTAGTGAAATTACACCAGCTTTCATGACACACACAGAACAAGACTAACTGAAAAAACAAACAACAACCAACCAAAAAAACCATCATGATGCTGATGAGCAAATTCACTACCATTCATGCACTTTATGCCCTCCACCTGTCTTCCTGTTCCTAGATCTTAGACTGGGTCCCTTAATCTGAAAAAGCCACAAATAACCTCAGTTTATTTTGGAACTCTCAGCATTTGAAGACTAGCAAAAATGAAGTCACAAAGTTGCAGTGATAATCTGAGATAAACCAATAGGCAAATCAGTATGGAAAATAAACAGTGAGATGAAGCTACTGTTCCCACAGGTGGACCTGTGGGTTATAGACAACAGAGGCTTCCCCTAAGTTTGCAAATATTGAACCCCAGGCAAAAATTTCCCTTCAGGTGTTTTCCTCACCACCACTTTCTTAATCACCTCAGTAAATACAGGTTCAAATGAAGGCCATTTGAGGCACTGGCAACCACTTACAAAAAAGAGGCTACCACTAGTTGCCCTGATGGAAAAAAAGCCCCAAAGTTGTGCTGCCTGTTGGTCCCCCAGTGCAGCATCCATTTTTTGACTCCCTGCACTTTCATCTCCTCTGTTTCCCAGTCACAAAAACAAACAATGTTCCTTCTCTCCCTGTCAGGCCTCCAAGTTACTCCTTGGGAAGGTCTCACTTGCTGGGGAGTGCTGCAGGCTACATTACCCATTAGAAGGGTTGGCTCCATGGTGCCAATTTTGGCCAGGGCCTACTGCTGTCCAGGCCACTTCCTAAACACCTTGATGTCTCTGCTTCCACTAACATCTTTTCCCTCCTACACCTTCAGCAATGTCGTGTTAGGGACTGCCCCTGCATGTGAATGCTCATGCCAAACAGTGAGCAAAGGAATATTTAGCTTGTTATGGAATACACAGAATAGTAATTATCTCAACCAACCCATTGTTTCAGCAATACCTAAATTAGTACACCACCTCAATCCTGACCCAAACAGTGTTCTGTCTGCTAGCTAACACAAAAAACAACACGAAAACAACATTGGAGCTAATTCTGTGAATTTTATCATGTGGTAACAGCCATAAAGCATGACACTGCTGTTACCAACCTTTCCTGAATTTAGTGAGGCAAATTAAAGGTGAAAGGTTTAATTTTTCAACCAAAAGCCGAATCTCTTCTGAAGCAATGTATTTTCATTAAAAACTTTAAATTCACATCAGTCCTTTTGAGGGCATTCTGTCTGGCCTGTCCTGTGGTGCTATATTACTCTATTACTCTGCAAACATATTTTTGAAATATTCTGTTCCTTCTCCATTACCACCTCTTCCTTACTCTTGGGACAAAATGATTTTTTCCTTGACATTTTAAAGCATTAAAACAGCTTGAGGGGTAAAGAAAACATTTTTTCATGTAATCTTTGAAAAGTTTAGTTGTCAAGGAGACCAAGACCTTAGCGACCAGGTATGGAGGCCTATTCAGCTCACTAACATGCTTGTGAAAGAAGGTGCAAGGATGCCAGCATACCTGGAGGCAAACATGCTTGGTGTTTCAGGAGCATCTTGCTTCCTGACATACCTTTATTACACAACCAAACAGTGACTCAGATTTTCTTCTCTTTGGATGGTATCATCTGGTGAGAAAAACATGGTTAAAGGACCTTACTTGGATGATATATTGCCTCAATAAATCACTGGATTGAGGTATGCTCTGGAAATGTCGTTGACAGACTGACACTTTCCAAAGAAGAACAGATCCAAGAGCATATTTTATATAAACGACAGCCAAAAAGTAACAAATTGGAAAGATGCTTTCCTAACTCCTGGCAAAAGGGACACTATCAAATGAGTCTCTCTCTCTCTCTCTGATATTACTTCTGTTGCCAGGATAGGGGCATGTCACACAATGCTGAGGCTGAAGCAGAGAGAGGTAGATGCTTGGTATTTTCAGTCAAAGGCAAGTCAAATTTTGTTTGCAAGTCCATAGTCTGTTTGCTAACATTGGGATCTAGAGAAGTGGACAGCCTTTCATAGGACACAATGCTTTTGTAACGTTTACCACTAAAGCAAACTATTCATAAATGTTTTAGAAGCAAATGACAGAAAAAGCATTTGAAGACTGAACAAGCCATGGATTTGCATCTCAAATACACTTAAAATTTAATAAAACATAATAAATAACAAATATAATTTAAAAGTATTTTGTTATTTAATGCATAGATAAGCATGTGCAAGGCACATCAGTATAAAACTCAGGAACCCCTAGAGATCACTGTCAGAGCCAGAGTTAGTCAACATCTTTGCCAATGATCTAGAGAGTGCAGTGTATGGATAATGGCAGGGTCTTTTTCAGATAGTCAAATGCCACACTGACCATAAGGAACTCCAAAAGCCAGTTTAGGGAGTGTGCACAACTGTCAGGGACCAGTGAGATGCCATGTGGATCATTGTGAAGTTCTGTATCAAGGGAAGAATAACCTAAACTTTGCTTACCTGATGCTGTATTCAGAACAGTTTCCATTAGTGGAAATGTTAATGGAGTCATCAATAACAGCTCTTTGCAATTCTGAGTTAAGTTTGCAACACCAGTCATAAAATGCTGAGTGTCATTAGGAAAGAGAGTCACAACAAAATCAAGAAAATAATTTTGCCACTGGGGACACCTTGCTCCACCCATATGTTAAACGTGCTTGCAGTTCTAGTCTGTGCATCTTAAGACAGAACAGAGTATGGGACAATTAGAAAAAAAAGAAAAAAGAAACCCACAGAGAAGAGCAACTAAAGTGATAGAGAGGGTGTACCAGTAAATTTACAAAGAACAAAGAGAACAAGGAATCTATAAATGAGAAATATATGGTAAAAAAAGGGACAAATTATTAAACACCATAGTACCATGTGCTATTTGAAATATTTTCCTTTGTATTTTTGGTTTAGTTTTTTCTTGCTTACTGCATTTCTTCAGAAGTCCAAATGTGTTTTCCAACTTATTGGCCCGTTGTTCAGGGATCTAGTTTTAAGTGTACTTTAAGGATGAAAAAATTGCACACTACAGTAAGTTGCTACTCTACATGAGTGCTAATAAAATGCCTACCTAGCAACAACTTCTTGTTTGAATGAAATCACTCTTCTGTGTATACCACAGCCTTGCAAACCAGCACGCTTGTCACATCCTGCCCAGCAGCAGTGGTCTGGAATAAATATAAAGAAAATTTTAATATAGCAAGGAACAAAACCACCAACAGAGGTATATGAGTCATTAAAACAGACATTATCAAGAAGAAGAAAGGTGTTTGGTGAGTAAGTTTAACTCATGGTAAAATAAGAGAGAATAGCTACTCCTACTGCAAGGAAAGAGCAATTCTTAGATGAAAAGCTTTTTAAGGTTACTTGGATCCCCTGAAACACGTTGAACAACCACAATATGAATGCTCAGTCTGATCAGTTCCACTCCTCTAATGCATCCTAGATATTTAGCATTTGTACACCAATCCTTACATCTCAGCTTCCCACAAGGCAGCTTCCACAGTACAGTTTTAATGTAATGGCAGATAACAGACTTGTCCACATTCTATTTGAGTCCTATTTTCAAAAGCATTGAGTTAGCTTGTACTTGGTTTGATTTTCCTTTTATTTAAAGTACTTTTAACTACTGTCTTTCATTCACAGCTTTAGGGTATCAGTTAAAGCATGTCTAATTCCGTGAATTGTTTTGGTAGAGAATTTCTTGCAAGGAAGAGGTGGTTCAATCTTGATTTTTTGTTGAAAGGGATTGTGGTTGTTTCTGGCTCATTTGCTAGCAGTTTTCATATTGGCAGTGAGAAGGGAGGGGCAAAACAAGAACTATTTTTCATAACAATTGAAGTACATTTTTTTTCAATAACACAGAGGTTGACCAAGCCAAACTCAGCAGCACTGTGTGGCCAGGTTTATATTGTTTTAACCCTTATGAACTCATGCTTTTTGCACTACCCCCAGTGTATTTAATAAGTTACTTTATTTAAAAAAATGAGCACATTCACAAGTTTCAACAATTTCCTCCAAAAAATAAAAAAAATCACAACATATTTTTATGACTAGTAGACACTTTCATGCAATGCCCCTCTCCTTCACTTCTCGTCCGGTGAGCAGTCTAGCAGAGATCACTTAGGCTTATACCTTCATTTTGTTGAAATGAGCATGCTTTTGTGGGGGGGAAGGGGGTGGGAATTACATTTATGGCTATTACGCTAGTTCCTTATTTTATCATAACAGCAAACAGAGAAAAGAGCTTTTTAACACTTAAAGTCCTGGGTTAAGAAGAAAGTCTAGAACACACACACAGAGAGCCACTTGTTTCCTCATTGAGTTGACTGACCTTGCACATGAGCAGAAGTGAGGAAGGGCAGGGCATGTATAGGTCTTTTGAAATAAATAATAGGTTTCTATTATAGTTGACAATCCCAATCTTTTTAAGGGCATAAAAAATGATATTTCAATCCCACCTCTTTTTAATTTTCCTCTCCATTTGGGGGACTAAATGTGATATTGTTTTTTGATCCTTACTGATTAGTCTCCTTTTTTTCCCAGCCTCAAATCAATTGGAGCATCATAACAGTTTTCAAATTAATTATTAGATTTTTTTTTCCCTGACTCATTTCAGACACTTCTATTAGAAAAATGATTGATATATTAACACCATTAATTACTTATTTGACCCATTAATTTTGTCTATCTGCACAGACCTAATTGAAACAGCCTACACTGATTCTAGGATCTCATTTTGCCGATCCAAAATTAATTTTCAGGTACTCTTGTCTGCTGAGTCTGTATGATGGTGAAAAACACTGTTCCCACCTCACACATCTGTTTAATATTCCCATTCTTCTTTCTCAGTCCCAAAAAGACCTTCATTCTTCCCCTGAAAGATTTCTATGAGTTTCGTTGCCTTCCCTCAATAAACAAGGCTATCTCAATAGGCCTCCATAAATGACAGTTCCCGTTCATTTGACATAATTTGCCTTTCCACCATCAAGCTAGATTTCTTCAATAGACTCTTAATTATTCTAACCCCATTATCTAATGCTATTATAAATGTTTAACTAATATTTTATATAGTCCTGGTCCCACTGAAGTTAATGGGAATATTGCTGTTGCCTTAATTAAGATCCAGATAAAATTTATATTGTTTAATTTGTCACATATTACTGTTGGGTAAAAACAACCTAGTTAGTATTCAGAGGTACTAAGCAGACCCAGCTCCCAGACTAGAACTGGCAGGGCCTCAACACTTCTCAGGAGAAGTCTGGGAGCCTGTGCTGAACAGTGGGCGAGAAGAGAAGGGAGCAGTCACAGGGTCGTGCACTCTGCTGCGTATCGGCAGCCCCAGAAGGCTTCCCACGCTCTGGGATGCTCAAAGCCTTTAAATGGAGCGCTAGAGTCAGGATTCATCAAAAGGACAGGAAAAACAGAGAAGTGAGAAAACAGAGAAAAGCCTTCCCCAAAGTGAGAACAAACCAGATACATTTTTCCAAATTATTTGATCAAAAATCTGGACAATTTTGAGTGAAGCATTTAAAAAAATCTTTGGAAAAAGACACTGTGTGCATTGATCAGATCTGATTGAAAAAGAAATACATCTTTTAAAACAGGAACTAAATATTAATAGTATGAAGATTTTTTGGCTGGTGACCATTTAGCTTTCATTAAAATTTAGAAAATAAATTACAAGCTTTTTTCAGACTATCTGCAAAAGCCATGGTTATTCTTATACTGTGAATAAAGCCATTCACTTAAAAAAAAAATGAACAGAGAAACTAGAATTTCATGCTTCTTACAGGTCTAATATTGTATTCTGTTCTCTCATACAATGCCAACTTGCTGTATAAGCAGCATAAAACTAAGAACAGGTTACTTTGTGACATCTTTGTTACGTTCACGGCCAAGATATGATCACACCTATGTGATAAAATCTCACAGGCTTCTGTGGAGGTGCCTCTCCTAAGGGTCTGGCTTACCAGGGTGACACGTTCCACAGTGACATCTGAAATTCACTGAGACCTCAGTTCTGTTCCTGTCACTGGGAAAGTTCCCCAAGACTCCCCATTTCTCTACAGCTGTGTTCATCCCAGTAGGCAGGTGACTTTTAGGACTATAATCAATAAAGTTGCACAGGGACTGTTTCACCTCCTATTTTGGGGAAAGGGTAAAGCAAAAAGGTTTGCATGGCCAGGTTTTGGTAGTGGAGTTTTACAGGGGTGGCTTCTGTGAGAAGCTGCCAGAAGTTTCCTCCATGTCCAACAGAGCCAAGGCCAGACGGCTCCAGGATGGATCTGCCACTGGCCAAGGCTGGGCCAACCAGAAATGGTGGGAACATATTTAAGAAGGAAAAAAAAGTTATTGCGCAGATGTAATTTCACTTAGAGAAAAGCTGCAAGAGTGAGAATTGGTGAGAGGAACAACACTGTAGACACCAAGGTCAGTGAAGGAAGGAGGGGAGGTGCTCCAGGCACTGGAGCTGAGCTTCCCCCCAGCCCATGGTGAAGACAATACCCTAGAGGATCGCAAGGATGCAGAGATCCACCCGCAGCCCATGGAGGAGACCCTGTTGGAGCAGGTGGATGCCTGAAAAAAGCCGTGAATCCTTGGGAGACCTGTGCTGCAGCAGGCTCCTGACAGGGACCTGCGGAACCTTGGAGAAAGGAGCCCACACTCGAGCAGGTTTCTTGATAGGACTTGTGACACCATGGGGGTCCCACACTGGAGCAGCCTGTGCCTGAAGGACTGTACCCTATGGCAAAATGACCCACATTGCAGTAGCTCACAGAGAACTGTTGCCTGCGGGATGAACTCATGTGGGAGAAGTTTGTGGAAGGTGAACTTCCTCCTCCCTGTGGGAGGGACCCCATGCTGAAGCAGGGGAAAGACTTCTCTTCTTGAGCAGCACCAGAAACAACTGTGGTGAATTGACCACAACCCCCATTCCCTGCACTGCTGAAGGGGAGAAAGTAGAGCTGGGAAGGAGGGAAGGGTGGCGCAGGTGTTTTTAAGGTTTATTTTACTTCTCATTCTCCTGCTCTGATTTTGTTAGTAATAAATTCAATTAACATCCCTAGGCTGAGTCTGCTTTGCCCATGATGGTATTCGGTAAGTGATCTCTCCCAGTCCTCATCTCAACTCATGAAGCTTTTGCTGTATTTTCTCTTCCCTGTCCAGCTGAGGAGCGATAGAGAGGCTTTGGTGTGTGCCTGGCATCCAGACAGGGTCAGCCTATTATAATATTGCTGCTGCTTCAGAAGGCAGAGGAGCAGAATGGGCTATTGAAAGCAACCAATGGTCCAAAGAGACAGGCATTTATGCCTAACTCCTCTCAGTCTCACCCTGTCCTTCTGTCACTGTTTGTAACCCAAGCCAAGCCTCAACTTCTTTCCAGGAGCCAAGAGGAGAGGGTATTGAAACTCTGAACACAAGGTCCCTTATTATTGCAGCATGTCTGGATATGATGAGCACAGCAGCAAACTCTATTATGCAGGAAAAAAGGTCATAGGTGATTTAGTTTTAAAATATATGTGCAAACAGAAAGGATGAAATTCCCCACTGGGCTCATTTGCTGGGATTTCAACATGTATCCAGAACTATCAGGTCTGAGCCCTGATAATGACTTTCTCGTTATCAGAACTAGGAATCCTAAAAATACAGTGCTTCAAATCCTTAAGCACTCTTGATGATTTTTTAAATTAAGAGTATGATTCATCCAGTCCTTCACCTCCTCATGGATCTTCAATTGGTGCCCTCTCTTTCTAGAAGTAAAGTTGCTTTGTCACAGAGCTGAGACATGTAATGTCCTACAGCTGGAGGCACTAAGGAGCTCCTTTCTGTCTCCTTTTCATTGATTCACAGTATCCCACAATGCAAAGAAAAACATCTAGATGCGTACCCTACATCACTGAAGAATTTGGTTTGGGAATTTGTACTCCAAGAGCTCCCAAATGATAAGGCTATCTTTTACTGCCTCTTGTTCAAGACAAAGGTGAAATGTCTTCAAACTGGTCCCTAGAAAGAGATTTCAAGAACAGTAATAGATTTCTGAATGATTGGTAGGATCTTGTTGTCTGAATTTCCTATATGACCCCAGAGGTAGAAACTCATTCTGCAGTTCAGACCTTCACTTTACATTGGAGTTCCCATTTGTTTTTTTAGCTGCTATACTGATCTGCCCCATGACATTCTATTCCACTGTAACATATACTCAGTAATTAACACTTGATGCCCAAATTAACCCACCTATTACTTGCTTACATTAATTCCAAGCATCAGTATAGCAAGCAAATCAATGAGGAGTCTGTGTCCCTTGCTAGACCACTGTGGTCTTTGACAGTAACTAATGACAATGCTACAATTTCATCATCCTCCTAATCTCATGGTTCTATAACTCTCCTCTAGCCTGATATTCATTTGTATTGGAAGAGAATAGCAAATACATACTACAAAGTGCCTACTACAAAGCTATGCTTGTATATAAAAGCACTTTCAGGCATTTATAATATTTACTGTAGGTCATCAAATGTACTCTCTGCTGTGAAAGATCATCTTTGCTCTTCTTAGGCTCTCCTTCTACTTTTTTTCATCTTCCACAAAGAGAAACATCCTTATCTGTGCATACCCACTCTAACACAAACTGTAATCTTCAGCTTTTATCTGTATTGTTCTTGGGGAAAAATACATCATTGCATATGAGCAGAGCTAAATCTGAGTAAAATATGTCACAAATCTATTAATCTACAGCAGTACAGCTCTTAAACCTGTTCATGGCAGGTTTCAAATATTTGCATTGTTTGTCAGAGCCATAAACAGCTTGATATGGAAAATAAAATAAAAACTTGATATGGAATGGGGTTCTAATTTATTTCTTTTTTTAAAAACACATAAATAGGTATGTTCTTAGTGTCAATTTTCTGTCATGACACTTTAAGAAAAATGCAGAGTAGAGCAAGACCTGACTGAAAGATAGCACTGCTTAGGCTCTCCAATTGCAAATGAGCATCCACAAAGATCACATGCCTGGAAGCGACAAAAGACTATCTTTTATTCTTCATCTCTCTTTGCCCTTTGGAAATGCTAACCTACCGTATCTAAAAACTGTGCATAGTCTGCCTGGTGAAAACCATCACCAAACACCTCCAAACGGTTTTCCTCTGTGTCAATTTGCTTCTTGGCAGTCACTATTTTTAAATGCCATTGCATTACACTTCCACAGTTGAGCTCATATGTAAGATCAGATTTTGTATTCAAATATTCAGCTCAAGAAAAAAAAAGATATCAAAAAATACGCCTCTTCTTTGCATATTGATCTCAACTGCCATTTCCCAACTCTTAAATTGAGAGCTAAACCAATCTCCCAGTGACGTTTACTCAGGTTGCTCTAAGCTCAGTTGCTTGTCATCAGCCCACATAGACAGCTGGGTGTCTTGGGATGGAGGTATGGGCTGCTGGTCGTGAGCAGAGATGCAGCAATTCTCAGCACCCAGCAGGACTCAAACTGGTGGGATCCCTCAGTCTTGGCTTTGATGGCTTACTACCATCAGACCCCAGCCAATATTTTGATTATTAATTTATTATTTAAAGGAAACAAGGATGCAAAGCCAAGAAAATAGGAAGTTATGCATCCTAAAGCTGCAATTCTGTTTATAGAGGAAAATGCAGTTTTAAAAATCCTCATGTTTTTGAGGGATGGTTCAAGGACTATTGAGTTCTTTTCAGAATGATTCAGATTGTGGATTTTGACTATTTTGCAAGTCTGGATGTAAATTCTTTAGTTTGGTGTCTATAACACAGGAATACAGCTTAAAATACCCTGTCTTTAAAGTGTAGGTGTTTAAGAAGAGGCAAGTTGGACGAAGGATTGAAGGTTTCTTGAGAGCTCTGTAGAAATTAATTTTTCATTGGCACCTATCTGTTGGTAATGTCTGTGAACTTTCAAAAACTTTTCAAAATGTTTTTTGCCTTTTTTATTTGACCTTTAAAAAAAATCTTAGCAGATTATAAGCAAACCAATAAGTAGAGTTTTTGCATTATTTATAAAGGAAGCCTCACCTCAGTGGCAGTTTCTCTAATCACAATACATGTACTATAAATAATGGAAAGAAGGACATCTCTTGCCCTCAAATAAGCAGTTTGCTTTCTAACTTATGGAGACTACTGAAAGACAGAAAGCTACATGCAGAGTTTACTCTCAAGAGTTTTCTGTGGGTGATTAATCAATAGGGAAAGAAACTAACCCGAAGAGAGCTTCTTGTGCCATAGAAATCCATCACACCATCATTTCCTGAAAGGCTCAAAGAGACAGTGAAAGTGAAGGGAGTTAAAACTGACATTGGAAAGAAGAGCACAAAGTGGTAAGAGCTTGCACAGCTGTAAAAGCAGATCTGAGAGAAGACAACCTTGACCTACTTCACACAAGCAACTTACTTGAAATCCAAACCAGCTCAACACAGCCAAGAGCACGGTCCTACACCTGGGTTGGGACAATTCCAGACACACCTATATGCTGAGCAATGAACAGATAGAGAGCAGCCCTGAAGAGAAGCACTTGGGGGTGATGGTTGGTTAAAAACTCAACACGAGCAGGCAGTTTGTGTTTGCAGCCCAGAAACCCAGTGGAATCCTGGGCTGTATCAAAAGGAGTGTGGTCAGGAGGTCGAGGGAGGGAATTCTGTCCCTCTGCTCTCACAGAGACCCCCCTCTGGAATGCTATGTACAGGTCTGGTGCCCCAACAGAAAAAGACACGGAAATGTTAGAACAAGTCCAGAAGAGTGCCATGAAGTTGATAAGGGGATTAGAGCACCAGGTAGAGTGGATAGACCTGAATTCCTGCCTGGATATTTGAAGAAGCACTGTTTCAGCTATTACTTGAGTTATTCCACCACATGTTACTAAAACGAGAACAGGTAGGCTAAATCTGTGCTAATTCTAGAAGGTGCTGAGCAATCTCTCTTAAATGAGAAGTGACTTAAACATTTTAGGGGCCTCTGAATAGGTGCCTCTTTGTCTAAAAGGATGAAATCCTTCCTTAACACCACTGCTAAGCAAAAGGCAAAGTTCACAGCAAGAGTTCTTTAATTAGAGAGCATATTACCAAACAAGGCAAGCTTTTAATTGCAATTTCACAAACATTTAATAATATAAAGGAGACTATTACATACCAAATAATAGTGCTGCCATGATGCTATTAATCATTATGTTCATTTTTCCTGAAAAAGAGCAGCATTCAATCTCAGATTAGTTATCTCAGTATCACAGAGATGGTAACTCATTCAAATCATGTCCTTATTTCATGGCTACGGAAGCACATAATTTTGCTAGAAAAGTGAAACATCAAAATCTCACAGTGCTTTCTTTTTCTTTTTAAGCATACAATGGACTAAATTCTGACCTTGGTTACACCCGTATAACTTCAGTATTGTATGGATGAAACTAACAAAATAGGGCCAACTTTGTGTTTAATTGAGCTAACCAAGCGGGACAAGGTTTTGTGTACAAAGGAGTTTTGTATTTGATTTTATTGTAAAAAAAATTTTTCCCCATCTCCGCCTCAGTCCTTAAAAAAAAAAAAAAAAAAAAAGATGAAGGAAGCAGGAACAATGCTAATTACATTTTGTATGCAGTAAGAATGGGCAGGAGGATGGGGAGGCATGGAAAACAGGCCCCTGCAGAAAATGTGTGGAGGATGAAAACAAAGTTCTCCTGAGATGGATAGAAGTTTCAGTTCCACAGGCTTTGAAATGAATGGTTCAGATGTTGTGAACACAATGGATAGTAATGATGATTACTTTTGCCAATGCCTATGGTGATGTTATAAGCTAATTATATTAGTCATTTACGCAAAGGCAAGATGCCTTTGATAACTACTATTTGGAGCAACAATTCAGCATGTTGAGTCACTGTTAAGTCACTCTTAGAGACAGACTCCAACTCAACTTACACCCAAATGAGTCTTCAGCAACTTTGTTGGACACAGCAGTTTTACTCTGCATTTAAACCTCTATAGAAAAATCTAGTTGTGGCTATTTTTCTATATACATTCATTTTTATTTTTCACAGTTTGTCTTAATCACCTAATCCACATCTCATGGGACTGCATTAATGCACACACTGTATCTGAAGATACCTGATGTCTATAAAAAATATTAGTCTCTATTTAGCTTCATCTATTTTGACATTTACTACTCTGATTCTTTGGAGTCATTAATTTCTCATTAAATGATAGAGAATCTAGACGTATTACTCATTGGGGAACATAAGCACCAAAATACTGTTTGTATCACTGAAAAAAATTCTCCTTTAATTCCCTCTTGAGGAATATAACTAAGCACCAGCATTTCATGAAAAAGTGCCCATCTTATTAACAAACCAGGGTCATGTCCATAACTCCCATCAAATTTTCCCACAGTATGAACAACTTTTCAGGTACAGCAAAAAGGAAAATGTTAATGCCTGATCATTTTAAAGGACGTGTCTCCAGGATTTTCTAGATGTTTCTGTATCATTAGAGGAAGACAGACGTGGCAACCAGCAACCTATTTTAATATTCCAAGTTTCCTTCTCTTCCGTAGCTCAAGATTTTCTTGCTAAGAATGAGACAGTGAGAGCATTTGAGCCTCCAGTCTTTGGACCTCCTGGTCAAAGACACTTCTCAGTCTTCACCCAAAATGGTCAAGACTAAGAGAAGCCAGCCAGCTGTTTTGTCTCCTTGCACAGATGCCTACCAAGGCCTCTGCCAGCAAAGCTCTGTTCTGCCATAGTATCTCACCAAGCAGATCATATCCTACCATCCTAACACAGCTCTATTATCCATAATGAAATCTTTCTGTTGGAAAATGGAAGGCAGCAAGTGCAGAAGCTATCCACCAACTTTGTGCTAGCACACCTTCAAAACCTTCAGCACAGCAGTCAGTTTTCATATGGTGGTAGTGCATAAAAGGGCACTTACTCAAGACAGGACCTTTTCTATAGGTCTGTAAGTACACAGGTCTACAAGGCCATAAGTGCCACAAACATCTTCTAGATCCAATATAATTTATGGCTGCAAAGGTAGTAAAGTGAAATTTCTGAGCTCTCCCATGTTAGTGTAGGTTAAAAGCCAATGAGACAAATGGTAATCTTCATGCCCATTTCAAGAGCTGCAAATACATTCCTCTGGTTTTGACTGATCAGTGTTCATAAAGATAAATGCTCCAGAGCCTCCTCAGCCAGGAACTCAAAACTATCCCATCCTTAGATTCTTAGCAAAAAAAGCCTGATTTCTGCCCTTGAGGTTATATGGGATTCTTTACATATTCATGAATCTGGTTCCTCAATAAATGTACTAAAGTTTTTAGTTGCAGAAAAAAGAAAAAATTAAATCTGTGATGAATTTTCTTTGTTTTCAGTTTGTCTCCTGACCTTTGACAGCTTAATCCATATTAACCCAAAGCTTCAAACCTTGCATTTATGACAACTATTGCGACTAGAATCCAATCAAGTCTTTATTAATAGCCACTGAATACTTAAATGTGATCTTGTGGGGAAGATCAGAGCTGTCATCATTGTTAATGGAAAATAGAAAGAGATTTTCAGAAAACTGTGTCAGGACTTCCCCAGACTCAAGTCTCTTGAGGTTTGTAATTCTGCGCATCAGGAAAGCCTTCAGGAAGAAGAAATAGCAATTCACATGGCAAGGATATAAAATATAAAATTCTGAAATCATTCTTTGTTTCTGCTCACTTTTATGAGTCAGTAATTTTTACAACTTACCTTTATTGTGTATTTCCACTTCATAAATTGTTTTCAAGCACAAAATTGAAGGAGGCACTGTTAGGGATACAATTTTTACTAATTCTTACATTAGCTAATTCCAAGCAGCATGCAAGGCCCATCACCAAGAAAATGCTTGTGTTTACACATAATATATGTACAATCAGTATATTAATTTTCATAGCACAATTTGTTCCAAACTTAGTAATTGTCAAGATCAGCGACCACACAATATTCACTGCTCCACAAAACAGTGTCCATTTTCCAGCATTCTGACTAGCCCTAGTGCTGCTCTTACTTTTTTTTCCCCTCAAGGGGTCAGCTCATTGTTTGATTCCTTTGAACTTTGTCTAATGCCAGGTGTTTAGAGGTGGATGAATAGTGACAATAGTATAACATGCATTTGATGAAGAAATGACTTTTTGAAGGTCAGTTCCAGGAGCTTGAGTTTGAAATGCTATCTGAGTGAATATGGATTACAGGAGAGGACTTGATTCTTGACCTATGGGCTTTTTGTGCTTGCTAATTTTGAAAGACACTTTAAAGCCTCTCCTGGAGAATCTTTCTTATTTGTACTGCCTTTTATCTAAAAAATCATTTGATGTCACTTTTGCCTGAGAAAATCATTTTCTGAGTTTAAACATGGGAAGAAGATTCCTCTGTTGGATTGCTTTGTTGCTGGGTCTTTGTGACTTCCTTAACTTTCAAACACTAACTGTTCATATTTATAAATCTTGTCTGCTAAGAATTTTTTTGAGTAGCCATTATGCTGTGAAATCCTACTTGCCCAGATAACACTGGTGTCCTGCTGTGTTGCAGTTTGAGAACCATCGACATTCAAAATCCAGTCTTCTCAAGTTCCATCAAGACTTCAGTTCCTTACAAATTGTTTCCTTTACAAATATTATAGAGCCATTGTAAAATTTACTTCTTGTAATATGTTGGTATTTCTGTTGTTTGTGTCTTGTCAAATCAGTAATATAGAAATGGAAGAGAAAATAGAAAAAGAGAACAAAATCTAAAACTATATAAAATATTTCATCTTCATCCTCCCAGTCTGGCAGCAAAGGTAACATGCTGATTGGCATAAAGATGGCATAATGAGAAATCACAAATATTATCCATGTGATTCAGTTCCTAAATACAAATACTTTACCATCTCATTAGGGCTTACTGTTTTTGAGGTAAATTATTCTGAAAGTAAAGTGTTCAAAATTTCAAAAAGGCTATGTTGTTATGGGATCTGAATGGAGAACTACAAGTTAAGTTCAACCCTCTCCAAGTGGAGGTCAGGGTCAATTTTATTTTTTTTTTCCTATGAAAATGGACTACACAACTGTATTATCTTTTCTTCTCTCCTCTGAAATAACTTATGAGCTCATTGCCCTATTTGAATCCAACCTGAAATGTCAGATAACTATGTTTATATATAACTAATGGGAATTGAAAGTGGAAGGAGAGGAGGGGCAATGTTAGTATCTCTACTAAGGGGAGGCACTACTAAGTTTGGCTCCCTCTGTTTGGCTGACCAGGCAGCATTGCATCTTGCCCTGCAGCTCCCCTGCACCTAGGGGATGATGTCACATGGGAAGGGAGGGAGATTAATTCACTTCAGGGATTAAGAAACAAAAGCATTAGATCTCATTAGCTCTGCTGTTCTTGGAAAAATAAACCCTCCTCCCCCCCTGACATCTCTATCCTGGTCAGCTTTCCTTTCAATATATAATAATATTAATCCTTTACAGTTCTCAGCTCTCAGTTCTATCTGGCAAGTCCTAAATTCTCTGAAATAGAGGGCCAGTTTGCAATTTTTTTTTCCCACTCTTGCTCACTTAAGTAGTCTCATTAACCCCACTATTCATGTAAGCCACCTGCTGTTTGCTTGAGCAAAGAATGCATAAAAGTAAGCAGGAGCTTTGGGAAAAGTAAAATTTCTACTTATACAGTTCACATGCCCAGTGCTGCATATATTGTTAACAATGGCACTACAAACACTTGCCATAAAAGAACATTTGGGACCAGATCCGTAGCTTTTTAACTCAATAAGAGTCTGATTACAACAGAATTTTGGATCAAAGCCATAAAAAGCAAACTACTTATAGAACCCAGCCTTTTACAAAATGAGCGATTGCTAGTAGGTGTATCACCAACCCTCAGTATTTTAACACCACACCCTGACATATGTGATTATTCATTATTCTGTGGGAAAAAGACCTTTATATGTAAATCCTGGGAATACAGCAGATTAAAATCAGGCAGAGTACTTAAACACATTTGTAATAATTAATAAAAAATTACAAACAGGTGAGAGAGGATAACTGCCTCTGAAACATTTATTCTACTAGTAATTTTATTACCATTGAATTCTTGCCAGCCAGGAAACACCTAGAGGCTCATGTTTCACACCCAGTATTGCAGAGGTGAAAAGGTAGAACATTCTGCCTTAACAAGTATGCAAAGAGCAACTTCAAGCGGAAACAAGTTTAGCACCCAG
The DNA here is from genome assembly GCF_009819885.2 of Catharus ustulatus. Taxonomy (NCBI): domain Eukaryota; kingdom Metazoa; phylum Chordata; class Aves; order Passeriformes; family Turdidae; genus Catharus; species Catharus ustulatus. The sequence goes on along the minus strand of NC_046221.1, from coordinate 37,910,911 downwards.
CTCTTACTGGCTCAGCCGCAGAGAAGCTCTCCATAATAACTCGCTCGGTTGTGCAGCTTCTGTGAGACTGCGAGTTTCTTCTGTGGCTCTTGGCTGTGAGGAGGTATGTGGTGTGCACGCTCCCCAAATCCACTTGCCCTGTGAAGGTTTCCACTAACTAGTTTTTTCTGCCTGACTCCCTGCCATATATATATATATATATATATATATATAAAGCATATCACAAGTTTATATTTAAAGAGAGCTAGCTAAGGAGCTACATTATAATCATGCAGGCTACAAGCTGCGTCTTTTCTAAACCAGCAATAAAATTTTGTAGTGGAATAATTATTCATCTCTAAAAAAATAAATTCTTCTGTTATAATATACTATACAACCCAGAGGCATAGTGATCTCTCCAGATGACAGTAATTCTCACTATCCTTATCAAAAATGACAGTTGTTCCTTTGAAGCAGATTGCCATGGTAAGGCACTAGCTGAAAAGCCAGTTTTGTTCTGTCACGATAGGAACCTATCCCAACTCTGCATACACTAACATCTTCCTTCTGTGAAAGAAAATAGAATAAATCTTTTCCATAGAATAAATCTTTTCTCCCCAAGGTTTGTATGTCTGTTCACTGTGTGTGAAGTTGACTGGAAACCTAGATGCACAGAATAGAGCAGACAAAGTTGATCTAAACAAAGGCATCACAAAAATATCTGCTTGGCTTCAGCCAGATTCCTTCTTCACCTGAAATATAGGGTCTTAGACATGCCTTTATTTAGTATCCAGACCCGTTCCTATTTAGGATGTCCAAATAAGCTTTAGGCATTTTTTCATGAATGTTGATCCATGTATTTCATCAGTACATGTTCTTTAATAGCAATAGGAAAAAATCTGTACCAATAAACTCATAAAATGACACTCTAAATACCTCTGTACTGTGCCTTCCATCATCTCTGCCATGAGAAAGAATTGTGTTTGGTTTTTGCTTTTTAAATCCAAGGCCACAGCATTGGCTTTAACACAGATAAAATTATTGGCACCACTATTGACATTACTGCAGCTAGTACCACTCCTTCCCAGAGTACTGGCACAGATGCAAGTAGATACACCTTGAAAGAAACTCATTACAGACTGAAGTCAGTCCTATTTGGCCCAGGAAGAACAAGGTTTAAAATAAGCACAAGCAAAATGGCATTTTGAATGCCAGTCTGTATCATCTAGCTCTGAAAACTGCTCTTGTATTCTTTCCTTGGGCAAAATGAAAACGTGGAAAATGAACACGCTTTGGGGTGTGATATATTCTCATAATGATCATAGTCAAAGCACAGAAACTCGACACAGCTAACAGGGAGAAGGAAAGCCTAACAAGCCTATGGTAGCATGGAAAAAAACCCAGATGTTTTGGGCACTTAAACCTCTCTCAAGATAGAAACAGTAGCTTTATTTAAAAGCATGATGTTTGCAATTGTTCAGGCAGAGTCTGGTAGCTCTCCTGTGCTGCTGAGGTGACCATTAACACTACAGTGAGCACAGCTCTGTAGTAATCCTAAGGCTCACAACCATTCTTCAGAAACGTTTGGTGAACACAATTATGAATTAACAAAAGTAATTCAATTAATTGATCTGTTCACAAATAATTCATAGAATGGGAAAACACAAACCAGTAAGACGTGTCTGCAAATGATAAAGATGGGTGGGAGAGAGCACGTATCCATCTAGCTGCATGTGTATATTCATTACATCACTCAAATTTAATTTGTACCAGGAAGAAAGGAGGAGCCTTATCCCCTATCATCTTGCACATGATGAGATCATTTTCATCTGTGCAAAGCGAACATGGGGTCTTATTCCATCAGAATCCTGCCTTCCCACTTAAGGATTTTACATCTACCACACACTGGTCTAACTGACCAGACATATTATCACCTCAGGCAAATTGTCAGCCTGCATATGGAGCTAGCTAGGATTAGTTAAATGATACAGTTTGAATTATTTTTATAAATAGGAAATAAATAGCACAGGATGGTGGGGGTGGGGGGGTGAAGAATGCTCGCTTATGATAGTAAAGGTGGTATAGCATTATATATATATGTATATGTGGAAAATTTATACTTTGTTATAATTTGTTAGCACTCTGGACACATCATTTTTCATCATGTACTTTGAACGAGAAAAAGATACACTTTATAAGAATCCTCCATGCTTATATTATAGCATCATTCTCTCTTAATAGCCTTCTGGCTATCCACATGCTTCATAGTAGAAATTATCTGCCAAAATCACTTAATGCTGAAGATATCATGGGACTGCAGGAAAAAGTCCACATTGTAGTTTGTCTTCATTTCTTCTTCGATTTCTTTATTTTTCCATCAATCACAATAGTTGATTCCTTAATGGTGCCCTTGAGAATCCCTACCAAGAAAGCAGAAAGTCCACAGACTCTCTCTCAGTCAGATGTTTCAAGTGTTCTCTGAGGATCTTGTAAATCTTCTCTAATACAGAATGGATCATTCAGGTCTCAAAATGTTTAGTATAATATTTCCTCCAGACAGCCTCAGGGACCACAATCCTCCGGGTTGCAGCCCTTCCCCTAATTTTCTGAGGTTTTGAAAATGTCAAGACTAATCTTAGATTCACATAGGGGTTTTCTTTAAATAAGTTGCTCGACCTTTGTGTTTCACGGATATTCTGACTGATGCAAACCAATTACAAGGAAAGTTTGTCACTATTTTTTTCTCTCCTTGGGATACTCATTGTCCTACCTGCTACAAGAAGCAGCTTTTAAGACTTCTGAAAATCTGTAGTTACTGCTGATCTGACCTCAAACCACTCAGCAGCTACAAGTTGTCTCCTGGATGCATGTTGGCAGAGGAATTTTCTTCTCTCATAACCTTCAAGAATTGCCACAGTAATACATCAGGAGCAAGAATAATACCCAAAGCACATGCAAAGGTTTTTATTAACAGCTTTCATAGAGTTCTACAAAGGTGAGGAAATATTACTGCCATTTTAAGGGGAAAACTCAAACATTGGGCAATGTTACGTGCTCAAGGTCACCCAGTGGGGGAAGGTCAGAGCGGCAAACACAGACTTGGTTTTATAAGGCTACACACAGGATCGTAACCTTGTTAATATGAGTCAGTGTTGTTCAGCAGATTAACCAATCAATCACATACTCTTTCCATTTTCCATTTTAATATGGGCTCCTACACCTAGTCCCTCTAATAGCCTTGCTTAAGCCACTGAGAGGAATCACTTTTTATAGGCTAATGTCAAGGGTTTTTCTTCCTCACAAGCAATTTAGGTTTTCATAATTTGCTTCTTGACTCTCATACTTGCACAAGGATAGACATATTTAATAACTGACTTTTTAAATTGTGTAAGTTCCACTGACAAGTCCTGATTGAAGCAATCTATAGATTTGTGCCCAAAAAAAGAATTTAAGATGCAAGCATTCCACCTTTCCACATCTAAACAGGCATACATGGAAATACCCTTCAGAAGTATGACCTACAAGGATACTAGATGATACATGATTGTTGCCCATAAGTCTCCAAAATGCCAAAATTGTTAATTTAAATTGCCATTTAAGTATCCTAAAACAGGAACAAACATTCACAGACCACATCATGAATAACATAATTCAGCTAAATTTGCCAGGAGGTTGGAGGAATTATCTCATTGACCCAAGACCCAAATCTGGTCCTCTATTTGCTTATTCTGGTTGAAAACCAGACAGTTACATCTACAAAGAACACAAATAAGATTGTCCAGCATTTCACAATATTAAGGCCTGATCAGAGTCTTTCAACAGTTTTCAGTGTAATTTCAAGTGTCACACCACTATGTTCTGGCAGTGGATAGTTGTGCACATGGAGAATATATGATTCAGCAGAGCATGTCCCTAGATTTCAGTGCAATCAGATTTTGATCTGAGATACTGTCACATCATTTATCCTCAGGAAGCATGTCCATGTTATGGATTCCAGGAAGGAAAACATTATTTATCCCTTTTTCAGATGCCTTGCTACAACAGACTGAAGGCAGAAAGGTAAGGAAGACAACATAGAATGTTATCCAGCATTCACTCTAAAAACATTATCTGAAGGTGAATGGGATAATACAAAGATTCAAAGAGAACAACTTTTCTACTCATAAGGTATAAGAACAGTGCTAAGATTTCCTGAAATTTTCATCAACATTTTTAACTGTTGTCCCTCTTCTATTGTCATTACTGATCTTGAAAGCTAAACCAGCTAAAATAGCATATCTATCCTGGCCATTCCTACAGTATTTTGAGATAGGCAAGTTTTGGATCTTTCCTTACATTTCTTGGTTATAAATGATGGAACAGATGGACAAGTTGTAGGATTCTTTAAAGATGTTTTGTCTTAATGAACACACCCTTGTACACATTTTCAATGTGTACATCTCCTTAATTTCCTATTCTTAACATTTGTAGTGGAGCTACTTGAGAAGTAGAAGGTAACCTAAAATTTCAAATCTGATTTACTGTTTCTATAAGAAAGTTGTTAGTACAAATACTGAAATAAACACTTACGTGAAAAACACAGACTGTGAAAAGGGAAATATCTTTAGCAGGAGTAGATTTTACAAGTCTTCCTAATTTTATTACAATCCAAGCAATCATTCTGCAAAGGTGTTACACCTATTGTGAGTGCCATGGAGAATTGTGAAGTTTCCTCATACAGTATAGCACCATTACAGAAACACCTGTGTTAAAAATAAATACAAGATTTTCTACTCCAAAGTATTCCACAAGCTTTAAAATGTTTCCTTTCTTACCTGATGGTTTAATACTTGCAATTGTGTACCAGACCACAACTGTGAGAGCAAAAACATCATCTTTTTTCTCCCATTCTTCTGAGAAAGACAAAGTAATTTCACGATTATAAGCCGCACCATTTTGACTAAAGTTTTGGTCTGAACCCGGAGTGCGGCTTGTAATCCGGAGCGGCTAATATGTGATAAAAAATTCTGAAATTTGCCAACTGGAAATGCGAGCCAGCAGCAGCCCCGAGCCAAGCCCACCCAGCCCCGGTGGGGCAGCACCGGGCCGGGGGGAGCAGACACGGCTGGGGCCGGGTGGAATGAATGCGGCAGTGGCAGGACCGGCAGCGCCGGGCCAAGGCCAGCCCACCCAGCAGGGTCGGGGCCAGCAGCGGCAGGTCCCGGGTCGGGGAGAGCGAACACAGAGCAGCAGCGGGACCGGCAGCGTCGGGCCAGGGCCGACCCAGGGCCAGCCCGCCCAACGCTGGCAGTGCAGAGCGAGAGAGCCCGGCAGCAGCAGCTGGCCCCGAGCAGCCCCGCTGAGTGGCAGCACTGAGCTGGCTCACTCGGCCCCATCGGCAGCCACAAGCGGGCCGAGTCCACATGGCCCGAGCCGAGCCAGTAAACCATGCGATCCCGCGATTCTGTTACTATTTGGCAACTTTGTGAAAGTTGCACGCGGATCCTCACTGCGAACGAAAGTGTGTCTAATAATCCGGTGCGGCTTATTTATGGACAAAAAACGAAATGTTGCTGACACCCAGACATGCGGCTTATAATCAGTGCGGCTGTACTGATTACTGTACTTTTCTTCAGTGATAAATTATTGTGCCTAAAGCTGTAATAATCACAGACAGAAAAGGGACAAGTTGGAATGAAAAAATCCACAGTTCAACATTATTCATTTGGTGTTTGCTTCCTTGCCCTCATGTAAGTTGTGGCTGACACAAGTGGCACCATGTTGGTCTGGAGAAAGGCCCTCATCCAGCGAGAGATAGGGCATCCACTTCCACCCCAGTGTCCTACAACACTGCTGGGGTGGAACAGTAAGTCCAGCCTAAGTTCTGGAATGCATATTAATTGCTTTTGAAGAGGGAAGTGTTTCCCAAGATGAGTGAAGAAGAATGGGAGAGCATTGAACTGAACAAACTTAAAAATATCTTTACATGAAACTGGTCCTTGGTAACCAGAATAGAATCACTCTATCTACTACAGCTCCGGCAGGAGTACAAAAAAACAAGATTACTTTTGCAGCGATCTTCAAGAGTGTTTCTTCTTTTGGGAAAGAATTGTCAACCAGAAAAACCCACACATCTGTCTTTTATATAACATTTTTCACCCAACTTAGTATGGCAGATACTTGAGAAGTAAGAGAAGTGTAGAATGCTGAGAAAGGGTGGAGTCATTCTACCTCTTCACAGCTGTAAAATTCAATGAGTTAGGGTCAAGTAAGGCAGCAGGGTGAGGCAGCTTGAGAAGTACAAAGCTTTCTACTTTTCACCCTTGTCCTGGTGATTGTTAACACTGAGTAGAGCCTTTTCTTTGTTTATAATACAACATTTCTTGTACAATCAATAACATCTCAAAGAAAAACTACCAAGAGACAGATAAGTCTTCTTCCCAGAAATAGCACATTCTCAATTCTCGTTCATTCCTTTATCTGCCAGCTGTTTTAACTGATTAGTCAAAGGCACACTCCTTGTTGACATAAAATGTGTGGTAAAAACAAGTGTATAAATGAATAATTATTTCCAACACTTGCAATGAGATTAAGCGCTTATTGGATTAAGAAAGTAACAGGATTTAATGGGGTCATTTATGCTGCAACTCTAGTATAAAAATGTACAGTGCATGCATACATATCAGATTACTATCTCTATAGTCCATCTAGCTACAACCATTTAAATATTTTATCTATACAGCACTAATACATTTCTCTTCCTTTTTAGTACACTACAGGTGAGTGTCCTTGGACATCTCTGTAGTGAACACGCCACATAGCTATTATTGCCATTAGTGAACAAGCATTTTTCAGCATGAGCTAATTTCAGTAACTTATAACTTTCCCAGATATGGGGAGCTTTTAAGTCTCAGACACATACACAAAATGCCTCTCTCATTGCCTCTCCTCCCTCTGTATGTTGCTAGAGGCATCACAAGCACTGCCAGCCTTCATTGCAGTGTTCCCACAGTTTCCAGGGAAAAAGAAAAGAACAGGGAAGGATTATTTGGCAAACCCACATATTAACCACTGTATTGGTTGTGTTTGGCAAGGGTTTGGCAGCAGGAGGGTTGTAGGGATGACCTCTGTGAGAAAAAGCTGGGGGCTACCCCATGCTGGACACAGCCAGCTGCAGTGAGCTCCCCAGCAGACATACCACAGGACACAAGGACACAGGCACAGGACCATAAATTCCCTGAGCCAGTCAGGGAATTTGGTCTGTCTCTGGAAACATATTGAGGAATGGGTAGAAAACATTGGACAGCCAGAGGAGGAGGAGAGGGGAAACAAAGAATGAGAAACAATACAGGAAACACCAGCGGACGTTCTTCAGCAGCCTGAGGAGAGGACCATGCCAAAAGGAACAACAAACCAGGAAGAGACCACACTGGAACAGGTTTCTACCTGAAGGATTGCAGCCCATGGAGAGGATCCACACTGGAGCAGGGGAAAAGCGTGAGGAGGAAGGAGCCGCAGAGAGAAGCTGTTATGTATTAACTGTTACCTGCATTCCTTGTCCTCCCTGCAATGCTCAGGGAGGCCATGAGAGGAGTCAGAACTAAATGGGGGAAGTTAAGCCTGGGAACGGGGAAAGCAAAGGGGTTGTTTCAGTATTTGTGTTCTTGTTTCCCACTGCCCAAATTTATTTGAACTGGTAATACATTAAGGTCGTTTTCCAAAGTTGAGCCCATTTTGCCAATGACAGTAATTGACAATTGATCTCCCTGTCCTTACCTCAACCTGCAAGCTTTCTCATTCTTGTTTTTTTCTTATTTTCTCCCCCTGTCCAGCTGAGGAGGTGGAGTACAGCTGGGTGGACATTTGGCTGCTAGCCAGGATTAACCCATCACACCATTTGCAAGCTCTAGATTGTTTTCAGACACTATGATGTATAGGTGGCTTTGTGGTGTAGTGTGTGTCTGTTTTTCAGGCTAATTTGAAAAAGAATGATCCTAAGCATCTGTGCCTTACTTCTGAGCTCAGTATGGACATCTGAATTCTGAAAGAGAAGTTTCTTTTTTAGTCTAGACTTCAGAGCAATGAACTACCTGATTCTACTGTGATCTAGAGTTGATCAGGAAAGTCAAAAGTGATTTGGTGTGGGAAATTGTAAGAGGATCAGAATAAACAGAGGTGTTCACAAAAAAAGGGTGACTGAGTCCTACAGAATACTCAAAGTGTAGAATCAATCAAGAGAGGAAATAGCAGCAGGTATTTCTCTATTTTGAATTACTCTGTCTTTGAATTTGTCTAAACTGAAAGAAGCCTCGTTTACATGCCATCTGCACTCTGTCTTCTGTATGTTTAAATCTGTTATGTGTCTATTAAAAAAATGTACCTGGCAGCTTAAAAGACTGTAAAATAAGCACTAATACTGGTTGCAGGACCTACTTATAAGTGACAGAAAACCAGTCTTTTTTCCAGGAATAAAGTTAAATCAAAGATCAGTAACTAAAGTTCTATGGTTGTCAATGCTTCCATTCACAGGAAAATCAGAAAAAGTAAAAAACACTGAGCAAATATAAGTTTTTTTAAACAACATTTCAAACTACATGAAATATTTAACTTAATCTGAAGTGGATATTTCATTGTGATTTTGAGTTAATTTACTTTTTAAAAATATATTTCAAGGAAAATTGAACATGTATAGTATATTCAAATCAGAAAATGATAGCACTTATTTTTAATTATTGCAACGAAAAATCAAAATATGCCTCCCAATTTATTTTAAGGAGTTTAAAGGAAGTTTTTGTTTGGTTGGTTTGGACAAGTACCTAGATAAAATGAAATCAAATTCTCAGACTTGTTTGATACTGCTGAACCTGCCTTTTTCATGTATATGAAAAATACATCTACTGTGTCAGATGAAAAATATTGACAAACTTTACCTGGAGCCAGACACAGTCCACCTGAAGTGTTAAAGCTCTGGAGCTGCCACAAGGGAGAAGTCTGGGCAAGGTTCAGGGATGGATCAGTCCTTCCTATTGATCCCAGTAAAGTTTCTTCGGTCTTTGAATACCAGATAAAGCTATAAAACATATAACAAAACCAACGAACAAAAGGCATATTCCCTTTGGTATCCTTTTATTTAGGTAAAACTTCTAAAAAAGTAAAATAAGACTGTACCTTACTTCCCTGGAGAGTGGATTTATAATTTCATTAATATTTCTCTTTCTTTAAGCTTTTGAACAAAGCAAAAAGTCTGTCCAAAACAAGCAGACAGCACAGAATATCAAACTGATTACCCCAAACCTGGATTCCATGCATATAAGTCAATATTAAAGAGGAATGATATTTTCACCAAAACCATCTTCCCTTCTTATTGCTAGAGATGAGACACCTCACACATTTGACCATTTAATGACAGGACCCTGCTCAGAAGCATATGCTTAGCTTCAAGAAAAGGGATTACCTTTTAAAGTCTAGGAAAAGCTAATTCTGAGAGCAGAGCATATCTCAATACCTCACTTTGGGGTCCTAGCAAATTCCTGTCCCTTATATGTTTATTAAGTGTCATGTCCACGTGGTTAGACTAACACAAGAGCTGGTCTACAGGGTGTATCCAACTCTCATTTGTCAGCCTGACTCTTCCTCAGGGTGTATTTTGGGAGGTAGAAAGGCATGACTGACTCAGACCATCCAGTGACTGCATTATTGCAAGGAAATGGGGGTGAATGAGGAGGAAAGTAGGATACTCACCCCTGCCCACACACAACCCCTACAGCCTGCTGTCATATTGGAGAGAGGAAGTCAAGCAGCAGTACCTTTAACAGCTCAGAGTCAGAATGGGTGGAAGGAAATGGCAGCGGTGGAGCTGCTTCCAAGTTGCAGCAAGGAAGAAAGGGAAAGTAACCTCACCATAGCCTGCTGTATGTGGGACAGGACAGGAAGGAATATGGGAAAGAAGAAAACAGGCCATCTGCTTACCCAGCACCCAGAAATCCAGCAGAAATACTAGGGAATTCAGGGTGGGAATCCTGAAGTGGGATGCTACTCCTGAAGCTGTCAAAGCTGGAACATGCTGACCCAGGACATGAGCTTCTTTGGGCCTATTTCTCATCTTAGCCCCTGTGTTGTGAGATTTGCTTGCACTGACTGCAGTCAGTGCTGAACCTCACAACTCATCTATGCTTGTAGTAACCATGATTACATCAAGCCAAACTACTTCTGAAATTTTTCTGCATTTTCTTACCCAAATATAGGCTTCATTTCATGAAAGGCCAGTATATTTTTGCTTTGTGATTTTGCTGGTGACATTTCTTGTTTGTGACAGAAGATCATGTAGCCAAAGTCACTAGGGTCCTTTTCCTCACTTTCATGTACTTTTCCTGTAGAAAATGGCATGAGGCACTCTGGCTGTCAGTATGTATTCCAAAGCTACATAAAGAACACAATCAGTTTTCCTTAGGAAAGGGGCGCAATTATAGAAACTGATCTCGTACTCATGGAAGGCAAAATTCCTACTAAGACAGAGATCTCAGGGCCAAGTAAAGTTACCATGTCTCCACTGTCATACAGCCACACAGGATCTCCCATGTCCATGATGTGAAATGCATTCCCACCCATCAGACAATCCCACTGATAAAATCTTGACTCAGATTATGAATGAAGCCAGTCATATGCTCTTTATTTAGTTTTCTTAAGTCCAAACAGCTTCCATTGCTGCTGGGTTTTCTTAAGAATGATTTTTTTTTTCTGTAAGAATGGTATCTTAGACTTTCTGTATTTTCTCAGGCACTCTGAAACAGATACAGATGTATCTTCTCACCCTGTTCATCCCCAAAAATCTCACCATATCCACATGGCCACACACTGAACAATTCTGACTGAATTTCCCCTGTCTGAGGATCAAATCAAAAGAGGAATAACTCATCTGATACACTTTTCCATATCACCATACGTGACAGTACCCAGGTCCACCACCATAATTTGGTTTGGAGGATAAAATCACTATTAACTAAAAGGATGCACTGTGTTCTCAGTGATGTCCAAACAATGATTCAAATACTACGGGTCTGTAAGTCAGTCCAAATACATTCTTTAAATTTTGTTGCCAAATCTTTCCACCTTTTCATTTTTACAATAAAAAATATAAAATGTTATGATAGTGTGAATTGTTGAAATTGAAATTGGACAAAAATTGCAAGATCCATAGCTGTGATTTCTGCAACTGACCTACAAGAAGACATGTCATAATCTCCCCCATATATCCAAAGTTCAATAAATAATGTTCTCTGCTGTTTGAGTGCAAAATATTTAGATAACAATGAAGTAAAACAACTCAAGGTTTTTTGTTCCCTTTTAGTTCTGTTCACACATACATTTGCTGTGCAAAGCTAGGTGACACTTTTGTGAAAACTTGAGGCAAATTCACTGTATGTTATTTTACTTATATAGTCACCAAATACACAGATGTTCACATACACTCACTCTTATCTACATCAGTGACCAAAGCTGAAAATAAAAACTGATTTTCATGTTGTATGCGTCTCTATCACAGTTGCAAATCTAGGGCTTGAGAACACCTTTCCCAGCTTGCAGCTGTTTTATATATGAGGATTCATGAGCTCAGTACACAATTTCCACTTTTTAACTTTATTTTTCTTCCAATAAATACAAGAAAACAAACAAACCACGCACAACTCAAAATAATTTGACCTAGCACTCTATCTTTACCCTTTTCCTATTTGAAGACCCCCCCATCATATTCTCCTAGTTCTTTTGTGCTCTCCTAAGTGAGCTACTCACATCTGCCCTCTCCCAAATGTTCTGTTTTAATTCTGATCATCCGTGCAGAGACATAGAAGTGATCATGTTCCTTATCAGAGCAGTTTGTAGACATCACCATCACCCACACAACAGTCTCCCTTTCCACATCTCCTCTGAGATCACTATAGATGAGCCTAGACTCAGACTTCCTTTGAACACTTCTCTCCTTGCACAACTTATCCTTGTTTTCAAAAATGGTCTCTTCTCTCTGTGGCTAGATTTAATCTATGCATATGCGGTGACCAAAATTCACAAGTATAATCCAAGTATCCAAGTTTACAATAGCTAATCTCAAGAAAGTTGATTTACATGAGAATAGCCTCTTTGCTGAAAAGTCATCATACCATTACTTCATTTCCTCTGCTGGCATCCTGTAGAAGACAAGGTATTATTTAAGATTTTAGCCTACAATTTCAAATCCACATATATAACTAGTCTGAATTATGCTTAGGATTTGTCCTCTGCAATCATGACTCATTGCATCAGCTACTCTCCAGATGTGAACAAAGTGTTTCTCCCAGTGCAGTAACATGTTAGTGCAGGAGACAGGACTTGGACAGCAGCTGGTGTGCATAATTAGAAAGGAATTCACTTCTGGTATGCATAGGAGGACCACAGAGTCATCACCTCAAACACAGTATATCTCCCACCACATATTCCACAGCATATATCCCACGGTGTATCCCTAAAGAAACTTTAACAATAAGACAGCCTGAAACCAAAGCAAGCCAGATGGATGGACAAAGACATGTCTTTACAAGAGTGAAAGACTAAAAATGTTAGTTGTTTTCTTCACAAAAGTTAAAGTTTTAAAAAATATACCCAAAATTTATCTTTAAATTGCTTAAAACACCAGCCCAATGTGTTTATCCTGTGTATAACTTGTCAGTCAGATTGTGTCCACACTGCTCACACATGGGCACACACACATCTGTAGGCCAACCACAGGTCAAACACATCAGCTGAAGGAATTCCCACTCCACTCATTGGAAGGGCTTATTTATACATTGAATACTTTTGTGACTGAGAGCAGATGGGATCTGGACATAGATTTGTAGAGTTTGCACAGTTTGCTTAAAACCCCTCATGTAGGTTTTAACTTCTGTCTTAATTCCTGGTTGCATATTCATTTCCCACGAGTTTGAACATAAGAGAAAAAAAATTATGAGTCAGTCAGTAAGAGTATATTTCTTTGTAACTAGGACTCAGATTTCAGACACTTGACTTGGACAAATTTACATTAAGTGACAAGTGATGTCACACTGCTGAAGGACATAAATGTCAATATGTGATATTTAGTTTACATAGTTTCAGACTCAAAAAAGAACCATAGTAGGGAAAGCGGAATGATTATTTTTTCAATACCTAAGAGAACTTTCAGTCCCTATTTATCCCAGCAGGTGCTGCATATGCTCTGCACTAATCAGTTGTTCTGAAAACAACTGACAATTTGTAAGGATAGGGCACAACTGGAGTGGTGTTCTCCTTCTGATATGGAAGGATTTACTCAAAATGTTTGTGAACAATCTATCTTGAATATTTTTGTGTCTTCAAGAAAAGTACAAAACAACCTATAAGGATGCATAAATGCCTCAATTCTCATCAGCTGTAGAATTTGGTAGAATCCTTTACACACTTGGAGGTTGGAAGATGTTTGTGTTACCAGCTAGGCCCACCAAAACCAAACTGGCGTGGGGCCAGACTTCGGGAAACCACCAGCAAAATGGAGCTTTACTGTTGATGCTGGGCTCTTCTACCTTTATGGTATCATTTCCACTATGAGCTGGTCTCCTTCAGCTCCTTCAAGTCTTTTTCATGCCAATCCCCAGTTTCAGCCTCTCAGAGAGTTACTTTTGTGGCCCAAAGGAGATGAAAACAGTGTATTGATCATGAATGCCTCCACCTCCATGTGAAGGAATGAAACTAAAGAGACTGTCTGGTGTCAACATGGTGCATATGGCTTGCTTTTGAGACAACACTTTAAATTATGACTGAGGACTCCCACTCACACAAGCACCTCCAGCTCTAGCCTTGCACACTCACAGTTGCCCAGGAACCTACTGCCCTTTGAGATCATCTCAAAGTATGTCAACATAAAACTGATTTCTGCCCTAAATCACATTACAATTATTTTATCAAAGTCAATCAAAAAAACCCCGTCACTTTTATTTTAAAGTACATCCATCACCTCTCAGTGTTGCATCCAAAGAAAAGACATGTTACAGAGCAAGGTTTGAAGACCATTTATGACTTCTGAGTTAAATTAGCACTTTTAATACAATCAAAGTTATGATACAAAAAGTGGAAATGTATGTGTGCTGGGAAAGTAAGACTGATAAGAGAAAGTTTTAAAAATCCCCTAAATATTACCAGTATGCAAAACAGTATGAAACTATAATAAAACTACAGCTACTTAAGGTAGCTGTAATGAGGTACTTATTCCCATAAGACATAGTATGACTGGATGAAGAAAGAAAACTGATACATGTGCATATTGACAAGATTATTTAAGCTCTTGGAAATCAGTTAAATCAACAGAGTGGTCAAAACAGCATAAAACAAAATGTTACTCCTTGAAATGCACAGGTTCTGATAATGGAGCTTCCTATCCAGTTCACAGCTTCTTGCCATACTCTGTACTTCAGGGTTGCTTGAGCAAAGTGAAGTGATACAGTGGGAATAGAAACGCTTCATCTCAAAGGCAGCTGTATTTTTAAATATATTTTTTAGCACTTCGTGATGTATTTGCCTGTGTCAGGAGACTTAAATATTTAAACAGGGTGACAAAGTTCATTTCAACCTCAATGACAGTCAAACCCCCTGACATCCCCCTTTTGTAATGTGAGCAGAATTTTCTTCATAGAAACAGCCCACCTCAAAGGAGTGGAAAAAGGAGGGGGAAAAAAAAAAAAAAAAAAAAAAACAGAAAAAACCAACAGAAACTTCTATTCCAACTTTTAAAGCCCTGAAAGTCTTTGCAATGTCTCTTTCGCCTTTACCTACTGAGGAGTCTAATAAGATATTTATTTTCCAAATAAGCTGCAGGTACCCATATGGCGGAAACCACCTGCCCGCTCCGCCGCTCCTACGGGGCAGGCGAGGGGAGGGCGGCAGCCGCCAGTGACCTCCCGGGCCCAGCCCCGAATCCTCCCCGGGCAGCTCAGGCTGCTTCTGCTTTCCCAAGCACAGCTCTGCCGGAGGGGTGTGCCTGTCCTCCGGCAGCCCCGGCGATGAGCAAGCGCCTGTGCAATGTGACAGAACGAGAAACGCGGATCCTGCTCTCCCAGCCGGCGCGACCCGAGGGCTCTGAGGGCGCCGGGTCACCCGCGCGGAGCCGCCTCGTGGCCTGCCCCGGGAACGGCAGCCAGCCAGCTAGCCGCCCTCCGGGCCCGGGCTCCTCCTTCCCGGGAGCTGTGCTGAGCCCTGAGCCGGGAGCTGTGAACCGTGCTGAGCCGTGCTGAGCCGTGCTGAGCCGTGCTGAGCCGTGCCCCGTGCCCCGTGCCCGCTCCGGCTTCCCCGCCCCGCGCCCACCCCGGCACCGCTCGGGGCCTGCCGGCACCGCGCCCCCCCTCAGCTGAGCACAGAATCACAGAACGGCCTCAGCTGGAAGGGACCCGCACGCATCAGCGAGTCCGACTCTTATCTCGGAGCAGGACGTCCCCAAGACGCTTCAGTGGTTCTGGTTCAGCGTCGCTCTGGCAAGAGCGGTGCCGGTGCAAACCCGCATTGGCTGTTGTAGCTGGAACAGGAGGGTCAGGCAGAGCACTGTGGCAGAAATATCTTCTGCTGCAGGTGGGAAAAGGTAATGGCTGTCCTCAGGTGAAGCACTTGGGAGTATTCAGGTAACTCGTATTAGGGAGCAGTCACAGCCTGCTTGAGACGAGAGGCAGGAGAGCTGTCACAAGTCCCATCCTTGCACCATCCCTTTCTGCTGCTGTGGAGGGAGGGAAGAAAAGATCAGCTTGGAAAAGACCATTCTGGGGAAAAGAAAATTGTTCTGTGAAATACGTCTTATGATGAATAGTACCAAGGTATGAAAAAAATAGTGTCTTTTGCGTGGAGAGTTAGTAGTGACGGCACTGACAAATCATAGAATCATCAGGACTGGAAGAGATCTTTAAAGTCATCCAGTCCAACTATCAATCCAGCGCTAACATTGTAACTTCTAAACCACTAAACCACACTCAGTACCAGACCCAAATGCCTGTTTAAATCCCTCCAGAAAGGGTGACTGCACAACCTCCCCAGGGCAACCTATTACAATGCTTGACCACCTTAACAGTGAAAAAGTTTACATAATATGTAATCTGTGTCCCGCCTGTCTCAGCTGAAGGCCATTTCCTCTGGTCCTCTCACTGCAGTCACAGGAGATGAGACTGTCCCCCACCTCACTACATTCTCCTTCCAGGGAGTTGTAGAGAGGGATGAGGTTCCCCCTAAGCCTCCTCCAGGGTAAACAACCTCAGCTCCCTCAGCATTTCTTCATAAAACATTTTCTAGACCTTTCATGAACCTTCTCTGGACACACTCCAGCACCTCAATGTGCTTTTTAAAGTGAGGGGTTGAAAACTGAGTGCAGTACAAACAACACCTCAAGAATGGCTCGGCCAAAAAGGGTTTAATTTGCTGAAAGGACTTGACTGGGCTGAGTGGAGGCAGGGGTTTGTGAGTGTGTCGTTCATTTTATTTTTTCTAACCAGTGGTCATGAAGAGGGTTTGTGAGGGATGGGGCAGGAAGAGCAGCACCTGGAGCTCCCTCCACTCTTGCTATGTGTCTCCTCATGGCAGTGCCAGCACATGAACACCTGAGCAGCCTGTGGGAAGGAAACAGAAACCAACTCACTCCAAGTACACCAGTGCTTGCAGCCCTGTTTTTTACTTAGTGACTCAAAAAGCATAAGGAAATGGGAAATGGGGAAATCATGCTTCATGCTGTTCCAGAGCATTGCAGGCCAGTACCCTGTCAGACCTGTTTTTCAAGCACAGGGGTGTAGAAATGGCTTCCTGCATACACACAGGACTAACATAGGAGTCCCCCAGACCACTTACCTTCAAACAGAAACAACACTGAAGAAGCTTATTGCCAAAACTATTTTGACATTTATGTCCACCTTGGACTTTTCTTTGTGTTTAGATCTGTTCTTCCATAATCAGCTAAAACAGACATGGTCTTCCACACAAGGGACAAAATTTTATGTCTAAAAGCCATGCCTGCTGTACAGCCATGCCACTGGCCATGAAACTCTGGGAGAAGCAGAATCTTCCTACCAGGAACTTCAGCTTCCTCTGCAGTCAGGGAGAAGGCAAAGAAATTAAGTTTCTCCTTCCTCCTCCATTTCCAAATTGCCCTGTGCAATAGCCAGTGTGGCTAAACAAGAACAACAGGATCTTGTTATTCCAACATAGGACTAGAAACAAAGTGGGTCTGACATGTTCCTACCTCTGTGTCAGTCTCTGCCCCACCATCATGCTTGTGCAAGTTTTTGTGGAGCTGCTTACTAAAGCAGTAGCTGAAGTAGCCCAGCCTGAAGAAATGCTTTGAAAATGAAAATAAGGGTGATTGTCCTCAAAAGATTTGTATCCATTGTATTGCCTCATGGAGCTGTTGGAGTAAGCAGAACAGCAGCATTCCTCAGTCAGTTTTTTCCATGATATGTCTGCTGATTTCCACCATTTCTGAACCATCAGTCACAGGAAAAATGTTCCTATAATTTCTGTGTGTGATACAAAGACATGGACTTCAATTCCCTGCTTGGTGACTCTCAAGGAGTCCTGCAAAGCCCCATGGAGCCTTAGCCTGATACCAACAAAATCAGCTTCCCTGCCTGAGACAGCAAGTAAGCAAAAGACTGTGGCATACTCTAATATAGTTAAAATGGAACCCATAAAAGCACTGGAGCTAGAAAGCCATCCTCAGACAAGGGGTGCAGGGGCAGATTTCTGTCTCTGAGGGGTGGTGACCACCATGCTGGCACAACAAGCTGGCACAGGGCAGCTACATCAGTGTGGCACTGTGCCCAGCTTGTCAGCTCTGCTGGGAGAGTTTCCTCACTGCCCTGGGTCATGTCTTTCTCACAAAGATTTTACAGGGATGTCATAACTATACATCCTCCCATATGCACATTTAAGAATTAGAGCTTTCCTAATCCTGCATAATTATTAACATGAGAGCAATTAGACAGAAAGATCAAATAGCTTGTTATTAAAAGACCAATGAAGACTATAAAGAGCTACCTATTGGCATAAGAAATCTTGATTCCAGAATACTAAAACCCATAACCTATGGAATGTTTACTTTACATTATATGATTTATATGCTATGGGATGTATCATTCAAATTCTACCTGTCCTGTGCTGTGTGGGAACAGTATAATTCATCATTATCTCCAGGTAAAGAAGCGACATCTTGTATGTCTGTGTAACCTAATCCCATATCTTTATGGTCAGACTTTAGAATATTATTTTAAGATCAGCTAAAACATTAGAGATTCTGATTTATAGCTATCTTTTTTTCATCACTGAACTGATAAAGTAAGCTATAATGAGAACTTTCTGGATGATAGATGTCATTCTTCTGAGCAGTGCTATTAGCACTTGTCCAGTTTCAGGAATATTTATTAAAGAAAAAAAAAAAGACACACATATGGCTTGGTATAATTATGTAGCCCTTCAGAGTAAAAGAACTGTTCAAGAGAACACATATTCCTAAAGCTATGTTTATCTCCTTTTAATTTCTATTACTTTTTCCAAGTCTGTCAGCTTTACATATAATTTTACATTTTGTCAAATGAAGTTGATAACATTTATTTCACAGAAATAAAGGCCAACATTCATAAATTACAATAACAAGCCAACACATACTGGCATCTGTGAATGGAAAGGGGGATAGGAAAAAGGCCTTGTTTTGGTAGGCAAACAAATTTCAGTTTGCATTTCACAAGGGATTATCATTAGTCTTGAGGAAATTCAGTGTCTGTGAACATCTTACTTTATTCTTGTGGACCGTGGGTTTTGAAGAACTAGCTTGACTTTGCAGGCATTTCTTTGATGTAACCTAAACCTTTTCTTTCCTACTCCACGTAGGAATTGGAATTGTACCATAACTTACCAGGTAGGTAAAAAAAACTTGCGCAGCTACCTAATCTGCCAGATATTTCTTTGGACCATGAATAGAAGGTATTACTAGTATTCCTTCACTAGTATTTGCTATTACTAGTATTTCCTTTCTTCTGTCCATATTATCAAATTAATTTTTCACACGGTGTTGATATTTCTTTTCCTATTCTTCTTTCTTCTCTTTACTTCCCTTATTTTATCATTAGGTATTATTCTATGTCATCATCTTCTGAAAAGAACAAGAAGCTAATAATATTTCATGATTAGAAGTGGTCTTTGAATGGGCTTGTAATGAGGTAAAATGAGTTCACCCATCTCTAGTTGTTTTGTATACAATATTCTCCTAATAGTGAGAAATACTTTGACAGAATCCCCTTAATTAAAACATTCAACAAACTGAGAGCTGTAGTAGCTGGCTTTGTAGGTTTACACAGTACTGTACTTAAAGCAGTGGTTTGGGCTGAATTCAAGGGTAAATTTGTGTGATCTATGATTTCTTTAGGCCAAAGGTATTTTATACTATCTTCTCTTTTTTTTTAGTGCATTTAAACACCTTCAGAGTTACTTAATTACCCAGAATAATTTTGATTCACAATCACAGATTAATGTATGAGTTACGTTCTTGTCCCCTTACAGGAATCCTTCACCCTTACTCCATTTTACTATAAGAAGCTTTGGCAGTGTTGGGGTGTGCTTCACTGGATGTGCTGTTGTTTCACAAATGAACTCCTTGTGAATAGTGCAGATATCCAAGATTTTTTTTTCTCTGTTTTAGGAATCAATTACAATTTCTTTTCCTTGCAAGCAACTGTGGGGTTTGCAACTTTTTTCATAACAGGGGATTTTTTAGGAGAAGAAATGCAAAAAACTACTGACAGAAAGTTTCTTTCCCAATGAAAGTTACTACAGCTTGTCTGTGGGCAGAGAGATTTTCACTTAATTTAAAAAGTCCAGAAAAAAGTGAGGTGTTATAAAGAAACAAACCAAAACTACTATTTCATTGTAATATCCATGGCCCTTTGCCATAGGTGGTCTAAAATCAAACCAGGAAGACAAAACTGCCAGACTCTATACCAGCCACTGTTAATAAAAGCAAAAAGAAGATTAACACACTGAGAAAGGAATAATACTGCACTTTTGGTGTCAGTCTTTTTCTAGACTTTTCTATACCTGTGACAGTTGCTCCAGAGAGGTTTGATGGACAGAGAGGAATGGGAGAGTGCTTGGCATAAGTGGTGAATTTGTTTGAAGTTGTAGGGCAGCAGGTTGGCTGGGTTCAAGTGAGTTCGTTGATGGTATTTCTTGGAATTAGTTATTCTTGGTGGTATACTTTGATTAACTCTTTGAAAAAAATAGTGTTCAGATGTTATGAGGCAGGAACTGACAGTCATTCTGCAATAGTGTGGGAGTTTATAGTTTACTCAGCAAAAGCTTGCATGCTGGTGTATTTTAGAAATGTTGGTCACCTCAGTACTTGAGAACTCATTCTTTTTGTAGTCTCTTAGTTCTCCAGAATAGAAATTAATTGCATAGTTTCAGAGTTTGAATTTCACTTACTATTCTGTCGTATTCATAGAACCACCATTTGAGCAAGGTCTCCACTCTGTAGAGAACAGTTATGAACTCACTTGAACCATCTGTCCCTGACCCAGAAAACTCTAATGGTTTACTGAGCACTGATAAATTCAAAGGATAGGGTCTTCCTCTTGATGAACTGACACAACTGGTCCAAAGTTTTTGGATGCCAAGGGAAGACCCTCACAGACCTCAGAAGGCTAGGGATCAAGCTGTAGTTTCAGACATCCAAGAATGAAAAAAGGCAATGAAAAACAGAATGTCATTATACTGCAACCTTAATATAACATATTTTGTACAAGCATGGTGTAAAATGACATACATGTTCAGGATCAAATTTCAGCTATAGTTGCTGAAGAACGGTAATCACTGGAAAAGACATGCGGCATAATTTTAGCATCTGCAAGGAATAAAAAATATGCTTGCAACAGCATGCATCAGAGAAGAGCTTGTCAGAGGAAGAGAAGTGATGTACTGTCAGTAACAGCTCAGTCACAGCCTGGTGTTACCATGACCAGCATACATCTCTATCCTCATATCTACCTGTCTCCTATGTCCTTGGGCTGGACATGTGTTTGATGGTGTTAAACTCATATTCCCAAAAGTCTGCTCTGGGAAACTAAGGTTCCTAGCATGTCTTTCTTCTTGTCTTTGCCCACATCCTTGTGTTAGTCAATGCAGATCATTTGGTACAATCTACTTCACCTGCCAGGAGAGCATGGATCCAGTTTGACCCACTTATTTCACATTCTGTTGGAAATATCAGACAGTGTATCTATATATATCATATGTGTTTGCCGTAACAATAGGAACCAGGACAGATCTAGCTGGTTTTGCTGCTGTCAGGATAATGCTGCTAGCTTGTGAAAGGTGTTATGGGAAAACTCTTTGAATAATTTTTGAGGTGAATCACAACCACTAGGTTTGGAAAATGATTAGGTCACGTAGACCAGCACTTCTCAGCATTGCAGTGGACAGTAATAGCATTGCAACATTTAATTACCAACATTTACATAAGCAAGGAGTCAAACAAAAATGAGGTAATAGTAAAGAAATACTCGCAACTATTTGTTTTTAAATGAAAAGTGTTGTAGTTGGACAACACGAGGAAATCCTTTTTTAATTTTTTTTGAAAACAAATGTTTGTTAGCTTCTCCATTGATTTAAAGGGGCTGAAAAATTGTAGGCTCAGAAATGCTGGCAGTAAATGAAAAAAAAAATACCTAAACTTTCTGTATTTGTGAGGAGCTATTTAGTTGTTAAAATTAATTGATAGTCTTCCTTTTAAAAGTAGTGAACTATGTCCATGTTTACATGTTCTTTTCACTGAGAAACACAAAGGCAGCATCATTTTCCCTAGTGTGATTCCCTAGTTGCTGCAAGAAGTTTCAAGTGTCATCAGCACTTGCTTAAATTAAAGTTTCTCCAAGTTTTGCAGCTTCATTTAAAGCTATCCTACAGGTTCTGTAACAAGTTTGCAGTTTCTTCCACAGAATATAAATTTGATGCTGTTTCTTTCTGAAAAGTTCTTTTTCTCCTGTGCTTCCCATAAGCAGTTTCAGTAAGAGTACTTTACAAATACAAAGTCATGTATACAATTAAAAAAAACAAAAAACAACCTGGAAAGGTGTCCACTATGTGCCAAAAGTATGAGCCACAAGCAGACATTTTCATCTGTGTCAGAGGTGGCTTCTGTGATGCTCATCAGTGCTCTGTATAATATCATTGGTTAGGCCCCTTTTAGGGGTTTTACTGTAAAATTTCTCCT
The DNA here is from genome assembly GCF_009819885.2 of Catharus ustulatus. Taxonomy (NCBI): domain Eukaryota; kingdom Metazoa; phylum Chordata; class Aves; order Passeriformes; family Turdidae; genus Catharus; species Catharus ustulatus. The sequence continues at coordinate 37,888,683 of NC_046221.1, read as the reverse complement.
CCAACTGTTTGTGAAGGGAAAATAGTGATTAAATCAGTATCTTTCAGAAATGGAAACTCTGAGGCCATATCAAAATTAGTCTTGATGACCAATACCTGACAACTCAGATTAAACTTGCTTTCCTGAGAACCACATTGCAAAACAACACAAAACCGAAGGCTTTTCTTTCCTCCCTGCTTTTATGGATAAAAGTTATATAGAAAATATTAGTTAAAGTGTGATGAGCTGGCTGTCTTATGATTTGTTCCCAGTAACAGGGAAATTTTATCTGACCTTGTGGATGTGTGGGGAACCTTGGGAATAAACACATAATGCTTGTGCTAGAGACTGCATCCTCGCAGCAGAAAGGTTAATGCAAGTTGAGTCCAGGCTCTAAGCTGCCCTGTCTAGTTAATTCAGCTGGTCGTTTTATGAAAAGTAACCCTTGTTTTGGAGTTAAAGGGTTCAGGTGCAGAAAAAAAATTAGGAGTGATGCAAGTTGTCATTAAATGATACAGAGGAGTTGGCAGGGAAGAAACTTTCTGTTTCCTCCTTCCCACTCCCCACTTCACAGTTTGCCTCCCCCTGGTCATGCTGACACAACTAGAAGCTGGGCTGTGAAATAAACCAGATTCTTGAAACGATCCAAGTAAAAATAATCCTTCAAAAGTCTACAAATGAAGTAGAACTCTAGCAGAGCTCTTGGAGACCAATTTTAATGCTTATTTTATTTAAAATAAATAAGACAGAAATGATTAATTGTGTTATCAGAAAAACACTATGTTTAAGCATTGTAAAGCAATACATCATCCTTTTATCAATTCATAGATTTTTTTTTTTTTTTTTTTTTTTTTTCAGCCAGAAGGGACTAAGCATTATGAAGATGATTTCAAGTTCATGGAGAACAAACGAATTGAATTTTGAGTGAAAAGTAAAAATTGACACCTTAAAGTTAAAACTAGATTGGCAGGATATCTAAAAATGCAATACTGCATATTTTAAAAAGAGAAAGAGAGTGAGATCTAACCTTAATAACAAGAAAACATGCAAGACCAAGTGTAAGCTTTTGAAAGATAAATTTTACCCACTTACATATTACTGCTGCTTGCTAAAGCTGTCCTTGCCTATTTAAAAAAGATTGATGAAAAAATGCTAAATAATATAAATGTAAAATTGTGCTTTTCATGCAAGTGAAGTAGCAAACAAGAGAATAAGCAGATTGCCTAATAATCAATGTCTGTCCAAATGGTAGGCAGGGATAACTTTTAAAACCAGTGCTCAAAGTCATGAAAAAGAGAAGAGATGGTAGGTAATGGCACGGGTCCTTCAAGAATATGGCGGTGGCATTTTGGTTCCTAAATTATTTTTATAACTTGCACTGTATTGTAATTCTGTTCCTTTCACAAAATACATGTAAAAATTATGCTGTTTATGCTAGAACACTTAAAGAATTGTCTGTGAAAGACAATGTGAGCAGAAAGAAATCATCAAAGGTATTCTGATTGAAAGTATAGTCTCAAAAGGGGCTTTTGGCCCTTTACCTGAATGTTGCAACTTTCTGTTTTCAGTCTGCTTAGTTTCCTGGACTAGAGAGCACAGTTGCAAAACACTTATTCAAGGAAATTTAATTTTGATTCCGGCAGCTTAGGAGGCTTCAGCATAATTTTCTCATCTGCTTCTCCGTTTCACTCACTTGAACAACATTCTCTCCTCTGCTTGAGTTGAAGCAACTTTTCATCAGCATCATTCCAACCATCTCTTCTTTCAGCTTCATCACTACCAGATGGCATGGTGTAGTATTAACCTGTTTACATTTTAGATTCTCTCCTCCCACACAGTAGGTAGCTGGGACTTGTTTGGCTACAAAAAAAATAGTGGTGGGAAAACATCCATTATTTTCTAGAGAAATTTTAGGAGAAGAGTGAAAAACTCTCTATGCTTTACAAAACAGAAAATAAACCCAGATTTACTGAACCCTTCTATATTGCACAAAATTGAATAAGCTTGCCACAGCTTGGAGTAAAGGAGTAGCAGAGAAGGGCTTATCTACAATGCAATATAGTAATGAGATGTTTCAGATGTTTCAGATTATGACAGTTCAGCCTTTTCTGAAACAGAAATATAACTTTTGAATGTTAGTGCCATTTCAAAATCATTTATTGCTGAGTTCTTATAATAATTTTTTCTTTAGAGTGTCATTTTATTCTTTGCATATTCATTAGGGTCTTGTTCTCAGCCATAGCTTCTCAGACCTAATCTAACATGAACAAAACAATATTTAAATCGAAAAAATTTTGAACTCAGATTAGAGCACTCATATCTTCTTCAAGCTCTTTGCCTTGGTGCCAGGTAATATATTTCTCCTTCTGACATGAATACGCACATTGTTTTACTAAGCTATATGTGGTAGATACCTTTGCAGTATTTCTTTCCCACATCCATATTTATCAAAAATCTTTTCAAAATGCTAATATAATCCTAAATGTTGGGAAGAAAACATCAGTTAAAGGGGCAATCTGAAAGGGTCAATTTTCATTTCAGTTTACTGGTGTTTATTTCTTCTAAATATTGAATTTTAACATTTGTTATTTTTATCTACGTTCCAGGCCTTTTGTGACCATTGTTTGGAGGAAGACAAGAGAACAGCGAAAGACTGGATGAAAAAGATTTACAACACCTTTTCCGTCGTTAGTTACATCCATGTAATTACAGCAAAGCACTGAGTGGGTACCACTTTGCCATGCACCTGAAGCATTTTTTCCTTGACAGTGCACTGATAGTTTAGTAACACAGCCCCTACTGTGACTGACAGTTGGTTTTGGACTAAATCATATAAAATTGAATAGGAGACGGTGGCTATTGGCTAGTTCAGCCAAAGTCTATTTGGCAGAATAGATTAACCTCCACAAAGCTCTGCATTATTGCTCAGCTCCATGTGATGCTGGTGTCTACAGCACAGGTCTACCCTTAGCTTGGCTACTAAGAGTAGCCAAAGGCAACGCTGTAGAAAAGCAGAGAATCACTGGAAAGGCTTTGTTTAGCAGCAACAAAGATTACATGTGTGCCAAACACATCAATATGGCAGATGACCTGACAGAACTGGTATTTAAAACAATTTAGTCTTCTTAGGAATGCTGTTCCTGGGGTAAAAGCTCAAACCTCAGCTCACTCAAAAGAAAATTATTCTAGAGCATGATTTCTGTATTTAACACCTTAGGATGTAAAAATGAGTAAATGAGTACTGTTGCTTCAACACTTTTATCTACTTCATTTATTATTTTCCAAGAGCCAGTTCAATGCCATCTGAATCTGTAAATTACAGAAATGAAAAGCATTTAAGTCTGTTGATGGGGGATAAAAGCAAATAGAATATTTCTATTGAAGAAGCCAAATGTGAAGGTGATCTGAGAAACTGCATTAATGTGAGCTTTTGCCTAGAATCACAGATGAGTCTAGTCATTGGTCTCTAGGGAGAGATAAAAAAATGAACAGGAGCGTAAGAAGAGGTTGAATGGAAACATGGTGTAAGTCCTGCCATCTGACCTCTGTCAGCAGAGCCCAATGTTGATGGGAGCACCTGTGTGAGTTTTCCAAACCAAATTAGTACTCTTCTCAAGGATGCCAGGACTGCAAGATTAGAGCTCCCAGCTGATCTGCACAGACCCCATTGAGGGAGGAGATTGTTATATATAGGCATGCTTTACTTTAGACACCTAGACTAGTTGAAACTCAAGGTAATTAATAGTAGGAGCCCAGGATTCAATTGCTTTCTTCCAAATTAAGCATCAAGTTAAATGGAATAAGATAGGGTAGCTGAGATACCAGCCCAACATTGACAGGTGTAACACAGACCCTATAGGAGAGCGGTGCCTTTCTGCTGCAACAGCTGCAGGCCAGGCAGGTGACAGGAGGGTATCTCCTGCCTTCAGGAAACTGAACTGAGAGCCTAATTTCCCTTTGTAACCCCCAGGAAGATGTAAGCACCTGCATCAGTTAATTCAGGGTGCTGAATTTAGAGAACATGATTACAGCCCTCAGAAGGTATTTACGTAGACAGGTGGCCTTGTCCATTCACGCTTGGACATATACATCCTCTTCTCAGTGTTAATGACCTTTCACTCCTGCCACCAAGACTAAGATGGGATTGAGTCTACTGTCATGAAACGCTGGAGTCCTTTTCCCTCTGCTGACTCCTGTCCTTCTCCGGGAGGGAACTATATTGAAGTGAGGCAATGGCAAAACTCTGCCTGAGGTTGAAGCCTGCAGCTTCAGGCTGTCTTAATCCAGGCTGCTGTATTTCACCTCTTCTGCCTGGCCTCTGCATGACTGTGAACTGCACTTAATTTAAATTCACAAAGGGTGGAGGTAATATTTGTGCAGAGAGGTGGGGAAAATCCCACCCTTGAAAAAATGTTAGGATGGTAAAAAGGGGGCATGTTTTGTACATGGCCTTTGGCAAGTTCAAATGTTCGATTAGAATGAAGCAAAATCAGGGCTTGAAGCATAGGTCTTTATCTTCTATGTGAGTGTCCTAATATCCTATACATTATTGGCTTCTCCAGAGTTGCCTTAGAACGCTTGTTTAATCCTGATACAAAGAGGGAAATTTCTGAATTTTTGGCAGGATAGTAAAACCACCCAGCTACAGTCTCAAGGCATGCACCCTGTCTTCATGGGAGGTGAGCAATCACACGCCACGTTGTTCCCTCAGGTACTGGCCCAGCTCCACAGGCTGATAAAGAGGGATAATAGGTCTACAGCCCCACCTCCTTCCTTTGCCTTTTTGACATCCTGCTCCCCAAATCTGAGCGACAACAAAGGCTACCGTAGTTCTTGGGCTGCCTAGGACACCCACAAGGCAACCTGTCAGGTCCTGCATGGATGCCAAGGCTCAGCTGGGAGCAGATCCTCCACAACACAAACTGCTTTGGAGGCTCAAAAGCACTTCCTTCCTTTTCCAGCCACTGGCAGCATCACCCTGGGTTACCTGAATTATTCCAGGGTCCAAAGTTTCCTTCCTACCTTGCCACTCCTCTCCTGCATCACATGTCCCCTACTGGCCAAACCTCACCTGTCAGAGGGGCAGGAAGCAGGGTGAAATTAAACAGTCATCGAGAAGGCTTCATACATAAAGCGGAAAGATAACGAGTGCTGCAGCCAGCGCTGGCAGCCGCGGCACAAACTTCCCCGCGCAGCGCTGCCAGTGTCACTCGCTCCTGCCTGCGGCACACCTGCTTGCCGGGAGATGCGCTGTCCGTGCCAGGGCTGCCCACCGCCCCAGCGGGGAGCGACGTGCACGGCCGCGGCAGCCAAACCACCCCGCTCCCTCCACTGCTACACAGCCAAATTCAGGCCTACAGCTCTCAGCCCTGATGTAGTAACACATCCTTTGCGTCCTTGCCACCTGTGTATGCGCCATACACCAAGCCAGGAAGTCGCACTTTTCTGTCCGTAGAATCCTCTGCGTGATTTACAGAACGTCATTGAGCACGTTTTAAGAGAATTCAGTGCTGAAAAAATGATTTTCAGTGACTCTTTTATTAATCTACACGTGCCAAATCATATCTGCAGTGGGAAAAGAAAATTCTAAAAGAAGCCCAAACAAAAACAATAGAACAATTATTGCTTGAAAATTCTGATTGCCTATAAATTATAAGTCTATTCAGCTCTGTAACAATTTATGTTTTCATTTATGAAACCATTCTTGTTATTAACTTTCAATCTTGTTTACTGAGGGAAGTAGGAATACACCAAGCAGGCAAATCATTTTAAACCATGTCTTGAAAACCTAGGGTTATGTTACACGGGACATGTTTATTACCACTGTTTTAAAGCACATGATATGTTTCAAATGGGGCCCTATTTCAAACAGCAGGGGTTGGTTAGGACAAGGCAACTTACCATGACCGCAATTTCTAATGTAAAAGTGTCAATGTGCTCAGTATATTCATAACGTGTTTATTCTCATTACAGTTTTCAATTTGTCAGTGTTTTACTGGCATGCAACCACAGAGCACAGACAGCTATTGCTGGTTAACCTTGTTATTGCAGACAAGTTACAAGTCCTGACAAGAGTCTGATAACTGTGCCTACTTATTTTAAGCCATGCATGAGGAAAGGGTAGGAGGTTCAAAGTAAGTTATGCTTTCCTGTGTGAGTCCCCATATGATCACTCAAAGTTACTGTAAATATAAAAGCAGAAGTGCCTGATTGCCATTTTGTCATTATGACATTAGACAAGAAAGTAATCAAAAAACAGAATCAAACATGAGGCTGAAGTTACAAAAGTGTAAAACCCTGAAGCTTCAATCCTCTAAAGCAAATGTGTAGATTTAGTCACCTGTGCAGGTCTTTGCAGGATGGAGGACTCATTCACTTGCAAATAATCTATCCTGAAATCTATATACCAGAAGAAACAGTGACCAAACAGGTAAAGAGTGGAAATTAGTATTTCTTATGGAAAAAATATGCTTTTCTCCTCCTCCTAGTCTTCCTCTTGAGACATTTACTGCTTATTCATCTGTCTCAGCACCTTGTTGTATCCTGATGCAGACTTTGTAAACTTGCTGGGCCAGAATAATCTCTTTTCACATAAATTTAACAAAACCAAAGCAACTTGTAGAAAAGCCCACGATCTAGCTCTGATCTTTGACTGAGGCCAGAAATCACTGCTGGAATGTGAATATGATCTTACTAGTTGACCAAATGCTTCACAGCAGCTAAATAATAAATATACAGTCATGGAGGAAAAAAGAAAAAAAAGTTTAGGCAGTTCCTGGGTGCTATTTCACAGATCATGGTAAATCAGATAACACTCTTACAGCAACCCAAAAAGAGACATGTAAATAAAATCTTTTAATATACAGAGACACCAGCCATGCGCTGTTCTGTTCTTTAAAATTGAGGATTGTGGATATGTAGCCCTACAATTAGGAACTAATTTTCTATTTAGATTTATTTCATCTAAATTAGGAAGTCACCAAGGACTGCTAAAAAAAATAATAAAAAAGAAAGAAAGAAAAGCCATCAATCTCTTACAAGCATCTGCCAGTGGCCAATTGCACATAACTTCTCACTGTTTTCCTGCTGAGGAGAGAAGCAGTGCTGTCCTGTGTATACCTTTGGTTTCAGCAGAACTTCCTTATCATTAAGGTCTGTTTAGAGTTCATTAGTGTCCTACAACATGAGCAGCCAACATATGGGAGATAGACCAGAGAGAGCCAGGATTCTGCTCCCAAACAGCATCTGACACTGCTTGGAAATCCTGCTTCTTCAGTCTAGGAACATGCTACCTCTTACACATAGAGCATTCTTTCAATGAAGGAAAATTAATTTTACCAGAAAAAAAAAAAAAAAAAAAAAAGCTAAACTCAGAAAGCTGGGGAGCTGCTGTAAAATTAAAATTAAGAAAACCCTTTTCTCATTCATCTTTTAATGTTCCTTCAAATTAGATGGAGAGGAGAGATAGTTACTTGCTTCACCCTCACCCTTCTCCACCCTATCATTTAACCACAGAAAAGACTGATTTATAACAACAGTAACTTCTGTACTATCAGACATCTACAAGTTTTTCAGTCTGCAATTTTACCTCACATGGATAGATACTGCAGACTTAACACGCTTCAAAAGGTTAGAACCATTTAATGAACTACTACTAATGTGACTACACTTCTGAGGACATGCAGTTCTCTCAAATGTGTTTCCAAGTGAAATAATGCTTTTGAGATTTATTATAACACATATATTTTTTCTTGAAAATTCAGAGCTCAGCTAGTTAGAAAGCTGAGAGTGGTGTGCACAGACATCTCTGTGTTAGCTCTGGATTGGACCATTTTCAAGATAGATGGCTTTAAGTAGAATTGTGCTTAAATTATTCTTAAGTATTTGAAACTGGTTATTTTCTTCTTTGAAATCTGTTTTGATCCAAGCTTGGTTTAAAGAAAAATCAAGATGAACTAAATGCAAAACTGTCCATTTCTGCATTTGTTGTTTTGCAGTCCTATGAATGTTTTGCATTAGGATACTCCAACTCAGAGTAGAAATTTCCCACATCATTGCACAAAGCTTCAAGATGAAAGACCTCTTCTTCTGATAGAATGTTTGTTTAGAGAAACCTCCCCAGATCCTCAGTGGCAGTTTTGCCACCTTGGTAAATATTTATAAATGAGTCACAAGCCTCTGAACAAAAAGTTTGGATTGGAAGCCTGACGGAAGCACTGATATTAGTACGCATATTCTTATTTCATTCGCTGACCTTGTATCTGCCATTTTTATGAGAAAATCAAATGTTTTTCATTATTACATTCAATTTCTTTCTTATATTTCAAGCCACATCTAAATTCTACTCCTTGAGGTTCATGATGGTATGCTTGTTCATGAATCTTACAGTTTTCAGCACCATGGGTCTTGGGTAAATTGAACACACCTGATAAAGCTAAACCATAAGGGACTTTTTGTTGGGTCTGCGAGAATGAAATGGCACATTTAAGTCGATTCTGTTTATATCCAGGGCACAAAAGAAACTTATTTTTATACTCTGACATACTTTGGTATCAGGAGGTGAAACAACAAGAGTAATAAGTAATAAAGGGGGTCACAGTCGTTCCACCAAAACCACCAAAACAAATATACTTTTTTGTACATGAGATGCCATGCCAGGGTTAATCGCATTTTTAGCTCTGTGACTGACAGTCCATAGGGACTGTAGTGTCTCCGCACAGCTATGCTACATAGGCAATCCATGTAACTCTCATTGGGCCAGTAGATTCACATGGCAACACACTGTTTTGGAAAAACATCAGACTTAAATTAAGATTGTTTGTTTGGGTTGTTTTTATGTTGTTGGTTTTCTTGTTGTTTTGGGGGTTTTTTTGATTAAGTCCCAAGGAGAATTTAAGAATGATATGAACCATGTGAGGTCCATCACTAAGTGATTCCTGGCCACCATTTCTGTCCAGTTGTTCACAACTTTGAAAAGCCAGGCTGAGTTTTCTTAGCCAGTTTCATCTCAGGATCAAAACAGAATTGAGACCAGTGAGAATAAAATAAAATAAATGAAAATTAAAAAAGAAAAGAAAAAAAGAAGAATATAGTCTCAGTTGCATTCCTCAAATTGATTTTCATGACGCCAAGATCATTTTATCTACACCAACCACAATCCCCTGATGCAACTGGAGACCAAAGATGTCAGGCTGATCACTTTGCATGTCTCCTTAAAAGAATATTGGGGACATGAATCCCAACAGAAGTTGCAATTGGGAAATTGCAACAGAAATGAAGGGAATGTGCTGGAAGGAAAAGACTTCTCTTTCCCGCATGCAAAGTAAAACCACAGCAGGTGTTCTCTTGCAGGTCTCTGTACTACCTGGATCTTTTAGGTGTCGGAATGATATACTTCCCGATCTATTGCAGAACAAAACAAAACAAGCTTTAAAACAAAGAAAAGCATTTATTCACTTTTTTTCCCCCAGTTTGGAAAGATGTGAAAAAGAAACGCTAAAGTTGCGGGCGAACAAGGCAAGGGAATTAATGGCTAAATAATTAGCATTCATACTATTATAGTCACAATGGCTGATGGACTGAGGGCAGACTGCTCATAAAAAGGTGAGATATATAAGACATGATGGAGAAGGGTTTGAGTGGACAGTAATACAAGTGATAAAGAGTAAAAAAGAGTTATATTTCCATTAGTGTGCAACCTGCTGACATGGTTTTTAACAGCACTACTCTTAAAATGTGTTGAAACATGGTAATTAGCCTGAATTGTAGTATAACTCATTTTTCTGGTGCTAATAATCAGGACTGCAGGAAGAAAAACTATGAAGACCATAAACTAAGTGCAAGCCAATATGGGAATACCTCCATGTTTGTGGACAGACTGCCCCATTTATTGCAAAGGCATTAACTGGGACATTTCTCATGGTGTTTGAAAGGGTAACAAGATTATCTTCAGCAATATCTCAGTTAAGAAAGTTTGCAGGAATAGGCTGATTATCAGAAACAGCACAAATATTTTATTTTCATGCCTGAAAATAGTTGAAAGCAATAGGAACAAGTATCTGGTGCCAAAAAAATACAAATATTATCACTCCAGCATCGGATTCATGAGCCAGCTCTCAAATTCGAGTCCAAACATTACTGATAATTCTTTAAAAAAAGTTCAGTAACATGTTTTTAAAAAATTCAAATGTTTCTGCAATTACTGTTTTCATCCAGATCACAAAGAAGAAGTATCAGAACGTGAAGAGAAGAGTCTGGCAGTCCTACTGAGCAAGATGAAAACACAAGAAGATCTAGAAGACTCACAAAAACAAACAACCCCTCCCAACAGTTTTTTGGTTTGTTTTTTTTTTTTGGGGGGGGTGGAGGGTTTTTTTTTTTGGTGGTTTTTTTTTTGGTGGTTTTTTTTTTGGTGGGTCTTTTTTTTCTTTTTCTTATTTCTCCAAACAGGAAATTAGGAGAAGTGTTTGTATATTGAGGATAATATCCTACATTATTTCAGGTATTCTTCTCAACCCTGATTATTTATTAGAAATTACTTATTCATACTTGCCAAGTGTTTCCTCTCAAACTGACTGAAATCAAAGGGACATTAAGGCAAATTCCCCTGCTTCACCCCATTTTCTGGGGCAGCTGCAGAGAACTGTGAGAGAGAGGACAAGCCAGTCTCTGGTGGTGCCTCCATCCGCTGGGTGGCTGCAGGGGCAAGCAAGGGTGCCTGGAGATTGCACAAACATCTCCTCACACAGGAACCACAGGGACCCACATCCCAAATGTGCGTGTTGCTGAGCCCTGGTTGCTGAGCCCTGGACTGCTGGGTGGACAGACAGCAGCTTGTCACCATTGTCCGCAGAGAGGAGGGACAGAGGGAGATGCCTGAGCAGTTCTCAGGGTGAGATCAGAGAAGAGCAGGGACTGGGGCTCTGGAGGCAGACTCAGGCACAGGTGTCTGCAAGCAGAATGCCGGAGGGAGGGTCACCTCGCCAGCATGGGTCCAGATGGCATTGCACATGGCTCTCCTCTTGCCGGAGCTGTGTCTACTGAGGCAGCACCTAAGGTCACGGCAAGCCTTGGCAGAGACTTTGCAGACCTCCCTCTCCCCCCACATTGCTTGGATTTGGAAGGCCAGTGGGTTTGCAAATGACAAGCTGCTTCCCCCAAGCTGGGGAGAGCTACCTGGTGACCTTCCAGAAGACAGTGCCTACCAGCCTTTGCCCTGGCATGAGTGACTTGCCTGCTCCAGGAAAAATAAAGAAAAAACCAAGCAAAACATGGTGGCACTCCTTCACTTATCCCAAAATTACAGGCAGAGGGTGAGTCATTCTTTACCTAGGAGACCACTGCAGCATTATTTGGCTTGTGATAGGACCCAGAGCAGCTGAGAATATTGGATCTGGGCTCAGAGGTAGCCACTCTCACCAGCCAGATACTGTGCACCAGGCATGGACTTAACACTGCTGCTTGTCAAGCACCTTGGATGGTAGATACAGTGCCTGATCAACTGGTTTTGATGCTCCCAACAGAACTAGCATTTTCTACTCTAGGCTGGAACATTGTGTTCTTCCTTCCTGCCTTCTTCAACCCCATGAGTGGCCACATACTGCAGTGAGCGTGCATATTGGTGGGACCTTCACATGGGATCAAGTGTTAGGATGGCTTTACCAAGGATACCACAGTGACTATTGGAGTGGTGGCAGGTCCAATGGCATGTGACACAGTATATGCCCCAGGGATGACATTGAAACAGTCCAGGACACTGCAAGGGTACCTCTCTCATGAGGAAATGACAGGAGTCAGAGGAGATGATCCTCTCTGAATCACCAGTAGTTAAAGATACCTTGAGATTGACATATAGTTACAGGATAGTCAAACTTGTGGCCAGAACCACAAACTCCAGGAGTCTTGTGCCTTATACATAGTTTTTATGGACTTCTTTTACGAGTTCAAAGAACATGAAAATATGATCTAAATATAATGAATACAACTACAGCTATACAATGCATCACTCAAGCAGAAGCAAGAGTACAGTAAATTCACGAATACAAGCCGCACTGAGTATAAGCCGCATCGCCGGGTGTTGGCAAACATTTTGGTTTTTGTCCATAAATAAGCCGCGCCTGAGTATAAGCCGCTCTGTCGTTCGCAGAGAGGACCCACATGCAACAAAGTTGCCAAATAGTAACAGAACCATGGCAGGGCGGGGTTTACTGGCTCGGCTCGGACCATGAGGGCTCGGGGCTGCCGACAGAGCTGGGTGGCCCAGCTCAGCGCTGCCGCTCGGCGGGGCCGCTCGGGGCTGGCCGCCGCCACCGCTGGGCTCGGACACCCTGGCCCGGTGCTGCCCTGCAGCGGCGGGGGGGCACAGAGCCTGCTGGCACCCGCGGCGGCGATGGGAGGCGGGGATGTAGCCTGCCTGCTCCTGCGGCGGCGGCACGCGGGGACAGGAGCCCCCCCGAGCCGCGGGGCCAAGCAGGAGAGAGCCCCTGCTTCCCCCGAGCCGCGGGGCCAGCAGGAGAGAGCTGCCCCGCCTTCCTCACCCCCTGTGCTCCCTGCATGGAGCAGCTCCACCCACCGCGCAACAGAGTAACCAATTTGTAACAACTGCGTAAATGCAGGGTTTTACTGGCAGGAGCTTGACTTTGCAGTTTGCACTGACTTGGTTTGCACTCCCGGGTTTGAAAATGTCAGAAAATTGTTCACATATTGGCCGCTTCTGAGTATTAGCCGCATTTCTGGTATGGGAGCAAAATTTTGGTCAAAACAGTGCAGCTTGTATTCATGAAATTACTGTGCTGGACGGTGTTGTGCCCTTCAGGAAGGTATTAATATAATAGGAGGTGTACCAGCTTACCTTATGAAACATTCCTCATTCTCATCCTTGAGTTTAATTTGTTGTTGAGCATTTCAGCTCACTTAAGGAGTTATGACCCAGCACCATACCATGGCATACCATACCATATTCCAAAAGACTGAACATACTGTTAATCACAGCTTCCCAGCAGATCCAGAGAGGGAATACCATAAAATTGTTTAGTAAACAGTGCATCTTCTTTGAATAAAGATGAAAGACCAATTTTAAACATTTGAAAGTAATTTTTAAAGAAAAAATGAAAGGCTTAAATTCTTATTACACATTTCCATAAAATCCTTTTCTGCTGCTGTTACGGTGTACCTTTCTGGGATAAATGTGTAGTTTACAGAATCTACATTACAATGTATAACTTTTAGCACTCACTCATTCACTCACTTGATGCTGTAACACATGCAGAGACACTTTTTTTTCCTCCTCAATCTTCTTTTGGATATGATTTCTTAAGGCTTGTCTACTTGGGGAAAGTTAAGCAGCATAGCAATTCCAGGATAACTACTCTGTGATAGCTCCCTGTGGACACTTCATTGCAATAAAAAAAGAGACTTTATTTGGGAATAATTACCATGCATTGTGACTAGTAGAATAATTATTCTAAAATAAAAACCAGCCTAATTCCAAGATAAAGTATATATACACATGCAGGAGGTTTTGTCTGTTTGCTTGAGGTTTGGGTTTTTACCACAGAATATGAATTCTGTACAAGAGTAGTTAGAACACTTTCTTTTCCCCCTAGAATTCCTATGTTAGTCCATTTCTCCTTATAGACAAGGTTCTTCTTGACATTGGTTCTTCTTCTCAAGATATTGAGTTAAATAAAACATATGTCACCTGGATTCTTGTTATTTGAAGTGTAGTTTTTCTCAGTCCAAAATATTTGTATTGGCAGCCAGTGACAGGTTGATGTGCCTTTCTTTGATAAGGATTTTCCATTCCTTGGTAACAGGAGGACTTGTCATCCCCAGCATATTCTTATGATAGGAAATCTGTAGCTGGAAGCCGAAGTGTTACAAATTTTATTTTGTGGGATCATGCTGGAAATTATCTTCATTTTGTATATCTCTAGCAAAAAGAACAATTGTCTCTGGCCCATAAATCCAAAAGAATCATATTGTGACTGGCAAACTCTTATCTAATAGTGTTTTGTCTCTCTTTTCTCCCTAAATGTAAGTGGCTATTTATTTTAAGCAATTGGGAGATTTGAGAAGGGCTTGATGCTTTGTCTGTTAAGCAAAGCTGAAATAGCTCTCCACCTGGCTGAGACACCGGCCAACCACAGGCATCTCTCCTGGTCTTGTAGCACTGATCTTTCTCCAAGTTCACTCAGGCATTTCCTACCTCCTGCATTTATGACCTCTCCTGCCTTTGTATTTTAACTAGTTCTGCTCTCAGGCTGTGGGTGGAGAGAAATGTGTAAAACCACCTGCCCATGATGATGTGTTTCCATTCAGCTTCAGGAAAAAAGGTTTATTCAGTAATTAAAAACTCTTTTTTTGTCTTTGGATGTGCCTAAGCGCTTCGAGCAGAGCATAAGACATGCAAACATTCCATTCCTCATCCATCTTGCTGGCCTGCCTTTCCCTTTTAAAGCCATGTAATTCTGTAATTTTGGTGGAAGGTGATCTTCAGGGTTCTTAGTCCTTTCATAATATGGCCTTTCATTTCCCTTCTTACTCTTTAGCATTTTAAAGATCTGGCAGCAAGGGCTGTTTCAGATACAGAATGTTTTCATAATACTAATAGTGTTTTAATACAGCAGCCAGTGGAGATATTTAAAGCATCCCATCAACCATAAGGAGTTAAATTCAACTGTCTTCAATATGAATCAGCTTTATGTGCAGATGAATTGCCAGGCAAAGAGCAAACTGCAAATGTTGCTCCTGATTCTGTGTACACCAGCATTTTTGGTAATTTTTAAACATTCTATATTATCTTTTAAACAACAGATGGTGTTAATAAAATTATAAACCACACCCCATAAAATACCAAACAGGAATAGCATTTTCCACAGAAATAATACAAGGTATAATATTTCTGCATTTATGAAAAGCTGAGCCTGAAAAACATTCAGGTTGCAAAAGATAAGACCCAAAATACTCCTTTTCATTTCTTGTTAATGCAGCTTCAGCATTTTAATTAGTATCAAGTACTGTGAATGGAGTTTTTGATGTGTTTTAACTTGTTCAAAAGTTTCAAAAAAGAAAGTTTTTATTTGTTTGGTATTAGTCTCACTGCAAGTTCAGATGTGCAATGTGTAAAAAAAAAAGGATCTACTTTAAGAAATGGAGTTTGCTTTTAATCACTTAAACTGAAAGAGATGGATGACATGTTTTCTGTGAGCTCTGAGTATTAAATTACTTAATAAAAGAAAAGTAAAATTTGGCAATGCTGGGTAAGTAATCAGAAAATAATGAAAACACTTTTAAATAGGTGACAAGTCAAAGCTCTATCTAAAGGGCCAATTCATATTCCAGGAAATCTCACATTAATGTTGATCGAAGCAAGAGCTTTAGGTACTTCCACAGATGGAAAAAAATGCAGACTAGTTAATGTATAGATCTTTATTCTCCTGACATTTTTCAACAGTTTATAAACTAGATGGACACACACTGGTTTTCTCCTTCAGACTAAACTTGCAGTCTGAATATCACTCCAGGAGAACACTGCAGTAGTTTCTCAGCTACAGTATGGATATGGAGACATATGGACAAAACAAGTGTCTTCTATAGATGCAGGAGAATGCCACCAAGCCTGTCATCACTTGGGTCATTCAGCACTTCCTCTGTCTATTTTGAGACCAGCCTGCTGCTGTATCACACTATGCTGAAGGGAGAATCTGTTTCTTCTCTCCTCCATCTATCTTTCTGATATTCTCAAGGCAGTTCTCTTTCCCCCAGAAGTCCAGCAGTCATGACAGTTCAGCTACTGATCTTGAGGAAATTAAACTGGAGAGTGTGTTTTAGAGAGCTGGGCAAGAAGTCTGGTAGTGAGGATGTGAGTGTATCTAGACTGCAGCACAATGAAATGTGAACCCAGTCAGACTTAATTATGGAAAGTAGTGATTATGCAGGATGAAAGTCTCGTCTCAGCCAACTGCTGCCAGGTCTACCTGTCTTAAGGTGTTCCAGCAAGGTGTGTGGCTGAATCCTCGTAGCTCCACCCTCCTTTTGCAGTCTCCTGTGGCATGTGTGAATCTTCATTTTATAGTCTTCAGGGCTAGTCCTCTGAGTGCAGTCTGTATGAGTCAAGAGACTCACACTGGCATTACCAAGATCAGAATCTAGCCATTTGTATGTCTGAGCACATATTCTCCTTGAAACAAGTTTGTGGTAGTGTATTCAGGAATGTTTCGCACTCAGGTTCAGATCTGGTTCCAGCTGGAGTTCCCTTGTAATGTTCCAAATCTCATTAAGTTAATGAGAGTTTTTTTCCAGCAATTCCAACGGGATTCCCTGTTTCTGTGCCCACATCCTCAGTTCAGCCGTGCACTCGGGAAGCCAGGGTGAGTGTTTGGAACAAGAGGTCACACTCCATCCTGGCTGCTCCCTTTGCAGAAGGACACTGAGCAGGGAGATAAGGCAGACAAGTAGCCATTCCTGCCTGCCTCCCTTATGCCTTGCCTTCCCCCGCTCCCCAGTTTTTTCTGTTTATTGGTATGGTCAGAGACGAGTTTAGGAATGCAGGGGTAGGACATTTGCACAAGAAGAAGAAAAATTAAACATGAATTCTGTGGGGAGAGCACACTGACATTACAGTGTGGGCATAATGTGACCCCTCCACCTACAGGTCAAGTTCAATCATTTAACACATGCTTTTTTCCTTTCCAACTATATTACCAAATTATCTGTCACACCTGGCTGCCTTGTTGACCATCCCAAAATAAAAGAGACTGCAGATAGAAGAGCTTGCCCTCAGATGAACTGGGATGACTGGAAACCTTGCACTGCAGGTGACAAAGCTGACATTTTCATGGAAAGAAGACTGTAGCAATCAAGACAGTCAAACCAGTACCTTTAATGAGAACTAGATTCACCCACACAAACAAGTTGAATGGACTCAGAGATACGTATCTTCTCATATCCAAATCATATACTTCCTATTAGCACTACAATTATTATACAGACTCACTAAGAGAAGACGATCTTCCTAAATATTTATTTAGTGTTGATAGAATTGCTTACAAAACCTCTCTCTCATTCTGAGAATCCCTTACAAGACTCCCTTGTTCCCAAGTTCATTATTGCTACTTATATTATTACTGTAAATCTTTCTAATGCCTCAAATGCTTGGCTCAGAAGAACATTTTTATAATGAGGGTGGGGCAATGCAAAACTTTTCCTCTCCTAATTCATTGCTAAATTGTATTTGCAAGTTCAAATGCCAGAGTGATGAAATCACAATATTATTCATTGGATTTTGTTTGATTATTTGGTAGGGTTGTAGGGAACGTATCTATAAAACAACATGAAAAGCAAAGCAATAGAGCTGTAGGGGTTTTCCGGAATTTCTCTTCCGCACACATCAATTTTACTGGATGACTGTCCTGAAAGATTTATGCTTTGTGTTTTGAGGGCTAGGTTTTAAATGGCTTCACAGAATAAAAATATTAAAATTTAAATGCAACTTTAAAAATGTGTGTTGGACCTTTGGGCCTTCTGAAGAGGTCAAGTTCAAGACACTTATAAAAAGACCATTCCCAGAGAGACTGCATGGGAAAGCCTATTAACATTACTGCTTTCCCTTTATTTCCCCTTTGATCATAAAATAAGGTTATGGGTGGCAAAAGCTGTAATGGTGGGAAGATCCCAAATAGGATAGTATGATTTAATCTACTGAATATAAAAAAAACTAAATTACTGACAACAATATGGTGGGTTACCGAGGAGGAATATGACTACAAAATACCTTGCTAAGGAGAAACAAAAACAATGACAACAACAATGGGGGGAAACCCTGTTCAACTCCACAGTAGGAACACGGTTTGCTTTTTTTTTTTTTTTTTAGAAAAAGAGAAACTTCCTTAATTAAGTCTTATTTTGTCCATATGACAAAAAACATAACTACTATTTAAAGTGTTCCTAAATATTGACTAAAAATAAACAAGCTCTGCATCTGGCTTAGAAAATACCAAAGGAAAATTATCTGTTTAGGCTAGAGACATGACTTGAAATCTCCATATTCCACATAGAGGATATCAAAGCCCTCTTTTTCCTACTTCTGTAGGTGTGATAGTGAGTGATTTAGGTTAAGACAGGGAGACTCTACAAGTCTACATGAGCAGTTCTGAGATAATTTTCATCCAAACAAACTGGCTTTGGACTGTTACACATATTTTATATTAAAAGCTGGGGGCTTTTTTCTCACTTTTACTAAATGAGATAAAATGTAGAAAATATAGTCTATGAACTTTACAAATTCTTCAGTTGCTGCTAAGGCCATTTTTTACTATGTGGGTATTAAAAGGTCCCTAGTGCAAAACAGACTTAAACTCATTGATATTAATTAGTCCCATCTAAATAAAAACTCTGAAATTTGGCTCTGAACACCTCTAGCAGAAAACTCTACTACTGTCATGAATATATCTTAAATGTAATCTTTTTTCTTTTAATTAACATTCTAAAGAGAAGAGGAAGTTGGAAATCCAGATAAATCTGTTATGAGTCAATTAAGAAGCTGGGATTAGCATATGCAATCAAGATGGGTGCAGCAAGATTTAATGGAAGAGTTCATGAGGAAGCAACCAGGATGTATCATTTGCATGGGCAGCCTCCTTGGTTTGTGTTCTGCTCAACCTCAGTATTGTTGACTTGACTCACTGCATGAATATTGCCAAGCAGTAGCAAACCACGATTTCATTTTCCTGCTTGCACAGATGCAACTTACCTTGACATGCAGTTTTAAGAGACAAATCATATGAACTATGACCAACCATAGTGGTACTTTTCTTCTTTCTGTAGATGTTCTTTTTAATGGAATCTCTTCCTAAACCTCAGTTGTTTGAATGTCACCAGCAGATATTGTAGGCTGTCCTACCCTTTCCTTGATCTGATGATATTGAATACCCCCTGGGACTAAAGAGGGATACTTCACACATAGGCCACCTGAGCAATGGAAGCCTTTAATAGGGTGTGATTGATTAGCAGATGATATAAAAGGAATTTATGAACTTGCATGAGTCACTATCAGCCAAGAATTTATCTTCTAAAGCCAATGTCCAATATGCAAGAGAATGCAACATTTTTTCTTTTTTCTTTTCTTTTTCCTTTTCTTTTCTTTTCTTTTCTTTTCTTTTCTTTTCTTTTCTTTTCTTTTCTTTTCTTTTCTTTTCCTTTTCTTTTCTTTTCTTTTCTTTTCTTTTCTTTTCTTTTCTTTTCTTTTCTTTTCTTTTCTTTTCTTTTTTTTCTTTTCTTTTTTTCTTCTTTTTTTGGTAGTAAAGCAAAAAATACATTACATTTATGTTGCAAAGCTTGAAACCTTTTTATATTTTTAGCTGATTATTATAGAATTTGGTCATCGTGGAGCATCTATCTATCTATCTATCTATCTATCTATCTATCTATCTATCTATCTATCTATCTATCCATGGTTTACCTTTTCTACAAATAAACTGAAAACATGAGTATCCTGGGACAAAAAGAAAATGTTTTCCTAGCTTCACCTTTCACAGAAAGAAGATTTCAAGCCTTTTAAAATGTGATACTCAACAGTAATAAAAATAATTAAGTATATATGTGTGATCTCAATTGTTTTCAAAAAAGCTGTCCATAACACTGCAGAACAATACAAATTTAGCACAGCTGCTGAAAGACAGTCACTACTGAACTCATTTTCAACATATGGTGTGATTTTTGCTTAGATCTGTGGATTGAGAGAGTTTGATGAAACCTAAACAATCGTTCATAAATCTCAAGCCTCAGTTACCATGGTTCACAGGAAGCCATACACCTAACGCCAGTTAAGAAAACTATTTGTTTAGCAATGGCTACAACAAGATAATAGAACATGAAATAAGAAAAACAACTGAATCTCAGCCACCTGAAGCAGTGTTAGAAGATCATGTGTCCTTATGCTGATTTCACATTCAGTAGTTATGACAGGCTTTGCACAACACTGCTTTCCCTCGTATTGACCAAGACTTACATTGATACTGGTGTTACACAAAATTTTATCCTTTCAGATTCAACAAAGAAAATTATACTACATCACAAATGTAGTTTCCTGATTTGAAGTTTTTGAAAAAACAATACTGAGGAGCTTGTGGGTTTTTTTAAACATGCTGCACAGTAAAAGATGGCAAGGCCCTGACAGTGCAGACTGACCACTACAATCATGGCAAACATAAGCCTTTATTCTAGGACAGAAACGTCAAAGTATTAAAAGAAACACAGGATCTACAGGATCTTCTTTTGTCTTACTGAATCATCATCATCAATCTAAAAAGGAAAAAAAAAGTAAGGAACTCTGCAATTCAGAAATGCTCTACATGGACTACATTTTTAGAGGGTGTAAATACATTAGAATATATCAATGTATATGAACAAATTAGGGTAAAAAGGTGAGTTGCAGAGGCTTCTGAATGTGTGCACACTATTAAAATCTGTCTGAGATCTGTTTGGCGAAAGCAACAATTATATTTCTTATTAAAGAATATGCAATTACAGACCTCTTAGCACTTCCTGCTTCCTTCAACAATGAAGACCTGTCTGCACTGCAGATTATAAAGTCCTCTACTGTTTCACTGGGTCACCAGACTAAACAGGCCAATCTACTTTCACTGCAATTTATTCCATATTTTCTCTTTTGGGTCAACTTCTTTTATAGTAAAACTGGGCCTAGCTGGAGATTTACAGGACTTTCACTGTAGGAGAGTTAGCCCCTGTAAAATGGCACAGAATACTATTTAAATTTAAACACCAAAAACTTATGTCAAGTCCCTATTGCATTTGATCTCATATCTATTATCTTTGAATTCTTCATCAGACATTGAAAAATATGATCTTCAGACTTCTCACGCTTCCGCAAAAGTTACCACAGCCATAGAGCTGGTGCAAATGTTTTATATATTAAACTATTATTTTAGTTCATGGTATTTGTCTGTCATCAGAAAAACCAGAAAGTCTACAGTTCAGATTTCTCAGGATCATAAATGGTTTGATTAAACTGCAGATGTTAATTAAAACCCAAATCTGTATCTTCATGCATAGCCAGAATAACCAGCTTGTTAGCTAGGGAAAGCCCAAGATATTTAGAATATTCCATATTGTAGGATGTAGATCACAAGTGGAAGGGTTCCAGGGCAGCTTTGTAACCTACTCTTCAGTCGTATCAAGCAGGTTTGGGGAAGGAAACACAGATGGGGCAGACTGTCTGAACTGTGCCTCTACATCCTATATGTGGCAAAAGCAGTCAATTATGACAGAGGAAATCCATGCAATGGACTGCTGTCAAGTAGTTATCTTTTTTTTGGACGAATATATTCCTCTGATTTTGGACATTTTTAAATAGGCAAAATTAAATTATTTTTAAAGAAGAAATAAGCATGTTTAAATAATATTACACTTTTCCTAGAAAAGGCCAAAATTTTAGTGTTTATTTCCATTTTAGTTTAGATAAATTCCATAAAAATGTAATTGTAACCTTGCATCCCACAGGATTCAAAACAAATATAAGTGTCTAGCCATGTTAGCCATTAGAGCTTCTAATGGGAAATACTTACAGTGAGAATTTTCATTATAAGTAATCCAACAGTTTCCTGTGCTGTCCTTTGTGATGCAAAATAAAAATGGACCAGAAACTGTACCGAGAGAACAGTTCCCAGCAGATACCAAGTATTGCTGTTAATATGAAATGAACTGTTATGAATAATTAGATACTGATTGATATAGTTTATGGCCTAATCCTATAAAGGATCCTGGTGCTCCAACACCGAATTTTTTGTCCCGTGGTTCCCTAAAAGGTATCCAGAATCATGTTTTGAAAGCATGACTTTCCTGAGGCACACCAGGAGAGACACCTGGGTTGCCTGGAAAACAGCCAGCCCAGTGTGTCTTGACCTCAACATAAGACAACTGGAGTTAGCCAGGAGAAAAATTAGGTTTGTCCTAATTCTACAGTCCTGCCTTCTTCTAAAGCCAAGGCTCTACCTGAGGGTTACCTCTAAAGACAGGGCTCTACCCAGAGCTGTCTGAGAGATGCCTCCATCCACTCAATATCTACACCCTCGTTCTTTTTATGAAAATAGGTTCCTGTGATCTTTCCTTCAAAACTTATGTTTTATTAAAACATAGCTGGAGGAGAAGCTGGCTTCCCATCTCCCTCTATATAACAACTCCGTGATTAGAGCACTAATGCAATCATGGGATTCATCTCTGCTGCTCTGAAAGGCCCCAATTTACAACTCCTCTCACCCCAGGGAGGACTCTGACCACCAGGCTGATGGTTATTTTAGAAGAGGCAGTCTTGACCCTTCTGCTGAAAGAGTGCCCTTGAGCACAAACGAATTCAAGATTCCTTAGATCATAATCTTATGTTTAGGTTATTCCCAGGGCTGGGGCGCACACACAGAGTTTTCTCGGGATTATTTTTGTCTTCACTATGTTAAATTGTTGTGGAATACATACAACATCCCCCTAAAAAACCAAAAAACAAACAAAACAAAACAAAACAAAAATAAAAGTATGAGTAAAAATAAAAATAAGTCCTGGGAATAAGTCCCATTATTACCACAGTGACCCTGCTGCATTTTGTCAAGAATGCAGTCATGTCAGGGAGTCTGGGCACACTCCACACTCGAGGAGGCCAAGCTGACCAAGACACTCGAGCAGAAGAATATTGCAGGTCCAGAGGACTTGGGTGGGCATGAACAGTCCTGAATGGGCACTTGGAAGTCTCAGGTGGAAAAGGAACTCTAAGGCAAACCTTTGGGGTTTAGGCAACTTCTTAGAAGAGGTCTTGTGAATCACAGCTGTTTGTTCACATGTTTAAAATTCCACCAGATTCCCACATTTCAACCCATCCAGATCCTCTTATTGACCAAAACACAAATATTGACAGAGACATCTTTGTGCTCACCAAAATATATTTTTATTTAGGAAAAAAAACCACCAGCAGTTACTGAAGACCATTAACATTGAAAGCATAATGCCTCTCATAGCTCATCTGACAGACTGATTATTCAAAGTCTGGTGTACCTATGGCTGGGAATCATATTGCAAGGCTTAGGGCTTGACACTAAAACTGCCCTGTCTGTCCACAGGAAGAATTATGCTAAATCTGGTTTTCACTTCACAATATTCCTGAGGCGAAAATATTATTTTATAGTAGTAAAATGTTTATTTTGACATTGTGACTGATGTCTTCTACTCTTTTGCAAGAAACATTAATAAAAGGCCTCACTAACTAGATGCTATAAACTCCAGACCAAAGAAATGTTTCTCTGAAACTTTCTTATTCTGGGTATATTCTGTTTAGGCCCTTACAAAATCTCTATATTTCTAGATACCAAGTGTACTTTCATCTCTAAATAGCACAGTAGTGAGGCATTTATATTATCACCTATAGCCGGAAAAGTTTTTTTACTGGACTTACCAAAAATATGAGAGAAAAAGTTAAATTTCTCCTATTTCTTCTGGATTTGTAAACCTACTTAATAAGTTCTAGTGGCACACCTTGTAACTCCTAGTTAGGTATTCAAAATTGCAACATGACTACAAGTTAAATATAATTTGTGAAATATATGCCATATTTGATAAAAAATGCATGTATTCAGAATCATATGATGATTTAATTTGCATAGATGTAAAACCGGAATTTATTATACACAACCTATATTCATAAAACTAGACAGTCACCTGGTTTCTCTTCACTGGTTTAATCTGGCAGTCCCTCACTAGAGGCAACAGAATTTTTAAAAGCAGCCAAGACAAACCAGACACCAAGTGGAAGGAGAAAAAAACAGACAATGTACAGGAAAAGTGGTTCACACAAATATTAATATATCTCCTTCAATTTTTTAAAAAATTATACTTTTAGACTGATGGAAGAAGGAGACAGCAGCCAGGCACAATAGAAGTGAATTTGACATCACGTTGCACCTGCAAAAAGCTGTTTTGAAAAGAACTTTCTTTTCCAAAAAGCAAAGTTCTATGAGGAAATCTACAGTATGCACTTCACTTTTTTAGGTAATCCAAAGATCTCCTGTAACAGAGATGTGGATCAGAAAGTAGTTACCCTCTTGGAGAGAACTTAAGCCAGTCTGAAGACAGACAGATGTGTATGTTATTATTGACATGATGCCCACTTCAGTAAAAAAATTTCAGAACAGACAGTCTAGTAGCAAGGTGATATAGGCTTAGCTAGAGAGAATGGTGTCTAATCAAGAAAGAGTAGAATAACCAAGAGACTGCAGAAATGCACTGAAGATACCTTCAGAAAAAGACATCTGATTATCTTCCACTGAGCCACTAGCAAGATGAACCATCAGAACAGAAAAGGTTGTGGTACAGCTGATAATGGCCACTTGCATTTAAAATATGCACAGAAGGCTACTTCAGCATGGTTGTATCTGTTGACTACCATTTTCATCTACTACAGATAACATAACTGGGTGGAACACAGTTACTCTAAGTTTTAACATTTAATCGAGCTGTTGAGACCATGCCAATATGCAGGTTGCTTTGCTATGTTTCACAAGTCATAACATATAAATAATTTTCAAAATGTAGGCTGGAGTTTTTGTATCTTAAGAAGGAAAAAGACCCAAATGTTATTTTCAGTTTCTGATGTGCTCAGCTTAAGCAAATCATGATGAAAGCAAGCAATTATAAAGAATGCTAGGTGGCATGTAGTGGTTTTCACTGATATAGCATTATCCACACACTAAAAGCTGGAAATAAACCATACTTGATAATGTACATATTACTTGAGAATGACATAAGTATCTAAGCACTACTGGGAGTTCTGTTGCTCATCTGTAATTTCAGGAAGAGGATGGCTTTCTCTGTCAACCATGGGTCAACATAACTCTCAAGTAGGCACACGTTTCTGCAGCATTTCTTCTGGATAATGAACATCTCATTTAAAGCCCCAGGTAATATCAGATACAGAAAAAAACCCCACATATGTATGTATTTGGTTTGTGGATCCATGTGGATGCTTTTAACCCCACTCCACTCCTCGCTGAACTTCACTTTCCACCCCTCTGTACTCATGTCTAAACATAAAGGTATTTACATGTCTGAAAGGAACTGGAAAGCAACTGTGGTATTTCCCAGAGGATTTTAAAGCTCTTCTCACACAAAAGCAACACATCATTATGTCACAGTAGTACTTCAATAAGGGGTACCTCAGGAAGGGCCTCTGACATGGTTATGATTAGCAGATTCATCACTTTCACTACTTCACTTGTAAAAGAAAGACTGGAACAGAAATATTTTCAGTTAGTATTATCCTTCCTTGGAATCAGTTATGTCTGTACCCTTATAGAATGTGCCATCAGTAAAATGGTCTTTGGATAAATGTACTTTTATGCACTGTTGGAAGTACCTAAAACTGATGGGTCTTTGAAAGCATGTGTGTATCTGTTGTTCCTTGGCAGGTTCTAAATCCACAAATTCATGAGTGGCTTATTGTGATTCATATGCCACTTTCATTTTTGGCAGGTAATGCTAATGGTATTGGAGAATGACTATTTGAATGAGATCTGCACCCACTTCCCTCAAATCAGGACTCTAAAAATGCTCAGAAAGGAACTGTCAGCATAAATAATAAAAAAAAAAAATTAAAAAGAATGCAAACACTTATTCTGTATAGAGTTTCAACTTCACAGTTCCAGGCATCAGGGATGAGCAGGATGCAGAGGACTTCCTACAGTTCCTGTAAAAAGCTGGGCAATCTAACATCTGGGGGGGGGGGGGGGGGGGGGAATTAAGAAAGAGGAAATATCTACGTGTCAGTAATAGGAAAGTTATATTGTACACCTGGTTTTTAGGCATGCCATCTGTGCTCAGTCATACCATATAGCTTTGATGACATGCCACAGCTAAAGGGCAGGCAATATATGTCTTGCTTCAGTGACATGAATGACACAACTTGGTAAAACTCACTGCTTAATGATATATAACTCTCAAACACAGTATATGGTTGTCCCATATGTTTTTCAAAGTGTTTAGACACATACTATGTATTTTGATACTGAAAGCACTGAAGAAGCATTGTGGTGAAAACCAAAGCATACTAGGTATGTTAAGGGCACCTTATCTATACTAATGCTGGACTTCCCATCATATTTTGTTGGTTTGTAATACTATTGTAACATTCGGCTAATATTGTTCACAGTAGCCTAATAACGAGTAATTCTATTCCCACTACTGCTCACAGTCTGATATTAAATATTTGTTTCCAAAGTAAACTGCCTGATGTAGTTGAAAAGTATTACCACACTATTTTTCTAAAGTTGGAAAACCTTATCTTTTAAAAACAAAATGTGACCTTAAAAAAACCCCATCTATTTTGATTACTATACAAAGTTGATGAAAAATAAGGTTTATGTTACATTTCTATTTTAAAGAAGGATTTTCCATAGCGCACTTGAGGATCTTTAAGAGGGAGCTTGGTCTAAATTCAGTTCCAGTTCTGGATCTGGTCTTAAATCCATGTGTAGCCTCAGGCAAATGTGTTAATTTTCCTGTTTCAGTTTCCCTGCCTTTAAAGTGGGGATAACGTGACTAACCCAAATAGCTTAGCTGCAATTTGTAGCAATGAGTAACTTGATTATTAGATTTCTGAGACATGAAACATGATTATTATTAGGGCTTACTGACCAGCCAGTCAGAAATGCGATACAAATAAAGGAGATGGGTCTTTGACAATAGAAGGATGTAGGTTATTCAGTCAGTCAGTCAGAGTAGCTCTGCAAGGAGGCAACTAAAGGGAGTGGAGAGTTGTACCTATGAGAATGTTCCCTTTGTACTGATTTCCCATTTATTACCCCATGGTATCAAAAGACCATAAAAAGTGAAGTCCTCTCGGAGAAATGAATAGGTCCAAAGCACTACAACAAATCAGCTGCAGGCAAATAAATTTTTATCTATGTAAGTGAGCTCAATGTTATTTTCTAGTGGAAATGTCAGAATTGATTAAAGACCTAGCATTTCTATTTAAAATGAGAGAGTAGGGGATGATACATTTTAAACAGAGAAAAAGTCAGAGGACTGATAACATGAAGATAAAGGGGTGAATTAATTTCTGGTGTTGTTGCAGTAATTTGGTACCAACATATTGAGTCCAAATTTGCACCACTGTACCTATTATAAATAGCAGTGCCTTTTAATAACTGTGATAAAAATACTCTCCCCACTGGCAAGGTCAGTATTATTAATTGCTATTATTAACCTTTGGGCTTGTGTATTCTCAATGGATTAATGATTACTCAATAACTGAGCTACAAGGTTAACTTACTAATAGCAATTAATAGAAGGACATACTGCAGGCTAACTAGGAAAAGCAATCACGTCTCAACTTCTTGTCTTGGTCTTGTTTTGTGCAAAGATGTACGGGAACTGTACCTGTTAGTTCCCAGAACTGAAAGAGAAAATCTGTCTCAAAGTTGAGACAAATGAAAAACGGAGATTGGGTTGACATCCGGGGTCCCCTCTCTCGTCAGTCTCCTAGGGAATAAGGAACAGCCTCAGCTCTCAGGGAAACCTGCGCTCATTGCCAGGGTCATTCTCCAGGAACTCCACTTCCAAATCCTGCATCAGCGAAGAGGGGAAAGGTCTTAAAAACAAAGAAAAAGGAGAGAAAAGTACTTCCCCGAGGAGAAGTTTCACGAATAAAGGCAATTCTCGAACAGTGTTACGGAGGAGCACGTGGTGCCAGGTGAAGCACCGGGCAGCAGCACCAGAGTGATGCGCTGCGGGACTCGGCCCCGCTCCCGGCCCGACGTGGCAGCGGAGCTGCCGGCAGGCACAGGCCTCCGGGGGATGCCTGCCCGCACCCGGGCATCCCCAGCCCGCCGAGGCTGCCAGCGCGGCAGCGGAGCTGCCCTGCCCCAGCCCCCTCAAATCGCGGGTGGCCGTGGGGCGCTGCCTGCCCGCGAGGGGCTGCGCCGGGGCTCCGGGAGGAGCGGCAGGGGGCGGCCAGAGGGCGCGGGGACAGCTGTGGAAATAAAGGAGGGGGGAAGGATGGAGAGAAGGGGGACAGGGGGGCGGGGGCGCGGTGCCGGGGAAGGCAATGTGGGGACAGTGGAGGGTTTCGACCCGAGTTGCGGAGAAAGGGGGGCACGGCAGGCATGGACACACGCACAGCAGCATCCCCCGGCCCTTTCACCAAGTCAGCCCCAGCGTCCCGCGGGGCCGGGAGCCGCCGGAGGGAAGGAGCTGCCGCGCACACACACACACACAGAGACACACAGACACACGCCGCCGCTGCGCTCCAGCCGCCGCTCGGTTCTCCCCCTCCCATCGCCGCCGCGCAGGCAGGAGGCAGCGGGCGCGGAGCCGAGCGAGTGGCGCAGGGCTCGGAGTCCCCCGGCCCCTGTCGGACCGGCCTCCAGCGGCCGCGCTGCCCCGACGGCACCGCCGCCCCCTCCCCGGGGGCAGCGCGCACCTCCCCGCCTGGAGGGGCCGTGCGGGGCGGGGGGAGCGCGGGCAAACACACACACACGCACGCACACACATATACACACACACACACACATATACACACACACACAAGCAGGCACACCCGCACAGACACACGCAGGCAGAGCAGGGCTGCCCCACGCCGGTACCTTGCTGCCCTGGTGTTTTCCGTCCGGGCTCCTCCTTGCTGAGGCAGCTCGGGAGCGGAGCCGAGCGGGCGGGTGCGTGTGCGTGTGTGTGTGTGCGTGCGTGCATGCGTGTGCCTCTGTGTGTGTGTGTGTGTGTGTGTGCGAGAGCGAGCGAGAGAGAGAGACTCTCCCCCCTCCCCCTCCTCCTCCTCGCTCTCCTTCCTTTAAACGCCCACTCCTGATGGGTGAAAAGACAACTTGAACTTCAGTGCAATTAACTTCGCCGGCGCCTCGGAAGCCGGAGGTGTCGCCGGCCTCGCCCGCCGCGCTCCCATGAGTGAGTCGGTCCCGCTCCTTCGGCGTCTCTCCTCGCGGACGGGGGGTGGACAGAGCCGTGCCGGGAGCACCCGCCGCGGCGATTTACCGAGGCCAGCTGTTCCGGCCCGGGAGGGCGGGCGGGAAGGAGGCACGGGGCGGGTGGCTGCGCTCGGCGCTGCCGCTGCCGGAGCCTCCCGGCCGGCACGGGCTCACACCTGCCGCCGCTGCCGGCCTCGCTCCGCTCCGCTCCCTTGCCCGCTGCCGCCTCACCCGCCGCCGGCACGGGGGGCGCGGCGGGAGGTGGGGGTGGGGGCCGAGGGAAAAAGCCACAGAAGTTTGGCAAAGTTCTTCCCCAGCCCCGCGCGCCTCCCGGCAGCGGCGGGCGCGGCGCCCCCGACGGCGCGGGGCGAAGCGGCGGGGCCGGGGGGTCGCGGGCGAAGGGGGATTGGGGGGGTCGCGGGGTGGCGCTTCCGCGGGGGTTGCGCGGGGGCTGCGCGGGGCGAGCGGCGGCGGCGGCGGCTGGCCCAGCCGGGGGCGCGCCCGTGGCGGTGAGTGGCACGTCCCCCCCGCCCGCCCGCCCGCGGCACGACCCGGTGCTGCCGCTGTCACGGGGAGCAGCGCCGGCAGCTCGTCCGTGTGCTCCAGGATTTTCGTTTTGATTTTTCCGCTCCGTCTGCGAACCCGCCACCCGAGGTTTTATCCTCGCCCCTTTGTCGCCGTCTCCGCCGGCTGCCGTGGGGAGCGCTCCTGACAGGCACCTGCCCGACCCGGAGTTTCCCTCTGCCAGTCTCCGGCTTTTTCTGATTGCGGGAGAAACTTCGCTGCAATCTAAGTTCTCTGAAACACTTTGCACCAGCTCCTAAGCTGAAATGAGTTTAAACTGAGGAAAGCTCTCCGCTGGTTTTAGTCAGGGCGTATGAGTGCAGCGCTTCTGCGAAAATAATTCACAAATTCAGATGCAGAGACTCCAGGGCTTGTGATCTGGAGGTGCCCTTTCATTCTGGTCCGTGCTGCTTGGGTGGGAGTTAGCAGCGGCCCCTTATTTCTACTTTATATTATTTTGGTACCGTGCATTCATGTATTTGTCTGCTGTAGTCTGCTGGCAAACATTAGCATTCAAGCTTACATTTTTGACAAATGTGCAGACAGGAATAGCATGAATAGGCATCTTAAATATTAACAACCTAAGCATCTGTTGTGAAACAAATTTAATATATTTACTCTGTTTTTCTCACATTGTTAGGAAAGGTTACAATAAGTGTAAAATTTCAGCTGTAGTTAGCACA
Organism: Catharus ustulatus; assembly: GCF_009819885.2. Lineage (NCBI taxonomy): Eukaryota > Metazoa > Chordata > Aves > Passeriformes > Turdidae > Catharus > Catharus ustulatus. The sequence goes on along the minus strand of NC_046221.1, from coordinate 37,858,484 downwards.
AGGAATGCTTGGATATTTCACTATCTCTTCAAGCATTTAGCACAATTACCAGATAGAAATGTGTCAAATCAGGCGCACTATTCAAAAACAACTTGAAACTGTAAGCGTAGAGTGTATAGACATGAATATAGCGTGTTCTCTGCAATTCCTACCTTCTAATTACTCTTCAGCACTATTTGTAGAATTTGAGAATGCTCTTTCCAGTCCCATACTCCTATGTGTTGTTTAATGTGTTTATACATACACACGCTAATTTTCTAATTCACTTTCTATGTGAGATTGTTATTGGTATCGCTTTGCTTTTCAAGTCAAAGCTATGGTTTTGCAAGGAAATGTGAAATAACGTAGAGTAGTTAAAAAAATGAGCAGGCAGAAAATGTAACGTGTTCACATATAAGCATGCGTCGGAACAGATAGTGAACACACATAATAAAGCAATAGAAGAGAAATTAAAATCCTTGGCTAGTATGCTATGTATGCCCACTCTTCAATACAGCTAGTGGCAAAGAAACAACTGACTCCAAGGAATTCCTCTCTCCCTGCAATAAAACTGTTCAGAGTAGAACAAGAGCACAGAAGAGCGAAGCCGCCAAAAAGGCTGTAGAGTTATTTCAGGAATCAGTGCATTCCTTCCCTTTTTCCCACAAGTTCAAATATGTAATAAATAAGTCCTTTGTATGTAAAATAGTTTACTGGAACAAAAAATATTTAAATGAAATGCTTTTTTGTGCATGAATTTTGAAAAACTGGCCATTTCCTTTTTATATTCTTTGTTCTCAGTACTTTAAATAGCAAAGTAACTCTCGCAGTTTCCCCTCTCATGCTATTTTAGCGACTCGTGTGAATCCTAACCTGCTGCTGTGCTCCCGAGAAAGCAGTGTGAAGCAGAGCCGATCTGTAACTCACTGATGGGACACAGTGCTTTGGCAGTATCAGGAGCAGAGAGAGGCTGCCACACTAGCCCCAGCTTGCACAGGAGCAGGGCACCTCTTTGGTTTGCAGCGTAGGCCCAGCAGGTCAGCGGATGAGCACCTGCCCTCTGTGGCTGTGCTTCCCAGGGCAGCGCCAGCCCTGCCTGCAGCCCTGCCAGCATCCCACAGGCACCAAACACCACGTTCAGCCCTGCTGGGGACATGGGCACATCCACCCCTGCAGCACTAAAGCCTCCTTAGAGAGGCTTCTCCCACATTAGATAGAGAGTTTGGGATAGAGAGGGGTTTGCATGTGTGCAATTGCCATTTAGAAGATAATCCGGTGAGGTCTGGTGTTCTTCCTAAAAAAAAAGACCAACAAAAAACCACACCAAATCTTTTAAATGTATCAGCTACTTGATTTTTCAAAGTATTGTCACCTTTTTAATGTCACCTTTTTTTTTTAATCTAAGTATTGTCAGAGGAATTTGAAGTAATTCCTTAGGTTTCCAGCTGTATTTGAAAAAAAAAATTAAGGAGATTACTTTATTAATAAAGTAGTTTGTAATATATAGAAAAATACATTAAAGTAGATTTCTGAAATAAAACTGGAGGAAATACGACTTCTGAAATGTTTTAGTCATATTTCTAGGAACTATGGTATTTTAACATAGACTCTAGTGAAGCATTTTATTGCTGCCTTGTATATAACTGCCATTGCTCTCTCTAGATATATTTAATATATATCCAGTGAAGCCACAAACTTTCCTTCTACAACAGTTTAAACACATCTGGAACATTTTACTTTCTTATAATTTATGTTAATAGATGTAGAGTGCATATACAATCTTCTCAGACATCATTGCTTTTTCCAAAGGGGAATTTTTTTACTTTCAGTCAGGGAATATATTTATAAGAACAAAATAACTCAAAGTATAGGCAATTCTATATATCATTTTATTTTCTGTTATATTGGGTTGATTATATAAAGCTTTCATTTAGAGCGATGGGATGATGAAATTACAGAGGAGTGATTGGCTTTTGTTTTTTCAAATGGTTCAAGTTGAGGGCTGCAAAAATGAATGTTTTTGGTAAAGTTCTTTGAGTGCATAATATTTTTCATAGAATTCTGACAAATTAATTTAATAGAAAAGCCACAAGTCTCTTAGCCAGGTAAAATGGAAGTTCTGTTTTTGCCGTTATAGGCATCAGGCTTCAGTAATCTGCTCCTCTTGTGGAATGAACACTTTCTACTTAAAGCTATCATGCACCTACTGTTTATTTACGCTGCATTAAACTGACAGCACGGCAATCAGAGGAAAAAATATGACTTACTTTCCTGAAGTAAACACCAGTTTATAGGTTAGTGCCTGTATTTATATTCCTGTCGCCACTAAATAATGGCTGTCTCCATTTTAATATCTACCTGTGGTGTTACTCAGGGCAGCTGGCTCTTCCTTGTTTAAAACAAGGGAAAAAGGAAAGGGGGTGATGAGGAAGAGAAAAAAGTTTTGTTATCATTCCACTCTAAGAGGATCTTAATAGAAAAGTGGTTCGGTATTCCTTTCTGTGACAACCCGGAGCCAGTTTTAAAGGCATAGTATTCAGTTTTACTTGGTGTAATTGAATTGCATCTCAAACAGGGAAAACAGAATTCCTTAACAGTATTTGTCTATCCAAGACACTGAAATTGTATATTCAGGCAATGGCAGATTAAGGGCAGAAGCATTTTATTAATAACTGAAAGCACATATGTGTGTGTGATGAAAAATGTTCTGCAAATCTGTCACTATGCAATCAAGTGCATTTTTTAAACTTTAGTTGTCACAAAGTTGCTACTGATTCTAAAAAAAAAAAAACAAAAAAAAAGAAAGAAGTAAAACAGTTTGACGGTTAAAGAGTAACTTACAGACTTACAGTTCTTACTGCCTGTTAATACGGAAATTTTGCAACTTTATAAAGTCAGTGTCAGAAAGCCCTGTTGATGTTACTTTTAATCTTGGAGTAAAGAGTCCAAGTAGCCGGCATTTGAACTGAAGATAACCGCAGTCAGAATAACCCCGGGTTTGCAAAAAGCTTCTCTGCATTTTCTGTTGAAGGATTCCATTAATAAGGTTCACCTGAGAGGTTCATTTCTTCCTCAGATTCTGAAAGTATTATACTTAACACTAAGTTAGCTTGCTGGTCAGTTCCCTTGGCTGTGGTATCATGAACTCTCAACAGCCCTGACCACAACTCATAACTGTTACTTCCAAGAGGATATACTATGATCTTCCCTTCAGAAATGCTGGTGGTTTCGAACATTTGCCATCCTGTGGCATCTAAGTTTACCACAGTTATCACCAACACTTCATTACGTAATGGATATCCATTCTATTGCTTTGCAAATGTCAGCTTTCTAATGGTTTCTACACAGCATTGCTCCCAGTAAGTTTAAGTCTTGATAGAGATTAATTTTAAGGAGACTCGCCAACACTGATCTTGTACATGTGTTCTGATCTGGTCCTTGTGCTCTCTTACCAGTTGTAATCTACTCTTGATTTGTTCTATCTGGTGCAGTGTACTAGGAATGGCATAGTAATAGCAGAGTACAGTTGTAGAGTGTAGTAACATACCTCAGGCACCGTCTGAATTCTAAATATTTCCTTTTAAACTTGCTGAGCCTGACTTTGCTCCCATGCACACCAGTGTGTCACTGCAGAGCTTTGTTTTCACTGTTCCTGTAGAGGATCGGCATTAGGTGTTCGCATGAGCTGAGGGACACACTGTTTGTGCCAGGGTCCACCTTTTCGCTATTTATTTAGAACACCAACGCACAGCAATCTCTTTGGAGATTGATTCCCATGTGAAACACTGTGCATTTGTGTTTGCTGGGATTGGGACTGTAAGATGTGCTTTCACCAGAGTGCAGCCTAGTTGCTGTCTCTGAGCTGCTGTAAAACATTGCTGGTGACACCTCTGCACAGCTGTGGGCTCACAAGAGTTAGCTCTGGCTGCCTTGTGCTTTGCTGTTGTGAACTGCAGGTTAGAGAGGCAGAGGAGCCTGCTGGCCTGCGGATGGGCCCAGTCAACCCAGCTGCACCTGGGTGCAGAACATGAAGATGGGCCACGTCTGCCAGCTGCAATGTCCTTACATAACTTCCAGTGACTATCTGCTCTATCTCTTTCCCGTGGCACATTATGACATGATATGACCTGAGGAGATAAGGGAGGTGCTTTAAACCTCAAGTGCATCTCGTCTTCCCAGTATCCTGCTCTGACAGGATTTATTTGGCCAGCAGCAATCATTTGTGGGTTGTTACACTTGCTGCTCACTAGACAAAGTGGTGATGCACTCAGACCACCTATGCTTGGAGGACTGTCTCGTCATCTTTTCTGGTGTCTGGACTTCTGGTTTCAGCCCTAAAATAAAAGTGTAATTTGTGTTAATAACTGTCCATGCCATGTTTACCATCCTTAATGCTGTAACCCTGATTTTGAAAATGCTCAGCACATAACTTCATATGAAGGAAAAGGAAGCTGCAGCACACTATCCTTTTATAAATGTGGCCTTAATATGCTCCTGGTTTATTTACCCAGCTATAAAATTAGTAATATAGGTGTTTCATAGAACATGAAAGGATTAAGTAATTCTTTATATTTGTAAATCAGTCCTAGAGTGGAAAATATTTTCAGCACAAGTGTCAAGAATTGCTGCTCTGAACTCAAACCCACATGCAAAGGTAGGAGAAAAGTATTTCCTTTTCAGTAAGTGCACTTAGAATATATGTCTGGTCATAATAGCCAGGTAATTAAAAACACTTTCAGTGAAAAGGAAGAAAGTTCTAGATATCATACACACCCTATATTCCTACTTCTATTACATTAAATAAAAGACAGAAAAGAGAGGAGAGGAGAGGAGAGGAGAGAGAGTGGGAGAGAGCGTGCGTGTTTGAAGGCTCTCAGAAGGACCAAAGGCAAAAAATGCAATGGAGAGGAATTCCAGACTGAGTTTTAAAATGTTTATAATCAAAGAATAAATTAATATTTTTCTGGAGAGCAATAATAGAAAGATTTTAAATCATTAGTGCTTTTCATCATAGGTGGGCTTCCTTGATAAAAGTAAGAAGTCTCAAGAATAATTAAAGGCATCTTAAAAATGACAGTTTTAGCTTCTAAGGATTCATTGTAATGTAATAATACTGTATGCTTTTTAGTGTTACTTCTGCACTAGACATTTAATTACAGTCTTTGTGAGACATGTTATCTGTATATTAACCAGTGCATAAAAAGAATGATATTTACTTTTACATACAAGCTCTTGCTTGCCAGCTTTCTTTTTAAGATTATAGATTAAGATCTCCAATCCAGAATGTTCATGACATCAATGAAAACAACTTAATTTGACACAATTTTGGGGAGGAATGGAGCATTTATTGTAATAGTACTGCTTCTCTAGTCACATTTTTTGCAATAGTACCTGAACTGCTGTTTAGCAGTGGGTATTTTTTCCATGCAACGGCCCAAACTCAAGTTTCTTTGCTTGTTCAAATGGTAGATTTTAGAGTATCAAATGTAAAAGCATGTTTAATTTTTATATTGAGGAGTAGGATTAAAAAAAAACTTCTAAGCATAGTATGGTAGGTTTTTCCCAGGTACAGTTTATTGCTGAGAGGATATTTGGAGCTTGCTTTTGCTGTGTCAGATATTGACTATTGTCTGAAACACGTATTAGATAATATAAATTTATGGGTTTCATAGCTTGGTCCACCCATTGCTGTGGAAAAAAAGGTGCATAAAATTAGTTTTTCTTTTGATATGTTTCCAGATTCGCCTAACTGTGAAAAGTGCTCCTCAACACAGTGAACTTTCCACAGTTCCTAGGTTCCACACTGCTGTCGTTGCTGGATGGGGCACAAGGGAAACTGCATCCAGCTGTTTTAAAGCAGAGCTTTTCAGTTGATAATATGTATCATACGTCTTCTTTCAGGTCTTTTTTTTCATTTCTTATCTAGCAGTCCTGTGCAGGAATGGTACGATATAGGTTTTGAGCCCCTGGTTTCAGTATGCTTTGTAAGAAAATCTCACTGTAAAGTCAATCGGTCAAAATCAATCTCTGTCCCATTGACTGTATTTTATTGACTTTTTTTTTCCTTTTTTCTTCACCTGACTCACTGAATACCATAATAATTTTCGTCATTACTGATAAATTTCATTATAATCTCTTCAAAACAATTTTATAGAATGTTTGTATTTGAAACTTAAGATTCCACTACTTTATTTGAGCTGTGAGCCCTACAAGTAACCGACTTCTGCACTGCCGCTTAAAATGACAATTAGGATACTCATAGGTGTAGTTATTCTTTTCTAAGCATTGCAGAAGAATTTTATGGATACCATGCAAGAGAATTGAACCAGTAGAATTTTTTTATATGTTTGGCAGGATGACAGATATGCTGTAAGAAGCATTATACTGTCTGATAAATTGCATTACCAAGCACTATTTCGTATAGGTTCTGTCTCTTTAAAAATGCAGTCTCCTCTATTTGCCCTATTAATTGTTGATATGTTGCCATCCACGAGACAAAAATTAGAGCTGTAATTAAATAATCATGTGATGCTCCTTAGTGCCAGTGAGAGCAAACTCATTTTTCCAGGCCCTGATGGTCACTGATTATTGTATTACTACTGGCTTGCTTTATTTTTTTTTAATGGCTCTATATTGCTGGGTTACCTAACCACTGCCCTTCTTTTCAAAATTAAAGGAATTGAAGAACATTAAGTCACTTAATTGGCCAGTAGTCTATGGGGATACAAAGTACTCATACCTTCTCTGCTTTTTGGTCACTCAATTGTTTCTACTGGGAGAACTACATCAGTGGTGTGGTTGCGTGCCATTTAATTTACACTGGTGTTTTGGCTGGGATGGATGCATATAGGGAATGCCAGGAGAATTACAAAAGGAGCAGGGTATTAAAATTCAGAAATGATTAAAATTGAAATAAAAGGATGCTGCTGCTTTGCCAGTACTCTGGCAGTCATAATGACACATAGAGATTAGTTTCCACCTTCATCTTTTCCTTCTTTCTCATTTCCTCTTGTTTATTGTTGACACATTTTCCTTATGTCTCTGCTTCTCAGCGCTTTTTTTCACTGTTACATATTCCTACTTTTTCTCTTTCCTTAAGCATGGAGAAGCTTACTTAACCTTATTATAACAATAACAGAATAGGTTATTAATATTTAATATGCACATGATTAAAATTTCTCTCTTAAACATAGGTCAGCTCTATTATTAACTGACATGTTATTTTTCATTAAAAAATTTTTATTCTGCCCTTACGGTTTCTCAAACACCCTTTACTTTGGTGGTGATTTAACACATAATGTTTAGAAAACTGTGTTAGGCTAGTGAAAAAAAAGTACTTACCAGTCATGGATAATCAATTATGCATGAATTCAGATATAACAGATGGAAACTGGTGAGTTAAAGTTTCTCTTTAGCTTCGTGATTTTTTTTGTTTTGTTTTTGTGACACCTGTCTCTTATGTATAGATAAACATCTAACATAGCATACTGCTTTTCATGCATCTTTGTATTTTTTGCTTTTTGGGTTTGGGGTTTTTTTGTTTCTTTTTGGTTTTGTTGGTGTGGCATAAACTTATTTTCCCCTGTTTATAACTTACTATTTTTAATTTGTCTGTGAGCATTTCTATATGCCTGCCTTTTCTAGGGCTGAAGTGTCCTGTGATGAAGCAAGCATTTAATCTTCTAGTAAACTACACAATGTAATTTGACCTTAAAATTGTGTCAGCACGATAGTTTAAATTATAGGAGTTCATTTTTGCCTTCAGCTGCTCATGGACTATAGTGTTATGACATTAAAGCAACAGGGTAGACTGCGGCTGGGCATATGTATTCATATATGCACATTCCTGTGATTGTGATACTTATATAGGCGTTCCCTCCAAAGGCATTAATTAAATTTCTTTCAATCACTTGACAATGAAGTAGATTGCTTTACTACTTTTTATTAAAAAGTTAAGTATAGGCTGAGCACAATACTTCTTTTGGTCATGGAAAGATTTTTACAGAACTAAATCAAGCAAAAATGTCAATAAGTCCTTGTGATATGCCCACAGCAATGACCACTTGGTATTAAGTAAATGAAGATCTGAATATGTTTTCTTTTTCTTTTTTATAAAAAAAAATCTAAAAGAGTTTTAAGCTTAGATGTGAGATTAGTTTCTGTGTAGTTCGTTCATGGCAGCATATTGAGCGATTCTTGTATTCGAAGGTGTCCCATATTTGAAAAATATGGGGGATAAGTTGCTTTGGACATTATTTTCTTACAACTGTAATAATTTGGAGCATTTCTTCACCTGGCCCTATCCACTTTGGAAGGGGCACATTTGCAGATGTGGTGCAGAGAGATTCTCCATCTGTATGCCTACAAAGGGAAAATTAATTGCAAGAATGCACTGCATCTTTTATAAGCAGAATATTCCAAAACTTCTAATTTTACCAACATTTGTGAAGGAAAAATCTAATACAGGAAGGAGTTTGTAGTATACACCAGAAGCAAATTACAGAGATTATTTTCCCCACAAATTTTTGTATTTAACACAGGAACTAACTTTTTACACACCTGTTATGGCATTTCCTTCAAGTTTTTTCTGAGTATAAATTACTATCATAAATATTAACAGAATTTCGCCCTAAAAATACCGTATTCTTGTGGGTTTCCAATTGCTGCTCTTCATCTCAGTTTGTTTCCATTGTAGCCACTTAGCAGGAAATCTAGAAACATAGTTGCTTTAAGCAAATACATACCTCAAATGCTTCAATACATTTTTGTTAATTTCTCTTTTGTGTATGTGTGTATATGTTTGTTTTTGTTTTTTGGTGGTTTTGTTGTTTTTTTCTAAACCAGAATAAGTATGTTTAACATTTTGAAGTTATTTGGTTTTGCTTTATGCTGTTTGCATTAAACTAAGCATACTCTGACACATGTATAAATGACCTTTATCTTAGTGACACAGCATATGCTAAACCTTTTTTAGTTAGCAGCTGGTAATATTAACAGGTATCTTGTTCCTTAAAAGAGCTGTGAATATTAATAGCTAATTGCTCCTGAAAAGAACTGAAAAACTCATTCATTTCATCTGTGTTACTGTGGAATCATCTGAGTTCGAGATTGGAAGGAGCCCTAGAAGAAAATGCTAATTTGGCCAAAACCACCAACTTTCAATTTGTTTTACACCAAAACCACACATTTTGCATGCATTTCATGTACAGTGAATATTGACTCCTGTCAAGTTTGGCCGTAATTAGATGCAGAGTTTTACTTAAAAGGTTTTGAACCTTAGAAAAAGGGTAGCAGAATATGTGCAGAGTTCTGAGTTAATAATGAAACTGGAAACAGGACATTTCATGTGGTTTTGTGTTTCATAATGAAAGTTTGACATAGTTCAATTCATCAATCAGTTCTAACCATTTCCTTCGACTTAAAACTCTTCCATGTTTTCAGCTTGTGTCAGTAGATTTTTATTTGTACTATCAAATCAATGACAGAGGTGATTCTTCTGTTGATGAAGAATCCCTGTGTAAGAACTCACTGCAGTTTGAGCTCAACATCTAAGCTCTAGATAATAATACTTAAATAATCCTCCATAGGGCTAAGTACAACAGTTCAGATGTTTTCTGCCATAATGCACAGCTTTGCTTGGACTGTGTGAAATTTATCTTTACCCAGAATTGTTGGATGAAATTTCTGTATTTGTAAAAGCATACTAACTAGGATAGGAGCATAGTGGTTGGAAGTGAGAGAAAATGAGTCACATAATGGAAAAAAATGCAGAAGCAGTCAAAAAATTGCAAACAACATTGAAAAACTCTTTGGAGATAACTTGGTGTAACTTTCCTTTTAACAAGTAAAAATAACAGGAACTATGGCTTTCTATGTCCAGGGATCATGATTTACATACTTTTAAATTAATAGAGGTTCTATTCAGACACATCCCTAAAATAACCAGTTACCAACCGACTCTTGTAGGTAACAATTATATGCCCATTTCATGCCTAGGAGTTATCTAGTGCTATGATGACAAGGGCTTTAACAGGAACTGCTCTTTTTTCATCTCTCAGTGTCCCACATTAAGCATCTTCACATGAAAGACCTAAAAATTGTACCTCTGGGGACAAAGCTGTGAGATTAGTGACCTGCTGAACATACATTTATGACATGGGAAACTTGGCTGATCCTAAGATGCCAACTTTCCTCCTTTCTTCCAGCTGCCTAATTGCATAAAATATTATTATATAAATCTCTATTGCACTTTTTTTGTTTGTTCTTTTTTGTGGAAGTAGTTTGCTATAGTTGCCACATGGAAATTACGAGCATGACTCATCAAGGTCCTAAGCTAGTGTTAAGGATGTAAGAGAACATGGTCTTCAAAATGCTTTTTTTTTAAGTTGAAGCTTTTTATTTGAAGTAGTTCCGAAGTCCACAGTCATAAAACATACTGGCTTATATTAAATAACATATAGAGAGTGTTTGTGGGAATTGATGTCCTACTATACGTAGCAAAAAGTGAACTCAGTTTGTCCACATAGCAGGCAAGAGACTGTGCAACTGCAGAGTAAGATTTATGTGATTAACCATTAATATTGATTGCTGTGATCTTTTATGGAAAGTGGGCAACTCTCTATTACGATTTTAAGCAGCTAAGATTTCTTGTGGCCACCAGGGGTGAAAGACTCACTATTCTCATTAGTGCTCTTGTTCACCCTTCCCTACATCAGGCCAAGCAGATTTGTTGGATTTTACTCCATAATTTTCTTCCAGAATTTTGCCTCTCCATGACTCACCAAGGGGTGAACTGAAATAACTGTAGGGGCCACATCTGCAGAAGTATGTATTTCCTTCAGCTGCACAATCATCTTTGTCAAAATAGACATACAGCTATGAAATAACTTGTACAAAATGGTGCAGTAGTTTGATTAAAAGTAACTTGTTTTATCCAAAATCACATGTTGCATATTCTTATTCAACTCCATTTTAAAAAAAGATTGTGATTGAAGTACATTGCAGATAATATTTGCAGGAGTAAACGAGCCTCGTCACAGAGGCAATCAATAGGGAGATGTCTGTTTGTATATGATTTTACATATCTGCAAGCTAGCTGAGACATCCAGCTAAAAAATGCTGCACCATGGGACACTGTGTAGATATCTGATACTTCCCAGGGGCCTTGGGGTCTGTAAACTAATGAATGCACTACATGTAGCCATATATGTAGGTTTTTCACCTCTGACGAATATGGTAAGGATAATTTACTTCACTTAATATCCAATTAAGTGCAGTTCAATACAGCTGACTATCGTAAGTTAAATATTCATTTTACGTAACTGTTTCAGGACATGGTGTGTGAGAGAACACAAACGAGCAGAAATTGCTCATGCAAAATGTGAGAGGGGACGACAGCTTGTGTGCGATGCCTTTCAGTGCTATGAATTTCATTTCATAGCACTTTTGCTTTTTGACAGGCATCCTATCCAGGCTGGGGCAGGTTGCAGTCAAAAAAATCTAGGTTGGTATGTAACTTTTGAGTTCAGCGTGGGGGATGTCGCAGAATGCTGTGATTCACATTGGTGTGCATTGGATTCTTGGGTCGTATGTAAATTGCGATTGCCGCAGTCAGGTTGGTTGAAGCATTTGAGCGGTGTTAGGCAACTATTGTTGTTCAGGGCAAAGCGAAGGGGAAATTAGTCTGAGGAGACTGAAAAATAAATTTAGTCAGAGGTGTAAAACTTGTAGGGCCATGGGACTGTGTCACAACAGCGGTGATATGCTGAAGTTTGCACAGGTAGATGTGGGAAAGGACTGTGGGGTGCATCCTTGCCCTTCACCCACACTTCTGTCTAACCCACATGGCAAGGAGGCACAAGCCCTACAAGGTGTCCCCCACCTTCCGGCCACCGATGTTTACCTTCACAAAGGCACAGAATGGTACTGCCATTGCCTTGCTGTCCAGCAGGTACCACTGGATGTGCACCCATCAAACCTCAAGTGGGGGAAATGCATTCAAATCCCCACGGAAGAGAATGTCCCAGCAGTTCCACTCCTGCTGCACAGTTCTGCATCACCTCCAGCATGGGACGGTGCTTACAGTTGCCCAAAGGGCTGCAGCATTGTCAGAAATACATGTGTGTAAAAGCCAATCAGCCTGATCTCCCCAAAGAAATCTGATAAAAGAGAATGCACAGCCATGCTGATTTTGCTCTGTTGCCAGGTCATTTCTGTTTGCATTGCACAAGAGCCAAGCCTCAAGATTTGGACCCATATTTCCTAATTTATTTTGAACAAGAAAATGTTGGAATAGAGACCTTAGGAGGCACTGAGGCAGCGTGCCACACTGGAGAATTTGTTTTGCTCTGCAGCTACTGAGATTGCTGCTCGAGAGTTAATTCACCATGGGGTTGAAAATATGCAGCCCAACTTTTTAAATATTTGTCCCATTTCAATATAAGATAGGGCAAAATGCATTTATATATAATAAAAACAGTGCAACAACTTTATTAAGGATTAATAACCTTTATTAAGCATATATTTGCCTTCTGTATGTTGACTAGAAGCTATGAAAAATGTGATGTTACTATTGCCGCATGTTTAAATGATTGCCTGCATATGTATCCATGACAATATCTATTCATCTTCTGTTCTTTATATATGTTTTTATTATAAATATCTTTATTCTAGCTGAACATTTTAATATCAAAGTTGACACAGTGAAGTGCAAATTGGAATAGGTCAAATGAAAATCAGATATCTGTATCTTGAAATATTTCCAAGTAGTTTGGTATTGATAAGAGATATCTGATTGTTGCCTATCTGACAAGACGTAGCAGCCTTCAGTAATTCGTGCTTTCTAGTCAAAGCAAGGGTTTCACGCTCAGCTTTCCAAGTCTGTAGTAAATACTTTACCAGGCATAAGTGGTGTATGGGAATTAGATTAATCCATGTGGTAGGGAGTTTATAAGGTTTAGTGCATATAAGCAATTTCAAGAAGAGAGTTCTTTTCCATAATCATTTATCTCAAGCATAGGAAGCATATGCATGATTATATAATTAACAGAATATTTGTTTGTCAGTGTTTGGTTAGTGTGCGTAATAATATCATTATTAGGCCTTCTGTGCTCCTGTATTATCAGATTGTTATCTCCCTGCTCCTTTAATTCACCATCTCTGCTTTTTAGATTAATCACTTTGCTTTAATCCAAACATTTTGTTGCTTTTTTTATTTTTTTACCATGAGCAGAATGATTTGTGAACAGCAATGTGAAAGTTATTTTAGAAGATTTTAATCTTTTGTTGTTGTTATTTGTTTTTGTTACTGTCATATCTGCTAATCATTTTTATAAGGTGGTATTTTAGTCCCAAATCTTGTTCCAGATCATATTTGCTCTATTCTAATCAGCTCTGCATCTTTTAAATTATCTTCAATATCCTTTTCCTCCATCATGCTGCAGGCAGCATACTGCCAGCTGAAACTCTCATATCCTTCATGATTTTCTTCTTTAGTGACCAGTCTTGCCTACTACTTATGTTTACCTTATCAGGCTTTTCTGAAAATGTTGAAAAAATATGACATTTATATTTTCCATTGTGGCCACAAAGTTTGAATTCAACTAGTTAACAGTTTTCCTCCAAGTATTCAAATGTATTGGGAAATATATATATATATTATATATAGATATATGTAGATAACTAATTTTTTTTCAAGAGGGACTGATTGATACTGTCTCTTGTTGAAAAAGGATTGGTTTCTAAACAAACAACCCGCTAGACAGTTACCCCTTGATCATCTGTTATGGAAGATATCATCTACATTTTCCCTTGTTTTTCTTTGTGAAACATGTTTCTTTGGTTTTGGGGTTTTGGTTTTTATTTTTCCTTTTCAACAGTCTCTCAGTAATGATTTTAGTAACCCTTTTCAAGATACACAACATAGGTACAACTTTTCATGTTTCATACATATGCCACCTCCACTTGCTCTGGTTTGAATAATACTATTATGTAACAGGGTATTCATTTTCCAACCTTGCATTTCTTTGCTTCTGAGATTATAATCTATTTTATGCACTGCAGAATATGATAAATATTTCATGCATTTTGCCCTATTACCATTTTCTTTTTCTTGCATGTCCTATATGCTGTTTGTGCTTATTTTAGTAAACATCAATGTGATTCTTTACCTTGTCTTGATGTATTCCTCTTCTTTAATAATAATATATGCATAGTGCAAAATTTTCTCTTTATAGATTTAATGATTTGCCCTTTCTGTGTTCAGAGGCCATACTATTTTATGTATTACAGGACTGAAATCAGCCTTCTCACTCACTTACTTTTGCTGCTGCCTCATGTTTGTATTGCTTTTGTTGTTTTGTTGTTTGTTGTTTTAAAGTTGCTGCCCTAGACATTTTGGTTATATACCTGTCTGTGGAGTAATTCATGTTTTCTTTGGTCGATGATGCAACTTTCCCTTCAGACATTGTCTATTCCAACACTACGCATTTTATCAATAAAGAAGTTTAATTTTTCTCTTATCTCGCAGCTTGTACAAACTTGTTGCTTTCAAGTTTGGCTAGTTGGGTTACTTTCTTCCAAGTGCATGATGGGAAAAAGCTATGTCAGTCTCGCAGTTACTTATTTTGTCAATACTTTACCACCTTTTGGCTTTCACCTTTCGGGGGTGGCTTTCGGTCCCACGCTGCGGACTCGACGCAGGGGCAGTTTTGTGGCGTGGGGATGTGGCATCTCGCCGTCCCGAGCCCGGAGCGACGTATCGCTCTCTGTGCTGCAGCTTGCTCTGGCTGGTCGCGGCGCCCACCGGAGCCGCGGTGGATGGTGCCTTCCGCGGAACGGGGCCGGTTTCACTCAGCCTCGGCCGCCTTTCAGAACCCTGGCCGGTGCTTTTCTTTCACCCCTGTCGGTACCGACGGCAAGGAGAGGGAAGGAGAAACTTCCTTCCCGCACGCGGGCCGCTGACTCCCCGGGGCGGCCCCCGCGGCGCGCCCCCACCTGCGGGGCCGGGGCGGCCGCCGTGCACCTGCCCGGCGCGGCCCGCGCAGGCTCCGCGCCGAGGGGCGGAGGCTGCGCTAGCGCGGCGCACCCGGCAGCGCCGGCAGGATATTGTTCAGCCTTCACCCCCGCCCCTCTTCCTCCTCCTCCTGCTGCTGGTGCTGTGGCCCTGTCCTCCGGCTCGCCCCCTCCGCCGCAGGCCCCATCTGCCGGGGGGGGCGCGGGGCGGCGCGGAGCGGGGCGGCGCGGAGCGGGCATTGTGCGCGGCGCAGGCAGGGCCGCCTCACCCGCACCCAGCGAGCTGCAAATTCGTGCGCGCCCGGAAGCCGCACGCCTTCTTCCCCCGGCCCCCCCGCTCACCTACCGCCGCTGGCGGCCGCCCCCCCGGCCCGGCCCGGCCCGGCCCGGCGCCCCCTCCCCGCTCCTCGCTTCGGTCCCCCTCTGCCACCGCACTTCTGCCAACCCCCCTTCCCCTTGCCCGGCCTCCCCTCCCCCACGCCTCTCTCCTTCACCACCGCCTCCTCATCCTCCTCCTCCTCTGCCACTTTCTCTCTCTCTCCCAGGACGCGTCGGATGATCCGGGGCCGCTGGGGAAGGGCTCCGGGCAGCAGCAGGGAGGCTGCGTCCTCCTCCCGTCTCTGGCTGTGAAAAAAAAAAAAAAAAAAAAAAAAAAGCCAGTGGCCTCGGTGTTATTTTGTATTAAAATGAGGAGGAGGAAGAAGAAGCAGCGGCAGCAGCAGCAGCGAGCGGTAGCGGAGAGGAGGAGAGGAGGCTGTGAGCAGGGGACGGCGGCGGCAGCAGCAGGAGGAGGAGGAGTAGTGATGAGTCAACTAATAATTTAATGGGGACAGAAACAGAGAGGGAGAGAGCGAGAGGAGGGGGGGGAGCAGAGCAGAGCGAGGCAGCTCCGTCCGGGGACACACACACATATCCATGTAACATCCAGCAACAACCACCAAACCGGCCTAAATAACAACCATACCCAGCCAGCCAGGGGAAACGAGAATTAAAAAAAAAAAAAAAAAAAAAAAAAAAAAGAGAGAGACGAAATACAAAGCCTACCATTATTATTCTTTTTCAATTGTTACTGGGTTTTTTTGCTGGCTTGGTTTTTGTTGTTGTTGGCTTTTTGCAACCTATTTTATATTTTTTTTACCCCTTCTGCCAGTAACTCTTCTCGGAGTTCCCAGATTTTCTTTTTTTTTTTTTTTCCTTTGCAGAAGCACAACTAGGTTTTTTTGTTGTTGGTTTTCTTTTTTTCCTTTTTTTCCCTTTTTCTTTCTTTCTTTTTTTCCTAATAGGATCGGGGTTTTTTTTAAATTATAATTTCTCCCTGTGTTGGACTCGGAGGGAGTGAAACCTCGTCACTTTTTTGTAGTGGTGGTGGTGTGCCTTGTTGTGTGTTTCCTTCCTCCCCTCTGTTCTTTTTCTCTCTCCCCTCCTCTCTCGCTCCCTCTCTCCCCCCGTCACTCGCACAACAGCCCCCGGTAAATGAGAGGAGACAGGTCCTCTCTGCCTTTTTTTTTTTCTTTTCTTTTTTTTTTTTTTTTTTTTTTTTTTCCCTCCCCGGACCGCAAAGGCGAGATTAAAAGTGGCATTTTAGTGCCTTTTCCTGCAATTTTCTCTCCACTTTTTTTTTTTTTTTTTTTTTCTTTTTATCTCCAGTAGCGATCTCTGGGGCTGAGGTTTCCGCAGAAAGTTTGGGGGCTATTACGGTGTATATTTTTGCGGAGGGGGAGGGGAGCGGGCTCCTTCTGTGTGTGCTGCTCCTCTGGGTGCCTATTGGAGAATAATAGTGTAAGTGACAACCTAGAAGTAGACTTTCTGCTCTTCACACTGGATAGAAAAGCTGTCTTTTTTTTTCCTTTGCTTTTTTTTTTTTTTAATAACCCCTTTTCTCACTTGATCCTTTATGCATTTGTTTTATTTTTGAAAGGATAGCTAGACTTAAATCACCCTCCACCTTAATTTAAACCTGCTACTTATTTTTAAATTCTTCTTATTATTATTATTAATTCCTCGTTTTGAGCGTTACACTTGTCTGATCAATTTGATCTGCAGCTCTGTCTTCCGTTGCTAAACCTCGAAAACTGGCTCTCTCAAAAGATATTTAATCTCTATTTTTTTGTCCATTGCCATTTTTGCTCATGGCTACTCTGTTTCTCGCTATCTGTTTTTGCCCCTCCCCGCCTAGAGGAAAATAGCAACAAGAAAAAAAAAAAAAGAAAAAAAATAAGAGAATATTAGGGGAAGTAGTCCTCAGGTCTGCTGCACCCCCCCCCCCCCCCCTTTCAGAAAAGGGGGGGACCTAAAAACATCAGTCTTGAACTTCTTCCTCTTCAAGAGCTCGGGCTGCAAAGGAAACCTCCTTTGTTTTTGTTATTTATATGCTGTCAAGTTTTGAAGTGGTGAGTTTCGGGTCGGTTTTGCTAATTTCACTCAGAAAACTGCAGTGTTTCTGTTTCTAGATAAGTACTTTGCTTCTTTGTCTCTTTAAAAGGTCACAGGGAAAGCTTGGCCTGGATTGTGAGAGCCATATGGAACGGATAAGTGCGGAGCCTCTCTCAAATGTGATTATGGGTTTTTATGGGGGAGGGAGGGAAGAGGAGGGGAAAGGCATGGGGAGGGGGCTGATTCAGGAGGAGAGAAAGAAATAATATAATACCGGCAGCGTTACATCGCGACAAAAGGAGATACGGCACCGGCTCTCATTCAGAAATTGCGCGGTGTGCCTGTACGTGTACGCTGGCTCCGGGAAACTGTGCCTTGAAATCGTGCTCTTCTCTCACTGATCTGTGATGAAAACTTGTAGTTGTGAAAGATGCCTAAATGCGAAACCCGGGGAAACTCCTGGCCTGGAACCGGCGGAGATGATAGGTCTTTCCTGCCACCCTCTCCCTGGGCAGGCCATGCTGGTTGTTGCTCATCACTATTCCAAACTGAGGTTTCAGTGAACTTTAGCCTTGGGCATGGAGTTTAAATGAGTAAATTAGGTGTTTTATGTGCATGTAATTTTGCTTTGTAACATAAAGCTTTTTACAAGATGACTAAGCGGTGAAAGGATGCCGATGGGTGGGTATTCTCAGGCCAAGCGAAAATGACCCATTTGGTGTTTTGGTTGCAGTCAGTGTATTAACTAAGTGCCGATCTATCACTTTTATTCACTGTACATGATGTAGTGCGATTCTGACTCATGATGACTAGATACTTTTTGTAGCAAAGAACCTTCGTGCCTTAGAGTACTTCTGAAGTTGCCAAAAGTGATGAGAAATTTCTCTTTCAAAGCTTTTTTGTGTGTGTTTTCTTTTACTCTTCCCCCCCACACCCCTTTTTTTTTTTTCTTTTTTTTTTCTTTTTTTTTGGTGAATCCTCTTTTTCTTGAGATAGACCAGTCTCAGAATAGCAGCCCTATGTGATGTTAGCATTGTTAGAAACATCGGAAGATGTTAACAGTTTCAGTCTGTAATTCTTTGCTTAGGTTACACTTAGCACAGTTTAAAAAATTCTTTTTGAAAAGTGGCTAAAATAGGCATATTTACTGCTAATGAGACACATGACCTAAAACAGATGGGATAAAGATGAATGGTGAACCTTAGCCTGTCACCTAATAGCATAGGGAAAAATAACGATTGTCTGAACTTCATCTATTTGGTTGCATTCTTGAGGTTGCTTGTAAAGGTTTGAATTAATACAGTGCCTCTGTCTGCACCGTATCGGGAAAAACAGCGTGATGTTCAAACAAGAAAAAAATATTCTACAAAATTATCATTGGCATGTATACTAGTGACATAGAAGTGTATGTATATAAGGATTCCAAGATATTTAGGTTCTAATAACTTTGCTATGAAATGTGCAGAAAATATATTGAATTACTAGGCAACTGAAAGAAAGTAGCAATTATCCGATTCACACCAGTCTTTCTAAATATTACTTCCCCAGTATTAGTATTTGTATTTGCTAATGTAAATACTGGTTCGAAGATTAATGTTTGTTGACCTGTCCTTAGTGCTTATATTATTTTTGTGTATATATATATAAAACATAATTGTCTGTGTAGTTATACCTTTCCCTGTCAGGGAAAGGTAGGCAAAATACCTAACAATCACAAGAGTATTGATTAGTGAAATCATAACCAGAAAGATGCCTTTGCTGTCAGCAAGGTTTTTTAATATAGTTTGCAAAACAGGTTCTGATGAGTGGCAAAAGTCCTTAGAACTTACTCTGTTATGTTGTAGGTTTGAGAGATTTTTAGTGATTTAACTGTAATTGTTATTCATGGACAGAGATTTCAAAAGTTTATAGAAAGGGAATTACAAGCATGCTTATATATATACCTTTTCTTAATTTGCTATTGAAATTCTGCTTTTTTGGTTTCATATAGGTGTGTCAGCATCACCCAGGTTTAGGAGCTTTTTATATTTAAGGGCATCAAAATTACTGTAGAAATTGTAGAGGATTTTTCCCTAGCTTTATGTTTGGTGAGAAACTATTGTTATTTATCTTCATTGAATAAACTACTCTGTTTAACACTTGAAGCTTAGTATCTGAAAAATTACATATTTTGAACCTTCCAAAAGTTGATAAACTCTGTATAATATTGGTTAGGAAACTCAAAAGCAACCATCTCTGCTCTCTGAAGTTAAATGTAAAATTCTTTTCTAACTTCTGTTTTTAAGGGGGAAAGCAATTGTAAAGGGACAATAGTCTACATCTCTAATAAATCTGTTGCTCCTTCAACTAAAGTTTTAGCAATCTCTCTAATGTGGTTCATCCATTTTATAATCAAATAGATCAAGAAATTTTTCATCAGAATCTTTCTCTCCCTCCACAAAAAAAACATCCGCGATAAATAACAAACCTTTCTGTGAGATTTGTAACAATAGCTGTCTTGGAGCACACACCTTGACAATCATCATCACTTATATGAGTTTTAGACTCTCGGTTTTAGTAGAATATCTCCAAAGATTTTTTTTTTTTAACTTTTTTTAGGAGGTACTCTGGTTGACTTTTAAGAAAAGCATTCCAGTAGATTATGGTACAATCTCTCTATAAACTGGGGTATGAGGTAATTTTTGAAGAATAAGTTTGTTTCTTTTAAAAAAGGCATTTCTTTCTAGTTACCTTTTCTTCTTTATAAACGTATGATACATATATATCTGTCTCTGTACATGTGCAGGCTGTGTACGTATACATATGCGCACACGTGTACAACATATATTTTTTTTTTTAATCATGGCAGGTGATCTTTAGAGGCGGGACTGAGTATGGATCATTTGAACGAGGCAACTCAGGGGAAAGAACATTCAGAAATGTCTAACAATGTAAGCGATCCGAAGGGTCCACCAGCCAAAATTGCGCGCTTGGAACAGAATGGGAGCCCATTAGGAAGAGGAAGACTTGGAAGTACAGGAACTAAAATGCAAGGAGTGCCTTTAAAACACTCTGGACACCTGATGAAAACTAATATTAGAAAAGGTAACACTTTTGATAATTCTACATTAGAAAAATATGATTTATAGTATTTGGGGGGGAAGCATACTTTTTACTCTACTTCATTTATATTTCGGGATTAAAATCTCCCTTCTAAAATACTATATATTCCCAATTCTGATATAAATCACATTTGGGAAATCTAAGGTTCATTCTTGGGTGGAGCATCTTGCTTTTCAGGGTGGAGTCTGATTTTTGTTAAGGTAAAGGCTAGCTGCTCTGATTAAAGCAAATTCTTACATTATAATGTAAGTAATTTGGTTCATTAATTCTTTGAGTGAGCGCTGGGCGAAGAAATGCAAAAATATGTAAGAGTAAATACTGAACCCCCAAAACAAATTCTCGCCTTTCCTCCTAATGATGGTCCTAAGATTGGAAGCGCAGCAGAATTTCCATAGCAGTTGAAAGTTGGTTTAAAGGAGAGAGTGTAAATCTTTAGGTATCACATTGGAAAAGTCATTTATGATGTCAATCTTCGCAGTTTATTTTCTTAAGTACAATTCATTATTGAACAATGAACAACTTGGGTGTCATATTTTTCAGTGGCTGGTTTGCTGTAATTAGACATTTGCACAAGGAAAAGGCACATTTAGAATCACTGATGTTTGTATATGGATGGCTTTTGTTTGCATTGAAAATACTTTTAATGGACAATAATATACAAATTTTACTTATCAAAATTTGTAAGTCTTTTTGACCATGTCATGCAGGCTTGCTAATTTAAATCAAAACATGCTGTATGTAATTTGGCATATATCTTGAAACAGCCTCTACTTTTCCTAGTATAACCAGTTATGTTTATAATCCAGATTTTTCTTGTATTTGCTAAGCAAAGTGCAAAATGCAACCAAGACTATTAAAACGCACAAAGTTAGAAGGCAGAGGAATTTCATTGTTTCTGATGCATAACATTTATCGTACAATCATTTATTTTTTCCTCGGTTTGGCGAAAACAAAGAATATATTGATCCTGAAATGAACAGACACAGCAGTCCGTATTGTTAGATCTTTATCTATTAAAAATGGAAAAACAGCACTTCAGCAAATTCTTTGGCCTCTGCTCATGATTACCCTATTTATTGATTGTTTGCCAAGAATGTATGCATCTTAAGAAAGCCAGGGTAAGAGCATTAAAAATATAATTTATTATGGCTTTTCAAGCAGAGTGCATTAACATTGTACAGTGAAGCAGTGGGGCTGTATAAAAAGGACTTTCTGACGCCTGCAAACATATAAGTTCCATAAATTCCTAAATAGGAGATTTCAGCTGTCTCTGGTATTATGTGATATTTGCACAGCAAACTTTAATGCCAGGACAGTTTTAGACAAGGATTCTACAGACTTCACTGCTCCTTATGGCAGACGTGCTGTTTACACAGACTCGTAAACCTTCAGCAAAAGCTCTAACCCTGCCTTCAGGTTTAAATCATGCTATATTTTTAGCAGGGAGCACTGACCAACGCTCTCCCCTTTAATACTAGAAGGTTATGAAGTTGCTGCACTTGGAGGTCTTGCCAAGTACTAGCAGGAGTGATCAGCCAGCTGAGATTGTGCTCTCCTGTACAACATTTTTCACATTAACAGAAGGACACTAGTGACAGTTTGCTAAAAGATTTAGTGGCTTGATTTGTAGTCAGATGATACCTGTGTCGCACTACCGGGATCCACCTCTGTTAATCCATGCTGTGCCTCAAAATTTGGCCAGGAGGCTCTCCTGTGTTGTTTAAAGTACCACATTTCCCAAAATGCTGCAACTGAGGAAACCATGTACCTGGCATAAAGGGTGCTGGTAAGCAGCGAAGTACCTGTATGTTGTGTCTGATCATAGCTTAATTTGTAGGAGCTGATAAGGGGAAAACAAATATGTTTTAGCTGGTTTTGGATGTATCTGCACTGTTTGTTAGAATAAAGCTTTGCTTGCACTTTATCTTCAGGAATTACTGGTGAAACTGCTTATGAATTTTGAGCCCTTACTCTGAGTCAGATGGTAGTAGGTGAAACATCGATTGTGAGAGCCTGGAAGGGAGAAAAAACCCAAAAAACAAACCACCACCTTTTTGCAGATGTATCGTGTGTGTCCACAGCTTATTTAAAACCAGTGAAGTAAACATTGCTTTGCATGTACTGCTTTGCATGTACTGCTTTTGCTTTGGTCTTCTCTCCCTCCCTGGCTAGTCTCACTCAGATTACAAAAAAAAAACCAGGAAAAAAAAGCTCCTTCCTGCACTACGTAAATATTGGCAAGCTTTTGCTCTTGTCTTTCAGTCTTTCATACTGAGCCTACTGGGCAAACTGGAGTGAGTTTTTGAGCTTTATCCTTGCAAGCCTGAAGGGGTTTGTTTGCCAGAGATTGGCTCTCTGGTGAACAGATGTAGTTTAAATATACGTGCTTAAGAGGTATCTTTTTTATCATGATTTCTTACTATACATTAGAACACAAATCAGCAGATGTGGTCTTTCTCTATTGTCAAGAGTAAAGCTTCCTTTTAGACTACAGCATGTCTGATGCACCTTAGCAGATTAGGAGGTTTGCGTAAGTCTAGAGGGCAGTGGTTATAGAGGCATTAACATTGTAGGACTAATTGGAGTTCTTGGGTGCCCTGTTAAAATAACCCTTGTCATCATTTATGCTAAAGATGATACCCCTCTGGCAGGCTGCCATAAGACAGTTCTGTACATCTCTTTTTAACCCTTCTGCTTTCTGTCGTTAAGAGATCATAACCTGTGCTGCTGGGGACAGCGGGACAGGATTGGAGCTTAAAACCACAGGGTCAGTGTGTCATGCATGTCCATCTGGGAGACTGGGAGGGATTTTCATAAAGTCCGGGAATCTGACTGCTGGGAGAGACTTTGTCCCTAAAACAGCTTGAGTCGTTTGTTACTTCTCTCTCTGTCATCAAAACGGAGGAAAAAATAAAATAAAATATTTTTATTTGAAAAAGACAAAAGGAAAGATAAAAGGTTATTTACTTAATAATATTCTGTGCAGTGTATGGAAGGGTTTGCCATATGATGCTAAAAAACTGGAAATTAGTAATTAACTTTCAGGCATACCAAAATAGCGTTGTGGGATGTAAAGTGCGGGAGACATCAACAACAAAAATAAACCTGAACTGCAGGTACACTTCTTAAAGCAGCATTGAAATCATTATTTGTTCCTTAAAGATGCAAGTGAAAGTAGTGCTCAAGTGCACTCAGTGAATGAAGCACGAATTAGTGTTAACTTTTGCCTTGTTTCGTTGTGTACTCTTTCAGAGTGAATATATAACACACAAGGTGATTTGTTGTTGATGTTGAAAGCAATTAAATATTTTTGGCAGGACTAAGAAAGTTTTAATGTTAACAAACAAAATTATGTGGCTGGTACTAAAATGGCTCACAGTGAAGACATCTGCAGTATGTATTTAGGTTCTCATGCTGCCTGCTACTCACAACAAATCAGGCAGGACAGAGAGAATCAACTTCTCTTCAGTCAACCCTGTTATTTTTATAGAAGGTAATTCTTTAAATCTGTATCTGATCAAGAGAGATAAATTTGCATTTCTGCCTTTCAGGGAGATTTATGTTTTGTAGAACTTTCTCTATTTTGGGGAGGGTGAGGGGAAAGGACTGAGGGAATACGTTGATCAAATATTTGTGATGATTCTTGATGCCTCCTCTGCCTGTTCGTACAGGTTTTATTTACATAACTCTGTATAGACCCACCTACTCTACTATAACTCAAGTTTAATATGTTAAATTTAATTTTTTTAATAGGAAGTATGCTTCCAGTTTTCTGTGTAGTAGAACATTATGAAAATGCCATTGAATATGATTCTAAGGAGGAGCATGCAGAATTTGTGTTGGTGAGGAAGGATATGCTTTTCAACCAGCTGATTGAAATGGCATTGCTATCTCTTGGATATTCTCACAGCTCTGCTGCCCAAGCAAAAGGTAAATAAGATTACAAAATTGTACAATGAATTGTGTTTGTTTGTGGGGTCTTGGGGGAGGGGCAGGATTTCTTTCAGGAATGCAATGCAGGTTTTACTTCTTAAACTTCTTGCAGATTCCATATCTGTATTTTTTTTTCCTTGATGGGTATTTATTTAGTTAGTGCACATTTTTGTTTGTAGGGAATGTGGAGGTAAATTCCATTTTTTTTCCTTTTTTTTTTTTTAAGAAGAAAAAAGACTTCAACTGAATCATTAGTATGCTTATTGACCTTAATAATCTGCTCCACTGAGGATCCACAAGGAAGTGTAAAGCATATTTGAGCAGATGGACTGTTGAGAGTCAACTTGCATTTATGACTGAATATCCAGCTCTGTTTCTTTTATTTTGTTCCTGATGGTTTTATAGACTGCAAAGCAATGTTTTGTGCTCAATTCTGCATTGCAAAATCCTTTCTAATTTATTAAGAAGAATGCTAACTATTATATCATGTCCTATTGAATTCATGGGAACTTAGGAAAACATACTTCTATACATATTTAAAAATCTCTACTACATTGCATTTGTATACTTTTGTAATATAGATAAGGCCTATCCTTGGTGATGAGTGGATGGGGGTTTTTGGAGGGGATGGGGGTGTTCTTTTGTTTTGCCAGATTTAAGAGGTTAGAAACAAAGGTGGTGATCTTGTTAAAAGCAGATATTTCTTTTGCCCCTAGGAATTAGGTAAATCACTTTCTTTCAATTTTTCCTGCCCTTCTTGCCCACTCCCCCTCCCCTCTGAAAATTACCATCTTGCAGGGCTTATCCAGGTTGGGAAGTGGAATCCAGTTCCACTCTCGTATGTGACAGATGCCCCTGATGCTACAGTAGCAGACATGCTGCAAGACGTGTATCATGTGGTCACACTGAAAATCCAGTTACACAGGTAAGTCGTGTACCAGTTCTGGGACATGAACTGTTACTTGTCTGCTCTTAACTGTTAATATTGCTTATATTTAATTCCCGCTGTGCTTTGTGCTCAAAGTACAAAGGCTTGCCTAAATTCCTTTTTAGTTACTCTAATTCTTCTTTAACTTACAGTATACTATTGCAGAAAACTTTTATAGCTCTGATACATAGATTTTCTTTGGATATCTCATTAAAACTATATTGCATTTTAGTCAATTAAATGATGCATTACAAGAAGGCATTTTACATAAAGTTTACTTAAGAGAAAAATATTTTTGCATATCATGAACAGTACCATCTGTGTGCATTTTGTAAAAGAATGACTTGCTCACACTTATTGTTGCTGTCTAGGTTCTTAAATTTCACAGCAACAAAAAAGAAAAAACGGTTAATATATTAATGCTTTTCATGATCAGTCGTGAGAAAGCATTACACCTTAAATTGTTTTACCAAGCGCATCAGAGCAGGAAGGTAGAAGTAACATGAAAAAATAGTCGCCACATGCAGCTGATGTATAATTCATGCATCAATACAGCAGATGTGTTGTATAAAGTAATTAACTAATCGGAACAATCAGGAGACCGAGAGCAATCTCCAGATGCATCTGCTTGATGCGCAAAATGAAATCTGTCTGTCTTAAAGGAATGTTCTGCAGCAGGATGCAATCTTGTAATAATCCCTTTTCTAATCTGTGTTTCAAATAGTTGCCCTAAACTAGAAGACTTGCCTCCTGAACAATGGTCTCACACAACAGTAAGAAATGCTCTGAAGGACTTACTGAAGGATATGAACCAGAGTTCATTGGCCAAGGAATGTCCCCTTTCGCAGGTACTTAGCATAACATGTAATAAATAATAAAGCACTATAGGCAACGCTGATGTGAGAGTTGAGATTTCTACAGACTGTAGCAAGTAGTACCCGTGGAGTGGATCTGCCAAAAATGCAAATGCATTTGACCACTTCATGATCTTTATAAATATGCCTGATTCATTTTGAACATAGTCTTACAACATTTCCCATGGGGAGTCGTGAAAGGTTGTTTACACCACACTAAAATCATCTCACAGCAAACTGGATTTTAACTGGTTTTTGTCTGCAGTCTTTGAACTGCTTTGATGCAACTACTTTTTTCAAACACATGTGTTCAAGATGTTAAAAGGCTCTTTACTTACTGCTGTCAAAAGTACTATTGAATCTGAATGCTTGTTAGATAACCTACAGTAGTTTTAAATGCTAATTCGTAAACTGAGACAGTCTTTGGCATGCTATATGAGAAGGGAATAAAGAATAAAGCTCTTTGGGTGATAAGTTGTTGTTGCAAAGAACCAAAGGAAAATCAGTCATTTATTAGTTCTAATCAAAATATACCTAAGTAAAAATGAAACCTCAATTTATGCGTTGCTAAATATTGAACTGATGTGTTCCTCAAGCCTTAGTTGTATTGTTCTATTTTTGCCATTCTTTTTGTTCTTCTCTTGTCAAATTACTGCAAAGGCACGACTCATTTTTCTATGCAGTATGGTGTCCAATGATGCTGTGGTGGGAACATGGTATTTTTTTTTACCTTTTAAATTTTAAAATGTATTTCATTGTGGTGCAGTGGAGACGAATTCAGTATACAAATAAATGATGCTAGTTGTGGCAGGAAGGGAAAAAGAGAAATTAAGGAACTGAACGTATTTTTATGGAGATTTTATTTCTCTTGCTTAAAATACTGGAGTCTTTGTCTCTGAAAGACTTCAGTTAATCTGCAGGAGACTACTCTGCTCCTCTGTCTAATTTTAGTGAAGAGATTAGCAGACTTGTTTCCCATACCTTTTTTTCCCCTACGGTTAGATTGTTTTCAGTGATGTGGCTCCAATATAGGAAGTTTTGAAGTGGAAATAATCAAAATTATCTTCACTGGTTGCAAACCATTCCAGTAATATGTCTACAAAGTTATCTTGTATGTACCTACTGTAAAAGCATGTGAGCTTTTGCACTGCTGGCTTATGGAGACTGCAGATAACTTGAGATTTTTCTCCATTTTAATCTAATAGAGCTACTTTTTACTTGATACTGATAGAAAGCAAATAATTTCTATTGCGATAGAATATCTCATTTCTATTTGGACATTGTGTTTCACAGAGGAGTTTCTGTTTATATGTATACGTAAAGCAGAAAAAAGCTTTTAAAAGCATTACTTTAAAAAAGTATCTAAGAAAGTATCATGGTACTGGAGACAATTCAATAATTACGTTCTTCTAAAAAAAATTCTTTCGAACTGTAGTGAATTTTTATGTAATAACTTTAATGGACAAAAAGCCATCTTGCTTAATAGCAGCTCTTCAAGTTAATGCTTGCGATGACTAAAACTCCACACTACAAAAGTCTGATTTGGGACTGTTTGTTTACTAGTTTGTATTTCTTTATTTTAAAAAGAATTTTCTTAAAGCTTCTTTCTGTTGTTAAAAGTGTGTTTATTACTTTTGCTATCTCTTATCTTCACCAGTGCTGCCATAGTTGGGTTGCAAGAATTGAAATAACTTCTACTTTTCTTTTTTCTTTAAAAACCAAATCATATTAAGCTTAAAGTACATTTATTTATTCTTAACATTTGGAAAAACAAGCTTTTACAGTAGTTGATCAAGAGCACATCAACTGGTCTAAGTCTTCCTGTTTGTTTCCCTCTGGGAGCTGGAGGGAAGATGAGTTGATCTGACAGTGTCTTTTTCATATAAGTTAATTGATCTGAATACTTTCCGTATTTGCCTTACCTCTAACTCCTTGTATATCATTCTATGGAAAGGGCACTGATTTAAGAGTGTCAGTGTTTCATTAAAGGTATTAAAGTTTTTGAATTGTCCTGCCATGGTGTGCTCCTGCAGCAGAGGTTAGGAGTAAGAGCAAGGTGGAGGTCAGGAGACAGCTTTTCCTTAGGGGATCCATCAAACTGCCAGCACAGGAGATTCTTCTGAGAACAGAGAAGGTCTCTCTCCTGTTATGTTCTTGCATGGGTATAGGTAATGCCATATGAAGTGCTTCATCAGAAATGCAAACTAATGCAGTGACACCATACCATAACTTATTAACACTGTTATGGATATAATTTATTAACCACAGAAAAATGACTCAAAGTGGAAACGAGAGTAGTTATCGTTTTCTGTCACTGCCATTAGCAATACTCTGTTTTGTGTAGGTATGGAAGGACTTGTTTTAAAGTAATTAAGCCACTTTGCTCAATGCATGGCATCTCTGAAGCCCCATTTTCACTTAGATTTTACTCTATTTTCTGAAGCAATCTTGCAGTTTGAATATTAAAAAATTTCTTACATTTGTTCAAAATACTGGCAGTCTATGTACTAAAAAAAAACAAACAAGGAAACCATTTTATAGTGCAGATATACTTAGTAATTTGAAAATGTGAACAAAACTTTGAGAACCAGTCTGTTTCAATTATAGAGTCTTGAAAACTTAACAGCATTATTTGCTGGAGTGTCTTTTTTCTCTTTTTTTTTTTGTTTAAATTTTTTATCCTTTTATTTTCTTGTCCAACTGAAACGTTGGGGTGTAAAGGTATGAATTCTTCACGCCTTTCTTGATAAAATGCCACTGTAACTCTTGCTCTCATGAGGAGAGTTGAATACGTGGTCCCTTTTGAGGCTGCTGTAATTCTCACTCTGTGACGGTGTGGCCATCCCTGACCGTCAGTTTTATTGTTCGGTATATGAGCCCACATCATGGAGAATCCCTGGCAAGATGACTTGGAGTGCTTAGGATGGACCAGAGCAAATGCATGCCTCTGAATTGCTGTGCAATTGCAAACAGCCGTTCAGACATTTAACCTTAAATTTTTGGAATCAAGCAGTCAAGGTAGAAGGGCACTTCAAATTTTGCATGGAAAACCCAAACCTGTTCTGAATTATGTGCTAAAGTGCATATTTTCATGCTTTACATCGGGCTTGCAGATTTTATTGCTAGAGACTGGCAGCGTGTGCAGATGCCGACTGAAAGACTTTTTGCGTTTGATACGCACAGCTTACTTCATTTCTGTTTCCTCTCCAGACCTCTTTTGATGGGGAAGGTAACTTGGAATTTAATCTAGGGCTCAATTTTGGGCCGTCTTGTGCATTCCATTAAATTGGTCTATCTCGCAAGTGGCCTAGATCTCATTTCCCTCCTGTTTTGGCTCTTCAGTCTCCAAAGGGCTGTAAAGAAATTGTTCTACCATCATTTCTTATTTCCAAACTCTTGCACAGAAGCTCTACTCTACTTCAGTCTTCTGGGAGCTGCTCTAAAGTGATCAGGCAGGCAGGCAGCTCTGTTGCATTTACTTATTTAATGTTAGTCCTTCAATGTCTCGCCTTAGTCTTAGCATTTTCATACTTCACTTTCACAGTTTTGCTCTGTTTTGATTTTTACTGCAGAAATTTCTTCTTACTTTCACAATTAATAACTGAAATACTGCACTCTGTATTTATTCTGTTATTAATAAGGTTTTTTTTCCTCTTTTGCTGCTATTGAATTGCTGCATCTTTCTCTGTTTCTCTGTGTATTTATATATATTTATATATATATAAAAGTATTGTAGATACAGTTCAATCAACTTCTATGAGGACAAGGAGAGCAACATGGGATATTGGTCTAAGAAAAGGACAGGAAATCCTTTTGATAATTCTGAAAAAAACTCACTGTGTGCTTTTCAACATTTAGATGTATTCCTTATCTTGAATTCCTGTAACCTTTTCCATGAAAAGATGATAACAAGTCACCTACCAAATGAAGAGATTGTAGAGATTAATTAGTATCTGGGCACTGCTTTAAAAATATGGCAGTGATCAAATGACATTGACTTTTCTACTGGTATTATCTTGCCTGATTTTTTTCTACAAAAAGATATAGTGCACTATCAAAGCACTGCAAAAGCACTTCTGAAGCAAGGTATTATTTTTCTTATCCCATAGTATCCTCAAATGTGAAGGTGTTTGGTTCGGGTTTTTTTTCCCTCCCTTTTGCTCATCTTTGAGACTGTTTGTATCTAGTCTGACTCTCAGGACAACCATGAGTCAGTGCATGACAGATGAGAAATTCCAGGCCTGATATATAGTAGAATCTCAAATCTCAATGTCTTTTCAATATTTTATAGGGGACATACAGCATTTAAATATATATATATATATATATATATATATATATATATATATATATATCTAGAGACTGTAATACTTGGGGACATAGTAATTTATGGACTATGTAAAAATTTTTGGAAGATATTTGTGTGTTCCCCCCTTCCCCCGCCTATAATGTCATTTACATAATTTTGCTCTTGATGATGAGGGAATAGTGTTATTCCAGTCAGAGGGATATATGCTTGCATTCCACGAAACCTATGTATACACAATACAAGTGCTGGTACGATACCCAAGTCTGCATAGTTTTGCACTTGTGACAGATATAATTATCCTGACTGCATTTTTATACAAGCTTTCATGCTGTAGTGAATGATTCTCTTCATCTGACATGGGTGCGGTATAGATCATATACTTTCCTTTCTGTTCAGATACCCTGCCCTGAATTTGCATGCTGTTTAGTTCAGACTTTATGTGATCTGGTGGAGACAATAGACAAAAAGTTTTCTTGGTACATCAGTGTTTTTCAGTTCACCTGATGGGAAGGCACTTGGCCTTCACAACAAATAGGCAACTCAACAGAAATGCTCTTGCATTTCCACACTGCTATTCTGATTCACCCTTTCAAAATCCTAACTGAAAAAGTTGTGTTTGCTGAAATTAAAATTTCTGTACCTATAGATAATCAAGGAATGAGCTATTAAGAGTTGCCAAAATACATACTTCTTATGAGCAGTTTTTGATTCATGCTTTACTAAACCAAAAGGTGGTTTTGCCCCCTCCCCTTTCAATTTTACCTGCCTAGACCTGAGATCAAGTCCTTGGATTTCTTTGTTGCTTGTAAGTCTCTTCTGTCTTCCTCCCCTCCCCCAATAATTAATAACCTGAGTAAGGAATGCAGGTCTTTTTTTTCTGCTTTAGAAGTTACTGTACTTTAGATTTTAAAGATGTCATTAATTATTTTGGGAAAGTAAATCCTTGAGAGCCTGAGCTCAGCTTTTGGCAGGTAGGGCTTTTCAACTCACCCCCCAGTTGCTCAAGAGCATTCACTGTGATGTCTCTTCAAGCTGACATGGTATCTGGATTTTTAAAACATTTGCAATTAACTATTAAAGTTAGAATTTGGGCACATAATTTTTAGTCATGCTGATAGAATGGGCAGTGCAGAGCCTATTACTGATGGGATGAGCAAGATGTATGTAATAGGTGTTTGGGTAGAGCTGTGTGAGCACATTCACAGGGTACTCAACCTTTCAATTGACTGATCATTTGATCATTGATTTATGTTATTTAGATGCACTAAACACTCAAAGCTACGCCAGTCTTTCTGCAACTGTTTATCTGCATAGCACCCTATTAAAGGCGAAAATTTATAGCTATTTTTCCAGCCTTTTCATTAGAATGAAGTATAACAAGGATGTAAAGTCACTTTCCAAAACAGTTATGAGGCCCAAAATTATTGTGGGAGGAGGGGGAAAGCATACTTTGTTCTTCACATAAATGCAGTATCTGACTTCAGGGGTGCCCCTTGGTATCTGTGCTGTAATGAGGTCTTCTGTTTCTGCTTCTGAAAAGTGGAGGAGTCCAAGAGAGGAATGGTGCTAATGTTGAGGGGGTTTTATGTTGTTGTTCTCGTTGTTGTTTGATTTTTAATATTGTTTTTACACTCCTGAGGTCAGGAGTTATAACACCTGTCCTTCACCAGGCTCTCTTGTGAAAAGTACAAAATTAAAGCATTTTTGGGACTGTGCGTCCCACTTTGAGTACTAACCATTTTGATTGTATCTTGGCAATTTTGAGAATT
This sequence comes from Catharus ustulatus, assembly GCF_009819885.2. NCBI lineage: Eukaryota > Metazoa > Chordata > Aves > Passeriformes > Turdidae > Catharus > Catharus ustulatus. Next base: position 37,826,225 of record NC_046221.1, on the reverse strand, counting down.
GTGTCATGTGAATGACTATCTGCATCATATGGACTTCAAGTTTTAGGGAAGTTACAGAATGAAAAAGGAACACAGCATGTTTTCTTCTCATACGTTTTCCTCCTAAAGCCTGCATGTGTTGTAGAACTGAGCTCTACTTGACTTCTGTTTTCACTCAGTGTTCCTGAGAATGGTATATAGAATAACTGGCATTTAAAATATTTGTAGTGATTTTCTTTTTTTGGTAGATACATATATATACATAACCACACTTTTCTTTTTTCTTCTGGGTACACTTAGTGGGTTAAGAGGCAGTCAAGTAATGCACTTCTACAGAATTTTGTATTCATTTGTACTTGTTCATGTTTCTTGCCTAGCTCTTAACACAGTCACGGCCAAGTGCGAACCCTGATTCATTTATATTTTCCATAACTTTATTAGAGAGTTAACAAACCACTTCTCCAGTGTTCTTTAAAGCAAGATTGCAAATAAATATTTTTTTTTCTTCTTATTGGCAAATTTTTGGCTGTGGAATACTGCACAAGTATAAACAACATGAGAGATCCTTTAACATAACATGAGAGAGCCTTTAGTCGCTTTGCTCCCTAGCTTTGGAGCTCATTGCCAATTGAAGTAAGGAAAGCTTGGCTGTTGGGACTTTTAAATCTAGACTTAAAAGTTATTTGTTCTGTTTAGCATTTTTAAAACGATTCTATTAGGAATTGTATGTGCTTCAGTTTTAATTTTAACTCATAATGATTGTAAAGCACCCTGGGATGCTTGCATGAAGGGCGCTACAGAAACCCAAGATTGTATTGTACTGTGTTGTAATGTATTGTATTATTACATGGTACTGGAGTTGGACCACGGACAATTCATATAGAAAGCATTTGAATACTTAGCTAAAGATAAGGAGTGTGTGTGGGGGGGTACTGTCTTTTCTTGCTTCTTTTCCCCCTTTTCTGTCAGTTATTTTATTAAACTAAATTAACATGGCAGTTATTCCCTAAGAAATGCCAGCATAATTTACTGCTGCAAAGGGGCTTAAAATGTAAACCAGATGATAAACTAAAAATAAAAAAGTCCACATTAAGATTTAATTGCACTTCCCTTTCTATATTACGTTCTTATGTAAAATACATTACAAAACAGTACATTCTTTATCACTTCCTTCACTTTTAACTGAATTTCATTAACAATGAAGAAATATATTGTCTCTATTTTCAGTAATGTCACTTGACAGTTAATCCCTTAACTTGATGTACATGTCTTTAAGAATTTTTTTTTTAATTTTTTTTTTTTTTTAATAAAGAATACGATAGCACTAACTGGAGCCAAGTATTGCACAATCATGTGATTTGCAACTTTCCCAGCTCGCAGCTTTGCCAGTGCAGGTCAATTCACACCTGCCACACTTATGCCATTCTGGTCCTCATGTTGCTTTTCCTCAGTGATTGTCAGAGGTAGAGAGAGTAGTGCATGCGGCTCTTTCCTTCCCCCCCTTCCTCCCCACTCCAAATGTGTGGTAAACCTTGTGCATTGGAAGTGTCTCCTCAGGAATTAAATGGAGTTTAATTTCTGTCCATTAGAAAGCTGCTATCCACATCGCCAATTAAGCCTTCTATTTAAAGGGTGAGGAGATACGTATGTCTGCATCTTAATCACTGCTGTGACTGGTTTGCATAGACCTTCTCTGACTGGTTCAGTTATTACTAGCAGTGGTGGGAGGCACAGGGATCAGTGTGCTTATAAAACCTACTCAAAAGCGGAGCAAATTCTGTAGGTGCTGTAGCGTCACTGTCAGCAGATTTGAAGCTGAGGTACATCTGTGTTAGGGGACGCAGGGGTGTAAGCATAAAGATGCACCAGGGGAAAATCACTTGCGTTGGTATTAATTTTCACCTGGCAGGAGCAGAAGCAAACAGGACCCACTTGTTGAGAGGCAGTGTTCAGAGACAGGCAACTCTCACCTTGTCAGACCGGACTCATTGTTTCACTATAATCATAACTTAGAAGAAAAGAGAGGAGTTTCTCAGAGTGAGAAAGACTCTGAAAGCTTGCTCCCCCACCATCACCACTTTTTTTCTTTTTTAATTAGTAATTAAGTTCTTCTTTTTTATATTCAAGAATCATGGTAGGAGAACCCTAAGGCAAGGGTGAGTTTTGTCTGTCTTTCCTTGGACATTTCCTTAAGAACAGCACAAATGGTATCAGATTCCACTGGTGCCTTGCAGCAGTGATCAGAGGACAGGTTTTTCAGGACAGTAGCAACCTCAGCTGTGCCTCACTCAAAGCCATTGAATAAACTGCTCAAAAGGGAAGAGTTCCATTCCCCAGAGGTGGGAACGGATGAAATGTTCCTGTCATATAACATCTGTCTCATTTATTTTTATTTTGTTTTTTAAGTACTAAGACTTCCTACACTCAGAACTGCAGTTCTTCTATAAGCTTGCTCCAGAAGAGGGGAAAGTGTGCTTGACCATGACACTGTTCCAAGGGATTTGATAATTTACAGTAAACTGTCAGGGAGAAGGATGGGTTTGTGATGATTAAAAACTGAAGACATGCAAAGGACATTGGTATCAATGACTTTTCTGGAGACAGAGAAAAGATTTCAACTCCATAGGTTTACCTAAGGTGTTTGTATTTGAATCAGTATATTGGGACTTTCTTAGAATTTTAAGGGTTGTACGTGTATTTATATATTTACATATATATATCACAATAAAATTCCACCACGCTATGTGTGACAACTTGCACATCTCTGAGTTCCTAAAGGTATGTGCCTTACTCTGCACTTCTTGTAAGGGAAATCCTTGTGTGCTAAATCTAATTCAGCTAATTTTTTTGGGTTTTTTTGAATTTATACATTTTAATGCAATGACTACTCAAGAAAAAATTAGTAAATAGAACTCTAAAGAGTACATACATATTCCTTATGGAAAGCTAGCTGGAACATTTCTCTTTGGAGATACCTTCATTGAATCTTGGATCTTTTTATGAGTTTTTTCAGAGCTTTTATACTTTTCACAAACTCTTGCTAGTGAAAGATAGCAGCACAGAGGCAAAAACTAGTACCTTGGCTAACACAGCTGCTTACAATGTCATCATTATGATCTTACGTAGCAAAAGTTAAGAACCCATAGTGAATTTCGTACTATAAATTACTTTTCTCCTGACAAATTTTTATGTTCTTCTCAATACAGAAAGAAGTGTGTTCATGTGCTTTTAGTAGTACATCCCTCATAGAATTTGGGTTTATATGATTAAGAATAATCAGATGTACATGTGATTCATAAAGAGGCATGTGACCTGAAGCAGTAAAACTGAGACTTTAAACAAAGGATAGAGAAGGGATGTTACATTTGGCACCAGAGGGGTATTTAAGCAAGCAATCAGAGGCATGAAAAATGCGCTCACTAGGAGCAGAAATCAATGAAGTTCAAAAAGGTACTCATACATTTTAAAAAAAGAAAGAAAAAAGACACATAAAAGGTAAATTTAGAGGTTACAGAAAGAGATTACAATAGATGTGGTGAAAGATGTAGCACAAGAAGTCTTTAGATAAATACTTGATTTCTCTAGCTCAGCCACTGCTAACTTGGCTGAACTCGTAAATTGTTTAGATAAAGCTCTAGGGCCTCATTTTACGTAGATTCCAAAATGGATGCTCAAAATGGCCTCTTTTGACTTTAAAAATCTGCAAAAACTTATGTTAGAAAATGGAAAAGAGATCAAAGGAAAGGCTTATCCTTAACACCAAAAGAAATTCAGCAGGACAACTGTTAGTGCTACTGAGTCTGATGACTTCTTGTCTGGACATTGTGCCTTAGGGCTCAGCTTCATGCCAGACATCTGATGCTTTGCTTAGCAGAACAGTGGAATCCGAGAAGAGACTTGCTGAAAATCGTGTCCTATTTCCCAGCAAGGAAATATTCCTTAACGTGGTGGGCAATATTAAGCAAACCCTGAAATTTAAACAAACATCATGGGTGGGTGAAGATAGAGCAATTATCAACATCTCTATCAGAAGAATGTATATATTGCAGTTTTGTAGAAAATTTTAGCATACACAAAGCTGACTTTAATGCATTAATAGATCTAAAATGTCTTGTATCACACAAAACATTTGCATTAGGTTAATATTTGAAAACACTTTCATTAGGACAAGCATCCCACATAGGAAACAAAACACTGTCACCTGTCTGGAACTGTGTGATTGGAAAGAAAGGCATCCACTGGAGAGGAGTGCTGAAGGTGTCTCATATTTTCACCAAACCAGTCTGTGAGATCTCCAAGACCTCACCTACCTCTTTATTCCCATACAAGAAATGCTGGTTTCTATCTTGGATTATTTGGATTGTTCTCTTGGTTTCTAGTTTCCCCTAGTCCAATTCATTGCATCCCAGGAAGAGATGACTGCAGGTGCACAGGCTTCATGTAGTAAATATCCTAGCATAGGAACAGCAACCTTATGGAGGGAGGCTGAGGCTGTCACCCCACGGAACTGGTAAGGAAGGATGAATCTTACCCTGAAGTAGCTCAATTCTGATTCTGTGGACTTAAAGTCCAACCTGGATTGGGGCATGGCTTTGGGTTTGTCTTCATCCAGCAGAAATTCTGCCTGTATACCCCAAGATGGTGTTGTGGTGGGCAGCAGTGGGGAGAGCTCCTGAAAACATGCATCCCCACCTCAAGCTGAAGGAGAAGTTTAGAGCAATCTATTCATTTTATGAAAGCTCTTTCACATGGATTCCTGGCTGAAAATGATAGCACATTTTTTACCCATGGAACTCTCAAATTTCAGAGCTCTGCTGACATAGGCACTTGCATAATCAAAATCTTAGGGTGTAATAACTCGCCCCTCAATTTTATTTTCATTCTGTGAAGTAAACCAAGAATTAACTTATTAAATACTGGTTATTTTGCATTCTGTAGTTTATCCAAGTTGTTTTTAGGAAGGGTTTAGCCAGGACTTTTACTACTAAGTATCTGCCATTTACAAATTGTGTGCAGTAAAATAGGGATTCTTAAAAAGATTTGTGTTGGACATCTGACAATAAAGACAAAAATGTGTTATGTCTCCTAATCTTTTATAGGCTGGGGTTGTGACTTCATTTTCTTTCTTTTTTTTAAAGTCTAAGGCACTGTGCCATGAAGCTTGTAACGCAGTTATGAAGTTCTTCAAATCTGAATTAACATTTCCCACCTACCTATCTTTCTCTCTTTTAAGCTTTTAACCTTTGTAGATATAAGAGTAGTATCTTGGGAAGCAGCTTTTATTTGAGCTTTATTTATATCTATCAGTGGGAGATGCTCGGAAAACATTGGGAGAATGCTGCTCTGTCATGCAGCAACTGGGAATTTACATTACAGAATGGTAAAAATAGTGCAAAGATCAGTTCCTTCAGATGCTGAATCCTCATTTTTGATTTTTGAAATCTTCCCATGTGTGGGTATATTTCTATCCATATATAAATATATGTGTATATATGTATATATAATTTGGGTTCTTTTAGTTTTACATCTTCCCTCATTATACCAATGTAGCTCTATGTTTACATTAATACATACATTTATAATACTTAAGAAAACGTAAGACAGAAAAGGAGGAGGAGATAATTTCATTTTTTCAAGGATAGGAGAAAGGCTGAAAGGCATACTAATGTATTGGAAGAAAGGCCTGTGCCATCACTGTAAATCTGCCTTTTACTCAGTTTTAACTTATATGACCAGCATTTGCCATGCAGATCCTTATTCTCCTGACCCTGACAACAGTATGGAGGTCAGATAGCCATCCAAGTGCAATGCCAAAGGCACAAACAAAAGTTTTTTTCTTCTCTGCCCATCTGTGGGTTTTTCCCTGATCCTACATATTTATAGGGCATATGACAACAAATTCCGTTGCATTATTTGCTATAGTCCAAGCTAATGGGCCAAGGAATTTAACATAATTCTTCGTGCGCAGTTAAGCTGTCCATGTCAGGATTTCTTGCCCAAAAAATAGCTAGTGGCTGGATATATTTGGTCTGCTTTTACTCAGAATGGCAAATGATATTTGTCTGCCATGCTAGAGCACTAGGAACGACATTTTGCCCTGGTTGGGTTTTTGCAGTATGTGGGCTGGCATAGGCTCAGGCAGGCTAAAATCTTTTGATTTGGGGATAATCTTGTGTTATCTGGTTGGGGCTTGAATGTTCCATTCTCATTTGAAAAATGTTAACGTGGAGCCTCCTGAGAAATAAGCACTCATGAGTTCAGTTTCTGTTAGAACTGATGCTTGCTATTTCCACGCAAACAAAACCCACTGATAGTAGCTAGAATAGGGGAAACAAAGTTCCTCTGTCCTTTATGAAAAGATCCCCCCCTCCATCTGCCCCCAAATCTTTAAGTTCTGTTCTGCAACTTTATCACTATTCAAACTAGGTCTAAGGACAAAGGCTCATAGCTTTTCTCTTTTATTTTTTTTTTAAAAGCCATGTTAAGTTTTCAGCATTGGAACATGCTTCCCTGCTGGTGTCTAGGGATGTAAAGCAGAGGATTTATGGGAGACAAAATAGAATAAAGCCTTAAAAGTTTGGCTTTAAAAAATGAAGCCAGTGGTTTGACAGATTGTTCAGTAAATGTTCATTTTATTGAGAATTATAAAAAAGGTGCTTAACGCCTCTGTACCATTAATATAATACATTAAAAGGGTACTGTCAAGATTAGTGTTTAAACTCTGAAAATTGACTGTAGGGTTTATGGGCAGCACTGTTCATACTCTGCTTGTATGATGAGGTATCTTCTACTTATCATTTCACAAAACCATTATGTTGTTACAAGACTTTATACTGAAAAACTTGATAAATAGTAAAACGTAAATAAAGTCTCATTTGAAAAGTGAGAGGATAGTTGCTGCCTGTCTTATAGCCAGATTTAGCAGATGCGGGTTTGAATGTAAAACAGTTGTGAAAATAGCCAGTGTCAAACTAGTGCAAAATTAAACTTGTGGGGTGTTCTGTTTTCAGTGTCTGTCATTGTTGAAGTACTCCATTTCAAAAGCATGCATTCCTTTCTACAGAAAAAAAAAAAAAAATCAGATTCCTTAGTTGAAATTAATTAGCATTCAGAAACCAGATAGCATGTTTTTGGGTATTCATGAGATCTCTGTTTGAAAAAATGTTTTTAACTTGTAGAAATGTGTTGCAACACACAGATGGGAAGAAAAAGAAAAAAAAATCTCTTTAGCAAGCACTGTGTGTAAAAGGAATATTACATTTTGCACGCTCCTGATTACCCTGTGTAAACAGTTTTTGACATCTGTCTTTATAGTTTTCGAGGAGAGGAAGACTTTGTTAAAAGAACCATTTTTATACAGCAGTCACCATTTCAGTCTTGCTTTACCTGTATTATGAAAGCAGATGGTCTGCATGTCTTTTGAATATTTATAACTATCAAAAACAATCTCTTGCTATTCACCCTTAGGCTTATGAGATGTCAGGACTGTTCTGGTTGAAAAAAAATCGTCTTGGGTGTTTACAGAAAGGGGATTACATTAAGCTGAAATGACTATACATTTTCCAGTTTAATATTTGTCCATCAGCTGTTTAATCGTATTTAGATAATTGTGTAAATAAGTTGTTGCAGCCCTTGCCCCTTCCACTGAGCAGGCTTGAAGCTTTAAACACCAATGAATGAGTTGCAAGAAAGCTCAGATTTTTTTTCCTAGTTAAACAACCTGGAAGGCCTAAATAAGTTTTGGTTACAGTGCTTCTTTTGAGAAAAATGTTTAATTTGCAAAGGAATCCCTGATATCTAATTCAGCTGAGTTGTTCTAGGAAGCTACTGTGTCTGTAACTCCCTGCTAAGTCTGTTAGCATGTATTTGCTCTGTGTAAATACTGCTGCCCAAGTACCCCTTCATGAGACATGAAAACAACCTTATTCCGCCCATATAAATATAATTTTAAGGTTATTTAGGGGAAGTTTTGGGACTGTGGGGGTTAAAAGCTTTTTTGACTGGAAGCTGAGCAATCACTGATAACAGATTTTGCTGTGGTTGGTTGATTTGGCAGAAAAGCATGAGCAGTTTTGGTTTAGATGATTGAATTAACCTGATTAACATTGTTTTTGTTGTTTTGCAAAAAGGACAACAGTATACTTTTAGCGATTATCGAGCAACACTTCACCTGGTTGAAGAGCAGTGTTAGAGGCAATGACTCAGAAGTGCCTCCCTTGAAGCACCTGCAGCAGTGGCTGCAGCAATGAGCCGGCATGAAAGGCTCGAGTCCTTCCCGTATCTTGCAGGATGCACCTTGCGTTAGATTCTGGCACAAAACAAAAGGTGTCTGATGCTACCATTTTACTGGGTTTTGTTTGATGGGCATATGAAACGATTCCTGCTTGAGATCTATGATATTTCCCTAGGGAGTTCCCCAACTTCTTTGAGAAAAAGATGGTGTCTGGTATTTAATCTCTGGTATTTAATCTTCCAGAGAAAATGGGATTTGGTTCAATCTACGCTGGGTGAACCTCAGCTGAACCTCAGAACAAATTCTACCCCTACCTTCACACAGTTGTTGGATGCCTAATTATAATTAACTTATTTGGCTAAAAAAAGAGCACTTGGGCTGCAGCAGATGGTATCATTCCAGAATAGTGGGATTTCTGTGAAGGTGGCACCATTTCAGATGAGATCTCCCGATTCTCAGAACACGACTGCAAGTGATGTGGTTGGGGGGAGGGAAACATGGGACAGGGGAAAGAGGGAAATTTGAGATCTTGAAGGCTCACCACTTACTTTCATGGATAAACTACAGGGAGATAAGATTGCATATCTGTGGCCAGTTTTTACATTCTCTCAATTTTCTTTGCACACATGTGAAAAAGAAATCTGATTATGAGTGATGCATGTGATGCATTTGAATATTTTTATGATATATTTATATTCATCCTTGTGTGTGGAAGGCATCTGCCTCTGTGCCTCACAGATAAGGAGGATATGTGCAGTAGTACCAGGATGTGATGTGCTTCAAATACAATAATTTTGATTATTGATAATTCAAGACATGGGTAACTCCTCAAGTGTAATGACCCAGGTAATATGAAAAGCTTCAGTTTGCCTTCAGTTTAGATAGTGAATCTCTGAAGAGCACTGACTCATGGGGTTAATCTTAAGTTTTAGGCCATAAGCATACCAGACATTTATATGTATAGATTGGCATTAAAATGTGCAGGAATTCTGTAGCAATAGGAAACTTCTATTGCCAAGTTCATCTCTCTGCACTGATGTGGCTGCACGTTTGATGATAATAAATAACACATAGAAACAATGAAATTCAGTGTTGTCAAGATATTTTCTGAGTTAACAAGGTAATAATATTTTATCTGGCTTGTAAAATTTTGCCTTCAGTGAATTAGTAAATAAATCATTGATTCCTCCTGATGAGGATTCTTAGCGTAGGTAATATCACTTGAATGTTTGCATGAAGTGTTCTCAAAGAAAATGCAGGATAATTTTCATTTTTAAATGTGTTTATAATGTCTGTCTTTTTTTTTTTTTTTTTTAAATCTACTTTGAAGAGCAGGAGTAACATTGCAGTGTTAGCCATCAAAGCTCAAAATTCACATTGTGTCAGAAAAGCTAAAATTCCCAGCAGTGTTTCTTAAACGGACCAGTACCCTATTTGGTTGTAAAGTAACTGCATTAAATTTATTCCTGAAGAAGCAGGGGATGTGTTGCAAACTGCTATGTCATTTGTGTATAGTTTTTGTAAAATGACATGGAAGGGAGCACTAGGAAATCTTAGACAAAAATCTTCAATAATAGGTAATTTACTAAAATTAATATACGTGTTTTCATACTCTAAGTTAATTGGTCAGGAGAACACATCTGAAAGGGGCAAAGTAAGAGAAACCCCACCTTGAGTCTAAATGACATGCACAAAATACACATGAGCCTGATGATGACCTCTGACAGGTGCAGTTCCCCCTTTTGCACATACAGATCTGCAGTTTCTGCAAGTAGTCTGTGCAGTCATGTAATTTGCCAGTTCAGATCCATAGAACTTTTAAAATCATGCCTTATGTACCATGTGCCCATGTTTAAAATGGTTTAATCTACAAAAGGGCTCAAAAAATAATTTTGTACATGTTAGACATTAAGTATACTGCTGCTATACTGGAAGTTGAAATTGGATTCAACTGAACTTGGTTCTGGTCATTCAGGCTAGACTTATGGTAGTCTATAAAAATTTCACTCTCCTTTTATACCACTGACACAAGGCTTCTAGCTAGTTTCAAAAATGGCAAGAATTTGGGTGATTTGGAGAAACATTAAAATACCTACCTGGTGAGTAGGGAATATCCACATTTGGCATAAATAATGCTGCCTCACTCTAGCAGTTCTGAGCCTCCACAAACAGCTTGCTACTGAGTAAAACCTTAGAAAATGGTTATAATGAACTTCACTAAGATCAATAATGGAGGTATGTTTAGTCAGAAACTGAACTAGGCTTTTAAAAGAAGACTTGCAGTAATATTTATTGTATTTTTAGTCCAGACCCTTCCTTCCAGTGGCTACTGTAGTTGGTGTAACAAAGGGTTGATGCTCTAAATGATTCTTAAGACAGCACAAATATATCTAAATGTTACATGCTGAATAGTGAAGAAATGTAATAATCAAAGCTTTGTCTTCTTGACTGTCATTGCTGTTTTGATACACTGGACAATTCTTGTAGTCAAGCCAAAAGTAACTACTTTCCACATAGAAATTTAAAGGGTGGCAAAGTTCAGTCTGTTGAAATTATATTTGCTAATTTTCTTGTTTATACATCATACACTGAGTATAATTTTCAAATTGGAGCATTATCTCATTTTGCAAGGCTTAGTTTTAATTGATTTGTAAAAGAATGTACTGGAACTGAAAGTTTTATGCATTGTAAATTCCACTATTTTAAAATTGGTCATAACTGAGCAGAAGGTAAATTTCTCACTATAGCTATCTGATATCTCGAGAACCTTTGAGAAAAAAAATCATCTCGATTTTCCTTTGGTCTATTTTACAGCTAATATTCAGTTACAGAATTAGACATGACAATAAGCTTTTCATAAGCCTGTTTTTGCAAATCACTTAAAATACCCTGTTTAGGAAAAACAAGGCTGGGTTCATTTTGTGTTATTAGATATGTATTTTATTTTGCTCTAAACCTCATATTTTATCCTGTTCATCGGTCATTCAGATAAAGTTTTATCTATGATTTTTTTGGGGTTTTCTCTGGGATAAGAGGCACAGAGGAACTCGATGTGGATAATATGGCTCACTGCTTGCATTTGTAAAGGCACTGTAGGAGTTGTATGCCTGTGTGGGTATGTGAAGGGTCAATCAAATTTAAAAGCAGAAATAGGATGAAAAAACTTCACTTTCAAGCTTAGCATCTTCTGTTCAGAGCCCATCCCATTGCATGATGTTTCTTGGTCGATAACTTTGTTCTTCCCTTAGTACATCTGCTATTTTTGTTCCCATTTACAATATACCTTGGTTTGTTTTCATCCTCAATTAATGAGTTTTTAAAAGGCTTTGGATGATAGGATTTAAAATGCAATATGGTTCTCAAACTTTAAAAATATAATGGTTCAACAATTGAAATAATTTGTGCTTTGACTTGTACTGCTCTGTATTACAGGTTTTTTTTTCTTCTCCCCTTTTCACACAGAGTATGATTTCTTCCATTGTGAACAGCACTTACTATGCAAATGTCTCAGCAGCAAAATGTCAGGAATTTGGAAGGTGGTATAAACATTTCAAGAAGGCAAAAGATATGATGGGTAAGCAAAAAAAAAAAATTGCCTTGATGGTGGTTACATACCATTATGTGTCACATTGAGGTCTGTCACAGTCATATAAGAAGCCAGTTCCCTTCATGATAAGTTTAGGATGCTTTTGATGAGTAGATGTAGAAAGTACATATATAGTGAAAGAATTCATTTAAATAAATATTTGCTATTGAAACAGCCAAGCTGACTTGGGTTGCCAGAGATGTAAAGCTGTCATTCTGTAAATCTAGAGATCTTCTACCACCCAGAATAATTGTTTAGAAAACCTGTTCCTGGAAATGTGACGAACTGATTTTTTAATGTATGTATTTTTTCTCACTCTGGCTAATGTATATTTAAAGAAACAGGCTTCTACAGCTATCACTACCTTCCAGAAAAAATGCTGTAATTTTATAAATTCATATCTTTCTCTAACCTTGGGACCCTAATTTCAATTAATTTTAACAAATACTTGTTGTGACAATTGTTTGCTTCTTGTAGTAAGCACAAGTAAATTGTTGGAGAAAAAAAATCTATGGATTCTGTGATGCCTTTTATCTTTCTTAAACCTGTTCACATAATTTTGAACACTTTATGTCAGAAAATTTCTACGTAGATTTCAAGAGAATGGAGAAATAGGACCTCAATTTGGATTGAATTTTGAGCTTGACTTAGCTTTCAGTATCTGAAGCAAAATCATTCATCTACCAAAACAGGTTCCTTGCCTTTTATAGCTTAAGGCTGTAATGAAGACAATGCATCACTTTTGTGATAATTGCTTGAATTACTGTTCCGAGTGAATGGCCCACTTGGGTTGATCTCTACTTTCCCTGAGTGAAAAAAGGCAGCTTCTTTCCTTAATCTACTTTGTACCTTCTGTGCAACACAGAACCCTTCTTCTGAGACCACCAAATTTAGTGGTAAGACTTCACTTGGTTTCAGGTGGTCCATGTGTGAAGCAGCAGAGTGACCATATGGGGAGAGTGACCTTTCCACAGCAGCCTCCCTCACGTCTTTTGCAGCAGTGCTCCTGCATGGGGCAACCCATGCAAAATTTTACTTATAGGGTCTCCCAAGATAGGTTCATCTTCCTTTCACTTGGAGTCAGTGAAGCCAGTGAATAGAAAATGTATGTTTGTGTATTCTTGTGTAAACTAATGCTGGCAGAAAAGGCAACATTGCCCCCAAAGCCACCTGTACGAGCAGTAGCAGGGCCTCTGCTTGGGTATTGATCCAGGCTATGGACACCAGAACTCTCTGCAGAACAACTGACTTGTTTCCTATTTAGCAGTGATAAGACAGGGGAGGAAGATGAGCATGCTTCTTCGATTTCTTCATCCAGCTTCGATCCTTGTGGAGGAAAGGGTGGCCTTGCACTGATGACTGTTAGTGAAGATCATAATTACTGTGAAAAGCTCAGACATTGCCTTAAAAAAAAGCCTTACTAGTATAAGAAAAAAAATTGCTGCAACACTTTTGTGAAAATACTGGACTTTTGATTTTTAAATAAATCTTATTTTCTTAAGGCTATTTTCAGACCAGAGCTGCTAAAGCTTTAGAATAAAAAAAAAGTGACAAATGCTGATAAAAAGGACACTCTTTTATATCAACCTAGAGTTATTTTATATTGTTTAATCGTGCACAAGAGGGAAACTGTAAGAACTCTTGTAGTTTAAAAAACTGTGCTGTTATTTAAAAAGGAGGGTGTGTCAAAGACAGATGAGTTAATATAAGAAAAAAATTCAACCATGTTGCAAGTCACTGAAAAAAACCATGCATACATGGTTGCAAGATAAAGCAGCCCATCTGTGTAATTTACATAAATTATACTAGTTCCTAGCAGTCCCATACAATTGATGCAGCATCTAGAAATTAGCAGAGCATGGGGAGGTCTGCACCTCACCCTGCTTATTACGGATTTCTAGTGGCTGGGAACTGCAGATGTCATGGCAGAGACCACATGGGAGGAGCAAAACCAGCCACCAGGGGCTTCTCTCTCCCTGGCTGGGACATGTTTTCCCACAACAACCCTCCTTAGCCTTTGCACAGATGCACTTGCTGTTTCACCTGCATCATCTGCAGCACAGATTTGGTTTTTGTCTCTTGTCTTTGCCCCATCTCTAGTTGGTTACTGCTTTGTCTGAAATCGCCTTTGTCTGTCACTGTGGGATGCATCAACCTGCTCATGGTTGGGTTGCATTGCACCATTTTACATTTGTTTATTTTTATTAGCATGTCTTGTGAGGACAGTCAAGTTTGTGATTTTCAGTCTGATGTTGGCCTTTTCAATGTTTCTTTTCTGCTGTAGTTGAGATGGATAGCCTTTCTGAACTATCCCAGCAAGGTGCCAACCATGTCAACTTCGGTCAGCAGCCAGTCCCAGGGAACACAGCCGAACAGCCTCCATCTCCTGTTCAGCTTTCTCATGGTAGTCAACCATCAGTTCGGACCCCACTTCCAAACCTGCACCCTGGACTTGTATCTACTCCCATTAGCCCTCAGCTGGTAAATCAGCAGCTGGTAATGGCCCAGTTGCTGAACCAGCAGTATGCAGTGAACAGACTTCTAGCCCAGCAGTCCTTAAACCAACAGTACTTGAACCACCCTCCTCCTGTCAGTAGATCCATGAACAAGCCGTTGGAGCAGCAGGTCTCAACGAACACAGAGGTGTCTTCCGAAATCTACCAGTGGGTCCGTGATGAATTGAAACGAGCAGGAATCTCACAGGCAGTATTTGCACGTGTGGCTTTTAACAGAACTCAGGTCAGTCCTCTTTTTTCTATTTTTTTTAAAGTCTGAGTCCCTTCTTTCTATTACTAATTTGAATTGCCATCTTCCATCTTCTCATTTCTACGTCGTCACTTAGCTCCTCTGAAGGAACCATGCTTCCTTGCAGGATCACTGTCCATGTTGATACATTACCGATGGAAATATCTGCTGTTCTTACAGGAAGCATGGTTCTTCTCCAGTTGTGATGGTTTGTGAATAGCTGAATTTCCTGGTAAAGGAAATGAACAGCTCAATGCAGAAACATTCACCAAGTCACCCAACAGATTGCCTTTTGTGTTGTAGAGTTGTACCTGCTCTGACCACCTCCACACACTAAACAACCTGTCTTCTTTCATAGGTGTACTGGAGATAGTCTTTTATCCATCCACTTGCATTTTTTTTAAATTATTTTCCAATGAAAGTCCTAATAACATCTTTTCAGGCTTATGAAAAGATTAAAAAAGAAAAGCTTTATCTCTAGATCATCTACTCTCTTCTTGTATTTTTGTAGTTTGTTGGAAAAACAGTAGTTGTTGAACTTGCCGGTGTCCACGTCAGAACATATACTTCAGCTCTTCAATGCAGAAAAAACCAACCCTAGCAAAGCTGATAAGTAACACTAAAATGTGTTATTTTTTACACCTGTTTTAGAAGCTAACCCTGTTATAATTTATTCTGCTCTATGAATTTAACTTAATGCCATGTTGCATGGAATTTAATCAAGCAGAAATTATGGAAGAAATGTCAGTATATTGGACACAAATAAAAAGATCTCAAAATTTTTGTTGTAACACAAAATAAAATATTTTTAATAGGACTTTCTAAAATGAGAAATATTTTAAAAAGACATAGGTAAATTTGCTTTGGGTTCCACATTTTTAAATGAAAACACATACTTAGGGAACAATTTGTCCATTGTAGATTATAGTATAACAAAAAAGATCATAATTTTAGCTTCTCTTGAAATATTTTTGTTAGAGAATAAAAAATTCTGTTTCAAATGCTCTGGTAGCAGGTTTGAATCAGCATGTCAGTTATAATTGTTCTGAATTACTATTGCCTTACAATATTTTACATTCTCCTTTAGCTAAAAGAGTCTGTAGGACTCTGTGTGTGAGTGTCTTTCCTCTGTACAGCAGAGGAGGTTTTCAAGATCTGGGCATTTCATAGCAAATTTCATGGGTTACATGAACTCATGCAGGGATCATTTACATTAAGTTAGGTCCAGGCAGTGTCAGTTGTTATATTTACAAATAAGTGAGTTTTGTTTAATACAGTGTTTAAAAATGTAATAATTAATACTCCAAAGTATTGAAGTAATAGTAGTAGCTTTGTATTACAGTGGTTTGAAGCTGCCATCTTACCTGGACAAAAAGCCAAGTAACTAATTCAGAAAATAAAATTTATTTTATATTTACTTCTTTCTCAGGTTTGCCTAAAAGCACATTGATTTGTCTAAACTTTGCCCCTCTAAAGTGGCCATTTTTTATCATCTAATTTTGCATACAGCTTTTGGCATGTCCTTTGTATGTAAGCAGTATTTGTTACCTGAAATACGAGGATGATTGGTTCTGACTGGACACTGAATTTATATGACAGAGTAGGAGAAAATGCCTTTTTGATGTGATGAATGCAACTGTAGAACAAGATTTCTAGTGCAAATACTGATTCTTTAATATTAGTATTATTATACTAAATATATATTAAAATATGTATTACTATGTGTTTTTCTTACTATAAATGTTATTCTTCCCCAGACTTTGTGGTTAACCAGCTTGGTAAAAAGTTTTGAGAGTGACCCAGAACTGGAAGGAAACTCCAAAATGAACACTGAAAACAATTCCCCTAAAGAGATATGAAATACTATGTATATTTTTACAATTTTCAACCAAATCTATTTGAAAGAACACAGAGTAGTATTCCTACATCCTACAAATTGTTTTGCTAATCAAATTAGTATTTGCAGTATTTGTTATGTTTTGTGGCAAACATAAGGAGCTAAAAGGAAAAATACTAGGAACCTAAAGAATGTCAGTCTCAGTTTTACCAAGAAATATCTCAGCATACGTTTTGTATGAAGCAAAGCCCCGCTGAAATACAGAGGAGTTTTTTGAGGTCTCATTTCACGTTTGCAAACCTGGAAATTGTTAATTTTACCCACAGTGACAGCTAATATCCAAGGGTAAACACAGGTACCAGCAATTCTTACATGAAAACTGTTAAAATTTCTGCTCGCTGTATTTCTGAATTCTTCACAGCTTATTCAAGGATACATCATATTGAGTTAAAATTAGGGTAGTGCTTTAATAACTGATGCTGTTGAGAAGTTATTTTCTAATAGTGATGTAATATGCTAAGTTGTTTTTCTGGTTTTGGTTTTTGGGTTTTTTTTGGCTATAAAAGTGAAAATGCTTGTTTAAATTCATGTTCTGCTTTCTGAGATAGAAAGCTAACTCAGGCTTACCACTGACATTTTTGAAACTGTCATAAGCATATTTGAGCCGTCTCCAGGGACCATATCGTGCCATCAGTTTCTAAAGGCATAAGAACTCACTGAAATCAGTTAGGAGTTCTGTGCAAGAAAACCCTGGTGTCAAGATACAGTCTTAGATGAGGGGAGAGATTTACTTTCAGTGTAGAAGTTAAGGAAGGAAGCAATCTATAAATTAAGAGTGATCTAACTTAATGATTAGGCAATAAAATGGACTTTGAAATTTGCTGAAGACGCTTTTGTTTTTCAGACTTATGCTCCACAATATCAATACAGAATTTGGTGGTGGTTTTTGGGTGGGAAGTTTCTACCAGTGTAGTGTGGTAATTCAACATTTGATCCTAATTTTCAGTACTTTTTAATTTGGCTGCAAAAATGTCAAGCAGAAATATTTCTGTCTTTCCACAATCCAAGGATTTAGCAGAAATACTTCTGAAAACTAGAGTGTCTTTTTTCACTATTACTAATTATCTATAGAGCAGGGAAAAAAAAAACCCCTTAGCTATACCTTAGAAGTGTGTCCTTAAGAAAAAGTGTGACTTTGAAGTGTTCTTGAATAATTTCCCCCCTACCCTTAAGTTCCAAATGGTAATTTCAAAACTGAATTCTCAGGAATGTGCCTTTACTCAAAGTCCAGATATCTATAACTTGAATGAAGCTTGACATCTGTACAGGCACAATAGGACAACTATCGCAGGGAGCAGAAGCAGTTTTGGTAGGAGGAATTTCCCTATGGTCCTTCTAGGAAGTCTTCAGAGTACAGTGGGATCCGAAGTTTTCCTTATCCTTCAGTGGTTGTGATTCCAGCTCACTGGACGCAAAGAAACAGGTTGAATCCTGTTAGCACCTCCTTTCAGGGCACTGTGGAAAACTTTGTTGAGTTAGTGCTTGTGCTGGCAGATCTGAGTTTCACCTCAAGCAAGGTGTCCAAAGGTGACTACCAATCTGCCAGGATAATTTTGGTAAATTGAGATGCTTATATTTCAGTTGCCAGTTCATCAAATTAATAAACATAATATTTTGGTTTTGCTGATGTCAGTGCAATGTGCAGATACCTCTACTGTTTTGAAAGAGGAAGTTCATTATTTTCTTGTGTTTGCAGGCTAGAAAATGGTATTTGTGATCAGTTTGCTGCCCTGGGTAGCCCCAAGCAGCCATGGGGTGACAGTGGTGATGCATCGGCATAAACCCCAAAGCGTGGTGCCACCACCCCCCCATCAGTAGAGAGACTCTGCCTGCTGTTTCAAATGTTAAGTTAAACTGGGAGTTCCTCTAATCTGTTTTTTTCTTAGAGCCGAAATCAACATTTGTTGTGCTAAACTACCCTCAGAGCCCTAAACAAATAAATAAACTCCTCTCCCATTTCTGCTGTGTGTTTTTAAACGTTAGCATGAGTCAGGAAGCGAAGGGCTTGCGCTCCCACAGCCACTCTGACATTTGACTCGAAGATGTAGCTTAACCTGGTGCATGGCAGGGTGATGAGCCCACACTATGCAAGCAGGGAATTGTGTTAGTCATGATTGTGATTGGAACTGGGACTGGGGGCTGCCTGCTTCTGTTTGTGTACACTTTCAGCTGTGAGGTTTGCTGCAGGGACTTGGGTGCTGTTATAGTGACCTTATGGCTCTGTCTTCATGAAAGAAGGAAGAGTGCTTGTTACTCCTTTTCCATGTCTGAATTTTGATATTTTTCTCCACAAATGACAATGTTTTTTGGTTTTTGAATATTTTTCAGTGTTTCTCACTTTTCTCTCTCCCTCATTTCTACTTGTGCCCCATGCTTGTTTAAAATATTAGCTGCCAGGACATACTGCCTTTCGTTCATGTATAATGCCTTTTCTCATATGTGAAAACTTCTGTGTATTTAGGACTGAGCTCATGCTAATTCTGGGCAATGGCTATTTCGAAGGAGAATGCTTGGATGCACTAAACGGCTCTGTGTAATTGTAAAACAAAACCTTAGTTTACACAAACTACCTTCTCAGGCACTACTTTTTTTTTCCTTCCACTTTGTCTTTGGCACACTTTATTTTCCAGTAAAATGAAAAATGAAGATGGATTATTCAAAATTGATAACAGTAATGGACCATCATGTAATGTTTTATTGAATTTGAGTTCTGTAAATTATGTGGTAGAGAGAAATTTGCCTGCTTAAGTATAACAGAAATTGCCACTGTATTCATATAATTCTTGATAGTGTAATTTAAGAAAAAGTACACTATCCATATCACTATTGAATAAAAGGTAAAAAGGTGCTATTACGCTATCATGACAGCTCTCCTCTTGCTACTAAGCGACATAGATAAATGTGTCTGCTTATAACTTACTTGGCTAGGATCCAGGCTTGGGGGGTGGAGTTTGGGAATAATCTTCCACCTGGACATGGGATGGGAGCACCCTGCAACCAAGAGGGATAGTGTTCAGGGATGTTCTGCATGGTTTGGGAATGTTTGGGCAAATTGCATGTTTCTTCTGGAAACTTTGAAGTTCTATCACCACTGATAAATATCTATTTGAATCAGTGATTACGTTCAAGAAGGAGACAAACTGGGGGCCAGACAGGCAGCGTTTTTGTTCATATTGGCAGACACTTTAATTTATCTCCATTTTAAAAGAATTTGTAATGAGCTTTTGAAAGCCTTGATACTATTTATTGAACATTTTTGTGCCATTAGTAATGAATTATACTTGTGATGACATGTAAACTTGGTTTTTTTCAATGCAACCTTGGAATGTTAAAAATACATTTCCAGTGCAAAAAGAGTACAAGGGAGGAAGAGTGAGGAGGGCTCTGAGCCTAACAGTGTTTATAATCTCTTTGCAAAACAGGCTCAGTTTTTATGCAGCTTGAGGTACAATATCAGGAGATCTCACCAAGACTAGTATCCTGGAAAACCAGTTCAAGCCTGGTAAAATGAACAGTTAATCTGTGTACATCAGCACAGGCCAGAGTGTGAGAGCCGGTATTTTCTTTCTAGAATTTTTCACATTGCACATCCTGTCTGACAACTTTTAGCTGAAGTTTTGTGCTCAAAAATTGAAGGAGTAGCAATGAAGTAATATGTGAAGCAGGCAAACCGCATTCTAAGACTGCCTTCACCTGGTACTACACTTCATTTTCATGGTTTTTCCTCGCATATTCTGACCTTTAGGTTTAGAGCCTAGAAGCAAACTCTCCCTTGCCTTTTCTGTGCTCTGTCATCTCCCCTCCTCTCTGCATCGGTGTCCTCTGCTCTGCTCCCAGCTCAGAGTCATGACATTGAAGAGAGGAGAATGAATATTTAGTGGCATTTCTAATCAAGAGGTGTCCCACAGCAGTGGAAATGCAGGCAAAAGTTAGAAAAAAAAAACCAAAAAACAACAGCATTTTCTTTATTTACTTATTTCACTGAAGAGGGAAAAGTTATACAAGAAAAACAACCTTTTCTACCTTTTTAAGCTGCCCACTATGTGGCTAAGGCTTATAAAAGCAAATATTTGCTATTATTGGCTAAAGTATTTTTTAAGGACATTTCCTGTGGCTGATAGTGGGGTGACTGTTTGTAAGGAGTCTTCTCTCCTGACAATGATCAGTCCAATTGAGTTTAGTTTTTCTTGCTCGTTTTTTTCTTGGAGAGGTGTCTCCATCACAGAAACAGTCAGAAATTACTCAGGATTACAACTACCTATAAGAAGATGAACGATGTGGGCTTTGGTCTCTTCTGGCAAGTAACAAGCAACAGGGTGAGAGAGAATGTTCTCAGGTTATGTCAGGGGATGTTTAGATTAGATATTAGGAAAAATTTCTTCTTCAAAAATGTTGTCCAGCACTGGAACAGGTGGACAGGGAAGTAGTGGAATCACCACCCCTGGAGGTATTTAAAAGACATATAAATGTGGCCCTTGGGGACATTGTTTAGTGGTGGGTTTGGCAGTGCATGGGTAATGGATGCATGCAATGATCTTAAAGGTCCCTTCCAACCTAAATCTTTCTATTCTGTTCTCTACATCCTGTGCTCTGAAGACAGCTTTGTATTGTCTCCCATAGAATAAAATCATTTTTTGCCTTCTCTTGAGGTGGATTGTGTAACCCTACCATTAACAAACATTGGAAACTGTGGTTTTGAGTACTTAAAAGTAGAAAAAAAACTTATAGACACAAATTTATTTTCCATGTTTGCTAATAAGTAAATTTATTCTTAGACTAACCATTAAGAAAAAAATTTAAAACATCACCTAAATGCCACTTTTGCCAGTAACTTGTTTATTTACCTTCTGAGTAATTTCTGCCTGGATACCAGAAAACAGGAGGGATCAAGAAAAGTGGTAAGAAAGTATCCGCCAAGATTATTTTTTTTCATTCTCCTCCTCTGAAATATTTTTCATGCTTAATGCTGGAAAGATTGTTTGGTTTTTTCCATCCCATTTCCCTGTTATGCGTGCGGGCACAGACAGGACCACACTGGCTGAGGTGTAGTGGTTGGTACCTCTGTCCTCATCACCCAACAGGGAAGTGTAGGGCTCACACCCCCACTGGGTGAGCCCTGGTCCTGCCTAAGCACAGCTGCTTGAGAGCACTGATTTTTCAGCAGCACCTCCCTAACAGTGTTTTGCCCGGTATGGTAAGAACCTCTGAGACGTGACAACTCCCACAGCTGCTGTGGGCATCTGACTTTCCAAAAAGATTTGCTTGGCCATATTTTTCTTAGGAATACCCCCTTAGGAATAGATATATTCAGTATTACATGTCTTGGTTTTGGCTTTTTTATTGTCTACTTCCCTCTCTCTATTTGCCCCTCCATTATCCTGAATAACTTAAAACAGTTCTTTAGGAAAAGAAACATTGGGTTATGTTATTTCTTGAAATTCACGTGTCTGTTCCCTTGTTATACAGTAAGAGCCTCCCATGCCAATCCTCTCTCTTTCTCAGCACAGCAACAACATTTATTCTAAGTAGTAGTTCACATCTGCTTTTCCAGACGTTACTTTTCTTATCACCATCTTGTTACTCCAAGACAGTAGAGCATTTTGAATGCCTGACATATTTAAGGGGAGAATCTGGCATGAAGAGGAGATGTCAAGAACCTGTTGATATTAAATATAAATATCCCAGACGTTGGACTGTTTGAGGATTAGGGTTGTCCTGATGACGAGAGAAGAAGGTGCAAGAAGGAGGAACATGAGGGCATCCAGTGAATTTCCTCACTTGTTAAACTCCAATATGCAACTCTTAGAAAGAAATATTGACTTAAAAAAATTATGGCCCAGAGTCAGTGAAGCAGTACTTTAGGAAAGTTGCAAGTTTATAGTCTCAGATTAGTTGTGAAATATCACTTCCTTTCAAAGATCTATTTAAGTTGCTGGAAATGTGGAAAACCTTTTTTTAAGGTTCGGTATGCATTTTGCCTGTGAAGCCTAAGAATCCTCCAGTGTATCTCACTTATCTTTAACATCTCATGATTGTCTGTGGACTGTGAAAGATATCTTGGCAATTTGAGCCAGTAAAAGGAGGAAGACTTATTAGGAAGATTCAGTTTGTGTTGTATTTAAAACAGGTGCTTAATAAAATTAAGGGTACAATCAAGTCTTTCTTCTCTGTTACTAAAATGCCATTAATATAATCCTATGTGGAGCGAATAGTGCATTTGCTGTTTGTTCTCATTCCCAGCCCAGTGGTGAGAAGAATGAGGACTGATGAGCGCTGGCTTTGCAGAGCACAGTTTTACAGACACTCACCTAGGCTAACTTTCGAGCCTATTTTTTTTCTTCCTTCCCTACAGGGCTTGCTCTCAGAAATCCTCCGAAAAGAAGAGGATCCCAAGACTGCCTCGCAGTCCTTGCTGGTAAACCTTCGGGCTATGCAGAACTTCTTGCAGCTGCCAGAAGCAGAACGAGATCGAATTTACCAGGACGAAAGGGAAAGGAGCTTGAATGCTGCCTCTGCGATGGGCCCGGCGCCTCTCATAAGCACACCGCCCAGCCGACCTCCACAAGTAAACTGCTCTCTCTGCCTTTGGGGTTGGCTTGTTGTGTTCTCTCACTGTCCCGCTGGGTGAGACCTTTCTGAAAAGGAAGAAACCTTGTGCGGTCGCATGTTTTAAACGCTTGCAGAATCATTACTTGCAGTGCATATCGCAAATTTAATTTCAGAAATATAATGGATGATAGTAGCAGTTTATTACTACCTGTTTTCTGATTTTAAGATAAATTCTATCCATTATGGTTCCTACAGATTTTTTTGCTCACTTTATTGAGGTACAAGCTTTACTGGGCATGGAAGATGATGGTTTTTAGCTGTCATCTTTTCTTACAATTCTTAGGTTCTTAATGTTATAGCTTCAGATAGGGATTTTGGAGGATTTGAACCATTAAACTGAGAGGGAATGAAAGCAGAAGTGTGAGTACCTTGTAGTGCCTTAAAAATTATTCTTCCAGGCAATCAGGTAAAACTAAAGTGATGGGGGAAAGAACGTCCCATCCCAAAGTGCTGGGCATGCATTCACCAACTTGATTTACTGAAAACTGCATAAAATAACAGGCTTGCTATATCCATCTTTCTGAATTATTTGGATATGTTCATTAAAGCTTCATGTAGTATTTGTTAAAACGAAACTACTTTTGATTTCTCTAAGATTTATTTAATTCTTCAAAAATTGCAAAGTTTGATAGAGTGGGATGGAGAGATTCAATGGTGCAGTCCCTATGTCGATCAAGGAAATTCTGATGCTTGTTTTAAGGTACATGAAAGATGAATGTGAGCCATAGGAATGCCCAGGATTTCCACAAAGAAACATGGTTCACTCCAAAACCTGTATATTTCCAGAAATACTCTGCATTGCTGTGGCTCAAGGCTGTACCTATGCAAGGAAAAACCAAACCATATTGTATACACAGCCCAGTTTTGCTAAACAAAGCAAGGATTTGGGATTGTGGGAATTTTGTGACGGGTGAGTTTTTGACAAAAACAGCAGGTTTTTTTTAAACCAGTCATAGGCTTATGACTGTGACTATGTTCTATACCCATTCAGGATGCTATAAATTCCTCTTGAGGGTATTTTTCTAATTTTTTTTCAGCTAATGGATACTAAGGACCATACTAAAGTAACGAATAACAAAATCGTAGGAGGGACAACAGAAGATTGCCTTGACCTTCTGCAGTACTTTTCACAAGAGAAGAAATTTTTAGCTGAAAAAACAGACTATATTAATGGTGTAGTTTTGTTATCATTAACTGAGTTTAGTCTGTAAAATCCACTGCAGATATTCTTCAAGATAAAGGACAAGAATCTATTTACATAGTAATGCTTTAGTGGGAAATAGTTAAATAGAGATAACTGTGTTTAAAATAACATTTGAGTTTGTTTTAATATCTGTACCTGCTCCCACAGCCCAGGTAATTCAGAGCCAAAGCTAACCCCCTTCTTAACTTATCTCTTTCTGCCAAGGTAATGTCTCATTCTGTCTCAAGTGGTCTTGGGCAATTTCACAGCTAAAGAACAGAGTTAATTACAGGACCTTCCTGAAGGATGTCAAGTCAGAGGTAGTCCTTGTGCTGGTTTTAATTCACACTTTAAACTGTATAAATCCCATGCAACCAGAAAGAGAGTGAGACTTAGGGGTTTTCTAACCTGACAAAACATACTGTAAATCCAAATTTGGTGGGAAAGGGGGGGCTGAATCTATCTGTCTCTACTGTGCTCTTGTTCATAATTACATTTCATTTTTTTAGTGTGAGTCAGGAGTATAGTTAACCTAATTGTGACAGTTCAAAGTGGAAACAGCATGCGTTTGTTTTAATCCTTTTCAAAAGGAAAGCAAGTTTACAAGGAAACCTTACAGACTAGTGCTTGAGGTCTACGGAACAAAGCACTTATTTTTCCAGTTGTTGTGCTGTTCTCTGTCATTCAGCAAAACACACACATTTTCCCTAGTGAATAGATTGAGAATGTAGAAACCTCTGAGTTGTGATTCTTTGTGACCTAATATGTTTCTAGAATTCCCCACCATAAACATCTGAACCACTTTTCACCTGCTGCTAAGTGTTCAGAGTCCTAAGTTTGAAAATTGACATATTTGTGTTCGTAAGAACTACAGTACTTGATGCTTGAAATAATAGTGAATTTGTCCTAGTTGTAACACTGGCAAGTATGACGTTATGAATTACAGCAGAAATCAGTTACAGTCCGGATACTGCAAAATTTTTAATGCAAACTGCTACTGTGATACCTCCCCCAAAATGTCCACAGTTTATTGAATATTTGATATTATGGAAATAAAACTATGATCATCCTTATTACTGAATTTATTGTAAGCAATTATTTAAAGATCACTTTGCAGGAATACAGCATAATATTTTTCCAGCTTGGCTATGAGCTTCTTGGATAACCATTGAAAGAGAAAACAGACCGTTTATCCTGACAACAGAATTTACGCAAGAGCCAACATATTTAATATTAAATCTTTAGACCAGTGTAACATTTGAAACAATTAAACTATGAAACCATGAAAAATGGGAGCTAATATGCCACACATGAAGGTTTATTTTGCAATTGCAAGTTATCAGTTTCGGAAGGATGTGAAAATAAACATCCTGAAAAGGATCTATTTTGCATTTTTTGTTGCCAACTGGTGGCCAGACAGTAGAGCAGACTTAACCATTTAGCAGCTGAGCTTGTTCTGTGTAAATTTTGCATTCTGTTGTATGCAAAAAAAGAAAGTGCGACCTTGGAGATCTGATTGGATAGTAGGAACTCATCACGCATAAACCCTGGTGCCTGAGTTAGAGGGAACAGTATTGAATTTACCTCATTTTTTACAGCATTCTCACTAGTTACTACTTGAGCTAATGTGTCTGGATTGTTTCCAATTCATTTTTGAAATAGTTTAAGAAGTTCTCTGTCCCACTTACTTCTCCCTTTCTCTCTGACTTAAACAAAATGCAAAATCTTACTCTTTTTTTTTTTAATTGAAATCATTAGCCTCTAATGCATGAGCTTTTGGGATGTGTGTATAGCCCTCTAAGCTGGTCAAGTTATAAAAGTCTGCTACTATCTTCCACACTTGTGGACCGAGCACAAGGAGACGGTGTACACAAGGATTTTTCCCTTGGGTATTGCTCAAGTTGCCACCCCTGGGGCAGAAGCCTGTCTGTCAGGCTGTTTCCTGGGGCACTGGAGTTTATAAGTGTTAGCATGTCCATCAGGTAGGTACTGCATGGAGACATTGTTTAACCTCTGCAGTCTAGAAGGAAGGGAAAAGGTCCTTTCATGTTCTATTTCTTGTAATAATTTCTCCCCCCACTCTTCAACACCTTAGTCTTGCAGATCACCCCACAGAGGCTCTTTTGAGATATTCCTAGATCAAGAGTCTATTGCATGCTATGAGGAAATGAGAGAATCTGGGGATATTTTAGAGGATGCTGAGGTGCTAGGGATGGCCTTTATGTCTCATCAGGGCAGTTTGGGATGTACAGTTTGTGGGGGAGGATGGAGACAGGTGGCCAAGTTACAGATTTTCTTTTCCAAAATATTCTGCTTAAAGGTGTTTAGCCATCTTGCAGTTATAAACACTTCTTTCTCAGGACAAGTAGTCTCCATTTCAGCAGAACCAAGGAAGAAATCTTTCTTGCTATCCATATTCCCCAAAGAAAATTTGTGTTTACCCATGGGGCCCATCAACATCTTGTGTAAAAATAGAGTACGTGTAATATCAAGAGAATAATATTGTTTTAAGAAGGCAATGTTTTAAGAAGTAACCACAAATCTTGCATGAGTCATGGTTCTAGGTACTCATTGACCAAAACCTTCATCTCATAAATACTATCCTGGCCTCTCTCTGACTGCAGATAAATTACAGTTCCTTAATGTTAAAACAATCGTGGGTTGGGTCTCAGAGATAAGACGTTACTCTTTAAAGATTGGTATCTAGGAGAGCACTGCTTTGTTGGTGTTTGAGGACCAGTGAGTCTCCATTGCAGTGAGCTCTGTATAACACCAGCTTCCATGAAACTTTATGGTGCAGTCCTAGTCCCATGCGCATGTGCCATATATCACCACCAGCAAAATTTTAAAGTTGGCAAAATTTGAGATTTAGGTTGATAATCTTTGTGCCAAGTTGCATTTTAACGAAAGTAAAACGAACAAAATAATAAATGCAATCCTCTCCTCCCACCCCCACAAAAACCACCATGGAGGAGAGTTAATGGAAACCCTGACACTTAACTATAACTGCACTTCCAGGCGCCACTGTAATAATGGAGTAGTAAACCTTGTCCTGATAAAAGCTGTTCTGAAAGCAACAGCATTTATTGTACCTCCTCTGCTATTTGCAGAGCAGAACTGAAAAGTAGTTTGTTTTGCCTGGAATGAACTACTTTATGAATTTTAATGTACAATGTAATATTAAAAGCTAAACCAGGATTAAAGAAGGTTTTTGTTCCCAAGCTAAAACAGTGCTTATGAGAATGTGTTATATAAGATTTTTTTGTTTCAGTTTCAATGGGAAAGAAATGAGCTTCCATGTTTGTGAAAACCTCTTCATACTGGTTATTCCTTCTACGACAACTTACCCTTTTTTTAGGAAATTTGAATTAATCCAGAACTTCTTGCTGTTGTAATCAGTCTTATTTGATGAGAAGATATATCTGGGTAGGACAGGAGGAGATGGATGTGGTGGTTTTTTTTTTTTTTCAAGTATTCTTAGAAGACTAGATTGATTGGTGATAGGAAGATGGCCAAATGAATTCCTGATTCTCAGTGTGTTACATTTGTAAAATAATGCTTCCCTCTTGAGTTAGTATTTGCAAAATTTGGTTACTGTCAAAAAAAAAATTAGCTGATCTATGATTTCTTTCTTAAACAGAAAATGTGGCTGTAGCTGTGGGTGGGGTGGGAGGTTGTGCTTAAGTGTGGATGAGATGAGATGGGAGATTATGTTTTGTTTTGTTTTTCTCTTCCAAGTGAATACTTTTTCCACCTCCTCACCCAAGTCCTGAAGTTGCACTGTTGAGAGCTTTTTTGTTTTCTGTTGGGTTTTTTTGAGGAGGAGGGTGTTTTTTCAACCCAGCTTCAAACAGCCTCTGTCTTGAACTCAGTTCTAAATTCAACACGACAGCCTAGATGCTTGCTTATATATAAATTATGAAACAGTTTTACATATGGATATTCTCAAAGAGGTTAATTGGCATTATTGCATGGAATTCATCAGACCAGACCATATCGATAGTCCATCTAGACCAGCCAGAGTCTACACCTGATGTTTGAAGAGAAATTATTAAGAAACAGGAGAAGAATTTTTATACTTGGCCAATGAAGTGAACTGGAGATGGAGAGGGTATGACTGCAAACCACAACTCCTGGTAATCCCCAAACCTATCATTTTATAACTTTAAGACTTTATTCCCCAGAAGATCTTTGGGCTAATACTGCTTTTTGATGCAGATATTAGTGTTTTCTGAATTCAATTAGTGTTCCCTAATTAAATATCAACAGAAGGCAATAGGAATTTGTTTGTTTGTTTTAACTTTGGTGACATATTAGATGCTGTTGAATTTATTGTACCTGTATAAAGACAGATGTGATTTGCAAACCAGAATGAGGATTTTCAGTAATTCCCTTGGGTTAAATGCATATCCTTATTAAATTGGACATTGAAAAGTGTGGACTGAGTAGCACAGTTTAAATTATGTCTACAACATGGTGTGTGATGGTTTTTGATGATCTGGGTGTTCACAGCTCTGTTAAGTGATCTATGAAGTACTGCTACAGCATGAAGCTGTCTTTTGAAGCTCAGTAGCAATCAAAAAGGCAGTGTGCTTGCAGAAGAGACACATTTTGATCAAGATCACAAGAGCAAAGTATTTCCTTCCCAAAACACGTATGCTAACTGAATACTTAATCTTCTCATCTTCTCCTTGGGTCCTTCAAAGATGAGTTACAAGTTAAAATTATTTTTGGGGGGAAGGACTGAAATTTGTTTCCCAAAATTTAAACCCAAGGTTCAAGAAGGCATGTTGACAAAAACATCACTTTTTCATTCTCTAATTTAGCTTAGACTGATTTTTACATCACACAGATAAGTCTGTCTTCAGTTGTATATTTAACAGCCCCACCGATCGTCAGTTTCTTCTGTCAAGTCCTTCTTATTTAAAGGTTATAAAATTACCACTGATTTAGTATTTTCAAATGATTTCATTGTATGATGTTCAGGAAATGCACCTGTTCTTGCAGCCCTGTACTGATTTGTCTGATGTGAGGCATACCTTTTCCTTCTCTGCAGTGGGAAGGAAAGAGTTTCATGGTGCTGCTCCTCACTGCCTGCTGCTAGGTGCCTCAAATGTTTCTGAGCAACCTTTGGTCCAGGCTTGGCCATCCTCTGCTGCAATGTCGCTGGTAAAATGTCACACTGCAGAAAAGGGCATGGCTGTGAAGTACTAATTGTTTTCAGATGAAAAAAAATCACATTATTAACTGTATGCCCCATTCTGGGATTTTTCTTCATTTCTGTTTTAGAACCCTTGTTTTCAGATACCAGAAAGTGCTAATGCCTGCCAGAATGGGGGCAAGGGGAAGTGCTCGTTGACACCTTGTTCTTGCTGTAGTTTTGCCCCATCTAGTTAATGGACGTGTGTTAGTGCAGTTCCTGAAAAGCCTGATGGACAAATCAGGCTCAGCAGAAGTGGCATGTACTCCCAGTTTCTGGGCTAGATTATTTTATATTAAAAGCACTATGGATAGTAGCTACCACAAATTGAGCATAGCATTTCTAGGAAAAAATGGGCTGCTGATTTTCCTAAGTACATCTCTCATCCAAAGCCTTCAACTCCCATATCGTGAGACCTGTGGCATAGGAAAGCTCTTAGAGAGTGAGATTAGAAGATGAATTATCATGTTGTCATGATTTCCTTTTGAACCTCAAGGGACTTCAGAGCACAGGAAGATGCTGACTTGCACTGGATCAAACTGATAATGAAAGTGTGGGTTTAGGCATGTACTTAAGAATAGACTGAATCACCTTCTGGAAGTGCCAGGCTTTGTGCTTTAGATTTAGTATTAGGCTGAATGACTGTCTTGAACTAGAAGTATAACTTCAGAATAACTAAATTAATTCAGCTCTCAATAACCTCAGTATGAATCAGTAGGTTTGAATTGAAATCTTAAGGTTTGATTTTGTTTGCATCATCACCTTGTGGGTTCTTGGCAGAAATCCAGTTTTCCTTTCCTCTGATCCACTTTAGGATTAGTGGCCCATTAGGTCCACTAATCTTGAGCAATCCTTGCAAGACTAACTGCTAAAGTCAGACGTTATCCTTAACTACTGAGAATATTGTAGGATAAGATGAGTACCTGCTGATTTTTTGTACCTCTCAACTGATATTGCAGAAACTGCAGTCTAACCTTGGTGGGATGATGCTTGGTGTTGAAACATCACTTCCATCATTTCCAGAGGATGAAGGAAAGGATAGTCTCCTGCACATCATGTCGCTACTGATGTATTTTTTGTTGTTTTCCTTAATGCTGCAGATGCAGCATAAAGGTGGTACTGTAATCATTCTGTCTTGTTTACATGTTTGGTGTTTATTTAATCTGAACTGCAAGAAGAATAAATATTTGATGTATGTAACTGAAATACAACTAGAATCAGTAGCTTTAAGAAAGTCCTATCTTGGTTTCATGAAGGAGTGGTTAAAGTACGCATTATTCTAAACTGTCTCTTAAAAACAGCCTAAGAAAAAAACTGATAAGATAATTTTTTAAAAATTCAATCTAAAGCCACAACTTTTTAACATTATCATGCATTTGAGTGTACTGGGCATAAGACATGAATCAAGATATATCTACCAGATTTCTATTTCATTAGAGATTGTTTTGTGTTGCAGTTACAATTTTTATTTAATTTGTGTGGGGCAAAGAAATCATGTAAGGATTCACAAGTCTCTACAAGACTGACAGGTTTCCACCTAATTTATGAGATTGAAATTTGCAATGATCTGTTAATGGTTATTCATATTTCAGATGCATCACCTGTTATAATGCACTGAATGTTCCTGTTTCCCAGTTACTTGAACCACAGATAACTTATAATGTTTATTCTGTAAAACTCTGAAAGAGTATCAGAGAAAGATTGGATAAAGGAATAAAATGCAAAGGGGAGCTACTTAGGGAGGGAAAGAGAAGAAAATAACTTTTTTCATAATGAAAAATGTCTCATATTTTCTAGGTCAAAACTGCTACTATTGCTACAGAGAGGAATGGAAAACCAGAAAACAATTCCATGAACATTAATGCTTCCATTTATGATGAGATTCAGCAGGAAATGAAGAGAGCTAAGGTGTCCCAAGCACTGTTTGCGAAGGTTGCGGCAACCAAAAGCCAGGTAAAACTCCCAGGGCTCAAAGAGCTCCATGTCCTGTGCAATTATTCCCCCACATCAGTTTCTATGTGCGTTAAAATGGGTAGCTGGGTCAGTGTATCAGCCCAGTACAGCAACTCAGAGCTCCTTGCTGAGTCTGGAGGTAATCTCTGGTTGCCCTGGACCAGGCAGGGTAGAGAAGCAGCTTCCTGAGATCTCTCACTCCCTTTTCCCCACCAGTCAGACACCTTCCCTGTGCGCCCATGGGTCTTGGTGTGGATCAGAAGGGATCAGGTTCATTGGTTCTTAGCTGGTGTGGACGTGGCAAAAGCTGTGGTCAAAATCTGAGTATTGCTGCCAAATTCATCTCGATGCTTTGGTGTTTTTCAAGATGTATGCTGCAATGGGGAACCCTGGGGTGCTTGTTTTTTTT
Source organism: Catharus ustulatus (assembly GCF_009819885.2). Lineage (NCBI taxonomy): Eukaryota > Metazoa > Chordata > Aves > Passeriformes > Turdidae > Catharus > Catharus ustulatus. The sequence continues at coordinate 37,794,431 of NC_046221.1, read as the reverse complement.
GCATAAAAATATTTAGTCAGGCCCACTGGTGAGACTGTGTGCATGAGAGGTGGACTGTCAAAAAAAAAAAAAAAAAACAAAAAAAAAAAAACAAAAAAACCACCAAGACAAAAAAAAGAGAAATTGCCCCAAAAAATTATGGTTACTTAAGTTATAGCTGAGAAAAATGTATACTTTTGTGGAACACACTGTTTGCTTGGTTACCTGCTTGTGTGCATACATATATGTTGCATATTCAGTTTTAAACCTTTGTTTTGTGGTTTCCTATTCTGTTTTCCTTAACTGAAGATTTTCTGTCAAGTTTAGTGGCAAGAGGGAAATCAGCAGGCACTTATTGGGTGTGATTATCATAAATGACAACTCTTCTGACAAAGATCACTGGAGTATGTGAAAGCATTGATTTAAGTGAGTATGTACTCAAGAAGTAAAGGAAAAACATATAGGAAAATGGGAAAGACTATGGTTCAAATGCTTTAAAGCAATCCAAAGGCACCAATGGTTGCAATGTTGAATTTTCATATTAGAGTGAGTGTTAAATCCACTTAATCACTACTTCTTTGCTTTTCTAAAATTACTTCATAGAAAAATTTAGCATCTTCCAAGGAAAGCTAGTGAAACTCAGACCAATATTGCTTGGGCCATCAGCATTTTAGTGCTGGTTTTCTTTTTAACAAGGCTTTAACTTTTGACTTCTGTGCTGTTCACATTTTGGAGTTCACTTCATTGTGCAGAAAGGATGTTATCTCTTAAGTTATATGGTGTAAGGAGCATTTAAAGGGATATTTTGGAAATGTTGTATCAAAATGATTAAACTCAAGCTGTGGACTGTAAAAATTACAGCTTTATAGGCCACATGCCTGCCTACCCTTCAATCACTGTCAAAGTGATAATTTCAACAATAATATGTTTCTTTTATTGTGGGATTCTAAACACCAAGTGCTGTTTAAACATTAAACTGAATTGTTTATGTTAGTGCTGTACTCAGTGTGTCATACATCAGGCCACTATAATCTCCCATGGAATGTAAAAATTCTGTCATGAATCATGGCTTGTATATCAGAAATTACTGTAATTTTGATTGGAAATTACAGAGCTCTTGAAATGTTTCTAATTATGATAGAATGTTACAGCAGCTCCCAACCTGTGTGCTCCTCAGATGTCTTTATTTACATGTCAAAACTTGAGGTTGGAGAACTGTCTGTTTTCTGCACCTTCCCCTTTCCACTGCAGTCTTCTGTAAAGCTAAGGTATGAAACCAGTCTATCAACCGACATAATTTTGTTCTGATCTGTGTGATAATATATTTATTTAATTCCAAAGCCTTAAAATTTCTAGATGGGTCAGCTCTTCCAATGCTGACTTTCAAAGAGACAGGTAATCAAAATGAAGCCTGAAACTTCCATGCAGGTTTTTTTGAGCATTTGTATAAAATTTAGATTCTTGTATAAACTTTGCTACTAAGTACAGAAAACAGCACCAAACACATAGTTCTCTTCCATTTTACGCTGGTGATCATACTTGTGTTCTCAGGGGTTATTTTTCTTCCCAGTTTCAGCAATGCAATGTTAATTTATGTGTCTAGCAAGCTTTCAAGTCTGTAGTTAGATAAAGTATTATTTGTACTAGAAAGCTGCTTTGCAGAAGGAGCCTCCTAGGTAGACTAGAATGTGTGGATCTTCATGAACTAGCTGACTGCTAGTAACTCAATTAATAATCTTTAAATATGTAGCACTTCCACATATATTAAAGGAGGTACATATATTGTAAAAGATTCTTCATTAGAGCTGTTCAGTGGTTCAAGTAAATATTTCTTGGGGCAAGTCTCCCTTGCACAAAAAAAGAGGCTTGTTCAAACATATTCTCTAAGAAAGCCTCTCTTGAGAGAGATTTCTTACTGGTATTTTCTCAGTTTGGAGTTACTGGTTCCATACACAGAACTGGGAATCCTGAGATAACCCAAGTTATAGTGAAAAGTTGAAGGACTTATATATTAGAAAACTGTTGATTAACAGTTTTGCTTTAAAAAATCGTTAAAATTGAACATTGCTGGTTTTATCTTATTTTGGATATAAAAACTTGTTAATTTCTGAGTGCAGTCTGGAGCTGTGACCTAAACCAGCTCTGCAAGGGTACAGAGGTAGTTGTTTGCTGGAAGACCTTGTCTTTTTTATTTTTTTTACCTTAATAAACTGATTTGGGGCAACATTAGATTGGATATCTAAGCAGCCAGCATCTGCAAGGTGGCTGGGCTTACCTGAGCCAGGAGACTGCAGATAATGTTCTGCTGAGTAGAGCACTTTGTACGGAATTGCTATTAAATGATGTGCTACAGGAGTTTCTATTTGGGTAGTGCCAAGGTAAAAAATGAGCATCTTCCCTTGAGCTGTGTTAGTGCCTTTGGCAAGAGTGGAACTGGAAATCCTGGGATAATCACTTAATTGCAGTGAAAAGTCTGGAGGAAACATATTAGAAAATAATGTGTTGATTAACAGTTTTATTTTAAATCCTCCTGAGTGGTGGAGGACCAACCGTGTGTGGACCTGATGCTCAACAAAGCAGCTGGGTGCTGGGGCCTGGTGTGGCAGAGGTTGTGGGATCAGGTAAAGGTTGCAGGGCTGTTAGAGACATCATATGCTGACTCAGGTGAGGGATGATTTTTCTGCTTGAAGTTGCACTGGAGACTTTGCTGGCCGCTTGTTGGCTTTACCAAAGGAAAGGGCCTGTCAGGTACATGGTTGGGGACATTCCTTCAAACGCTGAATTCTTTTCCCATACAGGAATGCATACATTCTGTATACATTTTATGTTTCTATGTTTTTAAGAATTGATATACTATCTACAGAATACATGAAAAATCTTTAAATTCAAAATATATACTCTAAAAGTTAATATGATTATACTGAGGAGCTAAGGAAGATATTATTAATTAAAATTCCTGCAATACATCATAACTTTGAGAGTTTTAGAACTTCAATTGGCAAAGCACCTAATGTCCGTGTTTAAAATCTTGTGGTTTTATTGTAGGTTGTCTGTCCTACATGAGTCTTTTTCTTAGATTATGTTGAAAAGAGAGCTTTGCAAAAATGCACACAAAAGGAAAACAGAAGGGTTTACCAAGTGTTTTGTCTCTTCGCTCTTCTTAATGGTAGAGTGGCAATGCCAACAGTATTATTTGCTAAAATTTAATCAGCACACCTGAATAACTCTAAATTAAAAGAATCCACACATAAAATTGTGTGGCATACATTACTTTTACAATTTTTTTGTATTGGGTTTTTATTAAATTTATAACCTGAAAGTCTGATTTGAGTAATTATGAAAGCACATTTTTAATTTTGTTATTAAAAAAAAAAGAAAAAAACAGTTGATTTGTGTAATGATCATTAAGGTATCATGGTTCAGTAACTCTGCAGTGGTTATGATCTTCTCATGTGGGAACCAGGGATGAGTTTTTCTTGATGGTGACAGATGCTGAAATCTAATTTTATTCCATAAAAACAGATAAACAAGCAAACAAAACCCCCAGACCTAAGAGCCCTGAGAAAGGCAAATAGAGACTTGTAGTGTTTCTGTATGTTTACTGAGTTTTGAGAAGTTAGATTTATGTTATGGCTTATCCTGAAAAACTGTGGCTTGCACATGCTAGTATGAAGCAGGGAAGAAAGCAATTCTTTGCTGAAAATCGGGTTAAATTACTAAAGCTTTGAGGAAATTACAGTTTGCAAAAACTGAAGTAATATCAAGCGCTGTACCTCTGAGAGTCCCATGCACTACAGTTTAAGGCCGCTAGCCTGCATTATTTACCTAAAGAAGTTTCATTTGTAGTAAAATAAACAGGTGAAATCAATACTCTTCTTCAACGTCAGTCCTGCCAATAGCTCTTCATGGTCCCATGGTGTCAAATGCCCTCCCTTCTCACTCATGAAAATGCCTGTATGAGGAAGGTGAGGCACTTGGATCTTGCAGAATCATGCTTTGATTCTAATATTAGATCTAATGGAGTACTACTCATACCTGCAGAAACCTCATCTGATGACGCAGAGTTCTGACCTGTGACTTCTGAGCTGTTGTGCTGTGTTGCCCAGTCTCCTGTCCTACCATCCCTGTCTCCCGCTTTGGTTAGCAGTAGTTTCATGTACAAAATGTGGAGATAAAATCATGGGTTTCAGACCATTCTAGAGACTCCATCCTGAGCCATCAGGCAAGTAGTTTGTGCAATGCTATTTAATTGGAAGCATTTGACTTTTTGCCTTTGTATGCATCTGGAGTGTTCTCCTCCAGGAGGCTGCATGAGGAGATCTGATGGGTAGGCACTAGGCAGAGCATCTAGCACTCAGAGTGGATGGGAAAGAGTTAAATGGGAAGGGAATGCTAAACATTGGCACTAAAAATGCTTTTGGCATGCAAATACCATGCTTTTCCTGACATAAATATTTTCAGAATAGGCCATTAGAGTTCAGGTATATAAAACGCTGCTTTTACTGGAAATTTTAATGTTGTAGTAAACCTAGAGATTTATAGTGAAAAATTGATGTCTGTTATCTCACTTTTATCTTTTTAACCAGCAGTTTTATAAATGCTATATCTTTGATCTGGCTTTTTCCATCTAGAGACTCAGCTATATACTCTAATAGGAAAGTCATTTTTAAACAGCTTCCCACACTGAACAAGCACGGTATTGTGGATCTGGCACAGAGATGTAACATGCCATTACCGCAGATATAGAACAATCTATTCAACTATTTTCCAGCTGGAGGAAAAGAAACCTTTTTATCACCAAGAATAACCCTCTGGTAACAATGTGGCTTTAGGAGGGGATCTTGAAATTTATTTCCAAAGCTGTTTCCTCAGGGCACTGCACCTCAGGCTGCCCAGAGGGGTGCAACCTTAGGGCAGGAGGGGGCTCAGTCCTTTGCCCATCACCCTGCTCTCCATCAAGTTCTCTCCTGCCTTTGTCTCCCTCAGAGCAGCTGAGTCACTTCCTGGGTTTAAATCTTGGCTTAAAAACCTTCTTCTCCCCCACCCCCCCTCCCCGAACCTCAGTGTACAATGGATGCTCTGTGGAGCAGGGAGAGATGCTGCACAGGGAGACGCGAGGTGGAAGCACAATGTGCTCTGAGGTCTGCTGTTTCACAAGTCCACCTGGAAATAAACCCCTTGCCCTGGTGCAAAAGTAGTAGTTGGAAAACATTAGCTGCAAAACACACAACAGCATCTATTTTATATTGTTTTTTAATGTTATTTTCCTCCCGCCTCATTGCCTGGGGGTGATTGCTCTGGCAGTTGAAGAGGTGCCATGAGCAGCAGGAGTCGGGGTGGGATCGGGTGTCAGCAGGGATGCAAGAGGAAGAGTGTGAACTGAGAAAGCAAGATGGGCTTTTGCATGCGATCAAGAACTGCCCCATAAAGCGGCATGTCATTCAGTGAAACTGTGAAACTTGGCAGATAGAGCTGATTTGTTTCTTTCACAAAATACTGAGTTACAGAGTCATAGTGTGTTCTGTCTTGCCCAGGTCAGAGGAAAACGGTTTTCAGGTTTCTGGTGGGGGAAAAAAATTAATGTTCCATGTCCTTCTTCTGCCCCATATCCTAGTCACTTTTACAACATCTCCTCTCAGAAGTAAAGGTTAAAAGCTCAGGAAATTTCCTAAGCTTTTTTTGAAAAATTTACTTCTCAGAAAGAGGGTAGAAAATTTGAATTTAGTTGACTCTCTTGTCTCTTGATCCTGGTAGACATAAGAAAGGGCTGGCATTGATCCTGACTATATCCCACATTATTGGTATGGCTTTGGTGGAGTGGCTTGACTTCAGTGAGCCTTGGGTTTCCCCCTAATAAAGAATAGACAGCAACTTCATGAATCAACAAAGATGCACTGAACAGAAACCACCTTAAAATCTTCAAGGTGGTTCACATCAGCATGCAATTGCCCACATAAATCTCCATAGAGGAGGGAGAAAAAGGCCTTAAAACATGAAATAAGGAAACAGAAATACAAAAAAAAAGAAACAGGTACAGAATGGAAAATACTTAATTGGTAAGAGGATTATATTGACCTCTTCAAACAGCTCCTTGGAGCCAGGTAGCCCTTTCAACACTTAAGGTAGAGACTAGATTTGTTGACACACCGATGAAAAAGTGTGCTTCCTGAACATGCTTTACACATGGGGTCAAATCGGCTGAGGCTGGAGGTTCCCAACCAGGTGGGTGGCAGCAGGAGCTGTTCAAATGCTGCCGTTTGAAGGACTGGTAGCAGCTTCAGGAGACAGAGTGTATTTGAGCCCTGAGGAGAGCCTCCCTGGAGGGATGCAGTGCACACCTGCCCTGCTCTGGTTGGGAGAGTTAATGCTTAACGCTCTCACGGCCACAGCCTGTGGCGCATCCCTGGGAGGCACTGGGACCGCTGAGTGCCTGGCAGGATGCGGCCCGCAGGTGTCCAGAAACAGCAGAGTGGGGGGTTTTGGTTGGATGGTTTTTGTCTGTGGAAAGAGCATAAATGAGTGAGAGAAGCTAGGAGAAGTGCAAGTTTAAGTCATTAAATGTACAAATGAAAAAAGAGAGCCAAGAAGAGAAAGCTCTTTACAAAATATAAAATTATGTTAAAGCAGCAAGACGGCACAACATAAGGAATGTTTGGTACATGTTATTGAAACTGAAAAATCAGAGTATGGAATGAATTATAATTTAGCATAATCCATAATTTTACAGTTTTCATTTTGAATTATTTATCTTATATGATTTGATTAAAGATAAAACTAGCTGACAAGATCTCTAACATCTCTGCATGTCTTAATGTCAAATGAAAAAACTCCATATTATAACTTCACCATTTTAAATTTTTTATTTGTATTGTTTCTATATACCTCCCTTTTATTTTTAAAGCCTATTTCAGCTACACATTGTGTACATGCAATTCCATAACCCATCAGGCTTCAGTGTTGCCTCAGTACCTCTGATTCAGTAAATCAGATCATAGGCAGCATGCTGTCATATAATAAGGTGTCTGATCCTTATTACCAGTTTGTTGATGCACAGACTCCTTCAAATTGACCATTGCAACACATGGTTTCCCCTGAAACTAGCTGTGATAATTAGCGTGGCTCTAATGAGACAGAATGTCACTGATCTTGTGCTGAACTGTCGAGTATCGACGCTACGGATGGGAACTGTCAAAGCTTGCCATCTGTGACAGAGCTTGGCATATTCCATTTGCAAGGTAGAGCATGCTCAATAGACTGTTTTTAAACAAATGGTCCATTTCTTGATTAGGGCTCTGTGTTCTGTTACTGTGGGAGACTTTATATCATAGTTAAACTTTTTGGGGTTTTTTCCCCCTTTTTCTGCTGCTGGGGTAAGCTTGTTAGGAAATGAAAACATTACTGATTCTCAAACCAGTCCTTCGGTGTTCTGTTAGACTTTTGGGGAGAGGTGGGGAGGAGCTGATGATGTATTTGCTCTTCTTCCTTCCCCCAGTTATCTTAATGTATTTCTTCTAGGGCTTGCACTCCCACAAGCCTTTTATCTGATTTTTTAAAGCACTGAGGGGTAGGGATGGCATAGTTTAAAAGTATAGAGGAACAAAAATTAAAAAGTCTCAGGCGACTCCTCAGTGCAGCAGGAGCATGTGCACCTGGGGGTGAAAGATTGAACTGGTCAGGAGAGTCAGGCACCCAGGCTCCCGAGACCGGCCCTGCAAAATGCTGTGCAAAAAGTCCAGCGCTGCTTATCATTCCAAAATATGCTTTGTTGCTTTTTATTTCCTCCTTCTCTGGCAGACCACACAGGGCTTGTTCTGAAGAACATTTTCACTAATCTGATCAGGCAGCCAAATACGCCGGGAAAACTGCTTTAATGATCCCACTAATTACCTCAAGTCAATATGAACTGTATTATTAGACTGAGGGAAAATATTCCATTAGGTCTCCCCCTTGGGAGTTTCTCCGCTTTGTGATGTCACCGAAGCCTTCGCCCTCTCGCTTGTAATTAATTTTATTTACACACGCAGGCACGCACAAGGTCACACCTGCACAACCGGAGCTGGCCAGGGAGCTAGTGGCACTCAGGCTTAATCAGATCTGTCATAATTACCATTCTGCATGTTTCTGACACACGCTGTGAAATATTTCAATTTAACTGCCGCTACCAGCACAACCAGATGTAGTGTGAGTGTGGCTGCATTGGAAATATTATTCCTCAGGATAAACTCTCTCCTCCTCCTTTTTCCTCCCACCCCCTCTCCCTTTTACAGCTAATGTGGCACAGAAGCTGATGTATCCTGTAAATCTTGAATGCAGTGCTAGATTGATAACAGCAGATTAGACAGTTTAACCACAAACAGCTTGTTCATTTTTCACAAATGAAAACCACATGTGGTGTAACTAAAATTTCAGGCTTTTTTTTTTTTTTCCCTCCTCTTTGGTTGTTGTTTCCTTTTGTGTGTGTGTGTGTGTGTGTGTGTGTGTGTGTGTGTGTTAAGGTCTGCCTTTAGCTGTAAAGGGGTGAAATAAAAAGAGTAAACATGCAGGGGCGAAGAGACACTTCTGTCTTTGGAGATTGTTTCTCCCTGACCTTTATTAAAAACCTTCCCTATTTTGGCAAAGAAATCAGATATCACATAGGGTTTTCACTCACTCTGAGGCTTTCTAATCTTTGGGGTTTATGCCCATTTATTAAAGAAGTCATCCTACAGTGTTGGCTTTCAAAATAACATGCCAGCAAACACCTCACTTTAAGAAGAGCTTCTAACCAAAAGATGTAGTCTTCACTGCTGCCTAAATTTAGCAGAAATAAAATTTTCTGCCAAAGTTTTTCACCATGGATTTTTGTCTCCTTGCTAACCCTTCCCTGTACCTCTTCCTTTGGGGAAAAATTATTTTTAAAAAAGAATCAAAGTGTTTAGAAATTTTGGCAAATGGAAAATTAAAATATTTATAATAAAAATATTCCCATATTACTTTTGAAAACAGATCATGAAAAATTAAATATTTTCTTATGAAAACATTTTTTAGGAAAATAGAAATTTCTGTAAATTGTTTTGCTTTTTTTTCATCAATCTATTTTTTCAGGTAAATTGTTCAGCTTTCCCTAATTAAACAGCCAGCAGTAAGGTGTTTTGTTAAAACCATCTACTCTTTAGTAGATCACAGTTGGCTAGTTTTCCTACACAGAGAAAAAAATTATGCTATTTTGATAGAAAGTTTTAATTATAAGACTCTAAAACAGTTTTTGCAGCATGGAAAAAAATGTAAGTGTGCAGAATGGAACTGAGCAGATTCTCCAAAAGCTGTTCCAGGTATTGTCAGGCGGGAGGAGTGGTGCAGTGCATTGGATAGAAATTCATCAAATCTAATCTGTAATAAGGCTTCCAGGGGAGGTTTAAAAAAACAAAACAAAAAAAAGTAGCTTTGGTAAGAGGTTGTTTTATCATTAGCAGTGATTTGTGATGAGTGGCAATATTGAAAGTGCAAGAGTCAGGGAGCTAAGAGTCAGTGTTCAAAGTCAGTCACATGAAGGTGAACAGGATGGATTTTGAAAGCCACTGAAGGTGCAGTTTGTGGCAGGAAATTCGGCTATGTAGGTGGCCCCCCAGTTTGCTGCAGAAAAGGTTAAAGACCCGTGCTCATACCAGTTGGCCAGCAGCTACTGACTGCATTACTAGTTCCCCAGAGCTGAGTTGGTCAGTGCAGGTGTGCTATCGGTCTCCCTCGCTGTATGGCAGTGCCATCTCCGTTAGTGACTCCCCTAGGATCTGTGCAGGCCCCGAAAAAACTGAAAATCCTATTCTGGAGGTGCAGCCAAAGCCCTGGGAGTGCTGTGGCTGCAGATATCACAAAAATATGTCTGAAGTAAGATGAAGAGGAGGACAGGAAGGGCTCATGTTGGACGAGGCCATGCTGAAATGAACTGTCAAGATTCTTGCAAAGATCTGGAAATACAGCACTCATTTCTCCAGAAAGCTATTCAAAAAATGTCATGCAGTTGGGAAGCACTGAATTGCCAAAAGAAGAAAGTATGGCACCCTCTCCCACCTCCACTGAGTCTTTTATTTTTAGTTTTTCTTTCTTAGGTAGAGGTGTTCTGGTTCCTACACTCCAGATGTGTGAATCAACTCTTCCCCAGGCAGCACCTGCTGTCTGCCTGACAAGAGGTGCTGTTTCTGGCAGGATGGATTTTCTTAATCTCTCTTCCTGCTTTCTATACCCTCACCTTCTGTTTTGTTTTTATCTCACCACCTTCTCTTATTTCTCTCAGTATGGGTCTTCTCTTAGTTCTCCTTGGACTTTTCCCACCCCTTTCTGTCCCTTAAACACCCTCACCACCCACTCTTGCTCCATCTGCCTCTTTATCCTGTCCTAACCCGTTCCCTGCCTGCTGGAATCATACCCCAGGCACATCCCCACAAACACCACGATTTTGTACATGTATTTCTTTGTGTGTGGGGCACAGTGTGTGCACTCCATGCCCTTGCCCTTTGCTGGACTGGTCACCAGCACTGCTGGCTTTGAGGGTGAAGCATCATTTCTTTCTCTGTCTCTGTGGTGACACAGATTTAGCCAGGAAGAGCCATACTCTTGATTTCTCAGTTTGCTTGTGCCTTCTGTGAGAAGATCACTAATTCAGAAGGTTTTTGAAGATTGAATATATCAGTGTTTTAACTATTAATAAAAAGGGGAAAAGTTTGAGTGAGCTGTATGAGTGTTAACTAGGGGCATAAAAGAAAACAAAGCTGTGGTGTCAGAGGCGAGGAGGAGGCTGAGGAGTTAGCAAGCAGCCTGTGGTTCCCGGCTATGGGGGAAGTAGGGTACCAAGTAAACAGCACACAAAACAAAAGCGAGCTCAACCCGTAACTAAACAGGAAATGACAGGGTAGAATTCCTGCAGAAAAACGAGAGCTGCTAAATATGTAACTGCAAAGAATAAAGGCACCTTGTGCAAACACAAATATACAGTAACAGTCCGAGAAGCAATTTGTTAAAGGAGTGACCAATTACAGATCAGGTGAAGGGCTACTGGGCAAAAGCAGGAATGAGAAATAACAGATGTGTTTTCTCCCTTAATGTTAAACTCTGTAATTCAAAACACATTACACCTGAAGGAATGTTGCAGGATTTCTAGGTGCAAGGTGAGAAACTATATTGTGTTCCAGATAATTTTTTTATTTTACTGTTCCTTATTTCTCATTGCATCCAGTTTTTTTTTTTTTATTTTCTTCAAATTTAGCCTCTAACTCAAACTTCAGATTTTTGGTTGTGCATTAGCCTGAACTGTTGGCATCTATTGAATAGGCTAGAGCAGGCATGCAGCAAGCTAAGTGGGGAAAATTCCAATTTGCAAATATTTATCTAATTTCAAATCTGCCAGATTCTGTCTGAAAGCACATTGTTATTCGGGGGGTATCTCCTTTGTATTCCTGTGCAGTGTTATGTTCCCTTACGTCAGGATGGAGTTTTAGGAGCATATAAATATAGTTTTCAGAATCTTTGTAAAGCAAAGATGTTTGGACTGAGAAATCCTTAGCATAGTTCCTTGAAGTTTTGAACCCCAACTTAGCAAGACCTGCACACAAATCAGTTAACGTCTGTGGGTTTACTCAGGTGACTGGTTATTTTGCTGAGCCTGGTGCTTATCATCTGTAGTACCTATAGCATGTGCAAGAGAAAGCTCTACTAATACTGGAACTTTCCACTCTTTATATAAGATCACCTATTTAAAAAAACAGCTGTGAAGGGTTTAATTTAGTTTCATTTTTTTTTGCTTTAAGGGAGGCAGTTTGCTTCACCTCCAATAAGTCATTTGCTACTCCTATTTTATATAAGGAGAGAACCTAAAAGGATTGATCTTTTTCGCTGAGGAACAGGACAGGAAGGATCAGGGAAGGAAGAAGCATGCTGTTCCATGCAGTCCCTGACTTAAGGGCAGAAGGTACTGCTGAAACTGCTGTCTGGAAATACAGCTGGGACTGAGACTCAGCTGGGCTGGCACTCTTGGCCAGTGCGAAAACTGTAACACTAAGAACTGCTCTCTCTAGGAACCTCTCCCTTGAGGCTGTTCTTGACCTCATCCTGATGGCAAGCTACCTGGAAGCACTCTTGTGTTGATTCCCACCCAGGAGAGAGAAACCTGATCTCTCCATCTTCCCTTTTGATCCAGCTTTCCTATTGTTTTAAGTTTCTGCCACAAGCAATTGTGCTCCAAGTAAAGGTATTTTCGCTTTCTGAGGATTTCACTGCCTTTCTTTTTCCATGGGTGAGATAACATGCTTCTGGCTGCTCCCTTCTCATTTGCTGGGAGGCATTGAACTCTCACAGGTGTGAATTTTAAAGATTTTTTTTTTAAACTGCTTTGAGATAATGAACGTTATTAATTTTCTTAATGTTTCTGTGGTTAACAAAATCTGGAAGAAAGTCAGAGAAGAGTTTATTTTCAGTTTCCTTAAGACTCCCCTCACCCTTGGCTTTATCAGGGCATTAACTGTTCTTCACTGTGAAACTGAGAACCACAGAATTCAGCTTAACTGCAAAAGACATTTTCTCAGAATATTTAAATGTTTAATTCAAATCTATATGAAAGCTTTTAGTTAGGCTGTGAAAATATGAAGGGATGTCTGAAGATGGATTTGAGTTGTGTATGTTTTAGAATGATGTCACTTGTTGGAATATCTTGTCAGCTGAACTGCATTTACTATGAAGTCCAAATATCTGTGAGCTTGTGAGTCCTCAATGTGTGGTAGATCTTTCTCTGATCCAAAATGAATTCTGGAAAGAAAAAACTATGTGAAAAGAATCCATGAAATTAAATTGTTCCATCTGGGAAATTATAATTTTAATTTTTTTAATATAATAACAACATGATGGATAAATATATAAGTAATTACAAAAGTGACACTTTGGCCCAATGGCTCTTTTACTGAAAGTCTTTCCCCCACAAAGCAAATGTTTTTAAATATCTTTAAGCAATGTAATAGTAAGCATTAGCTGTTCACTGTAAATTGATAGTAGTAAAAAAGATTTTTTTAAATTGCCAGGCTCTTTCTATTAAAGATTCTTCTCTATCTAAACTACAGATATAGCTGCCATACAAAATTGATTGCATGTTTAAGAATAAATAAATGTGGGCTGTTAAGGGTCATAGTTGGATTTAGGGTTGTATTTACTTTCAAGGGACACATTGATATTGCAGTGAAATCAGTACTTCTTTCTGCTTAAATAAAAGATAAAGGGCTATATATTATCAGTCACCCTCTGTGAAACCCACTGACCCATTTTATATGACTGTACTATAAAAAGTAATGTACCAGACTAAGACTGGCTTATTTAATAATTAGTAGGTGGTTTTTCTTTCTTTTTAGTTTTTTGTTGGTTTTGTGGTTCTTTTTTATTGTTGTTAAGTTCATTTTTGTCAGATGTTCTCTCATGGTTACAATGCCAATTGAATCAAGTGTGCGTGAAAGAGGAAGGATCTGGAGGAGAGGAAGGCAGAGTAAAGCTTCACCCATTATTTTTTGCATCTATTATTTTTTTCTCTTTTTGCATATGAATGTAGTTGCATTTTATGTAAGATTTTCAAAGGTATATACATTGTGGTTTTGATAAGGACTTGTGCCTATCTATCATTGCTAGGTAATTGAAGGCAATGCTGTAAAAAAGATACCTTTGAACAGGGGAAAGAAAAGGTGAAGGAAGCTGAGAGCAGAGAAACCAAGCGTGGGAGAAGCCCTTCATTTAGATTATTGAATTTTCTCTGTACTCCACTAAAAAGTAATGATACTTAATGTTTTCAGTCAGGTTTAGAGTTACAGGTTTGGTTTTTTCTTTCCATGAGCTGGTGGTGTCTGCAGTGCTCATACACAGAGGACGCACAGACCAGTTTTGATACAGCCTGAGACCTTAATCTAGCTAGTTTTTCACAAGCACCAGCTTTTGGCCACTCACCATGGCTCTGTGTAGAAACAGAGGTGTGATACAACAGACAAGGCTGTGGGCGCAGCACAGCAGCTCTCCACATCATTTTGCTTCTGTACCTGTTGGATGCCTGTCATTGAATTTTAGAGGTTGCTTTAGCAAGTATCCCTTTCCTATTTATTTGTTTGGATGTTTGCAAGAAAATAAATGTGTATTTAACTTTGAAATGCTGCAGCTAGGGAGAGGAAAAGGCAGAGGGATGAAGAGACATTAGGAATCCTTTTCCCCTAAAATGTCACTGAAATTTTGTGTACCACTGCTAGGTATTTGGTCATTTGTTTTTCACCACACAGACGAAAGGTGGAGGTACCATGCAGACAGATGGTGTAGCTGAATAATAGGTTGGACAAGAAAGTTAAGGAATGGTATAATCTGTCTCAGTATTCTTCAGAGGAAGTTTTTTCTGCCAGTGAAGTTTACCTTTCTTCTGAAAAGCCCTATGAGGTTGTAGGGTTTTCTGTCTCAAATCTCATCTATGATGATGGTGAATACAGATTTACTTAAAATCCACATCTGGCTTCCCTTTTCAACATTCTAGTAATGAAAGCCAGTAAAACAGATGAACCAGCAATATCTGGAGATAAAGGACAGATTCAGGTTTCAAACTTTCTTAGAGCTCAAGTGCAAAACCTGAAAGTTAAGGCTGATAAGCTTAAATAAAATACTAATGCAACCATTGTTTTGGGGACATTTATTATCACTTTAGGCCACATATCAGGAAGATCATTCATATTCTGGTATCTCTACTCATCTTCTGGGGTCATCTGAAGATGAGCTTTTGCTTCCTAATTTCAAGATGCACAGTTTTCTTAGAAAAATAGGGAAATCCCAAAGTATTCACTGCAGTTTTTAAAATTAGTTAAAACTATATTGAAGGAATAAAGAAAGAAGGAATACAAAAGGAACTCAGTGTTTAAAATTTACTGAAAAAATAAGCTAAAATTAATTCTAACCAATGTTTTGGTCAACATCAAAAATTACTAAGTCTGGTAGATTATTAGTTTTCTTAAATTTTTATAAAAGTACCCAGTGGCCCTTCTTTTAATAGACTACAATTCTTCTGTGAAGCACTTAGGTCTATTCAGCTTTGCATAGGAGCTAGCCAGGGCACTTTATGTATTTTAGGAAAGATAAACCTGCAGTCAGAACAAACTTTCCTGCAGCAGGAAATTCCAGAATAACATCTAAGGGTAAAAAGGACTGCTCTTGTAATCTAGGCTTGTTCCCATGTCTGAAGCCACTGGTATTTTACACAGAAAGAAGACAGATTTAAGGGATCTTAGCATGAAAATTAATTTTGAATTAAATGCTCAGTTCTTACCCTGCAGTGGGTGTTACCTGTTTTCACTGTTCTATTTTTTCAGATAACATAAATGTAACACAAACAACATTTACCAGAGAAATTAAAGCAGTGTTCGTTGTTACGTATTGGTCATACTTGTTTGTGCTGAAGTGGCATTTGCTTATTTTTGTTTCTTAATGCCATATGCATGAGTTTACTGATTCAGAACTCCCTGAATTTTTGATCCTGTTGAACACTGTGAGAAATCTCAGTTGAATGGTTTAATGCATTTTCCAATCAATGTGTAGGGGAAATTTGGCCTTATCAATTTAAATGCTGGAGATCCTTTCATTGCATTATGGAAGAATCTTCTCTAAGCAGAGATTATTCTTAAGAACTTCATAACATTTAAAGGTTAATATGTTAGGTAAAGAACAATATCTTAAGACAAACATTTTTATTACAGGACATGAAGGGATAGTTCTGATTAAATTACACGATTATTTGAATGGGAAAGAAGACAAAGTGCATCATTTCTTGCCCTCAACTTTAATGCCTTTAATCAAATAATGACCTTCTGGAAATAGTTAATTTTAAGCATTTGGAAAGATCAATACCACTTTGCCACCAAAAAATGGCCCAGATGATGAAATTTGATGTATTTAAAGTACCATTTCACCCTTTTAACCTAGTAAATAATTTAAAATGCTTTCAATACTCCTTTGCTACCATTATGTATCTCGCTCAAAGTATTATGACTTTTCCAAAAGCAACCTTTCTGTGCCATGTGCAGCTTACACTATATGCATATATGGTATTGGTTGTGTTGGCCCTTTTTCTTCCCTTGTATATGTGGAATCAGTTGTGTAAAGAAATAGAAGTATCTAAGATGAGTGCAGCCGTTTGGAACAATAATGAGATTGTAAAGCAAATTGGATGGCTTTTGAAGAGGAAAAAGTCAATATTTAAAGTTTAGTCCATGAGTTCTTTTCCTTTGTTTTGTCTATAAGCTTTCCTGTTAAAGGTGAAGGATTTGGATTGCTCAGACAATTAAGAGCCCATTTTACCAAGTGTAATTTCATATCTGCGTTCTATAAACTAGAGTGCCTTCAGCATTGTAAATAAAAAAAAATTGCCCTCTATTAGCATGTTTGTGGGCAGATTAAAAACAGTCTTCATTAGCATAAGTAACACTTACAGATTCTTTTAAAAGTAGAAAATTATTTGTTGAATGATAAATTGCTAGCTTTCTAGTTAGTTGCTGAAAATGTGCTCATTCAAAATGCCTACTTTAGTTTAGTCTACAATACTCATTTTTTTTTCGTTAGAAGTACTGTTTAATGGATTATGTACTTAGTCTTTGTTCATGGTAGATGCTGAAATGCAATTCACACATTCAGCTAAAATGTTTGTATCAAATACCTCCCCATTTAGATTGATTTCTTTTTAACACTATATGTTTTTATTACACTATGTGCCCCAGAGAATGATACAAAATAATCTTAAATATACTATAACCAAAAAAACCTGAGCATGTCTTAGCACTGATACTCTAAAATGTTTCCCCTTCTTAGAATTAAGCTATAGCCTTTATAAAAAATGCTGAAAGCATTGTTATTCTGTAAGAAATATTCATCATTTGGCAAATTATTATCACTGTAACAAATTGACCAAACAAGTTCAATTGCTTCACCTTTAGCCTTCCCTTCTCGGACTAGATGTGTTTGTTGCTGATTTAGAAAGCTTTGGCCAGAGAACATTTTTCATGATTGTAATCTTATCCTCTTTGATATAATTAGGGTAGGTATTTACACCTTAGGTGTATTTTTTTTTTCCTTTCTAAAATAAAGAATGGAAGAATATTTTATTAGAAACTCTGTGTGAAAGAGCTGAAAATTTTATTTAAGCACAGCAGAGGTCTAACTGAAAAGAATAGAATTTGGATGTATAGATAAAATGCATAGATGCTTTCTTTAAAATAAGCATGCTCATGGGTATTGCAGAGCCTAAGTTTTAGCAGTTATCCTCTTTGCGCTTTTCCTGCGATAGTTTGGCAGTTCGGCTTTCACAGGTTTTTTTTCCTCTAATGTCTTGTGTTTCTGTACTAAATCCCTATCAGAAAACCAGACAGAAGACTCTTATTTATTTTAAATATCTTAGGTTTAGCATCTTTTTTTTTTTTTCACCATTTTCTTGCTTACTGTAGCAAGACCTTTGCAGATGGTACTTGGTTACTTGAAAGTGCATAACAGTATTTTCTTTGTAGCAGATGGATTTAAGACTTTTAGTTCCCAATAAATGTAGGTTTACAATACATAACTTTACAGGATTTGTGTTGTATATAGCAGGTTTGAACATATTATCTCAGAATTCATCTGCATGGCATTTTCAGCTTATCCAGGGCCCATGCCAGTATTTTAAGTAATAGGGAGAGCATAGTGATTGATAGCAGCTAAAGGCGTGATTCTGAATAGAAACAAAGGTTTTAGAACAGAAGGTGTCAAATTAAACTTTGTCAGTTTGAAAAGTAGTAACATCCTGAAAGTTCTCCAAACATATTTACATGTGGCTAATGTTTATATTTTGCTTTGTACTCTCTTTATATTCAGTGTAATGTTGCCTGGCAAATTTACTCTGTTTTAAAATCAAGGTTGTTCCCAATGTCATTGCAGAGTTTTTGGGGGGTTTGCCTTTCTGCATAAATGTATCAACTTCATTATTTTAATGCTGTTTTCTTAACAATGTACTCCATATGCTGTATACAACAGTCGTGATCTAATCATCTAATTATTATTTTGTGGTCATTTCCACTTCCTGTAAAACTATAAAGACAAGGGGAAGAAAGGAAACTAGGCAGAAATTGCTCTAGACTTAAAAAAGCATGAAAGGAGAAAAACAAGCCCTGTTACATTCACTTATAAATTCAACTGCATTATCTGCAGGACTTCATACTTTTTTAGATCAAATGGAAACAAAACTTACAAATTTTACAGAACTTAAATTAACCATTAGAAAAGTCCAGATGATTACTTTTCCTAAATTTTGTAAAAACATTTCATACTTTCTCATGTACATGATTTTTATGAATGAGCTTTATTTCATGTACAGAATTCTGAACCAGAAACTAAATTAAATACTTCTATTTTCATTTGTTTATCTTGAACCAAAAGAAAGCATATTGGTATAAAGTTCTTACTCTCTTAGCAAAGTATGCCCCTACAGCCTCTCTTGTTGTCCATCCACTGTCTCTTCTGAGATCAACTTTCATAAATAGGCACAGAAACTAACTGTGAAGACCAAAAAATTGTTTCCATCCTTGTAATTGTAAAAGAATTCAGTTGTTTGCTTCCACGTTTTCCACCAAATGTTTCATCATAGTGTGTCTACTTCTTTAAGAATGTGCCAAGTGGAATAGAGACATTTTGGTAGAACAATAATCTTTACTGTGTACCCTGTCAGAAGTATCTCTCTTCATTATCTCAAAATCCCTGAAAGGCTAGCAGAGACATGTTTCAGGTTACAATTCATCAAATAATTTTAGATAAGGAATTAAAAGTATTATTTCAGTGCAAAAATTGAGACAAAAACTATTGGAAATACAACGTTAGCTATCGAAAGTTAATAATATTAAGGTCTGACCTAGTAAATACAGAAACAAAAAAGACAGTAAGGGCAGAAGGTATTTCTTAGTTAACAAAAACTGTTGTGAAGTGTGTTCAATCAACAGAAAATGTTATTGCCTAGGAATTATTTTTCCACTGAATATTTTTTTAATTATAAAGGGTTTCTACTGCATTTTTAAGAAAAAAACAAACCCTGTGATTCTCGTGGTCAGCAGACAAAACATGTGCAGCTTCTAAATGCATGGTGCAACTTATTTCCCAGCGTGTATGTATGCCTTGGAGAGGTGTCATGGGTGGAGATGAGTTGTCTTGTCTTTTTTTTTTCCCCCTTCCACCAAACTGTCATGATAGACAGCTCTCCTCTTTGTTTCACCACTGTTAGAAAGAGAGCCAACAGTTTCAGTGTGAAGCAGTTCAGATTCCAGACAACCAAAGGACAATTTTTCTGCTTTGGCATGGGATGGTTTGTGGCTCTGGGGTTCTTTAATTAAGAATTTTGTTACTGCTTTTCAGTTAAAAGATCTAGATTGGTTTCTCTTCATGTTTTCTCCTCCATCCCCAACAAGCTACCTTTGCTTTCTAAGTGTACCGCTTTTAACTTACTGCAATAAACAAACACTGCTGTTGAGCATAATCCAGCGCTCAGTTCCCCATGGATGCAATGTGAGCAGAGAGCTATGAGCTACATGTTTTTGTTAGGGGCAGGGAGAGCTCGCCCTGCTAATACATTCCAGTGGGATTCCAGAGACCCTTGCTACTGTTTTGAAAACATGCCACACAATTCCAGCCAGGACAGGCTGAGTGTTGTGTGCTCTGTGTGAAAGCATTTGGCCACATTTCCAAGTCACCTTGCTAAACCCTGGGGCAATACCCAGCATCCCCACTTAGTGCATGGTCAAGCAATGGGGTGTGTTCCATCCCTAGGGGTGTAGGGGAGCCCTTCTCCTGCCCCTGCTCTCCACTGTCTCCACTCCCTCCCTAGCACACTTCACAAGCACCTGGCAGATTTTGGCTCCATTTAAGTTTTTGCTTTTTCAGCTCTGCTACCACCATCTCTATAACATTTGTCATTTTGAAAGGTTCTTGGGGGCATTTTCTTCTGTGTCATTTGTTCCGTTTTTCACTTGGATCCAAGCAAATATACTTCAAATTTTAATACACACCTCACTAAATATTTTCATATACAATATGAATGCATTAACATTATTTGTTTACTTTTCCTGTTGTGGCAATATTTTTACACTGCATTTATTAACTATTAGCTATGAGTATCTCCCAAAAAATACATGTCTATATCATATCTATGTGTCTGTTGTATCTGTTAGTAAACCAGTCTGGATAAACCATTAATCCACTACTATCAGTACATATAAAAAGGATCTAAAAGCTTCTGTACATTTATATTATTTGTTGATTCAATAAAATTTCACATTATCTTTCCTACAGCATTAAGAAATAAAACTGCATGGACCTATTTTTGAAAACAGATCCTTGAAGCTAAAATAAAAGGAAATATGCATGTTTTATACATGTAATATTTTGTTCCTAAATTTTAATATATTAGAAAATTTCTGCTGATGCACGCTGTCCTAGCTAGAGGGTTTGCATTCCTCTTTTAGAACTACCAGTGCACAGTTAAGAAAAAAATCCTCAATTAAATTTTAAGAAGACGTAAGGAAACATTAAATTTTTGTGATGAACTCATATGTCTCTTTTGGAAGCAAATTAGCAACTGCTTCAGCTCTTGCAGAGGATTCTGTAGCAGGCTTCATATTATGTATCCCAAAGACTCTTAGGCACCTTACTGTCCTTGATGTGGAAATGTATAAAGGATGTATCGGAAGCTAGAGCACATCTTCCTTCCCCCAACCCCTAATAATCCTGTATGTAAAACTGAGAGACTAATTTTTTTCTGGGTCTATGAAGACAATCAGTCTGGGAACAGTTATGTATCACTTGAAATAAGTTCTTCAGAGAAACCTCTTATTGTAGCAGAAATTAAGAAGTTATTGCTTGACGGCATCTAGTCATAGGATTCCTGTATTTTGAAGGATATTAGGGAGTTCCTCTGCTGCTGTGATTTACGTTAGGCAGCCCTACAGCCAAGCAAACAAACAGCAGCGCTGTGGTGTGAGAACAAGGGAAAGGTGCTTTCCAAAATGCCTGTGGTTGGTAAGGGTCTCTGAAATGGCTGGGCAGCCTCTCAGTGTATTGGTGTTTGCTTTAAGCCTAGCCTGCCCACTGAAAGCCCTTCCGATCAGGTGAAAGCATGAGAGAATGCAGCACCTCTAAAGTATACATTTCACCCTCATTTTGCCCCTTGCAGTGTGGCCAATAAAAACCTAATGTTTTGCTGGTTTTATCTTCAAGGGGTGGCTGTGTGAGCTGTTACGTTGGAAAGAAGATCCATCACCAGAAAACAGGACCCTCTGGGAGAATCTCTCCATGATCCGAAGGTTCCTCAGTCTTCCTCAGCCTGAACGCGATGCCATTTATGAACAAGAAAGCAATGCAGTTCATCACCATGGTGACAGGCCTTCCCACATTATCCATGTGCCAGCAGAACAGATTCAGGTTAGTTTACCTTGGCCAATCCCGCAGAGCGCTAAGTAAATAAAGCTTTAAATGGAGCAAAGGAAATTAGTGTTTCTTCCCTCCTGGTCAGGCTAAATGCAGGTCTCTCGGTGCAAGATAAGAGCGCGCTGCCATCCACCACTGCGGTTCAAAGGAGACCGTGTGACCACCCGCAGCTCTCGTTTCGGCTCGCTGGTTGTTTGCAGACGTGTGTGGTGACAGCATGGAGGCAGCTGTGTGCGGGGCAGGGAGAGCCTTGTGCTGGCTGTGCCTGGCTGGACACGCACCAGGACCAAAAGGCAGGGCCCTCTGGCACTGGTGTCAAAGGTCTTCCCAACAGAGCAGGAAGACTTTGTGCTGCTGCTGTTCAAAAACTAAGCAAGAACCCTCAGCAGTGGCAGCTTGTCCTGGGTAGGACTGAAGGGAAGGGGATTCCTCATCCCATTTTAACCCCAGCTGAGACTGGGGCGAGTCAATATTTGTTTGTTTTTCCTTCAGAGCCCCTCTCCCACCACCCTTGGGAAAGGAGAGCATAGAGGCGCTTTCCTACCAGGCCTGCTGACCGCTGGACCTTGGCTGGGTGCTGCTCCGCAGGTGAGCCGGCACAAGGGCACCATGTCAGGGAGAGACAGGAGGGGATGCAAGACCCACAAGACTCACGCCATGAGGCTTGGAAAAGCTGCCCTCTGCTTCAGGGCAGCCCCAGCAGGACCTCCTCCAGGAGCTGCAGGCACCCTTTTGGCTGGCACAGGCGCTGCTAGCCGGGAGCGGAGCTGGCTGTTGTGCTAAGCTGCGTAGCCCAGGTTGTCAGTGGGGACTGATGTCTCTCTGAGCTGGCGACTCTTTAATCGCTTCTCACAAAAGGCCTGAGGTCAGCTTTGTAACTACTCCTTCTTAAAGGGCAGATATTACCCCATGCTTTCCCAACCTCAGCTGAGACCCTGTGTATCACTTGTACTACCTATACAGAAAAACATTTACAAAGCTAGGAAGGATAGAGTTATCTCGCAGCCAGAAACAACACGAGTGTATATTAAAGATAAAGCAAACTGAATAAGACAATCCCTTAGGATATCAAGTACTAAAATAATTGTGAAAGCCTGGAAACTTGCTGTTTGATTTAGCAAAAAGAGAGAGAAAGATCTATATTAAGTAATAAAACAGCACTTGTTTGAAAATGTACATTGTTTTTAATAAAATCGCTTCTTAAGGGGATAAAAGGAGAAGCTTATGCACAGTATAAACATTCAACCACTATGCCACTTACTTAGATTTTCTTGCCTTGTTGATAAAAGTTGTGTGTTTGATCTCATAAATATTATTCACATAAGCAGTTGCATTGTAATCTCTTAATATGACTTGTAAGAGTAAGGATTGGGAGATTGGGCCTGAGTTTTGTCTCCACTGTTCTACATGGTAATTGTTGTAGATGCATAAATACGTAGCTCAGACACAAGTTTTCAAACTATATGTACAAAGCCTCCAGTCTTGTAAGAATGTAATGTGCTGGGAGTAGTCTTGAATCTCTTCAGGACTGGAGCCTTGAATGGAATGAGACTGCTCACAGACCATAAAACATGAAAAGACCTGAATAGGAATGAGGAGGGAGCCGTAATTCCAGGGCATTTGTGTCAGATCTTAAAATATGAATTTCACTTAAAGCAGTGGCTTCTAAATCGGTTATGGAGGTCTTTGCAAAGTCTCCATAACCACAGGAGTCCCTATGAAGTGGACAGCATTATAATCCCTCCAGTATTTATACCATTTGTACAGCATTTTGTGCTTCTTAGGGTCTCAAAGAACTGCTACTAGAAGCCTGGAAACCACTACCAAAACACAGAAAATTGTTGAAGAGAGACTCTCAAAGGGAAATAAAATGCAGTGATAGCAACTGCTTGTTTTGCTGTGGTTGTTTTTTAATAATAACTGGTGGTTTGTACCATATGATGAGAAATTTGCTGATCCAAAATATCTTACTAACCAGTGCTTCCTGTGCTGTGCAGCAAAAGAATTGTCAACACAAACAGTAGCTGATAAATTTACTTTTGATTTTAAACATGATCTTACAGTGTACTGTACTCTGGTGGTAGATGAGAAAAACATTTCTGTCCCATGGGCTCAGTGCCTCACCTTTTAAGAATGTTTCTGAATCCATGCTTGCAAAACTTCATTTTGAGCTCTTGTTAATTATTTACATCATGATTTGCTTTATCTTATTCTTCTGATGTGCATATTGGCTCATTTTTATTGCCTGAGTTTTTGGAATGCAGCATGTTCCCTTCTAATAATAATAGTGCAACTTATTTAGAGCTTTGCATCTTAGTGCTTTATAAATATTAACTAAATAATCCCCAGCACAAACACAGAGGCAGGTAAATGGTCTGTTCCCTGTTTATTTGTTGAGATACGGGCAGCACAGGCCTGCTCAGAGACCACAGGCATGAGAGGTCAGATCCAGAAGGGGAAACACAGATTTCTTCCCTCCAGATCCCTTTGTCCTTGCCGAGGCTGGGTTTCACAGCATCATGTTAGGCGCTTCCAGCCAGCGCATTCTGTCGTAATGTTTGCAAGTTTGACGAGACTTCAGTGCGTGCTGAGGTCAGATCAGCAGTGAGATATTTCTGTACCTAAAGAGCTAAAATGCTTTCCTTCCCCATGACTCCCCAGTCCCTTCATCTAGCTGTTGCTAGAGATTTGCAGCTCTTGTTTTTGGGCAGCAGCTGCCGTTGCTGGCAGGGCTCCGGCACGTTTGCCCTCATCTGGCACTTTTCTCACTTTGTCCTTGCTACAGTTCTGGCTAAGCTGGTCAAGTTAATCCTATACTATGTCACCTCCTTAGCATTCTGTCTTGTCTACACTTGACTCATGGAGCATGTTCATTAAAATTTGTCAGCTAAACCTCACCGGTGTTGTATCATCAGTGATTTTGGTCCAGCAAACCTACAGTGTCCTTTTTGTTCTTTTTTTTCCTTCCTTTTTGTTCTTTAAACTTACTAGGCCTTTATTTGTAGCTCTGCAATTTCTTCCCCCCCCCCCCCCCCCCCCCCCACTCCCTCCCCAGGATTTTCTCAGTAACAAAATATGAGCAAGAATACATGTACAAAAAAATGCTGTTCTTTGTCTTGCAGCAGCAGCAGCAGCAACAGCAACAACAGCAGCAGCAACAGCAACAACAACCAGGTCCCAGACTACCCCCAAGGCAACCGACAGTAGCATCACCAGCTGAATCTGAGGATGAAAATCGTCAGAAACCCCGACCGCGAACAAAGATTTCTGTTGAGGCCCTAGGGATCCTACAGAGTTTCATACAAGATGTAGGCCTGTATCCGGATGAAGAAGCAATCCAGACTCTCTCTGCTCAGCTTGACCTGCCCAAGTACACCATTATCAAGTTCTTTCAGAACCAACGATATTATCTCAAGCACCATGGGAAGCTGAAGGACAATTCTGGTTTGGAGGTGGATGTTGCAGAATACAAGGAAGAAGAGCTGCTCAAGGATTTAGAAGACAGCATCCAAGACAAAAATGCAAACACGCTTTTTTCAGTTAAACTAGAAGAAGAGTTATCAGTAGAAGGGAACACAGAGATTAATGCTGAATTGAAAGACTGATCTAAAAGTGTTATTTTCTTTCAACAGTGCCGCTGGTATTTACTAATGAAATGAAAATTCCATCTTGCGTTGTGTCAAAAACCCTTATTATTCATTGTTTGGCCAATGAATCTTCCAAAACTTGCACAAAAGTTGAAAAAGAGGATAATGCAGACTGCACTAGATGTTTTACTCTGTTTTACAAACTGCTTCACAGCAAGAGATGAAGCATTGAGGATTGTTTGATATTAATTTGTGTTCACTGGATACACTGTGAGTGTACCCAATAAGCATGATACCAGTGATTTTGATTCTGGAGCCTTCAGACAAGCATTACAACTTTTGTGATTTACTGTTTTTTCGTTTCTGTTTTGTTCTTGTTTTTTAATTATTACTGTAGCACTCCACACTTGATCTTTGAAAAATCACATTTATTTAAAAAAATAAAATAAAAAGAGTTTGTTACTCTTGTTCTATTGTATGTTACAAAAGAACTATAGACTGTGGAATGCAGTTTAAAGATAACATATGCCAACAAATGCCTTGTATTATATGGCACTGCCGTAATTCAGATTTGTTTTCTTTTGGAAATAAAGGTCACTGTATTTTTTTTTCCATTCTCATTGTTACATGGTTTTAGAGAAAATGAAAAAGAAAATGTGAAACACAATTTAGTCCTCATTATTTATTTGTAGATCCTGCAGCATCATGTTGTAATTAATTTTTTTGGAAGTTTCCGTTAAATGTAATATTGCTTCTCTTGTTACCATACTGATTTTTTTTCTATTTATAAATGTATTTTGATGGGCAGTAAAACAAAGTGTCTTAAAAGTTTTAAATAGAGAAAATGTGCTTTACACAGTTGCCTATAAAAAGTGCTCTATGTTATCCAAGCAATTCATACTATAAGCTTCACTCTTATTGTTGTATGCAATTTTTACTATCATGCAAATAAGCTTAGGTAAATAAAACTAATAGATCACCTTAGAAACTTATGCAATTAATGTGAAAATAATTGATGTTTGCAATGTGTCTTCCTTTGGTTTACAATCAATTTTAAAGCTACAGCTGTATAAATTTTCTGTATAAAGGTGTATTTCTTTTTTATGAGTTTATTGCTATGAAAACACCAGTTATTTTGTTACAGCTGGCTGTTTTTATAAGTGTATCACAATTTTCTTTATGCAGAAATGTTCTGACTAGGAGTGGTTATTGACTGTAACTACACAATTAAAATTGTTTGTATGGTATGATATGGCAGGGTTTGTCTGCGTATGTGTATATCTGGGAGGAATAACTTGTTCTTAGTGCACATCATACCTTCTTCCCACCACTTTGTTCTCCTTTAAAATCACAGGCAGATTTTTTTTAATGACCTTCTTAAAATTTGAATTTAGATAACATACTTCAAAAAGAAACACAGTTTGGTTATGAAAATCATAACCTGTCTTTTCTTGGTTTAAAAACTTGCCTGCCCAACAGAGATAGCAGGATATTATTGAGTCAGAAGGCTATCAGGCATAAACATTTTTACAGTTCCTGGCAGTAATGCACTTATAATGGATACAGCTGGTTTTATTTTACACTAGAATTATGCTAACACTGTTCCTTGCACTAATGTATAAACATTAAAAAAAACATTAATAGTCATAAAATAAATAGGAAAGATGGGCTTTGCCCATAGCAGTCTCCTTCTAAGCAAGATTATTTTTAATGATCACTAATAAGGTTCTTGATAAAGCCATAACAATTGGTGACCTCTGAATTTATACAACGCTCATGTCTAGGCTAAAGAGCAATCTGCAGCTAAAAGTTGTGGAGTACACCCTGTTGTTCTCTGAGGAGAGAAATAGCTCACATGCAGTGTGACTCGGGATGGGCTCAGTTCTTCCCAAAATGACTCAAAGTTTGCAAAACTCAACATGAATTTCAAAGGCACAAATGACTCTTAGCAAATGTCTTCGTTTAGTTCTATTAAGTTCATAAGGAAATTTAAAACTGCTGCAGGTTGTCCTTTGTCTCAACATCCTCATGGGTTTATTGAGCAGCTCTCAGCTGCAGCACTCTTGACTTCTCCCAGGACTATGTTGGGGCTGCACCATGGTTTAGGCTTGGGATCCATTCCAGTTTGAAGAAAAGCCTTAGTACCACTCTGGGAGGGAAATAAGCCTTAGGAGGGACACAGATTTATAATTTGGCATTGCACTCCAATAAAAAGGCAGTAAAACTATGCTCTTGCTTAAGGGACTTGTAGTAGCTATAAAACTATTGATAGCCCAAAGCTATGCTGGTCACTAAAAGGCAAAATTAAGCCTAGTCTAGGGAAGTCACAGTGATCCTGACTGGATTTCTTCCCTTACTTCAAATGGCATTGTTGCTTTGTGCAGCCATGCAGACAGAGCTAGGACTGACCCCTGCACACAGCCGAGGGGCAGAGTATGTAGCCCAAGCAATCCAAACGGTTTTGGTGGGCAGGACAATACTGCTGGCACCCTTGGGTACATTCTGTAGCAATGTGTGCATATACAAGGCAGAAGGGGAAGTGAAGGAAAGATTTTCCTGGAATATATCTCTCCATACTGAACGCTAATACACACAGCACTCCAAATACCAGAAAGAGGGCAACCCTACAAGAGCATAAGAAGAAATGTTTATAAAGTAGTCTTTGCTATTTCACAAGCAATTTCCTTTTCTTTTATCATTTTAAGTTTTATGGTTGCTGAAGTAGAGGCCATGTGTGCTTGCAGATGGTTGTTATAGCTGTTTCTTTTCCATTATCTTCGTTGTTCTTTCTCATACTGTAGCTGAGGTTATCTTCCAAATGGTTCAGCCTCTGTGGTCACACATTACCTGCACAGGAGTTCAAATCATTGCCTTTTTGTGTCCCAGTGGGTGGGCTGCAAGTACAGTCTTTTAACTTGGCCTGTGTGACCAAAAGCATTTTTGTTTAATCTTTGGCAGTGTTTTCCAAGGTGATATGGGTATTAAGGATTCCAGCTTTCTGTGAATGCAAGAGATTTGTACTGTTAGGAGTCCAGCTACAGCAAGCATATGCCACCTTGACTCATGGACCAGTTAGACTGCCTAGAAAATTACTTTATGTCCTCTTCTGTTCCTAAAGTTCCTTTTTCTCACTGTCTGGTGTAAACCTACCAAAAAACCCCAAAAAAATACAAACAAACAAACACACCTTTCCACTTCAGCAAAGATTAAGAAATCAGATTGGAATTCTGTAATGAAGCACAAAAATTGAGACATAAAACCACTATTAGTTGGGAAGTTGTTAGTAAAACTCACTGAGTAGGGCTTCTCTGAGTGTATGAGTATTTCATATACACTTAGGGAAGAATGGGGAAGGAGTATTATTAGGAGTAGAATTTAAGCTGCAAAGAATGCCTAAAAAAAGAGCGAAATGGGTGCTGGGAGGGACTGGCAGGACTCAGATTTTACCATAAAGCTTAACTATTTACCATGTTTTATAGTGTTTACAATAAAAAGTGGAGTATTTTTACTCCCTGGTGATTCCGATTATTCTATATTTAACTGACAAGATTTATATGTATATGGTAGAATCCCCAGTGTGTTTTTCCACCCTGAAAGAAATGGAAATAGGCTCCAGATTCCAAAAGGTCTGTGGCCTGGGGACAGTCTCAAGCCCCAGTCACATCCACAAGTTGCTTATACTTATAAAAGATTCCCTACCCTACGATGCAAGGGTTTAGATTTGTGTTTTGTATAACTACTTAAATTGGTAAGATGACCCAGCAAAAACTGTCCATGCATAAAAGTAAATTTTTACGCTTACTTTTTTTTTGTAAGTTGGAAAGGTGTAGCAAATGGAGAAAGGAGAAGGTTCCTCCAAACCAGTGATTTTGCTGCAATGATTTACAAAGTCAGTGCTTTGATTGTGTGCTGGGAAAGCACCAAATATTACTAAGTTCATTTGCCAAAGCAAATACTCCATATGTTAAGAACAGTATAAATTAGATATTATAGAAGCTCTACTAGAACATCAAGTATTACCAATTCTGCTTAACTTATTGAACTTGTGCTTTGAAGTCAGGTACATTGCAGAGACCAAAGGTATTTTGATTTTTACATAATGATTTATATTGTGCTTTGAATAACAGTCCCATAGCAAAGCAGGGATATAAATATACTCCCAGGCCTTTTTTTGCACACAGAGGTAATTTAGGTTGGTCTCCTCACAGTGCCTTGCGTCCACACACTCTTTTACTACAACAAATGAGCTAATAATTCAAACTGCAATAAGTGATCCTCCTTGGAGCAGGAGTAGTGCTACTTGGCAGTGAGTTTGTTTGCTTTCAGGTTCATACGGGAGCCTTCCCGCCCGCTCTGCTGCTGGCAGCCCTCCCACCATTTCACACTGTATTGTTTCATTTTGGCCTGACCCAGGCACTCTTCCTGCTCCAGGTCATCTTGGCCAAATGTCATCTCTGCTGGTTATATGCCATTACTCAGGTGTATGTGCCACAGTTTAATATGAGGCAGCAAGGACTGTGCGTGTCTGATGTCACCTACCCTTTGTCATCACCATTCATGCTGTGAGCCCTTGCAGAGCTGCTTGAATAAGCTACTTGCATTGGAAAGAGAGTGATACCTGAAGCAAACTCACAGGAGACAGGTTGCTTCTGAACTGATGGAGTAGAGGGTGCAAGGGGACATGGATTCCAGAGGGGAGGAAGAAGGAAGGTGCCAGAGAAAGATGAAAGAATCACAATAGTTTACCCTTGCATGGGGGATCAAGGCTTTTTTGCAAGGCATGCTATAGAGATACTCAAAATACTACAGGGTACTGCTAAGACTCCATGGAAAATGCACAGTTGTCTCCAGCTGTGGGATTTGCCCTGTCAGGCAATACCTAGTTTAACACAAAAACCTCCTCAGCTGTCCATGGCTGAAGACCCCTACCAGAGTTTGTCCTCTGGTACCATCCCTGTGCATAAGATATGCAGGACTCTTTTTTGCCAACTGCTGACATGTTACCATGGCAGATGCAGCTGGTACTCTCTTTCTAGGTTACTTGCTTACCCATACAATGTGCTAAAGCAGTATACAGGCTGTAAACCCTCTCATTTTCTTCCAGGATTACATCCAAACACAAGCAGTTTGCTTGCAGCCTCACTCCTACTTTTTGGAGCTGTCTCCATCTCCATGGACCAGATGTGCCACAGCAAATATGCTGTATATCTCAGATGTTTATCATAGTGCAAGAGAACATAAAAAGCATAACTTTTGTGAGTGCAGAGATGTATAAAGCACACACAGTTGAGAAGTTTTGGAGCAAGAAAACTGCCCTAAGAGGCTTCAGAGAGAGATTTCGTACTGCTGTAGTCATCTCAAAACATCAATTGCAATGATTGGGAATTGTTTGGGCCAGAAAAGTTCATGTGCAATCCTACTATATTTGCAGAGGACCTCACGCCAGAACAGAAATTGAAACAGAGGGCCATTTAGTTATTTGCATTACAAAATAAACATTCTTTGCGGTACAAACCTTGTTGCACTTCAACATCAACACTAAAGCAGAACCCTGTCCTTCTAACAAACAGCACAACCTCAGCTATTTGTCCCTTTTGTGTGCCCATCTCCAGGGGGTTCCCCTGGAGATGGCATTTCCCAAAAGAAGCTTAACTCTTCTTCACTCTCCCATCATCAACCATGGCCTTTCATCTGCAGTCAACATTTTCACCTGGGGAGAGCAATTTTGAAAACAACTTACCTCAGAGCAAACTGGGGCAGGGAAAGGTAAACTAGGCTGTCTTTTCACAAGGGAAGGAAAAGTGATTATTTATCATTGACAGCATGGCAGTTTGCACTGTGAAATAAGTAGAGGTGTTGTTGTTGGCTTTCCTTAGTAGAAAAATGCTATATCCCCGACCTAATAAGTATTTAATAGCAGCTGGAAGAAGAGTAAAGAAGATGGAAAAGGAAGAAAAGAGAGTGAGAAGAAATATCTAGATTTAACCTTATTGCGGGCAGTCATCCCTAGAGATGGCTGGAGAACTACAAGACTAGCTTAAATTAAAGGAAATCTAAGTTAGCCACAAAGAAAAACTGAGAACCACTTTGTGGTTCACATACTGGATATCCTGTGAAAATGGGGAAAGAGTAAACACAGTAACAGAGTTGTTTCAGAGGAAAGATTAAGTAGAAAAGGCGTGTAAAAAGGCAGCTCAGCTTGCTGCAGAACAGTAAGTGATGCATGGAAGGTGAATACAGAAAAAAAATCAAAACTTCTTATAACACAACCAGAGGCAATGTTTGAAATTATCAGCTAGCAGGATTAAAAGGGAGCATTTTTCTGCACATCCAACTGCTGAACTCACTGCTTCATACCAAAAAGCACAAATGGCTTTTTAAAAAGTGCAAAGAAATTGTGAAAACAAAGGATTGATCTTCTCTTAAAGAGGCCAAGGACTGTTTTCCACTCTTGTACTGGACAACTGGCAACCCAGTAATGGACAGTGTCCAGCATCCTGCCAATTCCCTTGAGTCCTTCATAGTCACAAGTATGACAAATTTGAGTGGGCTGGAATTTGCTTGGTAAGGTATGCTAAATGCAGTTTGTGTACTTTATTTGCTATATTCTTCATAATCAGATTTTAAAAAACCCCTGATTTTAACAATTTCATTGAGGAGTAGGTCACCTCATATTTACAAAACATTCCCTCCCACGCATGCCAGCATGAAAATTTATACCCAAATCATTTTGGTCATTGCCATGGTACCAGTACAGTTGCTGTTCACAACTGTGCTCCAACTGCAGCAACAGTAAAGTAGGGATCCTTTGACCCCATTTGCCTACAAAGCTGGGCCACTTTTTATCACTTGTTACCATCATTCTTTCAGCCTTCCCTCTGCACATTCCACTTCCATTCAAGTTTAGCTGACCTGTCCCTTTCTGTCTTCAAAAGCCCTGAGGTAAGGTTCACATAGGATTAAAAAAAAAAAAAAAAAAAGGTCATATTTACATCCTCACCTCATAAGCCTCTCCCATCTCCCAAGCTTTTTAAGGATGAGCTACAGGATGGCAGGATGGCAAGGAGAAGAATCACAGGAATGTACTGGTTTGATTCCAGGTCTCTTCCAGTTCTCACTGGGTTTCCTGGAGTACACTCTGGGTGATGGAATGGTCACTGCTGGAGGTACCTGCCCAGGGCACCACGCAGACCGTGAGTCTGACACTGCTTGCAAACACTGTTATATAAAAAGAGCGCCATGGGAAAGCAGATCAAAGCAATGTGATTGCATTTCACGTTTGCTGCAGCTCATTCCTGAAGCCAGAGTGAATTGCCTAATCCAATGTATCATTTCTGTGCAGGCAGACCCTTGGGCTGGCATCGTGTCCCATGGAGCACTGCTCCAGTGTGCAGCATCTGCCACCATCTGCCCTAGGGCTTGGCTTCAGATTGCCCTCCTCCTTTCCATCTCCTTTTGGGAGATGGTTTGCAAAAACTTTGAAGGCCAAAACTCAGGCTGTTTCAGGCCCTTCAGGGCATTTATTATCCTCCCACTTCCTCGATTACTTGATCTTTGATCCACCCTCCTGACCTTTAAAGATTCAAAGCGGCATATTTCCAGTGATTTAGCTTCAATTTCACTCTCTATTATTTTTGGAAATAAAAGTCTATCTGCTTACCCGTTGTCTCTCCTCTTTAATCAATATGTCAGCTGTTGATCACAACCTCTGCCAGCCAGCCAGTAGATGGGACAATTATTCTCACAAGGACTTTCAAGTCCAGACTTTTAACCCACAGGGTCTAACACAGAGCAGCTGCAAGAGCTCTGAGTAGCAGCTGCCCCTTTTCTACTGCAGCTGCTGAGCTGCTCTTCTGATGGTCTCTGGCTACTTTGCTAGGGCAAGGGGAAAACTACTTTGTGTTCTAGGCATCACAGTATAACAACATAGCTCACTGCTCCTGGAGTAAATGAGGTGAAATGCTGTGGTCAGCTCCCACCCAGCACGGTCATGATGCAGGTTAGGGTATCTGGGGTAGGTCTTTCTACCTTGTACCCAGCCAGAAAATGAGTGAGAGGCACGAGACACAACAGGAAAGCTTTTCCTGGCCTCATAGTCACAGAGCACTGAGTCTGGAGATAAAAATATTTAATTTAAGGCCATATTACCCCAAACCTCCTTGGTTTTGATGTAAGCACTGGTCATTGGTATCAAGCCATCTGTACTGCCAGAGTTGAGGGATATAAAGCTATAGCTGCAAAGTGTTACTGCTGATAGTAAGAAGTTATGTGCCACATGCAAGTCAAGCAGCTATTACTGCAGTTTTCTGCCTGGACATGTGGTCTTTTATCCACTCCTTCAACACTGGTGTCTGGCAGGGTAAGTAGGATTTCCTGATTTCAAGGAAATTCCCTCCTTCTGCTGATTTCTCCTTCCTGGGTTCTTCCAGAGCCTGGTTCATGTGATTCATTAAGGGAAAGCAAGACACAAAGTGAATTCATATCCACTTGCCCAGTACTTTCACAACACCTCAAAACAATTTACAGGGCTGGCTGCAGGGTCAGGAAATTGTTTCAGAGGATTTGTGCTGACTATTTTCAAGTGTTCTAACCAGCTGTGTAATCAGCTGTTGCATCAAGACACCTTGATGCCCCACAGGGGCTTCCCTTCCAGCAGGCAGATGAGAGGGTCCTTCAGCACAGAGCCATGAGTCTGCTGGGTCTGTGTATGTGTCAATGGCCCAGCACTGAAACAGCACAGGGGAGAAAATATGTCAGTGGGAAGGATTTCCATGATACTGAAAAGGTGGAAGAAACAATAGAAAGAGGAGGGAGAAAAAAGAAATAAAATACAAACAGATAACAGAAATACTCACTAATATCAGTAAAGTGTCTTACCCCTCATCTACACTAATGTCATTCCAGTATTTCCTCTCATGACTTGCACAGACTTACCAGTTTTACATTCAGACAGAAAAAAAAAGAAGCAAATAGAAGCTATTTCTTCCCCAGTGAAGAGAGTGTTTTTAACTGTGATGGACTTGGATTATTCTAAGTTCTTTTTTATTACTATTCTTTCTTTTGGGTCCATACACATGATGTTTATCTCATCCACGTATGGGAAGAGGGGGAGGAATGGGTAGGCTTGACTTGTGCTAACTGTTGACAACAGTTGTTTAATTTTTTGCAACATGCACCCAAGTATCATGAGACTGAGTAAAATATAAATAAATATGGTCTTTGGAAACCCCATACATCTTTATGGCCTACAATACCTTCAAATCATGGGAAAACACATGTTTATTTGTTTGTTTGTTTTGAAAGAATATTTTGGTGGCAATGCTACCTCCCATCGCTGTAAACAAGGTCAGGAGGCCAACATTAGTCTGTCCTATTTTGCACAAGATAGTCAACAACTTAAGATGTTTTTGCAATAATCAGAAAATTATTGACCGGTGTCAACACCCCCTTTCTGATAAACTGTTGAAATGTTAATATTCTTGGCAAAATTGTTTTTGCTCTAATTACTGTATCCATCTGCTCTATAAGATTGATTATACTGTGAGAATGTTTGTTCTCTTGTCTCCTGCAATGATGGGCCTCTCCTTGGCGCAGAAATAGTCCTGCCTCATCTTTACACAGAGACAAGCATGCAGCAGAAATCAGAATAGGATTTATTCAAATCCTATAGAGTTGAATAAAAATTCCTCAAAGGAGTTAACACAGTAGACATCAACTGCCTCTTGGATGGACCAACCCTTGAAAAACTACTGCCCTGCCTCAGATGAAAATAGCTGGCTTTCACCCAGCAGGGTATCAGTGACCAGGAAGGCCACCAAAAACCTGGGAGCCCACAAATGCTGGCATTTCTGCAGCCTTACTGATTCAGCTGAGGAGAAGTTTGGCTACTTGGCAGTGCCAGATTCCCTCTGCAGCAGCTCCTTGGCAAAGCATTTCCTGTCCGATCTTCCATCAGCACCTGCAAAGGCTAATGCTGCCTGGATTGGCTGGGTTATTTCTGGAGCCAGTATGTAATGTATGTGCTAACTGTGGCACGTGCCAATAAACACCCAGTAAAAGTAATGTCAGGTATTAATCATTATTAAATCTGATTAAAACGAAACAAACCACAACAAAACCCCCATATGTTTTCTTTTGGAAAGAAAAAAAAAAGCAAACAAATACAAAGCCAGTAGAAAAATTATTGCTTTATTAGTAAAATCTGCTTTATCATGGCAAGTAGTGAAAAAATTAAAAATTGCACTGGATTTTGTACTACTTCAAAATACATGCACAAAAAAGTCGCACTAACTAAAAAAGTTTATTTTCTTTGAGCATTCTTGCACAGCCCCTGAACATTTTCATTAGAAGATGATGCTTTTCGCATGCACACGAAATTTGGCAAAAGCATTTCTTTTTAGAAATAATATTTTCATTAAAAAAAAAAAATTAAACGCACCTATTATTTTCCAGACAGTGCACTGTATATTCATGTCTAGAGCATTGAAAAGACACTGATATTTGGGCTGAGATTTTTTTCTAGGTTTTTCAGTTTAAAATAGATTTAGGGTCTTTGTGAAAATATTCCAAGTTCTTGACTCCATAGGGTATGCTCAATGTATATGACTATCCTTGCAGAAAGAAGCTTAAGAGCTAAAAACTTCCCAAAAGGAAGGAGGACTTTCTAGGTATTGGTGGGATGGCTTTTTCACAGTTTTAGATTCATGATGTATGAGCACATGTAACTTTTCTGGAACTGGAATTGCAACATAGCCTAAAGAGCATCTGCATTCATTTGCACCTTTGTGTTAACCCTTCAGTTGTGCCAGCAGGGAGTGTTAAATTGCACTCAACTAATATAGGCTGCTTCCAGTGTCCCAGCTACTGTACCATGCAAGAACACTTTCAGAAGAGTTTAAGGGAGAAGCAGGAGAAAACTAACATAAAAATTGTTATTAGACTTATTGGTGATAGTGTGGGAGAATAAGGATTTTAAGTGAAATTTCTCCTCAGAAAAAGATGTTGTATGCCCATTTCCTTAATATGCTATTACACCTTAGCAATTTATTTTTTTTTACACCTGAGAAACATTTCAGTGGGAAGAGGGTGACAGTAGTCCAGCCTTTACAGAACATCTCTCCTGTCTTCTGGGTTTACCTTCTCTTCCCATTTCTCAGAGCATTTTCCAGCCTTAATAGTTGGCACAATGTCTTATCACTCCTTCCGTTGCATTAGCAGGAGAAATGCAGGAAGACATCCTACAGGAGAAGTGTAGTAGAAGTTTCTACAGACTTCTTGTTCCAAATAGGGTTTCTCAGGCTTGACATCAAGCACCCAAGACTTCTACTCTGCCATTACTCCCTCATGTCTTTGTGTCTGGTGACCACCATTCGAAGGACTTCCCACCTGGAAAAGACAGATTTTGGCTATTGCAAAAGCCAGGGAGTAAGAAGATTCCTTTCAAAATTAGCAAAGTTGTAGTTTGGTACCTGACAGATGTAAGTCTGGTGTTGCTTACACTGAAATCAAAGGGATTTCTAATCAAAATTTGAACTGACAGCTATTTTAAAATAATTTTTTTAAAAAACTTTTTTTAAGGTGTATGATTCTAGCGAACACCATGGCAAAAATATCCCAGAAAGTTTTGACACTAAAATCCCTTAATCTCAGAAAGGAGAAGGATTAAAATTTACAATCCTTACCTAGAACAAATAGAAATAACTCAGAAAAGGACACCAGCAATAGTGAAGACCCCACATTCCATGAAGAGCAACTGGGAAATCCAGAAGTTCAGAGAAAAACTAGGACATTAACCACTGTGGTTACTCTTTGTGCTGGGACACAAGCACTTTCTCATCGTTCCCTGCACAAAATACATGGAGAATTGCAGCAGCTGAATTAGGCTTAATAATTTCCTGTCTGCCTGCAGACTTAGACTGACATCCTGATGCTGTCCTACACTGGAGGACTATTTTAAAAGCTGCCTTTACAGGCATGCTGGATGAAATGCACTCTTATTTTTAAATGAAATCTTTGATTATGGAGAACAAACCCATGGCTAGGGAAGCAAGCTACAGAACCACAGTCTGTGGGGGACCATGCTTATCACAGCAAAATCTCCTTCTCAGTGTTCAGCATTGCTGCCGTGTCATGTTACAGTAATAACTGCAGATGAAGAGCTTTTAATTCATTGATAAAAGCAGAAGGCTGGAGTAGCTGGCTAGCTGTAATGAAGCTTATTATTCTGCAGCTAATTTGCTGATTATGTTAGAGTTTTATTTCTGAGCACTTGTACCAGAAGAGAGCATTATCAACATAACATCTAAGCACAGAAAGTCCTGGGAAGAATGTTAATGAGCTGTCACCTATCTCAGCAAAGGTCCACATTATTAATAGTGGGTATCCTAAGTATAGATCAGAAACCCTCCCTGAAGAGTGTGCAACCTGTGTGAAATATGATTGCTCATTTGGAACAAAACCAGAAAGTAATGGCAAAGTCATTCTCCTTTAAAAGACTGTGGTTTCTTTAGTGATGGTAAGTGGATAAGGGCTCAGATGAAGCACCCTGCTGTGGCAGAGGGATTCCCACACATCCCAGCAGCCCCAACTGGAGACTTACCCTGGGAAAATAAAGCTGCTTATAATGAACAGCTCTGCTGTTCCCTATTTCTACTTTCTTTAACACTTATTTTTCCTTTTTCTTACTCTCTGGGAGCCAGGAGCCCTTGAAGACTACTGAAACACGGGAACTCATCCTTTTACTTCTACTGCTGAGATCCTCCAAAAGCCTGAAAGTGGATAATACCACACCTAGTTTTGTGTCAGGGAATAAAAGCAATGTCATAGATAGACGTAGATAGACACACAGGTAAAGAATACGGCATCTGGGGACCCACCCATCACCAAGATCCAAGCAGACCTTTAGTCAATCACATACAATCATGGCATCTTCCCAGGAATACTGGGACAGGTTTTTATTATCCTAAAATTCCCCAAAATCTCACTGGGAAAAGGAATTTTTTCCTGTCCTCTGGCTTTGCTATGGCTGGTCTCCCACCATTCCCAGACACACAAGTCCAGCTCCTTCTGTGTACTTAGCAGAACATAACATCATATTAAAACAGCATCTTCTTGTACCATCCCCTTTCAGGAAAAAAACATCACCACTGAGCTTCCTTGTGCCTTAGGAGTGAGGAAGAGCAAGAAGTGCTTTAGTTGTTTAGAAATTTTATAAATATGTCTACTTGTTGCTAAGCTGATGAGAAAGTCATATATTGAGTTAGACTTTGGCAGGTTCAGGCTAGACTGAAGCGCAGCAGATATTGCTGTAGGATATACTTTGGGTCTGTATGTAACAACACTGTAGTTCAGAGAGGTTATTTATCCTAATCCACAGAAGCCCATAATTGCTTTGCAAGCTCACTGCCCGTTCAAGAGAATTACAGGCCTGAGAGTGTCTTGCCTGTGTTGTGTCCTGCCAGAAAAATCGATCTTCTACCTCTAAGGAAAAAAGAAATAGAAAAGAGAAAATGCAAAATCCCTCTCATTTTCTTTAAAACACAATACTCAGCAGCAGGTACAGTCTCTTTCTCTTTCCTATTCATTTAAATATTGCTCTAAAAAAACTTGTCATTTCCTAGTGGCAGTGTCCTGTGGTTGTTAAAATCAGTTTAAAATTGTGCTTCATTACTGATTTGTAAAAGCATCAATTTCTGGAAATATTAACATCAAACTGATATAACTGACATCAAATAATAATTGTCTGTCCCCACAGAAGGAGCTATGACAGGCCAACGGGTGAGTGTGGTTGATCCCCTGGGCTTGCCACTGGTTATCCCAGAGGAGCTGTGTGCAGGGCTGACATGGCCATGGGGGCTGGGTGACAGGGCCACCCACATCTGATCTTGCCCTTCCTTTTGGGCAGCTGGCCTTTGCCATGCTGGAGGCTACCTGGAGCCAGGAGGAAGACTAAAGAGAGCCACCTCATTCATGAGATTTATTTAAATCTGACCCTTGTTTTTTTCCAGAAAGTGACATTTGGGGGTCAATTCCACTCTAAACTGTGCTGCCTGTGCTCCAGCACATGCTGATTAGCCATGAAGCACCAGGCTGCCAAGCAGAGCAGTCTCACTCTATGCCAAGCAGCTTTCCAGGGCAATGCCTGAGCTGCATGACCCCTATCCCATTCCTGGGTGCAGAGTTCCTGCATCCCAAAGCAGGACAGTGTCCACATACCCACAGAGAGGAGAGACTTAATCACTGCGAGTGGTGGGGGTCTGATTCACAGGATCCACAGCCTCTGAGAAGGCAAAAAAATGGGCTGCAAAACAGCTGAGGAGATGGACAGTGATGGCAAATTCCCCTTCCCAAGCAAATGTCAATGAACCAGCACGACCTCCCATGCATATAAGATATTTTGTCTATTAGAGACCAATCCACGTAGCTACAGGCAATCTACAGTCCTCAGGGAAACAGAAGGTTGCCTACTTAGACTTATTAGGATGGGAAATGGCTGAGCAGCTGGATGAGCAGGCAAAAATAAACTACCTGATATTCTTCCAAGTGCTGTACAGACACCACCCCCATTTCTCCTCAGTCCTCTTGGCTTTGCAAAAGCAAAGGGATTTAGATGATTAACACTAGGGACTTAGAAACCCAAGTCTTCGAAATGTAAACAGGGGGCTTTGAAAATCTGTCTTGGGAAACAGTACCACTGATTTTCCATTAGACTTCCATGGGTCTGGCAAGGGGAAGTGTAATTGCCAAGACATTTTAAAAATGTTTATATTCGCAATGGCCTGGTGTGTGGACAGTAATGTAGAATACAGGACTCAACCCAAAAACCTGGTAAGATCCAGGTAGAACACAAAACACTTCCTAATAAGATCAAATTCAGTAAGGAGAAGATCTCTACTGCTTACACCACAGAAATCTAGACAGAACACCAGACAACAAAGTGAAGCTAACAGAAGAGTCAACATTACGTCAAGTGCCATTCAACCATGACAAAGTTTAAAGGAATTATAGGACCAGCTCACATTACTGTGTAGTTAATTTTTTATGTGGTTTTTTTTTTAAATCAAAACATTTTTTCAACAAACCACTCTTGGGTATTGATGGCTTTGTGTAAAGCTTTTCTCCTAGAAGAGTCACAAATGTTTTGTAACAAATGAGTATGTATGAATACTTCAAATAGTTCATTCTTGTAACTGTGCATTACCTTGAACTCATGCCCCACAAACTCAATGAAACCATTGTATCTCCTTTCAATTTTTTCAATTATTCCTTTTTTTTTTCCCTTCAAAGAAAGAAACACACTGTACCTTACTGTGCATCTTTATACTGGTGAGAAACTGAGAAAAACTTTAATTGCCATTCTGTCTCTAAAGTCCCTTATCCTGTGTTCCTTGAGCATGGAGGCCAACATTTTCCAACATACTGTGCAATGTTAGGCATTTGAATCCATATCTACACACGTAAATAAAGTTCCTGCTTTTCAGAGGACTCTCAGATCCCATCAGTGGGAGTTTTTATGGACAGAAGACTGAATAAGCATTGCAGGATTTAATTAGTACTATTACCCAAAGGAGTGCTTTAAAGATGGCTATATCAGAGGACGCTGATACAGTTCAGCAGATAACTGTTCTTTTTTTCCTGTGTATAAGCTTTCAGTGATGTTTAAGAGAGGAGAATATTGTTCCTTAAAAATTAAGTTCAGCTATGTACCGCTTGCAGTAGTATTTATTCGATTAATGTGTCATGCATTAAGGATGTCAGTAGTCAGAAAAAGGGAAGCATAGAAAACCAGAGTCAGAGTAAGAAAACTGTCTCTTCAGAGCTATGCTTAACTGCTGACTTAGTAGAAGAACAATCAAGGACAGTTAAAAACACCTTTAGGAGTAGCACATAACACAAACCCACACGGCTTCTGAAAAGGAGTAGCACTCATCACACATACCCTTGAAAAAGGAGGGAGTCCGAAGTCAAAAACCACCATAAAATTTACGGCCAACTTCAGCTGGTGCCTCAGCTGGTGTAAATCAGTGCAGCTCTGCTTGTTTGGAGAGAATGACACTGATTTACACTGACTGTATTGGACTGCTGTGCAAATGTGCTTCTTACATACCTAAAGATAGAAAAAAAATAATTGAAATATAAGGAGCAGGTGGAAGATTTTTAAATCTACAGTAGAAAATGGGCCAGGAAATCTGTACCTATGTTTGCTATAGGAACACAGGTATTTTAGTGCTTAATAGCCCCATAATAAAAGTAAAGTTTCAATTTAGAAGGCATCACACAATGACAATTTTAAAAGTTTGTGTAACAGAATTAAATTGCATGCATCTATATTGCTGTGATGGTTTGACGTATCTGACTTTACGGAACCAGTGAGTTCAATTGGACCTTATGAACTCAGCTCACATTCTTGATTTTGCTACATTTTCAGTTTTTACTGTATTTTATATTTACTCGTAGTGAGGCTATGAAGCCTGAGCCTGGATGTATATATATGAATAGGTCAGGTATCATATTGTCCATAAACTGAATAAAATAAATATACTGAACAGATCAGCCCTAACAAATGCTATGATGACTTCAGCCCAGCTTTATGCAGAATAATGTTGCTGCAATGGGTTTTCTTGTTCTCAGGAAAAAAAGACAAAGACATGTAGAATAAGCATTTTAAAAGAATTTGTGTTAAGGGTAAGGAACAAAAAAGGAATGACTATGTGTAATTTTATGCTCAAGAAAAGAAAGTTGAGCTTAAAAAATTACAAAGATGTTACAAAAAGGAATCTTCTTGTGTCCCAAAAGGACATCACTCAAAATCCAAAGGCCTGTCAGGAGAAATGCAAGAAGAACAGCTGAATTAATTTTGTAGTGAATTCAGTAATTTTTGTCCTGACCATAATGAAGAGAGCTCTACTTAGGAAACATTCTGCAAAGTGTACAGTTTATTTATTTAAACAAGTATTTCTTCATGAAAGGCTACACTGGGAAAAAAAAAAAAGGTGCAGCAAAAGCCCTTGGAGGGGGCTCTTGCAGGGGCAGTGGCAGAGCAGGGCAGTGAGCCTCTCTGCTGGGCTGAGGCAGGGACAGAGGATGGGGAAGGTAGGGGGCTGCCCACTGGGCAGCTGCTGCTCCTACAGTCCAGGGCATCTGTCCAGCACCAAAATCTCTGCAGTGACCTTCAAAGGCCAAGTCTGAGCACCCCCAGAGCTGCTTCTCTATGAGACCTCCAGCCACACTCAGAGAGGGCTTGAGCTGATCTAAGGTAGTCCCTTCTCTAGTTCTGCTAAATCTTCACCTTGCAGATAGCTGAGCCAGTGGGATCATTTCTCAGTTCCTACAGATTTAGTCATTTAGTCATATTCATTTCACCCACCTCTCACATTACAGCCCTGCTTTTCACCAGATCTGAGTTTGTCTGGATGTAGAAGCCCCTCCCCATGCACTGAGTTCATAATAGAAAAGTAAAGCAAGAAAAGCAGCCAACAGAAGAATACACAGAGTTTTCTGCTGAAAATTTTGATCAGTTCTACTTACATTTTTTACTTTTTCTAAGGTTTTCAGAGTTGGACTGGACCGAAGTGCCTCCCATGTGATAAAGTATGGTAGGCAAGGAGAGCCTGGTTAAGAATGAGGCAAAAATTTTGAGTAGGAAGTGGTTGAATGGGAGCTAAGATGAAAAAGATCTTTCTGATTCTGGCATAAGCATGCTTTTGGTATGGTGGGGAAAACTGCAAAAGTGGGTAAGAATTGCAGCCATAAGAAGTGACTGCAGCGGGTGCTCACATGTGTTAGAGACAGATGAATGATTCAGTAGATAAATGGCAAAACAGGTGACATGACTTCTGATTCTGACTTATGGAAATTGATACCTCTGCTGAAGTACAGCCTGTTCTCCAAATCCTGACATTAAGACGAATTGCAGCCAAAAGGCAACCCCAGCATTTGATATTTGGAGGAGCTCAAATATTGATTGCACTACTTATTAATGAGTTTCATTCATAATAAATACATGGTATGTTTGCACAGAGGAGGTGTTTTCTAGGGGAGGCATTACATGCTGTATTAAACAATGAATAATTTCTTAATCTTAAATGTGAGTAAACAGCAGGATAGTAAGTGTCATGGTTATAGGCAATTTCAGAAAGGTGCAAGTGTAGAAAATGCTCCAGCACACCTGATGAGCCATTTCTCACTCCAAATTAAGATTTCTTTGACATCAATCACTATGTGAGATGCTATGTGCTAGAAACTACTGTCCTGAGTTATAACAAATAAAGGGCCGCCTTTTTAAGTACTAGATTCCATGTTCTTTCATTACTGTGTTTATTATGGCCATTTTCTGTGTTGCCCTTTTAGAGCTTCTCCTACCTTAATTATAATTACTTCTACAGTATCTAGTCTTGGTCAAACCCCCATTTTTTATTCTCCATGTAGATCTATTTCAAAGAAAGTGTTTCCTTTATAGGACAGATGACACATTTGAAATCCAGAGAAAATAATGTATCATAAAACCTACAAAGAATGAACTTTTCAGAAATGGATGCTCAACATTGCCTTTCATAATGGCTGTGTTCCCCAAGTTGCTGGTCAAGTTGCCATTTACTGTAATGAAACAGAAGATGAGGTCATGTATTCAGGAACTGAAACTTCAGAGCCCTCAGCGTTCACTCCTCCTTTTTCCCTATGCATTTTTCACTACAGTTCCTAGGTGTTAAATTTCTGTGATCAGCTTTTTGATATAAGAGGCAGAATAGGTGAGTATGGATAAGCAGAACACCCAACCAACAGTAAAAATAATCACTGTTTTATACTTAATGTGCACTTTTTCTTGCACAAATATTCTCTCAGAATGGAGATCATCACAACTGGGCTACTCGAAAAAATTAATGTGAAACTACTGTGGAATGTTTTCTTTCCTTCACAGCTAATACCCACAAGCTTCTGTTTGCACAGGTCTCCAGGAGCTCATTCCAAGATTCCCTGAAGGAAAACTCAGTAAACATGGATATACCTACACTGTCCTGCCAGCTCAGTGCTCCAGTTCAGACTCTCCCCTGGCCCAGCCTGCCTAAATCCATGGCTGAGACAATCCACCCTTGTACCTGGGGAAACCCCACCCTTGGGTAAGACAGAATATTGGCTGTAGCTGCCGCATGAGCCATGGTCATGCAGTGGGACAGGTACAGCTCTTTTAGACCAAACAGAGAAGCAACTCCTGCCTGCAGAGAGGCACAGCTAAGTACAGAGCTCAGCAGAGCTGATCCACTCCATACTGCTGAGGGAGGAAGACTTACATATAAACACTTGTGTATAAGGGAACAAAGAGATAAAGCTCTTCCAAGGTTTGATGTGATTCACAGAACAAACAGTAGACTGGTAAACTATTTCCAGAATGCCTGTAATAAAGTTTCAGCATTTTACCATCACCGTAGGCACCAAATTTCCCATCAAATACTAGCAAGAACAAGATTATTTTCAAGAGGAACAGACAGCAACTC
Organism: Catharus ustulatus; assembly: GCF_009819885.2. Classification (NCBI taxonomy): domain Eukaryota; kingdom Metazoa; phylum Chordata; class Aves; order Passeriformes; family Turdidae; genus Catharus; species Catharus ustulatus. The sequence continues at coordinate 37,749,910 of NC_046221.1, read as the reverse complement.
TCACACTTGTGCCTGGGGCACTGTCTAGGTCTCAGACACACAAGCATTGGACTGCATCTGCAAAGTGGCATCTTCAAAGTTACATCATTGGCTCCAGTGCAGGTCCACTGAGACCCCAAACTCTTTTATTAGCTCCTTGACAGTGGTGGCAGCCTCTTGGATAGGAGAAGCATCACTTATTTTTGAGAAACAACATATGGTACTTAGAATCCAGTGGTTGCCAGCTTGTGATGTAATTAGCCATGATCTCTGAACATCTGCACTCATCAGTTAGCCTTTAAGTTGGTGATCTATTGTTGTACAGTGGAATTGAGATTACTCTTTCTTTGGGCATGCTTCCTTCAAGAATGCTTAAATATCTTTAGTTAAAGTTCTTAGCTTCAAAACCCTGTGAGTACTCTGTAGGCAGAAATCCTATTACAGATTATCACCTCGTCACACTTGAAAAGTTCTCCTGAGACTAGAAAAAGGGGACTGCTTAAAAGGCACTGTAGGACAGTGAAGGACCACAATACATGATGGTATTGTCAAAACAGAAATGCCCTCCTCAGAATAACAATGTTTACTAAATCATATTTGTAGCCTGATACTGTCAGACTTACTGTCATGCATATGCATGAGGTAAGTCCAGTAAATTTGTAACAGGAAAACTGGAGTTTAAAGATACTAGTCAGAAGACCCAAGAAGATTAAAATATTTCAAAATTTTGCTACAGTTTGTCATTAGAATTAGAATTTTCATTAGATTTTTTGAAGTCAAAGAGTTACAAGAAGAGGAAGGAAGAACCATTTATGCAATGTTTGTTTTTTTCTTTTTGAATTGCAGAAGCAAATTAACCTAGTATTTCTGACCAGTTATAACCTTGGATTACCAGATGGATTGAAAGAGACAGTAAGGCAAGAGAGAGAAACTATTAGTTAAACAAGTAATCTCATTGAAGCCATATGGGCTGTTTAGGCAATTAGGATTACTCATAGAAAAAGGGACTTAAGGAGTCTTTCAGAAAGTCCATTATCTTTGATAGCAAGGTTACACTGGGCAATGTGAACTATCTGGAAGAGAAATGATGGCGGAAGAAAATTGAAAAGAAAAAAGAAAGTTGAAAAGAAGGGTGAAACCCTGGGAATAACATTACATCTAAAATAGCAAAATCAAACAATAAATGAATTGATAAATAGTGTCCCTAGATGTCTAGAAAATACTGTTAATTAGTCCTGTGGCAGCAGAAGGAGACAGGAAACAGTTACTGGCATGAATGCCGTGCATTCAGCAATAAATCACTCTTTTTTTCTGGCTCTGTATTAGTACTACTCATGTACATAACTGTAGGACTTCTAACACAGGTCAAGGGCAATGTTAATATTTGAGTTGTCAAGCTTAGTGCAAATAATAGTCCAGCTTCTCAGTAAATAGAAGAAAGCTACCATGTGGCCTATATTAAATTTTCTTAATGCAAGTTGAGGAGCTCCTGTCACGCTACATTCCCTGATAGAGTTTTTCTGCAGCTCCTGCAAGGTAACTAATATGCACTGAATTTTGCATTGGAGTTCATTCCCAGTCTAAACACACCACTTAAGTGTTCCACAAAAGTTACACACTGGGCAATGTACCTGGAAGATAAAGAGATACATTCAAAAGAGCCCAAACACAGACTGGTGCAGACTGAGCCACAGTCAATCCTCTTGGTTTGCCCAACAGTCATTAAGTCTTTCTAGGGAATTCCAAGCAAGATTTTCTTCCATCACACATTACACCACCCCTAACAGGTTTAAAGTCTCATCCTGATTCACAGTGGAAGCTCATTATGAAGCATGAATCCTGCATGCTGTCTAGTATCAAGATTAAATCCTTCCATATGTGAGGGATGAAAAATTCTTCCTTTGGAGAAGTTTTTTTCTGGAGTAAGTAAGTTCCTTCAGGTGAAGAAATAGTTGAGCAATGTGATGAGGCCCTGCAAAGTGTCATTCAGCTGAAATCAGGTTAAGATAACCACAAATGACAAGCAAGAAGAGAATGTTTGTTTTCCCTGATTTGCAGTGGCTTTGCTATACTTGGCTGTGACACAAAGAATTGAGCTCTGATGAGTATTGCAAGAAGAGAAGATGATTGTTTTACCAGCTTGAAAGAGAAGGGAATCTGGGAAATTCATTCTTATTTATATTATTGCAAATATCTTTTGTTTTTTGGCCTGAGGGGAAAAAAAAAAAAAGACCAAAGGACATTTAAAGCCTGCACTTTTTTCTGTAGCATTTTCATCGGCTGACACAAAGCTGGCCAATTTATTGCCCTGACTGACAGCAGCTGATCAAGTGTTCCCACAGCCACTATCACAGTGTGAAACATTGGGTTCAAAATGGTGATGGGTTCATTTGCCGTAATTCTAAATGGGACAGAGCCCAAAACCAGGATCCCAGCTCCCTTGAACTCGAGCTGTTCAAAATTCAGATCCATATCAAAATCTTACTGCTCAGCCCCATCACTACTTAATTTACCAAGGCTGTTACTGGCACAGCACTTCATTCTGACTGTCTTCACTATCCCTCACGTGGCAGCCACAGTAAATTATGCAGCTGGGAATGCAATAGCGTGTGAAGCAATTGACCTGTGCAAGGATAGTGATCTCTCTCACGTGGCTTTGCTGCAGCCCCAAGCTGGGCAGAGCAGCACTGCCCTCTGCCAAGTGGACCGGGGGTGGGTCCGCTACTCTCCTGCATGAGAGTAAATCTGGCCAATCCAGCCAATGCTGACGCTCTCCTGTTAGGTAGCAGTAGCATTGGATAACACTGATCAGAAAAGATTTACCTTAAGCAGGAGTGCTTTCATCTAAGAACCCCATTAGTGAGCAATGCTATAACCCATAGGAGGACTTCTCAGGTAGGGACTTAGGTGCCTTTAATGAAGCCTTCACTTTAGTCTGCTTTGCGTACTTGCTAGAGAGCTGGATGCAGATTCAATAGGTAATGGGAACAGTATTCCTACCTCTAAAGCCAGCAGTGTGGTGTAATGTGGCTGTGACTACCTGAACCTGAAGCCCAGAGGATGGCTCATTTGGCTGAGACTCAGGAGATGCATGACGAATACAGCAAAAGTGGGGAAAAAAAATGGGAGCCAAAGGAGCCAGCAAAGTGCACCTCGTGGCTCTTGGTAAGGAGAGTGCAGCAGTAAAGTCCTCAGTGCTGAGCAGCCCCAAACTGTTTCTTTATCCTGGCTTTTATGAGAGAAGACCCCACTGCAATGATCCCGATCCCACTCTGTACTCCATGCACTGCATTCTAAGGTCTTCGGGGGATGAAGCCAGTGCAAGATCTCTCTACCCTGGAGCTAACCTGAATTTTCTTCCAAGGGTTGCACTGCACAACTTCAACAACAGCAATCACACACAGTTCCTGGTGTGTTTCCAGCCGACAAAGCCCTCTATGAATGGGGACTCCTCTTTCCTCCTCACCACAGCCCTGCAATTAAGTGCTCTCAAGCCACTGTTGCTACATCCTCAAGCATGAAAAACCTCCCAAAGGAGCAGAGAGGGACAAACTACAAGTCCCTGGCTTAGCTCCAGAGCCTACTAGAGCTGCTGGCTTACAGATCACAGAATGACCTTCCCTCTGCAGGGAGAATGGGGGCAGCTGTGCTCCCTATGAGACTGGGAGGTTTCCCTCCTGCAGGAAAAGGACCTCCATGGCCTGCCCTTCTGTCTATGGAGAGACTCCCAAGGGACAGACACTGAGTAGCATGGCCTATGGTAATGCTCATAGCTAATTTGCACCTTGCTTTCTGTCTGAAGCATCAAGTATTCACCGCAAGTGCCGAGCTACATATGGTGCAAGGTATACATTATTCCACTGGCAGCAGTTATATGACACTGTAAGTAAAATAAAGTAACAGGTAGATATATTTTTCTTGTTAATCACAAACCTAATTTTCTATTAAAATGTATGAGATGACAAAATCTCAACAAACTCTTTAAAGCTATTACTAGAGGATAAAGTATTCCACCAAAGTATTAATATTAACATCATTAAAAGAGTTTTATCAAGTGTGCCTTTATCTCCAGATTGCAAACAATAGCAGCCTGAAGGAGAGATATGCCCTTGAGTATTGTGGTATGAAAACCAACAGCAGTTTTAGAGCTACATAAAGTCTTCTTGTGGCTTCAAAATTAGGGGAAAAAATTCTTGGAGCCACAATTATAAGAAGTAATAGAGTAAATGAATTTATTTTTCATCACCTTGGGCTCTGAAAAGAAAACATTTGAGAATTATATTGATAAGAGAAAGAGCTGAGATATTCAAATGCATTTAATGTTGTTTTAATTGATTAAACTAGATCAGGAGCATTTGAAAATGCATAAAGGAGCTGTTTCTGCATAAATATTCAAAAATATATCTGGTTTAGAAGACAGGTGATGCTTTGTACATGCAAGTGATACAAGATATCTATCTTCCATAAATCCGATAACGTCTTAGAGTCCAGAAGATTAAGAGTCTTACATTTTTAGGGTGCAATTTCCTCCCCCCAGTCATTTGTTCCTATCACACAACTCTTTTTCTCTCCTTGTGGGGAGGGAGTTACAGAACTTGGAAAAGGGATTTTAAAGATAGAAAGACAAGGAAAGATTTTTTTTTTCTACTGTGACAACCCATGCTAGGTTTGTCCAGTAGTCTGGTTGTGTCAGTGAGTTACAGATCAAAGCGCGTGAAAGCCTGGACAAACCCCCCAGCTGCTATTTGGAAAACTACATCTACTTCCTAGCATCTGATTTCCAAGAGATATCAACACCACTTGACCTCTGAGGATAAGGGCTCAGTTTTTGAAAGCACTAAACCATTGACTCATGGAGGTCAAGAGCACCCCATTTGGTATCCCCAGCTCTCAGATCACACAACACAAGTTTAGTAGAGCCTGCATTGTCCACTGCTCCTGCCCAGGTCCTGGCAGTCCTGTGCTAACAGCCCAGAAACAATTCTTCTTCCTTTTGCTAAGATCAGGAATTTTTATAAATCCCAACATTGAATTAATGCAACAGATTTACCAAATGGTCTTGTGGACATGAAGGGATGGTCTAGGAGAGAGGATGGGCGTAACCCACTGGAGGGCTTGTACCAATATCAAAATTCCCAATCTTGACAAGGTCCCTTTAAAATGTTTCTTTGTTTCATGATCATAAACTCAAAATAGTCCCCTTTGCCACATCACTATAACACTGCTCTGAGATGAGAAAAATAGAAGAATATTGTACTGTAGATGCCTGTCTCCCAGCTGCATTGAGTGATGAGGCTCTCTCTTCCCTGTATGTTCATAAGAGGTAATTTCTTCTAGAGTCTCTCCATAAAAAACTCCTTACAGGGAGCCCACCATTAATCTTGAGCACAGTAAGTATTAGCCAACATGGTAAAAAGAACATTAAAAAAAATCTTGTCCCTAAGCTGTGGAAGCCTAAATAATGACAGTAATAGCATAATCTCACTCTCACACAAAAAGTTGTTAACTGACAAAAATAGAGTTCATGCAAAGCAGAGCATACATACAAGCAGAGCAAAAAAGCACAACTCTTTTTTTTTACTAATTCCCAAATAAATAATACCAAATATATTGCTTTTAAGTGCTTCATTTATTTTAAAGAAATACTTCCAAAAGAAGTGTTCCAATGACAGACCATGAAGAGCACTTTATAAAAGATTAATTATATCCTGAAAGTTACAAGTGTCACAGAGTAAGAGGACTGCTGTATAAAACACCAATATACCATCCCACTCAGCCACTCATTTGAGCTAGGCCTGATCCTGAATTTCCAGCTGAGAACTGGAATTATTTAGCAATTATTTAGCTGAACATAAATATTTAGAGACAGATTCTGCTAACAAATCTTGCCTCTAGGAGCCAGGCCCATAACAATATTCTTGGCACTAGTCTTCCACACATAAATCACCCCCTAACTTCACACCTTCCTTATTTCATTTTTACAATTTTGTAGAATACCCAGTCTAGTTTATTTATGTGATGCTGCATCTAGGAGTCTCTATACGAACACTGTTATTAGATCTAATTCTGGCTACATTGTCACCATTAAAAGCAGCCCTACGGTATTAAAACAAGAGTCGAGGGAAATAGGATTCTTCGAAGCAGTGGTTGAAAAAAAATTAAAATTGTTTTCTAGCTGAGGAAAGCACAAACAAAATGTCTTCCTTCTCCCTGAGTTCTGCCAAAATCTCCGCATTGCTTCCCTCTATTATTGAGATAGAAACCAGCCAATCAACTGGCTCCCCTTGGGGCACCAGTGAAGTGTAAGGTGGACTAAATCTGGTAATTTAGGTGCTGATGAAGCACGTGGCCAGGGAAGACCTGACTCTGGCTGGAGTAAGCACAATGCAGCTGGTGCCCAGTGGCTACCTCTGCCCTCTGAGATTTGTCTTTTCCAAAGGAAAGTCCAGTGAAAACAGCTCAACATTTGCAGCTCCATATGGATCAGGAATTATAAGGAAATCGGTAACCAAAAAAGTCTCTTAAGGCAGGACAAAGATTTACTGCCTTGAGTGGCCCAAGAGGATCTGCTGGAGGTGAGGTTGAAGAGTCAGCAATGGTCTGCCATGGACCTATAACCACCCTCCCTCCCTGCCTTCCTTCCTTCTTCCGTCTCTCCCTCCCTTCCTCCCTCCACCACTGAGATGGGTGTACTGGAGCAAAATTATAGTAGCTCAGCAAAGATGTGATGTGAAAATATTTCCCACCACTAAATCTCATTTTAAATGCATCATTCCTGGCACAACTCTCTTTCTATTAAGCTACACAGAATTCAGGGCATCCTGCAAGATATTCCTTGCCTCTGTTGCAACCTGACCATTTTTTTCTTCTGTGGAAAAGCACCTTTTTTGATAGCGAGCCCATAGTGCTCCAATAAAATTGAGTACTTGTCTTGCTTTGTTCGTTTTGCACTTTTTAAACACAAATGGAGTATGTCACAAGTTCAGTGATCAGTTTTCTGGAGCAGAGCTTGAAGCCTTACAAGAGGAAACGAGCTTTAAGGGTGAGCTGTTTAACTGCAAGTGGGGAAGTGTTGAGCAGGCAGGGAGAGCAGTGGCCACAAGCCACAGCCCTTGGATACAGGTGATCTGCCTGCTCCCAATGTGGAAAAGCACTGCCTTCCTTACCACAAAAGCAAGTCACAGTTAAAAACATGACTCTTCAGGCCTTCCCATGGCTCCACAATGTATTAGGGAGAGAAAGAATCAAAAACTCCCCAAGCCAACCTCTGCCACATGTGTTTGTTCAAACAACCGTTTTGCACTGCTGCAGCTTGAACCTTGCAGTTCCAGCACACTTTAATTCATGGAAATGTGCCCCAACAAAGAGCTTACCAGTTTTCAACTCTAAATGCAGAGGGAAAAGTAGCAATAGCAGCAGCACCACAGCTGAGTTCTCTGTAGATGGTAAATAAATCATGGGAACAACAATCCCCAATTTCACATTAATTGTTTGGAAATCTCTACAACATCAAACATTTTGTTAAAAATCTAGAAAAAAATCAGCACAGCTCTTTTGTTGTTTCTGTTGTTGTTTTGCTTTAAAATGATTTGTTCTAAATACAGCTTAACGTGCAGATGACTGGTTTGAGACTAGTGTATTTCTTCAAGTCAGAAAAAAAAACACAATAATGGTTTGATATGGGGATATCAGCAAAGAGATTATTAAAAAATATATTTAATAGATGCCTGGAAATACACTCAACATCCTTGCTCAAGGATGGGGACAGACAGGCCTTGGGTTGGTCCAATCGATTTGGCTCTATTTTACTTAATTTGGGCAAGAGCACTTTTCAAATCAGAGTGAATAGTCCCTCATTGATTACGAGGCATCGGAGGACAACAAATAAAACAAATCTGAAGTTCCTCACAAAAGAATGAAAGAAGTTAATGACTTGCTAGGTTTGTTGGTTTTTTGTTTGTTTGGGGGGTTTTTTTGTTTTTTTTTTACTTTGCTAGTGTGACATTCAGAAAGGAAGAGTCAACCCAGTTTTTTTAAGAACCACTGTCTCTGCTTATGTTGCACTTTGACACATACAGCCTGATCTTGCCCTTGTCCTTTTTTCATTTGTTTATTTGTTTGGCTGATTTATTTGCAATTCAAACCCATATCTAATTACTGCCCAGTAACAACATTTCCTTTTTTACAGACCAATTGCTTTCCATATTTTGGCTTTCCATTGAATTTCAGTGTTCTGGATCACTTGCCTCTATTGTTCTATCTGAGCTACTGTTTTTCCCCACACTGAATCCCTTTATGCTGTTTTTGCCAATGATTCTAGCCTCTCTATAGTCCATTGTAATTTTTCTATCTTCACTCAGATTTGCAACTTCTTTTGACTTTGTATCATCTGACCATGAATTACATTAGCATAACTATTTCTTTCCTCTTCCAAATTTGATGCCTAACAACCAGCTCCTTTGTGTTGAAAACAAAGAAGTAGTTAAAATATAACTCTCCAATGTGTTGATAAAAGCTGTCACAGGATTTCCCTAATTTATTCCCAGCAACTACCTAGCCTATATTAATAGATTCACCTCAAAGGTAGGCTTTTCTAGACCAGTCCTTCCTCAATGATTAGCAAAATATAAAACCCAGCAAAATGAGGAAAAAAAAAAAAAAAAAAAATCACTGCATTTCTTTATAGTCTTCGCTTTGTCCTGATTCATGCCATGTTCCTCATTTTAACCTTCCTGGCTAAGTTCTTACTGGTGAAGTGGAAATAAAAAGAAAGCAAATTGAGCTGAAGTCTGTAGTGCTGAGTCACTACTCTCCTCCCACTCCTTTCAGCTGTGTCTGTTACAGATAGATGGCTTCAAAATCAGCCTCTGGGGGTTGGTAATTATGGGAGATGTGGCAATGGGACTTAGGGACAGGATAGGTAGTAAAGGCTTTTTTTGGGTGGTGGGGGAGGTTTTCTCTAGTTATTAAGGATTGTAAAATAACTGAAATACTCCTTTGTAGCGAAGAATTCTGGCCAAATTTTCTTGCACTATGTAACATTTTAGGCCTATAGTAAGATGAGAAAGGATTGTGGGTTACTTAAATCCCAAAAGAAAAATGCTGAGAATGAAGTGACTGCATCTGGGGAAGACTTTTTCAGAGGAACTGAGCATAAAACAGATTATTTACTAGAGATTCTTAGCTTAAATTGCTTTTAGTGCAAGCCGCCATATTGTATTAAGGGAGCTTTTGGTATGACTGTAAGATGTGGGTTTATAACTGTGCTGAAATTGAACTGCCTTTTAAATCTTTATGAGATAGTATTAAAGATTCACTGATATCAGAATATCTACCATCTGGGCTGTTCTCTAGTAGTTGGGAAATGGCTATTTCTTGGAGCCTCCAGGTCTATTTTAACCTGCCATCGGCTGTAACACCTGTTCCCCAGACCATTTTGTGGGCACTAATGTCTTTTCCTATTCTCATGGTGTTGCACAGGCAGAAATGAATGAAATTCAGACATCATGTTCTCCTGGAGGTTTCACATGGTCCTCAAAGCTCCTTCTACTCTAGCAGCATATCCTCAAGTCAATGCAGCCAGTGCTGCAAAAGCAAACTTTGTTTCAGAACATGTCCCAACAAAAGATGTTTAGAAAAAATTCTTCTGATTAATAAAATATTTTCCTTCACTACCCGTCAGCCTGCAAACCAGTTGGTGACGTGAGCCAACTGTGCCTTGGCTGCCCATTGCATGTAATAATGTACGGCCCCAGTGTGGATAGGGGACCGTAATTCACGTGCAGGACTCTGCTGATGTCAGACAGCGCCTGAGCAGTTTATGAACAGCCGCAGAGCCTTGAGAATGAATTACGACCCTGCATTCACTCCTAGGACATCTGTTGTTGTTCAATATAGAGTATACTTTCTGTAAATTAAAAAAAAAAAAAAAACAACCAACAAACAGCAACAACTGCACTGCTTCTTCACCCACTCTTCAGTTTCCAAAGTATCTTTTTTTTCCTGCTTTATTTGAAACTAAGTAGAATTCACAACAAAAAACTGAGGTTTGCTATGTTATTTTCTTGCTAGAGTTGCAGGGCCATCATTCAAGACTATAGTAGCTTTGTAGCACAAGCAAAAGGATGATTTCCCTTTCATGCTTGTGTATGCACAACCATTGACCCTACAAAGACAAATTCCAACTAAATCAGTTTAATGCTTCTGTTTTTTGAGAATTATCAATTCCTTTTGTCTGATCTGAATGTAAAAACCTCTTGCCATGTCACTTCAATTCTGTTTCCATAGCAGGTTCAGTTGCACTGGGGCAAATCTGAAATAATCTGGTGCATTTTGTTTCTTTACCAGTACAAGTGACTCAAATCCTTGGAGTTATTCCAGTTATTCAGATTTTGGCCCAGAGAAGCTAGTTACAGCATGTGACATCAAAGAGGCGTTTGTGAGAAACTTTGTTAAATGGTCTATTTATGAACGTTTCTGGCCATGTGTCTTGTTTTCTGTAGGTTTCCCCCCTCCTCCTATTTTATTACTAGGGACATTTGCCTGAAAACAGACTATTTGTTACTTAGCAAGTTCATTTGCTCCTGCTGCTTATTCCTCACTTGAAGTCACTCCTGTGATTGTGGCATCATAATTAGTTGCTCTGGAGATGATTATGATGTCACAGAGGACTGTGTGTTATATGGCTGCAAGTGATGAATAAGCAGCAGGAGCAGATGATCTCTCAAGCAATAAAGACCATGTCTTTATGAAAATATCCCTGGAAACAGAAAGGCTGAAATGCTATATTAAAGCAATGGAATAGTTTCTAGTATGTCAACACTTTCCACAAAATAGCAGTGTTTCTTTTAAGGGGGGAATGGTGATGGAGGGGAGGGAGGGGTTATACCCTTCCTATCAGCTATGTGCATCACTTTAAAATGACTTTTGAAATATTTGGCCTTCACTTGTCCCTAGTGAATTACAGAGAGAATGAACGAGTTATACCTATCAATAAAAGGATGATGTATCCTACATAAAATAGCACATTCATTTCTGATGGTCAGTCACCCCCTTTACTACCTCTCAGTCATCACAGGAAATAGTGAATTATGTGGGCACTGACACAACCTAAATCCCACCAGCGTCCTGCTGCAGGCAGAAGGGTCTTTGCTGAAGGGGTGTGCTGCAGGCCTGGGCAGGCAGGATCTACTCACACCCTGTCCTGCACCTGCAGCAGAGGCTCCTCACACAGGACACTTCCTTACACAGAAAACTGTCTCCCAACCAGGTGCTTCTTGGCACATCATTTTTCTCCTGAGATCTTTCTGCTGGCAGAATGCCCTCAACTTTGGAGCTCTTCTTGAGTCTGCTCTGGGTCAAGGAAATAGTTCATCTCACCTCTTTCCTTTTTCACACTGTTTTATTCCCACCTCTGCCTTCTTCCCAGCTGCCTACAATGGACAGGAGGTAGGAAGACTGACTGCAGGTCACTTACATAACAATAACTTACATAATACCTAAAAAAGAGACATTTCTCCCAGACATAGTTGAAGGTAGCATGCCACCTTGTTTGCATTCTGTTTGCTTGGTTTTGACCTCCCTGCAGTAGAGTTGCCCTCTCTGATCCTCTAAACACCATAGGTATAATTCCCAGATAAGACCTTATCTTCATCACAGCATTTCAGTCTTTCCAAATGTCAAAGCTAATAAATTAGGCATCATTTTAAAAAGTAGGCTTTAATTTATTGTTTAATACATTTTGGTGTTGCCCATTTTATCTGATTGGTTAATGTAACTTAATCTAGTGGGACGAAAAAAATCTGTTTGGCGCCACAAAATACAAGGGAATGCTTTTCTTACTCTGACTACAAAGCCTGCCGTTTAATTGTACAAATACTTGTGGGTTTGGCTAAGGTGAGCACTAATTTGTTATTTTAGCAAAAAGCTTCAAATAATTTAAAACATGGTAAGAAAATATTCACTAGCTTTTTGCAAACAAAGATGTGTTAAATGTTTCAGGGAAACTACCATGCTACTGGAAGGACTTTGCAAGTAGACACTTGCAAAAAAAAAAAAAAAAAGAAAAAAAAAAAACCACACACACAAAAAAAGGAAAATTTTCAGTGGTTATTTTCTGGAATGTTAAAAAATACAGCTTGCAAGAACCTGCCTTGTGGGCAGACAGTCTCACTGTGTCCCTAGTTATTTATTTTAATTAGTGTTTTGGGCTTTTTAACCTCTGACATGGGTTTTTGTTTCAGAGGGCTTTACCCTTCTAATCTTCATGAGGAAAAGTGTCTGCTACTGCAAAAATAAGAAAGGCAGTGATTGAGCACCTGCACAACCCTGTCGCATGGCAAATGGGGACCCACTGAATTCAGATAAATACCCCCGGCTCTTGAGGAGCAGAACTTCAATAAATCTCGGCTTCATCCTGTTTACAGACCATGCAGTAAGTGATGGTTCACAGCAACACTTGGTGAGATCAATAGCACATGCCAGGAGAGTTTCTCTGGAAGCATGTCCCTTGCCGGGCAGGGTGAGCCAGCAGCACAGAGGCTGCTGCTGAAGGGCAGTGTGAGTGCTGGGACCGTGACATGCCATGCAGGCTTCTCCTCCCACTCCTTGCATCAAGTCCTGGAGTTGCAACCCATCTGCCAGGATGCTTGTTTGGCAGACGTGAGGGGCCTCTAGGGAATTCTTCCTGAAATGTTTAAACCCTGGCATAAACTCCAAGCTCAGAAATCTCAGAAAACCCATAGCTTTGGGTGCACGTGGAGAACTCATTATTGCCCCCCTCACACACCATGAGCTGAGTGCATGGATTTAAATGGTAGAGTATCTATTGAAAAAGGGAGGGGAGAAAAAAAAAAAAAGAAAAAAATGAACATATTAGTAATGTTTAACTACCAGCCTCCAGAGCATGCTGGCCACAGTCCCAGCCTTCCCTCGCAAGGATGAGTGACAGCGGTGGTGACAAGTTGCTGCTTTCCTCCTCCAGCCATTATCCTCATGGAGGTGTAGTATTTCTGCAGCTTTTACCTCTCTGGGCATCAGGCTGCATCACCTTAGCCATGGTCTAGCACCACTACTCCCATTCCCAGTGCTCCCCTCCACTACTTCTGCTCACCTTCCCTTCTACCTGGTACTCTCACTTCCAAGTCTGCCCCACGAGTGCCTGGGAGCCCTGTTTGTCATTAAATGATTCTTCACAATGCTGCTTTATCTCCCTCTAGCTGGACTTCAGGGATTCCTTTGCTTCCCTGCTCCCCAAGGTTTTCAACATGTGGTGATGACACTCCTCTAGGAGTCTCAGAGGGAGTGAAGGTGTCCAAGCTTTTCACAGCGTCCCCGCTTGCTTCTACTGTAAACTTTAATAGAAATAACATGTCTGGAGATTAAATCCATTTTCCTTTCCTTTTCAAGCCTCCAAGAAACAGTGAAAGAGCTCTCTCACCCCTGGGGTCTTGTGGCTTTTTCTGAAGCACTTCACCAGAAGCTGCTGCTGTGCTGTGGCCTTGGGGTCCACCTTTCTACTATAGTTGTTTGTTTGTTTGCTTGTTTTTGCCGAAAGCAGATAAAACACACATCAATTTCTTTCTTGAGGGGGAAAAAAAAGCAAAGAGATTATTAGAAGTTCACCATGGCTCATGTCAGTGATATTCAGAAGGAGACATGCGGTTAAGTCTTTAGCTGGCTGGAAGAAGTTGCTGAAAACCTGAGCATGAAGGAGAGGTTTCTAATGTCTCTCTCTGCAATGCTGGAGGGAAAAGCAGAGTCTGTGCACTGCTTTCTGGGCTTTCTGCTCAGACCAGCAGCAAGGTTTTAAGGTGAAGCATATAAACTTCACCCAGATAAAAAGTACATGGAGAGAAAAGAAATAGCTGGTAGTTAAAGGAAGTGGTGACAAATTAGGAATGACACCCTTCATCAAGAGGGGGGCAAAATCACAGGTCAAACCATCTCAGGCATTCAAATATGCCCTTGACTGAATGACCACCTCTAAAGTGGGTTACCTGTCACCCAGAAGTAAAAGAACAAAGGCCATCAGCTTCGCACACAGAAGAGCTTTGCCTTTCCTCAGCTATGGGTCATACCTATGTGCCTTGTGACTTACTGTCCTCTACAGATGTGTGGGTGTGCCTGGAAAGCCTTCCAAGCCATCCCTGGCCTGAGACCACAGCAGAAACCATAACTGTCCTTCATGCAGAAACCTGCATAGATGGTTTTGCCAACTGTCTATTCACTCAGCAGTGCTTGTCTCAGAGCATGGTGAGATGTAGAACCTTAAACAAATGCCCTCTCTTCAAGAAAAATTGGGGGTGTTTTGTTTCTCCAAGTTAAACAGCATAGAACGAGGATGCAGGTCCTGTCGATCCCCCAAACTGATTTTTTTTTTTTACGTCCTGGAGGACACAGTAACTGCTGAGACTGCGGAAGTATTATCTTGCTTTCAGAGAGCTCTCTGATGAGGAATTCAGTGCTGTAGCTGTGGTATGGCACGAGACATGTGGTTGGGATGTAAAAAAGTGAAAAATAGGGCCCAAAGAGCTAGAATGTCTGTGATGAAGCTCCTCCTTCAGCAAAATGGGAAGTGTTAAAGCTCTGAATATCAATCAGCACTTCCCACAGGCAGTGGGATTCACTGGCAAGATCTGCCAGTGTCTCTGAGACACTGAATCCTTTCCTTAAATTAAAATTGTGACCAACTAGAGGCAAAGCAAATTACTAAGGTAATCAAAAATGAGTGACATTACTCTTGTAAAAGAAATCTACGAAGTAAAATTCACTGTAGGATGCATGAAAACTCCATCAGTCCTTTGTTTTATGTAAATGAACCCCCCAAACACTTGCAAATCACAGAAAATTGTAAAAATGTACCACAGAGTTCAAGTTTACAATTCAATAATAATAGTGTAGAGTATAATAATAATAATGTAATAGCAATAATAATAAACATCTACTGTTTTATTATAACTACTGATTGTGTCTGATTGAAAGTCATTAAAAACGTATGTAAAAATATGGAATAAAAAAAGCAAGTCGTTTTTGCTCTAGCTGTTTATGTATAGTACACGTAGTTTCTCTAAAACAAATCAGTGGAGAGAGGGGAGGAACAACAGGAAAACCCAAAATAATAAACAAACCATTTTTAAGACGTGTTATAAAACTCCTGAGATTCAATGGTAAAGGCACTTTCTCCTAGAAAGATGACAGCAATTATCTTCCTGCAAAGTAGGAGTGAAAAAGAGGGACACTCTTGTAATACTAGCTGTGATTTTCAATCTTCCTTTTTCCCTGTCCTCAAGAAAACTCAGTTAAAGGAAGTGGCGTGCACTACCAGGTACCACCAGAGGAAAAGGTACACAAATTATCCAGTCTTAGTCAATACTAGTGGCACAGAACAAAGCCCCATGGCCATTAAATGACATTTTACATAATGGTTTTGCCTGTGCTTCACCTGTTCACACTCAGGGGTAGATCAGAGCCCGCGAGCTCCTGAATATTTTTAAGGGATGATTGCGGAAAAGATGCATGGGAAAGCAAATTATTTTGGATTTCAGGCACATGAACAAGTCTTAAACCTCAATTCCATTATCACATATTTCTGATTTAAACAAGACACAAGTGAAAACCAGAGGATACCAACAGATGTGGTTCATCTGGAATTTAAAATGAGAAGCATGTTTTGAAAGCTAAGAAATTTATAAAGTATATTTCCAATTTATAGTCCATCACTTTTTTATATATGCAAAACAATAAACATTTCTCTTGGGCAACAGTTCTACAGATTAGTACAAACAGAAAGAACTTTTTCAAATGTTCAGCCTTGGTTTTCCATTTCCTATAATTATGCCAGGATTCTAAGTATACCCTAATTATACCCTAGGTATATAATTAATACCCTAGGTACTAGACTAAAATAATCCTCTCTATCCCTGCTGTCTGCACCCATCTAATACTCCTGGGAAGAAAAGATGTTAATAAAATAGATGAACTATTGTCATTTTTCCCCCAAAGCTTTAATAGAAAAGGGAGGACAGCTGAAGAGCAAATGGAGATTCTTAGTAATTCTAGCATCTTTTTACACAACTCTTACCTTTTTCTCCAAGCTTTCATAGCTGTAGGCCTTTTTTCCGAGTTCTCACTGCCCTCAATATGAGTGGTAGGGAACTTGGTCTGGTGTTTATACCTTACTATTGTCATGAAAAATAGCATTTACCCTGTGGACAACATTACAGCAGAGATGCTACTCAGTAGCTGTAAAGAACCCATATGAACCATTTGTTTCTATCCTCTGGATCTCAAGGAGTATGAATGGACAGTTTCTTTCTGAATGTGCTATGGTCCAATATGTAGAGTAAGTTTTCTACAAGAGAAAGACTTTTGTACCTCTCTAATCAACCGGGTGTTATCTGTAGCTTTTAGTAGAGAGAAGTGTGGAGTACAGGTTGGAATAGTGTCCTACTAAAGCAGGCAGATGAAAACAGTCTTTGTTCTTCTTTTTTTTTTAATTTGATCAATCAGTTCTGCAAGATATGACATTGACACATTGATCAGTTTCCAGAAAAGCTCGTGAAACAGTCCTCTTCTTTTGACCAGTCCCAATTTTATCTTATCTACACTAGGTCACAGGGTCTATCAAACATATACCTTAAAATAATGGTGATGGTAATTTGGAACTGGCTAATGCAATGTTATGAAAGGTTAAATTTAAATTTCCCTGGGGTCAAAGGTATTTAGGGATAATCTAGGCACTGGTTTGAAATACAGCATAGTTAGCTACCAGACAAAAATTATTTTTCTTGCAGCAATTGCCATGGTAGTCCCAGAAGGGGTTTGTTATGTTAAAACAGCACTGAGACTTCAGAATTGTTCACAGGCAGGTTTTTAGGCTGCTTTGGAGGGCCTGCTGTTTGCTTTTGTTGGCAAGCATGACCTGTATGTTTATTTTATTCCTTCTTTACTTCACATTGTGAATTTTGTTCTCTGTGTGTATGAGAGGATTACAAGCAATAGATGTTAAAGTTTCTGTTTACCTACAAGGCATGTACAAACAGAGGGCCTGATCCAAACCCTGTTATCATCAGTGGAAAGTTGAGTCATCAACTCTGAAAGCCTAGTCACCTTTTTCAAGGTACCAAATACAAATATATGTTCTTCAAGCACCATGTTTGAAAATTTAAAATATATTCTTTAAGGGGAAGAAAAGAGGAATTTACTTTTTCTTTAACTTCGCCCTAGTTGGTGGGTACTTTTTTTAAAAGGCAACTTTCTGTTTGACTGAACTTGAGTTCTAAACTTATATGTCATCAAAGATTATACCACAACTGTGGCTGGAGACCAGTTTTCCTTGCAAGGATTTATGAAGCTGTTCTTTCAGTGACCTCTAGCAATGTGAAAGACAATTCTCTGACCCTTATGGTGTGTGTACTGCTCAAAATGTGTATTTTTTTTCTAATGAACATAAAGCATGTGGCAAAACAATGTCAACATCTCATTTGCCAAGAAAAGAAGTTAGAGAAAACCATACAAATAGAGAGCCAGCCCAACAGCAAGGGTGGAAAAGAAGCACACTATATCATACATGCTATACAGCATGGAAATAAGTCTTCACATGGTGCATAGGAGACCTCATCACATTCCTCTCCAGGGATTCAGCAGGAGGTAAAGAGCAAAACAGCCTTTGTGTAACACATGAGCACATCCTGTAAAGAGCATATATAGATGCTGAATCTCTCTAAAAACTGATACTTAGCATGCTAAGCAAACAAACAAGCAGCTGAATACATGTAAATTAGATGAATGGCTTGGGTATAGGAGACAGGAACCTCATAAGTCAAACGATTCCCAGCTTCCAGAAGGATTTGCATACAGCATAAGGAGGGACCTTCTGCAGATGCAGGTTTGCTAGCAGGGTGTGCGCCGGGGGAGCTGTGCCTTTGTGGAACTGGCTGATTGGAAGAACAAATTAATAGACTGGGAAAAAAATTCCACTTTCAAAACTTCAAACTGCAACTGCCTGGATGCAGTATTTTCTAGCGTGTTTTATTTTCATTTTTGTGTGTTAGTAGGTTGCACTTTTCTGGTTGAAGCACCTTGATTTCCTGCTCAGATACTTTAACTCAGCAATCAAACAGTATTTCCTACCAGTGGGAGCTATGAGAAAGAGACAATTCCTGTGGTTGGGCACTAGAATGGGATGCAGTCCCCCAAACATTGCTTGCCTCTGAAGCTCATTTATTAAAAAAGGAAATAAAAATTCCAAGTTGTTTGTAAGGTCTTCAGAGTAAGAATTGCCCCTAATGTTTCTCAGCACAAAGCCTAGCATGCTAGATAACATACCTGCTATGTGACTGCTCTGCAGACAGAAATAATAACCTTCAGGAGCAGGGGTCTCTCACGGTGCTTTTTTTTTCTCACAGAGTACTGAGCTGTACTCTGTTGATGCTGAGTCAAAAACATGCACTTTTCTTCCATATTCATTACTGTGCTATTTGGAAGGCTCAAGGATGTGAAGCGAACTTTAAGCTGAGAAGATGTCAACAGAATGTAGACATGAAAATCAGTGTTTCTACCTCCATCTGTTTCTTGGGTCTCAAAAATACAAGTGCCTCTGTAGCACAGTCAGTACAGTGACAACTTCTGGGCCCAGTGGGCAGACATTTTTCGCATCCTTTTTTCAGAAAGACTGCCGATACTGAAACCTTGTCACTGCCATTTGTAGTAAACTTTTAATTTAACACATCAAGATAAAATTGTTTCAGCCCACTGCCCAGCACTTGCCACCATGACTACTGATCTGAAGCAATGTTCTCAAGAATACAGAAAATGGGCAAGAGAGCCTGCAAAATGAAAAAAAACTCCCCAAAAAACCAAGCCACAAAAAAACAGAGCAGATTAAATTAGAGTTCTAACATAACTTAGTGAGCTAGACACTATGACCCCAATCTTTTGGTCTTTCGTGTGCTTACTCATTTGATAACCAGGATAGATAATACAGCTCCAGTGTGGACAGAAAAATAGGGAGGGAAGACTGAGAAAGTAGACATACAGCTGTTAGGGCACCATGGTGTCATGTCAATCACCTAGTAACCTCAAATCTCCATCCTTGCATAGATCAGTACCTGTTACAAAGAAATGCCCATATCTGAAGACTAATGTACTGTTGCCCAGCATTTTTGCAGGACGTTCTCTGGAGGCTTGGAAGCAATCCTGCTGAACTTCCTCCTTTACTCCTCTATCTGGTTTGCATTGCTGAGAAGTCCTTCAGATACTGGACTATACAGTCTCATCACCATGTTGAGATGTTGTCCATTTGGGCTGTCTTCTGGTACTGTGCGACCTCCACTGCACAGAAGGCCTGATAAAAGTGAGAAATTCAATTTGATTTAGAGAAGACTCCGAGTTTTTTCGCCAGACCTGCCACCATCATAATTTAGGTCCGCTTGGAACTTGCTCTAAATTGTCGTAAAAACCATCTGGGATTGATCTGTAGCATCAAGTTAGCAGCAATTTCACTATCACTCACGTCTATTCTACTGAAGTATCATCCCAGGGAGGACAGAGGAACCAGAGTGGACACACAATTTATTACCAGACAATACAGATGAAGAACACTTTATAACTTACCAAGTGGGTTCTGCATAATCCTTTGATCTGTTACCCACTCTACTGTTAACACCTGTGCAATGCTGAATAAAACACTCCCACAAGCCCTTTTTGGTATCTCCAATGTACAGTCTGTTATATTTCCCGTTGATGATGCAGTGAATAACTCATTTAGAAGGGCATGTGAAGTGTTCATGAATGACAAATTAAGATTTAGTTCAAACATCCCTGATGGGGTCTTGGTGTATTTACCAGGTTTATAGATCTGTTTCCTGGGAATGTACCTTATAAAGTTGCATTTGCGGGTTGTTTATTCAATGAACAAAGTGATCCATTCTGTTTTTGTCACTGTTTTAGACATGAATGGAAGGTAGGGAAATGAGTGGTGTAAACATCTCTTCTTTCCAATTTTCACAAGAATGAAAGTTGAAGAACAGCAAATGGAATACTCTGTTCAGAACTGCAAACTGAAGCAGAAGAACACATAGTCAAGTACATTTAATTGTGTCCTACTTCCTCCACCCTGGGCATTTGGAGGAAAAATTTTCTAAAAATCCTTGGTTGATAAAATGTGTGGGGAAATGGAACACCTAATTTTAAAAGGAGAAAGATTAGTTAGAAAAAAACATTTT
Source organism: Catharus ustulatus (assembly GCF_009819885.2). Lineage (NCBI taxonomy): Eukaryota > Metazoa > Chordata > Aves > Passeriformes > Turdidae > Catharus > Catharus ustulatus. The sequence continues at coordinate 37,729,706 of NC_046221.1, read as the reverse complement.
CGTTTCAGTTATTCCAAGGGTTGTGAATGGCGATTGGAAGAACAGATTATCCCTCCACCCCTTTCTTCAAGCAATTCTCTGGAATTTCTGTTGCTGTCCAGTGTGGACAGTGGTTTAGTGTTTCCAGACCAGAGGGCAAAAAGAACTGTCCATCTCATAAAAGCATCCCATTCTTGATAAACTTCTACTACCATTTTGAAGACCAAGTAGGTTTTGATAATGTGGCTCTGGGTTCTGTAAGCATTGAAATCTTCTGATTTTTCTCTATTGCTAGCTAGATTTTTGCTAGTGCTAAACATCAGAATTACTAAACAATACAGTGGGAAACTAGATATAGTTTGCAATGTCTCTGTGAACATTTGGGGTTTTTTTTAACCAGAATGTCATGCACCTCTGTTAGAGGCCACCAACCACAGCTCTTATGATTTCACGCGCAGACTAGCTATCAAATAATTCTTTAAACTAGAACAAAGAAAATATTTATTGAAAGTTCTCAGCTCCAGAGAGGCCTATGAACACAAGCAGAATGGAAAATGAATTAGAGGCTTTAATTCTGTGTGGACAAGCAAGACACTTTGTCAAAGTCCAGAAGAAGCTGAGGACAGATCTACATTCTTTCACCATTGCCGCGTACCACGTTTCTAAAGAAAAATTCTGTATTTGGATCAATTTTCCATGGATAGCCTCAAGGACCTGAAAATCCTTTACAAAGTAATATGTTTTGGAAAAACAGAGAAAGACACAACATTCCAGCTCCTTCTTGCCCCACTGAAGGGTAAGCACCTCCTCTCAAGTGCTGTGGGAATAAGTGTGCCTATGTATGTGTGCAGCACAGGCTGCAACAGCACTGGGATTGCTCTGAAGGTTGTGTATTTCACACATACTCTGCACTTCAGGCTTGGCAAGATCCAATCATTTTCCCTACTTCCCATTCCAGTGCAGACACAAAATATTCATTGATGTGGGTAAAGAAGTGTCAGGAGGCAATGTGTTCATTCCCTCTGCCACGGGGAGCTGTTCTGCGAAGTTGTTAGTCCCTGGTAGCTTAGCTGATTCCTTTCCCTGTGTGTTGCAGGAGCTTCCAGAAAAGCTTACAAGATACTTAGGGTAAAACCCTTTCCATTTGCAGCATAATCATGTCTGGCTCAGGCAAATTCACTGGATTTAATGTGGTAAAAAAGAAACTTCCTTTTCTGAGCTCTCACTCTCTCTCAAAACAGATTGATCAATAGAGCAACACAGTAAGAGTGAAGACCTGTTTTCAAAGAGGAAAATATCTTGTGAATAAGCCACTGGCCTGAAACTCAAGAAAATGTCTTTGCTTATCACATGTTTGCTGACAGAGAATCCTTGCAAAATGCTGGATTTCCAAGAACAGATTGCTGAACTCCTACTTTCATCTCAGGAAAACTGCAGCCAATAAATCATAAAACCAGAATTACAGAGACTTTGTTTTGGGGTAAAATCAAAACTAGAATTAAACATTCCACTTTCAGAAGATAAATCTCTAATCCTGGACTGTAGAGGCAGTGAGCCGTAGCCAATTAATATATTTTGCTGCTAAATACAAAGGACAAATTATTTGGCCCTATTGAACTGTCAGATTTCTTCCTTTTTATGCACTGTTCTTGTAGAGCTCCAGATCCAGACGGGGCTGTGGTCAGATTGTTGCCATATTCTGTTTATTCTCCTCTGAGATCCTGACTGTTTAGGTCATTGTCAGGATGAATGCTTAAGAGCAAAACTTTACTCTTTGCTATTGATGAAATTCAAGGGTCAGGTAGCACCAGTCTCATTCCAGACAGTATTGGAATGAAGCATTTTGAAATACCTTGTGCTTCAAAACCTTTCTGCTTCTTGTTAAAAGAAAGGTGAAAGACAATAACACTAAGAAGACAAAGGACATAGAAAGCTGTATTTACGTAATTTACTCTTTACATTTGGTCTGCAGTCAGGAAGGATTTTTTTCCCTATGTAAGATTGTTGCAGAATTGGGAGGAATTTTGCTTTCCTGGTGGTAAGATATAGCTTTTTCCAGAAGTATGTCTTTGAAGAAATGCACTCACAACTGGCTAGTGTACTGGTGATATCCCTGTCCTCTCCTGATCTCCCTTTGCAGCACATTACAATTTTGTGGATGTTGTCTTTAAATAAATATAGAGAATATAAGGAAAGACTTTGCAGGTTGTGAAACACAAAATGGGTGTTCTGCAACCATTCGCCAGACAAAATGTCTCCCAGAGGTTCTTGTGACTATGGGGAAATTACGTCCAACATTCCTATGCAGCCTTTAAAAAGAAATTTTGAAATTTAAATATTACTTTGTTTTCCATAATTGCAGCAAACAGCTGTGATCAACATTCAAGTAGACCAAAGAAAAAAATCTTTCAGTCTTAACATTTTTCCTAACAAGTTAACTATCTGTGACAAATTTCAGATATGTGCTACTCCAGTCCTCTCTATTAGAATTCATTCCATGTTGTGGATTTTAAACTTATGCTGTCAAATTTAGTCATATTGTATTTTACAACAGATTTGGTTCTTGTTTACTTCATTCTTAAGTTAGATGCATTCATTCTTGGAGATAGCCTCTTCCATAAAAAAAGGAAAGGAGTGTGAACTTTTTGCAGTAAGGGTCTTTTAGGCATCAGTTTGAAGACAGATGCAGCAAGAAATTTACAATTACACATCTAAAAAAAAAAAAAAAAAGAGTCTTTGATGGTTCTTCTTAATAAACCCAAATGACTTGGTTCCAAGTCTGCAAGAACTCAAGTTTTGAAAGGTTTGTATTTTGAGCTTTCTGTGTTCCAATTCCTCACAAACACAGAGCCCAGAGTGATGATCCACTGCAAAATACTCATTTCTGGGGACATGAAAGATAGGTGCCTCTGATGAGAGTTGTATGAAACCCAAAAACCTTTCTTGCAGTGGAGCGATTGCTTAATAGCCTACTAAATTATAGTCCTGCCTCTGAGTACGACTATTAGAAGTGATCCTTAAAGATATTTGAAGACCATGGTTTGCATGTAAGGCAAACAGATTGCATTTGTAACATTTAACACACAATAACGATAATAAAACACACTGACGTGGGTTTTCTCTGTAAACAGTCTCTTCTGAAGATAGAGCCAGTGAAATGTTTTGAGAACTTTGACATTTATAGCTGTATTTATAATCTCTTTTGGATCATTTCCTCATGGAATCACATGTTTGTGTATTTTAATTCTCTGGAGAAATAAAAATGTTTAAACAAAATAATGATGTGATAGGCACTTTATGAGGGCTTGTTCAACACGTGCACATGTACAAGCAAGGCTGGGTTTGTTCTGAAGTCAGTGAGTGGGAGTTTTGGAAGTGGATATCAAGGAGAGAGCCTCTTAACTGGAATGATTAAAAAGAGAGGAAAAAAGCAAGTATACCCAGGCCTGCCACTGAAGATGGGACTTGTTGTCTGAGAAGGAACATGGCAGTTGTTACGCTTGCTGTAGCAATATGAAAAAGAGGTAAAGAGAAAGGAGATACACTTATGTTCATATGCATACATATGCCTCGACATGTGTAAATGAATTCACACTGGCACACATCACATAGGCACTTGTATTAGTGCGTAATTCGCAGTAGATAATTTATTTGCCAGTCTTTCTACTAATGGCACATACGTGAGCAGACTGCTTTTTTCTAAATGTGACTCTCATATCACAGAATAAGAGGAGCTTTTTACTGTATAGTGAGAGTACAGGTATTTACTGTGAATATTTGACACATGTTCAAATTCTGGTTGTGTGTGCTTCCACACAAATCACATGGGGTTTTTTTCCCATAAATGTCATAATCTACATCAAAGTCATAATAGTAAAAAGTAAAAATATTTGTTTCATAGAAAAATAAAAACATTTATTTCATTTAAAAAAAAAAAAAGAAAGAAAAAAAAAAAGAGATTATTATTTCCGAAGGGAAAGTAGAGATGAATAGGATTAGACTTGTATCTGTTGGGTATATTTTTCCTGGGCACCCCGACCTTACTTCAGGCATCATTTAGCTACATGGTTAGATTGTCACCCATGTTCCTCAGCCTACAGCAGGAGACAGAGAAAGTGCCTGCCCAAATTCAGGAAGAAAAAGCCCTGGGAGGCCTGTGCCAGTACTGCCTTCAGCATAGCTATGTTTTCACAACCCAGACCCGTATCGCCTCTAGAGTCTGGTGGAGGGGAATTGAATGCCACATTCCAAGAGCAATCGCATATCTCAGTTCTTCCAAAGTGCTAAAAAATTGTATAAGCACAGAGAAGTAAGTTCATTTTTAAACTCAAGCAAACGCTCACCCAGAATGTTTTACAATGCTCAGTTTAGCTTTCTCTTCTATTTTTTTTCATATTCAAACAGTATCACAAGCGTGTCAGGAGTGTTTCTAAAAAGAAAAGAAGATACAAAGAGCTTGTGAGCCCTGGATTTTTTTTTCTATGTCAACTTCAAAATTCTCACCAAAGCTGTGTAAGAAGCTTGCTAGAACAGCACCAGATGCTCAAGTGTCTTCACTAGTTGGAAAATGATAGCAATTCAGGAGCTACACATAGCTCCCATTGAAGTCAGTGATATCAGATCCCCACTGATACAAGGAGTCACTGGATGAAACCTCATCTTTGTTAAATAAGTTTCCCTGTCTTCCAACTAGAGAAAAAAGCAGATACAGTTGAATATAGAGGCTGTTCCAGAAGGAATACTGAGTTTTTCAAGTCTAAGAGATGCTCTTGTAATACAGAGCTTTTCTACTGGGGATTCCACAACACCTGGAAAGACAGAACTGTTTGTAACTTTTCCCTGAAAAATAAAGAATTCAATTGTTCTTTCTCTCAAATGTTGATTTGCTCCTGTTCCTAGCAGAAAATATATATTTTGTTCTGTGGCATCTAGTGAAACTAGGAAAACCTCATCTAGTGGAGGAAAAGCAAACAGATTTTGGGACAAAATGTGTCATTATTTAGCATATTACTGCCCGAATATGTCTTAAAAGACAAGAATTACTTTAGCTCTGGCTTGTGGTTGAAGAATTGTCACTAAGAAGTAGTTCAAGGAATGGAATGACTTAAGCAGAGATCTCTGGGGAAGTGAAGAAAAAGCAGAGGGTAGAATTCTAGCATATAAAGCTCATGTAAATAAAGCACTGACCTTTACTTCTAACACTCTAAGTCCAGCCTTTTCTCTTAAGTAGAAATAGACAAAGGTTGGTGGAGAGGTTTATTCCCCCAGGACCAATGTTAGGCCCATCAGACATCCCAAGAGAAATGATTTGAAAGGTCACAACATAGCTACTGGCTATCTTTTAGCTGTAGAAGGGCCTCCAAACTTCACTTATTTATAGAGTCCTCCTGATGATTGAAAACTATCAATTGTTGTTGTTTTGACCTCTTAACAAGTACTCATCTGGGTTCCAGAGTGTTTAAAGACCAGGGAATTCCATACTGAACCAGAATGAGCAAGAAGATAGCTTTTGGCAATTGCTTGTCAGCTATATCATGCTAGGGACTTTTTGCAGTCTGTAAATTGAAGCCATGTTCCTCCTCTAAACTACTCTGCTGCCCCACCGCATGTATTCAGTTAGTGAAGCTCCCAGCTACTCCTTAGAAAATAGACCCAGAATTTTATAACAGATTTATAACAGAAAATCCCACCATAGTTCTCAGAAAACTGTAGGAACTGTAATTGTGTAAACAATGTCTAGTTAGGAAAAATAATTCCTGTGACTCATGGAGACTGTGAGATATTTAATATTTTTAGATGGCACACCACAGGCTTTAAGAAGCCTACATACTATCCAATAAAAAGGTATTTTCTGAATTCTTTTCCCCTTCTCACCATGAGTCAGATTTCTTTTTTCCCCCAAGTATTTTCTTTCTTACCATTTTTTCTCCCATTGCGTTCATGTTCCTACATCCTTCTTTTCCTTCTCCTTATCTGTTCATCCACATCAAGGATCTGCCACAATAAATTACATATTTTTGGCACAGACCATGCAGCAGGCTAAAAGAAGATATGTTTCTTTGTTTTTCTTCTAACCAGACCTACATGTGCTGAAAGACTCCGAGATCAAAACCCTAAAACACTTTCTATAAGCCACTAAACAGTATGCAGTTTTTATTAGAGATGTAAAATGTCTCAGTACTACAAACTCAATTCTCTGACCCCATCTTTGACCAGAAGAAAATATCCCAACCTTTTTTAACTAGAATATATCTACTTAAGTGTATCATAAATGACTGAACTAAGTGAATCAATAAGCAAGGAGAGTTTTCATTTATGGATAGAAATAACTAATCGGTAGTAATATGATTGTTCTCTGTAGAAAATGGGTAAGGTATAGAGTGCTGCTGTGGAGACATAGGCAACATTAGTCACTGTCAATATTCTCAGAGAGTTCTACCCATTGTGATGAAGCTTTATAAATCTTTGTCATGTCTTCAGTGCAATAGACACACAAATCTACTTACAGTTCAGGTAACATATTAACATAAATAGCCAAGTACCAAATAGGATATCTGACAACTTCCTTTCAGGGATAGAGGTTAGATTATTAGGTGATATTGTGTTGTATTATCTTCTGGTTTTTTATTTCTTCAATGATCAGTGTTTACAAGGAAGAAAAGCAGATTTAAGAGATACTCAAGATGGCATTAAAAGTAAATTTAACAGTAAAACATTCTGCATCAGTTAAATATTAAGATCATGACTCCCATTTATTAGAGGTGCTACTCACCTGAATCCTTTGTCACTCATTTTTTCACCAATCATGTCAACATCTAGGAACTGATGCCCAAGATGCACAGGAAAATAACTGGTCTGGTTATTTTTGAGTCATACTGCAGAACCATTAGATTTGGTTCAAATCAGTAAGTCACTAGTGTTGTAAAAATCCACCTATGGTGTCAGTTAAGGGTTGAGATCAGCCCCTGTTTTGCACTGACATGTTGATTGGCTAGTATTATCCCTTTCTCTCTCTTTTGTCCAGCTGTTGTCTTTTCAGGTAAAGCTATTCGCGCCTTACATGTCTTGAAATGTCATCAATGGGGCACTTGTCACTATGAAAAGAAGATGAGCAAGGAAGTCAATAAATTCTTTCCAGAGCATAGTAAGTGTCTGGCCCCATCTGTCAACGGCACACAGTATATATTTCTGAGTTCCTGTTCATTGTAAAATATTATTTTAGGGGTGTTCCCAGAGGCAGAAAGATTTGATCCACTGTCCCAACAGGACTGGGATAAAGGCATCCAATGATGAAGAAACATGAGCTAAGAAAAGTAAATCTAGGTAGACATTGTGATTGCTTTCTGGAAGGTGGGGGGAACAAGTAAAAACAAACAAACAAACAAACAAACAAAAAAACCCACTCCTTAAATATTTTCTTCATTACGATCCTTTAATATTTGAGACCAATGTATGGGGCAGCAACTATTTGATTGAGGGCCTGAATAAGAGGCAGTGATAAATAACCCAAGTAACTGCGCAGAGAATACATCAAACTGTGTGCATGCAGAAGAGACACGGAGAGAAAAAAAAAAAAAGTGTGCTTGTACAATTATACTTATGCCCAAAAGTAATTATTGAGTGGCCTGCACTCTGGTCTGGAGGACAAAAATAATCATGTATTTTCCCATAAACATAACAAGGTAATTACTATGTAAACGCTATGTCTCTACATGGCAATTACTGCAGCCAGGTTTTGCTCCCCCCATTCATACTGACTGCTGCTACCAGGTGAACTGGCCCCCACCTCCTTGTACCACAGCCACTATTTGGAAACTGTGTACTGAGTATGAGTAAAGGTGACAGCCTTGGGTAATTAAATGGTCAGTGAGCAATTAGTATGTGAGTAAGCATAATGGAGCACTGCAAAAGGATCTCTAAAGCAGAGGACCAAACATATCTAAATACTGCATTATTAGAGTCAACTTGTCCTCCTATTGTCAGTAAAAATATTTCCTTGCACAATTTTTTGTTCCACTTCTATGCCCTTTTTCAAAAATTCTTGGGTTAAAGAGCAGAACCGTAACAAAACTGTGGAAGCCAAAGGTGCATGAGAAGGGGTACATCAATCTCTTCACAACTCTGCTGAGCAGCAGGTACATGTATGCTGGTAGAGTCATCTCTGAGCCCAAGCCAGGCCTGTGCCAGGAGCAGAAGGAGCACTAGCCAGCAGAAGTGGGTGGCATGCAAAATTTTCAATTCCAGTCTGATTTCTGAAAGCTGTTCCAACTGCTATGTGTCTTAGTTACCCAGCCAGAAGATCAGAATATGTTTATTTTCTTTTTTGCCTGGGATGCTATGAGAGTGAAATCCATTGCTTAAACATCAAGCACTGAGGACCTGCAGGGACAAGGATGCCATCCATTGAAAGATTTTTCCTTCTCCGCAGTGAGCCTCGTATGCATTCATTTGAGCTTTTCAATGCTTGTGTAAATGCTGTGCCTCTGTTTTTATTTTATGGCATTTGAGGATCTCAAAGCACTGTGAGAACTTTAATGATCCTGGTGATACTGTTCCTGCTCTTGTTAAAATCAATAGCAACACACCCTTTGATATTAGTAACAACACAGTCATGCCACAGGCTTTATAATATGTTGAGGAGGAAGGTATATATTTCATGTTTTTTCCAGTCAAAAAAAAATAGCATGCTTTTCCTTAAAAGCAAAAAGAGTGGAGAAGCTTCTTGGAGATTGATTATGTTGCTACCAAAGCAAGCAGAAATGTACCTCTTGACAACAGTGATATGCTTCAATCACCACCCTCTATTCCCTGCGCTGGGGTATGCAACAGTGGTCAGTTGTGACAGAAGATAAAATGAAGAACCAACAGACCAACAATTTCTTAGTATAGGACTGAGACAGTATAGAGTCTAATTGACAAACTGTCCTAAAAAGTGTTTGTGCATTCTGTCACAAGATCGTTGTCAGGCTTATTATAAATGTGACCTACCAGCACCTAATTGGTATTGCAATATTTTTAAGCTGTGACCTAGAAATAAAGAGCAGAACAGAAGAAAGCAGTAAAAAAAAAAATCTTGTCATGGTCCTAGAGTGGTAGGGCAAATGCCTGTTCCTATACTGTACATGCATAAACAGCTCTTTCTCAGCTGCGATTTAATGTTGCTATACCTTTGATTGCAATTACATTGAATCACATTGCAACAAATCTTTGTAATGCCAATCCCATCTTTCCACCTCATTGACAGCTCTGGAGTTGCATCTGAAATTCATAGTAGCCTCATAGCCTATGGCAAGAGAAATCCATGCTGCTAAAATTTTATTTTAGAATTCAAGCTGGTTTCTCTCAGCCTAGGATGCTCTGGTTTTAATCTTTTGCTGCCTAGCACAGTGTATCAAAATAACCAGCCAATATTGTTAAACTGTCAGGGGTCCTCACTGCCGCTGAATTTTACCAGTATAAATAAATATTGCAACTCAAAGAAAAAAAACCATCCCTCTGGACAGAATTTTTAACATTACTAGAATTAAGAGGAGAGTGAAATTGTATATAATCTTGAACTTGACAACAGCCTTCTCCTTTCTTTTTTCCTCTTTTTTCTTTTTTTTTTTGTAAAGAAAGAAAAGGCTTGAGTGGAATATTCAGGCTGATTTACTGCTCAGGCTGATAGGGACTCCAGGCTGGATCCCAAAATTTGAACACCGTTCAAAGGGAGAGATATTTAAAAATCCCAGAAAAAGAGATATTTCCAAATTAATGGCATTGCCCAAATGCCTTGGCTCCTTGCACCCCACCAGGAAGGTTTATTATTTTCTGGTAAAATGTTGCTTGAATGGGGAGTGGTAGTCAGTGATGCGTCAGTGCTGCTCTTTGAAGACATTAAAAAGCTGAATGCACAACAAAGAACAGATGTTCCAGCATGCTTTATTTATGCACCCATCAGCAATCTTCCAATGACCACAAAACACAAGCTTTTTTTTTTTTTTCCTCTTTTTACTCCTCACAATATTATTTTCTGATCAACTCACACTCTATTTTTGCTCCAGCTGAAGTCTTACGTGAATTGGGGGGTGCGTGTGCGCGTTTGTGTGCTGGTGTGTGTGCCTGTGTGTGTGCGTGTGCCTGTGCATGAGCGTGTGTGTGTTCTTGAAAGTCTGCTTCCATCAAAAGCAGGCTTCTATTGAACTGTCGAACAGGTGTGGATTCTGCAATTAGATCACATTTCAGAGAGAGAGAGACACTGAGGGTAATAATGGCGGTGAATTCTTCATAGTCAGATGCAACACCATAGCGACCAGTAACAATGAAGAATAATAGGTATTAGTATTAGGGTGATTATTTTTAGTTTATAGAATAATTTGATTGAATACTGCCATAAGGCACCGTTAACGTGTGCACAGCGCTTGCCAGCTGTAGAGCAAACTTGTTTTACTGGCACTTATCTGAAATTCTCATCTCTCCCCCACCCTCTCTGCTCACAATTGGAATGAAAGTAGCGATTAGGAAGTGAGATGTAATGCAGATTAAATGTTATGATGGACTAAGATCCTGATAGGTTTTTAAAACTCACTTGCATTTGGTGTTTAAAAGGCATAGTGTTTGCATATTTTTCCACCAGTCTACATCTTTTAGAGCTGAAACAAAGGGAACAATTTAAAAATCCACTCATAACCAGGAGGCTTTTTAATAGTGAGTTTCCGAATTTATGACCTTCCTGTGTGTGTTTTACACCTGTGTGTTGTAAATACATATTAAGTATGGAGCAACTGTGTTACCAGTAACCATGGATCTGATTTAAACAGAGCTAAGGCCTCTGCACTGCAGTGGGCTAGATCCTCAGCTGATGTAACCTGGCATCTCTCCACCGAACTCAGAGGTGCTACATAAAGTTGTACCAACAGAGGATCTGCAGCGAGGGGAGAATGACAGCCTTAATTTGGAATTTCCCTGCATCTGTTGGTATAAATCAGAGGCCTAACATTATTGTCACATAATATTCTGGTGTAGCAGAGGTGCTGTGAATTTTTAAACATAGAGAGAACTGTTGATCTATTGTTCCTCTCCCACCCTCCTCCCTCTCTACTTTCGGCTGGCATTATAAGGAAACAAGAATATTGCAGCATCGGACAACATGGAAAATTCTGATCTTTATTCTTAATAGATCCTAATATAGATTATTTGTTTTCTCCTTAGACGCAGAACTTGGTTATTTAGAGACCCTCAGAAGGAACATAGTTCTTCCTTTGATGTTACCTGACATCATAAATATGCCATTATTCCTTCTGCAATAATAATCGCTATTAACAACAGTAGTAGAAGTAGGAGTATTTGATAATATCAAACAAGCATGCTCATGGCTTCATCTGAGAGGTGAATGTTGTAATCTATTTCTTGTAGACTAAGTAAATAAAGACTAAGTCTCACTCAAAGACTTAGCATGCACTATGCAAATACCACATTCCAATTTCAGTTCTCTTTTGTTGATAATTGGAATTATTTTTTTCAAAAACCATTAAAATTATTTTTTAAAAAATGCCTTCAATGTTAGATCATGGTTGTTTTATTTGCATTTGAGCCAAGGAAACAAGAAGGGCGTTATTACTTTCTTCCTTGATGTTATGACAGTGTCTATGCAGATGTTGCAATACCAACTTTTCTGTATGATTCTGAATTGCAATCATACTGTGCATTTATTCATCTGATTGAATACTGCCACAAGGCACAGCTAACGTATGTTAGCAGTGCACAGTATGCACAGCCTAGTGCTCTTACTTCACAAAAATGCTAGCAAATACAGCAGTGGGTACAAACTAAAAACCACGCGCTGAATTTTGGCAGAGGTTCCATAAAAACACCTCCAAAAGTTCCATCGCATGATGTAAATCTCAGTATGCCTTACACAAGTCACAAAAACAGCAACAGGAATCTGTAGCGTTTGTATGCACACATAGTGTGCACTGCCACTGTAATAAAACCACTATTGAAAATAGTATTTCACATGTGTCTTAGTTTTTTTCTGGATACAAACCATTCAGGTTTTTTTTCCGTCAATATTTTCTCAGGTTTTTGTTTCAGTGTTTGGGTTGATGGTTTGAAAAGCACAATGCTAACTCGGCTATATTTTTTTTCTTTACACTCCTCAAAAATATGCTATAGTAATTTAATATGCTTTAAAATTTCAATGCTGATGAGGAGTTGCATGCCATTTTTTAGCCCACTGAACAAAAGGCTTACTGAGTCACACATAGCCTATTCAAATAGGAAATGCAGATGCCTGCTAATTTATCTTCTCACATAAATTCCGTTTACCAATCCATACAAGAAATGCCCCCATGTCTTTGTAGTACTGCAACCAGAACGGATGCTGTCACTCAGGGGGGACATGTGACCATTAGTGCCACCACCTTGGGGAGCTCTTTAGCATACTGTCCTCCACTGCTGTAATTAAAACTAACAAGAGCAGTCTACAAAGGAAAATAAGAAAATGCAGAGAGGGAAACCTGCACATTACAGCTTGCAGCAGCAAGCTAGAGAAAGAAAGTTGGGGAAACATTCCTATGCATTCCAAATATGCAGAAGAAAGCCAGATTTCTACAGAGCTAACCAGTGAGGACAAAAATAAATACACAGACAAGATAGATCACCACTACATAGGAAGATTATTCCCAAACCATTAGTGTAAGAACACATTGGTTAGAGAAAAATACCCATTTCTTAAAGCGAAAGGAGAGGAGTGCTTTTGCACTGGGACAAATAAATAGAATCAAAATTCCAATATTTCTTCCCTTCTGTCAAAAGGGGATGCTAAAGAAGAAATTAAATATTAGAACTAGGGTGGGGCACTTTCCCCTGGGAACAGCTTAGCCACCAAATATATACAGTTTGAGGTTGACCACAGCTACCCACATATTTATTTTAAATTCAATGAATAGTTTCAGTTATAGAAAGACTCAAAAACAGAAGATAAAGTAAAAGCTTTTAAGATAAATTGTTTTAAAAGCAATATTATGCAGTTCTGCTTGGAACATTTTGCTTTGAAATTTAGCAAATGAGAGTTTTAATGTTTCAAAAATGCACAAAATTAAGAGAAATTTTAGCTTGGATTAAAATGAAGCATTTTTTACTTTCCAATTTATACTTAACAAAAGGACAACACATCTGCATCTGGTCAACTGGAAATAGATTTTTTACTCCTGGTTTCACAACTCAGCCTCTGAATCAAAACTCAATACTTTACTTGTGATTTTGACTTAAAGGCACATGCTTGATGCAGCACATAGGCTTTCAGAAATGCCCAGCTCCCAGATCTCTTTGACTAAATGGTTATGGCTACACCTTTGAAAGCAAAGGATGGATGCAAGAGTTGATGGGTATGGCAAGACAAGATAAGGCTGCTTGTGTTTGCCCAGTTTAAGACCCAGTTCCACTGCCATGGTGAGGAAGATCTGCAAGGTTGGAAAGCAGCAATGGAGCAACCGCTTCTGAAAGCTACAGTTCTACTCAGTTAAATCTTCCATTTCCACCCCATTCTGTCAAAACGCCTTTGGGATTTGGCAGGGGCACAGTGGTTGTGGGATTAGCAGGGAGTACCTTTGAGAAATGGTGCTTTATATAGAACAGGTGATATTTCTCCTCTAGTGACAGGACACCCAACCCCCATATCTTCTTGTAGACCTAGTTCTCACAGTGGTTTTTCACCACAGTCTGATACATAAAGGCAGACGGATAAGCCTGTAAAGAGTTCACATGGAGGAAAGGAAGCACTTGAAGGATGAATGACTTATGACAGGCACTTAAGATCTTGGCTGATTTAAAGAAACTTGTCATAAGCCAGATCCCTGAGAATCACTGGGCTGTCATCACTGTCATCATGGTCAAGAGAGTGCTGGGCTTTCAGCACTCTCCAGATCCAATGTGTATGTGTTTGGGCAGCAACATGTATTTATGTAGCACAGGGTAGAAGGAAGGCAGCTGAGCACCAGCATCCCTTCAGTACCAACGCCTTGTATCAATGCCCAAAGCTCAAAAACAGCACAAAAATGCAGTTGGTGCTGGTGATGGAGAAAGGACATGGGGAGGAAGAAGGGAAGAGGGTGGCTAATGAAAGATCAGTAGATCTCATGAGATGGTGTGTTTTCAGCATTGCACTGTCCTCAATACCAGTTCAGGGTGTCTGGATGGGATTATGGAACCAGACCTCACTGCAGAGTGTCACTGAAAAATATGGGGGAAAAGGAGAGATGTATGGGGAGTGCACTACAGCACAGGTCAGTATGCCTGGGCCACAATGGAGCTAAAGTTTCACTAGAATTTCAGCTCTTCAGCTCTTTCTACAGTATTTTTAAATAATGTCTTTAAAGAAATAAGCAGAAAGGATCTCATAATCCTAGAAATAAATTTATTTGTTAACTACTTTACTTTTTTTTAATGGAAATGCATGAAAGTAGAAAAATGAGGCTGCCATGATGTTTTTCTTGATGGAAAATAGCATTGTTTGATAAGCCTCATTGCTTTGCTGGTGCTTAGAAAATTAATTCCTTCTAACTCACAGATGAGTTGACCTTTGGCTGAACCAGTCTACTGTCATTTTGGGATGCCATTTTTCATTTATTTCAGGACAAATTCTACCATCTTTACTTCTGGTACAGAGTGTTTTACATCTCATGATGTCCCACCAAAAATATGCTACTTAATGTCAATAACTGGACTTCCTAGTTGTTATTTTGAGAAAACATTGCTGTAATTGCTAAGCACTTACTTTCTCATTCTAAAATAGATCTGGATACTGGGGTCTACAGACATGCTTGCACTTTATCTACTATCTCTCAAAATAACTTGATGCAAAAATGTGCCCCAAAGGATTTGTAATTTGAATTGAATATTGAATACTAGAGGCAAATCAGAAGAAATAGTCTGAGAAAGGACTGGCTCACAGCAGTGGAGACATATATCTGTTTTTTCGCTGCATACAACATTATTTTGCTCCTACTCAGGTAAAACATGTGCGTGCAAGAGGCACGAAAGGAAACAGAAACATGGGAAAGTAATGGAAGTAAGAAAACATGGTGAAAACAATGTCAAAAGGAAATGATGATAACATCCACCACTGTGAGAAGAATATGCTGTGAAGTCAGATAAAAGAGTTCGCCTGTTTGAAGTCAGAGGTGTTGAGTAAATATACTTAATATGAGCGTGAGACGGAGCAGCAGTAAAATAATTGATAAACAGACAATACAAGCCACCTGGCACTTTAAAATCCTGTTATAATTACATTTATTTCACACTAATAATAAAATATGTAGAAATGATCTATATTATTTAGGCTTCTGATGTATCATTTGCAAAATCATGTAACACCCAAAAAGCTCTGCCATCACCATGTCATTTGAGAAGTAGCTTTTAACATCGCCACACATTGTTTTCACAGCTCTCATTATTAATGTGATCATCCTCTAACAGCTGTCTCATGAATCAACACAACCTGACTCCCTGGCAATAAAAGTGGTAATCCCGACCTGTCACCGTTTCACCATCACCACCACAAATTTGGATATCATGTGCACGGCTGCTGTGCTGTGCAGCGCAGCCTGGCGCAGGGTGCATGTGCACCGTGTTTGTGATGACAGAAAAGTTGGAATCAATAAATCCACTCCGAGGAGACAGCAAGGAGGGGATTGCCACAAACGCATGTGTATTCACATGTAATCTTCCCCCATCACACTAATTTCCTGTATGTGACCACAAAAGTCAAATACCTGCAAATATAATAGAAGAAGGGGGCCTGTGGGCTCTGTGCAATAGATCCAGTCTGATACAAGAGTACACGTTCTTTTTACTAGTAAGAACTAAACTTAAATCTTACTATGAATGTGGAATTTAGCTCTGGTTGTTATTTCCAAAGTACTATTTCTGGACTCCACAAAAATCTAGATTTTGCAAAGGAAATGATGAGATACTAAGTGGGGGGGGGGAAAAAAGGAAATGGAGAAACATAAGAATTTCTTAGAGTCAGTAGAGAGGCCCTGAGGCAATAGCATTTTTTTTTTTAAATTGGGATGAAGAAAATACGTAAACTTTTTTTCCTCACTGAGAGACAATATGTGTTCTGGGATGCCAAAAAAAATCTAGTCCAAGAATACTCACAAATTCTGAGGGTGATTGGGATGAAGATTGCTATCTATCCATAGTATGGACCATCCTTTATGACAACTGATGTTGGTTTATTCCACTTCCGTACTCAGTCCTCTGTCACTTACAGAATAAAATAGTAGGTAATCCATCTCAGGATTCCAAATTTTATTTATTCAGGAGCAGTTAGGTTTTATGATTTAAGGCTCTGAATGGGTGCTGGAAATTTTTGCAGAAGAAAAATGATTGATGAGATGTAAGGAAACATATTGCTTTATAGGCAATTTAGATTTTTTAATGGAAAAGGATCCAAATAATTAATATAATGCCCTACATGTGAAAATGGGGTTTGAAGTCAAGACGTATGATACCCGGAGGTGTACAAACCTGCATATACTGACAGCTTTGTTCACAAAAAAACACCAAGCCAAGCTGTTTTGACTGCATGAACAGTACCCCAAAAGTACCCAGTCCCAAAGAGACACCTTTTTTTGGAAAGCAAGCAGTGGTGTTTTTCAACTTTGTCATAAAAAGAAAGGAAACAAGAGCAGAACAGTGGAAGAAAAATGAGAAGACAGTGGGCTTTCCCTGTCTCATATTACATACTCACTCTTCCTTTCCACCTCCCCCCAGCCAGCTAAAGCAACTGGCAGGTGCAGTATTGCTCTGCAGATGGACCAGGAGTGGCACACATACAGTTATATATGCCTGGCACACTCATATTTCCTGCTTTATATTACATGCCAGCTAGCCAGGCAGTAGCCAGATTTGAGAGGACATCCCCAACAGTTGTTGTGCATGGAGAGGAACCAGTCTACTGGCAGTGCACTATCAAACCTTCTCCAAAAATAGACTGTGCACTTAAGCCAGGGCAATAATTCTCATTTTCCCCCATTTTTTCACTATCACTCTCTTTGTCTATCCTTCTTTGTCATAACTACATAGTGAATATCTTTTTGGATAGGACAAGTCAGTACAGGTGATTCTACAGCACTGAATTCCCCAAAACTTTATACACATTTCTTACTGTTCTTCTTTGTCTCCCAGTCCTAAATCAGCTCTTTTTAGTTTGGCAGTGGGCAAAAACAAAGGTAGAAGAGAGACCTAAATTTGCTCATAAATTAACTCACAGATCACATTTATAGAAAGTTTTTGGCATCTAAAGATGCAGCTAATTATTTGATAGGATTTACAAAATCATAGATTGAGACTAAAGGATCAAAGTTTGTGTGAATCAGACATTTACAAAGTCATTTTTTCTGAGAACCTAAGTATTTTGTTAAATCTGGTCTGGTACTGTTACAGACGTGTCTATTTTGCTCAAAGTTTTACCCAACACTCTTCTTAATTTCTGCCATTTCTAGGGTGGGAAAATTGCTGCTGTGCACACCTGTGAAAATATTGTGGACTAGGCTGTGCTAACAAAGGCACTGGAAAACCAGTGTCACCATCTCCCTGCTAAGTTGTCCATCCAGTGGAAGCCCTGAGTGATGGAGAATCAGTGGACCAATTCTCACAACCACTCCACTCCCTGCAAAGGATGTAACCAAGAAGAAAGTATGTGAATCCAGCAGGGATGTCCACGAGCATCTTAAAGCAAACTCAAGTTCCCTTTATGTGGCACACACTCTTTGAAAAAATGAGTTCTCTAGACAAAGAATATTTTAAGGAAATATCCCACCAAAGTACTGGTTGCAGTCAGTCTCAAGGCAGGAGAGATTCTGCCCAAAATGCTTACCATTACAATAGGGGAAGAAAGAAAGGAAAAAAAAAAAAGTTAGAAAAAGTGAGAAAAATTTGAACATAGCAATAAAAAAAGAAGAAAACAACTACAAAATTGGGTTCCCTTAAATCCTGACATTTATCACACCATGGGATTTGCTTTTACTGCAGTATTTAAAGGATTTCCTACTCTTAGACTTGGGAATACTGCAAATAGCACAGTAAATTTAACTACTACGAGCAGTAAATGTCAAGATTTTAATGGTGCCTACTGTATGCCAGTTGATTGGAGTCACCCATATGTGTTAACATGTAGGATCTGATTCTGCCCTCAGTTATGTCTGTGTAAACCAGGAGTAAGGGCACTTAATTCAGGTGAGTTATCATCACAGGATACCTATGAAATCAGAATCCAGGTTTGTATGCAAAATCGTGTTTGGAAGAAAAGCATTGGTGTAAATCAGTTCTTTCCAAAAAAAAAAAAAAAAAAGTCCTTGTTGAAATTAAAGGACTGGGGTGGGACATCAGGATCCAACCAACACACAGTTCCCATTGCAGGAGTGCTAGTGGGCTGAGATTGGCCATCACTTGTTATGCATTTATGTTTCTTGTAGATACAAAATTCATGAGGGCAGAGCTGATACTCCTTGTATCAGAATAAGACCCACATCTTACACATTATCAATTAGGGTATTAAACAAAAATAAAGTAATTTCTCTGTATCCAGAGACCTTTTCTCCCCTTCTTTTCCTTGAGTCTTGCAGTACCCCAAGCAGCATTCTTGTGCTTTAGAGATGCTCCTCTAATACACCCTCCTATGTCTTTCTATAAAGCAGCATAAAGCCTGGAGGATACTGCAATAATGTGGAAACAGGTGCCACAGGCTGTGGCTCCAGTTGTGAAAAAAGAGTGCTTAACTCCGCTTAGCAGTCCAAAACCTTACTGAATGAGAACTGTATGAAGGCAAAGAATCTTCTTTTATATCAAAAGGGTTTTTTTCAAAAACATCCTCTGAGGCCAACAACAAAGACAAGCCCCTTGCAGCTGACAACTTGCAGAGTTACCATGCAAAGCCACCAGCCCCTTCCTGCAGCCCCACACATTCTCATATCCTGCTGCTCCTCAAGCCAGCAACCAGCAGCACACCCTCCCTGCAAGGCTTCCTTGAGACAATTCACCACAACAAATCTCCAGTCACTATAGGTAACAATATGGAAAACCATTTGAAGTTTCTTAAAATTTTCAATCATGATGTGGCCTTTAAAGGGGTATATTTCTTTCTTACATTACAAAGCAGACATTAGAAGGAATCTTGAGATTTCATTCTGAGTAAAGGATTCCAGATTTTTGGTACAGCTAACCACATTCTCTTAGACACACCCCACTTTTAATACCCAGTAGAAGTTATTTCAGATCCTTCTATTTTCAGTCTGCCACACACTAAGTACTCATCATTTTATGACACATAGTTACATGGACTAAGATAATGGTAATTATATCTCATACTTCAAAGCAATTACCCGGTGAGGTGAGGAAGGGCTCCTTCTTCCACATTCCACAATAGAGTATTTGCAGCATGGAGTTATTCACCTTTCTGAGATGCATTAGCTATTGGTCAGAGTCAGAAGCAAGATACCAGATTTAATGGATTAAAGGTCTGATCCATTATCACACATCTTATAATTATCCAGAAGCATAAGTCTTTACAGTAATTAATCAGTGAGAGATTAGTGAATATTCCCAGTGGGAAGATACTAAGTCTGAGAAATAAGTGTAGTTTGGTGATGTCCTTAATTAGATATTGACTCATTATCCAGAATGCTTGTGTTTTTGGACATGGTGGTCACATGCAAATTAAAAAAAATCCTATTTTCTTGTAGTACTTAAAGAATATAAGGTAATTATTCCAGAAATTTACATATGAACTCTAAATACTCTGTGCTAGGGGATTCTGTTTTCAGCTCCTCTGTAGGTATGGATTATTCTTGTAGCTGCTCTGGATGCAGCCAAAAAATGGAGGGTGAGGTTTGAAGGAGGTTGAGAAGCTATTCTGCCTCTCTGACCCCTAGAACTTCTAATCAGAGAAAAAAGGGGTTGCCAGCCCTGTTATGGGGCCTGGATCAACCTGCCAATGCATAGACGGCTGGGGAGCTTCAGTGCCTGTCAAAGGAAATCTGGAGAACCAGGAAAGAGATAACGAACACATGGGAACAAGGAAAAATAATTCACTGAATTTTGACTCCTGGCTGTTAAGATCTTGAAACTCCACATGAAGATGCTCTGGGTCTTGTCCCCCTAATTGCCTTCACATCCAGCAGTTGACCTCTGTGAAACACCCTGGTCCTCGTGTTCTGAGCACAACAGTCCTGCAAACAGCAGAAATGGGAGCCCAGTGAGACCTTACTAGTCTCTCTGTAGAGGTGGATTTTCCTCCTTATTAGTTCCCTGTATCCTAACCCCATGCAAGGACTACTGCACTGAGTTAACTCAGCTTTGACTTTCCTACTTTCAAGGACTGAGCAGAGAATCATCTACGTCTATGCACAAATTCACAAAATACTTTTTTTCACTACCCAGCAGGTAGTACCTATGAGGTGTAATTACTGTTAGGTCTAGACATGAAGTATGTGCCCTTTTCACAAAAAACAGAGGTGTTCAATCTTGTCTACTGATATCCTACTTCATATTAACTTTATTTGGGATTTTTACACAAGGCAACTCCAGAGCAAACAGGTTTTCATAAGATTTCACAGCCCCTAAGGAGACAGAAAGCTAGAAGCGCGTCTCGAGCCTCCTCCACGCCTTGTCTCACTTGCAAAGAAACGGGACAACACTGTGATGAGGTCTGTTAAAGGCTCCCTCAGCTCTTTAGTCGCCTCCTCTCATTCCTGACATTGTGTCCCCTTCTGTGTGCGGCACCATCTCACATTTCCCATACTCCAAATAACTTCTCACTCCTCCCTCAACTCCTTCCTTTGAGGAACCTTCCTTCCTTTTTCTCAACACTCAGCTCATCTCTCTTCCCCCCAACTGAGCTGTGAGCTTACTGGAACAGGGAATATGCTGTATTCTCAAAGTACTCTATAAACATGTTTAATAACAATCTTTTTCAACCCTTGATCTTTCCTGGATGAATCCCACTTAATCCTCGCTGAGATTTTTATGAATGGATTTTCCTTACCCTTTGAGCAACATCTTTTTGCTAATATTTTTATGTCAGCAACTAAGTGGGAGATAGACTGTAGCTGCTAAAAATAAAGAATAAAAGACAAAAAAACACTAATTACTCCGATCAAAACAAAATCTGGAGAAGTGAGTCATAACTCAAAAGAAAGGGAAGAATGCCGTGCTTTTCACTGGAAAATGAAAAAAATAAAAACTACAGAGAATTAAATTCTTCTCCTCCTCTTACACTTAGGAGATTATTGTCATCTTTAAGTTAACCAAACTAAATCATACTGCAGTTCTCACTTCTAGGCTGCAAGTAAGAAATGAAAGATGTCACTAAAACACATACAAGAGCCAAGGCAAGAAAGCCAAACAGCTTGAGCTTTACAAATGGAAGAGATGAAATTGCCACAGTACTAAATAAAAGGAAGAATTCAAAGCAAAGAACACAAACTACTTCTGACTGTGCAGAGCCAGTAAGATAGTACAACTGGTACAAGATAGTACAAGGCTGGCTGCTTGTACACTGTGCCAGTAACTGAACTTGCATGCACTAAAATAATTTGTATATAGATATCTTTTGCTTTGAGCTCTTATTTTAAGAAAAATTTCAGTAGCATGCAAGCTATAAATACTTTTGGATCCATCCTTGATGCAACTACACTGCAGTATTTGGAAATAAGTCTTTTATGCATTATTTAGTGTTTCAACTGTGGAAAAATACTTTCATAATACAGTAACTTAAATGTTTGAGATAATGCTCATGGGTCAAGTTCACAGATGATGTCAAGAATGATGTAAGATATATATGAGACTTGCCATATCTTAATCCTTCTGTAGCTTTTCTTAATACAAATCAACTCTTTTTAAATTACCGATCATTGATTTAATGGCCTTTTATATGAATCTGTATGCATGTTGACAAGATTTTTGCTATTATCAAGGGTATTGTCAGATAGGTCTTGTGTCCAAAGCTGGTAAAAGACGTATTGGATGACTTCGAAGTTGAAAAAGTTATCAACACCTGTCCATTAAAACATCAGAAGCAACCCATAATTAAAAAAAAAGAAAAAAAAATCACTTCTATTTATTATTTATTTAAAGGTTTATGGAATATGACAATCTCAGAGAGGTGGGCTGAGATTAGTCACTCAAGGGAAATAGTCCACACCTCATGGATTGGTGGAGAAGAGGATAACCACAGGGTAAATAAACTCACTTAGCACACAACAGCTATACCCATCAGACCATAACATGGACTACATTTTGTTTGTGGGCTATTTATATATGCCATTACTAGAAAGAAAAGTCTTTCACTTGCTGAATCTTAGTCTGCTAAGCACTGAGTGATTTAACTGCTATCATTACAAATATTTACTCCTTCTCTAATGTATTATCAAATTGCACTAAATTTCATAATAAAACCTTTGCCCCTATATAAATAGTTTATTGGAGCAAATAACAAAAAGTAGGAATAATTGAGTGTTGGTTTTTTTAAAAGAGATTATATACACTGTGAAAGATCAAGGGCATAATCAATTTTTTAAAAAACCTGCTTCTGCAACCCAGCTTACACCTGCTGAAACCAGAGTTTGTTGATTTCGCTCTGCAATCACAATATCTGAATTTAAAACTAACTTGGGGAGTGCTTGGTAGTTTAAATATCAGGTACAGACATTCTCCCATCACTGAATAAATGCATCAGTACTGATGCCCTCCCTGTCCCTTAAGCTCTGTTAAGGATGACAGCTCTGTAGCATAGAATCTCTAATGATGCTTGGAGGCACAGTGTTCATTCCTGGTAGCAGGATGGTCACAGTCAAAGTTTGGAACTAGAGACAAGCTGGTCCAAAAGGAAGGGGTATAAAGAGTGTTGAGATGAAAAGGCCAGCCTCAGAGGAAAGCACTATTAATGATGTTTTCACAGAGCAGAAATGCTGAGAGTGAACACTGGCCAATCAGTTATATGGAAAGTAGCTGTATAGGATATATCTCCAATGCATTAGTGGAGCAACTGAACAGTTGTTTTATTAAAAGATATTATGAACTCTCTGATCATAATCGCAGCTGCTACTTGTATCCCAGTAGACTAATATGCTCTGTTTTCCCTCCTAAGGCACGTTTGGGACAATTGTAGGGGGACATACATGGGCGGGGGAAAATTGCAGAGAGAAGATGTGCCAGGATTCCACATTTCAAACAATATGTTACCAAATATGATGAAATGAAAAATACTTATTAATTTGGAAGAATGTTCCCTATTAGAAGCAACTTATCCAAGATGGAGTAGCTTCCTGTCTATATTATGCAGCAGATTTGCTCAGTAAAGGCTTTAAAAAGAAAAAAACAAGTGTGGGGGATACATACCTATAAGTAAATGTCCACAGCTGGGTGCCTTGATCTTATTTACACATTCACATGAACACCAGGTACTACAGGTGCTTCCAAGAAAGTACAGATTTTGGACAAAGAAAGAACTAACCTGGTAAAAAAAGGAGGCCACAGCTGCCATTTGCACCTGCCAAGTCATATTCACATCTCATCATCTAGTAAAGAAACAGCCACATTCCAACACAGTTCTCCCACACAATTCTCCTTGTATTAGGTCCCTTATGTTTCACTAGCCATTACTGTATGTCCATATTTGTACATTCATGTGTCTAGCTGCAGTAGACATAGATTCTGGATCATTATTAGTTTGGAAGGGTTTTGATTTTAGAAAATGCAGTAGCAAAAATATTGTCAGACTCATATTGCAATTTAAATATTAGAATGATATCTCATTGTCTTTCAGTATAAAAAAATTAGAAGAGATTATGTTTTTTTTTTAAATGATGCTACTTTTATATGATATTGCAAAGAGAATAAGGCACTTTCCTTTAAACTGATTTTCAAAGCTATATCTGAGATCTATATCTGCTGTTTATGGATCACAACTAACTTTATAGTCATGTATAAACTGTACTTCTGAGTGCTGTAAGAGGTATCCCCTGTCTCACAATAAAAATATTATGGAACATTATATTTCCATATAGTAATGGCACTCTTATTTTACTAGTAGGAAAGGTATTGTACTAATTTAATTGACTAACATAAAAGTCTCACAAGCAAGATCAATATTTTATTTTCTCAACAGTTTTTGTCAATGAAGATTTAATTTCCCATGCAGAGAAGGTGTTTGTATAGCTCACGGATGTAAGTGGGGTGTGGTCTCTTCTGTGGAGCCCAGAGGCTTTATTTCCCCCCCTGCACCAGTCCCACAAGAGCCTCAACACCAAAACACAAGTCTACATGTCAGGAAGTAGAGGATTTATTTGCAAACCTATAAGAAACTTATCCCTTGATCCAAAATCTTGTAAATTCTGTATGTTTTAGTTTATGTCTGAACTAAAGATTTCTGACACATTAGATGTGTTGGTTGGGACATGAAGATAAGAAAACATAAGCAAAATGGAAAAAAAGTAGCTTAGCCTATTTCACAGGTTGACATCAGAAGACAGAGGCTTCTGTAGAAGGTAAATATTACCCTAATCTCTGTTGTAAATCTAGAATGGTTGTTTTGATCTTTTTTTTTAATTGAATGCAAGAATGCAGAAACACATGCAAGTTAGCCTAAATACAATAATGTTTAAGGACAATAAAATTAAAATGCTGAAAATCTGCAATTACAATCCAGAACCCTGGCACAATGGACAGATATGTGAACTTTCCCTGAACCTAAAACCAAGTGCTACTTGAGAGACATTTTCAGTCAATCTGGGTCAGCTGCTGATGATGCGTGGAAGCTACTGGCTGTCTGGTGGCCAGAAGCAGGTTTCACAATGAGCTTCACATTTGCTCACAACCAAAACTCCCTGAAAATTCAAAGGTTGTAAATTATAGGCAGAACTTCACAAGTCTCTAATTAGACTATAATCTGTCCACAGAACAGATTTATTTACTGTTCTGTTAATCCTTACAGGCTTCTCATCTAAAGGAAAAAAATATCCCTTCCACCTGTACTTACAGCCTGCTCCAGAAGAGACACCACACAGCACCAGACACAGGTTTTCCAGACTACTGCTGTCATAAGCAAGGAGGAATACCAAAACTCATCAAAGTGTTTTAAAAATAAAGTCAAAGATGTAAACACGATCTCATTTTACAGCGTGAATGAAGAAAATAGTATTCTGAAGCAAGGGAGGCCTGATGGAGTTAGATGGGAAAATTACAGTCACTTTGGCCATTTTGGTGGATTGGCTCCTCAGAAGAAGACACTCCTAACTGTCAAAAGATGCTAATAATAAAAATTATTATAATTATATACATAATTACTTCACACTTATCATTAATATCCAATACTAATAAAGATGAATCCTGAACATGATATTAAAATAATTTTGCCATTTGTACCTCAACAGTATATTTGTTTATCATTCCTTTAATTTTAGAATATACTTTGTGGTTCTGAAGGTGGAGATGTGAAAAGAGAGAAGGAGCAGTAGCAGAAGAACTACTCTCCTTTCTCTGCTTTGTGTTACTGTGTTGGTTTGGGAAAATAAGGGGCTGTGATTTGGACTGTACATGAAACAGAGTTGATAATACAGAGATGGTTTTATTACTGCTAAGCAGGGAGAGCCAAGACCTTTTCTATTCCTCCCCCCTCCCATCAGCGAGGGGGCTGAGGATGCTCAGGGAGTTAAAAGGGACAGAGCCAGGACAGTTGACCCCAAATGGCCAAAATTATATTCCATGCCCTGTGGTGCCATGCTCAGCAGATAAAAGCTGGGGAAAGAAGACAGCAGGGGGGGCATGCAGGGAGTGATGTGTTTGTCTTCCCTTAGACCCAGGGTCCCATTTCAGCACAGTCCCAAGGTCTGCCAGGCCACAGACCCCACTGAGCCTGACTCCCTCCAGGGGCTGGTGGCCCAGCTAGCCCTGGGCACAGCCCCCTGGCCTGCCAGCCCTGGCAGCAACCCAGCACCCCTGTGTAACTCTCAGTGTGGCATTTCACTGGTGAGCAATGGGGGAACAGACTTATCCCTTCCAGACCTGAATTTCCCTCCCCTAATGCACAAGCTTACAAAGCATGTCCAGGGCATATTCTCCTGAATGAAGCATTTGATTTATGGAGCTACTACAACATTCACTGGCTCACAACATGACTAGGTAAGTACAGTTAACCAACACCCCTACCTAAAAACTCTGGCTTGCCATTTTTGTTCTTCATTTTTATCCTGACACATCACCTTCACATTTGTTCAGGCCAGGCAGAGGCATCTGTAAACTACCTTTGAGTTAATTTGCACACAGATTCTCAACCTGGCTCTTAAAAACTCTTTATACCTATCCTCAAAGTTGTATTTTTGTATTCCTGGACTTGATAAATCGCATGTGTGTTGAGGTGGGAAAGGTGTTCATAATTTCCAGCTGAAGTATTGCCTGGTGAAGTGTCAGCTTGGGTTACATAACTCATATATAAACAGACTTTTTGTGGCTGGTAGGAGAATAATTGGTTCACCTCTTCTATTCCCTATCTCACACAGCTGCATTGGCCTCTTATTTCATTATTCAGTAAAGCTTCCAATGACCACCACGTTCTTTACAAAATAGTCTATATAACATCAAGAAAAATCTCACAGAATAAGAATATAAGGTCAACATTTTAACCCTAAAAACTCGTTAGAAAGATAGAAAGTGTTTATTGGACAGTGTTTACAATCTTCTGAAGCTGGTCAAATCTGAGCCTTCAAGGACACTACCATGGGAGAAAGGTTAGTGTGGAGCTGACTAGGAAAAAACCCCAGGTGTTTTAGATACTACTGTGATAATAAACCAGTACAACTCCCCAGGGGATGAAGTCAAGAGGAGTGCCCTGACAGTAAGGATTTGTTCTTAGACCGTCTCCCATTCTCTCCTGGATGGAGAGTAAAAATTATTCTTCAATGATAAATAAGTATGCTGTTATTTTCTTTCTGCTTTTCTTTATAGGTGTTTGACTTTCTTCTTCTTTCACAGAGTGTAAAATTAAGGTGATATTTAAATCCCCTCTCCTCTTACTGGAGGTATGAAAGCTAGTTAGGGAATGTGCAGAACATATTCTGGAGATGAGCAACATTAAACACATGACTGATGTTTGTCTAGAAGCAGCAGCAATATCAGTAGCAGTACTGATGGCATGAGAAGGAACATACCTATGTAAAGTGCACACATCTGCATCTACATAGACAAATTCCTGTGGTACTCTGGGTCTCCTCTCTTCAAGTGGGAAGCCTCTCCAGAAGAACAAAGGAGAATTTTTTGTCATTGAATCATCCCTCTGTAGCATCTTATTGTACAAGTCTTGTACTAGAATATGCGAAAAATCACTAGAAGACAACTTCTTCAGGGTCTTTGTAAATACTACTGTTTACATTACCTGAATTTAAATCACAGTAAATTTTCTTAAACCCATATTAAAAGAGTGGATAGAAAAATATCTCCTTCTGTTAACCCTCAGCTTAAGGCTTAATTCTCTCAAACATTTGAGAGAGCAAAATGAAATTGTACAAATGTCTATGGAACAGGAAATGTAAACAGGAGATGCCTCTGAGGCCAAGCAAATGTGTGGAAAACCCCCAAAGTTTCCTGCATCATATTCTTGTACTGAATAGCACATATAGTTTGCAATAGGAAATTATTTTCTCATTCAGATGTCCAATCAAAACTTATGCGAAGTCCCCCTACCCCAATTCCCCAACTGCATCATAGAGAGCAGTATAATAAGGCCCCATTGACAAAAATATTCCTTGATTGCAAGGATCGTCGATATCCTGAAAATGAGTTTTCACAACACTAGAGGTGCACTTCAACTCACTTTGCCAGGTGTTTGCATTGCAGTGATAATTTCCAGCACTGTGCTGGCTGCTGAATATGGCCCAAAATTGGAATCACCCCCACAAGAGTATTCAGATTGCATAGGAAAACCTGGGCAAAGAATAGAACAGTCTACCATTACAAAGAATAGAGCAGCACACCCTGAATGCAAGCTGCATCAGAGCAAGCATGCAGGAGTCATTTTTACAGCTTTATATCAGCAGAAGTTTCCATATTGATACACAGGAAATCTCAGGGAGAATCTCAGAATCACGTCTCCTCTCTAGTTCAAATCTGTATTTTAGGGAACTCTGGGGTAAACACACACAGAACCTCTTTCCTTTTCACTGGGGTGTTTCTACAAATGCTTCCTTCCATCTGAATCTTTCTCTGTGCAGGAGTTAAATAGTGACTCTCCATCATCCTAAGCAGCTGGTGAGTCCTGGTCTAGATTGCTAATGAAGGGAGATTTCCTCCATTCCCCGCTGAAAGCACAGCCTTTCTTTGCTTTTCCTGTGTATGCAAAAGGAGAGATAGAGAAACAGGTCAGAGAGAGAGGTTCAGCTCATCGTGGTATAAAGGACAGCAGTATCTGAACCCTCACAAAACTCAGAGGTCGACAGAGGCATGTGTGAGACTCCACATCCTGTGCATGAAGCTATGCAAAGGTGATTGTTCACACCTGGCACTGAGTGCAGGCTGCCCATCCTGCATCCATTCACATTTCACATATGTGAAAATAGCTGCCACACAGAGAAGCTACTGCCAGTTCCTTCACTCTGCTTTACTTCTTTGGTAATCACTGCTTCAGCTGTTCACTGTTTTAAAAGGGTAATGAGAGAGAAGACATTGTCCTAAAGTTAGAATGAAGAAAGGAAAACCCTGCTTCTTTGTTATGCTGTGAGGACACCAATGAAACTGCTCCCGTTTGCAATTACAGTAATTTCACGATTATAAGCCGCACCATTTTGACTTAAATTTTGGTCCGAACCCAGCGTGCGGCTTATAATCAGGTGCAGCTTATATATGGACAAAGAACGAAAAGTTGCTGTTTTAGTTTGGAGGACAGGTGTCTGCTGAGAAAGGCAGGAGCTTCTCTTTGAAATGGAAAATGTAAACCTCCTCCCTCCAAATTATTATAATTTTGAAATCAAGGGGCTCTCAGGCAAAGATACGGAAATTAGGAATAACAATTCTTTACTAGGGAAATTAAACTAGAAATACAGTACTACAAAGAAACAAACTCCAAACCCTGACAAAGTCAGAGTACAGCCTGACACCCCGTCAGGCAGGGTGTTGGTAGCAGTCCCATTAAATGGTGGCTACAGTCCTCTTGCAGTGACAGATGTGGTTCAGTTGGAGCAGTGCCCCTGTAGAAGGTGCAGTTTCCCTCCAGAGGTCCAGTGGTGATGTGGAGCAATCCGGTTTTCCTCTGGAGTCCAGTGGAGAAAGGGGCTATCTTAGTGTCCCAAACCCTCTGTTTTATCTTGGTAAGAAATGTTGGGCTCTTCCCCCTGGCTGGAGCAACTTCCAATGGGATGAAGTAATTTTATCAGTCCCACAGTGGGACTCAATGGGCCATTAGCAGAAAATGACTCGCTGGAGGAAGGATGGGCTGAGAAAAGATAAAGAACAATGCCGCGCCTGGTTTCAATGGATGGGTCATTAACAGAATATCTGCCGTTGAGATAAGGATCACTGCCCCCACCCTCAACAGATGGTGGTAGAATAGATACCTTTTATCACATGCTGTATTGTAACATGCGGCTTACAATCAGGTGCAGCTTATAATCATGAAATTACTGTACTTTGGTGAGATGACTGTGCCAGAGTACTAGAGAAAAAAGTACCACCTAAACGGAGACTTGATTTTGCTATCAATTTATTGACAGAAGGTTGAATTTCTACTTTCTGCTTCCAATAAAATAATATAGTATAATAAATGCTTACATAATCAAAGTAATTTCTTCTTAATTATGATCATAACTCTTTTAAGCTGTGTTCCCTTCTCCAAAGTCAAGATGACTAAAACAAACTGATTTCAGGCATGCTTCCTTCCAGTACCTTGTTTGAATGATGGGAAGCTTGGTTTTCAGTAGCTACTTCTAAAAGTTTCCAAAAAGTAGAAGCTTTCAAGTCGAGCAAACAACAGTTGATGCTAAAGTACTAGTCACGTTTGAAAATGTCAACCCTTGTATGACAGGCAAACAATGACCATCAACTACAAATTATCTCTGAGGTTCTTTTTAAAAAGCATTCATGATGCTAAAAAAAGGCTTTAATTGATCATTACCAATTTTAAGGGAGTTGGGTCTTTTCATTGATTTAATATGATTACTCCAATTTTTACTAAGACTTATTGCCCAGTAAAAGCAAGGATTCTTGGGCTTATTTATGTAGGCAGCACAAATCCAGACTGCTTCCCATTCCCTAAGGCACAGCTATTCTGCTGGTACATCTCCCTTGCACCAGCAGCAGGAGCACTAATCCTCAGACTGTCAGTGGAACACAGACACCCCAGTGCTGTCCATCCCAGGAGCCCTGCAAGAAGTTTGATCTGACTGGGTCTGCAGGTCGCTCACTCTGGGAGCCATATCCCATTGCATAATGAAACAGCACCGTATGTTTATGTACCAGACCTTCCTAAAAAAGAAGTGAGCATTTCCCTTAATCACTGGTATTTATGATTCATAAAGAAATGAAAGAAATGTGAATAAGGAGTATGTGATAAAAACAAAAGATGTCTGTCCCCACTGACATTGTTGATAGAATCCTGCTGTCATTGCACTCCATTGGGACTGCAGGCCTGGCTTAATGCAGCCTGATTGCAGCTGTGTCTGCTTTGGTTTCCTGAAAGAACTTGCAAGTCTAGCATGGTAACTTGTCATCTGCAAGCCAGGAGTTTTATTCACAGTTTGCTAGAAGCCACATTAAATAGCAACATCAGTCTGGAGATCAGCTTCTGCAGCAATGTTCTTATCCTTAAGCCTGTGCAGATGGGTGATTCCCTGTGTGCTTGCTTTAATGGCTGTGCTGCTGAAGACACTAATATCCTAAGACATATCTCTCCAGGGGGCTCTTGATATGAGAGTAAAATGAAATTTGTGTCCAGTTTGGCAGGACCTCACCAGTGCCCTAACAGCAGGATGCTGTATTAGAAAGATACTCTTCACAGGTGCACCTTTCACAAAAAGATTGTCAGAAAAAGCTGAAACATTGGCATTATTTAACCAAGTTCATAAATAGCAAATTCTCCAAACAACTAGAAATATTTATGCTGCCTATATTCTTGGAGTTCAGGAATCTGCAGCTTTGTTACCAGTGCCGCCTGTGAGGTTATTGAGAAATTAATTCTACTGTCAATGTGTATAGACAGAGCTTTGCTATAAAAACGCATCCAAGTACTATGTATTTTGTCTTCCTTTCCTCCCTCCAAGCACTGTGCTAACAATATGACTCTTTACTATCAGAGCAACTTGTGATTATGTAGTGATAAGCAATCCACACTCAATATGCCATCCTATTAGGCAGTGTTAAGTTATTACAGGTCGTATTGCTAAGCCTAAATAAGACCTGACAGAAAAGCTCATTAAATCTGAAAAATATTGAAATGAAAAGAAAGAATCCTTTTCCTTTCTTTACCACAACCTTGATTAAGGTACTTAGCTCATCACCTTTGTGAGAGAAGCCTCTTGTGGCACAGGAGTCCCTCACAGAAGGGCTCTGTAATTCACCCTATTGGATTAGCACCAGTTGCACAGATCTCTTCCCTTAGCTGACCCTGAAAGGAGTGGGGAGCTAATGTAGAAATCCCTCTTCCAGACCCCTTGGCTTTTATGGTCTCATGAGCTGGCCTCCAGTCCCTGGAGCACAGATGACACAGAGAATTCCATTTCATTCTTGCTAAATATAGCACCTTCCCTGTTTTGTTTTTTTTTTCCGAGCAGACAAACACAACCTGTAGTGGCTTCTCTGCTTGCTACCCATGTCCTACATCCCATAGACCAAATGACAGACTTAAACAGTGATGAAGAAGTGGAAATGCCAACTTATGCCACTCCTTGATTCACTGTTTGCCCTAGAGAGAGGAATTCAACCTGTAGGGATGTGCCTAGTAATCAAGTAAAATGACCGTATTAAAGCATCCTGTCCTCTGTCCTGGATATCTGTCTCTCCAGTGACCTCCCCACAGCATTGGTTTAACTTATATGTGCAATTAGGCACTCTCAGAAGTATGAGAAGAAGCAAAACATCCCCAAAATATGGCTCATTCACCATTGTCTTTACCACACTGATTTAAATATAAAATTAAACACTAGGACTGGTGAATTGATTATATGATTCCTTTTAATTGGGTAAAACTCTCACTCATTTTAATTCAGTGTAGCTGTGGTCTACAAAGGCTACTGAAACCATTGTCTTATCCTGCAGCATTTGGTCTTCACTACGAAGTGCAAGGAGTCCTAGTGATACATCCAGTAATGTGTCTTCATCTCACAAAGTGCTTTGAGGTTCTGGTGAATGATAAGCAACTAAGTA